>NC_090834.1:15087500-19887500 GCF_028021215.1 Eschrichtius robustus | reverse complement strand
CACTCCTGCTAGTCAAGTTCAAGTTTTGTGGGCAAACAACAGCCAAAATAAATACGCTGGAGCCAATACTGAAGCCTCTGCCTCACTAGGGGTAAAATTACGTAGGCTCGTCTAACAAGTCTGATAGGGGGTAGGGGACGGAAGGGAGGAGCGTGGAAGGGCCCGCCCCTTTGGAATGGGATTGGTTCCCTCTCTCCCTTCAACCGTTCATTTTGCATCTCGGTTGGATAGGCTGAGAGAAATATGTCATTGAGGTGTTTTCAAAATGAGCCCTGTAGGTGTGGGCTGTTCCCTAGGTTTGTGGTTTTAGATTTTCAAACGGGCGGACTTGTCATTGGCTATGGATCAAGTTCCTGAAACTGGTCTTCTATAGCTTGAAAAATGTCATTGTATCAGGAAGCGCCAAAGAGCTTAAGTGTAATTCACACACAGTAGAGGATACGACGAAAGTTCCTCAGGGGTTTGATTTCAGTTTCCTAAATGAAGAAGAAGCCAGGAAGATCCTTCAGGTGCTGGAAAGAAAAGAGGAGCTACAGAGGGCAGAGAAGGACAGGATCAGGTACAGAGCTAATTCCTTTTTCCCCTGGGTCTGGGCCACAGTGGGGGGCGTCCGCGGCGTCCCCCGAGCCCGGCGTGAGCGGAGGAAGGGGCCGAGCTTTTGCGGGGCACCTGTCCGAGGTTCGGGGACGTTCCACATCCGCCAGGAGCGCGCGGCCCGGCAGGGGGAAATCTGCAGTGAGTCTCTCTTGAGAACTTTGGGAGGCGCTGCTGGTGCAGACACGGCCTTCCGGGCAGGCTCGTCTGCGAGCTCAGGGCCCGCAGCGTAGGGCGCGCTCCTGTCCTCGCCGCGCGGGAGCGTGCCTTGGCGCGTTTCTTCTCAGAGCGGGTCCCGCGCGGCGGCCCCGGCCCCAGACGGGGACACGTGGGCGGCAATCGCCGCAGGGGGTCCAGGCTGGCTGGCGGGTCTCTCGGGTGTCTCCTAGGCCGCCACGTGGCGTGGACCAGGTGGGCCCATGAAATGGGGTGGGGAGCGCAGTCCTGCCCCGCGCGCATCCACGTGCTTACAGAGGCCTCCGGGTCGTCCATTCTCGCCCAACAAACTCTTCCTCTGCCCCAGAGGAACCTCCCTCTCCACCCCACGCGGGCAGTCAGCGAGGCCCGGGAGAGCTGGCATCTCACTGGAGGCTAAGTGTTTCCCACCGCAAGGGCTGGAGTTCGAGGAACTTGCCTAATTGTGTGGAATGGACCCAGCTGGGACTGGGCCGCGTGGGGCGGCTAGAATGGTTCGATCCCCTTGCCTGTGGCGCTTGGGGGAGAAGTTGCTGTGGAATTTCCCCCTTGACCTTACTATACAGTGTTGTAGGTGAGGGATTAGTTACCAGGGAATGAAATCCAGAGACCATTGCCTGAGATGTAAAGTAACCAGTTTTTCTGCTGGGGAAGTGTGGGATAAGTCCTGGAATGAATTAAAGACTTTCTCACCAATCCTGGAATAAACCCACCCAAGGCCTTCTCCAGTGGACTGTGGAAGAAAATTTAGGGCATCACTCTCAGACCAGAAAGTGTGGCACTGATGGAATTTAGAAAGCCATTGTGTTTGTGAACAACTTCTTGGTGATCTAAGTTCTATGTTTCCACTTCCTTCCAGGCATCCCACTTACTCCCCACACCCCAGTCCCTCAGGGAAAAAACCTCCAAAGATACTCTTCGCATAGGGAAACCCTAGCTCGTTTTGTAGAAGCAATTAAACTACACTGGGCCCAAAGCCCTGTCTTCTCTCCCCACCCCCCACCCCCCAGATATGACTCTTGTGGGGAGAAGTGAATATTTGAAGTTTGAGGATATGTATTTCACACCATCATACTCTGCCTTTAGAAAAATAGGCTCCATCATTTCTTCAAACTATGCAGAAATGTGCCCTCGTGAGCACAGTATGTCCACACCCACATACACCCAGGAGCATGTGCCCACACGTATGCACATGCAGTGTACACAGGCACACCCAATGTTGGGAAGGAGAGCTTTAGAGTTGCATGCTTGCCTTGTTGTGTTTTCTCTGTAGCAGCTCATGGTGCCCGTGGCAGCTGACTTTAGGGGGAACTACACTTAGGGGGCAAAGGCCATTGGGCTAGGCCTTAGAAGGAAGGTTAAAACACATTTTCTGATTTCATGGCACTCATATCCTAACTGGAGCATCAGCAAAAAAAGCCATAATGCTAAGACAAAAATCAGTACCGTTATATGATAGGAATATTGTCATTATCAGAGAGGAAATTTAAAATAATTAAGATTATTTACTCAGGCACAGCTTTTTTTTCCTGCTTTGTTTTTTAAAAAAATCTGTTTAATAAAGGTCTGAAGCAGAAAAAAAAAAATCAATACTGTTAACTATTAAACAAACTTTGAAAAATAATTACCCCAGCAATTTTTTAAAGGTCACCACTAAAATATAAAAATAATTTAAGGAAAGCAGACACTTGAGCCAAATGCTCAAGGCAATTATTTCTAGTACTTCATTTTCCCCTGGTTGATTCCTGTGTCTCACCATCAAATACCTGTCCCTGGATAGCAGTCTCCATGGGATTGCTCTGCTCACCAGCTCACATGCATTGGTTTTAGAAGCAGATACTGGCATGCAGAAAAGGCCTGAGATGACATGCCAACTTAGCTCTTCTGTTCATTTTTGATCATCCTATTTTCCTGATCAAGTCAAGACACGTGACTTATAAATCAAGAGTATTATTTGAGAAAAAAATACAACAGTGATGTGTAAGAGACTCTCAGAGGCCTTTTTACTATACTGAGAAAGAGTCTTCAAATCTCTTAATTAGGACAAAAAGGGAAGGAACTAAATGCAGAAGCTTGGAAGGTTTGCTGGTTAGGGCCTATCTATGATAGGCTTGAGCTGTCTACAAGACAACTAAGAAGAAGAAGTATCCTACAGTTAGAAGTATAGAACTACAGTATCATGCAAGGCCAGAGGTGTCCAGAGGTGGATGTTAACGGCACAGAACTAGCTGAGTTCACCATGCAGGAGACCATAGCCCCACCTGTAGAAATGAGCTTCCCCTGATCTTCCTTCATCAGTACCAGAACTCTCTGGCTCCAGCTTACTGGGAAAGTATTCACATTAAATACTATAATGTTTCCAATATATGAAGACTTTATTCAGATTTTTAAGAAAAACACCAAGATTCAAACTGATGAATAAGCAAAGATAGAAAGAAATCATTCACAGTAGAAGATATCCAAACAGTAAACAAAACATATGGGAAAATGTTCACCCTAACAGTAATAAAAAAAAAAAAGAAAGAAAATCAAAGAAACCTCAAGATATCATACTGCACCTTTAAAATTAACTGAAAAGACTTGGTGAGGGTTGAAGTGAAATGGATAGATTCTGCATGTCGTTAGTGGCATTGTAAGTTGAATATCATCCTTTTGGTGAACAATACTGCAACACCTGTGAAGATATGACTTGCCCTTCACCCAGTCATCCAGTTCTTGAATGTTACTCATTAGTAGGAGATTGAGGTGGAGAAAATGACCACACCAACATTTATTAAGTACTGCCTTTTTAAGTAATAATAGTAATTACTGTGATAATAATAATTGCTAACATTTATTGGTCCCTTACTGTATACTAGGCACTGTATTAAACATGTTATATATATTTAATTAATCCTCTCAATAACCTCGTTAGGTACACACTTTAATTTCCATTCCACAGAGAAGGAAACAGCTTAAAAATGTTGAGTATCTTGTTCAAGTTAAGCAGCAGAGCTAGAATTCAAATCCAGATCCATCTCAAAATTATTTTATCCATCAGCATTGCCTCACAACCATCCCTTGGGGTGAGTATTATTATTTTTTTAATTAATTAATTAATTTATGTATTTATTTATGGCTGTGTTGGGTCTTCATTTCTGTGTGAGGGCTTTCTCTAGTTGTGGCGAGCGGGGGCCACTCTTCATCGCGGTGCGCGGACCTCTTACCATCGCGGCCTCTCTTGTTGCGGAGCACAGGCTCCAGACGCGCAGGCTCACTAGTTGTGGCTCATGGGCCGGGTTGCTCCGCGGCATGTGGGTTCCTCCCAGACCAGGGCTCGAACCCGTGTCCCCTGCATTGGCAGGCAGATTCTCAACCACTGTGCCACCAGGGAAGCCCATGGGGTGAGTATTATTAATGACTTTGTACAGAAGAGAAACTGAAATTTATCAAGGTTAAGGAACTTGCCCAAGGTCACACAGCTCGTAAGTGGCAGAACTAGAATTTGAACCCAAATCTATCTGGCTCTAAAAACCTGTATTCTTTCCACTATACCATATTTTTCCCTGAGGAAACAATTTAGTAGAGGAAAAACAAGACATATACTCTCAGATATTGCAGTGTTACCTATAATAGCAAAATAGTGGGAAATTTCAAATCTAAGTAAAAGTGCAGTCATTACAAAGGACAATTATGAAGACATCATTATGTCCCATCCAATATGATATTTTAGTTCTATATTTCTGACTACCTTGGTTTTGTAGACACCTCTAGCTTGTCATGGATGCAGCTGTGGAAAAATGTGTACGAGGCACTGTTCTGTGAAAAAGCAGAACACAAAATAGTGCTTATGTTATTATTTCAGTTTCTTCTGGGCATCTGGGCATGTGCATAACAACTAGAAGAAAATAGCAAAAATCTGTGCTTCTCCTTTCCGTGAATCTCTAGGGCCTGCTACAGCTCCTGGCCCATGGTGAACAGTCAATGAATGTTTGCTGAAAGGCATGGGCTTGCCCTGACAGCTGGGGGCTGGGCTCTCCTGCCCTCAAACCCAACACTGCCAAGCTGGGAAATCAGACCCGGGGGTAAGGACGCTTGGTAGTCTGGGCAGGAATGCTGGGCACATGCTTCCTCCTAAGGCTCTGGGAAGGCAGATGAGGGGAAAGGTGTAGGATTTCATGGCTTAGAGGAGAGGGAGACCCGGGTCACATGGTTTCTGTCTTGTATAGGCCCCCTGTAAATACTTGATGAAGGAATTAAAGGTCTGCACTGGCTGGAGTCAGAGGCTTCTGCTGTCCCAACTTCTCTTCCCACTTCTCAGTCTCTTTGTTCCACCTTCTTCTCATCCCCCAATACCCTCTGCCCAGTTACATGGGATTTCTCCCTCCTTTGAACCCTGTAATGCACTATAATCACTCTGTTACATTTACCCTCTTCTGTCCTGTCAGTCTGGGATCTGAGCTACAGAAATTCTCTGAGAGCCAGTTAAAGAAAGGGAAATACTTAAATTCCAATCTGTCAGTTACGCTTCTTTTTGGATTGTGGAAAGGATTTTGCCTGGAAGTATTCACTCGGGTGTGACTTTTTAGGCCTTGTACAGTCTGTGGTTCTAGCTGCAGTGAAGAAAAATGGCTGAGAGTTTGAATCACGATTGGCAGGTGAAAAATTTCCCCTTACTACTTTTTTTTTTTTTTTTTTTAAATAATGGGTGAGCGCATTTATTTACTTTTTTAAAATTTTTTAATTAATTTATTTATTTATTTTTGGCTGTGTTGGGTCTTCGTTTCTGTGCGAGGGCTTTCTCTAGTTGTGGCAAGCGGGGGCCCCTCTTCATCGCGATGCGCGGGCCTCTCACTATCGCGGCCTCTCTTGTTGCGGAGCACAGCCTCCAGACGCGCAGGCTCAGTAGTTGTGGCTCACGGGCCCAGTTGCTCCGCGGCATGTGGGATCTTCCCAGACCAGGGCTCGAACCCGTGTTCCCTGCATTGGCAGGCAGATTCTCAACCACTGCGCCACCAGGGAACCCCCCCCCCCTTACTACTTCTAGCACACCTTGGAGGAAATATATATGTGTGTATGTATACATATATATACACAAATACTATAGATAGATAGATAGATAGATAGATAGATAGATAGATAGATAGATAGATAGATGGAATAAAATCTGAAAAGCATCTTACTTTTTACAAGTCTTTGAAAAACACAACTACCTACCTATCACCCCCACCACCCCCATCTCATAAGTGTGACTGAAATAGAAAGTACCAAGAGATAATATCAACTAGTCAAGCTCACAGAAGAGATATCGATAAATCAAAAATGTTTATTTTTCCTATTGCAGAAAACTTATAAAGTATAAGATGTTACAGCACCAGGTGTAATTAAGTTGAAAAATGGCATGTCTAGATTTAGACTATCTTTGCTCAGTGGCAAGATTGCAGCCCAGGAGGGTTTTCTAGAACTTAGCTGTTTCGATTGATTTACACTAGTGTACTTGAGCTGTGGCTCAGTCCTGAGGGGGACTGTGTATATCAAAGTAGTGAAGTGATCGGTAGGTGGTGGAAACTGCAACATCCTGCAGAGATTAAAAGCCAGATACACAAGTCTCCTGTCTCTCCTAGGCTTTCTGCCTGCCCTCTCCTCTTCCAGCTGGTGAAATTTGCCTCTGGCTAGGATAGACTTGCAAGAAACTTTGGATGCTTATTTATTGGGCATCTACTCTGTGCCAGACACTGTGTTGGCCCTGAGGATACAGCAAAGAAATTCTGCCCCAAATGGCTTTAGTCTATGAAAGTTTTTGGTTGGTGGTAAGTCCTCTAAGATGAAGACTTCATATAAATGTAGCTTGCCCTCATGGAGCCCTGCATGGCTGGGGAAGGGGCTGTGAGAACTGCCTGGAGGTCACAAGAGTGCCCTATAGGCTGGAGTGTTCTGATAATATAACAAGGAATGGGATCAATATCATGGATCTCTGAGGTGTCTGCACTTTTCAGTAACATCCAATTTAGTTAATTCCTTTAAACTGAGGGGAGAGCTTTCTCTCAGACAAATTCTCCCGGCTAGTTACTCCTTGGATTGGTCTCCATGGGCAATACATGTGGAACTACTATAATATTATAGTTCCATATCCCAAGGTTGGGGATTAGTGTCTTCATTAGGTTTTGTGACATTATTATAACTCTTTTAGCTCTTAAAGTTAGTTTTTATCCTCATCCTAATCTGATAAAGCAGGTATTTTTTTCAAAAGATAACAACAGTAATAATAGCTCTTATTTATTGAGCACTTGCTCTGTGCTAAACTCTTCATGTGGGTTATCTCCTTTAATTATTTCTACAACAATCTGATGAATTAAGGGATATTTTTAATCCCCATTCTACAGAGAAGGTTTAGGGAGGGTAAGTAACTTGAGTGAGATTATATTGCTAAGAAGCACTGGATTTATGAACTCCATCAGCACTTAATCATTGTGCAGTGTTGCCTCCTACAAAGAAGTTGAAGTGATTACCCTCACATTGCCCGTCTAGCTTGTAATAGGACCAGCACTGAGATGTTTTCACTTTAGAGCTCTTGCTATTCACTGACCATGAAAATAGAAAACATACAATTCTAGGTAACATGCCCTTACTAAAAATTGGGAGTATTATTATTAAGGTAAAGGACATAATGGATATTGGGGGACCACTAATAGTATTCGCCATATATAGGAAAAATTGCAGGTAACTGTTGTCAAGGAAAATAATCAATAAACAATCTATAATAGGAATAGAAAAGAGTTTTATTTGAGCCAAACTGAGGACTATAGCCCAAAAGACAGCCTCTCAGATTACTCTGAAGAACTTCTCTGGAGAAGCATGGTTTTCAGCACAGTTTTATATCTTGTCAGAACAAAGAACATCAAACAAGTCATGGATACATTCCTTTGAGGTTTAAAAAAAAAAAAAAAACAGATCAGCACATACACAGTGAGTCAGTATAGCCTTGGCACCTGGGAAGGGAGTCTTATCATCAAAGGAGAACCAGCATTGGTGTCCCAGGAAGGGAGGCATTTAATCTTTACTTTTAACATGGACATTCTTTACTTCTGGTCACTGTGTCCTTTTCTTTAATAATTAAAGCAGATGTACAATGTATGTACACACAGACTGTTTTAGTTAGCACAAAATTCAAGTTTACTCATGTATAAGCCAGAATGACTTCCCTGTACCTCAATATGTGAAATTTTCTTTTATCACTGTTTGTTTTTTTAAAAAAGCATATATGCATTTTGTGAGGATATACTCTAAACTATTAAGATGGTTATCTCTTGGATGTGATATTTAAAGGAACTCTAACCATTTTACTATTATTTTATTCCTTAAAATTATCACGGATTATTTTTTAGTGATTATTTCTTTTGATAATAAAGAAATGCAAAATAACTCTTTTTCCTTCATAAATATGACTTTTAAAATATTTGTCTTAAAAATATCTGAATATTTTTGTGCCCTTTATAATGTTTTATACATTTTGTAATGTTAATGTATTTATGGGTAAGTTGGTTTCTCTGCATCAATCTCAAGTTCTTTGTGGTCAAGGATTATCTTAGGGATGGAGAGCCTCACACACCTAGTAGGTACTCAGTTCCTAATTAAGTGGACTTTAACTTACTTCTGTGAGGGAGTACAAAGTGAGGGAAGGATAGATCTGGGGAAACCATATGAAGGACAAAGAAGGTCAGATTAAGGTTAATCAGAAAATATTTTTCTTCCTGTTAGCACATTTGGGTTTTAAAACTGAGAACCAGTTGGCTAAGAGCCTTGCTGAAGCAATTCAGGTCTGTTTTTCTGCAGTTAGTTACTGCACAGGCCATAATATTGAGAGCCTAGGCTCACTTCACTCTCCTGCTCAGGAATATTTCCTTATTGGCATTGCCAATATCCCTAATTAAAGGCTGTACTCAAAATATCAACTTGGCATACCACAGGAGCCAGCTTCCTCATTCCTCTGTGTGTTAGACTTTCTAATGATGAAAGAGGAAATTGAGGGCTACAGTGACCACCAAACTCCCCACTTTCCAAAGAAAAGTTGTGGCGTTTTATATTTATATCAAGTTTGCCTTGGTTTCAATTTTAAAACAATGCATTTAATGGCAGTTGAAGGAGGGAAGGGTCTGATCTGGGGTGGGGAGAGAGTAACCTGGCAACCACTGCTCTGTTCTCCAGATCTGTTGAAAAGATCTGTCCTCCAGGTATCAAGAAGGGCCATGCTCCCTCTGAAGGCACTTGGGAAGAATCTGTTCCAGGCCTCTCCTAACTTCTGGTAGTTCCTGCGCTGGTGGCAGTGTAACTCCAGTCCTCACATGGCATTCTCCCTGTATGCATGTCTGCCTCTGCTGTCCAAATTTTGCCCTTTCCACAAGGACACCAATCATACTGAATTAGAGCCCACCCTAATGACCTCATTTTATCTTGATTACCTTTGTAAAGACCTTATCTCCGAATAAGGTCATATTCTGAGATACTAGGGGTTAGGACTCCAACTTATCTTTTTTGGAGGACACAGTTTAATACATAACAGTAAGGCTGGTTCAATGTTTTTAAATAAATTACTGTAAACCACTATATCAACAGTCTAAAGAAGAAAAACACATGATCATATCAGTTGATGCAGAAAAAGCCATGATAAAACCTCTTGGCAAGGAAGAAATAGAACCTAATAAAAGGCATCTACAAAAAACTTATAGCTAACATCATACCTGATGGTGAAAGACTGCTTTTCCCTTAAGATTGAGAACAAGACAAGGATGTACAATCAATCCTCCCGTTCCTATTTAACATCATACTTGAGGTCCTAGCAAGGCAAAGAAGTGAACGGTATACATATCAGAAAAGAAGAAATAAAACTATCCCTATTTGCAGATGACATGATTGTCTACAAAGAAAATCTCCCCAAAAACTACCCCCCAAAAATCCTAGAACTAATAAGTGAATTTAGCAAGGTGGTAGAATACAAGATTAATACACAAAAATCTACTGTGTTTCCATATAATAACAATGAACAGTTAGAAATCTAATTTTTAAACAATTTTATGAAAAACAAAGGAACTGAATAGACAAAACAATTTTGAGAAAAAGAAGAAAATTGAAAGAATCACACTACTTGATTTTAAGACTTACTATAATGTCACAGTAATCAAGCTATCATAGTAGTTGTGAAGGGAAAAACATACAGTTTAATGGAACAGAATATAGTCCAGAAATAGACCCCCAAAATATAGCCAATTGATTTTTTTACAAAGGTATGAAAGCAATTCAATGAAGGATAGTCTTTTCAACAAAGGGTGTTGGGATATTTGGGCACAAGGCTAGAAACATTTTCATCACCCCAAAATTAAACATTAAGTAGTTACTCTTTGAAAGACAGATATCATATGATATCACTTATATGTGGAATCTAAAATTTGACACAAATGAACTAGATAGGTAGATAATACGAAACAGAAACAGACTCACAGACATAGAGAACAGACTTGTGGTTGGTTGCCAAGAGGGAGAGGGGTGGGGGAGGGATGGATTGGGAGTTTGATATTAGCAGATGCAAACTATTATATATAGAATGGATAAACAACAAGGTCCTACTGTATAGCACAGGCAACTATATTCAATATCCTGTGATAAACCATAATGAAAAAAATATGAAAAAAAATATATAATTGTGTATATATATATATATATATATATAACTGAATCACTTTGCTGTATAGCAGAAATTAACACAACACTGTAAATCTACTGTACTTCAATAAAATAAATTTTTTTAAAAGTTACTCTTCATTCCTGCCTCCCTCCAATGCTGGCAACCACCAATCAGCTTTCTGTCTATATGTATCTACCTATTCTGGATATTTCATATAAATGGAACCTTTCATATAATACGTAACCTTTTGTGTCTGCTTTACTTAGCATAATGTTGTGAGGTTTATCTACTTTGTAGCATGTGTCTGTACTTTATTCTTTTTTATGACTGAATGATATCGCATTGTATGTACATACCACAATTTGTTTATCCATTCTTCATAAACATTTGGGTTGTTTCCACCTTTTGGGTATTGTGAATAGTGTTGCTATGAACATTTATCTACAAGGATTTTGAGTACCTGTTCCCAGGTCTTTTGGGTATATACCCAGGAGTGGAATTACTGTGACATTTGGTAATTCTGGGTTTAACTTTCTAGGAATCATCAAAACTGTTTTCATCCACACTCACTTTCATATAATTGTGATTGTACTGTGTATATTTTTGTTTGTTTGTGTAATATCTGACATAAAAATAACCCCTTCAAATTAAAGACTCTTAGTCAACATTATTTTTTGTGGCTGCATACTATTCTGCTATATGCATTTTATAGTTTAATTAATCATTCCAATATTTTAGGTTCTTCAGTTTTCTCTTATTCTTTTGTTTCTCATTGCTATTGTTAACGAGTCCAAGCTCATACTGCTTGCTACACTACAGGCCAATAAATTGAGGGACGAGTTGTTGGGGCGAGGAATAGTGACTTTATTCGGAAAGCCAGCAGACCAGGGAGATGGTGGACTAGTGTCCCAAAGAACCATCTCACCCAAGTTAGAATTCAGGCTTCTTTTATACTAAAAGGGGACGGGATGTGGCTGGTTGTTACAAACTTCTTGGTGCCAGAATTCTTTGTTCTTGCAACTGTCCGTTTAGGTCTGGTCACAATGTTCTTGAGAATGGGCTATCCTGTATATTTCAGGCTCTAGGCAACATTCTTTTACAAAAGGTTCAGAACCAGCATGACTAAGCACAGGCAACAGAGCACACAGGTTAGAGCTAAAGGAATAGATTCAATACGGAGTCAGGTTTGTTCTTCTCTGTTACACTATGTTAAATAACACCAGGACAAACATTTGTGCTTACATCCTTAATTCAATTTAAAGTGTGTCCCTGAGGTAAATTCCACAATGTAGAATCATTATTTTATAATATAAATACTTTCTAAATTCGTGATACCTGTTACCAAATTGCTCTTCAAAAATGTTCTACCAAACACTGATTTGACTTGAAGCAGAAAGCCTGCTATTTTACCATACCCTTCCCAGCCCTGGATCGTATTATTATTATTATGTTTAATCTTTGCTAATTTTGTAGGCTAAAAAATTCTTATAATAGATTTATCAATAATTTCTGACACTGTGTTATAGTAAATTTGAACTTTTTTTCATATGTTTACTATTTATTTACATTTCATGATTTATGAATTATCTCTTTATACCTTTGCCCATTTGTATTTCAGAATTTATATTCAGAATGCTTGTTGTCACAAATGACAGATCTAATCATGGCTTTAATGACTTGGGAATAAAGTTTTCTGGCATAACAAGATATCTAGAAGTAGGCGACTGCTAGCTGGTTTAGTGGTTTAGGATGTCAGGTTGGTGTCTTTGCAATGAAAAATGGCTGCAACTGCGCCAAACATTACATCCATGTTCAAGGCAGGGAGAGAGGGGATAGGGTGGAGCCAACTGCATCTGTGCCCTTTATTATGAAAGTAAAAGCTTTGCCAAATGCTATCCCAGCACACTTCCCCTTATGTCTCATTGACCAGAACCAGGTCATAAAGCCACCCTTTGCTGCAAGGGAATTGAGAAATCAAGTAATAGGATTTAAATGTTAGGCTTAAATCATTCGTGATCCATCCCCTGGGACTGCACACTTTGCTGCCCACAGCAAAACCAAAAAGGAGGGGAACTAGGGGGAATGGATTCTAGAAGGCAAACAACACTATCTGACACAGAGTCTCAGTGTGTTTTGGGTTTTTTTATTGCTTTATATATTTCTCTATACATTAAGGAAATTGACTTTTGTCCTACTTATTACAAATGTATTTCCCAGATTTCAGTTTGCACTTAACTGCTATTTATCTGAGAAAAGGCTTTTTTTTTCCTGTTTATATAATGTAATGTACTAAGTTTAAATTTTTTTCTTTCTGTTTTTTAGATTAGAAAGTTCTTCCATTTAGAAATTAGATCGACATTTACCTCTAGTTTTTAAAATCTTTTTGAAAATTTAACTTTTTAATTGATCAGATATGTATTTTACCTATAAGGTAGGATAATTATATAAATTGATTTTTTTCCCAAATAACTAGCAAATTGTCCTGGTACCACTTATTTCCATCTGCTTCTAGGGCCCATGGTTATTCCTTTTAGAGAAAGGACTATGGAACAACAAAACAATATCAACAACAACAAAGAACTGATGAGGCAAATGCTGCAACATCAGCTTTCATGAAACCTAAGAAGGAAATTGCAGGGAAAAGGCTTTAGTACTGAGAAGTGTGATTGTTTGTTATACGTTTATCATGCACATAATTAATGGATCATGTTTCAGTTTCCTTCCTCTTTCCATTTTCTATGACAGGTAGCAAACCTAATTGAGGGTAGACCTCAATTATCTCATCCTGAGATATCCATCAAGTGACCTGGTTGTCATTTAGATCTGGTTCTTTTCCTAGTCAAACAAATACCTTATTAGGGGGGTATAAGTTTTTAACTTATAACAAAATTAATTTGCTTTAAAAGGGTAAGTGATTAACAGGATTCCTAGACAAACAAGCAAACAAAATTAAAACCACATATGTTGTGAGCTTAATGTTTACCATTCACAGGGGAACAGGTAAAACTCTTCAGGAGATCATTGCTTATCACTCAGGGTCGCACCAGGAAAACAGAAACTACTGGGTATTTAAAACAGAGTGTAGTGCCGTGAATTGGTTAGTTACATGGTGATAAAAAGAGGGAGAGAAACCAATCAGGGGACAGTGAGGCTGACCAGAGATTGGCAGCTGCTGGGAGCCTGGAGGCAGTGGTGTGCTGATAACTGGTTGTCCTGGAGAAAAAGCCTAGATTTGTAGCATTGGCTAATTTCAAGCTAGAAACAGTTTAACAAACAGCTTGTAAAATTCCTGAATATTTACAATCTGCTCTTGTAAACCAGTACAAGCCAGCTCTAGCACACCACTGGTTAGAGAGGAAAAGGGAGCAGGTGGTGTTAGCCAAGCCCTACAGGCTAGGGTCCCCCATGAGAAACTGGGACCATGGCAGTCCTGTCTGGGGATTTGGAGACGTGGGAGAGACGGTCACTGCCAGAAGTTCTGCGTGAGGCAGAGGGAAGAGGAGAAATACCCTGACTTTTCCCTTCCAGCCCTCCAGTCTCCCGCCAGCGTCTGGCTGAAGCCAGCTGGAAGCATTTAACTGGTAGTGAGAGCCTGGGAAATGCAGCTTACAGGGGTCATCTCCCAGCAGCACAGAGCAGAGCAGGGAAGGGACAGTTTCTTGTCCTCTTTTCCCTTCATCCCTGTTGTCCTCTTCTGTCGTCCTTTAGATTCTACTTTTTCTCACTGCCCAGTCTTATATTGCTAAGGCTTTGCTTCCCTGCCAGAAAATTGTCTTGAGTTTTCTTTCCAGTTGTCCTGTACTTATTGCCCTTGCTCACTCTTCTCTTTTACAGTTTCTGTCTCTTGCTTCAGCACCTTTTGGGAGTGGCCCTCTTCTGCCCTTGCTTCTCTGTGCTGCCGCTTCTCCCCACCTTTCTGGATATTCTTCCTATGCCATGGTCAGCCTCCAACATGCTCAGGTTAGTCAGGGTCTTGGGTGGAGAGGAAGAGTCTCACTCAGGGCACTTTAGATAGAGAGGGCTTTGCAGAAGAGTTACCTGTGGACTGAATCGGGAATTTGAAGGACTTGGGAAACCAAGACTCTAGGGACCAGCTACTCTGCTTGCCTGTCACAGCCCACACTGTCCTTCTCCTAGGATGCCTTTGATTCCCTCACTTCATGCTGCTGCATTTTTCAACTGGCTGACTCTTTATACATTCTCTGGTCCGATTCTGGTGCTCATGGCCATTAGGCCAGGTCACCTGATGCTTCTCGAGCCAGCCTGTGAATGGGCTGCCCTAGGATAAGGCATCCAATCTGTAGCACCTCCTAGGGAAAACTTATAGCTGGATGTTCTAAGCGGGGGCCGTAGACCATCCAGCTCAGCTCAAGATGATATAATATTGACTTGGCAGGCAGTAAGATTCACCTGTCCAGGAGGGGATTGCACTTGGGTTCTCTGTACTCACACTGCCTCTCCTTTCTGTATGCCTACCTGCGCACTAAGATACATTTGATGTGTCTGCTTGGCTTCCGTGATGACAAGTCTTGGACTGCAGGCTCTGCGAAGACAGAGATTCTCAACCCTGGTTGAAATGACAACCACCTGGGGAACTCTCAAAATGCCCGATTCCATGCCCCACCCTGACATTCTAGCCAAATTGGTCTGTGATCAGGTTGGGCATATGGGTGTTTTTTTAAAGCTCCCAGATGACCTAATATGCAGTAAGGGATCCCATCTTGGTTGCCTGGACATTGGGTTGTGACTTCGCCTGTCACATCTTTCCTATAGGCCACTCCTTTACATGAGTTGAGGGACTGTTGATTTCTCAGGAAACCCTGTGGTTTGGGAAGGGAAAGCCTGGAGTGCTAGTGAAGGACAGTCCGAGAGGGATATGCCTGACACAAATGTAAAAAGTCTTGTTTCTAGTACTTTCCCACTTGAGAATTTCTTGGCAGGATCAAAAGGACCTTCTGCCCCTGGAGCTGTTTAGTCTGACAACTGTAAGAATTGCTTTTCACTTTTTGTTGTTTTTATTTTGTTCTACTGCCCACTTAGTGTGGTTACACATAAACACAAATGCTGTAATACCCAGGAGCTGATTACATCCTGGCTGTGAGCTCGCTTCCTTGAACCGAATTCTAGTCATAGGTTCTTCACATTGGCTGTTGAGTGCTTACGTTCAACGTGAGGAAACAGGACATAGCTAAAGAAGGACAACATGGAAGCCCAAAGAGTTTCTGAAAGGGTAAAGCAGCCTGGTTTCACTACAAGTTGGTCAAAAGAAAGAGAAAGGAATTAGATCTCTTTCTTTGATGATTCTGTGATTTTTCAGGAATATGTGATTGGTGACTTTTTAAATATATGCAGTACTTTAAAGCTTACCATGTTCACTGGATCCTCTCAAATATCCTTTAAAGTAGGAACAGCAGATATTATTTTCTTATTTTCCCAGATGAGATATTATTATCCTTATTTTTCTCTTTTCTCAAAATGCCTCAAGACCATAGTAACGCCCAAGGGTGGATGTGAGACTAGAACACAGGACTCTGGGCCCTGTGGCACTTGTGCAGCATGTCCTGTTTCTCTACGGGTGAACTGATCCAGACACTAAGCGATGGAGGTGTGTGGAAATGTGTGGATTCAAAGGGAAGTTAATACCTGAGCTTTAAGGGAGTTAAACAACAGTTGAGAGAATGTGTGGATTGTGATCGTAGATTGCTATGATGGGTGGGGGTCAGCTTGGGACCCCTGTGATCTCCGTCAGCCTCACCCCTACAGCCACACCAGATAGACTCACAGTCTAGGTGAGACCCAAGTGCTGTCCATGTGACACAGCTTCGCGACAAGACCCCCTTTTTCTGAGGCTGGCCACTTGCTGTTCTGCAGCCCCTCAGTGAGCTGAGGTGCTGCTGTGATACAGGCAGGAGTGACCATGGGGCCGAGGAGTGCTGCACACAGAATCCTCAAAGGCTCCCGGGTGGCCTGAGGAAAGTCCTAGGGGTCTTAAATAAATCCCCTAAAAAAGCCAGCATTTTGATTTAAATTGCGTCAGAGCCCAGATGGCAGCAAAGGTTTTTCTTTTCATTTTTAAGTGTTTAAACTGCAGAACTTTTTGCGGCCTATTTTTAAAATATCTGTCGTGTATTTTATGTGTGGTCCTCTTCCTTTCTTGCAGATGCCATAAGGTAGATAAGCATGACTTTTGGATCATGCACACTTGAGGGCAGGTCTGAGTTGCTGAATCCCTGCGTTTGCACTTGAGCTTACACTTTGCAGTCCCCTTCAGGATCACCGAAGGCCAGAGGAGAACTCTGTCTGATGAAAGTTGTCCCCGAAGTAGCTGGTGTTGGGTACTTCACTCCTCAGAGTTGAAAAATCACTGGGGCTTGCTGAGGGGACCGCTAACCATGGCCTTCCCTGTGGGGGAGTATGTCAGGAGGGTCTGGCCATCCCTCCACTCGGCCTGCTTGCTAGTGCCTCTTCTTCCTCAAGGACATCAGTTTCTTCCCTATTCTCAGCAACCCCCAACCTCACACCCCACCAAACATTCTTAGCTGTAGGTTAGGCTGTGGCACCGGCTCCACCAAAGACAACAGGAAAGGCCAGTACATTAGGTCATGTCTGTCCACAGCTGTTTAATTGCTTTGCTGCTGCCATCCAGGCAAAACTCTTTATGAGTAACATATTCCCTCCAGGGTAGCTGTCTCCACCTTCAAAGCCACATGCACCACCCCTCACCTAGCTCTGCCTCGCACCTCGTACACCCAGTTCCCCTGAGCTCTGGCTCCAGCTGCTTCCCCAGCTTGTTTCACTTCCTCCATGTGTCAGCATGTGACCTCTTGTTCCGGGCCTCCCAGATCCTTAAGCAGAGTTCAAGGGGAACAAAATGATACGTAAATGTGAATTTTTTTATTATAAACAATCTTCATGTGTCTAAAAGCCAACTAAGTGTTGTAAGTGTCACAGTTTCCAAACAGTGCTGCAAAACAATTACAGTTTCATCATCAAAGTGATTAAAATGTTCTTCTCTTCTTAGCTCATCTGAGCTTCATCTCTGAGGTACTATAGGCACTCCTAGGTGGCAACCCCTAAAGATGGAAGATTCTACACCTCCAGGGGCCTGGGTCTCTTGGGGAGGTAAGCCAGGTCCTCACTACTCCTTTGGCTTCTTTCCTGGGAGGTAGGTCATCATCAGGAGTTTTTTTTATTGTAGGTCAATCAACCGTCAAAGTTACGTGTTGGGGGTAGCATTACAATTTCACCTCTTTCTCTTGGACCTGCCAGATATGACAAGCTTCTCCATTTGCAGCATTACGGCAACTGTCTTGGGAATCTGTCACTGCCTCAGGACCCTCCTCCCATCACCTCACAGCATCAGGGGTCAGAGTCGGGTACCTCTGTGTTCCTCTTGAGAGTGAAAGCCCCATAGGATAGATTTTTTTTTCAGTATATTGACTCAACAACACTTCTGTTAGGTAACAAACACTCATTTATTCACAGATGAGATCCTACCATGATCTTAGTACCAGAGATACTAAAATGCTCTCCACAATCTCTCAGTGTAGTGAAGGAGATGGATTTGAAAACAGTATATTCACTATAATGGGGCAGGTGATAAGGTAGTTGCACACAGGGACACAGAGATCATTTAACCCCATGTGTGGTCTCAGGGAAGACTTGCAGGAGGAGATAAGTCACAAAGATGTGAAAGACCCTGTTGGAGTTGCAGCACCATTAGCAGTGGCTAGCACTGGAATACAGAGTGAGAGCCAATGACCTGCAAGAGAGGGCTGGGTACAAACTGGGGGTGAGGAGGTGCCATTGAAATGCTGAGCAACAGAGTGACAGTGTCACATTTGCCTCTTAGGTGGATGGCTCTGTATGAAGGGTGAAGCCCAGATTAGAAGACAGATATGTTTAGGGGCCTTGACTAGGGATGGAGAGAAGGGGAAAGATTCAAGAAATATTTGCACAGTTAAATTAGCAGGACTTTGTGGCTGATTGGCTGGAGGAGGAGGGGGAAGGAGTGTTCATATGAACTCAGGTTTCTGGCTTTGATGAGTTTTTGGTATTTGACCTACTGTTTACACTGAAACTGGTAGATTCAAGTGGCCTCTACACTTTGTGAGTCCCAGGTGAGGTAATATGTATGAATGTTAAAGGACAACAATTCCTCCATCCATCAACTTGTAAACATTTAAAAATTACGTTATCTCTTGATGAATGTTATCTCTTAGCAGTTAAGTTCGTTTTAGGCCTGACACTGGGATTGGGGGTGAAGGGAGGAGTAAGCAGATTTCAAAGCAGAATTCTGACTAGGGAGATTGAAACTTGTTCCCCAGCTCCAGACGGGCCTGGTAAAGGACATCTGGGGAGAAGCTGAAAGCAGCCACCTGACAGGAGAGGAGGGGACTGATTGGCCCACAGGACCCGCCTGCCAGAGGAAACTGCAGCGGGTTTCATTTCCTCCCTTTCAGCTCTGGACTTCCGTCAGGAGCTTTATCTCTCTCCTATTATAAGCAAAAATAATTAAGATCGGGCTTCCCTGGTGTCGCAGTGGTTGAGAATCCACCTGACAATGCAGGGGACAAGGGTTCAAGCCCTGGTCTGGGAAGATCCCACATGCCGCGGAGCAACTAGGCCCGTGAGCCACAACTACTGAGCCTGCGCGTCTGGAGCCTGTGCTCTGCAACAAGAGAGGCCGCGACAGTGAGAGGCCCGCGCACCGCGATGAAGAGTGGCCCCCGCTCGCCGCAACTAGAGAAAGCCCTCGCACAGAAACGAAGACCCAACACAGCCAAAAATAAATAATAAATAAATAATTAAAAAATAATAATAATAATTAAGACCAACTGATCATTAAAACACCTTTTCCCCCCTTCCAAAAAAAAAGCAAGACATTTCATTTCAAGTGGCTGTTTCCCTCTGAAGTGGCAGTGAGCTGCTCTTCAGCAGCACCCTTCTCTTCATTCTGAGCTCAGCAGAAATGTATTTCACCTTCAGCAAGTGGGGGATCCCCTCTTCTGTGTGCCCTGCCCACCAGCCTAGGGCATTGGGGATCTTGTCCAGAAGCTTGTCCAGAGTCACTGAAGAGAGAGGCAAAGCCATCATTCTACCTTGTGCTACTCAGCACCCATCAGGTAAGATGCTGTGCACCAGGATGAAGCCCCTGGCAAACCACTGGCCCTGGTATTTCAGAATTTGCCTGAATATGTTGAACGCATACCTCTAGGTTCAAAGCAGTGCGGCTGAGAATGGTATCTTCAGTAGGAACAATGATAAAGGGAAAAGGTACACCTTTCCAAGTTTAGCATGATGGTAGAGTACTTAAATCCCAACATGTTTGGGGATCAAGATTAGTGATATTTTCATCTTTATTAAAATAAGAAATCATTGACAAATATTTTGAGGACCTACTATTTTTTTTTTATGGGCTATGCAAACTTCTATGGTATATGCAGACTTCTATGGTAAATGCAAAGCGCAGAGCCCAAGAAATTTATAATCTATTTGGGTGGACAATTGAAAATTTAAATAATATTATAAGGTTACACATGACTAAGTACCTAATGGGTAGTACAGACAGTAGGATTTTGGAATGAGAGTAAGACGGATGGTAGCTGAAATTATTAGGAAAGACTTCATAAAGAAACTGGCTTTGAAGGGTGGTTGGATGTGGGTAAGTGGAAGGTGGCTAAGGGGAGAATGACTTCCAAGTATGGCTTCTTAACACTTCCATTGAATCAAGTCTACATGACACACTTATTGAACTTTAATTTCTAGTTAGAATATGTAAATCTTCAATTCAGGAAGGCTATTCATGTCAATATTGGGAACTAAAGTCCTAAGGAAAAGAGCTCGTGTTTATTTATTGTGGGAAAACTGCTGGCTTGCTGGAGCATTCCGTCAACCAAATTGTTTCCCTCATCCTCCCCAGAGATCTATTCACCCTCGGTAACTTCTGCTAAATGTTCACTAATTTTTAGCAATCTGTCACATAGAGAATGAGATTTAGGCCAGCTGTTTATATTTTTTTCTGCAAATGATAAATAGCAGAGCAGCACAAAATCATTTTGATAAAATAGAAATTCACTGTATCTTAAAGGGTTATGTGGCACTTTTCTCCATATCTCAGGCTTTCAGTTGAATCTGCTGAGGCAGGGAGCAGTCACCAGCTGTGTGAGTGATAGGCATGAGAACACAAGAAGAAATCTTTGGCTTCCCCTCCAAGCCCTGTTCTTTACATAAGAGCATAGGAGCCTCCAGAAGACTTGCATGATCTTAGTGTTGGAATTTCTGTGTATATGTACCAAAGAATTGAGAGAATTTCAGAGTTTCTGGGATTCTTATTTATAACCCAATGACCAGGACAGTACTGAAAATATTAATGGATAATGGTTGACCTCCACGAGTAAAGTTGGACAATTTCCCTTGATGCAAGGCCAGCAAGTATAAACTTCCGATGACCATTTAAAATAAAACAAGAACAAAATGAAGTTCTTCACTCTCCTACTTCGCTTCCTTTGCTCAGATTACTCTCTGCCAATGATGGCCTGCATGCATCCCCCCTCTGCACGTGTGCACACACACACACACACACACACACACACACACCCTGTACCTACTTTCCAAACCATTCCACCATTCACTGGGGAGGAACAATGGTGGATTCAGACGCTGAGCTAACAAGGCTTATCTCCCTGCCTTTAAGACCCATCTTCAGGAATGTTTTCCCAGCCCGTAGCCAGAATTAATCTTAAACCAAGAGTCTCGGTTTTCTCTTCTTTTCTTTTTTTTGTTTTTTCAACAGGAAAGCCTGTTTTTGTTTTTACTGGAGGCTCAGGTGGCACATGACAGTTCATAAAATGGCTTCAGAGGTAGGGGGTAGTGGGGAAACAAAAAATAAACTGGGGTGGGAAAGAAAAACAACCAGGAGGAGGTAAGAGCTGGCTGTTTCCTTCTCAGCCTGATTTAGGGGAGGGAGTTGGTGCCTCTGAACAATAAGGATGGATCCCTTCCTTTAACCCTTGGTAAGGGAGAGAAAAAAAAGCAAAACGCTGTTGCTTTGGCCCTCCTGAGTCTCAAGGAAAAAAGGGAAAAGCCGGTGTTTTGATGTCATGAATTGTGGGAAAGTGGGGGAGGGAGGTGCTGGGTAGGATACAGGTCAGTTGGAAAAACTGGCAGATACCAGATGGTGGCTCTGGGTGTCCTTTGAGTTGGAATCACTCCAGTATGGTGGTTGGGGGGGGTCCCCACTGTTGATCGGGGCTGTGGGCTGCCTGGGTCCAGGGGGCTGCTGCCGTCTCTGCTGGACGTAGGGGCAGTTTTGTGGGTGCTGGGGCTCAGGCCGGGAACAGTCAGTGGGGCCTTGGCTGGGCTTGGTAAGAGTCTCGGTTTTCTGTTATGTGATTGATATAGTAAGAAATATATATAGTTTTGGTCTTCATCCCAGGTTCCTGGCACAGAACCTCTAAAGCCCTTAATATATCCTGAGTGGGAAGGGTAAGAGGAGTATATTTTGTTATTCATTATAAGCCCCTTTCAACCACCTGAGTTTACATTAATGCGGTGACTCTTGGAGGATGGGGGCTGGTTGCCAGAGGAACCAGTCATGTGATTAGAGGGCTGGAAATTTTAGCCACCCCCTAACTTCACCCCAGCCTTAATCACCAATGGCTGGTTATTTAATTAGTCATGCCTACATAATGAAGCCTCCATAAAAACAATAAACAACAAAGTTCAGAGAGCTTCTGGGTTGGTGAACAAGAATGCCTCTACGTGCCAAGAGGGTGGCATATCCTAAACTCCATGGGGACAGAAGCTCCTGTGCTCAGGACCCTTCTGGATCTTGTCATAGGTATCTCTTCATCTGGCTATTTATTTGTATCCTTTAAAATATCCTTTGTAATAAATTGGTAATAGTAAGTAGTTTAATAGTTTAATTTACCTGGGTTCTGTGAGCTGTTCTAATAAGTTGTCAACCCTGACGAGGGGGTCATGGAAACCCCCAATTTACAGCCGGTCAGTCGAAGTCCTAGAAGTCTGGACTTGAGGTTGGTGTCTGAAGTGGAGTTAGTTTTGTGGGACTGAGCCCTTAACCTGTGGGGTCTGCACTAACTCAGAAGTGTTGTGAATAGAGAATCTGTTTTTCTTTTAGAGGTCTATCATGTCCTGTGTTATATCACAGCTATTTTGTACGTATCTTTTCCTACTGTTAGATCTTAAATTTCCTAGTGCTTTCAAGTCATTCTTACAAATTTAAATTCTCATTATAGTTTAATTGAATCTTTTTTTTTTTTTTCACTCAAAGAACATATTTCAAACCTTTAGCTAAGTGTCAGCCCTGAGTTAATCATGGGACCAAAAACTGTTTAAGGAAGGGCATTGCAAACCAAAGAGAAACTTGGAAAAAGGCCCAGAGAGCATGCAAAGAGTTTGGAATGGTTGGTACATAGGGTTTAAATGAGAGGGTAATGGGAAACAAGTCCAGACAGGTAAGCCTGGGGTCTGGTCGTGAAGTTTTACAGATGAGGAAAATGAGACACATAGATGTTATTTGATCAGCCACAGTAACAAAGGGATTAGAACCCATCTGATTGTCCCCACCATCCAGACCCAGCAACTTTACATAAGCTCAGACAATGATGTTATGCAACTATGCCAGTCTGAGGCAACTGGGTGGGAAAAGATGAAGATAATGCAGAGAGCATCTGTGACAATGGTGTCTGTGTGGTCGGGCCACATGATGCCTCTCTTTGTACTTCCACAGAGGCAAGAGCAATAGGAGGCAAACCACCAAGAAAACTAGGTGCTCTGAAGACAACATCTAGCACTGCTCTGTGGCAAGTCGTAGTGGCCAACCTGAGCTCCCACTTAGTAACACACAGACTGGTCTGTGAGCTACACTTTGAAGCAAATACCAAGAATTGCCAGCTCTGCCATTCTTTTGGCCTTTGCCTTAAGATTCAAAGAACTAATATTTTCAGTGACACCTGGGTTACAATAATAAGCAAAGGTGTTGATCAGGTAAGTCATTAAAAAAATGACACAGAGCCTATAAACATATGAAATAATGTTCAACCTCTCCAGTAATAAAAGAAAATTTTTAATGAAAAAATTATTTTTTATTAGATATCAGATTATCAAGATTAATAATAACAATAATAACTACTGTTGGCAAGGATATGGGAAAATTGGCACACATATAGAATCTGCTGGTTGGAGAAAAATTTGATATAAGCTTTCCACAGAGCAATTTGTCAATGTATTTCATCAGTCATTAAAACATGATCATTCTTTCTGGCAATTCTACTTCAAAGAAATTTATCCTAAGAAGCTAATCAGAGAGGTGCACAATGCTAGGCTGGAACTATGTTCATTTCAACATTATGGCTGTGAAAAATTAGAAATGACTCGTATCTAATGTTAGGGGAGTAGGTACATATCCTATGGCACAAAGACACAATGGTAAAAGGATATTGATGTAGTTCAGCATTCTTAATATAATGCTAAGTGGGAAATGTTGGCTGCAAAACAGTATTTATAATTTAAAAACATTCTGGAAAATGTATACATGTATAACTGGCATGTTGAGAAATCAGGACTCATGGGATATAATCAGAAAGCACCTTTAGTTTTGCCTTTAAATGCCACTGGATAAAAACAAGGGCTGTCCCATGACTTTTCTGCTCACTCTCAGGAAGTAAACATCCTTTGGTCACTTGAAGACACAAAACCACTGTCTCAATTCAATACAATAATTAGATTGTCCAGTCCCTGATTAATTCCAGTGTCATTCAGAGCAGCAGCCATTTCCGCTCACACAGCCACAGCTTGTGGCAGTGAGAAGTCTGTAACAGTGAGGAGGGGTTTGATCCTACCTTCTCCCCGTCAGCCTCTACTCTTCATCCCCTCGAAGGTGGTTCTTGACCATTCCAGAGTTGAAGTGGAGGATGGAGAGGAGGAGAGGTACATGTTTGGGTGGGGGTGGGGGTGTATGTTAGGAAGCTCTTTGTTGGCTGGGGTGGCTGTAAGGTGGCTTCACGGTCTCTGAGGCTGGGCAGATGTTTAAATTTGCCTCTTGTGTGCTCAGGTGGGGTTTTCAGGCTCTGTTCTGCAGCTCTCTTGATACCATGATGTGCCCTCCCCTGCTCTCTGCCAACCCCTCCATGTCCCTAGGAATCTTGTGATTCACTCACAGCCTTTCTATTAAGGTTTCTTCGCCTCTTGAGCCAGCTATCGTGGACGTGAACTAAGGGAACCTCACCCCCC
The DNA here is from genome assembly GCF_028021215.1 of Eschrichtius robustus. NCBI lineage: Eukaryota > Metazoa > Chordata > Mammalia > Artiodactyla > Eschrichtiidae > Eschrichtius > Eschrichtius robustus. The sequence goes on along the minus strand of NC_090834.1, from coordinate 19,862,797 downwards.
CTCAGCCTCTCCTGTGGCCCATGTCTTGTCCGTGGGAAATGCGTAGAACTGTTCATGCATGAGAAACTCTGGAAGTGAGGACTGACTGCCAGCTGAGCAATCTCCCTTCAGTCTCCCCTTACTTCCCTCACTCTAGTCTGGCTGGCCCCAGTTTCTCAAACTTATGCTTCTTAGGCAGGAGTTAGACACCAGTTGTCCTTTCCCCAAAACTCTAAGGGACATACATTAAGCTCTTTCAGTGGTACTGTTGAAGCCCCTCTGTAAAAAAAGACTCTCTGTGTCTCTGCTCTTCTGAACCAATGTGGGTAAGGGGACTTGTTACCCTACCATGAGATCCACCCTCTTAACAGATTTTTCAATGCACAGGACAGTATTGTTATCTAAAGGCACAGTGTTGTACAGCAGATCTCTAGAATTTATTCATTCATGAATAAATGACATTTTATACCTGTTAATTAGCAACTCCTCATTTCCCCCTCCCCCAACCTCTGGCAACCATCAATATATTCTTTGCTTTTATGAGTTTGACTATTTTAGAAACCTCATATAAGTGGAATCATGTATTATTTGTCCTTCTGTGATTGGCTTATTTCATCTGTCATAATGTCCTCAAGGTTCATCCATGTTGCATATTGCAGGATTTCCTTCTTTTTTACAGCTGAATAATATTCTATTATATGTATATACCACATTTTCTTTTACCAGTTTGTCTATTGATGGGCATTTAGATTGTTTCTACATCTTGGCCATTATTCATAATGGTGCAGTGAACCAGGGAGTGCTAATATCTTTTCTAGACTCTGATTTCAATTAGAATAAATACCCAGAAGTGGGTATTTATTCAACTTAGGATAAATACCCAGAAGTGGGATTGCTAGATCATATGGTAATTCTATTTTTAATTTTTTGAGGAACCTCCATGCTGTTTTCCATAATAACTGCACCATTTTGGATTCCCATCAACAGTGCACAAGGGTTCCAATTTCTCTACATCCTTGCCAACACTTGTTGTCTATTATTATTATTATTATTACTACTACAATGGCCATCCTAACAGGTGTGAGGTGATATCTCATTGTGTGTGGTTTTACTTTGCATTTGCCTGATGATTGTTGACATTGAGCATCTTTTTATATATCTATAGGTCATTTGTATGCCTTCTTTGGAGAAATGTCTATTCAAATCCTTAGCCCATCTTTAAATGAGGTTATTAGGTTTTTTGCTATTGAGTTGTAGGAGTTCCTCATATATCTTAGAAATTAACCCTTTATCAGAAATATACTTTGCACATATTTTCTCCTATTCCATAGTTTGCTTTTACACCCTACTGGTTGTTTCCTTTGCTGTGCAGAAGCTTTTTAGTTTGATATAGTCCCTCTTGTCTACTTTTGCTTTTGTTGCCTATGCTTTTGATGTCATATCCATGAAATCACATCACACGTCCTGATGTCAAAATATATTACAAAGCTACAGTAATTAAAACAGTATGATACTGGTGTAAAGATAGATATATAGACCAATGGAACAGAACAGAGAGCCCAGAAATAAATCCATACATATATGTCAACTGATCTTTTTTTTTTTTCCTTCCAGTTTTATTGAGATACAATTGACAAACAGCACTAAGTTTAAGGCATAAAGCATAATGATTTGACTTCCATATGTCATGAATGATTTATCACAATAAGTTTAGTGAACATCCATCATCTCATATAGATACAGAATTAAAGAAATAGAAAATGTGTGTGATGATAACTCTTGTGATTTAATCTCTTAACAACTTTCATATATAACGTACAGCAGTTAATTATATTTATCATGTTGTATATTATATCCCTAGTACTTATTTATCTTATACCTGGAAGTTTGTACCTTTTGACCACTTTCTTCCAATTCTCCCTTTCCTCATCCCCTTCCTCTGGTAACCACAAATCTGATCTCTTTTTTTTTTTTTTTTTTTCACACACACACACACTGTATTTTATTTTTACAAGAGATAAATAGACTGACACCAACCATTGTAAATGGATGACCACAACAAAAGCAACAATGATTGCAATTACCAAACACAAAACACACTCATACTATGCCATAATATTGACATTCAGTCCAGTAATCCTCCACTGTAACAGCTCCTTTACTTTGCAGTGAAAATTGATTTCTATATTCTTTGCCTCTGAGTCCTTGTGGGATTTTTTTTTTTTAATAATTCAAACAGAAAGTCACAAAAATTATAATCATCCTCATCAGTTCACTCAGTCCCATGTAATTAATTTTTTTTTATCTTGATCTTTTGTTAGCACTTTTATGAGTTCATCAGTTTTTCATTAGAGTTCTGAAAATGCTTATTCATTCAGTTCAGCAGTGCAGTCAGTTACCAGAAACCTGTACTTGTCAGAGTCTTTTCCATGAATTCCTTGAAGATGAAACCCTTTTATAGGAACACATTTGCAAAAGCATCAGAGTACACCCAGAACTGTCTGTAAATGACAAAAGACTTAAAAATGACCACGGTTAAAGATTTGAAGAAAGTTCATAATAATACAATTGACAAGGAAATTTAGTTATTTCTGAGATATACATTTTAAAGTAATAACTAGAATTATGACTTATAACATTATACCAGAACATACAAGATTTTTAGAAATTTCATGTAATGTCTGAAACATTTATATTAACATATTTCCATACAAATAACCCAATGAAAGTTTAGTATTAGTTGTTTTGTTTGTTTGTTTTTTTATACTGCAGGTTCTTATTAGTCATCAATTTTATACCCATCAGTGTATACATGTCAATCCCAATCGCCCAATTCAGCACACCACCATCCCCACCCCACCGCAGTTTTCCCCCCTTGGTGTCCATATGTCTGTTCTCTACATCTGTATCTCAACTTCTGCCCTGCAAACCGGCTCATCTGTACCATTTTTCTAGGTTCCACATACATGTGTTAATATACGATATTTGTTTTTCTCTTTCTGACTTACTTCACTCTGTATGACAGTCTCTAGATCCATCCATGTCTCAACAAATGACTCAATTTCTTTCCTTTTTATGGCTGAGTAATATTCCATTGTATATATGTACCACAACTTCTTTATCCATTTGTCTGTCGATGGGCATTTAGGTTGCTTCCATGACCTGGCTATTGTAAATAGTGCTGCAATGAACATTGGGGTGCATGTGTCTTTTTGAATTATGGTTTTCTCTGGGTATACACCCAGTAGTGGGATTGCTGGATCATATGGTAAATCTATTTTTAGTTTTTTAAGGAACCTCCATACTGCTCTCCATAGTGGCTGTATCAATTTTTTTTTAAAATATTTATTTATGTATTCATTTTGGCTGCACCGGGCTCCAAGTTGTGGCATACGGGCTTCTTAGTTGCAGCATGCAGACTCCTTAGTTGTGGCACACGGACTCCTTAGTTGCAGCATACATGCAGCCTTTAGTTCCCCAACCAGGGATCAAATCTGGGCCCCCTGCACTGGGAGCATGAACTCTTACGCACTGGACCACCAGGGAAGTCCCAGTGCCAACTGATCTTTGACAAGGGTGCCAAGAATACACGAAGTGCAAAGGATAATCTGTTCAACAAATGATGTTGGGAAAACTGGATATCCACATACAAAAGAATGATATTGGACCCTTGCCTTACCGCGTACACAAATATCAACTCAAAAGGCTTACACATAAGACTGGAAACTATAAAAGTAGAAGAAAACATAGGATAAAGTCTTTGACTTTCTTTTTTTTTGGTTTGTTTTTATAAATCCTACCAAGCAAATTCTCCTTACTGGTCTTCTCACACTTCAACTGAGTATGTGGAATCACTTGCTTTCATGCCTCAGCTAAAACTGAGACAGGCTGGGTCCCAGTATAACATCCTGTTACCCCTGCTTTAAAATGCTCTGTGGACATAGGCACACACAGCAGTATCTCTGGTTGTGGGGATTATGAGTGACTTTTCTTTTCAAGCTTTTCTGCAATTTTCACGTCTTCTGTACTGAGTGTAACTTCACTTTAGTAATTAGAAAAAAAATGAACTTAAAAATTGTACAATAGCAAATCAAAGTCAGTTTTGTTGACATTAGAAACTTCCTGTCCCAACCCTGAAGAATTCCCTTGTAAACAGATTTCTACATGTAGCTATGGCTGGCTGTTTTCATTACGCCCTTTCAGATGACAAGGAACATGCTCTAGTTTACCTCAAGTGATGGGTGGCACTCTATTGTAAGTCTGCAGTGGGGAAGTAAGGAAACAACAGCCTCAGCTTGCACAACCAGTCCTTGGGAACGAGAACAGTGATCACAGCATAGCAACATTCTGGTGCCAATCAACCAGGCTGGTAATCTACCAGACCTGTGGCTCAACTACTTTGCTCTGCTTTTCCCTGTTCACTTCCATTGCCATGGTAGATTTTTCTTCTTGCAACTTTCCTTTCTGCTTCAGAGCTTCTGCCTATTCCAGACTCTGTTGCCTTATGGCTTCTACTTCTGGTACCGCTTAATGCCTTCTCAATGTGTCCCTCAGCCGCTGTGTCTCTTTAGTGTGTCTTACTTGTCATAATGATTTCAAGACATATCAAGAGGAAGGATATGATTAAGTTGTTAATCACTCTCCAAAATAGAGCACATCAGTTAGGCAGCATTCTTTTTTTTCTTTTTTTGAATATTATTTTATTTTAGTTTTTGAATTTTATTTTATTTTTTTTATACAGCAGGTTCTTTTTTTTTTTTTTAAAGAATTTCACTTTTATTTATTTTATTTATTTGTTTAATTATTTTTGGCTGTGTTGGGTCTTCGTTTCTGTGCGAGGGCTTTCTCTAGTTGCGGCAAGTGGGGGTCACTCTTCATCGCTGTGTGCGGGCCTCTCACTGTCGCGACCTCTCTTGTTGTGGAGCACAGGCTCCAGACGCGCAGGCTCAGTAGTTGTGGCTCACGGGCTTAGTTGCTCCGCGGCATGTGGGGTCTTCCCAGACCAGGGCTCGAACCCGTGTCCCCTGCATTGGCAGGCAGATTCTCAACCACTGCGCCACCAGGGAAGCCTGCAGGTTCTTATTAGTTATCTATTTTATACATATGTCAATCCCAATCTCCCAATTCATCCCACCACCACCGTCCCCACCCCTCCTTGGTGTCCATACATTTGTTCTCTACATCTGTGTCTCTATTTCTGGCTTGCAAACCAGTTCATCTGTACCATTTTTCTAGATTCCACATATATGCGTTAATATACAATATTTGTTTTTCTCTTTCTGACTTACTTCACTCTGTATGACAGTCTCTAGGTCCATCCACATCTCCACAAATGACCCAATTTCATTCCTTTTTATGGCTGAGTAATATTCCATTGTATATATGTACCACATCTTCTTTATCCATTCATCTGTTGATGGGCATTTAGGTTGCTTCCATGACCTGGCTATTGTAAATAGTGCTGCAATGAACATTGGGGTGTATGTGTCTTTTTGAATTATGGTTTTCTCTGGGTATATATGCCCATTAGTGGGATTGCTGGGTCATATGGTAATCCTACTTTTAGTTTTTTAAGGAAGCTCCATACTGTTCTCCATGGTGGTTGTATCAATTTACATTCCCACCAACAGGGCAAGAGGGTTCCCTTTTCTCCATACCCTCTCCAGCATTTGTTGTTTGTAGATTTTCTGATGATGTCCATTCTAACCGGTGTGAGGAGATACCTCATTGTAGTTTTGGTTCACATTTCTCTAATAATTAGTGATGTTGAGTAGGCAGCATTCTTGCTCATGTTTAGCTTTTGGGTCAATCATGAATCCCTGGTTCAGTTGATTAGGGTCAGGAATGTGAAAAATTTTGGATCACATAGCCCAAAGCATAGCAACTACCCATGACTATTTTGCTAGTGGAATAGGCTCCCAACACAACATGGACTGCCTGTATGCTAGAAAAGAGGTCCATGTCTTTCAGACAGACCTACAACCATGTTTAATTCATTACCTCTATGGTTTAATTGAGTCCTATTTTTGGATATCAGTAAAGTGGCCAGAATTTACAAAACAAAACAAGATGGAGAGAATCAGATATCCAGATTTATTTTTCTATGCTATACATTACTTCATCACATCCTACTTGAAAGAAAACAAACATTTTTGCAAACAAAACCAAAGTGATTCAAAACCAAATAATGACTTTTAAAATTTAATGTCATTGTTAATAAAGAATAGACCACACCCATCTACAATACCAAGTAAACAGTTCTTTTCATTTCCACTTTTCTTCTGTAAAATACACTTGGCATTACTACTTCATTACAACTGACATTTCTTCTCATTTTTGAGAAATGGTTGATTGTTTACAGATTGAGTACAATTCTGTACCTCTTCTTGATGCACTGAGACATATTCATGTAAAGTACATAATAGCCTCTGATGTTACATTATCATATTTATTGTGTAACAAAGCTTCATTTAGGACTTGTTTCCAAAAAGCCATTGAGATTTTATGATAAAGCATTTAATACATTATAAAGAATGATCACAATTTTTTTTTGTTATTGAGAAAGAAAAATTTAGATACTAGAATCTGAAAGTTAAAATGATAGTAAGTAATAATGCATAACAACAGTATTGCCAGTAAAATATCTTTTATGTGTGTTAAGTTTCCATAAGTAAGTTACATAATTTAGAGTAGAGACAAGCATTTGTACTGCTGGCATTACTTCATTTCGTCCCAGGTACTGATTTTGTTATAGAATTATTCTGGGAGTGCTTAAGAGTATGTTTGGGTAAATAAATGTAACTACATCTAGAGACAAAACTTAATAAGCTCTTCTGGATGAGATAATACCATATGAAAAAAGTTTGGAATAACTGATCAGAAGAGTAATAATTATCATTAATACCACTTAGCAGAGGGATTCAAGGGGAAATGTTCAAAGCAAGCCCTTTGGGATGTGATTCTACAGTAATTTCTGATGAGGTGGAATGTTGGCTTGTCAGGTCAGTAGATGGCAAGAAGTCCTTTAAAAAAACCCAAGCTGATCATTGTGAGGCAAGTTTGCTAGAGAGCACTTGGAAAAGCAGCAGCCCTTTGGATAAGGATTACTTCAAGGGTTAACTCTTTTTGAAAATGTATTGCAAATTGTAATCCAAACCAACAAGCTTTAACTGACGTCCATGTCAAACATTCTTTGAATCGTGAAGTGGGTAATGGTTTGCATGTCATGGACTTTCTGAACCTCCATTATCCCTGATGGGAACCCAGGGGCAGTACATTCATGGTGGTGGCATTTAGGAAACCTCAAGCATTTTCTCAGCGTTCTGTGTCCCAAAGCAAAGACTAAATAGCCATTTGAGAACTATCTTTCTTTTCCCCTCTGCTTACATATTTGGTCAGTGTGTAGGTAGGTGTGTGGGGGAGGGAGTCTCATATTACAACATTAAGTTCCTTAAAGTTAAAGCTACTTCCAAAATGTTGGATTTGAGCTGATTTTCTAACATCTTTAAGTTTTCATGATACAGAGAATGAATTAGTTAAGTACGATAATTGTGGGTATTGAGACAGTGAAGGCAATATAGTCTTGTGACCTTTCTGCCTGGACCTGGAATGAAACTATAGGGGCCTCACTTTCTTTCAACCTTGTGGAATTGCCTAGGCTCCTCTGAGAACATTTCTCTTTCTGTATTTTTTTCCTGTCAGGACACGTTATAAGAATTAACATTAAATTGCCTGAACATGCGGAAAAAAAAAAAACATGCTCTGCATTCTTATTCATGAAAATGAAAGAAGGATGCACCAGATTTGCATGAGAACAGTTGTCTTGCTACCTAACTCTATATAACTAACAGTGTAGAGAGTGTGGTCAGAATTTTGGATGTAGTTGTCTTTGAGAAGAAGCCATGAATAATATAATAAACAAATCCAAGATGTTGAGGTAATATACTTTATCTATTGATCAGAACTTATTGGCTCTAACCTGCCTTGCAGTTGTCCTAGTAACATAACAGCCTTACAAGAGGCATTCATATCCAATTCTGTAGCTCTGAGCAGCTTCCCTACACTTGTAAAACCCTAACATTCAACTTGAATTAACTAACCCTTGCCTTACAAGTTCCAGTGGAAGATGTCTAAGCATCTGTGTAAAGAGAATAAGTGAGAAGCAAAGGCTAAAAACTCTAGTTTTTAATTTTCTTTTATTCCTTTGTTGGGTTATTCAACAAATATTTAGTCACTGTTTGCTGTGTGTTCAGAATGTCTGGCACTCTGCTTAGGGAGCTGACAATCCAGTGATGAGACACCCAGTATGAAAAAAAGTTCAGAGACAAGTGAGCATTGAATAATTCAGGCTCTGGAAAACAATCTGGAAATAACTGTACTCACTCAACACGTGTTATCATGCTGGGTAGTGGGATCTGAGGCTAGGTAGAAGCCTAACTCTTTCACTTACCACTGTATAACCACAGGCAAGATTTTTCACACTTCATGGTTTCAACTTCTTTTACTGTAAAATGAGTATAATAATACCTACCTCGCTGGGCACCCATAGTGATTAAATGAGATAATGCATGTGGAAGCACCTAACACAGCGGCTGTCACACAACATATGCTTAACATTTAATTCCAAGTGCACGTCCCTCTGCAGGGAATGATGTGCTGTGACAGGGTGCAAGATTCCCATAACATTCAGCAGCATCATGAAGGTACTAGATATAACATGAAATATTGTCTTCATCTTCCATAAAGTTATTGTCAGTTTGACAATAAATCCTCTTCTACTTGTTTTATTTTAATCATGTGATGGATCCAGAGTGAAGAAGCAGAAAGAAAGAGTGAAGGGAGTGAAAGGGCAATTGACACATGAGTACAATATGAATAATTGAGACTTTTCAGGCTGAAATACAGAGGCCCAAGGGAGACAGAGTTGGAATCTTATGAACTCTCAGACAGAGCTAAATATGGATTTGTTCCCCATGTCTTGAAATATTAGGGTATACCCCTTGAAATATTAGCAAAAGCAATCTTAGCATGATAAAATGCAGGAAAGCACCCTTGAGAACATCTAGTTCAAATCCTTCATATTATAGATGAAGAAATTCTGGTCCATAGAGAAGAGTTTCCCAAATTCATATTCATTTGTTCATCAAGGGCTTACTGATCCCCTACTCTATATCAGACATCATTCCAGAAGACAGGGCAGGCAAGGTCTTTGCTCTTATGGATTATATTTTAATCAATAAAAAAGTAAATAAATGAAGAAGGTGATTTCATGTGATGATAAATGAGATTAAGAAAAGTAAACCAATTAGTTTGATAGAAAGTGACTGTAGTTTTGGAGGGTCATGGAAGACCTCTCTAAGGATGTGACATTTTAGCTAAGGCCTAAATGATACAAAGGAATGGACGTGAGACAAATAGGGAAGAGCATTCCAGGTGGAGAAAACAGCAAGTGCAAAGCCCAGTGGAACCAGCTTGGCTTGCTGGAGGAACAGAAAGAAGGCCAAGTGCTGAGTGGTAGGGAGAGGAGTATGAGAAAAGTGACAGAAAAGGCAGAGAGCCAGATTCTGTACAGACTTGAAGACCAATGGAGTTTGGAATTCTAAGCATGATTGGAAGCTCCTGGAGAGATTTAAGCAGGGGAGTGGAATGCATAATATAACTAACTTTTTAAAAATGTCACTCTGGCTGCAGTGTGGAGCCTGGATGGAAGGGAGGTCAGAGTGGAAGCAGACAGAGAAGTAGGGAGTTCCGGTGTTCGTCCAGGTGAGAGATGGTGGTGGCTTGGGCCACGGAGGTAGCCATGGAAATACTACTACTTGCTAGACTACAAGTTCCAGGAAGGCTTGGAGCTGTCTCTTTTGTGCACTTATATATTCCAAGCTTCCAGAACAGTGCCTGGAACGTAATACCTACTGAAAAATTATTAGTTGAATCAATGAGTGAATAGTTACTTTCTGAAGTTAGACTTGAATCAGGTTTAAGATAAGTAAAAGTGTAAGTTCTTCTCAGTTCATGTATGTTTGCCTTAATAGAGTTTAAAACAGTAAATGTTCTTTAGACCTTCTACTAAAATCGGTGCAATATTCTTAGCAAATCGTGGCCCAAACCCTGGCATCAGCCAATGCATTCAGTGCAGTGTGAGGGCCAGTCCAGTGATGTCAATAAGTCTTACCCAGCGCCCCCCAACCCCCAGCCCCCCACCGCTGTCTTGAGCATGGCATTTAGGCTGTGTTTGTGGAATCTGCAATGCAAGGTTTGGTTTTCTCACAATCCTGCTATTAATTTAAGTGCAACTTGAAGATCCAAGAGGGGTAGGTGGCCCATGATAAATAATTGATGCTTTTGAGTTTCTCTACAGGAAAAGGAAAAGCCTAAGGGTAATTCTCTTTACTGCCTGCCATCTACCTCTGTTGAGGAAGGTGATACACAAGTTCCATTCCCCACTCTCCATCCATCCACCCCTTTACTGCCTGTTCTGTCATTTCGCAGATCACACTCACTTAGCATTTCATTTGTGCCAGAACAGGTATATGGGCCTTACATGTTATTAACTCACTTAATCCTCACAAAAACCCCATGAGGTATTGTTATTACCCTTATCCCTACTTTACAGATGAGAAAACAGAGGCACAGAGAGGTTTAAATCACACAGTTAATAAAGATCAGGGACAGCATTCAAACCAGTCAGTCTGACATTAATTTACCCTCTCAGTATTTTAATTTCCTCATTGGTAGAATGAAATAAAAGTATCTACCTCACAGAGTTCTTGTAAAGATTAAATTAACTAATATAAGTAATCATGCCTGGTCTAGAATTAGCATCATATAAATCTTAGTTATGACTAGCTTTCCAGTATTATTCCTATGGAGAAATTATGTTTCACATACATGATTTTTTGTGTGTACAGGGTCACCTCTCTCACTTATGTCAAATACTGACTGAGTTGCTTCACAACGATGAATGTAGAACTCATTCATTACCCCAGAAGTTGAGCAAATATGTATTGATTGATCCTGGGTCAGAGACCGTGCTAGGCCCTGGGGCACCAAGAGAAATGAGACACAATACCTGTCCTCAAGGAGCTGATGGAGAGCGGAACCAACAAGAGCATGACAAGCAATTCAATGCAGTTTGGCAAATATTGGGGTGACAGTGGATGTTTTCCCAGGTGGTTTGGGTAAAAGGTATAAATAGATTAAGAAAGAAATAAGACAAACCTAAGAAGACAGAAAGCCCTGAGGCCAGATGAGGGGCTGGCACTTAAACTCTTAGTTTGGCCTTGGTGTGTGCAGCTCGTCTTTTCCATGGCACCTTCCTTAGGGTGATTAATCAGTAAGAAATGACTCGCTGTGATCTGAACCAGTACAGGAAGTATACATCCTTCATGTTACTTAGATTATTTTTTCCTTTTGTTGTGACTTTGTGTCACATGAGAATAAGCATTCAAGAAGATTACACAGGTCAATTTTTTACACATAGAAAAGGTTGTCTTTTATTCTAGGTTGGTTCAATCACAGCCATTCAGGGAGATTAAATGGGCTTTATTATCTAGTTTGGCTTGAATGCCGGTGCCATTATTTCCTGCCGCTCTTTGTTTTTGTTGTCTTCTGCTTGCATCACTTTTCCTTATCTGAGCTTCCCTTTTTCTAGACTTCCTTCTATGGTTTAACTTTACTATGATCAAAAGAACACATTTTTTCAATACACCTGCTTGCTTTTTTCTAATCTCTGCCCTTTCTGAGTCTTGGCTATGGGCTGAGCCAAAAAATAGCCTCTGATATCAGGGGCCATGGCTGTCAAAAAACAATCTTTTCAGAAGAGCAAACAGGGAGAGGAGAGGCCAGGCCCTGGATTGTAAAGCTGCTGTTACAACCACTGAACAAGGGCTTTTGCATTCTTTACTTTGCCTCTTCCTGGCTGAGAACTCACAGTAGTTGTCCTAAAGCTTTCCCTAGAGCATGAGTGATAAGAAATCTGGACCTGGAAGTATCACCTTTCTGGAGCAGGAAAACAAAGGGGCAACACTTTCCCAAGATGGTGAGTTTCCTTGGGGTTTCAGGGTTTGAAAGGTCCTTGCTTGGACAGACTGATCCTGTGTCTGCTGTGACACTAACTCAGTGTTTACGCTCTGACTTGGACACAGTTCCCACCCCGTGCACTCATTTGTGCTTTTCTATGTGTTGTGGTTGCTAGGCAATATAAAACAAAGATGTGTTTGAATTCCTGTGTGGGAAGAAAACTTTAATGCTGCTTTGATCTCCTACAATTCAAATGACAAATCCACTTTTACAGGATTCAGTGTAATTGAACAATTCATTATAGGATTTACTGATGACTGAACCTGTGAGACTAGGATAGGGTCGGAGATTTGGGGAATATTTGGCAAGAGGTCCTTGAAGCCAAGAGTAGACAGTTGATAGAGATCAGGGTGCTTAGCTGCCTGGAAAGCAGAATAAGGTGTAATAAGATGGGTCATGTACCGGAAGGTCAGCTAAGCAAACTGATAAGTGTACAGAAACCAAGGAAATAAGAAAAGTGGAGAAAAAAATGTGAATTGAGGAGATGAAAGGGAGGTGAGAACAGCCAAAAGAGGAATTGATGCCGTTGGCAAGAGGAGATAATAAGGGAACAATTTTGAGAAATTTGAGATTTTTCTGACAAGAAAATGGAAGCTGTAATTCCTATTTTCTGGTCTGGGGAATTTGTTTGCTTTCAACATTTGTCTGACTGTTCTCAATCACATTTGAATACTCATTGTCACCTTTTTAATTGGCAAAAATCACTTTGAGCTTATACCCATTGCATTGTTTATTAATGGGGTTAATAGTACCCAGAGACAGTGAGATAGGTCATGAGGCCATGGACTTTCGAAGGAGGCACGAGTTCCCATCCCAGCTCTCCAGCTCCAGCCTGCTGGCCTCTGTAAATGAGGACAGCAATACCTGTGTAGCATTGTGAGGATTATGACTGCAGAATCCTGGGAGATGGTGGGTGCTCAATATATAGCCTCGTCCCTTATTATTTGTTATTGCTATTATTTCACCTGAAGACAGGGAGATTTACCTGATTATGCTTTAAGCCCCTTTTCAGTTTTTATAAGATTTCTCAATGATTTAATTCTGATGTGAGAAATGATGAGTCTTTTGACCATACATTTTGTTTATTTATTTATTTTTGGCCGCGTTAGGTCTTCGTTGCTGCGCGCGGGCTTTCTCTCTAGTTGCAGCGAGCAAGGGCTACTCTTCGTTGTGGTGCAAAGGCTTCTCATTGCTACTGGCTTCTTTTGTTGCGGAGCACGGGCTCTAGGCGCGTGGGCTTCAGTGGTTGTGGCGTGCAGGCTCAGTAGCTCTGGCTCGCAGGCTCTAGAGTGCAGGCTCAGTAGCTGTGGCACACAGGCTTAGTTGCTCCGCGGCATGTGGGTTCTTCCCAGACCAGGGATCGAACCCATGTCCCCTGTATTGGCAGGCGGATTCTTTAACCACTGCGCCACCAGGGAAGTCCTGACCATACATTTTGGGCCAGAAGATATCTTCCAGATAATCTCATCTGTGTCCATTTTTAAAAATTGTGCATAACAAACCATCCCAAAGCCTAAAGGCTTAAAATGACTTCCATTTATTAGCTCACAATTCTAAGGGACAGCCGTTTGTTCTGGGCTCAGCTGGGTGGTTCTCCTAGTCTTGCCTGGGATCACTCATTTGGCTCCAGTCGTCTGGCAGCTGGATGGCATCTGGATGGTCTGAGAAAGCTTCACTCACGTCTCTGGCAATTGGTGATACCACTCTGCTGGGTTCTCCTCTGCACGTGAACACATCCTCCAGGAGGCTAGCCGGGGCTTCTTCAGACCAGAGAATCAAGATTCCGAGAGGGAGAGGGCAGAAGCTGCAAGGCTTCTTCAGGCCTAGGCTCAGAAGCCTCACAATTTCACTTTATCATTTTCAATTGGTCTAAGCAAGCACAAGGCCAGCCCAGATTGAAGGGGACAGAGGAGGGACAAAGTCACTCCACGAAGGAGTATACCTTCTGCCAGGAAAGGAACCATGCACGCCTGCTTTGTAAACAACCTACCGTGTCATTTAGCTCTCTTTCACAGGTGAGAAAAACAAAGCCAAGAGAGTTAAATATTTGGCCAAGATCACCAGCTAGAACCTGACCCTCATTCAGTGCTCTTTCTACTATCTGATGGCAGCTCAGGAACAGGCCAGAGTTTGGCTCTCAGGGAGCAGACAAGTGGGGCCAAAGACTGGAAGATAAAGAGACAACTGTGTATCATTTACTGAGCACATTCTCAATGGTTAGTACATAATTAGTCATCAAAATAGAGATGAGGGGCTTCCCTGGTGGCGCAGTGGTTGAGAATCTGCCTGCCAATGCAGGGGACACGGGTTCGAGCCCTGGTCTGGGAAGATCCCACATGTCGCGGAGCAACTAGGCCCGTGAGCCACAACTACTGAGCCTGCGCGTCTGGAGCCTGTGCTCCGCAACAGGAGAGGCCGCGACAGTGAGAGGCCCGCGCACCGCGATGAAGAGTGGCCCCCGCTTGCCGCAACTAGAGAAAGCCCTCGCACAGAAACGAAGACCCAACACAGCCATAAATAAATAAATAAATAAATAAATAAATAAATAAATAAATAAATAAATAAAATTTTTAAAAAAATAGAGATGAGGACAGAGACCTGCTCAGAAAAAGGTGGACAAAGAAAAGTGAGTAGCAAAGGTTGGCAAGGGCACAGTGGGGGAGTACAAGGAAGATGGGGAGATGGGTTCATTACTCAAGGATGGAAAACAAAGGAGAAGAAATTTAACATAGAAGGAGGAACCTCAGAGGACAGACTCATTCAGCAGGTGCTAGAATGGAAAAAGACGGCACACGGCAGACTAAGATTCCTGTGAATGAAGAAAGAGCATTTTGACTTGGAGCAGAGGGCTGGGACTACGGCCCAGCAAGAAGAGACCTGATTTAGTTTAATCAAGTTAATCAGCCTAGGGGTAGAACAAGTTACATGTATAGACAGCAGTCCCTTGTGATATGTTGAGTCAAGCTGCACTAATGAAGCAAATAATCTGTGTACTGGTGATTTGTCTATATGTATGTTGTATGTCCTTTGTAACCTGGAGGTTATTCTCTTGGGTATAAAGTGGACTGTGTGCTCTAAATGACTGGCTGAATACATAACAATCCAAAATAGATGAGCAAGAGCCCTGTACAGGCTGGCCATGAACTTGGTTCAACTCCATTTGCAAGCAACTGTTATCTCTCTCAGACTAAGGCTAGCTGAAACTTAAAATATTGTCTTTTTAAGTTTCACACATCAAGATACCCCTGCTTTATGTTCAGGTTTTCTTTTTTCTTTTTTGCTAATGTTGAGCTAATTTGATGTTTTATTTTTTAAGTAAATAAATGAGTCTAAACCACTGGTTTTACAATTGGTGTGCTCCTTTTAGTACAAGAAGCTCAGTCAACCATTATAAGTATACAGACTGTATTTTATAGTGCACAGGGCTTATGGGTATATAAAGCTTAAGGCGGTAAATTACTGATGCCTAGAGTAGACTTTTATGTCATTCATAGTTTCCCTTCCTGGGTTATCCTTACTTCAAGGGCCAGAACTATTTATGTTTACTTATTTAGTAATACGTAAACACAATGCCATTTTTTTACTACTTTACCCTTGAATTTTCTCACTCTTGGCTGTACATGTTCACCCACTTCCCTGCCAACGTTGGAATACTTCTGCTTTAAAAGCCACTGGATTTCTTCAAAATCTTGCCCTTTCACGTATCTACATATAACCACTATCCACATTTCATTTCTCATTGTCTCCAGGAGACAAATATTAGCATAAACTACAGATTAATTTTGTTTTAATCTACTCTACTCAGAATGAGGTTTATATGGCTCAACATTCAAAATTTAATCAGAATAGAAGAAACCTGGGGGAAATAACTAAAGCAAATAAGAAAAATAGTTCATATTTTTATTAAACATGCCACATTCCAGTGAAAAACTCTGAGGCATTGATTTATAAATTTATAAAATGTACAATTGCCAAAACACAACATATGATTAGTAAACGGATGTATGGGAAAGTGTTCAAACTTCACTTATCAAAGAAATGTAGCATTTTTTTTAAGAAGAGAAAACAAAAATTCTTAAAAAGCCGCCCACAGTTCTAAACATGTACCTTGCAAGTATTAAATTCAGAAAATAAAAATACTCAAAATAATAATATTTAGTCTTCCAAGGATGCCCGCTGGCAGTCTTGTACATTGCTGGCATGAGTAATATTGCTACAGCCATTTTGAGAAGCACTTTGGTAGTGGTATAAAGAGTCACAAAAATATTTTGACTCTTTGGTCCTATAATCCTACTTCAGCATCTGTCAGGGGCACTGTAAAAATAGAAAATGTGCAGTGATGTTCATTAAGCAATACTTATAAGGGAAAATCACAATGTTCTGCACCAGAGGAATAGTAAATAAATTATGGAAATCCTAGTAGTTTGAATATTATGCAAATATTTAATGATTGCTCCAAAGATAAGTAATGTTGAAGGTGTCTTATATATAACCTTTTTGAAGATTATACTTGCACTGTGTGAATGAATGGCATCTTCTATGCACCTATGGAAATTAGGAATTGAGGAATCTTCCTTGATATGTCTCTGTCCCTAACCCTCCAAAGTCATTTAATCATTTGGTGGACAATTTCACCCACTAAGTAGCTCTGAATACTTTCTACTTTTCTTCCGTTTCATCACCACCATCCATGTCCAAGCAAACACCTCTCTCTCTCTTACACCCTATAAGTACCCTGACCACTCTCTCATGTTCCCCACTGGAATCTTTTCTCCACCTGCTGCTAGGATGATCTTTCGTAAAAAAAATTTATTGAGGTATAATT
Source organism: Eschrichtius robustus (assembly GCF_028021215.1). Lineage (NCBI taxonomy): Eukaryota > Metazoa > Chordata > Mammalia > Artiodactyla > Eschrichtiidae > Eschrichtius > Eschrichtius robustus. Next base: position 19,845,915 of record NC_090834.1, on the reverse strand, counting down.
GACATTATTATCTAATTTTAAAAACTTTTTTTTATTTTACAACATTAGTTTCAGGGGTACAACATAATGATTCAATATTTGTATATATTGTGAAATGATCACCACAGTAAGTCTAGTTAAAATCCGTCACCACACATAGTTACAAACTTTTTTTCTTGTGATGAGGACTTTTAAGATCTCTACTCTCTTAGCAACTTTGAAATATTCAATGCAGTGTTATTAACTATTGTCACTATGCTGTACATTACATCCCCATGACTTAATTATTTTATAACTGGAATTTTGTACCTTTTGACCCCCTTTACCCATTTGTCCCATTTCTGTCACACACACCCCCCACCCCCCGCACCTCTGGCAATCACCAATCTGTTCTCTGTATCTATCAACTTGTTTTTGTTGTTTAAATTTCACATATAAGTGAGGTCATATGGTATTTGTCTTTCTCTGACTTATTTTACTTAGCATAATGCCCTCAAGGTCCATCCATGTTGTCGCAAATGGCAAGATTTCTTTCTTTTTATGGCTGAATAGTATTCCATTATATATATGTATGTATAAAGCCACATCTTCTTTATCCATTCATTCATTGATGGACACTTAGGTTGTATCCATATCTTGGCTATTGAAAATAATGCTGCAGTGAATACAGGAGTGCACATATGTTTCGAATTAGTGTTCTCATTTTCTTCAGATAAATACCCAGTAGTGGGATTGCTGGGTCATATGGTGGTTCTATTTTTAGTGTTTTTAAGGAACCTCCATACTGTTCTCCATAGTGACTGCACCAAGCTGCATTCCCACAAACAGTGTCTGAGAGGTCCCTTTTCTCCACATCTTTGCTAACATGTTATTTCTTGTCTTTTTGATAATAACCATTCTGACAGGTATGAAGTGATAGCTCATTGTGGTTTTATTTGCATTTCCCTGATAATTAGTGACATTGAGTATCTTTTCATGTGCCTGTTGGCCATCTGTCTGTCTTCTTTGGAAAAATGTCTATTCAGATCCTCTGCCCAAATCAGATAATTTGCTTTTTTGCCATTGAGTTTTATGAGTTATTTATATATTTTGATAATTAACCCCTCATCAGATAATATGATTTGCAAATACTTTCTCCCATTCAGTAGGTTGCCTTTTCATTTTGTTGGGTTCCTTTGCTGTGCAGAGGCTTTTTAGCCCAGGTTGATCTTTTAAAAGTACAAATCTGATGTGTCATGCTCCTGCCCAGTCATCAATGCTTTCTTGCTGCTCCAGGACTAAAGGTCCAACTGCTTAACCCAAGCCCCAGTGTTGCATGATCTAGCAGCTGCCTTTCTGCTCTCCCCTTCAGTTAGTCTTCTCCACCGCCACATCCCAGCTAGACCGGCCTCGTTTCAGTTCCTTGCTTCTTGCCTTGGGGGCACTTACTCTATAGCTGCTACCCCTCCGCCTGGAAAGCTCTCTCCCAGAGCCGTCTACCCGCTACCTTTTGCTTTATCCTTCATCCTTCAGGCCGTATGTCATCTTCTTAGGGAAATATTTGCTTCTGCCTCATATAAGCAGGACCCCTTGTTATATGCTCTCATAACACCTGTTTAATTTTTTATTGTTTGCCCCCACTCCTACCCCAGCAGAATGTAAATTCCATGAGGGCAAGGACTTGACTTGTTCACTGCTCTTTGCCCAGAGTTCAAACATGTGTTGAATGAAGAAATCATACTTACCACTCTTTGTTATCTTATATTTGTATAATTATTGGACTCATATCTGTCTCTCTCATTAGGCGGTAAGCTCTCTAGGATAGTAGCTATATCAGCTCTGCTTGCCATTGTATCCCTGCATCTTCTCTGCAGGAGGCTTTCCACAAATATATATTTAATACATTTTATTACAACCATGTGAAAAGTGCAGAGGAAAAGATCACATCAAAAGGGCAATACTGATTGCATTAGGATTGTGAAAATATGACTGATTTTTTCTCTATCTACAAGAAACATTATAATGTAAAATGATAATATAAATAAAAACTCACATTAAAAAGAAAAATATATTGTACTTATCGAATAAACATAATTTTGCAAAAACTAAAAGTGGAATTGATACCTGTAATTACTCTATTCTAAGAGACCAGGTGTTTGATTTTTTTCCCTAGTGTGTCTAAATGGGTGCATCATTTTCACATAGCTGTAAGCATAGATAAAATGTTGTACTTTGTTTTTTCTGCTTCATGTTATGTCACATGCTACATTGCCTGAGTAATTATTTTTAGCAACTGCATAATGTTCAGTTAAATTAATGTACTTTGCGGGGGGGTGGGGAGCGGGAGGGTATTTCTTTAAGATACATGTCCTGGAGTAGAATTCACACTGTCTGAGTATTCACACAGAGGTACAGATTTCTGACTTCATTGGCCAGATGTTAAAAAGAAACAGGCAGTGATGGATTTGAGTGCAAGTGTGGAATGAGTGCTTGAGATGAAATTAAATGAAGTGTGATTATTTTAAAAGAGCGTCAATGTTATATGGAGGCTTTAGAAAAAAACAATAAAGTTACGTTTATTAGAGAGTTCCTAAGTCGGGTAGCTTGACTGTCCTCTGAAATGAGAAGGATGTGTTGAGAAGTGGGCAGGGATGCTGCTGAATGTTGGGGTCTGATAATTTGGAAGGGTTTTTGAGGAACTAGAGGTCATGTACAAATGTGGGACATTAGGGAATTTCCTGGAGGTCCAGTGGTTAGGGCTCAGCACTTTCACTGCCTGGGTTGGGAAACTAAGATCCTGCAAGCTGCGAGGTGTGGCAAAAAAAAAAAAAAATATATATATATATATATATATATATATATATATATATATATATATATATGACATTAATAAATGAGGTAGTAATAAGTTGGAGGCAGCCAGTACTGGTTAGAAGCAGGTACCTGTGGTCTTTTAGTCTCGTAGGAAGAATAGTAGCAATAGAGACAGGAGTGACCAGGTGTCAGAGGGATGGCAATGGCAAAATGGGAGGCACCAATGCAAATTATGTGGACTAGACATGATGATTACTGCGTAGTGCTTTTCAAAATGCAAGTCTGGGCAGGATGGCCTCTGGCTTCCCTCTTGATTATTTTATAAAATGACAGTATCATAGCCCCAAGCAGGAGCCTGACTTGCAACCATCACAGTTCATTGCCCTTAACCCCAAATTAGCCATTCTGCAGCTGTCTTGCTCACCACTTTCTTAGGAATACAAACTCTCTAACACTTGTGCTTCACAGAGCACCCTGGATAAAGGGCAACTGCGGAGTCATGTGAAATTCTTTCCAAAACAGCAGAACTTCTCGAGCTTGGGGCCCAACAACAAGCCTGGCTTTTTCATCAGAGCTTTGTCAAGCTGACCACTTGATGAAATTTGTCATTATGTTCTTCAGACTCCCCTTTCTGCTTTATTTGCCTCGGTCCAGGGCAGTCTCTCTCTGGATTAAATATTCTCTCATTTCCAAACAGTTCTAGGGTCCTCCTGAAATGCAGCAAATGATCTGCTTTAAAAAAAAAAAAAATCACAACTGATGATTTAACTAAGGACTTCGATCAGCATTTTCATTTGAAAGAAGACTAAGCAGGTAAGGGCAGGGGAGAAGGAAAAAGAAATAATGGCAGAATTTCAGTTCTGGCATTCTGGAAGTGTGGGTCAGACACATTTGTGCTTTGGATGACCTTTCCTATCCATCTCAAAGCACACTGCCCTTACTACTGAGCATTAGTCATGTCCTCATTCATGGGCTTTTGTGTTTGTGTGTTTAAAGAATTCCATTATCTAAGACCATTACATTCACCAATTTCTTTTCTGCATGTAAGCTTTTCTCTTTGACCACTGAATGGGCAAGTAAGGACCCTATCTGTTATATTCATCGTTGAATCCCCATTGCCTACATGGGACCTGTTACATGAACATTGCTCAATAAACATCTAATCGTTAACGAATGAATGAATGAGTAATCAGAACTAGACTATTCTAGTTTCCCCATGTCATTAAAATATCTATCATTCAGTTGCATTATTAGGTCAGTTTTGCACAATGCTCAACCCACGTTGTCCTCAGAAACTTGATTATTTCAACTACTAGCAGACACTTTTAGATTGTCATCGAACTTAGATGATAACAGCCAAAATACATCCATGGTGGTGAAGAGAAAACTCCGACTAGAGCCAATTTTTCCCCTGGACTTAGAGTTTATGCAACTCCTCCACTAGGTAAAGTTTGACCCATCACATCAGTTTGCACTTCATGTGAAGAAATTTAAAGCATGCATTGATATTTTTGTTTTATTTCAGCAAACCCCAGAAGACAAAGAGGGATATCAGATGGCTTCAAGGAGTAACTGGTGAATGATTTGAAGAAGTTCAAAGGAAAAAGTTTTGCAATGAAACAGACGTTAGCCAAATGTTAAAACAACCAGTTACATACAGACTGAGAAAGGGGATGGCAGAAAATGGTGAGACCTTAGGGCACCTCATTGTAGATAAGGGCTCAGTGGGATCTCCAATTTAACCAATCCATGTTTAGGACTATTTTTAAATCATAAGGGGCAAAATTTCACAATAAAAAGAGTGAACTGAAAATGTACTGTACTGTCTTGAGGGTATGTTTTTAGAGTCAGGCAAGGTAGCACAATGGTTAAGAACACAGGCATCAGTAATAAAAAGGGCCTAGATTCAAATCTCCACTCTGTCTCTATAGTCTCTATTCTATCAGAATTCATGTGACTCTGTTCAAATTACTTATTCTCTATAAGCCTCAATTTTCTCATCTTTAAATGGGTATAATACCTACCTCACAGGGTGGTTGTGAGAATTAAATAAAATAATACGTATAAAGTACTGAACTCTAACACAGTAAGCATGTAAATAAATGGAATGATGATGCACAAGGAGGGGGAGACAGAGGAGGGGAGGGAAAGGAGAACAGGAAATGAGGGGGGTTAGGAGGGGGAAGGTGGTAGAGAAGCTGCCACCCTTCCGGTACTTTGGTAACTTAAACCCCATAAATGAGCTCAAACAAATGCCTTCCTTGGACATTCTAACTTTGTGACTACCAGCATGTCTCTTACCCTCACCAATCGCTTATTTTTTAATCTGTAAATGAGGATAATAAAAACTGCTTTCTCAGGACTATTTGAGAATAACAAAGTGCATTAGAAATTTTAAATAGTAAAACAGTGTAAAGTATCTCTCTACTGACAGAGTCACATTGACTGCTTTTGTTGTATGTTACTAACATTAGTAACATTGAGAAACATGTAACAATATATCTAAACTTATATATTGGAAATATTTTGCAACTCCCATAAAAAAGAAATCCATCTAAAAAGTTCACAATTCAGATTTTTAGATTAACCCCATATATACCATGATGAATTTCCCCTTACCTTGAATTCCTCATTTAAAAACTCAGCATGTCCAAAAGTATTACAGTATGATGGAATTGGTATATGTTGAGCGTGCCTTAGAATTTGTAATACTCATATATAATATCATATATTATCTATACATATATATTATACAAATTTATATTACATGCATACCCACATATAAACCGTATATGTAGCAAATACATATGCACAGAGATTTTAATGGGAATAAGGGGCACGCTAAAGGGCTTAATTTCCTTTTCCTTTACCTTCTCTGATATGAAAAGTCACGTAGTCTATCACCATGTTTTTAAAGCACCAAAATAAAAATTTCTGAAGGATAGGGTAGTTAAGAGCAGCACGAGAACCGAATGAGGTCCCTAATGCACTACCTTTGGCTTTGGATTGCCGTGGGGAAAACACATTGAGAAAGTGTCCCAGCTGGTAGGAGGGGAAGGACGTCCTGCAGAGCTGCAGGCCCCAGCACCTACTGAAAGACTCCCCACTTTTTTTTTTTTTTTAAGTAAGATGTTAGCTATGAGTTTTTCTTTTTCTTTTTTTTAAAATTAATTAATTAATTTATTTATTTTTGGCTGTGTTGGGCCTTCGTTTCTGTGCGAGGGCTTTCTCTAGTTGCGACGAGCCGGGGCCACTCTTCATCGCGGTGTGCGGGCCTCTCACTGTCGCGGCCTCTCTCGTTGCGGAGCACAGGCTCCAGACGCGCAGGCTCAGTAGTTGTGGCTCACGGGCCTAGTTGCTCCGCGGCATGTGGGATCTTCCCAGACCAGGGCTCGAACCCGTGTCCCCTGCATTAGCAGGCAGATTCTCAACCACTGCGCCACCAGGGAAGCCCTTTTTTTAAAATTTTTATTTATTTATTTATTTATGGCTGTGTTGGGTCTTTGTTTCTGTGCGAGGGCTTTCTCTAGTTGCGGCAAGCGGGGGCCACTCTTCATCGCGGTGGGCGGGCCTCTCACTGTCGCGGCCTCTCTCGTTGCGGAGCACAGGCTCCAGACGCGCAGGCTCAGTAATTGTGGCTCACGGGTCCAGTTGCTCCGCAGCATGTGGGGTCTTCCCGGACTAGGGCTCGAACCCATGTACCCTGCATGGCAGGCAGATTCCCAACCACTGCGCCACCAGGGAAGCCCAGACTCCCCACTCTTAGTGAGGCTCCTCCGCTCAGCAGAACCAAGAGGCACAGGGCGCCCCCTAGTCCCGAAGTCTTCATGTGGGGATGCCTGCGTTCCTAGACTGCACGGGTGGGGGTGTTAGTTCTCCAAGAGTATTTACCTGGAAATATTAATCATGCAAATTTTTTACAATTTTCTTTTAGATCCTATGGAATTACAAACATCAAGGTCTAAAAATATACCTAATCAAAGAAACCCAACATCCGTTCCTTCTCGGCTGAGCTTCGGATCATCATTTGCTTCCCTGTTCTCATTCAGAAAATCCAGAAAGGAGACTTTAAAGCTTCAACCACTGGGAGAGAAAGGGTGAGTTAAACTCAGCTCCTGTGACAGCTCATTAGTTATCTGATACCAGAGCCCACCAGCCTGTTTTGTGTTCAGAATGTTTAATGTTTGTTCTTAGAATTTAATTTCAGATAGTAACAAAGGAAACAGGGCTGAGCCCTCAAAGGGACAAAGTCCTTATGAAACTTTGAAACTGGGCTCATCTGAAATCCAACTTCTAACCAACTGCACAGATCTCAAGAGGTGGACATGGTGAATGATGGATTAAATGTTGAGAAATAATTATTGACAGTTTCTCCACGCTCCAAGAGCCTGGTCTTTGCCCTGGTCAGGAAGATACATTTAAATTGAAACTACTCCTTACTTGGGGAGTATGTGTGTCGGGAGAATTGCAGTATAAAGAGTAAATGAGCATAAATGAGATGAGCAAAGAGTAGAGGAAAACTGAATTATGAAATGGAGAAAAAATATATTACCATCATTAAAAATATTGAGGACAGCCATTCTTCTGTAGTTGCTTGAATTTAAACTTAAGGTGAAGGAGGGGAAGCTCTGAGAGCAGTGGAGGTATTGTTCCAGATGGTTCCCAGTTGAGAAGTGTGTAAATCAGTTCATCTTGACTCATTACGTTGTTGGATTGTTTTGTGAAAAACAAGCAAGGCTTTGCTTACATGCAATTTGCTGACTGCTAAATATTTTCAGCATGTCTTCCTGGTTGAAAAGCTTCCCACCCTCTTAAGGTGTTGGCTTGGCACATGATGTGTTCCGTGAGTGCCATTAAGAGTGCATTGCAGCTCTAAATAAAAGGTGTTGGAGGTCACTCTTGCTGAAAAACAACAGGCAGCAAGCAGCTTGGTGAAGCATGCAATGAGGCTTCTGACTCGTAGAGGAGCTCTTGGGGGAATGGAAGGTTTTTGCTTCCAGCTTTCACCTGAGGCTGTTTTTGTCTTTGATGAAATAGTGAAGAGCTGAACAAAATGTAGATTTATGTGATCGTTTCTACCAGAGTCACTTACGAGGAAATACTCTTCAAATAGGTGAGTTGCTTTTCTTTGTAAAAAATGTTTTAAACACTAGTAATTCTCTCATTTGAGAATTAAAAATTGAGGAGTATTTCCTTTATAGGAAATATTGTTTTTAAGGAGAAAAGAAATATTCCTAATGTGTAGTGTGGCTGAGACTTATGATGTACTTTGTGTTTTAGGTAATTTTCTTCAAGGCAGAGTTTTATTGTAGCTGAACAATCTAACATTAGTAAACTAGGGAAAGTTGAGGAAACTGTTAACTCTATTGACAAGTTATTTCCAAGCTCATATTGTAAGTTGCTGCCAAAGTGGATCAAAGAAGATGAAAGATCTATAATCTTCATTCTGGGTCTCATGTATTTTAGTTATAGACCAAATTGAAAAAAATGGAACTCTTGCAAAATTCTGTTTAGCGATTGTTCTTCTTAAATATCACAATGACTTGTAGCTGTCTTTTAGCCGGACAAACACAGGCTACAAAAATGAAACAAATTTTATCCTTTAAGCATGTGTGTGTGTTAGAGTTTTCAGAATTTGCCATCTTTAAATACATTTTATGTTCAGACTGTAAGCGGGAATAATTGTGCTGGTGCAGAATGTAATGAAGGTACTGTTTTGTGCTCCTAATAGGTTTCAGAAGATAAAACATGAAAACATGCCCTTTTTATTTTTAAATATGAATGTGACCTAAATATCTGGATGTAAATCCTGAATGTCAATGTGTGTGCTGGGGGAAGGGTGTTTTTAAGGGAGCGTAGCACTATGGTAGGACTATAAATTGTGTGTCATACGTTCCGAAGGGCCCTTTATTCTTAAGTAGAGCTTTTTTCCTTCGGCAGTTCTGATTTTCTTCAAAATATAGAATCAAGCTTCAGCATGCAGACTCTGGTTCAGGAGCTCCTCCTTGCCTATAAGCGCAGTGGGAGGAAGTGACAAAGAGCCACAGAGGGGAGCACTGTCATCCTGTGCGAGGCAGGTTTCTACTTGCTGAAGCCATCAGGACTCGACTTTGTCACACTCTGTCCTCTGGACAACAAGTCAGCAAAGCAGTTTAAGAGGTTCTTCTGCAAAACACAGAAAGAAAGCCAACCCCTAGGAAGCCATGGGAACATAGTGACTTCATTAATTAATAAAAAGGCAAAAAGTTTTGCTATTTCTGATTCAAATATGACTACTGAAATTTCTCCTCCCAAATTTATGTACTTCCCAAATTATCCCATTATTATTTTAATCCTATTTGTAAATGATTGAACCGTACTCTCTATGACTCTACCACAGCCCCAGGAACAAAGAAAAGTTTCCATTCATGTTTTAATTCATTTATTGCTAGCCAAAAGTTCAAGAAAACATACATATACAATTGTACCTTGGTATCTGCGGGGGATTGGTTCTGGGAACCTCCTGCGGATACCAAAACCCACAGGTGCTCAAGTATCTTATGCAAAATGTACAGTTAGCCCTCCATAGCCACAGATTCAGCCAACCAGGGTTGCATCCGCGGTTAGTTGAATCCGCAGAACCTGTGGACACTGAGGGCTGACTGGATTGTGTATCTTTCTCCTAATATTTCCCTGTAAGTTATGTTTCCTTGTGTCTTGTTTTGGGGTGTTTATTGCCTGAGATATGGTGCTCAGTCCCCGCCACAGAATTTCAGTAACTCCATCGCCTCCATGTAGTTCAGCAAGTACCGAATAGTGTATATCATGAGCTTATAAATGCAGCCTTCCTGGCTGCCCAGCAGTATCTACAGTTACTTTTTCTTATTCCAGACCCCCGGTTATTCCACTGATGCACCCCTCACCGTGAATAGGTGATGTGCCACTCTCTGTTCCATGCACCAGCACACTCCACAATGAAGTCGTCCCTGCAAAGGGGCCCCTTCATGTCTACACACATTCTTAAAGCTATGAAGCCATGTGCCACCAGTTCATGATGGTGATTTTAGAGATGTTGATTGTTTTCCCCTCTACACTTTCCTTTGTTGTAGTCCTAAGGACTAGGGCAAAGTGGAAGTACAAGAGAACTAGTTCATAAGACTCATGAGTGATGTTAAAAAAAAACAAAAAAACAATGGGCCATGTAAATGTGCCCTTTATATTGCAAGGTATTACAAAAATAAAGAGCTATTCAAAAAAAAAAAAAAAGACTCATGAGTAACATGTACAGTTAAATTTAAGTTGGCTTCTTTCCTTTGAGGACCATCACAGTGTATAGCATACAGTAAGTACTCACCACACAGCTGTGATTATAGAGTGACAACTGCTCTCCTGGAGTGAGGGTATGCCTGCCCACTACCCTGTTCCTTTCGGATGGTTTTTTTACCTGAGGATGCAGAGTTTTGGTGGGTGCCCAAATTTGCCTGATCTATCATAGGGTGTACACAGCCTAGGCAGTCCAGTTTACATAAGCAAAAGATCAAATGCTATTTTGGAAAGTTTAAAAGACAGATTATTGTTCTCCCTGGATTCTGTTTTCTGTCTGTCTGTTCTCCCTCTGTCCCTCTTCCTTTTTCTCTCTTTCCAAATGTCCTACTATGCTGCCTTCCTTTTTCCTGCTAAGTGACTAGGCTTCAGTTGGAGGACACAGGAATGTAAGACACCTAGATCAAAGGAGAGATCAGAGTAAGCAAAATCCTTCTTTGGAAATTCTCCTTCAGTGATCCTAGGTGTGGTGTCCACAGATAAACAGTAGGATTGTGGTGACAGGAGGGAGAAGCAAGACAAAGGGAGTGGTTCCCAGATGATCTGGTTGATCATTATTAGAATTTCATCAGCATTTTAAAATAATGACAGATAACCAGGCCCCAGCCTTGAGATTCTGATTCAGGCCTGAAGTGGGGCACTTTATTTATTTTTAATTCCCTAGGATATTCGGATGCTCATCCAGGTTTGGGAGCCATGGCGGCAGAGCTTCCTACCCCCATTATGGCAAGGGCCATCAGAATTCCTGGCATGGTACTAATAGCTGAGGTGATAGCTTCTCTTTCATTTATTTATCAAAGTCCTACTCTGGATCAGATACTGTGTTTAGTGCTGGAGATAAAATCATGAAAATAAGGCAAAGTCCCCACCTGGAGGACTTTAGAATCTAGTAGGGAACACCAGATGACTGCGTATGGTTGGACAGAACTCTAGGAAGTGCCGATCACAGCACGATCATCATGGATTTATTCGTATATTCATTATGGCAGTTTTCTGGCAAATGACAGTAAGGATCTTGAAGAAGCGATGCTCTTTAGAAAACACACAAGGATGACCTCTGAGTGACAGCCTGGGTCTGGGTGCATGGTATTCCTACCATGAGAACATTATAGGAGAAGCAGTTAATTCAGACTGTAGGATACAGAAGCATTCCTGGAAAAAGAGAGCCAATTTCTGAAGGACACATAGGACTGAGCTAGGCAATTAAGAGTTAGGAGGTTGTGCTGGGCAGAAAGAATGATACAGCAAAGATGCAGAGACTGGAAAAAAGCAAGAACTCATCTAGGTCATTGAGGTTCAGTGACCAAGTATAAGGCGAGACTGATAAGAGGTGGGGTGGGAGTAGCTGGCAAAGGCCAGAACATAGGAACCTTATACATGCAATGCTAAGGAGCTTGGACTTGATCCTGTAGACAGCAGGGAGCCCTTAATCACTTTTTCTAATAATACCATTCCTTTCCTTATTATATGTATTATATATGTATATGTATTCCTTTATTTTATGTATATATATATATATGTAACAGATAAAATCACCCCCTACCCACTGACCTGGACAAACACTAATTATTTTGGTGTATTTCATGCGTTTGTGCATGTGCATATTGTACATATTTTTTTTCATTAAACAGAGAAGTGACATAATGAGATTTTCATTCTAGAAAAATCACTTTAGCACAGTGGTTCTCAAGCAGGGGCAATTTTGCACCCCGAAAGCCATTTGACAATGTCTAAAGACATTTCTGCTTTTCATAACTGAAGGGTGGGTGCTATTGGCATCTAGTGGGTAGGGGTCAGAGATGTTGCTAAACATCATATAACGCATGTGACAAACCACTACACTGAAGAAATGCCAGTAGTACCAAGGCTGAGAAACTGCCCTACCTATAGCTGGTGAAGTGGGAATATATGTGAGAGATCTTTAAGGTATGGCTCAGTAGGACTTGTAAGCAAATGCAGATGAGATAGCTTTCTATCTCTTGAAATCACCAAGTCCAGAGGACTTTGACCAGCATAGCTTTTGTGATTGCACTGTTGTTTTTATTCACTCTACAAGTGAAAGCCTTTCATATCAGAAACATAAATTAACTTGAAGGCGGGCCTGGAAGTGATCATGGAGACTCTGGGCCTCCAAGCCTCCTGAGCACTATACCCTGCCTGCAACCTAAATCCACACGGCCTTGCACACTGTCAGGGAACATGCATCCTCCCACTCACAGCACACCCTCCCACTCGGTGACACTCTGTCCCAATTGTGCCACCTGCTACCCTCAGAAACTGATTCTTGCCCCTGCTCCCTTCACTCCAAATCAGACCAGGAGCCTGATGAGCTGTTAAGAGTGTTGAGCTGAGCAGGGACACCATGAAGCCAGCAGCTCCACAGGGCTCCGGAAAGAATATTCACAATCTGGACCTCCTCTTGGCTCCAGGCAAATTGAATTACTTGCCAGTTCCCGGCCTCCCTTACTCTCTCACATCTCAGGCTTGTGCCCCTGCTGTTCTTTTCCTCTCATACCTGTTCAACCACCGCCTTCTCTCCCTGTTGCCTTCCCGGTTCATCTCGGCAAGTGCTCACGGGCCCCTCTGCATTTTCAGCATATTTTACCTAAGCCTCTGTATTGTCCTTTTCACATTGTGGCTTGCACTTTGCCTCTTTGTGTATCTAATCTTTCCTATCATAAAGCGTCTCAGAGAACAGGGTCTCTATCTCAGGCATATTTATTTCTTCCAAAGCACTCAGAATAGTGCCTAGCGTGTAGAAGGCTTGCAGCCTCAATAAAGCTGTGTGAAAAGGAAGCATATGAATAAAAACAGTATTTTAACTTCTAAATATTATTAGTATCGAGCTGGTATTTCAGAATAATATGAAAAGAATCCATATTAATTTTAATTTCTGTTTAAATTTTGAGCTAAACTATAAAATACATGTTGGTATCTTTTAAATATAAAATTGTTTGGCCTCCCAGGTCTTATGCTCAACTTTCAAGAACCATGAAGCAACTAGGAGTTTGAATGAAGGAAAACTGCATCTTGCCACTTTCAATTGATCTGACCTAGAGTCTCAGTTTGTTTGATTCTTGATTCCATCTTGCTGTTCTCTTAGCGAAGGAGAGGACTTGATTTCATACAAGAGCTCTGAGTCATTATGGTCTATTAACTCTTAAGCTGCAATTCAGGCAGCACACCCTGGCATAGGATTATAGATTTTAAAAAATCCAAATTTATCTCAATTTTGGACCTATGTCTTTAAAATTTTTCACCTTCTACTGAATTCTAGAGAAGCAACATAAAAGCATAATTGTTCTCCTTCAAGATGATTTCATAATAAATAAGGCATATTTATAAAAATAAGCAGCCTGAAGTCATCTTTATAAGGTTTGCTTTTTTAAAAAATTCCCTTAAGAATTGTTGAGTCTGGTTCTGACTTAACTCTCTCTTTAAAATAAAAATGTACAGAAGCAGAAAATCTGTTTCCCATTTACAAGAAAAGTGTGTGCCATACTGATCAAGAATGAGAGCTCTAGATTCAGTCAGCCTGTGGCCGGCTCTGAGCTCAGCCACTAGGTACCTGGTACAGTGTCTTCTAACTTCTCTGATCTGTAAAATGAGAGTTGTCATAGTATCCACTTGACAAGAGTGATGTATTTAAATGAGATAACATGCCTATAGAGCATGAGAATACTGCCTGACACACAGTGAACACTCAACAAATATAACTGTTTTTGTAATTAAGTCTTCATGCTATGTTCAAGTACAAATCCACTATTATGTAATTTTTCTTGGCTACCTGAGTGACAGAGATGTAAAAAATTGATCCTAAGCAAGAATAGGAAAGTGTTTCTGAAAGATTTTTCAACAGTGCGCTAAGAAATGTCTCCCTGCTAAGCATCAGAAATATATCTTCTCAAGATATCAAGATATATTAGCAAACATGCTATTGGTTTTCCAAAAGTTAGGCACTTCTTCAAAGAAGTTATTTCAAATTCTTTTCACAGATGTGACGACCACATACCTCCTGTGTCTGTGAGGGGAACTGCTTTGGTAAGTAACCAAAGAACTAAAGGTTATGCTGAAGAGCTCAGAATTAATGTAATTCCTGATTGGCTACCTACTTAAATAGAATTCTCACTGGCACAGTTTGAAATTTCCTTGAGAAGCTTAGATTTCTCCTACAGAGTTCAAAGTTTCCCAGCTGTGCTCGGTTTCCAGTTGGCTGTGGTACTAAAATACTCAAACAGCAGGCTCTGCCAGGAGGAGTGAGGCCATTGTGTGTCCACAGAGACCATCGTTAGCATCTCTGATATTGTACCACGTGTCAGTCCTGTACAGCCCTAAAATGCTGGACAGAGGAAGAATTTATTTGGGAATAGCAGAGGAATTGCAATTTGGGGCATGCAAACTGTAGCAAGCGACAGGCAAGTCTGCTGAGGGTTTGGGGTAGGCTGTATTTGGGCAGGGAATGTAAAGAGGGGAGAGTTCAGTTTGAGTCTGTCAAAATCAATGGAAACCAGCTTTGAAAATTTCCAAATAAACTTCAAACCAGTGTGGGTCTGCACTAGACCTATTCTGGGCAAGATCACCATTTGTATTCAAAGAGGAAGCCACTGATAGGTGAGATGCATTTGGACAGAACAGGTTCACATGAGGGGACTGACCCAACAGGACCTCCACTTAAAGGGCTTAAAATTTAAATTTATCTCTGTGTTCACATGCTTATAAGATTGAGAAGCTTTAAGTTTTCTGTTTCTTACTTTTTTGCTCTCATGACTTTTGATCTACACACACGTGTGTCTTCCTGTGTAACTCATATGGTTTGGAGATGAAAGAAAGATGGAGTTTTGGAAGGTACCTAAGAGTGCAGGAGGAAGGTAGAGGCATTTCTCAATTGATGGCCCTTAGTACTAATATCTACCTTTCTCTCTCTTCTTTTTTCAAAAAGCATAGGATAGAATTCTGGTGAGGAGTGCATATAAACAGAGGTCTTTACTTCACAAACAAAAGTGAGCCTCCTTTCTTCTTCAGAGTAATGCTACTTCTTTCTAGATAACATTGAGCCCTATCTCTCTCCTTTATATGTTTGAGCCCCAACCATGACGCCAGCAGCAGCAGCTGCTACATTCTGATGGAGAACTTGCTATCATCCGGGTACTTGACATGGGTCACTTCATTTAATCCCCAGAGGTAATCTATGAAGTAGGTACAGAAGCGCAACTAAGAGTTTGCATGCCACAACTAAAAGATCCCATGTACCACAACTAAGACTCAGAGCAGCCAAATAAATAAATAAATATTTTTTTTAAAAAGAGAGAGAGAGAAGGAAGCTGCTATTTATACATTTACATTAGGGACTTCCCTGGTGGCGCAGTGGTTAGGAATCTGCCTGCCAATGCAGGGGACATGGGTTTGATCTCTGGTCCGGGAAGATCCCACATGCTGCAGAGCAACTAAGCCCATGCGCCACAACTATTGAGCCTGTGCTCTAGAGCCCACATGCCACAACTACTGAAGCCCGCGCGCCTAGAGCCCCGTGCTCTGCAACAAAGAGAAGCCACTGCAATGAGAAGCCCACGCACCACAATGAAGAGTAACCCCCGCTCGGCGCAACTAGAGAAAGCCCGCGCACAGCAACGAAGACTCAATGCAGCCAAAAATAAATAAATAAATAAATAAATAAATATACATTTACATCAGCTTAAAAGAAGCAAAGGGTTTCAGAAAACAGAATTTTTAGAGCTAGAAAGTGTGAAAGAATTTCAGTCTAAAATGGAACCAGAGGATACATTGCATAAAATGGAAAATCTCACACATGTTCCCTGAGGAAGACAAAACTTAAGGACCGAGAGACTGATTTCCCATAAATGCCTGATTTACAGAAAACTGATAATAATATTGGAATTTTCTTAAATGACAGGGAATTGCTCAGGGGTTGCCTCCTATCAACCTTGCAAAGTTTTGCTTATGGTTTCCAGAGGCATGAACAAAAATGACCCGGGTCAGGTTGGCCTCACAAAATAAGCTGAATTGAGCTTTGTTTGTATTACTGGACTGGTTTTGTCTGCTCAGGAAATTTTCAAAGCTGGTCTCCATTTGTTTGTTTGTTTTTAACATCTTTATTGGAGTATAATTGCTTTACAATGGTGTGTTAGTTTCTGCTTTATAACAAAGTGAATCAGCTATACATATATACATATATCCCCATATCCCCTCCCTCTTGCGTCTCCCTCCCACCCTCCCTATCCCACCCCTCTAGGTGGTCACAAAGCATGAGCTGATCTCCCTGTGCTCTGTGGCTGCTTCCCACTAGCTATCTATTTTCCATTTGGTAGTGTATATAAGTCTGTTTTAACAGACTCGAATTGAACTCTCCCCTCTTTACATTCCCTGCCCAAACACAGCCTATCCCAAACCGTCAGCAGAATTGCCTGCAGCTCGCTACAGTTTGTGTGTCCCAAATTGCAAGTCCTCTGCTATTGCTAAATAAACTCATCGCTCTATCTTGCCTCAGTTTACCCTTTTATTTAGGTTGACAAGAGAAACTTAGAGATTTTCTAGCTCAGAGTTTCTCTCCACTTGAGCACTTCTGATATGTTGGGCTGAATAATTCTTTGTTGTGGGGTCTCTCCTGTGTACTGTGGGATGTTTAGTGGCATCTTCTAGGATGCCAATAGTTCTCCTCCACTAAATTGTGACAATCAAAACTATCTCCAGAAATTGCCAAATGTTCCATGAGAGGCAAATTGACCCCAGTTGAGAACCATCTCCTTAAAGGCGAGGAATCCAAAATCAAAGTAGCCGCCATCTCTGAGAACAGACAAACTGTATGGCCTTGGCCACTTGGTCACTCCTTATTTCTGAACAAATTCTGGCTGGGTCTGCTCTTAGATGATATGCCAGCTCTGTACCCCTAGAAATATACCTCCAATGTGGCATAACCAGACTAGGCTGGTGTGAGCTCCCTGAGGCTGGGACTATGCCTGCTTACCTGTGTATCCCCACTTCCTGGCACAACGTGAGTACTCAGAAACTGAAAGAAGAAATGAATGTGTGGTTTTAAGCCACGAGGTGCAATGCTGGATTTGACCTTTGCAGGAAAACAGATGCAGAATAAATTCAAGAACACCTTGAAAAATTAACTTGTTGACTTTATCAAGGCATTTGATAACATCCGTGAGCTTAGGCTTCAGTTCCAACAGCTGTTCTACAGGTTTGGCTGCCCTAGAAGTTCTCAGATAGTCTGAGGTTACTCTGTGACAGAGATTTGTTTGTCTCATCATGTCAGAATTGCAGATGTTATCAGTAGAGTGAATTGGGGTTGGAAAAATGGCCTTATTTTGCTCAGCATATTCTGTGTACCATGTTTAAGAATGTAACGGAGACCCTAAAGCCAGCATTTTGAGACTCTGGCCTCTAATCCTGTAGGACACTTTTCTAACTCATTGCGCTACGAGCACCTGCAGGAGTCCTCCAGGAAATTCTCTGTAACCACAGAAGACTAGTAATGGCTAACTATGTGGAATTACTAAGTGCTAGACACCATTCTAAAGTGTTTTACAACTATTAATTCATTTAATCCTCGCAGCAACACTATGAGATGAGGAGTATTGTTGTTGCGTTGTTGTCTTTTTTTTTTCATTATTCCAAGAAAGAAACTAAGGTACAGAACAGAAACGTTAAGCAACTTGCCCAAAGTTGTACAGCTTTTAAGAGAGAGAACCAGGATTTGGACTTCAGTATTCATGTGCTTAACCATTATGCTTTCCTACCTCAGACATGCTATATTGAGTCAATATTGTAAATATTCAGTGTCTCAATTTCTGTAATAATCTTCACTAAAAATCTTATATATGTAATTTTCTACCTTGGTATATTGAAAATCAATCCATACTGTGTGCGTGGAGGGTATGGAATGTTTAAAGCAAGGTTCCTGTCTTCAGAGAGTTTACCACCTAATTGAAGAAATGTACATCAGTAAAATAAAAATACAAAGCAGTGTAGTGGAGAAAATAGGATTAGAGATCAGACCATATGAGTATCAGTAGCCAGTGTCACCTTTTATTATTCCTGTGACTTGAGTAAGGTACTTAACTGAGACTCAGTTTTTTCATCTGCAAAGTGGGAATGAAAATCCCTACCTATTTCACAAGTTTGTTCCAAGGATCAAATGAGAGAAGATATTTTTAAAGTATATTGAAAACTGAATAAATGAGTAATTTTGTTCAAATATAAGATAGTATCAAAAGAGTGTACAAAAATGTGTTGGAGAAGTTCAGAAGTGGGAAATATTATTGTGGGAAGCATCGTCTTTGAATTCAGTAAATATGAGTCAATCTCTTAAATACTGATGCTATGCAAGGTGCTCAGGATACAAAGTAGAATACTATGCTTTCCTAGTTATTTTAGAATTTGGTCCACTTCCAGGGTTTTATTCATGTGTCTGTGAATCCCTGGTTTCCTAGATCAGAGCCGGGATTAGAATGTGTGAGAGGGTAGGGGAGGAAGGGTAGAAGTCGAGTGATAAAGTAAAAGTGGAGAGAATGTAAACAACTTTGATATGAAATAAAAGGTATAATACCAGAGGTGCATAAAAGATACTGTGGTAATTAATTATTCCTGCAAGAATTGGAGAAGGACTAACAGAGAGGGTGATAGAGGAACTGGACTCCGAAGGATGAGCTGATATTTTCCAGAAGAAGGGGAGGAAGAGCGAAGATCAGGAGCAGAGACACGGAGTCCTCAGAAGAAGTGCACAGCATTTTAGAGGACTGTGTGTAGGGACCTTGGAGCATGGGGATTAAAGCTAGTTGGGGAAGAAAGGCTTAAATCAAAAATTGGAAAAGGATTTTGACACTATTTTGCTGCACGGAGGAGTTTGGGCCTCATCCTCTAGGCCAGGTATGGGAAATAGGCTTCATCTTTTATGATAACGTTATGGCACAGAATATTCTTTGGAGGAAGATTCGGAGTCCAAGACTGACCCCTGACTGAGGATCTGTGTGTGCTCAGAGCCGCAGAAGGATATACCTCTCTTAGCCATATAATATCTCCATGTGTTGGAAACATCCTTAATATGTTAGGTGAATAGGGGTGGCCTTAAAGCAGAAGATCTGTGCAGAAATATAAACCAAGGATGTTATATTCACGGTCTCTTGGTAGAAATCCTTCCCACCTAGAGAGGTTCATCTCTTCACCTGAGTGTTCAGTTCATGCACTTTTCATTTCATTATAAATTCATTATAAAGGAATGTGATCCAGGAGGCCAAAAAGAATGTACTCTGGTCTACATAGAGGAAATCTGAAGTTTATTTGAATGTTAAAATGGTTGGGAGACAATGATGATTACTATTCTCTTAAATGTATCTACTCTGCACCAACTACCAAAACTGCAGGTTTGGGAAGAATGGGCTTATAAGGTTCATGGCTAATTGTTAGTAGCACAAGTAAAGACTTGGAGAGACAGTAGGTAGGACACGAAAGAGAACACCTCGATGCACTGTAGAGAGAAAAGTGTAACTGTAACTGATCTGATTTTTCAAATGATTAGTTTCTAGTTTTATTACCTGCAATTGGTATATCCCTATAGTTATATTGTGCTTCTAATATTTGTTTACTTCTGAATTTAACATAAGTGTGTTAAATTATATCCAATAGCCAATAAATTATCATTGGATTATTTTTCTTATTACTAAATCTCCTCTGTATGTATTCAATTATGGCTTGCCCATAGAACTGAAAATGACAAGTCAATGAAATTTGGGCAGGGCTTCTGTAAGACATAACTGACCTAGATCCTGAGAAAGAAAACAGGTATAAAAATACTAGATTATGACGAATGCAAGGATTAAGAGAACCTAGCCTTTAGAATTGGACAGACCTGTGTTGGAGAAGTTAAAAAGCTGGCACTTTAGGAAGATTAGAGATTTGGCCTTCAGCATTCAAGATGAGATTAAATGTGATAGTGAATATCAAATGAAAAGAGAAAAACTGGGGAAGAGAAGGATTCAGGCGGCAAGGACTGGGTAGAAAGTGAACTGAAAATAAAGCAATTGGAATGGGAAGTGGCCTTGTGCAGGGGTGCAGGCAGGATGAGTTAAAGTGGAGTCATGAGTGGCAGAGCCAGTTTGACAGAGGAAATGCAAATGGAGTTTTGGCAAAAGGAAGTGGAGGTGTGGGAGTGGATCATTCCCCAAGGTTATAAAGACAAATTAAAACTTAAAAGTAGAGCAGTTGATGGATTTAATGAAATCAAGATAAAATTTGCTAGTAAAGAACTCTACATCATTCTCCTAAATCCTATAAAACTAGCAAAGGTTTAAAAAAAATTATAAGGTCATGCTTTTCAGCGCCTTTTTTTCAGAATGATTAATCAGTTCCTTATGTGTATCTGGGAGGTTCTACCATTCTACATGATCTCCGTGGATAGAAATACTTTTTTTCCCTAAATCCATCAAGTTTACAAATCTTAAGATCTACCACAAGTTTCAGCTAACCGCGTCTTGAGAGAAAATAGGTACAGTGTTAAGAAATCTAAAATTACAGCCACTGGGGCCAGAGAGACAACATTCCCCACTCAAGAGAGGTCAATTTCTTTCTTATTTTCCAGGAACCTCCTTAAGATTTTTGTAGTGCTATGTAAATTTGTAGGAATCTTTTGCAGGGAAAGGCTCATACTAAAAGGAATTAATGTAGGTATGGAGAAGTTTGTGATCACTTGCAAACTGCAAAAACAACAAAACATTACAACTAGAGAAATAAATGTTAGGAAAATTTATTTGCTGTCCTTAGACTAGGACTTTGAAGCTTGGGACATTTTTGTGGGAACATGTTGGCTGGGGAAGGTCCATAAATAATATTACATTTTCTATTTTAAAATTAGCAGTCAAAAATATACAATTCACCTCTGGAAAATCAACCCATTGACAGTGCATTTGTCCCCAAGCCAGCAGGCATGAGGGAGGGAAGTAGCATGCCTCCGTGGGATGTTTCACTGATAGAGGATGAGTTTTTCCAAGGTAAGTCTATGCATTGAATTGCCTTTGGAATTCCCAGTACTAAAGGAAAGCAAATAATAATTACAGTCTGTATTAAAGTGCTCAAAATGTATCAAACCCTGTACTTTATTTTTGAAGTCTCTCTTGTTTACCTTACCTGAAGAGGATGTGGTTACATGCTATCAACACAAATATTAAAGAATCTTTTTTTTAAAATTAGTTAATTAATTTATTTATTTTTTGCTGTGTTGGGTCTTTGTTGCTCTGTGCACGCTTTCTCTAGTTGTGGTGAGCGGGGGCTACTCTTCATTATGGTGCGCGGGCTTCTCATTGCGGTGGCTTCTCTTGTTGCGGAGTATGGGCTCTAGGCGTGCGGGCTTCAGTAGCTGTGGCTCGCGGGCTCTAGAGCACAGGCTCAGTAGTTGTGGCGCATGGGCTTAGTTGCTCCGCGGCATGTGGGATCTTCTCAGGCCAGGGCTCGAACCCTTGTGCCCTGCATTGGCAGGCAGATTCCTAACCACTGTGCCGCCAGGGAAGTCCCTAAAGAATCTTATATTTAAATATAATCTAAGCAAATATTCTTGGATCAGGGCCTGATAAATCTATGGAATGGTAATAATGTTTAATATTTAAACTCAGGTAAAAAGGAAAAAATATGTCTTTAGGAAATATATCTATAAAGTTTACTGTCCTTAATAGACTTTTATTGTTCCTGATTAGGACCTAAATGCACTGTGATGAAATCTGATTGTTGTTAAACAATTAACCTTGTACAATAGATAACAATAAAGACTAAAACAGGTTCCAAAAGTACTATATACACATGGACCTTATTATACAAGCATAGCTCACCTTGACATAGTTTATTCTATATAAAATAAGCCTAGCCATTTGAAAAGTGAAGTCTGAAATCATTCACTAGCTTCACCTTGAGGAACTAAATTCAATTTGCAAGGGCAATGATGTCACCTCAGCCCTATAGTTAGGACAGGTGGTGTGGTCATTGAGAGACATCCAGCTGGTTGGTTAACTCCTTTCAGTAAGATGGTTACTGGCAGAGAACTTGCTTCAGAGAAAAGAGACCCAGAGGAAAACTTCTGTTCCAAAACAAAGGTTTTGCTAGTAGAGGAGAACTACTTTTTATGAAGTGAAAAAAAAAAATGACTTGACCTCTCTGAAAATAAAAAGGAGAAGCAGAACAGGAATTTTTTTGACCTCAAGAGTAGTGAGTCAAATAGCAGTATTAATTTGGGAATCAAAGTGACTTTGAATAATTTAAAGTCCTGTGATACTGATGTTAAGAGTGGTTATCTCTGGGAAGTAGGACTCCAGGTGATTTTACGTCTTTTGTTATACTTTCCTGTATTTACCATATATTGCTTTTGTAGTCAGCAAAAGACTTTATTTAAGGAGGAAGAAAAAACTATGAACAGCTTGAAAGGGAGAACAGAAATCAACAGATTTCATTATAATTTGCTTTAAAGACAGATTTATGTAGTTTTCTTTTCTTTTTGCCCTGCCTTATATTTTGGCATTGCTTGATTATTTTATTTGTGGATGTAGGAAATAAATTATTTCAGGGACAGGAGAAAAATAACTTTTTTCATTAAAACATTGACGAATGTTTTCCCTGAAGAATTCCTTAGTTACAGATCTTTAATGCTCAAGACTAGTTCTTTTGCTGGCTATGCGAACTTAATAGTACCAACTTACAAATAAAATAGCGTAGGGAAAATTCAGAGCAGATATCAAAAACCCCTTCAGCACCTGACCTAACATAATTGGTATATTATAAGCAGGTCTCACGTACATTCACTCAGATACCGATATACCTCACTTTCCCTGTCATTGAAGAGTTAAAATTACAATTTTTAATGACAAATAATTTTAAGTAACCAAAGAGAGTGCACCATTTTATGTAACTCAGAAGGATAGATTTCTGTAAGCCAAAAAGTTCTTCAGCAATTTAAATAATCCCATAACTTATTTCTCATGTCAGATTTTATTTTTTTAATGAACATTTCTTCAAAAAATACACAATCTACTCATATTTATTGTAACATGAATATGATAAAATATATCTATTACAAGGTGGGTCTTAGAGCATCTTAAAAGCTTAAAAGGTAAGAATTCTATTTAAATTCTAACAGGTTTTTATTGAGGAAAAGATGTTGAATATGATTCAATAAACAGTTCAAGGAAATACCAATCAGCTGAAAATATCCTGTGACTTTTCTGAGATCACAGAGACTGTGGTCCTAGTAAGCATGAGCCCTGGGTCTTGGGTTGGCCCAGGTCCTCAGAATTACAGGGAGGTCACTGGGGCCTGACTTAGACACCACTCTCTGACCTTCTTACTGAGAGAAAAGTAAACATTGTTTGCCAACAGCAACTTCACATCCTTGTAACATTATGAGCTCATAGTGAAATCATCTTTAGTTCATTAAAAGAAAAAATGAAAAGTGAACTTTTATGGCACAGTGGTTACGTGTGTGGACTCAGGAGACAGGCTGCCTGGATCCACTTACTAGCTTGTGTGACCTAGGCAACTTAATCTCTTCGTGCCTCAGTTTCCTCTTTATAAAATGAGAATAGTAACAGTACCAAACTTACAAGGTTATATGAGGATTTAATGAGTTAATCTATTTAGTGCTTAGAACTGTACCTGACAGACACATAGAAAGTGTTATATGTTATGAGTGCTAATGGGCCATAATTTTTCCAGGAAAAGCAATCTACCATTAGCATATCACTTAACAAAATTTTATAGAACTTAAAATTTTATATATTGCTCAAATCCATCCAAATAAGTATGTTAATAAATTGGGTGCTAAACTTTTGGCAGTAATGTGCAACTAAGTACAACTAAGAACTCACATGTTATTTACAGACTTTCATATCTTTTACAATCCCCTGAGGTAAACATAATTGGAAACATTATAGCTACCTAGTGACACAAAAGGCTCACTAGAAACCATGATTAAAATTTACTGTTAGGGGAAAAAAATGAGGCTGTTGTGTTCTTAAGGCATTTTTGAAGGTCAACTTTGAAAATGTGTGATTTGAAAAAGTGTGAAAATGAAAAAGAAACTTCCATTACAGGCTTGTAAAAGTCAAACTATCTTAAAGACATAATCAAAATTAATGTCATAACATTTATGGTGATATGATCTAAAAATTATAAGGGATTATGTTTCTTCAAGCGGGGCCTTCAACAACTCAAAATATTATTAGACTGTAAAATCTTATGCAAAAAAATGATGCATATTCTCCTTTAAGTTTTAGATGATTTGGATGGAAAACTGGCTCAGGAACAGTCTCCAAGCTCATTGAATTCCAGAACACCTCTCAACTATGGATCAAGAACACAGTTCAGTCGTTTTTACTCCTGTGGGAATAAACACCGTAATATCACAGCAAGGCACAAAAATTGCTGTAATGAAACTTCTAATATGTCTATCTATGACGTCTTAAGACCAGGGACCCCTAAGGAAGGTTTTAAAACCTTTTCTCCTAGAACAAGGACAATCTGTGATATGTACAAGACAAGGGAACCCAGAGTCTTAAAAGAAGATAATGTGCAAAAGAATATTTTTGGTTGTACTTCTCTGTATTTTGACAGCAGACAACGATCAGCCTCACCAGCTACAGGGTATTTCACAGCAAGAAGCTTACCTTTTTCAGCCACAACTCAGAACAATACTGGATTTATACCACCAAGCCACCAACAGAGCCCAAAAAGAACTCCTTTATCATCTATCATATGGAATAGATCAGATTCCTCTAGAGATAGGCAGAACCAGGAAGAGTTCCTGAGGACACCATCACCAATGGAAGTTGACCCTGCTGACCAGTATATGTATCCCAGGTGTTTTCAGGAGAATAGGAGATATGAATTTTACCATTCACAGAATGTTTCCCAAAGTGTTGATTTAAATGCCCCCATGAATAATGCAATGAGTCCTGACCCATTTGAGAACTCAGAGAATATGCCGTTCTACCATGAAGATAACCCATTTACTAGGTCTTTCCTTAGCAATACCTTTGGATGGAGCAGGGAACAGAGGTTTGGACAAAGTCCTTTTTGGGGCCAACAGGAAGAACATTCTTCCTGGTCGGACTTTCATCAAAACAGGAAACCATTCACTTCTTCTGACAGAGACTTTGAAATGATCTCCATTGAAGCAAATAGTGCATTTTTATCTGGTCATGGTCATAGTGTTCCTTCTCAACACTGGGGGCCATTTTCTCCTAGGTACAGAACAAATACTTCCAGAAACCAAGAGAAGCCACATCCCTCACAGTTTGATTCACAGGCATCCACACTGGAGAGCATGGAGGTGTCACAAGTTAATAGGAACCAGTCTACTCATTTCAGCGCACCAAATGTTTGCTCCATGTCTGGTTCAAGCTATCACATCAAATCTGGTGGGTTAGAATGTCAACAGGACAGTTCTCCTATGGAACTACATATAAACAGAGAACCTTACCCATTTGGAATTACTCAAACTCTAGCATCCTCATTCAAAACTACCTTCCCACAGATTCCTGATGACAGAGGGAATCCTCAGAGTCCCAGCTTTCAGAATCCCACAGTCACTTTGCAGAAAATTAAGCCTGCTTCTCTTCCAAACAGAAACTATACAGAAGTTACTGGGACCAACAGTGATTCAGTTGATTCTCCATCTCTGACTGAAAGCCAACCCAATATCTTGGTCACAGAAGTGAATAATGAGAAAAACTTGAATGGAACTGTTTTGGAAAAAGACAAACAACTAAACAAGATAGACCAGACAAACATGACAGGTGAAATACCCCAACTTGTTTCACAGACAGTAATTTCTAACCCTTTACCTGATTTTCAAAACCTCCTCTCCCAGGACTCAGCCAAGAGCAACAGATTTGTTTTTAATGCATCTATGACAATAAGTTCAAAAAGTTTGCCTGGAGTCATTTCCAGGAGAGATATCTCCAAAATTCATAAAGCCGATGAACTAAAAAAAGATAAGAGTTATACTGGGAACAGAAAACTTGGCTCAGCAACTTCCCTTCCTTTCATTCAGGAAAGCAGAACAACATCACCTTTTCTCAGCCCAAATCAAGGTTGTCACCAGGAATTAACAGAAAGAAATAAAGATATTTCAAGCATTATTAAAAATAACCACGGGAGTCCTGAACGTACTGATAATCAAAATGCACAGTCTCCAGAAAAGCCTGCTGCTTTAGATACCAAGGAAGAACAATGTACCACAACTTATTCTACCAACTGTAGCAAGTCACCTGCCGACCACAATATGCCATGTGATTCTTCAGATCTGTCATCAGGTACACTACCAGATTCCTCACCATCAAATGATTCTTGCCTTGATGCTCTGGTGATTCCTTCTCCTACAGGGTTCTCCTGGAAATGTCCTTCAAGCAAAGATCTGTCTCTGGGAGAAAGAGAAGAAAAAGACAATGATTGCAAGAACCAAAATAGTCAATTTTCCCTAAGCCACTCAGAAAACCAAAAGAGTAATGTTTATTGTATGCCTGTACATAATGAAGTGGGTGATGTTGTCAAATGCCATTCACATCCTCCTTTCAGGGATGGAAAGGGAAAAGGAAAAATAAGACGACGTATATCCTATACCGAAAAATTAAGCAAAACGGAAAGTAGATCAATACCTACAAGTGACAGCAGTAACCTCATTGAGGGAACTGAAAGCAATTCCAAGCCTCCTGAGCTTCACGCAATTTACTGTACCTTACCAAGAAAATCAGCCAGTTTTCTCATCAATAACAGGAAGTCTGAAAGTAAGATAATGCCTTCTTCGTTTAGGAATGAGCCACTTGCATTCCAAATCAAAAATGATGTGGAAGATCCAGTAGGGAAGTACACATCAAACAAATTCAGTCCCAGTTCTTGTGAGTCAGAGAGCAAATGTTCCAGAGTAGTTTCAGACTCAGTCTCAGTACCACCTGAAGCCACAGAGGGGATGACAAATATGACAAACTTTGGATCTGCTTCTGTTAGAAAAGGACCACTTCAAGTCCTCATCAAGAGGGCTGTGTCATGTCCCTCAGGGGTGCCATATGCCTCAACTGGAAGAGATGAAAGAGATGAAGGTTTAGTCTCAGGTACAGATGCTTCTACTATAACAGTAAAGCCTTGGGAGAGACTCATTAACCCTCTGGGAAGTGACTCATCTGTTCGGGAGTGTTCTTTAAGCAACAGACACCACCAGAAGGAATACTTTCAAGAATGCACTGAAAAGAATGGTAGAATTTCTGCCTCCAGGACAGGTATGTTTTCCCATCCAAATGAACACCCTTTACCTTTTTCTGCAGATTTGTCAGGCAAAGAAAGTGGGAAAACATTACATAAATTTAAGACTACTAGTATGTTTTCTGTTTCTGGTGATGAAGATAATGTGAAATGTCTTGAGGTGATTTCAATATATTATACTCTACCAAGGAAACACAGCAAAAAATTCTGTAACCTGCTTCAAAAGTATACACAAAATATCGATTCACTTACAGAATCAACTAAAGTGGGGACTAAAACATCTCCTAATGCTTTAGAAAAAGACAAACTAAATTGTTCTACACAAGAGCAGTCAGGAACACCTTCATCTAAAGATCTAAAGATGCAGGTCAGCTCTGCTCAGGAGAACAGCCATCTTTCTCATACCACTGAAAATATGACTGGTTTACAATTACCGAGTTTTGGGTCCTCAGAACCTACATTACAGGAAGTTGCTTCTATTGAAGCAGATGTTTCTCTTCATAAAGGAGAACCTAAATCTAGAGAGATTTCCCCACACAACTTAGCTAAAACACCTTTATGTGATTCACAAAGCGAAAAAGAGAAAGGGAAAAAATTGCGAAGTGAAACCCTGTATACTTCACCAATGCTTCAGGAAAAAAAAGTTACAAGAGAGAAATCTGAAAACTGTCAGCAATCCATTAAATCAGGTAACAATGATTTTTCTAACCTCCCAGCCAATTCAGAAGAGAATGTTGAAAATTCCCAAATCATTAGAAGTTCTGGGGAGTGTACAAGTAGTGCTATAGCCATTACAGCTACTGGAAGTCTTCAGAAAGATATAACAGGCATAGCTATAGATGATAGCGCCAATGGATTGCAGCCTGGGGAAGTAAGAGGGGAAATTAGAAAAGATTTCCCAAAAAGCCCTGATAAGCCACTTTCTGACTCAGAAAGCCAAGTCTTTGCTCTTACTCCAGCCTTGCATAAACTACAGCTTGATGAGAAGACTTGTTCAAGTGAACAAGATTTAGACAGTTTGCAGTCTGAACCCAGAGAACTACCTCAAAGAAGTCAGGAGGTAAATATGACAGAGAGCAAGGCTAAAGATGAGATGCAGGAGTTGGCATGGAATCAACCTTCACTTCCTGAAGGAAGTAATAAAAGTAAAAAAAGCTTGGATGACCTAGAAAAAGGGAAAAACAGATCTTCAGTTAAACACAGATTGGCAGTTATGTCCAAAGCAAGCAGAAAATTTCCAGCTGAAGATTTATACCCCAGAAGACATGTAACTATCTTTCCTCAAAGTGGGAACAGTTCTGGCTTTAGCACCTTATCCCTTGGCACACCAGAGTGCAACCCACACTCCCCTGTGCCTACTTTAAAGTCCACAGATGAAAGCAGGTTAAGTAATGATGGAGTAAACGTGGAGAAATCCGAGGACCCTCTCCAGGTTACTGCAATAACCAACAGAGAAACTTCTACACACTTAAGCAACCAGAAGTCTAACAACATTTCACAGCCATATCAAAACGAGTTTAAAAAAATCTCAGAATCACAACTAAAGTATGAGAATTCTAAGGATGTAACAGTAGCTCAGATTTTGGAAAGAGAGTCAGAAGCCCTGGCCCAACCCTCATTGATCAGCCTCAGGGAAGCAGACTTCCCTGACCATCGGAGGGGGCTGAACCCTCCTTTTCAATTGGAGCCTGCAGAGAAATCTACAGTAAGCATGCCACTGGCCAGTTTTCAGCAACAACAAAGGAGTGCTTCATCTCTGGAGTGGGAACCTGAGCCACACCCCTATCATTCAAAGAGTTTAAAAAGCATCCATGTGCACAGTGCTCTACTACAAAAAAGTCACCCTCCAAAAGTCAGAGAGCGTCATTTTTCTGAAAGTACTTCTATTGACAATGCCCTGAGTCAACGGACCCTTGGGAATGAATTCTCTAACAACAGTGGGTACAGTCGAAGATTCAAATCTTTTTCTGAACTTCCCTCCTGTGATGAAAATGAAAGTTGGGCTTTGTACAACAGCAGGCCAAAAATGGGTCCTAGGTCTGCAACATCTATATCCAGACCTATTGACTATGGGATATTTGGGAAAGAACAACAACTGGCTTTCTTGGCGAATGTAAAGAGGTCACTCACACAAGGAAGATTATGGAAACCAAGTTTTCTTAAGAACCCTGGCTTCCTGAAAGATGATGTAGTTAACACTGCTAACCCAACAGAGTCATCAAGTTCTAATTCTCCTAGTAATCAGACGCCAGAAGATGGCTTATCTCTAAGTGCACCACTTAATATCTATGAAGATGATCCAGTAGACTCAGATTGTGACACAGACACAACCACGGATGACGAATACTACCTGGATGAAAATGACAAAGAGTCAGAACTGTGAGGCTTTTTCTATAAAATGTATAACCTTTTCACCAAAAGTTTGTAATGTAAATAAAGTGCAAATATGTATGTCTACGGAAAGGACAGATATTAGAAAAAAAAATCTAGTCTGGGCAGTTCCTGCTCTGAAATAATCCAAATTCTCTTTTTTTCCCCCTCCACACCCTATATATAGACTTCCTGAACTCTAGAGCAATGAATTCTTGTTTAGAGGGATTCTCTGCTGTTTTCTTCCTCTGTATATGTCCTTGGCCTGCTGCCACTCAGCCCAAACTTAATCTCTAATTCACTGTCCGGTTTTGGTTTTCTGCTCTATTTTCCCCCTAACTTTCTTATACCTTTCATGGTGATTTACAAATTTAATATCCCAGCACAACAGCAAAACTCTGTCTTGCCTCTTCCTTGCCTTATATTCATGGCATTAAATAAAATGTCGGGTGATAACAATGGAGTAAGTATTATTATCCTGTCTGACTCATCAACATTTAGGAGGTTTAGAGTTTGGGTTTTTTGGGTTTTTTTTTCTTTTGAACAAAGATAAGGGGATTTCTATAAGGACATCCTGTTTTACCCATAGTAGAGCCAGGGAGACACATATTTGAAGTGCTTGTTGAGATAATAGGTGAAGAGGTGAATCCCTAGTAAGCCAAAGAACATTAGTACTCCTAGGAATTCCTTTGAAATAGTTTCTAGGATGGTACAGAGGCTGGCTTAGCCACAAAATTTCTGCTTAGGAAGGGAACATAACTGAGGGGTAGAGATAAGCAGACATCCCTTCATGAGACTGACATCCTTACTGCAGCTCTCTCAGCAACTGTTCCTTTTTTTTTCCATTTCTCCAGAACCATCCATTTAAAAATTTTCTTTATTTGCAGGATAGAACACTTTTTTCCATGTGAGACATTTTAGTTGCAAGTGGTAGCCTTGGTCAAGTCCCTAAAGTACTACCAAGTCAGATCTGACACCTTGGGGTTCACAGGCTTCTTTGCCAGATCATTTACCAGACCCTTGGAAATTAGAAGGCAGAGCTTCTAAGGGTTCGTCACTATGATTCCTTCAATAATTTATCTAGACTAAATAACTTGTCACACCCACTGATAACTTGGTTTTCCTAACTCTTTATTTGCCATGTGGAACTTCTGGGGTTTTCTCTCCTCCTAATCAGCATAAAGACCAATAAATAGGTGGCAGTGAAGCTAATCTGCTAGAACTACAGAAATCATGCCATCCTGGATCTTAGTACTGTGAGGGTCAACATGAATGGATTTCATCTTGTTTGGTTTATATTTGCTTCCTGGCCTCATTTTAGTTTCCATTTTTCTCACCTAGTCTATTTCATCCATATAAATTAAGGATAATGGTAGGTGTTGGGGAAGTATACAGAAATTTGGAACTGATAGCAATGCAAGAAAGGACTATATAATTATTATCCTCCTAACCATTGCCTTGCCTAGAAGCAAAATGCCAGAGCTAGTTTGCATTGTTCCCATGAAACTCAAAACTAAGGAAAATGAGGTAATTACATGAAAGCTATTTCTTCAATCTATAAATTGTCTTAAACTTCAAGCTCTGGCCAATCCTGACCTCAGAGAGACTGATAGTAGAATTCTAAATCAACTGTTCTAAACATTTCCATTCAAATTTGTATGGTGAAGAATAAATAACAGTTTATTCTTTGTTTCATGTATGTTTGTAAATTCTACCTTCCTTTTTCTATTTATCTGATTATTTAAATAAAATTCATAAACCATGACCTATGTTTTCTATTTAATTTTAAAATATTTGCAGTTTTTAATATTAAGATTCTTGGTTTTTTAAATGATCATTTACCGATCTATTTTGGTAAATATTCTGAGTCTACACATATGTTACAAAAGGTGAGATGAAGTTAGCTTATTTTTCACTGAATTTAGCCTATATCAACAGGTAAGTTAAGGTCAGGCTAAACAACTACTTCGGGACCCTGATTCTCTGTACTAGAATCTACCATCTGAATTCAAAGGTCATTGATGGCCAATGCTCACTTGCACTATTGGTAATGTTTGCTTGTTGGTCTGGCTCAAAAATCAAGCAAACAGAAAATTCATGAAAATAGCACCTTCTATAATTTTATACCTTTATAAAACACTTCGTTAGAGAAGTATAGCAAATGTCTATGTATTTTAACATACAAACTGCTTTTTAATATTCATTTTTGGTATAGCTATAGTAATTTATAATAGTCATTTTTATACTCATAACTCGTTTTCTAAAATATATAATCATGATTAAAGTAAATAGTCACATAAATGGAGTAAATAATGAGGGAATCAATACTAATAAGTACCTGGTAAATTATTAACTTGTTTAAATAATAGACTTCTATAGCCATAAATTTTACATGTAAAGTCCATTTAAAATAGGACTTAATGAGATTATTTTAATTTTTAGAGACTTCCCTCTAAATAATTTACCCCCTTATATTGTAAATACATCGCTGTTAATAAAACTCCAACTGCTACTAACAAGGTTTTGGCTGATGATAGGCTAATAAGAGCTGCTTTGTGTAGAAGGTACATGTGTGCCTGTACTTGAGGTGGTGAAATAAAGTCCACTTACGTTATGGTAAAGCTAGGTATCAAACTGGAATATCCACACCTCCATAAAAGTAATATACTCCATTGAATGCCAGAGGGTTAAAGAGGCCTTATTGCTAAGAGTTTATTGTTAATAATAGTAATAATGCTTCAGAATAACCCATTTAAATGTACAGTGTAAATATGTAAATATTTTACTTTGCGGCTCTTTGTGACTGGCACTTCTGTGTTTCTGAAACATGTAATAAGCCTTAAGCACTTTTGTTTAAAATGTTCTCAAATAATCCTTTTATGTACTTGTTCTCAAACCTGTTCTCTAGATATGAAATGTGTTACAAGACAAGGTACAAATTTGAAACAATGCCTGTGTTGAAATAAATGATTTAAATAGATGCATTATTTGACTTGGTTTTTATTCCCATCCTCAAATGATTATTTTTAAGTGTGAAAGTTTCAGGAAGAATACAAAAAAGAAAAGGGGGGGTGGGCGGAGTGTGGTGGACAAAAGTATTCAAATAAATCTTTCTGGTGGCTATTGAATAAGATCAGCCATATGAGTGGTTTTAGAAAACAATGACTCCTTCTCTCTTCTCCTTCCATTTGTACCAAAAAGCAACCAACCAACAAGTGGAGATCAATGTACCTGGCTGCAAAAGAGAGGAGGAATGAGGAGGTTCTGGCATTTCTCTCTGAGAGTTCTCACACTTACAAAGGAAGAGGAAGCCCCGTGGAGTTGGGCCATCTACTGCCCAGTAGTGCTGCTTATGAAAGATAAGCAGATCTTTCCAGTTGAAATGTAAGACATGCAATGTTAATTCCTGCTAAACAAATTAGTAGATTTGTACTCATCTTTTATCTTTTCTAGAAAAGGAACCCAAAGCCATCTCACTACCAAGGACAGCAGAGTGTCATCATCTTGAATATGAGCAGTATTTTATTCAAAATATTTTTACTGTCCTTTATTAAAATTTAAAATACATTAGATCAGCTAGGATTTTTAGTTGTATACAATATAATCCTCTCTAGGTGGTTCAAACAGAAAAGGATTTATTAAAGCATATATACTTTGCTCAGAAACACATTGGTAGGGCTCAGGAGATAAACATTAGGCTGAAATTCTAGGTCCAATTCCTAAAACCATGCCATAGATTATTGGACTGCCACGAGAGCTTCTGTCCTTGTTATGGCCAGGAAGATGCAGAATCAGGATGTTGGCTGAATCATATTTATTTGCCCCAGAAACCACTCCAATAGAAATAAAAAGCACTAATATGCATAGAGTTACACATAATAATTTGTATTGCTACAATGTTTGTTGTGGCAAAAACCAGAAACAAAGTGAATACCTAATAAGAAGTGACTGAATACATTATGAACATCCACATATGTAATATGATGAAACCATTAAAAAAATAAGATATAACTATACAAGTTGACTTAGAAGAATTTGCATGAGGTACTATTGAGTGAGAAATACAAAATCTCATTTTTGTAAAGCATTAACCAAGAAACCTGCATATGCATGTGTATGTATGGAGGGATACATACTAGGCTATTAATGTTGGTTGCTTTGTGGCCAGACTCGGGGGGTGAGGTGGGGAGGTATGTTCAAGAACAGCAGAAAAGAGAGAGAAGAGTTAGCCAAGACCCCTCCAAAAAAGAAACTATAAATATACACACACATGGGTATACATAGGAATCTATGTGTGTGTGTAATTATGATTGTATTTATGCACTTAGAATGTTTTATCAGTGGGTATACAGATAAAAAATGAGAGATAATTTTTAAAAAAGATTTAATATCCAGGAGAATATTTAATGTTATTTTCTTTTAGAAAATTAATATTTGTACTACAGTCTGTGAAAAATTGTGGGGTTTTTTTTCAGTTGTATTGACATATAATTGAGATACAGCACTGCATATGTTTAAAGTGTACAGCATAATGACATGACTTACCTATATTGCCAAATGATTGCCACAATAAGTTTAATTAACATTCATCATCTCGTACAGATACAAAAAGAAGGGGGGGTAGAAGAAGAAGAAAATGGTTTTTTTCCTTGTGTTGAGAACTTTTAGGAAACACTGTGTTTTAATAAAATAAATGCTAGTACTAATTTTCCCTCTGAGCCCATGCTTTCTATCCCATCCATCCTTTCCAGATTATGCTGTCATTGCAGTCTAGAGTAAACTCAGAGGTACTTCTAGAAATGCTTTGGAGGTATACAGTGGTTGCTGATATGATTGTCTTCCCAGTAGACATTTTCTCTTTTCTCTGGCAATTCCATTCTCCAACTGACACCCCATCACCACCACCACCACCACCACCACCACCACCACCTGTTCACTGTGGAAGAATCAATGTTCTTACAAGACCCTAAGGGTCTGAGCACAATTGATTGGTTCAGGAATGAGTGCCTGATTCAGAGTGGACCAATGAGTAGTGTGTTTTAGGAGGAAATACACCTGCATTCTGAGATTCTAAATGCAAGTTAATATTTAAACCAGTTGTCTCATAATCTAAAATCCACCCTTGGAACTGTAATGTATGGAGAGGCAGGCACTGAGTTTATATCCCCAGCACCTTGCAGAATGCATGACAAAAAGTGGGTGCTGAATAAATATTACTGAAATAATCAAAAATAAATTTTTATGAATTTTTATGAGATCTAAGCTTGTCTAAGCCCAAGTAAGGTTTTTATTAATAACATTGAAAATTAGACAATTCTCTAATGGTAAAAGATGAATTTATTATAATGACACAGGGATATCCCAGAAACCAAGGGCAGAGATGCTGCTTATGAACTGTACCAAGCCTCTATAGTGCACTGTATAGAAAACCCAGAGAGTTTTCTATATTTCTCCTCCATTTTCAGTCTAAAAGGCAAAAAACATGACGTTTACGTTGCCTCTGTTTAAGAGAATAATTACAAATTGAAATCTCTTAACCCTGATTTTAAACTCCCAAGGAAAAGATTCTGACTGGTTCAGTATGAGGCAGGTCCTAAACTATGGACCAATCAACTGTGGCCATGGGTTAAGGTCATGTTTCACAAAGCCTCACTGTTAACTCTGGGTTGTGTAGTATATTAACAAAAAAAGAGGAACAGTTTCTAGAAAAGGTAGAAAATGATGAACTGAGTGAATATTCAATAGCTGTGAATTTTACATAGCTTTAATGTGAAGACTCCAGGGGCCAGTGCAATTCATAAAAGCATGCATATTGAATGTTGACCTTCCAGAGTCACACACAGACTGTAATTCTAGGTGTCTGAGATTGGAACTCCATATATAGGTGAATGTGAAAGGGAACAGAAAACTTCTTGAAGTGTGTCATTTATTTCAACTTTTGTGCATGACTTTTCTCCTGCCTGGAATGCCCTTCTCCCCCTCTTCCTGCAGCAAATTCTTATTTGACCTTCATGAGTCAGCATAGATGTCATCTCTTTCAGAAAGCATCTCAGTTCTCCCAAGGTTGGGTTAACCGGGCCTCATATGGTGTACTTATGTTGGTAGAGGCAATCTGCCATGGGCCCTGGACATACCTGAACATTTTTGCTGGGTATGCCAAGAATGTAAGTTCTTGACTATTCTTTACCCATGGTGTAAATGTTCAGGGTGTGTTTCCAGCAAGCATCCTAGAGGGATGAGATAACATCTCCCCACTGAAAAAGAACAGACTTAATTCCCCTTACTCTAAAAATGGCAAGCCCCTGAATTTAGAGTGTATCTCTTGTAATGCAACTCACTTCAGGCATCCAGGACAGGCCTTGTGCATTGTCCCCACAGGACTTTGTGGTGGGAGCGGGGAGGGGGGGGGGGAAGAGAGTGTATTTGTTTGCTAGGGCCACCATAACAAAATTCCACAGACTGATTGGCTAAATGGCAGGATTTATTTTCTCACAGTTCTGGAGGCTAGAAGTCCAAGATCAAATTTGATTTCTCCTGACTCCTCTCTCCTTGGATTGCAGATGGCTACCTTCTCACTGCATCCTCACATGGTCTGTCTCCTGTAACCAAGAACTCCTGGTGTCTCTCTGTGTCCCCAAATTTCCTCTTCTTACTAGGACACCAGTTAGACTGGATTAGGGCCCACCCTAATGACTTGCTTTTAACTTAATCATCTCTTTAAAGGTCCTGTCTCCAAATACAGTGATATTCTGAGGTACTGTGGTTAACACCTCTACATATGAATTATGGAGGAACTCATTTCAGCCCATAACAAGGGATATGGGGATCCAACACAAACCAAAACAAGCTCTGGCTACTGCTTTTACAATGAAGAATGTTGTTTTTTGTCTCTGACCCAGGAGTCTTGGGTCTTTTGACAGCATCCATGAAACAGTAACAGACTAATTTATTAGCTTGTAAATAGGGTAAAATCCCAGACACTATACAGTTCTTGACACCCATGTTTTAGCACCTATAACACTATTTACATTGCCTCTTCGTCTTTCTTGTCCACTAAACCACAGGAGCTGTGAAGTCAAAGTATAATGTGTAAAACATAGTAGGCATGGAATAAATGTTTGTTAGGTGAATGATATTTGATTTATTATAAAGAATCTAGTTAAGGCATTGGTTGATCTGAAGAGATACACTTTTTAAGATATGGGTTAGGATGAGAAAGAAAACAGGTTGGTATAGATTCAGTACAGCTACACAAGTGTTCAGATACAATTATATGGCTTCCTTGACCTGTTCTCAAAAATGGTGTTACCACATGTTATCTAATTTATTAGGCCACATTTTTTTTAACATCTTTATTGGAGTATAATTGCTTTACAATTGTGTTTCTCCTTTATAAGAAAGTGAATCAGCTATACATATACATATATCCCCATATCTCCTTCCTCTTGCGTCTCCCTCCCACCCTCCCTATCCCACCCCTCTAGGTGGTCACAATGCACAAAGCTGATCTCCCTGTGCTATGTGGCTGCTTCCCACTAGCTATCTATTTTACATTTGGTAGTGTATATATGTCCATGACACTCTCTCACTTCGTCCCAGCTTACCCTTTCCCCCTCCATGTCCTCAAGTCCATTCTCTACGTCTGCATCTTTATTCCTGTCCTGCCCCTAGTTCTTCAGAACCTTTTTTTTTTTTAGATTCCATATATATGTGTTAGCATATGGTATTTGTTTTTCTCTTTCTGACTTACTTCACTCTGTATGACAGACTCTAGGTCCATCCACCTCACTACAAATAACTCAATTTTGTTTCTTTTTATGGCTGAGTAATATTCCATTATATATATGCGCCACATCTTCTTCATCCATTCATCTGTCGATGAACACTTAGGTGGCTTCCATGTCCTGGCTATTGTAAATAGAGCTGCAATGAATATTGTGGTACATGACTCTTTCTGAATTATGGTTTTCTCTGGGTATATGCCCAGTAGAGGGATTGCTGGATCATATGGTAATTCTATTTTTAGTTTTTTAAGGAACATCCATACTGTTTTCCATAGCGGCTGTTTCAATTTACATTCCCACCAACAGTGCAAGAGGGTTCCCTTTTCTCCACACCCTCTCCAGCATTTACTGTTTGTAGATTTTTTGATGATGGCCATTCTGACTGGTGTGAGGTGATACCTCATTGTGGTTTTGATTTGCATTTCTCTAATGATTTGTGATGTTGAGCATCCTTTCATGTGTTTGTTGGCAATCTGTATATCTTCTTTGGAGAAACGTCTATTTAGGTCTTCTGCCCATTTTTGGATTGGGTTGCTTGTTTTTTTGATATGGAGCTGCATGAGCTGCTTGAAAATTTTGGAGATTAATCCTTTGTCAGTTGCTTCATTTGCATATATTTTCTCCCATTCTGAGGGTTGTCTTTTCATCTTGTTTATGGTTTCCTTTGCTGTGCAAAAGCTTTTAAGTTTCATTAGGTCCCATTTGTTTATTTTTGGTTTTATTTCCATTTCTCTAGGAGGTGGGTCAAAAAGGATCTTGCTGTGATTTATGTAATAGAGTGTTCGGCCTATGTTTTCCTCTAAGAGTTTTATAGCTTTATAGACCTTACATTTAGGTCTTTAATCCATTTTGAGTTTATTTTTGTGTATGGTGTTATGGAGTGTTCTAAATTCATTCTTTCACTTGTAGCTGTCCAGTTTTCCCAGCACCACTTATTGAAGAGGCTGTCTTTTCTCTATTGAATATTCTTGCCTCCTTTATCAAATATAAGGTGACCATATGTGCGTGGGTTTATCTCTGGGCTTTCTATCCAGTTCCATTGATCTGTATTTCTGTTTTGGTGCCAGTAGCATACTATCTTCATTACTGTAGCTTTGTAGTATAGCCTGAAGTCAGGGAGCCTGATTCTTCCAGCTCCATTTTTCTTTCACAGTATTGCTTTGGCTCTTCAGGGTCTTTTGTGTTTCCATACAAAACGTGAAATTTTTTGCTCTAGTTCTGTGAAAAATGCCATTGGTAGCTTGATAGGTATTGCATTGAATCTGTAGATTGCTTTGGGTCATATAGTCATTTTCACAATGTTGATTCTTCCAATACAAGAACATGGTATATCTCTCCATCTGTTTGTATCATCTTTAATTTCTTTCATCAGTGTCTTCGAGTTTTCTGCATACAGGTCTTTTGTCTCCCTAGGTAGGTTTATTCCTAGGTATTTTATTCTTTTTGCTGTAATGGTAAATGGGAGTGTTTCCTTAATTTCTCTTTCAGATTTTTCATCATTAGTGTATAGGAATGCAAGAGATTTCTGTGCATTAATTTTGTATCCTGCTACTTTACCGAATTCATTGATTAGCTCTAGTAGTTTTCTGGTAGCATCTTTAGGACTCTCTTTGTATAGTATCATGTCATCTGCAAACAGTGACAGCTTTACTTCTTTTCTGATTTGGATTCCTTTTATTTCTTTTTCTTCTCTGATTGCTGTGGCTAAAACTTCCAAAACTATGTTGAATAATAGTGGTGAGAGTGGACAACCTTGTCTTGTTCCTGATCTTAGTGGAAATGGTTTCTGTTTTTCACCATTGAGAATGATGTTGGCTGTGGGTTTGTCATATATGGCCTTTATTATGTTGAGGTAAGTTCCCTCTATGCCTACTTTCTGGAGGATTTTTATCATAAATGGTGTTGAATTTTGTCGAAAGCTTTTTCTGCATCTATTGAGATGATCATATGGTCTTTATTCTTCAGTTTGTTAATATGGTGTATCACATTGGTTGATTTGCACATATTGAAGAATCCTTGCATTCCTGGGATAAACCCCACTTGATCATGGTGTATGATCCTTTTAATGTGCTGTTGCATTCTGTTTGCTAGTATTTTGTTGAGGATTTTTGCATCTGTGTTCATCAGTGATATTGGCCTGTAGTTTTCTTTCCTTGTGACATTTTTGTCTGGTTTTGGTATCAGGATGATGGTGGCCTCGTAGAATGAGTTTGGGAGTGTTCCTCCCTTTGCTATATTTTGGAAGATTTTGAGAAGGATAGGTGTTAACTCTTCTCTAAATGTTGGATAGAATTCACCTGTGAAGCCAAATTGTCCTAGGCTTTTGTTTGTTGAAAGATTTTTAATCACAGTTTCAATTTCAGTGCTTGTGACTGGTCTGTTTATATTTTCTATTTCTTCCTGGTTCAGTCTCAGAAGGTTGTGCTTTTCTAAGAATTTGTCTATTTCTTCCAGGTTGTCTATTTTATTGGCATATAGTTGCTTGTAGTAATCTCTCATGATCCTTTGTATTTCTACAGTGTCAGCTGTTACTTCTCCTTTTTCATATCTAATTCTATTGATTTGAGTCCTCTCCCTTTTGTTCTTGATGAGTCTGGCTAATGGTTTATAAATTTTGTTTATCTTCTCAAAGAACCAGCTTTTAGTTTTATTGAAATTTGTTATTGTTTCCTTTATTTCTTTTTCATTTATTTCTGATCTGATCTTTATGATTTCTTTCCTTCTGCTAACTTGGGGGTTTTTTGATCTTCTTTCTCTAATTACTTTGGGTGTAAGGTTAGGTTGTTTATTTGAGATGTTTCTTGTTTCTTGAGGTAGGATTGTATTGCTATAAACTTCCCTCTTAGAACTGCTTTTGCTGCATCCCATAGGTTTTGGGTCTTCGTGTTTTCATTGTCATTTGTTTCTAGGTATTTTTCGATTTCCTCTTTGATTTCTTCAGTGATCTCTTGGCTATTTAGTAGTGTATTGTTTAGCCTCCATGTGTTTGTATTTTTTACAGATTTTTTCCTGTAATTGATATCTAATCTCATAGCGTTGTGGTCGGAAAAGATACTTGATACGATTTCAATTTTCTTTAATTTACCAAGGCTTGATTTGTGACCCAAGATATGATCTATCCTGGAGAATGTTCCATGAGCACTTGAGAAGAAATTGTATTCTGTTGTTTTTGGATGGAATGTTATTAGGCCATATTTTACTATCATCCAGTACCAGCTAACCCTCAGATCATTTCTCTGAATAAAAAATTTAATATTTATTTTGAAAGAATGCAAACACAATGTGTTCCAAACAACTTTTTAAGCGATAGCTACAGCAGAGCAAATCTTTCCATTTAAAGTATGCAGACACTCCCACAAGATAAAAGTTAGCAGTGAAAGTAATGCCAAGTAATGCTACACTTTAGCCCTGCAATTTATCAGTGCTTTACTATCAGTTTCTGAAAATTTTTCCAAAGTACAAAGAACACTATCTACAAACTCTGCTCAGCATTATTAAAATAGGTCAAGAGAAGTGGGGAAAATATGGTAAAGATTTTGCCCTGGTAAACCTTGGTCAGAGCAGGAAT
Organism: Eschrichtius robustus; assembly: GCF_028021215.1. Lineage (NCBI taxonomy): Eukaryota > Metazoa > Chordata > Mammalia > Artiodactyla > Eschrichtiidae > Eschrichtius > Eschrichtius robustus. The sequence goes on along the minus strand of NC_090834.1, from coordinate 19,804,863 downwards.
GCTGAGCAGCCCAAGGGCCTGATTCTGGTGACTCTGGATTAACAAACTATCAGGAGGATGCAGTCTCTGTTCCAGGGACTTCCCTGGTGGCGCAGTGGTTGAGAATCCACCTGCCAATGTAGGGGACAGGGGTTCAATCCCTGGTCTGGGAAGATCCCACATGCCATGGAGCAGCTAAGCCCGTGCGCCACAACTATTGAGCCTGCGCTCTAGAGCCCGGCAGCAACAACTACTGAGCCTGCGTGCTGCAACTACTGAAGCCTGCGTGCCTAGAGCCCATGCTCCGCAAAAAGAGCAGTCACTACAATGAGAAGCCCACGCACTGCAACAAAGAGTAGCCCCCACTCGCCACAACTAGAGAAAGCCTGCGTGCAGCAATGAAGACCCAACGCAGCCATAAATAAATAAATAAATTTATTTTTAAAAAAGAAAGAAAGAAATCCTGTGTCCATACCGGTACGTGAATTTTTCCTGGCTCACCCAGCCTGTGAAGAGCTTTTATTTCCTTTGAATAGATTAAAACCATAAACAGATAAAAGAAGGAAAAATAATTAAGTAATATAGATAAAATGGTCCGAAAAGAGAGGCAGACAGTGGCTGCCCGCTAATAGGGCCCTTGCCAGTCTCTTCCCATATCCAACTTTCAGCATCTAAGGAGTAATCAAGACCAATCATTCCTCATCAATTACAGGGGACAACAGCTTCTGACTTTGAGGTGACGCTCACCCACCAGCCTCAACCGTGACTTCTGCTACTCCAGTGCCCAGCTCCTGGCTCCTCGCTTGAAGCTTGGCCCAAACTCAGTGGATGCTCAGCAAACACTTGTTGAAAGAAGGGAAGTTAGGGTTAGGGGATTAGGGAGAATGGAGGGAGTCACAGTCAAGTGAGGGAGACTGCTGAGCAGAAAACAAACAAGAGGTAGGTGATAAAATTTGGTGCTGATGTGAACAAAAGGGCTGGGAGATTTGGCCTTGTAGGGGATCAGGGGAGTGATATTTGCTCAGCGTCTTGTAAACCCAGTGAAATTCCTTGTTTGAAGGCATTTCCTTAAACTCTTCAAAGCTGTTCGCCGCTGGGCCTTCTTTCTGGTCCACTAGCAATCACCACTGTGTTTGCGTGCTTCCAAAGCCGGTTTCCACTAAACAGTTGCCAAACTCCAGCAACCAGAGGTGGGGGCCGGGTACAGCCTCAAGCACCCTGGTCTCAGTGTCCGCCCCTCGACCTTGGTCCTCAACCCTGCGCGGCTGGGGGTGGGGTGGGGTGGGGTGGGGGAAGTGACGAGTCCATCGCGGACCCCCGGCAGCGCCCGACGCAGTCGCCTGCCGCGCGCCCTAGCGTTCCGGCCGGAAGGGGGCCGGAGGCGGGGCGGCGGGCGGTGGTGCGCAGCCCGCCCCGGGGTGGGCCCAGCTCCGGCCCGCCGCGCCCCCGTCCCCTCCCCGCCGCTGCCGAGCTGGACCGCAGCGGCCCGGAGACCATGCGCCGCCTCCCGCTGGTTCCGCTGCAGCTCGCCCTGCTCGTGGCCGCGGGGGCCCCCGAGGCTCCGGTCAGCGCGCCGCGGAGCCTGGTGTGGGGGCCCGGGCTGCGGGCGGGCGTCGTTTTGCCCGTCCGCTATTTCTACCTGCAGGCCGTCAACTCGGAGGGCCAAAACCTCACTCGCTCGCCCCCAGGTAGCGTTCGGCCGCGGGCCTCCCTCGCTCCGCTGCCCGCTCCCCTCCGTCCCCGCCGCGCGTCCCCGCCGCGACTGCGACCGCGCCTCTCGGGAATCCGCCCGCCGCCGGCGTGGCGTCCTTCCCCCGAGTCCGGTCACTTCCTCTTCTCTCCCCCTCCCCGGACCCGAAGGCGAGAGGCAGTTGCAACAAGAGTCTGCTGAATGAAAAAATGAACTCCGAGGGCCCTTCCTTTGTTAACATGCAAGGACTGATATTCCGAATGGATGGCGCCCGGGGTGTTAATGAATGCAGTGTGAGTCTCAAGTTGGAGATGGTCTTTCCACCCCTGACTAGTTGTCTGATCTGTTACAGCTTGCAGGGAGTGCCTTCACGTGTTGAGTCAAGCCCAAGAATCGGATCGGGTTACACTGTTTAGGCCTGATGGGTTTGAAACAGCTCCCTCGTACACAAAGGAAATATCAGAGCAGTAGGCAGAAAGGAGGCAGTTTTGCAGACTAGGTTATTTTCTTAAGAGTTTTGAGTTCTTGAAAGCAGATTGCAGGAGTTAGCGAAACTCAGAACGCATTAGGTTTTACCTCTACCGGGGTGGATATCGCCCTGAATCCCTTCTGCCCAATCATCCTCCCACGTTCTCTTTAATATCTTAGCTTTGCAACGTCTTACAACTTGTCCCGCTAGTTTCAAGTTGTTGCCAGTCAGGATTTGATAATTTATGTCTAAATTATGTCTTGCCAACTGGCACCCTGTTTTATCAACAAAGAGACAATCAGAATACCCAGTGCCCCTTCCGCTGCCGGTGGAAAACTGAGTACTTTTTTTTCAGTTTTAGAAAGACTCCATGGCCCTAAGGATCAGAAGAAAAGATTCTTAAACCCAGATTCAGTCTTTCACCATGGGGTGTAGTTCCTTCTTTATAGTTTTCTTTGTTTTCTAAAATTAATTTTATAATATTATAAATGGGAGAGGACTTTAGAAAGAAAAGAAGATGGAAAACTAAGGAAAAAATTAATGTATACATGAAAAAGGAAAGTTACATGATCCAAAAGGAAATAGTGTTAATCTTACTTTTAATGAAAGAACTATAAATTCAAATAAAATTCCATTTTTTAATCTAAAAATAATGGCAAAAAAATTTTAAGTGGCTATACTCAAAGCTGCTAATGAGATACTCTCAGACAATGACCTTCAGCCTCTGCTGGTGGGAGCACAATTGGTCAAATGTTTCTGGAAAGTAATTTTCCCAACATATGAAGAGTCTTAAACATTTACAAACCGAATGTGCAAAAATAGGAGTTTCAACAGTTAGAAAATGTAATTTTTTTTAAATATATCATTTATGAAAAATGTCCATGCTCTTTTGAAACTGATAGGTGTCGTTTCAGGGGGCTCCAAGGAGCCTGGTCCTTTATGTCTCAACACAGAAAGAATTCAGCGAAAGGCAAAGTGATAGATAAGAAGTGATTAATTGGAATAGAACACTTGTGAGGCTTACAAGTGGGCAGGCAAGCGTTGCTCTCCCCTGAGTGCTTAGTGGGTTACAGTTTTTTTTTTTTTAGCCTTTTTAAAAAAATTTATTTTATTTATTTATTTATTTATGGCTGTGTTGGGTCTTCGTTTCTGTGCGAGGGCTTTCCCTAGTTGCAGCAAGTGGGGGCCACTCTTAATCGCGGTGCGTGGGCCTCTCATTATCACGGCCTCTCTTGTTGCGGAGCACAGGCTCCAGACGCGCAGGCTCAGTAGTTGTGGCTCACGGGCCCAGTTGCTCCGCGGCATGTGGGATCTTCCCAGACCAGGGGTCGAACCCGTGTCCCCCGCATTGGCAGGCAGATTCTCAATTACTGCGCCACCAGGGAAGCCCGGGTTACAGTTTTATAATCAAAGGAAGACAGGGGACGGGGAGAAGACCTTCTTTTTCTCTCTTGGGTAGATGCCACATTTCCATAAATGATTGTTTTTTTGTGTGTGCACAGAGCATGTGCTGGGGGTCATTAACTTGATGACACCACTAGGCAGGTTGTAGGCCTTATTCTCCACTATTGTTTTATTGTTTTTAGGGCATCAGGCAAAGAGCGTGTTTTGGGGGTCATTAACTTACTGAGCTCACTGAGCAGGATGTAGGTCTCATGCTACTATTGTTTTATCGTTCTGGGGCATGTCTCGTGCTTCTGTTGCAAGATTTTGTTGCTAATCAAGTTAGCTTGATTTTGTTGTTAAGCAAGCCAATCTGGCTTTGATGGTAAGCAACTTGTTCTGCTTTATGAGTCAAGCAAGCCCACATTGTTTCAGGATTTTCCCATTACTTTCTTGAGTGATCATTAATCCTACTGTGGTCTCCCAAAGCCCCCTAAATTTCCCTCTCTATCTACAATTCCCTAATGGGGTTTCTAAGCTAACTATTTGACTATCCTACTCAATCCCTTGAGTTTGACTATCCTACTCAATCCTTTGTGACCTTGAATGAGGAAAAAAAACGATTTATATCTTTATTTTCACTAACGTCTGACTTAGATTATTTCCTTCTATTATGAATACAGGCAGAACCTGTTGACACTGTTATATTCCCAGCATCTAACATAATGCCTGGCAGAGTTGCTCAGTAAATACTGTAAAAGAAAAGAAAGAAGGGGTGGAGAGAGGGTGGTTGGAGTATGTCAAGATGGCAGGATACAAGTACTCATTTTCGCCTCAGTCATCCTCTACCTTCATCAGTAATGATATCTTCATAAACTTATCTTGTGTAGCACTTCAGTGTTTTGAACTGTGCCCTGTTTAATTTGCTCTCCTTAAGCATCCTGTGAGGTAGGAAGGGTAGATATTATTCTCTTCACTTTTCCTATAAGAAACCAGGTTAGTGAAAATAAATGTCTTTCCTGTGGCCCCACAGTGGCTAAGGATCAGAGTCAAAACCAGATACCCAACCCTTTCAATATCTAGTTCAATGGTCTTTCCCTTTTATCAAATCACTGGTAATTGATCACTGTGAACCAGTTTTCACTAAGACCCTATAGAGTATCCATGGTGAGCAGGCAGCCAGACATTTGGGAGGATTTCCATTTAGCCTCAAGGTGTAACAAGTTGGCCTTCAGGGACTCTGTTCCCTTGGCCAGATGGAGTCAACACTTTTGTTGCAGCTCTAGAGAGCCTTAATAAACTTCCTAAACAACAAGGGAGGTGCTGACTCCATTGTACCAGGAATGTCAGAGGTTATTTCTCCAACTATGAATTTTGGGAACCTATATGTTAACATTACACAATGTGACAAGCTGGATTCAGAATGGGCTTTGAAAGAAGAAAGATTCAAGCTGTGTGCAAATTTTGGCTCTGCTACTCATAGGTATGAGACCTGGGCAAGGTATATACTTAAATTCTTCAAGGGAGCCTTGGCTTCCTGATCTGTAAAATGGGGTGATAAATACCTTCCTCACAAGTTCTTGGAGGAAATAAATAAGAGAAAATGCATATGAAAATCTCAAGCTCAGGGACTGGCACAGTCCCCCTGGCTAAGTAAGTGAATTTTTAAAAAATGTGTTCTTTCCAAATCAAAAGTCTGCAAAATTTCTGATTCTAATGATGTAAGGCTTTGATACTGCCAACCTCCTTTTGTCTCCTTTAGTCACTGCATTCTCATTCAATTAGCATGTGTTTGGTACTTAATTATGTAGTAACAATATGTCAGATACTACATTACTATTACTAAATTGAAGAGACTGAGAAACATTTTTTTCTGACCCACAAGAAAAAATAAAACCCTTGAAGATCAAAAAAAGTAGAAACATCACTCACTAGATTTAGAAACTAAGAACAGGAGAAACAAACTTTTTTCTTCAGTAATTTCAAAAATATATGTTAAATATGCTTAATACAATAAAATTAAAAAATAAAGCAACTATACTCCGATAAAAATTAATTTTAAAAAACAAAAAATATGCTTAATATTTGAATATTATGAAATACGATAGTGTGAGATGAAAGACTATTTGATCACAATTTATTGTTTACTAGGACTGTGTATTTCAGAGGATTCACCACTTTTTTTTTTAACAATTCCTTTGGTAGGTGATTAACTGTGGTTAAGACATTAACTGATCTTTATTCTTAAAGCTCCTGAGGATCAGATCTGCACTGAGTGCAGGTATGTCCACTGTACTCTCTGAAGAAAGAAGTCCCAAAATTTATTCCTGCAACAGTATTGTTTCAAAGCCTGAAAAGTCAGCTATTATACTGCAAAAAGAGAAGGGAAAGTTTGCTAAGTAGGTATTGTCTATCTTGGAACAGAAAACCCACAGAATTCTGGATTTGAAAAGGTTGTTAGATCATCTTAGTATAACTGTTTCATTTCAACTTGAGGAAACAAATTTAGAGAAGTAAACTCTAGTATTTACAAAGGTATGTGAGTTTGTGTGTACGTATGAGTGTGTTGCTTTTGTGCAGAGTCTAGTAACTAGATAATCTCTCTCTACTTAAGGAAATGGGCTTGGAAGTATAGCTTGAAATTTGGGTTAATAAAAGGGGAATTTCTTCAGAATTGAGGTTTATCAGGTATTAAAATGGTTTACAAAGAAAGCTTGTGCATACTTTACAAGGAGTAAGTTAGATTGCCTTAGAGCTATGTCATCCTAAAAGTTTATGGATTTTTAACTACCTGGGCTTTTAAACCTACCCAAAGGAGAAAAGATCAAATAGGCAAAAAATTAATCTCTTCCTTGTTTTTTTAAGAATTTGTTTATTCAATGATTTTGTTCATTCAATAAATCTTATTGAATGACTAAGGAATCAAATGTTGAATCAGATCCTTGGTTTTGAGACATAAACCAAACGTAGTTCCTGGCCTCAAGGATCTTCCAAACTAAAATAATTTTGTTTACCATCGATAGTACTGAAAAAATAACTTCTGTGTAAAGACACTTACCCAGTAATTAGTAAAACAAAATAACCATGAAATAGTAGAATTACTTATAATTTTTTTTTTCTTTCAGGCCAAACACTATTTAAAGTAGTAATCAAATCTCTCTCACCTAAAGAGTTAGTTCGGATTCACGTCCCTAAACCTTTGGACAGGAATGATGGGACATTTTTGATGCGATACAGGATGTATGAAACTGTCAGTGAAGGGCTGAAGATAGAGGTCCTTTATGGTGATGAACATGTCGCTCAGTCTCCCTATATTTTGAAAGGTAAGTAATTATTACATAAACCAGAGCCAGCCTTATGAGTAGATTCCATGGCTTTCAGAATGCGTTATGATGACCTTAAAGTCATGTGCAACAGGGTAAACATTATATATGTATCTTCTGGAGCTCAATTTAACTTGATATTTTAAGGGAGAGAAAAACTAAGTAATTTAAAGCGATTTAAATGACAAGCAAAAAAATCTTGTGTGTTTACCCAGGTAGTTACCATTTTTAGTACTCTTCATTCTTTTGCATAGATACATATTTTCATCTAGTACCATTTGCCTTCTACCTAAAGGATTCCCATTAGCTTTTCTTTTAATGTGAGAACGCTGATGATTAGTTCTTCCAGCTTTTGGATATCTGAAAAAGTCTTTATTTTGCCTTTTTTTTTTTTTTTTTAATGTAACCCTGACTTTTTTTTTTTTTTTCTGCTTAAGCTTTTTTTCTTAATTTTATTTATTTATTTATTTAGCTATTATTTTATGGCTGTGTTGGGTCTTCGTTTCTGTGCGAGGGCTTTCTCCACTTGCGGCGAGCGGGGGCCACTCTTCATCGCAATGCGCGGGCCTCTCACTGTCGCGGCCTCTCGTTGCGGAGCACAGGCTCCAGACGCGCAGGCTCAGTAATTGTGGCTCACGGGCCTAGTTGCTCCGCGGCATGTGGGATCCTCCCAAACCAGGGCTCGAACCCGTGTCCCCTGCATTAGCAGGCAGACTCTCAACCACTGTGCCACCAGGGAAGCCCCTTGCCTTTATTTTTGAAAGACAGATGTTTTTCAAAAATTATAGGTTGACAGTTTTTTTTTTCTTTTAGTACTTGAAATATACTGTTCCACTGTCTTCTCACTTGCATTATTTCCCATGATAAGTCTTCCATCATCTATATCTTTGATCCTCTGCTAAAGGTTTTCTCTTTATCAGTTTTTTTGAGCAATTTGATTATTATGTGCTTTGGTGTAGGTTTCTTCATGTTTTTTGTGCTTGGGGTTTGTGGATCTTTGGGTTTATAGCTTTCATTAAATCCAGAAAAAATTTGGCCATTATTTCTTCAAATATTTTTTCTGTTCTACCCCAGCTCTCCTCTAAGAATTCTAATTACCCATACATTAAACTTGAAATTATCCCACGACTCAGTTATGCTCTTTTCATTTAAAAATATGTTTTTCTCCATTTTGTTTTGTATAGTTTCTATTGCCATATCTTTAAGTTCACTAATCTTTTCTTCTATAATGCCCAATTTGTCATTAATTCCATCCACTGTATTCTTCATTGCTTGATGCTTTCTCATCTTCTTGAGCTTTTCTCTAGGATGCAGTTAAGTTATTTGGAATTAGTTTGATCCTTCAAATTTTCTTTTACAATTTATTAGGCAGGCCCAGAGCCATGTTTAGTCTAGGGCTAATTATTCCTTACTACTCAGGCAATACATCTCTGCGTACTCTATCCAACCTCTGTGAATTAGAATGCTTTCCAGTCTGGCTTTTATGAATAGGCACTATTCCCAGCCCTGTATGAACAATGGGTATTGTTGCCTCTAATCCTTATGGATGATTCTTTTTCTGCCTTGGATAGTTTCCTCAAACATACATATTGGTCAGTATGCCTTAAATATTTGAAGGGAACCTTGTACAGATCTCTGGAGTCCTCTCTGTGCAGTGAGTATGTCCTACAACTTCTAGCTGCCTTGATCTCACTGGACTTTCAGCTCTTGTCTCCTCAACTCAGTGAGACTGCTGGGCTCTGCCTGGATTCCTCCTCCATGTTCCACAACCTAGAAACTCCCTTAGGCAGTAAGCTTTAGGAACTGTAGGGTTTACCTCATTTGTTTCTCATCTCTCAAACTCATTGTCCATTGCCTGATGTCCAATGTCTTAAAAAAAAATGTTGTTTCATATATTTTATCTGTTTTTTGGTAGTTTCAGGTAGGAGGGTAAATTGGTGCCTATTACTTGTCTGAAGTAGAAATTCTCAAGAAAATTGAGTAACTTTAAAAAATTATTTTTATATTAAAATAAATATGGATATATTTTGAAATAATATATAAATTTTGCATAAATTCTTTTTTAAATGAGTCTTCAGAATAGTTTTATGCTTATGTCTGGCCACTTTAAAATTACACTGCAAGATGCCCTTAGGTTTCATATTTCCTCTTTGAGATGCGTTGACGGAGGTAGTTTTAGGGACTCAGAGGAAGAGACCTCATCTTGTCTTAAAAAATCACCACCCCTACTACATAATCATGCCTGAAAAGTAATACATTCTCTTTTTCCTTGTTAAAAGGTAAGTTGTTTTATGCTCATCAGCCATTTATAACTCATTAGAAATAATTTTTTCAATAAATTGACCGAGAGTAGGTTATATTGGGAGAGAGCATATGCTATACTAGGTTATCTAGGGTGGGGTGAAAGGAGGATAGAAGGTGAGAGCACAAGACTCTGACATTACTACTTTTACCACTGATTTGTTTAGGGCAGATTATCCCTGTCTGGATAATCTTAGAATTTACCAAGAGTTCATCCCATGCTCACAGCAGGGGCAGAAACAACTCCCTGGGTTGCAGTGCATGTTAATGGAGCTTGGCATTGTATGTGTTTTGCTTTCCTTAGGACCAGTGTACCATGAGTACTGTGAGTGTCCAGAAGAGGATCCTCAGACCTGGCAGAAAACTCTGTCTTGTCCAGCCAAGGAACCACAGATTGCAAAAGATTTTGCTTCTTTCCCCAGCATCAATCTCCAGCAGATGCTAAACGAAGTTCCAGGAAGGTTTGGGGATGAGAGGGGTGCTATTGTTCATTACACGATTCTCAGTAACCTCATCTACCGGAGATCTTTAGGGAAATACACAGACTTCAAAATGTTCTCAGATGAGATTTTGCTGTCACTGGCAAGAAAGGTATGAGAATGAATTCATTGATTCTAAAAATAGTTTAATTATTTATTTGTAACATTTAATTCTTAGAATAATAATGGTAAAGAATGGAAATGGATTCCAGGCTTGAAAATGTGCATCTGCCTGCCACCTGAATGTTCATAAGTTCTTCACCTTTATGGATATCTCTCTCCTTTAATATTTAAGTTAAATGGCTTGAGCCCCCATCCCAGGTAAGTAGGCCATATAGTGCTCTCCCAAGATTTCTGTGAACTCCCAGACATTTACAGCTGCAAGGTGACTTCTTCAAGTTCCCCAATCCTGCTGAATACTCCTTCCATTCAGATTTCACTTTCTACAGCAATTTTCTTCTTGCCACCTCAAAATAAGTTGAACTGAGGACACATTTTCCTTGTTTTATCCTAAGTGCATTGCACACTTTGTTGAATGTTGGGGTAACAGAGAGAGGTTATTTTGTGCCAATGCAGAGTAAACAAAACAAAACAAAAATCCTAACATTTAAAAATAGACATCCCTGTGTTAATCAGACTCTCAGTCATCCTTGCCTCTGGGAATTTCTCACTGGCTGTCCTTGATCTTCAAGTCTTGGCTTCTTACTAAACATGACTGGGGCTTCTGTCTTTCAGAAGACTTCTCCACATCCCCAGCAACTCCTCCCCCAATCCCTCTATTCAGCCCCTCTTTCCACATTTGCCAAATTCCTATAAATTCCTCTTAAGCAGAGCAATTCAAACTGCCTTTTGTTCTTTCTTGTTCCTGATTATGCAGAGTAAAGGATGAGGATGGGCATTTTTTACCTTTCTCACCCAAAAAGACCATCAAGGTAGTTTTCTAAATCAAAAGCCAGCTTTCCTGATGTGAGTTATACAATTTCCCAAGCACATGGAATGTAGGGCTGCAATCAATTCTTATTTTAAATAGCAGTTGCCTCCTACCTCCCCATCAGCCCACCGTATGAGCATATGAGCATATTATGGGCATCTGATCCTAAAGGCGGTTCTTTCTTCCTGGGCTACCATGAATCCACTCTGCCCTGTATTTCTGTATCTTGTACTCACGTGGTTTTTAACTAGGAATGATTTTGCCCCTTAGAGGAATTTGGCAATGCCTAGGGACATTTTTGGTTGTCGCAACTGGGGAGTTGCTACTAGCATCTGGTGGGTAGAGGCCAGGGATTCTGCTAATCATTCTACAATGCACAAGACAGCCCCCACAGGAAAGAATTACCCAGACTAAAATATCAATAGTGCCAAGATTGAGAAATCCTGCTCTACAGTGAGAACTTCTGATGTGGAGCTTACTAATGAGCTACTAAATGATAACAGGGAAGCACTAAGGTGAATAGTCATATCCCTTTGCCCTTCCCTTTGTTCCAGGTTCTTTGCCCAGTGACTGAAAGGAGATCTACGATAAGTGAGACTCACCTCTGGTCTTTGAACAGCTCACTCTAGTGGAACTTGTTTTTGTTATTCAGAAGTGAGGATGGGATGTAAATACAAACAAGTAATTGTACCACAACACGATAGGCCCATAAGAAAAGTAGGTACCCAGGGTTAAAATGTCTGAGGAAGGCGAGTCATAGAGGAGGTAACATTAGCTCTGAGTGTGAAGGATGAGAAAGGAGACTGCCAAGTGAATAAGTAAGAGAAGGACATTCTAGGTGAAGAGAATTACATATTAAAGTGGGTGGCATTTTCAGAGAGTAACTAAAGTTTTCTGGTACACGGGCAGATGGAAGATGGATTCAGAGCTAAGCTGGAGTAAGAGAGTGGGGCCTGAATTCCAGCCAGAGAGTTTAGACCTTGTCCTATAGGCTTAAGTTTCTGTTAAGCTTAATAGTAACATTAATTTGGGTTTTAGAAATTTGGACAGTAATGTGGAGAGCAGATTAGAGTGGGGAGAGGCTAGAATCAGAACATCTAGTAAGGGACAACTATTGCAACAATCTAGGTAAGAGATGATAAAGGCCTAAACTAAGGCATTGACCATGGAGACAGAAATGGATAGCAGATTCCAGAAACAAACACAGATGTTATAAAAAGGCTTGACAGTGAAGGAAAACAAGGGCTTGGGTCTAACTTTGTAGATTCTCACTTAAGCAGCTGGCAGAAAATGTGCTTGAAGCCACTCATTCACACCTTTCTACACAGTTTCCACATCTATAATACACAACAGTTTTAAATGCCACCTCTGAGCAGAGGTAGCTAACTCCTGCTCAAGTGAGTTGTCATGTACAATCGTCACCCTTGATTTTCTGATACTACTGATGACTGAGGCATCCTTCTCTCTTCTACTATTTTCAAATTTCAGTTTTATCAGAAATATTTTAAAAGCCAAAGAACTGAAGCATTTAGTACCAAAGACTGAGGTCTTCCCAGCACTGATAAGCATTCTTTTGTTTATTTAGGTCCTTCTCCCAGATTTAGAATTTTATGTTAATCTTGGAGATTGGCCCTTGGAGCATCGAAAAGTCAATGAAACCCCTGGCCCTTTACCTATCATTTCATGGTGTGGCTCTCTGGATTCACGAGATGTTATCCTTCCAACATATGACATCACCCACTCCACACTTGAAGCTATGAGGGGTGTTACAAATGATCTCCTCTCTATTCAGGGAAATACAGGTAAAAGTCATTCTCTAAGAAAAAGCTTAGAAGTAAGAAAGGTGAAAGGAATGTTCAATCAGAGAGAGTATGTGTATATATTTAAATAACCATTGTTCTTATTTTCTAGCCAGGAAAAAAGAAAAACAGCACTCTAAACTCTAAAGTGGTTTTTGTTTAGGATTCTTCTAATCCAGAAATTAAAGATATGTGGATTAGGCTGGTAATGTCCAGAACCTACTGTAACTGAGTCTCCTTTGAGTTGGTCACTTGTAAATACCATTTGAAAATACGTATTTGGTAAAACTATCATTTAACTTAATTCTGACTCCAGTGCCTTTATATTGCTGGATGAAATGAGAGAGAATTCTGAAAAATATAAAATTATATTCATATGTAAGAGAATTGTGATAACAGTGTAATTTGGATATTACACCCTCCAGCACCGTAAGAAATTCTCCTCTTCCCTCTTTCTGCCTCTCTTGATCCTTTACAATCTGAATTCCTTTCCTCCTATTTGATGGCCTTAGTTTTATGGTACTACACACCTTTTTATTAAACCGAACTCCCTGAATAGAAAAAACCCTGCCTTGTCTTAATAAGTCTCTATTTCTGTTTAGAGCAGTTTACTGGACTTATTTAGTAGACAAGACTAGCGACTCCTTGTAAACTCTCTAAAGGTAATGGGAAATGAAAACTGACCTACTTTTTATTTGATAACAGTAAATTCCTGAAAAGTATGCTAAAATAGTAAAGAGGTTGACCCCCTACAGTTTGTTTTATGATTTATCCCTTAGAACACTGACAGGTATTAACTAATGACTTCTTTTTAGAATAATAGAGAGCTAAATTAATTCTTCCAGGTTATTTCCCTCCCAGGAAAGAGAGGATATAAATATATATACATAGTTAAGTTATACAAAACTTATTTGCATTTAACAACATATTAGAAAAATTCTTCACTGTATTCAAAAGTGATATGCTCAAAATTCTGAGCAACCTAAGAATTAAAGATGTGTGGATGTTACTTAATTCTATACTTTGTTCTAGTCACTCTAAGAACAAAAGCCTAGCTCTTTTTTTTTTTTTTTTTTTTGTGAAGCACAAAAGATGGAAGAAACTAATGCCTTGATGAGTAAGCCAAGTCATGGAATCTCTTTTTGCTTTGAAATTGATCCAGCATTATTTTGGATAATTCCTGATGTCATGCAATAGAAACTCCACTTTTTGAGTGACCTCTCACTAGTACACAAAAGGATAAAATTAGAGCATATTTTTCGAAAGTAACATTTACTTTAGATGTGCTGATGATAAAAGAGCTTTAGCATCTTAAATGACATAGGTAGATTAAAGATGATTATACTTACCATAAGATAAAAATGTCAAATTCATAATTGTATTTTTTTATGGTCTCAAACCTCTAGGACCTTCCTGGATCAATAAAACAGAGAAAGCTTTCTTTAGAGGTAGAGATAGCCGAGAGGAGAGGCTCCAGTTGGTGCAGCTGTCCAAAGATAATCCACAGCTACTAGATGCAGGAATTACAGGATATTTCTTCTTCCAAGAAAAAGAAAAGGAGCTTGGAAAAGCTAAATTGATAGGTTTCTTTGACTTCTTTAAGGTATGCAATTAAGTCTTCCTGGATAGATGTGAAGTGATAAACTTGTATTAAAAGTCAACCAAATAGCTGGGGTTGGGCAGATTTCTCCCATCTTGTGACCCAACACACACTTTCTTATCAGGCACAGGGAATTATGAAACTCATGCAGTTTCTTTTTTGTTTGTTGTTGTTGTTAACCTTGTCTACCAAATAGCTCAGAACTGTATTTAATACTCAAAGTATAGTACAAGGATTAACCTAGAGTTTTGGTATATTTCCCTGTTTTCCTCTTTTTTGTATTTTTTTAAATAAACTGGGAATATAAATGTCTTTTATGTAAAACGATCTTGTAAATAAAAAGAGTATGAATTCTACGCTAGTAAAATGGGGTTCAAGTCCTGCCTCCACTCCTGCCTCTGCCACTAACTGTGGGGCTTTCATCTCTTAGCACCTCTCGCTTCTAACATGTGTGAGCCTGCCTAGCTCCTTCAGAGCACCGTATAAGGCTCAAAGGAGATAGGGATGTGACAATGTGACAAAATCTGACTGGCTGGTAAAGTCCTTGGTACCAATTATTTAAGAAAAAAGTAACTACCAAATCTGTTAGTATATCCTGTTCCTCTCAGTGTGATATAATGAAGAGAGCATGGGATTTGGGCTCATAGAATAGAGGTTTATAAATATCTCTGAAACAAATTTTATCATTAATAAAAAAAAAGAGAGGGAGATGATAACATCTGCTTCACATTATTACAATTGAATGAAAAGTGACTTTGAAATGTAAATCAAAGTTTATTAATCCAACAAATATGTCCATACTGTGTCACCAGCATCACACTAGTCCTTAGTCTTCTCCAGGCTTCTGTCTCCTCAACTCTTAAAACCTAACTTTGAGATAATAATGCCTTCCTTTTTCATATTAACATGGGTATAAGGAACAAATGAAATAAGTGAAAGTGTAAATTGTTATCAATATTAAGCTTTACTAAATATAGAGCTTTGGAAATAGTTTTCTTACCTGGTTACAGAAATCTGAATTTCCCATTACATAGACATAGTTGAAATAGGTATCCCTATTTCCTAAAATTATTTATTATCTTTAAATGTGTTGTATTTCTTAAAATTGACCTGTTAAATGCTACTTATGATTTTAATACAAAGAGAAGATGTGTGTTACAAAATAAAATATAAAACTTGTAAATACTAAAGTTGGGAAATAACTTCTTTATATTTAATGTTACAATGTTGACAAGAAGCAGAAGTGAAACAAATGACTTAAAATTTTTGTTTATGTTTGTTTTAATCTTTTAGTACAAGTATCAAGTGAATGTGGACGGGACTGTGGCTGCTTATAGATATCCATACCTCATGCTTGGTGACAGTTTGGTTCTGAAGCAGGACTCACCATATTATGAACATTTCTATATGGCACTAAAGCCTTGGAAACATTATGTTCCAATTAAAAGAAATCTTAGTGATCTACTAGAGAAAGTTGAATGGGCCAAGGTATGCTTTCTGCCATTTTAGTTTCTTTAGGCAATCACAAATTCACCAGTATTAGTTACACGAGTTCCATCATAACACAATTTAATTTGACATAATTTAGTGAAAAGAAATGTTATTTTGTGAAATTTTTGTTCCCTTGAAATATCTGAAGAATCAACATCAGGACAATTTTGAATACCCTCTATCAATATGTTTGAGGATTTTTAGAAGATTTGAAGTCCAGTATTATATAGAATATAGATTTTTCTAAAGTATCCTTATTCATGCACACATACCAAATGCAAATTACATACACCAAATGCAAATTACAGATTAAAAAGACCAGGGTTAAAGTGCTTTATGCACAAGAAAACATTTAAAGCAATTATGGTACCCTTTTGTTTTCCCCCGTTAGAAAAAAAGGCACAAGTTCTTTTTTAAATTAATTTTTATTGGAGTATAGTTGATTTACAATGTTATGTTAGTTTCTGCTGTACAGAATAATAAATCAGTTATACATATACATATATCCACTCTTTTTTAGATTCTATTCCCATATATGTCATTACAGAGTATTGAGTAGAGTTCCCTATTCTATACAATACGTTCTTATTAGTTATCTATTTTATGTCAATCCCAATCTCCCAATTTATCCCTCCCCCTACTCTTTCCCCCTTGGTAACTATAAGTTTGTTTTCTATATCTGTGACTCTATTTCTGTTTGGTAAATAGGTTCATTCGTACCATTTTTTTTAGATTCCACATGTAAGTGATATCATATGATATTTGTCTTTCTCTGACTTACTTCACTCAGTATGACAATCTCTAGGTCCATCCATGTCACTGCAAATGGCATTATTTTGTTCTTTTTTATGGCTGAGTAATATTCCATTGCATATATGTACCACATCTTCTTTATCCATTCCTCTCTCGATGGACATTTAGGTTGCTTCCATGTCCTGGCTATTGTAAATAGTGCTGCAATGAACATTGTGGTGAATGTATCTTTTCGAATTATGGTTTTCTCTGGATAACAAGTTCTTAATGAATCACAAGTTTCCCATAAAGTAAGAACTCTTTTTTTAAAAAAGGCAAAGTATTAAAAAGCTCTTGTGTTTTATTGTGAAATTATAAAATTTACCCTTCCATTGTAAGACTTTATTTTGTTTCTGAGAAGCAATGTGGCTATGGAAATAACTGGGTGCCCCTGAGGCAGAATATTTCTGTGACCCTTTATAAAGAGTCAGAATTGCTTGCAAATGGCTTTTCCTGTGGGCAGCATGATAGAATATTAGCTATTTTCTAAAAGTATAATTAGGAATGCTGACTATTCCTGGTACTGAAGGAACAACCTGTGGGTACTAATAACTGAATTTTTTATTACAACAATAATATAGTCTTTTATAGGTACCATTGTACAACAGCTTTTTGGCTCAGACTACATATTTAAATGGAGCTTTTAAGAGATGTTATAAAAACTAATTCATTCTATTCTAGTTGTATTTTAATATCAGACAGAGAGGGTTAGATTAGGGGAACAGATGATGAGCCCTAGACTTCCTGGGTAGCTAGGAAAGTACCAAGATAGTCACGATAGGGGCTGTATGTGGGTTGTTGCACTGGGCGAGGGGGGATCCAAACAGGTATGATTATTTCTATATAGCAGAGATGTCTAGGAAAGTACTTTGTCTATTTCCATAGCCTCATTCTTAAGTTATATTTTCATGTTTCATCTCTCCCATGCTGTTCACATTCAACCCTACATCTGTCCTACTTCACATTCACAATTAGCTTTCTTTGTGAGTCACAGGAGTAATCTTCGTTCATTGTTTCTTTTTAAACTTTTCAGGAAAATGATGAAGAAGCCAAGAAGATTGCAAAAGAAGGGCAGTTGACTGCTAGGGATCTGCTACAGCCACACAGGCTTTACTGCTACTATTACAGAGTACTACAGGTCAGTTCAGAGGATCCATCTGCTTGGTTGAGTGTCCTCAGACCAAATGCATGGCCTGATTGCTTGCTTCCTGGAGGGGTTCAAGAGTCAGTCAGCCTGTGGAACTCTGGCTATGCTGAGGCGCCAGCCTATAGAAAGATAGTGCTAAGTCCCTTTCTGGCCTCCATATTTTTATCTCCATTCAGTATTATGAAAAATAATGCTTGGCGCCATTACAAATACAGATTAAAATCTCTGAACCTCAGAGAACATCTTTCCTCATATGGAAAATAGGAGGGTTGGACTAGAGATCATTAACATCTCTCTCTGCTCAAAATATCTACCTCTTCTCCTTACTAATTAAGAGTCATGCTTTTGCTATCAGTACAGGATGGAAAACAAATATTTAATTTGTTGTATAAAACAAACAAATGAAAAATACAGTTGACCCTTGAACAACATGGGTTGGAACTGTGCAGGTCCACTTACATGTGGATTTTTTTTAGTAGTAAATACTACAGTACTACACAATCCAAGGTTGGTTGAACCCACGGACATGGAACCGTGCATACTGAGGAATCACATATATGGAGGGCCAGCTATAAGTTACACACAGATTTTCAGCTGTGCCGAGGGTCAGTACTCCTAACCCCGACATTGTTTAAGGGTCAGCTTTATTTATAATCTAAAACCTTAGGGCTGAATTCTGAAGTACAGATATTTACTGTACTTCCAAGAATCCAAGGACTGGTTCTTTGAATAATTAACTTGTGTTTTACTCAGTAAAATTTAGCCAGAAGAGAAAAATAAGAAATTATGTTTTTGTTGTTAACCTAAACTTATTTTTCTGTGAGGCAGAAAAAAAATAAATTTCCTCAGATGCCTGAGCTACTATCCTCTCACAGAAAAATTAAAATGATTAATTACACCATTTATTAGAAGCAGCCTTTTCCTTAAATGAGCTCTTTTCCCTCTGCTAGTCTGGCTGTAATTTTAATAATAGGAGTTTCTCCCTCTGAAATATTAATTAGGTTCATGTACACATGTCAGTATTTTGTTGGATTTGGCCCAGGACCAGGAATGTACAGCTAAACGTACATGGAACCACTGAACTGAAAAATCCAATGTATAGGACTATTTCAGTCAGTGGCCAAAAAGGAGGGACATTTCACAGGCCTGTCGCCATTTACAAAGTGTGTGTGACTACAGGCCTAAAGGGAAGGATGTGTGAAACCACCAACTTTATTGTGAGATGCTTATCATCTTTGTTCGCTGATTTGAATATTCAGCAAAGTTAATTATTCATTAACACGTGGAGGATGAATTCGAGAGGTGCTGTTGTTCAAGTAGGGACATCCTGTTACAAGAGGCTTCTTTCCTATACATAAAATAGCAGATTGGGCTCCTTGCTAGATTATGAAATATCGCACAAGTGCCTATAATAACTAAAGTTAAAAAGTAACTTTAGGACTGAGATAAACCAGACCTTTGGTTTTAGTCTGAAGATACATAGCCACTAGAAACAATAGCATGAGGGGAGTGGAATGAAGTTTGGACTAATCTTTCCATTGCCTTCAAACACATTCCAGAAATACGCTGAGCGCCAGACCAGCAAACCCGAAATACGTGATGGAATGGAACTTGTTCCTCAGCCAGATGACAGTGCATCTATCTGCCAGTGCCACAGGAAAAGGCCTTTAAGAGAAGAGCTTTAAGTCAGCCCATATTCACATTCCTGTAATATGCCAGCAACGTCTTTCATGGCAGCATTCAGATGGAATCTAAGCTGTGAAGACTGTGAAGACAGCCTGGAAGACTGTATGCAGGGGACTGCTTCTCTTGGTGGCTTCATATAATGTGGATGGATAGAGCAATATTAGAGCAAGTATTACCAAATATCTTAGGATATTAATATCTTTTGAGTAAACACTGCTATTATCAGCATCATAGTTTCTCTGAAAAGAAAACTTGGGGATCCTAGTAGATAGAGAGGCTTGCCAAAATATAAATAACTCTCTATGAAACTATTTACATTGTATTTATTGGTTTGTTTCTATCCCTTGTTCACTTTCCCTCTTCCCCTTCCAATGATGAAGAAAAAATATTTTTGCAGGGCTTTTTTTACCCCCTCACTGCATAACTTCTCCTCCTACAAGCTGCTTTTGGCATTCAGTAATATCAAGTTTCCTCTTGGAAGGATATGAATAATTAAGGAAGATGAGAATGACTCTGTTATTAAAGGTAGCTTGGAGACTATGAAGGGAAATTATTTTAAAGCTCATTCATATCTTTTTAACTAAGTTTTACCACGGCCTGAGACAAAATTAAGGCGAGGTAGTGCCTTAAGCTAGTTAATTCCCAGTCTATCTAAGTTGGACACCCATCAAGGACAACACATTTATTAAAGTAGATGAGAGCATCCTATCGGTATCTTCATTATCTATATATTGAATAGATAAATGATAACTGTAGTCAGATAGGGATCTTTAATTCTTTTTAAACTTTAAAAGGGATGCTTGAAATACCTCTGCAACAAGCTGCAGGAAGCCTGGTATCTTGGGATTCACTAATAAGCTAATGACAAAAGCAAGCATCCATTCTTCACTGCACCCCTCCTCTATTTCACTGTGCTGTATTGCTAAGATAAAAACTTTGGAAATTTCCTTTGCCTTTTGGGACAGGGTGAAGTCTTAAGACCCAGAAATTCATTACACACTCCTTGTAATACCACCAATATGAGATTCAGTTCATTAAGAACACACTCCCAAAACAAGAAATAACCACACTCCAATTTAAAAATATTTACTCTCCTAATTGAAATACTTAACCTGGAAAACAATGTAACCACTTTAAAATAGTCATATCTATTCTTTACTGAACATCACTAGGGGCACAGAATTTTTTTAACTAGACAAAAGCAAAAGCACATTTAGTAACAGTGTAATCAAAGCCAAGTATCCATGGAAAACACTAATACCCACCAGTTGTTCAAAAGCACAAGTGCACAAGTATAAAATAAAGCGCAAGCTGTACCACAGTTTACCTTAGGATCCAGATCCTAAGGAGGAGAGGGGTGTGAGGATATGTAAGTTAATATAATAACTACATTTGTCAAAATAAGCTATCAACATTTTGTTTTTATTAATAAAATGTTGGAAACACCTTAAATAGCCATCATGAGGGAGCTAGCTAAATATATAGCTATATATCAAGGAATACAGTACAACCATTAAAAAGAATGAACTAGCTCTAAATGCACTATCATGAAAGATTTCCATGACAGTGTTCAGTGAAAAAAGCAAGTTACAGAACAACACATATAATGTGAAAACATTTATGTAAAAAAATATATCCACGTGGTTGAAAGTTTAGAAGGATATTCACCAATATCTGAGGAAAATGAAGAGAAGGGAATTTTTACTTTTTGCCTTATACCTGTCTATGATATTTAAAATGTTTTTACTGTAAGTATGAATCAGATTGGACGATAAAGAAAAATACAAACCTAGGAAAAGAAAATAAATGCACAAAAGATATACATAGGAAAATAAAATATTTATATTTTATTAATATAAATATTTATATTTTCCATTATGCTATTTTTAAATCTACTATGTCTAGAATTTTATATCATGTGACATATTATTTACACTTTTTAAATAAAGTAAATTTTCTAAATAAAATTTTGAAACAGATGAATTTTGTTTTTTAAGAAAGAGGATTGAATCACCTATAGCTTTGGTACTTCTGTAACTGGGTTGGTCTAATTTTAATTCTATTACATCTTCATGAATAAATGAATCAAAACTTCTACCACCAACACTAAATCCCTAGTGAGTAGAAATTAATATTAAAGGGAAAGATATTTGGGCTTGACACCATTATTTTCTGTTATTTCAGGTGAAAATACTGTTAAGTGCAGTGTCTTTGTCAGTTCACGCTACCATTATAACAAATATGCCACAGACTGGGTGGCTTTGACAGCAAATATTTATTTCTCACAGTTCTGGAGGCTGGAAGTCCAAGATCAAAGTGCCAGCAGATCTGATGTCTGATGAGAGCCCACTTTCTGGTTTGCAGACTGATGCGTTCTCATTGTATCCTCACATGGCAGAAACCAAAAGAGAGGAAGCAAGCTATCTCCTCTCTCTTCTTATAAGGGCACTAATCCCATCATGAGGACTCCACCCTCATGACCTAATTAGCTCTCAAAGGCTCCGTCTCCAAATACCATCACATTAGGGATGAGGGTTTCAACATACTAATTTGGGGGGGTGGGGTGGGGACAAACTTTCAGTCCATAGCAGGCAGGGAGAGGAAAAATTCTCCCCTGACATAAGAAGGCCAAGGTTAGAAGAAATATAAATTTCTTATTTGGAGGGATAGGAAATCATCCTTGTGGTGGTAAGGCATGTTTGACTTCAAATAGTCGAGGACAAAATTAACCAGACTGTAAAAATCCCTCTTTTATGCACAGAACCACAGTTTACCCTATCCCAACCACTGCTGTGCCTACCCCACACCAACCTCTTGTGGAGCCATTCCACTTACTGAGATCAAAGTTGTCTCTTTTAAGCCAAGTTCTCTCTGTAGAGCTGTGTGGAAGAAGAAGCCACACTAAACTTTACTGTGATATCCAACTGCAACATTTCTTAGACACAAGAAAAGAAGAAGACAGGAGTTTGTTTATTCTATGGGAAGAAATAGCAAATCCTGGAAGTGTGCACGGGGAGGGTAGCGGGTGGCTTATGTAGAGGGAGTTATATACAGCCAGAAGTGAGGAAAGAAAGTTAGAAAAGAAGAAATATTTTCATGAGCTACCTGTTTTGTTTCACCCCCAACTAGGTGTACTTCAATACAATTTGATGCTAACCACCCAGATTCAGCATCAGATCCCACAGGTTTAGGGCTCACTGTTCCACAAGACTGCCTTTACAGACACCAGGCAAAAGTGAGGTCCCCAGGCTACCCACACTTCTGACCAACTGGCTGCAAATTCAGGGGTTCCCGTGACCCCTCTCAGGTTCAATAATTCCCTCAAACAACTCAGAGAACCCAGGAAAATGCTATACTTAACTACTACGGTTTCATTTTAAAGGATACCCATAGGGCATGGTCTAGAAAGGAGCACAAAGCATTCATGCCCTCTCTGTGGGGGCCAGGGCATGTCACCCTCATCATTGTGCTACTAATCAGGAAGCTACACTGAGCTTTGGTGTCCAGAGTTTTGGGGGGAGTCTCATTATGTAGGCATGGTCAGTGGACTAAACCACTGACCATGTGATTGAACTCAATAGCCAGCCTCCTTCCCCTCCCAGGAGTTTGGACAGCTAAAGTCCCAATCCTCTAATCATGTGCTTGGTCTTTTTGGTGACCAGTCCCATTCTGAAGCTACCTAGGAGTCCCACCATTAATACCTCATTAGCATAAAAAAGACTTCTTTCTATCACTCAGGAAATTCTAAGGGTTTTCGAAACTCTCTACCAGGAACCAGAGACAAAGATCAGATATATTTTTTATAATATCACAACACCTCTGAGAGCCTTGGAACTGAGGACTACCTAAGTCACCAGGCTTGATTCAAGGGAATGAAATAGCAAGATCAACCTCACTCCAGAAGGTTTGGGACAAATACCTGAGTATTATAGTATGTGTTAACCAAATCCCATATAATTTAGTTCATAGTATAAGATAAGGGGATATTTTAAACAGGCAGAGTGTAGTCTCTTTCTGATTTCTAAGGGTTTTTATCCACATCCTTAATGTGAGCTAGTGGACAGCAAGGAGTAACATGCTTCAGATGACAACGAACCAGCTAGAGAAATATAAGAGCTGTTTCCCCTTCATACCCCACCCCACCCCCATTCTTCCTCCTTCCCAAAGAGTAACAAGAACCTTCTGCCACCACCTATATCACTGGTACCACTAGCACTGCAGCTATGGAACAAGCACTTGTCACCTAGGTGGGCTGAATAAGTCCTCCAAGGAAAATGGCTTGTCTTCTACCCATGGAGGAATTCCTAAAGAAGCAGACTTTGAAGGCTAGCGGGATTTGATTGCATGACTTCGACAGGACTGGGGGAAAACAGAGACTCCACTCTTGGAGGGCACACACAAAGTAGTGTGTGCATCGGGACCCAGGGGAAGGAGCAGTGACCCCATAGGAGACTGAACCAGACCTACCTGCTGGTGTTGGAGGGTCTCTTGCAGAGGCAGGGGTGGCTCTGTCTCACCGTGAGGACAGGGACACTGGCAGCGGAAGTTCTAGGAAGTACTCCTTGGCGTGAGCCTCCCCAGAGTCTGCCATTAGCCCCACCAAAGAGCCCAGGTAGGCTCCAGTGTTGGGTTGCTTCAGGCCAAACAACCAACAGGGAGGGAACCCAGCCCCACCCATCAGCAGACAAGCATATTAAAGTTTTACTGAGCTCTGCCCACCAGAGCAACACCCACCTCTACCCACCACCAGTCCCTCCCATCAGGAAACTTGCACAAGCCTCTTAGATAGCCTCATCCACCAGAGGGCAGACAGCAGAAGCAAGAAGAACTACAATCCTGCAGCCTGTGGAACAAAACCACATTCACAGAAGGATAGACAAGGTGAAAAGGCAGAGGGCTATGTATCAGATGAAGGAAAAAGATAAAACCCCAGAAAAAAAACTAAATGAAGTGGAGACAGGCAACCTTCCAAAAAAAGAATTCAGAATAATGATAGTGAAGATGATCCAGGACCTCGGAAAAAGAATGGAGGCAAAGACTGAGAAGATGCAAGAAATGTTTAACAAAGACTTAGAAGAATTAAAGAACAAACAAACAGAGATAAACACTAAAATAACTGAAATGAAAAATACACTAGAAGGAATCAATAGCAGATTAACTGAGGCAGAAGAACGGATAAGTGACCTGGATGACAGAATGGTGGAATTCACTGCTGTGGAACAGAATAAAGAAAAAAGAATGAAAAGAAATGAAGACAGCCTAAGAGACCTCTGGGACAAGATTAAAAGGCAACAACATTCACATTATAGGGGTCCCAGAAGGAGAAGAGAGAGAGAAAGGACCAGAGAAAATATTTAAAGAGATTATAGTCGAAAATTTCCCTAACACAGGAAAGGAAATAGCCACGCAAGTCCGGGAAGCGCAGAGAGTCCCATACAGGATAAACCCAAGGAGAAACACACGGAGACACATAGTAATCAAATTGGCAAAAATTAAAGACAAAGAAAAATTATTGAAAGCAGCAAGGGAAAAAAGACAAATAACGTACAAGGGAACTCCCATAAGGTTAACAGCTGATTTCTCAGCAGAAACCAAGCCAGAAGGGAGTGGCATGATATACTTAAAGTGATGAAAGGGAAAAACCTACAACCAAGATTACTCTACCTGACAAGCATCTCAGATTCGATGGAGAAATCAAAAGCTTTACAGACAAGCAAAAGCTAAGAGAATTCAGCACCACCAAACCAACTCTACAACATATGCTACAGGAACTTCTCTAGGTGGGAAACACAAAAGTAGAAAAGGACCTATAAAAACAAACCCAAAACAATTAAGAAAATGGTAACAGGAACATACATATCGATAATTACCTTAAACGTGAATGGATTAAATGCTCCAACCAACAGACACAGGCTTGCTGAATGCATACAAAAACAAGACCCATATATATGCTGTCTACAAGAGACCCACTTCAGAGCTAGGGACACATACAGACTGAAAGTGAGGGGATGGAAAAAGATATTCCATGCAAATGAAATCAAAAGAAAGCTGGAGTAGCAATACTCATATCAGATAAAATAGACTTTAAAATAAAGAATATTACAAGAGACAAGGAAGGACACTACATAATGATCAACGGATCAATCCAAGAAGAAGATATAACAATTATAAATATATATGCACCCAACATAGGAGCACCTCAATACATAAGGCAACTGCTAACAGCTATAAAAGAGGAAATCGACAGTAACACAATAATATTGGGGGACTTTAACACCTCACTTACACCAATGGACAGATCATCCAAACAGAAAATTAATAAGGAAACACAAGCTTTAGATGACACAATAGACCAGACAGATTTAATTGATATTTATAGGACATTCCATCCAAAAACAGCAGATTACACTTTCCTCTCAAGTGCACACAGAACATTCTCCAGGATAGACCACATCTTGGGTCACAAATCAAGCCTCAGTAAATTTAAGAAAATTGAAATCATATCAAGCATCTTTTCTGACCACAACGCTATGAGATTAGAAATGAATTACAGGGAAAAAAACGTAAAAAACACAAACACATGGAGGCTAAACAATATGTTACTAAATAACCAAGAGATCACTGAAGAAATCAAAGAGGAAATCAAAAAATACCTAGAGACAAATGACAATGAACACACGATGATCCGAAACCTATGGGATGCAGCAAAAGCAGTTCTAAGAGGGAAGTTTATAGCTATACAAGCCAACCTCAAGAAACAAGAAAAATCTCAAATAAACAATCTAACCTTACACCTAAAGGAACTAGAGAAAGAAGAACAAACAAAACCCAAAGTTAACAGAAGGAAAGAAATCATAAAGATCAGAGCAGAAATTTAAAAAATAGAAACAAAGAAAAGAATAGCAAAGATCAATAAAACTAAAAGCTGGTTCTTTGAGAAGATAAACAAAATTGATAAACCATTAGCCACACTCATCAAGAACAATAGGGAGAGGACTCACGTCAATAAAATTAGAAATGAAAAAGAAGTTACAACAGACACCGCAGAAATACAAAGCATCCTAAGAGACTACTACAAGCAACTCTGCCAATAAAATGGACAACCTGGAAGAAATGGACAAATTCTTAGAAAGGTATAACCTTCCAAGACTGAACCAGGAAGAACTAGAAAATATGAACAGACCAATCACAAGTAATGAAATTGAAACTGTGTTTAAAAATCTTCCAACAAACAAAAGTCCAGGACCAGGTGGCTTCACAGGTGAATTCTATCAAACATTTAGAGAAGAGTTAACACCCATCCTTCTCAAACTCTTCCAAAAAACTGCAGAGAAAGGAACACTCCCAAACTCATTCTATGAGGCCACCCTGATAGCAAAACCAGACAAAGATACTACAAAAAAAGAAAATTACAGACCAATATCACTGATGAATATAGATGCAAAAATTCTGAACAAAATACTAGCAAACAGAATCCAACAACACATTAAAAGGATCATACACCACGATCAAGTGGGATTTATCCCAGGGATGCAAGGATTCTTCAATATGTGCAAATCAATCAATGTGATATGCCATATTAACAAATTGAAGAAGAAAAACCATATGATCATCTCATAAGATGCAGAAAAATCTTTTGACAAAATTCAACACTCATTTATGATTAAAAACTCTCCAGAAAGTGGGCATAGAGGGAACCTACCTCAACATAATAAAGGCCATATATGACAAACCCACAGCAAACATCATTCTCAATGGTGAAAAACTGAAAGCATTTCCTCTAAGATCAGGAACAAGACAAGGATGTCCACTCTCACCACTATTATTCAACATAGTTTGGAAGGTATAGCCATGGCAATCAGAGAAGAAAAAGAAATAAAAGGATTCCAAATTGGAAAAGAAGAAGTAAAACTGTCACTGTTTGCAGATGACATGATACTATACACAGAGAATCCTAAAAATGCCACCAGAAAACTACTAGAGCTAATCAATGAATTTGGTAAAGTTGCAGGATACAAAATTAATGCATAGAAATCTCTTGCATTCCTATATACTAATGATGGAAAATCTGAAAGAGAAATTAAGGAAACACTCCCATTTACCATTGCAACAAAAAGAATAAAATACCTAGGAATAAACCTACTTAAGGAGACAAATGACCTGTATGCAGAAAACTCTAAGACACTGATGAAAGAAATTAAAGATGATACCAACAGATGGAGAGATATACCATGCTCCTGGATTGGAAGAATCAATATTGTGAAAATGACTATACTACCCAAAGCAATCTACAGATTCAGTGCAATCCCTATCAAAATACCAATGGCATTCTTTACAGAACTAGAACAAAAACCTTAAAATTTGTATGGAGAGACAAAAGACCTTGAATAGCCAAAGCAATCTTGAGGGAAAAAAGTGGAGCTGGAGGAATCAGTCTCCCTTACTTCAGACTATACTACAAAGCTACAGTAATCAAGACAATATGGTACTGGCACAAAAACAGAAATATAGATCAATGGAACAAGATAGAAAGCCCAGAGATAAACCCACGCACCTATGGTCAACTAATCTATGACAAAGGAGGCAAGGATATACAATGGAGAAATGACAGTCTCTTCAATAAGTGGTGCTGGGAAAACTGGACAGCTACATGTAAAAGAATGAAATTAGAACACTCCCTAACACCATACACAAAAATAAACTCAAAATGGATTAGAGACCTAAATGTAAGACTGGACACTATAAAACTCAGGAAGAAAAAAAAACACAGGAAGAACACTCTTTGACATAAATCACAGCAAGATCTTTTTTGATCCACCTCCTAGAGTAATGGAAATAAAAACAAAAATAAACAAATGGGACCTAATGAAACTTCAAAGCTTTTTCACAGCAAAGGAAACCATAAACAAGATGAAAAGACAACCCTCAGAATGGGAGAAAAGATTTGCAAAATGACTCAAAGGACAAAGAATTAATCTCCAAAATATATAAACAGCTCATGCAGCTCAATATTAAAAAAAAAAAAACCCAATCCAAAAATGGGCAGAAGACCTAAATAGACATTTCTCCAAAGAAGACATACAAATGGCCAAGAAGCACATGAAAAGCTGCTCAATATCACTAATTATTAGAGAAATGCAAATCAAAACTACAATGAGCTATCACCTCACACCAGTTAGAATGGACATCATCAGAAAATCTACGAACAACAAATGCTGGAGAGGGTGGGGAGAAATGGGAAACCTCTTGCACTGTTGGTGGGAATGTAAATTGAAACAGCCACTATGGAGAACAGTATGGAGGTTCCTTAAAAAACTAAAAATAGAATTACCATATATGACCCAGCAATCCCACTACTGGGCATATACCCAGAGAAAACCATAATTCAAAAAGACACATGCACCCCAATGTTCATTGCAGCACTATTTACAATAGCCAGGTCATGGAAACAACCTAAATGCCCATCGACAGACGAATGGGTAAAGAAGATGTGGTACATACATACAATGGAATATCACTTAGCCATAAAAAGGAACGAAACTGGGTCATTTGTAGAGATGTGGATGGATCTAGAGACTGTCATACAGAGTGAAGTAAGTCAGAAAGGGAAAAACAAATATCGTATATTAACTCATATATGTGGAACCTAGAAAAATGGTACAGATGAACCGGTTTGCAGGGCAGAAAGTGAGACACAGATGTAGAGAAGAAACGTATGGACACCAAGGGGGGAAAGCAGCGGGGGTGTGGGGGTGGTGGTGTGATGAATTGGGAGATTGGGATTGACATGTATACACTGATGTGCATTAAATGGATGACTAATAAAAAAATATATATCCCCTTCTCTTATACTAATTCAATTTTTTATTAATTTTTAAATATTAACGAATATTAATTTCGTTAATATAATAGAACATACTGTATAATGATAAAAAAAAGGAGAGAGAAAAAAGAAGATGAGAATAAGGAAGGATATGGCGAACAGAGGGAAGGAAGGAAAGAAAGATTTTTATAAAACCACCCAGAAGTTCCTCTAAGTTCTGTTTCCTAGTAAATTGTCCTGGAGTGAAGCAGGTGCATATAAATAAATACATAGAAAAACTGATGGTTTTAAGTCTTAATGATCCTTTGTGACTACCTTAAATAAACATACTTTTTCTTTTAAAACACTGAAATATTTTTACATGTATTAGAGCAATAGAAAAAGGTCTGAGCCTATTATTAAGGAATTACTGAATTCTTCTGGATCAGGTTAAAGGTAAAATAATACTAATACATGCTCAAATAGTAACCATTATAATCTTTTTTTCTTTTTTTAAGTAATTCAGACTGGTACTCCATTAAAAATATGTAGGGCTTATTTTTAAAGTAATATATAAACAAAAAGTACAAATATAATGTTTCCATGACTATATTTTTACAGTTTATTATTCATAGCTACTGTGTATTAATGCATCAAGTAACTATAAGAAAGGGAACTAAAGCTCATATCTGCTTATTCTGATTTGTGATAATAATTTTAAAGAACTCTGGAAACTCAGTGAGTCAATGAGTTAGCCTATAGGGAATTTCTTCTGTACAATTCTGTATTATGTAGGGAGGATTTTCTTCAGCTGTTTTTTTTCCCCCAGACGTTAATCTTCCTTACAAACTAATTGTATTACTTGCATGAGCATAGGAGGAAAATAGCAGAGCCGGGCAGTTTCTGAGCAAGATTATCTGACATTGCAATAAGTGACAAACTAAAACAGGGCCAAGTGTGAGACATCTGGAATTCAAGAAAATCAAACTTGCTTTAGATCTGCATATTTGTATAATTTAAAGTTATCTAGGAATTCATTTAAGAGGTCATCTGTTTTCACTTAAAACTTGGTTTAGGCTTTACCAGCTAAAGAGCTTAAATTTAGAAGTAGCATTGGACTGCAGTCACGTGTCATTTATTCTATGATCCTGCGCAGGGTGTCTCAAAAAGCTAGAAGGGTCAGTTCTTTTATTTACAAACGAATAAATTAATTCAGTAGAAAGGATTGCACCACACTTCTCCAACATCTTTAAAGTCCTTGGTTGAAGCAACCGGACGTTATAAAATATTGAGCCCAGCTTCGCAGAAAGTCCCTTCGGTTTCCCTCCCGTCCCAAACCCTTTGCCTCAAAGTCACTGACAGCCGCTGTGACAGCTTCTAAGAGGTCCAACCACGTTCACATTCCCCGATTTTGGATCTCCAGGACTCGGAAAGGTCGTGGGCAGAAGCTCGGAGCCGAGGGGCGTGGCCAAGAGGCGGGACGAACGGGGCCAAGCCCCGCCTAACAAAGCGGAACTAGATTTACGTCATTTCTGTCTGCGGCGTTACCTGGGGCACAAGTAGAGCTCAGGCCGGCGGCGATTGGCAGGTGAAGAGAATGGTGTCCCCTCCCCCTCAGCCGGTACTGTTCCTACTCGGCTTGCCTCTGTGGCCGCTGGGTCTGAGCCTCCTCTGGTTCAGTGTGTTGACGGCCCCAGGTCCTTGAGGTCCCCGCCCTATCCAGCCCTCTTAATGAAGTTTCGTTTCTCTGAAGCCCCCATTGGGCACCTAGCCTCTCGTTTAAAATCTTGGCCAGGATAAACCCCTTCCCCCGCGTTTCCTCTCCTCGCCCTCGGTGAACTCGCGTCCCTCTGGTTGAAAAGAACTCCCGGCCCATCCTTCGCGCTCTCAGTGCCCCACTCACCGCGCAGATACTGTCTCGTCCACCTTCAGGCCGAGCGGGAAATACTTAACCTACCTCACGTGTTTTTCTGGACTTTTTTTCTGTTCGATTCATGAAATGGTTTTCCGTCTTTTCATTTCGTTATTTAGAGATGGAAAGGGCAAAATCGTTTTTAAGGAGGAGGCTAAGCAGTTTTTTTTACCTCTTCCGCTCTTGGTATAAAGGACCACGGAAGAAAAGGAAAAGCGAAATTACAAAATTGATAAAGATCGCGAAACACATTTGTTTACTCAATAAAACAGTAGGAGAAACAAAATGGGAAGCATAGGTTCTAATCCCAGCAAATTAATTTTAATTCTATTTTCAAACTTTTAAATAAGTAAATGGAACTTAGATTTCAAAGACTTACCTTGTAATCTTTTTCTCATGAAGCCTGAATAGATCAGAGGAGCCATGATCTATTATAATAAAAGTTTTTGAATTGGGATAGATAAAAATCTTATCTCTGAATCTGCAAGTGGAACCCGGATGTAAAATCCTCATGACCTGAACAGTGGCTTGATAGTACTTTTTAGTATCTTAGAATTTCTGAAGTGTTTTCACATTAATTTATTTGGAACATCATAATAACCATATGACATCAGTATTGTTTTTTATTTAAGGCCAGCAACTGTCCCTACCCCCTTTTCTTTTCTGGACCTTGTCCTTTTAAACTACTCGAAAGACTTTACCCTTCATAACTAGCAACATCTTAATGTGCCTTAATGTCTCCCATATTTTAAAAAATTTCTTGAATCCATTCCCTCCTTCCAGCAAATACCCCTTATCTCTGCTCCCTGACAGCACTCCAAAGAACCGTTTACATATTCACTGTCTCAGCGTTCCCACTTCCTCAACGCAGGCTTTCTTCCTTGCTGCTCCAATAAGCAACTTTAGTTGGCCAAATCTAATTCTTTATCCTCCATTTACTTGACTCTCCACAATTGAGCACTTCTCTTTCTTGAAATGTGTGGAACTTTATCATTCCTCAGTAATGTGACTCATTTCTGAGTCAGGTAATAATTTTGAATACTGGAAAATATTTCATCACTATTTTGTGCTATTCGTAGTGTAACGGTGACATGCGGAATTAGTCTGCGTTAACATTTTCAAATGCTACTATCTTAAATCTCGACAACCAACAAAACAATAAATCAAGCCCTGATTTGTAACGTTTGTCAATTTCTATAATATAAATACTCCCACACTGGCCAATTTCAAGCTACCAACATGCCTCAGGAACTGGAAAGATATGTGCAGTAGTGCACCATGATATAGTTTCCACCATACAGATACCAGTAGATAATATGCAGAGACCAGTAGTTCTCAACCTTGGGTGACTTTGCTCCCCAGGGGACATTTGGCAATGTCTGGAGATATTTTCGGTTGTCACAACTGTGCTACTGCATCTGGTGAGTAGAAGGCAGGGATTCTGCTAAACATGCTATTGTGCACAGAACAACCCTCACAGCAAAGAACCCAGCCCAGAACATCAATGGGTCACTGTTGAGGAACCCTGCAATAAAAATAAATAACCACAAGAAAATAAATAGTAGTAAAAAATAGTGTAAGAGAGGAAAATTTTTTTTTCTGTACTCTCAGGTTTGGTGCTTGGAGCCTGCAAATTAAACTGACAAAATACAGATTAACAGGAGAAAAGACATACAAATTTTATTTGATGTTAATATTTTAATTTTACATATATACAGGAAAGGAAGTGAAAACCCAAAGGGGTGCTTAGCCCTTGGAGCTTGTATATTATTTTAACAAAAGGTGATAAATTTGTGAAGTGATAAGACAAAGGGAAAGAGATTTGGGTTTCTAGAGGTGGTAAATTGTGGGAAGGTAAATATTTGGGGAAAGCTCATGGAGGGTAAGGGTTATTTAAGTAAGGCTGGTTTGTGCAGACCCATCTCAGTGCCAGTGATAATGGTTATTTTGTCTCCAGTGATAATGGTTATTTTTCTCCTCCTGGTATGGTAGAGAAGAGGGGGAACACCTTCACACGGGGAAATGTATGTCCTGCTTTTAGGCAGATAAAGGGAGGATAGAGGGCTTTTCCTACATATGCTATTTCTCAATTGCATTAAGCTCAAAATAATCCTTATGCCGAAGTAGCATATATTGGGGTGGTATATTCGGATCCCCTTCAATAGTAAAGTAATTAGTAAGTGATGAGTCTTGAGTGTGTATTACCTTTATTTTATTTAATTGTAAGCTTAAATAATTTAATTTTAAAATAATGACTGTGTTTAAAAACTAACTCACAAAATTCTCAAAAATTTAAAATTTGGCTCTACTGAACCAAGTCAGCTCTAGTACATTGCCAAACCATGCCAGTCAATTTCCCATATAATTATAGTCGCTCCTGCCTATTTCTTTTACCTTACCTCCCACTCTTCTGTCTCTTCTCTGCACTCCAATGGCACAGTTTTCTTCCTTTCTACCACTTCAACACACCAAGCTCCTTATCTCAAGGCATTTTTATCTTTTGTTCCCTGTGCCTGGAACCCTCTTCTACCATTTTCCCATGGTTCCCGCTTTGCATCATGAAAAGTAGTGTCTCCTAATTAGAGAGGCCTTCCTTGGCTGTTTGTACTAAAATACCCCTTGGTCATTCTTTATTCCTACTCTTTTATCTTCATTGCACATGCACTTCTTTTGGTTTCTACAGCCATATTTTAAATAACATGTTATTCTACTTATTCTTGATTTCTTTTTTTTCTTATTTTTTAAATTAATTTTTATTGGAGTATAGTTGATTTACAGTGTTGTGTTAGTTTCTGCTAATAAAGTGAATCAAAGTGAATCAGTTATACATATACATATATCCACTCTTTTAGATTCTTTTCCCATATACATCGTTACAGAGTACTGAGTAGAGTTCCCTGTGCTATACAATAGGTTCTTGCTAGTTATCTATTTTATATATAGTAGTGTGTATATGTCAGTCTTGATTTCTTTTAGATTTGGCTGTTTTCTGGTAGCCTCTTAAAATATAAAATGAGAATTTAGCTCTCTTACACCAACCATATGTACTTATCTATTAGAATAGGGGAAGGAGAAGCTAAGACAAATAGCTTATTACAGATAACTGTTTAATAAACTGCTCTTTGAAAATTGAACGTCGTAATATGAAACATTTTCCATGTCAATATGTACATTTACAGCATCACTTTTAATATTCTCACAGGATTCTATTTATGAAAGCATCATAATTTATTTAACCAATTTTCTATTCAGTCAGCCAGCAAATATTATTTATTGATCACCTACTCTTGGCCTACAATTGAGAATGTTTTGGGGAAAATTATGTAATTTGCATGAATTAACACTAATGGTATCTTGTGCTATCATACACACACACACACACACACACACTCACATACGTTGCTTTATAGCTTCGATCACTAAGCATTGATAACGGGTAAAACTCACATAAAGTTAATTATTAGAAAGCATATTAAAGACCCACAATAAATATGTCCCATTTTGTCCCAATGGGACAAAAATGTCCCATTTATGTTTAGTTTTTCACTTTTATAAAATCTAGAAGTCATGCACTCTCATAGAATGCTTATAGGTGTAAACTGATTAACATTTTTGAGGACAATTGGCTGTGTCAAAATTTTAGTGTGCATACTCTACTCTTTTTTTATGAAGTTACGTATATCTGAGCTACATACACATCATAGAAACAAAATCACACAGTATAAAAGAATATACCAAAATAAAATCTCCTTTTCATTCCTAAATCCAGTCCCTTAGTCCCCCTGGTCCCTCCCCAGAGACAATCAGCAGTTTTCTTATATCCCCTTTCAGAGAGTCAATGCAAATATATATATGCATACCTTTTCTCATAACATTTCCACCTCTAAAAATCCATCCAACAGAAATAATTGCACATGTACAAAAATATATGTATAAGGATATTCATTTTGTAATTGTAATAGCAAAAAAACAATAGAAACAATTTGAATGTCCAATAATAAAGAGTAAATAAATTATGACATATCTATACATAGAAATACTGTGCAACTATAAAAAGAATGAGGAAGATCTATATGTATTAACATGGAAAATCTCCAACATAAATTGTTAAGTAAAGAAAGCAGAAAATATGTATCATTTCATCACATTAATGCAAATAAACAATCCTCTATGGTATGTGTGTGTATATGTATATATACATATATATAGTCCAAATTTAAATATATAAGAAAAGAGCTGGAAGAATCACACACCTATTAATAGAGATAAAGATAACCTTTGAACAGAAGACTGGGCTAGAAGAAATGGGGAATGGGGGATTTTCGCTTTTTACTCTATAGTACTATATTGTTTGAAATTTTTACTACAAGAATGTATATGTGTATTATTTACATAATAACTTTTAGAGTAGATAAATCTAGGTAATGCTATGAATAATTTTGGCTTTTAAGCAGAAATGAAATGTTAAATAAGGAATGATATTTATATATTTTTCTAATGCTGTTTAAATATTGCCGTTTCTATGGTTATTTGTGAATAACCAGGTAACAGTGTTCTGTATGTTGAACAATGCAAAAGAACATGGACAGAAAATCAAAGTAATGGATTGAAGTGACCACCATGGTTCAAAATTCAGTATAATTATTTTTCTATTTTTTCCTCACATATGAAAATTAAAATTTTGATACGATTTTTAGTTATGATAAATCTCAGATAGCAAGGTTTTCTTCTGTGTTTATCCCTTTTAATGATAGAAGTAGTGACAGTGTCCTTAAAAATTATTAAAACTGATTATCACACTATTTACAAAGAAAATAAAAAATCTTTTAAGTACCAAATATCATTCCTACTATTATTTATGCTAATAGTTATTTATAAGTTATGAGAGCTTATAATGTTCAGTTATGTTATTTTTTTATCCAGAATAACGCATGTGAATAGTTCTTATATTTGAAAATAGTTTATATTATAATAATAGATACAATATATTGAATGGTTATGATGGACCAGAAACTGTACTAAATGCTTTACCTGTATCATCTGATTTAATCCTCACAATTCTATGAAGTGGGTACTATGCCTCCCCATATTTTACAGATGAGGAAACTGAAGTTGGAATAAGTTAAATAACTTTTATAAGATCACACAATTAAGTATGAGGTAGAATATGATTTAAACACTGGTCTGTCTTACTTCAGACCCAAAGATTTAACCTATATCCGCATGCCTCCTATATTATTAAACCTATTTGAAGAGAAATAAAAAAGTCACAGAGCATTTTTTTCATAGAGCATTTTCTCCTTACTCTTAAAAATTTCAATTTTTGAAACTCAGCAATATACACAGTTAGGAAGAAAACATCTTTAGTTTTAAGCCTCCATGTAAGTTTAAACATCAAAAGAGAAAAACAATTTAAATAAAATATGTAAATGGGTTTTTCTTTCATTTTTCCTTATAAATGACATATCTTTTAGACAGTTTTTCTGTTTGGTCTCTGTGTCTCTAAATATAATGCACATATTAGTAGATGTGTGTTATATATACAGTCCTAAATACTTCAGGACTTCGGGATTTGTAAATCCTTTTAAATTTAGCATTTTACAAGTAACGGTTCAGAATTTTTAAATTTTAAGTAAAATTATATTCACTTAGTTTGGACTATGATAAAGCATCTCAGAACCATGTTGCTACTGCAAGTGTAATGAGTGACATTTATACAATGAAGTATTAATAACTCTGAGATTAAGTAAAATCAATGTTTCTGTGTTCAGTATAGGGCCTTTTTTCCCCTTTTCTTTTTTTGACCATTGGAGCCTTGTGTCCTTTATAAGGTAAACTCAGAGACTTGTGAAATTGAAAGTCTCTTCGGAGTTAATTTATTACAGTGCTTTTATTTTACAAGCAATGAAATGGAAGCCAAAAGATGTTAAGCTATTTGTCCGTGGTTATGTTAAGTAGCGCTGTGAACTAAAACTAAAATACATCTTCAGTCTTTCAGTTCAGTAGTCTTCCTTCCCTGATTATGTGTAAGAAAACTACCAAAAACAACAGGTTACTTGCAAATCTTATGTATACCTTGTATTTCCTCTCATTATGTATACTGGAAAATGAATATAATTCCTGTATTAATTTATATAACCTAAATA
Organism: Eschrichtius robustus; assembly: GCF_028021215.1. Taxonomy (NCBI): domain Eukaryota; kingdom Metazoa; phylum Chordata; class Mammalia; order Artiodactyla; family Eschrichtiidae; genus Eschrichtius; species Eschrichtius robustus. The sequence goes on along the minus strand of NC_090834.1, from coordinate 19,767,933 downwards.
AACAAAATTCTTGCATTATACTTTTCTGATAGCACTGGGACAATATTGGAAAAGTTTAATTATTTGACCTACTCAATCATTCAATTTTGGATGAGATCCTTTTTAGGATAATAAATGTTTAAGCAGCATAAGTAAGAATTTAGCTTACTCCAGTTTATTTGTGTAGTAAAATACACATAAGATGAAATTTATCATCTTAACCATTATTAAGTGTACAGTTCAGTGGTATTAAATACATTCATAATGTTGTGCCACCATCCATCTCCAGAACTCTTTACATCTTGAAATTCTATACCCATTAAACAATAACCCTCCATACCCGCTCCAAACTCCCGGCACCACCATTCTTTCTGTCTCTATGATTTTGACTACTATAAGTACTTCATATAAAGGGAATCATACACTATCTGTGGGTTTTTTTTGCTACTGTTTTTCTTTCACTTAGCATAATGTCCTCAAGGTTCATCTATGTTAGTTATATCATATGTCCGATTTCCCTCCTTTTAATGGAAGAATAATATTTCTTTGTACGTATATATTACATTTTGTTTATCCATTCATTGTTAATGGATACATGGTTTTCCACATTTAGCTATTGTTAAAAATGCTACTATGAACATGGGTGTACAGAGATCTCTCTTAGAGACCCTACTTTCAATTCTTCCAGGGAAATACCCAGATGTGAATTACTAGATCATATGGTAATTCTATTTTTAGTTTTTTGAGGAATCACCATATTTTTTTCCATAGTGGTTGTACCATTTTTTATTGTCGCTAGCAGTGCACAAGGGTTCCAGGTTCTCCACATCCTTACCAACACTTTTTTGTAGTAATCATCATAATGGGCGTGAGATGTTATCTCATTGCGGTTTTGATTTGCATTTCCCTAATGATTAATGATGTTGAGCATTCTTTCATACGATTATTGGCCATCTGTATGTCTTCTTTGGAGCAATGTCTATTCAAGTCCTTTCACATTTTAAAATCAGATTGATTGTTTTCTGTTTTTGTTGTGGTTGTTGTTGAGTTTTAGGAGTTCTCCAAGTATTATGGATATTAATCCTTTGTCAGATACATGATTTGAAAATATTTTCTCCCATTCTCTGATTTGCTTTTTTACTCTGTTAATGGTGTCTTTTGATGCACAGAATGCTTAACTTTCATGAAGTTCGCTTTGTCTGTTTTTTTTCTTCCGTTGTCTTGTGCCTTTGGTGCATTGCCAAATGCAATGTCGTGAAGATTTTGCCCTATGTTTTCGTTGAAGAGGTTTATGGTTTTAGGTCTTACATTTGTTTTTGATCCATTTTGAGTTAAATTTTGTGTATTATGATTGATAAGGGTCAAATTTCATTCTTTTGCATGTAAATATTCAGTTTTCTAAGCACCATTTATTGAAAAGACTGTCTTTTTCTCCGTTGTATTATCTTGGCATCCACAATAAAAATCATTTCACCATATATGGGAGAGTTATGTTTTTGAGTTCTCTGTCTTATTCCATTGATCTAATGTTTGTCCTTATGCCAGTGCCACATTGTTTTTGAATACTGTGGCTTTGCTGTAAGTTTTGAAATCAGGAAGTGTGAGTTCTCCAGCTTTGTTCTTCTTTTTCCAGATTGTTTTGACTATTCTTGGTCCCTTGAGATTCCATATAAATTTTAGGATGGGTTTTTCCATTTCTGCAAAAAAATGTCATTGGGATTTTGATAGAGATTGCACTGAATCTGTAGATTGTTTTGGGTAGTTCTGACATCTTAACAAAGTTAAGTTTTCCAATCCATGAACATGGGATGTATTTCCATTTATTTATGTCTTCTTTAATTTCCTTCAGCAATGTTTTGTAGTTTTCAATGGACAGATCTTTCACTTCCTTGGTAAAGTTAATTCCTAAGTATTTTATTCTATTTGATGCTATTGTAAATAGAACTGCTATTGTAATTTCCTTTCTAGATTGTTCATTGTTAGTGTATAGAAATGCAACTGATTTTTATGTGCTGACTTTGTATCCTGCTACTTTGCTGAATTCATTTACTAGTTCTAAAAGGGCTTTTTGGTTTTTGGTTTTTGGGGTTTTTATGGTGGAATCGTTAAGGTTTTGTACATATAAGATGACGTTATCTGTGAACAGAGATAATTTTACTTCTTCCTTTCCAGTTTGGTGCCTTGTATTTCTCTCTCTTGACAAATTACTCTGACTAGAATTTTGAGTATTATGTTGAATAGAAGTGGCAAAAGTGGATATCCTTGCCTTATTCCTGATTTCAGAGTAAAAGCTTTCAGTCTTTCACCATTGAGTATAATGTACACTGTAGAATTTTCATTTATGACTTTTATGTTGAGCTAGTTTCCTTCTATTCCAAGTTTATTGAGTGTTATTATCATGAAAGAGTGCTGAATTTTATCAAATGCATTTCCTGCATCAATTGAGATAATCATGTAGGTTTTTTCCTTACTTCTGTTAATGTTTTATATTATATTGATTGATTTTTTAACACAATCTAATAGGAAAAATAGATAAATAAATGAAATTAATAAAGCTTCAGTAGCCTACAGGACATACAATACTTAATATCTGAGGTGTGGTCAGGTCAATACTAGTTGAGATCCTAAGAGTATGCCTAGTAGTAGACACAGTCCCTACATCACATGTTAATTCAGATCCTGCTTGAGGCAGACATTATAGGACTTCATTTTAAGACTTCCATTACATTACTTTCTGATTTGTATATTTTTCTACTAATTGAAGACTCAGAGATTACATCTTGTCATATGACAGCTATCAGATGGGGTAATCCAATGTTCTAAGTGAAAATTCATACATTTCTTTTTTTAAAAAAATTCAATTTATCTAAGCTAAAAAAAAGAAAAACCCAAAAGTGATTAACCTATTTCACCCACCCGCCACTGTCTCTCCACCTCTGGAGGTTACCAGTCTGTTCTCTGTATCTATAAGCTTGGTTTTCTATTTACTTATTTTTCTGTTTTTCTTTTTTTTTTTTTAGGTTTCATATATAAATGGGATCATAATGTATTTATCCTTCTCTGTCTGACTTATTTCACTTAGCATAATGCCCTGAGGTCTGTACATGTTGTCACAAATAGCAAAATTTTCTTATCACTTTATGGCTGAGTTATATTCCATTGTGTATATATTCCACCTCTTTATCCATTCATCAATCTGTGGGACACTCGGGTTGTTTCCATATACCACTGAACTGTTTGGCTATTGTAAATAATGCTGCAATGAACATGGGGTGTATATATCTTTTCGAGTTAGTGTTTTCATTTTCTTCAGGTAAATACCTAGAAGTGACATTGCTGGATCATATGGTAGTTATATTTTTAATTTTTTCAGGAAACTTCACACTGTTTTCCATAGTGGCTGCACAAATTTACATTCCTACCAGCAGTGCATAAGGGTTCCCTTTTCTCCACATCCTCACCAACACTTGTTATTTCTAGTCTTTTTTATAATAGCCATTCTAACAGGTATAAGGTAATATCTCATTGTGGTTTTGATTTGCATTTCCCTGATGATTAAGGATGTAGAACATCTTTTCATGTACCTGTTTGCCATCTGTATGTCTTCTTTGGGAGCATGTCTATTCAGATCTTCTGCCCATTTTTAAATTGGATTGTTTGTTTTCTATTGTGTTGTATGAGTACTAAACAATTTTGGATTTTAGCCCCTTATCGGATATATGATTTGCAAATATTTTCTCCCATTCAGTAGTTTGCCTTTTCATTTTGTTGATGGTTTCCTTTGCTGTGCAGAAGCTTTTAGTTTAATATAGTCCCACTTGTTTATTTTTGCATATGTTGCTTTTGCTTTTGGTGTCATATTCAAAAGTCATTGCCAAAACCTATGTCAAGGAGATTATCACCTTTGTTTTCTTCCAGGAGTTTTATGGTTCAGGTCCTATGTTCAAATTTTTAATCCATTTTGAGTTAATTTTTCTGTATGGTGTAACATAGTGGTCCAGTTTCATTCTTTTGCATGTTGCTGTCCAATTTTCCCTGTACCACTTATTGAAAAGACTCTTCTTCCCCCATTGTATATTCTTGTCTCCTTTGTCATAAATTAATTGATTATATATGTGTGGGTTTGTTTCTGTACTGTCTATTCTATTCCATTGATCTGTGTTTCTGTTTTTTTATGCCAGTACCATGCTGTTTTAATTATTATAGCTTTTAAATATAATTTGAAAACAGGGAACATGATGCCTCCAGCTTTGTTCTTCTTTCTCAAGATTGCTTTGGCTAATAGGAGTCTTTCATGGTTCCATACAAATTTTAGGATTGTTTGTTCTATTTCTGTGAAAAATGCCATTGGAATTTTGATAGGGATTACATTGAATCTGTAGATTGCTTTAGGAAGTATTGACATTTTAATAATATTAATTCTTTTAATCCATGAGCATGGAATGGTTTTCCATTTATTTGTGTCTTTAATGTCTTGTAATTTTCAATACACAGGTCATTCACGTCCTTGGTTAAACTTTTAAAATATTTATTTATTTATTTGGCTGCACCAGGTCTTAGTTGTGGCATGTGGCATCTTTAGCTGTGGCATATGAACTCTTAGTTGAGGTATATGGGATCTAGCTCCCTGACCAGGGATTGAACCTGGGCCCCCTACATTGGGAGTGCAGTGCCTTAGCCCATGGACTGCCAGGGAAGTCTCCTCCTTGGTTAAATTTATTCTTAGATATGTTATTCTTTTTGACACAATTGTAAATGGAATTGTTTTCTTAATTTCTCTATCTGATAGTTCATTATTAGTGTATAGAAATGCAACAGATTTTGTATGTTTGCTTTGTTTGCATCCTGCAGCTTTACTGAATTCGTTTATTAGTTCTAACAGTTTTTTGGTGGAGTCTTTAGGGTTTTCTATATATAATATCATATAATATCATGTCATCTATGTGAAGGGACAGTGTTACTTCTTCCTCTCCAGTTGGATACCTTTCATTTCTTTTTCTTGCTTAAATGCTCTGGCTAGGACTTTCAATACTATGTTGAATAAAACTGGTGACTGTGGGCATGCTTGTTTTGTTCCTGATCTTTAATGAAATGCTATCAGCATTTAACTATTGAGTGTAATGTTAGCTGTGGGCTTGGATGACCTTTATAATGTTGAGATATGTTCCCCTCTATACTGGATTTGTTGAGAGCATTGATTGATTTTTGTATCTTGAACCATCCTTGCATTCCAAGAATAGATCCAGCTTGTTCATTGTGATAATAATTTTAATATGCTGCTGTATTCTGTTTGCTAGTATTTTGTTGAGGATTTTTGCATCAATGTTCATAGGGATATTGGTCTGTAGTTTTCTCTTCCTGTAGTGTCTTTGTCTGGCTTCGGTACCAGGATAAAGCTGGCCTCATAGAATGAGTTAGGAAGTGTACCCTCCTCTTCAATTTTTTGGAAAAGCTTGAGAAGGATTGGCATTTCTTCTTCTTTCAAAGTTTGCTAAAATTCACTAGTGAAGCCATCAGGTCACGAGCTTTTATTTGTCAGGAGATTTTTTATTACTGAGTCAGTCTTTTTACTAGATGCAAAAAAAGCATTTGACAAAATTCAACGTCCATTCATGATAAAAACTCTCATCAAAGTGGGTATAGAGGGAAGATATATCAACATAATAAAGGTCAGTTGCAGCAAACCCACAGCAGGCACCATACACAATGGTGAAAAGCTGAAAGCCTTCCCACTAAATTCAAGAATCAGACAAGGGTGCACACTCTTACCACTACTATCTAACATAGTATTGAAGTCCTAGCCACAACAATCAGACAAGAAAAAGAAATTAAAAGTAGGGAAGAGGTAAAACTGTCACTGTTTTTTTTTTTAACATCTTTATTGGAGTATAATCACCTTAAAATGATGTGTTAGTTTCTGCTTTATAACAAAGTGAATCACCTATACATATACATATATCCCCATATCTCCTCCCTCTTGTGTCACCCTCCCAGCCTCGCTATCCCACCCCTCTAAGTGGTCACAAAGCACTGAGTTGTTCTCCCTGTGGTATGCGGCTGCTTCCCACTAGCTATCTATTTTACATTTGGTAGTATATATAAGTCCATGCCACTCTCTCACTTTGTCCCAGCTTACCCTTCCCCTTCCCCATGTCCTCAAGTCCATTATCTACATCTCTGTCTTTACTCCTCTCCTGCCCCTACGTTCTTCAGAACCTATTTTTTTTTCTTTAGATTCCATATATATGTGTTAGCATACAGTATTTGTTTTTCTCTTTCTGACTTACTTCATTCTCTATGACAGACTCTCAGTCCATCCACCTCACTACAAATAACTCAATTTCGTTTCTTTTTATGGCTGAGTAATATTCCACTGTATATATGTGCCACATCTTCTTTATCCATTCACCTGTCAATGGACACTTAGGTTGCTTCCATGTCCTGGCTATTGTAAATAGAGCTGCAGTGAACACTGTGGTACATGACTCTTTTTGAATTATGGTTTTCTCAGAGTATATACCCAGTACTGGGATTGCTGGGTTGTATGGTAGTTCTATTTTTAGTTTTTTAAGGAAACTCCATAGTGTTCTCCATAGTAGCAGTATCAATTAACATTCCCACCAACAGTGCAAGAGGGTTCCGTTTTCTCCACACCCTCTCTAGCATTTATTGTTTGTAGATTTTTTGATGATGGCCATTCTGACTGGTGTGAGGTGATAACTCATTTTAGTTTTGATTTGCATTTCTCTAATGATTAGGGATGTTAAGCATTCTTTCATGTGTTCGTTGGCAATCTGTATATCTTCTTTGGAGAAATGCCTATTTAGGTCTTCTGCCCATTTTTGGATTGGGTAGTTTGTTTTTTTGATATCGAGCTGCATGAGCTGCTTGTAAATTTTGGAGATTAATCCTTTGTCAGTTGCTTCAATTGCACATATTTTCTCCATTCTGAGGGTTGTCTTTTCATCTTGCTTATGGATTCCTTTGCTGTGCAAAGACTTTTAAGTTTCATTAGGTCCCATTTGTTTATTTTTGTTTTTATTTCCATTTCTATAAGGGGTGGGTCAAAAACGATCTTGCTGTGATTTATGTCATAGAGTGTTCTGCCTATGTTTTCCTCTAAGAATTTTATAGCTTTATAGACCTTACATTTAGGTCTTTAATCCATTTTGAGTTTATTTTTGTATATGGTGTTACGGAGTGTTCTAAATTCATTCTTTCACATGTAGCTGTCCAGTTTTCCCAGCACCACTTATTGAAGAGGCTGTCTTTTCTCTATTGAATATTCTTGCCTCCTTTATCAAATATAAGGTGACCATATGTGCGTGGGTTTATCTCTGGGCTTTCTATCCTGTTCCATTGATCTGTATTTCTGCTTTTGTGCCAGTACCATACTGTCATGATTACTGTAGCATTCTAGTATAGTCTGAAGTCCAGGAGCCTGATTCCTCCAACTCCGTTTTTCTTTCTCAGTATTGCTTTGGCTATTCAGGGTCTTTGTGTTTCCATACAAATTGTGAAACTTTTTGTTCTAGTTCTGTGAAAAATGTCATTGGTAGTTTGATAGGAATTGCAGTGAATCTGTAGATTGCTTTGGGTAGTAGAGTCATTTTCACAATGTTGATTCTTCCAATCCAAGAACATGGTATATCTCTCCATCTGTTTGTATCACTTTTATTTTCTTTCATCAGTGTCTTCTACTTTTCTGCACACAGGTCTTTTGTCTCCTTAGGCAGGTTTATTGCTGGGTATTTTATTCTTTTTGTTGCAATGGTAAATGGGAGTGTTTCCTTAATTTCTCTTTCAGATTTTTCATCATTTGTGTATAGGAATGCAAGAGATTTCTGTGCATTAATTTAGTATCCTTCAACTTTACCAAATTCATTGATTAGCTCTAGTAGTTTTCTGGTAGCATCTTTAGGATTCTCTTTGTATAGTATCATGTCATCTGCAAACAGTGACAGCTTTACTTCTTCTTTTCTGATTTGGATTCCTTTTATTTCTTTTTCTTCCCTGATTGCCGTGGCTAGGACTTCCAAAACTATGTTGAATAATAATGGTGAGAGGGGCAACCTTGTCTTGTTCCTGATCTTAGCGGAAATGGTTTCAGTTTTTCAGCATTGAGAACAATGTTGGCTGTGGGTTTGTCATATATGGCCTTTATTATGTTGAGGTAAGTTCCCTCTATGCCTACATTCTGGAGGGTTTTTATCATAAATGGGTGTTGAATTTTGTCAAAAGCTTTTTCTGCATCTATTGAGATGATCATATGGTTTTTATCCTTCAATTTGTTAATATGGTGTATCACATTGATTGATTTTTGTAACTGAATAATCCTTGCATTCCTGGGATAAACCCCACTTGATCATGGTGTATGATCCTTTTAATGTGCTGTTGGATTCTGTTTGCTAGTATTTTGTTGAGGATTTTTGCATCTATGTTCATCAGTGATATTGGTCTGTGGTTTTCTTTTTTTGTGACATCTTTGTCTGGTTTTGGTATCAGGGTGATGGTGGCCTTGTAGAATGAGTTTGGGAGTGTTCCTCCCTCTGCTATATTTTGGAAGAGTTTGAGAAGAATAGGTGTTAGCTCTTCTCTAAATGTTTGATAGAATTCCCGTGTGAAGCCATCTGGTCCTGGGCTTTTGTTTGTTGGAAGATTTTTAATCACAGTCTCAATTTCCATGCTTGTGATTGGTCTGTTTATATTTTCTCGTTCTTCCTGGTACCGTCTCGAAGGTTGTGCCTTTCTAAGAATTTGTCCATTTGTTTCTGGTTGTCCAATTTATTGGCATATAGTTGCTTGTAGTAATCTCTCATGATCCTTTGTATTTCTACAGTGTCAGCTGTTACTTCTCCTTTTTCATTTCTAATTCTATTGATTTGAGTCTTCTCCCTTTTGTTCTTGATAAGTCTGGCTAATCGTTTATCAATTGTGTTTATCTTCTCAAAGAACAAGCTTTTAGTTTTATTGAAATTTGCTCTTGTTTCCTTCATTTCTTTTTCATTTATTTCTGATCTGATCCTTATGATTTCTTTCCTTCTGCTAACTTTGGGGGTTTTTTGTTCTTCTTTCTCTAATTGCTTTGGGTGTAAGGTTAGGGTGTTTATTTGAGATGTTTCTTGTTTCTTGAGGTAGGATTTTATTGCTATAAACTTCCCTCTTAGAACTGCTTTTGCTGCATCCCATAGGTTTTGGGTCGTCGTGTTTTCATTGTCATTTTTTTCTAGGTTTTTAAAAATTTCCTCTTCGATTTCTTCAGTGATCTCCTGGCTATTTAGTAGTGTATTGTTTATCCTCCATCTGTTGGTATTTTTTACAGATATTTTCCTGTAATTGATATCTAGTCTCATAGCCTTGTGATCGGAAAAGATACTTAATACAATTTCAATTTTGTTAAATTTACCAAGGCTTGATTTGTGACCCAAGATATGATCTTTCCTGGAGAAGGTTCCATGAGCACTTGAGAATAAAGTGTATTCTGTTGTTTTTGGATGGAATGTCCTATAAATATTAATTAAGTCCATCATGTTGAATGTATCATTTAAAGCTTGTGTCTCCTTATTTATTTTCATTTTAGATGATCTGTCCATTGGTGAAAGTGGAGTGTTAAAGTCCCCTACTATGACTGTGTTAATGTCAATTTCCCCTTTTATGGCTGTTAGCATTTGCCTTATGTATTGAGGTGCTCCTATGTTGGGTGCATAAATATTTACAATTGTTATATCTTCTTGGATTGATCCCTTGATCATTATGTAGTTTCCTTCTTTGTCTCTTGTAATAGTCTTTATTTTAAAGTCTGTTTTGTCTGATATGAGTGTTGCTACTCCAGCTTTCTTCTGATTTCCATTTGCATGGAAATCTTTTTCCATCCCCTCACTTTCATTCTGTATGTGTCCCTAGGTCTGAAGTGGGTATCTTGTAGACAACATATATATGGGTCTTGTTTTTGTATCCATTCAGCTAGTCTATGTCTTTTGGTTGGAGCATTTAATCCACTTGCATTTAAGGTAATTATCGATATGTATGTTCTTATTACCATTTTCTTAATTGTTTTGGGTTTGTTATTGTAGGTCTTTTCCTTCTCTTGTGTTTCCTGCCTAGAGAAGTTCCTTTAGCATTTGTTGTAAAGCTGGTTTGGTGGTGCTGAATTCTCTTAGCTTTTGCTTGTCTGTAAAGGTTTTAATTTCTCCATCGAATCTGAATGAGATCCTTGCTGGGTAGAGTAATCTTGGTTGTAGGTTTTTCCCTTTCATCACGTTATATATTTCCTGCCATTCCCTTCTGGATTGCAGTTTCTGCTGAGAAATCAGCTGTTAACCTTATTCCCCTGTATGTTATTTGTTGCTTTTGCTTTGCTGCTGTAAATATTTTTTCTTTGTATTTAATTTTTGATAGTTCGATTAATATGTGTGTTGGCGTGTTTCTCCTTGGATTTATCCTGTATAGGACTCTCTATGCTTCCTGGACTTGATTAACTATTTCCTTTCCCATATTAGGGAAATTTTCAACTATAATCTCTTCAAATATTTTCTCATTCCCTTTCTTTTTCTCTTCTCCTTCTGGGACCCCTATAATTTGAATGTTGGTGCATTTAATGTCGTCCCAGAGGTCTCTGAGACTGTCCTCAGTTCTTTTCATTCTTTTTTCTTTATTCTGCTCTGTGGTAGTTATTTCCACTCTTTTTTCTTCCATGTCACTTATCCGTTCTTCTGCCTCAGTTATTCTGCTATTGATTCCTTCTCGAGAATTTTTAATTTCATTTATTGTGTTGTTCATCATTGTTTGTTTGCTCTTTAGTTCTTCTACTTCCTTGTTAAACGTTTCTTGTATTTTCTCCATTGTATTTGCAAGATTTTGGATCATATTTACTATCATTACTCTGAATTCTTTTTCAGGTAGTCTGCCTATTTCCTCTTCATTTGATTGGTCTGGTGGGTTTTTACTTTGTTCCTTCATCTGCTGTGTTTTTCTCTGCCTTCTCATTTTGCTTAACTTACTGTGTTTGGGGTCTCCTTTTTGCAGGCTGCTCGTTCATAGTTCCCATTGTATTTGGTGTCTGCCCCCAGTGGCTAAGGTTGTTTCAGTGGGTTGTGTAGGCTTCCTTGTGGAAGGGAGTAGTGGCTGTGTTCTGGTGGATGAGGGTTGATCTTGTCTTTCTTGTGGGCAGGACAGCATCCGGTGGTGTTCTTTGGGTTGTCTGTAAACTTATTATGATTTTAGGCAGCCTTTCTGCTAATGGGTGGTGTTGTGTTCCTGTCTTGCTAGTTGTTTGGCATAGGGTGTGCAGCACTGTAGCTTCCTGGTCGTTGAGTGGAGCTGGGTCTTAGCATTGAGATGGAGATCTCTGGGAGAGCTTTCGCCGTTTGATATTACGTGGAACTGGGAAGTTTCTGATGGACTAATGTCCTAAACTCAGCTCTCCCACCTCAGAGGCAGAGGCCTGACACCTGGAAGGAGCACCAAGACCCTCTCAGCCACACACCTCAGAAGAAAAGGGAGAAAAAAAGAAAGAAAGAAAAAAGTAAAGTAAATAAAATAAAGTTATTAAAGTAAAAAATCATTATTAAAAATAAAACATATTAAAAAGTAGCAAAAAACAGAAAGAAGAGAGCAACCAAACCAAAAAACAAATCCACCAATGATAACAAGCGCTAAAAAGTATACTTAAAAAGCAGACAGACAGAACCCCAGGACAAACGATAAAAGCAAAGCTATAAAGACAAAATCACACAAAGAAGCATACACATACATACTCACAAAATGAGAAAAAGGAAAAAATACATATAACGTTTCTCCCAAAGTCCACTGCCTCAATTTTAGATGATTCATTGTCTATTCAGGTATTCCACAGATGCAGGGTACAAGTTGATTGTGGAGATTTAATCCACTGCTCCTGAGGCTGCTGGGAGAGATTTCCCTTTCTCTTCTTTGTTCGCACATCTCCTGGGGTTCAGCTTTGGATGTGGCCCTGCCTCTGCGTGTAGGTCCCCTGAGGGCATCTGTTCTTTGCTCAGACAGGACGAGGTTAAAGTTGCAGTTGATTAAGGGGCTCTGACTCACTCAGGCCGGGGAGAGGGAGGGGTTCAGAATGTGGGGCGAGCCTGCGGTGGCAGAGGCCAGCATTACATTGCAACAGCCTGAGGCATGCCATGTGTTCTCCCAGGAAAGTCGTCCCTGGATCACGGGACCCTGGTAGTGGCAGGCTGCACAGGCTCCCGGGAGGGGAGGTGCAGATAGTGACCTGTGTTTGTACATAGGCTTCTTGGTGGCTGCAGCAACAGTCTTAGCATCTCATGCCCATATCTGGTGTCCGCACTGATAGCCGCGCTTGTGCCCATCTCTGAAGCTCACTTAGGCGGTACTCTGAATCCCCTCTCCTCACGCACCCTGAAACAATGGTCTCTTACCTCTTAGGCAGGTCCAGACTTTTCCCGAGACTCCCTCCCGGCTAGCTGTGGTGCACTAGCCCCCTTCAGGCTGTGTTCACGCTGCCAACCCCAGTCCCTTCCCTGGGGTCTGACCTCCGAAACCCGAGCCTCAGCTCCCAGCCGCCAACCGTCCCGGCCGGTGGGTAAGCAGACAAGCCTCTCAGGCTGTTGAGTGCTGGTTGGCACCAATCCACTGTGTGGGAATCTCTCCACTTGGCCCTCTGCACCCCTGTTGCTGCACAATCCTCCATGGCTCCGAATCTTCCCCCCCCACCGCCACCCCCCGTCTCCGCCAGTGAAGGGGCTTCCTAGTGTGTGGAAACTTTTCCTCCTTCACAGCTCCCTCCCAGTGGTGCAGGTCCCATCCCTATTCTTTTGTCTCTGTTTTTTCTTTTTTCTTTTGCCCTACCCATGTACATGGGGAGTTTCTTGCCTTTTGGGAAGTCTGAGGTCTTCTGCCAGCGTTCAGTAGGCGTTCTGTAGGAGTTGTTCCACATGTAGATGTATATCTGATTTATTTGTGGGGAGGAAGGTGATCTCCACGTCTTACTCTTCTGCCATCTTGAAGGTCTCCCCAAAACTGTCACTGTTTGCCAATGACATAGAGAACCCTAAAATCTCCACGCAAAAAATACTAGAATAATAAATGAATTCAGTAAGGTTGCAGAATACAAGATTAGCATGCAGAAATCTGTTGTGTTTCTATATACTAGTAATGAAATATCAGAAAGAGAAAGGAAAAAATCCATTTAAAATTGCATCCAGGGGCTTCCCTGGTGGTACAGTGGTTAAGAATCTTCCTGCCAATGCTGGGGACACAGGTTCGATCCCTGGTCCAGGAAGATCCCACATGCCATGGACCAACTTAGCCTGTGTACCACAACTACTGAGCCTGTGCTCTAGAGCCCGCGAGCCACAACTACTGAGCCCACGTGCCACAACTGCTGAAGCCTGCATGCCTAGAGTCCGTGCTCCACAACAAGAGAAGCCACCACAATGAGAAGCCCATGTACTGCAATGAAGAGTAGCCCCCACTTGAAGCAACTAGAGAAAGCCCGCGCACAGCAACAACAACCCAATGTTGCCAAAAATAAAAAAATAAAATTGCATCCAAAAAAAAAAAAAAACTTAGGAATAAACATAAACCAAGGAGGTGAAACACCTATACCCCAGAAGCTATAAAACACTGATGAAGGAAACTGAAGATGAGTCAAAGAAATGGAAATACATACCATGGCTTTGGATTAGAGGAATTAATATTGTTAAAATGGCCATACTACCAAGGCAATATACAGATTTAATGCATTTCCTGTCAAAATACCCATGACATTTTTCATAGAACTAGGAAAATCCTAAAATTTATATGGAGATGTTGAGAGCTCAAGATGGTGGAGTAGAAGGATGTGAGCTCACCCGCTTCTTACGAAAACACCAAAATCACAACTAACTGAACAACCATCGCCAAAAAATGATGGAACATACCAAAAAAGATACCCTACATCCAAAGACAAAAAAGAAGCCACAATGAGATGGTAGGATGGGCGCAATTGTGATAAAATCATATCCCATACCCACTGGTGAGTGACCCAGAAACTGGAAAACAATTATACCACAGAAGTTATCCCACAGGAGTGAAAGTTTTGAGCCCCACGTCAGGCTTCCCAGCCTGGGGGTCCAGCAACAGGAGGAGGAGTCCCCAGAGAATCTGGCTTTGAAGGCCAGCGGGGTTTGATTGCAGGACTTCCACAGACTGGGGGAAAAAGAAACTCCATTCGTGAAGGATGCACACAAAGTCTTGTGTGTACCAGGAACCAGGGGAAAAAAGCAGTGAACCCATAAGAGACTGGGCCAAACCTACCTGCAAGTATTGGAGGGTCTCCTGCAGAGGTGGGGGGCAGCTGGGGTTCACTGCAGGGACAAAGAACACTGGCAGCAGCAGTTCTGGGAAGTCCCCACTGGCATGAACCCTCCTGGAGGCCACCATTAGCCCCACCAAACAGCCTGTAGTCTCCAGTGCTGGGTCGCCTAAGGCCAAACAACAAACAGGGCAGGAACACAGCCCCACCCATCAGCAGACAAGTGGCTTAAACTCCCCCTGAGCATGGCCCTGCCCACCAGAGGGACAAGACCCAGATCCACCCACCACTGACCAGGAACCAGCCCCTCCCATCAGGAAACCTGCACAATCCTCTTAGACAGCCTCATCTTCCAGAGGGCAGAGAGCAGAAAAAAGAGCTACAATCCTGCAACCTGTGGAACAGAAAATGCAACCACAGAAAGTTAGTCAAAAGGAGATGGCAGGGACTTCCCTGGTGGCACAGTGGTTAAGAATCCACCTGCCAATGCAGGGGACATGGGTTCAATCCCTGGTCTGAGAAGATCCCACATGCTGCAAAGCAACTAAGCCCATACACCACAACTACTGAGCCTGCACTCTAGAGCCTGTGAGCCACAACTACTGAGCCCACGTGCTGCAACTACTGAAGCTCACGTGCCTAGAGCCTGTGCTCCACAACAAGAGAAGTCACCGCAATGAGAAGCCTGCACACTACAACGAAAAGTAACCCCCACTTGCCGCAACTAGAGAAAGCCCGCGCACAGCAACAAAGACCCAACACGGCCAAAAATAAATTAAATAAATAATTTTTTAAAAAATGAGATGACAGGGCTTCCCTGGTGGCGCAGTGGTTGGGAGTCTGCCTGCTAATGCAGGGGATGCGGGTTCGGGCCCTGGTCTGGGAGGATCCCACATGCCGCGGGGCGACTGAGCCCGTGAGCCACAACTGCTGAGCTTGCGCGTCTGGAGCCTGTGCTCCGCAACGAGAGAGGCCGCGATGGTGAGAGGCCCGCGCACCGTGATGAAGAGTGGCCCCCACTTGCCGCAACTAGGGAAAGCCCTAGCACAGAAACGAAGACTCAACATAGCAATCAATCAATCAATCAATTAATCAATAAAATAAATCTTTAAAAAAAAAAAATGAGATGACAGAGGAATTTTTCCCAGATGAAGGAACAAGATGAAAACAACTGGGTGAAGTGGAGATAGCCAATCTACCAGAAAAAGAATTCAGAATAATAATAGTTAAGGTGATCCAAGATCTCAGAAAAAGAATGGAGGCAAGGAACAGGAAATGCAAGGAATGTTTAACAAAGACCTAGAAGAACTAAAGAACAAACAAACAGAGATGAGCAATACAATAACTGAAATGAATACACTAGAAGGAATCAATAGCAGAATACATGAGGCAGAAGAATAGATAAATGACCTGGAAGACAGAATGGTGGAAATCACTGCCACAGATCAGAATAAAGAAAAAAGACTGAAAAAAATGAAGACAGTATAAGAGACCTCTGGGACAATATCATACGCACTAACATTCGCATTATAGGAGTCCCAAAAGGAGAACAGAGAGAGAAAGGATCTGAAAAAATATTTGAAGAGATAATAGCTGAAAACTACCCTAACATGGGAAAGGGAACAGTCACCCTAGTCCAGGAAGTGCAGAGAGTCCCAGACAGGATAAACCCAAGGATGAACATGCTGAGACGCATAGTAATCAAACTGACAAAAATTAAAGACAAAGAAAAAATATTAAAAGCAACAAGGGAAAAAAGAAAAATAACATACAGAGGAACACTGGTAAAGTTATCAGCTGATTACTCAGCAAAACCTCTGCAGGCCAGAAGAGAGTGGCATGATATATTTAAAGTGATGAAATGATAGAACCCACAACAAAATACTCTACCCAGCAAAGCTCTCATTCAGATGTGATGGAGAAATCAAAAGCTTCACAGACAAGCAAAAGCTAAGACCACCACTAGACCAACTTTGCAACAAATGCTAAAGGAACTTCTCTAGGTGAAAGAGACCAGCAACTTAAAACAACCTTGTACATATATAGACTGCTATATCAAAACCTCATGGGAACTGCAAAACAAAAGACTACAATAGATACACACACAAAAAAAGAAAAAGCTACCCAAACACAGCACTAAAGCTGGTCATCAAACCACAAGAGAAGAGAACAAAAGAGGAGAGGAAGAAAAAGACCTACAAACACAAACCCAAAACAATTAAGAAAATGACAATAGGAACATACATGTCAATAATTACCTTAAACGTAAATGGATTAAATGCTCCAACCAAAAGACATGGACTGGCTGAATGGTTACAAAAACAAGACACCACTTCAGACCTAGGGACACATACAGACTAAAAGTGAGGGGATGGAAAAAGGTATTCCATGCAAATGGAAATCAGTAGAAACCTGAAGTATCAATATTCATATCAGACAAAATAGACTTTAAAATAAAGACTGTTATAAATGAGACAAAGAAGGACACTACATAATGATCAAGGGATCAATCCAAGAAGAAGACATAACAATTGTGAATATATATGCAACCAACATAAGAGCACCTCAATATATAGGGCAAATACGAATGGCCATAAAGGGAGAAGTCGACAGTAACACAATAATAGTGGGTGACTTTAACACCCCTCTTTCATCAGTGGACAGATCTTCCAGATAGAAAATCAATAAGGAAACACAGGCCTTAAATGACACATTAGACCTGATGGATTTAATTGATATTTATAGAGCATTCCATCAAAAGTAGCAGAATACACATTCTTCTCATGTGCACATGGAACATTCTCCAGGATTGACTACATGCTGGGCCACAAAAGGAGCCTCGGTAAATTTAAGAAAATTGAAATCATATCAAGCATCTTTTCTGACCACAACACTATGACATTAGAAATCAACTACAAGTAAAAAATCACAAACACAGGGAGACTAAACAATATGCTACTAAACAACCAATGGATCACTGAAGAAATCAAAGAGGAAATCAAAATATACCTAGAGACAAATGAAAACAAAAGCACAGTGAGCAAAAACCTATGGGACACAGCAAAAGCAGTTCTAAGAGGCAGGCTTATAACAATAAAATCTTACCTCAGGAAACAATAAAAATCTCAAGTAAACAACCTAAACTTACACCTAAAACAACTAGAGAAAGAAGAACAAACAAAACCTAAAGTCACTAGAAGGAAAGAAATCATGAAGATCAGAGAAGAAATAAATGAAATAGAGATGAAGAAAAGATAGAAAAGATCAGTGAAACTAAAAGCTGGTTCTTTGAAAAGATAGACAAAATTGATAAACCTTAAGCCAAATTCATCAAGAAAAAAAGGGAGAGGACTCAAATCAATAAATTAGAAATGAAAAAGGAGAAGTTACAACTGACACCACAGAAATACAAGGGATCATAAGAAACTACTTCAAGCAGCTATATTTCAATAAAATGTACAACCTGAAAGAAATGGGAAAATTCTTATAAAGGTACTATCTCTCAAGACTGAACCAGGAAGAAATAGAAAATATGAACAGACCAATCACAAGTACTGAAATTGAAACTGTGATTTTTTTTTTTTTTTTGCTGTCAACAGGAGCTTTTTTTTCATTTTTTAAATTTTTAAAAATGTTTATTTATTTATTTTCTTATTAGTCATCCATTTTATACACATCAGTGTATACATGTCAATCCGAATCTCCCAATTCATTACACCACAACCCCCACCCCCCGCCACTTTCCCCCCTTGGTTTCCATATGCTTGTTCTCTACTTCTGTGTCTCAATTTCTGCTCTGCAAACCGGTTCATCTGTACCATTTTCTAGGTTCCACATATGTGCATTAATATATGATATATGTTTTTCTCTTTCTGACTTACTTCACTCTGTATGACAGTCTCTAGATGTCTCTAAGGAGACAAAACCCTGTACTCTGAAAACTATAAGATGCTGATGAAAGAAAACGAAGACTACACAAGCAGATGGAAAGATATATCATGTTCTTGGATTGGAAGAATCAGTATTATCAAAATAACTGTACTACCCAAGGCAATCTACAGAATCAATGAAATCCCTATCAAATTACCAATGGAATTTTTCACAGAACTAGAGCAAAAATCTTAAAATTTATATGGAGACACAAAAGACCCTGAATAGCTAAAGCAATCTTGAGAAAGAAAAACGGAGCTGGAGGAATCAGGCTCCCTGACTTCAGACCATACTACAAAGCTATAGTCATCAAAACAGTATGGTACTGGCACAAAAATAGAAATATAGATCAATGTAACAGGATAGAAAGCCCAGAAAGAAACACGCACACCTATGGTCAATTAATCTACAACAAAGGAGATGAGATGAAGCAATGGAGGAAAGACAGTCTCAGTAAATGGTGCTGGCAAAACTGGACAGCTACAAGTAAAAAATGAAATTAGAACACTCTCTAACACCATACACAAAAATAAACTCCAAATGGATTAAAGACCTAAGTGTAAGACCGGACAATATAAAACTCTTAGAGGAAAACATAGGCAGAACACTCTCTGACATAAATTGCAGCAATATCTTTTTCCATTCATCTTCCAGAGTAATGGAAATAAAAACAATAATAAACAAATGGGACCTAATTAAACTCAAAAGCTTTTGCACAGCGAAGGAAACCATAAACAAGACAAAAAGACAACCTGCAGAATGGGAGAAAATATTTGCAAACAACGTGACCTACAAGGGGTTAGTCTCCAAAATTTACAAAGAGCTCACGCAGCTTAATATAAAAACAAACAACCCAATCAAAAAATGAGCAGAAGACCTAAATAGACATTTCTCCGAAGAAGACATACAGATGGCCAAGAGGCACATGAAAAGATGTTCAGCATTGCTAATTTAAACAAATACAAATCAAAACTGGAATGAGAAATCACCCCACACCAGTCAGAATTGCTAGCATCAAAAAATCCAGAAACAATAAATGCTGGAAAGGGCTGGAGAGAGGGAACCCTGTTGGTGGGAGTGTATATTGGTATAGCCACTGTGGAGAACAGTATGGAGGTTCCTTAAAAAACTAAAAATGGAGTTATCATATGATCCTGAAATCCCACTCCTGGGCATATATCTGGAGAAAAACATGGCCCAAAATGATACATGCACCCCAGTGTTCATTGCAGCACTCTTCATAATAGCCAAGACATGGAAGCAACCTAAATGTCCATCAACAGATGAATGAATAAAGAAGATGTGGTACATATATACAATGGAATATTACTCAGCCATTAAAAAGAATGAAATAATGCCATTTGCAGCAACATGGATGAAACTAGAGATTGTCATAGTGAGTGAAGTAGGTCAGACAGAGAAAGACAAATATCATATGATATAGCTTATATGTGGAATCTAAAAAAAAATGATACAAATGAACTTATTTACAATACAGAAACAGACTCTCAGAGTTAGAGAAGGAACTTATGGTTACCAGAGGGGGGTGGTGGGAGGGATAGTTAGGGAGTTTGGGATTGATTGATTGTTAAAATGGATAAACGGGCTTCCCTGGTGGTGCAGTAGTTAAGAATCCGCCTGCCAATGCGGATTGGGGACACGGGTTCAAGCCCTGGTCCAGGAAGATCCCACATGCCACGGAGCAACTAAGCCCATGCGCCACAACTACTGAGCCTGTGCTCTAGAGCCCGCGAGCCACAACTACTGAAGCCTGCATGCCTAGAGCCAATGCTCCGCAACAAGAGAAGCCACCGCAATGAGAAGCCCGTGCACCACAATGAAGAGTAGCCCCTGCTCGCTGCAACTAGAGAAAGCCCACGTGCAGTAACAAAGACCCAACTCAGCCAAGTAAATTTTAAAAAAATAAATGGATAACCAACCGGGACCTACTGTATAGCACAGGGAGCTCTGCTCAATATTATGTAACTACCTAAATGGAAAAAGAATTTGAGAAAGAATAGATACATGTATACGTATAACTGAATCACTTTGCTGTACACCTGGAACTAACACAACATTGTTAATAAACTATACTCCAATATAAAATAAAATGTTAAAATAAAATAAAATTTATATGGAACCACAAAACTCCCTGAATTCCCAAAGCAATCCTGAGAAAAAAGAAGAAAGCTGGAGGCATAACACTTCCAGACTTCAGATAATACTATACAGTAATCAAAACACCATGGTACTGGCACAAAAACAGACATATGGACCAATGGAACAGAATAGAGAGTCCATAAATAAACCCACACACCTACAGTCAATTAATTTACAACAAAGGAGACAAGAATATACAATGAAGAAAAGACAGTCTCTTCAGCAAGTGGTTTTGGGAAAACTGGACAGCCGCATATAAAACAGTGGCACATTAGAACATTCCTTCACACCATAAACAAAAACTCAAAGTGGTTCAAAGACCTAAATGTACAACCTGAAACCATAAAACTCCTAGAAGAGAAGATTTGCAGAACACACTTAGATAAAATCATAACAAACTTTTCTTGGATCATTCTCCTAAGGCAAAAGAAATAAAAGCAAAAGAACCCCCAACTGGGACCTACTTAAACTTAAAAGCTTTCACACAACAAAAGAAGCCATCAACAAAACAAAAAGACAACCTACAGAATGGGAGAAAATATTTGCAAATGGTATGAACAATAGGGGTAATAATCAAAATATGTAATCAGCACATGCAGCTCAATATCAAAAAAACAAACAATCCAATTTAAAAATGGGCAGAAGACCTGAATAGACATTTTTCCAAAGAAGACATACAGGTCGCTAACTGGCACATGAAAAGCTGTTCAGCATTGCTAGTCATTAGAGAAATACAAATCACAACTATGAGATATTACCTCACATCTGTCAGAATAACTATCATCAAAAAGTCTACAAGTAACAAACATTGACAAGGATGTGGAGAAAAGGGAACCCTCATACACTGTTGGTGGGAATGTAAATTGGTGCAGCAAATGTGGAAAACAGTATGGAGCTTCCTCAAAAAACTAAAAATAGAACTATTATATGATCCAGCAATTCCACTGCTGGGTATATATCCAAAGAAAATGAAAACACAAATCAAAAAGATATATTAACCCCAATGTTTATAGCAGCATTATTTACAATTGCCAAGATATTGAAGCAACCTAAGTATCCATCAACAGATGAATGGATAAAGCAGATGCGGTATGTATATATACAATGGAATATTACTCAGCTGTAAAAAAGAATGAAATTCTGCCATTTGCAACAATGCGAATGGACCTAGAGAGTATTATGCTTAGTGAAAAAGTCAGACAAAGACAAATACTCTATGTTATCACTTACATGTGGACTCTAAAAGCTAGAACAAATGAATGTATATAATAAAACAGAAACAGAACTACAGATATAGAGAACAAGCTAGTGGTTACCAGTGGAGAGTGGGAAAGGGGAGGGACAAGATAGGAGTAAGGGATTAAGAGATACAAACTACTGGGCTTCCCTGGTGGCGCAGTGGTTGAGACTCTGCCTGCCAATGCAGGGGACACGGGTTCGAGCCCTGGTCTGGGAGGATCCCACATGCCGCGTAGCAACTGGGCTCATGAGCCACAATTATTGAGCCTGCGCGTTTGGAGCCTGTGCTCCACAACGAGAGAGGCCGCGATGGTGAGAGGCCCACGCACCGCGATGAAGAGTGGACCCCGCTTGCCACAACTAGAGAAAGCCCTCGCACAGAAACGAAGACCCAACACAGCCATAAATAATAAATAAACAAATACTTTAAAAAATAATGACTCCCTTCTTTAAAAAAAAAAAAAAAAAAGAGAGATACAAACTACTATGAATAAAATAGATAAGCAACAAGGATATGTTGTACAGCACAGGGAAATATAGTCATTGTTTTGTAATAACATTAAATGGAGTATAATCTTTAAAAATAATGAAAATAATATAATATTGTAAATCAACTATACTTCAATAAAAAAAGAAACAAATTGGAACATATTAGGCTATCAATTATAGGTGTCAATTTTAATTTTTATTATAGTTATTTTGATATAAAGTATCATTTTCATTATTTCCTTTATACTTTCTATTTGATTTTCATTGAGTTCTGGTGACAGTTTCATAATGGAGTATATAAAGTAATTTAAAATATACTCCTTTGCTTATTCTCTTTTAGGACTTTTGCATGGCTTGGAAACAGGAATCAGAATTTACAAAGACAGATAGAGCTGCCAGAGTCATTCAGAAGGCCTGGAAAAGTTTCCTTGTGAGTTTATTTCGGTTTTTTGCAGTTTTATTGAAATGTAATTGATATATCATATAGTTCACCTGTTTAAAGTATACAATTCAGGGACTTCCCTTGCGGTCCAGTGGTTAAGACTTCGCCTTCCAATGCAGGGGGTGCGGATTCGATCCCTGGTTGGGGAACTAAGATCCCACATGCCTTGTGGCCAAAAAACCAAAACACAGAACAGAAGCAATATTGTAACAAATTCAATAAAGACTTTAAAAAATAATAAAGTATACAATTCAATAGCTTTTAGTATATTAAAGTGTTGTATACCACCCTTTGCTTTATAAGTAGACATTTTTTAAAGTTTCAAAAAGTTAACATTAATTAATTATCTCATTAACCTCACTAATATTTATTGAGTTTCTGATCTGGGCCAGGCTCTTTGATAACGGCTACTGTGAGCAAAAGTATCACTAATTGGCTTATTTGGCTTTCACCTCTAAAAATTTTATATCTTGACTCTGGAATCAGGTTTGTGAGCAAGTGTTAGGGATACATTCACTCATTTAATATTTATTCAGTACCTACTCTTGAGGATGTAAAGTATATCTGGATTAATGTACTAGTTTCTCACCATACTCTAGTCTGAGTAGAACTAGTAGTCTCCTTACCCAATAAGGAATATTCCAAGTTGATTTACTGGGTTGGGTGAGAGCCAAGAGGTGAAATGACTTTTCTCTTTTCTCTAGGATAGCATCAACAGTCTGTCTGTGTGTGAAGTGGTATGGCTGTCTTTCTAGCACACAAAAATACCTTTATATCAGTTAATGATGTCTTGAAAAATAGTTTCTATTATTTGCCTATGCTGGGGCACAACTATTGATTTCCAACACTAAAAAAAAAGAATTTCCTTTAAAATCTACTATTCCTTTGTTGGTTTCTAACAGCATACTTGTCATCTCGGCTTAAGCTTTTCTGTCATTTGTAACTTCTTCTCTCGCACATTCAAATCCAATCAGCCACATACCTTTGAACACCTGTTACGTTCCTGACACTGTGCTAGGCATTTTACAATACATCCTCGTGTTCAAGGAGCTTCAGTAGAGAAGCCATGTATATAAACAAACGTGTGTGTGTGTATTTTAACAAGATGGTAGACTGAGCACACATTTTCACTTTCTATCCCTCTAGAACCCAACTGAAGTGACAATGTATAGAAAGTTAACCCATAACAGAGAGAAGGGAGTTCATGAACAAATAGGAAATTTTATCTCATACCAAAAATAAATGGTAGTATCCTGTTGGACATATCTATGTAGAAGACTTGCCTATACATACCTTAAAGGGGCACTAGTGAGATAGCTCATTTGTCATTGGAACCCTAGAAAGGATATCAATTAGGATTTAGCAATTTAAAAAGGCTAAAAGGAGAATGACTATAGACAATGGGGTTAATTGAAGGTCTGTACATGGAACAGCTGTGCCATTTGTCTCCACTGTCACTTCAAGACCCAAAGCTATAGGCAGGTGGATATTTATCATTAGTCAAAAATCTACTGGTAGATGGATATTTACCATTGTGCATAAGAGAAACAAACCCAGAGTAGCCCACAGCTTTGGAAAGATGGCAGAGGTAGAGCCAAGAAAAAAGATCCCTTTGGTTCCAGGAAATCTCCTGAAAAAGAGGAAGGCTTATCAGGCCCTCAAAGCCACCCAGGCAAAGCAGGTGCTTTTGCAAAGGAAGGAGCAGAGGAAAGGAGAAAAACTCAAGTTTAAGCAACTAGAATGGTTCCTACATGATTCCTGGCGGCAACTACGTGACAGGGTGCGACTCAGACAACTAGAAGTGAAACCTCATGGCTTGGAAGTGCCAGATAAACACTCCTTGGCCTTTGTTGTACACATCCAAATGATTAATAGTGTGAGTTTAGTGGTGCAGAGGACCATTGCAAGACTTTGCCTGAATAAGATTTTCAGTGGTGTCTTTATGAAAGTAACTCCTTAAACCATAAAAACGCTTCATATAGTGGAACCTTATGTGACCTGGGGATTTGCAAATCTGAAATCTATTCAGGAACTCATCTTTAAATGTGGACAAGCCAAGGTCAAGAATAAAATCGTCACACTGACAGACAACACAGTGATTGGGGAGCACCTGGGGAAGTTTGGTGTCATTTGCTTGGAAGACCTCATTCATGGAGTTGCCTTCCCAGGGAAGGATTTTCAGGTGATCTCAGGGTTCTTGTGCCCTTTGCAACTCTCAGTGGCCTATCGTGCTACCAAGAATAGAGGGGGCTTCCTCAAGGAAGTGGGCTCACCTGGCTATCAAGGTGAATGCATCAATCGACTCATCTGGCAGCTGAACTAAACCCAGAATATCTGAAAACACAGTGCATTGGAAGCATGTGTTTTTGTTTTATGGAATTGTTACCCATTATCTTCAAGGAAGATTATTTTCTGCTTTATCTTCAGAAACTGGTGGTGAAAGGTCAGGAAAAAGATGATGATGTTCACAGGAGGCACTTTTCA
This sequence comes from Eschrichtius robustus, assembly GCF_028021215.1. Classification (NCBI taxonomy): domain Eukaryota; kingdom Metazoa; phylum Chordata; class Mammalia; order Artiodactyla; family Eschrichtiidae; genus Eschrichtius; species Eschrichtius robustus. The sequence continues at coordinate 19,742,923 of NC_090834.1, read as the reverse complement.
TCCCACCTCAGTTCCAAGGAAAAGTTCCTGTGTGTTTTCTGTGATGACCACCGTCCACCACTGAAACCAGCAAAGATTCACTCCATGGAGAAAGGAGTACTGTTTTATCACATCTTCTATCCTGGGGTTTAATGTTGGTGAATGAATACCCAAGCACGAATACAAGACAGCAGTGAACCAAGCGCAGGGCCTTGTTTTGGAAAGAACTTGAAATACAATTGGAAAGAAGCACATAAAAACAATGCTCTCTGCTGTGAGTCCATGTTCTAACTTCAGTGACAGCTTGGCAAGCTGTCAGATGTGGCTGTCTCTAGGTGTATCTGGTAACTTCCTTATCCTTGCCTGCAAATGGCTTAGTGCTTTTCTCTAGCTCAGAATTTTAACCTACTCTTGGATCTATGAGACGGGATGGACCCTTTCCCCAGCCAAATGGGGTGTTTCCTGTTAAGAACATGGTGGTAGATTGCTGAGCCCCTGTGCCATTTATGACTCAGGGAAATGCCCACCATTTATTTCTGCTGGGCTTCAAGATGGAATTTTCTCGTTTCCCTGATGATCAGTCCTCTTCTTAAAACCCAAATCAGAAGCTGAAAAAGAATGGATATATATATATATATATATATGTGTATATATATAACTGATCCACTTTGCTGTATACCTGAAACTAACACAACATTGTAAATCAACTATAACACAACATAAATAAAAATTAAAAAAACAAAACAAGGGACTTCCCTGGCAGTCCAGTGGTTAAGACTCTGCACTTCCAATGCAGGGGGTGCGGGTTTGATCCCTGGTCAGAGAACTAAGATCTCATATGCTGTGCAGTAGCACAGCCTCCCACAACAAAAAAAAAAAAAAAAGAGAGAGAGAGAAAGAAACAAACCCTGAAGGATTATCTCTTTAAAAAATTTACATGAACCACCTGGGAAAGCTAGTTCTAGCATGGATTTGGTACTCCACAGTAAAACCCTCTTAATTTTAGTATTTGAGAGATGCCTTGCTTAATTGCTGGCTACCTGACCATATTTCCTCTAAGAAAGTCTGTTGATTAACTTATTCCACCCACTTCACAAAGCTCCAAGGCAATCTTCCCATTCATGAGTGTGAACAGTGGAAAACTGGAGACTTACACAAAAGCACAGGATACTTACACTAGCTCCCTAGAAAAATTGACACAGACCTTCATTCGTCACTACTAATGGACAATCACCTGACATTTAAGGAAAACCAACGATGTAGAAGCAGAAAGAAAAGAAAAAGAAATAACAGAATCTGAAGGAAATAAAAATGGTAATCAATTTAGCTTAGATCAGTATGTTGAATGGCTCTAGGAAAGTTGTATCTGGAGACTAAATAGTACCCCATGCAATAGAAGGTATGACTGAGAAGTTGAATTTAAAAAGAAGTTAGAGGGAGGTGGAGTCAAGATGGCGGTGTGGGAAGATGTGGAATTAACATCTCCCCACAACTAGGGTGTCTGCCGGCCGCTGATGGGAGACTCTGACACCCAAGGAGATGGGAGGAACCCCAAAGTGAACCAGTAGGACATAGGGGGACTGAGGGGGGAGGAGAAGTGGAGGCCAGACAGGATAAGCACCCCAGAGGCCAGGGCAATCAGGAGAGACTGGCAGGAGGGACTGTCTGGGAAGAGTGGGAGAGGACCAGAGGGCGATTGCCTGGTCCACTCAAGCCCAGGAAGCCTGCTGGGCTCCCAGGTGAGGTCCCCTGCCGTGCCTGGGCCCCTTCTGTTACTTGAGCCTAAGCTCCACTCCCCACAGCCCCCAGGGCCTTTTCCAGTCCTGTAGGTCCTGAGCATTGGCCCCACCCACCACCCAAACCTCACACTTGCTTAAGCCCCGCCCTCCACAGCCAAGGCCTTCGCCCCCGCCCCCCTTTTTTTCTTTTCCCTCCTCTTTTTCACTATTGTGGTACTGATGTACCTTCTGGTTGTTGATTCATCTATATTTTTATTTTTATATTCTTCCTAACATATCTGTTAGTTTCCTAGTCTAATTTTATTTTTTACTTTGTTGTTGCTTTTTTTTTTTTTGCCACCCCAGGTGGCTTGTGGGATCTTGGTTCATGAGCCCAGAGTCAGGCCAAATCTCCTACAGTGGGAGCTCCAAGTCCGAACCACTGGACTAACAGAGAACCTCAGACCCCAGGGAATATTCATCAGAGTGAGGTCTCATGGAGCTCCTCATCTCAGCACCAAGACCCAGCTCTACCCAATAGCCTACAAACTCCTGTTGGAAGCCTCAGGCCAAACAACCAGTAAGACAGGAACGCAATCTGACTCATTAAAAAAAAAACAAAAGAGAGAGAGAGATGGCAAAAAAATATGTCACAGATGAAGGAGCAAGGTAAAAACCCACAAGACCAAATAAATGAAGAGGAAATCGGCAATCTACCTGAAAAAGAATTCAGAGTAATGATAGTAAAGATGATCCAGAATCTCGGAAATAGAATGGAGGCACAGACTGAGAAAATACAAGAAATGTTTAACAAAGATCTACAAGAACTAAAGAACAAACAAACAGAGATGAACAACACAATAACTGAACTGAAAAATACACTAGAAGGAATCAATAACAGAATAACAGAGGCAGAAGAATGATAAGTGAGCTGGAAGACAAAATGGTGGAAATAACTGCCAAGGAGCAGAATAAAGAAAAAAGAATGAAAAGAATCGAAGACAATCTCAGAGACCTCTGGGACAACAATAAACACACCAACATTCGAATTATAGGGGTCCCAGAAGAAGAACAGAAAAAGAAAGGGTCTGAGAAAATATTTGAAGAGATTATAGTTGAAAACTTCCCTAACATGGGAAAGGAAATAGTCACCCAAGCCCAGGAAGCACAGACAGTCCCATACAAGATAAACCCTAGGAAAAACACACCAAGACACATGTTAATCAAACTAAGAAAAAATAAATTCGAAGAAAATATATTAAAAGCATCAAGGGAAAAACAAAATATAACATACAAAGGAATCCCCATAAGGTTATCAGCTGATTTTTCAGTGGAAACTCTGCAGGCCAGAAGGGAGTGGCAGGATATACTTAAAGTGATGAAAGAGAAAAACCTACAACCAAGATTACTCTACCCAGCAAGGATCTCATTCAGAGTCGATGGAGAAGTCAAAAGCTTTTCAGACAAGCAAAAGCTAAGAGAATTCAGCACCACCAAACAACTTTACAACAAATGCTAAAGGAACTTCTCTAGGCAGGAAACACAAGAGAAGGAAAAGACCTACAATAACAAACCCAAGGGCTTCCCTGGTGGCGCAGTGGTTGAGAATCTGCCTGCCAATGCAGGGGACACAGGTTCGAGCCCTGGTCTGGGAAGATCCCACATGCCGCGGAACAACTAGGCCCGTGAGCCACAACTACTGAGCCTGCGCATCTGGAGCCTGTGCTCCACAACAAGAGAGGCCACGATAGTGAGAGGCCCGCGCACCACGATGAAGAGTGGCCCCCACTCACTGCAACTAGAGAAAGCCCTCGCACAGAAACGAAGACCCAACACAGCCATAAATAAATAAATAAATAAATAAAATTAAAAAAATAAACATCCAAAACAATTAAGAAAATGGTAATAGGAACATACAAATCGATAATAACCTTGAATGTAAATGGGTTAAATGCTCCAACCAAAAGACACTGACTGGCTGAATGGATACAAAAGCAAGACCCATATATATGCTGTCTACAAGAGACCCACTTCAGACCTAGGGACACATACAGACTGAAAGTGAAGGGATGGAAAAAGATATTCCATGCAAATGGAAATCCAAAGAAAGCTGGAGTAGCAATACTCATATCAGATAAAATAGACTTTAAAATAAAGATTGTTACAAGAGATAAGGAGAGACACTACATAATGATCAAAGGATCAATCCAAGAAGAAGATATAACAATTATAAATGTTTATGCACCCAACATAGGAGCACCTCAATACATAAGGCAAATGCTAACAACCATGAAAGCAGAAATCGACAGTAGAAAATCCTAAAGATGTCACCAGAAAACTACTAGAACTAAGGTTTGGTAAGGTTGCAGGATACAAAATTAATGCACAGAAATCTCTGGCATTCCTATACACCAACTATGAAAAATCAGAAAGAGAAATTAAGGAAACACTCCCATTTACCATTGCAACAAAAAGAATAAAATACCTAGGAATAAACCTGCCTAAGGAGGCAAAAGACTTGTGCTCAGAAAACTATAAAACACTGCTGAAAGAAATCAAAGATGACATAAACAGATGGAGAAATATACCATGTACTTGGATTGGAAGAATCAATATTGTGAAAATGACTATACTACCCAAAGCAATCTACAGATTCAATGCAATCCCTATCAAACTACCAACAGCATTCTTCACAGAATTAGAACAAAAAATTTTAAAATTCGTATGGAAACACAAAAGACTCCGAATAACCAAAGCAATCTTGAGAAAGCAAAACGGAGCTGGAGGAATCAGGCTCCCTGACTTCAAACTATACCACAAAGCTACAGTAATCAAAACAGTATGGTACTGGCACAAAAACAGAAATATAGATCAACGGTACCGGATAGAATGCCCAAAGATAAACCCATACACATATGGGTACCTAATCTACGACAAATGAGGCAAGAACATACAATGGAGAAAAGACAGCTTCTTCAATAAGTGGTGCCAGGAAAACTGGACAGCTACATGTAAAAGAATGAAATTAGAACACTGCCTAACACCATACACAAAAATAAACTACAAATGGATTAAAGACTTAAATGTAAGACCAGACACTATAAAACTCTTAGAGGAAAACATAGGAAAAACACACTTTGACATAAACCACAGCAAGATCTTTTTTGACCCACCTCCTAGAGTAATGGAAATAAAAACAAAAATAAACAAATGGGACTTAATTAAACTTAAAAGCTTTTGCACAACAAAGGAAACCATAAACCAGATGAAAAGGCAACCCTCAGAATGGGAGAAAATATTTGCAAATGAAACAACAGACAAAGGATTACACTCCAAAATATACAAACAGCTCATGGAGCTCAATATCAAAAAAACAAACAATCCAGTTTAAAAATGGGCAGAAGACCTAAATAGACATTTCACCAAGGAAGACATACAGGTGGCTAAGAAGCACATGAAAAGATGCTCAGCATCACTAATTATTAGAGAAATGCAAATCAAAACTACAATGAGGTATCACCTCACACCAGTCAGAATGGCCATTATCAAAAAATCTAGAAACAATAAGTGCTGGAAAGGGTGTGGTGAAAAGGGAACCCTCCTGCACTGTTGGTGGGAATATAAATTGATACAACCACTATGGAAAACAGTATGGAGGTTCCTTAAAAAACTAACAATAGAATTACCATATGACTCAGCAATCCCACTACTGGGCATATACCCAGAGAAAACCATAATTCAAAAAGAGACATGTACCACAATGTTCATTGAAGCACTATTTACAATAGCCAGGACATGGAACCAACCTAAATGTCCATCAACAGATGAATGGATAAAGAAGATGTGACCCATATATACAATGGAATATTACTCAGCCATAAAAAGAAATGAAATTGAGTTATTTGTAGTGAGGTGGATGGACCTAGTGTCTGTCATACAGAGTGAAGTAAGTCAGAAAGAGAAAAACAAATACCATATGCTAACACATATATGTGGAATCTAAAAAAAAAAAAAAAATGGTACTCATGAACCTAGTTGCAGGGCAGGAATAAAGAGGTAGACATAGAAAATGGGTTTGAGGACATGGGGTGGGAGGGCAAAGCTGGGGCGAAGTGAGGGTAGCATCCACATATACACACTACCAAATGTAAAATAGTTGGCTGGTGGGAAGCAGCAGCATAGCACAGGGAGATCGGCTTGGTGCTTTGCGATGACCTAGAGGGGTGGGATAGGGAGGATGGGAGGGAAGGTCAAGAGGGAGGGGATATGGGGACATGTGTATGCATGTGGCTGATTTGCTTTGTTGTGCAACAGAAACTAACACACTATTGTGAAACAGTTATACACCAATAAAGATCTATTAAAAAATTTTTTTAACCTGGCAAAATGTCTGAACTTTATGGGTTGATATTCCCTTTCGTGCTTTGTTGGTATTCCATTTAAGTATTGTAAAACTTTGAAATAATGCTACCTTTATCACCACAAACACTGCCAATATAAAATAGTAGTAGAAATATAAGGGAAAGAGGAGATAAATTAATTAAAATAGCTGTTACAATTAAAAAATCAAGAGAAAAAATTTGTGTAGAGGCTACATTCCTTGTTGCTGCAGCTGATCCCACCTACTGCTCACTCTATGTTCACTGATGTTCAGCCAGCATCTCAATTGGCCAGAGCTCTTTGCCAGGTAGAATAACACAAAACTTACTTTATGGAAGATCATGTTAAATAATTTAGAATCCAGCAGAGTCCAGATGTAAGACAAAAAGTGTGTCATACAGAATACTTACCCAATGATGATAGAGCCTTGCTTCCAAACCCTGAATGTTTCTTCTGTGATTCATCCAGTAGTATAGCTTTCACAGATCATCCTGAACCACCATCACAATTCCATTTGTCATTGTTTTTACTCAGTCCTAAAGGGCCAACTAATGTTATCACTTGCACTGAAGCCCTGGACCATCCAGAGAGACTTTTCTTTCTTAGGTTTCACTCAAAACTAGCAGATTTTCAAGACACTTGCAAATTGTCAGGCAGCACACCAAACTCTAAGGACCCTCAAACTTTGCACGGAGGTGGTAGATGTTTTTTGAAAATTTTTGTTGAAGTGTAGTTGATTTATGATGTTGTGTTGGTTTTGGGTGTACAGCAAAGTGATTCAGTTATATATACATATCCTTTTCCATTATAGTTTATTACAAGATATTGAGTATAGTTCCCTATGCTATACAGTAGGTCCTTGTTGGTTATCTATTTTATTTAGAGTAGTGTGTGTATCAGTTAATCACAAACTCTTAATTTATCCCTCCCCCCACTTCCCCTTTGGTAATCATAAGTTTGTTTTCTATGTCTTTGAGTCTGTTTTTGTTTGATAAATACATTCATTTGTATCTTTTTTTTTTAGATTCCACAAAATAAATAAATAAATAAAATAAAAAGAGGTTAGAAACTCTGAAAAACAACTAACCATGAAAGTCATGGTTCAAATATAAGGCAAATTAATATATTTCTAATCTCTATGTAAAGAGAATACATTCGATCTTTTTTTTTTTAACATCTTTATTGGAGTATAATTGCTTTACAATGTTGTGTTAGTTTCTGCTGTATAGCAAAGTGAATCAGCTATATGTATACATATATCCCCATATCCCCTCCCTCCCACCCTCCCTATCCGACCACCCCCATCCCACCCCTCTAGGTGGTCACAAAGCACGGAGCTGATCTCCCTGTGCTATGTGGCTACTTCCCACTATCTATTTTACATTTGGTAATGTATATATGTCAATGCCACTCTCTCACTTTGTCCCAGCTTACCTTTCCCCCTCCCCATGTCCTCAGGTCCATTATCTACATCTGTGTCTTTATTCCTGTCCTGCCCCTAGGTTCATCAGAACCTTTTTTTTTTAAGATTCCATATATATGTGTTAGCATACGGTATTTGTTTTTCTCTTTCTGACTTACTTCACTCAATACATTTGATCTTGATTCTAGATACATTCTACTTCAAGTGGCCCAGAGGGTGACTTCTAAATAAGGATGCATAGTTTTAGCATATTATGTGGCCCTGTAATTGAATAATTTGCATAGTCATAGTAATGTGAATGCAGAGTTTTTTCTGTAATTTAAAATATTTTTTATCAAATTACTTTGTGTACTTCTTTAAAATAAGTAAAATAATGTAAATGAACTTACACTAAAAAGCAAGTCTTTACCGCATCTCACTACCTTCCACCTTCATACTCTAAAAGCAACCACTTTTATCAATCTTTTTGTTTTAGAACTTCTAGTCACTAGTTCCATGCTTCTAAATAATATGCTTATTATATTTTACTTATCAACTTTAGAAGTGATCTGTTGACTTTCTGCAAAGATGATTAAGAATTTACCTTACTTATGCTCCAAAACCCTGCTTATCTCCCCTGTCAGTACCATAAGTCATTGTTTTAATTCCTCTGTTTCTTACCTTGCTGCTTTAAAGACCTTTGTTTCTTGTTCCATCATGCTAACAAAAGATCACTTGACTCCTCATTATATATGATGAGGATGTAAATATCCCTATCCTTTTCTTCACATATCTTCCAGTATTCAAATCCCCAAGTTCCATCACCTCTCCCTTGTCAATATTCACTTGGAGGAGTTTTTCAAATATCCTGAATACAAATCCTTTATTGCAATATAAAATATCATCTTCCAGGGTACCTCATTTCTCTCTTAAAGGTGTTTTTGGTAAGTCTTTAATTTTAATAATATCCAGTTTATCACTTGTTCTTTATGGTTAGTGCTGTCTGTGTCCATTTAAGAAGTGTTTATATAGAAGGTACTGTCATCAAGATGGTGTCAAAAGTCCAGGTCCCCCAGCATTCCAGGACGTTTCCTGGGCGGTGCACTCAGGTCTTGCCTCATGGGGATCACTGGGGGAATCTGCAGGGCTCGACCACTGGGGATTTGATAGAGACAGAGAAAAGAGGGGCAGGGCTGACAGCAACCTGTGCTCAGATCTTGGCAGTTTGCCTTACCACTTACAGCAATACCTGAGCAGAGATCTCAGCCAGACTCTGCCCATCTGCAGAGCTGAGCCAGTGGCCCCATCTGGCCAGGGAGCTCAGTTGGCAATTCTACCTGATATGGGTCCCAAACCAACAGGCTTTACTGACTACGGAACCTGTTTTATGGCCCCACTTAGGCAAGGAAGCAAATTCACAGCCCCACCCGATTTATGAGCATAGTCTTCAGTCCTGCCCAACCAGGAAGCCTAGCCAGTCATGGAGCCCAGAAACAGATCCAAGCCTATGGCCCTGCCTAATTACTGAGTACAAACTGTAGCCAGGGACTTCCCTGGTGACACAGTGGTTAAGAATCCACCTGCCAATGCAGGGGACACGGGTTCGAGCCCTGGTCCGGGAAGGTCCCACATGCCCCTGAGCAACTAAGCCCATGTGCCACAACTACTGAGCCTGTGCTCTAGAGCCCGTGAGACACAACTACTGAGCCTGAGTGCCACGACTACTGAGCCCGCACGCCTAGAGCCGGTGCTCCACAACGAGAGAAGCCACTGCAAGGAGAAGCCTGCGCACCGCAACAAAGAGCAGCCCCTGCTTGCCGCAACTAGAGAAAGCCCGCGCGCAGCAACGAAGACCCAACGCAGCCAAAAATAAATAAATAAATTTATTTTTTAAAAAACCTTTTAAAAAACTGTAGCCAAAGGGAGCCTAGCCAGTGACTCCACCCAATTGCAGAGCATAGCCTATGGCCCCACCCAGCTAGGGACCCTGGACAATGACCCCACCCAACCAAGGAGCACAGTCTCTAGACCCCCCACAACTGCAAGATATAGCTGGAGGCCCTACCCAACTAGAGAGCCTGGCCAGTGACCACCCGCAAGAGAGGAGCACACCCAGCCGCTTATCCCATCACAAAACCCAGCCTACAGCCTTGCCCAACTTTGGGGCAAAGCCTATGGCCCTACCTGATCACAGAACACAGCCTGTGGCTGCATCCAACCACAAAGCCTTGCCTGTACAAGACTTGCCCGAACATGAAGTCTGGCCAGCAGCACCATCTGGTAAGGGAGCACATCCTGAGGCCTCACCCAACCAGGAGTGATTGCAGAGCCCAGCCTGCAGCCCTGCTCAGTTGCAGAGTCCAGCCAGTGGCACCTCCCTGCCAGGGAACACAGCCTATGACTTCGCCTAACCAGAGGTGATTGCAAAGCCCAGCTAGTAGTCCTGCCTGAAAGCAAGTAAGCCATCATGCCCGCCTCAGAACATGGGCAGTGACCTCACCCAAATAGACACCCCAATAGCAAGCCTCCACCTGCCCATGGATGCTACCAGATGACCCATCCAGTACCCCAAGCTGAGCTAACTGATGAAGGTCTTTCTCTGCTGAAGGGAACCTCTAGAGTCTGGAAGAAAAGACCACTTACTCAAACGCACAGATACCAAAGTAAACATGACACCGCCAAAAGAAACTAATAAAGCTCCAATAATTTACTCAAAATATAGGTCTGTGAACTGTCTAACAAAGAATTCAGAATAATCCTCTTGAGGAAGTTCATGGAACTACAAGAACATGTAGACAGACAACTACATGATACTGGGAAAACAGTACATGAACAAAGTGAGAAGCTCAACAAAGAAATAAAAGCTATCCTCCAAAAAGCCAAAAAGACATCCTAGATCTGAATAATAAAAAAACTGAGCTAAAGAATTCCAACAGCAGACTCCATCAAAAAGACAAGAGATAAGTGCCTGTGAGGATGTGGAAAAAAGGGAATCTTGTACACTCTTGGGGGAATGTAAACTGGTACCACCACTGTGGAAAGCAGCATGGACATTCCTCAAAAAATAAAATAAAAAATAGAACTACCATATGATCCAGCAATTTCACTTGTGGATATTTTTCTGAAGGAAATGAAATCACTACCTCAAAGAGACAGCTGCACCCCCATGTTCATTGCAGCATATCCACACTAGCCAAGACATAGAAACAACCTAAGTATCTGTTGACAGATGAATGGATAAAGAAAATGTGATAATGTCTTATATATTATATATTATATTATGTGAAGATATTATATATAACATTTAATATTAGTATAACATATTAATATTATTTATAATGGAATATTATTCAACCATGAGAAGGAAGGAAATCCTGCCATTTGTAACAACATGAATGGATCTGGAGGGCACTATGCTAAGTGAAATAAGTCAGGCAGAGAAAGATGAATTCTGTATAATGTATGCTCTCATTTATGTGTGGAACCAAAAAAACCCTGAACTCTTAGAAATAGGGGGTACATTGTTGCTGCAAGGGGCAGTGGGGGTGTAGGGGAGGGATGAGTGAAGATCATCAAAGGGTACAAACTTCCAGTTATAAGATTAGTACGTTCTAGGAATGTAATGTACAGCATGGTGACTCTAGTTAACAGTACTGTGTTGAATAATTGAAAGTTGCTAAGAGAGTAGATCTTAAAATTTCTTACCACACACACAGTAAATGGTAATTATGTGAGTTGAAGGATGTGTTAACTAAATTTTTGTGGTAATCATTTCACTATATATGTAGATCAAATCATCATGTTGTATACCTTAAATTTACACAATGTTATATGTCAGTTATGTCTCAATAAAGATGCGGGGGAGTTAGAAATATTTGTTTAACCCAAAGTCAGAAGATATTTTCCTTATGTTTCTTCTAGAGGCTTAGTTGTTTAGTTTAGTTTCACAGTGAGATCTTGTATCCATCTCCAACTCATGTTTGTGTATGATAACAGGGACAAAGGTCATTTTTTTCCTTATGGATAATCAAACGACCAGGTATCTTTTATTGAAAAATACCATCTTTCCACAATAAATTGCAGTGATGCCTTTGTAAAGTCATGAAATCATATATGTGAACTGTTTCTATAGTTTCTACTCTGTTGCATTGGACTATTTGTCTATATTTGGGTTAACACCACATTGTCTTAATCTGTAGCTTTATAATAAGAGTGGATATATGGTAATACAGTCCTCTAACTTTGTTCTTCAAGATTATTTTACCTATTTTAGGACTTTTACATTTCCGTATAAACATTGGAATCAACTTATTTTAATTTCTTTTTTTATTCACACACACACACTGTATTTTATTTTTACAAGAGATAGACTGACACCAAGCATTGTACATGGATGACCACAACAAAAGCAACAATGATTGCAATTACCAAACATGAAACACACTCATACTATGTCATAATATTGACATTCAGTCCAGTAATCCTCCACTGTAACAGCTCCTTTACTTTGCAGTGAAAATTGATTTGTATATTCTTTGCCTCTGAGTCCTTGTTGGATTTTTTTTTTTTTAATTCAGACAGAAAGTCACAAAAATTATACTCATCCTCATCAGTTCACTCAGTCCCATGTAATTATTATTATTTTTTTCATCTTGATCTTTTGTTAGCACTTTTATGAGTTCATCAGTTTTTCATTAGAGTTCTGAAAATGCTTATTCATTCAGTTCAGCAGTACAGTCAGTTACCAGAAACCTGTACTTGTCAGAGTCTTTTCCATGAATTTCTTAAAGATGAAACCCTTTTATAGGAACATATTTGCAAAAGCATCAGAGTACACCCAGAACTGTCTGTAAATGACAAAAGACTTAAAAATGACCACAGTTAAAAATTTGATGAAAGTTCATAATAATGCAGTTGACAAGAAAATTAGTTATTTCTGAGATATACATTTTAAGGTAATAACTAGGATTATGACTTATAACATTATACCAGAACATATAAGATTTTTAGAAATTTCATGTAATGTCTGAAACATTTATATTAACATATTTCCATACAAATAACCCAATGAAAGTTTAGTATTAGTTGTTTTGTTTGTTTGTTTTTTTATACTGCAGGTTCTTATTAGGCATCAATTTTATACACATCAGTATATACATGTCAATCCCAATCGCCCAATTCAGCACAACACCAACCCCACCCCACCGCAGTTTTCCCCCCTTGGTGTCCATATGTCCATTCTCTACATCTGTGTCTCAACTTCTGCCCTGCAAACCAGCTCATCTGTACCATTTTTCTAGGTTCCACATACATGCGTTAATATATGATATTTGTTTTTCTCTTTCTGACTTACTTCACTCTGTATGACAGTCTCTAGATCCATCCATGTCTAAAAAAATTTTGTTGACATTATAATTGGGATTGCATTAAATCAATTGATCAATTTGGGGAGAACTAATATCTTACCATGCTGAGGTGTTTTTTTTTTAACATGGCGTATCTCTTCATTTATTTATATCTTCTTTAATTCCTCTCCATAATGTTTTGTAGTTTATAGTGCAGAAGTCTTATACATCTTTCACTTGATTTCTAGGTTATTTGGCTTTTTATGCTAAAGTAAGTGGTGTTATTTATTAAATTTTATTTTCTAATTGTTCATTTCTAGTTTATATAAATATTTATTTTTATACACTGACTAAATATACACTTATTATTTCTAATTGCTTTTTAATAGAGCCTTTCAGATTTTTATTTTAGATTTTATTGAAGTATAATTGATTTACAGTGTTGTGTTAATTTCTGCTATACAGCAAAGTGACTCAGTTATACATATATATATTCTTTTCCATTATGTTTTGTCACAGGATGTTGAATATAGTTCCCTGTGCTATACAGTAGCACCTTGTTGTTTATCCATCCTATATACCATAGTTTGCCTCTGCTAATCCCAAATTCCCATTCCTTTCCTCCCCTACCCCACCTCCCCCTTGGCGACCACAAATCTGTTCTCTATATCAGTAAGTCTGTTTCTGTTTTGTAGATATGTTGATTTATATTGAATTTTAGATTCCACATATAAGTGATATCATATGGTATTTGTCTTTCTCTTTCTAACTTACTTTGCTTAGTTTGATAATCTCTAGGTCCATCCATGTTGCTGCAAATGGCATGAATTCATTGTTTTTGATGGCTGAGTATCTTTCAGATTTTCCACTTAATCATGTCATCTTTGCATGATGACTTTCATTTTTCCTTTGCAAACTTTATACCTGTTATTTCTTGTTCTTGCTTTTTTGTGCTGACTAGCCCCTCCAGCACAATACTCAAAAGAATTATGGACATTCTTGTCTTTTTCCTGAACACAGAGAGAAGGCATATAATATTCCACTGTAAGCTGTTATCTGTATTTTTTTGTAGAAACTCATTATCTGTTTAAGGAAATAAACTTAATTCCTCATTTGCTAAGATTTTTATTCTTGTTTTTATGAAAACTCTGGGTATTGAATTTGATCAAATGTTTTTGCTGCTCCTAAATGGTCATATGGTCTCCTTCATTCTCTTTACGTGGTAAATTACATTCATTGATATTCAAATGTTAAACCAACCTTGTATTCCTGGAATAAACTCCACTTCATCCTGATTGTTACCCTTTTGGTATATCCTGGATTTGATTTGCTAAACATTGGCTTAGGATTTTCTGTATATTTATTTTTAAATTCAATTTTTCTTTGTTGTAATGTCCTTGCCAGGTTTTGTATCAGTATTATGCTGGTCTCCTAAAAGGAATTGGGAAGTATTTCTTCTTTTTCTGTAAGAGTTTGTGTGATTGGTATTATTTTTTCTATAAATGTTTGGAATAACACATTAGCAAAGCCATGTGTGCTAGGAGTTTTCCATATAGAAAGGTTTTTAATTATGAGTTCCATTTCTCTAAAATTCAGGACTATTCAGATGTGTATTTCTTCTTGTACCCATTTTAATAAATTACTTTTTCAAGGAATTTGTCCATTTTGTTTGTTTGTTTTTATTTAGGTATAATTGACATATAACATATTAATTGCAAGTGGGCAACATAATCAGTCAAAATTTGTATATATTGTGAAATAATCACCACAATAAGTCTAGGTAACATCTGTCACCATACCTAGTTACAAAAAATTTTTCTCTTGTGATGAAGACTTTTAAGATTTACTCTCTTAGCAACTCTCAAATATTCAATACAGTACCATTAACTATAATTCACCATGCTTTACATTACACCCCATGACTTAATTATGGTATAACTGGAAGTTTGTACCTTTTGGCCCCCTTCACCCATTTCTCCCACCCCCCACCCCCTACCTCTGGCAATAATCATTTTGTTCTTTTTATCTATGAGCTTACTGTTGTTGTTTAAATTCCACGTATAAGTAAGATCATATGGTATTTGTCTTTCTCTGACTTATTTCACTCAGCATAATGTTCTCAAATTCCATCCATGTAATTGCAAATGGAAAGATTTTGTTATTTTTTATGGCTGAATAGTATTCTGTTTTATATATATATATATATATATATATATATATATATGCCATATCTTCTTTATCCATTTATCCATCAGTGAGCACTTAGGTTGTTTCCATACTTGACTATTGAAAATAACGCTGCAATGAACATGGGGTGCATATATCTTTTTGAATTAGTGTTTTTGTTTTCTTCGGATAAATACCCAGAAGTGGAATTGCTAGATCACATGGTAGTTCTACTTTTTATTTTTTGAGGAATCTCCATACCATTTTTCATACTGGCTGAACCAATTTGCATTCATACAAACAATGCAGAAGGGTTCCGTTTTCTCCACATCTTTGCCAGCACTTGTTATTTCTTGTCTTTTTGGTAATAACCATTCTAACAGGCTTGAAGAGACATCTAGTTGTGGCTTTGATTTGAATTAAGGAATTTGTCCATTTTGTTTAAATTGTCAAATCTATTTTGGCCAAAATTTGTTTACAATCTCCTTTCATTATCCTTTTAATGTCTGTAAGATTTGTAGTGGTATTGTTAATAAGTGTTTTCTCTTCATTTCTCTACATCTGTATTTCTAGGAGTTTATCAATTTTATTAATCTTTTTAAAAAAACTGATCTTTGGCTTTGTTGGTTTTCTCTATTTTAACTCTATTTTCTATTTCATTGATTTCCAATCTTATCTTTATTGTTTTTTCTTTCATTTTGGGACTTTGATTTGCTATTCTTTTTCAAAGTTCTTTGGATGGAAAATTAGATCTTAGATTTTCAACTTTTATTCTTTTATAGTACATGTATTTTGAGCTATTAAAGTTCTCCCTTCAGCATTTCTTTAGATTTATCCACACAGGTTTTGATATGTCATATAATTATTACCTCAGTTTGGAATATTTCATAATTTTCCATGTAATTTTTTGACCCATGGGTTATTTAGAGCCACATTGATTAATGACCAAATATTTAGGAATTTTCTAGTTATCTTTTTGTTATTGATTTCTGGTTTAATTCCACTGCAGCCAGACAACATACTTTAAATGGTTTTAATAACCAAAACTTGCTTGGTACAGAAAAATTCTATTTTGATAAATGTTCCATGTGATCTTGAGAAAAAAAACATATTCTTCCATCAGTTAGGTCAAGTTAGTTAATTATGTTGTTCAAATCTTTCATAGCTGTCTTAGTCTGTTTGGGCTGCCATAACAAACTATTATAGGCTGGGTGGATTATAAATAACAGAAAGTTATTTATTATAGTTCTGGAGGCTAGGAAGTCCAAAATCAAGGCACTAGCAGACTTGGTACCTATTGAGAACCTGCTTCCTGGTTCTTGTTATGTCCTCACATGTTGGAAGGGATGAGTGATCTCTCTGAGCCCTTTTTTTTCCTTTTAAATTAGTTTTATTAGTTACCTATTTTATACAAATTCGTGTATATATGTCAATCCCAATCTCCCAATTTATCCCATCACCACCACCACCCCCCTGCTGTCCCCGCTTTGTGTCCATACATTTGTTCTCTGCATCTGTGTCTCTATTTCTGGCTTGCAAACCAGTTCATCTGCACCATTTTTCTAGATTCCACAAATATGCATTAATATACGATATTTGTTTTTCTCTTTCTGACTTACTTCACTCTATATGACAGTCTCTATGTCCATCCGCGTCTCTACAAATGACCCAGTTTCATTCCTTTTTATGACCGAGTAATATTCCATTGTATATATTTACCACATCTTCTTTATCCATTCGTCTGACTGAGCCCTTTTTTATAAGGGCACTAATCCCATTCATAAGGGCTTTACCCTCATGACCTAATCATCTCCCAAAGGTCCAGCCTCCTCCTACCATCACCTTGGGTGTTAGAATTTCAATATGAATTTTGGAGAGACAGAAACATTTAGTCTATAGCAGGAGACTTACTAATTTTTTGCCTATTTGTTCTACCAGTGCTTGAGAGAAGTATGTTAAAGTTTTCCATTATAATTGGGGATTCATTTATACTCCTGGTAATTGTGTTAATGTTAGCTTTATATATTTTGAAGTAATGTTGTTAGGTACATATCAGCTCAAGATTGTTACATCTTATTGTTGAGTCAAACCTAATCAATATGAAATGTTGTTTCTTATATTTTCCAAAACTTTTTGCCTTAAAGTCTATTTTATTTTGTATTGATAAAGTTACCCTAGTTTAATTTTGGTTAGTGTTTGCATGGTATATTTTCTTATTCTGTTACTTTCTAACTTTTTGTATCCTTTGTAAACAATACAGAGCTGGATCTAATTTTGGTTAGTCTTAAATAATCATTGTCTTTTAATTAACATGGTTAGACCATTTATATTTATTATAATTATGGTATTTGTTTAGTTTAAGTCTACCATATTGCTGTTGCTTTTCTACTTATCATCTGTTCTTCATGTATTTTTCCTGTTTCCCATTTCTTTGTATTATTTAAATGATTTTAATATATCATTATTTTCTTCTGTATTAACTTCTTGGTTATTTTGATTGATTTAAGATGTTCATAAATTATTTGCTACTCTTTCTGTTGAGAGGTTAGGGGCAATCTTCTTCCTTTTATTTAGGCTATTTTAGTCTTGCTTTACCACTAAAACCAATAAAATAGAACATGACATTCTGGGACCTCTAAGCTTAGGTAATAAATATGGAGAACAGTATGGAGGTTCCTTAAAAAACTAAAAATAGAACTACCATACGACCCAGCAATCCCACTACTGGGCATATACCCTGAGAAAACCATAATTCAAAAAGAGTCATGTACCGCAATGTTCACCGCAGCTCTATTTACAATAGCCAGGACATGGAAGCAACCTAAGTGTCCATCGACAGATGAATGGATAAAGAAGATGTGGCACATATATACAATGGAATATTACTCAGCCATAAAAAGAAACGAAATTGAGTTATTTGTAGTGAGGTGGATGGATCTAGAGTCTGTCATACAGAATGAAGTAAGTCAGAAAGCAAAAAACAAATACCATATGCTAACACATATATATGGAATCTGAAGAAATATATATATACACACATATATACATATATATGTATATATGTGTTTGTGTATATATATATATATATATGTATATATATATATATATGGTTCTGAAGAACCTAGGGGCAGGAGAGGAGTAAAGATGCAGATGTAGAGAATGAACTTGAGGACATGGGGAGGGGGAAGGGTAAGCTGGGATGAAGTGAGAGAGTGGCATGGACTTATATGTACTACCAAATGTAAAATAGATAGCTAGTGGAAAGCAGCCACATAGCACAGAGAGATCAGCTCAGTGCTTTGTGACAGCTTGGGGGTGGGATAGGGAGGGTGGGAGGGAGACGAAAGAGGGAGAAGATATGGGGATATATATATATGTATAGCTGATTCACTTTGTTATAAAGCCGAAACTAACACACCATTGTAAAGCAATTATACTTCAATAAAGATGTTAAAAAAATAAAAATAAAGGCAGTGCCCAGCTTAAAAAAAAAAAAAAGCATTGCAGGGTGCCCAGGTTCAATCCCTGGTCGGGGAACTAAGATCCTGCAAGCTGCGTGGTGTGGCCATAAAAAAGAAACATTGCAGTGTCCATGTCTGTGTCATGGAATGCTCATTCTGGATGAAGCCAGCCACAAGGTACAACAACCCTGAAACTGCCATGCCAAGCTAGCTTAATGGAAAGGCTGTCTACAGAGATTGGTGATTGGCCATCCCCAGATTTATCAACTATTCCATCCCACTTACAAGACACATAAGTGAAAAAGCCATTTTCAATATTCCACCGCCAGCAGATAAAACATAACAAGAACCAAGAAACAAGGCTGATAGCTAGAATTGAGGCCCCTGACATAGGGCCCCACTTGAGTCATCCCAGCCATTCCCAGCTTTGTAATCCATCTCAGATGAAGCCTCAATCATTGTGGAAGTGAGACGAGACATCCCTACTCTGCCCTACCATAATTTGCAACCCATAATTGTGAGCATAATAAAATGGTGGTTGTTTTACATCACTAAATTTTGGGGGTAGTTTGCTACACAGCAGTAGATTACCATAACAGTTACATTATTACATTATTACATTACATAAGATTACCATTATCTTAATGGGGTAACTTAGAGTTTACAGTATGCATCTTTGACTAATTAGTGCCTACATTTAGTACTTTTACACTTTCCAGAACAATGCAAGAATCTTAAAACGGGTTAACTCCCTTTATCATCTTTCCCTTTTGTGCTATTTGTTGTCAGATATTTTTCACTTACATTTTTGTTTTAAATATAAGAAGACATTATTTTTATTGCCTTAAACAATTAGTATTTACTTTTTATTGTGGTAAATATACATAACATAAAATTTACCATAATAACCACTTTTAGGTGTACAGTTTAGTGACATTAATTACATTTACAACGTTGTGTAGCCATTTCTACTATCCACTTCTAGAACTTTTTCATCATCTCAAACAGAACCTCCTGTATCCACTAAACAATAACTCTCTATCCTCCCCTGCCCCCTAGGCCATGGTAACCTATATTTTACTTTCTGTATCCATGAATTTGTCTATTCTAGGTAGTTTGTATAAGTACATTTGTCCTTTTGTCTCTGGCTATTTCATTTAGTATAATGTTTTCAAGTTTCATGTAATTTATAGCGTGCATCAGAATTTCATTCCTTTTAAAGGCTGAATAATAGTCCATTGTATTTATATACTACATTTTGTTTATCCACTCCCTTTTAACAGATCTTGGGTTGTTTCCACATTTTGGCTATTGTGAATAATGCTGCTATGAAAATTGTTGTATAAGTATCTGTTTGAGTACCTCTTTCAATTCTTTTGGGTTCATATCTAGAAGTGGAAGTACTGGATCATATTGCAATCCTATGTTTAAATTTTTGAGGAATGATCAAAATGTTTTCCATTGTGGCAGCACCATTTTACATTTTCACTAGCAATGCACACAGTTTCCAATTTCTCTACACTCTTGCCAACACTTATTTTCTATTTTTTTTATGATAGCCATCCTAATGGATGTGAAGTTGTATCTCATTGTGATTTTGATTTTGATTTCCTTAATGACTATTGATGTTGAGCATCTTTTTATGTGTTTATTGACCATTCATAAATTTCTCTGGAGAAATGTGTATTTGAGACTTTTGCCCATTTTTGAATTGGGTTATTTGTTGTTGTGATGTGGGAGTTCTTTACATATTTTGGATATTAAACCCTTATCAGATATCTGCTTTGCAAATATTTTCTTCCATTCTGTGGATTGCCCTTTCAGCCTCTTGACTGTGTCCTCTGCTATGCAAAAGTTTTAAATTTTGATATAGTCCACTCTATCCTTGTTTTTCTTTAGTTGCTGTGCTTGCAGGGTAATGTCCAATAAATCATTGCCAAATCCAATGTAATGAAGCTTTTCTCTTATATTTTCTTCTAAGAGTTTTAGGTTGCAGCTCTCATTTTTAGGTCTTTGATCCACTTTGCATTAATGTCCAATTTCATTATTTTGCATGTGGATATCCAGTTTTCCCAGCATCATTTGTTGAAAAGACTGTCCTTTCCCCATTAATAATCTTGGCACCCTTGTCAAAGTCAGTTATATATGTAGGAGTATAGTTTTGGCTTCTCTATTCATTCTATTGGTCTTATGTCTGTCCTAATGCCAATACCAAACTGTTTTGTAGCAAGTATTGACATCAGGATGTGTCTGGCTATTTGGGGGCCTTTGAGATTCCACATGAATTTTAGAATGTGCTTTTATATTTCTTTTAAAAGTGACATTGGGATTTTGATATGGATTGCACTGTCTGTAGATTACTTTGGGCAATATTTTCATCTTACCAATATTAAGTCTTCCAATCCATGAACACGGTATATCTTTCCATTTATTTATGTCTCCTTTAATTTCAGTATTTATTTTTTATTTATTTTTTATTGGGGTATAGTTGTTTTACAACGTTGTGTTAGTTTCTACTGTACAGTGAAATGAAGTAGAGTTCCCTGTGCTATACAGCAGGTTCTTATTAGTTATCTGTTTTATACATATTAGTGTACATATGTCAATCCCAATCTCCCAATTCATCCCACCTCAGCCCCCACTTTCCCCCCTTGGTGTCCATATGTTCAGTATTCATTTTTATTTCTCCAGATATTTACACCTTCCAGGGACCTTCATTCCTCCCTACAGTTCTGTGTTTCCCTATGGTATTACTTTCCTGCCACATAAGGAATTCCCTACAGTAGTTGTTGTAGGGCAGATCTCCTGTGAAAAATTCTTTCAGCTTTTGTTTGTCTGAAAACATCTTTATTTCACTTCTGTTTTTGAAGAATATTATCAGCATGATGGAAATCTAAGTTGTCACGTTTTGGTTTTTTTTTTTTTTCTCCTTAGCACCTTAAATATGACATTCCATTCTATTCTGGACTCCATGGTTTCTGTTAAAAAAAAAAAAATCAAGGACCAATTTTACTCTTTCAACCCTGAAAGTAATGTGTCTTTTATTGTCTGGATGCTTTTAAATTGTCTCTATGTTTTGTTTTTAGCAGTTTAAATTCGATGTGCCTATGTGTCATTTTCATTTTTTGTCCTGCTTGAATAAGTTGACAATAGAATAATCCAGCAGAGTCGACCCCTTGTTACCCTAGCATACTTACTTCTTCTAACCATGTTTAACTTCCAAATAATGTCAATATTAAAATTATGCTTCCACCTAACATGATACAACTATCCCTCATATAGATTAAAACAAACTAAAACCCTCTTCCCCAAAGTAATTTTATTTATCTTTCAATCATTTTTATTTCTCTTCCTGCTGAGTCATACTCCACCTATGATATCTTGTCATATAAATACTAGATACAAGGTTAAGGACTTATATTTATTTCCTACTGCTGCTATAACTGCCAAAACCTTAGTAGCTTTAAACAACAAAAAATTATTATCATCCAATTCTGGAGGCCAAAATCTGAAATGGATCTCACTGGGCTAAAATCAAGATGTCAGCAATGCTGCGTTCTTTCTGGAGGCTCTAGGGAAGAATTTGTTTTCATGCCTTTTCCAGCCTTTAGTGGCTGCCCACATTCCTTGGCTTATGGTCTCCTTCCATTTTCAAAGCCAACAATGACCTACCGAGTATGTCTCACATCACATCACTCTGGTGCTGACTCTTCTGTCCCCTCTTTAACTTATACAGACTCTTTTTTTCCCACTTATAAGGCCCCCTCATTTTTTTTGGTGTGGTGGCTCACTGGCATGAGGAACTCAAAATGGCCAGGTGACAGTATCAGCTTCCATTTTAATGGAACTTTTGGTGTGTACCTTGGTGGAAGCCTTACTCCTGTGGGTTCTAAGGCCTTTATATCCACAGAACCCAAAGGTAAAAGGACAGGAAGCAAAATTTTCACTAGTGGATTATTAGAGATAATATTGAGAGGGAGCCACTTTCATTTCCACCCTTTAATTTTCAAACTCATAAATGCTGGCTGGCATAGATTCAGATCATATTCTATAACATGAAGGACATCACTGTAGCCTGAAAAGTGTTATCAGTGGAACTCTAACTGTAACTGAGTCTCCAAAATGCCATTCCACCAGGCCAAGTGCTTTAGGGTGATGGGGAACAAGGTAATGTCAGTGAATTTCATGAGCATAGGCCCATTGATGTGCTGCATTTGCTCTGAAGCAAGTTCTCTGATCAGAAGCAATGTTATGCAGAATATAATGACAAGTGAATAAAACATTTTGAAGGTACACAGATAGTGGTTTTTGTAGAAGTATTGTGTACCCAGGAGTGTAAATTATCAATTCCAATGAGAATCAAGTGTTGCCCCTTCCATAATGGAAGTGTTCCAACTAATCAATGTGCCACAAGAAGCTGGCTAATTCCCTCAAGGAATGATGCCATATCAGGGGCTCAGTGTTGGTCTCTGCTTTGACACAGTGGGCACTCAGCAGTAGTTGTAGCCAGATATAGTGCGTAAAAATCCATGTTGCTGAGCCCATGAATAACCTCCACTCCTCCATTCCTGTTGCCATGGCCACTTTGTTCATGAGCCCATTGGGCAAGGAGAGCAGTGGCTAGGGAAATAGACTGACTGACTCCAAAGAATGGGTCATCTTGCCTACTTGATTATTAATATTTCTCTCTGCTGAGATTGCTCTTTGCTGAGAATTGACGTGGGACACAAATGTCTTCACACTTGGTGCCCATTTGGAGGGGTCTGACCTCTTCCCCAAAAGCTTTCTAACCATGTTCTTTCCAAATCCCTGACCATCCAGCAAAGCCATCAGTTATTGCCCATCTGTAGATCTGTACCTCTGGCCATCTTTTCTTCCAGGCATAATATACAACAGGTATGCTGCTTGAAGTTCTGTCCCCTGTAAGTATTTCTCTTCAGAGCTACCCCTGAGTGAGGCTGTATATTATATATGGAACTTCCTATGGATCACACTTTGCACTTGACCTCCTGAGGCCTGCTAGGTCCTGAGTTTGACCAATAGAATTCAAACTAAGTGATGCTGTGTGACTTCCAAGACAAGGCCTTGAGAAGCCTTGCAATTTCTACTGTCTCTCTCTGTCTCTTTCTCTCCCTCTCTCCCTCTCTCCCTCTCTCTCTCTCTCTCTCTCTCTTTCTCTCTCTCTCTCTCTCTCTCTCTCTCTCTATTGTACTTTGAAATGTACATGCTGTGAAGAAACTCTAAACTGAAAGTCTATATGGAGAGAGAAGCCCAGCCATCACAGAGGTTCCAACAATCCAAGCTGAAGACCCAGTATATGTGTGTAAGACCATATTAAATCACCCATCTCCAGCTGATCTGGCAACTGACTACAGCCAAATACATGAGTCCAAGCAAGAATAGCAGAAGTTCCCCGTCAACCCACAGAAAGCAGTTGTTGCTTTAAGTCACTAAATTTGAGGGTGGTTTGATACAATAATCTACAAATTTAGAAGATACTATTCAGATTTTAAACCATCATAAATTTTTCTTGGTACTCAATTTGGGGTGTTACTTAAGAAATTACATCTTCCTTTCAGAAAGAATATTATTTGTGTTGAGGTGAGCTGCACCATCTTCCACAGGCAATTGCAATGGGACTTCAAATTGTCATATTGGTATTATGGATTACTTCAACTTGAATTTATTTGATTTGATTTAATATAAGCAAACTGAGGGGTCAGGGAATGTTTACCAAGAGTTATTAAGGTTTGGGGAAGGAATAAGGTAGGAGAGGGTTACCAAAGATAGCTTTCCAAGATAGAAGAATTGCTTGCAGTTGTTTGACTAAATTTGCACTAACAATAAAAGTAGATAGGGTTTGTAAATCAGTGGAATTACCACAGGAATGAGGAGGATTCTGTAATGATAATAATAGATAATACTTATTGAGTGCTTTTTTACGCCAGAAGTTGTTCTAAGTGCTTTACAAATTTTAGCTCATTTATTCCTAACCATAGCTGTATGAAATAGTACTGTCATTCCCATATTTTAGATAAGAAACTGATCATAGAGGTTAAGCAACTTGTTCAGGATCACACAGCTAGTAATTACTAACACTTGAGCCCAGACAATATTATGCCATGCTCAGTGTTCTTAACCACTAGGCTGTATTTTGTCTTTCTCCTAGATTACAGTGGAGTATACGAAAGTGACCCAACCAAAGTTTTGGATATTTTATTTATAGTTGCTAGTGATACCATTACAAATTTAAGGGTAAAACTCTTTGTGAGAATAATACCAATATTGCCTGACTTGTCAAAGCAAACCTTGATTGGATAATATTTCTAAAATCTAGTTTACATATGTAAAATCTATTTTATGATTTTTACTCATTTTGCCCTATATAGGCAAAAAGCTAATTAGAGGTAGAAAACCCAGTTTTGACCATAAAATCTTATGTGTCTGAACCTTTAGAATGTCGCTGTATTCCAACACTTTAAAAGTCTGATTAATATAAGAAGACAAGGGGAGCCACGTCAGATACTGAGATACATTAATCCCAAAGAGGTAAGGACATTATTTATTGATACAATATATTTTCCCCCCTTAAAAATGTGTGACTGCTTTATAAATTCAAAGTGCTTGTATTTCTTTTTTTTAACTTTTTAAATAAAATATTACACACATATAGAAAGTTCATAAAACATAAATTTATAACAACTGAATCATCACAAGCAAACCCCTGTGTAACACTCCCCCAGATCAACGTTTTTATACTTCAAACCACTGCCTTTGGGTGCCCTGCAAATCACTGCCAACTCTCTTCTTCCAAAAGGTAAACACTATTTTGAATCCTACCACTATACTTTAGTTTTCTCTGTTTTAAAGCTACATATAAATAGAATCCTATAGTATACTTTTGTATCTAGCTTTGTTCATTCAACATTGTTTGTGAACCTAAACTTCATTCATTTCATAAAAATGATGGTAGTATTCCATTTTATGAATATACTGCTATTTATTCATTCTACAATAGGTTGACATTTGGACTTTTTCTAGTTTGTGGCTATTATAAAGGCTGCTTCTGGCACTATTTTTACTCATGCCTCCTGGCTAACAGGTCCACAAATTTCTTTTGGTTTCTATTCAACCTAGAAACAGAATTGCTGGATGGAAGGATATGCCAAACTATTTTCCAAAGTTATTGTATTAATTTATGTTCACTGTCAGCAACCTTTGGGAATTCTTGGTGCTCTACATCCTCAGCAACACTTAATATTGTCAGTTTTTAATTTGCATTTCTCTGATTACTAATGAAGTTGAGCATCTTTTTGAGGAGTTGTGCTCCTGATTAAAATTCTATATGTGATTTTTCAGGCCTGACCACAGGCAATTACAAAGCCTTTACCTGACAGGACTCACAAGGGAAAGCTATCCTCACCTCACACTAGACTTCGTGCAGAGTCAGTGCATTACAGTCGCTGAAGGGAGTTGCAGACAAGGACTCAGGACCCTCTCTGTCCACGAATTTAGGCATATTTTCCTAGCCCCAAAAGCCTTCACTCCTAGGTCTCTTTTTTTTTTTTTTAGTATTTTTATTGGAGTATAATTGCTTTATAATGGTGTGTTAGTTTCTGCTGTATAACAGTGAATCAGCTATAGATATAAATATATTAATCCATTTTGAGTTTATTTTTGTGTATGGTGTTAGGGAGTGTTCTAATTTCATTCTTTTACATGTAGCTGTCTAGTTTTCCCAGCACCACTTATTGAAGAGGCTGTCTTTTCTCCATTGTATATTCTTGTCTCCTTTATCAAAGATAAGGTGACCATATGTGTGTGGGTTTATCTCTGGGCTTTCTATCCTGTTCCATTGATCTGTATTTCTGTTTTTGTACCAGTATCATACTATCTTGATTACTCTAGGTTTGTAGTATAGTCTAGTATACTACAGTATAGTATAGTATACTGTATAGTATAGTATAGTATAGTATAGTATAGTATAGTATAGTATAGTATAGTATAGTAGGGAGCCTAATTCCTCCAGCTCTGTTTTTCTTTCTCAAGATTGCTTTGGCTGTTCAGGGTCTTTTGTGTTTCCATACAAAATGTGAAATTTTTTGCTCTAGTTCTGTGAAAAATGCCATTGGTAGCTTGATAGGGATTGCATTGAATCTGTAGATTGCTTTGGGTCATATAGTCATTTTCACAATGTTGATTCTTACAATCCAAGAACATGGTATATCTCTCCATCTGTTTGTATCATCTTTAATTTCTTTCATCAGTGTCTTATAGTTTTCTGCATACAGGTCTTTTGTTTCCTTAGGTAGGTTTATTGCTAGGTATTTTATTCTTTTTGTTGCAGTGGTAAATGGGAGTGTTTCCTTAATCTCTCTTTCAGATTTTTCATCATTAATGTATAGGAATACAAGAGATTTCTGTGCATTAATTTTGTATCCTGCTACTTTACCAAATTCATTGATTAGCTCTAGTAGTTTTCTGGTAACATCTTTAGGATTCTCTATGTATAGTATCATGTCATCTGCAAACAGTGACACCTTTACTTCTTCTTTTCCAATTTGGATTCCTTTTATTCCTTTTTCTTCTCTGATTGCTGTGGCTAAAACTTCCAAAACTATGTGGAATGATAGTGGTGAGATTGGGTGACATTGTCTTGTTACTGATCTTAGAGGAAATGGTTTCTTTTTTTTTTTAACACTGAGTGTTATTTCTTCCTTAAATGTTGGGAAGGATTTGCCAGTCAAGCCATCTGTGCCAGAATTTTTCTTTGTGGGAAGATCTTAAATTACAAATTCAGTTTATTGTTATAGGTCTACTCATATTTTGTATTTATTGTTGTGCTAGTTTTGATAAGTTGCATTTTTCTAGGAAATGTTCCATTTCATCTAAACTTTCAAATTTATTTGCATTAAGTTGTTCTTAAGATTCTCTTATGATCTTTCTAATTTTATGATCTTAGAATCAATAGTAGTTTCTATTTCATTCCTGATATTGATTATTTGTATATTCTGTTTCTTGACCAGTCTTACTAGGGTTTCCCACTTTTATTAGTCTTTCCAAGAAACCAACTTTGAGCTTTGTCATTCCATTCTATTGTTCATTCAAGTTCCTTCTTTTTCTGCTGTTAATTATTTCCTTCTTTTTATTTTCTTTGAATTGTATTTACTGTTGTTTTCCAACTTTTTGAAGGGAATGCCAAATTTATTGATTTTCAGTATGTTTTTAGCATATACATTTTGACATATCATATTTTCATCAAATTCAATACAAAATTTCTACTTTGATTTCTTCTGGTAATTTAGAATTGCATTTTTAAACTTGCAAACATCTGGAAATTATTATCTTTCGTGAAATCAATCTTTATCTTAATCACACTGTGATTTTCAATCCTCTGTTAGTAATCTATTTTTGCAATATTGTATCTGTATTTGAAAAGAAGATGTATTCTGCAGTTGTTGAACACAGTACATAGATGTCAATTAGGTCAAATTTGTGAATTATGTTGATCAGACCTTCTATATGCTTACTGATTATTTTTGCTTACTTGTACTATCAGTTACTGAGAGAAGTGCATTAAAATCTCCCATTATAAGCCCGGCCACCATAGAAGAGAAGCTCCATTGTTGAGTGATGCACAAAGTGTGGGACAGTAGTTACAGCCTATCTCCCCATGTACCAGCTCCTGCCTCCTGGGGCACTAGGAAGGGCTTCCATCCTGTGTCCACCAGAGTGGGCTCTCATGCCCCCTGTCTACCTCCTCCTCTGTACCTCCTCCCCATTGGTAGGGGAGGCTCCTGTGCTCCAGGGCAGCTGTGGTAGCAGATGCCTGTAGGTGGCTCACATGCAGCAGTGGGGCTGAAGTCACAGCTGAGCTCTAGGGGCCATGCAACTAAGGAAGAAGAGCTGAAATCTCTCCTCACGGCTGTGCAAACCATGGATTTACACCCCCACGACTGGCTTTGTAAACTCAGCACCTGCAGAACATCTGAACAGACAATGAGTGCTCCTGCAGTCAAGACAGGTCTAGCTTTAGCTGCTGTGGACTTTGTGGCCACCTACACGTGGAGGTTGGGCCAGGCCAGAGTCTCAGCTGCCTCCATGGTGCCCACAGCAGGTCCAGGTGCATGATTACTGCAGTCCTGGAACCTGACTTCAGTGGATCAGTACTGGTGGCCTGGTGAAAACAATGCCTGAGAGACACCAGGGCCAATTGCTGGCATACCCATGGTTCAGGTGGGGCCGAGAGCAGTGCCAACCACAGTGTAATCTGTGAGCCCATACAATGGATGAAAGGTGACAAAACAGAGCACACTCACAGGTGAACATCTCCAGAGGAGGAATACTCAGTGACTTCTCTCCCAGTGGGAGTGCTCCAAACCCACCTACCTCACACCGCAGATCAGAAACACAGCTAAGAAACAGCTCTACTCCAACAACTAGGAAGCAGACCCCACCCCTGACAGGGCAGTGACAAACAGAGCAAAGGGGAGGCCCTGCTCAATATCCAGAGCAGGTTCTGGTCACCACAACATCAGTCACACCTCCTATCAAGGGGATAATGGCCAGCATACAGTGATGAAAGAGGTGGCAGACATCTATACTAAAAATTCTCAAGTGCACATGGAACATTCTCCAGGATAGATCACATCTTGGGCCATAAATCAAGCCTCGGTAAATTTAAGAAAATTGAAATCATATCCAGAATCTTTTCCGACCACAATGCTATGACATTAGAAATAAATTACAGAAAACAACTATAAAAAACACAGACATGTGGAGGCTAAACAATATGTTACTAAACAACCAATGGATCACTGAAGAAATCAAAGAGGAAATCAAAAAATACCAAGAGATGAATGACAACAAAAACATGATGATCCCAAACCTATGGGATGCAGCAAAAGCAGTTCTAAGAGGCAGGTTTATAACAATACAGTCTTACCACAGGAAACAAGAAAAATCTCAAATAAACAACCTAACCTTACCCCTAAAGCAACTAGAGAAAGAAGAACAAACAAAATGCAAAGTTAGTAGAAGGAAAGAAATCACAAAAATCAGAGGAGAAATAAATGAAATAGAGACGAAGAAAACAATGGAAAAGAGCAATGAAACTAAAAGCTGGTTCTTTGTAAAGATAAACAAAATTGTTAAACCTTTAGCCAGACTCATTAGGAAAAAAGGGAGGGGCTCACATCAATACATTTAGAAACAAAAAAGGAGAAGTTACAACTGATACCACAGAAATACAAAGGATCATAAGAGACTACTACAAGAGACTATATGCCAATAAAATGGATAACCTAGAAGAAATGGACAAATTCTTAGAAAGGTACACCCTTCCAAGACTGATACAGGAAATATGAACAGACCAATGACAAGTACTGATATCAAAACTGTGATTTTAAAACTTCCAACAAGCAAAAGTCCAGGGCCAGATGGCTTCACAGGCAAATTCTACCAAACATTTAGAGAAGAGTTAATGCCTATCCTTCTGAAACTCTTCCAGAAAATTGCTGAAGCAGGAACACTCCCAATCTCATTCTATGAGGCCACCATCACCCTGACACCAAAACCAGACAAAGGTACAACACAAAAAAGAAAATTACAGGCCACCATCACTGATGAACATAGATGTAAAAATCCTCAACAAAATAGTAGCAAACCAAATCCAACAATACAGTAAAAGGATCATACACCATGATCAAGTGGGATTTATCCCAGGGATGCAAGGATTTTTCAATATCCACAAATCAATCAGTGTGATACACCACATCAACAAACTAAAGAATAAAAACTGTATGATCATCTCAATAGATGCAGAAAAAGCTTTTGACAAAATTCAACACCCATTTATGGTAAATACTCTCCAGACAATGGGCATAGAGGGAACCTAGCTCAACATAATAAAGGCCATATACGACAAACCCACAGCAAACATCATTCTCAATGGTGGAAAACGGAAAGCATTTCCTCTAAGACCAGGAACAAGACAAGGATGTCCACTGTTGTCACTTTTATTCAACATAGTTTTGGAAGGTCTAGCCATGGCAATCAGAGAAGAAAAAGAAATAAAAGGAATCCAAATTGGAAAAGAAGACGTAAAACTATCACTGTTTGCAGATGACATGATACTATACATAGAAAATCCTAGAGATGCTACCAGAAAACTACTAGAGCTCACCAATGAATTTGGTAAAGTTGCAGGATACAAAATTAATACACAACAAACTTGCATTCCTATATGCTAACAACAAAAGATCAGAAATAGAAATTAAGGAAACAATCCCACTTACCATTGCATCAAAAAGAATGAAA
The DNA here is from genome assembly GCF_028021215.1 of Eschrichtius robustus. NCBI lineage: Eukaryota > Metazoa > Chordata > Mammalia > Artiodactyla > Eschrichtiidae > Eschrichtius > Eschrichtius robustus. The sequence continues at coordinate 19,712,154 of NC_090834.1, read as the reverse complement.
TACCTATGGAATAAACCTACCCAAGGAGGCAAAAGATCTGTACTCAGAAAACTATAAGGTGCTGATGAAAGAAATCAAAGATGACACAAACAGATGCAGAGGTATATCATGTTGTTGGATTGGAAGAATCAACATTGTGCAAGTGACTATACTACCCAAAGCAATCTACAGATTCAATACAATCCCTATCAAATTACTGATGGCATTTTTCACAGAGTTAGGACAAAACATTTTACAATTTGTACGGAAACACAAAAGACCCTGAATAGCCAAAGCAATCTTGAGAAAGAAAACCAGAGCTGGAAGAATCAGGCTCCCTGACTTCATACTATCCTACAAAGCTACAGTAATCAAAACAGTATGGGGGGCTTCCCTGGTGGCACAGTGGTTGAGAATCTGCCTGCCAATGCAGGTGACACAGGTTCGAGTCCTGGTCTGGGAAGATCCCACATGCCATGGAGCAACTAGGCCCGTGAGCCACAATTACTGAGCCTGTGTGTCTGGAGCCTGTGCTCTGCAACAAGAGAGGCCGTGATAGTGAGAGGCCCACGCACCGCGATGAAGAGTGGCCCCCACTTGCCGCAACTAGAGAAAGCCCTCGCACAGAAACGAAGACCCAACACAGCCATAAATAAATAAATAAATAAAATTAAAAATCTTAAAAAACAAAAAACAGTATGGTACTGGCACAAAAACAGAAATGTAGATCAATGGAACAGGATAGAGAAAGTCCAGAGACAAACCCATGCACCTATGATCAATTAATCCATGACAAAGGAGGCAAGAATATACAATAGAGAAAAGACAGTCTCTTCAACAAGTGGTGCTGGGAAAACTGAACAGCTACATGTAAAAGAATGAAATTAGAACACTCTCTAAGACCATACACAAAAATAAACTCAAAATGGATCAAAGACCTAAATGTAAGGCTGGACACTATAAAACTCCTAGAGTAACACACAGGCAGAACACTCTCTGAGATAAATCGCAGCAATATCTTTTTTAATCCACCACCTTGAGTAAGAAAAATAAAAACAAAAATAAACAAATGGGACCTAATTAAACTTAAATGCTTTTGCACAACAAAGGAAACCATAAACAAAACAGAAAGACAACACACAGAATGGGAGAAAATATTTGCAAACGATGTGACTGACATGGGGTTAATCTCCAAAGTATACAAACAGCTCATGCAGCTCTATGTCAAAAAAACCAACAACCCAACTGAAAAATGGGCAGAAGATCAAAATAGACATTTCTCCAAAGAAGACATACAGATGGCCAAAAACCACATGAAAAATGCTCAGCATCACCAATTATTAGAGAAATGCAAATCAATACTACAATGAGGTATCACCTCACACATGGGTCAGAATGGCCATCATCAAAAAATCTATAAAGAGTAAATGCTGGAGAGGGTGTGGAGAGAAGGGAACAATCCTACACTGTTGGTGGAATGTAAAGTGGTACAACCGTTGTGGAGAACAGTATGGAGGTTCCTTAAAAAACTAAATATAGAACTATGGTAAAATGATCCAGCAATCGGACTCCTAGACATACATCTGGAGAAAAACATAATTTGAAAAGATACATGCACCCCGATTTTCATTGCAGCACTATTTACAATAGCCAAGACATGGAAGCACCCTAAATGTCCATTGACAGAGGGGTGGATAAAGAAGATGTGGTACATATATACAATGGAATATTACTCAGCCATAAAAAAGGATGAAATAATGCCATTTGCAGCAACATGAATGGACCTAGAGATTGTCATTCTGAGTGTAGTAAGTCAGACAGAGAAAGACAAATATCATATGTTATCATTTATATGTGGAATCTAAAAAGTATGGCACAAATGAACTCATTTCTAAAACAGAAATAGAGTCACAGATGCAGAAAACAAACTTATGGTTAGTAGGGGGGAAAGGGGCAGGGGGACAGATAAACTGGGAAATTGGGATTGACAAATACACACTACTATATATAAAATAGATAACTAACAAGGACATATGGTATAGCATAGGGAATTCTACTCAATATTCTAATGACCTACATGGGAAAAGAATATAAAAATAGTGTATATATGTATATGATAACTGATTCACTTTACTGTACACCTTAAACTAACACAACATTGTAAATCAACCATACTCCAATTCATATAAAATAAAATCCCCTTCTATCATCAAAGATTTGTGTATTTTTCTGGTAGTTTGTATAATTTGAGGCCGTGCTATTAACTGAAAACCAATTTAGGATCATTATATCTTTCTTGTCAATTGAACGTTATATTATTTTGAAGAGTCTCACTTTATCTCTAGTAATACTCTTTGCTTTATGGTCCAAAATCTCTGATACTAATGTAGCCACACCACTATTTTTCATTATTGTTTGTATGGTATATCTTTCCCATTATTTTACTTTCAACATTCTGAATCTCCATATTTTATCTGTGTCTTTCTTAGGCAGTATATTGTTAGTTAATAGTTTTATCCAGTATGATGCTCTGTGTCTTTTGTTGGAGCATTTAATGTATTCACATTTAATGTACTTACTGATATTTTGGGACTTATAGATACTCTGCCTTGTTTTGGGCTTATTATTTTTATTCTTAAAACTTCCTCTCTCTATTATCATTCTTTTATGCTTATACAAGATATTGCAACATGCATATTTGACTTATGAAAATCATATAAAGGTTGGCATTTTTATCTCTTCCCAGACAATGTACTTATATCCCTTTACCCATTCTGACTTATATATTCTTGCTGTTGTACTTTTAAATTCTCTTTTGCTGGATTATATGGTAAGACTATGTTTACTTTTGTAAGAAACTGCCAAGCTATCTTCCAAAGTAATTGTACCATTTTACATTCCAACCAGCAATGAATGAGAGTTCCTATTGCTCCACATTCTAACTAGCATTTGATGTTGTCAGTGTTTTAGATGTTAGCCATTCTCATATTATTTAGAGGTATCTCATGTTTTAATCTACAACTTCCTTTTGACATATATGTTGAACATATTTTCATTTGCTAATTGGCTATCTCTCTATCTTCTTTGGTGAGGTAACTTTTCATATCTTTGCCCATTTTTTAAATTAAGCTGTCCATCTTCTTATTGTTTAGTTTTAAGGGTTCTTTCTATATTCTGGATAGCAGTCTTTTATCAGATGTGTATTTAGCAAAGATTTTTTTCCTTCTGAGACTTCTCTTTTCATTCTCTTAGCAGTGTTCATCACAGAACATTAATTTTAATGAAGTCCATCCTTTCCATTTTTTTTTTCTTTCATGAGTTATGCTTTTGATTTTGTATCTAAAAAAATCATCAACAAACCCAAGGTCACCTAGATTTACTCCTATGTTATCTTCCAGGAGGTCTGTATTTTTGAATTTTACATTTAGATCTATGAACCATTTTCAGTTTATTTTTGTGAAAGTGTAAAATTTGTGTCTACATTCATTTTTTAAAAATTTTGCATGGGATGTTCAGTTGTTCCAACACCATTTGTTAAAGACCATCCTTTCTCCATTGAATTGCCTTTGCTCTTTTGTCAATGATATGTTAACTAATTTATGTGGGAGCCTATTTCCTGGCTCTTTCTTCTGTTACAATGGCCTTTTTATTTATTCTTTCATGCATACCACACTGTCTTTTTTTTTATTTATTTATCTATCTATCTATCTATTTATTTATCTATTTTTGGCTGTGTTGGGTCTTCGTTGCTGCACGTGGACTTTCTGTAATTGCAGCGAGTGGGGCTACTCTTCATTGTGGTGCACAGGCTTCTCCTCATGGTGGCTTGTCTTGTTGCAGAGCGTGGGCTTTAGGCACTTGGGCTTCAGTAGTTGTGGCACACGGGCTCAGTAGTTGTGGCTCACAGGCTCTACAGCACAAGCTCAGTAGTTGTGGTGCACAGGCTTAGTTGCTCCACTGCATGTGGGATCTTCCTGGACCAGGGCTCAAACCCGTGTCCCCTGCATTGGCAGGCGGATTTTAACCACTGCACCACCAGGGAAGCCCCTACACTGTCTTGATTATTACAGCTTAATAAAAAGTCTTGAGTTGGGTAGTGTCAGAACACCAACTTTGTTCTTCTCCTTCAATATTGTGTTGACTATTTTAGGTCTTTTACCTTTACATGTAAAATTTAAAATCGGTTTGTCCATTCCTACAAAATAACTTTCTGGGAATTTGATTGGGATTTCATTGAATCTGTAAATCAAGTTGGGAAGAATGGACATCTTGACAATATTGAGTCTTCCTATCCAGGTATATGGACTAACTCTTCTTTCATTTAGATCTTCTTTTATTTCTTTCATCACAGTGTTGTAGTTTTCCTCATATAGACTTTTACATATTTTCTTAGATTTATACCTAAGTATTTTACTTTTGTGGTACTAATGTACATAGCATTGTGCTTTTAATTTCAAATTCCAATTGTCCATTGCCAGCGTATAAGAAAGCAGTTGACTTTTGTAATGTTAACATTGTATCCTCCAACATTATTATAATTGCTTATTAGTTCCAGGAGTTTCTTTGTTGGTTCACTGAGATTTTTTATATAGACAATCATGTTATCTGTGAACAAAGATAGCTTTTTTTTTCTGTTCTCAATTTTTGCACATTTCTTTTCTTATCTTACTGAATTATCTAGGATTCCAGTATGATGCTGAGTAGGAATAGTCAGGGGACTAGTTTCTCACCATTAAGTATGATGTTATCTGTAAGTTTCTTGTAGATGTTCTTTATCAAGTTGAGGAAGTTCCTGTCTATTCTAGTTTGCTGAAGGTTTTTCTTGGGGACTTCTTTTTAAAAATAAAATCGTACAGAAACAGAAGAAACACCATGAGGTCCCTTCCTTCCGTTCCTTCTCTACTTGCCCTAGCTTGGAGTTATTCCTCATCAATTTTTTAAATTGAAGTATAATTGACTTATACTATTTTATTAGTTTTGGGTGTGCAACATAGTGCAACACAGTGATTCCATATTTTTACAAAATGATCACCATGATAAGTCTAGTTACCGTTTGTCACCATACAAAATTATTAAAATATTATTGACTATATTCCCTATGTTGTACATTATATCCCCTGACTTATTTATTTAATAACTGGAAGTTTGTACTTCTTAATTTCCCTCACCTAGTTTGCTCATCCCTCCACCCCCCCATCCCCTCTGGCAACCACCAGTTTGTTCTCTGTATCTATGAGTCTGTTTCTATTTTTTAGATTTGTTCGTTTGCTTTGTTTTTCAGATTCCAGATGTAAGTAAAATCATACATTATTTGTCTTTCTCTGTCTTATTTAACTTAGCATAATACCCTCTAGACCCACCCATATTGTTAAAAATGGCAAGAATTCATTCTTTTTGAGGCTAATATTCCATTACCACATCTTCTTTATCCATTCATCTATGCATGGACACTTAGGTTGTTTCCATATCTTGGCTATTGTAAATAATTCTGCAATGAACATAGGGTTGGCAAATATCTTTTTGAATTAGTGTTTTTATTTTCTTTGGGCATTGCTGGATTTTATGGTAGTTCTTTTTTTTTCTTCTAGTTTTACTGAGATATAATTCTCATACAGCACTGTATGATGTGTACAGTATAATGATTTTGCCTTACATACATGATGAAATGATTACCACAATATGTTTAAAGAACATCCATCCTCCCATACAGATACAAAGTTAAAGAAATAGAAAAAAATTATTTTTTCCTTGTAATAAGAACTCTTAGGATTTGCTCTCTTAACTATCATATATAACATACAGCAATGTTAATTATATTTATCATGTTTCATGTTATATCCCTAGTATTTATTTACCTTATAACTGGAAGTTTGTACCTTTTCTCTGCCTTCATCCAGTTCCCCCTACCCCTCCCCCCAGCCTCTGGTAACCGCAAATCTGATCTCTTTTTCTGTGAGTTTGTATTTTATTATAATTGACCTACAACACTGTGTTAGTTCCTGTTACACAACATAGTGATTCAATATGTCTACACATTTCAAAATGATCACCACTGTAAGTGCAGATTTATTTATTTATTTATTTATTTATTTATTTATTTATTTATTTATTTATTTATTTATTTATGGCTGTGTTGGGTCTTGGTTGCGTTGTGCGGGCTTCTCATTGTGGTGGCTTCTCCTGTTACGGAGCATGTGCTCTAAGTGTGCGGGCTTCAGTAGTTGTGGCTTGCGGGCTCTAGAGTGCAGGCTCAGTAGTTGTGGCGCACGGGCTTAGTTGCTCTGCAGCATGTGGGGTCTTCCCGGACGAGGGCTCGAACCTGTGTCCCCTGCATTGGCAGGCGGATTCTTAACCACTGCGCCACCAGGGAAGCCTAAGTGTAGATTTGATGTCACTATACAAAGATATTACATAATTATTGATTATTTTGCCCACACTGTACATTTCACACGTGTGACTCATTTATTTTGCAGCTGGAATTTTGTACCTCTTTATCTCCCTCACCTATTCTCTCTTCTCCCACCTCCCTCCCTTCTGGCAGCAACTCGTTTGTTCTCTGTATCTGTGACTCTTTTTCTGTTCTGTTCTATTTGTTCATTTGTGTTGTTTTTTAGATTCCACATATAAATGAAATGATACAGTATTTGTCTTTCTCTGTCTGACTTGTTTCACTTAGCATAATATCCTCTAGGTTCATCCATGTTGTTGCAAATTGCAAGATTTCCTCTTTTTTATGGCTAAGTAATATTCCATTGTATGTATGTATCACATCTTCTTTATCCATTCACCTAATCATGGGCACTTAGGTTGCTTCCATAGCTTGGCTATTACAAATAATGCTGTAATGAACATAGGGGTGCATGTATCTTTTCTAATTAGTGTTTTAATTTTATTCAGATTAATACCCAGGAGTGGAATTACTGGTTTGTATGTTAATTCCATTTTTAATTTTTTGAAATCTCCATTCTGTTTTCTACAGTGGCTGCACCAATTTACATTCCCAACAATAGTGCATAAGCGTTCCCTTTTTCTCCACATTCTCGCCAACACTTGTTATTTGTTGTCTTTTTGATAAAAGCCATTTTGACAGGTATGAGGTGATACATTATGGGTTTTTTCTTTTTTTTTTTCTTAATTGAAGTATAGGCGATGTACAATATTATACAAGTTACAGGTGTACAACAGAGTGATTCACAGTTTTTAAAGGTTATACTCCTTTTATAGGTATTATTAAATATTGGCTATATTCCTTGTGTTGTACTATATATCCTTGAAGCTTATTTCATACATAATAGTTTGTATCACTTAGTCCCCTACTCCATATTGCCCCTCCCCCTTACCTCTCCTCACTGGTAACCACTAGTTTGTTCCCTATATCTGTGGGCCTGTTTCTGTTTTATTATAGACATTTATTTGTTTTATTTTTTAGATTCCACATATAAGTGATAATATAGAGTATTTGCCTTTCTATGTCTGACTTATTTCACTTAACATAATATTCTCTAGGTCCATTCATGTTTTTGCAAATGGCAAAATTGCATTTTTTAATGGCTGCAGAGGATTCTATTGTGTATATATACATATAAACATATTCTTTGTCCATTCATCTGTTGATGGACACATGTTGCTTCCATATCTTGGCTATTGTAAATAATCCTGCTGTGAACATTGGGGTGCATGTATGTTTTCAATCTAGTGTTTTTGGGTTTTTTGGATATGTACTCAGGAGTGGAATTGCTGGGTCATATGGCAGTTCTATTTTTAGTTTTTTGAGAAACTTCCATCCTGTTTTCCACATTAACTGTACCAATTTACATTCCACCAACAGTGAACAAGGGTTTCCGTCTCTCCACAACCTTGCCAACATTTGTTATTTGTGTTCTTTTTGATGATAACAATTCTGACAGGTGTGAGATGATATCTCATTGTGGATTTGATTTGCATTTCTCTAATGGCTAGCAATGTTGAGCATCTTTTCATGTGCCTGTTAGCCACCTGTATGTCTTTGGAAAAATGCCTATTCATTTTCCAAAAGTGGGAAAAATACCGACTTTTTAATTAGGTTGTTTGTTTGTTTGAGTTTTATGAGCTCTGTATATATATATTTTTAATTAATTAATTATTTATTTTATTTATTTATTTATTTATTTAAGGCTGTGTTGGGTCTTCGTTTCTGTGTGAGGGCTTTCTCTAGTTGTGGCAAGTGGGGGCCACTCTTCATCGCGGTGCGCGGGCCTCTCATTATCGCGGCCTCTCTTGTTGCGGAGCACAGGCTCCAGATGCACAGGCTCAGTAATCGTGGCTCACGGGCCTAGTTGCTCCGCGGCATGTGGGATCTTCCCAGATCAGGGCTCAAACCCGTGTCTCCTGCATTGGCAGGCGGATTCTTAACCACTGTGCCACCAGGGAAGCCCTATATTTTTGATATTATCCTTTTTCAGTCATATCATTTGCAAATATTGTCTTCCATAGATTGTCTTTTTTGTTTTGTTGATGGTTTCTTTTGCTGTGCAAAAGCTTTTAAGTTTAATTAGGTCCCATTTATTTTTGCTTTTGTTTCCTTTGCTGTAGGAGACAGATCAAAAAGAATATTGCTACAATTTATGTCAAAGAGTGTTCTGCCTATGTTTTCCTCTAGGAGTTTTATAGTATTTGGTCTTACATTTAGGTCTTTAATCCATTTTATTTTTGTATATGGTGTTAGAGAATGTTCTTATTTCATTATTTTACATGTGGCTGTCCAGTTTTCCCAGCACCACTTATTGAAGAGACTCTCTTTTCTCCATTGTATGTTCTTGCCTCCTTTGTCATAGATTAATTGACCAAAGGTGCATGGATTTATTTCTGGGATCTCTATTCTGTTCCATTGATCTATGTCTCTGTTTTTGTGCCTGTACCATACTATTTTGATTACTGTAGCTTTGTAGTATAGTCTGAAGTCAGGGAGGGTGATTCCCACAGCTTTGTTCTTTTTTCTCAAGATTGCTTTACTGTTCAGGGTCATTTGTGTTTCCATACACATTTTTAAATTATTTGTGCTTGTTCTGTGCAAAATGCCATTGGTATTTTGATAGGGATTGCACTGAATCTGTAGATTGCTTTGGGTAATATGGCCATTTTTTTTTTGGTGCGTGGCTTGTGGGATCTTTGTTCCCTGACCAGGGATTGAACCCGTGCCCTTGGCAGTGAAAGCACTGAGTCCTAACCACTGGACCACCAGGGAATTCCCCAACCATTTTAGCAATATTAATTCCATGAGCTGAATATATCTTTCTATTTTTTGTGTGTGTCATATTCAGTTTCTTAAATCAGTGTCTTATAGTTTTCCAAGTACAGGTCTTTTACTTCCTTGGTTAGATTTTATCCTACATATTTTATGTTTTTTGGTGTAATTGTAAGTAGGATTGTTTCCTTAATTTTTTTTTCTGATAGTTCGTTGTTAGTGTATAGAAACCCAACAGATTTCTGTATATTACTTTTATATCCTGAAAATTTACTTAATTCCTTAATTAGCTTTCATAGTTTTTGGTGGTGTCTTTAGGATTTTTTATGTATAGTATCATGTCATCCACAAACAGTGAAAGTTTTACTTCTTCCTTTCCAATTTAGATTCCTTTTATTTCCTTTTCTCATCTGATTGCTGTGTCTAGGACTTCCAATACTATGTTGAATGAAAGTGGTGAGAGTGGGCATCCTTATCCTGTTCCTGATCTTAGAGGAAATCCTTTCAGCTTTTCACTGTTGAGTATGATATTGGCTGTAAGTTTTTCATATATGGCCTTTATTATGTAGAGGTATGTTCCCTCTATACCCACTCTGTTGAGATTTTTTCTATCATAAATTGATTTGAATTTTTCAAAAGTTTTTTCTGCATCTATTGAGGTAATCATGTGAATTTTATTCTCCAATTTGTCAATGTGGTGTATCACATTGATTGATTTATAGGTATTGAATTATTCTTGAATCCCTGGGATAAATCCCACTTGATCATTGTATATGATACTTTTTTTTTTTTCTGAGTATCTACTATGTGCCATTGCTTCGCACAGACATTATCTCATTTATTTATCACCAAGCAATATCTATGGGCTAGATATTACTGTTTTCCAGCTGATAAAACCGAGACATAGAGAAGTTATATGATTCTCCCAAAGTCACACAGCTATTGTATATGATACTTTTAATGTATTGTTGAATTCAATTTGCTAATATTTTGTTGAGGATTTTTGCATCTGTATTCATCAGTGATATTGGCCTGTACTTTTCTTTTTATGTGGTGTCTTTGTCTGGTTTAAGTATCAGAATGATATTGGCTTCATAGAATGAGTTTGGAAGCATTCTATCCTCTTCTTTTTTTTTTTTTTGGAGTAGTTTGAGAATGATCAAAGTTAACCTTTCTCTAACTGTTTGGCAGAATTCACCTGTGAAGCTTTCTGGCCCTGAAATTTTGCTTGTTGGGGGTTTTTAAATTACTGATTCAATTTCATCACTGGTAATTGGTCTGTACATATTTTCTATTTCTTCCTGATTCATTCTTGGGATGCTGTATGTTTCTGGGAATTTATTTCTTCTAAGTTGTCCATATTATTGGTGCATAGTTGTTTGTAGTAATCTCTTATGAGCCTTTGTGTTTCAGTGGTGTCAGTTGTAACTTCTCTTCTTTCATTTCTGATTTTATATATTTGAGCCCTCTCTTTCTTTCCTGACGAATCTGGATAAAGTTTTATCAATCTTGTTTATCTTTTCAAAGAACCACCTCTTAGTTTCATTAATCTTTCATGTTTTTATTTTTTGGTCTTTATTTCATTAATTTCTTCTCTGATCTTTATGATTTCTTTCCTTCTATTAACTTCGGGTTTTGTTCTTCTTTTTCTAGTTCTTTTAGATGTAAGGTTAGATTGTTTGAGATTTTTCTCATGTTCTAGGGAAGGATTGTATCTCTATAAATTTCCCTCTTAGAGCTGATTTTGCTGTGTCCCATATGTTTTGGGTCATTGTGTTTTCATTCTCATTTGTCTCTAGGTATTTTTTTGATTTCCTCTTTGATTTCTTCAGTGATCCATTAGTTGTTTAGTAGCATATTCTTTAGCCTTCCTGTGTTTGTGTTTTTTGCAGTTTTTTCTCATAATGTTGTGATTGGAAAGATGTTTGATATGATTTCAATCTTCTTAAATTTATTGACAATTGTTTTGTGGCCTAGCATGTGATCTATCCTGGAGAACGTTCCACATGCACTTGAAAAGTATGTGTATTCAGCTACTTTTGGATGGAATGTACTGTATGTATCTATTAACTCCATCTGGTTTAATGTGTCATTTAAGGTCAGTGTTTTCGTATTGATCTTCTGTCTGGATGATCTATCCTTGATGTAAATGGGGTGTTAAAGTCCCCTACTGTTATTGTGTTACTGTCAATTTCTCCCTTTATGTCTGTTATTATTTGCTTTATATATTTAAGTGTTCCTACAATTGTTTTATCTTCTTTTTGGATGGATCTCTTCATCATTATGCACTGTCCTTCTTTGTCTCTTGTTACAGTCCTTGTTTTAAAGTCTATTTAGTCTAAGTATTGCTACCTGGCTTTCTTTTGACTTCCATGTGAATGGAATACCTTTTCCATCTCCTCACTTTCAGTCTGTATGTGTCCCTAGATCTGAAGTGGGTCTCTTGTAGAGTCTTGTTTTTGTATCCATTCAGCCACCCTATATCTTTCGATTGGAGCATTTAGTCTATTTACATTTAAAGTAATTATTGATAAATATGTATTTATTAACATTTGTTCATTGTTTTCTGGTTGTTTTTGTAGTTCTTTTTTGTTCCTTTCTTCTTTTGCTCTCTTCCCTTGTGACTTGATGGCTATCTTTATGTTATTTTGGGTTCCTTTCTCCTTTTTTGTGTGTGTATCTATTATTTTTGGTTTGTGATTACCATGAGTTGTGTATATGTGTGTCCATATATATATAGTTTTTTCTCACAGGTGGGCATTTTATTTTCCCACTTTTTGCTGGCCAACTTCTGTGCATCTTCCTATGTTTGTGGACTACACCACCTTTGAGGTGGAAATCTCCTCTCCTGTACAGATTTTTAAAAATTGAAGTATAATTGCTTTACAATGTGTTATTTTCTGCTGTACACCGAGGTGAATCAGCTATATGTATAGCCCTCCCTCTTGGACCTCCCTCCCACCACCCCCCCATCTAACCCATCTATGTCATCACAGAGCACCGAGCTGACCTCTTCGTGCTATAACAGGGAAAGATAGCAGGTTCCCACTAACTAGCTATTTTACACATAGTAGTGTATATATGTCAATCCTAATCTCCCAATTCATCCCACCCTCCCCTTCCCCCCCATGTCCACATGTCCATTCTCTACGTCTGCATCTCTATTGCTGCCCTACAAATAGGTTCATCTGTACCATTTTTTTAGATTCCACATATATGTGTTAATATACAATATTTGTTTTTCTCTTTCTGACTTACTTCACTCTGTATGACAGACTCTAGGCCCATCCACATCTCTACAAATCACCCAATTTCATTCCTTTTTATGGCTGAGTAATATTCCATTTACATTTAGTCCATTTACATTTAAAGTAATTATTTTAAAAAATTTTTTAAATTTTATTTTTTGGCTGAGTCAGGTCTTAGTTGTGGCACGCAGGATCTTCGTTGAGGCATGTGGGCTTCTCTCTAGTTGTGGCCTGAGAGTTTTCTCTTTTCTAGCTGCGATGCATGGGCTCCAGGGTGCATGGGCTCTGTAGTTTGTGGCATGCAGGCTCTCTAGTTGAGGCGCATGAGCTCAGTAGTTTTGGCATGTGTGCTCAGTTGCCCCATGCAATGTGGGATCTTAGTTCCCTGACCAGGGATCGAACCTGAGTCCCCTGCATTGTAAGGTGGATTGTTTACCACTGGACCACCAGGGAAGTCCCTAAAGTAATTATTGATAAATATGTATTTATTACCATTTTTTCATTGTTTTCTGGTAGTTTTTGAAGTTCTTTTTTGTTCCTTTCTTCTTTTGCCCTCTCCTTTGTGATTTGATGGCTATCTTTATGTTTTTTGGGGTTTCTTTCTCCTTTTTTGTGTGTGTATCTATTATAGGTTTTTGGTTTGTGATTACCATGAGGTGTGTGTGTCTACATATATATTTTTTTAATTTGAAGATCTCTTAAGTTTGAAAACATTCTAACAAACCTGCATTTGTACTTCTGCCACCCTTTCATGTTTAATGGTTTTGATATATTTTACATCTTTTTGTTTTTTGAATCCCTTAACTCCTTATTGTGAATTTAGATATTTTACTACTTTTGTCTTATATACATGGTTGATCTACTACCTTTACAGTGCGTTTGGATTTTTCCTTTCATAATTTTTATATTTCTAGTTGTGGTCTTTTCTTTTCCACTTAGAGAAGTCCCTCTAACATTTCTTGTAAAGTTGGTTTAGTGGTGCTGAGCTCTTTTAACTTTGCTTGTCTGTAAACCTCAAATCTGAATGATAGCTTTGCCAGGTGGAATAATGTTGGTTGTAGGTTTTTTTCCATTTATTACTTTGAATATATTCTGCCACACCCTTCTGGCCTGCAAAGTTTCTGCTGAAAAGTCAGCTGATAGTCTTATGGGAGTTCCCTTGCATGTAACTAGTGGTTTTTCCCTTGCTGTTTTTAAGATTCTCTTTTATCCTTAATTTTTTCTATTTTAGTTATAATGTGTCTTGTTGTGGACCTCTTGGGGTTTATCTTGTTTTGGACTCTCTATGCTTCCTGGACCTGGATGGCTGTTTCCTCCCCCAGGTTAGGGAAGTTTTCAAATATTACTTCCTTAAATAAATTCTCTGCCCGTTTCTCTCTTTTTTCTCCTTCTGGGGCCCCTATAATGCAAATGTTAGTATGCTTCATGTTGTCCTAGAAGTCTCCTAAGCTATCCTCATTTTTAAAATTCTTTTTTCTTTTCTCTGTTCAGCTTGGGTGACTTCCACTATGCTGTCTTCCTTAAATGTTTGGTAGAATTAACAAGCGAACCCATCTGGGCCTGGTGTTTTCTACTTTGAAAGGTGAATTATTGATTAAATTTCTTTAATAGATATTGATCTATTCAGATTGTCTGTTTCTCCTTATGTGAGGTTTGGTAGGTTGTGTCTTTCAAGGAATCGATCCATTTAGTTTAGGTTATCAAATTTGTGGGCATAGAGTTATTCATAATATTTGTTCATTATCCTTTTAGTGTCCATGGAATCAGTAGTGATGTCCCGTCTTTCATTTCTGATATTAGTATTTTATGTTCTCTATCTCTCTCATTGCTGCTGCCCAGCATCACAGGACAAAGTGAGTATCATACAGTGTATCACTAGCCTGGGAAAAGATCAAAATTCAAAATTAGTAGTATGGTTTCTACTGAATGTGTATCACTTTTGCACCATCATAAAGATGAAAAATTGTAAGTCAAACCATCATAAGTCAGGGACCATGTATGTGTGTGTGTGTGTGTGTGTGTAATTTTTAGCCAGGAGAAAATTATGCAAAACTAATGTTGTCTTTCAGGCTGAACAATTTAGGGTAACATCTGTTTTCTCATCTAACTTAGTATAATCAGGAGACAGGTTGGGGACCAAGAATTTTTTTCTCTACTTTCCATTTGGTGTGGGGCACTAAAATTTAGAAGACCAACTATATACAATTCTTACAAAATTTGAACATGGAATTTTGATTTAATAAAAGCTAGCTAGGAAAGGTCATCTGTTGTTTAACTCAGATTCACCAGTCACATTTTTTTCTCTGAATTTACCTGGAAGATATTTAATATGAAAATCATATATTTGAGGAATTTTTTTAAAACTTCTGTTTTATGACTAACAAATCACCTGACTTTTACACTTTTACATTACATAGAAAGAAAACATAGTTTGGTATCATTTTCCCAGTTATAATGTAAGCTGTTGAGTGTCTATTGAGTGTCTATAAGAAAATAAATCCTAAGATACTTTCTGATTTAAAATTAACTATTTGAGGTTTATTCACTTCATCTATTTCATAAATAATCAATATTCAACAACTATTTAACATAACTGAGTGAGAAGTTGTGAACTGATATATACAGAATGTTGAAGACTAATTTTTTTTTTACAGGCAGAACTTCTAGATGCTGCTGCTGGCATTAATGTACGATTCAGATTAGGTGGTGTAAGTATGGATAAATTCTTATTTAGTACTTTTAAAGCACATTTATATGAAATTTAAAAGATGTAATTTTTAAAAACATACACCATTTTTCTAATTAAATTGAAATGGTCCTTTGAACTTTTCCAACTATAGGTTAAATTTCCACCTGAAATATACTATAAAATTTTCACTCACAGACATATTGAAGATCTGTGTGCTAATAGCCCTAGAGATTACACAAAACTTCCAGCAAAACATACATCTCATATTAAAAGTGATAATCTTCAGGAAGAGGATTATAGTGGCTGGTATCGTCGTATAGAGAACAATGGCTGGAGGCCTGTTTCTGATAAAGTAAGAAAAGATAAACATTAATAATTTTGAATATTATGTGCGTAGAAACCTATCTGTCTTTCTGAAAATTAATTTTTAGATTATTTTTTAAGAATAATGAATCCTACTAATTTAACTGGTAACATTTGCTTAACTATTCTGTGGTCGCTAATATACTTCAAGATACAGCAATATATATATATTTTTTTACATTTACTTCTAATTTTAATAATCATCTTTGAATCTAGGCTATCTTTAGATACTCTCTGGCACTCAGCCATTACCCATCTTTATAACAAAGCAAATCTGAAGATGTTGTTGACTCTATATTAATCCTTGAACAAGAGATGAGGGTTCTTGAGAATAATATGCCATTTTCTCCATAGAGCTTGTAACAGCAGACACTAGTGGGAGAGCATGTGGGTTTTCATGGTGTTGGAAGATTTAACATGTGCTCATATGAACAGAATGATTTTAAATATACATAGTTCCTAATGCATATATGTGATTCTAGGACTTTTCTATAGACACCCATGTTTAATCTTTTTGTGGAAATAATTTCTATCTAAGGATATTTGTAAGCTTATATATATATATTTATATATAAATTTATTTATTTATTTATTTATTTTTGGCTGTGTTGGGTCTTTCATTTCTGTGCGAGGGCTTTCTCTAGTTGTGGCAAGCGGGGACCACTCTTCATCACGGTGCGCGGGCCTCTCACTATCGTGGCCTCTCTTGTTGTGGAGCACAGGCTCCAGACGCGCAGGCTCAGTAGTTGTGGCTCACGGGCCCAGTTGCTCTGCGGCATGTGGGATATTTCCAAACCAGGGCTCGAACCCGTGTCCCCTGCATTGGCAGGCAGATTCTCAACCACTGCGCCACCAGGGAAGCCCTGTAAGCTTATATTTTAAAAGTTAACATTATCTGCTTCTATAGTTCTGGATATTTGTTTATATGGCCGCAAGTATCTTCATTCAAATCCTCAGTCTCTGGTATACAGATTGTAGAATGTAGTATACTGAATATACTAAGTATGAAAAGTGAAAATGATCAAAATGTGAATTCATTCATTCATTCAACAAACTTTATTGCATACCAACCAGATGTCAGGCATTGTACTAGATGCTTGGGAAGCAATAGTACATAAGAATAGTCCTTCCCCTCAAGCAGTTTGCTTTTAATTAAGGAGAGAGTCAAGTAAACAGGATATTTCAGTACAGTGCAGTGAATATGTGCTTTAATAGGGGAAAGTTTAGAGTGCTGTGAGGGGAAACAAACTTTCCTCTTTGTTATTTAATGTGTATGTGGTGAAGGAGGAAGAATGAATTGGAAATAGGAAAACAGGCAACCAGTTAGTATAAAGTGTCAAACAGGGGAAACCACAAAGTCTTGGGACACAGTGGTGAGATTTCTATATTCTTTGAGTGTGCCCATATTCCTTGAGGATTAGAGTCTTCAAAAGTCAATAGCACCTACTGGTCAGATCTGTTCTTATGAGAAACTAAAACACTCTTAGAATATGTCTATTCATTTATTCATTCAACAAATACTTATTAAATAGTACCTCAGCACACTAATTTTTCTATGGCATGTGCCTCTTAAGGTTCAATGTGCCATTCACTTAATTAGAAATATCTTAAAAGGGTCTATCCTCTCCTCTATTTCTATCTTGGCATATTCCTATTGAACACACAGAAGTTCTTTTCTATAGTCAGATAACCTCATAATCAGTAATCCAATATTTTGTGTATTCATTTTTCATTTCTCAATAGTTTTGGAAGTCTACTGAAAATGTAATGGTGGGAGACAAAAAGGAAAGTGAATTCCATTTCTCTAAATTGAAGAGAAGGCAAGATATAGAAAAGAAAAGAAAAATTAAAAAAATAGAATGGATGCGGCAAATGTAAGTTGATGAAATACTTAGACTTACTAAAGAAGTATACAGTCATTTTTTTAGATTGCTATCACTACTAAACTAACTACATGTTACTTTAAAAATAAGATGAAAGATTACAGTATATTTTTAAAAATACATAGAAAGCAAATATTTAATAAGTGCCTGCTAGGCACTGTTAATCTCTGGGATATAAATGGGAAAAGACAGGTCCTCTTGACCACAAGGAAATCATAATCTTTTGGAACATGAGATATGAAAATCAGCATTTACTCTTATATATGAGATAACTTTAATATGACCCTCTAGACCCACTCTATACCATTCTCAAACTTTCTTTCTCCCCTAAAGAAACTGACTTGTACAGATTACACTAAAAGTCATTCTGGACCTATCTAACAAATATTAAAAGCAAATCTCAAAAGAATCAAGTTGTTTCCAAGTTTACTTGACAACGTACAAGAACAAAGCCCCCAAATATTTAAAGGAACACAAAAAACTCAAGTGGTCAAAATCTATAAAATTCACAATGTCTACCATATAGTAATCAATTACCAGGCACTCAAAGAAGCAGGAAAATATATCCCTGAGAAGAAAAAATAATATCAGCTTACTCACCAAAAATATATTTTAAAAATAAAAATGAAAGAAAACATTTCAGACAGACAAAAGCTGAGTTCTATCACCATGAACGGACCAGCAGTATAAAGAACTTTTCTTCCTACTACTTTAATCTCTTTAAAAGGTAATTAACTAACTACTAAACTATACACTTAAAAATAGTTAAGATAAATAGTTAAGACAATAAATTTTATGTTGGTTTTACCACAATATTTTAAATGATAGGTATTACATTTTAAACTAATGAGTTAATATTGATGTTTCCAATCAGTTCCTGATTCCACAGTTATACTCCTTTTCTCTTATATTGAAAATCTTAATCAAACAAAACATAATTGCTTATTTTTTCTGACATTACAAGTAAATAGTTCCAAAACATCACAATACAATATCAACATATAGATGCAATTACTGAATAAAGTTCAAAAACATTTTAAAAGTAATTTACTATTTAAAGCAGAAACAGTGAAAATGTATTATGGTATTTACAAATTTTAACAGAGCAGAAGTAAATATATGATAACAATACCACAAAGGTTGAGAAAGATGAAATGGAAATGTACTGCTGGAAGGTCCTTATACTACACATGAAGTGGTATAATATTGCTTGAAGTAGACCATGAGAGTTAAATATATATACTACAAACCCTAAAGCAACCATAAAATCAACAACAAGCAATATGTAAACCTAATAAGATAATAATGAAAATAAAATAGAATCATAACAAACAATCCATCCTCTCTTGGATGAGGAAAGGAAACAAGAACTGGGAGGACAAATATAAAATGAATAGCATGATGTAGATTAAAACCAACCACATCAACAATCATATTAAATGTAAATGGTCTAAGCATCCCAAATAAAGACAGTGACTGACAGACTGGATAAGAAAGCAAGACCCAACTATATGTTACGTACAAGAACTAAGAGCACAAATAGGTTAAAATTAAAAGCATGGAAGAGGACTATGCTAACAGTAATCAAAAGAAAGCTGGAGTGACTGTATTAATATCAAACAAAGTAATAAAGAGGGGTAAATTCATCAAGAGAACATAATCCTAAATGCTTGTTTACCTAATAACAGAGCTTCAAAATACATGAAACAAAAACTACTACTGAAAGGAGAAATAGACAAATCCAAAATTATAGTCAGAGATTTCAAAACCCTTTTCTTAGTAATTGATATAACAAGTGGACAATAAATTAGTAAAGATGTAGAAGACTTGAGCAACACTGTCAACCAACTTGACATAATTGGCATTTATAGAGCACTGAACCCAACAAAAGAAAACACATTCTTTTCAAGTGCACATGAAACATTCACCAATATACACCATATTCTGAGCCATAAAACAAATATCCACAAATTTAAAAGAATTAAAATCATACAAAGGAGGTTCTCTGATCGTGATGAGATTAAAAAAGAATTTAAAACAGAATAAAATAACTGAAAAATTTCTGGAAAACCTCCAAATATTTGGATATTAAACAGCATATATCTAAATAATCCATGAGTCAAAGAAGTCACAAGAGGAACTTGAAAATATTTTTGATTTAATAAAAAATGAAAATACAACATATTAAAATTAGGGGATGCAGCTAAAGAAGTACTTACAGGAAAATTTATGGCATTTTCTATGAGGCAAGTGTTATTGGATATAAAACCACTCAAGGCTTATGAGAAAAAAAGATATTACAAGAAAATAACAACCAATATCTCTCATGAGCATAGATACATGATGATAAATAACATAGACAAATGGAGTTTAACCCAGGAATACAATATTGGTTTAACATTTGGAAATCAATCAATGCAATCCACCATATTAACAGACTTAAAAAACAAAACTGGATACGATCATCTCAAAAGATGCAGAGAAAGTACTTACAAAATTACCATTTGTAATGAAAACTCTTGGCAAACTAGGAAAATATGAGAGCCTCCTCAACTTGATGAAGGGCATCTATAAAAAGCCTGCAGCCAACATGATACTTAATGGTGAATGGCTGAATGCTTTCTCTCTAAGATCAGGAACAAGGCAAGGATGTCTGCACTCACCACTTCTTTACAACATTGCATTGAAGTCCTAGTCAGTGCAATAAGGGTGGCAGGGCAGAGTGGTGGGGGAGAAACTGAGATTGGAAAGGAAGAACTAAAACAGTCCTTGTTCACAGTTGACATGATCATCTAAGTACAGAATTCAAAGGAATCTACTAAAAAGCTACTGGAACTAATAGGTGAGTTTATCAAGGTTGTGAGATACAGAAACCAATTGTATTGCAACAAACAACAAAGACATTTACAGTAGCATCAGAAAATATGAAATACCTAGGCATAAACTGAGGGGAAAATCTACATGACCTGTACACTGAAAAGTAATAAATATTGCTGATAAAACTTAGAGAAGACTTAATAAACAAATAGCCATAAGGTATTAATGGACCAGAAGACTCAATATCATTAAGATGTCAGTTCTCTCCAAATTGATGTATACAGTCAATGTAATCACAATCAAAATTTCCAGCAGGTTTTTTTGTGGAATTTGACAAGTTGATTTGAAAATTTATATGTAAATGCAAAAGGAACTAGAATAATCAAAATAATTTTGGAAAAAAATTTGGAGAACTTAACATTACCTGATTTTAAGACTTATTATAAAACTACTGTAATCAAGACCTGTGGGGGGGTCCCTGGTGGAGAAGTGGTTAAGAATTCGCCTGCCAATGCATGGGGCATGGGTTCAATCCCTGGTCCAGGAAGATCCCGCATGCCATGGAGGAACTAAGCCTGTGTGCCACAACTACTGAGACTGCACGCCTAGAGCCCATGCTCTGCAACAAAAGAAGCCACCACAATGAGAAGCCCGTGCACCACAATGAAGAGTATCCCCCTCACCGCAACTAAAGAAAGCCCACATGCAGCAATGAAGACCCAACACAGCCAAAAATAAAAATAAATAAAATAAATAAATTTATTTTAAAAAAAGACATTGTGGTATTGGCATTAAGATAGACATACAGATCAATGGAACAGAATAGACAGTTGAGAAATAGACCCACACACATATTATTAATTGAGTTTCAACACAGGTGCCATGGCAATTTAATTGGAAAAGGATATTCTTTTCAACAAATTGGATACTCAAATGCAGAGAAATGAATCTTGATCCTTATCTCACATCATATATAAAATTCATTTGGAAAAGATCATAGATCTAAATATAAGAATTAACACCATAGTGCATACAACTCAATATCAAAAAAACAAACAACCCAATCAAAAAGTGGGCAGAAGACCTAAATAGACATTTCTCCAAAGAAGACATACAGATGACCAACAGGCACATGAAAAGATGCTCAACATCGCTAATTATTAAAGAAATGCAAATCAAAACCACAATGAGGTATCACCTCACACCTGTCAGGATGCCAATCACCAAAAAGTCTACAAATAATAGATGCTGGAGAGGGTGTGGAGAAAAGGAAACCCTCTACACTGTTGGTGGGAATGTAAATTGGTACAGCCACTATGGAAAACAGTATGGAGGTTCCTTAAACTAAAAAGGAGCTACCATATGATCCAGCAATCCCATTCCTGAACATATATCCAGCAAAGACAGAAACGCTAATTTGAAAAGATACATGTACCCCAATGTTCATAGTACCACTATTTACAATAACCAAGGTATGGAAACAACCCAAGCCCATCAACAGACAATTGGTTTAAGAAGATGTGTTATATATATATATATATATATATATATAAAATGGAATATTAGCCATAAGAAAGAATAAAATAATGCCATTTCTAACAACATGAATGGACCTAGAGAATATCATACTAAGTGAAATAAGTCAGACAGAGAAAAGACAAATATTACATGATATCCCTTATATGTGGCATCTAAAAATAATACAAATGAAACTATATACAAAACAGAATCAGACTCACATACATAGAAAACAAATTTATGATTACCTAAGGGGAAAGTGTGGAGAGGGATAATTTAGGAGATGGCATTAACAGATACAAACTACTATACATTAAATAGATAAGAAACAAGGATTTACTGTATAATATAGGGAACTATATTCAATATCTTGTAATAACCTGTAATGGAAAATAATCTGAAAAGTATGTATATATCTGAAAAAAATCATAAAATAAAAGCACTTTATGAGACCTTAAAAAAATGAGAGTTAACACCATAAAATATCCAAAAGTAAGCAAACAAGAAAATCTTAGTGACTTTGTTTCTGGCAAAGATTTCTTAAATAAGACACAGAAGGCATTAAGTATAAAAGAAAAGATTGTTAAATTGCACTTCATCACAGTTAAAAGCTTTTGCTCTCCTAAGACACTTTTGCAAAAATAAGAATGCAAGTCACAGACAGGAAGAGAACATTTGCAAAATATGTACATGATAAAAGTCTTGTATCTAGAATATGTAAAAAAAAAAACTCTCAAAATTCAGTGATAAGAATACAACCTAATTTTAAGATGGGCAAAATATCTGAACACTCTACCAATGAATATACAGATAGCAAAAAAGCACAAGTGAACTAATGACTATCATCATTAGTCATTAGGAAAGTGCAAAACAAAACTGTAATGAGATACCACTGCACAACCACTAGAATGGCTAAAATAGTCTGTCATACCAATTATTGGCATGGATATGGAACAAATGCAAACTGGTACACACACTTTGGAAAACAGTTTGACAGTTTTTTTTTAATTTTACAAGTTACACACATCTACTATTAAATCCAGCCATTCTACTCAGATATCTACCCAAGAGAAATAAAAACATGTCTACAGATAGATTGTAATGCAAGTTCATAGCTGCTTTCTTTTTTTTTTTTAATTATTATTATTATTATTATTATTTTTTTTTTATTTATGGCTGTGTTGGGTCCTCGCCTCTGTGCGAGGGCTCTCCCCAGCCGCGGCAAGCGGGGGCCACTCCTCGTCACGGTGCGCCGGCCTCTCACCATCGCGGCCTCTCCCGTTGCGGAGCACAGGCTCCAGACGCGCAGGCTCAGTAATTGTGGCTCACGGGCCCAGCCGCTCCGCGGCATGTGGGATCCTCCCAGACCAGGGCTCGAACCCGTGTCCCCTGCATCGGCAGGCAGACTCCCGACCACTGCGCCACCAGGGAAGCCCAGCTGCTTTATTTCTAATAGCCCAAAACCAGAAACAACCCATCAACCCAAATGTCAATGGATAAACAAATTGTGATATATCTACACAAAGGAATACTACTCAGCAGTACAAAGGAATGAATTGTTCATACATAACAACATGGATGAATCTCAAAATAATGATGCTGAATGAAAGCAACCAGTCAAAAAAGAGTACATATTATATGATTTCATTTACATGAAATTCTAGAAAATACAAAGAAATCTAGAATGACACAAAGCAGATGAGTAGTTGTCTGGAGATGCGGGTGGGGGAAAGGAGGGAGGGAAGGATAACAAAGTAGCACAAGGAACTCTGGGGGGGTGATGGATATGTTTGTTTCTTTTATTACAGTGATTGGTTCACAGGTGTATACTTATGTCAAAACTGTTCAAATTGTACAGCTTAAATACAGTCTACTATATATCACTTATACCTCACTAAGTTGTAAAAAAAAATTTTAAGAACATGATCAGACAATCAGAAGATCTCCATGGAGTAACCCTTCATCTCCTGTGGTTGCAGGGTGAGTTGGAGGCAATCCAGGGGCAAGTTGAAAGGGTCACAAAGTCATAGGGCTTGCAGTGCAACCAAAAGACCTAGACAGGTCTTGTGCCCTAAGCTAGCTAAGGACATTAGCGGGGAAGAAGTGGAACAGTGAGAACTGGGATGTGGATATTTGGGCAGACATAGACAAAGCTGAGAACCTCGAGCCTTCAAACTCTCCTGCTGATGGAGGAAACCCTTCCTCCCTGTTTTGAGGAAACCAGCCCTTCTCTGCATAAAGGCCTTTCAATGACTGCACCTGGCTCAGTTGCCCCACACACTTATGCTGATTCTCCTCAGGATTCCCCCACAACCATTTCCTCAACGCCTCCAGTCCACACTGAGACATATCTCAGGACAGTCCAGACAGAGAGGAACAAGATCTACTCCAGGAGGAGATGACATTTATAAACCAAAAGAGTTTCGAGAACTTAACAATCTGTATTGACGGGAGCTCAGAAGCATGTGTGAATGTGGATTCTAAGGTGTTCAGAAGTTGACCAGGCTGAATTTATTGATATGGCCACACTCACCTGAGATTAGGGATTTAATGTGTTGGCTTGAGTATCCAGAAATAAATGGTGTTTAAGGACTTCCCTGGAGGTCCAGTGGTTAGGACTCTGAGCTTCCACCACAGGGGGCACGGGTTCGATCCCTGGTCAGGGAACTAAGATCCTGCAAGCCGCACGGTGTGGCCAAAAAAACCCAAACAACCAAAACAACAACAGAAATGGTGTTTGGTCTGTTAGGTTGGCTAATCAAAGCCTGAATTCAACCAAAGCTCTACAGTTACAAAATGCCTGAACTTCTCTAGTATACTGTAGAAAAGGATTTCTGAAGGCTTGGGGAATGCATATGTTTGTTCCTATTATGTGCAATATGTTTAGCCACCCACTGGCTATAACCGCAGTGGGCCCCAGAGGATATCCTCTTCATCAGGTTATTAAGCAATTAGGGGAGCAGCAGAATTCTTGATGAACTTGTGGTGGCTGTTCTTTGTAGACTGAAGGTGACAGTGGGGAAAACTGTGATGGAATTGGCTCCTTTAGTTTACTGGGAATAATGGAACTTTGAAGTGGTAGAAGTCAGGTGGTGACACAAATTGTAGCTAAGCTTCCTCCAGATGTGGTTTCTTTAATGGAGCAAATCAACACCGTCCCTGGCATCTGTTAGGCTGCTTTTGACCTGGCAAATGTGTTCTTTCCCATCCTGATCAGTAAACAAAAAGAGAAGAGTTTGCATTTACATGGAAATAACAGAGTGTATCTTTACATCTTGCTCTCAGAGCTATGTCAGCTTTCCTGCTCTTGTCCCCAGGGGCATGGCATCTCAGTTCCCATAAAACATCATGCCTGTCCTTTACGCTGGTGACCTTATACTAATTGACCACGGTGAGTAGAAAATGACAACTCCCTAGATGACTTAACAAGACAAATACACACTAGAAGGAGGGAGGGAGATAAACTTGGCAAAAAGTTAAGGGTCTGCCACATAGCTGAAGCCTATAGACATTTTGGGATATACTTTCTAAAGTGAGAGACAAGATTCTGTACCTTGCACCTTGAAGACACACAACACTCTCTGGATTTGGGAGGTAAAATATGCCACATTTGAACATGCTGCTCCAACCCATTTACTAGGTAATTATAATGCTAGCAGGTGCCAGTGGGACATGGTGTAAGAAAAACCATGGTAGCAGGTTCACAATGTGGTCAAGCTGCCCTACCACTTGGGCTTTATAGCCCAGCGGTCCCAACAGTATTGGAAATGTCTCTGGCAGACAGTGAAAGACTGTATGGAGCCTCTTAAGAGCCCTAATAGGAGGATCATAGCACAGACCTCTAGGGTTTAGGAGTAAGGTAGTGCCCATCTCTGTCAAAAACTATTTGAAAATTTGTTCCAGGCTTGCTACTGGGCCCTGGTAGAGACTGGAAGCTTGTCAGTAGGATACCAAGTGCTATGTGATTATGAACTGACCTGGATTTTATCTAATCCATTGAACCGTAAAACAGAGTAGACAGCCTCATTTCAGTATAAAGTAGATGTATATATGAGAATGGGTCTGAGAAGGTCCATGAAGCCCGAAGGTAAGCTGTATGAGCAGGTGGCCCAGACTTCTTCAACGCCTACTTATGCTACATTGGCTCCTCTTCATCTCCATACTTCTGGCTTCATGAGGAGTCACTCGTGACATGTTAACAGAGGGAGAGTATATTAGGTCTAATTCACTGTGGATCTGCACAGGATGCTGGCAACATCCAAAAACAGACAGTCACTAGATTACAATCCCTCAACTGGCCCAGAAAATGGTGAAAGGATATTCTCCCAGTGAGCACAACTGAGGGAAGCTCCACTTCATATACAAGGGGGGTTGGGATCTTATTGACTGTGGGCAGGAGCTAAAAGTTTCTCAGCGGATTAGGGACTCGGAAATAAGTTGGAAAACTGGTGATTAGGTCTGGGGAGAGATATACTCAGAACGAGCACTAAATATATTGGCGTCCTTGTGACTGTCCTCCAAAGGGCTCAGATAAGGCAAAAAGCTGTCAGTAGTCAGATGGATAAGAGGATCCATCCCGTGGATGTCCGCATTTTCCGCCACTACTCAGTGATTGCCCAAAGTGGCCAGGGTTACAGGGATGGCAATACCATTCATTACAGAATGCCTTATCCATCATCATTTTATTACATACAACATTACCTACAACCAGGAGACCCATGTACAGCAAAGGAATTGTGGTAATGGGCTCAGAACAACAAAATACACTCATCGTTACCTAGAAACAGCTGGCTTTGACAGAACGGTGGTAAGACTTGCTGAAGCTCAGGTACAGCACCAGCTGGGAGCCATCTAGTAATAAGCCAATGCACATGAATAATAATCTTTTTTATTTCTTCTCTCTTTCCTATGTTTATTTATTCTCAAAACAATCCTCATCCATAACTGAGCTCTGTATTTCTAATTATATGGCCATTTCCATCTCAAACTCAACAGGTCCCAAACGGAATTTCTTATCTTTCGCATCATAAAAGTGGTTTCTTTTCAGTATTCCTCCTGGCCTCAGTTTATGGCACCATCATTTACCTAGTCATCCAAGCCAGAAATGTAGATGTTGTCCTAGCCTTCTTACCTTTCATAAGCTCTTATGTGTAATCTGTCATTAGGTTCTGTTAACTGTGCTTCCAAAATATCTCCCAAGTCTGACATTTCTCTCACTCCCCACTGTAGCATCTCATCATTCTCAACTCTACTTCACCTGCCAAGTCCTTCTAATTGGTCTCTTTGTCTCTAATATCTTCTCCATCTCTATATAAAAAGACAGCAGTGATTTTTTAAAACATAAATTAAATCACTTCCTTACCTGAAACATGTTAGGGCCTCCCCATCACCTACATCCCACATGATATTCTTTATCCTTAGTTTGCTCTTTTCTAGCTCCAGCTACATGGCAACAAGATTTTCATCTTTTGATACTTGGCTCAAATATCTCCTTCTGAAGCCTTCCCTGACATACCTAGACATAGTTAAGCACTTCCTTTTGATGCGCCCCATAGATCTTTTATATACTCAATTGTCATGTTTTTGCAATTATCTGTATATTTGTGTGCCATCTCCACTAGGACTTTTAGTGCCTAAAGAACAGAGATCCTGTGCTATTTCTTAATTAGCACTGGGCCTCACACAGTAGATGCTTAATGAATATATGTTGCTTGCTTGCTGAATGAATGAATGCGTTAATCCTTATGGCTCAGTGTTGTTTCCTTTTTGTAAGGTTGCAGGGGATGAATGAGAAACTTTATTTTGTGTGCTTTGGTAATTGATGGCATTTAAACCCTTCCATTGGACTGTTGCTGAGAATCAACAGTTAACAAAATCAACAAAACCTTGATTTTTTTTAACCTCTGTCTTACTAAAAGAATTCTGATTTTCACATCTGTTCCTTTCCTGTGTACCTACAGATCTTAGCTCTCCTTGACCTCATTTCCAATTTCAGCCTTGGTTCTTACTAGGTCTTTGCACTTAAACTTCTCTCCCTGTCATGATATTTAGAAAAAGGTTAACTTAAAACTTTAAACATTAAATTTTTTAGTTTAGAAAAATATGAGAACATTTTAAAGTGAATACATTGCAATATTATTTATAAAGTCAAATTTTATATTGTATGTGTTTTCTTTTTAAAATACCACTGTATTTATAAAACGTTATGAGTGTTATAAAGCAATCTTTATTTCTGATCACTATTGTATTTGAAATTCTGTTCGTACTTGCTAACTTGTTTTATGACTATTATAGACCACTTAATAGTGACTAATTTTTAAAGAGTTCAAAACAGAATTACATCATTGAAAAAAAAAATTTTTTTTTTTAAAGGAAGAAAGTTTTGTTATTTATTTATTTATTTATTTATGGCTGTGCTGGGTCTTCGTTTCTGTGCGAGGGCCCTCTCCAGTCGCGGCAAGTGGGGGCCACCCTTCACCGCGGCGTGCGGGCCTCTCACCATCGCGGCCTCTCTTGTTGCGGAGCACAGGCCCCAGACGCGCAGGCCCAGTAATTGTGGCTCACGGGCCCAGCCGCTCCGCGGCATGTGGGATCCTCCCAGACCAGGGCTCGAACCCGTGTCCCCTGCACTGGCAGGCAGACTCTCAACCACTGCGCCACCAGGGAAGCCCCATTGAAATGTTTTATAATTCTCTTTGAGCAAAGTATGAGAGCAAAAATAGATATTCTCTATTCCCTGAACATAATAGGTACCCATGTTTTAAATGAATGAATGAATGAATGAATGATGGTACCCATTGGCCCAGATTTATTAATTAATTCTCATGCCACAACAAAAGTGCATTTAGAAATCAAAAATGCTGGAAGGCTGGGGGTGAATGCCTTTTTTATGAATTCCTCCGTGTTTTACCTTCCCAAATATACAAACACCTAAGATTAGAGCTGGAAACCTGGATGCTGTTCCTTTTTTTTTAATCTCATGGATTATATCCATTTAAAGTCTGACAAAGCAGAAACTTCATGAGTGCAGGGACATATCTTGTCACTGTCATATTTCTTGCCACAGGATTATATAAGCCTTCTTTTATTGAATGTTTACTATGTGCTAGTCTTTGTCCTAAATGCTTTACAGGGATTTACGCTTCTAAACCTCTCAAGAAAGCTAGGAGGAAGTAGTGGGTTTTTTTGAAGTATAATTGATTTACAATATTATATTAGTTTCAAGTGTACAACATAGTGATTCAATATTTTTAAAGATTATACTCCATTGAATGTTATTATAAAACAATGGCTATATTTTCCTGTGCTGTACAATATATCCTTGTTGCTTGTCTATTTTATACATAGTAGTTTGTCTTTCTTAATCCCCTACCCCTATGTTGCCCCTCCCCCTTCCATCTCCTCACTGGTAAGCTACTAGTTTGTTCTCTATATCTGTGGGTCTGTTTCTCTTTTGTTATATACATTCACTTGTTTTAGTTTTTAGATTCCACATATAAGTGATAACAGGGTATTTGTCTTTCTCTGTCTGACTTATTTCACTTAGCATAATACTCTCTAGGTCCATTCATGTTTTTGCAAACAGTAGAATTTCATTCTTTTTTATGGCTAATATTGCATTGTATATATATATATACCACAGCTTCTTTATCCATTCATTTGTTGATGGACACTTAAGTTGCTTCCGTATCTTGGCTATTGTAAATAACCCTGCTATGAACATTGGGATGCATGTATCTTTTCAAATTAGTGTTTTCATTTTCCTTAGATTATATATACCCAGCAGTGGAATTGCTGGATCATATGGCAGTTCTATTTTTAGTTTTCTGAGGAACCTCTATATTGTTTTCCATAGTGGCTGCACCAATTTACATTTGTACAAGTGTTCCCTTTTCTCCACATCCCCACCAAAATTTGTTATTTGTAGACTTTTTGATCAACATTCTGACAGGTGTGAGGTGATATCTTATTGTGGTTTTGATTTGCATTACTCGAATGATTAGCGATGTTGAGCATCTTTTCATGTGCCTGTTAGCCACCTGTATGTCTTCTTTGGAAAAATGTCTATTCAGATCTTCTGTTCATTTTTTTAATTGCATTGTTTGGTTTTTTGATATTGAGTTGTATGAGCTATTTATATATTTTGGATATTAATCCCTTATCAGTCATATTATTTGCAAATATTTTCTCCCATTCAGTAGGTTGCCTTTTCATTTTGCTGATAGTTTCCTTTGCTGTGGAAAGATTTTAAGTTTAATTAAGTCCCATTTGTTTATTTTTGACTTTATTTCTTTTGCCTTAGGAGACATAGCCAAAAAAAATTGCTATAACTTATGTAAAATCGCATCTAAAAGAATAAAATACCTAGAGATAAACTTAACCAAGGAGGTGAAGACCTATATTCTAAAAACTGTAAAACACTGATGAAGGAATTTGAAAATGATACAAAAAAATGGAAAGATATACCATGTTCTTGGATTGGAAGAATTAGTATTGTTAAAATGACCATACTACCCAAAGCAATCTACAGATTTAATGCAATCTCTATCAAAATACCCAGGACATTTTCACCAGAACTAGCACAAATAATCCTGAATTTATATGGAACCACAAAAGACCCCAAACTGCTAAAGCAATCTTGAGAAGGAAGAACAGAGCTGGAGGTATCACTCTCCCAGACTTCAAACTATACTACAAGTCTACAGTAATCACAGTAGTATGGTACTAGCACAAAAACAGACACATAGATGGATGGAACAGAATAGAGTGCCCAGAAATAAACCCACACACTTACAGTCAATTAACCCACAACAAAGGAGACAAGAAAGTACAATGGAGAAAAGACAGTCTTTTCAATAAGTGGTGCTGGGAAAACTGGAAAGCTCAATGTAAAAGAATGAGATTAGAATATTTCCTCACACCACACACAAAAATGAACTCAAAATGGATTGAAGACCTAAATGTAAGATCTAAAACCATAAAACTCCTAGAAGATAACATAGGCAGAGGTGGTAGTATTATGATCACCATTTGAAGGAAAAGGACACATGCCCAGAAAGGCTAGCTTATTTGGCAAAGATTATATAGCTAGTAAATTATAGAAGCAAGATTCAAAGCCAGGTAGTTTGATACCAGTCCTTGCTCTACACCACCTCTAAGCCACTTCCAATAAATGAGTGTCAAATTAATAAATTAATACAAAATTTCAGAATAGGTTAACCTTTAAAAAGGAATACCAAAAAAAAAAAAAAAAAAAAAAGGAATACCAATGTAGATCTTAAAATGGAAAACAAACAAACAAACAAAAAACCCCACTATATTTTAATATTCCTGGTACTAACTTCTCTCTACGCAGCTCATGTTCGGTGGATGCATTCATTTATGTGCTCAGACTAATATAAGATAGAACAGTGTTGCCAAAGGAGTCTGGACTTGGAGTCAGATTTGAATACTGGCTCTGATATATACATGTTTACTACTTACATGATCTTGAACAATTTCTTAACTTTTCCAAGTCTCAATTTTCTCATTCATAAAATGGGAATAAAAATAACTGTGACAAAAAAACTAAAAAGCTATCTTTTTAAAGAGAATTAAAAATAATGTATAAAAAGTACCTGATACAAAAGAAGATGTTAATATCACTCTTCCTTTTACCTCTTACTCTCTTTCCTTTTTTCCCCTTCCCTTGTCGCGTCCTATCTGCCATTAGCCACATGACTTTGTAAAGGTCACTGTTCCAGGATTTATTGCATCACCTACGAAATAATTGGGGTAGTTACCTCCAAGATCCTTTGACTCTACAATTCTATGATTCAGTGATTTAATACTTGGCTTTTCTTTGTATCACAACAGTACAACTTACTGAGAGGTGATTTTGAAATGAGGCTTCTCTGATTAGTGTAGCTGATTAAGTTCCTCTGTTTTTTCCAGACGATGCCATCACATACAACTTGGCTTAGCAGTATTTGAATTAAATAAGATGAAAACTTGGTTTACTATGTAAATAGTTTCACAGCAATAACATAGATTAACTGCATCCACTAGCAGTCACATATTTCAAAGGATTTACCTCTCCCTTCCTTTCCTCTATGTAGGTACTACACAGGAACCCTGGAGGCTAAGTCAACAAATCATGAAACTCTAGGTTTAATTCACACAGCAACAAAAGGGCTAATAAGAGCTTTCGAAGATGGTGGAATAGATTCTGTGATGGAATGGGAAGTGGATGAAGTGCTCAACTGGACAAACACACTCAACTTTGATGAGTAAATACATGTTGCTATTCTTGGGGAGCGAGGGCAGGCATCAGATATTTTTCTTTCTAACATTTCCTACTCCCATGTTGAATCTTCAAAAAAAAACTTGAATATTTATTAGCTGTCTAGAAAGAAAATAAGAGGAAATGAGGGAGAAAGATAAAAAAGGGATGATCTAAAAGTAGAAAAAAGAAAAATAGATTTGGGTGTTCTTTATTAACAGACTTCATTCTTATGCCTTAGTCTAAGTCTGCTTTACTTCTTACTTTGGGATATAGAAACAAGGCTAAGAACATGAAATTAATAATATAAAGAATTTCCTCAGCCTGTATTCACCAATCTTCCTGTGTGGGACATTAAAAAATCATAATTTTTCAGTGACATACTTTGGCCCTTGAAAAACATTTTTAGGCTATTTTGTGTGATGGAAATTTAAAAATACTTCATATAGCTATCAGGGCAATGCAAATCAAAACCACAATAAGATCCTATTTCATACCCACAAAGATAGCTATAATTAAAAAGACATATGGTACCAGTGTTGGCAAGGATGTGGAGAAATTGGAGTCCTTATATACTGCTAGTGGGAATGTACAATGGTATAGCCATTTTGGAAAACAATCCAGCAGTTCCTCAAATAGTTAAACATAGAGTTGCCATACAAGCCAGCATTTCTACTCCTCAGTATATACACAAGAGAAATGAAAACACATGTCCATAAAAACTTGTACATGAATATTCATAACATCATTATTCATAATAACAAAGAATTAGAAACAATCTATTCATCAGCTGATGATTAAAATGTGATATATCCATAAAATGGAATATTATTTGGCAATAAAAAGAAATGCTGATCATGCTACAACACTGATGAACCTTCTTAGTAAAAGAAGCCAGTCACAAAGGACCACATATTGTATGGCTCCATTTATATGAAATGTCCAGAATAGGCAAATTATATACAGACAGAAAGTAGATTAGTGGTTGCCTAGGGCTTAGAGATTTGTGGGGATTGGGAAGTGATGGCTAAGGGGTATGAAGTTTCTTTTTGGAGTAATGAAATGTCCTAAAATTGATTGCGGTGATGGATGCACAACTCTGTGAATACACTAAAAAGCCATTGAATTGTACACTTTAAACTGGCAAATTTTATGGGATGTTAATTATATCTCAATAAAGCTTTAAAAATATTCACTGTTTACTCAGCTACAATAAAGAATGTGAAAACTGCATGGATGAAGAGGAAGGAAAAATAAAACAAAGATGGTGTAAGTAAAGAAATGTAAGAAAAAGGAACACATTTGAAAGAAGGAGATAAGAACATAAAATAGGAAAAATTAGGTTGACTGCCATTGAAAAATAGACCAGAAAAAAGAGGCCAGAGGAAGCAGAGAACAATGAGAAAAGGAAAGATAAGGGAAACAAAGAAAAAAGGGAAAGAATGACTAAGAAAAAAGGAAAATGAGAAAACAAGAATAATAGAAAAAAAGATAATTATGGGAAGAATATATTAAAATAAAAATTAAAAAGGAAAGATAAGAAGGAATAAAGAGCTAATCACCCATAGTAGATCCGCTAAAATATTTTTAAATAAATAGTGAAAAGATTTTATGACTCAATAACCTCAATATCTTGTCCAGACCATAGTACTGGGATTCCTTATAGACAGTACATTTGTGGTTTCTGAGACACTGAATAAATACAGATGGTAATAATGATGGAAGAAATGACATCCAAAGAAAGGAGTCATAATGCTGTACTTTTTCCTTTCCTAAGAGGGTAAAGAAAGGAGAGAGAGGTAGGGGAGGTCCATTTTGAATGAGCTTATGAGGGCAGGATAGAGAATTCTCTCAGGCAAGCTTTTGAAATCCTGCTCTGCCTTTCCCTTATACAGTTGGCTAATTCAGCAAAGGAACAGCTAGCTTCAGTGAAAGATTACAAAATAATCCACACCCAGTATCCTGTATTCTATCACTACTGGAATACAAAAGAATAAAACAATTGAGTTCAAAGGGAAGAAATAAACGAGCATCTCAATCTACACAAGACTTTCCCCACTATCATCCCCTAACACCCTTCTCTGGTAGGTGAAGAAGATTCCTAATGGCTTCCCTTCATGGAGAAAAGGATAAAAACAGAATAAACCAGGAAGACTTGAAGTGTTTTTTTGGTATCATATACTCTATATGGAGTGGGATAAATACATCTAGCTTTGATATGGTGAGACCTAAATAGACATTTCTCCAAAGAAGATATATATACAGATTGCCAACAAACACATGAAAGGATGCTCAACATCACTAATTATTAGAGAAATGCAAATCAAAACCACAATGAGGTATCACCTCACACCAGTCAGAATGGCCATCATCAAAAAATCTACAAACAATAAATGCTGGAGAGTGTGTGGAGAAAAGGGAACCCTTTTGCACTGGTGGTGGGAATGTAAATTGATACAGCCACTATGGAGAACAGTATGGAGGTTCCTTAAAAAACGGAACATAGAACTACCATATGACCCAGCAATCCCACTACTGAGAAAACCGTAATTCAAAAAAGAGACATGTACCCCAATGTTCATTGCAGCACTATTTACAATAGCCAGGACCTGGAACCAACCTAAGTGTCCATCGACAGATGAATGGATAAAGAAGATGTGGCACATATATACAATGGAATATTAGCCATAAAAAGAAACAAAACTGAGTTATCTGCAGTGAGGTGGTTGGACCTAGAGTCTGTCATACAGAGTGAAGTAAGTCAGAAAGAGAAAAACAAATACCGCATGCTAACACATATATATGGAATCTAAAAAAATGGTTCTGATGAACCTAGGGGCAGGACAGGAATAAAGACGCAGACGTAGAGAATGGACTTGAGGACACGGGGAGGGGGAAGGGTAAGCTAGGACGAAGTGAGAGAGTAGCACTGACATATATACACTACCAAACATAAAATAGGTAACTAGTGAGAAGCAGCTGCATAGCACAGGGAGATCAGCTTGGTGCTCTGTGACCACCTGAGGGGGGGATAGGGAGGGTGGGAGGGAGGTGCAAGAAGGAGGAGATATGGGGATATATGTATACGTATAGTTGATTCACTTTGTTATACAGCAGAAACTAACACAACATTGTAAAGCAATTGTACTCCAATAAAGATGTAAATAAATAAATAAAATAAATAAATAAAAAATGCAGATACCTCATGTTGCCAAATTAGGTACAACCTCTATCAGTTCGTTCTCTGACTTGAGCATAATTTGGCACCCACTTGGAATTGTTAGAAAGCAAGTTTTTCTACTGATCTCTAGACAACAAAAATTTCAAATGGAATCCAGCATGATTATTTGGGAATATTTCAGTAGTATTACTGACCACAGCCTACTGATTATCTCAGGCAAGACAAGAATTTGCGAAGACCTTCCCCTAGCTGAGAGCAGACATTAGGAGAGCACCTTCTTCCCAGTGTATTTATGGTCTCCACAGTCTGCTTTCCTCTTAGATCTTTGTAGTTGTCTAGATATTTGTAACTGGCTTTATAACACCTTATTTGATGAGAATTTCAAAGTCATTTTTCCCTTCAGAAGAATTGGTAGCCACTAATTCCTTGGAGAGTATCCTTCAAAAGCTATAGACAGTTTTTGATAGTTGGACCATTAGAATGACATACATGTGTTGAACACTGATATTGAGTGATACAATCCAGTTTCTTCCCAAAGGCTTCTGTGCTAGCCCCTTGTTATGACAGGTGGATGCTCTCCTGGGAAGAAACCATGTACATCTTCAGATGCACAGGGCAACAATATCAATTGAGTACAATATTATTATAATTTTGAAGAATGGATTGGATAGAGCCAGCTTCACTCTTGGACTCAAGGACACTGATGAGTACTGTTGCAAATTCTGTAGTATCCAGAGATACATTGCTGCAGGTGCTTAGAACATAAAGCAATGCCTGCATTGCTGTTACTGAGTCACTTACAATGCCACGTAGTGGCTACTCTGCCTACTGCTGGCATTCATCCTGATGCATTTTCAGGGGTGTATTCTCTAGCGAGATGGATGTTCCTCTTCCTGGATCTTCATATTTTTCAAACTGCAAGTGAAATTTAACATAACCCATTCAGTCGTCAGCAGCTGGGATATCTTAAATAATTTCCTGATGTTTTATTAACCCTGTTGGTGAGAGCTCTCAGTGGGTAGTTTCTATGTCTGAAGCTGCCCCTTTGATTTCTAAGACAGGTAGTTATGTTGCCTCTCTGGCTCGGGACTTTCCCCAGGCCATTAAGATGTTAAATTTATACTCCTGAGGGATCCACGGTAGAGTCCACATATACTTTACTCTGCTAGTATCTAAAAAAAATTTCAAAAATTTCTTAGAAAGACAGATCAGCTCTATTATATAAACAGCATGATAAGGCTATAATCAGATTGTTGCTTCTATTTGTAAAGCTTTGATTTCTCATTGGCTACTGCTGTCATGTTCCTGATGAGAAGTTCTTTTTTAACAATTGAATAAATTCATATCCTGATCTCAGGTAAAGCAGGGTCAGTGATCAACCTTAAATATGGCATAAATTTTTGCCTCAGACTGTCAGGGTTTAGCATACAATTGATCAAAGGTCCTTTATCTTGGTGCCTTGAAGGTGGAATGAAAATCTTTCAGTATATAAATCTAAGGAAGCAGGGTTATTGACACCCACTATTCATAGTGCTCCTGAGCAAGCACTGAAAGCACAAAGTCTGCCTAAATTTAAGGTTAAGCCAGATTGAACTGTCAACTAAGAGGTCCTGGAAAGGGTTTAAACCACCTACTGTTACCTTGCATCTTTTCATTTAACAGTGACCCAGCACTATCTCATTTAAGGCCACAGAATAAAGTTCTTGGAGCAACAAGAGGTAGCAGTAACAAGAACGAGCTGACTTAGACACAGTATTTTATTATAATTAAACACCACTGCATAATATATACCTTCTTATAACAAAAAATTCAGGAATACAAAGTTAACAAAAGTAAAAATAATTCAAATGAAAATCAGTGTTTCCTGAATTACATGACAATTCTAATCCTCCTCCTCCTTTCTCAGCCAGCTTCCTTTTAGCACCTGCTGTGATCAACTCCTTACCTGATTTCTTGGGTACAGTTGTAAGAAAGGAGGCTTGGGAAAGGGGGATACAGAGATCAAAATGTGATGCAAAAGTCACAGGAGACCTGGGCCTTGGAGCTTTCTCTCATCTTCGTAGTTCATCATACTTGTCCTTCCCTATCTACCTCTTCTCAGGCTACATCTGTCTCCCTATTTCAGTCTCTGTTTAGGGAACTGAAGTGGCAACTGCATGTACCCTGCTTGAGTATGATCTCATGTTTACTGGACACAGCAAAGGCAGCACCATTTCTCTAATAAGATCATAAACCGAATGATTTAAATTTATACGTCAGAGACAGTAGGTCTGGCAATCCAGAACCAAGGAGAAGGTTTTGTTGCTGTAGTTTTCCCATGACTTTTTTCCTCTCAGAGTTTTCCATTCGTACTTTTAATTTAGAAGTTAACTAACATCTTAGTTGTCACTCAGTTGAGGATATGATCTAGCAGGAATGGAACAGGATAAAATGAGGAGATGTGCTGGTGAGAGGCCAAAGGGCACCAATGTGGTAGATGGTGGGCACCATTTTTATACCTCCTCCAACTCCTTGTCCTATGGGTTGCCTTAGGTGCATGAGAGATACTTGGAGGTGGGAAAGTCAAGAAATTAAACATTTGGACTAGTGAATATGTCACCATTAATCTAAGATTTCATAGATAAAGTAGAATTTTAGAAGTAGTCTAAGTATGTACTAATGAATCAATTTATTACTTACTAATAAATCAATTTAATTTAATGAATGTCTATGTAATGTGCTTAGGTACATTGCCAACTGGAAAGAAATTGCTACAAGCAACTCTTCAGCTAACTTCAAAAGTAGGTGATTTTTTTTAGCAATAATGGGAAATCCTTATAAACAAAAACAATACTTTCCAGACATGTACACATTTCTAAGCACCTAACAAACACATTAGCACTCTGCACAGTATATAGACATAAATAAATTTGCCAAGTCATTTTTGCCTTTATATATAAAATTGTTATTTGGGAATAGAAGGAAAATTTCTATTTTATTTAGAGTTGGATAAAATGTTTTTTTTAAAAAAATGAATCCTCCTTTTAAAATGTTGCATATCATGTTTCAGTAATAATTTTTAATGAGCAAACTTCACTTGGCAAAATAAATGCTATTCCAGAAGTATCAATAATTCTAACATAGCCAAAGCCTAATTACAGTTTTCATATAATCTGAGTGTATGAGTTCTGTCCCACTGTCATCTGTGATTGGCAGTAAAACAAAGAGGTTATAATTATGGAGTGCTGATTCATAACTGCCTGTTTTTGACTTTGGGCTCTACTGTTTACTGTCTGTATGATCTTGGGCCAGTTACTTGGTCCGTTTCCTCATCTGTAAAGTGAAAATAACAATAGTACCTAGCTCATATATTGTTGTGAGGTAATAAGAGATAATATATGTAAAGAGCATAGAATAGTGCTTGGCACATAGTATGTACTCTATAAGTGTTAGCTATTATTAGCTTTAACCTATCCACTTATTTCCAACTCATGGCCACCACCACAGTCCCAGTTGCCATCATCCCTCTGCAGGCTTCTGCAACGGTCTCTAAACTTATACTCCTCCGGTCCATTCCCCACACAACAGATAGTGATCTACAAATTTAAATCAGCATAATTAAAACAAAACACTTATTTAACAAACTCCTCTTTAGCAATTACCATGTGGAAGTGCTGTCTTAGAGTGTTTTATAAAATTGATTCATTTGATCTTCAGAACAACCCAACGAGACAGGTTCTATTATCTACATTTTACAGACAAGCAAAGAGATGCCAAGTTACTTGCTCAAGGTCAGTTCCTGTGAGGGCCAGGATTTGAATTGAGACTAGGTAGCTCTAGAACCCATACTCTTAACGATGACTACCCCTGATGCGTCTTATAGTTTTCCACTGCACTTGGAATAAAACCCTAACTTTATCATGGCACTCTGGCTCTGGTCTAGCTTTCCACCCTTATCATGTCCCACTCTCTCCCTCTGGCTCACAACCCAGCATCACTGGCATCTAGCCTGGTCCTCAAACACACTCTGTGGTTTCCACTTCGGGGGTTTAATGCAGTGGATGGCCTTCTGGAGAACAGGTTTAGGCAACTGTCATCACTTGAGGGCAGGAAGTTATTTGTTTTGTTTGCTACTGAGTTCCCAATGTGTAGAACATAGTAGAGTCTCAATGGCAGGAATTTTGTACTTGAAAGGAATGTCAAGTACAAAAACGGAAGCAGATAATATAAATTACTGAGCTAAAAGAGATTATTGTGAAAAGAAGGAAAGATATAGCATGGTAATTGGAAGGAGCATAAGAGCAAGTGAAAATTATTTTAAGTAATGGAGATCTGCATCATAACTGAAGGCAGTAGAAGGTGATATATTGAAGATGCTGGCATTGAAAAGAGGACGGAATGTGTGCCACTTCTTCAAGAAGCATGAGGAAATCAAATCCAGAATTTGGAAACTTTAGCTCTAGGGACAGAAAAGGCTTCTCTTTGTTTGTGAATAAAGAACTGTTAGCTAATAGTTAATTGTGGAGTACTAACTAAATGCCAAGTTCTTTACATGCACCATCACACTTAGTTCTCACAAAAATATGCTGAGGCATGTGCTATTATTATCCCCAACTATCCCCTTTATAGATGAGGACATTGAGACAAAGTTTAAATAACTTGCTTCAAATTACAGAGCTAGCAAAAAAAAAAAAAAAAAAAAAAATTACAGAGCTAGTTAGTAGTAGGTCAAACCTCAAACCCAGATCCTGCAGAGCCTTTTGTAAAAATGGACAATAAAATATGGTAGTGAAAAGTAGGATGATCTCAGAAATTAGGGACATTTATTGTTTCGGTTAAATAGGATATAAAGATATCTGCTCTAAGAGTGGTGAGAAGGAATGTGGAATAGACCTTACCTGGAATGCAGTAGCATATTGAATAAGTCTATATCCTGTCATATCTCGCATCTTTCTAAATATTTGTCATTCCTCTCTAGGTTTCAGGTTTGAGCAAGCACAGGAAAAAAAATATGACTATAAAGATATATTGGAAGAGGAAATGGGAACACAAGAAGATACTTCATTTGACAATATTTATGAAGGACCAACTTTTACTAGACTAAGGCCTGATTCCACTTATGGAATATAATTATAACTATATAAAAAATATAAAAAAATATAATTATAAACTATAATTTCTTTTCTGAGCTTTAACCCTTCAAGCCCTGATTCCATCAGAGATAGTTTATTCTGGCTGGAATGACTTGTATATTCTTGGCACAGAATCTAGCCCAATTAAAAGTAAGGAGGATTAAACAGAAATAGAACATCAGACTGAATACAGTAGCTATGGAAAATGTAGAAATTATTCCCGGTATTCTGCGAAACTGTAGTATTCTAACAATCGCATTTAAATAAAAATATTATACTTAGGTGCAACAAACCCCCTCAGTCTGATTGTTTTTCTTCTTTATTTGAAGCATTCTTTATTTGTGCATTTGTATCAGGCAGAGCCCTTTCTCCATTAAAAAAAAGAAAAAGGGCAGTGTAGCAAGTTCTCCTTTTATTAGAATGCAAAAGCCTTACTAGAATCCCCAGTGCCATTCAGCTTAGGCATCTTTGAACAAAACTGGGTTACAGGGGCACCATTAGCTAAAGGAGCCAGAAAAGCAAAAATCTGTCTCTTAGCTTCCACAGTGGGAAAAATAGAAAACTGGAGATGACTGTTAGGTCAAGGAACAAAGCCTACCATACCCTCCAAGTCTGAATTACTGTACCTTCCCATAAAAACCCTCTACTACTAACCATCATCACACTTATCACACTGTGTCTACAATCCTAATAGACCAGAGGCTTATACTCCCAAGCATAAAAAAATCAGCAGAGACCTAATGTATATTTAAGAAAAAAAATCAGATTTATTCATATAATTTACATATACATTCACCTATTGTAAGTACTCAGTTTGACAAATATATATATATAGTTATGCAGTTTTCACCACAATCAAGGTATCACGCATTTCCATCACCCCCAAACTGTACGTCTTTGCAGTCAATCCACCCACCCCACGCCATTCCCCTGGGACTGATCTCCTTTCATTCACTACAATTCTGCCTTTTCTAAAATGTCACATAAATGGAATGATACTATATGTAGTCTTTCTTGGTCTTGCTTCTTTAGAATTATGCTTTTGAAATTCATTCTTGTTGTTGCATATTTCAGTAGTTCATTCCTTTTTTAATGACTAGTGTTCTATTACATGGCTATACCACAATTTCTTTAAACATTCAGCAGGTTGATGGACAATTGGTCTTCTTCAGCTTGGGATCATTGTGGATAAAGCTGCTATGAACATTCATGTACAAGTCTTTATGGGGATATGTATTTTCATTTCTCTTGGGAAATAACTCAGAGTGGAATTGCTGGGGTAAACAATAACTATATGTTTAAATATCTATTTATTTATTTATTGAACAATACTTGCTTTACGTTTCAGGTGTACATCAAAGTGATTCAGATATATATATATATATATATATATATTCAGATCTTTTTCCATTATAGTTTATTACAAGATGTTGAATATAGTTCCCTGTGCTATACAGTAGGTCCCTGTTGTGTATTTTATATGTAGTAGTGTGTATCTGTTAATCCCAAATTCCTAATTTATCCCTTCCCCTTCTCCTTTGGTAAATAATTTGTTTTCTAAGTCTGAGTCTCTTTCTATTTTGGAAATAATTTCATCTGTGTCATTTTAAAATTCACATATAAGTGATATCATATAATATTTCTTTCTCTGACTTATTTCACTTAATATGATAATCTCTAGGTCCATCCATGTTGCCACAAATGGCATTATTTCATTCTTTTTTATGGCTAGTATTCCATTGTATATATGTATCATATCTTCTTTATCCATTCCTCTGTTGTTGGACATTTAGGTTGCTTCCATGTCTTGGCTATTGAGAACAGTGCTGCAATGAACAATGGGGTGCATGTATCCTTTCAAACCATGGTTTTCTTCAGATATATGCCCAGCAGTGGGATTGCTGGGTCATATGGTAGTTCTATAATTAGTTTTTTAAGGAACCTCCATACTGTTCTCCATAGTGGCTGTACCAGTTTACATTCCCACCAATGGTGTAGGAGGGCTCCCTTTTCTCCACACCCTCTTCAGCATTTGTTATTTGTAGACTTTTTGATGATGGCCATTCTGTCTGGTGTGACGTGATACCTATTTGATTTTGATTTGCTTTTCTCTAATAATTAGCAACGTTGAGCATCTTTTCATGTGCCTGTTGGCCATCCTTATGTCTTCTTTGGAGAAATGTCTATGTAGGTCTTCTGCCCATTTTTTGATTGGGTTATTTTTTTGATATTGAGCTGTATAAGTTGTTTATATATTTTGGAAATTAATTCTTTGTCAGTTACATTGTTTGCAAATATATTCTCCCACTCTGTAGGTTGTCTTTTCATTTAGGTTAGGATTTCCTTTGCTGTGCAAAAGCTTTCAAGTTTAATTGGGTCTCATTTGTTTATTTTTGCTTTGTTTCCATTACTCTAGGAGACGGATCCAAAAAAAATATTGCTGCAATTTATAGCAAAGAGTGTTCTGCTTATGTTTTCTTCTAGGAGGTTTATATTATCTGGTCTTACATTTAGGTCTTTAATCCAGTTTATTTTTATATATGCTGTTAGAGACTGTTCTAATTTCATTCCTTCACATGTAG
Organism: Eschrichtius robustus; assembly: GCF_028021215.1. Taxonomy (NCBI): domain Eukaryota; kingdom Metazoa; phylum Chordata; class Mammalia; order Artiodactyla; family Eschrichtiidae; genus Eschrichtius; species Eschrichtius robustus. Next base: position 19,669,299 of record NC_090834.1, on the reverse strand, counting down.
CTGTCCAGTTTTCCCAGCACCAGTTATGGAAGAGACTGTCTTTTCTCCACTGTATATTCTTGCCTCCTTTGTTGTAGATTAATTGACCATATGTGCCTGGGTTTATTTCCGGGCTTTCTATCATGTTCCATTGATCTACATTACTGTTTTTGTGCCAGTACCATACTGTTTTGATTACTGTAGCTTTGTAGGATAGTCTGAAGTCAGGGAGCCTGATTCCTCCAGCTCTGTTCTCAAGATTATTTTGGCTATTTGTGGTCTTCTGTATTTTCATACAACTTTAAAGAATTTTTGGTCCAGTTCTGTGAAAAATGCCATTGGTAATTCAATAGGGATTGCACTGAATCTGTAGATTGCCTTGTATAATATGGTCATTTTAGCGAATGTTTATAAGAATCTGTTTTTCTAAAGTGGCTGTACCATTTTGCATTTCCACCAGCAATGAACTTATGTAGCTCCACTTGGTTTCTGTCACTTCATGTTGTCAAATGTTTTAATTCTAGGGGATGTATAGTGAATAGCATTTCATTGTGATTTTAGTTTGCATTTCCTAAATGACTTATGATATTGAAGATCTTTAACGTGCTTATCTGCCACTTGGTATCTTCTTTGGTGAAGTGTCTATTCAAATCTTTTGCCAATTCTAAATTGTTTATTTCATATTGTGTTAAAAGATTTTTTAATATGGTCTAAAAACAAACCATTTATCAGATACTGTTTTGCCAATCTGTGGGTGGTGTTTTCATTTTCTTTTATGATGTCTTTTGAGGAGAAAAAGTATTTAATTTTAATAGAGTCCAAGTTACCTTTTTTTTAAACTTAATTTTTATTTTATGTTGGAGAATAGTTGATTTACAATGTTGTGTTTCAGGTTTTCATCAAAGTGGTTCAGTTATACATATACATATAACCATTCTTTTTCAGATTCTTTTCCCATATAGGTTATTACAGAATATTGAGTAGACTTACCTGTACTATACAGTAGGGCCTTGTTGTCTATTTTATGTATGGTAGTGTGTATATGTTAATCCCAAATTCCTAATTTATCCCTCCATCCCACCTTTCCCCTTTGGTAACCAAGTCTGTTTTCGACGTCTCTGAGTCTGCTTGTTTCATAGGTTCATTTGTGTCATATTTTAGATTCCACGTATAAGTGATATCATATGGTTATTTGTCTTTCTCTTCTGACTTAGTTCACTAAGTATGATAACCTCTAGTTGCATCCATGTTGCTGCAAATGGCATTATTTTGTTCTTTTTTATGGCTGAGTAGTATTCCATTGTATATATATGTACCACACCTTCTTTGTCCATTCATCTGTTGATGGACATTTAGGTTGTTTCCATGTCTTGGCTCTTGTGAATAGTGCTGCTATGAACATAGGGGTACATGTATCTTCTTGAATTATAGTTTTGTCTGGATATATGCCCAGGAGTGGGATTGTTGGATCATGTGGTAATTCTATTTTTAGTTCTCTGAGGAACCTCCATACTGTTTTCCATAGTGGCTGCACCAACTTACATTCTCACCAACAGTGTAGGAGGGTTCCCTTTTCTCCACACCCTCTCCAGCATTTGTTATTTGTAGACTTTTTAACAATGGACATTCTGACCGATGTGAAGTGGTACCTCATTGTGGTTTTGATTTGCATTTCTCTAATAATTAGCGATGTTGAGCATCTTTTCATGTACCTATTGGCCATCTGTATAAAACATCAACAATATTTCTTGATACCCAGGTTAAAGTGTCCAGACTATGCCCAAGATGGAGTTGCTTATGCTAAGCCCCATGTTAGTAAACCAAAACTTAAATTTCTGTGCTCGGCTCTCCCAGAAGAGGTAGGCCTAGGCCAACCAATCAGCACTTTCCTGCTCAGCAAAAATTACCTAACCTGGCTCCAAGACTTCCCTTTGCTCCATATAAGGGAAGTAACTGTTCTAACCAACTGACAATGCCAATTGGTTATACAATAGTATAACTTCCTTGTTCCTGCTCACTTTGGTCTATGAAACCCGCTCACTTTGTACAACACTTCATACATTTGGTCATGATGTATTACCTCTTTTGTATTGGTGGAATTGACTTGTTAATATTGGTAAGGACTTTTGCCTCTATTCATGAACGATTATTGGTCTTCAGTTTTGTTTTGTATTGTTCTTCTCGTAATTCTTGTATTTTTGACTTAAGGGTAATACTGGCCTCATAAAACGGGCTCTTCTAATATCAGGAAGAGTTTGTGCAGCAATGGTATGCTTTCCTTAGAAGTAGAAGGCATTGACTCATCAGGATTATGTTCATTGTTTTTTGGCCTTTTTATGCCATGAATATGTTTGAGATGTCTATGAAATCCACTTGTCCATGTTGCTTTACACTGCAATAATTTAACACAATGTGAGGGCCAAGATGGTGGAGTACGAAGACTCTGAACTCACCTCCTCCCATGGAAACACCAAAATGATAACTACTTACAGAGCAACTATCTATGAGAATGACCTGAAGACTAGCAGAAAAGATTTTCCATTAAAGAAGGAGCCATAAGACAGGTAGGAAGGGTGGACATGGTATAGTCAGGACCCACAACCCAGGGTCAGCGACCCACAAAAGGGAGGAATATCAGTATCACAGAAGTACTACCCAAGGAGTGAGGGGTCCAAGTCCCACATCAGGCTCCCCAGCATGGGGATTCTGCACTGAGAAGATGAGCCCCCAGAGTGTCTGGCTTTGAAAATTAGCAGGACTTACATTAGGGAGAGCCAGACGGCTATAGGAAACAGACTCCATTCTTAAAGGGTGCATGCAACATCTCACATGCTCTGGGTCCCAGTGCAGAGGCAGTAGTTTGAAAGGGGCCTGGGTCAGACCCACTTACTGATCTTAGAGAACCTCCCAGAGAGGCAAGAAGCAATCAGGACTCCCCCTGGGGATGGAGGCATCAGCCATTTTGGGGAGCTTAATCTAGCACTGGTAACACCAGTGCCATTTTGGAATCCTCCCTCTAGCCTATTAGTGCTGGGGACCTGGCCCTGTCCACCAGCAGGCTGGCACTAACCCTGAGGCCTCAGCTGTACAGACAGCCATGTGGAGACCTGGCCTCACTCACCAGTGGGACAGCACCAATCCCGAATGCCCCTGAGTCACACAGACAACCACATAGGAAGCCTACCCCACGTTCCAGTGGGCCCACAACCACTGTACAAGACATGGTCTTGCAGCCAGTGGGGTTGGGGCCAGCCACGTCACAACAGAAGCACACAGGCAGCCCACGTAGGGGGTACACTAGAACATATAGCTCTGTTAACCAGAGAGGAGTGTACTGCTGCGCCCCACAGGATGTTTCCTTAAATAAGGTCACTTCACCAAGATTGGGAAATGTAACCAACCTACCTGGTACACAGAAATAAACACAGAGAATTGGGCAAAATGAGGAGACAGAAATTTATGTTCCAAACAATGGAATAAGACAAAACATCAGAAAAAGAACTACACAAAGTAGAGATAAGGAATCTACCAGATAAAGAGTTCAAGGTATAGATCATAAAGGTGCTCAATGAACTCTGGAGAAGAATGGAGAACACCATGACCATTTAAACAAACAGTTCGAAAATATAAAGAAGAACCAAAAGGAGTTGATGAATAAGATAACTGAAATAAAAAATACACTAGAAGGAATCAATAGTAGATTAGATAATACAGAGGAATGGATCACCAATCTGGAAGACATGGCAGTGGAAATTCCCGAGCTGAACAGAGAAATGAAAAAAGAATTAAAAAAAAATGAGGATAGTTTACAAGACACCTAAGACAACATAAAGCATACTAACATTTGCATTACAGGGGTCCTAGAAGAAGAGAGAAAGGGGCAGAGAACTTACTTGAGAAATAATTGCTGAGAAATTCCCTAACGAGGGGAAAGAAACAGACATTCAAGTCCAGGAAGCACAGAGAGTTCCAAACGAGATGATCCAACGAGGTCCACACAAAGACACATTATAATTAAAATTGCAAAGGGAGTTCCCTGGTGGCATAGAGTTAGGATCCCAGGCTTTCACTGCTGTGGCCTGGGTTCCATCCCTGGTTGGGAAACTGAGAACCAACAAGCTGCATGGCATGGCCAAAAGAAAAAAATTTAAAAAAAAAAAAGTAAAATCGCAAAAATTAAAGATAAAGGGAATCTTAGAAGTAGCAAGAGAAAAGCCATTAGTAACATACAAAGAAACCCCCATAAGGCTATCAGGTGAATTTTCAGCAACAATTTTGTAGGCCAGAAGGGAATGTCATGATATTCAAAGTGATGAAAGGAAAAAGCTTACAACCAAGAATACTCTAGCTGGCATGGCTATCGTTCAGATTTAAAGGGGAGATAAAGAGTTTCAAAGACAAGCAAAAGCTAAAATGGTTCAGCACCACTAAACTGGCTTTATAAGAAATGTTATAGGGAATTCCCTGGCGGTCCAGTGGTTAGGGCTCTGTGCTTCCACTGCAGGGGGCATGAGTTCGATCTGTGGTCGGCAAACTAAGATCCCGCATGCCACGTGGCATGGCCAGAAAAAAAAAAAATGTTATAGGGACTTCTCTAAGCAGAAAAGGAAAGTCCACAGCTATAAAAAGGAAAATTATGAAAAGAAAAATCTCACTGGTAAAGGGAAACACACAGTAAAGGTAGTAATTCAACCACTTATAAAACTAGTATAAAGGTTAAAAGACAAAAGTAGTAAACCATCTATATACACAATAAATAAAGAAATACACAACACAAAAAGACGTAAAATATGATGTCAAAAACATTAAACATTGGGATAGGGGAGTAAAAATGTAGACTGGTTAGAATGCATTTGAATTTAAGAGATCAACTAAAATGATTATGTAACTTATACCGTGTTATATGTGAGCTTCATGGTAACCACAAACCAGAAACCAATAATAGACACACAAGAAAGAGAAAAGAATCTAAACATAAAACTAAAGATAGCCATCAAATCATAAGGAAAGAGGGCAAAAGAAAAAAGGAACAAAAAAAGAACCACGGAAACAACCAGAAAACAATTAACAAAATGACAATAAATACATGCCTATCACTAATTATTTTAAATGTAAATGGACTAAATGCTCCAATCAAAAGACACAGAGTAGCTGAATGGATAGAAAAACAAAACCCACATATATGCTGCCTACAGGAGATTCACTTCAGATCTAAAGACACATACAGACTGAGTGATGGGATGGAAAAAGGTATTCCATGCAAATGGAAATCAAAAGAAAACCAGGACAGCAATACTCGTATCACAGAAAATAGATTTTAAAGTAAGTACTGTAACAAGAGACAAAGAAGGACATTACTTAATGATACAGAGATCCATCCAAAAAGAAGATAAAACAATTGTAAATATAGATGCATCCAACATAGGAATACTTAAATATATAAAGCAAATATTAATAGACATAAAGGGAGAAACTGACAGTAACATAGTATTAGTAGGGACTTTAAAACCCCATTTACATCAATGGATGGATCATCCGACAAAATCAATACAGAAAAAGACTGGTCTTAAATGACACATTAGACCAGATGAACTTAATAGATACATACAGTACGTTCCGTCAAAAGTAGCTGAATATACATTTTTTTCAATGCATGTGGAACATCCTCCAGGATAGATCACATGCTAGGTCACAAAACAAGTTTCAATAAACTTAAGACTGAAATCATATCAAGTATCTTTTCTGACCACATGGTATGACACTAGAAATCAACCTACGAGAAAAAAAGCTGCAAAAAACACAAAGATGGGGAGGCTAAACAACATGCTATGAAACAACCAATGTGTCATTAAATAAATCAAAGAGGAAATTAAAAACTACCCGAAGACGAATGAAAATAGAAACACAATGATCCAAAATCTATGGAACACACACAGCAAAAGCAGATCTAAGAGGGAAGTTTACAGCAATACAATCCTACCTCAGAAAACAAGAATTATCTCAAATAAACAACCTAAAGTTAGACCTAAAAGAACTAGAAAAAGAAGAGCAAACAAAACCCAGAGTTAGTAGGACAGAAATCATAAAAATCAGAGCAGAAATAAATGAAATAAAGACTAAAAAAAAAAAAAATAGAAAAGATTAATGAAACTAAGGGTGGTTCTTTGAAAGATAAACAAAATTGATAAAACCTTTAGTCAGAATCATCATGAAAAAGAGAACGCCCAAATAAATGAAATCAGAAATTAAAGAAGAGAAGTTACAATCAACACCACAGGAATACAAAGGATCATAAGAGATTACTATGAACAATTATATGCCAATAACATGGACAACCGAGAGGAAATGGGCAAATTCCTAGAAATGCAGAATTTCCCATGACTGAATCAGGAAGAAATAGAAAATATGAACAAACCAAACACCAATAATGAAATCGAATCAATACTTTTAAAAAACCTCCCAACAAACAAAAGCCCAGGACCAGATGACTTCACAGGTAAATTCTGCCAAACATTTAAATAAAAGTTAACACCTGTTCTTCTCAAACTATTCCAAAAAATTGAAGAGGAAGGAACGCTTCTAAACTTATTCTGTAAGACCAGCAACACCCAGATATCAAAACCACACAGACACCACAAAAAAAGAAAATTACAGGCCATTATTACTGACGAAAACAGATGCAAAAATCCTCAACACAATATTACTAAGTGGAATTCAACCATACATTAAAAGGATCATATACCATGAAGTGGGATTTATCCAAGGGATGAAAGGATAATTCAACACCCACAAATCAATGAAATACACCACATTAACAAATTGAAGGAAAAAAATCACATGATCATCTCAATAGATGCAGAAAAGAACTTTTGACAAAGCTCAGCATCCATTTATGATAAAAACCCTCAACATAGTGGAATAGAGGGAACATACTTCAACATAATAAAGGCCATATACAACAAACCTACAGCCAACATAATACTCAATGGTGAATAGCTGAAAGCGTTCCCTCTAAGATCAGGAACAAGACAAGGATGCTAAATCTCACCATTTTTATTCAACATAGTATTGGAAGTCCTAGCCATAGCAATCACATGAGAAAAAGAAATAAAAGGAATCCAAATTGGAAAGGAAAAGTAAAACTGTCACTGTTTGCGGATGACATGATACTAGATATAAAAAATCCTAAAGATGCCACCAAAAACCTATGAGAATTAATAAAGGAATTCAGTAAAGTTGCAGGACACAAAATTAATATGCAAAAACCTGTTTCGTTGTTATACACTAACAACAAACTCTCAGAAAGAAAAATTAAGGAAACTATTCCATTTACAATTGCATCAAAAAGACTAAAATACCTAGGAAAAAAATCTGAACAAGGAGGTAAAAGACCTGTACTCAGAAAACTATACGACATTAACAAAAGAAACTGAGACAACACAAACAAATAGAAAGATAAACTGTGCTCGTAGATTGGGAGAATTGATATTATTAAAATAACCATACTACCAGAGGCAATCTACAGATTCAATGCAATCCCTATCAAAATACCAATGGCATTTTTCACAGAACCCAAACAAATAATTCTATAAATTGTATGGAAACACAGAAGATCCAGAATAGCCAAAGCAATTTTGGGAAAGAAGAACAAAGCTGGAGGTATCATGCTTGCTGACTACAAACAATACTGCAAAGCTATAGTAATCAAAACAGTATGGTACTGGCATAAAAATAGGCTGATCAATGGAAAAGAATAGAGAGATCAGAAATAAACCCACACACTTATGGTCAATTAATCTACAACAAAGGATGCAAAAATACACAATGGGAAAAGACAGCCTCTTCAATAAATGGTGTTGAGAAAACTGGACAGCTACATGCAAAACAATCAAACTGGACTACTTTTCTACACCACATACAAAAGTAAATTCAAACTGGATTAAGAACTGAAGTCATAAAACTCCAAGAAGGAAACAAAGGCAGTATGGTCTTTGACACCGATGTTAGCATTATTTTTTTGGATCTGTCTCCTCAGGCAAGGGAAAACAAAGCAAAAATAAACTAATGGGATTACATTAAACTAGCTTTTGCACAGTGAAGAAAGCTATCAACAAAATGAAAAGGCAGTCTACTGAACAGAAGACATTTGCAAAGGATAGATCCAAAATATATGCAACTAAACGTCAAAAAACCCAAACAACCCAATTAAAATATAGAGGTCCTGAATAGATATTTTTTCCAAAGAAGACATACAGATGGCCAACAGACACATGAAAAGATACTCAACATCACCAATCATCAAGGAAATGCATATCAAAACCACAACGAGATATCACCTTACACCTGTCAGAATGGCCATTGTCAAAAAGACAACAAATAACAAGTGTTGATGAGGATGTGAGGAAAAGGGAACCCTGGTGAACTGTTTTAAATTGGTGCAGCCACTATGAAAAGTAGTTAGGGAGGGTTCTCAAAAAATTAAAAATAGAACTGACAGATGACCCAGCAATTTCACTTCTGGGTATTTACCTCCTCAAAAAAAACCAAAAAAACCCCCACTAATTTAAAAAGATATATGCACCCCAATGTTCATAGCAGCATTATTTACAATAGCCAAGATATGAAAGCAACCTAAGTGTCAATCAATAGATGAATGGATAAAAACGATGTGGTATATATATACAATGGAATATTACTCAGCCTTTAAAAAAAAGGATGAAATATTACCACTTGCAGTGACACAGATGAACCTAGAGGGTAGAGTAAGTATAGTTAAGTGAAATAATTCAGAGAAAGACAAATATTGTATGATCTCACACACACGTGGATTCTAAAAAACAAGACAAACAAAACAAAATGAAAGCAGACAGATGCAGAGAACAAACAGAGGTAGTTGTCAGAGGGGAGAAGGTGCGGGGGACAAAATGGGTGAAGGGGAGTAAGAGGTACAAACCTCCAGTTATAAAATAAATAAGCCTGGGGGATATAATATACAGCACAAGGAATATGGTCAATAATATTGTAATAACTTTGTACAGGGACAGATAGCTAATAGACTTATCAAGGTGATTTCATAATGTATGCAAGTGTCAAATCACCATGGAGTATACCTGAAACCAACATAATATTATACATCAACTATATTTCAATTTAAAAAATAAAGTAAAAAAAAACCCCACCAAATCTGCAACCAGCTGAGTGATTACCATTTTCTCTCTTAAAATTCTTCCAACTCTTTACACTCAGGGATATTTTTAAAAAATTGCTTAAGCAATAAGAAATACTAAGTATTTACAAAGAATTATAAGTCTATAGTGAATATTCAAATACTAGGGAACATTTTGGGGTGGTTTTCAAATAACCTAACATTAAGTAAAGCAGAACGAGGTTTTCAAAATTGTCAACTGAAGGACATATTTCCCCAGTAAAACTCGTTATTTCTTGCAATACCACTCATTGGATTTGTATAAAGTATACAATGTTTTTTCTTGCAGGAATGACTATTCCACATGCATTAAGATGGCTACTATTAAAAAAACAAAACAGAAAATAACGTGTTGGTGAGGATGTGGAAAAATCAGAACCCTTGTGCACTGTTTGTGGGAATGTAAAACACTGTAGCCACTATGGAAAACAGCATGGTGTTTCCGTCAAAAAATTCAAAATAGAATTACCATATGATCCAGTGATTCCACTTCTGGGTACATACCCAAAAGAATTAAAAACAGAGTCCTGAAGACATGTCTGTTCACCCATGCTCAATAGCCGCATTATTCATAATAGCTAAAAGGGGAAAGCAACCCAAGTGTTTACAAACAGATAAATGGATAAACAAAAATGTGGTCTATACATACCATGGTCTATACATACCATAAAATTATTCCATCTTTAAAAAGAAGGAAATTCTGATATACAGCAACTGGGATGAACCTTATTAAGGACATTATGCTTGTGAAATAAGCCAGTCACAAAAAGACAAATGCTTATAGTAGGAAGCTAGAGCAGTCAAATTCAGAGAGACAGAAAATAGAATAGTGGTTGCCAAGGGCTGGGTGGAGGGGAGAATGGGGAGTTGTGGAATGGGTACAGAACGTCAGTTTTGCAAGATGAAAAGAGTGCTGGAGATTGGCTGCACTACAGTGTGAATGTACTTATATCACTACTGAACTGTACACTTAAAAATGGTCAAGATGGTAAATTTTATGTTAAGTGTATTTTACCACAATTTTTAAAAATAGCAAATCACATTAATAGTAGACCAGCTATGAACACACACTTATAGCAAGGCAAGATCTACAAGCCAAATCATGACCATTTCTCTCCTGGTTTGGAAATGTGTACTGATCTTAAACTTCAACACTATATGTCAATGTTTCATGCTCTCACAATGTCTTCAGACATTGCCAAATGAGTGGGGAAGCAAAATTACCCCGAGAACCACTGCTTTAGAATCATACACTGTACATTAGCGTAAAAGTATATATTTTTACATATTGTTGTACATTAAAAAAATTATGCATGTTGTACATTATGGGCAAAGTAAGGGATTTTTCAGGGAATAATTTTCATTAGATTTTCACCTTACTCACCAAATTCTGAATCTAATCTCTGTGAAAACTTTGTACTGTATTTATGCAAAATTCACTTTTTCAGAAACTGGACAAAAAAGCCTGAAACTCTAAAGACTGAAGTTATTGATTTTTAAAAAACAATAAATATGTGGAATGCAAACTTCAAATTTAGAATATTAGGATCTTTGTATCTGTCATTTCCAGTATATATTTTTTAGACTCTAGAAATGTCGACCAGATCACTCTCTAGGCCCCCCCAAAAAAGAACATTCATTTGGCTTTTTGTCACAGGGTAATCAAAAACTACTATATTATTTAGAGTGAGGTGCACCATACTGGTCTGGTCCTGTGTAGCGGGCTTCTCAGTTCACACTGCATTGTAAATTGCTGTATACCCCAGCCTTGCTTACTGTTGTCTCCCTACGAACCAGCACCATGCTTGGCCCACAGAGCCCTCAAATATTTGAATAAAATGAATGAGTCTTAGCATACATTTTCTTTAAGATTTATTTTAAAACAGGTAACAGTGTAATAAAGAAATACATTCAATAGCACTAAAAAAAAATCTACATGAAATATACAATTTCATTAAGGTACAACCAAAATATTTGAAGTGGCACATATGTCCATATTTCAAGCCAGTACACTAGCTTTCTATGTATTTAAACACTAGCCTACTTTAATCTTTAAGAAGATCAAAGGTTTTCCTCTTTGCTTTTATTTGCTTTAGGCCATATTTAAATTTTTAGCATTTCTAAGTGCATATATTTTAAGTATATACTATCATGACCATGGATTTATTTACCTACTAATTAGGAAGATACTATGGGGTGGTATGATCAGCACAGAGAATAGTGGAACGAATAGTTATCTCCCTTAATCTGAACACAACTATTCAAACAGTCTGTAATTTATCTGCTTTTCTAGTAGCTTCTCTCCTTGGTTTCCACTGACCTTATGAGCCAACTGACTGGTGAAGCCTAGATTCTTTTCACTTGAAAGATTTCCAAGTTAGAGATTGTCCATATTAAACTTGTACCTTCAACTTATTATATTCTGCCCTTGGACAAGTTATTTTATTTTTCCAAATTTCACTTGCCCCAGCTGTAAACTGGAATAACATCATTAATCTTGCAAAAGACACTGCATATAATGTATGTCAGGTACTCAGCATACAACAAATATTCTATCATAAATATTTTAAAAACCTAACCATTCCTCATTCGTTCCCAGTTATTTTCTATCTTATTCATTTCACATTGTTCCAGCTTGTCATGATCTTTAGAATCTTATTTCTATCACCTGTGAATTAGCTATTCCTCCTAATTGTTATCTGAAAATCTGGTAAGCTTTTCAAAGCCATTAATAAGAATATCTGAATAGGACAGGAGCTTTACAGCACACCATTCAACGCTGAAGAGTAGATTAATGATGTTATTCAAAGCTCTTTGAATAACATACATCAACCAGCAAGAATTAGCTACAAATTCACTTACCTATACTATCATCTAGCTGATAATTTCTTATTCCACCCATGAAGATTTCAAGGCTTTCTTAAATAAAGACATTCTAAGTTTGCTACATTCCCTTGATTCACTTTGGTAATAAAAATAGGTTTCCTATTCATTCATCCTATTCATCATCAAGGTTCAATCATCCATTTCTTAATCTCTGCAGCTGAGATGAACAGTTTCCTAAGGATGGAGGAAGGATTATATTCACCAATAGACAAGTCAGTAGTTTTATTTATCTAATGACACTATGGGGACAGAAGAGTTCCATTTCTAGCTATATATCAAACTTGATACCTAAACCCTTTCCTTCCAACAATACACACAGAAATGCTAGGTAAGATATAAGAAATATTTTTTAAACACATAGCAGAAGTTGTAAGAAAGGGGAAATCCTTACGGCCCAAAATTTTCAGTTTCAGAAGGAAACTAAAAACCAGAGAGGTAGATGTGTGAGCTGATATTCTAGCTGTCCTGGCAAACTTGCCAATCTCATTAACCTATGAATTTCAGCTATAACATTTATAAGAGCACTTTAAAAAGGCAGTGGGTAGTAATTAAATGCACCTGCCCTCATGTCCATAAGGTTGGGACACATTCAGGCTTACACTCTCAGTGAAAGGGGAGTCATCAATACAAGACTCTGCCGACTAGCACAGGGAGATAATGTGGAAGAATGTCTGTCTTGGCCTGGGAGTCTTCTCTCAGTAAATTTATGGTACTCTTCAGGTCAGGAAACCCTGAAGCCAAGAAATTAAAGAAAGAGTGGTCCTCTGTCAGTGATAGCCCTGGAACTATGACATAACCAGGCATAAAGCTTTTCTGGAAGGAATTATTCTTAACCCAGGTCACTCAAGATTCCCATGAGAAGGTCCTGCTGAAAATAAGCTCACCTTCTAAAATCACAAAATACATGGATAAACGGTCCACCAATTACAAAAACCAACAGATACAAACAACAGAAACTTAAAGTTAAAACAAAAACCCAACTAGACATCATGAAACAAATAATAGGCAAACCTTAAAAATGATACATACCTAGAAATGGAAAACAACTTTTGAAAGGAGAAACCCAATGAATAGTTTAAAAAGGAGATTACATAGAGATAAGAGAATTCATGAACTAGAAGACAGATATGAAGGCATCATAGAAAGATAAAGTACTGGAAACACAGTGGGCTTAAAAGATAAAGAGAATAGAATGAGAAGGTCTAATATACATTTCTAAAAAATAGTAACCATACTGTGTCTGTGAAATTTGTTCTCCATATCATAACACCTTCATTATTCAGTAACACTGAGTGATCTCACTACTGAAAATCCAAACATATTTACTATGGTATATAGATGGTTACAATTTTAAAGTTATTTTCTTCCTTTTATATACTAATATTTTATCATTCATATATAATATCCAGGAAACAAGTTCTAATTAAAAGCTATATCAAAACTAGCAGTATATTTATTTGTTCTAACTCCTACTAAAGAAAAATCTGCCAGCGCTGCTGCTATACTCCTGCTGCTTGCATTTTCAGCTAAAGCAAAAGTCAGTGATTCTACTGAAAATGATACAAGTATGCACTTGAGAAGAAAAAATAAACATTTACCTTAGAAGTAGAGCATGATTGACTGTTTATTTCTAAAGTGTGAGAAAACTGTTCCTTGAGACTATCAAAGCATCTTTAGGTAAATGAAGCAAGCATTAAATGTTTTTTAAAAAACACAGAAGTTTACTTAGGTCAATACTAATACCTATTTGAAGTATGTGGGTGGGTTAAAAATGAAGGCCAAAATACAATTTCTAAAGGCTGAATTCAAAGGCAATCACATGCTTAATATCACACCCAAGCTTTCCAGCCTGGGAAAAGTCGGCTGAGATTTTTGGGGTCCATGGCTTGTTGTATGAGCAAATTCACCTGCCCACCAACACTGAGCACGGTTCCTTCCTCCACTCCTTTTAGTTTCTCTTGCAGTCTCATCAAGACACGTTCAGCTACTTTGTTGAAACTGTGGTCAATATCACTAACGACAAAAACACAAAGGTTAATGAGGTGGAACAGTTTATAAAGGGCCTTGGGAATAGGAGAATTTGAACAATTGACAACAGATCCTTCCCCAAATACTGCTCACCTGAGATTTCGTTTGCATTCCTGGTCATCTGCATTTAGAGTGGAATGGAGCTCACTTTCATCCTCTGGCCTCTGCTGTAAATACAGAGCTTTCAAAGGATTCATTGTCCAGTCAAAGAGAGGATCATACAGGAGGACCTAGACAGAGAGGACATACGTATTAGAAGAACAATGTGTATTCTGATGATGTATTTAGAAACAGTAGAACCAGTATTATAAAAATAGTACAGGCCAGTCACATGGTAGTTGACTGGGATGGAGGGGCAAACTTATCACATGTGCTTCATGTTTCCCTGTGGAGGAAACTATACTAACATGATGCTCTGGGATTTTTCTCCCATCGGAATTCATTCCTTCTCCATTTTGGGGACTGTGACATCCTTTGACCCATGTTTCCTGATTGGGTGAAACTAACCAATTAAAAGCAGATAAGCATTAGTTACTCTTTCCTTCTCCCTCTCCTCTTGATCAGTTCTTGGGTAAGAACATTTGCCGAAGCAGAGAACTGCAGGCCCCAACTCTCCCTCAGGTGAGCTGTACTAAGGGACAGATTAGATGGTGGGAGCTGGACAGCAGTAGCAAGCCTATTTGGACCTTACTCCTAAGCCATATCCTCCAACAGTTGTATCAGTAATAAACCTGACATTTTGATCTCTATCTTATTCTTAGGGCTCTTTCTTTTCCACTCAATTAGTTCCAAATTTGGGTGGAGAAAAAAAGGTATAATTTATTGAAAACTCCTCAAAACCCAAGGTCTAGTGCTATGGTTGGCATCTTGAAATCTACATATGGAGTAGAATTTGAATACTAAAATAACTGGCATGGCCAGAGCAAGTGATTCTAAGTCTAAATTTTAGTAAGTGAGGTCACAGGTATTTTTTGACCTCGGCAATTCAGAACAGCTAACTGCCCCTGGTGTTTATAAGCACATAATTTTTTCTAAATAGGCCTCAGCAAATGCTTACCATACAGGTCTTAATAATAAGTGAAGACTCAGTTCCAGGAATGCCTGATTTTGCAGGATATTCCAGCATTACAAAGTTGGAATATTTTCTTGCTGCTGCCTTTTTTGTGTTTCTAGGTAGGTCTGCAGTCTGATACTATAAAATGCCCTTAGCGTTACACGTTAAATTCCAGGACAAATACTAGATCAGCAGTACCAAAACCTGGTCATCTGTTTATGCTGTTCTGAGCACCCTCCAGGACTATGAAAAAATACAGAGGGACTGACTCTGAATATATGTGGTTTGTCCATAAATTTAAGGGTTTCTATGTGACTTCAAATTGGGCACTGACATGGGTTTAGACTTCAGGGATTCAAACCAGTTTCACCCCCAAAAGGGACATATATTTTATTAACCAACTAATGAAAAGAAATGGGGGCCTCTATTATAAACAGACTATATGGTCTTCTTTGGTTGAAACAGAGAAACAACACAATTGAATTATTTCAAACCCAAGGGCTTGTGTTAGGAATCATATTTGCCAATTCTGGAATCAAGGAGGAACTGGAGTAATTAAAAAAATATACTTTAGCTTTATTATCAGAACAGAACTGGTTGAACAAAAACAAGAAAGGAATACAGATTAAGTTAAAGCAGGGTTTCTCAATCTTGGCACTACTGACATTTTTTAGCTGGATATTTCTTTGGTGTGAGGGCTGTGTGTATAGAATGTTTTGTGGCATCTCTTGCCTCTACCCACTAGATGTCAATAGTACCTTCACATCTCCCCCAGCCCCAATTATGACAATCAAAAATGTCTCCAGACATTGCCAACTGTCCTCTAGAGAGCAAAACTGCACTTGGCTAAGAACCATTGAGTTAAAAGGAGAGATTACCTTAGTAGAATGGATAAAATCTTAGAAGACAGGATGGTCTATTATGAAAAAGAAAATGAGATCTTGAAGGCCAGTAGAGACAAATGTACTGAGAGGGAAAGGGAAATGCAGCCAAGTCACAGTGTTCTTAAAGAGGGTTAGGAAGCGAGAAGTTGTAATTGTTATTATATCAGAAACAGTGACCGCGGCTCAATGAAATCTAACAGAGCAAACGTGATGACTACAAAAGAGGAGACTGAAATGACATTCCAGAGGATTGGGATCCAGCAAAACTCCTGAGAAGTACCCTGCTAAAGCTGAAGGCACAAAGTCCACAGTGAGGTCAGCTGGGAAGGTTGGGACAACCACACTAAATTATTTCAGGAAATTCAGACAGATTTACAGAGGGAAGATTAGGCAAATCAGTGTAAAATACACAAAGCTTATAAAGCTTATAAGTGACACCATTATTGCAGGTGGAGATGCAGTGGCCTGAAACTCCCCAACAGTTTCCATCTTACTCAGTAAAATCTAAAATCCTCACACTAAGGTAGAAACCCCTAAATAATCTGCCCACTATTACCTCTCTAACTTTATCTCCTACCACTCTTTAAAGAATGAGGCTCACGAGCAATTTGGCATTCAACTAATAAAACTTCTGAAGCCTTGAAGGAACTACCGTCTTCTAGCAAGTGTCAACTCAGGACATCGGTACTGAAGGAACCCCCACATCTACCCAGACACAAAAATCCTTTTGACTGAGATTGAACAGAGTAAAATACTGGGGAATACATTAAACTTCTTTGGATCTTAAATTAATTTGAAAAGTTTGGATTTTTTGGTCTTAAATGCAAAAAAGCAAGATAATTTGATTTTAGACCTTGATTTCTGCATTACTGAGGCATCCATGTTATCATTTATTCTTGCTGCAGCACCAATGGCAAACAAATGACAATATGTATGAACATAATATGGGAAAAGGGGAAAGCTTTTTCAGGCTTGGGAACAGCACAGCCTTAGAGTTAACTTTATCAACACACTACTGCGACCCATTTTAACTCTCTTTGTACCAAAAATCCATATCGCCACCAGCAGTCCAAAGGGGCTATAAAGAGGACTTTGGTTCATAAAGGCAGTAGACACAGGACCACCCTAATAGACTATAAATTTCACCCTCCTTGGGATATAGTTCCACCCCTGTTGATCACAGGCTTAATGGTTAATGCCAATGAAGCTTTTTAAAAAATACAAATGTTCTTGCCTCATCCCTAGAAGCTTAGTTCAAATTTGGTCAACATCAATGTTGTTTAAAAGCAATACAGGTGATAGTAAAGTGCAGCCAGGTCCAGCACCACCAGTTAAAGGAACAAAAAGCTGAAAGAATGTAAGGGAGGCATGCTTCAACTCTACTTCCAAGCTTCCCTGTGGAGGACACTCTCCTGATCTCTTGCCCCACATACCCTTTACTAGGATAGAGAATGACTGCCTCGGGTACCCAGTTCTCACTTGGGTAGAATTAACGTCATAAGCACTGGAAATTTGCTGGACTTCCTTCCCTTTCTGCCCTGATCAACATGAGGCCGTGATCCTGATGGAGTGTTTATGCCCTGTAGGCCCAAACCCCACTCGGTGGGCTGTCCCCAGGTTAAGACAGCAAAGAGGCACTGAGGTGGCACCAGCAGCAAGCCAGTTTGGCCCTCACTGCTCAGTCATGTTCCTACAGTAACAATGCTGACACTTTGATCTCCATCTGTCTCACTACATGGTTCTGAACCTGGGCATGGGAAAAGGAGATACAACTTATTGATTTCTCTTCAAACTCCAAAGGAAACCATTCTGAAAATAATACCATACAAGGTACCTAAGATGTCAAAGTGCTGATGTATGTATTGAAGACTAGAGGTTACTCATAGCGCTGTAACATTCCAAGACACTTGAGGGGGCTGAAGGCATTTCTAAGCCACTATTTACTCTCCTGCTGCCCAGCATCATCCCACCTCATTAGAACAAAGCACTGATCCTCCAATCAGTGCCTTCCTAACAAGATACACAGTCTATCAGGCAGAGAAATAAAGATTTCCTTATAATATACTTTACCTCTACAATGGTTAACAGGGTTTCCTGAGAGTTTCTCATAACCTCCATGGTTTTCTCACAGCATCTACAAACACATTATAAATATGCACTTTATTATATACCAACATTTTCAACATATCTTTACCTCCTATATACTCATGTTTAGTATGCTGAGACTATTCTTGTTAATAATTCCCAAATTAATACCTCAAAGAGCATAGTACTTGGCAGAGTGGATTTTCAGTAGATGTTTCTGACATGAATACAAATATATATGTGAATATGAGCTTAGCATTTATAAGAATAACACACTACTACTATGAAACATTTCTTTCAGTTGATTATTATGGTAATTACAGTTTACTTTGACTAGAATCTGCCCTGCTAAAAGCTGAGTATGTAGACTTAAAAAAGAAAGAAAGTTGAGTATGTAGACTATGCTGGGAAAACTACAGGGAACTGCAAAGTTCTTTTAGCAGGAATTGGTACCAGATCATAAGCTCCTTTAGGATAATTTATATACCCAAGAATGAGCACCCAAGAGAAGTTCTGATCAGTAAACAAAGAGTTAGCGAGGACAGAGGTGTGAAAAGTAAAGGCAGGCTGCTTCCAAAGGCAGTAAGGGAGGACAGTATGTGTGTCATATTGGGTGAGGTCCCAGGTGGTCTGAAGGAAGGGGAAATTATTACTGCTTTTACCCAAGGTCTTTTCTTCCTTAGTACTGGTAAAGCACTGGAATGTACAATAATTCTAGTAAGGGTGAATTCTATAATCTATAGAAATCAATAATCCAAATAATTTCAACACCAAAAATCATCTGCCTTACCTTACCCTATTTGGCTTACCTTCTGAAGACACCTTCTACACCAGTAATGCCCATCCCATCCACAATATCTCTGGTGAGTCTAAAGGGAACTGTTTCAGGAGTAGGAAGGATTTTACCCTGTTCAAAAGCAACTCCTAAAGTAAAAAATACAGTGAGGTTAGGAGGTCCCATAGCTAATTTACTTTCCTCTCAACTGGCATGTGAACTTTGCAGAGGCACTAAATAATTTGTCACCAATATTCAATCAGTACTAAAACACACAGTCATTTATTCTATTTCTGCTCTGCCTGCCTTCTTCATCTCCAGCATTCTCCAGGAGATCCACCTTCAATTTTAAAAAATCAAGTTAAAAAAATTATTTACTGATGTAATTAGAGAAATCTATATTAAAGGGTGACTTTTAAAAATGAGGTAGTGAAGGGTAGAATTTAAAATGCAGAAGATATATATATATATATGTGTGTGTGTGTGTGTGTGTGTATATATATATATCTCTTTTATCCACTTTTCCCCAATGGCGACATTTTGCAAAACTACAGTACCAGGATGTCAACCAGGATGTTGACACTGATACAATCAAGATACAGAATATTTCCATCAACACAAGGACCCCTCATGCCATATTAGCCACACCTACTTACTCCCAAGGCCTAACCCTACCCCCTGTTCTTCCAGTAATCGCTAATCTGTTTTCCATTTTTATAATTTTGTAATTTCAAGTATGTTGTATCAATGGAGTCAAACAGTATGTGACCTTTGAGGATTAGCTTTTTTCACTCAACATAGTTCTCTAGAGAATCATCCAAAAAAATGGAAAATAAAATTTTCACCTGGTTCTCTTTTATATTTCCTATTTCTATGTTGAAACTATTTCTGTGCTGAGACTTAGCACCTTTTCATTTGTTTCAAACATGTTTGTAATTGCTCCTTGAAGCATTTTTATGATGGCTGCTTTAAAATCTTTGTCAGATAATTCTAACATCTTTGTCACCTCAGTGCTGACGTCTATTGTTTTTCATTCAAACTGCAATTTTCCTGACAAATGATTTTCAATTGAAATTTTGACCTTTTTGGATATTACATTATGAAACTCTGGATCTTATCTACACTTCTATTTTTGCTGGCTTTGGGAGTAACCACCTTATTTACTGCTAAGTCGTGGTAGAAGAACAGGTTCCCCACTTGGCCTCCTCTGACATCCAAGAGGAAAGGGGGTTCCTTGCTACAGATTGGTGACACGGGAAGTCCAGGCTCCCCGCATGGTTTCCACTGACACCATGGGTGAGTTGAAGGAAAAACAAGGTTTGAAAAATATAGAGAAGGACGTAAACAGCATAAGTGATACAGTGAGATAGTCTAATGTATTGTTATTGGAGTCCCCGAAAGAGAGGGAAGAATCTGGATTGGTCGTATGACACTACTATGACTAAGAGAATATAGCAGAAGTGACACTGTGCCAGTTGCAAGCTAACCCTTAACTTCTACTTCCTTCCTCTTGGAGCCCTGAGATGCTTTGTAAGAAGTTCAGGTCACTTTGCTAGACAGAGAGGCCACATGGAGGAGCAATGAAGCATCAAATGTGTAAGAAGCCATCTTGGACACTGGCCCAGTTGAATCCTAAAGTAAATTCAGCCCAGGTGCTGACTACAGCTGTGTGAAAGATCGTAAGTGAGAATTTTCCAGCTGAGACCAGTCAACGCACAGACTACAGGAGATAGTAACGGTAGTTCTAAGCTACTAAATTTGGGGTGGTTTCTTATGCAGCAACAGATAATCAAAGAGATACACAGAAAAGTGTACAAATCATCAAAGTCATTCAAGTGTGTGGTTAATTAAGATTTTATAAAATGAACAAACCATGTAACCAGCATTCCAGAAGCCCTGCCTCATCTCCCTATGAATCATGAAACACCTCTTCAAAGGCTTACCACTATCCTGACTTCCAACACTGTAGATTAATTTTATCAGTTTTATATTTTACATAAATGGAATTATACAGTATATATTCTTTTGTATCTAGATTCTTTCACTTAACATTGTGAGTCTTCCATGTTGAGTGTGGCTATAGTTCATTCAATCTCATTGTTATATAGTATTTCATTTTATGAATACAATAGAATTCATTCATCCATTCTCCCATCCAAGTACTAACCAGGCCCGACACTGCTTAGCTTCCAAGATCAAACAAGATCAGGCACGTTCAGGGTGGTATGGCTGTAGACTGTTCACCCATTCTATTTGTGACGGGGGTTGGGGCTGTTTCTAATTTGGGGCTATTATGAATTGTACTACTATGAACATTCTTATACACATGCGTGCATTTTTACTGCAGTGGAATTGCTGGGTTACAATTCCCAGCTTTAGCAGATAATGCCAAACAGTATTCCAAACTGGTTATACCAATTTACCTTTGTCATTTATAGATGTGTTTAGCATGGCCTGGACATCGGTTGGCATACTCCTATCTCTACTTTGCAGCTTCCACTGCACTGCCCTTTTGTTCTCATGCACAATTTCACTCCTCTACTGAGTTCCCACATTCTGGCTCTAACAACTCCACTCATCCTCATATTTATTATACCCCAACATCTAAGAATTCCTATCAAATTCATTGAATATTGGTGTGGACCTAGCTCACTATCTTCCTCTCTGTCCTAACTCTGGAATTCATTCTGGGGAAAACCATATAATATTCTTGATCTTCTCTGTTCTAATGAAATTCAATTTACTCTCTCTTAGCAAACCACTTAGCAAAAACTTATACTATAGAACTTATAATCTCCTAAAACTGTACTGTCTAAGAAATCTTAAATTCTACATTTTAATTCAAACCTCTTCTCCTTCTACCCCTTTATTTGTGTTAAATAATCTTCAAACTCACTGAGATTTCTAGTCTATTAGTCTCTCTTCCTTCCCTACTCAGCTCAGGGTATAGACTGCAAAGTTGATTACTCTCATTAGTAACTCAAATCATCTTGGCCCCTTGCTCCTCCACACTTACCATTTCAAACTAGAACTTAAATTCCAGGGATGCTGAGGGTGCTGGAAGAAATCATATGATGACACTACAAATTTAGGATTATCACCCTAAAATGCCCCTTAAAATGCTTGGCATGTCTTTTTTATTTATGCCTTTCTAGTCAGCCCTTGGTCTCATTTCCATGGTACCCACTTTTAAAATTTTATTGTTCTTTTAAGGCCAATTACCATCCCTCCAATTCTTAGCAAATAAACATGCTTTCCAGTTCTCAGAGAAAACAGAATAGCAAATGTAATTTCCCTCAAATTCTTTCCCCTCTAGCTGAAGACTTTCCTATTAGCACTCATCCTTTCTTCTCTTGGAGGAAAAGCTAACACGCTTCCAGTGTAAAGCCAACTCTACACCTTCACATACTTCATGATTCCCCTTGCTATTTCAATTATCTTTGTCTCTCTCCTATAAGTATCTCCCATCTTAAGAAAGCAAATGAACAAGAACAAAAAACCCTCAAAACCAAAAGAAGTGGGGGGAGGGGGCCAAACGTGTGTCTCCCATCTCTGCAGCAAATTCCTCTTCATTCTTCCCTTACTTCTAAACCTCCTGAAAAACAGTTCCGTATTCTTAGCCTACACATCCTTAACTTCCATTTAATCCTTGCCTTTTCACAATCTTACTTCCTCCATTCTATCCAAAGTTTACTAAGATTGATTAATTGTTAAATTCAAAGGTCTATTTTCAGCATTCATCTTAGTTGACCTTTCTGCATCAGATACTACTGAGCACAGCACTTCTTCCTCCATGAAAATTTATCCTCTCTTGTCTTCCAAGATATCCCTACCTCTAGTTTCTATGACTTGTTGGTTATTCCTTTTTTTTTTTTTCTTTTCTGACTCAGCCTTTTTTTTTTTGGCCTCTCTGTGCAGCTTGTGGGAACTTAGTTCCCCAACCAGGGATTGAACCTGGGCCCTCGGCAGTGAAAGTGCCAAGTCCTAACCACTGGACCACCGGGCAAAACCCAAGACTCAGCCTTTTTAATGCTGATATTCCTTACAATTCCATCCTTAGTTCTCTTCATCAAGGATGATGTACAAGATTAGAACCTCCTCTAGTCCAATGACTTCAACTAAACTCTATTTGCTGAAAAGTCCTACATCTCTTACTATGCTCAACATCTTTGCTTTCCTATATATTAAACTGTCTACTTCCCCTGGAAATCCCAATAATACCTCAAAACAACGTACAAAACTAAACTCATCAGTTTCTTATTTTCTACAAAACCTGCTGTTTTCCTTAGCTAGAAACTTCAGTTATCTTGGAGTTCCCTCTCCCACTATTTCCACATCTAATATATCACTGGTGCAAAATTACTACAAAAATGTCCCCCAAATCCAACTCCTGTTTCATACAACTTTAGTCTAAATCATTTCTTTCATTATCTCATCTAAACTACTATAACATCCCCTAGTTTGTTTTCCTACTGCGTAGATACTGTTCCCCAAATTATCTTTCCAATAATCAAATAAGATTATGTCCTGATTAAATGTATCTTCATTTACTTCCCGTTTTTTAACAGATTAAAGTTGAAACTTCTTGGCCTGGCTTTTTATAATCTAGTACCAATCTATACCTCAAGCTACTCAACTACATGCAAACTTCACTCCAGCCACATTTAATGTCTCACCATTCCTAAAACATGCTACAACTTCATTATTCCTCCCTTCGTATCTGCTCTATCTTCTCTCTAGATTATCCTTTCTTTCTTTGAGACCTGGCTTAAATGTCACTCATTATCCAAGGCAGAATTAGCTACTCCCTCCAGCATCACTGTGTTTATGCTTTTTTTAAACAGTATTTATTGTTTTGATCTCTCTCTCTCTCTCTCTCATACTTGCAATATCCTGGCAGGCAAACAACATTTCTTGATGACCAAATATTTACTGAACAAAGAAACATATCTTTTGTTACTTACCTAAATCTATATGTACAAGTTCTGCTGACTGCTCATTTATCAAGATATTCTGTACATGTCTATCACCAAGTCCAAGTATGTAACCAACTAGAAAAAAAACAATCTGAAATTACTGATATAATCTATTTCTAAAACACAATTAGCCATAATTTCAACTAATACCACTGACTCTATATAATTTTTAAGTAGCTTAGGCTTTTTTGCCTACTTGAAGGAAATTATGTACGTAACTGGTCATTTTCAGTTTAAGTCAAATCTTGCCAGCTATTTTCATTTATACTGCATTTTACAAATTCTAGATGATTTGCTAAAAAAGTTTTCCATTTACTAATAAGCACATATATTAAAATATTAATACTTCAAAATTGAGTGTGGTTAAAATTGAGACCCATTATTTACCAGGGCCAAAGCAGTGAACTATATACACTCAAATATTTATTGAGTATACTTTTAAATTGAGGCACCTATGGGTAAATTCTTCATTCTTCAGTGAAACTTTCTTCTGCTTGATGAATTATATTTAACACAAATTAGTCAATAATTCATTTCATCAGGTATATATATCCAGGAAAAACTACATTTCCGTTTTTTTTTTTTTTAACACTTTTAAATTTTATTTATTTATTTATTTATTTATGGCTGTGTTGGGTCTTCGTTTCTGTGCAAGGGCTTTCTCCAGTTGCAGCAAGCGGGGGCCGCTCTTCATCGCGGTGCGCGGGCCTCTCACTATCGCGGCCTCTCTTGTTGAGGAGCACAGGCTCCAGACGCGCAGGCTCAGTAGTTGTGGCTCACGGGCCTAGTTGCTCCGCGGCATGTGGGATCTTCCCAGACCAGGGCTCGAACCCGTGTCCCCTGCATTAGCAGGCAGATTCTCAACCACTGTACCACCAGGGAAGCCCCTACATTTCTGTTTTTAACACAGATGATAACATGCTTTAAAATGCTTTAAACCTAATGAAACGCACTATGAGGTGTTACAGAAAAAATAGTGGTCAGGGTGTCAGGATGCCTGGGGTGCATGGCTAGCTCTGTCATTAACTGGGCCTACTTTCTCGTTTGTAAACTAAATCAGTTGCATCAGATTAATGATTCTCATTGTAGAAAAAAAGAGGGTTTCATTATTACCTAGAAAATTTTCAAAATATACATGTCCTGCCTTCCTGGTGTATTGTACCTAAGTGATGAAAAGAGTGGTCTTTAATTAAAAAACAATAGATCACTGATATTCCTGTTGGTTCTCATACTCTAAGATTGTGTTAACTGCCCTATCTAACTATTCCAATCTCTCAGAAATCAAAAAAGCCAAAATATATATTGTACACAGAATATTTAAATATATATCATTATTTCTATTCCAAAACCAAAATTCTATTAAACAGAATCAATCTTTGGGTGTTAATGTCATGGTATTATAGAGGCTGTATGCAAGAACAATAATAATTAAAGGAAATAACTTAAATGGAATTATCACGAGTTTTATTATTTTCCAAAGAAAATCCCAGAAAATAATACATTGAGGGGAAAGAAAATAAGCCATATTCACTATTAAGCAATGAAGAAAAATAACCAGTCTTATTTCCCTACCTGAAAGAAAGAAATTCTCTCCTGCCAAAGCTACAAAGAGCTACATTTAGAAGCTAAGAATCAGGATGAACAAGAAACACAATGATCTAATGATGAAGATGGTTTGGTTAACAAACACCATCACCACCACCATCCCCCTGTAACTCAGAATGTAGGAAGTGCTGAATCTACTAAAATGTGTAAGAAGATTACCAATAGAAGAAGTAGCAACACTCCGAGTATAAGCCAATCGTTTCTCAAACCAAACAGCTGGATCCAAGAATTTTTCCATGCAGAAGTAACGGAAAACTGGTTGAAAATTTTGGCAAATCTCCATGAAGGTTTCATATTTCTCTTCAAAAGACTTTTTTTGTACATCCTTTAATAGATAAAATATAAAATTATTTTCTGAATATTCTGTTCAACTAATTTAACTGACGTCTACTAGGAGTTTCAATAGGAGAATAGTATGATAGATATAAAGGCAATAAAAAGATGAACAAGATATTATCTCTACCCACAAGAAGCTAATAAAAGTCTGGTCAGGGAAGCAATTAATAACAAGTTATAATCCCTTTAGGGTTTTCATGTTAATTTTAGGGGAAGGTGGCATACCAACAGTGACTGTTATTTGTTTTAATTCAATTCTAATTTGAATGATTCTGTAATCTATGTGGAAGTAAACACAAAAATGCCAAAGGTAGGCTCCAGATAGTCTCAGGTGTATCACAGCACTAGGTGTGTGACAGGAAACAGGAAAAAGAGAAAGAATGGAAGAATCAATCCCGGATGGATGGCAAAGCAGCTGACACATCTCAGATCTGTCCTTCAACATTTCCTTACTATATAATAATTTCCTGAAGCAAAGCACATCTACTTCAAAAGGCTCAATCCTCATCTATGGACTGATGACGTCCAAATCTGTATCTTTGGCTCAGGTATCTTTAATAAGCTCCAGCCTGATGTGCCTCTCCAACTTCCCACTCAACATCTTCACTTGGATCATTTCCAAATCCAAACTAATTCACCTTCTCATCTTTGGCAAAACTCAGCCACTTCCTCTATTCATCAACACGGTAAATAGCTTCTCCACCTACTCCATCATACCAACCAGGAAACTGGGTGCCACTGATACTCTTTTTTCACCAACCCCACTTCTAAACAGCAACCAAATCATCTAAGTTTTGCCTCTTTAATATTTCTTATATGAACTGCCTGTTCTCCATTCCTACTGTTATTACTTGGTTCAGACTCCGCCTCATGCCTCTGGTCAGCTTTCTCAAAAATATAACCCTCAAAAATATAAGTGTTGTCAGAGTTTTCTAAAATGCCAATCTGATATTACTGTCCTTCTCAAGGGTTCTCTATTGCCTACAGGATACAGTGCAAATTTCTGAACATTTCATAACATTCCATTTTTTGACTAACGACTACTGCTTCAATCTCGTCTATTCCTCCTCAAAACCTAAGCCTATGCTATCTTTACCTGCCTGTTCATGCCTCCTTCCTTTTTGTTTGTATGTTCCTCTGCTTGGAAAACCAATTCATTTATAAAACTCAGCTCAAACAAAAATCTCCTCTATGAAGTCTTTCTTGAATCTGATTCTCTCCACTCCTCCCTGTCCCAGGTAGAACTGATCACTTCCTCCTCTGTGCCTGCACAGTACCTTTCCATTACAATCCCTATAGTACTTTACCATACATTTTAAAAAACATATAACAGAAAGCACAACAAAAGAAAAAGTAAATGGATTTTAGAGTTGGACAGACAAGGTTTAAATCCTTGCTCCACTATCTATTAGCTCATTGACCTGGAGTAAGCAAAATCTTCAGAACTTC
Source organism: Eschrichtius robustus (assembly GCF_028021215.1). Lineage (NCBI taxonomy): Eukaryota > Metazoa > Chordata > Mammalia > Artiodactyla > Eschrichtiidae > Eschrichtius > Eschrichtius robustus. The sequence continues at coordinate 19,642,037 of NC_090834.1, read as the reverse complement.
TTCTCATCTTAAAATGGAGTAAGTATGATGGTGATTAGTCATATTTGTGAAGTCTCAGCATAGTATCTGGTAGAGAGGACACATTCAATAAATGTCACTGATTGGGTGAATGAATGCCAGACCGGATGGCCAGTGTGATGTGGCAAATGTCTTTGAATGTCTCTATTTCATAATTTTTTTTTTTGGTTTTAGTTAGTGTTTTGTTTGTTTGTTTTGTTAAGAATTAGCTTACCCCAAACTGGAAGCAAATTTGCATACACTGAATAATGTTAAGTTCTCATAGGACAAGGGTTGACACTTAACACAGTTTAAAAACCTTCCTTTTTCACTCACACACACTTTCATTCTGGTGAGCTTACTTTCTTATACTTACTGTCATTAACAATTACCTGATGAAATTAAAACTTTTTACATTCCATAATATTTGATATCAGCTTTAATAAGCTATTAAATAATCTTCCAGTAACTTATGTTTTTGAGTGTTACTCACCATCATTTTCTTTTGGCACTGATAGGCACTGAAATCCTTTGGCCTGTATCTTTTATGAGCGCCACTCTCATTGTTAACAAGAAATTCACCAATAGGGACAGTTCCTGTGCACCATTCAAGAACACCACTTCGCTGAGAAAGGGGAACCACCTGAAGTTACAGATTAAGTATCTTTTGATTACGGAAAGGCATTAAAGAGCATGTGATGATTACTCAACTATCAGAGTCAGCGTGAAGCATTTTTTCAAGTTATACTATTATTTTTCTGTCCACAGGAAGAAAGCAACTGAAAATAAACAAGCTCAAAGAACAAGATTTTCTAGGCTGCTGCATAGACTTCTGAGAACCTGCTCTTCTCTCAGTCTCCATGATCCCTGAGAGGTCAATCCTGTTAATTATACTCATCATCTGCGACTGAGCCATACTTAGTTTGTTCCATTTAGCAGAGGAATTAACTTTGCTTTCCTATACTTTTAATATCAAATTCAAAGAATTTCACTTTGGAAAATATCAAATGTAGTGTCAATTTTAGTATACTTTAATAATCGAAAGTGTATGCATTCTTGCTTCGTAGTCTCGTTAGCTTCACCAAGAGGACATGTATTCCTAAACATAAAAGCAATTTTACTGGGAACATGAAAAATTATGACATTTTATAAATATACATAAAATGTAGAAAATAATATAAACAAACACCCTTTTACCTACTAAACAGCTTTATCAAATCTAAGATTATTCATATTTGCTGGGCAAGAGACAAAGCTCTCTTTGTACCCTTCACTGACCCCATGCCCCTCCCTACCAACAAGATGACTGCTAACTTGCTTCTCATGTTCCTGTATTTTTGGGTATACAGTATTTTTATTTCAAAGCTATACATACATAAGTAATTGTAAGCTTTAAATAAAGAGTATTTATACTATATGTATGTTTCTGCAATTTGCTTTTTTCTCACTCAACACTGTTTTACCTTAACTGTGTTAGTACATTTAATCCTAAGTCATTCGTTTTAACAACCGTACTTTGTATAAACATGCCACAATTATCCAATTTATACAATCGGAATATTGATTAACATTTATATTATTTCCAGATTTCCCCGAAACACTGCTGCAATGAATTAATCTACTAATGAATATATTTCAGTTTCTCTAGGGTATACATGTACCTGGAAATTGAAGAGCTGGGTCATTCGGGAGATGCATCTTCAACTTAGTTAACCATATATTGCCAAGTAACTATACAAAGTAGTTGTACCAATTTATATACCCATTAGCAGAGTTTATTCTATAACCTCCCAATGTATTGTCAGACTTCTATACTTTGCCAATCCAAGAGGTGTGTAATAGTATCTCACAGTGGTTTTCATTCGTATTTTCCAGATTCCCAGTAGAGTATAATCTGATAAGACTTATTGGCTATTCAAATGTTTTCTTCTTGTGAACTGGCTGTTTGTATTCTTTACCTTTTTTCTTACTGGCTTGTCTTTTTATTACTAGTTTGTAAGAGCTATTTACATATTCTATATATAAATTTCTTGCTGTTAATATTATAACAATCCTTTTTGTGTTATTAACATTTTAAAATTCGTTTTCTCAGCCACCTGTCTTTACAGTATCTTTAATTCTATATTTTTAATTTTAATGTACTCAAATATGTTTTACTGTTTTATGTTCTGTGTCTTAACATGAAGGAGGTTTTTCGTTAATTTAGTAACTGTATTTGTTGAGAGTCTATTACGTGTTACACACAGTGCTAGGGAACTAAGAATAGAGTGGCAACGAGGCAGATGAAGACCATGCCCTCATAAAGCTTCTTTCTGGTGTCAGAACGTATACACTAATAGACATTTAATGATGCCAGGTAACGAGTATTATAATAGAACAAAACATACATTTAAAAAAATGAGTAATAGAGACGTGGTCAGAGAAGGCGTCTCTGAAGAGGTGACATTAGAGAAAAACCTGAAAGAATAATAATTCATGCAAAGATCTGAGGGAACAGTATTCCAGGCAAAGGGAAGTGAAAAGCCCTGAAGTGAAACAAAATTAGGATATAGGGAATATAAGATGCTTCTGTCTTAAGTCACCACTCCCCCTACCTCCTTGCCTGCACACATACCCCTACTCTCTTCTGCCCACTCTGCCCTTCCCCTGAAATGGTCCTCTACAGCTGTGATCCCAGAGCAAGGCTCATGTTCCTCTCATGGGGGCTCTACCCCAGCTTTTACGGTGTCCGGGCCTTGAACACTTTGCAACTGTCCTCTCTAGATGAGTAGGCTCAGGGCCAGCATCCTGTCTCAAAGATGCCAAAATGAGGCTAGTTCTGGATGAGGCAGCTGGTGGGGCTCAGCCTTAGGAACACACTGCTGCTCAGATCCTAAGGCTAATAAGCCCCTGGATGTTCACAGGCGTAGGTCCTGGGGGCTGTAGAACCGGAGCCATGCCCTGAGGTTCCTGAGAGGGGCCCTTGCAAAAGGCTTGTGCTTTAAAGCCTTTTTCAGGCCTTCAGGCTTCCTTCTGCTCTGTGGCCACCCACTCTGATTAAGGGGGTGAGTGGAAGGGCTTGCCAAGGATCATGGACACAGGGTAGGCCCTGGTACCACGGGTTTCAGGCTACTTATCAATTTTCTTATAGGAGCACAGTCAGGGGCAGATGAGGCAGGGCAGAGAGGGCTGGTCCCTCCTTTGCTCTCAAACTCCCTCAGGTGTTAAACTGTCTCCAGCAGCGGAAGGACAGAGACTGTGAATCCCATGCTGTGCATCCTTCCTGAGCCTCTGCTCACTCTCAGGGCCAAGAAGCTCCCAAAACGGGGCCCTCTCTTTAGAGGCAGGGCCATAATCTGAGGAGCAGTGCTGGATTACAGGCATTTTAGTAAGCAACCATTAAACAGGTTCTGGCTGCCTGTTAATGCGGTGAGGCCTCCTAATTGGGTACAGTGAAAAACAAGCTAGAAGAACCCTGGCCCAGAAGACTCTGCTTGCTCCAGTAAGTCACAGTGACCCTGTGGGTGATAGCCTTGTGTTGAGGGGCCATTGGGAGTTGGTGTCCAAGCCTCTCCCTATTCTGTGCCCCAGTGGCACTGGAGCTTCTTCCTGCCCTCAGCCTGGGCCTTCCCCAGTGGTGTTAAAGATAAGCATGATTCCTCTATCTTTAGCTCTTTTCATTCTCTAAAAATGCACTTAACACTTTGCATTATAATTGTGTGTCTGTTTCCCCTGGTGAGCTCCTTAAGACCTAGGACTATGTTTTATTACTTTTATATCCCCAGCACCTACTAGAGTATCTAACACAACACTAGGTGTGTAAATCAACAATTATTGAACAAATGAATGAACGGATCTCATAGCCTTTCCAACCGATTTTCCTCCCTGCTTAAGTAGCTCTAAATGCCTTCCTTCCAGAAAACCCAGCCCTATCTTTAAGCTAGCTGTGACCCCTAATGCTTGATCACATTAACATTCTTGCCTCCTAGTATATTCCATCAAAGATCCCTTTTCCAAAATTACTCTCTATTAGTATCTAGTTATGGGGGAAAAAATCAAACCCTTGTCTTTTGTTAAGAGACTGATCTAGAAAGGACCAGGTTGGCTTTTTTCTATCTCATTTCAGAGTTCAACTGTGATGTTGGTTGATGTAAAAACAGTTGAATTCTAGTTTCAAAAGGCAAATGGCAGTGTTTCCTCAGGTACTAAGATTCCCTGGAATAGCCTATTTCATCTGAGTATCTGAGTATTTTGCCTGGGTGTCACAAAAAATGACTGATGACTATTTTCTCAAATTACCTCAAGGTACACAGCTAGTACCATCCTAGATACATAGAAATGAAGTTAATTCATTATGTACAGTGAATGCCTTAGGGCATTACAACTTCTCTCCCAGAATCCTGACTGAGAAGGAAGATATATCACAAAGAAGAAAAATTATTTATTGGCATAAGGCATAATGAAGAATTAAGTACGAAGCTTCTTTCTGCACGTAAATGTTGTTTATATAAGACTTTGATTTTAAAAAATGAATCCTCTCATATCTAAACCTTTAGGCTAGTTGTTCAATATACGTTCTAAAAATGTAGTTTTGGCAGAGATAAATTAGTCCAGTCACACGAATTCTAGTTATCAGAGGGCTATGTCTCAGTGTCAGCATATACAATAAGAACTTTGTCTTCCTTCATCTCCATGTGATTCTCTCTGATGAAAGGTATCTGGTGTGCCTCAATATACAGGTCTCTCCTTTTGAGGTTGTATACTGACATTTGGGTACCAAGAGCTAATTTCAGGAAGTCAACGACCCTTCTTTTTGACACAATGATCACAGGACACCTGAATGCCAGATTGCGAATGACTCCACAGAAGACCTGGATTAGGCAGACTGCTTCCCTACATACACTATAGAACTTCCAGGAACGTTAACTGAAATCAAGAACAACTAGCAATATAGCTATAACATAACTTACACATTCTTGGAGTAATCTCAAAATAACATACACCTATTGGCCCAGTATTATAATTCTAAACAATAAAGTCAAACCTAAACTCTCATATTAAGAGGTTATTTTTTAATATTCAGATGTGTAACATTAAATAACTCCACTATTTAACTGGTAAAATAGTTCTCTGTAAAAATCAGATATTTAAAAAGTCATAAGGTAGAAATAGAGTTTAGTCATTTCTGCCTTCAAAATATTTTAGGTTAGGGCCTTCTCTCTCTCATGCTTTATAGCAATGAACTTTGGAAACTAAACTGTGTTATCTGCTTGGAAACCTGAGTGGCTTTCTGAAAAAACCAGGTGATCTTAGAGCCCAAACTTTTTGCAACACATTGTATCCCCAGTTCTTCAGTCATCATCTATGCTATCTAAAAGTCTGGCAGTTAGAGCATAAGAATTTTCTTTCATTCACGTTATTGAATATCTGCCCTCTAAACACTTCTCAGCAATCGTTAAAGTACCTGGACAGTTAGCAGCTCATCAACTTTGTCCTATAATTAAGCGAGATCAAATGACAGGAAAGTAACTCGACTGGTGGGTCTAAAAGTACGGTTCCTGAAACACTGCTGCATCAGCATCACTTGATACCTGGCTAGAAATGCATATTTTCAGGCTCCATCCTAGAATTAGAAATTCTAGGGGCTCAGCATCTGTGTTTTAACAAACCCTTCCAGGGATTACGATGCCTGCTAAATTTGAGCAGCACTGATCTAAACCACACCAAAGAAGTCCTTCTGCAGGATAGATTTCACAGATCTTTTTTAAACTTTTGCTCTTAGCATTCCACGAGAACTTGTTTTTTTGTTCACTGCTAATAGAAAGCATCAATTATATTAGTTAATATCCTACAAAGTTTCACATGACAAATTTCTCACAAACTTGAAGGTATTACGAAAAAGTGTGCTTTTCTTCATGCTTTCCCACCCCTCAACCTCACCCAACAAGTGAGTTTTATATTTCTATTTCTGTAGGCAATTAAGAAGCTCTAAAAAAGTTCAGTTTTCAATTACAATAGCCTGACTCAATCAGAATTTTGGAGGGTAGATCTAATTTCTTTTTCCTTACTCCCCTAACTATTTGGTGTTTTTAGTTTAACAATTATTTTTATAATTTAAAAAAATGTTCATTTAGGGCAATTCAAAATATATTAAAAGGCAGGTATTACCCATAATCCCATCATACCCAGAGTTAATAGCATTTTTAGGCTTATTCAGGAACTTTCTAAAAGTCAAAGCTATATACTGATTTCTTATAAATGTATATATAAACATCCGTTTCAAGGCTATTAATCTATTTTTATGTCACGAACTATACCATCTTCATTACTAAAGCTTTACCATTTGCTTTCATATGATTAGGCAGAGTCCACTTTCACCTGTTGCTTTTATCAAAGACATTTTAGTCATTCTCACCAATATATTTTTCAAGATAAACTTTTAAATGTTTCCATGATATAAAAATTTTTACTGGAATTTCATTGTCTATGCATTAATTAGAAATGAGCTGACATTTTTCACTGCTTTCCCATTTAAGACATGGGACTTCTCCCTTACCCTAGTTTTCCTTTATTCTTTCTGGTTATAGTTTTGTAATTTTTTTTCATACAGTCTTGCATGTTTGTTTTTTTGTTAAATTTTATTTATTTATTTATTTATTTATTTATTTATTTATGCCTGTGTTGGGTCTTCGTCTCTGTGTGAGGGCTTTCTCTAGTTGCGGCGAGCGGGGGTCACTCTTCATTGCAGTGTGCGGGCCTCTCACTATCGCGGCCTTTCTTGTTGAGGAGCACAGGCTCCAGACGCGCAGGCTCAGTAATTGTGGCTCACGGGCCCAGTTGCTCCGCGGCATGTGGGATCTTCCCAGACCAGGGCTCGAACCCGTGTCCCCTGCATTGGCAGGCAGATTCTCAACCACTGCACCACCAGGGAAGCCCCGCATGTTTCTTATTAACAGTAATCCTAGGCAGTTTATTCACATTATATACATTATATTATTGTGAAAGGGACTTTTTTCTATTATATTTTTAAACTAGTCTTAGTTGATGGTTGGGATACCTTGAGGTTACGTAGGGTTAACTCACTAGAGAAAATAAACACTTGTGGTATATACCATTTTGCAGGTTTAAGAAACAGATATGAGACTATCATAAAAGTGTCTCTGAAAGGTTGCTTCTCTGCTATACAGTAATGATCGTAATTTATTTATATCTTCGCCGAAATAGAAACAATGAATAAATAAATAAGCCTTGTTACAGCAGTGACATAAGAATAAAAGGGCAAATAGGAGATACAGGAATGAAACCAGAAAGGAACACCTATAAAAAACAGGCCCTTCAAAATGAAGGTTTACAGCTATTTTTAAAAATGTAAACATGCTAGATGAACACTCATTTAAGGGCCAAAAATGATTAATTAATAAAATAACGTGACTTGAGAATTATCTTCTCAGGCAAAAAGCTGGAGGAAATGCAAATTGGTACATCCCTCTATTAAATGTAATCTGACAGTATCTAGCGAATTATAGGTGCATTTACTCTTACCCATCAATCCAACTTTAGGAAGTCTATCCCACAGATTCACCTGCACATATATGAAATATTTTATGTTCAATGTTATTTATTGCAGCATGGCATTGTTTGCTACAACAAAAGACTACAAACAACCAAGATGCCCATTTTATATGAAAGGGACTTGTATGATAACTATGTACTAATACATAAACCAGTTGTTAAAATAAGAGAAAAATTTCTATAACATATTGCTGATTTAAATATATATATATATATATATATATGTTGCCATTTCTCTAGGAAGGGGGGAAATAAGGAAATATATTCATATATTCTATTTGTATAACACTGGAAACAAATGAAAATGGTACTTACAAGAAGGGGGCATGAGGTTGACAAGGAAAAGGGTAAGAGAAGGCTTCCCTTTTTATACCTTTTTCTATTATTAGGTTTTTGAACCATGCAAATGTATTACCTAGTCAAAAACTAACATATTTAAAATTTTAAAACCCTATATTATATACTATATTCTTCACTGAATCACTATTTTCTTTTTAACATCACTTTTCCTCTCATAAGCACTTTTATACCAGAAATAGGCCAAATGGTCAAACATAAGGGGAAAATACTTTAGCTGATTATTACAGGAAACAAGATTTCTTGAAACAAAAAATTCCTGCAATTAACATTAATGTGTACTTTTACAAAAGAAAAATATTGTCTAAATCAGACGTTGGCAATATATGGCCTTTGGACCAAACCTAGTCCCAGACTGTTTCTGTACAGCCTGTGAGCTGAGAATGGTCTTTCAGGTTTAAAGGGTTATGAAGAAAAAAAAAAAAAAAAAGAATATGCAACAGAGACCTTATGTGGCCCACAAAGTCTAAAATGTTGGTCCCTCACAGAAAACACTTGCTGACCCCTGCCTGAATAATGGTGTCTTTTACATGTTCTTGATAAAGCAGCAGAAGTATAAATTAGTTACCTTATATGTGCAGATAGTCAACTTCCTCTTCCTGGTTTCAGTATTTCTCTGCAGCAATGTATTACACATCTGGAAAACCTGCTGCATGACAGCATCTTGTCTCAGGTCATCACGGCCCTTCAGAATAACCAAAACACAAATAACTAAGCGTAATTCATTTTCTTTATTATAAAATCACACGAAGAGTCATCTGAGGACAGCCAAAGGGCACTTAGAAATCAATCTGAGGATTATGCTCCTCGTAATAGTCTCTTAAATAATTAAGACCTAATACTATTCTTTCATTTAGAATAAGCTATACCACTGGGTAGGCAGACCAATTTAGAAATAAGAAGTTTCCCCCCGCTTGCTGCTTTTGTAATTAAAATAATTGGAACCCCTCCACTTGAGGGCACACTGTAAAATACCAGGGTAGAGGAGCACTGTTGTTTCTCTACTACTTCCCAGCAAGGCCCAAAGAGCTTAAGAGCAGAGTAAGGGAGGAATGCTGTCGCTTTCTGATACATTTAATAGCACTTAGCACAGTGCCAGACTCAGGATACTGAAGCAAGGGCCTTCAACTTGAACTATTCAAGAAAATAAGCAACAATCACCAAAATTTTTTTTTCCATAACAAGCAGGCTGATTGTTAATCTCATCATGTCTGTACATGTTAAAAGTATTCTTTTACTTCAACCAACTATTATAATAAGGCTGGTCTTTCAGAGAGACAAAAAAATGAGGAAAAGCATTCTGCTTCTAGAAAACAATATATTTCTACTTTATGTTTTCCTCACCTGTAATTATTCAGAATAAAAATAAAGACCCAAAGTAGGAAGAAAATATCAACTAAAGTTTTCTTTTTGACTTTTTTCATTAACAACAAAAGGAAAATCTCACCTTGACAAGCTGTCTCCTTTCCTTGCCATCAGAACCCAAACAATCTATTATTTTTGGTAAATTTAAACCTCCTGCTAAACGAAATTCTGCTTTAAATGACTGTATAGTCACCAGATTTCCATATTCCCCTGTGGGGTCCACCTAATAAAATGTATAAATATGACAATAGCTCAGATACACAATTTGCATTTAAAGAAAAATGAATTATAAATGACAATTTTAATATTAAACAGAGGAATGAATGACAGTGTGCTGTTGGTTAAGAACTGAAGTGGTAACTTTATAAATGAAAGAAAGAAGATTGGACATTGGAAAGGCTTTAAAAAGTGACATAGATAAAATTTACCTCCCTAAACATCTCTTAATAAAAGTAGGGCATATAAAGTTAGAATAATGTTACTGAAAAACTACTGAAAATCCTGGTACAGGTCTTGCCACTGACCTGTATATGTTAAGTCATCTGTATAAATTAAGTCATCTCCTCACAAAAACAAGGTAAATTTTAGAAAAGTACGGAGAGGAGTTTTCTTGGTTGTAATTGCTAAATCTGGCATTTTCAGGAAATATTCAGCTAAATGACTTGCTGATAGGTTAATCCACATGATGAAGCTACATTGCAAATCAAATAACTACAGATATTAAACACTAAACTACAAACTCAAAGGAGAGATTTTACAATGTAGTTAAAATGATCATTTTCTAAACTGTAACATTTATTATTACATATATCCCTGGCAACATCGTACTTCTAACAATAAAAGACCATCAGGACATAGCTGAAAGTGTCATGTATATTATAGTCAATTTAATATTGCAATACATATTGTATTATTTAATACCATAATACATCAGTCAATACATTCTAATGCATAAAGAATTTTAAAAACCAGTATAAAACAATTAGGGACTTTCTTGCTCAGTTAAAACTTAATTTTGGCATAAACACATGAAATCTTTCCTTCTGGCCAATGAAAATAAGTCTATAGACATCTTCATAAGAAAGATGACAGCTGTAAAAATGAAGGCAAAAGAAAAGAAAGCAGGAGAGGCCTTTAAGTATTTTAAGTCTTGGGCAAAGGGAATCCAATAAAGAAAAAAAACTATAGGCTGGGGACTTCCCTGTGGTCCAGTGGCTAAGAATCCACCTTCCAATGCAGGGGATGTGGGTTCGATCCTTGATTGGGGAACTAAGATCCCACATGCCGCGGGGCAACTAAGCCCGCACGCTCTAGAGTCTGCGTGCCACAACTAGAGAGCCTGTGCACCAGGACTAGAAAGAAGCCCACATTCCGCAATTAAGAGCCTGAGCGCCACAAGGAAAGATCCTGCATGCCGCAACTAAGACCTGATGCAGCCAAATAAATAAATATTAAAACAACAACAACAACAACAACAACTATAGGTTGAAACAAGTGAAACTGCCAATATTTAACCAATTTTGACCTACAAAAAAAGGCTATTTCAAATGGTTTAACCTACTAAAGAGTAATTTAGCTTAATTAAAAAATCAAAACAGTTAATGGTAGATTACCTTAATTTCCATAGTAGGAACAACAACATCTTCTAAATTTTTAAGTTTGATAATGGGCTGGTCTGCCGGAATACTTATGCCTTCTGTATTTAAAACAAAGAGGTTTCAGTGACAACTGCAAATTGAGGAATAGTACTGAAGGTAAAGCAGGAGAATTCAGCAGATACCATAAACCCAAACTGTGGCTAATCTGTGGTTCAGGCCCTGATTTAGAAATGAAGACCAAGGGCTCGGGACACAATGCCGCTCAGGGTCAGGGCATAACAATGGTTAACATGGCTTACAAATGAATTTGCAGGTTACCTGGCACTGGTAACTAGACCAGATTCACCTGAGAGGTCAAATCGAGCAACTTAAGATAATTATATACAGTGTAAATAGCACATAGATAATGTACTCCTGTCATATTACTATTAAATGTGACTAAAGGACATGACAGTAGTCTTTGTTTGCTTAGAGAGGAACACTATGAGAAGCCTCATTCTTATTTTAAAATAATAAGAATTTAAATGTGAAGATATGATTCTGAACAGAAAAAAGAATACAATTATTAAAGTATGGGGAGAGAGATACAAATAACCAAATATTATAGCAGCTTATAATTATTTAAATAGACACAGCAAGAAGAATAATGGAGAAAATGATAAGGTCTTTCCATTTTTAAGTCCTAGAGTGCAGTCACCTATTAACAGTTCCACAAAAAGATATTAAGTAAAAAAGTGACTGGAGGGGTGTTGAAGCTATTAGACAAAAATTAAGTTTTGAATCATGTGTGAGTTGTAGTCATCAGGACTTTCACATCTATAATTAATGTGTGTGAGTTGAACAGATTTACATTATTAAGCTCTATAATTAATATATCCCTACAGAGAATAATACAGCAAGAAGGCAACACTCATTCTTTCAAACTGCATACTTCTCTGAGTCTTCCACTGAGTGGCATCTAAATTTGCTAGTATAATGTAAGCATCACAAAGTGCCTCAACACTTTTGACCATCTGAGGTCTCCTGCTTCTGATAGTACGTATTATTTTGTTTGCAGCCTCGGTTCGATCCTATTAATAAAAAACAGACAAAAAATATTACATAAGCAAATATCCAAGACTTAAACTTTTCAGTTATAATAACAAAAGGAAAAATAATTTATGCACAAAGCTAGACAATGGAAGGACTATAATCCCTCAGAGACAAACAGTCACCTTATTATGAATGAAATACATCAAAGATATAATAATCTCAAGAGTAAATGACTTGGGTGCCTTGTAAAATTTATTTTTTCTTTGCTCATTGCTCTGAGGAAAAAGGTAAAAATACTTTTGGCAGTTCTTATGCTTTGAGAAATATTCAGGAATTTTGAACCAACTTTAGGTAGCATCACAATATCAAAGGATTTACAAACTGAATACTGTCAACAACACACACTCTTAGAATTCCTGAGACTTAAGAAAGGAATATTTTGGGAAAAAATGAATATTACAATTCAAAAAGGTATGCATGTTCAATCCAAATACCTCATCAAGCTGAGAGCTTTGTTTAGGTGCATTTTTAGTTATTCTGCTCCTTCTTGCTGCCTCTGGTTTGGTCAAAAATTCATCTTTGTTTGCATTTGCTAAAGCCAGTATAATAAACAAAGTATGATGAGGGTGATCCATTGAAATTCTAGAGATGAGCTGTCATAAAATTAAGAACTGTTAGTTTTATGGAAACAAAAAAAAAGAAAATCCATAACCTTTTAAATTTTGCTTAACATTAAGATATGTGTTACTGTACTAGATGCTGCAGTGGGTGGACTGTGTGAGTATGGGTATGTATCAGAGAGAGAGAGACAGAAGTACATGAGGAATAAGAAAGAGAGAGAAATTGAGTAACTTATGTGGAGCATGAGAGGAGACAAAAGGAAATCTTTATTCTTGCCCTTATATAGCATAATTAATATGAGTGACTAAACTTTTTTTATATTGCCACTTTCTGGAGTGGAACAGTAGTATATAATAATATAAAAGAAAAGCAACTGTGGTTTGATTTTCAGGTTTACTTACATTATTGAGGACTTCATGAAATCCTAGGCCTCCCATCATCTTGGTCCCCATTCTAGCAGCCAATTGGTACATAAGAGGCAAAAATTTATATGATGGAATCTTCATTCCATCTCTCTACCATTAAAAAGAACACAAAATTAAAAAAACAATGCATTTCAAATAGTCTCACAACTAAGCAAATAAATTATTCTAAGAAAATGCTCCTCTACTAGTGCAATCATCTAGCAGATATTAAATAAAACTTCACTAATCACATATTTTTACTTATCATTTATCTTAAAGTCTAGATTGATTCACTGTTAAGTCATAATATTTGAACCTAAATCAAACTGTATTCAGAACTGGAATACTTGGCACTGCTCATATTCTAGTGAATCCAAAGAGGACAAATGTGGATATAAGGACTATTGTAATCTTGACTCCTGAGAAGTCAGTGTGAATAACAGGGAATAACTATTTTTCCCTACATGTTAAAAGTAACAGGATTTAATGTACACTAGGAGCAAAGGCTGGCTGTATCATTCTCTTCAGCCAGAAGAACCATTTTACTTTTAAGCTTCAAACTGATTGCCAATATATACCTTGTCAACATAACTTTAATATTAGGTGTCATCAATAAAACCTAAGATTTTTTAAATAAAAATTTACAAAATACTGCCACTTTAATGTTTTCTTAAAATCTTTTTTTCCATTTACAAAAATAATTTATCGTAAAAAATCCCAGAAAAGAATAAAGCAAGGGAAAAATACCCCACCTGTGATCACATCATTTTTAACTGCTTTCCAAATCTCCCAGTCTAGCATTCTGAGTACTTTCCTATGGCAATTGCAAAGATATAGGAAAAGACTGACCTAAATTCTCTCATAGCCACATAAACCTACATCATTAGAGCTAATTAAGTACCTATGTGTAGAGCCCTGAGCCAAGTGCCAAGGATACAAAGTATACAAAATCCATGACATTGAGGGGCTTATGTCTAAACTTTTAAAGCACAGGCTAGAACATTGGGTTGAAAAAGAAAACCTGCCTTCATCATGCCATTGACTTCAGAAACTCCAGAATTTTCAAGCCAGAGGGAACAAAGACGGAATATCCATGTATCATGCCCTTCTCCACTTAATAAGCAATTGATGTAATTTTCAACTGCCTTACATAAAAAGCGTTTACGATCTTCTTTCAATGCATGGAGTGCACATTCATCCAACTCCAGCTCTCGCTGAACCTTTACTGTGTATCTTACATTGGATAATTAAAGCAAAACACAAAAGCCATCAAATTTTATAGAACTACAACATCATATAAGATATACAAAATAAATGAAAAATCTGGTGTCCACCTTAGGGGAAAAAGCAAAATTCTAAGAATTATAAGGGGAACAAACTTAGTTTTGTCTTAAAGTAAGTTTGTGCAACTCAAAAGCTATCTTAGGCAACCAAAGACAAAGTGGACTCTATCCAAGGTATTTCGTTAACGTTATTCTCTACTTACACTAAAATATATAGACCAAAAGCAGGTTTGAATAAAGGATTTAATTACATCAAAATAGGTAACTCCTCTCTATTTAATTTCAACACCTATCTCTTCTTCAACTATGATACCAACAAACAAACTAAAAAAGCAAAACAAGAAGCTAACATCAATATACTTTACAATTAGCTTAGAACCAGAGCATGAATTCTTATCTGGTTCTCTATACCTGTATATATACTGTATATCTGTATATCTTGTCACTTGTAGACCCCTAGTTACCTGTTGGTCTGAATTTTATGTTCCCTAAGAAGGCCAACTTCCTCTTTAGCTCTTTTCAGGAGAGCTTGCTTGTTTTCAAATTCTGACGATTTCATGTAGTTTTCAATTCTTTGGTACTGAGTATCTGAGAACCGTGCTAATGAGAGAAATGCCTTCATTTTTCCATTTCTGAGCCCATCATTGCTTTCTCCATCATAATTTCCAGCAACTTCCACTGCCTTCAAGAAAAAACAATCCATTTATATTATATTTACAGATACTAAATACATCTAAAGAATTACTCAGATCAAAGAACTATCCACACTAAAGTTTACTTTATATATATGTATATAAGCTAAATTATATGAAGTACAGTATTTTCTTGACTTTTCAAAACAACTTTGACATGGCAGAAATAACCAAAATAGCTAATATTTGCAAAGAACAGTGCAAAAACAAAAAGCTCTATAAAATTTTTTAAAAATCACATTATGCTTTTCATGTTCATTTATTTAGTGAAGTAGCTATTTCTAAAATTAGCTAAACTAAATAAGAGGGAGAAACAGGAAGGTCAAAAGCGGTAGTAAGCACTGGAGTCCCAGTCCTACTTGTAGCGTTGGGCTTCAAATGAATAATAAAGGTTGACTTGCATATTCCTTAATCAGCTATTTTTACAAATAAGTAAATGGAGAAATTATCAGAAACAACTTGTTTAAAGAGTAGCTGGTGATGGGGGTAGAGAGAAGACACATTTGGGCTTACTTTCCAAATATGCTCCTTCTTTTGTAACATTGTTTCATTCTGCCCTGAAGAGTATACAGAGCTACAACAGTAATAATATTTAGAAAAGTGAAATCGTACTTTTATTTGCCTTTGAAATACATCTGACCCCAATAAAAGGATCAAATGTGTTCATGCTAAACAACTCTCTTAAGGGCTGCTCAAAAATCTTACCTTTTCTAGATAGGTCTGCATGATGACTGCAGGATTTTCTAAGCAAGTTTCTGCTAACCAGGTGCCACAAACCCTCAGACATTCTGTGTATATAAGTTTTAGGTTGGGATCATTCTGTATATGAAAGCAAAATCTTAAAATGTAATTCATTATCATGACTATATAAAAAAATCTTCCACGTAGGGGAAAAAAAGCAGGTTAAAAATGTCTTTGCTCATTTGCTTTTACCTTACAACTATTTTAATAATTCCAAATACGTAGGTTTATAAAATAATCATTCTCTACTGTTTACTATTATTACTATTATCGGAACAACTCACATTTATTGAGTACTTTCATATGCTAGGCATTTCTACCAGCTTTATGTATAGTAACTCATTTAATCCTCACAAGAACCTTAAGAAATAAGTACTATTATTATCCTTAATTAGAAAAGTACAACTGAGGTCAAAGAGAGTAGGTAACTTCCTTGAGTCCACACTGTTAAGCAATATTTAAACATCATATCATATGAGTTCCCAGGGCTTTCGTACAATGATGAATTCTCTAGTGATGGAGGATGTAATATAAGTTTCCATTATCCAAAAGTACAAAAAGTTGATATTCACCAAGTAGGTGTATGTCAGAGGGACATCATTGTGTCCAAACCTTTAAAACACTTCATGATTCCTACAAATGCTGCTACTTTGCCCATCATATGCTGGAGATAGAGTTGAAGAAGCAACCTAGTTTACAATAACTAAAATAG
Source organism: Eschrichtius robustus (assembly GCF_028021215.1). Taxonomy (NCBI): domain Eukaryota; kingdom Metazoa; phylum Chordata; class Mammalia; order Artiodactyla; family Eschrichtiidae; genus Eschrichtius; species Eschrichtius robustus. Next base: position 19,625,684 of record NC_090834.1, on the reverse strand, counting down.
GTAATGTTAGATAAAATATTAGACATGATGTTTTCAAGGTATTTGGATTAACAACCCAATTATTCCAACTTGCTTTTTTCTAAGTTTTGTTCTCTCATGCATTTCCTCTTCCATTTTTTTTGTCAATTCAAATTTATAGTATCTATTTCTTCTTTGTTTCCCACATACTGTAGAAAGTTTAAAAAAATGAGGCTTATCACTGGGACAACAAGATGGACTGATACAAATGCTATAATAGGAAAAATGAATACTTTCTAAACTTCTTTTACAAATATTAATTTTCAAGACTCCTTTTAACAATTTCTTGTTCATGGGTCAAAGCTTTAATAAAAGCTTTAATAAAATTGGTAATTACTTTAAATTTTATTTTAAATATTTTAATGCACAGTAATTTTTCTTATAACAGTAAAATACGAATTTGGCCAATAGAAAAAAAGTGAACCTCTGTACAACTGGCATCCAGCTTCTTGATCATTTGCTTGAGAATACTCAGGGCAAGACTCTGTTCCTTTTTCGCCCAGAATACTTGTGCTTCCTCCAGCTGCCACTCAGAGACTCCACAACTAGCTGAATTATACTGTTTAATTTGAAATATTGCCCTTTCAGGGAGCTGAAATGAAAATGACAAATAAGAATAAATACTTTTACTATTACTACTACTACCACTACTACTACTAATAAAAGCAGTTACTACCATTCACTGAGGACTTGACTATTTGTCAGGACTGTCTTAAGTGCATCTCTAATTGCCTTCCCCAGGCCCGATATCGGCCTGTTTTTCTCTTTATATAAAGACATATATATATAATTATGTGTGTTTATACACAGTATATAAAATTGCTGACTTGTTATAAATACAATGAGTAAGTTAGGTAGCTTCTCATTTTTTTAACCAGGCAATTGAGGTTTAGAGAAGGTGAGTACCTTGTTCAAGGCTCAAACTCAGGTCTAATTCCAAAATGGGAAGTCTTCAACAATTATGCTATACAATGTTTTAATAGCAATCTCTGTCTCTCAAATGACATTTCTTTTTCACTTACGCTTTCTATTTTCTGGGTAATAAAAGGCAAGGTCAAGAGGTGAGATGACATAGTTTTAAATCTGATTACCTGAGTGTTCTTGAAAGTTCGGGCTAATACAGAGAGTTCTACAAGATGCTTGGTGAGAATGTCCTTAAGACACTCTCTTTGCGAGTTTTCCATTTCCTTTTCCATCAAGATCTCCAAAATGACTGTGCGTAGAGCCATTATAGGCTCCTGAAAACTAAAATCACTGTCTTTGAGAAGCTGGGAATGTTTCCACCACTTAATGTATACTTCAGAGGGCTGCCTATCTGTTGTTGATCTGAAAGCCAAATCAAAGAATTCACATAAGAGAACTGAAAAAAAAAAAAAAACCCTGCTAATATGCAGGTTGTGAAACTTAAGGTTTAATAAACACAAAGGATTTTTTTTTTTTTTTAATTGACAAATACAGGCAGTGGGCCGGATTTGGCCTGCGGGCTATAGTTTACCTACCCTTGACCTGGTCCAACATTTTCTCTTTTTTTTTTTTTTTAACATCTTTATTGGAGTATAATTGCTTTACAATGTTGTGTTAGTTTCTGCTTTATAGAATATATATATATATATATATATATATATATATATATATATATATATATATATAGTGAATCAGCTACACATATACATATATCCCCATATCTCCTCCCTCTTACGTCTCCCTCCCATCCTCCCTATCCCACCCCTCTAGGTGGTCACAAAGCACCCCTGGGGGGCAGGACACAAAGGAATTTTTGCAGTAACATGACTGGAACTTCTAAAATAATATAAAATTAGGACCATAGTTTAGAAACCTACAATGTGGTCAGACCTCTGAGGGTCAGTCAGCAGAGAACCCAACAGATGATGAACATTTAAAGATTTTCTTTCTTTCTTTGTTTAAACTGAAGTATTGTTGATTTACAATATTATGTTACTTTCAGGTATACAGCATAGTGATTTAATATTTTTATAGATGATACTTTCAAGATTTTCTTAAAAATACTCTTCAACCTCACAAAAAGCAGCACTTCTAAACTAACATTCTTCTGAAATGAGAACACATTCATCAGGCCTGTCATTCAGAACATCTGTACCATTAGTCCAGCTTCAATGCTCCCTGTGATAAAAAGGACAGTCAGCAAGGAAATGTAATAAACTCATTATCTACTGTGCCTGCCAGGCACAGGGCATGACTCTACGCAAAATGGCAGCTGTTAAAGAAAGAACAATCCAATGAAGGAAATGCTGGCATCTGGCAAAGGTTTCATATACCAGTCTTACTTATTAAAGGAAGAGAAAACGCATATCGTACAATTAGTTTATATGAACAGAGTGCTTCCCAGATGTTCAAACTAAGCAATACTGTCCAATCCTTTAGGCCTACTGTATGAAGAGAAATTAAGATGAAGCAAGGAGACTAAGAAGATGGTAAGGTGATGACTAGGAAATGAAAGCTCTTTTAGTTGCTTGATAAAGAAGGAAACAGTAACACAAATTCACAGGAACCAAAACTTTAATTCCTCCCAAAATGATCCTAGAGCAGCAGGTCTCAAATTTTCTAATCTCAGGGACGCTTTACACTCTTACAAATTATTGAAGATCCCCAAAGAGCTTTTGTTTATTGGATTATAGCTATTAATATTTACCTTATTAGAAACTAAAACTGAGAAAAATCTAACATGTATTAATTTATTTTCAAATAACAATAGTAAATCGACTATATATCATATATCATAAATAACATTTTTTATAAAAAAATAACTATTCTTCCCAAAACAAAACAAATTTAGCGAGAAGAGCACTGTTTCACATTTATGCAAACCTCTCTGATGTCTGGCTTAATGGAGACAGTTGAATTCTCATCTTTGCTTCTGCATTTGGTTTGCTGTGCTATGATGTTTGGCTTAAGTATATATGAAGAACATCTAGCCTCATACAGATACATAGTTGGAAAAGGGAGGAGTATTTTAATAGTCTTTTCAGATAATTGTGGCTATTCTCTGATACCTCACCAAAACTTCACTATACCTCATGAGAGAATGAGAGCAAAAAAACCAGATAACATTTTGCTATAACTGTAACAACAGTTTTGATTTCATGAACTCCTGAATGGATCTTGGGAAAACCAGGATCTCTACACCACACTTTGCGAACTGCTGTCCTAGAGCACAGGTATTTGGTACCAGCTCATCAAACTTTCCCTTTCTTCCTTATAACTCCCTAGCAGAGAAAGATCCAGGAACACTGGAAAGTGAGATCACTTCCTTTTCACCATTATAAGAGGCAATCTCCCCTAAACACTTACTCCATATTCATTAACATTGACTGTTTACTAAGAATTGGTCACCAGGAAAAAGCACTAGGGATACAAAGGATTCAAGAATAAATAAGCCCTATTTTTAGGGAGCTTCTAGTACAGCATGGCAGAGTATACATAAAATGACACTAATGCAATGTGATACTAAAACAGAATGGAGTATAATGTGCTATGGTAAAAAACATGAGGAAACAATTTCATCTAGGGTAGAACAGGGAAAAAGCTGTAAAGAGAAAAACACAATAGTTAAATTTTAAAAACCTGAATTTTTACAATGAATATTTTTGAAAATGTTTATTTTAACAAGATCACAGTTCACTAGGTTAATTTACTTATATCTTGATAAAAGGAAATAAACCTACGGCTGGTCTCTATATAGTTTTTATTTTTTGAAGTCCCTATTGGTAACAGAAAGGTTATACTTTGGAATACAGTCATTTGAATCACATACCTTGAGAAAAGCTCCCCAATGTTTTCGAGCTCTCCGATGGCCTGCAATCTGCTAAGTGTAGGGTAGAGGGAATACACAGACTCAAGACTGCCCTTACACAACTCTTCCACTTCTTTAACTCTAGTGGCAGAAAAGACAAGACACTTAAAAACTAAGAAGAGGTTTGCAGGAAGATAAAATTTGACTTCCCATTATAGGCCTTGGTGTGGATCTAATAATACTAACACTCACAAGCAGCAGCATAAGGTAGTAGAAACAAAGTAAGCCTTGGAATCCTACAGACCTAGATCTAAATCCCAGTTTTGCCAGTAATGGCTGAATAGCTTTGGGCACATTACTGGATTCCTCTGAACCCAAGTTTTTTCACTTCCAGTTGAAAATTAAAGAATACACACAGAAAAAGCCTAACAAAGTGGCCACCACATGATAAGCACTTAAATGGTAGCAAGTATTACTTCTGTAATAAAGTACAGGATTTATTAGATCACAAATACTGTTAAACAAAAAATGTGTTACATTTGTTTAGCCTGTTATAGTTAAGTTCTTTGTTGTGCATTATCTCATTTGTACCTCATAACAAGCCTTTAAGTATTGACCATTAGTCACCATTTTATAAAAAGGACACTAGAACGTTAAGAGAGGTAAATGCCACATAACTACTAGAGGAGAAAAGATTAAAATTCTCAGTACACTGGTCCAGGAAGAAAACAAAGGAATGGGAAACAAGAAGACCTTCTTCAGGGTTCTCCATAAATAATTGATCAGGGCTCCCAAAGGGAATTTTATTTTTAAAGGTAGAATATATTTGAACCACATAAGCAAAGAAAAAGTTATTACATAAGAAAAAAATAACTTAACACTTTATGTAAGTACCTAACATATGAGCATGCTCTTACATCTAAAACAAAAAATTAAAATGTAACATTGGTTATATATATACAAACATTTGTGTGTATATATATGTGTACATATACCTATCAAGTGTGTATTAAAGAATTCTTTCATACAAAAAATTTAAAATATGAAGTACAGAAAACAACTATTAAGACAGGAATACTCATAATTCTTATGAAAACATGCTTGCAAAAGATAAAATTCATCTGAGCACTCATTTCTCAGATATGTAAAAGCTATGAAATTGTTAATTGTTGAATGTTTCCTCCCACTTTTGCACTGCTTTGAGTTTCAACACTGATTAGTATGAATTATTAATTACACAGGGAATTTTTTTAAAGGGGGAAAAGGGAATGACAAGGAAACAACCTGACCACAGCCACCAGGTCTTACTCCTTCACCAGTGCAAATCCTTGTGTTGAAATTATTCTTCAAGTTTTCAGAAAAGAAGCCATGACATTAAATATTAAAATACAGTAACTCTTTCTTTTTATAATACCTGGCATATTTGAGACTTTCATAAAAAGTGGAGAATTCCCCATCTCTTAGAGACTGCAGAGCATTATACAATGATTCATGGTAACTGGTTCCTTCTATTCCTTTGCTGTGAAATAATTTTAAAAATAAAAGAAAAAGACATTTAAAAATAGAGACTCCTAAGACATGTGTGCATAAACAGCTTCACCAAAAGGCAAAATTTTAAACTAAAATTAAGATATCTCCATTTTAAAAAATGCATTTCTAGAAAACTTGGTAAGAATTACAAAGAATTTTGTGGATCATTTAAATTCTTCAAGCAGAAAAAAGTGAATTTCTCAGATATTTCTCCTGGCTCTAAACATGTTATATTCTCATTTATTTACTTGATGAACACCTACTACGTGCCAGGCACTAGTCACCAGGTTCTAGATGCAGGGAATCCATTAGTGGACAAGTCAGATCAGGTCCCCATTCTCATGGAGTTAATGTTCTGGTTTGCAGATGGACAATAAATAAGAAAAATACCAGACAGTGACAAAGGACATGTAGGAAAGTAAAATAGGGTAACAAAACAGAATGACTGGGTGGCTATTTTAGGATGGATGGTCAGAAAAGATCTATCTGAATATGTCACATTATTAAACTACAGTCTGAACGACAAGTAGCCACTTTCATGGTAACAGGGGAAAAAAGAAGATATGTTTAAGGCTTTTAGGTACAAACAGGCTGGCTTGATGGAAAAAAACATGGAGAAGTGCTATGTGGCTGAAATACAGTATGCCAGGGGAAAAACAGAATATGGAGATTCACAGAGACAAGTAGGAATCAGTTCAGAGAGTAAACTGTTTTTAAAATACGAGTGCATATCTCTGATTTTACAGCAATCTAACAGTTTGAAATCTGAGAGACATTCTAATTAATGAAATTTTTTTCTATGAAAGAGATTAAACATACAATTAATATGATTTAATTTTTTCGTTTATATCATCAAAAGACTTTTTACATAAATACACAATCTTTTATTAGATTAGGTGTTTGGCTTTTCATTCAGATGACGGTACATGTAGGTTATAAACGTTTTCTTCCCGTGCTAGTGACTTAGCAGTGTTTTTTTAATAAAAGAAAATATTTCACAAATAAACAGTCTTTCGCATACCATCCAGCCAATAAAAGTGCCATCTAACTAAATAAAATGTTTGCAGCAGGGAGTGAGAAGGGAAATGCCTGTATTTCTCTTTGGATTTATAAACAATAAGTGAATAAGATTCTCACGAGAAAATAATTTTTATATTTCTATTTTCAAAAATATCTTGAGGGTGGAGGGAAAGGTGCCCTAATATAAGAAGAGAGTGAAATTCAGCCCTACGTAGACTTACTGCATACTGCTATATTATTTAAGCATTTAGCTTACAGCATCTACAAAACATGAAAACACAACTCCCACTACATTCATAGAGCAAGATAAAAACAGTTCATTATTCATAACTAGAGAAATGGCAATTAAAAATGTCTGAATTCTTCTTACTTGACAGAAATGCAGTGGTCCCACTGCATATTCCTCCACGCTACTTGGTAATGAAGTTCCTGTAGTTCAGCACACCACTCTTTATTTTCATGATCTAATCCCCTTAAATAGACGGAAAGAATATGGCAGAGTCCCAAATTCTGCAAGGCCTATGCAGGAGTTAAAAAAAAAAAAAAAAGGAATCATAAATAACAGAATACTAGAGAAACAAAAAACAGCAAACATAAAAAGTAACTTTCAAAATTTTAGTAGTTCACAACATCACTATTTAGTCAAAATATTGTTTGTGTGTTCCCCCTAAAACACAAAGATAGAGCTCAAAGGGCTCTGATATTTGATAAAAGAATGGCTAAGGAATATTAGCCAGTAACAGAAATGATAACTTCTGGAACAAACTCTAGTACAAACTATGAGAAATAGTTTACATGAGATTTTCCATACAAAGGACTTAATTCACTACCGGCCACATAGTACACAGTCAAGAAATGTCTTCTCTGTTAGCTAAGAAGATTATGACCAACAAATCTACACTATCTTTCAGGTCAGCGACCTTTCCAATTTACCTGTGTATCCCTCTGAGTTTTAATCCCAGTGCCTGAAAAACAACCTTCAGTCTTACCTCTACAGTTTATCTGGTTGTGTAAATATTCCACTGACATACTGAAATAATCTGAGCACTACACTAGTAGCGCTTTACCAAAGCAGAAAAAAAAGTACCTGAATTATTCCTGCCTGGCGAGTTGAGGAGGAGATTGCTGTCTCGAGGTCATATGTTACTAGGGCTTTCCCCCACATTGCTTCATGTTCATATGTTCGTAGTCTATAAGAAAAGAGTTTTTAAAAGCTTTTGAGTTCTACATACATGTAACTTCTTTCATAACAGAATTACTATAGCATTATCTATAAAAAAGCAATTTACCTAGTAAGGGGTTGTAATATTTTCCCTCCACCACAACCGTAGAGACTATCTGGCTCTCCTATACTTCTGTAGATTTCTAAGAGCAGATCCTAAAAACATGGAAACAACAAAAATTGGAGGAGAAAACTATCAGTTTATGAATTCAGCAAATTTGAAATTATATCATTTCCATCATGTAACTCCCAACTCTACATGTTATGTTATAAAAGTAAAATATAATGATATTTAAATATATACTAAAGATACTGATCAGCAACACAACAAACTGATCCCAGACAACAGAATGACTGTGGACTACCTGAGAAGAATTGCTCATGATTTAGTGAATTAGATAAGAAATAAATCCCAACCTAACAGGCTTCTAACACATGCAAAAATAATCATAAAAACAAAAGCAAACAATCCTGTCAACAGCTAAAACTGTACATGGGAAAATGAAGTCCTACAAAGTCTGACTCTTGACAACTGAATTTGGTAAAAATACAAGCTGTAAAGGTTTTCTCTGAGAGAAAATTCAAAGTTGCACTATGTTATAATTGGTAAAATGTGATATGGATAAAGAATTGGTTTGATGACTCAAAACTTTGTTATAAAATTTACTCAGGAAAGAATTGATTCTGCTTAAAATAATCTCAGCAAAATAAAAATGAAAATAGCAAACAAAACAGAAAGAAAAAAAGGAAAAAGAAAACAAAAATCAAAAAAAGAAAACAGAAAATTAGAAACTGCACTGCAGAGAAAATTGATCAAGAATTTAATTATCTTAATGGTATTTGCTCCAGGAAATACTTTCTAAACACAAATTGATATTGGCATAATTCTATTATGCTAATCAAACTGTTTCTATTCATAAACATGAAATCAAGCCCTCAGTGTTGGAACATTCAGTTCAGAAGCCTAGCACAGTGCCTGAAGCACAGGAGATACTCCAAAAACTCAGAAAAGAGGCTAAGACTATAAAGAAGCAAAAAAAGGAAAGAGAAAAATCAGGAGAATGGTATCAAAAAGGTAGATAGAACATATTTCAAGTAAGGCATGGTTGATGGTGTTAAGTGTTGATGAAACATTAAGGAAGAAGTTGAATGAAAGGTGACCACTAGACTTAGTAACATGAAGTTTATGAGTGACATTAGCAAGTGCTATTCAGTGGAGAGAGTAAAAGGAAGGAAATGGAGACAGGAAATACAGACAACTCTTTCACAAGGTTTGGCTGTGATGGAAAGGGAGAAAAAAAAGATGTCACCTTTAAGAGAACATAGGGAAAAGGGAAATGATTTTGTGTCCATTTGAAGGAGAATGTTTTTATTAAGAGTTTGAAAATTTGAATATGTTGAGAAGGAGCACGGCACAATAAAAAAAAATGTTCCCGAGAAAGAGTTGATGAAAAACAAAGCACAGAAGGAGAAACTTTCTCTGCTTTAACAAGAGGAAGATTACAATGGCAGCAGACGCAGGGAGATTTCTATGTTTGACAGCGGGATGTGGTGGGACTTCCTATAATGTCCCCTATTTTGTCCAAGAAGCAGGAGGAGAGACAAACAAAAGACAGAGAAGAGAACATCAGAGGTTTAAGCAAACTGAAGAAGATGAAACTCATTTTAGAGGAATTAGGTGACCAAAGAAATTCAGTAAGAATGGGTCAATTTAAAAGTAAACATTAAAAAATGTACAGAAGAAGCAATCTGCCCTGAGATGTGACATACAATAAACAAGTAAACAAATAAAAATATAATTATAAATGTTAAGTGCTACAAAGAAAATGAACAGAGTACTGTAACAGAAAATACATGGTATAAGTTTGCCCTATGAGATAGGTGGTTTTACTTCCATCTTTCAGATAAAGGAACTCAAGGTTGGAAAGGTTAAGTAATTTGTGCAAGATTACACAACTAAGTGGTTGAGTCAGGGTTAGAACTCAAGTCTGTCTACTCCAAGGCCTAAGCCTCAAACCATGAATTTATGTATATGACAGTCCAAAAAGGTAACTTCAGTTTGAAAATCAAATGACAAATCAAATCTATATAGTCTTTATAACAAAATAATAGTCCAAAGTATAAAACAAATATTATCACTTATAATAAGGTAATATTTACCTGTAAACTTATTCCAGTTTCTTCCTTACTTTTTTCACTCAAACTGGAAATAGTTGTACTCTGGCTTCCTTCTTCAAACGTAAGACTTCTGTTTGTCACAAGAGCACCTCTTTTAACGGGAATATACTATTTTGAAGCTTGCTAATACATATACCATACACTTTGACAGAAAAAACTAACAAAGATTACAAATAAAATATAATGAACCATTTATACTTAAAAACAATACCAGTTAGGCCTAGAATAGAAAAGGAATTTGTTAGTATTAATTCTCTGAATGAGAATTACATTTTAATCACAGTCTCGTTTATGGGAAGGCTATATGCCAAAATATGCTTATTTACAGAGCTTAAAAATAGAGCAGAAGCCCCTGAGTTCAATTCCTAAATGTTCTGTCAGTGGTTTTACCTGAAGTTTAACCTCATTAATAAACACAGGCACACAAATTAAGACCACACTTGAGACACCACTTAACACTTGATAATTTGGCAAAAATTAAGAAGTGTGATAATATTAAGTGTTAAAAAGGAAGTGGATCAGTAACACCCAAGGTAATAAAACTAATAAGTGATAGTCAGAATTAGAACTCAGATTTCTCTACTCCAAGGCCTCAGCTTTATGTATGCATATGATACTCAGTCCTACAACTAATTTCAATTCTAAAACCATGCCAGCTATACAGTGTTTATGACAATAATAATCCAATGTATAAAATAAATACTATCATAAGTGATATTATCTCTATTATTTACCTATACTTATTTCAGTTTCTTCTTTACTTTCTTTACTCAAACTAGAAATAGTGGTAGTTTGAATCCCTTCTTCAAATGTAAAGCTTCCTACTGAGCCACTTCTTCATGAACTACATTTCTGAGTTGGTATAACCACTTTAAAAACCAATTTGGCACTATCTTATAAGACTGAAAATTTGTATACCCTGCAACCCAATAATTCTACACCTATCATTAACAGGGGAATGGTTAAATGAATTGTGGCATATTCTCCCACTGGTATATTATGCGGCAGTGACAAATTAATGAACCACAGCAACACACAACATAGACAAATCTTACCAAAAAACTGAGGGAAAAAAACAAGTTGTAGGAAAGTACACATATAACTTCTTAGGAAGCTCAAAAATAAGGAAACTAAACTATATTTATGGGTTCCTACACACATGAAAACAGTATCATCCAAACAAATGATCAACACAAAACACGAGATAACATTTACTTCTTGGAGGAGCACAGAGGGATGGGATAGAGGAGACCCATTGACAAAATGGCACTGACAACATTCTATTTTGCTTTATAACCTTTATATGTAAATATTACATATATTTTCCTTACTGGTAAGTTATGCAGAAAAAAGTTTTTAGAGGAGAAACTTGGAAAGTAGGAACAACAGTATTAGAGTCTATGATTTTGAGTCTAGAGCTATAATTCATCTAGGCAAAAAACAGAGTTGCCAGGACTTCTGTCAGGCATTGCCTTAGGTATTAGGAATACTAAAATGACTGAGGTGTGAACTACGACCGGTTGTCTAAATCCTGTTTGAAGGAGTTTTGACTTCTTTCTAAAAAAAATTATGGATACTAACTTTGAAGGCTCATACTTTCTCAGGAGCAAGTTAACAAATAAAACTCTGTATGTATTCCTGAATACCTAGTATAAGGCATTATGCTATTAACTAACTTGAATAGAAAACCTAAGAGAGTAATTCATTTTTCTGACCTGACAGTGTTTGTAAACTGTTGATCTGTATTTTGCTTTTATACTTTTCCTGATCACTTTAGATTTATAAAAGTCTCAGTTCACCTGAGTTACTGAAGAAAATTAGCATTCCCTACCCTCTCTATACACCTTATGTCTGTTTGCCCTGCCCTTCCCATCAGGCATCTGAAAAAAAAAAATCAAAATCAGACTGTCAAAGCAAACAGCAAGCCCCATTTGTCAAGCACTTTTCCCCTAAAGTTAACCAAAATAAAATCCAGGTACTCCTGCTTGTTAAACAAGCAATTTTGCAAAAATGTGCCACATTCTATATGATCACCTATCCTCAAATTAAAAGAGCTTTTATTTATACTCAAGTAAGAGCTCAGTTATTCACTCCTGATTAGTAAAAAATATTATTCTATGGAACCAAGATACCGAGGCACATTCAGATTAAAACTACTCCTCCTAAGTATGCAGGACTTTTGCCAAATTTTTAAGATCAAGAGTAGGCAAAAATCAATTTCTTACTCATTTCATACTTAAAGGACAACGTATCAATACTTGTCTTTGTACAAAGTCTAAGTGATCACAAACATATCACTTATACATTATACAAATGAGCTACATATTGTAGATTTTTAATTGTTTTCAATTGAAAAGTAGAAATTATAACAAACCAGAGAGTTAAGAAATATTTGAACTGGGCTCTGAATTCCGGTTCCCGGTTTTCCACAGTCCAAAAACCATACTGCTTCTAGCTTAATGACAATCCAAAGTAGAAATTATAAGTAGCAAGCATAAGAAATGCATCAATGTAACACCTCTTTGCTAATTTTGTAATATGAGTGATTTTGTCATGGAAAAGTGAGGATAACTATAAAAATAAACACTAAGCTATTTGAAATAACAAAGATTTGAGGAGGGCAGTTGGGACAATAAACTGTGTATTTTTTACTCTTTGACTTTCCTGGCTGTTTTTTGCTTTTCCTTATTATCTAGGATACTTGTTAGACTTTTATGAGAGTTCTAACTCAGAGGAAAAGCAAATTAAAGTAGTAGAAATACAAGGTAGATAAAATAATGAAAGTGATTTAATCATAGAAAGCAATCAGTTACATTACTTCTAGTCAATAAGTAAAATGGATCTTCAATAAACTGAGGGAATAGTGGTAAACAATTTAATTGAAATTAGGGAATCAACCATTTGAAAAATAATTATTGATCACTTATATTAAGTTCTCAATGCTAGTTACTATGGGGAATACAGAGGAAAATAAGGATGATCTCTGTCCCCCAGGAGCTTCCTATGTGTATAATTTTTATAATTCTTAAGTAATAAACATCTCTATTTCAGAGAATTGCTTATTTCTTTAAAAATCTTTTATTATCATTTCTCTTTAAAAGGTAGACAACGTCTATCTAAAATATCTTTTAAATGGGAGTGGCAGTAAAACAAATGTTTAATATATATCTTTAATGAAAATTACAAACAAAAACTTCCAAATTCCATTACCTTTTCTCTTGATCGTCCATGTTCTTCTTATCTGCATAGATTTCTACATAGAGCAATGCTGTAAAATGAGCAGCACAAGACTGAGCTACCTTGGCAACCTCTAGATAATTCAATTCCAGCCAGAAAGCATCATCAAAAACTGTTCCTGAAGAAGGTCTAAAGAAAAAAATTTAAATATCTAGTCATGTCCATTTCTTTAACTTAAATGTCAAAAGAAAAGTATGTTGATATAGAATCCAATGGTAGCAAGTGCTAGTGCTAGTTAAAGAGAAAATTACATTTAAATAACCAAAACAACATACCCCCAATATATAACTATGAACAGCTAAGATAACATAGCTGAAGAGCTCCGTCACTCTTTTTGGATCACACACCGCTTAGAAATTCTGATGAAAGCTATGGACCATCATCCCATACAAGTTTGGGGTTCATATACGCCCTCCACTGAGGGATCCATCAACCACAGGCTAAGAATAGGCTATACAGAATAACTAATAACACATACACGAGTGTTTTTAAATGGCCAATTCAATGAAAATATTGTTTCTTCTAAGACACATTTACATGTCTTTCCTATTGCAGTTAATTTTCTTCTTAGTTGCCTAAGTTGAGGTTATTTTAAAAAAGTCTCCCACCGTGATAACAGTAGGCCATAACTGGAAAGAACCATGATATTATCTTTTTCAAAACAAACATTATAGAGATGTGACATGGTAGTGGTTAAGAGCATTGGTATTAGCGTAGGATACTCTAGCTAGGTTCAAATCCAGCTGGTTCACCTACTACAAGCTGTATGAATTTTGGCAACTTAACTTCTTAAGGCTCAATTTCTTTATTTGTAAAACGCAGAAACAATATATACCTCAGAGAATAGTTGTAATGAGTAAACAATGCTTACAAAGCTGGTAAATAAAGTGCCTATCACATAGCCAAGACTTAATTGTAGCTGTTCTGAGAAACGTGAACCTGAACTCAGGTCCTTACCCTTTATTCTATGTCCCAGTCATAGTCTCTCAAGGAATCTTCTTCAAGGTCGTATTCGGAATAAAAACTTAATGTTGAGAAACGTTATCTTCTCCAAGGCCAACTAATGTCAATACCATTCTAACTCAATGGTAAATAAAAAATGAATGATTCAGAGGTGAAACTGCCTCCCAACACTGAGAAAAGACATGTTTCCAGCTATAGTTAAAGCTTCTTATGGGCTTTCTCACAAGAGGATTCAATACAAAACAATATGGTGAATCAGTAACTTTCTAACCAGAAACACAAACCCTGAAAGGCCTAACACTTCTTTTTCTAAGAGTGGGATGGAAAGGAATGAGGGGGATATAGAGGAGTTAATTTTTAAGATGTAAATGGATTTAGGTTAAATAATTTTTCAGTTTTCCCCTACCATTCCCTCCCATTTTTATCAACCACTGCCACTACCACCAAACAAACTAATGAGACATCAATGACTACCTATTCAAGTTATAGACCTACTACATTATTTCTTCAAAGTTCTGGTCAACTCTGGAGCAGTACAGATCAGTCAGACCATCCTCTCTAGCAATTCCTGCACTCACTGTTAAAAATCTCAAGAGAAATAACAGGAACAAAAATACTATATTATAAAGCAATCGAGAAAATAAACACTGCTATAGCACAGCATCACTATACAGAACCACAGATTTTGAAGACCATGGTACACAGTAAAGAAACTTATGTTTCATAATAAAGATACATGCAGGAGCTTTTTACATAACTCTAGCTACTTCTGAGACAAAGTGTAAAGAGAAATGTTAAAAGAGGAGTAATGCAACTAAAAGTAACCTGGAAAATCACTTACTCCTTTCCTTCACTGTAAATGAAATAAACTAAAGCCCCCAACGACTGAATGATTTAGCAAAGATAACACTGTTACTATTACAGTTGGGGCTCAGAGTTCCTACAGTATTCAGTATCTTGTAAGTTATTTTGTAATAACCCATAATAGAAAATAATCTGAAAAAAAAAACATATATATAACTGAATCACTTTGCTGAACACCTGAAACTAACACAATATTGTAAATCAACTATACTTCAATTAAAAAAAAAAGAATTCAGAGTTCCTGACATTGATTTCACCAAAGTGCCACCCTAAATATGGATTATTACAAGGAGATATTAGCATCACACATATTAAATACAGCAACTTGCAGTAGCATTACCTCAAAGAATCATGTTAAAATTCAGCCAGCCAAAACAAGTTACACTTCTAAATCCCCAACTCAAGAACCAATAGTTACATTACCTCTTTTGTCTCCTCATGTAGTCCACAACAGCAAGCATTGTTCTTTGTGATTTTTTATCCAAATGGCATCGGAAAATGTGCTCTGACTCTGACAAACAAAGATATGTCCTCTCAGTCCCAGGAAGACTTGCTTAAGCACTTTCTCCCTTTTGCTTGTGTATCTGTTTTCCCCTACACTATAAGGTTCTGGCACAAAATTGGTTTTCAAATAAATGGAATTTAATGGCATTTCTTTTTCTTTTAAAAGAAACTACTGAGCTTTAAAAAACTGAGAATTTAATAGTAATTTACATTTTATTTCTTAAGAGGACTAATTCATTGATTCAAAAACTATTTACCTAGGATTTTTCAATGTACTAAGAGCTCAACATACAACCATATAACAAAGACTATTTGTGACCACACAGAACTCACCAACTAGCCTAAGAAACTTTTTTTTTTATTGGAGTATAACTGCTTTGCAATGTTGTGTTAGTTTCTGCTGTACAACAAAGGGAATCAGCTATATGTATACGTATATCCCCTCCCTCTTGGACCTCCTGCAGAAACTCCCCCAACCCACCCATCTAGGTCATCACAGAGTACCGAGCTGAGCTCCCTGTGCTATACAGTAGGTTCCCACTAGCTATCTATTTTACACATGGTGGTGTATATATGTCAATCCTAATCTCCCAATTCATCCCACCCTCCCCCCTTCCCCATCTGTGTCCATTCTCTACGTCTGTGTCTCTATTCCTGCCCTACAAATAGGTCCATTTGTACCATTTTGCTAGATTCCACATATATGCATTAATACACAGTATCTGTTTTTCTCTTTCTGACTTACTTCACTCTATATGACAGACTCTAGGTCCATCCACATATCTACAAATGACCCAATTTGTTTCCTTTTTATGGCTGAGTAATATCCCATTGTATATATGTACCACATCTTTATCCACTCATCTGTCGATGGACATTCATGCTGCTTCCATGTCCTGGCTATTATAAATAGTGTTGCAATGAACATTGGGGTACATGTGTCTTTTTGAATTATAGTTTTCTCAAGGTATATGCCCAGTAGTGGGATTGCTGGGTCATATGTTAGTTCTATTTTTAGTTTTTTAAGGAACCTCCATATTGTTCTCCACAGTGGCTGTATCAATTTACATTCCTACCAACAAGGCAAGAGGGTTCCCTTTTCTCCACACCCTCTTCAAGATTTACTGTTTGTAGATTTTGTGATGATGGCCATTCTGACCAATGTGAGGTGATATACCTCATTGTAGTGCTGATTTGCATTTCTCTAATAATTAGTGATGCTGAGCATCTTTTCACGTACCTCTTGACCATCTGTATGTCTTCTTTGGAGAAATGTCTATTTAGGTTTTCTGCCCATTTTTTGATTGGGTTGTTTACTGTTTTGATATTGAGCTGCCTGAGCTGCTTGTATATTTTGGAGGTTAATCCTTTGTCAGCTGCTTCATTTGCAAATATTTTCTCCCATTCTCAGTGTTGTCTTTTTCACTTGTTTATGGTTTCCTTTCCTGTGCAAAACTTTTAACTTTAGTTCCCATTTGTTTATATTTTCATTACTCTAGGAGGTGGGTCAAAAGAGATATTGCTGTGATTTATGTCAGAGTGTTTTTCCTATGTTTTCCTCTAAGACTTTTATAGTGTCTAGTCTTACGTTTAGGTCTTTAACCCATTTTGAGTTTATTTTTCTGTATAGTGTCAGGGAGTATTCTAATTTCATTCTTTTACATGTAGCTGTACAGTTTTCTAAGCATCACTTATTGAAGAGACTGTCTTTTCTCCATTGTTTATTCTTGCCTCCTTTGTCGTAGATTAGGTGACCATAGGTGCGTGGGTTTATCTCTGGGCTTTCTACCCTGTACCATTGATCTATATTTCTGTTTTTGTGCCAGTACCATACTGTCTTGATTACTGTAGCTTTGTAGTATAGTCTGAAGCCAGGGAGCATGATTCCTCCAGCTCTGTCTTTCTTACTCAAGAGTGCTTTGGCTAGGGACTTCCCTGGTGGTCCAATGGTAAAGAATCCACCTTCCAATGCAGAGGATGTGGGTTCGATCCCTGGTTAGGGAACTGGGATCCCACATGCAGCAGGGCAACTAAGCCCCATGCCACAAACTACAGAGCTCACGTGCTCTGGAGCCTGCGCGCCACAACTACAGAGCCCACGTGCCCTGGAGCCCGAGTGCCTCAACAAGAGAGAGAGGGGAAAAAAAAAACAAGATTGCTTTGGTTATTCGTGGTCTTTTGTGTTTCCATACAAATCAATTGCAAAACTTTTTGTTCTAATTCTGTGGAAAATGCCATTGGTAATTTGATAGGGATTGCATTGAACCTACAGATTGCTTTGGGTAGTATAATCATTTTCATAATATTGATTCTTCCAATCCAAGAGCATGGTATATGTCTTCATCTGTTTGTGTCATCTTTGATTTCTTTCATCAGTGTTTTATTGTTTTCTGAGTACAGATCTTTTGCCTCCTTAGGTAGGTTTATTCCTAAGTATTTTATTCTTTTTGTTGCAATGGTAAAAGGGGTTGTTGTCTTCATTTCTCTTTCTGAACTTTTGTTGTTAGTGTACATGAATTCAAGAGATTTCTGTGTATTAACTTTATATCCTGCAACTTAACCAAATTCATTGATTAGCTCTAGTAGTTTTCTGATAGCATCTTCAGGATTTTCTATGCATAGTATCATGTCATTTGCAAACAGTGACAGTTTTACTTATTCTTTTAAAATTTGTGTTCCTGTTATTTCTTTTTCTTCTCTGATTGCCGTGGCTAAGACTTCCAATATTATGTGGAATAACACAGGTGAGAGTGGACATACTTGCCTTGTTCCTGACCTCAGAGGAAATGCTTTCAGTTTTTCACCATTGAGCTTGATGTTTGCTGTGGGTTTGTCATATGTGCCCTTTATTATGTTGAGGTAGGTTCCCTCTCTGCCAACTTTCTAGAGTTTTAATCAAAAATGGGTATTGAATTTTGTCAAATTCTTTTTCTGCATCTATTGAGATGATCATATGATTTTTATTCTTTAATTTGTTAATATGGTGTATCACACTGATTGATTTGTGTATATTGAAGAAACCTTGCATCTCTGGGGGAAATCCCACTTGATCATGGGGTATAATACTTTAAATGTGCTATTGGATTCTGTTTGCTAGTATTTTGTTCAGGATTTCTGCGTCTATGTTCATCAGTGATATTGGCCTTTAATTTTCTTTTCATGTGATATCTTTGTCTGCTTTTGGTATCAGGGTGATGGTGGCCTTGTAGAATGAGTTTGGAAGTGTTCCTCCCTCTGCAATTTTTTGGAAGATTTTGAGAAGTACAAGTGTTAGCTTCCTCTAAATGTTTGATAGAATTCACCTGTGAAGCCATCTGGTCTTGGACTTTTGTTTGTTGGAAGGTTTTAATTAGTTTCAATTTCATTACTTGTGATTGGTCTGTTTATACTTTCTATTTCTTCCTGGTTCAGTCTTGGAAGCTCATACCTTCCTAAGAATTTGTCCATTTCTCCCAGGTTGTCCATTTTATTGGCATACAGTTGCTTGTAGTAGTCACTTATGATCCTTTGTATATCTGCAGTGTCACTTGTAATTTCTCCTTTTTCATTTCTAATTTTATTAATTTGAATCCTCTCCCTTTTTTTCTTGATGGATCTGGCTAAAGGTTTATCAATTTTGTTTATCTTCTCAAAGAACCAACTTCTGGTTTTATTGATTTTTGCTACTGTTTTCTTCGTTTCTATGTCATTTATTTCTGCTCTTATCTTTCTTTCCTTCTTTCCTTTCTTACCTTCTTTCTTTCTTTTGGCTGGGCAGGCTCTTCATTGCAGCGTGTGTGCTTAGTTGCCATATGTGGGATCTTAGTTCCCCAACCAGGGACTGAACCTGGGCCCCCCACATTGGGAGCACGGAGTCTTAAGCACTGGATGACCAGGGAAGTCCCATCTGCTCTGATCTTTATGATTTCTTTCTGTCTATGAACTTTGGGTTTTTTTGGTTCTTCTTTCTCTAGTTGCTTTAGGTATAAGGTTACATTGTTTATTTGAGATTTTTCTTGTTTCTTGAGGTGAGATTGAATTGCTATAAACTTCCCTCTTAGAATTGCTTTTGCTGCATCCCATAGGTTTTGGGTTGTCATGTTTTTGTTGTCATTTGTTTCTATGTGTTTTTTGATTTCCTCTTTGATTTCTTCAGTGTTCTCTTGGTTATTTAGTGGCGAACTGTTTAGCCTCCATGTGTTTGTGTTTTTTACAGTTTTTTTTCCTATAGTTGATTTCTAATCTCAGCGTTGTGGTCGGAAAAGATGCTTGATATGATTTCGATTTTCTTAAATTTACTGAGGCTTGATTTGTGACCCAAGATGTGATTTATCCTGGAGAATGTTCGTGTGCACTTGAGAAGACACTGTAATCTGCTGTTTTCAGATGGAATGTCCTATAAATATCAATTAAATCTATCTGGTCTTTTGTGTCATTTAAAGCTTGTGTTTCTTTCTTTATTTTCTGTCCGGATGATCTGTCTATTGGGGTAAGTGGGGTATTAAAGTCCCCCACTATTTCTGTGTTACTGTCGATTTCCCCTTTTAAGACTGTTAGCATTCGCCTTATGTATTGAGGTGCTCCTATGTTGGGTGCATAACTATTTATAATTGTTATATTCTCTTCTTGGATTGATCCCTTGATCATTATGTAGTGACCTTCCTTGCCTCTTGTAACAGTCTTTATTTTAAAGATTTTAGACTTTTTAAATCTGATATGAGTATTGCTACTCCAGCTTTCTTTTGATTTCCATTTGCATGGAATATCTTTTTCCATCCCCTCACTTTCAGTCTGTATGTGTCCCTAGGTCTGAAGTGGGTCTCTGGTAGACAGCATATATATGGGTCTTGTTTTTTATCCATTCAGCCAGTCTGTGTCTTTTCGTTGGAGCATTTAATCCATTTACATTCAAAGTAATTATCAATATGTATGTTCCTATTACCATTTTCTTAATTGTTTTGGGTTTGTTTATGTGGGTCTTTTTCTTCTCCTGTGTTTCCCACTTAGAAAAGTTCGTTTAGCATTTGTTGTAAAGCTGGTTTGGTGGTGCTGAATTCTCTTAGCTTTTGCTTGTCTGTAAAGCTTTGGATTTCTCCATCAAATCTGAATGAGATCCTTGCTGGGTAGAGTAATCCTGGCTGTAGGTTTTTCCCTTTCATCACTTTAAATATCTTGCCACTCCCTTCTGCCCTGCAGAGTTTCTGATGAAAAATCAGCTGATAACCTTATGGGGATTCCCTTGTACGTTGTTTGTTGCTTTTCTCCTGTTGCTTTTAATATTTTTTCTTTGAATTTAGTTTTTGTTAGGTTGATTAATACGTGTCTCGATGTGTTCCTCCTGGGGTTTATCCTGTATGGGACTCTCTGTGCTTCCTGGACTTAGATGGTTATTTCCTTTCCCATGTTAGGGTTTTCCACTATAATCTCTTCAAATATTTTCTCAGACCCTTTCTCTTTCTGTTCCTCTTCTGGGACCCTATAATGTGCATGCTGGTGCATTTAATGTTGTCCCAGAGGTCTCTGAGACTGTCCTCATTTCTTTTCACTCATTTCTTTATTCTGCTCCTCGGCAGTTATTTCCACCATTCTATCTTCCAACTCACTTATTCGTTCTTCTACTTAAGTTATTCTGCTACTGATTCTTTCTAGTGTATTTTTCATTTCAGTTATCATGTTGTTCATCACTGTTTGTTTGTCCTTTAGTTCTTCGAGGTCCTTGTTAAACATTTCTTGTATTTTCTCGATCTGTGCCTCCATTCTATTTCCTAGAGTTTGGATCATGTTTACTATCATTACTCTGAATTCTTTTTCAGATAGGTTGCCTATTTCCTCTTCATTTATTTGGTCTTGTAGGTTTTTACCTTGCTTCTTTGTACCATATTTTTTTGTCATCTCATTTTTTTTGATGGATGGGGCTGTGTTCCTCTCTTGCTGGTTGTTTGGCTTGAGGTGTCCAGCACTGGAGTTTGCAGGCAGTTGGGTGGAGCTGGGTTTTGGTGCTGATATGAGGACCTCCGGGAGAGCTCACACTGATTAATATTCCCTGGGGTCTGAGGTTCTCTGTTAGTCCAGTGGTTTGGACTCGGCACTTCCACCACAGCAGCTCAGGCCCAACCCCCAGCCTGGGAACCAAGACCCTGCAAGCCGCGCGGTGTGGCAAAAAAAAAAAGGCAACAAACAAAAAGGAGAACAATAACAAAGAATAAAAAATGAAATAAAATTAGAAAAATAAAAAATATATTAGAAAAAACAAAAATAAAAACGAAACGGCAACAACAAAGCAAAACAAAACCACAACAGCTAAAAAAAAAAAGAGCCAGTAAAGGCCTTGGTGGGGGTGGGCAGCTCAGGCCCAGTTCCCTCACGGCTGTAAGATAGCCTAAGAGACACTTAACACAGTGTGATGTGTGCTATGATAGGGAAAGCTTAGAATACCGTAGTGGCATACAGAAAAGAACTCTGAATAAGAATAGTTTCACAGAAAAAAACGATATCTGAAAGAAGAGTAATGGTCCATCTGGAGAAGAAGAAAGGATAGTGTTCCCGGCAAATAGTGATAAGATGGCTGAAACAAGAAAGATCATGGAGAATTTACTGAAAGATTTCATTGTGTTAAACCACAGAGCTGAAAAGCAGTAAGGATGCTGTGGACAGAGAGAAATAGATGGACTAATGTTATTTATAACACAGAACTCACAGGATTTGGTAATCAGATGAGATGTGAGAAATGTTTCTGGCTTGGACAACTGCATGCCATTCATTGAAGAGGTACACATTAAAAGAAGTAGGCTTGGGGAAGGAGGTGAAGATGATAATTTTACCTTCGGACAGTTGAATTTGAGATGCACTTGGCACATTCAAGTGAAGTTAGTGAGACTTACAGACATCAGAAAAGAAACCATTTAATTTGATAGGAATCTATATTTACTTTCCTTTTCAATAATAGATTTGACATGTGAAGTTTAAATTTTCATTTAAGGCAATAAAAATATTGGTACTCTACACAGACATAAAATAAAACTGGCTAATTTTGCCTTTGAAAGGCTGTAGCATAAATATGTATGTACAAATGATAAACATAAATAAAAAGCCTTAGCTATGTTCATGATAACAGATTATCGGGTTATCATAAGCAGCAATTATATCAAACTTGGCATGTTATAAAACTGTTTTTACTATTACTTCAAATTACATAATATTAAAGTTTAAATGCTTACTGGTAACTGTGAATCACTTATACCTGTATTTCTCAAATTAAGAATAGGAGATATAGGCTGGATAGTTTGCCAAGTCTCTATGAGAATTTTTATTTTAGGATTTTCATTTCAATGGCCTAAAGAAAATTCATATAAGCATATTTTGAATTATTTACATGACCAACTTATAATCTAGTAGGACCACAGAATGGGCATCCATGTTTATGTTTAATAATTATATTATTTCCAACAGAAGATTTGTAACTGCTGTTAGCCAATAAAAAGGAACATACATAAATAATAAAACAGAGCAAAGTAAAGTTTAAATGGCAACACGGTCATGTCATATAAAGGCTGTGTTAGTGAAAGTAAAAGGAAGTAATTGGGAGAATTGAGTAATCACAACCTATGTCAAAGCGACTGGAACCATAGTCAAGGTTGGGAAGAATAATTTAGTTGTGGCGAAATATCACATTAACTCAATACTATTCTTATAATTATGCTGGTCTTGAAGTACAGTAAGTGAATTTGTACCTAGCTTTATGTTTGTACGCAAAATACATTAGTATTATGTATCAATATTAAAGACAGTAAGTTAACATTACAAATCTGTAAATTATTTTCCTTTTTTCAAATTTAGGTTTGAAAATCTGACCCACGATGAAAAAATCTGGCCTTCAACTACGTATATATGTATTATGTGTACCCAATTCCTCATTGAATTTTTCCTGCAATAAGCTCTTAGCATGGGAAATACTTCTTATATAGCATGGAAGGAAAGTAGGTTATAAAAGTAAGTAAAGCATAATCCAATTTTTGTTTTAAAAAACTGATGTATATATACCAAATGTTAACTGTAGTTATCCTAGATGACAGAATTATGGGTTATTTAATTTGTTGAATTTATGCCAATTTTTCTGTATTTCCCACAATAAATATGATTTTTTAATTAAAAAAAAAAAGGTTGCTTTTAAAAAATGAGTTGGCCATAGCTCTAATATAAAATTCCATCATATCTCCAGCACAGTACCTATAATATGTGGTTGCATTTATTTGTCTGCTGTTTCAATTACTAGAATGTAGGGTTATGTCTTGCTCACATCCTTACTGCCAGTGCCAAGCACGGTGCTTGACATAGAGTGAATGCTCAATTACTTGCTCCATTAATAGTAGTCAATGTTTACTGAAGGGATACTACGCATCAAGTATTATCTTAGTTGTTTTACATACATTATCTCATTGAAAACTTGCTACAACTTTTATCTCCATTATACAGATAAGAGAACAGATGTTTAGAGGTTATGGAATTAAGCCTACAAGGGCCTTGATGGGATTCAAACAAGCTATCTTTCCCTAGAACTGAGACGTTAACAGTACAAATTTGAGAAATTTAACAGAATACCTGAATCCAAATTTGCAGGAGTTGTGGATCGGCTTGTTTCTGAGCAGTGTCTGAAACAGTTAGTGAAAAATCCCTGAATGTGTGTAGAAAGCAGATTTCTCCATGATTCATTTGTATCTTGGATTAAAATGTCATGAATCAAGTATGGAAGCACAGTCTGACAAAAGTCAGTTTTCACCTAGAATATACAAATACATCCAGTCAATAGTTTTCAGTAAAAATATTTTACTTAAAATTTTCATTCCCTGTTACTGACATATTAACCTTTTTAAAAAAATGACAGATGAATCTGTCATGAACTCCATGTACTACTAAAAAACATACAAAAAACATGTGTAGCAGGCAGTGTTTAAAAAAAAAATCAAACTAACTTAAAATATCTAAATCAAACCTATACATTACACTGCAATTGTTCATTTTCAGTCTAGGCCACTTGCATATAATAAAATAGGACATTGGTGACAAATGAAATTATTATGTCACTACTGTAAAAAAAATTTCACAGTTTAAAAGTGTTACTAATAACAGAAGCAGTTTTCTAATTTGATAAAAGGGAAAATGGGGATCAAACTTTAAGAGAAAAGCTGAAAATTTGATTTTTGAACATTTTCTACATTCAGTGAAGAGCTACAACAGTCATGTTAAAATGTTTACTTTTTAATAAACCCCAATTTCTGGGCAAAAAATTAGGGTACTTATTTGTGGTATACTCCAAAGTATAAAAAACTACTTTAATATATGTGGTACATTAAAACAGTACTCAACTTTATTTTTGCCAAGACATCATCTTCATGTATTCATCATATACCACACACATGAAACAGATTATTGATTACCAATTGTACACTTTTTCCCTTTCAAACTAAAGACAAAAAGCCAGTTTTGGAAATACAGAAGTTAAGTAACTAAGAATTGGTGTGTGTGTGTGTGTGTGTGTGTGTGTGTGTGTGTGTGTGTGTGTGTGTGTGTGTGTGTGTGTGTGTGTGTGTGTGTGTGTGTGTGTGTGTGTGTGTGAATGTATATTTGGAACATTTTATCTGTGTGTGTGTGTGTGTGTGTGTGTGTGTGTGTGTGTGTGTGTGTGTGTGTGTGTGTGTGTGTGTGTGTGTGTGTGTGTGTGTGTGTGTGTGTGTGTGTGTGTGTGTGTGTGTGTGTGTGTGTGAATGTATATTTGGAACATTTTATCTTCTGGCCCAAAGTCAGAACGTTATAAAAATCTTAGGGGCTTCCCTGATGGCACAGTGGTTAAGAGTCCGCCTGCCAATGCAGGGGACACGGGTTCGAGCCCTGGTCCGGGAGGATCCCACATGCCGCGGAGCAACTAACCCTGTGTGCCACAACTACTGAGCCTTTGCTCTGGAGCCCACGAGCCACAGCTGCTGAAGCCCACGCGCCTGGAGCCCGTGCTCCGCAAAGGGAGAGTCCACCACAATGAGAAGCCCGTGCGCCGCGACCAAGAGTGGCCCCCGCTCGCCACAGCTGGAGAGGGCCCGTGCGCAGCAACGAAGACCCAACGCAGCCAAAAATAAATTTATTAAAAAAAAAAGTGTTTAAAAAATCTTAGGTTTATTCACTAATGAGAAATGAGTTGTGTGTGTATCCAGGGTATCACTCAAATTTTTTTTTTTTCAGAAGATGTATTTATTATATCAAACACATGTTAGGGTGCTTAACTCTATGCCAGTATGCCAGACAGAGGCAGGATCAGCATGCAGTGCAGAAGGTTTACTAGGGAGTGCTCTTGGGATCAATGTCTGTAGAAGGAAGGGAAGGAAGAAGCAGGACTGGAGTGAGGGAAAAGTTGGGGTGTGGTGCAGCAGCAACAAAGGTCTCCACCAACGCTGTGGGGAGCTCAGAAGCTGAGGTGGACCTTCAGAGCCGTCTTGAGTTGTGGTAATGGTACAGAGCTTTTATACTCTAAGGTCAACCAGTCATTGAATGCAGGTTGCCCTGGGAAGAGGGTATGATTTGGGGTGAAGCAACTCCCTATTATCAAGGCAATTCTGAAGGGTGTTCTCAGCTGGTAGCACTTGCAGCAGCTGTGGGAATAAGTCCTCTGAACTGCTACGAACGCAGTGTAGTACTGCAGAGAGTGTGATGATTTATTCACTGTTAACATTTTTTTTTGTAGAAACAAAGACTGCTTTACAAACTGCTTTCAATAGGGTACTTTACCGAAATATTCACTTCTTTTATCAGTTATTTTTAATTGGTAGATGTTTAACTAGTCAGGTATTTTGTTTTCATATTTCTGTTGAATCATGCTTGACAGTATTATAAATTCGGTCAGCTTTTAAAGTCTTAGAGCATCATCACATTGTGCTGTTTTAGATGATACACTGATAAAAGCGTATAAACTTTTTGTTTGACCTTGGCAGGTACCATTACTCGCTAATGAAATAAATGGTAGTGTACTCCCCAAAATAAAAAAGCAATGCTAACTGCAACCACACCTCTTTTCTCACTCAAGAAAGCATGTCACAGAATTCACGCAGAAAAAGCTTTCGACAAAATGCAACACCCATTTAGGATAAAAACTCTCCAGAATTTGAGCACAGAGGGAACCTGCCTCAACATAATAAAGGGCATATACGACAAACCCACAGCAAACATCTTGCTCAATGGTGAAAAACTGAAAGCATTTCCTTTAAGATCAGGAACAAGACAAGGATGTCCACTCTCACCACTCTTATTCAACACAGTATTGGAAGTTCTAGCCACGGCAATCAGAGAGGAAAAAGAAATAAAAGGAATCCAAATTGGAAAAGAAGAAGTAAAACTGTCACTGTTTGCAGATGACATGATACTACTATACATAGAAAACCCTAAAGATGCTATCAGAAAACTACTAGAGCTAATCAATGAATTTGGTAAAGTTGCAGGATACAAAATTAATACACAGAAATCTCTTGCATTCCTATACACTAACAATGAAAGATCAGAAAGAAAAATCAAGGAAACAATCCCATTTACCATCACATCAAAAAGAACAAAACACCTAGGAATAAACCTACCTAAGGAGGCAAAAGACCTGTACTCAGAAAACTGTAAGACACTGATGAAAGAAATCAAAGATGACACAAACAGATGGAGAGATATACCATGCTCTTGGATTGGAAGAATCAATATTGTCAAAATGACTATACTACCAAAAGCAATCTACAGATTCAGTGCAATCCCTATCCAATTACCAACAGCATTTTTCACAGAATTAGAACAAAGAATTTTACGATTTGTATGGAAACACAAAAGACCACAAAGAACCAAAGCAATCTTGAGAATGAAAAACAGAGCTGGAGAAATCAGGCTCCCTGACTTCAGATGAAACTACAAAGCTACAGTAATCAAAATAGCATGGTACTGGCACAAAAACAGAAATATAGATCACTGGAACAGGATAGAAAGTCCAGATATAAACCCACACACCTATGGTCACCTAATCTATGACAAGGGAGGCAAGGATATACAGTGGAGAAAAGACAGTCTCTTCAATAAGTGGTGCTGGGAAAACTGGACAGCTACATGTAAAAGAATGAAATTAAAACACTCTCTAACACCATACACAAAAATAAACTCAAAATGGATTAAAGACCTAAATGTAAGGCCAGATACTATAAAACTCTTAGAGGAAAACACAGGCAGAACACTCTCTGACAAATCACAGCAAGATCTTTTTTGATCCACCTCCTAGAGCAATGAAAATAAAAACAAAAATAAACAAATGGGACCTAATTAAACTTTTAGCTTTTGCACAGCAAAGGAAACCATAAACAAATGAAAACACAACCCACAGAATGGGAGAAAATATTTGCAAACGAAGCAACAGACAAGGGATTATGCTCCAAAATATACAAAGAGGCCATACAGCTCAATAACAAAAAAACAAACAACTCAATCAAAAAAATGAGTAGAATATCTAAATAGACATTTCTCCAAAGAAGACATACAGATGGCCAAAAAGCATATGAAAAGATGCTGAACATCACTAATTATTAGAAAAATGCAAATTAAAACTACAATGAGGTATCACCTCAGCCAGTCAGAATGGCCATCATCAAAAAATGTACAAACAGTAAGTGCTGGAGAGGATGTGGAGAAAAGGGAACCCTCCTACACTACTGGTGGGAATGTAAATTGGTAAAACCACTATGGAGAACAGTATGGAGATTCCTTAAAAAACTAAAAATAGAGCTACCATATGATTCTGCAATCCCACTCCTGGGCATATATCCAGAGAAAACCATAATCCGAAACAATTCATGCACCCCAATGTTCACTGCAGCATTATTTACAATAGCCAGGACATGGAGGTAACCTAAATTTCCATCAACAGAGGAATGGATAAAAAAGATGTGGTACATATATACAATGGAATATTACTCAGCCATAAAAAAGAACGAAATAATGCCATTTGTAGCAACATGGATGGACCTAGAGATTGTCATATTGAGTGAAGTAAGTCAGAGAAAGACAAATATCATATATCACTTATATGTGGAATCTAATAATATGGTACAAATGGTCTTATTTACAAAACAGAAATAGAGTCACAGATGTAGAAAACAAACTTATGGTTACCAGGGGGGACAGTGAGGGGGGCATAAATTGGGAGACTGGGATTGACATACACACACTATTATATATAAAATAGATAACTAGTAAGGGCCTACTGTATAACACAGGGAAATCTTCTTAATACTTTGTAATGACCTATATGGGAAAAGAATCTAAAACAGAGAGGATGTATGTATATATGTAACTGATTCACTTTGCTCTACAGCAGAAACTAACACAGCATCCAATATGTAGCTACCCCACAGCTGAAACCTACTGCATAAAGTTGTGGCTAAATAAAGACGCCCTGTTGGATGGATTCACAACAGCTGAGTATAGGTGACGTTGCATGAAGATGATCTGCAGTACAAAGCACTCTTTTTATATACAGGCCATGAACATTCACACAAAAGCGAAATGGAATGAGACCATCAAAGAAAATTATTATGAGAAAGCTCAAATGAAAAAAACAAAGTTAGAAAGGGAATAAGTCAGACTAATTAATCTTCTTACCTCACACATTGGCTTTAATAACTGAAGAACTTCACTTTTTGTGCCTCCACTATTCAAAAAAGCACAAGTCAGTGTCTTTAACCAAATGTCATGATTTTCAGTTTGAGGAATCCACAGGCTTGTATTATCCAAGCCTTCTAAAGGGCTTTCTTTGTCAAGTCTAGGTACTTCTAAAAACTAGAAAAAAGTGATGAGAAAACATAAATAAGGTACAGAAATACATTTTACCTTTCCTATGCCAAACAAATACCTAGGCATAAACAAATCTGTTTCCAAATAAAACTAAATATGCTTAAAACTAAATCTTGAGGAATCAGTTACCTTTTAAAATTAAAATACATTTATGTTTATGAGAGGCAGAGTCATCTGGTAAAAAATTACTGATCTAAACAGCAGGAAACTTAACTTCTACTCTCAGCTCACTAGTGGTATGTTAAACAAATCACAGACTCTCTGCCTCATCTGTCTCATGTATGAATCCAGTCCAAATCTACCATACAGAGTTGATTTTGGAATGAAATGAAATTTTAAAATGTTAAAACTACAGTGTTTTACAGGTTATACTATTAGTTTTATTAATAGCTATATTGTCAATAATTTCACTGAGACTAAAATTATATTACGATACATTAAAAGTATCATTTCAATGATAGGTGTAAGCGCTGAAGTTAAAAGGTGAAAACTTAACAGCATATTTCTCAGTTGCTTTATGAAAAGAAAATATTAAACAAAATAAAGGAGAAGTAAGAGTTCTTAAGTATCTTTCACAGAGTACTTTCAGTGGAACCTTGTTATGATATCAACATGGAAAAGGGAGAAATCTATAGGCCATCTTAAATTTCACTAGAGGGTTGTGATACTTTAACTTGCTATGGAAATAAACACTTGCTTGTTGATCACAATATCTATAAATGGCTTTCATGGGATCAAAGTAAGGGTTTTCTACTCCTAAGGAAAAAAAGCCTGTCATTAAGAACTCCTCCTACCAGGGAATATGGGGACATGTGTATGCATCTGGCTGATTTGCTTTGCTGTGCAACAGAAACTAACACAGTATTGTGAAGCAATTATACTCCAATAAAGATCTATTAAAAAAATAAATAAAAAATAAAAAAGAACTCCTCCTATCCCCCAAAATCAACCATCATTTCTTTAGGCTACCTATCTCAGCTTTTCCACACTGCCATAACTAAAAATACAAACCCCTTGGATTCAAAAAGTACAGCTAGAATTATTTCCAAGAAAGGTTAAATGTTAGTGTAATTAAGCAATATGATATTCATATCCCACAGCAAATAGAACTGTTCTAGATATAGTGGATATTCAATAAACATTCATTATTTGAGACCTTTTTTCTTGATGTTCGAAAAGGCTGTAGATAGATCAGCATGGGATCATTTGTCTTCTTATAAATCTCCCAGAAACTATGTCCAGTTTTTGTGGCTAAAATGCTTTTCAAACAGGTAACAGCTGCTGATCGCACTTTGACACTGAAAAACACATATAATTCAAATGCCACAAAGTATATCAACTATTAATCTTGATGAATGTTAAGCAGCTCCCAATGAAAAAATTAAAATCTAAAATTTTAAATTTATATTAGGAAATGTTTACATTTATTAGGAAATTTTACATCTATAAAATTCTATAAAATCAAAGCAAAAATTATCAAAGGATTTTTAATATTCCTTGAGTAAACATGAGTTACTCATCACTGTAACAGCAATTCCCTTCATTCAATATAATAAAGTTTATATTATGACTACTAAAAATTAAAAACTCATAAAAAGAAATACTTGAGAATAACATTGACTAATAAGAATGAGTAATAAGAATGACAGAAAACTAATTCACCCAAGAAAAAAATATTTTGATACCATTTTCTCTAAAAGGTACAAATAATTTGGGGTAACACAGGATGGAATTTCCCTACAAATGATAATTTTAAACAAACAGTAAGTATGTACTTATTCTGACCAGAAGCTAGTTGAAATCATTAGGTAAGGCATCTAAAACCTCTAATAAAAAATTAAACGTCCTTCTCTTTTGCAAAGAATTAGGTAAAGGAGGGCTGCAATACAAGAGTACTGAAAATATGACAGCTGACAAAAAATGTCATAAAGCCTGATACTATAAATGATGACGAGCTGTCAAGTAAAGGCTTAATTCTATGTCTCAATTTAAGACATAGAAGCATAAACCCTAAACTTGGATTCATCTCTCATTCCTCTTTCTTTCCCTCACTCCTCCACATCCAATTCATCAGCACGTCCTGCTGCCTCTATGTTAAAAACATACCCTAGTTCCATCCGTGTTCCATCTCATCTCCATTACCGCCACCCTTATCCAAGTCACCATGATTTCTCCTCTGGACTACTGCAATAGTTTCATAATCAGCTTTCTGTTTCCATTTTTGCCCTATCACAAGCCATTTGCCATATCTGTCAGAGTAAAAATGCAAGTTGCATCATGGCACTACTCTGGTTAAAACTCCATGGCTTCCTTATATGTTTCAAATAAAATCCAAATTTTTTAATCGGAATTAGTCCTACCTTTCTAATTTCATTTCATACCATCTTCTTCCACACCAGGCTTTTTCTGATCCTCAAACACATGAAGCTTATTTCCATTCTAGCTATTCCCTGTCTGCAATATTTTATCCCTAATCAACTTCTAGCTGATTCCTGATCACTCAGATCAGCTAGATGACACTTCCTCAGAGAAGCCTTCCATGATTCTGGGAATTCCTTGGTCAACATTCCCTTTGTATACCTGAGGCCCCTCAAACATGTAATGATTTTTTTCCTCTTACAAAAAAGACATGAAAAACAAATTGTACCTATCCCTGTGGTTCTCAAGTTTAAGTCACACTAATATTTCTGTGCACCTTCTTCAGAAAAACCAATTGCAAACTACTGTGTAACAAATGAAACACTTAATGCTTGCAAATTTTCTGTGGAAAATCTCTTCAAAAGCTGTGCTAGATATAATTTGAAATACATTTTTAAAAATGAGATAGATTAATAAATGGATAGAAGGATGGCTAAATGTGATACAGCAAGGATAATAATAGTAGGATCTAGGAAGAATCTAGGTGGTGAGTATATGGGTATTTACTGTAAAATTCTTTCAATTTTGCTGTATGCTTGAAAATTTTTATAATAAAAAGTTGGGAAGGAAATCACACCAGCCTTTTTACTGTAACAACAACAACAAAAGAGTGAAATATACATGTCCATTAAATCAACAATGAAAACAGAGCAGGTAGACATTATTGCCAATCATTTATTCCCCAAGAGAAGCGGGGGGTATTATAGGGAAACGGATGCAAAATACCCATTTACTTAGAAAGATGCCCAATTGTGGGCAAAAATCCTTTGAACCCAGTCTCCAAAAATGGTGGTGATAAGGTGCTCAAATATATCAAAATAAATACATCTGGCCCTTGAACAACGAGGATTTGAACTGTGCAGGTCCACTTATACATGGATTTTTTTCAACAGTAAATACTACAGTACTACACAATCTGCAGTTGGTTGACTCCTCGGATGCAGAACCACGGATACGGAGGGCCAACTATAATTATACACGAATTTTCCACTGAGCAAAGGGTCAGCATCCCAACCCCCACATTGTTCAAGGATCTGTAAATAATAAATAGATAACTCCAAATAAATAGATAGATAAATGGGGAGTGGAAGACAGAGAAAAAGTAATCTCATAATCAGCAAGCTGAAATTATACTATTTGTTGCAATTTTGTTTTGCATTCTATGCATTAATAGGCAAAAGAAAAAGCCCTTCTGATTAGCTTAAGACTTTTGGAGTTAAAAAATTTCTGCTCTATGACTTATTTTAAAAGGATCAAAATGTCTAGCCAGGAGGAGAGTGGCACCTTTGATTCTGACAAGTGCACAAAATATCCCCATTTACGTTCCCCTATCTTAATGTTTTGTGTGGAACCACTTGGTAGTTTTCATATTGTTTGTCTAGTCTACTCTCACTAAAATTTAACATGGACCTTGTCTGGTATATCTATCACTATATCAAGTTACCTGGCATATAGTAGTAGGGTTTTAGTAATTATGTGAATTAATAAAAATACAATGATATTCATTAAATATTTAAGACTGAAAGTATGGCAACTATAAGGAGAATGCTTTAGTTATTGGAAATGCTAATTCATATGAGGTATCAATTTTGAATGTCAGATTAAGTGCTATCAGGTACAAGGTATCATTAAATACTCACCAATCTTCCACCAGTGTATTATTCAGGTAGGTCAGCATTATGAAGGTCCACTGAAGTTCTTTATCTTCAAATAACTCAAGGGCCTTGGTATAAGATGTATCTTTACTACATTGTATCGCTATTGTAGAGAAATCTATAGGACCCACTTCTCCCAAGCAGCTTCCAACAGCCTCTATATATAGAAATTCCATTTCAGTAAAGTTATAGCTAAAAGATCATACATAAAACAGAAATTTTCTAATTTCAAAAATATGTTTTGTCATCCTTTAAGATTTAAGTGTTTTCTCAAAGATGCTGAATAGATTAAAGAAGCTACAAAATACTGTATCATTTCCTTCACATATCATCCATGTCAGCAATATTTTCCCCTATAGAATCATATCCAAGAGCTAGATTAACTAGTAGAAAATAGTTTTTAAGGAAAGTCTAAATATAGCAGCTGTATGCGAGTATCAATTTTCTGGGGGGTATTACATAAAGACCACAAATCTTAAATACTCAGTTCAGTGAAAATTCACACACACACACACACACATACATGCAGGAACACACATTTTTTTTCCCACCTGTATTATCACTACCCAGATGAAGACAGATGTTTTCAAGATGCCAGAGGGCCCCCTCATGTTCTTTCCCAGTCATGATGGAATTTAATAAAACATGTTAAAAAATTATTTGATAGTCCTCCTTTCAAAAGGTGGAGCCTAATTCTTCCCTTGAGTGTGGGCTGTACTTAGTGTCTTACTTCTAAAAAAACAGAATGTGTACAAGTCTTTCACCTCCTTAACTAAAATTATCCCAGGTATTTAATTCTCTTAAATGTTATTATAAATGGAATTGTAAATGGAATGGAATTTCCATTTTAGATTGTTCATTGCTGGTGTACAGAAACACAAATGAATTTTGTGTGTTGATCTTGTATCCTGCAACTTGGCTGAATTCATTTATTACCTCTCTTATAGTAACTTTCCTAAAGATTTTCTGGGACTTCCTATATATATATACAGTAATGTCATCTGTGAATAGAGATAGTGTTTACTTCTTTGTTTTCCAGTTTTTGTTCAATTGCTCTGGCTATAACTTCCAGTATAACGGTGAATAGCAGTGGGCAACTTTGTCTCATTCCTGATCTGAGGAAGACATTCAGTCTTTCACCATTAAATATGACATTAGCTGTGGGTACAAATCACTAAGGTTTTATGCTATGCAGGAAAGCCACTTAGGCCTCCTGTAGCAAGTTACATTTGTCCCCAGAAGCAGTGCTACTATGGACAAAGGGTAAATTCCTTGGTCAAAGGAAAGTTCTAGAGTACTGATAAGGTTTTGTTTCTTGGTCTGGTTACTAGATGCACAGGTGTGTTCTCTTTGCAAAAAATTCTTCAAGTTATATACTTACGACTTTTCTATATGTAAGATATATTTCAATAAAAAATTTACAAGGAAAGAAGTACCCTAGACACTAGACCTCCACTGAGAAGTTAAGGAAGACTCTGTTGAAAGACAGTAGAATCTCTGAAGCATCTCTTATTTCTCCCACTTTTCTTATTTGAAGTAATTATTTCATGACAACTTCAAGCTGACTTTAATCATGTGATTTTTCCATCCTGTGATCACCAAATCTAAAACACCTATACCAGGCATGATGTTGGCTATTTATCTTACATTAGGTTACCCCCAAATGGTGGCAGAAAAGGACTTGAATATGGTTTTAATATCTGAACTTAATATAGCCCTCCAAGTCCTCATTCTTTCTGTTATATAAAAAAGATATTAAGTACCAGTCAGTTATATCTATAAAATGTATCAGAAGTCAATTTATTTGCAACTTAATGCTACAAACAGGTTTTTCTGACTTTCCTAAATATTCACAAGGCATTTTCAAATTAATAGTTATGTACATGTGTTAATCACTAACTTTTTACTTTATATGAATGTCTAAGGGAGGAAAATATGAAAGGAGGGCTGCTTAGGGAGACTTGAACTAAACAGAAATATAACAAGCATCTCACATTTCCCCAATATTCCAAATAACAAACTTTTACTGGTTTTTAAAATGCTACGGGGCTTCCCTGGTGGTGCAGTGGTTGGGAATCTGCCTGCCAATGCAGGGGACATGGGTTCGAGCCCTGGTCTGGGAAGATCCCACATGCCGCAGAGCAACTGGGCCCGTGAGCCACAATTGCTGAGCCTGTGCGTCTGGAGCCTGTGCTCCGCAATGAGAGAGGCCGCAACAGTGAGAGGCCTGCACACCGCGATGAAGAGTGGTCCCCACTTGCCACAACTAGAGAAAGCCCTCGCACAGAAACGAAGACCCAACATAGCCATAAATAAATAAAAAAATAAAAATAAATAAAATGCTATGAAGATGACCATTCAAACAAAAAAACTCATATTCATTCAGCCAAATAGTTTACCTAAAACTTCTCTTTCACCAGTGTGGTTTACTGCCATCTTGGATAACTGCAACAAGCTGACAACTAGCTTCACCATTACACCATCTGGAGGGTTATCTAGAAGCAGTTTTGAAAAAATTAGTTTAAGCTACAGTGAAGACAACACTTTTCTTTATACCATGCTCATATATTAAATTGTGTGACTAGAAAACTTGTACAAAGTTTTTAAAAAAGATTTTAAATTGTGAGCATTTCAAAAATATGAGGTGAATGAATGTATCTGAACTTTCTTCTTAAAGAGAATCATGTAAAAATGATCAGCAATATTTGGCAGACAGAGAGAGAAAAATGTCTTAAATTGTGCAGAGAAATCAATACCTTAGCAAAATCACAGTTAGAAACACATAATCATTCAACATTAAACTAGAAGGAACCTTGGGAGCATGCTTGGTTTTTTAGCCTCTTGCAGATAGAATACACCAGCAATGTCCAACAGAACTTTCTGCAATGATGAAAATGGTCTATAATCTGTGCTGTCCAATGACAGCCACAAGCCACATGTTACTACAGAGAACGTGACATGTGCTAACACAACAAAGAAATTGAACTTTATATTTTATTGAATTTTAATTCATTTAAATTTAAATAGCTATAAACATCTACTGGCTATATTGGTCTGGATCAATAAAATACGAAAACACACACAAAAACAGGAGATAGAAAGAGGGGTTCGTGTTTTTTATATATATATATATATATATATATATATATAGATAGATATAGATATATATATCTATATCACAAGAACAAATATACTAGAAACTCAGATTTCGGATGGTCAAAACAAAATTAATTTTTAAACGTACTGAGGATAAAAATATCAGAATAGAAACATGAAGTTAAAGAGCACAGGAAGATGTAAATCAAAACATAAGCAGAAAGAGTTTCCACCAAGTGCAGTACTATAATAACCTAAACTCAAATCAAATCAACATAAAATGGATGTTTTAAGTAAAAAAAAAAAAAACCAAAAAACCTAGAAACACAAATAAATATGTGTATATATACAAAACACACACATAGGGCTTCCCTGGTGGTGCAGTGGTTGAGAATCCGCCTGCCAATGCAGGGGACACAGGTTCGAGCCCTGGTCTGGGAAGATCCCACATGCTGCGGAGCAACTGGGCCCGTGAGCCACAACTATTGAGCCTGTGCGTCTGGAGTCTATGCTCCCCAACAAGAGAGGCCGCGATAGAGAGAGGCCCCCAGACCGCGATGAAGAGTGGCCCCCACCCAAAACCTATGGGATGCAGCAAAAGCAGTTCTAAGAGGGAAGTTTATAGCTATACAAGCCTACCTAAAGAAACAAGAAAAATCTCAAGTAAACAATCTAACCTTACACCTAAAGAAACTAGAGAAAGAAGAACAAACAAAACGCAAAGTTAGCAGAAGGAAAGAAATCATAAAGATCAGAGTGGAAATAAATGAAATAGAAACAAAGAAAACAATAGCAAAGATCAATAAAACTAAAAGCTGGTTCTTTGAGAAGATAAACAAAATTGATAAGCCATTAGCCAGACTCATCAAGAAAAAGAGGGAGAGGACTCAAATCAATAAAATCAGAAATGAAAAAGGAGAAGTTACAACAGACACTGCAGAAATACAAAGCATCCTAAGAGACTACTACAAGCAACTTTATGCCAATAAAATGGACAACCTGGAAGAAATGGGCAAATTCTTAGAAAGGTATAACCTTCCAAGACTGAACCAGGAAGAAACAGAAAATATGAACAGACCAATCACAAGTAATGAAATTGAAACTGTGATTAAAAATCTTCCAACAAACAAAAGTCCAGGACCAGATGGCTTCACAGGTGAATTCTATCAAACATTTAGAGAAGAGCTAACACCTATCCTTCTCAAACTCTTCCAAAAAAATTGCAGAGGAAGGAACACTCCCAAACTCATTCTATGAGGCCACCATCACCCTGATACCAAAACCAAACAAAGACACTACAAAGAAAGAAAATTACAGACCAATATCACTGATGAATATAGATGCAAAAATCCTCAACAAAATACTAGCAAACAGAATCCAACAACACATTAAAAGGATCATACACCACTATCAAGTGGGATTTATCCCAGGGATGCAAGGATTCTTCAATATACGCAAATCAATCAATGTGATACACCATATTAACAAATTGAAGAAGAAAAACCATATGATCATCTCAATAGATGCAGAAAAAGCTTTTGACAAAATTCAACACCCATTTCTGATAAAAACTCTCCAGAAAGTGGGCATAGAGGGAACCTACCTCAACATAATAAAGCCCATATATGACAAACCCACAACAAACATCATTCTCAATGGTGAAAAACTGAAAGCATTTCCTCTAAGATCAGGAACGAGACAAGGATGTCCACTCTCACCACTATTATTCAACATAGTTCTGGAAGTCCTAGCCATGGCAATCAGAGAAGAAAAAGAAATAAAAGGAATATAAATTGGAAAAGAAGAAGTAAAACTGTCACTGTTTGCGGATGACATGATACTATACATAGAGAATCCTAAAACTGCCACCAGAAAACTGCTAGAGCTAATTAATGAATATGGTAAAGTTGCAGGATACAAAATTAATGCACAGAAATCTCTTGCATTCCTATACACTAATGATGAAAAATCTGAAAGAGAAATTATGGAAACACTCCCATTTACCATTGCAACAAAAAGAATAAAATACCTAGGAATAAACCTACCTAGGGAGACAAAAGACCTGTATGCAGAAAACTATAAGACACG
Source organism: Eschrichtius robustus (assembly GCF_028021215.1). NCBI lineage: Eukaryota > Metazoa > Chordata > Mammalia > Artiodactyla > Eschrichtiidae > Eschrichtius > Eschrichtius robustus. The sequence continues at coordinate 19,587,283 of NC_090834.1, read as the reverse complement.
GATGAAAGAAATTAAAGATGATACCAACAGATGGAGAGATATACCATGTTCTTGGATTGGAAGAATCAACATTGTGAAAATGACTATACTACCCAAAGCAATCTATAGATTCAATGAAATCCCTATCAAATTACCAATGGCATTTTTTATGGAGCTAGAACAAATCATCTTAAAATTTGTATGGAAACACAAAAGACCCCAAATAGCCAAAGCAGTCTTGAGGGAAAAAAACGGAGCTAGAGGAATCAGACTCCCTGACTTCAGACTATACTACAAAGCTACAGTCATCAAGACAATATGGTACTGGCACAAAACAGAAACATAGATCAATGGAACAAGATAGAAAGCCCAGAGATAAACCCACGCACCTATGGTCAACTAATCTATGACAAAGGAGGCAAAGATATACAATGGAGAAAAGACAGTCTCTTCAATAAGTGGTGCTGGGAAAACTGGACAGCTACATGTAAAAGAATGAAATTAGAATACTCCCTAACACCACACACAAAAATAAACTCAAAATGGATTAGAGACCTAAATGTAAGACTGGACACTATAAAACTCTTAGAGGAAAACATAGGAAGAACACTCTTTGACATAAATCACAGCAAGATCTTTTTTGATCCACCTCCTAGAGTAATGGAAATAAAAACAAAAATAAACAAATGGGACCTAATGAAACTTCAAAACTTTTGCACAGCAAAGGAAACCATAAACAAGACAAAAAGACAACCCTCAGAATGGGAGAAAATATTTGCAAACAAATCAACGGACAAAGGATTAATCTCCAAAATATATAAACAGCTCATTCAGCTCTATATTAAAGAAACAAACAGCCCAATCCAAAAATGGGCAGAAGACCTAAATAGACATTTCTCCAAAGAAGACATACAGACGGCCACGAAGCACATGAGAAGATGCTCAACATTACTAATTATTAGAGAAATGCAAATCAAAACTACAATGAGGTATCACCTCACACCAGTTAGAATGGGCATCATCAGAAAATCTACAAACAACAAATGCTGGAGAGGGTGTGGAGAAAAGGGAACCCTCTTGCACTGTTGGTGGGAATGTAAATTGATACAGCCACTATGGAGAACAGTATGGAGGTTCCTTAAAAAACTAAAAATAGAATTACCATATGACCCAGCAATCCCACTACTGGGCGTATACCCAGAGAAAACCGTAATTCAAAAAGACACATGCACCCAAATGTTCATTGCAGCACTATTTACAATAGCCAGGTCATGGAAGCAACCTAAATGCCCATCAACAGACGAATGGATAAAGAAGTTGTGGTACATATATACAATGGAATATTACTCAGCCATTAAAAGGAACGAAATTGAGTCATTTGTTGAGACGTGCATGGATCTAGAGACTGTCATACAGAGTGAAGTAAGTCAGAAAGAGAAAAACAAATATCGTATATTAACACATGTATGTGGAACCTAGAAAAATGGTACAGATGAGCCTGTTTGCAGGGCAGAAGTTGAGACACAGATGTAGAGAACAGACATATGGACACCAAGGGGGGGAAACTGCGGTGGGGTGGGGATGGTGGTGTGCTGAATTGGACGATTGGGATTGACATGTATACACTGATGTGTATAAAATTGATGACTAATAAGAACCTGCAGTATAAACAAACAAACAAACAAAACAACTAATACTAAACTTTCATTGGGTTATTTGTATGGAAATATGTTAATATAAATGTTTCAGACATTACATGAAATTTCTAAAAATCTTATATGTTCTGGTATAATGTTATAAGTAATAATCCTAGTTATTACTTTAAAATGTATATCTCAGAAATAACTAATTTTCTTGTCAACTGCATTATTACGAACTTTCATCAAATCTTTAACCGTGGTCATTTTTAAGTCTTTTGTCATTTACAGACAGTTCTGGGTGTACTCTGATGATTTTGTAAATATGTTCCTATAAAACGGTTTCATCTTCAGGAAATTCATGGAAAAGACTCTGACAAGTACAGGTTTCTGGTAACTGACTGTACTGCTGAACTGAATGAATAAGCATTTTCAGAACTCTAATGAAAAACTGATGAGCTCATAAAGGTGCTAACAAAAGATCAAGGTGAAAAAAAAAATTAATTACATGGGACTGAGTGAACTGATGAGGATGAGTATAATTTTTGTGACTTTCTGTTTGAATTTAAAAAAAAGAAAAAATCCCACAAGGACTCAGAGGCAAAGAATATACAAATCAATTTTCACTGCAAAGTAAAGGAGCTGTTACAGTGGAGGATTACTGAACTGGATGTCAATATTATGACATAGTATGAGTGTGTTTCATGTTTGGTAATGGCAATCATTGTTGCTTTTGTTGTGGTCATCCATGTACAATGCTTGGTGTCAGTCTATTTATCTCTTGTAAAAATAAAATACAGTGTGTGTGTGTGGAAAAAAAAAAAAAAAGAGTGGCCCCCGCTTGCCGCAACTAGAGAAAGCCCTCGCACAGAAACGAAGACCCAACACAGCCAAAAATAAATAAATAAATAAATAAATAATTTTAAAAAACACACACATATATACATACACACAAAACACATACATGGCTAAGATGTTTAAAATAAAATGAAAAATAACATTTCTTTTACTTAAATAAATTGGGGTAGTAGGCAGAGACAAATTACCTTGCATGCCTGCTCTAAGAAATTCAAATTTTTCTTTTAGGCAGTAGCAAATTGTTAACATTTTTTAAGCAGTAGAATAACATGATTATATTTGGACTTAGAGAAATCATTCTGGCAGAGGTGCAGAGAATGGATAAAATGTGAGTAGTTCAAGGTAAGGAGACCACTTTAGGAAGTCTTTCATAACTAAATGAGAACTGATGAGGGTCTGAAATGAACTAAATCTGTGGCAATTAAACCAAGAGCAAGAATTTATAAAAGATTCTTTCAAAAAGAAATGGGTACAAATAACCCAAGTCATTAAAATTAGTACCCTGAGATGCTCTCATAAGATCCATCATCTGATCTTTATGTTGCTCTAGTTGTCTTCGAAGATCCTTCAATCCTTCAAGCCTTGTCAATGGAAGTGCATCATAAACATTTACTGAGAGAAAATGGTTAATTTCCTAAAAGAGAAAATTAGCTAAAAATGTAACTTGCTTTTGACATGTATTGGCTGAGTCTGTAAAATAAAACTTAAAAATTTTTTTAAATTAGTGCCTTCTACAGATACTGACTCATAACACTGTTACTACCAAACAAGGTAGAAATAAATTACTTATTTCACTTCAAATCCTACAACGTTTTAATCATTTAAATTGCAGTAGACTCTCTCATGATACAGTATCTAGAGTTTAAGATTGTTATAGCATACTCAGAGGGAAAAGCTTAAATTTCTATTTATTTAGTACTGCAACTCTAGTTTTATCTTAATATATTTAACCACATTTTCATACTGATTATAGTCAAATGTAGAGTATACTTTTAAAATTATAATAAGATTTATAAAGAAAAATCTATTTGAACATAGTTTTGAAGTTTATAAAGGTTAAAACAAGATTAAAACTTGAAAAACTCTTCAGAAAGTTACATATCTTCTATAATTCAAACATTATATTGTCCGACAAAGGGTCAGATGGTAATTTTGAGATATTAATGAATCTTATGTGTATGAAAATCAAGCATATTTTATATCATATTTCTTCAATATTTAAATTCAGATCTTTAACAAGAAATTTTGAATTTATAACTTTTACTGCAATGCAAGAGTATATATTAAGATTTAGTTTTTTATCTGTTAAGAGGATAGATTTCATGTCATGTTTTCTTTAACCATAATTTTTAAAAAAGATTGGTTTTTACTTTCAGAGCATTAGTTTCTAAAAAGTACTACTAACCTCTCTAATACAAAATAGCAATATTATGGAATAATTATTACCTCCAAAAGTGAAAAGGGTCCTCTACTGTATTTGATTTTCTGCTGAGTAATACGCAAATCCTTAAAGACAACATGGTCAGGAAAAGGATCTAAAAGTTTAATCGTGATATAGAGATTTTCATTATCCTTGTTATCAATCACTAAGTATTTCAACAAGTCCAATACCTAAACATAATTAAAAAAGAAAAAATCAAGAGGAGAAATGGATTAATTATATTTTAAAGTAAAACAACCAAACCCACTGTAATAAATGATAAAAACTCTACTTAGTTCAGATAAAATCACTTCTAAGGCACCCAGCTACTACTGTTTCTGTGCTTTCAAATAATTCAACAAATATGTAAGGCCTTTACTCCAGGATGGACACTGAGGTATACAGTTGTCAATATTACTGAAACATTTTATATAAGTAATACCTCACACATCATCATAGTGGAGTGAACTACATCCTTAGTTTTGACTACCTCTATACTTCAGCATAAGTAAGAGATAGAAATCAGGTTATTCATTAGATCAAAATTACTAGGTGCTCTGTAATTAAATGATTACAAGGATTAATTCACTGAGAATGTTTTCCCCACCATTTTTCAAAGAATATTTCCACTAAAATTACTGATTACACCAAGTAAACATAAACACTCGGCTCCTTCCAACAATACTTTATCAGTGTATTTCAAATATCATTTTGAATATGATTTGGGAAATTACCTGTTCCTGAACCTCCATCTGATCATCCACAAGGGGTATAAGTGTACCAACAATAACATGAAGATGACTTTCTAAAGCATCCTTACAGTAAGTTACTGCTGTGTGGCAAACCCGGCTTAACAGGTCACAACAAAGGGAGAAGCTACGTAATGACACATCCATGAAATGAGAAGGCCTAATATAGGGGAAAAAAAACAGTAAGTTCTAGGACACTACTTTGACATAAACTCATTCAAAAGTCACTTTTATTCAACAGCTCTAATTCTGATGTGGCTTGACATAAAAGTCACTTTCACATCTAAGTCCTTAATAGTTTAAAACCCGAAAAGAGAAGTGACATCAGCAAAATGACAGAGTAGGAAGCTCCAAGCTCCCCTGACAGAAACACTGAAAAACAAGCAAACTGTAAGAGCTTTGTTAGAACTCTGTAAAACAGTCAAAAGTTTACAGCAATCAAGCAATCGCTGATATCAAGAAAAAGGAAACTTAAAAACTAGGAAAGCTTTGCGGTGATTTTACTTGCCCTTGCCCCACGAACCCCCCAGCCTGGCAATAGTCATGAAAACTGCAGTCCCCATTTCCAACGTGGGATCCTGGTCCTTAGTTCTGAAGGGAGCAGAGCATATTTTATTCGCAAATGATTGTGTATGTCTGTTCTAAACCTGTCTGGGAGCTACCTGAAGGACTAATATAAGGTGCTTGGCTCTTGTTTTTCCTAACTTGGGTCTCCTACAGGCTGGAAAAGCTGAGGGCACTGCTTGAAGACATTGTAAGGCGAACCAACAACCCACAGCTGCCTGGGATAACAGACTGCCTAATGCCTAGGATGAAAAGCTAGAGAGAGAGTTTCCTTGTAAAGTTAGAACACTCAAAATCACTCACATTGGGCTTCCCTGGTGGGGCAGTGGTTAAGAATCCGCCTGCCAATGCAGGGGACATGGGTTCGAGCCCTGGTCTGGGAAGATCCCATATGCCACGGAGCAACTAAGCCTGTGCACCACAACTACTGAGCCTGCGCTGTAGAGCCTACGAGTCACAATTACTGAGCCCACGTACCACAACTACTGAAGCCCACGCAACTAGAGCCCGTGCTCCACAAGAGAAGCCACTCCAATGAGAAGCCCGCGCACCGCAACGAAGAGTAGCCCCCACTCACCGCAACTAGAGACAGCCCACGTGCAGCAATGAAGACCCAACACAGCCAAAAATAAATTAAAAAAAAAAAATTCACTCACATTTTCAGGGAATTGATAAAGTCACACACATGCCCAGGGTAAGGTGCTTGCTCAAAAACTACCTAAGAAGACCATAATCTTTCACTTTGGGCTTAACCTTAGGCTCAGTGCAAGCCGAGCTAAATGCTGAAGGAGAGTCTTAACACAGAGCCAATCTGCAAAGACTAGGAAAGGTTTTCTCTCTCTCTTTCTCTCTCTTTGGCTCCTGGTATTCAAGGAGATCTCTGTCAAAATGCTACCTGAACACAAGTTAAGCAACAGTCTTCAGTGACTACAATGGCAAGGAATATGCCCTCTAGAAAAACAGTTGAGTAAATTCATGAAACAAATGTACCCCTACAGCCTTCAACAATTCAAAAAAAAAAAAAAAAAGTCAAACCTTGGGGAAGGGGAAAATCTGATTTCCACAGGTAATATATCATAATAGTAAAATGTCCAGTTTCAACAAAAAAATCACAAGGTATTCAAAGAAATAGGAAAGTATGGACCATTCAAAGGAATAAAATATATTGACTAAAACAGTTCCCAAGGAAGGTCAGACTGGAATTATTGGACAAAGACATTGTCAAACAACTGTCTTAAACATGCTAAAAGAGCTTAAAGACAAATGAAAATGAAGATACAGCATACCAAACTAATGGGATTCAGCAAGGGCAGTGCTGAGAGGAAATTATGTTGCAGTAAACAGCTACATTAAAAAAGAAGAAAGACTTGAAGAACACTACAAACAAGAATTAACACCTCAAACTCTTCCAGAAAAGGGAACAGGAGGGAACACTTCCTAACTCATTTTGTGAGGCCAGCATTTCTGATACAAAAGTAAGATAAAGACACCACAGGAAAATTATAGTCTCTAATACTCTTATGAATATATATATATATATATATATATATATATATATATATATATATATATATATATATATGCAAAACTCCTCAACAAAATACTAGCAAACTGAATCTAACAGCACATTAAAAGGATACACATCAGGGCAGGAGTCAAGATGGCAGTGTGGGAAGACACGGAGTTAGTGTCTCCCTACAACTAAGGTGTCTGCTGGCTGCTGCTGGGGGACTCTGACCCTCAAGGAGACAGGAGGAACCCCAGAGTGAACTGGTAGAACGTAGGGGAACCGAGGTGGGGGAGGAGAAGTGGAGGCCAGACAAGACCGGCGTCCCTGAGGCTGGGGAGATCAGGAGAGGCAGGTGGGAGGGACTCTCCGGGAAGAGCAGGAGAGGAGCAGAGGGCGATCACCTGGCCCACTCGGGCCAGGGGCCTGCTGAGCTCCCAAGCCGGTTCCCCCAACTCCAAAGCCCAACCAGGCCATGTGGGTCCTGGGGGCGTAGGAGGGAGGCCGGGGAGATCAGGAGTGGCAGGTGGGAGGGGCCCTTGGGGAGGAGAGGGAGAGGAGTGGTGGGCAATGGCCTGCTCACTCGGGCACGGGGAGGCTCCTGAGCTCCCAGGCCAGTCCCCTGCCCTACAAGGTCCCCACTTCACACCACTGCCTGGCTGCATTGGTCCTGCGGGCATAGGAGGGAGGCCGGGGAGATCGGGAGACATAGGCGGGAGGGGCCCTCCCAGACCCCAGACCAGAGGAGCAGAAGAGGAGAGGAGGGAGCTTGTCCCACCCACTCAAGCTCAGGAAGCCTGCTGGGCTCCCAGATGAGGTCCCCTGCCCTCTGAGACAAGGGGTGGGGGGCACGCCTGGGGCCCTTCAGTTCCTTGAGCCTAAGCCCCATCCCCCACAGGCCCCAGGGCCTTTTCTAGCCCTGTGGGTCCTGAGCATTGGCCCCGCCCACCACCCAAACCTCCCCCTTGCTTAGGGCCCACTCTCCACAGCCAATGCCTTCCCCCTCCCGCCCTCCGCCTTTTTTTTTTTCTTTTCCCTCCTTCTCTTTTTTTACTATTGTGGTACTGATGTTCCTTCTGGTGGTTGATTCATCTATATTTTTATTTTTACATTCTTTCTAACATATCTGTTAGTTTCCTAGTCTAATTTTATTTTTTACTTTGTTATCGCTCTTTCTTTTTTTTTTCTTGCCACCCCACGCAGCTTGTGGGATCTTGATTGGCGAGCCGAGGGTCGGGCGGAAGCTCCTACGGTGGGGTTCCAAGTCCGAACCACTGTACTAACAGAGAACCTCAGACCCCAGGGAATATTCATTGGAGTGAGGTCTCACAGAGCTCCTCATCTCAACACCAAGACCCAGCTCTACCCAATAGCCTACAAACTCAAGTGTTAGAAGCCTCAGGCCAAACAACCAGTAAAACAGGAACACGGTCCCACTCATAAAAGAAAAAATTAGATGGCAAAAAAATATGTCACAGATGAAGGAACAAGGTAAAAACCTACAAGACCAAATAAATGAAGAGGAAATAGGCAATCTACCTGAAAAAGAATTCAGAGTAGTGATAGTAAAGATGATCCAGAATCTCGAGAATGGAAGCACGGACTGAGAAAATACAAGAAATGATTAACAAAGATCTAGAAGAACTAAAGAACAAACAGAGATGAACAACAGAATAACTGAAATGAAAAATATACTAGAAGGAATCAGTAGCAGAATAATGGAGGCAGAAGAACGAATAAGTGAGCTGGAAGACAAAATGGTGGAAATAACTGCCAAGGAGCAGAAGAAAAAGGAATGAAAAGAATTGAAGACAATCTCAGAGACCTCTGGGACAACAATAAACACACCAACATTCGAATTATAAGGGTCCCAGAAAAAAAGAGAAAAAGAAAGGGTCTGAGAAACTATCTGAAGAGATTATAGTTGAAAACTTCCATAACATGGGAAAGGAAATAGTCACCCAACTCCAGGAAGCACAGACAGTCCCATACAGGATAACCCCTAGGAAAAACACACCAACACATATATTACTCAAACTAACAAAAATTAAGTTCAAAGAAAAAATATTAAAAGCAGCAAGGGAAAAACAAAAAATAACATACCATAAGATTATCAGCTGATTTTTCTGCAGGCCAGAAGGGAGTGGCAAGATGCACTTAAAGTGATGGAAGAGAAAAACCTACAACCAAGATTACTCTACCCAGCAAGGATCTCATTCAGAGTCAATGGAGAAGACAAAAGCTTTTCATACAAGCAAATGCTAAGAGAATTCAGCATCACCAATCCAGTTTTAGAACAAATGCTAAAGAAACTTCTCTAAGTGGGAAACACAGGAGAAGAAAAAGAACCACAAAAACAAACCCAAAACAATTAAGAAAATGGTAATAGGAACATACATATCCTATATAATAACCTTGAATGTAAATGGATTAAAGGCCCCAACCAAAGGACACAGACTGGCTGAATGGATACAAAAACCAGACCCATATATATGCCATCTACAAGAGACCCACTTCAGACCTAGGGACACATACAGACTGAAAGTGAAGGGATGGAAAAATATATTCCATGCAAATGGAAATTAAAAGAAAGCTGGAGTAGCAATACTCATATCACATAAAATAGACTTTAAAATAAAGACTGTTACAAGAGTTAAGGAGGGACACTACATAAGAAGATATAACAATTATAAACGTTTATGCACCCAACATAGCACCTCTATACATAAGGCAAATGTTAACAACCATGAAAGGAGAAATTGTCAGTAACACAATAATAGTAGGGGACTTTAACACCCCACTTACGCCAATGGACAGATCATCCAAACAGAAAATAAATAAGGAAACACAAGCTTTAAATGACACAGTATACCAGACAGATCTACTTGATATTTACAGAACATTCCATCCAAAAGTGGCAGAATACACTTTCTTCTCAAGTGCACACGGAACATCCTCCAGGATACATCACATCTTGGGTCACAAATGAAGCCTCGGAAAATTTGAGAAAATTGAAATCGTATCAGGCATCTTTTCTAACCACAACACTATGAGACTGGAAATCAATTACACGAAAAAAACTGTAAAAAACACAAATACATGGAGGTTAAAAAGTGTGCCACTAAATAACCAAGAGATCATTGAAGAAATCAAAGAAGAAATAAAAAAATACACAGAAACAAACGACAATGAAAACACGACAACCCAAAACCTATGGGACGCAGCAAGAGCACTTCTAAGAGGGAAGTTTATAGCAATTCAATCTCACCTCAAGAAACAAGAAAAATCTCAAACTATCTAACCCTACACTTAAAACAACTAGAGAAAGAAGAACAAACAAAACCCAAAGTTACTAGAAGGAAAGAAATCATAAAGATCAGAGCAGACATAAATGAAATGGAAACGAAAAAAACAATAGCAAAGATCAATAAAACTAAAAGCTGGTTCTTTGAGAAGATAAACAAAATTGATAAACCCTTAGCCAGACTCATCAGGAAAAAAAGGGAGAGGACGCAAATCAATAAAATTAGAAATGAAAAAGGAGAAATCACAACTGACACTGCAGAAATACAAAGGATTGTAAGAGACTACTACCAACAACTGTATGCCAATAAAACGGACAACCGTGAAGAAATGGACAAATTCTTGGAAAGGTACAATTTTCCAAGACTGAACCAGGAAGAATTAGAAAATATAAACAGACCTGTCACGAGTAATGAAATTGAAACCATAATTAAAAATCTTCCAACAAACAAAAGTCCAGGACCAGATGGCTTCAGAGGAAAATTCTATCAAACATTTAGAGAAGAGCTAACACCCATCCTTCTCAAACTCTTCCAAAAAATTGCACAGGGAGAAACACTCCCAAACTCATTCTACGAAGCCACCATCACCCTGATACCAAAACCAGACAAAGATATCACAAAAAAAGAAAATTACAGACCAATACCATTGATGAACATAGATGCAAAAATCCTGAACAAAATACTAGCAAACACAATCCAACAGCACATTAAAAGGATCATACACTATGATCAAGCGGGATTTATCCCAGGGATGCAAGGATTCTTCCATATACACAAATCAATCAATGTGATACACCACATTAACAAATTAAGGAATAAAAACGACGTGATCATCTCAATAGATGCAAAAAAGCTTTTGACATAATTCAACACCATTTATGATAAAAACTCTCCAGAAAATGGGCATAGAGGGAACCTACCTCAACATAATAAAGGCTATATATGACAAACCTACAGCAAGCATCATACTCAATGGTGAAAAACTGAAAGCATTTCCACTAGGATCAGGAACAAGACAAGGATGTCCACTCTCGCCACTCTTATTCAATATAGTTTTGGAAGTCCTAGCCACAGCAATCAGAGAAGAAAAAGAAATAAAAGGAATACAAATTGGAAAAGAAGAAGTAAAACTGTCCCTATTTGCCGATGCCATGATACTATACATAGAAAATCTTAAAGATGCCACCAGAAAACTACTAGAACTAATCAATGAATTTGGTAAGGTTGAAGGATACAAAATTAATGCACAGAAATCTCTGGCATTCTTATACATCAACAACAAAAAATCAGAAAGAGAAATTAAGGAAATGCTCCCATTTACCACTGCAACAAAAAGAATAAAATACATAGGAATAAAACTGCCTAAAGAGGCAAAAGACTTGTACTCAGAAAACTATAAAACACTGATGAAATAAATCAAAGACAACATAAACAGATGGAGAAATATACCATGTTCTTGGACTGGAAGAATCAACATTGTGAAAATGACTATACTACCCAAAGCAATCTACAGATTCAATGCAATCCCTATCAAACTATCAATGGCATTCTTCACAGAATTAGAACAAAAAATCTTACAATTCGTATGGAAACACAAAGGACCCCGAATAGCCAAAGCAATCTTGAGAAAGAAAAACGGAGTTGGAGGAATCAGGCTCGCTGACTTCAAATTATACCACAAAACTATAGTAATTAAGACAGTATGGTATTGGCACAAAAACAGAAATATAGATCAATGGTACAGGACAGAATGCCCAGAGATAAAGCCACGCACATATGGGCACCTAATTTATGACAAAGGAGGCAAGAACATACAATGGAGAAAAGACAGCCTCTTCAATAAGTGGTGTTGGGAAAACTGGAGAGCTACATGTAAAAGAATGAAATTAGAAAACTGCCTAACACCATACACAAAAATAAACTCAAAATGGATTAAAGACTTAAATGTAAGACCAGACACTATAAAACTCTTAGAGGAAAACATAGGAAAAACTCTTTGACATAAACCACAACAAGATCTTTTTTGACCCACCTCCTAGAGTAACAGAAATAAAAACAAAAATAAACAAATGGGACTGAATTAAACTTAAAAGCTTTTGTACAGCAAAGGAAACCATAAACAAGACAAAAAGACAACTCTCAGAATGGGAGAAAATATTTGCAAATGAAACAACAGACAAAGGATTACACTCCAAAATATACAAACAGCTCATGGAGCTCAATATGAAAAAAAAAAAAAATCCAGTTAAAAAATGGATAGAAGACCTAAACAGACATTTCACCAAGGAAGACATACAGATGGCCAAGAGGCACATGAAAAGATGCTCAACATCACTAATTATTAGAGAAATGCAAATCAAAACTACAATGAGGTATCATCTCACGCTGGTCAGAATGGCCATTATCAAAAAAGTTAGAAACAATAAATGCTGGAAAGGGTGTGGTGAAAAGGGAACCCTCCTGCACAGTTGGTGGGAATGTAAATTGATACAGCCACTATGGAAAACAGTATGGAGGTTCCTGAAAAAACTAAAAATAGAACTACCATATGACCCAGCAATCCCACTACTGGGCATATACCCTGAGAAAACCATAATTCAAAATGAGACGTGCACCACAATGTTCACTGCAGCACTATTTAGTAGCCACCAATAGCCAGGACATGGAACCAACCTAAATGTCCATTGACAGATGAATGGATAAAGAAGATGTGGCACACATATACAATGTGTACAAACTCAGCCATAAAAAGAAACAAAATTGAGTTATTTGCAGTGAGGTGGATGGACCTAGAGTCTGTCATACAGAGTGAAGTAAGTCAGAAAGAGAAAAACAAATACTATATGCTAACGCATATATATGGAATCTAAAAAACAAAAAAAATGGTACTCATGACCTAGTTGCAGAGCAGGAGTAAAGAGGTAGACATAGAAAATCGACTTGAGGACATGGGGTGGGAGGGCGAAGCTGGGGCGAAGTGAGAGTAGCACTGACATATATACACTACCAAATGTAAAATAGTTGGCTGGTGGGAAGCAGCAGCATAGCACAGGGAGATCAGCTCAGTGCTTTGCGATGACCTAGAAGGGTGGGATAGGGAGGATGGGAGGGAGGCTCAAGAGGGAGGGGATATGGGGACATGTGTATGCATATGGCTGATTCGCTTTGTTGTGCAACAGAAACTAACATGGGGGCTTCCCTGGTGGCGCAGAGGTTGAGAATCTGCTTGCTAATGCAAGGGACATGGGTTGGAGCCCTGGTCCGGGAAGATCTCACATGCCATGGAGCAACTAAGCCCGTGTTGCCAGAACTACTGAGCCTGCACTCTGGAGCCCGCAAGCCACAACTACTGAAGCCTGCGTGCCTAGAGCCACAGGCTCCACAACAATAGAAGCCACCACAATGAGAAGCCCGCGCACCACAACAAAGAGTAGCTCCTGCTCGCCACAACTAGAGAAAAGCCCACATGCAGCAACAAAGACCCAACACAGCCAGAAATAAAAAAATAAATTTATTTAAAAAAAAGAAAGAAACTAACACAGAATTGTAAAGCAATTATACTCCAAAAAAGATTAAAAAAAAAAAAAAAGGATATACATCATGAGCAAGTGGGATTTATCCCAGGAATGTAAGAGTGGATCAGTATAGGAAAGTCAATCCATGTAATATACCACATGGATAGAATGAAAGAAATTAACACATGACCATCTCAACAAACAGAAAAGGCATTTGACAAAATCTAACACCCTTTCATGAGAAAAACATCAGAATAGACAGAAACTTTCTCATCAAAATAATGGTAACCTATGAAAACCCAAAGCTAACAACATAATGTCAAAAAACTGAAAGCTTTCCCACTAAGATCAGGAATAAGACAAGGATGCCCACTTTCACCACTGATACCCAACATTGTACTGAACTTCCAGCCAGAGCAATTAAAAAAGAAAAAGAAATAAAGGGCATCCAAATCAGAAAGGAAGAAGTAAAACTATATCCAGATGACATGATTCTATATATACAGAAACTCCCAAAAGAATCCACAATAAATCTACCAGAGGTAACAAACAAATTTAGCAAAGTTACAAGTCACAAAATCAACATACAAAATTATTTGTGTTTCTATACAATAGCAGTTGACAATCTAAAATGGAAATTGATTAAAAAACTCCATTTACAATAGCATCTAAAAGAACTAAATACCTGGGAATAAATCTAACCAAGGATGTGAAAGGCCTGTGCACTGAAAACTATATAGCATGGATGAAAGAAATTAAATAAGTTCAACTAAATGGAAAGACATCCTGTGTTCATGGATTGGAAGACAAATTGTTGACATGTTAATACTATCTAAATAGTCACATATTCAATGCAATCTCCATCTAAATTCCAACAGACTTTTTTGCATAAATTCACATGGAATTGCAAGGGACCCCAAACAGCCAAAACAATCTTGAAAAAGAAGAACAAAATTGGAGGACTCCCACTTCCTGGTTTCAAAAGTTACTATAAAGCTATAGTAATCAACAAAGCATGGTACTGGCACAAGTAAAGACCAATGGAATAGGACTGAGAATCCAGAAATAAACCCATACACCAATGGCTAACTGATTTTTGACAAGGATGCCAAGTCCCTTCAAAGGGGAAAGAACATTCTCTTTAACATACTGGAACAATTAGATTTCTACATGCAAAAGAATGACATTGAACCCCTAACTCACACTACATATAAAAATTAAAATGAATAAACAACCTAAATATAAGAGCTAAAAGCATAAAACTCTTAGAATAAACTCTAAGGGTAAACCTTTGTGACCTTAGATTTGACAATGAATTCTTACATATAATACCAAAACCAAAGGAAACAAAAAAAAAACCAAACAAGATAAATCAGACTTTATCAAAATTAAAAAGATCTGCGCATCAAAAGACATTATCAGCCAAGTGAAAATTTTATAGGATGGGAGAAACTACTTTCAAATCATGTATGAATTCAATATCCAGAATATATTTGCAAATCATATATTAAGAGTTCAACACCAAGAATACATAAAGAACTCCTACGGCTCAACAAAAAGACAATCCAATTTAAAAAAATGGGCAAAGGACTTAAATAGACATTTCTCCAAAGAAGATATACAAATGGTCAATAAGCTCATGAAAAGAAGTTCAACATCATTAGTCAGTAGGAAAATGTAAAATCAAAACCCCAATGAGATACCACTTCATACCCATGAAACAACCCAAGTGTTCATCAACAGATGAATGGATAAACAAAATGTGGTATATATATCCAATGGAATATTACTTAGCGATAAAGAAGTATGATGCTGGATGAACCCTGAAGACATGCTAAGTGAAACAAGCCAGACAGAAAAGGAAAAATAAATTATGATTCTACTTATATGAAATATCTGTAACAGGCAAATTCATAGAGACAGGAAGTATATTAGAGGTTATAAGGGGCTTACAGGGAAGTGGTAATGTGGAATTATTGCTTAATGGGTACAGAGGTTCTATTTGAGGTAATGAAAAAGTTTTGGAAACAGTGGCAATGGGAACACGAAACTGTGAACGTAATTAATATCACTGAATTGGACACTTAAAAAATGGTTAAAAATGACAAATTTTATGTTATACCAAAATAATAAAACCTAAAAAAAAAAATTAGTGATGGAAAAAGACTGAGTGACTATACAAACACGTGACTTAAATTAAAATTAAAATTATAAGATATTTTTACAAAGCCAAACAAGAAAAACATGAGAAAACAAAATGGAAATAGGTATCTTCATGTGCTTTGAAGGACTTAAATTTATTTGATGGCAATGTTATCTACTAATAAGAAAACAAATAACAGAAACATCATTAAAGTCAATGGAAAGGAATAGAGATGCTAAAAAGAACATACATCCCAAAATCTATAGTAACTGTTATGTTGTGATTTATAATAAGAAATATATATTTGGTCCCCATTTCTGGCACAGAGTTCCTAAAACTCTTGGAATTTCCTGTGACGAGAACAATAAAGCAGTCTTTTTTTATGTTAATGAGTAAATTTGGGGAAGCACCTAAGAGTGGGGGCTGGTTGCCAGGAGAACCAACCCTGTGATTAGAGCGTTGGAACTTTCGGTCCCACCTCTCTGACCTCTAAGAAGGGCATAGGGAGATGGAAGCTGATTCAATCACCAATGACTGTGATGATTTCATCAGTCATGCCTATTTAATGAGGCTTCCATTAACCCCCAAAAGGATGGGGTTTAGGGAGCTTCTGGGTTGGTGAACACTTGCAGGTATGGGGAGAGTGAAATGCCTGGAGAGGGCATGGGAGCTCCATGCCCCTTCCCCATACCTTGCCCTACGCATCTCTTCCATCTGGCTGTTCCTGAGTTATTTCTTTTTGTAATACACCAGCAATCTAGTGAGTAAACAGGTTTCTTGAGTTCTGTGAGCCACTCTAGCAAATTAATCAAACCCAAGAAAGGGGTCACTGAAATCTATAGCCACTGATAACCTGGGCTTTCAAACAGCGTCTGATGAGGCTGGAAAGGACAATCTTGCAGAACTTGAGCTCTTAACCTGTGGGATCTAACACTATCTATGGGTAGGTATCCGCTGATGTCTGGATAATTCCCTGGATGTGTGCAGGGAACCCCTCTTCACCCCCTACCACACACACTGGAAGTGGTGACCAGAACTGCTATGGTAATATATATATTTATGGCCATCTAAAATTAGAATATTTAAAATGTTGAAGACCCTTAATACTTAAAGATTTCTAGAGTTGGAGAAGTAGTGATGCACTTTGTAAAATATAATAGGTAGATATAATATATATTAAAAAGGCAAAATTCAGAAAACAGTACTCTGGCTTCTACCTTGTAGAAGCATATAAATTTCCAATTAAGATAAAAGGGTAGAAAAACTACTTATATATTGGTCTAAATATATTATTTACCTTTGGTTGATATAGTGAATCAAAGTATAAATAACATCTCGAAGAACAAAGGCCCAAGCTCCTCCTAAGCCACTCTTTATATCGTTCATTAATAAACTAACAAACAGGTGATATATTTTAAGAATTCTATGTTTTTTATAAACATTATTTGTCTCAACTGCTTGCTCACATATGGCTAGAAGAATTTTCTGATAGGAATCCTAGAAAATAAAGATACATTTAGTAAAAACTTGCCTAATCACATATACTAAGCCCATAATACATACATTTTTTATTCAAAATACAGAATTCTAAATTATAGAATTTTGTTGTGGGTTTTGATATCAAATGCAAAATATTACATTAAGAAAATTACTATCTTAAACCTAAAAAACTACTATCAATTTACTTAGTTTTCAGATAGTAAACAATTATATCCTTAAAATATACATTATATATATATATATGTATATATTCCCTGAGCCAACATGACTAAAATGTCATGAAATTCAGCCCTCATACGTGACATATTTCAATTAATACTGACAAGTAAAATACCAAGATATAAACTTGTAAATGAGTGTTTTTCTTAATTTATTCAGATAAATTTTCCATTTGTTTACTTTTTTTTCTCTTTAAGATGTACTTATACAGATTTTTTAACTGAAAAAGAAGGAATTCTCCCTTCAGTTATTATACTAGTAATGTATACTTACAGGGCTTTTGGAAAGAATTTCTAAAATGCTTTTAAGCTTGGTTTTGTGGCAATTGCTGATATAGGCAAATGTCGCTTTAATCACATGTGATGGAAAATGAGGTGGATTAGGAGCAGGATCCAAATCCCTAAGAGTTATAGAAAAAAATACAGCCATCATTTTCAGAAAAAAATTATCAAGAAAAAACATTTTCTTGATAGACAAGTGAAAATCCAAAAAGAAAATTTAGATTACAGTAACCCCAAATTTTAAAATTATTTTCTACTGAAAACTAGACTTTTAATAAAATCACAAATGACATATCACAGTCTGTATACATCAATCAGAATACCTAAATACTTTAACTTTCTAGGACTTAGTCAATTTTAAATAATTTGCTTAAAAAATCGTTTATAAAGTTAATGGCAATTCCACAAATGAGACTTAATATCAATTCACTTCAGTTATGAATTAAAGCTCTATGCTAGTATTATAAACACAATAATATCTTAAGACACAGCAATCAAATACTACATCAAATGAAATTACATATGTAAAAGTATTTTAGTAGATATTATTACTATTTTATACACTTAGCATTGTAGAGCATATAAAAAAAGTTAAGGGCATTTTCAAGTAGCTTACAATCAAGCTGAGAAAATAATTTTAACATTCATATACAACCAAGTGGGTTTCACATCCAAATGAAATTATAGTACAGTAAGATTCCCCTAGCAAAGGAGCGTGATAAAGAAAAGGTGATACAGAAAGCCAAGTCATAGATAAGAAGAGAACAAAGAATAATGTGTCACGAAGAAGAAAATTTCATGAGACAGGAGATGGCAGAATGCTCAAATACTACAAAAAGATTGAGAAGAAAAAGGTCACTGAATTGTGACTAAGGTGGTCAATTAAAAGATCAATTACTGTGGAGAGGCTACAGTAGAGCAGATACTTCAATTCAAAGGTAATTACTTTTAAAGAAACAGAATTTAAAAGCAGAGTACATGCCTAACAACTGAAATGGACATTTGAAGTTGTTAACCAATAAACTTCCCAAGGTTCTGAAATTGCAGCTAATTCTCTAAGTTAAAAATACCCATACCCTGAAAAGTCACAGGGGTCAGTGCTTTGGCTGGCACCAGAAGTTGCTGGTTCATGTAACGTCATTAATAACTCCACCACAATCTCTGGTAAATTACTAATGAATAAATGATCAATCTGCAAGGATACAAAATTAAAATATATTTAAGTTTTCATGTCTGTGATCTTTAAGACAGCTTAAGGGGCTCATGTTATTGCTTCATTTCCAAAGTTATTCAAAGTGACCAAAGATCTAAGATCTGCAAGACATATAGCTAACTCCACTTTTTTCTGTTATGCAGCTGACCTACAGACTGAAGGGAAAATAGGGAAATCATACCAAACAAGACTCTCTTAATCCAACTCTTTCGTTTAATTTTAAAGAATCATTTTAAGATATGGGGATATATGTATATGTATAGCTGATTCACTTTGTTATAAAGCAGAAACTAACACACCATTGTAAAGCAATTATACTCCAATAAAGATGTTAAAAAAATAAAATAAAATAAAAAGAATCATTTTAATGAGTAAGGCTTCAGGTCTAGCCTGAAATTCCTCAACCTAATCATCTTCCTGCCAACCAAATTCCCCATTGATCTATACTGCTCATCAATCTACATTTTACTCTTATTTGAGAACACTATCTCACTTAGAGAACTTTACTAGTAAGAATTCCCAGTGACTGGCAATAATCATCCCTTTGCTCTCTGCATAACTTTCCCCCAGATTTCTACTTGGTTGCTATCCCAAATTCTGAGGCTAGCTGCTACCCACATGCCCTGTCATCAATAGTAGGCTAAATCCTCCTGGACAGGAACGGATTCTTCATCATCCACTTCCTGCCACAGGGAGCCTCACAAAAGGCATAAGTTCTCTAAATATAAAGAATGGGTGTACTACATTACACCTCAGCCGAATGAATGAGAACTGTGAAGTCTTAAAGGTGGATTTGTTAGCTCTCCAAATAAGGAATTACAGTGCTTTAAACCAAAAGGCAAATGGCTGATTTATTATCTTTACTATCTTTACCTCTTCCATACAGACGTTTGGAAACACTTCCTAATATAACAAAACTATTCTGGAATGTGACACTAAAGAAATCTAATGATCCTAGCCTTTCCCTGGGCTCACACATTAGTTGTCATGTCATCATTTCCAAGGTTTAAGCCCTTTTAAAAATCCAGTCCCGGGGCTTCCCTGGTGGCTCTGTGGTTAAGAATCCACCTGCCAATGCAGGGGACACGGGTTCGAGCCCTGGTCCGGGAAGATCCCACATGCCGCGGAGCAACTAAGCCCGTGCGCCACAACTACTGAGGCTGCGCTCTAGAGCCCGCAAGCCACAACTACTGAGCCCGCACGACACAACTACTGAAGCCCGTGTGTCTAGAGCCCGTGCTCCGCAACAAGAGAAGCCACCACAATGAGAAGCCCACACACCACAACGAAGAGTAGCCCCCACTCACCACAACAAGAGAAAGCCTGCGTGCAGCAATGAAGACCCAACGCAGTCAAAAATAAATAAATAAAATAAATAAATTTAAAAAAAAATCTAGCCCCATTTTCAGTATATCTGGAATAAGTAAGGACAAACTGGCCAAATCTGATTAATACCAGAGGAAAAATTAGTGAGTTTCCCTGCACACAGATGACAGCTGACTTCATTAATTTCATGATTTTCTAACAAACCAGATCTGTAATGTTTAGCTAAGGTACATATAAATTATTCAGATATCTAGGTATAGCTAAACAATCTTATAACTGTAAATATTCTAAGCATTCAACAATGGACAGTTTTAGAAGACTCAAAGACTGATAACAGTGGTACCAACACTTATCCACAGAAAAAAGAATCTTAATTGTTTCAGAGAAACCGCATATTAGAGAAAGAAAAAATTAACTTATAATGACAATGCTAAATGAAATTGAGACTAATAAAAATTAGATTTATGCCTTTAACCAAGAAGCTAAGAAATTATTTTTAATTTTTACCTCTCTTCATTCTTGAGACTGGTGTTTTAATCAGGGTTTAATGTAATCACGCTTCCCTTCTAGACTTACTCTGACTCAAAACTGCTATCTTTTGGTTTGAACACATAAAGAAGAATAGTTAAGAGTTAAGAGTAGGCTTGCTCAGAAGTCTAAGCTGGGAGATTGGGTAAAAGGGGCTAGAGGCAGAGTGTCTTTCGTAACGTCCATACCCCCTGGCATGCCAACATTCTGTTCCAACTGCCTTTTGGGGAGGGAGTACCTCTACTCACCATCTGCCTCCAGACTACAGACTTACAACCAGTTCTGACTGGGAATGGCCCACCTAAGCAACTGAGAGTCTTGCTGTTCCACTTCTTGGTTCAACACAGATAACTGGGCAACAAAAAAAGAGTCTCTTGAAGTGTATCCAATTGTAATACTAATGTTGACCAAGCTTGGTTAGTCATCCCTCACATTAAAAAAAAAATTGGAGTGACCAATCCTCTTTTACCTTAAAAAGTTTCCATATGTATTTTAATATAAGTTGCCTCAAATAATTTTAGATATATATATAAATTACTATAAAACAAACAGAAATTGTTAGTTCCTTTTTAACTTTACTTCATCTTTCATCAAATAATGAGTACTCAATATATACTAGATAGTTGGGATACATCTGCAAAAAAGAAGAAAGAAAAAATCCTACCTTCACAGTACTTATAGTGGAGAAGGTTGATAAAAACCAATGAACATATTCATAAGTAAGTTACATCATATGTTAGAAGGTAGTAAATGTCATGGGAAAAACAGGGTATGGGAACCTGGGATTGTACTTTTCCTTGAGAAGTGAAGGGCTTGATGAGATTAAAGAGGAAGTCAAAAAGATTTTCTATACCTTGTTCAGTATTGTTTGAATTTAATAACCAGCTTGCATTCATGTATTGCTGCCAATTAAAACAAAATTTTAAAAGAAAAAGTGGTAAAATTATTCCAAAGTTTCTAAAAAATTTCTGATTAAAAACATTTCATTTAAAAGCTAATCAAAAGGAGAGAACACTGTACAACAATAACAAAAAATTAATGGATTGCCTATGTTAGACAGTGATTATCACATAGTATTAAATTTAATTGCATAAATGATGAATAAATAGCCTTGAAGTTTTAAAGTTACACTTCAGATCAATTAGGGGATAAAAAGTACAGTAGATGTTGAAGTCATACCTGTTTTCCTAATAAGTTTTCATCTTTAAGCATATCATAGACTTTGGTAGCAGTCTTTCTTTGCTGTGCCATCTCACTGTCTCCTGTATCCTCATAAGCAAAGTATGGAAGAATATTTACAATAATCTTTGGAAAGCAGTCTGTCAGAAGACTTTTCCAATCCCCTTGAATCTGGTTAGCAATGGACTTTACCTCATCAAAATGACTTCTAATCACCAGATGTGGAATCAAAACTTTATAACAAGACCTAAAAATGTAAAAATTACAATGTATATTAAAATGTATACATTTTTAATATACATTAAAAATATAATGCTTCAAAGTAAAATTTTATAATATAGTCCTTAAAATAATAAACTGGTTTTGGGAATTCCCTGGCAGTCCAGTGGTTAGGATTCCATGTTTCCACCATGGGTTTGATCCCTGGTCAGGGAACTAAGATCCCTCAAGCTGTGTGGCACGGCCAAAAAAAAAAAAAATAAAAATAAAAAAATAAAATGGTTTAATAAGCATTAGAGCATCACTTTATCTAG
The DNA here is from genome assembly GCF_028021215.1 of Eschrichtius robustus. Lineage (NCBI taxonomy): Eukaryota > Metazoa > Chordata > Mammalia > Artiodactyla > Eschrichtiidae > Eschrichtius > Eschrichtius robustus. The sequence continues at coordinate 19,564,827 of NC_090834.1, read as the reverse complement.
ATCATTAAGTACCCTTACTCTAATTTTATAAATGGAGAAATGAAGTTAAGTGAATTCTAAATAGTCACACCAAAAAAAAAAAGAGATCACCCTAATAGTGTGATCAAAAACAAGTGAAAATTGAATTTATTTCTTCTGCATAATCAATTTATGCAAAATTATTGTAAAGTGAAAGGTGAAAGCAATTAATAAATTCAAAGAATAAATGTAAATATTATTATTGCGAAAATGAACAAACAATAAGGACCACTAAACAATTACAAATTGCCTTCCCATCATCCCGATACCTAAGCATTATTATTTAGTTGTTTCAAATCTCTCCATTTTCAAAATTTTCTTCTCCAGACTTGGAGTTAGCAAAATAAATACTTGTACATTAAACTTTAAATCAAACAGAAATAATGAATAAATGTGGCCCACAGTCAAGCAACAAATAAGAAAAATAAGGCAGAAATAATCAGTCACTAGTAATTTACCTTTGATTTTTCATAGGGAAGATTATTAAATATTAAAGCTGAAAGAGACCTTAACGATCTCTATATGTAACTCCCTTACTTTAAAGATTAAGAAAGCAAGTCTCAAAGGGTGTTCATGTGGCTTGCCTGAAGTCATGTAGCTGGCTACTGGCACAGCTAGGACCAGATCCTAAGTCCACTTCAATACACTGCCATTAAAAAAACACTGCACGGGCTTCCCTGGTGGCGCAGTGGTTGAGAATCTGCCTGCCAATGCAGGGGACACGGGTTCGAGCCCTGGTCTGGGAAGATCCCACATGCCGCGGAGCAACTAGGCCCGTGAGCCACAACTACTGAGCCTGCGCGTCTGGAGCCTGTGCTCCGCAACAAGAGAGGCCGCGATAGTGAGAGGCCCGCGCACCGCGATGAAGAGTGGCCCCCGCTTGCCGCAACTGGAGAAAGCCCTCGCACAGAAACGAAGACCCAACACAGCCATAAATAAATAAATTAAATTAAAAAAACAAAACAAAACAAAAATGCTGCAACACTCACATTATCATTAATACCTAATTTTAAATTAAATATATTTCACATGTGACAGATATAAACCTACCTGTAGAAATTTTCAATGCTTGTGTAGTTTAATAAAATAAAAGGAAAAGAAGATAAGCTGTATTCAGTATCTTGAAGATTTAGCCATTGCAATACCAGATAATCCAAATGAGAAGCCATGAAGTCTTCTAAATGTCTATATCCAAAAGTTTCAGCAACTTTCTCTAAAACCTATACAAATCAAAAAAGAAGTCAATGTTTTAAGAAAATAATGAAATAATAAATCATTTAAATCCTTAATATTTATTTACAGTATGACTTTAAGCATTCATTTAACTTTTCTATACCTTGATTCACTCATCTATGAGATGGAGATAATAAAGGACCCACTTGAGCAAAACTCAACGAGAAAAATGTATTTAATATAATTACTCAGTGCCTGGTACATAGCAAACCCCTCAATAAATGTTAAATGAATAAAAACAGAAAAATATGTTTCAATTTTCAAGATCTGATTATATTTCATTATAAAGTAAAACAATTCTTCTCAGTCCTAAACCCAAATGAGAAAAATCCAAACACTATATTCCACGTACAATAATAATTAGGTAGTGTAACTGTATAATTTTTTTTTAAAGTAACTTCTTACTTTAACACTGAGAGGTAAAAGTTTAACTATCTAGACTGATTACTTATAGGTTGGCCTACTGTAAAGCTCCACTGGAAACCATGCTAGTTATATCAAGCCATGATCTACCACTGGTTCATCATGTAAAAATCTAGGATGTAAAGGCTTGGAACTTCCCAAACCATTAATGCTGAGGTGTTGGAACAGGGGCAGGAGTAAGCATTCTACAACACTGTGTTGGACCCTGGTCTTCCTAATCATGCAACTTAAAAGCTTTACAGCTCTAAAATTTGACTCCTGGTCCTGCTAGATCCCAATGTCCTGCTCCAGAATCCACTAGGCAAAACATGTACTACTCCTTTTTTCTCTGCTTCCCCCAATAAATACTATTCCAGAGGGCCTGGTCTGCATGATGACAGGTCACTCACTCTTGTTAGTTCAATGACTGCCTTGTGAAATGCTCTTAAACTTAATGTAAAACCTGACACTGTATACAAATAAATACACTATTTTAAAAGTTACTGCTTTCTAATATTCCAAATCTAAAAAATAAAACTGTCTCTAAGTCTTTAATAAATGCCACATTAAAAATCTAGCTTTAACCTTAATTGTTTAAAAGTTACCCAAGGAAGATTATAATAAAAAATATTCATGCACAGGTACCTTTTTAATGAGGTGAGGCTCTAATCCATTCTCTTTCACAGACTTGCATAGGGCGAATAAAGCCTGTTTTTCACATACAGGGCTATAGTATAACACCACAGCTATCATCATCAGTAAAATGGCCTTTCTATTACAAAGCTCATCCACACTTTCAGAGTTTTCAGCTCTGTGGGACTTCGGAAGAATTTTAAAAACAATATGCAATGTTAATATTTAAATATTCCAAATAAACCAACCAGACTAAAACCAGAGTACACCACGACAACATCTAAGCAGCCCGTGAACAGTTTTAAATCCTATAGTGATGGAGCTAAGAAGAGACATTATGAGAAAGGACCACAGTTTCTACAGTGGGAAAGACTGCTTTTGATAAGATCTTATAGAAAGAATTGCCAAACATTTCAATGGGTATAAAGCACTTTAAAGAAAAAAAAAGAGAAAGAAAGAAATTGCAGGAAAGTGAGAGACTAAAAGCTCTTCAACTACCAAGTATTACCTCCTAAGATGTTTACCATTATAACTTAATATATAGCTCTTTATTCTTTAAAAATATTATCATATGTATTACTAAAAAAACCAATAAAGTCATGCAACTAGATAGAATGATATATGCTTCTAGTTTAATAACCAATCATTCTTCCAACAGACATGTACATTTTTTGACTTGCTATACTTGGTAGAAGTTTCTCTTCACATTTGGAAAATACTGCCAGTCACTGATCCTACTGCTATTTTTGGTACAAAAAAAGGTAAGGACCTAATTCCTTTACTAAATGGCAATCACTGACATGTTTGAAAATAGCTATGAGGTTCCCACTAAGTCAACTCCTTTACCTATTCCTTATAAAAGATAGATCTACAGACTCTCTAACATTCAGACTCTCTAACATTCTAGCAATAGTTAAAAATTTAGTTTTACTGGGAACTAAACCCAACATGCTATGCAAGAGGGAGGAGATATGGGGATATATGTATATGTATAGCTGATTCACTTTGTTATGCAGCAGAAACTAACACACCATTGTAAAGCAATTATACTCCAATAAAGATGTTAAAAAAAAATGAATAGAAGATTCAAGTTCTTTCTATAAACTTGTTCATTACAGTCTGCTTCTATTAATGACATCTAAGACAGAATGTGCTTTTTTTTTGATAACAATGTTGATTCGTATTATGCTCTCAAGATGTAAAACTTCTTAGATCTTTCTCCAAATGAATTGCTGTCAGGTCAGTAGTCTCCCTTTTTGCACATGACAGGCTGATTTTAAAATATATGTGTTATTTCTAGTAAATTTTGTATTATTTACACTCATTTTTCCAATCTATTGAAACCTTTTTCTAAATTCACATTCTTTCTTGCAACTTTCCTTTTCAGTTTGGTGCTGTTACGGAATATATAGTCATTTGACTAACTGCTTCACATACTTTTAATAAACAAATCAAGGCATAGATAAATGAATAAATTCTACCACTAAGACAATTTTTGCCATTTTAAGAAAAATATTATTCTACAGAAAAATGTGAAAATCATAAGGTTCATTAAAGAGCACAAAGATAATTTGATCTTCCCAATTAGAACATTTTTTCTCAATCCATTTCTTCCTATTGTCACCTGTTCTGTGAATTAGCTTTTTATCAGATCTTACCAAAAAATAGTTTTTAATTAAAAAATAAGCCATTTATACTCCCATAAAAACTCAGTAAATTCTGTTTTTCCTACAAAAATGTTGCATATAAGTTGAACCAAAAGAAACTGTCATTATTCAACCAATTCTGACCTATAAATAAAGTAATTTCAATAAATTCATATAGCTGTTCTAGTCTAACTTTATATTGTGAACTACTGGATATATACTGTCTTAGGCCAAACTTGGTAAAGTAATACGTGGCATATTTATAGAAAGCATATGATAACAGCAAATAAGCATTACTAAAATTACCACTTCTCTCATTCCTTCCTGAGCTTTCAAGTATGAATTTTCAAACGCTGCTTGCTGAAGCTTCAAAGGAAGTGCTTTCAATAATGTGGAAGGACCTCCTTTTTTCATATGCTGAAATAGTCTTTAAAAAAACAAGCAAAAAGTGAAATATAAACCGTACTTTCAAAAGCATATTTACAGGGCAAAAATAAATCACTCTGTGAGACATACTAACATATTAGATTTTCTTTCAAAAGACCAAGGAAATGTGAGTCTATTTAAAGAGGTTCAAATCTACTGCTTAGTATTAGGGTCTTTACCATATACTCCATTTTCTCCTAGAACTGAAAAGGGTCTCAACAGACCTTTTAGATTATTGCCCAAACCTGAATATCCCTGAACTCTAACTAACCAGAAAAGAAAAATTGTCCTCTGGTCAAATACCAATTAGAAGCAGCCACAGACTCTTACCTCAACCTGCTCTAATATTTAACCACAACTTAAAAGTGGATAGCTTTAATGTCTTGATATCCCATTACAAAAATTTTATGTGATAGAGAAAAGCTGATCAGTGCTTTCTGCATAATGTACAATCATATTTAAGGACAACTCTTTAACCAATTTTGTCCTTTATCCTTTTTTACTAATCAAAACTTATGAAAGTATCAACTTTTTTGGTGTTCCTCTGACTCCTTCAGTTTCTCTAATCTCTCTTAAATAGCCTAATATTAGATATCTAACAAGTAAACAACCAATAAATAAATAAATGCTATGCGCATGCCCCGCATGAATTTATGCATTTTTGAATCTTAAGAGATTTTTTTAATGCCACCACTACCCTGCTTTATTGTATTCAACTTATGATCCTCTATAACCCCAGATCTTTAACTTTAGTATATATTTTCTATCTTTTTTAAGGACTTGAAGTAAGCACACATTCATTAGCAAACCTTACAATGCTCTATGGTTTTTAATAAAAACAGTCCTAAGCCTGAGCAGTTAGACACGATTCTGACTTATAAAAACATTATTGTCAGAAACTAACACACCATTGTAAAGCAATTAAACTCCAATAAAGATGTTAAAAAAAAAAATTATTGTCAGCATATCCAAATTTTGGACACATCTAACACATGTATTTATGTGACTGCTCGGCAAGTTCTTTATAGCATTCTTTAATTATTGGTCACTTACATTTGAACAGTAAAATTACTTAAATGATTTTCAGCTTTGATGTTTTTAAAGCATAATGTAATTTTTTTTCAAATGTTCATTGATTTTACAAATTATTAAACAACTGACACATTCCAAGTATTATTCTAGGTACTAAATATACAGGAAAAGAGACAAAAATCAATGCCCTCTAGGAGCTTATATCCTAGGTAAATGTGTTAAAATACAATTATTTCAACTGGTGATAAATGCTACAGAGAAAAATAAAGCAGAGAGGTGCTTTATTTACAGGAGTGTGAGGTAGGAAAGGCAGAGGTAGGTTTTAATTTAGAGTTTTAAAATCAAGTTGATAACCTGATAAACATGCAGTTGTTAAAAAACTAATATTTGCTTCTTCAGGTACTCAAAACACATCCCTGTGAGAGAAACACTCCAATGCCTAACTCTATGTTCACTTGAATAAATATGATTGTAATTAGCACAATGTAAAATGTGCTAATTTTCATTTTACAAACTCATATAAAATCTCAGTAATATCCAAACATCCTATATCTCTTGTAAGTGGGAGTAGACACACCTCATTCAACTCAACCACTTACTAGCTGTATGGCACTGAGCAAATTACTTTATCTGTCTAAGCCACAGAGTTTTCATTAATAAATTGGAGAAAATAATAGTATCGAAGTGATACAATTGTCAGAATTAAGAGAAAACATAAATGCCAGGCATACAATATATCTCAGTAAACGTTAACTATTTTTAATATCACAACTAGTGAACTATGACTGTCCTACACATTGAATTGCTATCTGCAGCACTCCAGACACTTCATGAATACTTGCCCCATTACCTATTGATTGACTGTGCAGCCAACATGCGAACTTGGTGATGATTATCAGCAAGAAACTGTGGAAATACTTCATTTACAGGAAAGTCTTTTCCCATTACATTCAGAATAGCCCATTTTGAATAAGGATCAGCCTATGGGAAAAGAACAACTGAGGTTAAATGTGAAATACTAAGAGAAAAATCACCCATTAACAAACAGAAACAAAGACTGCTTTAAAAACGTCAATGGAGACCATACTAATAATCGAAGTAGAATAACTCACCTCAAGCAAAGTTTTAAGGCATTTTACTAGTGCCATTCTTACAGAGAATGTGCATTTTCCCTCCTTTGTTAAGTGCCTGAAATAAAGTATGTTTCTTAATATCAAGTAATTATTCCAATAAAAGCACAGTAAAAAAAAAAAAAATCACTGGACATTAAGGTTATTCTAGGCTGCTTCCAAAATTTCTTTCCATGCTAAATTTAATTCTATGTGGCATATGCCAATATTCTCACCTTCCAAAAATTCCAGCTAAAATAAATTGGTTTGAAAAGGAGTTCATTTTAATGTATGTTATTTGTGTCACACGATTATGCCTCATTTTTGGGCTATCCCACTTCAGCTAACCATGTTATAGAAAACTTGCTTTAAAAGGAAAACATTTTTAAAGTTGTTGTGTTGTTATATCAAAGACTTAAAAATGACATTCTATACTGACTCAGAAGTCCTTGCCCACCAAATGGTAGGAGAGCTCTAAATTACATATATGTGCTCCTCTATAGGTGTCTTGGTATTATCTCACACTATGACTATATGCATGAAATAACCAGATAGTGACAAGGCCAATTCAATTTGTCCACTTTAGGAATATAAACTACTCAATTGATTTAGACTTGTTGCACTTTGCTTTATTCATCATACATGTCAAACTATTAAGAGATTCAAAATTCGCAGGGAAATACACTAAAACCACTTCAGGAAGCCAAGTCTTAAGCAGAAAACAATGCAGTTCTTCAAGCAATTAAGGAGGGAAACACAAATTACATTTCACTATTGTTAAAAGATGTATATAGTCACATTCGAGGATTAGAAGAAATCACTAATGTAGAAATGCAAAGTTTGCATTTGTATGCAGAAGTGGCAAAAGAAAAATAACTCCACAAAATGTCTATACCCACCAAAATGCTTCAATCACTGTTAGAAACTGTCCTTGAGCATCCCTTGTGTTCTCAGCATCCATATTTCCTTGACACAGGTTCGTCACTATGTGAAGGACATGGTTTAAAATGGTTTTACAAACATCTTGGTCACGGCGATACAAAGAACACACATTACTGTAATGGAAAAAAATTTAACTTTGTCAGCATAACAGAACACACCAGTTTAATTTACAAATTTAGAGTGAATATTTTATATGGTTTTAATGTCTTACGATAGTGGTTTCAGAAGGTCAACAACATCTTCCATTGGCAAGGGATATTCTTCTCCAGGAAGGTCCTTTAAAAGCACTAGATACTAAGACAGTTGGGTGGGGGAAATTAGTTTTTTTTTTTCCAAATATCATTTATTTAAATAAGTACATATATGTAACCATAAATTCATATATAAACACATGTGCATACACACACACACACACACACACACACGATCAGTGAATTTTTATGAAGCAATATAATTTTAAAAAACGGGGAGGGGTGCGGGGGGGGGGTTTTGAAGTCAAACAGAGCTGGATTCAAATCCCAGCACCATAACCTGTTACTACTTGAGTGGTTTAAAAACTTGCCTTGTCATCTGAGTCTTTGTACTCCCAGCTGTAAAATGAGGATATAGCACTTACCTGGCCAGATTACTGTGAAGATTAAAGGAAATGAATGTAAAGGTCTAGCATTTATTGTAGGAATTCAGTAAGTGACAGCTGTTATCACTGTTGGAGTTAAGTGCCTGAGCAAGAGTCTGAAACTATATTATGTCACCACCCTCCGAAAACAATGCTTGGGGATAACTTCAATGGTTAAAAACTATTCTATTAATGAATTTTGGAAAGCAGAGATAATTATGGGCAGTGAAGAATCCAAATACCCTGACTTATCTTCCTATAAGGCAACCTTGTAAGGCTCTCTATGGAACGATGGATATAAAGGGTTACTCAGCAACTACCAGTTGTTATAACTGGTAGTTATAACTAGGCAGCCAGTTTCTGACAGCTGCCAAATAATTTTCTAGCTGTATTAAGAATCAGAAGGCATTTTTTTCCTATCATCTGTATGTAGAAAATTATTTCTTACTCCTTCTGATACTATAAAAGAATATTAAATTGGACCATTTTAAATATTTGCCATGAGAGTCATGTGTGATGTTACTGAGTGTCTTGAAGTGACTTTGAACATCAAAGCCCCAAGAAAAGCATACAGCCCTCCCCACTGGTTGGGGCTAGAGACTTGACTAGAGTGTTTGCCAGGGTTGAAACCAGGGAATCAAACAGGGCTCAAATAAGCATATTTGCCGGGGCTAGGGATCAACCAGAATGTTCACCACAGCTAGAACATGACAAGGAATTCTACCAGGGACTCAACCTGAATGTTTCCAAGAGGTTCTAATTAGGGAATAACTTGGCATGTTTTCCAGGGCTGGGGAAATCATTGCCATGTTTGCCAATTTGCTGGGACTAAGGATATGACCATGGACTCATCCAGGATATTTGCTGAGACAGGAGCTCTCCCCATATGTTCACCAGCACTGGGGCTAAGGGTATGGCCCACATGGTTGGGAGATAAGTTACATGTAATAATACTGAGTAAACAAGTAAATGCACTGATGTTAAGTGGGAAGCCAGGTTTCTTACTGTTGGAAAAGAGAGCTACAAATATGGACACAGAAAATAAATCCTATGATGTTGGATTGGAATTGGAGATATCTATCAGTAGATGAGTAAAGTGATGAGAGAAGGGAAGGAGAGAGATTACTTTTGTTAAGTCTAAATCTAATCATGAGGAAACATGAGATCAACTCAAAGTGACGGATTCTATACCGCAAGTGGCAGTACTATTCAAAAATATGAAGGTCGCGAAAGATAAGGAAAGACAAAGGAATTGTTCCACACTGAAAAAAACTGAACAGACCTGACAACTAAATGCAATGATACAATGTTAATTTCCTGATGATTATACTGTGGTTATATAGGAGAGTATCATTGTTTTTAGGAAATACACACTGAAGTAAAGGGGCATCACGTCTGAATATTTAATCTCGAAATGGTTCAGAAGAAAAGTGTGTGCGTGTGTGTGTGTGTGTGTGTAGTGTGCAAAGAGAGAATGATAAGTCAAATGTGGTAAAATGTTAACTACAGAGGCTTATGATGGAAATATGGGAGTTTTGTAGTATTTTAACTTTATAGTCACTTTGAAATTACATTTAAAAATTTTAAAGCATATAAACCAAGGTCAAGGCAAGATTCAGACTTCAACAACAATGTTATGTGAGTATTATTTTTACATTCAGAGTCTGTGGCTCTTGGCCTAGTTTAAAATAATAATAATTACACCCAAAGAGAATAAATCTATCCAAAGTCCATCCAAGTTTTAATGTTTCAGTATCTACTTAAATTTTTTTCACAGTATATTAGAAGAAAAGTGTATTTTATAACTAGTCTCAGATTCATTTCTCAAGGAAGCAATTTCAAGTCTTCAAAGGTACTATATGATTCTAATATGTCAGTCCATTACATTTAGCTAGCAACATCAGACACAACTGAAGCACTTCTTCATTTCATTGAACTCACCATGTGTAGATGGAGAGATTTGGTAAGGTCTAGCATGCTAGAATCAATTAACATTAACAATTTCCTTCGAATATCAGCTGCTCTAAATGACACAGTATTGGTCTGAGCAGTGGTTACACACATACACAAGAACTTGAGCATGTCTAAAAAAAGTAGATCTTGCTTTGACAGATGTTCTTCAGCTAAAGGATTCATGGCACCTAAAAATAAAAAGCGCTTATTAAGACTAAGAGAGGTGTACAACAAACACATACATTGAACATTAACACAAATATCTTCCCCTTGAACAACCAAAGAGATAAAAATATATGGAAAGCAAAACTATGGTGAAATTGATTACACACTAAAAGCTTCAAAATTCTTCATAAAAGGTTACCCTAGGATTCTGTCATCAATAAATAATCTATGGAAAAATCTATATAGACAAATATTCACTGCAATACTGTTAGAAAGGAATCTAAATTTCTGACAATAAAAAAGTGGTCCAGTGGTTAAGAATCCATCTTCCAATTCAGGGGAAGCCATTTCAATCCCTGGTCGGGGAACTAAGATCCCACATGCCGTGGGGCAACTAAGCCCACACACCTCAACTAGAGAGCCCATGTGCTGCAAACTACAGAGCCCACATGCTCTGGAGCCCACACGTCAAAACTACAGAGCCCACACACTCTGGAGCTCGCGCACAACTAGAGAGAAGCCTGCGCGCCGCAACAAAGAGCCTACACCACAACGAAAGATCCTGTATGCCGCAACAAAGATCCCGCATGCTGCAACTACGACCTGACCCAGCCAAAAAATAAAAAATAAATAAGTAAATTTTTTTAAAAAGTGGTCTAGTAAATTATGGTATGTATGTTAATTGGGATATTATAGAGCCATTAAAAAGTATGGTTATCAATAGCACAAGTACCTAAATGAAAAAAATACTTACAATTAATGTTAAAAGAAAACAGACAAGGTATAAAAAGGCATTTGCATGTTGATGCTGATTATAATTTTGAAAGGGTCTATGTAGAATAACAGAAAAAGGTAAACAATGATGGCATTATGGGTACTTTTGCACTATCCTGCTTTCTATTTTCCAAATAACCTATTATATGTTTTTATTTATTTAATAATAATTTTAAATTCCCCCATGAAGAATAAAATAGGAAACTAATAAATTCAATTAAAAATCAGGGAATTCTAAAGTGTATAGAGGGGAACAATCCCAATAGACTATACAAAAAGGAAATAAAATGAGCATAAAATTAGTATCTATGAGGCCTTTCATAATACCAAATCAATGTAAAGAGGTAAAAAAAAAAATCCCATGCAGTAGAAGTATATTTACCAATAGTAATTTGGCTCTCTCCAGATTCATTTGCATCAATAACACTACTAGCAGGGTAATCATTAAATAGACTCATGGATGACTGATCCTCCATCTCCATTAGATTTTCATCAGTACAATCTTCCACTGATTCTACTTCTCCAAAGTCAAATGGCTTTTTGATAATGAATACCTTCAAATAAGAGAAAGAAAGACGTTCCAAGTTGGCTTCTTTCAGAAGCATGCTGTAGTTAAAATTGACCTAATCAAACAATTCAAGATTCAAGTGTATGAAACCCTGCAGTATTATTTCTATTAAATGTCCTGCAACAGGAAAACAGATACATAAACTGTATTGTCTACACAGCAGAATAATACACAATCTTTACAAATGATTTCTTAAATTAAGAAGTTTCATACTACCCCAAATTGATGAGGGTGTAGGTAAAATTATAAATTGGTAAGACTATTTTGGAGGACAATGACATTATCCATCAAAAAGTAAAATTTAAATTCCTTTTGAACAAGCAATTTCATTTCTAGAATTTATCCTACATCCTTCATAGGCACAAATAGAAGGAGATGAAAGCATAAGAAATTTACTGCAGAACTCTTTGTAAAAAAAAAAAATCATTTAAAATTTTAATTCAGATTAGTTGGGTTAAAATACATATATACTATTCCCATATATAATGAAATACCATGGTACTGCCAAAAAAAAAAAAGTATACATAGGTATAGCCCTATGTAGTAGCAACATGGAAAAAAGACCAAGATTTATTATTAAATGAAAATACTCAAGTTACAGAATATTCTTTCACTCATTAAATATTTGAATATCTACTATGTGCCAGGCACTGTTCCAGACAAAAAAGTATGTAAGCCCATTTATACGGAAAAAGGAAAATAAATATCACGATGAGAATATGTTGCTTGTCTGGCAAGGTTTTTGTTTTTATTTTTAAGAATAGAGAATTATTTTGAATTTTGGTACAATGTCATACAGAAAAAGGTACTGAGTCCGGATGATTAGTTCCCAATCACTTGGTCTATTATTATTTATTGAGAAATTAACCGCCAAGCACTATGCTAGGTATTGATATTAAGAAGCAATCAAAATAACAAAAAAAAAAAAAAAAGAAGCAATCAAATACATTCCCCCCTGCAAACCAAATAACTTTATTTAATTTCCACATTTTAAAAACATAACATACCATATACTGTGAGATGCATCCCTTTTCAAGAGAGATTTCAAAGTTATAAAAAGCATCTTAGAATCAATGAAATATGGTAGTAAAATAGGAAGCATACTTACTAAACTTGTACAAATATCTGCAATATCATTCATTAGCTTTGATGTTAATAATCGTAAGAAGAAGCCAGATGCAATCTTATTTGGACTGTGCTGTAATTAAGACAAACAAAACACCAGGCAAACAGAAATAAAAACAAACAATTATTCTTTGCAGATAATATTTTCTCTATCTTGAATGAAATGCAGATTTTCGTTTACACTGGAAATTATCAGAATAAGCATGGATAAAGAGTTTACTATTAGGAGCAAGATATGAATTGCTTCAAAAATACAAACCTCTTTTCTTAAAGTAATAATAACTATAGCAAGTATCTTTCATTGAGCATAAACAACATTAAAGTAAAATACCAGCTATTGCCCCTAAACATAAGCAAGCAATAATCATAGCTTAGCGTTTATTCTTCCACTCTCCTTCCCCACTAATACCAAAACACAAAAAAACACATTAAAAAACCAAAAGTACATGCTGATAATATTGATATATGGCCATGTACTTAACATTAGCTTTAAAAAGTGTTTCTAGTTATTATCAATACTCTGGTCTGGCTCAGCTACCCCTCAGGCCTGCTCCAAATCAAAACAAAGATTACACACAGCAGCACCCTTTCTACCAAATGTTATGTAAGACTACCTGGGCAAAAGAGAGTAATGTGTGTGCTAGAACTGTTTATCTTTGCAGTGCCCACTAGCCCTCGTGTACTGGTATGCACATCACATACTTAGTAGTCAACAAGTTTTTATTAAATAAATGAAAATACACTGGCAATAAGAGTCACCAATTAGTTGTATATTAAAGGGGTAAAATAATCTCAGAAACTTTCCTGAGAAGGTTAGTTTCGTGCACTTAGTTTCATGAGAAACTCATATTACCTGTTGCTTTTCTCCTCTGGATACTACCTTAATTTACCAATTTAATTTAAAATCAGTGTATCAACTTATGAATGGACCCAAAAAACAGTAACAACACCAACCAGTTATCAACCTCCTAGGTAGGCTACGCTGTCAAGTAGGAAGAACATCTTACCTTGGTACAGTTATGTAAGCAACGTGTACACAGATGTATCATATTTCTCAGTGAAACAATTCTAGATTCTTCATTTGTCTTATTTTTAAACAAAGTGATACTTTCTCCTGCATACTGCATTAGAGACTATTAAAAAAAAGAAGGAAAAATCCAAATTTCAGTTAAAATCATAGCTTATTGATTGCTTTTCTGTTTTACTTAAGAAGTAAAAGTAATCATTTTAAGAAGTTATACTTGGTTATAAAATATAATTAAAAATGAACAAATTTTTAAAAACAACAAATCTTATACCCTGTTATCCTTACAAATCACACAACTGACAGAACAGCATCCAGAGATAAAAGTCAGTTTCATGCTTAGAGCCTACTTGATTAACACTCCTGGTTAAGAATTCTTTAGGATAACTGATCCAGGAAAAAAATTTTAAAATACAGATAAACACCAGTATTTTTGTTAATGAGATTAAATTTTAATGTGATATAATTTCAATTACTGTATTTATAGTTGGCTTAAAATAATTTCAAATTTAAGGAAGGAGATACAATATCATTTCTTCTCAGACTGCATAAATGTAAGAGAAAGAGCTAACCTACATAAAAATTTGTTTTCCAAACAAATATACCAGTTTTCCCAGGAATATATTTCATTCAAATTAATCCAAAACATTATTGACATAAATCTTCCTACCTTGGCTTTCTGGAATAATTCTGATTTGTATGCTTCCTCTTCAGCTATTACACCCACGTAACAATAGCAGCCGAGAACACCCACCAAAAGACTTGAACACCGGACAAGCGTTTCTGAATTTGAAGTCTTAAAGTAAAACCCAAATAAAAAATTTTTATATTTTGTAAATCATTTTGAGTACTATTATCTTTTATAAGAGCAAATTTTATGTACATATTAAAAAACAAAAGTTCAGTTAATTGAATTAATAGTGGCATAATTCTGATCATCTCTAAAAACATCTGAGGGATCCCTGCAGAGTTGTGATAACCAGGGTTCCCAGGAAAAACAGAAGTAGTGTATGTCCTAATGGCCAAGTAATATATCTCTTCTTAAAGTGGCTTAATGTACTGCACACACAAGCCCTTAAATATCTGAGGTAAGGAGGAAAGAAAGAAAAAAAACTGATAGGCAAATAAATGTCTGTAACTCTTAGAACATGAGTAGAAGTTAGATTCATAATAAGAGACATTAAAATGACATTTTGAGGGCTTCCCTGGTGGCACAGTGGTTGAGAATCTGCCTGCCAATGCAGGGGACACGGGTTCGAGCCCTGGTCTGGGAAGATCCCACATGCCACGGAGCAACTAGGCCCGTGAGCCACAACTACTGAGCCTGTGCATCTGGAGCCTGTGCCCCGCAACAAGAGAGGCTGCGACAGTGAAAGGCCCGCGCACCGCGATGAAGAGTGGCCCCCGCTTGCCACAACTAGAGAAAGCCCTCGCGTAGAAACGAAGACCCAACACAGCCAAAAATAAATAAATAAATAAATTAATTAATTTTTTTAAAAAAATGACATTTTGAGCTTCTAAGAGATAAGAACCTTGATTTATTCAGCTTTTTAGACTCCACAGACTAGCACAAGGCATTTTTGCCAGTAGATACTGCTTAACCAATTTTATAGAATTATGTAAGAATGTGTAAAGGTTACACAGAAAAATAAAATTTTCAGATTTTTCTGTTCCTATATCGTATGAAATGTCATTTTAGGGGGAAACACGGAAGATCTCATTACTTTGTAATGAAAATGGTTACAACTGTAATCCAGAAGTCAGTCAGTAATTAGGGGCAGGATAGGGCAAACAGGCACACTGCCTCTTCTCTGGCTCTTTGTATCGTTAATTATGGCTACTGAATCAACTCCTTTGAGTAGCCTGTAGGTTTTATTTTAGTCAACAAATATTTTATCATTTATCATATAACAAAGCACTGCAGAAGATACAAAGATTAATAAAAATTATATATGCCCTTTAATGAGCTTCTAGCATAGTTTAAGAGAGATTTGTGTATATGGTACAAAGAAGATGCTAAGTGTCATTTAAAAATAGAAATATTAAGTACTATTAAAATTAAAAGATGTATGGCTGAGATTATCTAAGAAAGGCTTTAGCAAGGATTTTGACATATGGATTATCTGAACACACAGAAATGGGTAGAAAGACACAGGAGTTTTGGCAAGAAAACAGCACACACGAAGAGAATTTGTGATTTTAAGAGGACAAAGGAAATGATATGTGAGACATTACTAAAGGACCTCTAAAATATGGATGACTGCTAGTTCATTTACTAATGAATTCTCCCTCTTCAAGTGCAACGAAAATCTATTAGATCAGTTTATATTATGTCCTTTTCTGTTATTGTAATACTTTCCTCCTCTGTACTAAGGTTCTTTTTCATCAAACAATCACTATGCTCAAAACCTTTATTACTACCCATCAACTCACCCAAAGAATTCTACTTCTTTAATGTCTATGAGAATTCCTGGTAAAAGAAAATAGTCAAATTGTTTTTCTTCAGTTTTCCTTTTTTCCATGCTAAATTTTCCCTATATGTAGCCATGTGCTACTACTTTGCTTTTAAAATTAAGCTTCCTAACAGTCTACCAAAGTAGAATCAAATATTGGCTTTAGTTGATTTCGAAAATCTCACCTCAGATGAGTAATTATTTAGAAGCTGTTCTGACAATCCCAGAAGATAGCGATCCAGTGATTGCTTGAGATTTTGGTGGACAGAAAAGCCTACACTGGATTGGTGCTTTTCTGTAGTATGTTCTTTCACAATGGTTAAAAAATCCATCTTGTCAAAAGTTGTCTGAAGAAATAGTTCTTCAACTTCTGAGAATGAAGGTTCTTCTGTATCTTTTTGGTGTTGCTCACTTCAAAGAAATAAGATTTTTAATTTGTAAAATCAAATTATCTATTATTTCACCTTCATATAGCAGCAATCTATTACAAATAAAAACATTAACAGCATCTATATTATTCAAAGACTGATTATACAATTAGTGAATTATTCTTTTAAATGCTTCTCTTCTTTGGATTTTGATAATTACTTGTAAAGAATTTCATTATTCAGTAGCAAATTTTACTAATAAATGGACAAAAAAATAAAAGTTAGTCTCAAAGGCAAATTCAGAAAGTATTAAAGAAAAAAAATTAACAACAGATATAAACACTAAGAATAACATTATCTGAAACATTTCCCTTTTTTCACCTTTGATTTCTCCAAAATGTAGATCTTTTTTCATCTTATGCCCTCTAGAGGAAGAACAGGAATCTTCATGCTAGTGACAGAATTTTCAGTCACAGTGATAAACATAAGCCTCTTGAGTCAATCAACTAAAATGAGGTTTTTAGATTTATTCTTGTTTCCCCTATCCTCAATTATCGTTAGTTTTTAGCGAACAGTCAGATTTTATTTGACATATAAAAATGGGTCACATCTTTAAAGAACTCATTTCCACATGATGTTTATGTTCTTAATATCCCATCATAAACATAAGTTATAGGACATAAAGTATAGTTATTGAATTAAAAGAAACTTTTCCCTTGCTAACAGTTATGATTTTTTTAATTGACCAATTTAGTTCATAATTTTTAAGATGTAGCTACTACTTTGCTAAAATTATTATCTTTGTTAATTAAAGCTGTATCTTAAAATAACACAGAACTCTATTAGATAACATACCATTCTGGCACACTCTGGAAAAAATTCATTGCAGCTTTACAGTTTTTCATAGTGAGACTCACAAGAATTTTCTCCAGGGAAAGATGAGGAAAATTCCTATAAAGTAAAATAAAAATCTTTATTTAGAAGACCAAAAGCCATTTAAAGCATTCTTAAACATCCAGGTTTAGCTATAAATATTGACCTCTAAAATTTGGATCCAAAATTAAAACTACTTTCATCTCTATTGAATTTCTTAACATCTGAAAACAGGATTTAAGGAGCATACGTTTTATGTTACTATCATTTTCAACACTTCCTAGAAGCAGGATCATACTAAATTTTTAAAGAGCATAAACAATTATGAAATTAAAGTAGGACTTCCCTGGTGGTGCAGTGGTTAAGAATCCGCCTGCCAATGCAGGGGACATGGGTTCAACCCCTGGTCCGGGAAGATCCCACGTGCTGCAGAGCAACTAAGCTCGTGTGCCACAACTACTGAGCCTGTGCTCTAGAGCCCGCGAGCCACAACTA
Organism: Eschrichtius robustus; assembly: GCF_028021215.1. Classification (NCBI taxonomy): domain Eukaryota; kingdom Metazoa; phylum Chordata; class Mammalia; order Artiodactyla; family Eschrichtiidae; genus Eschrichtius; species Eschrichtius robustus. The sequence continues at coordinate 19,546,972 of NC_090834.1, read as the reverse complement.
CTGAGCCCACACGCCACAACTACTGAAGCCCACATGCCCTAGAGCCCATGCGCTGCAACTACTGAAGCCTGCACGCTCTAGGTCCCGCATGCTACAACTACTGAAGCCCGCATGCCTAGAGCCTGTACTCCACAACGAGAAGCCACCGCAATGAGAAGCCCACGCACCACAACAAAGAGCAGCCCCTGCTCGCTGCAACTAGGGAAAGCCCGTACGCGGCAACAAAGACCCAACACAGACAAAAAATAAAAAATTTTTTAAAATTAAAAATTAAAAAAAATTTTTTAAAAAAGGAATTAAAGTAAAATCACTAGGATCCAGAGGCCTGTCCTCCAATCACTCAGTTCCATTTACTGACTGGAAAGGTTAAGTGGGCAAGCTGCTCACATCCTAGTGCTTAAGTCCCATTTTGGCTTTTTCTCATTTCTTCCCCTCATTAACATATTTCGCCTAGAAGATACTCTCATTATGATTCCAGGATATACATGAGTTGGATATATGTTCAGATGGACCTATTTACAGACGATCACAAAGAAACATATAAGTGCTCAAAGAACTATATACATATTCTTCATGCACATCCCCCTTATTCTCACTGTCTAGGCAGAGAGAGAAAACAAAGTAAAAGAACTTGGACAAAGATCCAGGCACAAAGATACAGAACACTATAAAAACAAAGGGGCTGTTTAACCTCTAGGACTAATTCTGGGAAATCCTGTATGATCACTGTAAAATAAAGCCATCTAATATCAAACAAGAAATGGAGGGCACCTTACAAAACAAAACAAAAGCCAGCAGCATGCTAACTGAACTCAAATTACCTGTGAAGAATTGGAGGCAGCTCTGCACTGTCTTCAAAGTCATCCTCTAACTGACGGAATAAGAGCCATTTCATTATCAATTCCTTTAAAGAAAAATTTCTGTTTACATCATATATATTCTTCTCCATTCCTGTTTTTACTGTTTCTGGAACTACACACATGGTCAGTGCCAAAGTCAAACAGCATACTGCAGGACTACAGCAAAACAAAGGACAATTAATATTAAAAGTAAGTTCTTTGCATAGAAAACAAACTTATGGTTACCAAAGGGGAAAGGAGGTAGGGGAGGGATAAATTAGGAGTTTGGGATTAGCAGATACAAACTATTATATGTAATTCAAAAACAGTCATGTACCACAATGTTCATTGCAGCTCTATTTACAATAGCCAGGACATGGAAGCAACCTAAGTGTCCATCAACAGATGAATGGATAAAGAAGATGTGGCACATATATACAATGGAATATTACTCAGCCATAAAAAGAAACAAACTGAGTTATTTGTAGTGAGGTGGATGGACCTAGAGTCTGTCATACAGAGTGAAGTAAGTCAGAAAGAAAAACAAATACCGTATGCTAACACATATATATGGAATCTAAACAAACAAACAAAAAAGGTTATGGAGAACCTAGGGGCAGGACAGGAATAAAGACACAGACACAGAGAATGGACCTGAGGACACTGGGAGTGGGAAGGGTAAGCTGGGACGAAGTGAGAAAGAGGCATGGACTTATATATACTATCAAATGTAAAATAGATAGCTAGTGGGAAGCAGCCACATAGCACACGGAGATCAGCTCCGTGCTTTGTGACCACCTAGAGGGGTGGGATAGGGAGGGTGGGAGGGAGACGCAAGAGGGAGGAGATATGGGGATATATGTGTATGTATAGCTGATTCACTTTGTTATAAAGCAGAAACTAACACACCAGTGTAAAGCAATTATACACCAATAAAGATGTTAAAAAAAAACTATTATATGTAAAATAGATAAACAACAAGGTCCTATTGTATAGCACAGGGAACTATAATCAATATCCTGTAATAAATATATAATATATATATATACACAGACACACACACATATATATAAAACTGAATCACTCTGCTGTACAGCAGAAACTAACACAACATTGTAAATCAACTATACCTCAATTTTAAAAAAAGTAAGCTCTTTCAGGGACAGAGACCTTGTCTATCTTATTTACCACTGTGCCTCCAATGCTTAGGGCAGTGCCTGGCATGCTGTAGACATATAGTAAACTTTTGTGGACTAAATGAACACAAAAAAATTCTAAAAAGTCTGACTACATTTGAGAAAATTCTTGATTAAGAACTATCTCTTACTGTAACAGTATGCAGTACTAAAAAAAAAAAATAAAGTTTATGAAGATCAAGCAAAAAATAATTGTCAATTACAAATAAAAGAAATATAAACACTTAATTCTTTAAAACTGGCCTTAGTAATCTCTTCACATTTGAAACTAAATTACACTTATTTATTTATTAAGACTTCCCGGACAAACAACAAAAGCATCTGAAACAGAATTTAACGTATCTTTAACTGAAGTTAGAAATTACAAAATTCAGGGGGAAAAAAAAATATATATATATATATGCTGCAAAATAGAATACAATCCATAGTCAACTTACCATGAAGGTCTGCAGGCTGACCCAGTAAATAACTTCCAGAATTCTCTGTCAACCTCAACTAAACTGCCTTGAATTATGGCTCCAAGTAAGCCAAAGTTTTCAGCTTGTATTTGTTCAGAACTTATACCACGAAAAGTAATAGACCAAATTTTAATCCAGAGTTTCAGTAAATCTGACTTTTGAGAGCTTTCTAGGTTTGATTTCTTGCCTTGACACAATGCAACTTCCATAAGGCATCGTAACACATATGGTGTGCGTTCCCCATGTCGCTGTTGAGGTAGAAGCTGGTGTAGTATCATCAGTAATGGTGACAACTCACAGTTAGGTAAACTTGAAGGATATTTTGATATTAATTGAGTTGCAATCTGTAACCTAAAACAAGTATAAATAATTTGAAAATTATTCAAATTCATTACGAGGCTAAAAGAAAATATATAGACATAGTATTCTTATAATATCCTAATTAGAATATTATCATCATCATTTTCCAGACTACTCTCATAATAAACTGGCTCTTTTTTTTTTTTTTTTTAAGAGACTCTTATTTTTTTTTAATTAATTAATTTATTTATGGCTGTGTTGGGTCTTCGTTTCTGTGAGAGGGCTTTCTCTAGTTGTGCAAGCGGGGGCCACTCTTCATCGCGGTGCGCAGGCCTCTCACTATCGCGGCCTCTCTTGTTGCGGAGCACAGGCTCCAGACGCGCAGGCTCAATAATTGTGGCTTACGGGCCCAGTTGCTCCGCGGCATGTGGGATCTTCCCAGACCAGAACTCGAACCCGTGTGCCCTGCATTGGCGGGCAGATTCTCAACCACTGCACCACCAGGGAAGCCCTAAACTGGCTCTTAATATTTATTAGGCCCTACTTCCTAAAGTGGCAAGAAGACTGACAACATTTAGGCTAGCTGGGTAAGCTATCATATTTTGCTTACACAGTAACTTTAAATAACTAAATTACCAACATTCTACTTCTTACTTATCGCACACATCCCTGCTCTTCGGCCACCAATAATATTCCTCTAGAACAGGAAAACAAACAAAAACCCCGAAAAACTGTTTTCTCTTGATGTTAATTCAGTTAATTCAATAAGTATTTGCTGCAAGTTCTCTAAAATGCGTGCTACTCAAGAATAGGAACTATATCTTGTTCACCCTCTATCCCTTATGCTTGGTACATAGTAGGTGTTCAATAAATAACTTCACTAAGTGGACAATTTAAAGAATATGAAATAGGCAACAACTATAGAAAATTTAGCAATAGGTATCTAAATCAATACGATTTCCTCCCACACTCAATTGTATTTAAACATTACATCAACAGGGGAAAAATCAAAGAGCACTGTTAACAAAAGTATGACTGTAATCTAAAAATTTGTAACTGTCCTTATGCAAGCTGCTTAACCTTTCTCAGTTGCAGTTGTCTTTTTGGTAAAGCAAAAAGGCTGAGCTGCATGAATTCTACAGATTCCTAACAGACCTAATATTTTGTGATTCCAAAGAATTCCACAATTTATTTAATTACTTAAATAACTGCAAATGCTATATGAGACTAAAGAACAGAGCAAATGGAACTTCCCGGGTGGCGTAGTGGTTAAGAATCCGCCTGCCAACGCAGGGGACACGGGCTCGAGCCCTGGTCTGGGAAGACTCCCACGTGCCGCGGAGCAACTAAGCCCGTGTGCCACAACTACTGAGCCTGTGCTCTATAGCTCGTGAGCCACAATTACTGAGCCCGCGTGCCACAACTACTGAACCCCGTGCACCTAGAGCCCATGCTCCGCAACAAGAGAAGCCACCGCAATGAGAAGCCCGCGCACCACAAAGAAGGGTAGTCCCCGCTCGCTGCAACTAGAGAAAACCCCGTGCGCAGCAACGAAGACCCAACGCAACCAAAAATAAATAAATAAATTTTAAAAAAGAACAGAGCAAATAGTAAAAAATAACCTTTATCATGGCATAAGGTCCAAACTATTCTGTGATTTCTGAATACTATCTTTAATTTCTTCCTAATCTAATTCTATTAGAAGGTGCCAAACATGGTAAAATCTCTTTGTGTTGAGGTATACAACTCAGTGAATTCCATGAGGCACACAGTACCGATCGCCTACCAAGCAGCCATTCTCCCTCGTCCTTGCTATGGCAATATGCTTAGGAAAGGTGCCCTATTCCTGGCCTCTAGCAGATAAGCCATGGTGGTTGATCTCACATGTCCCAGTAATCACCTTCCCCTTTGTCAGTCATTGCTTTGGGAGTGACCTAGTTCTGGCCAGGCCAATGAGGTAAAGGAATCTACTGGGGGTCTTGTGAGAAAAATAAATGAGACTAAAATGATATTGAAAGACAAAAAACAATATTTTACCAAGGCACAATGTCAAAATCATTCTGTGACTTCTGAAGATGATCCTTTATTACTTCCCAGCCTAATTCTATTTTCCTCTTTTTGCAAGGTGCATTGTAATCACTAAATTCTCTTTGTGTGGTTGTGTAAGACTGAGAAATCTCCAAAGATCTATTATCTTCATTAAAAACCTGTAAAACAACAAAAGGAAAACCTATTTTTTTAAAACTGCTATTGTTTCTAATAGTTCATTAGCAAAAAATGTTCCTTCTTAGATGAAGATACAGGTTAGTCATAAAGCAAGAGTAATAAACTACAGAAATATGTGAATCTGATAATATGGTTACAAACATTTTGCAGATAATAATGGCTCTCTAGAAAGCAGATATTACCAAGTAAGTTATTAGTTTTAGTTCCTGGGAAACTTTACTAAAAGGACCAAAACATCTAAAAGTAAAGCAAAAACCTCTAGTTTCAAAGATATTAAATCATAAACTTAGTGTTAAGAAAATATTTGACAAGTGAAATTACCCTAGGATGGTAACCAAATCTCTGGGGAAAAGTTTTACTTAAGAAACATTGTCTTTATTTCATTTACTTCTGCTCTGATCTTTATGATTTCTTTCCTTCTACTAACTTTGGGTTTCGTTTATTCTTTCTCTACCTCCTTTAGATGTAAAGTTAGGTTGTTTGAGATTTTTCTTGTTTTCTGAGGTCAAACTTCCCTCTTAGAACTGCTTTTGATGAGTCCCATAGGTTTTAGATAAATGAAATAGAGACTAAAAAAATAATAGAAAAGATCAATGAAACTAAAAGCTGGTTCTTCGAAAAGATAAACAAAATTGATAAGCCTTTAGGCAGACTCATCAAGAAAAAAAAGGGAGAGGGCCCAAATCAATATAATCAGAAACGAAAAAGAAGTTACAACTGACACCACAGAAATACAAAGGATCATAAGAGACTACTACAAACAGCTATATGCCAATAAAGTGGACAACCTAGAAGAAACAGACAAATTCTTAGAAAGGTACACTCTCCCAAGACTGAACCAGGAAGAAACAGAAAATGTGAACAGACCAATAACCAGAAATGAAATTGAATCAGTAATTTTAAAACTCCCAACAAACAAAAGTCCAGCAACAGATGGCTTCACAGGTAAATTCTACAAACATTTAGAGACTTAACACCTATCCTGAAACTATTCCAAGAAACTGCAGAGGAAGGAACAATTCTGAACTATGAGGCCAGCATCACCCTGATATCAAAACCAGACACAGATATCACAAAAAAAGAAAATTATAGGCCAATATCACTGATGAACATAGATGCAAAAATCCTCAACAAAATACTAACAAAACGAATCCAACAATACAGTAAAAAGATCATACCCGAGACTTCCCTGGTGGCGCAGTGGTTAAGTATCCACCTGCCAATGCAGGGGACACAGGTTCGAGCCCTGGTCCGGGAAGATCCCACATGCCGCGGAGCAACTAAGCCCATGTGCCACAACTACTGAGCCTGTGCTCTAGAGCTTGTGAGCCACAACTACTGAAGCCCATGCGCCTAGAGCCTGTGCTCCGCAACAAGAGAAGCCACCGCAATGAGAAGCCCACGCACCGCAACAAAGAGTAGCCCCCGCTCTCCGCAACCAGAGAAAGCCTGCGCATAGCAACGAAGACCCAACACAGCCATAAATAAATAAATAAATAAATAAATAAATAAAAATTTATATATATAAAAAAAGGATCATATCCCATGATCAAGTGGGATTTATCCCAGGGATGCAAGGATTTCTCAATATTTGCAAATCAATCAATATGATATGCCACATTAACAAACTGAAAAATAAAAACTATCTGATCATCTCAATAGATACAAAAAAGCTTTTGATAAAATTCAACATCCATTTATAATAAAAACTTTCCAGAAAGCAAGCACAGAGGGAATATACCTCTGCATAATAAAGTCCATATATAACAAACCCACAGCTAACATCATACTCAACGGTGAAAAGCTGAACGTATTTCCTCTCAGATCAGGAACAAGACAAGGATGTCCACTCTTGCCACTTTTCTTCAACATAGTTTTGGAAGTCCTAGCCACAGCAATCAGAGAAGAAAAAGAAATAAAAGGAATCCAAATTGGAAAAGAAGAAGTAAAACTGTCACTGTTTGCAGATGACATGATACTATACATAGAAAACCCTAAAGATGCTACCAGAACACTACTAGAGCTCATCAATGAACTGAGTAAAGTTGCAGGATACAAAATTAATATACAGAAATCTGTTGCAATTCTATACACTAATGAACTATCAGAAAGAGAAATTAAGGAAACAATCCCATTTACCTTGCATTAAAAAGAATAAAATACCTAGAATAAACCTTTTGCCTACAGGAGACAAAAGACCTGTCCTTGGAAAACTGTAAGACTGTGATGAAAGAAACTGAAGATGACACAAACAGATGGAAAGATATACTGTGTTCTTGGACCAGAAGAATCAACATTGTTAAAATGACCATATTACCCAAGGCAATCTACAGATTCAATGCAATCCCTATCAAAATACCAATGGCATTTTTCACAGAACCAGAACAAATAACTTTAAAATTTGTATGGAAACACAAAAGACCCCAAATAGCCAAAACAGTCTTGAGGAAGAAGAACAGAGCTGGAAGAATCACACTCCCTGACTTCAGACTATACAGACTACAAAGCTACAGTAATCAAAACAGTGTGGTGCTGGCACAAAAACAGACACATAGATCAATGGAACAGGATAGAGAGCCCAGAAATAAACCCATGCACTTATGGTCAATTAATCTATGACAAAGGAGGCAAGAATATACAATGGAGAAAAGACAGTCTCTTCAATAAGTGGTGCTGGGAAAACTGGACAGCTACATGTAAAAGAATGAAATTAGAACGTCCTCTAATATCATATACAAAAATAAAATGAATTAAAGACATAAATATAAGACTGAATACTGTAAAACTCCTAGATGAAAACACAGGCAGAACACCCTCTGATGTAAGTCATAGCAATACTTTTTTGGATTCATCTCCTAAAGAAAAGGAAATAAAAGCAAAAATAAGCAAATGGGACCCAATTAAACTCACAAGCTTTTGCACAGCAAAGGAAACTATCCAGTGAATGAAAAGACAACCTACTGAATGGGAGAAAATGTTTGCAAATAATATGACCAATAAGGGGTTAATATTCACACATATAAACAGTTCATACAGCTCAACATCAAAAAAACAAACAAACAAACAACATTATTAAAAAATGGGCAGACGACCTGAACATACATTTTTCCAAAGAGGAAACGCAGATGACCAACAGGCACATGAAAGGATGCTCAACATGCCTGCTAATCATCAGGAAAATGCAAATCAAAACCATAATATCACTTCACACCTGTCAGAATGGTTATCATGTTTATCATCAAAAAGAACACAAATAAAAAATGGTGGCAAGGATGTGGAGAAAAAGGATCCCTCATACACTGTTGGGGGGACTGTAAATTGGTGCAGCTAATGTGGAAAACACTATGGAGGTTTCTCAAAAAACTAAAATTAGAATTACCATATGACCCAGTAAAATTCTCCTGGGTATATATCCAAAAAAAACAAAAACACTAATTCAAAAAGGTACATGCTGGGGCTTCCCTGGTGGTGCAGTGGTTGAGAATCTGCCGGCCAATGCAGGGGACACGGATTCGAGCCCTGGTCTGGGAAGATCCCACATGCCGCGGAGCAACCACAGGCCCATGAGCCACAGTTACTGAGCCTGCGCGTCTGGAGCCCGTGCTCCGCAACAAGAGAGGCCGCGATAGTGAGAGGCCCGTGCACCGCGATGAGGAGTGGCCCCCACTTGCCACAACTAGAGAAAGCCCTCACACAGAAACGAAGACCCAACACAGCCAAAAATAAATAAATAAATAAATAACTAGTAAATCTTAAAAAAAAAAAAAGGTACATGCACCCAATGTTCACAGCAGCATCAACTGCCAAGATATGGAAGCAACTTCAGTGTCCATCAAGAGATGAATGGATAAAGATTGGTGAGTGTATATACATATATATATATGTATACACACACACATACACACACACACACACACACACAGAAGACTACTACTCAGCCATAAAAAAAGAAAGAAGTTCTGCCATTTGCAGCAACACAGATAGACTTGGAGGGCGTTATGCTAAGTGAAATAAGTCGGACAGAGAAAGACAAATACTGTATGATATCACTGACATGTGGAATCTAAAAAACACAACAAACTAGTGAATATAACAAAAAAGACGCAGACTCACAGATACAGAGAACAAACCAGTGGTTACCAGTGGGGGATGGTGGGTAACAAACTACTGAGTGGGAGTTTATTGTAAGGATGTATTGTACAACACAGGGAATATAGACAATATTTTGTAATAACTGTAAATGGAGTATAACCTTTAAAAACTGCATAAATTTTAAAATTTCTTCTATGGAGAAAAAAAAAACATTAAGCCATCAACTGATGAATGGGTAAACAAAATGTAATATATCCATACAATTGAATATTACTCAGCGATAAAAAAGAATGAAATATTGATTCATGGTACGACATGGAAGAACCTTGAAAACATTATGCTTAGTGAAAGAAGCCAGACACAAAAGACCACACATCGTATGATTCAATTTATATGAAATGTCCAAAACAGGCAAATCCACAAAGGCAGAAAGTAGATTAGTGGCTGGCTGCTAGGAACTGGAAGCAGGGAATTGAGGCTGACTGCTAATAGGTACAAAGTTTGTTTTGGCAGTGATGGAAATGCTCTGGAATTAGTGGTGATGGTTGCACAACAGAGTGAAAATGCTAAAAACCACTGAATTACACCCTTTAAAATAATGAATTTTATGTCATGTGATTTCTAAATCAGGAAAAAAACAAAGAAAGAAAACACATAGGGTTAGGATAATCTTATTGCCTGTGGACAGTTTTCTTAAGAATGGAAAAGTTCATCATCAGTTTTTTCCCTAAGTTTATATTTGCAAGATAGTTACCTCTTAAGTTAGAAGGGCAATGCTAAATATTTATGGTGTTGAAAGGAATAGTTACATGTACAGAGTAATTTTACAGGCTTTTTACAGGCCCAATAAAAGAATTAACGGGAAATTTCAAAATGTGACAAGATCTACTATACCTGGTGACAAATATCTGCCATCAATTCAATCAAGTTTTCCTTGACAGCAATATTACGAGATGCTGAAGAATATTTCCCTCTGCTTCCTATATGACTTATTTCATTAACTAGCAGATCATATACGTTGTATAAGATACTTTTCCACTTTCTTGATTCATAGGCACCTGTAATTTTTAAAAATAATTAATTAAATTAAAATATAATTTATACGTACAATTCATTTGCACTGCCAACTCCCACAAAACTATTCAGCTGTTAAGGTGGAAACAACATTAGAAGACATCTGGTCCAGCCTAGTTAGTACTAATGGCTCTTCTGACAATATCCTTGACAAGCTCTACTTCATAATGATGTCCATTTCACACATTTCACACTCAGTTAACTGTATTTCTTATAAAATTCTTCCACATTCTGATCTAACTATCTCTAACCAATTCAATCAAAATCTCAATCAAACTTTAATTTCTTCTCTCCCCCAAAGCAAATTAATACTTTCCCTCTTTTACATAAGGACCAACTTCTCTGTATGTCTTTAAGAGAAAAACATTACCAGTTCCGTCAACAAGTGTAAAAATAACACATTATCCAGACTTATCATCATCCCAGTCATCTTTCCCTAGACACACTCCAGTCAACTTATGTCCCTCTTAAAATGGTGACTCTACAAAATCTGGTAAGCAGAATATTCCCAACCGCGATCTAACGAGTATGGGGAACAATGGGGCTGTTTCCTCCCACAAAACAAAGAACCTATTTAAAATCTATTAATGTATACTAAAACTATATTAGTGTTTCTGACAGCCTCATCATCTGCCAATTTTCAATTCATCCTAAACATGCACTTAACTAAAACCCTAAACATGTCTCACCATCTCTTCATAATCCTGATTTTCATTCTGGTGAGAGCTATGTGAAGGATGAAAAACTAAGGAAAGCCACCATTCTTTCACCTACAGTGGTTTCATGGGCTACAAATACATCTAACTATACATACTAGAAGAGCCCATGAAACATACACAGCTGCTTTTGATAAAAAGCGGCTACAACAGTTTTCCTCTATTTTAGCTATTATTCAATGAAGTTCCTTAATAAGGTCATTACACTAGCCACGATGAATTGGTCCAAAGGTTAGCACAAGCCGGATTCAAAACATAGCCTAAGCATGAGAGAACTCATTCAATTCCAGTTCCACCCGGTAAAGTTCCTGTCTACTGAATGGAGCTACATCATCCATGCAATACTCTTTTGGTGAAAGACAAACATAAAGGAATGAAGGGAGGATAAGTCATTCATTTCTGGTTTCCCTAGCAAACAGCAGCCTGGAATAACTATGAGGTTTAAGGCAATATGTATTTATCTTCCCTGGGAACTGACTAATCTGGCTGGTTCAATCCACATTTATCTGTTTTATTTTCTAATAAAAGCAATATGTAGATAAACAAGATCCTGCCTTCTCTAAATTCTTTTACTCTTACAGTCCGTGTCGCACCTCTTAGCACCTCATTATTGCTGCATAATCAGCTCCTAGAGGGAACAGTGTCTCATATCTGTTTGTATTCCTCACAAAACGTAGCATTGTACTAAACAAATGGTAAGGCATGATATGATTTGCTACCTACCATAGCTTCCAATTAAAAAAAAAAAGTGTGAAAAAGATCCTCATGACTGACACTATTACCAAGCACAGCAATCCAGAGGAAGGTCATAACCTCCTATAACATACAGATTTCATACTTAACCCTCTATATTTCAATGAAGAAGCAAATTCAAAATAGCAAAAACTTTCTTTATACCTTTTTCTTGAGTTTTGGCTCCCTTTGGATGATGGATATAAATTTGCAGTTGAAATAACTCAATAATTACTTCTTTTAAGGAATCATTAAGTCTATGTTGAGTCCAGATATAAAGTAAGGTAGGAAGAATTTCATCTCCTAATTCACATACTCGAATTCGAAAGTTAACAGCCAAAGTCTTGAGGAAGATAATAAATGCTGCTAAGATATGATTTAGACCTGCAGAGCTCTTTTCTTGTCTGTAACAGAAAATAAACAGACTTAATATAACGGGGGAAAATGCAGAAACTGAAGACAGTAATGAAGTTGCTTGCTGAAAGAAAAAAAAGTTCTGATTTTCAAATAATAGTAGCCTTACTTTCAGAATTATTCAGAAAAATCATAGCAGCACTACTTAGCAACAACAAAAAATAGTTCCCATTTGGCATTGGGAGATCACTCCTGTTAGCTCTCCCTGCTGCTGAAACATTGCCCAAAATTATATAAAACTAATTTGTAATACCTACCATTTATAAAATATTTCACATTATAAATTGGGTAATGCCACACAAATATAAGATACTGATATTTCCAAAATATATTCCTATTTCATTTTATTCTTAGCACATTACATCTATCTTCAAAAATCAGGAAAATAAAAATACTTAGAGGCCATATAGCTTTTCCTGTTATTAAAAAAGCAAGACAGATCTCCCCACTCAAGAACATCATTACATGTTCTGCATATTGGATATTCAGGAAGTGTTGGACCTAACACTTTCCTTGGGAATCCACTAGTTCTACTATAATCGGCCAATGATGTTTTAAAGTTGGTAAAATTTAGTTACTGAATCTAAAACACAGTCTTGCAAAAAGATCAAATGGATTTCCAATACAAAATAAAAACAGATTAGATTACCTTGCATGCTGAATAGCCTTAGAAAAAAAATCCAAAAATTCGGAATTTAATCCATCAGTCTGCGAACAGCATCCTTTGGTCACAGCTTCAATTATTCTAGCCACCAAAACTCTATTAATGTCTTGTGAAGGTTTAAGATACAGCTGGAAGTACACAGAGAACAATTCTTTAAAAAAAAAAAAAAAAAAAAAACCATGTTAGTTATGTTTTTAAAAAGAAAACTATCAAAACATTTAACTTAGATGTCACAATTCAATTTAAATTTCAATAATCCCACAAAATATTAAAAATTATACTAATTTATACTTAATACAGTAAGAGCATTCCATCAATATTTATTTTTATAAATTAAATTGCCTTCAAGACAGGAACTACAGGCAGCAGAGTATGTGAACACCAGTTTAAGAGCCAGATCTCAGATAAGCTACTTAACTTCTCTATTCCTAAATTCCTTCAGCTAGGCCTAACAAAGTACTTGACAGTGTACTCTCCACAGTTTTGTTTTGTTTTGTCTTAGTGCTATTTGATTAATAATGTGTGTAAAGTGTGTCAAGAACTGTGAAAGATCTGAGACTTTACACTATTTGTAACCTAACCAATTAGAATGCCAGTTTCATGGATATTGGCACAAGACATGAAATTCCTGATCAGAGAAAGAGAACAATTTATTTCTCACAGCAGTGATAGTAGCCAGAGTACCTTCATTTTTGCATAAATTCCTCAATCTCAAAAGCAATGAGAAGAGGGACAGGTGACACAGTGCAAATGATGAGCTACAATACAGGAGAGAAATCCCAAGCAATAAACTGCAAGCAAACTTGTCCTTTGTTCTAGAGGAGGCCATCATCTCTATCATCTCTATCTTCCAAGGCTCACTGTACAAACATACTTTAAAAAACAGTCTGGAAAAGAACAGTCAGTGTCATGTCTCTGACATGACATGCAGAAACGTGAAATGCATTGAGAATTATCTCCCAACACAATGAAAAGCAAAGTTGCTAAGGCAGGATTTTCTTCCCATAAAGAGATAATAGGAAGTCCTCAGTTAGCAAAGTGACTTAATAATTTCAACTGTATATGTCAAATAATTCTGCAGAAATAGCTTAAAGTCAGAAATGTTAAATTCAAAGAATAAGGACAATATAAAAACCTCAAACATCAAATAGTAAGAAAAATGATTTTTCAAATGATTCCTATCATATCTGACTTTATAGAACTCTACACAACTGCTTCACAAAGTTTTTTCACTACATGCAATACCTAAATAATGGTAAAAACGTGAGTTAACACACACAAATTTGGAGACAGAAAAACAGGAGGCGTTATCTTTAGCATTTCCTTCTTATTACTTGGCAAGAGCAAAGTGGTGAAACAGGAAAAGCCAACAATGCAACTCTCTGTCTCTGATTAAATCTCAACTTTCAGGGCTTTTATTTTACTTGGGGAAATTATCCCAGTTCTCACAGAATCCAACATATTCCCCTAGTAAGTGGTTAAAAAAAAAAAGCTGGTATAAGACATTCAACAAAAGTCTCAGAAGAGTAGAGTCCTACTTCTCCAAAAAAGGCGGCAGTGCATGCCTCCAAATGAATTCCCTTTCTCCATGAATTCAACAACAAAAAAAGCTCAAAGAGCAGATAGCAAAACAGCATGATATTAAAAAGCAGTTTCTGCAGACTCACAGACATAAAGAACACACTTGTGGTTGTCAAAGGGGAAGGAGGTGTAGGGGAGGGAAGTATTGGGAGTTTGAGATCAGCAGATGCAAACTTTTATATATAGGATGGATAAACAACAAGGTCCTACTGTATAGCACAGGGAACTATGTTCAATATCCTGTGATAAACCATAATGGAAAGAATATGAAAAAGAATATATATATGTACGACCAAGTCACTTTGCTGTACAGCAGAAATTAACACAACATTGTAAATCAACTATACTTCAATAAATTTTTTTTTTTAAAAGGAGTTTCTGGAGTTAAGAAAATAAAATAAAACCCCAAATGACATCATTAAATGTAGATTCCTTGGGATTTTACACATAGACAACCATATCATCTACAAATGTGAACAGTTTTATTTCTTCCTTTCCAATCTGTATGCCAATTATCCTTTTCTTGCCTAACTGCCCTAGCTAGGACCTCCAGTACAATGTTGAATAGGAGTGGTGACAGCGAATACCCTTGTCTTGTTCCCAATTTTTTTTTTTTTTTATAAATTTATTTATTTATTTATCTATTTATGGCTGTGTTGGGTCTTCGTTTCTGTGCAAGGGCTTTCTCTAGTCGTGGCAAGCGGGGGCCACTCTTCATCGCGGTGCGCGGGCCTCTCATTATCGCGGCCTCTCTTGTTGCAGAGCACGGGCTCCAGACGCGCAGGCTCAGTAGTTGTGGCTCACGGGCCTAGCCGCTCCGCGGCATGTGGGACCCTCCCGGACCGGGGCACGAACCCGTGTCCCCTGCATTGGCAGGCGGATTCCCAACCGCTGCGCCACCAGGGAAGCCCCAGTTCCCAATTTTTTTAATGAAAAGTTTTAAATTACAGATTTGATTTCTTTACTGGTTACAGAAGTATACAGATTACCTATTTCATACTGGGTGAGTTTTGATAGTGTGTGATTTTAAGGAATTGTTCCATTTATTTTCAGTCATCAAATTTATGTGTGTAGAGTTGTTTATAGCATTCCTTTACTATTCTTTCAGTATCTGCGGAATCTGCAATTATATCCCATTTAATTCCTAATATCAATAATTTGTGTCTTTCTTTACCTTACTCACTCTTGCCAGAGGTTCTAGATTTTATTGATGTTTTCAAAGAATCAGCTTTTTGTTTCAATAATTTTCCTTTACTCTTCTGTTTTCATTGATTTCTGTTCTTATCTTCTGCTTGAAGTCTTTGGATTTGTTTTTCTAGCTTCTTGAGATGGAGGCTAAGATTATTAATTTGATATCTTTCCTCTTTTCTAATGTAGGCATTTAATGCTATAAATTACCCTCTCAACATAACTTTAGCTACATTCCACGAATTGTGATATGTTGTAATTTTCATTTTCATTCAGTTTTAAACATGCCTTGAGAATTTTCTTTCCACCCATGAATTATTTAGAAGCGTGTCATTTATTTTCACAAAAGTACTACGAAGGAAAGAGTACCACGGTAGAAAATAAGAGAGGAAGAAATTAGGAAAGACAATCAGAAAATGGCCGTGACATTTAAACTGAGACTTGAAGGACGAGAAAAAACGGGCCATACAAAGGGTAGCCTCTGAAAAAAGAACAAATGCTACAGGTAAGAAAGAGCTTATACTCTCTAAACAGGAGTGTGTGAGATGATCCATAGCTATGTCAGAAGAAAATATTAGCGCTCCTATTTTTTAATTAAAACTAATTACAAAAATTATGCTTTACTGATTTTTAATACAGAAATTGACAATGGCCACTCTGGAAGACAGTTTGGCAGTTTCTTAAAAAACTAAACATACTTTTACCATATGATCCAGCAATCACGCTCCTCAGCATTTACCCAAATGAGTTGAAAACTTATCTGTACACAGATGTTTATAGCATTTTCATTCATAATCGCCAAAACTTGCAAGCAATCAACATGTCCTTCAGTAAGTGAATGGATAATTAAACTGTGGTAAATCCAGACAATGAAATATTATTCAGTGCTAAAAAGAAATGAGCTATCGAGCCATGAAAAGACATGGAGGAATTTTAAATGTAAATTACTAAATGAAAGAAGCCACTCTGAAAATACTATATACTGTATGATTCCAACTATATGACATTTTGGAAAAGGCAAAACTATGGAGACAGTTAAAAAGATCAGTGGTTGCTAGGGATCAAGGTGGAGAGAGGGATAAATAGGCAGAGCACAGAGGATCTTCAGGGCAGTAAAACTATTCTCTATGATACAATAATGGTGGACACATATCATTATACATTTCTCAAAAGCTATAGAATGTACACCACCAAGAGTGACAGTGTAAACTATGGACTTTGAGTGATATGAGGTGTCAGCGTAGGTTCACTGACGGAAACAAATGTACCGCTTTGGTGCTGGATGTTGCTGTGCACGTGTGAGGTCAGGGGATATATGGGAACTCTGTACTTTCTGCCCAATTCTGCTGTGAATCTAAAACTGCTCTAAAAAAATAAAGTCTATTAAAAAAAAGTTTGAAAATCACTGGGTTAGAGAATCTGAATAAAGGCCACTGTAGCTAGAGCACAGAAATTAGAAGGATGGGGTGGACTTTAAGGTCAGAGAGATAGGCAGAAGCAAAACTATGTAGCACTTCCAAGACCTGAAGGGAAGCCCATATTTTATATTAGTTATACAAGAAAGCAACTAAAGGTTTTTAACTTTTCTTCCTTTCTACCTTATTAGAAAAACTATTTTCTTCCTTAGGACAATCTTAGGGCTCTTGCTTTGGAATCCCTTCTTCTCAGGAAACATACATGAGCAATTTTCCTGTGTATTCAACTACGCTCTCTTCACTGAATCCTTCTGATTACATGTATATATACTCCAATCACTCTCTTCTTTAATAGGACCCCCCTTTCCCTTCCCCTTGTAACCAAAACTTTTGAAAATGTTGTATTTGTTAATCCATTTTCTCACTTGTCACTCATGCTTTCACACCAGTTTGTTATACAACTGAACACCATCAACCAACTGATTGTAACTGCCATGTATAGAATAATTCATCCAACAATAGCAGATACACATTCTTTTCAAATGCATATGAAACACTCACCAAGTTAGACCTTATCCTTGATCATAAAGAAATCATAACAGTTATAAATAATTTTGGTTATAAAAAGCATGGTCTCTGACCATAACATTAAACCACAAAAGGAAAACAAAACAGGAGAATTACCCCAAATGAATGGGAATTAAACAACATACTTTCAAATAATCCAGGGTCAAAGGGAAGCCCTCAAAAAAACCTAGAACATATTTTGAACTGAAGAAAAAGAAAAAACAACATTGTCAACATTTGTGAGATGTGACTAAAGTAGTGTTTAGAGAAAAACTTATTATATTAAATGCACATATTTGGAAAGAAGCTCTCAAATCAATGATCTAAGCTTATGAAACTAGAGAAGAAATGAAATCCAAAACAAACAGAAGTAAGGAACTAATAATTATAAGATCAGACTCAGTAATGAAAGAGGGAACACTACAGAGTCTAAGCACATTTAAAGGATAATGAGACAATAATATTCAAGAACAACTTTACACTCATACATTCAACAACTTATATGAAATGAACAAATTCTTAAAGAAACAAATTCCAAAGATCACTGAAAATATGTAACCTAAATAATCCTGCATCTATTAAAGAAATTGAATTCATAATTAAAAACCTTACAACCACCACCACCTCCAAATTCAATCCAGTAATATATAAAATGGATAATACATCATGCCCTAATAGGGTATACCCCAGGAACCCAAGGTTGACTCAACCTGTGAAAAACTGATCAACATAATTCATCATATCAATAAACTAAAGACAAAAAAAACCCATGATTATCTCCATATATGCAGAAACAAAATTAACAATTCAATACCCATTCATGATAAAAAACCATGAGCAACCAGAATAGAAGGGAGTGTCCTCAACCTGTATCAACAGCTAATATGCTGAACTTCCCTGGTGGCGCAGTGGTTAAGAATCCGCCTGCCAATGCAGGGGACACGGGTTCGAGCCCTGGTCCGGGAAGATCCCACATGACATGGAGCAACTAAGCCCGTGCACCGTAACTACTGAGCCTGTGCTCTAGAGCCCGTGAGCCACAACTACTGAGCCCACAAGCCACAACTACTGAAGCCCATGCACCTGTAGCCTGTGCTCCACAACAAGAGAAGCCACCGCAATGAGAAACCCACACACCGGAACAAAGAGTAGCCCCCGTCCGTTCGCCGCAACTAGAGAAAGCCCACGTGCAGCAATGAAGACCCAACGCAGCCAAAAATTAATTAATTTTTAAAAAATAGCTAATATGCTAATGATCAAACACTGAATGTTTCCCCCTAAAACCAGGAACAGGACAAGGAAGGATGTCTTTTCTCGCTACTCCTAATCAAAATCATATTGGAGGAAAAACTATAAATCTCTTAGAAGAAAACACAGGGGAAAAGTTTCATAACATTGGATTTGGCAATGATTTGTTGGAAATGACCCCAAAAGCACAGGCAACAAAAGAAAAAAATAGATAGACTGTATTCATCAAAGCAAAACCTTTTGTGCATCAAAGGACACTATCATCAGAGGTAAAGGCATCCCATGGAATGGGAGAAAATATTTCCAAACCATATATCTGATAAGGGATTAATATAGAATACATAAAGAACTCCTACAATCCAACAACAAAAAACAAACAACCCGATTAAAAACTGGGCAAAAGATTTGAATAGACTTTTGTCCAAAGATGATATACAAATGGCCAATAAGCACATGAAAAGTTCAACATCACCAGTCATTAAGGAAATGCAAATCAAAATCACAATGAGACACCACTTCATACCCATTTACATTAGGATGGCTATTATCAAAAAAAGAAAAAGAAAAAGAAGTGTTGGTGAAGGTGTGGAGAAATTGGAACACTTGTGCATTGCTGATGAATATGTAAAATGGTGTAGCCCTTGTGGAAAACAGTATGGTGGGTACTCAAAAAATTAAACATAGAATTACCATATGATGCAGTAATTCCACTTCTGAATATATACCCAATTGAAAGCTAGGACTCAAAGAACTATGTGTACACCATGTTCATAGTAGAGTTATTCATAATATCCAAATGTAGAAACAATCCAAGGGTCCAATGACAGATGAATGGATAAACAAAATGTAGTATACACATAC
Source organism: Eschrichtius robustus (assembly GCF_028021215.1). Taxonomy (NCBI): domain Eukaryota; kingdom Metazoa; phylum Chordata; class Mammalia; order Artiodactyla; family Eschrichtiidae; genus Eschrichtius; species Eschrichtius robustus. Next base: position 19,527,401 of record NC_090834.1, on the reverse strand, counting down.
AATGGAATATTATTCAGACTTAAAAAGGAAGAAAACTCTGACATATGCTACAACATGGATGAACCTTAAACATTATGCTAAGTGAAATAAGCCATTCAGAAAAGGACAAATACTGTACAATTTCACTTATAGGAGGTACTAGGGTAGTCAAATTCAGAGACAGAAAGTAGAATGGCTGCCAAGAGCTGGAGTTGGGGAGCAGGGGAAGTTCCTGTTTAATGGGTACAGAGTTTCAGTTTGGAAGATGAAAAAAGTTCTGGAAATGAGTCGTGATGGTTGCATAACAATGTGAATATACTTAATGCCACTGAATTGTACATGCAAAATGGTTAAAATGGTAAATTTTATGTTATGCACATCTTACCATTAAAAACAAAATATCATACTTAGGTCCTAGTCAATATAAGGCAGAAAAAAGAAATAAGGCCACATGGCTCAGAAATGAAGGAACAAAAAACTCTCTCCTACTTGCAGATGACACAATTGTCTAAATAAAAAATTCCCCAGAATGAACAAAAAACCTCCTAGATCTAATAAGCAATTTTAGCAAGGTCCCAGATCAATATGGTATATACAAAAGTCAACTGTACTTCTGAACAACATGGAAAAGAAAATGTTTTAAAAAGACAGTAAAATTTACAAACTACTGCAGTATAAATCTAACAAAAATATACAAATTCTGTATGCTGATAAATCAAAAAAGACATAAATAAACGGAGAGATATATCATGTTCATGGATTGGAAGAGTCTATGTTAAGATGTCTATTGCTCCTTAGTTCAATAGGTTCAACGCGATACCAATAAAATCCCAGCAGGACTTCTTGTAGAAATCAACAAGCTGATTCCAAAATTTATATGGAAATGTTGGTTTAGAAGACTAAGGCCATCTTCTCATCTCACTCTAAACTCTCTCCCTAGACAATCTCATCCATAACCATGGCTTCAATCACCACCTCTACCAAATATATTTTGAATGTAAACTTCACTTCTTGAGCAGGCTTCATTAGAGAAGTAAATTTCAGAGAAGGTAACTAACTAACAAAATAATTCAACAAAAAGACTACTAGAAGTGAAAGTAGTTTGCTTAAAAATAGAGAATTTCAGAGAACATGTCAGATGATGGAATCAAGAGTAAAGAGACTAGAGGAACGACTGCCTTTGTTTCAGAGACCCATAGTTACAAGTAATAATCTAAAATGTACAAATATTCTAAATATTTAGGCTGAACCATTTTGGTGACAGACGTGTCGGTGTACCCTAGATATCACTGGCCTATTCTCTAAAGGCTGCCACTAGGCTTCCTGAGGGCTCTGTTTGGGACAAAGCCTCCTTTGTGCTCAGAGCAACAGCAAAGGCCCCAGATAAGAAATTAAGCAATAGCTAAGAAGGCCTTTATTCATGTGGGAACAGTAGAATACAATGTAGACCACTGATTAGGTCATGGGTTTATGGTCCACAAACATCTTATTTTGAAATGATAAACTGATGGTAAAAAATATAGATAAATGTCTTTTAAGTTAGCACAATTTATCTTGAATACTTCTCAATGAAAAATACCGAGTTTCTAAATTTTCAGAGGTGGCTGTATTAGAAGACTTTGACATCTGGCTTAAAGTCACCTCATTAAAGCCAAATACCATTTTCACCCAGTAAGCCAGCCAGAGCCAGAAATACTCCACTTTTGAAATCAATAAACTCAAAAATTTCAGCCTCTGACCAAACTTCCTTTGTGGTCTCTTAGTACCTCTCACCTACAAACTGTCAACAATACCTCCATGGCACCCCACTCTACTTATCTTGTAAGTCACCTGGGTCCTATATATTCTATTCTAATATTTCATTTCAATTACCTTACCAGTGACCTGCAAACTGCCTAGTCCTAATGGATACTTCTGCATCTTATTATTTCTACAACACTTTAAATGTCACACCTCTTCCAACTTGAAATTCTCTTGCTTTCCTTTTTATGACATCTCTCGGTTTTCTTCTTTCTACTTTAATCATTGTTGCATTTAGGTGTCACTGATCTGTGAACTCACTGCATTATAACTTTCAGTTTACTTGGTTTTTTCTGTCATTGGACTGTCAAGTCTTTGAGGACAGGTATGGCATCTTTCAATTCTGTAATTTTAGTTCTGACAGCAGGCACCAAATACATTATTAGTAACAATTTAAGAAGTACATAATACAAGAAAAGTGTCAGATTCTATAATCATTTAATTTTACTAAGGTACTGCTAAACTGTGAGGTCATTTGGGGGATATAAATAGACTCTGAATGCTCTTTTGGTGAAATTTCATTTCACAGGGAAAAATTCACAAGTAACCAACTTCAAAACATACCTGTCCACTGTTGCTGAGATATTTCACACCAGTATTTTCTCACTGAAAGAATGTCCTTCAGCAATATGTTGCTACAATCAGCTCCATAAATGGCACCATTAGATGAATCTTTCACTGTATCCATGATATAATTCAAGAGTTCTTGACATTTTAGCCTGGGTGCTCCTATTTAAAAATAAAATAAACAAACAAAAACATATAAATCTTAAGACAAATAAGTTAAGGATGCTTGGAATGGCAATTGTATAATTAATTCCATTTGGGAAATTACTATTAACTAACCTCCTTCTCATAAAACAGGGATTAGCAAACGATGGCCCAGGGGCAAAATTCAGCCAACCTCCTGTTTTTGGAAATAAAGTTTTATTGGACCACAAACATATCTATTCATTTACATATTGTATATGGCTACTCTGATGCTAAAACGGCAAAGTTGAGTTGTTGAGACAGAGACTACATAGCCTGCAAAGTCAAAAACATTTACGATCTGGTCACTTTACAAAAAAAACTTGCCAATCCTATTGGATTATATAGCAAAAACAATCATTCATTCTACCTTAATAATTCACAATTTCTGACATTAGACCTTGACTGACCCAAAGTTTCCTGGTATTTTTTATAAAAACCTGAATTTATTAGAATAAGATTATAAGAATACTATTTACTTTAAAAAGCAAAATTACTTCCAAGTCCTATAATAGCATTTATTATATATACATATGTAAGGTTATAATTTTTAGTTTTATTTACTTATTAGAGGTCCTGAAAATTCAGAATTAATGGATATATTCTTTTTTTTTCCAATGGAACTCTTTTTTTTTTTAAATTTATTTATTTTTGGCTGCATTGGGTCTTTGTTGCTGTGCACGGGCTTTCTCTAGTTGAGGCGAGCGGGGGCTACTCTTCGTTGCGGTGCACGGGCTTCTCATTGCGGTGGCTTCTCTTGTTGCGGAGCACGGGCTCTATGCTCGCGCACTTCAGCAGTTGTGGCATGCAGACTCAGTAGCTGTGGCTTGTGGGCTCTAGAGCACAGGCTCAGTAGTTGTGGCGCATGGGTTTAGTTGCTCCGCGGCATGTGGGATCTTCCCGGACCAGGGCTCGAACCCGTGTCCCCTGCATTGGCAGGTGGATTCTTAACCACTGTGCCACCAGGGAAGTCCCTGGATATATTCATTTTTTTAAAAAATTTATTTTTTTTTTTATTTATTTTTGACTGTGGTGGGTCTTCGTTGCTATACGCGGGCTTTCTCTAGTTGCGGCGAGTGGGGGCTACTCTTCGTTGCAGTGTGTGGGTTTATTGCGGTGGCTTCTCTTGTTGCGGAACATGGGCTCTAGGTACGCGGGTTTCAGTAGTTGTGGTGCGTGGACTCAGTAGTTGTGGCTCGTGGGCTCTAGAGCACAGGCTCAGTAGTTGTGGCACACGGGTTTAGCTGCTCCACAGCATATGGGATCTTCCCGGACCAGGGCTCGAACCCGTGTCCCCTGCATTGGCAGACGGATTCTTAACCACTGCACCACCAAGGAAGCCCTGGATATATTCTTAAAGGTAACAAAAGTATATTTAAAACTTATTTGTTACTTTCAGTAAATCGTATTGATGTCACAGCTGAAATTTTTCATATTTCAATATTAACAATCTTAAAATTGCATATAAAGTTTTTGTTGTAAGTTATGAGCAGGGTGCAAGTCATTATGTATATTTGAATATATTCTACTTTAGGATTTTTTATGATGAGACTAGTTATATTTAGAAGTATGATAAATAAATATGCACTGATATAACAAAAAATCATCACTTCTTGGCCTTTTGGCTAAGATCAAGTGTAGTTTCTGTTATTAGTTTAAAAAATCATTTTTACTTATGGCTTATAACTTTAGGCATCTGGCTAATGATGAAATGCACAATCATAATATCCTCTGCTGTAACACCCTGTGCATTTCTCTGTTATAGTCTTCCTAACATTTTCTTAACTATAACATCTGTTACAGTTGAACAATATTTGCTTACTGGTTCCTTCCCATCTACCTCTTTTTTTCTGATCTCTGTTTCTTTCATCATACCTTGGGTACCAATGTTAAGCAAGTCTGGCAAAGTCTGGACATGTGTTTCAATTCTCATCAACCCTCCAACCCTCTAAAAAAAAAATTGAAGAAGTGAGATGACACGATAGTAGCTCCTGGTTTTGCTCCAAGATTAAAGATGTTTAAGTTACAAAGTAAAACTTGAAAGGAAAAAAAGCCTTGAATAAAAATATCATTTTTCAACCATTTAAATAATCTTACACTGAAAATTTCATCCATTCATTCCTATAAACCAACATATTGATACTTTCATACATTTTTAAATGTGATCACGTGCTTCACTGGGGGTGCAGTGGTTGAGAATCCACCTGCCAATGCAGGGTGTATTCCTGATGGATTCCAGGTTCGATCCCTGGTCTGGGAAGATCCCACATGCCGTGGAGCAACTAAGCCCGTGTGCCACAACAACTGAGCCTGCACTCTAGAGCCCATGAGCCACAACTACCGAAGCCCACGTGCCTAGAGCCCATGCTCCGCAACAAGAAAAGCCACCGCAACGAGAAGCCCACGCACCACAACAAAGAGTAGCCCCCGCTCGCCGCAACTAGAGAAAGCCCGTGCGCAGCAACAAAGACCCAACGCAGCCAAAAGTAAATTAATTAATTAAAAAGAAAATGTGATCTCCATTGTTAATTTTGCAGTAGAAGGTTTTTTTCACTTTAAAGCAAAATTCTAAGCTGCAAACTTTTCTGATGGGCTACGAATGGGATACAAATATCTTTCTCTCACTCAGTCATAAATTCTGTCAGACCGTATTAAGATCTATTAAGAGCCCAGCATTAGTAGCCAAGAATACAAATTTTAATGGATGCAGAGCGAAAGCGGGTGCAAAAATATTTCGGTGCAGCTTTCTTCTGTCTATGCTGGAGTCCCTTCTCAGGGCTTGCAGCTATCCACACAAAATGGCATCTCAGAGGAGCCGAAAAACTAAAATTTTGCTAAAGCCACTGTCTTTTAGACTCAAGTCTCATACCACCGTTCTGAAATATCATTCACTAACAATCTATATCCTTCTGCTTAATAATGTTTACCAACATTGGGCTTTTCTGATTCGTAAACTAAACTTGGCGTCACAAAGCCACTTACTTATCTGTGAAAAATAAACAAAGTTTGAGTCCAAGTCCCTAAACAAACATTTCCGCCTCTAGCTTTTCAGCACTGTATGAAAATCATTTCCTTACATAAGCCTACTAGGATTCTGCATTTTGGTTCAAAAATATTGGCTTTTCAAAACTGTATAAGTTCAAAATGGGAGATATGTGGCTCATCAGGAGCAAAAAAGAACTTGGTTTTTTTTTTAATCAATAGTAAGCATGCTATTAGTTAAAGAGTGTGGGTTCTGACTGCCAAGAAAGCTAATGTAATCTTAGAATGAATCAGTAGAAGTATAGAATAAAAGATATGCAAGTCCTGCTCCACTCCATACCAATCAGAATATGCCTATAAGATTGAGTCCCACACTTTAAGAGGTAGAGAATTAAACTGAAGAATATTCAGAAGTGACACAAAACTAGCTCATATGAGCAGTAGGAAGTAGGTTTGTTTAGCTTAGAGAAGAGGACTCAGGGGAAATATCATGGGTAACTTCAAATATCTCAAAGGATATTTGAAAAAAGGATATTGAAAAAACTGAGTGAGTATTTTTCTGTATTATCTCAGCAAATAGAAGCAGTAACAAAAAGAGACAGGTTTTCACTACTATGAAAACTACTCAAACAGAAAAGAAAGTCTCAAAAGGCATGTTTAATCATTAAGGCTACCTAAGTGCCAGGGACATATAGATGGGATCCAAGAAAAATGGGTAGATGAAATAATATTTTTTAATCCTTCCAAACCCTGAGATTCTATCATTCCATGCTTGTATAAATTCCTCCAAATATTTGAACCTAGAGTATTAAAAATCATTACATGTACTAGAAATTAGAGTTAGCACTGAACTTTTATCTCACCATATTCAGACCAAACTCATGTAACAATAATCTATTAAGCCAAGTAATAGCACTTACTTTTATTTGCACATTTGATGAAGTATTTGACTAAGCTACTGATTTCTTGCATCTTTTTCTGCCTGGTGGCTTGTGTTGAGGTTGATACATTTGGTTTTGCTGTTCTCAGACATTCCGTTTCTTTCTGAATATATTTCTGTAAAACTCTTCAAGAAAGTGCAATGTAATTTCAGAAACTCATTAAATACTTAAATTATAATAGTTTCAAAAAGTCCTTCATGCCATCATAAAGAGCATTGTTTAAACCACATTGCTTCAATCAATGTACCAGCTAAACAAAACAATTACATTTCTTTTTTAAGGCCTAAGGCCTCAACACTAATTTAAAGTCTGGCCTGCAAAGCTCTTAATCTGTAACCTCCAGGATTTTCTATTGCTTTCCTGCCTGCTTTCTCATTTTATCACTAAAAGCTTGCAATGCTATCAGGGGCTCTCAATTCTTTCTCACCTCTTTCTGTTATTCTGTACATGACCTATCTCTTTCCTAGGCAGTTGGTAATGTCTCTAGCCTTTAAATGAAGCCTGCCTATAAGATATTCATGATTAGCTGGGTGCATCAGGTGCATATTTGGCCTACATGATCAGCTTACACAAAACAGTATTCATCTTTAGATAACTATATTTGTGGTATCTGAAATAAAGTAAGTAACCAGGGGAAAAGAAGTATATATTTTTCATGTTATCTACAATGATATCTGCAATGGTCTATCTAGTACCAAATAAAAGCTAAAAAAATAAAATAGATTATCTGTTCTAAACATTCAAGAACAAGTAAATACTCATATTTCCCCTTGACTGAAAATGTTCTTTCAAGTTTATCAGTATTTTACATTAATTTAAAATATTTTATTCATCTTTCCTAAGTCTTACAATCTATTTCTAGTTATAAATGGACTTCATAATTGAAAATTATGTCTTAATGTAAAAAGCATTAATTGTTTGCCACTCCAGTTCAGCAATGAATTGTGTCTTTCCAATGCCAGAGTTTTGTGTTTGTTAACTGCATTCATATAGTTTTTCTAAAACTCCTTTTTACTTTTTTACTATAGTTTAACATATGGCAGTTACTTAGAGCAATATTTAAAGATGTCAAAGTAACAATAAAGGACTTGATATAACTTAATTTTATGCTCTAATTTGAAATAAAGTCTTATGAATGAACTGATACGAAAGAAATTCTCTCTAATCTTGAGTGAAGTATGTTTGACATTTTATTGAACAAATGATTCAAAAATTTTAACTTTTTCTACATGAACATCCTTTAAAAATTATGTTTCAGATAAAAATTGAGCGCCAATTTCCTATGCAAGGCACAACGGTTCACAGGGAGCACAGATAAATTAGACCTACATACACAAAAAAATATCACAAGAGAAATAAAAATGAAAAAGAAAAATAAAGACAGTAAAAAAAATTTAGAATGGAATACCTAAAAACAGCATCCCAATTCAAATATTTCCCTTGTTTGGAATCTGAATGCTGATCTAAATGTTGAACGGTTTCAGGATCCTGAATCAGGCGCTTAAATTTCTCAACCTCTTTCTGAAAATGAAAAAAGAACAAAATAATGCGTTACCAATCACACACTTGTTTCAAGGAAAGACTAAATTTAAGTAATTTAGTACCCTTCGTTCTGTAGCTCTATCATGTTCTAGTTGACGGCAGCAAATAAGCAGATCATTAAGTGCTAGACTCATGATTCAGAATTTCAGAAAACACATCATCTGTAAAAAAAATATATACATAATAAAATTATTTCAGACTGTGGTATTAATATATAGTTGGATCTACCTGTATAGCTAGAGGCATACTATAATGCACAATGATTTTTCTTAATACTTCCATATTTAAATGAGATTTTCTTAGAATATATCAAAACAAAGCCTTAACATGCAAATGTGTGTTGAATGTGTAGCAGGATAAAAATAAGTAAGGTATAATTTACTTTATTTTTCTGAGACCTCTTCTAAGAAGAGGATCTCTTAGAGGAGACACCTTTTCTTCTTCTAAGAAACATGACATTTAAATTGAAATACAAAAGATGAAAAAAAGGCAGCCAGGCAAAGAATAAGGAAAAGAGCACTTAAGGATTTAACACTATCTGAACGATTTAAAAGGACCCTTTCTTATATGTAGTGACGTGCCACTTTCCTGAGCCAAAAGCTTAAATTACTTATGCTTTGGAATGGATATGTAAGAGGTTATCAGAGCTAGTAAGCCTTGCCTAGCACTTATATCTCAACTGGCTTTATGGTTCTCATTTAATACATAAAAATAGGAGGAAAATGATATTATTGTTATAAAAGGAAACGAAGGAAATTATATGCCATAGCGATATACCTTGCAAAAGTCAAAGGTCAACTATATTTTACTGTGTCTTAATGCCATTGCAGTAGACCTCCTCCTTTTAGATTTTCTGATGCAATCAAACCTTCCTTTGATAAACTTAAAAAAAAAATTTTTCAAGAAAAGCATTGTTTTAGTATTTCTGAGCCTTTTTACAAAGAAGCTTCATTTTTGTTACTATAAATGTTTATAAACAAGGAAAAAATGTACATGTCTGTCTATTATATCTACACTACATATATATCTCAAGAGGATAAAAAGGTGGGCAAAGTCCTTTCCCCATCCATCCACATAAATTCTGCTCAATCTTTCAAGATCAAGTATATTACTCTGCCCCTGCTTAATCTCACAGAATCTTAAAATTGGAAGAAACTGAGAGATCATGTCCAATCTTCCTACAACGGAAGAAATCTCTCCAACAAAATTCTTGCCCTCTCTTTAAACACTCTCACTTAGAACAAACTTCCTAATAAGACTATTTTATTGGCAGATAGCTCTAATTCTCTTCTCCATTTATATTGATAAGTTGTTCTGATTCCTTTATCCCTATAACAACCTCCTTTTCTATGCTGTAGAATACAAGTCATTATTTATTCGAATGCCTTTTTCATTTGACTGTATACCTCTTGAAGGCAAGGACTGTCGTTTTTATTTTTCCATTCCTTATAGTTGTATCTAGAACTCCTCTCCCTTCTTGCTCAATCTTAGTTTAAAGGCTTCCTGAGTCAATAAGGAAAATAAAATTGGGATTCTAACCAATGAAAACACCTTAGCAACATCCAAAGAACCGTAAAGGCAGGCACCTATATTCTTAATATGTTATTTGTAGGGTGAAAAAAAAAAATGCATGTTTACTGAACATGTGACACTTCCAAGAAGTGGCAGCCCTAAATTTTTTTTTAAGCTGTGGCTTTTCTGAACTTGCTTTTCCCCCTATCCAATTCTCAGAGATTGATTACTTTCAAGAAAACAAAACAGTTCAGTATTATCTACATAAACAGGAAATGTTCATTCACTGCGACAAGCAACAATATTTACTGGGCAACTACTGTGTTCGAGGTACTATGTTAGGGGTAGTTAGACACATAATGAACTAAATAGACACAAATCCTACCCTCATGGAGTCATGACTAGTGGGGAAGAGTGACAATAAACAAGTACACTGATAAATCAATGCATAATTCCAAATTGTGATATATGGCTCAAAGGAAGCAAATACACAATAGCAATGGAAAGGATCATTTTTTATAAACTATCAAGGAAGATGTATCAGAGGAGGTTACAATAAAGCCAAGATCTGAATGAACTGGTGCCCATCATAGAAAGAGCTAAAGGACCAACATCTTAGAGAAGGAAACTAGCACAGCCAAAGGGTCCCAAGATGAAAAAATGCAAAGTATGTTGGAGGAACTGAAAGATGGCCAAAGGAACTAGAGAGTAGACAAGCAGAATAAGAGTGTCACCAGATACAGGTGAATTCAATTAATACATTAATGCACAACGATTTAGGTTCCACTCCCAACCATGCAACTAGCATGATACATGTTTCTTAAGTAACAGCTTCTGAATTGGCAAATCCATTGTTCCTTTTCGGATCTCAACCAAGTTGGTCCCTTTGCAGAATTTGACAATGATGCTTATATACCATCTTCCTAGATCTAATTCTGCCCGTAGCATGCCATTCTTTTCTAACGGTAAGAGTGTGGAGTCTGTGGTCAGATTGTACTAGTTCATAACCTGGTCCTGCCACTTACAAGCTCTATAACCTTGGGCATGTTAGCTAATCTCTCTAAACCTCCGTCTTCTCAATGATAAAATGAAAAACAATACTAGAACTGAACTAGACCTTCAAAGAGTTATTGTAAGGATTCCTGTCCATGTTTAACACAGTACCTGGGGCATAGAAATTGCTCAATAAATGTTAGCAATTATCATTATTCCCTTCCTTTCTGTTTCACAAGTCTCTTTCAATGGTTCTTTTTCCACCCACACCTGAAAGAACTTTCTTGTCTCCTTACTTCTCACTGTATGTTCTCACAGTAGGATCTCATCCATTCCTATGACTTCAACACGTGAAAAATGCCCAAATCTATTTCATTCAGTGCTGGACCTCACTCTTGAGCTTCAGGAACCTTTTACACGTTGTGCCTTTATATGCGTTTTCCCTCCTGTCTAGAAGGTTCCTATCATCCTCCAGGACAATTTAACACTGCAAGGTCTCACCGCAAACAGAATTGATTCTCCCAGTCTAAGTTTCTACAGAACCCCATCCACTCCTCTACCACCACAATCCTCTTCTATCACATTTTCATTCTTAATTCTAATAGTCTTGTTACTTATCTGTACCTGGTAAAAGCAGCCGCCAACGCTCTTGAGGGCTCACCACAGGACAGGATTATCACAAGGAAGACAGGACAGCGAGGTCACACAGCTAGCTGACTCGAACTCCGGGAGTGCGATACCAAAGCCCATGCTCTTAATCACGAGACTGTAGTTGAAGCCCGAACAAATTGCTCGCTGATTAAAACTACTAATTATGAGAGGGGAAAAAAGATGATTACTCAAGCCATCTAGTTACATCTGGACACTGGAAGGGTACGCGCACGAAGGTTCAATTCTGGGCATTAAGAAGTAGGTTCAAGGCTAAGTCGGCTGGAGCAGGAAGGGTGGGCGGACGAGAGCGATACGGACAGTGGGCTGGGCAAGATGAGGTGAAGAGAGGAGTAAAGGGCCGCTCTGGAGGAGTGAGTCTGAAGGCCAGGACTGAACGGCTCAGATACGACTGAATTCCCCAACGCAGAAACCACTGCGCTGCTTCCGCGCCCCTACCGCTGGACTCGGATAGCCAAGGCGGAATCTCTGGCGGCGGCGACGGCCGAAGCCTAGAATCCCGCTCAACACGCCTCCCTCACGGGCCGAGCCGACTGTCCACGCACTATTCCGGCTTCCGGCTCAAACCTGGCGTGACCGCGCAGCGTGCGTCTCCGCAGGAAGCAGTAAGGCTGACGGGCGCCCGAACACTGTCTGCCCATGCGCGCCAAACGCTACAAGCTCTCCGCTCCCAGCACTCGCACCCCCAAAACGACAGGCTCATCTTAGGAAACGCGCCTGCTCCCTGCCCGCCAATGGCGTGCGACCGCTGCGTTCGCCGCTCGCACTGCCCGCCAATGGCGTGCGACCCTGCCTTCGCCGCTCGCCCTCTAGCTCGGGCTCCGGCTCACTCGTCCCGCCTCCTCGCCCCCTTCAGCCCCACCCCTCCAAATGTGAGGACGGATATGACGACAGCTCGAAGGAGGACCAGGCGGGTTTCATTTCGGCGCCTTTCTTTCTCTGGCGGAAGCGATTGGCTGGCGAGGAGCTAAAGAGGCGGGACAAATCGCCGCGGGTCTAGTGCCGCCACTGGAACCGGGAGATGCGGCGCAGGAGGTGTCGCTGTGTTGGCTTTTACCTGGGTCTCGTCTCTTATTGCGGTTCCTTCTGCGGCTTCGATCATGCTGTTACCTTCGGACGTAGCCCGACTGGTATTGGGTAAGCGCCGACGCGGGAGGGAGGGGTATTGAACCAGGCTAAGCAGGACGGAAGGACCTTTGGGGCCAAAGGTTTTCCTTGGGTGGGGAAGCTTTGGGGCTTTGCCTCCCCGCCTACAAATTCAGACTGGAGGTGAATCTTCTTCAGTCGGAGGCTCGGATGGTTTAAGCTTCTTTGTGTGTGGATGCTCCTCTCTTCCGAGGCTCCGTGGCGAGGGGAGCCTGAAGAGAAACTCGGGGTGAAACACCTGAGGCCCGGATCCGGTGGGAAAGTCAGGCCTGCACACTTAATTAGGATCCCTGCAAGGGGAGTTGCCTACGTGATGGATGGACTGCGTTCTTCAGCCTTGGGCTCACTTTCCCGTGTCAGAGCTGGGACCGAATTAGGAAAAATAAGAACTTCCCCAGCCACCTAGCTTTGTAGAAGGACCTTCCTGACGGCCTTCTCCTAACTAGCCCTTAGGACTACGAATTTGGGACAAATGGGGTGATCTTCCCTCTCTATCCCCCACCCTCCCACAAGAAGTCGTAGAGTGTAGAGGTTTGAAATGCCAGTTGCATACTTTAAGACAGCACCAATTCCTGTTCTTTTGATTAGTAAGAATTTTCACAGGCGAAATGCCTTCCAGTTAAACATTTTCTAGTCCTAGTTAGTTTTTCCTCAATTTGAAAAGAATTAGTAACACTGCCAGTTGTCAGGCTGTATTGTCTGTGTGGGAAAACGGGTTTTGTTGTTTTTCCCCTGAAAGAATAAAGAGGATTGTACTGCTGGGAATGAGAGCCACATAAATCTCAAAACCGGAGCCAGTGATTTACAGACATCATATGTGAATGGTAAATGGTAAACATCTGTGATAAAACTTCCCCTGGTATCCACGGCCATTACTACCATTATTTTATTGCCAGAAAAATCCATTTCTTGTTCCATTCTAAGTACTCAGCCCTGTCCATAAAAAATGGCTTTTGTGCACAGGCTCTTGATGAGCACATTTTGCAGAAAACATTAGAAGGTAATGATTCTACCGTATGTTTTTGGAGACAATAATGACTTAAGTTTAAGCTAATATTTTGTTAATGTTTGGCTCATCTTTTGTGCACTTTATGAGAACTGAATATCAACAGTTAACCTACAACATCTAAGGAAAAAGCTAGCTATCTTGTAGTTGTTATATTAATTAGGCTTATATGTAAACAGATCCAAAGTAGACTTTCACAAAGTTCACAGTAACATTGACATACTTTATTATGGGTAGCTGTCCTGTGCATTGTGGGATGTTTAGCAGCATCCCTGGCTTCTATCCATTAGATGCCAGCAGGACCCCAGTCCCCACCCCCACCCAGTCGTGAGAATAAAAAAAGTGTCCAGATATTGCCAGTATGTTTCCTGGAGGGCACGAACCACTGGTCTTAAGAAAGCAGTACGATTTTCTAACTGGAATAATTTACGCCAAACTTGTATTTATTCTCCACAAACCAGCTGCTCTCCTAGACTTCCTCCTTTTTTTAAAATGGATAAAAACTACAGAGATTGTTTCTTATCCTAAAATTCTTATTTGTCATTCACATTCCATTTTCATTGCCACCAATCCCAGCAGCATGCATCCCATTACTTCTCTTTTGGACTGTTGTCATGGCTTCTCATATGGTCTTGCAATTCACCTTATTTACTGTTACAAAAATCTGCCTAAAGCCTTCACACTACACCTCCAATTCTGAAAGTTGAAAGAGTTTTGCACTTACAAAAATTTCAAGTTGTGCAAAAGAATAATACCAAAAAAAGCAAATCTCCCCACACTCACCACTCTTGCTTTTTTCATTTAGCATTATCATATGAACGTGGAGATCTATGATCACACAACTTAGTGGCTTAAAATATTAACAGTTTTATTATTTGCTCATGATTCTCCTCCTGTCAGTACTCCCTCCCTCTCAGTACTCCTCCAGCCCCTCCCATTGTTGGCCCCTTTTCTTCATTATGTCCTTTCAGCAAATCTTTGGGTGCGTAGTATGTTCCAGGCACTGTGCCAAATGCTAAAAATAGAGCTCTCCCCTTAGAGTTTACATAATTGGGTTTTTTACCCTTACCCACACACACCAAAACATTTTCCTAGACCCCACCTCACATTCTATCTATGCTCTCTCTATGTCACCCTTTCACAAGTCAGATTTATTCAAAGAATAAGCTCTACTTAGTTGCTCTATTTCCTCACTTAGCTTTCATTCTTCAACATTCTGTGCTGACTTTCGTACCTCACTACTCCACTTAAATAGCCCTTGCTACTCTGCTACATCCAGCTATTTCCTTGCTGGAATTTCTTTAAATATTGTACAGGCCAAACTACATCAAAGTGTTGTTTGTTACCTCTGGGCCACCAGTTTTGGTTTTATTAGTATGTCATACAAGGTGCTCTGTGGAACTGATCCTACCCATCTCTCTTGCTTGATCTCAACTTCTCAACATAGGCCCTATGCTCCAGGCATACCAAACGACTTGCAGTTTCTCCAGATACTCTTCTTATGTATTTTGTTCTCTCTGCCTGCAATGTTTTTCTCCCCGTCTTGCTAGTACACTTGTATTCAAGGTTCAGGTCAATTGTAATCTCTCAAACTTTTTCCAGCAGGTACAGTTAGTACTTTCTCCTTACATGCTCTCCTGGCATCGTGGATTACTTCTGTCATACTCTTACAATGTTTTATTGTAGCTTTGTGTTTACTTACTTTTTTTTTTTTGGTAAAATAAAACAACAAAATTTAACCATTTTAGCCATTTTTACAGTTCTGTGGCATTAAGTACAATCACATTGTTCTGTAACCATCACCATCATTCACCTATAGAACTTCACCTTACCAAAATGAAACTTACTTTTTTGTCCTATTTAGTATTCTTAATCTGGGATTAATGGACAGGCTTCAAGAGTTCTGCGAGCCCCCAGACTATCTATAAAACTTAATGTATAGGTGGGGCATTTTTTTATGGGTAAAGTATCCAGAACTTTATTTAGATTCCCAAATAGGTTTGTTCCTTTCTGTGTGAGTCAGCATCCATTCAGGAAAACTGAAAGTAATCTGAGTATTTAACATGGAGGGATTTAATGAGGCAATTGGTTACACTGGTGATACAAAAGCTAAGACAAGCTGCTTACGTGAGCCAGCTCAGAGAGTAGCAACAGCAGGAAACCACTCTGATAATCAGTAAGACAAGGAGAGATGAAACCCAGAGGCTGGTTTCACTGTGGAAGCTGGAAGGTAGACTTGTCTGGTGTGGAAGCAGTAGTAGAGGAGATTCTACCATGGCAAAGAGGAAATGGAGGGAAAAAACATGGCTGCTTCTAACTGCCCTCCAGTCTCCAACTGGTGCTTCCCATTGATTGAACCCAACCAGAAGCTAGCTGACATGGAGGCCAGGAAATTGTCTGCAGGGGGTCAGGTTTCCTGTCCTACAGGGCAGAGCAGGGGAAACAGGAAGAGTAGATTTGAAGGCAAACAACCAGGACTGGCATACCTCCGAAAGTTGAAGAGCCACTGGTTCTATTCACCTTTATATCACTAAGACATAGATATTTAATAAATATTTACAAAAGTGTAGCTGTGATCATGACCTTCCCCTTTGTACTGAATAATATCTGTCATTTTTTTCAGATTCTGTTTATTCAGATTCTGTTATTTATTCATAATATGTCATTGCTGACATTTACAACATTTTATGGTCCTTACCCATTCTGTCTTTTCAGCTGTATTTCCAACTGTTCTCCATCATATACCTCGTGCTTCATCCAAACCACGTGCTTCATCCAAACCAGGCATGTTCTTCAAACATGCTCCATATATGCTTTCCATCAGCTTCGTTGGGGTTCCCCTACTGTCCTTCAAGATTTGTCTCTTCCTTGAAACATTCATAGTATTCCCCAGTCTGTTAATACTTTCTCTAGCCCCTATGAAGGAAGTCCAATTGTCTTACCACCTTTCCTTGTATTATAGTTATTTGCATATATATCTTTTGGGTCCTTGTAGATTATAGCTTCTTTATAGAGAGATTTTCTTTGTTATTTGTGGATCTAGTAATATAAAGCACTGAAAGTTAAGTCTTCCCAAGAATTATTTACATTTTTTAAAGACCTTAAACTACTGATATTTGGGGGAAATTATTAGAATATGTGAAGGAAATATTTTCAGGTAGGGAGGTTTGCTGTCTCTTGCTTTCTTCATCAGGTGTATCTCTCTTTATCTTTCCCTCTCTATAAATAGGAAGAAGAGAGGGCAGACTGTTGGCATCCTAGGTCCTAAAATTCAAAAACCCTAGATATAGCTAGGATTTTGTCTTTCCTTCTCTTTTTCAATTATGTTTTCCCTTCAGTCTACTTCGTTACTCATTACTACCTCCACTGAAAAGCAGGCAGAAGACAGTATTAAGAAAAAAGGACATTCAAATTACCTATTTGAACATTGTTCAGTAAGTTTACACAAAAGATGTAGTTATTTTGTTTTAAAGATTTTTTTTAAGGAATAAAAAGGAGAAACAAATTAAACTAATTTTGATTGAAGAGTAACTATTTGTATTATTGTAATAAAAGATAATTGGCCCCTATTGTGTATTTCATTGTAACATTTTAGATTTAGAATAATTTGTACCTAAAATTTCCCCCATTATTCTGATTGAGAATTGGTTACAATCAGGTACTTAATGATGATAAATAAGCTTTTCATAGGCAAATAACTGGTTAACTGTAAGTGTAATAATAAGTGAGCATGAAAGCAGTCAACTGTTGCTTTACCACATTATTTTGGAACTTCCCAGAGAAAAGTAAAGCAGAATACATCAAGTCTAATCCAAAATGGGAATTCTAGATAGCCCAAAGGTGGGCATTTTTTTTAAGAGCAGAAGAGATGTATGAGATATTGCTATTTAAAGATGTATCATAACTTTTAAATACTGTTGTAGAAGCAATCTAGCCTTTTAACAAAGCCTTTTCTCAAATGTATACTATACAAAAGTATAATATCTTATGAGAAGCCAAAAACTGCCTGGTCTTCGGTGATTCCTTTTTTTTTTTTTTTGGCTACGCCGCTAATTCCCTGACCCTCGGCAGTGAAAGCACGGAGTCCTAACCACTGGACCACCAGGGAATTACCACCATATTTTTCTAGAAAGGTTAACTGCGTATCACTGTATTCTGTCTTGGGCAGCGTTTCTCAACCTTTATTTCATTATCATACCCTTAGGAAGTATTTTTAGACTTTTTTTTTTCCCTAATTGCCACTTGCATGAGATTTTAATGTTACAAATATACTGTTTATATATTGTATGTATATCTGTGATTTATGCATAAAAAGAGTTATATTTTATTCATTCCCCTTCCTCCCCAGTACCAATTTTCACCCCCTTGGGGCTATGTCATTCTTTTTGAGAATACTTGGTCTAGAAAAAAGGAAATCTTCTTTAAGGAATTAGATTTCATACCACCAGCTGTTAGAAGTCCCAAGTGGTTATCAGTATATCTGGGGTGATTAGTACTTTTGAAACTTTCTACCATGAAAAGAAACTGGGGTCTTCAATTTAAATCTTGAAGCATGTAAAGAAAAAGCTCCAACTGCCCTGATTCCATGAATGACTCTAGTGATTTATAGACATTTAAAATTGTAACTTCATGAAATCCTAGTGGCAGCTGACTTATTTATTCCAAATAATGTAACTGTTAGAAAGCCAGTCATAAAAAATGATTTCTTTTCAGCTGGCTATAGTTTTATTGGGGTTTATATTGGGTTGTTTATTTGTGAAAAATGAAAAAACAAGGAGACTAGCAATCTGTCTTTGATCCACATCGAAGGTGATTTTATATTTTCAGTGAAGGGGATATTGAAGTGGTAGTATCTGAAATGAAAGGTTTCTTCTGACTTATAAATGCTTTCTCACACTCCAAACGACAATGTCTTTGGTTTTTTTTGTTTTGTTTTGTTTTGTATGTTTGTTTCTCCCTGTAGCATTGATTAGCAAGAGGTTGGAAAACTGATTCATCAACTATGAGTACAAACTGGTGAATTGGTTCCCAAATCCCAGGTAGGGCATTCCCTAAAATGGGATGACAACTTCCTTGCCCTTTTCTTTTTATAATGCTCGTATATAATTTTGTAGGCCCTCTCAATTTTTTGACTTGAAGGGCCTGGTTAAAGATATCATTCCAGGTGAAGAGAGTAGACCTTTATAATTTTAAAGTTGGGAAAGACCTTAGTAATAATTTCCTTAGTAGTTATTAACTATTATACCAACACCGAGGTAAATATACTACAACGGGAATCTAGTATCTGGTAATAGGATTTCGTTACATAGAGAATTCAAAAAAAGATTCTCTGAGGAAGTGATAATTACATAGACCTGAAGAATGAGTTGGAAGTAGCTAGGCTAAGAAAAGATAAGCTACCCAAGCAAAGGCAATAAAGTATACAGTAGCCTTGAAATAAGAGCATTCATGTATTGAAAACATGCTCAACATCACTAATTATTAAATAGAAATCAAAACTACAATGAAGTACCACTTCACACCAGTCAGAATGGCCATATTAAAAAGTCTACAGGGCTTCCCTGGTGGCACAGTGGTTGAGAATCTGCCTGCCAATGCAGGGGACACGGGTTCGAGCCCTGGTCTGGGAAGATCCCACATGCCGCGGAGCGACTAGGCCCGTGAGCCACAATTGCTGAGCCTGCGCGTCTGGAGCCTGTGCTCCACAACAAGAGAGGCCGCGATAGTGAGAGGCCCGTGCACCGCGATGAAGAGTGGCCCCCACTTGCCACAACTAGAGAAAGCCCTCACACAGAAACGAAGACCCAACACAGCCATAAATAAATAAATAAATAAATAATTTTTTAAAAAGTATACAAATAACAAATGTTGGAGAGGGTGTGGAAAAAAGGGAACCCTCCTACACTGTTGGTGGGAATATAAGTTGGTGCAGCCACTATGGAAAACAGTATGGAGGTTCCTCAACTAAAATTAAAGTTGCCATATGATCCGGCAGTCCCACTCCTGGGCATATAAACAGATAAAATGATAATTCAAAAAGATACATGCACCCGTATGTTCACAGCAGCACTATTCACAATAGCCAAGACATGGAAACAACCTAAATGTCCATCAACAGATGACTGGTTAAAGATGTGGTACATGTATACAATGGAATACTACTCAGCCATAAGAAAGAATGAAATAATGCCGTTTGCAGCAACATGGATGGACTTGGAGATTATCATACTAAGTAAAGTAAGTCAAAAAGAGAAAGACAAGTACCACATGATATCACTTATATGTGGAATCTAAAATATGACACAAATGAACCTATTTACAAAACAGGAAAACTCTCAGACAGAGAGAACAGACTTGTGGTTGCAGGGGGGAGGAAGGGATGGATTGGGAGATTGTTGGATGAACAACAAGGTGCTACCATACAGCACAGGGAACTATATTCAATATCCTGTGATAACCATGATGGAAAAGAATGTTTTAAATGTGTATGTATGCATGCATGTGGTGTGTGTGTATGTGTGATTTATTTATTTATTTATATATAACTGAATCACTTTGCTGTACAGCAGAAATTAACACAACACTGTAAATCAACTATATTTCAATTTTTTAAAAAAGCATTCGTGTATTCGTGGAATTGAAAGACCAGTTTGGCTAGGAAAGACGGAATGACAAGACATAAGGCTAAAGAGATTAGGATATAAAACAAGTAGAGCCTCATATGACATGTTAAGAATATAGGATTTTTTCTCATTGAGATATAATTCACATACCCCAAAGTGTAAATTTTAGTAGTTTTTAGTACATGTTGTGCTACCATCACCATTATCTTAATTCCAGAACATTTTATCACCCCAGAAAGAAACCCCATACTCGTTAACAGTCACTCCCAATTTCTCCCTTTTCCCATCTTCTGGCAACTAGTAATCTACTTTCTGTCTATAGATTTGCCTATTCTGGACATTTCATGTAAATATGATTATACAGTATGTGGCATTTTGTGTCTGACTTCTTGAATTTACCAATGTTTTCAAGGTTCATCAATGTTTCAACAAGTATCGATAGTTAATTCTTTCTTATGGCTGAATAATATTCTGTTGTATGGATATACCACATTTTGTTTGTCCATTGATGAACAGTAGGTTGTTTCCACTTTGGGGCTATTATTAAAAATGCTGCTGTGAACATTTGTGTACAAGTTTTGTTTGGGCATATGATTTCAGTTCTCTTAGATATATTCCTAGGAGTGGAATAGCTTGGTTGTATGGTAATTCTATGTTTACTGTTTTTGAGAACTTAACATATGGTTTTCAAAAGTGGCTGTACCATTTTATGTTCCCACCAGCAATATATGAGGTTTCCAATTTCTCCACCTTTTTGCCAATACTAACTACTGTCTGTCTTTTAATTCTAGGTATCCTAATGGGTATGAATTAGTATATCTCATTGTGCTTTTGCTTTTACATTTTCCTAATGACCAATGAAGTTGAGCCTCTTTTCATGTGCTTATTAGCAGTTTGTGTATCTTCTTTGGAGAAAGGTCTGTTCAGATCTTTTGTGCATTTTTTAATTGGGTTATTTGTCTTGTTATTATTGTCTTGCAAGAGTTTTTTAATATATTCTGGATTCTGGTCCCTTATCAGATACATGATTTGCAAATATTTTCTTCCATTTTGTTGGTTGTCTTTTCACTTTCTTGATAGTATCTTTGGAAGTACAAAAGTTTTTAATTTTGATAAAGTTCAATTTATTTTTTTCTTTGGTTGCTTATTCTTTAGATGCCATATGTAAGAAACCATTGTCTAGTCAAAGGTCAAAAAAATTTACACCTGTGATTTTTTTTCCAAAAGTTATAATTTTAGCTCTTATATTTAGGTCTTTGATTCATTTTGAGTTACTTTTTGTATTTAGCATGAAGAAAGGGTCCAACTTCAATTTTTTGCAGGTGGCTATCCAGTTGTCCCAGCACCAGTTGTGAAAAGACTATTCTTTCCCCCATTGAAGTGATGTGGTACTTTTCTAAAAAATCAATTGACTGTAAAAGCTTAGACTGTTAATTCTTTTCAACTGATCTACATGTCTATCCTTATGCCAGTACACAGTTACCTTGATTACTATAGCTTTGTAATATGTTTTGAAATAGGTAAATGTGAGTCCTCCAGTTTTTTTGTTTTTGAGATTGTTTTGCTACTCTGTGTCCCTTATGTTTCCTTACAAATTTTAGGATCAGTTTATTAATTTCTGCAAAAAAGGCAGGTGGGATTTTGATAGGGATTGTGTTTTGTGTGTAGTGTAGGTCAACTTTGGGAGTATTGATATTCTTCAGGTCCATGAACCCAAGATATCTTCCCATTTATTTAGTCTTATTTAACATCTTTCAATGTTTTCTAGTTTCTAGTGTAGTCTTATTTTGTTAAACTTATTTTTGAGTATTCTTTTTAATGCTATTTTAAATAGAATTGTTTTCTTAATTTCATTTTTGGATTGTTCATTGCAAGTGTATAGATATACAGTTGATTTCTGTATGTGCATGTTGTATCCCACAGCCTTGCTGAAGTCATTTAAAATTTTCTACATATGACATCATCTCATCTGGAAACAGAACTGACTTTTGGTTTCATTGATTTTTCTCTATTTTTTAACTCTCTATTTCTTTCTTTTTTTCTCTCTCTAATATCCATTATTTCCTTCCCTCTGCTTCCTTTGGGTTTAGTTTGCTCTATTTCTAGTTTCTTAAAGTGCAAGGATAGGTTATGGATTTGAGATCTTTTATCTTTTTAATACAGGTATACAAATAAGCAATACTTTAGCTGCATCCCATAAGTTTTGGTATGTTGTATTTTTGTTTGCATTTATCTTAAAATATTTTTTACTTATTTATACTTTGACCCTTTGATTATTTAGGAGAGTGTTTAATTTCCACATATTTGTGAATTTCCCGTTGTTTCTGATTTCTCATCTCATTCCATACTCAGTATGATTTCAGTCTTTTTTCATTTATTAAAGACTGGGCAATTAGAAAAATTGAAATAACAAGCATCCAGATTGGAAAGGAAGGAGTCAAATATCTCTATTTTCAGATTAGTTGATGTCTTGCCCAGGCTAGAACTTTCAGTACAATGTTGCATAGAAGTGGCAAGAGCAGACATCTTTGTCTTGTCCTTGATCTTGTGGGGAAAGCTTTGAGTCTTTCACCGTTGAATATGATGTTCACTTATCTTAATGTCCACTTTGTCTAATACTGGTGTAGCCTCTCCAGCTGTCATTAGGTTACTGCCTGGATGGTGTATCTTTTTCCATCCTTCTATTTTCAACTAATTTGTGTCTTTAATCTAAAGTATGTCTATTGTCAAGAACATATAGTTGGATCATATTTTTATTCATTCTGTGAGTCTCTGCCTTTTAATTAGGTGCTTAGTCCATTGCCATTAAATGTAATTACTGATTATGTGTGGATTTTGTCTGCCATTTAATTATTTGTAGTCTATACATCTTTTTTTTTGTTGTTCTGCTATTCCTCTAGTACTGCCTTTTTTGTATTGAATAGATCCAGTTTAACATTCTAATTTCATTGTTGTTTCCTTTTTATTTTTTATGTTTAAGTTATTTTCTTTGTGATTGCTTAGAGATTACAGTTAACTTAAAACAATTCTATTTGGATTAATATCAATTAGTTTCTATAGTATATTAAAAATTTTGCACCTTTATAATTCCATTCCCTTTCCCCTTCTTTTTGCTGTTAAAATAATATAAATTACATCTTCATATATTGTATGCCCATCGAGACAGATTTATAATTGTTGCTGTATGCAGTTGTCTTTTTTTTTTAACATTTTCCCCCTTTTTTAAATTTATTTTTATTTTATTTTATAATTATTTTTTTTTTTTTGGCCACATAGCATGTGGGATCTTAGTTCCCCAACCAGGGATGGAACCCATGCCCCCTGCATTGGAAGCGCAGAGTCTTAACCAGTGGAGTGCCAGGGAAGTCCCTGCAGTTGTCTTTTAAAGCAGAGAGGAGAAAAAGGATTACAAACAAAAATCATTTATACTATTTTATTCTTGCCTGTGTAGTTACCTTTACCATTTTTCGTTAATTTTTTAGTGTGGATTTGACTTTCATTTTAGTCTGAAGGACTCCCTTTAATATTTCATATAGGGCAAGTCTGTTAGCAATGGATTATTTCAGTGTTTTTAATCTGGGACTATCTTAGTTTCTTAATTTTGAAGAAGTCATGATAGATAATAGAATTCTTGGTTTACTTTTTTCTGTCAGCACTTTTAATATGTCATCTCACTGCCTCTGGCCTTCGTGGTTTCTAATGAGAACTCAGCTGTTAATCTTACAGAGGATTCCTTGTATGTTATAAGCCATTTCTCTTTCCACTTTCAAGATTCTCTCTTTTGATAATTTATGATATGTCTAGCTATGGATCTCTTTGAGTTTATCCTACTTGTAGTTTTTTGAGTTTCCTGAATAAGTAGATTGATGATAGTTTCCTAAAAGTTTGGGTGTTCTCAGCCATTATTTCTTCAAATATTCTTTCTACCCTTTTCTGTCTCTTAGTTCATTCTGGGACCCCCAGAACATATGCTTATGTTGGTACATTTGAAAAAGTTTCACAGGTCTCTGAGACTGTTCACGTTCATCATTCTTTTTTTGTTTCTGTTCCTCATACTGAATAATCTCATTTGATCTATGTTCAAGTGCACTGATTCTTTGATCTTTCTCCTCAAATCTGCTATTTATTGGCAAATTTTGTACTTCAGTTATTATGTTTTTTTTGTTTTCAACTCCAGAATTTCTACATGGTTTTTTTCTTTTAATTTCTTTCTCTTTTATTTCTTTTTGATAGATGTTCTCATAATTTTGTTTAGATATTTAGGCATAGTTTTCTTTAGTTCTCTGACCTTATTTTAAAAAGCTGAAAGTTTTAAGTCTAGTGCCTTGGCTTCCTTAGTGACAGTTTCTACTGACCACATATTTTCCCCTTGTTTATTAGCCATACTTTCTTGTTTTTCTGCATGTCTCATAATTTCTTTATTGAAAATTGAGAACTTAAAAAGTTTTCAATTGGTATAGTGGTAGAATGTGACAACTTTTGCAATCTGATTCACTTCCTTCCTTCATGTTTGTTATTGCTCTTTGTTGTTGTTTAGCAGGGGTTTTTTTTTAACAATTAATCTCCTGAACTAATTATATAAAGTCTGTATTCTTTGAGTTTATATTCTCTGATTGGACAATGATTTCCTTAAATGCTTGGAGTCAATAAATCTCCCACTGTTTGCTAAGGGGCTGTGTGTACAGTGGGGTATGCGTCAACATTTAGCTAAGCATTTGACAGCTTTGCCTTAGCCTTCACTTCCTGCTTGTCAGAGGCTTATGGTCAGCCAGAGGTGAGTGCTTAGGGCTTTGTCAGATCTTTTCTGAATACACATGCTACCCTACATTTGCACATGGCCTTCTAGTGTCCCAGGAGTATGTCAGAGCTTTTAAAATCTCCCTACAGACTTCTCATTCCCCAGCTTTTCCTTTTTGAGTTTGTTTGTTTGTTTAGCTTGTTGTTTGTCCCAACCATTATTTCTGTCATAGGCAGCTGTAGTGTTAACCAGTTTCTGCTGATTGATTTAACAAAAACACCTCCAAGGAGAAGGTTTACACAGGGTGAACTTTGATTCAATTCAAAGACAAGCCATGCAAGTGAGGTTTTTCATGGAGTTGTCACACAAATCAAATAATGACAGTTTCTGGGAATGGGACTTGGGAAAGATTCCAGCTTCATCTGATCTGTCCGTTTTCTGCTGGGCTGCTGGTTTTCACTGCATTTGCAGGCTGTTGATTTTCAAGTATACCACTCAGTTGGAGAGATGAGCATGAGAATAGAGGAAGTTAAAATGCCACAGTGTTCATTGTCCTTACTGACATTCAGCCATTTTTCTTAATAAATGCTCACAGATTTTTTTCTCAAGACATTGATTATTTTCAGAGTTCTGTAAAAGTTTAATAACTTGTGCCAGTGTTCTCATTGCTTTTATAGAGGAGAGGACTTTTGGAGGTCCTTAGTCTTCCATTCCTGCTGAAGCTGCTCAGGATTTAGAAGTTTAACCTGAGAGCTGTGGGAAGTGATGTGAACCCTTCAGCTTTACACAAGGAAATAACTTAACCAGATTTGATTCACAAGTCAAGGCAGGTGTGATGCCTCGTAGATAAAGTATCTTACTCTGGAAGAATTTAAGTGCTTTTTTTCCCCAAAGCCACAATGCTTATTTTAACACAATAGAATAAGAACCTGGTCTCCTGATATCCTATCTAGTGTTCTTTTTCTGCTATACTACTGCTTATAGAGTTGGTTAGTTGAACCCCAGTGATGCTAAGAAATAAAAAAACAAGGATAGGATGCTAGTCAAGACAGTGTTCATATATATGAAAGTACAAAGCACTGGTACATGATATTGTTTCATAAATGTCAGTTAGGTGTGAATGTTAAAGTTCTGGTTGAAATAGTTAATGCTTTGGTTCCCAAAGGGCAGAAATTAAAAAGCAAAGCAGTGCCTGTCTTACATTTCATACAAAGTAGGTCTTCTCTTCATTTTTTTTTTTTAAACCATTAGGCAAATAAGTGAAATATGCAGGTAAATTGCAATGTTGAGAGAATGTAATTTTTTTCATAATCCAATAAGTTAATTTATACCATCTACTCACCTAGTTAATATGGAGGTTACGGAGTAGAACATTTATCACTTATTGGTTCTCTTGTTATTTATTGTTACTTTATTGTTTCTCCTGTAAGCATTACTGGGCAGTAATTGCACTTTATCAAACACCTTATTTTTCTGGGTTAGCTAGAGTTTCTGGGGGTTTCAGTTTTTTCCAGTTTTATTGAGATGTAATTGATATGCATCACTGTATAAGTTTAAGGTGTACAGCATAATGGTTTGACATAAATATTGTGAAATGATTGCTGCAGTAAGTTCAGTTAGCCTCTATCATCTCCCATAAATACAATAAAAAGAGAACGCAAAAAAAAAAATTTTTTTTCCCTTGTGATGAGAACTCTTAGGATCGATTAAATCTCCTAACAATTTTCATATATATCATACAACAGCGTTAAGTATAGTCACTTACTATATTGCAATGTACTTACAGTCCCTAGTATTTACAGTTGACCCTTAAACAACACAGATTTGAACTGTGCGGGTCCACTTACATGTGGATTTTTTTTTCAACAAACACATACTACAGTACTACACAATCCATAGTTGGTTGAATATGCGTATGTGGACCTCGGATTTGGAGGGCCAACTATAGTTATACATGGATTTTTCGACTGTGTGGAGGGTCGATGCCCTTAGCCCCAGCATTGTTCAAGGGTCAACTGTATTTATCTTGTAACTGGAAATTTGTACCTTCTGACCACCGTTTTCTGATTGCCCCTCCTTCCATCCCCTGCCTCTGGTAACCACAAATCTGGTCTCTTTTTCTGTGAGTTCAGTTGGGGTTTTTTGTTTTTGTTTTTAAGATTCCACATATGAGTGAGATCATACAGCATTTGTCTGTCTTGGCCTAAGTTATTCCACTTACCATAATACTCTCAAGTTCCATCCATGTTGTCCCAAATGCCAAGATTTCATTTTTTTTTATTAATGGCTGAATAATACTCCATTGTGTGTATATATATACCACAACTTATTTATCCATACATTCATCAGTGGACACTTAGGTTGTTTCCATGCCTTGGCTATTGTAAATAATGCTGCTATGAACACAGGGGGCACAGATATCTTTTCAAGATAGTGGTTTTTCTTTCCTTTGGATATATTCCCAGAAGTGGAATTGCTGGATCATATGGTAGTTCTATTTTTAATTTTTTGAGGATCCTCCATACTGTTTTCCATAGTGGCTGTATCAGTTTCCAATCTCACCATCAGTACACAAGGGTTACCTGTTTTACACATCCTCTCCAGCATTTGTTTTCTGTTGTCTTTTTGGTGATGGCCATTCTAACAGGCATGAGATGATATCTCATTGTGATTTTGATTTGCATTTCCTAATGGCTAGTGATGTTGAGCATCGTTTCATGTACCTGTTGACCTTTTATGTACCTTCTTTGGAGAAATGTCTATTCATGTCTTTTGCCACTTTTTAATTGGATAACTTGGTTTCTTGCTCTTGAAATTTATGAGTTCTTTATTTATTTGGGTTATTAACCCCTTATCAGATAGATATGAGGAAATATTTTTCCCATTCCATAGGTTGTTTTTTCATTTTGTTGATGGGTTTCTTTTGCTGTGCAGAAGCTGTTTAATTTAATATATTCCAACTTGTTTATTTTTTATTTTGTAACTTGTGCATTAGGTGTCAAATCCAGAAAATCATTGCCAAGACCCATGTCAAAGGGCTTTTTTCCTGTTTTCTTCTAGGAGTTTCTTGCTTTCAGGTCTTATGTTTAAGTCTTTAATCCATTTCAAGTTAATTTTTGTGAGTGGTGTAAGATAAGGGTCTAGTTTCACTCTTTTACGTGTGAATACCCAATTTTTCTAGCACCATTTGTTGAAGAGATGGTTTTTTCTCCATTGAGTATTCTTGGCTCCCTTGTCAAATTTAGTTGACCGTTTATGCTGCGGATTTTTTCTAGGCTCTTAATTCTGTTCCACTGATCTATTTGTCTGTTTTTATGCCATTACCATACTGTTTTGTTTACTATGGCTTTATAGCATATTAGCTAGAGTTTTTCTTCTCAAACAGCTGTTTTATGAATTCTGCTTTGTACTGCAGCACAAACTGGTGTTTCAGGCAAGGCAGTAGAATCCCATCATGTTCACCTGAAGTTACATTTATGATATGAAACTGCTGTAGTATTTTCAACAGCAGTTTTAATTGAAAGTTCAGAATTTACTGCAATTACTGAGTTACATTTTATTTTTCCTTTAGGTTACTTACAGCAAGAGAACCTTACTTCTACCTGCCAGGCTTTTATTTTGGAAAGTTCAAATTTAAAAGAATATGCAGAACACTGTACAGATGAAGGTTTTATCCCAGCCTGCTTACTGGTGAGTGATTTGTTCTTTAAGGAAATATTTCATCATTGACCAACATAAGACACTATAAACATGGTCTTAAGAATCAGCTCATTAGCAAAATCAAAATGGGCAGAAATTTGATAGTTTGTATTCGTGCATGAGTGGAAAGACCTAAAGAAGGCCAGCTCTTCTTTTCATACATTTATGTCTAAGCTGGGAAGTGAATTCCAGCTTTGACTTTGAGAATCAGTTTCAAAATGACACCCTCATTTCTAATTAGTTTCACTACTGCTTGTTTTGGGGCTTACTTGTTTACTGCCTGTTATGGACTAAATATTTGTATCCCTCCAAAATTCATATATTGAAACCCCACCCATCAGTGTGATGGTATTTAGAGGTAAGGCCTTTGGAAAGTAAATAGGTTTAGATTAGGTCATGAAGTTGGGACCCTCATGATGGGATTTTAAAAGTGAAAGAGAGAGAAATGTCCATGTGCACACACATCAAGAAGGGGGATGTCTACAAGCCAGGAAATAGGTCCTCACCAGGAACCAAATCATCTGCCAACTTGATCTTGGATTTCCCAGCCTGCAGAACAATGAGAAACAAGCCACCTGGTCTATGGCATTATATAGCAGTCCAATCTTTCCTATATTTGCTTTTCCTATAGTTGCTTCCTTCAGACAAATATAAAACAGATTTTTTGATATCTTGTTGTCACCTCTTTTTTAAATATCACTAGACCAGTAGAGCATTGTTTGGTATATAATGGGTATATGCTAGAACTACATTATTTGAAATGGTATGTTGTCATTTTATTTTAAACATGGGTCTTTAGATTCATTTCAACTGTCACAGACAACATGATTATCTATGGAGGAAACCTAAAAAAACCTACAAAACTGCTGGAGTTTAGCAAGGTCACAGGATACAAAGTGTATGAAAGTCCATCATATTTCTTTATACCTACAATGAACCATTGGAAGTGGAATTAAAAAAAAAAAAATACCATTTACAGTAGCACCCAACAAACAAACAAAAATAAAATACTTAGGTAATACATCTAACAAAATATGCGTAAAATCTGTATGCTAAAATCTACATGAAAGAAATCAAAGACTTGAATAAAAAGAAAGATATACTGTGTTCATGGAATGAGCAACTCAATATTGTTAAGACGTCCATTCTCCAAATTTTGATCTATACATTTATTACAGTCAAAATCCCAACAAGTTTTTTGTTTGTTTTTGTGTTGAAATGGCCAGTTATTGACTATGTCTGATCTGCAAGGTACCATTTACATCCTTTTGTTGTTCACATAGTTTTTTCAAGAATAAACAAACAGAAACTACATCTAATCCATTCATTTAAGGGGGATGTCTAACAGTGTGACACAGAAAGCACTCTGTTTGCCTAAGGGAAATAGAGTAAGTCCCCTACATACGAACCTTCAAATTGCAAACTTTCAAAGATGCGAAATGCTACTACCCAGACATCACTGGATCGTTTTTTCAAGAGGATAGATGGAATTGAATCCAGCAAGGAACCAGAACCTGTGCCATCAACGTCAGGCGTGAGTGAAATTGCAGTTTGCCCTCCGTCTCCTATTGCTGATGGTCCTTCGGCTCTACCATCTCCCACCTCCTCTCCCTCCTCCAGTTAGTAACTCTTCTTGCCTGTTGACTCAATTCCAGACCCTGTATGCCAGCTATTGTACTGTACTACTGTACTTTTCAAGGTGTACTGTACTGTAAGATTAAAAATGTTTTCTTTATCTTTTGTGTTTGTTTTTTATGTATTATTTGTGTGAAAAGTATTATAAACCTATTACAATATAGTACTATATAGCTAATTGTGTTAGTTGGGTACCTAGGCTAACTTTGTTGGACTTAACGAATGTGCTCTCAGAATGGGACTCATTCATATGTAAGGGACTTACTGTAATCAGCTTTCACTTTGATACCAATTAGGAAGTGATTTTCCTAATTTACTGAATATCTACCAGGCGCATACTCAGCATCAGCAAATTGATGATAACATTTTACAAGAGTGATCCAGATCCACAACTCTTTTGACAGCAGGACCTAATTTGAACTGATATTTATAGCCCTTTTTAAAAATCCCACTCTGTAACTATTTATCCATTTAGTTGTAGAAATATTAATTTTAGATTGTGGGATGCTGCCCCAACCCCACAGGAGTTATTACATAATACACAGTTTATGTCCATGTATAATAGGCATTATCTCAAAATCTGGAAAAATCTGAAACTTAATACACATTTGGGAGTGATGCTGATAACAGGGGGGGCATTGCATTTGTGGGAGCAGGAGTTTATGGAGAATCTCTGTACCTTCCTCTCGATTTTCTTGTGAACATTAAACTGCTTTTAAAAATTAAATAAATAACACATATGATCCCAACAGTTTCAGGGATTTTGGATCTTCACTGCAAATGATTTGATACTCTTGGGCTCTTCATTTATTTAATGACAATAATTTTAAAGAATGAGAGTATTCAGAGAAAAATACTCAATAAACTTTTTATTAGACTTTTTTTAATTCACAATATCATAAGTTGTAATCCAGAGTTAATTTATCCTGTCTGCCAAATACTTTATTATATTTGTAAAGCTACCAAAAACATTGTTCATAAATCCAAAGAAGTCCTAATCACATTCTTAACATTAACTTGCAGTCCAGTATCAGATTTGCTTGTGTTGAATTGGTTTATTGACAATAGCTGATTTTTGTTAAAGTAGCACCCACTTAAAAGATCATTGATCACTTTATCATTATGAAATGCCTTTCTTTGTCTTTGTTTTAAAGTCTGTTTTATCTGATACAAGCATTGCTACCCCAGCTTTCTTTTTGTTTCCATTTGCATGGAATATTTTTCCGTCTCTTCATTTTTACTCTTTGTCTGTCTTTAGATTTGAACAACTGAGTCTCTTGTAGACCGTACATAACTTCCTACTAGCTTTATAGTGGGTGATCCACTACCTTTACTATGTGTTTGTCTCTACCAGTGAGATTTTTTTCTTTCATAATTTTCTTATTTCTAGTTTTGGCCTTTTCTTTTCCATTTAAAGACGTCCCTTTTTTTAATTTTTTAATTTATTATTTATTATTTTTATTTTTGGCTGTGTTGGGTCTTCGTTTCTGTGCGAGGGCTTTCTGCAGTTGCGGCGAGTGGGGGCCACTCTTCATCGCGGTGCACGGGCCTCTCACCATCGCGGCCTCTCTTGTTGCGGAGCACAGGCTCCAGACGCTCAGGCTCAGTAGTTGTGGCTCACGGGCCCAGTTGCTCCGCGGCATGTGGGATCTTCCCAGACCAGGGCTCGAACCCGTGTCCCCTGCATTGGCAGGCAGATTCTCAAACACTGCGCCACCAGGGAAGCCCTAAAGACGTCCCTTTAAACATTACTTATAGGGTCAGTTTAGTGGTGATGAACTCCTTTGGCTTTGTTCATCTGGGAAACTCTGTCCTTCACTTCTGAATTATAATCTTGCCAGGTAGAGTATTCTTGGTTGTTCGGTTATTTTTTCCAGCACTTTCAATATGTTGTGCCAGTCGCTTCTGGCATGTAAAGTTTCTGCTGAAAAATCCTCTGATCATCTTATAGGGGTTCTCTTGTGTGTAACTAGTTGTTTTTCACTTGCTGCTTTTAAGATTCTCTGTTTCTCTTTAACTTTTGACATTTAAATTATAATGTGTCTTGGTGTGGGTCTTTTTCGGTTCATTTTGTATGGGACTCTTTGCTTTCTGTATTTGGATGTCTTTTCCTTTGACAAGTTAGGGAAGTTTTCAGCCATTATTTCTTCAAATAGGTTTTCTGTTTTCTCTCTCACTCTTCTCCTTCTGGAATCCCTATTATGGGAATGTTAGTGTGCATGACGTTGTCCCAGAGATCCCTTAAACTATCCTCATTTTTTTTCAATCTTTTCTGTTTTAATTGGGTGATTTCTACTACCTTGTCTTCCAGATTGCTGATCCATTCTTCTTTATTCTCTAATCTGTTGATTGTCTGTAGTGTTACTTTCACTTCAGTTATTGTATTCTTCAGTTCTCATTGGTTCTTTTTTATATTTTCTCTTTGTTGAAGTTCTCACTTGAGTTCATCAATTCTTCTCCCAAGTTCAGTGAGCATCCTTATGATTATTACTTTAAACTCTTTAGCTGGTAAGTTGTTCATCTCTGTTTTGTTTAGTTCTTTTTCTGAGGTTTTATCTTGTTTTGTTTGGAAGGTATTCCTTTGTCTCTTCGTTTTGCCTAGCTCTCTGTATTTGTTTCTATGTATTATCCTGGTCTTGAAAGAGTGGCCTTATGTAGAAGGTGTCTGGTGGGCTCAGTGGTAGAATCCTCCTGTCACAAGAGCCAGGTGCTCCAGGGGTATCCACTGTGTGGGCTGTGTGCACCTTCCTGTTGTGGTTGGGCCACAGCTGCTGTGGGTGTGGTGGTGGGCAGGGCTGTCCTTCAAACTGGGGGTCTGAGGCCCAGCCACTACTGCTGCCAGCTTGCTGATGGGCAGTGCTGGCCTCTTGGAGTAGGAGCACAGGTACCACTTAAGTAGTGTTGTGGAAGAATAATCCAAACAGTTCTTAAAAAGGATATGTTCAAGGACTCACATTACTCGACCTTAAGACTTACTAACCAGCAATAGTAATCAGGATTGAGTGGCATTAGGAGATAGTTAGGCATAAGATCAGTGGAACAAATTAGAGTCCAAATGTGATTTTTTGACAGAAGCACAAAGGCAATTCACTAGAGAAAGGATAATCTTAACAACAAGTGGTGATGGAACAATTAGACATCCAGATTTTAAAAAAAAGAAGAAGAAGAAGAACCTTTACACATACTTCATACAAAAATTAACCAACAGTGGATAATAGATCAAAATGTAGAACATAGAACTATAAGACTTTCAGAAGAAAACATAGGAGAAACTGTGCAATCTTGGTTTTGGTAATGAATTTTTAGACATGAAGCCAAAAACACTGACTAAAAAATGAAAATTTGATAAATTCAACTTTATAAAAATTTAAAATTTTTGCTCTATAAGAGACAATATTAAAAGAATGACAAGCCGTAAGCTAGGAGAAAATATTTGCAGCTCTGAAAAAAGGATTGTGCCCAGACTATATAGGAAGCTTTTTTTTTTTTAACTGAATTTTTTCTTTAGTGGGCAAGAGATCTGAAGACCTTTCCCCAAAGAAAATATAGGAATGGCAATAAGCATGTGAAAAAAATACTCCAAATTATTAGTCATTAGGAAAATGAAAATTAATATCCCAATCAGATACTGATACAGACATATTAGAATGACTACTATAAAAAACAATTTTTAAAGTTTGTCAGATTCTTGGTGGCAAAGATGCAGAGCAACAAAAACTCTTATTCATTGCTGATGACAATGCAAAATCATACAGCTGCTTTGCAAAACAGATTGGCAGTTGTTTATAAAGTTAAACAACTGGGCCACACGTGACCCAGCATTCATACAACCAGATATTTACCCAAGTAAATTGAAAAACTTATATTCACACAAAAACTTACATGCTCATGTTTTTCTGTGGTGGTCAAAAACTGAAAATAACCAAGATGTCTTTCAGCAAGTGAATGAATAAGCAAACTGGTATATTCCTACTAGTAAGCAGTAAAAAGCAGCACTATTGATTCATATAATAACATGAATGAATCTTAAATTCTTCTGAATTCTTCTAAATTAGCAACTTTAACAAGTAAATTAATATATTATAGATAATGGGAGCGAGGTTTCTCACTCTGTGAGAAAGAAAGTACAAATAAGAATAAGAATGAGACCTGTAGCGTTAAATTACATAGTCAGAGATATCAGTATGAAGTTATGTTTATTTTAATATATGTACAGTTATATACAGAAATACAGATTTTTTTTGTATATGTGGATTAGCATATCTGTGTGTTTGTGTAGCTCTGTGTGCTGTGGGGGCCTAGCTGCAGTAATACCCTAGTAACTACAAGCAAATCTACCACCCAGATTTTTACTTCTCATGGTTCTGGAGGCTGGAAAGACCAAGATCAAGTGCCCCTGTTTCAGTTCCTGGTGAAGGCTGTCTTCCTGGCTTATAAACGACCACCTTTTTGCTGTGACCTCACATGAATTTATGTGGACATAATTCATTGTATAGCATTCATTCAGCAATTGTTTTTTTAGCTACTAAAAATAAAGCAAGGTATAATGATCAAGTTAGTATTAGGTGTATCCCTTAACTTCTCAGACTTTAAATAACACAGAAGCTACTGTACCACAAGCAACTCTATGTCACTAAAATGGACAACCTAGAAGAAATGGATGAATTCTTAGAAAGGTACAATCTCCCAAGACTGAACTAGGAGGAAATAGAAAATATGAACAGACCAGGGACTTCCGTAGTAGTGCAGTGGTTAAGACTCCACCTGCCAATGCAGGGGACACGGGTTTGAGCCCTGGTCTGGGAAGATCCCACATGCCGCAGAGCAACTAAGCCTGTGCAGCACAACTACTGAGCCTGCGCTCTAGAGCCCACGAGCCACAACTACTGAGCCCACGCACCACAACTACTGAAGCCCACGCACCTTGAGCCCGTGCTCCACAACAAGAGAACCACCGCAATGAGAAGCCCACAAACCGCAATGAAGAGTAGCCCCCGCTCTCTGCAACTAGAGAAAGCCCGCACACAGCAACAAAGACCCAATGCAGCCAAAAATAAATAAATTAATTAATTTTTAAAAAAAAATGAACAGACCAATCACAAGTAATGAAATTGAAACTGACTAAAACACTCCCAACAAACAAAAGTCCAGGACAAGATGGCTTCACAGGTGAATTTTGTCAAACATTTAGGGAAGAGTTACCTATCCTTCTGAAACTGTTCCAAAAAATTGCAGAGGAGGGAACATTCCCAAACTCATTCTGTGAGGCCACTATCACCCCGGTACCAAAACCAAAGATACCACAAAAAAAAATTACAGGCCAGTATCACTGATGAACATAGACGCAAAAATTCTCAACAAAATACTAGCAAATCAAATCCAACAATACAGTAAAAGGGATCATACACCATGATCAAGTGAGATTTATCCCAGGGATGCAAGGATTTCCAGTATATACAAATCAATCAGTATGATACACCACATCAAAAAATTAAAGAATAAAAACCATATGATATCTCAATAGATGCAGAAACAGCTTTTAACAAAATTCAACACCAATTTATGATAAAAACTCTCCAGAAAGTGGGAATAGAGGGAACCTACCTCAACATAATAAAGGCAGTATCTGACAAAACTACAGCTAACATCATACTCAGCAATGAAAAGCTGAAAGCGTTTCCTCTAAGATCAGGAACAAAAACAAGGATGCCCACTCTTGCCACCTTTATTCAACATAGTTTTGGAAGCCCTACCCACAGCAGTCAGAGAAGAAAAAGGAATCCAAATTGGAAAAGAAGAAATAAAACTGTCACTGTTTGCAGATGATGACACTATACATAGAAAATCCTAAAGATGCTACCAGGAAACTACTAAACTCATCAATGAATTCAGTAAAGTTGCAGGATACAAAATTAATACACAGAAATCTCTTGCATTCCTGTACACTAACAACAAAAGATCAGAAAGAGAAATTAAACAAACAATCCCATTTACCATCGCATCAAAAAGAATAAAATACCTAGGCATAAACCTACCTAAGGAGGCAAAAGACCTGTACTCCAAAAACTATAAGATGCTGATGAAAATAAATCGAAGATGACATGAACAGACGGAAAGATATACCATGTTCTTGGATTGGAAGAATGAGTATTGTCAAAATGACTGTACTACCCAAGGCAATCTACAGATTCAGTTCAATCCCTATCAAATTACCAATGGCATTTTTCACAGAACTAGAACAAAAAATGTTTTAATTTGTATGGAGACACAAAAGACCCCAAATAGCCAAAGCAATCTTGAGAAAGAAAACTGAAGCTGGAGGAATCAGGCTCCCTGACTTTAAACTATATTACAAAGCTAGAGTCATCAAAGCAGTATGGTACTGGCACAAATACAGAAATACAGATCAGTGGAACAGGATAGAAAGCCCAGAAATAAACCCACACATTTATGGTCTATTAATTTACGACAGAGGAGGCAAGATTATACAATGGAGGAAAGACAGTCTCTTCAATAAGTGGTGCTGGGAAAACTGGACAGCTACATGTAAAAGAATGAAATTAGAACACTCTCTAATACCATACAAAAAAATAAACTCAAAATGGATTAAAGACCTAAATGTAAGGCGGGATACTATAAAACTCCTAGAGGAAAACATAGGCAGAACACTCTTTGATATAAATTGCAACAATGTTATTTTGGATCCATCTCCTAGAGTTATGGAAATAAAAACAGTAATAGACAAATGGGACCTAGTTAAACTCAAAAGCTTTTGCACAGCAAAGAGAACCGTAAAGAAAATGAAAAGACAGTCCACAGAATGGGAGAAAATATTTGCAAATGATGCGACTGACAAGGGATTAATCTCCAAAATTTACAAACAGCTCATGCAGCTCAATATCAAAAGAATGAACGATGCAATCAAAACATGGGCAGAAGCCCTAAATAGACATTTCTCCAAAGAAGACATACAGATTGCTAAGAGGCACATGAAAAGGTGCTCAACATCGCTGATTATTAGAGAAATGCAAATCAAAACTACAATGAGATATCACTTCACACCAGTCAGAATGGCCATCGTCAGAAAGTCTACAAACAAATGCTGGAGAGAGTGTGAAGAAAAGGGAACCCTCCTACACTGTTGGTGGGAAGGTAAATTTGTACAGCCACTATGGAGAACAGTATGGAGGTTCCTTAAAAAACTAAAAACAGCTACCATATGATCCAGCAATCCCACTCCTGGACATGTATCTGGAGAAAAACGTGGTTCAGAAGGATACATGCACCCCAATGTTCATTTCAACGCTTTTTACAATAGGCAAGGCATGGAAGCAACCTAAATGTCCGTCAGCAGATGCATGGATAAAGAAGATGTGGTACATATATACTATGGAATGTTAGCCATTCAAACGAATGAAATAATGCCATTTGCAGCAACATGGATGGACCTGGAGATTATCGTACTAAGTGAAGTAAGTCAGACGGAGAAAGACAAATATATCACTTACATGCGGAATCTTTTAAAAAATGATATAAATGAACTTTTTTACAAAACAGAAACAGACTCACAGAGAACGAACTTACGGTTACCAGGGTGGGGAGGGGAGGAGGAGGGATTGATTGGGAGTTTTGGATTGACATGTACACTCTGCTATATTTCAAATAGATAACCAACAGTGACCTACTATATAGCACAGGCGACTTTGCTCAATATTCTATAATAACCTACGTGGGAAAAGAATTTGAAAAAGAATAGATACATGTATATGTATAACTGAAAAACTTTGCTGTACATCTGAAACTAACACAACATTGTTAATCAACTATACTCTAATATAAAATAAAAAAATTTTTTTAAATGACACAGAAGAATAAAATAGGGATCTGCTATGAAAGTTCAGGAGGGGGAAGGGAAGTAATCACCTATGTGTTAGACATTGTCTTAGATACATTACATTTATCATCAATCTTCACCACAAAAGATTGTATTAATTAAGAAGTCATATGTCTTAAGTCATTAGGAAGTCATTTCTATATATGAAAGTAAGCCTTAGAAAATCTGGGTGATTTTTCACACATGCAGTAAATGTTGAACTTAAAACCAGAACTGTCTGCTCTAAAAATCCTTGGCTCTCTTCCCTGTTCTATTATATGACCTCAAACTTGAGGTAATAAAAGCCTGCCCTTTAATTACTGATAGGAATGGGGGCAGTGGGGAATGACTTTATGAGATGATAGAAGTTAAAATAGCAAGGTACTGATCCTTGGGAAGGATATCTCTTACACTCAGTTTTTTTTTACTTTGTTCTTTGGCAGGTTCACGTGGCATTCAGGATAGAAAGGGCAGATTAGGAGTGGGTCCTCATTTGTGTGACTGGATCCCTATCTCCAACTGAAAACTGCATTCCTGCCATTGTACTATCTTAGCTAAAGAAACATAGTCACAATATCCTATTCAAACAGACAAGGTTCTTTACCCTTAGAAGATT
Organism: Eschrichtius robustus; assembly: GCF_028021215.1. NCBI lineage: Eukaryota > Metazoa > Chordata > Mammalia > Artiodactyla > Eschrichtiidae > Eschrichtius > Eschrichtius robustus. The sequence continues at coordinate 19,488,897 of NC_090834.1, read as the reverse complement.
TGATTCACCCGCTGACAAGCGACTGTTTCCATCTATGATGACCTGCTCTTCACCATTTCTTTATCATCTGCTCTGTAATCCAGATCTTTTATTAACTTTTATGGTGAAATATTTTGTAGTGGGAAATTATTGGTAGTATTATTTGGTTTTGGTAATGCTTCATCTTTTTCTTTTCAGTCTTTATTTGGAAAAAATTTGACAACAATTTTGAATGAATATGTAGCTATGAAAGCAAAAGGTAAGAATTCAGGTTCAGGGATTTTTTTGTCAGTTTTATACAGCATTTATCTAATTTTTTTAATTAGAAATAATTTTTAAAGGATATTAATACTTCTTAAAAGCCATAAGAAAACTTGTGTCAACTATGATGAGGTAAAATTTACTGTGAAATATCTAATTAAATAGTTCATTTTTATTGAGTGGTAAGTATAAAATAACACTTTCCTAAATTCGTGTCTTAAGGAGAAAGTTAGATTTATTCTCTCATATTGGTTATTTCTGTAGTTTACAACATGTTAAGAAAAGACTCAGCAGTAAAGAATTAGTGTAAATGATAACATTTTTTTTAAAAAGCTTAACATTTATTGAGTACTGTCTATTGCAGCATTGTGCTATGTGCTTTCTTAGGTTTTATCTCAGTCCTTAAAATAATCCAGTTAGAGTTGTCCATTGTTTAGACCTGTTCTTAAGTATCAGAAAATTGAGGATTAGAGAAGCCAGATAACTTTTCCAAGATCACAAAACTAGAAACTGTAGAGGGTAATAAGCCTAGAAGTTCAGGGCCTAAAGGTTTTCTTTTCCTAAACTATTTTAACTATCTTACAGGAATGTTTAATGTGTAAATGACCTCAGAAACAATATGTTATTGCAATACAAAGGTTTATATCCCACTTTTATGTTGGGTAGCTTTCTCTGGTTTGAGCTTTTATAAGTATATAGTAAAGAATTTAAATACCTTATGAATTTCCTATCATTGTGGCTTTAGAACACATCCTGAAAAAGACTAACTAGTCCTCAGGAATTTTACCTGTAATTCTGAGTAGTTGCTGAGCAATCACGGTGATTTGGACATGAAAACATTGGATGTAGAAAACTAATTTCCACACTCACAGGGGTTTGTATAATTTTATAAATTTAATTTATAAATCAAATTATTTTAATTTACTTTCAAATGTCACATGATAAATAGAAGAAAGATTTAAAATAGTTTGTCTTTTATATTTCAAAGAAAATATAAAATTATTGATCTAAAAAACCTTCATAGTTTTCATAAGTTTCCTCTTCCATCGTATTGTATCTGATTCTTAATGGCTTGAGCAGAGAAAGCAGCCTCGTTGTAGCTTTGCAGGTCTTTTACAAGATAGGTTTATTTCTCATTTCCCAACAAAATGTCAACAGCTGAGAGATAAGTTTTCCTTATTGATTTTCTGTGTCTGTTCAAATTAAATGATGAATTTTCTCCAACTGTATTTATTATGAAACGTTTCCTCTTATGATTTAGAAACATCAAATGATGTCCCAGCAATTTTGTCATCTCTGTGGAAGAAGTTAGACCATACACTTTCTCAGATCAGGTAATAAAAAGCTTATACAATAAGCTTATCAGAATGTGCACAGTGATTTTGGAATGCAAGCGCGTGTAAGAATCGCTTCACATATAAATCTTATGACCCACACTGTGCATTTATATAATACTGATCTAATTTTGAAATTATAGGTTATTGATATTTCTTTGTCTTTGAAATAATTTGAAGTAAATTGCATACTTTAATAAAATGTTTAGAAATGAGAAAATTAATGGCACTCCCAGGTTCCCATAACAATTTAGAGGCAGATCTCTGGCTGAATACAAATCTAGTCCCAGTCTTGGTGAATGCAAATCTCCTAACGTGGGCTCCATGTGACTTCCCTTGTACACTTGTATCTTCATTACACATGCAGAAAATTGATAATGTGGAATCCGTGCCTCCTTTGTTCTTCCCTTATAAAGAAACAAACTTGAATAGTAATACTTCTGAATCTTCTGCTTTTAGAATTTTCACATGGGACTAATATCTGCCTTCTACATATGTCAGGGCCTTGGAATGCCAGTTTCACCATCCTTAGAATAAGTATCAATTTTAGAATGTATCTTATTTAACTAGAGTCTAGTATGAAAACCATAGTTTCTTACGCTTCTCCGACAGCTACAAGTGAATACCCCACTTAAGGAGGGGCCTTGTTTCTTTCCTCAGTTTAAACTGCTAGAATGGCTCCAAATGCTCTCTGTGTAACTCTGTACCACATCTCATTTGGTAGTCTTACCTTTTTATTTATTTATTTTTTGTCTGCTTTGGGTCTTTGTTGCTGCGCACAGGCTTTCTCTAGTTGCGGGAAGCCGGGGCTACTCTTTGTTGTGGTGCGTGGGCTTCTCACTGAGGTGGCTTCTCTTTTTTTTTTTTTTAACATCTTTATTGGAGTATAATTGCTTTACAGTGGTGTGTTAGTTTCTGCTTTATAACAAAGTGAATCAGCTATACGTATACATATATCCCCATATCTCCTCCCTCTTGCGTCTCCCTCCCACCCTCCCTATCCCACCCCTCTAGGTGGTCACAAAGCGCCGACCTGATCTCCCTGTGCTATGTGGCTGCTTCCCACTAGCTTTCTATTTTACATTTGGTAGTATATATATGTCCATGCCACTCTCTCACTTCGTCCCAGCTTAGCATTCCCCCTCCCTGTGTCCTCAAGTCCATTCTCTACGTCTGCGTCTTTATTCCTGTCCTGCCTCGGTTCTTCAGAACCTTTTTTTTGGTTTTTGTTTTAGATTCCATATATATGTGTTAGCATACGGTATTTTTTTTTTCTCTTTCTGACTTAACTTCACTCTGTATGACAGACTCTAGGTCCATCCAGAGGTGGCTTCTCTTGTTGCGGAGCACCGGCTCTAGGAGCATGGGCTTCTGTAGTTGCAGCACGCTGGCTCAGTAGTTGCAGTGTGCGGGCTCTAGGGCGTGTGGGCTTCATTGTGGCGCACGGGCTTAGTTGCTCCGTGGCATGTGGGATCTTCCTGGACCAAAGGTCGAACCTGTGTCCCCTGCATTGGCAGGCAGATTCCTAACCGCTGCGCTACCAGGGAAGGCCCAGTAGTCTTGTTCTTATTCCCCTTTCCTGACCCTCATCTTTCCTCCTCTTGCAAACATCCTCAGAGACATTCACAGTTTAATTAACACCTATGAATATTTATAAGTTACTGCAACATTTTATTGACAAGGTATTACATAAAAAAAGAAGGCTCTTAGCCAGGTGTTCTCCAAGATTGGTTCGTGTGCTATTAAAACTGCTTATTCAGGACTTCCCCGGCGGTCCAGTGGTTAAGACTCTGCCTTCCAATGCAGGGGACGTTGGTTCAATCCCTGGTCAGGGAACTAAGGTCCTGCATGCCATGGGGTGCAGCAAAAAAAAGAAAAAAAGCGCTTATTCGATTCAGTAAGTTTTGTGGCTCTTTTTGGTAGCGATTTATTTGACAGATTTTTGAGGACAATGGCACAGTGTCTGACTGTTTACAAAATATCAATACATGGATAACTTCAGTTCATACTAAAAGGAGAATCAGCTTGTATTGTGAATTTTCTTATGTTTGCTTTGTTCCTTCTTTAGAGCTTCCATGAAGTAATGTCATAGTCATAAATTTGATGAAAGCAGGATCTCCTTTGAAATCAACTTGGATTCTGAAGTATTTATGTATGGAGTTATATGTAAAATCAGAATTTCTCTGGGAAGGCATCTCTATAGTTATAAAAGATAATTGATAATTGTAAAATATTACAGCTTTCTTAAATATATTGAGTTCCTAAATTCAAGTCAAATTGTACTCATAGTGGGATGTCAAGGCTCTGTAATGCTTATTGCATTGGATAGAAACTTGATTATTAAAATTATGTGTGTGTGTATGTTTATATGCCACTATTTTTCTCCTAAAGCAAATAAGATTTGGTTACCTAGAAAAAGTGCTTATCTTTTTTGTCTGAGAGAGATTTCTTGCCTTTTAACTCATAATTTACTTCAGGTCTGACTGTAACTAAATCAGAATGTATTTGGCAACAGAAGTTTTTTAATGTCAAACTACTTTTGTTTATTAGGAGCATGCAAAGTTCCCCAGGGTTTGCTGCCAATCAGAGAGGTTGGTATTCAACTTTAAACTATAAATACTGTTCAGAATTACTTTAAACTCAAACTTACTGTCAGATGAACATTTTAGTTAACAATACATGTATAATAAGTTTATATTTTGTTTAAACTACTGCTTTTCTAAGTACTGTTATCATATTAGGAAATAATATTTTCATTTATTGTAAAAATATGCATTTTAAATATTCCTTATTTTTCTCATTGGCTCTCATGTATTCACATCTTTTAATTCTCATTCCATAAGTCTGTTTCCTAATTTGTGGAGATGTTATCAGTGTGAATTATTACAGAAGAAATGTATTCTTGGATTTTTAAAGTTTGAATGTACTCAATTTTAGTTTGTTTCTTTTGAAATTATCACGTAAACTTAGTTGATATTTTTAAGGGCTGTTTTTCAGTCCATAGATCCAACATGTTAAATATGTAGTAGAACACATATCATGTAAACTTCTTAAAATTCCCAAACTACTCTGACATTGAGTTATTTTTTTTAAATGCTCATGTGTTTCAGCCCGAACAAGAAGTGGAATTGCAGAAATCAAACGGCAGAGAAGGCTTGCATCTCAAGCAGCTCCTGTCAGTTCAGAGTTGCTGACTTTACCGTATCTTTCAGGGCAATTTACTAATTCTCCTTTGACAGCTACACAAGTTATTCGGCCAGCTGGCCAGATTTCAACTCCTTTGAGGTCAAATTTTGTAGTGGTCAACCATTCACAGTCACAAGACACTATGACCCGTAAGTTTACATTTTGCACTCTTAAATTTTGTTTTTAATCAAACTGTATAAATGAGATGATGTGCTAATGTCTTTATATTCATGGTATAAAATTATAGCAAAAAGTAGATAAGAGGCTAGAAGTAGAATAGACTTTAGGTAAATCTGCCATTAAATATGCATATTATTAAATCTATGAGACATTTTAATCTAGGATTCTTCTTATGTCTGTTCTAGCTGAAGTCCAACCTTGAACTCTGTTCTAGTTCTCAGTTCTCTTCATTAATAGAAAAGACCCTGTTATTTGATTTTAAAAGGAATACGCATTATATTTCACCACCTTCTTGTCTTTGTTCATGGTAGTCTGTCCTGCTGGAATGAGGAATGTTTTTCCATCTCTACCTGTTGAAAATCCTGCATATTCCTGGCTGAATCTTAGAGCTAGGGATAAACTTAGAGATCATCTGATACTTCTTGCTTCTTATATACTTGAAATTATTATAAACATATGATATTAAGGGGCAAAAGGCTAGTTAATAACAGAATTGGGGTTAGAACTGAGGTGCTACCTCTCAGTTCTTAGACCAGTCTCTTTTCTCTTCTGCACAGGTAAAATATATTGACATCCACTATGTTCTCCCTTATTTCCATCTTTTCTCCAACCTCTTTAACACCTCTGGGTAAAAACACTTACCCAGTACACTTAGTTTATACTTCTTATAATTATTCTGTTCTGCCATGATATTTTTTGTTGAGACTATTCTGTATACTGTACTTTGTATTTTATCATAAAACCTTAAGTCACAGAGACTGTGTTTTATATATCTTAATATCTTCTACAGTGCCTTGCACATAGTAGGCACTCAGTGTATACTAACTGAATTTAATATAAAATAATAATCACTTTGTAGTGCTATTTATTTCATTAATTCAAGTATAGAAAACTATTCAGTTTCCTTGACTTACTGCTTTGTTCTCTTGAAATACAGCTGGAGAGGCTTTAAATATCATTCCTGGTCCTCAGGAAAGGAAAACTCATGCCAGTTTAATGTCTCCTGGTAGACGCAAAAGGTAAATGTCTTTTAAAAGGACAAGTTTCCAATAACCTTCCCAAAAAAAAAATTACACCACGATATTTACATTGTGAATAAGGTAACAAGATTGCATTAAGTAGTTGAGACTATTTACTATTATATCCATTTCAAAACACTTTTTTTTTTTTTTTCACATTCTATCCACCCTGAAATCAGGTTGTGTTTTGTAATCACTGACCTAATCACTGTTTCATTAGAAATATCTTTTTCCTATAGTGGTATAGAAAGGTATATCTAAAATTGATGTTAGCTCAGATTTTTTGAAATAAGCATTCTTTTAAACAAATATAATATCTGTATGTTTTAAGGTCTACAAACACATATTTAAAGTTCTAAATCGATGGTTAAAAACTCTTCTCAGGGACATTCTCTGAGAAAAGTTTCTTTCTGTCCTATTTAGCCCATGTGTCTTTGTTTGAAGGATATTTCAGAAAAGAGAGATAATAGTTCAAAATGTTTTTTCTGTTTTCTCAACTGCCATGCCATGGGTATTTTTGTTGGAATTTTTACTGTTGATTGTCTCTCATTCAAGGCTAACCTCATCCTCCTTTATGGCAAGGTTTCTCACTTAACCACCTAAAACAATAGAACTAATATAATAGTATCTAACATTTATAAGAACCTTGACCTTTTTATAAAGTCTTTACATATACTTTATTTTTACTGAATTCTTTCATAAACCCAATAAGGCAGTTGGTTTTATCCCATTATAGAGTGGGTCAGAGGGTACCTTGCTACAGACCATATAGCTAATAAGTAATAAAGCTAAGCCTCAAATTCATTTCTTAATTCAAGTCTATTAATGCTTTTCAACTCTACTGCCCTTTGTTCCTACCACAAATAGAGAAAATATCTTTTCTACCATGATCTTAAGATTTGTCTTTACATGTAATTATCATTGAATTGGTTATTCATACTAGTTAAAAGATAAGCTTTTAAAATGTGTTTCAGTGAATCTCAAAGGAAAAGTATCACTTTGTCTGGGCCTCATTCAACAATACGGAATTTCCAGGATCCAAATACATTTGCAGTAGAAAAAGTAAGTGACCTTCCCAAACTTTGCAACTTAAGATATTCCTGAGTTTATAACTATTGATATATACACAAATATATATATATGTACATTTAGATTATGTGTGTGTTTGTGTGTGTGTGTAAAATACAGTATTTCTATAAGACTTCAGTAGAGGGAGTTCCTTGGCAGTCCAGTGGTTAGGACTCCGTGCTTCCACTGTAGGGGTTCAATCCCTAGTTGGGGAACTAAGATCTTGGAAGCCGCATAGCGTGGCCAGAAAAAAGACTGCAGTAGAATTGCCTTGGGATAGACTGTAGTGAAATTTAACAGTAGCAGACAGTCCAGTCAGAATAGATAACATGTGCAAATGCACCAGGTAAGAAACAGAAGTGTGTTTACGAAACTGTAAATACATCATTGTTGCTGGATTATGCAATATAATAGGGCATTTTTCCTAGGATAGAGACAGGTTATTAAAAATCTTGTATGAAAAGCTAAAGAGTTTGGAACTGTATTCTGTAGTCAGTGAAGAAAGAGCTGGTGAAGGATCTGTGAAAACACTTGTAAGTGGTTAACGTATACTAGTCAGGTGTTAATATCGAGGGAGCCACCATAACTTTTTGAGTTTCCACCTAGATTTATTAAAACTATCCAGCTTTCATTGATTCTTTTTAAATAAATAACATAATACTCTATCCTGTGCCTTTGCTAATATTGACTTTGTTTTCTAGCAAATGGTTATTGAAAATGCTCGAGAAAAAATATTAAGCAACAAATCTCTTCAAGAAAAGCTTGCAGAAAACATTAATAAATTTTTGACTAGGTAAGCTGTTTGTGTTTAAAATACCTAATTGTTTTTGCCTAATTGAGAACTATGCTAAAAATTTTCCTTTCTGTATTACAGTGACAACAATATTGCTCAAGTACCTAAGCAAACAGATAGCAACCCTAGTGAACCAGAGACTTCAATTGATGAACTCCTGGGACTTCAGGTATGGGTAAGGGTGTGTGTGTGTTTGTGTGTGTGTGGTACATATATTCATAGTTAAAACTGATGGTATTCTTGTTTCATTTCAAAACCATTACTAACAGATGTATAAAATGATTTAAAATAATAATTAAATTATAAATTTCCTTCATTATCCAAATGTAATCTGTACCTGAAAATGTGTTAGTGAATTTTCAAGGTCAAAATTGCATTTTTTTTTCCAGTTTTATTGAAAAATAATTGATATCTCTCACTGTATAAGTTTAAGGCATACAATATGATGATTTGATTTACATATATTAAAATTGCGTTATTTAGATGGTAAAAGTAATAAGACATTCCTAACCATCTAATAACTCTAACCAACTCTTCCAGATATCAGTAAAACACTTTTCCTGTATCCATACAACAATGTCATATATTTCTTAGTATTTAATAGTTAAAGATTCATTAGTGGTTATATTTTTGTGCAGTAAGCAGTACTGTACAGTATATATAAAATAAATTACATTTCTTCTGCACCTGCTACAAACTGTATAAAAATATAAAGAAATAATGAAATAATATGTTAAAGATACATGATGAATCCAAGTAATATTGAACAAAATAAAATGAACAAGACACTTTAAAAAAGAAAGGTTACTAACTAAATGAATAATGGTGAGATTTATTGCTAAGAGAAGGAAGATAGGGGCTATAGTCACTTGCTATTCAGTGAGAGTGAAGATGAAAGAGGGTGAGCTGGTAAAAGAAGAATTTAACAATATGAGTTTTAAGATTTGTCCAGGTGCAAATACCTTTTTGAAGAACAGCTGAGATTTTGGCTATTGCATAGCCTTTTACTTGGACTCTCAGATAATACATTCAGTTTTGTTGCTGTGCCACAAAATGAATTCATTATAATCAATTTATGGTAGCAGTTTTCTTTCAGATAATGAATTCTGGGTGAAACCACTGAGGTTTTTTTTCTTTTTGTCAGTTCCTTCAGAATACTTAAAAAAAAAAAAAATTGTTTTTGATATATTTTCCCAAAGTGAAATTCAGTAAATTTAAGAAAACATGACAAGCTTTTGAAAGCAACCTTTAAATTATTTAGCAGTCTTGTTTAAAAAGCTTCTCCTATCTTAATGTTCAACATATCCCGGGTTCTAAATTTTTATAACCTTCAACTCCTTACTTATATTTTCTCCACAAGATACATAGGTACTTACCATAATCAAGACACTCTATTAGATAACTGTGAGAGATTATAAGAAAGTGAAGACACAACACTCTGTTCATGGTGTTCGTAATATTGTATGTTGGGGAAAAGTTAAAAATTCAGATTTCAATGACTTTGAAAGTACAGCAATACATAATGCCCAATGGAGTAGTATATACATAAGCTTCACTAAGAGAACAGAGCCAGTTGTACAAATAGGTGAATTTTTTAAATGTTTTTACGCGTCTTTGTGTCCTTGGGGTAGGCAAGATTTCTTTCGCTACACAGATCGCTAACTGTGTTTTTTTTTAAGACTTCTGTAAAATTCAAAATATCTGCTTGTTAAAAGCATCATTAAAGAAAATTAAAAGGCAAACCACCAACTACCTTTGGAACATGTATTTCAAGATTCTTTCAATTCTGATTTTTAAAGTTTAGACTGTAATAAGAAATTTACTAGAAAAATGTGTTTCTTCAGCAGTAACTTTGTAAGAGGGTATGCACCAGTTCATAGTTTGATTAACATTGCATTGTTGGCTCTTGACATTATTTATATTACTGTAAATTTTCAAGTTCATCGATACAGAAATATTTGTTCAAGCTCCTGGCTTTCTCCTAAATCCATTTCATCAAGAATTATTGATGTTCTCTGTATATCTTCATTGTCAAGTTTAACTGGTTCTTTAACTTCAAGTTTTTCTTTTCATTTTATGGCTATTTTTATTTTAAAAATCCAAGTTTTTAATCACTTCGTGAGAGTTCCACCTTACCTCCTGCTCCACATGAATTTCCTATCCCTTGGGATCCAAATGTATGCTTCACCAAAACTGAAGAAAACATAGCATTGCAGAAGGATTTACAGATAACTGAAAATGAGAATTTTTAAATCTTGTGCTATTAAAAGGAGACTAAGTGAATACCCCTAGCCAGAGTGTACTGAAACTTCTTTGAAATAGAGTGTTTTAGCCAAAATTATTCTGTCAATTTTCTTATGAGATTCATTTGAAAAGTTTGTCATTCCATTTAAATCATATTGATCTCCAAACAAGTTCAAATGTTCATAAACATGGAAATTAATTCAATAGTAAAGAAATACAAATGAAGACAACAGATTACTTTTATGTCTTAGACTGATAATGCTTAAAAATTGATATTCCCCATTAAAGGTAAGAGCATGTACATTGTTACATAGCACAGAACAAGCATTCCTTTTTTTTTTGTTGGTGATATCATTTTATTCATTGCTATTTACCAATAAAACTGATAATTAGTATTACCCATCCTTTCAGTTTATATATACATAAATTATTTTTCCCTTTTTAAATTTTATTTATTTATTTTTATACAGCAGGTTCTTATTAGTTATCTCTTTTATACGTATTGGTGTATATATGTCAATCCCAGTCTCCCAGTTCATCCCACCACCACCACCCCACCCCCTACCCCCACCCCCCTCCCTGCTTTCCCCCCTTGGTGTCCATACATTAGAACAAGCATTCTTATACAACTTTTCTGGAAGGCTTCTTGACAGGATTTCTCAAAATTTTAAATATATACATTGTTTGACCTAGTAATTTCACTGATAAAATTAATCCCAAAGAATGAACAGATGCCTGGATAAAGATTTTCACGTATTATTTACCATAACTGAAAATTAGAAAAAATGCAAATGTACAAAAGTGAGAATTGGCTAAATGTGGCAGAGTTATGTAAACAAAAGAGTTCTTTCCCTTTAGAAGGATAGTGGGTTAAACGTTTAGTTTTGTACCCTACTAAAAAGACAGTATAGGGAATTTTTAAAAAGCATAAACCCACAGGGGCTTCCCTGGTGGCGCAGTGGTTAAGAATCCGCCTGCCAGCGCAGGGGACACGGATTCCAGCCCTGGTCCAGGAAGATCCCACATGCCGTGAAGCAACTAAGCCCGTGCGCCACAGCTACTGAGCCTGCACTCTAGAGCCCGCGAGCCACAACTACTGAGGCCTGCATGCCTAGAGCCCGTGCTCTGCAACAAGAGAAGCCACCGCAATGAGAAGCCTGCACACCGCAACGAAGAGTAGCCCTCCGCTCACCACAACTAGAGAAAGCCCGTGCATAGCAACGAAGACCCAACACAGCCAAAAATAAATAAATAAAATAAATAAATTTTTAAAAAAAGAAAGAAAAAGCGTAAACCCACAAGGACAGAGAAGAGGAAAGGACAGAAAAAGAATTTTTTAGAATTTGAAATGGACAAGTGGTACCTGACTTAGCAGACCCAGGATTCTAAGCCAGTAAAGGCAAAGTTCAGGTAAAAGCCACTTTACAACACAGAAATTCCAAAAGACTTGACTCTAGTACCTCTGAAAGTTAACGCAAAGATAGGGCTACAAACAGGATGATAAGGTGCAAAGTTTAGGAAGTATATAGTTAAACTCCATATCTTTTCCCCATTCACACTGTTCCTCAGAAACACTACTGTCAGCCATAAACTGTCCCAGCAAGAAATCTAACTCAAATAAGAAAAACTAAAAATACAGATGGTTCTGTAATTATTCTACAGCTTAGACTATAGTTGACAAGGTCCCTGCCTCCTTATTGGCACAGGGTTTAAGGACAGCTTTTGGCATGCTCCTTTTAAGTATGAGCACATAAACAAGGATTGTCCAACATTTGAAAGAAGTATTTAAAATGAAGAGACAGGGACTTCCCTGGCGGTCCAGTGGTTAAGACTCTGTGCTTCCATTGCAGGGGGTGCGGCTTCTATCCCTGGTTGGGGAGCTAAGATCCCCCATGCCACGTGGCACAGCCAAAACTTTAAAATTTAAAAAATAATAAAATGAAGAAACCAAAACAGGCAGATAAAAAGAGTGAGGTAGATTTATATTGAAGGCCCTAGAAAGCAGTGTACAACAAACTTACGTGAAGAAAGCAGGTTAAACAACATTATTAAACCAATCTCATAGAAAAAGAGGTCAGAGGTGGAAGAATTGGATAAAGTTGGTAAAAAGGTACAAACTTCCAGTTATAAAATAAATAAGTACAGGGGATGCAGTGTACAACATAATGACTATAGTTAACACTGCTGTATGGTATACAGTTAACCCTTGAACAGCTTGGGGTTAGGTGTGCTTACTCCACATGCAGTCAAAAACCCACTTAAGCCAAGGGGGAAGGGGGTGTGGGATAAACTGGGAGATTGGGATTGACATATATACACTGTTGATACTATGTATACAATAGATAACTAATGAGGACCTATTGTGTAGCACGGGGAACTCTACTCAATGCTCTGTGGTGACCTAAATGGGAAGGAAATCCAAAAAAGAGGGGATATATGTATACATATAGCTGATTCACTTTGCTGTACAGTATAAACTAACACAATATAGTAAAACAACTATACTCCAATAAAAATAAAAATTTTTTTAAAACCCACTGAAAAGTTTACAGTCAGCGCTCCATGTATCCAGTTCTGCAAGTGCAGATTCAACCAACCTTGGATCTTGTAGTGCTGTAATACGTATTTATTGAAAAAGTTCTGCATATGAGTGGACCTGCACAGTTCAAACCTATGTTGTTCAAGTGTCAACAGTATTTGAAAATTAAGAGAGCAGCATACCCTGGGGCTTCCCTGGTGGCGCAGTGGTTGGGAGTCCGCCTGCCCATGCAGGGGACACGGTTCAAGCCCTGGTCCGGGAGGATCCCACATGCCACAGAGCAACTAGGCCTGGGCGCCACAACTACTGAGCCTGTGCTCTAGAGCCCGTACTCCGCAACAAGAGAAGCCAGCGCAATGAGAAGCCAGCACACTGCAACTAGAGAAAGCCCACACACAGCAACGAAGACCCAACACAGCCAAAAATAAATAAATTTTTAAAAATAAATAATAAAAAAAGAGAGCATATCCTAAGAGTTCTCACAAGGAAAAAAATATTTTTTTCTTTTTCTCTCTTTTTTAAATGAGATGATGGATATTAACTAAGCTTATTTTGGTAATCATTTCACAATGTATGTAGGTCAGGTCATTATGCTGTACACCTTAAACTTACACAGTGGTGTGTGTCAAGTAATAACATTATAGCATGGTTTTATTCTATATTTATTTTATTTTAATGTTTGGGGATATAGTCACCAAAGTGATTAACTCTAATTAGTGGTATTAGGGAGCATTCACTTTCTATTTTCTAGTCTTCCTGTTTTAATTTGTTTTAAGTGAATAGTGTTACAATCAGAAGAAATTTTCTTGGAAGGGAATACTACATAAAAGGTACAAAATATCAGATGTCCTCTAATTACCTTGCTGGTATTAAACCATATTAATTCAATTAGGATCACTTTTTGTTTGTTTTTTGTTTTTGCAGAGTGAAATCCACATGTCTGAAGAAGCTATACAGGATATATTGGAACAGACAGAATCGGATCCAGCATTTCAGGCACTCTTTGATCTATTTGACTATGGTAAGTAGAACATTTCTATCAAAGCAGTTAGGAGAAAAATGTTTCTCTGGAGAAACAGCTTAAACAGAGTAAAACAACATTTCCCAGAGCATCTGGAAAAAGTTCCTGTTTTCATTAAAGCAAACATAATGGATATGAAAGAGGTTTTTTTGTTGCTTTTTTGTTTTATTTTTTCTTAAAGATACTTTAGCTGTAAAAATAAGGAACAGTTTTTGGGGTGAGGGAGGTTAGTTGTGGGCAGTTTTGCCAGTCATCAAAAATGTGTTGAGGTCTACTCCTGTACATATATTATACTAAACACAGTTGGATAATACAAGAGGAATAAAAATATTTGTCTATTGCCCTCAATCTTATGGCCTAGTGCAGTAGTTCTCAAAGTGTAGTCTCCAAACCAGCAGACCAGCATTGTCTGAGAACATGTTAAAAATGCACTGGTCTAGGGACTTCCCTGGTGGCACAGTGGTTGAGGGTCTGCCTGCCAAGGCAGGGGACGCCAGTTTGAGACCTGGTCCAGGAGGATCCCACGTGCCGCGGAGCGACTAAGCCCGTGCGCCACAACTACTGAGCCCGCGTGCCACAACTGCTGAGCCCGCGAGCCACGGCTGCTGAGGCCCGCGCGCCTAGAGCCCGTGCTCCGCGGAGGGAGAGGCCACTGCAGTGAGGGGCCCATGCACCACAACGAGGAGTGGCCCCCGCTCCACGCAGCTGGAGAGAGCCCGTGCACAGTGGCGAAGGCCCAACGCAGCCAAAAATAAATAAATAAATAAATTTATTTTTTAAAAAAAATGCACTGGTCTAGTGGAAAAATCATACTTGTCAATGATATACAAGGCAACATGTTAAAAACTATAATTAAAGGACTATAATTAAGACCAAACTTTAACATTTGCTTGACCACTGTCAAGCTGTATTAATTGTTGCTTATTTTTATTTTGGTCATTTAACCAATTGTTTCCCTATTCCCTTTTTAACAGGTAAAACAAAGAATAATAAAAATATATCACAAGGCATTTCCAGTCAGCATATGGAAACCAATCTCAATGTAGTCTTAGCAGGTGAAACTAATCTAGCAGTTAAAGGTTCTTTTGAAACAGAAGTATCTGGTAAGAATGTGATTTTGTTAATATCAATCTAAATCCTAGTATCAGTCTCAAAATCTCAAAGGCAGAAAATGTTGTTTAATTTGAAAGTTGTTCAAATTACCACGTAGGTCATTTTTGTGTTTCTAAGTTTTCTCTCTTCATTTAAAAAAAAAAATTATTCCCACACCTTTAGTACTTTGATTAAAAGGTGACTTGTTAGTACTCATTCCTTCATGATGCAGTAGACATGCACAAATTGGTGTTAATAGTGTTGACCAGTTCAACCTGTCTGTAACATTTAACATAATTTTTTGAGGCACATATCCAAATCGCTGATGTGTAAGGTTGGTTTGTGGTATTAATCATCCAGCCTCGTAAGCAAGCTTAGCTGAGTGCTCAGTATCAATATCAGTATCTCACTTATTTAGAGGAAATTATATACTCTGCTGATCGTCCTGAATTATGGGTTTTATGAGGTTTTAGGTTATATTCCTATGTGTCTGCTAAGTCAGTTCTTTATGTTTCTGCCTCCCATAGAATACCAGTATGGCACATAATTGTTCACAATAACTACTTATGAATGAGGGAGGGCAGTGAATATGTCTATCTTAGATCTTTTAAATATTGGCCAAGTTTCTTAAAATTTCATTTTTGTGAAACATAACATATGCAGAAGTGCACAATAAAAGTATACTTTAGCTCATTGAATTATAATCAAGCAAATACCCACATAACCATCCCTAAAGTCAAAAAATAGAATACCGCCAGCACCACAAAAACACCTCTTCATATCCCTTCCCAATCACTACTCCTTTCATCCCTGTTCCTCAAAGATAACCATTATCCTGGCTTCTCTCACATTATCCTGGCATCTCACACTTGCTAAACTTTACGCCTCTTTGGTACCACCTCTATCCATTTCTGTCTACGCCAAGCTATGCCAAAATAATCTTTTCTGTTCATCTATTCTTAAATGCCATGACCCCTTCCAGCTCCCTCAAAAGACTTCATGGCTTCCAAGTTTCACATCACGCCTTCCAAAAACCAGTTTTGGAATATCTCAGACTATATTCCTACTTTGAGTCCTTTGCCTCTACCCAAACCCAATCCTCCATTTCTTCTCAGGCTGAATTGTAGGAGGGCGTGTCTTTCTCATATATATTATGTGTGGAAGATTGTGCTTCAGATAAGCTCTGCCCTGCACAAAATGAAATTTGAAATCCTATTTTCTCAGAAAGTCTCTTCCCACTTCGTTGAAACTGACTACCCCTGAATTTATGTGGCCTGTATATAATTTCCACTGGTTTCCCCACAATAAGGATTCACATGTGCTCCATACCCACTATTATTTTACCAGTGTCACATTAACAGAATTTTATGATAGTTGATATACATTTTTCTGGATTTTTCCCAATATTTTTCAAAATGTTAATTGTTATTGTTTTCTGTTCTAAACTGTGAATGATGTATGACACAGTATATCAGTATTTTCTCAAATGCCCTTCTTTTTCCAACTATTAACACTTTTATTTGTCAAGATCTCCTCGTACAATAACACTTTCTCACATCCCATAGGCCAGAAGAGGTGCCTTTTGTTCCTATACTACTGTGGTTTTTGGCATGTTTCATTATGACTTTCTGTCCTATGTCTGCCTCCCTTAGACTGATATCACCAAGGGCGGAGACTGGGTCATTCATCTTTGTATCCCAGTACTGGTCATATGGTTGATCTTCAGTAAATGTGTAATAAATGTTAAAGTGTACACAATAACATCAAATGGTGATCATGCAAAATGTACTTGGCCCCATTTCACCTTCAAGAATATATCAGATGAAGTATGGTCAGTAGAAATGGTAGAAGTTGAAAAGTCACTTGTTTTGAAAACACTATGTTTGTAGCCAGTTTTTTTTATATATTGGTACATATTAAATGTTCTTAAACATATATACTTTTTCCTTCTTTGTGTCATCTCTTTTCTAAAAAGCTTGAAAAACAATTTGGCACTTGTTAACAAAGGCATCAGTAATAAGAAAAGTACCTGTGAGTTTTTTGATACTCAAAAAGTGAGAGAGTGAGTTTATCAGACTTCCACTTGCTGGTATGTCAAAGATTAGTTACTTCCTTGGCAAAATAGGTTTTATAGTAAAGATGACTACCTTAAAAGCTGTTACATACTCACCATATCTTTCTACCATCCTAATATTTTGCAGATGATCAATCTGGTCAACCCCCATTTTGTACATCCTATCAAAATGAAGACACATCAAATGTTTTGAAGAATGGCAGCAACCATGATGAGCTTAGACAGGAAGCCCAGGAACATTTTTCCCAGATAGACTCTAGCGTCCAGAAAAAGGCCTTTAAAACAGTAGTGTCTACTGAACAGAAGTGTAACCTTGATATCACCTTTGAGTCTGTGCCTAATTTGAATGACTTTAACCAAAGAATAAACTCTGATGCCGAATGTAATCAGCATTGTGCTGAATTATACACCAATCAGATGTCTACTGAAACTGACTTGGCTATGGAAGTTGAAAAGAATTCTTTGTCTCCAAGTGTGCAGAATGAATCTCGATTACAGCCTGATCAGTCTGATATACCAATAACTTCATTTGTTTCCCTTGGTGGTGAAACTAACAATGAGAACTTAATTCTCTCTGGAAAAACTTCTCAGCTTTTATCCCAAAATATACCATTAACTGGGAAACCATCTAAAAAAGGTCAATTTTGTGAAAGTTCTGACGACACAAGAAGACTTACAACTAATTTCCATGGTTCCAAGTCACCGGATTCTAGAGAAATTTACCAGAGTAAAATTGAAATTAATAATGTGTTACCAGTTGCATCACAGCAACTTTCAGATTGCCAAGATAATTCTTCACTTCAAAGTAAAATATTACCTGTGTCTATTGAAGGTTCGGGTTTAACTGTATCTGAACAAAAAGTAGAAATTCACCTTGGAGATTCAGTATCTTCAATTAAACAACCATCTAATGATTCATCATCTGTTGAGTTAAATCATACAGATCATGAACCTCAGCCCTCCAAGTCTGAGAAAGTTGCTTTGGGTTCACAAGAGCCTTCATCTTCTGTAAAAGAAGATGGAGATAGTATTTTTCTCTCTTTAGGTGAAAATAACTGTGAGGAAGTTACATTGATACCCCCAGAAGCTAATCCTGTAGAAGATATACATTCTCTTCCTTCAGAATCTGTGTGTTCTTCAATGAGGGATTCTCACCCTGAGTCCCAGAACACTAGTGATAAACCTGCTGGCAACAAGTCAGCAGAGATAGATGCATCAAATATAGTCTCTCTCAAAATTATCATCAGTGATGATCCATTTGTTTCCTCAGATTCTGAACTTAACAGTGCTGTTTCTAGTATCAGTGGAGAAAACTTGCCAACTATAATTTTGTCTTCTCCTGCTAAATCACCTGCCAGAAATGCAGAAGTAGTTAAATGCCTGTCTTCAGAAGAAACCACAGGTGCTGTCTCATCTGCTGAAGGAATTGGGGATTCAGCCTCAATGGAACAGAGCCTTTTAGCATTCAAACCTGAAGACTCTACAGTAAACAACACTCAGAATGAAGACAGCATTGCTTTTTCAGCCAATGTTACACCATGTGTTTCCAAGGATGGAGGATACATACAGTTAATGCCAGCTACAAGCACAACTTTTGGCAATTCAAATAACATTCTGATAGCTACTTGTGTAACTGATCCAACAGCCTTAGGAACAACTGTCAGTCAGTCAAATGTGGTGGTGTTGCCTGGAAATTCTGCACCTATGACTGCTCAACCACCACCTCAGTTACAGACACCCCCAAGGTCAAACAGTGTATTTGCTGTCAATCAAGCTATGTCACCCAACTTTTCACAAGGTAACTTTAGAACATATTGAAGTTCATTTCTCTGGAATGGGATCTAATTTCTCTTGTGTGTGCTGTTGTTGACTAGAAGGTAATAAATCATGGATGAGAGTATAAGATTAGATTCAGAAATTTGTGATTATGGCTTCTCTTTACAGAATTAATTCAATCAAACTTTTTTCTTTTAACCTGCTAAGCTATGGAATTCAGTGGTTTAATTTTTTATTTTTCTTTCCATAGTTCTCAATCCATGGCTAAGCTATCAATACAGGAAAAAGAGGGGGGGGGAAAGACTAATTCATCAAATAGCCATATACCTACTAAAACCCAGTGTTGTGGGAGATTTTTCTTAAATAGTTATTATAGTCTTAGTTTTCAAGGAATTTATTACCTATTTGGAAACACTTTCAAGATACAACTTGAATTTCTCCCTGCATAATACCCTTTGTAATTTCTCACTATCTTCCACATTTGAAAATTGATCCCTGTCTTTAGAATTCTTTGTTTATAGGAGCACTTGTGGCATTTATTACATGCCATTTTATGTGTAGTGATTGACATGCCTGTCATAGTGGTCGTTGTTGATTATATGTTCCTTGAAGGTGGAGTTTATGGCACATTCATCTACACTTCCTTAGATACTGATTCCCAAGCTCCTTTTCCCGCTTTCTTTTTTTACATTTAGGCATACAATTAAATCAGATTAAATATCAACAATTAAGTATAAAGCCTGATGGATCTATTTCAAGTGCTGTTTAAAATAAGATAAAGGAGGGATCAGAATTAGTAGAAAATGTGGAGCTTGAGCTGAAGCTTAGAGAAATAAGGTAGTATTTGGAGTAAAAGGAAGGGAATCTTAAGCAGCACAAGGATAGGTAGGTATTTGAGAGAATGAGGTGGGTGTTCATGAAAGTGAGGAGATCAACCTTACAGGAGAAGTTAATGAATTTATTAGGAAAAGATTCATTTACAGGGCAGGGTTAAATTATGATAGCCATAGACTATATTGTTGACTTCTCCATGTAAACATTGTATTTTCTCCCACAGTTTTGACTGGTTGCTCACTTATCTGGACCCTTTTTGACAAATACCATTGAGATAATATTATAGTTTGGGGTTGTGAGTAAGTCTTAGACTGTCAGTATTCAGTTTGAACCCTTATTTTCTGGTAAAAGATTCAGACTTGAAACCTGCACTACCAATTTTTTGATCAATTTCACTATTCTTTCTAGAGGAATCAAGGTACAACTAAAATATGATTTCCTGGCTGTAGAGTCTTATGCTTACTCATGATGTTTACCTTGACTAATTGCCATAAGAATAATATTCAGATTGACTTTTTCTTAATTTGTTAGCCTTGCTGTTGTCCCTAAATTAATTTTTTTAAAGGAGAGTAGATTATATGAAAAACTGATTATAATTATATAGAATTTATTTCAAATTAATAATTACTAGGGCTTCCCTGGTGGCGCAGTGGTTAAGAATCCGCCTGCCAATGCAGGAGACATGGGTTCGAGCTCTGGTCCAGGAAGATCCCACGTGCTGCGGAGCAACTAAGCCTGTGCGCCACAACTCTTGAGCCCGCGTGCCACAACTACTGAAGCCTGCACGCTCTAGGGCCCGTGCTCCACAACAAGAGAAGCCACCGCAATGAGAAGCCCGCGCACCGCAACGAAGAGTAGTCCCCGCTCGCCGCAGCTAGAGAAAAGCCTGCGTGCAGCAACAAAGACCCAAGCAGACATAAATAAATAAATAAACAAATAAATATATTTATTTTTTAAAAACACAAAACCTTTAAAAATAATAATAATCACTTTGGTGTCTTGTGTTTATTCCATTTTATTGAGAACTGTTGGTTGGTTTTTTTTTTTAGGGTCTGCCATTATAATTGCTTCACCAGTCCAACCTGTACTTCAGGGAATGGTGGGAATGATCCCTGTATCTGTGGTTGGACAGAATGGAAATACCTTTTCTGCTCCTCCTCGGCAGGTGAGATTTATGAACTGAAAATGGCTTGGTGCCGCTTTTCAAACAAAGTATAATTAATGGCTTCCTTTTGTCCAGGTCCTTCATATGCCTTTGGCAGCACCTGTTTGCAATAGAAGTATCCCTCAATTCCCTATCCCTCCAAAATCTCTGAAGACTCAGGGACTAAGAAACAAGCCTTGTACAGGTACATTTTTAAGTTCATTCATGTCAACTTTATGTGTGTGTACTCCTTTGTTTGCAGCAATACGACGGTATTTTTTTTTTTTTTTTGGAATACTAATAACTTTCCTAACAGGTGGTTGTCCAACCTTTGCTTAAAGTTTTTTGCAGTGATTAAAAAAAAAAAAAAAAAAGACAAATGGAACAAAATAGAGTTTAGAAAAAGACCGTGTATTTATAGCAACTTGTACATAGTAGAGGTAATGTCAGAAGTCAGAAGGGATAGGATAGTTTGTTTAGTAAATGAAATCTATTGGCTATTATATATATTACAGGGAAAAAATAGATCTCTTCCTCACAACATATATAAAGGTATGAACTCCAAGATGATTAACACCTAAAAGTGAAAAGCAAAACAAATAATGAAAGAAAATGTAAGAGAATATCCAGATGATGCTGGGATAAAAGACTGCTTTTGAAAAATGAAAAAATCTGATAATGCTGACTACTCCAAAATTAAAGATTTAGTTCAATAAAAGACAACATATACAAAGTAACACGAGATTTTCATTCATGAATGAAAATATTGATGAATGTTGTGGTGAGTTCTCAAACTTCTCTACCTCAGACTTCTCCATCTTCATGGGTGACAAAATGCCCATGTTGTTAACCTAACAACACCCTAACCCTCAGAATTGTTGACCCCTTTCACTTCTAAGTCTTTAATCTTCACTTCAGCCAGCCTGTCCCATAGCTTTACCTTTAATTTTTCACTACTTGTTATTAGACCTATATAATTTTTAACAGTCAATAACCTCTCTCAAAATACTCACATTTCTGTATATCCATTGAATCTCTCTTCAACCAATGAGAGCTCCTATTACTTGAATCCTTACCTTTACCTGAATTTTCACTTCCTTTCTGCATTCATTTCCTTCCCTATCCAGGCTAAACCCCACAATCCACCACGTCAGCCACTTTTCCCAGTACTCTTAAACGCCTTCATATTCACATTCTTCTACCATATCCACTTAATACCCTCTAGCCCTGGATCTATCCAGCCAACCATTTCTCTGCCTTTACACCTGGGCTTCTTAGCATTGCTTTAGAAGTGATTCCATTCAATAACACTTAAAACTTTCTCACCCTCACTGCCACTTAGCAATTATTTTAAATGTCTACCTATCTTCTTTCTCTCCCATTCCTCCTTAATACTATTTCAGACTTCCACAGGTCTTCTCAGATCTATCCAGTCACCACTTTCCTCACTCCAGGCCAATGATTTTGATTTTTATCGGTAGTAAAATCCATTTTCTCACATTACTCGCATTTAATATGCACCTGTTCATCTAAAATCATTCTTCCCTTTTCCCTTCTTAGAGGAATGATTATCTCATTCTTTCTAAGGTTAATGCAGGCTACCTTCTGTCTTCTGTGTATCTTCAACTTTTCTTTTTTGGCTTCATCACTCTGTGGCTGTCCAACTGTGGATACAAGGATCATTCCGATCATTCCTTTAGGTTTTTCACATCTGCCAGCCCTTTATCCCCGACCCCTCTTATTTCCCATTACTTCTTCATCCATACTATTGTCCTTTCTCATGTTTCCACTAAAACTGTTTAAAGTCACCAGTGGCCTCCTAATGCTGCCATATGCGTTGGACATTTTCCATTCTTACCTTACTTTACTTCCCTCTAACAGTTAATACTATTGGTGGCTTCTAGAACTACTGTGCTCCTCCCGTTCTAATTTTATGTAACTTAAGATCCACATACTCTGTATATCTAAGTCTCACGTCTTATTCCTCAAAAACCTCTTCTGCCTACCTTTCCCTCTTGGTTAATATCACCGTTTATTCCTCATTTACTGTTCATGTCCGTGCGAATGCCCATTACTGTCTCTAAGACCTTCATCATCTCCTACCTTGAATATTTATAGCAATCTAACTAGAATTTATATTTCCACTTTTCTTTCTTCTCTAGTTCATCTTCTACACTGCTGCCAGAGTGACTTCCTAAAACAAATCTATTCATGCATCATCCCTATTTAAAGCTCTTATAGATTCTCTATAAAACCTTTTGCATAATACCCAAGGTCCTACACGATATCATCTTTGCTTTCGTTTCCGGCTTCATATCTTGCTGCCCTGCCACATAAACTCATAAGTCCATGGAAATTAAAATATGGCTATTAAAACCCCAGAGCATGTGCTCTGAGTGACATAGGCTTACAAACATGACAGTTAAATGGGCAGAATTTTAAAATAGGCATAATATAGTGTTTTCTTTAAGTAACTTTTTGGATCTAAGTAGTACCCTTAAGTGCTACATTGAGCATACTAATTTGTAAATCCAAAGACTGGATTCATATTTGCCTGAAGTTAAAGCAGGTCATTTGCTCCATATTTATATTTCCTCAGTAACATGAATGAGTGATCGTCTCGTGTATATTACAAAGCTGCTTTTTTAGACCCAGCATGTGCAAGTATTTCATTTGTACGTTAGCTATAGCTTAAATTTTTCTCATGGTGTCTGATACTGTGGTCTGTTCTGTTTTCTTTCAGAGAAATATACTTTCAGGAATGTTTTTCTTTTCTAATTAACTTAACTTATAATTCCAGGAAAACAGGTAAATAATTTGGTGGATTCATCAAGTCACTTAGTTGGATGTCATGTACAACGGTGAGCATAAAAGTAGTTTCTATCATAGAGTATTTGAATGCTCAAGTTAAAAGCATAAAGAATTTCTTTATGTTGCTAAGGAAAATTTTTTTTTCTTGTAGAACTGAAGTTCCTGACAAGAATATGGCCACAGATCTTGGGAAAAAATTGGAAGAATTAACAGTTCCCTTCTCAGTAGAAAGTATAGTTCCAACTAGCAAAACCTTTGAAAGCCACAGACGTGTGCTCTGTTTTGATAGCACTGCTTCTCCTGTGGCGAATACACAGGGGACAAACCATAAGACGGTGTCCCAAAACAAAGAAAGGAATGACATTTCATTTTCTAATCTTGACTCACCCATTGTTTCCTCCACCTTAAAACCCCCTTCTAATAATGCTCTCAAAAGAGAGAGAGAGAAACCTCCTGTGCCTAAGATTTTATCTAAATCAGAAACTGCCATTAGCCGACATACCATAAAAGAAACTCAGTCAGAAAAGAAAGTTTCACCAACAGAAACTATACTTGAATCTTTCCATAAAACAACAGCTAATAAGGAGAATGAACTATGCAGTGATGTGGAAAGGCAGAAAAATCCAGAAACTTCAAAACTGTCTAATGGGCAGCAAAATGGGGGTGTACGGAATGAGAAAACTGTAGCTTCACTGCAAGAGCTAACCAGAAAACAAGGCACATCCTCAAACAGTAAAAATGTCATTTCAGTAGGTGCACCTGTGAAGGATTTAAAACAAGAACAAACCAAGTCTGCCAGTTCTTTGATTAACCCACTCACCAAACATACCACAGAAATGTTACAAGATATTCAGTGGCATAGCCCAGTAAGTAGACTCGCTGATAGTACTGATTTATCTGTACCCCGGACTTCTGGCTCAGGAGCAGGGGAAAAACATAAAGAAGAACCTACAGATGTTATCAAGGTCCCTTCTAGTAGGCGTTACGGTGAAGACAGTAGCACACCCAAGGTAATGGTCCCTCCTGTCACCCCAGACTTGCCCGCCTGCAGCCCTGCCAGTGAAACAGGGAGTGAAAACAGTGTAAACATGGCTGCCCATACATTAATGATTCTCTCCAGAGCAGCCATCTCTAGGACTACTTCAACTACTCCTCTAAAAGACAATACACAGCAATTTAGAGCCTCTTCAAGGAGTACCACAAAAAAGCGGAAAATCGAGGAATTAGATGAGCGTGAACGACACTCCCGTACTTCTAATAAAAGTCTTGCAAATTCATCAATACCAATGAAAAAGAAGAAAATTAAGGCAAGTTTGAAAGTCTTAATTTCAAAACCACACCTTGCCCTTCCTTCAGTGCTCAGATTAAAGATCTCATCATTTTTTGCCATAGCTACCTAACTGAACATTTTGGTCAAGATAGCTTTGAATTTTGATTGACAAAATACATGCTCTAGCAGTATCTCTCAGCCAGTGTGGTACTCAGAAGTTATCTAGATGAAACATAGCATTTTCAAAACAGTTTCTAAGGCATGTATTTATAAACATCTTCCTTGGGAACAGGAGGTTTTTGTTTCTGTCATGGTAGGACCCAAGGGTTGGTGGGGAGAATGACATAACACATGAAAAATTGGGAAGCCATTATTGTGTATGGAATTACCAAGTGAAAACTACTTTGCAACTCCTCCATCTTAGGTTTTTTCCACATGTCCTACCAGCTCTTCCATAGATTCTAATATAAGTCAATGTGTTGGAGCAGTATAAAAATTAAATTTACCTGTTTCTTCTTTAACCACGGTTATCTGTAGGAAAGTAATGTAGGATTATCATTGATAAATTAAAGCCATTTTTCCTAAATCTGTTTAGCCGTTTAGTAAGTGGATTGAATAGAGAGGTTTAAAATGTCATAGAGGAAGTATCGTATCAGGGAAAGAATCTTGGCTCTGCTGCCTTGCAAGCCTGGGTTGAATCCTGCATCTCCTGCTTATTGGTTCTTGACTGTTGTTAAGCCTATAACATCTGAGTCTGAGCTGCATCATTTGACATGAGGTTACCACACATCTTACCCAATGGCTGTGAGGACTAAATGCAGTGTTTGTAAAGTGCCTAGAGTATGGTAAATGTTTGGAACTTGAAAAGTACCTGTTAACTCTTAAAATCTTAGTAAAGCTTTCTAAAGTTTACAGTTTAGCAATAATGACCACCTTATAAAAAGCATGTTCTCTCTTGTCTCATTCAACATTCGTACACTCTGAATTTGTATAATGTCTTGTGCTCTAAAATAATGAAATACCATTGAAGTATATTTTATTAACCTTGGATTTATAAAAATTGTCTCTACTTCTCTGTATAACTAAAATGCTAATGAACTAAACTGTTTTGGCAAAAATTTTGATAGTATATGAAAGTACCTGATATGAGGGTCTATGTGACTTAATAAGAAAGCTAGCTTTTTGGCCTTGTTTGAGTTCAATATGTTAACTTAGGTTTATTTTTTCTTTCTTTCTTTTCTTTTTTTTTTTTTTTTTTTTGACAGAAAAAGAAGCTACCCAGTTCATTTCCAGCTGGAATGGATGTGGACAAATTTTTGTTATCATTGCATTATGATGAGTAAATATTCTGAACATATAAGAACAGTAGCTATTTAAAACTACTATTCCTTAAACTATGAGTGTAGGGAATGAGATACTGACAGAATCTGAAAGCATGACCTGCACTTTCATTGTACTGAAATTTCACTTTATTTCTAAATCATGCTGTTTCTAAAACAGCTTCCTAGTTTGTAAATAGCTTTACCTTGGTATATTTTTATTGTGGAAAAAACATTTGCAGAAATGTGAGTAAAGCCAATCTGCAAAACTGTATATCTTTGACAATTGTATATTGTAAATACTGTGTAAATCTCGCTGAAATAGAGCTTAAATCAACCTAATGTTCTTACATTGTATTTTTTGGCTTCTTATGATCTCTAATTCTGAGGCTTATTCATCTGGAATAGTTTCTCACTTTGAGTGGGAAAAGTATACTTTTCCTTATAAATTGCCTTCAGTAATTGTCCCACAAGATATCTGAAGACATAGCCACTAATTAGTACAAGAGTGATAATGAATTCAAATGGTAATAAAGTAACCAGAAATTAACAATTCGGGGTTTTTTCTAGAGTGAATACTTTGCCGCCCCTTCTTATAATTGCAGTAAAGATAATGTTCCTAAAATTGTACACTTTATTTCTTCTGGTTGTTCTGGTCTCTTTGTTTTAAAGAGAGAATTTTGTAAACCATTTGAGTGTTCTGATCTTTTGTTTATAACTTTTAGATCTTTTACATAACTTTAAGCGTTTAGACTATTGAGCCATAAAAAGTTTGGTTATGTGGTAGTTGAGATTTCTTGGTATGTATATACTTTTCCCCTAAATACTGGGGATTTAAAGAACTGCACTAATTCATAGAACTTTTTACATAGTAGAGACCAATGCACATTTAATTTAAATCTTGTGTTCTATGTTAAAGCTTGTATGCAGGATTATCTTCTGTTGTCCTTTTAGAAAGCCATGTCCATCATAAGATGTAAAAAGAGAAATCATAGTTTTCTATTTTAATTTAGTTTCTCCTAAAATGGGCTATGTTACACTTGGATATAGTACGTTGTCTCTGTACCCCTTAAAGTATTATAGAGTTTCTCTCAGAAAGTCCTTAAGGAGAATGAAAGAGGTGCCTTCTCTGTATTAGACTCACACACATATCAGTCAAGTTGAAGAATTGGTTTAAACCTTTAAATGAGTACAGAAATTATAATTCGTACTTGACCAATTGTGCCTAGATATTAAAGTATGTTCTCTTAAGTGCTTTCTGTTTTGTTAAATATCAGTATATTAAGGGTTTTTTCTGCAGGTGTATATATTTATGAGTCATTTTCCTCAACCATTTTTTTTTTAATACTGGGCCTTTAAAAAACTAAATCCATCCTACTCTTACACTACATTTCTCAATGTGGAAATCACGTCTTACTAGCTGAACCTTACTGCAGAAATTTGTGTTGTAATAAATTTTTATGATGTGGCAGTGGTCTGTTCCTAAGGAACCAGGAATTAGTACAGTTAATGTTTATTTAACTCAGCTTGATACTGTACTGCAGTTAGGTTTGAATAAATATTTTCATTAACTTCAAAAGTTTGAATTCCTTCATATTGGCAGTCATTCTCTTTTAGATACTTTGAAGAAATTCCTTTGCAAGTCAATTCTTGTTTTCGGAAGTTTACATAATGCTGAAAATTATAGATTTTCTTCTCATTCAGTTAATTTGTATGTGCTAAGAATTCATATACAAATAAAATAAGCTCACTTTCTTCAGGATTCTTAGTTCACTAGCCAGGAGCCACTAGATATAGTCCAAAGACAACTTGTATTTGGAGCTTTCATTTATGTTCAAGAACAAAAGCATAGTCCCCATTTTATCCTATAAGTCCCAATATGCTAGACTTAATTATTGTACCCGGTAATCTATTTTAACAGTCAGATGCCCAGTTGACTACATTTCAGGGTTAAAGTATACCACAGACAACCTGTGGCTACTTTTGTAACTACATGTAAGGATCCATGCACTGTTTATTTTTGGACATTACTTAGTGCAGCGGTTCCCAACCGTTTTGGCACCAGGGACCAGTTTCACAGAAGACAATTTTTCCACAGAAGGGGCGAGGATGGTTCAGGGTTCAGGTGGTTAATGCGAGTGATGGGGAGCGGCCCATGAAGCTTGGCTCACTCGCCTGCTGCTCACCTCCTGCTGGGCGGCCCGGTTCCTAACAGGCCATAGATTGGTACTAGTGCACAGCCTGGGGGTTGGGGACCCCTGACTTAGTGTACTCAGTTGTATGCCAAATTTGAGAAGTCTTGTAATTAAAATATTTGATTAGTTTAGCCCTGGATATTGTTGGAACCCTTTAGTAAGTATGTTGAAATTTTACATGAGTAAAGCATCCATCAGCATTCAGCCAAAGGCTAGATGTCATGACTATTAGGAATACCAAGATTAAGCTTTGATGAGTAATTTCAAAAGCATGGTGTTATATATTCTACATCATTTTTCAAGCCACCATCTTTCAGCCTCAGGCTTAACTTATTGAAATTATATATCAAATTTTGACCCTGGTAGTATGCATTCTCTTTTAATAGAGTTTCCTATTTTTTATAAATATTGGTTAACATTTTTGCATACTTTACTAGTCTTTTTTCCCTAAATTATTTTTTCTATATAATTGAACTTAAACTGTAAATATAACTTCCTAATGCTTTTTTTACTTCAAATAATATCAGGCATTATCCAGTTTTTAGCTATTATTTAAAAAAAACTAGCAGTGAACATGTTTGTAAATAAATATTTATGTTGTCAATTATTTCCTTAGGAGATGCTTTAGAGAGTAGAATAACCAAGTCAAAATTTAATGTACATTTTTTTAAGGACCTCAATACATTTTGCCAAATTTCTTCCAGGAAATTACTTCAATTAATATTCCTGCCAGGAAATTGTCATTTCTTCCATAGCATATGCTTATACCTTACCAGAGATATATTCAACTGTATCATTACTGGTTTCTGTTGGTTTTTTATTTCTTGATTTGTTGAAATTAGGATAAGCTCCTAATCCATATATAATTTGGTTTGATACCTGGTGTGAAGAAAGAATCAGTACATTTTTTCCCTAAATATTTAACCACTTGACTCATAAAACTGCTTAAAATAAGGTTTCTCTCCTCACACACATTTATGTATAATGTCTCTCTTATCCTCTACTGATTCCTAATCTTTTTTATTTACAATTCTAAAATCCAAATGTTCACAACCAATTTTTTCCCTTAAGTTGAGCATCAAAACTCATTTCAAGGCAAAACCTGACCTGATTTGACATGAGGCTACATTAGTCCTTATCTCATTTGGTATGTATGTGATATATACATTCTGTTACTTTTTAAAAATCCTACATATTCTGAACTATGAAACCCAGCTAACCAGAGAGATATAAAGTCAAAGGTTTTGGACCTATATTAAATTTACACGCATATACATGCACTACATAGTATGGTGTGTAGATTATTTTGTGCCATTGATGAAAGCATTGTAGATTTATGTCCGTTATAACTTTTCTGATTTTTTTTCGGGTATTTGTCTCTTTTAAGCTTCTAGATTAACTTTAGAATCACTTGTATTTTTTCCAAGTTAAAATCCTATTGGAATATCCATTTGAAGTACATTAACCCTATGAGTTAACTGATACTGAAAAGCTAATGGTAACATGGTATATATCCATAATTTTGTAGTTATCCCTATCCTCACAAATGTCTTATTAAACTGGGTATTTTGTTGTTTGTTGCTATTTTTAGGGAAGTCTGCATTCCATTGTTTTAACTGATTATTGCTTTTTTGTTAATGTAAAATTTTTATGGAAGGATAAAACAGAAAAAGTGCAGAAACTATTATTATGCAGTTCAATGAATTTTCTAAAATTACACAAATCCACTTAATCACCCAGATCAAGACTACCATCGGTACCCTAGAATCCCCTCATGCTTCCTTCTAGTAACTAACTGCTAATCCCAAGGATAATTATTCTGACCTCTAGAGCCATAGTTTCAGCTTTTTTTAACTTTGCATAAATAGATTTATGCAGTATGTAGTCTTTTTTAACTTCTTTTGCACAAAATTGTGAGAACCATTCATGTTGTATGTAACTCAGTTGTCATTCTCTGTGTTGTGTTTTTTCATTGTATTTATCCACAATTTATTGTACCACAGTTAATCTATTTTACAGTTGAACATTTAGATTATTTCCAGTTTGGGGCTATTATGAATACAACTGCTGTGAATATTCTTGTACATGTTTTTTGGTGAATGTATTACACTTTTCACTTGGATATATATTTAGGAGTGGAGTGGCTGGGCCATAGGGTTTCATATACCCAACCTTATTCAGATTTTTCAGTTTTCCAGAGTGGCTGTACCAATCATATGACTATCGACTGTGTAAGGAGAGTTCCAGTTGTTTACATCTTTGTCAGTACTTGGTATTTTTGTTATAGCCATTATGGTATCACATTGTGGTTTTGATTTGCTTTTTCCTGATAAAGTTGAAAACCATTTCAAATGCTTTTTGGCCATTCAGGTTGTCTCCTTTGGTGTAGTATCTTTATCTCTTTGCCCATTTTTGTATTGGATTGTCTGCCTTTTTCTTACTGATACATTGCTGTTCTTTCTGTGTTCTAGATTTAAGTTCTTTTTCAGATGGATATCTAATATCTGAATATTTTACCATTTTTTCTTCCAGAAGTTTTTTTGTTCAGCCTTTTGTATTTTGATCAGTTATCCATCTGTATTGGATTTTCCATCTGAATGTCAAGTTAACTCAGCACCACTTATTGAGAAAGACTATCCGTTCCCAAATACGTTGCACTGTTACCGCTGTCATAAGCTGGTAAACTGAATACGTGTGGGTTTGCTTCTGGACTCCCGATCTGTTCCATTGATCTATTTTTCTAAAGATGTGCCAGTAACACAACATCTTAAGTACTATAGGAAATCTATTTTATGTTTTATTTTCTAATTAGGCCCCTTACTGAATGGACTTTATTAGAGCTAATGACTTTCCTGATGCTTATTTTTTATTTACTGAAGATATATCATCTCGAAATAATTATTTTCCAGTTTCTTCTTACTACACTGATAGTAGTATTTTCAGTATAACTAATAATGATCAACATAGGCTTTCTTGTCTTATTCTTTATTTTAATAGAGATGTTAAGTATAATTTTGGCTTTTGTTTGTAGTGTTTTAAGTATTTATATCAGGGGAGTTCCCTAGCGTCCTAGTGGTTAGGATTTCGGACTTTCACTGCCATGGCCCGGGTTCAATCCCTGGTCAGAGAACTGAGATTCTGCAACCCATGTGGCGCGGCCAAAAAAAAAAAAGTAAAAAGAAAATTTATATCAGGAGTTATTTGTTCAACCTAATTGGTTGCTCTTCTAATACCAATTAAACTGTTTTCATTAAATCCATGAATTTCTTTTTATATTGATAACCCTAATATTGTATACTTTGCAGTCTTAATGATTCTTTAAATATAATTAAATTTGATCTGTCCACTTTTTATTTAAATGTTTACTTCTAGTGAGATTGGTTTCAAGCTTATTCCAGTTTTTTAAATGAACTTGAAACTTTGTCTCTTTCTAGTGTATCTGAATATTGGAATAATAAAGGGTGCCTACTTTTAAATTGATGTGATATTTAAATAAGGCAATATATGTAAAGCATTTAGGTCACTGGAACATAATAAGCACTTTAACATCTAGCTGATGCTGATTTTTATTCTTATTTTCTGCAACAGTTTTTTTTTAAATTGCAGTATAGTTTGTTTACAATGTTGTATTAGTTTCAGATGTACAGCAAAGTGATTCAGTCTTATATATATAAATACTGAGTATAGTTCACAGTGCTATGTAGTAGGTATATAGGTCCTTGTTGGTTATCTGTTTTATATATAGTTGTGTGTATACATTAATCCTAAACTCCTAATTTATCTCTCTCCCCCTTTCCCCTGTGGTAACCATAAGTTTGTTTTCTATGTCTGTGGATCTATTTCTGCTTTGTATATAAGTTCATTAGCATCTTTTTTTTTTTAATTTCACATATAAGCAATATCATGATATTTGTCTTTCTCTGGCTTACTTCACTTAGTATGATAATTTCTAAGTCCCTCCATGTTGCTGCAAATGGCATTATTTCATTCTTTTTTATGACTGAGTAATATTCCATTATATATCATGCCTTCTTTATCCATTCATCTGTAGATGGACATTTAGGTTGCTTCCATGTCTTGGGGCAACAGTTTATTTATTCAGTAGAATGGGATATAAGTGTTCCTTCAAACTAAAATCACCAATAAATCATCTAAGCCTGAAGGCTTTTGCAGAAGCAGTTCAGGTTTTTCTCCCAGATTTTCTTCCAATCTGATTGATCTTGTCAGACTTACGAGTCTTTTTACTGAATTAAATTATATTTTTCTCTGTAATTTTTGCTTGTGTTCTCTTTAAATTAGACGTGACTCATTTTTTTTCTGACAAAATCACCTCTTAACATTTAACAACTGTATACTTTTCTGATTCACTGATTTCTTATTCTTTGTTTCCTGTTCTCCTCAGAGTTCTTTTTTCATACTCAACTTCTTAAATTGACGAGTTTTGATTTTTTTCCTAAACATTTAATTAACACTAAGAACTTAGTTCTGATTTCAACTTTAGACATCAGACTTTGAAGGATGAGGTAAGTACTTTCATTTTCTTGTTTTTTTTTTAATATCTTAGAATAAGGTAGCATGCTTTTTTTATATATATTAATTTATTTACTTATTTATTTGCTTATTTTTTCGGCTGCGTTGGGTCTTTGTTGCGCGCGCGCTTTCTCTAGTTGCAGTGAGCGGGGGCTACTCTTTGTTGCGGTGCGTGGGCTTCTCATTGCGGTGGCTTCTCTTGGTGCGGAGCACAGGCTCTAGGCACGCAGGCCTCAGTAGTTGTGGCTCGCAGGCTCTAGAGTGCAGGCTCAGTAGTTGTGGCGCATGGGCTTAGTTACTCCACGGCATGTGGGAGCTTCCCAGACCAGGGCTTGAACCCATGTCCCCTGCATTGGCAAGCGGATTCTTAACCACTGCGCCACCAGGGAAGTCCCCTAGCATGCTTTTTAATTTAAAAATTTACAGTATTTTTATTATTGTGGTCAAAAGATAGGTTAAAATTTCTGTAAGTGTTGCATGGGTGCTTTAAAACAGGTGTTATATTTATAAAGGTACAAGGTTTGAAATTTAATCTTATACTATCAAATCCCATCTAACTTTGTTTTTAATACTTGGCATAAACATTTAATTTCCCATTATAACTATCTTGGACATAGTTTTTACTTCATTTGTTTGGTATTATTACTCAGTGATAGTCTGTAACTTACATAACTTCATTTTTTTTTACCTTTATTGAGATATAATCGGCAAAATTGTAAGATATTTAAAATGTACTGTACATCGTGATTTGATCTACATATACATTGTGAAAGCCCCATCTAGTTAATTATCACGTCCATCACCTCACATATTTATCCAGTTTTGTGTGTGTATGATAATAGTTGAGTTCTACTCTCAGCAAATTTCAGTTTCAATTATATTATACAGTGTTGTCATCTCTAGTCACCAGGTTATACATTAGACCCTCAGACTTTATTCATGTTATACCTGAAATTTTGTACCCTTTGACCTCTCCCTGTTTTCCTCTATACCCCCAACCTCTAGCAACTGCTTTCCTACTGTTCCAGTTTTTTGTTTCTTTTTTCTTTTTTTTTTTTTTTCCCAGATTCCACATGTAAATGATACCATGCAGTATTTGTCTTTCTCTCTGGCTTATTTCACTTAGCATAATTCCCTCAAGATCCATCCATGTTGTCACAAGTGGCAAGATTTCCTTCTTTCTCATGGTGGAATAATATGCCATTGTATTTACCACATCTTTTACTCATTCATCTGTTAACTGCCACTTAGGTGTTTCCTTATCTTGGCTATTGCAAATAATGCTGCAACAAACAAGGGAATGTAGATTTATATATATACACACACACACACACACACACACACACACGTACACACATACACACACGTGGGTGTGGGTGTGGGTGTGTATCCTGTGTTCAGTTCCTTTAGATATATACCCAGAACTGGGATTGCTGGATCATATTTTTTTCATTTTTAACTTTTTGAGGAATCTCCATACTGTTTTCCATACTTGCACCAATTTACATTCCCACCGACAGTGCACAAGGATTCTCTTTTCTTCACATCCTCAACAACACTTACCTTTTGTCATTTTGATGATAGCCATTCTAATACGTGTGAGGTGAAATCTCATTGTGGTTTTGGTGACTACTGATGTTGAACACCTTTTTGTGTACCTGCTGGTCATTTGTATGTCTTCCTTGGAAACATGTCTATTCACATCCTCTGCCCATTTCTAATTGATTTGCTTTTTTGCTGTTGAATTGTGTCAGTTCTGTATATATTTTAGACATTAACCTCTTGTCATATAGATGGTTTGCAAATATTTTTTCCCACTCCATAGGTTGCCTTTTCATTTTGTTTATGATTTCCTTGGCTGTGTAGAAGGTTTTAAGTTTGATCTAATCCCACTTGTTTATTTTTGCTTTTGGTGTGAAATACAGAAAAACAAAAAAATTCTCAAGACCCATGTCAAGGAGCTTACCTCCTGTGTATTCTTCTGGGAGTTTCACGGTTTCAGGTCTTGAATTTCAGGCTTTAATCCGTTTTGAATTGATTTTTGTGTATGGTGTAAGATAGTGGTCCAATTTCATTCTTTTGCAAATGGCTGTCCGGTTTTTCCAGCACCACTTATTCAAGAGACTGTCCTTTCCCCACTGTATATTTTCGGCTCCTTTGTTGTAAATTAATTGACGATATATGCATAGATTTATTTCTGGGCTCTCTATTCCACTGATCTATGTGTTTATTTTTATGCCAATACCATACTGTTTTAATTACTATAGCTTTATAATATAGTTTGAAATCAGGAAGTATGATTTCTCCAGCTTTGTTCTTTCTCAAGTTTGCTTTAGCTATTTGGGGTCTTTAGTGGTTTCATACAAGTTTTAGAATTGCTCTTCTGTTTCTTTGAAAATATGCCTTTGGAATTTTGGTATGGATTACAATGACTCTGTAGATGACTTTGGGTAGTATGAACATTTTAATAATATTCTTCCAGTCCATGAGCATGAAATATCTTTCCATTTATTTATGTTTTCAATTTCTTTCATCAGTGTCTTATACTTTTCAGTGTCCAGATCTGTCACTTCCCTGGTTAAATTTATTCCTAGGGTATCTTTATTATTTTTGATGCAGCTGTAAATGGGATTATTTTCTTAATTTCTCTTTCTGATAGTTCATTGTTAGTGTATATAAATGCAAAAGATTTTTGTACCAGGCATACCTTGGAGATATTGCAGATTCAGTTACAGATGACCACAATTAAGCAAATATCACAAGTCGCACAAACTTTTTGGTTTCCCAGTGCATATGAAAGTTATGTTCAGACTATACTGTAGTCTATTTAAAGTGTGAGATAGCATCATGTGTAAAAAAAATATACATACCTTAACTTAAAAATCCTCTATTGCTGGGAGTTCCCTCATGACCTAGTGGTTAGGATTCCAGTCTTTCACTGCCATGGCCCAGGTTCAATCCCTAGTCAGAGAACTGAGATCCTGGAAGCCGTGCAATGTGGCAAAAAAAAAAAAAAAAAGAAAGAAAGAAAAAGCTAGCTCCAATAAACTAAAATTAAATAAATAATAAGAATAAATTTAAAAAAAATTTAAACACTTTATTGCTAAAAAAAATGCTAACCATCATCTGAGCTTTCAGCCTTTGCTGGTGGAGGGTCTTACCTCAATGTTGACGGCTGCTGGCTGATCAGGATGATGGTTGCTCAAGGTTGGGGTGGCTGTGGCAGTTTCTAAGGCAACAATGAAGTTTCCTGCATCAATTGATTCTTCCTTTCATGAATAATTTCTCTGTAGCTGTTTTATAGCATTTTACCCACAGTAGAACTTCTTGCAAAATTGGAGTCAGTCCTCTCAAAACGCTGCCACTCCTTTATCAACTAAGTTTGTGTCATATTCTAAATCTTTAGTTGTATTTCAACAGTCTTTACAGCATCTTTACCAGGATTAGATTCCATCTCAAGAAACCACTTTCTTTGCTCATCCATAAGAAGCAAATCCTCATTTATTCAAGTTTTATGATAAGATTGCAGCGATTCAGTCACATCTTAAGCCCCACTTATAATTCTAGTTCTCTTGCTGTTTCCACCACATCTGCAGTTACTTTCTCCCTTGACATCTTGAACCACTCAAGTTATCCATGAGGTTGGAAACAACTTCTTCCAAACTCCTGTTAATGTTGATGTTTTGACCTAAAGGCATGAATCATGAATACTTTTTTTTTAACATCTTTATTGCAGTATAATTGCTTTACAATGGTGTGTTAAGTTTCTGCTGTATAACAAAGTGAATCAGCTATACATATACACACATCCCCATATCTCCTCCCTCTTGCATCTCCCTCCCACCCTCCCTATCCCACACATCTAGGTGGTCACAAAGCATCGAGCTGATCTCCCTGTGCTATGCAGCTGCTTCCCTCTAGCTATCTATTTTACATTTGGTAGTGTACATATGTCCATGCCACTCTCACTTCATCCCAGCTTACCCTTCCCCCTCCCTGTGTCCTCAAGTCCATTCTCTACGTCTGCGTCTTTATTCCTGTCCTGCCCCTAGGTTCTTCTGAACCTTTTTTTTTTTAGATTCCATATATATGTGTTAGCATACGGTATTTGTTTTTCTCTTTCTGACTTACTTCACTCTGTATGACAGACTCTAGGTCCATCCACCTCACTACAAATAAGTCAATTTTGTTTCATTTTATGGCTGAGTAATATTCCATTGTATATATGTGCCACATCTTCTCTATCCATTCATCTGTCGATGGACACTTAGGTTGCTTCCATGTCCTGGCTATTGTAAACAGAGCTGCAATGAACATTGTGGTACATGACTCTTTCTGAATTATGGTTTTCTCAGGGTATATGCCCAGTAGTGGGATTGCTGGGTCATATGGTAGTTCTGTTTTTAGTTTTTTAAGGAACCTGCATAACTGTTCTCCATAGTGGCTGTATCAATTTACATTCCCACCAACAGTGCAAGAGAGTTCTCTTTTCTTCACACCCTCTTCAGTATTTATTGTTTGTAGATTTTTTGATGATGGCCATTCTGACTGGTGTGAGGTGATACCTCATTGTAGTTTTGATTTGCATTTCTCTAATGATTAGTGATGTTGAGCATCCTTTCAGGTGTTTGTTGGCAATCTGTGTATCTTCTTTGGAGAAATGTCTATTTAGGTCTTCTGCCCATTTTTGGATTGGGTTGTTTGTTTTTTCGATATTGAGCTGCATGAGCTGCTTGTATATTTTGGAGATTAATCCTTTGTCAGTTGCTTCGTTTGCAAATATTTTCTCCCATTTTGAGGGTTGTCTTTTCATTCTTTTTATGGTTTCCATGAATGCTGTTAATGGCATCTAGAATGGTGAATGCTTTTCAGAAGGTTTTCAATTGACTTTGCCCAGATTCGTCAGAGGAATCACTATGGCAGCTATAGCTTTACAAAATATATTTCTTAAATAAGAAGACTTAAAAGTTGAAATTACTCCTTGATCCATGGACTGCAGAATGGATGCCATGTTAGCAGAATTTAAAACCCTCTTAAGCTCACTGTACATCTCAATCAGAGCTTTTGAGTGACCAAGTGTATTTTCAATGAGCAGTAATGTTTTGAAAGAAATTTTGTTTTCCTGAGGAACAGTTCTCAATACTGGGCTTAAAATATTTGGTTAACCATGTTGTGAGCAGATGTGCTGTCATCCAGACTTTGTTGTTCCATTTATAAAGCACAGGCAGAATAGATTTAGCATAATTCTTAAGGGCCTTAGGATTTTCAGAGCGGTAGATGAGCAATGACTTCAAGTTAAACTCACCAGCTGCACTGGCCCCTAACAAGAGAGTTAGTTAGCCTGTCCTTTGAAGCTTTGAATCCAGGCATTGACTGCTCCAGTCTAGCTATGAAAGTCCTGGATGGCATCTTCTTTCAATAGATGTTTCAATAGCTGTTTCATCTACGTTGAAAATTTGTTGTTTAGTGGAGCCACCTTCATGAATTATCTTAGCTAGATCTTTGGATAACTTGCTGCACCTTCTACATCAGCACTTGCTGAATCTTGCACTTTGATGTTATGGAGCTGGCTTCTTACCTTAAACCTCAAGGACCAATCTCTGGTAGCTTCAAACTTTTCTTCTGCAGCTTCCTGACCTGTCTCAGCCTTCACAGGATTTGAGAGAGCCAGAGCCTTGCTCTGGATTGGGATTTGGCTTAAGGGAATGTTGTGGCTGGTTTGATCTTCTAGCCAGACTAATAAAACCTTCTGCTTACCCTAAGTCCCCTACATACAAACCTTCAAGTTGTGAACTTTCAAAGACGCGAACATGCGTTTGCATGTCCAGTCACATAAGTTAGTTCACACGTCTGGTGTATATTGTCACATTGTGTGCATCCTCTACAAGTGGTTGTGCTTTTGTCCAGACCCTCCGTCTCCTATTGCTGACAGTCCTTCAGCTCTACCATCTCCCACCTCTTCTCCGTCCTCCAGTCAGTAACCTGTTCACTTGATGCCAGCCCCTGTATGCCACCTGTTGTACTGTACTACTATACTTTTCAAGGTACTGTACTGTAACACCTAAAATGTTTTCTTTATTTTTTGTGTTTTTTATGTATTTGTGTGAAAACTATTATAAACCGATTACAGTACAGTACTATATAGCCGATTGTGTTAGTTGGGTACCTAGGCTAACTTTGTTGGACTTACGAACAAATTGGACTTATGAAC
Organism: Eschrichtius robustus; assembly: GCF_028021215.1. Classification (NCBI taxonomy): domain Eukaryota; kingdom Metazoa; phylum Chordata; class Mammalia; order Artiodactyla; family Eschrichtiidae; genus Eschrichtius; species Eschrichtius robustus. The sequence continues at coordinate 19,450,017 of NC_090834.1, read as the reverse complement.
TCGCTCTCAGAACAGAACTCGTTCATATGTAGGAGACTTACTGTATTAGCAATGAGGCTGTTTCACTTTCTTAACATCCCTGGCTTCACTGGAGTAGCACTTGGTAACTGGCACAAAAGGCCTAGCTTTCAGACTATCTCGGCTTTGTACATGCCTTCCTCACTAAGCTTAATCGTTGCTAGCTTTTGATTTCAAGTGAAAGACATGTGACTCTTCCTTTCACTTTAACACTTAGAGGTCATGTAGGGTTATTAATTGGCCTACATTCAATATTGTTGTGTCTCAGGGAATAAGGAGGCCTGTTCCCTCCCCTCAGGGAGAAGGAGAGAGATGGGGAAGTTGCCGGTTGGTGGAGCAGTCAGAAGACGCAATGTTTATCAAGTTCACCATCTTGATATGAGTGCAGTTCATTGTGCCCCAAAACAATTACAATAGTAACATCAGAGATCACTGGTCACACATCACCATAACAAATATAATAATAATGAAAAGTTTGAAATATTGTGAGAATTACCAAAATGTGAAATAGAGACACGAAGTGAACAAATGCTATTGGAAAAATGGTGCTGATTGATAGACTTGCTTGATACACAATGCAAAGTTGCCATAAAGCTTCAATTTGTTGAAAAACAAAAACAAAAAAACTCAATACAGGCATATCTCGGAGATATTGCAGGTTCAGTTCTAGACCACTGCAATAAAGCAAATCACGAGTCACACAAATTTGTTTCCCAGTGCATATAAGTTATGTTTACACTATAGTCTATTCAGTGTGCATTAGTATTATGTCTTAAAAAACAATATGTATACCTTAATTTTATTGCTAAAATATGCTAACCATCATCTGACGACACAGGATTGCCACAAACCTTCAATTTGTTTAAAAAAAACAAAACAAAACAAAAAACCCACAGTATCTACAAAGTGCAATAAAATGAGGTATGCCTGTATATTGATTTTGTATCCTACAACTTTATTATATTCATTTATTATAACAGTTCTTTGGTAGAGTTTTTAGGGTAGTCTATATATAATATATCATCTGCATGTCATCTACTTCTTCCTTTTTGTTGTGGAAGCTTTTTATGTCTTTTCCTTGCTTGCTATTTTAATTGTTCTGCTTAGGACGTCTAGTAATATGTTGAATAAAATTGGTAAGAGTGGGCATCCTTGTCTTGTTCCTGATCTTAGAGGAAAACCTTTCAGCTTTTCATCAAGTATGAAGTTAGCTGTGGGCTTGTCATATATAGCTTTTATTATGTTGAAGTACATTCTTTCTACACCCCCTATATTGGGAGTTTTTATCATGAATGGATGTTGAATTTTATCAAATGCTTTTTCTGCATCTTGAGATGATCATGATTTTTATACTTCATTTTGTTACTTGGTTTATAACATTGACTTATGGATACTGAACTATGCTTACATCCCTGGAATAAATTCCACTTAATTATGGTGCATGATTCTTTTAATGTGCTGTAGAGTTTGGTTTGCTAATATGTTGTTCAGGATATTTGTATCTACTTTCATCAGAGATATTGGCCTGTAGTTTTCTGTTCTTGTAGTGTCCTTTTTTGGTTTTGCTATCAGGGTAATGATGTCCTCATAAAATTTGTTTGGAAGGATTCCCGCCTCTTCTATTTGTTGGAAGAGTTTGAGAAGGATTAGTATTAATTCTTTAAATGCTTGGTGGAATTCACCAATGAAGCTGTCTGGTCCTGGACTTTTCTTAATTGGGAGGTTTTTCATTACTGATTCAATCTCCTCACTAGTAATTAGTATGTTCAGATTTTCTATTTTTTCATGCTTCAGTCTTGGTACGTTATATGGTGCTAGGACTTTTTCCATCTCTTCTAGTTTGTGCAGTTTATTGGTGTATAATTGTTCAGCATACTCTCTTATGATTCATTGTGTGGTACTGGTTGTAATATCTCCTCTTTCATTTATAATTTTATTTATTTGAGGCTTCTCTTTTTTTGTTTTAAGTCTAGCAAATGATTTGTCGTTTGTTTCTTTTTTTAAAAATCAGCTCATTTTTTTTTTAATCTTTTCTATTATCTTTTTAGCCTGTATTTCCTTTCTTTCTGCTCTGATCTTTATTTCCCTGCCTTCAACTAACTTTGGGCTTAGTTTGTTCTTTTTCTAGTTCCTTGAGGTGTAAAGTTAGGTTGTTTATTTGAGGTCTTTCTTGATTCTTAGTGCAGTATGAAGTTCCCTATTAGAACTGCTTTTGCTCCATCGCGTGTTTTGGTGTGTTGCATTTCTATTTTCACTTGTGTCAGCGTATTTTTTTTATTTCTGTTTGGTTTTCTTCTTTGACCCATTGGTTGTTCAGTAGCATGGTTTTTAATCTCCACATATTTGTGAATTTTCCACTTTTCTTCTTATAATTGATTTCTAGTTTCATACCATTGTGGTCAGAAAAGATGCTTGATGCAATTTCAGTCTCCTTAATCTTAAGACCTCTTTTGTGGCCTAACATATGCTCTATTTTGGAGAATGATACATGTGCACTTGAGAAGAACATGTATTCTGCTGCCCTTGGATAGAACGTCATAATGTATCTAAGTCCATCTGGTCTAACGTATCATTTAAGTCCAATGTTTCCTCATTGATTTTCAATCTGGATGAAATAACTATTGTTGAAAGTGCGGTATTGAAGTCCCCTATTATTGGATTACTGTCTCTTCCTCCCTCAGGTCTCGTTTTTTTTCCCCCCCGCCGGCCACGCTGTGCAGCTTGCAGGATCTTAGTTCCTCGACCAGGGATTGAACCCAGACCCCGGCCGTGAAAGCACCAAGTCTTAACCACTGGACTGCCAGGGAGTACCCTCAGGTCTGTTAATATATGCTTTATATATTTAGGTGCTCCAGTGTTGGGTGGATAAATATTTACAATTTTTTATTCTCTTGTTGGATTGACCCCTTTATCATAATATAACATCCTTTTTATCTTCCTACATTCTGTGTCTTAAAGTCTATTTTGTCCAATATAAATATAGCTACCCTGCTTTCTTTTGGTTTCCATTCATATTTTTCCATTCCTTCACTTTCAGTCTGTATGTGTCCTTAAAGCTGAAGTGATTCTCATGTATGCAGCATATAATTGGGTCTTTTTTTTTTTTTTCCCATTCAGTCATTTAAGGTTACTGTTGATAGATATGGACTTACTACTGCCATTTCGTTCATTGTTCTCTGGCTGTATTGTAATTCCTTTGTTCCTTCATGTCTTGCTTTCTTCTTTTGTGGTTTGATGATTTTTTTTGTAGGGGTGTGCATAGACTCCTTTATCTTTATCTTTTGTGCATCTACTATAAGCCTTTGTTTTGTGGTTACCATGAGGCTTATATAAAACCTCTCATATTTATAACAGTATATTTTAAGCTATAACAACTTAATTTCAAATACTTAAGCTCTACACTCTACTCCCCCCTCCATTTAATGTTTTTGATGTTACAGTTTACATATTTTTACCTTATGTATCCATTAAAAATTTTTGAAGTTATGCTTATTTTTAATCTTGTCTTAGCCTTCACACCAGTTATAAGGATTTACCCACCACCATTACAATACAGTATTCTGAATTTAACTATATATTTATCTTTACCAGTGAGACATACTTTCAAAGGTTTCTTTGTCACTAATTAGCATCCTTTGATTCAGGTTGATGATGTCCCTTTAACATTTTAATAAGGCTGGTCTAGTGGTAATGAACTCCTCCAGCTCTTGCTTGTCTGGGAAACTATCTCCTTCAATTTTGAAGGACAGCTTTCCTGGATAAAGTATTCTTGATTGGCAGTTTGTTTTTTTCTTTCTGCCCTTTTGAATGTATCATACCACTCCCCTCTGGCCTATAATGTTTCTGCTGAAAAATCTGCTGATAGTCTTATGGGGGTTCCTTTGTTCATGACAAGTTTTTCTCTTGCTGCTTTTAAGATTCTTTGTCTTTAACTTTTCACAATTTAATTATAATGCGTCTCCATGTGAGGGCTCTTTGGATTTATCTTTTTTGGATTTCTCTGTGCTTCCTGGATCTGGTCTGTTTCTTTATCCAGGTTAGGAAAGTTTTCAGCTGATATTTCTTATAAGCTTTCTGCCCCTTTCTCTTTTACTTCTGGGACCCCCTATAATGCATATACTTGTTTGCTCACTTGATGGTGTCTCGTAAGTCCTTTAAGCTGTCTTTCATTTTTTTTTTCTTTGCTCCTCTGATTGGATAAATTTCGCTGCCCTGTCTTTGAGTTCACTGATCCTTTATTCTACTTGTCTGCTGCTTAACTCCTCTATTGAATTTTTCAATTCAGTTAGTGTATTCTTCAGCTCTCTGATTTCTGTTTGGTACTTTCTCATACTTTCTACCTTCTTTGAAGTTCTCACTTTGTTTAAACATTGTTCTCCTGATGTGTGAGCATCTTTATGACCATTATTTTTAATTCTTTATTAGGTAAATCACTTATCTCTGTTTCATTGAGGTCTGTTTCTAAAGTTTTATCTCATTCTTTTGTTTGAAACATATTCCCATTTCTTCATTTTCCTTGATTCTCTGTGTTGGTTTCTGTACCTTAGATAAAAGAGCCACCTCTCTCAGTCTTGACAGAGTGATCTTAGGTAAGAGAACCTCATACATCAGCCTGACCAGAGCTCTTTATCTCTTAAACATTTGTGATTTTCCATGCTGCCTTCTTTGTTCTTAGTGGCTCCCAAAGGGGAAGACTGCAGTCTGTACCTAGATGCAAGCTGATTGAAAGCTGTACTTGTAGGCAGCAACTGGGAAAGGATGTAGTTAGGGCCCTCTCATGGAGAAAACTGGGAGATGGGCTTTTTTGCATGTTGCCTCTGCACTGGGCCCAGGTGTATACCCTTGGGAGGTGTGGGCAGGGCTGCTATACCCATTAATGACTGATTCTATGCTACAGTTCTGTGGCACCCGTAAGTATAAAACCTGCTGGCTATCAGAACCAGGTGATCCAGGGGCCTCTCCCTTTGGTGGCAGCTGCAAAAGCTGGGGCACCAGATGTGTATAAGCCCCTTTTAGTGAGATATTGGTGATGTGTACTGGGCTCAAGTGAGAACATAGAGGTGGTATCTGCTGGCTTCCCCAGTCTCCAGGGAGGATGCCAATCAGCTCCTAAATGCATGCTAAATTCTCATGTCATCCTTCATAAAAGCCACTTCTTCTATGACCCTCTTTGGGTTGTCCATAACTTCATTTTGAGTAATCTTTACACGGAATTGTTCTTGTCCTATTTGAACACTTTCTGCCTTGATGTCTAATAATTTGTGATATACACCAGCCATCTTTTACTTTGTAATTGGGTTTTTCAGCTTTTATCTTCTATAGTAATTTAAAATGTGGAACTCCTTTTTACATTCCAGTGGCATTTCCCTTTATTTAGCATATATATATATATATATTTTTTTAACCCGTTTCACCACTATCTTCCCTTGCTCCCTAGTCAGTCCTTAATCATTTTTAAAAATTTTAACTTTCATATTCCCAAATTCTTGATTATTCTTTCCATGTGCTGGTATAAACCTTTGTCACTTTTGGAGGAAACATCACAGTGCTACATTTTCTAAGCTTTTGCATGCCTAGACACTCCTTCTAGTATCTTTATCACTCTTACTCCATTAAAAATATGTAGATGTTGGTCACTTATCTTCTGACAGTTACAGAAATAAGGACTAAGGTTACCAATTTTTCTACCTAGCTGTTTGAAGAATTTTTTTCTTTACTGTCTTTTCCATAGAACATGTGATTCTGTTAATTCTGTTAATGAAATAAGGCCTTCAAAATCTTCCCACTTAGTAAAAATCTGAGTTTTTCTCTTATATTGTAATTATTGCTTCAGAGTACCTTTTTTCTTTTTAATAAATACCATTTACTTGTTGGTTCTATGTCTTTTCTTTTTCTCTCTTCATTTTCTCCCAGATTTGTTTTCCAGATGACTGACTTTTGGATTCATTGTTAATTCTGCTTATCTTCAATGAAGTATTCTAAATATTTTGGGTTGGATTTTTTTTCTCCCATGTATTTTACCCAGTTCCTATTACAGTTAGGGCAGATATTTATCTGAGACTGAGAAGCCAAACATGGTGAGTTAAGAACTTGGGCTCTGGAGTAAGACTGCCTGGAACTGAATCCATCTCAGCTACTCACGAGGTATTTGACCTTGAGAATTTATGTTACCACTCCATGCCTCAATTTCCTTATTTTTATAGGAGGGATAATAATGGTATCTACCCTATTGAGTTTTTGTGAGGATTAAAGGAGTTAATACAAATAAAGCCACTAGGACAGTACTTAGCACATAATGAGCTGCAAAAGGGAGCTGTAATTACTATACAGATATTTTTGAAAGTAATCTTTGCATCTTAAGGACAATTTTTTCCATGTTATCTTTTTTTTTCCTTCAAAGATAAGGATTCACTGAATAATTCACTGAATTACTTGCCATGAGATACATGTAATACCACTTTTCTGTCCCCTCTACTCCCCAACTATTGTCAACATCAACTTGAACAGAAGGTTTCCCTTCTCAGAACTGCAGCTGAGGTTGGTGTGCATAGCCCCTGCCTACAGTGTGTTTTTTTTCTAGATGAGATGCAACTCAAGATACTTGTGCTGCATTTTCTTCTGCTTAAGAACAGGCATTGTGGCATAATGAAAGTGGCGATCTCTTCCCTTCAGAAATCCATTCAGTTGAGCAGTTTAGTTTCCACCTTCTTTCCCACTCTCTGTGCTACTGTAGTAATTCAGAGCAAAAATCCTAACCCCCACCCCCAAACAAATTCTGAATGATGAGGTTATGAGAAATTGCACCCACTTCAGACCTGAGCACATGGGTTCCTCCTGTTTCTAGCAACACTACAGTCTTTAGCTTCTTGACTAATGATTTGAGGCATTCCTAGTTTGCACAGAATAACTGCTGTTAACTTTGAAGGGTCTATTAAATCTAAATTAGTGATAGATAACATTCACTTAATCTTTAACAGTCCTCAAAAATGTAAATTAAGATTTATTCTCTAAAATGGAAGCTTCTAGCTACTTATAAGTCACTAATATTGCACAGTGGTATTTTAAACAGTACAGCCTTATAACAAAAAATGTGTTCAAGATTAGAAAAAATGTAAAGTAGGAGGAAAAATTACTGTGTAATCTCAAAAGGTTTGGGGATTTGATTTTTTATCTTATTTTTTAAAAAAGAGTTGAAAATAATAAAAAGTGAAACATTATTTTCATACAAGCTGACCCAGGGTAATCAGTCACCCTGATTACAGCAGGCCTTTCTGGCTACATAGGGTTGTTGCCTTAGACAACAGAAGTTGTCTACAGCTTTTGGATCAGCATGGCAGAAGCACCTCCTCCTCCGTTGCAAATACTGGCAAGACCATATTCTCCTTGCTTCAAGGCATGAGCCAAATGGACGACAATCCTGGCTCCAGACATCCTAGGATTAAGAAAGCATTTTGGTACTTTAATGGTTTATAGACTGTATGAATAACCAAATTAGCCATTACTTATAGCTGAATTTAACTACTTTACTTTAACTTGGGAGACTTGTTTCAAGAAGGGTTACAGCTTTTTTTTTTTTTTGGCCACACTGAGCGGCACGCAGGACCTTAGTTTCCGGACCAGGGATCGAACCCATGCCCCCTGCAGTGGAAGTGTGGAGTCCTAACCACTGGCCCACCAGGGAAGCCCCAAGAATGGTTACAGCTTTCTAAAAAGCCCAAGCATAGATTTTACTCTTAAATTATCTTCTTCAACATAAAACAATATTAGTTTTCAAGGAACAGATGTGATAGATCTGTGTTCAATGGGGATCCTATCAGAAATGGTATTTGCCTTATGAAGGATGGGTGGGAAGAAAAACTGTTAAACCAAGAGTAACAAGAATTATCATGAAGCAGTTTAAGTTTTGATAGGAATATACAAAGGCAGCCATTAACCTAGGTATATTTTTCTTTATAATTTTACCTACCCAATTGGATGTCCAAGAGAAACAGCTCCTCCATTGACATTCACTTTTTGGGGATCAATCTCTAGCATTTTAATGTTTGCTAGTACGACCACACTAAAGGCTTCATTTATTTCCCACATTGTAATATCTTCTTTTTTCAATCCTGCATCTTTAAGAACCTAAATTTTTAAAAATATAGATTATGTTCAGATAATTAAGTCAAAACTTATTTTCATTATCTTCTTGAAATTCTGCAATTTTCATTTATATTATTTCCCTTTGATGTAATACATAAATATGGAGTTTCTTAGTTTCCAGGAGGAAGGGCCCTTTTATTTTCTGATTTTAATTTCTCATCTTTTTGTTTTTGTTTTTGTTTTGGGGGCTGCACGGCATGCAGGATCTTAGTTCCCTGACCAAGGATCGAACCCGTGCCCCCTGCAGTGGAAGTGTGGAATCCTACCACACTTGACTGCCAGGGAATGCCCTAATTTCTCATCTTATTGCATTGTAATCAAAGACTTGTTTGCATTATCGTATTTCTATTTTGGAGAGAGAGAAAACTTGATTTTCTTGAACATTCCATGGATAACTGAAAAAAACGTACTCTTTATTTAGGGGTACATAGTTGATACATATTATTAAGATCTACTTTACTGATTATATGTTGCTTAGTTCTAGATTCTTTATCTATCAAATGAAAGAGGTATATTAGTCTCTACTAGTTTTTCATTGCATCCCCTAGAGTTTCTGCTTTATAAAAGTTGCTGTGGGGTTATCTGGGGCACAGTTATTCAGAGCTATCGTATTTTCATTGTAAATGATTTATTTAAAGTCTTATTATATGATCTTTTGTTTTGATAGTTCCTCAGCTATTGCAGAAGGGTGTTTATCTTTAGAAATTTTTTTGTTGTGAGCAACAATAAAATTAACATGAAACTTTTGTTCCTCCTTGCTCTCTTCCTCCAGCAGGCTCAGGTAGCTTTCTAAGCTGTACAGCTCAAACAGCTTCCTCTAGTTCCAACACCATGAGACAAAACATGGTACCTAACTATAGCCACTTTTCTAGCTCTCAGAATCTAGCTGAGAAATGTTTATCACCCTTCCTTTCCAATGTGATGCACATTCACTTTCAGAAGTTGTATAACTGTGTTGCTTTCTGAGATCTGCCACCTCTGGACAGATCATCACTCCCTGTTGTTTCTGATCCTTCTCTATCCTTATTCTCCACTGATTTTTTTTTTTTTTTTTTTTTTTAATCTGGGTGCCACCCTCAGACATTCTCTCTCTCTCTCGGTGAGGCCCTCTACTTCTGAAAGGGAACATTTGCTGGAGTCTTCTGAGATCCCTTAACCCCTAAACCAACACAACACTGTCTCCTTTCCTGGGACCCCTTAGTAACTTCCCGCAAAGACTCAGACTGACAATTGGAGCAGATAGGTCCTCTCCATCTCCAGTTTTACTCTCAGACCAGCTCCCAGGAGTTCCCTTTCAGGATTGAAGACTGCTCCTTCTAGTAATGAATATTTGCTTTGAATTCTAGAACCCTGGACCCTCAGCATTCCCTTCTTTTCTCTGCTGCACCAACTTCCCACTTTGCGGTTGCCATTGCAGGTGTGTGAGTTCCACACAAGGAATTCAATCATGTAGTTTTTATCTGCTCCACTGAAAATATAGTTTGTGGGTTGCCCCTTTACTTTTGTTGTTGTTATCCTTGTTGCTCTCTAATTGTTTTCAGGAAAAGTGAGAAGATTTGAAACTAAGCTACCTCTGTGCTTTGGCAGATGAATAACATGTAAAATCTAAAACATGCAACCTTGGTATAAGCAAAACCAGAAATTGGCACAATGAGTTATGGTCTGTTATTCTGTTCTCACCTTAGGTACAGCATATGCAGGTGCAACTGGAAAATCAACAGGTTCTACAGCAGCATCAGCAAATGCTTTATTAAAAAAAAAAGGTCGTTAAAATCTTTTTACAAGCACCCAAGACTACATCTAACAACTTATACAATATGCAAAAATGCAAGTTTCCTACACCTTTTAGTGTATTTAAATGTATTTGTGCCTTTTCTAAGATTCTGCACTTTACAAGATTATACCAGTCATCTAAGCCATTGACTTTCACAGATAGGGAGTTAGGGGGAACTGCCTCCAGGGACACTGACATTATCTAGAGATATTTTTGGTTGTTGCACAGGTGGAATGCCACTTATTGTAGCATCTAGTGGGTAGAAGCCAAGCTGCTAAACATCTTACAATGCATAGAATAGCCCCCTACAACACAATTATTTGTTGTGAAATGTCAATGGTGCTGAGGTTAAGAAACCATGATCTAAACAAAATGGTATCTGTTTAACTATTTATGAAGAAGGCAAGGCAGATTTTACAGCTAAAAAGTCTTAAGGAGACTGAGGACATGGCAAGACCACACAGTTAATAATAAATGCCAGTACAATTAGATTTTTTGTATCTCTATACTCCTAAGCCCGTATTCTTTTTATTCTACCTGGCTACCTTTCCCCCCAGTGCCAGGGGAAAACAGGTACCCTGTAGTCTCCCACACATCATCCAGGATAGGGAAAGATTTTTAAAAGCTTTCTCTTATACAAAGCAAATCCTAACGAAAATACTGAAGGAGGTTCTATCTCAGTTAAAACATGTACTAGTTAAATTCTGTCACAAAGTACAACCTACAGACAGAAATAGCCAACTTCAATATTACGTATAATATTACTGACGAAGAACCTCAATTTCAGGAAGAATATAGGGGTTTAGGAATAAACAAGTTCAGAACATTTTCTACCTGCTATTCTTGCCAGTGGTTTAACACTGAGCCTCTTGGCTGCATCTGCAGTCATCAGAACCACAGCAGCTGCTCCATCATTCAGTGTGCTGGCATTGGCAGCTGTTACTGTACCTGAAAGTATCAATGAGCATGACGTCAGAACATTCTTTCACATTGAATTCGTTTGGATCAATTTAACACATTTCTACAGAATACTGCCTGGGCTGCTAGATGCATGAAGATATGGATGGAGATAATTCCTGCCCTCAGGAAAATACACATAATTCAATGTGTATGTGTATAACACAATGTCAGTATACCTTTTTATGTTAGATTTTTTTAAAGTATATTTTTACTTATTTGGCTTCGCTGGGTCTTAGTTCCTGCCCCGTGTGGGATCTTCGTTGTGGCATGTGGGATCTAGTTCCCAGACCAGGGATCGAACCCGGGCCCCCAGCATTGGGAGCGTGGAGTCTTAACCACTGGACCACCAGGGATGTCCCCTTATGTTAGTTTTTTGTAACAGTTTATTCAAAGCTACCTCAAAAGGCATGCGTGATGGCACTGGGTAAATGCTGGTTCATAATTCCTCAAAGATAAGGACCACTTCATATTTTTCCTAACACTAAGTCTTTGCTTATTCACAGTAGAGCAGGCACTCATTATATATTTTGCAAATCAGTGTCAAAATCAGATATTTCTTCTTCTCTACAATCACTTGAAAGTTAAATGAATACTAAAAGTCACTAAACTGTACATTTTAAACAGGAGAATTTTATGGTATGCAAATTATATGTCAATTAAGCTGTTTTCTTTTAAATACCAATGAAGACCCTAAAGTAGACTGCTGCTAAAATTATAAAAATATACTTTTGCAATATAAATTTTTTTTTTCTTTTTTTGGCTGAGCTGTGAGGCTTGTGGGATCTTAGTTCCCCGACCAGGGATCAAACCCGTGCCCCCGCTGCGGAAGCATGGAGTCCTAACCACTGGACCATCGGGGAATTCCCTGCAATATAAATTTTTATATGATGCTTTAATAAAAAAGATTGATCCACTCCTACAGTTAGTATTGAGAAATTCAATCAATCAAAAAAGGGAAAAAAGTTATTTCAGATTATTATCGCAGCTGTATACAGCCAATTTTAAAAGCAGAACTGACCTTTTTTCCTCAAAGGATTTAGTAACCTGGGATCCCATTTACACTAACATTCAACATTTATTTGTTGAGAACCAGGCACTAGAGATATAACAATGAAAAACAGCTATCAGCTTAGTCCTCCAGAGGCTTACAGATATTTAACATAATATGTAAACTTGACTTTCATATCACGAAAAACTTTCAAGATGAAGTGCTTACGAAAAACTGTTCTACATCATTCTACAACCTGTTCCAGAGGCTTTATATATTGAAAGTATTAACTGTTTATATGAAATAAATAACTAATAAAAACCTACTGTATAGCACAGGGAACTCTACCTCAGTACTCTGTAATGACCTATACGGGAATAGAATCTAAAAACGAGTGGATGTATGTATATGCATAAATGATTCACTTTGCTGTACTGCAGAAACTAACAACATTGTAAATCAACTACACTCCAATAAAAATTAATAATAAAAAAAAAGTTCAAACACACACAGACACACAAAGAAAATATTAACTGTTAAGCAATTTTAAATATACTTTGGATAAATATCATATGTTTTGTTAACTTCACTTGAGCCTGATACATTGAAAATGTTAAATACCATCTAGTTCTTTTCTAGAATTTTTAAAAATCCTTAGGCAGTTCTAAGACGAGACATGGTATACTGACTCTTTTTTCTTATGCTTCATTTCTCAATACTAACCATTTTCTTTTTGGAAAACCGTCTTCAGCTTTGGAACTCTGCTGAAATCAACACGTTTATATTCTTCATCTTCTTTCACCACTACATCTGGTTTACCTAAGACAAAATCTTTTAAATTAAGTAATCTTAGCAGTGAAGATAATAATTAGTTGCTCAGTAAGAAACGGTACACAAGGTGCCTGGTAGTCTGTGCTTCCCTGTATGCCCACATACCTTAAACCATCCCAAGTAGATTCCACTCAAGAATCTACCATCAATAATTTCTGTTAGTGTCTTAAAGAAGAGTTTATTAAGTAGCCTGATGCAACTTAAATCTTCTGTTCAGCCACATCCCATTCTCCTCTCTCAGCCTCCTTCTATGATCACAGACCTCATTCTTCTAACCCCAGGGGTAGATGTCCAACCTAGGCTGGATAAGTTTTGGTACTCCATCATTCTCATCACAGTAATTATTTCTAGAATCGAAATGTAACCTAAACGAAGTTAATTGAGTCTTTACTGTGGATTCATTTTGCTGCAACTGGTGAGGAGGTCTCTTTCCTTTGTGACTGAGAGCCCTACAGATGTGACCCTGGAGATGGAGGCAGCACCACAGGAAGGCTGAGACAATAAAGAACAAAAGCAGCATGGAAAAGCCGAGACAGCATGCCCTAATGGTACTGACTACCCACTCCCAATCCCTGAAGTTCCCAGAGCTGACTGGTTGCTGCCGTACATCTTTCAGTTCTGGGACGAATCCCCAAGTGGCCTTCTAATAAATCCCCCCTTTTCACTTAGTGTGTTCTCTGTTGCTATATTAGAAAGAATTATATTAGAAATTAAATTAAATTATTTTAGAAACTAAATATTACCTCTGAATTAGCAACATTTCCCTTTATTAACCATAAGCAGCAGTGTCAGCGTCCTCAGTTGAAATTAACAAAGATAAAAATGTACTAAAACTTAAACATAAAATATTTAGCAACACGTAAAATCTACTAAAAATTAAAATCTATCCTTCAACCTTTTACTGTAATTGTGACAGGAACAACTTCATTTCCAAATTTTCCAGCTTCCCATGCTGCTTTACTTCTGGTATAGGAGTTAATAGCATAAGTATCCTGTTCATCTCGTGCAATATTCAGCTTCTTTGCAGTATTTTCAGCACAGTTGCCCTGATAGAAGTTGGAAGTTTTAAAAAACTAATTAACTTTGCATAACATAAAATAGTGGTTAGCAGTTAAATTTATTTTCTTAAAATATACTTCTTTCTGTACTAGGTAATTTTTTTACTCATGTCTCATCGTCAAATACTTGAATTAGCCCAGAAGTTGCTATTTTGAAGACAAATAATTAAACACCTATGGAATCCATTATTTAAAGTTAGAAAATGCCCTATTTCAGTATGGGGCAATTTATTCAACAATTGAGCCAAGTTGATGCAATGAGCTTAGAAAAACATTTTCCTAAAATGAATGGCTCAATCAACATTTATATCCTTCAGTTCAGTTTCTGAGATATATATATTGGACTTTCCTGGTGGTGCAGTGGTTACGAATCCACCTGCCAATGCAGGGGACGTGGGTTTGATCCCTGGTCCAGGAAGATCCCACATGCTGTGGAGCAACTAAGCCCGTGCACCACAAGTACTGAGCCTGCGCCCTAGAGCCTGCGAGCCACAACTACTGAAGACCGCGGACCTAGAGCCTGTGCTCCGCAACAAGAGAAGCCACCACAATGAGAAGCACGCACACTGCAATGAAGAGTAGCCCCCGCTCGCCACAACTAGAGAAAGCCCACGTGCAGCAACAAAGACCCAAAGCAGCCAAAAATAAATAAATAAAATAAAAATAAGTTAAATATATATATATTTTAAATCAAGCAGTATTTTATATACATGGCATTTCTCCATTAAAAAGCAACAATTACCATATGAATTTTATTGTAGACATCAGTTAGCCCATCTTTTACAATCAAATCTTCAAGCTTTATACCACCATATGGTGTTGCTCCTCTGTTCATTACGTAGGGAACATTGGACATGCTCTCCATCCCACCTGCCACCATCACATCCTGCTCAGCAACACACAAAAACCCAATGTCAATTCAAGTAGTACTGTTGACTTCTGAACAACACCAGGATTAGGAACGTCAACGCTCCACACACTTGAAAATCTGTGTATAACTTCACAGTCGGCCCTCCCTATCCATGGTTCTACATCCACAGATTCAACTGTAGTACGTGTTTATTGAAAAAAATTTGCACATTAAGTGGACCCAGGCAGTTCAAATCCATGTTCAAGGGTCAACTGTAGTTGCAAACCCATTATACCCTTCACACAGCTACAACAAACAAGTATTCTACATGGACTTTATTAAACATTTGCTATACAGTCACTATAGGAAGTACCCTCTTGACACTGGTAAAAGGAAATGGTCTGAAACGTGTAATGATAATTAAGATCAGAATCAGACATTAATAAGAATGCCAGGAATCTTTAATGTAGAACCGTCTTCTGAAATTCTTCTAACCTTTCATTTCACTGACACTGCCAAAAACGTAATCTCAGTTCTCGGAAATAATCCTACTTCCTTGATTGTGATCCTCCCAATCAACTCTTCCCAGATAGTTATAGTAATTTTCTACTTGATCATCTGATATGCAGCCTGTCCTTCCACCAAGTGTCATCTACACTCATCTGAGTCATTCTGGCTAGACTGTAAGTCTGGTCATTCCACTCCTTACAGGACTCACCAGCATAGCACATAAGGCCCTTTACAATCTGACTTCTCGTTCCCTTTCCAGTCTCATGCCTGGACCTACACCTGAGGTCATACTGAACCGTTTAAATATCTTTAAAGAGATTTCCCTGGTGGTCCAGTGGTTAAGACTCTGCACTTCCACTGCAGGGGGCACGGGTTCAATCCCTGGTCGGGGTACTAAGATCCCACATGCCGCGCAGTGCAGCCAAAAAGAAAAAAAGAAAATCAAGGTTTTCAAAGATACCGTGCTAATTCACACCACCTCTGCACTTCTGACCTATCCACCAACGTGTAAAACACCTACATTTCCTTTAAAACTAATCAAAACACAGCCACTTCATGCTTTCTCTGACCACGTATTTCTATCCTTTTTTGGAACAGTTTCCCTTCCTTCTTTTGTGTTCCTCAATTACTGTGCATTGCTTTTATTAATAATATTACACTGTACTGTAGCTATATTTATGTGTCAAATCTTCTCACCAAACTAAGCTCCTTTGAGGCCAGAAACCCTTGTCATATCTATTTTTATGTCATTAGTGCCTGGCATATATAGTAGAAGTTAATAAGTATTAATCAACTAACCTGTAATTACAGATTAACAAAAGAAATTCATTTGCATTATAAGGGCTAATTTTTTAAAAATAGTTTAATATAAAACATTAATGTAAATATAAAATTAAAGCCAATATTATATTCTCACAGTCTTTAATCAAGAATAAAGACAAACAGAAGTTCTATACCAAAGAAACCTAAATATTTTGCCTGTTTTCAAATATGGAGAGTCTCAAATAGCTCTCATATAAGTTTTATTCTGTTATCCTGAAATACTGAGTATTTTCTGGGGATGATGGCAATAATAAGTGGCAGATATTAAGTTATCAATTATTCTATAGAATATAATAAAATTGACCATTTTCCAAAATCAGATAATATTCAAAATAAGGCAATTCCTAGTATTCCTCTAAGTCAGATAATTTTATACATGCACAAATGAATCAAAGAACACTAACTGAAAGCATTTGCTAGAGAACCACAAAAAAATCAACTGAGACAAAATTTTCCTTGTCATTCAAACCGTTCTGAAACATCTAAACAATCTCATGACCGTTTAACAAGGGTTTGGTAATACCTGATGTCAGTGTTACCTTGTGTATAGGCAAACAAGCTCTCACAAGCTTTGGAAAATGTGTAACTGGTATAACTTTCATGGAAAGCATTTGAAAATATCAAAATTTTTAAATCTCTGACTCCAAAAATCTCCTCTTAGGAATTTTTCCAAAAGACAGACTTGCACACGATGACATTTTTTAATGCTTTGTTCACCAATCTCCAGTGAACGTCCACATAGTAGATCCTCAACTAATGATGGGCAAAACTAGGATTTGAAATTAGTCTGGCTCCAGACTTTTTGTTCTTAACCACTACACTATACCGCGTAGTACAGTGAATTAACAAGAGTTGATTTAAGTATTTATAAGTACACAAAGATATATGCATAGGGGTACTGTCTGCAGCATTATTTAAAATAGTGAAGAACTGGAGACAATCTAGATGTCCATTCAATAAGGACCCATAAGTATATTACAGTTGTTCAGTTCAACAGAGTACTATCTTATGTGCTGATACAGAATAATCTCCAAGACATTACATGGGGCACAGAGTTTAAGAAACTTCCCCAAAGTTTCTCTGCTCTTAGGTGGCAGAATACACAAAAAAGTGATGAATAAGTCAGAGATTCAAAGTGGGGCAAGAAGAAAGAAGATTGTTCATTTTATACTTTTCTATATCATCTCAGTTTTTAGCATGTGTATCAGGTATCACTCTTTTTTTTCTCTTTGGCTTGCCTTACAACTGGAAACAAAGCAAGGGAGGAGTAACAGCAAGGGTATGCATAATTATGATTCTTGTACATGTAAGAAATAATCTGCAAACACCTCACAACTGATTTTTACCTTTTACCTTGGTGTGTTATAGGCTGGAATGCACTAGACAGGGATAGGGACACCTGTTTTCTAATTTTACCCCTGTAACTAACTGTGTTTGTAGTCCTCTCAACCTCTTCCCTCAACTGAAAAAAAGGCTTGGATCTGGTAAACTCTTAGGTCTACGAGTCCAGGTCTAGCCTCCTAACATCCAGCATATATTTGCTGAGCAGCCTATCTCTTGCTCAGTCTCAGGTAAAGACAAGATCACAATCATCAAGGCCAACAGAAAGCCTGCACAATTTTACAGCTGAACCTGAACATAAGGAACTATAAATTAGTCATCAATTCTGGGCTCAATCAACGATTTGATTCCCAGGGTCAGCACCTTATTCTCATTTATGATAAAAACCCTTCTCATTCTAGCACAGACAAAATTTACAGTGTCTTAAATCAACCAGAATCTCTAAGTAAAGGGGCACCCAAAGACTAAAACGTCCTGGCTGAAAACTACTTTTTAATACTAGACACTTGAGCTATCATTTTGACCTCGACTTCAAATGGAATTGGCAAATCCAGACACTCCTGAGTGTCTGAAACAACACAGCAACTGCACTTATGAGAAAGAATCTCACTTCTAGAGTATGAATATGCTTAGATTTTTAGTGTTTTTTAGCACTGCATATTATTTTAGTTATAAAATGGAAAAGAAGGTACTTCTTACCTGATGTCCACACATAAGATTCTGAGAGGCCATCATGATGGCTTTCATTCCTGAGGCACAAACTTTGTTTACAGTGGTACATGGAGTAGAAATAGGTAAGCCTAAAACCAATATAAATCATACTTTTGAAAAACAAAGATATTCTTCAAATAAACTGTAATAAAATAGAGCATGTTAAACTATAATCTGCAACATCTCTTCTGCCAATATAAGTCTATTATGCATTTAACATTTTATTTAAGCCGAAATGACTTCCATTTTGCCATGTCAAACATTTAAGTGTAAAAGCAAAAATGTAGTCCTAATACCTGCACCCAGTACTGCTTGCCTTGTAGGGGCTTGTCCTTCACCTCCTTGTAGAACATTACCCATGTATGCTTCTTTCACTTCTTCTTTTGGAATCCCTTTTTTAAAAAATCAAAAAGACATTTCCATATTTCATTCAATTTAATAATTAGTAATTACCTAGTAAAGTACATGACATTATATAGCAGGAATGGTTTCTTTTTCTTGTCAGTTTTGAGCTTCATTCGTACAAGGACTTCTTTTCAAGGGAATTCAGAAATGTAGGCATTAATTCGCTTTTAAGTGCTACATATATAGTAAGTGCAAAATAAACATTTGTTCCATTGAATCACTGCCACTCAACACAAAAAGTAAAGCAACTACTAACCTGCCTTTTCAATGGCTTCCTGAATTGCAATGGAACCAAGTTTAGTGGCTGGCAGAGAGGAAAGGCTGCCTAGAAAGGATCCAATGGGTGTTCTTGCAGCACTTACTATGACCACTTCCTGGCAAGACAGAAGATGGTAAAAATTATTATATTTAAATATTTTACCCACATCATCTTTCATAAATGAACAATTCATAGATATATTATCCAAGAAACAGACTTTTTATGAATGACTAATTACCCATCAAAGATGAAAATAATATTAGAACAGCACTAAAATCAGTTCAATGCTGGTACTTTATGATTTAAGACCTAATAGAAAACCTAAGAGAAACCAGTTCTAAAATAGGCATAGACCAGAAGCTTAAGGTTCAATTCTATCCCTTAGTCAAAATTTAAGAAATGATCAGTTTACCCTTGTTAACTGCATAAAAAGCCCTAATTAAAGGGCTTCCTTACTGAAGGGAAACTCTGGTCTAGGGTCAAGACCTGTATGTTAGTGGGGGCCATACCACTTAAGTAGGACACAGCCAGAGCCATAATTTCTTAAACTATTAATAAGACAATATAAAATTTAAGAAAAAGTAAATAAAAGCTCTCTTAAATATTGCAAAACACTATTTTAACAATTCTCTCCTTACGCTTGTCTTCTACATGCTCTTAGATAAATACATACATACATGCATACATAAATCCTCATAGATAATAAGAGAACCATTCCCTAGATTCTGGTCGAGGCTATTACTAAGTCTTTTTAGGAACCGTTATGAAACAAAAGGAGGACCCCTCAGGAAGCACTAGGTGACCAGGTGATGGTCCTTCCTGTCTAATCCCCAGTCTCCTTCAGCCCCTTTCTTCTAGTATCTTCCATGCGGCCTCTGCAATGTACCAACACAATATAATGGGGGTCCCCAAAAGTAAAGGAAGAACATTGCCTAGTTTTAGAGAAGGTTGTTTACCATAGACAATGATTGGGGAAGAAGCAGAAATTATGCAGGGCGCTAGACTGAAATTTTTTATGGTAATTTGGGAGTTTGACTTAATATTTCAATAATTAGCTATTCCTAACCACTGAATCATCCCAAGCTGACCCTCATCTATACATGCTTTAGAATATGCATTTTTAATAGACTACATTTCCTTTAAATTCTTGAAATTTTAAAGCACAATTTAAATTTATACTTACATTCAAAGTGGGTTTTGATACATAACTTCGTTCCACATATCCTATTTCCTGTAATATAAATATTTGTTATGACGTAAAAAATATTAATCTACATCACTTTATACTTCTCAGTAACAGGATTATGGTAATTTCTTTTTGCTGCATTATACTTTAATTTCCAAATTTTCCTGTTTGCATATATCACTGTTACAATTTTTAAAATTACTACTTTTGTAATATTCTCGTCTGATTAACTGTTCATTGGAAATGTATGTTTTAACTTCTGATGAATTTATCATCTTAAAATTTCTAAGCCTTTTTAAGTATAAGCTTTATAAAATATAATTTTAAGTTAAATCTAAGTTCTAAATTAAGTAAGCCCAAATTGGGCTGCTGCTTATATAACCTACTTACACTGAAGGATTCTAGCATATTATCTGTGACCCAACTCTGAATTAAAATTTCCTACTTGTAGTAAACATGCCAGTCATTGCCTCTCCAGCTACACCCCTTTCTCCAAAGGGTCTGGAAGGGACAGCCCTAAGTACCTACAAGGTGATTCCCATCCTCCTCCCACTGGCCAGAGCTGACAGGACCAAAAATGGAATGGACTTTGAACCAAGCTAGCACTCTGAGAGACCCGATCAACTGGATGATGATGGGCACTTGAAGTGAAAGGCCCAAGGGGCTGGAGTTAGTCAGCAACACCATGTAAAAGCAGAGGTTACAGCAAAGAGAAAAGCCACAAGTAAGCAGAGAAGCAAAGGAATGGAACATACACACTCAGAAAAGGAAGAAAAGACCATGCCGCACTACAAGAGACAAAAGATAACATAGTTAGTGATTTTCTAGTTAGGGTTCCAGCAAGGCCAGCTTTACTTTATTTCCTAACCTTGGATGTCCAAGAGCTTGCCTATTGTATATCTTCAAAAAAGCCCCTTTCTACTTAGCTAGTGTGAAATGGGATGTTGTTCCTTGCAATCAAAGGGCCTTTTCTAAACCACTTTAAAGTCTCTGGTTCTGTTTAGCTGAAGGTTCCCTGGTTTCTCCACTTTGCCCTGGATCCCATTCCAGTTGCCTTTTCAAAGATGCCACATCTTCCGTTATCCCTTCCCTCGCCCCAACATCATTCATCCCCTTTACTCCTGGATTATTCCGTAAGCACAGTAATAGGCTTCCTCCCACCTGAAAGAATTAAAAACAAACTTCTCTTAACCCAGACTCCCATTGAGCTTTCACCTCATTTCTTAGCTCCTCTGTACAAGAGAAGTTCTCCAACAAGTTACCATTTGTTTCCTTGTCCTCACCTCCTACTTACTGTTCAACCCCACCAAATCTGGCTTTTATCTATCCTACTGTTGGCTCTGAGCAAG
The DNA here is from genome assembly GCF_028021215.1 of Eschrichtius robustus. Lineage (NCBI taxonomy): Eukaryota > Metazoa > Chordata > Mammalia > Artiodactyla > Eschrichtiidae > Eschrichtius > Eschrichtius robustus. The sequence goes on along the minus strand of NC_090834.1, from coordinate 19,428,813 downwards.
ATCAACAATGTCTGGATAGCAAAATCCAATAAAGATTTCACTATACTCATCTCATCCTCTCAGCAACCTGGGACTCACTTTTCTTCTTGGGGAAACACGCACAGTGGTTAAGAGCCTGGGCTTACTAGCTGAGTATTCTTGAGCATTAAGTTTTCTAAAATACTCTCCACAAGTTGTTGTGAGAATGAAATGAGGTAATATGTGTAAACCACTACACAAACCCTCCCTTTTCTTGGCTTCCATTTTAACACAATCTTATAGTCTCCCTCTTATCTCTCTAGTTATTTTTCTCAGTCTTTTTTGCTGTTTCATCCTCCCCTTCCCAATCTCTAAGTGCTGGAATGTCCCAGGGCTTTGTTCCAGGCCCCTTTTAATTTTCCATCTTCACTGTCTCCTTAATCATATCTAGCCCCACAGCTTTAAACAGCAATTATGTCCTGGTGATTTCCAAATTTCTATCTCCAGCCTTGACCTCCAGACTCATATATCCAAGTGCCAACTTGATAGCCTGAATTTAACGTCCAACTCATGTCTCTCAATTTCCACCCTAGAACACCAGTTGTTTTTTTTTTTTTTTAATGGTGGGAATGTGGTTTATTAAGCTGTGCCTTAGTACAGGCTCTGAGGTTTGCCCATGGTGCTTTTAATGTACAAAATGTTCTGCCAATTTTTCTTTTTTTTTTTTTTATAAATTTATTTATTTATTTTTGGCTGCATTGGGTCTTGGTTGCTGCACGCGGGTTTTCTCTAGTTGCGGCGAGCAGGGGCTACTCTTCGTTGCGGTGCGCGTGCTTCTCATCGCAGTGGCTTCTCTTGTTGTGGAGCATGGGCTCTAGGCGCGCAGGCTTCAGTAGTTGTGGCGCACAGGCTTAGCTGCTCTGCAGCATGTGGGATCTTCCAGGACCAGGGCTCAAACCAGTGTCCCCTGCATTGGCAGGCGGATTCTTAACCACTGTGCCACCAGGGAAGTCCCTCCCCTCTTGTTTTAAGACCCAGTGTGAGGGTCTGTCCAGCCACACCTGCCTGGAGCAGGGGGTCTGAACTACCCGGGCACTTCAGTGCCGCAAGTGCCTGGCCATCTCAGGCTCAACCAGAGCCTGAAGGGAGGAGACGGACACAGGGACGCTGAGGGCTGGGTGGGATGAGAATGGTGCCAACCTGGCAGTGTCCAAGAAGCGTTTGTCCTTCTGAGGGTCACAGTTCTTCAGGCTGATCTGAAGCTCCACCATCTCCAAAAACTTCCGGGCCTTGCGCTGGCTCCCATGCAGGACTTCCCATACCGCCTCGTAGAGGGTGTCACGGGAGACTTTGCTGCTCATGGTGCCTCACGCCGTGATAAACCGGAAAAGTAGAACACTAGTTTCTTTCCAGCATTTCCCTCAAGGCATCACGTCACAATCTGCCCAGGTGCTAAGCCAAAATCTTAGGACTCACCCTCCATCTCTGCCTAATACCTAGAGATACTCTATCACAGGTACTGTCGATACTGAGTCTAAAATATACCTAAATTCTTCCACTTTGCTTCATCTGCACTACTGCCACCTAGTCCCAGCCACCATCTCTTGCTACTGTAACAGCCTTTTACTTCATTTCCTGCATCCCCAACTTCCCTTCTTCAGTCCATCCGGTTTTTAAAACGTAAATCAGGGAGTTCCCTGGTGGTCCGATGGTTAGGAGTTGGTGCTTTCACTGCAGTGGCCCAGGTTCAATCCTTGGTGGGGAACTGAGATCCCACAAGCTGCATGGCGCGGCCAAAAAAAACACAAAAAAACAAAAACAACCCCCCCCACACACACACACACAAATGTAAATCAGATCACATCGCTCCCCTGATTAAAATCCTTTGATGGCTTTCCATTGTTCTTGGAATGATATCCACAGTCTTTCCCTTATCCTACAAGTTCCTGGCTCCTGGAACTGGAGCTCCTGATGATCTGGATGGTATGATCTGGCTCCTCATGTTCTTTCCTTTTTTTGTCTTCTTTTCTAATGTTCTTTCCAAACTCATGCCACTCTTGCTCTGTGCCAGCCACACCAGCCTCCTCTTTGTTCTGAACCCATTCCCACCTCAAGCTCTTTGCAGTGTGCCTCTGCCAGTAACAGCCTTTCCCCAGCTTGCCTTGGCTGATTCATTTTTGTTCTTCAAGTCTCAGCTCAAATGATACAACCCCAGAGTGCTTCTCCCTGCCTATTTAAAGTTGGCTTCTGTTTCAACATGATTATTTCCTTCAAAGCACCTCTCACACTGTGTAAATACAGGGTTCACATATATAATCTCTCTCTCTCCATATAATGCAAGCTTCTGAGAGCAGTCCTGTCTTTCCCCCTTCCCTTCCTCCTCCTTTCTCATTCACTGCTACATCCTTGTCACTTGGCATAGTGCCTAGAGCTCATTAAATATCCCAGGAATGACAAAATTATAGTAGGATCAAGACACTGAACATAATGTGTGATAAATATGTGATAAATGAACACAACTAGTTAAGTTTTATTTGCATATCACAATCATCTTTCAAGGACAGCTCAGCTGCCCCAAGAACTCTAGAGACCACCCTTGACAATGCAGGCAGAGGTAGACACTCCAGTCTTAGCTTCTGCAGCACACTGTGCACACTCTATTTGTCCCAAACACATAATTCTGTGACCCTTACTGGCCTGTCTCCCCACTAGACTGTAAGTTTCAAGAAGAGACTGATTTTATTTATTTTTTATCCCAATGATGGCAAGAAACGCTAAACAAATGAACAAAGTCTGGTGCTTACTAGCAGCTCTGAAAAACATTTCAGGTAGGGTAAATATATTCTGAAGCCAACAAAATGGGATAATGAGCTACAGAGTGAGGGCCTATTTTACATGGGATGTTCCACAGAGGGCTCTCTGGAGATGTCACTGGAGCTGAGAAACTGAATATTAAAGAGTCAGCCTGGGGGGACTTCCCTGGTGGCGCAGTGGTTAAGAATCCGCCTGCCAATGCAGGAGACATGGGTTCAATCCCTGGTCCAGGAAGATCCCACATGCCGCGCAGCTACTAAGCCCATGTGCCACAACTACTGAGCCTGCGCTCTAGAGCCCGCGAGCCACAACTAACTGAACCTGCGTGCTGCAACTACTGAAGCCCACGCACCTAGAGCCCATGCTCCGCAACAAGAGAAACCACAGCAATAAGAAGCCCACGCACCGCAACGAAGAGAAGCCCCCGCTTGCTGCAACTAGAGAAAGCCCACGTGCAGCCACGAAGGCACAACACAGCCAAAATAAATAAATTTAAAAAAAAAAAAAAAAAAAAAGAGTCAGCCTGGGGAAGATCTAGGGAAAAGAGCATTTGATGCATTGGGAAGAACTAGGACAAAGGTCTTGAATTAGAAACAAACTTGGCACATGCTAAGTATAGAAAGTGGAACAGTATAGTGGGAGCCACATACTCAGGAGAACACAGTTTGAGCTGAGACTAAAGAAGCAAGCAGGGACCAAAGAGGCCATGAGAAGGACTCTGGATTCTAGTCTGTGCAATGAGAAGCCACTGAAGGCTTTTCTATTATAAAAAGACCGCTCTGGCTAAAGTACAGAGAACTGATTGTAGGAGCAGGAGTAGAAAAAGGGAAGAAGACCAGGCAAGAGCTCATGTGGCTAGTGCTAGGGAGGTCACAAGAGGGGTGGATACAAACAGATGTATATGGAATATGTTTTAGATATAGAACCAGCCAATGGGTGGATAATTAGTATTCTTATTTTACAGGTAAGGAAACTAAAGCACAGGCAGGTCAAGTAACCTGCCCAGAGTCACAGAGCCAATATGGGGCAGAGCTGGGATTTCAAATCCAAGCAGTCTCACTCTATTATACATATATATAGTTTACATATTATACATATATATACATATTATATATTATGCATATTATATATTTGTTATACATATTATATATTTTATTTAAAATAGTAATAAAATTTAGGAAGCTGAGGCAACTGCTCTTTCCAAAGTACTGCGTAATTTTTGAGTAACTAATGATTTGCTTATGATATTCTTCACTAATCAAGCGTGTCATCAGTGATACTAATTTTTCATTATTTCTGTTCACAGGACACAAATTCATGAGAACTATCCATATGCCAAAATAACTGTAAAAATCAGTAAAATGAATTAGAAATTGAGCCATTATCAAGGAAACATTTTGAGAAAACAGATTAATCATTTAAAAAATTTTTCAACTTCTTAGAGGATTTAGCAGTTAGTACTCAAAATACCTTGTGTTTATGCATATTATTGTCTGTATGAGGAAGCAAAGTTCCCTTACATAAAACTGATATCCAAATCTGTATTTCTTCAGGTCTTTATAAAGTTCTCCAAGTATTAAAGTTATGCTAATTTCAATCAACACTTTCCATTTTATGTATATGTTCATTTTATGTATTTCATTTATATAATTCCTTTGTTAAAATCTTATATAAACACTGTTATATTAAATTTTTACATTGTTGAATGCTCCCTCTGTTATGGGTTGAATTGTGTGCCCCACCCAAAAGAAGTCCTAACCCCCAGGACCTTAGAATGTAACTTTATTTGTAAACGTGGTCCTTACAGAAGTAATCAAGTCAAAATAAGTTCATTAGGGTGGGCCCTAATCCAATATGACTGATGTCCTTATAAGAAGGGGAAATTTGAACACAGAGACAGCCGCAGGGAAGGGAAGACAAGACACAGGGAGATTGCCATGTGCAGATGGAGGACTGGAGTGATGCATCTACAAACCAAGGGACTCAGATTGCCAGCAAACCACAAGAAGCTCCGAAGAGGCAAGGAAGGATTTCCCTACAGGATTCAGCAGGGTCCTGCCAACACTTGATTTCGGACTTTCTAGCCTCCAGAACTGTGCAACATTTCTGTTGTTTTAAGCTGCCCAATATGTGGTATTTTCTTACAATGGCCCAAGGAAACTAATACACCCTCCTTCTTGGAAATCTCCCCTCCCCTGGCTTTCAGGTGACACTACATTCCTCTGGTTTTCTTCCACAACACCATCCTCTCTTTTCATTCACCTTCACGGGTTCCCACTTGTTCTGCCTGTCCTGAAATACTGTGTCTCCCAAAGGCCCTGTACAAAGCCCTCTTCTCTCCTCTGTCTACACACTTGCTGTAGCTGGGCTCATCAATGCCTGTGGACCTCCTCTCTCAGCCACTCACAGCCAATCAGTCATTAAGTTCAACAGATTCTATCTCCATGCTATCTCTTGAATCTACCCATTTCTCTCTGTTTTTACTGCCAATCAGATCACTATCACCACTTACTTGCTTACCAAAACATTCTGTTCTTTTTTTCTGTATAAGAAAGGCCTGAGAACTGAGGTTCAAAACTCCGAAGGGTGAAAGGGAATGGGAAGGGAATGCAAAAACCATGAGTATCCAACCAGGATACCATGAGGATTCAACCAGGAAAATAAAAACCATTCTACGTGAAACAGAATTTAATGCAGAGAATTAAATGCACAGGTGAGGGGCTTCCCTGGTGGCACAGTGGTTAAGAATCCACCTGCCAATGAAGGGGACACAGGCTGGATCCCTGGTCTGCGAAGATCCCACATGCCGCGGAGCAACTAAGCCTGTGAGCCACAACTACTGAGCCTGCGCTCTAAAGCCCGCGAGCCACAACTACTGAAGCCCACATGCCTGGAGCCCGTGCTCCACAACAATAGAAGCCACCGCAATGAGAAGCCCACGCACTGCAACGAAGAGTAGCCCCCGCTCGACACAACTAGAGAAAGCCCACGCGCAGCAACGAGGACCCAACACAGCCATAAATAAATAAATAAATAAATAAATAAATAAATAAATAAATTTTAAAATAAATAAATAAATGTACAGGTGACAGAAGAGCTGAGAACAGGAGACAGCAGCACAGAGATTAGCAACAGGAAGCCACTAGCATGCTCAGGCTGTTAAGACAAAGGGAAGAAGCAGGGTTACCAAAGCCAAGGGGTCAGGGTCACCTGGCAGAAGCAAGAACCAAAGGACTGGCAGACATTGTCAGAAACACAATCTAAGGCAGAGAGAGGAAAAAAATAATTATCCTGACTTCTCCCTTCTTATCTCCCAATCTTCCACCAGTTTCTGAACCCAGCCAGAAGCCAGATGATGCTGGCACCTGCACGGGTCGGCCTCACAGCAATATAGAAAGAGAAGAGGAGATGAATCTGGGAACAAATAGGCTCAGGACTGGCACAATGCAGGATTTTTTTTTTTTTAAGTCTGAGTATTAAAGGAAAATTATCTTGGTTCAGAATAGCAAGACAGGACTTTAACAGAGGGAATGGTCAAAAGTGTCAAATATAGTATAAAGAAAAGTCAAGAAGAAGAAGAAAAAATACAGGAAAAGAAAATCACTGGTATTCTTCTGTTGAGCAGTACAGAAATCTAACTGCAGAGGTTTAAAGAGAAATGGATGTAAACGAAGGTGACGAGGAGGACTACTCTTTTGACCATAAGAAAAAAGCAATTCCAGCTGGAAAGCAACAAGCTCTGATAAAGTCCATAAAGGTTTCTTGACCGTAAGGGAGACCTGTGTGTATTTGAAGGCAAAAGAGAAAAAGCCAGTTTAATGGGTTAGAGATCAAGTTCCATTCCACAAAATGGCACTGAATATTGAAAACCTGTTAAAACAAACAGATTTCCATGGTTCATTAAATGACCACTTAATTCAAGTAACAACCAATACAACTAATTCCTAGAGTTCAATTAAATGAACACCACAAATCATATGCTACATAACCTACAACTTCATTTTTCTCATCAGCAACAATTGTGTTTGATTTTAAGCTCCTAGTTAAACTATAAATTAAGAGGGTTCTGCACTTGGTTTATGTTTTGTTTTTTACAAAATTAGAGTACTTATTTCACCTAATTCACTAGTAAATGTTGGTTGAAACTCAGGATGACCCAAGTACATTTTTGTGATTTCCGACACACTAACAAATATGTTAAGAACTCATGTTTCCTGGAAACCCACTCCTCCTGACTCTTCCTTTTCCCTTGGCTCCCACCCTCACTCTGCATTTGTCAAGTTCTACACTTATTCTTTCACGATCTCTTGCACAGCGCTCCTCCCTTTCAGCTCCTACTGCCAGCACACCAGTCAAGTTACATCACACCTAACAGACAATAGTTTTTTCCCCACTTCAATGCTCCTATACCTGTAATTATGACAAGAGCAAAAATATCAACGGTCCTCGCTGACTTAAGTCAAATCCAAACTCTTACAATATGACTGGATTTCAAACTTTATTGCTCCAAACAAACTGGAAAAGTCACGTTTCACCAACCACACCCTGAACTTCTCTACCTACTCCTTAGCTTTTGCCAGACCCTAAACATGTGGTGCAAGCTAGCTTGCTTTGACGTACGGAAATTAGTAGATTCCTTCAAGGCTGTCGCTCCTGTGTTCCCTAAACACAACAGCCAGAGGAGAAACACGGCTCTGGACGCCCTTAATACGTAAGCATTACTCATCAAGAAAGTGAGTAGCCATTTATTTTCCCTGACAGGTTTGAAGTTGCTCCGAGTCGGTACATCTTTTTATTATCACCCTGTAAGCCCATAATGATTACCTATTGCATGAAATCAAAATCTCTTGACAATACCGCTCACAAACATGTTTTAAAGAAAAGCTCGAAAACAGTTTTACGGGCCTTCCCTACCCGTCGGGCAAGGTCAGAACCAAGCCCGCGCCTTTCTGCCTGTCAAATTAGCTGCCCCATTTGACACACTAGAAAGCAATTATCACGATCCGGGAGAGCCCCTGAGAACGGAAATGCCCTGTACGAGCCGGCAAGTCTGAGCGCGTGGCTTTCGGGGCGTGGGTCCCGCCGGGGACTTCCTCAGGCCTGCACTTAGGGCTCCTTCCGGCCGCGAGGCCGCAGGCAGAAGACTTCCGAGGCGAGTCCCGAGTCCCAGTCGCTCTCACCTGCATCCGCCCCCGAAGCAGGGGGCTGCGCCCGCGGGCGCCAACGCGCAGAAGGGCCGCCAGCACAGCCATGGTGGCCGAGCGCGGAGCGGACAGTTACCAGCGGAGAGAAGGGATCGCCAAAGGCGGGTCCCTGACTCCGCTTCACCCGCCGACCCGGCCGCCTCCTCCAATAGCAGCCTCGGGCCGCGACGGCCGGCGGCCATTGGCCAGCAGCAGAGGAGGGGCGGGGCGGAGCCTGGCGCTGGGACGCCCGAGCGGCGCGTGGCAGGAGGCGCTGGCTTAGAAGCCAGCTGATAAGGTGCCAGGTCCCCTTTCCACTACTTCTGACCTTCTGAGACCAGTGGTTTATGTGTAACCTGGGCCTTTTCTGTTCACTGGGCCAGCTTCTCTCACTTAATACCCAGAAAGCACAAAGGAAATTCATGAAAATATTTTCAAGCAATCCAGTTAGCTTTTCATTTATGATGAGATAATTTTGCAATTGTTTCTTAGTAGGAGGAAGAAGAGGAATAGGAAACATTAATGCCTAACTTTGAACAATTAATGAAATTATATTAACCTTCACAAAAACTCCATGAATTAGATGCTATTATTATCCACCCCTTAACTAATGAGATAACTGAGCTACAAAGAAGTTAACTTATTTTTCCATGATTGCATGGAAAGTGGTAGAGCTGGGGTCTGAACTGATAGCATTACATGGCATTGCTTTCCTGTACCTATTTCCAGAGAATGATGTAAGTGTTAGGTATGATTATTCTCACATTTTGGGAACCCATTGCTTAATTTAGGATCTTCAGCTGGAGACAGCAAATTTTTGTGACTTTGTAACATTGTTTTCGTTTATATTTATTTTATTTATTTATTTAATTTTTTTCTATTTCTTTAATTTTGCTTGTTGTTGTTGTTTTGGCTTTTTTTTTGCCCAAGTGGCTTGTGGGATTTTGTTCCCCAACAGATATTGAACCCAGGCCCACAGCAGTGGAAGTGCGGAGTCCTAACCGCTGGACCACCAGGGAATTCCCTATACTTACTTTATACAGAAGATAGGAGTGACAACATACAAAGTGAGCACTTTAACCCTACTTACTCCAAGCCAAACCCAGGTTTTTCCTAAAGTAAAATCCCCACCCTTAATTATGTTTTGTAACAAGTGGGAGATTGTATTTGTCAAAGTTGGCCACACCAAAAGTTAGTGTTGGGCTGCACCCCAGCAGGACTTCAAAGCTTGTAATTGCCCAGCCTCAAGATGGAAAGAATCCACAGTTAGCGACAGAGACATCAATGGTTTATTGGATAGGGGATCTTATTTACACCCAAAGCAAGAGGGTCCTGGAGAGACACACCATGGTGGGCAGCAGGTGGCAAGCTGGCAGTGGCAACAGTCTTCCCTACCGGAAGAAGAGGGAATTATTATGGGGGAATTGATATCAGGTTGGCTCATCAGTTGCCAGGGAAACCAGCAGAGGAGCACAACCCTCACTGCTCCTTTGACAAACCATCTTTGTGAAGCTGTTCTGATTTAAAGATTACAACACTCACTAGCTGGGGCCAGGGCAAGTATGTAGGCATTTACTGATCAGGCTCTATGATTAAGAGGGAAGGTCAGTCAGGTGACTAGGGTATAGGTGAAGCAGGGTCTGGTTGAGGGATGTACAGAGAGCAAGAGAACAGCCATCTTGGGTAGCCTAATCATACAATTAGCCTACCCTACAAGCTCTTCTTTCAATATGACTCATGCTCACTCCTCCAACCAGAGGTGGGGTTGGTGTTCCCTCCCCTTGAATCTGGGGAGGGAATACTGACTGCCCTGACCGTGGAGTATCACAGAAGTGAGGTATGTGACCTCCCAGGCTAGGTCTAGCCAGAAATATGGATTAAAAAAAGCTCTCTGATGATTTCCAGTCCCAGCCTTCAACCTTCCCAGACATCATGGAGCAGAGACCAGCCATCCCTTCCTGTGCCCTGTCTGAATTCATGATCCACAGAAACGAGAGAAAATAAATGGCTATTGTTTTAAGCCACTATGTTTTGGGGTCATTTTTACATAGCAAGAGATAAATACAGCACCCTTATCTTTACTTTCCCAATCACCCTAGGTTGGTCCCTTACAGTGGTGTGTAATACCTTCACCTACCAGATCCTCTATAATCAATAGGTCACCAAGTCCTGCCTCCTTTCTTTGAACGTCACACTCAAGGCTTCTCTCTTGCTGACCCTACTGTAGGCCAAGCACAAACCTTTTTGTACCTACTGCTTTAATGGCTGTGAAAGGAGATCATTACAATGTGTACCAGTGCTGAAATTGTGTTTGTGTGTGTGTGTGTTTGTGCATGTGTGTGAAATGTATAAGGTATATCTGATCTTTATCTGAAAAAGTTGAATTTTAAAGAAATAACAGAAAATTAAACAGCTAGTCTGGCCTAATAAACAGAGGCCAAGGCTAATAACTACACTAGGTGAACAAACAGCAAAAGATGACTGGTTATAATAATAGCTCCTTACATAGTTCTTAGTATGGGGCATTTCTTTCACTGTTTAATTCTTTTAATCCTCACAAAAACCCAATGAATTAGGGAGCTCTGTTACTCATATTTTATAGATGAGGAAACTTAGATTCCATAAACTGTCTAAGGTCACAGAGCAAGTAATTAGTGACAGAGCTACAATTTGAACCCAGGCTATCTGCTTGCCAGAACTAGGCTCTTAACCTCTACACTAGTTTTGCCTTAGGAGAGACTTGCCTTAGAAGCACAGGGGTCAGCTTTGGACATTTCTGCTGTCAAAAGCACTATCAGGAAATATTGTCACTATGTTGGACAGGATGACTTCTAGAGAAGTTCAAAGAGACTTAGGGGCAGTTGGGAGAGAAGGAGAGCAAATTTACTCCTGAGCTACAGCAGATAGCTTCCCTTCAAACTAAAATTCAGAAAAATAAGAAGGCCAAAATGTAGTTAATAATTTCATTTAAGAATCTAGGAATTTGAGAAGTCGGTTTTTTTTAAGAAAATAGGGAAATTCACTGCAACAAGAATAATAGTAGCACTTGAGTGGCTTACACTTAGACTCCTAAATAAATAAAATCTAATTCTGATCTTTATTTACATTTATCCAAAAAATTTAATTAGGAACCCATTCAGGATTAAAGCACAGAATTGGGAGTTAGGGCAAAGAGGTAATTGTTGACGGTATTAAATAGATGAAATTACCCAAAGAGTCTACAGAGAAAGAAACTTGGGGAACACCTGCATTTAGGTGGAGGAAGAGGCCTCACCAAAGTAGATGGAGCAAGAATTATAAAAAGAAAGATAGCAGAGAATCAGATTATGCTGTGAGCTGTGTCATGCTGCACCCTCCACCTCCACTTCTTTATACGTCTGTGATAATCCCCATTCACACCCTGGATGTGAAGCCATAACCACCCCGAGGGGAAGCAGAACCAAAGCAAACAGACAACAGGACACTAAACTTTTTATTCCAGAATTCTAAAGTCACAGTTCAGGTAAAAGACAACAAATATTTCAAGTCCATTTTTCCTACCCTTACCCAATACTAGTTAAGTAGAACTCAGGGGAGAAAGGCTAGAGCTGGAGAGGGAGCCAGAGGATCAGCCTCTGAGGAGTGTCCCTGATCTCTGTCTCCTCCTGCAGCCCAGCCACAGGGGAATGTGACATTAGAATCATCCCCTCTACACACACACACACACACACACACACACACACACACACACACACACAGGGTAAATTCAGTGGTATGAGGAAGAGTAGATCTCAGTTCCCTGAGTCAAACCAGCTTGTCTGAAAAGGTAGCCCACCTGAGCACTCGAGGATAAATGGAAGATTGCTTAGGGTGCTTGGATATGAGGAGCCTAAGGTAGCCTCACAGAAAGTCCCCATGACCCAAAGAGCCCCCCATGGGTGGGCTAAATGGGTGATTTTCCTGTTACAGCTGTGAAGAGTACAGAAGTCAGCTGAACGGGAGCTGGTGATCCTCAAGAGGCTGCACTGTTGGGAAACTGGGCCTCACCATACAAGTCATACAGGCATTACCATGCTGGATATGAGGCAGACCAGGACGATGTGATACCCAGGGTAGAAGGGGTGAGGGGAACAATCCTGAAAGGGACCAACATTTAACTTAAAATTTATGAAAAGATAACTGAATTTGACTGAGTTTAGGTGAAAATGACTAGATTAAAATTTCTTCCATGAGATAGAAATGAAGTGTTTGAATAAAAAAAAAAATTAAGTCCAGTTTAGAGAGAATTTAAAGCTTCTTTTTTTTTTTTTTTTTTTTTTTTTTGCATATCTGAATTTGTAGCTTCAAGTCATCATTCCTATCCCATTAGGTAACATAGTGTCTGGACACAGAGTCATTAATGAAGACTACATCTTTCGAAATGTACCTCATCTTAGATTCTAAGTTAACTACATTTGTTAGAGACCTAGCCAGTAAGTGTAAGTGGAGTCTTATGTCTTGGAAAGTATACTATCAGTATTGACAAAATAAACTTTTTGGCCTCTTCCTCTTTATAAATGTCCATAACTATAGTCATAAGCCCCAGAGTGCTTTTCTAAAAGTATAAGTTAGTTTTAGGAACATTAGAATAATATTTTCATAGCAGGGAACAAAGTGGAAAATAAACAATTTTCTTAAGAGTTTAGAAAAAATGCATGTATTAGATTCACAATACAAGGATATTTGTTATTCACTTCTAATTAAATTCCTCTATAACAAGTAACTTCTATCATAGTTAGTCTGTTGGAATAACTCCTTGTACTAGGTTGACTAGTGTCCCCCACAAATCCTGCCTGTGAATGACTCTATTTGGAAATAGGGTTTTTGCAGATGCAATCAAGTTAAGATGAGGTCATACTGAATTAGGGTGGGCCCTAAACTAAATACAATGACTGGTGTCCTTATAACAAGAAAGGACACACACAGTGAGAGGGCCATGTGGAGGAGGCAGAGACTGGAGAGATGCACCTACAAAAAATGAACCACCAAGGAATTCCAACAACCACCAGAAGCTAGGAGAGAAGCATGGAATAGATTCTCCCTTAGACCCTACAGAAGGTACCAACCCTGCCAACACCTGGATTTCAGACTTCTAGCCTCCAGAACTGTGAGAGAATAAATTTCTGTTTGTGGTACTTTGTTATGGCAGCCATAGGAAACTAATGTACTCATCCTGAGTCAAATTACATACGTCATTTCCTTATGTTTTCTAATTATATACCCCACAAAACATCTCCTTTCTTGAAATCCTGGGAAGGACAGTGTCAAGAGCTTCTCTAGCAGACATTTAGAAATGTTTGTACCCCATTGTTGAAATAATTTTCCAAGCCCAGGGTGAAGCTCCTCCTGCCTCGGGTGCCATGTCAGCAAACTGAAACTCAGATAATTTTCATGTCCCCGTAAATGCTTCACTTGACCCGAAATAGAGTATATCAAACCAGCCAATCCCCAACTGCCAAGAATTTTTAATAACTTCTTTGTTCTAAGTAAGGTCAGATATGCAACCTCAGACAATTAACTTAAACCAAATACTCTTTCCTTATTCCCTGATTGACCTGCTAGCCTTATAAGGATGTCCCTGACCTCCAAGCCAATCATGCTGTTTCCACTTTGCCACTTCTAAAGCTCTATAAAACTCGCTCTTGCCCCAGATCCCTCAGCAAGAGTGCTCCGCTGCTTGTGAGGCACTGTACTCCCCCAAATCCATGGGGAGTACAAGTTTTCCCTTGAATAAAGGATATCAAACTCGTTATTAAATTGTCCTGTTTTTGTCATCTGACAACATGTATTCAACAAGAAAATGATTACAGTAGGACGATGGCGCAACAGGAGAGTTCCTAAAAATAACTTTCATATGATTCATCTTGGGGTTTAGAACAAAAAGACACAAAAGAAGATATTTTAGGAAGTTCTTAATGAGTGTAAGACAGAAGTCCTACTTGTCCCACGAATGACTTTTGGGCTTGTTACATGTTCCTCCACTTTTAGGAGGTCTGCTCAACAGTGGCTCCCAAGCCTTTCAATTCAATTTTACAAGTAGTGGGCCCCTAACTGAGCAAGGAACTGCACTAAAAAATGTGGGAAATTTTTTAAATGATGAAAGTCCTTTTCCTGCTTTTATGTTTTAGATTTGGAGTGGCTCCTCAGCCACAGGCTAAAAGGAATGACCCAATTCACATCTGCTGCTGTCTTAAGCCTCAGACATTGAGGTATGAGCTCAATTAATAGAAAATTAGAGCTAGGCCAGTGGTCCAGAAATGCCACAGATTTAAAGCAAACATAATCTTACTGACCACTACTTATCACTCAGTACATTTAGTCTACTTCCAAACGTAGGCTAAGAAGCAACCCAACAGCTAGTCCCTACCTACTTCACCTGGTACAAGCATACTATGAAATGTTCTTATTCATTCGGTGAACACAGAAGTAAAGGCGAACAAAGGTCAGATTCTAGAGATAATACATACCTAGAATCAATAATGTGGTGTGGGGAGGGGTCAATAGACAGTCAAATGAAGGTTGCTAACCTGGAAGATGGAGATAGTTAAGTGGAGCAAGTCTGTGATGGATGATGAGATGTTCAATACATACCTGGAAATTCATGTTGATCTTGACAGCAGTTGCAGACAGTCTGGAGCATCAACATGCAGATGGTGGTTGAAGCCACAGAGGTAGATAAAATTACCCAGGAAGAGTATGTAGCTCAGCAACAGTAGAAATGGAGATGAAATTCTGGGATGTGCAGGCAGAGGAAGAGCCAGAGAATGAGACTGAGAAAACTAAGAGAGATAAGTGTGGGACCAGGAAAGAATGGTATCTTTGAAGCCAAGAGATGAACCAAATTCAATAACCAGGAGTGTTCAAGGTGCAAATGCTGTAAGGAGGTCAAGTAAGAGGAAGACTGAAAATGAGCCTTCTGATAAAGCAATGATCACTGATGACCTTGGCAAGAGGACCAGTGGGGACATAAGCCAATGAGTACTAAGCAGAAGAAACAGAGACAGACTGTGGACTATTCTTTCAAGATGTTTAGCAGAAAATGGAGGAAGGAGGAAAACAAGGTCATAACTTGACCAAGGTAGGGGAAGGCAGTTTTTTAAGGATGGCGGATACTTGAATATGGTTGTAAGCCAGTGGTTCTCAAACTTCAGTGCGTCAGCATCACCTGGAAGGCTTATTAAAATTCAGATCGCTGAACCCCCCCGAAGACTTTCTGAATCAGTAGGTCTGGGGTGGAGCTCAAGAACTTGCATTTCCAACAAGTTCTCGAGTGATGATAATGCTGCTGGTCTGTGGACCAAAACTTTGAGAACCCCCGTTGGAGGCTAAGGAGGAAATAACTAATAAAAGGATGTTTGGAAGATATAGGAAATGTAGGTATTTTGGAGCAAAACACAGAAGCAGAAGGAATTCAGTGAAAAGATTAAAAAAAACAGTTGGCCTCGAGTAAGAAGTGAGGCAGCCCTTCCTCTGAGATAGGTAGGCAGATGAAAATGGGCACTGTTAGAGGTAAAGTTTAGCGGTAGAGAAAGCAAGTTATGAAAGTGCATGCCTGAAAGCCTTATTTTATTTTCTCTGCTTATATTCCCAAAGTAAGGTCATCTGCTGAGAATGGAGGAGGTAAGGTAGAGTAGGGGGAAAGAAAATTACACACTTAGCAGCCATAGGAAAAGGGCCTTGTAAAGGTAGTCCCAAGCCCCACCCTTTCTTAGAGGTATGATAATTGTGGTCTCTTAACAGGAGTGTTAATTTTCAAACCTGGCTTGTTGCAAAGTTGGCTCTTTCCTCTCTGCCTTCCTGGTTCCCACTGCTACCCTTCAACCATCAACCACTGTCAAAGAAACATCTAAGTAGTATCAGTCTGCTTCAGCAACCACAATAATAATAAAATATCGCATTTATCATTAATGAAAATAGCAAACCCCAATAACACCCAGGGAAGTCTCCTGTCATTCTTTAGATAAAAACAGCCAAAAACTAGTATAGATCTAAGTTTGAATCAGCACTTGTGACATCAGGCTGTTACCAATTCAGAGAGCAGGCTGCTACGTACTCTCTTTACCCGCTGTGGGATCTCACTATCAAAGGTTTTTAATCTTGAGTGTTGGAATACTTAAAATTTATACACAGAATTGTTCGTATGTTTATATGCATGTCTTTTTCTTTAATCAGATGCTCATAAAAGTCTGTAACTCCTCAACAGTCTAAGACCCCTGTTCCAGACTGTCCATTGGTTAAAACAGAAGTTTAGTGACATGCAAAGTCCGTATTTGATTTTACAGTCTAGAACAGGCAATTAGAAAATAAACTCTTCCCATTTAAAACAAAGTGTTAAACTCTACTCTGTTCTCAGGCACACACGCCTCATTCATTCGATCCACACTTGAATGCCTTCTGTGTGCCAGACACGTTTCTTTTTGCATTCAGTTTTAGCAGGACTGGATTCAACCTTGGATATTTAGGGGATTCTCTTTGAGAAAAATAATATCAATAACAAATACAAAACTCTAAGGGCCACTCCCAGCGCCTTGGGAGACATGTGCAAGTAAGGGGCCCAGAAGCTTCTGCCTAAGTTTCTATGCCTAACCTGTTTCTAGGTTCTGGGGAATCTTAAACTGAGGCCACACTTTTCTCTGCCTTCATTTCCAAGTCAATTTCTCCCCACTCCCAAATCCCAGAAAGTCCAAGGTTGATTTTAGGGTCATTATGAAGTGCTAAAGACTGAATGTCTGTCTCTCTCCAAAAATCATATGTTGAAACCTAATCGCCAATGTGATGTTATTGGGAAGTGGGGCCTTTACTTTGGGAGGTAATTAGGTCACGAGACTGGAGCCCTCGTGAATGGGATTAGTGCCTTTATAAAGGAGACCCAGAGCTCTCTAAACCCTCTTTCTACCATGTGAGGACACAGTGAGAAGTCAGCAGTCTGCAAACTGAAAGAGGTTCCTCACCAGAACCAACCATGCTGGCACTCTATCTCAGACTTTGAGCCTGCAGAACTATGAGAAATAAATTTCTGTTGGTTTATAAGTCATGCAGTCTATGGTACTTTGTTACAACCACCAAGACTAAGGCACAGTCCATCTTCATAACCTTATTACAACTATCTCTAGCTTTGAAATTTAAATATTCACAAACTTCCAAAAATATACAAAACATGAAATAATTTGTTTTATACTTTTTACTTTTGTCTGATATAAAATTTAAATTTTGGTTATGACATGACCTATCTAAACGGATGAATGAATGCATTAATCACTTTCAGGTTTGAAAATTCTGACCTCTTCCAGGCATGATAGCCCTATGCCATCATCAATGGAAAAGCTACATTCCTGTTAGCTTTCATTTTGAACTAGATTTTGAAATTTAAAAGAAATAAGTGGGTTCCTTTTCATATTTCTGATTCCTAAGGCTGGCTAAGATTTACTATTTCATAATTAAATATATAAATATACCTATTATAAAAATTTTAACTAAACTCTTAGAAACTATTTTACAGTAGAACATCAACATTTTCTTGATAGGTGAAAGCTTTTATATTACGTTTTTATTTTGCAAGAAAATAAATTATACAACTTAAAAAATAAAATCCAAAAATTAAGCAGTTCATCAAAATATTTCAGCCTACTGCATACAGAAACTGCTACCATTTAAAATTGTACAGCATTATCATCTCAGTATGTAGTGGCACACATTCAAAACTGTATATACGAGGATAGATTACAACTTAGGAACTCGAATTTGTTCAACACTCCAGACAACATATATAGTGTAGATGACAGGAAAGCTCTCATTGTAATGTTTATTTCACAAACATGACATTGGAAGAGTTTATAAGATAGCATCCCAGTCATTTACATGAAAATAGAAAAAACAAGCTTGAGTTTAAGATAGCAAATCTTTCTGGAAAACTAGCAAAACTTTCACCCAAATTGAATTTTTAAAATTTACCCTTTGAGCAGGGCCAATGACATCCTACTGCAAATAATACAAAATACTTTTAAACTGCTCCTGTCATAGTTTGTATTAAATTTAATAAAAGGTAAAAATAAGAAAGCTAACATTTCATTTTTGGAAATTTTAACATTTATGCACAAAATAAGAGAAAGAGACTTAAAGTTTGCCAAAATGCAGGGACCCCTCCAATAAATGTAAAAATTGGAAGACTTCAGAATTTATTTCAAGATACTCATTAAATCATTAGAACAGTAATACTCTAAATATTTAACTCATTGTAAGCATTAAAATTGTTCTGTATTTTCACTTTGTCTTTGTTTCACATCTACTTACTCTGGCAATGAGATGGCAACAAAGGTTAACATTTTCAAGATGGCTCCACCTTTATATTAGAAGAGGAATGTTCAAATCTTAACCTCTGAAGTGTCCTATTGCCATACTGCTCATGAAAAAAATATATGCATATATATGTTTATATTTTTCCCCTTAACTATGTCAGAGTTCATCCCTGCTCAGATAGCACTAATTTTAAGTGCACATTAGAGAAAAGGGACTTAGTAATAAAGGATACTAACTGTGATTCTGTATCTTTAGCAAATTGCTGGTAGTTTTTTTTCCAGATCCTTTTATTTTAAATTAGCAAATCTGTTGTCAAAATATATCTAAAGAAAATTCAACAATGGTATAGGCACCTTGTCAACTAAATGGTTTTCATAAACACCAAAAAGTAGTCAGATAAACTTTTCTATACATAATGAACAAAATGATGAAAACTGTAAGTCTACAGTATTTGTTGCTGTTCTATTCCCCAAAATACAATTAGGACATAATTAGCAATTTAAAAATTTATAAAATTTAATAGAAAACTTTGCTATGGATTTAGAGTTACCCACTTTTGCATTAAATTTGCCTTTATAAATCAAAACATCATGGCTCTCATTTTTAAATGACTAAAAAAAGATTAGAAATTCCAAAAAAAGTTCTGAGAACTATTCTGGTTTAAAACAACAACAAATCTTAAACTTTAAGAAATGGCCTGTAATTTTTCCTTCCATTGCTTCCTCCTTTGGCGCTCCTGTATCGGACAAGCAAATATGCCAATACCAAACTATTTGTTAAATATAAGGGCCACAATTATTACCAAATTATCAGTTCTTAAAAATTTTGAATTTACCCATTGTTAACAGTCATCTAATTAGAGAAAACAGTGAGCGCTAATTTAGATTAACCTTCACAATATGCTTGGTCTAATAACTGACATATGCTACCTTAGAGCTCAAATGTAAGATTTTAAATTAGAAACAAAATTCCAATTTCCTATGAGTTTCAGAATAGGCCTTTGACTACAGCCAGCAAAACCTTAAATGTTTTAAATTTGCTGTCCTTCCTTTCAACAGGCAGCTCACAAAGTCTCTTGGGATTGGGGACAGATTCCATGAAATGCTTTTAAGCACTCTGTAATAATACTGTACGCCTTTCAACACTCTGGCACTCCATTTCCTACTATCATCAAAATAATTTAAAATATTACTTAATATCAAATAAAATATAAAATAATTTGCAAGAAACTTTGAAATGTGCACCACAATGAATAAAATCCATGTTGAGCCATTCTTTCCCAATGGGGAGTAAGTTTTTCTCTTTTAAGTTGTTCATGTCCTCAAGTCCTAAAATCTCCATTACTCTGGGTATTCAGTTGCCAGCAACTAGTAAGTTGCTACTTTGGATTGACTAAAAGGAACAAGGTAAGTAAGTGTTGCCTTCTGAACATTTTTTAAATGTTTACTTTTAAAATATATAAATATATATGTACATATATTTGGCAAGTGTACTGCTCATATTAAGATTGCAACAATTTTGCTTATGCTTTTCAGGTCTATGTTGTGGTTTTTCTCTTCCTCCTAGGTGACTGATACTTATTACTTTTTAAAACAGAATGTCTTCCTTTCCAGAAACCTGAGGTTATAAATCCCTAATCATGAGACTTTAAAATGTCAAAATATTTCTATGCTACAGATTAAGAGGTCAGTTACATAACTGTATTATATTAAAGCAGGAGATTTCTGTCTTGTTTTTAATAAATTTGAATATGGCATAATAAATATTAAGTATATAAATATTAAGTGTCTTAGTAAACACTTAATATGCTTGTTTTGCTGTTTTGACTCTGCAATCGACCTATCTCCATACATTTTTTTAAACAATTAAAATAATAATTAATATGAGCTTCACTTTTTCAAAACAAGCTCTCTTAGCCATGTAAGATTTTAAAAACTCTTCATCATTTAACAATAAACAACTAAGACAGTAGTCTCCTGCTTAAAAGAAAGCCAACGTTTTTTAGTTGGAAAAATTTAATACCATTTTTAAGTCACCACTAAAATCCAGTTGCTATACTGAAGCAGTGTTTGAACATATAATTTGATACCATTATAAACTTATCTTTTCACCTATATCTGCCCTGTCCCAATGTTGTGTAGACCAGCTCACTCTTTTGATCAAAAGAAACCAAGAGTGCTATTTCTAGTTTTAATTGCATTTTTTAAAACAAACGTTAACAGCATTTTTCAGCACACAAACATCTGAAGATCCTTCCTTGTGCAAGTACATTTTTGTAAGAGAGGAAAAAAAGAAAAAGAAAGAAAAAAAAAAGCAACAAGAACCCCACTTTCACCCTTCCCAACTGTATTTCTTCCGGTGGGTATAAATCAGATTTTTAAAAGTTCATAATGGGCTCTTCATGAATGCAAGTTTCTCCACAAAACGGCATGCTGTTAAAACAGAGTGTGCAACATGAAGGGAATGCCACCATGCTAACTAATGTGACTGGCAAAATATAGTTGTTTTGTTAGGTAAGGCAGAGATTTTAATATTTATGTAATCAAAGTCCAAATAAACCTTCCTCTAGCACAAACTGCAAGAACTTTCTGCCCAAGCACTCCAAAATTTGGGTTCTTAATATTGTCCATGATATTCAAAATTATGCCATATATATGAAAGTGTTGATATCAGATTCATCTCTTCTGATGTATTTGTGCTCTATTAGCCATTCTATTTGCTCTTTTATCATTTTCTTTTGTGGCAAGAACATGTTTTTCAAAATTTCTACTAATTCAGTCTGCAGCTGAGCATTACTAATTTTCTTTCTCATCTTCATTATTTGTATGATAGCTTCCTAAAAGAAAAAAATAAAAATGAAAAATTATTTTAAGTAAAACAAAACAAAAAATGACTTTTAATGTATTTTATCTTCTATCCAATACCTATCCAAATGATTAGCAATCACTAGATTAATCTTGAGACCAGTATCTTTTTTTCACTCTGAAAAATAAAATCTGCATACTATGGAGATTTTTAAAAATGAGGAAAAACAGAATTACCCATAACTTCCCTGCTGAAAAGAAAATCACACTTAAGGTTTTGGTGTATTTCCTTTCATTCCTTCGTATCCACACTATGTACATTTAAAAAGTTTATTTTACCTGTGAACACAATATGTATATAACCTGGTATTGTGTTAAGAATCAACTATCAACTAAGATACAACAAACCCCTTACACATACTTTTTCCCTTGTATTCACAGTTACTTCTTTGTATAGCAGTAGAGGCCAGTTGCTGTCTGTTTCAAAAATTAATAATTACTATTCTTTATAAATTTATCAGATTAATAAACTGTACTTGTTATAAGTATCTTCAGTTTGTACTGACTCAATTAAATGGTTTTAACTTTCTGTAGGAGTAAGCACTTTTCATCTAAATCAATTTTATCAATAGCTTCCTTGATGATTTCTTTAATTACTATTATTCTTTTAATAAGGAAAATTAGAAAATTACTACATATTTTCTCTTTTGCCTTTTCCAGTACAAGGTGTCTGCTTAGTCAACAAAAGGCATTCATCTGCCTTAGTGGAAGTTAGAATTCATTATAAAAGAAATGTGAAAACAAAAAAGGAATCAATATTTGCTTTTTAACATTGAAAATGGAGTTTGGCTACAAGGCAATAAGGCTTGGGAGTCAGGTACTACTCAGTATGAGAAAAGTATACCTTCAACTTCCCCTGTACAGATATGAGGATTCCTACACTGCCACTAGGAGGTCAGGTGAATTACTCCCAATGTCAGTATGTCCAGATCCAGGCTCTTGATCACAGGGGTTTATGTCAAGGGTCCAGAAAGAAAGAAGGAAGATGGAAAAAGTATGTCCCCCTACAGGCACTTGTACATTACAGAAACCAGTAAGTAGGAGAGAAACAACTGTAAATATTCCAATTTCTCCTATTCTAGCTTTGGTAGAGGTGAAGATGGCTGTGTTAGAGATGTTAAGAGAAAAACAGAGGAGTTCTGGCCCTGGCCCCATTTAATAGGTTGGAGGTCACTTGAAAAGTGGCATGATATGATGGAAGTAATTTGCCCTCCTGAATTTCTCTCAGTTCCCATATGATGCAGATAGAGTTTAGAGCCAAAGGACCTGCCACAGGGCCTTCAGTGTCAGGAGAGGGCACCTGTAACAGCAGATGATAACAGTGTGCCATGTAGGCCAAGTGCCACAAAGAAGATGTAGCAGAGGCTCAGAGGGCTCAAGAGCTCAGTAAGAGCAGAGGACAGGCAGCCAGAACAGGAAAGAGGCCACGTGGTCCTTACCCACTGGAAAAAGAATAAACCATAGTTCATCTGCTACAGACATCAGCAATAGATAGCAATAGAAAGTCAAATTCCCATAGGTGACAGATAAAGCACTCTAGAGATGACAGATAAAGCACTCTAGAGCTGACAAGACCAAAAACCCAGAACACTGTTACAACTGTATAGATAGGACAATCCCTTCACTGTCACTATGAAGTCACGTGAATTTCTCTCAACCTCAATACATGCAGATGCCATCTGTGAAAACAGCAAAGAACAGGGATGGGTGGAGTAGAATCAGGGAGAAATAAGAAAGTCTGAGCATTACCTAAAGGGATAGCTTGGATTAGCGGATTGAGCATAATTATGAATCAGTTTTAGACAAAACAAAAAAACTTCATTTTCTTTGCACATCTTATAGTATGACTATACCTGCCCATTCTACTTCATATCTCAACTCTAATCCATCTGTATTTATCCTGCTGTAGCCATAAACTAAGACTATATCATGCTTTTTCCTCCCAGAAGTAAAATTTTCCAATATCTCTTATTGAATAATACATTATCTTTTCATGGGCCATGGAAATTATTTCCTTTATTGCAAAGTTCATCTACACTTACACAGGAGGTTTAATTCTGAGCTATTTTCTTCTATTAATCTGTATGTTATGCTATTTTATTTTTGTAGATATTTTAATAAGTTTTAATATTTGGCAAGGCAAGTTCCACCACCATTAACACCTTATTTTTTTAAGGTTCTCAATCACTCTCATCTATTTGTTCTTTCTGATAAAACTGAGAATCAATTTTTAAAATTCCAAAAATATTCCTAGTTGAATTTTTATATGAAATTCAGTAGACTTGTTACTAGTATGGGAAGTTATTCAGCCTTATCATTAAAAAATATGGTACTTCGGACTTCCCTGGTGGCACAGTGGTTAAGAATCCATCTGCCAATGCAGGGGACACAGGTTCGATCCCTGGTCCGGGAAGATCCCACATGCTACGGAGCAACTAAGCCTGTGCACCACAACTACTGAGCCTGCGCTCTAGAGCCTGTGAGCCACAATTACTGAGCCCACGCGCCGCAACTACTGAAGCCCGTGCACTCTAGGACCCACGTGCCGCAACTACTGAGCCCGTGTGCCGCAACTACTGAGCCTGTGTGCTGCAGCTACTGAAGCCCGTGCGCCTAAAGCCTGTGCTCCACAACAAGAGAAGCCACCACAACGAGAAGCCCGCGCCCTGCAACAAAGAGTAGCCCCTGCTCATCGCAACTAGAGAAAGCCCGCACACAGCAACGAAGACCCAAAGCAGCCAAAAAAAAAAACAACAAATGGTAATTCATGTTAAAAAGAAGCCAGATACAAAGAGTACACTGTCTGATTCCATGTATATGAAGACCGAGAACAGGCAAAACAAAGCAATGGTGATAGGAATCAGGTGGGTTGAAGGGGGAGATTGGCTGAATGGAGACATGGGGAAATTACTGGAGTGATAGAAATGTTCTGTATTTTAATTGAGGTGATGGTCACACAGGTATACACATTTAGCAAAACACACTGAAAACTATGAAATATGTATTCTATTTTATGTAAGTTATACCTCAATTAAAAAATTTAGTAAGAAAAAAAGGAACATGATCTTTCTATTTATTCAAATCTCCTTTTGAATCTCTCAGGCAAAGGCCCCTCTCTTCATACAGGTCCAACACACTGCTTTTTAAAGAAATGCCTGTGAATTCTATGGTTTCTTCTTTTATTTTCTTAAATTTATTTATTTGTTTATTGCTAAATAGAAAAGCATTTGATTTTTATTTATCTTTTCTCTGTTCCTTTATCATATTATATGATCTACAAGTAGTGAAAAATTTTAATCTTTTCTTCTTTTTTGTTTCATGCTTGATTGCATTGGCCAATAGTTTCAAACAATATTAAATGAAAACAGTAAAAGTGGGACAACTTGGTTTTAATAAGACTATTTCTAAAGTTAAAACAGTCATACATTAGTTTGCAATAGGTATTCTTTATCATGTTCAGAAGGTATAATCCTAGTTTTAAAATATGTTTTTAAAGTGTCCCTAATTTCCCATTACAATGGAATTAGAAGTGTTAAAATTACATTTTAAATACTCAATCCTAGAATCGTACTTGTTGTTGATATACATTTATTCTCTTTGACATGCAGTCAGAGAAGTCTAACCTAAAACCAAGGTTTTGCCCAACCAACAGAACCTACCAGAGACCACCAAGTCATATAGACATCTCTTTGAGCAACTAAGAGAATGTTACTAATACAATTTTTAAATTTCAGTAAATTGAAAATTAGCTCTTCTGTACGAAAAGTCTGAGTACCTACATTCCTTTAATTTAAAAAAAAGATTTGAAGATTAAAAAAACAACAACAAAGTTTTTCAAAATTTAGACATTCTGTCTTAATATTACAAACCTGGGTTCTCAGTATTCTTAGTTGAACTATTCCTTCATTCTCTTCTTCTCTCATCCTTTCTGTAGTGAGCTGCAAGCGTCCAATCAAGTTGATTTTACCCCTTTTCTGAACTTTTGCATTTTTTCTATAAAAAACATTAAATCAAATAGTTTACAGTGAAAGCCCTTTTAAACATCATATTATAGCAACAACGTCTAAGAGAAAATACTTAGAAATAGTCTAAAAATTAATATCCAACACTGTTTAAGGGAAAAGTAACAAATAACCAACATGGAGCTTTATTAAATTGAACCCTATGATTTCCCTCAAACATGATAAAAGCTCTGTTAATAAGTGTGACTATGCTCCCTGTAATAACAAAGTTAATATAATTTATATTGCCATGAAAGTGATTAGATAATTGAAGATACGTGGTTGTAATTCAACATTATCTTCTAACTGGATCTAAAGGAATCCAGTGTGGATATCTGTGTGGATAAAGCTGCTTTAGAGTGCAAAAGGATGTTTACTTTAAAGATGAAAAGCAATATAGTATGTCAGACACCGAAACGTATCCATGAAAAATATGTAAAGAAATAATAAACATCTCTAGTTCATTAATATGTTCAATAAACTAAATGGCATAAATCTAAAGTGATGACAGCATACAGATGTTTTAAATATCATGTAAGGAAAATTATTTTGCTAAAAATAAAACATTAAAATTCAAACAAGGTATTTTTATTTTAGATCAATCAACATAAACCTTACATTAAACTGAACTCCTGGTTCACTGAGAAGAGGGTACCTTCTGTAAAGTCTTTGGGTGAGTTGACTTGAGGTTCATACAATAAAACTTGCCGTTTGAGCTTTGGAAAAGCTACTAAAGACTATGAAGAGTAAAGAGAAAACAATTAGCTTCTATAAACACTATGGAACACCAAGATCAATTCTACAACATGACCAATATAGGTGAGAAAAAATTATGAGCACAAATTCGTAATTCAAAGTTTTATTTGGTACTTCCATGAATATAACAATGTAAATGCATAATGAGGAAAGAGAATGAGGAGAAAAGAGTTGGTTATGAGGAAGCAATAAATGCTCTCTTTACAATAAGACAACCAAAAAAACCACAACAACAACAAACTAGAGGGATTGGTCATATGTGACCACAGCAAACACCATTGCCGGTTATAAATCAGCTGTTTCTCTCTAGGTAATAATTTATTTTGGAACTTTTAACAGGCATATGGAGTAGGAGGTAAAATGTAGTTTTGAACAGGAGGCTAATAAGTACATTTTACAGGGCCTCAAAAGGACCAAAGTCTTCTTATTCTTAGAATTTTGGTTATCATAAAAATCTTTGAACACATTTTCAATATGAAATCTTTGGTCATGCTCTTCACAGGCAACATTTAAATACCAACTCAATCTCTTTCTTTCTCTCTCTCTTGCCATTCTCTGTCTTAGTAACTTGCTTATTTTCAATTTTTTTTTCCATAAATACCTCACTAGTGTATTTTTCTTGCTTAAAAGTCATTTGAGTATTATGAATTCATAAATTTATTATAACACAAGCCAACACATGTTTCCTGCTATGTGAGAGGATGCAATGTTAAAAACAAAAAACATAAAAACAAACCAACCCATAAAGTCCTTCTAAGCTCAGCATCAGGGAGTTCAGTTGCAAGTTTTAGATTTTCAAAGCTGATTTTCTCTCTGGGTCTTTGGTTCCATGCAAACAATACAGCCAGCTGAAATGTTGTTACCTCCAAATCATATTGACCTACTTCATTCTTAAACGTTATCTATAATAGATAAAATAGTTAAAAAAATAAGAATCTCTTCATGATGATTACCATCTATCTACTATAATATCTCTTATATGAGATTATATACAAAAAGACTGCGAGTTGTCTTTCAATATCCATTCTTCCTTTCTTACACGGTAATAAAAATTTTAGCAGACTTTAATGACTGTCCAGAATAAAGGCTCACCTCCCAGCTTTCCTGAGCAAAAATGCGGCCATGTGACTAAGTTCTGGCCAATGAGATCTGAGTGGAATTAACGGGGGAAACTTCTAGAAGTTGCCGTTCAAGGAAGCTATACCCTCACATCTTTCCCTTCCTGTTGGGCTGGAAGACAGACATAGTGAGAGGATCATATTGGATTCTACAGGCAAGGGAATACCTTAAGGATGGTGCTGTAACCAGAAGTCTATGTCCCTAACAACTTCATGGAACAGATCTACTAAACCTGCTCAAACTTTCACTTGTGAGAGAAGGAAAGATCTATCTTGTTTAAACAAATCTTATTTGGAGTCCTGCTATTTTCAGCCAAACCAATATCTGAACTAACACACCATCTACTTACAATTCCATTTGACATGAGATGATGCCAATGTAATTTTCTACCACTATGGTTTTTTTTGTAGAATTCTTCTACTTCGGGTATCAAATCCTCCAGTTCAGTAGGAAGTGAGACAAAGACTTTTTCAGAGCTTCTTGACCAGGCACCAGCATTCAGAATTTTTATATTAACTGAATCAGCTATAGGAAAGTATATCAGAAAATATAAAGCAAATAATCTTGACAATGGGTAAAATTCAAAATACATACACAGAGGATAAGCTTTGGTGAAAAATAAGACTCTAAAGATTTTGTTAAAAGTGTCTTTCTGTTTCAAAATAAGAATTAGTAAATCTAAATTCTGTTTTGTAGGATATTTTCAAGGAATGTGGACTTTGAAACATCTTTGTCTCTATTACTGCTTAGTTTTATTTTTAATTTACTAGAAAACAAAGATATTCTTTTGTAAAATGTTTAAAAAAATGTATGTAATTATAAAGTAATACCTGGTAAAGCCAATTTATTATTTTTGTGCATTTCCTTAAAAGCTTGGTTCAAATCTTCAGATACTTTAATGTCCTGAAACATTCTAGCAAGCTTGTTTACATAATCTGCTGGCATACCAACTTCCTATGAAAACCAAAGACAGAAGAAGTAATAAATAATATATAATCTGATATAGTATTAGGAAAAATTTTAATGGAAAACTAAGTTTTAGATGCTTTAATACAAAATTCTTCTTCTCTCTTATATTTATAGAATGTTTATAATCTAATACCTATTAAATTTGATTCTTAGAACCTAAACAGAATATACAGGCAATCCTGGTTTTCTGTGCATGATTCCAATATCCATGAATTTCAGTTACCACAGTATAGTTAAAGAACACCAGTACCCCAACAACACTATTCAACTTTCAATTACCATTATATATTAAACGTGAGTTATGCATAAAGCACAAATTTCACTTCTAGCTCCTCAATCTACAAATCACTAACAAATAACAGAGCACATCATATCAGTGACCAATCACAATATTTCTTTCAAAATCTGTTAGTCATCTGTTTATTCAATTCACCCACAGACAGCAAAGCATGTAGCTTTGTTGCATCCATGTCTTCCACTGATAAATCCACATGACATTTTACAAAAACAGATAACTGAAAGAGGTAATTGGTCAAGAAAGATGATAAAAGTACACCAAAAAAAAAAAAAAAAAGAAGAAGAAGAAAAGGAAAGGAAAGAAAAGGAAGGGAGGGAGGGAGGCAGGCAGACAGGCAGGCAGGCAGGCAGGAAGGGAATAATGTTGGAAATGAAAATAAAATAGAACACAAATGGAGTTTCTGAAGAAAGAGCTAACCGTGGTTGTAATGTTTGTTGATAACGCCAATGCTGAAGAGTCTAAATATGCAGGTACAAGGAACTTAATGAAGGCAAATTATCAACATAAATGAGAAAAGTGGTAGTGACAAAAAAATTAAGAAGAGGAAGTGATGCCAGCAAAAACTTCCACGACTTTGAAAGACCAAAAGACAAAAGTTTGGAAGCTGATCCAAACTTACAGAGTATAACTCTTCAAAGTATACAAAAGGTGCTCACTAAGTAACTTGTAAGTTACATGACAAGAAGGCAAGTACTAGTCAAACTACTCTTCATTTTAGTAACAGCGTTACTGAGATATAAATCACGTACCTCAAAATTTGCCCTTTTAAAGTGTACAATTAATCAGGTTTCAGTATATTTACAGAGTTATGCAACCATCACCACTATCTAACTTTAGAACATTTTCATCATCCCCAAAGGAAACTCCATACTTACTAGCAGTCACTCCCCATGTTCCCCCACTCCTCCATTCCTGAAAACCATTGATTTATTTTTTGTCTCTACAGATTTGGCTACTGTGGACACTTTGTATTAGGGAATCATACAGTATGTGGTCTAACTGGCTTCTTTGCTTATTAGCATAATATTTTCAAAGTACATCTATATTGTTGCATATATCAGCACTTCATTTATTTTTATTACCAAAAATATTCCATTATATGAATAAACCATATTTTATCTATTTATCAGCTGACTGACCTTCTGGGTTATTTTCACTATTCAGCTATTATGAATAATGCTGCTGTGAACATTCATGTACAATTTTTTGTGTGCTCATATGTTTTCACTTCTCTTGAGTGGAATTACCTAGGAGTAGAATTGCCGGGTCAACTCTATGTTTAACTTTTTGAGGAACCGTCAGTTTTCCAAAGTGGCTGCACCATTTTATATTCCTACCAGCAATGCATGAGGGTTCCAATTTCTCCTCTTCCTCACCAACATCTGTTATTGTCTGAATTTTCAGCTATGCCAGTGGTTTTAATTTGCATTTCCCTAATAACTAATGATGTTGAGCATCTTTGCATACACTTATTGGACATTTATATATCTTTTGTGAAGAAATGTCTATTCTAATTCTTTGCCCATTTTTAACTGAGTTGTCTTTACTGTTGAGTTGTAAGAGTTCTTTATATAGTCTAGATACAATATCAGACATGTGAATTGCAATAGCAGTTTTTTCAAAGAAATACAACACTTTAAATCTGAAAGTTTATGTTTTAAATTACAGTGTACTAAATACATATTAATTTTACTAATTTTTTCTTTCTCCTATATACTTGTAACAGATAATAAGAGGTTTTTAATATTTTGACAAAAATTTCAAAGTCACAAAACAGTAATTTTCCCCAGTGACTGTTAATATTAAGATCACCTGCACAGTAATTTTTACTATCCCACACTACCAGGCAAAACAGCACTATCTGCAAATCTTTAATTTGAAATACACATATAAATGAAAAAAATATATATAAAATACATGTAGGGCTTCCCTGGTGGCGCAGTGGTTGGGGGTCTGCCTGCCAGTGCAGGGGACACGGGTTCGAGCCCTGGTCTGGGAGGATCCCACATGCCGCGGAGCAACTGGGCCCGTGAGCCACAATTACTGAGCCTGCGCGTCTGTAGCCTGTGCTCCGCGGCGGGGGGGTGGGGGGGGGGGGGCTGCAATAGTGAGAGGCCCGCGCACCGTGATGAAGAGTGGCCCCCACTTGCCGCAACTGGAGAGGGCCCTCGCGCAGAAACGAGGACCCAACACAGCCATAAATAAATAAATTAAACCTTACTTTAAAAAAAAAACAAACATATAATTATACACATTATAATAGATGTTTTATTATCATATATTAATGTAATATTATATATAATACCATATGTATAAATGAAAGACATATTCATTTATGTTATACTAATTAACTCAAATTCCATTAAAATGGACTGAAAGGAACAGACTTAAAATATTTTAACATGGGAATTTAGCCATAATTAGCATTGATTAAACTAAATAAGCCATCACCTTTTACCTATGGGTTCTTTTTCCTTAATCGATGTATTTATTTACCAACATCTCTATGGCTAAATATTTAGTACTAAAAACATCTTAAAAATGAAACGATTTGTCCGTTAGTTAAGGTCAGTTCAAATGAGAGTGGAGATACAAAAGAGTGAAACAACAGAAGCAAAGCAAGAGCAAAGGTGCTTCACCAGAAGTCTTCATTAAGAAAATATACTTTATTTTATATAATTGATGCTATATTCTTCTAAAATGTTCCATATTTCTTCAATATTAACAATATCACCAAAATGCATTACTTAAGCACACATATGAACCATGTGCTATTTTAAGAAAACCAAATATTTTTTAAAATTTTACTTACTCTTAGCCACTCTACCATATTCTCTTCAATTTCACTATCAGCAGAGATGTCTAATATAAGACGTCGTGTCAAATGAGCTTTGTGATATCTCATAAAAACGTCTTTGTTTTGTACATATTTAAGTACCAAGAGCTGTACAGAAAAAAAAGTTACTTTCAATTTACATACTCTCTTAGCCATCCCTCTCATTTAGACCTTTCTACATCCCCAATTGTCAAAATTCAGAAATTTATATAAGCAAATACAGACAGAGGCTTACTAAATTGCCCATCTCTGAAAAATAACCAGTCCTGAAATACTACAATACTTTAATACTTTAGAAGTTAGCAAATTTGAGACTGTAACCAAATAACCTTTTAGTTCTTAAAAACATTAATTTTTGAGATTTTATATAAAATGTGATAAAACTTTACATGAAAATCAATGGTTCCTCCCCATTTTTTTCTTCTACATTTCTTCTTCACTTTATTCTGACACTAATCTTCTCTCTAACCACCCCCCACCCCACCCCCCACCTCACCCTCCACTTCGCTGGCTGCACCATGCAGCTTATGGGATCTTAGTTCCCTGACCAGGGATTGAACCTGGGCCCAGTAGTGAAAGCAGTCTTAACCACTGGACTGCCATGGAATTCCCCCCACTAACCCTCTTTGTCTATACTTTCTCTGTATCTTTACTTACTAATTTTTTCCTCTTTGATGTGATGTCTTTGGCTTATATCATATAATAACAAGCAGAGACAAATAAATATGAAAGCAACTAACTTTTTATCTACACTCATTTATCCCTGGCTATCTATTTTGGAATCTCACAAAAAGAAAAAAGTGAAAAACTCCTGGTCTCTCTAATATCATTCCAAATACCACCAGCTAGCTCCATTTTCCCTTTTTTTGTCCTTTAATACGAGCTAGAATTTAATTGACTTTTAAAAATAATCAAGAAAGGGGAAGAATTAAATACTATTTCCCTTCTGGCAGCTACAGAATAAAAATTTTCAGTAAGAAAAATAACTGCTCTATAGAGATCTTGCACTGGTAAAATTTCATAATATTAGCTGCTTAGAGATATACGTTAAAAAAAAAAAACAACTGAGGCTATCACAGAAAGCCTTATAAGCAAAACACAAATTCAAAGATAATTTTAAAATTTCAAGTTAAAAAAAATTTATGTACCACTTCTTTAAGCTTTGCTTCAATCTCTTCAGAGGTTAGTTTTTTGCTTAATGGCGTTTTTCTTAGCAACATGTCACAGTAATTGGCAAGCAGCTCAGGGCATTTTGATTCAGGCTGAGTTTTTAATCCCACCCTAAAAAACAAATTAAAAGCAGTTGATGAAAATGATTGAATCTGCAAGTAGTTTTTCTAAAGCCAATTTTTCACAGATTTCTTATGTTGTATAGATCCCATGGGACTAGGGTAAGCATGTCTACATCTAGGGTGCATAGTTTAAGGAGGCACTCACTCGTAGGTTCCCATAAGTGCACTTGGAGAACACTGAGAGTGAGACCTCCTTGTATTTTGTAACCTACGTGCCACCTTGCCTCACTCTAGTGGCAGCTTTGCCAATGATCTTTAAAAGATTTTATTAAGATGCTTCTAAAATAGTTTTGAAAAACTGTGTAAATCCTTGCATATTTATAAGTTAACATTTAAAACTTTTTTTTTAAAGCGCTCAGTGTTCGATTTATTTGCAAGATGCTACACAAGTAGCATTCTCCCCTGTTTTTGACGATCTGATTCAGAACATCAATCAATATATGTTAAAACTGTTACTTCACTCTTTGAGACATAGCCAATGTAACCTAAATTTCACAGTGATATGATATATATCATCCTCCATTAAAAAAAACTGTAAACAAACTTTCCTTAAACAATGAACTTACATCTCTATTTCACTTTCCTAACAAAACTTTAAAACGAGTGTATTGTATTTTATGTTTGAAAGTCTTTCATTTATTCTTTATCCTACTTTTCTAAACTATATATGTAAATAAATTTAAATTCAACATTTTAAAACTTAGTATGTATAGATAAAATTCAACTGTTATCAGAAATGAGTTGTCCAAATTATTATAAGTACATAACTTAGCAAAACAACATAATTATATTGTGTGTGTATATAAAACATATGCATATGCAAAATTTTGTCTATGAGGTGGATGAAACTTTTTTTCCCCTCCCAATTATGAATGCAGGGTATCATCAATTTTACTTCTACTTTTTGTATTTATAAATTTATGTCTTTTCCCTAAAAAAATCTTATTCACATTAAGTTAACAGACAGGACTAGAAGAAGCTTTTCTTATAATGTTACTCAATTCACTAAGCACCTCCTGAGTTATTTGCTAAAAAACACATACTGATCTAACAAAAAAAGTTATTTTTTAATAATGGATCAAATTAGCTATCAATTGTGTTGAAAGCAAATAATTAGAAACCATTTTGCAAAAGGATATAATATCTTGTCATTAGAAATTCATTTTCTGTACAACAATACCAATTATTTCAAAATATTCCTTTCTTACACAACTTGGAGGCATTTTACAATTCAAGGCACATACCATAGTAAGAATGAAGAGAGATATGCCTTTCTTTACAAAATAGGGAAGAGTAATTCTGGAAAGGAGAAGTGAAAGGAGAAACTGCAATACTTCCACCAGAGGGCTCAATTTCAGAAAAAAGTAGATGTGGAAGTTGAGGATTTAGAAAGTGATTTCCTTAAAAGTACCTACACTGGCATTCTCTTGGGAATTCTTTCTGTATATCTTGAGGTAGATATAGCAAGTATAAAGACCACTAACTTACTTCATAAGAATCTATCCATCTCCTCCAATCTATTCACATTGCCAATGCCTAGCTTCTGTGTGAACTGCTGTAATAACTGCAGTGGTCTATCTCCCTTCCTCCAATTCAACAGGTTGAGAAGACAGTTTTCAGTCTTTTATTGTTGTTTCTTTGGTATTGTGTCATTCCCCCGATCTCTGGCTTTTTGTGTTTTGCTTTGTTTTTTTCCAGTTTTTAGCTGTTTTACTATGATGTACCTAGGAATGATTTAATTTGTAGTTATCATGCTTGAGATTCAAAGAATTGCTTGAATACAAAAGTTGGCATCTTTTGGCAATCTGAAAAAATTCTGGTCAATAGCTCATACCTCCTTTTCCTTTCTCTATGATTCCAATTACATATCGCTATAGATATATTACCTCTTCTCAGGTAACAATTTCTACCTATTTGTCTATTAATATGTATTATTTACTCATTATTATTCATGATCTATTTAAGATTCTTACTGAGATATAATTCACATACCATACAATTTATCCATTTGAAGTGTGCAATTCAATGTTTCTTTAAAGTATATTCACAAGGTTGTACAACTATCATCAAAATAAAATTTTAAACATTTTCATTACCCCAAAAACAAACCCCATACTCATTAGTAGTCAAATCTCATTTTCCAGCTATCCCTCCCTCCCAGCCCCTGGTTATAACTCATCTACTTTCTGTCTCTATGGATTTCCTTATTCTGGACATCTCATATAAATGGAAGCATACAATATGTGACCTTTTGTGACTGGTATCGTTTACTCAGCATAATGTTTTTATGATTCATCCGGATCATAGCACATATCCATTCATTCCTTCAAAAAATATTATCCTTTTATCATGGTCAAAAGATTTAGCATATTAGCCATTTTAAGTGTACAATTCAGTGGCCTTAAGTACATTCACAGTGTTCTGCAAATATCATCACTATCTATGTCCAGAACTTTTTCATTATCCCAAACAGAAACCCTATACTCATTAAACAATAACCTTCCATTCCCTCCTATCCCCAGTTCCTGGTAACGTCTATCCTACTTTTCTGTATCAATAAATTTGCCTATCCTAGATACCTCATATAAGTGGAATCATAAAAAATTTGTCCTTTTGTGTCTGGCTTATTTCACGTCTCAAGGTTTCACTCATGTTGTAGCATGTATCAGAATTTCTTTCCTTTTATGACTAAATAAAATTCCATTGCATAGATATACCACATTTTGCTTACCCATTCATCAGATAATGGACATTTGGGTTGTTTCCATTTTTTGGCTATTAAGAATAATGCTGCTATGAACATTTATGTACAAGTTTTTGAGTAGATATATGTTTTCATTTCTTTTGGGTATATACCCAGGAGTGGAGCTGATGGGTCACATGTTAACTTTACGTTAAACTTCTTGAGGAACTACAAAATTGTTACCACGGTAGCTGTGTACCAAGTATAATGATCCCAATCTCTCTCCGCATCTTCACCAACACTTGTTAATGTCTTTTTAATTTTAGCCATCTTAGTGGGCGTGAGTGGTATATCACTGTGGTTAAGCTATTAATCTTAATTATTTTAAAGTCCTTATCTGCTAACTCCAATAGTGGGATCACCTGAGAGTCTGCTTCTGAAATTATTTTTCTCTTAGTTGACCATAAATTTCTCTGCCATCACAGGACTAGTAATGTTGTACTGAATACTATGCACTGCATATAAAAGAATCATGAAGGGGGAGAGGGATAAATTAGGAGTTTGGGATTAACATATACACACTATTATATATAAGACAGATAACCAACAAGGATCTACTGTATAGCACAGGGAACTATACTCAATATTTTGTAATAATCTACAAGAAAAAAGAATCTGAAAAAAAATACATGTATAACTTAATCACTTTGCTGTACACCTGAAATTAACACAACATGGTAAATTAACTGTACTTCAATTAAAAAAAAAAAAAAAGAAGAATCACAGAGGCACCAGACAATGTTTATCTTCCATTAAGAATGTGTGTTCACCCTTTGTTCTGCTATGGCAGAGGCTGATCACTTTAATCCAATCAAACTATTTTGGTTTAAGGATGGGTTGTAGTTTTGTTAAGAATCAGTCTACCTCTGGTTACCCACTGAATCTAAGGAATGTCCCTCCTGGGTTTTCAATTGAGAGCCTAGTGAGTTTTGTCATTCCAGTCCTGTGTGACCACCAAAAGCTCTACTGTCCCCCAGCAGTACTGCTCAGCCTGAGCGAAACCTAGATTCTCAGTTACTTCTTTTCAGGGAAACACAGCTACAAAGCATCAGCTAACTTCTGAAAGGTTCTCTCTCATTTCTATAGCTTTCAAATATTTTGTTCTAGTTGCTTCTGTAGCTCTTTGATAATATTAAAATGACTATTTCCTAAATTTACCTGATTTTCCTGATTGTTCTCAGTGGAAGCACTGGCTCACCATGAACTACTATATTCCTCCTCAGGAGTGAGTCTCCCAAATAACCTGGATGATACCAGCAGCTTTATTCTTCTAGAACATTACCTCTACCACCTCCAATAGCCACAACACTCAAGTTCTACTGCCTGAATCATCTAGTAATACTCATTTTATTCCACAGAAATTTTCTACTTAATCTGGAGCTAAAGACAGGACCAGGTCACCTTAGAATAAAAAAAATAAAGAGAAAGTAATCCCCACTTCTGGGAATTTAGACTGTAGAAACAGATATAAAATGGCAAATGTACAATATTATTCACTAGAGCACTATTATTAGTAATAGCAAAGTATCAGAAAATACTTAGTGTAGAAATAAAGGATCAATTAAATAAACTATGCTATATGTACCAGACATAACACCATGCTGCTATTAAGAATAACAAAGCTATGAAAAAAACTACAGCTAACATACTAATCAGGAACAAGACAAGGATGTCAACATTCACCACTGCTGTTCATCACTGTGCTAGAAGTTCTATCTAGAGCTAGAAGTTCTAGTTAGAGCAATTAGGCAAGAAAAATAAAAACATCCAAATTGCAAAGAAGGAAGTAAAAGTGTCTCTATTCACAGATGTCATGACCTTCTATATACAAAGTATTAAAGAATCCACAGAAAAGCTACTAGAGCCAATGACTGAATTTATTAGCAAAGTTGCAGGGTACAAGATCAACACACAAGAATCAGTTGTGTTTTCATACGCCAGCAATGAACAATCCAAAAGGAAATTATATAAACAATTTCATTTATAATAACATCCAAAAGAAAAACATACCTAGAAATAAACTTAACCAAGGACATGAAAGCCCAAGCAGAGTAAAAGAGCCATCCTTGCAGGCTTGCAGCTTTGCATGGGGTGTCAAAGCCACTAGAAAGCCCTAGCATCCAGGCATCAAAGACCAAACAGGTAAGGGGTGTGCTGACATGAAGGAGTGGCCAGGTATGGAGTATGAGAGAAGAGACCAAATAGGTAAGGAGGGTGCCCATGCAAGGAGAAGGCACAATGGGAGGCATTAAGGCTCCAGTTGGATGAGGAAGGCATTCATGTAGGGGGTGGCCCAGTCTGGGGAGTCAGAGCCTCAGCAGGGTGAGGAATGCATTCACAAAGAAACAAGGCGAGGTATTGTAGTTGTAAATGCATATGTGTACCTTTAGTTTGTCCACTGAGAGGCTCTAGGACCAGTGACACCACAATAGCAATGAATACACCTAGCACCAGATTTTGTCCACTAAATACCAACGTCCACTAAAAGCAACTAGAGCTTTGTGAAAAAATGGCTGACCCTGAGGCTAGGCAAGGGAAAGTACAAAATGAATCTGTAAATCCTCACATCCCAAAAAGAAAGAAGAATTTACTGTAAAAAGGACCCAGAAACCAGCTCCCACTAGTGAAATCTAGGATAATCTAAAAATCAAAACAAAGAATAAAAGTAAATTATGGGAGTTCCCTGGTGGTCTAGTGGTTAGGATTTGGTGCTTTCACTGCTGTGGCCCGGGTTCAATCCCTGGTCGGGGAACTGAGATCCTCTAATCCATGCAGCACAGCAACCCACACCCCCCCACCAAAAAAAAAAGTAAATTATAACCCACTGAATAAAAATAGTAAACTATGAGTTCATACTGAGATGATAAATCAATGTACGAATTGAAAATTTAATGAGCAATGATGGGATCTTTACATAGTTTTAAAGTACCTGTCAAAAAATACTTAATTACAAAAAGAAAAAGAATTGAGTGGAGAAGTCTGGCATACACCAACTTAATCAGGTGATCAACCTAAACAAAATCAGTACTGGGATAAATCAAAATCATGTACCCTCCCTCAGATAAGATGCAATGAGGGAAGTCCCTGGTGGTCCAGGGGTTATGACTCCACACTTTCACTGCTGAGGGCCCAGGTTCAATCCCTGGTCGGAGAACTAGGATCCAGCAAGCCATGTGGCGCAGCCAAAAAAAAGATTCAATGAGAAAAATAAACTTTCACTTCTGCCAAAGATGCAAACCTGAATCTAATCATAAAAAACATCAGATTAACTCACACTAAGGGACATCCTACAAAATAATTGGACTGTAATCTTCAAAATGTCAAGGTAATGAGAGTCAAAGGAGAGATAGTTCCACATCAAAGAAAAAGGAATATAAGAACTAAATGCAAAAAAAAAAAAAAAAAAAAAAGAACTAAATGCAACACATGATTCTGCAGTGGATCCTTCTGCTATAAAAAATACAACATGGTCAATAAATTTAAAGGGATCTGCGGAGTAGATGGTTATTATGCATCAAAGACAATTTTCTGACTTTGACAGTTGTATTGTGATTATATTTGTAGAAAATATACACTAGTGTACTTGGAATAATGAGCAACTTACTTTCAAATGGTTCCAGAAAAAAAAGTTTTAATGTATTTCCAAAGAGAAAAGGATAATAAACTTACAACTATATGTACGTTATTTTGACAACTGAGAAGAAAAGATTCCTTGTAAAGCACCACTTAACCAAAACTACAACTAGA
The DNA here is from genome assembly GCF_028021215.1 of Eschrichtius robustus. Taxonomy (NCBI): domain Eukaryota; kingdom Metazoa; phylum Chordata; class Mammalia; order Artiodactyla; family Eschrichtiidae; genus Eschrichtius; species Eschrichtius robustus. Next base: position 19,389,919 of record NC_090834.1, on the reverse strand, counting down.
TTAAATTTAAAAATTTGAAATGCCTGTGTCTATTAAAGGAATCGAACATGTGACCAGTATCTGCCCATAGAGAAAACTCCCGACCCAAACGGTTTTACTAATGAATTCTACCAAACATTTAAGGAAGAAGTAATGTCAATTAAACTAATTCTTTTAAAACATACAAAAGGAGGGAATAACTCTCCATACTTTTTGAGGCCAGCATAATCCTGAAACCAGAAAAGGACAAAGATATCGAAAAAATGAAAACTGTACAAGGCACAAAGGCCAGAAAGAAAGTGGTAAATCCACAAATATAGACAAAAAATATTTAACAAAACACTGGCAAATTAAATCCAGGAATATATAAAAAGAGTAATACAGCACGACCAAGTAGAATTTATCCCAAGAATTCAACCTTGGTTAAATGTTTTCTTAAAAAAACCTATGTATCCTGAAGAAGAAAAATGGAGCTGAAGGAATCAGGCTCCCTGACTTCAGACTATATTACAAAGCTACAGTCATCAAAACAGTCTGGTACTGGCACAAAAACAGAAATATAGATCCATTGAGCAGGATAGAAAGCCCAGAAATAAACCCATGCACCTATGGTCAATTAATCCATGACAAAGGAGGCAAGAATATACCATGGAGGAAAGACAGTCTCTTCAATAAATGGTGCTGGGAAAACTGGACAGCTACATGTAAAAAAATGAAATTAGAAGACTCTCTAACATCATACACAAAAATAAACTCCAAATGGATTAAAGACCTAAATGTAAGACTGGACACTATAAAACTCTTAGAGGAAAACATAGGCAGAATACTGTTTGACATAAATTGCAGCAGTATCTTTTTTGGATCTACCTTGTAGAGTAATGAAAATAAAAACAAAAATAAACAAATGGGACCTAATTAAACTTAAAAACTTTTGCATAGCAAAGGAAACCATAAACAAAATGAAAAGACAATCCACAGAATGGGAGAAAATATTTGCAAATGAAGTGACTTGACAAGGGATTAATCTCTAAAATATACAAACAGCTCAGGAAGCTCAATATCAAAAAAAAACCCAAACAACCCAATCAAAGAATGGGCAGAAGATCTAACTAGACATTTCTCCAAAAAAGACATACAGATGGCCAAAAACACATGAAAAAATGCTCAACATCACTAATTATTAGAGAAATGCAAATCAAAAATACTATGTCACCAGTTAGAATGGTCATCATCCAAAAGTCTACAATACAAAAATACAAAATACAAATACAAAAATACAATATACCAGTCAGAATGGCCATCATCAAAAAGTCTACAAACAATAAATACTGGAGAGGGTGTGGAGAAAAGGGAACCCTCTTGCACTGTTGGTGGGAATGTAAATTGATACAACCACTATGGAGAACAGTATGGAGGTTCCTTAAAAAACTAAAAATAGGGGCTTCCCTGGTGGCGCAGTGGTTGAGAGTCTGCCTGCCAATGCAGGGCACACGGGTTCGAGCCCTGGTCTGGGAAGATCCCACATGCCGCGGAGCAACTGGGCCCGTGAGCCACGATTGCTGAGCCTACGCGTCTGGAGCCTGTGCTCCACAAGAGAGGCCGCGACGGTGAGAGGCCTGCGCACCGCAATGAAGAGTGGCCCCCGCTTGCCACAACTAGAGAAAGCCCTCGCACAGAAACGAAGACCCAACACAGCCAAAAATAAATAAATTAATTAATTTTAAAAAAAAAAAAAAAAGAAAAACCCGGCATTCGCTTTAAAAAAAAAAAAAAAACAAAAACAAAACTAAAAATAGAGCTACCACATGACCCAGCAATTCCACTCCTGGGCATATGTCCAGAGAAAACTATAATTTGAAAAGATACATGCACCCCAATGTTAATTGCAGCACTATTTACAACAGCCAGGACATGGAAGAAACCTAAATGTCCATCAAAAGGGGAATGGATAAAGAATATGTGGTACATATATACAATGGAAGATTACTCAACCATAAAAAAGAATGAAGTAATGCCATTTGCAGCAACATGGATGGACCTAGAAATTATATTAAGTGAAGTAAGTCAGACAAATATTATATGATATCACTTATATGTGAAATCTAAAAAAAATTAAACAAACATTTACAAAACAAAGAGACTCACAGACTTCAAAAACAAACTTATGGTTATGAACGGGGAAACGTGTGTGGGGGGGGGATAAATCAGGTGTTTGGGATTAACATATACACACTACCATATATAAAAAAAATCATCAACAAAGACCAACTCTACAGCACAGGGAACTCTACTCAATATTCTGTAATAACCTAAATGGGAAAAAAGTCTGAAAAAGAATGGATATATGTATATGTATAACTTAATCACTTTGCTGTACACCTGAAACTAACACAACGTTGTAAATCAACTATACTCCAATATAAAATAAAAATTAAAAAGCAGAACTGAGGTTTCCCTCAGGTTTCTTTCTGAGAAGAAATTCTGCCCAAAGATGTATAATCAATTCTTGCCCAAGAATTTCCAGCCTGCTAGCCTGCCCTACAAACTTTGGATTTGCCAGCCCCCACAATTACATAAGCCAATTCCTTTAAATAAATCTCTCTTCTATCTCCCCACTCCCCTCCCCCAAATCAATGTATTTCACCACATCAAAAGAATAAGGAAGAAAAACCTTCTGGTCATTTCAACACAGAAAAAGCATTTAATAAGTCAACACCCATTCATTATCAAACTTGCAGCAAATTAGGAATAAAAAACAACCCAATTAAAGGCATCTATGAAAAACCCTCACCTAACTTTGTACTTAATGACAAAATATTAAGGCTTTTCCCCTAAGCTTGCCAAAAAAGGCAAGGATGCCCACTCTCACTTCTGTTCAACACTGTACTTATGATCCTAGCCAGTGCATCAATCCAGAAAAAGAAATAACTGGTATAAAGATGAGAAAGGAAGAAATAAAGCTGCCTTATTCAAAGATTACATGATTTTTTACATAGAAAATCTTAAGACATCTAAAAAAGAACTACTAGAACTAATAACTTTAACAAGGTAACAGGGGGTAAGATCAATATACAAAAATCAACCATATTTTTATATACTAGTAAAATACCAGAATATCAAAAGCACTCAAGGGAAAAAAAGAACAAAGTTATACCAGCTGACTTAAAGACTTACTGCAGAACTATATTAATCATGGCTGTTTGTAACGGCCAAAGGATACCCATTTAATTCAGTGGAATAGAATAGAAAGTCCAGAAAAACATACATATTTTTAAGTCACTTGATTTTTCACAAAAGACACCAAAGCAGCCCAGTGGGGAATGGGAAGTATTTCCAACAAATGGTGATGAAACCACTTGCTATCCATACAGAAAAGAAAAAAATGAAATTTAATCCCTAACTTACACTATATGCAAATATCAATTTAAGGTGGCTCTTAAATGTAAATATGAAAGCTAAAAATTATAAAGCTTCTAGAAGAAAACAGAAGATTATCTTCTTGTCCTAGTGTCAGAGGTAGACAAAGTTTTCCTAGACAAAACATAGAAAGCAAAATCCACAAAAGAAAAGCATATATCTTACAAAGGACCTACATACAGAATATATAAGAACTCACAGCTCACTAATAAAAAGGAACAACCCAATAGAAAAAAAACAGGCAAAAAATCTGAACACTGTTTAAAGAAAAATATAAGAGTACCAAAAATACCAAAAAAGTGTTCAATATCAATAGACATGAGGGAAATGGGAATCAAAACTATACTGAGATAATACTACATACATCCAGAATGACTAAAATTAAAATGACAACACTAAACGCTGGCAAGAACAAGGATTAAGTGGTATTCTCATACTTTGCTGGTAGGAGTGTAAAACAGTACAACCACTTTGGAAAGCAAACCACTGTGATACAAAAAACATGGATAAATCTTAAAACACTATGCTGAGTTGAAAAAAGCTGTACACAAAAAGTACATATTGTATGAATTCCATTTATATGCAGTCCTAGATCAGGCAAAACTAACCTATGTTGAAATAATCAGAACAATAGTTGCCTTCTGGAAGGAGGTGGGACTGATTGGAAATAGACATGAGGTAATTAAATTCTCAAGGATGATGAAGATATTGTGTATCTTAATAGGGATGTAGGCATTTGTCAAATCTCACAAAATTATACACCTAAGATTTATGGATATGACTGTAGGTAAATTTTATCTCAAAACAAACACAAAATTCAATTAACGACTGCATGCTGAAGTGTTTAGGGAGCAAAGTTTACTGATTCTTGCAACTTCTTTTGAAATGCATTTAAAAGTTGACTGATGGATGTATAGGGAGATACATATAAATATACATACACATATACATATAAAGATACATATACATATAAATAAAGCAACAGAGTGACTTTACTCTTCAGTTTGAAAATTTTCATTAAAAAATGCTGGAAGTAGAGGAGAATAAGTTAAGACCTTTATGTATTCATATGAAGAGATCTCCAAGATGTAGTGTTATATGTTTCATATTTATAAAGAGAACACAATAAATGCCCTTCTAAACAATGCCAATAAAACTGTATGACCCAAGTGTCTTCCACTGTGACGGCACTCAAATAACTTACACGGTTCAAAAAAATACAAAATGAAAATGATTAAAAATAAAACAACAACATAGCCCTGAACAATTACTTTTCCTTCTTGAGAAATGCTATTTTCGAATATTTTAGCATTGTGTATAAAATTTATTTAAAATTAAGAAAGAAGATTTTTCCAATTAACCTTTAGCACTACTTAGTACAACTCTGAAGATACTATAACTAACTCAGATTAATATTTCATTAACTTTTCATTTTCAGATTTTCTGTAATAGTAGTAGCACAAATAAATCCATCTTACTTGAGATGAGATCTCACCAATGAGAGATCAACTAAAAAAATAAACACATAAAAATTTACATTGAAATTGATTTCCCTTAAAATCATTACGGTAAATAGAGTCATATTTAATGCTTTTGTAGGTTATAAAATAACTTTGGTGAATAACAAGGAGGGAAAAACAAGTAGAGATTCAAAAAGATTAAGAAAAAAACGTTTTTTTACTGAAAAAAATAAGGTCAACATTCTTTGCTCATAAGAGGAGATAATATAAAATTTAAAATCAAGACAGAATTTTTAATAATCAAAGGCAGCAAAAATCATAAAAGTTAAAAAAATGAAAAACAAACCTGATAGGATTAGGGAAACAGGGCACTTTGCATATCCAATAACATATAATACACGCCAAAAAATTTAAGAATTTTAATGTAAGCATTTTAAACATATGATTTAAAAAACTTACCCTTTCTGCTTCAAAGGTAATTCAAGTTTAAATATGGTAGCATCATTAACAACTGCTTTATATGCCTGAAAATAATATAAAATAAGATACGAACATTATTTTTAATACTTAAAATAGTTAATTATAATTCTAAAAATACATAAAATACAAATTAGTTTTTATTTTTAATGATGTATCTGGCCTGACAGAATTTTTCAAGTCAATGATTTCAACATGCTCTTTCTCATGCTATGATTATCATTATTCTCAAGTGAGGTCTTAACGCTGCCTGACAACCATAACATTTTCTCTTGTCCACACATTCTCCTAGAAAACATTTTCATACCACCTCCTTTCTTTTCAAACCTCCAATATTTCCTCTCCCATGCATACTCTCAGCTGATGATGTGGTTTCCTATTTCATTGAGAAAACCGAAGTAATCAGAATTCCCTCCTTTTTTCTCCTGTATCATCAATTTCCCCCCCCCCTCCATTATTTCTACAGCCTCAATATGCATACATATTATCCTTTAAATCTTAAAAATTCTCTTTTGGCTTTGTCCACCTTCAGCTACTGCCCCATATTTCTCTCTCTTTAAGCTAAACTCCTAGAAGAATTATCTAACTCACTGTCGCTAATTTCTCTACTACCATTCTTATTTGAAACTGTTCTAAACAGGCTTTCACACTACTACTCCAACAAATCATTCTTGTCAAAGTCACTCACAACCTCCATGTTGCTGAAGACAATGGTTAATCTCCATCTTATCTGACCTATCAGCAGCATTTTAAAACAGCAGATCATGCCCTCCTCCTGCAAAGTGCTTTTTCCACTTGTTTTCTAGCACAGCACTCTCCTGGTCATTCCACTCATTCTCCTCTCTCCTCAGGAAAGATGGCTGGTTCCTCATCGTTCTGATAACTAACTTTTAAATGCCCCAGACCAGTCCTTGGATCTCTTCTCTTTGCTATCTTCACTCTTACTTTGGAGATCATAGCCACTGTCAGTGCTTTAAAAACCATCTATATGCTGAAGCTCCCATATTTATTTTTGCAGGCCCGTCCCCTCCCTTAAGCTCCAGATTTGATGTTGCCATATGGATGTTTAATAAGCATTTCAAAGTTAACTTGTTCAGAACTGAGTTCCTAATCTCTCTTCAACCATCTCCCCAAAACCTGCTTCTCCCAAAGTCTTCATCTTCCCTCATCTCAGCAAGCATATACTTCTAATTGATCAGAACAAAAATCTGAGTGTCATCCTTGACTGATCTTTCTATCACATTCCACATCTGATTCCATTAGCAAGTCCTGTATAGCCTATTTTTACAATATAATCAAAATCCAACCACTTTTGACTACCTCCACCTACTATCGTTCTGAGCAGAGCTTCCATAATTACTTAACTGAATTACTTAAATAGATTCTTAACCCATTTCCTTGCTTCCTCTCTTGCCCCCTTCAGTCTATTCTTTTTGCAGCAGGCAGGTGATCCTGATAAAATGTAAGTCAGATCCTGTCATTTGATTCAAGATCTATGACTTTCTATCCTACTCAGAGTAGAAATGAAACTCCTTACCATGGCTCAGTCTTAACATGATCCGGCCTCCTGTTATCTCGGACTACTTACCTCTGATTTCCTACTATTCTCCCCCTCACTCAATCCATTCTGGCCACAATGATCTCTTTCTTCTCTGGTTCTGGAACATGACAGGTATAATCCTGCCTTAGAGCCTTTGCCATTTGCTCTCCCCTCAGGCTAGAGTATTATTCCCTCAGAGAGCCACATGACTTATTCCTTATCAACTTCAATCTTGATTTGAATGTCACCTCATATAAAGCCTTTGCAGGCCACTCACTTTAATATTTCAAATGACCTCATTACCTCCATACTCCCTTAACCCTTTTCCTACTTTATCTACCTATGTACCTTACCTACCTACCTTTCTTTCTATCCATTTATTTATCTAAAGGTAGACAGACAGTAATTTTAAAAAAATGCTACTGGAGAAAGTTCATTGTGTTTTTAGAGTCTAGAAAATAATTTCACTTGGGAAGTAAGGAAAGGTAGTTGAAGAGGGGGAAAAACTAATGGTAATTCTAGTGATAGGTTTATGATATTAAAAAAGATACGGGGCTTCCCTGGTGGTGAAGTGGTTAAGAATCCGCCTGCCAATGCAGGGGACACGGGTTCGAGCCCTGCTCTGGGAAGATCCCACATGCCGTGGAGCAACTAAGCCCGTGCACCACAACTACTGAGCCTGTGCTCTACAGCCCGTGAGCCACAACTACTGAGCCCTCACGCCACAACTACTGAAGCCCGCACGCCTAGAGCCCATGCTCTGCAACAAGAGAAGCCACCTCAAGGAGAAGCTGGCGCACCACAACGAAGAGTAGCCCCCGCTCACCGCAACTAGAGAAAGCCCACGTGCAGCAATGAAGACCCAATGCAGCCAAAATTAAATAAATAAATAAATAAATAATAAAATAAATAAATAAATTTATTTTTTAAAAATTAAAATAAAAAATAAAAAGATAACGACTCTAAGGATAATACTGTTTCATTATCATTATCCTAGACTATAATGATGGGAAAGAAGGTATGGAAAGCAAGGATAAATGTGATATAACTCTCACAAGAGCCCTATGAAAGGAAACAGGACAGAGAAATCAACTCTGCTTGGGATAGGATGTGGGGGGAGGCAGAGTATCAAGGAAATTCCAGGAGAAGTATACTTTGAGCTGAGTCTTAAAGGAAGGATGAATAAGAATTCAATAATCAATAATATTCAAAAACAGGAAAACATTCTTGAAAAATTAAGAGAGCAACTTTCTAGCTAAATTCTGGTTCACAAGCATACCCAATGCTTACAAAAGCATAGAAGAAACCAAATATAATATGGTTGCCCTCCACTGATGAAAAATCAGAGTTGCTAGGTTTTTTAGTTTGTAATTTAATAGCATAATGATGCAAGTTTCTTATTAAAATTAAATTATGACAACAGTGTTAACATACAGGGATATATACCTTGTCTCTTGCAGTAAGAAATCGTGGATCATCTTGAAAAGCTTCTTTGACAAGTCTACTAAATCTATTAAACAGTGTAAGTAACTGCTCAACATATTTCTCAGAGTCCTAAAAATAAAGTGTTTTATATTAAGTTGAGTTTAAAAAAAAAAAATACAAAAAATGAGAAAATATAAACATAATTTTTATAACACACTATAGCTTTAAAATTTGGGAACTTTTCTGAAATATTTTTTTATTAAGAAAGGTGTTCCAACATTACTGTTTTGCCATCAATTTAAAATACCCAATTTTAAATACCCTATCCTGCATTTACAAAATAACTTTGATATATATCTATCATTGTCATTGAGGAGAACTTACAGTAGTAATAGTTTCAGCAGCTGCTACCATATCTGCCAGGCCTGCACTGATGATATGTTCCTCCAAGTCTTTCAACATTGGCTCTATCCCATTAGGAACTTTGTCCATTAATGAAAACATCAAATGTAATTCTGAAATGACAGAACACACCCATGTAATCATTTCATCCATCAGAACAGACTTTCTCTTTGATTTGTATCATGGATCTAGAATGCCTATGATAATAAGAGTGTGGGGAAATATTAGCTGGAAGTTGATAGCTTTACTAGTATTCTGTGGGTGCAATTAGTTTAGGAGTTGTTATAGTAAGTACTATAACTTCCTGATCTACAATCTCAGTCTGACAAATATTATTTTTAAAAGAAACTCTAATTAAAGTGATCACACACTGCAAAACCCAACTCCTCTTAAAAGGTGAGTCATTTGACCTTCAATGCAATAGAATATATTTATTCTAAGAAATACAAAAGTTTACACAGAAAATTAGTTACATTTCGTAAAGTAGATGCAATATTAAATACACAATACACAGTCACATCACTAAGGGGTAAAATAATGTCCTCAGATTGTCCAGAGTAACAAGGTAATATAAAACTGTATTCATAAAGAATTTTTCAGTTTACAAAAAGCACTTTCTCCTATTATCCCATTTAATTGACCTTCACAATAATCTTACCTCACAGAATGGTTACCACTAGATAAATCCTTTTGAAGGGAGTCCACCTTGGATCAGACATAACTCTACTTAGTTTGGCATACAGAAATTCAAATATTTCGTTTATGCCAAATGAGAAACTTGCTTTTACTCCAAAATACTTCTGAAGAGTGTATAGACTTAAGTGAACTGAAATACATACTTGAAAGACAACTAGAGATTAAATAGGACCTTGCAATTTTATGCAATGAAATCTAGAGAGTAATACATCAAAATGTTAAAAGTGGTTGTCTCTGAGTAGTAAGGATATGGGTAATTTTTACTGTATTCTTTTTGGTATTAATGTACTTGCTACCTCCCAAAACAGAACTTTATCATATTTAAGTAATAAAAAAATAACATTTAAGTAATAAAAAATACACTTCAGAAATCTTAAATTATAAGATATTTGGGGGGAGAGGGATGAAGACTACCAACATAGAGTGTTTTATTACTTTTTAAAAATATTTGCCACAAGGTTCCACACAAAAGTCAAAATACCTAGTTCTATCCTTTACCATATGTTTACCATTTAAATTAGCCTTTAAAAGCAGCATCCTACTTTTGAGAACAAATTGAAATTCGCATGTGAGCACACACAAACATACTGATACCTAAGGGGGAGAAATGCTTAAAACATAAGTTTATAAAGAAGATTTTCTTTACAGTGTTTCTAAATATGCTAAATATTTTTATCATTTTCTTTACACAGTTTGCCATAACAAAAATACCTATGTATAAAAGAATGATCTAACAGCAATTTATTAAAAGTGATGTGCTTCAAAGATATCCTCTTAAAAGAGTATGAGAACTTTATGTGATGTTTTACCTACTTTCAGTTTCATTTCGCTTGATCATGCCTTGGCACTCTGCTAAGATAGTCTCTTTAAAGGATGTCACCAGGGCATTTACACAGCATTCCATGAGCTGAAATACATCAAAAATTGGTCAAGGCTATTATAAGCACAAATAAGGCACAAATCTATTCCACTCCATTTTGCTTCATAGTTCCATAAAACCACAATGTTCAACAACAGCAAAAAACTAAGAATACTGAAAGTAGATTTTACTTACCTTTACTAGAGGATTGTTGAAGATGGATACTCTTATTTTAGTTTACCAAAGCATACTTCCCCCTAAGGAAAAGGCTATAGAACTTAGGTTCTCTTTAGAAATTTTAATGAAAGTCCCCAACAAGGGGAGGAAAAAAAACTTTTTAATGTACAAAACAAACTGAAAAACTAAACTTCAATGAACTCTTATCTGGAGAGAACCTGTGTTGGAATTAGATTCTAAAATGCTAGAAGTATGAACATCCACTCAACACATAGTAGGTTTCATTGCTGTGAGCACCAAAGAAGTGTTAGGATACAGAGAAGAATAAGCTATAACCTCTGCTTTGGAGAAGATCACTGTCTTATTGAGGGTGGGGAGGGAAGCAAACTTTAATAAATACAACTCAGTTAAGTGGCAAAACACACACACACACAAACAGAAACAAACCAAGGAACTACTATTTTTTTCTGGGTAGTTAAAAAGGTCTCATCCACAAGATGAAATCTAAATTGGATCTTGAAAAGTAAGTACAAATCTTAAAATGGATTGGGTATTCTAAGAAAAAGAAGCTGAATATGAAGAGACAGTGGGAGAGAAAGCTAGAAAGGTAGACTGGAGCCAGATTATGAATGAAAATCTATGGTTTGGGATTTTACTCTATAGGTAGGGAAGGTTTTAAACAGAAGATAAATGTAATGAGCTTCTATTCCCCCACCAAGTCATTTTTAAAAGGACAGTCTAACGTCAGCAAGGTAGGTGGTACTGAGTGGTGGTAGGGAGAATGGCAAACATGGCTGTTGAAAGATTCCAAGTAAGATGGTCAGGGTCTCATGTTCTGGCTGGCTCCATTCCATCACTGCTCCTTCGTGTCATATATTTACTCTCCTTGCAGGTATCAAAATGAACAGGTTGTGATTACTAACACAAGGTACACTAAGGCTGATATCTCTCTTCTGAAAAACAGATCATCTGTCTGTATTAAGGAAGGGAATTGTGTGTGCCTTAAAAGTTCTTTGCTAAAAATTCCTCTTGGAATTGACATAATGTTGTTAAATTACTGAAGTTAAATTTAGGTAATGGAGATTCATTATATCACTGTTTCCACTTATTAAAATGTTAAAAAATTTTCCATAATAAAAGGGTTTTTTTCAGGTCCCTCCCTCTTTGAGAATTACACTAATGACTTTAAAGTCCATGTACGTCAATTTCTGCCCTAAGAAAAACAACATACATATGAAGTGGTTGAGAAATTTCTGCCAAGGTGGGAAGCTCTGCCCCAATTACTGAGTAATCTCATTCTATACCAGCTCTGGAATATGCACAATGGAACACTCCCACCTTTGACAGAGAATAGGTAAATCTAACTATATACAACTAATGAAGAAAAAAGAGAAAGTGCAATCAGATTAAGCTCTGTTTTCTAAAATAAGCTCTATTTTCTGTTTTCTAAAATAATCTCTGTTTTCTGTTTCACTGAAAATTTACACTTGAACATAATCTAGTTCAGGAGTAGTCCAAATTTTGCAGACTCCAAAAATCGTGTGTCTTGTGTTTCAAACTGTCGTGAAATGTTTTAATGGCTGTGACCAGCTTTTTTTTTTTTTTAATATAGAACAGAACAAAAAAAAAATCAGAGTGCATCACATATAAAAACAATGAATATTATTTCATAACATTGTTTCAGCTATGAGCAAATAAGCAAAGCATATACTAAGTCACAATAAAAAATGTATTTCTTATTGTGGGTTACAATGAGGATTTAAAGGAGAGACTAGGGAGGCTAGATGTCCAGTGGTTAGGACTCAGGCTCTCACTGCCATGGGTCTCGGTTCAATCCCTGGTCAGAGAACCAAGATCCTGCAAGCCACGTGGTGCGACCAAAAAAATAACATAACATAAACGAGAGGCTAAATTGACAAGATAGTTGAAGTAAACTGAGCAGAATTTGGTAACTGCTTAGATGAAAGGAGTTAGGGATATAAAGGTTACTGAAGCACTTTCTAGCTTGAAAGGTTAAACAAGTTATTATAATAACAAATATCTTTTAATGAGCACCTACTCTGTACGAAGCATTGTGCTAAATGCTTTACATACATTATCTGATTAACCCATATGTCATTTAACTCGTGAAAACCTTATGAAGCAGATATTTAACATATGAGGAAACAAGCTTAGAGAGGCTAAGTAACTTACAAATGTTACACAATTAGTTCATAAGGTCTTGAGCTGTAATATGAGGCCAGGTATGTGACTCCAAGCCTACAACTTTTGATACTACATTAAGAGAGCAAGTATATACTTAGTAATGGCTATGTGCTCAGAAATGAGTTAAGTGTTGTAAGGAATAGAGAAGATAAAACATGGTTTATACACTCAATGCTGTTACAATCCAGTTGGGGATATTTAACTATAGTGTATCTAAAATGTGTGCATACTTCATACGTAACAGAGGTATATGAAAAGTTCAATTTCACCAATAAAGCAAAGAGACGGAAATAAACACATTATTACGACACTATAAATAAACTTCACAAGGACACAGACTGTGTTCCATCCAGCTATATATTCATGCACTCAACACATTCGGTGCTTGATAAATAACACAACAAAGTAGCCTATAATCTGCTAGTAAATCAAGTTGTAGAAACAATTGGTACAGTGGGAATTCAAATAACAGGAAATGGATGAAGGCTAGAGTATCTGGGGAGACTCGCAAGATGGGCTTTAAGAATTCTGAAGGATTTGAATAGGCAGAAAAGAAGAAAAGTAAAACATTACTTAAAAGAATGAATCCAAGAAAAAAACAAATAGAATGAGGTAGATGAATAAGGAAATATTCCTTATTGGGTAGAATGACTCTTACTGGACAGTATTAAGTTAGAAAAGTAAGTTATGGCCAAATTATGAAGGGCCTTGAAAATCAGAGACAGGAAATCAAGATACTATGGTTTTTTGAATAAAGAAGTAAAATAATGAAAGAGTAGCCTCAACTCACAAAAGAAGAAATACAAATGGTCCATAATAAGAATAAAGTAGTGGAAAATCCAATGTTCTTAATGATAGGAACTAGCAGATGGATATTCCCTTGAATTAAACTATTAATGTCAATCCTAAAAAAATAAAAAAATAAAAATAAATAAAGATGCCCAGCCTCATTAGCAATTTTTTTTTTTTGGGGCTGCGCCATGCAGCATGTGGGATCTTAGTTCCCCAACCAGCGATCAAACCCACGCCCTTGCACTGGAAGCGCAGTCTTAACCACTGGACTGCCAGGGAAGTCCCCTAGTAATTTTTAAATGCACATTAAAAAATCTTTTAAAATCTATGATACTGGGAAATTGGCAAAATTAATAGACTGAAAAAACCCAGATCAGCAAAGATAAACAGGCATATTGTTAATGGGAATCAGAATTACAACAACATTTCTGAAAATCAGTTTGGTGTTATATAGCAATCTGTAAAAGGTGCATACCCTTTGCTTCAGCAATCTCATTTCCAGGAAATTCCATTCCAAGAGAATGCCACATATAAGAAAGATGTATGCATAAAGATGTTAAAAATATATCAGGATATAAGATATAAAGATATAAGCATGTAAATACATTCCAGGAAGTACTATTTATTAAAAAAAACATAATAATAACAAATAATAATGAAAATTCCCATCATTAGAGAAGTAGGTATATTATAGTACATACATATGATGAAATATATACAGGCATTAAAAATAATGTTATAATATAAAAGTGTTTAGAGTAAAAATGTACATCATAACATCTTTAAATGCTAGAGGAAAGAAAGAAAGAGAGAAAAGAAAGAAGAGATGGAATTCCCTGGCAGTCCAGTGGTTAGGACTTGGCATTTTCACTGCCAGGGCCTGGGTTCAATCCCTAATCAGGGAACTAAGACCCTGCAAGCTGCACAGCTCGGCCAAAAAAAAAAAATTTTTTTTTAATTTAAAAAAAATAAAGAAAGAAGAGAAGGAAAGGGAAGGGAAGGAAAAGAAAGGATAGGAGAGGAGGAAAGGGAAAAAAGGAAAGAAAAGAAAAAAAGGATCAACCAAGCAAGTATGACAAAATGATGATCATTGTTGAATCTGCTGGCTAGGTTTGGAGGGTGGGGTTCATTACACTATTTTCTCTACTTCTGAAAATATTTGAAAAGTTTCATAACAAATATTTTTTTAAAAAATAAAGAGAAGAATCATGGTATAGATCCCTGTGTACTGAAAATCCTTTAGAAAACTATTTTCTGTAGGCAAAAAGAAGAAAGGGAGGTTGCTTGATAGAGTTCTCTCCTTATCTCCAGAGTCTTGTCTTAACAAGAGGGTCAGTTTCTTGAGGGCAGGGACCATGTTATTCCTCTTTTGTATTTTTCTCCCCATCATTTACCAAAGTTCTACATACAGAGTCAACCCTGAGTATATATATTTGTTATTTGAAAAATACATCTTGAATGGAAAGGATAGTGATAAACCATCTCTCTCACCTTGTATTCCCTTTCTGTCTCCTTTTGCTAGCTTCCGTGAAGAAAAAAACTTTTTGCCATATGTCATCAACTCCTGTATTTTGCCTGAGATGAGCACAACTTCTAAATCCATAGCAATCTCCCCAGAGGTCTGCAAGGTGAAACACTTTAACTATCAATGTGCTTGATGTTTTACCTTCCTTTATAGCAAAACTCTTCAAGGATGATGCCTGCCATAAAACACAGCAGGCACTCAGTATTTGTTTAATGAATGAATGCATAGCTCTGTGAAGATGAGAAAGGTGGGATAACGCAGGCTAACTGATGTACTAGAGTCTTTTTTTAGTGGTATTCAATTTGCACAATTAATGCTACTTCACTGAAGTTTAATAAAAACAATAGGAACAGATCTGATTTTTGTTAGTTATGTAATTCCCTATAAGTAATAACTTGCTTTTCCCTTAGCTATAAAATAGAGGAGTTGAATTAAAAATCATCCTAGATTACTCCATCTTAAGATTCTACTTTATCATTATCAGGTCTTTAACCATACAAGGATATGTGTATGTATTCAAGGATTCATTCATTCCATGTGTGGTAGGCTATTCTCAAAATTAACTTTTGTTTGTTTTTTTTTTTAAAGGTTTTTTTAAACCTTTATAACCAGTGCTTCTTGCTTCATTTCTCAACTAGTTACACAAGTTAACTCTACATAGACCAATGGAGTCAGTTAGACTCACCTTGACTTTTTAAATACCACCCTTAATATACTTAAATACTCAAGGTTAACAAGTACTTTACTTACTTTAATGTTAACAACTTATGACTTTTGACCTTGTTGCTAATTCCATTTTTTATCAATATTTTGCACAGGTAGTAAAATAGTGTCTATCTGAGAATCAGTAAGCAACTTCTGTAAACCACAGCCCTAACAGTAAAAACTACCATGCCAGGCACAGCATTTAAATGTTTTGATACAGTAGTTCATCAAACACAAGTGGGTATTACCCCACTTTACAGTTAGGAAAACAAGGATTACAAAGGTTGACGAACTTGCCAAAGGGCACACAGCTGGTAAAATGACAATGGAATTCAAATCCTCATCTTCTTCCAACATGTATGTCCCTAACCAGTGTAATACACTGCTTCCCTATCAGAGCTCTGGTCAATGAGAAGAAATGAAGACTTGCCATCACCATTTCACTCTCTATTCCATTATTCCACTGTATAAACAACCCATTTTATTCTAGTGTTACTTTGAAGATAGGAACCCGTTCTATCTTCTTATCACCACTAGCACAAGGCCTGACATAGTTTAGGTGCATAATAAATAATAAATGACTGCCTTCAGGTAAAACCAAGCTATACAGGACTATCACCTAAAATACTAATAGCCACAGAAAAAAAATTTTAAGTAATTTTGTTTCATATTTTTTCTCGTTCTTTTCTTACGGTTATGTGTCACTTTTCTGTCAATAATGCCTCTTCAAGCAGCACAGCTCTGAAGCCTCTTACCCGGTTTTAATAAAATACAGTGCTCATCTGCTAGAGGCCCATCCAGTGATAACCAAGCTCATTAGAATTGTGTTGGGGCTAAGCTGGATCTGGGTGGGGCTAAGTTGTTCTCCTATAAGTAGAAGTTGAACACTGGGCCGGTCAGACATCTAATGCAATGCAGCTGCTCAGAACTCTTGGCCTAACTTACTTTTTAAGTTCTCCACTGAACTGCAAGTAGCTAAAGTTGCTAAAAGGGTTATCTTCTGGATGAGTCAAGTATTACTATATCATACCTACTACAAACACCTTGACAACTCAAGCATGCTTGCACATGTGTACAAAGACACACACACAAAGCATTTGATCCAAGTTTGGGCACTCAACCCAAGCTAGGCCAATTAGAGCTAGGCTAATTAAAACCGGTGGGACAAGACTCCTCTCAGGTCACAAACTGGAGGGACAAACTGGCAGCAATCATGGTCCTGACTTCAATTTAACACAGGTTCATTGGTGACTCAGATACCATGAGCAGTATCACTATAGATGATATAAATTTCCAAAAGTGAAAAAAATTTAAGATTCCAAACAAAAAATATATTTTCATTGCTCAATTTACACAATAATATACCTAGAAAATGAAGTGTATTACTAATATCATGCAAAAATGTTTTGGTTTAAAAGTAAAATGAAATTAAATTCTAGACTCAGATAACTAAGTGTAAACAAGATTTTCATTTACATGAGTGGCCAGTGGGACCACTGAATATTATTTTTGGGATATGGGCTAATTCTTATTTATGTGGGACAGTCTGAGCACTGTGAGACATGTAGCATTCCTGGACTACATTCACTAAAAATCAATCATTGTGACAACCAAAAAAAAAAAAAAAAGCCTCCACAAATTTCTATAACACTCGCTGGAGGTAGATACTATCTTCATTGAAAATCTCTGGCCTAGAGATTTCAGTTCAAAATATCAATATATTAGCCTATCTAAACAACTCACAGCATAACTCACTTTTCTTCGATTCATCTCTATTAGAATCTGCTGTACTGATGACAAGCAAATTCACATGAAAGTTGAATTAGGATAAATCGATAAAAGGATCCTAAAAATATTGTGATTACATGCTAAACCAAACATTTAAACATTTTACGTATAAAAAACAGAAACATCTTGAGAGTAACTTTTATTGGCTATATAGTATATGTCAAAATCCCTTTGGGGTATAAATTTTTATCCATTAAAAATGGGACTTTGGGACTTCCCTGGAGGTCCAGTTGTTAAGACTCCACACTTCCATTGGAGGGGGCACGGGTTCAATCCCTGGTTGGGGAACTAGGATCCCACATGCTGCACAGTGTGGCCAAAAAAAAAAAGGCAGGGAGACTTTCTGTTCTATCCTAAAATGAAAGAATGCTATTATGTTAGGAACTCTGTTAATGTGATTTCCTGAATTAGTTCAATGGAGGAAAATGCCACATGATCATCTCCATTGATGCTTCCCAAATAATAAAGGCATTCTTCACAATATTCTTTTTTTTTTTACATTTTATTTTGATTTTAGTCTTACATAAAAGTTGTAAAAATAGAGTTCCTATACATCCATCACCCTATTTCCCATAATGGTAACTTTTTACGTAACTACAGCACAACTATCAAAACCATGAAAATAATATTCGTATGATATTAATTAACTACAGACCTTATTAGAAATTCACCAGTTTTTCCTATTCCAGGATGCTATCTACAAACCCAGATTACATTTTGTTGTTAGTTTTCCTAGCCTCCTCCAATCTGTGACAATTTCTTGGTCCATGTGTGTGTGTTATGATCTTCACGCATTAATTTGTATTGGCATATAGTTGCTTTACAATGTTCTGTTAGTTTCTACTATACAGCAAAATGAATCAGCTATACATATACATATATTCCCTCTTTTTTTGGATTTCCTTCCCATTTAGGTCACCACAGTGCATTAAGTAGAGTTCCCTGTGCTATACAATATGTTCTCATTAGTTATCTATTTTATACACAGTATCAATAGTGTATATGTCAATCCCAATCTCCCAGTTCCTCCCATCCTCCTCTTTCCCTCTTGGTATCCATGCATCAGTTCTCTACCTCTGTGTCTCTATTTCTGCTTTGCAAATAGATTTCATCTATACCATTTTTCTAGATTCCACATATGTGCGTTAATATACGATATTTGTTTTTCTGACTTAGTTCACTCTGTACGACAGTCTCTAGGTCCATTCACGTCTCTACAAATGACCCAATTTCATTCCTTTTTATGGCTGAGTAATAGTCCATTGTATACACGTACCACATCTTCTTTACCCGTTCCTCTGTTGATGGACATTTAGGTTGCTTCAATGTCTTGGCTATTGTAAATAGTGCTGCTGAGAACACAGGGGTGCATGTGTCTTTTTGAATTATGGTTTTCCCTGGGTATATGCCCAGTAGTGGGATTGCTGGGTCATATGATAATTCTATTTTTAGTTTTTTAAGGAACCCCCATACTGTTTTCCATTTACATGGCTGTATCAATTTACATTCCTACCAACAGTGCAATGAGGGGTCCCTTTTCTCCACATGCTCTCCAGCATTTGTTTGTAGATTTTTTGATGATGGCCATTCTGACCTGTATGAGGTGATACCTCATCCTAGCTTTGATTTGCATTTCTCTACTAATTCGTGATGTTGAGCACCTTTCCACGTGCCACCTGTATGTTTTTTGGAGAAATTTCTATTTAGGTCTTCCGCCCATTTTTTGATTAGGTCGTTTTTTTGATATTGAGCTGCATGAGCTGCTTGTATATTTTGGAGATTAATCCTTTGTCAGTTGCTTTGTTTGCAAATATTTTCTCCCATTCTGAAGGTTGTCTCTTTGTCTTGTTTATGGTTTCCTTTGTTGTGCAAAAGCTTTTAATTAGGTCCCATTTGTTTATTTTTGTTTTTATTTCCATTACTCTAGGAGGTGGGTCAAAAAAGATCTCACTGCGATTTATGTCAGTGTTCTGTCTATGTTTTCCTTTAAGAGTTTTATAGTGTCTGGCTTTACATTTAGGTCTTTAATCCATTTTGAGTTTATTTTTGTGTGTGGTGTTAGGGAATGTTCTAATTTCATTCCTTTACATGTCCAGTTTTCCCAGCACCACTTACTGAAGAGGCTGTCTTTTCTCCATTGTAGTATATATTTTTGCCTCCTTTGTCATAGATTAGGTGACCATAGGTGTGTGGGTTTGTATCTGGGCTTTATATCCTGCTCCATGGATCTATATTTCTGTTTTTGTGCCAGTAACATACTGTCTTGATTACTGTAGCTTTGTAGTATAGTCTGAGGTCAGGGAGCCTGATTCCTCCAGCTCCGTTTTTCTTTCTCAAGATTGCTTTGGCTATTCGGGGTCTTTTGTGTTTCCACACAAATTGTAAAATTTTTTGTTCTAGTTCTGTGAAAAATGCCATTGGTAATTTGATAGGGATTGCACTGAATCTGTAGATTGCTTTGGGTAGTATAGTCATTTTCACAATATTAATTCTTCCAATCCAAGAACTTGGTGTATCTCGCCATCTGTTTGTGTCATTTTGGTTTCTTTCATCAGTATCCTACAGTTTTCTGTGTACAGGTCTTTTGCCTCCTTAGGTAGGATCTTGACACTTTTAAAGAATAGTAGCCAGTTATTTTGTAGACTGCCCCCAAAATAGGGATTGTCTAAAATTTTCTCATTAGAATAAGAGTATTAATTTTTGACAAGAATACAACAGAAATGATTTTGTACTCTTCTTAGTGTATCATATCAAGGGGTACATAATATCAATACGTCCTATTACTGGTTATGTTAACCTTGATCACTTGATTAAGATAAGTGTTTTTTTGGTTTCTCCATCATAGTAACTATTTTTCCCTTACCAAATATCTTGAGGAAGATACTCTGAAACTGTCAATTCTACCTCAAACCTTTGGCCACTGATTTTAGTATCTATTAGTGGAGCTTGTCTGCAACAACTATTAGTGTGATTGTACCTAATAGTGATCGTCAATTTCCCTCCACATTTTTAGAGAATTCTTCTCTAAAAATCTGAACATTTTTCATGTTTGATGGCCAGTATTAAGTATATATCTGTATCTTTTTTCCAACTTTTTTCTACCAGATATTTATCATTTTTTGTTCCTCAATTTTTAAAAGTTCTTTATATAGTAGAACTTTATATAGTAGGGATATTAGGCTTTTGTCTGTGACATATATTTCAAATTCTTTTTCCCAGGTTGTGAGCTGATTTTTAACTTTGCTGATTGTGCTTTTTGCAATTACATTTTTTTTAATTTTTAAAATTATTTTATTTTTATTGAGGTATAATTGCCATATAACATTAGTTTAAGGTGTGCAACATAATAAATAGATAATTGTATACATTGTGAATTAAGTCACCACAATTAAGTCCAGTTAACATACATACATAATTACATACATAGTTAAAAATTTTATTTTCTTATGATGAGAACTTCTAAGATTGCAACTTTTTTAGTGTATAGTCACATTTGTCAGTCTTTTCTTTTACTGACTCTGAACTTTGAGTCATAATAAAAAACCTCTCTCTACGCCAAAGTTAAAGAGGAATTCTTCTAGTACTTGTATGATTCCATTTTTAACACTTAGATCCCTGATCTATTTGGGGTTTATTTTTCTGAATGGTGTAAAATACAGATCAAAAGATCTTTTTCCAAGTATCTGCTGAGTCGTCCCATAACCATCTTTACTGCCACTGATTTGACATCCAACCTTTGTCATATATAATTCTGCACTTTCTATTCCATTCCACTAGTCCACTATCTATTCATGTGTCAATATCACACTATTTTTTTAACTTATGTATTTTTATTAAAATCAATTCATAGTTGATTTAAAACATTGTATTACTTTCAGATAGGTGTACAGTTAGTTAGGTATACAGCAAAGTGATTCAGTATTTTTGCATACTATACTCCATTATAGTTATTATAAGGTAATAGGTATAATTCCCTGCACTATACAGTATATCCTTGTTGCTTATCTATTTTATATACAGTAGTTTGTATCTGTTAATCCCATACCCCTAATTTATCTCTCCCCTCTTCCCTTACCCCTTTGGTAACCACAAGTTTGCTTCCTATATCTATGACTGTTTCTGTTTTATATATTTGTATCATTTAGATTCCACATGTAAGTGATACCATACTGTGCATGTCTTTCTCTGATTCATTTCATCTCTAGGTCCATCCATGTTGCTGCAAATGGCAATATTTCATTCTTTTTTTATGGTTGAGTAATATTCCATTGTGTGTGTGTTTGTGTGTATGAGAACACATACACCCCACATCTTAATCCAATCATCTGTTGATGGGTACGTGGGTGGCTTCCATGTCTTGGCTATTGCAAATAGCACTGCTATGAACATTGGGGTGCATGTACCCTTTCGAATGAAGAGTTTTTGTCTTTTCCAGATATATAACCAGGAGTGGGATTGCTGGACAGTATAGTAACTCTATTTTCAGTTTTTTAAGGAACCTCCATACTGTTCTCCATTGCGGCTGCACTAACTTGCATTCCCAACAACAGTGTACAAGAGTACCCTTTTCTCCACATCCTCTCCAACAGTTGTTATTTGTGAACTTTTTGATTATAGCCATTCTGACAGGTGTGAGGTGGTTCATCAGTGTAATTTTGATTTGCATTTCTCTAATAATTAGCAATGTTGAACATCTTTTCATATGCCTTTTAGCCATCTCTATGTCTTCTTTGGAGAAATGTCTATTCAGGTCTTCTGCCCATTTTTTGATTGGGTTTTTTTTTTCCTGATATTGAGTTTTATGAGCTGTTCCTACATTTTGGATATTAACAAATCCTTGTTAATCCCTGTCGGCTGCATCATTTGCAAATATTTTCTCCCAGATTGTTTTCGTTTTCTTGATGGTTTCCTTTGCTGTGCAAAAGCTTTTAAGTTTAATTAGGCCCCATTTGTTTACTTTTGTTTTCACTTCTTTTGCCTTGGGAGACTCATCCAAGAAAATATTGCTACGCTTTATGACAAAGTGTCCTGAATATATTCTCTTCTAGGAGCTTTATGGTTTCAGGTCTTACATTTATGTTTTTAAATTACTTTGAACTTATTTTTGTGTATGTGTGAGGGAATGTTCTAATCTCACTGTTTTACACATGGCTATATAGTTTCCCCAGACACCACTTGTTGAAGAGAGTGTCGGATTGCTTGGGCAATTCAGGGCCTTTTGTGGTCCCATATAAATTTTAGGATTATTTGTTCTAGTTCTGTGAAAAATGTCACGGGTATTTTGAATAGGGATTGCAGTAAATCTGTAGATTGCTTTGGGTAGTATGGCCATTTTCAAAATATTAATTCTTCCAATCCAAGCAAGCATGGGATATCATTCCACTTCTTTGAATCATCTTCAATTTCCTTCATCAATGGTTTATAGTTTTCAGAGTATATGTCTTTAATCTCCTTGGTTAAGTTTATTCCTAGGTATTTACATTTTTTGATGTAATTTTAAATGAGATTGGTTTCTACATTCTCTGATATTTTATTATTAGTGTATAGAAACTGAACAGAAATAGAAGTACATTAATCTTGTATTCTGCAACTCTGCTGAATTCATTTCTTAGTTCTAATAGTTTTGGGGCGAAGACACTATGGTTCTCTGTTACAGAGTATCATGCCATCTGCAAATAGTGACAATTTTACCTCTTCCCTTTAAATTTGGATACCTTTTCTTTTTCTTGTCTTACTGCTGTGGGTAGGACTTCCAATACTAGGTTAAATAGAAGCAGCTAGAATGGGCATCCTTATCTTGTTCCTGAATTTAGTGGGTAACCTTTCAGCTTTTCACCATGGAGTACTATGCTGACTGTGGGTTTGCTGTAAGTGGCCTTTGTTATGTTCCCTCTATACCCACTTTGATAAGAGTTTTTACTATGAACAGATGTTGAATTTTTTCAAATGCTTTTTCTGCATCTACTGAGATGATACCGTGATTTTTATCTTTCCTTTCTTTAATGTGGTGTATTACACTGATTTGCATATGCTGAATCATCCTTGTGACCCTGAAATAAATCCAATTTGATCATGGTGTATGATCCTTTTTACATATTGTTGTATGCGATTTGCTAATATTTTGTTGAGGATTTTTGCATTTGTATTCATGAAAGATATTAGCCTCTAATTTTCTTTTCTTGTAGTGTCTTTGTTTGCTATTGGTATTAGGCCTCATAGAATGAATCTGAGAGTGTTCCCTCCTCTTCAATTGATTTATTTTTTTATCTCTGTGGTATCAGTTGTTCTTTCTCCTCTTTCATTTCTTATTTTGTTTATTCGGATCCTATCGGTTTCTTCTTTGTGAGCCTGGCTGAAGATTTATCAATTTTATCTTTTCAAAAAAACCAGCTCTTAGGGCTTCCCTGGTGGCGCAGTGGTTGAGAATCTGCCTGCCAATGCAGGGGATGCGGGTTCAAGCCCTGGTCTGGGAAGATCCCACATGCCGCGGAGCAACTGGGCCCGTGAGCCGCAATTACTGAGCCTGCGCATCTGGAGCCTGTGCTCCGCAACGAGAGGCCGCGATAGTAAGAGGCCTGCGCACCGCGATGAAGAGTGGCCCCCACTTGCCATGACTGGAGAAAGCCCTCACATAGAAACGAAGACCCAACACAGCCATAAATAAATAAATAAATAAATTAAAAAAAAAAACAAACCAGCTCTTGGTTTTAATAATCTTTTAATTTGGTTTTTTTTAATCTTTATTTTTTTTCCTCTATGATCTTTATATTTCTTTCCTTCTCCTGACTTTAGGCTTTGTTTGCTCTTCTTTTTCTAATTCTTTTAGGTGGTAGGTTAGGTTGAGATTTTTCTTGTTTCTTGAGGAAGTCCTGAAGTTGCTATGAACGTCCCTCTTAGAACTGCTTTTGCTGCATCCCATTGATTTTGGAAAGCGGTGTTTCCATTTTCATTTGTCCAGAGGTATTTTCTGATTTCCTCTTTGAGTTTCATCATTGACTCACTGGATTTTTAGCAGCATGTTGTTTAGTCTCCACATGTTTGTTATTTATCCACTTTTCTTTCTATGATTGATTTCTAGTTTCACACTGTTGTGATTAGAAAAAACTCTTGATGTAATTTCTATCCTCTTAAATTTGTTAAGTCTTGTTTTGTGACCTAGTATGTGACCTATCCTGGAAAGTGTTCCATGCGCACTTGAAAAGAATGTTTATTCTGCCCTTTTTTTTGGATGGAATGTCCCGTTGATAACAATTAAATCCAACTCATCTATTCTGCCATTCAGGATCTCTGCTGCCTTATTGTCTGTCTGGATGACATGACCACTGATGTCAGTGGGGTCCTACTATTACTGTATTAACTGTCAATTTCTCCCTTTATATCTGTATTTACTTTATACTTAGGTGTTCCTGGATTGGGTGCACATATGTTAACAAGTATAATATCCTCTTCTTGTATCAATTCCTTTATCATAATATACTGCCCTTCTTTGTCATTCATCATGGCCTTTAATTTTTTCTGAAATGAGTATTGCTACCCCTGCTTTCTTGTCATTTCTGTTTGCATGAAATAACTTATCCCATATCTACTTTCAGTCTGTGTGTCCTTCATCCTAAAGGGAGTCTCTTGTAGCCAGCATACTTAAGGGTCTTGTTTTTTTATCCAATTAACCTCCCTATGTCTTTTTTTTTTTTTAATTTATTTATGGCTGTGTTGGGTCTTCATTGCTGTGCACAGGGTTTCTCTAGTTGCAGTGAGCAGGGGCTACTCTTCGTTGCGGTGTGAGGGCTTCTCATTGCAGTGGCTTCTCTTGTTGCAGAGCATGGGCTCTAGGCACACAGGCTTCAGTAGCTGTGGCACATGGGCTCAATAGTTGTGGCACATGGGCTTAGCTGCTCCACAGCATGTGGGATCCTACTGGACCAGAGCTCAAACCCATGTCCCCTGCACCAGCAGGCAGATTATTAACCACTGCACCACCAGGGAAATCCCATCCCTCCCTATGTCTTTTGATCAGTGCATTTAGTCCACTGACATATAAAGTAATTATTGGTATGTGTTTACTTATGGCCCTTTTATTCCCTGTTTTCCAGTTGTTCTTGTAGTTCTTCTCTGTTCATTTCATCTTCTTTTTGTTTCTTCTATTGTAATACCACACCACTTAATTACAGAGAATTTATATAGTATGTTTTAATGTCTGGTAGGGCTAGTTCTCTTCAAAGTTTTTATTTTCCAGTGTTTTCCTGGCCATTCTTACATGTTTATTTTTCCACATGAACTTATTTTCAACTTGTCTAATTTCAATAAACAGTTGTTGGTATTTTTATTGGAATTACAGGAAATATATAAATTAATTTAGAGAAGAACTGATATCTGTATCTTTCAAGTCATAGAATTTAAGAATAAGAGATATCTTTCCATTTTTTCAAGTCTACATCTGTGTCTTTGGAGTGCCTAAAACTTTTCCTCTTACAGGTTTCACACATTTCTTACTAGATTTTTCCCAAGTATTTAATTTTCTTTGTTACTACTATAAGTAAGGTTTACCCTAACCTTATATCCTCTGTTTATTATTTGTGTATATGAAGACTGATATTTGTATGTTAATTTTATATCCTGCCACTTTCCTGAATTACTTTACTGTTTGAGTTTTATCATCGACTGTGGAGTTTTCCAGACAAAGTACTATCATATCATCTCTAAAATGAGACAGTTTTCCTTTTGGCTTACCCATTCTATGCCTCTAATTGATTTCTGTAGTTTAACTGCATGGGCTAATACTTCTAATGTGCTGTTCAACAGAAGTAGAAATAGTGGGTGTCCTTGCCTTGTTTATGATCTTCATGGAAATGCCTCTAATGATTCTCCATAAAATAAGATGGCTTTAGGGCTAAGGTAGATAATTCCTGATAATATTCTTAATAAAAGAAAAATAAGTGAGTACTTTCTTAGCATCATAAAATGCATACATCATGCCAGAAAGAAGCATCATGCTTAATGGTGCTTTAGAAGCACCATTTAGAAGCACTCCTATCAAACACTGAAAGAAGACAAGGATCCCCAATATTATTAACATTTTTCTAAAATAAACCATTAACAGATTTAATCAACTGAAGGAAATAAGAGATATTAATATTAGAAAGAAAGATATAATCAGATGTTTAGAATACCCAAAAGAACAAAATAAAACTCTTATAAACAAGGAAGGAATTCAGTAAGCTGCTAAGCACTATATGAACATTACTTGAAATGTATATTTGGCCTTTATTAGGCCTGGCCTCACAACTGGGTACTACTTAGGTGAGACTTGCTCTATTATACAGAACACTGGCCCAGAAATTTGTTTTCCTATGATACTGAAAAGTAATCAGGTTTAGAAGATTAAGATCAAGACTTACAACATTCAAAAAAGGTAAGTGATAAATCATAATAATTTCCTAATTTTCAGAGAAAACACAAATGTCGAAAATGTACATACTTTAAGATTAAATTCTGGTGTGCATCATTTGTGTAGCCCCATATGAGCTGACAGGTAACTGTCTTCCACTAGTAATAGCCTAATAGGTAAGTACAGACGAAAACTAGTATCAATAAAGCATTAAGATATAGCATAGCATGTTCTGATGGCTGATAATTCCTGTAAGACAGAATTTAGAGCAGTAAGTCTGCTCTGAATAATTTTCAATTATGGAAGTGACTTTTCTTAGTAACTATTCAAATAATACTGTTCATACTTTATGCATATTAAATTAGAACCCCAGACTTGGTGATTTTTTGGTTTACTGTTCCTTCCATTACAACATACTTCACTTTAACACACCATTTCTCTTTGGAAACAGAAACTGTAAATTAACAAATATATAACAAATATTATGTACATAGTATAATAGCCTTAGCTCAGTAAGGTATATAATACAGTAATGTATCTGCATTAAGCCTTAAATTACCAATGTTAGTTAATTCTATAGTTTTCATACTTAATGTCTTCTCTGCACCAAATTTTGCTGTACAAACTATATAGTGGTCACTGATTAATATTAATCTATGTTCTTAAGAGATAGGAAAGTGATAACCTTTGGAAAAAAAGATGGTAATAATACTTTGGAGGGAGCATGATGGAAGGTTTCTTACTTGCTGATAATTCTTTTTCTGGTAATTTCACAGGTATGTTCACTTTGTGATAACTCACTTATACTTGAGATTTTTGTACACTTTTCTGTATATATGTTATACTTCAATCAAAATAGTTGATTTAAGAAAAATAAGCAGACAATCAAAACCAACCATACAAACAGACCTCTTACTTCCCCAATAAAGCACAATTTCTTTGCAAGCACATTATATTGCACTTAGGGTCTTTGTTGAAACAAAACAAAAACTTATCTTTAAACTCTAGAATCATTCAGCTTGGTAAGATGTTCACACTTGGTATCCATGGAAGAGCAAATTCACATCTTCTATTTCAAGTTTTTCCCAAAATGTGTGTGTGTATTTTAAAGTAGAAAGGGAGACTTAACTGTTCTATACAAGTTTTCATGTGTATTTATCTCTACCTTTCTCATTCTTTTTCTTGCTCTCTCCTATTCACTGTATTAGTTGGACCTCTATAGTTGAATTTCTTTAAGTTTACTAAAAATATGACACAACTAAGATGTATAAAATAGAGTATAAGAATAGAAGAACAACTCTATCTTACAAACTTACAACATCCCCATCCAGGTGGTACAGGCACACCACAATCAACTCAAAATATTCAAATCCCTCTAACTAAACTCATCTTTCTCCCTCACTACAAAGATTTATTCTTATACCTGATCTTCCCGCAGCAGCACAATTCTCCCAAGCCAAAACCTTAGAAACTCTGTTGACTCAATTCTCTCCAATATCAGCCCCATTCATATTACAATGTTCCACCTCTGGGAAGTCTGTCTCTACCCTCTCTTTCCATTCCCACTGCTATAACCCTATCTGGCACTCCTAATACCTTGCTTGAATTATTGCAAAAGCCTCCCACTTTCTATTCCAAGCTATTCCCCACTCCAATTTTTAAAAATTTATTTATTTGGCTGTGCGGGTCTTAGTTGCGGCACGCAGGATCTTCAGTTGTGGCATGAGTGATCTAGTTCCCTGACCAGGGATCGAACCCAGGCCCCATGCATTGGGAGCACAGAGTCTTAGCCACTGGACCACCAGGTAAGTCCCCCCAATTCCAATTAATCTTTCATACTGACACTAGATTAATTTTTCTGATGGATAAGTTTGAGCGTAGCATTATTTGTTTAAAAAATATTCAATGGCCTCCCTACCTTCTGAATGAAGTTCAAGTCTGGCTTTAAATCTCTATAGAGAACTTCTATAAGCAACCACTAAATTTGCCCCCTTCTCTGGCCAATATCAGAGTTATTTGAAAGAGTATATATACTGCACATAATAAAAAGCAAAACAAGCAAAAAAGGGAAAAAAGACCCAACTCAGTCCAATTTCTGAATAAATAAACATGACTATCACTCACGATGGAAGAAGCCAAAGAAAAATCAGAAGTAAGAAAAAAAGAAATCCCATCCATAGTTGAAAAATGTCTGGTTGTAAGCAAACTGGAATGTTACTTCTTTGAATGTGAATCTAAATCTAGTTTGTATGTTCCAAAGATTGAAAGGAACTGGAAGAAATATTATTGCTATATTTGAGCAATTTCTAACACTCTATCTAAACTTGATTCTTAAATTCCTTAACAGAGCACACTAAGGTCGTCATCCATGTAAAAGAAAACACCAGAATAGACACTGTAGCATGGCTACTACCTCTGATCATTTCTTTCTTTTAATGAGGAACTTACAACATAAAATAAATAAAAACTATTTAAAAGACTGATGTTCTCTTATCAAGTAATTAATATTCTATCTCACGACAAGAAAAGTTTGGAAACACCCTCCCATAACAAGAAGAAATATCCCCTAGTAGTAATGGTTTGGTGCTCATTCATTCAGTGTTCGCAGCCACTATTTTACAGAATGTAATTCCCATCAATATTGAGAATCAACTGTATCTCTCAGGAGCATACTCTACTTGATACCTGAAAATCCCTAATATGGTTAACTTTAGGTAGGCACAAAAAACATAATAGGAGATTGATTAAAAATTAAGTACATTAAATATAGAAAAGTCTAGAGTAGGGATGGCAAACAGATTTTATCTTGCACATTAGCTCTGAAGAACAAGGAGTTCTGAGTAAGGTGCCTTCTGAAGTTGTGCTTTGGTTCACTGGGAACGAGTACTAAAATCAGTTAGTAATATTGGTCACAGAAATGAGAAAGGATAAATAATGTTACTTGCTTCATGAATATACCACCCCTGGGCTACTGTACTTCAAATAATCTCAAAGAATAAACAATTACAAAATTACTTACTGCTTCAACAGAGTTACATTCTCGCCTTGTTTCTAAATAACGTAGGGCTCGTTTTTCTTCTTCTTTTAATTTAGCATCTGCCTGTCCAGAAGCAAAATAGCAATCATTTTAAGAAAATCAAGAAAATAGCTCAAATTACCACATATACTAAGTTCTCACTTACATATTTCATATAATTCTGTACACCATTTTGTTGTAAATACGAGGGTGCCTGTGTTCTATAAAATCTCTCTGTTGAATCCAAGTATGCCTTCTCAAAATTGTCCCTATAAATTTGAAGCTTATCCTCTGGATTAGAACAAAGGTTAACTGAAAAACAGAAAATAAAATTTTACTCTAATTATGATTCAAATCAGTATTTTGAGTACAATAAATGAAATAACAAATATTGAGGAGTTATGTTCAAGGAACTGTGACAATGCTCAAGAGAACATAAAGCCATAAAAGACAAAATCCTTCTCTGTAAGAAACTTAAAAAGATAACAATACAGAGTAGTAAAGTGACAAATAGTATAGATAATATGAACTATTTTATTTTTGAATAGGAAAGGGACTGACTTCAAACTGGATGATCAAGAAACCATTCACAGAAAAGATGAGATTTGAATTGAGTCTTTAGGAACAAAGTAGGATTTACACTGATTAGTAAAGGAAGTAAATATTCAGAAGTAGAACAACACAAGATCAAATCGAGGTGTAACAACCAGGTTGTCTGCGTGGATTGTAAGGTTAATAGAAGATAAGGTAGAATAGTAAGTTAGGAATGGTTATGGAGAACCTCAAATCTCTGGCTAAGTAACCTGAATTTAGCATGGCCTACCACTAAATGGGTAAGAAAAACACCAATAAAATTATACTTAAAAATTAATCTTGTGAAAGTATAAGGGCTAAATGATAGCAATAACATCACTATAAGAAGACTGTTTCAAAAGTCTAGAAGTAGAATTCAAAGAAGTCTTAACTGGTGGCAGCTGAAATAAAAAGGAATAAATTTCAGGGACACAGCTAATGAGAATCTAGACTTGATACCTAAAGAAACATAATGGCAATGGAGAAAGCAAGTCAAAGATAAATAAAGGTTCATTTATATAAAACTTTCTTATCGGCAACTATTTTGTGTCAGGCATTCTATGTCCAGTAAAGATACAGTGTCAAGTACACAGTTAAATACACTGAAGTATTATGACAGGGAAGCACAGGTACTATGAAGCACCTAACCTACTCTGGGAATTAGGAAAGGCCTCCACGAGGAAACAGAGGATGAGGATGAGTTAGCAAATAAAAGAGGAGGAAAAGTATTCTGGTCAGAGGAAACAGCACATTTGATTGAATGAAAAATGAGAGTATCACTATCAGACACTGAAAAGTTTAGAAATTCCAGAATGTACACATGGAATTAACTGATGTCCTAAAAATATAAGTACAAAACCAGTTACCTTTCATAAGCTAGAGACTCAAATCTACATTTCTCTAATATAGGTTGCTAAAAAGATTCACTAGCCAAGCAATGAGTGAAATGGAGAAAATAAATATTAACCACACGAATATGAACTTTTGTAGTTTTCATTAAAACAGAGTATCTTTTGTGTACTCTTAATTTCATGTGGCACTAAAAGTAGATGTGACTATATTCTAATAAACCTAACTTTGATACTACTATTCTATAACTGTCTTAATTTCCATGAAAAGGAAATTTGATCATAAAGGTTCAGAACATACCATAGGATTCTCTTACGCCAATGACAAGCTGAGAATCAAAAGCTTCTCCTAATCTTTCAGCATGTACCAGCTTCATTGCACTATCTTGAAGTCTGTTCTTTATATTTGAAAAGATTGACTCATTCCATGTATCAAGCATGAGCTAGGAAAAAAAGAATAAAATATACCATCATTTCAATTATTAATATACCAAGTACCATAAATATACACAAAAACTTTTAAGTACAAATGCTAAAAAAGGAAATTCTTAGACCTACATTCACTTGAATACTACAGGAAAGCAACATATTTATTTATTTATGTATTTTTATTTTTGGCTGCTTTGGGTCTTCATTGTTGCATGCAGGCTTTCTCTAGTTGTGGTGAGCGGGGGTTACTCTTCATTGCAGTGTGTGGGCTTCTCACTGCGGTGGCTTCTCTTGTTGCGGAGCACGGGCCGGGCGCACTGGGCTTCAGTAGTTGCAGCATGCGGGCTCAGTAGTTGCGGCACTCAGGCCCTAGAGCACAAGGGCTTCAGTAGTTGTGGTGCATGGGCTCAGCAGTTGCGGCACGTGAGCTCTAGGGTGCGCAGGCTTCAGTAGTTGTGGGACGCAGACTCAGTAGTTATGGCTTGTGGGCTCTAGAGTGCAGTCTCAGTAGTTGTGGTGCAAGGGCTTAGTTGCTCTGTGGCAGGTGGGATTTTCCTGGACCAGGGATCAACCCGTGTCCCCTGCACTGGCAGGGGGATTCTTAAGCACCGCGCCACCAAGGAAGTCCCAGGAAAGCAGTATATTTAAATTTGGTAACTATCATGTGGTAAATACTGACAAAAGAACAAGTGTTTCAGAATCAAACACAAATGGATTTGAATTCCAGCTGTTACTTATTTGCCTGCTTTCTCATCTGTAAAATAGTGAAAATAACAGTACAAATTTCAAGTGGTTGTTGTAAAAATTAAATATGGTAATACATGGAAAACGTTGCTTTCCCTATAGTTCCAAGGTTGTATTTCAGAGATACTGATGTGTGTTTGGGATGGTCATATGCATGTTTGTACAAATATGATAAATGTGAAAAGGACCAAATAAAAATATGTTTGATAATGAATCTCAAGAAGAAAAGAATATACAAATCCACCCTATGGATGTTCTGTTTAAATGATGAAAATGGCATATACATATTCATGAATATGCTGTCAGCATTAGTACAAATTTTAAGGCTGGGAAGGGGCAACAAGGTCCAAGCCACTATTTATTTATTTTTTTAATTTTAATTAATTCATTAATTTATTTATTTTTGGTTGTGTTGGGTCTTCACTTCTGTGCGAGGGCTTTCTCCAGTTGCGGCGAGCGGGGGCCACTCTTCATCGTGGTGCGCGGGCCTCTCACTGTCGTGGCCTCTCCCGTTGCGGAGCACAGGCTCCAGACGTGCAGGCTCAGTAGTTGTGGCTCATGAGCTTAGTTGCTCCGCGGCATGTGGGATCTTCCCAGACCAGGGCTCGAACCCATGTCCCCTGCATTGGCAGGCAGATTCTCAAGCACTGCGCCACCAGGGAAGCCCCAGCCACTATTTAAATGCCTGAGCTGATTGCTAGAACCATCACAGCAAGCAGCAAGCTGTTCAAAGTTCAAACAGCATTTTTTACTTTTCAAATCTGTGGTTCCATTTGATTCTCACAAGTAGAAATACATTTGTGTGTATGTATGTGTGTATATATATATATATACACATATTTATGAATATGAAAAATGAGGACAGCAAGGTTAGGGCATTATTGACTGAAGAACTGAAAGGGAAACCTGGGACTCTTCAATTTCAGAGCTGAGTTCTTTCCATTAATTCATGAGTTGTTACTGGGCACAGAGCTTTTAACTAGAAACTATGCAAAATATGAAAATAAACATGGTACATAACTGAGTTTATAATAACTAGAATTAAGTAAAAAAAATGATAAAGATGACAGCAGTTTAGCCACAATTAAACACAAAGATACCAGAAGGTAACCTAATAAGGAAAGACTTTTTGAACAGAAAAAAAGTAATTGAATTTATAGAAAGGTAAAAGTACAGAGAAAGAATAATGAAATAAAATTATGAAGATAAAACTAGGAAAAGGAGAAAGTGAAAAGGAAAGGCAAATGAGGTAGTGTTTGAAGACACAGATTTACAGCTTAAGACCACATAAAAGATGAAAGAGAACTGAAGCTACAAAAAGACGAAAGAAAACTAATATTATTCAATAAAACCCGGCAAAAGCTGAAAAGGAATTTATATGTGAAGTAGAAAAACCCATTTCAGTGTAAATTTCTTTCGAAAGTCTTCAACTCACCCTATTTCTGAAGAACATTAAGGAAAAATGGGAAAACTGACTTACCTTTCGAACAATACTGTCTTCTACATTTGATTTTTTATTGCTGCCCTGTTTACCCATTAAAGTAATCTCTAGTTGACAGAAAGGCTTCGGTAAAATATCACACTGCGTAAAGAATTTTCGCCATTCAACAATATAAGCTTTTAGCAAAGCTGTATCATCTTGATGGCTCAGTACTCGCTGAAAAAAAAAAAAAGAATCATACCAATTTTAAATAAATACAGGTGCTTTAAAGAATAATGGAACATATTCATGCCATAAATTTAAAATATTTTATTTACTGTATAACCTATATTATACCCAAAAGAAATTAAAACATATATATAATCAAAGAGAAATTAAAACTTGTTCACATAGCCTTACTGTAATGAACATTTCACAATATATACATATATTGAATCACCATGTTGTACACCTGAAACCAATAAAATGTTATATGTCAACTATACTTCAATTTAAAAAAACCCTATATCCTTTAGCTAATACTCTCCTACCCTCCTTCCTTCCTAGTTCTCCCCTCCCTGCCCAGACCTAAGCAACCACTAATCTATTTTCTGTGTCTATGTATCTGCCTATTCTGGACTTTCATAAGAATGAGATTACATAATATGTAGACTTTTATGACTGACTCCTTTTATATGGCACAGTTTTTCAGGGCTCGTCCAAGTTGTAGTATATGTCAGTACTTTATTCTGTTTTATTGCTAAATACTATTCCATTTTATGGACATACCACACTTTTTTTATCTGTTTGTCCACTGATGAACATTTGGGTCATTTCCACCTTTGGCTATCATGAATAATGCTGCTATAAACATCTGTGTACAAAAAAAAAACCCACAAAAAACATGTGCACACTCACCAAAAAGGGGACACAAATAACTAAAATCAAAGATAAAAGAGGAGACATTACAACTGATACCACAGATATACAAAGGATCATGAGAGACTACTACAAACAATTAAACACCAACAAATCTGACAACCTATAAGAAATGGATAAACTCCTGGAAACATATAATCAACCAAAACTCAATGGTGAAGGAAAAAAAAATCTGATAGACAGATTACTGGTAAGTTATCAAGACTGAATTCATAATCAAAAAATTCCCAACAAATGAAAGTCCAGGATCAGATGGCTTCACTGGTGAATCTTACCAAACATTTAAAGCAGAACTAATACCAATCCTTCTTAAACTCTTCCAAAAAACAGGGAACACTTCCAAACTCATTTTATAAGGTTAGCATTACCCTGATACCAAAATCAGACAAGGATGCCACAAAAAAAGAAAATTACAAGCCAGAATCCCTAATGAATGCAGCTGCAAAAATTCTGAAAAAAAATACTAGCAAGCCAAATTCTACAGCACATTAAAAGGATCATACACCATGATCAAGTGGGATTTACTCCAGGGATGCAAGGATGGGTCAACATTCACTAATTAATCAGTGTGATACACCACATTAACAGAATGACTAAAAATCATATGATCATCTCCACAGATGCAGAAAAAGGATTTGACAAAATGCAATATCTATTTATGATTAAGAACTCTCAAAAATGTAGGTATAGAGGGAATGTATCCCAATGTAATAAAGGCCATATATGACAAGCTCACAGCTAACATCATATTCAATGGTGAAAAGCTGAAAGCTTTTCTTCTAAGATCTGGAATAAGACAAGGATGCCTACTCTCACCACTCCTATTCAAAACAGTACTTGAAATCTTGTCCAGAGCAATTAGGCAAGAAACAGAAATAAAAGGCACCCAAATTGGAAAGAAAGGAATAAAACTGTCACTATTTGCAGGTGACATGATATTATATACAGAAAAACACTAAAGACTCCACCAAAAAATAACAAATGAATTAAGTAAAGTTGCAGGATAGAAAAATCAATATACAAAAATCTGTTGAGTTTCTATACACTAATAACAAACTACCAAAAAGAGAAATTAGGCGGAAAAAATCTTGTTTAAAATCACATCAAAAAGAATAAAATACCTAAGAATAAATTTAACTATGGAGGTGAAAGACCTACACTGAAACACTGATGAAAGAAACTGAATAAGACACAAACAAATGAAAAGATACTCTGTGCTCACAGACTGTTACAATGCTATTGTTAAAATGTCCACACTGGGACCTCCCTGGTGGTCCAGTGGGTAAGACTCCACGCTCCCAATGCAGGGGGCCCAGGTTCGATCCCTGGTCGGGGAACTAGATCCCGCATGTATACCACAACTAAGAGTTTGCATGCCACAACTCAGAAGTCCACACGTCGCAACGAAGATCCCACATGCCGAAACTAAGATCCAGGGCAGCCAAAATAAATATAAATAAATAAATAAATAAAATGTCCACACTACTCAAAGTAGTACAGATTCAGTGCAATCCCTATCAAAATTCCAATGACATTTTTCACAGAAATAGAACCAAGAATCCTAAAATTTGTATGGAACCATAAAAGACCCCGCATAGCCAAAGCAGTCTTGAGAAATAAGAACAAAGCTGGAGGCATCATGCTTCCTGATTTCAAATTATATTACAAAGCTAGTAATCAAAACAGTATGGTATTGGCATAAAAACAGACCACACAAATCAACGGAACAAAACAGAAAGCTCAGAAATAAACCCACGCATATTTGGTCAATTAGTTTATGACAGAGGAGTCAAAATATATGTGGGGAAAGAATAGTCTCTTCAATAAATGGTGTTAGGAAAACTGGACAGCCACATGCAAAAGAATGAAACTAGACCACTATCTTACAAAAATTAACTCAAAATGAATTAAAGACTTGAACATAAGACCTGAAACCATAAAACTTCTAAAAGAAAACATAGGTAGTAAATTCCTTGACACCAGTCTTGGTGATGATCTTTTGGATTTGACACCAAAAGCAAAGGTACAAAAGCAAAAATAAACAAATGGGACTACATCAAACGAAAAAGCTTCTGCACATCAAAGGAACCATTAACAAAACAAAAGGCAACCTATGGGAGAAAATATTTGCAAATCATATATCTGATGTGGAGTTAATATGCAAAGTATATATAAAGAACTCACACAACTCAATAGCAAAAAAAAAAAAAAACTGATTAAAAATGAACAGAGGGGGAGTTCCCTGGTGGTGCAGTGGTTGAGAATCTGCCTGCCAATGCAGGGGACATGGGTTCGAGCACTGGTCTGGGAAGATCCCACATGCCGCGGAGCCACTAGGCCCGTGAGCCACAACTACTGAGCCTGCGCGTCTGGCGCCTGAGCTCTGCAACAAGAGGCCACGATAGTGAGAGGCCTGCGCACCGTGATGAAAAGTGGCCCCCGCTTGCCGCAACTAGAGAAAGCCCTCGCACAGAAACAAAGACCCAACACAGCCAAAAATAAAATACAAAAATAAATTAATTAATTAAATTTAAAAAAAAAATGAACAGAGGGACTTCCCTGGTGGCACAGTGGTTAAGAATCCACCTGCTCATGCAGGGGACATGGGTTTGATCCCTGGTCTGGGAAGAACTCACATGCCATGGAGCAACTAAGACCCTGTGCCACAACTACTGAGCCTGTGCTCTAGAGCCCGTGAGCCACAACTACTGAAGCCCGTGCGCTTAGAGCCTGTGCTCCACAACAAGAGAAGCCACTGCAATGAGAAGCCCGCGCACCGCAACGAAGAGTAGCCCCTGCTCGTCACATCTAGAGAAAGCCCACGCTCAGCAACGAAGACACAATGCAGCCAAAAGTAAATAAATAAATAAACTAATTTTTTAAAAAAAGAGCAGAGGATCTGAATAGACATTTTCCCAAAGACACAGAGATGGCCAACAGGTACATGAAAAGATGCTCAACATCACTAATCACCAGAAAAATACAAGTCAAAACCACAAGGAGATATCACCCCATCCCTGTTAGAATGGCTATTATCAAAAAGACAACAAATAAGTGTTGTTGAGGATGTGGAGAAAGGAAACCCTTGTACACTGTTGGTGGGAATGTAAATTGGTGCAGCCACTACAGAAAACCGCATGGGGTTCCTCAAAAAATTAAAAATAGAATTACCATATTTTCCAGCAATTCCACTTTTTGGTATCTATCCAAAGAAAACAAAAACACTAATTCAAAATGATATATGTACCCCCATGTTCACTTCAGCATTACCTACAACAGCCAAGACATGGAAACAACCTAAATGTCCAACAACGGATGAACTGATAAAGAAAATGTGGTATATAGACACAATAGAATATCATTTAGCCATCCAAAAGAATGAAATCTTGCCATCTGTGACAACATGGTTGGATACCTTGAGAGCATTACGCTTAGTGAAATAAGTCAGACAGAGAAAGACAAATAAATACCTTATGATCTCACTTACATGTGGAATCAAAAACCAAACCCCAAAAAACCCAACCAAAAAAAACCCCAAGCTCACAGATACAGAGAACAGATTGGTGATTGCCAGGCAGGGGGATGGGGAGGAGAGGGGTCAAAATGGGTGAAGGGGGTCAAAAGGTACAAACTTCCAGTTATAAAAATAAATTAGGGGGACTTCCCTGGTGGCACAGTGGTTAAGAATCCACCTGCCAATGCAGGGGACACAGGTTCGAGCCCTGGTCTGGGAAGATCCCACATGCCGCGGAGCAACTAAGCCCATGCGACACAACTACTGAGCCTGCGCTCTAGAGCCCACAAGCCACAACTACTGAGCCTGCATGCCACAACTACTGAAGCCCGTGTGCCTAGAGTCCATGCTCTACAACAAGAGAAGCTACCAGGCACAATGAGAATGAGAAGCCCATGCACCACAACAAAGAGTAGCCCCTGCTCTCCACAACTAGAGAAAAGCCCACACGCAGCAATGAAGACCCGATGCAGCCAAAAATAAATAAATAAATAAATTTAAAAAATTAAAAAGTCACAGAGGTGTAATGTACAGCATGGTGACTACAGTTAATATTATTGTAGTACACATTTGAAAGCTGCTTAGAAGAGTAAATCTTAAAAGTTCTCATCACAAGAAAAAAAATTTGTAACTACGTATGGTGACGGATGTGAAAGTAGACTTACTGTGGTGATCATTTTGCAGTATATACAAATATTGAATCATTATGTCGTACACCTGAAACTAGTATAATGTTATGTGTCAATTATACCTAAAACAAAACTTGTGCACAAATGTTCATAGCAGCATTATTCAAAACAGACAAAAAGTAGTGAGAACCCAATGTCTATCAATGACAAATAGGTAAACAAAATACAGCATAGTCATACAATGGAATATTATTCTGCCATAAGAAGGAATGAAATAGTGCTAAATGCTACAATATAGATGAACCTTGAAAACATTATCCCAAGTGAAAGAAGTCAGTCATAAAAGGCCACATATAGTAGGATTCCATTTATAGGAAATGTCCAGAATAAACAAATCCATAGGGAAAGTAGATTAGTGTTTGCCAAAGTGGGGGGGGGGGGGTCATGTGGAAGTAACTGCTAATGGGTACAGAGTTTCTATCTGGGCTGATGAAAATGTTCTAAAATTAGTGGGCGATGGTTGTACAACTTTATGAATATACTAAAACACACAGAATTATACACTTTTTAAAAGCGTGAATGCTTTGGTATGTAAATTATATCTCAATTTTTTTTTTTTAAAAAGATTCTGGTCTATTTCTCCACCACTGGACTTTAGCTGGTCCTATGACTAACTCTGACCAACAAAATGCTGTAGATGTGACATTGTGAGACTACTGAGCCAAGACCTGAAGAGATTTGCAAGATTACACTATCACCTCAAAGACTGGCTTCCTTGAGAACAAGAAACCATGTGAGGGGGAAAAAGCCCCAGAGGGAAGCCAGGACAGTACCCAACACCAGGAATACGAGAAAAGCTCTCTTAGACCATCCAGTCCCTGCAGAGCCTTCCTGCTGCCATATTAATAAGCCAGGCAAAATCAGGTGAGCCTAGCCCAAATTGCTAAGCCACAGAATTATGTATTGGGTTGGCCAAAAAGTTTGTTCAGGTTTTTCCATACGCTGTTACGGGAAACCTGAATGAACTTTTTGGCCAACCCAATACAAATAGAAGGGTTACATTAATCTTAAAATAAAAACAAAACAAAAAAAACAAGAAAAAAATTCAATATCCTAATAACTTTCCAAGCATTGCATATTTATTTTTATTTCTCCTTTTTGTCATTTTAAATAATGCTATAATAAACATTTTAATGCTCACTGTCCTATTTGGGAGGTTTGGTCCTTCCTAACAGGATAAACTCAATTACTCTAGTAATTGACTAGTAAACTCACGAAGCTGGATCTTCTTAAAAGTTTTAAAAGGTTTTAAAATTATACACCCATGTCTGGCACTGCCAGCCCTGCAATTTAACTGCTCTGAATTAGTGGCACTAAATCCCATCCTCGAGTTCTTGCTAAGGTCTACATTCCAAACTTTCCTGGATCGTTCCAAACATCATTCCAAACCCTGAACATACTTTGCTTTCTAGTGTGAAGTATATTTCTAAATATTTCTAAGATGATTCTTTATGAGCCCATTTCCAGAAACTAAAGAATAATGCTCTATCAATTTGAAATAAACATAATTTATCTTCACCAAAAGTCATAAACAGGTAAGCTGATATGCTTTCCAATGCAAGCAGAAACTGTTTTCCTAAATCAGTTCTAGAAAAATGTATGTTTTGATTAAACTGTGATATTGAAACATTTAATTTTTCTAAGCAAACCTGATGATTTATTTTCATTAAAAGATAATTTCCTAAAAAAAAAAAGATAATTTCCTTATAAAACTCTAATTTTTAAAAAATCATTGATCAAGACAGCAGAATTAATGGTGTCATCAAAAAAACATTTCATTTTGTAAGTAATATCCAATGCGACATCATTCTTATTTTATCATGGTAGTGGCTACTAACAGAATTAAATATATACCAATCACATATTCAATTTCAGTATCTTCCTTTAAGTTATATATTCATTTTTAATTTCCAACTGCTAACACATTAATATTCAACAAGATTTCTAACAGACTTTTACTAATGTTGTACAGGACAATGATGTAAAAATTCAAATAAAGAATAAATTCTAGCTCTCTAGTTTTCAAACTTCATTTTATAGAAAGGAAAATAATCTCATGTCTTTAGGCCCTTCTTCAAAGTGGTAAAGGATGCATTAGTGATGCCAGAGTTGATCTGAAATAATACTTTACCTCTGCATTAATTTTTCCCAAAAGACAAAGGTGTTAATAAAGACAAAAACAAAACTAGTTCTTGCATAACTGACCTAATGCCTAAATGAGCTCTATCTTCATTTCAATATTAAACAGTTATACATATCATCAACTCAAGAGTGCTGAATTTCAGCTCAGCAGCAGCAATGCAAAGGACAGTCCAAAAATTATACAGTCGGAGAAGTATTTAGAACTGAAGAAAATTGCTGTCAGCTTGAAAAGAGGTATTAATTGTGAGGAAAAAAAAGATTTATGTGAACTGATGTGTGGCCAAAAAATAATGGTGGTGGGGATTTCTAAAGAATGTATTAAAAATGAAATTCTTTTTATAGCACCTTTTAACTGAGGATAATAATATATTCTTTTGAAAGAAATGTCAGTGAGGTGGGGGGGAAAACAACAAATGACAATCACTTCATTAAAAAATTTATTTAGCAAGTGTGTCAAAAGTTAATGTGATATTTTAAAATTACTTCAGGAAGTCCTACATTCAAAATCAGAAAATATGATATTCTCTGAGTAAAGTCTTAAACAATATATAGATGCAAAACTTACTGCCTGTGCTTGCTTAATAAACTCAAGAATATCTTCTTTTAAAGCCTGATGAATTTTTGCTGGGCCTTTATCATCCCAGAGACAGACTGCATGTACATCCCTGTAAAAATAAAGCAGGTAAACAAACATTAACACTGGAAAAAGAACAAAGACAGAACTCTGTTCTGTTTCAATACAGTTTCCATGGACCATGCTAAGGGTGCTTGAATCCATTCACATGAACCAAGCATTCTTTGTAAGCTGTCTCATATACAAACATTTGTTTCTATTTTCTTTGTCATTGCTTTCCTTAAATCTTTGCCACTTACTGATTAAATTTTTAAATTATAAAAGGATCTCCCAATCAGACTCCCAAAGTTAAATACTATCAATATTTTCTTGTGCAAAGACAAGTATAAATCCTTTAATATATAACACAATATATATAAACTATCCTTTTTTAGAAAATTTGTAATTTAAATACCATTACAGCAAAATTCCTAGTTTCCCCCATACATTCATCACATTTACACATCAATTACCACTGTGCCTCCTTTATTTAAAATAAACAGAAACAAAAGCTCTTTAAACTATAAAGCTGACATATTTTACCCAAAGGTCATTCATTATAGAAATATATTTAATATTAATACATGTTCACAGAGTGAATTTTTTAATTAATATATTGTAGAGCAAGGAAACATAACAAAAGGATAGAGTCTTATACTGGGGATTCTTTTATTCAAAAAATGTTCCCGAGTACTTTATAGAGCCCCTACCATAAAAAATGTCAAAAAAACCAAAAAATATCTCTAGAATTGTAACATTATAACAATGGCCAAATAGTCTGTTTTACATTCAGATTCTTAGGGACATAATTATAATCCAAAGTTCTGTCTGCATATTAATTTGAACTTACTTTCATCATTTGTTAAATTCAGCTTAATAGTGGTATCTGGCCCAAAGCAGATGTAGTTAAGCACACAAATATTTGTTAAATAACAAGATAATAGGTAACAGCTAACTGCTTACTATATGCCAAATACTGTTCTAAGCTGTTTTAACTCACTTAACCTTCACAGCAACCCTGAAGTAGTACTATTTTATTGCCATTTTACAGATGGGGAAACTGAGGCAAAGAAAGGTTAAGTAACATTCCCAAGATTACCCAGCTAGTATATGGCAATTACACAGGCAATTGGGCTCTAGAGCCCACATCAAACCATTTCCCTTAATTTACTCTTGCACCCCTCTAATCCATCCAACAATAGCTAACGTGATCATCATAAAACTCAAATTTGCATCTTACTGCCTCTATATTTAAAATCCTCCAACGGTTTCCCATTGCTCTTTGAATAACGTACAAAATGGTTAATTGACCCCTGTAATACCTCTGCAATCTCACCTCATGGCTACAGAAATCTAGAGTCTAAAAGAAGAAACTGACACAAAAATAGATTGATTATATTTCAATATGTTTACGACTACTAAGCCTATAAACATAAGATGGTTTAGGAACCCAAGGAGGAGGAAAGGATGGAAGTGACAGGTAAAGAGAAAAAGGGAAGACTCCCTGGAAGAGTTAATTCTTAAGCTTATCTCAAAGATCAAGTAGGATTTTGCCAGGCTAAAGAGGGTAGGGGAAGGATATTTTATGAAGTCACAATGTGAGTAAAGAACTGTAGATCACTAGGGTGTATGCAGTGAACTATTAACAAATCAATGTGGCTTGGCTGACAAGTGTGAAGTGGGGAGTGATAAGCAAGAAACTGGG
The DNA here is from genome assembly GCF_028021215.1 of Eschrichtius robustus. Classification (NCBI taxonomy): domain Eukaryota; kingdom Metazoa; phylum Chordata; class Mammalia; order Artiodactyla; family Eschrichtiidae; genus Eschrichtius; species Eschrichtius robustus. The sequence continues at coordinate 19,346,455 of NC_090834.1, read as the reverse complement.
CAAACTAACCCTTTTATAATTCAATCACAGTCCTATTGTATCCATCAGCTAAATGTCTCTCCAATTTGGACATTTCCATCCATCACCACTACCACAGTCAAAATTACCAACATCTCTTACTTAATTTACTATAACACAAACTAGCATGTATTGACTGCTTACGATGTACCAAGCACTTCATACATATTGACCCATGCAGTGGTTTAGGCTTTCCAAAAAAGAGATGGGATCAGACATGCAAGAGATTTATTGAGGGTAATGCCTGTGAGGGACAATGGGGAGTGAGCTACAGGAAGCTGGGCAAAAGATAAGCCCATAATGCTGGTCTGATCCCTGTAGGGAAGAGTAGGAAGGATGAAGGTTGGGTAGCAAGAGTCTTAGACTACACGGCAGTTCTAAGAAAGTTTGGTAAAGCTATTTAAGAGTTTTAGAGCAAAAGTCACCCAGCAGAGGAGTTCCATACCTCCCCAAAATAGGACTACCTTAGTATCCCTGCCTACTCAAACCCACTGCAGGTACATGTCAGAAGGGCTCAAACGTGACTTGAGTCTCATAAGGCAAGAGGGAATGGTGTTGAGTTGGGTACCCAGCAAAGAGTCAAACTTGTGATCAATACATCTTCTCCAGCTCCCTTTCCTCAACCTCCAGGTGCTCCTATATGCTGTTACATCATGGAAGAATATCTTCAATACACTCTTATTTGAAACACAACACTTCTCACCACCACACAATAGAACATGTCAAGTCTCCTGGTCAACTTTCATATACATTTTGAGGAATATATTATAATACACTTGAGGACTGGATGATGATAATACCCTTAAAGACCTCTATGTTCCTCTCCCTAATCCTACTCTCTCATCCATCCCCAGAAGTAACGAAGCCTGAATCTGTCATTTTATTTTCAAGTTTTACAACATACTACGAGGGTTTCTGAACGTTACAGAAATTATATCAAATAATAATTTTTTCAAATAATTGTTTTACTCAACACGTTTCTACTATTTACTCATATAGGTGGATGTAGTTCTCGTTCATGCACTTTACCTTTTATATAAAATGGCACTTCAACATAAAAGGGAAGGAGTAATGGATGAGCAATAAATATCTGAAATTAAATCTGGATAAGAACACAGGCTCTTGGAATACATAACTAAGTGTTTTCAAAAAGAGACATGCTGTTAAGGGAAATTCTTTTCATTTATTAATTTTTTAATATTTATTTATGTATTTATTTATTTGGCTGCGCCAGGTCTTAGTTGCAGCACACTGGATCTTCGTTGCCATGTGCAGGATCTTCGATGTGGCATGCGGGATCTAGTTCCCTGACCAGGGTTCAAACCCGGGCCCTCTGAATTGGGAGCGTGGAATCTTAACCACTGGACCACCAGGGAAGTCCCAGGGAATTCTTTTTACTTTTTATTTTATTTATTTATGTTTTTAATATTCTGTTTATTTACTTATTTTGGCTGCGTTGGGTCTTCATTGCTGCGCACAGGCTTCTCATTGCGGTGGCTTCTCTGGTTGTGGAGCACAGGCTCTAGGTGCACAGCTTCAGTAGTTGTGGCTCACGGGCTCTAGAGTGCATGCTCAGTAGTTATGGCACATGGGCTTAGTTGCTCCACGGCACGTGGGATCTTCCCGGACCAGGGCTCAAATCCGTGTACCCCTGCATTGGCAGGCAGATTCTTAACAACTGCGCCACCAGGGAAGTCCCCCAGGGAATTCTTTTTAAATACTTAACTATATTAGAAAAATCAAGGGGTTGGGGAGTGGAAGAATGATGAAGTAAAAACTTTTTAGGGGCTTCCCTGGTGGCGCAGTGGTTGAGAATCTGCCTGCCAATGCAGGGGATACGGGTTCGAGCCCTGGTCTGGGAAGATCCCACATGCCGCGGAGCAACTAGGCCCGTGAGCCACAGTTACTGAGCCTGCGCGTCTGGAGCCTGTGCTCTGCAACAAGAGAGGCCGTGGTAATGAGAGGCCCGCGCACCGCGATGAAGAGTGTCCCCCACTTGCGGCAACTAGAGAAAGCCCTCGCACAGAAACGAAGGCCCAACACAGCCATAATAAAATAAATTTAAAAAAAAAAAGAATGAATGAAGAAAATATTAAAAAAAAAAAAAAAACTTTTTAAAGGTTTCAAGAGGACAGACAGAAGGGATGAGAGAAGAAGAGGTAAGAAGTATTCCAAAGGTTTCAACTTTCTCAAGTTAAACAGGAAGTAAAAGAGAAATAGTGTGACCCTGGTGCAAAAAATAGGTATTCTGGGGACCTCCCTGGTGGTCCAGTGGTAAAGAATCTGCCTTCCAGCGCAGGAGACGCAGGTTCAATCCCTGGTCGGGGAACTTAGATCCCACAAGCCGTATGGCACAGCCAAAAAAAAAAAATACAATTAATGGCTATGATTTATTAGGTAGAGATTCTTGCAACTCACAAAAAGATAATTTTTTCCTAAGAGCACATGCATACATACAAAATTTTAAAAAGATAATTTTATAGGCTATTTCTCTGATTATAATCCATAAATAAATAATTAAAATTTTCACTATCTAGAAATTTAAGCTCCTAGATAATGCATGGATCAAAGGAAAACAAAAAACAAAAAGAAAAATTACTAACAATCAAGAAAGAAATAAAGGGACTTCCCTAGTGGCGCAGTAGTTAAGAATCCACCTGCCAATGCAGGGGACGCGGGTTCGAGCCCTGGTCCAGGAAGATCCCACATTCCACAGAGTAACTAAGCCCGTGCGCCACAACTACTGAGCCTGAGCTCTAAAGCCCAAGAGCCATAACTACTGAGCCTATGCAATACAACTACTGAAGCCCACGCGCCCTAGAGCCCACGTGCCGCAACTACTGAAGCCTGCACGCTCTGGGGCCTGCGTGCTGCAACTACTGAGCCCGCATGCCTAGAGCTATGCTCCACAACAAGAGAAGCCACTGCAACAAGAGAAGCCACGCCAATGAGAAGCCCACGCACCACAACAAAGAGTAGCCCCTGCTCGCCACAACTAGAGATAACCCATGCACAGCAACAAAGACCCAACACAGCCAAAAACTAAATTAAAATTTTTTTAAAAATAGAATCTGTAAGAAAGAAATAAAAAGGAAAACCCTGAATACCACAGAAACTATCGTGACAATAAAAGCAATATTAAGAAAAAAATGTGTAGCTTGAAAGCTTTCATTGTAAAGAAAAATATTAAAAAGAATTTTAAAATTAAGAATTCAATAAAAGAACTAAGAAATCAGACAAAGGATAAAATAAATCAAAGAGATCAGGAAGAAAACACTGATAAGGAAGCAAATTATAAACATAATAATAAACAAAAATGGAATAAATATTCTTCTTTCCAAATAACTAATTTTTACCTTTTTTCTTTTCTCTATTCACAATTATTTTGTATTTCATTAATTTTGTCTTTTGTCTTTCCTTCCTTCTACTTTCTTCAGGTTTACTTAGACCATGCACTTTTAGCTTTTTTTGTCTAATATATGCATCGAAGGCTATGAACGCCTTAGCATTTAAGCACTGCACAGTTGGATCCAATACGTTTTGATGTATCATATCAAAGTAATTTTCATAGCTTGATTATGTCAAAAGACCTACAAAATGATCAGCTCCTTAATATGGATATTAAAGAAAATATGTAGGATTAGGGATAAAAAAATGAGATATGACCACATATAAAATATAAGTATACTACTTACAATTCTAGGGCAACAAATTTCTAAACCTAGAGGAAATTAAAATGAAGTGTGCAGATACCTTGTCTTATTCCCTATTTTATTTTTTTTTTACGGTTTTACATCAGTTTTAATGGGAATAAAAGAGGGAGTAAAAACAGTATTATTTATTAGTGGTTTACACACCTGCCAGGATGGCAAAAGTGATTGTAACCTGCATAAATAATACACTCAAGAACATTTCCACACTCCTTTGTGGTTAGAGCAATGCAGTTTATAAAGCAAAAATGTGACTATTCCCGTTGAAGTAGGCATCAAAAATTCGTTTTGAGAAAGAAGATGAAAGAAGCATTCTCTAACTCCTGGATGCCAGGAAGCAGAGTTTTTCAGAATCAAAAACAAAGAGAGCCCTAATTAAGAGAAAGGCCCCACCCCTCAGGGGTCGCAGAGTTGGTTCTTTTCCTTTAAACTAATTCATCATTTTCACGTATCAAAGGATTTTTCTTTACCCAAAATTAAAACTAAAAGAGACATCACAACACTTTTCAGAAATGCAAACACCCTGAGATAGATCAATACCAGGATCTACTCAAGGATTTGTTATTTAGGTACAGTTAGTAGAATTCATATTTAAAGTCACTTCATAAAAATAACGGTCCCAATCTACCAAGTTCCATTTTCTCCTATCATGATCACCAAAGCAATCTCTATCGTTGATTCTTCTTCATTGCTTCAATGTAGAAACTGCTTAGTGAACTCCTGCTTGTTTTCAAGTTGAACAGCTTTATTTCTTAAGCACTTTGAATTGTTTTATATTTTCTCCAATTGATCTATTTCTTTGGATAATCTAACAATTTCCTCTTCTAGATGTCTTTGTGTAGTATCAACTTGTTGGCACAGGCGAGCAAAAGTGGTTGCCATTTCCTGTTGTACTTGATGGCTGCAGCTGGCGCTTGTGAAGTTAACAATCATTTGCAGTTTTTCAGTTTCATAATTCACAAATTGCTGTTTAAAGGCTCTCTCCTTGGCACGGGTGGTCCAAGTCAGCCTTTCATAAAGATACAAAGCTCCATACATACTTAATGAAACAGATATGCGCTTCCAGACTACAGTTTTCCAAATCACTCCTCCAACAACGATGCCCATAGAAGTTCTAGATGTAAGAGAAACTAATGCTGTTATTAAGGTAACCATGAGTTCTTCCTGTGACTCTGGATTGGTAGGAGCAGCAGAAGTGGAAGCTAAAGATCTGGGAAGCTGAAAGATAGGCTCTGATAATCCTAGAAGCACCCGCTAAGCATTTGTTTGGCCCAAGAAACGATGGACAAGTGAAGATCAGCCCAAGGAAAAAAGAAATACAATATCGTCTTGAAAATTTGAACATAACTTGTGGCAATTTAGGTCATAACTGAGATCAAATTTATTGCAAGGAATCGGTGTATGTAGTTTATTCTGCATACCAGCTGGAAGTAATGGCTTCAAATTTTCAATATTTCTTGCTGGGATTGAAGCATTGAAGCATTGACTTCATTGGTGCACTGATCAGCCAAATTTCTTCCCATTCCATCTTCTATGTGCTTATTTAACTCATTTTTATATACTTTCAATACACTTGGAGTAGGATGAAACTCAGAACAAAATTCATCAACCAAAACAGAGTCAACAAATTTCATCTGTCATTGCACATGAAACCTTTATTGCAACCTCCTCTGAAACCTCCCTGATTATTTTCTTAGCATCCAGTGTTAAAAGGTTCATCTGGTTTCAGATAAAGTCCAGTCTATCAATTTGGTCTTTCCTCTCTTCTACTGAGTAAACCCTTTTCTCTGCTGCTGCCATGTTTACTGAATCCATTATGTTTTTCACAGTTTCTAGTATCTGTTTAGCTCTGATAGTGTGCTGTTCAAACTTTGTTTTCACTGCTGACTGCGAGATACACTCCTCAAAGATTTGTTCAAAATTCTGAAACTCCTGTAATCTTGCCTGAAATCCTTCTAAAAGTGCCCATCACATTCTGGCATCCCCTGGGCTTTGTGCTTTCTAGCACTAAGAACTTGCTTTGCAGAAACAAAAAAGATACAATTCCATGCTTCTAAAGGATCCACAACTTTGAGCTCCTCCACCAAGAAATGTAGGCATCTTTCCATGAGCTGTCTGCATACATCTTCCATATATTCTGGCTCTGATGCAGAGGCATCCCAACGACTATTCAGAATAAAAATATTATGCTTGGAAAGTTGCTCATTTACCTTGTGAAAAAACTGTTTTTCTGTGTTCATTAGAGTTGATTTGGAGTTTACAACCAAAACGAAGACATCAGCATCTAAGCAAAACTTATCAATCCAGCTATCCAGCTCTGCAGTGACATCTGTACCTGGACTATCCACTAAAACCAGGTCATCTCTCAAGAGGGCACATTTTGCCTTTGGCCAAAACACATGTACAAGACAGCCAGCTTTCAAGTCTTTGTCCATATGAAGGGCATGGGCCAGCTGAATAACTGTCTTCACATTCTTTTTTTCACGTGACCCTTCTGTCATGAGACAGGCTTTATCTCCATCCGTTTCTTCAACACTCAGGAAGCAATTAGTTGTATGGCCAATTCCACTAGGGAGGACTTTATCCCACAGCATGGCAATAATAACAGAGCTCTTCCCACTGCTTGTCCTGCCAAAAAATGCCACTTCCATGTGTCTCCGAGACAGCACCTCACCAATGATGGAAAGCTTATTTTTATACCTCTGTATTTCTATCAGATCATCCTCAGTAGCTACTTGGTCAAGTTCTGGATTCTTGTACGTTGCTTCAACAAAATGTGATCCTTCTGTAACAAACTCCAGTAACTGGTCAAAGATTGCTGTAATTGTCTTCTTAGCCAGCACAAAGTGCTTCAGTGGAGAAGCAGTTTCTGCCATTACGCCTGTCCCGGCTCCGACTTGTCACCCAGCAACCGCAACTCAGCCACAGCCCTCAAGCTGCCTCATTCTCCCAAGAGAGGCTGGGAGACTGGGCTCTTATTCCCAATTTAAACGGAATGCTTCCAACATACTATTACTGGGATATTGCTGCTAGATTACTTACAGATGATCTTTATCAGTTTAAAGAATAATATTTTCATTTTTCTGTTTTATTTTGGAAAGATTATCTCTCTGTTTTTTCTTCATCTACTGCGATGATCAATTTCTGATATGATTTTGTCTTGTTCTATTTGTTTTCCGAGTTCAATTTTCATTTCATTATTTCCTCCACTTTTGTTGATTTCTCTCCTTAGCTTTTGAATTTTCAGTTCAAGTTTGTTTTATAACCCCACATGGTTGTGTGGGGATACTGAACTCAGTTCGGAGTGCTGTATTTGTGTTCTACTTCATAGTTGGTTTCTGTGGGACAATTTTTACACGCTAAAATGTTTCAATTTGTACTTTTTTATAATTTTGGATAGATAGTGTCTGCTTTTTTCTATTCATATTCATTTCATGGTCAGGATTCCTAGTTCAAGAGTACCTCCTTCAGTTTAGTTCAGTAAAATTCAATTTCTTTAATGGTCAGTGTTGGAAATAGTGGAGGAAAGGGTATCTGTTTCATCACTGGATGCAGGATCCTTAAATCTTCTAAATACTTACTTGTCTGAAAATATGTTCATCTTGCCTTAAACATGATTGAAAACTTGACTAGGTAGAAAATACTAAGTTCAAAATAATTTCCCTTTAAATATTTGAAGAAAACTGCGTCAGCCTCCTGCATCCAATTTGGCCAATGAAAAGAGTGCAGACAGTCTGTTTCGCTTGAAAGGTAACTTTCCCTCCAACAATTAGATTATTTTCTTTATCCTTGGAATTCTGAAGTTAAGGACATGTGTAGGCATGGTTTTTAGCACTTTCAATATGAAGATCTAGAGGGTTGGGTGGAGAGATACAAGATTTCAGCCCCAGGAAATTTTCTTCTTATCCTTTGGGGCTATATCCTCTCCTCTACTTTCTGCCCTCTCCTTCTGGAACCCCTTTTAAGTATAAGTTAGCCTAATTCTAGAGCTGTCCTCAATATGTCTTCATTTTTATTTAATTTTCCATACTTTGCTCTACATTCAGGGAGAACTCTTTCGTTTTATTTTTTGTATTACTAATTCAATCTTTTTTTATTTAGCTCTTTTATTTTTTATTTCAAAGGTCTTTGACTATTTCATTTTCAAAGTAGTCTCTTTCATTTTATTCCTCTCTAATGATATAAACTAGAATGCTTTTTGAGCTATCTTCTAAACCTTGCATCATCTATTTCCTCTGAAGGTACAGTCTCTAGGATGGCCCCCAATGATCCCCGTCTCCTGGATGGTATTCATACCCGTGTATAGTTCCCTCCTACAGTGTACAAGGCATTTGTCTGTGTGATCAACAGCATACAGAAGAAATGAAGGTCTATATATAAGATAGATAACTAATAAGAACCTGTTGTATAGTACAGGGAACTCTACTCAGTACTCTAAAATGGTCTATATGGGAAAAGAATCTTAAAAAAAAAAAATGGATATATGTATATGTATAACTGATTCACTTTGCTGTACACCTGAAACTAACACAACATTGTAAATCAACTATACTCCAATTTAAAAAAAAAAAGAAAAGAAAAGAAATAATGGTTTGTAACTTCCAAAATTATGTTATAAAACACCATGACTTCTGTCTTGGGAACACTCTCTCTTGCTCTGGGGAAAGCAAGCTGCCACACAGTAAACAGCTTTATGGAGGGTTCTACACAGTGAGGAACTGAGCAGCTAGTGAAGAACTGAGGCCTGCCAACAATCACATGAGTAAGCTTCGAAGATCATTCACTCCTAGTTGAATATAGGCTTAGTTCTTCTGCCTAGAGCTTGATTGCAACTTCGTAAGAGATCCTGAGCTAGAAAGACCCAATTAAGCTGCAACCAGATTTTGGACCTTCAGAAACTGTGAGATAATAAATGTTTGTTGTTTTAAGCTGCTAATTTTCAGGGTAATTTGTTGTGTGGCAATAGATAACTAGAAATACAACAAAGTAGGTATGGGACTACTGTAATCATTCAGGCAAGAGAGTGGGGGGGGGGGGAAGACAGATGGGATGGAAAGAAATTCAAGAGGTACTTAAAAGTCTATGAAATCTAGTAATCAAGTGGATATGAAGGAGTAAAAAAACAGGAGGTTGATGGTAGCTCCCAGATTTTTGGTTTGAGACTATAAATAACAGATTTTCATCACTCTAAATTTGGAGTACTTATGGAACTTAAGTATGCAGGAAACAATAGGTCACATGGGTATGGAAGTTTGGAGAATAATCTGGATTGCTTAAATAGATGAGAACTCAGGTAAAAGAATAAGAAAAAAACAACTCTGAAGGAAACCAACATTTAACGGGCACAAAAGGGATGAATCAGCTTAGATGACTGAGATGAGGTAGACGAGATAGGAGAAAAAACAGGAGAAAGTGGTATCATAAAAACCAGCTTAGGAACAAGAAAAACATTAAAAAAATTATTTGTAGTAAAGATGAATTTTCTTAAAAATAAAGTCTCACAAGTTGAAAATAATTTATTTTTAAATTTTAGCCTCAATTTCACAAACCAGAGTCAAACCAAACAACATGTATCTAAAGCAGCAGTTCTCAACTGAGGGAAGTACTGCCTCAGACATTTGGAAGTGAGAGCTTTTTTTCTTTCAATAATGAGGGGTAGGGAGAGGAGTACATAGAAAGTATCCACTACTAGAGTTTATGAGGGTGAAGGCCAGAGGTGATAAACAGGCCACAGTATGCAGAACAATCTTATAACCACCCAAAACACCAACAGTACCCCTGGTGAAAAATAATGATACAGGTTATGAGAAAAGGGCAACAAATAGTAAATGTAGTTTAATACCAAAACATTACTTTAGTACCTTAGATTTAGAAAGATATAACTAACCTAAAGGTTATTAATTAATATGGCTAAATAGGCTAAAATTTGGAAAGGTTTTAATTAATGTAGGTCTTATAATTTTGGTGTGGCATGATAAGACATACAGGAATCCTTTAACTTAAAAGGATTACATATTGAGCAGCCTTGGGTAACTCCAAGGAGATCAAGGATTTTTAAAAACGATGGGCTGAGGCCACTAACTGTAGCAAGTACTATTTCTGTTTAGAAGTATACTTTAAGCAGGAAACACCATCACACTATGCTCCTTTTTCCAGTCAGGAATGCACAGAGAACAAGCATTACTCTACATGATAAATCATATTATTAACACAAACTGGCAAAAACAAAACAAAAAAACCCACCACATTCAACACATTGTTCATAAAATACATTTAATCAAATAATTTAAGAAAAATATACGTATACATGAATGCTATGAAATTTTAAAAGGTCTCAGCTGTTTCTTATTGAATTCTAATTTCTCAAAAGGCAGAATCATGGATATAAGTTAATATTATGCAACAAGTTCTATGTTATTTAGGATTAGACTATTTTCTTCTGTGATAAAGAAAAAAAATGAGCACAGCAGCTTAATGTGTATAGATTATTCAGTCATACATCTTCAACTCATTGATATAGTATTTTACTAGTGCACACACACACACACACACACAGTAATTATACCAAGTCTGAAACTACTATCCTTAGGAAGACATGGTTGCAAGGTTGGCCCTTGGCTGACATATAGGAACTTGGGTTTTGTGAGAGTTCTCACCATTTCCTGATAAGAATGGCTCACTGTGCCTAAATTGTTATGTAAAAAACCTGATTTATGTTCAACACTTGCTTTTTGTCTAGGATCTGGAATTCTAGTTCATGTCAGGCAGAAGCTGCCTTTGTGACCAGCTCTCTCAGTAAAAACCCTGGGCACTGAGTCTTTAAGAAGCTTCCCTGATGACTTCCCTGGTGGCGCAGTGAATAAGACTCTACGCTCCCAATGCAGGGGGCCCAGGTTCGATCCCTGGTCAGGGAACTAGATCCCACATGCATGCCGCAACTAAGAGTTGCATGCCACAACTAAGGAGCCAGCGTGCCACAACTAAGGAGACTGCCTGCCGCAACTAAGGAGCCTGCGAGCCGCACCTAAGACCGGGTGTAACCAAATAAACAAATAAATATTAATAAAAAAAAAAAAAAAAAAAAGAAGCTTCCCTGGTAGACAGCATTTCACATGTGTTGTCCCAATTAGTTGTTGGAGGAATTAAGTGGATATGTTCCACTGGGAGAAGATGCTTGGAAACTTGTACCTGGTTTCCCCTGGACTTTACCATATGCAGCACCTTTGTTGCATTTTGCTTTGTATCCTTCACTGTAATAAATGACAGCCATGAATACAACTATATGCTGAGTCCTATGAGTCTTCCTAACAATCACTGAACCTGGGGGTGGTCTTAGGACCACTGACATGGTTGGTGTCAGAAGTGGGATTCATTAAACATGGTGAAAGCACTGTTTGAGAAAAGGAAGGATTAAGTGGTAGTATGATGAACCTCTGCTACTTGCATGGCTATGAAATCAACCGTGGTATGAATCAGCAGCTGAGTTGCTATCTGCTGTGAGAAAGGTAAAAGTTACCTATGAAATTTGAAAATGATAGATCTAACCCCAAGAGAGTTGGCTCATTAAATCTTCTAGCTGCTTTGGCCATGCTGACCCAAGTGAGGAGAGAAAAAGCCCAGTATGGATGATGACTCTGGTTTTTGTTCTTGCCTCCAAATAAGAGGAGAAAAGGCCCAAAAGTTCTCAAACGTAAGCTTTTGGGTGGACCAAAAATGTTAAATGTTTGTGCTGGTCTCTCCTCCAAGCAGGAGGAATTAATAGTTACATTAGGTCTCAGGGCTGGAGAAAATTTTAGATAACCAAGGGACGGACAGGAAACTATTCCAGCTGTTTCTTCAGCCTGACTACTGCTGCTTCAGCAACCTCTCCGTGCCTCCTACATTCCAGCCAGGATCTCCCAGCAACTGTAATGTTAATATTGTAAATGCTAAATTTATTGCTAGGAGTTTGAATAAATCTGTAATAAGAAAAAAGAGACAAGGAAAGTTTTAAAGATGGCTTTGTATTCTTTGGCTATTGCATCTGGATGTATGATAAAGATACAAAATATTACATGCTTGTACTTTCATAAATGCTAGAGGGATCACATCAATCAGGAAAAGTTGCAAAATAAAAAGTTAGTGACAGACTTCCCTGGTGGCGCAGTGGTTAAGAATCCACCTGCCAATGCAGGGGACACGGGTTTCAGCCCTGATTCGGGAAGATCCCACATGCCGCGGAGCAACTAAGCCCATGCGCCACAACTACTGAGCCTGTGCTCTAGAGCCCGCGAGCCACAACTACTGAAGCCTACACGCCTAGAGCCTGAGCTCCGCAACAACAGAAGCCACTGCAAGGAGACGCCCACACACCACAATGAAGAGTAGCCCCCGCTCGCCTCAATGAAGACCCAACGCAGTCAAAAATAAAATGTAAATAAATTAATTAATTAAAAAAAAAAAGTTAGTGAGACAATTTCCTTGCTTTTTACTGCTGGTGAAAGGATTAGAATTTGAGCTGTTTGAGTACTGGAAACAGAATAAATACATCTCCATAATGGATACTATTACTTTTACTTATTGCCATCTCAGAGAAAAGGGAGACAACATGAAAACATAAGAAATTTCCAAACAGAAATACACTTCTGGAGTTTTAAAAAGCAGTTTTTAGTTGCTACTGAGCTCTTGTGAAATCAGATGTCTGACCCTGAAAGGCTGATGATTTTCCAGCATGATGTGCATATTACTGAGTGGATTAATCTGAACTCTAAGACTGACAAAATAAAAGGGGATTAGAAAAGTCTTGCTTGTCACTTGGACTTAGAACATGACTGTCTGGTCTGCAGCATCTTGGCTTTGCCACTGCTCGAGAAAAGTCACTGGCTTTTTTGGAATCCTGAATTCACAAATCCTAATTGCTTGGATCTAACTCTAAGCTGAAACCTGATATTGTCTGACATTGGGCTATTTAAACCTCAACACAAGCTGTGCTGAACTAAAGCAGGCATATGCTCAGTGAACAGGACTTTGACTTGTGGACTGTTGAAGATTTAAGACACCCTCTGTGAAGCCATAAACTGAAAACATCATGGATTCTGGCTGGAAGATCTAAATCACTTGCAGATGCCCACAGAAAAGGGCTCATTCTCTGATGGGGCCAGCTGAAATCAAGTTGCTGATAGCCTCTGTATCAGATATACAGACCTAAAGTGCATTCCTAACTTGTGGTTACTGCTAAAAGCTGCAAGTTGGGAGAAAGCATACTCCCTCCTTACAGACTGGATTCATGATCCCCTCTCAGGGATGTTTCACTGCTATGGACTTGTGTCCAGCTTTCTGGATTAGTTGCAGTTTTCAACAATGAATTAATAACCTGATTTTATTTCCCTCACTTTCACATCACCCTTCCTTGCACACACACCTTAGTAAGGCAACTTCATTATTAAACACAGCTATCTCCAGAAAGGAACTGATCTTTTCCAGGCTGCTCACTAGGTAAATGGTCAGGACAAAAGGGGTGGGGGGTGACGTAAACTTATTATGAAAATTTTTGAAAATCTGGGATTTCATCCAGACCAATTCCTAAACATATGTCTTTCTAGTTAAGTTGTATAAAAATATTTTTCTGTAAAAATGTTTTTGTTCCTCCTCCAGGTCTGGGTGATTGGGAAAAAAGTGAAAAGCTTTCATTACTGAATGGGACACACTGATTTAGTAAGGGAGAAAAAATAAAACTCAGCACCTGGTGAGGCACCAGGGAGAAGGACATGAATGATTTTTGTTTTTCATAAGTATTCTTGAAAGCTTTCCCAGCTCCTGGTGTTGGCTTTCCATGCTGTTGTGAGTGCTCTGAATTCAAACTGAATGCTGCGCTTCAATCACACCTAGCAGTACTCTGAGACGGCTGCGAGCAGCCCCAATTCCTACACCTTCCACAAAGAACACCTCTAAATGTCATCCACACTATGAAGCAAATGAAATGGTGTCATGGATAAACAAACTGCTTGGAACTAATTGCCTTCAGGTAGTCTGTCTGAAAACAAGGCCTGAACTGAATTAACTGAACTAGATTGAGAACTCTAAAGTAAAAGGCCCCATGGGAGGACACATTGAGGGCCCTGTTAACCCATACTATCTAATTTACGTCTTGCTTGGAGCACCCTAAAAAAGTGCAAACTCTTTGTTTCCAGGGGTACCATGTGGGTCCTCCGAAATTATACTTCTTTTTGTATGTACCCTATCATGACACTGCTTCAACCCTGGAAAATTTTCAGGTCAAATTCAACTTTATGGCCATAGTTGTGCTTTGCCTGAATTGATGCCTCAGGCCATGTAAAAGGTCCATACAGAAACTGAACGAGAAAGCCACCTGCTTTTCTAAGAGAAACCTCATGGTTGGCGGGATTTACTTTAACTAACTAAATTTAGGCCCTCTAAAAGGCATAACTGAGATCAATACTACAAGTTGGTCTTACCTTGCTGCACACGGGGGTGGGGATGGGGGCAGGGGTGGTGTCCTACTGGTAATAGTTTTGCTGTGAAGACATTCTGGCCGAAGGCTAAGAGTTAACATAACAGATCTGAGACTGTATTCCTTAGAAAAGCCTGTTTGGCTGGGATCTGAGAACTTGAATGTTTGACAGTTTCCTACACTGATAGAAAATTTTCCTGAAATGATGAGAATGGCTCACTGTGCCTAACCTGTTTGTACAAACAACATGGTTTACACTGAACACCTGCTCCTTCTCAGAGTCTAAAATTTTGGTACATGCCAGGCATGTGAGCAGCCCCCAATAAAAACCCTGGGTACTGAGTCTCCAAAGAGCTTCTTGGTGACAGCATATCACATATGCTGTCAATCTTGTTGCTGGGGAAATTAAATGCGTCCTGTGTGACTCGACTGGCAGAGTACTCTTGGAAGTTTGTGCCTGTTCCCCAGACTTGACCCCATGTACCTTTCCCTTTGCTAATTTTGCTTTGTATCCTTTAGCTGTAATAAATCATAGCTGTGAGTATGACTTTATGTTCAGTCCTATGAGTCCTCCAAGCAAATCACTGAACCTAGGGGTGGTCTTGGGGACCTCCAACACAATCAGTAATAACTTCAAACAGGTAAACAGCCCAATCTGGAGCCAATATTCCATTTGAACATAGCCACCAAATTTTCCAATATGTTAGCAAAAAGGTAGAATGAATGGATTACTTACGAAAACAGATCAAACCACTGCTGTTTTGTAACAGATTCCTGGCGTAAAAGCTTCAAAACAATTGGACGCATGAAGTCCCATTTGTCTTCAAACTGAAGAGAACCTTTATTCTTAAGAAAAAAAAAAAAAAAAAGTAATTTAAGTGCAGTTAAATCAGAAGTGTCCGTTATTTTTATCTCCTAAGAGACAACTAAAGAAATTTAAAAGAACCAGTTTTCCATAATGGAATCCCTATAATTTAATCTGGTATCAAAGAATCACAGGAAGACAACCATAAAAGAAAAAAATCAGTTATGTGAAAGTGTGTAGCAAAGAATTTGGCCTTGTCCAAAGAGCCGGTCTGGCCTTTGCCCTTGGCTTCCAGTAGGTAATATCCTTGGGCCCTGAGAATGTTGTATCTGATAAGAGAGTCTTTGTTAGCCTGAGGCCTTGGGTCATACTTGATAACCTAACAATGTGATTCAGGGAGGGGACTGGCAAACCCATATAGTCTTAGGGAGCAGGCCAACCCAGAAATACCAACAGTATGACTCAGGGTAGGGGGTTTGGGTCAATCAACCCGGAGATTGAGATTATCCACATGAGCAACGCCTACATGATGAAGGCTTAATAAAACTTCTGGACACCAAAGGTTGTGTGAGCTTCCCTGACTGGCAGTACTTATATGCCCTGTCATTTAATGAGAGAAGGAGAGAAATGTGACCTGACAACCAGAGAGGACATGGGAAGCTCTGTGTTTGACCCTCCTGGACACTGTTTCTTCCTTTAGCTGATCTTAATCTGTATCCTCTCCCTTAATAAACCATAACTATGAGCAAAGCAGTTTTCAGTAAGATCGATGAATATTTCTAACAAATTATTGAACCTCAGGGTTTTGGGAACCTCCCAAATTTGCAGCTGATGTCAGAAGTGAGTGTGGTCTTGTGTGTAGAGACTGTGCCCTAAACTCCTCACAGAAAGTATATCGAAAATCCATATAAACTCTGAAAGTTGAGGAAGAAAAAAAACCAGAAAGATACTCATCTCATTTTATAATGCTAACAAAACCCTGATACCAAACTGGTGAGGAGAGAACAAGAAATGGTAACTGTAGACCAATCTAATTAGAACATACAGATGCAAAAGTCTTAAAAAAATTAGTAAATTAAACAATTAAATAATACCTCATAATCATGCATGTTTATTCCAGTGATGTGAAAGTGGTTCGATATTAAGGGGAAAAAAATCAATTCACTACTAAAAAGAGAGAGAAGAGAGGGTGTGGGGGGCACCCCACATGTGTTACTCATGAGTATTGTTCCTTTTCAAGTTAGGTATGGCCATGCGACTTGCTTTGATCAATAAATTTCAAAAAAAATCATTAATTTTCTAATACAGCAGCACCAAACACCCCTATGAATCTCATTATTGTTTTCACCATACAATTGTTGAGAATGTTGTTCACTTGTATGAGATAAGATCCATGTATTGAATGTAATCTTTGAACTCCCTGAAATTATATTCCAGAAGCAGTTTCTAAACATATGGTCTAACAAGAACCTACGTCAGGATCACCTAGGATGGTGCTTACACATACATTTATAAAACCTACCACAGACCGGCTGGATCAGAATTTCTTGAGATGAGTTCAGAATTTACATGTTTAGCAAATTCACAGCAAAACTACATAAAAATGTTACAGGGTCTATGACCCCAAAAAAGTTAAGAACCACTGACTAACATTAAACTCTTGTGAAAGCAAATGATACTTCTTACATCTACAAACACAGCTGATCCTAAAAGTTACTGTACTTTCTTGCCCCAGGTACCTACTTTTATCACAAAGTATTCTTATTATACGGACCCATGGGAGATACTCAAAATTTAGTACTGGGATTAACTGTGCTTCTCCCCTGAACAACTAGTTTGTTTTTACCTTATGAACCTAAGTGAATCATGTAGGTAACTTTGCTTTCCTTAGTGTTGGCTAATGAGAAATTCAGTCAGATTTGAGATCCTATGGTATATACTTCGTGTACTAATCTTATGGCTGGCTACACTTTTTCTGTTAATATCTTCCTATAACCATCATTTCTTCGTTTACTCTTACCTCTAAGAAAAGAGTGTGCAAATAAACAAATATGGAAGAACTACAGAAAGGACATGCAAATCTTTTCTTGACTATGACATGGAGAAACATAATACCCTCTTAATAAGAGAATATTTTATGTCAACTAGGTCTACTTCCATAAGCGATTCTGGCAACTTACAAAATTAAACCTAGTGTAAATCCTGCAATTACAAATCAAAAAGGGGGCTTCCCTGGTGGCACAGTGGTTAAGAATCCGCCTGCCAATGCAAGGGACACGGGTTCGAGCCCTGGTCTGGGAAGATCTCACATGCTGCGGAGCAACTAAGCCCGTGCGCCACAACTACTGAGCCTGCGCTCTAGAGCCTGTGAGCCACAACTACTGCAGCAAGCCTGCGCGCCTAGACCCCGTCCTCCGCAGCAAGAGAGGTCACCACAATGAGAAGCCCGCATGCCACAACGAAGAGTAGCCCCCACTCACTGCAACTAGAGAAAGCCCTCGCATAGCAACGAAGACCCAACACAGCCAAAAATAAATAAATAAATTTATTATTTTTAAAAAAAATAAATAAATTTATTATTTTTTAAATAAATAAAAAATCAAAATCAAAATCAAAAAGGAACAGTAGACTAAACAGGTATGAGATAAATACTGGTTAGGCTCTGAAATCTATCAGCTATGGTAAAATGACAGGAAACACTGTCTCTTATTTGATGAAACATACAAGATTAACTACAGAAACATTTTCCTCTAATACTCAGTTAAAGGAGAAATTAAATAACTGAATTTTCCTATTAAGCTTTTATAATAGATTCCAAAAACGATGTTCAAGCAGTTCTTTGACCTATTCTCTGTTAAACTGAAAAGCACATAATTAAATCAAAACTAAGCAGCAGGACACCAAACCTACTATCTACAAAAGATATTAATAAGCGAAGACACCTTCAAATTACGAACCCTGATTTATGGATTTTTCCAGTGGTGAACTAAAGGCTGCCTCATCTTTACTGATGTGCTACAAGTCTCTTCTGCTTAAGTCTTTCATTACCACTCAGAATAGCTAGTAAGTCTAGGATTATCTCACCCACTGGCTCTCTTTCACCAATAGGATTTCAATATTTGCCATATCCTTGTCCCTCTATCCTTCACTTTTTACAGCACAACTAATTCCCTCAGAGGCACTCTTCTTCTCAAACACACAGATGGACCATGGGGAAGCTGATGGGAGATTGACCATGGGGGATAACTGGGAGAAGAATATTCCAGGCAGAGGAAGCAGCCATTGCAAAGACCCTACGGTAGAAGCATGCCTGATGTATTCAAGGTAGAGCAAAATAAGGACAGAGGAGAGAGTGGATGAGGTCAGGGAAGCAACATAGGACTGGACCTTGTAGGGCCTTGAAGGCCACTGTAAAAAGTTTGGCTTCTATTATAAGTGAGATGAGGGAACCATTAAAAGATTCTGAGCAAGAAATGACACGATCTGACTTATATTTTTAAAAAATCTTCCTGATTGCTATGCTGAGAATACATTAAAGGGGCAAGTGTTAAACCTGAGTGTAAGAGGCAAGGTTAGAAATAATAGTAACATGGACCAGGGTGTTAGCAGTGCAGGTAGTAAGTAGTAATTAGATTTTATATGTTTTAAAGGTAATGCTAACAAGATTTCCTGACAGCAGGCATCTGGGATGAGAGAAAGGAATAAAGCCTGACTCTAAGGTTTTTGTCTGGTAAAGTTAATTTGTATATTGGAACAGCAAAACGGAGGCCACCCCATTGGCCCAGCCCACGTCAAAAATCTAAACTTAAATCAGCCTGCACAGATGGGAAACACCTCACTGTCAAGGAAACATAACACCAATCACAATCCTCTAACTCAGTTTTAGCTAGCTAACCTTACCTAAAAAAAATAGGACCTGCTTACCTTATAAGGAAATCCCTGACCTCCTAGCCAATCATGCCTTATTTCTGTATTGCCTCTTCTAACATTCTATAAAATTTGCTCTTCCCCAAAATCCTTCAGGAAGAGTGCTCCACTGCTTGTTAGGCATTGTACTATTCCAATCCATGGATTATTTTCCCTTGAATAAAGGGAAACTCGTTACTAAATTGTTTTAGTTTTGTGATTTGACATGTCCAGGAAGTATGGCATTGCCATCAACTGAAATGGAAAAGACTGTAGATGTAACAGATGTAGATGTAACTGTAGATGTAATGTAAAAGACTGTAGATGTAAAGACTGTAGATGTAGACTGTAGATGTACTGTAGATGTAACAGGTTTAAGAAGGAAAGCTCAGGAGTACAGTTGCAGAGATGTTACATTTGACACATCTATCAAACAGCCATTTGAAGACGTTGAACAGGCAGTTCAATAAGCAAATCTAGAATTTAAAAGAAAGGTCTGACCAGGAAATAAAAATTTGGAAGTCATCAGAGTACAGATGGGTTTTAAAACTTGTTATCGAATGTGATCAATAAGGGAGTAAATATAAATAGAGAAGAGCCAGGCCGGAGTCCTTAGGTATCTAACATTAAGAGTAGGGGGAAAAAAAAAAAAAAAAAGAGTAGGGGAGAATAGTAAGAACTAGGAAAGGAAAGAGAAAGCAACCAAAGAGGTGGCAAGAAAACCAAGAGTGTGGTATTCTGGAAACCAACTAAACAAAGCTGATCAGGAAAGGAGGAGTAATCAACTTTAGCAAATATTACTGATAGATCATGTAAGAGAGTGGTCCCCAACCTTTTTGGCACGAGGGACAGGGTTCGTGGAAGACAATTTATCCACGGGGGGAGGGGGGCTGGTTCCGGAAGTAATGCGAGCGATGGGAAGCGATGCGGAGCGGCAGATGAAGCTTCGCTCGCTCGCCCGCCCACCACTCACCTCCTGCTATGCAGCCCGGTTCCTAACAGGCCAAGGTCCGCTAACAGTCTGCAGCCAGGGGGTTGGGGACCCCTGATGTGAGACAACCACTGAAATAGCAATATGAGGGTCACTGAGATTTTGTCAATGGCAGGTTTTGTAGGGTGTAAGGACAAAAGCCAGACTGGAGTAGAATTAAGTGGGGGGGGGGAGGGGAGTGGGGACTGGAAAAGGTATGCACAACTCTTGACAGTTTTTGCTATAAAAGGGAACACAGAAACAGCATGATAACTGATAGGGTGAGAGGGAATCGAAAAAAAAATTTTTTTTTATTGGAGTATAATTCCTTTACAATGTTGTGTTATTTTCTGCTGTACAGTGAAGTGAATCAGCTATATGTATACATATATCCCCTCCCTCTTGGACCTCCCTCGCCCCCATCCCACCCATCTAGATGGAATACAGTATGTTTGTATACTGATAAGTATGTTCCAAGATATAATACTGATGATGTAGGAGAAAAGAAGGAACTGTTGGAGAATTTTAAATGCCCTGGACAGGCAAAAGGGAATGGAATCTAATGCACAGATGGAGGAACTGACTATATGCTAAGAGGAGAAGGCAAAGTACGTGCAAAGTATGGTATGTGCAGATGTGGGTAGGAGGGTAGATGTAGAACCACTGTGAGAAGTTCCTTTTTGATTGCTTCAGCTTCTCACTGATATGGAAATAAGGAAAATGCCGTGGAAGATGGGGGAGGAGGTGTCAAAATTTTGAGAGAAAAGATGTGAAACAGACATCTAGGAAAGTGGGAGAATAAATGACTATGGAAGTACAGTGTGACTGGGCTCAATTACAGTTTGTGGTCATGAATTTAAAGTGAAAATAGCATGTGTGTATCTTTTTCTCCTGCAACGTTCAACTGCGTAGATGGCACTAAAAGGTGAAGAGGTGGATCCAGGGTTGTGGTTTTCCCCAGTGAAACAAGAGAGGAGCAAAGGAGTCCAAAGTGTATTCCAGGGAGAGACTATAATGATTGAACAGAGAATTTATGCTGGGTAAGGGGAAGAGAAAGGACAACAGGATGATGAAAGACAGAGACCTCTGCTTCCAACCAGGATAGAATAACAGGTGCCAGATTTCTCCTCCTGCTTGAACAACTGGAAAACCAAAGGGGAGTACAGGACAGTGTTTCCTGAGACAAGATAAACAAATGAGGTGAGCCCTACAAATGCCCAAGCATACTGCCTAGAGTTTCCAGGACTGAGCATAAGCAGAGGGACCCCAAACAGCCTGGTGGTTTCACTAAGTTTAGGAGACAAGAGTTCAGAGTTTGGGGAGGCCAAGGTGATGAAAATGCATGGCACAGAGTATCAGAAAAATGGGAATTGCACACACAGGGAGCTCTGGAGATATGTAGAGGACTCCCCTCAAGCCTTTGACTATTAAATATTGACCTGTACATGTGAGTGAGAAAACTATCAGAGACTGGGGAACTAACCATTTGAAAGGAGTAGACAAAACAATCACCAGAGTCCACACAGGGCTAGTAATAGTTCACGTTCTGCCAGCCAGAGTGGAAACACTCCTTAATATGCTAGGCATCTGGCAGACTTCAGAAAGGTATTGCATCTATAATGACAACAAAGTAGCCGTACCTTCGGTGCTGTATGGACCCACTCTAACTTTAAAAGCAAGCTTCAGAAGGATCAAACTGATTCCAAGTAACTTAACCGTGTCACAGCCAAAATATTTAAATATTTAAAGGAAATTTTAAAAATCCAGCCCCTAAAACATAAAACACACGTCTGGCATCCAATCAAAAATTATCAAGCAGGCAAAGAAGCAGGAAAATATAAACTCACCATCAAGAGAAAAACCAAACAATGGAAACTGACCCAGAAATGACGTAGATGATAGTTTTAGTAGACAATGATGTTAAACTAGCTATTATGAATACACTCCACACATTTAAGAAAATAGCAGAAAGCATGAACATCATAGAAACAAAAGTTGTTTAAAAACAAGTATCAGGGAGGGATAAATTAGGAGTTCGGGATTAACACATACACATTACTATAAATAAAATAGATAACCAACAAGGACCTACTTTATAGTACAGGGAACTATACTCAATATTTTGTAATAACCTATAAGGGAAAAGAATCTGGAAAAGAATATATATATATATATATGTAAGTATAACTGAATCACTGTGCTGTACACCTGAAACTAAAGCAACACTGCAAATCAACTATATGTCAATAAATAAATAAATAAAATTAAAAATAAGAAGAATATCAGTGAGCTATAAGACAACATCAAATGATCTCATCTACATATAACCGGAATCTTGGGATTCAGAGAATATTTGAAGAAATAAAGGCTAAAATGTTTCCTGATTTGGTGAAAACTATAAACCCACAGATTTAAGACATTAAACAATGAGGCAGAATCAATGAGTTGGAGACCATAGTGGAGCTGGATGATCAGAATGAGAGCACTAGAATGAGTTAGAAAAACAGGAGAGGGTAATCAGAGTAGGATGCTTGAAATTGCAATGATAAAAAATTTCTGATTATATTTTTGCTTAATCATTCCACTGCAAGACTTTCTACTATTTCTTTCATTACAAATATACGGCATTTGGCTAATTCGGGGTTATAGAAACCAATAAATTTTGTACATGTGATAAATGTGGTACAAAGAGCATTTCCTTTTATCTTCAAATAGTTTCCTTTACATTTCCAAGGGTAGTTCAAACATTTGAGATCTGTGAAAAAATATGAGTTCAGCTATTTATACCCTCTATTATTTAACTTCAGTATAGATCACTCCATCACTTTGATCATTTTACCTTATAACATCTGATTGCCAATTATGTATCAGGTTCTATTCTAAATATATACCTACAAATATTAACTTATTTAATCTTTACAATTACCCTATGTGTTAGGTGACATTATTATTTTAGAGGTGAAAAAACTGTACACTGTAATTAGGTTAGGTTACTTCCCTAAGGTTACAAGCAGTAAGTGGCAGAGCAAGGGGTCAAATCCAAGCAGTTTAGTTCTGTTAGAGCCACATTCTTAAATACTCCCTGGACCTTTCCTGGAAGAGGAATGGTAGGACTTCTAACCTATGGGCCAGATCCAGCCCTTGGCTTCACCTCATCAGGCTTATAAACTGAAGGAAAAAAAAATCTATGATTATAAAAATTTAGTGGCAATTATCTAGAAGCCATAAGGTGGAAGCATCACTACATAAAAGACGTATTTCTCTTTAAACATAGTGGGGGAGTGGGAGGACACATTTTTCCACCGAAATGAAAAATTTCACATTCCACTTCCCTTTAAAACTTTTAGTTTCTTTTGACCCATAAATGGGGAGTCAAAAAAAAAAAGCTTTTAGGTTTCTTTTATAGAGGTAAAAAAAAATTTTTTAACAAATTCTGACAATGCTTGTACTTTTAAAAACCCAAACAACTAATTTTAAGGAGAAAAAAATAACTACTAATGAAAGAGTTTGAACTTATTTTGGGGGGGGGGGGATTCGTAATCATTCATTACTACACTTATTCATTCAACAAACATCTGACTACCTGCTGTACATGAAGAATTATGCTAGTCATTGGGACACATAAATGAAAGGTCCTCAAGTAATTCACTTTCCAGTATAGTATTTCTTAAATTGTGGATAATGGACATGTGCTTGTTCTGCCTGTTGGATAATACAACATGGCTCTCAGATTTCTTTTTTTTTTTTTTTTTAATTTTTGGTTGTGTTGGGTCTTCGTTTTTCTGTGCAAGGGCTTTCTCCAGCTGCGGCAAGCGAGGGCCACTCTTCATCACGGTGCGCGGGCTTCCCACTATCACGGCCTCTCTTGTTGCGGAGCACAGGTTCCAGACGCGCAGGCTCAGTAACTGTGGCTCACGGGCCTAGTTGCTCCGCAGCATGTGGGATCTTCCCAGACCAGGGCCCGAACCCGTGTCCCCTGCATTGGCAGGCAGACTCTCAACCACTGCGCCACCAGGGAAGCCCGGCTCTCAGATTTCTGACTTGAATGAATGGCTGGTGGAATCACTGACCACAGAAAAAAATGCCAGGGGAATAATGCATTTGAGTTGGATGGTTTATAAGAGGTGATGCATTTTGGATGTATTGTCTAATAAAAGCAAATGTTCAAGTTATAACTCTTGGGGTTCATTTCTTTTTCCCTGCGTTCTCCCTTCTTCTTTATTTTAAATAAGATAAAAGCTTATCTACTAATGAATTGTTTTTTACTTAATGTAAAACCCCGAGGGCTGAGAGGAAAAAAAAAAATCAGTGTAGGAACTTCCCTGGTGGTCCAGTGGTTAAGACTCTAAGCTCCCCATGCAGGGGGCCTGGGCTCGATCCCTGGTCAGGGAACTAGATCCCGCATGCATGCTGCAACTAAGAGTCCGCATGCCACAACTAAAAAGATCCCGCATGCCACAACGAAGATCCCACGAGACGCAACTAAGACCCAGCACAGCCAAAATAAATATTAAAAAAAAAAAAAAAATCAGTGTGAAGTTTCTCACAAACAATTAGGAGAGGATAAAAACAGTAAAGAAAAATGAAAAGAAAAACAGGGGAACAGAGGTTCAGCTCCCTTTCCCTGCTCTAATCAGTACAAATAAATCAGAATCTCTTAATGTAACATGTTGGTTGCCCAGACCCAAATAAAATACATTCAGCTTTACCTGAAAAATATTCCCTAGTAGGAAAATCAGTTCTAAAACAGTTTTGACAGTAAAGTCCCACAATCTCTTATTTATAGCCCTAGTGGCTGTTTCAAAGAAAAACAAATGTGCTCTAGGAAGAAGGTAAATTACAGAAAAAAATTAATTTTTTGTAATATATTAGAGTGGAGGGAGGTGTTATAGGCCAGTAATGAAAGATGCTATATAGGGCTTCCCTGGTGGCGCAGTGGTTGAGAATCTGCCTGCTAATACAGGGGACACGGGTTCGAGCCCTGGTCTGGGAAGATCCCACATGCCGCGGAGCAACTAGGCCCGTGAGCCACAACTACTGAGCCTGCGTGTCTGGAACCTGTGCTCCGCAACAAGAAAGGCCACGATAGTGAGAGGCCCGCGCACCGCGATGAAGAGTGGCCCCCGCTTGCCACAACTAGAGAAAGCCCTCGCACAGAAACGAAGACCCAACACAGCCAAAAATAATTAATCAATTAATTTTATAAAAAAGATGCTATATAGATCCTTCTAGAATATATCATTGCTTTAAAAATCTGCACACCTCCCACTGAAATTCAAAGTGCTTTTTCAAGCAATGAATTCATCTACAACAATTCCATGTTACTTGATCCCAAGAAAGAGTAGATGTATAATTGCTTATGTGTAAATATAAAATTTGGTACTATGTTAAAAAATAGGAGTGCTTAAATAAACACATGAGAAACAGAAAACCCTACTGGCTTGCAAAATGTTTTAAAAGTAATAGAGTCATTTTTAAATTACTCACTTACTTTGCAACAATATAATACAAATATTGACATATTAGTTTGCCCTGAAAATGTCCAGAAATCCCTATACTACAGGACAAAACACACCCCATCAAATTGTGGGAACAATATTACTACAATATTTTATAATGATGTCAAATGTTGCATATTTAAAAGGAAACAAAGAATGTAGTTATTACTGCTGTAGGTCTTCTTGCTACATCTTCTTCATGATGACAAAAGTACAAAAAAGTTAAAGGACAAGTTGTAAGCAAGACAAGAAATAATAATACTCACAATTGATAGCAATTATTTTTTGTCACCTGTATTCTTTCATGCCCATAATATTTTACCACGACACAAGGAGTTTAGTTGTTTAAGATTTGTATTTGTTCCTTCTTTGAAGTTCCCAGTCAGGAATTCCCTGGCGGTCCAGTGGTTAGGACTCCGAGCTTCCACTGCAAGGGGCACAGGTTCAATCCCCGGTCGGGGAACTAAGATCCCGCATATCGCTGCACAGTTCCTAGTCTATTGATTATGGATTATATCCAATGATGGCATTCTAATAACTTTCAAAGGGAAACCAATTTGTATATTTTAGGTCTTTGGTGTAAATTATGACGTTGGCTCTTTGAATGTGTGGGTTCCCATAATCTCTACGAGCCACTAGTGCTCCAAGTTATGTGATTTAAAACCACATTTGCAATCCCCATTAACGAAAAGAACCACAAAACTACAGTATATATTTGAATACTGGCAATTCTCAATATGTTCCAGCCACACCACCTTTTTTTTTTTTTTTTAATAAGGATATTCTTTTTTTTTTTTTTTAATTTTATTTATTTATTTATTTATTTATGGCTGTGTTGGGTCTTCGTTTCCGTGCGAGGACTTCTCTCTCGTTGCGGCAAGCGGGGGCCACTCTTCATCGCGGTGCGCGGGCCTCTTCACTATCGCGGCCTCTCCTGCTGCGGAGCACAGGCTCCAGACGCGCAGCCTCAGTAATTGTGGCTCACGGGCCCAGCTGCTCCGCGGCACGTGGGATCCTCCCAGACCAGGCCTCGAACCCGTGTCCCCTGCATTGGCGGGCAGATTGTCAACCACTGCGCCACCAGGGAAGCCCCACACCACCCTTTTAAAAGTGTTACTCAAATATGCCAAGCTCACCACTGCACCTCAGACCTTTGCCTAGAAAGCAGATCATTTGGGTCTCACTGTCACTGTCACTTCAGAGAGGCCTTCCCAAGCCAACCTAAGAAGAATGTCAATCCCTTTTCCTTTCTGCAGATCCAGAGCCAAGGTCTTGAGCAGGTAGGACAGTTACTTTGATTGCCTATGAGAATGAAATTTTAATTCAGACTAAACAGTAATTTTTTTAATTTTTGGCTGCACTGCTCGGCTTGCAGGATCTTAGTTCCCCAGCCAGGAATCGAACCCGAGCCCCCCGCAGTGGAAGCATGGAGTCCTAACCACTGGACCTCCAGGGAATTCCCTAAACAGTACTTTAAAAAAAAAAAAAAACAGAAAGCTATGGGATCTGGCTGAAATGTCATCAAATAGCAGGGAAGGAAAATTCAACAGAACATAATTGAAAGCTGTATTTTGGGGAAAAAATTATTTTCCGCTGTAAATAAGTAAGTAAAATAGTGGCACCATCTTCTGAGCACTCTTGATTATACTGTTTTCATCACAGACCTCATTACTATAAAAACTTCCCAATGTGTTAACTTATTTCTTTGGTGTTAGTATTTATGCATTAGAATATAAGCTCCAAACACTAGGGACCTTGTCTGTCTTATTCACTGCTGTATCACTGACACTTAGAATAGGATTCAGCAGAGTGGATACTAATGTATCTGTGGAATGAACAAGCCCAGTTATACAGATCAAATATCCTTGATGTTACTTACCTCTATGTACTCCATGCATAATGACCAACGATTTAACCTGAGCTGTAACTTGTTTACTTGTTTACAGAGCCTATCAGCCACCAATTTACTCTATTACTATACCAAGGCAAGAGCCATGACTTTCTGTGATACAACTTAGGTTCACTAGGACCCTAACAAAATACCTAATAAGAAACACCTGTCTGTCTCTCTTTTCCACCCTCCTTCTCTGTCCACCAGATGGATGCCTAGTGTCCTCTTGAAACCCTATTGCAGTCTGAAATTCCTCTCTTCTAATCCATTGATAAATGACTGATCTCTAAAGTGTATCTTATACTGCCACTTCCTGTTAGTAGCTTTAATTAACATGTATCACCTCCAGATTATGGTAACTGCTCACTCATTTATATTTTCACAGAACATGAAAGATTTTCACATTTATATTTATCACAGTTTTATAGTAAGTGATGATTTAGTCCTCTATTCCCACTCCCACCTCTAGTGATAGCCAATACACACACCCTTGAATTGGTTTTCTCCCTCGGCTGTGAGTGTCAAATGTAACCAGGTCTCTAGGACAGGCCAGTGGAGTGAAGGAAGGTGGCCTTAAGGATCACATTCCTCTTAGATGTCCATTCAAAAGGGCAATTTCCATCAACCCAATGAAAAGTTAGGTTCTAAATAAGGCTCTCATTTATGTTTAAATAGACATTAAAAAGAATTATCCAGTTGTGTATCTTAACCACATTCACTGACACTATTCAAATCTTGGTATCACATCCATATTCTTTGCCAAGCATGTTCTACCAAATTTTCCCCTAATCATCACCTACAAAAAGTCTACCCATTCTTCAAAATCCAGCTCCAATGCTTTCTCCATAAAACTTTCCTTGATCATCCCACCAGAAGTGATCTCCTATGTCGATGAGGGACCAATACAACACATGGTAGCACTCTTAAAATTCTTGCCTTAAAACAAATCATTAGTACTTTTTTATCTCCTTTAGTATCTGGTTAATTCCCAAAGAGTATGGACATTGTTCTGCATTATCTTTGCATCCCAGTGCCTTGCACATGTGTCTATAAAATTATTTAAATAAAAAATAAATTCTACACACACTTTGAACCACTCCTTTGTATTTCCATTTTCTTTCCTCTCAAAGGGTAAAAAAGTTTCCACTGAAAAAAGTGGCGTCCTTCACATTTCAGTTTTAAGTTTGGATTGCCTTGTGGGTTGTATACCTCTACTCCCCTCTCTCTCCCCCTCTCTAGATCTAATTAGAAGGGAATAAAGACAGAAAATTCCTCCCTTTAACCAATCAACACTCATTCACTGAGCATCTACAATGCATGCACTAGACTTCTCTTTTCAATCAACTATCACTCATTTATGGAGCACCTACCATGAGTAATCACTGCGCTAAATGGTTAAAGCATCAACGGATTATAAAGTCCCTAAACTAATAGTGCTTATAATCTAGAAAGGGAGTTAGATATATATGGAAACATATCCTGTAACTAATACAGAAGGCAAAATGTTAAGTGCTAGAAGAGATTGATGCAGTGCTATGCCTGTGCAGAGTAAGCAACAATTAAATTCCAAATGAGAGCACTAAAAAGAAAGGAGGGGGACTTCCCTGGTGGTTCAGCAGTTAAGACTCTGCGCTCCCAATGCAGGGTGCCCAGGTTCGATCCCTGCTCAGGGAACTAGATCCCGTATGCTAAAACTAAAGATCCCGCACACGGCAACGGAGATTCTGCATGCCGCAACTAAGACCCAGCACAGCCAAATAAATAAATACATATTAAAAAAAAAAAAAAGACGACGAAAGCAGGTATCTAGGCTGGGTCTTGATGACTAAATAGGATTTTGACAGGCTAATACCGAGGGGGGGATTCCTGACAGGAGAAACAGCAAACAGGGACTTCCCTGGTGGTCCAGTGATAAAGAATCCGCCTTCTAATGCCGGGGACACGGATTTGATACCTGGTCAGGGAACTAAGATCCCACACGCCACAGGACGACTAAGCCCGCACACCACAACTACTGAGCTCGCACAAGAGAGCTTGAGTGCCACAACTACACAGCCTACGTGCCCTGGAGCCCATGCACCACAACTAGAGAGAGAACACCGACACACCGCAACTACAGAAAAGCCCGCGTGCCCATAAATAAATATTAAAAAAAAAAAAAAAGAAACAGCAAACATAAAAAGTCTTGAAGACTCTGGTATGCAGTAAATCAAGAAGTAACCAGCCAGGTAGAGGGAGGGGTGGGGGTGTGTATGTGTGTGTGCGTGCATGTGTGTGTGTGTGTGAGAGAGAGAGAGAGAGAGGAGGGGGGAAGAGGGAGGAGAGAGGTATTAGGGAGAAGACCCAGCTAGAAAGATCTCAAAGAACTTGAACTATCAAAGGTATATGAGCGGGACTTCCCTGGTGGCACAGTGGATAAGACTCCACTCCCAATGCAGGGGGCCCAGGTTCGATCCCTGGTTAGGGAACTAGATCCCACATGCATGCCGCAACTAAGGAGTCCACGTGCTGCAACTAAAGAGCCGGCAAGCTGCAACAAAGGAGCCCTGGAGCCGCAACTAAGGAGCGAGCCTGCCTGCCACAACTTAGACCCAGTGCAACCAAATAAATAAATATTTTTTTTAAAAATGAGCTGGAGGGCTTCCCTGGTGGCGCAGTGGTTGAGAATCTGCCTGCCAATGCAGGGGACACGGGTTCGAGCCCTGGTCTGGGAAGATCCCACATGCCGCGGAGCAACTAGGCCCGTGAGCCACAATTACTGAGCCTGCGCGTCTGGAGCCTGTGCTCCGCAACAAGAGAGGCCGCGATAGTGAGAGGCCCGCGCACCGCGATGAAGAGTGGCCCCCGCTTGCCACAACTAGAGAAAGCCCTCACACAGAAACGAAGACCCAACACAGCCATAAATAAAAATAATAAATAAATTAATTAATTAAAAATGAGCTGGAAAGTGATATGGTCAGCACTGTGTTTTGGTCTAGTCCTCAGATCAGAGTTAAGAGATAAAAATAGTGAAATCATGGGAGTTAAGACTGACCCAGAAAAAAAAAAAGTACAAAGACAGAAAAAGGATGACGATTAAATCCTGAGAAATAATTATACTGGGGAGGAGAGGTGAAAAACACATGAGATTTGAGAGATAGGAAACCAAGGAGAGAATGGCATAAAACCAAAAGGAAGCATTAAGTAGCAAGCAAGCAACAATATCAGAATAGAGGATGAATGTATCAGGGGAGAATCTCCTTTGGCAATCAGGAGGTTGCTAGTGATCCTGAGACTGACAGTTTTAATATAATTGGGTGGGGGTACAGGGAGAGCCAAGTCATAATAAATTAAGGAAAAAGGTGAAGAATTATAAAAGAAGCAATTGGGGGCTGCTTTTCTAAGAACTATGACAGTGAACGGAAAGAGAGAAAAGGGCAGAGGTTTGAAGCCAAAGCAGAGTACAGGGTAAGTTTATATGAGGGGGATACGTGAACTTTCTTATCCTCATAGAAGTGAGAATAAAGGAGACTGAAACAAAGTAACAGGGGACATGCTGCTAAGTCCTGGGGGGAAAAAGAAGGCTCAACAAGAACAAGTGGAAGGAGGCAATGTAGCAGGTGCCTTGGAAAAGAGGAGAATATAGGGGAAACTAGAAAAGGTTGTGGTATTATTGACCAAGAAAAGTTAAGGGCATTCAAACAGCTGGATAAAAGTAATGTGCTAAGAATTAAACAGGGTTAGGCTTAACAAAATAAGATTTCAACAACAGCTATTTGACATAGGATAATCACTTGGAAATGAAGAAAATGTGCACTGAAGGCCTAGATGGTAACGGCAAAAGTAAAGGAACAAGGAGAATTATATGTTAAAACAGCAAAGTTAAAGTAGTAATACTGAAAGGTTTTTGGTGATATAAACACCCAAGCAACTGATAATTGCATATGTCAAATTGTACAACACAAATATTTGTATATCCAAAAGATTTCCAAAACCCAGCAATAGCCTACTTACTTTAGTAAATATAATTATTATTACAATCAAATTCCAATATGAAATAAGTAGGTGGTTTTTATCGTATTGTGTTCTGACTTTCAAGTTTCATAGCAAAGTTCTGAACCTTGTTATCTTTCATAAACATATTAGCTATCCCTTCGAACTCTTCATCCACAAATTCAATAAACTTAACTCCAACCAGGTTACTGGTACACAGGAAGAGGACATATTTTTTCAGCAGGACACTAAAGGCCTCCCTTCAGAGAGGGAAAGATCTACCCCTCCATCATTCTTCAGGTACAGCTGTTTACCTGATAATCAAATTCTAACTGTATTCTCATCTAGCCCACATTCCTCCATTTTGACCATAAGACATGATAATTCTGTCAAATATGCTCTGATGAAATCTAACCGAGCAATGTCTAAGGCATTTGTCTAATGAACTAACCTATTAATCCTGTCAAAAAAGGAAATGAGGCTAATTTGGCCACTCCCCAGCCAGCTCTCTCTCCATTCAAGGTACTACCAGACTTGAATTTATTTATTTATTTATTTAAATTGAAGTACAGTTGATTTACAATGTTGCATTCATTTCTACTGTACAGCAAACTGATTCAGTTTTATATATATATATATATATATATATATATATATATATATATATATATACACACATACACACACACACATACACACACATTCTTTTCCATTATGGTTTATCACAGGATATTGAATACAGTTTCCTGTGCTATATAGTAGCACCTTGTTGTTTATCCATTCTCTATATACTAGTTTGCATCTGCTAACCCCAAACTCCCACTCCATTCCTCTCCCACGCTCTCCTCCAGACTTGAATTTAAATGATCCTATGAATTCTGTTAGGATCTCACTGCATTTCTCCCAGAAGACAAACTTCCCCACTTTTTTAATTAACTACTTCTAAATGTATAAACACAAGGCAATTCCCCCCCAGCCTCCCACCCCTGCAATGAGGAGAGAAAAAAGAAAAAAAAAAAAGGTTTTCTGGCCACTTTGAATACGTAAACTTTTGGTGATACAGATAAAAGAATCAAATGTCTACTTATAATATCCATTTTATTATGTTAGTTGTACATATTTAAAATCACATACTATATAAAATATTTAGAAATTCTTTTTCCCCCTTTTCAACATTCCATTAAATAATTTTGTTGAAAATTTTCCAGTGTATCTTTGGCATCTCTTCACGTTCACTAAAGAGACTGAGTCTTTTACCAGTTTGTCAAAGCATTACCACTTTCCTTTCATTTATAAAAGTTATTTGCGTTACAGGACTGTTTGAATTACGATCTTTTTAACCTAAGTCCTAAGTGCCGATTTCTAGACATTCAGGCAGTTTTTTCATTCTATAGGTAGGTGTGTGCTATAGATGTCGATTCACAATCTCTACAAGGTAACCACTTACTAGTATTGACTGAAGTAGCTTCAGACTTATATCTCCTCCAAACAATCCCTTGTAAGGCTTTGTATGGAGTAGAATAAAGTGACTCGCTCTTTTCTGAGAGAGAAATCTGGGAGGAAAAAAGACCTTGCTTTATATCCAGGTAATCAACAAGTCAAAAATTCACAAAGAATAAGGAATTCAATTACTTCTTAAACACATTTCAATTAATAACATACACTACTGCTTATGTAAATACACGGATGCATTAACAGGAGACTTTCTGAATTAACAAGTTAAAGTTTTCTTTCTGAATTAACACATTAGAGCTTTGTTATACTGTTATAAAAGAAGAGTAGAGAATGGGTTACTCAATTCCCATGAATTTGTTTTCTTAGAGAAGCAGCAGAAATACTTAACTCTAGCAATTTATGTGTATTGGGTACTAATTAAGTTCCAGTCACTGTTTTAAGATTTTACATATGTTAACTCAATCTTCATAATGCTCCTATGAAATAGGTGCTATCGATAATTCCACTGTATTGATGAAGAAGGTCAGGCACGGAGAGGTTTAGAAACTTGCCCAAAGTCATACAGCTTCTAAGTGGCAGAAATTCAGTCTAGTTCGAGGTCCCTCCCCCTTTTAAAAGATATATTGCCTCTTAAATTAGTAAAATTAGGTCTACATTTTATGAGACAGTCCCATGTATTAAACAGTTAACAGTGTAGCTAACAGTGTAGTAGTCTAAAGAAGACATGAATGAGGTTACAGTAAATTTTAATATATTTTCTATTCTATTATTTTTTATTATCGATCCACACTGTCTGAAGGCCTAATGATGGGTTTGAGGGAGGAGTAGTTCATCCTTTGTATTTATGTTCCCTGAGCTAATCACTACCCCCATTTCAGTCAATACTTTTAAGGCAAAAGGTTCCTATTACAAAGACAGCATAGCAGAAACTAGTGCCATGTCTTCCTCTTTCTCCTCCAAACTTTTTAACTGATGGTAGAGAATTTGCCTCTCTGGGCCTACATCTCCCCTGCTATCCCAAATACATAAAACTAAGTTTAACCGTTTTCTTTGATAAGGCAACTATCCTAAGCCATAAAACGATGGTAGTGCTTCCACAGTAATCATCTGGTTGTGTGCTCTAATGGGGTTGAGGAACAGTTTCCTAAGGAAAAAAGGGTAAAATATGAACTTAAGAAAGGAAGAATAGGAAGGAAGGAGTAGCATGCAGATACGGGAGGGAGTGGGGCGACAGGCACTGCTGTCTGACTTGTAATTTCATGCAGGCAGAATGAGAACAGAAATTGAGGCGGTCGGGGTCCAGTCATTAAAACCCGTTAGGGAACATTTTCTTGGATTTTCCTTTTACGCGCCTTAGGCTCTCGTTTCAGAATAAACTGAGACCCCCAAGAATACTAACTGCCCTATCCTTCAGGACCCGGCACCACCCTTCTTCTGCGGCCCCAGGCCAGAGCTGGTCCCTTGAAAGCACTGCTCCCCTCCAGCCCTCGGCAGGGCCTTTCACACACCGGTCAACCGGCAAGAGGGACGACCCAGGGCCTCTCCACCCCAAGGCCGGAGACCCGCGTTCCGGTCCCCGGCGGCAGCCTCCCTGGCTTCCCTTCCGGTAGGCAACCGCTGAACACTCCCACATTTTGCCGCTGAACCTGGGCCGAGCCATTCCCTAAGTGCTGAACCCACCACCCCCGGGGTAAAAGCCAAGCTGGACTGACGGTCTTACCTTTAACAGATTAGACGTCGCCATGTTCCTTCAACTTAGACTCTCGCGAGACGGCGCGAGATTTCGTGGCGCTCCTTGCCAGGCCACAACTGCAGGCCGGAGTTTCCACCTGGGCTGACTGGGCCACCGGCCCGCAGTGGAGATGTGGGGGGGAGCCGGAGCGGCGTGCCAACAACGGTGACCTCGTCCCAGGCACCTGGAGCTTCCTCACTTTTTCCCCCTACATGGTCACCGGAGCCTCCCCACACGAAAGAGCTCATGCAAACGCTCAGGAAGATAGCAACGGCGAATGGTGAGAAGGTAACGGGAGCCGACCTGAATTGGAAGAGGAAGCATCGACTACGCGAGCCTCCCCACTCCTTCGGATTAGCCTTTGTGCTTGCACCCGCAGAGGCCACCGGCAACGAACTTAGCCCGGCTTGGGCCCTGCAGCTCTGGTTCGGTGGCCGAGTCACGTGATGCGACGGGCGGGGCCGCGCTAGGGAGCGAGCGTGGGAGCCTGAAAGCCTCGTGGGCCGGGAGGCTGCGGAGAGTGCGAAAGCACGCCCTCTGCTGGCGGGACTAGACGTATTCACTCATCCCCCGCCTCGGGGGATTCCCGAATGAAATGCTTGTAATAGCTGTCTTCAAGAAGAAAGGGCACATAGAAGGCACCCACTAAATATTTGTTTGCATGAATGAATGAATGTATGCACGAAAGTGTTAACTATTAATATTTCTACTCAGGAGTGCCTGGCACTGAAATAACCTATAAGAGGTTGTTCAGGTAATGAATATAAATCTTGGATTACCTGAAAGCGCATTATCCTAGAATATCCTAAGCCATAAACCCCTAAGCTTTATCCCTTCAGACCTCAAACCACTGGGAGAAGAAAGAGAATATACTCTATATATAGAACCTACAATATATCTAGTATTGTATTATACACGTTTCCAAACTGTGTTCATTGACACATAATATGTTAGAAATAAATAAGAGAAGTACAGAAATAAGAGCTATAGGGTAAAATGAAGCAGGGAAAGGTAATGAAGTTTGCAGGTTTTTTTCTTTTTTTTTTCTGCGTTGGGTCTTCGTTGCTGCGCGCGGGCTTTCTCTAGTTGCAGCGAGCGGGGACTACTTTTCATTGCGGCGCGCAGGCTTCTCATTGCAGTGGCTCCTCTTGTTGCACAGCATGGGATCTAGGCACGTGGGCTTCAGTAGTTGTGGCTCAAGGGCTCTAGAGCGCAGGCTCAGTAGTTGTGGCACACGGGCTTAGTTGCTCCAAGGCATGTGGGATCTTCCCGGACCAGGGATCGAACCATGTCTGTTGCAATGGCAGGCGGATTCTTAACCACTGCACCACTAGGGAAGTCCCTAGTTTGCAGTTTTAAATAGAGGGATCCAAGTAGGTCTCACTGAGAAGATGGCATTTGAGCAAAAAGACTTGAAAGAGATGAGGGAGAAGGCCAGGACATAAGCAGGAGAAGAGCATTCCAAATAGGGGGAAACACAGGTGGCAAGTTGCCCAGAGTGTCAGAGGAACAGTAAGAAGGTTGGTATGTTCAGAGCAGAGAGAGTAAGAAGAGCATAAGGGCTTGTAGGGCCTCGTGGACCGCGGTAAAGACAGGCTTTTATTCTGAGTGAGATGGGCAGTCATTGCAGGCTTGTGAAGAGAGTGGTATGATCAAACTCCCATTCCAACATGATCATTCTGACTACTGTGTAGTGAATAGAAGGAGAAGGGTAATTTAGAAAGCTTTTGTACTATCTCACTAAATCAGCACAATCATGCCACCTAGTTACCCCACATTTTACAGTGATTTATTAGAGAGTAATCTAGGCATGATTAAACAATGACGTGGTAGAACAAGGATTCAGAGCCACTAGGCCTGTAATGTCCTGCCAGAATGTCAATACAGGGATGACTCTTAGAGGTCATCTTTGTTCTACAGATGGGAAAATGGAGGCTTCTCTTTGGTCAAGGTCACAGCTGGGTCAGAGAAAAGGCCTAGTCCAGAATAAATTTATATAATTATGGTTCCCTTTTCCAGTGAAACTGGGTTGTCTTCAACCCTAGTCCAACTCTACTGCTTAATTTAAAGTGTAAGTTGATTGAATTATAACCAACTTTATGTACCACAAAAAAAAAGTTAGGTGACAAACTGTGATATAACAGTTGAATTAATTCATAAATTAATGACCCTGCTTAAAGAATCCAATTAAGTATTTAATACTTGTTTGAGTACCTATTATGTACTAGGCACTGGAAATATAGGATTAAATGAGACAGACAAGACCTCTGCCCTCTTGGAGTTTATAGTCTAATAAGGGAGCTAGATATTAAGCATAGTTATACAAACCAAATGTTGCTTAATTGAAGTTGTGGTAAATACTGCAAGGGTAAAATACAACGTGCAGTTCAGAGCATATGGTTTGGAGGGGACTACTATCCTATGATAGTACTATTCCTATGATCATGCTCTGAACTTATGACTACTTTTGAAAACAGTTTCAAATATCCCACTGTCCAACAAGACATTCCTTTCTCCCAACTCGCTTGTTCTGGAAACACCACGGCTACAAGAGTCTGATCTCAAATGAGTTCTTCTTTCCATTTACCCCACCACTTCCTTGTTACCTATCATCCCCTCCTGTTTTCACTTTCTTCCTCATCCAGTTTAGACTCTATAAACCATCATTATTAAAATGTTTAAATATTTTAAATGCTTAAATATTTATTTAAAGATAGAGAACAGAAGCACATAATATAAAATTCAGAAGGTGCTAAAAGGAATACAGTTAAAAGTAAGCCTCCTGGGCTTCCCTGGTGGCGCAGTGGTTGAGAGTCTGCCTGCCAATGCAGGGGACGACGGTTCGAGCCCTGGTCTGGGAAGATCCCACATGCCGCGGAGCAACTGGGCCCGTGAGCCACAATTACTGAGCCTGCGCGTCTGGAGCCTGTGCTCCGCAACAAGAGAGGCCGCGATAATGAGAGGCCCGTGCACCGCGATGAAGAGTGGCCCCCACTTGCCACAACTAGAGAAAGCCCTCAAAAAAAAAAAAAAAAAAAAAAGTAAGCCTCCTTCCTCTTCGTGGGGTAATTTAATGTTCTGTATTGTGGTAGGTATTTGGGTTATTCGGGTGTATGTGTTTATCAAAACTCAGCCAGTGTACCCTTAAGATTCTTGCATCTCATTCAAAAGAAAAAGAGTAAACAAAATTTGAGTTTAGTTAATGATATTCATGCTGAAGAATTTAGGGATAACTTATGTTTACTATTTGCTTTGAAATGTATCCAAAAAAAAAGATGGATTTTTAAAAATATTTAATTATTTTATTTATTTGGCTGAGCTGGGTCTTAGTTGCAGCACGCAGGATCTTTAGTTGTGGCATGCAGGCTAGAGCTTTAGTTGTGGCGTGCAGGATCTTTAGATGCGGCATGCAGGCTAGTTCCCTGACCAGGGATCCAACCTGAGCCCCCTGCATTGGGAGCGTGGAGTCTTAACGGCTGGACCACCAGGGAGGTCCTAATAAGATGGATTGATGGTTGCATAGAAAGAGGACAAAGCAAGTATAGCAAAAATGTTAATGACAGAATCTGGGGGTGGGTTTACTAGTGTTCTCTATGTAAAATCTTTCAGCTTGTCTATATGTTTGAAATTTATCATAATGAAGTGTTGTGGGAAATTTATTTTAATAGGCCCCCTTCCTCCACAGTCCCTCAGGTATCCATTCTCCCTTACTCAGAGACAACCACAATTATAATAAATTTCTTGTGAATTAAATTTAAAAATTACAGAAAGAACATACTCTTTAACATCTTTTTTCCCCCACTCAGATGTATGATATAAATCTCTGAAAAATATGTTTGTGCTTATTTTTTCCACACTTCATTATAGAAATCCAAACAAGACTGGCAGACCATAAAGCACCTGTTGCTTTCAGGATGTTTGGGATTGTTATTTCCAAAATAGGCTCTTGAAGTCCATTTTTGACACAATAGCTATAAAGTCAAAGCTTTTCATTTGTAAGAAGCAAAAAACAAGCTTTGTGCATATAAAGGTAGTATGTAAAGTTTAATCAATAAACAAAGAACTGGTGAAAAACTAGATGGGGCATCAAGGGTTTTCAAGATTTTGGAGTGGGAGAGGGAGGAAGATGGCTATTGAGGCTTCCTAGACCTTTGGGTACTACATGGAGAACAAGAAGAGTTCACCTCAAAAGACTGTACCATTGCCTGGCACCAGGAAGACCCACAAATCCAGCCCTAAACCCAACCCTAAGCCTAACTGTAACTGGAATTGAACTGTATCCCTATATCAATTTCTATCCTTATTCCTAATCCAGAAGATCCTTCTTTGCTTTGACAGAGGATGCCACACCTTGCCAGTGATGATGGGTGTATTACTTGCCTTTCTTGGGAGAGGGTATCTCAGAGGCAGCTGCCTTCTCCATATTGCATAAAAGCAATCACCTGAAGTCTGCTCAGCCCATAGGACTATATTTGGATGACTTCCTCTTCCATGGCCCCAAACACTCCTAAGCTCCACTTCCATCTCCAGAAAGTGGGACCCTGGACAAGATGGGTGACTGGGGGATGGGGAGATAAGGAAGTGAAATCCCCACTAGCAACTTATGAAACTGAAGAGAACCATCCTAAGGTTTCCACCCATAGGACAAGGTCAGGAGTGAAATTCCCTCAGTCTAGTTTATACATGTTATGTAATCACTTTCTTGAAAATATCTACAACAACCTAGCCCCTTTTCTCCTCTGTTGTACGTAGGTAATAAAATCACAACCTTCAATAAACCCTCTCTGTCTTCTTCATGCCTACACCCAAGTAGCTGAACATTGCTGGACAAAAGCCCAAAACCAGGTTGAGTGGTTTCTCTTTAAACTCAAACTCAGACCTCAAATGGGAACTTAACACTACCCAACAATCCTGTGCTATTTTTCTCTGGTGGGCTTGCTCTTCCACTCCATTCCCTTGTACACCTATTTCATTTCATAACCTCTTACTCCCCTTCCTCCTCCATAGTGGATTACCTCCATCCATACTTCATTGCAAAAATAAATGGCATCTTTCTTTTCTTCTCCCATGAAATCTTCAAACTTCTGTCCTTCCATCTTTTAATCCCTTTCTCTTACTGTATTATTGGCCAGGCCCCTCCTCCAGCCCAGTACTTCTACTTGTATTCTGGATCCCATCTCAAGAACTAGCCATCAACCAACTCTTTTGTATCAGTTTTTTACCCTCTCTGCTATTTTATTCCCATCAGCATAAAAACATGTTCAGAAGCATCTTTCATCTTAAAAGAAAAGAATCCTTCCTTTAATTCCCTCATCAGTTTTAATGGTCACTGCCCTGATTTTAATTCTCCGCATCTTTCAGTGCACTTCTCCACTTTCCCTTTCCTGAGAGGCTCTCCTCTCTTGGCCTCCATGACACCAAACTCTCCTGTTTCCCACATCATGGTTATATCTCTCTCATATTGTGCCCTTCTCCTCTACTTAATGTTTATGATTATAGTTCCTTGGAGCTCTATCTTAGACCCTCTTTTCTCTATATACAATTTCTCCTTTAGTGATCATACCAAGTCCCATAGTGTTAAATATCACCTACAATGCTGAGAACTTTCAAATATATATTTCCAGCCTTGAACCTCTCTCCCAGATTCCTGACTCATATATCCAGCCACCTGCTTGCCATCTCTACTTGGGTTCTCACACATATCTCAAGTATAACATACTGACAGTGTTGAACTTTACATGAACCCTGTGCTCCTAGAAAACAGTGACAGGTAATCCCCCCTACCAAACTTTGTTTTCCAGAAACAGCTTACTACAAAGAAAGACCCTTCTCCATATGACTTAGATTGTCCATTCTTTCTCATGACTCCCTGAAGACTCACTCACAAGTGACTCTCTCATTTACCTGTGATAAGGCCAGACACAGACCCTCCAAATTCACATGCTTGGTCTCATAAATGATTAGCTGAACTAATCTCTAGACATAGAGATTCCCTGATTATAAAAACAACCCCAATAGTAAAATCGTTACTGAACCAAACTTGGGTCTGCTCACCTGCAGCAGTAAAACCAATCTACTAGCACCGGGCTGTGATGAAAGAAATTGCAGCATTTATTTCAGGGCACCAAGCAAGGAGTTAGGGACAGCTAGTGCTCAAAAAGCCCAAACTCCTGGATGAGTTTCAGCAAAGCATTTTAGAGTGTTTCTCCTTGGATTTATCCTGTATGGGACTCTCTGTGCTTCCAGGACTTGATTAACTATTTCCTTTCCCATATTAGGGAAGTTTTCAACTATAATCTCTTCAAATATTTTCTCAGTCCCTTTCTTTTTCTCTTCTTCTTCTGGGACCCCTATAATTCGAATGTTGGTGCGTTTAATGTTGTCCCAGAGGTCTCTGAGACTGTCCTCAGTTCTTTTCATTCTTTTTTCTTTATTCTGCTCTGCAGTAGTTATTTCCACCATTTTATCTTCCAGGTCACTTATCCGTTCTTCTGCCTCAGTTATTCTGCTATTGCAGCAAAGCATTTTAAAGGCAAGGTGAGGGAGGGGTGTCCCAGGGTATGTGATCAGCTCAGGCACAATTCTCCGATTGGTTGATGGTAACAGGGTGGTGTCACAAGGGTTAATATTATCAATCGGTAGCCGCCAGTAGGCCTGGGGGCTACATGCTCATGTCATCAAGTAGTTAACTCTATCCATTTGGTGAGGGTTTTAGCATCTGTAAAACAACTCAGGAAATGTACATCAGATACTATTATCTAGACACTTCAGACAAGAGTTAAAGCAGAGGATATGGGGGAGGGGTCTCTTCTGGGAAGGCCTCATAGGGTTCTGTTCAGTTACAAAATCACCCTGTAACAGGGAAGAGCCAATCCTGACTCCATGTTGGATCTGTGTTTTGACTTTAACCTTTGCTTTCCGTTGCTTTTGTTGTTATAATCATACATAATGGCCTGCCTCAGGGAACCCTGCCCCTCTGCCTAAATGTTAAAGTGCCTTTGTTTAGCTCACATGGAGACAATCTGACCCTGCCCACCTGTGAATGGCTGCAGAAAAGAAGAAATTAACATATCCCCTCCCCAATGTAGGCCACGCAAAGGAGATGTTTTGCAAGATAAACGGCTTTTTCACTTTACTTCCTCACGGCTTCCCCATCTCTGCTCTATAAAAGAAACTGGCATCCGGACCCTGATAAGATGGTTTTTTGGGGACCCTAGTCTGCCATCTTGTCGGTCTGCCGGCTTTCCGAATAAAGTCACGTTTCTTGCCACAACACCTCGTCTCCTGATTTACTGGCCTGTCGTGCAGCGAGCAGAGCAAGCTTGGACTCGATAACAACCCCGCCTATAACTTGGCTATTCTTCCAGGCAAAATCACCCTACGGACTTACCTCTAATCTTTGGATTTGGGGTGCTCTCCCCATTGCAATAGCCCGAGTAAAATCAACTTCCTAACTTGGTGTTTTTGTATCAGGGAAGAGCCAATCCCGACGCCATGTTGGATCTGTTTCTCTTTCTTTAAACTTTGCATTCCGCTGCTTTTGTTCACTGAAAGGATACTGTCTATACATAATAG
The DNA here is from genome assembly GCF_028021215.1 of Eschrichtius robustus. Classification (NCBI taxonomy): domain Eukaryota; kingdom Metazoa; phylum Chordata; class Mammalia; order Artiodactyla; family Eschrichtiidae; genus Eschrichtius; species Eschrichtius robustus. The sequence goes on along the minus strand of NC_090834.1, from coordinate 19,304,473 downwards.
AACCCTGCCCCTCTGCTTGAATGTTAAACCAAAGTGCCTTTGTTCAGGGAAGTATCCTGACCCTGTCCACCTGTGGATGGCTGCAAGAAAGAAGAAATTAACACATCCCCTCCCCGAGGCTGGCCATTCCAAGAGATATTTGCAAGAATTATGGCCTTTTTACTTCAGTTCCCCACCTCCTCCCCCTCTCTGTTCTATAAAAGAAACTGGCATCCAAACCCCGATAAGATGGTTTTTTAGAGACATTACTCTGCCATCTTCTCGGTCTTCCAACTTTCTGAATAAAGTCGTATTCTTTGCCTCAACACCTCGTCTCCTGATTTATTGGCCTGTCGTGCGGCAAGCAGAGCGAGCTTGGACTCAGTAACATTTTTACCTTTGACAATATGCAAAACTTCCGACCTTCTCTCTTCTTTAACAGCCATTTCCACGCCTTTTCCTCGTCCAAACGTGTTTCTCTCCCACCTCCCCAAGGCGTCCTCATCTCAGTTTAAACAACCACCCTCCACCCAGTTGTTCAGGCCAAAAACCTTGGCATCATCATTCCTCCCTTTCCCTATTCCCTACAACCAATGCATCAGCAAATCCTCTTGATTCTGTTTCCAAAACATAATTTGAATCTGTCCATTTTCACTCTATAACCACTGCCATCACCTTATTACAAACCAGGATAAGTTCAACAGATCCCTAAATACGCTTCTCTAATTCATTTTCTATGTAGTAGATCTGGATCGGAGCAGATGGAAGAATTAGTGACCATCTGATATGTTGTAAGGCTACCAAATGATACTTAATTTGGGGTACTAAAAGATTATTCTTTCCAATAATTACTTTATTATTTTAAAATACAATTCTATATATTCCCTGTGAGAAAAATGTTTATCTCCATTATCCTGTCTCCTTTGTAAAGCATATAAATCAGTTAGCACTTTGCTAATTTGCTTTTTTTTTTTTTTTTTAATCATTATTGAATCTCATTTTTATTCAGCAGAGAGAAGACGTCCACAAATATCTTTTTGGGGTGTCTAAAGTACTGGCCAATCCTTTTGATCAGTGAGGAGTTAGTTTTAAGTTTCAGAGAAAGGATAATTCACAACCTTGTTGAAATTTTTTTCCTTCCAGTTTTATTGAGATATAATTGACATACAGCACTGTGTAAGTTTAAGGTGTGCAGCGTAATGATTTGACTTACATACACCATGAAATGCTTATCACAGTAAGTTTAGTGAACATCCATCATCTCACATAGATACAAAATTAAAGAAATAGAAAAAAATGTTTTTCTTGTGATGAAAACTCTTAGGATTTACTCTCAACAGCTTTCATATACAACATACAGCAGGGTTAATTATATTTATCATGTTGTACTTTACATCCCTAGAACTTATTCATCTATTAACTGGAAGTTTGTGCCTTTTGACCACCTTCATCCAATTCCCACTACCCCAACACCTTGCCTCTGGTAAACACAAATCTGATATATTTTTCTTATTTATTTATTTATTTATTTTTGGCTGAGTTGGGTCTTCATTGCTGCATGCAGGCTTTCTCTAGTTGCAGTGAACGGGGGCTACTCTTCGGTGTGGTGCGCGGGCTTCTCACTGCAGAGGCTTCTCTTGTTGTGGAGCATGGGCTCTAGGCTGCGGGCTTCAGTAGTTGTGGCATGTGGGCTCAGTAGTTGTGTCTCGTGGGCTCTAGAGTGCAGGCTCAGTAGTTGTGGCGCATGGGCTTAGTTGCTCCACCGCATGTGGGATCTTCCTGGACCAGGGCTCAAACCCGTGTCCCCTGCATTGGTAGGTGGATTCTTAACTACTGCACCACCAGGGAAGTCCCCTTTCGTAATTTTTATTTTTCTATTTGTAGCGTTTTCTTTTTTGCTTAGAGAACTCTAGCATTTCGTGTGAAGCTGGTTTGATGGTGCTGGACACTTTTAGCTTTTGTTTGTCTGTAAAACTTTTGATCTCTCTGTCAAATCTGAATGAAAGCATTGCCAGGTAGAGTATTCTTGGTTGTAAGCTTTTCCCTTTCATCACTTTAAGTATATTGTGCCACTCCCTTCTGGCCTGCAGAGTTTCTGCTGAAAAGTGAGCTGATAGCCTTATGGGAGTTCCCCTGAAGGTAACTTGTTGCTTTTCCCTTGCTGCTTTTAATATTCTCTTTACCTTTAATTGTTGCCACTTTAATTACAATGTGTCTTGGTGTGGTCCTCTTTTGGTTGATCCTGTTTGAAACTCTTTATGCTACCTGGACCTGGATATTTGTTTCCTTCCCTAGGTTAGGGAAGCTTTTAGTTCTGAAATCTTCAAATATGCTCTCTGTCCCTGTTCTCTCTTTCTCTTCTCCTTCTAGGACCCCTATAATGTGAATGTAAGTACACTTGATGTTCTCTCAGAGGTCTTTTAAACTGTCCTCATTTCTTTTTTATTCTTTTGTCTGTTCAGCATCAGTGATTTCCACTATCTCTGTCTTCCAGCTCACTGATCCGTTCCTCTGTGTTATTTAATCTACTGGCTGCTACAGCCAGCTATATGATTTTTTTTTTTGAATTTTTGAATTTTATTTTATTTATTTTTTTATACAGCAGGCTCTTATTAGTTATCTCTTTTATACATATTAGTGTATATATGTCAATCCCAATCTCCCAATTCATCCCACCACCACCACCCCCCTTCCACTTTCCCCCCTTGGTGTCATACGTTTGTTCTCTACATCTGTATCTCTATTTCTGCCCTGCAAACTGGTTCATCTGTACCATTTTTCTAGGTTCCACATGTATGCATTAATATACGATATTTGTTTATCTCTTTTTGACTTACTTCACTCTGTATGACAGTCTCTAGATCCATCCACGTCTCTACAAATGACCCAATTTAGTTCCTTTTTATGGCTGAGAAATATTCCACTGTATATATGTACCACAACTTCTTTATCCATTCGTCTGTCAATGGGCATTTAGGTTGCTTCCATGACCTGGCTATTGTAAATAGTGCTGCAATGAACATTGGGGTGCATGTGTCTTTTTGAATTATGGTTTTCTCTGGGTATATGCCCAGTAGTGGGATTGCTGGGTCTTATGGTAGTTCTATTTTTTGTCTTTTAAGGAACCTCCATACTGTTCTCCATAGTGGCTGTATCAATTTACATTCCCACCAACAGTGCAAGAGGGTTCCCTTTTCTCCACACCCTCTCCAGCATTTGTTGTTTGTAGATTTTCTGATGATGCCCATTCTAACTGATGTGAGGTGATACCTCATTGTAGTTTTGATTTACATTTCTCTAATAATTAGTGATGTTGAGCAACTTTTCATGTGCTTCTTGGCCGTCTGTATGTCTTCAGCTATATGATTTTTAACAATTGAATGAGGACTTACCTGGTGGCACAGTGGTTAAGAATTCACCTGCCAACTCAGGGGACACGAGTACGATCCCTGGTCTGGGAAGATCCCACATGCCGGGGGACAACTAAGCCCACACACCACAACTACTGAGGCTGCACTCTACAGCCCGCGAGCCACAACTACTGAGCCTGAGTGCCACAACTACTGAAGCCCATGTGCCTAGAGCCTGTGCTCCGCAACAAGAGAAACTACCGCAATGAGAAGCCCATGCACTGCAATGAAGAGTAGCCCCCGCTCACCGCAAGTAGAGAAAGCCCGTGTGCAGCAACGAAGACTCAACGCGGCCAAAAATAAATAAATAAATAAATAAATTTATAAATAAAAATAAAAATTGAATGAAAAACATTAAAATACTTTCAAATTTGGGAAAATATTCGAAATATAGTGTAAAGGAATAAAAGCTACTGAAAATTAAAAAACAAACAAACAAACAAAACTTCTAACTTCTCATTCTGTTCATCCATTCTTCTCCTGAGTTACAATCATTACCTTGAACTCTCTATAGGGTAGGTCGCTTATCTCCACTTCACAATTCTTCTGGGTTTTTTTCTTGTTCCTTTGTTTGGAAGATATTCCTCTGTCGCCTCAATTTGCCTATTTGTTGTTTGTATTTCTAGTAGGTTGGTTACATTTCCTTACCTTGGAGAAGTGGCCTTTGAGTCCTTGGAGATGTCCTATGGTCCCAGCAATGCACTCTCTCTGGTCACCAGAGCTATATACTATAGGGGTGCCCCATATTTGGGCTCCATGGGTCCTTCTGTTGTGGTGGGCTGACTACTGTGGGCAGTCTGGTAATTGTGACTGGCCCTGGTCCAGTTGGTTGCTAGGTCCTGCTTTGTACAGAGTCTGCTGGCCACTGGTTGGAGGGCCCGAGTCACACGGCTGCTGGCTAAGGGGACCTGAGGGGCCCAAGAGCTAGAGCTGGCCCAGTGGTGTGCAGAGCTGGTTTCTGGAGTGGGTGGCAGTCGGGTAGGGGTCCAGGATCTAGTGTCAGCCTGCTGATAGATGGGGCAAGTTCCTGACTGGCTGCAGGGTCCAAGGTGCCCCAAAGCTGGTTCTTGGCAGGTTTTGGTGAGTGGGGCTGCGTCCTGGGGCAGCTGGCTGAGGGGGCCAAAGTTTGTCAGAGCTGATACTGGCCTGCTGGTAGGTGGAGCCAGGTTCCCGGGTATCTGGCTGCAGGGCCTTGGGAGTCCTGGACCTGGTGGTGACCTGCTGGTGGGCAAGGCTGGAGCCCAGGGGATTCTGGGACTGATGTCTGCCCACTGGTTAGTGAGGTCAAGTCCTGGGGCTAGTGCTGGTCTACTGGTGGGTGGAGCTGGGACCTGAGGTCTCTGGCTGTAGGACCCTGGCATCCTGGAGTTGGTGTTTTGGTCTGTTGGTGGATGGGACCAGGGTCCAGGGACTCCTGTGGCTGATGTCTACCTATTGGTGCATGAGGCTGGTCCTGGGGCTAGTGCTGGCCCACTGGCAGGTGGAGCTGGGCCCAGGGTCTCTGGCTGCATGGCCTGAGGGACCCCACTGCTAGTGCCGGTGCCCTGGTGTGTGGGACCAGGTCCTGAGCCTTCTGGTGGACAGGGCTGGTCTGAGGTGGCTGTGGTCTCAGGGGGTCTTAAGGTAGTAGTCCTGTTGGTAGGTGAGGCTGTGTTACTGCCCAGCTAGTTGCTTGGCCTGAGGCATCCCAGTACTGGTGCTGACACGCTGGTGGGTTGGGTCAGGTCTCAGTGCTAATAAGCTCCAGGGAGGATTCCAAAATGGCCCTTGCCGGCACTAGTGTCCTTGTGGTAGAACGAGCTCCCAAAAATTGGCTGCCACCAGTGTCTGTGGCCCCAGGGTGAGCTCCAGTTGCCTCCTGCCCCTTCAGGAGACACTCCATGATCAGCAAGTGGGTCTGACCTAGGCTCCTTTCAAATAACTTCTTCTGCCCTGGTTCCCAAAGCATGTGAGATTTTGTGTGCACCCTTTAAGAGTAGAGTCTCATTTCCCACAGCCCTCTAGCTCTCCTGAAAGTAAGTCCTGCTGCTCTTCAAACCCAAACGTTCTGAGGACTCATCTTCTTGGTGCAGGACTCCCAGGCTGAGGAGCCCAATGTGGGGTTTAGACCCCTCACTCCTTGGGGAGAACCTCTGCAGTTGTAATTTTCTTCCCATTTGTGGATCACCTACCCAGGGGTATAGGTTTTGACTATAACGCCTCTCCGTCCTCCTACCCATCTTGTGGTTCCTTCTTTATATCTTTAGTTATAGAAGGTATTTTCTGATAGCCTTCCAGTTTTTCTCATCATTAGCTGCTTCGTAAATAGTTGTAATTTTCTTGTGCCTATGGGTGGAGGTGAGCGCTGGGACTTCTTATTCTGCCATCTTCAAATCTCGGGAACCACAACCTTGTTGAAAAATTTTATGACCTATTTACTAAGAGTAAATGTACTAGCACTTTATTACTATAATATTAAGATTCTATGAAATATATATAGGGGAAAAATAAAATAATTATTCTCTGCTTTAGGTATGGAAAGTGTTTTCCAGCATGCTGAATATTAAGGAAAAAAGTAGAACTTTCTTTTCTTTTTTTTTAAAAAAATATTTATTTATTTGGTTGCTCTCTGTCTTAGTTGCAGCAGGCGGGCTCCTTAGTTGCGGCATGCAAACTCTTAGTTGCGGCATGCGTGTGGGATCTAGTTCCCTGATCAGGGATTGAACCCGGGGCCCCTGCATTGGGAGCACGGAGTCTTAACCGCTGCACCACCAGGGAAGTCCCAAAAGTAGAATTTTCTACGAACATTTTCTGTTTAACATAATGCATGTCCAATCAATGTCAGTCTGATTGTGGTCTCATTTAGGAGTTGGGACTCCACTCTTTTTTGAATTTTTGTTCATATATTAACTTCCAGATGATATGAAGCTGGTAAAGATATCTAATGTGTCTGAAGAAAAGAATCAGAATCCAAAATATCTCACCTGGCTGTAATAATGAGCTAATGTGACAATATCTAGTAAGGAAAGAAAATAAAATCTAGTGCTCAGGTTCAAAGCCACACAAGTATGAAGAGGTAGGATAGGAGCAAAGGAACATTAATGTCAGTAAAAAGCATTTTAATCTGTGAGTTCAAGATTCTTAAAAATGTTCATAACCATTTATCTTAATAAATACTCAAATTTTGGTATGAGCACTTTCATCCTAGCATTATCAATAAGAGCAGAAAGTATAAACAACATAAAAATATAACAGCACAGGAATCGTCAAATAATTCTTACAGATATATGACAATTTTTAAGTTATTAAAACTCATATAAGGCTAATTACACGGGAAAATGCTCAGAATATAATACATGAAAATAGAAGATGCAAAATTCCACATATGTACTAAAATTCTAACTTTGAAAAAAAACCTATAATTTTATCTCCTACTCTGAATAGGGGAAAAAACTGGAAGAAAATCTTCAAAATGTTATCAGTGCTTGAATGTGTTCGGTAGAAAATGGGATAATTTTTACTTTTTATTCGTTTAAAATATTTTAAAACTCATCTACTCATTGAAGAAAATCTAAACATCATGTTAAATCATACATTAGAAAATGAATGTTCTTTATATTCTCCTCTCTGCCACCTCCTAGAAATCCACTGTTCACCGTTTGCTTTATTCTCCTCTGTTTTCTGCGTATACATTAAAGGATATATGAAGGAGTTTCTCAAATGTGGTGGATATATCAGTTACATCAAAATAACCTAGAGTGTTTATTAAAAAGGCAGACTTCCAGGCTCCAACCTGTGAAGACTCTGATTTCACAGGTCAGGAATTAGGTCCCAAATCTGCCTAGTCCAAGTATCCCAGGTGATTTTTATATGTATTAGTGATTGAGAACCCTTAGGAGCATGTGCTTTAGAACCCAACAGGTCCTGCCACATACGAGCTGTGAGAGACTTTGGGTGCATTACTAACCCTGCTGGGTCTTAGTTTCCTTATCTGTAAAATTAGGATAGAAATAGTAGCATCTGCATCATAGTTATTGTAGGGATTAAATACGATAATACATGTAAAATATAATATAGTATAATGTATTACACACGAAAGCACTCAATAAATGTAATAAGACCTAATACTTATATAATGCTTACTGTATGTCAGGCACTGTTCTATGCACTTTACATAGATGTATACATTTAATGCTGGAATTAAATCCCTCCTTGTGGAGACCTTAAGTATCATTTAAACTTTACATCTTAGAAAAGGACGAGTCAAAAGTGGCCAATAGGAGTGAAACATTAAAAGGAAAAAAATGATGATGCAGAAGATAGAAGGGGGAAAATTTCCAGAATCATTTTCTTGATAAAGAGAGGGGATGGCACCTAGTGCACAAATGGAGAGGGGTTGGCCTTTGCTAGGAGCATGGGCAATCACACATAGAAGTGGAATGGATACAGTGCAGCAGATGGGCTGTTGGAAGTGAAAGTTCTCTTCTGATTGCTCCTCCTCTCTGGCTGAAGTTGGAAGCTAGCTGATAGTTAGGATGTTGTGAGGTTTAAGAAGAAAGGAAAAAAGAAGAAGATATTTTTGATGGAGGGAGAGTGAAGGGACTAAGGAAATGTATTATGATTCTTAGGCAGCCCAAGGACCCACTTGAGACTAGTGATCCTGAATTTTTTTTGAGACTACTCAGCATAGCTAAGGAAACTAAGATTCAGCAGAGTTAAGTAATGTGCCTAAGGTCTCACAGCTCATGAGTGGCAAGACCTATTTGGTTCTAAAACCACATGCAGCTGCTCAGGCACAAACACTGAATAGGTATAGAATAGAATGTAACCTAGGTTGCAGTTTTGCTGAGGGAGGTGAGCATAGATGTAAAAGAGTGAGTATGATGATTGACCATAGGATTAAAGCTGAATTTGGAGGGTGAAGAACAGCGTAAGATAATAGGATCAAAGTACTGTATGTCTGGGTAAGAGTCTAAGGATTGTTGGAGTCAAATACAAGAGGGGGGACTTCCCTAGTGGCGCAGTGGTTAAGAATTCGCCTGCCAATGCAGGGGACACAGGTTTGAGCCCTGGTCTGGGAAGATCCCACATGCCGCGGAGCAACTAAGCCTGTGCGCCACAACTACTGAGCCTGCGCTCTAGAGCCCTTGAGCCACAACTACTGTGCTCTAGAGCTCTCGAGCCACAACTGTAGCCCGCATGCCTACAGCCTGTGCCCATGCACCGCAATGAAGAGTAGCCCCCGCTCACCGCAACTAGAGAAAGCCATGCGCAGCAACGAAGACCCAATGCAGACAAAAATAAATAAATAAATAGATAAATAAATTCATAAAAAAATAAAAATAAAATATTTTAAAAATACCAAAAAAAAAAAAAAAAGATACAAGAGGGACCAAGTTGAGAGATAGAAGGAAGCGTCTGGAGGGTGAAATTGGTAATGACAATGGCTAGATTATGATCAAGGGGGAGAATAGTTGAGGTAGGGCAGAGGACAGGATCACTGGAAAATAAGAGGTAAGAGAACTGAGAAGCCAGGCATTCCAGATGCTTTTGATGTCCTAGTCATATCTCCTTGACCTACTTCTGGTTTCAGCAACAGCTATGGTAGAAGACATTTCAGACTCCCTCTGACATCTTCCCACCTGAAAAGGGCACCTCTTCTGCTTTCACCTCAAGGTCTTCTCTGAAAGCTCAGGAGCCTGCTAGGTTCACAGGCAAGAACAAAGTACAGCAAGTATGAGGAAGATATGCTTCAGGGAACAACCCTCAACCAGTAGGGTTAGAAGTCAGTGAATAAGTGCCCCAGCCTCTGGTCCTTTGACAGACAATTTTGTGAGACACTCAGGATGCTTCCTGGAGTTCTCACTGGACTTGAATACCCTCCCCCCTTTTTTTTTCATAGTGGTGACCTTGATGCCACACCTTTACAGAGGCTTTTCCTCTTTCCCTCTATCTTACTCTCCTTGCTCCCTGGTTCCTGCTTCCTGGGTTACCTCCCAAATAAACCACTTGTATCCAAAGTCCTTGTTTCAGGGTCTACTTTCAGGAGAAACCTTACTAAAACATCAGGGTACTCACAATCTTCTGTGAATATTGAAATCACTAAGAATTATGACAGGAGTCATGTTGGAGAGAATGATAGAGAGTCAGGACCTAAATTAAGGAATGAGGGAGTATGACCTGGGGGCGGGGTTCAGTGCATGATTGTGACAAAGAGGGTTAATGGATGGATAGTCCATTGACACCAGACTCAAAGGTGAGTGCTTTTAGGGAGGAGGGGAGGAGGATGATTTGGAAGTGGCAGTGGGGAGAAAAAAAGACCAGCACACGAACTCAGGCTCAGTGGTACGTCAGCCATAACTTGAGAGAGATGCAGGAGAAGCACTGACTTCAGAGGAGAATCAAGTTTCACTTAGAATAAGAAAGTAAAAGACTATTAAGAGAAGAGTTTGAGGCTACGGAGGATTTTACTGCCTGTCCAGAGGCTTGCAGGTTGGGCAAAGGGGAGATAGAATCAGAAGGGTAAGTGCTGAGGTGTATCTGGGTAAGGGGTAATACTAGATGTTGGGGTTCCTTGTGGAGACTGACATAACAAAGCTAAAGGCATAATGAGATTGGTTTTAATGGTGGAAGGGCAGATAATAGGGGTGTGTCAGGCAGTAGGGAAGGGTAGGGACCTTGCCAGAAACACACAGAGCTCTAGGGTCCCCTTCTCTGCTGCAGTTGAAAGTGCGGAAGCTGGGAAGGGCAGCTTCTATTTCACTCAAATCCACAGGGTTCTTGGGAATTCTCTTGACCTTTACTAGAGGGGGCAGGGAACCCGGGGAGAGACATGGGCTTATCTGAGGTACTGAGAATTCTGGAGAACAAAAATTTTTTTTTTGGTCGTGCCACAAGGCTTGTGGGATCTTAGTTCCCTGACCAGGGATCAAACCCATGCCCCCACCCCCTGCTTTGGAAGTGCGATGTCTTAACCACTGGACTGCCAGGGAATTCCCTGGAGAACAAATGTTAATAACTAGTTTGGGGCTAGTCTTCTCAAAGCAACTGGTGAATAGTCACCTGTTCTTTTAAGATCTTTCATTAACAATTGTTAACTAATGCCTGAAGCTTATGTCTCAATTATATTTTCTAGACAAGGATGAATTAAATAATATGGGCTTATGATATTCTATTTATATTACAGAAAATCCCCCAAAAGCCAAAAAATAGCAAAAGTGTCCAAAGGTTAAAAATATTGCAAAACAATACTGTAAGTCCCCACGATCATTAATTCTTGAAAAACCAGTGATTAGGTACGTGATTTCTGGAACAAATAGATATTTTAACCAACGTGTGGGGTTGACCAACTTCTTTCCTGTGAACTTGCCTGGGGTCAAATTATATTCCACCATATCAGATAGTTTTGTTGATTGACAGAACTGAGACTAGATTCAAGTCTTCAGATTTGTGATTTAATGTTTTTCTTGTCTTAAGGATGATTTCAGAAAAAAACAAAACGGACAAATACTCAAGGCACGTTTTGCTTGTTCTGTGAGGCTGAACTTTCACTCCTGGACCTGATTCTTATCTCCTCTGAGGCTGCCTCACTGAAAACTCAAACTCTAGTTCCTCTTTGCCCCCTGTCCACAGCAGTGAATCTCCCCTGCCTTACTCTCATGATGTACCCTAACTCTCTTCACATAGGAGAGGAGGGATTAAACCAGAGATGACTGCAGATTTTTGGACTTTTTTGCTGGACCCATTTGCATATCCTCTGGACCTCTTTCCTCCAGTGCCCAAATCAAGCTCATCCTTTCTCTCTTACTCTCCCAGTAAGTAGAGTCGCCAGCAGTTGGAAACACTTCTCCATGAAGAGAGAAGGCAAGTTAGAGGTTTTAACTCCGGGATCCTTAACCTTGCATTCTGGAGCCCTCCAGCGACCACTGTTGGTCTTGCGGCAACTGTGATGGAAAGTGTTCAAAACAGCATCTCACTAGCTCCCCCCATGTGGCATGTCAGTTAGCTACAGTGGCAGGAGCTGCCATCTGAGGTCACATTGACTTTTTGGCTTAAGGGGGATGTAAAAGGCCCTGAAAGAAACACATACAGGCACGAAATCACTTCTAATACTTGTTTCATTATCTATCATTACACAATTATTCACTTTCCCAATACCAGGAAAAAACTTTACCTTGCCTAATCAAGTGCTAAGTAGAACAAAAATTAGCAGTTTTTGGCCAGTTATAACGCTTTATTCATGCTATCACTTGGAGACTTCATCTAATTAGAATTTTTTTTATTGGAGTACAATTGCTTTACAATGTTGTGTTAGTTTCTACTGTACACCGAAACGAATCAGCTATATGTACACATATACCCCCTACCTCTTGGACATCCCTCCCACTCCCCTCCCCCAATCCCACCCATCTAGGTCATTACAGAGCACCGAGCTGAGCTCCTTGTGCTGTACAGCAGCTTCCCACTAGTTACCTATTTTACTTCTGGTAGTGTATATATGTCAGTGCTAATCTCCCAATTCATCCCACCCTCCCCTTCCCCACCCTGTGTCCGCATGTCCATTCTCTACATCTGTGTCTCTATTTCTGCCCTACAAATAGGTCCATCTGTACCATTTTTTGATTCCACATACATGTGTTAATATAAGATATTTGTTTTTCTCTTTCTGACTTATTTCACCCTGTATGACAGACTCTAGGGCCATCCACATCTCTACAAATGACCCAATTTTGTTCCTTTTTAACGGCTGAATAATATTCCACTGTATATATGTACCACATCTTATTTATACATTGCTCTGTTGATGGACATTTAGGTTGCTTCCATGTCCTGGCTATTGTAAATAGTGCTGCAATGAACATTGGGGTACATGTAACTTTTTGAGTTATGGTTTTCTCTGGGTATATGCCCAGTAGCAGGATTGCTGGGTCATATGGTAGTTCTATTTTTAGGTTTTTAAGGAACCTCCATACTGTTCTCCATAGTGGCTGTATCAATTTACATTCCCACCAGCAGTGCAAGAGGGTTCCCTTTTCTCCACACCCTCTCTTGCATTTATTGTTTGTAGATCTTTTGATGATGGCCATTCTGACTGTTGTGAGGTGGTACCTCATTGTAGTTTTGATTTGCATTCTCTAATAATTAGTGATGTTGAACATCTTTTCATGTGCCTCTTGGCCATCTGTATGTCTTCTTCAGAGAAATGTCTATTTAAGTCTTACGCCCATTTTTTTGATTGGGTTGTTTGTTGTTTTGATATTGAGCTGCATGAGCTGCTTGTATATTTTGGAGATTCTTTGTCAGTTGTTTCATTTACAAATATTTTCTCTCATTCTGAGGGTTGTCTTTTTGTCTTGTTTATGGTTTCCTTTGAGGTGCAGAAGCTTTTACATTTAATTAGGTCCCATTTGTTTATTTTTGTTTTTATTTTCATTACTCTAGGAGGTGTGTCAAAAAAAATCTTGCTGTGATTTATGTCAAAGAGTGATTTTCCCTATGTTTTCCTCTAAGGCTTTTATAGTGTCTGGTGTTACATTTAGGTCTTTAATCCATTTTGAGTTTATTTTTGTGTATGGTGTTAGGGAGTGTTCTAATTTCATTCTTTTACATGTAGCTGTCCAGTTTTCCCAGCACCACTTATTGAAGAGGCTGTTTTTTCTCCATTGTATATTCTTGCCCCCTTTGTCATAGATTAGGTTACCATAGGTATGTGGGTTTATCTCTGGGCTTTCTATCCCATACCATTGATCTATACTTCTGTTTTTGTGCCAGTACCATACTGTCTTGATTAGTGTAGCTTTGTAGTACCTCCTGAAGTTGAGGAGCCTAATTCCCCCAACTCCGTTTTTCTTTCTCAAGATTGCTTTGGCTATTCGGGGTCTTTTGTGTTTCCATATAAATTGTAAAATTTTTTGTTCTAGTTCTGTGAAAAATGCCATTGGTAATTTGATAGGGATTGCATTGAATCTAGATTGCTTTGGGTAGTATAGTCATTTTCACAGTACTGATTCTTCCAATCTGAGAACGTTGTGTATCTCTCCATCTGTTTGTGTAATCTTTGATTTCTTTCATCAGTGTTTTATAGTTTTCTGAGTACAGATCTTTTGCCTCCTTAGGTAGGTTTATTCCTGGGTATTTTATTCTTTTTGTTGCAATGGTAAATGGGAGTGTTTCCTTAATTTCCCTTTCTGATTTTTCATTGTTAGTGTATAGGAATGCAAGAGATTTCTGTGCATTAATTTTGTATCCTGCAACTTTACCAAATTCATTGATTAGCTCTAGTAGTTTTTTGGTGGCATATTTAGGAATTTCTATGTATAGTATGATGTCATCTGCAAACAGTGACAATTTTATTTCTTCTTATCCACTTTGTATTCCTTTTATTTCTTTTTCTTCTCTGATTGCTGTGGCTAGGACTTCCAAAACTATTTTGAATAATAGTGGTGAGAGTGGACATCCTAGTCTTGTTCCTGACCTTGGAGGAAATGGTTTCAGTTTTTCACCATTGAGAATGATGTTTGCTGTGGGTTTGTCATATATGCCCTTTATTATGTTGAGGTAGGTTCCCTCTATGCCCACTTTCTGGAGAGTTTTTATCATAAATGGGTGTTGAATTTTGTCAAAAGCTTTTCTGCATCAATTGAGATGATCATATGGTTTTTACTCTTCAATTTGTTAATATGGCGTATCACATTGATTGATTTGCATATATTGAAGAATCCTTCCATCCCTGGGATAAATCCCACGTGATCATGGTGTATGACCCTTTTAATGTGTTGTTGTATTCTGTTTGCTAGTATTTTGTTGAGGTTTTTTGCATCTATGTTCATCAGTGATACTGGTCTGTAATTTTCTTTTTTTGTGATATCTTTGTCTGGTTTTGGTATCAGGGTGATCGTGGCCTTGTAGAACAAGCTTGGGAGTATTCCTCCCTCTGCATTTTTTTGGGAGAGTTTGAGAAGGGCAGGTGTTAGCTCTTCTCTAAATGTTTGATAGAATTTGCCCGTGAAGCCATCTGGTCCTGGACTTTTGTTTGTTGCAAGATTTTTAATTACAGTTTCAGTTTCATTACCTGTGATTGGTCTGTTCATATTTTCTATTTCTTCCTGGGTCAGTCTTGGAAGGTTATACCTTTCTAAGAATTTGTCCATTTCTTCCAGGTTGTCCATGTAATTGGCATATAGTTGCCTATAATAGTCTCTTATGATCCTTTGTATTTCTGCAGTGTCAGTTGTAATTTCTCCTTTGTCATTTCTAATTTTATTGATTTGAATCCTCTCCCTTTTTTCTTAATGAGTCTGGCTAAAGGTTTATCAATTTTATTTATCTTCTCAAAGCACCAACTTTTAGTTTTATGCTATTGTTTTCTTTGTTTCTATTTCATTTATTTCTGGTCTGATCTTTATGATTTCTTTCCTTCTACTGACTTTGGGTTTTCTTTGTTCTTCTTTCTCTAGTTGCTTTAGGTGCAAGGTTAGATTGTTTATTTGAGATTTTTCTTGTTTCTTGAGGTGAGATTGAATTGCTATAAACTTCCCTCTTAGAACTGCTTTTGCTGCATCGCATAGGTTTTGGGTCATTGTGTTTTCATTGTCATTTGTTTCTATGTATTTTTTGATTTCCTCTTTGATTTCTTCAGTGATGTCTTAGTTATTTAGTAGCGTATTGTTTAGCCTCCATGTGTTTGTGTATTTTATAGTTTTTCCTGTGATTGATTTCTAATCTCATAGCATTGTGGTAGGAAAAGATGCTTGATACATTTTGTATTTTCTTAACTTTACTGAGGCTTGATTTGTGACCCAAGATGTGATCTATCCTGGAGAATATTCCGTGTGCACTTGAGAAGAACATGTATTCTGCCACTTTCAGGTGGAATGTCCTATAAATATCAGTTAAGTCTTCTGGTATATTGTGTCATTTAAAGCTTGTGTTTCCTTATTTACTTTTTTTTTTTTTTTTTGGCTGCATCGGGTCTTTGTTGCTGCTCACACAGGTTTTCTCTAGTTGAGGCAAGCAGGGGCTACTCTTCGTTTCGGTGTGCGGGCTTCTTTCTCATTGCAGTGGCTTCTCTTGTTGTGGAGCATGGGCTCTAGGCATGCGGGCTTCAGTAGTTGCAGCACACGGGCTCAGTAGTTGTGGCTTGTGGGCTCTAGAGCAGCACAGGGTCCGTAGTTGTTGTACATGGGCTTAGTTGCTCCGTGGCATGTGGGATCTTCCCAAACCAGGGATTGAACCCGTGTCCCCTGCATTGGCAGGCAAATTCTTAACTACTGTGCCACCAGGGAAGTCCCTCCTTATTTACTTTCTGTCTGGATGATCTATCCATTGCTGTAAGTGGGGTGTTAAAGTCCTCCACTATTATGGTGTTACTGTTGATTTCCCCTTTTAGCATTTGCCTTATGTACTGAGGTGCTCCTATGTTGGGTGCATAAATATTTATAATCTTCTTGGATTGATCCCTTGATCATTATGTAGTGACCTTCCTTGTCTCTTGTAACAGTCTTTATTTTAAAGACTTTAGACTTTTTAAAATCTGATATGAGTATTGCTACTCCAGCTTTCTTTTGATTTCCATTTGCATGGAATATCTTTATCCATCCCCTCACTTTCAGTCTGTATGTGTCCCTAGGTCTGAAGTGGGTCTCTTGTAGACAGCATATATATAGGTCTTGTTTTTGTATCCATTCAGGAAGCCTGTGTCTTTTGGTTGGAGCATTTAATCCATTCACGTTTAAGGTAATTATCGATATGTATGTTCCTGTGACCATTTTCTTAATTGTTTTGGGTTTGTTTTTGTAGGTCCTTTTCTTGTCTTGTGTTTCCCACTTAGAGAAGTTCCTTTAGCAGTTGTTGTAGAGCTGGTTTGGTGGTGCTGAATTCTCTTAGCTTTTGCTTGTCTGTAAAGCTTTTGATTTCTCCATCGAATCTGAATGAGATCCTTGCCGGGTAGAGTAATGTTGGTTGTAGGTTCTTCCCTTTCATCACTAAGTATATCATGCCACTCCCTTCTGCCTTGTAGAGTTTCTGCTAAGAAATCAGCTGTTAACCTTATGGGAGTTCCCTTGTATGTTATTTGTCGTTTTTCCCTTGCTGCTTTCAATAATTTTTGTCTTTAATTTTTGCCAATTTGATTACTATGTGTCTCTGCGTGTTTCTCCTTGGGTTTATCCTGTATGGGACTTGCTGTGCTTCCTGGACTTGGGTGGCTATTTCCTTTCCCATGTTAGGGAAGTTTTCGACTATAATCTCTTCAAATATTTTCTCTGGTCCTTTCTCTCTCTCTTCTCCTTCTGGGACCCCTATAATGCAAATGTTGTTGCGTTTAATGTTGTCCCAGAGGTCTCTTAGGCTGTCTTCATTTCTTTTCATTCTTTTTTCTTTATTCTGTTCCACAGCAGTGAATTCCACCATTTTGTCTTCCAGGTCACTTATCCGTTCTTCTGCCTCAGTTATTCTGCTATTGATTCCTTCTAGTGTAGTTTTCATTTCAGTTATTGTATTGTTCATCTCTGTTTGTTTGTTGCTTTATTCTTCTAGGTCTTTGTTAAACATTTCTTGCATCTTCTTGATCTTTGCCTCCATTCTTTTTCTGAGGTCCTGGATCATCTTCACTATCATTATTCTGAATTCTTTATCTGGAAGGTTTCCTATCTCTGCCTCGTTTAGTTGTTTTTCTGTGGTTTGGTCTTGTTCCTTCATCTGGTACATAGCCCTCTGACTTTTCATCTTGTCTATCTTTCTGTGAAAGACAATAGTGTATTAAATAGAAGTTGTTACGAGTGTTTATGAAGTCAAAAAAAAGCTTATGATTGTCTGCCAATTGTTATTTCAAGAGAGTGATATTTTAATAATCAAATAGTATATACAAAGAAGTTAAGATTTGTGATATCACACTAATTAGATATTATTATTAAAAATTTATATCATATGTAAAGCATTCTTAAAATAGCTAAGTTGACTTTTGCTATGATATTAGAGATGGAAATATATATAAATAAAACATGTATATGTAAAACATATTAGGAATTCTGTAAAATTAGTACCTGGTGGTATATAATAGGGCATCATGGAATGAGACGAAAACAATTAAACTTTTTTTTTATTTAGCATGATTAAACAAAGTGGAAACGTAACTGAAGTATACAAGCTCATTGAGCTATTTTAAGAGTAATTTTGTTTCTTGGGCTTTTTTTTGTATTTGCCTCAGTTATTTGGAGACATAGAGGTAAGCCAAATCAGTATCTGGGTATATACCTAGATCCAGGTGAGTATAGGGGTGAAATAATGGTGTGAATTGTGTCACATTTATATTGTAATTATGTATGCCTAAAAAAAGATGGGAACATTTATTAGAAATTTTTTTTATCTCCTAACAAGAAAAGTGTAATTAAAAATTTTTTTAATAAAAATGTATTTGCTTTAGTTTCTGAAAGTAAAGGAAGGGTATACACAGACAAACCACATGCATACAAACATTTTTTCTGATGGTAATTAAGTTAAAAAACACAATAAAATAGCACAAAATGAACTGAGCTCCTATATATTTTTAAGAGGCATGTGAGTCACCCAGGATCGTGTGGTGATTATCAATAAGCTACACTCTATGAAATATTTGTTCTATATTACCACATACACTCCATTTTACCCTGCATCCTAATGCTGCTAAAATATAGTAGAAAGCAGCAGCATAGTACAGGGAGATCAGCTCGGTGCTTTGCGATGACCTACAGGGGTGGGATAGGGAGGGTGGGAGGGAGGCTCAAGAGGGAGGGGATATGGGGACATGTGTATGCATATGGCTGATTGGCTTTGCTTTGTAACAGAAACTAACAGAATTGTGAAGCAATTATACTCCAATAAATATCTATTAAAATAAATAAAATAACATAAATATCATAACATAAAATATAGTAGATTTGAAGGATAAATATAACCATTTTAACCTATGATGTTTGTTTTCAGTAAATTCAAATTAAATATTTAAATGTGAATTTTAATATGTGGCTTGTTCTAAATAAAATATTACCACGTAGGTCTAATTTTTGCAACCAAATATTTCATATAAAGATACTTGCCTCTTTACTACTGAAATATAGGGTAGGTCTCCACATTTCACTCTTTTATCCAGTGGGTTTCATTTGTTTTTTTGTGTTTTCTATATGAAATCAAAGGAGCAGTGAAGGTTGACAGGCTTATAGGAGATAATATTGACTCACCAACCACCCAGCAACTTGCAGCCTTATAACTTTTATTGTTTTTACATAGAAAAATTCATCTTAAATTGAAATTTTGGTCTAATTCTGAAGATTCTGTTTGGCAGAAGTCATGGGTGTATCTGTGTTTCTCTGTCCTTGAGATTCAGAAATGCCAAAGGTGTTCTAAGATTCAGTAAACTTGAGTGTTTCTGCATGATACATTAAATGTATCATACTTTGGGATTATTTTAAAAATTTATTTTTGCATTTCTGCACATCTCAATACTTTTGTTTTAGTTAAAATAACTTGTTACTGTAGAGAACTTATATTTTTTTTAAAATGCTGGCTTATGTAAAACCTTTGTACAAAACGATCCTCTTAATTTTTATTTATTTATTTTATTTTTGGCTGTGTGGCTCTTCGTTTCTGTGTGAGGGCTTTCTCTAGTTGTGGCGAGCGGGGGCCACTCTTGATCGCGGTGCGTGGGCCTCTCACTATCGCGGCCTCTCTTGCTGCGGAGCACAGGCTCCAGACGCGCAGGCTCAGTAGTTGTGGCTCACGGGCCCAGTTGCTCCGCGGCATGTGGGATCTTCCCAGACCAGGGCTCGAACCCGTGTCCCCTGTATTGGCAGGCAGATTCTCAACCACTGCACCACTAGGGAAGCCCAAACGATCCTCTTTTTAATGGCCTTGGCATCATTGTCAAGTGCCTGTTTGATTCCTTTCAAAGTGTAACCGTGTGACAGTTGCTCTGTAGACCTTTGGTGCATCTTGATTCCTTCTTTTCATGCTTTGTCAAACATAGGCTTGGCCGCAAAGAAACCTGTAAGTAATGGAAGGAAACACTCTGCTGGTAAAGAATGTTATGCTCCTGAACCTCTACCACCTGGTGTGTCTGGTTTCCTGCCGTGGCGTACTGCAGAACGTGCAAAAAGGAACAGGTAATGGGCTTGCATTGCCTGTCTTTTTCAGTCGTTCAGAATTCTTTATTTTGGAACTTCTATTATGTGGGCGGTCTCTGGTGCTTTCTATAGAGGAAAAAAGATAACTCACACATGGCTTCTGCCTAATGAGCCCTCTCAGGAAGAAAAACAAAAAGTAATTGGGAGTTTCAAGTTGCTTCTCAAGTGTCACAACAGAGGTAACCCCGTGGGAGTCTTGAGGAGACTAAAATTATCACCAATTGTGCAGGTGAGAAAAGTTTCACTAAAGGCAGGTGTAGTTGAGCCAAGCCCTACAGCACAGAAGTAGGAATTTGGGTATGTACGAATGGGAAAAAAGACATTTTAGGCATGGGAAATAGTTTAATGCAGAATGGATGAGAAATATGCATTAGACCTATTCTAAATCAACTGGCTTATTAACTCAGTAAATCAGATTTAGTGAGTCAAACTAGCTTTACCTGACTACTTATCCAGGGGATAGCTGTTCATAGTAATTTTTGTCACAGAACAGTAAATAAAATTGTTGAACTATAGCTTTAGGCTTGCTAAGTGAAATAGATTGCTCTAGATGATTTTCAAGTGACTTACTTGGTAGTATTCACGAAATTGGGGATTAACAATTGCTTAAGAAAACAAAGAGAACTGATTTTAAATAGTACTTGAAGTAGTTACTGTGTAAAATATCTGTTCAGTTGCTCATGTTAAATGGATGTTTATAATCCCCATTGGACAACCGACTACTTTTTGGCAGATGGTAATGTGAATTGTTGTTGCATAAACTATAGTGTTGAATCCCCAGTCTTTGCACTTGAGTTTAACAACTCTGTGGTTTCCTATCTTCTTCTTGAGACACTTAATATCAGGTCCATCCTCGTCACAAAGAGTGGTAAATTAGAGAATGATTAATATCACCATTTAAAGAAGTTATATATCTAATGGGTAGTGCCAGGCCCATTTGCCTCAGAGAATCTGAATTTTTACAATATAATCTAAAGGAGAAATTTAATTACTAATTATAAGCAAAAAAATTGCACATTAAAGAAGATGACAAGTTTTCATCTATCCAGTTAGAGAAAAACACACAGTCTGTCTTTCAAACACGTACATTTTGTATTGGCAGGGATTTTTCTTATTAAGCAATTATTTATTGACCGTCTACTTTGTGCTAGGCACAGGTGCTGGGGATAAACACTTAATAAAATACGCCCCCTATCTTCAAATAACTTGCACTCTAAGTGAGGAAGTAAGCCAACAGTTATAGTAGAGGTTATATACCAAGTGATACATCGCTGATGGCAGTATAAAATCTCAGAAACCTTTTGGAAAGAAGTTTGGAGATAGGTACCTCAGAGCCTTAGAAATGTTCATTTGCTTTGATCTCAAACTCACTTTTATGGATTTATTGCAAGAACGTTATTCTCAATATGGAAAAAAGCATTCACGCATAAAAACGGTCATTTTGTCTTATAATATTGAAAAGTTGGAAAGAATTTAAATGTGTAAAATGGTTAACCAGTAAACCCACTCAGTGGAATATTTTGTAGCCCACAAAAAAAAACAAGGTTATGAATCCCCTGATTATATGAGAAATGATTGATTTCAATGTTAAATGGAGAAAAGTTGAACATAAAATTTGATATCCAATATGATGGGAGCTTTGTCCCAGAAAAATCACCCTAGCCAGTGTACAGAAGGGAGGAAGGAGAGCAGATGACAGGAAGGAAAATTATTCCAAAGCCTTATCATTAGTCTTATTTAAGTAATGGAATATCAAGCAATTTTACTTTCTAACTTTTTTGGTTCCATATTTCCATGTAAGGGACATGAATTATGAATACTTTGTAGGAGGAGGGTACCCTTTTTCACAAAAATTTAACACTGTGTTCTAATTCCCTCCATTAGAGGGAGAAATTATTTCATGTAATTGCACTTTGATGTGCTATATAGAACCAGTCAGGAATTTTAGTCTACTTTCCTCTGACTGTGGTGAGGGTTTTTTGTTTGTTTGCTTATTTGTTTAGAATTTCTTTGCAATCAGTTTTAGAAGATTGATTAAACCATTATATTAAAAGTAGAGGAATTTTGCAATTTTTTCCCCTTTTTCCCCATTGAAAACTTGACTGGCTTTAGTAATGAAACATTAAAGAATTTGAAGTTCTTAGGCTCTCAATTTTTTAAACATGTTCTGAATATAAAGATATATGTTCATTGAGCAAATGCTTGAAAACAATGAACAACTTATTGAAGGAAATAAAAGCCACCTCTGCATGTACACACACCTAATCTGCTCTTTTGTCTTAGAAAAGTATCAAAAATATTTTGCTATGTCACTGAATACTCTTCTACATCAGAGAATTTGATTAAGCTTATGCACCATCTCCCAGGAAAAACACACAGATATATTTTGAATGTAGAACTCCTGAAGCCCATTCATTAACTCTGGTGGAGACCTCCTGTCATTCTTTTCTTAGTGGCTTCATAGCGCATTCCTTCAGATGGTGAGCTGTTTTTATTGAAACCAATCCCAATTTGGAGGCTCTTAGCTTTCTTCTAGGGTTTGGTTATAAACAATCTTATGACATCACGTTGGTAGATAAATCTTTGCCCACATCTTTGATTTCCTTAGGGTAAACTCCTGATGTAGGATTGTTGTTAGGTACCAAAAGCTACTCTCCAGAAAGTGACACCAGTTCCTCTCCCAATGATGGCATATAATAGAGTTCCTCATTCTTTAAGTGATTGTTCAAAGCAGTTAAAATGTATAAATATACCTTACTGTTCTCATAAGTATTCTGATTGTTTATCGCTGCATAAGAAACCACCCCGAAACAGTGGCCTAAAACAATGACAATCATTTATTTTGTTCATGAACCTGGAGGTTGAGTAGAATATTAATTCTTTTACTACACTCTTACTGACTGAAAACAATACCTATTAGACTAGCTCACAGTTCTGCAGGTCAGAAGTCCAGGCACAGCGTGACTGGGTTTCCTGCTCAGATACACACGGGAACATGTGGTTTCCCTCCTGAGAGTGTTAAAGCACGTGGAATTTAAGTGTAACACACTGAGCCCCAAATGTTGGATGTTCACCATAGTTTGTGTGGGTCACAGAGCTGAAATCGGGATGTCAGTCTGGCTGTGTTAGCATCCAGAGGCTCTGGGAAAGAATGCCTCCAAGCTTCTTCGGCTTGTTGGCATAATTCAGATTCTGCAGTTGCAGGACAGAGGTCCCCATTTCCTTGCTGGCTGTCAGTCGGGGGACAGTCTCAGCTCCTAGACGCCTCTCGCTTGCCTTCCCTGCCACAGCATTGGACTTCTTCAGAGCCAGCAATGGAGAGTCTCCCTCTTGTCCCTTTTGTACTTCAATTCAGGAAGAGTTCAGGTCCTTTTCATGGGGTGCCTGAGTAGGTCACATCCACCTAGAATAATCTCCCTATCTTAAAAAAATCAACTGATTTTGAACCTTAATTCCGTCTGCAAAATCCCTTCACTGCCGCACCTAGATTTAGAGTTTGATTGGATAAGTGGAAGGTTTGTGCACTTCAGTTAAGTAGGAGTCTTAGGGGCTCTGTTAGAATTCTGCCTATTGCAAGCAGTGTCCCCACCTCAAGGACTGAAGTGTCTTAGTTCCTAAAACTCCTAAGAGAGTTTATCAGTGTTCATTTTATTTTATTGACCTTGGTGAATGGGAAGACTACCACCTCCGTGAACAGGAATGGCACCCAGCTTCCTGAGTCCACAGTGTGGCTTGCTACTTAGTGGTGTGACCTTGGCTGTGCTGCTCTACTTACTCTACTTCTCTGCCTCTGTTTCCCTCATCTGTAAAATAACACGGAGTTAGTGATTGTTCTTTCCTCGTAAGGTTTTTTTTTTTTTTAATAAATTTATTTTATTTATCTATTTTTGGCTGCGCTGGGTGTTTGATACTGCTCACAGGGCTTTCTCTAGTTGCGTCGAGCGGGGGCTACTCTTCGTAGTGGTGTGCAGGCTTCTCGTTGCAGTGGTTTCTCTTGTTGCAGAGCATGTGCTCTAGGCGCGCAGGTTTCAGTAGTTGTGGCACACGGGCTCAGTAGTTGTGACACGGGGGCTCTAGAGCATAGGCTCAGTAGTCGTGGCGCACGGGCTTAGTTGCTCTGAGGCACGTGGGATCTTCCCGGACCAGGGCTCGAACCCGTGTCCCCTGCACTGGCAGGCGGATTCTTAACCACTGTGCCACCAGGGAAGCCAAGCCCCCTCTTATGGTTTTGATAATTAGATTATTTAATGCCCAGGGAACTCCAGGAAGAGTGCTTGACTGTAAATTGCTTTAAAAGTGATTACTTTTTAAAAATATGCTTTTGAATCTGCAATTATGCAATTCAGGTATGTTAAGCATGTTCATTAATAGGACTTCCTACTATAGAGAGACCCACAAATAAAAATAGAATTTTTCTTTCTTGGTCTTAACTATTTATTTCTGACTTGCTATGTTATACACATATGCCTTTTATGGTGGGCTGCCACAAATTTATGTTGGAAAAAGTAGAATTTAAATAAATCTTTACTATGCTAATTTGATAGATTTTGATAATTCATTTCACTAGCATGGTATGATATTACCAGTAGCAGACTAAAATCTGAATTCACTTCTGGCTATGCCCTTAAATCCTGATGAGTCCTATAGCTGGAAAGGCTTTTGGATATTATACTACGAATTAGTTATAACATTTACTCTGTTTGTTTAGGAAAAACTGGAGGAGTGCCTAAAGCAGTTAAAGGAGGAAAGAGTAATAAGACTTAAGGCTGATAAATGAGTCAATGAAGTAAACAATTTCTTATACTTTTGAGAGTGTTTTGGTTTTATTTTGATTTGATTTTAAGCCATATACACATAGTTTGTAAACTTTAAAACTCTAATATGTTGCAGATTGGTTGTATCATATGGACTTTTGCATTTACTGATATTTAGTGATCATGTGATCTATATTCCAGAAAGTACGTTTTTAAAGATGTGAAAATCTCGTTTTGTGTGTGTGTGTGTGTGTGTGTGTGTGCTTTCTTATGACATTAGCTTATTTTCTGTTCATGATTCTTTGATTCAAGAAAGCACTTTTTGTGCATATACTGTATATACGGTAGCATAAAAGACATGATGAGACTCTCCTGGCAATGAATTAGGAAAGTGAATCATTTAAATAAATTTAAGATATTGGAAAACTTCTAAGAATGCAATGAAAGATAAAAATATATACTATAAGAATTACATTAGGTAATGTGCATGAAAGCAGGGCATAATCTAAAAAGTTCTATATAAATATACTTTATCATAGGTTGAGTGTAGGGAGGAATTTTTCAAAGTGCATCCACTGGATTGGCGGACACGCATTCAATAAATGTTGAGCACCTGCTTATATAAGGCAAAAGGGGCATCATGAACATAACAGCCTTCCTGAGAAATACTAGAGTTGAGCTTATAGGGGGGTTTAAGTGCATAGGTGATGAGCGGAAGGGGAAGAGTGCACGGGAGTGAATATTTTGAAGAAGCCATAGAAAATATTGGCGATCGTACATTTAATAAATCGGGTTGGGTATGATTTAGGACTTTTAAACGTAAGCATTAGATATTTTGCTTACTAAAGTTAATTCTTAACATTCAGCAGAGTTGTAATATGTTTTGTTCAAATCAGATTCTATAATTCACTTTCTAATTTAAGGGAAACTTAAAGCAGGTAATTTTCTAATGTGGAATGAGGCTCCATTATGAATTTAACCAGTTAGAAATGTGATCTTTTGTGAAAGATCATTAATAAAACGATAACTTTGGTTTATTTATATACCATCTAAGTGTTATATAGGAAACTTTGTTGGGTGCCTGGGGGTTTTGGTTATTATGTGATATGGTCTCTGTCTTTACTGGTGGAGAGTTAGGTTAATTACAGATTAATTACATTTTGAATGTTTTAGTTTTGTTCCTTGAAACTAGACAAGACTACTTTTGATGACAATGAGAAAAAATCATGTCAGACATTTTCAGTCTTCTTTTATAGCTGGAACATGAAAATGCCCAGTTAAGAAATATAAATTTCTCTTTGTCTGAAGCCCTTCATGCCCACTCATTGACAAGCATGATCCTGGATGATGAAGGTGTTTTGGGCAGCATTGAGAATTCTTTCCAGATGTTCCATGCTTCCTTGGATCTCCTTAAAGATGCTGGGTTAGTTCATTTCTCTTCATGGCGTTCTCCTCTTTGCGACTATAATGGTAGTTTGCTGAGGAACTGGAGCAATTTTCATCACTTACGTGGCCATATTTAGCCAAATTTATTGCAATTATAGGTAATATAGACGTTTTAAAATGAGGAATTAAATTTTTTAAGAAATGCAGATAGGGGAGCCTGCTTTGGTAGAGTGGGGAGCCCATTATAAAGCAGTAACCTGTAGACAGAGTAATTAGTAGGTATAGTTTTTTGTAAAGACTAAATTGAGGGCAGTTTTCATTGAAAATATTCGGGAATGGATAAGAATTTTCCTATCTTTCATTTATTTTGCTTGTTTGATAAGTTTGAATTAAAGTTATTTTTGTCTTAGACATAAAAATTATGATTAATCTGCAGGGAAGATATAGGTCAGTGGTTCTCAACCGGGAGCAATTTTGCTGAAAGAGGGAAGTGGAGATTGATAGTTGATGGAGTGGTGTTTTGTCAGTGAATGAATTGGTGTTGGGAAGGAAGGAACAAACACATTCTTGGAAACTGGAGGAAAGGTGGTAACGATGTGTGGGAATGGAGGTGTGGCAGGCAGTGGACGGCGTGCATGGTACATGTTGAAGCTGCTAGTGAGACAGTGGGATGTCTCCTAGAGGATGAATCTGGAAAGGGCTGAGAATTTGGGGGAGAGAGAGGCTTGTAGTCTGGAGTAGGATGTTGGCTTTTAAGATTTTAGAAGTATTTCATGATTGTAGGTCTGGGGAAATCTAAACTGCTCTTATGTGATTATAATAACCTTCGTCTTTTCTCCTTTCCTCCTCTGGTCCAGGCTTGGGCAGCTGGCCACAATGGCTGGTATAGATCAGTCAGATTTTCATTTACTAGGTCGTCCCCAGATGAATTCCACTGTTAGTAGTCCACCTAAAGAAGAAAAGAAGGCACTTGAAGAAGAAAAATCAGAATCAAAGCAGAGTGCCCCAGTACAAACGCAAAATCTCCAAGTAAGTGGACAGGACAGCACTTAATGATTCTAAGAGTGATTAGCAAAAAGGAAATGACCAAGTCAGAGAGAAAAT
Organism: Eschrichtius robustus; assembly: GCF_028021215.1. Lineage (NCBI taxonomy): Eukaryota > Metazoa > Chordata > Mammalia > Artiodactyla > Eschrichtiidae > Eschrichtius > Eschrichtius robustus. The sequence goes on along the minus strand of NC_090834.1, from coordinate 19,277,704 downwards.
AATAATGGTCGGTCTCTAATAGTTCACATGCTCGGGAGCTAGAGGACTGTGGAGTCCTCTCCAAATCTGAGATTAGTAAATGTGGGCCCATTTCATGATACTGTATTGTTGTACATAAGAAAACTGGAAGTTCTTTAGAAAATTTATGAGTTAAAGCAAACTCTCCTTAATGAAGAAAGAAAACATTACAGAAAATATTCCAAATTTTAAATTGTATAAATGTCTATTCTATTCATATTTTATCTAGGTTTCTATTTGTATGCAGTCAGCTTACAATGAAGGAACACTAATGAAGGTACACGTACTGATATAATTTTTAAAATAAATAATCTTGACATAGCTAATATGTAAGATATTATAGTGACTCACCTGGTCATGGGAATGGGAGGGGAAACCTGTCAGCTTTTCCTCTAGCTTTACTTGGAACCCCCTTCGCCCACCTCAGCCAATCTCAGACTGGTCTTGGGAACTGACAGCTTGAGAACACAGTCTGGTCACAAACTATATACTGTTTACATGTGCCTGGAGGATAGAAAAGAAATTAATTTTCTTACAGAGTAGAGTTTCATTTTTAGTGAGGGAAAGGAAATGGGTAATAACTACCCCAATCACCAAAGTCTGAAAATGTAGCGGACATAGCCTTGGATATAGCTAGGTTAAGCTGAGAATCACTTGGCAAGATATAATTAGAAAAAACTGGCTCTGAAATCTTCTGAATAATCAATTGACTGTGTTAATAATAAGATCACAGAGTAACATTGAAGTTTTGAACTCTACTTTTTAATGGTTGGCTTTGTTCATCACTGAATTTTTGTCTTGTCTTTTGTCTTTCCCTCCAGTTTCAGAAAATTACAGGTGATGCTGGGCTTCCTTTGCCTCTCGACTCCTTCCATGTCCCAGTCTCTACTCAGGAGGCCTTAGAAACTTCCAAAGACAACCTGGGGGTCCCAGTCACAGAGCAGCGGCACGAGTCTTTTGAAGATTTCATTGCTAGAACATGCTCTCCTTCAGCAGACATCATTTCTGGAACTGGAGGTCAAAGAAAAGAAGAGGAATTATCTAGAAATAGCAGGTCTTCTTCAGAGAAAATGAGCAAAGCAGGTGAATATACCAAAAAATACTCTGCTAAGAAACTACCTGGGAAGGACCTGCATTCCTGCTCTGACTCACCTGTAAAGCAGAAAAGCAAAGGAATTGGGCAAAATAATTCTTTGCTTAATGAACCAATTAGAAGTGAGTCTTCGAAAAAACACATTTCTGTTAAGAAAGAGAGTAGAATAGTGACTGTTTCATCAAAGACAACTAAAAGTCAACTCAGTCTACTAGAACATTCTGAAAGTGATACTCTTGGATCTGATTGTGAATTTCCAGAAACCATCCATACTCCATCATGCCTAACATAGGTCTAAATCTTTTACAATCTTTTAAAATTATGTTTTTGCCTTCAAATTTTAATAAATTACTTATGCTTTTATTATAGCATATGGTGTTTTAAAATACTTGACTGGAAGCCATTAGAGAAAGATTTATCTATACTTCTTTATTATAATGAAAGTTTTGGTGTATTTTTCCTCGTGACACTTTGCACCATTCATTCAGCTAGTGTTTACTGAGGGCTTCCTATGTACAGTACTTCTCTGGGTGCTATTGCTTTCAGCAGTGAACAAAATAAAGCCTTTACTCTCCTGGAACTAACACTCTGTGGTGGGAGAAAACATAAACAACAAAACAGGGTAAGGGGTAAAAAGAGATGGGAATAATAAATGGAATAGTTTTACCATTTGGTTAAATGTCAAACTATTATAAATCATATGGCCAGAAGCCATTGACATATTTTAATTCACAATAACCAGAGAGCATCAAACATTTACCAAGGTACTTAACCGTGTTTATGGATTACAGCAACACTATAAGGTAGGGAACTATTACCACCCCCTTTTTATAGATGAGGAGTCTGAGGAGACATTATGTGAGTTACCCAAAATTACACAGCTATAAGTAAGTGGTAAGCTGGGATGTGACCAGAACCCATGCTCTTTTTTTTAATGTATGGACTTTATTATGTTTCATTTGTTTCTGATTTATGTGATTTTTTTTAAAAGATTTTTTTTGATGTCGACTATTTTTAAAGTCTTTATCGAATTTGTTACAGTATTGCTTCTGTTTTATGTTTTGGTTTTTTGGCCACAAGGCATGTGGGATCTTAGCTCCCCAACCAGGGATCGAACCCTCACCCCCTCCATTGGAAGGCGAAGTCTTAACCACTGGACCACCAGGGAAGTCCCCCTTATGTGATGATTTTTATGGCAGTTTTTTTAAATTTTATTTTTTATTGATGTATAGTAGAATTACAGTGTTGTGTTAATTACTGCTGTACAGGAAAGTGACTCAGTTATACATGTATATAGATTCTTTTACATATTCTTTTCCATTACGGTTTATCACAGGATATTGAACATAGTTCCCTGTGCTATACAGTAGTACCTTTTTGGGGTTTTTTAAATACATCCACTTTTTTTTAAATAAATGTATTTATTTTTTTATTTTTGGCTGCGTTGGGTCTTCGTTGGTACACGCGGGCTTTCTCTAGTTGCAGTGAGTGGAGGCTTTTTTGAGGTGCGTGGGCTTCTTATTGTGGTGGCTTCTCTTGTTGCGGAGCACGGGCTCTAGGTGCATGGACTTCAGTAGTTGTGGCACACGGGCTTCAGTAGTTGTAACTCGCAGGCTCTACAGAGCAGGCTCAGTAGTTGTGGCGCACGGGCTTAGTTGCTCCACGGCATGTGGGATCTTCCCGGACCAGGGCTCGAACCCGTGTCCCATGCATTGGCAGGCATATTCTTAACCACTGCGCCACCAGGGAAGTCCCATGTAGGACCTTTTTGTTTATCCATCCTGTATATACACCAGTTTGAATCTGCTAATCCTAAACTCCCAATCCAACCCTCTCCCACCGCCTCCCCCTTGGCAACCACCAGTCTATTCTCTATGTCCTTGGCTATGTTTCTCTTTCACAGATAGGCAGAACCCAGGCTCTTAATTACTTTGTTATCCTGTTTCCTTGTTAAGAGAGGAAGGGTTTAAGGAAGGCACCGAGAGAGAAGCCAGTGAGTACTAGAAGTGCAAAACAGTGGGGCTGTCAGAAAGCACACCTGTCTCCTTCCCCCATCTGAGCAGAATTTTTAAACGGCAGAGTATGTAAGAGTATGTGATGACACATCTCTGGATTAAATTATGTCTCCCTGGTAAAACATGTACAGATAAGTCTTTAGTTCAATCAGACTGAAAGGCGAGATCAGAGAAGAGCTGGAGTGTCAGATTTCTTCTAAAAGGTCCTGCCTGATTGTTACTAAGAGGACTACTAGAGTACTAGTTAGTTCATTCGTCACGGATTGAGTGTTAGAGGAGTGAAACAATGAGCAAGATGTAGCGTTGGCCCTTTAGCAGTGGAGTGAGAGGGGAAGACGCACAGCAGATGTCTCATCCTGCGCGTGACATGCTGTGACGGGCATATTCAGGGCGTTTAGTCAGTATTTGTGGAAGAAGAGGGGGAGCTGTGAGGCAAAGAAAAATCATCGAAAGTGGCAGTCCCTAAGCTAAGTCTTAAAGGACTCGTGAAAAACTGGTGAGTCAGCCGGTGAAGGGCAAGGACACTCAAGGCAGAGAGGACAGCGTAAGTCCAGAGCCGTGAGTGCGCGAGGGGTGTGTTACGGAGCCACAGGCACAGGCTCTGGAGCATCAGTGCAGTGTCACCAGGCAGTGGCAAGCGCCCCTAAAGGAGGCAGCGAGGAGGAGGGGAGCGGGTCTTAGCCGTCCATGTGCGTGGAGCTGGTTTCCTCAGAAAATAGCTAAGAATGGAAAGGACAAGTTCAGGTGGCATTTTAGACCACTGACGTCAGTATGGATGAGGAATTTAAAGAAGCCTGGAGACAATTATGCCCCACTCTTCTGAGGAGCAGTGTTTTTTATTTTCGAGTGGGACTTTCACGCTGCCACCTCCTCTCCTGTCCCTACTGAAAGGTTTATAGGCCGGCAGAAGGGAGAACCTGGCTTAAGTAAAGGTAATCAGGTTTCTTTACTGCACAGCTTCTCAGGGCTGCTGTCGGCTAATGTTCATTCTGGATCGTCATGGCAGGCATACTATGGTACACAGCCATCCTCAAAGCTATTTGACTCTAGAGTCCTTTTTTAATAGAACTGCCTAACAACTGGTTCCACCAAACAGCAATTTGGTAACTTCTAGACCAGGTAACAGCAAGAAGAAAGGGGTCTTAAATAAGGTATAGATGAAGGGAGGAAATAAGTTCTAATTGTATTTAGGAAATTACAAGCAAGACTTGATCTTGGGAAGTAAGGAAGAAGTAGGAGGTGGAGGCTGAACCCCCATCTGTGTGACTAAGGTTGGGTGGTGGTATCATTGAGTTTGGAAATAGGGGATAAAGAACTGAATTGGGGAAAAGACTTTAGTTCTGGACACGTTGAATTTTAAAGCACCTGTAGAATTCAGGAGACAAACTGGTAGATAACTGGACCTGCATGTGAAGACATGGAAAGATAAAAATTTGAATGTCATCAGCACATATCAGCAGTCATTAAAATCATGAAAATGGATGAGATTTCAGAAAATTGTGAGTACTGACAACGTTTAAGTAATAAGCAGAGAAAGAATTCTGGGAAGGAGAGAGGTGATAGAGTTTCAAGAAGGAGGAAGTAGATGACAGCATCATCCTTCAGAGAATGTAAGTGTCCATTGGATTTAGGTCCCCAGTGACCTTAGAGCAGTTCAGTGAAGTGGTGGACAAGAAAGCCAGATGGCAAAAAATTGAGGGCATAGGGCTGCCTGTCGGGGCCAGGCGGGGCTAGTGAAGACAGTGGGAATAGGCTGCTCTGAAGGAGTTTGGATGAAAAGAGAAAATAATTAGCAAAAAAGAATTTTTTAGAATGAGAAGGACTTATATTTTATATGTTGAAATGAAGGAACCGATAAAGGAGATCCTGAAGATGTAGATAATAATTTAGAGAATTGGGGAAACATGGACATATGAATAAGAAAAAAACCTTGCACAGTATATAAAAATCACTTGTATCCTTCGAGTTGGATGGATACTGGTAAGTTTGGGAGGAAATAAAGGTAAGAAGAGATAGAGGTAAATGAGTTCATACTGATAGCCTCAGTTTTCTTTGACACAGATTTTTCAGAGACACATATATACATATACATAATTACAGTTTTAAAATTCTTTCATAGTTACATGTTTTATTAACCACGTCTGAGAAAAGTCATTGATTTTCATTTTGTACAGCATTATCTTGTAAGGACAAGATACAGTGACAACTTCCAAGTTTTTGCATATCAGAACTGAAACTGAAAATATCTCCATAATTGAATTTTCACTTCTTATTTGTTATAAGTTTATCCTTAGGAGGATACTTTCACAGTGTTTGATCACAGATGAGTTTGGGCATTGCTATCACTCAATAATGTTAAGCATCTGTCAGGTTCTCTCCTATACTATATATTAATTTTTTCTCCGTTAAGCAAATATTTATTGGCGGCCTGTGGAAATAAGATACACCTAGGTCCTCTTTCCTTGGTACATTCACAAAAGCCTCTGAAACTAAATTTCCATGTCAGGCCATACTAAGGCCTGGCATAATAAGTTTTCATCGTTAACAGTTTTTTTGTGTTTGTGGGGTTTTTTTGTTTTTGTTTTTTTGAAGCAAGGATAAGACACTGTCTTAACTCAGTAGTTGTCCATTGATGAATAAGTCAAAGAAGACATTGATGAAGCATGGTATTTTGAATATCCTTTCCACAGAATAGGTAACGGGCCGTCCTGAAACTCTGGTGAGATGCTTATCATTTTCAGATTTTGGAGTGGCAGAGAAGACCCTATTACACCTTGAATTATCACTAGAAACATGAATTCAGCCAAATAAAAACAGTGCCTCTGCCTACTGAGGTTGTCAATTTCCATCTTAACAAAAGTGAACATTTCTCCTTTAGATTAAAATCAAGAAAATCCCCTCTGTCCAGGATGCAATAATGGGGTACAAGAAAGAGGAAAACTGAAGGTATTCCCTCTTTACACCTAAACAGTGAATTCATTCTGATATCAAATATTTGTTATGATTCTGCTATGACCAGGTGCTTTATTGTGTTTAGAGATCAAGTTACTGTTCATTCTTGGTAAGTAAGAAAAATCCATGTTTTAGGACTCTGAATAGTAACTTTATGTATTTTATATATATGTTAAAAATAAATATATATATTATATATTCCACCTATTCAACAAAATTGTAATTTTCATCATCTCTTACGAATGATCAACTGTATTTACTCTTTGGAAAGGGCTTATAGGAAATTAAAGTCTCCATATACTTTTTATATAAGACCATGGAAACCAAATTCTCAACTGGGAGCAAACTTAGGTTTTACTATGAAGGTTTATGCTTGCCTGGCCTTAGAGTGGTAGGCCAGGAACTCAAGGTCTAGTTTCTTTCCTCTAAGTTACTTTCATTGATGCCACCCTGAAAAAATTTGGAGGGAGTATTTTTTGAAATAGCTTTATCTCAGTAACCCTTTAAAAATGCTTCAGGGTATGGGGCACATAACTGTCAAAATGTTCAAGCAACTCTTGTTGATTTAAGTGTAATTGATCAGGAGCAATACAGGAAAGAGCTGTGTACAAAAGACAAAAGGCCCGAGGCTATTTCATGTATAGTTTTTGGCTTATTGTACAAAACAGAGAAAGTCTCATACACTCACACAGCCAAGGTCCCCTACTGTTCTCTCCTTTTAGTAGAAATAAAAGAGAGCTAGTTTCTCAGTAGCAGCATTCTATCCTTAAGTGGGTACACAGTGATATTCTAATGGTCTCTGGAGCAGAGAATAATTCCGTGGCAGCTCTGACCTCCAGTCACCGGGTTCTCTGTAACTTAGTCTTTCATGGCCAAGGACTATAATCATTATTTCGATTTCTATTTAGCATCTCAAAATTGAAAGGATTCCATGGACAACAAAACAGTAAGTGATTTCATGAAGTGTTTTAGTATGGATAAAATAATAAACTATAAAAATACAAATCATCAGTAAAGCTTTTTCTTTCCGGAGAACTATATTCAGAAATTAATGTAAGCATCTAAGGTGCGCATGTGTGTTTTTTCACCCATGATCACGTTTGTGTGTGTGTGTGTGTGTGTGTGTGCATTCCACTGCTACAGGAGACATGCAAAATAATATCAGATTTGCTACTATATGAAGTACTGGTTTCTCCCAAGAACTGTGTGCTTGCAGGGTTCGTTCAGGAAGGTGAGTGCCCTACCACCACATCGCAGTCATATCTCATCACCTTCGGCAGGAATAATTTACACTTTAACCTTACATGCAGGCGTATTAAATTAGTATTACTCATCGGAACTTGCTTATTAATAAAACAAGCTGAATTAGCCACTGGAGAATCATATTTGGAAATTCAATGACAATTTTACATTTTTAATAAAGGCTCAGAAATATTATTGCAGAGCAGGTGGTACAGAAAACTGTGGTCAAATTTGACATTCATTAATAATTGAAGTGTGGAACATGACAGGTGTAAATTGATATTGATTTCTTTCCTCTAATATTTGGAAGAGTTCTAAAAGGTAAATAAAATGAGATAACAAGACATATCAAATCTCACTGATTTCTTTGATCACCTCCTCCCCACATATCACTCCTTCGCCTACCATGTTTTGAATAATTCAATGCCCATAGTCTTTCCAGTTCAGTGCATTATAAAACACACTCAAGCTGGGTTTCAATCATATTAGACTGAAAGCTGAACTTTTTATGAAGGATTATTTAAAACAAAATGCGTCTTGAGCCCAACAGCCTTTGAAACCAAACAGTCCTGGGAGTTCAGTAAGGAAATGTCAACACTGAGGAGAACTTTTGGATTCAGAAAATTCAGTAATCCTATTTGATGTATGTTAACCATATCAATATTAACAACCTTCTGCTTGATTTCAGCACTGATTTGAGAGCTGAGTTACTACTGGTCTTGTATTTTAACTAGTTGTGAAAGCACTGAGAGAGTTGTTCTTGGGTTGAACTTGACCTGCCTCTGGGAATGCTCTCTGTTCTATCCATCTTGAAAAGCTTTATTCAAGTGCATTTCTCTGCCTTCCTTCTTCTCATCTGCACCCCTTGGGAAAACGAAAGATGCTCAAATATAGATGTTAACACTGCAGATGCTCTGTTTGGCAATGGTGTCTTTCAGCTTCCCAATAAAAAATTATATTGCTGACCAGCCATTTGACTGAAAAGTGACTCATTTTACTGACAGATATCTGGATTGAGATGCCAAAAGAAATAGGTCATTTCAAATTTCCTTTTTAATTTGAGTCATAGCTTTGTGTTGCAACACTACTTGTTCAAAAGTTAGATCATGAAGGTTCCTTCCTATGACCTCCAAATAATTAATTAAAATGTTCTTCAATAAGCTATATAAAAAGCAAGCAGAATATTCCTAATTATCAATCTTTCTCTTGAGTCATATAGTTCTTGTAATTTCAAAGAAGAGAAACTCAAATGGAAAGTGTTACAGTAGCCAAGCATACCAGCACTGTTATCTAACCATTCAGCAATTTTCTCTGCCAAGTCACTCTGAACCTTAGACTAGTGAGAATGTCTTTTTAATTAATTTTTAAGGTTCTCCTCTTTTGAGTTAAAAAATGGTCACAATTTTATAAGTAAAATTAAAGAAAAAACACAAAATAGACCATCTGAGATATTTCCATTAGGCATTATATATATATAAATATATATATATATATATATATACATAATTTTAATATATATACATATATAAATACACTGGGATAAATCTCCATCTTCTGTGTCAGTCGGACATAGGTCCATTTTCTTAGGAATAGGGAACTCCTTTCACAATGGAAGTGAGGAAATTGGCTGGACCATCCTTCTTGAATATAATTCCATGAAGCCGCCATTTAAGGTTGTCTGGATCTTGGTTCCTTCTAGCAATCTACTACTCCAACAGTGTGTAGTTCATCAAATTCAGGTCTTTCTGAAGCCAGGCTAGAAATACAAAGTGAGGTGGACGACTGAGGTAACTGACCAAAAAGGAGGAGGAATAGAGCAAAACAATTTCCCAATTTCATTTTTTACCATATTCTCTGTGCTTTACAAGGGAAAAAATATTTGGGTCTGAGTTCCTTTCATTCTTAGCCATTGCTGGTTCAAAGTCTGAGAAAAAAAAAAAAAAAAAAAGGTAAAAACGAAAATATGGAGTCCAGAATTCCGTTAGCTCTCTTGCATGCAATATCACAACTTAAAAGACCTTCCAAAATGAAGGAATAAAGTTTTAAAAATATAGCCCAATCTTTTCAATCTAAACAAGTAAACACTAAAATATATATTCTAGAAATCCAGCAAACACACTAACCACAGTCAAAGCAAAGGAAGGCTTATGGTTTACCAAATGACAGTGGCTGTCTACAAGAGAGAGAAAGAGAATACTCCAAAATTCTATCTGACCTGGCAGAGCTCAGCACAGCTACTATTCTTCTTTCCTAAAATCAAGGCATAAAGAAATTGAATAAAACTTGCCAAAATGTCACCCGCTGCCTCCAAAAGCAGATTAAAGAAGGGAGTGTCTAGAAATCAGGATGAAGAAAACTACTTAGAGAAGCCCCTTCTCCTATCAGTGGACCACCAGGGTTTATCTGGGTAATAAAATGATAATAGGCCTTTTTGTCATCTTCTTTTTATAATTTATACATTTAAATTTCAGTTAACATTTAAAAAATATCCAATCAGAATGACAGGCATTTCCAGAAGTATCAGTTTTTTTAATCCTCACCCTTTTACAAATGTGAAAACTGAGGCTCAGTATAGTTGCCAAGGAATTTTCCTAAATCATTGAAGCTGTAAATTTGGGACCTAAGTCTAAATCAGATTCTCATTTTATCTTGGCTATCTTCTTAAAATTCTGTTTAGGGACATGGGGAGGGGGAAGGGGAAGCTGGGACGAGGTGAGAGAGTGGCATGGACATGTACACACTACCAAATGTAAAATAGCTAGTGGGAAGCAGCCAAATAGCACAGGGAGATCAGCTCGGGGCTTTGTGACCACCTAGAGGGGTGGGATAGGGAGGGTGGGAGGGAGACGCAAAAAGGAGGGGATATGGGGATATATATATACATATAGCTGAGGCACTGTTATACAGCAGAAACTAACACAACATTGTAAAGCAATTATACTCCAATAAAGATGTTAAAAATATATATATGAAAGCTATACTATAAAATAGATACAGTGATAATATATCTGAGAGGTGGAATTATGGCTGCTTTTTAATCTATTTTTGGATTATTTGATTACTTGATTTCTCTATAAAGAATATGAATCCCTTGTGTAATAAAAGTGACTCAAAACCAAAAAACAAAACAAGAAAAAAAACCAATTCTGTTTAGGAAGAGAGGATAGAATGAAGGTTTGAGCATAGAAATCATCTAGAAATCACTGAAGATACTGGGCCTGTAGTGCAGTTTCATTTGTAGTGGGTTTGACTTACATTCTTTTTTTTTTTTTTTTCGTATATTCTTTGCCTCTGAGTCCTTGTGGGATTTTTTTTTTTTTTAAATTCAGACAGAAAGTCACAAAAATTATACTCATCCTCATCAGTTCACTCAGTCCCATGTAATTAATTTTTTTTTTCATCTTGATCTTTTGTTAGCACTTTTATGAGTTCATCAGTTTTTCATTAGAGTTCTGAAAATGCTTATTCATTCAGTTCAGCAGTACAGTCAGTTACCAGAAACCTGTACTTGTCAGAGTCTTTTCCATGAATTTCTTGAAGACGAAACCCTTTTATAGGAACATATTTGCAAAATCATCAGAGTACACCCAGAACTGTCTGTAAATGACAAAAGACTTAAAAATGACCACGGTTAAAGATTTGATGAAAGTTCATAATAATGCAGTTGACAAGAAAATTAGTTATTTCTGAGATATGCATTTTAAAGTAATAACTAGGATTATTACTTATAACATTATACCAGAACATATAAGATTTTTAGAAATTTCATGTAATGTCTGAAACATTTATATTAACATATCTCCATACATATTTCCATACAAATACAAATATAAGATTTTTAGAAATTTCATGTAATGTCTGAAACATTTATATTAACATATTTCCATACAAATAACCCAATGAAAGTTTAGTATTAGTTGTTTTGTTTGTTGTTTTATACTGCAGGTTCTTATTAGGCATCAATTTTATACACATCAGTGTATACATGTCAATCCCAATCGCCCAATTCAGCACACCACCATCCCCACCTCACCACAGTTTTCCCCCCTTGGTGTCCATATGTCCATTCTCTACATCTGTGTCTCAACTTCTGCCCTGCAAACTGGCTCATCTGTACCATTTTTATAGGTTCCACATACATGCATTAATATATGATATTTGTTTTTCTCTTTCTGACTTACTTCACTCTGTATGACAGTCTCTAGATCCATCCACGTCTCAACAAATGACTCAATTTCGTTCCTTTTTATGGCTGAGTAATATTCCATTGTATATATGTACCACTACTTCTTTATCCATTCGTCTGTCGATGGGCATTTAGGTTGCTTCCATGACCTGGCTATTGTAAATAGTGCTGCAATGAACATTCGGGTGCATGTGTCTTTTTGAATTACGGTTTTCTCTGGGTATATGCCCAGTAGTGGGATTGCTGGGTCATATGGTAATTCTATTTTTAGTTTTTTAAGGAACCTCCATATTGTTCTCCATAGTGGCTGTATCAATTTACATTCCCACCAACAGTGCAAGAGGGTTCCCTTTTCTTCACACCCTCTCCAGCATTTGTTGTTTGTAGATTTTCTGATGATGCCCATTCTAACTGATGTGAGGTGATACCTCATTGTAGTTTTGATTTGCATTTCTCTAATAATTAGTGATGCTGAGCATCCTTTCATGTGCTTCGTGGCCGTCTGTATGTCTTCTTTGGAGAAATGTCTATTTAGGTCTTCTGCCCATTTTTGGATTGGGGTGTTTGTTTCTTTGATACTGAGCTGAATGAGCTGTTTATATATTTTGGAGATTAATCCTTTGTCCGTTGATTCATTTGCAAATATTTTCTCCCATTCTGAGGGTTGTCTTTTCGTCTTGTTTATGGTTTCCTTTGCTGTGCAAAAGCTTTGAAGTTTCATTAGGTCCCACTTGTTTATTTTTGTTTTTATTTCCATTACTCTAGGAGGTGGATCAAAAAAGATCTTGCTGTGATTTATGTCAAAGAGTGTTCTTCCTATGTTTTCCTCTAAGAGTTTTATAGTGTCCAGTCTTATATTTAGGTCTCTAATCCATTTTGAGTTTTTTTTGTGTATGGTGTTAGGGAGTATTCTAATTTCATTCTTTTACATGTAGCTGTCCAGTTTTCCCAGCACCACTTATTGAAGAGACTGTCTTTTCTCCATTGTATATCCTTGCCTCCTATGTCATAGATTAGTTGACCATAGGTGCGTGGGTTAATCTCTGGGCTTTCTATCTTGTTCCATTGATCGATGTTTCTGTTTTTGTGCCAGTACCATATTGTCTTGATTACTGTAGCTTTGTAGTAGAGTCTGAAGTCAGGGAGTCTGATTCCTCCAGCTCCATTTTTTTGCCTCAAGACTGCTTTGGCTATTCGGGGTCTTTTGTGTCTCCATACAAATTTTAAGATGACTTGTTCTAGCTCCGTAAAAAATGCCATTGGTAATTTGATAGGGATTGCATTGAATCTGTAGATTGCTTTGGGTAGTATACTCATTTTCACAATGTTGATTCTTCCAATCCAAGAACATGGTATATCTCTCCATCTGTTGGTATCATCTTTAATTTCTTTCATCAGTGTCTTAGAGTTTTCTGCATACAGGTCTTTTGTCTCCGTAGGTAGGTTTATTCCTAGGTATTTTATTCTTTTTGTTGCAATGGTAAATGGGAGTGTTTCCATAATTTCTCTTTCAGATTTTTCATCATTAGTGTATAGGAATGCAAGAGATTTCTGTGCATTAATTTTGTATCCTGCAACTTTACCATATTCATTAATTAGCTCTAGCAGTTTTCTGGTGGCAGTTTTAGGATTCTCTATGTATAGTATCATGTCATCCGCAAACAGTGACAGTTTTACTTCTTCTTTTCCAATTTGTATTCCTTTTATTTCTTTTTCTTCTCTGATTGCCGTGGCTAGGACTTCCAGAACTATGTTGAATAATAGTGGTGAGAGTGGACATCCTTGTCTCATTCCTGATCTTAGAGGAAATGCTTTCAGTTTTTCACCATTGAGAATGATGTTTGCTGTGGGTTTGTCATATATGGCCTTTATTATGTTGAGGTAGGTTCCCTCTATGCCCACTTTCTGGAGAGTTTTTATCAGAAATGGGTGTTGAATTTTGTCAAAAGCTTTTTCTGCATCTATTGAGATGATCATATGGTTTTTATTCTTCAATTTGTTAATATGGTGTATCACATTGATTGATTTGCGTATACTGAAGAATCCTTGCATCCCTGGGATAAATCCCACTTGATCGTGGTGTATGATCCTTTTAATGTGTTGTTGGATTCTGTTTGCTAGTATTTTGTTGAGGATTTTTGCATCTATATTCATCAGTGATATTGGTCTGTAATTTTCTTTTTTTGTAGTGTCTTTGCCTGGTTTTGGTATCAGGGTGATGGTGGCCTCATAGAATGAGTTTGGGAGTGTTCCTTCCTCTGCCATTTTTTGGAAGAGTTTGAGAAGGATGGGTGTTAGCTCTTCTCTAAATGTTTGATAGAATTCACCTGTGAAGCCATCTGGTCCTGGACTTTTCTTTGTTGGAAGATTTTTAATCACAGTTTCAATTTCATTACTTGTGATTGGTCTGTTCATATTTTCTGTTTCTTCCTGATTCAGTCTTGGAAGGTTATACCTTTCTAAGAATTTGTCCATTTCTTCCAGGTTGTCCATTTTATTGGCATAAAGTTGCTTGTAGTAGTCTCTTAGGATGCTTTGTATTTCTGCGGTGTCTGTTGTAACTTCTCCTTTTTCATTTCTGATTTTATTGATTTGAGTCCTCTCCCTCTTTTTCTTGATGAGTCTGGCTAATGGCTTATCAATTTTGTTTATCTTCTCAAAGAACCAAATTTTAGTTTTATTGATCTTTGCTATTGTTTTCTTTGTTTCTATTTCATTTATTTCTGCTCTGATCTTTATGATTTCTTTCCTTCTGCTAACTTTGGGTTTTGTTTGTTCTTCTTTCTCTAGTTTCTTTAGGTGTAAGGTTAGATTGTTTACTTGAGATTTTTCTTGTTTCTTTAGGTAGGCTTGTATAGCTATAAACTTCCCTCTTAGAACCGCTTTTGCTGCATCCCATAGGTTTTGGGTCGTCGTGTTTTCATTGTCATTTGTCTCTAGGTATTTTTTTATTTCCTCTTTGATTTCTTCAGTGATCTCTTGGTTATTTAGTAACGTATTGTTTAGCCTCCATGTGTTTGTCTTTTTTACGTTTTTTTCCCTGTAATTCATTTCTAATCTCATCGCATTGTGGTCAGAAAAGATGCTTGATATGATTTCAATTTTCTTAAATTTACTGAGGCTTGATTTGTGACCCAAGATGTGATCTATCCTGGAGAATGTTCCGTGCACACTTGAGAAGAACGTGTAATCTGCTGTTTTTGGATGGAATGTCCTATATATATCAATTAAATCTATCTGGTCTATTGTGTCATTTAAAGCTTCTGTTTCCTTATTTATTTTCATTTTGGATGATCTGTCCATTGGTGTAAGTGAAGTGTTAAAGTCCCCCACTATTATTGTGTTACTGTCGATTTCCTCTTTTATAGCTGTTAGCAGTTGCCTTATGTATTGAGGTGCCCCTATGTTGGGTGCATATATATTTATAATTGTTATATCTTCTTCTTGGATTGATCCCTGGATCATTATGTAGTGTCCTTCCTTGTCTCTTGTAACATTCTTTATTTTAAAGTCTATTTTATCTGATATGAGTATAGCTACTCCAGCTTTCTTTTGATTTCCATTTGCATGGAATATCTTTTTCCATCCCCTCACTTTCAGTCTGTATGTGTCCCTAGGTCTAAAGTGGGTCTCTTGTAGACAGCATATATATGGGTCTTGTTTTTGTATCCATTCAGCCAGTCTATGTCTTTTGGTTGGGGCATTTAATCCATTCACGTTTAAGGTAATTATCGATATGTATGTTCCTATGACCATTTTCTTAATTGTTTTGGGTTTGTTTTTGTAGGTCCTTTTCTTCTCTTGTGTTTCCCACTTAGAGAAGTTCCTTTAGCATTTGTTGTAGAGCTGGTTTGGTGGTGCTGAATTCTCTTAGCTTTTGCTTGTCTGTAAAGCTTTTGATTTCTCCATCAAATCTAAATGAGATCCTTGCCGGGTAGAGTAATCTTGGTTGTAGGTTCTTCCCTTTCATCACTTTAAGTATATCATGCCACTCCCTTCTGGCTTGCAGAGTTTCTGCTGAGAAATCAGCTGTTAACCTTATGGGAGTTCCCTTGTATGTTATTTGTCGTTTTTCCCTTGCTGCTTTCAATAATTTTTCTTTGCCTTTAATTTTTGCCACTTTGATTACTATGTGTCTCGGCGTGTTTCTCCTTGGGTTTATTCTGTATGGGACTCTCTGCGCTTCCTGGACTTGGGTGGCTATTTCCTTTCCCATGTTAGGAAGTTTTCGACTATAATCTCTTCAAATATTTTCTCTGGTCCTTTCTCTCTCTCTTCTCCTTCTGGGACCCCTATAATGCGAATGTTGTTGCGTTTAATGTTGTCCCAGAGGTCTCTTAGGCTGTCTTCATTTCTTTTCATTCTTTTTTCTTTAGTCTGTTCCGCAGCAGTGAATTCCACCATTCTGTCTTCCAGGTCACTTATCCGTTCTTCTGCCTCAGTTATTCTGCTATTGATTCCTTCTAGTGTAGTTTTCATTTCAGTTATTGTATTGGTCATCTCTGTTTGTTTGTTCTTTAATTCTTCTAGGTCTTTGTTAATCATTTCTTGCATCTTCTCAATCTTTGCCTCCATTCTTATTCCGAGGTCCTGGATCATCTTCACTATCATTATTCTGAATTCTTTTTCTGGAAGGTTGCCTATCTCCACTTCATTTAGTTGTTTTTCTGGGGTTTTTTTCTTGTTCCTTCATCTGGTACATAGCCCTCTGCCTTTTCATCTTCTCTATCTTTCTGTAACTGTGGTTTTTGGTCCACAGGCTGCAGGATTGTAGTTTTTCTTGCTTCTGCTGTCTGCCCTCTGGTGGTTGAGGCTATCTAAGAGGCTTGATGGGAGGCTCTGGTGGTGGGTAGAGCTGACTGTTGCGTTGCTGTGGCGGTCAGAGCTCAGTAACTGGCTTACATTCTTATGTTTAGTTTTATTTCTATACAACTATCAAAGAAGGAGAAAGAAGTTGGGTAATATTTGCATTTGCAACTAATCAAAGCATAATTGCTTTTAGCTTTAACAAAAAGATCATTTTGTGATCTCAGATTAACATCTTTATTCTTAAATGGAGCATAAATAACATTTATTGGCTAAGATTATTTGCAATGAACAAGACTGTTTACTGTTTACCACCTAGCAGATGACTATTTGTAAGTCTCACTGAGTATGCTAAAAGCTTATACTGAGCTCTCATTTTACCAGAGTGAATTGAAATTAACTTCAGCAGCCAGAATTAATGAAACCGGGTAAATGATGCAAAGATATTCCATAGGGTATTCTGTTTTAATTAGAGATAGAAAATGTGCGTCATTAGAGGTTTTTTAAAATGTTGCATTCTATTACTTTCTCATATTTTAAATCTAGGAATATAGATGAAAACTAAAACATGTTAGCCACCTTAGTTCAGTTTTTAATGTATATCAGCTCTGAATTTATATTGAGTGAATAGTAAAGAGTCTGAATGAAGAAAATAATCTGGAGGCATTCAGGTACAAGTCATAAATTTTATTAGAAGTTGAGTATCTGTTAATTAGCAGGTAGCTATATAACTTACCTATAAAGCCACTACAATTCAAACATTGTAGCATTACTACATGAATGAACACATATACAAATTAAACAGAAAAGAATATCCACAAATAGTTCTAAGTATGTCTGGGAAGTTTGATTGTGATAAAGTCAAGTCATAATCTTTAAAACTGATGCCTAGAAAACTACACACCCATTGAAAACTGAAGTCTGTACCTCACACTACATACCAAAATAAATTACACCAGTTGCACATGTAAGAAGCTTGCAAGTTGCCACTTTATCCTAACAAGATGCGTCTTTTACAAATGTTTTCTCCCACTCTGTGGCTTGTCTTTTCATTATCTTGATAGTGATTTTCACAGAGCAGAAATTTTCTATTTTAATGAAGTCTAGCTTATCAATTCTTTCTTTCATGGATTGTGACTTTGGTGTTATATATGTATATATTTTTTCACACACACACACTGTATTTTATTTTTACAAGAGATAAATAGACTGACCAAGCATTGTACATGGATGACCACAACAAAAGCAACAATGAAGGACAATAAAGGACAACCATCAACCTACCTAATCTGCTCAATTTGAAGACCCATAAAGGACTTTGGGGCATTAGTGTGAAGAGGGCTTCCTTTTGCGTTTGTGTGTATGTGTGTAATTCACTTTGACACTGTGGTTAGGCTAAAGTAGCACTATTCTGGGCTTTCATCTTTGGCAACTTTTTTCTCACCAAGAAGCTTTTTTATTGGGTTGACGCCAAATGAGTACTTGCCTGATTCCTCATGTCCTGATTCTTTAACTATTTTCCTAGTTTGGACAGCCACAAATTTGGTTAGTATTTGTTCATTTCACCCTTCAACGTGGACACACTTGAAGCGAAGTGAACTCCCACCACACTGATGGTAGACTCCATCTGAGCATGCTCAAAAGAGCACAGAAGGTTGTCCACGGGGAGGGTACTATCAGAGGCTGATTGACAGTATCTGTGTTGTAGACCAACTTAAGGGCAAACACATACGGTTCTTACGCTTTCCTGCTCCTGATAATAGGCAATGGCAGGCTCTGGATCACAATGTTTGAACCCAGCAGGAATAGTTTTGCACTGTATGTGGCATGACTATGATAAGGGGTATATATATCTTATCTAGCATGTATCTTCTTTTTTATGATACACAAATACAAGGCTGTCACTTTCTGAGACAATAAACTTTCTCTGGCTGTGACAGATTCAAAGCAGATGCCAAGTTAGAAACATTTCTGAATTAGGTGATTTGGGTTCCTTGACCAGGTTAAAAAACAAAACAAAACTGTTTTTCTTCTTGGTTTCACATTTAAACAATATGAGTTAGTCTAAACTATATGACCAAAAAATAGAACTACTAAAATAACAGGCCCTTATCATTATTATTTTGATATAATAAATAATAGAGGGATATTGTTTTACTAATAATTACCAGCATTTAGTAACGGCAAGCCAAACATTAAGCCTTTAGGAAATTTGTGAACTCCTTCATTTCTTACAATAACTCTGTCAGATTGGTACCAGTATTTATCCCCATTGATGAAGAAACTCAGTTTCAGAGGAAGACACTGAGGCACAGAGAGGTTAACTGTAACTTGTCCATAATTGCCCGAGCTGCTATGCCAGTCTGCTTCATCAACCACTATCACCACTATCACATTTCTTTAATTGGACTTTAGATTCAGATAAACAATTTTTCCTGGTTGCAAGGAAATCATCTAACAAGCCCAGATTGCAATGCTTGAGATGCAAGTCTGAGCCCAAATCAGAGAACCCTAAACCATGTGATCACTAAAAATACTGAGTATCAATTCTGAGCCTTATAATATGAGTTTGCATTTAAAATAACAGGTCCTATTAGGAATAAGCATACAAATGGCATTCTAGGAGGGAATATATCCAACAGGTGTTTTAAATTCCTTTAGTGGCAATGAAAAAGTATGAAGGCATTTCCTGCAATACTAAATGAGCTGATTTGCTTTTGGTGGGTAAACACTGAACTTTGTTTATAAAACTTAACCTGAAAGTATTTTCTAAGTATCCTGCTATTACTCTACTCAAAGTTAGCCTTGTTATCTCCTTTAACAAACAAGAATGGTAAGCCACAGTCTCAGTTAGTATAGTATGGATAAATCATTTGCAGTCTTGGGGAAACTTGTACCTTAACGAGTGTCTTCAGTTTGGGGAAGACATGAATTCACAATTGCCATTCTCTATGCATATTATTGCCATATAAACTAATTCCAGCAAAAGAAAGCTATAGTTAGGTAGATCCTTTCATAAAGTGATGCAGTCACTCAGGAATACTTTATAACCAAAAATGACTGGACAGTCAGTAACCAATGAATTATCCTAATGCTGATTCATCTGAGAGGTCCTTTATTCCAATGACTTTCGCTGCTATCCTTCTCTTTTCCTTTTGGGCTTAAGAACTATGCATAAAGTCTTACTTACTCTAAGGTTCACCTTGTACCTCTCCTGTCATACAACTCATCACTTTCCCCATCATATGCCACCAAATGCCAAAAAGAAATCTGAGTACTCTGTGGTCATGGCACAGGTATTTCTAAAGAGATGAACACGTGTTCAAAAATCACTAATCCGAGAATAAATATATGGGGAAATGAACTGGGGACATGACTGGGGAATCAACTGAAACTGTGAGAGGCCAGCAGGGCAGATATGTGTGTCTGTATGTGCCTTAAAGAATAATGTTCTCTATGAGAAAAAATGCTTTATTGCCCCAAACTTTAATCCAATTAATATCTGGGAATATATTTCAAGACCACTTGTATATACGTGTATGTACATAATGTTAGCATTGTATATTATTTGTGTTATGTTCTCCCTTCTATTCATGGGAATATGTTGCCTTTAAAGTTTAACCTTTTTGTTGATTTTGTACATGGATGAAGGGTCACACAGTAAGATAAGTTCAAGGATTTCTTTCTCCAATACCATTGATATGAATTCCTATTACTTAATTTCTTTTTGATAGATTTTCAGATGACAGTCCAAGACAGTTCTGCCAATGGAAATCACAGGACTACCAAATATGGAAAAGACTCTGGAACACTTACAGTGTGTTTTTATGGTCTGCATCAGAATTCTACAGAAGGCTTTTGGCTGAATTGGCAGTGAAATGAGAATGGAAAGTTAGTGTATCAGTTACTTTTCAGTGTGGTATTTTTTCTTCTCTACTATTCTACTATGTATTAGAAATTATGTAAAAATCAGGAGAAGAGAAATGGTTAAGAAAAAATATAATCTGTCATGTTAAAGACATTCAGCACTTACCTAGACTCACAGGTAACATGAGAGAACATGAGAGCTGGCTTGTGAGTGCTAACCTTGTTCCAATTCCCTCACTGTATTGATGAAAAGCTTTGAGGCTCAAAGAAGGAAGTGACCCTGCCAGAAGCATACCACGAATCAGTGATGAAAGGGAGACTCCTTGGCTTCTGTAGAGCCATGCCTCTGTGCACAAGGTCTTAAAGAAGCATTAATTAAATGCCCCTTTACCTAACAATGTGGAGCTTAATCACAGGGTTTGCGCTTCTTGTCTCTTCTTTTCTTTTGCTTTCTCTTTTACATCCTTGGGGCCTTAGTTTTTAGTTGCTCTCTTGAACTGGATTTACAAGACATTTATTTTCACTAGCCCTTATTTTGTTGGATTGTAGGCTGAATTTTTAAGAAGTTGGGGAAGGATACTGAACTGCCAAAAGTTAACAGATTATTGGCAAAGATATAAAAATAATTATAATGCCAATTTCCCTGGGTATTCCCTGTGTACTTTAGGGGTAAAAAGAGTATTTGTAAAGTGATTTCAGAATGTGCAAATATTACCTGTGGGACATAACCTACTGGTTAAGAGCACTAACTTTGAAATTAATTTGCCTGGACCTTTTTTCCCCAGCTCCACCACTTATTAGTGGTGGGACTTCAGGAGTGTTACTTCTTTGTGTTTCACTTCCTCTTTGAAAAACAAGGGCTTAATAACCTCACCCATTTTACAGAGCTGTGGCGTGGAGTTAATACACGTAGAGTGCTTAGGAATCCATGCCACTCTTAAGTCTTTTAAAATCAATCTTACTATTGTTGTTACTACTATTGTTATTTTGTTAGCTGTCCTTGAAAAAGTTTGCCAGCAGTACTCACTTGCTTTTCTTTTTGTTGTATATTCTCTACATCCCACTTAAGCGTTCTACCAAACCCTAAGAGGCTGTTTTCAGATATTTTACACCTCTTTACATGTTTGTCACAGCAAAAGTAAAAGGAGTGTGGCTCCCCTTGATCGAACGAGCCAGAACTTTGGTTTTCTCCCATTCATACACATTGGTGAACAGATGTGAAAAACGACTCCATGGGGCTTTCAGTCTGGAGCTAAACATCCAGGCTCTGTGTAACTCAACACTGTTATGCGCACATGTTGGTCCCTTAGGACCCAAAAGAATCTCAACTAAGCCCATCATTATTTCAGGAATATGAAGAATGCTTTTTGTGAAGTAGCTGAACATAACAGAAATACAAGAAAAGGCAGAGGTGTTTCGTATCACAACTTTTTGAGAAATGCTCGGAGCTCTAAGATGTAGCTGACAATTCCCCCATCAGCTAATGCTTTCAAAGTTACCATAAATTTCACCATAAATACATTTTTTTCAGCAATGGCAATAACGCGGTGACTATACTGCTCAATTCCTCACAGTGTCAGCATTAAATGCATTAAAAGGGTAAGTTAAAATATCTGTCTGATTGCTTCTGACATAACCCTGAGATCTCTTTTATTTCTATACTCCATCAATTATAATGTGGAACATTAAGACAAATTATTTCTAAACACTAACAAGGAATGTAGCAACAAGTGGCAGACAATCAAGGGGAACTTTGCCATAGCATGGTGCTTATTTTGTTACAAGCGGGAATGCAAACCCAAAGGATGTAATTTAGAGGAAACTCTGTCCTATCTATTCTCTGGGAACTAGAACAAGGAGACTGAGAGAAGATGGTTCTGGGTAAATCAAACCGTTTTCTCCTAATTACAGCTGAATAATAGGGAGCAAACTCCCATGGAAGGTTGTGATCTGCTTGAAGAAAGCTAGGAGGTTGCCTTGGTTAGGGTCTTTCATATACAGTTATTCAAGCTCAGACTTGATCATCTGTCAGGGATGCTGCAGTAGGGAGAGTTTTGCCGTAGCTGTGAGACTCAGCAAGATCACTTCCAACTCTAAAACCTACAATTTTAATTTAATCACCAACACCAGCCATCATTAAGAGTGACCTCAAATAACTCCAAATCTGTTCATCTACTCACATATTCTTTACACAGTCAACAGGCCTCGAGTGATTACTACATGCCAGCCACAGTTCTAAGACACAGAATAAGGGATAAGAAAGGTAACAACCTCTGTCACTGTGGGGCTTGAGTTCTTTGGGAAGAAGTTCATCTAAATACAAAGAGACACCAAAGAAAATATTTGTTTTTATTATTATTCTGTGAAAGAAGTAAGGTAATCTGATAAACTGGGACTAAGTTAGGCTAGTAGGACCATCAAGGAAAAAATATCTTTAAGAGATGAGTGCCAAAGAATAGAAAGGAATCATTTATGGACAATTTTTCTGGAAATAATATTTCCAAAACATGGGAACAGCAAATACAAAGGCCCTGAGGCAAGATGAAGCTTAACTACAATCAAGGAACAAAGAGAAGCTAAAAGGCTAGGTCAGGAGATAACCACACAAATTTACACCAGCTGGTCCCTAACTTCAAGTCTATGTGGATATATTCTTGAGGTGAGTTAGACATATATATCATCCAAAAAACAACAACAAAAAATTGACTCCAAAGTTACCCTGGAGATTCTGAGTGAGACTCTTTACAAAGGCACAACCATATTAAAGATCACAGCCATCATTCTCCAAACTCCACTCTGGCCATCACTTGCAGGCATTTAACGGCGGTGTTTAATATCCTCTCTAAAATATTGGGCAGGAAGAACAAACATCCTAGCATGTCTGCACCGTGCACCTAGTGTCTCACAATTGAAAATTGGCTGGAGCTCACCCTGCTGATGGCTTTGCCGGGTTTTTTTACCTTTTATTAAGAGTCCCATCTCTTTTAAGAACTGGGATATATTTTTTGAGGGAAATAAACTATAGGAAACTTCAACTGACAGAGATCATACTGTACTTGACTTTTCTGTTCTTTGCTACATTTATTTGTTGAGACAAACGTCTGTTCTTAGCCTTTTTTTAGTGGCTCTGTTAAATAGAACAGACACAGAGTACACTGCACATACTTGAAGAACACAATTTAAGTTCTGAAATATGCATATACCCATGGAACTGCCAACACAATCAAGAAAAGGAACATATCCATCACTTGCAAGTGTTTTTATGCCTCATTCATAAAGCCCCTTTCTTTCCCTCACATTCGACCCCTCCACATCCCCAAGTGACCACTGATATGCTTTCTATCGTTAGAGATGGGTTTGCATTTTTCTAGAAATTTATATAAATGGATTCACATAGTGAGGACTCTTTTATCTGGCTTCTTTCACTCAATGTAATTATTTTGAGAGTAATTCGTATTTTTGTGGGTATCAATAGTTTATCACTTTGCTTTGCAGAGGAGTGTTTCACTGTATGAGTATACCACAGTATGTTTATTCATTTGCCTGTTGATGGGTGCTCGAGGTTGTTACAATTCTGTCTATTAAAAATAAACATGCTATGATGATCCACGTACAAGTCTTTGTATGAAAATATGCTTTCATTTTTCTTGCATAAATATCTAGGTGCAGAAAGGCTGGATCATACGGTAGGTGTATGTTCAACTTATAAAGAAACAGCCAAACTGTTGACTGAAGTGACTGTACCATTTTCCTTCCCACTAGCAGTGTAAAAGACTTCCAGTTCCTACACTGCCTCACCAATACTTGGTGTGGTTGGACTTTCTAATTTTAGCCATTCAGTAGGTGTGTAGTGGCATCTCCTGGGGCTTTCATTTTCATTTAGATAATAATTCATTACATTGAGCAACTTCATGTGCTTATTTGCATCCGTACACCTCCTTGGCAGGATCTCTTTTTAAATATTGTTACCCATATTGTTAATTTAAAAAAATTTTTCTAATTACTGAGTTTTGAGAGTTCTATACGTGTTAGAGACACAAGTCTTTTCCGGTATATAATTTACAAATATTTTCTTCCAACCTGTGGCTTTTCTTTTATTAATAATGGCTTCCAAAGATGAAACCCAATTTATCACTTTTTTTCTTTTATGGATCTTGTTTTTGGTGTCATCTCTAGGAAATCTTTGCTTAACCCAAGATCAAAAAGATTTTGTCCTAGTTTTAGAGATTTATGTTTTGATCTACATTTAGTTAATTCTTTATATGGTGTGAAGTAGGGATCAAAGGTCATACTTTTGCATATGGCTATCTATGCACAATATCCGTGTGCCATATGCTTCCAGCACCATTTTTCAAGAAGACTATCCTTTCTCCTCAAAACTGGCTTTGCAGCTCTGTTGAAAAATCAATTGTCCTTATATGTGTGGATATGTTTCTGGGATCTACATTCTATTTGATTGACATATTATATCTGGCTCTTGGTTATAATATATTCTTTCACTGATGTCTTTTCACTTGCTCATGTAAATAGTCTCCCAGTAATATAGTCTTACCATTTTACTGGACATACCTAGGTATACCTGAAATGCATTTGATAAATCGATGGATCTTGCACTCAAACTAGGGTTACTTTCCAAAAACACTTAAAATGTTGAGGTGTAAAAACGATGTATTCTACAGCCTTCCTGCCTCAACCAAGTGTATGTTAACACATCCCCACGAGCTATTTTGCATGTGTATGGGGCTGTAGAGTCTGGGGAGTATGAGAGTGGTATGTGCTGTCTATCCCAAAAGATCATCATAGGACACAAAGGAAACATTAAGAAAATAGATAGGAATAGTCAAATGCCAAATGTTAAACTATTTCTCATGCGTTTTTAATATTTACATTGAGATAAATAAGCAAATTATTATAAAATAAAATACAAAACTTTAGAGAATATTTCAAAATGCTCTTTTTTGCCAGATGCAACAAGATACTAGGAATAAATAGAGGAATTGTCTGGACCCAGCTTGTCTTTCCTTTTTTTATCACCATCGAGTGATGGAGTTGTATTTTATTCAGTCTATTGTACATGTGGATGTGAATAAGATGGAACTTGTCTCAAAAAGAGAAATGAGCAAAGAATATATGTTGTCAACTTGTCTAAAACATTTTTTCATGTTCTGACTCATTTTTCTTTGTATTGGCATTTCAAGGGATTTTGTTTTTTAATTTGACTATTAAAAAACCTTGATAACTTCAGTGAAATCCCATGAAGATAATATAAACAACTGTAATGGAAAATGAAAAGATGATAATAGCAACCAGCACTGTGATATTTCTTGTCAGTGCTCTTTACTATTTAGAATAGTAACAAATCCCATATTAATTTGACTTTTTGAACTTTGGCCTTTACTTTGGTGGAAGAAGTTCCTTTGACTTTGCTTATTATCTGTTTGCAATGAAAAACAATTAATGATGACCATACTTTGATATGATCATCTTAGAGTTGTATAGAGGGGGGATAGTTATGCAACTATTTATATATCTATGGGTTCAAGGAAGTTTAAAGGCTTGATATTTGAATCCTGTGGAATGTAGCCTCCTTTCCCAGAGGAAAATGAAAATATACATGTACTTAATGTAGGTTAAAATAAAGCAACACCTGTTCGTAGAGGCACCTTCTATTCCAGGCATGTTTAGGTATAGGGAAGGGGAACAAGAGCTATAAAACATAATTCTTGTCTATAAGGAGTTTACAGTTTAGGGGGGTTGAGGGCACTCAATGACTCAACGAGGATGAGCCTGATGCAGGTGGCTACAAGGTCACCCTTGGATAAACTCTGCTTTAGGAAAGACCAGCCTACTCTTATTCTGTTAAACTCTTTAACGCGGTGTCCAATAAACCTGAATATCAAGCTCAAACGCCACTTTAGAAATGTTTCCAGGGGTGCTAACAACCAACAAGTTAATATGATTCCTACACACTTGACACAACTCACCAGAGGTCTTGAATTTGGTGAGCATATTGACCTCCTTTAAGAAAGATCACCATTTAAACTTCGAATGCTATGTTCTAAGAGAATGAAGTGAGTAATAAGTGATTTTCAGGTTCAGAGGTGGAAGAGAAAAGAGGTCTCACCTTGAGTAGAACATTTTGTTGGATTCTCCAAAGTGGCAAACAATAAGGAGAACACTAACCAACTAAGACTCTGAATAAATTGAGAATTAAGATGAAAGCCTAAGATGGAAGTCAAAATGTCCCCTAGATTTAAGGATACACTTAGGCTGAAAGGGAAACTATTGAAAAAGATGTAGAAAATGCTAAATATTTCACAAAAAATTTATTAGAACTAATAAAACAACTTAGCAAAGTTTGTTTGCAGAATATGAAATCAACATATACACATCACTTGCATTTCTGCACATTAACAATGAACAATCCGAAAAAGAAATTAGAACAATTCCATTTACAATAGCATCAAAAAGAATAAAATACTTAGGAATAAGCTTAACCAAAGACATGAAAGACTTGTACACTGAAAACTACAGGGTTATTGAAAGAAATTAAGGAAGACATAAATAAATGGAAAGACATCCCATGTTCATGAACTATTGTTAAAATGTCCATATTACACAAAGCTCCCTACAGATTTAATGCAATGCCTATCAAAATCCCCTATTTTTGCAGAAATAGAAGAAATGACTCCAAAATTGATATGTAACCACAAAGGACCCTCAATAACCAAAGCAAACTTGAAGACCTCACACTTTCTTTTGAAATGAAGTTTTCTTGTTATTGTGGGTTAAAAATCCAAAGTCCTAAATGTCCATAAATTATCCTCCTAAATTTACATTTTGGTTCATTCTCAGTGACAGGGCTTTCAGTGCCTGAATGGCATTGAGGGTTCCCTCAATATCTCTAGCTTGGACTTCTGTCACTGACATGGTGTGGGTATCTCAGAACCTTGGCTCTTTTACCAGTTGATCAAGTCCCGCATGAACCATGCTCAGAAGGGCCCCACGTTTGCTTGGTTTCATGCTCTGCTATTGATGTCTTGAAATTCTTAATGATTTTATCTTTGAACTTACGTTTTGTTAGTAAAGTTTATGGGACAATAAAATATACGCATGAGCAGAGGGGACATGTGCAATATGTGTGTCTGCCACCATTCCTGCTGCCCCATTCACATCTAGTTTTCACCCTGCTCATGGTGTGCTTTCCATGACATGCTTATTTGGTACCCATTTGGAGTCTTACTGAATTCCACCAGAATTCTGTGCTACTGGTCACATCCAAGACTAAGTGAAGGTGTTAACAGCTCCGGGAGGCCATGCTTTCCATTTGAATCTGAACTTACTTCTAACACAGAAAGAAAGCAGTTGTTTTTTAAGAAACAAGAATGTCCAAGGAATCTTATCATATCCTTTCTTACTCTTGTCACTTCCCAATATTAGCCAAACACTTCTGCTGAAAAAGATGACATATATGAAAAAGAGAAGAGAGAACAACCCATAGAACCCATATAGGGCTCACCCTAATCTAGTATGATGTCATCTTATCTCGATTCTATCTGAAAAAAGAATTTACTTGGGCACATTCACAGGTTCCAGGTGAACATGAATTTGGGGAGGACACTATGCACCCCAGTGCAGATACTTTCAACAACACTTTTTCTTTGCAGTTTGAACAAGAGGCACTATATTTTCATTTTGCACTGGAGCCCACACATTATGTCACTTTTTACTGTTAGAGCCCATGTTGGAAAAAGGGGCTTCATGAGACAGCCAAGTGAGTCTGTCAACTGAATTCTAGAATTATCCAGACTTACCCACTTTGTTGCAGCAAGTTGGTTCCAGGCAAACCCATGTGAAAGGGGCATGTCCACAGTGGAGCAGAGAACTTTTGTCTATCACCAGACTCACTCCCAAGATGAAGGCAAGAAGAGCTTAGCAAAGCATGGTCAGTTATTCTTCCTAACTTTGCCAGTCAAGTAGGTCACCTCACCTAGCCAGTGTCAGTGAATATAAGAGCAGGGAGGTTAAAAGTTATACTAATCAGGGCTTCCCTGGTGGCGCAGTGGTTGAGAGTCTGCCTGCCAATGCAGGAGACACGGGTTCGAGCCCTGGTCTGGGAGGATCCCACATGCTGCGGAGCAAC
The DNA here is from genome assembly GCF_028021215.1 of Eschrichtius robustus. Lineage (NCBI taxonomy): Eukaryota > Metazoa > Chordata > Mammalia > Artiodactyla > Eschrichtiidae > Eschrichtius > Eschrichtius robustus. The sequence goes on along the minus strand of NC_090834.1, from coordinate 19,249,382 downwards.
TAGGCCCGTGAGCCACAATTACTGAGCCTGCGCGTCTGGAGCCTGTGCTCCACAACAAGAGAGGCCGCGATAATGAGAGGCCTGCGCACCGCGATGAAGAGTGGCCCCTACTTGCCGCAACTAGAGAAAAGCCTTCGCGCAGAAACGAAGACCAAACACAGCCATAAATAAATAAATAAATAAATAAATAAATTTAAAAAAAAAGTTATACTAATCAAATTCCCTTCACATGCTGGTACCATTAGGAACGAGAAGGGAAATTGTCACTAATGCTCCCCTGTTTTTTTCAATCTCTTAACCCACTCAACTATGCCTTTAAGCCTGTAATTAATGGAATATGGCTCTCCCTTCAGGAAAAATAATAGAACTTTATCAGGACAGTCCCGCTCACACTTTTATGGGGCTACTCATTTGAGTGGCTTCCGGGAACTGCTGGTGGATGACTTAGAGTTTCATCCCAGAAGTCTCCGATATGGGTGAGAAATTGCATTAATTTAAATTAACTCCAGGGCTACTCATATCCAATGATCAGAAACAACTTTTTGTTCTACCAGCCATCCACAGCACAGCTAACCATAGAAAATTGATGAGGTTAAATGATACACTAAGATTAAATACATAAAAGCATCCAGTAATACAATTCAGAAATCATAGAAATGTTGCAAATTTGGAAGTACACCTTTGCCAGTATCAAATTCTTCACAGAGAAATTAAAAGGGCACACATTAAACGCTCTTATGAATTAAGCTCCCAAAGTATCAAAGTCCAATTTTGAAATCAAGTTTCCTTGTTACTGTGGGTTAAATATCCAAAGTCCTAAATGTCCATAAACAATCCTCCCAAATGTACATTTGGTTCATTCTCAGTGACAGGGCTTTCGTTGCCTGAATGGGACTGAGGGCTCCTTCAGTATCTGTAGCTTGGACTTCTGTCACTGACACGGGTGTGGGTCTCTCAGGGCCTTGGCTGTTTTATCAGTTTATCAAGCCTCTCATGAACCATGCTTTTAAAGAGTCTAAAGAGTTACTAAGATACAATTTGATTTTACAGCACTATCCCCAAAATTTAAAAACAATCTCAAAAGCAAGCCAAGCCCCCACTCCTAGAAGAGTGAAACTAGGCACATTTTTGTTCCCAGAATCCAGTACACAATTTGACCAAAGAACATAGCAGAAACTCAATGCCATTTGAGAGAAAGATAAAGTCTCTTTCGTTTTAGCCTCACTAGGATGTCCATTAGTCTATGCCATTTATTTGAAATTTCTGACCTGCGAACTTCGAACTAGGAGGAATCTTTGAAGCCTGACGTTGATTTGTCACTATGAATTTGCCAGGTGCAGTGCACAGCCCTGAGCATCTGTCACACATGGACTCTTGAGTTATCTTTCCTCTTTGACGACCCTGTGGTTCACACTGCAGTACTGAACTGATTATGGGTTCTGTCGAGTGACATCACACCTCCAGTTCTGATGCGTAGATTTGACAGTCCTATGCCGCCATGGCCATTTTCACTGCCTCCTGCTATGGAACTGCATAGACCAAAGGCGGCTGCCTTTAAGAACATTTCTTTCTCCAACATAATTGACAAATCCAGTGTCAGCTTGGGTCCACATGTAAAGGGAGTCACTTGAGCCTACGGTAGACCATATGTGTCAATGCTGACAAGTTCTACAAAACATGTTTTCCTTACAATTGAGTTTTTGTCTCAGTCAAGCCTGCTTGGGAAAAACTGTACCTGAAGAGTAAGGCAAGGTGGACGGCTGCCTGAGACTTTCCTGTCCTGTAAACTCGTGCACACTCTCATGTCAAGTGCCAGGTAAAGGTGTCTGTATACTAAAGACTCTCCAGGTGCCTTATTCATTCCGCTCCAGGTATTGCTCAGTCACCTGCAACTCCCTAACGCCCCTTTTCTTTATGTCAGACCTTTACTTAAGTGGCTCTAAAGAAACAGCCACTCTGCCACAGCATAAGCTGCAGCCATCAGCCAAAATCAAAGTATCTTACGGCTGGTATAGTGGGTTGGATGGTGGCCCCCAAAAGGATATATCCATGTCCTAATCCTTGACTGTTACCTCGTTTGAAAAAAAAGGTTTTGCAAATGTCATTAAGGATCTTGAGATGGGATTTCCATCCTATATTATCTGGATGGGTCCTAAATATAATGAAAATTGTACTTATTATACAAGAAGGGCAGAGGGACATTTGAAATAGACAAAAGAGAAGATACAGACACAGAAAGGGGGTGATGTGAAGACAGAGACAAAAACTGAGTGATGTGGCCTCAAGCCAAGGAAGCTGGCCACCACCAGAAGCTGAAAGAGGCAGGGATAGAATCTCCCCTAGAGCATCTGTAGGGAGAGCAGCCTTGCTGACACCTTGATATCACACTTCTGGCCTCTACAACTGTGAGATAGTAAATTTCTATTGTGTTAAGCCTCCAAGTTTATTAGTCTCCCAGAAAGCACGGGACACTTACACAGCATGCATTAAACCTTTTCTAGGCTTCAGCAGTTTACTGCACAAACCTAAATATTTTCAAACAGTCAAAGGTCTCAACATCCCACCATACATTAAAGACCAAGGCACTAGACTACCTTCCTTGGCAGTATCAAAATATTTTCCACATGGACATTTTCCTCTCCAAAATGTCTGCTCCTTTCTTTTTATTTCTCAGTGTCCCCAGGTAATGCACCAAATGTTAGGGTCTTTTAATTACCTTCCAGCAAGTACAATGCCTTAATTCCATTTGGTTTGGAATAAATTAGGAAATAAGATAAAAGAGAAAAGATGGAGGGCCGAATATTCCTGTTACTGTTGATAACCCTGGCTTGAGAATCCAGTTTCAATGAAATGATCACATAACGGAACCCCAGAATTGGGCAGATTTACTAACTAGTAATACACAGAATGAGAGAAACAAGAAGACACTCACTCACACTCTCAAGGGAGAGAACAGAATTAGTCAAGGCAAGCATGCTCACTTAATTCTTTTCAAGCTTTCTATATAAGTCACTTGATCACCCTGGGGCAGAGTCAGTAAAGAAGCAGGGCTGAAATGACCCTAAGAGCTCTCTTGACAGGACTGAAACATCAGGAGCAGGAAAGGAACATTCCCTCACTCCCCACCACCACCACCCCCAGCAGTAAAAAATGATCATCCACATTGACAATGTAAAAGAAATCAGAAACTACACTAACTCTGATTCACTCTTAGTATACCAACAGCTAATCAGGAGCCTTGTGCAAAAGCATCTTGATTAGTTGCTAATAAAACTCTTTAGAAGCAGACCCCTCCACGTGCCTCAAAGGGAAGATGCAGACCTGTATGCTTCAGGATTTTCTCACCAAAACCCCACACAATTTCTTTACTATTCCAGCCAAGTATGGCCTAGCCCTACCCTTATCCCTGTTTTTCTTGGTTTAGTAATAAAGAAACATAGATGGAAATAAAGAAGAGCTATCAGGTAGAAAGATATAAAATAGTGGGGAAAATAATATAAGTGAAGTCAAGTACCACCACCATTTACTAGAAGTGAACTTTCAGCACCAACATTAATATTTTTTCCTGTTATATCTGTAAATGATAATAACTAATAGGTACATAACAATTTTCAATTTAATCAAATCTCATTTTTATAACTAACTACTTCACAACAAGTAACATGCTAAGGCAACATCAATAGATGAAAAAAGGTAGTCCCTGGCCCCAAGGAATGTTGCCCAGGAGAAGACAGAGATATGTAAAAAATAAAATTACAATGCAGTGTAGCGAGTGCAACAATCAGGCATGCAGAAGTGCAAGGGCAGCAAAAAGGAGCGTGTGATCACAACACTAAAAAGAAGACTGCACAAAAGACATAATATGTAAATTGAGTTTTGAAAAATGAAGTGAGTTTCCCAGGTGCCCCATAGGGAGAAAGGAATTCTTGGAGGAGGGAAAATGAAGACAGTGAATTGTTCATATAATCCAGAAGTGAAGTAGGCAATGGCAGGAGAAATGACTGGACATAGGCGTCATGAATACTTGTGTGTCTGCATTTTAGCAAGTCCATTCTAAAGGAGACTTGGAGGATCAACTCGGGGGTGGGGGGCCGCGGGGGGACAGAACTAGTCACTCCTGCAAGAAACACTGGAACCAGTTTCTACCAACCCACCAAAAAAACAACTTCAAAGGCAACGTGGTATCACAGGAAGGGCTTGTTTTTTTGTTTGTTTGTTTTTAGTTCATTAGGCCTCACTTAAAATTCTGATTCCACAATGCACTTTCTTTGGGATCTTGAACAACACTCATAACCTCTGCAAGTTTCAGTATAGTAAGTTTATGTGATTACCTTCATCTGTAATATCCCTGCGTTGCAATCTTAATGGAAACTCAAGTTCAGGCCAAAGACAAGTTTCTCTGTGACTTCTCCTCTGTATTGATTCAAAAGCCATCTCTCCCGTCCTCATTTGTCTTCTCTTACGGAATCTCATAAGAACTTCTAAGACCTCTTTGGTTTTTTGTTGTTGTTGTTGTCTGTTTGTTTTTTAATTGAAGTATAGTTGATTTACAATGTTGTGTTACTTTCAGGTGTAGAGCACAGTGATTCCTTTTTCACATTCTTTTCCCTTATAAGTTATTACAAAATATTGAGTAGAGTTCCCTGTGCCATAGAGGAGATCCTTGTTGTATCTATTCTATGCCTTCTTTGAATGACCGTAGCACTTGTTGTCTGTATAATTTTTATGTCTGTTGTGGCTTTGTGACTGAAAATTAAAATTTTCCATTGTTCATGTCCTGGCCCTTCCTTAGAAATGTGTTCATTTATCTATTTCATATTTATTGACTACATCTTAGACACCATGTTAACTGCTGGTTCTAGATGTTAGTAAAATATAGACCTTCCTGCTCAAAAGGTCACAGTATTTGTGGGAAAACAAAAAAATGAACAACCTATGTCTCAAAGAGCTTTGTACGTCCCAAAGAGAACACACCTAGTAGGTACAATAAGTACATGTATCATACGTAAATGTATAAATAGTTAATGGGATTAAAAACTAGAGATAACTGCTTTTCGATTCTGAGGAAATGATGATTGTATTTCACCAGGAGCTCAATGACAGTCTGAGAATGAGGGCTTAACCCCCGTCCTGACTCACTGCATCGCTTTCCTATATAAAAATACACAAGTCTGTACATACACTCTAGAAAAAGGCTTATCTGGCATGAATTTCAGATAGCAAGAAGAAAACTTCAAGAGGTTCAGAGACGCATCCAGAAGCTCACATGATTATCTGGCACTAATACAACTTGCTTGACAGGAAAATAGAGCTGTAAATCTCACAAAATTAGATGATCTTTGAAGAATTTCAAAACCTCTTGCTATTAATTGGAAATCCTAGAAGAACAGCTTCTTTTAAACTATACTGATAATACGCTTTACAGCTTAATATTCAGCAGCCTATGTTTTGGCTAAGTGAGCGTCAGGAAAGAAGGAAACTTGTGGTTTAGCTCCATTTACTCCGGAACCTCTGGTCAAAACATCTGCTTCTGTGCTCAGCCATCTCATCATCTGTACAATGGGGGCAACTCTAAGAAAACATAGTGACAGAGATGTTGCACAGCTTCATGTGTCATTGTCTTCATTTGTTTCAGAAAACCAATCACATCTAAGCTACGACTGAAAGAGTGCAATGTTATTTGGGGTCATCTAGTGCAGCTCTGTCAAAGTAAAGAAAAGGAAAGGGGCCTAGAATAACTATAATTTTCCCAAGGGGACACAATTATTTTATGGTAAATCTGGGTCAAGAACCCTGATCTCTTTGATGCCATTCCATTGTTCTTTCGTTGGGTTCTGAACAACCCAGAGAAAGAAAGAGAAATAAAATTCCTATGTGCTGTGTCACTGGTACAGGAGGTGGCAAGATTGGAATTGGAGAACTACATATTAACAGGTATCTGCGAAATTCTTCAAACTAATTGAGATATATACCAGGTACATAAAAAACAGTATGTATTCTCAAGATGATTCTGTGGAATGAACAGAACTGGTAACTGAAGGTGTGTGTGTGCTGCAGTTCCAAACAGGATGGGTGAATTCTCGTTTTCTGGCACCTTGAAGACTCCACCCCAACATACATATTAAAATAAAATTAACATTTCAACTGGGTCATATTTAATTCTGCATGCTCCTGTAAGTCAGCAAAATATTCCATATACCATTTAAGTTGTCACTCACTTTTTAACTTGATTTTTAATTTCTAAAAGTCTTTCCAAACACAAAACAGAGTTTGGAAAATGGTATATGGGAAGCTGCAGAGATGAAATAAGCTTATTTCATTTGGCATAAAGATGAATACCCAAACAACTTCTTCATAGCTGAAAGTGTCCAAATCTGCTATCTTCATTTTGTAGTCAAGGCTTCCGGAAAAATATGCTAACGGATTCCTAATTACCCAAATGTCCCATATCTGTTTCAGTAAGTATCATTATATATTATGGAAATTTTTCTCAGTGACAGAGAAAGACATCCTGGCTGAACATCCCCCTGCCCATGACACAGAGATGATGGTCTCAAGCTATCCTGAAGGCGCTGGAGCCTACTTTATCCGTTAATAATATTAATGGAGGACAAAATTTAATATTCTGTTTGCTCTGTATTTGTTAAATCACTTCTGCCCTTCATTAAAATGGATGGCCCATAATTGAGTCTGTAGTGTGTGTATCATTGGAAACTGAACAAATTTTTGTTGGTTTTATTAATGTCATAGGTTTCTAGGGAGGGTCTACTCAATAACTAAGTCTAGTTTCTCAGTTACCAATAAATTATGATGTAACTTTGAATAAATTAAGCTCATCATAAAGGAAGGATACTGATAGTTGCTACTACCCCTTCACTGAGGGGCTCTTGTAAAGCACTAAATAAAGTAACAGAGGTGTATATGCATGCATATATTTTCAATGATATTTGTACACACTTAAAAAGAACTCTACAGAATGCATTATAAAACTCTTGATGCTGTGTGTCCCTAGTTCCCAGCTCTCTCATTAAACTACTTAAATGAACAAAATCGTATCTATTAGGATAGCTATCAGAGTACTCCAAATACTACTTCTTGCAGTACCCTGTCCCAACCCTTTGCCTTCCTCTTCCCATTAGTCCTCAATTCAGAAACCCCAGAGATTTGTTCATTAATTTATGAACATATTTCTTCATTCAGCCAAGAAAATTGATTGATCCCTTACCAAATTTCAGGCACCATTCTTCAGTATGTTTCATAGGCATGTTCAGGAAACACAGCAGTGATCAACACAGATGAATATAGCCTCTCTCGAGCTGAGGGGAGAGACAAAAGTAAAGAAGCAAATATAAAATCATAAGTATAAATATGTAAATAAAAATTAAATAAATGGGTAGAATAACTAGTATATCAGGTAAGTGCTGGAGAAAAACAGCAAGCAGGGAAGGGAGATGGAGATTGTTAGCTGGTAGGAGGAGGCTGCGATCTGAAAGTAAGTGATCAATGAGGGCTTTCTGGGGAAGATAAAATTTAAGAGGGAACTTAAGGTTGTGAGAGGGAGCAAGGTGCATATCTGGGAAGTGAATAGTACAAGCATAGGGAACAGTCCGATGGAAGGGCAATGAGGCAAGAGTGGGTTTGGAGTATCCAAGGAGCAGAAAGGATGTCAGTGTGTGGAAAACAGAGGGAGCAAAGTGGAGAGGAGAAGGAAACAGTCAGAGAGGAAACAGAGGCCCAGATTTCTAGGGCTGTGGAGGCACTTTGAGGACTTTGCTTTTCCTGTGAAGAAGCCATTGAAGAGACTTGGGTGACATGATCTGACCTGTTTTAATAGGATCTCTCTGGATGCCATGTTGATTAGAGACTGTAGGAGAATAAGGACAAGCCCCAGAAGACCAACAGTTGATTCAAAGAAGTGATTTACTCAAAAATGCGCCTCCTCCTCAGTGAGGACGCAGAGCCGGGATCGGCAAATACTGGCCACAAATCAAATCAGGCGCTCAGCCTGGATCTGTGTGACTGTGAGCTAATAATGGTTCTCATGTTTTGAAAGGTTGTTGAAGAAAAAAGGGGAGGAGAAGCTACAGAAACTGTATATGGCCCACAAAGCCTAAGACATTTAAAATCCAGAAAATGCTTTCCAACACCTGATGGAAGGCATCTGGCTGGTAGGAGGTCCTTAGCAAAATTTGGAAGAGGAATACATGAGTCAATTAGTTCCTGAAAACATTGTAAAGTGATAGGTGTCAAGAAACATTTATGCCTTCACCCTTAACCTTCACAAATGATGCCATTTCCATTCAGCTATTGAAAAATATATTCTGGCTTGCAACACAATAAACCAGAAGGCATTTTCTCACATAAGCAAGGTCATAAACAACTGTCAGCTAAAGTTGAAATAGCAACAAATCAAATAATAACACAAACATTTTTATGGATTTTTAAACCTTACAAAGCATTTTCATGTTCATTATCTAATTTAATCCTCAAATCAACTCCATAAGATAGTTATTATTTTCCCATTAGAAATGACCACATATTAAATCCTTAGTGATTGCTCAAGAAAAGCTGAAATCTTGAGTGTTACATCTATTAATGCCAAGGTTGGGTTTTTTCCGATGGGAACATTGGATGCTAAAATCAACAGGGATTTTCAGCTCAAGATGGCAGACTAGGAAACCTTTACTTTCTGTTCCTCCTGAAACCATATTTAAATAAAACTGTAGAAATACCAAAATTAAGCAACCAATAAAAGCCAAGACATTGTGGAAGTCATCAACCACAGAAAGATTTCAACACATTTTGAGAAGGCAAACAATGAAATGGAGGAGCCATGAATAAAATCATTAAGAAAAGACTACCCTAACTAGGGTCTGCACAAAGCCAGTCAGCTTTTGCTGAGCTCTGGTTATAGTCAAGGGCAGAGGAAAGAAGAGGGGCTGAAAACAAGGAGACAAAAATCATTTTAGGAACAAAAGTTCATTTAATGAGCTCCAGGGAACACTCAGCCTGCTGCCATACAAACTCATGAATTACAATGGATTGTTGGTAAGCAAGACAAGAAAACAGGGAACAAACAAAACAAACAAAAATCAAGACTTTGTTTCTTACTGAACTCTTCTCAAATGAGATCAAGGAATTATGGTTCAATGCCACAGCTGTAAATCATTTCTGCTCCTGGAGAGGTTAGAAAGGGCTTATAATATTTACCCCTTTTTTTCAGACAGAATTTAGGTCTGAGCAAAACCTTTTGTGTCCTCAAACCTCAAAGTTTATTGGGGATGGAAGTCCAAATTATCTGTCACATATCATAAAAAGAATCTCATGGGCAGAGGGTCAAACTAATTTTGGAATATATGAATTATGCCCAGTGTTATTTTCAATAGGTTTTCAACTAAAATATATAAATAAATTTTTACTCATCTATATGACTCTGGGTTCTGAAACTTTTACATGTCACATGCGTGATACAGAACACACAATGTCAGCCCCAGGAGAGAGAAAACACTCCAATGAAGCAAGCCAAAGAAACAAGTTTCAAACAAGGTAAAGTGATGTGTAGACCAGGATTTTTCAATTCTTTCCTGTCATGCTGAAGCTTCCAGCTCCTGAATAACAACACATGTTTCCCTTGCCCTAGACACCCAAGAGTATGTCTCCTCTCTTGGGCATAAGAATCGCTAGAGTTACATATGTGTAGTAAACAGTGGACCCAGCTGGCATACTCACAATGACCAAATTGTGTTGATCGTACTTTAAACCAATACGTCGCTCCACGATGAAGTTGCAATAAATGATATATTTGCTTTCCAGACATGAATGAGATGCCTTACTGGATATACTCCAGGAAGGCCAGAGAAACTGGAATAACTTACTGGTGAATTTCTTTCCGGATAGCCCATGATTTATCTAGAATATAAGCTTTACATATCTGGATCCTTCAAACTAGACCAAAGGGAAAATCTGGGCTGCAAGCCTCAATTAGAAATGTGGGGTGCTGCTATGCTGACAACTGGTGCTCCCTGACCTGTATCTTCTGAGATTAGAACCCAGTGTGGTGGATGAGCAATTCATGCGTTGAACAAAAGAAGACCTCCTACAGTGCAGTGTACGTGTTCATCACACGTATGGCACTTAGGGCTAAGTACCATAAGGGCCACAAGAAAAAAAAAAAAAAAAAGTAACACATGAAGCATATATGATAAGGAGGCGCCACAGTCCAGAGCACGAGCTCTGGAATCACACAGGCTTGCTTCGAATCCCGGCTAAGCCACTACCATCTGTATACCCTGAAGAACAGTTGAAGGTTTAAATGTTGTTTTACCAAATTTCGATAAAGAAGTGAAGAAAGAACCTATCTGCCAGGAAGGGACATCGTGGGGTGCAGCACCCAGTCGGGTCAGGGCTCTGCATCCCCTGCTCAGAAACCTTTGCCACCTGGCTCATGCTGATGCTGGCAGCTGAGCAGCCCTGGAGAAGGTGCTCCCGTCATCAGGCCTCGCAGAGAAGCTGGGGAGGTCCCTGGAGGAGGCGGGCCACACCCTGGCAAGCTCTGGGTGCCTCCTGCACTCAGCTCTGAACAGGCTCTGGCCCCTGGGCCCCTTGTGGGGGAAGGGCTGGCCGATACATACACAGGGCTGAGGGGCCTGCAGAGCCGGTGCCCAGGCAGGGTGAGCTCTGCAGGAGAAGGCTTCCACAGTCCCCAACAGTCTCCGCATGGTGGCCCATCGGTGCCAAACACCTGGCACCCACAGCGAGAAGTCCCAGCCACTAGAAAGTCCAGAAGGGGTCGGGCTCTGGGGCCCCGCCCTTTGCCCTTGGGCCGGGGTTTCTCCACGGGCTGGGCTTGCATGCGCCCCCCACCCCCCGCCCCACGCCCTGCCCCGCCCGCCCTTTCTCTGTGACGGGTACAATGGACATGTCACAAGCGCCAGGCTGAGCCATCCAGTGTCCAGTGCGTGCTAGACCTTGAGAGGAGGTGAAGCTAAGGAGAAGCTCTCCCAGTTTCACTCTGTTCTCGGATCGCTTGGCGCACAACCGGTCCTACATGGGCAACTTACTATGCAAATTTCGTACCTGGCTCCGCCACCGCCGCCGGCCCCGCCGCCCGCCCCGCCGTGGGGCCCCGGTGGGCTGTCACCCGCTGGTTTTGCCCTCCTGGGAGGCTGCCACATCTGACCGGGACCACCCTGCTGCTCCAGCGCCTGCCTTCTGCCCTGAGCAGGGAGTCAACGTCAGGAAGCCGGTACCATCCAGTCACCTCCCACTGAGGAGACGGGGGCTGGGGAAAACAGGGGCAGAATGGAAAATGACAGCCTGGGAAGGAGGTGAGAAGAGGGAGGTGAAGGCCCCATCCCATGCCGTGCTGTCCTCTGCCCCAACCGCCTGCTGCTCCCTGCTGCTGCAGAGGCCAACAAAAAAAGTGCTGGGGGAAGACCACCGGCCCAAATCACCAGGCTCACCGATGTCTGGGAAGGAGCTGCAGCGTGAAGAGTCTTCACGCATCCCAACAAGAAGCTCCTCTTCCCTGCTATCTACCAGCAGTAGGCCCTGGAAGCGGAAGATTCCCCTGCCGCTGCCAAGGCTGAGGTCGCCCCCGTCGGGGAACGAGGCACTGACATGGGATCGAGGTGAGCTGCCCCCTCCTCCTAAGCTTCTGTGCTTAGCTGCTGCCTAAAACCCAGGCACCTTGGAGAAGAATATTCAGTGTCGCTGGAAAAAGATCCCCAAGAATATAAGGAAGGTCCAGCCACCGTCCCATGAAAAAGAACCCCCAACACCCATCTGTGTAGATTCTACCCCTCCTTTATACTTACCTACCCCTCTTCCAGTCCCTACCATCGATCCCCCTATTTTAACTGGGCAGCCCATGACTTCTGTGGCAATCCCTTCCACCAGCATGGTCACGGCATCTGGAAGTTTGACCTTGCAGCCTAGTGTCTACACGGACACTACTGCCCCTTCCCAAGCTGTCATTGTTAGGTCTCCCCCAGGTTTCAGGGTGGAGCAGAGGCACCCTGCAGGGGTACCAGTGTCCATCACCCCACCTGTGCCGATGGTCCCCTGCGCCACCCCAATTTTTAACCATCCCTTTGGCCCCCAAACCAACCCTCAGCCCATATTTGGGACCTCTGATGGGCAGCAGAGGGCCTCTCTCCCTGGTGCTCCTGTTTTCTCCACACGCCCATTTACAGCTTCAGCTCCTGTTTTCCCCAGCCCCCCATTTATGGCTTCAGGTCCTGTTTTCCCCAGCCCCCCATTTACAGCTTCGGCTCCTGTTTTCCCCAGACCCCCATTTACGGCTTCGGCCGTCATTGGTGCTTCAGCAGGCAGCACCTCTGACACCAAACCTATGGACACCACACCTCCTTCCCAGGCTGTCATTTTCCATTCGGCTCCTGTTTTCCCCAGCCCCCCATTTACGGCTTCGGCCGTCACCGGTGCTTCAGCAGGCAGCAGCTCTGACACTGTACCTATGGACACCACACCTCCTTCCCAGGCTGTCATTTTCCATTCGGCTCCTGTTTTCCCCAGCCCCCCACTTACGGCTTCGGCCGTCACCGGTGCTTCAGCAGGCAGCAGCTCTGACACTGTACCTATGGACACCACACCTCCTTCCCAGGCTGTCATTTTCCATTCGGCTCCTGTTTTCCCCAGCCGCCCATTTACGGCTTCTGCCGTCACCGGTGCTTCAGCAGGCAGCAGCTCTGACACTGTACCTATGGACACCACACCTCCTTCCCAGGCTGTCATTTTCCATTCGGCTCCTGTTTTCCCCAGCCCCCCATTTACGGCTTCGGCCGTCACCAGTGCTTCAGCAGGCAGCAGCTCTGACACTGTACCTATGGACACTACACCTCCTTCCCAGGCTGTCATTTTCCATTCGGCTCCTGTTTTCCCCAGCTCCCCACTTACGGCTTCGGCCGTCACCGGTGCTTCAGCAGGCAGCAGCTCTGACACTGTACCTATGGACACCACACCTCCTTCCCAGGCTGTCATTTTCCATTCGGCTCCTGTTTTCCCCAGCCCCCCATTTACGGCTTCGGCTGTCACCGGTGCTTCAGCAGGCAGCAGCTCTGACACTGTACCTATGGACACCACACCTCCTTCCCAGGCTGTCATTTTCCATTCGGCTCCTGTCTTCCCCAGCCCCCCATTTACGGCTTCTGCCGTCACCGGTGCTTCAGCAGGCAGCAGCTCTGACACTGTACCTATGGACACCACACCTCCTTCCCAGGCTGTCATTTTCCATTCGGCTCCTGTTTTCCCCAGCCCCCCATTTACGGCTTCTGCCGTCACCAGTGCTTCAGCAGGCAGCAGCTCTGACACTGTACCTATGGACACCACACCTCCTTCCCAGGCTGTCGTTTTCCAGTCTGCCCCTGTCTCCAGGCAGAAGCAATAGGCATTTCACAGGGCTGTTCCTAGTTCTGGGAACACACCACCCAGTGGTAGCAATGCCTCAGCCCATGCCTCGACTCATTTACCTGCAACGCCGGCCAACAGATAGACCAACACTTCAAGCTTCCTTAGACCCAGGTCTCCCGTCTCAGGCCACATTGGGGGCCAAAGATGGGCAGAGGCCTAACGATAATTTTCTATTGGGAAACCCAGCAGCCTCAGCACAAGATAAAGTCCTAGTCGCTCCTGCAGCCTAGCCACCGCGAGTCAGCATCATGCCGTCAGCTTTGCCAGCTTCCCTATTCGCCACCACCAGCAACACGCAGCCGGCCTTTGGCGACAACCCAGGCATTCTCCCCAGGGCTGTGTCCGTTGCTACTGGCTTTGGAGTTGCCAACAGGATGCCCAGTACTGGGGACAGTAGCTCGCTCTTTGCCGATACCACACCGGGCCCACTGTTCAGGGGACCTGCAGCCCCTACGGCCGGTGGGAGCCTTGCAGTCGGTGTGTCAGCCCCAGGCCTCACTCATTCAGAGGCATCCAGACCACTTAACTTTGGGGCAGGACTAAGTGGGGCACTCAGCACCGCTTCTGTTCCTACTTTGGGCCAGACAACCTGCCATCTACCTGACCACGGCAAGGCTGCTGCAGTAGGAGGGGCAGGCACCATCTCAGCATTTGGGAACATACTTGATTCCACCTTAAATCCAAATACCTGGGGCCTACCTGGGCTGAATACAGGTGGTACGGTGATGGCAGGGGACAACACCATCCCCATGATGGGAGGCCCTAGTGTTTCCACTTGCCGTCACTGCACACAGGGCCCATCTGGACGTAGAAAATCTACTTTTAAAAGTTCCATCACCAAGGAGAAGGAATCTGTGTCAATGGACGTGTCAGTTTCCACCTTCCATCAGAGCACACCACATCTGTTGGAGTTGCAAGTGTGCTTACCACCCGTGGGTTTCAACACACTTCTAGTTCTGCCTTATTTCCAAACACAAGGCGCCCGCCTGCCCACAATCCAGGTGGTGGCCATCTAGGAGGGAACAACATCATGCCCATGACTGGAGGACCTGGTATTCCCGCTTACAACTGGGACCCACCTGGCCAACACACAGGTGGTGCGGATGGAGGGCACAACATCTCACCGGTGCTGGGAGGCCCTGTGTCAATAACTGCCATCAGACTTGGAACCCATCTGTGCTGAGAACCGGGGGGGGGGGGGCATGGGGGACAGCACCACACCTGCTGTGACTGGATACACTTCTGGTGCCACATTCATACAAAGCACCTGGGGATCCCCCTGGTCAAAACCCAGGTGGTGCCATGGGGGACAGCAGCATCCATATTTAGAGAGGAAGCTCCACTCTCAGGAAGAACACTGGGGTCCCCGAGTCAGGACACCCCTCTGACTTAGACGAGCCAGCATTGTGTTTGCAGGCCCCTGGTCAGGGCAGCTGTGCCTGTGCTCATAGGAGTCTGGCAGCCGCATAACCTGCCCAGGGCTTCATAGGAGCCACCAGCGAATTCCTTTCTTCTATGAAGAAACTCAACAAATGAAGAGCAGATCTTATTCTGCAAACTGTGTGTAACCATGAATGGACTTTGCCTCACTGGAAAGCGGCTCAGCCCCTTGAAGTGAAACTTAACCTCCTCTCTTCCTACAGCAAGCCGGAGGACCACACCTCAGCGGTGTGCAAGAGTGTGTGTGTGTGTGTGTGTTGGAGGGTGAGGAGCATATGAGCTCACTTCAGAACTACACCAGACTTGAGAAGTTCCAGTTAGGAGAATGGAAGAGAGCTGGCTGTATCATCCACTGTGCCATCCCTGGCTTGACTGTTAACTTGGCGGACCCAAGCTCCTGGCCAGTTTTCCCTAGACTTGGAACTGGCAGGATGCCCACTGCTGTTTTCAGATGCTTCCCCTCCCCCTATGCATTTGCCTCAATGGGCCCTTCTCTTTCCCAGCTTTATGTACATATATATATGTCAATAAAACCTTGTTCATATTAATCTGCTTCTGTTTATGTGTCTTTACTCACTGACTCAGCTGTAGAGGAAGAACTGACATATGTGAGTGGTGATGTGTGAGCCAGACTTAAGACACCAAAATTTTGTGTCCCAGTGACTGGGATGTGGAATTAGGCACACATTATGGCTGCATGTGCTGACTCCTGAAATCTGTTTTCAGTGTAACGAGTGACAATCAGGAGGAACTAAGGTCCAGAGGAGGGAGAGATGGGGTGACTCACCCTGGCTTCTCTATATGTCTCTCTGTCCCCTCACCACTCTGACCACACTGGAGGCTAGAGAATCCCTGATGTGTGATAAGGAACCACACTTAATGATTGTACTTTTCAAAAATGTTGAAATGTCTTTTGGGGCATCTTTTTATTCAATTGAGACTTAGGCCAGTCAACTTCATATATTCCCTTTACACCCAGAGAGGACAGATTTGGCATCCAGGTCCATGTGTCTAGAGAAACAAAGGAAGAGTTCATACCTGCTCTGTAATTATTGAAAATTTAAGTTGACCTCAAATGTACCATGTTGCTTAAAATTAAAGATCCTCTTTAATAACTGGCTTGGCTCTGAGCTAACCCACTAAAATATCAAATCACAAGAGTGACAATTGTGCCCAGTTCTGGCTGGCCCTAGAGTTCTACTGGGCCTCAACCAGGTTTAATAATGGCAAAATTCCTGAGTCTGTGCAGCCTATCTTCCAGTTGGAAGGGAGAACAGAAACCCATGTACATTATCTGGTAGGTTCGCCAGGAATAAATGCTATGGAGATTAAGCAGTATATGGTGAGGTGAGATTGTGGGCAGAGAGGAGCAAGGCTTTCAACGTAAACAGTAGACAGGATAAGTCTTACTGGGAAGGTGGAATTTGAACAGTCTAGAGGGAGGCAGATGAGTCAGACATCTGAGGGAAAAGCATTCCAGATCATGGGAATAACCTCTGCAAGGCCCAGAGGAAGGATGCCAGTGTCCTCAGGGAAGAATTAGTAAATAATGTGGCTGGAATAGAGTCAGCAAGTAGGAGGGAGGGAAGGAGGAAAGGAGGACAGAGGAGATGTGTGTAGAATTCCCTGCATCACCATTTACTGACTGAGTGATCACAAACAGTTAATTCAACCTTCAAGTGTTTCAGTGAACTCAGTGCTTTTCCTATGGCCTATTGACCTCTCAAGAGTTTTGGAAGGATAAAATAATGTAGGGAAGTGACTTATAAGCCACTGTTACTGTTCTATACATAAGGATAGATGGATAGACAGGTAGATATAGATAGACAGATACATAGATAGATAGATACATAGAGAGATAGAGAGATAGACAGAGAGAGAGATAGAGATAGATAGAGAGATAGATAGATAGATAGATAGATGGAGAGATAGACAGATAGATAGATAGACACACAGATAGATAGATACACAGATAGATAGATAGAGAGATAGACAGATAGATAGATAGGTAGATATAGATAGAGAGATAGATAGATAGATAGACAGATAGACAGAGACATAGATAGAGAGATAGATATAGATAGATACATAGACAGATAGATACAGAGATAGAGAGATAGAGAGAGAGATAGATACATAGATAGATAGATACATAGATAGATAGATAGATAGATAGAGTTAAGGACTGAATTTCTGTGCCCCCCCCAACCAAATTCATATGTTGAAACCCTATCCTCTTATGTATGATGAAATTAGGAGGTGGAGCCTTCAGGAGGTAATTAGGTTTAGAAGAGGTCATGAGGGTGAAGCTGCCATGATGTGATTAGCTCTTATAAGAAGAGGAAGATACACCAGAGCTTTCCCTCTCCACCTTGTGAAGAGACAGCAAGAAGGTGGCCCTCTACAAGCCAAAAAAGGAGGACTCACCAGGAACTGGATTTGCCTTGATCTTGGACTTCCCAGACTCCAGAACTGTGTGAAACGTCTGTTGTTCAAGACACTCAGTCTATGATATTTTGTTATAGCAGCCTAAGCAGACTGATACAGATAGGTAAACAGGGAGATAATGATTGATAGATGATAGATAGATAGATAGATAGATAGATAGATAGATAGATAGATAGATAGATATACATACATTCATACTCACTTCAGTGACAGATGGAGATACTGCACATATATGTATGCTTAATGAATTCCTTCTAAAGCTTTCACTTGGCAATTCAAATGGGAGATCCCCTTTTTAAAGGGAGCATAAAAGTGCTTACTTTTATGAAGTACACAGGTGGAAAAATATAACAGCCTAAAAATGCACAGCACTGAGCCTAGTGCAACATTTATGAGATTAGACCTGTAAAAACAAAGAACACCATCACAGAGAGGCTTCCAGACTCCTCCAGGCACCCAGGCGCCTGATTCATTTACTCTAAGTTGTTTGTTACGGTTCCAGAGGATCAAAACTCCTGCTCCCGAACCTTTTCTGTTTTGTTCTTTTTTAGATTCCATATATACGTGTTAGCATATGGTATTTGTTTTTCTCCTTCTGATTTACTTCACTCTGTATGACAGACTCTAGGTCCATCCACCTCACTACAAATAACTCAATTTCATTTCTTTTTATGGTTGAGTAATATTCCATTGTGTATATGTGCCACATCTTCTTTATCCATTCATCTGTCGATGGACACTTAGATTGCTTCCATGTCCTGGCTATTATAAATAGAGCTGCAATGAACACTGTGGTACATGACCCTTTTTGAATTATGGTTTTCTCAGGGTATATGCCCAGTAGTGAGATTGCTGGGGCAGGACAGGAATAAAGACGCAGACGTAGAGAATGGACTTGAGGGCACGGGGAGGGGGAAGGGGAAGCTGGGACAAAGTGAGAGAGTGGCATGGACATATATACACTCCCAAATGTAAAATAGATAGCTAGTGGGAAGCAGCCGCATAGCACAGGGAGATCAGCTTAGGGCTTTCTGACCACCTAGAGGGGTGGGATAGGGAGGGTGGGAGGGAGACACAAGAGGGAGGGGATATGGGGATATATGTATATGTGTAGCTGATTCACTTTGTTATGAAGGAGAAACTAACACACCATTGTAAAGCAACTATACTCCAATAAAATGTTAAAATAAAAAACAAACTCCTGCTACCTGGCTTCAGAGAATCTCCTGCCCTTGTAGTCAGAACTGCCTCCCAGAAGCAGGGTTGATATCCAGGTTGCTTCTAATAGTTCCACACCTTCTCTCTGGGGTGCCTGGCAATATTATCAGGGACAATTTTTAATTTTAAAAACTCATACTTCTTGGCTTTTTATTTTTAAAAAATGGCCTTCAAAGCTGATAAGAACGATCCTGATAAGGAAAGCATTTAACAAATGTATGAGAGATTTAAAGATAATTTTGAATTTCATGTTTTGATGCATTTACACAGTTGAAGCTATTTCTAAATAAATTATTTTTAATGAAAATAATACATGAACATGATAGCAACTCAAATAATACTGAAATTCAACCCGTCTAACCCCAGTTCCCCTCTCCAGAGACAGGTTTTCGCTACTTCAGTGTCACCCCCATAATTCTAAACATTATGTTTATCCTGCTATATCCATTTTAGATCCATTTTAACACCCTAACATGAAGGAGGAAGATAAACCCCTACCCCCACTACTACTCATCACTCTTCTTTTCCAGTACATCATATTCATGTCATTACTCATGCTGCTTCTCTTTTGTAACTTCATGGAGTTTTGCTAGCTTTATTGATGGGAGAAGTGGTAGCATAGTAGCTAAAAGCACTGGATCTGGACATGGACCACATGGCTTGGAAGCTTTCTTCCTCAGTTAATTAGCTCTGCAATCCTGAGTAATTCATATAACCTTCCTGAGCCTCTGTTTCCTCACCTGTAAACCGAGGAAATGGATGATACCCATCGCACAGAGTTGCTCATGACAATGCAGATAATAATAAGGCATTTGCAGCCTTTAGTATCCAACACCCAGAAGCTCTCAAGAAATATTAGCTCTAGTATATAGCTATACTCTCAACTTTCTTATGGTATCAACTTTCCCCCTAATCTCATCATTTTCTTTCTGCCTGAGACTATTTGTGTCCCCACAGCTCTCTGTCTTTCCTCTCCCCTTGTACAGCTCACCTTCTGTCAATACCATGTTTGTTTCGTTTGTCTGTGCTGATCACATTTACATTTTCTTATGCAATCACAGCAAAGGGTCCTGTGTTTTATCTACAGGTTGACAACAAGGGTTGAAAACCAAGAAGTTATATTAACTATTTAAGTTTTGCTCAGTCCTGGGGACAAGAGTATGGTAGGA
The DNA here is from genome assembly GCF_028021215.1 of Eschrichtius robustus. Classification (NCBI taxonomy): domain Eukaryota; kingdom Metazoa; phylum Chordata; class Mammalia; order Artiodactyla; family Eschrichtiidae; genus Eschrichtius; species Eschrichtius robustus. Next base: position 19,229,679 of record NC_090834.1, on the reverse strand, counting down.
CTGTATTTTCTTCTCTCTAGGTATGATGCCCCTACTTCTGTCGTTACTATGAATTATTTAAACTCATGCTATATTTTCGTTTGCTTTTGACTTCAACTATTATCTTCTCCCAAGATTTCATTACTTTTCCTAAAATTTGACCCACCTTCTTCTTTTTTTCTCCCTGCACTATTTGCCCATAATAAATTATTTTTAAAATTTTCAAATTCAATATTGTTTCCTTGGCTGGGTCCCATCCTGTGCCAGAACGCTTGTCCCTCCCCTACTCAGTTTGGAAGCTGTAAGACCAAAGTAAGGATAAGATCTTAAAAGAAAGGGGACCAACTTGCTTTTAGGCTAGGCCGGATGGTGGCCTCAAAGAACGAGTTTGGGAGTGTTCCTTCCTCTGCCATTTTTGGAAGAGTTTGAGAAGGATAGGTGTTAGCTCTTCTCTAAATGTTTGATAGAATTCACCTGTGAAGCCATCTGGTCCTGCACTTTTGTTTGTTGGAAGATTTTTAATCACAGTTTCAATTTCATTACTTGTGATTGGTCTGTTCATATTTTCTGTTTCTTCCTGGTTCAGTCTTGGAAGGTTATACCTTTCTAAGAATTTGTCCATTTCTTCCAGGTTGTCCATTTTATTGGCAAAAAGTTGCTTGTAGTAGTCTCTTAGGATGCTTTGTATTTCTGAGGTGTCTTTTGTAACTTCTCCTTTTTCATTTCTGATTTTATCGATTTGAGTCCTCTCCCTCTTTTTCTTGATGAGTCTGGGTAATGGCTTATCAATTTTGTTTATCTTCTCAAAGAACCAGCTTTTACTTTTATTGATCTTTGCTATTGTTTTCTTTGTTTCTATTTCATTTATTTCTGCTCTGATCTTTATGATTTCTTTCCTTCTGCTAACTTTGGGTTTTGTTTATTCTTCTTTCTCTAGTTTCTTTAGGTGTAAGGTTAGATTGTTTCCTTGAGATTTTTCTTGTTTCTTGAGGTAGGCTTGTATAGCTATAAACTTCCCTCTTAGAACTGCTTTTGCTGCATCCCATAGGTTTTGGGTCGTCGTGTTTTCATTGTCATTTGTCTCTAGGTATTTTTTAATTTCCTCTTTGATTTCTTCAGTGATCTCTTGGTTATTTAGTAACGTATTGTTTAGCCTCCATGTGTTTGTGTTTTTTACGTTTTTTCCCCTGTAATTCATTTCTAATCTCATAACGTTGTGGTCAGAAAGGATGCTTGATATGATTTCAATTTTCTTAAATTTACTGAGGCTTGATTTGTGACCCAAGATGTGATCTATCCTGGAGGATGTTCCGTGCGCACTTGAGAAGAAAGTGTAATCTGCTGTTTTTGGATGGAATGTCCTATAAATATCAATTAAATCTATCTGGTCTATTGTGTCATTTAAAGCTTCTGTTTCCTTATTTATTTTCATTTTGGATGATCTGTCCATTGGTGTAAGTGAGGTGTTAAAGTCCCCCACTATTATTGTGTTACTGTCGATTTCCTCTGTTATAGCTGTTAGCAGTTGCATTATGTATTGAGGTGCTCCTATGTTGGGTGCATATATATTTATAATTGTTATATCTTCTTCTTGGATTGATTCCTTGATCATTATGTAGTGTCCTTCCTTGTCTCTTGTAACATTCTTTATTGTAAAGTCTATTTTATCTGATATGAGTATAGCTACTCCAGCTTTCTATTGATTTCCATTTGCATGGAATATCTTTTTCCATCCCCTCACTTTCAGTCTGTATGTGTCCCTAGGTCTGAAGTGGGTCTCTTGTAGACAGCATATATATGGGTCTTGTTTTTGTATCCATTCAGCAAGCCTGTGTCTTTTGGTTGGAGCATTTAATCCATTCATGTTTAAGGTAATTACCGATATGTATGTTCCTATGACCATTTTCTTAATTGTTTTGGGTTTGCTTTTGTAGGTCCTTTTCTTCTCTTGTGTTTCCCACTTAGAGAAGTTCCTTTAGCATTTGTTGTAGAGCTGGTTTGGTGGTGCTGAATTCTCTTAGCTTTTGCTTGTCTGTAAAGCTTTTGATTTCTCCATCGAATCTGAATGAGATCCTTGCCAGGTAGAGTAATCTTGGTTGTAGGTTCTTCCCTTTCATCACTTTAAGTATATCATGCCACTCCTTTCTGGCTTGTAGAGTTTCTGCTGAGAAATCAGCTGTTAACCTTATGGGAGCTCCCTTGTATGTCATTTGTCGTTTTTCCCTTGCTGCTTTCAATAATTTTTCTTTGTCTTTAATTTTTGCCAATTTGATTACTATGTGTCTCGGCGTGTTTCTCCTTGGGTTTATCCTGTATAGGACTTGCTGTGCTTCCTGGACTTGGGTGGCTATTTCCTTTCCCACGTTAGGGAAGTTTTCGACTATAATCTCTTCAAATATTTTCTCTGGTCCTTTCTCTCTCTCTTCTCCTTCTGGGATCCCTATAATGCGAATGTTGTTGTGTTTAATGTTGTCCCAGAGGTCTCTTAGGCTGTCTTCATTTCTTTTCATTCTTTTTTCTTTAGTCTGTTCCACAGCAGTGAATTCCACCATTCTGTCTTCCAGGTCACTTATCCATTCTTCTGCCTCAGTTATTCTGCTATTGATTCCTTCTAGTGTAGTTTTCATTTCAGTTATTGTATTGTTCATCTCTGTTTGTTTGTTTTCTTTCTTTATTTTTTTAATTATTTATTTATTTTTGGCTGTGTTGGGTCTTCGTTTCTGTGCGAGGGTTTTCTCTAGCTGTGGAAAGCGGGGGCCACTCTTCATCACGGTGCGCGGGCCTCTCATTATCGCGGCCTCTCTTGTTGCGGAGCACAGGCTCCAGACGCGCAGGCTCAGTAGTTGTGGCTCACGGGCCCAGTTGCTCCGCGGCATGTGGGATCTTCCCAGACCAGGGCTCGAACCCGTGTCCCCTGCATTGGCAGGCAGATTCTCAACCACTGCGCCACCAGGGAAGCCCCCTTGTTTGTTCTTTAATTCTTCTAGGTCTTTGTGAAACATTTCTTGCATCTTCTCGATCTTTGCCTCCATTCTTATTCCGAGGTCCTGGATCATCTTCACTATCATTATTCTGAATTCTTTTTCTGGAAGGTTGCCTATCTCCACTTCGTTTAGTTGTTTTTCTGGGGTTTTATCTTGTTCCTTCATCTGGTATATAGCTCTCTGCCTTTTCATCTTGTCTCTCTTTCTGTGAATGTGGTTTTTGTTCCACAGGCTGCAGGATTATCTCAAAGGTCAACTTTAAACATTTTGCATCTAAAGTGGCTTTGGATACCTTTGGATAGAAAGTACAGTCTGAGCACTGTCCAGACACTTAGATACCTAAAGCGCATCTAAGATAACAAACCAAAGTCCTGATATTCCCTCAAAAGCTGCTCCTCCCATCAGCCCCCTTTGTCTAAGTGATACCACCCAGTTGCACACATAATCATCAACGACTTGTCTCCTTGTTACTATTTCCTTCATACCCCACATCTAATCTATCGGCAAGCCCTGTTAGCTACACCCTCAAAACACAACCTGAATTCAACCACTTTTCACTTGCTCCAAACTTCCAACCTAAGCTAAGCCATAAACATCTCTTATTTGGACCACTGTGATAGTCTCCTAACTGGTCTCCCTGTTTCTCTTCTTTATCCCCCCAAGTCTGTTCTCTATACCAGGTCATCTTATTGAGATACTATTTGGATCATGCCATTTCCACTTCAAAACCCCCTACTCGTTTAGAATAATCCACATCTTTATGCTGGCCTTCAAGACCTTACAAGAGCAGACCCTTGGCTAGCTCCTTGACCTCACGTCATACCACACTCTTCTTCACTCAGTACTCTGGCCATGTTGGCCTCCTTGCTTTCCCTTAAATACTCCACCCACCTACATGCCTGCATACTCATTGCCTCCTTGTCCTGGAGTGTGCTTACCCCAGATCTTCCATGGCTTGCTCCTCTCTTCATTCAGGTCTCCGTTCAAATGCCACTTCTCCAGTGAAGCTGTCCCCTAACAAACCTATCCAATGGAGTCCTACCTGCCTCCGCTCACTCTCCTTACATTATGATATTTCTGCACTTCCTACTATCTAAAATTATATTACTTATCTGTTTACTCATTTCTATCTGAACCCCTTCACTAGAATGTAAGCTCCACGAGGGCAAGACTTTTGTCTGTCTGGTCCACTGCTTTATCCCTAGTGCCTAAACCCGTATCTGGCACACAGAAGCTATTAAAAAAATTACTTGTGAATCTGACAAATGAATAAAGTACTCCTTGCTAGAATTCAGAGGTTGCACAAGAAAGAAAGAATGCTCTTGGTGGAAGCAGGCTTAGTATCTAGGTGCACCTCTATTCAGAGTAGAGATAAGAACAATTTAAAGGTATAACTCACTTTAATTAGTACATTATCTGCTAAAAACATAAGGGAAGTGCAACATTACAAAAGTACAGTTGACACTTGAACAACATGGGTTTGAACCTCGCGGGTCCATTGACACACGGATAGTTTTCTATAAATATGTACTATCGTCCTACACGAGCCAAGGTTGGTTGAATCCACAGATGCGGAACCACTGACTATAAACTTATACCCAGATTTTCAACTGTGTAGGGGTCGGCACCCCTAACCCCACGTTGTTCAAGGGCCAACTGTATATGATGAGGAAAGTGAAACATATTAAGTTTTAAAAACTGTCAACACGTGAACAAATTCTTTTTGTTTTGCTATGTGTTAATGAATTTTAAAAAAGTGACCACATACCAACAAGTGGATTTTTTCTTATATCCAGAACGAGCAGAGTTCTGTTGGTTTCAAGGGCCTTTAGTAAAGCCTTTGCTCCTTCACTGGTGAGGCCGCACTGCTGCAGGTCAAGTGCTTTTGATGAAAGACAAAAGGTCACTTGCTAACTCTACAGATTTAATGTATAGACAACTCTCATTTTCTCACGTGTGGAAGAGTCCTGCACAAGACAAGTCATGGCAGGTTTGTAATTTTGGGTATGGAAAAAAACAGAAACATATACGCACAGACATAATGCATAATCCAATTGAAAAACCTCTTCTTGGATGTGCAATGATAACCCTGGCTTTAGTACCAATAAATCATACAACATATTTTACAATTACAGAACTGAAGAATAACTGTATATAACCTATGAGCAAAAAACATCACAAAATGAATCTCAGTTCATTATTAGCAAGGGTGGCAGTGGCAGTGTAAACCTCACAAGCAAAAACTGGTGGAGCTCAGAAATGCACTGCATTCTTTTGATCACGATCTTGAGCTCCAAATCACACTTGAAACTAGTTAAAAGGGGAAAACAAAATAGAAGAAATGTAATAACTGTTAGTTTTAGAGCAAAAAAGACAAGTCTAAGAGGATACAAATAATAACAAATTCAAACAATGTGTGAATAGAGAATACATACTAAAAACCTATCATGAAAGTATGATGGTCAAGAACTCTCTCCATGGGGCTTCCCTGGTGGCTCAGTGGTTGAGAGTCTGCCTGCCAATGCAGGGGACGTGGGTTCGCGCCTTGGTCTGGGAGGATCCCATATGCCGCGGAGCAACTGGGCCCGTGAGCCACAACTACTGAGCCTGCGCGTCTGGAGCCGGTGCCCCGCAGCAAGAGAGGCCGCGACGGCGAAAGGCCCGCGCACTGTGATGAAGAGTGGCCCCGCTTGACGCAACTAGAGAAAGCCCTCGCACAGAAACGAAGACCCAACACAGCCAAAAATAAATAAATAAATAAAATGCTGGCTTAACTCTTAGAGAGTTTCATTATTAAAAAAAAAAAAAAAAAAGAACTCTCTCCATAAAAAGTCAGAAAAAAACCAGAAAAACTGATCATGAATTCTAGGAGTTCTGGGGCTGAACAACCTACTCATTTAAACCAAAGGGATCATCACCAAAGCACAGGTATTAAAAAATATTATATGAAAGGAAACTATCATGAGTCTTTTTTTTAAGTGTTGTGTGGACCATCACATTGAAATAACTGCAGGCTTTCAACACCCCCATGACACACAGAAATAGCAAGTCAGACATACGGATCTGACAGGATATGATACAACCCTTACAAACTCTCACTACAGAAGAATGGACACAGGGTATAATTAACCAAATAGCCAAATTAATACAAACAGCCAGTAAACCTCACCAGTAACTCAAATGAATACAAAATAAAACAAAATGTGGTTATTCTCCTATCAGATTAAGCCAAGATTCTGTAAGAAAAGCCTTTAAAATGTGTATACCCTTTTGATCCAACAACACTCTTTCTAAGAATTTAACCAAAAGAAATAGTCAGAGATATAGGTATGGATATATATCAGAGTACTATTTGTAACTGAAAAACTGGACAAAGCTTATACACAAGAATGGATAAGCTATGTGCACTGTGGCATATTCATATAATGGAACACTGAACAGTCACAAAAAATGATGCAGGAGATGCAAACTGACTGACTTGCTAAAATGCTCATACTAAATTAACTGAAAAAAGTTATAAAATTTGGAGTAATCCTACTTGCATAGAAAATGGAGAGGTACTCATTTTTGTAGTTTTACAGTTTTTTACAAGTGCTACAAGCCAGTGTTTGTGAGAGGTAGGCTTCACATCCACTGTTGGCGTGGACTACAAATTGGCATAGCATTTCTGGATGGTAATTTGGCAATGTGTATCAACAGTCTTAAAAATATGTCACACTCAGGTCATTCCACTTCTTAGTTCCTTATTCTACAGAAGTAATCCCGATGGACACAGAGATGTATACACAACGTATTCACAATGTTTCTGACAGGGAAAAACAAACTGTCTAAATATAACGGCAAAGAATTGATTAAACTATGGGACATCAATATGATGGAATACTACATGATACATCATTAAGTGAAAAAAGCAGGAATATGAAATAGCAAGTATACTCCAATTCTAGTTTTGTAATCACTAAGTGTACAAATATATTTATAGAAAAATAGAAGACTGAAAGTGTATGCACCAAAATGAACAGTGATTATGTCTGGGTATTAAGATTATAGGTAATTGTTCTCTTGTAACTCTGCATTTTCTATAAAGAATATATGCAACTCGTAGAGAAAGTTTACAAGCAAAATAAAACCCATCAGAAAAATGAGGCTTTAAAAAAAATCCTATCACAACAGTATCATGCCAAAAGCTAAGCATATATCATATTAAAAATTCAATATTTTCAATTTTAGAATTTACCTCTAAGCCATAAATCCTCACTAAGAGATTCTGCCAAAGCATTTGCACCCAGGTCACCAATGAGCGTGTTGCAGTTCAGAGTGATGCGCCTCAAACCAGCCATACAGTCAAGATCAGGTCTCCTGGAACGAAGACTCTCAGCCCAGGTTTCTTCATGCCTTCTGGTAGTCTGATACTTCAAAGATTTAATGGGATGAAATTAAGATGCTTGAAGAAGGAAACAGGGTGTGCCTACTGAGTATGGCTTATTATGTCAGAGATTTACACACACACATATCAAGCATATATGCCAGGAGAATCAACCTGAGAAATTAAACAGTCACTGCTGCTTTACGAGTCCAGTGACCCAGATTCTAGTTGGTCAGTGATTAGATTCCAGCCACTGGATGACCTGCTCTTGAACAGTTATGTAAAGTTGGACAACTCAATTACAGTCTATGAATTATTTTCCTTATCTTCTAAGTCAGGGAATTGGTTCTAAATTCTATCATTGCTGAGGCTCTAAATGTCATCATTCTGTCCTCCAATGGTCTCCAAACACCTGACTGGGCAACCCATAAGAAAACTTTTTAATATGCATCTTATTTTTTAACAAATTATATACATGAAGTTCTATACATATAATGTATGTACATTATAAACTACATAGATAGTGTTTAAATGATACAAAGCTAAATAGGTTCTAATATGTTCTTTTCCTAACTCCTAAGGCATTATTTTATTTATTTTTAAAAAATATTTATTTATTTGTTTGTTTGTTTGTTTGGCTGTGCCGGGTCTTTAGTTGCAGCATGCCGGATATTTTAGTTGTGGCATGTGGGCTCTTAGTTACGACAGGCACGTGGGATCTAGTTCCTTGAGCAGGGATCGAACCCAGGCCCCCTGCATTGGGAGCACAGAGTCTTAACTGCTGGACCGCCAGGGAAGTCCCAGGCATTATTTTTAAAACTATATTTACAAAATGGATCTCACATGCTCCCTACGGTATGCACACAAACTTGAGAGGCCTAGACTATGCCCAGCCAGTTGGATGCGCCTTGGGAAAATAATGGTTTGACATTTAACCACAAGTATTGTCTTAAAGACATTCAATTCTTTATATTCATAAAATAAAGTTTGGTAACAGGGAACACTGACTTTAAATGAAAAAAGTCTTATTACATTCTTGAAAAAATAAAAGACTCAAAGTGCCTTTGACACTCTAAAACGAAAATCATTAGGGTCATTTTTCTATTAACAATACCTTATAAAAGCTCCAAGCAGAAATAACAGCAATCACCTACACAGTGCTTAGTATGCGCCAGGCACTATTTATACAAATGAGTTCATTTAAACCTCATAATGAGGCACAGAGGTTAAGTGATTTGTCCATGGTCACTTGCTATGAAATGGGAGAAAGGGAATTTGAACCTAGGCCATTTGGCTTAGGCACCCAAGTTCTTGACTGTTTTCAGCCCCAGGGGTCAATGGACTTGCCCTGTAGAGGCTCAAAGAATTTTTCAATTTTTCAAATCTAAACTTAAACATTTCCAGCTTTGTGGGCTATACAGTTTCTGTTGCAACTACTCAACCCCACTGGCGTAGGGTGAAAGTAGCCATAGCTATCATGTAAACAATGGGTGCGACTATGTTCCAAAGTAACTTTCTTTACCAGGCGACGGGCTGGATCTGGCCCACCAGCCATAGTTTACTACCCTTGATCTGCACCATCAAACTATTCAGAAGGCTTCATGTCAAATTATTAAATAACTTTAGGCCTAAATACAGTAATTATAACCACTGTAAATTTGTTAAGGCATTATTTTAAAAACGTATTTACAAATTGCTGATGTAGTGATTTTTATTAGTTTATAAACTACAGCAGCTAGTAAACACTTGATTCAGTTAAGTCTTGAAGACTATAATGGCATAGTTTTTTCACAGTATCACAATCAATGTTTTCAGTAACTAAAAATACATTAAAATATTATTATATATTAAATCTCTTATTTCTAAAATTAAGTGGACTATCTTTACTACATGGCAGAATCCCAAACTGAAAACGGGTCATATTCTTTCAACAAAACGAAAGCTGCACTCACACGTATCAAAAGACAAAAATTAACTGCCATCTGTATCAATATATTAATGTGCTTCAATCACATATGTTTTCATGAAAGTTCAAACATAAAAAAATCACCTTTAAGATCTTGGCCATGTGATCTATCTGCTCCCTGCCATGTCAGATTACACCCCGTGAAGTTTACTGTTTTAAGAGTGGTAGAGTTCTTTACACCTTGACAAACAACTAAAAGAAAGAAAAAAAACCACACACACAATAAGATGAAGAGCCTATACATTTGCCAATCTTGACTTATTTGCTTTTCTTGAGTCAATTGGACGTTTAGAGCCACATTCTTACAATCATTAACTACAATCTTCCCAAACAGGTAACTGACGAACAGATGCATTCGAAAACTGGTAACAAAGTGTTATTCCAGTTTACAGCAGCAGTTTAATTCTATTTAGATACTAAAACTGAATACACTGAATACTGCAAACTTTATTCCCAACCACTCAGTAAAATACTACATACGTTTTGAGACACAGGAAAAAAAAGAAAAACCTAAAAATCTTAAGACTCCTCCTATTTTCATTTCCAATGATACTTCCCAATCTTGATGATCAATCAGCGATTTAAATGTCAACTATAACCCAGTATTTTATTAGGTGCTACGCAGTATACTAGAGCAATAGAAGAGAGAGGACCTCAAACCCTCTGCTCCCTCAAATTGAAAGGCAGGCTTCCTTACCCCTCCAGAACACTACTGGACACAGGGAAGAAGTCGGCCGCGCTGTCGCAGCGCAGCTTCACCGGTCATCATGGCCCGAGCGCGGCCTCGGGGACGCTGGCTGTGGACACGGTGCCCACACCCGCCTGGGGGCCCCGGCTCGCCTCCTGGCCCCTCGGGCGCCCACCGCCCGGCGGCTGCGGCCCCGCAGCGTGCGCAGGACCCGCGACGCTGCCAGAAGACGCAGGGCCACGGGCCCCAGTTAGGCACGCCCCTCCATGCCGCGCTAACTGTGGCGCCAGCCTGATCGTCCTCCGCGCCATGGGGCTGCCGTTCCAACCGACAGGCGGCCCCGTGGGGGCGGGGCTCGAGGACGTCTGTGCACCCGCTGTGCGTCAGCACGCAGCCCCGCCTCCCATGGGGACCCGGCCTGAGGAGCAGGGCGGCCGGAGAGGTAGGAGGTGTGGAGAATTAGGGGTTTCCAAAAAGCGTCTGCTGACTGATCCAAGCAAAAGTGAGACATGGTTGTATCAACGCATTTTTTAAAAATATTTAATTGCATTGGTTGATATTTTTATTATTAATTAATTAATTAATTTTAAAATTTTATTTAATGTTATATATAAATTTATTTATATTTATATATATAAATATATATTTTTATATATTTATATTTAATTAATTTTATATAATTTAATTTTAATTAATTAATTAATTAATTTATGGCTGTGTTGGGTCTTAGTCTCTGTGTGAGGGCTTTCTCTTGTTGTGGCAAGTGGGGGGGCCCCTCTTCATCGCGGTGCGCGGGCCTCTCACCGTCGCGGCCTCTCTTGTTGCGGAGCACAGGCTCCAGACTCAACGCATTTTAAAAGTAGTTAAACTCCCGACAGATGTCTGTGCTCGCCCCGCCCAGGAGAGAGCGTGCCCTCCGTGAGGGACACGTGAAAGGCTGAGTGGACATCTGCCTGTGGTCTGTTACCTGGTGCACGGGTGTGTGAATTTCTGCGGAGAGCTCTCAATTTCTGTAGTTTCTGCTGACTTGACACGGTGGTTGGCAAATGGTGACGTGTTCCATGCATTCAGGACATGATCGTGGTTACTAATAATCACTTTGTTCTCTCTGTGCATGTCTGTGTCCTAATTTTTTCTTTTTATAAGGACCCCAGTCATATTGGACTAGAGCCCACCCATTTGACCTCATTTGACCTCAGTTACCTATTTAAGGGCCTTATCTCCAAATACAGTCATATTACGAGGTATTGGGGGTTAAGACTTCCACATATTAACTTGAGCAGGACACAATTCAGCTGATAATAGAAGGTAAGAGTAATTTAAGCAAGTAAGTAACTATTTTTTAAAGTGAGTTGCTTAAAGATATGAATTGACTCAAGAAGAACAAGAAGAAATTACATAACACTGTACGTTATACAAAGGTATTAAATTAATCATCATAACATCCTGTGAGATCCACATGAAATCAGACTAAGCAAGATTAAGCAACTTATCCAGAGTTGTATAGTTAGTACTTTCCAGAATTTAAACCAGGTTATTTTCCCAGTTCCATTCTACATTATATTTTCATTTCATTATTTGAAATGAATTTTGAGTCTTCATTTTGCTTAGTTTCTGAAGTTCTATGGGGATAGAATGGAGTTGGATATTTTCAGTGACATTCACACATGGGGAAGGAAATTGAGTCCAGAAGCTTCCGTGATCTTTCCGTGGAGAACGCTAACAACAGAACCAGAAACACCGTTATCCTTTTGGTTCAGTCATCTTTCGTAACACACTACAAGAATTAATTTTAAGAAGCCCGCTGTTTTCCAAACTTTCACCAATGGGCTCTGTAGGGTCCTCTAATAATATCTAAGAGACTCATTAGTTTCACATTCCAAGCCATTTAAGACCAGGAGTTCTGACTGTTCTTTGTGAGAAAATCAAGTGACAATCATAGCTCGTAATTTAGGATGGTTTCTTCAGGGCCCAGGCAAAACCTAATACACAGTAATAATCATTGTTAATTGCATCTTTGACAATGATTGATCGGGTATCAAAGAGGTGTATAAATTGGGAGAAATTATGATCAAAGAGAAACATAGGCCACAGATGTTTAATTAATGCTCAATTATTTATGAGTTTAACTTTAGTTAAGCTAATTTTCCTTCTTCTAGACAATTTCCAATTCACCTCTACAAAGAGACCAGAATAATCACCTTCCAATACAAGATTTATTGTGTTCCTTTAATTAAGAGCCTACAGTGACTTCTACATTCACTCCACGAAGTTTTGCTATGAGAGAAAAGGAGCCATTATATTTTGTCTTGAATTAGATATGCCACCATACTTGACTTAGCTCATCTTACTGGAAGCACTTTGAGGGCAGATCCTACAGTCTTGTCTTACATCCTCTACAGAATCAAGCCAAGGGAATCACACATAGTTACAGCTGGAGGAACACTTGTTCTGGGTTGATATTTTTAGCCTTTACCACCAAGACTTTATCACCAAGACCTATCTTTACAGTCTCTAAACAGAAGACCTTCTTGCCTTCCGTTTTCATATTGACTAGGAATGTCAAGGGAAGAACTGAGAAGTAGCCATAGTCGGCTAGCAGCCAGCCCAGATAAACCATCTGTGGAGATATTGTTTCTTTCAAAAGATATAAACATAAGAGGAAGTCCTAGAGTTTGTAACAATTGTGCATAATAAAATTCCATGAAAACCTAGAAATCCAGATGCAGATCAGTAACATATTGGTTAAATAAGCTGTTATATTCATGCAATGGACAAGTGTACAGACATTAAGAAGAACGAGATACTCTTTTCTATGAGATTCTCTTTTCAATGAACTCATCAGTGCTGCAAAGACAATGTTACATAATAGCTTTTCTTTAACATTATATCAGGCATCTTCATCTTGTCCTGTATTTATTGCCAGTGTTACTAAAGGTTATCATTTACCTCTTTCTCTTTTAGATATATAATTTCTTCTTACTGTGGAAGCATTCATCAATCCCTATTTTACTATTTCTTTTAAATTAGAAATGAATATTGAATTTTATAAAATATCTTTGGGGACTATTTCAACTGATTGTATAGTTTTGTTCTCTTTTGACCTTGTTATATGGTAAATTATATTTTGTTATTTTATATTATGCTATTTATTATATATGGTATTATGTTTACTAATTACATTTATTATATTATAATTACATTATAATTAAGGTAGCATTTTGTTTCAGATAGACAAAACAACCAGTGGAATAGGAAGCATCTTAAAATTAGATGCAAGAGCGTAAGGGATTTGAGATTAAAATAAAATTGACATTTTGGATCAGTAGCCAAACATATTCAACAAAATTGGGAAACTATGGCTATCATTAATAAATTCTAGATATAGCCACTAGTTAAAAGTAAAAAAATCATGAATGTGTAAAAGTATCAGAAACCTGGGAGACTTGAAATAAATTATTCATGAGGAACACCTTTCTAAGATACAAAGAAAAAAGGATACATTTAATTATATAAGAATTAAAATTTTCCTCATGGCAAAATGCACTCCAAAGGTCAGAAAACAAGCAAAAGGAATTGGGAAATATATTTAGAAATAGATATGCTCTCTTTACAACTTTTGAGAGAAGCACATGTTTCTTTTTCCTTTAACCTGTTATGTGGGTATTAACCTATAGTGTAAGTGCATGGTTCCTTTCCTTTAACCTGTAATGTGAGATTTCATCTGTATGGTAAGTGCATGGTTCCTTTCCTTTCATCTGTAATGTGAGTGTCAACATGGGGCACTGTTTCCAAGCACAGAGTTTGGATGTTCCTGTGCTGGTCGCATCACTGACCATCCACAAAAACTTGCAAATGTTGCTTTACTTTCCTGGGGGTTAGAGTCTTAGCTAAGAAATGGAAGCAAAATAGAACCTTCCCCCAGGGATAATAGAAGGTTTAAAGGAGTAAATATGTAAATGACTTAGGACAGTGCCTAGTACAAGAGAGATCAATAGAAGTACTTATCAATTTTTTAAAGAGACAGACGAAAGAAATAAAATGTGGTGATTTCAATCTATTGATATATATTCTTGACATTAAACTACCTTTTCATTCACTGGATGACCTAACTTGCTCATGCTTTTTCTTACTCTAGTGAACCTGGGTAGCTAATATCATAGCTTAAAATTTTTGCTTTTATATTTACAAGTAAATTTGACCTGTAAATTTCTTTTTCTTACAGTCCTAATCTATTTTCAGTATTAGGATTATATAGACTTCCTAAGATGAATAAAGGAGCATTCTTCCTTTGCTACTCTCTAGAAGTTTTTCTTTATTAATACTGATGTTACCTGTTTAATAGAAGTTTGATAGAATTCCCCACCCAAACGTTCTGGGTGGGTCTGGTATTTTCTTGGTGAAAGATTGTAAACTATTGACTTAATTCCTTTACTGGTGAAAGAACTCCAGCTATATATTTCCTCTTGTGTCAGTTTTGGTAAACTTTAGGAGCTAGGAAATTGTCCACTTTACATAAATGTTCAAATTTACTGGCATTTCGTATATTCTCTGTTTGTCCTCTCTGCTATAACATTGTCCTGATTCTTTCTGTGTATTATTTACTTATGTTTTTGTTTTGCTTACTCAAAGTGTGTTTTTAAAATCTTTTCAAAGAATATTCTTTTGACTTACTAAATCACCTCAATTTTATACCTTTTTCTGTTTTATTAAGTTCTGCCCATATCTTTATTATCTATTTTTTCTATGTTCTCAGGGTTTATTGTTTTGCTCTTCTGATGTCAATTAAAACACTTGGTTATTAATTTTAATAAATCTTTTTAGTTATAAATAGTTGAACTTTTTGAAGATGCCAGCTTAGTTGTAAGTATCTAAGGGTCAGCACCTCCACATTGTTGCTGGCCTAAGCCTTAGTGCACCCTATAGCAATGTATATATTGACATTTTTTCCCCTCGACTTTCTGTGTTTTGCTACTTCTCACTTTTCTTTGGAGAGAAGCCCTCTGAAATATCCTTGAGTTACTTTACAGCCAATAAGTCTTTAAAATATGTGTATTTTTTTAAGATAAATCTACTTATATAATTAGGCAGAAAATCTGATTTGCCATATTTTTGAAAACAGCATAATTTCACTCTTCTCCATGATTAATCTGCTGTTTTACACAACCTTTGAGTTTTTAGCTTTATCAATGACATGTACTTTAGAAATTTTTTAAAGACCCTACGCACTCTTTTAAAACATCCTGTTCCTTGTTTCAGTTCTAGTTTTATGTCTATTTTCTGCCTTGCACCTGATAATTCCAACATTCAATGGATGGCCTTGGGAATCTAATTCTGGTATTGATTGTTTTTGCTGATTCTCTCCCATTGTAGCTGATTTCTTCATTATTGTGTAAATTTAGATCATGAGCTCATGTTTAGCTAAACTTTATCTGTGGGAACGCTATAGGCCTGGGTTGAAGGTCTACCTCTCCAGAGAGTGTTTAGTTCTGTGTTTGGAATACCACCCATCTGGGAGCATTTTAAGGTAACTTCTTACCTTCTGTTTGCAAGACCGCAAATAAATTTGCAACCCAAACACTGTGAACACAGATCTGGGGTTCAGAATTCTCAAGATTTCCTACCTGTTTCCTACCCAGAGCAGAGGCCAAGAGAATTTGGTCTTAGTCTCCCTTTGCCAGCAGATATTTTTTTTTACTAGCACACCCTTTCATTAAAGGTGAACCTAGGGATAGATAGGTTTAGTTCTAACTTCCCATCTAGGAGGGATGGAGTCTTATCTCCTGCTTCCCATGTGGTAATGGCCATTTTAACAACAAGTCTCTGTGTCAGGTCAGGTGTGTCATTAAACTATGGCCTGTATTCCAAATCCAGACAGCTGCCTATTTTTTATGGCCTATGAGCTATGAATAATGTTCACATTTTAACTGGTAATATTTTAAATGGTTGCTTAAGTACCTAAATAATAGCCTCAATTTTGCCTCTTTGGTCCACAAAGCCTAAAATATTTGCTATTTCGCTCCATAAAAACAGGATTACCAGCTTCTGTTCTAAGCGATCAAGATCTTCAATCCACTCTTAATATAGCTATAACTCTCACACATGTACCCCCCTTCTTTCAGGGGTCCTGGAAATTTCTACTGCACACTTCAAAAATCAGACACGCACTTAAAAATAAGGTGTTTACATTTAACCTAGCATACCGAACTCTTTTCTTTTAGGAGAGTTTTTCAAGGAATCTTGCCCACCAGATTCTTCAGAGCTTCATTAATAATGGCAAAAAATTAAAACAACTTAACATTCAACAAATGGGAATTGTTCATAACAATTATAGAAGCACATACAGTAGAAAACTATAAACTGTTATTGAAACGGTGAGACATAACTCGTTTTATTCTTCGAGAACTATGTTTATTTAGGTCTCTTTTGTTTAAATAAGTATATTTCTGTGTATGTATGTATATAATCGTGTATTTATGTACACACACATTATTTATATGATATATTTATACAAATATGTGAAATACATACCTATACACATACCTTTGATTTATATTTGTCTACATACACAGGAATATAATTATGTATATTGTATATTTATATACACTGAACTGAAAAGTGGTAGTATACATATATATTGTGTATAAATGTGTGTATATGTGCATGTGTAGAAAAACAGGTTGAGCGATATGTAAGCATGATTTAGACAGGGTTCAAGCTTTTAAAAGTAGTTATGTGTAGGTAGTGAGATTATGGCCCATTTGATTTAAAATATTGCATATTTTTACATCAATTGTTATGAACAGATTCTTACGTAAATAAAATTATAAATAGTTATACATACTTGTATGTGTAGTGTATAATTAAAATATATCTACTTTATATAAGTATTATATTTATATTATATAATATACTTGTCTTATAATAATACATTATGTATTGTGTTATATAGAATACATTAACTATAATGTATTATATCAGATAATAATAATGATATATTTCTATATTATATCATTGTTTTATAATCAATATTACATGATATATCATATTAATACTGTGAACATATTAAACGTATAAATACATTGCATTAGTCATATAGTTTGTGTACAATATATGCTATGCAAAAATACACGTTAATATAATACATAATTGTTATACATTCATATAAACAGTAATATATTACATTTATACACCAATATAATCTTTAATATTGGTATATGTATATTCTATTTAATATATACATAGCTAATGCTCTTTAAAGCCATCTGCTACAAGAAGTAGAATGAGACCAGGAGTATGGCCAAAGCAAATTCTAAAAATATTAGATTATTTATATTCACTTATATGTCATTTTCCTGGAATCTGCATCTGGCTGTTAGAGAGCACACACAGCACAATCCCGATAAAGTGCCCAGGAGGACATGGGATCCTTTATTTACTGGGACCTCAAAGGAAACATAGTGCTATTCAGTCCCCCATCAAAGAGCTAAGAGCAAATCTTGAAGCACCCAGTAAAAGCCAATTCAAACAAAAAAGCTTTTCAACTTGAAAAAGTTAAGTTCCCAAGAGACCCCCTACATCAACCACCGAAGCTCATTTGGCAGTAAAAACAATAACATTCAGCGGACAACAAGAAATCGAAAACAATAGTTGTTTTAACAAAATAAAATCCAGCAGCTAATCAGTGTCTTTCCTGTTTGAAAGAAGGCAGTGGGAAGTGGACAGAAGACCTGATAGGAAAGATAAAAAGAAGAGGAAAAGGAAAATAAAAGTTTCCAGTTTGACAATCAAGCTGTCTTCTGCATCCATTTCATCCCAAGACCACCAAGCCAGTGTGGAGGCTTTTTCCTCCTTTCCTTTTCGTGAGACTGATCACAACCAGCACTGCAGAGTCCATTAAATGAAGAAATGCTGTTGCATACATGTGTGAATGAGCTGTGAGTGAAGTACTGGAGTAGAGGACACCTAACTTGAAACGTCCTCATGAATGTCCATGTGGCTGAGCAGGAAGTTAACCTGTCATAGATGTGCTAAATCAGAATAGTTGGGTTTTATTTTATTTACTTTTCCCGGGACTCTGTTGAATGACTGTCAGCTACAAGTTCAGGCTACTTTTTGCTGACGATTAATGCACTGGGAGAGCTGAGAGAAAACTGAATAGTAGAGCTGTCTTTTTCTTGACCAGTTCACCTTACTTTCCCAAACTCAAAGTCTTTCCCTATTTCTTTCTCCTTTTTATTGTAGTAAAATGAACATAACATAAAATGCACCATTTTGATCATTTTACAATTCACTGTACAATTCAGTGGAATTTAGTACTGTCACAATGCTGTGCAACTGTCACCACTGCCTAGTTGCAAAACATTTTCATCACCCCAAAAGGAAACCTACACCCATTTTAAGCAGTCATTCCCTATTTCCCTCTCTTCCAAACCCCTGGCAACCACTACTGTATAATGTTTTCCGTGTGTATGGATTTGACACTGCTGGACATTTCGTATAAATGGAACCATACAATCTGTGGCCTTTCGTGCCTGATTTCTTTCACTTAGTTGCATCCATGATGTAGCATGTATCAGTAATCCACTCACTTTTATGGCTGAATTCCCTGATCCTGTTTTCTCCATACTGTTTGAATACAAACTTTAAAATATGTTGAGGGTGAAGCTCTGTTTTAATGGCACATCTATTAGGCCAATTCATTTAAAGAAGGTGAAAATGGAGATATTGTTGTGAAATGATAATCGTTGAGCAGCCTCAGCTAATTTGATAATGAAAAGTTTGGGAAATATTGCAAAAAATTATTTGCTTTATATTAAAAGCCTTTTAAACAAGGATTCAGGAGATTGTCTTTTTCTTGCAGGTAACTTAAATGAGGCAGAAGAAACTAACTGCCCTTTAAAACAGATTTTGAAAGGATTTTATTTATTCTGAATAGACGAATGGGAGTACAGGTTGTTCATATCCAATATGGACTCCCTGTCCAAACACTGTTTATCATTCTAGCCACCACTATCGAATTGTATTTCTTGAGACTAATGCAGCTTAACTCCTGCATATTACTTTTGAAAATTCATCTATCAAATCCATTAATACAGTATAAACAAGAGATGTTCATGTTTCAGTGCAGTTCACATATCAGGTATAAAGAGCCCTCAGTAAGAAAAGGAATCCTATATCTCTTGCCAGAATGTGGTCAGCTCTGGGGTGCTTTGCTAGCTGAAAGACACTTTTATTGTTAAGAGGATAGAGGTTGTTTAAGAGAGATGAGAGGCAAAAAATTTTAAGTACTTGTTTGTGTTAAAAACAGTGCTAGGCTATCTCATACTCTATATCAGTCAAGGCTCACCATTTTACATATGTGAAAAGCGAAGTTAAAAGTGTTTCAGTAACTTACAAAAAGGCACGCAACCACTAAATTCAAGCAAGAATTGAATCCCAAATCTGTCACACTGAAGTTTGAGCTAATATTGA
Organism: Eschrichtius robustus; assembly: GCF_028021215.1. Taxonomy (NCBI): domain Eukaryota; kingdom Metazoa; phylum Chordata; class Mammalia; order Artiodactyla; family Eschrichtiidae; genus Eschrichtius; species Eschrichtius robustus. The sequence goes on along the minus strand of NC_090834.1, from coordinate 19,210,222 downwards.
GATTAATAAAAATAGCACTAAATTAAAAGTTCAGAGATATTTTTTATTTCGTACTCTTTCACTAACCCTCTTTGGAGATAAATCATTTATATGGGCCTTAGTTTTCACAACTATAATAGTTGGAAGTTTGACTAGGTGACCTCTATGTAGTCTTCCAATTCTAAAATGTTCCATTAATTTGGCTTCCTACAATAATTGCCATTGCAATATATGCGTGCTGCCACCAAGTAGCAGTAGAGAGTACTAGTTCCTTTTTTAACCCTAGTGGGGAATGCATTTTGACATCAGACTTATCCGTCAATAGTACAGCCTGTTAATATAACTATAAAATAACAAAATAATCTGGTATTATTTCCTGTAAAGCAGAAGCTTTACATTGTGTCTATGAATCGTATCAGAATCACCTGTAGGTTTTTAAACATAGAGGAAATCCAGAACCCATTGGATGAGGATTTTCAGAGATGGGACTTGGGCATCTGGATTTTTGGGCTCCCATCATTTGTATATTTTATTTTATTTTATTTTTTGCCTATGTACAACATTTGTCACATCCTCTTGAATCTTTAGTAATTTCTGTTTGTTTTAAAAGTTTAGAATATTCCATAATCTTCACCTACTTTTCATAAGGCGTTATCTGTTATGTTTATTCACTCTTGTGCTTCTCCTGGTTAAAACTTCATTTTTTCTTTCTTTTGGGGGGGGGGCCTGCCTCATGGCTTGCTTAGTTCCCTGACCAGGGATTGAACCCCAGGCCCCCAGCAGTGAAAGCGCCAAGTCCTAACCACTGGACCACCAGGGAATTCCCAACACTTCTTTTTTAAATGACTTTTTTTCCCACTCTGATTCATTCCTGGGATCAGTTTCATGTGGGAACATTAAACCAACCTTGCATTACTAGAATAAAGCCACTTTGATTGTGATATATTACTGTTTTACATACCATGGATACAGTTTGTGCTTTAATTACAAATTTTGCATGCATGTTCAAAAGAGAAACTGGCCTATGATTCTATTCTTGTAATATTCTTTTTACTTTTGATCTGAAGCTTTCGTTGGCCTTATAAACATTTTGAGCAATATATTATTTTCTGTTTCCTGGAAGGGTTTTATGTAAGATTACCAATATTTCTTCCCTAAATATTCGGAGGAATTTACTTGGAAAGCCATTTATCCCTGGAAATCATTTTCTGTAAAGGTACTTAATTATACAAACAACTTTTTGACTAGATATAGATTTTTTAGATATTTCTTTTCTTGGGTTAGTCTTGTTAGGTTGCATGTTTTAAGAATTTGTAATTTTGGATGAATTTTCAAATTTATAAATATAAAATTATAATTTTAACAGCTTTATCGGGATGTAATTTACATACCATAATTTAACCCTTTAATGTATACAATTCAGTGGTTCTTAGTGTAACCACTAAAAGACGTGTGTAACCATCACAACCATCCAATTTTAGATTTCTGTCCCCTCACAAAGAAACCCATTACACGTTAACAATGTTTTTTCATTCTCTCAACCCTCTCAGCTCTAGGCAACCCCTAATCTCCTTTCTGTCTCTACAGATTTGCTATTCTGGGCATTTCATATAAATGGGACCATACAATATGTGACCTTTTGAGAGTGGCTGCTTTTCTTTATAGAATGCTTTCATGGTTCATCCATGTTGTAACATGGATCAATATTTCATTCCTTTTTATAGCTGAATGCTATTCTATCGTACGGATATTCCACATTTTGTTTATTCATTTGTCAGATTGACATTTGAATTTTTTCCACCTTTTGTTTTTAGAAATATGCTTCTATGAACATCCACGTACAAGCTTTTGTGCAGACATAAGTTTCTATTTCTCTTAGGTATATATTTAGTAGTGGAACTGCTGGGTCATAGGGTAACTCTATGTTTAACACTTGCAGGAACTGTCAAGCTGTTTCGTAAAATGGCCGCACATTTTGTAAAATGGCTCAGACTGTACTTTCTATCCAAAGGTATCCAAAGTCACTTTAGATGCAAAATGTTTAAAGTTGACCTTTGCTGCTGCCCAAATCATAGCCACTGTGGGCAGTCTGCCAGATGGCATCTTAGGTTTCTCAGGAAGAAATTAGAATACACAAAGGGGGAACTAAGTGTACAATTACATAAAGTAGATTTCATATTTAATTTTATGGGAAAAGCAATAATTAGGTGGCTTTTGGTTTTAACTGGAAATAGCCACTCATTGGGAAATAATTACTCGCTAATGGCCTTAGCGAGTCACTCTGGAGCTTCTCCTAGAACTAGAAAACCTAAGCTCTGCTCCCAGCAGAACCTGGAGACGGTGCCCAGTGCTGGCGAGGCAGCACAGAACAGGGGAGTCGTCGCTGGAGGGAGCGGAAGACAGTGCAGCCACTCTGGAAAGGAGTTGGCCAGCTCCCTAGAAAGCGAAACGCCATTGCCCGCTTTTCCCCAATGTCACCTCTTGTGAAAGTCAAGTCAGCGTCCCAGCAGGATCCTGACGTTGACACGACTGCCCCTGTCATCCGTTGCCCTGGGAAGGCCCCCGGCGGCTTTCGGTCTGGGGCTCTTCCCAGTCAGGCGAGCGTTTGTGTACAGCTTCTGTGTGGACTTCAGTCTCCATTTCCCCGGGGTAAGTGCCCATGACTGCGGTTGCCGAGTCCTGCGATGGCTGCTTTTGTAGGAAGTTTCGCAGTAGGGGAGTGCCTGGCCTGAGCCCCGCGTGCCGGCCTCTGCCCATCTCTCTGCCGCCTCAACCCCAGGAGGGAAGGTCCACGTGGACCAGCGCTCCCTCTGCACCTGCTCTGCCCTCGGTCCTCAGGGTCACAGGGCTTCCCCAGAGCACGGGCGGCGTTGGCCCCTCCCTGAGTCCTGCCCCACCCCCGCCTCATCCGGGGCCCCCGCCGCCCGTGGCTTTGGTGGGAGGGTCTCAAGGAAGGACCCCCTCCTCCGAGCCTACTCCACCCTCAGCCCCCTTTCCCACAGAGCTTCCGCCCCAACGCCAGGCCCGTGGGGCTCCCGCAGCAGCAGCGCTGGGACTGCCGGGTTTCTGCAGTTCAGTTCGGACTCCATCTACCCAGAGTCAGAGCCCGCAGGTCAGGGCTCGGCCCACGCCAGCCACAGGTCCACGTCGTCCTCTGCGCTTGTGGCCGACAGGCTGTGTCAGGAGTTCCCACGCCCCCAGCCTGAGTTCCGTTCGTTGGCTAGCGCGGGCCCCCAGAACACAAGCCCCCAGTCCACGGACTAGAGCACCGGGCTATTCGAAAGGAACAGCCAGGTGGAAGGAGGAGGTGGGGAGGCGTGGGGCGGGGCGCGGGGCTTCCAGGCCGCCTGCAGGCGCCCACCCCACAGCTCTCTGAACCCCATGTTTACTGAGATTTTGTTCCACGAGCACGATTACAGCGGGGGCCATGGGCAACGGATTCACGTTGCAACCCCTGGCCCTCTCCCCTCGCAGGAGGTGGGCAGGCAGGGGGACTGTAACATGCAACCCGGCCTGTGGCTTTAGGTTTAGGAGCTGTGTGCCAGGACTGGGGGCCAAGACCCGACCCCTTTCTCCCGTAATTCACAGCGCGGCTCATCCTGGGCACGGAGGCTGGGGGACGACGGGAGGCTGAAGAGCATGGCGTCCACCTTCACCCCCTCCCTCCTCTCTTGGCTGAGCCCTGCGGCCGCGCGGGTTCCCAGTGGGGCACCCCCCCCCCGGGGGGCCTGTCCCTTCAGGTCCTCCCAGCTGCCTGACACCCCTCTGCCCCCAGCGTGGACCCCCAGAGCCCCCAGCTCTTCCCACTCCTGGTCCAGCAGGACGGGGTCCCTGCGGCACCCTGGACAGGCGGGCGATGGGCAGCCCGGCCCCTCCCGGGAGGCAGCCCCGTGGGGTGGGGAGGGGGGCGGGCACTGCGAGCCACCCATGGTCGAGCGCGTCGCCTCGGTGCGTGGCGTGGGGCGCCGTGGCTACACGCATCTTGATGGCCGGGATCAGACCCAGCTCTGCCACCAACTGGCTGGGTCCCCGGAGGCCGGTCACTGGACCCCATTGTCCCTGTTCACCATCTGCAACGTGCGTGACCTGAGGACCCCCTCACAGGTGGTCGTGAAAGCTGACCGAGTCGGTTTGTGTGGAGGACAGAGAACAGTGAGGCCAGCAGGTGCGGAAAGAGCTTGTCACTCATGGTTCTGGGCAGGGGCACGCCTTGTCACCTAGGGCCTCCCAGGAGCACGAGGGTTCGGCAGGAATGAGGGGAGGGGTGGCTGGGGACTGGAGCCTGAGGTGTGGGTCCCCGGGAAGGAGCAGGCTCAGGATTGGCTAGAATGAGCCCGGGTCTCCGGGCCTCTCCGGGGTGATGAGGGCAGGGGGACGGTGGCCCCGAGTGTGGGAGCCCCGTACAGAAGGGGCTGGGGTGCAGCCCTGCGCTGGCTGGTTTGCGTCAGAAAGTGACAGACGCGGTGAACGCGGGTACCAGGCCCGACCCAGGGCTCAGCGACAGCTCTTGTTCCTCAACACAAACGCTGTCCCGCTTCGGCCGGTGCTGTGCCTTGCGGTGGAGGAAAGCGGGACTCAGAGGACTGTGGGACTCCGGCATCCAGGGTGGGGCCCGGGCACGTGGGCCCCGAAGTCCACCAGAGCGGCGGGCACATGGAGCTTCGAGGCTGGGGGAGGTGAGGGTGTGGACAGTGGGGCTGCGCAGACCGCCTTGACACTTGAGAACCACTGGCCCGAGGGACCACGGGGACGCCCGTGGAGGGGGGCGCCCAGGAGAGGCGGCCTGCTGGCGCGGGGCGGGGTCCTGAGTGCCGCCCCGCCCTCCCAGGGCGCCCTGTGCTCCTGCCCAGTCGTGGCCGGTGGGGCCGTGAGGCTGCAGGGAGGCCAGAGCCCGGCACGGCGCCTGCTGCCCGCAGAGGCCCGGCGTCGCTTGCGCTGCTTCTGAGCCAGGCGTGCCCGACGAGCCCGTGCGCCTGGCAGAGCCAGCGGGCACGCTCCCCCGGCGCCCCTCCTGTCCTCGGACAGGCACGTCTGCTCAGCCGGGGAGCGGGGCCGGGCGCGCTGAGTCCTGGGCCGGGCAGGGGGCGCAGCCTGGGCAGGTCCTTGAGGCGCCCTGCCTGCTGCTGGCCCGGCAGGGGCCCCGCGGAACCGGCACCTTCCTCTGCGCCCCACGTCGCTCCCTCCCCCAGGCTGGTCCATTTTTACCTGTTTCTGCAAACCGGATAGACCCTGAAGGGACAGAAACTTAGCTCCGTTGAAAAGGCTGAAGCTTAGGCTGTCACCTTGGGGTAACTCCTGAGGAGGGTCCTAACAGTTAGGACCCGAGGCCCTTTCTTTCCCATCTCCCTCCTCTCGTCCGCCTCATCCGCCTCTTCTCCTTGAACCCCCCTCCGTGCCCCCGCCCCCTGTTTTTACGGCCATCTTCTTCCTTCAGAAAATCAAGAGCATCAAGAAGAAGCTGAGGACTTCCCTGTTAGCGCAGTGGTTAAGAATCCGCCTGCCCATGCAGGAGACATGGGTTTGAGCCCTGGTCCGGGAAGATCCCACATACCACGGAGCAGCTAAGCCCGTGCGCCACAGCTATTGATCCAGCGCTCTAGAGCCCGTGAGCCGCAATTACTGAGCCTGTTTGCCACAACTGCTGAAGCCCGTGCGCCTAGAGCCCATGCTCCGCAACAAGAGAAGCCACTACAATGAGAAACCTGCTCACCACAACTGGAGAAAACCCGTGTGCAGCAACGAAGACCCAATGCAGCCACAAATAAATTAATTAATTTTTTAATTTTTAAAAGATAATAATAGTAAACATCACACTTTAGCTGGGCAGGAGTCAGAGTTTTATTATCAGTCTAGGCAAGACCAAAAATTCAAAGCAAATTCAATTTTGCTTAAGGGAACATTGGAAGGTAACAATTCTTCATATCACATGCCTCATATGACCCATTTCAAACCATAGAGAATGACACCTTTATGTGTCACTGTCCCAGGAGACAAACAAATGTGAACAGCTAAAACATTTAAAAGTGCACCAAGCTTCTGAAGTCTCAAACAAAACTTGAATTTTCTGTACATACTCCTGTCAAATGAAGTTATTTCCTGTACACCACTCCTCTTGCAAAGTGGTCTTCTATTTCCTTTCATTTGACCTAGATCGGCTAGGAGACCTAGAAAAAGATCGGGACGGCTTGTGATTTCTTTCCTGGGACAGGGATCTCTCTCTTCTCCTATATCTAGAAAGGGACCTGCTCTGGCTGAGGGAGAAGCTTCTCCGTCTTGGAGATGTGTGGCGAGGTGGAGGACTCCTCCTCTGATAATCATCTCGAGGGCGACGACCCCAAGAAGGAGGCGGTCACGATTTCGACTTCTCTTTTCCCCATTCGACAGGTCCACTCTTACTCAGCAGCCACATAGCATTCTCCCATCTAGTTCTCGGACAGCATCGGCTGCATCTCGGGGGTCTTCACGTTCAACAAGAGCGAAGCTGGGAGGGTTTTTAGCAACCCACACACTTCAGAGTGGTCCGTAATAGCCTAAAGCTCGTTCCAATTCAGTCTTGTTACCACTGTTTCCAAGATTCCCTACATAAACTTGACAGTCCAACGGACAGGAATCACGATGCAAGACCCTCATGGCTCCTGGGTTTCACGGGCCACAGGGTGATCCTGGACCTCTAGAATCTGGCAGCTGAATCTGCTCGCACAAGCTGTCCTGTGGGGATGCTTTTCCCCCTATGTGTCCAGCCCGGGGCCCTACTGGCTTGGCCCGGCCTCCCGGGTGAGAGGGTGAACCCCAGCTCCCTGGAGCAGACACTCAGAGCCCTGTTGACCGGACTCACGGGACTGCAGCAGCGGCTGGACATGTGTGGCCAGCCTGGTGGTGTTTGGCCCCGTCTGCAGTTCCAGTTCCAGCTGAGAAAGAGCCTCGCTCTGTAATTTTCTCCTGGTTATGTAAGGATCCCCGGTGTCATTTGACAGAAATGTAGATGGTGTGTTCTTTCTCTGTTTTCTCCCTGCTTCCTCTCCTCTCTGTCTCTGTCTGTCTCTGTCTGTCCCTCTCCCTCTCTGCCTCTCCTTCCCTGCTGCTCCCACTCCTTCCTGAGAGAGGATAGACAGTGTGTGAGAGAGGGAGACTCAGAGGGAGAGGGAGGGAGGGAGAGGGAGGGAGAGGGAGAGAGGGAGAGGGAAGAGGTAGAGGAAAGAGGGAGAGGGAAGAGGGAGAGGGAAGAGGGAGAGGGGGAGAGGGAGAGGGAAGAGGGAGAGGAGAGAGGGAGAGGGAAGAGGGAGAGGAAAGAGGGAGAGGGGAGAGGGAGAGGGAAGAGGGAGAGGAAAGAGGGAGAGGGGGAGAGGGAGAGGGAAGAGGGAGAGGGAAGAGGGAGAGGAAAGAGGGAGAGGGGGAGAGGGAGAGGGAGAGAGGGAGAGGGAGAGAGGGAGAGGGAGAGAGGGAGAGGGAGGGAGAGGAGAGGGAGAGAGGGAGATGGAGGGAGGCCTCTTCCTCCCTCCCTCTCCCTCTCTCCCTCCCTCCCTCACCCTCTCCCTCCCTCCATCACCCTCCCTCCCTCTCCCTCTCCCCCTCTCCCTCCTTCCTCTGCCTCTTTCCTCTGCCTCTTTCCTCTCCCTCTAGAGACGGAGGGAGAGGGAGAGGGGGGAGAGAGAGAGGGAGAGGGAGTGAGGGAGAGGGAGAGAGAGAGAGAGAGGGAGGGAAACAGGGAGAGAGAGGGAAGGAGACTTTTCTCCTTCCCTCTCTCTCCCTGTTTCCCTCCCTCTCTCCCCCCTCTCTCCCTCTCCCTCTCTGCCCCCTGCCTCTCCCTCTCCCTGTCTCCCTCTCCCTCGTCTCTGCCTCTCCCTCTGTGTCTCCCTCTCTGGGAGGGAGTGAGGAGATGGAGAGACGGAGGGAGAGGGAGAGTTGGAGGGCGAGGGAGAGGGAGGAGAGGGAGAGAGGGATAGAGGGAGGGAGAGACGTCTCTCTCTCCCTCCCTCTATCCCTCTCCCTATCCTTCTCCCACCTCCCTCTCCCTCTCCCACCTCCCTCTCCCTCCCTCTCTCTCCCTCTCCCTCCACCTCCTTCCCTCTCCAGAGAGGGAAGGAGGTGGAGGGAGAGGGAGAGAGAGGGAGGGAGAGGGGGGAGGGAGAGGGAGGGAGAGGGAGAGACGGAGGGAGAGAGGGAGAGGGAAAGAGGTAGAGGGAGAGAGGGACAGGGAAAGTGGGACAGGAAAGTGGGAGGGAGAGGGAGAGAGGGAGAGGGAAAGGGGGAGAGGGAGAGGGGTAGGGGGAGAGGGAGAGAGGGACAGGGAAAGAGGGAGAGGGAGAGAGGGGGAGGGAGAGAGGGACAGGGAGAGAGGGAAGGAGAGGGGGAGAGGAAGGGACAGAGAGAGGCAGAGGAAGAGATGGAGGGAGAAGGGAGAGTGAGAGGCAGGGAGGGAGAGGGAGGGAGGAAGAGAGGGAGAAGGGCTGAGGAGGGGGGCTCCCTCCCCCTCCCATGCTCTCCCCACTGCTTTCTCTTTCTTCTGCTTCAACAGACACCAGGCACCTTTTAGATCAGCTCTGAAGTCAACGTTGATGCTTGGACGGCCTGACCTCCCTGCTGACTTCCAGCCCTGGACCACAGCTGGGAGATGAAGTCTATGGGGCCCTGGGCGGCGGGCTGCACAGGCCCCTTCTCTGATGCCCAATCTCTCCTCGTTTACGAGGCAGCCGCCAGCTCCCCTCCCTGACTCCCCAAGATTTTGGGCCTTGTTAATATGTGTCCATAATGCCATGAGCTACTATTTAACTTTTCTACGAGGACCCATTTCCCGAAATGCAGTGGTTTTCGGCCTTGGCTGCACTAGAGAACCCCCAGGGAAGGGAGAGAAGTCTCTCCCTCCCTCTCTCTCCCTCTCCCTCCGTATCTCCTTCTGCCTCTCTCCCTCTCCCTCTGGGGTGATGCCCGATGAGCTCAGATTCGCAGATGTTCCCCACATCCCCTCTCTGTGCCTTGCGTGGGGTCTGGGCCTTCTCACTGTGGCCCGGGTACAGCCTTGACATTCAGACATCGGTTCCTGCAAGGACACTTGCGTTTGGTCCATACCGCGGGTGGCTGCAGCCTGTGCTCCCTCCCGTTTAGCATCTTCAGTAGATGGGGGCTGTGCACGAGCCCTTCATCTTCCCCGCAGACACCACTGGTGCTTGCTCGGCCTCGCGGGTGATGTGGGGGGCACGGGGGGCAGTCCTGTGTCCCCACCTTCTTGGGCTGCAGACAGGCCACGTTGGTCCTGTGGTGACTGGGGACTCCCAGGAGAACCCCACCGCAGAACCGGAGAGGTGGCCCCAGAGAAGGTGGCGTACGCCTGGGGCCGGGCCTCACCAGCCAGCCATGGGCCACCTGCAGCAACAGGCGTCTCGACGTCCAGGGGCTGGGTGTTCGGGCGCCGTGGGCATGAGCTGCTGTCTGCTCGGCAGCCGAGTTTGTAATGTTGAGCCCGGGGAGGCCCCTGGGTGGCTCCTGGAGAGGCTGGTCGCATTTCTTCCTGCCCTTGGCCTTAGAGCCCATCACGGTTCACACCGTTTCTGGTTCCAAAAGGACCTGTGTTAAGAAAGACCACGTGTTAGGACAGCACCAAAGTGTCTAGAAATCCGGGCCAGGAGGAGGAGGGAGGGGGATTGGCTGTGCCCGCCAGTGGCCTGAGAGGCCTGCCCGCCCGCAGAGACCTGGCCCGGGGCCCCACGGGGAGGGCATGGCCCACGGTCCCCAGCGCCGGCCGGCTCTGGGTTCCAGGAGAACTGCACGATCCTCGGGGAGCTGGTGAGGCTGCAGGCCCAGAAGTCCTGCCTGCTGGGGTTCAGCACGCGTGCTGACTCCGTGCTGGAGATGAACATGGCCAAGACCAGCCAGGTGGTGGCCACTTTCCTAGGTAACCCCGCCTCCACCTGAGTCCCAGTGGGGAGGGCGTCAGGCGGACCTTAACTGGACGTGGTGCTGCCTGAGACCCCACTGTGTCAGCCCTTGGGGGTCACCTTCCCGGACCCTTCATTCTGCCTCGAGGGGCGCAGGGTGGGGCAGCTGGGGGGCCGCCACAGGGACATAGCCGAGCCTCTCCCCTCCGCCCGCAGATGAGCTGGCCCAGAAGCTGAAGCCCCTCGGGGAGCAGGAGCGGCCGTGATCCTGGAGCTAAAGAAGGCCGAGTGCCAGAGGCGGGGCCTGCACTTTGCCGGGCTCATCAATGCCTGGGACCTGCACTACTACATGAACCAGGGGGAAGAGACGTGCTACCACGAGGACCAGTACCTGCGCAATGAGTCCTTCCCCATGCAGGTGGTCACGCGCGGGCTGCTGGGCATCTCCCAGGAGCTGCTGGGGCTGACCTTCGACCTGGAGGAGGGCGCCAACGTGTGTCACCAAGACGTGAGGCTCTACACGGTCCGGGACGTGGCCTCGGGCAAGGTCATCCATCAGCAAGTTCTACCTGGACCTCTACCCTCGGTGCGTGCGTGCGTGCGTGAACCTGTCGGCCATGGGCCGGGGCTCCTCTGCGGAAGCTGGGCCTCACCCTGCGTCCCTCCCCAGGGAAGGGAAGTCCGGGCACACGGCCTGCTTCGGCCTGCAGCCAGGCTGCCTGCAGCAGGATGGGAGCCGCCAGATCGCCATCGTGGCCATGGTGGCCAACTTCACCAAGCCCACGCCCGACCCGCCCTCCCTGCTGCAGCACCATGAGCTGGAGACCTACTTCCACGAGTTCTGGCAAGCGATGCACCAGCTCCGCTCCCAGGTGGGTGCGGGCGCGGGGCTGTGGGCAGGGGCCGGGGAGGGCCCGGGCGCGCGTGGTCCTCAGGCAGACCCTCGCCACGGGATTCTTCCGCTGATGTCACCCCGCACGTGGCGACGCCCTCGGTGTCAGCTTCCATCATCAAAGCCCACGCACTGGGCACGTAAACAACAGAAATGGATGTCCTCGAGACTCTGGAGGCTGGAAGCCCCAGATCAAGGAGTCAGGACTGGTTCCCTGCATGTTAAGTACATGTACTCAAGAGCTGCCTTTAAAAAAGACAAGAGAAAAGAAAGGCACGTTGCATGCAAGTCTGGTGACAGGCGGCGATGAGAACCAGAGAGAAGGCTCTGGGGCCGGGAGCGCCACGCCCTGTGAGGCCCTGGGGCTGCTGCCAGTCTCAGTGGAGGCTCAGCAAGTCCCAGTGACTTCCCCACGGCTGGGGGGGCGGGGGGGGGCGAGCTGAGCGTCTGGGCCCAGGACCCACTGCTCGTTCAGTCTTCCTGCGGTCAGCCCTTCATCCTGAGAGCGATGCTCTCACAGGCTGCACCGGAGTGCGTGGGGACAGTTTCCTGAGCTGTGCAGCCATCACTACTGCCCTGTTTTGGAACATTTCCATCACCCCAAAAATGTCCATCACGTCCTTAGTTATCACTCCCTCCCCTCCCCAGCCCCTGACAACCAGGAACCCACTCTGACTCTGTGGATCTACCTGTTCTGGAAGTTTCCCCTCAGTAGGGTCACACCCTGTGTGTCCTTCTGTGTCTGACTTCTCTCGCTGAGCATCGTGTTCTCAGGGTCCATGCACGTGGCAGCGAGTGTCAGGGCTTCACCCCTTTGCGTGGCTGAGGGCCGGAAAAAAGAAAAGAAAGGCACGTTGCCTGCGACTCTGGTGACAGCCGGTGATGAGAACCAGAGGGAAGGCTCTGGGGCCGGGGGCACCGCACCCTGAGAGGCCTTGGCGCTGCTGCCAGTCTCGGTGGGGCACGGGCAGCGCCATCCCCCAGGGGCTGCGGGACAAGCTCATCAAGTCCCGGCAGGCCAACTCAGGTGCAGCCGGGCCGAGGGAAGGGAAGGGGGCGCCCGGACCGCCCGGCTGGAAAGCGCGGCCTGGACACAGTGCCATCCCCCCGTCTCCTTCCTCCCGCCCCCCAGGCCTCTTCAACCTGCGCCAGATCGTCCTGGCCGAGGTTGACCAGGCCCTGCACATGCAGACGCCTGTGGACCCAGCCCAGAAGAATGCCCGCCTCTGCCAGGAGATCCTCGGGGGCCCAGCCATGCCAGGTAGCCAAGCACACGCCGGGCCCACCTTAGCGGTCGGTTGGCGGCTACTGCCTAGGTCAAGAGGATCGTCTGGTGGTGTGTGAAAGGGGACCGACTGACAGGCTCTGGCCGAGGCCCGGTGACCTCTGGCCTCTTCCTGCCTCGGTTCCTTGGCTGGTCCCTCCAGCTGTGGCCCGCGGAGTCTGAGGGTGGGGTGGGCGTATCTGCACGTGCTTTCTGGAGAGCCTGGAAGAGGCAGGAGAGGGCTTCATAGCCCAGACGAGGGAACGCGTGGACGAGGTTTGCCCATGCGTGTCGGTGCGGACACGCGGTTCACTCCCTCGTGAGCGCTTTAACCCGCGCTCTCCCCGTGCTGGAGGGCGAGCCCTGACTCATCCCTCGGAGCCTCGGCAGTTGACCTTGTAAGAGGCTTAGGGGTGAACCCTCGTGAGCTTCAGCAGAAAGTCGGCAAAGATTGATTTGTGTCCCTCCACTGAGTTGCCCACAAGGTCCCCGTTTTCTACAAGTGTTGGGCCAATACTCCCTCTAGTGGCAGGGGACTGAGACAGGGCTGTTGGAGGCCCCCCGCTCTGGGGAAGGGGCACCGAGCGGCCAGGGGGCCGGGCAGGAGCCTCTCCGCGTGTGTCCCACGGACCCACCTGCCTGCGACCTTCGGCCGCCTGGCAGGAAGATACAACGCCCAGTCCTATGGCTACCTGTGCAGCGAGGTGTACTCCGCGGATACGTTCCACACACGCTTCAAGCAGGAGGGCGTCCTGAGTGGCAAGGTGAGAGACCGTCCTGCCGCGCAGACCAACACGGAGGTCCTTGGCCTGGGCCTAGATGCTTGTGCCGCCCGCCTGGGCCAGCCAGGCTCTGAGAGCCCTGCCCTGGACCTCCTGCTCCCCGCCCTTTGTTCAGTCACAGCAGAGGTGGCCACACCCACACCCTCAGTGAAGGCGGAGCTCCACCCTCCTGCAGCCCCGCCCCCTCTCGGCAGGTTGCCATGGACTACAGAAGCTGCATTCTGAGGCCAGGCGGCTCCAAGGATGCCAAGGGCATGGTGAAGCTCTTCCTGGCTTGCGACCCCAGGCAGGATGCCTTCCTCCTGAGCAAAGGGCTGCAGGTTGAGGGCTGCAAGCCGCCGGCCTGCTGACGGCACGGGGTTCTGGCCACCCAGGCGGGCCCGGTGCCTTAGCGCCCCGCCGGGGCGGGGGAGGGGCCGCGTGTCCTCCCAGCCCCTGAGTCCCTGGCGGCCGGCCTCAGCCAAAAGTCTCCACCTGGACGTGTCTGGAGAGCCTGGCGTCAAGGCTCCCCCTTGTTGCACTAATGCAATCCCTTCCTGGGGAGCTTTCCTGCTTACAAAACAGTTCTTTGAAAACGCAGCCATTCATAAAAAGACTCCACTCCTGGTCTCTGCCTGCGGTCCCTTCCACCACAGGAGCGGCATGGGGGCCATCACACTGGGGGGAGTTCTGACCTTGGTCGGGGATCAGCCCTGCGGCTGTTGCAGGATGCTCTCTGCTGGTGTAGCGTCTGGGTCACTGGGAGATGGCTGAGCTGTGGGGTGAGTTCAGACGGGGATGGCTCCCCCAACCCCGGCTGGGCCGGCTCTCCAGTGAGGGGGTGTCAGGTTCCTGCCGGCCTCTCGCCTGCCCGGCACTGTTTGGCATGGCGAGGGCTGTGATTGGCTGCAGCTGCTTCTGGCGGTGGGCACAGCTGTGGGAAGCCCGGCTGTGGCTGTCCCTGTGCCCGTGCCCTGTCCTCCTGCTCACAGCCGGCCGGCTGGCTCCCTCCGCTCATCGGCAGCTGGTGAAGTCTGGACCACAGCAAGGGGCCGCCTTCCTGGGTCCTAGCAATTCTTCCCAAAGGCCTTAGGGATGTGTTTTGGCGGCAGTAGGAATTCAGAGAGAGTGCTGCCCCACTGGAGCGGTAGGGTGGGTCTGGACCATTCCGTGTGTCCTTCCCTGGCCTTTGAACTCCTCGGGAGCCCTGCCTCCGGCCCTTCGCCCCCACAAAGGACGCCAGGCAGCGGAGCGAGGGCGCGGGCAGCGCCCCGACCTTCTCCCCGGGGCCCAGGAGGGCAGGCTGTGCCATGTTCTGTCCTCCCCTCAGCCTGCCCGCCCGTTCTCACCCGCCCTGGGCCAGTCGGCTGTGGACCAGGCTGTGGTGTCTGCCCTTCTGCAGACCCGGCTCAGCTCCCTGCACCCACTTCTGTGCCATCTGTGTTCTGGGCTGGTCGCAGGCCCAGAGCCAGTGGGCAGGCACCCCGTGGCCGGGAGGGCTGTTCCTGCGAATTGCCTGGGGCTCGAAAGGGAGCACAGCCGGCCTTCCATCCCGCGCTTCTCGATGGACGTGGAAGGGGCGTGTCGGGGCCTGGGGGCTGCTCCTCTTCCTGTGCACCGAGCCCCCCGATGGTCCCCGTGCAAAAACCAGGTGTGGCGTTGGCACCCCAGCCGTGTGCCGGGCAGTCTGTGGCGGGCGCCACAGGCCTCGGGCTGGTGGGCCACAGGGTTCCCAAGCGGCAGGTCAGGACTGAGAGGGTGAGGCCTTTCTCTGGGTCCAGGGCCCAGACTGACGCCGGCTGGAGGCCCCTCCGCTCACCCCCCAGCCCCTGCCCTCACGTGAGCCCCCAGGGCTGAGCTCAGGTGTTGCATGCCCAGGCTCTCCGGCAGCCCAGCCCGTTCCCACTCCTCCATGGTCACTGAAGGACTTGGAAGCAGGTTGCCCCACAGAGACTGCTATTCCCCGAGCCCTGGGCAGGGGGCAGGGAGGACGGGCACAGGGCCCTGCAGGGGTGTGGGCGCCGGGGCAGCTCCACACAGTAAGAGCATCTCACCAAAGACAGTGCGTTTCTCCAGCCGCCCCGGGACCTGGGCTCAGGTCCTGGGGCAGGAAGGGGCAGCAGTGCAGCTGTTAGCTGTCACTGGGGGTCGACTGTGGCCCGGTGCCACCTCTTAGATCCTCCCCCGTCCCCTTCCGGGGTTGCGACCGGACCCCTGCCAATCGGGTTCTCACTCCTCCCCATCCCCTACGCCTGCTCCATGAAGGTGGAAGGAACACATTTTTTAAAAGGTTAGAGCTCGGGCTTCCCTGGTGGCACAGTGGTTAAGAATCCGCCTCCCAATGCAGGGGACAAGGGTTCAAGCCCTGGTCTGGGAAGTTCTCACACGCTGCGGAGTAACAAAGCCCGTGCGCCACAACTACTGAGCCTGCACTCTAGAGCCCGCGAGCCACAACTACGGATGCTCGCGTGCCTAGAGCCCGTGCTCCGCAACAAGAGAAGCCACCGCAATGAGAAGCCCACGCACCGCAACCAAGAGTAGCCCCCGCTCGCCGCAACTGGAGAAAGCACGCACGCAGCAAGGAAGAGCCAACGCAGCCAAAAATAAATAAAATAAATAAATAAAATAAATTTTTAAAAATCGTATTAAAAACCTATTAATGAGATTTTAAAAAAGTTAGTCAGTTAGCTACTTAGTTAATTGTGCCGGGTCTTAGTTGCCACAGGCCGGCTCCTTAGTTGTGGTAATCAGATATTTTATATGCTTTTTTGTTCCTGAACAAAGGCCTCAGAATCCAGTACCTATTTGATAACACTCACAGCATAGCTCAGCACGGAATAGCCACATTGTTTTTCTTTGGCTGCTATGTACCAAACAGCCTTTTGTACTGTTTTACCAAATGCATGTATTTAATACCTGTTTTAAAAAACATAGTGAGATCTCAAAACTTTAAATTGACTAAAGTAAGATTCTCTCTGTAGTACTACTTGTTTGACCAACAAACACTACCTGATGACACCGGTGTGGTGCACTGAGCCTTACTCTAGCATATCGGGATAAACCCTGTTGCGACAAGTGTTCACCCTCCAAGTCCCCAAGGCCTCTCACACACTGCCAGCGAAACTGCTTCCTGCTTGGGAAAGAGTGCCCCAGTTCGTTTCTTCAGAAGCTTGAAGGCTATGGAAGCCCTCCAAAAGTTTAGAGGGCAAAGAACAACTCTAAAACTGGCACATTTGTTTAAAAAAAAACACTTGTCAATATTACAAGAGCCAGCTTGCTTCCCTTGTGACACGTTTTCTTAGGAGGCAAGGGATGTGGCCATGTGACTTGGACAAGCTGTTTCCCTCTGTCTCAGTGTCCCACCTGTGAGTGGGTAGTCTGACAACTTAATTACAGACATCTGAATAAGGATCATGAACAGTGGCATCTAATTTCCAAAATAAAAACAGGAGAATGAGTATGTCTTTTACAACAGGACGTCAAGTCTACCTCAATGATATTGCTAGCCTTGAGTCCAGTGCTTCTCGCTCAGTGCAATTGTGCCCCCCAGGGGACATCTGGGAAAGCCTGAAGGTGATTTTGCTTGTCACAACTGGGAGGAGAGAGAGGGAATGTTACGGGCATCTAGTGAGTAGAGGTCGGGAACTTGCTAAACACTCTACGATGCACAGGACTCACACCCACAGCAAAGGTTTATCTGGCCCCAAAAGTCAATGCCTTGCTTGAGAAACCCTGCCTTAGAGCAAACCACGGATACTCATCTTTAGCAGGTAACAAGGCATTTACTACCCACCTGTAAACCTACAGACTTCCCGACTTACACAGCTAATCCTGTGGCAGGAATGAAATAGATAGCGTGTGACCATCTGGTAGTATCTAGGTTTGCCCCTCAAGTCACACGGGACAGTGCTAGAGACTGACATTTTCTATATTGGAGGCCTTTGGCAAGCCACCAGTTTTCTAACCTAAAATGTCTAAGCAGCATTATTACAATACACATAATAACGCGACAACTCTGCTTTTACAGAGAAATTAGATGTGGGAAAGGAGCTTATCTGACATCAGAAGGAAATGCTCTAAACGCATCACATCTGCTGGTTTGACTGGAAAATCTTGACAGCTGGAGAGGTAGGAAGGTAGACAGGAGAGAACACACCAAAGTTACGGGCCTGCTGACTCCTCGGGTCTAACCATAATACACTACGTACTGCCCTGGGTCCAGGGATATGTTCTAACACCCTCTCAGTCACTTACGGTCCATAGACAGACCAAGTGTACATTCACAATTACCAGCAAGTGTACCAAAATAAGGCAGAGTTAAGAAACTGAAACGCGAGCCCTACCTGGTCTTTTTCTTCTTCATCGACAGAATCACCTGATTTTGCTTCTTCAGGGTCTTCCTCAGGTTTCTGTTTGGCAGGGCTGTCACACACAGTAAGGCCAACTGGTAGCTCAGCCAGACCCTAGACTTGCAGTGGGCACAAAACAACTTATATTCCTCCCTACCAAGAGTACTGTCTGTTTGGAAAGATTCAGGCCATGGACACCCTCTTCCCTCCAAGGAGAAGCCCTTTTTGCCAGGACACTAAAACAAGCTTCGAGCTTAATGTTTCTTTGGATGACAGGTTTAGAATACCACCGTTTTGCAAACCCTAAGAAATAATGGATCTAGACTTTGATCAACGGCTGCTAGAATCACCGAAGAGACATTACATGTCTCTGATGGACAGCCCCATACCGTCAATGAAGTCGCACAAAACAAAGCTGGAATCTGATCAGGACTCTAGGCCTATCTACCAGTTGACAGAAAACTGGAGACAAGGGAACACATTCACCACCAAAACGATGCAGTCAGCCAGACCTAGAAGCTATTAGACAAAAGACCTCTTTTCTTTAAATAAATGGCAAGAAAATAAGGAATCTATCACTTGAAAGGCTTAAGGAACAAATCAACCAAACTCTGTTACACAAGGGGAGGTATGAACACTGCTATATATTTGTTAGTAAGGAACTGTTACACTTTGTAAGGCATGCTTTGTCTTCTTCAAAAGACTGTTTGCTAGATGTTAGCAATTATAGCAAAATATGAATAAAAAACTTGTCAGAGAAAGAGACCTTGTCATCTAGAAATATCGTATTTGTGGATAAGATGACATGTCCGATTTGTCTCAAAGTAATCCAACTGGGGGGACATGGGGGTGTATGGAGTTGTAATCCATTTGGAATAGTTTTCACTTGGAGCATATGGCGGTATAGATGAAACAACAGCCAGGAGCTGTTAACTGTTGATACTGGGTGATAGGTACACAGGGGTTCATTTTACTATCCTTGGTATTTTGTGTATGTACATTTGAAGTTTCCTATGCTAAGAGTAAAAATGGATGAGGTCTTCAGAAATGCTGTTCATGAATGTCTAAAAACAGAATATCAAAAGGAAAACCTAAGCAATGTGGAAGTCAGAATTACTAAGTTACATCCTACTAATTCTATATGTGTTTTAGCAAAAACAGTTGGCCCCTAAAATGGGGGCTGTCCATTCATTATATACTGACCCCCTTGTGAAATGAGATGTGATGGTGGTCTGCCTGGTAGTTTGCCTTGTAATCCTGGGGCTACATGAGACTTCAGCTGCTTACAGAAAAGAAACAAAAAAGCCACTATGAACAAAGAGTTCACAGCCAAGGTACAGTTCTTCAGCATTAGCAAGCTGGTGCACAGACCAGGTTCTGAGGATTAAGTACCCTTCTCTTCTTATTCTAAGCAACCACCGTCTTCATAAAGTCATCAAATTAGCACCTGCCAGTTTGCTAGGCCATTTTAACACAAGCTCTTGTATGAAGGGCCCAACCCTGAGACGGATAAGGAAACAGAGCCTCTGCTTATTTCGTCAAACGATGAAGTGGCCAAGCACCTGACCTGAGCTCAAGTCCCAGGCTCTTATTTTTAAAAATTCCAGAAGAGTTACTCTGACTACAAGCGGGGAAGGAGTCTAAGAATAAATGTTTAGCTTCAACAGGCATGTCACTTACAAGTCATAAATATCAGCAGCTCCTGTTTTCTTATACCTCATAAATTCAACCACATTTGGGGATCTAATGCTCTATAACTTGGTCGAAGACAAAAATTTAAAGTATATATCTAAGCTAGCTACAAGTATACACAAGAGGGAATTCCACGGCGGTCCAGTGGTTAAGACTCGGCACTCTCACTGCCGAGGGCCCGGGTTCGATCCCTGGTTGGAGAACTAAGATCGTACAAGCCGAGCAACACAGCCACCCCCACCCCCCAAAAAATAAAAATAAAAAAAAGATACACAAAAAACAAGTACTGCCGGTGGAGGGGTTGTGTGTGGGGGAAACAGACAGACCCTACGGCACCAAGTCTGTCCTCCCCTTAGGCGGTACCAGACTCCAACGAGGTCAAACGAGTCAAGTGCTCTTACATTTTGTTTCTCCATCGGACTTGCTTCTCCTGGGCATGCAAAGTTTGGAAACAGGTTTGGGGGACTTCTTTTTCTCTGCTATTTCCACTCTGCGCTCCTCACCACTTGTCTGGCTCCCGTTTTCTAGACATCCATTCACTTCCCGACTGAAAGCATGTTCTCCAAGGACAAATCTGTATTTAAAAGGGATTTGACTTCAGCCAGGTAGCCCTCCTACAGCAGGAAAGGATAATTTAAGTAGCAGTGAATGTCAACAAGTGGCCATGAGAGAATAAGGAAACACATGCGCTTCCTTTCTAACTATCAGGTAACAGGGAGAGGTGGGATGATCCTGCCTCCCTGGTCACAGTCAAGTTACATGGGAGGAAACGTTTTCTAGCCCCCGGGATGCTGACGACTGAACCTCTGATAATTCTTCTTTATGTCATTTGGTTTCCAAGTCACATAACTGATTCTTTATTTCTGTCTGCAGAAATTCAGGCAAGAGATTCCATTTCTCCTTCACGCATTCCTAAGGGAAGGATATAGGTTTAGAAGTCTCCACATTCCCAAGCTATGAATCAATGGACTAATACACAAATAGTTACACTGCCTGGTCACATAACAATGACTGAATGGCAGGCAATGCTGAGTCGGCCAAAAAGAAAACGAAATATTCACAAGACATGTTCCTGTTGTTTTCATTAAGATCATATCACACCATCTCCAGAGTGGTGAAAAATGGAAAGATTAAAGGTGAAACAGACACATAACAGCATACTAGAACAAACCTGATTTTGAAAAACAGTGTGACCAGGACAAATTATAATCCAGACTCGATGGTACGGAACCCAGACTGGGAAACTCGATGAGTTACCAAAAGCTAACCAATAATAGCCTATTAGTCCAGCACGTTAGACAAAAACATCCACGTTATCCTCAACTTCAGGGAAAAGAGAGCCAATTCCACTTAAATCTGTTTTTAGGAACTACATAGTGTCTGTCAAATGGTCACATTTGATCATACATTTTGTTCAGGTGGAGATTACCTTACCTTTTCTGTTAAACTCTCTCTTTCCAAATCTTTGAGCCTGGGGGAAGAAAAGGGAAGAAACAAACGCTTGTTCAGCAACATTGTCTACCTGTAAGAATACCACAGTTTAAAGAACTTTGGAAAGAAGTTTAACATGAATGTTAGAAAAAAATACAATGGCTTTTCCCTCCCCCAGTGTCTAGAATGCCCTAAGGTAATGCCTACACGGTAAGAAGTTATTTTCAATATGAATGAGGTCCCCCTTTTGGGGGGTGGTTTTCTGATGGTGGTAAGAGATGGTAGAGGAGCTCTAGAACAACATTTTTTCTTTTTTTTTTTTTAACGTTATTTTAAAGACACTGGGTCACACAGTTGGGTTCCTTCCCAAGCTAATTGACCTATATAGGTGGTCTTCCTCCAGTTGGACCTGACAAGATTTCATAGAAGGGCATACAGAGGTTAGAAAGAGTGGACCAGGTTGACAGGATGCTGTGGGGAACAGCCAGCTAACATTCCCAAAGGCCAGGATGGGGTGGTGGCAGCATTCTGAGGAGGAATATACGAAAATGGAGGAGTCAAGGCATCTGGGGCAGCAGGCGGTGCCCACACACAAGCAAGAGAGATGAAGCTAGAAAAGTTGGCTGGCGCCTCACCCAAGAGCTCATCCTTGCAAATGTTTGTACCCAGTCATTCAGAAGTGCAGAACTGTCATGAGTTTAGCTGGAAAATCATGGCCTGATTTGGTTCTTGAAGATTAGTATCTTGCCTCTCTGGGGAGGAAGGCAGCGAAAAGAAGAAAGGAACAAAACTAGGAGACACCGAGGAAACGGGGAGGCTGCTGTTCCTAGCCTGGGCGCTGACTGTGGGCAGTTGGGTGCGAACAGGTCTAACCAGCTGGGCGAGCGTCCCTCAGCAGAGGGGCAGCACCCTGGGCAGGCACTGGGCCTCCACCATCTATGGATCCTCCCCTCCAGCACCCAGGCTAGGTACTCAGTTACCAGCAGCCCAAAGGGCAGGAACAGAGCTCTGCCAGGCTGGCCTTCCCAGAGGGCACGTGTAAGCAGCACAGCCAGGAAGGTGAGCGACAGGCTTTGCTGGCTTGTCGGGACGGAGGGCGACGTCTGGCTCGGCACGGCTGGAGTCAGCGCTAGCCTCCCCTCGGACACGGGCACTGGGCCCCCGGTCTCAGGCGCACACAGGCCTCCAAAGCCCTTCCCTCAGGATGGCGCTCAGACCCTCCACCCAGGCCACCCTCCCACCCCAAACACCAGCAGGTCAAGCACCACTCAGAGAAGGGGGCCTTTAAAGGGCTTTGGAAAATCTTAGAATCCGGATATGGAAGCTACTATGTTTCACTTGTAGCTGAGAGCTCTGCTCCCAGAGCACAGGATGGCAGAGGGGGGCGAGATGGGAGGGTCTCGCTGTGACCCCCCGGCACCGCTGGCCTTTTCAGCCACATGCCTGCCTTCCTTGGAAATACATTTCATTAACAGCCAAACGGAACACCCTGAGAAACAGGAGGAATTCTTGGTTCGTCTCAACCCTTAGCAACAGTGAATTTTCACCACCGGGTATTTCGTCTGCTCTCTGCAATGCGCTGGAACTTGCCTTTGCGCTAAACGTGCCTCAGCTGTCCACGGCACCCGACACACTTGGCGACTCCTAATATAGGCCTCCTAATATGCATGTGGTTAATACTGGCTGTTTTAATTTTAGCACATCGGAAAACATAAGGGGTATAAGTTCTAGTAGCATTAAAAACAAGAAAGAGTTAACCAATTCTAATAGTAGCTTTTCCTTTTCGACCACTTCCCAAAATTATAGTTCTCTTTTTCTGTCTAGCAGTTGTGGATGCTTCCTTCACCAATGGAGAAGTTATCCACTGGTACTGAGACAGAAATGATAAATATGCCATTTAAGTTACAGGTAATTTAGGAGGGTTTGATCTTCATTGGAAATTAAGATACTTTAAGTTAATCAAAGGTTTTCAATCTGCATTTCTGGGAACCTAAATTAAGGCATCACACAACATTTTCAAAAACAGAAAAGCCATTTCATTGGACTAAAAACTTAGTTTTAAGGTGGCAGAAAGTACCTTGATAATTTTCTTTTAAGAAAGAAAGAAAAACAAGCCATTAAAGAGAAATTCTTCCGAGAGAACTAAAACATGTTATATACCTCTGACTTGGCACTCCTTCCATCTGGAGAACATTTTGGATAACCGCTTTCATCACAGAATGATCTAAAGTAAAATAAATTGAAATTAGAGTAATTATTTCCCAGTGAGTGGCTATTTCCATTTAAAACCAAAAGCCAACTAATTATTGCTTTTCCCATAAAATTAAATATGAAATCTACATTATGGAATTATACACTTATTTCCCCCTTTGTGTATTCTAATTTCTTCCTCAAAAACCTAAGATGCCACCTTGCAGACTGCCCCCAATGGCTACTATTTTGGCAGCAGCAAAGGTCAACTTTAAACATTTTGCATCTAAAGTGGCTTTGGATACCTTTGGATAGAAAGTACAGTCTGAGCACTGTCCAGACACTTAGATACCTAAAGCGCATCTAAGATAACAAACCAAAGTCCTGATATTCCCTCAAAAGCTGCTCCTCCCATCAGCCCCCTTTGTCTAAGTGATACCACCCAGTTGCACACATAATCATCAACGACTTGTCTCCTTGTTACTATTTCCTTCATACCCCACATCTAATCTATCGGCAAGCCCTGTTAGCTACACCCTCAAAACACAACCTGAATTCAACCACTTTTCACTTGCTCCAAACTTCCAACCTAAGCTAAGCCATAAACATCTCTTATTTGGACCACTGTGATAGTCTCCTAACTGGTCTCCCTGTTTCTCTTCTTTATCCCCCCAAGTCTGTTCTCTATACCAGGTCATCTTATTCAGATACTATTTGGATCATGCCTTTTTCCAGTTCAAAACCCTCTACTCATTTAGAATAATCCACACCCTTACTCTGGCCTTCAAGACTTTACAAGATCAGACCCCTGGCTAGCTCCTTGACCTCACGTCATACCACACTCTTCTTCACTCAGTACTCTGGCCATGTTGGCCTCCTTGCTTTCCCTTAAATACTCCACCCACCTACATGCCTGCATACTCATTGCCTCCTTGTCCTGGAGTGTGCTTACCCCAGATCTTCCATGGCTTGCTCCTCTCTTCATTCAGGTCTCCGTTCAAATGCCACTTCTCCAGTGAAGCCGTCCCCTGACAAACCTATCCAATGGAGTCCTACCTGCTCCCCCTCACTCTCCTCACATTACTATATTTCTGCACTTCCTACTATCTAAAATTATATTACTTATCTGTTTACTCATTTCTATCTGAACCCCTTCACTAGAATGTAAGCTCCACGAGGGCAAGACTTTTGTCTGTCTGGTTCACTGCTTTATCCCTAGTGCCTGACCCGTATCTGGCACACAGAAGCTATTAAAAAAATTACTTGTGAAACTGACAAATGAATAAAGTACTCCTTGCAAGAATTCAGAGGTGCACAACAAGGAAATAATGCTCTTGGTGGAAGCAGGCTTAGTATCTAGGGTCACCTCTATTCAGAGTAGAGATAAGAACAATTTAAAGGTATAACTCACTTTAATTAGTACATTATCTGCTAAAAACATAAGGGAAGTGCAACATTACAAAAGTACAGTTGACACTTGAACAACATGGTTTGAACCTCGCGGGTCCACTGACACACGGATATTTTTCAATAAATATGTACTATCGTCCTACACGAGCCAAGGTTGGTTGAATCCACAGATGCGGAACCACTGACTATAAACTTATACCCAGATTTTCAACTGCGTGGGGGGCGGCACCCCTAACCCCCAAGCTGTTCAAGGGACAACTGTATACGATGAGGAAAGTGAAACACATAAAGTTTTAAAAACTGTCAATACGTGAACAAACTCTTTTTGTTTTGCTATGTGTTAATCAAGTTAAAAAAAAAAGTGACCACATACCAACAAGTGGATTTTTTTCTTATATCCAAAACGACCAGAGTTCTGTTGCTTTCAAGGGCCTTTAGTAAAGCCTTTGCTCCTTCACTGGTGAGGCCACACTGCTGCAGGTCAAGTGCTTTCGATGAAAGACAAAAGGTCACTTGTGAAGTCTATACAGATTTAACATATAGACAACTCTCATTTTCTCACGTGTGGAAGAGTCCTGCATAAGACCAGCCATGGCAGCTTTGTAATTTTGGGTATGGAAAAAAACAGAAACGTATACACACACACATACTGCATAATCCAATTTAAAAACCTCTTCTTGGAATGTTCATTGCAGCTCTATTTACGATAGCCAGGACATGGAAGCAACCTAAGTGTCCATCGACAGATGAATGGATAAAGAAGATGTGGCACATATATACAATGGAATATTACTCAGCTATAAAAAGGAACGAAATTGAGTTATTTGTAGTCAGGTGGATGGACCTAGAGTCTGTCATACAGAGTGAAGTAAGTCAGAAAGAGAAATACCGTATGCTAACAGATATATACGGAATTAAAAAAAAATGGTTATGAAGAACCTAGGGGCAGGACAGGAAGAAAGAAGCAGGTGTAGAGAATGGACTTGAGGACACGGGGAGGGGGAAGGGTAAGCTGGGACGCAGTGAGAGACTGGCATGGACATATATACACTACCAAATGTAAAACAGCTAGTGAGAAGCAGCAGCACAGCACAGGGAGATCAGCTCGGTGCTTTGTGACCACCTAGGGGGTGGGATAGGGAGGCTGGGAGGGAAACGCAAGAGGGAGGAGATATGGGGATATATGAAAATGTATAGCTGATTCACTATGTTACAAAGCAGAAACTAACACACCATTGTAAAGCAATTATACTCCAATAAAGCAAAAAACAAAAACAAAACAAAACAAAAAAAAGCACTTTTTGCATGTGCAATGATAACCCTGCCTTTAGTACCAATAAATCGTCCAACATATTCTACAATTACAGAACTGAAGAATAACTGTATATAACCTATGAGAAAAAAAATCACAAAATGAATCTCCGTTCATAATTAGCAAGGGCAGCAGTGGCATGTAAACCTCAGAAGCAAAAACTGGTGGAGCTGAGAAAGGCACTGCATTCTTTTGATCATGATCTTGAGCTTCAAATCACACTTCAAACTAGTTACAAGGGGAAAATGAAAGAGAAGAAATGTACTAACTGTTAGTTTTAGAGCAAAAAAGACAAGTCTAGGAGAATACAAATAATAACAAATTCAAAGAAGGTGTGAAGACACAGTACATACTAAAAACCTATCATGAAAGTATGATGGTCAAGAACTCTCTCAGTAAAAGGTCAGACAAAAACTAGAACAAATGATCATGAATTCTAGTAGTTCTGGGGCTGAACAACCTACTCACTTAAACAAAAGGGATCATCACAAAAGCGCAGGTATTAAAAAATACTACATGAAAGGCAACTATCATGAGTCATTTTCTTAAGTGTTGTGTGGAGCATCACATTAAAATAACTGGAGTCTTTCAACACCCCATGACACACAGAAACAGAAAGTCAGACATATGGATCTGACAGGATAGGATACAACCCTTACAAACTCTCACTACAGAAGAATGGACACAGGGTATAATTAACCAAATAGCCAAATTAATACAAACAGCCAGTAAACCTCACCAGTAACTCAAAGGAATACAAAATAAAACAAAATGTGGTTATTCTCCTATCAGATTAAGCCAAGCCTTTAAAATGTGTATACCCTTTTGATCCAACAGCTCTCTTTCTAAGTATTTAACCAAAAGAAATAGTCAGAGATATAGGAAGGATACATATCAGAGTACTATTTGGAACTGAAAAAATGGACATAGCTTATATACAAGAACGGAGAAGCTATGTGTACTGTGGCATAGTCATATAATGGAACACTGAACAGTCACAAAAAATGATGCAGTAGATGCAAATTTACTGACTTGCTAAATTAACTGAAAAAAGTTATGAAATTTGGAGTAATCCCACTTGCATGAAAAAGGGAGAGGTACTCATTTTTGTAGTTTTACACTTTTTTAAAAGTGCTACAAGCCAGTGTTTGTGTGAGGCAGGCTTCACATCCACTGTTGGCGTGGACTACAAACTGGCATAGCGTTTCTGGATGGTAATTTGGCAATGTGTATCAACAGTCTTAAAAAGGCGGAAGCAAGAACTACAATCCTGCAGCCTGTGGAACAAAAACCACATTCACAAAAAGACAGACAAGATGAAAAGGCAGAGGGCTATGTACCAGATGAAGGAACAAGCTAAAACCCGAGAAAAACAACTCAGTGAAGTGGAGATAGGCAACCTTCCAGAAAAAGAATTCAGAATAATGACAGTGAAGATGATCCAGGACCTCGGAAAACCAATGGAGGCAAAGATCGAGAAGATGCAAGAAATGTTTAACAAAGACCTAGAAGAATTAAAGAACAAACAAACAGAGATGAACAATACAATAACTGAAATGAAAACTACACTAGAAGGAATCAATAGCAGAATAACTAAGGCAGAAGAACGGATAAGTGACCTGGAAGACAGAATGGTGGAATTCACTGCTGCAGAACAGAATAAAGAAAAAAGAATGAAAAGAAATGAAGACAGCCTAAGAGACCTCTGGGACAACATTACATGCAACAACATTCGCATTATAGGGATCCCAGAAGGAGAAGAGGGAGAGAAAGGGCCAGAGAAAATATTTGAAGAGATTACAGTCGAAAACTTCCCTAACGTGGGAAAGGAAATAGCCACCCAAGTCCAGGAAGTGCAGCGAGTCCCATACAGGATAAACCCAAGGAGAAACACGCCGAGACACATAGTAATCAAACTGGCAAAAATTAAAGACAAAGAAGAATTACGGAAAGCAGCCAGGGAAAAACAACAAAAAACATACAAGGGAACTCCCATAAGGTTAACAGCTGATTTCTCAGCAGAAACTCTACAAGCCAGAAGGGAGTGGCATGATATACTTAAAGTGATGAAAGGGAGGAACCTACAACCAAGATTATTCTACCCGGCAAGGATCTGATTCAGATTCGATGGAGAAATCAAAAGCTTTATAGACAAGCAAAAGCTAAGAGAATTCAGCAACCCCAAACCAGCTCTACAACAAATGCTAAAGGAACTTCTCTAAGTGGGAAACACAGGAGAAGAAAAGGATCTACAAAAATAAACCCAAAACAATTAAGAAAACGGTCATAGGAACATACATATCGATAATTACCTTAAACGTGAATGGATTAAATGCTACAACCAAAAGACACAGGCTGGCTGAATGGATACAAAAACAAGACACACAAATATGCTGTCTAGAAGAGACCCACTTCAGACCTAGGGACACATACAGACTGAGAGTGAGGGGACGGAAAAAGATATTCCATGCAAATGGAAATCAAAGGAAAGCTGGAGTAGCTATACCCATATCACATAAAATAGACTTTAAAATAAAGAATGGGGCTTCCCTGGTGGCGCAGTGGTTGAGAATCTGCCTGCTAATGCAGGGGACGCGGGTTCGAGCCCTGGTCTGGGAAGATCCCACATGCCGCGGAGCAACTAGGCCCGTGAGCCACAACTACTGAGCCTGCGCGCCTGGAGCCTGTGCTCTGCAACAAGAGAGGCCACGATAGTGAGAGGCCTGCGCACACAATGAAGAGTTGCCCCCGCTTGCTGCAACTAGAGGAAGCCCTCGCACAGAAACGAAGACCCAACACAGCCAAATAAATAAATAAATAATAACTAAAGGTGCTAATAATTAAAAAAATTAAAAAATAAAAAAATTTAAAAAATAAAGAATGTTACAAGAGACAAGGAAGGACACTACATAATGATCAAGGGATCAATCCAAGAAGAAGATATAACAATTATAAATATATATGCACCCAACAGAGGAGCACCTCAATACATAAGGCAACTGCTAACAGCTATAACAAAGGAAATCGACAGTAACACAATAATAGCGGGGGACTTGAACACCTCACTTACACCAATGGACACATCATCCAAAATGAAAATAAATAAGGAAACAGAAGCTCTAAATGAGGCAATAGACCAGATAGATGTAATTGATATTTATAGGAGAGTCCATCCAAAAACTGCAGACTACACTTTCTTCTCAAGTGCGCATGGAACACTCTCCAGGATAGATCACATCTTGGGTCACAAATCAAGCCTCAGTAAAGTTAAGAAAATTGAAATCATATCAAGCATCTTTTCTGACCACAATGCGATGAGGTTAGAAATCAATTACAGGGAAAAAAACGTAAAAAACACAAATACATGGAGGCTAAACAATACGTTACTAAATATCCAAGAGATCACTGAAGAAATCAAAGAGGAAATCAAAAAATACCTAGAGACAAATGACAATGAAAACACGACGATCCAAAACCTATGGGATGCAGCAAAAGCAGTTCTAAGAGGGAAGTTTATACCTATACAAGCCTACCTCAAGAAACAAGAAACATCTCAAGTAAACAATCTAACCTTACACCTAAAGGAACTAGAGAAAGAAGAACAAACAAAACCCAAAGTTAGCAGAAGGAAAGAAATCATAAAGATCAGAGCAGACATAAGTGAAATAGAAACAAAGAAAACAATAGCAAAGATCAATAAAACTAAAAGCTGGTTCTTTGAGAAGAGAAACAAAATTGATAAACCATTACCCAGACTCATCAAGAAAAAGAGGGAGAGGACTCAAATCAATAAAATTAGAAATGAAAAAGGAGAAGTTACTACAGACACCGCAGAAATACAAAGCATCGTAAGAGACTACTACAAGCAACTCTATGCCAAGAAAATGGACAACCTGGAAGAAATGGACAAATTCTTAGAAAGGTATAACTTTCCAAGACTGAACCAGGAAGAAACAGAAAATATGAAGAGACCGATCACAAGGAATGAAATTGAAACTGTGATGAAAAATCTTCCAACAAACAAAAGTCCAGGACCCGATGGCTTCACAGGTGAATACTATCAAACATTTAGAGAAGAGCTAACACCCATCCTTCTCAAACTCTTCCAAAAAACGGCAGAGGAAGGAACACTTCCAAACTCATTCTATGAGGCCACCATCACCCTGATCCCCAAGCCAGACAAAGATACTACAAAAAAAGAAAATTACAGACCAATATCACTGATGAATATAGATGCAAAAATCCTCAACAAAATACTAGCAAACAGAATCCAACAACACATCAAAAGGACCATACACCACGATCAAGTGGGATGTATCCCAGGGATGCAAGGATTCTTCAATATACGCAAATCAATCAATGGGATACACCATATTAACAAATTGAAGAATAAAAACCATATGATCATCTCAATAGAGGCAGAAAAAGACTTCACGAAATTCAACACCCATTTATGATAAAAACTCTCCAGAAAGTGGGCACAGAGGGAACCTACCTCAACATAATAAAGGCCATATACGACAAACCCACAGCAAACATTATTCTCCATGGTGAAAAACTGAAAGCATTTCCTCTAAGATCAGGAACGGGATGTCCACTCTCACCACTATTATTCAACATAGTTTTGGAAGTCCTAGCCATGGCAATCAGAGAAGAAAAAGAAATAAAAGGAATAAAAGTTGGAAAAAAAGAAGTAAAACTGTCACTGTTTGCAGACGACATGATACTATACATAGAGAATCCTAAAAATGCCACCAGAAAACTCCTAGAGCTAATCAATGAATTTGGTAAAGTTGCAGGATACAAAATTAATGCACAGAAATCTCTTTCATTCCTATACACTAATGATGAAAAATCTGAAAGAGAAATTATGGAAACACTCCCATTTACCACTGCAACAAAATGAATAAAATACCTAGGAATAAACCTACCTAGGGAGACAAAAGACCTGTATGCAGAAAACTATAAGACACTGATGAAAGAAATTAAAGATGATACCAACAGATGGAGAGACATACCATGTTCTTGGATTGGAAGAATCAATATTGTGAAAATGACTATACTACCCAAAGCAATCTACAGATTCAATGCAATCCCTATCAAATTACCAATGGCATTTTTTACGGAACTAGAACAAATCATCTTAAAATGTGTATGGAGACACAAAAGACCCCGAAGAGCCAAAGCAGTCTTGACGGAAAAAAACGGAACTGGAGGAATCAGACTCCCTGACTTCAGACTATACTACAAAGCTACAGTAATCAAGACAATATGGTACTGGCAAAAAAACAGAAACATCGATCAATGGAACAAGATAGAAAGCCCAGAGATAAACCCACACACCTACGGTCAACTAATCTATGACAAAGGAGGCAAAGATAGACAACGGAGAAAAGACAGTCTCTTCAATAAGTGGTGCTGGGAAAACTGGACAGCTACATGTAAAAGAATGAAATTAGAACACTCCCTAACACCAGACACAAAAATAAACTCAAAATGGATTTGAGACCTAAATGTAAGACCGGACACTATAAAACTCTTAGAGGAAAACGTAGGAAGAACACTCTTTGACATAAATCACAGCAAGACCTTTTTGGATCCACCTCCTAGAGTAACGGAAATAAAAACAAAAATACACAAATGGAACCTAATGAAACGTCAAAGCTTTTGCACAGCAAAGGAAACCATAAACAAGACGAAAAGACAACCCTCAGAATGGGAGAAAATATTCACAAATGAATCAACGGACAAAGGATTAATCTCCAAAATATATAAAGAGCTCATGCAGCTCAATATTAAAAAAACAAACAACCCAATCCAAAAATGGGCAGAAGACCTAAATAGACATTTCTCCAAAGCCGTACAGATGGCCAAGAAGCACATGAAAAGCTGCTCAACATCACTAATTATTAGAGAAATGCAAATCAAAACTACAATGAGCTATCACCTCACACCAGTTAGAATGGGCATCATCAGAGAATCTACAAACAACAAATGCTGGAGAGGGTGTGGAGAAAAGGGAACCCTCTTGCACTGTTGGTGGGAATGTAAATTGATACAGCCAATACGGAGAACAGTATGGAGGTTCCTTAAAAAACTAAAAATAGAATTACCATATGACCCAGCAATCCTACTACTGGGCATATACGCAGAGAAAACCGTAATTCAAAAAGACACATGCACCCCAATGTTCACTGCAGCGCTATTTACAAGAGCCAGGGCATGGAAGCAACCTAAATGCCCATCGACAGACGAATGGATAAAGAAGATGTGGTACATATATACAATGGAGTATTATTCAGCCATAAAAAGGAACGAAATTGAGTCATTTGTTGAGACGTGGATGGATCTAGAGACTGTCATACAGAGTGAAGTAAGTCAGAAAGAGAAAAACAAATATCGTATATTCACGCATGTATGTGGAACCTAGAAATACGGTACAGATGAACCGGTTTGCAGGGCAGAAGTTGAGACACAGATGTAGAGAACAAACGTATGGACACCAAGGGGGGAAAACCACGGTGGCGTGGGGATGGTGGTGTGCTGAATTGGGCGATTGGGATTGACATGTATACACTGATGTGTATAAAACTGATGACTAATAAGAACCTGCAGTATAAAAAAAAAAAAAGTCTTAAAAATATGTCACACTTAGTCATTCCACTTCTAGGACCTTATTCTACAGAAGTAATCCCAGTGAACACAGAGACGTACATACAACGTATTCACATTGTTGCTGACAGGGAAAAGCAAACTGTGTAAATCTAATTGCAAAGAATTGATTAAACTATGGGACATCAATACGATGGAATACTACATGATACATCATTAAGTGAAAAAAGCAGGAATATGAAATAGCAAGTATACTACAATTCTATTTTTGTAATCACTAAGTGTACAAATATATTTATAGAAAAATAAAAAACTGAAAGTGTATGCACCAAAATGAACAGTGATTAAGTCTGGGTATTAAGACTATAGGTAATTGTTCTCTTGTTACTCTGTATTTGCTATAAAGAATATATGCAACTCTTAGAGACAGATTAAAAGCAAAATAAAAGTTACCAGTAAAATGAGGGTTTAAAAAAAATCCTATCACAACAGTATCATGCCAAAAGCTAAGCATATATCATATTAAAA
Source organism: Eschrichtius robustus (assembly GCF_028021215.1). Taxonomy (NCBI): domain Eukaryota; kingdom Metazoa; phylum Chordata; class Mammalia; order Artiodactyla; family Eschrichtiidae; genus Eschrichtius; species Eschrichtius robustus. The sequence continues at coordinate 19,177,930 of NC_090834.1, read as the reverse complement.
ATTCAATATTTTCAATTTTAGAATTTATCTCTAAGCCATAAATCCTCACTAAGAGATTCTGCCAAAGCACTTGCACCCAGGTCACTAATGAACGTGTTGCAGTTCAGAGTGATGCGCCTCAAACCAGCCATACAGCCAAGATCAAGTCTCCTGGAACGAAGACTCTCAGCCCAGGTTTCTTCATGCCTTCTGGTAGTCTGATACTTCAAAGATTTAATGGGATGAAATTAAGATGCTTGAAGAAGGAAACAGGGTGTGCCTACTGAGTATGGCTTATTATGTCAGAGATTTACACACACACATATCAAGCATATATGCCAGGAGAATCAACCTGAGAAATTAAACAGTCACTGCTGCTTTACGAGTCCAGTGACCCAGATTCTAGTTGGTCAGTGATTAGATTCCAGCCACTGGATGACCTGCTCTTGAACAGTTATGTAAAGTTGGACAACTCAATTACAGTCTATGAATTATTTTCCTTATCTTCTAAGTCAGGGAATTGGTTCTAAACTCTATCATTGCTGAGGCTCTAAATGTCATCATTCTGTCCTCCAATGGTCTCCAAACACCTGACTGGGCAACCCATAAGAAAGCTTTTTAATATGCATCTTATTTTTTAACAAATTATATACATGAAGTTCTATACATATAATGTATGTACATTATAAACTACGCAGATAGTGTTTAAATGATACAAAGCTAAACAGGTTCTAATATGTTCTTTTCCTAACTCCTAAGGCATTATTTTATTTATTTTTAAAAAATATTTATTTATTTGTTTGTTTGGCTGTGCCGGGTCTTTAGTTGCAGCATGCCGGATATTTTAGTTGTGGCATGTGGGCTCTTAGTTACGACAGACATGTGGGATCTAGTTCCTTGAGCAGGGATCGAACCCAGGCCCCCTGCATTGGGAGCGCAGAGCCTTAACTGCTGGACCGCCAGAGAAGTCCCAGGCATTATTTTTAAAACTATATTTACAAAATGGATCTCACATGCTCCCTACGGTATGCACACAAACTTTAGAGGCCTGGACTATGCACAGCCAGTTGGATGTGCCTTGGGAAAATAGTGGTTTGACATTTAACCACAAGTATTGTCTTAAAGACATTCAGTTCTTTATATTCATAAAATAAAGTTTGGTAATAGGGAACACTGACTTTAAATGAAAAAAGTCTTATTACATTCGTGAAAAAATAAAAGACTCAAAGTGCCTTTGACACTCTAAAACGAAAATCATTAGGGTCATTTTTCTATTAACAATACCTTATAAAAGCTCCAAGCAGAAATAACAGCAATCACTTACACAGTGCTTAGTATGTGCCAGGCACTATTTATACAAATGAGTTCATTTAAACCTCATAATGAGGCACAGAGGTTAAGTGATTTGTCCATGGTCACTTGCTATGAAATGGGAGAAAGGGAATTTGAACCTAGGCCATTTGGCTTAGGCACCCAAGTTCTTGACTGTTTTCAACCCCAGGGGTCAATGGACTTGCCCTGTAGAGGCTCAAAAATTTTTTCAATTTTTAAAATCTAAATTTAAACATTTCCAGCTTTGTGGGCTATACAGTTTCTGTTGCAACTACTCAACCCCACTGGCGTACGTAGGGTGAAAGTAGCCATAGCTATCATGTAAACAATGGGTGCGACTATGTTCCAAAGTAACTTTCTTTACCAGGCTACGGGCTGGATCTGGCCCACCAGCCATAGTTTACCTACCCTTGATCTGCACCATCAAACTATTCAGAAGGCTTCATGTCAAATTATTAAATAACTTTAGGCCTAAATACAGTAATTATAACCACTGTAAAGTTGTTAAGGCATTATTTTAAAAACTGTATTTACAAATTGCTGATGTAGTGATTTTTATTAGTTTATAAACTACAGCAGCTAGTAAGCACTTGATTCGGTTAAGTCTTGAAGACCATAATGGCATAGTTTTTTCACAGTATCACAATCAATGTTTTCAGTAACTAAAAATACATTAAAATATTATTATATATTAAATCTCTTATTTCTAAAATTAAGTGGACTATCTTTACTACATGGCAGAATCCCAAACTGAAAACGGGTCATATTCTTTCAACAAAACGAAAGCTGCACTCACACGTATCAAAAGACAAAAATTAACTGCCATCTGTATCAATATATTAATGTGCTTCAATCACATATGTTTTCATGAAAGTTCAAACATAAAAAAATCACCTTTAAGATCTTGGCCATGTGATCTATCTGCTCCCTGCCATGTCAGATTACACCCCGTGAAGTTTACTGTCTTAAGAGTGGTAGAGTTCTTTACACCTTGACAAACAACTAAAAGAAAGAAAAAAAACCACACACACAGTAAGATGAAGAGCCTATACATTTGTCAATCTTGACTTATTTGCTTTTCTTGAGTCAATTGGACGTTTAGAGCCACATTCTTACAATCATTAACTACAATCTTCCCAAACAGGTAATTGACGAACAGATGCATTCGAAAACTGGTAACAAAGTGTTATTCCAGTTTACAGCAGCAGTTTAATTCTATTTAGATACTAAAACTGAATACACTGAATACTGCAAACTTTATTCCCAACCACTCAGTAAAATACTACACACCTTTTGAGACACAGGAAAAAAAAGAAAAACCTAAAAATCTTAAGACTCTTCCTATTTTCATTTCCAATGATACTTCCCAATCTTGATGCTCAATCAGCGATTTAAATGTCAACTATAACCCAGTATTTTATTAGGTGCTACGCAGTATACTAGAGCAATAGAAGAGAGAGGACCTCAAACCCTCTGCTCCCTCAAATTGAAAGGCAGGCTTCCTTACCCCTCCAGAACACTACTGGACACAGGGAAGAAGTCGGCCGCGCTGTCGCAGCGCAGCTTCACCGGTCATCACGGCCCGAGCGCGGCCTCGGGGACGCTGGCTGTGGACACGGTGCCCACACCCGCCTGGGGGCCCCGGCTCGCCTCCTGGCCCCTCGGGCGCCCACCGCCCGGCGGCTGCGGCCCCGCAGCGTGCGCAGGACCCGCGTCGCAGCCAGAAGACGCAGGGCCACGGGTCCCAGTTAGGCAGGCCCCTCCATGCCGCGCTCACTTTGGCGCCGGCCTCATCGCCCTGCGCGCCGGGGGGCTGCCGTTCCAACCGGCGGGCGGCCCCGTGGGGGCGGGGCTCGAGGACGTCAGTGCACTCGCCGTGCGTCAGCACGCCGCCTCGCCTCCCATGGGGACCCGGCCTGAGGAGCAGGGCGGCCGGAAAGGTAGGAGGTGTGGAGAATTAGGGGTTTCCAAAAAGCGTTTGCTGACTGATCCAAGCAAAAGTGAGACATGGTTGTATCAACGCATTTTTTAAAAAAATATTTAATTGCAGTGGTTGATTTTTTTTATTATTAATTAATTAATTTTTAAAATTTAATTTAATGTTATATATTTATATATAAATTTATTTATATTTATTTATATTTATATTTATATTTAAATATATTTTTATATATTTATATTTAATTTTATATAATTTAATTTTTTATTAATTAATTAATTAATTAATTTATGGCTGTGTTGGGTCTTCGTCTCTGTGTGAGGGCTTTCTCTTGTTGTGGCAAGTGGGGGGCCACTCTTCATCGCGGTGCGCGGACCTCTCACCGTCGCGGCCTCTCTTGTTGCGGAGCACAGGCTCCAGACTCAACGCATTTTAAAAGTAGTAAAACTCCAGGTAAGTGTCTGTGCTCGCCCCGCCCAGGAGAGAGCGTGCCCTCCGTGAGGGACACGTGAAAGGCTGAGTGAACGTCTGCCTGTGGTCCATTACCTGGTGCCTGGGTGTGTGAATTTCTGCGGAGAGCTCTTAATTTCTGTAATTGCTGCTGACTTGACACGGTGGTTGGCAAATGGTGACGTGTTTCATGCATTCAGGACATGATCGTGGTGACAGCACCACAGTTGCAGCCCTTCCTCCAGGGAACTTGTCACAGACCTGCAAAGCCACTGACTGGCAGAAGTGACAGCGCAGCAGATAGGAGGACCTTAAACCAGAGGGGGCCAGGTCAGCTGGCACATATTTTCAAGTGATTCCAAAACCTTCCATCTGCATCAAACCATTAGACAACTAGACTCGTTTTAGGCTTCGAGTTATTTAAATGTATCGACTCAGGGAGAGTAAAGCTTCTTGTTTTCCCTCTGGGTTAGTCTGCTCATTTCAAAGAGCAAGTCCAATCAATCAAGATATTATTCAAGAAGGTGCCGGGGAAGCTGACCCCAGAAAAGGCTGCCAAAGAGTGTGGCACTTTGCATCACTTCTGCTCTCAATACATTCCGAAGAGTGTGGTGAAATTCTTCATTCGAGGTCTTGTCATGTGTTTCCTGGCCTTTGGAGAAAGGTACCACTGTGTTTTGGGAAAGGGGCCAAAAAGCAGATGAAAATCTAGTATTATGACTGGAACTTTTTTAACAATGTAAAATTTCATAGAAAAAAATGTTTATAAAAATATGCCTCTTTATGAATATAGAAGGTTACATTTTCTGTTTTTGGTGAGTTCAAGTCGGCACTCCCTGTAAAATGAATTCTCTGTTTTCTGCCTCAAATCCTTTTGAGAATGAGTGTAGAATACATAAATTACATGTTTCTCTTTGCAAATTGGCCTTCAATATTTCATGTGCCAAGAAAATGTTACAAAATTAGGGCAGCATTAATATCTTTATGCTAATAATGCTCTCGAAACACAGTTTTGTGTATTTCACTTCATCTGCATAAACTGTTTGGTGGCTGGCAAAACTGGGAGTAGATTAATATGCTACAGACAAAACCCAAGATGCATTTAGTGCTCAGATGTAAATTATTCCCATTTTGGCATCCTTGCCACTACGAGGGATCTTCACACCATGTTCTAGGAAACCTGAATTACAAACGTGATGTCCTGCCTTTGGGTCAGTTACACTGTTTTTGATGAACAGAGCCTTCCTCTACCCATGGCATTCTGCTCAGGGACACAAAGCGCCTGTACCTTCCACCTCTTCCCCACCCCGCCTCCCTCAGTCCCCCAACCCAGACCATCTACTTGTCATGGCAAAGGTCTTATTGGCTGTTTTGCTTTGAAACCAACCACAAAAGGATTGCAAACGTTTTGGTGACCATCCAGAAATTGCTCTCCATGGATTATAGACTTCAGGGATAATGAAAAGTACTGATTTCCTCAGAAACTTTGTCCGGCTATACTGAGGGAAAACCAATTTTAAATGGGCAAAAACCACCTAAATCCTGGTAAATTTCATGCCAGTTATAAATGTATGAGATTTCTCAGCTTTTAGTTTATAGTCAGAACAGAAATGGATACAGTGACCTATGAAGGTCAAGTAATCGTACATCTTTTATCATCACAAGGAACTACTTGACGTCTAAAATTTGGAGGGGGTAGGAAAAAGAATGACAGAGTTTTTAGTACACAAAATACTGTAAATAGGCATCTCAAGCAGTCATTTGCTCCACATCTGCAATATCATCGGGACTACTTAGGCTAAGAGTGATTAATAGCAGTGATTGTAAGAAGGTTTTTTTAAATTTCTATTTATTTATTTATTTATGGCTGTGTTGGGTCTTCGTTTCTGTGCGAGGGCTTTCTCCAGTTGTGGCAAGCGGGGGCCACTCTTCATCGCGGTGCGCGGGCCTCTCACTATCGCGGCCTCTCTTGTTGCAGAGCACAGGCTCCAGACGCGCAGGATCAGTAATTGTGGCTCACGGGCCCAGTTGCTCTGCGGCATGTGGGATCTTCCCAGACCAGGGCTCGAACCCGTGTCCCCTGCATTGGCAGGCAGACTCTCAACCACTGCGCCACCAGGGAAGCCCAAGAAGGTATTTTCTAAAGTGCATTATCATCTGTTATTTTCAATTTTGGTTTCATGAGGTTCCACTGCCAATACGACTTTGTCAGAGTTTTCCAGCTGAGTCTTCCTTTTTCTGAGGTTTCTTTGTATCCTAGTGTCTAGGTACTTGAAACTAAAAATAACTTGTTAAATCTTCGTACTCTCAGAGGACATTAATCTTATTTCTTAAGCATTTGTTCTTCAGCTGTGTCTGTGTTGGAGAGGAGTCCTGCTTTTTGTTCAGCTGTTTTTCTAGCCCTGATGGGTAGATGAAAAACCTAAATGAGTCCAAAGGAGTCTCATGTAATTAACAATTATACCTATTAAATGTCTCAGAAAAGACCACTGCCTTTGCTGGGGAAGCTTTTCTCAGGCTTAGGGAGAAATTGTCACTGGGCCAGATCCATTGTGTATCTTATCAGCGCCTCATTTACAGCCCTTATGGCTTTCAAAAGTGAGGAGTAGGCCTTCCAAGGGGAAGCTGAGCTCTGAGTCAAGGGTGATGGCAAGGGCCGGGCTTGAAAGAGAAGACTGACAGACAGGCAGAGGTGGAGCCATAGCATAAAGAAACAGTGACAGAAACAGTGGAGGAAGACAGCTGTGTCAGGGGTGGGTGGAGTGAATCACAGCACACACCAATAGTAAGTTCACAGTAAATGTGTGATTAATTGGATCAGATAAAAGGCAGGGAAGGGGGGATTATGTTACTGATTGTTTCTAAAGAAGATTAACTTTTTCTTTCATTTCCTTTCTGCTTATCACCTAAAATTCAATAGCTACACTGACTTAGATATGTGGCTATTAGTTCCTATTTACATCTTGTATTCTTTTCATTCTTCTTACAATGTGTTCCTTGGTTTTTTTTTTTTAAATAACTGCTTTATCATTTCAATAAAATATTTGGGGAAACTATTGTACACATTTCATTATGTTACAATACTTGTTAGTGATTTCTAAGGAGATGATGAATTAAAAATAAAACAAAACCAAATATGTACAGGCAGGAAGCTGTAGATCCTAATTTTTAGAAACTAGATGGATCTGTCATTTTACAGTTGAGTCGATTATACGCCTTCAGAAATGTTTGAGTTCATAAAGGTACATATTGTCCTATTTTCTTCTAAGTGGCGTTCATTTGGGGGTAGATTCAGGATGTTGGTGTGTTTTGTGGATGTAACTAGTAATTTGGTCTTGAGAATGTGTTAGAAAGTACTCTGGACTGCAGTCAGAGACAGGAGTTGAGATTCTCCTAGAGTGATGCGTAAAGAGAAACACCACAAAAATTACGTCATGCCATCCCCCTGCTTAAAGCCTTTCAGTGACTTTCTTAATAAAATCCAGCTTCTTCAGACGCCTCCTGTGAGCTCTGGTCCCGCTCTCTGAGTCTTTTCCTATGTCACTTTCTCCCCTTTGGCTGGGCCCCAGTCGCTCACACATTCTTTCCAAGTTCCTAGAAAACGCAAGCTCCTTCCTGCCTCAGGGCTTCTGTGCCTGATGTTCCTTCCCCTGAAATTCTCTGCCCCACCTCCTTGCCCAGCTGGCTCCCTTAAAAACCAGCTCCTTGGAGAGGTCTTCTCTGACCACCCATCTCAATCCGGCCTCCTGCCTGTTCTCCCAAAGCATGCGAGTGATTTTCTTTGTAACACATGGCAACACCTCTGAATATTTTATATATGTAGACTTTACTGTCTCCCCTTCTGGAATATAAGCCAGTTACCTTATCTTGTTGAACGATGAACCTCCCCCCCCCCCTCCCCCCCCCGGTGCCTGGCCCTATTCCTGGCTTATGTAGGTGCTCAGTAAAAAGGTTTGGGTAAAGGGAAGCTTGAGTTCTGAACTAAAGCACTAAACTTGCGAATCTGTACAAGTGAAAGGAATCTGCAAATAAGAAAACCCGGAGACTTGACAACTGAAGTTTAGTGCTCATTTGAAGCATATACAATGAAAAGGAGCCATTGAAAAACAGAAAGGCAAAAAAAAAAAAAAAAAAGAAAAGGCAAAAAAAAACTTTCATATTTAAAGCAAGTCAAGAATAGCAAAAGTTTAAACTATCAAAATCTTACGATGACAGAGCACAAACAAAAATCGATGTATTTTAGTGCCTTTAAAAAATATATATTTAGAAAGAAATATAAAATATTCAAATCACCTTCAAATTATGAGGAGAACATGAAAACATTGGACAAATGCTAAGATATCACTTCATGGGCAGTTTTAAGAGAAGGAAAATGGGAAGAAGAGTAAGAAGGGAAATAGGAAAAGGGGGATGGGAAGAAGAAAAACAAAGGAAGGAGAGAAATACTCTGAAGACTCTGGTCACTTGGGGGTTGGAGAACACTTTGCTTTCCCTGTCCTGTGAAGTACTAATCAGTTGAGTAACCAGGGCTGAGGGCTCTGGACCTGCCCCACAGGAGGGAATCTGCCTACAGAGCTGCAGAGCTTCTATCCAGAGCGATAGCCAATGATAGCCGTGGACCAGGTGAAATCAAGCCAGCCGTCAGACTCGGCCAAGAGGACAGAAGTTCCAACAGTGTTCCCTAAGCCACGGGTACTTGTGATCCGGGTGCATAGGCACAGTGAAATGGAAAATGGCATCACCCACAGGGAACTGTCTTGCTTTTGTTAGAATGGTTGGTAGCAGTGCCCCAGACCCTGGGGTTGATCTGGCAACCATGACGATGGAGTTTGGGAATGGGTGAAAATTGCTTTGTTAAGCCTAATGCAGGTTCTAACCTTGGTGGAGGAAGTGATATTTAATGTCACATAAAACCAAAATGAATTATCCTCTAGAGAGTCATCTGGTTGGCATTTCTTTCCTATTTTTCTTCCTTCTTAGGCCAGCTCAAGTCTATTAAAATTCTGTTAGCTAAATGTCAATGGGTTCAGCATGCCTCCTCTCTGTGGCACATTTTGAAATTTTCCTATAAAATACTATTTTAATGTATGAAACAGAATTTTATTAATGTCAGCCCCATAGATTTCCATACAACCCAGTACCCTGTCTGGAGTTAACATTTACCGGCGTCGGTTTATTTTTATTATTCTCAATTCATGATGACAAAATACTTAGTGGGAACAAGAAAAGGGAAAGTAGCTTTGCTGCTTGAGCTAAATTACTGGAGGACTAAGATTTGCATTTAGCATTCTGGCTGTTGGGCTTAATTAGGCCAATAGTTTCCTAAAAGAATTGAAGCTAGAGTTTTCTCTTGGTTGTCTAAAAAGAATTAGCCAGGCTTGGCTGTGCCAGGCTGGAAAATTTACCGGTTTATTAAGAAGGGGCATTTTGCAGGCACGACATTAAAAGATTTTGAGCTGCGCTGGCACTTTGGTTTCCCCAATGAGGAATTTTTGACATTAATCCTGTGTTTGCTCTGAGGAGCTTCCGGGGCCATTAGCACCCTGTGGGCTGACATTATCCAGGGGCAGTGTTAAGATCAGCTCCGTGCTTTGTGACCACCTAGAGGGGTGGGATAGGGAGGGGGGCAGGGAGATGCAAGAGGGAGGGGATATGGGGATATATGTATATGTATAGCTGATTCACTTTGTTATAAAGCAGAAACTAACACACCGTTGTAAAGCAATTATACTCCAATAAAGATGTTTAAAAAAAAAAAAGTTAATTCATTTTGGAAAGCTGGAAGATTTCAGAGTAGAAGTGTCCTTATCTTTTTTAGTACCCATGTTACCGAACAAATTTCGAGTACCTGACACACAGTGAGGCCAAACAAACCAAAACATCAGAGTTTGGAGCAGAGAAAGGTTATTGCAGGGCCATGCAAGGAGACAGATGGCTTCTGCCCAAAAAACTCCGAACTTCTCAAAGGGTTTCAGCAAAACACTTTTATTAAAGGCAAGGTGAGGGAGGGCGTGGTTAGTTGTGCAAACTTCTTAGTGTTGGAATCCTTTGTTCTTGCAGATATCTACATAGGTCAGGGCAGGATGTTCCTGTAAACCTCCAATAAAACAAATGTTATTTTCTGTTCTGCAACTTTTTATCTCTATATGAATGGACTCTTAAAGGTCAGAGTCCTGAGAACAGGCTATCCTGTATATTTCAGGCTATAGGCAACATTCTTTTACAAAAGGTTCAGAGCACAGGCAACAGAACAGATCTAGTTTGTCACATACAAGCTTATCTTTCTTCTCGACCTTGGATTCAGAGTTATACTGCAAGGAAAAGAGAAACATTGACTTTTTTCTGTTGAGAAATGCTAAAGACATATTTCCCTCTCTCTTCTCACAAATAAAAAGACTTTAATGATCGTTCCATTAATACAAGGTACCAAGGATTATCACTCAGGCTGTTGAACGGCAAATGCAGGATACTTACAAGAAACTTGCCTACAGCAACTCGTGCTTTACTTAATCACAACTGGAAACTCGTTATTTTTTTTAATGAATCTAAGTAATAAAATTTAATTCATACAAAGATGGTCACAAGAATGCAGCATCATTCCACCCACCCCAGTTAGGGATTAGACTGCTGGGATGAATCATATATCCAGGGGAAAAAAACTGGGCTGCTTTGAAAAATTATTTGATGGGTGTAAGTTTTCTCCTTAAATGCTTACATTTTCCCATATTTCAGGCTGTTCCTCAAAATGTACCAGGTTCATAAAAGTTAAATCTGCAGTTGTAAGAGCAGCTAAAAGAAAATATAAGCACATGACAGAAAAAAAAACACTTCTCTCTAAAATGGTGAAAGGACTATGCTAGTAGGGAGGGCAGTTTCCCAGAACATTCCCAAAAGGCGTTCTCAGTTTGGGCTAAGTGTGAGGCATCCAACTGGAATTCAAAGTTTTATATGCATTGCTTTTTTTTTTTTTTTTTTTTTAAAGTTTGCTATTGGGGGTGCACGTGTGAGAGCTATAGTTTTGTTTTGTTTTTTTTAATTTATGGCTGTGTTGGGTCTTCGTTTCTGTGCGAGGGCCTTCTCTAGTTGCGGCAAGCAGGGGCCACTCTTCATCGCGGTGCGCGGGCCTCTCACTATCGCGGCCTCTCTTGTTGAGGAGCACAGGCTCCAGACGCGCAGGCTCAGCAATTGTGGCTCACGGGCCCAGTTGCTCTGCGGCATGTGCGATCCTCCCAGACCAGGCCCCGAACCCGTGTCCCCTGCACTGGCAGGCGGATTCTCAACCACTGCGCCACCAGGGAAGCCCTATGCGTTGCTTTTTAACCATTGGAATTGCTGAGAAAGCAAGAGGCCAGCCCCACCCCATCACTACAGCCCATTCTGATGGATTGGATTTTCATTTTGTGGATGGAAATGTCATGCGAATTACGTGGCTGTTTCAGGGGAACCCAGTGCACCTAAGCTCGAAGGGCAGATGGGAGAGGATGGAAACTCTATTAAGGTGAACCTGATCAAGCAGGATGACGGCGGCTCCCCGATCCGACACTACCTGGTCAAGTACCGAGCGGTGAGTGGCCTCCTTCCCGGGCTTCACACCACCCCGCAACCCTGACACCTGCCTTCTTGGAGCAGCAGCGTGCAAAGCCCAGGGGGGCAGGGGCGGCCTCTGTGCCTGGCAGGTGGCTCCTGGGTCCAGGTTAGGGTTTTACATTCCAGGATTGACTTGCAGCCTTTAGGTCATGTCTACACTGAGACCATGTTTTTTTCAGTCCCCTATTTTATATTTTTTAATTGAAATACAGTTGATTTACAGCGTTGTGTTAATTACTTCTGTACAGCAAAGTGACTCCATTATACATATATATATATATATATATATATATACATTCTTTTTCTAATACTCTTTTCCATTATGGTTTATCATAGGATATTGAATATGGTCCTCTGTGCTACATATAGCATGGATAAACACACTGAGACCATCTTAAAACCTCTAAAATGATTTTGGTGACAACAAATCCATACCATGATTGATTTTTCTGCTTCCTAAATTATTCTACGAAGTTATCTTGCCATCACCCAGTACTTTTTGCAAATAACATACTGATATCTGATAATCACACTTGGATAAAGTGTGTATCATAGGCCAGGCATGCAGGCCCATGATCACATGCATTTTCTTCTCCCCAAGAACCCTACGAAGTTGGTCTTAATGATTATCCCCACTTTACAGAGGAAGTAAGTGAGGCTTATGCAGTCAGTGACAGTGTCACTCATACAGCCAGGCAGCCAGGGTTTGAATCCAGGTCTGTGTGCCTGAAGAGATGGGGTCCTTAGCCCCCGGCCTGGACTGCCTCAGGTCCTAAACCAGCTCCTTCCCTCGCCCCACCCCCAGTGCTCGTGCAGCCCACCTGAGCTGTTGTCACCCTGCTGTCCGGCTACCAGTGAGCCTGGCTTTAAGCCTTTTCTTCTGGATTTGCCCACCACCCATCTAAGATTTCTGACATTCCACCTGTCATCCCCGACCCCCAAACTGAAAATCATCCCATTGTGGTTTTTTGGTTTTTTTTGGTTTTAGAATGACCCTTGGCCATTGCCTTCCACAACCAATTGCTGAGAGGTTTAGAGGCAGCCTCTGAGCATTGGAAATAGCCTCTTGCTAGGATTTCTTGCCCGTAGAAAATAATGAACTTGAGAGGAGTTTTCTTTCTTCAGATAGCCCCCAAAATAGGCTTTTCCCAGGAAGTTTGACTTACTCCCTCTCTGCCTTTTGATCAGCCCTGCTTGAAGTGCCGTGGGAGCCCTAACCTGGTTAGGTTTACAGAGAGTCCGTACAGCACAGAGCACTCCCGGGCACACGTCTCAGCCGCTGGGCAGCCTGTCAGTCCACTCAGCCCTCTCCTAGTTAACTGTGAAGTCCGGTGTGAGCCTGATGTTGGAGGAGGCGCCTCAGTTGACTTTCCTAAGGCCCAGCCCAGAGGCACCACCATCTGAGAGGTCCCTGTGGTTTCCTTGCCGTGGAGTAGGATGCAGGGACTGGGCAGGTGGTCCCATGGAGCCCACTGGAAGTGGGCAGTGTTGGGGGAGGATGTTATTATGTGTTGTTATGCTGATGTGGCCCAACAGACATGGGACCCAATTCCAGCTTTGGGACCTGAATAGGTCACCCAGTCTTTCATAATCTCCATTTCTCCATCAATAAAATGGGGAGAGCTTATCGAGCTGTTGTAAAGATTAGTTATAACATAAGCAAAGAACCTGAAATGTGCCTGACACTTGGAAAACTCTGTACATGGTAACTGTGATAATCACTGCTATGATGCAGGCTGGGGCTGGAAATATCTCCCTTATGAGGCCACATCAGGTGCCAGTGTTCCAGAAGAGCCGTCCCAGCTGTGCCAGGCAGGCCTGCCTTAAAAAGACAATTGGGGCAAAACACTGGGATATGTTAGACTTCGACAACCTTAGCTGTCCTCTCTCTTCCACCTCAAAATCCTAATGTTTGCTGAACATTACTATTATTATATATTATTAATATGTATTACGTAACGTAATGTTTGCCTTATATTCTGGCTCTCTCTTTTGTAATGATGTTTGCCAAGGAAAGAAGCCTTTCAGAGAAAGAGAACAAAAACAGCTGAATTTCTTCATTTTAACTTAAAATGGGGCACATGCTGACACTCTCAGGAGCCAACTTAGAGCCGTAGCCCGGCTTCCAGTTAGACTCTGAGGACACGAGCGCCCCCTTCCAGCATTTCCCCACACTGCTCATGGCCATGACAGGAGAGCTATCCCATTCCTAAAGGTATCTCTTCGGCTGGTACAAAGCATTTTTCTGGGAAGGCGGCTGGCTCTCCTGGAATGTAACTCTTCCTCCAGCCTCAGCCACGGGCTAGACCACCTTCCAGGTGACACTGCTAGCATGTTCTGCTCTTCCAGGGAGCAGCCCAATATCCAGTAGACATGGGTCAACGGCTCCCACCCAGAACAAACTCACTGGCAAACGTGTAGGATAGAACTGGAAAGAACATTCGAGAAAAGAAGGGCACCTATAACTCCAGTTTCGTGCCTGAAATTATGCCCTGGGCAGTGCTCTGCTAAGCTGAGTGTACCTTGTAGGCACTCTGGGCACCTCAGCCTTGAACCTGACAGAAGAATTCACACCTGTGACACCTCCAGCTCCAGTCTCAGAGACCAGGTCACACTGCATGGAAAAGGACCATCCAGTTCAGTGCAGCAGATGTGTGTTGAGCTCCCTTCTACGAAAGGCTTTGGGCCCAGAGGCTCTTGGCCACAGCTCGACTGCCCGTGTGGCTTGGGGAAGTCACCTGACCTCTCCCTCCCTTCCCCGTCATCAGCTTTAGTAAGGGCCTGGCAAAAGCGCTGGCAGGCTTGTTGTAGGGATGCAGTGAGAAAATGTGCAGAAAGCCTTTAGTCCAATGCCTGGCACGTAGTGGGTGCTCCATAAATGATAGTTTTTATTTTTAATAAAAGTGGAATCTGTGCAGTGTTCCCATGTCAGGGAGGTGAGTCACACACCTGAGTGTGACCAACATTCTGAAACAGGACAAGAAACACAGTTGTTGGATTACTCTTCTAGGTCATCCTTAGGCCATGGGCCAGCATTCCAGAGTGTAGCTTGGGTCCCTGCATGCTCTCAAGGTGATGCACAGGACATTGAAGAGTTGGCCGCATGCCACACTGGCAGTCTGCCGCTGTTTGTATTTGCAGGCACGCACGGTTGACCTCCTGACCTGCGTGATCATTTACCTTTGGGTTTTTCAGGCTGGTTAAGAATAAAGACCATGTCCTATCTTTGGTTTTTATTTCTGTTTTGCACAATCCCTTATGTTCCTCCTGTTAGCTGGTCTTAGCAGCTATTTCATCTAAAGCTTTCTGGCGTCTTGTATCTTTCTTGCCGGTTTCTCCCAGAAGCTCTCCTCCGAATGGAAACCAGAGGTCAGGCTCCCATCTGGCAGTGACCACGTCATGCTCAAGTCCCTGGACTGGAACGCCGAGTACGAGGTCTGTGTGGTGGCTGAGAACCAGCAGGGAAAGTCCAAAGCAGCTCACTTTGTGTTCAGGACCTCGGCGCGGCCCACAGCCATCCCAGGTATGACGGCTTTGCTTTCTGTGAGTTTCCCGCTTTGAATTAATGCACAAGTGCCGCACCTCCTAATGTGCCTGAACAGCCCCTGACAACTCGCTTGCTTACAGCCATCCTCGTGATCGGTTGCCCATGCAAAGCTTAGTTTTGCTTTGTACCTAGCTGTGCAGTAGGTTGAGATGGACTGGACCCCCAGGAAGGCTTGGCCAAGCCTCCTGAGTGAAGGTCCTGTGTCATTCAGCCTGGGAGGACTGATGATAAGCCAGTCCGTGGGACCCCTCAGATGGGAAAGACCCCAGCTCCAGCCAAGCTTTGGATGCTGGTTGAGGAAGGATCCTTTTTCGGGACCTTATCTGCTATCTACCATTTCATACAAGGACCACGTAACTCTTTTTAAGCGCTTTCTATCTGATGCTTGCTTAGCTGCACAACTGTGGTCCAAATCTCTTCTCTGTGGGAACCCCGAGAGAAGGAACGTATGGTGCCCAGTTAGTCAGTTAAAAATCCTCTCTGCCAAGGGCCTCTCAATTGAAACAAAGATTAAATCGAGCCACTTGAAACAGAACAAGTGGAGAAAGTAGACGCTGGAAACCCCCATCCGTGAAAGGCAGTCCAGTCTGCTAGCGGCCGGGATGGGAGCAGCTCTCCCAGGAGATGCAGATCTGTCTCTAGGGATCCAGGACCAACTCAAGTGTGGGAATAAAGTGAGAGTTCTGCTTTCCGGCCCAGCTGGCTTGCTGCTGATGGCCAGTCTCCTCAATGACCTAATTCCTCGGAGCAGAAGGAGATCTTCATCGTCCCTCTCTGCTTTTCCAGAGCAGCCAGATGCCAACCACAGGCAGGAGAGGTGGGCATAGAACCTACAGCTGCAGCCTAGTGGAGGGGTCCCCGTAAGCGCTCTGCAGTGTCCAAGTGTGGTGGGAAGATGCCCCAACCTCCCGGTGGCCTCCGTCTGGCCTCCATTACGCCTGTCCTGTCTAGAGTGCCTGCCCCCAGCTCTCAGCTCAGTGACCACGATTGCTCTTTCCAGAGGGAGAGAGGCCAGAAAGGACATGGGCTACTATGCCACAGGGCTCTGTGTGTGGAAGTGGGTTAGTCGAGCAGCAACAAAGCAAGATCAGTGTGTGCTTCCCGACGGTTGGTTGTGCATGAGTGTGTGTGTGTCTGATAGATGTGTGCGGGCCCCCAGGGAGCTGGCGGCCATAGCTGAGAAGTGTCCGTGGTCCTCCCCTCTGCATTGACAGGGAGACCCCTTAGCATAGGCTAGGGTGGGTGTCTCTCTGCAGGCACCGGGCAGGTGGTCAGTGATGAAGCCAAGGCATCTGGTTGTGACTGTAAACAGTGTTCTCCTGACTGCTTCATAGGCTGTCCAAATAGAGGTGGCTCTCTCTATTCTCTGCCCCTTCTTTCTCTGCATTCTTGGGTCCGTTTTTCCCTGAAATTGACAGTCTGGTGGGAGTGTCCAGATCTGCTCGGCTTTTATGGGGCACTTAGGAGATGGGGGAGTGAGAAGCCTTGAGTGATTCCTTTGCAGTGAGACAGATTTCTCCTGGCATCTATTTCCTCGGGTAAATAGACTTCGTAGGTGGTGATTCCGACACACTGCGTTCCCAGGCTGGGTACTGCCAGCGGCATCAGCTTCTGGGGTTGGAGAAGTTGGGGCCACTGTGTGTCAGATACAGAAATTCTGGGAAGACCAGTCCCCCGGGTCCTGCCCACCGGAGTTGTCAGAGTCCTTCTGGCTAATCTCCCAGGCTCCCAGTTAAAGGGGAGGGTTGGAGGGGCTACTCACCTCCCCAAGAGGGCTTCGGCCTCCACTGCATAGGTTTTAGAAGGAGGTTGCTTGGTTGGACTTCTCTGGGACCTGCGAATAAAACCTCTGAATTACGAGATGTACGTTCACGGTGGAATTCTGTGGTCAGTGGGCGGTGGAGGTGAGAGGTGCAGAACTAGATTCTCTTTAAGAGCGCTGTGGGTGGGGGGATTGTACAATAGGAAGAAGAGTCCGATTTATTGCTGAAAAGGTGGCCCCCGTCCTTGCATACAGTTTGCTGCACATACTACAGTGATCAGATGCATCTCTACCCCAATGTGTAAAAAGCTCTAGAGACTAGAAGGCCGTGGGGAGACTCCTGACTGCATCTTAGAGACCTCCCCTTATCAAAGGTAACACTTTCCTCATCAGACTCTTGTATTTGCCTGTGGAGGCTTCTGTTCTCTCACTTTAATTTCATTTGCTCGCTGACCCCTAACCCCTGAATTCACCCTGCTGTGCTGCTTCTGGCCTTGCTGAGCTTCGGAACTGGCCTTATGGTGATAATACCGCACTGAACTCTTCTCTAACCTTTGTCAGTTTAATTTACAAAGTTGAATTAACCTTTGATTCGTGCATTTTCTATATTTGACCTTTTTTTTTCTTTTTATCTATTTTTTTTTCTCTGTTTCTATCTCTTCCTTCTCTTTCCTCCTCCCCCCTCCCCTTCCTGTGTCTGTCGTCACACATATCACCTTGGACGTCACTGGGACATCCCCACTGCCACATTTGTTTTTAAACAACCACATTCTCTCTGGGGACCCATTGCTTGGCACCTGCAGCGACCTTGGGAGGCTCCTCCGCGTCCTACACCTTTGTCTCTTTGCTTTTCTCTGCAGTGACTCTTCTCTTGCTCTGTTAGGGACTTGAATGCCAAAAAACTAAATTTGCCTAAAAGCCCAGTTCCTATGACAATGATCAGTGCCCCCTTTGGAAGAATCTGTCAGGACTGCCATGGCCACACCACCAAGCTCTCTGTGGAAGAGGAAGGTTTGGCAATTGGAAAAAGCTGGACCTCCAGACTTATTACCCTTCACAGATACTCTTGTGCCACTTCATAAGGAGTTTGCCCCCTTTTTCATAGCAGTATAAAAATGTTTGGGAGCTCTTCTCTTTAAACTCTCTCTCTCTCTCTCTCTATATATATATATTTAAAAAACAACAAAAAACCATTACACTAGGTTTACAGAAAAGTTTCTGCACATCTGCTACTGGTTGCATTTTTGGTTCTTACCTGAAAATGATGTAGCAGAGAAGGATTTCTAAGTACTCTCTAAAGCTTGCATCAGATTGTTAAAGTCACCCCATGTCCCCATTGTAACCCTGTGCTCCTCTGCTGCCCTTCAATAAGTAGTTGGCTTCGCTTGCATTTAAGTGCCCCTGGTAAGCCCGCTGTGATTCACCGGAGCATTTTGCTGGCATGATGGGCAAAGTAAGTCACCCTGTTGCCCATGCAGCGGAAGAACTCGGATTTGTTGAGTATTTTCTGGGGCTGATCCAACATCCTGGGAGGCGCTTTGGTCCTGGTAGTATAACCAGCACCCGACGCTGGCTCTGTGAACAGAGCCACCCTAGGACGTGCCCAGCACCTGTGGGCTCTGGAAGGTGCGTGTCTCCCAGTCAGGGTGATACCGGCTGCATGGCTACAGATCAGCCACAGACCTCGTGTCTTGGCGGATGTGGCCCAACTGTGACCCACATTATCGCGTAAGCATCAGTCCCCCAGGTTGGAAGCATCCACTGTGAGCCTGGCGCGAGTCGCGGCCCCTCCCCATATGTGCTCAGTAGAGCGCAAGGCAGGGCCAGCCCGGAGTGCCCATAAATTGGAACCCAGCCAGCCTGTCATACTGCCCGAGTGCCCCGACCCCCTGTCGGTCAGTGGCTTCAGTGACATTTTAAAAATTCTTGTGGAAGCCAGCTGCCCCTCTGCTGTTGGGGGTACCCCACGACATGCCCAGGAGAGGAGGTGAGGTGCGTTTGTTAAAGTTCCCCGTAGAGACTCGGGTGAATCCTGCTCAGGGGCATCAGTGTCTGAGCTCGGGGGTACCTTCTCCTGAATAAAAACTGCCCCCTCCGTTGTGGTCACATATCATTCCACATATCTCATCTCTGAGCATCTCCACAGAAGTTTGATCTTTGTTCTTTTTGGTTTCTTTACTTTTTGGTTCTGTTGTTATTTTTTAATGTTCAAAGACGAGCCTTTCTCTTTGGGAATCCAAATGATCCTATGGTCTGCAGGGCAGAGCTGCCCGTGTCAGTGGGCACAGGCCCGTGTCCCCAGCGCTGGCAGTTTAGAGGGTCAGGTACACACACCGGAGCTACCCAACAGCTACCCAACAGCTACCCAACAGCTCAGCCAGGCAGCGCCTGTCGCCCCAGCCCCGTTGGCCTCCAGCCCCGCCATGAACCTCTCCCCCGGGATCCCCGATCTCCCGTCCCACCATGGCAGCAGGAGCAGACACAGTTCTTAGGCACAAGGCAGAGTATCAAGAAGAGGCCCATGGTGCCTCTGGGCCCGGCGTAGAATCCCGGGGCCATTAGGAGGGCAAAGGAGGGAGAGGTGGTCTTCACGCAGGTCACCCGTCACTGTCGCCTGACTCCCGGCAGGCTCTTGGTATCATCTTTGGCAGAAGTTGCATATTCACCCAGGAGGGCCCATCTCAGAGGTCTGCCCCACCCTGGTCCCAGTCCCATAGGCAAGGGCCTATGTCTGTGTTTCTGAAGATCTGGCCCAAAGTGTGGGGAGACCTGACATCCATGACCCTGTCCCCTCAGCTCATTCTGGGCCAGGCAGGCCTCAGCTGAAGCAACTTTGGGGTCATTGCATTGGCCCCATTCAGACAGGCCCATGGTTTGTAAGGGATGCCCTTCGGGAGACAGCATTCAGGCACGCCCGCTCCCACCGGACACTGAGTTCTCTCATGGCGGCTGCAGCCCTCAGCCCTGCCGGGAACCCCTAAGACAGTCCCTGAAGGAGGGAACGCTCGCTGCCCCGCTCAGCCGCCCTGCCCCTGCGCCCTGTCTCAGTGCTGCCCACTCTCGACACGCCACAGGGCTTCTCTGCTCGTTTTTTGGAATATTTATACGGCAGGTGCGGATCACGTTTTTCTACTAATAAGAATGCTAACATTGTTGTGTAGATAATCAGCGAGGCCTTGATGAAGTTTACACCTTCGCATTATTAAAGGAAATAACAGTTCATGTGAACTCACCAGGGTGTTTGGATTTTATTTGATAGTTGTGTATCCTGCAAAGTGCCAAAATCCCTTTGCCTCCACCTCACAGGTACCTGGATTACTTTGATTGCCCCAGAGAGTCCTTTAAATTGGACCCCAAACTCGTAGCTTGCTGAGTGGAGTTCTAGCCAAAGGAATCGCTTTCCCTTCCTCATGAGGAGTGATGCAGTTTTCTCAGCTCTCCTAAGAGCTGCTGTGTGTCACCGCCTCCTTGGACTTTCCCCAGCAGACAGAGCGAGGGGAAAGTGCCTTTGCAGAGCCAGAAGGTGGTCACCTTGGGATCAGGGGCACACTCTGGGCCACCAGAACCACAACTCTGTTGCAAGTTCTCCCGATTGCACGGCTCCCTTCACGACTTCATATCAGAGGCTTCACAGAGTGACGTGGTGACAGAGAGAATCTAAGAGAAGGATCTCATTGGCAAGCCCTATTCTGTTTATAATCACACTTAGTTGGATGCCTCCTGAAAGCCCCAAGGCCAGCCGTCTATTCAGCAGATTCCAGGAAGGAACAAGCAGACGAGTGAACCAGAACCTCAGCTTAATGGTTCCGAGAGTCGGAGGCAGGAGGGGGCACTTCTGCACTGATGTCCCGCGACACAGTGACTCGGGCCCCCTCAACTGTAAGGTGGGAGGTATCTTCCCATTTTGAGGCATTTATGAGCGTAGGCACTTGTAGGTCTCAGTCTTGGGCAAGCCAGGTGTTCAGTGCCGACACCTCCCAGACCAGGAACCACAGAGGATGGGCAGCCCCAGCTTCATAACCCCACCGTTCAGCGCAGCTCTAAGCCCAGAGGTTGTGGAGGAACTGCTCCCAAGAAGCACTCTATGTATGCAGGTGTGCAGTTGGGGTAGCCAGGAGAGGTCAGGGGAAGGTCATGCAAAGATAGACCCCAAAGTTGTTTTCTTTTCCTTTTGTAAAATGTTAAGCAGGATGCAGGAGATAACCTTTGTCCTTCTAGTTTCCTGGACTAAACAATTCTGTAACAGCCACCAAGAGGTAATGAATGTTGGCTTGACTTGGATACCCTTTCATCTGCATCCGGTGTTTCCTTTATTTACAGATTTTTGTAAAAGCTCCGCACATCCTTTCTACAGCTTGAGGGGTACCTCACTTCCTCTGGAAGTCTAGACTCTTAATGGTGAACTGGGTGGTCCCTTGGGGATAAGTCTTTGCTCTCTCTCCATCCATCAAGTACATCAGTTAGGTCAGGGCCACCAGGTAAGACTGCACAACTCATCCTTGGGTGGGGAGTCATAGGAACAGCTGTTATTCATTGTAATGCAGGCAGAAAACTTAGAAACAGTGGTCCTCAAAGTCTGGGGTGCATGGGAATCACTGGGGTGCTCCATCAAATCCTGAGGCTGAGCCTCACCCCCAGAGATTCTGACTTGGAATGGGGGAACCCCAGAATCTGAATTCTTAACAAAGCACCCCAGGAATTCTGCTGCAGGTGGAGAAACATTATGCTAAAATGTATTTATTTTTCAACTAAAGATAAAATCATAAGAATCAATGAATAAAGATGGGACCTACCGATTGTCTTGCAGGAAAAAGTCCTGCTCAGTACACACTGTGGAGGACATGGACATTAGGGAATCTGTACCCTGTGCTGGGGACTGTAGGACATCTCACATGCAATGACAGGCTCTTAGAGTTGAAGAGGACCTGAAGACATCCTCTATCCTAGGCTCTTGCCAGTGCAGGAAACTCATCCAGAGCATTACGGTATCCCGGCCAAGGGATTTTCCAGCCTCTGCTTGAATGCCTCTGGCAACAGGGAGCTCTTCCAAGGCAGCTCACACCACACTTAAATAGCTCTTGTGTGTTAGTTCTGTCTCATGTGAGTTCAAGTTTGCCTCCTACCCCCATAGTTGCCATCCATTAGGGACACTGAATAAGACTACTTCCTTCTCATGACACACCTTTAAATATTTGGAGACAGTGTTCTTATCTCCAAGGCTAAACACTGTTCCTTTGTTCAACAAATATTCTTTGAACGTTTCTTATAAGTTGGGTTGTCCTAGATGCTGGGGAGACAAGAGACAGACAGGGTACCTGCCAGGATATTCTAGAGGGCGGGGCAGCCAGATAAAAAGCATGTCAATGAACAAAAAATGGCAGATAGTGGTAAGAAGAGAATAAAACAGGGTAATGTGGTAGGTACTGGGTAGAGGTGCCTGAGTAGATAAGAGATCGGGGCAGGGGAGGGGGGAACCTCTGCAAGAAGGTGACATTTGAGCTGAACCTGCAGGATAACAAAGAGCCACCACAAGGTGACAGGGCTGGAGGGTTCCAGGCAAGGCATCAGCCAGGCGCTCTGACAGGAACGGGCTGGGCGTGGTGAGCAGAGAGAATGGAGGCGCTCCCGGCTGGAGCACAGGGATGGGAGGCAGGGCTCAGTTCCCTGAGTTACGATGCTCAGAGGAGTGGGAGAGTCCACAGCACGTGTAGCACCTTTTAGAATAAGGGAAAGAACTTGAATTTTATATCAAATGAGAGAGAAGACCATTGCCCTACCTTCTGTTTTCTATCAGTCTCGTTGCCCTCCTGGCCCTTGGAGGTGTTGGCCTTGGCCTTCAGAGCAGTGCAGCCCTCTGATGGGTCTGCCGAGCCCAGAGCACAGGTGGATAACGGCTGCTTCTCCCACACGGAGCAGCTTTGCAGTGGTTTATTTTTCTTCCTTAGAGACATGACTAGTTCCCTAAAACCATATTTATGTATAAACCTCAGAACATGGTGTTAGTGCCTTTGAGTCCAAAAATACAGACATTCTTTCCCCACAGAAATACCTTAGGCTCCTTCTGCAGGAAGTAGACACTTAACACCTATTGGGTATGGGTGTCAGGTGGCCTCCAGCCCTGAGTCATGGGATGGGGAGGAAGCCCAAGGCCATATTTCTTCCCTGTTCAGGGAAGCAGCTTTGGTATTCTGAAGACCAGGAAGGCCTGCATGTCTTTCTTTGCTTTTGTGTGTGGATGTGTGAGCACCACGGGGAAGCAGAGTGGACGGTGTGCTACTGGGGAGAAGACCGGCTCTAGCTGAACGCAGGGACCCGTGGCCGGTTTCCTGCCGCCAAAGGCCAGAGACAGAGTGGCCAGAGCTGGGTCCTCTGAGCATGGAGCCCGTTGCCAGACTCGGGCCTTCCTGGGGAACAGGCTGTGTCTTCAGTGTGGGGTTGAAAGGGACCAGTGGAGGAGCCTGAGGAGGGGCTGGGAAGCAAGAACAAGGTCCCAAGGAGCCAAAAATATTCAAGATCCTAGGAGGCTCCTGTGGCGCAGGCCCAGCTGAGCCCTGGGTGCCAGGAATTAGGTTGTGAGTGGTCGTCTCTTATGTGCTGGCCAGTGGCCTATACCCTGAATTGAAGTTAGAAATAAGGGCCATCAGAATAGGACAGCAGTTGAAGGAGCCCCGCCATGCCTGAGCAGGGCCCCTGGGACACACAGAGGGCCTCCCAGGAGCACAAACCACAGGGAGACAGAGTGTGTGGCCCATCTCTGTCACCCTGAGTTACCTGTTCTTTCCATCATTTGGCACGTGATGTGGCCAGAGGCCCCTGGGCCTGGCCCAGATTCAGCAAAGGCCCAGTGAGACCCAGGTTGTGTTGGCCACAGTTCCTGCCTCCAGTCAACAGGCCTGGGTGACCCCAGTGGGTCCGGAGGACACAGGAAGCTTCAGACAAGGTCTGGTGGTGTGATGGGGCTGCCCCTTCTGGAACCCTGTCCTTCCAGAGGAAGAAAAATGAAGCAGCGTACCCACTTTTCAGCCTGGGGTCATGGTTTCCACACTGGCTTCGACAGAGCTCCGCATGGGTCCTTGCTTCCCCCAGCACAGCCTTCCGCCTCCCAGATGCTGGTGGGAATCACCAAGTGGTCAGGGGTCCACCACAGGCACCTAGCACCCATCACAAGGGGACCCGATGGAGCTGAGCCTGGGGTCCTTCTGTGATACCATCAATAGCCCAGGGCCCCCAGGGGATTCTAGATGGACACCAGGGAGTAAGACACAGAGGTTGAGTCATTCAAGTGAGTCCAGCTAGAGCGGGGATGCTGGGTGCTGCTCAGAGGTGAGAATGTGTGTCCGTCTGTGGTGGGCACGTGTCCTGTGTGAGTGAGCCTGTCGTGCGTGCGTGCGTGCATCTCTGGGTGAGTCGGCTGGGTTTCCTGAAATCTGATCCAAGCGTGCCTGGCTCCCAGATGGTGAGTATTCCCAGACCTTCCACCTTGCCCTCTGGGCCTGGCGAGGCCCCCATATCTCCAGAGTAAGTGAGCTTCATTCGTCTTCCTGGTGCAATGAAGAAGGATGTGGTCCAAAGTCGGGATCCTCTGGAGCGGCTCCTAAAGAGGGGGAAGGAAGAGCGGAGGTGCGCGGGGCATCTTGTTGTGCCTGACATCACCACAAGCCCAAAGGAAGCCCTGGGAACCCTCTGTCGCCCCATCTGGGACCCTGTCCCTGGCAGCTCCCAGGGCTCACGGGGAGACCAGCTGAGTGTGGGTTGAGAGCAGGGATGGAGACACAGTGCCCAGTCTCCTCCTGACTTGTGGGTGCCTTGTGCCCTTGTCCCCTGGTCTATGAGAGGAGGCTGCCATCCCTCCCTCTTGAAGATAGAAAGAGACCCTGTTGTCTCAACACCTGGGGGTAGAAAGGCCCCAGGGAAAGTGTCACTCTGAACACAGATGCCACAGCCGTCCTGTGGGCTCTACCCCACCCCCAGGGCTGTTGCTCGGCAGGTCCAGGTCTGCATCTCAGTGTACTAACCAACACCATCCCTCTCTCCCTCCCCCCCAAGCCAACGGCAGCCCCACCTCAGGCCTGAGCACGGGCGCCATCGTGGGCATCCTCGTAGTCACCTTCGTCCTGCTCCTGGTGGCCGTGGACGTCACCTGCTACTTTCTGAACAAGTATGGCCTGCTCATGTGCATCGCCGTCAACCTGTGCGGAAAAGCCGGGCCTGGAGCCAAGGGCAAGGACGTGGAGGAGGGCAAAGCCGCCTTCTCGTGAGTGCAGACCCGCCCGCTGCTGCGGAGTGCTAGACTCTGCCCCGGCCCGGGACCCAGCAAGGGAGCCACCTCAGCTTCCCCATTGGAAACCCCGAGGGGAGCAGAGCATTAGAGAACTGTCTCTCAAAGCAGGGTCTTCAGGGGTACCTGTTTAAAAAGCAGACACCTGGACCCAACCCCACAACTAGAATCGCATAGACGTTTGAAATCCCTACGTAGGTCAAAATGAGAGGAATCGTCAGAGCTAAGCCTGGAGGGGAGCTACCAGGGAGGGGTCAGCATTTGAGAGACACACTTGCCTTGCTGCCGTTCATGCATCCATCATTCAACAAATATTTATGGCGTAGCCGCTATGGACACGGCACCATCCCCAGGCGTTAGGGGACAGCAGTGAACAAAGCAGATGAAAATACCTGTCCTCCTGGAGGACGATCCAGCATCCTCCTGGAGGATGTGCTCCAGCATCTCTGGAGAAACAGATCCTGAGCCAAATAGCAGGAACCTTCACAGACTGTCACTGGGCGCGGCTGAGGTGGAGCAAGGCGAGAAGGGACGGAGCAAGGAAATAAGTTGTTAGCACCACCCCATGCCAGGCCCTGTATATACACACACATACATCATATACATATATGTACATGCATATACACATACGTATACATGTTTTACTTACATATACGTATAGCTATACTGATACATGTATGTACTTACATATACGTATACACTTATACGTATACATACATCATATACTTACACGTATACATACTTACACATATGTACACGTATACTTATATATACATCATATACTTATCCGTGTTCATACTTACGTATACACATACACATACGCGTACATACTTACGTGTATACGAATATAGATGACTTGAGCACTGAACTGTGCCAGGCACTGTGCTAAGCACTTTATATCCATTATCTCAGTTAATGTTCATAACGTCTAGGCAAGGTAGAGACTGTTATTTGCCCCATTTTCCAGATGAGGAAACGGAGGTATGGGTGAGCAGGTCACACAGCTAGCAAGAGCGGGGGCTGAGATGCCGCACTTGACCCTGGTTCTGGATCCCACCGTCCCCCGTCCCCCAGCCTCGGGCCAGGCACAGGTGCCTGAGCTGTAGCTGGCTTCCCTGGGAGCCCCCTGCATCCCCCAGCTCCCTGGGATGGAACCAGCAGAGCTGTCTCCACAGGAAAGATGAGTCCAAGGAACCCATCGTGGAGGTGCGAACTGAGAGGAGCGGACCCCAAACCACGACGGAGGGAAACACACAGAGCCCAACGAGACCACGCTGCTGACGGAGCCCGAGTACGTGGGCGGGTCGGGCTGCCACCTCCTCGGCAGAGCCTCACACCCACCGCGTCACCCTACGCACAGCTCCATGCTTCCCACCCACGGCTCCCCGCCGAGCATGGCAGGCCAGAATTCTGGAGTGCTGGGCCAGGAGCGCCTGACCCCACTCTCTCCCTAGAGACGAGGCATTCTTGATGCTACCTGGGTGGCTGTGGATTCCTTAAAGCCTCCGTGCATACGTGGGATCCCTAGACCCTGTGTCCAGGTCACGCACACATTCTGGAAATGGCTTAAGGAGACAAAACTTCATTGAGAGAGGCTGAGCTTAGCAGATTCTGTTTAGGATTTCCAAGAATTCTAGGGTTTTCTGCGTTCTTCCTAAAAGGGCAAGGGAAGCTGGGGCCCTGGTAAAAGCTCCCTCGTTCTCCTGGTCTCGGAAGCCTTGGGGACCCTCGGTCAGAAGCCACATCCAGCTGTGATGGTAATGACCACGTGGGTATCGTGGGTCCTGTGGGTTTGAAGGGAATGGAGTTTCTTGGAAGCTTAGAATCTCTGGCTGGACCACCCACATCCCTGAGGGACCACGTGGAGCCCTCTTCGTCTCCGGGGCAGGTGGGCCCAATTCCCCAGGGACCTATGACGGCTGCGGTGGTGGACGCTGAGCTCCAGCTGGCCTCTCCCTGAGTCGAGATGCAGGCAGGGGTCCGAAAGGGCCGCCAGGGCCATAGGGAAGGGAGCCCCGTGCAGATCGGGAGAGGAGTCAGCAGGGAGGAAGGTGACAGACCCTGTTAGACTGCCAAGTTCTCTGTTGTCTCCTGTGTCCTCTTCTGCCCGCCTGGGCTTGTGCTTCCTCTCGCGTCCTCCTCTCTCTGTGGGCCTGTGTCCATGCCTGTGCGTCCCCCGCATGCCAGCCCCCGGCCCCCGCCTTGGCCTCCGCCCTTCCCGGCTTCTCTGTCCGTCTCAGCTTCATCGTCTATCTCTTCTATGTCCTGTCCTCCCCACAGGCTGCCTGCTGACACCACAGCCACTGTGGAGGACATGCTGCCTTCTGTCACCACCATCACCGCTAACTCTGACACTATCACCGAAACCTTTGCCACTGCTCAGAACAGCCCCACCAGTGAGACCACCACCCTCACCTCCAGTATCACCCCCCTGGCCACGGCCACCCCTGATTCAAACTCTGTGCCCGCCGGCCAGGCCACCCCTTCCAAGGGGCCTGGCGCCGCCGCCACCTCCCCACCCCCAGCCTCAGCCCCCAAGGTCGCCCCCCTCGTTGACCTGAGCGAACCCCCAACCTCAGCCCCCGCCGCCAGCAACCTGTCCTCTAGCGTCCTGGCAAACCAGGGGGCCGTGCTCAGCCCCAGCGCCCCTGCCAGTGCGGGCGAGGCCCCTAAGGCCCCTCCGGCCGGCAAGCCGGTGGCCTCCCCCCCCCCCCCGGCCGGGGCAGCCGGTCCCCTAGCAGTGGCACCAACAACCCCCACCCCAGAAGCCCCCCCAGGCCAAGCAGGAGGCTCCCGGCACCAAAGGTCCAGACCCTGAGCCCACCCAGCCCGGCGCCATGAAGAGCCCGGCCGAGGCAGCCAGGGCCCTCGCCAGCCCGAAGAGCGAGGCGGCCTCCATCAGCACCACAAACCCTGCCCGGGGCGAGGACTTTAAAATGGCCGAAGGGAACTTCAAGACCCCAGATACTGACCTTGCAAAGGATGTTTTTGCAGCCCTGGGCTCTCCTGCTCCTGCCGCCGGGGCCAGCGGACAAGCCCCTGAGCTTGCTCCTTCCACGGCCAACGGCACCGTTCCTCCTGCGCCAGCCAAGACCGAGTACGGCCTCTCTCTGTCCACTGTCGTCGAGGGGTGTCCCGTGGTGGTGTGCGTTTGTGCTGTGTCCTCCCTGTTAGATGTGTCTTCAGCCTACTCCAGAGCTGCTCCGAGGCAACTGTCAGCCAGGGGCTGGGCCGAGGCAGAGAGTGGGCACAGGCAGCAGGCCCGGCAGGCAGCTGCCTGCTGACTAATTAGGCCACGTTAATTAGGTTGTATCCTTACCGTCCTAGCAGTGGTGTCTGTCGTCCCTGCAGGAGCCTTTGCATTCGGGCCACGGATGAGCGTAGCTTGGGAAGTGAGCTAAAGGAGGTCAAGGTGCCCTGATCGGCCACCCTGGGGCCCGCAGGCAGTGTGTCATCCAGGGCAAGGCCGAGTCCCCAGCAGAATGGCACGGGTATTCGGGAAGTAAGGAGGCAGACCCTGAGGCTCGTGTGGGGAGAGGCTCTGTGTGGTCCAGAAGGCCCCGTCACACTCCAACCGACACACCCACCCTTGCTTCTCCTGCCCTTGAGTGACTGGGAAGAAGCAGAGCTCCCAAGCACTGAGTGACCGCTGGGTCTTCCAAGTTCGAGGCCAGGTCCTTCAGCTTACAGGTTTCTTCAGTGTGAGGCCAAGATGCAGGGGCACCAGCTGGGTCTGGGGTCTGAGTCTGCTCTGGTGCGTCCTTAAACCAGATTCTCACTCTTGGGACTGATAGAGGCAGAGTCAGACAGAGGCTTTTATAGAGGCTCCTGTGGCTGCTCCCAGATAAGCGGAGGTGCTGCCACCAAGAGCAGCAAGGGGACCCTCACCAGGAGCCCCGAATCTGTCAGAAAATAAAAGGACAGCCCCGCCCACTCCACCCCACTCAGCTCCCCTGCAGCCCGGCAGCCCACTCTGGCCTCTCACCGGACTCCCATGGAAAGCTGCCTCAGTAACAGAGCATTTTCTTACCCTGCCCGGGCAAGCCATAGAGGCATCACCAGGAAAGGCAGAGCACAGAGGTGGGGGGGGCAAGGACAGGCAAGAACAGGTGGTTTGCAGAGGGCCCTCCAGAATCAGTACCAGGGAGCCCAACATACATGATTCATACCAAGCTGAGCCGCTGCAGCCATGCAGGGTGAGGAAAAGGCTGCACCTGCTTCACTTGCACCACCCCAGGTAAAGCTGGAGCCCCTAGCATCAGATTAGGGCCGGAAGGGCTCCTTCCGCTGATTCAGTGGCTCTCCACTTTGGCTGCAAGTTAGAACCACTTGGGTGCTTTTAAAAGTCACCACGTTCAGACAAATTAAATCGGGATTTCTGGGGACACGGCCCAGGCATCAGTGATTTTTAGAGATGCCAGGTGATCCTGACGTGCAGCTGAGTTTGGAGACCAGTGCTCTAACTGGAGCCCCCTTTGAGGAACTGGCCAGAGGGTGCGTTACTGCAGACCATGGTCTCAGTGCTGTTTTCCTGATTCTCTGCAGGAAGGGTCCTGTAGAAGCAAAGCCGGAGTGCCAGGAGACAGAAACGAAGCCAGCGCCAGCCGAAGTCAAGACGGTCCCCAACAATGCCACACAAACAAAGGAGAATGAGAGCAAAGCATGATGGGTGACGAGACACCAGCAAAGATCAAAATAAAAAGTGACACAACAGCTTCACCAGAGCATCTCCAATATCTCATACACACACACACACACACACACACACCTCATTCCTCTAGTGTCTTTTGCCTTTAAAACAAAAAAACAAAAAACTAAGCAGATCAACGTGGGATCTCCTTTTTGTAGATTTACAGAAAGTGTTCCTTTGTTGCGCACTCACTTGTAAGAAAATGAGACAAAAAGGTGAAACCAACAGCCAAACTAGGACTCTCCGTTCCCTGAAACCATTTAAAAATCAAACAAAAGGACCCCAAATTAAGAATCTAGGAAGCTCAGAAAAAAAAAAAACCTCTAGGTTCAGGAAGACCACACTTGGTGTTGCCCAACTGGCACAGACCAGGTTCAGAGAAATATTCCAGACACTAAGACTAACCGAATGAACAAAGTCCCAAGTTTATTTTTATACTTTCAGTCGAGTTTGAACTCTGTAAAACCTCATAAATAAGTTATAATTTCTGTTCACTTTGTTCAGTATGCAAAGTGTGTCACCCTTTCTAGCTGAATTCAATTCCCACATAGACTCTTGTTTTGTAGGAAGAATGCCAAATTGCAGCTTCTGGGGGTAGATCTCAATTTGCAGTATTCGGATTTCTTTTCCTTTTCTTTTTCCTTCTTTTTTTTCACCTTTCTGCCAACTTTGCTTTCCAGTGTTTACAAGTTGACAAATGTTTGACTTCAGTTGTGTTTCAATGTCCATGTAAAATAGCTGCCTTTTTTTTAAGTTACAAGTACTGCCTAGGGGTGTAGGATCATCACAGGACAGCTTCACGAAATCTGATTGTTTACAGTGGCTCTTCCCCCCTTTCTGATTTGAAATCGCCTGTGTGTGAGTAGCCTGTGTGCGACTCAGGTGAAAATCCATCTCGTTCTGGAATGGTTTTGCTTTCGGGTTTTCAGTTCTTTTTTGTTTCCTAGGGGGTTAGACCACTTCTGATTAGCTACCACCTGCTTGTATCTGTGAAAAGGATCTGCTCCCCAGGCATCCCTGTCCTTCCTTTTGAAAGACTCTTAGGCTTTGTTGAATGAAGCAGAGAAGATTGTATAGTTGGGGCTGGTCTTGGTGAACACACATTTTTACCCCAAACATCCCCTTTTTTGTAGAAAGCCAAATAAAATATATACGTACAATTTCCTTTTGAGCCCAGAATCTAGATTTGAGTGGAAGAGCATGTGTGCTTCAGGGAATTAGTGTCTTTTTTTGGAAGTCTGTTGAAGTAAAATAACATTGGCCTTCTGTTCACTTAGGCAGCATTTGTAGAAACAAAAGAGAGAAAAAAAAAAACCAACCTGCTGTCTGGAGTCATAACACAACTTTCCTGGATTGGAAACCAAGTGGGGGAACAAAAAATACAGAAACTTTAAGGGGGATGGGAGGGGGGAGAAGGGAAAAGCCAGCCCTTTGTATAGAAATTTTGCTTTTTTTTCCTCATTCTACTTTAGAACTGCAAGCTTGTGCACTGTGGATGCGTGAATATTTTAGTGTGAAACGTGTTTTTGTCATAGTATTGAAATAAAACTTCAACATAGTTTGGTTGTGGAAGGTATAGCAGATAGTTCAGAAAAAAATATTCAGGAAACAAAAATAAATCTTGAACTGAAGCCTTTAAACAAAGAAAATGAAGTAAAAGCGATTGTGATAATGAAGATGATGGTAAGTCAACAGAAATCAGCACTCTGCAGGTACCTTTCGCAAGGTACAAAACAGCAAGAGGTTAGGGTAGCAAGACTTCCCCTGAGTCTGTTCTGTGGGCCACACTCCCCAGTGTTCTGACACTTCTGCAGACTAATCAGTGGCGCTATGCTAGATAATCATACCAAACTGTGAAAAATAATGGTCTTGTCATTTGCTCAATGTGGGGTTATTTTGCATTTTCTCAGCTCCTGGGGATGGAAATGGAGGCTCCCAGTCTACACAGCTCTGGCCCTTTGATGTTAGGGCTTGCACAAATCTATGGTTCGAATGCACCAGCCCTCAGGAACAAGTCAGGTGAAGACAGTTGTTAGAGCACACAGAGCACACAGCAGGTGGGAGCTCCTGGGCGTCTGAGACAGAAGGGGAGGACCCAGCAGGGAGTGGTAGGCTCTTCCGGTTCCCCAGGTTGTCAGTGGAATCAATTCCTCATCTTGTGATGTTAATGGCTTTGACTACCTAGGCCAAGCCCACACTATACCTCGTCAAGACTGTGCATCTCACTCCGAGGGGTTGTGG
This sequence comes from Eschrichtius robustus, assembly GCF_028021215.1. Taxonomy (NCBI): domain Eukaryota; kingdom Metazoa; phylum Chordata; class Mammalia; order Artiodactyla; family Eschrichtiidae; genus Eschrichtius; species Eschrichtius robustus. Next base: position 19,146,125 of record NC_090834.1, on the reverse strand, counting down.
TCAAGTAAACTGATTTTGGTTCCGGTGGTTAGGAAGAGAAAGAGGTATGGTCAACCCTCAGATAACCTGGCCCAGGGCAGCTGACTCCCCTGCCCCCTCCCTAAACCCTGGCTCTGCCATTGGCTGGAACCCAAAACTCTGCCAACCTTTTGTTTTGCCTCTCTCCCATCATACATAGATTTGTCTCTGCATGCGTGAGCTTTCTTTTCTTTAAAAAAAAAAGAAAGAAACAGAACAATGCTTTCTTTAAAATCAAAGAGGGAGTCCCTTTATTTTCAAGACGTTCTATCTTTTATGTTAAAGGATAAAAGCTTATAGTTTTCCATTTTTTAATTTTTTGAAGGAGGGATCACTCTACCGGTTTCCAGTGTCTATGTGTCTATATGTGTATGTGCCATACATATGTATTCACATAAATACCGGCATGGCCAGGTTCTGCTGGAGGGGCACTCAAGTGCCATGCAGGGGGCCTCGGAACCCTGAAGGGCTGTAGTATATATAGTGCAGCTTTGAAGTGGAACGCTATTTTCACACTTTTCTATGGAGCCTTCCAAGTCCCAGGTTTTCACTGTAGGCTGTCTGTCTGGATGGTGGTTATCAGATCTCCATGAACATCTCTACCCAGCATTCCCGACTTCGGGGGCCTTCTCTCTTGTTACAAACTTTTTACCAAGTGAAACATCGATACCACCTTTGTTTCCATTCTCACTGGTGTAAATACTGAGTACTAACTGAGAATTTTGACTTTGCATTCTGTCAGAATACTTGTGTTCAATAAAAATTGAAAGCAAAAAAAAGCTATTATGGTCCAACTGGGATTTATTTCAAATCCATGGAAGTCTGGCATGTGAATCAAATGTGGAAATGCCTCTGGTATTTTTTTTTTTTTACCTCATTTAAACCCAGGGTCTTGAGTTCATGTTGCCTGAATGATAGTTTTTAGTCTTTTCTCTCAGGTTGATACAGGAGTCCTCGTCGAGAAGGGCCAGAAATCAGATTCAGAAAGACTGCATTCAAATCCTGGTTCTGCCACTTCCCTGTTGACCTTGGAAGAGTTACCTAATCTCCTCCAGACTCAGTTTCCTCTGTTGACAAACAGGAAATACCAAGCTATTAGAGTTGGGGTGCTGGGTAATGAATGAAGCAGCGTATAGGAAAGCCTTGGCACATAGTAGGTGCTCAACGAATGGGAGTAGAGCTGTTGCCTCCCTGGTGTGTGATAACATCAAACCCACGTGGAATAACAGTGTACACCTGAGCTCCAAGGTGCCAACGCCGAGGTAGATGCATGAGGCTATTCTAGAATACGTTATCCCTCTCCTTATTACTTTGTCATTCTGCTCAGCACGTGGAGCCTTAATTCAACCCCTGGGATTTACTGAAACCTCTGATCTAGACAGAGAGTGAAGAAAACTTCGCCTCAGCTCAGAATTCTCTTGCATACGCTGCTGTCTGGCTGTGTTGGGAAGAAGCAGCCAGTAGAGTTGGGATCATCTATTAAACTATGGAATCAGGAGTTCCTGGAGAAGAGGCCAGGACGAGGGTGAGGCAAGCAAGGAGCCCAGGGAGCAAAATGTAACTCCTTCTCAGGGCCAACCCTGCACCTGCACGAATCTGAGTGACACCATCTTTCGGGTCTATGGCCCTCAGCCTGGTTTCAGCCTGGGTCAATGGAGCCTTCTCCTGGGGTGGTGTCTGCAGCCACTCCCAGAGTTTGTCCCTTCACTGGCCCTAGGGCCTGTTTAAACGGCACAGAACCACATGCATCTATGTGACTTCCTGTGCCACGGACTTCCAGCTGCATATGGCGGGGTGAGGGGCTCTAAGAGCACATTGCTTTTCAAGATCTGGATAACCCTCTCCATTGATCCATGAGGGCTTGCTTCCAGAGCCTTCCTCCTTCAGGCTAGTCTCCTCTCTGATTCACTAAGTATTTCTTGAGTGTCTCAAGGTGCTCCAAGAGACAGCAGTGAACAAAACACTCTCCAGTGGAATGTTTGTTCAGTGTGGGGCTGAGGATTCTAGACAAGAACCTAGTACGTTGTGGAGTCATTGGGCTGTTCACCTGCATTCCAGTTCTCCCCCCTCCTTCCCAGCACGTGACAGGATTACACTTCTCTCTTCACTTACAGTAGATGTGGCCACGTGGCTTGCTTCCCACAATGAAATAGGAGCAGGGGAGTGCATGTCCCTTCTAGGTGGAGCCTTTGAAAGCCAGTGGGTCTCTTCCCCTGCCACAGCAGTCAGCAACACTGCACGTGGTAGAAGTGCCATCACCTGGGCCCAGAGTGAGGGGTGTGAACAGAGGACCCATGATGGGCATGGCATGTGCATGTGGGATCAACCCAGTGAATGTTTAACAACCAGCTCTCCAAAGAAGGAGGGGAGGGGTGGGTATATAGGTACGAGGTGTGTGTGGTGTGTGTATATGTTTATTAGAAACTTTGCTGATATAAAGAATGCAATTCACAAATAGTAAAACAAACTACACCGAAATGCCATGTACCCAATCGATACAGACGCTTTGGTTCATTTTTGCTGAAGTCTTGTATCCATAATCAACCTATGGCTGCAATTGATAGATGAGTGTACTTCCAACATGAATGTTGCCTGATATATTCATTTATGTTAATAAGTAAGACGAAAGTGACACGATGAAGACCTATGGGTCAGAACTTCACTCATTCATCAGTGGTGAGCAACCTCTTTGCCGAATCAGGTGTAAGTTTTTGAATACTACCTCAGTTTTTGCTATTCACGGTGTAATGGCTGCAGACGTGACACACTTTGAAGTTTAATCTGCATCATAAGTATTTTCCCCATCACTTTTTAAAGTCTAGACAAACACACACAGAGAGACACAAAAACGATCAAACCCTGATTTGTAGCTTTACTGATTTCAGGGGTATGTAAATATTCCCAATATGGCTGATTTCTACATGTCATCACTGGATGAGGAGTTAGGTAGAAATGCACAGTAGCACATATTATATATTAGTATTTCCACAATACAAATAAAAAAGACATAGATAACCTCAAGCACAGAGGTCATAATAATATGGAGTAATAATAATAAACTTCATATACATTAATAATAATAGTAAAATGTTGTAAAACAATGGAGATCTGATGTGTTTTGAGTACATACTGCCCTCATTTTTAATGTTTGTTAATTGGAAGTTTATGTAATTTAACTTTTAATAATGACCATGCTTAACACTGACTTAAATTTCCTGAAAATTTAACAATTGGCTCTTCTGACCCAGTACAAGCTGGCTTCAGCATACCACTGGATAACCCTTTACGTTATGAGCCACTTCACCTTGGGATCTGTTACCATAACGTTATTTAGCCTATCATGGCTAAATCAGGGAGTGGTCAGTCCTATGGGCAACAATAAGTCCAGGTGAGGGGGGAGGTCAGAGTAGTCTTCTCTGAAATGATGACATTGGGCAGTGACCTGGAAGAAGTGAGCTACTGAACTATGCAAGTATCTGAACGAAGATATCTCAGGCAGCGAGAACAGCAAGTGCAAAGGTCCTGAGGTAAGGACTTGCCTGGTGTGTTTGATAAAGAGCAAGGAGGGCAGTGTGGCCGGAGCAGAGAGCAAGGGATGGTGTAGGACAGAGGCTGAAGAGGTAGGAGATAAGTCAGAGGTATCCACAGCTAGATCACATAGGGTCTGTAGACTATGGTTAGAATTTTGGCTTTTTCTTCAAATAAGATGGAAAGCCAAAGGAAAATTTTTAGCAGAAGACTGACATGTTTTTTAAGTTTTAAAATTTTCACTCCAGCTGCTGGGTAGAGAATAGACCAGAGCAAGGCAAAAGAGGAAGTAAGGGTACCAGTTAGGAGGCAATAATGTAGATGAGACAAGATGGAGTGCATGGAGCAAGCTGGACCCAGTGGAAGCAGACAGTGGCCAGATTCTGGCTCGGCTGAAGGTCAAACCGTCAAAAATGGATAATAGATTTGATGTGGGTTTGAGAGTGGCGTCAAGGATGACTTCCAGATTTGGGGGCCGAAACAATTGAAAAGATGGAATTGCCATTTACTCTCTAAAAGGAGTAAAGAAGAAGCAGAGTTTGGGGATGCAGACTCTGGTTCTAGACACTTTAAGTCTGAGATCCATGTGAACATCCTAGCGAAGATTTTGAATAGACTGAAGCTCGAGAGTCCGGAGACACAGGTAGCAGCTGGCAGCACAGAGCTTGGGTTTAAAACCCTGGCACTTGGTGAGGTCACCCGGGAACGAATATAGAGGAAGAAGAGGAGAGAACCAAGCATGGAACCCAGAAAAGAAAATTCACAGGCAGCTCTATGTCAGGGAAGAAACTGAATGACTCTTTATCCGGCACTTAGAACAATGGCATTTACTCAGGGGGTCGGGGGAGGAACAAGCTTGCACCGACAAGATGAAAGACCATCTGATTGCATCTGATTCCAGGCTGTCCCTGCCATGTGCAGTCTCCTGACTATGCCTCTCATCTGTCAAAGCCTTGACTTTTGCTCATGATCTTCCGCTCTCCTGAAGTCCTCCATCACCCTAGATGACTTCAGTGCTTTATGCAGACAACCCTTCCAACACACAGCTTGACCTCCTCGTCTCCAGCGACCTTGAACCACCTAATCCCTTGACCAAATCCCAGACCCGATCATCACCTCAGCCATCCAGCCTGAATCAGACATTCAGACGCATATTCCCTGCCCTCCAACACTGCCGTGGCCATCCAGCTCTCTCACTCAGCTACTCCCAATAAACCAGTGCTTTGTCCTTGCTGAATCTGCTACTCACTGACTCCCAGATTTTTCCCTACTTGCTACATTCTCCCTCCCCCTCCCTCCGTATCCAGCTTCCATTCCCTGGTCCAGCACGTCACCCACTCATTCCCAAAAATCCAACACTCCTTTGCCTCGATGTTCTCACTTTGCGTCTCTCCTGTAAAACTCCAGCCCCGGAAAATCATCTGGCTGCCCCCTCTTTGCTCACCCCTGGACAGCTGGCCGCCTTTGGAGAGAAACCAGGTAATCAGTCACAATAGTACCAATAGATAAGCCCCTCTCAACTAGACTCTGACACTAGCACTGCTTGACAATCTTACGGATATTTCTCAACAACTCGTTCATAGACTCCACAATGTCTTCACTTTCCCCAAACCAACCCCTCCCTCAGCCACGCCTTCCATCTCAGCTTATGGTCTTGCTTCCTTCTTCTAAAGGAAAAGTACAGTTGGCAGGAAGGAACAACCTCAAGCACCCACACAAAACCTACAACCCCTCTGTCCCCTTCCCCTCCCCCCCACCATCTCTTGGCTCCCGTATAAGGAAGCAGCATTTCCCCTTCCTAAAGGCTATCTCCATCCCTGGGTGCTGGCCCTTCTCTCCGCCTTTCATGGGGTCTTTCTTCATCCATTCAAGATCCATTCAACAAACAGGTCCAGGTGTCGGTGTGTTGGCCTGCCGGGCACAGCACCGTGCGGTTGCCTCTTCCTGAGCAGGTGAGCCCAGGCGCGTGGCTGTCAAGCCCAGCCCAGAACAAGGAAACCCACAGGGTCTGTCTGTCTAGAGTGCTTCTTGTCATGATGGCCATCAGCAGCCTGCTGGAAACGTGACAGTGAACATGAGGAAGAAGCTCTGACGAGCTCTTGGGCTGAGAGAGGGTGAAACTTCTCAGGGATCCACACTTTGGAGCCCAGGGATCCAGCCCACAAGTCCTGCCATACTCCGTGTCCTAATGCTGAAGGAGGAAAGAAAGTGGGTCCTTAGAGACAAGAAGAGGGTCTCCCACGGGCAGCCACATCCGCCCCACCCCGCCCAGGCTGGGAGGTCAGTGGCAGCAATCGTCCGCAGCCACATTTGGTCGAGCTCCTCCATCATCCCCTCGGCCAGTCTTCTGGGTCTACTGAGACACCGTATAAACTGCACATTCCTGGATCCCAGATCCTGAGGCTGCAGGTCTGGGGTGGCGGGATTCCATTGTAGCTGGCCCTGAGACCGCAGGTGGAGGAAGGCTGGAAGGCGGGTGTCTGGGGACCATCTCGCTTCAACATCAGGCGCCTGGCCTGAGGGCCCAGCCCGTCCAGCTAAGGGCAGGGAAAGGCTTCTTCAGGAGGCTCTGTGGTAGTGCAGGGACAGACAGGAAGGGCTGCAGACACAGTCGGGTGTCTGGAGTCAGCAAGACACTGCCCACGGCTCAGCACACTTCACCACACACGCTGGAAGGAAGATCTAGCATCCCAGCGAGCCAGCCGCTTGAGACAAGGAGCAACCAAGATGACGTCGTGTCCGAGGAACAGATGTGAACTCCTGCACACTCCCTGAAGTCCAACTGCCGAAGCATGTGCTGACAGGATGGGGCTTAGCAGCAGAGCCTGTTTTTTGAAAAAGAAAGAAAAAGAAAAAAAAGACAATGGATTTTTAATTGGCTATAAAGTCAGCATGAGAGGTGATGCAGTGTAGACATTCAATAATACTTGTGATATTGACACTGACGGTTGTATTCATTTGTGCTTCACACTTCTTGAATATTATGTAAGCCGCTGTTCTAATTAACTTAAATATTTACTCTGTTAGTCTTTATAATAATTCTATGAAGTAGATATTATTGTTATAAACCCATTTTACAAATGGAGAAACTGAGGCACAGAGAGGTTTCCTAACTTGCCCAAAGTCACACAGCCAGTAAAAAGCAGAGCCAGAATTTGAACCCAGTCATAAGGTACCCAGAGCGAGGAACACGTGAGCCAACACTCCACCTGGCCCTGGGCAGACCACACTTGTGGTACAGCTTTCATACCACAAGATCCCGCATCACATCCAAGAAGCACAGGCCAGTGGGGTGTGTCTAGGGCAGAACCACTGGAGGGGGAAGGAACGCAAATCCACGTCTGAGGAGGAGCGTGGGGAGGAGGTATATATGTTTCACTTGAGGAAGAAAACCTGGGAGCAAGTGGGAGGGCGTGGGACTGAATACAGGAGACTTCAAGTGGCTGCCTTCACACATCTGAAGGCTTCTCAATTAAAAAAGAGAATGGGTCCTGGGCATATATCCACAGAGAACTCTAATTTGAAAAGATACATGCACCCCAGTGTTCACTGCAGCACTATTCACAATAGCCAGGACATGGAAGCAACCTATATGCCCATCAACAGATGAATGGATAAAGAAGATGTGGTATATATATATATATACATATATATATATAATGGAATATTACTAAGCCATAAAAAAGAATGGAATAATGCCATTTGTAACAAAATGGATGGATCTAGAGCTTATCATACTGAGTGAAGTAAGTCAGACAGAGAAAGACAAATATCATATGATATCTCTTATATGTGGAATCTAAAAAAGTGATACAAATGAACTTATTTACAAAACAGAAATAGGCTCACAGATATAGAAAACAAACTTATGGTTACCAAAGGGGATATCGGCCGTGGGGAGAGATAAATTAGGAGTTGGGGATTAACATATACATACTATTATATACAAAACAAGTAAACAAGTACCTACTGTATAGCATAGGGAACTATACTCAGTATCTTGTAATAAACTGTAATGGAAAAGAATCTGAAAAAGAATATACGTGTGTGTGTACGTGTGTGAGTGTATAACTGAATCACTTTGCTATACACTTGAAACTAACACCACAGTGGAAATTAGCTATACTTGAATTAAAATTTTTTAATTAAATTTTTTAAAAAACCTAACAAGTAAAAGAAAGGGGGGTGGAGTGGGCGTCCCATGTGATACTCTTGTGGGCTCAAGCAGAACCAGCATTATAGGGAACCTGGCTTTACAAACCAGAGGAACACTATTGTCTCAGAGCAGCCCTAGAAGTGGACAGTCAGGTCCTTAATAGAGGCTGGGCAGCCACTCCTCAGGCACGAGGAGAGGAGATTGATGCATCAGATGCACAGATGATTCTGTTCAAATTCTCGATTCCTTTGATAGCAGTGACTCTGCGCTCCTGCCACCACTGAATGTGGAGGAAGCAAATTGTCAACGTGATCACAGCCATCGTTCGAATTCACCTTTGGGGATAGACAGTTACTTAAGTTCCAGATGCAGCAGAGGGACTAGAGCCAGGAGGAGACAGGGCTCTCAGGAGGGTTGAGACTTTCCAAGACAAGTTTCACCTGACATTTTACCGGGACTTGTCTCCACCCCAAAGATGCTCCAAGCTCGACCACACTCCAAGAAAAAAGACTGTGGCATTTTCATTTACTCATTTGTTCAGTATTTATTAAGGTTGGATATTTATTGAGCACCTACTATGTGTCAGGCACTGAGCTGGGTACTGGAGGTACCGATAATGTCCCTGACCTGATGGCAAAGAGCCTGGCACAGTGGAAAGATCATGGACTCCAGAGACCAACATACCTTACATTGGACTTGAGGCTCTGGTATGTTCATGCTGTGTGACCATGGGCAAAGCACTTAACCTCTCTGAGTATGTTTTGCTTATATCTATAAAATGAGAATTCCTACCTCATAGAACTATTTGAAATTTAAAAGAGGCCTTGCAGTTGGCATGTGATAAATCAGTGTTAGCACTTACATTAGTCTGGTTCTTAGCTACATCAACTAAAGCTGACTCTGGTGGATTACCCTTAAACAGGATTTTACAAAAGGAGACTGAATGGCTCACACCATTGTGGGAGGCCTGGAGAACAGGGCTTTAGACCAAGCTTCCAAAAGCAATGCCCGTAACGAAACTGCAGAGCTGGCCTGATGAGAAATCTGCCACTACCCACTCCCCCCTAAGCAATGCCACATCCAGGTCAGGCACCTGGCCTTCAGCTGCTACCATCTGCCCCCGCCTCACCCCCACCTCCAAGAGAAAGCTGACACCTCTGTACTCTCTGCCAGAAAAATGGCAGAACTTCTCTCCTCATGCTGTTCTCATCTCCAGGCTGGGTCTCACGTCCGTGAGTCTGGTCACAGGGCTCTGGGTCTCACCTAGGACCAGTTGGTAGCGACAAAGAAGCCTGGGGGATGAGTTCTCAGGCTTCAACTTTTGGGGGGGTGGGTTAGGACTCAGAAGGCTAGACCTTCCTCCAATAGAGCAAGGATGCTTGACAAGTGCTTGGAACCTGAACATGATAAATGTCCACTGGAGTCCCTTACCCAGGCTATTCACCAAATACACACCCAGCCTCTTGGCAGTCCTGCGAACTCCTGGTGGAGATGCCCCCAACTCCCAAAGCTTCCCTGCCCTCACACTGCAACCCTGACACACCAAGGAACCGTGGAGATCCTTTGTGTGCATCGCATCTGTGTACACGTGGCCCCCATCTCCAGCACAAGGGAGAGTCTCAAGCAGGAGGTCTGAGAAGGGCTGGGGACCCTTAGGTTCCTGGGAAAGCCCAGATGAGCAGGCTAGTCAAACTGGGACGGTGCTGGGATGGGAGCAGTATGGGCTAAGGCTGCCACCAAGTGGCCATCCTTAGAACCACAGAAGGACCAGCCTTCCCTCCAACCCCGCTGCCCAGACAGAAAACCCCACCCCCTCTGGGGCATGGTCATAACTGAGGGCTTACTATATGTAATAAACTTTAAAATATCATCTCTTGACCCTCACAACAAATCTGTAGAGAACAAATATATCTGCCCAGCTGGCTTTCATTTTCCTTCCTTCTCTCAAAGGCACCTTTTTTGGGATGGGGGCTGGGGTCAGAGGGAGGATTCCCCTTCTGCTCTCAGAACTGTCATTGAAACTACTGGCAAAAAGAAACTCTATTCTCACTGAACCCATGGGAAAAGGTGCCACCTGAGGAGAAAGCTTGCCCGAGATGGAAACCAAAGCACAAGAAGCAGAGCAAATCTCAGTGACATGGGAGTACCCTGGATCCAGCTGTACCTGAAAAAGTCCTGGACTTTTCCATTCCAGGAACCAATATATTCCCCTTTATTTAAGTCTAAGTAAACATTTTTTTAACTCTAAACCAAAAGAAGTCTATTAATTCCTATTCAATAAAAGAAATCAGCATGTGGAAGTAGGGTGTTGTAACAGATCCAAAAATAAGGAATTGTCAAAGGCAAGGTAGTGAGGGACATTTATTCAACTCCATGTGCTACTCTGTTCTAGGCCCTGGATATCAAGTAGGCACCAGGACAGATAAGAGCCATGCTCTCCTGAGCTAACTTTCTAGTGGGGAACTCCACAATAAACAAATTAGACAACAGCAGCTGGCAATACATGCCACCCAGAGAATTATAATGGGGTGATGTGACAGAGTAGGACCAGGTGAGAACTTTAGATTGGATGGTCAGAGAATGTCGTGATGGAAATGCTTTCTGTCCACTTGGCTACTGTTTCCCAGAACTCCCTTCTATGTATAGTTCCAATTAGAGTTGGCCAAAAGAAGAACTTGTATGAGATTTGAAGGCAGAAGTGATGCAGTGCTCATTGCTTTATTGAGGACTTTTTGCCGTCAGCTGCAGGGATGGACAGACAAATGCAGAGAGGCTGGGCGAGTTCATCACGTCTTTGCTCTCCTGCACTCAAGTCCAGCTGACCGTCGGTGTCCTTCTGATCAACCACAGCCTCAAGCCGATTGCCAGACACTTGGCTGTAGAATACACAAAGGTAATAGCCTCCCATTGACCTCTCTATGAACACCTCCTTCACAGACCCACAGACGTGGTGGCTTGTATTAGAGAGGTGGTAGTAGTAATGGAAAGTGCACGGGTTTAACATCTGCTCCGGAGGTGGACTTGCTAGGACTTGCTGGTGGAGAGAAAGAGAGGAATCAGGATGACTCCTAGGCTTTTGCCTTAAGCAAGAGGGTGGATGTTTGGGGCCATTTTCTGAGATAGGAGGGAGCATATCTAAGGAAATAAGAGTTCTATTTTGGACATTGTGGTACACTGAAAGAAAAAAACAGCCTTGATATTTTATTTGATTGAAAAAAATGGCCACAAAAAAATGGCTGCAGGTTCTCCCAATCATAATCACAAACTTACCTAGAAGTTACAGAGAACTTTCTTTTTACTGTACCATTTGAAGATAAGTTTCTGACCCATGCCCCATTATCTGCATATATTTTACTGTTTCCTACAATCAAGGACTTTCCCTCCCTTACTTTACGACAATCAAAATAGAAATCAAGAAACGAATGTTTATACGATACTACTATTTAATCTGCAGTCTTTATTCAAATTTCCCCAGTTGTTTCAATAATGATCTTTATAGCAAAAAATAATAATAATTTTGGTGTGTCTACCATTCACTCCAGAAACACACATCTCATTTAGTTTCCTGCTTCTCTAGTCTCCTTCAATCCGGAATATTCAATCTTTATTGTTTGCCATGATCTTGACTTTTTTTTTAAATATAAATTTATGTATTTATTTATGGCTGCGTTGGGACTTCGTTGCTGTACGCGGGCTTTCTCTAGTTGCGACGAGCCGGGGCTACTCTTTGTTGCGGTGCGCGAGCTTCTCATTGCGGTGGCTTCTCTTGTTGCGGAGCACAGGCTCTAGGCACACGGGCTTCAGTAGTTGCAGCACGCAGGCTCAGTAGTTGTGGTTTGCGGGCTTTAGAGTGCAGGCTCAGTAGTTGTGGCGCACGGGCTTAATTGCTCTGCGGCATGTGGGATCTTCCCGGACCAGGCCTCCAACCCGTGTCCCCTGCATTGGCAGGTGGATTCTTCACCACTGCACCACCAGGGAAGTCTGATCTTGACATTTTTGAAGAGTACAGGCCATTTCTTTTGCAGAATGTCTCCTGATTTTGCTTTGTCTGAAATTTTCTCACAATTAAATTCAGGCAGTCCGTCTGACAGGAACATCACCGAGGTGGTAATTGGTTTTCTCGTTGCACACTAGAAGGTGACACACAATTTCCATTCTCCTGTATCTGATGGTATCCACTATGATCACTGGATTAAGAGGGTGTCTGCCAGGCTTCTCCACCGCAAAGTTCCTCTTCTCCCCTTTGTAATTGATAAACATCTGTTCATCCTTGTGGTAAATATCATTAATTGAGGGCTTAATATGTGGACAGGTACTTTAAAAATTTGTAAATATCCCATGCCCCATCAAACTTTCTATAGGTTTATCCTTTATCTGTATCCATGTAGACTAACGGTTTTCTTTTTTTTTTTTTTTCAGCAAATTGTTGCTCTCATTATTTATTCTGATGCTCCCTTGTCTGGGAGTGCATTCAAGCTAGCTTCTGTATCATTTTTTACAAGATCCCATCATTTTTTGAGTACTTCATTGCTTTCTGGAAAAAAAACGTTCCGGGATCATCTTGTACTTTCTCCACCTGAGAATGGGAAGCAGCCAATTCTCCAAGGAACCCTGGTTCCAAGGTCTGTAGGCAAGGGGTGCTGCTGTTCCCAGGCCTTCTCAGTGGACACACGCGCACGCGCGCGTACACACACGCACACAGATGCCTTCCTCTCACTTCTCCAGCGCCACCTCCCCATGTGGACATCCTCCCCATCCTGCCTGGAATGTAACGTCCCACACCAGGCCAGGCTGCTCCCCACCACACCCTCTTCACTCGGCACAAGCTCTGATACCCTGCACTGGCCCATTCCTCTGCCAGATGCCCTTGACCTCACTTAGGCTCTGACACCCCAGGCCAAGCCACTTCCCCCAAGCAGCAGGGACCCTACTTCTCCATCCGACTTCTGCTCTCACACTGTGTCAGGTCACCCCCCCGACCTGGGTGGATGCCCTTTGCGTGCCACTGGTGCTTGGATTGCCCAGGCCAGGCTGTCCTCCATCCCGCGCGCCTCACCCATACGTTCTTCATTCGAAGGCTGATTCCCTACTTCTGGCTGCTTCTTCCCAGGAATGCCTTCCTCACAACTGCTGGGGCTCAGACACCTTTCTCTGAGCCACTGCAATGGGTCTAGCTCTAATGGCTTCAGCACTGATGTGTTCAGGAAGGGAAGGGAAAGGGTAAAAGCCCTTTTGAAGTTTCCAGAATGTTGCCTTGCTGGAGAAATTTCAAGTCCAGAAAAAATAAAGGCTTGTGATTGCTGAAGCCCTGGGCCAATTCTAAATTCCCCGGCCCCATCTCCATCCCTGCCCCGCCATACCAATGGCAAATGAGCTTTTAATGTGCACAGACCCCAGGAAGGAAAAGTCCTCTGATGCCCTTCCCAGATGAGGTCAAGGAGCAGAGTTGACAAGGGATAGCTTTCCAGGGGGTGTGACTGGGGGCTTGTTGAGGAATGTACTCCACTCCCCAGGAAGGGATGACGTCACATTCCTGAACTGCAGGGAGGGATATAGTGTATGGACCAGTGACCACAGTGGGGTCACACATCATCAATGAGGATTTTCAGTTGCAGTTATCTGATGACTTTCGGATCATTGTGACACACGAGGCACACAGGGTTGATGACATTTATTATTTAGCTACAGGTTGTGGGGCCATGAGGACTCACACCTGGACCTGACCAAAGGGCGCACACATGACTCAGAGAGCCCTGACCTGGGGCTAAACCCAGAAGTAGATGGCTTTGGACCATCTTCCTTTGGGCAGAAGTGAATGAGTTGGTGTCTAGTGGTATAAGGGGGAGCATTTTTCAAATTACTACTTGGGAGGAAAGACGTGTAGAGTCCTGGGTAGACAAATGATGAACTCTAGTGGAGTTGTTTTTCCTGCTCAGCATCTGTTTCCCTTCCTTATCATAACAACACCCTGGTTTCCTTTGGGGGAATTCACCCTTCCTCACTTTCTGTCTGTATGGATTGGGTGGGGCGGACCGTGGCTCTGGGGATGGCCATGTAACCCTGGCCTGGCCAGTCAACATGTTCCATTCCTGACCTCATGATTATTCAGGTGTGGACAAGTTACCCAATCAAGCCACTGAGAGACAATTCTGGGTTTTGTGGGTTGTTTTGTTTTGTTTTTCAGGAATGATGCCAACAGAGAAAAGCAGGGCCGAAATGGGAACATAACTTAAGCCTTAATGATGTCATTTGAGACCTAGAATCTTACCATGACCAAAGACAGAATTTTCATTTATGAACCAGTAAATTCCTTATTTAATTTGAGTTCTAAATTGATTTCTGTTACTTTCATTAAAAGAGTCCTAAGGCAAATTCTTTGGGGAGCAATTTTTACAGTATTTTACAGATGAGGAAACTGAGACCCAAAGAAGCTGAGTATTTGCCACAGGTCACATAGATGATGTGATGGTTAGTCTTATGTGTCAACTTGGCTGGGCCACAGTGCCCAGTTAACCTAATGCTAATCTAGGTGTGGCTGTGAAGGTATTTTGTAGATGTGGTTAATATCTATATTCAGTTGGCTTATAGTAAAGGAGAGTCCCTTCATCCCATCAGTCGAAAGGCCTTTGAGCAAAAACAGAAGTTTCCTGAAGAAGAAAAAATTCTGCCCCAAAATGGCAGCATCCACTTCTAAATGAATTTGCAGCCTGCTGGCCTGGACTTGAACTTGCAAACCCCCAGTTGTGTGAACCAATTCCTTAAAGCAATATCTATCTATCTATCTATCTATCTATCTATCTATCTATCTATCTATCATCTATCTATCTATCATCTATCTATTATCTCTCATCTATCTATCTAATCTATAATCATATCTATATTTATATCTATATCTATCTCCTGTTGGTTCTGTTTCTCTGGAGAGCCCAGATACAGATGGTAAGTGGCAGAAATGGAACTTGAATCCAGATCCGTCTGACTCTAATTCCAGTGCTCTTTACTTCTCACAATTAAAGCTGCTTAAGAAAAACAGTCATGTGGGAATGTAGATTGATACAGCCACTATGGAGAACAGTATGGAGGTTCCTTAAAAAACTAAAAATAGAGTTACCATATGACCCAGCAATCCCACTACTGGGCATATACCCTTAGAAAACCATAATTCAAAAAGACACATGCACCCCAATGTTCACTGCAGCACTATCTACAATAGCCAGGTCATGGAAGCAACCTAAATGCCCATCGACAGATGAATGGATAAAGGAGATGTGGTACATATATACAATGGAATATTACCAGCCATAAAAAGGAACGAAATTGGGTCATTTGTAGAGATGTGGATGGACCTAGAGTCTGTCATACAGAGTGAAGTAAGTCAGAAAGAGAAAAACAGATATCGTATATTAACGCATATATGAAGAATCTAGAAAAATGGTACAGATGAACGGGTTTGCAGGGCAGAAATAGAGACACAGATGTAGAGAATAAACATATGGACACCAGTGGGGGACAGTGGTGGGGGCGGGTGGTGTGATGAACTGGGAGATGGGGATTGACATATATACACTAATATGTATAAAATAGATAACTAATAAGAACCTGCTGTATAAAAAATAAATAAATAAAATAAAATTCAAAAACTAAAAAAAAAAAGTAAAACAGTCATGCATATGTATATGGATACCTACCTGTAACCTATTGATACAGGATGCTGAAAGTATGCTAATAATCTCGCATCTTTATCTCCATCCCAAACTTTTCTTCCAGAGCTCACATGTGGATAGACAACTCTTTTCCCCACAACTCTTTCCCCACAACTCAGCCCATCAAAGCTCCTTATTATGCCTTCCTTCGTCTCTCCTCCTCCTCCTCTTCCTCTGTTCCCACTTGCAGAGGAGGACACGGTCATCCTCTCGCTTCCCTAAGTTCCATAGCTGGCGTCATCCCCAAATCCTTCCTCCTCTCCCTTCCTACTTCCAATGAGTCAATGTTTTCTACTGCTTTGCCCTACTAAACATCCCTTGTATGCATTTTCTCCTCTCCATCCATACAACCACAGACCTAGTTAAGCCCTCATCACCTCCCGAATATGCTTTTACAATTGTACGCACTTCCTTCCCCACAAGCAAAGGCCTGGGGGCTCAGCACTGGCTGCAGGACTAAGTCGGGCGGTGAGAGTTGAGTAAAGGACATGAGTGTGCGTCTATGGAGTCATCTCCACAGGAAAGCGCCCAATCCGAGGCTCTGGATATGCTCTGAGGTAGCAAGGCAGAGAAGGACAGTGAGGGTGTGCAGGCCACGAGGCCCAGAGCCAGCCGGAGGACAGACTCAGGAGGAAGAACCCAGGGCCCAAGAGCCTGTGTCATTTCTCTGCCCACAGCGAGGGAGCCGCACCTCGGTCCGATCCTTCCTACACAGTAACATCTATCTTTCTCCAGCGCAGAACCTGGGACTGACTTGCTCAGAACATGCCAGTTCTTCCCCTCTACCTACAGGATAAAAGCTAAGTCCTTAGACTGGCTGCATCTGACCTCCCTCTCTCCCTTCACAGAGAACAACCCACCCTTGCACTGCACGCTCCTGCAAGACTGAAGTGCTCGTGGTTTCCGGGTGATGCCACACTCTCACACGTCTGCCCTTCACGCCTGCTCTCCACTCTGCCCACAGTGCCTGGTTCACCCTGGCACATTTCTGCTTCTCTTTCCTCCCCTGCGCTTGTGTTGCACGCTGTGCAAATCTCCACTGAATCATCCATCCCACTGCACCTTAACTGCCTGCAGGTCTTGGAGGTTTGCGCCAAAGACTGCAAGCTCCTGTCCTCTCATCATTGTCTTCACACCCCTGCCCGATCCCCATGCCAGAGAGGCTGCTCAGTGTGCGTTTGTTGAATGGATGAATGAATGGATGGGTGAGCTAGAAATTGGGAGGAGAGACTGGTTTGGGCTAGTTCTATAAATTAGATTTACAGAACAATTGCGAAGATAGTACAGAGAATTCCTGTAAACCAGAATAGGTTTACCAAAACTAGAGAATTAGCATTGGTACGATGCTACTAACTAAACTACAGGCTTCATTTT
This sequence comes from Eschrichtius robustus, assembly GCF_028021215.1. Classification (NCBI taxonomy): domain Eukaryota; kingdom Metazoa; phylum Chordata; class Mammalia; order Artiodactyla; family Eschrichtiidae; genus Eschrichtius; species Eschrichtius robustus. Next base: position 19,129,346 of record NC_090834.1, on the reverse strand, counting down.
TGTTTGTTTGTTTTTTGTTTTGTTTTGGTTTTTTGGACAGCAAATTGGTAGTATTTAGTCAAATTATAAATACAGATATCAGTTCCACTCCTGGTTCTTAAAGCCAAAGAATTCTCGTATAAAGGCCCACAAATGAGGATGTACATTGAAACATTCTTTGTCATGCCAAGACAGAGACAGGCTTCATTTAGATTATACCGGTTTTTCTACCAACATCCTTTTTCAGCACTAGGATCTCATCCAGGGACCATCTTACACTTAGCCATTATATCTCCTTAGCCTCCTCCAGTCTGGGGCAGTTTCTCAGTCTTTCCTTATTTTTCATAACCTTGACATTTGAAAAGTACCTTTTGGTTATTTTGTAGAATGTCCCTGAATTTGGGTTGTCTGTTGTTTCCTCATGGTTAGACCAGGGTTATGGATTTGGGGGGAAGACTGTCACAGAGGTAAAGTGACTTTCTCATCGCATCAGGAGTGCACAACATCTGACTTACCTACTGGTCGTGTTGACATTGGTCAGTTGGGTAAGTTGGTGTCTACAGGCTTCTCCACTGTGGAGTCACTATTTTCCCTTTCCTGGTGCTGTTCTTTAGAAGTGAATCACTTAGTCCAGTGGATACTCAAGGAGAAAGGAATTGAGTTCTATCCCTGGAGGGGTAGTATTTACATTTATTATTTGGAATTCTTCTATAATGAAGATTTGTAGGACAGGAATTTTAAACTTTATTTTTGCTATGACACCACTGTTAGTCAAGTGAAGCCTACAGACCCCTTCTCAGAATAGCATTTTTAAATTTAACTTTTTTATTTTAAAAATAAAACATACAGCATTACAAAGGAAAAGAATTATACTGAAATACAACTATCAAAATATTTTGTAAATGAATGTGTGGTATGTTAATAAATGTGTTTGTTTATTAACACATCAAAACACGAGTTCTAGCAGCATGTCTAATGACTAACTTCAAATTGTTGCTGAGCATAAATGATGACACAACTACTGCTAATACCACTGAGATTTGCTGCCTATATTAACAATGAAAGGGGTACTACTTCAGTGACAGGTGTGTAAAAATAAAGGTATAATTATTTCCCAAACAAGTTCACAGGCCCCAGAATTCTATCCACGGACCCCGGACCCTAGGTTTAAAATTCCTGGCTTAGGAGGGCCCAAGACCGCAGAGATTTCTTGGGCTGTGCAAAACGAGGTAGAAAGTACCTGTGCAGGTGGCAAAAAGTAAAAGTGACTTCACCTTCTCTGATAATAAGTGTCAGGCAAAACAATCCATTTATCACAGATTTATTTATCAAACCATTTATCATCTTTTAAAAAAATTAATTAATTAATTATTTTTAGCTGTGTTGGGTCTTCGTTTCTGTGCGAGGGCTTTCTCTAGTTGTGGCGAGCGGGGGCCACTCTTCATCGCGGTGCGTGGGGCTCTCACTATCGCGGCCTCTCTTGTTGCGGAGCACAGGCTCCAGACGCGCAGGCTCAGTAATTGTGGCTCACGGGCCCAGTTGCTCCGCGGCATGTGGGATCTTCCCAGACCAGGGCTCGAACCCGTGTCCCCTGCATTGGCAGGCGGATTCTCAACCACTGCACCACCAGGGAAGCCCTTATCATCTATTAGATTGGAAAAAATTAACACTCAGTGCTGGTGGGGATGTTGCAAAACTGGCACGCTCCTACATTACCGACGGTAGGGCTAATGTGTACAAATTTGCCCAACCCCACTGAGAAGCAATTTGGAAATACCAACAACCATAAAAAGATTCAAAATCTTGATTGAGAAACCCACTTCTGAGAAGCTACCCTAAGAAATTCATCCTAGCTATGTAAAAAGATGATTTAGAGATGCATGTTGCAGCAAAGTTTACATCAGCAAACAATATTAGCAGCAAGTAAAGATCTAAAATGATGGCAAGTAGATAGGCGAAATGCAGTGTATGGATAAGTGGAACGCACTGCAGAGATTAAATGATCGTTACTAAAACAATGCATAACATGAGACAGCCTTATGAGAGGCAAGAGCTATATGGATCCCCTCTGAGCCTCAGTTGTCTTTTCTATTAAAAGGGGGATAATAATACCATCTCTTAAGATTGTTATATGGGTTCATGAGATGACATTTAAAGCCCCTAATAAAGGGCTTAGGACATCATGGGTGATCAGAATGTATCAGCTATTATTATGATGATGATATTGTGCTATATCAATAAAGTCAAATACATAATCATATGCAAGCATGGTTACATCGATGCCAAAAAATGCAGAAAAAAATTAAAAAGGAAATATATCAAAATGTTAATAGTGATGGTGTCAGGATAAAGAGATCATGAATGATTTTCTGTTTTTCTCTACTTTCTGTTTCTATGGTATGCTTTTAATATGATATTAAACTGTTAAGACAGAAAGAAGCAAAGGTGTTTGCTAGAAATACATATTCGCCTTTCATAACAATCAAGATAGAGTAAGTCACTCTGGAGCCCTATATTTCTCTGCATCCTCTTGTCTCCAAAATCTTGGAGGCAAAGAAAATCGCCCTGCACAAATCGGGTGTATCTATAATTTCTGAGTGGTGCAAATCAGCCCTAGATGAAAGTGCCCCAAATAAATGATGAATAAATGTTAAACATTTACTACAGCCTAAATCGTTGACATCATTAAATTTCCTACCCAGAGAAGGAACGTCCCCACGGCAGGAGCGGTAGCAGCAATAGAAGGAGCCTAGTCGAGTACGTGGCAATATTAGGTGCTCAACAAACATCAGATAAATGCCTGAACAGGGGCTGACTGCTCAGGAGTTCCCCTGCTTTCTCTACCACCGTGTTTGTCCAGACGCAGCCAGTCTGTCCACACGGTGGCAGTGCCTCTCCACAGTAGGTAGAGACGGGCGGACACTCTTTCCACCTGGCACTCAACTCCCCTTCCCTTTTCAGGCAGAGACGTCCCACGAGCCACAGAAAAGGCTCCAAAGAAGGACACTGTTGGAGTCACCCTCTCTTTCTTAATGGAGTGGGAGACACGGCCCTCTGGCTACAGAGAAAATGCATCCATCACCTGTGGAGGGTTGGACCAGCCTGTGAAGCACCTGGAGCAACCTGTACTGAGGTTTATACATCCATGAGACAGAGCTAGGGCCTGAGGCTTCCGGGATGGTCCTTGATGATACCAGTGTAAAACAGCTCTCCAGGGACTTCCCTGGGGATCCAGTGGTTAGGACTCTGTGCTTCCACTGCTGGGGGTATGGGTTCGGTCCCTGGTCAGGGAACTAAGATCCTGCAAGAAGCATAGCGCCGCCAAAAACAACCCAAAGAAACAGCTCTCCAGGGAAGGCTGATACCTAGGAGGGTAGTGAGACGGGATAGTATGAGCTAGGGGGCCACTCAGACCAGGTTTCACATCTTGGCTCAGACTCTGGCAAACCACACGACCTCCCTGGCTGCATTTCTTGTCTGTGAAATGGAAATAGGAATTGTATGGCTATTGAGAGATTGAAGTTCGATAACGCCTACAAAGGATTGAGTGCAATGCCTGGCACATTGCAGCTCAGCGAGTGTTAGTTACTATCGTCACTGTTGTAATTGCTGTTGTTAGTAACTGTGATGTCATTAATTGTGCATAGAAATCCCAAGGAAGACTCTTGCCCCCTATGGGCACACAGAATAAATCTGTGACTAGATCCTGAAATGATTTCTTCATCTATAATAAGGTGGGAAGTGAGAGAGCAAAGGGTGTCCAAGAGGCAAGAATTTTAGCTGTTTTCCAAATAAAGGACATAAGTTTGGGGGAAAAAAAATCAAATGTGATTTTTGAATTCTCTTTAGGGAGGGAAGAGACTACTGAATTCCTCCAGTTTCCCTCCCCTTCAAATCTTTTATTTATTTATTTATTTATTTATTTATTTATCTATCTATCTATTTATGTATGGCTGTGTTGGGTCTTCGTTTCTGTGCGAGGGCTTTCTCTCGGGGGCCACTCTTCATCGCGGTGTGTGGGCCTCTCACTATCGCGGCCTCTCTTGTTGCGGAGCACAGGCTCCAGACGCGCAGGCTCAGCAATTGTGATTGTGGCTCACGGGCCCAGTTGCTCCGCGGCATGTGGGGTCTTCCCAGACCAGGGCTCGAACCCATGTTCCCTGCATTGGCAGGCAGATTCTCAACCACTGCGCCACCAGGGAAGCCCTCCCCTTCAAATCTTGAAGCCAAAGTAACCAAGTGAATTGTAGTCCCAGCACCCATGGTGATGGGGTTGCCCAACAGACATCTTTGTGGTCTGTCTGGCTCCTGGCTCCAGGCTGACCTTTTCTGCAACTTTTCCATCCAGCGGGCAAATGTACGATTCCTTTTATTCCTCACGCAGTTGTCCTCAGGAAAAAAAAAATTTTTTTTCTTCCTTATTTCTCCTAAGTTTATAAAGTATGATTGATGAGAAAAGGCAAAAAGCTAGAATTGTTTACACAAAAGGAGAGTAGAGTAAAAGAGAGGAGAAACAGCTTAAATGATCTCCAAGTCCAGGTTTATTATACAGTGGAAAGTGACCAAATGTTCTCCAACTTTTTACTGAGGACATAAAGAAAAAGTAAACTTTAAGTACCGCACAAGGGATTTAGGTAGGATGAAAATAGCAGGTTCTCTAGGGGGAATATATTTGAAATGTGTCACACCCATTTTAAGTCTGTTTTCCTGAATATTGGCAGACATTGACACTTAAAATATAAATCCCAGTGATCATAATCTATGTACGTTCATGCACAAGGTCTCTAGATTTTGTCATCGTAGCAAGTGAAGAACAATGGTCTGAGTGGGCATATTAGACATGAAGGACTATGTTATGCTGTGTAACAAGCAGGTCCAAAATGTTTGCCAATCACAAGAAAAGTCTATTGCTCACTTGAGCTGCATGCCCATCAAAGGTAGATGGGCAACTCTGGTCCATGTCCTTTCACTCAGGGACTCAGGCAGACACAGACTCCACCCTCTAGTTGCGGGGCAGGGGGAAGGGCTGGCTATGTATGGTGAGTCACACTCTGGCCCCTAAAGGGTTCTGCCCATTTCATTTCTTCCCACCATGGCACTGAAAAAAGCAAGTCACCTGGCCAGGGAGGAGAGATCCTACTGTGTGCCCGAAAGGAGGAAAACTGGCATCTTCGTGGACAGTTTATCACCACCCAGGCTTACTAGGACTTCTGACTTTAAAGTGATCAATCTGTCAAGTATGAAATTTACCCTGAGATGTATTTTGTGACTGCCACAATGTTTGTCCTCTGGATGGACTTCTCTGGGAAGCCTGGGGTAGGGAAACTATAATCCACTCGTAATCCTTTTCCACCTAGAATAACTTAGATTTGAACCTTCCTCCATGCAGGGCTAGAGATTAACTCACTTCCACAACACATCTTTTCTTTTAGGCTCCAACTAAGTGCCAGGTGCTGGGGAAATTAAGACAAAATAAAACAAAATCCCTTCTCTCAAGAGATTCATAGTCTATAGTTATCCTGTTGGATTTATCAGGATGGGGCTTAGGGTGAAGTGTGGGCTTGACGGACATCCATGTAGGAGTCATCAGGATGGAAGTGACTTCGAAGATGCCACAAGCGTCTGTGCCTGCTGAGTTCTGTTATTCCAACCTGACCTTAGAGCACACACACCTGCCCTCTCTCTTGTATCCCTCCTGCTCAGGTATCTCACCCTGAGCCTGGGCTCTTCCCTTGTCTCTTCCCTGCTTCACACTCCTCCCGTGGCTTCCCTCCTTGATACCCTGTGGCTTCCCTCCTGGATACCCTGTGCCCTGCCCACATCTCTGGGCTCATCTCTTACCACTCCCGCCTTGAACTTTTCTGTTTTCTCACACACAGCACAATGTTTCCTGACTCTAAACTTCTGCTCAATCTGTTCCCTGTGCCCGGAGCACTCCGCACACTCTCAGCTTCCACATTAACTGTGTCAACTCCTATTTCTAAGGGAACTTGCCTGACACCGTTTCCTCCTCCTTCTTTCTTCCTTAAGTGCTAGACTGTCACTGTCCTTATCACATGGTTCTATAAGAATTTGTTTACGGATAAACAACAAGGTCCTACTGCATATCACAGAGAACTACATTCAATATCCTATGATAAACCATAATGGAAAAGAGTATATAAAAAAAGAATGTATATATGTGTAACTGAATCACTTTGCTGTGCGGCAGAAATTAACACAACATGGTAAATCAACTACACTTCAATTAAAAAAATATTGAAAAAAAAAGAATTTGTTTATGCATCTGTCTTCCTCATTGGGCTGTGTGAGGACTGGGGCTGGGCCCCTGACTTATAGTATGGTATCTTGTTAAAGCAAATACTCCAACAATATTTGTTGATATTACTGTGGCAGAGAATTATGATGAGATGATCAGCGAAAGACATTCAGGCATAAAAATATCCTATATTAGGACAGTATTCTGAGTGTGGGTGTGTGTGTGTGGGGGGGGCTATAAAATGGAAGTATGACTGAAGAGAAAAAAATAACTTCTAACTACAAAGATAACATCTAACATAAAACATTATTCATGTGCTTTTTAATTGTGTAATCTCAGTGTCAAATTTCTCTGGTGTTTAGAGTCCTTCGGACAAAAGTTATTTACAATAGACATGTTTTAAAAAAAATATCAATATTTCTATTTTTATGCATAACATCATTTGGACTATCTGGAAGGACTTATCACAAAAAAAATTGATATCAGCTTTAAAACAGTTAGTTGAATAAATGAATAGCGTCTTCCATATCAGCTAAAGTTAGGTTTGGCTGGGAGTGACCGAAAACCCAACATAACAGTGACTCTAACAAGATAGAAGTCTTTAGATTCCCAGAACCTGATGTATTGTTGGGGTTAAACAGCTTTCCTATACAGAAATATGGAGTTAGATAGTCCAAAACCCAGTATGGTAACTCCATGATCATTAGAACACAGGTTCCTTCTACCTGTGGCTTTCCATCCTCAATATACTGCTTCTACTTCATGGTCCAAAATGGCTGAGCCAGCTCCAGCCATTGTGTCCACATTCCAACCAACAAGAAGAAAAGGTAAGAAGAAGGGAATCCTTTTTTAGGACACTTCCTAGAAGTAGCACCCACCACTTCTGCTTATATTTAATTGGACTGTCATGTGTAAGGAAATAGTCATATGTAAGGAAAGTTGGGAAATACAGTCTATTCCAGGTGCCTGTGCTTTGCTAAAAATTGGAAAATCTGAAGAAGAGAAGAGTAACTATTAAAGAACAATTAATTTATTCAACATCTCCACTTGAATAACTCACAGGCATCTTGAACTGAATATAAATCTGAACTCATCATCTTTCTCCACACCTGATTCTCCTTGAATATTCTCCATCTCAGCCAACGGAGAGCCCTATTCTTGCTCAAGCCAGAAACCTAATGTCATTGTTAATATTTCCCTGCTGTCAATTCCCCCTCCAAAATACATGGCAAATTCATCTAATCCTCTCTATTCCCTCTACCAATACATGCTGTCGACAACCTCTAACTTGTCTCCCAGTGTCCCTCTGGCCTCGTTCCAGAACATTCTCCACATTGCAGCCAGAATGATTTTCTAAAAAGAAAAATCTGAGCATGTCACTCCTCTCCTAAAACCCCTCAAAAGCTGCCTGTGGCACTTAGGAGAGAGACCCAGAACTTTTCAAAGGCCCTGTGTGATTTGGGCCTGGCTTCATCTTGCACTGCTTACTTTTGCTCTCTAGGCCGCAGCCAAGCTTGGCCTCCTGTTGGTTCCTTGTCCTTGCCAGGCTCCTTCCTGACTGCCCATCCTGCCCCCTCTGCGTCCACCTCCCTCTCCAGCTGGTCAGTGCCCACTCATCCCTTAGGTCTCAGTGTAAACGTCACGTCCTCAGGGAATATCTCCAAGGTTTGAGACTCAGCTTTCATGGTACCCTTTGTTACTTTTGTTTTTCACCCTTTACTTCTTACAGCACTTACCACAGTGAGAATTTAAGTGATTATTTGTTTATTGACCTTTAACCCCCTTACGTGACAAGCTCTTTGGGTCTGGTGACTGGATACTCGTGATGGTTAATTTTATGGATCACTGGCCCAAAGGGTGCTCAGATATTTGTTTAAATATTATTCTGGGTTTGTCTGTGAAGGTGTTTCTGGATGAGATTAACATTTGAATCCATAGCCTGAGTAAAGCAGATCTCTCTCCCCACTGTGGGTGGGCCTCATCCAATCAGTTGAAGGTCTGAATAGAATTCTTTCTCTCTGCCTGACTGTAGTAGCTGGAACATTGGTCTTCTCCTGCTTTTGCACTCAGACTTGGACTGGACCTTACACCATCGTCAGATCTCCTGGTTCTCAGGCCCTTGGACTTGCACTGGAACTCACACTATTGGCTCCGTGGGTCTCCAGCTTGCCAACTGCAGATGGTGCACTTCTCAGCCTCCATAATCATGTGAGCCAACTCCTTACAATAAATCTCTCTCTCTCTTTCTGTGAATGTGTCCATTGTCTCCTTCTGCTCTAAATACTATGATTCCCTGGATAATAACCATCACTTATCCCTACTGACCAGGTGCCTGCCACCTTAACCGTAAATCTTAGGAGAAAGTGCCATTTCTCCATTTTTTTTAAAAAAAATTTTTTGTACTTTTTAAAAAAAATATAAATTTATTTATTTATTTTTGGCTGTGTTGGGTCTTCGTTTCTGTGCGAGGGCTTTCTCTAGTTGCGGCAAGCGGGGGCCACTCTTCATCGCGGTGCGCAGGCCTCTCACTATCGCGGCCTCTCTCGTTGTAGAGCACAGGCTCCAGACGCGCAGGCTCAGTAGTTGTGGCTCACGGGCCTAGTTGCTCCGCGGCATGTGGGAATCTTCCCAGACCAGGGCTCGAACCCGTGTCCCCTGCATTAGCAGGCAGATTCTCAACCACTGCGCCACCAGGGAAGCCCCATTTTTTATTTAAAGGAGAACTCTGAAGATCAGAGAGATCACATAACTCTCCTCTCTGAAGGTCTCGCGTATACTAATAAGTAAAATCGGATTCACACCCAAGCCTGCCTCTCCCAAGTACGCTGCAGACCTTCCCTCTTTGGGGCCAGGGATATTAAGCTAATGCAAGTGACACACCCTGCCACCCCAGAAAACAAAGAAGCCACAACCTGGCGCTGATTTAGGGATCAGCGCAGGTCACTCGGGCTTCTTTTGCTCCCCCCAGCTTCCCCGGTCCCCAGCGGGCTTCCCACGCCCCAGCTCGGCCTTGAACTTGGCTGCCCGCTCCGGAACTAAAACGCAGGGCGCGTCAGACCACGGGGCCACGTCCGCCCCTGGCCCTTTGGCGCCGCCCCGCCTCAGCCTAGGTCGGTCACCACCCGCCCACAGCCGCCATTTCCTGTCCAGCTCTGGGCGAGTCAGGTCAGTGCAACGGGGTGGCCCGGGGTCTGCCCTGGTCCTGGTCCTAATCTGGCCGTCAGAGCCAAGCAGAGGACGATGGTTTGGACCCCGGCGGATGGGACGGTATCAGCTGAGGGCCGCCGGGACCTCCACGGCGGGCACTGGGCCGGTGGACGCTCTGGAGCGGTTGCCGGGCAACGGTGCCGCCGGCCCCGCCCCTCTGCGCCGGCTGGGGAGGGGCATTTGGGGTGAGCCGATCTCCTGGCTCCAGGCGGGGCGCAGGCTCCTTCGCAGTGAAGTGGATACCGTCGGACGCCCTGGACATCACCGTGCCCTGGCCTTCTCGTCCCGTCGTGGGTTCGCTGCCCAGGCATGGCGCGCCCTTAGACCCTGGCCTGGGCGCAGAGGGCTTGGCGCCTGCCCGCGGGAGTTCTGAGCCTGCCTTCTGCCTCTCCTAACCTTGGGCAAGTCAACTGACTTGACTAGGCCTCAGTTCCACGGGAGCCTGAATTGTTAAGAGCTGGAAAGAAACCTAGCGATCATTTAGTTAAGCCAGAGGTCCCCAGCCCTGTTTTATAGATAAGGATGTCTTGCAGTAACCACTCATTGCCTACTTGGTGCTTTAAATTAATCCCCAGATAGCCCTCTGTTTGTATTATAGTTTCCAGAGAATGAATGAGGCCTCTGAGGGTCAGAGAGGTTGTGACTTTAGCTGAGGTAGCACAGCTTATAACTGGTGGAGTCTCAGATCAAATAACTCACGGCTTGTTCCTGGCAGATTTCAAATTTCCAGTTAAAGGTGCCTTATTTGGCTACACTGTTATTAAACCTTGCTGTAAATCAGAATCACCTGGAGAGTGTTTAAAACTACATTCCTGGGTACTCTCTCAGGCTTACTAACTGAGGGGCTCTGGGCTAAGGCTGAACCAGTTTTTGGATGATTCTTATGGTCTGTGGGTGGACCTTTGAGAACCACTGGCTATAGCGTGAGGCCTTTCACTCAAAAACAACTGAGAGATGATCCAACTAAAGTACCTGGAGAGGAGAAGAGAGGCTGGCATGCAGGGCTGTCAAGTTCTAACCCCTCCATGCAATTTGTAGCTTCTCTTCACTCCTCAGAAATAAGCCAGAGGCTTACATTTTAAATAGTTTGGACATTTAGATGCAAATTGTCCCATTTTTGGTTACCTGTCACACAGCCAGGTCCAAAGCTTCTGGCTGGGCCAGCCTGTCATGATCAAAGTCAAGCGTTAGAGTGTCCTCCTCCATCTCTGGTGGCCTGTCAACTGCTCTCCACCTGGCCGCCTTCAAGCCAGGTCCCTGAATCACAGCAGCTGATGTTGGCTTTGTAGGGACATTTCGCAGAGCACTTTCCCCATTGGAGGGAGGCTGGCAGCTTTCCAGAAATATCGCCACACGTAATGAGGGTCCCTTGGCCTTAACAGCAGTCAGAGTGAAGTAGATCACCCTGCTTGTTATTCATGACTTTTCTAAACACAAATCCATCTTAAAAATAATTACCTGGCTCTTAGTTTTAGAAGGCTAATCAGCCTGACAAATTCTGTTTAGAGATTTATTTTTATTAATTTTCATCATTTATGCTGCCTCCCTCAGGGATTCTGGTTCACAATGGCTGACTATCAAGAGGAAGACTTGCAGAAATTTCTTAAAAATGTAGACGAAATCAGTAAGTACCAGTAAATCATATACAAATTAAATTTTACTTTAGGGAGGTGGAGTGATTAAAGAGAGATGATTACTCTAAGTTAGTTCCTGGGTTGCCTGACAGGTTTACGACTCTTAAGGAAAAAAACGTTCTTGAGGTTAAACAGAAGGGGTATTGAGAAGCAAGTAATATTGGAGCCTGGGGGTAATATTTTTTGGCTGTTAATTGGTATCAGAGAAGCTGCTAACATTCTGATTGAATTCAGGCTGACAGCTCTTCCTTGTATTTTCTCCCCTTCTGTGTAGAATCAGGTCAAAAGGAGCTTCTATTTCCCCATCACCAATGAGCCTATTCTTCCCTTGGAGAAGATCACTCAGGAGCCCCACTGATCAGTCTGAAATCCCTCTTGTTTTAGGGGAGAGCCGTTTCTGGTTTTGAGCTGCAGAGGCAAAGTCAAAAGGCTTTCCCTCAGGGTCCATCACATTACATAGATGGCTCCTGGGTCCATCACATTACATAGATGGCTTCTGGTTGTCATACTCCTGTCTCTCCTCCTCTAGGCAGGAAGACCCTTCCTCAGCTTAGACAGGTGGGATCTCAAAGGACATACTGTGACCACACAGATCACATACAGGAGATTCCAGAGCACTCAGTCCCTGCTCAGACTTCAGGGAGCTTGTTTGAGGATAGAGACAAGAAAGCCAACAGTGAAACAAACCTTACATATCAAATAGAAATATATTGAAGTTGCTGCTTCTCACAGGCTGTATGGGTCCAAAGAATAAAATGGTTTTAAAAATAGTTCAGGCAACTTCATAGATGGTACATGCTTAGGGTGTTCTTTGGGTTTGTCATGGGCCTCTTCTCCTCGGCCCATCCCCCAAATGTTGTTCTGGCCTGGCCCACTGCTCACCTTTCTCTTCAGGTGATCTAGCCCAAGCATGTGGTTTTAGCTACCACCCTTGTGATGACCCCACATCTCAATTGCTACCAGCCACTTTTTTTGAGCCTCAGTGTCTATGCCAACTGTCATACCCATTGTATCCCTCAAGCACCATGAACTTAATGTGTCCAAAGTTTAGTTGATCGTCTCTTTCTCTGTCCCCACCACTGCCAAATAAAACCTGCTTCTCCTACCCTCCCATTCGTTCTAGTCTCACTTGGTGGCACTGCTGTCCCCAGATTTACAAGTCACATTGGCCTCCTCTCACCTCTCAGCCCTTAATTTAATCAGCCCTCAGGTTTGCCTTCTCCCTCCAGCTCCAACCTCTCCAACCTCCCTTTGTTCTGGTTCTCTTATCCAGACGATGTCAACAACCCCCTGATTGTTTTTCCCGCCTCCAGGCTTACACTCCCCACAGGGTAATGTATCTAAAATGCAAATCTGACCCAGCCACTTCTCTGCTTGCATTCTCCCCGAAGTCCCAATAAATTTCACGCTCTCATCAGGACCTAAGTCCTCCCGTGACCTTGGCCTTACCTCTCGCCTCCCCCTACCTCACACTTGAGCTACAGACTGCTTCCGGTTCCCCACACACCCCCTGACCGTTTGTCCTCTGCTTGCTGCCTTTGTCCTTCCCTCTGCCTCCCGGTCTTTCTTTACCTGGCTAACATTCATTCGTTCATTTCCATATCATTTGTATCAGTGCCGTCCGATAGAACTTTCTGTGATGATAGAAATGTTCTATAATCTGCACTGTCCACTGTGGTAACCAGTGACCACAAGTGGCTATCGAGGGTTTGAAATGTGGCTAGTGCTACTAAAGAAGTGAATTTCTCTATTTCGTTTAAGTAATTTAAATTTATATAGCCACATGTGTATAGATTCTATACATTCATTTCTTGGGCTCTTGCTGTGTACTGAGCATTGCTAGACCCTGGAGAGTACAGTAACAATGAATAAGAATTACTTTGCTTCATGGTACCTACAATCCGGTGGGGAAAACAGATATTAAACAAGTAATTTCAAGGGTGATGTATGCTACAAAGAAAGATTGGTAAAATGCAAGAGACTCTAACTCAGATTAGGGAGTTGTCTGATGGGCTGCTGTAACAAAATATCACAGACGGGGGGGCTTAGGCAACAGAAATTAATTTTTGTCACAGTTCTGGAGATCAGAAGTCCAAGATCAAGGTGTTAGGTTTAGTTTCTCCTGAGCCCTCTCTCCCTGGCTTGCAGACAACCCCCTTCTTACTGTGTCCTCACATGGTCTTTTCTCTGTGTGTGCACATCCCTGGTATCTCTTCCTCCTCTTATACGGACATCAATCCAATTGGTTTAGGGCCCCACCCTTATGACCTCATTTATCCTTCAGGACCTCTTTAAAAGCCCTATCTCCAAATACAGTCACACTGAGGGGATTAGGGCTCCAACATATGAATTGGGGCAGAGGGGCACAATTCAGCCCACAAATAAAGGCTTCCCTAAAGGATGAGATTTAAGCACAAGTCTGAAGTCTGAGTAGGAGATGGCCACTGGGGAGAGGGCAGGGGAGTATTCTAAATGGGGAGAAAGTACGTAGGAAAGATGGAAGTTAAGAGCAAGTGTGGTACTTTTGAGAAACTGAAAGATTAAAAAGCTCAGTATAGCTGGAGAGAATAGATCAAGGAGAGAAGGGTCCCATCTGAGTCCAGAAAGGCCAGATCAGGAACGACCTTGGAAGCCACAGTAAGGAATTTGTGTTTATCCTGAGAGCAATGGGAATCCTTTGGAGGGTTTACTTGGAGCAGAAACATGGTCAGATTTACACCTTAGAAAAGTCACTCTGGCAGTGGTAGACTGGAGGGGAGAAGCAAACAGGTGCTGAGAGCCAGCTAGGAGGCTGTTACAGTGCTCCCGGGAGAAGAGACTGTGGCTGGAATGGACACAAGTTGACAGATTGGAGAGATAATTCAGAGCTTACTTGACAGGCTTTAGTGTTGATGGCTGTGAAGGTGGAGGGAGAACAAAGGCTTAAGGATGAGCCTGAGAGTCTTGATTGAATGACAAGTGGATGGTTGGACCATCTGCTGAGATAGGGGCATTTGAAGGAGGAACAGTCTGGGGAGAAAGAGGGTAGGCAGATGAGTAAGGCATCCTAGTGAAGATGTTCAGAAGGCAGTTGGCTTTGTGAGTCTGAGCCTAAGAGAGAGGGTAGCTAGGGAGGTCAGCTTAGGAGACACTGGCATCTGCATGGTATTTGGAGCCATAGGAGGGAACAGGAATTCCTGGGAAAGGTGTAGAAAAAGAGAAGAGGGCTTGGGCAGAGAGTCTAAAGAGAAAAATTCAAAAAAAATCTATAAATAAATTATTAAAGTAAAGAAGGAAGTCGAGCAAGGTTTTTGGATACAAGGTTAATGTATAAAATTCAGTTGCATTCTTATATACTTCCTATATACCAGCAGCACTTCATTTACAATACCAAAATAAATCCATCAAAATATATGCAAGACCTTTATGGGGAAGGTTATAAAATTTAATTGAAAGAGCTCCCAGTGTTCAAAACTAGAACAATTTGAGCAAGAAAGCAAACACAGTATTGGATTATAGCCCAAAGTATAAAATAAATATCCATGAGTCTATATGGATATAAATAAACGATGAATAATAAACAAGTAAATAAATATGTAAGGCAAATCTCCCATACAGAAGAATTTCAAACAATTTATGTAGATATTCCCGCCTCTAGAAGGTAGAGCATAACTCTTCACCGCTGAAAGTGAGATAACATTTACTGACTTGCTTCCAAAGAGTACAGTACAGGAAAAGAGGGGAAAAAGTAACTTTAAGATGGAAAAAGCTGGCGAACTCTACCTTAGGTGGTCAAAGTTAACATCATGATAAATCATACTGATAACATGTACCCTTAATATGTGCTATGGTCTTCCTCCCAAAATCTTGATAACCTCAGTCTAACTGTGACAATAACATCAGGTAAACCTAAACTGAAAACTATTCTACAAAAAATACCTGACCAGTAGTTCTCAAAACTGTCAAGGAAAACAAGGAAGGTCTGAGAAATTGTCATAGCCCAGAGAATTATAAGGAGACATGATTAAATGTAATGTGATATCCTAGATGGTATCCTGGAATGGAAAAAGGATATTACGGAGAGATTAATGAAATTATAATAAAGTTCAGAGTTTAGTGAATAAAAATTTTAATTAGAAGACATAAAATATCTAAATAAGTGGAGATATACTTTATCATGGATGGGAAGACACATTTGGTAAGGAAATCTGTTCTTCTCAAATTATTCTCTACATTCAACACAATTTAGATCAAAATCCCAAAAATGTTTTGTTTAGAATTCAACAAGCTGATTCCAGAGTTCACACAGAAGAGCAAAGGGCCAAGAATTAATCCAGAAAATTTTGCAGAAAAATAAGAAGGTGGGATCTCCCTATCAGATGTTCAAGACTCATTATAAAGCTGAAGTAATTATGCACGGAAGTTTTGGTGCTGAAAAAGATGTCATCCAGTAGAATGGAATAAAGAGCCTAGAGCAGGTTCACGCACGTAACAGGGATGGCACAACACATCGGTGGGAAGTCAGGGATTCTTCAACAAATGGTGCTCGTGCCCTATGCAAAGTCAGCTCCAGGGGACTTCCCTGGTGGTCCAGTGGTTAAGACTCTGCACTTCCACTGCAGGGGGCATGGTTGCAATCCCTGGTCTGGGAATTAAGATCCCGCATGCCAAGCGGTGCGGCAAAAGAAAAAAAAAAAGTCAGCTCCAGGTGGATTAAATACCCTAATGAGAAAAACAGAATGTTAAAACATGTAGAAGACATGCAAGAGTATATTTGTAAACCTAATATACACAAAAGGCATAAAGCATAACGGGAAATATTGGTACATTTAACACATAGAAAAATCTCTTCAACAAAAGCTTCCATAAAAACAGATAAAAAGACAAACCATACTCAAGGAGATGTTCACAAACACATATCAGTCCGGAATATATAAAGAAACCATAATAAGAAAAAGACAAACAACCCAATAGAAAATCGGCCAAGGATAGGAGCAGGCAGTTGACAGAAAAGGAAATCCAAATGGCCTACAAACCAATGAAAAGATGCTCGATCCCAATCATGTTCAGGAAAATGCAAATGAAAACATTAAGGAGATAAATGCATTATAGTGGCAACAACTTGAAAGTTTGACAACAAACATTAACTAGGATGTGGAGGCATGGAACTCTTGTACACAGCTTATAGGAATAAAACTTGATACAGCCGTAACCTGAGGAATATGTCACATGTGTGCATGGGGAAATATGTACACAGATATTCGATTCGTCATTTATTCACTAGCAAAAAATTTAAAAACACCTGGGTGTCCATCAATAAGAGAATGGATTACCTATGGTATATACAGTGATTAAAATAAATCAACTGCAACTATTAGTATCAAGAACAAATCTCTAAAGCATATTAGGAGAAAAAACTAGGTTGCAAAAGAATGCACGCTTTGTAAAAACCATTTATTTAAGATGTTTAAATACACACAT
The DNA here is from genome assembly GCF_028021215.1 of Eschrichtius robustus. Lineage (NCBI taxonomy): Eukaryota > Metazoa > Chordata > Mammalia > Artiodactyla > Eschrichtiidae > Eschrichtius > Eschrichtius robustus. The sequence goes on along the minus strand of NC_090834.1, from coordinate 19,112,807 downwards.
ATACACAAATTCTCTAGTAGGTGAATAGGTTCTGGGGATCTAATATACAGCATGGTGACTATTGTTAACAATACTGTACTATACACTTCAAAGTTGCTGAGAGAGTAGATCTTAAATGTTCTCACCACACACACAAAAAATGAAATTATATGAGGATATGGGTGTGTTAACTAACCTTGGTGTGGGAATCATTTCTCAGTGTATACGTGTATCAAATCACCATGTTGTACACCTTAAACTTACACAATGTCATGTGTCAATTATATCTCAATAAAGCTGGAAAAATAAAAGCCCTTCCCCATGAAATTTTCTACACCATCTTTTTAGTGAATGGAGTCTTTCTTTTTGAAGACCTTGCTTGAATGATTCACCTCTGATTTCTCCTGTAGCCAATTTAATTCAGGAGATGAATTCTGATGACCCAGTCGTACGAGACAAAGCTGTCCTTGAGACAGAAAAGAGACTGCAGTTTACAGAGGAAGACCAAGAGGAGGACGAGTGCAGGACCACCGTGAACAAGACCATGATCAGTCCTCCACAAGCTCCCACAAAGGTGCCCTTTCCCTATGGTGGAGTTATCTAAGTAGACAGTGAGGAGGTCTGCATAAAGCAGGGGAAGTAGTGGTTTAATCTCAACTGCCTGGTGAGGCTGAAATAGCCTTTTGTTTTGTAGATTCACTAGATTTATTTTCCGCAAGGAAGTATAAACTCTGATTTCTTTTCTTGATCTTTCTGGGTCATCCTTAAACAGCCCTTTGGGTTTGTTTTAATGAAAATTTGGCCTCTCTACCCACTGAGCTTGTGACCATTTTTAAGCTGTTTTTTTTTTTTAACATCTTTATTGGAGTATAATTGCTTTACAACGGTGTGTTAGTTTCTGCTTTATAACAAAGTGAATCAGTTATACATATACATATGTTCCCATATCTCTTCCCTCTTGCATCTCCCTCCCTCCCACCCTCCCCATCCCACCCCTCTAGGTGGTCACAAAGCACAGAGCTGATCTCCCTTTGCTATGCGGTTGCTTCCCACTGGCTATCTATTTTACGTTTGGTAGTGTATATATGTCCATGCCATTCTCTCACTTTGTCACATCTTGCCCTTCCCCCTCCCCATATCCTCAACTCCATTCTCTAGTAGGTCTGTGTCTTTATTCCCGTCTTGCCACTAGGTTCTTCATGACCTTTTTTTTTTTTTCCCTTAGATTCCATATATATGTGTTAGCATACTGTATTTGTTTTTCTCTTTCTGACTTACTTCACTCTGTATGACAGACTCTAACTCCATCCACCTCACTACAAATAACTCCATTTCGTTTCTTTTTATGGCTGAGTAATATTCCATTGTATATATGTGCCACATCTTCTTTATCCATTCATCCGATGATGGACACTTAGGTTGCTTCCATGTCCTGGCTATTGTAAATAGAGCTGCAATGAACATTGTGGCACATGACTCTTTTTGAATTATGGTTTTCTCAGGGTATATGCTGGGTAGTGGGATTGCTGGGTCGTATGGTAGTTCTATTTTTAGTTTTTTAAGGAACCTCCAAGCTGTTAAGGTAATATATTCTACTAACTCATATTTCCAACTCATACAGCCACAGCGGCGGTCCCTTGACCTGCTTGCCCTTGTTTCTGCAGATGTAGCCCCATAATAATTGTGCCCATAACTCGATCTCCTGATTTACAGTAAGCCCCCTGAATTTTGAGCCTTTCAGTATCGATGGTTAAAGGAAATGACCCTACTCCCCACTTGTAATTGATCTGCCTTCTTGCTTTGTATATGTATAAATGAGGGAGTGGTTTTTGAAATTTGTGTCTTTGTTTTTATGATAACCTGTGCCCTGCAGAACACAGATGAAATAAACACAGGTAAGGACAGCATCTCTCTTTCCAATGTGTATTATTCCTTTAGGATCAGTGTTTATTGATTGTAGCTTCCAGACCCTTAAACTATAGCCTCTGGGCTCTTACAAACAACCCATGAACGAAAACCTACTGATGACTCAGTTCTGTTACTAGTAGTCAGAGGGGACGGTACTCAGAGGGTTTTTCCTATGTTCCCCTGGCCAGTCTTTTGTAAACTGAATTCAGTTATTCTGTTTCATCCAATTTACTCTTAGCTGCTTAAAGGGATCCAGAGAGTTTCTCAGTTGCTCAGCTCAGAAGCTCATTATGCTAAGTGGAACAAAAAAGTCTGTCTTCAAAGAAAAACTCTTTTAAAAGGCATAATTCAAATTTGAAGCACAGACATAGTCACCGTGTATAATAATACATCACACAGATTACCATTTAATGTCAAATTAAGAAAATGTCGTTTTAGTTGTCTCCGAATCTGTGTGTGTGTGTGTGTGTGTGTGTGTGTGTGCGCGCGCGCGCGCGTACATGTGCCTACATGTGAATGCATGAAAGGTGTGGCTCTAAAACTCTAAAGTAGCTTTTTTCTGAATTTGAGCTAAAGAACTGATTATAGTATTTGGATTTTTCTTTCTAATATTTGAAATTACGCTGTTGTCAGAGGCCTTCTTGGCATCTATGGAGAAGGATGCAAAAGAACGTGCCAAAAGAAGAAGGGAAAACAAAGTCTTAGCAGATGGTAATTGTCAGTCTTTTCACTTTTCAAGAGCCAGGGTGATTTGTGCTAGAAAGAGCAAGGAAGTCTCTATGCTAATGTTTGAGGATATCAAGATTCCCAGTGGGTGGGTTCATGATGGGCCTGAGGCAGTGGGACCTGGCCAGGCAGAAACTAGTCTGTTTCCTGTTCCCACAGCAACAATCAGGGAGTCAAGACACAGCCCTGAGTCAGCCTCCACAGTCAGACCTTTCTAAAGCACATGGATGGATTTAGCAGCACTAAGTGATGCTTGGAAAGTAGGGAGGGATGGGAGTGAGGTACTACTGTCCAGCCTGAGGCACAGATGAAGAAATGAAAAAGAAAAATGAAACAAGCAAACAAAGCTGGGAGAAGGGAGAGGGGAAATAAAGGAAAAGAAAGAACTAGGGTTGTGTGTGTGGTGAGGAAGATACACATGACAGAAGAATGCTTTCAGCACTTATTTTATACCACTCAGTGGTATGTGTGCTGCAGATCTGAACGATTCCATATTTGCTAGAAAATTAGTTGTTTGAATCTCTTTATGAGACGTTTGAATGTGTAGACTTGCTCTTTGTGGCAAGTTTGGGGTGTTCTGAGCCTTGAGGCAGAAACATTTACTTTTTCTGAGAAGCTGCTTAGAGGACTTCGGGTAGATTGAGAGAACAGAAACCTACCTGGAATTATCTGCAGAGAGAAGTAAGTGACAGGCCCCCTTTGGATGAATGGAAGCTCTGACCTTCCAAGTAGAGTTGGAAAATCAGGGCAATGAAGTCTGAAAGAATTTTCCAGTGTGTGGGGAGAGCTCACCTGTATAACTTCTATTCTCACAGCCCTAAAAGAAAAGGGGAATGAAGCATTTGTCAAAGGTGATTATGAAACAGCCATCCTGTGCTACAGTGAGGGTTTGGAGAAGCTGAAGGACATGAAAGTACTGTACACCAACCGAGCCCAAGTGAGTGATCCAAGGATGTGTCCACGGGCTTTCCTCAGGGAACAGTAGCCACTAACCTTGTGAAAGCAGAGAAAGATGAGACCAGATGGCGCCAGTGTTGTGCTCGTAACTGTGTAACAGCTGGCTCTGGTCTGGTTGGGGGTGGGGGCTGATTTGTATGGAGCATTTACCAATTTCCGTGGTGTAAATACTTTCACTGTGGTTCAATTTCAAGCTACCAACTTGGAATCATTGAAGGAGAACTTGGGAACAGCTACACGTAATCAGTTCTCTCCATAGTAGAAGTCCGCTTCAGCACATCACTGATGGTACCCAGGCATTTTCCCTCGTGTATAGACAAGAAAGCTAGTGGAATGAGACAGTCTATGAGACCTTGGAATTCTGCCACCACTGAAGTTGCTCAGCTTCTTTTTTTGATGCCAGTCTACACTCCTAAGGGTTACTCTCCTGTTAATTTCTTACCCATCGTATCAATCCCTCCTTGATTAAGCTTCTGTGACTGGGGTATACTGGAGAGCTAATGGGCCTAGAGCCAATTTCTCAGAAATTTTCAGTTTCTGAAATCCCTCGTACCTCCGTTTTATATCACAGACGAGCTCAGATTCCTGGAACACCAGGTAAAAACCATCACCCAGATGTTTATTATCTACTACTTAATGAAGGGCAAAATTAATAGTTCTCAGTTGAAACAAAAATGTCACCTGTGACCTTATCTTTGAAAAGTACTTGAGTTTGTGTATGGAAGAGCTCTCTGCTGCTCAGGCCTGAAAAATTGGCAGATTCGTGGACATGATTATCCAATGATCAGGATATGTTAGCAGGACCTGGGTGAGATGAACTTGACACCATGTCACTTACAAGAGGGAGAGATTCATCAGCTCCAATTTCTATAACTCAAGATTAAGAAGGTCCTGCTGTGGTATGTTGAGGAAGAGTGCAAGAAACAGGACGTTAGCAGTCCAGAAAGTCTGGGCAGTGACAGTGATTTAATGATAAATAAATCCAAGCACAACATAAGCTCGTTAGTTCAGCAGTTTGGATAAATCAGACTCGAGTTGAGGTGTCATTTACCTAGCCCCATTTGTGGAGAAAAATTGTAATAAAGAAGAGAATCAGTAAATAAAATGGCCAGAGGTTGATTTTGCCATGTACTTCTTATCCCCCTAACAAGATTATAAACTTTTTGAAGGTAAAAACTGCCATATACTTTTCCCCCTAATGCTTTACTTACAACAGATGTTCAATAAATCCTTGTTAAGTTACATAACACTGGGTGGAGGCGTAATAAGTCCATTTAAGGGAATGGCGTTTCTGTTGACACATCAAAAGAAACATTTAAATGCATACAATTAATAGAATAATCATAGTTCCTTTTTATTTATCACCAAATTTGGTCTCCAGAACATTTACCTACTGATGCTTATTCAGTCTTGTTACTCTGAAGTTATTTGAAAGCTGTAAAATTGAATTGCCTTTAAAATGTTATGTAATTCAGACTTATACTAATTCAAATGGTCTATACCCTGATTCATCTAAATTAGTTACATTTTTACTGTACTCAAGTTTAAGCAGCACTTTGATTAGTTCTGGAGAATCACATTAAGAATGACTGTGGATAAAAATAAGTAAATGCAATGAAAAGCTTTGGGAAGGCAATTCCTCCCACTTTTCCCAAAGAGAAAGCTTATTCAGAGACAAATGCAAAATGTGCTGCCTGGTGTTAAGAATCATTTGAACCGTTGACTATTTTTAAAATGCCTCCCTGTTTGCACGCAGTGTTAGAAAACACTTAATAAGGACCCTGTGAATTGAGAGTCGCTGCTTGCTGGAGAGAAAACCTACCCTTTCATCGCCGTGTTTTTCTCCTGGAGCTAATGTTATGATCAATAAATTGCTGGCGTGATTTAGATAAATCAGGAGTTTAATTGCCATTTGGAAAAGTCGTTCTTTTTAAAATGTGGAAAAACAAAAGAGAACAGGGAATTTATAGGGTGTTGGGTCCAAGCTTTAGAAAAAGAAAAAGAAAGAAAAGTGAAAGGCTGTGTAGAGAAATTGTTGAAGCCCATATAGACTTTTTCAGAGTCTGTATCCTGAATAACAGTGTCATGAAATTATGACTACGGTTGTCTAGAAGGATGTTAGTTTCTTCCTTGCATCCTCTGACTTTCTGATGAAACCCCACACCCGGAGGAAAGGATGGTTCTTTATAAACAGAGGGCTCAAAGAGTCGTCGTCTTCAATTAGTACTGAAGCCCTGTTAATGAAAGCACTGCATAGCAGCTTCCTATCTATTGGTGCGAAGCAGAAAATCCCATTAGCTGGCTATTGCCTGCTCACTCGTCACTTTGGTTGAATGCTTAGATTTCTCATGAATTATAACACTAACCTCATATTTGGCCTGTCCATGTAAATATCTCATCAGATTTATTGTTCAGAATGTCACAGTGCCCTGGTACAGTTTTGATCATGGGCAAACCTCCATGGAGTATTGGGTCTGTTATCGGTGACTGATGGGACCCTGGTACCTGGTTTTCCTTTCTTCCAACAGGGTGATCATTGCTGCTTCTTAGGGAACTTTCCAAAAGAAGAGCCCTTAAAGTCTACTTTGTGCAACTTGATAAGAATTTATTAAGCACCTTTCATGTCCAGTAATTAAATACAGAGGGTATAGTAGCCATGGTGCTTGCTGTTAAATGACTTTCATTTGCTTATATATCACACCTCTTGGAAACTATAAATGAACTAAATTCTTAATTCGGTTTAGTTTGAATGGATCACAGAATTCCGAGTTAATTCTTGATTTTCAAGATTTTCCCCAATTCTAGGAGATCCCAGAAGAGAGCCCCAAGGCATTTGAAATCGAGGGCTCCTGGTGATGGTCTGACCCTTAAATGTCAGCTCATTTCCTGTATCTCTTCCTTCTGGCTGCACTCATGAGGAAAGAAGGGGAACTTTTTCTTAAGCATATTTCCATAACAGCTTTATTGAGATACAATTGATATAACCTACAATCACCCATTGAAAATGTACAATTCAGTGGTTTTTAGCGTATTCACAGGGTTGTGCAACCCTTGCCACAGCCAACTTTAGAACAGTTTCATTATCCCCCAAAGAACCCCATACCCTTTAAGCAGTCACTCCCCAGTCCTCCTCCCCTCCCCCACCCCAGCCCTAGGCCACCACTAATCTACTTTCTGTCTCTATACATCTGCCTTTTCAGGACTTTTCATATAAGTGACATCATATAATATTTATCCTTATGTGTCTGGCTTCTTCCACTTACCAGTGTTTTCAAGGTCCATCCACGTTGTATGTAGTATGCATCAGTACTTCATTCCTGTTTATTGCCAAATAATATTTCATTGCCTCGATCTACCACATTTTGTCTATCCATTCAAAAATTGCTGGGCATTTGAGTCATTTCTGCTTTTTGGCTCTTATAAATAATTCTGCTGTGAACTCTGGTGTGCACCTTTTTGCATGAACACATGTTTATAGTCCTCTTGGCTATATACCCAGGAGTGAAATTGCTGGATCATATGGTACCTCTGGGTTTTACCTTTTCAGGAAATGTCAGACTGTCTTTCAAAATCGCTGCACCATTTTACCTTGCCACCAGCAGTGTATGAGTGTTCTGATTTCCTACCTTCTCACCAACACTTGTTATTATCTGTCTTTTTGATTCCCTTTCTCATTTGGTTTCCTTCTGGAACATTCACAGCAGGGTAGACTCCAGAAGCTAGCTCTTCCTTTGTAGGGGTGGTCAGTGTGCTGGGTATTTTCTGTTTGCCCCTCCAGATCCTTCTCTGCCCTGCTCTGTGCCCTGGGGGATTGACCTCTGTGGACTGCCCTCTTGGCTTCCCAGCTTTCTAACTTCCATTTGGGTTCAGCCAACGAGATGAGAAGGAAGGAGGAAAGTGAGCTGCGGCTTTATTCTCCCAGCTTCTGCTCTACTAAAGGCCTCAGCTCCTGTTAAGCAGCGCTGTTCACAAAGAGACCCTCTCCCGTTTTGTTCATTGCTTCTCCTTCTGCCTCTTCAGGTCTGGCAGCGGTGATGGCTTTCCACTGTTGGTCTCCCTCCACCCTGCCCTCACCCTGTAAATAGTCCCTTTATTAAACTCTCCCCGGTTACCCTGTGTGAGTGGCGTCTGCTTCCTGCTGGGACCCTGACTGGTACAGGTAGGGACGAGTTACTTCTCATCACCACTCTCCTGCCCGACTGCTCTTTCTGTGTTGATGGAAGACTGCCGGCTACAGAGCTGTGTGTGAATAGCAGCTGTTTGTGTCCTTACAGGCTTATATCAAACTTGGGGACTACCGGAAGGCACTGGTGGATTGTGAGTGGGCTCTGAAGGTAAGAAGACTGTTTCCTCTTCCACATGCTGGAGCTGGGCTTGCTGGGGCCAGATGTCTCAGTCCTGAAGGGAATAGAGGGGAGCTGCCGGTGTATCATGGCAGGAAAGGGTGTAGGCTCTGCAGTCAGAGTCTCAGTTTCCTCATCTGTAAAATGGGAACGAATAGAATTGTCGTGAGGGTTATGATAATGCACGCGGTGCCTTGCCCGTGGGAAGTACTCTGGAGGAGCTGCTGTTAGTATTGGTTTTTCAGGGTTTTATCGCAATGGCTCACCCTTCACTGTTGTGTTATCAGGTGCTTTGGTCCACGTGGTAGTGGAAACGCCTCCTTCTCTTTCCAGAGCTGACCTCGGGGGCTTGTTTCCACGGTGTTGCCATTCTTCCTCATCAGTTCGTGCTTTTCCTCTCCGGCTCTGATAATTTGGAAATGTATCATAGCACCCCCTCTTTGTAGAGGAATAATCAGAAGAAAGAATTCCTGTCGTTCAGCTTGGATACTAGTCAGGCCTCAGGCTGATAGCCTAATACTGTGCATGGTATTTCCTCTGAAACCTGACAGAATAGATAATCAAAGGTGGAGAGAAGGAAGGACCGTTGGTAGAAATATTAGAAGGGTTTTAAAAGAGAAATGTCATGATCACTTCATAGGAACATTATTTCAGATGACTAAATATTTAAATAACCCTTAATCCACATTCCCCCAAGTTACTCTGTCACAGGGGCTTAACTAAATAACCAAAACCAGCGCTTCTCAGCCTTCCTTGCTGAAGTGCTAACAGAACAAACACGAGCCCCTGGAGGGTCTAGAAGCAGAGAGCATGAAATTTCTTTTTAGACACGTGTTTTATCTTAAAAATCCTTGCAAATTTTGCATTGCATGCCATAAAATGTATCTATTTGTCTTAATATAGCCATGTTATTTTAAATAATTTATAATCAAGTAAAACTGAAGCGCCGGGAGAACGTGCCAGGTTTATCCTATGGCATAGATTCCCCTGGTGCAGCACTGCCTACCCCAGCTTAATGAACGTGGCCCCCAGACAAGAGCACATCTCAACAGCAGCATATTGGCCACACCTACTTCCTTACTTTTTATTGAAAGGGTAAGCAAGAAAACAGGTGAATTCGAAACTCACCTTTACTAACAATGGTTTACAAAACACGAGCATCCACCAAATGGATATCTGGAGTGCCTGCTTTCTTTACCCCCTAGAAGATACGGTGTGGGGGACACCTTGTCCCATTGCATCGTGACGGTCTTTAAGTGATGAGAACTGCCCCAAACTGGTGCCATTAGGTTCTTCACAGCTCCAGTGGAGATCCATTAGCCTGCTTTGTCACCTTATATGATCATGACTTTTTTCTACTATCATCTGTAAGAGAAGAAAGAGGCAAGGGCGTTTTCCTCTGGTGTTTCAACAATAACAGCAAAAACTGCCGTTTGCTGCACGCTGGCCGTGAGCTGTCTCATTGGAGCCTCACAGCCTTCTTTTCTGTTCTGGTCAATACCACAGTTATCCTCATCTTTCTGACAAGGAAACAGAGCCTCAGAGATGAACTAAGTAAACTGTGTGGGATCACATAGCTAACATTGGCCTAACTGTACGCTGGTGCCCTGAACTGTTGACTATAAACAGCTTCTCCACAGAATCCAGGAAACCCCATCCTCCCTGGGTGTGGCTTTCATTCCTTCTGTGGCAGAAACAAGATCTCCTTGTGGGGCTTCCAGGAGCATCTTTTCTGATCTGAAAAGGACCGAAGAGGTAGTCACAGCCTCGTGCTGTTTCAGGACGACACACTGGCCCATTCCCAAATGTTCACTGAAGCACCATGTTATTAATAGTGAAACTGAGGCAAAGCAGGCCCAGCACAGTGACATTAAAAAATGCTGACCCCCAGCAGCCAGCCTTGTTAAATGCCCAGCGAGGCTCCCATTGAAGACGATTGGGTAAACACTTGGAGGGATGGGAAAAAAATGTATAAGGAATTCTAAAAACTAACAATCATTGGCTGTACGTGGAAGCTGTGAATTAAAAAGTTTCACTCTTTTTAAATATCGGCAGTGAATGTCAGCAGCACTCCATTATTCGTAGTATTAGTACTTTCATGCCAGTTTAATATTTTTGACACTTGTGAATTGGCAGAGACAAGCCCATGTGATGACATTTCAAGACTGATGTTCCTGGTCAGGGAAGATAAGGCAGCGAAGCTGGTTTTAATTAGGATCAGAATCATTTCTTTCTTGGCAGAACTCTTCCTGCACAATAAACTGCATCTTCCTCTGAAGGCAGGATTCCTTTTGAGGGGACCTGGGGTTCAACTGAGAGAATCCTGGTGAGGGTTGATACCTCATCAAAGGAGAAAGGGCCTATTAGTGAGAAAATCCATTAGTGGCCCTTTGTGTTAGTGTCTGAGGAAGTGTGGTCACGATGCACCCCTCGCGATGGCACAGTGGGACGTGGACGCGATCTGGGGCTCCTTTTCCCCTGTTGCAACCCTGACGCCCTGCCGGTGAAGGTGCTGTGAACAGGTGGCTTCTGTGAGCTGCGGTGCCGGAGTTTCCGTTCCCTTTGACGGTTCCCTTCCCGCTTCCTCAGTTCCATCCTCTGTGAGTTCTCCAGGGTTCCCTCCACAGCTCCCTGCCTTTCTTCCTCCTACAGTTTCTCCCTCCAAGCTCTCGTCTCCTCTGGTGGGTTCCACTGTCACTCTTGCCAATGGCTCTCACATCTGTATTTCAGCTGCCCCCCACCCCGCAGGTTTCCGTGTGATTGTCTTTGCATCCTCTGAAACACAGTATGTCTTTGTTAGACTATATGTCTTTGGAGTGGATTTCCTTCTACTCAACTGCTATAGCACTTTTCTGAAGGAGATCTGGTGTAATTTTTAAGCCTTTGGGTCCTGGAGCAAATGGCTAGATTTTAATCCCAGCTCTTCCACTTAGTATCTATGTGACCTTGAACCTCTCCAACCCCTAGTTTCCTCATATGTGAAATGGGGTTAATAATTATCTCTACTTCATAGAGTTGTTATAAGGTTTACATGAGATAATTCATATGAACCATATGGTCAGGACTGAACAATAATGCACTAATATTATTACTGTCATTCACTTAGCAACGAATCAGGAAACGATATTCATGAAAATGCATCTATAAAGGCCTCTCCAAATATAACAATTATTGTTACCCCTTCTATTATTCTTTAGCTTTTCTTTAAATTTTCCTTTTTGCCCTGAAATGGAGTGCTTTTGCTGTAACTGCAACAACAGCAGCTAATCCTCTATTACCTGGTACCACAGTGTTTTACACACGTTCCCTCCTCACAATAGCCCAAGAGAGACACTATTATGATCTCCACTTTGCAGATGAGGAAAATGAGCCTCAGAAAAGCTGGGTGGCCTGGCCAGCGTGCCACTTCTGGTGAGAGGCAGACAGGGCTTCACCCAGGACTTTCTAGACGCCTGAGCTTGGACCCTTAACCTCTTTACATCTACACCCCTGATGGCATCCAACCAGGCACAATGCCTGGCACATAAAAGGGATTCAGTGAATTAACTGGATGCTTTAAATTATAGTTTATGTCTTTGTACCACATCATTCCCTCTGGAGTTATAATAATTAGAAGCAGGCAGGGGCAGGGCCCCCCGTGCAAGCGGTATCGTTTCAGCCATAAGTTTCATAAATTTTGAAGGGGGCATCCCTCCTAATCGTAAGTGATAGGAACGCAAGTTCTTAGTATATATGTTGTGGTTTATTTCAAGGAAGGCACTTAAATATATAATAGTAACCTCAGCTGTTTACCCGGAGTAAATTTTCCTACCTTTTAATAAACCAGTGGTTCTCAAACTTGGTTGCACATTTGTATCACCTGGAGAGTTTAAAAAATTATTGATGCCTCGGTCCTACCCACTAGTATAATTTAATTGGTGTGAGTTTCAGCTGGGCCATCAGGATTTTTACAAGAACCCTGGGTGATTCTAATGTTCAGCCAAGGTCAAGAGCTCTTCTAAACTAAGGGTTTCTGGTTTGTTTCCTGGTTGTCTCATTAAATGGAAATGAAAACTGGCAAGTATCATGAATTAATTTAATAGAGAGCTTACTTGTGCATCCAGGCTCCTTGCAGGCATCAATTAGTTTGGTTACAGATGCACAGAAAAGTCTTAATTGTCAACTCTGGTGGCTGTCCTGAGAATCAAAGCACTGCCCTAACCCTATTAGCTGGGCAGTTGGGGGAGGAGCTGATGACTTCAAATCTTCCGGAACATCTGATCAGTGATTCTCTTTTATGCAGTGTGATGAAAAATGCACAAAAGCATATTTCCACATGGGAAAAGCCCACCTGGCCCTAAAGAACTACAGTGTGGTAAGTGCTAGAAGAACCTTAAGTGGCATGTTTGATCTCGGAGCAGTGCATCAGATTGTCTCAGAGGAGAACCACATTCCTCCAAGTTGATGAGATATTAATCCACTTCGTAGTATTTTCCAGGGTAAATCTTAAGATCTTAGAGCTGGGAAGGATGTTGAGTGTCATCTGATAACAGCCCCACCTACTGTAGGAATCTCTTCTGCAGTATCTTCTACCAGTGTCCATTCAGTCCTGGGAGGAGCATCTCTGGAGAGAAAAGACATAAGCAAAAAGATGAAAAAACAAAATTCACTTGTAATCTCATCACCTGAAAGTAACCATGCAGATAGATATACACACTAAGATATTGTATATTGTTAATAGCAGCTTTATTGAGATATAGTTCACGTATCAAACAATTCCTCTATGGAAAGTATACAATTCCGTGGTTTTTAGTGTATTCACAGAGTTGCACAACCATCACCACAATCAACTTTAGAACATTTTTGTCACTTCCTCAAAAACACCTATACCCGTTAGCAGTCACTCCCCTCCCCTCCACCCCCCCCAACCCTAGACAACTACTGATCTACTTCTGTCTCTATACATTCACCTATTCTATACCATTCATATAAATAGAATTATACAATATGTGGTCTTTAGTGACTGGCTTCATTCACTTAGCATAGTGTTTGCAAGTTTCATCCATGTTGTGATATGTACAGTACTTCATTTTTTTTTTATTGCTGAACAATATTCTGTTGTATGGATATACCACATTTTATTTATCCACTTGTCAGTTGATGAATTCAAGTTGTTTCCACTTTTGGTTATTATGAACATCCACGTACAAGTTTTTGTGTGGACACATGTTTACAGTCCACTGGGCTATACACCTAGGAGTGGAACTGCTGAGTCGTGATAACTCTATGTTTAACCTTTGGAAGAACTGCCATCTTGTTTTCCAAAGTGGCTGCTCCATTTGACATTCCTGCCAGTAGTGTATGGTTCCAATTTCTCCACATTGTGAACAATACTGGTTATTTATTTTTCTTTTCTATTATACCCATCCTGATGAGTATAAAGTGGTATTTCATAATTTTGACTTGCATTTCTCTGATGGCTAATAATGTTGAGCATCTTTTCATGTGCTTATTGGCCATTTGTGTGTCTTCTTTGGAGAAATGTCTCTTCAGATCCTTTGTCCATTTGTTCATTAGGTTATTTGTCTTTTTATATTGAGTATAAATATATTCAATATAATATAAATTGAATATTTACATAAATATTCAATATAAAGTAATATAAATATTATATATAGTAATATAATATTCAATATAAATTCTAGATACAAGTCCTTTATCAAATAAATGATTTGAAAATATTTTCTCCCATTCTCTGTGTTGTCTTTTCACATCATAGCACAAAAATTTTTAATTTTGATGAAGTCTAAATTACCTATTTTTTTCTTTGGTCGCTTATGCTTTTGATATCAAATCTAAGAAACCATTGCCTAATCCAAGATATAAGAGTTTTATGGCTTTAGCTCTTTCATTTAGATCTCTGATCCACTTTGAGTTAATTTTTGTATACAGTGTGAGGAAGGGATCCAGCTTCATTCTTTTGCATGTGGATATCCAGTTGACCCAGCACCATTTGTTGAGAAGACTGTGTTGTCTCCCGTTGAATGATTTTGGCACCCTTGTCAAAGATCAATTGTTCATAAACGCATAGGTTTATTTCTGGACCCTCAATTTTATTCCATTTGTTTATGTCTACTCTTATACCTATGCCACATTGTCTTGATTCTTACAGTTTTGTAGTAAATTTTGAAATTGGGAAGTGTGAGTCTTCTAACTTTGTTCTGCTCTTTCAAGATTGTTTTAGCTGTTCTGGGTTACTGGAATTACCATACAGATTTCAGGATCTGCTTTGTCAATTTCTGCAGAGAAGCCAGATGGAATTTTTTTTAATTGAAGTATAGTCGATTTACAATGTTGTGTTAATTTCAGGTGTACAGCTAAGTGATTCAGTTATACATATATATATACCTATTTTTTCAGATTCTTTTCCCTTATAGGTTGTTACAAAATATTGAGTAGTTCCCCGTACTATACAGTAGGTCCTTGTTGGTTATCCATTTTATACATAGTAGTGAGTATATGTTAATCCCAAACTCCTAATGTATCCCTCTTCCCCCTTTCCCCTTTGGTAACCATACGTTTGTTTTCTGTGTCTTTGGATCTATTTCTGTTTTGTATATAAGTTCATTTGTATCATTTTTTTAAAGATTTTACATATAAGCAATATCATATGATATTTGTCTTTCTCTGTCTGGCTTGCTTCACTTAGTATGATAATCTCTAGGTCCATCCATGTTGCTGCAAATGGAATTATTTCATTCTTTTTTAGGGCTGAGTAATATAAATAATAAGTGCTGGAGAGGGTGTGGAGAAGAAAGGAACCGTCCTACACTGTTGGATGTAAATTGGACAACAGTATGGAGGCTCCTTAAAAAAACTAAAAATAGAGCTACCATATAATCCAGCAATCCCACTCCTGGGTATATATCCAGAGAAAACTCTAATTCAAAAATATACATGCACCCCAATGTTCATTGCAGCACTATTTACCATAGCCAAGACATGGAAGCAACCTAAATGTCCACTGACAGATGAATGGATAAAGAAGATGTGTTATATTTATACAATGCAATGTTACTCAGCCAGATGGAATTTCGATGGAGATTGCATTGAATCTGTAGATCAACCTGGGGATTATTGCCATCTTAACAATATTAAGGCTTCCGGCCCATGAACATGAGATATCTTTCCATTTACAAGATATATTATTTTTAAAAAGAAATTGCCCCCATTGTACATTTTTAAAAATTATTCTTTGTTGGATTTTAATTCTAAAAGTAATACAGACTTATTTTAATAAGGTCAAATAATAGAGAAGTAAAAAGGAAAATATTAATCTCCCCCCCTCCACCAAGTTCCATTTACTTATTCATTCATTCAGTTAATTAATTCACTCAGCACATATTTAATGCATGCTCTCTATGTTCTAAGCACTGTCCTAGGCAACAGGAATACAGTAGCAAACAAGACAAAATCCTTGACTTAAGGGAACTCACATTCTTGTGGTAGGGGCGACTTGTCCCAAGGTAGAAACCAAATAAGTAGATGTGTAATATGTTAGGTAGCAATAAGTGTTACTGAGAAAACTAAATCAGGAAGTGGTGAAGGTGACATTGGTTTTACAGAGAGTGGTCAGGGAGGGCTTCTCTGGAGGAAGGGAAGGAATGAAGTGAGCAAGCCATGTGGATATATTATACAGTGGAGGAGTGGTCCAGATAGAGGGATAGCTAGAATGGGGCAAGCAAGGAGGGGAGTGAGAGGAGATGAGGTGAGCAGGTGGTGGTGGGGATATGTGGGGGACTGATCCCCTAGGGCCCTACAGGTTTTTGGGAGGACCTTGGCTTTTATTTTGAGTGAGCTGGGAGCCATCAGAGGGTTTTGAGTAAAGGAGAGAAATGATCTGACTCATGTTTTAAAGGATCACTCTGCTGTATTGAGAATATATCTTGACATGTAAGAGAAGAAGAGAGAACCAGTCAGAAGGCTATTGCAGCAAATTATCCAAGTGAGGGATGATGATGGCTTGGACCAGGTTGGTGATGATGAAGGTGGTGAGAAGTGCTGGGGTTCTGCTTGTATACTGACAGTGAAGCCAACAAGAATTGCTGATAGATTAGAGCTAGGGTTAAAAAGAAGTTGGATACAGGGTTACTGTCTTAGACCTTTTGGGCTGCTATAACATAATACCATAGATCGGGTGGTTTATACAACAAAGGTTTATTTCTCCCAGTTCTGGAGGCTAGGAAATCCAAGATCAAGATGCCGGCAAATTCAGTGTCTGCTGAGGTCCTGCTTCCTAGTTCATAGACAGCCAGCAGTGGTGAGGGAGGTCTCTGGGGTCTCTTTAATAGGGCACTAATCAACTCATGAGGGCTCTACCCTCATGACTTCATCACCTCCCAAAGGCCCCACCTCCAGATACATCACATTGGGGGTTAGCTTTCAACATCTGAATTTTGGGGGGACGCAAACATTCAGTCTATTACAGTTACCATGTTTGATATCCTGCAACACTATTCTCTGTTTTAATGGGATGCTTTTTCTTCAGTTCATTTCTTAATCCTAATCTTCTAGATGAGCCTTGAGCTTTTAAGATATCTTAGAACGTTTCTTTGTTTTTTGTTTTCTGCTTTTTTTTTAACATCTTTATTGGAGTACAGTTGCTTTACAATGGTGTGTTAGTTTCTGCTTTATAACAAAGTGAATCAGCTATACATATACATATATCCCGATATCTCTTCCCTCTTGCATCTCCCTCCCTCCCAGCCTCCCCATCCCACCCCTCTAGGTGGCCACAAAGCACTGAGCTGATCTCCCTGTGCTATGCAGCTGCTTCCCACTAGCTATTGGTTTTACATTTGGTAGTGTATATATGTACATGCCACTCTCTCACTTTGTCCCAGTTTACCCTTCCCCCTCCCCGTTATCTCAAGTCCATTCTCTAGTAGGTCTGCATCTTTATTTCCATCCTGCCCCTAGGTTCTTCATGACCTTTTTTTAGATTCCATATATATGTGTTAGCATACAGTATTTGTTTTTCTCTTTCTGACTTACTTCACTCTGTATGACAGACTCTAGGTCCATCCACCTCACTACAAATAACTCAATTTCGTTCCTTTTTATGGCTGAGTAATATTCCATTGTATGTATGTGCCACATCTTCTTTATCCATTCATCTGTCTTTGGGTTTTTTTTTCTGAGCTTTTTCTTTCAGTGACTGGTCACATTGATAGCCCTGAGGACTGTACTGCCCTAAACCCATCATCATGCCCCATTAACAAGAATCTTTCTTTTCCAGAAACTTTCTATCTAACAGTGTCGTCTGTGAGCCTCTCGCTCTCAAGTGTTCTAGTTGACTCTTCCATGGCCAGTGAACAGACCCCTTACCAGCTCTTTGCAGCCTGTATGTTTAAATAGGCAGTTCTCGCTTCCTGTTCCCAAGTCTCTGTCAACAGTGTTTCTAGCTTCATTTATTTCTTTATTCCCTGTGAGCATATCTGACAGGTATCCTCCTGTTCTTTCTCAGTGCAAATATCATATCTGAATGTTGCATTTACCTTATGATTATTCCTATCCCAGCCAGACCTGAGCCACGAGAATTTAGGACTGGATATTTTCCATCACAGGCTGTATCTGACAACACTATTTTTTTTTTTTAAATTATTTATTTATTTATGGCTGTGTTGGGTCTTCGTTTCTGTGCAAGGGCTTTCTCTAGTTGTGGCGAGCGGGGGCCACTCTTCATCGCGGTGCGCGGGCCTCTCAGTATCGTGGCCTCTCTTGTTGCGGAGCACAGGCTCCAGACACGCAGGCTCAGCAATTGTGGCTCACGGGCCCAGTCGCTCCGTGGCATGTGGGATCTTCCCAGACCAGGGCTCGAACCCATGTCCCCTGCATTGGCAGGCAGATTCTCAACCACTGCACCACTAGGGAAGCCCCAACAACACTATTTTTTAAAATAAAATTTGAAATAATACCTGTTGCCCCACAGAACCAAAGAAGCCTAAACAAAATGTCAAATGCATGCTGTGTTCCCCATGCCCGCCTCCGACGCGGGTAGCGGGGGAGACTGGGAGGAGATAATGATACCCTGTGCATTTCTTGTAATCACCGTTCCCCCCTAACCACTCTTCAAGGCCTTGTTTCTTTCTTCCAGTCTAGAGAGTGTTATCAGAAGATCTTAGAAATAAACTCGCAGCTGCAGACACAGGTGAAAGGTGAGACTTCCTGCTGACGTCCTTGTTCAAGTTGCACCTCCCCTCTGTGCTCCGGCCCTGGGGTGCCCTCCATGCCTTCTCTGCACTTGGCCGCAAGCACAGCCATGCCCAGCCCTGCACAATCAAATCCTCTCATTAACAGCCCTGCCTTGCTCCTCTTCCTCTGTTCTGGGCCTTCCTCCTTTTCTCCACCATCCTCCCTCCAAGCCTTCTAGACAAGGAACAATGTTGTCCTTGAATAATTCCCAAGATGTTTTAAGATTCCTGGTAGAAACTATACACGCCTCCTAAAATTTTCCTTGCTGAAGATGAGTCTGAATTATTTTAATGCTTTCTGTCTTTCAGCCTCCCATCCTCAAAAACGGTTGCTCCATGTGTGGACATGTTGATTGTTAGGGTTTTGTTGTGTTTTCCTTCTTGTTTTGCTAGATTACCTGAATCAGGTAGATCTTCGGGAGAAAGCAGACCTTCAAGAGAAGGAAGCCCAGGAAGCACTGGATTCAGGAACGAACACAGCCGTGACGACCAAGAATCTTCTGGAGATTCTTTCCAAGCCTGATCAGATCCCCTCGTTCTATGCAGGGGGGATTGAAATCCTGACTGACATGATGAAGGATTGTAAGCTGGCGATGTGTGTGATCTCATGAATATCGTCAGTATAAAGGGACAGAGTTTAGAGATCTGTCCTCACGAGGCAAAGAATCCGTTCCTCCCTTCCTTCCACCAATATTGATTGAAGGTCTACTATAATGTAGGTGCTAGAGGGGATGCTTAAGAAACATAACCCATCCCAGCTCCAACCTCTCCTCTGAGCATGCTGACACATGACACACATGCTGTAAACACCACACACACAATATGACACAAAACACACAGACGGCATGCACTGCATATATACTCACAAGACATACACACACACACACACACACATACACACACACCACGCATGTGGGACAAATATACCATATATGCTTATATCACGTACAAGCACACCACACACATTCACCCCTCATGGGTGTTCCCCACGTGCTGCACATACCCACACACCCTTTGCATACCCCACACAGACCCCATATACATCCCCAACACCCTGTACCAGCCCCACAAATTTCCCCCCAACCGTAGAGGAATGGAAGACAGAATTTTGTAGGGTAAACTGTAACGTTCATCCCAGTTACACTTAATGGCTGCTTAGGATGTGGAAATAGTTTCAGAGCAAACATCAGCTGCTGTCCTCCTGCTAATGAGAGCCACAGCGCTCTGTTTTAGGAGTTTCTGTAATTACTGATCCCAGGGCTGAAACCGGTGTTGTTACTCAGTGACAGAATGATGTTTGTACAAATGGACGGAGTCTGATTTCCTTTAGTGTACAGTGGAGGGTGCTCAAACACCCCTGCAGTTGTTTCTTGGAGATTATAGGTTCCTCTCTAGAGCCTGGAAACAGCTTTGAAATAAACATTTATTAAGAACAGATGGATATGCCAGTTCTTCTAGGAGGTTAAGCGGCTCCTGGAGACTCTCTAAAGATTACAGAATGATGAGTTGTCAGATCACTCGTGGGACGCCCCGGGCTCAGCTCTCCTTCTCTGAACAGGGCGTCCCTCTCACGGTGGCGCCAAGTGGCTGATGACAGCCTTAGGTTTCAGAATCGGAGGTATTTGTTTCTGCCCAAACTGTGGATTTGGTGATCTAGACATTCCATATTGGGTTTCTATTATCATCTGGCTCTGTGACAGCTAGACATCAGCCAGACAGTTCAGGAGTCTGATGACACGGTTTTCTCTGAACTTGTTTCAGGCACGGAACGCACTTTATTCAGAACACACAATGGATTCAGTATCATCAGTGAGAATGAGGTCATAAGAAGGTAGGGATGTTTGTAAAGACAGCCTGGCATCAAAGCAAGGAAAGACAACCATTTCTCATGAAATCAGACACTCATCACACAGGCAGCGTGATCCCTGGATGGTACTACCTTCAGTCAATACTGGGTTAGGAAAACTTCCCAGGGTTCCTCCGAGCACTTCAGAGTCAGAGAAATGGCCACTCTTGCTGGTTTCCCACCAATTTTTGCAAGATGGCTCTTTGTTTTTGTCCTCTTTTGGAATTTGCTGATCGTAACAGGAAATGAGATCAGCTGGTTCCTGGCTGATCTCATTTATCATCGTATCTGAAGAAAGACCCATATGGCAGGAGGTAGTTTGCTAAATTTATTTTATTTTGTATTTCAATTGTTCTGGTGCAGTTCCCATGGCTTAGGACACTGGTGTGGGTTGGAGTCACCGGCACACGTTTGTGTGTGGGATGAGACTCACGAACCCTAAGTGGTCTGCTGGCCCACCGCAGTTCATTGGTCCTGCTGCAGCCGATGCCCTGGCCCCTGGCTCACCGCCCTCCCTCTGTGCAGACCCAGCTTCCTTGGCTGCATCCTTGTCCTGGAGCTCTCAGTTGAGAGCCTAGCAGTCCCTTGGTCCTGGTGACCTGCAGTTCTGGATTAAGAAGTGACTTTCTTAAACCCACATTTGAGGAGTCTGGAGGTGAAATAAAACCAACTGAAAGGAAGATCAAGACTGATTTGCAGTTTTAATATTGCTCTCCCTTGCCCATCGTAGGTGCTTTTCCACAGCAGGAAAAGATGCAGTGGAAGAGACAGTATGCATGTCTGTTCTCAGGCTCTGGCAAGCGGTGTGCAGTGAGAACGGTAAGCCAGGGAATAACCATCGATCATCGTTAATGCGCTGGTAATGGGAGGGCTACGGGGCGGGGGTGTGGGCAGGCAGGATTGTTCCTCTAGGACAGGCCCTGGAGATGGCGGTCTAGACCCTCCCCGGGAAAAACATGTGTGTCAGAAGCAAGACCTGCGCTGCAGTCGTGTCTCCGGCACCCTCGCAGCCGCCTCCACGGTGGGCAAGGTCATGGTCAGCATCATGCGTGGTCTCATCACCTGGGCACTCGCCCAGGCTCTTTGCAGACTAGTGATTTCAGCTCGTGCACTGGCAGTGAGGCAGGCAGAGTTTTTCCTTTACTGTCTGCTGAAAAATAGTGCTCCTTTTTTGCTGACCACAGTACCGGTTTCAGCATCATGAGATTTACAACCATCCCTGCCGGCCTCTTGTGACACTGATTAATTAGTGCATAATATTGGGACAGTAACATGCTATGGGGAGTTATTTACCGTAACTCTTCCCTTTTTGCATATTAGCCTCTTCTGGGGTTCACTAAGTTTTTGTACAGTCTTATCACTTTAGTGACCTCAATAAAATTTTAGGTATTTCCCTCATTTTTTTAAAACAATTGTGTTTTTTTTTTTTAATGAGGGGGAAATGTTTGACTTTGGACACAAAACAGTGAAAATGGGAATAGTGATAGCTGTGTATGCCATGCACAGGCTTCTGTGGGGAGCTGTCGAGAGAGCTTGTAAATGCAGCTTGTAAACGATTAAATGCTGAATATGAGGTAATATGATTTTCTTCCTGATTTAGTAGGGTGGAGGAATCATGTTAAATTCTAGAGTTCTTTTTTTTTTCTTAACATCTTTATTGGAGTATAATTGCTTTACAATGGTGTGTTAGTTTCTGCTTTATAACAAAGTGAATCAGTTATACATATACATATATCCCCATATCTCTTCCCTCTTGCGTCTCCCTCCCTCCCACCCTCCCTAACCCACCCCTCTAGGTGGTCACAAAGCACCGAGCTGATCTCCCTGGGCTATGCGGCTGCTTCCCACTAGCTGTCTAGTTTACGTTTGGTAGTGTATATATATCCATGCCACTCTCTCACTTTGTCACAGCTTACCCTTCCCCCTCCCCATATCCTCAAGTCCATTCTCTAGTAGGTCTGTGTCTTTATTCCCATCTTACCACTAGGTTCTTCATGACTTTTTTTTTTTTTCCCTTAGAGTCCGTATATATGTGTTAGCATACTGTATTTGTTTTTCTCTTTCTGACTTACTTCACTCTGTATGACAGACTCTAACTCCATCCACCTCACTACAAATAACTCCATTTCGTTTCTTTTTATGGCTGAGTAATATTCCATTGTATATATGTGCCACATCTTCTTTATCCATTCATCCGATGATGGACACTTAGGTTGCTAAGCTCTAGAGAATCAGGGGGACTCTTCCCTGCAGGGAATTACGTTCAGACTAATATCCTTATCAAGGTGCCCTGCTACTTGTAGAACACTGCACTGGCTCTGAGCAGTGTTTTTGCAAATCGCCCTGCCCAAGTGTTAGGGAGGCAGGCTTGGTGACTGGCTGTTTCCTCAGTATGAATTGGACATGATTCCCTCCGTGCAGCCCAACTTCCTCACCCTGCAGCCCACTTTGGTTTCTGTGAACCTTGGGGTCACATCTTTCTTTAATATCTGGAAAAATACTGTCGGACACAGCCTGTGACGTACATGCTGTATCTCAGATCAATGAAATCTTGGTATATCCAATTCAATAAATACAGAGCGGTTTTTAAAAAGGACAAAGGAATGCTTAAAAGTAAAGACGTGGAAATATGTCTGTGATATAGTGCTGACGGAGAGAGAACAGCCAGTTTCGGGGTAGGATGTATCATATTTTAACATTGTTCATAAGAAGGGTGAATACTAGCCCCCTTAGGGAAAGGGCTTACCTGGAGGGGATACGGACGGGAGAAGAGGACTTTCATTTTCAGCTGTATACACATTGTGTTATTTGAATTGTTTACACTGAGCTACTTTTCATTTTTATGTAAACTAAACAAACTCTGCTCTGTTTCATAGCTTAGCCTCATACCCCAGCCTGTACCTCTGCCTGCTCTCAAATTCACGTACCTTGTTAGAAAACGCACCAGGCGAAAGCGGGGTGTGGGCAAATCTGATGCCACCACCCTGGAAATAGCTCATGGTCTAGGAAGGGGAGCATGCTTTATTCATTAACGTTCTCATGTGATCGTTCTAGTTTTCTAGAAAAAACTCAAATAGTTGCTCTGGCCATTGTATGAAAATTGATGGTCTAAAGCTCTTCCACCATTAAGCTGATTTCTTTTCCTTTCCTCACATTTCTGAATACCGTACACCGAGAGGCCTCTGGCCAGAATAGTGATAATTGCTAATGTATGTGTGCCGGTCCCTGTTCTCCGCACCATCACGTATTGACTCATTTGATCCTCACGACAACTCTGGTATGTTGGTTGCCTTCCTCGTTCCACTGATGAGGAAGCTGAGGAGCTCAGGGGTTGACAACTCGGCTAAGGTCGTTTCTTGGTCATTCAGACCCAGCAGTCTGGTTCTAGAATCCGTGCTCTTACCCTTCATTATCCTGCCTCTCAAATGCATGGGGAAGAGCTGGGTTTCCCGTTGAGATGTGGGGAGACAGAACTGGTGTGACTGCTGTCATGGTCTGCACCAGACAGACGTGCCCTGTGTCTTGCAGAGGAGAACCAACGCCTACTTGTGCTGCGCCCAGACACGGGCCAGCTGCTGCCCTCCCTCTTGGCCTCCAGGGTCCTGAACATCCGGCAGCAGACCCTGGCCCTGCTGCTGCAGCTCGCCCAGACGGAGAATGGACGGAACCTCATCATGGGGCACCTTGACCTGACCGGGTAAGGCTCTGCGCTGTGGGTGGGAGCTTCCCGGCAGCATCTCAGACCTTACCTGCCACATTAACACCTGCCTGGCTCCTGTCTCACATCTCTGACGTGAGAGGTGCCAGCCTACCAGATTAAGGATCAAAAACAGAAAGAGCCTTTGAGAAGAACACTCCCTCATGGGGACCTTCAGGACACTCCTGTCGGAACTTAGTACCATGGACAGTGTCACTTCTCCTGAGCCTGTTTCCATCTCATAGACACCGCAGACCTTGTAAATATGGCAGCACTTCCAAAACCAGCAATTGGGAACCCAACTGTAAAATAGGCCATTTGTTTCTGCCCTTTTAGCCTCAGTCCTGGCTCTACCCTGTTCCTGTCCTTACTTTTCTTCATTTATTCCTGTTTCAGGTAATACTATCTGATTTTGCATATCCTTAAACCCTTTCTGGAGCAAGGTAGGGTATAAGTAAATAAAACACATTTCAAATACTGTTACATGTAGGTCTTTCCAAGGCTTAAGGTGATAGGAATGGAATGCTCCTCTTTCCTAAGTAAACTTTTTAAAAAAATGACTGAAGCAGAGTGATTCTGCCCAGTGCTTTTCCTTCTAAAGATTATTAGTTTGAATATGTGAAATTGCCACTTTTTATGTCAAAAAAGGCTGCATGTTGGCAGTTTCATGTGGTTCAACCTAAAAGAAATAGTAGCAATGATTTTACCTTTGCTTTATAAATGCTTCCTATGTAATCTAAAAACAGAAGTTGGCTTCCGATTCTGTTCACTATCATCTCATTGGGAGGGAGGCAAGATAAGTGTCATTACCCCATTTCACAGATGGGGCAGGAGAAAGTGCAGCTAGGGACTCGGGGCATCTCAGCCAGCTGTCTCCCAGGCCTTGGAGCCTCTCTCCTACTCTCTGTTCCCCAAAAGGAAAGCAGTCAAATCTGCAGCTGTGTCAGACCTTCTTGGACCACAGCGAGACCTCTGGGGCTGGTCCCATGTCAGTGAGGAAGTCTATGTGTGCTGAGGACAGGATAAGCCTTGGCTGTGACTCTCCCCTTCTCAGCCCAGCTCAGCGGCCCCATGGCTCACAGGAAAGGCCTTGGCAGCCCCCGAAGCTCAACCTACACAGGCAAACGGATCGTTAGCCGAGTTAAATCCTCAAAAGCGCATTTCACATTTCAAATGACTCTGCAGTCATTTCCTCAATACCTTCATCATATGTTTTTTCATTTGGTTTTGGTCTCTTTGAGTAAATGTAGCTATAGTTATCATAAGCTTTCTCCCCAGCTATCTTTGAATTGCTTGAGTTTCATTTGAATTTTTCCAATGTCTTGGCATTTGTGATCACCTTGTTCAGTCCTGCCTACTTTCCTTAGACAGTCAAAGAAACCCCAGTTTGTTACCTGTGTGCCCACTCTTCTCGTTAATGTCCATCTCCAGTTAAACCGGAAAGAGATGGAACATGTTCTCTGGAATGAAGTGAGATAGTCTGAAACAGGACAGGGCTGCACGCAGGTTCCATGACCCTCACATTCCTCCCCAAATGAGAAAGTGAAGGGACAAATGTGCATGGACAGGAGCCGAGCGAGGGCCAGTATCCCTTTGTGAAAAGCTCTGGGGTTTTAGATTCAAGCAGTCAGGACCCCAAATCCTCTGCTTGTCTCTTTCTACTTGTGTGACCCAGGAAAGCTGCTTAGCCTTGATGTGCCTGGTATCTCATCTGTATCACAGACTTATGGTGAAGCTTCAGAGACATGATACCCGTATGCTAGGTAAAATTTTTTCTGCTGCATTTGACAGATGACTTGGCCAAGAGAACTGGTCTCGTTTTTCTCACATAACAAAAAGACTAAAGATGGTAACAGCTGGTTTGGTGGTTTAACGATGGCAGGGTCAAGGTCTCTGTCCTTCCCTTGACCTTTCCCTCATGGTCACACAAGGCTGCTGCAACTCCAAGCATCACATCCCTCTTTAAGACAGGTTAGCACCAACTAGGTCTGTCCCTTTTATCAAGAGGAGCTACTGCTTTTGTTTCTCTTTGGTCAGAATTGTGTCACATGCCACCCTGGTGGGGGGAAGATGGTTCCAGCTTCTGTGGTAGAGGCAGGCAGGATAGAATGCAACTCTCCCGCATCCCAGTGTTTGACGTGTCTGAAGACATTGGTGTTTTCCAGGTCAAGCATCCTGGTTTCCTCAACCACTCCTCAGGTGGTTCGACTTCCAGACCCCTCCCAGAACAAGCTGCTGAATAAACGTAGTACCATAAATATGGGTGACTGGAGGCCGTACTCCTGAATATAAGAGCCCAGTTTGATGGGCTCTTTTCAGTCTTTATCTCCTGTTACAGCCTGATGGCATCTGGTCCTACTGACATCATTCTTCCTGGCCCTCCTCCTACTCCCTGCTATTCCTTCTCGGCTCCCTTTGCAAGCCCCCTGCATGCCGTCATCTTTCCAAGTCAGGGACCGCAGGATCCTACCCTTGGCCCTCTTCTTGTCCGTGACCCTAATTATCATGTCTAAGTCTCTCTCTCAAACGTTACAAGGAAACATCCTTCTGCAACTGGGCACCTTCATCGCAACGTCACAAGTATCATAAACTTAGTACTTCAAGAGCGGTTCTTCAAACCAGACCCTCTGGCTGAATTTTCTGTCTTCATAGATAGCATTTCCATCCGCCCCGTTGCCGAGGCCAGAATCCTGAGGGCTCCCTGGTTGGCTCCTCCCCACATCCCTGAGAAACTGGTACTTGTCAGTCCTATCTCCTCCACATCTCCTGGATTCATTTCCTCTGGATCTCCTGCAACGTCTCCCATCATCACTTCTAGGTCATTGTGAGGCCTCTTTCTTCTCAACTGTACGTCTTACTCTGCCCCGTCTCAGCTCAGTCCCTTAACCTTTATTGTCTGGAAAATCCCAGTTCTCCCCCTGTTGGGTTCCCTGGCTCCTGTACTACTTGCCCTGATCCCCCTGAAGCACACCACCAAAGGGATTTGTCCCAAATGCACATCTGTCCTGTTACTTTCCTGCTTAAAATGCCGAAATTACTCTACTGCCTCTAAGACTAGTTCTTGAATTTCTGAGAAATACAGTGCTTACGAATCACCTGGGGGCTTTATTAGAATACAGCTTCCTGGAGCCTCCTCTAGCTCAGAGACTGAGAGGGGCTCAAGAGCCTGCAGCCCTCCCCATACACCCCCACCAAGCAAGTCATCCACTGCCCACACTCGGGACACAGGCTAACAGGGGAAAGTACAGACATTCCAGAAGGCCCACCGCGACCCAGGCTGGCTCTGCCCAGCTCCCCAGCCTCGCTGCTCCCTGCCCTCCCCACACCCTAAGCACTAGCTGTGAGGAACCGCCAGCAGTCCCCAAGTGTGCCTCTGCGATTTTATACCTCATCACCTTTGTGACTGCTGTGTGCTCTGCCTCCGATGCTCTGCTCCTGTCCCCACGTGCCTGACACTGGCCTACAAGCTCCTTGGAGCTGGGGCCTTGTCTTGTTTCATCCCTGTGGCTCCAGAACCTACCGCATCACCTGGCACATAGTGCCAGTAAGTGCTGTTGACTGAACGGACAAAGGTCCAAGTAGCCAACGCTCCACTTTCAAGTGATGCGGAAATGTCATCCTCATCTCCATCCTCCCACAGCTCTTGCCAGGTGGGCTCTGTGCCCACTTGACATGTGTCTGTTTCTCACCTATCATCTGACACGCGTCCCTGTACGAGACAGGAGCTCAGTACTGTGTCCCAGCACTGAGCACGACACTCAGCACGCTGTAGGTGCTTGGTGTGGGTTTGCTGGATGGACAAATGACTTCTACTCTCATTGTCCTGGTGCCGGTCAGTCTGTTAAGGCAGCCTGAGACTGCATTAGCTTTTCGGCAGCTGCACCAGACTGTTTGCGCATATACCAGGTTTGCCACTGGCTAAAAATTTGTAAGTTTTTTTCACATGAGTCAGGTATAAACCAGGTCTCCCAATTCTGTTACTTAAACAGAATTTCCAGCTCTAAGTGAAAGACTTTGAGTTTAACTCTCTGAAATTTCATCTGATATATTCAGCAACCTGTCAAAATCTTGTTAAATCTTGATTCCATCCCCCACTTCATTAGGGGGCCTTCCCACTTAGTCATCAGCAGATTAGTAAGCGTGCCATTTAGATGTCATTTGTGTGATTCAACTTGGCCAAGCCAGAGTCCCAGGGCAGAGGCACCAGAGATTCCTTCCAAGTCAGCATCTGATAATCAGTGAACTTTGGTTAAAACTGTTAATTCCCCTGGGCCCTCACGTTAAGCGGTAGAGGCATTCCCACGGGAGAGTGTCTGCCTCATTGGGGCGGGCAGGGGCTGGGCTTCCTGGTGGGCATGGCAAGGCCCTTTCAGCTTATTTCACTCAGGTGCTGACTCCTTCCTGGCCTCCACGCGAAGCCTCCCTTGTTGGGGACGCTGTCAGCTGGAGGTCAGCCCACCCTGAGGGTGTTATGGATTTTTGCAGGTTGTTGGAAGCCCTCGTGTCGTTTCTTGATTTCTCAGATAAAAAGGCCAACTCAGCCATGGGACTGCTCACAGACTTGGCTCTGGAAGAAAGGTAATTTTTATTTCCAGAAACTGACATTTCTTCTGCAACCTTTGTTGAACTGTCTGATCTTCTAAAGCGTGCGGCACACGGGAGGCTGGACCAACTGAGCATCGCAAGATTCACTGCGTAGGAGAGCTGATGTCTTCAGGGGCTGTGGTCAGCCACTCCCGTTCCAGTCCCTCTAGGTGCGGGGGGCGACCCGGCCCTCAGTGAGCTTGGAAGCAGTAACATACTTAGAAGAGTAACTCTCCCAGCAAGCAAATCTGCTATGCAGTGAGGCTTCTTCCCCTAATCAGTGCCTAATAGGAACTGCCTGGCAGACATGTGTTGATTAAATGAGAGAGAAAGAGAGGGAGAGAAGGAGGGGGAGGGGGGAGAAACACAGTGACAAAGTAGAGCCCTCCCGGGCCGCCAGTGGCAGTATGGGTAACCATCCCCCCTGCGCTTTTTTTTCTTTGTTTAGCTGCTGCTGGGGAAGACAGTAAAGGTCTTAGATTTTCATAACTTTTCAGTTTTTTAAAAACTGCATCTTGTTTTTAATTTCCTCATCAACTTTAGGGCGTCTTACTTAGGAACGGTCATATGATGCGAGAGAGCTGCTTGTGCTGGCAGCCGGCCATCAGCACGCGCTGGGAGGGTGCACTCGCCTCTCTAGCTGGTGGACGTGTGTGTGCCTCGGGGCCCTCCTCAAGGCTGTGACACGTGAACATGCTTACACCGTGTCTCCTGTTTGCACGGCACACAGCGTGTAGACTCAAAGCAAGGGGAGGGCAGGGGTGGTGCTAAGTCAGTTCGGCAGAAACCTAGGGATTCCAGCAGCTTCTGCATAAGAGAGCCGCCCTCTGAGATCTGTTGTTTAACATCAAAGGCAAGTCTCCAGGCTTAGAAAAAGTAAAGCCACATTACCTGCCCAGTGACGACCATTTTTGGTTCCGAATGAATCATCCATGCAGGGGCAGATCACACGGGCCCAGGGTTGGACGGTCTGCTCCATCATCCAAGATGCTCTATTTATGTTTTAGTTTGCACGGGGTAGAAGTAAATCATGGCTGATGTTCTCTCGACAGATTCCAAGTCTGGTTCCAGGCCAGCCTTCCGGATGTTCTCCTGGCACTGACAGGCGTGCTGGTGAGTAAACCCTCATTTTATCACCTGTGACAGACCCTTTTGGGAGCATGAGCAGGGATGTTTCAACACAGTTTACCCCCCAGAACTCCTGTTGCCTCTCAGGTTGATTAATCATTTATTCACAGCTGGAATTTATACAAGGCTTGGTTGTTGAAACAGCTGCAGTGGGGGCAGGTGGAGATGGCATACAGGCAGAGCTGGTTACAGGGGAGGAAAGCCTGCCTGGGGGCTGCAGTAGGCGAAGGTGGAGAGTCTGTCGGTCTCCATCAGTCTTCTTCTGAGCCACGTCCCGTCATAAGTACCACCTGCAACCCTGTCCCCTGAATGGCAGTCATCTCAGTCAGGAGGGCAGGTGTGGTGGTTGGAGCTGATGAGGGAGAAAATTGCCAGGCGGGGAGTCCTCCAGGAGAGTGTGCTGTGACTAGACCTGTCCCCAGGGAGCCATAGAAGTCTCAGGGGACCTTAGCGGGCATACTGACACCCCAGTATTTCACAGATGTGGAAATGGAAGGTCTGAGAAGGGACAGGACTTGTCCCAGTGCCCCCATCTGGTTGATGGAGTGACTGGGATTAAGCCCTAGGGCTCCCTATTCCAGGCCAAGGTGATTTGGGGTCTCCCCCTCTGTGTGCCTCCTTCCTTTCCACCAGCGTGACCCCACCGATGTCCCCGTGTGGCATAACGCTATCTTGTTCCCAGACATTTTGGTGAGTGAGGGATGCCCCTAGAGATTATTCTGGCATCATTTGCCTGCTCTCTGCAGATTCGCTTTCTCTTCATCCCCTTTTAGAAGAGAGATCCCAAGGTCACCAACACCTCAGCTCTCTGCCAGTGTATTGCCATTATGGGAAACCTCAGCGCTGAGGCTGCCACCCGAAGACAGATGTCTGCCTCTGAAGAATTCAGGGATGCCTGCTTGGGCCTCATGGTATTTCAGCTTTTCTAGTCAAAGTTGGTCTTTTACCTGCTTTGAGGGCACTGGCTTCTTCTTCAGTATGTGGATTTTCCAAAAATTCTGTTTGAGGGTGCTGGGGCCAGTGGCTTACCCCTTCTGTAACAGTAGGTTTGATGGGCAGTTGGCCTTACAGAGTCCTCCAGATCAAGACTCTTCCACCCCGGAGGTGTTTGAAGGGTTTTCTGTGGAGCTGGCTTGAGCACCCATTTCAGCAGCTCCATCTGCAGTTTGAACCCAGGGCATACAACATATGACATACGACATGAGGTGCCACACACCTCTGTGCTGTAAACCGGTCTCAGATCTTCCCACATCACTTAGGTTCATGACACTGACAGTTTTAGGGAGTGTGAGTGATACTGAGACCATCGCCAAGGGGAACAGATGACCATGACAAGCTGCAGGAAGATCATTGATCACCTTGTTTTGTTTCCAAAGGCCAAGTGTGAGGAGGATGTGGACCTGTTCAGAGAGGTCATGTATACCCTCCTGGGACTCATGATGAACTTGTGTCTTCAGTCCCCCTGTGTCTCTGAGGTACCGCATTCTTTTCTCCCTACCTTAACCCGTTCTGTTGCATAGAACTGTTCTCATTTCTGCAAAGAGGATAGAAGCACGGAAATGCTCCTACACTGGCAGTGGGAATGGGGAAAGCTGGGCGGACGCTCTGTCCCTGCGCTGCCGAGGGATGGATGAGTCGCTCTGTCAGGTACTGATTCTGAAAACCAGTTGAGTATCCAGGGCACTGAGCACGGTGCTAGGTTCTCCATTTACAAAGTCAAATACGACGTGGTCCCTGCTCTCAAGGTGTCACCCTGTAGTTAGGGGAGTTGGACGTGGGAAGAAATGAGAGCAATAGAAGAAGATGTTGTGAAGGAAATGTGGACAGACGTGGTGGTGGCGAGAGGGAGGGAGTGGAGAGTGGTCGGTTCTACTTGAGCACTCAGAAGGAAGAGGCAGAGGACCATGACCAGGACAGGCAAACTCCTTCTCCCGCTCCCTGTTGTTGTAGGTTTGGGCCATGGAGGTGAGCAGGAAGTGCCTGTCTCTACTGAACAGCCAGGATGGAGGAATCCTCACAGTAAGCTTCTCCCAGGGAAATCCAGAAACAGCTTCCTTTGTTGTTCTACTTTTGTTTTGTTTTGTTTTGAAGTCACCACACCTTTCAGATTCTATTGATTCTCTGAGATATGGGACAGATTATACACTCCTCAAAACGATGCCCATAGCACGTAAATACCGAATTTGCCTATGGTTTCAGGGGATTTGGTGACACCCCCCACCAGTGCCCATCTGTGGAGGCCCTAGAGTCCAGGAACCCCAGTTAAGAATCCCTTTTCTGTAAACTGTGGCACTTAACAACTTATCCGAGGTAATCTATCTGATTTGTCCTATATCAAGCCATCTCTGTGCAAATTGGGCAGGCCAAATGATTTTATTTGGAATCTTTCTTCCATAGTCACAAAAGCCAGACACATATTTTGAAGCCAGTGATTCTGGAGGTTGTTTATGCATAATGGTTTTAGCCCCCTTGGAGATATATGCTGGAATGGCTTTCTTCTGATTCTGACATTTGGCTAAGAAAAGTAAGAAGGCCTATGGTTAGCACAGTGTATCAGGAGGAGAATGTTGATATGATTCAGGAGGCTGTTTGCCATTATCCTGGGATGTGTTCTTCACTCAAATTAGGAATCACCCCAACTTTTATGCCTATTAGGTCAGGGCCCTAAACCTAGAGAAACAATTGGCGTCACATCCAGGGCAGGTCTGGGAAACCAGCCCTTCAAGGATCACAGCCTGGGCACAAGCCTCTTAGATAGCCTCATCCACCAGAGGGCAGACAGCAGAAGCAAGAAGAACTACAGTTCTGCAGCCTGTGGAATGAAAACCACATTCAAAGCAAGAAAGACAAAATGAAAAGGCAGAGGACTATGTACCAGACGAAGGAACGAGATGAAACCCCAGGAAAACAACAAAGTGAAGTGGAGATAGGCAACCTTCCAGAAAATGAATTCAGAATAATGATAGTGAGGATGATCCAGGACCTTGCAAAAAGAATGGAGGCAAAAATCAAGAAGATGCAAGAAATGTTTAACAAAGACCTAGAAGAATTAAAGAACAAACAAACACTACAAGAATTAAAGAACAAACAGAGATGAATAATACAATAACTGAAATGAAAAATACACTAGAAGGAATCAATAGCAGAATAACTGAGGCAGAAGAACGGATAAGTGACCTGGAAGACAGAATGGTGGGATTCACTGCCATGGAACAGAATAAAGAAAAAAGAATGAAAAGAAATGAAGACATCCTAAGAGACCTCTGGCACAACATTAGACGCAACAACATTCGCATTATAGGGGTCCCAGAAGGAGAAGAGAGAGAGAAAGGACCCGAGAAAATATTTGAAGAGATTATAGTCGAAAACTTCCCTAACGTGGGAAAGGAAATAGCCACCCAAGTCCAGGAAGCGCAGAGAGTCCCAGGTAGGATAAACCCAAGGAGAAACACGTCAAGACACATAGTAATCAAATTGACAAAAATTAAAGACAAAGAAAAACTATTGAAAGCAACAAGGGAAAAACGACAAATAACATACAAGGGAACTCCCATAAGGTTAACAGCTGATTTCTCAGCAGAAACACTACAAGCCAGAAGGGAGTGGCATGATATATTTAAAGTGATGAAAGGGAAGAACCTACAACCAAGATTACTCTACCCAGCAAGGATCTCATTCAGATTTGATGGAGAAATCAAAAGCTTTACAGACAAGCAAAAGCTAAGAGAATTCAGCACCGCAAAACCAGCTCTACAACAAATGCTAAAGGAACTTCTCTAAGTGGGAAACACAAGAGAAGAAAAGGATCTACAAAAACAAACCCAAAACAATTAAGAAAATGGTCATAGGAACATACATATCGATAATTACCTTAAACATGAATGGATTAAATGCTCCAACCAAAAGACACAGGCTTGCTGAATGGATACAAAAACAAGACCCATATATATGCTGTCTACAAGAGACCCACTTCAGACCTAGGGACACATTCAGACTGAAAGTGAGGGGATGGAAAAAGATATTCCATGCAAATGGAAATCGAAAAAAAGAAAGCTGGAGTAGCAATACTCATATCAGATAAAATAGACTTTAAAATAAAGAATGTTACAAGAGACAAGGAAGGACACTACACAGTGATCAAGGGATCAATCCAAGAAGAAGATATAACAATTATAAATATATATTCACCCAACATAGGAGCACCTCAATACATAAGGCAACTGCTAAGAGCTATAAAAGAGGAAATTGACAGTAACACAGTAATAGTGGGGGACATTAACACCCTACTTAAACCAATGGACAGATCATCCAGACAGAAAATTAATAAGGAAACACAAGTTTTAAATGACACAATAGACCAGATACATTTAATTAATATTTATAGGACATTCCATCCAAAAACAGTAGATTACAGTTTCTTCTCAAGTGCACACAGAAAATTCTCCAGGATAAATCACATCTTGGGTCACAAATCAAGCCTCGGTAAATTTAAGAAAATTGAAATTGTATCAAGTATCTTTTCTGACCACAATGCTATGAAACTAGATATCAATTACAGGAAAAAAATCTGTAAAAAATACAAACACATGGAGGCTAAACAATACACTACTAAATAACCAAGAGGTCACTGAAGAAATCAAGGAGGAAATAAAAAAATACCTAGAGACAAATTACAATGAAAACACAACACTCCAAAACCTATGCGATGCAGCAAAAGCAGTTCTAAGAGGGAAGTTTATAGCAATACAATCCTACCTCAAGAAACATCTCAAATAAACAATCTAACCTTACACCTAAAGGAACTAGAGAAAGACAAACAAACAAAACCCAAAGTTAGCAGAAGGAAAGAAATCATAAAGATCAGAGCAGAAATAAATGAAATAGAAACAAAGAAAACAATAGCAAAGATCAATAAAACTAAAATTTGGTTCTTTGAGAAGATAAACAAAATTGATAAGCCATTAGCCAGACTCATCAAGAAAAAGAGGGAGAGGACTCAAATCAATAAAATCAGAAATGAAAAAGGAGAAGTTACAACAGACACCGCAGAAATACAAAGCATCCTAAGAGACTACTACAAGCAACTTTATGCCAATAAAATGGACAACCTGGAAGAAATGGACAAATTCTTAGAAAGGTATAACCTTCCAAGACTGAATCAGGAAGAAACAGAAAATATGAACAGACCAATCACAAGTAATGAAATTGAAACTGTGATTAAAAATCTTCCAACAAAGAAAAGTCCAGGACCAGATGGCTTCACAGGTGAATTCTATCAAACATTTAGAGAAGAGCTAACACCCATCCTTCTCAAACTCTTCCAAAAAATTGCAGAGGAAGGAACACTCCCAAACTCATTCTATGAGGCCACCATCACCCTGATACCAAAACCAGACAGAGATACTACAAAATAAAGTTACAGACCAATATCAGTGATGAATATAGATGCAAAAATCCTCAACAAAACGCTAGCAAACAGAATCCAACAACACATTAAAAGGATCATACACCATGATCAAGAGGGATTTATCCCAGGGATGCAAGGTTTCTTCAGTACACGCAAATCGATCAAAGTGATACACCATATTAACAAACTGAAGAATAAAAACCATATGATCATCTCAATAGATACAGAAAAAGCTTTTGACAAAATTCAACACCCATTTATGATAAAGACTCTCCAGAAAGTGGGCATAGAGGGAATCTACCTCAACATAATAAAGGCCATATATGTCAAACCCACAGCAAACATCATTCTCAATGGTGAAAAAGTGAAAGCATTTCCTCTAAGATCACGAACAAGACAAGGATGTCCACTCTTGCCACTATTATTCAACATAGTTTTGGAAGTCCTAGCGACAGCAATCAGAGAAGAAAAAGAAAAGGAATACAAATTGGAAAACAAGAAGAAAAACTGTCACTGTTTGCAGATGACATGATACTATACATAAAGAATCCTAAAGATGCCACCAGAAAACTACTAGAGCTAATCAATGAATTTGGTAAAGTTGCAGGATACAAAATTAATGCACAGAAATCTCTTGCATTCCTATACACTGACAATGAAATATCAGAAAGAGAAATTAAGGAAACAATCCCATTCACCATTGCAACAAAAAGAATAAAATACCTAGCAATAAACCCACCTAAGGAGGTAAAAGACCTGTACTGAGAACACTATAAAACACTGATGAAATAAATCAAAGATGACACAGACAGATGGAGAGATATACCATGTTCTTGGATTGGAAGACTCAATATATTGAAAATGACTATACTATGCAAAGCAGTCTAGAGATTCAATGCAATCCCTATCAAATTACCAGTGGCATTTTTTACAGAACTAGAACAAAAAATCTTAAAATTTGTATGGAGACACAAAAGACCCTGAATAGCCAAAGCAGTGTTGGGGGGAAAAACGGAGCTGGAGGAATCAGACTCCCTGACTTCAGATTATACTACAGAGCTACAGTAGTCAAGACAATATGGTACCAGTACAGAAACAGAAATATAGATCAATGGAACAGGATAGAAAGTCCAGAGATAAACCCATGTACCTATGGTCACCTAATTTATGACAAAGGAGGCAAGAATATACAGTGGAAAAAAGACAGTCTCTTCAGTAAGTGGTGCTGGCAAAACTGGACAGCTACATGTAAAAGAAGGAAATTAGAACACTCCCTAACACCCTACACAAAAATAAACTCAAAATGGATTAAATACCTAAATGTAAGACCGGACACTATAAAACTCTTAGAGGAAAACGTAGGAAGAACACTCTTTGACATAAATCACAGCAAGATCTTTTTTGACCCACCTCCTAGAGTAATAGAAATAAAAACAAAAATAAATTGGACCTAATAGGACCTAATAAAATCCTTTGCACATCAAAGGAAACTATAAACAAAACGAAAAGACAACCCTCTGAATGGGAGAAAATATTTGCAAACGAATCAACGGACAAAGGATTAATCTCAAAAAAAAATATCAACAGCTCATGCAGCTCAATATGAAAAAAACAAACAACCCAATCAACAAATGGGCAGAAGACCTGAATAGACATCTCTCCAAAGAAGACATACAGATGGCCAAGAGGCACATGAAAAGCTGCTCAACATCACTAATTATTAGAAAAATGCAAATCAAAACTACAATAAGGCATCACCTCACACCAGTTAGAATGGGCATCATCAGAAAATCTACAAACAACAAATGCTGGAGAGGGTGTGGAGAAAAGGGAACCCTCTTGCACTGTTGGTGGGAATGTAAATTGATAACAGCTACTATGGAGAACAGTATGGAGGTTCCTTAAAAAACTAAAAAGAGAATTACCATATGACCCAGCAATCCCACTACTGGGCATATACCCTTAGAAAACCATAATTCAAAAAGACACATGCACCCCAAAGTTCATTGCAGCACTATTTACAATAGTCAGGTCATGGAAGCAACCTAAATGCCCATCGACAGATGAATGGATAAAGAAGATGTGGTACATATATACAATGGAATATTACTCAGCCATAAAAAGGAACGAAATTGGGTCATTTGTAGAGACGTGGATGGATCTAGAGACTGTCATGCAGATTGAAGTAAGTCAGAAAGAGAAAAACAAATATCGTGTATTGACGCATATATGTGGAATCTAGAAAAATGGTACAGGAGAACCGGTTTGCAAGGCAGAAATAGAGACACAGATGTAGAGAACAAATGTATGGACACCAAGGGGGGGACGTGAAGGGGGGATGGTGGTGGGCTGAATTGGGAAATTGGGATTGACGTA
The DNA here is from genome assembly GCF_028021215.1 of Eschrichtius robustus. Taxonomy (NCBI): domain Eukaryota; kingdom Metazoa; phylum Chordata; class Mammalia; order Artiodactyla; family Eschrichtiidae; genus Eschrichtius; species Eschrichtius robustus. The sequence goes on along the minus strand of NC_090834.1, from coordinate 19,075,624 downwards.
TATACACTAATATGTATAAAATAGATAACTAATGAGAACCTGCTGTATTAAAAAAAGTTTTTTTGGAAAAAAAAAAAGGATCACAGCGGGGGGACTGGTTTCAGGGTTGTAAAAACCTTCCAAGTAGATCCAGCATATCCTGTTTGTGGCCAGCAAGCCCACAGCTTCCCTGAAGTCAATACAGACTTACAGGGCAAAGCTGCTTAACCTGGGCTCCAGGAAGATGTGGTAGGTCTTCAGGTTCCCTGGAACCCCCAGCAATTGTACAGAAAATTCTGAGTGTATGTGCATTTTCATGGGACTGGAGGCCACCACAGCTTTCATCAGATCCTCAAAAATGGTACACGACCCCAAAAGTGGTAAGCACCACTGTTCTTGGGTACTTGGGGTTTTCTGGCTGGTGGGTCTAAAGCTGGGCCTGCACTAGTTCCACACTGGCCCTTCAAGGACTCTGGGCCAGATGTCCCCAGGACTCTGCTTGGCCACAGCTAGGTGGGTGCTGACCAGCTTGTTGAGCAGGGCAGTAGCCTTAGCAGGGAACCCGGTCCTTTAATACGGTGCTCTCTCTACCACCTAGGGCCTGAAAAGAGAGCTGTACTGTCAACTGTAGTCACATCCTAGCCCCTGCAGGAAGCAGATTAGGGAAACAAGATAGGTAATATGATAATACACAAGCTTGTCCATTCTTGCTCTGGAGACTTCATTAAAATGAGACTAAAGACATTAGGGGAAAAAAAAGGCAGAAACCCACACTGACAAAGTGAACAGGCAAGAGGTCGCCAAAGGGTAAGTTATTTTAGCTAGTTTCAGGAAGATGGAGAACAGCTGCCAGACTGGTAATTAATGAGGCAGGGCTAAAGAAGCCTTCGTGTAGAGGACAGATGAGGGGAGCCCAGCTGGGAGGTAGCAGGTCTGTCTTGCAGTTCCATGGAGAAGATCGAGAATTCAGACTGCCAGCTACAGCAGAGGACAGAAGTAAGAGATGGGGGGACTGCATTTGGCAGCCAGGCATCTATTCCTCAGGCATAAAATGAGCCTTTTTTTTTCCTAAAGGAATTGAAAGACCTGAGAAAAAATTTTTGCTTTCTAGTATTTGAGAGTGCCACCTCTCCACCTGTCAGTGGACAAACTTCCCATAAACATAGTGTACCCAAACATACTGCTTTTTTCATAAATGTGACTGGAGAGCTAAGGGTAGCTCTCACCAGGCATATCAGGAAAGCCATACAAATAAATAGACAAAGAAAGGTAAGCAGAAAATTGGACTCTCAAAAAATAGAGATGAAGTAGAAAACAGAAGAAAAAATTAATAACTATCACTCGTTATCTTCAGAAAGATTCAAGATAGTGTTATGGCCATAAAATAGTAACAGAACTATTTTTTTAAAAACCAGAACTGGAAAATAAAATCAGTGAAGTCTCCCAGAAAATAGAATAAAAAGACAAAGATTTAGAAAAGATAAAGGAAAAGCTAAAAGTCCCAGAGGATCCATCCAGTAAGTCTACCATCTAATAAGGGCCCTGTTGGTATCAGAGCCCCACGGGTGATACAGGGCAGGACTTTCTTGCCAAGGGTTGAACGCTGGTCCTGTGTGAAGCTGGAATAAGCTGGGCCTCTGTGCACCCGGGGGCAATGTTGGCAGCCCTTAGAATTGCCTACCCAGCAGCTTTATTACAAAGAACAGTACTTGACTTGCTATCAATTCCTTGGCCACTGTATTTTTAAAGTCAAGGTATTGTTTTGCATCTAATACTAATGATTGTTTTTGCCTCATCAAACTGTTTGTTGACTTTAAAAGGTCATCAACATTTTAAGAAAAAAATTTCTATTGAGGTATAGTGGGTGTACAATATTATATGTTTCAGGTGTACAACACAGTGATTCACAATTTTTAAAGGTTCTGCTCCATTTATAGTTATGATAAAATATTGGCTATATTCCCTGTGCTGTACGGTATATCCTTGTAGCTTATTTATTTTATGCATCGTAGTTTGTAGCCTTAACCCCCTACCCCTTTCTTGCCCCTCCCCACTTAGGAACGTTTAATCAGCCTTTCTTTCTGCTTCACTCAGAGAGCTGCTGGCATTCTTAGCCGCACCCTTTCTTCCTCTCTGAAAATTGTTGAGGAGGCCCTCAGAGCAGGAGTGGTGAAGAAAATGATTAAATTCCTGAAGGTAAAATAACTTCACTGGTTACAACCTCCTGAATTTCCGGGAGTGTCATATTTTATTTGGGGAACAGAATTAAGGAGGGCTTTGTTCAGTTAAGGTTCTTCTATTTCCCCCCTGCTAGCTTCTAACCTTCTCGAATGGAGATTCCCTTCTGCCTGTCCCCCTCCAGACTCTGCTCTGACCAGCAATGTAAGATTGTTGAACAAATAATTGTTCATTAGATAACATCCATAAAAACTGCTTACCACTTAAACCTAACTTTAAAAATGTATGGCCTCTGTCCTCGAAAAAGATGGTCTGAGTGGTTTCAACAAGGTTTCTTGGGTCCTGGTTTTGTTCATGGTTTCCTGCTCGTGACGCTTTATCCAGTTACCTGGAGAAGGTTGGAGATAACTCCATTTATGAGATATGTAGGCTGCAGAGTAACCGTGTGGCTTTTAAAAGGATGTTCAGATTTTCCCCGCAATATGAGTGCAGTGAATCTGTGTGAGTCAGTACAAGAGTTAACTAGATTCTCCTGAAGTGGGAGGTGAGTTACTAGGTTGCATCTCTGGGTCCCGCCAGCGATGCATGTGCCCAGTGAGGGTCACGCCCCCATGTTACTGTGGTGACCCCATGGGAGACTTACTCATAAAACCCAGGCTGAGTGGCACCAGGAAGCGTGCTCTGTCGGGGGGCTGCTTCTGGGGCAGGGGCGATATTGAGGGGGCAGGGTGGTGGGTCTGAGTTTAGGCAGCCACGCGGATGATGACCGTCATTCACTCTGTATAACTCTTGCACACCCACCGGAGCCTGCTGGTTGCATGCACACGCATGTGCATTATGCATGCCTTCACACACACATGCATTTTAAAGACCCCACATAGGGTGATTTTAAGGGTTATGATTCGACAGTTGTCACCTCTTAAAATGATCTAGGTTCGTAATGTTCTCCACGCAGGCCTGTCAGCCTGACAGCCTTCTCAAGTCAACCCTCATTCTCAAATGGCGAAATGACATGGGAGGGCCTTTTCCTCCCTTTTTTGGTAGATCTGCCAGTCGACAACACCATTCTCTTCTCAGCCACTCACTCCTAAGCCTTCCACAGGTAATTACTCAGGTGTACATGACAGGCCTACATTCATAGCGGGGGTGAGGGCCACGTTAGGGAGGATGTGAGTGACACTGCATCCCAGCAGGGACCAGGCCCACTCGCCAGGAAGCACACGCTATTGTCAGCAGAGCTCTGTCTCAGAAGTCTAGGAAGCCACGAGCACAATCACAGCTGCTGACTGTAGTTTCTGGCCGAGAACAAGCATGGCATTGATTTTCTTTTCCTAATTTCACTCTGAAATCTAGGCAGGAGGCCAGACTGCGTCACGTTATGCGGTAAAGATACTCGCCATCTGCACTAATAGTTATCACGAAGCGCGAGAAGAGCTGATAAGACTGGATAAAAGTAAGTGATAGTTTCTTTAAGTGGAGCCCACATTAACCCAGAGGTTAATCAAGCCGGGAAGCTGCAAAGGGAACTGCCGGTGAGGAGGGAGGAAGGACTGAGGATGATGGCGTCACCCGCTCCCCGGACTCAGGCAGTGTGTATGAAGATGACGTCACCTCACCTCCAGCTCTGAAAGCTCTTAATTAGCATTCGGCCCGCGCACAGGTACCACATCCTTGCTGGAAGACTCAGCTGGGAAGCAGCTCAAAGATAACAGAATCAAAGCTGGGAGCTACCTCCCCACTCCAAGTGAATTGAGATTGTTTGTAAAGCATTCTGCTTAGACTGACCTAACACGGGTCCTCTTCCTTCCCAGGGGAAACACCTTAGTGACCAAGGAGAATGAGAGAGGCTGAGCCTGGCTTTAGTCCAGTCACTGCCCTGTCATGCAGGGCAGGGGTCCTGCTAACGCTCTCCTTCCCACCTCCTCTGGGGCCGCACAGGCGTGACCTGAGGGGGTCCCCACTGAGTGGGGAGCAGGAACCTTTCCTGTGGAACCTGTTCCTGGCCCCACAGGTACAGGGTGCCAGCCCATGGCCTGCCACTCAGGCGGGGGCTGTCAGGTAGAGCTGAGAGGTTCAGATTGGGGATGTAGAGAGAATGGACCTGTCCGATGCATAGCCTGCATTCCCGGGACAACTGAGTCCTGCCAGGCTCTGCCCTGGGCTCCTGAAGTCCCTCAGAGACACAGCCAGGAGCCAGAGAGCTTCAGAGCACTCAATAGGGATTTGCCGAGCAGGTGACATGTCCATCCGCTGCCACCTCCCTGTGCCCCCCATGTTCCACTGCCAGCCTCCCGCTTGTTCTCCACCCTGTAGAGCTCGGCGTCCTGATGCAGCTGCTGGGCTCGGAGGATGAGATTCTGGTGGGCAACGCCACCCTCTGCCTGGGGAACTGCGTGGAGGTGCCACACGTGGCCTCGTCCCTGCTGAACACGGACATCGTGCCGGTCTTGCTGAAGCTCGCGGGCGGCGACGCGCAGAAGACGGCCGTGCAGCTGAACGCGGGCATCGCCCTGGGGAAGCTGTGCACGGCCGAGCCCAGGTGCACGGCGCGGCAGGGAGCCCAGCTGCTTCTCTGGAGGAAGCCCCCCCACCCCCAGGGCACTGGGGAGAGCTCAGGCTGCAGCCGGAGAGGGAACACGGTTATGGGACAGGGATCTTTCCGGGCACCGACGGCCGTCGTCTTCTGTCTGTTCCATTCCCGCAGTCTCCTCCAGCCTCTCCTCTTTCTACCCCTCCTCCCTCTCCCTCTCGCACCATCTCCCCTTCTCTCTGTCTCCTTTCTCTCTCCTCTGCTTTTCCAGAAACAGACCTCCCCCGCTTCATTTTTTTTTTTTTTTCCTGCTTGGGACCTAAGCGTATGGGAGAATGTCCCGTAGGGTAAGCTCTTGCGCTGGAGAAAACAGGCGAGGTTGGGGAGCGGCATGATTAAGGCCACCCAACAAGCTCAGACAGGAGCCTGCACTTGACCTGGGTATCGTGCCTCTCTCAGCTCAGGCTTCCGCCCCGCTCTGCCCCGATCTGAGGCGCTGGAACGCCTGGTCCTCGTGTTCCTAGAAGGTGCCCACCTGTGGCTGAGCGTGGTGCCCTGGCCCAGGAGGGGGTGCCTTCCATGGTGGGGAGGGCCTCTGGCCTGCCTGCTTCCTTCTCGCACAGCCTCCCCCTCCCACCCCTCCTCTGGAGAATGAGAGGGTGGGCCTGGATGACGTCTACGGTCTTTTCGAGTTCTGTCTGATTGTTCAAATGGAAGGAATGGATAAAATCTTTCTTCTGCAGAAAGCAAAGCACATCAGCTAGGATGGGCTCGCTGTGGCAACCTGCTGGGGAGCTCCCGAGAGCAGGTCCCGCAGGTCCCTGTCACATCCGCCACTCACACGGCGAGTGTTGCTGTGTTTTGTGGGCCTCCTGAGGGTCTCCCCGCTTTGATCTTTAGGGCTCCCCAGGGCAGCAGCAGCTGCCCTGTCCTGCCTTCCCAGCCGGCTTCTGCCTGGGGGGGGGATGCCTCTGGGGGCCAGGTGTCTGCACCCTGGCATTTATGTCCTGGAGTTTGTGTTCTGATTATGACAGGTTTGCTGCTCTACTGAGAGAGCTTCACGGGATGGAGATTCTCAACTCTACCATGAAGTACATGGACAATTCTTGAGAGACGTGGCGTCCGTGTGAGCTCTGGCTCATTCCTGTGCCAATAAAGACTTTCTGAATATCCACTCCAGACCTGAATACTGATCTTCAGAGTGCTCGCCTGTTGGTTTTCACTGGTCACAAGACTTTCCCAGACTCTCTGGTAAGCAACGGTTCTAGATAGGAACTGGATTCCGCCTAACACCCCACCTGCCCCTCTTGCTGTTTTCTGCTGGCAACACGCTAGAACCATCAGGTTTTTCAGGAGTGGCATTTTGGCCTCTGTTTTCCAGCTCTGAAGTGCCAAGACACAGCTGCAGCGGCGTCTGCATGGTCTCAGACCTGGCTGTGGCGCACGGTCTTGAATTCAGTGGGTTGAGTGGTGGGTGTGGCTCGCCAGCAGGGAGTTCTGTAAGGTCCAGGGGAGTCAGTCCTGGAAGCACCACCCGCTGCCTTCCTCCGCCCCATGCAAGGATGTTGTGACACCCCCTTCCCTTAAATTGTCTTCTGCTCCCAGTGCCGGGGGTGGGGGATCTGTTTCTCTCCTGAACTCTCACAAATCCAGACATAATCTATTTCTCTAACCCACCTTGCTCTCCCACCCCATCCCCAAAAGGCACTGCTCCCTTACAGTTGCCCTCAGTCCACTCTGAAACTGACAAGGTTACCTTTGGACCCCAAGTCCCTAAGCAAAAAGTCCAATAAGTGCCACCACTCTTCCACTTCTCAGTACCATCACTTGACTGTTTTAGGGTAGGAGGCGGGACCTGCACGGTAGAGTGAATGCCAAGTGTCCCAGACCAAAGTTCCAAAGGCCTGTGGTCCTACTTACCCTGCTACCTGGCAGCTGTGTGACTTTGGGCAAGACACTCAACCTCTCTGAGCTTTGGTTGCCGCTTTTGGAAAAGCTAGAGTAATACCTGTCCAACCTATCTCCAACATTACTGTGAAGATTGAATGAAGTTTTGGAGGTAAAGCCACGAGGAATTGCAAAATGCTACACAAATATAAGAGATTTCTAGGCTCCATCTTGAGATTGAGGGGGTTGACTTTGATGTCATCCGAGTTAAATTTAAGGGGGCTGGGAAAAGGTAAGCACACGTCCTTTAAGGAATCAGAACTGGATGTTTTTGGACCACGTAAGAAAGGAAATCCTCCTCCTGAGAGATTTTTTTCAGCACACCCAAACAAATGGGTCTTCGCAAGTGAGATAGCCCTTGGAAACCAAGAGAGATCATTGTCACTTTGGGGGGCTGGAAGGAAATCAGTAGCCCTGAGAGTCTCACTCTGGGATCAAGCTCACTGGAGTACTCTGTGTTGGTGCCTTACTGTCCCTGGGTGGCAGGCAAGTGACAGGCCACATTAGAGAAGCTGGGACTTACCCACTCAGTCCCATCATGCAAACAAACACACTTCAAGAGGCTACTGAATTGCAGAGGGAGATGGCTTGGTGCTAAATAGAGCACAGAGAAGAAAATTAGAGGCTGCAAAATTTGCTGGTTTTGGAGAGAATTCAGTGGAGCTTTAAAAATGGGAAAGCCTGCCTGTGTACGTAACCAGCAGGCTTGTCTCCTCCGATTTGAAGTTCTGACCCCCTCCCACTCCCTCTCTTTGGCTGCACTCCTCCCCAGCTCATGAAAATGGCTATTATATGTGTAATCTCTTCCCCGAAGAGTGGGGAAAGTCAAATTATATTATTATCTTTGCCTCGGAGAGCCTGCCAAGCGCAGCCATCCCTCTGCTTTGGAGGAGGGTCTGGCCGCACCTGAGGATTGCCCTCCTCTCGCAGGTGGAGAGAGATGTTTTACACACCGGTGGCTCCGTCTCCCTGCGAAGCCAACCCGCCCTAGCCTCGTCACCTCTAACACGTGCTACCATACCGGGCTCCCAGGCAGCCTGGAAGAAACTACCTACGTGTTGAAGAAGGGGCTCCTCTTCTCGTGACTGGAGCCCCTGGCACCATCCTAACCATCCTCAGGATCGTGGCTTATTCCGAGAAGGCAGTCTGTTGGTTCCACGGGCAGTGGGATTGTCCATCCTAAAGAGATGTGACCGAGATGGAACTTAATAACCATCCTGAAGCCACAGCAGAGGTGTCAGGTCACAGATGGTGAACACCTGTCCTAGATTAGGTGACACCGGCTCTTCTACAGGGCAGCAAGGCAGGATTGAGGTTAGATACTGGGAGGAAATGATAGGAAAGGGTAGGACATGCTATTGTAGGCGCTTTCCTGAGGATCTGTTGGGACAAGACCTTCCTGGCTTGGAGACCCGAAGGAAGAGAGTACCACCTGAAGTATCCTGAGGCCAGGTGACGTTTACTCCTCCATGACTTTTTTCAGCAAAAGTTCTCATTTTCTAAATGCCTTGAAAATACGGGCTCTTCAGAGGGCCCAGTAAGCGGAGAGAGTATTTGGAGGTGAGGAAAACATTTACAAGTCACTCCCTTTCCCAAGGCGAGAGGCTCTTGGTCCTCCTGGGCGGCGACCGGCCAGCCTGCTCTGCACCAGGCACCGTAACAAGTGCCTGAAGATCCAGCCCATATAAGCCTCACGAAGACCCAGTGAGGTGGGCATTAGCTCCACTTTATGGGTAAATAAACTAGAATGTGAAGACAGTAAGTACTTCTTACCCAGGATCACCTAGCAGGTAGGTTAGGGAGTCAGAATTTGACCCCAGCCTGGATTTTAACACCTTCTACATTAAAAACACGCCTCCACTTACTCAACGTGGTTTGAAGGAAAATTATCTAGTCTCTCCAAACCTCAGTTTCCTCTCTGTAAAATGGGAGGAACGGTCCCTACTTAAAGAGTTCTTGGGTTTGGATATAACATATATGCAGTGCCTGGCACAGGTGACTGGAAAAGAGGAGGCATTTCCTTAAGAGTGACTATGATTTTGAAGCCTGAAATTACCGTGATCACATTATCTGCCCCCTTCCACCCTCACCAACCTGCTCGTCCTCCTAGGTACTCATCTCAAGGCAGGCAAGCAGCTGTGTGGCCCTTATGTTTGCTTTTCTCTCCCTCCTACGCCTGACGGCAAACATGAGGATCCCTCAAGACTCGGCTGCCAACCTGCCTTCTTACACTACCTCGGAGGCAGGGAGGTCTGAAAGCCCCAGGCCTGGGCAGGGTGGGTTTCTGAGCAGAGATCACCGCAGCTCGACAGTGCTCCTTGCCAGCAGCAGTGTGACTGGGGCCTTCCAAGACCTGGGGCCTTCCAAGACCTAGGGCCGGGCTGCATTTACACCAGCAGGACCCAGTGTGCAGTGGGCTGGGAGCCCTATGCAGGAAGGGCCATAGGTGCTGGGATCAAGGCCCCCAAAGTCCCCTCCCCAAACAGATGCTCCCTGTCACTTGCTATTTGACCTCAGTTTAGAATCAAGAAAACCTACTGATTCCAAGGACTGTGCCTCCAGCACCCACTCATCAGGATATTGATAGTTCTTTTTCCCTCAAGCCCAAGCCCTGAGTGCCCTGGAAAGGAGGTGTGGGTCACAGAAGGACCCACAGGGGGCAGCTCCCACTCCTGTTGCTGCTGCCATGTGCCAGTGAAGAGCTGGGCTTCTGTGATCTGAAGCCTGCTGGATGACCTTCTATTTTAACAAGACCTCAAATTTGATCTCCATTTCAAAAAGGTGAAATGAAGAATGGGTTCTCCCTGGAGGCAGTCTGCCCTTTGGTCTGATTTGGCCCTGAGGCCAGGATCCCATTTCTCTGGCAGCTCTCTGGTCTCAGCTCTGGCAGGGGGTGGGGAGAGGGCCTTGGGCGCCAGCTGAGCGTGGGAGCAGTGACTGCTGATGCGCCCTGACGGCCACCCCAGCCTCAGGTCGGCCCAGTTCCGGAGATGGACTCCCATCCCCGCGTGAGCGTGGCCGTCTGCCAGCTGTGCCTGATTGCGCTCGGCCTGAACGTCCCTCCCCCGTCACGTGTCCGTCTCCAGCTTCACATTTGCACTTTTCATCTTCAGCAGCTCTATCTGCTCATTTAGATCCCTCACATACCCTCAAGCCACAAGTCCACCCAGACACACGCACGCACAGGCAGACTTCATCTCTCTGCAGCCGAGAGATGAATTTCCATGTAAAAATGGATGAGTTCACACGCAATGGGGATTTAGGCTAGATCAAAGGCACGGCAAGAGAGTGAGAAATGTTGGAATGAGTGATGAGGACAAAGGCTCCTAGAATGTCCAAGCTGAAAATAATTCAGGGACCATCTACACTATCAGCTTTATTGGAAGCCATCTGACTTCAATTGCTAAATACAATTCACTGCTCAAAAATGTGTCACCCAGGCCACCCTCCCCCATTTTACAAATAAGGAAATCAAGATTCCAGAAGGCCAGGTGAGCCGTCTTCCATGTATGAGAAGCCTCTGAACCAAGGTGCAGAGAAGGGCAGGGACCCAAGGGGGCCGCTGGGAAGCAGTAAATGCAGTGGCTGGAGTGCAAGTGCCCCACGTCCTGATGCCTGGGTTCAAAGCCCAGCTTCACCTCTTACAATTTCATACCTTCAATTGCCTTGTCTGTAAAAAGTGGGGGAGGTATGACAGCTATTTCAGGATTAAATGAGATGATTTCTTTAAAGTTCTCAGCATCATGCTGGGCACACAGTAAGCCCTCGGGAAATGGTAGCTACTATTGTTGTCATTATACTGGAGTCAGCTGCCTCTGTAGATGCCCCCTGTCTGTGCATGTGTGTATATGAATAAAGGGGGAAGAAGAATGCTTTTTCAATTTTCTGAAATTTTGCTGATAAAGCACTCACATTATTTCACTTAAACTACTGTAAGATTTGTATATATTCCTTATACTGGATATGAGTAAGAGCCATGATTCATAAGTTTTAGGTACAATTTAAAATAAGCATATCTATTATTACCCCTTAAATATTACCAAAATTACACATGGCCTTAGCACATGACCCATCCAGTGTGATCTCACTGAGTCTTGGAGTTGGCTTAGTTTTAGGGTCATATTCTGGTACTGTTACCAAACCAAACTTGGGTCCACTCGCCTGCGCACAGTAAAGCCAATCTACTGACACTGGGTTGTGGTGAAGGAAAGTGCAGCATTTATTGCAGGTGCCAAGCAAGGAGTCCAGGCTGCGCATGCTCAAAAGACCCAAACTCCCCAGTGGTTTTCAGGGAAAGGTTTTTAAAGACAGGGTGAGGGAGGGGGGGTTGTGAGGTTCATGATCAGCTCATGGACATTCTTCTGATTGGTTGTTGGTGAGGTAATTGGAGTCAACATCATCAACCTTCTGGTTCCAGCCAGTCTGGGGTCTACCTGCTTGTGGTCAGCATGCAGTTAACTTCTTCCACCTGGAAGGGATTTCAGTCTCTGTAAAACAGCTCAAAGGATATGGCTCAGAATATGGCCTCAGAGGAGGAACTAAAGGTCCTTGACTTTGTTTAATGGCTAAACTATTATTATTTTGTCTTGCTTGACTGTTTCCTTTTCTGCATTTTCTCACTTTTCTGATTAAATTTATTCTTTAGAAATCAGGGAAGGCCTAGGAGGCTAAAGATTTTCTGCAGACAAGAGGCAGGCAGAGGACATGGGTGGGGGGAGGTCTTTCCCAGGAAGGTCCCATAGGGTCCTGCTGGGTTACAGTACTGACCCTGGCTCCCACGTCTTTGTGGTTCATCGTGGTGCTCCAGCACCTCAAGGAAGCCTGAGGAAGATTTGCTGAGTGGCAGTGCCCCACCATGACCTCTGTTCTCTTAGGCCAGCTACCCAATGTGTTTTGTCTGCATATATTCTGCTCATTCCCATCCTCTTGATTCTGCTGCTGCTGTTCCTCTAACTCAAAAGACCTTCTTCCCTTTCCTAAAATCTTACACATCCTCAAGGCCCTGATGTAATAAAAATGGCAGGTACCTTTCATTAAATACTTACTAGGTTTCAGATCCTGACTAATGAGGTGGGTACTATAATTATTCTCTCTTTACAGGGAGGAAACTAAGGCATGGAGAGGTGAAGCAACTTGTGGAAGATCGGTCCCTGAAACTGAGTGCCCCTAAATCTGAGTTCCTCTGCTGAGTTTATGATTAACCTTTCTATCCAGAACTTTACTCCCTTTCTTTTCCTGAATCTGTTCCCCTCAAGATTGAGGAGTATCAAAGAAAAGGGGGGATTGAAACCTATACAAACCCCTGTGTCCCTGTCCTTTGAAGTTAAAGGCTTTTGCTTTAGTCTCCCAGACCTCCCTTGAGTCTCAAAAGGCTGGCTCAAGAGTTAATGATTAGGAAGTGTGAAGATGTAGAAACAAAGGGCAGCTGTTGGGCTGGGAAAGTGGTAACAATTTAGACTATAAATCCGCCACACAGCAGAACCACTGAACTCCCAGTTCCCTGAAAGATACAGACAAAGGCCTGACACACGTTCCTAAGTTGTTTTTACAGGAAGCAGACCCCACCAGATGGAGACTGCTGACTGCAAGCACATAGACCCCAGACTGGTTGAAACCAGAAGGTTGATGATGCTTGAAACTTCACCTTGATGCCAACCAATCCGGGAATTGTGCACAAGCTGATTGCTCACCCTGCAGCCTCCTCCCTCACACTGCCTTTAAAACCCCTTCTCTGAAAGCCATCGGGGAGTTTGGGTTTTTGAGCATGAGCTGCCCATTCTCCTTGCTTGGCGCCCTGCAATAAACTCTGTACTTTCCTTCACTACAACCCAATTGTCAGTAGATTCGCACTCAGGTGAGTGGACCCAGGTTTGTTTTGGTAATACCCTGGGTCCTTCCAGGCACTCATACATTTGCGCCAAGCCCTTTCCAGCCCACATTTTTTGTCCTTCCTCTGAATTCCTGTCTCAGTGTGCTGCACTTTTAAATAATTCGACGTGAAATTCTTTTCTGTGTCTTTATTTTTTCTCTACAACTAGAATGTAAATTCTAGTTGGAGGACCTGGAAGATTTCTCCCATGAGAAGTCTTGTGAACAAGAAAAAGAGAGTTAGGCATAAACAGAAGGAGTTTAATAACCTTATTCAAAGGCTATGTCTTCTGGAGGGCACATCCTTGAGTATGTGCTTGGCTCTGTCCTCAAGAGCATGTGGGTGAGTCACCAGTAGTGACAGTGGCCTCCCTCTCGGTCATGACATTATCTTGTCTGGATCCCAAGCCACTGGGTCTGCCACTCCTCAGAGGAGTATGTGGCTGCTGCACATTTCTTCGTCATAATATCCACAGGACATGGAATGAGATGGTCCCCCTTTGTGTTTCTTCTTGTTACCAAGTCCGAGCTCATACTCCTGTCCACATGACAGGCCAATAAGTTGAGAGACGAGGTGTTGGGGCAAGGAATAGGGACTTTATTTGGAAAGCCAGCAGACTGAGAAGACGGTGGACTAGTGTCCCAGTGAACCATTTTGTCCAGCTTTGGATGTTAGTTTCTTTTATGGAACAAAGAGGAGGAGGTGAGAAAGTAAAGTTTAAAAGGCAATAAGTTGTTGCCATTATTTCCTGGTTCCAGTCAGACTCCGGTGGGGATGTGTTAATTTCTTCTTTCCTGCAGCCATTCCTGGGTGGGCCTGGTCAGGATGTTTCCTGTGAACTAAACAAAGGTATTTTAGCTCAATGCTCGGGCATGGGAGGCAGGGTTCCCAGAGATTATGTATGCTTTAAGCTATTGGCAACATCCCTTTAGTGGTTAACTTGTCTCCAAAGCAATAGAATACAAAGGTTAAACTAAAAGGAACAGATCCAACATGGAGTCAGTCGATATGTTCTTCCCTGTCACACTCTGGGCAAATGTAAGCCAAAGAGCCTTATTCAAAAGTCCCACCCACCAGTCCTGGTGTCTCAAGCAGAGGCTTCAGCCCTGCAGTCTGTTTCCTGTGGCAGGAAAATAATAGCCTCACACAGGGAAGTACTTTTAACTTCTTTAAAGGGCTTTCATGTCACTGCTCTCATTTCATGTGTACAATACCCCCTGTCAGATAGGTATTATTATTTCCCATTTGAAGCTAAGGAAAGAGAAGCCCAGAGATTCAATGTCTTGTCCAGAATTTCCCGAGGAAACCATGGCTGGGCCGGAACCAGAATCTGGCCTTTCCCTTGAACCTTGTTGCCCACCGCCCAGCCCTGACTCCCCTCTCACTCATTGTCGGTCCCAAACTATGGCAACAGTGAAGCAGCAGTTCTTCCCCCTGAGCATGGGGGAAAAATGAAACTCTAACCCCTTTAAGGTTTTATCTGAAAGCCTTGCTAATCCATCAGCAGTCTGTTAGATAGCAGCTTAAATCTCCCCGCCACTAAGGAGTACCCTCCCAACGGATTCGCAAACACATTAGAGGACGTGTGAGGTGGCATGAGTGCAGAAGCTGGGGCACTTTCTCTGAGAAGTGGAGGTGCTCAGATTTCCAGACACTGCTGTCCCCCCTCAGATGGGGTGGGGAGCCCAGGGTCTGTCCAAGCAACTCCTCAGCCAAGGTCACTTAAATGACGGATTGATCCTGAATAAGCTCCTTATTCAATAAGCACCTACTATGTGCCAAGCACTGTGCCGGATACTATAAAATGACTCTGGGTGAAATGGATGATATTTCCTCATCCACTGCTATGATAATTATAGCAGGGCATTATCAGGGTGACAAACAAATCAGACACAAGCAAAAACTCTCCTTGGAGCTAATGTGATCTTGGCCTCTGATCCATGCACCTGACCTCAAGGGTTAGAGGAACATCCACTGAGGGCAAGGATCCTCCAAACCCCAGCCCTTGGATTACAGGGGTTATCACTCCAAAGTCCAGGTATGGCAAGGTGCCTGGTGTCCTTCAAGCAAAAGGAAACATTTAGAAGACTTCAGACTTCTGTGGGAGTGCTGTCAGTATTACAGTTTATAAATGGAGGGATCATATGTCTGACGAAACAGATCCTCTCCTATATGGTCTTTATTCCTACTGAACTCAGCTGTGACTTTTTCTCCCAAGGGCAGTTTGGAAGTGCATCAGGAGAAATGTGGTCTGCCCTCTTTACCCAATCAGTGGAAGGCATGATCCCCTCTGAGCACCAGTGAATAAACTCTGATAACTAGAGCTAGACTTGGTCTCATCTTTCCCTTAGATGTTTGCTGGGGACAGCCTCCTCCATGAAAGTGCTATGTGTTTAGGATCTCTAGTCCTTGTTGGACCACACATCTGAGGCTCTGGATCATTAAAAATGCAATTTTTAAAAAAGTGCCTTTTTTTTTTTTCTTCTCAGAGCTAGCAGAATCAAATTCAGCTCAGGAACTGAAGCAGGAATGGTGTTTTTGAAATAAAGATTTTCATATAGTTGGGCTGTTTGCTACTGTAACCAGAGTCATTGAGAAAAGAAGATCAGCATCTGCAGGGGTGGCCAGGGAACACTGTTCAGCAGCAGGAGGCCAACCAAGGGGGCCCCAGTGGGTTCTTTCTGAAGGCACTCTGGGAGCAGCATGGACCAAGAGCCTGAGGCCCAGCTCTGCCCTAGTCATGTTTATGACCTCAGACTGACCAGCTCACTTCTCTGGGTCAGGGCCTTTGACTTGCTATTTCCTTGTAGACTGGACAGTTGATTTGCTTGCCCAGCACCCACTCCCCGTGTTGTACAAATGACACCTCAATCTTCCTTGGAGAACCACTCCTCCCCATGCATGGACCACATGATTTAGGTGGAGCTGATTTTAACCCTGGTTCCAGAGATGGGCATGGAATGCAAGCCAATCATAGCATTGTACATCCCTTTCATCATAGTGATTGGTTCAGAGGCGGTCATGTGACCTGAAGAGGGCCAATCAGAGCTCAGCCCAGACATGGAGAACAAAGGAAAGAGAGGAGCTCTTACTTTCACTGAGGTTGCTCAGAGGACTGGGACCTGAGTTTGGAGCTGTGCTGGTGGAGATTTTACCATCCTTGAGAAGGCCTTCACTGAGAATGGAGTCATCATAGAGGAAAGCAGAACCAACAGATGGAGTTAAAGAGAGCCCTGACATCATTGTTGGAGCCCCCAGATCCAGCTGTGCCTGAGGCTATCATTGGGCTTCCCAGTTATGTGAGATAACAAGTCCCCCTTTTGCTTCAGCCAGTTTGAATTGTCACTGTTACCAAAAGAGCCCTTGTCGATACCCTCCAGCTGATTCCCCTTGTCCCCTTTACCTTGCTTAAGATCTACTTACCCTAAAAGTGTCAGTGTAAATGTTATGTGCTCCTGCAGCTTGGCCCTGGGGTGTGGGCAGAAGTGGAAACTGTAACAGGAGGAGGAACTCACTGGGAAAAGAGAGGACCCTGGAGAAATGTCGGAGGGACCCCAAAAGTCAGCCTCTATCCCTGAGCTTCACTTTTCCATTTATTCCTTCCTTCCTTCCTTCCTTCATTCACTATCAGATATGACTTGAGCTCCCTCCAAGCTATATGCCATGTGCTGAGAACACAGCAGTGAACAAGACACACCACAATTCCTGTCCAGGAGCTTACATTCTACTAGTCTATTTGAGGTTTGACTTTTAAGAGTTGTGTTCTTCACAATCACCTAAACCAGATGGCGAACAAACAAACAAACAAAATCTTTTTTTGGTTTCTTTTAGTGTGCCCAAAGTAGTCTAATTTTCCTAACCTTAAAAAAAAAAAAAAAAAAAAAAGGAAGAAAGACCTGTACTAAACAGTAAGGTAAACAAAAAGGAAACACAATACAAGAGGCATGAAATCAGTTGCATCTTAGAGGTCCTTCTCTTGTCCTTCAGAGCCAGCAAGCTTCCAGCGCTTCCTACTGTACTGTTACCTACCTGGGTTCTTGGACTCTTTAATCAAGAGGAATTGATAAGAGGCCACATGAGGAATTCAGGCAAGGCTTTACTGGGGCCCGTGCTGCAGCATGAGAGAGCGAGAACAAGCGACAGGTGCCCTAGCTCGATCCCTCAAACAGGGTGAGGGTGGAGATGGATCTGTGTGTTGGGCGGGAGGGGTGGCTGAGGTGGTCTGCCCACCCCCTTGGTGGTGCTGTGTGCAGAGATCATGCGCAGTACCCTGCTTTTGCTCCTAGCACCTCGGCACCTTGGAAGGGCAGTTGGGTTTGGCCTTTCTGTATCTTGTTCATAATTTGCCCCAACTGCGCATGCACACAGATATTTTAGTCCCTATAGTTTCTTTGTATTCTGTTGCTCGAGGAGATGTTTGTCCAGGTGCAAGCACTGCAGCAAAGGCCCCAGGTCCCAGGTCCCAGCCTGTCTTGGTACAACCTGAGAAAGCCACCTTTTAGCAATTGGGTCTCTCTCTGGTCCCACTCCTCCTGGCTCCCGCCAACCCTGGAAGGGCCCAGAGGAAAGAGGAGGCTGGCTGATGCCCAGGCAGACAATCCAGCCCCGATCATTCTCAAGGTTGACGTCTGGGGGGTATTTTCCCTCCAGGGTCCCTGCTAAAGGAGTCTCAGTTCTTTTCTTCACATCTCCCTGCCTGACTTGTTATTAAATTACAAGCATTCATATTTAAATTCAAAGCCCCTTTATAACTCCTAGAGAAGGTATTGACCATGATCTCTTGGATCCGGTGTGGAGCTCTAAGCCTGAGGAGGCCCAGCGTAAGACCGAAGTTCTCTAAAGCCCTGGCCATGGCCAAGCGTTTCTTCTAAGCTGATTGAGGTGGCAGGGTTCTTGGGACATTTGTTTCTTATTTTGATATGGACCCAACCAGGATCACAAGCCCCCAAGGCTACAAAGAACCTGTGGTCATAATTACGACAATGAGAACTGTCTTTCCTGAAACACAGGGTTTCCATTTCTGCCTTCTTGACACTTAAAATAGTTTTTATCAAAAGCCGGTCTAAGGGGAGCCTGGTGTTTTATATCAGGGGGAAAGAATGGATATCCTGCCAAATCCAGAAATGCTTGTACTCCATCCTTGGTTTATCCCATTCTCACTCCTGCTTCTGTACTCATTTTGGTCCTAAGACGGGCTCTTTTTCTGAAGAAATAAGACCATCAGCCTGGGTGGAAACAAACCCAGCAGACATATATGCCAGCCCCTCACCATCAGGCCCCCCTGACTAGCAGCAGGCCAGGTGGGGACATCCTGTGGCCCCCGTGAAGCCATGCTGGTGCCCCTGGCTTTGCAGCCCAGCCCACACCTGATGCCTGCACATCTCAACTGCTGGACCACAATCTCACAAGCCTCGGTGAGGTATGCTGAATAGAGAGAGAGAGCACTGAAAGAATTCTGAGAATGGTAAGTAGATCTTTTTTCTGTCTTTCTCTGAATGACTATTTCAAATTTGGTTTATCACATGTAATTCTGGTTTTATCCAGAAGTACCAGCTTATCTGACCAAATCACCTGGGTGAGAGTATTGAGTTTTAGAAGGAACTGGATGGCTTCCTCCCACCATCCTCTCCTGCCTCAGACATTTTAACACAGTGGCCTTTGCTCTCCCTCTTTAGGGCTTCTGTGTGTCCACGGGGGGCCAGGTATTTTCCAGGCTTTCCGTGGTAAATGTTAGATTACTCACTCTCTTT
The DNA here is from genome assembly GCF_028021215.1 of Eschrichtius robustus. NCBI lineage: Eukaryota > Metazoa > Chordata > Mammalia > Artiodactyla > Eschrichtiidae > Eschrichtius > Eschrichtius robustus. The sequence continues at coordinate 19,057,371 of NC_090834.1, read as the reverse complement.
CCGCTGTAATGGAAAGATTTTTCTTCTGAGAATGTAATGTTGCCTGGAAATAACAAGGAGAGAAAGGAGGAGGAGGGGGAGGAGGAGGAGGGAGAGGAGGAGAGAGGGGGAGGAGGGGGAGGGGAGGGGGAATAAAAGGAGGAGGAAAGACAGAGGAGGAGGGGGAGGAGGGGAAATGGGAGGAGGATGAAGAAGATAGAGGGAAATTAGAGGCCGAGATGGAGGAAGAGGGCTTTACAGGCATTGTTAAAACTTTTTGTTTTGAGATAATTATAGATAAACATGCAATTGTAAGAAATAATGCAGAGATCCCTTGCACCTTTCACCAAGCAAATGGTAACACCTTACATAACTATAGCACAATAGCACAACCAGGAAACTGACAATAATACAATCCACAAATCTTATTCAAAATTTCACCAGTTTTAATGCACTCGTGTGTGTGTGTGTGTGTGTGTGTGTGTGTGTTGAGTTCATTGCACTTTTATCACTTGTGTAATTCTTGTGACCACCACTACTGTCAAGATTCAGACAGTACCTTGTGCTGCCCTTTTATAGCCACCTCCACTCCACCCCCCACCTCTGACAACCACTAATCTGTTCTCTATCTCTAGAAATTTGTCATTCCAAAAATCTAATATAAATGTAATCTTTTGGGATTGGCTTTTTTCACTCAACAGAATTCCCTGGAGATTCATCACAGTTGTTATGTGCATCGCTAGTTCCTTCTTTTTTATTGCTGAGTAGTGTTCCACAGTATCCATATCCCAGTTTGTTTAACATTCACCTGTTGAAGGATAGCTAGGCTTTTTTCAGCAGCTACAAATAAAGCTGCTATGAAAATTGAGGTTAAGGTTTTTGTGTGAACATATGTTTTCGTTTCTCTAGGACAGATGTCCAATGTTCTTTTGCTAGGTTGTATGGTAACTGTATGTTTAGTTTTGTAAGAAACTTCTAGAGTGGCTGTACAATTTTCCATTCCCACCAGCAACATGTCAGTATCCTCACTTGCACTTGGTGATGTCTTTTTTTAATTTGAGTCAATCTCATAGGTGTGTAGTGATGCAGTTTGCATTTCTTTAATGGCTAATGTTAACATCGTTTCATGCACTTATTAGCCATTGTTACTGAATGCAAGTTCATGCACCCGACACACAGTGAGGCTAAACAAACCAAAACGTCGAAGGGTGGAGCAGAGAAAGGTTTATTGGAGGGCCACGCAAGGAGATGGGTGGCTCATGCCCAGAAAAACCCAAACTCCCTGAAAGTTTTCAGCATTTTTTTTTTTTTTACATCTTTATTGGAGTATAATTGCTTTACAATGTTGTAATGTTGTGTTGGTGTCTGCTGTATAACAAAGTGAATCAGCTATACGTATACATATATCCCCATATCCCTTCCCTCTTGCGTCTCCCTCCCACCCTCCCTATCCCACCCCTCTAGGTGGTCACAAAGCACCGAGCTGATCTCCCTGTGCTATGCGGCTGCTTCCCACTAGCTAACTATTTTACATTTGGTAGTGTATATATGTCCATGCCACTCTCTCACTTACCCTTCCCCCTCCCTGTGTCCTCAAGTCCAATCTCTACATCTGCATCTTTATTCCTGTCCTGCCCCTGCCCCTAGGTTCTTCAGAACCTTTTTTTTTTTTTTTTTTTAGATTCCATATATATGTGTTAGCATACGGTATTTGTTTTTCTCTTTCTGACTTACTTCACTCCGTATGACAGACTCTAGGTCCATCCACCTCACTACAAATAACTCAATTTCGTTTCTTTTTATGGCTGAGTAATATTCCATTGTACATATGTGCCACATCTTCTTTATCCATTCATCTGTCAATGGACACATAGGTTGCTTCCATGTCCTGGCTATTGTAAATAGTCAGCAAAGCATTGTTAAAGGCCAGATGAGGGAGGGGCATGGTTGCTTGTTGCACACTTCTTGGTGTAGGAATCCTTTGTTCTTGCAGCTGTCTACCTAGGTCAGGTCACGATGTTCCTGTAAACCTCCAACAAGACAAATGTTATTCTCTGTTCTGCACTTTTCATCTCTATTTGAATGGAAAAGTGTTATACCCTTAAATGTCAGAGACTTGAGAATGGGCTATCCTGTATATTTCAGTCTACAGGCAACATTCTAAACTTGAAGCAAAACCAATAGAATACAAACATTACAGTAAAAGAAACAGACCTAATATGGAGTCTGCTTTGTTCTTCCCTGTTACACCATCTGTATATCCTCTTCATTGAAATGTCTGTTCATGTCTTTTCTCCATTTTCTAATTGGATAGCATTTTTGTTTGTTTGTTTTTACTATTGCATTTGGAGGGTTCCTTATATATCTAGAAAATTAGCACTTAGTCAAATATGTGCTTTGCAAATATTTTCTCTTCATCTGCAGTTTGACTTTTCATCCTCATCCCAGGATCTTTCACACTGTGAAACTTTTTAAGTTTGAGTAAGTTCAATTTCTCAACTCTTCCTTTTGTGGGTTCTGCTTTTGGTGTTAAGCCTAAGAACTTTTTGCCTAACCCTATGTTCAGAATTATTTTCACCTATTCTTTTTTCTAAAAGTTTTATAGTTTTACACTTTACATTTAAGCCAATGATCCATTCTGAGATAATTTTTTGATAATGTGAGGTTGAGGTTGGTTCATATTTTTGCCTATGGGTGTCCTTTTAGGTATATTTTTAAAAGGTTAATCCTTTCAGCAACCATCTGAAATGAGTATTGTATTATATTATCATCCCATTTCACAGATGGAGGAACCTAGAGAGATTTGGTAATGTGACCAAGGCCCGACTGCTGACAGGTGGTAGGAAAAAAGCCATAGTTTGAAAGCAGGTCTACCTGACTCACATGCTCTTGCATTTACGCCCTGCTGCCACCGCCTCATTCCTTCCCTTTCTTTCTGGGAGAGTCTTCCTTCCTGGGCAGGTGTCCTGGTTTCTTGAACACATTCCTTCATCTTGACTAACCTTGCCCTCACCTCAGTTCATGGGCTACCAGACGTTGGAGCCTGCCACAACTCGTCCAGGTGTCCTTCTGTGACATGTTTGCAGGGTGGAGAATGGGGACAGATTGGGGAACTTCCCTGTATGCAAAGAGCTTGTCATTCCGGTCTGGGGAAAGGCTCATACTGGATTTCAGCATCTTTCAAAGTATTGCAGAGCTGCACTACCAACTCACTGGTCTGGGGGTGGCAGGCTCTCCCCCAGAACAATCAGACACCAAAATTCATTTAATAATTCTGAGTCTGCAAAATTTTCATCCCTGATCTGCCAAAGTAAAATATATTGATAGAGTCAATAGGAAGGACTCGGAGTATCTTGGAGCAAAATTCCTATGGTTAGACCATGTTTCTTGCTCTTTCTGGTGGGATTGGATCATGGTCAGACTACCCTAGTAGTTCATTTCCATTCATCACACCCATTCCCATTCCTGGGTAGGAGGGCAGTGAAGGTGGAGCTTTCCTCTCCAGCTCTCTGCTCTCGACCCACTGGCTGTGGACTTCCTAGGCAGGCAGGACCTAGGAACTTCAGCATTCAGACCACTGGGAAAAAAATCAGCAGTCTATAGATTGACCTTGTTCTTTCCCAGATCCCTAAGTATCACCCTACCTATTAATGAGGGATCCAGGAACTCTCTGCCTCTGTGACTTTACATTCAGAAAGAGCCCCTCCCCTTACTTCTCTCAGAGTTTTTCCAAAGACTACTAGGCTTTTGTCCTGGCCCACTTTAGAGAGCACAGCTACAGGTATATATCTATTTTGTAGTTATAGGTATGGGCACATATCTATTTTGCCAGATTCTTCAGAAGCCTCGGGGGTGCCTGATCCCTCAGCTTGGCTGTTTCAACAGATGATAGGTCAACAGTAACACATGCCAGGTCCTTCGTGTCCTTCCACCCACCCCGTAAAGAAATGAAGAAGAGTTTTATTCGGGATTCTGACACCTGCCTTGAGCCCTGGGTATCTCCTCCCACAGGGAAGATTCTCCAGCACTCCTGTGATGGTCTCTGCAGAGGGCCAATGGCAGCTTCTGGTTTCTTGCTCTCCCTAGAGAGCCACTTCAAGTGTAACTGGTCCAAGGGGAATTTCCTTAATGGATTCAGGCCATTTGACCCTGGTATTTCCCCCAGTGGCCTAGATAGATCATGTTGAGGGTCAGAGATCAGAGTCAACCTTCCTTAGGTCCAGTGGGCCACCTTCCCAATCTCCACGCTCACCCACCCAGCAGAAGCTGAGAAGCATTCTCCTTGGTCTCCTGCTCTCCTTGACAATAATATCCTCTGTCATCTTCCAAGCTTCCCTGGGGGAGGGTTTGAGACTTGTCAGGAGTAGGCAGGGCTGCTCCAGGGGCAGTAAGTTCTGTCGGGCCCTGTCTTGCTCCAACCAAAGCAAGCCAGGGCCTCCTTCTGACATTGTCTTTGGGGTATGTCTCCTGCTCTGGAACAGTTTCCATCGCCTCCACCCTCTTCCAGGAAGCATGACCCCCTTCCCTCCTTTTCCCCCATATCCTTTAAAGGCTCCTGTTATGCCCAACCCTTTCCACAGGGACCAAACAGACCTGGGTTTGAATCTCAACTCCCACTTACTAGTTATGTGGCCATCACTACTTAATTGTCTTCAAGCCTGGTTCCCCCATCCCTCACAAATGGGGAGATATTAACCTCATACTGTTGTTGTGGATTTAAACAAGATCATATCTATAAAGTTTGTACAGTAGGTAAAGGAACTACTGATCTTGGAACAAAGTTAAGGCTCAATAGTGGCACTGTCTCCGGGCCAATCTTCAGTTTTCACTCTGCCCACCAGAATTCATCCTGGGGAAGGCAGGTAAATTGTTATGGGAAGAGCAAGTGCCCCAACTCCCACCTGGGGTCCCTGCTCACCTATCATGGCCACGCTGCTCCCCAGGAGTCTGGTAGGAGTCAGGATATAGGGCTCTACAGGTTAGGGCCAAAGGCAAGGCATGTCCTCCTCTGGTAGGCAGGCTCCTCAAACTTGAGGATGGTCACTCTGGGGGTTCCCTGTGGACTTTGGCTCACCTGCCCAGCTGCAGGTGAGAAGTGACCTACCCTCCACTGCTCTGTGACAGTTCCTTCAGCAGCACCTGCCCTGGAATGGCCCTGGGAAAGCCACCTGTTCAAGCACTTATAATTTTCTCTGTTCTGGGGGTCTCTCAGGTGAGAGGGCAAGTCCATGGACCCAAAACCCAGAGACACCCTGCCCCCCGCCCAGGTTCAGCACCAGGAAGCTTTCCTGTATCCTCACTTGTATCCCCAGACAAGGACCAAGGGACCTCCCACAGTGGATGCCAGGAAAGAGGAAGGAAGTAGGGAGTTCGGAGAAAGGAAGGGGAGGCCACCCAGATGTGCTTCCCTAGGACACCTCCCTTCCCTCTGCCATTGGCTAACTTTACCCACCAGGACAGCTTCACATCTGTCCAGAAGCCACGTTTGCCTCTGCAGGTGCATTTTCTCCCCTCCTGCCCCAAGTCTCTGCACTGAGCCCTTGATTAGATTCCTCCACAGCCCCACCCTGCTCTGTGTTCGTCTCCTCCCAGGCTGCCCCAGTCATGCTCCAGCTGTTCCCTGAGCCTCATCTCTGGCCCCTGGCAACAAGGCACCCCAGTAACTGGGCTAAGGAGTTCACCTCCCCCATGGTCAACCCCAGACCCAGCACTCATCCCTCTGAGGTTGGGGCCAAAAGCAGTGCCAAGAAGGGGAGCTCCCTGCAGACAGAGGTCCAGCCTCTCACCCCATGGATCCTGCTGACCCCTCCTTGGTGACCTTTTGCATTCAGAGACTGAAACAAACAAAAAGAAACAAACAAAAGCCATCAACAACAAGGAAGCATTAAGTCAGCCAAGCCAACTGATTCAGACCAGAAAATCCCCATTACAACTTTTTTACTCCAGACTTGCTATGGAGGGGTGGGTTCCAGGCCCCTAGCTCTACAAAGAAACAAACAAAACAAAAAGAAAGAAACAAACAAAAAGCCATCAACAACAAAGGAAGCGTTAAGTCAGCCAAGCCAACTGATTCAGACCAGAAAATCCCCATTACAACTTTTTTACTCCAGACTTGCTATGGAAGGGTGGGTTCCAGGCCCCTAGCTCTACAATGGAGACCCCTGGCAGAGCCCTGAACCTTTTATAAACCCTCAGGACTTATAAGTTGCATGAATAAATGAATCTACTTCCACGTAGAGTTAGGTCCAAATCAAAGGGGGCCAACTGCTCTGGCCAGACTCCTGTTTCTAATTTCAGGACATCTTCCACTCCCAGCACCTACCCAGGATCAAGCTGGGGGGGTGGGGGGAATCACAGGCCGAGACTGAGGAAGGATAGTGGGGCGGGCAGGGTCTTTTGGGGTGCTGCGGCGAGACGAACCCTCTTTCCGGTCCGGGCCCCCATCGCTGCCCGGGGCCTCAGGGCTCAGGCTGGCTTTCCCCGCCCTCGCAGGGCTGAAGCAGTTCCTCCTCGCTCGCAAGGGGAAGGAGGGAGGGCCGCCCGCCTCCCCATCCCCACCCTCCCGGGACCTGCCGCGCAGGAAGCGGCGGGTGCAGCCCGGCCGGCCGGGAGCGCGCGGGGCTTGGAGGGCCCGGGCCGCGCCGACCCCATGGCCGCGGGCGTGGAGCAGCGGCTGGGCGGCCTCCCCGTCTTCACCCGCGACGACTTCGAGGGCACCTGGCGCCCAGTGGCGAGCGGCGGCTTCAGCCAGGTGTTCCAGGCGCGGCACAAGCGCTGGCGGACCGAGTACGCCATCAAGTGCTCCCGCTGCCTCCAGCCTGACACCACCAGGTACCCGCCTGCCTCCCCCCCTCCTTTTGCGGAGGGAAAACCGAGGCCCGGGGAGCTCCCGAGGGAGGGGCGGCCGGGTTGAGGCTGAGGATTGTCCTCTCCACTTTTCTAAACTCTGTCCTGTGGCCTGAGCTCCCCAGGCACAGCCCTGACTGTTTCCGGCTCTGAAATAAACTTAGCTCCGTTTGTGGAATCAAACCTATGTGTGAAATGCACAGAGGTCAAAGGTGAGCAGGAACTACCCTCCAAATATGCCTTTGTTCCATGCAACCTCCCAAACTGGTCCCGCCTCCTTCTTTCCAGCCTCACCTTCCTTCCGGGTGTCAGCTTGGTGATGACTGCTCTGGATGACCCTCTGCCACCCTCCTACCCACCCCCTAACTTGCAGGGCGGGCAGGGCTGGGCTCGCCCAGAGCCTGTGGCACTTGGCTCAGTGATGGTCAGTGACCTGGGGGGAATCACAGGCCCAGCCTGCTGGCCTGAGAGCCTGTGCAGGACACTCACTCGCCGGCCCTCACACCGGCACTGCCAGCAGGTCAAGCCTGGAATGCTGCTGTCTCCGTCCTTGTTTTTGTCTCTGGCTTCTCCCAGGTCCCATTATACATACTGTGACCACTCCCTGGCAGGCCTCCTTTTCCCTCTTACTATCTCTTTCCCATTGCTTCCACCCATCTCTGCCTTCTCATTGCTTCAACCCATCTTTGCTGGTACTGGCTGTGCCCTCGCCCCTCGTGCAGCCATGGAGACTCTTGGATGTGAAGTCCGAGATGATAACCATGTCCCCCTCCCAAGCCTCCTGGGACATCACCTAGAGGGCGTTGGGGGTGCAGGGAGCAACTCCTATTGGCATCTTTTCTGGTCATTCTCTGTGGTCACTATGCAAGCTCCCAAGACACAGCCTCCGGTCCCACACACCCAAGTCCCTTCTCTCACTCCCAGACCCCCGCCTGCTTAATGAGTAAGGGCAAAGTGAGATAGCCCCAGACTCACCCACCTTCCTCCCTCAACATCCTGGCTTGGGAGTAGAGTCAGGTTATTCTAGGATCTATTCAAATCATTTACAGCCTTTGAAGCAAAGAACAACAGGAAACAGATGGCATTGACAAGACTACTCATGAGACACTGACAGTAACTCCCATCTCAATTCCCTTCCCAATTCCAGGAGTCCTTGGGTGGAAAGGACTCAGGGATTTACAGTAATCAATGCCTGCCACGTGTGGAGTGCTATACTAGGAGTTTCATGAGTGTGACTTCACTGGATCCTCCTTCCGTCATCTCATTCATTTGTCCTCCTGATGAATGTTTATTACTCACCTACTATGTGCCAGGCTCTGTGCTGGACCCTGAGATATAATGATGAATGCCACAGATATGGCCCTGGAGATGTTCTCCTGGAGCTTGCAGATAGGGGAGAAAAGGCATTAATCAGATAACCCCATGTGTAAATGTAAGTGTGCTGCTGTGAGAGGTGCAAGAAAGGAGAGAGTTGTGGTTCCATGAAGGCTTATTATTGGAGTTTGAGATCAGAAAAGGCTTCCCTGAGGAAGTTACACTTGAGCTGAAATATGAAAGATGAGTCTGAGTTGAGTGGGTGAAGAGAGGAAAGCTTTCCATGTTGAGTTTAAGGTGCCTTTAAACAACCAAGAAGAATTGTCAAGTAGACTTCAGAGTAAAGCTCTGAGCTAACAGTACTAAAATTTGTGAGTCATTTGTTATAGGTGTATTTGAAGCTAGGGCATAGATGATGTTCACTCATTCGAAGCACTAAGTGAACAAAACAAAGTCCCTGCCCTTGTGGAGTTTATAATCTAATGGAGGAAGACAGAAAACAAACAAACAAATAAATATTTTTATCTATATCCCTTACAAACCACCTGACATTTTCTTTGATTAAAATACCTAAGGAGAGTTGAGTAGTCTGATCTTCCAAAAAAAATTTTTGATCTTCCAAAAAATAGTAATTTGTGGGCTTTTTTGCCCAACATGTTAAGATTTTATTTACCAAGCCTCTTTGTTGTACAGAAAGTAAAAATGCTGTTACAATCTCAGTGTAAGTGGTAGCCACACGTGGTTGACTTACCAATCGCAGCTCTCCACCCTACCGCAGGAGTCTTACACGGAACTCTGACAATGCTTATAATTTTGTTGTTGCTTATAAATTTGTTATAATGCTTGGTGGTAGATTCCCAAGAGGGACTAAATGGATGAAGGCAGAACGTCAAAGGAACTCTTCTTTGGTTCTTTGCGTGGGTGGGTGTCCTAGGGTTTGTATCACAGCTACCTTAAAAAAAAAGCTGCCAACTCCATTTGAGCAGTCCAGACAATACGGAACTCAAGACAAAATAAAGCAAGGTAGTTTTTTTGTGCGGGTTATTTGGAGTCTGTCTTTCAGCTTTCCCATTTTCTTCGTCCCCTTCATCCTCATCCTCATTGTCTTCCTCTTATCAACTTCTCCATCACATCCGAATTCTTCCCTCCCTTGACTTCATCTTCATCCGCTTCCCCTTCTGCATCTTCCTCTTCATCATCAGACTCTTCCTCCTCACCATTTTTCTCCTCTTCCTAGTGTTCATCTTCTCCTCCTTCTTTCTCCTCTTCTGGGGGGGGATAAGGATTGACGGAGTAAGGTTGCTATTTCCTCTAGGCTTGAAATCCTTACTAATTAAGTACTGTTTGAGAATAGAGATTTGAAGCAAAGAAAGAGCAAACCATGTGGCTCTCTCAGGCTCTCTTAGTGTTCTAGGCAGAGGGACGAGCAAATGCAAAGGTCCTGAGGAGGGAACAAGCTTGACATGGTGGAGCAGGTCACAGAGGGCTTCGTAGGCCGTTGTAAGAACTTTAACTTTTATTATGAATGAGAAGAGAGCCACTGGGCAGTCCCGAGCAGAGCAGTGACATGCTCTGACTGACATTTTAAAAGTACCACTCTGGCTGCTGGTGGAGGGGAAGGGAGAGAAGCAAAGGCACCAGTTAGGAGGCTTGGGCCAAGATGCCAATGGATAGAGGTGGTCACCAGTGGTCAGATTCTTGCTCTATTTTGAAGGTAGAGCTGATGGAATGTGCTGAGGGGCAGCTTCTGGGAGGGAGAGGAAGAGAGGAGTCAAGGTTAAGCGAGATCTTTGAGGACTAGAGAGATGGAGGCCCCGCTCACTGAGATGGGGAAGGCTGACGAGGCAGTGGGTTTGAGGGGAGAATCAAGAGTTCAGCTTTAGACACGTAAAGTGTTGAATACCCAGTTGGAGATGCTGAGATTGCCTAGAGACAGAGTACGGAATGAGAAGAGGAAAGAAGAGGGCCTGGGACTGGACCTAATGATCAGGTAACACAATAGGAGCCTGCAAAGTAGGCACTGACCCTACACTGAGAACGGAAAATTGCTTGTAGGCTACAGCAACATGGGGGTCATTGGTGATTAGCAACAGCCTGTCAGTGAGGTATTAAGACCAGAAACCAGATGAAAGGGGATGGGGGGAGATGAAGAAAAGAGAAAGACAACAGGTGTAGCAAACACTTTCAAGAAGTCGGGATGTCCAGGGGAGTTGTGCAAGTTACTGTTGTTCCCATTTTACAGTTAAGAAACTGAGGCCCAGAGAGTTTGCTTCTTCAAGGTCATACAGAGAATAAGGTGAAATTGGGATTTGAAAGCAGGGCAATGCGATCCCAGATCCCTTGCTTTTTCCACTTCACGACAGATGTCTTCTCAGTTCTTGTGACTTCAAAAGTACAAGAGGAGACACATAAAAAAAAAAAATATTGCAGAGGTGGAGGGGAGAGCCCCTTGAACAGTAGAGAAGTAAAGACAAGAACGGCAGAAACCAGGACTAGCTAACCTGTCCAGATGCGAGGGAGAGCAGGTGCTTTTTCCTGGAGCTGAGGAGTCTCTGGCTGGCTTCCCAGGGAGGCCCTGTGAGCACATTTCCAGCAGCCTCCGACTGCAGTGCCAATGCAGCTTTGCAAATACTCTGCCTTTTAAAAAATGTCATTTCTCCTTAATCTTCATCCCTCCAATCCCAGAACAATTTATAACAATTTGCATATTTACTGTTTTGTGGCACGTACAGTGAAAAGAGTGAAAGGTTTGCAAATGCTTATTTTGTAAGGCTTTCCCTTCAGTATTGACTTCTGTTCAGTTCAACAAACATGCCTTGTGCTGTACGTGGCCATGTGCTGTGGGGAGTACAAAGATGAAAACTTACACTTCATCTCCAAAATGGAATCCCATGCAGCCATTACCGAGCTTGCTTTGAGAGAATAACGATGCAGGAAGTGCTCCGCTACACCAACAGGGAAAAGCAGATCGCAAAACAGCCCACACTATGTGATGGCAAGAGGGAGTGGAGGAGAAAGGAGTGACAGGGAGGGAGAAAAGGAGAGAGGTTCCTTGACATGTATTGTAAAAGGATACGCTAAATTATTAACAGAGGCCAACTCTGGAAGGTTGGGTTACTGATGATTTAATTATTATTACTATTATTATTATTATTATTATTATTATTATTTTGGCTGTGCCATGAGGCTTGCGGAATCTTAGTTCCCCGACTAGGGATCGAATCCAGGCCCCACAGTGAAAGCACTGAGTCCTAACCACTGGACCGCCAGGGAATTCCCTAATTTTCTTTTCTATTCCCTAGATGTTCTACAAGGTGTGTATATTACTTTCATCATCAAAAAGGCAATAAGTGACATATTTTTTCAATATTTTTTATTGAGACATAGTTTATTTACAATGTTGTGTTAATTTCTGCTATACAGCAAAGTGATTCAGTTATACATATATATATACACATATATATATACATTATTTTTTAAAATATTCTTTTCCGTTACGGTTTATCATAGGATACTGAATATAGTTCTCTGTGCTCTACAGTAGGACCTTGTTGTTTATCCGTTCTATATATAAAGGCTTACATCTGCTAACCCCACCTCCCACTCCATTCCTCCCCCAACTCCCTGCTCCTTGGCAATCACCAGTCTGTTCTGTGTCCTTGATTCTGTTTCATAGATAGGTTCATTTGTGTCATATTTTAGATTCCACATATAAATGATATCATATGGTATTTGTCTTTCTCTTTCTGACTTACTTCATTTAGTATGATAATCTCTAGTTGTATCCATGTTGCTACACATGGCATTATTTCATTTTTTATGGCTGAGTAGTATTCCATTGCATATGTGTTCCACATCTTCTTTATCCACTCATCTGTCGATGGGCATTTAGGTTGTTTCCACGTCTTGGCTATTGTGAATAGTGCTGCTATGAACATAGGGGTACATGTATCTTTTTGAGTTATAGTTTTGTCTGGATATATGCCGAGGAGTGGGATTGCTGGATCACACGGTAGCTCTATTTTTAGTTTTCTGTTTTCCACAGTGGCTGCACCAATTTACATTCCCACCAAAAGTGTAGGAGAGTTCCCTTTTTTCCACATCCTCTCCAGGATTTGTTATTTGTAGACTTTTTAATGATGACCATTCTGACCATTGTGAGGTGGTTCCTCAATAAATCATGTTTTAAAAGAGAAGCAGGAGGCATAATTTTGGTCCTCCATGGGCTTGCGATCTCCTAGGGGAGGTAGACATATAGAAGTGGCCAGAATAAACGGCAGGCTTTTTGTGGCCGCCTTTGTAGAATGGGCTGGCTCCTAAATTTGCAGACCCCTTTACTTCCTGTCTTATTGCTGGAGCCGTCTGGACCCTAATCTATGCATCCACTGGGCATCCTCTCGTGTCTCTCTTTCCCCCTGCATTACCTTGCAAGCTCCCAAGGCATCTCTGGGTCTGCACAGCCTGGTATCAAGTCTAGTTTGTGTGTCCTGCTAGTTGCTCTTGTAATTAAAGGGTCAGCTCCTTCCATCTCTCGCTCCTGCCCCTCCATAGCTCTGATGTGAATTGCCTCATTGAAGAAGCAACCAAAATGGAGAAGATCAAGTTTCAACACATCGTGTCCATCTACGGGGTATGCGAGCAGCCCCTGGGTATTGTGATGGAGTTCATGGCCAACGGCTCCCTGGAGAAGATGCTGCCCACCCACAGCCTCTGCTGGCAGCTCAAGTTCCGCATCATCCATGAGACCGGCTTGGCCATGAACTTCCTCCACAGCATTAACCCACCACTGTTCCACCTGGACCTCAAGCCAGGCAACATCCTCCTGGACAGCCACATGCATGTCAAGGTAAGGACCCTAGTGAACCCCTCTGCCCCCTTTCGCTCCAGAGCCTTCTCCAGATGAACAGGATTATTTACTGCCTGACTAGCCTGTCAAGAGTTTTTGTTGTTGTTGTTGTTTTTAATATTTATTTATTTATTTATTTGGCTGTGCCAGATCTTCGTTGCGGCATGTGGGATCTTTAGTTGCGGCATGCGGGATCTTTTTAGTTGCGGCATGCAGGTGGGATCTAGTTCCCTGACCAGGGATCGAACCCGGGCTCCCTGCATTGGGTGTGTGGAGTCTTAGCCACTGGACCACCAGGGAAGTCCCCTGTCAAGAGTTTTAAGCAGCTCCCTTCATGGACAAATACCGAAGGCAGGGATCACACCTAAAACAGATAGATGCACAGTGAAATTTGGTGCATGAAACTGGGTATCAGGATGCCTGCAAAAACCCTCTTTGGATGTCAGTCTTCCATTTCTAATGTGGGTAGAATAATCTCTATCCCATTCTTTGCTTCAAGTGAGAATGTGTGTAAATGAGATGTTCTTAAGAAAGGTCATGATGGCCATTTTTTCAGTTCCTAAAACACGCCCCGCTTTCATTTCTGCCCCAGGACCTTTGCACATGCTGTTTCCACTTCCAGGAACAGTGTTCCCCCACTCCCTCTTTATCCAGCAAAGGCCTACACATCTTTCAGGTCTCAGCTTAAACAGCACCTCCTCAGGGAGGTTTTCCCTGATCCACCCCCGTGGGCCCCTGTTATATACCCTCGCTGTACCTCTCTTTTCATACTGCTAACCCCAATTTTAAGTATATAGTCATTTGTGGAACTATTTCATTAGTGACTATACCCCCTATTTGAATAAGCACTTAGGAGAGTAATGGGTGCGAGGGTTTCATCATTCTTATCTGCTGCCTGATCCTCAGTATCCAGCCTAGTTGGCACTCAGTGAATTGTCCATTTATTGATGTATGAATGAATCAATGGATGGAAGCAAAGTCAGAGATAAATATACATGGTGTCAATGCTTCAGGGCCCGTGAAAGTGGGATGAACAGAAGCTCACCAAAGATGCCACTTTATCCACAGTCCCTTTGGGTAATGGCCACACCTACCACGTACTTACCATGTGCCAGGCACTGTTCTAAGTGCCTTTTGCATATTTCCTTATTTAATGCTCATAATAGCACTGTGAGTTAAGTACTTGTCTTGTTTCCCTTTTATAGATGAGGAAATGGAGGCTCTGAGAAAATAAGTAACTTGTTCAAGGTTATCCTGTGGTACATGGTGGTGCTGGGAGAGAGCTTATGGTCTCAGCAGCTGCACTACACTGGCAGCGAAGATAGTGGGAGGGATGAGAAACTCAAGGCAGTTTTCTGGAGGCAAGACTGTGTTGCCCCCCATCCCCGTCCGGGCTTCCTCCCAGGTTTCGGACTTCGGCCTGTCCAGGTGGATGGAACAGTTGACCCGGATGCAGTACATCAAGAGGTCAGCTCTGCAGGGCACCCTCAGCTACATCCCCCCTGAGATGTTCCTGGAGAGTAACAAGGGCCCAGGGCCCAAATACAATGTGTACAGGTGAGATGGAGGCTGGGCTCCAGGCCACATACCCAGGGCGTAGCTTGTTGTCAACGCCCTGCCTGGACCCCAAGGCCCAAAGGGCAGGGCAGGACAAGGATGAGGTCCGGCCCCTCCCTGCCCACGTGGGAGGAGGAGGGATGCGGGGGGGATTCTGGCTGGAGAGGCATTGCCTGGGTTTGTGTGGTCCATGGGGCCCCCCCTGCTGGATATCCGAGAAAGCCACTCAGGGCGCGCTTTCCCCTGTCTGCAGCTTCGGGATTGTCATCTGGCAGATCCTCACTCAGAAGAAACCGTATTCAGGTAGCAGGCGACAGTGGCACCGTCAGATGGGGCCCCGGAAGGGACTGGGAGGCTGGGGGCTCGTGGGGGCAGGGGCCGGCGGCAGGTTTTTGTTGGGGACCGTATTGCTCTTTAAGGGTTCCCGTCCTCACCCTCCTTCCTTCCTCCCCCTGCTTTCTAGAGCTCACATGACCGTGAAAGAAAGGGCAACCCTCAGCCCAGACTGTACTTTCTGCCTCTAGTTCCTTTGCTTCAGAGTGTTCTCTCCTGTCTCTCTCACCCCCAACCCTGCCACCCAGGTGTCAGGTAAATAGAGTGTCAGGGAATTTGGATAATCCAGCAAAGTTCAAAATCAAAGCCTGTAACTAGGCCTGCTGGTCAGTCCTGCCGTCTTTGGACAGCAAAAAACCGCAGTGAGGGGCCATGGCCGGTCTCGGCCTGGGAGGGGCTGGAGCTGGACCAGAGACCCAGCTGCTCAAATCTGAGCCTCAAGTCAGCCTGCAATCTAGTTATTAACTCATTGGGCATTTATGGAGCCCCTGCTGTGTGCACCGCTCTGTCGGGGTCCTCAGAGCCCCCATGTCCTGCCCAGCCCCTCTGGCCCTGCCTCAGCACCCGCACAGCCTGGGCCCCCTCTTGCAGGCTTCAACATGATGACCATTATGGTGCAAGTGGCCTCAGGCCTGCGGCCCTCCCTGCAGCCTGTCTCTGATGAGTGGCCGGCTGAGGCCCAGCAGATGGTGGACCTGATGAGGCGCTGTTGGGACCAGGACCCCAAGAAGAGGCCCTGCTTTCCAGGTTCTCATCAGCCTGATGTACACAAGGATGAGGGAGATGGGTGGGGCTGGGGGGCCTGCGGGCCAGGAGCGGTGGTTGAAGCCCCGGGCCACTCCTGAGAGCTCTGCAGGGAGGGCCCTGCGTGACACTAGGGCAGACTCTGTACCACAGTGTGGTGTTGGCAGGGGGTGGGAGGGTGGGGGGGTGGATGGCAGAGGGCCAATGGCAGCTGAGGACTGCGGTCTGGTCTCTTTGGGTTAATGCGTAACCCTATGGGAGGTAGAAAAGAAAACCATTGCTGGAAGGCATCTGGGCCTGGCTCTGTTGCTTCTGAGACTCCAGTTAGCCTGCGTCCTCTCAGGCTGCAGTGTCCTCATTTGTAAAATGTTCCCAGACCATGAGATCACAGGCATGATGGATCGTGCAGTCATCCACTCCTTTAGGGACTATGCAAATGTATGCATGTGTGTAAGCGTGAGCATCTTAGCGATCGCCTAGTCCTGCCCCCTTTGCTTTATGGAAGAGGTCTGACCCTCCAAAAGGGTCAGAGACTTGCCAAATGTGGCCCCACTGAGCCAAGGCGGGACCCTAGCTTGCCTGCCTCCTGGTGCGCATGTGTGGATGCCCCCGAGCCCAGGGATGGGTTTTGGGAGGGGGGACATGGGACATATTAGGGTATTTAAAATGGGGAAGAACTGCAGGCCAGCCTGTCACTTCTTTTGCTTTCTCTCTGTTTCGCGGAGCAGACATCGCAGTGGAGACAGACATGCTGCTGTCCCTGCTCCAGAGTCCTGTGGTTGACCCAGAGAGCGAGGCCCTTGCCAGGAAGGTGTCCTGCACAGCGTGTCTGTGCCGGCCCCGGGAGGTGAGTGCGTGTGGGGCGGGCCTGGTCTCCGGCAGGCACTGAGGATGCGTGCACAGGTCCCTCCTCACGAGGCTGCCTGGCTGAGGGGCAGGTGGGGACCGGAGCCAGTGCACGCTCTGCTGGCCAAGCCAGGCAGCCACTCGGGGACACCTTTTCTTACCTTGCTCGAAGATGCTCTAAGGGCTGCTGGTAGCCGTGGCTCAGAGCCTCTGAGAAGGACATGCCATCCCTCACATGTGTGACATTAAACAGAGCCTGTCCTGCAGAGGGAGACCTCGGCTCTCCCAGGCTCTCACACCCTACGGGTCAGCGTCCTCCCGGCTCTGCTGTCCTTTCCCTCACCTGGGAACCAGCCGTGGGCTACCGTGGGGCTCCTGGCTGAACCCACAGGGCCGCCCTGCCTTCCCTGTGGCCCAAGGGGAAGTCAAGGCCCTGGGCCACCTCCTTCTGGCAGGGCCTCCTCTGCTCGGGGATCTCCCCTAGACACAGCTGGTGGCAGGGATGAGAGAGGAGGGGGTCTCCTAGCACAGGGTGAAATGTGAGTCCTGACAGGTGAAGGGAGGAGTGGAGGCCGGCATAGGCCAGAACTGCCCTGATCATCTGATCTGCCCCGTGTCTTCTGGTTCCCCCTCCCCAGGTCAGTGAGGAGATCAGCCAGGAGCTAACAGACAGCGGTGAGTCCAGAGTGCGCAGCTGGAAGCAGAGAACCCACAGCGGAGGAGAAAGTGGACTCAGACCATATCCTTTCCCCATCCTCCCTGGCCCACCCTCCTCCCCAGGCCTGTCACAAATCAGGAGTCGCGTCAGTTTTCAACTCCGGTTGCATATTAGAATTACTTGGGGAATGAAAAAGTATACGATGCCTGAGCCACCCTAGAATAATTCAATCAGAATCTCTGGGGGTTTGGCCTGAGCAGTGATTTTCATTTGTTTGTTTTTTTTTTGTTTTGGAAATTGTTGCTTTTAATTCTAATACACCACTGGGTAGAGCAGGAGGAAGTGGGTCCTTAATGGCTCAGGAGGAGTTCAGATCTCAGAGCTCAGCTGCAAATTTATCTCCAATTTGCATTTATTTACTTTGTGCCAAGCACTGCTGGGGAAGTTCTTACCTACATGATATGATTTGTCCTCCCAGTGGTAGCATGAGGTTGGGCATTGTTCGTGTCCCCTTACGGATCAGGAGCTGGAAACTCAAAGAGGCAGAGAGCACGTGATGCGAAGAGGTAGAGTCAGGATTTGCACCCCGGCCTCTTTCTGCCTCATCCTTGTGGGAAGAACTGCCAGAGTCAGTTCTCTAGGACAGTGGAGCCTGCATAGAGATCCGGGATACCGGGAAAGACGTTGCCCTCACTCCTAGGTCTTTGTTCCTGGCTGGTACTTCCAGGAGGCAGGGGGATGGCCGAGGTGACCTCTGGACAGGTCAGAGGTCCTCTTCTCAATCTCACCTTCCTCCCAGCAGACTCAGGAGACGACTTGAAGCGGGTCCTGCCTCTCTCAGACAGCGAGAGCCTGGTCCTGAGCGATGAGCAGCTGCACGTCCGTGAGAGCAAGGTCACCCCCCTCCACTTCCTGGTGGCTCAGGGCTGCCTGGAGCGGGTGAGGCTTCTGCTGGCCCAGGAGGTCCACGTGGACTGCCAGACGGCCTGCGGCTACACTCCCCTCCTCGTCGCCACCCAGGACCAGCACCCTGACCTCTGTGCCCTGCTCCTGAAGCACAGTGCCGACGCCAACCTGGCGGACGAGGACGGCTGGGCCCCGCTGCACTTCGCAGCCCAGAATGGGGACGACCGCACTGCCCGCCTCCTCCTGGACCACGGGGCCCGTGTGGATGCCCAGGAGCACGAGGGGTGGACCCCGCTCCACCTGGCTGTGCAGAAAAACTTTGAGAATGTGGCACGGCTTCTGGTCTCCCGTCAAGCTGACCCCAACCTGCAGGAGGCTGAGGGCAAGACCCCTCTCCACGTGGCCGCCTACTTTGGCCATGTCAGCCTGGTCAAGCTGCTGACAGGCCAGGGGGCCAAGCTGGATGCTCGGCAGAGAAACCTGAGGACACCACTGCACCTGGCAGTGGAGCGAGGCAAAGTGAGGGCCATCCAACACCTGTTAAAGAGTGGGGCGGCCCCTGATGCCCTTGACCAGAGAGGCTACAGCCCACTGCACATCGCCACTACCAGGGGCAAGCACCTTATCGGCAAGATGCTGCTCAGGTACGGCGCCAGCCTCGAGCTGCCCACCCACCAGGGCTGGACGCCCCTGCATCTAGCAGCCTACAAGGGCCACCTGGAGATCATCCACCTGCTGGCTGAGAGCCACGCAGACGTGGGGGCTCCCGGAGGCATGAACTGGACCCCCCTGCACCTGGCTGCCCATCACGGGGCGGAGGTGGTGGTGTCCGCACTGCTGCAGTGTGGGGCTGACCCCAATGCTCCCGAGCAGTCAGGCTGGACGCCCCTCCACCTGGCAGTCCAGAGGGGGGCCTTCCTGAGCGTCATCAACCTCCTGGAGCACCGCGCAGATGTCCATGCCCGCAACAAGGTGGGCTGGACGCCTGCCCACCTGGCCGCCCTCAAGGGCAACATGGCCATCCTCAGAGTGCTGGTCAAGGCCGGTGCCCAGCTGGACACCCAGGACGGGGTAGGCTGCACACCCCTGCAGCTGGCCCTCTGGAGCTAAAAGCAGGGCATTGTCGCCTTCCTAGAGGGCAAGGAGCCCTCACTGGCCATTCTGGCCGGGGCTGAGCCTGGAGCCCAGATGGAAGTTTAGACAACCTGTGGTCTCCTTACCTGTAAGGAAGAGAGGTTGGTGGAAGTGAAGCTGGGCTTCTGGCAGGGCCCCTTCCCTGTCCTTGCCAGCTGCCCCTTAGACCTTGAGAGGAGACGGGAACCTGGTCCCCTGGGTGGTGGAGGGATGGGGAGAGGAACACGGAGGTTGTAGCTGGGGAAGGGGCCCTGGCTCAGAGACGTCCTTTCAGCCCTTCCTGCATGTGTGTCTCTCGCCAACTGTCAGCCTCCTCCTCCTGTACCTGGACTCAAGCCCCCAAAGTGAGTTCCCTCTTTATTCCCAAGGTTCCTGCCACCTTTAACCACTTGCCCCTGAGTCCACAGGGGCCCTTGCATCCTAGAACTCTCTCTGAAGAAGGAGGGAGGCACAGAGGAGAGGGAAGTGTTCCCTCCCAGCTCACGTCTGTGTCACTTGGCCCCTTTCTTCAGGCGCGGTCAGGACAGCCAGACACACGTGCTTTGTGCAAGGGCAGGAGCTGAAAGTTCGGAGGAGTTTCCCACTTCCAGTTGAAAGCCCCGGCCAAGAGCCCATTGCTGCACTGACCACCTTCCTGGCGGCTCTGGTCCCAGGGCCCAGGTCTGCCATACAGTCTCTTGCGGGGAAGGAAGGGTCTGCTCCAACCGCCCACGAGTGACCTTACATGGGACGCTTGGTCCCTGGTCCCCCTGCCTCACCCGTCACCCTTTGCTCTGTCCAGTTATATGGCCGGTTTCAAATCTGACTGCAATAAAGCTGTGGCTCTGAGTCCCCGCCTTAGAGGTGGACTGGCCCGTGGCGCCAGGCTGGCTATGGGGGCTGGTGGTGTTAGTCTGGCGTACGCGTGTGCACGTGTGCGGTGTGGTGTGTATGTGATCGTGTGTGAGTTCCCGCTGGGGAGGAGGCGGGGGCAGACGTGGGGAGGTGGACGGTGGTGATGTCACCTGGAGGGGAGGTATCTGGGCTTGGTGTGGAGCTTGCCGGGCAGGGACTTCCTCCTTGGCAGCGACTCAGGGAGCTCTGTCCTGCCCCCATCAGCTGGCCTGGCCTGGTCTGCGAGTTGCAGGGCAGGTCGGGGCAGGCCTGGGATTGCTCAGACTAGCCTTGTGTGACCAGTCCCGGGCTCAGCGGCCAGCAGCTTCTCCTTCCTCTCTGGCTCTGCCGGGGCTGGCCCACCGTTGGGAGGGGACGGGGCGGGACTGCGGGTGGGAGCAGGACGGGTGCCCTAGGGGTCCTCTCCTGCTCCTCTGTCCCTCTTCACACTGCCGGAGCAGCCCCTCCAACTCAAGGATGTTGTGTAGTTGTCAGAGAAGAGGAATCTTCTGCCCCAGCCACTGGCCAGCTCCAACCCCAGCCAACCTGCAGGCTTGCCTTTCAGTGTCACCCTCATGGGCTGAGCGCGGGGCCATCAGTCACCAGCCTCACGTGGGCGTGGGGTAAGAGAGGCGGAGCAGAAGACACCTGTCGCCCCACGGACGTGCTGAGTGCAAGAGTCCGTTCTAGCAGAGCTGGTGGCACAGGTCTCCCATCCTGTGGTCTCTGGGCTGTGGTGCCAGCCTCAAGGACACTTCACCCCACCAAGCCACGGACTACAGCCACCACAGAGAGTCCTGAGAGCAGCTTTGAATGGGGTTGTGCCCTAGAACAAAGGCTATAAATCAAGCCGGCACATTAGGATCTCCTGGGTGAGGTGTGGCAGGGTGGGGAGGAATGGAAGGGTTTTTAAAGTACCCGGCCCTACCCTTGACCAGTTAAACCAGAATCTCCAGGGCAGGATCCTGGTATTAGCTGGAGAGCAGCCAGGGCTGAGGACCACCACCAGGGGGCGTCCCGTGGTTTCTCTCTGGGCCCTTCTTGGCATCACCATGAAGACAGTCACCAGCCAGCAGCCTGGGTGGTGGTCTTCTCCTCTCCTGGTTGGATGAGTGGAGACTCCGGAGGACCGGGGCAAGGCTCACTCAGCGGACTGTTTCATCTTCTTGCTCCCTGCTAGCTGCCTGGCCCATTCTCCTCGTTCTCCCTGAGACTAAGCCTTGGGCAAAACTTGTAGTGAAAAATGCCCCTGGGAGTTCTGTCTTTCCTAGAACGCGCTGGAGCAGGAAGAGGAAAGGGAGGGGGCACAGTGCTGTCTGCTTCTCCTCACACCCTGAGGTCTGAGTCTAGCTCCAAGGCGAGGATTCTGCACGAGCCAGAGAAGGGGCGTGGGGCTGCATGTTCAAAGCCAAGCAAGCTCAGAACAATTCGTGCGAATGGTCAGGAGTGAACCACGGAAGGACAGTGGTGTCTGGCTTATCCTATTGGGAAGAGTTTGAGGAAAGACTTTGAAGAATGCAGTTAGAAAAGGTAAATGATTTTTTTTTTTTCTTGCACCTATGGTCCTATAAATGGCAGAGATCCCATGGAGATGCACATGGGACCATCCCTAGGATTCATTTCAACTCTGATGATCCCAGGGTCTAAGCAGAGACCCTCAGACCCCTGCTTTCTCTACTGCCTTCCTCCAAGAGATAACTGAGGTCGCAATTTCAGGCCAGCTCCAGCCAACACAGCCCTATCATTGCTTTTCATCACCTTCTTCTCCCTTCCCAAGCCACCCCTAGCCAGACACAGACCCTACAGACACACACAGCATCTACCCTGAGTCCCATTTCAACAGAGCTGCCTTCTAGAGGTTTCCTAGGGACGTTTCGAATCGGATTTTAGTAAAGCCTTTGCAATTCCCAAGGAGAGGATCTCGGTTGAATTTCAAACCTGTTTAGGGGAGATTGGGGTAGACGAGGATAGGAACCCTTAATTTCCTACTGGATGTTTCCACGTGAAGATCCTATAGACCCTTAAACTCAGTGTCCCAAACTGAGCCTCCCTTCCCCTCCCAAGCCTGCTCCTCGTACTTCTTAGCTGAGGGGACTCCTAACCTAGGAGTCTCTCTAGACCAGCACTGCCCAACAGAACTTTCTGGCAGGATGGAAACCTTCCACATCTGCCACTTCAAATGTGGCTGATGCAACTGAGGGACCCAATGTTTAATTTCGACAAGTTAAATTTAAGCAGCTACAGGTGGCTGGTGAACAGACAGCCCGGTCTACACTCTTCCTCTCCCTCTCCCCCCATCCAATCAGTCACCAAGCTGAGTGGGGTTCATCAGGAAGGGCTTTCCGGCAGCTGCAATGTTAGAGGAGGACAAGGGCATAGCAGACAAGGGGCAAAGGCCCGGGCTAGGCGGGAGAGGCCGGGGCACGGGAGACTGGGGAATGTGAAAGAGCAATCAAGCTGTTTGTGGGCGCAGACAGCACAGCGGAAGAGCGGGGGCGGGGGAGGGTGGGTACTTCACTGGGAGACCATGACGCCATTCATGATTCCAGAGCTTGGACTCAACATGAGGGTCAACTGTGAGCTCCGAGCAGAGGGAGGGTGCCATCGGAATGAACCACGTATTCCAAAGACCCCTCAGCCATGTGTAGGGTAAGGAAACGGGTGGTGGAGAAAGGGGTCCTGCCTGTGAAGGGCCCTGTAGTCTGGCAGAGCTGGGGCGAGGTCTTTACCTAGACTCTGAGCTCCGCCTCTCTCTTTGTAACGCGTATTGTTGAGGGGATGAAATCAGATCACGCACATCCCCGGCTGGCACTGGGACTCCCGTTACTTTGCTTCTCCTCCATTGTTCTGGTTCTGTCCTTTCTCACCATTATCCCGTCCACCCCCTCACTGCCCTCCATCTAGACAGGAGCCTCCTTCCCCATTCCCAGCGCTGCTGCTTGAGCCAATCCATCCCTCCCCAAGGAGGGCCCTGGGAGACGGCACCACCTATCTGGCTGTCCCCAGAGATGCAGGCGGCCCTGTTTGTTCTGCCTGGGAGGGCTTTTGTGCTGGGAGGAGCCGTCCCTCAGGGGGCTTCTCCTGGTTGTGAGGCCAGGAGACCAGAAGGAACAGGGAGGTTGGCAAGCTGTATCAACAGGAGTTAAAGTGCAGCACGGAAGTCCAAAGAGGCTTCTGTGATGTCTCAGAAGGCGGGCCGGCTCTGGGAACCAGTGGCGTCTGCCCCCGAGTCCCGGCACCTGTGTAACCTCACGCTGCAGTCACCAAGGGTTCCCCTGGTCCTACAGCTGGTCCTGCCACTCTGCTCACAAGCACAGGCCCCCTCCACCCGCCCCCCGCCCTGCGCTGTGCTCCTGGGTCAGGGTCCTGCCTATTCCTCAAGACCCAACTTGCCTGTCCCTGCGTGTGAAGCCTTCTATGACTGCCCAGCTGGAGATGGTCACTCTGTCCCAATACCCCCTGGGGTGAGGTTCCTGCCTGGATGTGAGCGCATGGCTGCATCGGCTTATTTCCGCGTTACACCCGGTCCTCCCTCTGCACTCCGTCCGTACCTGCTGGATAGGATATAGGCAGCAGGGCTGTTACTGTAACTTCAGGGAGAGAGGTAGCTGCCAGTCTGGGCTGAGACGAGGAGGGAAGCTGTTGGGGGCTGGGTAGTGGAAAGGCTCTGAAGCTGGGCCAGCCACTAGCCTGTGACCCTCGGCTGCTGAAGCTGGGCCAGCCACTAGCCTGTGACCCTCGGCTGCTGAAACGTCCTTAGACTTCGCTGCATCATCTAACGGAGATAATGCTTATCTCGTGGGCTTGCGGTAATGATCGACCCGGATGCCCGGTGGTCAAAGGGCAAAGCTGTTAGTAAGCACTCCACACAGTGTTTTCTTGCAGTTTCTCCCAAGTCAGAGGAATTTTTCGCTTGGAAGGGGGCACAGACAACCTAGCCTTCTGCAGCCTTTTGGCAAAGATGCTCTTGGAAGCGGCTGCCTGTTTTTCTTTGCCAGCCTATCCAGGGGAGGAAGGGCCGGCTCTTCTTCAGTGCCTTGGTGTGGACCGTGGCTCTGAGACCTCGTGGGACACACCTAAAGTAGTGTCAGGTCAGCTGTAGGGCAGGGCAAGCCCCACCCGTGGGTCCTGCCGACTGACACGCAGCTGAGAGGCCCCAGGAGCCAGACAGGGGGTTCAAGGTCAGCCAAGCAAGGTGGCCATGTCTGCATCTACCAGCAGAGGGTAGGGTCCAGGGCTGATGTTCCGATGGGCAGAGGCAGCATGAGGGCTCAGCCTGCACAGAGAGGACACGTGGATGAAGACAGCAACTGCACAGTGGGTGGGGTGTGGGGTGGGCAGCAGAGGTCTGTACATGAGGCTGAGAAGGGCCGGGTCAGGTCCCTGCTGCAGGCTTCTGGACTCTGGAGCCCAGAGCAGCACCTGCTGCGGGGAGAACTAGACCACAGAACATGTCTCCTCCAGGCACTTTCCTCCCTCTCTTGCCCACTCCATCTTTTCCCTGCCCCGGATGCAGCACAGAGCCTGGCCTCCACGGACTACTCTCATGGGGCCAACAGGACAGTGTTTGGACTTGGGCCTGGTCAGGAAAACCCAGAAGTTGTGCATGCCGTAGCTTTGTTCCTACAAAATCCCCTGCCTCTCCCATGTCCCAGGTGGTACCACCTCCGTCCCCCGCCCTGCTTCATCTGCAACATCTGACTCCCACTGCCCCCGAGGTTCTGGGGAGGCTGCCTCCCTCTCTCCAGCCTCACACACACATCTCCAGGTCTCAGGACAGAGCCGGGGTGAAGACTGGAGAAAGTGCAGGCAAGTGTGGTGGTCACACAGCATTTCCTCTGGACTCAGTGCTGCACGGCTCCAACCACGTAAAAGGCCTTTCCAGATACCCTCCAGGTCAGGGGTTCTGCCCAGCAGCTCTCACCCTGCTTTATTTGCCAAGTAGCAAAGGTGGGATGGGAGAGGGAACGGGAAGCTGTTCCTACCAGGTGCCTCCTTCTGCCTGCCCCCAATAACCCCACAGAGCCAGAGTGGATCTCCCTCTGCACACATGGTCTACTCTCTTCCTGCCAGCTTCCTGCTTCCCTGGATCCCCCAGAAGCAGAGCCAGGGGCACCTGGTTGGCGGGAGAGGAACTTCGGGCGCATGGATGCCCAGAGTCTGGCCTCCCACTACTGAAACCCCACTAAAAGCTGCTCCCCCTAACCTGCGCCCCTCCCACCCCAGCACCTACTCATTTACTCTTGCAGCCCAAATGGCCATCATAGTCACCCCAAGGGCCGCATCCTAAAAGTCTGGTCCCAAATGGTTTTTCTTTTTCTCTCTCCTTTAAAAATTTTTTTTTCTGACTACAGTAGCCTCTCGCAACTTCACCCGGGACTGGTCAGGGAAAGGGCAGGATGAATAATGAAAGATGTAGAGTTGAAAGACCTGGGCTCAAAGACCAGCCTTGACACCTGGGCAACCACCCTCCCTGTATGAAAGGCTTCTCCTCCCCTGGGGGTTATGAGGACAGGACAGCACTTGGGGCGAGGCCCACCATGGCCGCTGCATAGATGGTTGCTAAGGCTACGGACATAGCCTGGGTCCTGGGGCCAGGGAGGGCAGAGAGGCAGTGGGGCACAGGGCCTGGCACGCATCCCCGGGACAGGGGTGGTGTGGGAAGGGATGCCCAGATAGGTGAGCACACTAGAAAGGCCCCCAAGGTGTGCCAGTCCCTGTGTGCGGGCCACTGACTGCCCTGTTCTGAGCCCACCAGGGAGCAGGCTATGCGGTTGCTTCTGTGGGGGCCCTCCTGCCCCGCCATTGAGGAAGTCCTCCACCGTCACACTTCTTGCCCTCACCAGGTCCCTACCTACTTGTTCCGGGCCAAGGCACGCCGGGGCTGCTGTCTCCCACTCAGCCTCATCATCTAGGTGAAGAGCGCCCTGGGGCGGGGCAGCGTGTGCTGTGGCAGTGGTCGCCACGCCCAGCCGGGGCTCTGCCAGGAGCTTTTACCACTATCGTGTGATTGTGGGTAACGCCCGGCGTCCACTGGATTGTGAACCTGCAAAGTCAGGGACGTTGACTCCCTTTTCCACTGTTCATTCCCAGCACCTCGCTCAGGGTCTGGAGCACAGTAAACAGTTGCTCAATAAATATTCACCGAGTAAGACAATGCCGGGTGGCTGGATGGATAAGGTGATGCAGTTTATCCTGCACTACTGCCTTCTCAATTCCCAGGACACCTCCCCAGCCCATCGCCCCCTGGGACTTCTCCAGAACCCACCAGGGGACGAATAAGGGCCTGAAGTTTGAAGACTTGCAGTCACAAACGGACATCTGAGAGGATGATGTAAAGTGCGCCACTGTGCCCGACCAGGAAGGCTCACGCCTTAAGTGGTGCTTCCTTGCTGTGCTCTGGGAGAGGGGGCTGGGGGGGTGCAGACTCCCCCTTCTGTAAAGGCAGATCAGTGATCCTTTGATTAAAAGGCATTCTACAGACAAAGACAAGCACAGAGGCAGAAGCACAGGGAAAGGCAGTGAGGAGAGAAAAATCAGAGCTGCAGCCTGCCCAGCCTCTGGCTTGCTACTGCCCTCACTGTCAGTGCAAAGGGGCCGCTGTCAGGGCCTCTTGCGAGAGAGCCAGAGCCTGGGTCGCCCCCTTCCACCTTGGCGTTCCTGGGTCGCACGCCATATCTTTGCCCCTGAAGCACCGAGGGGGGAGAGGGGGGAGCCCAGCCCTCCCCCTGCCCACTCCAGCTGTCAATCTGTTGTCTGGAAGAAAGACTTGAAGCTTCATGACAGCTGTGGGCAACTTTCCCTGCCCCGCCTCCCGCCCCTGCCTGCCCTCTTCCCCTCTTCTCCCTGTCAGTGCTCTTTCCAAACTGCTTTCAGGCTGCCTTCCCTCCCTCCTTCCCTCCCTCCCTCCCTCCCTCCCTCCTTGCTTCCTCCCTTCCTTCCTTCCTTCCTTCCTTCCTTCCTTCCTTCCTTCCTTCCTTCCTTCCTTCCTTCCTTCCTTCCTTCCTTCCTTCCTCCCTCCCTCCCTTCTTCTCTTCTTCTCTCTCCATCCTTTCGTCATCTCTTACAACTCCCACAGCTAATAAGCCTATGTGACCTCCTGAGATTTCTAATGATAAGATGAGCTTTTAAGCTCCCATCCAGGTCAAGATCATTCATAGACTGTGTGTGTGTGTGTGTGTGTGTGTGTGTGTGCGCGCGCGCGTGCGGAAGCGTGCACACGCGCGCCATGGCTATGGGGTGGGTAACAGAGCTGAGAGGTCTCTGGGGGGGGGGCTCTAGCCCCCTTGGGGGTCTGATGCCTTCCGCAGGAGGGGGTCACTGGGTTATTGACCCCCGCTCCAGCTAGACTAGGAGCCTGTTTTGCCCACCTTCTGGAATCGGGTATTCTGGGGACAGGAGCCTCTCCCAGGGCTTCATGCTACATTCAGGTTCAGGGAGAAGATCAAAGTCCATAATTAAGTGTTCAGGGCAAGTTAAGTGCTCCAAACTTTGGTGCTAAAAATATTGTATTTAGCATGCAAATTATGCCCTGACAGCTCCCCGGAGCCTGAGCCCGTGGGTGCCAGCACCTTGTTTGTTATCACCGCTGTTATTCTCAAGGTGGTAAGAATATTCCTCCTTCACGGGGTTGATTTACATTTCATTTTTAAAAAGCCAAATTTCTGTTGTTGGGTCAGTGCCAAGTCGTGGCCCCAGAAGGCTTGGAGCTGTGACTGGTCTGGAGGCCAAGAGGCAGGAGGACACCAGGCCACATCACGCAGGGCCTCCCCGCCTGCCCCAGAGGAAGGGGGTCCTGAGGCGAGACAGGGGAAGGGGCAGACACAGATGTGGGCACAGCCGCACCTCGAAGGCCACCTTTCCCACAGAGCCTTCTCTGCCCTGGTGGGTGAGCAGGGCTACGGACTGGGCCTGCAGAGGTGCCAGGACCTGGAGAGGAGGAGAAGGGAAGTGGGGACAGCCTGGCTTGCCTCTGGTAGGACCCTGCTTCTCTGGCAATTAGGGGAGCCCTGGGGACGCCGCGGGATTCCTACTGGAAACGTTCTCCCCTTCCATCTTGGCTGGTGGTTGAAGGTCAGGACCACCCAACAGCAGCTCTGAGAGCGCTCAGGTCCTCTCGGGAGGAGAGGACTGGATGAGGGGAGAAACACACAGGCACACACGTCTTCTCCTTGGCCCTCCTGGGGCAGCTCCTCTCCTCCTTTCCCCCAAAGTCCTGTACCCTCTGATGGTGGCCAGGACCGCCTTCTCTGGAGGGTCTGCAGAAGGCCTCTCCAACTCTGACCCCCAGCACAGACACGGAGCTTTGGCCACACCGGATGCAGAGATTGGAGGTGACACTGCACCCTCCACTTGAGGGGCCCTGGATGTGACTCTTGTCAAAGTTTTATTAGTTTGGAGCATGTGTAGTGATGTTACAGAGTTTGGGGCCTGGGGGCTCCCCCAAGGTGCAGCTTCCCCTCCTCCCTCTGGCAGGGCCAGGGCAGGCCGAACGGTATTCAGCAGCCGCTTAGCCATGGGCTCCTCTAAGGCGGAGGCAGTGGAAAGAAAAGGGGCCAAGAGGACTGGAGAGCGGAGAGGCGAAAGGAAGAGAAAAGGACGTGGTTTGCGGCAGAGGGTGTCAGGGGCAGTCTCCCAAAGGACCTCAGACACCCCCAACCCAAGCCCCAGACGTGTCACGTGCCCGCCTTCCCTGCCAGCTCTCCCAGGTTGGCCCAACATTTGCTACAGAGAGGCACCCACGTCCGTCAGGGGGGCAGCAGAGTGGGCTTGGGGTAGGGGTGGTCCTCTCCCCGCAGACCCTCCTGGGCTCTTGGAGTATGGAAACCTCACGGGGAGCTGGGTGAGGTCGGGACCCACTGCTGTGGATGGAAGTAGCAGCTCCTGCCAGGCTCAGGTGGGAGAAGAGGTGAAGTTTTGGCTTGGGCTTCTCTGGGGTCCATCCAGACCTGGTATGTACATGGGTCTCCCTGGCCTGAAGTTGCCTGGGGCCTTGGCAAGAGCTCTGGCTTCCCTGGTGTAGGCCTTGAGGGGTGTGTACTGTCCGTCGCTCCCCACTGCCCGCTCCAGCACAGGCCTGTGAAGACCAGGCCAGCATGGCCTCCGAGCTTTGACACTGGCCCAGCAACCCCAGAGCCCCAGAGAAAGGTCAGAGAAGGTGGCTGTGTCTTTGGTGCCAAGGAGAGGGGGTCTGGAAGTGGGACGGGGCTCCGTGAGCTGCCTCTGAGCCAGGGGTCCGGCCCGAGGGCTGGCACCGTGCCTGGCTCTCTAGCACTGCCCTGGCAGAGCGAGGGTGTGCGGTCAGTGAGGGCCGTGGAGCCAAGCTAACACCGCGGGGCCTGCGGGCGAGGAGAAGGCCGAGTCTGCCCTGCGCCACCCGGCCCACGGCTCCCAGGGCCCGAGGCAGGGCCGCTGGGCGGGGAGTTGGGAAGCAGGCTGCTGTGCAGGTGGGCAGCAGGGTCAGCAGTGTAGGATCTTCAGGAAGGCCTTGCGGAACTCAATGTTGAAGGTGGTGTAGATGATGGGGTTCACGGCGCTGTTGACATAGCCCAGCCACGTGAAGGCGCTGTACAGGACGGGCGGGATGTTGCAATCACAGTGTATGTTCAGGATGTGGGTGATGAAGAAGGGCAGCCAGCAGATGATGAACACGCCTGGGGGAGAGGGGGGCAGTCAGGGGTGCCCGGGGGACGGGGAGGGGCTGGGTGGGGAGGCTGTGCCGGGTGGGGCAGAGGGGGAGGACCTGGATCGCATGCTTCAGGCCCCGCCCAGGCACCAAGGCTGCAAGAGCACTGCAGGGGGAGCCGCGGTCTTGGATGCTGGACCTGCCTCTGACCCCAGTTTGCAGTCACCTCCCCTCCCTCAGCCTCGTTTTCCTGCCTGTGCCGTGTCTATAACGATACCCACCTCATCGGGGAGGATAAAGGGCTTGACAACAAATCCGAACGCTCAACACCCTGACTGACACAGGTCAGCTGGTAGAAATGGATATATCTACTCTACTGCCTCGTCGTCTTTGAGACGACCTTCCGCGGAAGCTGGGAGTGGAGAGTTTGTTCACTGCCGTGGGGAGCGCGCGGCTGGGGCCAGAGGGAGAGCTGGATGCCCATTCGCTTAGTCCTCTTGGCATCCCCGCGAGGAAGGCGGGAAACCGAGGCTCGGGAACAGCTCTGTGATGTGCGCAAGGCCACTCCACTCTTGGTGGCAAAGCCGAGATCTGAACTCCAGTCTCTCAAGGTCCCCAAGTGGCCAGGCTCTTGCTACGCTTTCCCCCAGCTTCCCCAGCCCTTGGTGGACACCCCTTGCTAATCCCCGCCTGGGGACGCAAGGCTGTCACGAGTCCGACCTCCTGCCCGCCGCTCTGCCTGCCTAACTCAGGACCTCCTGTTTGGTGGGACGCGCCGTGGGGAGGCACCGTCCGCACAGAATGCCACACGGGCACACGGGAATTCCCCGGGGATGGAGCAGTGCCTGGGAAGGGCAGGGCCGCAAAGCAGAGACCCCCAGGACTGGAGCAGAGGGCCGGGCTGGAGCCCGCTCTGCCTCTCCCAGCCGCGTGATCACGGGTTGGTCCCCTAACCTGCTATGACCGCGAGCTCTCATTAAAACCAGAACAGTGACACCTGTCCTTCTCGTGTCATAGGACTGTTGGGAGGCCAAAGGGATGGTGGGTGTGGATGGGTGTCACAACTACCCTGGGTGCCGCCCGGAAGGCAGAGACACATCAGTCCCTCCATCCTGTACCCATCACCCCTATCAGTCCAGCCCTTGATTCTTGACCTTTATTATCTGGTTTTCTAAGAGAATTTATTCTAAAGCCTTGTCTCACTCACTCTCATTTAGATCGGGGGCCCCCTCACAGCCCCGTTTACTGTTCACATCTTTGGTCCCACCGGGTCTTGGTTGAGGCAAGTGAATTTCCTGATTCCTCAACAATAGCAATATTAACAACGCTTGTGTGTACGGCTTTGTAGTTTGTAAAATGCTTTCACCACCGTGTATCATTTGATGACCACGACAACCCTGAAAAGTAACCTCCTCTCTACGGATGGGGAGATGAGAGAGAGAAATGACCTACCCAGGGTCACGAGGTTCTGGGGGTCATTATGGTAAACTGGTCAAGTTCAGATTCTGGGGTGGGGATGCCTGAGTTTAAATCCTGTATCCTCTTTGATCAAGTTACAAAAGCTCTCTGAACCCTAGTTTCTGCATCTTTAAAATGAGCATAATTATAGGATCTACCTAGTCAGATATGTCAATGGGCTTGACCTGTGCCTGAAAAGTGCCAGTCCTGTGACCTACCAGCCATGATTAGCGAGCAATGGTAAGTAATGGGACCTACAGTGATGGGCCCATTTCTCAGCCGGGGTCCAGCAGCCAGGGCCGACTCACCGAGAACAATGGCGAGCATCTGGGTGGCTTTCTTCTCCTTCTGCTGGGAGA
Source organism: Eschrichtius robustus (assembly GCF_028021215.1). Lineage (NCBI taxonomy): Eukaryota > Metazoa > Chordata > Mammalia > Artiodactyla > Eschrichtiidae > Eschrichtius > Eschrichtius robustus. The sequence goes on along the minus strand of NC_090834.1, from coordinate 19,025,893 downwards.
GCTTCCTGCGGCTCATGGTCTTGAGAGAGGTCCGGGTTTTGCCATTGGGCATGGACTGGATCTCAAAGATCTTGGCAATCTTGGGGTGGTCTTTGGCATGTCCGTTCTTCTGTGGTTTGGCAGGGCTGTCAGGTGTGCTGTGGAGGCCGTGGTGGGATGCGTTGGGGAGGGTCAGCTGGTGGTGGCTGGGCGCGATGGGGCTGTACCGGGTCCTCTCGGGCGGGCTGGTGCTGGAGAGCATCTCCATTTCCAGTTCCTGGGCTCGGCGGGCAGCCTCCTGCACAGAGGCAGAGAGCTCTGGGTAGAGCCAGGCAAGTTCTCAGCCATCAGCCACCCAGCCTCACCCGGCCCCTCTGGCCTCACCTGGCCTCACCCAGCCCCACCCAGCCCTTCATTATCCCCCTACGGAGACTCCTACAAGCACCACAGGGTCACTCTGCCAGAGAGGCAAGGGGGAAGATCATTGGGAGGCAGGGACTGTCTGGGTGCAGGACCCAGGGCCCAAGGCAGTCCCCGCCTGCCAGGTCACCCCTGGCCCCCTTCGCAGAGCAATCCTCAGGCAGCCTCAGCGACCCCACCACCATTCTGTGGGGGCTTTGTACCTAGGCACTTCTCTTTTATGAGCTGAGTAACACTCGCTGAGTGCCAGCTAAGTGCCAGGCGCCAGCTGGCTGCCGGGAATAAGTTACTGATTGGCGTTCAGTGCCTGCCTCCAGGACCTCATGTTCTAACTGCACGAGGGCAGCCCTGTTCTTCCTGCCAGGCTGAAACAGGGGCTGTCAGGCTGACCCGAGGCACCTGTACCAGCACTCACAGGTGAGCTCCATTTCTCCTGGTAGACGGATGCAGGGGCCGAAGGGTGGACCCCTGGGTCCCCACATCTTCCTGGCTGGGCTGATCTTGAGGGCCCTGGCCTCAGGTCCCTCCTCATGCTCCCTTATTCCAGGCCTTAGGGTCCCAGCCTGAGCTTCTGAAACGCAGCCTCACTGTGTGCCCAGGTGCCCCGATCCTGAGTCCCTGTCTCGGCCCCTATCTCAAACGGTTGCTTGGAGTCCTGCCCTTGCAGGTGAACAGGGAATGTTCAAGTGAAGAGCAGGGGCCCTGCTTCCTGGAAACACCTGACCTGGACTTGGCGTGCAGCTCTCTGTGGATTCCCTGGCCCATCGTCTTCTCACCCCAGGGGATGGGACATCTGCTGCTTGGACCCTAGTGCTACTCACTGAGCAGACCCTGGGGTCTGCTGGGACTCTGCATCTCTGGGCTCTCCTTACAGGCTGCACTTCACCGGGAGCCCCACGCCGCTCTGCTCCCTCCTCCCCCAGCACCCAGCCTCCAGCCCCAGAAGCTGCCTGTCTGTAAGGCAGCGTATGCAAGTAGAAAGAACACGGGCATGGATTTCAGAGAGTCACTTAGGTCTGGACTCGACTACTCACTCTCTCACTAACTCTTTGGCCTGGGTGAGTTACCTAACCTCTCGGAGCGCCTCTTTCTCTTCTGTGAAACGAAGATCCGTAAGATCAAGAACACTTACCTCTCAGGGTCGCCGTGAGGATGTGATGAGATACTAGGAAGATGGTAGGTGCTCAGTTAATGGTCATAGCCATTATTATTATTGTTACTGTTACATGGCCAAGTCCTTTCTCCCAGCCATCTCCTTGGGCTACGGGTCCCCCTCTGTGCCTTGCAGAGTTGAGCTGTCTTGCTCCATGCCTGCTTACGAGTGTGTGTGGTAAGCCTGGCCTCAGCTGAAACAAAGTGGGGGATCCTGGGAGGTGCTTATCCCTTTGACCAGCTGGTGAGGTCTTCGAGAATCATGGCAGGTGCATTTCCCTAGAGGCAGAGACCAGGGTCCAGGTCCCTGACCGGGACACTTACCACTCTCCGCCTGTTCACAGGGAAACTCCCATTAGACTTCATGATAACGGTGCAGAGTTTCATGTCCTCAGGGTGAGTGCAGTTGCCCTGTGGAGTGAGCCAGCACATGGGTCATGACGGGGAGGGGGCTGGCGACAGAATCCCAATGCAGGGTAGTCAGACTGGGCACAGGAGCTCAGAGAAGGGCAGACATTAGGAGGGCGGGGGCCTGAGGAGGCAATCGAGGCAAGGGTGAGGTTCGGTACTGTGATGGGAAGAGGTGGGCAGGATGAGGGACAACAGGGCCCTGACTTTTATGTGGCACCTGCTAAGGATCTGGCACCCTACTAGGCATGCTCAATCCCTCTCACACCGAATTGTCAATACCACCCTGTGAGATCTGTATTTTGATTCACGTTTAACAGATGAGGAAACAGGCTCAGAGAAGTTAAGCAACTTGCCCAAGGTCACTCAGCAAAAAAGTGGTGGTGCCAGGATTTGAACCTGATGTGTCTAAGACCAAAGCTCTTGTTCCTTCTGTGCCCACATACCATCTTTCTCAGGGAGGGCTGAGCGGAGGGAAGAAGTCACAAGACACAAGTATGGGAAAGAAAGAGAGGCAGAGGAGGGAAGTAGGCGAGAGCAGGTGAGGTACAAGGAGGTTTGAACAGAAGAGGACAGAGCATGGGAGATAAAGGAGGTGGTATGGAGGCCTCAGAGGGACAGAAAGGGAGGCAGAAGGGCCAGAGTGAGGAAAGGAGAAAGGGAGGACAGCAGAGACGTGGAGTTCCAGGAGCTGCTGGGTTCAGACACTGGTCTCCATGCAAAGTCCTCTCCTCCCAGGTGGTCTCCGCCCCCTCCCCCACCTCCGCCCCCTGGAGATTCAAGTCGCCCACTGAGGTCCCAGCCTTCGAGATCTGCCGGCGCCCAGCTCCTCGGAGCTCCTCCAGCCTGGACCCCACGCACCCCCGGGTCACGGTTAGGCAGGGACATGGGGGGAGGGGATCTCGGGACCTTGAGCGGGGCCTTCAGGTTGGCCCTGAAAGCCCGGCTGCTGCGCTTAGTGTTGACCCGCTTGCGCCGCCTGCGGAGGACGATGTAGATCTTGATGTAGACCAGCAGGGTAACGAGGAAGGGCACGTAGAAGGAGACGATGGAGGAGTAGACCACGAAGGCGGGGTTGGCGATGATGCATTCGTTCTGGTCTGGGGGGAGGAGAGCCCCAGGTGGGTGTGTCGGCCGGCCCCCCGGGCCACAGTGCCTTCCCAGTTACCGAGAATATGACTAGACGCCTAAGGCGGCCTGGAAACGTTAGATGTAAATAAACGTGCAGCATAAATCAGAGTATTAAAAACAACCATGAGCAAAAAGCTAAGCTGTGATGACCGTTTCCAAGTGTTTCCATTAATATCCCCTTGTTACTTCGTCATTAGTTTTGTCATCCATGAGCACACAAGTGGCGCCACGGTGTTGGGGACAAAATGACGGAAGAAAATGGTAGAAGAAGAGTAACCTATTATGTTAGCCTTTCCTGTGTATTGGCGGGAGGTCTGACACCTTTTAGTTTTAGGGACAAGATGACTTGGTCCTCTTTGCTGAACTCACCTGTGTTCCAATGTCTTTCCAAGTTCCCTTCCAGATCTAGCAGATGTCTATCCTCTCTCCCAGGGCCTTTCCAGATTAATCCAAGCACGTTTAGCCCTATTCCTGCTTCTTGGAATTCCCATGACACTTAGATCTTGAACCGCATGCTTTCAAGGCTTCCTTGTGTCCTGTCCGGTGATGGTCTCTGGAGGCACACCGGTGTCATCTATCTCCCTGACGGTCGCTGTGCCTCTTCTGTCGGAGGCGCTCCTGACTGCCTTGCACAGGACACAGTCACAGTGAGCTAGCCTCCTACTTGTTTCTACCTTTCCTGCTCCAGGTGGCTCAGGCCTGGCCTGGGTTTGGCCAGCCCGGAGGCTTCAGCTTCATTACACAAACACTATTATCAGGGGTGATGGAGGCCCAGCAGCCTCCTACCCTGTGTGCACACACACAGACAGGCACACACATGCATTTTGCAAGGCTGTCTGGTCTGCTTCAATTCAAACAAAGTTGAAAATGGCCAGGCATCCTCCTGAAGCATTATCCCCACTCCTCACCCAACTCCCTTGTGCCCCAGGCCATTGTTCCTCTCTGACCTTACCAGGTACAACTCGGAGTCGGGCTTGGCCCAGGAGACTCAGCCTGGCCTCAGTCCGAGGTGGCGAACAGGCTCCTGATGGGTCACCACCCATGTCCGCACCAGGGTTCAGCTCCCTCAAGGTCCTGCACAGGGCCAGGGCTGGGGCCAGCTGAGCCCCAGGCAACCAGAGGCAGGACTCACCTGTGTTGTTGAGTCCGAAGAGCAGCGGGCAGGAGATGGTGAAGGACAGGACCCAGACGATGGAGATCATGACGGTGACTCGGCGCTTGGAGCTGTAGCGCGTGTTGTAGAGCATGGGCATGGCCACGGCTGTGTACCTGTGAGGGCGCAGGGCGGGAACCTTGAGTCTGGGGTGCAGGCCCAGGGACCATTCACTCACTCCACAACATTGGCACAACTGAGACACCCCACTTTGGGAGGATGGAAAGTTGGTCCACCTCCTGTTTACTCTAAATCGACCCTCTCCTGCCCCAAACTCAGACAGCAAGGACAGTTGGTGACTGCTAATCAAGTGTTTAATGACTGACCGGCTACCATTCAATCCTGGACCATATCTGCCACTCCAGTCTCCCTGCTTGGATTTTAGGCTTTTCGAGGGGCCATGGCCTGGGTCTTTGCACCTTTGAAACTGTACCCCCTGCGCCTGTGCTGGGCCCATGGCGGGTAGAAGTGTTTGTTGATAGATTGGTAGCCAGGACCCTCAGAGCAAGGGTTAGGTCTCATTCAGCAGAAAATAATAACAATGGTAATTGTTTATGATGCCACACGTTGCCCTACCCAGCACTTCTGAGACATTAGTTCCATTCATCTTCCAAGAATCCGGCAAAGGGCGTAGAGCCAGGGCCTCTGGGAGCCCATGTGGCCCATGTGTGCAAATTAGTAAAAGGCTCTGGGGATAGAGCTTAGCAAGGTGGGCAGAACCTGGGCCCCCTTGGCCTTGTGCCCTGTGCTGGGCGCAAAATGCACAATCAGATACTAGACCCGCATGTGGGCAGGTGCCATCATGCTTGGTTTCTAGACAATGAAACTAGGGTTCTGAAAACATCCACAATCTGCCCAAGGTCACGTAAGTAAGAAGTGATAGGGCTAGGGCTTCAGTCAGGTCAGGAGCTTTCTCCTCTATGCCTGTCCCTGTCTGGGTGTTCTTGGTAGCATTACTGTCTATAGACAGTCTCCCTTTAAGGGGTCTGTCCTCTCCCACACACGTGCACACACTCACGCGTGCACGCGTACATGCACACATGCACACACAAACACGTGGGCTCACAGGCACACAGCCAGCCGTATAGCTTCATGGACAGAGCCTGACCCTGCAGAAGAGGCGGGGCAGCCCAAGAGGCGAACGGTCTAGCTCACCTCTCCCATCCTGGCTGGGCTCACCTGTCGATGCTGATGGCACACAGGTTCAGGATGCTTGCTGTGCACATCATGACATCCAGAGTGACAAAGATGTCACAGTGAATCCTGCTGAATTTCCACTCGCCCACCACCTAGGACAAAGCAACATGATGGGTGGACGGTAGAGGAGATTGGCTCAGGCACTGTACCTCGGTGTCCCGCGGCAGATGGGGCCATGGGCTCCGTGGGGGTCTCGCGGGGCTCTGGCCGAGGGAGGAGAGGGGCAGCCATGGGGAGCTGTACCCACGGGTGTCTGAGGCCTTTGCCCCGGCCCCTTCTCCTCCTAGACACATAAGGCCACTTTGCGCCAAGAAGTTTGTTAGAAGAAAGATGACCAACTTACTCAAGGGCCTCAGCTTTGAACCCTCACCTGTAAAACGTTTGTGTGAACACCTTGCGATCCTCATGTTACCAGTGAGGAAACTGAACCTCAGAAAAGTGCAGTGACTCGCCTAAGGCCTTTCAGCTCAGCTTCTGCCCTGCCCTGGCCCAGGTTTCTAGGGGAGCCGGGCTGCTCCTTGGTGTATGGCACAGAGTTGGGACCCAGCAAGTGTCTGTTAAGAACAACGGTGAAGACGGTGACTATGAAGCAGTGAAGACATTTCTGCTCCTCGTTGCACTTAAGAGAGTAAGAGAAGGGAAGCCCGGGCTAGAGCTTTCAGAAAAGCAGGACGGGCCGGGGAAGGTGTGTAACGATACATCCCTGGTTCAGTGTAAAATGAGGAGTCCAGCTCACGGCAAGGGCGTTTTGCACCCCTCTTCCTCCCCGACAGACACACACGTTCATACCCCCCCCCCCATGCACACCCACACCCTGACACCTCCCATTTACACACACAGGCACACACACTCACACAGCAGGCTGGCCCTGGCAGCCGTGGAAGGTTGCAGCAGGCCCCATCCCTGAGGACAGAGTCAGGACAGGGAGACACAACTTGCACTACTACCTACTGGAGAAAAGAGGAGCAGGAAAGCCCCCTTCCAGTGACGGGAGCAGAGCAGTACCCACTCTGTGGGGCACAGCAGGGCAGCAGGGCTAATTATAATGCTCACTCTCAGCCCTGTCCTCTTAGCTGCTCTCAGGCATAAAACCAACTGCTGGCATTTAAGCACAGTGATGGAGGAAACTGCAGCTTTTCCCAGAAGACAGGAAACCTCTCGTGTCGCCACGCTGGCCAGGTGGGCAGCAGCTGGATATCCGGGGGCCAGGGAGGTGGGCACAGGTGGAAGGGGATAGATGGGGCTTCCCTGGCATCAAGAGAATCTACCTTTAAGACACTACTGGGAGGGTCCCAGGCCCACATGGTCTGTGCTCCACCTTGGCGCCCTCCTAGGACTAGTATTTCCAAACTACTCTCATTCCCCTGGGGATCTAGGTCTGAGATATCAGGGCCGTCTTCTCCATCCTCCCTGCTTCCTTCCGTCCTCCCTGCTTTTTCTTTTCTACAGACACTTATTGGACAACTTACTATGCGTCTGGCTCTGTCCTAGACTCTGGGGCACCGTGGTGAACAATCCTGACACAGTCTTCAGGGAGCTCTCAATCCCTGCCCCCCGAAAGCCTTCCCGGAGGACAGAAGAAGGCGGGGCTTCCTCCGAGGTTCCAGGAGCAGCTGCTCTAGAACGCAGTTAGGGGCTTCTGAATCAGAGGCTCAAGAAAGTGCGTTGATAGCCACTGTTTATAGAGCATCTCCTGTGGGCGCATACTTTATCTCATTTACTGTTCTTAAAGCTCGCGTACAAGAGGAGATTGCTTACGCCCATTCCTGGATGAGGGAATGAAGCTCATGAGACCACCCAGCTAGTGTGCAGCAGGGCTGGAATTTCAAGCAAGCTCTTTGGGCAGCACATCCTATGCTCTCTCCTGAGCTGCCTTGGAAGGGACAATCTAGCTTGTCAAAAGAGGAGATGATTATGTAAAAAGTACTAGATAAGCACCAAGTGGGAAAGGAGAGATTGTAACTGCAAGGGTAGACTAACTTGGGGTCAGGGAGGAAAAGGACTTGCCCAAGAACACCTGGCAATTTAGTAACAGAGAGCGCACCATCCCCCAGGTATACTAGCCCCACTCCGGGGCTGTTTCCTCCGCACCTTTGGGCAACATTCCTCAATATCCTTGCACAGAATGAGACCTGTGGGACGGGCCTCAAGCTGCCTTGGCTAAATCCTAACAATGACTTGTACACGTGTGTCAGGCACGGTTCCCAACATTTTACACTCATTTCTATGGAATGTGACAGCAAACCTCAGAGGCCACCGCTCCTCGAAACCTCCAGCCAGCTACGCCCCTGCCCCTATACTCCACTCCGGGGCTTTGCACACTTTTTTCTCTGCCTGGAGTGCAAGTGCCTTGCTCCTCTCCGGGATAACTCTTCTGAAAGCATCACTTCTGCCTGCGAGCCTTCCCCAACGCCTCCAGGCCTGGTCCTGTGCCCCCCGCCCCGTCGTGCTCCCACATCTCCTGTGGAGGTTGCTCCGTTGTCATCTCCATCGGGCTGCCCTATAATGGCCCTGCCAGGGCCTTAGAGCCCGGCCCTAGGAACGGGGCAGGACGCAGATGTGCTCATACCTGTTGACTGAGTGAGTCAAGAACAGGGATCTGAGTCTGCCCACTTTCGCAATTGCATCTGCTCTTCTGGAAAATGCACGAGGCAAAGCCTCCCCTCAAAGGCTTGTGAGGCCAAAATGGCCTATGCAGGCAAGCAGGCCCTGGCTCTCTTCTCTCGGTTTCTCCAGGTGGAAAGCGGTAGGGTCAGGAATTGAACCTGGTTCTCTCACTCCAAAACCAGCGTGCTTCCCATATACTGAGCAGAATACATGATGCACATCCAGCCCCACCTAGCCCGATGCCAACACGGCAGGCTATCAGAGGCATTTAACATCCCTGGAAATGGAACAGGCTGGAAAATTCTGGACAACGAGAGTGTCTCTGGAGAGGGTACAGTATATGGTTGGGAGGATACTTTAACAGGATGTTGGGATAGGGTGAGACTCCACTTGGGACATTCTCTAGGGACAATAAGTACCCGAGACAATGTCGCAGGGCCCACTGTCCCGCTCTTGTTTGATGGGAGAGTTTGAGCACTGCCCTCTGAGATGCCATTCTTCACCCTCCCCTGAAACACTGAGCTTCACCTTTAAAATAATGTGAACAGGTATGTTTAAAATATGTGTGTCGAGAACCTATAGATTCCTAGGAGCCCTAAAGCACAGATGCGGCTCTCCCTTAGAGGCTCTGGGTAGGGGTGGTGGGTCTGGAAGCCCCAGATCCCACGCCCAGAGTCCTGGGCAGAGCAAGCCTCCCTCTGGAAGAGGGCACCTCTTTGCCTGGGCATGGGGAGGGTGCTTCAACGTGCAGAGGTGTGGCTATCTATCAGCATCTTCATCTTCATCACCGTTGCCATGACTACTTTTACATGGTGCTTACTATACGCCTGCTGCCATTCTAAGCACTTTTCATATATTAATTCATGTGATTCTCAAACAATGCTATGACATAAGCACTGTGATTATCTTCATTTCTAGATGAGGAAACCAGGCACGGAGAGGTTATTTGCTTGACCAGATACCCATCATTTTTTACCTGATGGTCTGCGGCCTGGGAACCTCCTTTTCAAGGGAGCAGGACGGGAACAAGTGTAAGAATCAAGAGGGGGTTCCTCAGGGAGAAGCCCTCAGACAGGATGTGGGATGGACAGAGTCTAGGCGTCCCCACAAACGTGGAGTCGTGGAATAATTGGACGGCTGGCCGGTGGCGCCTGTATGCTTTTAGGTTGTATTGTATCTATCGTTTGTTTCTTGTTGGTTGTCTCTTAACATTCCAGTCATTTTGAAAGTTCCAGCCTGTCTGAGCCGTGCTAAAGGAAACCAAGGGAGTGATGGCCCAGAGCTCCATGTGGGCCCGTGTGGTAGTGACAACAGGAGCCCCTGGGGACGTGGAGACCGTAAGACCAGCCTCTCCTCCCCACCTCCGCTTCTTCTCCTAGATGTCTCCTCTGCTCAAACCTACAAAGGTTTCATGTTTTCTTTGAAAGGTGGAAGCCTTCCCTCCCAGGCAGGGGCTTGTCTCTATGGCACAGGTAAATTCCCCCCTCGTCCGGGGCGGGGAGGTAACAGCTCAGAGATCTTAGTGACCTTGGCATTGGCTTTTTCCTGAATGCCTGGTCAGCTTCCCTTGAATCCAGACTCCACCCCAGAACCCAGGGCAGAGAAAGTGGCAGGATCCAGCCTGTGCCCACCCAGATCCCCCAGGCCCTCCCTCATCTGCCTGCCAGCTCTGGGAAGTGTCCTCCTGGAGGTGGGTCCCCACTTCAGGACTTCTCAGTGATTTCTCCCTCTGCTGTGTGATCCAGGTAAAGACGGGCAACTTCTCAAAGCTTCTGTTTCCTCTTCCTTAAAGCGAGAAGAATGATATCGACTCAGAATCAGCACGAGTATTTGCTGAGTATGTGTCTGTGGAACTCCCGGCAGCGCCTGGCCCACAGCAGGGGCTGCCTACTCACTATTCCGGGCTCAGGGCCGGGCTCTGTTCCCGGCCGAGCAATGCGTCACCATGCGGTCCTTCCCAAGGAAAGGGGGTACGGCACAGTTCACAGTGGCCTTGACCTGGAGGTCCCAGACACAGGCTAGGACACACAGAGGAGCGGGGAGGGCAGCGGGGAGAGCGGGGAGCGGCAGCCCGCATCCTGAAGTGGGGAGAGAAGGATGAAGATTTCAGGCCTGGGGGCACAAGCCACTGCCATCCTCAGGGATCCTTGTCGATGACTCCCATGCTCAACACGACCTAATGAACCAACCCTGGGGCCCGAATTCCAGCTGCTGTGTGAGGCTGGAGAAGTCACCTAACTTCTCTGACCGTCTGGCTCACCATCCAGAAGATGCCGCGAGGGCTCGGTGGGGAGATGCTGTATGTGAAGGACCGATGCGAGGCCTGGCACTTACTAAGCGCCTTACAACTGGTAGTCGGGATTGTTAAGGAGACGACCTACCCATTTTGTAAGACTGAGCCCAGAGTGGAGGAAGGACCCACCCGAGAAGGCACACTCTTGGAGGGAGGCTGGACTCTCCCGGGGAAGGCGCCCGAGCACTGCAGGGGCCCAGACCTACCTCCAGGTAGACCACCCAGGGCATGACGAGCGTGGCCACCAGGAGGTCGGCCACAGCGAGGCTGACGATCAGGTAGTTGGTGGTGGTCTGCAGCGCCTTCTCGCGGGACACGGCCATGCACACCAGCACGTTGCCGAAGACGATGACGAAGATGAGGAGGGTAAGCAGCATGGCGTAGTAGTTGTAGTGGGGCCTGTCGGCTTTCCCTTCGGACCCGTTGAAGGGCCGGCTCCAGTTCCGGCTCTCCAGATCGTCATCGTACCAGGACAGGTTCAGCGGATCCATGGGAGCAGCGGGGCCACTGGGTAGCCAGGCTCTGGCCAGGAGAAACGGACACAGGGAGTAAGCAGGAGGGCCTCCCAAAGCATGCGGCCACCCACAGAGGGCTCCGGGGCTACAACCTACCACAGGAGGTTAAAAGAGAATTCTCCAGCCTCAGGATTTAAGGTTTGCATCCCCCAGTTTTTTTAAAACATTGGGGCATGCTGCCACTCTTCTGCTAGCAAGTTCTTGCAGATGGTAAAACAAATGAGAAAGTACAATTTTTTAACTATAATAAAATAAATGATCTTGAAAAGAGCTGATCATTCATTCACCCATTTATTCAACAAAAAATTAAGTGCATCCCATGCCCCACACAAGTTAGTGAAGAGTTCCAGCTTCTAGTGGTAAGACTAGAAATATGCATTCATTCATTCTTAATTCTATAAATGTTTATTGAACATTGTTCTATATCACGCTAGAAACATAGTCAGGAACAAAATATACGTAGTTCTCCAGCTCACGTTCTAAAAGAAACAATAGCCAATGAACCAAGCAATTACATCTATGGGTGGTAGGCGCTCGGAAACGGAATGGGGAGAGAGACACAACCTAGTTTAGGGATTCAAAGAAGGCTTTCCTGAGGAAGTGATGTTCAACAGACACCTACAGGATGTACTCAGGTTGGGGCTTCCCTGGTGGCGCAGTGGTTGAGAATCTGCCTGCCAATGCAGGGGACACGGGTTCGAGCCCTGGTCTGGGAAGATCCCACATGCCGCGGGGCGACTGGGCCCGTGAGCCACAATTGCTGAGCCTGCGCGTCTGGAGCCCGTGCTCTGCAACAAGAGAGGCCGCGATAGTGAGAGGCCAGCGCACCGCGATGAAGAGTGGCCCCCACTTGCCGCAACTAGAGAAAGCCTTCGCACAGAAACCAAGACCCAACACAGCCATAAATAAAATAAATAAATAAATAAATAAATAAAATTAAAAAAAAAAAAAGAAATACCTGAAGGATGTAGTCAGGTAAAGAGTTGGGAGCCAGGGGAAGGGTCCAAATATAGGAAGCAGGTAAGCAAATTTCAGAGCTGGAGAGTAGGTGCCATGTTGGAGGGCTGGCGGGAGATTCGGGACAGCTGGAGCACAGAGGGCCTTGCAATTCACTCTAGGAGGTTAGACTTGACCCTAAGGGCAGCAGGAGTCACATGATCAGATGTGCCTTTCAGAGAGAAGGGTCTGACTGCTGCGTAGAGAACGGAAGTGTGGCACTCAGTGGGGTGACAGGACCAGCTGCAGGAACCCAAGGAAGAACTAATGAGTTTCTGTATTTGTGCACTGAGAGCCCTGAGGAATGGGCGTCTCATCTCCGGGGGGAAACACTTCCTGAAGGAGGCGTCAGCAGAGATGAAGTAGAAGGAGGAGTTAACCGGGCAACTGAGTCTGGGACACAGCATGGTCCCAAACAGCGAATAATTCTGTTTGGCTAAAAATGTAGGGCATGATGGTGAAGCTGGGGAAAATTAACCTGGAGGGCTGTTCACGGGCCAGAATGGGTCTTGTAAGCTTGGAGCCCCTGAAAGCCCGCGTGCAGAGGAATGACTTCCACTGGATTGCTGCTTTGCACAGGTCGCTGGCTGTGCAGTGCAGAGGGGATGTCAGCGGGCAGTGAGGTTGTGACTGTAATTCAGGTGAGATGGTGATCGTCTGAATGAAGGCACGGGAATGAGCATGGAGAGGCGTGTTCAGAGTCACTAGCTAACTTGGAAGTCAATTTCATGGAATTTGGTCATTGGACAGATGTGGGGTGGGAGAGGGAAGGGGGCAAGCAGGGAGAGAAAGGAGACGAGGATAACTCCAGATTTCTGCGCTGCGCTCTTGGAGGCTTGGTGATAATGCTCACTGAGAAAAGAAAGCAGAGGGGCTCAGAGGCAGCGGGCATTGATGAGCGTGACAGCCTGTGCTTCGGCTGTGATTGAAACACAATGCACATATAATATAGCTGGCTTTCCTGCTAACAAAAGTGTTCCTATTTCACACAATGGAACTAAATGATCAGTATTTCAAGGCATTCCACACAAAGCCCCACGACTTCCAGGTGCTTTGCTACCCAAATGGATTTGAAATCCAGCAATTTATGCCATTCGATTTGAACGTGGTACCACGTCCAAGTCAGGGAGGAGGGCACACCAGCCGCAATGGGTCAGAGGGGATGCCAGAGAAGGGTCTGCCCACCTCTACACCTTCATCCCCCTGACATATCTGCTCCGCCAGCTCTCAGCAGAGGAGTACAGATGATGTCCAACCCAGCACCACCACTCCGGAGCCCCTTAGAGAAAACAAAATGCCTAATTCCATGTGGGGTGACGTGGAATGCCACCACGCAACAAGTCTTCCAGTTCCACGGTAGTGAATCACTATGTCATACTGATGCTGCACTGGGCAAAGCCCGCTGGTACCTTTTCCCATTTGGAGCACACAGAGGGACACCTGCATGTATGTACTGATCGGGCAGCAGGGGCTGATCCCGCCATTCATTTGCTCAATCAGCGTCTATTGAGCTTGCTGGGCATAAAGCATCGCGCCATGCACAGTCAGGGGCCTGAAGACTCGGAGACACACCCCCTTCCCCCAGGATCCTGACTGTTCCTCTCTGCCCCTCCTCCCACCTCTTTAGTCCCTCTCTGGGTAGGGCCAGGAGCATCTGATGGGGACCCTCAGCACCCTGTCTCCCCCACCCCACCCATTCTCCATGCCCAACCAGACTACCGTTTCTGCAGCAGGACCCTGCCCCTGCCCTGTGATGACAGCTTCATCTGCTTGCAAAGGAGATGATAGTTGGCCAAGTTTTCTTCTTTTTTTTTTTTTGATGTACTATCTCATTTATCCTCAAAATAACCTCAGAGGCTTGTAATTCTTATCTCCACTCTACAAATCAGAGAAGTGTCTGGAAAACTTCTTTTCCCTTGCCCCTACTGGCCAATCCCTGCCCATCTTTCAAAGCAAGCCTTGCTCAGAATCCTCCTGCCCTGGAATCCATCCCAAGTCCTCCTGGCTGGACCATCTCCCATCTTCCTTGGGGCTCCCAAGGCATTGTCTCATGGTTCCATTCTGGAACATTCCCCATTTGTGTGTCTGTTTTGTTCACTGGGGTGTAAACATTTCAAGGATTACACCGTGTCTTGCTCATGCCTCATCTTATTTGTGGAATAAACAAAAAAGCATACTCTCTTATTTTTCTCTTCCGACTCCTAATGCTGTGATTTGCAGGCAGTAAGTGTTTAACAGCTGTTTGCAGAATTGAATCAAAGGCTCTGTGAGTCCAACTGGGAAGAAAACCCCTCCACACTTGAAATGTAACTGTTAACATAACCCATCAGATCAACAAGTGACCAAAGAAAGATGCAGCCCAAGAATATCATGGGTGTTACGTGTTGGTCCCCAGAAAGCAGACTGAGGAGGAGGGCAGCACACAGGAAATCTATTGGGGATACAGGGATAGTCAGACACCAGAGAGCGTGTGCGCGTGGGCACAGCCAGAGTGTTCATGGAAGGCTTCCTGGAGAGGGGAGAACTTCAGCTGAGACTTACACTATGGGTACAATTTTGATGGCAAATGTGAGCGTTGCTGGTTGGGGGCGGCGGAGGGGGTGGTAGCTGGTGGTTAACACTTATTCCTTTGCGGTGCTGGTTACTCTGCAAAGAAAGTCTCACCAAGGTTGGAAAGGCCTCATGCATTTAATTGTCAAACTGAGCATTTATTCTCAATTGTTCTTGTTGCTTTTTGCTGATACAAATGTAATATAATTACATTGTAGAAAAAATGAGAAAATATGAATATGCCTAAATACCTGTAGACTCTATTAACTAGAGCCCAGGGTGAGCTCCAGCTTCTCCTGTGTCCTTCCGAGTTGGGGCTGACACCTCTCACCCCCAGGGGCTGTCCGGCTAGCTCTCAGGCTGATCCGGGATTCGGGCGTCAGCAAACCCACCTCCACAGATGGGGTACTCCGGCATAAGAGACACTAGTATAACATAGGAGCTGAAGACCAAAACACCCGGGTTAAATCCCAACTCTAGCCTTACTAGCTCGGGGGTGTTGGCCAGATTAGTTGGCCTTCCTGAGCCTCAGTTTTCCCATCTGCAAAATAGGGAGAGCAACTATTGTTGTGAGGATTAAGTAAGATGACGCATATGTGGCCGGCACAGGTGAACCCTCATGGAAAAACCAAACCAGGCTAAATAAACAAGCAATTAGACAACAAGCCTGAGGCTCCTACAGATGAAGTGACAGGCGCTGTCCAAATGCAGCCCATCAGGGTCACAGGTCCTGCTGGGCTCCTCCTGTGACATCCTGTTGCCTCCTACCACTTATCCTTGAGAATTCTGTAGATTTCTACAGGTCTAGACAAAGGGAGAAGGATTCCAAGATGCAGCAATCGAGCCCTTGGGAAGGAGTGAAGGAAAGAAAAGACGAAGTGTATTCCTGGGCCGTGGTTGCAGGATGAATCTGAGAGACCCTCGGGATGGGGTAGCAGCTGGCCTGGAAGAGCCATCTCTCCCAGGCCACCCGCTCTAACCAGAGACTGTAATACCAACTGCCATATTTCCTAGGCTTTAAGACAGAATTAAATGTAAGATGCACCATTGCATTGGGGTACATTGTCTTAGGTACCCCTAGGAAAGAAAAAATGCCATCTAACTCCAATACTGCTTTAAGATGGGGTTGATTGTGAAAATGCGTTCTGATTTCAGAGACATCAGAATGTTAGAGAGGATATGCATCTTAGAATGGATAAAAGATAGTGACCTCCTGGCATTTCTCTGCTGGCATTTTCTCAGGAGGCCTGAGAAAACCTGCTGGTCCCCAGGCTCCCCCTGTTCCAGCCCCAGCCCCTCCTCTTTTCCTTCTGCCCAGGGCTCCAAGGGGCACCAGTCAGAAGAAAGCACAAAGGAGAGGTCAGGCTGTGGTCTTTCTCACTCTAAGGGCACCCGAAGGACCCCTCAGATCCCTGCCCCTGCCCTGCACCTCAGACTTCTCCACCTGTGTCAGAGCCTGTGCCTGTTGGGGAAGGGGAGGGCTCCAGGTAAATCTGGCCTGGTCCCGGGTCTGGAGAAGCCAGGTGAGATCAGTGCCTACTCTGGGGCTCCTGTAGGTGGGAAATGCCACCCAACAGCTGGCACCCTGGATTTGCCAGGATGGTCCAAATTTCTTGATCTTTTTAAAAAAGGAGATTGGCTAAATGTATGACCCAAGGAGAATTATTCTTATAGTTAAAAGACCTCAGATAAATAAGATCACATACCATAGAAAAAATTTCTTTTGTGAGAACAAGCATTTTGATTTGGGATTATGAAAATATGATCAACTTGCTCACCAACCTCCACATGCCACCTCCACCTTCCTCCCAGGTGGCTCCTGCCTCGTGCGTAAAAGCTCCAAATTGCAGTCCCCAGTCAATGTCATTTAGTGAGCTCCAAACACATGCAGAGTCACAGCCATTTCTAAGCTCTTAGGGGGTTAGCGACTGGGTCCTATCTCCTCGGAGAGGGATGGATGATCTGAGCCTGCTGCTGTGTCCCTGCAAGATTCATATGAAGTCCTAACCCTCAAAGTGATGGTCTTTGGAGATGGGCCCTTTGGTCAGGAGGAGGTCATGAAGGTAGGGTCCTCACGATCGGATGACTGCCCTTATAAGCAGAGACACTAGAGAGCTTGACCTCTCTCACTGCCATAGGAGCACACAGTGGGGAGCAGCCATGAGAGAGCCAGGAAGGGAGGGCTCCCCAGAACCTGACCGTCTCAGCACCCTGATCTCAGACTTCCAGCCTCCAGAACTATGAGAAAATAAATTTCTCTTGTTCAAGCCACCCAGTCTAGGGTATTTGATGAAGGCAGCCTGAGCTGACAAAGACCCCTGCGGATGCAGGCCTCACTCACGGAGCGGCTGCCTCTCCCCCAGAGTACCATCCTCACCTTCCCTGGGCAGCAAAGGGGGGCAACTGCTGCTCCCCACCCCAGCTCCGCCAGCAGAGGTTCCCAGATGAGGATCCAGGCATGCTCTGGGACCACCTAGGCTCTTCTTTCTCAGCTGCCCTGGCACGTGGGAAAGTGGAGGGAGCCGGAGGCACAGGGAAACTCCATCTGTGTGGGTGCCAGAAATCACCTGGGCCTCGTGTGTCTCCAGGACTCGTTGCCCTGCCTCCACGCAGAAGGGCAAAGACCTACTGAAAGATCTTCCGGAATCATCCACGCTGGTGGTCAGTAGCCCTCCATCAAGTTCTCCCTAATGGCCCGCCCAACTCTAGCCTGCTGTGACACCTGCTCTCTTCAGAGCCTACACAACAGAGCTTCCTCACGAGCTGTCTGGGATGATGGAGTTGTATGGGGTTATCGGGGCAAGTGGAACGTGGGCCCAGGTGTGTCCAGCCCCCAGCACCTCTGCCATTACCCTACCTGCTTTCCAACTGTTAGCATTTTCTGTGTGTGCTCTAATTTGAAAACTAGCTAGCTCTCAAGTTGAGGAGTGCTGTGTGAGCCCAGACAGCCACCAGCGGCTGAGCTGGCCCACCGAGGCGGCCCAGGCCAGCAGCCCACAGTGCTCAGACCAGCCACTGCACAGGGGTTGGGGGAATGAGGCAGATATTGCAGCTGGGAGGAGGGTGGCCAATCCCCAGCCTGTAAATAGAAACAGCTTTTCACAAGTGTGTTGGAAGAGAGAAACTCCTTTGGAGCTCACAGTTCGAGGCTGACACCCTAAACTGGTATTTTCTCTTAGGAGGGACTTGGAGGCCGCTCCCTGGTCCCTAGCCAGGTGTGGTGGGGCGAAAAGGGTCAATCTGTTAGGGCACCTGGGACCCTGGAGGAGAGCTGGGTGGTCGGGAGGAGAGAGGAGAGGATTCCATTCTCTGGTTTTGACTCCATCCTCCAGCGAAACTCTGGGGCGCCGGCTGGGAGGAGGGGGGCAAGGAACGCTTGGTGCTGTATAAACTCAAGCAACCTGTTTCCCTGGTGCTGCCTCCCCCGAGAGGTTGGCATTTAAAGGAATAAAATTGTCTAATTAAAATTTAACAATCCCTTATCGGGCTCGATGGCGGGTGAGACACTGCTGTCTTAAACACATCATTTTTCCCTCTTTTCTGAGACTTGAAGCATTTCAATGAAAAAGAAGGGGGGGGGCAGGGGGAAGCGCTTCGCATTTGCATTTCAAAAGCAGCTTGCTGGAGTTGGGTGGGAATTGGGAGTGAGGGGTTAAGGGGCTCCTCCCCACGACCCTGGTGACTCAGGTCACCCTCTGCACCTCCAGACAAAGGTCCAGGCTGTGACTTGGGTCTGGGTCCTTCCCCAGCTCCTCAGGCCGCTCTGGGAAAGAAGGGTGGGAGGGGAAACGGTAGGGAGAAGCCCCGAGTTCCTTCTTTCTCCAAAGGAAAAAGGAGAAGAGTCACCGAATGAGGCCTCACTTACTGAACCCAGGAGGGTGGCCTCAGCAGGGGGTTCCCAGAGCCCTGGGTCAGGCAGCCTCGAGAGCCTTCTGGGTCCAGACCTTGGGAAGGCTGGTGTGGTGGATGGACAGGAGTCTTACCTGGCTACCTGGAAAGGCTAAGGAGCAGAAAGGCTGCCCAGCCGGGGGCTGGGAGGTGGGGAAGGATCTGTGGGAGGAGAGGTAGCAGGAGGAGTGGAGAGGAATGTTGGGGAGGAGAATAGGGGAGCCTGAGCTGTGAGGCTAGGGTGGGCATCTTTCTCCTTGCCCTGAGCATCTTTCCCGGCATCCCGCACAGGGGAGCTGGGTGGTGAGGCGTGGGTCTGGCTCAGGCAGCAGCAGCTGGAAGAGATACCGGTTGCTTTTTTGCAGCTGTTGGCGTGGGACCCTCCGGGGCTCGGGCAAGGTCCAGCTCCCAGGAATTCCTAGGCTCCACGAGCTCAGGAATGAGACTCTCTCCGTGGCTGCCGCACCCACCCCCGGAACCTGAGTGCTGCTGTGGGCTGGGGACAGATCTGGACTGCTGTAAGAGACCTAGGCTAGTGGGGAAACCTCTACCTGTGGTGGCCTGGGGGGAAGGGAGGCCACACACTGACGCCACCCTGTGGTGCCAGGCCTGGCGAGCCGCCCTGGTCCAGCCTGAAGTTCCACAGGGGCAGCTCGGCAGCAGAACTTAAGTTATCTCTGGCGAGAATTGCCCAGGTTTCCTTAGAAAGGGTGGAACAGATCGGGTAAATCTCTCTCCCATTCTCTGGCTGTGTCTGGCTCCACCCGGCTGGAGCCAGGATGGTGGGCACTGTCTCGAGGGCCGTCAGGGGAGTTAAACCGGACCAGGCGTCGCCTCCTACCTCACAGCAAACAGAAGCTACCCTGGGATGCTTGCCCATTCCACTTCCTGTCGTCAGATCCACCCACGACCGGCAGAGGGACCACCTGCTCCCGCCCCTGGGCTTCCAGTGTCCCGACTCCCAGCAAGGCCCAGCCCTTCCGCCTGGGCTCAGGGCCCGTCCTGGCTGACTCCCTCCTCCTTCCCACCCTTCAGGACAGCCCCTCCCTATGGAAGGCTCCCTGATGCTCCAGCTCCTAGCCATCCCCTTGCTCAAGGCTCTCCCAGCACACGTGCTCCGTGGTGGCAGTGATCACAGGTGTAATTAAGTTGTTACTTGTCTATTTGTTTAGTGTCTGTGCTTCTCGCCAAGGTGTGAGCTACACCAGTGTGCGGCTCACACCTGTCTTATCTTATCATGGTTTTCTCACCTCCCGGCAGGGCGCCTGGCAACGGTAGGTGCTCCATAAACGTCTGAGAGGCGTCCACAGGAGCCACTATCTCACTCCAGCGTAAAGGAGTCAGCTCCTAGGTCTTCTTCTACCCCGGCTGTTGTTTCTCCCCTGGGTCCTCCTCATGGGGTACCAGGAGCCTCCTCTGAGATCTCTCCCTGGCCCCCTGGGTCCCCGTCACGAGGTAGCTGGGCTTGGATGCCCAGCTTGTTGGGGCTCATCCGGGGAGCCGTGCAGGTGGGCCATCCCTGAGCACAACACAGTGTGAACAGGCCTTGAAAGGAAAAGAGAACGCCCTGTGCGAAGGCGAGTGTAGGTATGTGGGGAAGTGGGTGGGAGATAACCTGAATTGTGTAGGAAAAGGAAGCACAGAGCGTGGTGGGGATGGCTCCTGGGCTGCAGGAAGGCCTGGGGACCCAGGGTTTCACAGCGTCTAGACTAGCGCCCCCTGTGGGCGTGAAGCCTCAGCCGGCCACCCGAGCGCGGGCTAGCGGCTGGGAAGCCTTCCCAGGGGCACACTGGGCGCAGCTGAGACTCGGCCCGTCGAAGGGGCCGCAGGGGGAGGGGTGTCCCAGGCAGAGGCTCACACGGCTCCTCCCCCAGCTGTGGAAAGCGGGCCCTGAGTGAGAATTCGTCTGGGAGCAGGAGACCAGAGCGGAGGGTGACCGGGCCTCCTCACCTCTGAGGCTTCAGCCCGGACGCCCCCTCTGCGGTTCTGCTTCTTCCCTGGGTGGCCAGTGTCCCTGGGTCTGGCCACGTGTCCCTAGGTATGCGAAGTGCTCGGAGAGGACTTCGGGGCCTCCTGGCCTCGCCCCGGGTCTCCAGGGGGCTGGGCCTGGGGTCCCTGAGTCTGCAGCAGAAAAAGGAGCGCGTGCAGGAAGGGGTGTCTGCCTGACAGCCCCGTCCCTGTGGATTTCGATGGCTCCGTAAAAACGTCTCCTCACAAACTGTCAAAGTGTCACAAATTAATTAACTGGTAGCGGGAGTGACTCAGGGTGGGGAGGGGTAGGGAGTGTGGCTCCCGTACTGCTAAGTGGTGGGTGACGGCGGCACCGTTCTCTGCCTGCTCTGCCTCCTGACGAAGAATCCCGGGCGCTCAGCGCCGTGCAAGGGAAGGGGCAGAGCCGTGGGGCAGCTCACGAGCGGAGCAGCAAACGGCAGGTGCGAAGCAGGGTGGAGGGCGTGGGGCTCAGGACCCCCTCCCGAGGAAGGGCACACCGAGGGGAGGAAACGTCTAGAAACTGCTCAGGGAATGTACAGTCAGAGCGGAGTCTACAGGCTGGCACAAATCCAGGGGGTCTATTTTCTTTTCTCTCTCTTTCCCTCCCTCCTCAATTTTCCCCCCCGGGAAGAAAAGAATTGGGAAGTTGAGCTCGGTTTGCCCTGGGGCCTGGGCCCTGGGCCGGGTCACAGGAGTCCAGGAGGCAGGCCCACTTAGCTGCCAGCCCTCCAGCAGGAGCCGGAGAGGAGGGAGGGCAGGGGCTCAGACCAGCCTCCTTGACCTTTACTTTAATTTCAGGAAAAGAACTGAGAAAACATGCTCTTCAAAGTCAAGAGGGAGACAAATCCTGCACCTTATTGCTCTAGAAGGACGAAAAACAGTCCTCGCTACTTGGCGGAAAATGGCTCTGCTTTATGAAAAGACACCCCTGCTCGTAAAAACAGAGAGAGGGGCCAGTCCAAATAACAGCCAACATCCATCACGCCACTGGGAACCCTCGGGAAGCCCCTCTCCACGTCCCCCCATCCTTCAGCTCCAGCAGGCTTGCTCTGGGGACACTGGGGACATTTCCACAAGGGCTAAAGCCCTTTCTGAAAGGGGGTGAGGTGGCAAGCAAGCTTTAACTTTGTGACACCCACACAAATAGCTATTTGGTGTCGGTATCTCAAAGACGAATGGGGGGTAGAACTTCACCACAGGAACGCAATCAGCAAAATCCAGATTGTGGAACATGCGCCACAGCAAACGACCTGGTTTCTTCCAAAAATAAATTGCAAGGAAACAAAAGAAAAAACGGGGGTGGGGAGAGAACATTTATAATAACAGAAACTTAAAAGCCTATCAGCCAGGTGCAACATGTGGACCTTATTTGAATCCTGATTCAAGAGAAACCAACTTTTCACGATCCTTGACGTTCATGAGACTACTGAATATTTGGAGTACATTTTTTGATGATATTAAGGAATTACTGATAACAATTTTTAGGTGTGGCAAAGGCGTTCCAATTAATTATTTTCAAGGCCTTATCTTTTAGAGATATACACTGAAGTATTTACAGTTGAAATTAAATGATGTCTGGGATTTATTTGACAATAATATGAGATGGTGCAGATGAAAGGTGCAAATGAAACAGAATCTGCTGTAAGCTGATTGTGGTTAAAGCTGGGTAATGGATACACTGGGGTTCGTTGTGCTATTCTTTCTAATTGTGTATATGTTTAAACTTTTCTAAAACTTCTTTAAACTTTTCTAAACTATTTTTAAAAATCTAGTCTGCTCTTTTTTTTAAAGGAATTCCTTTATTTTTATTATTTATTTATTTATTTATTTATTTATTTATTTTTGGCTGTGTTGGGTCTTCGTTTCTGCGCGAGGGCTTTCTCTAGTTGCGGCAAGCGGGGGCCACTCTTCATCGCGGTGCGCGGGCCTCTCACTATCGCGGCCTCTCTTGTTGAGGAGCACAAGCTCCAGACGCGCAGGCTCAGTAGCTGTGGCTCACGGGCGTAGTTGCTCCGCGACACGTGGGATCTTCCCAGACCAGGGCTCGAGCCCGTGTCCCCTGCATTGGCAGCTGGATTCTCAACTGCTGCGCCACCAGGGAAGCCCTAGTCTGCTCTTTAAACCTCACCACCCACTCTCCTTTCCCCCTCAGCAAAAACCACGGATGTAAGCCAGCCTTCAAGTTACCCATCTGATCCTGTCCCCTTGTTATAAATGCTGACTTCCTTTCTTGCCTGACAGACCATCCGCTGTCCCCATCACTCCTGTGCCCCGTCCAGCAGCTGGAGCCCCGGGACCCTTCCTTGGTCTAATGGGCTGTCTCTTCCCTTTCACAGAGGCTGAGGCTTGGCTGGTGGGGACAGGAGGTATGGGTGGATGTCCACTTTAATGACAAACGTAATGGCTACTGAGCTCCTATTTTATGCCGGTCATGGTGTGAAGCGCTGAGCACATGCATTTCGTTTTACCTGCACAGCAGCCCTATAAGATTAGATATTATTTCCATGTTACAGATGAAGAAACAGGCACAGAGAGGGTGAGTAACTTGCCCCAGTTCATCTAAGTGCAGTGGCTTATGAACACAGGTGTATCTGCCTCCAGAACCCAGGCTCTTCTCCTTGTACCAGGGGTTGAGTCTGGGTCTAGCAGGGGTCTAGAGTGGGAGGGAGTGAGGTCTGTGGGCCCAGGTCCCAGATGCACGCAGGAGAGCGATGTCTTTATCTCACTGCAAACAGGGTTCCTTCAAGGGCGTGTCCAGGACCTCACTTCACCAGGCTGTTAGGTCTCAGACCGGTATTCACAGGAGACCTCTAGGAACCCCTCACAGCCTTATAAAGAGGGAAGATGAGGTCCAGGCCACACCCAAGTTTCCTCAGAGTTCTCAGAGCCCTTAGGCAACCGGATGTTTTCCAGAAAACGACACTCCTGGAGTCTCCAGAGCATTAGGCTGCCTGGACCAAGTGAGGCAGAGGAGGGCAGACGCGCAGGATTCTGGGTAGAGAGGAGGAGAGCTGGCTGTCTCCAGGCTCATCCCTTTGGGCCAGTTCAGCCCGCCTTCCTCCTGCTCCTTCCTGGGTTTCCTTTCCTTCCATGGGGTGCAGGTGTAGACCCACCAACAGGGGCGGCACTGTGGGTCTGGGCATCTAGCCCCGCCTGGGCTGCTGGCACCTCACTCAGGTGAGGGGCACACAGCACAGCCACAGAAGGCAGCGGGGGCAGTTTCCCTGCTGCAGCAACAGGCTGGGGGTCCCGGGCAGAGCCCCTACCTTCCTCTCCCACATGACGGAAGTACGTCAGAAGGGCAGTCTCAGCGATGGGCACAGAGTCCTGATGGCAAGCTGTGTGCCCACTGGCACTGCATTACCCTCCCCCCCATCCCTGTCCTCAACATTGAGGCTTTTAAGCAGTGATGACCAGAAAATAAAGAAGAGTGGCTTCCTTCTATCCTGGGAATTGAAGGAGAGCAATCAATATGGCCTGTTTTTTTTTCAATCAGACACAAAGATAGACCTGGGTTTCAGTCTCGTCTCCAATACTTGCTAGCAGTGTGGTCTTGACGGTGTAATAGCTCTGGGCCTCAGTTTTCTCATCTGTAAAATGGAGACAATAAATCTCTCCTCATTGGAGTGGTTGTGAAATTAACTTAGAAAATGCAAATGAAGAGGCCAATAAGATGCTCGGTAATCAGCAACTACTATCACTGCTGGGGGTGAGGGGTGCGGTGCGGAGCTCTGCCAGGTCCCAGCAAAAGAACAGCTGAGTGTCTCCTCTGGGCCAAAGACTATGTTAAAGTCTTGATGTATCTCGTTTAACCTTCAAATTAACTCCATGAGGAAGGTGGTCTCACCCTGTTTTAGAGCCACGCAAAGCAGCACTATTGCTGTCAATGCCCACCAGCACCACCAGCAAAAGACCCACGCGGGGATGAGGGGACCTGAGAGAAAGAGACCCCCTATTCCTCTGTGGCTCCCAATCCTCTGAACACTCTGGAGAGACTCCAGCCACAGCCAGCATTAGGTTCCCACCAACCAGCCCTGAGCTAAAAGCCCTGAGATGTTGGGGGCACCTGGCAGGTGACCTTGGTTACAAGTCTTCTCAGCCTGTGTCGTGAGGATATGCAGCAACCTTGACTCTTCCCTCTAAATCTTCAAGGAAAAGCCCTACTTGGCCTGGAGCCTTCCTTATAAATTCTATGGGTACAACAGCTATGGGATGTCTCTACTCTTTTTTTTTTTTTTATTGGGGTATAGTTGTTTTACAATGTTGTGTTGGTTTCTACTATACAGCGAAGTGGAGTTCCCTGTGCTATACAGCACTTCTCATTAGTTATCTATTTTATACATATTAGTGTATATATGTTAATCCCAATCTCCCAATTCATCCCACCCCACCCTTTCCCTTCTTGGTGTCCATACGTTTGTTCTCTACATCTGTGTCTCTACTTCTGCCTTGCAAACCGGTTCATCTGTACCATTTTCTAGATTCCACATATATACGTTAATATACGATATGTGTTTTTCTGGAATGTCTCTACTCTTGAAGGCAGAGGTGGGCCAGGTACCCAATGAGACCTTGGGGACTCTGAGGTATCCAGCCACCATCAGCACTGGATTATTTCATCTAACTGCGGGTATCTGACAGGCAGAAGGAGAAGGATAATCCAGTTCCCTTGGATGAGCCACTTCCCTAATTCTCAATTTAATAATTAATAATAATTTAATGAGAGCAGTCATACTTAATTTCAGAGAGTGGTGGAATAATCACATAAATTGATATATATCAAAGTGTCCTGCAAAGTCTAAAGTCCTATAAAAATGTTAGTGTGCTATTAGCACTTCAACTTAGACCTTCCTTTGTCATCTGTAAATTGATCCTACTGACATCCTCACTAAGGCGGCACGGAGGCTGGTGCCGTTCACTGGCTGTTTGCACATGTTCTTTGGTATTTCCTTGCTTCTGTGTCTGTCCCAACCCTGTGATGTGTCTGTGGGGCTTGATGGGCAGAGGTTGTCTTAGACCCGTGTATACCCTTAGCGTCTACTGACAAGGATACCAGCTCGCTAAGTGTTAATGAGTCTGTGGTGCTGGTGGGTGTTGACAGCAATAGTGCTGCTTTGCGTGGCTCTAAAACAGGGTGAGACCACCTTCCTCGTGGGGCTATTTTGAAGGTTAAACGAGATACATCAAGCTTTTAGCATAGTCTCTGGTCCAGAGGAGACACTCAGTTGTTCCTATTCTCTTGACGGCTAACCTGGAAAAATGTGGAGTATTGAATTTTACTCATCAAAGAAACCTTAGAACATATCAGATGTAGCCCCTTTATTTCACAGATTAAAAAAACTAAGACCCAGAAAAGTGAAAGGACTCACTCAAGTTCACAGAGCTGGTTGCTTTCATTACCGGGATTGCAGTTAAGGTCTCTAGATGGGTCCCCTGCTTGACCCTACTTGGCCCTCTCTGTGACTCATACAAAGGGCTCAATAAATGGCAGGTATTAGCTACCGACACGGCCACTGTCATCATCATCATCATCTGCATCTTCAAAGTTACTGTCAGCTAAAGGAGAATGACTCTGGAGGCTCTGTGGGTATCTCTCCTGAGTCTAACCTGAATTCATCCGACTTCTTGTGTACGCTCATCTCTCCCAGAGGTATGTCAGCAGAGATGGGCAACAGCAGGCATCCGGGAACCTGCTACGTATCCTGTCCCCACCCAGCCTGTTCAGCCCCTGGAAATAATCCTTTCTTTACAAGCATTGCTCTCTAAGTCTGACACTCTTCTCTTGCTTTCCTCTGGATATTGATGAAGCCGTGTAGACCACAGGTCATGTGCTCATGGATGGTGTCTTGAACATCTGTTCAGGGAGCAGCCCAGGGCCACGGGGCCTGTTAGGTTGCTTTGTGGGTTGCTGCTCCTTGAGACAATTTTTGGGGAGGTTTTCCTGTCCTGTTCTTCCCCAGGAGTCTAGGGAAAGGGCTGAACCTCTGGATTTGTTGCTCAGCAGCCTGACATGGGCAAGGATGGAGACAATACCAGAGACCAACAATCTGAATCCAGGAATGCTTCATAAGACACGGAGGATTCCCAGGCAGGAGAGCTGCTCAGCTACAGAGGATGATGGATGCGACCAGAAACCCTGTTCACCCAGGCCCTCTTTGGGTAACTTTAATCCAGAGACCCACCTATGGAGTTGGGGGAGAGAGGAAGGGAGGGAAGGAGAGACATGCGGAAAAAGTGCCCGTCGGGAAAAGTGTCACTAAGGAAACACCTCTGGCTCGAGTTGTCACACTGGCTTCCCATCCTGAGACTATCTGAGGCAGAACATAAACATTTCAGTCTTATCTTAGGACTCCCGGGACACAGATGAGCTAAATTTTCTGAGCCCGACATTGCAAACAACATAATGTCGCTAATCAAACTTCCGGTGCGCCCACCCTATTTGATAAATCAGCCAGCTTTCTGATGCACTAAGTGAAGATGAATTAGCAGTAATGAGGCTGTGACAGCTCCCCGAGGCACAGGCTGACGGAGAGCTCTGATGGCTGTGGCAGGAGGGAGGGGAAGCTCTTCTCAGGGATTAGTTCGAGCTGCCAAGTTTGTGAAAATAACTCACTGATGCCAAGGCACCTCGGCTTCTACCCGCAAGCCACGTGCTCTCACACACACAAAGTCGCTGTCCAAGAAATCTAAGCCATTGGGTATCTGAGAAACAGAATTGGCTATCTTCCTCCAATGAGCCACACGCCATAAGCAGTAATGACTTTGGGCAGGCCAGAATAAACCAGAACACACCAGAACATACCAGAACACGGGATCGATCCATTTTGTTGTATGGGAAAAGTGGAGGCTGGCAATGGCAGGCTGGTAAAATCCTTTCTATTCACAAGGTTGCCAACTACTTAGTTTAGTTTCTGCCAGCCCATTAACAGAGACTCGGCACTGGTTAGCTAACCCTTTCATACCAGAAGTTGCCACATTCAGTTTGCAGATATGTTTTGTTGGGCTTACATAGCATTGTTGAAAGACTGTAATTTGTTGCCAATATTTAAAATTTGGAGATTTCACATGAGAATACGGGTTCCCATCAAAAGAATCACAGGATTCTGTAAACACTGGGTTAGCATTCCCAAGAGGCAACAACAAGCCGGGGTCAATAAAGGCAGCCCTTTTTACACAGAGCACACACTAACTGAAGAAGGCGGTGGCCCTCGCTGACCAGAGGAGGGTCCAGCTTTGGGGAAGAGACTGCTTCTGCACTCCAAGGATGGAAGGTGGGGGAAGGAGCTACATTTCTACCCCATGCTCCTCGCCTCCTGCATTCCCCCCACTCGCCCCAGCTTGTAAGGGGTGAGGACCAAGGCTTTGGCAGAGTACCCCTCCTCCTGTCACTACATCCTGCCCCAGCTAGCTGGGGCACAGTGTCCTCAAGTTTAACACAGTCCCTGCCAATCTTTATAACCCTACACCCAGCTGGCGTCACTCAGTTTACGTCTATTTCCAGGCCCCAGCATACATTTCCCTTTGCATCCCCTGTTTTATAACTGTATCCAGGGTAACCAAGTTGCAAAGACATTGCTGGACTCCAAAGGCTGGTCTGAACAGTGCTCCAGTATCTTCCCACTTGTTCCTCACCATTAAGGCTGGTGGCTGCAGGAAGATGGGAGCCTCAAGGCTGGGGAGGCTTTAGGAAACACTGATGCCTTTTGGACAAAGCAGAGATTTTTCTACCACTCCCCAGCCCTGCCTGAAGACTCCAGCCCTCTCTCTGGAGGCCCTTGTCCTACTGTTTCCGAAGCACAGCCTCTCTTGGGGCCCCTTCTGACCGGCTGGTATTCAAAGAGACATAGTAAAAACAAACATCTCTCCCCCAAGTCTGCCTTTGCTTTAGACTTTCTCTGATTGATCATCTAATTACATGTGTGGCCCAGAAAAGCGGTAATCTCTTCAGCAACTGGGGTGCACACCGCAGGCTGAGACAAAACATTCCATCTTCCTGGCATGTGACAAACCGAGGTCTGGAGTTTACCTTGTGTACCAGCCTGGGGCTGACCCCGGAGAGGTGCTAGGCACATTATCTTTGCTGCCTTCTTCACTCTGCATGGTGCTGGGCTCCCTGAGGGAAGACTGGCTCTATCGCCTCCACCCTCCTTCCTTATCTGTAATTCTAACAAATGTACCAGGGTTTGCTTACTGTCCCCTCCAGTAGAGATGGGAATGACAGTAAACAGCAGACCCAGCTACTGCTGGTGCCTTCTGCTTCCATTTCAGAGAATACCACCTCTTGAATTTTTTGAGAGGATGATGCTCAGTGGTCCCTGCTTCTTCCAGATTCCTTTCTCACTCGTGGTCTCTGAGGCCACCTCCTCTAGGAAGCCCTCCATGAACTCCTTCAAGGGAGAATTACTTGCTTATTCCTCTTCCATTTCACATACAGGATTTGTTCTTTGTGGCATTTGTGGTATCAAAACCTGCAAGTCTGTCTCTTCCCTTCTCCTGTGCTCTTTCATGGCAAGGTCTGTATCTTCTTCTTCTTTTGCTCCTCCAGCATCTGGTACATGAGTAGGAGCCCCACAGATAACAACTAAATTAAGGTGAAAGATCATGTACTTTAAAAGCTCTCCAAGGTCCTCCGCGTTGTTGGCCCATTGGATTAGTCATCACTCTCAGGAAAGGATGCTTGACGGGTGCCCATGGCACACAGTCTGTTAACTGTACGAAGCTGTGCTCTGCCTATGCTCCCGGCACACCTGGAGAGCTGTCTGCTTTCCTGTCGGTTAGATCTGCTCCCAAACCCGTGCATGCTACTTGTCCTTGTAATTGCTGTTAATCTAGTTCACTGTTTAATAAACAATAAAATATGAATACCAAATTAAAACATTGATTCCATTAAAACTAATTTGAATGGATTGGGGACATTTTTTGATAAAGAAAAATCGCTTAAAATCCTGACTAGTTACTTGTGAATGAGATAACTCTAAAAATTCTGAAAATCTAGGAGTCTAGATTTACGTTCTTTTGTAAGTTTAAATCTTTGCTCTGCTTTTAAAAATAAAAGTAAAAATACTGGAAGTTGTAAATAAGGCATTATGGGGATTCTAATGCAAATAAGATGAGGCAAAACTCCAGTTGGTGGACTCATAACTCAAAGAAAAAACTCAAGATACACACCAAAAGTCTGATATATTAGTGGACATGAATATTCTAAGGTAACACGAAATGTCTGAAGTATCATTTTTTAATGCATCTTCTCTTTAATGAACTTTTTCAACTGGTCAATCCACCATGCTGGGCAAGAGGGCTACTACTGTATTGTCTGGCCAGTACGTTAGCTTTTTCTGTCTGTTTACAGAAATAGCCCTGTCTCCCTAACAGGGCTATTGAGGAAATGGCATACCTGACCCTTCTATAGCCCAAATGCCTGTCCTTTGCACTCCCTGAGCCATCTATAAATGGTGGCTGATGGTCCTTTGCACTTCCTGAGTCATCTATAAATGGTGGCTGGTGGTGAAGGTGACTGCTCATTTATTCCATCTGTGTCTGTGGCCCCTATTACACGCAGCACTGATTAAGAACTGGGGATACAGAACTGAAATGAGGCAAGGCCCCCTGTTCTCGTGGAGTCTACCATCTGGACAGAATGACTGGCTCAACACCTGGGCTCCCTTGTGAGCACAAGCTGGACAGAGTGGGTCGGAGAGAGGAAACAATTTGGGGAGGAGAGGTGACGTGGCTACTGTGATATGCTAAACAAACGCACTTCCTACCCCTTTTGTAGCTGAATGGGATCTTTCACTCTGTGGGGCAAATTTCTGGCAGAAGTAAAAGGCTCTGGGAGAAATATAAGAAAGTGGAGAAGTATTAAAGCAAGACTGTAGAACTCAGCGCTGCTCACTCCATCACAAATATTTCAGATGGGTATCCCACATTCTGCAAATACCTGACCCGTACTCTTCAAAAGTCTCAAGGTCACAAAAGACAAGGAAAGACTAAGAGACTCTCACAGGTTGGAGGAGACTAAGGAGATAGGACAACTAAATGCAATATGGGATTCTGATTGGATCCTGGACCAGAAAAAGGGTGTCAGTGGAAAACCTGGCAAAATGCAAATTAAACCTGTCAGTTATTTGCATTGAACCAACCTTACTTTCTTAGTTTAGATAATTGTGCTGCGGCTAGGTAGGATGCTAACATTAGGGGAAGCTAGGTGAAGGGTATACAGGAACTCTGCTACCATTGGAACTCTTCAGTAAGTCTAAAATTATCTCAAACAAAAATAGGCATCCCGGTGTGGAACACTGAATGGTCAGTAGGGCAGCACCTCCGGTACACAGGTGTCTGGGTGAAGCGGCAGGGGCCCAGGTCCTATCGGCGGACAAGGATGCCAGAACTGCTCCTAAGCAAAGAGGAGGTTCCCCACGCATTCCTCCATGGATGGAACACAGATAGAGCATCATGTAGGTGTCAAGCTTCCAGTTCAAGGGGCAGGGGGCAGAGGAGAAAGAGGCAAATTAATATCTGCCAATTGATTAATACCAGTCATTTTAATCACCTACTGTGTTCTGGGCTTAGTGATCTCCTTACATAGTTATTCTCCTTTAATTATCATAATGTCCCCATTTTTCAGGAGACTGAGGCCCAGAGAGGGTCAACAATGTATCCACAGTGCCAGCTGGTAGGGGGTGGAAGCAGGACTCTATCCAAGGGGCAGCTTGTCCTCAGACCTGAGCTGGATACAGAGATGCTGAGAGCGGCTTGGCTTGGAGGCACTTTCCAGCCACAGCTCTGGCGCATTTCCAGGGGCCTGAGTCTACGAGTTGCCTACTGTCCTGGCCCAGGAAGTTTTTCTCTCTGCCTGTCCTCTGCTCCTCCTCCTGTGGCTTCCTGGCAGACCACAGGGCCTGCATCACTCCTGCTGGGACACATGCACTCTGCTTCATGCATGGGAAGCAGACAGAGGGTCTTAGGCTCTACCTGTGCACTCACCCCTTTCCAGGGCCCCCTGGAGCTGCTCTCTGAGCCCCAGGTCCACAGATCCCATCCCTAATCACCCAGACACCCTCGCCATCCAAGTTTTTCTTATAGTCATTTCTGCAGAGAAGACCCGTTTCTAGGCCTATGGCGCTGAGGGTCAGACATGAGGCTGCCGCTAGTACTGGACAAAGCTGACTCTTATCTACAACAACAGCAACAGCAGCAGTAACAGTAATAGCATCTACTGTTCCTTAACCATTGGCTGTGTACTCTGTGCTGTATACTTAACACTCCTTTTTCCTAATTCTTAAAACAACCTTAAGAAGTAAATACTATTAATCCTTTCATTACAGATGAAGCGGGGGAGTCTAAGAGGGTCCATAACTTAGTGCAGCTGGTAAGCAGAGTGGGAGATTGAAGCCTGGATATGTCTAGTAGTAGAACCTCTCTTGTCCACTGGGCTGTGAGGCCCCTACCAATTACTGGGAAAGCAAGACACTCTCTTAGAGATTTTACCACTGCTCGGCCTCATGATGATCCTCCAAAGTCAAGACAATGACCCCATTTAACAATACAGGTTGATTCGAGTAGCTGTGAAAACAAGAAGAATCGGGCAGCATTTATCATGCTGATGTGTGAAGACAGAATGCCAACTCTCCTGGAATAAGTGCGGCTGGTTTCCATCTGTCATTCCACCCAGAAGCTTCGTGACCACACGGCTGGTAAATGGCAGATCCAAGGTTCAAGGCCAGGCCCCTTGGGCTCCCCAAAGCCCACATTCCTTCTGCCATCACCGAAGCCAGGTCCCAGTGGCCTCGGCCCATTGGTAATGCACAATCAAACAGAAGGAAGCCCCAGTGAGCTGTGTAGTCGTACTGGCACCATTTAGGAAGCAGGCGTCTGTGGCAAATGAAGATGACGCTGGCACCACCTGAGGTGTTTCCAAAGTGGGAGGAGCTCCACGGAACCATCCTCACTCTCCCCTCTGGCTGCCCCCCCCGCCACACGTGTTGACAGGCTGGTGTCAGAGAAACCCTAACTGGCCTCCTGTGATCTCGTTTACAGCCTTAACTGAAGCAGAGCTAGAACTCGGCCGAGAACACTGAGCTGACACAGATCCGGGCAGAAGCCCTCAGAGCCCTCGGAAACGGACCCTTTAGCATATCACAGCCCTAGGAAGTCCAAACCTGCCCTGATTCTGCTCCCACCTCCAAAGATAGCAGCCCACACACACACTGAGCCTAGACTGGGAGAGGTGTGCACCGAGGGCCGGAGACCCACTCCCCGCTCGGGTGCGTTCTGTTCCTCTGTCCCCGAGTCTGTCCCCACGGCTGCTGCACTGGTAATTGCACAGCTCTGAGAAGTGTTTTTTTTAAAATCATAAAATCGTCTCCCACTCCTGCACCTTTCCTGGCCTGCTTCCTTGGGTTTCCTTTTTCTTTTCCCCCCATAAATTTATTTGTTTATTTGTTTGTTTATTTATTTATTTTTGGCTGCGTTGGGTCTTCGTTGCTGCGCGCTGGCTTTCTCTAGTTGCGGCGAGCGGGGGCTAATCTTTGTTGCGGTGCGCGGGCTTCTTATTGCGGTGGCTTCTTTTGTTGCGGAGCACGGGCTCTAGGCACACGGGCTTCAGTAGTTGTGGCACACGGGCTTAGTTGCTCCGCAGCATGTGGGATCTCCCCGGACCAGAGATCGAACCCGTGTCCCCTGTATTGGCAGGCAGATTCTTAACCACTGCGCCACCAGGGAAGTCCCTCGGGTTTCCTATTGAATTTGCATCTCTGTTGCACAGGATGCCTGGCGTGGTTGATGGCAGTGGCTGTGAGAACAAGAGAAAAAACTTTGCCAATTCTCAAGGTTTCCGTATCACACTTCTGGAAAAAAAAAAACAAAAACAAAAAAACAGAAAAGATGCTGCTTTCTCAGCACTCCGGGAGCACACGGGCCAGGCAGCCAAGCCGCTAACACCGGCACCCGAGCAGAGCTCTGGGGCTGAGTGCACGCCGGTGACAGGACAGAAGGACACAGGAGGCCAGCTCTGCCCTGCACCTCCAGCCGTGTGACCTCTGAGCCTCAGTTTCCTTTTCTAACAAGTACGCGTGGCTGCCCTGGAGGAGCTCCAGAGCTCCATCCTCCCAGTGCCCTCCCACCCGCCACGACGTGAGCTCCAGCCCGGCTGGTGCTGAGGGCCCGTGGTGGAAGGAGGGTAATCAGAGGGCCCAGGCAGTCCTCCCAGTCAGTCTGGGGGCAGCTGTCTGCTATGGTTACTGCCCATTAAAGAGGATGTCTGTGGTCATGGAGAGGGTAAGGCCCCATAAAAAGATCCCGAGAGGTCTCTGGGAGTGAGGCCGGCAACAGGGAACACGCTCAGAGGACCTTCAGGCTGAGAGGTGCCCATTGTTCTGCGAGATGGAGCCAGCAAACGGAGTTGGGTGAGTCACAGGGATAACGAGCTCCGAGGCAGGAAGGCTCAACCATCCGCTGACACTCTTCTGAGTCCTGAAGAGATCTCTGGTCCGAAGGCCAGCAGAGCATCCACGCCCAGAGGGGAGCCCAGAGCAATGGGGAGGGGTCCAGCTTCAACCTGAGGCAGCCCAGCCTTGGAGGCAACTGGCTGGCGACTGTGCCCAGAGGAGCTGTGTCTGGAGACCACGCTCCCCTCTGGGGCTGGGGGGGAATCCCTGGCTATTCCTGAAAACACAGGGACTCCTGGCACCCTCCCAGAGCTGCTCCCCACTCTAATTAAAGCCCAGGAGTCCCTGCCACAATATTTGCCCCTCCGAAGGAGCTGGTGTCTCAGTAACTGCAACGTGGTGCTCCCTCGGGAGCAGCATTAATCACCTCTCCCAGCCCAGCCCAGCCAAGAGAGAAGGAACTGGGGGAAAGGCGGAACCAGAGGGGCCTGGGGCTGCTAACTGCCCCACCCAAGGACAAGGGCAATGCAGTCTGCCTGGCGCCTTCCTCAAGCGCAGTCCCGCATCCCTCCCGGAGAGGCCTGGGCTCAGACTTCATTCAGGTCCTCCCGAGGTGGGAAGGGGTGACAAGGAGAAGGGCAGCTCTCCCCGGCTGCCCCAGGGGAGCGTGGCCTGTGCAGTGAGACCAGGCCCAGAGGTCCCAAGTGGACGGAGGCGATGTGAGGAGGGAGCTGGAACTCGGAGTCTCTCCTCCCTCTCCCACCTCCAGGCTCACCTCCCGATCCCCTGCACGGTCTCCTAAGACCACCTCCCCAAGCCACGGCTTTGGGATCCCGTCATCGCCTTGCTCAAAATACCTCCAACCCCTTCCCTGAAGGAGACAGTCGAGATTCCTCTATTTTCGACCTCCCTAAATTAAACGAGCTGCTCTCCTGTGGAAAGGCGGCTCTAGTCGGAGCTGCTCTGTGCTTTTCTGCCCTCCTCTTTGCCTCATCTTCCCCATTCCCTCACCTTTGAAAGTCACCATTTCTCCACCTGCCACTGTTCCCGCTGGCTACATCCCACTGACCCTTCAAGGGGCAAAGCCTACCTCCTAGAAGACACCTTCCCTGACCGCCCGGACCCAGGGGCACCTCCTCCCCTGCACCCCTTCCTCCCTCAGAGGTCCAGTGTGGGGTTCAGACCAGGTGACGTTCTTAACTAGCCTTCCTCATAAAGCTGAGGAGCAGCCTGGATCCCTGGGGAGGCGGTGCCCATGACGCACCGGGCATGTGGATGGTGGGCAGGTCAGACGGCAAGGGCTCAGCGCTCATGAGGCTCAGGCGAGACAAGCGTCTGTGCCGTGCAATGAGCCATAGAAGCAGCCGTCCTTCCAGCCGGCGCCGGTCACTGCGGTCCAGGGAGGGTTGAAAAGCGCAGTGCTTCTCCCACTGGGCACACACCCATAGCAGGTGCTCAGGAAAATTTGCTGAATTCATAAATGCTCTGCTAGCAGAGTGACAGAGTGACACGGAGCTGTTCCCACCAAGATGACATCTGCCCGGGGGGAACCACTGGGAATTTAAGACCAAGATTTTAAGCTGGAGTCATAGCTGAAGAAAAAGCACAACTAGCCTTAATATCTGGCAAGAGATTATGCTCAGACAAGCCAGACGGGTCTTCTAAGAACTGGAGCCAGAGAGACAACCAGAGAAGTGAAAAGTCACTCCCAAGTCAGAGCGAGATGGCTGAAAGGCAGGAAGGAGTCTGGGCGAGCAGAGACCCATGCTGGTGCGGGAGAACTGACGGCTTCCTGAGCTACTGCTCAGACTGGCACCAACCCGTTTGTGGCACTTGTCACACCAAACCGTTAACCAATCATTTGCATTTTGTAAGCATCTATCCCTAGCGTCACGCCTGGCACCTGGGGGCTCCCTCAATAAACAGTGCTCAGGAGTGAGGTAGGGGGCGGGGCAGGCAAACTGGAGGGACCAGCTGCTCTTAAAGGGTGCCCTACAGTCTACCACCGTCATATGAGAATGCGCCAGAACTTCCAGCATTTCAAAAGAAGATCAAAATCCAGACATGTATTTGAAATCCTCCTATTTTAAAATGCTGGCAACAAATTCATCACATCGTTTGAGCCAAAGCACTTTGATAGGTCAGACCCAGCTTGCATCCTCCACTCACACCATCTAAAACACCAAAGCTAAACAAACAGCCACAGTCTAAAGACCTAGGGTTTAAACGAATCACTTTGCTGTACACCTGAAACTAACACAACATTGTAAATCAACTATACTCCAATAAAAAAAATAATAAAGTCATTGTTGTTTTTTTCAAAGGCCTCACAACAGCCTTCTGTCCAAGCAGTGCAGGGTTATTACTCCCTTTTTAAAAGTTAAGGAAGTTGGATCAGAGAGGCTTATTAATTTGCCCAAGGTCACCCAGCTAGTTAGTAGCAAAGGCAGGATCAGAACTCACATCTCACTCTTTCTCACAGGCTCTTTCCCCAAAGCCCACATTGTCTCCAGGTCCTAATGGACAGCAGAGTCAAAGCAGCAATCAGAAGGGTCTGACTCACAGGGACCTGTGGAATCAGCTGCTTGATCATGGTGTCCCCAGAAGAGACGTGAATGGTCATCTAGTAAATGCTTACTTATCTATATAAGCAGAGGAGTCCTTCTAGGTCAAGTGAACAGAAGTCTAACTTGAATCACCAAAAAAGAGAGTCATAACCCCTCAATCAATTCCCAGACTTGAGCCAATTTATTTACCCAGAATCCCTTGAATGAAGGGGAGGCCAGGTCCCCTTGAGGAAGAACCCTAATATACTGTGAAAAATTAATAGTTAATCTTTTTCCCAGCCTTCTCCAAAGGGATCTACAGTCTGTTACCAGGGTGACTGTGCACTGGAAGAAAAGGAAATAATCTGACTTTTCAGGGATTGCAGGCATCCCTCGTTTTACTGCACTTTGAAGATACTGCATTTTTTACAAATTGGTTTGTGGCAACCCTGCATCGTCAGATCATGGTTAGCATGTTTTAGCAATAAAGTATTTTTTAATTAAGGTATGTACTTTTTTGGGACATAATGCTATTGCACATAATAAACTACAGTATAAACATAACTTTATATGCACTGGGAAACCAAAAAATTCATGTGATTCACTTTATTGAGATATTTGCTTTATTATGGTGGTCTGGAACTGAACCTGCAATATCTCTGAGGTCTGCCTATACCGTAGTCTGGCTCTGAACCAACACTAATCCCCAGAAACACAAAACATCACTGTGGTCTACCAGTCCTAGCAGGGGCTCATGGAGGTCAGGTGATCAGTGGGACTTTGAGCTCAGTCCTTCTCACAATAGGTCCAATGGGTCCCCAAACCCATCCTGTGTTTTTTTTCCCCTGACCGGGAATGAGTAATTAAACTAGACATACTCAGCAACTGGCAGAAGACCAGCTGGATTCCCTTGAGCTCTTAACAAAACATGGAAATAAGTCAACAAGGCCACTGGAGGCTCATCTGATGCGCCAGGGGAGTGTCCTTTTTTTACTTACTGTTTATTATCCATTAGGGGCCCAACCCTGTAAGATAGATGTTAACAAGGAGAAATTGATAATATGCAAATGCCTTCCATCCAGTTGAGAAGATAGTCCCAAATTTTATGATTTCATTGTCCTATAAGGTATTAATAAGTTTTGTATCTAATTTAGCAATCTTATTCCAGCTTGCTTCCTTTCTTCCACTGATATTTTTCTTTTACCCTCTTTTGAATCTCACTTTGTCATCTCACCGGTTCCCTCATTAATGAGTTAAATAAATTGTTGACATGTAATGGTCTGAGAAATATGTTTTTAACCTTTGGAAAATTATTACTTTAACAGTTTACGTGACTCAAAAATTAAGCACTGGGCTTCCCTGGTGGCGCAGTGGTTGAGAGTCTGCCTGCCAATGCAGGGGACACGGGTTCGAGCCCTGGTCTGGGAAGATCCCACATGCCGCGGAGCGACTAGGCCCGTGAGCCACAACTACTGAGCCTGCGCGTCTGGAGCCTGTGCTCCGCAACAAGAGAGGCCGCGATAGTGAGAGGCCCGCGCACGGCGATGAAGAGTGGCCCCCGCTTGCCGCAACTAGAGAAAGCCCTCACACAGAAACGAAGACCCAACACAGCCAAAAATAAATAAATAAAATAAAGAATTATAAAAAAAAAAAAAAAAAAAAATTAAGCACTGACAGGAAAATCCAGCAGCTGGGGATGGAGCGGTGAGCTCCACCACCTCATTTCTCGGCCCCTCATCTGGCTCCCCCGCCAGCCCAGCGCAGGGCTCACACCCGGCCTGCCTGGAGCACAGCTTCTACCATGCCTCCTCTAACGGTGATTCATGGCTTCGGGCTCTGCCCTTGTGGTGGCACCACTGCCCTCAAATTGCGAGGTTGGCTGACTCCAGATTATGTGTGGGAGACAGGCACTTTCTAAGCAATTGGAAGCATGACAACCTCTCCAGGAGTCAGAGATGAAGGCCATGAGAAAGGGTAATGCTATCTGGGCAACCTAGGGGCCGGTGGATCCTTTATATAAATAACTTAGCAAACACCCATGTAGGAGAAGCAGCAGCTGCTGCCAAGCACATCTCCTGTGGGGTCTCCGTGAGATGGGGTGAGCTTGTCTGAACGGTATCCCCTTGCTTTCCAAGTTGGGGACCAGGGGGCAGGGCCACTGGGATGCATGTGTGTGTGTGTGTGTGTGTATGTCTCTGTGTTTGAGGACAGAAGGATGACATCTGCTGAGCCAGTCCACCTCCAGCCCCCCAAGGTCCGACTCAAGCCCCACAGCTTCTGGAAGGCTCCTTGACCACTTGACATCCCAGTAGTGCCACCCTTCTCTGAAAGAGCGTTTGCTGTGTATGGCACCTCACACTGTACTTTATTACCCTATCAGAAGGTCTAGGTCTTAATCCTGGTTCTGCCTCCTATTTGCTGTGTGACTTTGGCACTTAATATCTCTCTCGCTCTCAAAGCCAGTTTTCTCACCTTTACGGAGGTGAGATTTTGAAATGGAGATAAAAACACAATACCTTTCTCTACTTCTTGAGGCAGTAAGGATCAAGTCTTAGACTCACATCCTGGCTCTACACATACAATAAAAAATATTGGGAAATCTACTTAACGGCTGTTGCTCATTTTACTCGTATATGAAATGGGGATGACGATAATAACAGCAAAGATTGCTGCAAAGATTAAGTGAGATAATGTGTTGAGTCATTGTTGCTACTTAACATACTATAAACATTCAGTAAGGGTTAACTGTTTGAACTGAAAATGCTTTGAAGCAGTAGGATTCTTATCAAATTGGAAGTTTTGTAATTACGACTGACTATTAATCTTGTATTATTGTCTGAATGTTTCAGATGTGTTAGTTTCGCCTCCTCCTCAGGTAGCTTTTAAGCTTCAGAAATCATTTAACAATATTTATTGAAGACTTCAAGGCGCCAGGCAATGTGGATACCAAGCTAAGACACAGTCATTGTCTTCAAGGATATCTCAGCTCAGTGGGAGAGACAAGTACAGAGGTGATTAAAATGTGACATGAGAGAGATGACAGCACATGGGAGGGTCACCTAACCAAGCTGGAGTCTCTGAAGGTCACAGACTCAAAACAGATCCCCTTCCTGTTCTTCATGCCCCTATACTCTGCTCCTAGGATAGGGTTTTATGCATAATAAGAGCTCAATACATATCTGTTGAATAAACATGTTGAAAAAACCCAAGAATTCTTTCTTGGGTCATGCAGAATCCCTGTGGTGGAAAGAAGAGAGGGAGGGAACTTGAATTAAGAACCTGACACCTGCCAAATCCTGGGTGAGGCATTTCGCATGAGGATATACAATGGAATATTAATTCCATTGTATATCCTCATGCATGATGTGCTGGAGCTGGCTGTGCAGATCCCTCCTCCCAACTGAGTTCAACAACTCCAAGTTGGCAGCTTGAAATCAGCCACAGTTTGAGTATTTACATAACAAAATCAGTAAATGCTACAAACCAGAACATTATTTTTTCTTGGAAAGCTGGTTGTTAAAACATTTACCAGCACAAAACCTCACGGATCTCCCACAAAATAATCTATTTTACAGATGAGGAAATTAGCGTTCAGAGAGGTTAAGTAATTTGCTCCAGATCACACAAGCCATAGGAGGCAGACTTGGGATTTGAACTGGTCTCACTCCAAAGCCCTGGCTTTTCCCTTTGTAACTTATAACTGCCTCCCTCCCCTGTTAGGCCCCAGTGGGCTTGATCAGGAGCTGATTAGCACATCCTCTGTACCTTATCCTGGCTGAAGGGGGGAGAGCAGAAAATCTTCATTCTCTACTCAGTCTCCTTGTGAAAATGGGGATCCCTGGACCCAGGCCAAGGAATCCCATGATATCTGCCTTTTTAGTATCCACTTTGAAGATCCTTGTTCAGTTCCACCAAGAATGAATAAACCTATGAAAAGATGCTCAACCTCACTAGTCATTAGAAAAATGCAAATCAAAACCACAATGAGATATCACTTCACACCATTAAGATGGCCACTATTTAAAAAACAGAAAATAACAGGTGTTGGCAAGGATTTGGAGAAATTGGGCACTGTTGTGGAAATATAAAATGATGGAACCTCTCTGGAAAACAGTATGGAGGTTCCTCAAAAAATTAGAGTTACCAGCAATTCTACTTTTGGGTATACATCTAAAAGTATTAAAACAAGATCTCAAAGAGATATTTGCACACTCATGTTCATGGCAGTATTATTCACAATAGCCAAGAGGTGGAAGCAGCCCTAGTGTCTATCACTGGATGAATGAACTTTTTAAAATGTGGTATGTACATACAATGGAATACTATCCAGCCTTGAAAAGGCAGGAAATTCTCACACGTGCTACAACGTAGATGAGCCTTGAAGACATGATGCTAAGTGAAATAAGCCAGTCACAACAGGACAAATATTGTGACTTCACTTATAGGAGGCATCTAAAGTAGTCAAACTCATTGAAACAGAAAGTGAAATGGTGGTTGCCAGGGGCTGAGCAGAGGGGGAAATGGGGAATTAGTGTTTATGGGTATAGAGTTTCAGTGTTACAAAATGATAAAGTTCTGGAAATCTGTTACATAACAATGTGAATACACTTAACACTACTGAACTGTACACTTAAAAATGGTTAAGATGGTGAATTTTATGTCATATGGGTTTATTTTTTACCATGATAAAAAAACAAAAGAAAAAGCAATTAATGGTGGTTCCAAATGGAATTCACCTTCCCCTCTCCCCCGCCCCACCAAAAGAATGAATGCACCACAGGGTTCACCGTGGGTCTTCGCTGTGCAGCTTCTGAAAGGCACCATCTCCATGGGAGCCAGTGGGCCGAGAGACTGACCTCAGACAATCCAAGATCCAGCCAGCCCTGGAAGTGATTGTCATCTAAGGTTCTCCCAGGAGGAATTTGAGACACAAAATGTCAGTAACTTGCCCAAGTCTCCGTAGCTAACTAGGACAACCTTAAGTAGTTTTACAAGAATTCTAAAATCAAATGCATTCATTTTATTTAACAAA
Organism: Eschrichtius robustus; assembly: GCF_028021215.1. NCBI lineage: Eukaryota > Metazoa > Chordata > Mammalia > Artiodactyla > Eschrichtiidae > Eschrichtius > Eschrichtius robustus. The sequence goes on along the minus strand of NC_090834.1, from coordinate 18,984,649 downwards.
TATGTATCTGTGCCTACTGGATGCAAAGCATTTTGCTAGGCCCTGCGGGGTGATAAAAAGACAACACGCCCCTCAGAGCTTACATGCGTGTGGGAGAGGCAGATGAGTGCACGGGAGCTGTTGGAAAGGTTACGAGCTGCTTTTGAATCCTGTTGGAAAGGTTACGAGCTGCTTTTGAATCCTGTGCCACTTCCCTGGATCAGCCGCTCCACTTCCCTGAGGCTCAGCAGACCCACCTGTGAAACGGAGATGGGTCTGCGGCCATACCACCCTGAATGCGCCTGACCCCATCTGTAAAATGGAGGTGGCATCTCTTCCCTCAGTGGGTCTGAATGCTTAAAGGATATATGTATCGTAGAGTGTGTTGCTTTATTCCATGAATATTCATTCTTTCGATCAGAGAGAGCTACAAGTAAACAGCAAGAAGGACAGCGCCCAGCGATAAAAACAATGACCCTGTGCTCTCATATAGCACTTTTCAGTGGTGTGTATGTGTCTGTATCTTTCTAGGCAGGAGGCTTGAGGATTAATCTAAGGGTTGATAGTACTTCTGTTTCCACCCAGTTGAAGGAGTGCAGTAGAACTGGCTCTTAGCCCACGCCAGCTTCGCTGATTCCAGCACCTCCTTCCCATCCTCCAGGCCCCTGTAACTTGATAACTTAGTCTGAGAACCTGAGCTGGAATCCTCACCATCACCAGCACCCCCAGGACCAGGACCAGAGCAGCTGGACTTCCTGGCAACAAAGGCTCCATTTGCATCTTAATGAAAAAGGTGGAGAGGGAGAGGGAAACCCAGGCATATTGACTATGAGGGAAATCACTTTCCGTGTAAGGTTTCCATTTGTTTGCTTTCTGCAGCTTCTGCCAGAGCCGCCTCTGAGCGCTATCTGCACCGCAAAATCCAAGCCTCAGAAACAGCTAATTTGGAAATTATGTGCTGTCCAAGTGGCAACTCTCCAGGCTACTGGTTTGATGCTCGTCCTGGTCCCTCTGCAGGTAGCAGTTCTAAGCGGCTGATGGGCTTTGTCCGTCTTGGCTCTGCTCATTAGAGCCTGGGCCAATTACCGTCCAGCCCTGGAAGCTGAACCTACCAGGAGCCTCTCATTCCCAGGGCTTGCTCACTGGGCTTGGGGCAGGGCCCCGCCAGGACCAGCCTGGGCTGGGGAGGGGTTCCGAAGACCTGCATCCGCCCTCCTAGACCCAGTGGAGGTGAGGGGGCAAGACTCTCTAAAAGGGATTTAAAAGGACAGAAGGAGACTTTCTTAGCTCCCCCTGGGGCTCCCAGCTAGCTGGTGACACAGCCAAGACCTGTAATTAGAAAAACAACTGCCTGAGGCAATAGCTCAGCTGGTTAACTGTAACTAACCTGAGTATTTAGCAATTTTTACATATGAACATACAGTGTAATTTTTTAAATTATAAGATCATTTTCCAGGCCCCATGTTTTGATAAATGCCTCTCTCCCCAGTTTCCTTATTTCATGCCTTGACTCTCCTGCCTTTGTAATCTCTGGCCCACATGGGTGACACAGAATGCCAGGTGTAGGCCTACAAATATCACTAGGAAAAAAATGAGAAAAAGGTTGTGTTTACTGCTTCTCGATGTTTTTGCCATGTGGAGACACAGCCCTTGATGGGTTTTGATGGAGAGGCCACGAGGGTTACGCTTGCACTGGCATGCAGATTTACTCTTCCTCCAGATGTGTCAGCCAAGATTATCGGACCAATTTATCTGAAAGGACATGTATCAGTTGTGATCTAGAAAAAAAATATGCTGGTCCATCACAACTTATGTTCTGAGTACTTGTGTGTGTGTGTGTGTGTGCATATAAATTAGAATTCATTGAATTTCCATTATTGTGCATAGCACTATGGAATATATATATATATTCTCCAATTTCCCCAAGTTCCAAATTTTTGTAATACATGCCCTCTTTCCTTCATACATTCACTCTACAACATTCAGGGTCTACTAAACACCAAGGACAGGAAGTTGCCCTAATTGACCTCCCATGCTGGGGGCAGGGGTGGGGTGGGTTGTGGGGAGAGACAGAGGTGAGTCATTATAATACATTGTGGCAGGGGCAGCATGGGGGGCAGCTGTACCAGCCAGACCTGGGCTCAATACCAGCTTCAGTTCCTAGCAGCTGTGTGGTCTTGAGTACATTTACTTAATATCTCTGAGCCTCAGTTTTCTCATCTGTAAAATGGGGTTAATAATTCCTATCTTTTAAGGGCTGTCACGAGGATTAAAGATGATGTGTATAATGCACATAGCATAGTCAGGATTTTAAACTGGTAGATATTATTCACTCGGGTAATTTGAATACTACTGTAGGTAAGAAAGCATCTGATTATAAAATTAACACCTAAATAGTAGATGTGTTTCAAAGAAACGTTTGTGACTCTCAAATGTAGCTCTGTGTGAAGGGAGGTAGAATTAGAGCAGCTGTTGCTGGTCGTGGTCTGTTTGCACTGAAAGGGACCTCATCCAACCCAATTCCATCATTTTAGAAATAAGAATCAGAGGACAGGGAGGTTATATATCCCTAGGGCACCCGATGAGGGTTGACCAAACTTTAGTCAGGCTCCTCTGAGAATTTTTTTTAGACTAGACCTTGTCCTTGGGCCCTGTCTTTGCCCAGCCCAGTTTTAGCAAGAATCCTGCTGTCAGTTTAGAGAGAATTCCCCATCCTTGATACCTGATCACACTGGCCTGCCTTCAGCAAGAATCCCCCTATCCCTGATGTCTCCTCTTAGTAATCTTCCATCCACTCTTCCCCCCACAATTCTGCTCATAGGTTGTAAACCCCCAGCTGTCTTTGTATATTTGGAGTTGAGGAGGGCCTCTCTCCTCTCTTGTGATAGTCTCGACACCTATGACGACAGTCCTGAATCAAGTCTTCCCTACTGTTTTCACAAATGTCAGAATAATGTTTTCCGAGACTACAACCTAAGACTCCTGACTCTCTAGACCCCTATAAAGGCTCATGTGGGTCTTGGTTGCATAACTAGAAAGCAAGTTAGCAGAGTGCCAGAACGGATCGCCTGGGCAGTGGGCTCCAATGAGCAGCGCCATGGTCTGGCAGAAATACACTGGATTCCGGCTCTGCCTTTTACCTCTTTGCTTTTTGTGTCCATTCGTTAGGTTTTCCTGGGTCTCTGTCTGGTGGACTGAAGCTCAGAGGATATGCTTAGAGGCACCATCAAATTGGCTGCCTTCAGACAAGTTGCTCATTTTGACCATTATCCCAGTTGATTCACCTGCTCCCAGGGCCCAAGCAGCCAGTACTGTTGGCTGAGGACCCTGTGGGGATCCAAGGAGATCCCTGAACCACCAGCCTCCAAAAGCCCCCTCCACCTGCTGCTCAAGAGCTCCTGGATCCCTTTCTGAAATGTCCAGGGGCACTGCTGCGGGGCCCTCCTCACTGCCGGCCTTGTTGATGGGGGCCCCTCCCTCGCCTGTTGGAGCCTCACTGCTCAGAAGAGGCACGTGGACACCACTGGCCACATGTCCTCTGTCCTTGCCCTTTTCCACCTCTCTCCCTACCGGGACCATGGACCCCTGGGGCTATGACGTTACCATGGAGACTGAATGGGGAGATGCTGCAGAGGACAGGTAACTGCTTGGGAAACCAGAGAAGCTGGGAGGCCCGGGCATTCTGGGTGCTCAGGATGCTGGTGCAGGTCCCAAGCCAGGCCCCAGGTTGAGCCTCTAAGACTTCAAATCCCAAAGCTGGGCTGACAGCAGCTCCTCCCCTGATTACAGCACTCCCACCCCCACCCCCACCAAACACACCTGTCACAGTGAGGGCATTCACTTTTCTCTCCAGGCTAACTCAAGTCACTTAACAGATAATTACTGAGTATCTACTAAGAAGCAGGTCATTATAGACCAACATCCAGATTGGAAAGCTCAGGAGGGTAGGCTTGGAGGGCCCAGCCCCACTAGGAGACACTAGAAGCAGCTCCAAATGCTGCCATGCTGTCTTCTAAGGCAGGGCCCCAAGAAGGTGAATCTGCAAGGCTGTGCGTTCCTTATTTGCAGGCATGTAATCCATGCTAAGGGCCCAGAAAGCCCCCTAGCACCATCAGTATCTCCCAGGTCCTGGAGGACCTGCCAGCTGGACAAACTTTATGATGGGGTTCCCTCGGGGTCTATGGTTTATAATGCAGAGCCTCGGCTAGCCTCTGTCTGTGGTCTCAGCCCTTCTTCTCTCCAGGGAGATCCCACACCTCCCTTCCTCCACACCCAGCAAAACTGAGCTCTGGGGCAGGGGTCAGGAAGGCCTCCGCACAGTTGCCTCCGGTCCCACCACGTCAGGGAGCAGTAGTAAAATGAATTCTGGGGACACACTCTGTGCATAATCAAGCCCTGTCCAGATGCACGGTTTGCTATTATTATTACTATTGCCTGATGGAGACCAGGGATTCCATGGCAGACTGGAGTATGTGAGAGAAGAACACTGCTTTGTGAGAAGTACAGAGTTAGAAGACTTGATTTTTGGTCCTGACTCTGCCCCCAGGAGACCTTGGATGATTCCCTTGGCCGACTGGAGCCTCAGTGTTCTCACCTGTGAAATGAGTGGGTTAGACTGAGGACCTGGGCACATAGGAGGCATTTAATAAATGCTTGTCGGATGAATATTGAGTGAACAACTCCACATCCCTGAGCTCCTTTTATCAGGCACTTTATATTTACACCCAGCCACCACCCTCACTGGGCCTGAGCCAAATTACTGCAGGAATCCAGGTTCCCACGGGCCCCCCATTTCTGAAACACTTGAGGGACCCCCTCCTTCTCTTCTCTTTCTCCAAACTTTCCCTAGCTTCCCCCTTATTAACCACCAAGGCAGCAAGTCAGTGAATCTCTCTCTTTTTTTTTTTAAGATATTTTTTGATGTGGACCATTTTTAAAGTCTTTATTGAATTTGTTACAATATTGCTTCTGCTTTATGTTTTGGTTTTTTGGCCGCGAGGCATGTGGGATCTCAGCTCCCCAACCAGGGATCGAACCCACGCCCCCTGCATTGGAAGGCGAAGGCCGCGAGGCACGTGGGATCTCAGCTCCCCAACCAGGGATCGAACCCACACCCCCTGCATTGGAAGGCGAAGTCTCAACCACTGGACCACCAGGTAAGTCCCAGTGAATCTCTTTTAATCCTGAACTCCCAGTCTTCCTAATTGCTGTCTTTCTTGTCCTTATTTGCTTCCTAACTCAGGAGATGAGGTTTCAATTAGATAAGCAAGCAGCTGTTCCAAGAACAGGTGTCTAGAAGAGAAATGGTCCTGCCCCGGAAGAGGCAAAGGATGTCTCTAGGGACAAGGAACCAGGGAGGCAGGAAGTTCCCTGTGGTGGGTTGAACAGTGTCCCCCAAATTCACGTCCACCCAGAACCACAGAATCTGACCTTATTTGGAAATAGGGTCTTTGCCAAGGTAATTAGTTAAGGATCTAGATAGGATCGTATAGGATTAGGGTGGGTCCTAAGTCCAATAGTTGGTATCCTTGTAAGAGAAGAGGAGACGGGGCTTCCCTGGTGGTGCAGTGGTTAAGAATCTGCCTGCCAATGCAGGGGACACGGGTTTGAGCCCTGGTCCAGGAAGATCCCACATGCTGCGGAGCAACTAAGCCCGTGCACCACAACTACTGAGCCTGCGCTCTACAGCCCGCGTGCCACAACTACTGAAGCCCACGCGCCTAGAGGCTGTGCTCCACAACAAGAGAAGCCACCGCAATGAGAAACCAGCGCACTGTAATGAAGAGTAACCCCCGCTCTCTGCAACTAGAGGAAGCCCGTGCGTAGCAACGAAGACCCAACGCAGTCAAAAATAAATAAATAAATAAATTTATTTTAAAAAAGAGAGAGAGAAAAGAGGAGACAGACACAGGGAGACAAAGACGATGCGGAGATGGAGGCAGAGACTGGAGTTATGCTACCACGAGTCTAGGAAGCCAGGAGCCCTGAGAAGCTGAAAGAGTCAAGGATAGAGCCTAGAGTCTTCAGAGGGAGCACAGCCCTGCTGGCACCTTGATTTCAGGCTTCTTGATGCCCCAGGGCCCAGGGAACTCACACAGGCTTGCAGCCATCCTTCTCCATGTGCTTTTCTTATCACATTTGGGAGCCAAGCAAAAGTGCTTAGAAAAGAAGGCTGTGGACATTTGGTTTCTCCGGGCTGGTTGCCGGGCTTTATCCAGTTCCTTCAGAGTGCTGGAACCCAGTTCTTTTAGGATGTGACATATCAGCTTTTGAGCAAATCTCAGCCTGCTCTGCAAGAGAACAGTATTCATGCCTTCATTCATACAACAATTATTTACTGACAGCCTACTAACCGCCAAGTATGTGCTAAGCGTAGGGCACGGAACTCCCCCTTCTCCTGTCCCCTCCTTGCTGCCCAGAACTAAGATCTGACTGATGACAAAGGAGTAATCAGTGCACCGTATTATGTTATTGTGTATGACAATAACATAGCATTCAAAGGGCTTTGGCATGTCATTTGATATACTGAGGGAGCACCGACTTGCCTACGATCTGCTTCTTTGTGAGAAAACGGGAACATTAATAGCCATTAATGCAGCCCCATCACTCAAAACTGTAAGCCCCTCAAAATATAGAAGTTTCAACTTGGTCCTACTTCATTTCACTTATCTGTACTTTCCAGGCAATTAGAGTAGAGCTGAGTAATAAGTGTCATCAACTCAGAAATTCTGGACCTAAAAATGGGAAGACAGGACAAGGGGATGATTTTTGGAGCTGGTTACATTGAGGAAACTTTTGATGCGGCTACCTGAGGCCAAGCCATGCGGCAAACACCATCTCTGGCTACCAGGCACAGTGCAGGGCATGGGCTCGGTGTGGTGGGGAATGGGCTGGGTCACTGGCAGGCCAGGCATCCGGGTTTGGTCTGCTGCTGAGCAGCCGTGAGACTCTAGATGCATCCCTCACCTCTCTGGGCACAATTTTCTCATCCATGCATGAAGAATTAGTCTAGGTCCCTGAGGCTCTTTACAACCTTGACACGCTGGGAGCTCTCTAGTCTAAATCTCTTGCTGGAGGAACTTTCTAGCCTACCTTAATAATATGGGGGAGTTCAAGGATGAGCAGAAGACAGCATGTTCTCCTATCTTATTACTGTAGGTATGTGGGCTGCGGGGGGATTTCCCTGATCACAGTCTCGCCATATGCAGTGCAGTGAGCTGGTACCTAAGCCTGGAGAGGTAAGGACTGCATTTTTGCCTTCAAGGAATTTATCATCTAGTGGGGAAAGAGACCAGTAAACAGGCAAGTACAGCACAGTACGATAAATCTTACACTTCATGCTATGGAAATAATAAAGGAGGGGTTCCTAGTCCAGGCTGGTGGGACAGTGTAGGGGGAAAATCACTGAAGTCTGCCTGGAAGAGGTGATACCTGTGCTCAGTTTTAAAGGCTGACTAGAAGTAACCCTTTCAGGTCAAGGGCTGGAGCATTCAGGCAGAGAAAACAACACGCTCAAAGGCTGGATGTGGTACAGTTAAGCGCAGAGGGACAACAAATGTCTACAGATCCATTTTCTTTCCTCTTCCTTGTAATCTCCACCCTTTTCACCTCTCTCATTTACAGCTTTATATCCACCTGCCACCCTTTTTTCTCTTTCCTTCTCCTCTTTCTCTCCCGTTCTCTGTAGATAAAGAGAGGAATGTAATCTAATGAGTTCATGAGTTAATGAGGAAGCAGAGGAGAAATCCAGGGTGCTGAGGCCTGGAAAGGTGTGTACAGGGTCACAGCAGGGGGCTCCTCCCCTCCCAGCCTCAACCGAGGGCACCACTTCTCTGCAGCTCTTCCCCATAACTCATGACCACCTCCTCCACCCTCTTGTAAGACCCTGTTCCCTTGAGGTACATCCAACCCCTCCATGACCCCTCCATCCCTGTGTGTCAGTGTCACCCATAGATTCCTGGTCACTTCTACGTCGCTGAAGACGCTGGCACCTAGCTCACTATCTTCGACTCCGGCCCACATCCTGCCATTGACTGGGTGGAATCAGCTTCAAACACCTTGGCCTCTCAGCTCCTTGACCCCCTCATCTCCAAGTACACACTCCACTTCAATTCACCTGTTCCCACGATTTCATCCTGGACCTTGTCATCACCCAGGACTGCTCCTCTCTGAAGTCAGAAATTTAGTTCTCTCCCTCTGTGATCACAGTTGCCTCTGCGTCCCAGTTCAATGGCTCAATTACTCCAAGTATAGCAGGTCTCTGACCTCATCCACACCATCAGTCCACTGATTCTATCAGTAATTCCCCCTTAATATCCACAGCCTGTCTTCACTTTCCTTGTGAAGAAAGGAGAGTGAAGATTGGATCAGATTTCTGGCCCAACATTCAGACACTTTCACCAATATCCTTCATTCCCTTGCCTCACTGTCCTTAAATCGCCCTTGGCTTCTCCTTTCCCTTCATCCTCCTTAGTCCATCAATCACAAGTTCTGTTGAATTTTAAATAATTTTTCAAATCACCCATGTCTTTCCATCTCCACTGCCCACCGGTCTCCAGCATGACTGTCCCAGACAATTGGAAACCCTTCTCGCTGTTCTGCTTCCAACCTCCTTTTCTGTCATCAGATCTCCCATTGGGCAGCCTCTGTGATTTTTTTGTAACACAGATGAAATCAATTGAGTTATTCTGCTGCCTAAAACCCAATGCTTCAGAATGACTTCTTATTGCCCTCAGGATGGAGCCCAGTCTCCTTCCAAAGGCCTCAGGGTTCATAGTCTGGCCCCGGCCTATGCCTCTAGCCTCACCTTAGACCATCCCCAGCTCAAACTCCACTCTTCAGCCCTTAGTTTCTTTGAGTTCTTTGAATTCTCCATGCTCTAACCTGAGGTTGGTGACAGCAGGGTGTGGCAGAAGGGGCCCCGGGGCAAAAGTGAGCTCTACTCCTGCTCTGCCACGCTCCCTTGCTGTGTGACAGTGGCTCCTTCCAAGAAGAACTCTGTGAGTCAAATCCCACATTGTCTAATTTCCTCATCTGCAATGATGTTCTTCTTCCCTCCAGAAGAGAGAAGATAAAATTTGGGGATTGGTAAGGATCCCGTGGACATTTCAATGCTTCCTAATAATTATGATAAGAATAATGATAGTGAATGTTTACTAAGAGTTTACCACGTGTCAGGTACTAGGCTAAGTACTTTATATGCATGATTCATTCACTTCCTACAAAACCTTATGAAGTGAGTGCCATGGTCATCCCTATTCTATGGAGGAAAAACTCTGAATCTCAAAGGTAGTAATTTGATTGAAGTCACCCCCTGGTTTCTGGCAGAACACAGCTCTGAAGCTGCATCAATCTGGCTTCCAACTTCATTGTCTGAATCACTTTGTTATACTGAATAGTTAGATGGGCAGGACGTGGGTATTCCATTTTTTTTATAAGTGATTTTAGGAAAAATAGGTTCAGACAGTTATTGCTTTTGAAGGGTCTCAGGTAAATGATGATTATCTGTACTTTTTAAACTAAGGCTCAGTCCAGTTACCCAAACTCTAAATTCCAGTTTCAAAACTAACTACCCGGAATTCCCTGGCAGTCCAGTGGTTAGGACTTGGCGCTTTCACTGCTGTGGACCAGGTTCAAGCCCTGGTCGGGGAACTAAGATCCCGCAAGCCATGTGACGTGGCCAAACAAAAACAAAAACAAAAACAAAAAAACTAAATATCTAGAGCTGCAAAGACCACCCCCAACAACTGTTCCATCTTGTTTGTCTTCACTTAACCTCTCTGAGCCTCAGTGGCCACATCTGCAAAATGGGGTTACAATAACTACTTCAATGGCTTGTTGTAAGGATCAATAGGAATAGTGTATGTGAAAGTGAGTTACAAATGGAAGAGATTGCTATTGTCTCATGGGTTTTGAAAATTAAAAGGGAGTTCCAAATGCAGAGTATTATTACTATTTCTCCTTAAAGAATAAGACAATTACTTAAAATGCTTAAAAATGCACGCAGACTGTAGGATCCCCCTGCCTTGAATGCTCTTCCTTCTGATATATACATAGCTCACTCTCCCACATCCTTTAAGTCTTTTCTCAGATGTCATTTTCTCAGTGATATCCAACCTGACCACCTATTTAATAATGCAACCTTTCCTTTCCTTCCACCCTCCAGCACTCCACATCACCTAACCCTAATCGATTTTGTCTTTTTCCAAGTATTTATTGCCTTCCAATATACGAATTTACTTTTTATACTTATTGTTTACCATTTTTCTCCTCCCACCAGAATGTAAGTTTCAGAAGGTCAGGGATCTTTGTTTTGTTCATTGACGTATTTGTAACCAAGATGAGTGCCTAGTACATAGTAGATGCTCAATAATTTTTGTTCAATGAAAGAATAAAAAGTGAAATGCATGTTGAATGGCTGCCACACCAGAAGACATTCAGGCAAGACTGAGTATAGGAAGGCAGAATACAGAAATCAGCAGCCTGGTCTGGAAAGATGACGGCTGAGAGGTTCATGACCATAAGGTGTGAAACATGAGTTTTTTCGAATCCCAGAATAACAAAACCAGAGAGCACCCCTTAAAACCCACAGAGGCAGTTTTAGTCCAGTAAGAGGAATTCATCTTTATACATAAATAGTGAAGAGACTCCATCTTATTGTAGAAGAAAAGTATGAATAATTTCAGAGTGTGTATTAGTTTTCTACTATGTATAATAAATTACTTAAAATCCTAGCAACTTAGAACAACAAAAATGTATTATCTTACAGCTTCTGGGGGTCAGTAGTTCAGGCAGCTCAATTGGGTGGTTCTAGCTCAGGGTCTCTTAAAAGGTTGCAGTTAAGACCTTGGCAGTGGCCACGGTCGTTGAAGGCTTGTCTGGGGAGGAAAGATCTGCTTCCAAGATGGTTCATCCACGTGGCTGTTGGAAGGAAGCCTCAGTTCCTTGCCATGCAGACCTTTCCAAAGGGCTGCTTAGGTGTCCTGATAACGTGGCAGCCGACTTTCCCCAGAATAAGTGATCCAAAAAGGAACAAGGTGAAAGTCATGATATCTTTTATGATCTATCCTCAGAAGTCACAATCTGTCATTTATGCATTATTCTGTTGGTACACAGGTCTTCCCTATTTAATGTAGGAGAAGATTACACAAGAACATGAATAGCAGGAGGTGGGGAGTATTGAGGGCCATCTTGGAGGCTGGTTACCACAGAACGAAACTCAGGAAGAATCTAGAATGTGTGGCAGCAGCATGGATCTATGGAGAGCAGTGATCACCTCCCACCACCCCCTTCGGCTCACCAGAGAAGACTGGCCAAAGGGCAGACTTTGGGCCATGAGTCATCCAGAGCAATGCCAGGCCTTCAGCTATTCACATTGCTCAAGGTAAGATGCGTATGGAAACATGGTTCCATTTCAGGGGGCCTGACTTCTTCCGCTTGGGACCCTGGATGCTGGTCTCTGCTTGCCAATACATTTCTCTTGTTGACGCTGCCATTAATGAGGGAAAGAGCAGAGGGAGCTCAGAGTCCAAGAAGGGAGTGACCACATGACCTGAGGAAGATGATCAAGGAACAGAACACCCACGTGCCCTCAGAAATCTCCTACCATTGCTAAACAGTAAGCCTTCTGAATTGGCCAGAAGGAGATGTGTCAATTAGGAAAGAGTCCTCCCCAAGGAAGGATTCATAAGAAAAGAAAAAAGCCAAAAAGAGGGTGTTGCTTTCATGATTGGAGAGTCTTAAGACCACAGCTATTGTGTTCCATCCTCCTTTCTTAGGCAGGACCATACTTCATCCAAAACACGGGTAGCATTTGCTCCTGTAATTAATGACTCCAAAAGATGGACAGTGGATTTCTGCCAGCTTCAGGGATCTTCTCAGTGCGAGGTTCTTTAGCCTTCTCAACCTGGGAAAGAAAAAGAAACGTCTCCTTGTCCTTGGACACCAGTATATGCTACTTATTTTTCATTTTTAATAAAAAGTGGTCTGTGCCAGAGTGCACCGCACCATGTAACGATGACAGTCAAGAAGGCTCCAATCATGAGGAGGCAGATGAAGGAAAAGCCAGAAAGAAAACTAAGGCTGTGCAAAACCATCACCATGAAGACCAACGCCTCTTCCTGGCTCGTGTGTGGTAAGATGGGAGTTCAGCGGAACCTAATTCAATGGGATGACAAGCAATTTGAACCCCTCTCACTCAGGATGAGTAAGAGCTTCTGACAGGCGAGTGCCAAAGAACTGTGGTGCAGATAAATGGAGAGTGTAGGAAAGAAATGTAAGCTTGAATTCTGTGAAAGTTTTAGAAACATGCTTAATTTCAGAGATGTAAAATCAGGGACTGAATTTGTGCAAAAGAAAAACAGCTGAAAATGTTCCCGCTGAAGTTTCTTAATGATAACAACAACAGTCATTAGAGTTAACATTTATGGAGTGCTTCCTTTTGCCAGGGACTATCAAATGCCTTACGTCTAAATGTCTTAATTAATTACTACAACCCAATGAAGTCAGTATTAACATCCCCGCTTATAGATGAGAAACTCAAGACGACAGAGGTTAACCAACTTGCTTAAGGTAACAGAGCTAGTAAGTATTATAGTCAGGATTCAAACTCTGGCAGTTTTACCCCAAAGCCCACAGCCTTAACTACCAAGTGATATTGTTTTTTGTTTTTTTATATTTTGGCCATTTTAGTTCCCCGACCAGAAATCAAACCCGTGTCCCCTGCAGTGGAAGCTCAGAGTGTTAACCACTGGACCACCAGGGAAGACCCATGCTATATTGTTTTTAAAGGGTTTTAAAAAAGGGATCAGGGCTTCCCTGGTGGCGCAGTGGTTGGGAGTCTGCCTGCCAATGCAGGCGACACGGGTTCGGGCCCTGGTCTGGGGGGATCCCGCGTGCCGTGGAGCGACTGGGCCCGTGAGCCACAATTGCTGGGCCTGCGTGTCTGGAGCCTGTGCTCTGCAGCAGGAGGGGCCGCGATAGTGAGAGGCCCGCGCACCGCGATGAGGAGTGGCCCCCGCTCGCCACAACTAGAGAAAGCCCTCGCACAGAAACGAAGACCCAACACAGCCATAAATAAATAAATAAATAAATAAATAAATAAATAAATAAAACCCAAAAAGTTTTTTTAAAAAAAAGGGATCAAATGTTGGTAAGTATCATTCATGGAATTCATGGTGAGATTCAACAAGACAGGCTAGAAGTCTTCTAGCTCATTATAAGGCGAACACCATTATCCCACCATTTCAGTGGAGCCTTCAGTGTTGCTGAATATTAAGAATTCCAATCTAGTAGGCAGCATATAAATAATTCCTTAACTTTATTCCTGAAGAAATTGATGCTTAGGTCAAGTGCCCTGCTCAGGGCCACCTGGGCCTCTACTGCCTCTGTCCACCAGAAAAGCACTGACCTCCAAGCAAACTCTTGTGAGTTACTCCTGCTTCTGTGCAGGGCCCCAGGCCATCCCACCCCCACCCCCATCTTCTGTAAAATCTAGGAGCTTAGCCTTGAAGATGTGACAAGTTTTCATCCCGTGGTAATAAGAAAGCAACACCAAAGGCCAAAGGTTGGAAGGAGTCTGGGTTTCACCTTTTGGACAGTTCAGTTCACCTCAAAGAGGTGTGAGCTGGGACGTGATGTCATCAGTTTCAGAGTTTTTCAGGAAAGTCTCGTCTTTATCAGTCCACACCTCTTCTCCTGCCCCTCCACTCCCTTGCCTCCTTCTCCTCCCATCTCCCTCCCCTCTGCTCCCAGTGCTTGCTGAGGTTCATTTCCAGGGCGTTTCATCCAAAGACTCCCCGATCAAGGTGCAGAACTACTTCTTAGATAGTCTTAGATCTTTAAGAATCCCAAGAAGTTATTTCATCCTTTTTTCCCCCTCTGCTATCTCCTCCTTTCCTGGTATCATATGCAAAGGTCAGGTTACTTCAGTTTATCAAAGAAAATGCTTTCTTAACCACATTCTCTTCCCTTATTCTGTATGCCGCTTACATAGGTCAGACAGAAGTATTGCTTTAACATCAGACAGTCTGGCTTTGAATCTCCCTATTAGCCCTGTGACTTGTACAAGCCACTTACCTCTCTAAGCCCACACTTCTTCCTCTGTACAATGGGGGTAATAATAGTGCCTGTTTCATAGAGTTGTTGCAGGATAGGGAGTTGAAATAAAAAACACAAGTCACGGGCTCAGCACAGTACCCTGCACATAACAAATGCATGATAAATGGTAGCTGTTATGATGATTAGGCCAGCAATGGAGGGACTGGTGAGCAGGGCCACTTGTCAAAAGCAGCCCTTCTAAGGAAGCCTGTGAGTAAGCCACTTTCCCAGACCAAAGGATCCCGGGGAATTGCTAGTGATGTTGCTGCCTGGGGTAACAGAAAGGAGAGGAGGCAATTATACAGCGTGTAACAAAAATAATTTCGTTTCTAATGCCTTTCCCCTGCTGGGCCACTTAGAATCCAAACAATAGCAACAAGGCGGGTGTGGAAATGAGAAGGGCAGGCAGGTTCTGAAGGAGCCCAATGACAAATGGATGGGCCCCAGGACTCTCACCTTGGCTCCCAGACTTCTACAGAGGAGTGTCCTTGGGCCTATGGCTGCCATTCTGTGCTGAACCACAGCGCCCTGGAAGGCGGGACAGCCCAGGCTGACTGCAGGCTTATCGACAGGGCCCCTGGGAGCTGAGTCTGCCTGACTTCACTTAAGCATCTTCTGTCTGGGAACAAGCTGACATCACTCAGAGGACTCCAGGGAAAGCCAGGGGTCCTCCCTCCTTTCCCTCCCCATCACTGCAGACAGCAAAGAATACCCCTGTCTCTTCCTGGAAAAAGTGAATATCCCTGCAGGTGCCGTCACATTATGACAAATTGCCCAACTGCACCAAGCTGCCTTATACATGCATATTTAACATCAACCTCTTCCAAGGGCCCCCAAGAGTTTACTTTTCCTCGGCTCCCACATCCATTACACTGCCCCACACTCTCGGATGTCCCTACAGCCTCCAGGGCTCTGAGTTTGGGACACTGCAGTAGCACAGCCTCTGCCATCCAGGGGACGGGGGAGTCCCCAGGCCCCAGTGTGTCATCTCTGGCTCCGTCCTGTTCACTGAAGCCAGCATGGGCCTCTGCTCCTTCAGAGAAACATTCCCATGTCTCCCAGGCAGAGAAGAGGCTGCACCCTCCCAGGGACTTCCCAGCTGCCAAGGGTGTTGATTTACCCCATTTATCAGATTGAGGTGAAAGGGAGAAGAAGAGGGGAAATGTACAGACCAGAAGGGCAAGTTTCTCTCCTTTCTCTGGACCCAATCAGGAGCAAACCAAGTGGCTGAATCTTGTAGTTTTACTCCTCCACCCACATGTACTGACACTATAATCAAGCTATTTTCCAAGCCTGTGCATTTAGATAATATGATTCTATTGTTAAAAAAAAAACAAAACAAGAAAGAAATCTTCAGTTACATTGGTGATGGGGACAGGTTAGAGGCAGGGGTGTATTAACACTGGATTCCAATGTTATTGCAGTAATTTAAAAGGCTGGAGATAATATCAGTCTACCACCCAGAATTGGTAAATGAGCAACTTGCACACCCTTAGTGGCTCCATTTAGTATCTTGGGGAGCTGGAGAGCTCATACAGAATCCCAAAGCAAATGTTGGAGTCCCCCCCCTCCCAGAGCCATAAGAGGCCCTATGGGGGTGAGGGGAGGGAACTATGATACTGGGGGTCAACTAAGTGAGAGGCCACATATAGGGGAGGGTGCCTGCTGGGAAGCTGAACCAATGCTTGGGTTTCCAAGCATTTCCTAGATGCCGGATGCTCTCCTGCTAAGCAGAGCTCCTGGTAAGATAGAGAAGCTTTGGTTGCCAAGCTCAGTCCTGATGCCCTGGAACTAGAAAGCTTATACAACTCCTTTTTTGGAGAACTTTAATAACAAGAGAGAGACATCATATTTCTGGACTAAAGAAAAAGCTGCCACGTTTGGGGTCAGGTGCATCCAGAATGACTTCTGAGAAAGTCCAAATAATCTAAGGATTTAAAGTCCTGGTAACTATGTCTGAGGGGAAATGGGACTGACTGGGCAGTCAGCCTGTTATTTTCAAGCCCTCAAATATTAGGTTGCTGTGACCTGTGATATACAACCTGATTCTGGGAGATGCTGGAGATATGGCTTGGGGTCCTGGCATTATAAAACCTCAACTTAGATTCTCCTCTTCCTTCCTAGGTGCTGAAATACCTTCACTGCTGGAGATTCATGAGTATTAAGCCACAAGGGAGGGAGAAATGAAGGGTGACATTTCGGAAAATATGAGTCACTGGAAGGGGCAGGATTGGCTCAAGGAAGTCTCATCATCCTCACCCCACCCCCCAACCCCTGCCGCATACGTTCTCTGTGCCATCTTCACAGCCATGCTTCTTCCTCAACACCAAAACACGACTTTCACTTGCAGGGAAGATGGCGACTGCTCTTTCCAGACTGAGTCCACATGCCTTTCCTCTTACACATGTTTACGCAGAGAACAGTGACCTTAGACCAGTCTAGCTTCAGCAGGTCAATCCCAGGTATATGTGAAGCCATATTTTTAATGAGATCCTGAGCTCCCTTTGTTTCTACTGGTAGAAGGAAGAACAGAGGGTTTCTCTCAAGTTCAGATTTTCTTACCTCATTGCACGTTTTAGACAGAAATAATTCAACCTCGCAGGTGAAGATAGAAAACTGACTAGCCCACAAGCATCATTACTGGCCTTATTCACCCCTACAAGCTTCCCGGCTTTTACAGAGCACAAGAACCAAATCAATACAGTCAATATGTCACTGCCAGCAGGGCACGAGTGGCTACCAGCCTTGGGGAGCATGGCATGCTACTAAGCTGAACTAATCACTCCTTGGCATTTCAGGAGCAGTTGGGTTAGAAGATCACAGCACAAGCATACTGAACGACGATAATTCCCCCAGAAGGGGAGGGGAGGAAGAACACACTGGGTTGGCCCCCAAAGGAGCCTTAGTATTTACACAGGTCAACGTAAATCATATTGGTGATTCTTAGAGAGGCCAAAAATCTGTTTTAAAAAGAAGGAAAGCCCAGGCAGATCCTCTGGGAGAGGAGATTGTGCTGTATCCTCTATTGCAGCAAAGGGATGGAATCAGGGGTATCGTCCCTCCATCAACAGTCCCACACCTGAAAAATTCAACATGCATAACTGCAGAAGGCAAGGGGGTGGATTAAAGACCTTAATCATGCTCCCTCTAGTCAAAGAAGTATGAACTTATGTGAGAGATGATTTCTTAACCCAGTGTACACATGGATCACCAGAAATATTGTTAAAATATACATTCCTGGGCCTCAGCTTGAAACCCTCATTCAGCAGCTCTTCAGACAAGAACCAAAAATATGCATTTTAAACCAGCTTCCCCAGTGATTCAGACACAGAGGGTTCATTAAAACAAAAACCAGCCCTTAGAGAAATGCTGTCCCAGACCTCTACAACGAATCAGAATCTCCCATGTTTCAGGCACCTTTCTCCCCCCGGGCCGTGCAGGGAAGACATAAGGAATTCAGAATGTTCTTCAAGAGATCAAGGCTGGAGCCACAGTGGCCCTCACTTTGTTCTCGGTCTAACTGTCTCAAATGTCTTCCCTGTCAGATGTCTGATTTCAAAGATGTCATCAACAGCCCCCCCACCCCAGTCACATAAGCCAGGAATCTTGAATCCTAAACAGAGAAGTCAAAAGCAGGGGGCTGGGACCCAGCAAATCAGCTTGCTGATTCTCTTGCAATTGCTCACATTCACTATGGGCTTCTCTCTCTGCCCACCCTCATTCAATAGCAGCAACAGGGATAAAAATGAGAAGAATGATTTCTTTTTCAAGTGGTCCTAATGCTGAAGGATGAATCAGGGGTAAGCAGAGTATTTGCATCCAAAGGGGTAAGAATCACTGATCACATAGTTCCTGGGAAGGAGCAAGAATTAGCCTGAAAGGTTGGTAGCCTAGTCAAAATCCAGAAAAGGTTGGCTCTGCAGAAGGAACTAGAGAGGGATCCACAAAGCGTCTTGCATCTCACCAACCTCAGGAGCCCCCAGGACAAAAAGTAGCGGGGTGCTAGGTGGGGCAACAGTGACTCACTCGCTCAGATAGCTTCCCTGTGTCTGAGAGAAAGGGCCTGTCCCTACGCAGCTGCAGTGCTGTGACTTGTGTCCACGGCGAAGCCTGTTGTGTAGACGCACACGCACCCTCTTACCTCTGCTCTTCAAGAGGAACCGCTCACAGGCTGCCCGCCGCAGGCAGGGATGGACGCGCGCTGTGCCTGGCGCTTCGAGCGGCCTCTTGTCTCTGCACACCGCCCTATCGAGGCTCTTGGTCCATTCCAGAATAGGAGAGTCACCCTCCGCCTCTGCTCCCATCATCACCCCCATTCCCAGGTCGAGATGGGTCTAAAACCCCAGCCTCCCTCCTCGACTGAATCTCAAACGGAGAGATGGCGAAGGAGAACGTAAATCCAGGACCAAGGACAGCGGCACATTGGGCGTGGAAGAGTAGAGCCAGAATCAGCCTCTTCCCTACCCTTGGCTTCGGTCCTTAGAAACTGAAAAGTCTCGGGTCGCACAAATGCAGAGCTGCCAAGAACAACCCTTCTCCCTCCGGGGCGGCCGGAACTCCTGCCGCGCGCCTTGGGGTCCCGGGCTCGGGTGCCGGGTGGAAAGCGCCCTCCCGAGATGGGCCGGGAGCCGGCAGCCCTGCGAAACCGCGGCTCCACGGGGCTCGCTCCCGGCGCTCTGTCGGGAGGCTGCCCCGGCACTGCCCACCCGTGTCCGGAGCGAGGGTTCGCACCCGGCTGGCAAGAAGGATGCCATGAGGGTGGGAGAGGGGACAGCCGCTGTGTTCCCTTCACCCCCGACGGAGGGTCCGTGGAGAGAGCCCGACCTCAGGCGGGGAGGTCCCCCTGGCAGACGGCGCCAGAGTGGCCGGACAAACTTCTGGTCCCAGACGTGCCGCCCTTTGAGCTCCCTCCTCCTCTCCCAGCGACCTTGCCTGGGCCCGGGCCGCCTGTCGCTGCATACCGCCGGCGCTTACCTTCAAGCCATAGGGCGCCCAGGGGCAGAGACGGCGCCGGCTGCTCGAGGCTTCCGGCTCCCGCCGCATCCACGCGCGGCCGCCCCTCCGGCAGCCGTCCGGGGCCGCCGCTCTCCTCGGCGGGTCCCTGGCTCCCGGCCCCGCCGCGCCGCTCAGAGCCCCGGCGGGTAGCCACTTGGCCGGCTCCGGCCCGCGGGGAGCAGTGGACTGGCCGCGGCGGGGCGGGGCGGGGTGGGGGCCGGGAGCTGGGCGGGCGAGCGGCGCAGGGACCCGGCGCGGAGGTGGCGCGGTGCGCGCGACAGTCGGCCGGCTCTGGCACCAAGGCTGGACAGCTCCGCGGCGCCTGAGCTCGGGGGGCGCAGGAGGGAGGGGGGCGGGGCCGCCTGGGCCACGGGGCGCCTCGGGCCCCGCCCCTGGGACAGGCCCCGCCCCGCCCCCTCCGCGCTTGAGTGCAAGCCACCCGCGCCTGGGCCTGCCAGGAAGGGCCAGGGGGTGGGAGATGCCGCCGTCCCTGGTTTTGAGGCTGGTGGGAGCCGAGGCGCGAATTGAGCGGTCCCACCACACCCCCAAAGTTACACCCCGTATATGCAGGGCTGCAGTGACAGGTGTCCTCATCGCCTGAGGAGTCAGAAAACAAGGGTTGGGGGAGATACCTCCCATCCAGAGGGTCAGGGAAGGAGAGGTCCAGGACCTGTCTTCAAACAGCTGGTCAAAGCTGTGCTAAGTTCTGTTGCTTAACTCTTCCGGGGGAAAGCCTGCTTGGAGTTGACCTGAGATGGGAATTCTAAAGGATGCCCGAGATTGCAGCTCACCTTTGACTCCAAACGGAGTAGGGGGTTGGCACGGGAGGGAGGTGGTGGTGAGGGCTGCTCTGCTGATGGTCCTCTGGCCCTGGTCTTGTGCCACCTTCCTCTCACCTTTCCGCCTTCCCTTTATTTCTGCTTCTGCAATCAGAGTTGAGCATTCAGCAACAGGGATTTGAACTTTGCGGGTCCACTTATCCCGCTATATTGTTCAACAGTAAGTAGTACAGTACTACACTGTAGGGGGTTAGTTCAATCCAGGCATGCAGAACCGTGGATAAGGAGGGTGGACTGTAAATTATATGCAGATTTTTGAGGATTGGCACCCCTAACCCCCATGTTGTTCAAGGGTTAACTGCAGTTACTGACTGCCCTTCCTTTGCCAGGCTCTATGTCAGATTCAGGGGTCACAGAGAGGAATGAAACCAGGCTCCTGCTCTCACCGCCTGCCAATCCAGAATGGAGACCTCCAGGAAATACCCGCAACATACCTGTGGCTTATACAGGTGCTGTGCAATACACAAAAAGGGAAACCTCACAGGGGCTAAGCATTGAAGAAGCAAATACCAGTTCCCTAGGGGAAGAAGGCAGCATTCCAGGCAAGCGGCACAGCACGGACGAAGAGTTAAAACTACATATCAGGGAGTCAGTCCATCGTGGCTGGAGTCAAGCCACTCCAGGGCTTTGGGGCTCTAGGTCCCAAAGCTTAAACTTGACTCAGCATTTCCTCCAATGACACACACAATTATCAAAAATTAGAGTTGGAAAAAAATGTAGCATTCATCTAACCCCCCACTCTCATCCCTCTACAAGAGGGAACTGAGGCCCAAAGAAATAGAGTCCCTTCCAGATGCCACAGAGATCCAGTGCTGGACCAATCCCCATCTCCTGAGGCTCAGACCAGCACATGCCCCATCTCTGGAGGCAACTGGGGGAGGGGGAGGAGATGTAAGTGGGTGTGGCGTGCCTCTCTGCTCCTTGCCTTTGGCACTATATGTGGATCTGGACTGTCCCCATCTCTCTGCAGGCTTGATAGGGAGATATTACCACAATCAGGAATCTTAGCATTGTGCCATATTTGCTTATAAAGCAATAAAACATTCCAGACATAGTTGAAATCTCAGTGTTCCCCCTTGTATACCCTCAGGTCATTCTTCCCAAGGTTTAAAATCCACTTAAGGAAGCACTTGGTGCTTCCCAGCTCAGCATCTCTACATCGGTCGAGGGACAGAGCCACCCCGTGGACAGGGCATCCCTCTCCTGACCAGTCAGAGGACCTGGATTGATGTCCTGCTTCTGTCACCTACCAGCTGTGTGACCTTGGCCAAATAGTTTAATCTCTTTAAGCCTCAGATCTCCCCATCTTTCAATTGGGGCTAAAACTACCTTTCTCTCTGGACCACACTGAGGATAACAGATGAGGAAGTATTAGATAAGCTATAACATGGGCAGCCCCTGGCTGATCCGAGGTGGGGAGGGTAGCTGTGCTCATTCAGGAAGCAGAAGATGACTTCCATGGGGTGCGCCAACCCAAAGACATGGTAGCTCTGTGCTGCCTTTTCTACCTCAGTCTTGCATGGCTGAGTGGATTTCATGCTAGCTCTGAGTGAGACGGATGGATCTTTTAGTTTTCAATTAACAAATGCCTCGCTCTTTAAACAAGCGGCACAACAAACAGATGCCCTGAATGATTGATGACAGGGAACATCTGTGGCCAAGCAGGCGGCTGCACCAGAGTCTCTGGCTTCCCGGGCTGGCAGGGCCCTCTGGAGGTCATTTGGTGCCTCCCCTCCCCTCCAGGCAGAACTGTACCCAATCCAAGTAGGCCAGGTGGGGGCAGGGTGGCCCTTTTCCTTATAGCTTTCCTGGAAAGGGGGACACGAGAGCCTCCTTAAGTTTCTGTATGTTCCAGAAGCTTCCAGAGTCAGGAAGTTGTTCCTGATGTGCTACCTACATCTTTATTTTTACCCTTTATCCTTGAAAATGGTAAGCAAATGTTTAGCAATGGGTATTAGGGGCAGAGGATGAGTTGAGGCGAGTAGGGGTTTTGCTGGCCCATGGTAGTGAGGAAACAAAGGATGGATCCAACAGAAAGGAAGGAAAAATCTAGAACTGCCTCTGTGGTCTAAGAATGTCCTCTAGCTGGAGGAGGAGGCATAGCTAGGGCCTGGAAGGGAGTCCCTTGCTGGTCTCTGTCAAATTCTGATGCACCCACAGAGAGAAACACACACCGGCTGTCACAGGCCCCCTTCTGAAAATCATTCCACAGAAGATAAGGGAAATGCTCTCATTGGAGAGGTTGGAAGCAGAGCAGGATCAGGGAAGCAGCACCATTGGGGTCACACAGGAGTTCACGGCCACATTCCACGCCCTTGGGAACATTCTGAACGTCTCTGAGCCTCAGTTTCCTCAGTTGGAAAGTGGAGATACAGATCCTTACCGCAGTGTTATCTTGAAGAGTAAGTGGGAATGGCAACCGACATATTGGTGCTTAATCAATACATTTTGCCTGTTTTCTGCTCTCACCAAAAACTTCAACCAGAGAAGCACTGACAGAAATACATAAAGCTCTATGTGGTGTTCCAGCCTACTTTTCAGATTTCTTAACCTACTTCGCAGATGAAAACTGAGTCCCTATTTTCAAGCTCTGGGAATGTTTCTTTTCTCGCCCTCTTCTCTTTTGTCATTTTGTGCTTATCCCATTTGCAAATGACTCTGAGAATGCTAAGGTGGCAATCCTTCTAGATCAGTGGAGGTGTGGGGCAAAAAGAAATGCACATGTCCTTTTCATACTTCATTATTTTTATCAAAGTGCAGGAAACCTTAGAGAGGTAGAGGGTTCTTGGTTACCAATGTTGCTGAGAGATCCACAGCCCCATGTCAGAATAGTCCAGTGAAGGGACTGAAGGAAGGGGGGGCTGATCCTCCCAAGGCAGGGGTGGGGAAGGAGAGGATTCTTTTCAAAGGAGTTCAGAGCACGCTCGCTCTTTGACCAAGACAGGAGAGTAGAGGGAGTTACCTGAGAGTTTTGATATCTGCAATTCACCCTTAGAGACTGATTTCCTCACTGGGCTTTTCCACGTCAGTGTGAAATGGACATTTGTAGATATTCTTTGCATCCTCCTATTTTGGAACAATAAAGAATACAGGTGTGACCCACTTTAAGAAAGTCTATTATACAACTCTTCAGAGTTACAAAACAAATAAATTAAAATGCAATAATTCACATGAAAAATTTATTTAATTACTTGAAGGGAAGGGGTCACAAAAATATACACCTTATCTGTACACCCAAGTTCATAGCAGCATTATTCATAATAGCCAGAAGGTAGAAGCAACTCAATTGTCCATCACCAGATGAATGGATAAACAAAATGTAGTATGTACATATAATGAGATATTATTCAGTCTTAAAAGGCCAGGAATCCTGTCACATGCTACAAGGTGGATGAAACTCGAGGACATTATGCTAAGTGAAATAATCCAGTCACAAAAGGACAAATGTTGTATGATCCCACTTACATGAGGTACCCAGGGAAGGAAGAGATTCGAGTAGTAGTTGCCAGGGGCTGGAAGGAGTGATGAATAGAGAGTTAGTGTTTAAAAGGTATAGAGTTTCCGTTTGGGAAGATGAAACAGTTCTGAGGATGGATGGTGGTGATGGTTGCACAACAATGTGAATGTACTTATGCTTAAAAATGGTTAAGATGATAAATTATATGTTATGTATATTTTACTACAATAGAAAATGTATAAACCTTGTGTTTCAATAGCCACTGTGGTTGCAATATATATGAAAATAAAATAAAACATCTTGGAGATTACCAGTAGGTGGAAAAGTGACTATTTAGAAAACAATCAATTTATATATAACTTGGGAAGTTGTATTTATGGAAGTTCAATCAGTACTGCCTTGCATTTCCTCAGCCCTTTCTGTGATCTCATCTACCTTCCAATAGCCTTGTGATGTCAGGAATATCATGAATTGGGGAGAGCACTGGAAAGTTAAAGTCTTCCCCTTCCAGAAGATGGGAATAGGCAGTGAAACTAGAGTGATAGTTTTCTGATAGTCTGCACATTCAAGCACTCAGGTTTGTTTGCTTTTTAAATTTTTATTGAAATATAGTTGATGGTGTTAATTAGTTGTTAGTTTCAAATGTACAGCAAAGTGACTCAGTTATACATACATATATATATTCTTTTTTTTTTAATGCATGCTCTCATGCCATTTTTTTTTTTTCTCTTTTTTGGTTGCGTTGGGTCTTCGTTGCTGTGCGCGGGCTTTCTCTAGTTGTGGCGAGAGGGGGTTACTCTTTGTTGCGGTGCGTGGGCTTCTCATTGTGGTGGCTTCTCTTGTTGCGGAGCATGGGCTCTAGGCATGCAGGCTGCAGTAGTTGTGGCTCACAGGCTTCAGTAGTTGTGGCTCACGGGCTCAGTAGTTGTGGCACACGGGCTCTAGAGTACAGGCTTAGTAGTTGTGGTGCACGGGCTTAGTTGCTCCGCGGCATGTGGGATCTTTTCGGACCAGGGCTCGAACCCGTGTCCCCTGTGTTGGCAAGTGGATTCTTAACCACGCGCCACCAGAGAAGCCCATGTATTCTTTTTTTTACATTCTCTTCCATTATAGGTTATTACAAGATTTTGAGTATAGTTCCCTGTGCTATACAATAGGTCCTTGTTGGTTATCTATTTTGTATATAGTAGTGTGTATGTGTTAATCTCAAACTCCTAATCAAGCACTCAGGTTTTGAATGGAGTTGTACAGTTCAGAGAAATCTCTAATAGTGAAGAAAAGCTCAATCTGAGCTTTCCTTATTGAAGGTGAACAAATCAAGAGCAGAGGTATTTTTAGTCTGTAAGCCAACCAGCAGCATTCAGGATTCTTTCTCACTCCCTGCTCCTTTGCATGTGTTTGCCATGGCTGAGGACTCTACCCAGCTGCTCATGCCCTCGCTGTCTCCGACACAGTCCGGGTGTCAGTCAGGGAATGTGGATGTAAGAAATGAACAATTTGGGCACTTTAAGGGCAGAAAGGGAAGTCATTGAAAATACTGTAGTAGCTCACAGGATCACAAGGGAGATTAGAACACCAGCCTTATAAAACAGGCGGCAACAAAAGAGCTAGACACTGTAAGGTCTTCAACTAAAATCAAGCCCACCCAGCGGTCCAGTGAGAACTCAGTTATTGCAGGTAAACACAGGGCACCAGATGGCATCAGCACCGCTGCTGGCATCAGGCACTGGCATTCCCCTGGCACTCTGTCATGCTGCTTCTGGAAACTGAAGTTGTGGCTACTTGGGCTGCCTCTGGAATGGATGTTCTGCTCTCCCTGCTTCTCTGAGTCACCAGCTCCTGAGTCAAAATCTGGTACATCTGCTTCTAATTGAGCTGACCAAGAACCACACAGTTTAGAAAGCTGCAAAGCCTAACAGCAATGATCCACTATGTCCCAGATCCAAAGGAAACAAGAAATGACTCAGTTCTGTCCATTCTACATTCTGAATGCACCCTCACTGCCACCAGTGCAATCCAGGTCAGCAGTATCATCTCAGGCAGTTATTACCAAAGCCTTTTCTCGGGTCTCCCACCTCTGGCCCATCTTCCACACTGCATAAGAAGGCTGTTTCTAAAACACAAATTTGATCATGTCACCCCTGCTGAAAACCCTGCAAAGTCTTTCCCTTGCCTTTGAGATAAATTCTACTCTTGTTAAAATGGATTCAATCTGCCATATCTGTCCCTTGCCTCTCTCCAGTCTCATCTCTGCTGGTGTCCCCTCTGCAGAGAATGAATCAGTGAGTTTAGGAAAGAGTCACAGAGTTGATCTACCCCAGTTTCCCAAATATCAGTCCTTAGATTGGATGAAATGCAAACACCCGGGAAACTAAGAGAAATATAGGTCTAAGATCCCAAACGCCAGACCTACTGGATAAGAATTTAGAAAGTGGGGGTTCTGATATTTCTAAAAAACCAACCAGTGGTTCTGAGCATCAGCCAGATGGGGAAACACTAATCTAATCAATACCCCTCATTTTACAGACATGGGAGCCAAGGCCCAGACAGGTTAAATATTCAGTGTATATGAATCAAGTTTGGTGTTGTAATGAAGCAAAACTTCAAGCAAAGTTGATCTCACCCATTTAGTGCTCTACGTATCATTATTGGACCACATGGTAATTAGGCATAAATAGTGGGTATGTTATTCAGAGGGAAGACTATTATTACAGTTATAGAAACCAAGTATTTGGGGAGGGTCAACTTGATAGGGGGAGGGAAAGGAGCCATTGGGAAAGATTGGGGTGCTACTCTGAGGCTCCATAGAGGGCCCCCAGGTCTATCATCTGGTCTCTGACAGATCTGATGACGGGTAGGGCTGTCTACAGATTTGGAGAGTCAGTTGGGAGCTGAGTTGATGGGATGTGATTCAAGGCAAGCCCTTAGATAAGACCGGCGAGAGACAAAAGAGCCCCTGGCCCCTTCCTCCAGTGAGGGAGGGACTGGACTGGGTGGGGCATCATGGGAAGAAGAAGGAAGCACGATTGTAGACCTTGGGTCCTTCTGCTGCAAGAACAAGCCAAGGGATGGGACTTAAAGAAATCCCTTTCTCTGCCTACTTTCAAGCAGAAGCCTCTTCCTCACACACTGGAATTGCCCATAGAGTCATGTTCCAGGCCCATCTCCAGGACTGTGTCCACACTGCTCTCTTTGTCTGAGATGACTGACTCCCCCCCACCCCCATCTATATGTCTGATTCCCACTAGTCTTTCAGAGCCCAGCTCAAACTGTTGTGTTCCATAGGCCTTTCCTCATCTCCCTCACCCCACCCTCATCTCCCTCACCCCTCCCCAGTTTTAATAAACTCATGCACCTCTTTGTGACATTCATGACATCATTATTTGTGTTCTTGTCTTACTTCTTGACTAAAGAGTGAGATCCCCTGGCTCACCTGCATCCCTCCCTGCATCCCCCAGCACAGAACCAACCCATCACAAGGTAGACTCTCAACAAATGTTTGTTAAGAGAAATCTCCCCAATTAGTCATCCATTTGGCTTAACGAACAAACACCCCTGAGGGCTTAAAGGAGAGTTTTCTGTTGTACCCAATTTAGTGTGAGTTGTTTTGTTTTGATTGCTTTCCAACTTTGTAGCTGAGAGCCTCTGGGGATGTGGAAGCTTTGATGGGGGTAGGAATGGGAAGAGTTGGAAGTCAAGGAAGAGAGCAGTCCAGATGCCCAGAGTGTGGACAAAGGGTGGCTGGAAAGGTGGGTTCCACTGTCAGGGATTTTGAGAGAGTCGTTGGGTGTTGACTTGACTCTGAGGTTCCAGGAAGGAGGAAAGGGGTGAGTGAAGGAGGGAAAGGTGGGGAGAGGTGAGAGGTAGGAGAGAGGGAAGGAGAAAGGTGAGGAGAATGATGAGATCAAAGACATATCTGGCCCCTCTTTGTTCTGTGACATATTCTTGTTTTGGGCATAGCACCTTCTCCTCTGCAAAGAGCTAGTACAGAAAGAAGCCACCCCACCAGTCACCCAGTCCCGACTGAGCCCCTGGTCTGCTTGGATTACAAGGAAGGGCACACAAGTTCAGGAGGAGAAACTCCCTTGCCCGTGTCCTGACCTTCCCTCAAAGCCGAGTGACTGGATTTCCCGTCTGACTCTCCCGCCCCTAGTTCTATCACAAAATTGCTACAGGGGTCTGTGCTGAGATGGCCAAACCCATGGAGGGCTCCAAAAGCTGTGTGCTGTTGCCTAGTTCTGTGACTTTGAAAGAGTTGCTTAACTAAGTCTCAGTTTCCTTATCTGTAAAATGGATATAATAATTTATTTTTTAAAGTTTTTGTGAAAATTATATGTGATCCCGTATGGGGGAGCTCCCTGAGAAAGAATACTTGGCCCGCAGGAAGTACTCCTTAAGTGGGGTTTACTATTATTAGTGATGGACTTGAGTTATCAGGCAGGTGACTTAGTAGGAATTATGGAGTAAACCCACCTGCTTCCACGGGCATCCTCTTCTCTCCTGTGACTCTCCTGGGGAACATCCTCCCCAGCTAAGGGGATGGCCATCCTTCCTCATCTTTCCCCACCCTGCCCAGCTTCCAGCAACATCCAGCAAGCCCTCCTAGAGGGCCTTGGCTTACCTCTTTGCCACTCATGCTGGCAACCTGAGAACTATTTGGGTTTCCCTGAGCCCACTAGATAATCTTGTAATTACCTATGGGCAATATCATTTGCTTAAAACCATGACTGTCTTAAGCATGGTTTAAGGAAAATTACTGCTCAGCCAGACAGCTGGGGAAAGCCATCTGCAAGGAAGTATCAGCAGCAGTAACTTCCGTCCTTTGGGGAAGGGTTCCCAGCATCATGCCAGGTATGGTGGGCACAGGCCCAGTAGCTGAGATGTGTTGGGCTCTGCAGGACCAGTTCTTGCTGGCACACTTGGCTAGCTCGGGCCCTGGTGCCCTCCCACTTGGACCATTGTAATTGCCTCCTCACTGCTCTCTCTGCCTCCAAACTTACCCCTAGATCCAACTTTGGCCCAGCGTCAAGAGAGAGCCATCCAAAGGCAGATGTAACCACATTAGCCCTCTGCTAAACTCTTCAAGGCCTGCCTATCGGCTACCAGGGAGTGTGGTCCTCCTTGTTTGCTCCTGACAAGGAGAAGCCTTCACCTGCCTCCACCCACAACTCCAGCCTCATCTCTTGCCCCTCCTCTTCTCCCACTTTACTCTGCAGCAGTGCCTAACCATGCCGTGGGCCCTCACATCCACTGACATTTGCTTGTACTCTTCCCTCTGGCTGGAATGTTTTCTTCTCCCCAGGCATCCTTCTCTCCAGCAGGTCCCTGATGGGGTTCCCAGGGGACATTAAGTACCTCTATCCAATCACACTTCCCATGACATTGAAATTACTAGAAAGGATTATCTTACCCATCTTTAGTTTCTCAGTGCCTAGCATGGGGCCAGAAATAGAGAAAACTACTCAGTGAGTGTTGAGCTGAATTTATCTGCTGAGGTCTCAAGCCTGCCTGAGCATCCTCATAGCTGTGCCCAACCAGCTGGATGGACCATCTGTGTCCCTCCATGTGGACACCCCCTCCTTTGCCCATGATTACACCACTGCCCTGCTGCCTGTTGCCCAGTCTTCCAGACAACCACCTGCCAGACTAGCCAGCCCTCCGGACCTAAAACCCCCTGTTTTCTGGGGCCTGATCTTTTAACTGCAGGTGGTGTTTACTGCTACTCTGGCTTCCTTCCCCTTTGTTTGCTTCTCTGCTAGCTGTGGGGTATAGATTAGCAAAACTCAAACCAGGAAATGAAGGAACCAGCAGAACAGTGTTCAAGTTCTCAGTTTAAGACCATTGCCAGGGAGAAAAGTCTCCATGCTGGAGATCTCAGATTTCCCCTTCCAGGTCTGCTCTCTACTGTTCTCCACGTGCGCTAGCCCTGGAGCTGAAATGTATGGACTTCATCAAGGCCCCCCTGCACTCTGGGAACCTGGTTGGACTACTGGATGGAAATCAGAAGAAGGGAAGAGAATGAGGTCAGAGTTGGCCCCAGATGGTGGCTTCCTCGCCTCTCTATTCCCTGTGGGGCTTTCTGCAAACCTGGAGGGACTGCCCTTGAGCACCTCAGTGACTGTCATCACTGTAGGTCCTCGCCCCTGGACCTTGACACTCTCCATGCCTTCCCTGGGATCCAGGCTATTCTGTCACTGCCTTTGTCCTCCAGGGAGTTTTCTAAGAGTTTGAGAAAACTACACTTGCCCCTGATCCAAGTCTGAACGTGTTGGTCGTTGTTTATAAAAAGAGGAAACAACACTTCTCTGGGGCTTATTCTGCTACAGGTGCTGTGCTTCTCATGTTGGTGTTTAATTTAATCCCCACAACCCTTGATGTCACAGGTGGTAAAATGGGCTCTGGGACTGTTTGAAGAGGGAGAACTAGGATTCAGAGCTGGGTTCCTCAAACTCCAAGCCCAGTGCTTTGTCCCTCATGTTTTCATGGAGATCTATGTCAAGGATGGCAAAGAGATTTCGTCTCACATGTCAGTTCTGACTGACTTAGTCACTGCCTGCAGTGCTGTGGTGAGAATGATTACGAGGCCACATCTGTACTCAATGGGAGAGAGTATCATGATAAATTAGAGATGTCTGGCATGGGGAGAACAGGAGGGAGTGACAGGCAGTACATGTTCTACATATTTGCTGCCCTTGGTCAAAGCCATTTCTGTGGCAGCCACATGGGCTTAGTGACAGGCACCATTGCAACTAGAACTTCTCTGCTTCACATCACTCTCCTGCCACATGGAGGAGCGTGCCTCTTCTCAACCAGAATTCAAGTCTCAGTGTTGCTACTTATCTGCCGTAGGACCTCAGGCAAGTTACTGCATCCCTTTGAGCCTTAGTTGCTTTGTCAGGAAAATACAACATAGTGTTGTACTTACTTATAAAGTAGGTTTCAGTAAGTCTGACTTGGCATAATGCTTGTAGAGCCCCTAGTACAATGCCTTATACACAATAGGCATTTGACAAATAGTAGTAGTAGTAAGTTGTTGACCATCATACTATCAAGGCCAGTTGCCCACACTGGTGCACCAGCTTCTGGTTTCTATGACCTGCCAAGGGAAGAAATCCCCAGTCCTCCCAGCTAGCCCAGACACTCGTTCAAGTGCCATTAGGTCTGTGATTGTCAGTACTGTTTACCGCGAAGTCCCATTACTCTCCACTCTATTGCTAGACATCTCAAATCCTCCCCAGGGGCTCCCCCTTGTTAACGTGATTACCTGTCTTGAGTGTTTCATTAAGCTCTTTTTCATAGAGAGGCTGATAAATATCTGGTAGAACATAGAAGCTCATTATCATCTTAATTGGAGAAGATGACCTGATAAATAACATACGTAATTTAATTGCCAAGGTAAACACCATAAAAGTTCATGATAATCAAAAACCCATAATCAAAGGTTTTGAAATTTCTGGACAGGTAATTCCCAGGTTTGGAAGCAATAGGGGTCAGGTTACTGCAGCACAGCAGGCTGCTGACTTTTCCCTGCTCTGGACAAGAGCAGAGCCATCACCTTTTCCAGTAGAGGAGAAGGTGGCTCATGGATCCAGTATTTTCTTTGGACATGTATTCATTCTGTTAAGCGTTTCTTAAGGGCCTGGTACTTTTCTAGTGAGTTAGGGCTGCCTCATCGTCTAAGGACATCTGTTGTTTTCCCCACATGATGAGAGTCCCAGGAACTAACTCTTCTGGCTTTGGATTTCCTCTTTCCAGAAATACCTGGGACCTTCTTTCCCCCACTGACCCAGCCGTGCCTCACATCCACGCTCCTTCCTCCGATGTATCTCTCCTCTCCCACTGCCTAGGACTTCCTCCACCGCAATGCCAGATCCCATGGTTTCCCATAGAAGCAACTTTTCAGGAAACAGAATTTCCTGTTCCCTCAGACTCTTCAACTGAATGGCTTTTCTCTTTCTAGCTTAACTGAAACTTGGTTTTTTCCTCCAAATTTTGTTTTTCCTGCAGGTTTCTCGATTAGGAATTGCTCTTTCTTCCACAACCCACAAATGTCTCCATCAGGAGCCAGAGATGACATCCTTCAGGCTCCCTAATGCAGCTTTCACAAATTTCGCCTCTACTTCCATGTAAAGTAAGGCCCGGTTCCCTCCCCCACTCCATCCTTATCTTCTCCAGGTCCCCTGGAGACAACCTACCTCACAGTATCCTCCAACCCAGCCCTGCTGGAACCCTGGGGATTTCCTCATCTGCGTGGACCACCCATCCAAGCCCTGGGCCTCCCAGTGCCTTGACGGCCTTAGCTCTGACTACCTTCACCTCCTCTCAAGTTCAACTGTTAACAGCTACAGCCTGAGTCTGGTCAGCAGCTTGGACTGTGCCACTGTAAAAGGTTCAGATTTGAAGGCCTCACTCTCTGCCTTCAACCTCTTATCTTACCATCTCCAACTCAGGTACTTGGACCCATCTCATCCTCAGCCTCACCAGCACCTCTTGTTCCCTATACTCACTCACCCTGTCAGCCTCCACTTTCTTTCCATTCTCTGTCTAGCCTGGACCACATGGTTTATTATTTGAGCTACTCTATTGCCAATATTTTATTCTCTTGCCATTCTCAATCCTCAAGTAACCCACCTCATCAATTGGTTCCATGTTTCCTCCCTCTCTCTCTCTCTCTCCCTGGCATGCAAACCTCTCTATTCTTAGCTCACAATTCTTTCTTCCCATCTTTGCTATGGTCCCCTGTAGGCAAAGCACTTTTCCCTGCCTGATTGATGTTCACATTGAGACTGCCACGTGACTGGTTTTGCACAGTGGAATGTGGGCAGAAGTGATAGTGTGTCTGTTCTGAGCCAAGGCCTTGAGAGCCCTGCTTGTTTCTGATGCTCTCTCTTCAGCCTCTGTCAACACAATGAGAGAAACATGCTCGGCTAGCTCACTGGCCCAAGGATGGAAGGCACATGGAACAGCCCTAGATATGCAGACCTGCAACACAGTGCAGAGTCACCCTGCAGACACATGAGTGAGCCAAATAAATGTTTATTCTTACCATAAGCCACTGGGACTGGGGCTCGCTTACTCCGCAGCATTATTGTGTTATTAGTATTGAGTAATACAGCCTCCGAATCTTAATCTCCTTCTTTCCTTCCAGATAGTCCCCATCAGTATTTAAATATGTCTAAGTCTCTTCCATCTTAGAAAACAAACCCTCCATCTCCCCGTGTCCTCTTCTAGCTATTGCCCTGCTCACCCATACTCTTCTCAAGTAAGATTCTCAGAAGAAGTGTCTCTTCTCATTGTGCCTCATTCTTGCTTCATCTTGCTGTTGTCTGGCTTTGCTCCACTACTTCCCTGAAACTGCTCTTGCCAGGGTCACTATTTTTTCAGCAGTGTTTACTGAACACCTACGCTGTGCTCTGGCTGGACACTGAGGATACAAATATGAAAAGATAAGCAAGAGCTCTGTCAGCCCATGGAGCTCATGGCCCAGGGACACCTAGACAGGCAACCAGACAATTACAAGCCAGCGTGCTGAGAGCTGTACTGAGACATAAAGAGTGCACGTGTCAAATAAAAACTGCAGTGAGGTATCACCTCACACCAGTCAGAATGGCCATTACTAAAAAGCCGACAAATAACAAATGCTGGAAAGGGTGCGGAGAAAAGGGAACCCTCCTACACTGTTGGTGGGAGTGTAAGTTGGTGCAGCCACTGTGGAAAACAGTATGGAGTTTCCTCAGAAAACTAAAAATAGAATTACCATATGATCCAGCAATCTCGCTCCTGGACATATATCCGGAAAAAACCAAAATTCAAAAAGATACATGCACCCCTACATTCATAGCAGCACTATTCACAATAGGCAAGACATAGAAGCAACCTAAATATCCATCAACAGATGACTTGATAAAGAATATGTGGTACATATATACAATGAAATACTACTCAGCCTTAAAAAAAGAACGAAATAATACCGTTTGCAGCAACATGGATGCAACTAGAGATTATCATACAAAGTAAAGTAAGTCAGAAAGAGAAAGACAAATACCATATGATATCACTTATATGTGGGATCTAAAATATGACACAAATGAACCTATCTATGAAACAGAACAGGGACATAGAGAACAGACTGGTGGTTGCCAAGGCGGAGGGGGTTGGGGGAGGGATGGAGTGGGAGGTTGGGGTTAGCAGATGTAAGCTTTTATATATAAAATGGATAAACAAGGTCCTACTTTATAGCACAGAGAACTATATTCAACATTCTATGATAAACCATAATGGAAAAGAATATTAAAAAAAAAGAATGTGTATATATATGTGTGTATATATCTATATATATCTATATATATCTATATATATCTGAACCACTTTGCTGTACAACAGTAATTAACACAACATTGTAAATCAACTATGCTTCAATTTAATTAAAAAAAGGAGTGCACATGGGGGGGCACAAACCCGGGATGGGAAGTCAGAGAATTATCCTTGGAGTAGGGGACATCAAATTTGAGAAATAAAGAAAGGGAGGACTTAGCCAGGCAAAGAAGGGAAGAAAGTTCCAACTAAAGTAGAAAAAAATGATATTTTTGATGACACAAATTCCATTAAATCACTGCCTTCCTTAGAGCCTTCAAAAGTTCCTCCTTGTACTCATGCCACTGCAGGAGGGCAGGTTCTTGTTCACCATTTTATCCCCACTAAGCTCACAGTAGGAATTTGATAACTATTTCATAACACAAAATAGTTAACCTACAAAATACAAAAGAGTTAATATATTCACAGGTGAAACATGAGAAGCACAAAGCAGGATGTTATTTGCTGGATTCCCTGGAAGACTATTATTGATTACTGAGTGTTATAACAAAACTAGCATTTGCGCAATGTCTAGTTTAATGTTGGTTGCACCATTGGTGCTTAATAAATGCTTGTTGAATACATGTAGTGTTTGGTAATTTAAGGGACTTAAAAATTATATTATCTTGTAATTCTCACAACATCTCTGTGAAAAAAAATTTCACGGAGAAAATTTCTCAAATGTTAAGTAAATTTCCCAAGATCACTCAACGAGTAAGTAGTCAAGTCGCAATTGGATCTTAGGGCTTCCAGTGGCAAAATCTACACTCTTTTCATGAAGCACGTAGACTCCAGACACACGTAAATTGTAGCATCGGGCAGGCTGTCTCACAGTTGAGACTCGAGCTAGACTGTGACAGATCAGTTGCATTTGGTTAGACCATAAGAGGTGCAGAGAAGGAATTCTTGGTGAGAGGACCAGCATGAACACAGGAATAGGGAAGGGGAAAACATTCTTCTTTCAAGGGACAGTGAGGAGACTGGTCGCCTTGAGGCAGAGGGACCACATGGCTGGAGCAGGGCCACATCCAAGGATCAGAATGAACTCAAAGTCCTGACTCTAAAGAGCTCCTCTTTCATCCTAATAATTGAACATCAAATGGTTTCTGATTACAGGCATTAGGGCAAAGAGGAATCATGATAACTAACACAAGAATTGTTATCCAAGGGGAGAAAGCACACCACAAGCTCATCTACACTCAATTGTACAAGCCTCCATAGGACACTGATATATCTTCATTGTGCTAGATGTGTGTGCAAGTACCACAGTGGGCTGCCCTGGTAGGAGCAGCAGAAGATGCTTATTTCTTAGACAAAGCTGTATGACTCACTGGAATTCATAGGACTTTAATAGACTTTATCTGCTTGCAAATCTTTCAATGGGTATAAAGTTTCAGTTATACAATATGAATAAGTTGTAGAGATTCACTGTACAACATAGTGCCTATATTTAAAAATACTTTATTGTGCACTTAAAATTTTGTTAAGAAGGTAGATTCCATGTTAAGTGTTTTTAACACACAGGCACACACACAAACCACAAAGAGGCACAAGGAAACTTTTGGAGGTGATACATTTGTCTATTACCTTGATTGAGGTAGATGGTTTCCCAGGTGTATGCATAAGTCCAAACTCATCAAATTATATACATTAAACATGTGTGAGGTTTTTTGGTATATAAATTATACCTCAACAAAGCTGTCTAAAAAAATTAAAAGAAGCAACTGAGATGAAACTAGAGAATGTAGCTTTGTTATACAAGGACCAGGAAGGAAGTGGAGCCAGAATTGGTGATGTCCAAGAAAAGCTGGCGCTGCCTGGGGCCAGGCAATGCTGCGTGAAGCTGGGAGTGGCAGCACGCATGGAGGTGGGCAGTCTGAATGCCCTTGCAGAGTCGGTTGAAGCCCATAAATGTTAAAATTGATATTCCATGTCAGTTGCCTTTTATACGACTTCCCCTTCTCAGTTTTGAATAATTTCTTCACACATAACAGGAAGACCAAGATTTTCCTGGCATCAAATTTTTTCAGCTTACATTTCTGTGATTTTGTGTCTTATAACTTTCACTTCTTTATTACCCAAGCAATACTTGCATACAGATAAACTACTGTAGAAACTACAGTTGAGCAAAAAGGAAGGAATGAAATTTACCCACAATCCCAGCACCCAGAGATAAGTGTTAATAACTTACATATTTTCTCCAGAATCTTTGTATAATTTTAAACATAAAAATAAGACCATACTATACATACAGTATTATATCCTGATTTTTTATTTGACAGTATAACATTGAACATCTCTTTGTGTCAATAAATATTCTTCCACAGCTTCATTTGTAGCTGTGCAGTGTTCTGTTGTACTGGTGTTACTGGGAACCTATTAATTGACATCTAAGTTGTCTCCAAGCTTCAGCTATAATAACCATCGTTGATCCTTTGGTGAGCTTTTGCATGTACCCTCAATTATTTCCTTAGGGTCCCTTGCCTCCCTTTCCATCCTCCCGCCTTTTCATCCTGTCACTCTTGCTTCTCTGGCCAAACCAAACTTCCTTAGGCTCCAGAACTATGCTATGCTCTCTCTGCCTCTGTGATCTTGTACATACTCTTCCTGCCTAGAACATTCTTTCTTCACCTGGGATCCCATGCCTAGCTCACCCTATTCATCTTTCAGATATCACTTCCTCAGATGAACCTCCCTGACACTCTGCCATCACCATTATCATCACAGACAGATATCCTTCCCATGGTGGCCACCATCACCTGCCCTTCATTCTGCTAGAGCATGATTGACGCTGTATTGTAACATCCTGTTTCTCTGTCTCCCCTTCAGTAAACTGTAAGGTCTGTAAGGATAGGGATCATGTCTATCTTGTTCAACGTACCTGAACAGTGTCCGTCACAAATTTGGTACTCCATAAAAATCTGTTGAATAAATAAATATATTCCGAAGAATAAAACTGCTGGGTCAAAGATATGCACTTTTTTAAGTCTTATGACACATATTTCCAAATCATTCCCCCAAAAGACCTCCCCAGTTTATCTTAACTCCCATAGTGTGTGAATGTGTTTGTTTCCTCATGTCCTGGATAGCCTTGCAAAAATTTCTGAAAATAATTTCCCTCCACAGGGCTTTATTTAGGGAGCACTGACTGGAATGGTGTACAGTGGGTTACTGAAGGGTCTCAACTCAGTGGGGTATAAATGCGAACGTTAATTTTTTCCAGTCACTGCTTTCTGCTGTGTTCTGTCGAATCCCTTTTCCTCATCACTTAATGATATTTGGGGCAGAAAGTGAATGTCCCTGTTGCTTTCAGTTATTAAAAACTCAGTCCAGGTTAAAACTCCAAATTTGTATCTGATTCAAAGCTCTTCCTCTTCCTCAAAACCCAGGAAGATTTTGGCCTTAGGGACCCAGAAGAAGGAGCAGTGTGGTCTCTTCTTTCCCCTCTGCTCCTCCTCCTCCTTCTCCTGGGTCTTGCTCTCTAGGCTTAGGGACAGGAGGGAGGGATGGGGAAGCAGGAGGCATCTCAGCATGGCTGAGGACCAGTGGTGGTGAGGAGGCATCTCCAATCCTGGCCTGGTTCAGTGTGATCCCATGTGAGGCTAGTAGATTCTACACTGAAGGTGGGGTGGTGTTTTGGAGCAATGCTCAACTCAACCTGGATCTCCTCTCATATGACAGCTCACTCAGAGTGAAGGGGGCAAAGTCCTCCTTCAGTCCGGGTTATGGTCCCCAACCTTCTCTGGATGGAGGTTCTCCTCACTAGTCACAGCAACTGCCCGGGCAGCCCACAGCTCCTGACCCCTCTCATTCCATGCTCCTGCAGGTGGAACGACAGGAAAGGCTGTGGACTTCCTTTGTGTTCTCCAAGGACGAGGGGATGTGGGTTCCTCCAGTTCTTCCTTCCCAGGCCTTCTGCAGTCCCCTGTCCCTCTGCTGGCATAGGCCACCTCCAGAGGCCCCTCACAAAAACCTCTAGCCCAGAAGTAGCCAGTTGTCTCTGTGATCACATATGTCTTCCCATGGGAAGAAAAGGGAATCTCCCCTCATCACGAATGCTGTAAGGTTGGCAGGTCTGATGCCATCTCCCCACATTCCCTGATCCTCTTTTCATATAAACAAGGGTGGAAGAATAAAGGTCAGGATTGGGTGTGAATTGAAGGTGGTAGGCCAATTCTGCAACCTGTTTTCAAACCACCTTGTCATTGCCAGGATGCATGGGTTCTGCTCCTGGGCAACGCTTTTTAGAAGGCAGAGTTCCTCAGTGCTTCTTGTCAACTGCTTTGGTTTGGAGATTGGCCACAATTCTGGGACAGCAGACAACACCCTCCCCCCCAAATCATCTTGTTGTAGGTGTACAACAACTCATGGTCCTCAACAGTATTTTTATAATAACTGCAGAACCAGATTGCACATGGCTATTCCTTGTAGCAGCACTGGATAAAAGCTAAGGGTGAGACAAGGCAATTTGGAAAATTGTCACATAAAGCAAGAGAGACAGAGGCCAGAGCCCTGCGATGTGAGAGTTGGAGAGGACAAAGGGCGGACAATGAAGCGAGTAGGCACTCTTGTGCCTCCAGGAACCTTTAGGGTCAGGAGACCTCTCTGTCCAGTCTTGTCCATTGTCAGGGGCAATCAGACATCTCACGTAAAGCAGAGAGTTGGGGAGAAGGGGGTCCCAGTGAAACCCTCTCACCCTGCTTCAATCCTCCACATGTAAAAGTCACGTCCAACTGAGCTGATGCTCTGGTCAGAGCCCCTCCCTCCCTACTGGCACTGACCATAATAATCCGTATGGTCACTTCCCAGAGTCTGAGCTATTACAGGTTGATTGGGTATGTGTAGAGGTGGCCATGGGATGGGAGAGGGCGGCCAGGGGTTGTTTCCAGCCCCCCAGCATCCATGAGAAAAGGAATCTTGGATAGGGTCTCAATGAATCAATCATGGCGAGAACGGCCCTCTTCCCTCCAAGCTCCCTGGCACGGTCGATTAAAATAAGACCCTCAATATTGCAATTACAGTCAGGGTGTTGGGTGCCTTGGGATTCATTAGTCTTGACTTCAGCAGCATTGATTTCTTGTTTAGTAATTAGCTTACCAGAGCCCCTGATGGCATAATTGCTCTATTTACATAATTAAGACATAAATCTTGAGGCT
The DNA here is from genome assembly GCF_028021215.1 of Eschrichtius robustus. Taxonomy (NCBI): domain Eukaryota; kingdom Metazoa; phylum Chordata; class Mammalia; order Artiodactyla; family Eschrichtiidae; genus Eschrichtius; species Eschrichtius robustus. The sequence continues at coordinate 18,945,773 of NC_090834.1, read as the reverse complement.
GGATCATAGCCAGGACACTAAGGACACTGGACACTAAGGGCAGCAGGTGGTTGACTTCTTGTAGCCCCAATTCCACACTCTCACCAGCTGTTGCCATTTGCTTCAGTGACTTCAATGGGCTGAGAAATTGTCCTTAGAAACACATTTTTGAAGGTTCATGCAAGGAGATAAACCTACTTAAACTAGGCTTACAGAGAGATTGTGATGGTTTTAAAATACACTTGCAACTTCTTTGACACTTGTTCCTTCAAAGGGTGGAGTCTAACTCCCCATACCTTCAATGTGGGCCAGAGTCAGTGATGCTTTTCTGAGGAATAGAGTACGGCAGAAGTAATGGTGTGTGATTTCCAAAGTTCGTTCAAAAGCCACTGCTACTTCTCTCTTTCTCTCTCTCTCTCTCTCAGATAGCTTGTTCTGGGGAAGTCCACTGCCATGTTGTGATGATACTCAAGAAGGGTGTGGAGAGCCCACACTGGGGAAGAAACTGAGGCCACCTGTTAAGGACTGACACCAACTTGCCAGCTACATGAGTGAGCCATCTTGAAAATATTGCTCCAGCCTCAGACAAGCCTTCAAATGTTGTAGTCCTGGCTGACATCTTGATGACCATCTCATGAGAGAGCCCAAGTCAGAACCACTCAACTAAGCCACTCACAACTTCTGAGTCACAGAAACTGTGAGGATAATAATTGTCTATTGTTGTTTTAAACCATCAAGTTTTGGAGTCATTTGTTACTCACCATAAATAACTAATACAGAGGGCATTTCTCTCTCCAATGCTGTTTCTTCAGGAAAGAAATGGCCTGATGTCAAGACCAAGACAACTACAAATGTTCATACTTTGTGACCCAGCAATTCCCCTTATAAGCATTTATCTTATAAAGATGTTTAAAATGTATCTTATAAAGATGTTTAAAATATAAAGATGCACAAACTTGCAAAATACTTGTATAAATGTGTTCATTGCAGCATCCTTTGTAATAGTGAAACCTGAAAGCAATTAACATTTCCATCAATGAAGTTCAATTAAATTATGGAGAAAAGCTGAAAAATTCTATGTTAGCCTTAAAGAAATTGAATTAATAGTAAAAAATATATTTCTGAGTATAAAACTCCAAGTCCAGCAATTTATGGAAGAAATACTTGAATCTTTATACAATCATGAGAAATTAAAAACTAAGTAAACACATTCCAACTTAAGCATAACCTGGATACCAAACCTGGCAGAAATATTAAAAGAACTGAAAATTATAAGCAAATTTCACTCTTGAACATAGATGCAATCATTTTCAAAAAAATTTTAGAAAGCAAATCCAATGATTTATAGAAGGATACAAAACATGAATAAGTTGGATTTAATGCCAAAATGCAAAGCTGATTCAACATTAGAAAAATCAGTCAAGGTAATTTGCCTTATTAATAGGATAAGGAGAAAAAATTATATGACTATCCCAATTGATGTGGGAAAATCTTTTGATAAAATGCAACATTCATTTATAATTTTAAGGAAGAATCACTTAGCTGAATAGAAATAGAAAGGGTGCTTTCTTTTTATTATTATTATTACTATTTAAGACCTTTACTAACAGGTGCTTGCAGTTTATTGACATTTTTGGAAAAAATTAAGAAGCAAACATTTATTACAATTTAAAAATGAGGTATATTATATATATATAACATATCCAGAGAAAACTTTAATTTGAAAAGATACATGCATCCCAATGTTCACAGCAGCACTATTTACAATAGCCAAGACATGGTAGGAACCTAAATGTCCATCAGCAGATGAATGGATAAAGAAGATGTGGCACATATATACAATGGAATATTACTCAGCCATAAAAAGAAATGAAATGGAGGTATTTGTAATGAGGTGGATGGAGTTAGAGTCTGTCATACAGAGTGAAGTCAGTCAGAAAGAGACAAACAAATACAGTATGCTAACACATATATACGGAATCTAAGGAAAAAAAAAAAAAAAAAAGGCCATGAGGAACCTAGTGGCAAGACGGGAATAAAGACACAGACCTACTAGAGAATGGACTTGAGGATATGGGGAGGAGGTGGGGTGAGATGTGACGGGGTAAGAGAGTGTCATGGACATATGTACACTACCAAATGTAAAATAGATAACTAGTGGGAAGCAGCCGCATAGCACAGGGAGATCAGCTCGGTGCTTTGTGACCACCTAGAGGGGTGGGATGGGGAGGGTGGGAGGGAGGGAGATGCAAGAGGGAAGAGAAATGGGAACATATTGTATATGTATAACTGATTCACTTTGTTATAAAGCAGAAGCTAACACACCATTGTAGGGCAATTATACTTCAATAAAGATGTTTAAAAAAAAATGAGTTATATTATATATATATATAACATATCCAGAGAAAACTTTAATTTGAAAAGATACATGCATCCCAATGTTCACAGCAGCACTATTTACAATAGCCAAGACATGGTAGGAACCTAAATGTCCATCAGCAGATGAATGGATAAAGAAGATGTGGTATATATATACACAATGGAATACTACCCAGCTATAAAAAAGAATGAAATAATGCCATTTGCAGCAACATGGGTGGACCTAGAGATTATCCTTCTAAGTGAAGTAAATCAGACAGAGAAAGAAAAATATAATATATTATCACTTATGTGTGGAATCTAAAATATGATATAAATGAACTTATTTACAAAACAGAAACAGACTCACAGACATAGAAAACAAACTTATGGTTACCAAAGAAGAAAGGGGGGGGGGTGTACATTAAGAGTTCGAGATTAACAGATACACAGTACCATATATTTATAAAATAGAAAAAAAAAACAAGGTTCTACTGTATAGCTCAGGGAACTCTATTCAATATCTTGTAATAAACTATAATGGAAAAGAATATATATATATATATATATACACATATATACACACACATATCTATATATATCTGAATGACTTTGCCATACACCAGAAACTACCACAACATTGTAAATCGGCTATACTTCAATTTTAAAAAGTAAATTAAAAAAAATAAAGTTCTTAAAAATCTCAACTTGACCAGATATAAAACAATTTTAAAACCTCTAAAGATATACTGAGAAAAAACAGGCTTTAAAAAAACCCACATTTGTCATTAACCAGAAAGAGACATCTTTAGGTAAAAATAACAAAAGCCATAAGCTGCACAGATATTGCAGAAGGTTCTAGTTATCCTGTCAACAGGCAAAGAGCAAGCACTTAAGGTCATCTCCCATTTTTGTTCATTTCTTATTGCTGGAACTTCACACTCATTTCCTCTCCTCGGATGACTAAATCTGGTAATGGTAGAGATGGTAAGCCCCATTTGCTCAGCCATGCCCTGCTCGGCCTCAGGAGCAGTCAAACTCTCAGCTGCTTTTGTCTCTTTGCCACCTTGTGGTTGTGGGTTTTCTGGGCATCTTCTGTGGAATAGATGTTGAGGTGTCTGCTGACCTGGGGTCTCCTCTTCTTGATTTCCTTTATCTTCTTCATTGCTATCCTCTGTAGGCTGTCTTCTGCGAGAAGAGCCCCTGCAGAATCATCGTCAATAACCTGATACGTGTCCTGTCTCACGGGTCTACCTTGTTCTCCTACACTCTAGTTCTCAGCACCTTCCTCCCTTCTCCCTGCACAGGACTACTGTGGGGGGGGGGGTGCCCATAGGGTCTCTGTAAGGTGCCTGTGGTAGGGATGGCGCTGCTGGGCCTGGCCTTCCGGAGCCCTCTTCAATCCCTTTCTTTCCACTCTCACTCTTCTGAAAATTCTGCTGGTAATCATGTGAAAGACCCCTACCACATGTGTAGGATCTATAAGCACTGTTTACGGTCTGCTACTGCCTTGCTCTGGAACTCCACCGGGACCTGTAACATCTGCTGCTTCTGCATCCTTTTCCCCTTCAACAACATCAAACTCCACAGTCTCTCCACATCTTACACTGCAAAGGTAGTTCCTGGGATTTCCTTCTTTCTGGCATTCTGGTGTGCAAAATCATCTTCCTCTTGATGAAACCATATCTGTTTCTTATATTGAGCTTTTTTTACTTTTCCCAAAACCCTCATTGTGATGACTTTCTTGGTGCCTCCTAGATGAGGCTGCTGGGGCCACTGCTCCCTTCACCCACTGCTCCAGGTGCGGGGTTTGGTATGGGCATCACTGAGGGCCAGACTGTGGGGTGCTGGGTCTCGCCTGGCTGCTCATGGGTGTGGTGATGGTGACTGGGTCCAGCTGTAGCAGCTGTGGCTCCTCCAGAGTGTGATAGTAACTAAGATGGTGGTGGCAGTGGGGCAGCTCAGGACTCTCTGAACAGGACATCCTTCCTGATGTGGTAGAGAATATCTATAAAATGGCAAAAGAGACAATGACGCCTGATATAACAATTGCAGTCTGACATTGTAGTAGAGATCATCCCCAGTGCATTAAGGCAAGAAAAATAAATGCAAGGTACAAAGATCATAAATGAAGAAATAAGACTGCCACGGTTCACCGGTGAAACTACTGTGTACCTAGAAAATCTGGAAACATCTACAATTAAACTATTCGCATTAATAAGAAACTTTAGTACATTAGCTGGATACAAAGCTAATATTTTTTTAAACAATGATATTCTTGTGTATCAGCCACTAAGAGAAAATTTGTGAAAGATCCTTTTTATTACAGCATCAAAAAATATCAAGTACCTAGGAATCCTGCTATCTTCCATCAAGCCAGATGTTAAAGAGTTTTGCAAAAATGTAAAACAATGTCAGCAATCTCTGTGCATTGAATCTTTGAGTAAACTTTGGGAGAATTAACATCTTTACAATATTGAGCCTTCTAATGAATGTGGTATATTTTTCCATCTATTTAAGTCTTATTCAATGTCCTTCTATGAAGTTACAGAGTTTTCCTTGTAGAAGTCTTGCCCTTCTTAAATATTTCCTATATACTTGATATATTTTCAATGCTACACAGAATATTAAAAAGATATTTACGCAAGAATCAAGGTTTAATACAATTAGTAATTTTTCCTACTTATACAGGGCATTCTTAAAGGGAACTGGCTTTTTTTTTCAACTGTGGTACATTGTGATGAATAATACAATGACTACTAGTGCAGTATGGTACCACTACCTTGATTCATGTTAAATAGTTTTACCACCATTGCTTTTGTACTATTGGTGCAAATGTAAACTCAGTGAGAAAAAGCAAGTCATGTCTTATAAAAAGTTTTGACCTCATGAACCCCTGAAAAGGTCTTACCTAGGAGTAGCAGACTGCCCTGCTGTAGAAAAATGCCTGCTCATGCGCACCAGGAAACATCTATAGGAATATTTGCAGAGAATTGTTTATAGTGGCCCCAAATTGGAAATAACCCCAAAGTCTTTCAACTGTAGAATGAATAAACTATACTCATCAATGGAATACTATATAGCATTGAAAATGAAATAGCTACAGCTACCTGAAACAGTATGCAATGATACCATGCCCAAGGCAGCTAAACTGGTGGCATCTGGAGGGCACATTAGAGACCTCAGAGATTGTGAGGAGAGAGAGTGGGCTTTATTATCCTTAGATCCAAGCAAGAGCCAAGGTTCCAGAGGAATAGATTTTCATTTCCTCAGGCCTGGGAAGAAGTTGGATATTTTTGTGGTTTTTGGAAAAGTGGGGGGAACTTAGCCAGCAGAAGGCTGTGAACTGCTTGAAGAGAGGCTTTTTTAAAATTAATTTTTATTGGAGTATAGTTGATTTACAATGTTGTGTTAGTTTCTGCTGCACAGCAAAGTGGAGCAGTTCTATGTATATATATATCCACTCTTTTTAAGATTCTTTTCCCATATAGGTCATTACAGAGTATTGAGTAGAGTTCCCTGTGCTATCCAGTCGGTCCTTATTAGTTATCTATTTTATATTTGTAGTGTGCATATGTCAATCCCAATCTCCCTATTTATCCCAGATGTAGAAAACAAATTTATGGTTATCAAGGGAGAAAGGGGGTTAAAGAGAGGCTTTAACTGCCTGCATTGTGTGATGTTGGAAAGGAGGATCTGCCTAATCCTGCTACTTCTAGTGGACCAGGGAGGGAACTGCACAGGTGGAATTTCTCCAAGTACCTTCTGTCGGTAGACCTAAAAGCAGGGAAATATTCTTCTAAAAAATCAACAGAAGGGTGATAATTGCCAGTTCAATCATCTCTTATTCAGAAAAGCAGAAATCATTGTATGTTCTATCACCTGTCATTCTGACACCACTAGTAGAAACACAAACAACCTGCTCTATATGGGGCTGAAGGGATCACAAACCATAAAAAGGCAAAGCAAAATTACAAATCACTTAAGGGAACTCTGGAATCTTAAAGCAGAATGACTAAATAGGAGGTGTAGAGCAGGTGGTTCCCACTGAAGAAGGGCTATTGGAAGAGCATATGAGAATATTAATTTTAAAAGGTGGTGAGGACTCTCAAAAAAGATGCAGTTTCAGCACCAAGGGACTTTCAGAAGCTGAAAACAAAACAAAACCTCTATATTTAATAGATAAAATAGGTAAACTGAGAAACAAGATAGTTACAATTGAGAATCACATTGGAGATCTAGAAAATCAAGAGAAATGTCTCATAAAAGCAAGCCAAGGCACAAAACAAAATCAAAAAAGGAAAAGATAATCAAACTGGATGAAGATCTAGGAAACCCAATAAGCAAAGAATAGGATATCCGGAAGGAAAGAGGGGGAACAAATGGAGAACACTGTTTCTCCTGAGCTCCAGATAGACTTGAAGTTGAAGATTGAAATGACATTTTAAAAACACTAAGTGAGAACTGATGAAAATAAACAGACACCTAGAAATATCCTAGTGAAATTCCTAAATTATGATATTGAATCTTCTCAAAGGGTAAAGACAAAAATATTGAAAGCTGTCAAACAGAAAGGAAGGGGAAGGGAGTAGAAGGAAACACACATGAAAGAGAATCAGACTAACGGTGGATTTCTCATCTGCAACGCTGCAATTAGAAGGCAGCAGAATTATATCAACAGTTATAATATAGGCCACTAGGACTCAGCTTGGGAGAAAGATTATGAAAATAATGGGAACAGAATTTTGATGTAATAGAAGTGATCAGTGTAATTCTGACTGTTAGGAATGGGAAGGTAATCAACAAGATAATCAGAAAGCATAATAAAACATCACAATTAATGAGAGGAAAAGAGAATAAGCAGAAATTAAACCAAGGAAAATATAGTGGATATCTCTTTTTTAATTGAAGTACGGTTGATTTACAATATTATATTAGTTTCAGGTGTACAACATAGTGATTCAATATTTTTATAGATTATACTCCATTTAAAATTATAAAATACTGGTTCTATTCCATGCACTATACAATATATCCTGTAGCTTATTTATTTTATGTGTAGTAGTTTGTACCTCTTTATCCCCTACCCCTATCTTGGTCCTCCTCCTCCCTTCCCTCTCCCCACTGGTAGCCACTAGCTTGTTCTCTATATCCGTGAGTCTGTTTTTGTTTTTTTATATTCATTATTTGATTATTTTTTAGATTCCATATATAGGTGACCCCATACAGTATTTGTCTTTCTCTGTCTGACTTACTTCAGTAAGCATAATACCCTCCAGGTCCATCCGTGCTGTTGCAAATGGCAAATTTTCATTTTTTTGTGGCTGAGTAATATTCCATTAGATAGATAGACAGATAGATAGATAGATAGATAGATAGATAGAGATACAGATCTAGATCTACATATAGATGTATCACATCTTCTTTATCCATTCATCTGTTGATAGACACTTCGGTTGCTTCCATATCTTGGCTATTGTAAATAATGCTGCTATGAACATTGGGGTACATGTATCTTTTCGAATTAGTGTTTTTATTTTCTTCAGATATGTACCCAGGAGTGGAATTTCTGGATCATATGGTAGTTCTATTTCAGTTTTTTGAGGAATCTCAATACTGTTTTCCATGGTAGCTGAACCAATTTACATAGTGTACTAGGGTTTCCTTTTCTCCCCATCCTCATCAACATTTGCTACTTGTGGTCTTTTTAAAGATAGCCATTCTGACAGGTGTGAGGTGATATATTATTGTGGTTTGGATTTGCATTTGCCTGATGATTAGCAAAGTTGAGCATCTTTTCATCTCCTTGTTTGGCCATCTATATGTTTTCTTTGGAAAAATATCTATTCAGGTCTTCTCATACAGACTGTGTGTTTTGGAAACAAATTTTTTTTTTTTACTTAATATTGATTAATTAACTCGATGTTGCTACGTTACACTTAGGCTAAAAAACCAAATTCTACTTATTTTTAGACAAAATTGTTCTTCTCTGTAGACTTTCTCCATAGACTTCTGTATACACTATCCTATATAAAAGTGAAAATGAAGGTTATCTTGAACTCAAGGTGGTAATAACTTGTCTCAGTATATTATCATCAGTTTCTTCCCATCTTAATTTAGATTGATATTGATTCAAGAAGATTTTATTTAGAAACATTTTCAAAGATGATGATTAATCCATATGTTTTCACTTTCTTTTTTTTTTAAGTTTTCAATAGTATTTTTTTTTAAACATCTTTATTGGAGTATAACTGCTTTACAATGGTGTGTTAGTTTCTGCTTTATAACAAAGTGAATCAGTTATACATATACATATGTTCCCATATCTCTTCCCTCTTGTGTCTCCCTCCCTCCCACCCTCCCTATCCCACCCCTCTAGGTGGTCAAAAGCACCAAGCTGATCTCCCTGTGCTATGCGGCTGCTTCCCACTAGCTATCTATTTTACGTTTGGTAGTGTATATATGTCCATGCCACTACTCTCACTTTGTCACAGCTTACCCTTCCCCCTCCTCATATCCTCAAGTCCACTCTCTAGTAGGTCTGTGTCTTTATTCCTATCTTGCTCCTAGGTTCTTCATGACCTTTTTTTTTTCTTTCTTTCTTAGATTCCATATATATGTGTTAGCATATGGTATTTGTTTTTCTCTTTCTGACTTACTTCACTCTGTATGACAGACTCTAGGTCCATCCACCTCACTACAAATAACTCAATTTCGTTTCTTTTTATGGCTGAGTAATATTCCATTGTATATATGTGCCACATCTTCTTTATCCATTCATCTGTCGATGGACAATTTCTTACTGCCTTTAGAATTCTCTATTTATCTTTAACTTCTGCCATTTTAATTATGATATGTCTTGGGTTCATCTTGTTTGGAACTCTCTGCGCTTCCTGTATCTGGATATCTGTTTCTTTCTTCAGATTCAGGAACTTTTCAGCCATAATTTCATCAAATATATTTTCAACCCCTTTCTCTCTCTCTTCTCCTTCTGAGACACCTATAATGCAAATGTGAGTACATTTAACGTTGTTCCAGAGATTCCTTAACCTATTCTCATTCTCTTAATTTGTTTTTCTTTTTGCTGCTCTGATTGGGTGACTTCCATTATTCTAACTTCCAGATCACTTACGCATTCTTCTGTATCTCCAGTCTGCTGTTTATTTCCTCCTAGTGTGTTTTTCATTTCAGGTACTGTATTTTTCAGCTCTGGCTCATTATTTTTCATATTTTCTAGTTCCCTGTTAAAATTCTCACTGTGTTCATCTATTCTTTTCCTTAGTTCAGTTAGCATTCTTATTATTAATGCTTTGAACTCTTTATCTGGTAAATTATTTATCTCTGTTTCATTAGTTGTTTTATCAGGGTTTTTTTCTTGTTCTCTCATTTGGAACAAATTCCTCTGTGTTCTCATTTTGCTTAACTTTCTCTGTCTCTATTAAATTAGGTGAAACCATTATCTATCCTTGTCTTGAAGGGGTGTCCTTACGTGGGAGCATCCCTATGTGGTCTACATGTGCACAGTGGCTTTAGTGGGAGAGCTGGATCTGAAGTGACCAAAGGTCACATCTTCACCCAGGGTGTGCTGGCAGTTATCACTTTGTTGGGAGGTGTGGCTGGAGATGGAGGGGCTAGAGTCAGAGTCAAGTGTGAGCCAGAGCTTCTCCCTAGTGTGGAGCTGTGCTGAAGCCAGAGGTGCTTGAGTGGGTGCTCAGAGTGGGCTGGGACTCATGCTGGGGCAGTTGTGAGAAACTGGCCAGATCCCTGAACTGTTTCAGTCTCCTTCCTCCACCTAATCCCCAGGAGTAAGCAAGTATGTGTGCACTCTTCACAAGCAGAGTGTAGGTTTCCTACAGCCCCTCCTGTAAGTCCCTGGTTTTCAAACGAGCCAAAGGGACTTACCTTCCTGGTGTCAGACCTGAGTGCTGGGGTGCCCATCATGTGCTTCAAACCACTCACTCATTAGGAAAAATCTCTCAGCCCATGTAATCCCCCTCCTTCCGCTGTGGACACAGGTCCTGACCTGAGATATATATATATATAAACAGAATTAATATGCGTATTAGTTCACACAATTATGGAGGCTGGGAAGTCCCACGATCTGTCATCTGCAAGCTGGAGACCCAGGAAAGCCAGTGCTATAATTCAGTCCAAGTTTGAAGGCCTGAGAACCAGGGGAACCTATGTTGTAAATTGTAGTCAGAGGGCCAGAGAAGATGAGATGAGATGTCCAGTGAATTTGGACAAAAAAGGATGAATTCTTCCCTCCTCTGTCTGGTGTTCTATTCAGGCTCTCAACAGATCGGATAATGCCCCACACTAGGGACGGTAATCTACTTAGTCCACTGATTCAAACACTAATCTCATTCACAAACACCCTCACAGACACACCTAGAAGTAATGTTTAATCTGAGCACTCTATGGCCAATCAAATTGACACATAAAATTAATCATCACAGCAGCTAAATCATAAATTTTTAAGCCCCTCTAAAAATAAGAAAAATTAATAAAAACAGTGGAAGATTTTAATACATTTCTTATAAATCTGACAAATCAAGTAGAGAAAAAGTAACGAGGATAAAAAGGATAAAACCCTAGCAATATAACAACTAACTGAAAGTAAGGTACAATTTTGTGTTTATGATTTCAGGTACAATTGTTACTTTCTCAAATAATGACTACATTTAAATTATAAATAGGAAATAATTGGAAAGAAAATATTATGTATCAAAACTTATCCAGCAGGGCTAAATCTACTCACAGAAATTTTAATGGTCTTAAATTTCTCCTTTTACTATTAATTAAATTAAAAATAAATCAACTAAGTACTCAACTAATAAAATTAGATGATATGATAACAAAATAAACAAAAAAGTTTAGAAAAATAATTAATAAAGATACATGTTTAAATTAATGTAACGGAAAACAACAACAAAAAATTAGGAGAGTAAACAAAGCCAAAAGCTATTTTCTGAGAAAAAAATTATAAAAGAATCCCTGCATAGTTGATTAAAGACAAAGGAGAAAAGGCAAAAGTACACAATACTGGAGGGAAAAAGAGGGATATAAATAACCACAAATATGCAATATATACAATAAATGAATATTATGTGCAACATAGTTGAAACTCTAAAGGAACCTAATTTTTCTAGTCAAATAACACCTCCAAAATTGGCCCAAAGAAAGAAACAAAATCTGGGCAGAGAATAACTGTCTAAGAAATTGGAAAGGTAGCTAAAGATGTACCATTATAATTGACCTCAGATTCAGATGTGTTTATAGGCAAGTTCTATCTAACCCTTAAAAAATTGATTATTTCTATGTTATTTAAAATATTCCAGACCATTGAAAAAGTGGAAAGCTATCTAACTTATTTCGTGAATAATAAAGCTGGTTGAACTTAATAGCAAAATCTCACATAGTGCAAAATATTAAAATATTGACTAATTTTACCATAAAGAAAGATACAAAGGTTATAAACATAATAATAGCAAATAAGATCTCTCAATGATATGAAAAGATTCAGTATAGCAAAACCAAGTAGGGACTATTCCAGCTATTCCAGGAATATTAATATAGGTTGAACATCAAGAAATCTATTAATTTATAACTTCAACCAATTAGAAGAGAAAAACCAAGTGGTTATAACAACAGGTTTTGAAAAGGCATTTGATAAATATTCACATCTATTCCTAATTAAAGTGCTCAGTAAAACAGGAATAAAAGAACTCAACTGAATGTAATAAAGAATATTTTCCTGAAAGCAATAGCAAATTAGTAGTTATCTTATCGGCTCTGGGGGAGGGAAAGAAATAGTCTAGAGAAGGAGCAGGTAGAGCCAACAGTATTGCAGCCAACAGGTTGCAGTTCTTAAGTGGGTGGTGGGTTCACAGGTATTCATTTTATTATTACGCTTTTACATATATGTCGTGCATTTCACATATTATTTTCTACGTAATAAGGATATCTAAAGCAATAATGAACTTTATGCTAAACAGTGACATTTTAAGCTTTTTCCATTAAAATCAGGAACAGGCAGGACGATCACCAAGATTAAGTATTATTTGGGAGAGTCTAGCTAATGTCCCCCAAATTAATTAATCCATATGAAAAGTAGAAGAGCCAAAATTATCTTTATTTGAAATTGTGATGCTCTTATAGCTTGAAGGTTCAAGGGACCCCATTAAAAAATGTAAAAACTTCTATAACTGATAACTTGGTATGGTGATAGATAAAAGATAAATATATAAAAATCACTTTCCTTTTTTGTACTCAAAAATAATCAGTGAAAAATAAAAATGGAAAGAAAATCCCATTTCCAAAAGGGACAAAAACTGTAAAATATTGAGGAATACAATTTATAAGCATAGAAACTTTAAAAGAAAATACTAAACTCCAATGGCCATGTAGGGAAACAGAAAAAGATGGAATATTTAACTATACAAAAAACTTTTTTTAGTTCATGACAAAAGACATCATAAGAAAATTGAAAAGAAGATAATATAGGGAAAATATTTAAAATTATATATTAAAGAGATAATACCTTTAATATACAAAGAGATCTTTTACAAATTGGTAAGACAGACCAACAGCCCAGTAGGCAAATGGGCCAATGATAGGAACTGATAATTCACAGAAGGGAAAATCCAAATGGCCAATAAACTTTCAATCTCATTGTGTTATGGAAATGCAAATTAAAGCAGGTGTCAAATACCGCTTCTACCCATTAGATCTGCAAAATATAAATTTAAAGAATATTGATTCCAAATAAACTGCCTGATTCAGGTCTCAAATTACTGTGTAAACATTGGCAAGTTACTTTCAGCCTCTCTGTGCCTAAGTATCTTCATCTTTAGAATAAGGGTAGTAATCATACCTACTTCACAGGGCTGTTGTGAGAAAGAAATGAGCATTTAGATCAAGTAAAGCTTAGAACAGAGCCTTGCACAGAATAAGCAGCCAACAATATTAGCTCTCTTTATTACTAAGGTAACAAGTGGACAAGCGGAGCAATGAGCACTTAATTCATTGCTGGTGGGGCTATGAATTTCTACTAGCATTTTAGAAAGTCAACTGGCAATATATTTTAAAAATTGTAAATATACTTACATGGGCAGTGAGGGCAGGGGTTATCTGGAAAGGGACGCAAAGGAAATTTCTGGAAAGATGATAATGTTCCATATTTTGATAGACATTTAGATTACACTAGTGCTTACATTTATCAAACCTCCAATGTACACTTAAGATTTGAGCATTCTATTACATGTGAATTTTACATAAAACTATAAACAAATATAGAACTCAGTGATACGCTCGCTGAAGTATTTAGAAGGATATGGACAGACGTTTGAAATTTACTTTGAAACGTATCAAAAAATAAGTTGGTGTTATGGGTTGAATTTTGTCCCACCAAAATTCAGGTATTGAAGTCCTAACCTCCAGCACCTCAAAATGTAACCTTATCTGGAGATAGTGTCTTTACAGAGGTAACCAAGTCAAAATGAGGTCACTCGGATGGGTCCTGATCCGATACGACTGATGTCTTTAAAAGAGGCGGGGCAGGGGTAGGGAGGATTTGTACTCGGAAACAGACCTGCATTGAGGGAAGGCAATGTGAAGAGACACAGAGAGAAGATGGCCAAGGGGAGAGGTCTGGAACAGATTTTTCTCTCAGAGCAACCAACCCTGCCAACACCTTGATTTTAGACTTCCAGCCTCCAGAACTGTGAGACAATAAATTTCTGTTTTTTAAGCTACCCCATCTGTGGTACTTTATTAGCAGAGGCCTGGGATACAATTTGTTTGACGGATGGTTAGAGGCTTGGATAAATCGACAGATACATAATAAAATAAGTACACTAAAGTGTTAATGATAGGTCTAATTGAGGTGCTGAATTTATGAATGTTCACTGTAAAATTATGTCAACTTTGCCGCATGTTTGAAATTTTTTAAATGTTAGGAGAAAAAAAGAGTATTATAAAAATATTCACTTAGAACAAAGATAAGGCAACTCTGTTTCAAATAGTAGTTCCATTCCTAGAAGTTCCATGACTAGATAATTCCACAGAAAAGATCAAATCACTTTAGATGAGCAATTACCACAGTAACAGCGGCATTTAAAACACACATACAGCTGATTCACTTTGTTATAAAGCAGAAACTAACACACCATTGTAAAGCAATTATACTCCAATAAAGATGTTAAAAATAAATAAAGAAAGAAAAAATAAAAAAGAGTGGCAAAAAAACCCCCCCCACATACACACACACACACACACACACACACACACACACACACACACATACACATCCCTACATGTGGACTCAGAAATTCCACCTTGGAGACTCTTATAAAAATAAAATGCCCACATATAAGTATATATTTACTTATTTCAGTATAAATGGTGGTCCACCTGTGCAATACTATGTTGCTGTTATTTAAATGAGGTAAATCTATATTGTTTTCCACTTTTAGCCTTTTCTGCCTTATGCTGCAGGGATGAAATGTGCTCATCCCCTTCTCCTGACAGCTGAACAACGATGGGAATAAAAACTGAGCTGGAGTTTAGGTCTAGTGAAGAAACTGGTATTTGTTCATTGAAAACCTGGGTCTCAGGGGCCCAGCAGAACAAGAAACAGCAGGTGGGTAAGTGAGTACACAGATTCTAGAGCCAGAATAACCTGGGTTCGGAAATTCTGGATGTTCTATTGCCTGTGAGGCTGGGCAGATGCCTCACCCTATATAAAAGATGTCTGTTGTAAAATGGAAAAACTGTAAAATGGGAATAATGATATTTTCCTCCTAGGTGTGATGAGAGGAGTAAATGCAGTGATGTGTATAAGATACATACCACAGATACTCAAGAGTGACAGCTGTCATTATCGACATCCCTGTGTACGTATCCACTCATAGCAGGGGCTCAGCAACGGTGACCATCGGCATCATGATTGCAGTGTTTTCCCAGTCTTCCCTGAAGATGAAAAGAGAACAAGAAACTTGCTTCTGCCCTCCTTGCTCTCTGCTCCACAACCCCGGATGCTCCTTCTGTTTCTTCTTCTATTATCTCTGCATGCCGCTGAAGAATGTGGTCCTTAGACAACTTGAATGGCAGGAAGCCAAGGGAAGAACCATCACAACAGTGTCCTGGTAATAACTGTCTTGATTCACTTGTGCAAATGGCCCGAGTGTGCCCTGTGCCAATGAACACATCAGGATTTGCAGACCAAGTTTAGGGATCTGGTCCAGGGCTAGGTTCTGATTGGGGTGTGTGTGTGTGTGTGTGTGTGTGTAAGAGAGAGAGACAGATAGACAGAGACAGAAACAGAGACACAAAGAGGGAGAGAAGGCTGGCTTGTTTCACATAGCAGCACAGTGAAAAAGGAGGCAATATCATGATATTTGAAATATTATTCAAGAAAATCGGAAAATGATAGCCCCCATGTTCATGCAGCTCAGTCCTAGGGATATTTAGATGGAATATGATCTGTTGTGATAAGCTGTATGGCTGGTAAGTCACCCACCCCTATCCTATAGGCTGAGTCTGGTGAGATGGTTTAGGCAGCAGGGGACGTACAGGTGCATCAGAAGATTGTGGAACCTGTCAATCAGAGAGGTGATTTGCAACCCCTTCCCTACAGGACAAATTACCCCTCACCATCCCAGGTGGAAAGAAAGGCTCCTGTGTTTTAAAGACCCTTGAAACCCCTCCCATCCTGCTGGCCACCCTGCCTCTTTCAAAAGAAATCTCCCAACTTTCTCGCTTACATGCTCACGGTCTTCATAGTCAGGAAACTCTTCCCCCGAATTTCACTGGCAGTTTTCCTGCTCTGTTAGACCCTCTTTCCTCGACAGATAACAGAGTACAGGACATCACCCTTCTTTAAATAAACCACCCATCACAAAGTGCGGGATGTCTTTTCTTCTTCCACAAGAAAGTCCCAACCTGAGGGGTACCTAACAGCTCTGCCCTGGTCCTGAGCAAGCCTCTGCCTTCTGTCTCTGGCTCCAGCATCTTTCAACCCGGCTAACTGCGCAGAGATGATAGCGAAAGGGACGGCAGGCAGCTTCTTTGGGGAGGTGCCTCCTGTTCACTGGCACTGTGAGCTCTGACCCTCCTGGTATCCACACCAGCCTTCGTCTTTGAGACTTAGCTGATGCTTTATCTCAACTGGCTTCCTGAACACCCCCAAACCGACCCATCACCTGCCTTTTCTTTGTAGCCCTTTACTCATCACCTATCGCCCTCAAGTCTATGTTTCTGCCCAGACTAGTAACCCTGGACTAGTAACCACTAGTGGCCCTGGTGGGTGGTCACTGAGACCATCCTTCTTCTTGAAGGTTGGCCAGTCTCTTTCGGCTTAGCCACTTCCCCCGCCATTACCTAAAGCTGGAAGCTAAAGTTAGTTTTGTTCTATCTCCCTTGGGGAAATCGCTCCACAGCTCCACAGTTCAAGGCTTCTGCCCTGGGCTGGTCCTTCCCAGTATGTCGATTGCATAACAAGTGCCTTTGTTTCCGGCTGAGTGTCGACATAATGCAAAAGTCACAACGCTCCCTTTGTCCTCCCCTTCCCAGCGTATCAGCGGCAACTGTTCCACACCGCGCCACCGTGAAAAAAGAATCAGCAGGAGCCCGCTGGAAATTGATGTGTGATGCCTGAGAAACTCGCTCCAGATGCTAAACAGATGCCCATTATTGGCACCTTCTCTTGACTCTCAAAATTGCTTGAGGGCCCTGTTGCTTTGTCAGCCACACAAGTAATGAGCTGTTAAGCCTCACCTACCTCGGCCAGTTGCACGGTCATTTCTGGACTCACTTAAGTTTCCCTAGAGTTATAGATTCCCAAGAAAGGCAGTGACCTGAAGAGGTCATTGAGTCCATCCCCCAGCTTCCAGGCTAACAAAACCACCCGTCCACTGTCCAAGACAAAGGGGTGTCTATTATCCCTTCAGTCCTCATAAGGTCCCCAGTGAAGGACGTGTTCCATTCTCATTACACAGATGAAAAACAAAATGAGGCTTGGAGGGAACACAAGGCTGGTAAGTGGTGGCACTGGCCAGGAACCCACAATTAGGGCTCTTTTCACTCCTCCAGACTGGCTCTGCAGACTTAGAGAGAACAGCTCTTGCCCTCCTCTGCTTCTCAGCTACCGCTGACAAAGAGGAATAGGGCTTGAAAGGGGGCGGGGTGGGGGGAGGGGGGAGGGCTTGGTCACAGAGGCAACCGGAGTCCCAAGTCCTAACTCTGTGGAGAAGCGCTCCCCGTAGCATGGGGGCCGCAGCAGGTGTGATGGCAAGCAGGACCGCCAGTTGAGTGTGCCATGTGCCAAGCTGAGCTAACACAGTCTCTGAAAGCCAGGGCTTTTCTCTCACTATCCCAGGACAGGGGAAGTAGGATAGAGGCACATGGGAAATGCAGACTCAGAGGTCTCCAGCCTAAGCTGCAGCTGCCCTGTCGAGGGCTTCCAGACAGAGAGGCAGCCAGCCTGCGGAGCCTAGAACCACAGGTTGAAGAGTTCAGGGCTCCCTTGCTGAAGGTGCTGGCTTCTCCCAGGTCTGTATTCCTCTTTTGCTTGCCTCCCTGTGAGATGAGGCTCCCTGAGTTTGGAGAGTAGGTCCCCCTCTCTGAGCTGGAAGACTCTCTCATTTTATAGATAAGGCTTAGAGATCAAGTGATTTTTCTCAATGCCACTCAGCGAGTTGATAACTCATTCTGACTCAGGGTGGTCTGGACACCAGTTTGAGAAGTGGCTGCATAGAGCCAAGAGGCTGGGGCTCTGGAGCCAGACAGCTCTGAGCTCTAACCCCAGCTCTGCCCTTGCTCCAGAAAGAGAGGCTTGTTCTTTTAGCGACTCCTTTATGGTAAAGGTTTTGTTTCTTTTCTTTTTTTTTTTTTAATTGAAGTATAGTTGATTTACAATGTTGTGTTAGTTTCAAGTGTACAGAAAAGTGATTCAGTTATACGTATATATATTTCAGATTCTTTTCCATTCTAGGTTATTACAAGACACTGGGTATAATTCCCTATGCTATACAATAGGTCCTTGTTTATCTATTTTATATATAGTAGTGTGTATCTGTTAATCCCAAACTTCTAATTTATCCCTCTCCCTCTTTCCGCTTTGGTAACTGTAAGTTTGTTTTCAAAGTCTGTGAGTCTATTTCTGTTTTCTAAGAAATAAGTTCATTTGTATCATTTTTTTTAGATTCCACATATAAGTGATATCATATTTCTTTTTCTCTGTCTGACTTACTTCACTTAGTATGATAATCTCTAGGTCCATCCATGTTGCTGCAAATGGCATTACTTCATGCTTTTTTTATGGCTGAATAATATTCCAGTGTGTATATATACCACATCTTCTTTATCCATTCATCTGTTGATGGACATTTAAGTTGCTTCCATGTCTTCAGTACTATAAACAGTGCTGCTATGAACATTGGGGTACATGTATCTCTCTGAGTTAGAGTTTTCTTCTTTTCCAGATATATGCCCAGGAGTGGGATTGCAGGATCATATGATAGCTCTAGTTTTAGTTTTTTAAGGAGCCTCCATACTGTTCTCTGTAGTGGCTGCATCAACTTAAGGTAAGTGTTTTGAGAACTGCTGCAATGGAAGAACAGGATCGTTTCTCCCTTGAGTGCCACAGGATTCAGTGGTAGCCTCCCCAACATGGTGCTGGAGGTGCCATGAGAACGAGAATTCTCTGCATCAGCCCAATATCTCAAGAAGCCACAGCTCAGAGAGCCTGGCTCTCACTGTGAGGGAAAATGTTTTATAAAGTATTCCACTCCACACAACAGGGACTTGAAATTTTTGCCCAAATTACGTGCCAGTGTTTTCCTTCTCTTCGCCCACCCCAGGCTCAAGCTCCTCCCTCCCCACCCATTCAGCTCTCTGCATAGACCTGCACTATCCCATATGGCAGCCACTAGCTAACATGGTTGTTTAAATTTAAATTCACTAACATGAAATAAAAGTTAAAAGTCAGTTCCCTGTACTGGTCACACTTCAAGTGTGATGTGTAGCCAGTGGCTGCCCTATTGGACAGCCCAGTGTAGAACATTTCCACCACTGCAGAAAAGATCATTGACATTGATAGTCAAAGGTCTACTTCTGTAGTTTTGTTGTTCTTATGTATGTCGTCTTGCTGTTTCTATTAAAAATTGCTGTAAGCCCAGCCGTTGGTGGTTTGCAGATCCCTGGACTTGGTTCGTGTCTCTGATTCACACCCCTCGCTTCCCGCTGCCTGCCTGTTGAGGGCCCTGAAGGCCGAGGAGAAGATGTGTGTCCCTGCAGAGCAGAGCAGCCACTGTGCCCCCTTCTGGTAGCAGATGAGTCAACAGGGGTCACTCCATGCTGCCTGCAGGGGCTGACTGGCTGGTCTCTTTCTTTCTTCACCCTCATCCCTGACTTTCTCTGTTACTCCCTAGGTTAAATGGCTTAAACAGTTCCTCAGACTCTAAGGTCCTGCTGGGTTGAGCCGAGCACGGGGGATCAATCACCAAATCCCCACTGGCTCATCCCTCCTCCCATTTGTAGTTTCCCTCTCCTCACCATGACCTCAATTTCCAATCCAATCTATGCGCTAACAACAAGACAACCATGGCGACCTGCAAATTGGAACCCAAAGAGAAAAGGCCAGACTCCTGTTTCTGGGCAATTATTGACTTCTCCTAGAAAGAAGGAGAAGGAGTGACAAGAAGGGGGAAGGAGCTACTTCTTTCTTCCCCAGCAAGTGCTGTTTATTTTGCCAACTGAGTGAAAAGAAAGAAGACTAGTAGAAGATCATCCTTACCAAGTTCCTAAACCATAAAGAAGTCTCATCTGTCTTTGCTTCTTCAGTTTCTTGGTCCCAACTAAAACCCCTCCTATTAGCTCATATGTTTCATTCATTCATTCACTTGCTGATTTTTCTTAACCAGACCTGCACATCAGAATCACCTGGAGAGGTTTTTTCAGAGCACACAAACTCAAACTATAGGCAAACACACTGAATCTGAGTAGAGGATGGGGAGGGGGATAGAGGAGATTGGAGGGTGGAAGGGGCTCGTATATTTTGCAAAACATTCCCAGGTTATTCTGTTGCTCAATTGGGAGAAAGTATTTACAAACAATGTAACCAACAAGGGCTTAATTTACAAAATATACTAACAGCTCATACAACTCAAAACAAAAAACAAACAACAACAAAAAACAACCCATTCAAAAAATGGGTGGAAGACCTAAATAGACATTTCTCCAAAGAAGACATACAGATGACCAATAGGCACATAAAAAGATGCTCAACATCACTAATTATTAGAGAAATGCAAATCAAAACAACAGGGAGGTACCACCTCACACTGGTCAGAATGGCCATCATTAAAAAGTCTACAGGCTTCCCTGCTGGCACAGTGGTTGAGAGTCTGCCTGCCAATGCAGGGGACACGGGTTCAAGCCCTGGTCTGGGAAGATCCCACATGCCGCAGAGCAGCTGGGCCCGTGAGCCATAGTTACTGAGCCTGCGCGTCTGGAGCCTGTGGTCCGCGACAAGTGAAGCCGCAGCCCGCGCACCGCGATGAAGAGTGGCCCCCGCTTGCCGCAACTAGAGAAAGCCCTCACACAGAGACGAGGACCCAACACAGCCATGAATAAATAAATAAAATTAAAAAATTTTTTTTAAAAAGTCTACAAATAACAAAGGCTGGAGAGGGTGTGGAGAAAGGGGAACCCTCATACACTGTTGGTGGGAATCTAAGTTGGTGCAGCCACTGTGGAAAACAATATGGAGGTTCCTCAGAAAACTAAAAATAGAATTACCATATGATCCAGCAATCCCACTCCTGGGCATATACCCAGACAAAACTATAATTCAAAAAGATACATGCACCCCAATGTTTATAGCAGCACTGCTTATAATAGCCAAGACACAAAAACAACCTAAATGTCCATCGACAGATGAAAGGAAAAGAAGATGTGGTACATATATACAATGGAATACTACTCAGCCATAAAAAAGAATGAAATAACGCCATTGCAGCAACATGGATGCAACTAGAGATTATCATACTAAGTGAAGTAAGGCAGATGGAGAAAGACAAATACCATATGATATCACTTATATGTGGAATATAAAATATGACACAAATGAACCTATCTATGAAACAGAAACAGAATCAGGGACATAGAGAACAGACTGGTGGTTGCCAAGGGGGAGGGGGAGGGGGGAGGGTTGGAGTGGGAGGTTGGGGTTAGCAGATGTAAGCTTTTATATATGGAATGGATAAACAACAAGGTCTTACTGTACAGCACAGGGAACTGTATTCAATATCCTATGATAAACCATAATGGAAAAGAATATTAAAAAAGATTGTATATGTATAACTGAATCACTTTTCTGTGCAGCAGAAATTAACACAACATTGTAAATCAACTATACTTCAATAAAAAAATTAAAACTGAAAAGAATTTAATCTCTCTGTGTCTCAGTTTGTTCATCTATGAAATGGGAATAAAGTTACTTATCTGGCAGGATTATTGTGAAGCTAAATGAGATGGGTAGTAATGTGCTGGGACAGTACCTGAACACATTGTTTTCATGTAAAAACTCACCATCTACTAAATGCCCAGCCACTTGCTCAAAAATGTCAGCCATCACTGCTGTTATAGGCTGTTCGATAGCAACCTGGTCATCCTTCCTTGTCCTAAGCCCCCAGCCCCTGCAGAGCCCATGTCGCATCAACCGTGGAAGGGAACTGGTGTGGTGAAGGACCTGGGGTCACACAGACCTAGAGTAAGTCTGAGCTCCGTCCTCTCCCATCTGTGGGGCTGCAGCAAATCCCGCCTTCTAAGGGGGGTGAGGGTCAGTCTTTCTCAGAAGCTCATTTTACGCATTGAATGATTATATATGCAAAGTGCCTGGCACAGAGTAGGTTCTTAATAAATAGCCTCAGGCCACAATGGACATAGGGTGGGGACACTGAAGGGAGCAAGGGAGGGGCTCAGGGGGACAGGGTAGGAGGGGAGCTGGAGGCTAGGCTGAGCCCAGCGGTTTCTCCACTCACACTCTGAGACATCACCTTGGGGAGAGGTCTCTGGACATCAGGAGCCTGACAAAGGACCCCCCCTCCCAATGGAAATTGTACCAGGGAGTGTGAGAGAGAGAGCGAGAGACACAATTACCATCGCCATCGGCAACCAGGTGCTGGACGCAGCTAAGGCCTGGCGCCTTAATTGGGGATTAGAGGCTGAACTTTACCAAAGCACTGCCTTGGTGCCTTCATTAAAAGCTGGAAAATTCTCCACGCAGGTGCAATGACCTTTTGTGAAGTGACCTAGAGAGTGGCTGGGCCCAGAGGAGCATCGTGCCCCTGGCCAGACTCTGCGGTCATCTCCCCACCTGTCCCTTCTCCTGCCCAGCACGACACGAGTTCACCCTCCCCCTCCCACCCTCCTGCAGCCGCCTACCTCCTACCCCACGTGATGGAGCAGGGAAACAGGCTGACCAAAGACTCGTGCTTACTTGTAGGGTATCACTGAGCAATCCTGGTGTCCCCATATTACTTTTCTTCCCAGAAAAGAAGAAGAGTCTGAACTTGGTCTGAACTTAAAACTCAAAACCTACATGTTTCTCTTTAAAATGCAGGTAATAATGACCTGACAACTCTGTTTCACATGATCCAGGTGGTAAAGTCCGTTAACACATAGACCATATGATCCTCCCAATGATCCTGTAAGTGAGCAAGGACAGGAGATGATCTTCATTGTTCCAGAGGCAGAATTGGGGTCTGGAGGTGGGGCAGTTCCAGAAGCAGACCCAATCCAGGCCTTCTGATGCTTGGTCTTTCCCACCAACCTAGCAGGGATGTGTCTCCCGCCAGGTGGGACCTGGAGTGGCTGACGGCCTTGGATGGCAGTTGAGTTGGGAAGGAGGAGGAGCTGCAGAGCAGAAGGTGAGTGAGGACAGAGGACATGAGGGCACGACTCTGTTTTGCAGTCGGGGGATGTTTAGGAGAGAAGATCTGGGAGATGGACATGAGACCAAGAATTTTCAAAGAACACGTAAGAACTCAGGACCTACTGGGAAAAGCAGACATTTCTGCTCTGAAGCCTTTCAAGGAAGGATAACTGCTCCTCACCTGCTGGGCCTGGTGGATGGCAGGAGCTGGACAAAATGACCTCTGTAAGGCCCTGTTGACCGGGCATCCAATGGCATTTACCTCCGACCAGGTAGCATGCCATCTGGTCCTCTTGGTTCTGGAAGGGGAGTAACCAATCAGCAGACAGTCATGGATGGAGACGCACTTTGCTGAGAGCACCATGGAAACCGCAAAGAAGCATGAGTCCTGTTCTGATTCATAGAGCTTACAGCCTAAATGGGGAGTCAAGACAGACAGACATCTAACGATAAATCGTGATAACAAGATCATCTCCAGTTTTCTTGTGACTTTATGTAATTTCAAAGCATTTTAGTACTTGATATTATGATCTTTATATTTGTCTGTACATAAAGCATTTAGCCCAATGTGCCCTGGAAAGCATAAATGTGAAGTTATTGCTATTATTATTATTATTGTTTAGATTATTTTACACTGAACTACAAGCTACTTGAGGGGGAAGCTATATTTTATTCACCTTTATGTTTTCTGCACCTAGTCCTGCATGTTTTGAACTAAATACAGAATAAATGTTTGTAGATGGTCAACGAATGAAGGTCATTTAAACCTCACAAAAATCTCTGGGGGGATTTTCTTTCCTCTAAAGACAAGGAATCTGAGACCCAGGTAGGGAAGGTGACACAGTTAGTGACAGAGCTGAGGCCAGAAGACATTCTATGCCAAGTGTACAAGGAGGACCTGGGAATTCTGCACTGAGGTGATCAAGGAGGGCTTCATGGAAGAGGTGTCACTTTCATACGCTTTTTTGCAATGAATGAGCTTCAAAGAGACATATAAGGAAAAGGTGTCAATAACAGGGAACTTCACAAATGAACTCCTGGAGGAGGAAGGAGTGCTCTGCAGGGAAGTGTTTAGAGAACAAAAGGTCCAATGTGTCAGGTGGAGACTAAGCCTGCAGGGGCCTTGAGTGTCAGGCTGAAGGTTGAGGCTTAGTCCTGAAGTCCATTAGGGCTGGGGTGCCACCTAGACCTCCTTCCACCCAAAGACACCAACTCTGGGCCTGTGTCCATCCAACGTGGGGGCTGTGTTGGCCGCTAGGTCCAGATCCTGAACGGAGGGGAGCGCTTTCACCCCAGGATGGCACGGCCATCTGCTGGGCGACATGATTCATTCATTAGCACCAGGAAAAGGAGATGAACAATCTGCCTCGGCCCTAATGAGAAAGATTGGAGGCCACGAGGTGCATGTTTATTACTGAAGGTGCTGCATTAATTATGGAGTCTGGAAGGGAAGAGGGAAGCTGCGCTTGGCCTGGGGACCATCTGGAAGAGGTGGCTGGAGGAAGGCGCCCATTACTCTGAGCCCAGCCTCCAGGGCTCACACTCAGCCCCCTGAGGAATGCTCACTCAGCTCTGTGTTCATTCATTCACTCAGCAACTATTTCTTAAATACGGCCTGTGTGCCCGGCCCCTGCACTGAGGCCTGGAGACCTGTGCCCTGGAGGCCCCCAGAATCTGGTGACTGTTGGGGACAGATGCACAATCAGATATTTAGAATAAAATCTGCTGAATAGAATCACTGAAAGCATGGGCTCCTAACCTAGTCTGGGGGTGGCCTGGATTGGCAGGAGTTATCTGGGGATACTTGTAAGACACTTAAGGGGCTGGCTCTTTAACTTTCCAGCAAGGGGAGCCACTGAAAGGGTCGAGACGGTGAGTCACATGGTCAGATCTGCTCCATCTCACCCCAGGGTGCCCAACACCCGTGGCTACCTCCTGCCTTCTCTCTTTTCTCCTTCAACCGTGCCTGTCCTGGGCTCCAACTCCTCAGGGACAACGGATGCCAGGATGCTATGCCCCAACCTGGACTTCTGGAATTGGGGTGTCCAGCAGCTAGACAAATGTTTGAAGGCAAGATGACCAATGGGAATGTGGTCATACCACATGGACTAAGTGCCCACTTGGTCCCCCCAACCTGACCCCAAAGGGTTGCAGAGGCCCTGCTGGCCTAAGGTAGAGGACAGCTACCCCAGACCAAGAGCCGTCATAAGACCTAGAATCAGTGTTGGGACTGTGGCGTCCTAGAGTGCATGTGGCAGGGGAGAGTGGAGCGGCTCTGGGCAGGACTCTGTGATCTAAGCTCCGAGGATGCAGGAGCCCTGTGGTCCTGATTCCCCACTGCACGCCCACGTCAGCACAGAGCCTGGAGGAATTGTGAGTGAATGGATGAATGAGTGAGTGAAGGTTCAGATCCCAGCTCAGGCACTTTCTAGCTCTGGGACTTTGGAAGGGTCACTTCACCATCTGAGTCTCACCTTCCACACGTGTGAAACACTGATTCTGAAGTGTCTTGCATAGAATTGTTGAGATGATGACGTGTGATGGCTATGAGTCTAGTACAGTGCCTGACACTCAGGAAATGTCAGGAAATTCTTGAGAAAATATGGCCCTGAACATGTAAGTTTTTGTAGAAGGATTGTGTCCTATGTAGGAAATTAGACCACCTTGAGGGGAAACCTTCCTTTCACAGGTGTGGTCTCCCAGGATGGTCATTTCTGAGATACTCATTTCTGCTGAAATTGAGATTTAAGGAAGCCTAGGGTTTGGCAAAAGTCACACCACTGGTCTCAAGTCTAGGTTTTCTGTCACTCCATCATTCAATGACATTCAACAAAGATTCATTGTGTCCGCACCAGTGCCCGGCACACTCGCCATTCTCTCCACGACACTCCAGCTGGGACAGGGCAGAGTTCCCCCTAAAGCCCACCCTTGGAGACCATCATGGGTGAGGAAAAGGACACTGCTTGGTGACAGGTACAAGGTCACTGGACAGGCAGTGGTGATGTGAACCTCGGGGACCTGCTTTCTGACTCCTGGTCTGGCTTCTCCCTTACACTGAGACCAGGGGTCTGTTTCCCCAGGATTTGAGAACAGCAGTGATTACCTTGCCTAGGTGTATGGGGAGTGGAAATGAAGACAGGGAGATGTGGTGGGGGGGGGGGGGGGAGGGAGGGAGGGAGGCAGAGCAGAGAAGAGGATCAGCTAGAGAAACGAGAGCTTGTCAAGGACTTATTGTCCCCCAGGCAGGAGAGGTAATTCGGAGTGCCCTCTGGGAACTTCCCAGGAGGGCTGGCTAAGGCTAAAGAAACTACAGGAATGGAGTGCGGGATGAGCTCCTCCAGATGGGTCTCCCAGCGTCAGCCCCAGGGTCCCTTGTCTGCTCTTGGGATGATGGGACTAGAGTTCCTACCTCCATCCCTATCTATCCTTGGGCTTTGCAGGGGCTGCGTGGGTAGGTGTGAGGCAGATGAGTGCAAGCCGGGGATTGGGGGAGGGAGAGACACTTAGGTTACCAAATCCCATTCTGAACTACAGCCTCAAGGGCAAACTGTGTGTGTGCAGGGGCACACACTAGTCAGTTTTCTAGAGAAAGAGAACCAATAGGAAGTGAACATAATATTATATATATACATGTATACATATATCTATAAAATAAAGAGATTTTTTATAAAGCTTTGGGGCATTGGCTCACGCAATTACGGAGACTGGCAAATCCAAAATCTGCAGTGTGGGCTGGCAGGCTGGAGACCCCAGAGAGCTGATGCTATAGTTTGAATCCAAAGGCCATCTGCTATAGAACAAGAAAAATTAGTGTTGTAGATGAAATTCAAAGGCTGTCTGCAGGAGAAATCTCTCTTGCTCAAGGGAGGCTGGTCTTTTTGTTCTATTCAGGCCTTCAACAGATTGGATGAGGCCCACCACATCAGGGATGGCAGTCTGCTTTACTCAGAGTCCGCAGATTTAAATGTTAATCTCATCCAAAAACACTCTTGCAGAAACACGCAGAATAACATTTGACTAAATATCTTGGGCACGCACTGGCCCAGCTGAGTTGACACATAAAACTAACCCTGTCACAGAGCATGTGTGTGTGTGTGCGTGGTGTTTGTGGGATGGGTTGAAGGCACAGTGTCTCCCACCCCCAAGCCAGCTCCCAGCACCAGGAAAGGTCCCAGCCAGGAGAAACCAAATCTCACCCAAATGGCCTCTCAGCAAATCTGGGGAGGGTCGCACTCAGGCTGTGAGTGTGGGTGTGTTCCTGTGCCAGTGTGGCACTGTGTGTCTCTTAGTGGGGGTCCCCGTCTGTGGGAGTCATGTGTCAGTGTCACTCTGTGTCCAGGTCTGGAGGTCGGTGTACGGAAGTGGCCAGATACTGGCGACAGGAAGCATGTGGCTCTCTCAGTGAGGGCCAGGGAAATGAGCATCTGTTCTTCATGTCCACACGGGCTGCCACTCTCCCAGGGATGATGACACAGCACTGTCCAGAAAGGTTCCCATTACCCTGCTGTGCAGGCCACTCTTTGCAAGATCACAGAAGCGCTAAGTGGGGAGTGCCATGTCAAAATGCTCGGCGCTCAGCTGATACAGCAATCAGGGGGCTGACAGCACCACCTGTTCCAAGAAGCCAGTGGTATATGTTTATCAAACCGGGAAACAGCACACAGAACACAGAGAGATGGACAAGCCCTGGGACCCTCAAAACAGAAGCTCCAAATTATCCAGTGAGAAATGCCAATGTTTGCTTTACTCATCTGGCCTGGGACCTGACCCTCTTCCTTTTACCTAAACTGCACCCCTCTTGGAGTTCCAACCCATTTCCTTTATTCTGTTCTCTGTAGAAGTGGACAGTAGCCAGTCGCCCTCCCTCCCCAAGGCCTCCCCCTCCCCCCTGACTGCGGATGCCACCTCCACCACACCCGCATTCTTGGCTCTGGCTGCCATCTTCCCCGCGGTTAACTTGTCCATTTCCGGGCCACGCCATGCTGGTTTTATTTCTACAGCTTTGAATTCATCTTCGTAGATGGCCAAGGGAGGTCCCCTTCTTTGTTCTTCTTTTTCAAAATTGTTTTAGCTATTTGTGTTCTTGATTCTACCATGTGATTTTTGGGATTATTTTGTCAAATTTCTGAAATATCCTCCTGAGAGTCTGATTCAAGTTCATCAAATGTAAAGATTAACTGGGGAGAAAGGGTCACCTTACAGTGTTAAGTCTTCACATCAATGAATACGTTACATCTCTCTGTGTATTTGTTTTCATACAATTTACTTCAAAAAGGTCTTGTACTTTTGTAGCTAGGTTTATCTGTTTGGGTTCCCCCAGAAGCAGCCTCTGAGCTAAGGGTTCAAGTGTGAGCGGTTTACTGAAAGGTACAAGAAATGCAGGGAGGAAGGTAGCCAATAAAGGCTGCATTAATAATCCAGCTTCCAAGTAGGTGACTGGAGCTGAATCCTGCAAGAAAACTGGAAAAACAGAGCAATAAACACGCTTCAGAGTTATCTCAGTCAAGGGATAAGGAACCCCTCCATGCATCACTCATTGGTGAAGGGCTGCCTTTGGGAAGATATTAATTCCTAGGTACTTCTGTCCAGGTCATGCAGGCAAGTGGGTTCTAATAGCCCTGCCACAAGGAGCAGGAGCTGCTGTTACAAAGAAAAGGTGATGGCAACAAAGGTGGTATTAATGCAACATCTGCTTTAGGCAGCTTGCAAGAGAGATCCTCCCTCTCTAGGAGGGAAAACTAGAGCAATGGGTGGAAGCCACAGATAGTTCAATAGCGATAAAAGCTTTCTGTCTAATCGAGCTTCCAATGCGTCGCTTCTATCAGAATTCTCCATTCTGTTGGTGAATTCCAAGGACTCTCCTGATGACTGGACGATTTCCCAGCTCCCTCAGTGAACACCTGTGTGTCGGGGCAGAGTGGGGAGTAATCAGTCTGACGACGGGCTGCATGTAGAGCCAGCCCCACCCACCTCCACCCACTTAGGGCAGAGGGGCTGGGGCAGGCCTTAGCTAGCCCTCCTGAAATACTTCTCATCCCTGATCAAATGGAATCTATTGCTTTTTTTTTTTTTTAATTCCTATCACAACGGAAGCTTTTGAAAATATAGAATGCAAGTAGGGGCAGGGAGTAGGTGATGGGGTACAAGAACAGATATTACCCTGTTCCCCAAGGTTTCTGCAGATCAACTTCTGAGATTCATTTGGGGGTATAGATGCTGTGTTTGATCAAATTCAGTAAACATATATTGAACCTCTACTATGCAGAGGCAGCCTTTGGCCTCTGGCTAAGGCACTAGAATGAAGCACCCCAAAGACATGACAGTTTAAAGGGAGAAGCAGACAAGTAAAACATAAATGCTAGTTCTGTGTGATGTGTGATAAATACAGTCATCTTTCCTCGCTTTCTTCCTTCCTTCTGTCCTATAATATTTATGTAATGTCTATTATGTACCATCCCTTTTCTAGCTTCTGAGAACATAGTGCCATATATAACAAATAAAATCCTTGCTCTCATGAAGCTTGTATTCTAATGAGGAAGATAGACACTTAACAAGAGATTAAAAATCTATAAAATAATTTTCTATGAATGTGGTTCAAGGGTAATTTTATACAGGGGAGACAGAGACAGCCTCTCTGAGCAGATGACTTTTGAACAAAGACCTAAGTAAGATGAGGGAATAAACATTGGAAAATGGAGGGAAAGAGAGTTCTAAGCATAGGAAAGAGTAAGAGCGAAGGAACAAGCACAGGATCTTTCAAAACAATGGGACAAGTAAGAGATACAAAGGAAATTCAAGGCCAGGTTACCTAAGTGGACCAATGCAAGAGCGAAATGGGAAGGCTGACCTCTGAGGGATGCGTAAGAGGACTGTGCCTGGCAGGGGCTGGAAATGGAGTTGGAGGAAGAAGTCACATGCAGGGGACAGGTATGCCAGGTCCCGAGGCTGAGAGTACAGAGAGCCTTCTGGGCCCCGTCAAGTGTTCTCTTCCTTAAGACCAAGGATGGTTTGGGAGGCAGAACGTTCAAGAGGAGAGAGAGCTTCCGGCTGGAAACTGGAAGGCTCGTTTGCTGAGACCTTTTTTCCACTCTAACCCTTGGTTGCGCCATCTGTAATTGCAAGATGAACACTCTTGCTCCTCTGTCCACTGAACATGTTGGAGGTCATGGCGTCCCCGCCATGCGGAGGGGATTCTGGGTCCTCAGGAGGCAGAGCTGCATCTGTTCCCTCAGTGCCTGCCCTTATGGGTGGTTGTCACAAGCTGGGGGCCCACTTGTCAGTAAGACCATTTTCATCCGAACCTGGTCTCCTCTGAGCCTGAAGACTCAGACCCTCCTGACGTCTGGCAGGGCCACTCTTGACTCTGACCCACTTCCCAGCAACAGAGTTGTAATAATATCAGCTAGGACAGTCAACTCCCAGCATGACTAATGTGACATAAAGCTGGCATTTCTTCCTTCTTCTCTCAGAAATCACCTCCAAGCAACAAGGCAAATGAGAGGTTGAAACATAAACTCCGTCTTCGCAAAGTAGGAGAGACCTGAGTCTTGGAACCATAGATAGATGGACATGTCATCCCGCAGTGAAGATCCAGGTGGAAGAAGTGGAGAGAGGAAGTCTCAGCAGCAGAGCTCAGAAAGAAATTTCAGAGTACATTTCTGGAAGGTGAGAAGACAGCCCTCCTCAAGACGTAAAACCTAAACCCCACAATTTCAAAAGCAGGAATGGAGTACATGGGGTGGTACCAAGAGAGTCCATGGACCCAGCTCCATTAAGCAGAGAAGGTGGGGCAAGGCCAGATGTCACACAAACAAGTCATAGTTGTGAGAAAAGGTCCATCTTTGTGACAGTGGGGAGGAAGGAGGCTTTTTCCTGTGAATTACCCCTGCCTGTCCTCTCTGGCTGGAGAGAAGCAAAAGCCCCAGCTACTCATATACAAAATTCTGAGTCCTAACAAGAAATTCTGCTCACCTGAAACACAGGCTCACCCACCCCACACACAAACCAACCACAAATAGCTGCTTCACGGAAAAACTCTCCTTCATCAAAAATATTTGAAAAGGAACCAAAGCAAGGTCTATACACAAGAAGCAAGAATAAAGGAGGAAAGAAATAGTAAAAACAAAGAGGAGATGAAAAAGGATCAACAAGAAACTGTTTTCACAGAGCTGAATAAATTGTGACTAAATATTTCACCATGACTTTTTAAAAAGAAAGTAATGAGGCAATTATCTTAGTGAAGCAAAAGCACTGAACAAAGATATGAAAGAAATTGCTACCTATTATCTAAAGAAATAGAGAATTGAATGTATTATATAATTCAGACTGTCTAAAGAAGTAGGGGATTAAGCATGTTATATAAAGTTATAGTTATTAAGGTAACTGCCAGAAAAATACAAACCTTCCAAATTACACACACAAGAAAAAGGAGGAAAAAGTTTCACAAAGATGACGTTTCTTTTATAAAAAACCTGAAAACATGCCAAAACAGTGACAGAATGAAGACCAAACATGTATATCATATAAATCCATGTAATGAACTAAAGTCTTTATTAAAAGAAAAAGATTTCAGATTGTATCACAAGCAACACCAACTCTGCTGCCTATAAAAGCCACCTAAAACAAAGGGATTTAAAAGGTTGAAAATAAAAGGGTAGACAATGGTATGCCGAGTACATGCACAGAAAAACAAAACAGGTCATAATCTAAATATCAGGTAGGTTGAATTTGTATGAAAGCACACAGTGAGACAAAGAATGACACTTTATAATGCTAAATGATAAACTCGCAGTGAAATTTAAAAGTTATGACTACCTATGGGTAAATAGCATACCATCAATATTTACAACACAAAAATAAAAGGAAACACAAGGATAAATAGGTGAAAATACATCAGTAGTAAAAGATTTGATTCAACTCTCTATGATCACAGGTCAAGTGGATAAAGATTAAGCTTACAGAACACCAAAATAACATAGCTCAATAAGTACATTTAGCTTATATATTTCCAACTCTGTATCCTCAAAACAGAGAAAACATATTCATTTGAAATGTACTCAAAGTCAAAAAGTACAAAATTCATTCTCTGGTCATATTGCACTAAAACTAGAAATAAATAATAAAAACAAAAATAAAAAATTCTTACCACTGGGAAAAACATTTGAAGTCTTTCTAAAACAACTCTTAGGTCAAAAAAGGTATGCAAATAAATACGGTAGGATAGCTAGAACATGATAATTGAGACAATATATATAAATTCTATGAAATGCAACTAAACTAATATCAAAAGGGAAATTTATTTCAGTAAATAGTAATAATAATCAAGAGTCTATAAAATAAATGAGTTAAACTTTCAATTCTAGAAGCTATAAAAATAATAAAACAACCCTTAGGAAAGCATAAGGAAGGATGTAATAGCTAAAAGCAGAAATGAATATATTAATTTAAAAAGGAAAATGTTAGGACAAATTGAAGAGCTGACTTTTAGGAAAATAAATAAGTAATCTAATTAATGAAAGAGAGAAAAAGCAAAACTACCAAATAAGGCATATGGAGGGGGAGAACTACAGATATAAAGGAAATTAAAACACTTAGCTCTACATAAATACATTTGAAAATTTCAAGAGAATGAATAATGGCATAAGTTGTATAATTTTCTAAACCGACTATAAAAGATAGAAAAACTAAACAGACCAATTACGAAAGATTAAATAGAAAATGTTAGTAAACTTTCTCTCTGTAAAACTACCAAGCCAGAAATTTTTACAAGGTAATTTTCTACATCTTTTTCTAAAAGAAGAAAAAGAAAATAGTGGTTTCTAACAGCCCTGAAAATTTTTTAGAGCATAGAAGAAAAGGAATTATTCCAAATTCTTCTGAATGAAGCAAGCATAACACTAATTCCAAAACCTAACCATAAACCAACACCCTTATAAATATCATTTCCAAAAATCCTAAATAAAGTGACACACCAAGACCGGGTAAGATTTGTTTCCAGTAATGCAAGGGAGATTCAATATTAGGAAATCCATTAACACATTCACTATATTTATAGATAGAAGAAAAATGATATAATTATCTGCACAGATGCCAAAAAGGCATAGGATAGAATTCAACAATCACTCTTTTCCTTTTTCTTTTTAATTTACATGTATTATATATACCGCAAAGAGCATAAATCACAAGTATACAACTCAATGATGGTTTACATTTATATGTATAATCATCACCATGATCCTAGTATAGGATATTTCCAGCCCTCCAGAAGACTCCCTCGTGTGCCTTCTCAGTCAAAAATCCCTCCACCAAGGTAAACATTGCCCTCACTTTTTTTTTCTTTTTACCATGTATTAGTTTTTTGTCTGTTTATGAACCTTCATATAAATTGAATCATACTGTAGCCACATTGATTCATTAGAATCTCTTAATTAAGTAAGAGGTTTTAATGAATACTCCCTCAACATGGTAAGATATATCTCTCGGAACTCCAAAGTTTAATGAGGAAACACCATAAGCATTTCCATTAATGGTAAGAATGCAGAAAAAATGTCCACTATCTCCAGTATTAAACTGTTCTAGAAGTACTAGCCAATGCAGTTAGACATAGGAAGAAATTAGAGTTACAAACATTGGAAAAGAGGAGGAAAAATTATCACTATTTTCATTTGGGAAAACCCAAAAATCCTACAAGGAGAAAAACAACACCAAATAAACTATTATAAGTAGTGAGAGATTTCACTACATTGGCTGGATACAAGATTAGTATATAGAACTTAAGAGTTTCATGTAAGCAAACAACAATGACAATTTGAAGGCATAATAGAAGACAAGACTCCATTCGCAACAGCAAAAAATACACATACAAATAAAGATGAAATACTAAGCAATAAAAATTAGTGGTAAATGTGCAAGATTGATATGAAGAAAACTAAAAATACAAAAGAAGACTTGAACAGATGAACAGGCATACTATGGTCTTGACAAAACACAACATTATAAAGATGTAAATTCTCCTCAATCTATGAATACAATTAATGTAAAAAAGTACATTTAAGTATATTCAAGTATAAAAGTATATTCAAATATATTATAAAGCTACAAAAATTAAAGCATTGTGATATGGCATATGAATAGACTGACAGATCATTGGGAAAGAATAAAAAGACCAGAAATAAACCCAAATAACCTGGGAAATTAGTACATTATAAAGAAAGCATCTTAAATCAGAAGGGATAAATGGATTTTTTAAAATAAATGATTCTGGGAAAATAGGATGAAAACCCTAAAAAGAAATTAAGTTTTATTCATACAACACCTGCACAAAAAGAAATTCCAAATGTTGAATAACAGTTTTAAATGCAAAACTGATACCATAGTAACAACAGAAGAAAAAATGGGAGAACATTTTTTTTATCATCTCAGAGTATAAATGACCTAAATATGATGCAAATCTCAAAAGCCACAAAAGAAACACTGAAAAACTTGTCAACATAAACGTTTTTAAAGACCTGCATAGCAAAAGCCACTGTATGTAAGATAAAAATACAAACTAAAAACTGAGAAAATATCTGCAAGTCATATCACGATTTCTTTAATATATAAAGAGTTCACAAATCAATAAGACACAAATTAGCTAACAGCACAATAGAAAAAGGAACAAAACATTTGGAACAGTTTACTGAACGGAAAATGCAAAAGGGTTTTAAGCATAGGGAAAAGTACTTAATTCCACAAACAATAAGAGGCTTACAAAATAAAATGATGCTGAAATACCATTTGTCACCTATTAAACTGGCAATTATCAAAATGTTAGATATTGCTAAATTACTCTCCATAGAGGTGATACCAATTTACACTCTCTCTAACAATGCATGATAATGTATATCCCAACACGCTCTTCATGCCCACACATTGTTAGTGGAGATGTAAATTGGTATAACATCTACGTAACTTAGCAATATCTAACAAAATAAAAAATGCATGTATGCTCTTGATCCAGACATTCTACTTCAAGAAATTTATACTTAGCTAGACTCCAGCATGATTGAAATAATGTCATTTGTTCTTCATAGCACCGCTGTTTGTAGTAGCAAAAAGTTAGACAGTAGTTCACTAGTTTAAGAAAGTACTTATGAGAAATCATAGCCAAAAGCGGAGGGAGTGCAATATGATGTTATAAAGTACATCACCACTTGTATAATAAAAAGAGGGAGAATATATGTATTTTGTTGGTCGTGTATAAGCTATCTTAAAAGAATGCCCAAGAACAATTGTCACTGTCAGGGAGAAAGCCTAGATATCTAGGGGATAGTGGTAAGAGAGAGACTTTTTTCCATACATATAATTTTGTACTTTTTGAATTCTGAATCATTTGGAAGATTTACCTATTCCATAAATATACAAGAATTAGGTTTTTTAGGGATTCAAAAATTTTAATAGATTATACTCCATTTAAAGTTATAAAATATTGGCTATCTTCCCTGTGCTGCACAACATAGCCTTGTAGCTTCTTTATTTTACTCATAGTAGTGTGTACCTCTTAATCCTTCTTCCCTATCTTGCTCCTCTCCCCCTTCCCTTTCTCCACAAGTAACCACCAGTTTGTTCTCTATATCTGTGAGTCTGATTCTGTTTTGTTTTGTTCATTCACGTGTTTATTTTTTAGATTCCACATAAAAGTGATATCATACGCTATTTGTTTTTCTCTGTTTGACTTATTTCACTAAGCTTAATACCTTCCAGGTCCATCCATGTTTTACAAATGCCAAACTTTCATTCTTTTCTTATGGCTGAGTAGCATTCCATTGTGTATATCACATTTCCTTTATTCATTCATCCATTGATGGACACTTAGGTTGCTTCCATATCTTAGCTATGGTAAATAATGCTGCTATGAATATTGGGGTACATGTATCTTTTCAAATTAGTGTTTTCATTGTCTTCAGATTTTTATCCAGGAGTGGAATTGCTGGAACACAGAGTAATTCTATTTCAGTTTTTTGAGGAACCTTCATACTGTTTTCCATAGTGGCTGCAACAATTTACATTCCCACCAACAGTTTACTAGGATTCTCTTTTCTCCACATCCTCACCAACATTTGTTATTTGTAGATTTTTTGATGACAGCCATTCTGACAGCTGTGAGGTTGTATCTCATTGTGGTTTTCATTTGCATTTACCTGATGATTAGCAACATTGAACATCTTTTCATGTGCCTGTTGGCCATCTGTATGCCTTCTTTGGGCAAATGTCCATAGAGGTCTTCTCCCCATTTTTAATTGGATTGTTTGGTTTTTGGCTATTGGTTGTATGAGCTGTTTGTATGTTTTGGGTATTAATCCCTTAACGTTCACATCATTTGCAAATACTTTCTCCCATTCAGTAGGTTGTCTTTCGTTTTGTCAGAGGTTTCCTTTGCTGATCAAAAGCTTTTAAGGTTAATTAGGTCCCGTTTGTTTATTTTTGCTTTTGTTTCCTTTGCATTAAGATACAGATAAAAAAAAATTGCTACAATGTATGTCAAAGAGTGTTCTGCCTATGTTCTCTTCTAGGAGATTTATGGTTTCTAGTCTTACATTTAGGTCTTTAATCCATTGTGAATTTATTTTTGTATATGGTGTGAGAAAATGTTCTAATTTCATTCTTTTACATGTAGCTGTCCAGTTTTCCCAGCACCATTTATTGAAGAGACTGTCCTTTCTCCATTGTGTATTCTTGCCCCTTTTGTCATAGATTAATTGACCATAAGTGTGTGGGTTTATTTTGGGGCTCTCTGTTCTGTTCCATTGATCTATAGTCCTGTATTTGTGCCAGTACCATACTGTTTTGATGGCTGTAGCTCTGTAGTATAGCCTGAAGTCCAGGAGCATGACACCTCCAGCTTTTTCTTCTTTCTGTAGATTACTTTGGCTATTTGGAGTCTTTCGTGTTTCCATACAAATTTTAGAATTATTTGTTCTAGTTCTGTGAAAAATGTCATTGGTATTTTCATAGGGCTTGTCATATTTGACCTTTATTATGTTGAGGTATGTCCCCTCTATACTGACTTTTTCGAGAGCTTTTATCATAAATGGATGTCAAAAGTTTTATCTGCATCTATTGTGATGATCATATGATTTTTTTTCTTTAATTCATTAATGTATCACATTGATTGATTTGCAGATATTGAGTCATCCTTGCATCCCTGGGATAAATCCCACTTGGTCTTGGTGTATGATTCTTTTAATGTATTGTTGAATTTGGTTTGCTAATATTTTGTTGAAGATTTTTGCATCTATGTTCATCAATGATATTGGCCTGTACTTTTCTTTTCTTGTGATAACTTTGTCTGGTTTTGGTATCAGGATGATGCTGCTGGCCTCATAGAATGAGTTCAAAGGCATTCCTTCCTCTGCAAGTTTTTGGAATAGTTTGAGAAGGATAGAGGTTAACTCTTCTCTAAATGTTTGGTAGAATTCACCCATAAAGTCATCTGAGGCTAGACTTCTGGTTTTGGGGAGGTTTTTCTGTTTTTTGTTTTTTTGGATTTTTTTTGACTACTGAGTCAATTTCATTACTGGTAATTGGTCTGTCCCCATTGTTCACATTTCTATTTCTTTCTGGTTCAGTCTTGGGAGATTGTACATATCTAGGAATTTGTCCATTTCTTCTAGGTTTCTTCTCTATTTCATTTATTTCTGCTCTGATCTTTATGACTTCTTTCCTTTTACTAACTTTAGGTTTTGTTTGTTCTTCTTTTTCTAGTTTCTTTAGGTGTAAAGTTAGGTTGTTTATTTGATATTTTTCTTGTTTCCTGAAGTAGGCTTGCATCACTATAGACTTCCCTCTTAGAACTGCTTTTGCTGTGTCATATAGATTTTGGATCATTGTGTTTTCACTTACATTTGTCTCCAGGTATTTTTTTGGTTGTAGGTTTTTCCCTTTCATCACTTTAAATATATCATACCACTCTATTTGTCCTGCAGAGTTTCTGCTGAAAATTCAACTGATAGCCTTGTGAGAGTTCCCTTGTATGTAACTTGTTGCTTTTCCCTTGCTACTTTTAATATTCTCTCTTTATCTTTAATTTCTACTATTTTAATTACAATGTGCCTTGGTGTGGTCCTTTTTGGGTTGATCCTGTTTGGAACTCTCTGTGCTTCTTGTAGCAGGATGTCTGTTTCTTTTCCCAGTTTAGGGAAGTTTTCAGCTCTTATGTCTTCAAATATGTTTTCTGCCCCTTTTCTCTCTCTTCTCCTCCTGAGACCCCTATAATGTGAATGTTAATATACTTGATGTTGTCTCAGAGATCTCTTAAACTGTCCTTACTTTTCTTATTCTTTTTTTTCCCCTTTTTTCTATTCAGCTTCAGTGATTTCCACTACTCTGTCTTCAGCTAGCTGATCCATTCCTCTGTGACAATTAATCTACTGTTGATTCCTCCTAGTGTATTTTTCATTTCAGTTATTGTATTCTTCATCTGTGTTTGGTTCTTCTTTATATTTTCTAACTCCTTGTTAAAAACTTGTAATTTCTTGCTCTGTTCATCAATTCTTTCCCGAGTTCTTTGATCATCTTTATGATCA
Source organism: Eschrichtius robustus (assembly GCF_028021215.1). NCBI lineage: Eukaryota > Metazoa > Chordata > Mammalia > Artiodactyla > Eschrichtiidae > Eschrichtius > Eschrichtius robustus. Next base: position 18,906,935 of record NC_090834.1, on the reverse strand, counting down.
TTACCTTGAACTCTTTATTGGATAGATTGCCTATCTCTCCTTCACTTAGTTTTTCTTCTGGGGTTTTCATCTTATTCCTTCCACATGTTCCTCTATCACCTAATTTTGCCTAATTTTCAGTTTTTATTTCTGTGTATTTGATAGGTTGGTTACATTTCCTGATCTTGGAGAAGTTGTCTTTTGTAGGAGATGTCCTATACATCCCAGCAGCACACTTCCCTCTGGTCACCAGAGCTATATGCTTTAGGGGTGTCCCCTATGGGAGCTATGTGGCTCCTTCTGTTTTGGTGAGCTGACTGCTGAGGGCAGCCTTGTAGGTATGGTTGGCCCCTGGTCTGGTTGGTTGTGAGGCCCTGCTTTATGCAGAGGTTGCCAGCTACGGTTGGAGGGGTCAGGTCACAAGGCAACTGGCTGTGGAACACTGGGTGGTCCCAGGGCTAGTGCTGGCTCATTGGTGGGCAGAGCCAGGTTCTGGGGTGGGTGTTTGCAGTCTAGGGTTCCCAGTATCAGCCTGCTTGTGGATTGGGCCAGTTCCTGACACAGCTGGCTGCAGCTTCTGGGGTGTCCCAAAGCTAGTGCTGGTCTGAAGGTGGGTGGGGCTGGATCCTGGGGTGGCTGGCTGAGGAGTCCAACAACTCTTAGAACTGGTATCAGCCTGATGGTGGTGGGTTTAGGACCCAGGGGTCCTGGGGCTTGTGCCAGCCTGCTGGTATGTTGGCTGGGTCCCGACAAGTCAGGGTGTGGTGCTGCAGTGGTTCTGGAGTTGGTGTCCACCTGCTGGTGGGTGAAGCCAGGTCCTGGGGCTAGTGCTGTCCACTGGTGGGTAGGGCCAGGTCCTGAGTCTCTGGCTGCAGGGCTCGGTGTCCCAGAGTCTGTATCAGAACACTAGTTGGTGGGGTCAAAGCTCAGGGGGACCTAGGGCTGGTGCTGCCTCACTGGTGGTCAGAGCTGGCAGCAGGATCTCTGTCTACAGTGTCCAGGGTGTCCTGAAGCTGGAAAAAAACTGTTTTAATAATTATTATAGCTTCCATTTGTCATGTGCTTTCTATATCTCGGCACTCTTCTAAGATTTTGCAAGCATCATCCCATGTAATCCTTGCAATAACCCTATAAAGTATCCTTCTTTCCACAGGTGAGGAAACTAAGGCACAGAATGTTTAAGTAACTTATCTAAAAATCACAGAGCTAGAAACACCCAGAACTCAAGCCAGGATTAAACCCAGGTAGTTCTACCCAGGATACTCAGGAGCCCCAGCTGTTCCTCACTCAGATATACACACTGCTTATCTATTTGTGGACTGCTTGCACAGTGTATTTAATATAGATCAGCCCTGTCCCCCCTGAGAGGTTCCTGCTTTCAGAGACACATCCTATCAGGACACCCAGCCTACAAAGCAATTCCCTTGGTCAGTGCTAGACTTTCTGCACCCCTGGAGACAGGTGCATGAAGGGGGGTGGCGGAGACTTTCAGGAGATGGCATTAGCCTTATCTCCTCCTCTTTAGCCCTCATATTCCCACTGCACCAACTCTCACATTTATAACTTCCTAAGTGGCTCTCCTCTGTCTCCCTTCTTCCTCCTTCCATCTGCCTTTGACTCAGTTCAGACTGCCATCAAATCATAACTAAATTTTGGCACGCCTCCTAATTCATTGGGTGGTGGCCAGAACAATGTTTTCCCATTTGTATTATATTCTACACAGGTAAACGTGGTTATTATAGGAAACCATTTAAATTTCATTATGCAAAAAAGAAGATGCCTTTCTAATACTCTCTCTTGGTTTCAAAGGATTGGGGCATGATAAAGTACAAGAACCTATATGCTCTAGGCTTTCTGGGCTCATCTGCCACACAATTTCTTCCTTTTAGATCCTTGGAACGAAGAACTGCATCCAACTTTCTGGTGGTTTCAAAGCATTTCTCATCCCAGGGCCTTCACACACACTACCTCCTGTGTTCAGAATGCCCAGCTGCAAATCCACCTGGCCAGCTCCCACTGTTGCCCTGAAACTCAGCTCAAGTATTCCTTCCCTAGGGAAGCCGTCTCTGCCCCTCAGTCTGATATAAATCCCTCTCTTCTTTGAGTCTATAGGATCCAAGGCAAAACTCAGTCCCAGTACAGATCATACATATGAGAGTATTGCCTGTTTGTCTGTCTGTAATCAGTGATCTGTGAGCTCCTTGAAAGCCAGGACAGTGCCTTGGTCATCTTGGTGTGCCCAGTACGTGGCACAGTGCCTGGTACTACTTTGAGCGACTTACTCATTATTGAACGAAATATGTTATCGAATGAAATATGTTAAACCCACGTGCACCTCCAAGGACTGCTTTTCCACCTTCTAGACTTGTCTAATCAAGCCCTGTATTAGTTTCCTGAACATTTACTGGCAGCTGCAGTTCCAAAGGCCACATGGTAGATTGTTACATTGGTGGTCCCCACTACACCACATTTCCTGGTAGTTACACCCTTGCCTCGTTCCCAGCACTCTTCCAAGTCACAGCACTCTTCTTCCCACAGTGACTCTGGACTTGGCCATGTGACTTGCTTTGGCCGGTGGGATATCAGCAAGCATGATGCAAACAGAAGCTGGATTAGTCTTTGCAGGCCGGGGCTTGTCTGCTTGGAAGGCTCCCTCTTGGAAGCCGCCCGCCATTTAGTAGAAAAGCTCACAGTAAGCTACTGAATGATGAGCGGCCACGTGGATTAAGGGTGAAAGTCATCTTGGGCGTTCCAGCCCCTATCCAGCTCCTAGCGGAATGCAGCCTCACGAGTGATCTCTGCTACACCTTGCAGGGTAGAGAAGAACCTCCCAGCTGAATCCAGTCTACCCACAGAACTGCAAAAAATAATGTCACTATTTGTTATGACAGGTTTGGGGTGATTTGTTCTGCAGCAACAGACAACTGAAACAGGCCCATATGGAAACTCCTATGTTCCTGCTGCTTGTACAGCAATAGAGTCTCCCTGGCAACCCTGGCTGGTCACTGCAGCTGCCCTATGTGCAAAGGTCGTTTGCTGGGACCAGAGCTGCCAGAAAAAGCAAACCCAAGTGAGAAAATGAGAGCCCCCAAATCAAAGCACAACCATAAAACAGAAACACCTGCGGAAGAGCCACGGCTGTGTCTGAGTGCGAGTGGCCTTTGTCAGGGAGAAAAAGAGAACGTCAGGCTGAGCTTTGATGCTGCCTTTGTCTGGAGCTTCCTCACAAGCACACCTGGCAGAGAAAACGCACGAAACTACATCCTTCCAGGACTTTTGATGTTAGAAAAAAACGTCGTGTTCAGCGTCACCCCCTCCACACAAAGACCCAAGGGGAATTCTGTGCTCTGGCCTCCTTCCCTTTCTTGTAGAGAAAGGGAAAGGAATTCCCTTTCTCTCCAAGTCTAACTGACACTCAGCCTTCTTACTAGCAGGGTGGGCCCTGCTCCTGCTCTGTTCGTCCAGAATCCCTTGTGCCAGGCGCTGTGCACAAACGCACGATTTTGGCTTATGGACAAAAGGAGATAAACTGTCAACCAGAGAGAAGACAGCAGCCCTGGGAGTCCTAAGGAAGGGATGTCTTTCAGTTGAAAGATTGTGTACAGTAACTACCCTCTCCCCCAAAACTAAGCTGGTTAAGCACAAAGCTAGTGCTTTTGGGCACTTATTTCCATTACAATTAAATCCTTTTTTGGTGAATCGCTCTTCCCCAGTAGAAAGACACCTCCTCAAGAGTAGAGACCATGTCTGTGTTATTCCACATTGTAACTACCTTGCCCAGCACGGAGCATGGCACAGAGTGGATATTCAGTGAGTAGCTATGGAGTGAATGAATGAATAAGTGAATGAATACCCAGCCCAGCCCCATGCACATAGGGCTCCTTAATAATGATGCTGATGATGTTTTCTCCCATCTCGGTGCCTCTCTACAGGCTGTTACTCTGCCTGGAATTCCCTTTCTCTCCAAGTCTCACTGACACTCAGCCTTCTTACTAGCTCTGGAACGGTGAGCTAGTTTCAAACCTCTTCGGTCCTCAGTTTGCTCCTGCATGTATGGGGCACATCCTGCCTTGGAGAGAAGAGGTAAAGATAAGATCAGATCATGCCTCTAACATGCCTTGCACACAGTCAGGGCTTAATAATGCTGGCTGGCTCACTCTGACTTCTGGCCAAGAAGCCTATGACCATTTCTCTGTACCATGTCCTCTGCCCCTGGTGCTGAGTAGCCAGAAGTAACCCTTAGAGTTGTCCTAACCATCAAGTAGTTGGGCAGTGATGGGAGCCCGTAAGTGAGCTAGATGCATGATTCTTGGACTTTAATGTGCGTACGTATCACCTGGGGACCTTGTTAATAGGCAGACTCTAATTCAGTAGACCTGAGGAGGGGAGAGGGCTAAGATTTTACATTTCTGAGCAAGTATTCAGATGACGGGATGCTGCTGACCCAGGAAGACTCTTTGAGGAGCAAGAGGTTACGGCACCAGCTGCGGGATGAGTATGGACAGAGCCATGGGGTAGGCGTGGGGGAAGTTACTAGAAGTAAGGATGGGCAGCAGGGATGGCCGTGGTTCAGGCCGCTTTGATGAACCGGTCCTTCTGGTTGGTGTGTGGTGGGAACTGACACCAGTAGCTCTAGGGCCCCTTCCTAAAGGCCAAACAGCTGAACTGCAGGTGTCTTCCAGGTGGTGGAGGTAGGAGGGCAGGGGAGTTTTCTCCTGTGGGTCTGCTGTAAGGATTAGTGCCTGAAAGGCACATTTTTCCAGCTACAAGCCCCTGAGCCTCTGTTCCTCACCCCCAGTAAGAGAGGACAGTGGAGAAGAACACTGATCACAGAAGGAGATCAAATGACAAGCATTATTCTGATGAACCAGAAGTCCTCCCCAGAAACTCCCTTAATTTGGAGTTGGATTGTAGAAAAGGAAGGGGGAAACCAATGCCAAGTTTTTCAAGGAGCTCAGTCAAGCCTGCCTGTCAGGAGGTATGTGGTACATTCTTTGTAACCTGGCAGCCTTGGAGGAGAGAAATCAGATCCCTGCCCAGGTCAGAAAGGCCCTCCTTCTCTGGGCTTGGGGGACTGGGGGTGGGATCAAGTACTGTACATGCATTGTCTTGGTGGTTCCCAACCTTCCTGGAGACTCTGAGGACTCTCATCTCACAGCAAGCATGTCCACAGATCTCCACGTAAGAGCACTGGCACTTTGTGTCTGTTGATTGAAGAAGACATCATCACAAAGTCTACTAGGAATTTCAGGATGCTTGTCCCTGAATTTGCATTTTATTTATTATAGGAACACCAATGTACACATGAAAAATGATTGAACACATATGAGAGGGCAATGTAAATTCAGGGTGCAGACAATGGGCTTGATGTGCCAGTGGAGACGCAGATCCTTTGCAGTAATTCTTGCCCTCCCCCCACCTGGGTCTGTGCAATTTCATTTAATCCTGCTTTGTCTCTTTCAGCCTTCATAACAGTCCTGCAAGGTAGATATAGCTACCCCCATTTTACAGATGAGGAAGCTGAGGCTCTAAGGGGTTAAATAAGTTGTCCAAGATCACATGTCAAATAAGAAGCAGAATTGGGTTTTTAACCTGGGTCTTTGGGGCAGGAAAGCCCCACCTCTTTGTACTACTCCACTGGACTTCTTTAGCAGCTACTTAACATTGAATCACTCTGGCGCCCTCTGCAGGTCACTCCTCCATCCTGCCCCCTAAGAAAGGTCAGTTCATCGCAAATTAAGGCCCACTGGTTTCCTTTTCTTTTTTGTAAAGTCTGGCACCCAGAGGAGACTCTGAAGTAAAGGCTAGTTGAGTAAGATAGAAATCTGTCCAAAAATGGAACGTGGAGGGCCCCTCTGCCCACTCGCGCAGCATAAAGAGAAGGGGAGGAGGTGACAGGCCCTCCATGCTCACCCCAGCCCCACGCCGGTCCCACAGCTGTCTGTCTGTGTCAAATGTTCTGAGCAGAGGTGGGGGGCTTCAGCTCCCCACACAAAGAGAGTTCAGAGCTGTCAGCACCTTTCTCACAATACACTAGGTGCTGAGGAGCAGGTGATAATTGTAGCCCTGTCACCCTCGTCACCTCTGAGCTGGATGGGGTTTTTTTTTTTCTAAAAACAAATGTTGTTCTGCCTGGAAATCAAAATTGGAGTTTCAGTTGAGGAAATACACACATGCAGGCTGCGGCTCTTTCTCACGGGGCACAGATAGGAGATCCCTAGCTTGGCCTCCTGTCTGGGGAAGGAGGCTGAGTGAGGACAGTTGCCTGGCCACCGCGTGAGCACCGCCTGGGGCGAAGGCGTCCCATCCCACAGCCAGCTTGGCTGTCAGAGCTCCACCTGCCTCTAGTCGAATCCAACACCGCCTTCACCTATTGATCTTAGTTCTGCCCTTTGGAGAAAACACACAAGAAGTCTCAGCTTCCTTCCCTGCTCAGGCCCTTTCATGTTCTGCCCCCTGCACTTCTGAGGCCAACTCTCTTCTCCAACTTAAATGCTCCCCAGCTCTTCTGACCCTGGGTTTAGAAGGATAACAGTTTCATACAGATGGCCAACAGGCACATGAAAATATGCTCAACGTCACTAAGCAACAGGGAAATGCAACTCAAAACCACAATGAGATATTACCTCACACCTGTCAGAATGGCTGTCATCAAAAAGAACACAAGGGGCTTCCCTGGTGGCGCAGTGGTTGAGAATCTGCCTGCCAATGCAGGGGACACGGGTTCGAGCCCCGGTCTGGGAGAATCCCACATGCCGCGGAGCAACTAGACCCGTGAGCCACAACTACTGAGCCTGCGCATCTGGAGCCTGTGCTCCACAACAAGAGAGGCCACGACAGTGAAAGGCCCGCGCACTGCAATGAAGAGTGGCCCCCGCTCGCCACAACTAGAGAAAACCCTCTCACAGAAACGAAGACCCAACACAGCCATAAATTAATTAATTAATTAATTTTTAAAAAAAAGAACACAAATAACAAATGCTGGCAAGGGTGTGGAGAAAAGGGAACCCTAGTACGCTGACGGTGGGAATGTAAATTGGTGCAGCCACTGTGGAAGATGGTGCAAGGTTTCTCAAAAAACTAAAAGCAGAACTACCCTTTGATCCAGCGATTCCACTTCTGGGTATATATCTGAAGAAAACAAAAACACTAGTTCAAAAAGATACATGCACCCCAGTGTTCATAGCAGCATTATTTACAATAGCCAAGATGTGAAAGCAACCTAAGTGTCCATCAAGGGATGAATGGGTAAAGAAGATGTATATATATACATACACACATACACATACAATGGAATACTACTCAGCCATAAAAAAGAATGAAATTTTGCCACTTGCAACAACATGGATAGACTTGGAGGGTATTATGTATAGTGAAATAAATCAGACAGAGAAAGACAAATAGTGTATGTTATCACTTATACGTGGCATCTAAAAACAAAGTAGTGACTGTAGCAAAACAGAAACAGACTCAGATATAGAGAACAAACTAGTGGTTACCAGTGGGGAGAGGGAACCAGGGAGGGGCAAGATAGAGGTCAGGGATTAAAAGGTACAAACTTCTATGTATAAAATAAACTAGCTACAAGGATATATTGTACAGCACAGGGAATATAGCCAGCACTTTATAATAACTATAAATTGAGTATAATCTATATAAAAAAAGAAGGATTCCAGATTCCAGTCTCCTCACTCTTAAGGTCTCCCTGTCCTCAGGACACACTGTAGTGTGTCTGTGAATGTCTATGTTAAACAGTAGCAATGAGAGTAAAATATTCCAGACGCATATACACAGATATTCACATTCAGACTCACACACACTGATACAAACCAAAAGAATGTCACATAAGAACAGATGTGTTTACACATAAGAATATCTTAAGTGAATTGAGCATTTTATTATGTGCCAGCATTGTGCAAAGCATTTACATACATTAATCTCCTTTAGTCTTCACCCACCCGTAAGAGGTTGATATAGACTCTGTATCACTATCACTTTATAGATAAGACAACTAAAGCTTAAAGATGTTAGGAATCCACTGAGTCTCAGAGGTAATGAAGTGCTGAGAAAGCACTGAAATCCATATCTGTTTGTCTCCAAAACTTCACGCTCTTCACCACTCCTCTATACTGTCTACTTCATACAAAGTCACTTAATGTTGTTTTCCCTAAAACAGCACAAACACTCCAATATAGCTCTTCTTAGAGCCACACATGTTCATATTACATAAGCACACACAGATAGAGACTCAAGTAAGTTCCTGCAAGCTGACATATAGACAAATCAAATTTCTATTTAAAAACCCATAGAAATATCATTTCTCAGTCTAAGTTACCTAATCAATTTTATTTACAACTACTTTTCATTGCAGGAACTATCACCGCAGGTAAAAGCAGGGAACATTCAATACTTTCGTGTTTTGCCTCGGCAATTTAATCTCTCAGAAAGCAAATGCTGGGGTCAGGGCGAGACATCTACTTTGCACTTAATTCTGCTCCAATAAGGGTGAACTGCTTGGAGAAGGAACAGGGAGAGAAATCCTGAGAAACGGTAGCCAGTTGCATCTCAAAGTTCATGATATTCACAGAGAAAAAAGCTGGGCATGGTCTGATGTGTACCTTAGTCTTTACGAAGGCAGGTTGCAAAACCTTCGGAGGAAAGATAGGCTGGTCCCATGACCTTCCACTCTCAAGAAAGACAGCTCTGGAGGGATGACTTTCAAAAATGAAATTCTGCAATACGATTGCAAATGACTCTGATATGGAAGAAATGTGGTTGCACAGGATGAATACAAAGGAGTGATACAGACTTTTAAGTATGCCAGCAAGGCTGAAGCCAGAATGAGCTGAGGATCACTCCACAAAGGGACTTCCTGGGTATAGTCAGAGCAACGAGAACAGAGAAGGGCTAGATCCACCTCTCAAGTACTGGCTGTATGACCTTGGACAACTTTCCTAACCTCTCTGAACCTCAGTGTCCTTACCCTTAACATGGGAATAATAGTTCTTACACTGTGGGTTTGTTGCGAGGATTACGTGGAATGATGCACTAAAAAACAACAACAACAACCAAAAAAAAAAACAAAACAAAACACACAAACAGAGGAAAGCTCTCAAAAATATGGTTATCAGTTTCCTCCTGTCCTTCTAGGACTAATGGTTGAAAATTAACAAAAAGCTGCACTCTTCAGCTTCCATCTTCCTGTCAAGGACAATGGTCCTCAGGTTAGAGCATCTAGAATGAACACTGATAAGGAGAATGGACGAATCCAGTAGCACACGTGTTGTTAAGACAAGGTCAAGCCTCTTGCCCCGGAAGAGTTACATTCCATGGTTTGAAGATAACATGCAGAGCACTGATTTGCTGTTAGAAATCCCTGAAGAATTCCATGGAATGGGAAAGGGAACAAAAGACATACCTGGGACATAGCAAGCGCTCAGTTAGAATTTGCCGGATGCTGTTGAAAAGGAGTGAGAAACTAACAAGCGCCTTGATTTTCTCAAAGGGATAGAAGGCATGCCTGAGGTCTATTCCAGGTACAACTTCAGAACTGCTTATTAAACAGGTGGCTTTGGGAGCCTCAGGAGGAGATGCCATGATCCCCAATGTGGGTCCATCAAGAACTCGTCGTGCCTGACATACGTCGTTTCCTTTTCTGATAGAGTTGATAGAGGAATAGCCAGAAGTGCAGTATCTTGGGGTCACGATCCCAGGTGGAGATATGTAACTTGGGTGATAATGTAGTCAGGGGCTTAGTGACCAACAGGTTGACCATACCAAAGAGAGCAGATTAGCTGGGTCAGTACCAATCTGGGGAGGGGGCTGGAGTCCTCAGGCAGGGAACCCATCTTGGCCTGTCCTGGTCAATATTTTTCTTATCGATTGGAGGAGAGTGTAGATGGATTGCTGATCAGTTTATAAATGAAACAAGAGGGGAGGGGGCGGTGGGCAGTTCATGTGTTGGAGAACAGAGTCAGGATCCAGCTATACCTGTGCCAGCCCAATCTGGGCTCAAAAGAACAATATTGTTTCCATAAATCCTTTCTATTTCTTCAGACTCCAGAGTCATCTGGGCCAGAAGCTTCTCCCTCTCACTCGTTCCCTACATCCATCCACTCACCAAATTCACCGGCTTTACCTCCTAAATATTCCTCAGACTTTTCCTCTACTTTCAATCCCACTGTCCCTGGCCAAATGTAGGTCCATGGTAGGTCACATTGGTCAAGGGTTTGGAATCGGGTCAGAGTGAGCTGTATTCAAATCCCAGTTTATGTTGGTAGCTGTGTGATCTCGGGCAAGTTATTTAACCTTTCAAAATTTCAGTCTCCATTTAGGTAACGTCGGAGGTAATAATAATAATATCACCTCAGGGTTGTTGCAAGATTTCTGAGATAATGCTTATCAAGTGCTCAGCACTGCGCCCAGCGTGAGATGAGCACCCAGTAAACACTAGTTAATATGCTGGATGGTTGTGATAACCTCCCAACTAGTCTGTCCACCACCAGCCCCATCTCCCTCTGCATCACCTGCCGCTCATTAGAGTGGCAATCAAATCTACAGCCAATCAATGATTCTGCCCAGTGTAAACACCACCACACACACTTGCACGCACACGTGCTCACACATGCACACACACACGGCATCGCCCCAGGATGAAGTCCCAGTTCCTTAGCCTGGTACATAAGGGTCTTCCTGACTTTTCTAAACTGCAGCTTGTAAGTGCCTGCTGTTTGCATTGCACAGGCAGCTGGTTCCCACCTTTAAGCTTCTGAGCGAACTTTTCCCTCTGCCTGGAATCACCTTGCCCTCTTGTCCCTGCAGTAACCTTCAGCTTGTCCATGAAAATCCAGGCAGGTGTCATGTCCTCTGTAAAGCCCGCCAGGTCCTCTGAAGGTGCCCTACCCCTTCCTCACGTGGGCTCCACCCCACCAGAGACATCTCGGGGCCTGCATGCCTGCACCTGCAAAGTGATGTTTAAAATACCAACTCGAGAGGGTGTCGTCATGAGACAAGTGAAATAAAACACATAGCAAGTCTGGGAGGCTGGAATGCAAGCAGAATGCTGAGAGGCTCAGACCCTTTCATACGAAGGATGACGATATCCAAGAGGAGGGAGTGAGGATTTACAACGGGAGTCCTAAGGGACAGAAGCCATGTTCTATTCACCTCTGCATTACTAAGAATAGGAGACAGTAAATGCTTGCTTAATTGAGGTGAAGTATGAACACAAACAAACAAACAAATAAATAAATCGGTCATTCATTCATTCATTCAGTCAGTCAGTCTCTCAGGCCCTCTCTCCTGCGATGAACATGGGTGCCCTTCGGCCAGGAGTAATACCAATAGTCACACATCTTTTTCTTCCAAGTGAGGAAGTCACTTTCTCAGTCTCGCTGACTGCCCTGCATCCTGGCAAGGCAAAGATGATCACACCACCCTTGTCTCCGGTTCACAGAAGGAGGAAGGGAGCGGGGCTCAGAGGTTAGAGGCTTCGCCCAAGGTGCTCCAACCTGTCGCCTGCAGCACCTGGCATTAACTGAGGTTTAACCCACTTGCTCACACTCTGCTTCCTGAGGACGCAGACAGAGACGTGTGCTCGTTGCTCTTGACAGCACAGAGGCACAGGACAGCCTGGACCATCCCCAGCAAACCAGCCTGGCCTCTCTCCCTCATGTCGGAGGGACATTCCTTAGCTGTCTCTGCACCAGGGCTGCTGGGCCTGCTGCCTCGATCATAACCAAAGCAAAGAACCCCTTTCACTTTCTCAGGAGCTTGGAAAACTCCTATGGATCTTACTGTCAACAGGGATTTAGCTTCAGAGATTTTTTGAAGTTGGTTGCATGAATCAAGTGAACCCCTTATCTGCTCATTGCTAAAAATCACCTACAGGTCAGGTGTGCACTACCTGCAGCCCTCACTCACTAAGCAAGGATGGACATCCCCTTCCTCACTCCTTGAAAGCAGCTATCTTGTAGTTTTCAGACCACACAGACTGCAAAACCCGGCAAAGCGGAGCTGAAGGGGAAGCACTTGATCACCCAGGGGAATAGTTGGTCAAGGCCACCCAGAGTCAGGCTCAAACGTGGGTCCTGACTCCGTCTAATGTCCTTGCCTTTCACCACATTGCCTGCCTGGGGGAGGGAGGCGGACCTGGGGGTGCCCTCCCCCTGAGGATGGGTGGAAATTCACCCATTTTTCTGAGAGTCCTGAAACCCCTACCAGCCAATCAGGAGCTCAGCCGGTCATGGGACTAAAAACCTCGTGATTTTCACAAGGATAACCTTCTCTACCAGGTTCTGTACATTTTTTGCCAGGTCCTGTACATTTATTATCTTTTTGCCAGGTCTTGTACATTTATTATCTCCTTGGACCTCACAAAACTTTATGAGGCAGGTGTTACCACCTCTACTTTACAGATAAGGAAAATGAAACTCAGAAAATTTCTGTAACAAACACCCCAAGATTCCACATAAGGAGTGGACATCTTTCAGGCCATAAGGCCACAGGTACAGCTGAGCCAGGCACTGGCTTAGACTAAGTAGGGAAAAAAGTCAGACTGCATCCAAATGAGAGAAGGAAAATCATCCATAAACCAGCTAGTGGAGTAGAAGGGAGACTAGAGGACCAGAGTGAGAGACCCCTCCAGAATATGCAGTGGGCATGTCTGCTGTTCTGTGCAGGACAGCCGGGAGCCCAAGACTTATTTCTGTAAAGTTCCTATGCCACGGCAAAAGCCGGGTCAACCCAAGAGGCCAGGACAGCTGCAGAGAGATACACGTGGCAACCCAGGACCAGGAAGCACATCGTGAATCCTCATCCAGAGAGGAGGCTGGGCTGCAGGCTTGAAAGTCCCTCTGAATCTGGCAATGAGGAGGTGCAGCTGCCTCAGGTCCCATTCAAGCAGGATCAACCAGGATCAGTGTCAACCAAGACGCCCCTGAGGCTTTAGGTCACCTTAGGATACACATTTGATTTAGTCAGCTTTTGAAATATACTGAGTTTTCCACCTTTGCTTCATAATTTTTCTTTCCAAACACGTCAACCAGTATGGGCCAAGGTTGGGTTAAAATGCTTGTCCCTCTGGCTGAGCAGAGCTCCCCTAGAGGCCAGGTGAGGTAATGAAAGCCCACCTAGCCAATGCGTATTTCCCGAGCACCTAGTGTTTGCCAAGTCCCGTTCCATGTGCCAGGTAGAAACCATAAGCAGAGCGGAAACCCCTGCTCTCACAGACCTAAGTCTCATAGGGAGGGAAGCAAACAGTACACTACTGAACAAATACTATAAAGTGAATTCTGAATAATAAGGGCATACAAGGGTGCCTGTGGGCACCTCTCTAAGGTAGTAATGAGGTATCTTTGAGCTGCAGGAGGTGAATGAACCCATCTTGTGAAGCCCTAGGGAGATGGAACAGCAAACACAAAAGCCCTGAGATAGGCGGAAGCTTGGCTTGCTAGAGGGACAGCCAGAGGTGAGTGTGACTGGCACCTGGTGAAGGTCGAGGTGGGGCTGGGATGTGAGATGAGAGCAAAGCAACTGGCAGCCTCAGTCAGCAAGGTGAGCGCCAGGGGGACCTCACTTCTTTGCTGCGCCCTAAGCCCAGCTGAGTCCTTTGCAGAGAATACCTGCTTAATAAGCATCTGTTGAATGAACAAATAAGTGAGACAGCACCTGGATTCATGAGTGAGGGGTGGACCCTGGGGAATGAAAGCGTTGGCTGGTGGCTTTCCTGTAACAGACCTCCTCCAGCCCTCCAGCCCTCCAGGTCCATATGTGCCCCCCAACCCCAGCGTAGTTCTCCCAGCAGGAGCCCATCACTAGAGCAGAAAGGGACAGACCAAAATGAGGATCTGCGAGCTGGGGGACCCTAAAGCTGACTTCAGTCCCTCTTCTTTTTTTTAAAAAAATTATTTATTTATTTATTTTTATTTATTTATGGCTGTGTTGGGTCTTCGTTTTTGTGCGAGGGCTTTCTCTAGTTGCGGCAAGCGGGGGCCACTCTTCATCGCGGTGCGTGGGACTCTCACTATCGTGGCCTCTCTTGTTGCGGAGCACAGGCTCCAGACGCGCAGGCTCAGTAATTGTGGCTCACGGGCCTAGTTGCTCCGCGGCATGTGGGATCTTCCCAGACCAGGTCTCGAACCCGTGTCCCCTGCATTGGCAGGCAGATTCTCAACCACTGCGCCACCAGGGAAGCCCCAGTCCCTCTTCTTTACAGAAAAAGAATGTCTCTGGGATGCTGAGATCAACCCCAATATGGAAAAAAGGGAAGTTTTCATTTGAGCCACCAGCCAGACCCTCTTCCCACTAAGGATGCCTTAAAGACTCAGGGACTCCGAGGTCCTGTCACTGCCTGGAGCTTCCCCTGGGTTTACTCCCAAAGACCCAGACTGGGCACAGGGGCTTCTGGACTCCCCATGCTGGTAAGCTGGCTCTGTGATGCAGAGGATTTTGTTTTCTAAGGAGAGGTGTTTTAGGCTTTGTTTCCACTTGTCTGTCGGCAGGACTGACTGAAGAGTTCAACTGAGATTGACAAATATATGTGGGCCCCACCTGCTAGGTGCCGGGCACTGGACAAATGAAGAGCAGCCTAGAGCAGAAGACAGCCTCATAAACAGAACACAGAAGCCCCATCAACACTGTCAGGCTGATCAATAAATGTCTGGGGCTCTGTTCCCGCAGAGCCACAGAGGAGGACATCAATGAGTATTTCATTCCCTCTCTCCCACCCTTGCTTCTTGCTCTTTTGTCTATTTTCTTACATGAACCAGAGCACAGGCACTGAAGTTTGGAATTCTGGAAGCTTGCCGTTGCCAACAGGAGGATGCGTTATTGAAGTGTTATGCTTGTTGATAGTACACTCCAAATCTCTGGTGATTATAAGACTGCAGGCCATTAGGGGGTCAGTTCAAGCCAAATCACTTTTCAGAGACTAATGCAGAATTCATTATGATGTTTTTGAAAGGATAGAAATGCCCCATTTCCCCCAAATACTTAACTCAGGGGCAAGGGGAGGATGAAAGTGACTCAGCCTGTTTTCAAGACATTGTAGGTCCCTAAGCAGGCCTCCTGCGGCCTCAAGCAGACTCCTGCAAACTCAAGACCTACACAGTTTTAGAGACCCTCATTCATCTCACAAGGCCCATGGTCATCCAGTCTTGTCTCTGTGGTCCCTTACAGCTCGTAGTCTCAGAATTGCACCATCCAAGCCAAACCTCACACAACCTGCACCCATCATATGGAAGCCTCAGATAAAGCACCCAGCCTCTTCCTCCTGGGACAAACATGGCAGTTTGTCCATGAGTTCCCCCTGGAAACCCTGGCGCACCCAGAGTTCCCCCTGGAAACTCTCTCCTCTCTCCCCTTTCTGAGCACCATAGATAGTGAACTTATCCACAGCAACTTCTCCCCATAGTTGAACTGAAGATTTCCTGATTTAAGAGTAACACGGGGAGGGGGAAGGGTAAGCTGGGACAAAGTGAGAGAGTGGTAGTGTATATATGGACATATATACACTACCAAATGTAAAATAGATAGCTAGTGGGAAGCAGTTGCATAGCACAGGGAGATCAGCTCAGTGCTTTGTGACCAGCTAGAAGGGTGGGATAGGGAGGGTGGGAGGGAGGGAGACGCAAGAGGGAAGAGATATGGGGATATATGTATATGTATAACTGATTCACTTTGTTATAAAGCAGAAACAAACACACCATTGTAAAGCAATTATACTCCAATAAAAATGTTAAAAAAAAAAGTAACACATGTACAATTAACTCAATAATTCAAAAATTATTCTTTCCGTATCTACCAAGGGCATTCTTCTAGGCATTTAGAATACTGATTTGAACAAATTGGACAAATCTAATTTTGTATCATGATTCTGTTAGTCCATTTAGGCTGATGTAACAAAAATACAATAGACAGAGTGCCTGAAACAGCAAACATTTATTTCTCACAGTTCTGGAGGCTGGAATGTCCAAGAACAAGGCCTCGGCAGATTTGGTGTCTGGTGAGAGCTCACTTCCTGTCATCTCAGTGTGTCCTTACATGGCAGAAGAGGTAAGGGAGCTCTCTGGGGTCTCTTTTATAAGGGCACTAATCTCACTCATGAGGGCTCCACCCTCATGACCTAATCACCTCCCAAAGGCCCCACCTCCTAAAACCATCACACTGGGGGTTAGGATTTTAACATATGAATTATGCAGGGCATTGGAACATGCAGTCCATAACTGATTTTTTAATTTAATATTATGTCATAATCATCATCCTCAGAATTGCCAAATTTAGCAAACAAAAATTCAGGCCAACCAGTTAAAATTGAATTTTGGAGACAGATGAATAAATTTTTAGCATAAGTATTTCCCAAGTACTTCATGGGACACACTTATACTAAAAAAAATTATTCATTGTGTCTCTGAAATTAAAACGTAAACTGATGTCATATTTTATCTGGCAACCCTCTGGTTAAAAACTCATGCAAGGGGGCTTCCCTGGTGGCGCAGTGGTTGAGAATCTGCCTGCCAATGCAGGGGACACGGGTTCGAGCCCTGGTCTGGGAAGATCCCATATGCCACGGAGCAACTAGGCCCGTGAGCCACAATTACTGAGCCTGCGCGTCTGGAGCCTGTGCTCCGCAACAAGAGAGGCCGCGATAATGAGAGTCCCGCGCACCGCGATGAAGAGTGGCCCCCACTCGCCGCAACTAGAGAAAGCGCTCGCACAGAAACGAAGACCCAACACAGCCATAAATAATAAATAAATAAATAAATAAAATTTAAAAAAACAAACAAACAAACTCATGCAAGGCCTTTTCTGGCCTCATTTTTGCCACTGGCCTCCTTCCCTCGTTCTGCTACAAATATATCAACCTTGCACAGGTCACCTGCACCTGCCACAGCCTTGGCCCTTTTTCCTCCTCCTTCCACCTAGACACTCCTCGTCTGTGATTTGAGTGACTCCTTATTCACCTATTAAAAGGCCTCCGCCTGCCACTCTATCTGAAATAACACTCTCCATCTCTCCCCTGGCCTCATCCTGACTGATCTTTTCATAATGTCCATCCCCACATAACATTATATATTTGTTTATTGTCTGGTTCCATCTATTAGGGTAGAAATCCCTAAGAACAAGAACTTTATCTGTTATGTTTGGTTTTTCTTTTGTTTTATTGCCATATCCCCAGTGTATATAACAGCACCCACTGTATAAATATTTGTTAAATGAATGGATACATGTGTGTGCGTGTGTGTATCTGGTTATCAATTCTATTCTATTGAACAATTCTTGAACCATTACCGTACTGACTTAATTATCGTAGCTTCATCAGTTTGCTTTTTAAAAAGTATCTGGTGGAGCTAGCCTTCTCATTCATCTTCTTTTACGCTTCTTTCCCTTGGTTATTTTCAACTGATTATTCTTCCATCTAAATTTAGAGGCATAAAAATGGTAAACAGTTATAGAGCATATACTCTGTGCCAGGCATATTCTAAGCACTTTCCATGCATTAACTCATATACTCTAACTCTCAACTAAACTATGAGACAGACACTATACTTACCCCCACTTTCCAGATGAGGGAACTGAGGCTAAGTAACTTCGTCAAGGTCACATGGCTAGTAGGTGCCAGAGCGGATATTTGAACCCAATCTGGCTGCAGAGGGCATCCCCCGAACCACCATTCTATGCTGCCATAACAAGTCACCACAAACTCAGCAGCTGTAAAACAACACACATTTATTATCTCACAGTTCCACGGATCAAGAGGCTAGGGTACAGCTTAGCTGGATCCTCTGCTCAGGTCCCAGAGGCTGAAATCATAGTGTCAGTGGAGCTACAATTCTCCTCTGAGGCACGGGTCCTTTTCCAAGTTCCCTGGTTCCATGGCATGTGTTCCCTCAGCCGCTTACCGCATAGCAGCTTGCTGCTTCTTCCTCGAAGCCAGTGGGAGCCCATCCCCCCTCAACTTCCTCTCCTGCCAATCGCCAGAGAAAACTCTCCACTTTTCAAGGGCTCCCTGATTGGGTCTGGCCACTCAAATAATCTCTGTGTCTTAAGGCCAACTGACTTGAGACTTTATTTACATCTGCAAAGTCCCTTCACAGCAGCAGCTAGGTTAGTGTTTGATTGAATAATCAAGGGAAGGGATCTCGAGGGAGCCATGTTTAGATTTCTGCCTACCACACAGTCTTTTCTTTGGCTGCGTCGGGTCTTAGTTGTGGCATGCGGGATCTTCATTGCGGCACGTGGGATGTTTCATCGCGGCGTGCAGGCTTCTCTCTAGTTGTGGCGCGCAGGATCTAGCACACGGGCTCAGTAGTTGTGACGTGTGGGCTTAGTTGCTCCGCAGCATGGGGGATATTATTTCCCCGACCAGGGATTGAACCCACGTCGCCTGCATTGGAAGGTGGATTCGAAACCACTGGACCACCAGGGAAGTCCCCTACACAGTCTTTTAATGCATATTTGGTTACTATTTAGGTACTGTTAAGTCCAACAATCAGGAAACAACTGTCATGGAAAAGATGTTTTGTGATATTCAGAGATCTCAGGGCAAAGGAGGGCCATGTAGGGAAGCCTTGGCATCAGTCAGGAAGCAGAGAGAGTGAGGGAAACTAAGGGCAAGAGCTTTTATTGTGATTTCCATGGGAGGGATCAGGTAAGGCAGGGTAAACAGGTTTAGGATTGGCTAGTTTGAATAATTTCAGTAGGCTCCGGGATCTAGGGGCTGTACCTAGTTGTCTGGTGCCTCGTCCTGGGGTGATTAAGGCAGGGAGTTAGAGACCCGGAATGTGAGAGCCAATAAAGGAGGTGAGGGGGTTGTGAGCTCTGGATTGGTTGGTTTGCATCTGAAAGACACACTCAAGGGCAAGCTCTAGGGACTGGCTAACCCTTCGAAAGACACTCCCTCCTGGGTCAGCAAGCCCTCAGATGTCAACGCATCAGAATACAGAAAATAAGAGACCTGGTTAGTACACACAGCTGCCTCATTTGGTCAAGTCCTCCACTCCTTCCCCCTATCCCTCACCCTCCCAAGAAGAAAACAACTCTATCTTTGTTTGTGTGTGCCAGACATTATTATTAGTGCTTAGCATGTAATTCTTTTTTAATTTTTTTTTGGACTATAGCTGATTTACAGTGTTGTGTTAGTTTCAGGTGTACAGCAAAGTGAATCAGTTATTCATATACATATATCCATTCTTTTTTTTTTTTTTTTTAAGATTCTTTTCCCAAATCGGCCATTACAGAGTATTGAGTAGAGTTCCCGGTGCTATACAGCAGGTTTTTATTAGTTATCTATTTTATGTATAGTAGTGTGTCTATGTCAGTCCCAGCTCTGTCCTTTTGATTGACATTGTTTCAAACTTGCATGGCAATTTAGGAAGAATGACTCCTTTGCACCCAGGAACATGGTATATATACCTCTCCATTTATTCAAGTCTTCTTTTGTGACTCTCAGTAAAGTTTTGCACTTTTCTTTATATAAATTCTCACCTTTTCTCACCTTTTGTTGTGGTTATTCCAGATATTTTATGGGTTTTATTGTATAATAAGTGGGATTTTCCCTATATTTTCTAAGTAGTTGTTACTGATATATAGGAACTGCATCTTTTTTACAGCTTTATTGAGATCCAATAAACTGCACATTTTTAAGGTGATATTTGATGTATTTGACATGTGTTACACCCATGAAACCATCACCACAATTAAGGCAGTGAACATATCCATCACCCTCCCAAATTTCCTCTTGCCCTTTTGCAATCTCCCCCTCCTAACCCTTCCACCCCATTTCTAGGCAACTATGGATCTGCTTTCTGGCACTAGAGATTTTTGCATTGCATTGTGTTTTCAGCTACTAAATAGTTAAAACTTTTCATAGCTTTTCAAGTTATTCCTTTGAGTTTTCTAGTATAAAAGCAGATCATCAATATACAATAACAACTTTATTTCCTCCTTTCCACACTTATATGACCTAATCCTATTTCATACATAATAAATCATCAAGAATTTCCAGAACAGTGCTAAATCACATCAGCCAATTCTTGTGTCATCCCTTATTCTAGCCAGAATGACTATAGTGTTTGGGTCATTATTTTAAGGGAATATCAGCTATTATCCAGAACCAGGCTTTAAAACACAGAGAACAAGTTCTGTGGTAGCATCCTCTTCCTAAACCTGGATCTGTCCACTCACCAGCCCTTTCTCCTGTCTTGTCACTTCCAGCCCACTTTAGTCATTCCTTCCTCTGTATCTGGTACATATGTTTATTATGGCATCTCTCACACTAGAGTATAATTTATTTTTACCTGTTTTCCTTCACGACCAGACTGTGAATTAAAGCAGAAATTGTGTCTTTTTCATCTTTTTGGGCAAAACACTTCACACATACTAGATACTTCATAAAGGCTTATTAAATTGAATTGAAATACGGTAATATTTACCTAAAAGCACGGCTCCCAAACCTGGATACACATTAGAATCACCTTAGTAGATTAGTGGGGGGAGAGAGGCAGCAAGGAAGCAAAAAGTAATATTTTTAAACAGATTTTTAAAATTAGTAAAAGAGTTTAAAAAAAAAAAAAAAAGGATACATTCTCCCATGTCCCGCCCATCTCAGACCCCATAAATTAGAATCTCTGGTCCTGGAAGCCTGAAATTTGGTTTTGTTTTTGGTTTCTTTGTGGG
Source organism: Eschrichtius robustus (assembly GCF_028021215.1). NCBI lineage: Eukaryota > Metazoa > Chordata > Mammalia > Artiodactyla > Eschrichtiidae > Eschrichtius > Eschrichtius robustus. The sequence goes on along the minus strand of NC_090834.1, from coordinate 18,886,280 downwards.
TTTTTTTTTTTTTTTTTTTTTTTCAGCCTCACAGCTTACGGGATCTTAGTTCCCTGGCCAGAGATTGAACCTGCGCCCTTGGCAGTGAAAGCACGGAGTCCTAACCACTGGACCACCAGGGAATTCCCTGGAATTCGTATTTTTAATAAGCTCCCAGGTGACTATTATCCAGCCAGCCTCACATGGGGTGATGATCAGTTTGGAGAATCATTGCCTGTAAGCAACGAAGACAAGCTGGAGCAAAGCCCTTTTGTATTATAAAATGTTGGTGCTAAAGAAATTCTGAAAATCTATTCCACAGCTACATTTTTCAGTGGGAGAAACATCTGAAAGGTCAATTGCTTTGCCCAAAGCACTTTAGGTCACCCTGGCTAGTCTCAGACAAGAGCTGGGACGCAGAGGATCCGTTTCCACCTGACACCTTGCCCCCCTGGAACTCCACCCCAGCCCGGGCAGAGAAGAATGTCTCAGAATGTTGAAGAAATCCTAACCATCCCAGCCCCAGCAAAAAGCAGCAGGGATAACAGGGCAGCATGTTGAGAGCTGTTACTTTGGGAGGAATATGATGACTATAAATCAAACAGAACTTTTCAGCAAAATGCTTGAATCTGAGTTCTGAAATAATTCAAACCCTTCAGAAAATTATAAACACACATGAAGCCAGACAACAGGCGATAATTCTCCAGGCCACTTCTGACAGATGCATTATTTATAAGATGGGAAATACATTTTTATGCATTCTTTTCTTTATAGATATGCAATAAAAACCACAAGGCAAAGCAGCTCTTAACATTCAGTTTCTGACACCATCAGGCTCATGTCACATACTGACTCACTTCCCTGGGTCCTGTCCTGGGCAGAAGGCTTCCAAACCTGACCCCCACAGGGAATATTCCCGAGGCAGAGGCCCTCAGGACAGGCGAAGTTGTTAGATCATCTGGCATGGGCTCCTTTCTTACAGAGAGGAAAAGCAAAGCTTAGAGAGAGAAAGTGATCTGCTGGCCACCCCCAGCAAGATGAGATGAAGGCAGTCTTGGGCTCTAAGTAGTTCTTTTGCCACCTCGAAGATTGCATGCTAAATTCTGTACACTTTACCCCTGGGGGAAGGGTCTTTGGGTTTCATCAGGTTTGCAAAGGGGCCCATGACACTCAGAATGTCCACCGCTTGAGCCCCTCCTCTCTCACTGCCTCTGTCCAGCCTCCCTCACATATAATCCCCATTCTTGCAACATCCTTCCATGGGTCATGCTGGCTCCGTGCTGCTACCAGAGGGCTCTTTCTCAAATGCAAACCTACCCACGTGGCTGCCCTGCCTATAGGCCCGCAGTGGTTCCCAAGGGAACAACTGTTTCCTAGGATAAAAACCTAAATGGAGGGTATCACAAGGGTCCTCTTTAGGCTGGCTCTTTTCTGTCTCTTTAGTCTCATAACTCACTCTTTTGCTGCTCTTTCCACCCACAGTGAGGACTGGGGCCTCAGCAGGGGATTTGAACACACAGCTATTTGGCATCAAAGCCCACGGTCTCTGGCTGACAAAAGTGTGTCCTGTACCAGTAAGGAAGGCCCTTTCATCTGTATATCTTATATACTCCCTTGGGTGCTTTCTTAAACCCACCTGGGACCCACCCACTCTAGCCATATATACGTGCACCCTCGAGAAATGGGAGTGTGATGGGATTCATTCTAGTACATAGAATTCGACTATCACTTATTAAGCACCAATTTTGCCCCAGCCAATGTGCCACATGCTTAGATATAAGTGGGAATAAAACACAGCTCCCAATTATTAGCCATCAGGGAAATGCAAATCAAGACACAATGAAATGCTGTTCACACCCACTAGGATGGCTATAATAAAAAGACGGAATATAGCAAGTACTGGTGAGAGTGTAGAGAAACTGGAACCTTCATACATTGCTGTGAGAATGTGAAATGGAGCTGCTGCTTTGGAAGACATCTGACAGTCCCTCAAATGATTAAACGGAGTTACCACATGACCCAGCAGTCCCACTCCTAGATTTCTACCCAAGAAAAATGAAAACAGTTGTCCACACAAGCACTTGTATGCAAATGATCGTCACAGCATTATTCCTAATAACTAAAAAGTAGAAACAACCCAAATGTCCAACAACTGATGAATAGATAAATAGATGTGGTATATCCATACAGTGGAATATTATTCAGCAATGAAAAAGGAATGAAGTATTGACACATGTTACAACATGAATGGACCTCGAAAACATTATGCTAAGTGAAAAAAGCCAGACACAAAATGTCGCATATTATATGGTTCCATTTATATCAAATGTCCAGAATAGACAAATCTGTAGAGACAGGAAGGGGATTAATTTGGTCCAAGGCTGTGGCTTCAGGGTGGGAGTAAGATTTTGGGGCAGAAATGGGGAGCAGCTAACGGGTAGGGGCTTGCTTTGGAGGGTGACGGCAGTGCTCTAAAATGGATTATGATGATAGTTGCACAGCTGTAAATATACTAAAGTCACTGAACTGTGCATTTTAAATGGGTCAGTTGATGGCATGTAATCATATCCCAATAAAGCGGTTAGCAAACCTACAGCAAAACACAGCCCCTATCTCAATGAGCCTGTAGTCTGGTCAGCCTCTAGGGTCACCAACTTGTCTTGGTTTGCCCGGGACTTTCCCAGTTTTAGGACCAAAAGTCCCACATCCAGGGAAACCCCTCAATCCCAGACAAACCAGGACAACAGACAGATCACCCTACTGGAATCCCCACTCACCCCAGCAGGGACTGCACGTGCATAAAAAGGGCAACCTCCCCATCTGCAGGCCTGGGGCTCCAAAGTCAGATGTAGAAATGACGCCTACAGGAGGGAGGTGGGAGGCTGAGCAGGGAATCCTTTGGGGTGGAGGCGGGGGTGGGGGGAGGGTGACTCCTCAGGGACCTGGGCTGACCAAGCTGACCCGACAGGAGACTGGACACTTAGAGTGAGCTTGTGGCCAGCGAGTCAAGCCCACCTCATCCCAGCCCCATTCCCCCTTGGGAGCTGGCGTAACTGAGGGTGCAGGGCAGCTGGTCCACACTCCTAATTTTTTAAGCTCACATGGTGATTTTAATCCCGCTCTCCGCTCTGTCATGCCCTCAGCCCTTCCTGTGAGAACTCCCCACCCGCCCAAGGTGCTGCCGACACTTCTCTGTGCCTCCAAGTGGCTCAGCTAAGTGGCCAGGGTGGAAAGCTTTCCAGAGAGCAGATCTGGGAGGCTTAATGATGTTTGGTCTTTCTAAAGCACTTGTAATCATCTCTCGTTTTTATGATCCAATTTCAAACACGGCAAATAGTTCAGCCTAGCCTGCGTGGCTCTAATTGCTGCTGAAGGCTGACAAAGAGGGACAATGGGATAATCTCATCAGCCGGGAGACAGAGCGCTGGCCAGGGGTCAAGGTGTCCACGCCTCGGACCTGCTGGGTGCACACCATTTCTCCAAGGGGAGTTTGCTCTCCTGTCACTCTTCAGCAATCAGACTGTTTTCCCAATTAACCTCACATTGTCTTGCTACAGCTGTAGGTAATTCCCTCTAAATAGGTTCTGATACCACTTTGAATAGTGGGTATTCAAAGTGTATTGTAAACAAGAAATGATAATAGGCATTTTAAAAATAGTTCACAGTTTGGTCTCCACGTACAACATCCAGAATTATTTTATAACATAAGTCAGAGCATGTCACATCCCTGCTCAAAACCCTCCTTTGACTTCCTACTCCTTGTAGAATAGAATCCTGAGTGTCTCCATGGCCCCGGGGCCCTAAATGAGTCTTGCCCTGCCTGCTCCCTCAACCTGCATGCCCCCTGCCCCCACTCCCCTGCACCCCCGGCCTCAGCTCCAGCCGCCCTGGCCCACAGGCTCTGCTTTGAACACCAAGCAGGTTCTTGCTTCCTGGCCTTTGCACATGCTGTTGCTTTGACCCAGAATATTGTTCTCCCAAATATCCCCATGTTTCTCTCCCTCACTTCCTTCAGGTCTTATCCAAATGTCACCTCCCTAAAGAGGACTTCCATCCTATTAAATAAAATGTCACCTTTCCATCACTCTCTATTCCTTTACCCTGCTTTATTTTTCTTCATTGCATTCATCACTATATTAACTATTTGTTTGCTTATTTGTCTACCTCCCTCCAATAGGACATAAGGTCCATGAGAGAAGAGACACTATTTTGTTTACTGCTGTATTCCCAGAACCTAGAATAATGCCTGGTATATAACAGGTGCTCAAATAATATTTATTAAATGACCACTGCTATTCACTCTCCTTTATGAGGTGGTACTCAATATCTCCACTTCACAGATGAGGAAATTGAGGCGCAGAAAGATTATGTTACTCATCCGAAGTCATGCAACTAGTGAGTGGCAGGTATGGAATGTGAACCAAAATCTCTCTGGAGCCAAACTCTATGTTCTCTCAATTATACCACATTGCCTCACTTCTGAAACACAGCCCTTTGTGGAACTGTGTGGGCAGGGAGCTTAAAAAGGGAAGAGGCTCCCCAGAGAAATAAGGAACCTGCCGCCCTCCTTCTCCACCTCCGGTTCTCAGCTGATGTTTTGTGACATTGAAGCTGGAGCAATACCAGCTAGAAACATTTATCGATTCCAAAGCCAAGCAGGCTCGAAGCTCAGTGTTAAGGCAATCCCATCCTAGAATTGAAGTTGCTGGTGTCAAGAAAAAGTTACAGAAAATCTCAAGGTGGGTGACAGCAGTTATACCATTCAGGGCTTAAATCCTTTTGGGGAGAAGGCTGGAAAGTCATGGGGAAATGAATAAACCATTAGTATGAAGTCCACAGCCAAAGTCAATTCATGGCCTAATATGAAACTTCAAAGATGTTCAGAAAATCAATCGGCTATTTCTTATTACACAGAGCAGTGAACATTGTGGCCGTGTTTCCCAGAAGATTAAGAGCATCAGGCGTATAAAGATCTCAGAGTTCAATAAGACCAGAAATTAGCAAACTTTTTCTATAAAGGGCCAGATAATAACTATTTTAGGCCTGCGAGCTATACCATCTCTGCAACCACTCAACTCTGCTGTTGTAGCCCCAAAGCAGCCACAGACAATATGTAAACAAGTGAGCATGGCTGTGTTCCAATAAAACTTTATTTACAAAACAGGTGGTGGGCCATAGGGGCCCATGAGCTGTAGTTTGCCAACCACTACTCTAGACCAGTGTGCTTCTGTGACAAATGAAGAAACTAAAACATGGAGAGATGAAGTGACTGTCACAGCCAGTTACGAAAGAGGGAAAAGAGTTAGAAAGTCATTTAACAAATGTTTATTGAGCATGTATTACACATCAGGCTATTTTAAATACAAGAGAGGCAAAGATAAAGAAAACAGAAGCAATCCCTGCTCTCCCGGATCTCACATGCCAAAACAGGCAGCAGACAGTAAGACAAATAAATCCAAGAGATCAGGTTAGACAGCAATAAGTTCTATGGATGCAGTGGAAACAAGATAATGTATGAAGCGGCAGCTTTAGGCATGGGAATAGGTAAAGGGGGGGCAATTAAATTGGTTGTCAAGGAAGACAGTTCCATGCCCATGTGCCCATGAAAAGATCACATCTTTACATATACACTCATTGAATCTTCTTAGCCCTGCTATTCCAGATGGGAAAACTGAGGCTAACAGCCGAGAAGCTTGCCCATGCAGGAGCCCAGAAGGATCTGTAAGTCAGTCCTGTCTGTCTCCAAAGGTTGGACACTTCCTTTCACAGCAGTGTTTCTCTGCCATTTCACAGTAAGATGACTTAGGAATCCCCTCAGGAATTTAAAGCATCTCAGTCTCACATGCTTGGTTTGGGGCCCGAATGTGTATTAAAATGCAGATTAAATTTTAACGAGGTATTACAGCATCAAAAACTGCTTTGATGACCTGATGCTTGAAATTACCACATTTTGCACTTTAAAAATTAAACTGGCTTTTTAAAAAAATGTTTCATATTTTTCTAAGCAAGGTAGGAGAGAAGGTTTCAGGATGCTACTTTCAAGCATCTCTCTGCAAACAAAACCTTCATGAATAATATTTATTCCCAACAAATGAAACGCCAAAATGAAATGCATTTTTCTTTTCTTTTTAATATTGGTTTTTGAAGTACCAGAGAAGTCTCAAAGTGCTCTCAGAATTTTGATTAGCCAAATGCAGCTTGCTGATTTGATCAAGATGATCATGGGGCAAATCATTCTCGTCGTCCTTTTCAAGCGTTCCTTGTGCTTCCTAGCTTCAACTAGCGGGTCCATTAGGAGTGAAAGCTAAACGAAATATGACTCGTGGTGGGAATGGTTTCCACCATGTGGAGCGCTCACGCCCACCAGAGCCCCACTGCATACGCTCTTCCATATGCACCCTGCGCTCCAACTGTTCCTTTTAGAGGGAAGAGAAGGTTTAAATAATCGCTCTGCTCCTCGACTGTTTTGAGCCAGAAATGGAGACGGAGACCTTGGATGGGAATGCCCAACCCCACCGCGCAGGCGCAGGACCCAGGGGATGAAAGTGAGGCTCCTGGGGGGCGGGGAGAGGGTGGGTGCAGATCAGACGGAGGCAGTTCAGGCACTTGCACAATCCTGGGGGAGGAGAGGGAGGCTTCCTTCTGTTTTGCACCCTGGCTGCCTCACTGGCCTCACCCTGGGCATGCACCGGAACACACACACACACACACACACACACACACACACACACACACACTGCAACTCAACTTTTCCAAGAATCAGCGGTCAGGAAACGCTGCACCTCACCTTACTAGATCCTAAAACCTCCCCAAATTAACCTGCATTAACTTACTAGCCCTGGGTGGGGGTTTGTGCCAACAGGCAGCGCCGCTTGGCTTGTGTTTGCTCGTGCTTGTCACCTCCATCTGTTTCCCTCTGAGTTGGGTCTAAAGGTATGTTTTTATGATACCTTGGGTTGTAACAAAAACACTTTTTTTCATGAAATTTTTTTTTCTTTCTTCTTTCAGAAAGAAAAGGACTTTGGGAGGAAAACTCAAAACAACAGGCACCGGGACCTCAAGCAAGTTACTTCTCTGTGCCTTAGTTACTTCACCTGTGAAGCATGATGATAATAGTATCCACCTCATAGGTTCAGAGTTAAGTGTGTTAACACAGGTGCTTGGCCACTGGACTGTGCTGCATACATTACTAAAATCAGGCAGTGGCCCACTCTGTTGATCTGAATCAAAAGTTGAAAAAAAGGATCTCAGTTAAGAGAACTGTAGGAATATGAAATGAGACAGTTTCATATTTACTTAAAATTTTTCCATGCTAAGTATTTTTATGCATATGTTTTATTTTTATTACATGACCATTTCATTACAGTGCCATTACTTGCTGCTTTATTTTATTGATTGATTGATTGATTGATTGATTGGATACATCAGGTCCCAGTTGCCACACACGGGATCTTTCGTTGTGGCGCACAGGCTCTTCACTGCAGTGCATGGGTTTCTCTCTAGTTGTGGCATGCAGGCTCCAGAGCGCACGGGCTGAGCAGTTGCAGTGCATGGGCTCACTAGCTGTGGCACGCAGGCTCCAGAGTGCATGGGCTCTGTAGTTGCAGCACATGGGCTCTCTAGTTGTGGCACGGGGGCTCAGTAGTTGTGGCACAAGGGCTTAGTTTCCCCACAGCATGTGGGATCTTAGTTCCCCAACCAGGGATTGAACCAGCATCCCCTGCGTCGTAAGACGGATTCTCAACCACTGGACCACCAGGGAAGTCCCACTTGTTGCTTTATGATTTAGATTTTTAAAAAACATTTTAGTTAATGTTATTGAATAAATAATACATGCACAGGGCATAATAAAAAACAAAAAATAATCAGACATCGCTGATTGCTAAAACTCCCCAATGACCTCAACCAGTTTTATTTTTTTTTTATTTTATCTCTTGTCTTTGTAATTCCTGAGCATCATCCATTCTTGTTTTTAAAATTTAATTTTTATTTTACATATGTTTTAGGCATACAGCAAAGTGATTCAGTTTTACATATACATATATGCATTCTTTTCAGGTTCTTTTCCCATATAGGTTATTACAGAATATTGACTAGAGTTCGCTGTGCTATACAGTAGGTCCTTATTATCTATTTTATATACAGTAGTGTGTATACTTTAATCCCAAACTTCTAATTTATCCCTCCCCTACACCTCTTCCCTTTGGTAACCATAAGTTTTCAAAGTCTGTGAGTCTGTTTCTGTTTTGTACATAAGTTCATTTGTATCATTATTTTTTTTAGATTCTACGTATAAGTGATATCATATGGTATTTGTCTTTCTCTTTCTGACTTATTTCACTTAGTATGATAATCTCTAGGTCCATCCATGTTGCTGCAGATGACATTATTTCACTCTTCTTTATGGCTGAGTAATATTCCATTTTATACATATATATATATATGTGCATATACACACACACACACATATGTACACCACATCTTCTTTATCTGTTCATCTGTTGATGGGCACATAGGTTGCTTCCATGTCTTGGCTATTGTAAATAGTGCTTCTATGAACACTGGGGTGCGTGTATCTTTTCCAGATATATACCCAGTAGTGGGATTGCTGGATCATATGGCAATTCTATTTTTAGTTTTTTAAGGACCCTCCACACTGTTCTCCATAGTGGCTGTACCAATTTACATTCCCATTAACAGTGTAGAAGGGCTCCCTTTTCTCCACACCCTCTCCAGCCTTTATTATTTGTAGATGTTTTGATGATGGCCATTGTCATGACCTCAACCAGTTTTTAAATAATGGAGCTCTTGAGCTGGAAGGGATTCTTAGAGATCCTCTGGTCCAACCACCCGTCTCCAGCCAGTCATCACTGTCAGTGGCATCACCAGGCTGAGTGCAGAAAGCCTGGCAGATGAGTTTGAACAATCTGGGGCTACTGCTCCCTCATAACACAATATTAGCAAGTCTGTGTCACTCTAACATGAAGGAACTAATATCTACCCTTTATACCTTACAGGGGATTGGGAAGACCTAAATAAAGTAGTTTACATAATACTACTTTTTAAAAAAGTGTTAAGCATTATAAAATGAACCTGGAGATTATCATACTAAGTGAAGGAAGTCAGACAGAGAAAGACAAACATCATATGATATCTCTTATATGCGGAAGCTAAAAAAAAATGATACAAATGAACTTATTTACAAAACAGAAACACAGACTTAGAGAACGAACTTATGGTTATCAGGGGGAAAGGGTGGAGGGCAGGGATAGACTGGGACTTTGGGATTGACATGTACACTGTACTATATTTAAAATAACCAACAGGGTCCTATTGTGTAGCACAGGGGACTCAGCTCAATATTCTGTAATAACCTAAATGGGAAAAGAAAACGGAAAAGAATGGATACTTGTATGCGTATAACTGAATCACTTCGCTGTACACCTGAAACCAACACATAACTGTTAATCAACTATACTCCAATATAAAATAAAAATTAAAAAAATAAAATAAAATGAAAGAACTAGTTTAAAATCTCTAGGAGTGTTAAATTTTGGGAACCCTTCATTACTATCGCAGCATAGAGTCAACCATGTGGAGAAAGTTTATCCTCACTTCTAATTAGCTTCTCCTACTGCAATCTTACTTGTCTTCTGGAAGTAAACAAAACCATATTCAAATCTTAGTGCCACCATCCTTAGCTGTGTGACCTTAGATGAGACCCCTAACCTCTCTGGGCACCTGTTTCCTGATCTGTAAAATGAGAATGTGAATCTACTGTAAAGAGCTGTTATAATGGCTCAGTGAGTACAGCACATAGCACACTGTCTCAAGAAGTGGTATTGTTAAGAAATAGTTTTATTACAAAAACAAAACTTCAGAGTTACTAAAGATCCATTTTGTCCTCTTGTTCTTCTCCAGAATCAACATTCCTGTTGCCTCTAACTGTTCCCATTTTTCTAATCCCTGTTTTCAAACTGGTGACTCTTGAGCTCTTTGGGGTTTCTTAGCCTTATTGAGAATCTAATGAAAATTTCAGAGCCTCTTCACCCAAAAGTTTACCAGGAAACTTTTGAGCACAGTTTCAAGAGATTCAGGAACTTTCCCAAGCCCATTCACATGCCCCTCAGAAAGTCCAAGGACCCCCAGCTAGAAACCTTAGTTTTGAGAATTCCCCCACTCCCTCCCACCAACTCGTGGGAAGCACCCCAGAAACAGCCTTTTCTGGTAGGCTCTGGTTTCTGAGAGGGGCCTGCCTGCCCTGAAGCAACTTCAGATACAAAAAAAAATTTGGCAGCTCCAGGGATCTGGAGGAGCCTGGGATTTGGGCAGAATAATCAAGCTGAGAAGAAATGCATCTCAGCACAGCCTGAGTCTGGCAGAACAAATGCCCAATCACCAACCTCAGACTTTCAAAATGTCAGACCTAGTTTACCAGAAACCTTTTTCAGCTGAGAGACATTAACTGGACCAAAGGGAGAAAGCTGAGTCAGAGGCTGGAAACACCAGGGCTGGTGGAGGAGGCATCCAGGGGCTTGTAATGACAGGTCCCTTGACAAAACTGCAAGACCCCAGTGGGAAGGTCTGGGAGCCTCCCCATGTGCTGACACCCTCCATTAACGGCAAGATCCACGTTGCTTCAGCACACCAAGAGGCTGTTGAGAGCAGGCTGTTACCATCTCCAGCCATGACCGTGAATCTCATTCATTTGGGGCCCCTGGTTAGCCAGACTGTGAGCTCAGACAGGGGCCCCACTGAAGGGTCCCCTAGAACCACCCAGGAGAGATGTCTAAAGTCAGACAGATGCCCGGGTTGGCATCCAGCTCCTCACACCTTCATTTACAGACCTCAGGAGGTCACTTAACTTTATGATCCCAAGTTTCCTCATCTATAAAAGGTGGATAATGATCTCTTGGGGCTGAGTTGAGCATTAAGTGAGGAAATGTATGTAAAGAGCCTGGAATCTAGTAAGCCCTCAGTGAATGGCAGCTGGTACTCCTGGGAAAGGGATTGCACCAATATTTCCATTTCACAAAATGTGTTAAAAGCCTACTGTGTGTAGTTGGGACTTCGGTGGTGGCACAAGTGTTAAGAATCCTCCTGCCAGTGCAGGGGACACGGGTTCGAGCCCCGGTCCAGGAAGATCCCACATGCCATGGAACAACTAAGCCTGTGCACCACAACTACTGAGCCTGCGCTCTAGAGCCCGTGAGCCACAACTACTGAGCCCACGTGCCACAACTACTGAAGCCTGCACGCCTAGAGCCCGTGCTCCACAACAAGAGAAGCCACGGCAATGAGAAACCCGTGCACCACAGCAGAGTAGGCCCCGCTGGCTGCAACTAGAGAGAGCCCGCGCACAGCAACAAAGACCCAATGCAGCCAAAAATTAATTAATTAATTTTTTATAAAGCCTACTGTGTGTAGTTGAGATAGGCAGTAAGATGCATGCAGGGTCAAAGGGAGAAGAAACCATTCACAGTCAACTAGAACCTCCATTTACCACCAGTTGTTGTGATGCTCTTTATTCTTGCAGACCTATAAGGAGCACCCTCTTGCAGGGAATATTTCATGTGGTTACTCTGTGGTTGAGAGAATACAACTACTCTTGAGTGGGAAATTCTACAGTTAGAATTTTTGTTCATTCAGAATGGTCTTTGCCCTAGTTAATCCTAATTAGTGAGAGCTGTCCATAGGATAAGAAAACCCAATTGACGCTTGTGAGCTAGAAGCTTTCATAGCTATTTTATTTAAGCTTCACAACCCTGCTAGGTAAGTATTATTATCCTCATTTATAAGATGAGACACTTCAGTCAAAGAGAGGTCAAGGGAACACTTTTGTGTTTGAGATCACAAGTAGACCTCTGGGATTTCAACACAAGTTACTAGGACACTCCATTCGGCAAACTGCCTTAGTCTGTTTTCCTCAAAAGGCAACTTTAACCATCAAAGCACTAGTAATAGCTGGAGTGAGCTCGGGCCAATCAGAGCAGCTGTGGGGGGCTGAAGAGGACACTCAGGACCTCAGTGGTCCTGCTAAAGGGAAATTACACTGGACACATCTCAAACATTGCAGGGAAGACTTCATTCAAGACTACTGCAATAGAGGAGAGAGATGGAACTCAACCCTGAATACAACAGGGGCAGCTGGGGATTTATAGCCAACCAAAAGGGTGAGGGAGAAGATGGAAAATTACTAAGAGGAACTTGGTTAGGTATCAAGGGTGGGAGAATGAGGAACTTGACTGGATATCGAGGGTTAGAAACTCGGTGAGGAGGATTCTTGCTAAGACTGTGCTCAGCAGGCCAAGAACCGAGCCAAGGACGGGGCCTAGCTGAAAAGAGAGCTCCAAAGAGGCTGACTAAAGTTTGGTTCAGGAGGGAATTCCGTGGCAGTCCAGTGGTTAGGAGTCCACGCTTTCACTGCCAGGGCCCGGGTTCAATCTCTGGTCCGGGACTAAGATCTTGCAAGCCATGTGGTGCAGCCAAAAAAAAAAAAAAAAAAAAAAAAAAGTTTGGTTCAGGAGCAAGTCCTTATCAGTCCAATATGGCAGACTACAAAAATTGCCAACCTTCTCTACCGTTCCCTGGGCCTTTTTGTATTGTAACATGACTCTGCAGCAATTCCCATCCAGAGGTGGAATCTGGGCTGGCCAACAGAAAATGGTAGAAGGAGCATGGTGTCAGTTCTAAGCCTAGATGTCTTTCTCTCTCCCCCTCCTATCTAGCTGTCATGTGAACAAACCTAGGCTAGCCTTATGGATAGCAAAAGAAATAGGGCCCAGTCCCACATTCCCCCCCTTGACCCAGCAACATCCCCTGGAAGCACAGCCACTCTTCTGGTCTGTGGCTGATTGAAGACACATGAGTGAGCCAAGCAGCAACCAGAGGAACTAACTGCCTAGCAGATTCCAGCCCAAAGTGCTGACCTACAGAACCATGAGCTAAATAAGTGGTTATTGTTTTAAGCCACTAAATTGTGGGCCTGTTTGTTATGAGGCAATAGATAATGGATATAATCCCAAACATGCCCACAAATTGGAATCACTTAGGAGCTTTCCAAAATATTGATGCCTGGGTCTCCCGCAAACTCCCTGCAGAGCTTCTCACTTATTTGGCCTAGAGTTTGAGCCCAGCATCTGGAGTCCCAAAGGCTCCCCAAGCAATTCCAAAGTATAGCCAAGATGGAACATCACTGTCTTAGCTCTTCTGACCTGGGCTATCCTGATGCAGCCAGTTGGACTCTCCACATGTGTGGAGATTACATGCGAGGTACGCAGATCAGTTACAACTCGAGCTGCCATGAGATCCAAGGGTCTATGGATCAGAGGCAGTGCTTCTCAAACCTTTCTGTGTATACTAATCACCCAAGGCTCTTGGTAAAATGAAGACTCTGATTCAGTAGACTAAGGTAGAGTCTGCATTTCTAACACATGCCCAGGTGACACGGATGCTGCTATCTGTGGACCATCCTTTAGTGGGTCTTTGAGATCTACCTCAGACTCCCTCCTTCCTATCAGTCTTCAGAAGGCTGGCAGCCACCTCTGAGCTGAACTCTCTCATAGGTACAGTTGTCACCTGGAAGAGAACAACCTCCAGATGGTGAGATTTGGGGCAGGCTCTGAGGGGCACAGGCAGGCCCTAGGACTCTTCTTGGTTATTTCAGACTCCCATGTAATTCATTCCAGGACAGGGGTCTCTGTCAGACCCAAAGGAGGGCCCTGTATTCTCTTGCTATGGCTGCCGTAACAAAGTACCGCAGGAGGGGTGGCTTAAACAACAGAAATTAATTTCCTCACAGTTCTGGAGGCTGGAAGTTCAGGATCAAGGTGTCAGCAGGGTTGGTTTCTTCTGAGGCCTCTCTTTTTGGCTTGCAGGTGGCTGCTTTCTTGCTGTGTCCTCACATGGTCTTCCCACTGTGCGTGTCTGTGTCCTAATCTCCTCTTCTTGTAAGGACACCAGTCACATTGGATTAGGGCCCACGCTAGTGACCTCATTTTAACTCAATTACCTCTTTGAAGACTCTCCAAATACAGTCACATACTGGGGTTTAGGATTTCAATATATGAATTTTGCAGGGACAAAATTCAGCCTGCCATAGGCACCCACTTTTCTCTTCCCTCCTGTGTGGAACCAGCAACATGACCATTTTTAAGGGGCCACAGTCTTGGCTGGCAGAGCCTGGGATGGGAGGCAGGTGCGGAGCTGTGAAGCACTTTCAAGGGCAGAAGGACAAACAAACGAAGCTGTGTTTGAAAGTGGAGAATAGGCTGGTGTAGCCAGAGTGTATGTAGAAAACCTGAAGCAAAATGGCATTTTCTCTCTAGAACAACAAACACCATAGCGTGGATCCATCATATGAAGATCCACGTCTAAGCAAACCACGTGCCTGAAATAAAACTTGATTGGGACCAGGAAAATGGTCAAAGGATGATCAGAAAACACCAAGACCACACCAGGGCACCACAGAATTGTTTGGAACAGGACTCGACTCCTGGGATCAAAATGCTGCCAAAGCTTGGAGAGGAGGGTGGGAGCTTCCCCGAGTGTCACCCCAGTGCTTGGTGCTTTGTCTTCTCAACCTCTTACCATCCTCGTTACCCTCTCTGAGCCCTTTCTCCTCCTTTGCAACTGAGACTCATTCCACCTCCCTCCTAGGGTTGATGGAGATTAAATCCTAAGATGCCTGCGATTAGAACCAGACTTATCACTGTGTCAATATTCCCAGTCTGCGTCCTTCTTTCTCCACCTCCTCACCCTCCCCCACCCCAACCACCTTGGAGAATTTTGCTCAGCTCCTCACCCCTGATCTTTCAAGAGAGTTCTGTCTCTGCCCACCGATTCTCTGGTTTTTTGTAGTGCAACAGGGCGCATGGAAGGAGAGAGACAGCCCTAAAGAGGTCAAAGTCCAGGACACAGGCTCTTGCCTGTTGGGTTGGCCCCAGCACTGTCCTTTGGTGTAGAGAATCTGCATAACAGACAAGCAGAGAAGAAATTAAACCTGATGGTTAGGTCTATCTGCCTGGGGAAGATCCCGGACAGAGGAGAGGCAAGGGAGGAAGAAACAGCAGCAAGAACACTGAAGTATCAGGGAACATTCTGGAGTATTTGCCAAGTGAGAGCTTCTGAATTAGCCTGTAGATATAGGGGATTCCAGATGGAAAGGGAACTTTGAGAGATTTTACCGTGAGGCTTGAATTCAATCATTTTAATGCTCTTTGAGAGATGCCAGCAAAGATTGGAATTCCTGTTTAATTACTTTGGGCCGCTAGAATTTGCTTCTTAAAGCATGACTCCATGCAGGAACTGGTGAACGTGAGCTCTGGGTTTTATGTGGGGGAGATATATCTATATCCATTTCCATTTCCATATTCATATCCATGTTCGTATCTATCTGATCTCCGTTTGCACAGTTTCTGGAGGTTAGTAGCTACTTAATAAATGGTAGCTTATAATTATTATTATTAGTTCCTTGCTTCATGCTCTGGGGCCAGATCCCTATCCTTCTGAGAAACGACTTGATGTTTTGGACCTCTCCCCTCCCCCATCTCTCCAGTCCCTGCCCCACTCAAGACTCACCTTGTTTCGGGATGAATGGAAGGAAGACAGTCTTGATGGTCACCACTCACCTCAGCCTCTGAAGAAGTCACACAACAGTTTCCATTCCAGGAACTGCAGACTCCCAAGACAAATGATCGCTTCCCTAGTGACTTTAAATCACGCACTCCTGGGAACAGTAGAATCATTGAAGAATGCACAATCCAAAAGCACGCCAAGCATTGCCTATGGGCTGAAAAAATATGTTATCACATATGTAAGCTATTTTTGAAATGTATGTACAAGATTTACAGTACTTTCTGTTATTTTTATCTTCTCAGTTATTACATACTTTCACACAATTTCAGTTGTGTGAAGAAAAGATCCTAAATTTTTTTTCTGATGTAAAAAGTCTTCTTATAAACAAAAAGTTTAGCAATCTCTGATATAGGATCCCTTAGGGCAGGAGCTGTGCCTTCTCCAAGTTTTAGAGCTCTCCAGCCCTCACCTGGCAAATAGCAATTGAGTTTTGGTCTGTGAGTTGTTTAAGATCAAGCATCTCTCAAGAGGCTCACAGCACAGAGCCAAATGACATAGTGATCACTGTTAAGTGATGACCTGAGGGAAGGAAGCATCCCTGAGGGACAACCCCGCTGGTCTCTGGACACTTCCTCAGGGCTGGCATAACTCTAGGTCCTGCACTACCCCTAATTGATATCGGTGTCACTTTGGACAATTCATCTCTCCACTCAGGGCCTCAATCTCCCCAGGTGAACCGTGAGGAGGTGTCATGAGATGGTCTCAGAAATCCCTTCCGGTGTAGAGCATCCAATCAGCTCAGCCTGGGTGGGCGGGAGGAGGATACAGTGCTTTTCCAGCCTCAAGCTGACAAGGAAAGCACTCTTAGAGCACAGTGTGGGCAAATGTTAAACAGGGACCTAGCCCTGCCTGCCCAGGGCATGCGTACTAGGGGAGGGAGTAAAGAGCCAGCCGAGTGTGTGTGGCATATTGAACCAGGAGAGCTTCCTGGGGGATATGCCCTGGGTCTTAGAGCAATTGTTTGCTGAGGGGCTTAACAGAGAGCATGCTGTATCAGACTCAAAGACAGGCTTAGCTTACACGTGACACACCTGAGCTTAAGTTTTCACCGCAAAAGCCACATTATAAAGAATTCTTTCTCTTTTACCACTGTGTAAATCACCTTGGTATCTATTGATTGCATTTGCATGTGAAGAGGGATGCTGTGTTTGTAACTCATGGATTTGGGTGTGCATTTTAATGAGTCCACTGACAGGAGGATGGTGATTAGGAGGGCAGGTGTGGAGCTATTACTGTCCCTGCTGATAGAATTGGGCACCTCCGGAGGCCGAGCACGGCCTGACAGGTGGGATTCTTGCAGGCAGGTGGGGGCTGGGCAGCAGCAGCCCCTCCGGATGTGTCTGTCGAGGACTCACATGGCTGCCCCCTAATGCCACACACTGTCTGGCCCAGCCTGAGGGTGGTGGAACACTGCGAAGATTCTGCTGGTCCGCCCCAGGTCTACATGGAGGAGAGCTCCTTTCTCTTTAAACCATTATGTTTTTACTTCCATATGGCTTGGCAGAAGCCATCAAAAAGCTATCACATTATGCCTGTGTGCTGCAACAGGCTTGTCTACTCAGAAAAAAAGCCTCATGCCTGTTTAACTATATCCTTTGCTCTTTGAAGCTAGAATTAATATTAAGCCTAATTTGCATCCAACATTTAAATTTACTCATTAGGTGGCGCAGTGGTTCAGAATCCACCTGCCAATGCAGGGGACATGGTTTCGAGCCCTGGTCCAGGAAGATCCCACATGCCGTGGAGCAACTAAGCCAGTGCGCCACAACTACTGAGCCTGTGCTCTAGAGCCCGCGAGCCACAACTACTGAAACCACGTGCCACAACTACTGAAGTGCCTAGAGCCCGTGCTCCACAACAAGAGAAGCCACCGCAATGAGAAGCCCGTGCACCGCAATGAAGAGTAGCCCCTGCTCGCCGCAACCAGAGAAAGCCCGCGCACAGCAACGAAGACCCAACGCAGCCAAAAATAAATAAATAAATAAAGATGATATTTTTTTAAAAATCATAAATAAATGTACTCGTTAACTCTAAGCCACAGCACCTCCTGACAGCTCAGTCCCTGATAAAGATGGTAGTGCTTTCAGAAGAGCATGTCCCCTTTCAGGGAACGTAACTTCCTAAAACACATTTTAGCTAAATACCAGGTTTTTGCATACAGAGGAATCAGGTGACTTCTCTCCTGGCTCTCCCCAAGGAGATATAAGGAGAAGGCAGAGTGGTGAGGGGAGCCCTGAGACTGGGGTGGGTGCCCATAGTCCTGGCTGCCCTCACTAACTGTCGTGGAAATAAGATTTCAGACTCAGAATTTTAAATGTATTTTTTTCTTGTTGTCGATTTTTGTTTGTTTTTGCTTTTTGTCATTCACTCAAGCTCTGCATGCAGAATGAAACGAGTGAGATTGACCACCAGCTTCAAGCCACAGATGAGACCTCAGTTCTGCAGACCTCAGTTGCATGAGTTCCCTTTCTTCCATGAGGTCTACCTAAGATGCCCCACAGGTGCACTTTTCCAGGGATTGTTTTGGGCTCAATAGGGGAGGCGAGTCTTATACTCTAAGTAAACAAACCCCAAAAGATTGCTGGTATACATTTGATACAACTGGAGTGATAGTAAACAAGGCAAAATATATATTTGAAATGAGATTCAAGTCTATATTTTTAAAGCAAATCAGAGTCTTAAGATACAAAGTAAAGATTACACCTGAAAGAAGATTCATAGATAGATAGATAGATAGATAGATAGATAGATAGAGATAGATAGATAGATAAGATAGATAAACAGGTGGATAGATAGAAGATTTGAAAAGAAAGAAGGTCATAGTATTCATTCAGAAGAACAAAGAGGGAGTTTGATATTGAGAGAATAAAACATTATGATATCTGTCACTTGAGTACGTAACACCTATTTACTCCTCTTCTGTAGTTTTTTTTCTTTGTTATTGAAGTATAGTTGGTTTGCAATGTTGTGATAGTTTCAGGTGTACAGCGGAGTGATTCAGATATAGCTAGATAGATAGATATTATTTTTTAGATTCTTTTGCATTATAGGCTATTACGAGATATTGGGTATAGTTCCCTGTGCTCTACAGTAAATCCTCGTTGCTTACCTATCTTATATATAGTAGTGTGTATCTGTTTATCCCAGTCTCTAACACTTATTTACTCTTGAGTCCTGGCTGGAGAACCAGGGCTCTGTCCTTGGTCCTTACTTCTACTCAATCCACACTGAATCCCTTGGATATCTCTCTCTCATCCTCCCAGCTTTAAATCCCATCTCTATGTTTATGTCTCCAGCCCAGCTCCCTCTTCTGAGCTCCAGACTCGCATAGCCCGTGGTGTCCTAACATCTCCATTTGGGTGTCTAATAGGCCTCTCAAAGGTGACATGTCCAAAACAGAACTCCCGATCTCACCCCACAAACCTACTCCAGGCCCACAGCCTTCCACATGCTATTCTTCCAATTGCTCGGGCCAAAAACTTTGGTGTCATCCTTAACCTCCCTCATTCTCTCACTCCCCACATCCAACCTGTCGGGAAGTCCTGTAAGTTCTAGCTTCAAAATATATCCAGAATCCAACCATTCTCACCAGTTTCACTGCTCGCACCCTGGGCCAAGCCCCCCGAGTCTCTCAGCGGGGTCATTGCAGATGCTTCCAGCGGGTATCACCGTTTCCTCCCATGATCCTGTAGAGAATACTCTCAGCAGAGCACTTGTGAAAATAGTCAGATCATGTCACCCTTCGGCCCAAGGCCCTCCAGATGGCCCGCAGAGGCCCATCCAATCTGCACCCGCCTCCCGGGCCCTGTTGTCCCCTGTCCTCCCCTACTCGCCCTTCCCACTCTCTGCCCCTGCCCTACAGGCTCCTTGTTGCCCCCCAGATCCCCGAGGCACAGCCCTGCTCAGAGACTTTGCACCTGGCTCATCCCTTTGCCGGGAGCGCCCTATGCCCCAGGCTCATACCCTCAGCTCCTCGGTGTCTTTGCTTCAATGCCACCTTCTCCTCGAAAGCTGCCTTGGCCTTTCCACTGCAGACTCCACCTCTGCCAGCGCCCCAGCACCCTCTCACCCTGCTGTATTTTATTTTGTTGCTGTAGCCTGTCTCCCACTCCCACTGGAATGTGAGCTCCACGAGGCAGAAATGATTGTCCGTGATCCCCAGCACCTAAAACTGCCCTTGGTACACAGTAGGCACCCCAAAATAGATGCTGGGTGAATAAATGGGTATTTCAGTGGGCCAGGCAATGGCCTAGGTGTTTTAAATACACTTCTGTGTTTAATAACTCTATCCTTGTTTTATTGAAGAGAAAACTAAGTCAGAGATTAAGTAACTTGCCCACGGTTTCACAGTTAATAAATTGTAGGGCTGGAATTTGCACACAGGCCTGTCTGACTTCAGAACATCAAATAGCAAGCATGCTTTCTGAAAAAAAAACAGAGACTTTTCTCAGAAATTTCACAAACCCTAGTGAGGGATGTTATCCACAGTGCCCACAGTTCTGCCCCAGGTACAAACTAAAGGGACAAAGTGTCTCTCCTTCCCAAGATGGGCCCACGGAGAGTGCCTGTGGGTGGTGGTCACGCCCCTTCAATAAGTGAGCTAGAGCAGCCCAGGATCCAGGATCCAGGGTCACATGTGATATAACCCCGCCTTCGGCAGAGGAATAACAGCATGAGCAGTGCTGAAATATCGCTTGATTGTTTGGAAGTGGAGTATTGGAATTGGGGAGAAGAAGACTTTGAATACCAGGGCTTTATTTCTTACAGCCCAAACTTCTATCGCAGTGGGATTAAAATAATCAACTTTAGGCTTCTTTCAGAGAGGAATGTCATCGCTATCTTGGCAGATCCTAAAACAAGTAACTGCTATGCTTCTAGCCCATCACATGATCACATTTATCCCACAACATACCTTAAAGAGAGGTCTTATTGTCTCCATGGAATAGAAAGGTCAGATCACGTGCCTGAGAGTAGACATCTAACACATGGCAGAGCTGGATTGGAACGCAGTTGTCTCCGAACCCAAGTCCATGTTCTTCCCATAATTTCACATTGCACCTATACCCCCTCCTTTCTGGCAGTTCAGGGATAAAGAGGCAAACATGGACGCTCGATGGGCACTAAGGCCTCCAAGCACTTAACTCAGCAAAGCAAGAGCAATTCTGCACCTCACTCAAGAGTTGGGGAGGCAGGTCATGGTGGGGTAGGGTGATGATCTTCAGGCAAAATTAATAGGCTAGCTTTCTTAGACCTCCCTGCAGAAGACCCGCCATTGGGTCTCAGTTGGATTCCCCCAGCCTCCAACCTAGGCCACTCTTGGGCACGTCCCTCATGACCACTGCACAGTGGCCAGGGCCCCAGGTGAGCCCACATGCTGGTGGAGTTGGGGTGCTTGTGTCAAACGACTCCGTGGAGAAGCAGCATTTGGGAAGGAACCTAAAGCATGGGCAGGATGCTTACAGGCCTTCACAGAAATGCCGACAAGAGCATAGATGCCGCCGGGGCAGGAGAGCACGGGGTGTGTTTGTAGGAGGGTGAGGGGCCCCATGTGGCTGAATTGAGGCCACAAGCAGGAAAGTGATGGAAAACAAGGGCTCAGTGGGGACCAGAGTGCACAGGCCTCACTTAGTTCAGTGGGACACAACAGCTGCTTCAGGATAAGTGGGTATTATGATCAAAGCTATGTGTTCCCAAGTTTAATCTGGTGGCAGCCAGTAAGGTGGGCTGGAAGGGGTTGAGGGAAGGAGCCAAGAGGCTCGATAAGAAGCTAATGCTTGTAATAACCTATAATGGAAAAGAATCTGAAAAAGAAAGAATACATATATTTGCATAACTGAATCACTTTGCTGTACACCAGAAACTAACACAACCTTGTAAATCAACCATACTTCAATAAAAATAAATAAAATAAAATTTTATAAACAGAAAAAAAAAAAAGAAGCTAATGCTGCGGCCAGGCCTGAGGCAGGACCGTGACAGCAGGGCAAAGAGAAACGTGTAGGTGTAAGAAATGCTTTGTTCCATCACTCAGAGGCTCCCAGCTCCCTCCTGCCTCAGGGCATTAGCACAGACCTTTTGGTTTTTTTTCTACCTCATCCTACATCAAGATCTCTGCCTACACGTGAATCTCTGGCCTCCCAGACTAGTCCAGGCCCCGGCTTTATAGCACCCTTCACAGTACTTATTGCCACTGTATCTGTGTGAGAGTCTACGTGTGGGGATGGGGGTGAGGCCGAGGCCCCCCTCCAGCTGTGCCCACACCGTCCAATTCACCACTCTGCTCCCAACTGCTCCCAGCACGGCCCAGGCAGGCAGGGCTCCCCTGGGCTCTCTTCTTGCCACTCTGAGAGGCAAATGGTCTAGCGGTTCATTAGATGCCCGGGCTCACTTGGAGAGGCAACATGCTCAGGGTGATGGGGCCGGGGGTGGACAGACTAAAACCTGGGAGCTTGTGTGGGGATGTCTCCTCATCCCCTCTTGGGAAGCTCCTGACTTCCAGAGGCATGATGCACGGCAGGCTTGCAGAAGGATTTATCACGCTTCCAAAGTGATTGACTTCTGATGAGAGGTTTGGGAGCTCAGGAAAATGCTACTGGCTTACAGTGTATTGTGAGTAAAAGAAAAGAAATAACAGGTACTCTTCAAGTGTGGGAGTTGATAAAAAATGCTAATTAAATGTCAAGGCTGGAGTTTAACCCAGTTGATTGTGGTGTTTCTATTCTGGAGTCGTTGAATTTCTCCTTCCCAAACCCAGCCTCTGAAGCACTCAACCTGGTTTCAAAGCTGATGACAAGAGCCGTGTGGCATGGGGAGGCCTAGGGGCCGGGAGCTGGACTGGCCTCTCTCTAGTCCTCACCCAGAATTCTAAAACTTCAGCGATGCTGAGGGGAGTGACGGGGTCTGACAAGTGGAGGAAAGCCGCAAGGCATCCGAATCTTCTTCCTCGTATCAGGAGCAGAGCAAAGAAGGAGCCAGAGAGGAAGGACCCCTTTCCTAGGGTGGAGATGGGAGGGGACCTGCCTCAAATTCCATCTGAAAAAGGGTATTTGGAGACAGATGGCTCAGAAGCCCAGCCCAGCCTGGCTGAGGCCGAGGCAATGACGGATCTGTCCCTGGCGACGCACAGGGCGGGGAGGCTGGCCTCACCCCGCCGGAGAGCCCAGACCCGGCTCTTCGCACTGTCTATTTGCATTCCTAGCCCAGAGATGGAGCCTAATCAAGGGCCCCGCAGAGAGAGCTGGCGCCACGCGGAGGTTTTACTAATGTGCTCTGGCTGAAGAGGCCAGCAGACAGACAGCCCAGGGCTCTGCACCCACGCGGAGCATCTGTCACTGAAGAGCCGCTCCTGCAGGGCATGGGGCCTGGAGGTCCTGCTCTCCTCCAGTACGTCCCCAGGACTCCACATTGGCCCACTACCATGTGGAAAGGAGGAGGGGGTCCCCTTCCTAACCCCACTCCCTTCATCTCCAGAGGAGCGGGGTTGGCAATATTAATGATAATCTCCATCCCCAACACCTGTTCCCTGCTTAGCCGTCCTCAAAGTGCTTTCCCAGCCCTTCTATCTACTAATCCTCATTACTGCCTGTGAGGACAGACCTATATTGACGGTGTGCAGCCAAGAAAATGGAAGCCCAGAGGTGACGGGACTCGCCTAAGTGAAAAGAGCAAAACTGGCAGAGCGGGGATGCCTTCTCTAGAGCCACGCCTTGTAGTGGGGGGATTTGCACACAGGCCCGGGGCCCTGGCATGATGGATTCTCCAAGCCTCACCCCAAGAACCTCTCACCAGGCTCACAAACCCCTCCTCCTGCCTGGGAAGCCCAGGCACCAGGTTGAGGGTCATAGAGAAACCCAGGCAATGAGCTCCTAAAAAGCTAAATCCTTATTTTGATCATCCGTTTTAACGCACGTTACCCAGCTTTCTATTCTTTCCTCCTGCCGTCCACAGGCGCAGGAGCAGGAGAGGAGGGATAGGCGTGAGGAGGAATGAATGAAAGGCGAACAGATCCCCCCACTCGAGGCAGTGGCATCAGCCACTTATTATCAACAGAGGCCCCGAGAGAGGCTTGTTTCTAATACGGTTTGGATTCAGCAAGAGAGAAGGAACACGGGCTCCCCCCACACACCCCGGTACGATTAAATCAGCCGCAAAGGTGGCTAGTTCCCTCCTGCCCACCCCGCCTCCCAGCTCCCAGGCTCCGGCATCATGGGGCTGGAGGTGAGTCCAGCCTCTGCACAGGGGCTCGGAGGCCAGGCCTCCTCTGGGCCTCAGGGAGACTGACTCAACACATGCTCAACCACGGACAGATAATGTCACCCTCCAGAGCAGCCACCAACCGTCTGTCCTCTCACCACCCAGGGGTTAAGTCTCAAAATTGATCTTCTGTGTTCTCTGAAGACAGTAGAGAGCACTTACTCAGGAATCTTGCCCCAGCCCTGCTACTTCACTAATGGGGTCTGTCTGAAGGGTTGACCTGCAAGGCACCTAAGGACCCCATCAGCTGCGACGTCTCCTCAGACAGAAAGCAAGCTTCTCTCAAACCCAGCCAGCGGCTGTGCAATATTACCTGCCCTCCCCCTACCCCCAACCCCAGCATTCCAAGTGCCAAGCATTGAAAGGTATCTAAAAAATGTTTGTTACATTAATAAAGGAACTTCCCATTTTAATCTGAAACCTAAGCAGACAGGAAGTTCATCTCTGTGTTTAACTGTGCTCTACTGCTTTCATTTCCATGCTTTTCCCCTTTGGGGTTCTCGGTGGACATGGCAGGTCCTGGTTACAGAAGCATCCAGTCCTGGAGAAGGGGGTGAGGGGCCAGGTCAGAAAAAGGGTTAAATATGTAACTTATGTTTACACATATATTTAATAACTGCATGAGCACCAACCAATCAAAACAGATGCCCACTGGTGCAGACACTGTGGAAAACAGTATGGAGGTTCCTCAGAAAACGAAAAATAGAATTATCATATGAACCAGCAATCCCACTCCTAGGCATATATCCAGACAAAGCTATAATTCAAAAAGACACATGCATCCCTATGTTCATAGCAGCACTATTCACAATAGCCAAGACATGGAAACAACCTAAACATCCATCGACAGATGAATGGATAAAGAAGATGTGGTACATATATACAATGGAATACTACTCAGCCATATAAAAGAATGAAATAACACCATTTGCAGCAACATGGAAGGAAGCAGAGATTATCATACTAAGTGAAGTAAGTCAGAAAGAGAAAGAGAAATGCCATATGATATCACTTATATGTGGAATCTAAAATAATGACACAAGTTCTGTGAAACAGAATCAGGGGCAAAGAGAACAGACTGGTGGTTGCCAAAGGGGAGGGGATAGGAGGAAGGATGGAATGGGAGGCTGGGGTTAGCAGATGTAAGCTTTTATATATAGACTGGATAAACAAGGTCCGACTATATAGAATGGAGAAGTATATCCAATATCCTATGATAAACCGTAATGGAAAAGAATATTTCAAAAAAAAGAATGTATATATATGTATAACTGAACTACTTTGCTGTATAGCAGAAATTAACACAACATTGTAAATCAACTATACTTCAATTAAAACAAAAACAAAAACAGATGCCCAATCTAACGTTCCGTACCCCCTCACCAGTGAGGTTTGGGTGTCTGTAAGAACAAGATCCACTTAGACATGGTGGGTGCTTAACATGTGGGCTGCCGTGAAAGATCTTCTCAGGGGGGCATCACTGTTGGGCTGGAAGCCCCTAGAAAGTGGGTTCCAACGTTGTCATCGTCCATGGAGGCCACTTTGTCTCTCACTATGCAGGGTTCTATTATTGTTCAGCAAATGTTCATTCTCTAAAGCCCCCACCCCCATGGAAGGAGACACCTCCCACACCTTGGACGTTGGGCTTGGCCAACTTGCTTTGGCCAATGGAATGTGAATGGATGTGGCACATGGGTCCAAAGCTTCTAGAAGGGCTGTGCATGTATGGTAGCCCTCTTGAGCTTCCTCTCTTTACCATGAGAACAAAATGCCCCAGAGCATGGAGGCTCCTTCAGCCTAATCCTGGAATGAGAAGCAGGAGCAGACCTGAACTTGACCCTCCGCCCAGAGCCAAGCACAGCCAGGCCCGGCAGAGCCACAGCCGCCCTGCAGACCCATAAAGAATAACCATGACTTGTTGTAAGCCATGAGGTTTAGGGGGGTGTTATAATAGCACAGGCTGACTCATCCACTCATTCCCCTGATTCCTGGCAAAGGTGAGCCAAATGTTATCATTCAGGGCACGTGGAGTGAAGAAGTTGATAGGCTTTGGTGGCAGATAGACCTGAGTGCTAATCCCAGCTCTGTCACTTAGCTGTGTGATGTTAGGCGAGTTACTTTCACTCTCTGAACCCCAACTTCTTCCTCTATAAGACGAGACTGACAGTAACCACCTCAGAGGGCTGTTACTAGCATTACACATGAAAATGTGTGCACCTGTGCTGCAGCTGTAACAAGCAGATGCTGTGCCAGGCCATCTCTAAGGCCCAGGTACATATTCACTCATTCATTCATTCATTCATTCATTCATTCAACAGCTATGCTTTGAGCAGCCTTTCTGTGCAAACACTGTGCTTGGCCATGGGGACACAATATTGAAGAAGACAGAGGCACTTCCCGGCCTCACAGAACCCAGCTCTACCCCCTACCTCCCAGCTAAACTCACTACTAAAGCTATGAACTTACACCTCAGTGAAGGACACAGACAACCAGCAAGTCCTTAGGTGTTTAAACTTAGGTACAGAGGGCATCTAGGGAGTGTAACGAGGAAACTCACCTAGTCTAGAAGCAGGAGAGGCTTCCTTGAAGAAGGGAGATTTGAGATGACCACTGAAGGGTGACAGAAATTAACCAGGGGAAGGGAGCTTGAGGGACAAGCTTTCAGGCAGAGGGAACAGCATGTTAGTAAGTGAAGAGAGCACTGTCCTGGGAAAGGCGATGCAGGAGATGGAGCAGGCAGGCCTTCAAGCCACATCAGAGACTTTGGGCTGTCATCCTAGGAAACCATCGGGAGCCTTGATTTTAAATTAAAGAGAGGTAAGACCAGCCTTGCTATTTGAAAAGATTACTCTAAGACACACCTAAAACAAAAGTGATTCAGAAAGGGTAAAAATTAGAGGACAGACTGGTTCCAGCTAAACGTGGAGTTATGAACATATTTATCTCTATTTCTTCCCTGATGTGACTAAAAAGGTGACAGCAAAAGGATGAAAACCACATAAAAGAGAACACAGCATGAAACCACAACAAAGAGAACAGGAGAGGAGAGCAGAGCAGATGTAAACAGAATTTTAGAATTCTGGGGGGAAAAAAAGCAGCAGAAGCATGAAGAAACTTAGCCAACTAAAAAGAGTTGGGCCTAGGGCTTCCCTGGTGGCGCAGTGGTTAAGAATCTGCCTGCCAATGCAGGGGACACGGGTTCGAGCCCTGGTCTGGGAAGATCCCACATGCCGCGGAGCAGCTGAGCCCGTGAGCCACAATTACTGAGCCTGCGCGTCTGGAGCCTGTGCTCCGCAACAAGAGAGGCCGCGATGGTGAGGGGCCCGCGCACCGCGATGAAGAGTGGCCCCCACTTGCCACAACTAGAGAAAGCCCTCGCGCAGAAACGAAGACCCAACACAGCCATAAATAAAAATTTAAAAAAAAAAAACAAAACCATCTTAATATGGTTTAAAAAAAAAAAAAAAAAAAAAAAAGAGTTGGGCCTAAAAGAGCATGGAGGGCAGTGAAGTGGGGAAGCAGAAGCAAAGCTGCTTTAGTGCACGGATCCCAGAAAGCTCAGGATGGAGAGGCACCAAGGACCTCCACAGCAGGGTGTGGCCGTGGCCAAAATCAATGCGATTGTCCTCAAGTCTGTGCAGGCAGCAGTTCGCTTCTGCACCACCATCAGCCAGGCAAACAGGAAGGAGGTCCAGTCCACAGGGACTCTGAAAGTGGGTGTGCCATACTGTATACGGCATCACCGGAAGGTCTACATGTCAAGTGGTGAGACCACCCCTGCTTCCCTGGCCCTCCTTCCCCACTTTGCTCCCAGAACCAGGCATCTAGATGTGTTTCCCCACTCCTACCCCACCAGCCAGGGCAGGAGACAGGCAGATTCCCCTCTGTGGAAACTGACTGGTCAAGAGAAAAGAGAACATCATGGCAGAGGGATGGGGGGTCCTCAATGATGCAAACTGGTCCCTGCCCAGTAAGCCCCCAGTGAAAACCACCTCTGGGCAATCTGGCCCATGTACCAGAACTGCCAATCCACGCTGTAATGTTTCACTCTTAAACATCAACATTTAGCCAAAGATCAACAGATATTGCCAAGGGAGAGGAGTGAGGGAGATGCGAGTTTGGGGTTGGTAGATGCAAACTATTATATTTAGAATGGATAAACAACAAGGTCCTAATGTATAGCACAGGAAACTATATTCAATATCCTGTGATAAACCATAATGGAAAAGAATATTAAAAAAGAATGTATATATGTGTATAACTGAGTCACTTTGCTATACAGCAGAAATTAACACAACATTGTAAATCAACTATACTTCAATTTAAAAAAATCAACAGATATAAGAAAGTCTCTAATATGAAACACAGATATGAAACAAATAGAAAAACAACTTAAAAAAATGAGTCAAGGTAGGGAGCAGAGAAAACTTCCCAAGTATTAGAGTTAATATCCTCAGAGAGATAAAAAGAAGCTATTGCATCCATGGAAATTAGAACAGGGTGTCCTTCCACCACAAAAAAATGTGTGGGGAGGTTGGGGGAGGATTGAGGAAACAAAAAATATAAAATAGCATGAACTAAAAAATCAGTAGAAGCGTTAGAAAATAAAGATAACATCTCTTAGAAAGAAGAATAAAAAAGACATTGAAAATAGGAAAGAGAAAAAAAAGAATTTTTCCTGAAGGTCAAATGTCCAATAATAATGATATGAGTTTTGGAAAGAGAGAAGAGAGAACAAAAAGAATGAACTTAAAAAAATGTAGCACTTGTGCAAGTTAACTTCCTAGATTAGAAGGCTGTGTTTCCATATTGAAAGGTCCTATCATCAAGAGCCCAGCACAATACAAGAAAATGGATAGCCAAGCACACCATCAGCAAACCTCAGAATACCAGGGCAGAGAGGGGATCTACAGGCATCCAGAGAGGTGATGCACTGATGGGAAGGGAGACAGGCTAGTTGGGGTCACATCCAAAGGATCCAGTATCAGAACAAGTTCTCATCGGGCTTCCCTGGTGGTGCAGTGGTTGAGAATCCGCCTGCCAGTGCAGGGGACACGGGTTCGAGCCCTGGTCCGGGAAGATCCCACATGCCGCGGATCAACTAACCCCGTGCGTCACAACTACTGAAGCCCATGTGCCTAGAGCCCGTGCTCCGCAATAAGAGAAGCCACCGCAATGAGAAGCCCACGCACAGCGACGAAGACCCAACGCAGCCAGAAACAGTAAATAAAGAAAAGAAAATAATAAAATAAATAAATTTATTTTTTTTAAAAAAAGAACAAGTTCTCATCAATATTGGAAGCTAGGAGACAATAGTCCTTCAAATTCTAAGGGAAAATTATACCAAACCCAGGATTCTATGTCTAACAAAACCATCAATCAGCTATTGATGTCTATAAGGTAGAATAAGAACATTCTCAGAGATGGAAATCCTCCAAAGTTTGATCTCGCATGCACCTTTTCTCTGAAAGCTATTAAAAGACGGTTCCGGGCTTCCCTGGTGGCGCAGTGGTTGAGAATCTGCCTGCTAATGCAGGGGACACAGGTTCGAGCCCTAGTCTGGGAAGATCCCACATGCCACGGAGCAGCTAGGCCCGTGAGCCCCAACTACTGAGCCTGCGCGTCTGGAGCCTGTGCTCCGCAACAAGAGAGGCCACGATAGTGAGAGGCCCGCGCACCGCGATGAAGAGTGGCCCCCGCTCGCCGCAACTGGAGAAAGCCCTCGCACAGAAACGAAGACCCAACACAGCCAAAAATAAATAAATAAATAAATAAAAATTTTTTAAAAAGACGGTTCCATCAAAATGAGAGTAAACAAAGAGAAAGCCAGAAGACAGGGGATCCAACACAGGAGAGAACAGAGGGGGTCCCCAGGGGCTGTGAAGGGGGCTAAGAGGGTGACCAATCTGGATAAGAACAAGAGGCCAGGGGCCTCCAGGAGGATCCCTTACTGGAGTCTTGAATACTGAGACAAGAATTATACTTCTGCCAGAGAGTTGGGAGTAAATTAATGAGAAATACAGAGAAATGGACACAAAGAAAGAGCTGAATAGTAACTGCAGAAAAAAGAGAAAGTCGTGCAAAAAGGAAACAACATGATTTACCACATTGCTCAACTCTAAATAATAGTCATATAACCACAATAATAGGTACATTAAATATTTATTTAGTTAAAAACATGTGCTACAGCTATATTAAAAGAATTGAGAGGGGAAATGGGGAAGAGCAGAGTGAAAGTGTTAAATCCAACTTTTCCGTTGTAGGAAGTCAATAGATAGTATCTAAAACTTTACAACATTAAAAAAGTAGCAATAAGTGTGTTACTTAGATATATGGAGAAAATGCCAGAAAAGCCAAAAGAACTTAAAGCGGTTGCCTTGTCTGCATGCAGAAGCTGTGTATGCAAAGGACTGATCAATTTTTCTTTTCATATTTTAAAATATAAGCTTCATAGAACATTTGACATCTATATTTATACGTTTATATCTATTCTAATGTGTTTTTATAAAAAACATAAATGAAAGGGGAAAAGAAAACAGTAAATAGCTCCACTGTGCAATTCATAAATAGACACCCACAGGCCAAACAGATAAAACAACTGAATGTTAAAGAGCCAATAGCTTGGGATGACTTTGGCAGTGACATTATTACACATGGATACAAAAAATTGTGGTATGTCAACTTTTAGAAGGAGGTGAAGATGATGTGCTCTGGAAAATTGGGATAAATGACTCAGAACATTATCGCTAATGATGGAGAAGAGAACCATAATCTTAAAAATGCATGTGAAGAGTCTGAACAAAATGATTTCATGAAATAATGAGGGTGGGGGAAACAGCGCTTCTAAATTAAGATTTTACATAATATATGACATTTTAATATGCATATGCAAGTGAAATAATTGACAAATTAACTTTAAGTTTGAAAAATCTTAATTAAAAATACACAGAAATATAAAGGAAAGCAGGGGCAAAGGCACACCAGGCAAATGCAGATTTGAAGTTGGGATGAAGGGCAAAGTGTTAAAACAAAAAGGAGTAACGACTCACCATGAAGCTCTAACAGTCCTGAGTATCTGTGCATCAATAATATAATACCTAAATTCATTAAAAAAAACTAAAAATATTAAAAAGAAATGGAAGCACATTTGTTTAATAATACTTCCTATTGGCAAAGGTGTGGGAGCAACTCTTGCAGGCAGCACTGACAGAGCGAACGTTCTATGAAGGGCAATTTGCAAAACCTATCAGATTACCAGGGCACATACATATCTTTGGTGCAGAAATTCTATTCCTATCAATTTATAGAATTGCACATTATGAAAGGCACCTACAAAAATATTTGTTGCAACATTGTTTATAATGGCAAAATGTTGAAAACAGTCTGAATCCTCTCTATGCAAAGAGTGATCAATGGGCCAGAAGCATCAGTATCACCCAGGAGCTGTCAAAAATGCAGAATCTCAGGCCCCTCCTTAGACCCACGGAATCAGAATCTGCATTTACGCAAGATCACCAGATGATTGATTCATATGCACTTTAAAGTTTGAGAAACGCTTGTCTAAATATCCATCAATAGGAAGCTGATTGAATCAATGACAGTATACCCATAAAATAAAATTTTATATATGTTCATTAAAAAATGAGGGACTGTTGTATGTGCCAATATAGAACAGTCTACAAGACATAAGGTTAAAAAAAAAAAAAAAACACATGGGGCAGAACAGCACTGTGATACGCTCCCATTTGTACTTTATTTTGAAAATGTATTATGCAGCCACAACCTAACTGGTGACCTAATTGGTCTCTCAGATTCTACTCTTGTACCAATTAGGTCAGTTACTTTCCTCCTTCACATTCCCTGGTGCTTGTAGTCAGCACTGACCGTTCATTTTCATCTTACTCAGCTCCTAGAGGAGGTGGTTAATGAAAGGAATTGGGAAGGAATTCTCTCCATCATTCCCAGGCCCCAGAAAAAGAGACAAAGGAATAAAAAACAGCAGCCCTGACTCTGTCAATATCTCACAGCCTTGTCTGATGCCCACACAGGACTTAGAGGTGGGACGTAATTGGGCTCTAATAGGTCAGAGCCCTCTCTCTCTCTGTCTCTCTGTCTCTCTGTCTCTCTGTCTCTCTCACACACACACACACACACACACACACACACACACACACACACACACACGCCCTTTGGCATCTCCCCCATCCATACCCAGGCTGCTGTGTACCAACCCCTCCCCACAGCCAGGCACATCACTTCCACATCCACACAGGAGGTTCACTAGTCCTGTCAGGACCCCAGAGAGCTGCATGCCAAAGTGGGCGTCTCTGGCAATTATCTTCTCCTGTGGTCAATACAGTCATTTTGTAAATGATGCACTAATAGCCCCAAAGAGCTGGCTCAGAGGCAGATATTGATTAGATGCCAGGGACCAGGGCCCTCTCCAAGTGTCTCATAGCTGAGCTCCCAGACCTGTGAGCAGCCCCCTTCAGACAGAAGGAGGGAGGAAAGAGGGTAACGGGTGATTAATGGCACCATTTACTTCCCCTTTCAGCCAAGTGATTGGCAGGAAGGAAGGACAAAGTGGCCCAGCCATCACATGCAGGCTTGGCGATCGATCCACCGACCAATCTACACCTGCTCGCCAGCAGCCCACGCCTTGCCTCTCTGCCTTCGAGGAAGTAGAAACAATACTGGGAGAGTCTGAGAAAGCAAGTTCCCATAACCTTTTGATCTGGCATGATGTCCTGGTTATCTGTTGCTATGTAACAAACCACTCCAAAGTAGGAGGCATAAGACCAAATTATTTTATATGCTCACAGATTCTGTAGGCAGGAATTTGGGTGGAGAACGGCAGAAATGGCTTCTCTCTGCTCTGTGATGTCTGGGGCCTTATCTGAGAAACTCAAACAACGAGGGGCAGCGTGATCAGCCAGGGTTGGCTTATCTGGAGGCTTCTTCACTCTCGTGTCCGCTACCTGGGCTGGGATGACATGAGGCTGGGCTCAGCTGGGACCACCAACCGGGTGCCTACATGGGTCCATCTGGTTTGGACTTCCTGAAGCATATTAGCCGGGTTCCCAGAGGGAGTATCCAGAGCCTGAATGTAGCATGAGAGCCAGGTGCAAGCCCTTTTATGACCTAGTGTCAGAAGCCTCATAACATCACTTCCTCTGTATTCTATGAGCCAAAGCCGTCAAAATCCCACCCAGATTCAAAGGAGGAGACATAGACACTACTTCTCAATGGGAAGAGTGTCTAAGAATTTGAAGCTATTTTTAAAAATACAAACTTTGTTTTTTAGAGCAGTTTTAGGCTCACAGCAAAATTGAGGGGAAGGTATATTTTCCATACAACCCCTGCCCCCGCTCATGCAGAGCCTCCCTATTATCAACATCAGCCACCAGAATGGTACATTAGTTACCAAGCATGAACCTACATTGACACATCGTAATCACCAAAAGTCCATAGTTTTCACCAGGGCTCATTCTGGGTGTTGCGCATTCCATGGGTTTAGACAAATGTAAAATGACACGTATCCACCGTTACAGTATCTTACAAAGTAGTTTGCCCAAAAAATCCTCTGTTCTCCACTTATTCATCCCTCCCAATCCCCAACTCCTGGCAACCACTGAACTGTTTACTGCCTCCATACTTTTGCCTTTTCTAGAATGTCATGTAGTCAGAATCATACAGTATGTAGCCTTTTCAGATTTCACTCTTCATCGTCCAAAGAGAGCAGTTGCTACCACCCTTGAGTGCCCTGCTCTGAGGGCTGCTGGGATGAAGGCCCTTTGGGAGTAGCAGTTAAAGGGAAGGAGGGACGTGTAGCCAGTCAAGCTGTACCTCCAGTTTGGGAAAAGTGGTAACAGGCAGCAGACAGGCTACGTACACAGATGTGCATCACACCACCCGCCCCAGGTGCTCAGGGTCCTTCCATCGTTCTCATCATCCCCTACAGCCTCTCCGTAGACGGTCACAGAGCCTCGGAGCTCAGCGGACAGTTCTGGGATCACAACAGAGTCGATCTCTGAGAGAGGCAGGGAATCCTCCCCTCTAACCACCACTCCTCAATCCCTGGCAAGACACTGAAGCAGGTAAAGAATTCAGTCTAAGGCCAGGTCACCAGCTGAAGTCCAGCGAGCGTGGCAGGCTTGCACAACCTGGCTTCGTAGAATTGGACCAAATAAGGATGCAGATGCAGGCGAGCTCCTGGCAGCATCCGATCTGGTTTGTGGGGTGAGGCCTGGGCTAGTCAGACCTAACCACCACCACCACCACCACCACCCATTCCTACCCCCTGCTGAGAACCACGCGGTGCAGAGTTGGAAGGGATCTGCCACTGGTTAGCCACTATCCTTCCAGATTGCTCTTTCCTTTTTCGTTAGCGCTACTTATTAGAAAATTCTATTGAACCAAAACACCTCCTTGAGCCATCTCTGACCACCCCACCCTTCCCCTGGCCCAAGGCAAGTGCTTCCCTACCCCACAGTGAATCCCAGCACTGGGCATTTCTTTTCTTTTCTTTTTTTTTAATTAAGGGAGAGTACCTTTTCAGTTCTTTTTTTTTTTTTTTTTTAAGTTATTTATTTTTTGGCTGTGTTGGGTCTTCGTTTCTGTGCGAGGGCTTTCTCTAGTTGCGGCGAGCGGGGGCCACTCTTCATCGCAGTGCGTGGGCCTCTCGCTGTCGCGGCCTCTCTTGTTGCGGAGCACAGGCTCCAGACGCGCAGGCTCAGTAGTTGTGGCTCAAGGACCTAGGTGCTCCGTGGCATGTGGGATCTTCCCAGACCAGGGCTCGAACCCGTGTCCCCTGCATTGGCAGGCAGACTCTCAACCACTGCGCCATCAGGGAAGCCCCAGCACTGGGCATTGCTGCCATAGTATTGCTTGTGACTCAATCAGACCAAATGCTCCTCAACAACAGGGACGGGTTCACCATTGTGCACACAAACTGGTGCTTATGTGTCTGTAGAATTTAGTGCACTAAACAAATATGCTTCTCATTGTTCCAAGCTCCGCCTTCTGGGAATATCCAGTACAAGCTTGAGTCTCCTCCCACCCAACAGCCCATCAGAAAACACACTTCTCCAGGCTAACCAGCCCCAGTTCCTACAGCTCTGGCTTCAAGTCTTCTTCCCTCCTGACCTGCCCCATCTCACACCCACAGCCATCCCATGCAGGTGTTTCCATGTGGTGCACTTGGGATATTGTTTGTGCCTGGCTCTACTCAGAGCTACCTCTGAGCTTTCCTGGTCCAACCTGCCCAGTGACCTTAGCCTGCAACCGAAGCTGGACCAAGAAACATCATCCTGGAGTAAGAAGGCTGAAAAGGATATTGATATCTCTGTGCCCTTGGGTAAGTCACCTTGGCTCCCAGGACTAAGTTTCCTCATCAGATACGATCCCTTCTAGATGAAACCAATAAATGTAAGCCCTCTACTCCACTTGACAAACTTTTATAAGTCATCTGCAACATGCCAGGCTCTGGGCTGGGTGCCAGGATTTGGTGGCGAACCAGAGAGAGTGCACATAGGGAGAAACATCCTTTACCTCTCCCCACACTGCTGCCGCCCTGTAAAAGAGGAACTTGTCCCACAAGATTATAAGTACTGGTGTTAAATTAATCAAACAAGGAGGCCATTAGATTGAGGTGGCTTAAATGCCTTGGTGGCCAAGTAAACAAGCCAAAACCAAGCCTGCAATGCCTCAAGGATAAGTAATTGAAACCTAAGGACAGTCAGTCACAAACAGACACCTGGGCTTTCCCAAACAATGCGATGCTTAAGCTAAGAGCCCATCCCATCATTTCCTTGCTTTGTTTCCACCCCTTCTCTGTAGAAATCTTGCCGGAGCTCCTAACCACTCCAGTTGGGCACTGCCCAATTCTAATCAATTTTTGCTTACATAAACTCTTACAATTTTGAATATGCCTCAGTTTATCTTTTAACACCGGGCAGAAACTGCTATTTCACCTTCTGAAGATGCAGTGACTGTGATTGTTGAGACTGGAAAAGGGTCAAGCAGACATGTGACCGTCCATGTCCGCTGCTCCTTTGGAGTTGCTGTTCCCATTCCTCCTTCCATTTAGTAAGATCTCTGTGACCAGCTGCTCTGCACCTGCAGTTGTCCTGCTGTGCTGCTCTGACGGGAGGGTGGTCTCAACCCAGGAGGGAAGGAATAGAGAGCTCATTTTGTCTTTGGGCCAAGTCATTCTCCTCAATCTAGCTTTATTAGCAATAATAAAAAGCCTAATAATAATAAGAGCCTATCCGACACTTGTGCTTATTTCTCTATTCAAAACTCACAGCTAGAGGGCATGAATTATTGTCACTGCCACCCACCCCCCTCCCTTTCCAAAACCCTTCCTTCTCCTGGAATGCAGCCTGGTGGGAAAGCCAGATGAGCCCCAGGCAGCTGTAATCCAGTGTAACGAAAGAGATGTTTGGGATCAGCCTACACTGCTATGGGAACACAGCCCAGTCCTGCAGGTCAGAGAAGGCTTCCTGGAGGAAAGGATGCCCAAGAAACCGGAGAGGGAACAGGAGCTCAGCAGGTGACATGGAGAACGTTTGTGGGATGGCTGTGTGGTGCCCCCTCAGGATGCGTACCCAGAAGGGGCAGTGTGTGTTGCATCTGTAGGATAGAGAAAGGATTTGATGAGGCCAAGACTGGAGGCAGGGAGGCCAGTTAGGAGGCTGTCAC
The DNA here is from genome assembly GCF_028021215.1 of Eschrichtius robustus. Lineage (NCBI taxonomy): Eukaryota > Metazoa > Chordata > Mammalia > Artiodactyla > Eschrichtiidae > Eschrichtius > Eschrichtius robustus. The sequence goes on along the minus strand of NC_090834.1, from coordinate 18,849,710 downwards.
CATCACCTGGGTGGGAGTTGATGGTGGTGTTGATGCTGAAAATTAGGTTGATGGTGGTGTTGATGCTGAAAATTAGGCCTCTGTGCACCAGTGCTGAACCAAATTTTGGAGACAGAGTTTTGGGTGAAGTAGAAAAGAAGAGCTTTATTGCTTTGCCAGGCAAAGTGGGGCACAGCGGGCTTATGCCCACAAAAACTGAGTGTCCCAACCTGGGGGGATTTGGTGAGGAGTTATACAGCAATGGTTCAAGGGCAGGGTTGCTGATAAGGATCAGGGCTCGAACCCGTGCAGGTTCTGCATTCCTTTAATCTGCACGGGTTGTGCAGGGTCTGCAGGTTCTGCACGGGTTGTGCAAGGTCTGCATTCCTTTAATCTGGCCTCAGGTGGTCTCCTGATGAGCTTTTGTGGTTCTCAAGGTTATCAAACTATGACCTTCTATCTGGAATAAAGAATGCTTCATCAAGTAGTTCATCTTCCATTTGTTGGGGGTTTTCGTTCTGCAGAAGATCTCAAAGATATTGTTATGTGTATCCCTCGAGGTGGAACCAGGACCCTGCCCCAAGGCTGCACTATTGTTTCTTGGCTGCTCCCCCATTGTCTCTGCATCCCCTCCCTTCCCTGATTAGCAATTGTTTGAACCTGCCCTTTGGAACTCAGGGAAGGTCATGGAGGCTAGAATCTATTCCCTACAGACAAGAAACGGGGGACACAGAAAGGTTTCTGTGCCCAGGAGCCCCACAGGTTCCTGCTGGGTTTCAGTGTGGCCTGGGGCAGTGGCCCAGGGTGGGGGCAGGGGGTGGTGGCGAGGGGAACTGTGGAAGGATTTGAGGCATATTCAGGAGGTAAACCTATGTGACTCGGTGACTGATTTGATGATGGGGTGAGGGAGCGAGTGGAGGTGGGACAGCTGGCAGGTTTCCAAACCTGGGACACTCTCCCAGGTCTGGCTGGAGCTCAGGAGGGGAAGAAGGAAGAGGAGATGTAAGGGGAGAGGGGAGGTAGGAGCAACACCCTGATGCCGAAGGCGTGTTTATTTCTCCTCATTAATGTTCCCCTAATTAATACTGGGAGGCTGTGCCTACCACTTCACCATTTCACTCTGCTGATTTGCCCCTTGAGACAAAAGGAAATTGGAATTAAGAGGAGACAATGGAATTGCCAGCAGGATTATTAGCTTCAATGAAGTTAATGAAAGGAGTGGGCGGGGGGAGGAGTTGAGATCCTCAGGGGGGCTGTGACTCAGGCTGCGAGCTGCCAGCAGGAAGGAGGCTGGGGGGTGAGAGTGTGGAGGGGGAGCTTCCATGGCAAGAAAGACTCTTGGCCCTTCTGGGCTCCAGCGATCCTGGGGGGTGCCCCAAGGTCAGGGGCTCCACCGAGGCAGGATTCCCTGGGAAGAGGACAGGAGTCCAGAGTAGGAGGGAGATGTCCCCAAGCAAAAAGAGTGCAGAGGGGTGATAGAGGGGATGCAAGGCTGGGTATGGAGTAGGCACCTCACCCCTGAGCCCCTGGAGAGGGGTCCAGGTACTGGGAAGCCCCAGATGACTTCTAAGCAGGGTCAGAGTCCAACTGCCTGCCCCGCTGAGGGTAAAGGGGTTGCATTTCTCCAAAGGGAGCCCAACTGAAACTCCAACTGCACAGCAAGACCCAGCCAAGTTGTCATCTACCCCAGGTACCAAGACACAGAGAGCTGGATCTCAGGAGTAAGCTCAGGTCCCTAAAGCTCAAAGGATACAACATGGATGGAGAAAGCAAAAATAATGAGAGCCCAAGCCCCAAAAAACAGCAGACTTCAGGCCAGGTGCACCTGTATACACGCATACTCTCTCTCTCTCACGCTCACTACAAGCCCCCACGGTCAACCAGCCTATGTGTACACATAGACCCACACTCACATGCACACATGTGCACTCACACTTGCATGCTCACCTGTCCCTGGGAGATTCTGACACTAATTTGGCAATGACCGTCTCCTTCGCAAACCCATGCACGTGCCAGCTCCCTTCCCAATGGCCTGGGGCTGGGTTTGCCGCTCCAGACATGTGGCTGGGTCCATCACTCCTCTGATTTCCATATCACTGGACTACTTAGATGGGAGGCAGGGGTACATGGTCACTCCAGCAGGGGTTGCCAGGACGACCGGGCTATGGTCCGTACAGCTAAGCCCCAGCTTGCCCTCCCCACTGAAATAAAGAGATGAGGCACTCAGAAAACACGATGCAGTTTCATTTCCAGGTGGTTTTTTTTTCTTATATGTAGCTCATGAGTCATTAGATTAGCACCTTTCCAATTACTGGGAGGCGAAAACCCTATTATCATAGAAACCCTCCTGCAGAATGACGGCTCTATTATTTTTGACGGCAGCAGCCAGTCCCACAGAGAGCTGCAGAGCTCAGCAAGCTGGGAGCCAACGTTCCCGAGAACTTCATGTCCTTGTTTCCAAAGTAAACTTTGAAGAACTCACATCGCAGCCTCAGCAGCACCTCATCTGATCGACGAGACTGCCAGGACAGCCCAAATGGAGAGACTGGAGAAGGGCAAGGGAGCACATCCCAGGAAGATGCACCCAGACCCGGGGCTGCCTTGCACTCCCCTTGTAGAAGCCCGCGGCACGGAAGGCTGTCAGAACTGCCTGCCTCCAGGAGGTTCTGGAATATGCTGAGAAGCAGTGCTGGAGAAACTTTCTCAGGAGGACTTTGGGATCAAGGCAGTCAGCAGATTGGGTCAGATGAACAACTAGAGATGTCAGACCTCAGGTTGAAGGGCTGTCATACTCCTTAATGAGCCACACTGTGGGCAAATAGGCTGAGTGGGGACCTGGCTGTGAAATCACTATTTCCTGGCTGTGTGAAATTGAACTACTAAGCCCTGAGCCTTTGTTTTCTCAACTGTCAACTGAAGAGGATGCTTCTGTATTCCCTTCCAGCTATTATTCCAGCTCTTCTCTGAGTGAAGGTGACATCTCGATCCATTAGGACTGCCAGCCCCCTCTAGCTGGCAGCTGCAGTCAGGGATGGACCTCTTGGCTGTGCAGGGAGCCTACTCCTTCCCCAGTATCCTGATGCCCGTGTCCCACCATCCTTCCCCCAACAATGTACCCTGCCTGGGTCCCAGGAATGAGCTAACAAACATACCTTGACAGCTGATTATGTACCAGGTACTACACAAGATGCCGGGTAGGTTAGATGAATAATAGTAACAATTGGTACCCTATGCCTAGTACTTACTGTGAGCCAGGGACTGAATAGAGATTATCCCACTGTCTCCTCCCACAATCCTGGAAGGAGATGTGCGACGTTCATTCTACAAATGAAGAAACTGAGCCTCAGAGAGTTACGTAATTTGACCAGCAGGATTCAAACTCAGGTAGAGTTTGAATCAAAACCCACACTCTTATCCAAAAGATAGGTCACCTTCCAGGATGTTTCAGGTCATGGCCTTCAAAAAATCTCAGATTGGTGGGCCTCTGATGACTGCACCTCTCCCAGACCTTCCTCTACCACTCTGAGTTGCAGGTCACCAGAGTTGACTGACGGTCAACTCCAGACCACTGCCCTCCGGGAGTAAAGGACTTCCTGGGTCCTGGGTTCCTGGAGCCCAGGGATACTCAGCTTCTGCCAGGATGTATCCCTTGTGCAGGAAGGAAGGTCTGTGTGGGAAGACAGGGAGAATCTGACCCCTTGTCCCATTCCCACCCTTTTCCTTCCCAAAGCTAAAAAAATTCACAAAGTCAGCTCAAAAAGTTTAGAAAATAACAAAGGACAGCCAGAGGTCAAACTAAGACAGCCTAGGAGCCAGGAGGACTAGGAAGGGTGATAGGCTAGTGGTATAGATGAGCCCCAGACCTTTGGCGGTCCCAGTGTATCCCAGTTTCCCCCGGTTTATGATTCCAGTCTTGGTGCAATGTGGTCCTTTTGCTTTGGGACTTGGTGTCTGCCTTTTATCAAAATATTTTTGCACCTTAGGCAGTAGAATGCAGCTGATTATGCCTTTTTTTCCTTTTAATCCATAGCCAACTTCTATGCTGAAATCAGGAACCCCTGCCTGGTTCTGCTGTCACCAGTGCCTTTCATTCTCTGTCCAAGTTTCTTACAAGCTCGAGGCCAGTGGGCCCGCTATTCTCAAGGGTTACCGTCGCCAGCAACACAGCCACCATCACGCTCCAGGCCAACATCAGAGACATACAAGAGGTATTCAGCTCTTCAACAGAGAAAGAAACCAAGTGTTAAATTTTTTATGTAGTATCTTAGCAATGAAACTCCTCTTTCCAGAGACACAAATAAAACTTCCAGGATGTACAATGGCCACAGCTTTCAACATTTTTCAGAGCTAGTTTTCATTCAGATCATTTATTATTATTGATATTCACTTTATTTTTACAAACAGCCCAGCTCTATTAAGGAAATCAGAAACGGCATCAGCATTACCGCATTAATTGTTGGTGGTTGGTTTTTTCCTCAGCTACATCTTCTGTAGCCCAGTGGATGTCAATTGCATAATTAAATTAGTTGCATTATTTATTTAGTTAGAACATTTAATAGTCCCCCAGCTGTTTAAGTCATTTGAGCTTAAATGTAACTCTACTGAAGAATAAAAGATCTCCCTAAATATTGCAGTAAAAAATATAATTACACTTCAATCGCTCCATGGATTTACTTGCATTAATTGGGACGTTCTCCTATTCTGGAATGCCTATCTCTGCCTCTCAGCTCTTTTGTAGACCATTAACTAACCAAATAACCATCTTGCTACTCGACAGGCTTTGGATTCCAGTTTGATAGAAACCTGCAACATCCAGGGAGACAGGACAAGCTGGAGAGGGAGAATCACACAGCCTGTCCTGGCTGAATTAGACTGTCTCCTCTTCTCACCATACCTGTTGTGAAATAATAATAATAATAATAATAGGAAGAAGGAGAAGAAGAAGAAGAAGAAGAAGAAGAAGGAGAAGGAGGAGGAGGAGGAGGAGGAGGAAGAGGAGGAGGAGAAGAGGAAGGAGAGGAAAGAGAGGAAGGAGAAGAAGGAGAAAGAAGAAGAAGAAGAATTGGAAGAGGAAGAGGAAGAAGGAGAAGAAGAGGGGGAGAAGGAGGAGGAGAAGGGGGAGAAGAAATAACCAGATATGAGGATTTACAACTTACCAGAAACTGTTCTGAGTGCCTTATATACATTATCTAATTTCTTTCTTGCATCAACTCTGAGAGGAATGTATATTATCCCAATTTTATTGGTGAGGAACCTGAAGACAGAAAGATTATGTAATTTACCCAAAGATATGCTATGAGGAAATTGCAGAGCTCAGATTCAAACCCAGGTTTGTCTTGTTCCAAAGTTTATTTATTCCACTGGTAATATTCCATTTTGCCTTCCAATCTGTGCCACTAAATAGGCCTATAAAGGATTACATTGGGTCAGACCACGGTTTTTGCCAAATGGTTTCAAGTCTCTGGAGATCACCCCAATGGTTATTGTCTGGAGAAAGTCATCTCATGGAAGATATTCTCTAAACAAAATACATGGAGGCTGCTTCTGGCATCACCTACCTCATTTATCAGCCACCCTGACCCCTCTGATCATCTCTCCCTGCCCGTGGACCACGGAGTCCATTAGAGTTGAAAGGGCCCTTAAACATTATGCAGTTAACATCCTCAGTTTGCATAGAAGGAAACTGGGGTCTAGAGAGGTTTAGGTGACTTGATCGAGATCACACAGCTAGTTAAGGTCAGAGCAGGTTCTGGTACCCATATGTGATCATTTTTGTTAACTAAATGGAGTCCTTCCCCCACCGCCTGAGTCAGAACAATTTCCCTTCAGCCACTTCACCCGCTATGAACAATTCATTTGACCTATTATTAAGTCCAGAAGGCCCACCCAGATCTAAGATTCTGGGCCTTTGACTATATTTTTGGCCTGCACAAAAATTCACAGTGACAAGTTCTACTTGTTCTGAGCCAGTGTATAAAATAGCATTTTCTCTGCTGTCCCTCCACTGAGAGGCAAAGGGCACCCTCCAGACCACAATCAAATCCCTACCATCTCAGGCTCTGTTCTGACACAAGACCCTGCTCATCGTTGAATCATCTTAGAGACCTTTCTCTGCCTCTTTTCTATCTTTGGGATGTCTTTTTAGGGTGTAGCACCCTAAATTCCAATTAGTCTCCCTACCTGAAAGAGACTTTGCTGTTAATCTCACTTATTCTCTCTGCCCCTCAGAGCCCTGAGCCCTAGAACTAGTCCCTCCCTGGTTAAGCTCACCCACCACACCGAGAAACCACAGGGATGTGCAGAGGCAATTCCTATGGGATACTCAGGACTCTAAGCCCCACATTCCTCTGGAGTCCCCACGACAGCATCCAAGATCTTTTTATCCAAGATGGGACCTGGCTCTCTCTGCACAGGACCTTTGTGCACCAAATGTCCTCATCTGTAGAGCGAATGTTTTCCAAGGGCCCTTAAACTAGCTGTGTGGCTTTGGACAACTGACTCTCCAAGTCTCAGTTTCCTCATCTGTATAGTGGGTATAATTATACAACTCAATAATATATATAAATATATATCCCAACAGATAATAAGCTTCAATAAATATTAGCCATTATATTATTATTTTAATATTATCTGAGGGCAAATTTTGGAAAAAAGAAAATGGACAAGAGGCTAGAGATAGGGCCTATGTGCAACACAGGGCTAGAATCTCCCCAGGTCGACTCCTGGGAAACCGGGGCAGGGTGACCCGAGTGGGACAGGTGGCTCACACTCACTGGTGGATCTTAGCTATCATTCTGAGTCTCGGGACAGGGTTTGGAGGATGTGATCTCACTGAGGGCAGCAGAATGTCCACTGCAGGAAGCCAGACCTCCATCCTCCCAGCTGGGATTTTGTGTGTATGATGGGCTGAACTGCGTTCATCTAAAGTCCATATGTTGAAGCCCTAACCCCTGGTGCCTCAGAATGTGACTGTATTTGGAGATAGGGCCTTTAAAGAGGTAATTAAGTTAAAAATGGGGGTTGTTAGGGTAGGCCCTAATCCAGTATGGCTGGTGTCCTTGTAAGAAGAGATTAGGACAGGCAGAGAGACACCAGACATGTGCGTGCACATGAGATAACCACATCAGGACACAGCGAGAAGGTGGCCACCTGCAAGCCATGGAGAGAGGCCTCAGGAGAAACCAGCCCTGCAGACCCCTTGATCTTGGACTTCTAGTCTCCAGAACCATGAGAAAATAAATTTCTGCTGTTTAAGCTTCCCAGTCTGTATTTCATCACAGCAGCCCCAGCAGACAGACCTAGCGCCCTTCTGAAGAGAAGGACTTGCTGAAGGGCTGGCGTGGTTGAGGGACCAGCTGGGACCTGCACACGTGGTCCTGATGCAGCTGTTGCTGTGAGTCCTCTCCCTCTGCGTTTGTCTTGCCCTGCCCATCATCCAGAAAACTCCAGGGCTCCTGAAGAAGCTCTATAGGGCTGGAGGAAGGTCTATGGAAAGAGGAATACAGAAGATCAGCTTCCCTGTTCAGGGGAAGTGCAGGGTCAGCTCCTGGGTCGTATTCGCAGCAGACAGGTTGTCCATCCCAGGGCACCAGGAATCGCACTAGGCTGATTAAGGACATGTGGCCTCCAGCCTATTCATCGTTCCCAGGCCAGCGAGTGGAGGCCTCATTACTACCAGCTTCCCACCCTCTGCCAGGCCCCCAAGCACAGCAAAAGTGGGTAGACTAGAGGAGAAGGTTCCAACCTGGGAGACAAGTGATCTAAACCCTTATCTGGTTTCTTGTACATGATACTAATTGAATCCCTCAACCCTCTGTCCTCATCTACTAAATAAGCTACCCATCCCTGCCTTCTTAGCTTGGTGTGAAGGTAAGCATGATCTTAGATCTGAAAGTGCATTCAGAGAGCTCCCAAGGTCTCTATACTGTTGAAGATTGTTGAAACTGTTGTGCTATTACTCTCTGTAGGAATGCATGGTTGTAAAACCTGAAGGACCCTAAGCAAAACCAAGCAGCAGGCTGAGAAAGGACTCAGGGACTTGTGGGCTAGAGAAACTCGGCAGACGTTAAATAAAGTTGAAGTTGGTTGTTAGGGCCCAGGGACTGACTGTGGGTAGGTAGAGGGGTCTCTAGAGCTGAGAAACTTTATAGCCATTTGCTTCTCCCCAGCTGCCATCCCCAAAGAGCTTGGAGTTTCTGGCGAAGCTAGAGGTTTTATCTGGACTAGTCTCTGATGAAAATTATCATTATGACATCATGATTTTAAGGGAAAATTATCAAGATGCCATGTTCTCAGTGACGGCCACCTCGGATGGGATGCAAGTGATTAAGTCTGGCTGGTGTATAGAAGAACTGGAGGATTGGGTGATGGATTATTTATGGTCCTAATGGCTGGATCCAACACCAGCTTGGGATGCAGCCACCATACAAACATGTTCCCCATCCAGAAATCTACCAAGGCCATCAGCCAAAATCTTTGAAAGGAAGAAGACACAAAGATAACAGTAAATTAGAAAGAAGCTTGTTTCCTTGCAGTCAGGTAAGGGGAAACCTTCAGAAAGAAACAGAGTGAAACTCAACGAGACAGAGCTTTCCCCACCCCCTCTCACCCCAAAAAGGAATAACCACACGCCTACCTCTTCATAGCCTAAAAGGAGAGAAAGGAAGGGGAAAAGAGAGCCCTGAGAGGAAAACCATCCCAGGCTACTCTTCCTTTTTAACAGCTTCATTGAGGTCTAATTGAAGTATAATACATTTCACATAAGTGCACAACTTGATGAATTTTGACACTTGCATGCACCAGCGAAACGCTCACCATAATCAAGACAACAAATATTTCCATCATATTCAAAAGTTTCCTCGTGCTCCCTTGTAATTCTTCCTTCCTTCTACCTCCATCTTCTGCTGCCTCCATCAGGCAACCGCTGATGTGTTCTATGTCACTACAGATTAGTTTTCTTTTTCTAGAATTTTATACGAATGACATTTTTGAGTATGTACTCTGCATCAGTAGTTTGTTCCTCTTATTATTGAGTAGCATTCCATTGTGTGGATATACCACAATTTGTTTATCCATTCATCTCTTGATGGCCATTGGGTTGTTTGCAATGTTTGGTGACCACAAAAATTGAAATATAAGACATATAAAACTGCTATGAACCCCTGCTGGAGTGTGTAAAACCAGGCCAATCTTTGACTACACTTTGCCCAGGCCAGGGATGGTCTCTTCCATCCACGACAACTGTAAAGCCTTATCTTGGCAAGGCTTTCGAGTTCTCAAGGTCTTTCACTGGCATGACCTCATTAGATATTCAATACAACCCTGTAAGATAGGTGAGGTAGGTTTTAGGCACCATTCAGATAAGTGAGAACATGCTAATCACTTGCTAAGTCCAGGCATCATGTTAAGTGCTCTGGGGTTCAGAAGGTCTGCAAGATGGGCCCTGAAGGATCTTACATTCTAGTATTTTGTAGATGAGGAGACTGAAATTCCTGCCTGAGGACACACAACTGAGAGGTGACAGAGTGGGAAGTAGAATCCAGGTCGTCAAGCTCCCCATCCAGTCCCCCCCTCACACACACATGCTGCTTATGGAGAGCCTTTGATTCTCAGGAGCCCCATCTGAATAGGAAGTTGACCGGGAAGTGAAAGAAGAGAGAAGGAAGAAGATGAAGAGCAGGTATGCATGTCACCTTGACCCTTGGCTAGACTTTCCTCGGTGAGGAGTGAATGGTGAGGAGGATTCCATACAAGCGGGGGCAGGGCTTCCACTTACTGAGTTTTTTTGTGGACACAATTACTAAACCTCTCTGAGGACCTAAGTTCTGTTTCAGGAGGACTCCTTCTCTTACTGTATCCACCATATTGTGGTGGACCTTGCAGGTGGCCAAGTCAGGAGTGGCCTCCCTAGTGGTTGGCTCTTGTCCCCCAGATTCCAAGGTCAGCAGAGCTGAGAATAGAAGGGAAACACAGCTGAAGAAGTCTCAGGCCCTGCTCTTGGAGTGCTCACAGTAGGGATGGAATGCAACACCGCCACACATGTATCAGTATTTCATTCCTTTGTGTAGTCGAAGAATATTCCATTGTATGGGTATGTTACGTTTCGTTTATCTATTCATCAGTTGATGGATATTGGGTTGTTCCCACTTATGAAAAACGCTGCTACGAACATTCAAGTTTGGGTGTGCATAGGAGTGCATATGACAGAGACCATAATGAATCATAGCCCTGCAACAGGCATAGCAGGACTGACAGCTAAGGGACAGGGGAGTTTAGTGGGATCAGTCTGGGAAGACTACCTGGAGGAGGCAATGTTTGGGGGGCTTTTAAAAGCCTTGTTTGGATACAGGGAGGAGAGGAGCAAGGTGAGATGGGCTGATGGGTAGGAGGTAAGAGATAAGGATAAGGTATTCCAGGCTGACCAAGAAGGCTCAAACTTGCCTTACAGAAGCTTGAGTATGGATTGGACTATCAGGGAAGGGAACTAATCTTTGGTGAGCAGTTTTGTGCTTCAGGTGTGATTCCCACATGAGCCTCACAAACTCATTAACCTTATTCCAAAATGAGACAATTTATGGAAAAAGTCAAGATCTAAAGTCAAATAGTCCTAGCTCCTCTGCTTAGCATGCATGCGGTTTTAACATTTCTGAGCCTTAGTTTCCTCATATGGGGACTATAATAGTCACCATCCAAGGAATCTCTCATTTGTTCAATATATATGTACTTACTCTATGAGATGCCATGGTACAAGTCACTCAACGCATGTTTAAAAAACAGAAGCACGGACAGAAAGAAAGACCCTCTAGCACCCCACTAAAGGCTGTGTCTGGCATTCCACTCTACTCCAGCTCTGCCCTGCACTTTCTGGAGTTTTCAAGATCATCCTTTAGGAGGAGGCCCTCCTGAAACTCCCACCTGCCCAGGAGAAGCAGGTGCTAAAACACACAATCTGCCAAGAGGAAGTAAATTGATTCCACTTAGCAGGAGAGCTCCTTAGGCAAACCAAAGGAAAAGCCTTGGCCACAGACCATTCAGAGACCTCTCCAGGCTTGAAAAAGAAGGAAAGGGGAAAGTGGCTCCCTTTTCAGCGTTGAAATACAGCCTGCAGCATTATTGCTGTGGCCCTGGGGCTCCTGCCGCAGCACCACTTGGCCTGAGCTGTCTGCAAAGGCTCCCTGCCCACACCAGGCACTCCAGACACTGCCCTTGGACCCTAATGTGCAGGAGGTGGAGGGGCCTGAGGGCACAGCATTTCCAGTCTCTGGCTGTAATCACAGCTAATTGAAACTCTGCAGATTCAAAATTGGCTCCTGATTGAATTCAGAACTTTCGTTTAATTATCATTCACCTGAAAACTGATGCTTCCCTCAGTCTAAGTGGTTAACTGTTTCCTACCTTCTGAGACTCTTGGCTTCCCCTGAGCCCTGGAACTTGGACTAAAGAGTGATCTCCTTCAAGGGAGACTCCTAATTCAAGTTTCAACGAGGATAAGGCAAAATGTCAAGGAGTCAAGAAAGTGAAAAGCCAACTCATGATGGGAGAAAATATTTGCAAATCTGCTAAGGGTCTAGCATCCTGAATATATAAAGAAATCCTACAACTCAAAAGGAAAATTTTTAATGTGAATAGAGATTAGTATATGTTTTCTTTCAAAGGTGTTTTTAAATTACTGTTAACATTATAAAAGACTGTCATCTTGTATTTAATCTTTTGGGATTTGTTTTTCACTCATATTTAAAAAGATTCATTCATATTAATGTGTTGTTGGTAATTAACATTAAAATTTAATTCATAAGCATTTTTGTCCTGGCAAATGTTTAACAATCAACTTTCTAGAAAACAAAATATACACATTAAATAAGTTCTGGTCACCAATTCAGACCGGGGGTAGGGTTCCCCCCACCCGACCCCACCAAGCAATTCTCCGACACCAGCTTGGTGTCCTACCATTCAACTCAGTTTTCATAACATCTACCCAGAGATAGCGTCCGATTCTATACGTTCAGGGCTCAGTTCCACAAGATTCCCTTCTACTTCAGATGCAGTAGAAAGTTCAGGTTCTCACCTGTGCTTCTGACAAACTGGCTATAGATTGGAGGTGCCAATGACCCTCTTCTTGAGTTACAGGTTAAGGGTTCAGTCCTATAAGACTGCCCCCCACCGACTTCAGACGCCAACTGCAAGTCCAGATTGTCACCGGTGCTTCTGACTGAATGGCTATAGATCAGAGGTTTCCACAACCCCCGCTTAGGTTCAATTAATTTGCTCGAGTGGCTAGCAGAACTCAGAGAAACATTTTACTTACTAGATTACCAGTTTATTACAAAAGGATATAACAGAGGAACAGCCAGATGGAAGAGATGTGGGAAGGGCATGGAGCGTCCATGACCTCTCTGAGCACGCCACGCTTCCCAAATCTCCACGTGTTCACCAACACAAAAGCTCTCCAAACTCTGTCCTTTTGGGGTTTTACAGAAGCTTTATTACACAGGCATGATTGATTAAGCGTTGACCACTGGCCAACCTCCAGACCCTCTCCCTTCCCCCCAGAGTCGGGGGATAGGACTGAAAGTTCCATCCCTTTAATCACATGGTTGATTCTCCTGGCAATCAGCCCCCATCCTTAGGTGCTTTCCGAAAGTCACCTTCTTCTCTACAAAACCTGTTTTATTCTCTAAGCCTTCGACTGATTGGATGAGGCCCACCCATGTTACAGAGTGTAATCTGTTCTACTTAAAGCCAACTGATTGTAAACCTTAATCACATCTACAAAATACCTTCTCAGCAACAACTAGGCTAGTGTTTGATCAACAAACTGGGCTCCATAGCCTAGCCAAGTTGACACAAAAATTAACCTTCAGTCACATTCACAGGTACCAGGGGTTAGGACTTCAACATATCTTTTGGGGAGACACAATCCATGCCATAACAGGGATCCACATTAATTCTATTTTTAAACAGACAACTAGTTGTCCCTACAACAGATATGGAATAATTTGCCATTTCCTCACTGATTTGAAATGCTTATTCCTATTCATAAACTAAATACATATATTCATCTCCTCAAGTCTGTATTCTATTATAATAATCTATTTTTTATTTTTTCTTTTCTTGTGCCAATACTACAGTGTTTTATTTCCTATGGCTCTGTAGTATGTGGTAGTAAATCAAGTCCCTTCTCTTTTCAAAACTGTCTTGACTATTCTTCCATATTTTTTCCTTCCAGGTAAATGTGAACATCAGTTTATTTAGTTACGTAAATATTTAATGTTGGAGGGCTTCTGTTTAAACATGACATATTGATCAAATGCTTCTATTCCTCTACTTCCTGAAATCCTACAAATATGAAAGTAAAGCAGAAGAAAAGAAGTATAAACACATCTGGATAATAAAAACTGGAGGAGTCAATAGTAGACTGGAAGGTTCAGGATATTTCTGAAGATGGAAAGTAGATGAAGAAGCAGTAACTAATTTAGCCAAGCAAAGGTACATAGCAGTGACACAGCCTTGCTGCCTGGATAGGGGATTGTAAGATGGGGACAGCATTTCTCTGGAGGTGGGGTGGGGGTGTGGGAAGGAAAAAGGAGCACTGCCGGTGGAGATGTAAAGCTGAAAATGGGCTCCACATTTTCCCTCTTCTATTCCAACCCTGGGGATACCTCAGAAGTAAACAGAAAAGTATCAAAGAATCAAATTAAAGACTGTGAAGACGTTTAATTTAAAGGAGAAGTATGGAAGTGACTGAAGCCACTTGGAACTGCTTATAGATTATTTTCCTTATTGATAACAAGACACTTGTTGACAGGAATAGATCTAGAAACTTAGAATAAAAACAGAGTGGCAGGGCTTCCCTGGCAGCGCAGTGGTTGAGAATCTGCCTGCTAATGCAGGGGACACGGGTTCGAGCCCTGGTCTGGGAGGATCCCACGTGCCGCGGAGCAACTGGGCCCGTGAGCCACAGCTACTGAGCCTGCGCGCCTGGAGCCTGTGCTCCGCAACAAGAGAGGCCACGATGGTGAGAGGCCCACGCACCGCGATGAAGAGTGGCCCCCGCTCGCCACAACTAGAGAAAGCCCTCGCACAGAAACGAAGACCCAACACAGCCATAAATAAATAAGTAAATTTAAAAAAAAAAAACAGAGTGGCACTCCTGGGAATGCAATGTACAGCATGGTGACTACAGTCAATAATACTGTCTTACATGTTTGAAAGTTGCTAAGACAGTAGATCTTTAAAGTTCTTATCACAGGAAAAAAAATTTGTAACTATGTATGGTGATGGATATTAACTAGATTTATTTTTGTAACTATGTGTGGTGATCATTTTTGCAATAAATACATATATCGTAAAAAAAAAAAAAAAAAAGACTGTGAAGAGATGTAGGGAGACAGAGGGTGACTATGACCAGATGTGAGGAAGAAAGAGCAGCTCAGAACATAAAAGGCTCAGGCCTTACCACTGTAAGGAAAGGTTCTTTGAACTATACTCTGTGCTTCCACCTTGCTGTCCTGGGTGCATCGTGGCCCCTCTCAGGAGGGATAGAAAAACAGCAGCTCCAAATGGGCACCACAGAATAAGTGGGAGAAACGTCAAAGACAGAAGAGGTGGGAGAAACGTCAAAGTGCCTGAGCCTGACTGAGGTGAGGGTTAGGAAAACTGGGTGCCTTAAGAGTTCTCCCCTTCAGGGCTTCCCTGGTGGCACAGTGGTTGAGAATCTGCCTGCCAATGCAGGGGACACGGGTTCGAGCCCTGGTCTGGGAAGATCCCACACGTCGCGGAACAACTAGGCCCGTGAGCCACAATTACTGAGCCTGTGCGTCTGGAGCCTGTGCTCCGCAACAAGAGAGGCCACGATGGTGAGAGGCCCGCGCACCCCGGTGAAGAGTGGCCCCCGCTTGCCGCAACTAGAGAAAGCCCTCGCACAGAAACGAAGACCCAACACAGCCATAAATAAATAAATAAATAAACCCAAAGTTTAAAAAAAAAAAAAAAAAGAGTTCTCTCCTTCATAACCCTCTGTACTCGTAGAGCTTGCCAGTGACAAATCAGGGAGACACACCCTCAGAAAACAGGAGTGCTCAGGGATCTGCCCTACTGCCAACAAGTAGGGTCCCCGGTGAGAGGTTAGCAAAGTAGGGAGGGCAAGCCCAGTCTGTGTGTGCCTCTCCTTGCCCCCCTCCTTTCTTAACCCAACAAGAGCAGCTTGTGCTGAGACCTAGGTCTCGGTCTTTTCTTCAGTAACAATTCAAGCCAAGATAGCTAATACCCCCAGGGGAAGATGAACTCACAGGCAAAAACTACCAGATACCTGAGAAGAAGCACCGCCATAAAAGAAAGACAACAAACTGTACAACCAATACAAGATTAATTAGAACTAATGGAATAAATATATTAATAATTTAAAATAAGCATAATAAATAAAGAAAAGGAAGGGTGATGGTAAGATGAAGCAAAAAAAGTAGTTATGAAAAAGGATCAAATAGAAACACTGGATGTGAAAATTTTAATCAATGAAATAAAGAATTCAGTAAATGATATAAATAATAAAAATGAATTATATTGGGACAGAGATAGGTGAGCTGAGAGATCAGGTTGATGGGTTCTCCCAGAAGTCGTTGGGAAGGAATAAAGAGCTGGAAAATATAACAGAATTTGAAGCTAATAAAAATAAAAATAAGCTAAGATAAATACAGGTGTCACCATCTGTACAATAGGAAGCCTTGAAGAAAAGGAAAAAATGAAAAAAAGAATGTGTTGAAGAAAAAAAATACAAGGGTTTTCCAAGATTAAAAAAAGATGAAAGACCTCAGACTACAAGGGCTCATGGAGTGCATAATAAGATAGAATTAATGAGAAAAAATAAACATAAATATGATTTTTAATAAGTTAAATATAACTAATAAAAAGCACAAAAATAGAATTCAGAATTTTCAAACCAATATAAGAAAATTCTATCCAATGAAAGACAAGAAAAGGAAAAAGCAAAGAGAAAAAAGTAAAATATGGTAAGCATAAATTAGAAATAAGATAACTGAAATGAATACTAATATAAAATTACTTACATAATTTGTGTTATGGATTGAACTGTATCCCCCCAAAAAAAGTATATCAAAGTTCTAAATCCCAGTGCCTCTCTCAATGTAAGCTCATTTGGAAATAGGGTTATTGCAGATGTAATTAGCTAAATTAAGATGAGGTCATACTGAAGTAGGGTGGGGCCCTAATCCAATAAAACTGGTGTCCTTATAAGAAGACAGCCACGGGAACACAGAGACACATGGGGAGAATGCCACATAATTACAAAGGCAGAGACTGGAGTTATCCAGCTACAAGCCAAGCAATACCAAAGATTCCCAGCAAACCACCAGAAGCTAGGAAGAGACTGGGAAGGACTTTCCCACAGGTTTCAGAGGGATCATGGCCCTGCTGACACCTTGATTTGGGGCCTCTAGCCACCAGAACTGTGAGACAACACATTTCTGTTGTTTCCAGCCACCCAGTTTGTGGTACTTTGTTATGGGAGTCTTAGGAAACTAACACAATTTGCAATGAATTAAACTCACTAATCAAAAGACAGACACTCACAGACTGGATTTTTTTTTAAACGTAATATTCTAAAAGGAATATTCATAAAACAAAAGGTGAGGGCTTCCCTGGTGGCGCAGTGGTTGAGAGTCTGCCTGCCAATGCAGGGGACACGGGTTCGAGCCCTGGTCTGGGAGGGTCCCACATGCCGCGGAGCGAATAGGCCCGTGAGCCACGATTGCTGGGCCTGCGCGTCTGGAACCTGTGCTCCGCGACAGGAGAGGCCGCGATGGTGAGAAGCCCGTGCACCGCGATGAAGAGTGGCCCCCACTTGCCGCAACTGGAGAAAGCCCTCGCACAGAAACAAAGACCCAACACAGCCATAAATAAATAAATAAATAAAATTAAAAAAAAAAAAAAAGGTGATAGGAAAGTCACAAATAAAAGGACAGAAATGTATATGAGGCAATTTTGAACCAAATAAAACTAGGGAGCAAATTTAATATCAAACAAAATTGAATTCAAGGCAAAAAAATCATAAAAGGGGATGTTTTTAAAGAAAACAAAATCAGAAAGATATAACAATTGTGGACTTACATGCCCTTAAAACCATAGCTTCAAGGTGTAAAATGCAACAACATAACTACAGAGAAAAACACATAGGAATTGTAATTAGAAACTTTTTCGCAACCATCTGAGAAACTGATAGAACAAGCAGACAAATAATAAGCAATCATAGAGAATATTTAAATGAAATGATTCATAAATTTGAAATAGGAACTATATGGGAAGTGGGAAGAACTTTACAACATCGACCAACAAGTGAAGAAAGCACGTTTTTTTTTTTGTTTTGTTTTGTTTTTTGTTTTTTGTTTTTTTTAACATCTTTATTGAAGTATAATTGCCTTACAATGGTGTGTTAGCTTCTGGAAAGCACGTTTTTTGAGCACACATGAAACATTTAAACAATTCACGATTTACCAGATCACAAAGAGAGAGAGCCTCAACACAGTCCCCAAAATCAACATTATACATGTCAATCATCTTAACACAATGGATTAAAATGATAAATTATTAATAAAATCACTTTAAATCCTTGTACATCTAGAAAGCAAATGGCATAACACTAAAGAATCCTCAGGTTAATGAGGAAATATAGAGGAAATGATTAAATACTTGGAATTGAATGATAATGAGAAAAGGGCATGCCAGAATTTAAGAGACATAGCTAGAGCAGTCTTAAGAATAAAATTTATAGTTCTACTACCATATGACCCAGCAATCCCACTACTGGGCATATACCCTGAGAAAACCATAATTCAAAAAGAGCCATGTACCACAATTTCATTGCAGCACTATTTACAATAGCCAGGACATGGAAGCAGCCTAAGTGTCCATCAACAGATGAATAGATACAGAAGATGTGGCACATATATACTATGGAATATTACTCAGCCATAAAAAGAAACGAAATTGAGTTATTTGTAGTGAGGTGGATGGACCTAGAGTCTGTCATACAGAGTGAAGTAAGTCAGAAGGAGAAAAACAAATACCGTATGCTAACACATATATATGGGATCTAAAAAAAAAAAAAAAAAAGGTTTTGAAGAACCTAGGGGCAAGACAGGAACAAAGACGTAGATGTAGAGAATGGACTTGAGGATGCGGGGAGGGGGAAGGGTAAGCTGGGCCGAAGTGAGAGAGTGGCATTGACATATATACACTACCAAATGTAAAATAGATAGCTAGTGGGAAACAGCCGCATAGCACAGGGAGATCAGCTCGGTGCTTTGTGACCACCTTAGAGGGATGGGATAGGGAGGGTGGGAGGGAGACGCAAGAGGGAGGGGATATGGGGATATATGTATATGTATAGCTGATTCACTTTGTTATAAAGCAGAAACTAACACAACATTGTAAAGCAATTATACTCCAATAAAGATGTTAAGAAAAAGAGTAATATTTATAGTTCTGAACACATTTATCAGAAAACAATAACAATTGAAAACAAATGAGCTAAGGTTTTAACTCAAGAGTTCAGAGAATGAATGATAGACCAAATACAAAGAAACAATCAGAAAGAAAAAAATAAGGGCAGAATTCAATGAACAAGTGGACTACAGCAACAGCAACTATAAAATAGATAAGAATAACCAAACCAAAAGCTGGGCCTTCCAAAAGATTCCTAGATGTACTAACCTCCATCAAAAGCTCATCAAGGGGACCTATCTATGACACAGAAACAGACTCACAGACATAGAGAACAGATTTGTGGTTGCCAAGGGGAAGGGGGAGTGAGGGAGAGAGATGGACTGGGAATTTGGGATTAGCAGATGAAAACTATTATATGTAGAATGGATAAACAACAAGGTCCTACTGTATAGCATGGGGAACTGTATTCAGTATTCTGTGGTAAACCATAATGGAAAAGAATATGAAAAAGTATGTGTGTGCATATATATATAAAACGGAATCACTTTGCTGCACAGCAGCAATTAACACAACATTGTAAATCAATTATACTTCGACAAAATAAATTTTTTTAAAAAGCTTATCAAAGGCAAAAAAAGACACAGATATACAAAATTCAGAATTAAAAAAAAGAAAATACTTATAGACACAAAGAGATTAGTCATAAAAGAATATTATTAATAGCTATTCACTAACAAAATAAAAATCAAGATTAAATATTTTAAACTTTTATTGAAATTTTAAAATATATATAAAAATATAAAACTGACCCAATAAAAATTAGGAAATTTGAGCAAATTAATAACAAATAAAGATATTGAAAAGATTAACAACAACAGAAAAGGATACACAGCCCTATCTGTAACGGGGAAAAAAGGCCTTAGGCCAGATGATTTTACAGATGATATTTCAAAAAACAAGTACTTGTCTCTGGAACAGTTTGCTTCATAAAGTAGAAAAAGAGTGAAAGCCACCCAACTCATTCTGTTAGATTAGCATTAGTTTAATTCCCAACCCCTAAAAAGAATAGGAGGAGAAAATAAAACAACAGCTATTTTTCACTTATAAATCCCAAAATACTAAATGAAATATTTAAAAAAATAGATCATGATTAGGTAAGGTTTATTCCAGTAATATAAAAATCATTTGACAAGAGAAATCATTGCATATAATTTACACACCAGACCAAAGAAGAAAAATCAAATGATATTTCGATAGATAGAAAAAAAAGATTTAATAAAAATTACACATATATGTTTATGATTAAGTACCCTCAGAACAAAATAGGAATAAAAGGGAACTCCTTTACTTTAATAAAGGATCTAAACCCAAAAATACAGCAAACATCATACTCAGTGGAGAAGATCAGACATTAGACAGAGTGTTTACTATCACCTTTTGTGGGTATCCTAGCTAATGCTATGTGAGACTTTCAATAATCATTATAACAGCAACAACAAGAGTTTGTAAAAATTAAATGGGAGTGATAAAATTGCTATTATTTGCAAACTGTATGCTCATCTATGAGGAATGCCAAAGAAAAACTGTTAGATCTGATAAGAGTTCAGTATGGGGGCTGGATACAAAATCAATCTACAAAAATCAGTAGCATTTCTTTATAACTATCTAGAAAATAGAAAATAGATATTATTCACGATAGCAACAACATCTCTAACATACCTAGGAATAAGCCAGTAAAGAATGTGCACACTTCTAAGGGCATAAATTTCAAACTCTATTAAACTTTTTAAAGCTTGTTTAAAAGATACAAAGAAGATGAATAAATGGAGAGCTCTATTTTTCCCAAATTAATCTATAAAATCAATACAATCTAATTAAAATGTCAGCTGAATTTTTTGAGAAATTAAAGTCAATTTAAAAATACAGTACACCACATCACTGGTCATTAGGGAAAAGTAAATCAAAACCACAATGAGATGTCACTTCACACCCATTAGGATGGCTATCACAGAAAAAAAAAAAAAAAGGAAAACAGTGTTGGCTAAGATATGGAGAAAATAGAACCCTATGCTTGCTGGTGGGAATGTAAAATGGTGCAGCTGCTGTGTAAAACATTTTGGCATTTCCTCTAAAGTTAAACATAGGATTATCATATGATCCAACAATTGCACTTCTAGATATACACCCAAGAGTACTGAAAGTAGGACTTTAATGGATATTTGTATACCTATATTCATAACAGAATTATTCCCAATAACTAAATGGTGTTAGAATTTTCAGATATCGCTATGTATTGGGAAAGAGAAAACACTTTGGCCAACAAAAACCTTTTCCATTATTCCTCAAATCAACAATAGCTAGCATTGCAGCTCAAAACAAATGTCTCCAAAAGATGTGTTCTCATTTCACTAAAAGCAGTGATTACCACAGTGGGATGTGCCAGAAGACCTACGTAGTACAACAGAAGAATATGAGAGCTTCTAATCCACTAGCACTACCTCAGTCTATACATTTCCTATTTTCTATATAAGCTTTATAGCAGGTACATATATAATTATCAATGTACACATATAAACTTTATGAATAAATACACAAGCAAAGCAAGTGTATGCTTAAAAATGTTTTACTAATAGGGAAGCACAGTGAAAAATTTTGGAGACCCTAATGTAACATGCAGTCCAGTGTGTTATGCTTAAAACCATTCTTGGTAGTGACAGACTTAGCAGGTACCTGAAACATCAGGGTCTGTGTCCCCAGACCAAAGTCCAGCTCAGTTAACTCTGGGTCATTTCATCCCAGTCCCATAAACAGGGGAAATTCTGGTAGAACAATGAAGGGAGATGAGGGAGTCAGAAATAGAGACTGGAGGGAGAATTGGCTCTTCCAGGTCACTGGCTTATTCATGGGCAACATCCCAGGATCTAAAAATAGAAGAAACATCTGCAGTTGCCTCCTGGAGCTTGGGCTTGGATGAGCCCAAGGACAAGCCCTCACAGACTGGTAGCCATGATGTCAGCACTGGCCTCCTCAGGTGACCTCAGCAAATAATGGCCAGGAGCCAAAGCAGATATGTTTCCAAAGCCAGGGTCCTCACAGTAAAGCAAGAGAACCAGGAATAAACAGGGACTGTAGTTCTTTAACAGAGAGCTGGCTCTTGCTTCTGAGTTCAGAGACTGGCTGCAGTGTGGGGAAAGGAAAGGAGAAGGATGGAAGAGGAGCTCAGAAATCAGAGGGAGTATTCTCTGGTTATTCTCAAGGAAGGATTCTCATCTGTTCTCCAGGATGACTTCTGGACTAGGTGTTGGCTCAACATTATTTTTTGTTTCTTTTCTATGAATTTTCCTTTGGGCTTTCTGAGCCTGGCACATTGGTATTCAAAAACACTACAGGAGAAGGAATTCCCTGGTGGTCCAGTGGTTAGGACTCAGCACTTTCGCTGCCAAGGCCCGGGTTTGATCCCTGGTAGGAGAACTAAGATCCCAGGAGCTGCGTGGCATGGCCAAAAAAAAAAAAAAAAACTACTACAGGAGAGAAAAGAAGAAGAGTTCATAAATGCAAGCACTTGCTCTAGACTCTGAGGAGAATTTGATTTCTGACCAGTTTCTCAACCCTTGATGACTCCTGTAAGCATCTTTGGGTCTCTGCCTCGTGAAAATCCAGAAGGAAAGGAGGGGAAATAAATCACAACCCTCCTTCTCCCCCTTCTTGGAAGAAAGGGAAGAAGTAGGTGAGGAGATAGAAAAAGCGGAGGGAAAGGAGAAGAGCTCTTGTTCACACTGAAGAAAAGGAACAAAATTCAGGGAAGATACCCACAGAGGAGCAGTTGCTCATAAACAGGCTTCCTCTTCCTCCCTTCCTCCCCTCATTCCCCATCTCCCAAACCAAGTCCAATTCCTTCATTTCATCTGGATCTGCCCTCCAATTTCATCTTGCCCATTTCCCAAAGGAATTTTTAAAATAGGTGTTACATAGACAGGGGTTAATTGGTAACCATTTGGATGAACCACGTATCTTTTCTCATGCTTTCCTTCCCTTTACTCTCCAAGAAAAGGGATGAAATATATCTGGTCAAGATGGGCAAGGAGTTCATGTCTGATAAACTCCACTACTTCAAACATGTAGCAATGAAGTAAAAAGTGAAAACAAACAAATAAACAACAACAAAACCCAAACACATAACTAGGCTCAAGTATGAGATATGCATCTCTATTGATCAGAAATAAGACACAAACAAACAAATCAAAAGGTAAGCCCAGATGGAGCTGTGAGCTTGCTGTGCTCTGGGCCAGGAGCAGGGAATGGAGGTTAGGAGTTCAACTCCTGGGATAAAGGAGTTTAAAATATTTCACACAAAGCAGAGGACTGGATCTAGGAGTTTTTACTACCCCACTCCTCTCCCAGATGAAAAAAGGAAGCAAAAAACTATAGGTGACAAATGTTGTCCAAGGGTACATCTCTTTGTAAGCTACAACCTCATACCAGGTCCTGGGATCTGTGACAACCCACCATCTCCTGGGGGAGAACTCTGAGTAGCTTTTATAAGACCTAGTTTTGAAATAGAGACCAAGTAAGCTGGGAGGAGGTAAATGCAAATCACTAACCAAGAAGGAAGACACAGCAAGGAGGCCACTGTTTGCACGCTGAGAAGAGAACTCTCACCAAAGCCAACCCTGCTGGCACCTTGAGCATGATTCTGGCCTCCAGAACTCCATGTGGCTGACAGGGTCTTGGTGCTCCAGCCAGGTGTCAGCCCTGTGCCTCTGAGATGGGAGAGCCGAGTTCAGGAAATTGGTCCATCAGAGACCTCTGGGCTCCACGTAATATCGAACGGCGAAAGCTCTCCCAGAGCTCTCCATCTCAATGCTAAGACCAGCTCCACTCAATGAACAGCAAGCTACAGTGCTGGGCACCCTATGGCAAACAACTAGCAAGACAGGAACACAACCCAATCATCAGCAGAGAAGCTGCCGAAAATCATAATAAGGTCACAGACACCCCAAAACACAGCACTGGACGGGCGGTCCTGCCCACCAGAAAGACAAGATCCAGCCTCATTCACCAGAACACAGGCAACAGTCCCCTCTACCAGGAGACCTACATGACGCACTGAACCAACCTCAGCCACAGGGGGCAGACACCAAAAACAACGGGAACTACAAACCTGCAGCCTGTGAAAAGGAGACCCCAAACACAGTCAATTAAGCAAAATGAGAAGACAGAGAAACACACAGCAGATGAAGGAGCAAGGGAAAAACCCAGCAGACCAAACAAATGAAGAGGAAATAGGCAGTCTACCTGAAATAGAATTCAGAGTAATGATAGTAAAGATGATCCAAAATCTTGGAAATAGAATGGAGAAAATACAAGAAACGCTTAACAAGGACCTAGAAGAACTAACGAGCAAGCAATGATGAACAACACAATAAATGAAATTAAAAATTCTCTAGAAGGATTCAATAGCAGAATAACTGAGGCAGAAGAACGGATAAGTGACCTGGAAGATAAAACAGTGGAAATAGCTATCACAGAGAAGAATAAAGAAAAAAGAATGAAAAGAATTGAGGACAGTCTCAGAGACCTCTGGGACAACATTAAACACACCAACATTCTAATAATAGGGGTCCCATAAGAAGAAGAGAAAAAGAAAGTGACTGAGAAAATATTTGAGAGATTATAGTTGAAAGTTTCCTTAATATGGGAAAGGAAATAGTCAATCAAGTCCAGGAAGCTCAAAGAGTCCCGTACAGGATAAATCCAAGGAGAAACACGCCAAAACACATATTAATCAAACTATCAAAAATTAAATACAAACAAAAAATGGCCACCACCACTCTGATACCAAAGCCAGGCAAAGATGTCACAAAGAAAGAAAACTACAGGCTAATATCACTGATGAACATAGGTGCAAAAATCCTCAACAAAATACTAGCAAACAGAATCCAATAGCACATTAAGAGGATCATACACCATGATCAAGTGGGGTTTATCCCAGGAATGCAAGGATTCTTCAATATACGCAAATCAATCAATGTGATACACCATATTAACAAATTGAAGAAGAAAAACCATATGATCATCTCAATAGATGCAGAAAACTACTAGAGCTACTCAATGAATTTTGTAGATTAGCAGGATACAAAGTTAATGCACAGAAATCTCTTGCATTCCTATACACTAATGATGCAATATCTGAAAGAGAAATTAAGGAAACACTCCCATTTACCATTGCAACAAAAAGAATAAAACACCTAGGAATAAACCTACCTAAGGAGACAAAAGACCTGTATGCAGAAAACTATAAGACACTGACGAAAGAAATTAAAGATGATCCAAACAGATGGAGAGATATATCATGTTCTTGGATTGGAAGAATCAACATTGTGAAAATGACTCTACTACCCAATGCAATCTACAGATTCAATGCAATCCCTATCAAACTACCAATGGCATTTTTCACAGAACTAGAACAAAAAATTTCACAATTTGTATGGAAACACAAAAGACCCTGAATAGCCAAAGTAATCTTGAGAAAGAAAAACAGAGCTGGAGGAATCAGGCTCCCTGACTTCAGACTATACTACAAAGCTACAGTAATCAAGACAGTATGGTACTGGCACAAAAACAGAAATATAGATCAATGGAACATGATAGAAAGCCCAGAGACAAACCCACGCACATATGGTCACCTTATTTTTGATAAAGGAGGCAAGAATATACAGTGGAGAAAAGACAGCCTCTCCAATAAGTGGTGCTGGGAAAACTGGACAGCTACATGTAAAAGAATGAAATTAGGACACTCCCTAACACCATAGAAAAAATAAACTCAAAATGGATTAAAGACCTAAATGTAAGGCCAGACACTATAAAACTGTTAGAGGAAAACATAGGCAGAATACTCTATGACATAAATCGCAGCAAGATCCTTTTTGACCCACCTCCTAGAGAAATGGAAATAAAGACAAAAATAAACAAATGGGACCTAATGAAACTTAAAAGCTTTTGCACAGCAAAGGAAACCATAAACAAAATGAAAAGACAACCCTCAGAATGGGGGAAAATATTTGCGAATGAAGCAACTGACAAAGGATTAATCTCCAAAATATACAAGCAACACGTGCAGCTCAATATCAAAAAAACAAACAACCCAATCCAAAAATGGGCAGAAGACCTAAATAGACATTTCTCCAAAGGAGATATACAGATTGCCAACAAACACATGAAAGAATGCTCAGCATCATTAATCATTAGAGAAATGCAAATCAAAACTACAATGAGATATCACCTCACACAGGTCAGAATGGCCATCATCAAAAAATCTATAAACAATAAATGCTGGAGAGGGTGTGGAGAAAAGGGAACCTTCTTGCACTGTTGGTGGGAATGTAAATTGATACAGCCACTGTGGAGAACAGTATGGAGGTTCCTTAAAAAACTATAAATAGAACTACCATACGACCCAGCAATCCCACTACCGGGCATATACCCTGAGAAAACCATAATTCAAAAAGAGTCATGTACCACAATGTTCATTGCAGCTCTATTTACAGTAGCCAGGACATGGAAGCAACCTAAGTGGCCATCGACAGATGAATGGATAAAGAAGATGTGACACATATATACAATGGAATATTACTCAGCCATAAAAAGAAACGAAATTGAGTTATTTGTAGTGAGGTGGATGGACTTAGAGTCTGTCATACAGAGTGAAGTAAGTCAGAAAGAGAAAAACAAATACCGAATGCTAACACATATATATGGGATCTAAAAAAAAAAAAAAAATTGTTATGAAGAACCGAGGGGCAGGACAGGAATAAAGACGAAGACCTACTGGAGAATGGACTTGAGGACACTGGGAGGGGGAAGGGTAAGCTGGGCCAAAGTGAGAGAGTGGCATGGACATATATACACTACCAAATGTAAAATTGATAGCTAGTGGGAAGCAGCCGCATAGCACAGGGAGAGCAGCCGCATAGCACAGGGAGATCAGCTCGGTGCTTTGTGACCACATAGAGGGGTGGGATAGGGAGGGTGGGAGGGAGACGCAAGAGGGAGGGGATATGGGGATATATGTATATGTATAGCTGATTCACTTTGTTATAAAGCAGAAGTTAACACACAATTGTAAAGCAATTATACTCCAATAAAGATGTTAAAAAACAAAGCAAAACTAAGTGCAGTGCAGATAGGCAACCTACCCAATAAAGAGTTCAAGATAACATTTGTAAAGATGCTAAAAGTACTTGAGAGAAGATAGATAGGATGAACGCACAGAGAAGTTTAACAAAGAGTTAGAAGATATAAAGAAGAACCAAGCAGAGCTGAAGAACACAATAACTGAAATTTTAAAAATACACCAGAAGGAATCAACGGTAGATTCGATGATACACAGGAATGTATCAGGGAGCTGGAAGACAGAGTAGTGGGCATCACTGAAGATGAACAGAAAAAAGAAAAAAATAGAAAAAGACTGGAGAACAGTTTAAGAGACCTCTGGAGTAACATCAAGCATACTAATATTTGCAATATAGGATCCCAGAAGAAGAGAGAGAGAAAGGGGCAGAGAACATATTTGAAGACATAAGAGCTGAAAACTTTCCTAACCTTGGAAAGGAAACAGACATCTACGTTCAGGAAGCACAGAGAGTCCCATACAGGATCAACCCAAAGGGGATCACACCATCAACAAAACAAAAAGACAGCCTACTTAATGGGAGAAGATATTTGCAAATGGTACGCCAGATAAGGGGTTAGTATTCAAAATATATAAACAGCCCTTACAAGTCAATATCAAAAATACAAACAAACTGATCAAAAAATGGGCAAGAGACCTAAATAGATATTTTCCCAAAGAAGACATACAGATGGCCAACAGGCACATGAAAAGGTGCTCAACATCACTAATCATCCAGGGAATGCAAATCAAAACAACAATGAGATATCACCTCACACCTCTAAGAATGGCTATTAAAAAATTATAACAAATAGCAAATGTTGTCAAGGATATGGACAAGAGAACCTTCATAAACTGTTGATGGGAATGTAAATTGGTGCAGTAACTTTGGAAAACAGTACAGAGGTTCCTCAAAAAATTAAAAATAGAACTACTGTATGATCCAGCCATCCCACTTCTGGATCGATATCCAAAGGAAATGCAAACAGGATGTCGAAGAGATATCTGCAATCCCATGTTCATTGCAGTATTATTTATAATAGCCAAGATATGGAAGCAACTCAAGTGACCATCAATAGATGAATGGATAAAGAAGATGTGATATATATATAATGGAATTTTACTCAGCCATAAAAAAGAATGAAATGCTGCCATTTGCAGCAACATGGATGGACCTAGAGGGCATAATGCTAAGTGAAATAAGTCAGACAGAGAAAGACAAATACTTTATAATTGCACTTTTATGTGGAATCTAAACAATAAAACTAATGAACAAACATAAGAAAACAGAAACAGTTATAGATACAAAGAACAAACTGATGGTTGCCATAAGAGAGGGGAGTGGGGAGAGGAAAGAAATAGCTGAGGGAGGTTAACAGGTACAAACTTCCACTTGCAAAATAAATGAGTTACAGGTATGAAATGTACAGCATTGGGAATATAGTCAATAATTCAGTAATATCTTTGTATGGTGACATATTGTAACTAGAATTACTGTGATGGTCATTTTGAAATATGTAGAAAAAAATCACTATGTTGTGTAACAGGAACTAACATAGTATTGTAGCTCAGTTATACTCAAGAACAAACAAACGTACAAACAAGCTCACAGGAAAAGAGGTCATGTTTGTGGTTATCAGAGGTGGAGGTAAAGAGGAGGGGGAATTGGGTGAAGGAAGTCAAAAGTTCCTATAAACTTCCAGTTAAAAAATAAAGAAGTACTAGTGATGTAATATACAGCATGATAAATATAATTAACACTGCTGTGTGTTATATATGAAAGTTAAGAGAATAAATCCTAAGAGTTCTCATCACACAAAAAATTTCCTATTTCTTCAATTTTGTATCTATATGAGATGATGAACATTCACTAAACTACTGTGATAATCATTTCATGATGTATGTGAGTCAAATCATCATGCTGTACACCTGGAACTTATGCAGTGCTGTATGTCAATTGTATCCCAATAAAACTGGAATTTTGAAAATTGAGGAGAGAGAGGTCAAACTCATAACGCTGATCGCTTTAGGGGTGAGGAGCGAGGGAAGAGGAACTGGGTTTGAAAGAGACGTTAGCCTTTTCAGTAATGTTCTTTTTGGGGGGGTTTAGTAAGGAAAATATAATATCGTGTTACTTAAAAAATCAAAAATGAAATTTTTAATTGGACAAGTGGGTTGCAAAACCCAAGGGGTGAGCATATGGAGTCTTTCATAAAAAGCCATAAATTTGTTACATGTGTTCCCAGAAACAGGACTCTAGGACTGTGTTCAGAGACACAGCCATCAGTCAAATACAGTATATGAAAGGTTGTGACTCAGGCTGAAAGAGGCAAAGCCAAGAGGTTCTGGATGCTTCCATCGAAATCTGTCCTAGAACTCAAAACAGAATCCTGTAACTGGGGATGGCAGAAGTTGACCCAGCTACCTAAGACCAGAAGGACCAAGCAACATTCTGGTCAGGGACACGATGGGTTTGATTTTTTAAATCTAGGGCCAGATCAGAACATTTTCGGCATGCTAGGCATATAATTGTTTCGTTGCCATCAAAGGTGAGCTGAGAATAATAACCTCACTTGTTCATTGTGGATTCTGTGCCAGAGACTTTCATTTAAATCTCACAACAATCATTTGACCCGATATTGTTCATCATTCTTCGTGGAGGAGCCCGAGACACAGAGGGTTCAGTGACTCAAGGTTTCAGAGCCAATACATGACAGTGCCAGGATTTATACCCAAGTCTTACTAATTCCAGAGCACTTATTTTATACATTTTGCTATGCTGTGTCTCTATTAGCATGCACATATGTACTAAAATGCAACATGACTCAAAAGAGAGTCAAGAACATTCATAACTGTTTGGTTTTTTTTTTTGGTCAATGAGCTTTTATAATGCCCTGTTCCCTGTTCCACTTTGGTGACTTGCTACTTAGTGTTTTCCTCAGACCAGTAACATGGGCATGACCTAAAAGCTTGTTAAAAATGTAAAACCTCAGGCCCTACTAAGTCAGAACCTACACTTTAACAAGATACCCAGGTAATTGTTATGCACGTTAAATTTAGAGAAGGAGAGCTTCAGCGGATTGAAACATGAAGAGTTCAAAATGGTGTAATTGATTATATTCAATTTTAAATAAATAAATTTTAAAATTATTGATCTAAGCCTCTTAGCATAAACACTGCACCTTATTTTTCCTGTTCATGAGTTTTGTATTAGTTAGTTAAAAGTTTTTTTAAAGTTTGTCAAAAACCTTTAGGTAGACCTCGTCTGGACCGATGGGCTGCCAACTAGACAAAAAAATCAGGTTTCTGACCTCCTCTTTGAGCCTTCAGGGAATTCAATCTTCTAATTAAGACTTAGAAAGTGAAATCTTCCCACCTGAGCTCCCACGACTTCATGATTCTATGATGTCCAACCCTCCCAACCCACCCCAGAGGTGAACTTGTTTGCCCAGTTTTTGAAGCTGCAGGCCTCACCCAGTTTGTGTTCCTTGTCATGTCCCAGACCCCTTGCTGTAGATCAGCCAGGTGACAGAGTTCTGGCCAACAGGATATAGGAGAAAGTGATGTGTGCCACTTCCAGACCCAGCCCCCAGCAAGTGCCACACCAAATGTGCCACCTGAAAGGCTGGCAGAACCACAAAATGGAAGGAGCTTGGCTGGGTCCCTGAGTCACCACCTGGAGGGGAGCTGCACAGTAGCATAACCCAACCCCATCGACAGAAACTTTTATGTTGCCAAGCCTCTGAGATTTGAGGACTGTAGTTACAGTGGCTAGTACTAGTTTCAGTGGCTATTACTAGTTTCAGTGGCTAGATAGCTCTGACTAACATACAGTCCAAGCTAGCATCCAGCCCAAGAAGCCAGAAAAGGGGAGATTCTCTGAGCGTTTGAGACAAGAGTGAGTGAACGTCATTGCTTGTGTATTACTCAGGGTCACTCCATGAACAGAATGGCCTTCTGCCAGAAAATATTTAAAGTCATGATTCTATGTGTATAAACTAGTTTCACAACTGGTGAATTAAAGTTCTGCCTTACAATAGAGATGAAAATTTTATCTGAGCCTAGAGAATTGTCACTGTAATCCAATGAGTAATTATTTGCAAGTGTTGGTGGGAGGGGTGGTGATATATTCAGTATTCAGACACTGCCTGAAACAGCCAAAGACTTTTTAAAATATAAACGCTGATTATAGATTTGTTGTTAGAATTAATGCCCTTATTTTATATACTTACTCGGTACGATTGTACTAGGTTGGAAATCTTATCTCAAGAGGAATATAAAGTGAAAATCAACCGTTTCTTGAAATAGCAAAGAGTGCATATAAAAGACACTTGTGAAAGCTGGAGAGTGAACATTACAAAAATCAGAATTACATAGAAAGAAATTGATTTCTAAGAAAAGAAACTGAATAAATATTAAAGTGTTGTGTTATAAGAGAAGTGTTTATGTCCAAATTCACTCTGATTTTTATCAACACTGACATTATGTTGAAGACAGTCTGTTAAAGTGTGAGTCCAAATATTGAATGGAATGTCCAAACAGCTTAGCTGTTTGTTTGTGCAGTAGTTTTTAGACACAAATGGGTTTGTTATCATTTGTTATTTTTTAATGAACCTGTGGACTCACTGAGGCTCCCTTTGGGAGGGCTTGGCATAAGAAATTTGGGCTTCGTAGGGTTTTAGAGCCTGGAGTGAGAGCAAAATTATTTTTGGAGGATAAAGTCCTTATTAAGTACAGGGTAGATGTATTGGAAAAGCTTCAGTCCTTTCCTCCTGAGCAGAGGAAGACTCAGTTCTCCTCTGTGTTTCTCTTTTACTCTCACACTACTTCCACACTTACAATTTAATGACAACAGATGCGGGGGGGTTCCCCCCCCCCCCACAAAGCAGTTCTCTGTGACACCAGCTGGGTGGTCCTATGGTTTAACTCAACTCTGACACTATCTACCTGGAGATAGCATCAGGCCCCACAGTTGAGGGCTCAGTCTCACAGGACTGCCCTTTCTGCCCACTTCAGATGCCAGTCACAAGTCCAGGTTATCACCTGCGCTTCTGACAGATCTGTTATAAATCAGAGATACCCAGGAGCCCCTCCTCAGGTTCGATTAATTTGCTAGAGCGACTCACAGAACTCAGGGAAACCCTTATGTTCAACGGTAAATTAAGCATCTGATAAAGGATACAGATGAACAGGCAGATGAAGAGATGCAGAGGGTGAGGTCTGGGAGGGTCCTCAGTGCAGAAGCTTCTGACCCCATGGAACTGGGGTGAGTCACTTTCCCAGCATGTGGGAACCTGGAAGTTTTCTGAACCCCGTACTACTGGGATTTTATGGAGGCTTCCTCACATAGGCATGATCAATTATTATCTCCATTTCCAGCCCCTCTCCCCTCTCCAGAAAAGTGGGGTGGGGGGGCAGGGCAGGGCTGAAAATTCCAGGCTTCTAATCACTGCTTGGTCTTTCCAGTGACCAGCCCGCATCCAGAAACCATCAAGGAGCCCACTCAGAGTCTTCTCATTAGAACAAAAGATGCTTCTGTTGATCTTATTACTTAGGAATTTACAAGGGTTTTAGGAGCTCTGTGCCAGGACCTGGGGGCAGAGACCATTACATACATTCTCTAGAATCTCACAGTAGGTGACATGGGGAAGAAACTGACAGTGTCAGTAAGCCCAGTTTCAGAGATTTACAAGGATTCAGAGATTATGACAACCTGGAAAAATAGCAGTGGAATTGGAGAAAAACAGAGGAAAGAAATGTACTGGGGAAAATATAGACCAAAAGTGATAACTGGATAGAGGTAAAGGAGAAAAAATATTAAAGTTTTACACCTGGGTGTCAGGAGAAGGACAGAAGCCTGACAGGGGTGTTGGGAGGGGCTGTTGGAAGAGGAAGGAAGGTGACGATGGTGAGATCTATGTTCACAAAGGCTAGAAGAGCAGAAAGGTCCTTCTTGGTTGGCAAGCTGTGTTTCCGCAGGTGTAGAGACAGAAAGACGAGCAGTATGCGTGTAAAACAAAGAAAAACCCAGGCCAACCTGAGAGGGTCTTCCGGAGACAACTGTGGTATTCAGGAAAGAGCACAGTACATAGGATAGAGCGGATCTGCTTCTGAATCCTAGCTCTGCCCTCGCGAGCTGTGTGATCTCGGGCAATTTACTTAACCTTTCTGGCCTTCAGTTTCCTCCTCTATAAAATGAGATAAAACAATAGATCACTAAATAGAAGTCATTCTTTTTTCTTGATTCTTTAAGACTATTTCCCAAACTCATCTCAGATACAGGCATTCCTGGGATCACACGGGAAATTGTTATTTAATCCCATCTCCCTTGGCCTGTCTGTAAAACAAGGATAATATTGTTTACATCTGTGGTTCTTGAGAGTTATGTATGCAATAAAATCGCCTATGGAATATTTTTAAAATACAGATTCCTGAGCCCCCATCCAAGAACTTCTGAATCAATACTTCTGGGCTAGAGTCCAGGCATCAATATCTTTCTAGTTGAGAACCACTCACTAGTCCATATCAAAAGCTGCAGTGATGATGGAATAAAACAATGGCAACCAACCCATATGGCACAGTTCCTGGCACAGAGTGGTTGCTTAGTAAGTGGTGTTGATTGAAATGGTGGGATAGTGATGGGGGTGAGTAGTGGGAATGGGGCAGGGTTGGGGGGTGGGGGTAACGGTGACGGAGGGGAGGTCGTGCCAGTGGAGGTGGTGAGTGAGGATAGTGGGTGGTGAGTGGTGGAAGCCAAGTCCTTGAAGGCCCCTAACTCAGCAAGATTTAGACTTTTCCTGGTAGAGCACAAGGAGGCAGTGAACGGAGGCTTCCTACGGGAACAAGCATTCATTTTCGCTTCCATTAGGCATTTCTTCCTGGACTGAATCAAAAAAGAGACAGCTCCTTGGAAATCACGTTCAACTGTCCTCAGAGGTAAGAAATAAAACTGAAACCACAAACTTCAAAATTGTACTATGACTGGCAAAATATATCAATTCCATGAACCCACATTTTGAAATACAAACTAAGATCAAAATATTTTAACATTAGCTCAAACAGAGCCACAGCCTTCATAATAAGATGATAGGGGAAAAGATTTAACAGTAATTCCATAGGAGCTCAAGTTCCAAAGACAAAACCACTGACTATTTCTGAAATTCACTTGGTTTACTGATTCTGACCAATCCTTGCCCAGACCTCACTTACTAACCTCTCCCCTAAAACCGTCCTACCCCAAGAGCCCACTAACCTCCCCCTTTTGAGCCGCTACTGAGACTCTGTCAAGATGATGTTCCCCTTTCTCAGCATGTTTTAAAAACTCAGTTTTGCATAATCACTAGGTTTCCTTGTGGTCTCTGTAAGGGGGCTTCAGCAAGGAAGGTGGGGACCCATGGCCCTTTGCTCTTAGAATGTCAGCTTGTTTCATTAAAACAGCCTGTCCAGCCTCAGGATCCACTAAACATGGAAAATGGAAAATGGCTCATTGGCGACCAAGCACTTTGAAGAGGTCAGGGAGTTACCTCCGCTCAGAATCAAAATTCTGAGATGTTGAGACAAATCCTCAAAGTTAAATTTATGAGTCTTTTCATATTTATTTCAAAAAGGGACCTGGAGCCTGGAGGAACCATCAAATAGGACATTTGACTTTCAACACTCAGAGTTCTCTGGGCATTTCCTAAAGAGAGAAAAAAACTGGTGGAAAAGCAAAGGGCAAGGTGTCTGCCTTACCGGCCCAAGGCTAGAGGACAGGCCACCCTTAAAAACCGCCCGTGTCGGGCTTCCCTGGTGGCGCAGTGGTTGAGAATCTGCCTGCCAATGCAGGGGACACGGGTTCGAGCCCTGGTCTGGGAAGATCCCACATGCCGCGGAGCAACTGGGCCCATGAGCCACAACTACTGAGCCTGCGCGTCTGGAGCCTGTGCTCTGCAACAGGAGAGGCCACGACAGTGAGAGGCCCGCGCACCGCGATGAAGAGCGGCCCCCGCTCGCTGCAACTAGAGAAAGCCCTTGCACAGAAACAAAGACCCAACACAGGCAAAAATAAATAAATAAATAAATAAATTTATTAAAAAAAAAAAACCAGAAACTGCCCGTGTCCTTCCTGTGGGCCGGACCAGCACCCGGAGGCGTGGTGGGAGGGTGTTCCAAGGGCGACCCCACTTACTCACACTCAGACAGCACTCACCGCCGCCCTCCCCCGGGCTCTAGCTCCTGCTCTAGACTGCCCCACGTTCTTTGATTCCTCCCAAACTCTGCCCCATGCTGTTTGTTCATAGGCATCAAGGTTATGGTGGTTTAACATTGAGCAGACAGGAGTAAAACCATGTGGGCAAATGGGAACTTCCTCACCCTTCAGTTTGGGGGATTTACTATTACCTTAAAGCAGAAGGGCTTGAAATAGCCAAATATATGTACGTGTATTCTCCTTTGGTTCATTATTCTTCCAGCTAGCTGTTTTTAAAGATCCCAGTGAGTCGTCCACATGTTTCTTGCCTAACGCCTTTCACAGCTTCCTGATAGGGTAGGAGTCTGAAACTGTCATCCGTACCCTGATCTGTAAATTGATCTCACAAGGGGACCACATCCCCCTCTTTTCCTTGGGAGTCTGTTCCGGTGTAATTATTAATAGCCTCCCTTTCACTCTCAAAGTGGTTCAGTTTGAGCAATAAATTATGTGGTGACCCCACTAATCTGACAATTTCAAAGGGGAACTAATGGTACAGTACATTTAATGAGCCCTTACTATATGCTGCACATGATTACAAATATATATATTGAGATTCTAAATATATAAATTTCTTCCACCCTCACCAAGTCTCTACGAGGTTAAATAAAATCATTGTTCCCATTTTACTTATGAGAAAATCAAGGCATAGGAATAAATAACTTGCTCAAGATTATACAATCTGACTTCAGAACCTATATTCTTAACCACTATCCATGGCTGCCTCCTGAGATGCTGGATCTTTACTCCAGAAAACCTGGACAGCCTGAGATGGTCTGATTTAGACTTGGGTGTGCTGAAGCCCACAGAAAACAGAAAGAAGTTAAGCCCACAGAAGAAAAAGAGAAATCAGAAGGTAGCCCCGCCCCGCCCCGCCCCGCCACGCAGCCTAGAATAGTTTCCTAGGACTGCTGTAAGAAACTTATGGCTTATGACAACAGAAATTTATTCTTTCACAGTATGGAGGCCAGATGTCTGAAATCGAAGTGTCAGCATGGCCATGCCCCCTCTGCTCCAGGGGAGAAACCTTCCTTGACCCTTTATCATCTGATGGCTCCAAGTGTTCCTTGGCTAATGGTAACATCACTGCAATCTCTGCCCCTGTCTTCACATGACCTTCTTGTATGTGTCTGTGTATCAAATCTCCCTCTTTTTTCTCTTACAATAACACTTGTCATCGGATTTAGGGTCCTTTAAATCCAGGATGATTTTATCTCAAGATCCTGAACTTAATCACAATCTGCAAAGACCATTTTTCCATCTAAGGTCAAATTCATGGGGTGCAGGGATTAGAACATAGACAAATTTGGGAGGGGGGCACCATTCAATCCACTATACCTCTTGACATGCATTGTAAGAGTAAGAGGTATAGTTCCTGTAATCTGTATAAACCTAGGAGTATATTAAGACAATGTATTCCTTTGAGCCTGTCTTAAGAAGTCATTTTATTCTTCCCTGCAGAGCTCCTTAATTTTACCTACTTAAGAAAACTTCCCAAGTTACCATCAGGAAAAAAAAAGTAAGTGTCTTTATCTTTACTAGAAAACCCGCAGAAGTTAACAGAGGCCAGAATAATGAAGAGAAGCCACTCGTTTCCTCCTCCTGAAAGCCCTGCTCCCCTCTGCCTGCCTGGGAACCCTCCACTAAGCCCAATGCCACTCTGCGAGGCTCCCCTTAAATCACCCTCTCACCGGCCCCTACTCACAATCCCGCAAAGATACAGTTGGCTTTCTGTTGACCTTGGCTAATTAGCTGTGTGACTTCAAGCTACTCATTTCAACTCTCTAGGCTTCTGTTTCGTCCTCGGTGTGGGGAAGAAAGGGCAGACAGTTTGACCTTGAATTCTAGCCATAGAGTTGAAGTTGTTCAGCCTGGAAACCACCATCTCTGCTGCAAAGCCTCCATCTGGTCGTCTCTGCTCAGGGACTAGTATTTCCTCTTTTCTCAGTCCAAGCCTAGTTTTTTGCTGTTCTCTTGCCTGCAAAGGACTCTCTCCGAGGCTGATCTTTCTCATCTTCTCCACGAAAGGTCTTCGCTACCTCGGACAGATCTTCATCTCCAGGCAGGACCCCACCCTTCTTCTTATTCTCACTCCCAGAGTTCTTCCCTTCCCTCTGAAGATGTCAGAGCAGAATCCTTTACTCTTTATTCAGCTCCTGTTTCCTCCCCAGTAACGAACCTTATTTTTATTTAATGAAGACGCGCAGAGACACTCTTAGCCAAGCACCACAGAACCTTGGTTCCAAACAGGAACATTTGGAATTCATCACATCCCATTGCCAGCCAGAAAGGGAGTATGATGAGAAAGAACTTGCTGCGGGGCTTCTATGCCTTCCCTGTGAGAGGTGACAGATGGTTCCCAACCAACAATAAATACCTAGTCACGCTGGATTAAAAAACAGTGCACGTTAAACCAAAAAGACAGAGATGGGGAGCAGATTGACAACCATTTGTCCTGTAGCTTATGTTTTGCGTTCGTAGGCACTGGTTGTGTGCACTCAGATCACGTCACGCCATGATAAAATCCATACTAAATTTGATTAAAAAGCAGACAAACCGGTACACGTTCAATATTTTCTCCACCAGACGTGAAGCTCAAACACCAGACTGACTCTTCAGTTCAAAATCAAGCACAGGGTAAGCCTGCTGCCTGCAGGGACCTGGAACCAAAACGTAGCAGATTTGACAAACTGAAGAATAAGTCCAGGGGCAAGGCCAGCACCGCGAATTTGGGAGGATCAAGGGCTTCAAATAAGTGTCATCCTGTGTGACTACATTCCCTACTTCCCTCCCGGGCTAGCTTTGAAATTTCCTCAGTGGCCAGTTACCTTAGTCTTCACCAGAATGTCAACGGTGTATCCTTTTCCAACCACCCTCAGGGGAACAGCTGTTTCACCCCACCGCAGAGGCAGGGCTGAGAGCTGCACAGCCAGCCCTGAGTCTCCGCCCAGCCCACCCCCTCCCTGCTCGGAAGCTCAGCCAGCAGGGTAACCCTGGGGAAGAGACAGGACCACTCTCCCCGCCCCCCCCGCAGCAGCTTGCAGCAGAATTCAAAAGATTTCATCAACTGGTAGGAAGCAGAAAAATATGAAATGGGGGGAAAAAATCCAGGGTGATGGTCTGTGCTAAGTCCACCTTGGGGAGTGTCTGCAAGCCATTATTCTGAAGCCTAGAAACAATGCCCTCCCGAGGGGTGCCTTGCTTCCGCAAATACTAAGAGGCCAAACAAAAAACACTCCATTTCAGAGCTCCCAACAGCCCCTGAAGAGGCTGCCGTTCCCTCCAGTGGCACAATGGCTCTGTATGAAGAGAGATGGTAGGTCAATGGCAGAGCAAGGGAGGTGCACACTGCACTCAGACCGGGCTCCTTCCTGCAGCCGACCCCAGGCTGAGCCTGTGTCAAACTGAACCCCATCAGCTAAGGTTGAGTCTACGTTTATAAAAGATGACGAGAGCCCCTCTCTGCACTGCTCCACCACCACCGCCCCCCCCCCCCCCCCCGCCCAATGCCAAGACGCCAGTCCATCTCTCCTGCCCTCGGTCAGCACACGGCCAGAGTGAGGCTGCCGGGGCTACTCTAGGCATCCCTGGGGAGCAAGTGGCCTGAGCTACCGTCAGTGCAGTTGACGACTTTCCTACAGGGCCTGTCTGCTCTGCTGACCACGAAAGGCAAGGCCCTGCCTCTGTGCCCAGAGTACTTTCTACCCTGGGGCTGAGATATCCCGAGGAGCCAGCTCCAGGTCAGGCCCTGCTTAGGGACTTCGGGGTGACCTCCAGCACGTCTCAGCCCCCGCAGGGCGGGTCTGCCCACTCTCATGGCAAGAATCTGGAATTGGGGGTTTGGGATCATTTAGCTTGAAGGAGAGGTGGAAAAGTTTGGAGGTGCATACAGTGGGGAGCAAAGAGGAGGCTAAAACTCTTCACATGCAGGCAAATGGTCCACTTAACTAGAAACGATCTATGCCTCACGTGCCTGCATGAAGAGGAGTCAAGAAGCCGCCAAAGACCTTTGACCCCATCAGAGCAATAGCATTTTCTTGTGCAATTTGGAACTTCTGGAGGATGAGCAGCTTTAAGAAGTGCCCCTTTTTAGGCAAAAATAGATGTGAAATAAGGCTCCTTAGACACATGTAGAGGTGTAATAACTCACACTTGTGTGGAGCTTCATCGTTTACCAACTTCTGAATTAAGTTGGCTTCCTGTTTAGACCTACCAGAAAAGAAAATAAAACTACTGCAAATCCAAATATTCAGGTGCAAGTTGTATTTCATATTAGTAAGGCTGTGTTAGTTTACAAGGTGCTATAACAGATAAACCTAGAAATCTCAATGATTTGACACAACTGAAGTTTTTCTTGCTCAAACACCACGTAGTAGCAAAAGGAGAGTGATATGAGCGCTGTGCTGTAGAGATGCTGGGGTCCCTGCCTTCTTCAAAGTGACTTTGAAGGCAATCCTGGGCATCAACGCTCAGCCAGCCAATGATGGAAGAGGAAGCAGAGGACTGAGAGGGAAGTTTTATGGTCCAAGCCTGGAAGCAGGGTACCTTACTTCTGTCCCCAGTTACCATGCCACACATAATAACGGCAGGGAATTCTGGGAAAGATATCGTGTAAGTATGGGCCCCAGGGAAAGGGAAACTGGGTGTATAAACAGTGGCCAGTCTCTGCCACAGAGGGTTCCTAGCACCATCTGGCTGCCTTCTCGGCTACCACCCAACCTCGCCCTACCTGCTCCTTACATCCCATTTGAAATGCCAAAGAGAGAAGAAAGAACAGGAGAGAGGCTGAAACTCTGGAGAGCAGTAACATTGAATCTGAGAGCCAAGTCGTAAATTAGCAATGAAGAAGACTGAGAAGGGAAATCAGAGAACGAAATACAAAATCCAGGAGCATGGAGACATCGAGATCAAAGGAGGGAGTTCCAAAAGGGAAGCAAGAACACTTAACCCACTTCCTTGCTTCATCAGACTGAGATAAGAAGGGGGCAGGACACAACCTTTAAAAGAATGACAGCCATTGAGGAGGACACGACATAAACTGGTTAGAACCAACTCGGTCCAAGATGGAGGACGAGTCGACTTCCACTAGACCTTGGGCCTCATTATACGCTTATTGTAATACATTAGCATACACTAAATAACACTACCCACAGGTGCTGTGACAGTTCCAAGGCCGACCATAAAAGGCCAAAAAGTGGGTGGTGGCCCAATTCCTGGAAAACCCCGCCCCTTCCACAAAATAGTTGGAATAATCCTCCCACTCATTAGCCTATGAAATTACACATCCCTATAAAAACTGACAACCCCATACCCTCCGGACTCTTGCCTTCTGAGATGGCCCACACTCTGTCTATAGAGTGTGTATCTCCCTGAATAAACCTTCTTTCACTTTACTATGGCTCACTCTTGAATTCTTTCCTGCATGAAGCCAAGAACCCACACTTGGCGGCCCATCCCAGGGACTCACCTGAGACCTGGGATATGACCATCCTCTCGCACCCCACTTTCTTTCCTGCAACAAGATGGTGCTGGGGATTGAATGAACTGGGAAAGTGAAAGTGTTTTCACAATGGTAAACCGCTACAGCCATGTAAGAGATGACCTCCCATAATCTATCTGCTTCTCACTGCAGTCAAGCCCAGCCTGCCTGCAACACTCACAGCCCCTGGAATTGCCAGGTCCCACCCTAGTCCCTCCCTTTCTGCACTCCCAGCAAATGGAATAGCAAGGAAGGACCTGAAAAAATGCTCCCATGAATCCACAGTGTCTCAGGTAAACTTCCAATGTCAGGTGATGTTCCTAAACCCCCATGAGGTCATGAGGGCTTGCATCCCTAAGATACTGTGTCCCTGCACCCTCCTGGGGAATCCACCCCTGGTTTACACCAGACTGGACTGGCTGCACTTGTACTTGAAGAAGAAAGAGAGGAGAGAGAATAAATACGAGAAATCTTTGTACAGGAGGGCAGGGTAGGAGGGTAGGAGGAGTGTTTCAAAAGCTTTTCTAAATTTAATTATATGTCATTTCCTAATTGTACTTCATAATTGTGTAATTATCCCCAAGTATTTTTCTTTAAGTAATAGAACTCATAATTACATACTAATTGAAATGTGTAATCTCGTCATTAGGATATGTAAATATGTAATAGTGTGAAGATAAGGTAATTAAAATTCCAGGGACGGCTGCCATAAACACTGGTGACATGTTTCTGCTTCTGTCCCAGGATTCTCTGCTCCAACAGGTCTTGAAATTCCACCTGGACAGAGAAGATAAGCCCCAAGGCCCAGGAAACATGTAACGGGAGGGTATAGTTACCCACAAAGACAGGCCATCAGGCAGTGAGATTGCCTGCCTCACCCACCAAAATCCTACCCAAAATACTTCCTTGGGATTTCCTACTTTCACGCTCTTCCCCCTCATCTCCCCAACATCTGCTGAGGCTGCGTGACAACTCTCCCCACCCTGCCTCAATGGAGAGCTCAGAGAGGGGTGGACTGGCCTTGACACCAGACTTAAGACATGCACAAAAGGATGAATATATATCCCTTCTGCATTAGTCAGGGTTCTCCAGAGAGAGACTGAAATCAATTATGGAGGCTGAG
Organism: Eschrichtius robustus; assembly: GCF_028021215.1. Taxonomy (NCBI): domain Eukaryota; kingdom Metazoa; phylum Chordata; class Mammalia; order Artiodactyla; family Eschrichtiidae; genus Eschrichtius; species Eschrichtius robustus. Next base: position 18,808,276 of record NC_090834.1, on the reverse strand, counting down.
AAGTCCCACAATCTGCCATCAGCAAGCTGGAGAACTAGGAAAGCTAGTGGTGTAATTCAGTCCAAATCTGAAGGCCAGTGAATTAGGGAGTTGATGGTGTAAGTCCCGCTCTGAGTCTGAAAGCCTGAGGACAGGAGAAGATGGATGCCTCAGTTCAAGCAAAGAGTGAATTCACCCTTCCACTGTCCTTTTGTTCTGTTCAGGTCCTCAATGGATTGGATGATGCCCACCCGCATCAGTGAGGATGATCTTCTTTACTCAATCTACCAAATTCCAAAGCTAATCTCTTCTGTAGGCACCCTCACAGACACACCCAGACATAATGTTTTACCAGCTCTCTGGGTATCCCTTGGCCCAGTCAAGTTGATACATAAAATTAATCATCACACCCCCACCCCCACCCCTAACTCCCTAACCCCTGTGATACCCAGGACCAAGCACGGATCAATATCTGAGGTTTTCTTCATGGCTAGAAGCTGCCTCTTCTAGGGAGACCCACTGATCAGGACCACTCTGTGAGGTTTCAGACACCTGGATGGCTCCAGGTGAAAGCAAAGAACCAGCCTTGGCCACGGCTACCAGCTTCCCGCCTCTGGACAAAAACCCAGAGACACAGACCATGAACAGACCTGTCCAACCTGAGCTCACACTCATGGCCTCACCTATAGGGTGCAAGTGTCCTCATGGGGAAGCACAGATGAGGAGGGACATTTACCCAGATGTGGGCAACGGAGCAGATGTGAGGAAAGGCTTCCTGGAAGAAGTGAGCTCAAGCCTGAAGGGTAGAATATGAAGTAGGGCGGGGGCAAGATGTGCCAGAGATGGGAGGTGAGAGTGTGGCCAGTTCAACAGGGTGTAGACCATGAAACAGAGCGTCAGGAGAGACAGGGCTGGAGGGGAGACAGGGGCCAGGATGAAGAGCCTTATAACCTTCATCAAAGTTTGGACTCTCCTGAAAACGATGTTTTTGACTAATTTGGAAAAAGTATAAAGCTGGATGGATGGAAAGATGGACAAATTGATGGACTGATGGAGTGGTGATGGGTGGGAAGGTTTTGGGTATCACAGCCGGGTCTCGAGGAAAACTGCAACATGAACTCCACCAGGGCTGTAGGGTTTTGTTCTACTGCTGATTCCCAAGTCCCAGAAGGCCAGGGCTGGCAAAGCAGAGGATAAACCCGAGACCCATTGCTCTCTTCACTCTGTGTGCCCATCCTGGGGACACAGAGAGACTCTCCTTGTGCACCCAACACTTCTCACCTCTTCTAGTCACTTCACACAGACACACACCCCAAAGGCCCCACGTCATACAACAGCACTAAAGGCCCTTGACCCCCAAGTCTCAGAGGAAGGACCTCTCCAAGCTGACATACTCAGAGAGAGAATTTCTCAACATTGGATACACAGATTGATTTGGTGCCACCATCATATTTCAAAATGAGCATTCCAAACAAGCTGCTTTGAGATTCAGTTTGTGGCCCTCAGAAATCTCAGAGGAGCACGGAGCTGCAGCCCAGATGTGACGAGGCAAACATTTCCCTGGGACGTGGGTCACACACTTTCCTCAAAGGTACAGAGCCTTGAACCCTGCCTCTGGAGCAGAAGCGTTGAAGTGCGGCTTGAGTAACAGAGAGGAGGAGGTGGGGGGAGGGGGGTGACTCCCTGCAGGGATCCCAGTGGAACCCCTCAGTGACAGCTTTGGTGTGGGAGGGAAGGGGAGGGGAGACTCATGTCAGAAATCGGAAGGGAGGTAAGTGGAGTCCCTATCTGAGTATATTTTAAGCATTTTCTTTGTCTACCAGTCAGATGAGGGTTGAATTGTGACTTGACTCAGTGTCCCCAGATGCCAGCAATATGACTACCTCTGATCACTTAGCCTGAAGAGTATTTATTACGAGTCCTTTTTCCTTTCTTCTGAGATGCGTTTTTATTAACGTGAAGAATTCAGCCCACGTGTACACAAAAATCCCCACGCAGATATTACCAACCTTGTTCCACCATGATGGGCTGGGGGCTTGGGGTGGCATGGGGACAGAGGGACCTTCAGCACAGGTCTCTGTGCCTCTCCAGAGGGGATAAAGGGGAACTTCTTCTTGACATTTTTCTTGGAAGCCTGGAATCTCAGCTACAGTTACTGAGGTCACAAATGCCAGCCCCTGGCCAGATGGCTGAAACCCCATCCCATCTGTTCAGAAAAGTAACAGTTGCCTCAGCTTAGACATTCTCTTTTGTAAGTTTCTGTAATTGGCCGCCTCAGAGACACACACGATGGGCTTACGTTAGTAACAGTACAGCAGTGCATTAAGTTCATATTACATTTTGAAAGCCATTATCTGCCTTTGAAGTCTCTCCCACTAGGTCTGGAACTTGGGGCTAGACAGCTCCCAGCTGAGTCATTGCCCAGGGCCCCCTGGGAGAAATCAGCGGTGGGGCAGGAACAGAGGGAGTCACCAGCAACCTGGAAAATGGAACTGAGATCCTCAGGCATAGTTTGTGTCCTGAGACCCTGTTGTCCTGCAGTGGTCCCTCTGCCTTGGGCTCTTCATCTCAGCACTCCTGTGTCAGAGGTCACAGGCGTGGCAGATGGAGCCTGGCCTCCCAAGTCACGGAGATGGGAGTTCAAGTCCTGACTTTGCCACCACGAGTTGAGAAATTTTACCTCTCTGAACTTTAGTTTATTTCAACAAAATAAAAATAAACATACAAATTCGTAGGATTTTGTCGTGAAGGTTAAATTTGATTCTATCACTAAGTACCTGGAATGTAATAGTTTGCAAAAATGGTCCTTCCTGGCCTCAGCCTGAGGTAAGATATAATAAACTCTACCCTCAGGGCTCTTTCCTCTCCCCAGGAATTATCTCTGTCTATTTGGCTGGCTCTTCTTCCTCCTCACCACCCTAATAAGGAAATAGCAATTTATTGGGCAATTACTAACAAGGAATCTGTAAATGGTGAGTTATAAACCTGGAGGGATGGGGGGTGTGGTCAGAGAATGATGTCCTGGTGCTTCAGAAATGGAACCACTCATCATCTAGCTGATGATGAGACACAAGGTTTGAGTGAGGGGGTGAGTGAGATTATTGAGTCCAAGAGATCACAGATTCCAGAAACCATGCACTAACCACTATTCCATACTGCATCTTAAAGTTTAGAGAGAACCAAAGAGAGAAGACGTGTATATACAAACTGGGTTTCGCCACAGGATTGTGAGGTTATGATTAGCTGGGGAACCATGGAGGACTGTGTGGGACACACGCTAGTGAAGATGGGCATTAGAGAATACATGGGCGATATTTGGCAATGCAAAGATTAGAGGAAACAGGTTCGAGAAAATGACGTGATGCCTCAGTCTTTGCAAAGGTCTTCTAGCTTGGTTCTGGTTCTCCCACAAATGAAAATGGAATCAGAAATGTAGGTTTTAATCCCATCTATTCTGCTTAAAATTTGGTGACCCTGGGCACATCACAACCCTTTTGAGCCTCAGTTTACTCAGCTGTAAAATATGGATAAGAATATTGTTTTCAGTTACAAGATTAAATGAGAGGGGCTTCCCTGGTGGCGCAGTGGTTGAGAATCTGCCTGCCAATGCAGGGGACACGGGTTCGAGCCCTGCTCTGGGAAGATCCCACATGCCGCGGAGCAACTGGGCCCGTGAGCCACAACTGCTGAGCCTGCGCGCCTGGAGCCTGTGCTCCGCAACAAGAGAGGCCGCGACGGTGAGAGGCCCGCGCACCGCGATGAAGAGTGGCCCCCGCTTGCCGCAACTAGAGGAAGCCCTCGCACAGAAACGAAGACCCAACACAGCCAAAAATAAATAAATACATACATACATACATACATACATACATACATAATTTTTTTAAAAAAAGATTAAATGAGAAAGTGATCTGTAAACAGTATAGATCAAGGATTCCCAGACTTACTGGAATATTAGAATTACCTAGGGTGAATGCTAAAAATACAGATCTCTGGAGGGACACAGCTGGACCAGCAGGACAGAGCAGAAAAGATGTTTCTTGACCTCTCTCTCTTCCCACTCTTGGCTCACCTACCAGTGCCCCATTGCCTGAGCCTAACCAGAAGCTGGCCAGCAAGGGAGTTGGGTGATGCAGTTTTGGGCAATCCGTCTCCTCGTACAAACAAATCAGGGGACAGACGCATAATTAGCACTCAACCCTCTCAAAAACTTCCAGTGGGTCCCCACTGCCTGCTAAATAAAGCCTAATCTCCCTAAATGGCCATTCAAGTCCCTGTACAAGCTACTCTGTCTTTCCAGACTCTTCTTCCCTCGCTGCTCACATCCTGGAGCCTGAAATGGCACCACTTGTTTTCCAGCCCGTTGCATCTTAATCCATCCCCACCGATCATGTGCTGAAGTTATCTGTATCCGTGTATCACTTTCGCTGTTAGATTGAAAGCTCCTGGAGGGTAGAAGCCATGTCTTTATGTGTTTGCATCCCCCAGTTCCCAACACTGTCCTGCTCAAGATGTCTCTCCTTCCTTTCCCTAGCTCACAGAGTCCCATGCCTTCTTTAAGATCCAGAACAAATGCCAACTCCTCTATTTCCTCCAGGCAGAGCCAATTCATCTTCTCTTCCTCCTCCATAGGATGTGCAATGTATACCTTACCCCCCAACACACACCCCACCCACGGAGCCAAGGTCATGGTTAGGAGCACGGTTCAAACTCTGAAACTCTATCATTCAGAAGCCGTGTAACATTGAGAAATTTTTGTTTTAAGTCTTCTAAAGCTTTGGGTTTTTCTGGCTGCGCTGCGTGGCTTGCGACCAGGGATCGAACCCGGGCCCCCTTCAGTGGAAGCTTGGAATCCTGAACACTGGACCGCCAGGGAATTCCCGAGAAATTTATTTAAATTCTCTATCCCCGTTTCTTCATGGTACCTAGCATAGCAAATGAGTTAATATATGTAAAGCATTCAGCACAGTGCTGGGCATATATATTAAATGCTGAGTAAATGTCAGTTATTAATATTATTACTTGACCCTAAGCTCCTTGAAGGCAGGACCTGTGTCTTGATCTTTGTTTCCCTAGTGTCTAGACAATGCCTAGTATATAGTATGTGCTCATAATGTTTATGGGTTGTATGAATGAATACGCATTTAATACTCAATAAACGGTTGTTTGGTTGGTTGATGGTTGGGTAGATGGATGGGTGGTCAAATAGTAGGTACAGTGTTGCTGACTGTACCTAAAAAGTACAGTGAAAGTGAATAAGTGAATCAGTAGGTGAATATGTTGGCTGGTATTCAATATATGTTGGCTGGTTCATTCTTTGCTTAAAACAAATGAGTGAATGAGGAATGAATAACAGTATTTAATAAGAAGTTTGCTTGTTTGCGTGGTTGAATGAGCAAACAGATTTTCCACAAATAGCAGATGTTCCATAAACGCTGCCTGGTTGAGTGAATGAACGAACATCCCTAAAATATAACAATAGCCTAGAGCCAAAGCCAGAGAGGACACAGCTGGAGCATTGGCAGGGGGTGAGAGATGATGGTGCCGGCCACCCAGTAACTACCTCAGAAACTCCCCTTGTCCCTGCCGTTTCTCGAGGTCTCCCCGACCCCGCAGCTGCTTCTGCAGATTGCCTGGGCTGCAATATGGGTGCTACGGGAATCTGGGGCTGGGCAGGGGGCTGGAGATGGGCTAGCCACCCCTCCTTCTCCTCACTCAGCCGAGGCGCAGCCTGCCCGGGCCCCTGACCCCAGTGTTGGCTTCCCTGCCCCACCCCCGGTGACGAGGCGCCTCCACGTCCCAGCACATTAGGAGCAGATTCTGTATTTTCTTTGTCCCAGGGGGCAGGGGTGTTGGCTAATCAGCTCACACATCCTCAGCCCTGTTCCCTGGCCCTACTTTTCGCCCGAGAAAGCCCCAGCAACTCACGTCTCTATTAATGAATTAGTTTGCAACACGTCTAGAGATGCATGAACTAGAAATCTTACCCGTGTTGGAGGATTTTGCCATTTCCATTAAATATGCCGTTCACTTGGTGGGTAATTAAATGTGCGGTTGCGGGCTCTAATTTCCGTCTTGAATAACTTCCTAGGAGAAGCAGAAAAAGAGATGCAGTGTGTAATTTTCTAGAAGAGTCTTTTTTCCCTCTAAAGCCTTCTAGCACATCGAAGAAGGGGGAATGAAGTAACAGAAAGCTGGGTTTCATACTGCTCCACATGCGTGTCGTTGGCAATTTACCGCCCACTTGGGGGACGAGACTAGAGCCTGCCACGCAACCCCGAAGCCCTGGCGCAGCCCTGGGACAGCGGTCCCGGCAGTCTGAACTGGAGGAGGAGAAGAGAGGGTGGACGGCAACAGAAGCCCGGGGTGCGGAGAGGAGGCATCTCTGCAGACCCCACAGACACCACGTTTGGGCAGAGTCTGCAAACCTGAGAGTGGCAAGCCTCCCTCCTCCTCTCCGTACTTCCCACACCGTCCGTGCGGACTGTGTGTGAGAACACACAGGCACGTAAACACACACGCGCGCACGTACATACACAGACATGCACGGACACACAGACACGCACGTACACGCACGCACGTATGCACACACGCACGCACACACGCAGGTACACACCTGCACGCACACACAGATGCACATACACGCACGTGCACGCACATGCACGTACGCACGCACGCACGTACGCACACACGCACACGCACGCACGCACACACGCACGCACAATGCACAGGGTAAACCGCCAACCCTAGAGGCTCCAGTCCGAGCCAGCTGAAGGGAGGCAGCCAGGAAGCAGGAGGAAAGCAAAGGGATCCACGCCACGCTTGAACGAAAAGGGCTGCGTGTGAAACACCGCCTCCTAAGGAAGCATCAGATACACCTGGGTTCAAGTTTTAGCTCCGCCACTTGCTGCGAAAATATGGCTGAGTTACTCAGCCTCTCTGAGCCTCAGTTTCCTCAACTGTAAGTTGGGAGTCGTCAAACCCAACCCAGAAGATCGTTGTAACGAAGGTTAGACCACGTGGAAAGGCCCTGTCACAGCCTAGGCTCCCAGTAGCAAGCTCTCGATTCTATTCTCTCTTGCCCTTCTCTCCCTCAGTTGGCATTGAGGGCCAGTCTTGCCTGGTCTTGCCTGGTCAGCTTGTAATTCCAGGGCCCCAGGAAGCCCGCTCACCCTCTGAGAGACGCCCCGATTCTCCCGACTCCACAGCATCATCCTTTGGAGCAGCTTACCTGCTCCATCCCTCCCCTCCCTCGTCCGTCCCATCTCGGGGCAGCCTCTGTGTTCCAGCGGGAGTGAGTCCTTCAGCCTTTCCTGAGGCAGGGCTGACACTGCAGGGAGGCTGAGGGGTCCCAAGGGACGGGGCTCCTGATAGGAACACAAAGAAAGCCCAAGGGGTGAGCGAGGGCAGAAGAGGCCAAGGCCGGCCCTCCTTTTGCTGATGGTCTGTGGTGAGCTCAGATTTCCTGGCCAGCCCTCAGAGGCATTCCCTGCTCATCGAATCTTCAGGGACCAATGGCACGAATGTGGAGGGCCCCGTGGAAGGGCTGTCGCTGGCCGGTGGCTCCCGGCCCCTGGGTGTCTCTCAGCTGGGCAAAGCCTCTGAGTGTGGACGAGGGTGCGGAGAAGGGGCTGAGGGCAACATATCAGGCCGTCTCCTGCTCCTCTTGCTGGTCTCTACCCTGGGCATCTGGAAAGGAGATAAGGAAACAACTCTGAGAACGTATCCCGGGATATCTCGGGATCTCAGGCCAGGAAGTGGGCTACATTACATAATAGCTTAGCTGAAAGTAGGCCTGGGGAGAGGTGGAAGTGAGGATAGTATGAAAAGAAATGACCTGAGGGACTCAAAGCAAAGGCTGCCCTCAAATAAAAAGGTAAATACGGGTGGTATTAATACGTGCTGGGGGTAGGGGTGGCGTCCTTCATGAGGCAAGAGCAGACGAGAACTAAAATGGATCCAGAGGACCGACACCAGCTCCAGGGCCTGGGCCCCATTCACTGAGGTAGAGGGGGCAGCGTGGAACGCTCCCCCACCCCACCCCCGCTCCAAGCCGCTTGGGCTGCACTGCGAAGCTTTCCACTTATTTATTCTTCCAAGCCCTCACTCTTCTCTTGCTCAATTATCCAACCGATATTTGTGGGTTGTCAACTTTACACAAAGCAGACCATTCAGATGATAAACATCATGGGTTTTAGAGGCAGGCTGACCTGGTTGGAGTCCCTAAATTGTCCTTACTGGTTATATGACTTTGGCCAGTTACTTGAAGTCTCTGGGCCTCAGTTTCCACATCTCTAGAATGGGATTGTTGTAAAGACTACATGAGAGAATACCTACATCGTGCTTAGCATGGTGGCTAGCGCATAGTTTTGCATTAACTAAAAAAATTAGTCATTGCTAATATTATGAAGGCAAAGCGCTGAAACCTTAAGATGTTCAAAACATATGACTATCCCCTCGGACCATCAGTGCATAAAATACACTTTATATAAAATTACGTCCCCCAAAAAGAGAATGTTCTGTGCTTTTTGTTGTCTACAACTCCGTGATTTTGCACGTGATAGAGGCTCAGTAGCTTTTTGACAAATGGAGGTAAGTTCCTTGATGTCCAAGGATAAAGCATTTCAACAATAACTGATATTGGAGACTGTTACCTTATACAGGGTTTTGGGTTGGAGAGGTGGCAATTTAAGCTTGGAAATGACAAACACCCAAATTTACGATTGGACAGCCCCCAGAGCTTGCCTTTATGATGTTTCCTTTTAATTTTTCATAAGGAAAGAGGGCATAAAGCGTTACATGTGGGCTGCCAGGTATTCATATTACAGCATTCATCTCCGGTCTTGTGTGCAGTACCGAATCCTTTGTGGGGGAATGCCGGTGTGCACAGAAATGCCAGCTTGTGAGGAGGAAAGAGAGAGGTACTGAGGAAAGGCGGGCAGAAGTCATAAAATCATAAGGCATGAAATGAGCTTGGAGGCTCCTCCTACAATCCCAGACTATGAGAGCAGTAAGGGACTTTACGGGTCACCCTCATCCTTCCCACTCACCTGACAGATGAGAACACAAGGTCCAAGGAGGTTCTGTGATTTGACCAAGGCCACTGGCTATGCTGGGACCAAATGCGGTCTCCTGACTCCACTTTGATGATCTTCCCACTATAGCTGGCTGCCGTCTTCTCTGAACATGAATTCATCAGCGGTAAGCAGATGACTGCCTTCCTTCCCAAACAGACCAGAGGGACCTCAAGAGCATCAATTTAGCTAGAGAGGGCCAAACACGGTTCCTTATTAAAAGCCAACCACTGGGGCGTATTCTTTTCCCCACACCTACCCCTCTCCATACTGGTGTGGGTAAGCATGTTTGTGTCTGCAATTAAGCCAACCATACAGGGGAATTAATCCTCGAGACAGTTAGGACTGACACCTTCCTTTAGTTCTGAAAACAATCTGAGAAATATTTACATGAGTCACAGTTCAGCTGCCACATTAAAAAAAAAAACGAGGATGGGGCCTGACAGATAGCCCTGGGGGACAGAGAATGGCCTGTGGGGCAAGGCTCTCCAAGGGGGCCTCTTCCAGATGAAACCCAACTCAGAGGAATCCACAGAGACCCTATCTACCCTCCCTTCCCGGCCCCAGCCCACTGGGAAGACACAGGGCAGCAATGTGCTACAGCAAAACCAAGGACTGCCCTGGGGTCCTTGGGGGCAGGAAGAAAGGAAGGTGAAGGTCTTAGGGAGCTGCCTGTGGAATGGCAGCATTTCCAATGGTCCCTGCCAGGCCCTCAGGGTCCTATTCCCTCCTCCTGCCCTCACATACAGTCTCCACCAGCTTGTTCAAAGAGCTATCCTGCAATCCCACTCCGGGGCATACATCCAGAGAAAACTCTAATTTGAAAAGATACGTGCACCCCAATGTTCATTGCAGCACTATTGACAATAGCCAAGGCATGGAAACAACCTAAATGTCCATCAACAGAAGAATGGATAAAGAAGATGTGGTACATATATACAATGGAATACTACTCAGCCATAAAAAAGAATGAAATAATGCCATTTGCAGCAACATGGATGGACCTAGAGGTTATCATACTAAATGAAGTAAGCCAGACAGAGAAAGACAAGTATCACTTATATGTGGAATCTAAAAAAAAAGATACAAATGAACTTATTTACAAAACAGAAGTAGACCCACAGACATAGAGGACAAACTTATGGTTACCAAAGGGGTAGGCAGGAATGGGGAAGGATAAATTAGGAGGTTGGGATTAACATATATACACTACTATGTATAAAACAGATAACCAACAAGGACCTACTGTATAGCACAGGGAACTCTGCTGAATATTTTGTAATAATTTATAAGGGAAAAGACTCTGAAGAATATATATACATATATATATATATCTGAATCACTGTGCTGCATACCTGAAACTAACACGACATTGTAAATCAACTATACTTCAATTAAAAACATAGCTACATTCCAAATTACACAATAAATAAATAAATAATTTAAAATACATATATATTTTTTTAAAAAAGAGTAATCTAGCTCTGCCTTGTTTGCCCTGATAACCGTTCCAAAGTCTCCAGTGATAATTAAGGGAGCTCTTTCACCATGCTATATCCAGGGCCTGATACAGGTCCTAATGTGTAGTGAACATTTCATATATGGGTGATAAGTAACTGATAACTCTTAAGCATTAGCCCTCATTTCCTTGGCAATTTCATAGTTTCATTCTTTCATATCCATTCTCTCCTTATGTATTTATGACCCTTTGGATGTGGGCAGCTATGGGCCTCATGTCACAGATGAGAAAACCAAAGTTCAAATCAGTGAGGAGGGCTTGCCCAGGATGATGCAGCCGGTCGCCAGAAGAGCCAAGAATCCAGCAGGTCTTTTGCCCTGTGCTCTTTCAGCCACAGGAGGTGACTGCCTTGGGATGTGAATGCCCCACAGGTAATAGCATTTAAAAGGGAACTCTCTCCTGTAGTACAGGTCCTACCTTGGGGCCTTGCACATTCCAGGAGTTCATTAACAAAGATAAACCAATTTAGAGGTGTTTGACATTGGAGGCTGTTCTCTCCCAGGGGCCCTGGGTGGGAGGGGCAGTGATTTAAGCCTATTGGTAAACGTAAGGGCTGAGGCACAGGTGGTGATGACAGGAAGCAACAAGAAAACAGAATAATACATAAGGCAATTTCAGATAGTGATAAGAGCTGCAAAGATGGTCACAAATGGAGACTCTTAGGGGGAAAATACAGGACAAAATGCATCAGTGGAATCAAGCGCTAGGCTGTATGAGTCAGACTCTAAGTGCTCAGAGATTCAGGGAAGGGGGAACTCCGAAATGCTTCATGGAAATGGAACCCTGCATCAGGCTTTGAAAAAAATGTTAGAATTTGGTTAGATGGAGGGTGCAGGACATGGGTCCTCCAAATGTGAAATCCAGAACAAGGGAATGGAAGCAAGGTCACATTTATTAAGCAATTACCATGTGTCAGGCACCATGCCAGATGCTGTCACATCCACACAGAGAGGGAATAAGCACCATGTCGGGGAATGGGGACAGGAAAGAGAGCAGATGACAGCAGAGAGCCCAAGTAGGGGAGGAATGATAAGGAACAAGAGGAAGGGTCAGAGGAGCTCAGGCTCAGGCAGACCTTAAATGCAGGGCTAGGAAACCTCCCCGGGCTTCTCCCCTGTGCTTACTATGGCACTGTTTCATGATTGTTTAATAATTTAGGCTGGGTGATGAGCAACTCGAGAATGGAGACTGTTTCATCCATCACTGCAATGTTTCCTGGATTTTACTGTACCTCAGAACCACTGGGAGGACTTATTAAAACACCAGTTATAGAGCGCCATTCCTGGGGTGTCTGATTCCGTAGGTCTTGGGTTAGGCCTGAGAATTTGCATTTCTAACAAGTTCCCAGACTCACAAATGACCGTGGTGATTCTTGCTTCCCGGTAAACCCCATGTGGGTTTCCTCCCACATTGAATAGAGTTGACTTGCATGACCAATAACATATTGTGGAAGTGATGGTGGGTGACTTCCAAGATCAAGCTACAGAAGAAATTACAGCTTGCCACTTATTCTCCTGGATTGTTCACTTGGGGGACGCCAGCCACCATGATGTGAGGACACTCAAGTAGCCTTGCAGAGAGGTCCACACGGGTTGGAACTGAAGTCTCCAACCAACAACCAACACCAACTTACCAGCCATGTGAATGAGCCACCTTGGAAGCAGATCTTCCAGTCCTGGTCCAGCCTTCAGATGACTGCAGCCTCGGCCAATATTTTGACTGCTACCTCATGACAGACTCTAAATCAGAACCTACAGAAACTATGAGGGGCAACAAAATGGTTATTGCTGTTTTAGGCCACTAAGTCTTGGAGTGATTTGTTAGGCAGCCATAGATAACTAATACACCAGATGGTGCTGGTGAGGACGGTCCAGGGACAGCACTTTGAGAATGACTGCACTATTTTAACCCTTGTACCCAACATGTGCCTGGCATATAGGAGGCACTCAATAAATACTTTTTAATTAATTAATTAGTAAATGGATAGGAGACAATGAATAAAGGTGAGACTTAAAGCTGCAAGCATTGGGGAGCCATTGAGTTGATAAATGGTATGACATCAGTGGTATTTGGGAATATTTGCTGAGAAAGGGCTATAGAACCATGGTTTGCTGAGTGGCCCTGCTGGCAAAATTGCCCACTTAGTGTACAGTCTCCACTGTAGTTTCTGAGGCCTCCATCCAAGAACTTGGTAGGCAATGGAGCCTAGGCCTGGGAACATCTATTTCTACTTCTTCAGGCTTGCAGAAGGCCTGCCACGACCTCCGTCTGTCCCTGCATTTTGATCTCCATCAGCAATCTTTCATCTCTCTCTCTGCTCTCCTTTGTCAGTCCTTACCCTCCCATCCTGTCCGTCCTCCTCTCTGCCTTTTATTCCTCTAACTGCCTCTCCTGCCACAACAAGTCCTCTGGGGAAATTCCAGCCTCCTCTGCTGCTGGCTCCATGAAGACTCTTCCCCCTCCCAGCCTGGGATGTTTTATCCCCTCTACACTATTCCCATAAAGCAGTTCACAGTATAATGCCACAAATCTTTACCAAGTACTAGCTGCCTGTGCCAGCCAGCATTAGGCTGAGTATATAGAGACAAATAAGACCCATTTCCACTTGAAAGATTTCCAGTAGGGACTTCACAGTGCCCATGGACCAGCATCTGTGCGTCAGCTAAAATCCCTCCATGCCACACTCCAAACTCAACCCAATCCCCCACTCCACCCACGTATCATTGCCTTCTCTTTGTGGCCATGTGGGCTTGGGGGTTTTGGCCACGGGGTTAAGCTATGCACCACCTCACGTAGTGCCAGGAACACGTAGAAAAGGGTTAAACAAGAGCACCTTTATCAGCGGGAAACTTTCATCACAACCTTAGCCCAGGACAAATTCTCTGCCCCTCCAGATATTTGATTACTACCTTTGGAACGAGCCCTGAGTCTCAGAAGAAAACTGGCTTTACTTTGATGTTTGCCAGCTTCTCTCTCTTGCTCCGTTTGTCTCAGCCATTCTGCCAGAGCTTCAGACTTATTTGTCTTTCCTTGCATTTTGGCTTGGGGTGTTTGTGCAATAACACTCAGGCTTTGGTTGGAATTTCTGAAAAACACTGTATCTCATATGCTACAGAAGATTGGGGGTATCTAGCTTATTTCTAAGCAGAGCTTGGGATGCTGAGCCACTTATTTTTAGCATTGTTATGGTTAGGTGAAGTGGGTCTATCCAAGCTCCCTTCTCCCCTTCGGGTCCTTCCAGGACGCCCAGAACCTCCAAGAGGACCGTAGTCAGCCTAGAGGGGAGGGAGTTGAGCCCACCCTCTATTGCCAACCCCTCCCAAGCCTTCCCCATGGGAACTCTGGAGTTGCTGGATGATACAAATAAACTTCTAGAGAAACTCAGTGCACATGAGGAAGCAGCCCACGTAGTCCCGCAAAGAGCACAGACCACGAGTGTTTATTCAGGGAGTGCCCACCCCACACCAGGAACATTTCAGCCTTACCTATTTGGGCTCCCAGAGTCTGACTTCCAGCCCCTCTGCGAAGGCTGTTTCCTGTAATGAAAACATCTCACCCCTGGCAAGTCCAAATCAGAACGTATGATCTTCCCCTCTGATCTGTTCTTCCCACAGTCTGCCAGTCTTAAGAATGACGTTCCCATTCTCCAGGTGCTCAGGTTAGAAACCCAGGATACACCTTTGCCACCCTTCCTTCTACATCCCCTACCCCTCATCCATTCTTTCGCCAAGCCTAGAATATTCTATCTCCAAAATTTATCTCTCCAAAAAAACCACAAACACTAATTCAAAAAGATACATGCACCCCAATGTTCATAGCAGCATTATTAACAACAGCCAAGGGCTTCCCTGGTGGCGCAGTGGTTGAGAATCTGCCTGCCAATGCAGGGGATACGGGTTCGAGCCCTGGTCTGGGAAGATCCCACATGCCGCGGAGCAACGAGGCCCGTGAGCCACAACTACTGAGCCTGCGCGTCTGGAGCCTGTGCTCCGCAACAAGAGAGGCCGCGATGGTGAAGAGGCCCGCGCACCGCGATGAAGAGTGGCCCCCGCTTGCCGCAACTAGAGAAAGCCCTCGCACAGAAACGAAGACCCAACACAGCCAAAAATAAATAAATCAATAAATAAATTAAAAAAAAAACAAGTTGTTAAAAAAAAAAAACCAGTAGCCAAGATATGGAAGCAAACTAAGTGTCCATCAACAGATGAATGGATACAGAAGATGTAGTATGTATATAATGGAATACTATTCATCCATAAAAAGAATGAAATTTTGCCATTTCCAGCAACATGGATAGATTTGGAGGACATTATTCTAAGTGAAATTAAGTCAGACAGAGAAAGACGAATACTATATGATATCATTTATGTGTGGAATCTAAAAAATACAACAAACTAGTGAATATAAGAAAAGAGCAACACACTTCACAGATAATAGAGAACAAACTAGTGGCTACCAGTGATAAGAGAAGGGGGGAAGGGCAATATAGGGATAGGGGAGTAAGAGATACAAACTATTAGGTATAAATAAGCTACAAGCTATATTGTACAACACAAGGAATATAGCCAATATTTTATAACTATAAAGAGTATAACCTTTTAAAAATATGAATCACTATATTGTATACCTATAACTTACATAATATTGTACAGCAAATATACTTCAATAAATAAAGGAAAAAAAAAAAATATATATATATATATATCTCAATTCCTCTACTTCTCTCCTTCACTGTCATGACCCTGGCCCAGGCCACTATCATCTCGCAAGTGGACCCCCAGTTATTCTCTCAGCTCCCACATTTGTCCCCTTTCAGCCTCTTCTCCTCCCAGCAGCTAGAATGCAAATCCAAAACCATATCTCCTCACATCATCCCCTGCTTTGCTTCAAACTTTTCACTTAAACTGAGAAAAAGAAAAAAGATCCCAATCCCTTACAAGGCCTGTAAGACCCTTCATGTTCTGGCACATCACCACCTCAGACCTTGTCCCAGGTTGCAGTGCCCTCTCGTCCCTCCTCATCCATCATGGTCCTCAAACATTCCTAGTCTTTTGGCATACGCTGTCCCTCATGCCTAGAAGAGGACACTGGCCCAGGCGTGCCAGGGCTCTTTCCTTGCCTGGCTGACCCTAGATCTAACCCTAACCCTAACCTTAACCTTAACCCTAACCCTTCAAGTCTTAGCTTAGAATGCATGTCATTGGAGCAGGCCTTCCCTGACCACCCTAATCTAAATTCAGTTCCTCCATTTTATTCCCTCCTGGTACCCTGTACTTCTCCTTCACAGCTTGTAATTGTGTAATTACGTGTGCAGTACTCTGTTTCATATTTCCTCACCAGACTATGAGCTCCATGAAGGTAGGGGTCATGTGCGTTTCTTCACCCCTCTATTCCTAACTTGGGGGCACAAATATGAGCAGGTCATTATCCTCAGGGGACTCACACTCTTATGGTAAAGGCACATGCATGTTCTAATTGAACATCTAAGGCATCAAGGCTTTGAGCTTTGACAAGGTGCTAGGGAATGGCCAAGTTAGCCCAAGAAAGCTCCAGCTTCCCGGAGACAGCAGATGAACTGAGGTCGGTCAGTATGCTGGCTATTTGGTCATGGTGCCTACTACACCTACAGCTCCTTATAAGAGCCAGCTGCCCAACTATGACCTGCTGAATGAGTAGTCATGATCTGTCTTACCCGACACCATTAACATTGCATAATCATGGGCACCTGACAGAGGGCAACCACGCCCCTGGCTCTCCAGCATGGCATGGAATAGCAATGCTCAAATTTTCAGTCTCAGGATACTTTTACGTGGTTAAAAATATTGAAGACCACAGAGAACTTTCATTTATAGGGCTTATATCTATTAATATTTACCAAATTTTCTAATTCTGAAAATATTTATTCATTAATTAACTTGAAAATAAAAATAAACTCATCATATCCTAACATAAACAACATATCTTTATGAAAGACAACTAAATTTCCCAAAATAAAAAAAAATGGTACTGTTTTACATTTCTGCAAATCTCCCTAAGTCTGGTTTACTAGAAGACAGATACTCATATCTGCTCCTACAGGCAATCTGTTGTGATATTTTGTTTTGGTTGATACATACAAAGAAAATCCAGCCTCACATAAATATGCAGCTGGAAAAGAGGGGGCTATGTTAATAGCCTTTTCAGATTATTGTGGACAGTCTTCTTTAATACTTCATCAAAACTCCACTCAAAGGTTTGTTGTGATGTAGAACCTGAAACCGCATCAGTGAACTTTTCACACTCTGTTACATTCAAATCTATTGGTCTCTCCAGTACTTTAACTGGATCTTTTTACCCGGGCATGATTGTGTAACATCCTGTCTTGGTCATTTGGAAAATATTGGTTTATTGACTTATGTAGATTTCTTCAAATGACATACTTTATTATGCTATATCCAAAAAGTCACATTCATCAATATCACCAGCAATCAGAAAAGTCTTTAAGTATTGGGAAGCTATCCAGTTCATGTGGATACAAGTTTTCCAAAACCCTAATGTTTACTGGAAACTTCAAATGTCATCATTGTCAACACCATCAGTTATTTTCTTGAAGGGGCAGGCTTGCTTCATCTACTTTCAAGAAAATATCTACAAAATATCAAATCTGAATAACCATAGTTTTTCTGTCTGTAAGTCTCACAAGTAAAATGATGTTCTATGAAAAAAGTGGTGAGTTCAGCTTGGAACTCAGTCACACAGTGCTTTTTCCTGGAGATGACCACTGGACTTCAGTGTGTAAGAGAAGCGCTATATGCGTCCTTCACACAGACTTAAAAAAGACATGTCCTCAAGGGTCGAGATATAACCAAATTAATACTCTTTCCTGCTTCATCAAAGACATACTTTAGTGAAACTAGCTTTTTTTTTTTCCCTGCGAGTGCATACGACTACTAGAATGGTTTGGTGGCATTGCCTTGATCTGTGCCAAGGTTTTATCCAGCAGTTTTATCCACAATTGTTTTTGTGCCATCACTGCAAGTACCAGCACTATGGAAAAGGCAAATGAAACTCGTATTATCATGAAAATGGTTTGAAACATATAGAACCCCTGAAAAAGTCTCAGACCCCAGGGGGTCCATTGACCATGCTTTGAGTACCACCAGCCCAGAGCAAAAACAATTAGCTAGGACAACCAGATTCCCTCTCTGGAATTTTTAAACCAAGAAATACTGGGCCAATAAGGTAGCTGACAGTGAGAAGTGAACTTGAGAACAGCAGCACCCTTATATCAGAGCCAGCAGGGCCCCTATCCCAGGCCCCATACCTCAGGCTTCCTCTCTGATGCTTGAGACCTTTTGGGGCTAGCAGTATCTTCCGGCTGGGGCACCCCAAGCCTGGACTAGGGTTTTCACAGGCTCTGTTCCCTGTTTCTTTCCTTCAGGGTGCTCTAGAGCCTCCTATATGTGGGATTGACCAGATATCCTGAAAGCTAGAGGTCTTGCACCAATGTGGTTGTCCCAGGCTTCCCAGGCAGGCCCAGGCTCGAGGAGGGCAACCTGGCAAAAGCATTGCTTCTACTGGCCAATGTGGTATTTATTTCATGGGATTGTACAAAATTAGGTGGACAGAATGATACCGTCATATTTCTTTTGGTGACTCTCACTCATGTCAGACACAAGATGAGTTCAGAACTCTACAGCACCAAAAATCCACCACCAGTCCTTGGGCCTGAGGGGGGCTGGGAGGGTATGCATCAGCTCTCACCCATCTGTATTCTGTCCATGGTGCTGCCTTCAGTCTACAATACCCAAGGGCAATGGGGCACCCAAGCTCCCCTACCAGTAGCACCCCACCCCACCCCACCCCAGGTCTCGCAGGTTCCATGCTTCATATCAGACAGTCCTCTGGGAGTGGCTGACCCATCTCCTCCAAGGGTTTTAGGGATCACTGCTCCATATTGCCAATAGGATTTTCCTATCGATGTCCTCTCTTGATTCTGATGGATATTCCTCCAGGTTGGTCTTAAGCCATCCCAGACAAAGGACTGCCCTTCTTCCTCCACCCACGGGTCCCTCATCTATCCTCCCTGCAGGTGGCATTGTATGGAATAGGAGTGGAGTCAATATTGAAAGAAATCGTATTCTAAAGTGCCTAGCAAAGTCAAAAGAAGGTATGTTTGTAAAATGTCCTGTTCAAAGTTTATGGTATAAAATTTCAAAGGATGAATCTAACGTACGTAATGCAAAGTATTGTTCACAATCTCTTGAAGACTATGAGTAAGACTTTCGTTTGTGGTCATCATCAACAAAGAAGCACAGTAACAATCTTTGAGAGAGTCATTAGAAGCCAGTACTCACAGGTGGTATGACAGATGATGCAGGGTCATGAATAATGATGCAAACCAACCTTAACTACATGGTATTAGGAAGCTCCAGAGGCAAGATGATTACACTGTTTCTATGAAAACACATTCCTAAGAGACATGGAATTGTGCATAAAAATATCAAAGCTTCCTTTTTCTCAGTAGGAGATATAAAATTAGCCAGGAGCTCCAAATTTTACAGTATAGAACACAAAGAGATGGCTCCTGGGCCTGAAGAGGAAGAGTTGATTATGAAGACTCTTCACGTGCCCAGACTAGACAATAAACAAATACATAAGTACCTCTCCTTTACCCATTATTCTAAGTATTCACTGATAAATTACTATACCTCATATGGGCCCATGAATTTTATAATACATTTTTACGACAGCTTTATTAAAATGTAATTCATATGACATTAAAATTCATCCTTTTAGAGTACACAATTCAGTAGTTTTTAGTGTATTCACAGAGATGTGCAACCATGAGAACTATCTAATTATATGACTTTTTATCACTGCAAAGAAATCTTGTCCCCATCCTTTCACTCCCGAACCCTGGCAAACATTCATCTCCTTTCTGACTCTGTAAATTTGCCTATTCTGGACATTTCATATAAATGAAATTACACAATATGCAGTGTTTCATTTCTGGGTTCTTTCACTTAGCATAATGTTTTCATGGTTCACCCATCGTATAAGATGTATCAGTACCTCATTCATTTTTTTTGACAAATAATATTCCATTGTGTGTTTATACCACATTTTATTTATTCATTCATCATTTGTCGGCCATTTGGATTATTTCCGCTTTTTGGCTACTACAAATCATGCTGCTATGAATATTCATGTATAGGTGCTTATGTGGACATATATTTTATATACCTATGAGTGGAATTGCTGGGTCATATATTGACTCTATATTTTAGCCTTTTGAGAAACTGCCAAACTGTTTTCCAAAGTGGCTGTACCATTTTACATTCCCACCAGCAATTTATGAGAGTTCCAGTTTTTCTACATCCTCACCAAAACTTACTATTGTCTATTTTTTTTTACAACTTGTTTTGTGGACTAATATATGGTCTACCTTGGAGAATGTTTCACATGAACTTGTGAAGAAAGTATAGTCTATAATTGGTGGAGTGTTCTATAGATGTCTGTTAGGCCTAGTTCATTTATAGTGTTTTCACTATTTCCTTATTGATTTTCTGTCTAGCTGTTCTATACATTATTGAAAGTGGGTATTGAAGTCTCCAACACTTATTGTTGAATTGTCTATTTTCCCTTCAATTCTGCCAGTTTTTACTTCATGTATTTTAGAGGTCTCTTGTTAGGTGCATATATGTTTATAATTGTTATGTCTCCCTGAGGAATTGAACCTTTTCAGTATAAAGTTTCCTTCTTTGTCTAATAAATATTTTTGTCTTAAAGTCTATTTTATCTGATATTAATATAGTCACTCCAGCTCTCTTTTGATTTCTTTTTGCATAGAATCTCTTTTTCCATCCTTTTACCTTCAACCTATTGGTCTTCCTCTGTCTGACTTATTTCACTTAGCATAATGCCCTCAAGGTCCACCCACGTTGTTGCAAATGGCAAGATTTCACTCTTTTTTTATAACTGATATCTGAATTTTATATATAGATCCATATCTATATGTCGTAATTTCTGTATCCATTCATCCATCGATGGACACTTAGGTTGTTTCCATCTTGGCTATTGTAAATAATGCTGTAATGAACACAGGGATGTATATATATTTTCAAGTTAGTGTTTTTGTTTTCTTCAAATAAATACCCAGAAGTGAAATTGTTGGATTATATGGTACTTCTATTTTTAATTTTTTGAGGAACCTCCATACTGTTTTCCACTGTGGCTACACCAACAGTGCACGAGCATTCCCTTTTCTCCACATCCTTGCCAATACTTGTTATTTCTTGTCTTTCTGATAATAGCCATTCTAACAGGAGTGAGGTGATATATCATTGTGGTTTTGATTTGCATTTCCTTGATAATTAGTGATATTGAGTGTCTTTTCATGTACTTGCTCATGTATATGTCTTCTTTGCAAAATGTCAATTCAGATTTTCTACCTATTTTTTATTGGAGTGTTTGAGTCTTTGCTACTGAGATGTAGAAGGTTTTGTTTTGTTTTGTTTTGTTTTTTGGACATTAGTCCCTTATCAGGTATATGATTTGAAAATATTTTCTCCTGTCTAGTAGGTTGCCTTTTCATTTTGTTGGTGGTTTCCTTTCCTGTGCAATATACAGGTCTTTCATTAAATTATTCCGCCTTCATTAAATTATTCTTAGGTATTTCATTATTTTTGATGAAGTTGTAAATGGAATTATTTTTTAAATTTCTCTTTCTGATAGTTTGTTATTGTATAGAAATGCAACAGATTTTTGTGTATTGATTTTGTATCATGCAACTTTACTGAATTCATTTATTAGTTCTAACACTTTTTTGATGGAGTCTTTAGGGTTTTCTACAATATATATAATATCATGTCATCTGCAAATAGTGACAGTTTTACTTTGTCCTCTCTGATTTGGATTCCTTTTATTTCTTTTTCTTGCCTAGTTGCTCTGGCTAGGACTTCCAATACTATGTTGAATAAAAGTGGCAAGAGTGGGCATCCTTTTCTCTTGCCACTCTCTGTCTTTGTCATTTTGCCAATCTCTGCCTTTTGATTGTAGTGTCTAGTCCATTTACACTTAATGTAATTACTGCTAAGGTAGGGTTTACATCTGCATTTTGCTGTTTGTTTGCTATGTTTCATGTCTTTTCTATTCCTCTATTCCTCCATTACTGTCTTCTTTGTGCTAAAAAGATATTTCCTAGTAGGCCACTTTAATTCCTTTGTTTCTTTTATTCTGTTTTTTGAGTTATTTTCCTAGTGCTTGCCGTGGTGATTACAATTAACTTCCTAACTTAAAACAATCTATGTTGGATAAATACTAACTAAATTTCAATAGATTACAAAAACTGCTCCAATATAGCTCTATTCCTTGCCCACTTCCTGTACTTTTATTGTCATACAAATTATAAATCCATTGAAACAGCCTTTATAAATCCATCCACCCTATCTGAAAGAACATCAGTGAGATAGAACTTGAGCCATGGCAAGCCAAAGTTATGAGGAAACACAAACTATGAATAACATGAGGGAAAGGAAGCAGAAGCTATAGAGAGGATGAAAAAATAGAGTATTGGGGAAGCATAAGTTACTTGGCAGAGAGTAGAGCAAGGAGCACATTATAGAGAGTCACAGAGTCACTTAGTGGCCAAACATTAGAAGAAAGACACACAAATTTCTGCTGCTGCTGTCACTTCAGCCACTCTGAAATCAGAACCACCCAACTGTTTCTGCTCTTTTTGAAACCTGTTCAGCCTCTCATTGGGGTCTTTAAAATAAAATCCCTGTAAAATGACGTAATTTGAGTGACTGACTGCCTGTTCTTTCAAGCCCAAAGAGGTAAATAAATCAGCCAGACAGAGAAAAAGAAAGGGAATTCCAGGCACAGAATTCAGCATGTGCAACGAAACAGCCGAGTGATAAAATAGCTTAGAATGTTTTAAAAGATGAAAAACGAGGGCCAGAGAAGAGGAAAGGGCTGAGAAACAGGAGGAAAAAAGTAGAAAGAAAAGGATTGTATTTTGCAGTGGTTAGAGGAGATGCTGATGGAGGCTAACAAGAGTTTTCTCATGTAGTTTCTGTGAAGAGAGGACAAGGTACACAGCTTTATATCCTGGGTTTCCAGGAGTGTGTCAGGGTTTGATTCTCCCTCGTGAAATAAAATTCACATTTTATGGCAAGACAAGAAAAATTTAAACATAAAAAAATTTTCTCAGCCCTTTGGCCTCCTCTCTCCCCTCTGCTGTGCACTGTGCATGTGCATTATGCATCAATCAAACCTCTCCCATTGGCAGAAATACCTGCTGAACCATAAAGAGCAACATTCTCCCGGTACCAACAAGACAACTCCTTAAAAGAAAATATTCCTTCTTGATTTTGTAAGGGGTCATGATGACCCACCACTTTGTACTTGCATATCTGAATTGTGTAAACTGTCAATAATACAACATTTAATATACAGACCTTTAAAGACTCAGACATAGAGAATGGACTTGAGGACATGGGGAGGGGGAAGGGTAAGCTGGGACGAAGTGAGAGAGTGGCATGGACTTATATATACTACCAAATGTAAAATAGATAGCTAGTGGGAAGCAGCCACATAGCACAGGGAGATCAGCTCCGTGCTTTGTGACCATCTAGAGGGGTGGGATGGGGAGGGTGGGAGGGAGACTCAAGAGGGAGGAGATATGGGGATATATGTATATGTATAGCTGATTCACTTTGTTATAAAGCAGAAACTAACACACCATTGTAAAGCAATTATACTCCAATAAAGATGTTAAAAAAATATATATATATATATACATATATATATATATATATATATATATATATATATATATATATATATATATATATATATATATACCTTTGTCTCAAAAAAACCTACATAACTGTGCTTTGACTTCTAACGGATGGAATAGTTCTCAGAGCTTTCTGAGATGCTTTTCCTGGGTTGTAATCTTCAATTTGGCCCGAATAAAATTTTCCATCTCTTTCTTAGATAGGCTGATTAATTTTTCTTTCTTTCTTTCTTTCTTTCTTTTTTTTTTTTTTTGGCTGTCTTGGGTTATCGTTGCTGCCCGCAGGCTTTCTTTAGTCGCAGCAAGCGGGGCTACTCTTTGTTCTGGTGTGTGGCCTTCTCCTTTGCAGTGGCTTCTCTTGCTGCAGAGCATGGGCTCTAGGCACATGGGCTTCAGTAGTTATGGCACGCGGGCTCAATAGTTGTGGCACACAGCCTTAGTTGCTCTGCAGCATGTGGGATCTTCCCAGACCAGGGATCGAACCCATGTCCCCTGCATTGGCAGGCAGATTCTTAACCACTGCACCACCAGGGAAGTTCCCTGAGTAATTTTTTATTGACACCCTATATGGGGTTAACATCCAGAAAATCCAGACTGAAAGGACCTTGTTTTTTAAAGCAGAAATTCTCAAAGTGTGCTGCCCAGACCAGCAGCATCAATGCCACCTGGGAACTCATTAGAAATGCAAATTCTCAAGGCCCACCCTAATCCTACAAAATCAGAAACTCTGGCAGGGAGGAGGGGTTGGACGGTGTGTCCAGCAGTCTACATTTTAATAATCCCTCCAGGTGATTCTGGTGCACGCTAAAGAACCATGGATCTGTACATGCAGGCTTCTGCTTGGATCTAATGGGCGGAAGTCCAGGCAGAATGAAGGAGATACACATGCACAGAGCTTGGCAAGGTGATAACATTCGCCCTCTGTGGAGCCCACTTGCGTGTGACTGGGACTGAAGAAGCCTCACTCTAGGTCACAGGAGTCTGTGCATCTCTATCACTGGCTGAGTGTGGAAATGTGGAGGAAGGACACAGAGGGAAGCATTGCGTGGGGTAAGGGCAGTGACTGCAGGCCACCTCAGTGAGTAGAGGGATCCAGAATATCCTAGACCCAGGCTCATCGTCACTTTATTGTAAGATCCTACCTTAGTGTTCCACCTGATTGCAGCTGTACTCTGCTGATTTCAACATAAACTCAAGATTATAGATGCAGGAGAGCAAGTCCTCCTCCCCCAGGCTATGTCTCTTATCCCCTTAATCAGGAGCTGGAATGTTCAATCCTCCCGCAGCCTTGGCCTATCCTGAGATGGTTCCACCCCTCTTCCAACCTCAATGGTCAGCCTTTGTGCAAGACCAGCTCACTCTCCAGCCTTCAGCAGCTTTGATCATGTAGTTTATTGACCACCAACCTCAGAATCAATAGGGAAGCTTACCAGTTAATTTTAAATCTGAACCTCATCCCAGAGCAATTAAATCAGAATTTCTGGAAACAGGCCTGAAACCGAGCAGGAACCTGTGGGGCTCCTGGGCATGGAAGCCTTTCCGTTCCCTGTTTTTTGTAGGGAACAGACTCCAGCCTCCATGACCTTCCCTGAGTTGCAAAGGGCAGATTTGAACAATTGCGAATCAGGGAAGGGAGGGGATGCAGAGACAAGGGGGGATCAGCCAAGAAACCACCTGAGGCAAGATTAAAGGAACCAGAGGAGCTCATCAAGATTAGGAGACCACCTGAGACACGATTAAAGGAGTGCAGGCCCTGCACACACTCTGATCCTTATCAGCAACCCCACCCTTGAACCATTGTATAAAACTCCTCATCAAATCCCCCTGGGTTGGGCATACAGTTTTTTGGGGGCAGGAGCCCACTATGTCCCCCTTTGCCTGGCAAAGCAATAAAGCTGTTATTTTCTACTTCACCCAAAACTCTGTCTCCGAGATTTGATTCGACACTAGTGCACAAAGGCCAAGTTTTCGACATCAGGCCCAGCATTGGTTTTTTTTTAATTTATTTATGGCTGCATTGGGTCTTTCGTTTCGAAAGCAAGGGCTTTCTCTAGTTGCGGCAAGTGGGGGCCGCTCTTCATTGCGGTGCGCAGGCCTCTCATTATCCAGCATTGGTATTTTTAAGGTAATTGCCAAGGTGATTCTAACATGCAACAAGGGTAGAGAACCACTGATGATTAAAGTTTCTGTATGAATTCCATCTTCCTTCCCTCGTCTCTGGTGCTTAAGAGAAGGAAGATCCCCTTTGACTTTGGGACTTAGATCCTTGGTAAGGCGGTCCATGAGACCTGGTTATTCTGCAGGCCATGACATGGCAAAAATGTCCAGTAATTAATATATATACAGGAAGTCCCCTACACACGAACCTTCAAGTTGCGAACTTTCAAAGATGCGAACGTGCATTGCATCAACAACAGAGGTGAGTGAAATTGCAGCTTGCCTTCCATCTCCTATTGCTGACAATCCTTCAGTTCTACCACCTCCCACCTCCTCTCCCTCCTCCAGTCAGTAACTCTTCTTGCCTGTTCACTCGATGCCAGCCCCTGTATGCCAGCTGTTGTACTGTACTACTGTACTTTTCAAGGTACTATGCTGTAAGATTAAAAATGTTTTCTTTATTTTTTGTGTTTGTTTTTCTTTGTATTATTTGTGTGGAAAGTACTATAAACCTATTACAGGACAGTACTATATAGTGTGTTAGTTGGGTACCTAGGCTAACTTTGCTGGACTTAACGAACAAATTGGACTTACGAATTCACTCTCGGAACAGAACTCCTTTGCATGTAAGGGACTTACTGTAATTACAGTTTAATGATATCCTTTATGAGGCAATCATTCCATAAATGTCTATTACACGTGCTGGACATTGGCGATACAGCAGCAAATAAAACAGACAAAAACTCCTACCTTCATGGAGCCTATGAAAATATATACTATGTTAGATAGTGATAAGTACTATGGGTAAAAATAAAGCAGAAAAAGGAATCAGGTATCCCCCGGGGCTAGAGAGGGTTTGCTCTTTTTAGAACAGCAAAGACCTGAGGAGTGGACCCTGTGGCCATCTGGGGGAAGAACGATCCAAGCAGTGGGGACAGACCCTGAGTGTGGATGTGCCTGCAATGTGCTAAATTCTTTGCATTCATCATCGTATTTTATTCTCACAGCGAGTCTTTAATGGAGGTATTATCCCCATTGTTACATATGGGATTCAGGAAGGATAAGTAGTCTGCCCAAGTTCACAGCGAGTGTCGGAGCTGAGATTCCAGGTCAGTGTGACCTCAGCGGCCCTGCTTTCAACCACCACTCTACTGCCCTGTCAACATCGCGCCTCACCCCTGCCAGGGGTCATCACAGGCGACAATGTCTGGGGAGTGACGAGTCCCCCAAGGAGCAAGAGCGTGTGTATGGCCCCACTACCTCCATCCCCCCGAGTCTGGCTTCCATGCGGGCATTGATGCTGTCCCTCCCTGCTTCTCTCCTCCTACTTCCCCATTTCCTTCCAACACACGCACATGCAACTTTTTGAAGAGACCCTGGCCTTCTTCCTGTCCTATCTGTCTCTCCTGGTCTGCTGCCCACAGGGGGACTGTAGACCAGACAACCCAGTGTGTCTGTCACAGCTCACAGGGTTCCAGTGTGACTCCAGCATCTCAGAGTTTCTGTTTAGTAGGTAATACCATCCACTGGGGACTTCCTCATCCCCTTAGCAACTCCCCCGGGCCTCAGGAGAGGCACCTTAGGTGCAAGGCTCAGAGTACTCTTTACTCCGATCCAAAGCCGTCCCAAGGCATTTGATTCCCCACAAGTCTCTAAAGGGCAATTCCTCTAAGAGGAAGGGTACCTGCAACTTGCGAGTCTCTAACAGGTCAGCCAGGGGACTGGCCCCAAGAGTGGGCACCTTCTCCTCTCACTCCTCTCTTGGGCTTTCCTTCCTCCCTCTCTCCCCAGTTCGAGAATGGCTTCATGTCAGAACATGAGATGTGCCCATAGGCATAGAGAAAGGTCATTTCCAGCAGGCATTTAATGGTGAAAACCCACATCACCATCGTTGGAGCACAGGCAAGAGTCTCCATTTCCTAGGAAGCTGAATGGACACACTCAGCTCTCAGCTGAAGGCGATGAAATGAAGACACCAGTGCAAGGCACAGCCCTGGTCCCTTCCCTACATGTCCTCCAGACCATCCATGCTCATCCAACAAACACTTACCAAGAACCAACTTGGCCCTTTCCACAGCTAGCTGGGAAGACAGAGTCCAACAAAGCAAAGTCCTTGCCTTCAGGGAGCGCTCAGGATGGGAGGGAGGGCCAACAACCTCCCCTCAGAGGCGACCACCGTGACGCCCATGCAGTGTCAGAAGTGTGCGAGCAGACGTGCCACGACACCAAAGATGAAGGCGTCCTGGGCGAGGGAGAAGTAGGAGTCAGGGAAAGCTTCATGGAGGAGGTAATCACTGACGAGTTTGCAGGATCAGTAGGAGTTGGCCTGGCAAAGGGAGAAGAGTGTGGCACCGTCAGGGCAGGAGGAGCACCCTGTGCGCAGGTGTGGGGAGGCAACTCTGAGAGCATACAAAGGGCAGCAGGTGAAGTTCAAGAGATGGAGCGAGGGAAATGGCACCCGAGAACTAGGAGGGCCAGATTTTGCAGGAGTTTGTGTATTTGATTCAGGAGTTCTGACATTACCCTGGGGACACTGGAGAGCTATGGACAGACCTGAGACAGAGGAATGGCTCAATCCAATGTAGGTTTTAGAAAAATCAATCTGGTGGTGGTGTAGAGTGAGGACGGAGTAAATCAGGGAGACCAGTGAGGAGGCTGAACCCAAAAGCAGAAGGGGAGATGAAGAGAGCCTGAGCTAAGGAGCTGTGAGAAAGAAGAGGAAGGCTCCAGCTCAAGGACCATCAAGGAGGGATTCGGAGGACTCTGACGATTGGAGGAGGAAGGGAGGGAGGAGTCAGGATAACCCCAGGTTTCTGGCTTGGACACTGGAGGACGGACGATAGAGGGTGATTCCATTGGCTGGGCTGCGGGTAGGGGCCGCCCTTTGTTGTCTGGTACCCAGACCCGGGTGGTTAGTGGCCCAGGGTGTAAGAGCCCAGTAAGGGAGCTGTCTGGAGCTTGGGCTCTGGAGTCGCTGGGTTGCATGTGAAAGGTGCACTTACAGGGGTGTCCTTTACCCTCTCTAGGAACCGGCCAGCCCTGGGAGGGGCAATCCCCCCAGGGTCAGGGAGGCCCAGAGGTCAAAGCATCAGAAAATGAAAAGGTATGATTAATACGTGTCAGTTTATTTATCCCCGTCCTGTGTGCCTGGCACAGAGCAGCTGTTCAGTGGATGCTTGCAGAAAATGAAGAAAAGCAGCACAGGAAAAGCCGTTATGTGTCTGGAGGACCAAGGCCGGGAGTGCGAGGTGTCGAGCGGATTGTATTCTGTCCCCAACCGGCCAGAAAGTATAGGCTGAGGGACAGGTGGCAGGAAAGGGGTGTTCTGGGAGGGATGAAGGCTCTTTAGAGCACAAAGTGTTTTAAGAGAAGGGGCAGGGCTTCCCTGGTGGCCGTGGTTAAGAATCCGCCTGCCAATGCAGGGGACACGGGTTCGAGCCCTGGTCCGGGAAGATCCCACATGCCGCGGAGCAACTAAGCCCGTGTGCCACAACTACTGAGCCTGTGTGCCACAACTACTGAAGCCCGTGCGCCTAGAGCCCGTGCTCCGCAACAAGGGAAGCCACCGCAATGAGAAGCCCACACACCTCAACGAAGAGTAGCCCCTGCTCGCCGCAACTAGAGAAAGCCTGCGCGCAGCAACAAAGACCCAACGCAGCCAAAAATAAATAAATAAATAAATTTAAAACAAAAAAAGAGACAGAGGCAATTTCAGTGGGACCCCACCACTAGGAAATAAATGGAACAGCTGGGGATTCAGGAGGGCTCCAAAGCCCATGGCCTCCTTCACTGCAACCCTGAGTCAAGCCCCACTGAGTGGAGCCCCACAGGGCCTTCCCAGGGGTCCACATGGACCCATCATCTCCTTCTGCATAATTACCAACACCGTCCTCCCTCTCCCATCCAATGCCTAGGATTCTGGCTAGAGCTACCATCCTCATCCGGGGGCCTGCCCTCGCCTTGAGCCCAGGCACCTTCCATTGTTCCCTGGACTCAGCAGGCTTGCCCAGGCCTTGAATCAAAAAGTTACTTTCTTTCTTGTGCTGGCACAAAAGAAAGTTTGGCCTCTTAGATGGATTTTTCCTCACTCTTCCCCACCAGGACCAGACCAGACCCTGAAAGGAATTATAAACGACTTTTCTCTTGGCTGAATAGTGAGATCTTCATCGCATCTTTCAAGCTCATTTTGGTGATCAACATTCTCCCCGAGATCCCCAGGGGTGCATGTTCTGGAAGAGGGGAGTGAATGCACTGGGCAGTTTAATACTGATAGTTCTGTCACCAAAAAGCTCCTTGTATAAACATGTCCCTGACGGTGACAAAGGGCTTCTGCACATTTGCTTTTATCTGATATTCACAGCCCGGCAAAGGGGAAAGGGAGTGTATTATTCCCACGTTATCCATGTTGGAAACTGAGGCTCAAAACAGTCAAAGAACTTGTCCAAGGTCAGGGCAAGGACAGAGCATCTGAGTCCTGAGGGGAACATTCTGGCCCTGGCCCTGCTGGGAGGCACCGTGCGACCTGCTCCCGGGGTTCAGGGAAAGAGGTGAGCTTCTGGCCTCCTCAGGAGGCACGGGTAATGCAAAGAACACATTGCATTTGGGTCTTTGGGAACCCCCCAAAAATGTGTGCTTGAACCCTGTCTCTAACCCTCACCAGTTGTGTGATCTGGGTGTGTTACTTAGCCTCTATGAGCCTCGGTTTCCCCATTTACACAAAAAAGAACAGACTGCCCCCAGGCAGGGTTTTTATAAAGATTCAGTGAACCAGCGTAGTTAACATGCCTGGCTCAAGTGCCTGATACAAATGAGGTGTCCCCAAAAGCACTGGTTCCCTCCCTGTTCTTCTGAGCCAGGGGCAGTGGTTTGGCCACAAGAAAAGAGGCCACACACTCAATTCTCAGAGCCATGGTTAGGTTGGAACAAGTTCCTTGCTCTTGCAGAAGCCTGAGCTTGGCGTGACCTGGGAAGCTGACCCCTTGAGGTTTCTGGGCTATGAGTCAGCGGTACGCAATCTCTGAGCACGATGCTCAAAGCCCGGGAATGGGTACCGCACGCCGGAAGCTGAGCAGAAGCCCTCGAGGGTCACTGGGCATCAGTGACTTGTGTCCACTTGGGTGCGTGGTGGCACCAGGGGGCCGGGGGAGGGACGGGCTGCTGAACTTCACGGCGACGATCCCATGAACACAGGCAGCTTCCCTGCACCTCCCCGACTTCCCTTAATAGCCCTTTCCCTCCCACTCTCCAAGAACTCATTAAATCCTTCCTTAATGCTATTCTCCTCTTCTGGCGTGAACACCAGAGATAACAAGCCCCATAAAATTGCTCCCAGCAGGAGATTCCTTTTGTTAATCCTGAAATAAACTCTTTCCAACTTCAAGGTGTGGTGACTAGTTTGAAACCTTGACCAACGGGTCAGCTGCCACCCCGTGACTTGATTCTAGAGGGTGCTGGTCCTGTCAATCTGTGCGGCTCTGACTGACTTCATTTACTCAGTCTGTTCCGCTTAGTGTTTGTTCTTGAGAAAAGCCAGCCTGGCCTCTTGGGACCTTCCCTTAACAAACTGAGTTTGCAATGGCTGCCCCCCACCACACACACACACACACACACTCTGTTGTTTCCTATCAATTTAGCTGCTTTTCCTATTCCCTTTCATTCCAATCTCCTCTTAAGTTTTTCAACCCCCTACCTTCAGTGGAAGTTTAACGGGCTCTTTCTCTTTACCTGGAAGGACCAAGGCCAGAAAAAAGGTAGGTGTGAGGAGGATTCAGGAGCCAGGACCACATCACACCCACAGCCTCGGAATCCCACCAGCTTTCTGCACCGGGTCTGTCCCACCCTCTTGGTATCTTGGGTCCTGCAATTAAAAGAGAAACAGAGGCTTCCTGGCTCACGGACCCACTAGGACAGTTTACTGACTTCATGATACCTGATACTTCATGATAGTATCATGAATCCAGACCAGGGAGGGCTCAAGCCCAGCTCCGAAGAGCACATTTCCAAAAAGTTCACACGTAGGTAAGTCCCCCTCCCCAACTGTATTGCATGTTGCACAGTTACTACTGAAACCCCATCCTGAATATCATCATCTGATGATAGCACTGAGGACATTATTGGGAAAAATTATGTACAAAGGCAATGTTCATTCCCAGTGATAAGATATTTGACCTCAGAGGTCTAATGTGAATTCTTATCTTCAAGAGGCACAAGAGAGCATGGTGATTAGGCATACAGGCCCTAGAGCCAGAGCGTGGGTTCAAATCCCAGCTCTGCCACTTACTAGCCATGTGACTTTGGGCAAGAAGATGCTTAACCTCCTGGTACCTCAATATCCTCATCTGTAAAATGGAGATAAAAAGAGCAATCATCCCATAGGTTGGTGCATACAAAGTGCATAAAACAGTGCCCAGCATATAGTAGGTACTCAGTAAATGGAGCTGTTACCAGCTTCTTGTTGGTGGGCTTTTGTAGTCCATGGAATCTCCATAAGTGTATGCAGGTAGAATTTTCCAGTTGGTTGTGAGATCTCTCAATAGCCTGACAGTTTGCTGGGATTCTCCTAAAGCCCACAGATCATAGATCAGACAGGTACCAAGATTACACAAATGCCACATGCTGTTCATGGGAAAGACGAACCCTGTGTAGCCACCACACACACACACACACACACATACACACACACACACACACACACACACACACACACACATATCCTGCCAGTTTTGAGAGAAGTGCCTCTCAACACCCACACTGAAGAAGTAGGTATTAGTGCAACTCTAACTGTCCAACTTCGGCCACGGTGAGGACCAACTTCTGTCCCCCAGGGAATGACCAACACACACAAATCACATAATGCCCTTTACTCTCAGGGTAGGAGTAATCTCGTGTATCTTCAATTTCCATATGTGGCTCGGGATTTCTCAAATATTTGATTTAAATTTCATTTAAAATATATTAAAACCATCTAAAGCACAATGAAAATGTGATATGCCCAAAATTTGGGTACCTGGAGAACACCAGCCCATTTACTTAGGATGCCAAAATATCTCATTGCTACACAGGCCTCTGAGTTAAGTTTTCCCTTAACTAGAGACTGTCCTGAGACTAAAAGTCAAGCTGTGAAAAACCTACTGCTATTTACAACTGCTTAACTGTGAAAATCAGGATTTCTTGGTGCTATATGACTGTTCTGGACTAAATGTTTGTGTTCCTCCAAAATTCACTTGTTGAAGCGTTAACCGCCAATGTGATGGTATTTGGGGGTGGGGCATTTGGGAGGTAATTAGGTTCAGACGAGGTAACAAGGGTAGGGCCCCCATGATAGAATTGGTGTCCTTATACGAGGAGAAACCAGAACTCTCTCTCTCTCTCCATCAGGTGAGGACATAGTGAGAAGCACACCATCTACAAGCCAGGAAGAGGGGACTC
Organism: Eschrichtius robustus; assembly: GCF_028021215.1. NCBI lineage: Eukaryota > Metazoa > Chordata > Mammalia > Artiodactyla > Eschrichtiidae > Eschrichtius > Eschrichtius robustus. The sequence continues at coordinate 18,775,338 of NC_090834.1, read as the reverse complement.
ATCAGAAACCAAACCCTTCTAGACCTCACTCTTGGGACTTTCCATCCAGGACTGTGAGAAAATAAATTTACGTTGTTTAAGCCACCTAGTCTATAGTATATTTTTATGGTAGCCGAAGTTAAGAAATTTTAACAAACTAAATCATAATGAAAACATGTTTTACCATTTTGGGTACGTTGGAGACCATTAGCACATTAACTTAGAATACAAAATTAACACATTTTTATGCAGGCTTCTGAATGAAGTTTTCTCCTTTTGATTAAAGAGCGTCCTGAGACTAAAAGTCCAGCCATGAAAAACCCATCGCTATTAGCAATTACTTAGCTGTATAAGTCAAGATTTCCTGGCGCTTCGCAACCAAACCAAAACCTGGAAGTGAACTGGGTCCAGAAACTGATATAACTCTGCAATTTGATGCATGGCCCCTGACTTCAAATTCCTATGCTCATCAAAACGACATCATTGCTCACATTGGTTTTATACTAAGTAGGTATCACCAATTTGGAACTGCAAGCTAAATGCATACTAACAAAACATTGTTTCTGTCTCATCTATTTAGGGTTCCAAACAAAAATTTTATTTTTAAAATAAGTTAGAAATCTGACTCTATCGGTTATGATGGGTGCCTGTGCCCACACGCGTGCCTCACCCAGAGGAGCCTCTCCATTATATACGCACAGGCTCGTGTAAGATCTGACTGTGACTCTCTCCGCCTTTAACGCTTTCAGTGACTCCTCCCCATTTCCCATAGAATAAAGTGAGGACTCCTTTGTTCATTCCCACATGTTGTTCACTGGCATCAGACCTGCTCCCGGTCCATAATCGTAGGACCACTTGCACAGAATTACTTGGCATTTCCCAGAAATGTCAGGTATTTCAAGCTGTTCCCTTGACCCAAAATGCCCTCGTCCTTTCTTCCCCTCCCAGCCACATCCGCCCCACCCCTGCCCCAACTCAGTTGACACTCATCAGTCAAGGTCCAGCTCAAGTGGAATCTCCTTACCCAGCTCCATGCCTTATCCGTGCTCCTGCAGCACCTTATTCCTGGCCCTGTCCTGAAATGGTTGGTCCAAGTTCCCGCATGCCTGTGAGCTTCTACTGAAATAGTGAGATATTCATCTTTACATCCGCACACAACAGGTATTCAATAACAGTGAAGGAAAGAGAGGCAGGGAGGAGGGAGGGAAGAGGAAAGGGAAGAGGCGAGAAGGGAGGAGAGGTAGGAGAGAGGAAGGGATGGTCCAAGGCCAGCAGGGGAGATCCGGCAGGACTGGGTCCTCCATGGTGACGGTACTGACAAGGCAGGCACAAAACTAAAGGCAGCCTCTCATGCTTTGATGGCCCACCTCCTACAAGCATGGAAAAAGCCCTTCCGGAATGAGCTATGTTCTGGATTACCTGTACGACTACTCTGTTACTCACTCTTTCAAGATAATAATACCTTTGATATCATTTCAGTCTCAAGACAATAAACCTTATGAGGTAGTATTACTCCTATTATATAGATGAGGAAACCAAGACCCAAGGACATAAAGTGATGGGCCAAGGTTTGGACCCAGGATTCCAAGAGGAGCCTGATCTGACCCCTCTGAGGGCCCCCGTTTACCCACCATTGTGTTTGTGTGTACGTGTACGGGAGCACGCACACTTTGGCCAGGCACTGGCAGTGGGGGGGAGGAGGGGCGCTTCGGGAAGGGAAGCGAGTTCATCTTTTCTGTTAAAAACATGATTCAATCAAGGCTAGCCATATTGCGAATTTGAGTCAGCATTTTGTCTTGGGCTTTTCATTCTCGCAAATATGTTGGTATGGAAACCACACTTCTGCGATTATGATCAAAACATTGTTTGCCTCCATTGGCTTTCTTAAAACCTTACATGCTAATATAGTAGGTGGTAAATTTCTACATTTACCACATCAATTCTTTCTTGGCAGCAAACATCTATCTGTAAATGGTTGTAAAGTAGTTATAGCAAACTCTTTCAAAATATTCCATATTTGTGCTGTTTAGCAAATAATAAATATAACCCATTTTTAGTGTCTGTCTCCAACTAGATCATAAACCCTTCGAAGGTAGTGCTATTTTATTCAGTTCTGGGTGCTGAAGCCTTAGAGGGGTCGTGGTACCAAGAAGACATCCAATAAATGGGGTTTGACTGAATAGATATGACATCTGGCAGATTTGCCCCTACAGGTTGGAAACAATAACCTTTCACATTTGCCTAGCTCTATGCAATCTGAAAAGCCTTCTCATTACTTAATTTTACTGGTATTCCCATCTGCTCTGTGAGTTGCACAGGACGTATATTATTAGTCCCATTACATAGAGGAGAAAATAGAAACTCAGCAAAGTCCAGTGACAGCTGGGCTCGGTTAACAAGCGATAGAAGACAGATTAGGACCCAGACTTCAGGGCTCTGGGGCCAGCACTCTTCTCTCCTTCCACCCAGCCTCCTCTAAATGTGTCCCACAGGTGGTAACAAGAATAACTGAGCCACAGGCTCCATATGAGGCTGGCACACCCTGGGCTGCTCTTGTGTTGATTCTACTGTTTTATGAGTGTCTTCTACAGTGGTTTAGTTTTCTATTAACATGCTAGAGGTGCCGTAACAGAAAACCACAGACTGGGTGGCTTAAAGAACAAATCTATTTCTCACAGTTCTGGAACCTGGAAGTCCAAGATCAAGGTGCCATCACGGTGGGTTTCTGGTGAGAACTACCCTCCCCACTGCCAGATGGCCACTGTGTCCTCACATGGCCTCTTCTCCATGTGAATGAAGAAGGAGAGAGAGCTCTGGTGTCTGTTCCTCTTATAAGGACAGCATTCCTATGGGATTAGGGCCACACCCTTAAGACCTCATTTAACCTATATTACCTTCCTAAAGGCCCTACTACAAATAACAGTCACGTTGAGGGTCAGGACTTCAACACATGCATCGGAAGCAGGGAAGTGGGGACGGGGTGGGGGGGAAGGGGGTGGAAGACACAATTCAGTCCATGACCAGATCTCTACAAAGCACATACAGATTCATATCCCAGCTCCTTTCCCACTGCCTTTCCTTGAACCTATACATCTATTTTCCTAATTAACTCTGACTCTCCTTAGTTTTTATTGAATTCTGTGAGAGGGTTTGGAAGTACAATCTATTTCTACACTAGCAGTTTTCTCCATTTTATCTGAATTAATTTCTTTTTTTTTAACATCTTTATTGGAGTATAATTGCTTTACAGTGTTGTGTTAGTTTCTGCTGTATAACAAAGTGAATCAGCTATATGCATACATATATCCCCATATCTCCTCCCTCTTGCATTTCCCTCCCACCCTCCCTATCCCACCCCTCTAGGTGGTCACAAAGCACCGAGCTGATATCCCTGTGCTATGCAGCTGCTTCCCACTAGCTATCTGTTTTACTTTTGGTAGTGTATATATGTCCATGTCCCTCTCTCACTTCATCCCAGCTTACCCTTCCCCCTCCCCGTGTCCTCAAGACCATTCTCTATGTCTGTGTCGTTATTCCTGTCCTGCCCCTAGGTTCACCAGAACCATTTTTTTATTTTAGATTCCATATATATGTGTTAGCATACAGTATTTGTTTTTCTCTTTCTGACTTACTTCACTCTGTATGACAGACTTTAGGTCCATCCACCTCACTACAAATAATTCAATTTCATCTCTTTTTATGGCTGAGTAATATTCCATTGTATATATGTGCCACATCTTCTTTATCCATTCAACTGTTGATAGATACTTAGGTTGCTTCCACGTCCTGGCTATTGTAAATAGTGCTGCAATGAACATTGTGGTACATGACTCTTTTTGAATTATGGTTTTCTCATGGTATATGCCCAGTAGTGGGGTTTCTGAGTCATATGGTAGTTCTATTTTTAGGTTTTTAAGGAACCTCCATACTCTTCTCCATAGTGGCTATATCAATTTACATTCCCACCAACAGTGCAAGAGGGTTCCCTTTTCTCCACACCCTTTCCAGCATTTGTAGATTTTTTGATGATGGCCATTCTGACTGGTGTGAGGTGCTACCTCATTGTAGTTTTGATTTGCGAATCTCTAATGATTAGTGATGTTGAACCTCTTTTCATGTGTTTGTTGGCAATCTGTGTATCTTCTTTGGAGAAATGTCTATTTAGGTCTTCTGCCCATTTTTGGATTGGGTCGTTTGTTTTTTTGATATTGAGCTGCATGGGTTGCTTGTATATTTTGGAGATTAATCCTTTGTCAGTTGCTTCATTTGCAAATATTTTCTCCCATTCTGAGGGTTGTCTTTTCGTCTTCTTTATGGTTTCCTTTGCTGTGCAAAAGCTTTTCAGTTTCATTAGGTCCCATTTGTTTATTTTTGTTTTATTTCCATTTCTCTAGGAGGTGGGTCAAAAAGGATCTTGCTGTGATTTATGTCATAGAGTGTTCTGCCTATGTTTTCCTCTAAGAGTTTTATAGTGTCTGGCCTTACATTTAGGTCTTTAATCCATTTTGAGTTAATTTTGTGTATGGTGTTAGGAAGTGTTCTAATTTCATTCTTTTACATGTAGCTGTCCAGTTTTCCCAGCACCACTTATTGGAGAGGCTGTCTTTTCTCCATTGTATACACTTGCCTCCTTTATCAAAGATAAGGTGACCATATGTGTGTGGGTTTATCTCTGGGCTTTCTATCCTGTTCCATTGTTCTATATTTCTGTTTTTGTGCCAGTACCATATTGTCTTGATTACTGTAGCTTTTTAGTATAGTCTGAACTCAGGGAGCCTGAATCCTCTAGCTCCGTTTTTCTTTCTCAAGATTGCTTTGGCTATTCAGGGTCTTTTGTGTTTCCATACAAATTTGAAATTTTTTGTTCTAGTTCTGTGAAAAATGCCATTGGTAGTTTGATAGGGATTGCATTGAATCTGTAGATTGCTTTGGGTAGTAGAGTCATTTCCACAATGTTGATTCTTCCAATCCAAGAATATGGTATCTCTCTCCATCTGTTTGTATCATCTTTCATTTCTTTCATCAGTGCCTTATAGTTTTCTGCATACAGGTCTTTTGTCTCCTTAGGTAGGTTTATTCCTAGGTATTTTGTTCTTTTTATTGCAATGGTAAATGGGAGTGTTTCCTTAATTTCTCTTTCAGATATTGCATCATTAGTGTATAGGAATGCAAGAGATTTCTGTGCATGAATTTTGTATCCTGCAACTTTACCAAATTCATTGATTAGCTCTAGTAGTTTTCTGGTAGCATCTTAAGGATTCTCTATGTATAGCATCATGTCATCTGCAAACAGTGACAGTTTTACTTCTTCTTTTCCAATTTAGATTCCTTTTATTTCTTTTTCTTCTCTGATTGCCGTGGCTAAAACTTCCAAAACTATGTTGAATAATAGTGGTGAGAGTGGAGAACCTTGTCTTGTTCCGGATCTTAGAGGAAATGCTTTCTGTTTTTCACCATTGAGAACGATGTTGGCTCTGGGTTTGTCATATATGGCTTTTATTATGTTGAGGTAGGTTCCCTCTATGCCTACTTACTGGAGAGTTTTTATCATAAATGGGGGTTGAATTTTGTCAAAAGCTTTTTCTGCATCTATTGAGATTATCATATTTGTTAATATGGTGTATCACATTGACTGATTTGTGTATATTGAAGAATGCTTGCATTCCTGGGATAAACCCCACTTGATCACGGTGTATGATCCTCTTAATGTGCTGTTGGATTCTGTTTGCTAGTATTTTGTTGAGGATTTTTGCGTCTATGTTCATCAGAGATATTGGCTTATAGTTTTCTTTTTTTGTGACCTCTTTGTCTGGTTTTGGTATCAGGGTGATGGTGGCCTCGTATAATGAGGTTGGGAGTGTTCCTCCATCTGCTATATTTTGGAAGAGTTTGAGAAGCATGGGTGTTAGCTCTTCTCTAAATGTTTGATAGAATTCACCTGTGAAGCCATCTGATCCTGGGCTTTTGTTTGTTGGAAGATTTTTAATCACAGTTTCAATTTCAGTGCTTGTGATTGGTCTGTTTCTATTTTCTATTTCTTCCTGGTTCAGTCTCGGAAGGTTGTGCTTTTCTAAGGATTTGTCTATTTCTTCCACGTTGTCCATTTTATTGGCATTTTATTGTTTGTAGTAATATCTTGTGATCCTTTGTATTTCTGCAGTGTCAGTTGTTATTCTCCTTTTTCATGTCAAATTCTGTTGATTTGGGTCTTCTCCCTTTTTTTCTTGATGAGTCTGGCTAATGGTTTATCAATTTTGTTTATCTTCTCAAAGAACGAGCTTTTCATTTTATTGATCTTTGCTATTGTTTCCTTCACTTCTTTTTCATGTATTTCTGATCTGATCTTTATGATTTCTTTCCTTCTGCTAACTTTGGGATTTTTTTGTTCTTCTTTCTCTAATTGCTTTAGGTTTAAGATTAGGTTGTTTATTTGAGATATTTCTTGTTTCTTGAGGTAGGATTGTATTGCTATAAACTTCCCTCTTAGAACTGCTTTTGCTGCATCCCATAGGTTTTAGGTCATCGTGTTTTCATTGTCATTTGTTTCTAGGTATTTTTTGAGTTCCTCTTTGATTTCTTCAGCGATCTTTGGTTATTTGATAGCATATTGTTTAGCCTCCATGTGTTTGTATTTTTTACAGTTTTTTTCCTGTAATTGATATCTAGTCTCATAGCACTGTGGTCAGAAAAGATACTTGATACGATTTCAGTTTTCTTAAATTTACTGAGGCTTGATTTGTGACCCAAGATATGATCTATCCTGGAGAATGTTCCATGGGCACTTGAGAAGAAAGTGTATTCTGTTGTTTTTGGATGGGATGTCCAACAAATATCAATTAAGTCCATCTTGTTTAATGTATCATTTAAAGCTTGTGTTTCCTTATTTATTTTCATTTTGGATGATCTGTCCATTGGTGAAAGTGGGGTGTTAAAGTCCCCTACTATGATTGTGTTACTGTTGATTTCCCCTTTTATGGCTGTTAGCATCTGTCTTATGTACTGAAGTGCTTCTATGTTGGGTGCATAAATATTTACAATTGTTATATCTTCTTCTTGGATTGATCCCTTGATCATTATGTAGTGTCCTTCTTTGTCTCTTGTAACAGTCTTTATTTTAAAGTCTATTTTGTCTGATATGAGAATTGCTACTCCAGCTTTCTTTTGATTTCCATTTGCATGGAATATCTTTTTCCACCCCCTCACTTTCAGTCTGTATGTGTCCTTAGGTCTGAAGTGGGCTTCTTGTAAACAGCATATATATGGGTCTTGTTTTTGTATCCATTCAGCCAATCTATGTCTTTTCGTTGGAGCATTTAATCCTTTTACATTTAAGGTAATTATCAATATGTATGTTCCTATTACCATTTTCTTAATTGTTTGGGGTTTGTTTTTGTAGGTCTTTTCCTTCTCTTGTGTTTCCTGCCTAGAGAAGTTCCTTTAGCATTTGTTGTAAAGCTGGTTTGTTTGTGCTGCATTCTCTTAACACTTGCTTATCTGTAAAGGTTTTAATTTCTCTGTCGAATCTGAATGAGATCCTTGCTGGGTAGAGTAATCTTGGCTGTAGGTTTTTCCCTTTCATCACTTTAAATATGACCTGCCACCCCCTTCTGGCTTGCAGAGTTTCTGCTGAAAAATCAGCTGTTAACCTTATGGGGATTCCATTGTATGTTATTTGTTGCTTCTGCCTTGTTGCTTTTAATATTTTTTCTCCGTATTTAATTTTTGATAGCTTGATTAATATGTGTCTCGGCATGTTTCTCTTCGGGTTTATCCTGTATGGTACTCTCTGTGTTTCCTGGACTTGATTGACTAGTTCCTTTCCCATGTTAGGGAAGTTTTCGACTATAATCTCTTCAAATATTTTCTCAGACCCTTTCTTTTTCTCTTCTTCTTCTGGGACCCCTCTAATTCAAATGTTCGTACATTTAATGTTGTCCAGAGGTCTCTGAGACTGTCCTCCATTCTTTTCATTCTTTTTTCTTTATTCTGCTCTGTGGCAGTTATTTACACCATTTCATCTTCCAGTCACTTATCCGTTCTTCTGCCTCAGTTATTCTGCTATTGATTCCTTCTAGAGTATTTTTAATTTCAGCAATTGTGTTATTCATCACTGTTTTTTTGCTCTTTAGTTCTTCTAGATCCTTGTTAAATGCTTCTTGTATTTTCTCCATTCTGTTTCTGAGATTTTGGATCATCTTTATTATCACTACTCTGAATTCTTTTTCAGGTAGGTTGCCTATTTCGTCTTCATTGCTCCTTCATCTGTACCCCTGTTGCCACTGGACCCCTAACCATCGGTGGGTCCCGCTGGGTGTAGGAACTCCTCCCCTCCCCCAGCCGCCCCTCAGGTGTGCTGGTCCCAGAGGTCCGGCCTTTACTTTTGCTCCCCTTTCCCTCCCTCCCACTCCCTCAGGACCCGCATGACTGGAGGGGGCCTCAGTGGGCAGAGGATCAGGCCCAGGATCTCAGCAGGTTCTCCTAGGGGCCCAAGTGGGCAGGGGAAACATGGCCACGCTCCCTTTTGATCCTCTGCCCTCCCAGGGGTTCTCAAATTTCCCCCTTTGGGCATGGGATCCCTTCCCCTCCCCCAGCCGCCCCTCAGGGGTGCCAGTCCCGTCCCACCTCCACTTCTCCTCCCCCTTCACTCCCCCCATGCCCCCACGTCCTACCTGGTCGCTGGGGGTTCCTCCCATACCCTTACGTGTGCGTGGTCCCCCACCGGTGCCTGGTAGATGCCCTAGTTGTGAGGAGACGCGAATTCCGTGTCCTAGTACGCCATCTTGACTCCGCCCACCTATCTGAATGAATTTCTGAGAGACCTCGTGAATGGGAATCATAAAGAATCACTCTGGGTATTTTTCCACTGGGCATGAGCCCAGGGACCATCATGGGGGCAGGGCTGATGGAAGTGGGGCTCCCTGAAATGTGGCCAGTGCTTCAGAGGAGAGGGGGTGCTCAGAAGAGACCATCTCCTTCTGGCATCTTACCTCTGTCTCACTTGATGGACCAGAATAAATTTCAACTCCCATGGAGACCAGACAAGAGAGGCCCTCCCTGCTCTGGGATGCTTACTTTATAAGACCCTGTCCTGTAGGGCCAAGACCAGGGTGAGGCAGGAGCCAGCTGGCCCTATGGGATGCTGAGAGCCATGCCTCACTTGCCTCATCCTGTCCTGGCCCTTTTTGACCAGCCTCTCCCTGAGGGGAGAAACTCACAGGGCTGAGCTAATGTGCCCACCCAGAGCCCCTGTACCCCCTTCTAGACCCTGGGATTCAAGTGGCCCTGAGACTGCACAGGCCTCTGTCCCTGAGGGCACACCCCACTGGTGGGCGCCCCCCTCAAAGCAGGATTAGTGCCCCACGTGGCTCCCACAAGGCCCTGGGTAGGACCAGCTCTCCCGACGCCACCATGCCCCGGGACAGAATCCAAAGACTCAAGGATTCTAAATTCACATCTGGCCTTCCACATCCTTAAGAAGGTATATTTGTCATGGCAAGAGGAGAGAACTTTCTTTCCTTTTTCATTTGGCCGTACGCATGGCTTGTGGGATCTTAGTTTCCCGACCAAGGGTTGAACCCCGGCCCTCGGCAGTGACAGCACGGAGTCCTAACCACTGGACTGCCAGCGAATTTCTAAGAGAGAACATTTTTAATTTAACAATTTGTTAGTTTGATGTGTCACTTTTAACTGTTTAGCTATATGGTGTTTGGCCTTCCACCCACACTCCTGCCCTCAGCCCCACAAATGGTAAAGTGGGCCCGAGGGAAGCAGTCTGGAGAGGGTGACTTAAGATTCAGAAGCCCCTTGGACTTCCCTGGTGACGCAGTGGTTAAGAATCCGCCTGCCATGCAGGCGACACAGGTTTGATCCCTGGTCTGGGAAGATCCCACATGCTGCAGAGCAGCTAAGCCTGCGAGCCACAACTACTGAGCCCACGTGCCACAACTACTGAAGCCCGCGCGCCTAGAGCCCGTGCTCCACAACAAGAGAAGCCACTGCAATAAGAAGCCCGCGCACCGCAATGAAGAGTAGCCCCCGCTCGCCTCAACTAGAGAAAGCCTGCACGCAGCAACAAAGACCCAGTGCAGCCAAAAATAAATAAATAAAATAAATGAATTTATTAAAAAAAAGAAAAAGATTCAGAAGCCCCTGTGGGGAAATGACCGCACCCCTCCCTCCCCCCCACACACACATGCACTCACACACACGCTACTACAAGTCAGTATTTCTGGTGTATGACCACTGTGATTGATTCCTTCTGGTAATTTATGACCAGGTCTGCCAGGTTAGCGTGTTGAGGGGTGTGGGGTTAGCGTGGTCACCCTGAAGGATGAGGACGCTTTTGGTGAGAAAGAAGCATCGTAGTCTGCATGAGAACTGCCCTGACATTGACCATGGAGGGGGCAGTAAAGGTGGTAGGGGCCCTGTATGTGGAAACTGGTCAGAGTCTTCAGGGTTAGGGGACAAATTCTGCAGAGCCTTCCCCAGACTCCTCACATTTCTCCTCCTCCCTCCTCTCCCCTCAGGCCCTTCAAGTCTCCCACAAAACGCACACACACAGACACACACAAATACACAGGCACTCACACAAAAATACACCCAGACACACACACAGACACATACAAATACACAGACGTATACCCAGACACACACAGACACAGACGCACACACACACACACACACACACACGTACACACACGCAAGACACAGAAACACACAGGCACACAGGCATCCATACACACACAGTACAGATGACATCGCCTCCCAGGGGCCACCCCCCCTCTCTCAGATTTTCCTCTCTTCTGCTCCCTCCCACCACCAGACTGACCCATTAAAACTGACTTTGTACAAAAAGTGGCCCATTTTTGGTGGCCCCAAGAGAAGTACGATGTCATCAAGAGAGAGGTGGGTGGTATAGCCGTGGACACACGTGCAGAGGCGACACTGGATCCTGTCCACAGCTACTTTCAGCTAGAAGGTTCTGGATCCCAGCCCCAGGCCAGGCTAGGCCGTGATAAAAGTCATTTGCTGACTGTGTCCATTACCAGGGCCATGAGTGACAGCCGAGCCCAGCCTGAGGCCCTTTCTTTCGGGGTCCCCACTGGCAGCACTGTCTGTCAGGCCCAGCACATATGTGCCCCTGGGGTTAGAGGTTCAAGGACCCAAGCTGCCTGCTATTGGTTCCTGCAGGGGGAAGGCTGGAGAGTGGCGGGAGGGGGCACTCTGGCCCCCGGTGGCTGGAGAGTCGGCCTAAGTAGACCCCTCCCAGCCTCACCTTCACTTGCACCCCACAGTCTTTGCAAAAAGACTGACAAGGGTCTGACTTTCTCCGAGTCCCAGCATCAACCCCACCTGCTCCCGCCCCTCCTCCCCCGGATCCGCTGTACAAATACAGGGCTACTGCCAAGCTGTGGGAACAGTAAATCTTCCTCGCTCTTTTATTCACGCCCTCGCGTCTGCAGACAGTGCCGAGGAAAAACAAACCCCACCAAATCCCCGCGGGCTCTAGCAGTCTGTCAGCCTCTTCTTTGCTCCTCTCTGATCCCCTCCAGGAGGCAGAGGCCAGGAGAAGAGACCGACCCAGCTCTGATGCGGGCGGCAGCTCCACCCCCCCCCGCCCCATCCCCTCCTCCTGAGGGAGCTCAGCGAGCACCTGTCACATGCTGAGCCCCGTACCACGCTCTGGGGACCAGAAATCAGTGAGACCTGGAGAAACTGGGCAGTCAGTATTCCTGGCTTCCAGCAGCAGCACTGCATCTGCCTCACCTTCCAGCCCTCCCCCAGACCGCAGAGCTTCTGGGCCTGGCAGGGCCAGGCTGTTTGCTCAAAACATTTGGCAAGATGAGTTGCAGCTGCCCTGGGTGCCGTCTGAGGAACCACCGAGGGGAAGGATGGGCAGCCAGGTCAGCTGCAGCCCCTGTGGAAGGAGGGACTCTCGCTCCAACAGCCTCTGGACCAAGGCAGCATCTTGGCGAAAGAGTCCAGATCTTGAGAATTCCTGGGAGCTTCTCCTCCTGCAACTCTGGGCCACCAGGGAAAGCTGCTTTTAAGCTCAATCAGACCGAAGGGGGACTGGAGGAGGCCAAGGGGAGCCGGATTTTGCCTTTTATACGGAAGAGAGGCAATGGACTTAGCATGACCCACTGTCTCAGTTTGCCCAGCACTGCAGGGTTTCTGGGGACACGGGACTTTTGGTGTTACAACCGGGACAGTCCTGGGCAATCTGGGAAGGTGGGGTTCCCCTAACTTAGGGGCCGTGGGAAAGGCTCCACCCTCTGTGAGCCTGACACATGGCTTGGGACAGAGGACAGCTTGAACCCAAGCTGCCGGTAGAAGCCGGTAATGCTTCTGCGGGTGGAAAACTTTCTTCACTACTGGCCCACGTGCAGGAGGAAAGGCCGGAGAGCAGGGGGTCCCGTGGGCAGCTCAGGAGCTGTCAGGGGAAAGTAGGCAGAAGAAAAGTGTCTGCGGACTTCAGGGCAGGGAGGAAATTCCCTCACTGTCTCTAGGGAGCTGGCACCCATGGGGCCCCACCGAAAGCCTGGGGTGTTGGGAAGTGAGCTGGGGAGCCCCTGAGAAAAACCTATCCTTGAACCCTTCGCCAGTGTGCATGGGACATGGGGAAAGATGGCTTTAAAATCTTCTGCCTGGTGCCTCATCCTCCCAGGACCCAGAGGGCTGTCAGAGCGCTGTCCTGGAGAGGGCCTGACACAGCAGAGCAAGCTTGTTCCTTTAGATCTGTCCCAGGGAACAAGCTCTTCTCCATGGGTGTCCCGACTGGATGTTGGGGGCGGGGGCGGGGCGGGTGGTGGTGGTGCAGATAGATGTCTCCAGGGGCAGCAGAGGTTTGTGTTAAAGGCAGCCTGATAAGGCAGATCCCATGGAGACCCCCTCACCCAGACCCCTTATTTGATGGGAGACCAAACTCCAAGAAGGTTGAGTCACTAGCTCAGGGCAGCACACTCTCCAGTGGTTAAAGACCCAGACGGGACTGTCCACCATCAGATGTCACAGCCAGAGATTCCTTGGAAGGGGGGATGCACAGAAGATAAGGCCCGCCCTGTGAAAGCCCCCGCCTTCCTGTCACATTCGTGACAGATCACACCTTCTGGAGCCAGGACTCCTCTACTCCATTCTGTTGAGTCCCCAGCATGGTCCACCCCAGCACCAAGCCCAGGAGAAAACCCGCCAGCAGATTTCCCTGCACTGCTCCGGGGCACTGGAAATCTGGGGCTCCGGGGGCACTGGAAATCTGCAGCGGGTGCCTGCAGGCTCCGCCTCTCCCTTTCCTGGCCTCAGACTGTGTAAGAAAGACCAGCTTCGCCTCTCAGTAGGAGGCTGCTCCCTGCCTAGGATGAAGAGCCTTCCTAGAGCTGGAGGTATTTAAGACACAGTTTAAAGGGCCGTTAACCGTACTGGGCTCCAATGAGTTTAGCAGGAAGCAGAGCCCCAGTGACGCAAACACAAAGATACATCCTGGTGCGCCTAAGTGGGGAGGTGGGGAGGGATCCAGAGCCAGGATGACGAGGGAGGCGAAAGAGTGGGAGCAGGTGTAGCTGGGTTCTCTTTTGCGCAACCAGGAGGGTCCTAAGTACATGGCCAGGAGAGGGCAGAAAAGGAAGAAGAGAGAAAAACAGTGGGGAGACTCAGGAAAACCATCTCCTGACAGCTACTGTACCAGCCTCTAGCGTTTACAGCATTTCCAGTTTCGTCCTGTGGTGGGTGAGCCCAACACTTCCAAAAATAAAACGCAGGAAACAGCCCGAGAAATGTTTCCGAGGAACGACAGGGCTGCCCCCTTGTTCACAGCAACTCTCCTAGGAGAAGCAAGACTCCACGGAAAGTCTAACAAGGAGAGAGAGCCTGCACCCTGCTGTACCCTCCAGACCCCCAAAGCACAGAGAAGGAGTAGATGAGAGAAGGGCTCTACCCTGGGCCTGGCAGCCAGGACCCACCTTTCCTGGGAAGTCTCAGGAGGCTGGCAAGCTCTGCCGAGGCAGGTGGGATGCTGAATCCTTGGGGAGAGAGACGGGTTTCCTGCACACAGAAATGCCCTGACTTAGTCAACAATAGGCCCTTGGAGCTCCCTTAGCAATTACCGCCTCACCACTCAGCTTCGTGCCAGACTGGCCACTAATAGTTTATTGCAAATAAGTCTCATGGCTCCAATAAGGCAGCCGCTTCTCTGCCTCTGAATTCCCTGCAGCGTGTCACACAGCTGGGCACCCCGCTGCTCCTCATTAAAATCCTTCCGGACCTGAATCTTGCTACCCGTCCTTGCTCCCATCTCCAGCCCTGCCCTCCAGCAGCCGGCCCAGGGCACCCACTTTTCCTCACTTTCCTAAGGGCTGGATTGGCAGTTGCCAATACAGGAAGGGCAGGTGAGAGCCTCTGAGTCTGTAGATCTGACTGGTAGCCTGGTGAAAGATACCAGGACCTTCTATAGGTAAACAGGGAATCGCTATTAGCAAATTCTCTAATTAGGGCTCTCCTTATCGTCCTCCTGTGGAAAATACTCATTTGTAACATTTTAAGTCAGACCATGCAGAACTGGACATCTGTAAGAACATTGCCCAGGAAGGGTCTCTGGCAGGAGCCACTTCCCAGGTTTTGGTTCCCTCACCTATAAAAAAGAGGGATGGCAATGCATGACTGTAGGCAGGCGACTAAACCAACCTTCCCATTCTATACTTCTCTGCAATACTGGACCATCTCGTTCATCTGTGTGCAAAACAATGATGTGGATTTGGCGTAAAAAGACTCGAAGTTCCCATCCTGGCTTTGGCGCTTATTAGCTGGCTGGTCCTGGGGAAGTCACTTCATCTTTCTGAATGAATTTTCTCACCTGTGAAATGGGCACAATAATAATATCTTCACCACACAGATGGTGTGAGATTTAAATGGGATACCACGTGTGAGCAGGATTGATAAACTGTAAAATAGTATCCAAGTGTTACTGATTATTAACAGATCATAATGACTGTGGTAAATAAAAACCTCCCTTTAAATAAGCAAACGCCTATGGGCAACAACAGAAACACAAAAAAGATCATCGCTGATGGATTTGCTGGTAACTCTTCCCTGCCCAGGGAGGTCGGCAGCCCTGAAACCGCCTCTTGAAGCGGGGACTCCCCAGAGTCGGGTAAGTAAATGCTGATCTCGGGATGGAGGCTGGAGGTCGGGGCTCTCAGAACACAGGGTCAGACCACCCACCACCTGCCAGGGCCTCACCCACGTTGCTTCTGCAGTTGGGCAGCAGATTCCCAGCAGCCACTTCCCCAGCTGTTTTTAAACGACAGTAAATTGTGGCCTTTTTTTTCTAATGCACTTCTTTGAAAAGGAAGCAGACCCTCCAGGAATGAATATTCATTTGTACTACCCCTCAAAAAAATGCTGATAAACTCACGAAAAAGTTGTGTCATTGCTAAACGCTAATTGCATTTCCTTGGGTAAGCACCATAAAAAATTCATTGCAGTTTTTAGAAACAAGATACCAATTGCATTTTAATTGCTAGAGAGGAGAGAGTGGGGGAGAAGCTTAACCAGGAAAATGCTAACTGGGCAGAAACTCAGAAAGACATCTCCCGAGCCAGAAGGCCCAGTCCTGAAACAAGAGCTGAGGAGAGATGGGTCTCGTGGGGAAGCCAGACCCTCCCAGAGGAAGCACTGACTCAGTGGCACTCAGACTTGCGGTATCAGAGCACCTGGAAGGCTGGGGCTTTCTGTTGTCAATCATGACATGTAGATTTAACAAATGTACGGAATTATACGAGCAGGAGCCAGTTCCAGAGCTTTAAGAAACATGTACGGGAGGAAAATTGTAATTCTACTACCCCTTAATGTGGGTGTGAGAGAAAGAGAGAGAAGGGGGGTGGGGGGAGGACGGGACCGAGGCCATACATCATTTCACTTTAATACCAGAAGTCCTGGACCAGTTCACAGAACTGTCATTTAAAACCTACACCCTATTCCAACACCAACCAGAGTGTTCTTACCGTGCCCCCCACCCCACCCCCAGCCCCAGCAGGGCCAGCCAGAGCCAAGTGAGAGCAGGCAGTAGGTGAGATCGACAGAAGAGTGGGGCGGATCCTGACTCCATGGGCTTAACCTGGGCCGGTCCAGCCTTGACCCCATCTGCCCAGGAGCTTCCCAGCCTGGGTCAGTAGGGAGGCACTTCCCCCACCTGAGAGCGCAGGGAGAAGGCGGGCCCAGGGCATCCCTGAGCATTCTCCCAAAAGATGCGCACAGGGGCTGGGGAGGGGAGGGGGCAGAAGGGCAGGCTCCCGACTGCCGCCAGCACCCTCTTCCTCTCCGGCTGCTCCCTCTCCACCTCTCGGCTCCCCCACCTTCCCAGCCCAACCCCAGCCTCTCTCCTGTCATTGAGGCTCTCTGGTGAGATAGAGGGACTGGAAATCAGGGCTGGAGGGGAGAGGCCCCGTGGCCTGGAGGCTGGCCGGTGGGTGGCGACTGTCTCTTGTGCAGCGATAAGAGATCCATGCCTTCTGCATCCGGGGCTGCTGCTTCTCCTCCATCTAGTGGACCTGCCAGAGACCCCAGGAAACATGAGGCTGGAACGCAGTGAGACTGAGGAAACAACAGGACCAGGGGAGGGAGTCCTGGGCTGAAAGAGAAAGGAGCTGATCTACAGAGTGGCTCCACCCTCGGTTAGCCGAGTAACTAGCATTTTAATAAATCACTTAACCACTCGGAACCTTCATTTCCACTTCTATCAAATGGGGCTAAAATATCTGCTTCTCTAGGTTTTTTGTAAGGTTTGAATGAGAAGGTGGACGCATAGGTCCCCTGTAAACTCTAAAGTTTATTATCTACCACCTGCCCTGAGCCCAACCTTGCAGAAGGATGCTTCCCACTATCACACGCTGCATTTATAAAGTACTTTATGCAGATCACGTGCTTTTATATACATTCTCACTTGGCTCTGCCACTGAACGGATGAAGTGGAGTGGCCAGCCCAGGATCACACAGAATGAATCCGTTGCTGAACTCAAACTGCTAAATGCTGAGCTCTCTCCCTAGGGCAGGGAGAGCAGGCACGACCAGGGATGAGTCATGGTCACAAGTAAATACATAATAACACCTGGGCCACTCACTCTAAGCCTAGCGCTGGGCAGGCCTGACCTCATGTAATCGTCACATATGATGACATATACAGTAGCCACGATGGTTACTACCAGGACACTGAGGTTTACCGAAGTTAGGAATTTGCCACAGGTCCCACAGGAAATGGCAGATCTGGGCTACAAACTCAGGTCAACTCTTCCTTAGTGAATGCTTAAATTCATAGAATGGATTCAACGTTATAAGCTTCACTTCTTCCTCCTCCCAGTCTGGGAATATTCCCCAGCCCCCAGCAGGGCCCAGGCCCGAGGGATGAGGGTCACGGTTTCCGAGGGTTAGTGGTCCTTCACAAACGGGTCTGCCCCACCTGCCTCCCCGGCTCACCTGCGCCGTGTCCTGGATCCAGCCCAGGAATTCGGCAACCTTGGCGTAGACGCCGGGGTGGTTGGGCTCTGCGCAGCCGCGGCCCCAGCTGACCACCCCCACCAGGCGCCACGTGCCCTTGTCCAGGCACACCAGGGGACCCCCGCTATCCCCCTGCGGCATCCAGGCCCCGGGATACAGAGAAACAGGCAGTTAGTTAGTCCTTCCTGGTGGAGTGGCGGCAGACCACTCCCCAACCCCCGACCCCCGGGGCCAGGAGTACACACTGCATCCCAGGCGGTCCTGCTTCCAGGACGGATCCCGTCATGCCTCGGCCCCCCTTCAACCCGCAGCGCGCTGCCCACTTGCCTGGGCGCCCCCGCTCGCGGAGAGGATGGCAGCCGGGCCCCCGGCCGCAGGCCCCGCCCACCCCGCCCCGGGGCCCCCGCCCGCCTGCACCTGGCATGCGTCGGCCCTCTGGTCCAGGTAGCCAGCACACAGCATGCGGGGCGTGAGGGCCCCGCTGTACACGCAAGAGCTGTTGCAGAGCTGGGTGCTGAGCAGGGGCACCACCGTGTCCCGGAGCGTGTCCGACCTGTGGGCTGCGGGAGGCAGATGCGGAGATGGAGGGGCGCAGAGCAAGGCCCGGGAAAGCAGGGCAGCAAGAGGGCCTTAGAGGCCCCGGAGGTGCGGAGGCCCAAAGAGGGGAGCCCAGGATGGGAGCTGTGGACTCTGGGCGAGGAGGCAGGGGTCCGTCAGACTTGGGGGCTGGGAGCGAAGAGGAGGAGTAGACCCCACACATACACCCTGCTGCTGAGGCCTTGGCCCTCCTGGGAGAAGGGGAGGGGGACGAAGGGGCCTGGGTTTAGGGGAAAACACCAGGTGGTTCTCCCAGAAAGACCCAGGCAGGGGAGACTGGGGCCCCTGGGTCTGGCCAGGGGTGATGCCAGAGGAGAAGGGGGCTGGCGCTGCCCTGTGGCCAGGGGAGGAGGAGGTGGGAGGGGGAGGTGCCTCCCCTTGGGAAAGGATGCCTGCCTCCCCGACACCCACACCCCTGTGCGCCCCGGGCCCTGGGAGCTGACTCACTGTGGCTGGGGTCCGTGTGGCCCCAGCCAGACACCCAGCACTGCGAGCCCCTCGGAAAATCCTGCTCTTCAGCCGGCAGGCACACGGCGCCCACGGTGTCTGCGGAGAGGCAGGGGTCCCGGGTCCCACTCCGGCTCAGCCTCCCTGCCCGCGAGCCTGGGCAAAGGACCAGGGCGGGCATGTCCTCCACGCCCCCTCCTCAAACAGTCTGGCTCCGGCCTCCTGTACAGCTGTGCGGGTCAGGCACTGGCCCACGTGGGAGCTACCATTCACGCAGAGGACAGTGTGGAAACTGCAGCGTGCCTGGTGCCCTAGGCCGGGCGGTGTACACACGGTGCATCCCCACCTGGGGCTGAGGGGGGATGGAAACTCCTTCTGGGTGTTTGTACCTAACTTCTCCTAATGAGGACCCATTTTGGATTTTCCCCAGGGCGTGTGGACCCGCTTGGGACATGGTTTCCAAAAGTGTGCGACCTGCCCTGTGGACGGAGCCTGAACCTGATTTTACGTAATGCATAGACCTGCCGTTAGTTAGTAAACGCCACTTCGCTGGGAGAAAGTATTTCCTCTTCGGTTCTCTTTCAGCCCCTCTTCTGCGCCACGGAGAAAGAGTCTGTCTGGTGCTACTCTGTGCCTCTCTTCACGCCTGCCCACCCCTTCCAAGCACAGAGAGAGCGGCCTGACGCGGCAGTTCTGCAGAGCACAGCGCCTAGCTGGGACTTGAGCACTGTTTTGCTTTCACTCTGTGCATTTTTCTGGTGATTATCTATTTACTATAAGTCATATGGGTTCTCCAATTAGGTAGTAACCTAAAGTTTCCCTTTAAATATATCCATGTCGATTTGGAAGCATTAACTGTTGAACAGCGGTGCAGAGAACACCCATATACGGTAGAATTTGTGAACGGCATAGAGCAGCCACTGTTGCTGGGGAAACCCAAGGCTCCAGGTAGCAATGGGAGGGAGGAGTGCTGAGTGTGTGTGTGTGTGTGTGTGTGTGTGTGTGTGTGTAGGCGTGCACAGGAGTAGGTGTGCATACTTATGTGAGCCTTGCATGAGTGTGTGAGCGTGTGAGGGCATGCACGTGTGTGTGTGTGTGAGCATGTGTGTCTGTAGGTGAGTGCACATGGCACGTGCGTGTGGAAGAGCTGCCCTTCAAGGGCAGATGCAGTGGAGGAGACGCTCTGCCCCGGGAATTGTTTGCCTCGTGAACTTGAAGAGAGTCAATTCCCTCTCTAAAGGTCAGCATCCTTATCTACATACACCGGCCTCAGCTCCCTGTCAGGTTTGTTCTGAGGATGGGGTGAAAGAATACTTGGTAAGGTAAATCTTATTAACCGTAACATGGTGCTAGTTATTAACTGTTATCCTATTAACTGTCAATACATAGTTAACTATTATTCACTATAACCCGGCCGGGACCTGGCACCAGCCTGGGGACGGGATGGAGCAGCCTGTTGGGAGATGGAGCCACTGAGAAGCTCTTCTTGGGACCTCGAGGCAAATCCCGCCTGCAGCCCAGATGGGAAAAGGGCCAGAACCTTTGTCCCCAAAAGAGCGTGTGGAAGAGTTGGCACCACCCCAGGTCCAGGTGATGCCAGAGTCCACGACGGTCACCAAATGAAGTGAACGTTGGGTTCACAGCACAAGGGGGTCTTAGGAAGCCGCGGGGCTCTCACGCTCCCGGCGCCGCCCCTCTCACCACAGCCTCACCTGAGAAGTGGAGCGGGGTCCGGAGCTGCAGGAGGGCCACGTCGTAGTCGTGACTCTGGGCACTGTACAGAGGGTGGGCGATGATCCGCTCCACCACAGCCCCCTGGTGCGGCCTGACCGTGCTGTGGCTGACCAGCCCCACATGGACCCGCCAGCTGGACCGGCGGGACAGCCTGAAACTGCACAAGGGAGCCGAGCTGAGCCCGGGGAAGGAAGGGGCCGGAGACGTTGACATAAATGAGTTGGTGGGGGGAGGAAGCCAACAAGCGTGGCTGTTAGTGGGGGCCCCATCACCAGGCTGCAAGCTCCCAGAACCCAGACCTCTTAGAATCCCCCAGCAGCTGGCAAGACACTGGGCATGCAGTAGGTGCTTAATAAATGCTCAGGCACTGATGGAGAGAGAAGTGAGACACTATGATCATTGGCCACCAGCCCTGCACTCTCCAGCATAAACCCCTTCAAGTTTTACAGCAAACATGGGAAGGCCTTGTGTGATTATCATAGCTCTAAGCCGAGTCAGCAAAGCTTTCCGCAGTGCTGTCTCCCCACTTCCTAAGTGTGATCGCTGGGGAGGCACTTTGGCTCTCCCAGCCTCGGTTTCCTCACTATAAGATGAGAATTACACCACCTGCCTTGCCCGCCATCAAGAGAAGAGGGCCAAAGAGCTCATTCATTCCTTCCAATCAGCATTTATTAAGCACCTGCTATATTCCAGGCCACCGGGACAAGGCAGGGGAAAAATCAACAAAGGGATTCAGTGGTAAACAAGACTCTTCCCTGCCCCCATGGAGCTTCCAGTGTAAAGGGGAAGAAAGACATTAAACAAATAATTACATGGAAAGTGATTTAATTACAGTGGTGATAAACGTTAAGAAGCATGGAGGGCTGTGAGTGTGAAAGCATCTTAAAAACTTAAAGACCGAACAAAACTAAAGAACCAATATTTGTATTATGACTGCTGTTTAGGCAGAGCTGTTCTTGGCACTGAACAGGGAGAATTTCACAAACACCGCCCGGGCCCACTCGCAGCAGACATGGGAGGCGGACAGTTGGACATTGTATACAGGACACACCAACGGCCAAAGAGAAAATGCTAGGGGGGCACCCTCCCCCCAGCAGCCCCCAGCCTTGCCTGTGCACGCAGTGCGCCGCGGTCACCACCCAGTGCGGGGCCAGCACGGAGCCCCCGCATGTGTGCCGGGCACCCAGGGCCACGCTGGCCTGCCAGGGCCAGCGCCCGGGAGCCACCGCCTGCCCGCCCACTATCTGGGAAGCCAGGGGCCTGGTCCCACACTCTGCAAACAGACAAGCACTGGTGAGATGGAAAGAAAGCGGGGCGGGTGTCAGCACTGTGCTAACGGTCGGGGCCTGTGGTCCAGCGTGGACGGCTCCCGTTTATCATTCCTGGCCCTAAGCATGGGGCGGGAAGCTGGAAATGTTGGTTACACATCCACCTGCCCCATCAGGCGGTGCGCTCGCTGAGAGCAGGGGTGGTGCCTGCATCATCTATGGAGCCCCAGGATCTAAGAAAACGCCTGTCCCATAGGAGGGGGTCAAATGGTGGCATGTGGACCGATGCGTGGAAGGACAGATGAAGAGATGGCTAGATGACTGGGAAGACGGGTGAAAGGAACTCTGTAAACTGTCTCCCACTTGACCCCTCTTTCCCCACCATCCTTAGTCTCCAGAAGCTGCTGTTTCCCCTTTGGGGCGCCCCCAGAGGCCAGGGAACATCAGAGGCCAGGGCGGGGAGTGAGGCAAGGAGGTTATCCACCCAAACCAGTGGCTGGTGGCGGATGGGACAGAGGTGTAGACGGGGCTCTGTTTGGGTAGAACTGTGTCTGCAAGAAGGGGCCCTGCAGGCAGGTGGGCAAGGAACTCCACCCCAGACCCAGCTGAGCTTCCCAGTGGGGATGTCCCACCCTGAGGGCATGGGGGAGACGCCCTCCTCCCATCGCCTCCTTCCCGGACCCAGGACAGGACTCACCAGAGCATCTGAGGGAAACAATTTGACCAGAAGTACAGCTGTCCCTGCAAAACAGAGGCAGCGCCAGCAGGAAGGTGGGCGGGGCCCACCCCAGGCTGCACACCCACCCGAGGGCCTGGGGGAGGGGGGCGTTGTTGGGGGGAGCAGAGGGGGCCTCTCTGTAGCCACAGCCACCTGCTTCCTGCCCCCACCCAAGCCCCCAGGCCCCTGCTTGTAGCAGGTCTCTAGAACAGCAGCTGTGCTCTGCCCAGTCGTCCCCGGCACACAGGACTTCGAGGTCCTCCAGTTGGATTTGGGCAGGGCCCAAAGTTACAAATGGAGCGCTCATGACTGTGACAATCGGCTGTTCCCACTAAGGCCCCTGAGTAAATGTGTGCTCAGCCGGTGAGTGGGTAAGAGAGCGAGTGAACCGACTCAGTTCTTCGCCCCGTGCTGCTGCCTCAGACGACTCCACTCTCCCCCAAGCCCTTTGCCCGGCCCTGCGTACTCAGATGCCTGCTCTCCTCTTTCTCCTCCTCCTTCCTAGCATAAACCTCAACTCCTGGGAGTTCCCTGGCGGTCCAGTGGTTAGGACTCGACGCTTTCACTGCTGAGGCCCAGGTTCAATCCCTGGTTGGGGAGCTAAGATCCCGCAAGCCACACAGTGAAGCCTAACATAAATAAATAAATAACATTTAAAAACACACTGTGAAAAAGAAAAAAAAATCAACTCCTTTTGGAGCAAAGCCCTCTTTCTTGACTTCTCTCTTGACCCCAGCATCCTAATGCCTGGATTCTACTAGTTTCCCAAATCCACGGTCCCCCGGCACTCCTGGCAGAGTCAGTCCCACCCTTACTTCCCTTTGCCCATTAAGGTATCTAAGACAGGGACCCCACGTTCCCCTGATCGGCCCACAGGGGACAGGAGCCGGATAGGAGGGGACTGAGGTTCAGACGGGAACAGTGGAGAAGGGGTGAGAAGGCTTTAGAGCAGGGGCAGGAGGAGGCTGCTGGAAAGCTTTAGGACACCCAGACAGGGTGAAACCCACTCAGCTTGCACCCACCCCCAGGATTTGGGGAAGGGGCCATCCCAGAGCCCTCTCTTCTCTGGAGGGTCTCCAGGTTCCAGACAGTCAACCATCTCTCTCCTGAGATAGCAGAATTATCCAAATAAAGTGCGGCAGGGGTGAGAGGGACTAGTTTGGAGACAGGAGCCTGGTTTCAAGACTTGGTTTGGCTGCTTATCAGTTCTGTGACCTTGCACAAGGCCCTTTACTTCATTGAGTCTCAGTTTCCCCACCTGTAAAATGGGAATAGGAGTACCATTTCAAATCCTCTGACAATAACACCCAATCCTGCCGTTCTTGTGAGGGGCAAATAAGATGATATATGTGAAACTTTGGTGGGCAGGGCTCCTGTGAGCTGAGTTAGTAATTTCTAATTGGGAAATATTCCTCTTTGTTGTCCTATCTCACACCTCCAGCGTCCTCGCCACCAGGCTCTCGTGATAGGAAGATTTTTGCTGGATTGTTCACCAGGAAGTGAGGGGCATCACTCAGCCCCCTGAGAAGCCCTACCTGGGCTGCCACACCTCCTCCGGGAGGCCTCCCAGTCTAGGAGAGAGCTGAGCAAACTGCCCGGAGCTGTTGAGCCTGATGTCAGACAGGTTCACTGCCTTGTGGTCTGTGAGTCTTGGCAGGAGAAGGGAATGAAACGGGAGGAAATCGGCTTTAAACTGACGATCGGCACGAGAGATGGGGGTTAAGTATAACTGCAATGTGATACTATACCAGTGTAGTGACTGAGCAAGACTTTGACAATGACCTCTTCTGGGATTTATATTTGTTAAAAATCAAGGATGTTCAAAGGAGAGAAACAGACTGGGGCACCATCACGCCCAGAGGCCAGGAGATGACCAACATGACCTCTTGCCATTTCCTGAGTACTTTGATGGTGACAGACAGATAGAGGTCTTCAATGCTCCTCCCCCACCCATCAGCTCTCCACCCTCCCCAGGCCCCAGCTCTGGCCCCAGCTACCTGAGATGCCCAAGGCTCCGGCAGATCCGTACCCCCAGGGCAGAGCTCCAGCCCTCGTGGCAGACCAGGAGCCAGTCTGGCCGGGCCCTCACCTGCACTTCCAGCAAGAAGTCCTCGGTGTTTATTCTGAAAGACACTGAAACCGCAGTATGAAAGCCACATCCCACCTGCTGTGGGATGGAGGGGTGGCATGGGCAGGGCGAGCCGGACCTGGCCACCGTGAGACCTAAAGTGCCCTTCACGATAGCATCTGGGTCACCCCATATCAGGCTCCCTGTTCCCCAGGGAGCCAGCCGGTTCCGAGAACAAAATAACCCCTCTTTGCGCAGCCTTTTAGGTTTGTGTTTTAACCAAGTGCTTTTAAACGTGCGCCATCACTAAGTGTCACAGCAACCCTGTGGGGTGAGAATTCCCATCCTCGCATTCTGCAGAGGGAAGTAAGGCACGGAGGTTAAGTGACCCGTCCTAGGTCACAGGATCTGCAAGTGATGGATCCAGGTCTTCTGATTTCAAATCTCATGGCAATACTAGTGATGGCTCCTGTTTATTGAGCATCTGCTTTTTCCAGGCTCTGTGCTAAGCCCTTTTTTTTTTTTTTTAAACTAGCTAAGGGAGAGATTTGAGGGAATTTTTTTTTAAGTTAATTAATTATTTATTTATTTATTTATTTATTTATTTATTTATTTATGGCTGTGTTGGGTCTTCGTTTCTGTGCGAGGGCTTTCTCTAGTTGCGGCGAGTGGGGGCCACTCTTCATCGCGGTGCGCGGGCCTCTCACTATCGCGGCCTCTCTTGTTGTGGAGCACAGGCTCCAGACGCGCAGGCTCAGTAATTGTGGCTCACGGGCCTAGTTGCTCCGCGGCATGTGGGATCTTCCCAGACCAGGGCTCGAACCCGTGTCCCCTGCGTTGGCAGGTGGATTCTCAACCACTGCGCCACCAGGGAAGCCCTGTGCTAAGCCCTTTTATTTTATGCTCTTATTATGCTTACAACTTCATGCAGTAACTATTTTCATCTCCACTTCATGGAGAAGGAAATGGAAGCTCAAAGCAGTAACGGACCCAAAGGCACACACAGCTCGCAAAAGCAGGCTCCAAGCTGACCCTAACTAACCTCTGTAACTGATTCTACCCTCAGCCTTAGCAGCACCGTATATTCGGATCCTCAACTCTTAGCTGGAGGGGAGGGGACAAGATTTGGATGTGGGATGCAGAGACAACGTGGCGAGACGTTCCCAGCCCTCTGTGCGTTCTTTGCCCCTGGGCCCAGACCCTTGCCGGTCCCAGGCTGGCTCCCCACACACACCTGTGGCTCCTCTTCCCCACACTGCAGCCTCACGCTGCCCAAAGGGTGAGTCACCATCTCTCCTGGCAGCCTGGGCTCTTGGCCGTGACCCCGCTAGAGATCAAGACCGTCCCCCGGGAGTGCTGAAAGCCCTAAACCAGACATCAGCTCTACAAGCCTGGGCCGTGTCCCCACCCTCACAGTACGGGAGACACAGGTGGGTGGCAGCGAACTCGTGGCCCTTCATTTTGGTCCTCTTGCCCCCAGCCAGAAGGGAGGATCCCAGAGCTGTGGAGGGGCCCGGGGCCCAGGTGGGAGTCCTGCGACCTTGGGGCGTGGCCCACCTGCTCTGGGAAGCGAGGGGAGCAGGGCTTCCTCACCGCTGGCCTCCGAGCAGTTCGAGCTCACCTCCTCATCCTGCAGGGTCCCGGGAACAGGCTGAGAGGCAGCCGGCCACAGATACAGTGCTTCAGAGGACAAAAAAGACAAGGAGAGGCTGGGGGAAGGAAGGGCTTCCCCTAGGAGGGGGCCAAGGAGCAGAGCAAGGGACCTGCAGCAGAGGGAGGCAAAGGCAGCCCCCGGGGGGCTCCTCACCACCACCCTGCCCGAGGCAGGTCCCCCGCAACGTGCAGAAGAGAGCCATGGCGCTCTCAATGTTTCTGTCTCTGTCTCTGTCTCTCTCTCTCCCTCTGACTGGGAAAGATCTCTTGGAAAAGTTTGACAAGGGCCTCCCTGGATCATCCACTCGAGCACATTTCTCACTGTAGGACTGAAACGTTCTTCTTTACGTAGAGCCCGAGTCCCTCCTGCTGGCCCTTTGCCCCGTTTCTACTTGCTGTCTACTCAGAGTAGATGGAAAAGACGCTCATCCCACCTGCCTTGAACACCTTCTCAGCACCTGTTCCTCTCTCCCAGCATCCCCCAGATCCTGTTCATTGCCCCTCCCCTGCCACTGAAGGTCCCAGCACTGACCTAGAAGCCAGGAGCCAATGCTTGCACCAGCCAGCAACACCAGGGCTCCCAGCACCGCCCAGCCGCGCTGCCCTGTGCACCAGCGCCAGGCCCAAGAGACTGTGGGGGAGGAGGGCAGGGGAGCGTCTGGGGGCCCTGCCTCCGCCTGCCAGCCTCACTTCACCCCGAGACGCCACCCCGGGACCAGACAGCCCCCGAGTCGCGGCGGGAGTTTGCCCCACTGCACCTGCCCACCTCCCCCTGCCCCATCATCCTGGGGTGGGTAGGGGGCAGAGCTCTGATCACTGGAGCCTCGGAGCCCGCTCAAGCCCCCACATGGGAAACAGAGCAAAAGCATGTCTGGGATAAATAGTGAGACAGCCTCTCACCATCAGTCATTTAAGGCTGACCTGGGAAGATCTGGGGAAAAAGAATCTGGAGGATGTAGGAAGATTGTCCCTTCACTGCCCCCACCCTGTCATTCCCCGATGGCCCGGTCTGGCCTACTGGGTTGCTGCTGGGCCTCGGGCCTCCGCAGTGGGTCTCCTGGCTCTGCTCTGAAGATCCAGGATCCTGGACTCTCCTCTGCATCCTGAGCCTCCATGGGGGCTCGGCCATCCAGCAACAGGCTCTGGGGAAACAGCTGTCAGTCACTCACCAAGGAGAGAAATCACCACCGACCGCAAGAAGTCCCCACTCTCTAACTCCAGCCGGGCCCTCATTGCCACTTGCGAGCCTTTTTTCATCTTGGGGACGCCATGTGTGTTCCCATAGATGCCCCTCGGGCCTCCCTGCTCTCCTGGAGCCCCTAGCCCCGCCCACCTTTCTCTCACACAGCCAGTAAGTGTCAGAGCAGAGACCTGAGCCCAGATTGGGCCAACTGCAACGCCCACACTCTTCACCACCCCCTCACCTTGGTTCCCACCAGCATGGAGGACATCCACTGAATCCCTGGACATCCCTCCTCAGATCCTAAGATCCCATCCTTCCTCATTCCCTCCTATCTCAGAGGAAAAACTGCCCCTCCCCAACGAACCATGCATTCATTCACCCAGTAAATAGTATTCAGCCCAAGTGGACAGTCCACGGTGGGGGATACTGTAAGGAGTTCAGGGTAAATTAACGTGGACCTCCACAACCACCGCCTCAAAGAACCTACTTGTGAGTCCTGAAGATAAGTCATGTAAACAAAGCAGCACATGTTCAGTGACAGAAGAGAAGTTCAGTTTAACTAACATTGGAATTCCAAAGGAGAGCTTACTTCTTGTTGGGGAGATCAAGAAAGGCTTCCTGGAAGAGGCAGCCTCTGAGACAGGCCCTCATAGATGAATAGGGTTTGAACTGACATATATGGTCATTGGGTGTTCCAGGAAAAAGGTGTTGAGGAGGCTAGAGTGGGGTAGGTCAGACATTTGCCTAAAATTCATGTGCCATGAAGAAGAGTAATGGAAGGTAAAATCTTGGCAAAAACACTGGACCAGCAGTTCAAAGCTAGGTCTACAGCCTACTATATGAACTTGGTAACTCATCAGCCATCCAAATTTCAACTTTCTCCTTTATGAAATAAGAGTGATAACCCCTGCTACACATTGAGTAGTCTCCCCCATCTAGCTTTGTCTCCATTCCTTCTCCATGCCAGAGCAATCTTTCTAAAATGCAAACATTAGCAAGTTAACACCATCTTTAAAGTATCTAATGATCTTTGTAGCCTTCAGGGTAAATCCAAATCTCCCTTGTATAGCTCGCAGCATCCTCTGTGATCTCGCCCCTCCTCACCTCTCCATCCTCACCTGGCAGCACTAACTCCTCCACAGCGGAACTCAGGGTGATACTAACACACATGCCTGTCCTTAGCATCCTCACACACTCTCACACCACGGAGGCATGGCACCTGCTGTCCCCTTTCCCACATACTGACTCCTATGACCTTGCAAGACTCAGCTTAAGTGTCATTTTTCCAGGAAGCTTTCTTCAACCCAGGCAGCACCTATTGTGACCCTCTATTATGCTCATTCACTTCTCTCTCTCTCTCCTTCCTCTCTGGTCTAGGCATCCCAGAGTCTAGCTCAAGGCCTAGCACAAAGTGGGAATTCAGTTAATGCACACTGAATAAAAGGAAGGAAGGAAGGAAGGGAGGGAGGGAGGGAGGAAGAAAACAGATTATGTGGCGGAAAGGGTTTTATAAAGTACAACACAAATATTAAGTATAATAAATAATATATTAATAAGAAATACGTATAAACTATGGGTCCTTTCTTTAATGAATTTATAATCCAGTAAAGTAGAAAGAGTCCCTTAAAGTTGAAGTAAGTCCTGTCTCCCCTGCAGACCACCTTCCCCTGTCAACACGGCTTGGTCTAGAGAGAATTCCAGGGCATGCTCAGCCTTTCTTCCTGTCTCAGTATCAAGGGAACCTGGCTTGAAGTTCAGCCTCTGAACAAACTGGCCTCACCTCAGGCGCTGCCCCACCTCAACACTCACCTGTCCAAGGCCATGTGGTAGCCTGCAAAAATGGTCTTTAATGGTACAGGACTTCTTCATCCTTTTTTTGAGGAGGAGTTCATGTAATAATGATTTGCTAAGTGCTGCCTACAGGCAAAGCACCTGGCTAGGCATATGGGGGACAAGAGTGGGAAATAAAAGTCACCCCCGGGGAAAACCAAACCAGGAGGTTGACCACACAGGATCCCCTCTAGGGCCCCCTCTCCTCTGCACCAGAGCTGCCAGAGGAGACTCCTTCCAAGAGCCTAGAATTCCAAGGGTGGGGTCAGGGGTGGGAGTAGAAAGAAAGAGAGGTCAGAGCAGGGTATGGCCTTACCATATGGGTCCGTGGCACCAATGCAAAACCTCAAGGTCTGCTAGGTAACGTTCTGCTCCTGTTCTTGGGTCAGCATTGATTAAATAGCCCGGCCAGCTTGGTTGGAAGATGAGGTCTCCCTAGTTCACACATGGCTTCTCCCTTCACCGTCCTCCACACACACACACACACACACACCCCAGAGAGACAATGAACTCTGCTCAGAAACCATGAATAGATCCCTTGTTGCAGAAAGGGAGTCAAGGGCTAGCCTGGGCTGGGCAGCCTCAGCCCCTCCCATCAGCTAACTGGAAGCTTAGAAGCAGAGAAAAAGGTTAGGAGGAGGAGGGGAAGCCAACTACTGTTGGCTTAGCAACAAGATTCCTTGTGCCAAAAAGTGTGCCCCATGCATGCTGGCACAATCCCCCCACTTCCTGCTGACAGGGCTGTATTCAAGAGACTGATATTAGCATTTGTTGAAATGTTTCTGAGTCCTCTGGATGATATCTCAATTCTGTGTGGGTTGGCTTTTCCAGCAGTCTGGGGCTATCACCATGTTGAAATTGGGATGTTGATGAGGGATCTTTGTGGCCTGTCTCCTCAGGGCTGCACCGGTCACTCCAATGCCAGGGAAATGGGGCCTCTCCACCCCACTGCCCTGGGGACCAGTTCCTATAGGAGACCTCAGTGCTATGTTGCTTCAAAGCACAAGGTGGCCCAGCTGAGCCCGGGATGGGCTGAACACACCTGGGAGCCATATCTCTTTAGTCAAGGAGGAAGAAGAGGTCCCAAGGAAGGGAAAGAGTAGTGTGGCTCCCCTTCCTCCAAATGCCTCTCATAGATCTCTCAGATGAGACAGTTAAGAACAGGGGCTTTAGAGTCAGGCCTTCATCTAACCCCAGGTCTGCCACTTCCCTTACTCAGCCTCACCTGTAAAGTTATGATAATATTACCTACCTCATAGGGTTTATGCTGGAATTAAATGAGCTATTGAATATAAAATTCTTAGCTTTATAGCTAGTATCTAGCACAGACTCTATTCAGTAAATATTAGCTGCTATTATTATTATTAATGATTACTGTTGAACCTCACTCACAATGAAGGGACAGAGGTCAGCTATGAGTCATAGAAGCAGGAGGAGAACAGGGTGGCTGGAGCTGAGACGCTATTGGCTAAGTGCTGAGGTCTCCTAGGACAATACTCTTCAGCCTACAAATCTGTATACTTACTGTGTGTCAGGAATTAGCCTGGGCATGGGGAATGAATAAGTCACAGGCTAGGAGCTTGCAGGCTGGGAGGAGAGACAGGAACAGATATAAAGAACTGTTTTGTTTTGTTTTTTTGTAAAAAGTGAAATAACAGAAGCTTGAACACAGAGGTATAGGAGAATAAAGGAATAGCTGACTCCTTTTCTCAGAGAACCCAGAGAAGCCTTCACAATGGAGGAGACATTTGAGCTCAGTTTTGAGAAATGAGAAGGCAATCACATAGAAGGGCATTTCAAATATAGTACAGAGATGTCAGTGAAAATGGGCAAAGTCCCCCCCCAAATTGTCTCCTCCATAGCAATGAGAAAACTGCAAAAAATTTGTCAGAATTAACTTTTTTAGAACTCTGGAAATTAACCAAAGGCTTATAACAATATGGGAAGAGTTTATTAGAGAAAAATGACAGACCACAGCTAACATCATACTCAATGGTGTAAAGCTAAAAACTTTTCCTCGAAGATAAGGAACAAGACAAGGATGCCCACTATTGCCACTTTTATTCAACATAATATTGGAAGTCAAGTCAAGTCAAACTGGGCAAGCAAAAAAATAATTAAAGGCATCCAACTTGGAAAGGAAGAAGTAAAAACTGTCATTATTTGCAGATGACATGATATTATATCTAGAAAACTCTAAAGAGTCCATCAAAAAGCTGTTAAAATAAATGAATTCAGTGAAGTTTCAGGATACAAAATCAATAAACAAAAATCTGGTGTGTTTCCATAGACTAATAACTATCAGAAAGAGAAATTAGGAAAATGATCCCATTTACAATTGCATCAAAAAGAATAAAATGCCTAGGAATAAATTTAACCAAGGAGGTGAAAGACCTGTACACTGAAAACCATAAGACATTGATACAAGAAATTGTAGAAGACACAAATAAATGGAAAGATACTTTGTGCTCATGGATAGGAAGAATTAACATTGTTAAAATGTCCATACTACCCAAAGCAATCTACAGAGTCAACACAATCCCTATCAAAATTCCAATGGTATTTTTCACAGAAATAGAACAAACAATCCTAAAATTTGTACAGAACTACAAAAGACTCTCAAATAGTCAAAGCAATCTTCAGAAAGAAGAACGAAACTGGAGGCCTCACACGCCCTGATTTCAAACTATATTACAAAGCTATAGTAATCAAAACAGTATAGCACTGGCATAAAAACAGACACATAGATCAGTGGAACAGAATAGAGAGCCCAGCAATAAACCCATGGTCGATTCATTTGTGACAAAGGAGGCAAGGATATACAATGAGGAAGGGTAGTCTCTTCAATAAATGGTGTTGGGAAAACTGAACAGCTACATGTAAGAGAATGAAACCAGACCCTTATCTTACACCATACAGGAAAATCAACTCAAAATCCTGATACTGTAAAACTCCTAGAAGAAAACACAGGGAGTGAGCTCCTTGACACTGGTCTTGGCAATGATTTTTTGGATTTGACACCAAAAGTAAAGGCAACAAAAGCAAAAATAAACAAGTGGGACAACATAAAATTAAAAGGCTCTGCACAGCAAAAGAAACCATCAATAAAATGAAAAGGCAACATGTAGAATGGGAGAAAAATTTGCAAATTATATATTTCATAAGAGGTTAATGTGCAAAATATACAAGAACTCATACAACTCAATGACCAAGAAAAAAAAAAATCCAATTTTAAAGTGGGAAGAGGATCTGAATAGGCATTTTTCCAAAGAAGACATATAAATGGCCAACAGGTACATGAAAAGGTGTTCCACATCACTAATCATCAGGGAAATACAAATCAAAACCACAATAAGATATCACCTCACACCTGTTAGAATGGCAGGCATCAAAAAGACAAGAGATAACAAGTGTTGGTGAGGATGTGGAGAAAATGGAACACTTGTGCACTGTTGGCAGAAATGCAAATTGGTGCAGCCACTATGGAAAGCGGTATGGAGGTTTCTCAAAAAATTTAAAATAGAACTACCGTAAGATCCAGCAGTCCTGCTTTTGGATATATATCCAAAGGAAATGAGAACAGGATATGGAAGACATGTCTGCATTCCCATGTTCATTGCAGCATTAGTCACAGTAGCCAAGATGTGGAGAAACCTGTGTCCATCAATGGATGAATGGATACTGAAGATGTGGTCTATATATACAATGGAATATTACTCAGCCATGAGAAAGAAGGAAATCCTGACATTTGCAACAACAGGAATGGACCTTGAGGGCATTATGCTAAGTGACATAAGCCAGACAGAGAAAGACAAACACTGCATGGTATTGCTTACATGTGGGATCTAAATAAAAAGTCAAACTCACAGACACAGAGTAGAAAAGTGATTGCCAGTCTGGGGGTGGGAGAAATAGGGAGAGGTTAGTAAAAGTGTACAAAATTTCTGTTATATGATGAATAAGGTCTGAGCATCTTATTCCTCTTATAATTAATGTAAGTTATAACATGGATGACTATAGCTTATAACGATGTAATATATAACTGAAATTGGCTGAGACAATAGAACTTAAATGTTCTCACCAAAAAATGAAAAGGTAAATATATGAGGTGATAGATGTGTTAATGAACTAGACAGAAGATACAGATAGCAAATCATGATGTACACTTTAAATATCTTACAATTTTATTAGACAATTATACCTTTATAAAACATTTTTTAGAAGAGTGATTCTAGATTAAACTGAGGTTAGCCTCTTCCTGGCTGTTGTCTCTGCCTGGCTGTCCAAGAAGTCTCTCTTCTTTATCTCTCTGATACTCCTTCCATCCAAGATGAGCCATTCTGGGTTGCCCTGGCCATTTCCCTGGTTTGGACAGAATACCCACCTCTAGAGTGAGGTAGCAGGAGCCTAGGGTTTGAAATTTAAGGAGGCACTCGCTAGCAAACGGACTGTCAGCACTTGATTACCTTAAGAGTGATGCCTTCTTAAATCATGTGCCCTAGTGTGTCTTATCGGAAACCAGCTGAAGCAGAACCCCTCTGTGTTCTTCCCCTGGTAATTCAGATGCAGTCTCACCTTAGTCCTGGCCCTGCTCCCTGGCCTCCTCCCCACTGATACTCCCTGACTCCCCAGTACAGCCTCTACGGATGAGCCTTGACTCCTGAACCTTGAGACCCTTGCTTTCTCTCCTTCTTCAGCCACTATTCTCAAAAACAACAAGGGCCTTTTGCAACTGCCATTCAGCTGGGCTCTGACACCTCCAGACAGATAACACTGTGATCTTTCTCCTCCATCCGAATGGAAAGACCCACGTGCAAGTTATACAGAATTCTCAGACCTATAAAGTTCTTTTAAAGAGACCACTGAATCTACCATCTCTCCTATCAGAGGAGAAAACGGATGCTCTGAAAGGTGAACAAGCCACAGCATATTGGAGGCCATCCAAGCCCAAGTCTCCTGACACCTGGTCCAGGGTCTTCCCCACTCCCATACATGCCCCACAAGCCACTTATTCACTAAACAGGCAGGCTTAGAGAGAAGAAATTCCGCCTGCGGACCACAGCTCCGGCCAGTGCCTATGGAGTTCCATCGTGATCATGATCTCCCCTTCGTGTCTGCCAGTGAATGACAGCTTCAGCCCTTGTTTGTGGATTTAAGCCTGCCCGTGATCTTCTCTGACTGCCTCCCATACGGTTTTCAGACTTGCTTAAACAGCCTCCATAATCACTCTCTCTTTATCCTCTGGAGAGGGAAATGTTAGTGCTCCAGGTGGAAAGCATGCGTGGTGTAAGACGCAGGCTGGAGATTCTGGAACGCTCTGTACATCCCCCCCAGTCCCATCCCACTCCCTTCTTTGGCTTTGTCTACCAACAATGCATCCCCCATCCTCACCCAGTCTATCTGTAGCATGTATGCACGGTATCCCCGGATCCCCTCACACAGCCCCCACCTCCTTCAAGTTCAGTTTGGATCATCCCACTGAGGTTAGTTCAAGCCACCAGACCCTCTACTGCCATCCCACAGCCTAATGGGGCCCAGGCACATACCCTTTCCATCCAGCCCTCTGGAGAGTGGTTTTCTCAATGAAGAAATGAATGACTCCTAAGTCTAATAAGAGGGAAGCTTTAATGAGTGAAAATTGGGAAAAACGCTAGATCCAGTTACCTTATTCCAGACCATTACTGCATATCGATAAGCAGTGAAGGAACCCCAAGTGTCTGTTGCCATATTGCTTGCTTTGAATACAGAGGAATGGATACAAGTGTATTCAGAAGGAAAAGAAATCTCTGTGGTCTCATACGGTAATCAGCTGCTTACTCATTAGCATACTGTCTCTGAGTACTCTCTTCTGTCTTGTTATTCTGACTGAAGTCTAGAAGAGGGGATGCCCAAGGAAGTGTGGAGGGCAGCCCCTCAGAAGGGTCCTAAAGGGCCTGGAGGTGACTCTTACTCAGTCTTCTCCCCTCACTGCCCCCTTCCCTCTCCAGCAAGACTCCACTGGCAAGAAGTTTGAATTTTTCTTGGCAAGTAGAAATCTGGAATATCTTGGGCTCATCTTTGCCTGCTCCCAACTCCTCACCTTCCATCAGTCATTCAAACTGGCCATCTCTCAAATCTACCCCTCTCCCAAACCCACAGCCACCTGCATGACCATCCACCAGGATCTTCCCCAGAATGACTGTAACAGCCACCCAGTTGATCTCCTGCCTCCAGTCTATTCCATTCTAACCAGTCTGTACCTTTACTTCTTTTCAGCCAATCCAGATGCTCAAGTATCAATATGGAAGGATAAAATAAATGAAAATGGACCCTTCTTTTTTCTACCGTGCTGCCAAAGTAACATTTCCTAGAGCAAGTCTAAATAGATGAAAAACCTTCCATGGCTCCCCAAGCTCCCATGATAAAAGCATTCATTCATTTACTCATTCATTAATTCAGCAAGTGTTTGTTGGTCCTACCAAGTGCCAGGCACTGTTCTAGATTCTGGAGTTACATTAATGAATGAGTCAGGCAGAGCCCCTGCCCTCAAGGAATTTATAGTCTAGCTCCGTCAAGCCAACAATTAGAGTGCAGTCTCTGATGGGGAAGAACAGGGTGTGGTGGGAGCACCTAACTTGCACCCAGGGTGTCCTCAGCATGGCACGGAGGGTTCTTTCCAAGTTTACCCAACATACTTTTCTAGCCTCATCTTCTTCCTCCCCTTAAGCCTGTTCCCATAAGCCAGTCACTAGTCCTTCTCAGACTAAGCCACAGCACCTGTGTTCATGCTGTCCCCTATTCCTGAAATACCCTTCCCCCTTTTACTAATTAATTGTTTTAGTCCATCAGTCAGCCAATATATATTTATTAAGCATGTACTATGTGCCAGGCACTGTGCAAACACCAAAGATACAATGTTGAGCAAAACCAGACACAATCCCTGCCCCGCTGGAGTTTGCCGGTTAGTGGGAGGAGACACACATGAATCAAAGGACCACAGAAAGTGCACAGTTACAGCTCTGAAGAAGTGCTATGAGAGGTACAAGGTGCTAATGAGAGCATGTAACAGACATATGACTGAGTCTGAAGACTCAGCAAAGAATTCTCCAAGGAAGGGGCGATTGGGCTGGGATCTTGGTGGGGCAAGAGTGCTCCAAGCAAAGGCAACAGGCAAATTCCCTGTGGCAGGAGAGAGTGAGGTGCCCTCAAGGGACTGAAAGAAGCCAGAGTGGGTGAGTGAAGAGAAGAGATGAGCAGAGGCTGGAGCGGTGGGTAGGCCAGATTAGGCAGAGCCTTTAGAGCCAAGGTAAAGACAGGTCCTTATCCCCAGAGCAATGGCAATCATTTTTAAAAAGCAGCCAAGGAACATGATCAGCCTGCCGCCATCCTTTAAGACCCAAGTCAAATGTCCCTCTACCTTCCCAACACCCCAGACAGTCCCCACCCTGGATGGCCCCCTAGCAGCCCATGCACCATGCGCACATGTGACATGTGAGGGTTACTCAGTGGCAAGTCCTCAACATCAGGGACCCTGGCCTCTTCATCTTTGTCCTCTCAGCTGCTCACGTGTCTAGCATATGGTAAGTACTCAGTAAAGATTTGTTGCGGCCATCAACCAATCAACATGTGTAGTTGCCAATTTTATTTCCTCCCCTCCACCGTCCTGCCCAGCCAGGAAGGTTCTACCCTACTGCCTTAGTTCAGACTCCTATGATCCCTCGCCTCCTAAGCAATCTCCCTGCCTCCCTTCTTTCCCCCTCACAATCCATCCTCCAAGTGGCCACCAGGTTTCCTTCCTAAACAAAGGTCAGACCAGACCACTCTGCTCCTTGCATAAGCCTTTACTGACTCCCCATTGCCTGCAGGATCTAATTCAAATTCTTCAGGCTAACTATTCAATGCACTTCATGATCTAATCTCAAACTAATCTTTCTGGCCTCATGTTTCATTGCATCCTTCCTTCCCTGGACCCTATATTCCAACTACAATCAAAATCCTAGAATATTCCTTAAGCAGACCTCCACTCCCACCCCCATGCCTCTGCTTAGGCTGTGCTTCCCTCATGCTTTCATAATTGGAAAACTGCTGGTGCTTCAAGATATAGCTCAACTGCTAACCTATCACAAAACTTCTCCTCTCATCCCCCAAATCCAAAATTAATGGCTTCTTTTTTTGTATAAATATAGTTATTCCTAGCACCAGGCCCAGTAACCAACACATCATAGCCCCATTCTGTCCCTGCTCTGCACTCTCCCTCATTAGCCCTGAAGGGTGGGAAGGACAGGAAAGCAGCTCTCTCTCCCCATGTGGGATCCTGCATTCCTAGGAGGAAAGAGAAACAAAGCCACCCTTGTTCAAATCTTCAGACAAAAAAAAAAAATGGCCCAACCCATATTCTAGGAAATGATTTCTAAGTCTACAAAGAACCATCCATTGTTTCTGAACGATTTCTCAAGCTCAGAAATAAAATATCAAGTTTACAATTTACATACTATAAATAAAAGTGACCCCCCAAATTGCTCATTTTGTTTAGCAAAGACTTCTTTTTCACTTTGTTTAAAAGCCATTTAAAAAAAAAAAAGCCATTTACTTTGGGAGCTGTTCAAATTTATATCTGAAGACCTAAACTTATGAAATGCTCAGCTGAATATGGGCTGTGAGAATTCCCCACATGGTGAGTCAGTGCTGTCACTATTGGACATAAAGGACGTTTTTCATCTGCTTTAATTAAGACACAAAGGAGTAGCAAAAAATATCAATTATGTGGTTGATTAAAAGTACTTTCCTAAACATCTGCTCCAGGTCAGCAATAACTAACACTTTAAATCAATGTTTAATGACTGACATGACTGTAAAATCTCGTGCAGAGAAAATAAGTCACTCTCTCCATGTGCAACTTTCTTTGATACCCACTTTGTCACCCACTGGTCTTTTC
The DNA here is from genome assembly GCF_028021215.1 of Eschrichtius robustus. Lineage (NCBI taxonomy): Eukaryota > Metazoa > Chordata > Mammalia > Artiodactyla > Eschrichtiidae > Eschrichtius > Eschrichtius robustus. Next base: position 18,737,463 of record NC_090834.1, on the reverse strand, counting down.
TTTCTTCTCCAAGACTGGCTTTCATCAATTGTCCAAAGCCCATCAATGGCTGACTGCATGCAATGGGGGTGGGGCACTGAGCAAAGTTCTCTGCTCTCTTGGAATTCACAGTCCAACGCAGACACCCATATGCAGAACAGAGTCAACAAAATGGCCCCAGTAATATGTCATATCGTACATCTGCAAAATCAGATTTTTCTTTGTTTTTACATCATCTTGTGTGGAGAGAGCTCCTTTGAAGTTTATTTTGTTTACATGACCACCCTGGGAGGTAAGATAAGCAGGGACTTCTATCTCCATTTTTTTCTGTTGTTATATTTTTAAGTAATTTTTATTGGAGTATAGTTGCTTTACAACGTTGTGTTAGTTTCTACTATACAGCAAAGTGAATCAGCTATCTGTATACACATATCCCCCCTTCTTTGGATTTCCTTCCCATTGAGGTCACTGCAGAGCATCGAGTAGAGTTCCCTGCACTATACAGTATGTTCTCATTAGTTATCTATTTTATACATAGTGTCAATAGTGTATATATGTCAATCCCAATCTCCCAATTCATCTCCCCCCACTTTCCCCCTTGGTATCTATATCTTTGTTCTCTATGTCTGTGTCTCTATTTCTGCTTTGCAAATAAGATCATCTATAACATTTTTCTAGATTCCTCACATATGGGTTAATATACAGTATTTGTTTTTCTTTTTCTGACTTACTTCACTCTGTATGACAGTCTCTAGGTCCATCCATGTCTCTACAAATGACCCAATTTCGTTCCTTTTTATGGCTGAGTAATATTCCATTGTATATATGTGACACATCTTCTTTAGACATTCATCTGTCGATGGACACTTAGGTTGCTTCCATGTCCTGGCTATTGTAAATAGTGCTGCAATGAACATTGTGGTACATGACTCTTTCTGAATTATGATCTTCTCAGGGTATATGCCCAGTAGTGGGATTGCTGGGTCATATGGTAATTCTATTTTTAGTTTTTTAAGGAACCTCCATACTGTTCTCCATAGTATCTGCATCAATTTACATTCCCACCAACAGTGCAAGAGGGTTCCCTTTTCTCCACACCCTCTCAAGCATTTATTGTTTGTAGATTTTTTTGATGATGGCCATTCTGACCACTCCAAGGTCACGCTGGTGGGCCAAGTGACAGGGGCAACAGGTAAGTCCGAATCTTATGACTTTAGATCCAGAGCTCTCTCCCCCCTCTCCAGGGCTGCCTCCCACAGACCTGGGAAGACCACAGAGAGACTGACAACATCAGTGCCCTTGGAGTAAGAGGCAGGTCTAGGGCTGGGGTTTAGGTGGGGGAGACAGGAAGAGGCTTGAAGAACTTGGCCAGCTTGGACAGGTGGGGTGGAAGCAGCTGACAAATCCAGTTGAAGGGGATTTTCAGAAACCTTTTAAATTATGGGAGAGAACGGACTTGCTATGTGGCAAGATGAGGAAAGAGGCAGATGAAAATGCAGGGCCTTGACTTTGACTGTGGTTCCCATATACTTTCAAAAGACACATCCAGGGTAGGAAATTCCAAATGCCAGTTCAGCTTCCCTCTCTTTTCCTGCCAGAACAGGAGCAAAGTTCTTAGGGCTTGGAGCTGCATCAGGGATGCCTGGAATCAGCAACGAGCTCTGCCGGTCTCATCTCTGATCTCTGCCAGCTCGTGAGCCAGTTACTAAGCAGCTGTCCCACTAACTTGCCTAATTAAATTAGAGCCCGCTGAATGCTTTATTGACCTCAAGCTCACTCCAGTGAGTAGGCCCACTTGGAAGGTGATGATGTTCATGGCTGTTGGTTAACAGATTAAATAAAATGGTCACAGACAATAAAGAGTGATAGGAAAAGTCCCCTCACTGTAAACAAAGCATCTAAAGGGCAGCAGCTAGAGTGTGACCTGTAGGTGATTTATCTGATGTTATGGGTTGAATTGTACCCCCCACCAAAAAAAACTTCATATGTTGAAATCCTAACCCCAGTGCCTCAGACCATGACCTTATTTGGATACAGTGTCTTTATAGAGGTAACCAAGTTAAAATGAGGTCATTAGGATGGGCCCTGATCCAATATGACTGGTGTCCGTAAAAGGGGGGGAATCTTGGACAGAGGGAAGACAGTATGAGACACATGGAGAGAAGATGGCCAAGGAGAGAGAGACCTGGAACAGATCTTTCCCTCACAGCCCTCAGAAGGTAGCAATTCTGCCAACACCTTGATTTTAGATTTCTTGCCTCCAGAACTATGAGATGATACATTTCTGTTATTTAAGCCACCAAATTTCTGGTGCTTTGTTATACCAGTCCTCACCAACTAATATGTCTGGGGACACATGAGAGCCAGAAAGACCCCTGGGTGAGAAGGAAGTTGCATGAGAACAATGAAAAGAGCATCAGCTCTGGAATCAAACAAACTCGGGTTGGAACCCTGACTTTGTACTACCCACTGTGTGTCCTTGGGCATGACACTTAACCTCTCTGTGCCTTGATTCCTCATTTGTAAAATCAGGGCGGTAGTATCTTTCTCAAAGGACTGTTCTTAGGATTAAATGTGAAAACGTAGTCTTTGGCCTCTGCAGATCCAGGTCACACATGGTCCCTCAGCAACTAGGTGCAGTCACCAGCATAAATTCTGACCAGCTAACAACAAAGATGATAATGGATATGAGTCACTTGTGTAAAATAACTACAAAGTGGACAAGAGCCTGATATTACCACACCCTCTGTGGGATTCTGTGAACATTATGATGAATGCCCCACTATATTTATCACACACTTGCTCTTTCTCCCTCTCTCTCTCACTGGAGACTTCAGATTTATGCTCAGAAGTCCCCCTCCTTCACTTCTCCTGCCAGACTTGGGCCAGAGGAGAGAGTTCATTCAGCAGCCCCCAGGGCCTGCCTCTCACCACTTCACTCTTGAGCTCACTCCTGCAGACAGCCAAATAGATTTTGAGAAAAAAAAAAGCACTTTGCTTTGCCTTTTCGGTTGCCTGGTTTTAGAAAAAAAAAAAAAGCTTGTTACTTAAACCCTTCCACTTCCACCCCAAAATAATAATCATCATAACAAAACCAAATGGAAAACCACTTCCAGTAACAATAAGGTCATATATTAGTAAAGCCCTATTTGTCCAGATTTGTTGGGAGATTGGCTGTTTTGGTTAACTGCCCATTCTATTTAAAAGTTATCCTGGAGAGGGCAGACAGCAGAAACAAGAAGAACTACAATCCTGCAGCCTGTGGAACAAAAACCACATTCACAGAAAGATAGACAAGATGAAAAGGCAGAGGGCTATGTACCAGATGAAGGAACAAGATAAAACCCCAGAAAAACAACTCAATGAAGTGGGGATAGGCAACCTTCCAGAAAAAGAATTCAGAATAATGATAGTGAAGATGATCCAGGACCTCGGAAAAACAATGGAGGCAAAGCTCGAGAAGATGCAAGAAATGTTTAACAAAGACCTAGAAGAATTAAAGAACAAACAAACAGAGATGAACAATACAATAACTGAAATGAAAATTACTCTAGAAGGAATCAATAGCAGAATAACTGAGGCAGAAGAACGGATAAGTGACCTGGAAGACAGAATGGTGGAATTCACTGCTGTGGAACAGAATAAAGAAAAAAGAATGAAAAGAAATGAAGACAGCCTAAGAGACCTCTGGGACAACATTAAACGCAACAACATTCGCATTATAGGGGTCCCAGAAGGAGAAGAGAGAGAGAAAGGAGCAGAGAAAATTTTGAAGAGATTATAGTCAAAAACTTTCCTAACATGGGAAAGGAAATAGCCACCCAAGTACAGGAAGTGCAGAGAGTCCCATACAGGATAAATCCAAGGAGAAACATGCTGAGACACATAGTAATCAAATTGGCAAAAATTATAGACAAAGAAAAATTATTAAAAGCAGCAAGGGAAAAACGACAAATAACATACAAGGGAACCCCCATAAGGTTAACAGCTGATTTCTCAGCAGAAACTCTACAAGCCAGAAGGGAGTGGCATGATATACTTAAAGTGATGAAAGGGAAGAACCTACAACCAAGATTACTCTAGCCGGCAAGGATCTCATTCAGATTCGATGGAGAAATCAAAAGCTTTACAGACAAGCAAAAGCTAAGAGAATTCAGCACCACCAAACCAGCTCTACAACAAATGCTAAAGGAACTTCTCTAAGTGGGAAACACAAGACAAGAAAAGGACCTACAAAAACAAACCCAAAACAATTAAGAAAATGGTCATAGGAACAAACATATCGAGAATTACCTTAAACGTGAATGGATTAAATGCTCCAACCAAAAGATACAGGCTTGCTGAATGGATACAAAAACAAGACCCATATATATGCTGTCTACAAGAGACCCATTTCAGACCTAGGGACACATTCAGACTGAAAGTGAGGGGATGGAAAAAGATATTCCATGCAAGTGGAAATCAAAAGAAAGCTGGAGTAGCAATACTCATATCAGATAAAATCGACTTTAAAATAAAGAATGTTACAAGAGACAAGGAAGGACACTACATAATGATCAGGGGATCAATCCAAGAAGAAGATATAACAATTATAAATATATATGCACTCAACATAGGAGCACCTCAATACATAAGGCAACTGCTAACAGCTATAAAAGAGGAAATTGACAGTAACACAATAATAGTGGTGGAATTTAACACCTCACTTACACCAATGGACAGATCATCCAAAATGAAAATAAATAAGGAAACAGAAGCTTTAAATGACACAATAGACCAGATAGATTTAATTGATATTTATAGGACATCCCATCCAAAAACAACAGAATACACTTTCTTCTCAAGTGCTCATGGAACATTCTCCAGGATAGATCACATCTTGGGTCACAAATCAAGCCTCAGTAAATTTAAGAAAATTGAAATCATATCAAGCATCTTTTCTGACCACAATGCTATGAGATTAGAAATGAAGCACAGGGGGAAAACCATAAAAAACACAAACACATGGAGGCTAAACAATACGTTACTAAATAACCAAGAGATCACTGAAGAAATCAAAGAGGAAGTCAAAAAATACCTAGAGAAAAATGACAATGAAAACACGACGATCCAAAACCCATGGGATGCAGCAAAAGCAGTTCTAAGAGGGAAGTTTATAGCTATACAAGCCTACCTCAAGAAACAAGAAAAATCTCAAGTAAACAATCTAACCTTACACCTAAAGGAACTAGAGAAAGAAGAACAAACAAAACCCAAAGTTAATGGAAGGAAAGAAATCATAAAGATCAGAGGAGAAATAAATGAAATAGAAACAAAGAAAACAATAGCAAAGATCAATAAAACTAAAAGCTGGTTCTTTGAGAAGATAAACAAAATTGACAAACCATTAGCCAGACTCATCAAGAAAAAGAGGGAGAGGACTCAAATCAATAAAATTAGAAATGAAAAAGGAGAAGTTACAACAGACACTGCAGAAATACAAAGCATCCTAAGAGACTACTACAAGCAACTCTATGCCAATAAAATGGACAACCTGGAAGAAATGGACAAATTCTTAGAAAGGTATAACCTTCCAAGACTGAACCAGGAAGAAATAGAAAATATGAACAGACCAATCACAAGTAATGAAATTGAAACTGTGGTTTAAAATCTTCCAACGGACAAAAGTCCAGGACCAGATGGCTTCACAGGTGAATTCTATCAAACATTTAGAGAAGAGCTAACACCCATCCTTCTCAAACTCTTCCAAAAAACTGCAGAGGAAGGAACACTCCCAAACACATTTATGAGGCCACCATCACCCTGATACCAAAACCAGACAAAGATACTACAAAAAAAGAAAATTACAGACCAATATCACTGATGAATATAGATGCAAAAATCCTCAACAAAATACTAGCAAACAGAATCCAACAACACATTAAAAGGATCACACACGATGATCAAGGGGGATTTATCCCAGGGACGCAAGGATTCTTCAATATATACAAATGAATCAATGCGATACACCATATTAACAAATTGAAGAATAAAAACCATATGATCATCTCAATAGATGCAGAAAAAGCTTTTGACAAAATTCAACACCCATTTATGATAAAAGCTCTCCAGAAAGTGGGCATAGAGGGAACCTACCTCAACATAATAAAGGCCATATATGACAAACCCACAGCAAACATCATTCTCAATGGTGAAAAAGTGAAAGCATTTCCTCTAAGATCAGGAACAAGACAAGGATGTCCACTCTCACCACTATTATTCAACATAGTTTTGGAAGTCCTAGCCACGGCAATCAGAGAAGAAAAAGAAATAAAAGGAATACAAGTTGGAAAAGAAGAAGTAAAACTATCACTGTTTGCAGATGACATGATACTATACATAGAGAATCCTAAAGATGCTACCAGAAAACTACTAGAGCTAATCAATGAATTTGGTAAAGTTGCAGGATACAAAATTAATGCACAGAAATCTCTTGCATTCCTATACACTAATGATGAAAAATCTGAAAGAGAAATTATGGAAACACTCCCATTTACCACTACAACAAAAAGAATAAAATACCTAGGAATAAACCTACCTAGGGAGACAAAAGACCTGTATGCAGAAAACTATGACACTGATGAAAGAAATTAAAGATGAGACCAACAGATGGAGAGATATACCATGTTCTTGGATTGGAAGAATCAATATTGTGAAAATGACTATACTACCCAAAGCAATCTACAGATTCAATGCAATCCCTATAAAATTACCAATGGCATTTTTTACGGAACTAGAACAAAAAATCTTAAAATTTGTATGGAGACACAAAAGACCCCGAAGAGCCAAAGCAGTCTTGAGGGAAAAAAACGGAGCTGGAGGAATCGGACTCCCTGACTTCAGACTATACTACAAAGCTACAGTAATCAAGACAATATGGTACTGGCACAAAAACAGAAACATAGATCAATGGAACAAGATAGAAAGCCCAGAGATAAACCCACGCACCTATGGTCAAGTAGTCTCTGACAAAGGAGGCAAGGATATACAATGGAGAAAAGACAGTCTCTTCAATAAGTGGTGCTGGGAAAACTGGACAGCTACATGTAAAAGAATGAAATTAGAACACTCCCTAACACCATACACAGAAATAAACTCAAAATGGATTCGAGACCTAAATGTAAGACCGGACACTATAAAACTCTTAGAGGAAAACATAGGAAGAACACTCTTTGACATAAATCACAGCAAGATCTTTTTTGATCCACCTCCTAGAGTAATGGAAATAAAAACAAAAATAAACAAATGGGACCTAATGAAACTTCAAAGCTTTTGCACAGCAAAGGAAACCATAAGCAAGACGAAAAGACAACCCTCAGAATGGGAGAAAATATCTGCAAACGAATCAACGGGCAAAGGATTAATCTCCAAAATATATAAACAACTCATGCAGCTCAATATTAAGAAAACAAACAACCCAATCCAAAAATGGGCAGAAGACCTCAGTAGACATTTCTCCAAAGAAGACATACAGATGGCCAAGAAGCACATGAAAAGCTGCTCAACATCATTAATTATTAGAGAAATGCAAATCAAAACTACAATGAGCTATCACCTCACACCAGTTAGAATGGGCATCATCAGAAAATCTACAAACAACAAATGCTGGAGAGGGTGTGGAGAAAAGGGAACCCTCTTGCACTGTTGGTGGGAATGTAAATTGATACAGCCACTATGGGGAACAGTATGGAGGTTCCTTAAAAAACTAAAAATAGAACAACCATATGATCCAGCGTTCCACTACTGGGCATATACCCAGAGAAAACCATAATTCAAAAAGACACATGCACCCCAATGTTCATTGCAGCACTATTTGCAATAGCCAGGTCATGGAAGCAACCTAAATGCCCATCGACAGACGAATGGATAAAGAAGATGTGGTACATATGTACAGTGGAATATTACCCAGCCATAAAAAGGAACGAAATTGGGTCATTTGTAGAGACGTGGATGGATCTAGATTTTGTCATACAGAGTGAAGTAAGTCAGAAAGAGAAAAACAAATATCGTATATTAACGTATATATGTGGAACGTAGAAAAATGGTACAGATGAACCAGTTTGCAGGGCAGAAATAGAGACACAGAGGTAGAGAACAAACATATGGACACCAAGCGGGGAAAGCGGCGGAGGGTGGGGGGTGGTGGTGTGATGAATTGGGCGATTGGGATTGACATATATACACTGATGTGTATAAAATTGATGACTAATAAGAACCTGCTGTTTAAAAAAATAAATTAAATTAAATTAAAAATAAAAAAATAAAAGTTATCCTGTCAAAGCTGAAGACCAACTTCCAGAGAATTAGAATGTAAATCAAATATGCTAAATTCCAAGTGCACTGGGATGGTTGGCTCTTGCCTGGTTCAGAACCCTTGCAGAATTTAGCAGTGTTTCAGGGACACAGTCAGGCCTTCAGTTAGTGCTGAAGAGTCCTGATAACAAGAACTGTATCTCCAGTTCTAAACAAACAGGCTTTTATACATATACAAAAATACAAATATTCACACACAGTCAAGGGAGGAAGCTCTCCTAGGACCAAAATCAAACATTTCCAATGTTAGAGATCTCATGGGCTCCTTACAAGGACACTCCAGCTCACACCACAAAGATGCCCCACATCTCTCTTCATTTGGGCCACATTGTCACACATTGTGTGAGGCTGAATTCAAATCAATCCATAATTATTTATTAAGTTTACTCTGTCCACGAAAAGCATTCGACACCATTCCTACCGTCAAAAAGCTGCAATTCAGTTAGATAACCACCTACATAATTAAACTCTAAGTTGAGTGCACTGAGCTTGAAGTGCTAAACACTAGAGTTAACATGTTAACACAGATCATTGATCTGTGCCAGGCCCTATGCTATGTGTTTTACATAAATTATCTCATTAAATCTTCACAGCAACCCCATGAGGTCAGTCATCTTATTAACCCCATTTTACAAGTGAAAATTCTGAGTCTGAGAGAGAATAAATACCTCATCCAAGGTCACAGAACTAAGTAAATGTAGACTTGGATATGAAACCCAGGTGTGTGTGACTCCACAGCCCACGCTGGCACTTCACCCCCCGACCCTGCCTCCTCTGCCCTTCCTCTTATCCAAGTCTCGGTAGACCAGCTGGCCGCCACAAAGATCCTCCAAACGATCAGAGCTCTTTCTTCCCTTCCCTTTTCATCCCCACATACTCACCCATAGCTCCTACTACTCTTTTCCCAGAAATGCAAAACAAAATAACAGAGAACCAAGATTAGGGGCTTCTCAGGAGCCCCTTTCTTATACTCTGAAGCAAACTCCAAGGGGAAATATACTTCAGTGCAAATCAAAAAAGGTTTTTACTGTTTTTGCTTCACGGAAGAATAACATTACTTTCTTAATGAGACCGTGACTTTAAAAAACTTAGTTGCCATATAGGTCTGCTTCTCCTCTAAATGAGCTACTCTTTGTTCCTTACTGATTTGCTGGCAGAAATTAGCAAAAAACAAAACCAGAAAGATTTTATTGAGTTCTCAGGGAATCCCAAGTTCAATGCTCATAGGTTAATAAAGTGAATGCTAAACAACCAGGCACTTGGAGTAAAGAGAAACAGAAAATTAGAAATAATACTCCACGTGCATGTACTATGGCACCACCCAGCCAGATGGAAGAGGTGGCTGATATTTTTTTTTTAATGAATAAGAAGTTGACACAGGGATATAGGGGATTTCAGCTTTCCATAAGTCTACTAGAGGTCCCACTCTGCTAAAAACCAGAATGTCCAACGAGTTTTTTAATTGCCTTGCTAATAATCGCTTTTCAGAAAGCCAAAGAAGCAAAGAGGGGAACTTTTTATCCAAAACATCAGTTAGAGAATGACTGCAAATTTCACAACAGGCGAGGAAGAAATGATTTGGCCTAGGCACAGGCCCTGGCTTTAGGAAAGCATATTTCAAAGAGCACCAAAAAATGCCAGAAATAATCTCACGGCCATAGACTCTAAAAGAAAGACATCATATAGCACTTATATGTGGAATCGAAAAATATAATACAAATCAACTTATTTACAAAACAGAAACAAACTCACAGACATAGAAAACAAACATACGGTTACCAAAGAGGAAAAGGGAAGGGGAGGGATTAAATTAGGAGTATGGGATTAATAGATACACACCACTATATGTAAAACAGATAAACAACAGGGATTTACTGCATAGCACAGGGAACTAAATTAAATATCTTACAATAACCCAAAATGGAAAAGAATCTGAAGCTGTACACCTGAAACTAACACAATATTGTATATCAACTATAGCTTAATAAATAAAATAAAAATAAAAAGACATCATACTATGAATGAAAGAGGAGGGGGGTATTTCAAAACTGAAAATCTGACTGTATAATAAATATGACAACACAATTTAAAAAACAGGAGTGTGGCTGCAAATGAAAACAAGTGATGGGTTCAACAAAAATAGGCCCTTCATACGCAAAAATATAAGAATGGCCTGGACATGAAAAAATAGTATCAGGAAGATCAAAGCCCAGAATATGCTGAAGTTTATGAAAAACATTATCTCAAGGAATTTGGGGGCACAGGGAAAGAGGATGGTCAGTGAAAGAAAAGGAACAAAAAGGATTCGGCTATACTCGAAGTTGACAATGTGATGTTAAAAAAATGACACAAAGAGAACTGAACAACTCAAACACTATTTTGCTTCCCTGTTCCTATCAAGGAGAATTATCTTCCACCTGGAAAGGGTGGAACAAACATATCTGAGAGGAAAATGAAAGCTAAGATAGGTGAAAAGATAGAAAAAAGAAAACCTGGATTTTAAATGAGTTCACAGTTCTACACTCAGGGGAATTATATCTCATGGGACTTAGAAACTTCAGATGTAATCACAAATCCAAGTTACATAGTCCTTGAGATGAGCAAGTGTCCCAGTTTTCAAAAAGGGGGCAGAAGACCTACTGCTACTTCAGGCCAATGCGATTAAAGTTAATATTACCAAAGAAAAGATTACTAAATAGATAGAGGGTGAACAAGAAGTCCTAATTTTTTAGTTTTGAATAATAGTAATGTAGATATGGATATGGCAAACAAACTAGAGTATGCATTTAGGAACAGAACTTAGTACGGAAATTAAGTGAAATTTACAACAAAGTTAACCTGACATACTTAATGCTATGCATAATTTTTATCATGCTGCATGGTAATCAAGCATAAATGGAGCCCTTCATGCACATGAAAATAATTAATATTCTTGTAAGGCAGCATTTCTAAAGTCAGAGAGTGGGGATGGGAGACAGAAGCCAGGCAGCAGCTGCTCCACTCCTAACGCCACTCGACCCAGACACCCCTTAGGGAAGGGGGTTGCTCTGCCTTAAACCAAGGCAGTCCCAGACTCCAGCCAACACCCAATAGCTGGAGCTGGGTCGCCATGTCTACTGGGCTTCTCTGTGAGAGGAATCCAGGAGAATCTGACTCTAAGGGGGCAGGAGATACCCTCTCTGATGAAATAATCAGCAAGAGGAGTCCTTTCCTGGGCAACTTTTGAACACCCAGAAACCATGGGATTGGGTTAGCTAGAGCAAGCGGCTTGGCAGAGGGAAGGAGGATGCAAAGGGGAAGTGGTAGTGAGTCAGCTGTCAACTGCATTTAAGATGTTTGTTATTTAATACCCAGTGTTCAGGGGATGGGAGTGGAGTGGATACAGGCTGAGCCTGAGTGGGGAACTGAGGTTGGGGAAAAAGCGGGGGGAGGCGGGCAGCTAGAGGACAACTCCTGCCGGCAGAGGAGAGGGGGGATGACAGGGGCTGAAAGAGAGATGGAAAAAGAGAAAGCTTCGCAAGAAAAATCATTCAGACTTTTCACAGGAACGAGCCCTGGGTTTAAAATGATATGCTGTCTGGCATTTGTTGCAACAATTCAGTGTGCGTTTGCGGGAGCAATGGGGCGGGGGTGAGCGGGGGGCACAGATGAAACAAGATTGGCTGTATGACCACAATTGCTGAAGATAGGTGGTGGGTACCTAGGGGTTCACCACGCTATTTTCTCTTCTTTTATACGTTTCCTTTTTTTTTTTTTTTTTTTTTTTTTAAGCTACTAGTTTCCCATCTGACTCAGAGTAAAAAAACCCCCAAAATCCTTCTAATGGCCTACACAATCTTGCCCCCTCCTCTCCTGTTATATCTCTCACCACCTTTCCTCCTCCTCTCTCCCTCATTCTCTGCTATTCCTTCACCAGACACACTGCCCCCCACCTTAGGGCTTTGCAAGGGCTGGTCTCTCTGTTCAGAGTTGTCTGCACCCAGACATCCACATGGCTTACCCACTGTCTCGGGGAGGTGCCCTCTGACCCTCCCATTCAGAATGTCAGCTCACTCCACTTTCCTCCAGCCCTGGAATTCCAGAGGAGTTCAGATTTATCAGCCTATGTTTATTTTTTCCATACACTTAAAAATCTTCAAACATACTATCTAATTTACTTACTTCATGTTTATTATCTGTCTTCAGCACCAGAATTTAAATCACCAGAGAAAAAGAATTTTTGTGGGGTTTTTTTTTGGTGGGGGGGGGGGTTGTTGAGTGACTGGATCAATGCCTGGCACCCAATAAATGTAAGTAGAATGAATGTAGGAAGTTTTAGAACCACTTACAAAGCTGAGACAAAGGAGGGAGTAGGTGTCTTCGGCCCTGGTACTAGTGCCTTCTTCAATAGCAGGAGCAGCTAAGACCCATCCACTCCCACCCCGCTCTCTCGCACTACGCAAGAAATCTGGGGCACCCGATTCCTGAGGAGTGCAGAACTTATACATAGCTCATCAGAACCATTGCCCTCCTCCCCAGACTTGAGGCAGAGATTTCATAACATGGTTTTGAGACATCTAAGGCTAGCTCCAGTTATATCACGTGACATCACAAACTTCTCAACCAAACTCCTCATGACAAGGAGAGGAATTGCTGTCTAAACCGTATAATTGAAAACTTCTCAAAATTGGGGCTTTGTAACTTTCAGGAAATTTTAGGCTTTAGCTAAATGCCTATTTTTAGGAGGAAGTTATCACAAAACCAATGTTCAAAATCAGTTCCATGATTAGGAGGAACGTGGGCATCAAAACCCAATTTAAAAAGGCTACTTTGTGCCAAGACTTTTTATATGTGAGGCAATTTCCAAAAGCCTTATTCCTTCCTGAATTTACAGCTACCTCCTTCACTAAGAACTCACTCCTATACATGCCTTCATTTCTCCGTGGCACAAACTAGCTGTGGAGCTTGGGCAAACTACCCCTTTGGGCCAGTTTTCTTATAACAAAAACACCCCCAGAGGATGTCTGTGCACCTCTCAGAACTTTCACAAGATAGACATAATCTTTGGAAATCAAATAAAAATAGAATGAAACCCCACAAAAGGCTGGGAGTCATTGCCTTAAGTGCTAGTGTAAGTATTTGCAGGCATGGAAAGAGGATTATCCATATCCTTTCTAACAATGTTATTAATCAAAGAAAATACTGTTTGATCTATTCACAAGTGATTGTTCAGTGATATGTCACAGTTTATAATATAGATGCATGCAGAGTCTGGATGACCCTCCTGGGCTGATCAAGGCCAGAATGCAAGCCCAGGGTAAAATGGACAGGCTCCCTGCTTCCATTTCCACAGACTAGGCCTAGATGCCTTGTGCTGCTCCCAGGCCTGAGGAAAGATGCCATCTGGAGGATCCCCATTTCAGAGAGAAATCCAGTGCAAAACTGACTATGAATGGGTCACCAACAATTCAGGATCCACAATGTAACAGCAGCCACTATCAAGTCACCTAAGGGATTTAGGTTCTTTTCAACAAAAACTTTCCTTTTTACTAATATCTTGGGGACCCCTTCTGGAATTTCATTTCCCAGTCATTTGTATAGTTCTGGGTGTCATTTGGGAAGAGGTTTCTTCCCGTTGGCCTACAGATCCACTGAATGAGTCAAGCCTCGTAAATATCCCTTACTCACATAATCTGCACGCTCTTCCTAGAGGAAGAAGGTTCCCCTCCCATTCCGTCTCAGGTTCCCTATCTGAATAGGTACCTTCAAGGTCCCTGTAAGAGCTGCCAGACCCAACTCCCATGTTGCTAAGTCAGATGGCTCGCCCCTAACCAGAACGAATATCCACGTAACCACCGGCTGTCAATTGCCTTGGCCAGGGAAGAGGATGGAGTCGCCCACTCTGTGTGCCATGACATACAAACTATTCATTAGAGGAAGGAGTCCCGAGGGACGGCGTCTACAGAGCCTCGGAAGAACTATGACGCAGTTTTCTGTGCTAACGGGGGAAGGGAAGGGGAGAGGAGTGTGCATTTCAGTTACGAGAGATCCCACCCCCCAACTGCTCTACCTGTCAAGCAACAGGAATAGCTTCTAGGAACAAAAGAAATCTGCTATGTGTGTCACAGTCCTGCAATGCATTTACTTCAGTTCTGTTCTTAGTTCCCCATCCTCTCAATTGCTGAAAAAAGAATGCTACCTGAAATGGTGTGGATCTCCAAAAACAGGTATTTTCTTCACCTGTGAAAATGGTCCCTTCCCCCTCTCAAGAGTGACAACTACTTTGTTCTCAAAAAAACTAAAGTTGGTTCAGGCAAGTCTTTTTTCTGTGCGTTCTCAGAGTAGGCTATGCTGAGTATAGACAGATAGGTTGTCATTAACCACAGCTGAGTTCTCTTATAAAAAGAAACCAATCTTCTTTCTAATTCATTCTTCTATGACCCCTCAATAGGTAAAAGAAAAACTAAGCAGCCAGAATGTAGGGGCTGAGCTCGAACTAAGAACAAGAAGGTGAAGGCAGAATGTGTGCCAGGGATCAGGGGTTGGAGCCTAAGGAAGCAGGCCCACTGTACTGAAAATATGCTCCAGACAGCATCTCCTCCAAGGCACACAAAGATCCCACTCTTTACCCTCTTTTCACAAGCGGAATTCCACATTTCAGGGTGAAGAGAGACAATCCAGAGTCCTACAGAGAATAATTTTAATAGAATATAAACCTCCAATGGCTGCAAAGAGTTAAAAACACAGAAGGTTGAGCTGAAGGATTACCCACATCCACCAAATAAAAGATTAGGCTACCGAACCCAGACTTAGCATCTCATGGCACATACGTACCCAAGGAACACTGCAATTTAAAAGCTTTGCCATTTGATAAGGTACAGAAACAGTGGAATTTGAGAAGACAAAAAAAAAAAAAAATCCAACCAATAAAATAGAATTTAGTCCGGGAATTCCCTGGCAGTCCAGTGGTTAGGACTCCTTGCTTTCACTGCTGAGGGCCCGGGTTCAATCCCTGGTAGGAGAGCTAAGATCCTGCAACCCACGTGGCTCAGCCAGAAAAAATATATAATTTAGTTGAAATAGCAAAAAGTGCCAAAAATTTATACTGAAAGAAATGTTAAATTATCAGATAGTGTCATGTAGAAAGACAGTAAGTCAGTGAGTCCTCTGTGAGGATCATAAATATCGATAAAAAGAATGGCACAAAAGATAGGAAAACTTGATGGTCTCTTTTGTCAAAGTCCCCATGTTATTAAAGACACTCACCCTTAACTCTGAAAAGCATTATTTATTGGAAAGAAATATTGAAGGAAGTCTTCTTAATTCCTGCAAGACCAATTTATGGTTCCCTTGCCCTCCAAAATATATCTCCCATCTCTCACAAATTCTTTATCCTGACTCTTGGAATGACCTGGATTCCTTGATCCAAGGCCAGGGCTTATATTTTCAATGGATACAGTTCCCAGAGGGCCCTGGAAGCAACATGAAACAACGTCACCCTATAGTTTCTTATGAAGGGAGGGTGGCTAAAAAGACAACAAATTGAGGTGCTTAATTTGACATCTTATCCTAACATCCAGTTCTTCAACAAAACCTCATACAGGCCAGGAGGTAAGGCGTTCTTAGGTGAAATCAAACTTCCATGATATATCAGTTCACCAAAACCAACAGGTAATTCCAAGAAGTCTCTGAAGACTAATTATGCCAAGAAAGGAATCCACCTGCTCAAGACACAGCTTTCTCAGGAAGATGGAGCTATTTAATCTTGGCAAGGGCAGCCGCTCTTCTTTCTGTGTTCTGGAACAAGGCACGAATTAAAGCTTTTACTTCACTGGAAGAGAACGCAGCAGCCAAGGGCCCTTTTCCATCTGCCCACCTGCAAAATGAAAAACACAATTTCTATTTCCTATTAAGTATGAGCCAGATTTTTAAATTGCGTACTTGATCCCAAAAGTGTATTTGCTTAAAATGGAAATAGAACAAATCCTGGCATTCTTCCCCTTCTTTACGAATCTACCAGTCAGTACCTTTGACATCTTCTGCTTCTTGGCTGCATTTTGGTAACAGCATAGACAGACTAAGAGACCAAGTTAGGAAGATAAAACTGTTCTCCCTCATTCTATACTCACTAAGCCCGTTTGAACTTGACAATTATGACCACATCCTCACATGGTTATATAGAGTAATGGGATCTGTAACTACTTTAAAAAGTGAACCACAGGCAACACATTTTAACTGACAAAGGAGAGGTATAAAAAATACATATGAAATCACAAACAACCCCGTAGAATAAAGGGTAAAAAATATGACTAGCTCAGAGATACAGAGAACAAACCAGTGGTTACCAGTGGGGAGAGGGAAGCGGGGAGGAGGAATTTAGAGGTAGGGGACTAAGAGGTACAAACTATTGTGTATAAAATAAGCCTCAAGGCTATATTGTACAACATAGGAAATATAGCCAATAATAACTATAAAGAGAGTATAACCTTCAAAAATTGTGAATCACTATATTGTATACCTGTAACCTAATAATACTGTGCATCAACTATACTTCAAAAAAAAAAACCACACACAGAGTCCCAACATAAAAAAAATATAAACAGGCATTTTACAATAGAAGAAAAATGATCACTGAAAAGATGCTCAATGTCATTAGAATTTAGGGAAATATAAATTAAAATGACAATGGGCTACCATTTCATAGCAATTAGACTAACAAAAACTTTTAAGTCTGATAATACCAAATACTGGTGAAAATGTGAAGCAACAGGATAAACCATGAAACATGCATCTATAAAATAAATAAGTCACGGGCAGGGATGTAACATACACATGAGGAATATAGTCAATGATATTGTAACAACTTTGGTGATGGATGGTAACTGATCTTACTGTTGTGATCGTTTCATAATGTATAAAAATATCAAATCACTATGTTGTACACCTGAAACTAATATAATATTGTATGTTAATTATAACTCAGTTTTTTTAAAAAACTATGAAATATTTATATAATGGAATATGATACAGCAGTGAAAATGAACTGCAGCTACAGATACCTTCACAAAAGAATTTTCTGAACAAAAGAAGCAAGTTATAGAAGACTCCATTTAGGGATATGTGCAAATGTGGTAAAACTATAAAGAAAAGCAAGGAGATAAATAACACAAAATTCAAGATAGTGGTTACCCCTCTAGTGAGGATGATTTGGAAAAGGGTAGATAAGGGTCTTCAAAGGTAGTGGTAATATTTTTCTTAAGCTGAGTAATAGGTACATGAACATTCATTTCACTTTTTATTTTAAACTGTGAATATATGTTATATATACTGTACTCTTTCATATGCATATTTTATAATTTTTAAATGTTTAAACTACACAGCTGGAGATAGTTTCCTTGGTAAAAAAATGTTTCTCAATTAGTTATTATCCTTATATTTACTGAAATCTCTAGGAGGAAAAAAAATCTTCCTAGGCAGAAGAAAAGAAGCTGAGATATATCAGTATTGTAATTTTTCTCATAACAAAGAATTAACGATCATTCTTGGGCTGCAAGCGGGCCCTTTAACAGCAGAAAGAAAAATTCTTATCTGCTGCCCTCTGGAGTCTTACCTGAAGACATAACTCACTAAGGACTTGTAAATAACAAATGAATAAATCAAATTTTATACTAAATGTAGTCAGAGGTATTTTGATGTGATTTTTTTTTTCAAGCAAAAAATCTCATTTACCTTGTTTTAGAATGGATAATATTTGCTGGGAACAACTCAGACACATCTAGGACAACTAGTCTAATGTAATTGGGCATCTATAATAAACCAAGCCAAAGTAGATAGACAAGTAGTTATAGGGATGGATATGGACCTTAATGCCTATTCAGTGAGTTCCCTATACAAGGTATGCATGCTTGTTAAAAATATACCAAGACAATAATAAAAGCATCCAAAGATGTATAACTAGCCCACATCTATCCTGTTTTTGCACAGTATTAATGACCTTCACACACTCAGTATGATACGACATAGCATACAATTACAGAGCACAGCAACATTAACTGATGGTATTGAGAGAAAACATCATCTACTATATTTAAGAAAAGATGAATCCTTTCTACGTGTGTGGTGCTGAATCTCTAAAACTACTTTACTCCCTGTAGAAAAACTGCTGGTCAATCAAACAATGGTTTGATGCTGAATATTCTTACAGATAAAAGTCACTTCTCTGTTAACATATCAAAGCCAACCTTAAAATGCATCCACTGCTGATTTAAATGGGCAAGAATTTCCATCCAGGTGTCAGATGGCTGTACTCCTTGTAAGTGCAAGAAGTACAAGATCATACGTACAGCATGACAAAACAACATGCTCAAGACCAAAATAATAGAAACAAGAAGTCTTTACGTTATCAAATATGAGAAAGTGGTCATGAGATCCACACTATGATAGACCATGCAAAGGCCCCACCTACTGCTACTCAATATGAAACTTTCCTGAGTAATATTAAGAAACATAGAGAAGCACTGCTCTTAATGGCACTAATACTCTTTTATAGCTGTGAAGAGATATATAAATCCTATAGAAGGATTTTACCCACCGATCTCCAATTTCTTGCAGGCTGGCTTGTAACATTATCATCAATTCTTTGAATGGCATCCATTTTGGCACGTAGACCGGAACCTCTTCTTGATATTTCTTGTTCTTGTTTTCTTCAGACAGAGGTGCAAATACTTGAGGTCCTTCATCCATCACTGTTTTGCATAAGGAATACAATCTATCACCATCCTCAGTAGAGATGTCCTGATTTTGCACAAAGGGAACACAACAGAACAGAATTGGGCCAGCTTAGTAGTAAGTAAAAAGCAGATCTTTGGTGTATACTATTCAGGGGGTCAGCCACAGCAAGATGTTTTCCAACCAATTTAGCACGACTTACTAGACCCTAGATTTCATCAGTTCTGACAATACTCCTAAAGCTAGAATGACACAAAATATGTTTCAACAGATTGTCGGTAATTCAGTTTGCCTGCATGAAAAAATCCATTTCTCCAACAGAATGTGGTGCAGTTTGCTGCAAAGCAGGGATTGTTATCACAAGGGTTTAGCCAGTCTATACTTTAGAGGTATCAGTTGGCAGAGTCCAGGCAACTTTCCTGTAGGATCACACATATAGTCCCAACCTCACGAGTGTGTTGGTAGAGTGGTACCTGCACAAGGCTGCATTTCACTTTACTAAATTAAATTATTTAGTTCACGTACATGTTAAGTATGTATGACTTCATACTTTACATTTTGGGAGCACTGCCCCATTTCCAACCTCCTCATTCATAATTTACACAGATGCTAGATGGAGAAGCAGCGTAATCCTACTTTCTTATATAGGTATGAAAGAGAGAGATTAGCAAGTCTCCAGCAAAACAGAATTAAGATAAAAGTGAAAAAAATAACAGTATAATGAGTTAGACATGAAACATGAACAATTTCTTCCACCATCTGTGTTGACTAAAAATGAGACTTCAACATCACTTCCTTAGGAAAGTGACAATACTGCATCTCAAGTCTGGTGAGACATCTAATGGCCCTTACCTCTAGGGCAGTGATTCTGCCAATGATCTCAGAAATTGTTGTACTGAGTAAAGTCCCCATAGCCTTGCAATATATGTTCACTGGCAGGACATCCTGCCACACAATTCCAAGTCTCTTTAGTTGGTGCAGTACCTGTCAGAAGAATACAAATATTTACATGGAAGAGAGATTGTTACAACTCACATTTTTCTAGATTTACATTTATTGTGTGCGTGCTTGTGTGTGTGTGTGTGTGTGTGTGTATGGGAGAAGAGGTGTTATATCACGGTGAGGTAAAGTAATCAGGAACATGTGCTTCTTGAATATTTCACCCTAGTGATATCTCTGCTAGATGAAAAACTGACTTATTCTGAGGATGGGAAAGCTAGTAAAAAGATAAGTCACTTAGGAGAGAGAGGCATTTTTCTAAGATGAAAGCTAGTATTTCAAATTTCCCAAACCTAAGTTCATGGGTTAAATACTTGCTATGACAGACTTATTATTCCCATCACTAGTGGCTTGATGGGAAGATAGCTTCCTGTTGACTTGGTGGGGTAGGGGAAGGGAAAGATCGTAAACAAGACTGTAAACGGTAGCCACATTTTCCAATGGGAGTTCTGGGGAATGAACTGAGCTACCTGTTACATACTCTTTGCTGCTTAAAAAACAAGGTGGGGAGCATCTAAAGAAAGAGTACAAATTCCAGAGGGAACAACAGCCTCCCACCTGTCGGACTGCTTTACTTGCTGCAGAATAATTGTCCTCATCGTCCATGTTTGAAAAGTTTCTAGCACTTGATAATCTTTCCAGGAGTTCTCCTTTCTGTGCCCGCATTTGGGCCAAAAAACACTCTGTCCCTATAATAAGAAAAGAGAATAAAGAATTCTAAAAGTTGTTCAATTACACAGTGCAAAACCAGGGTGGAAGAGGAGAGACAAGCATGAACCAAATATCTGATTTTGCCTATTTGAAAACAACTGCTTGTTAGATAACATTATAAGGTTGCCCTAAGGTTACTAGAAACATCACTTCTAATACATTAGCCAGTCCCTCCAAGCCCACCCTCAGGATAGTAAGTCTTTTCCAACAGTTTGTCCAGAGTCAGATAAGAAAAACTGCTTATACAGCAGAAGTAACTGCTTATTTTTCTGATATATCTACACCACCTAAGGGAAAAGTCAGGAATTGAAAAGCTAAGTAAATCATATAGATTCTCTGCTTTTCTTAGGCTATCATTACTGACTTACCCCACATTTCATTTCTTTTGATTTTTAATAATCAGAAGTAAAGCTAAGGGAGGTAGAAGAGAAGGGAGCTAGTTTGAGGTTTTGCAAAAGAATAAGCACTGTCATTAGTGAGCTCTTACCAACAATGCTAACAGAATTGTCACACTACATCTTAGTATGTGTCACTCTACTGACATAACTCTGATTTGGTGAATTCACTGCACACCAGCAATGCAGTCTGGAACACTAATGTACCATGAAATCACGTCATGAAAAAGTAATGCTTTCAAAAGACTGCATTCACTTTATAAAACTAAATAACTGGGAACACCTGCAAATTAAATGCCCTCCCACTTTCCAATACAGCTCAGGACCACCACCTAATTTCTAACTGCTGCATTCATAAATTACAAAGATACTAGTCTGATAAGCTGCATTATCAATATGATTCCTAAATTTAAAGTATCAGTTACCAAGTCTCCTGAAGCCAGGTACAAGATCCACAAAAGTAGTAGTGCCATCACACAGAATGGGGGCAAGACGTAATCTGAACTGATGCCCGAGGGTCAGCAAGTGGTGAGCAATATACATACAGTTGTTATGGTGAATGGCAGCCAACTGGGGCAGTTTTTGAAGGTTCTCCCTAGTTCAGGAGGAAGAGTAGGAAAAGAAAGAAATCTCCTGTTATTGAAGTTGGGGTTGATGAAAAGTTACTCTTTTAATGTATTTCTAGGTGTTAATCATTGTCTACTGTATAAATGCTGTACATAACAAGGCATAACCTCATCACTCCCACTCCCACTCAGTCACTGAGGTTGTTCTGCCTGCATGGGACCTTATCCTTTAAAACTATCCTAGTGATTAACAAAAAAGAACATGGGAATCAAGATGTTTACCTGTGTCAACTCTTTATACTAGAAACCTGGCATAGCTGTACATCATAATTCCCTTGAAATCTAACACTGATAAGTCTGTGGAAATACAGGTTTGCTTCCCCTTTCTCCAAATTCCCATTTCATTTGTATAATGAAGCACTCAACTATTTTCTAATTCACTAGTTTTCAAAGCTGGCTACAGATCAGGGTCACTTGAGAAATTTTAATATCGAGACGCTTAGACTTCACCCCAAACAAATTAAATCACAACCTCTGAGTGAAGCCAGGGCATTTATATGTTTTAAAATCTTCCCATGTGATTTTAAATTTTCATAGAAGATTGAAAATCACTGCTCTAATTCTTCTGCACATATTAGTCTACCTACCCAGCTTGGGAAGAGATCTTGTCTTATACCTCTGCTACATATCCACTAGCAGTCATTCAATTAATACTTCCTGGTTTGCTGATTCAATGTCAGGCTAGAATATACAAAACTGGAAACTAACAATCTAAGACAGTTGTCCTCAATTTGGGCTACACATCAGAATCATCGTAGGGCTTTAAAAAAGAGAGATGTGTTGAATCTTAAACCATACCTATAAATCAAAATCTCTATGGGTAGGGCCTAAGCAAATATATATTCTTAAAGGTCCATAAAAGACTCTAAAATATTGCCAAAGCTGCGAACTCTAATCTAGAACGGCGGTTCTCAAAGTGTGGTCCCCTGACAAACAACATCAGCATCACCTGGAAATTTGTTAAAAATTCTAGGCTTTACCCCAGCCCTACTGATCAGACACCTCAGGCATGGGATCCAGCAGTCTGTAGTTTAACAAGGTTTCCTGGTGATTCTGACACACACTGAAGTTTATAAACCACTGGTCTAGCATAAAGTTCCCAGATCATACAATGGGGAAAAAGAGGGAAATCTAACTCCACACCAGTGTGAAAAATGTTTCTAAGCATGAAAACCCCTAAGCCAACTGTCTCTGAATCCCCAAGGACGTGGCTATTAGCTGACCCGAAGATGTTTTTTTTCCTTTACCTAAGTAGATAGTGAAATAAAAGTTTTAAGCCACAGCAAAGAGAATACAAATAAAAATAATGTTTACAATAAATAAGCTGTCTTTTAGAACAAAAACAATAACTGGTCCTACTTAAAAACATCTCAATTGTTCAAAAATCTGAACTAAAAAATACTACAAACAATAAACTGATTTTTTTCTTTGAAACCAGAGTCCTTGACTAAGGAATAGCTTTGTTGACATATTATTTAAAACATTTGTAAAAGTTATCCAAAACACTTAATTTGGATAACAGAGAGAACTCCTGGAGGCTTAAAGTTATGAGTAACTTCTCAGATTAATGTTAAGAGAAACCTTAAAAAACCAAGACATTAGGTAAATACAGCTTAAGATTGCTAAGAGCGGCTGATCGACAGTTAAATAGCAATCTCTTGTGGTATTAAGTCTGCAAAGCTATGAATGCCAAAGGAAAATGTGGGATGTTTACTGGATAGCAATATGGAGTGATGGATGACCTTTTTGTTTTGTAACCAAATAAAGTGAGGCAGTTCTGCAAGTACCTACCATCAGTAACAGGGTAAAGTCCTTTTGAGTCTTTAAATCTGTGTCACCTACTATACTGCAAGATTATAGTACCCTTATTAATTTATTAATAAATGACCAATGTCCTTTAAACATGTAATGTAAATGTTTAGTGCATTTTATTGTGAATTTTAGTAACCAATTATCTTTGGTGGGAATATAAAATTACTGGTTTTAACCTGACTCACAAACATTTTTGACCTACAATATTACACAGAAGTCGGACACAGTGGCACATACCTGTGATATGTTGGTACAACATCATGGAACAAATGGAAGATATTCCTCACTGAGTAGAAAAGTTGAACAGCACTAAAAGGAAAACACAGTTTCAACAGAAATGCATAAGGATATATTGGCAATGAGAAAAAAAATTCAAACTCAGTGCACCTGCAGTGAGAGTCAGCAGCTAAAACTACAGCTGGAGAGAACAGCTGCCTTGGTCACTGCTGAGAACACCATTCCTCTAGATGGCATAGATTCTCAGCCGGTATTCACTAACTACACTGCAGGTCTAAAAACCTGGACCCATGAATAATATTAAGAATAGCAGCATTCAACCCAAAGCCTCTTTTCCATTTATCAATTTGTGTTCTGCCAGTACCCAGAGTATCCCTTCAGTAACAAATGGAGCTAAGCCTCGAGCAAATGTCACCTACTCACTGACACACTCTGCAAAGGGCAAGGTATCAATAAAGGCACTCACTGGTGCTGTCGGAACCAGTTTGCCTTTCAGCCTCCACCTTCCCTCCTTCTCACCCCAATGCAAGGAGATGAATCAACATTTCTAGGATAGAATCCAACCTCAAGTTTTCTTGCCCTTTAAATCTGGTCTTAGAACACCTAAAGATTATTATTAAAAAGCACTTAGGAAGAGCAAATATAAGGTTTGTGTAGCTTACTTCTACATAAGAATATCTTAAACTATGTACCTTGAATACATCACAGGAATCCCACAAATAATTTTTAAAAATTAGTCATGGTCACTATACCCCAAAACACTGTTATAACTTGATTACTATGATACCTGACTAAATTATTTCATGTTATTTTTGTTGCATGTGTTGCTGTTTGAAGTTTGATAATAGGAAAAGTGAGTTGTTATGATGTAGTTGTGTTTTTGTTTATCCTGTTAAAACTATTTTTTTGGTGGGAAGAATGTCCATAGACATTCAGTATACAAAAATATTGTTTGATATTCTCTTAGGAAAAATTGCCTTGCATCCCTAACTTCTGGTCTGGTACATTTCAAGTGAATGCCATGTAATGAAATAGTCACTCCTATATTATTCTGCCAAAGGAGTGCATAATTCCTTTTACATGTATTTTTCTTCCTACTTAGATTTAAAACTGGATGGACTTGTGAATATAATGATTCATTAAAGTCATGGAAGTATCTTAGTGAACATGTTCTTTCTAGAGCAGAATGAAATAAAGGGGTTAGTTTGTACATGGAGATAAAAACTGAAACTCCAGAAGCCCATCGGAAGACGCAATTTAAGTCAAGCCCTAATTGAAACTGTTTTCTACTATGAGGATGAAAAGTAAAAATACTACTACACACAGATCCAAACTAAAGAGGCTTTTGTAAATCTGCTCTATAATCAACTTGGGCTACTGGCTACCATTTTCTCCTCAATTTATAAAGTTTAGGAGTAGGGGAAGAGCCTACTAAACAAAAAGAGATTCAGTACAAATGTGCAAGTATATGGATTGAGTTTGGGTACCTTGAATACAATATTGATTAGAAGAAATCTTCTTGAAAGGGAGAAATCAGAACTTTGGTGCATTCCATTCTTTTCCTTCTACCTTTGGCTGCCCAACAAACTATTATTGCTTTAAAATTAACATTTAAAATGTAAATTAATTAGGGCCTAGATTTCAAAAGGTAAAATGAACGTCAAGCTAAAGGGCCAGAGCATGCTGAAACAGATGGTACAACTATCACTAAGACCACCATCACCAATACTGATAAACATCTGAGTATTAATTATTTCCCAGGTAGCATTCTAAGTTCTTCACAAGCACTTTCTCATGTAATATCATTGAAGTCAAATAAAGTTAAAAGTAAACAAAAATTAAAGAGCTTTTTGTTAAAAAGTGATTAACAATTTTTAATGTCAAACCCATTTGTCCATCCATACAATGCTTTTATTTCTCATACCTTGTTGTAAGATTATATGTTATTGTAAATAAAAGTTAATTATCAATACATACCTGTGTACTATACTTTTCTCTAGGGAAAAAAATATTAACTAATAAGAAAACCCAAAGAATTCCAGTTAATTTTCTTAATAAATGTCTAGTTTAGATATACATTTAACCAAGTCATTGACATTTTCAGGGGACTCAGAACTCGTACCATTGATCACTGCTAGTTGTTGCCTCCAGTAAAGTCTGATAGGCAAGTTCCATTAATTTCTTCACAGATTCACTGATGCGGCATGTGGGCAAAGAAAAGGAATGTTGGTCCAACGTATTTTCAGGGTCTAAATTCATCACTTCGTTGTACTGAGTTGTGGACACTTTCTGTACTTGTAGCTTGTCATCCTCAGCAGGACTAGGTAAATCTGGCACACTTATCTTAGAAGCAGGAGTAATCTAAGAGTCAAATACAGAAACAAAGAAAATGCATTGTCCTTAGAATAATCCAAATGCAAGCATACAGTGAGGAATAAGATACCAGTTGCTTCCATGATGATTAAGCTGTGGATCTACAGAATAATTAAAAGATTTGAGTAAACAGGGCAGTACTTTAATGACTACTCAATCTTGGGTGAAAGCACATCATAAGAAATAAGCAATCCCTTTACTGTGCCATTCTTCTAGTTCTTCTGTGCACTCTCACTCTTGGTGGAAACAGCAAAGCTGTGAAACTGGCCCAAGACTTCAGGTAAATGAAAGGACCTTCAAAAATCTTCTTTCTCAGATTAGACTATTAGATTAACACACAACAGTATGACTTGTGTTCCACTGTCATTAAACAAATTATTTCCCACCAGAAACATGTGTTGCCTTACTCAAAGAAACAACACATTCAGGCTAGCTTATACTGCTCTTAAAAACAAAATTCCAAACAAAAACCAAAAACGCTTCCCTAACATTTATACAGAATGAAAATACCCAGACTTGGTCAAGACTAAAGGAAAGAACTCTAGGCTTCTAGCTTGAAAACATCAGTGATATTTTCTACCCTAACTTTTAACAAAGTCATTTAACCTCTCTTGACCTCAATTTTCTCAATGTAATATGAAGAAACTGCACTACAATAATGGTTTTCAAGCCTTGCTTCTCAAAGATGCCTCAGGGGCCAATAAAAGGAGAGATTAAGCAGGTGGAAGCAGCAGGTTCCTACTGCAAGAAGAGCAGTTCTGCTCTGCACATACTGGACCTCTATGGAAAATTTCTGACAGAAGAAGTCTAATATTAGACTAATTATTAGTCTAATTCCAAGTCTAATTAACTTATTAATTAGTTAATAATTACTTAGACTAATTATTAGTCTAATTCCAAGTCTAATAAAAATGTTTAAGTCATCAGATTTGCCATCTGTAAAATGGTATAATAATGTCTACTTCATAGGGCTGTTACGACATTTAAATGAGAATACAAACATCACAACCGGGAGAGGTGCTGCTGGCATCTAGTGGGTAGAGATTAGGGATGCTACTAAACATCCTACAGGACAGGCCCCCAGAGCAAAGAATTATCTGGCCGCAAATGTCAACAGTGGCACTGCTGAGAAGCTCTGATCTAGGGGAAGCTACATCATTAGGATTTGGGTACTTGGGGGGGAAAATACAGTCTTATAAAATGTCAGAACTAGTTGAATAGGGAGCTCAGAGATTATCTAGTTCAATTCTGTCATATTACAGAAGAGGAAAATGAGGTCCAACAAGGTTAAAAGATTTAGCCCAGAGTCACAAAGTGATCTAGTAACAATCCTATTTATAACAAGGAGTTATAACAGAGTTAATGGGATATATATTAATTCATTTACCAAATATTTACTAAGTACATAGTAGTATGCACCAGGTATTTTCTTGATGCTACAGATACAACAGTAAACAAAACAGTAAAGAACAAAACAAACAGGAAAAAAAAAACAACCAACCCTGCCCTCATAGAGCTTATTTTCTAGTGGGGGAAAACAATAAATAATTCATATAGAATATTTACTGATAATAAGTGATATGAAGAAAAATAAAGCAAGGAAAGAGTACAGGAAATAGTGGGAGGTCACAATCTTAAAAGAGTGGTCAGGAAAGGGAGGAAGTCTGTGGTAATATTCCAAGCAGAGGGAAAAAGAGGTTCAAAAGTTCTGCAGCCGAGTCGGCCTGGCAAATGAGCAGAGTGACTGAAGAGGAATGCAATAGGAGATGGAGTCAGAGAGGCAACAAGGGGACAGTTCACAGGAGGCCGTGCAGGCCACTGCAAGACTACTGGGTCTTTCTCTGAATGAGATGGGAAGCCACTGGATTCTGTGCACAAGAGTGACATAAGTGATATTCATGTGAAAAAAACCTGCAGCCCAGTTCCCGGTACTGAGTGCATTTCGGCTCCCTTAACAACCCAAGATTACATCAAAATGTGTTAATATCTGTGCACCTCAAATGGCTAATTTAATATTTTACTGAAGTGGACACTATAACAGGGTACCTACCCCCAGGAAAGTGGGGGATGACAGAAAGGACAGAGGGAGGAAGAGTGCGGTCCTCTCAGAGATAACAGATAAATGGCTGAGGAATTTTCTATTAAGGGATTACTTTAGTGTAGGTCTTCTTTTAATCTAAGTAACACCTTACATTTGTCAAATATTATTTTATATATGTAAGATGTTAAAAAAAATACACAGAATTATCTAAGGTCAAAGGAGTAAATTACCCTCAACGCAAATTAATTTGTCCACGGATTTTACAGATAATTGTTTATACCATACAAAGAGCACATCTTTTTGTTTGTTTTTATTAACTTCAAAACTAGCACCTCTATTAGCCTAACCGATAAAGTCAACATTTCACAACAGGATATAATCTCTGGATATAACAATACCTGTCACGAAATTGTATACTAAGAATTCAAGTGATAAAGTTGAGAAAACTCTATAGGTTGATATACTCTCTGATTTCAACAACAGTAATCTATTACATTCACGTAGACTTTTTTAATTTATACAATGCTTTTATGTGCATTATCTCATCTGGACCCCACAATACCCTATAAAAGAGGTAGGAATTAGGGCCCCTTTAAAGATGAGAAAACTAATGTTTAAGAAGATGAATAACTCGCCTCAATGAGCTCAGCAACGGTCAGTGCTCTTCCACTCTACCATAATCATCTCAAAAATGAGCAGCTTCCTAATACAAGGTAACACCCTGTAACCCCCCAATACCTTCACAGTGTTGTGAATCTCAGAGGTCATTAGGTTTCTAGCTGCCACAATCACATCCTGACACTTCTTGTTAGCAAAATGAGAATTGATGTTACGGGCGTATTTCAGCAAATCAGTAGTGCTTCCTTTTAAAAAACTCATCTCCTTTAAGGCATTTTCAAATTCTTCAGTGGACTGTATGATCTGAGAAAGAAACGCAAGAGAAAAAAAAGGAAAAGAATCAAATACATATGTTCCTTTCCAATACTAAAATTTCAAATCCAATGTATAGGAAAGAACAAGGACCAGCTGGTCATTTAAGTTTTAGAAAAGACCATCAATTACTAGGTATAAAAATATTATTCATTTTTTCTAGCCTTAAATTCATTAGGAAGAGCATCTTCATTAGAAGTTTTGGACTCCGCTTAGTAAAGGTGCAAACATTTTTAAATAAATAGACAGAAGGTCCCCCCTTATCCTCGGCTTCAATTACCCACAGTCAACCATGGTCTGAAAATATTAAATGGAAAATTCCAGAAACAAACAATTCCTAAGTGTTAAACTGTGTGCTGTTCTGAGTAAATGATGAAATATTGCGCCGTCCTGCTCTGTCTTGCCCAGGACATGAATCATCCTTTTGTCCAGCATATCCATGCTATATACACTACCTGCCCATTAGTATAGGAAAAAACATAGTACATATGTGGTTCAGTACTCTCCACAGGTTCAGGCCTTCGCTGGGGGAACTGGAACATAGCCCCAGAGATAAAGGGGGACTATTGTGCTTATTGTAGTGTTTGAGCAAACACTAAAAAGAAGCCAAAAAGTAAAGTGTCACATAGTAGCTACTATAGCTGACACAAATAGAAAAACAATTGATTTTCAAAAGTATCTTACTAAAGAAAATGTACTTAATAACAAAACGTACTTCCCCACCCAATCAAAAGGTAGGAAGCCAGAAGAGACATGAAGTCAGAGGGAATTTGCCTCCACACTTTATGAATAATTTTCTTAAAGATGTCACTAAAGAACAAAAGATCTCCAAGGTAAACAAATGACACCAACAGGAACTTATGGTCTCTTCAAACCTGTGACACCTCTGCTCTTACCTCTTCATACTGCTGTAACTTGCTGCTATTTGTTGGGATAGAATAAACCAAACAATTTTTAATGAGGCACTCGGACAAGTCCTCCCAGATCATGTCACCAAGCATCTCAGCCAACATGATCTTAGATGTTTTTTCATTTTCTACGTCAGCATCAAGAGGCAAATCTGAATTCAAAAGAAAAAGTTTTAAACGAGAAACTATTCACAGTCTGGACATATTCTCAAATTCCCTAGTTTTCTAGAATTCTTTAATTTTAAGATGACAGGGAAGAAAACAGCACGAATAATTCTATAGCTATCTCAACTGACTACATGGGAAAAGCATGACACACAATTATTATTTTATTTTCACTGCTCAAATGAATCATCTGCACTGTATGACTGCCTGTTCTCTATAACAATAAGGTATTAAGCCATCTACATCATAATCGTCTACTGCTAATCTACAGATCTGATTATATGAAGCACTCAGAAGTTCTGCATACCAAGTTGAAACTAGTTTAGAATAAAGTCCAAGTTCTCTAATAATAAATATCCTTTTTTCATCTCTGCAAAGGATCTGAGTGTTTATCCTAAGTAAAATATCAATAAACACCTTACATTATAGCGTAATATCTAGCCTACCAAACAGAATACTTCGGTATCTCTTCCACGGTATATTTTATGGTGGCTTTTTCTAACACATTTTGAGGGAGTTATATTTAGAATATATCATTAATTAACTAAACAATATATAAGAACCTTAAAAGAAAGTGACCATATTACCTCAGAGCCTTGAGATGTCTTACAATAGCTGAAGTCTAGGCCTGCTCTGTCCGATATGAGAGCAAACAGCCACATTTTGCTACTGAGCACTTGAAATGGGGCTGGTGTGACTGACGAACTCAATTTTTTTTTCATTTTAAGCAATTTCAAATTAAGTTTAAAAATGGAAGCAAGGGTGTGTGGTTATAATGGGTAGCACAAGGGAGCCTTGTGGTGATAGAACAGTTCTATATCTTGATTGTGGTGGTAGTTACATGAATCTACACATGTAATAAAATTGCACAGAACTATTCACACACACAAATGAGTGCAAGTAAAACTGGAGAAATCTGAATAAGCTCTGTGAATCATACCAAAGTCCATTTCCTGGTTCTGATACTCTACTATGGTTACACAAGATGCTAACATTGGGGAAAACTGGGTGAAGAGTACATGGGACCTCTGTACGTTTTTTGAATTAAATTTTAAACTAAAAAAAAAAAGAGGAAGTAGCGTAAAATACTTTTCTGTTAAACACAATTTTGTTGCTTTGAAAAGACTATGTCTCACTTTAACCATCGCATCATGTAAGCTACTATGTATGCTGTAGTGCTCACATCAGGCATGTGTATCACTTCTAGTATTTCATATAAACACACCTTCGATGCAGTCAGTGTAAACAGATTCATTCCACTCGAATGACTTTGTTTTCCTATGCACCAATGTAACACTGTAATGCATTTATTTGAATATTTTGCACATACAGCACAGGTTACAGTGATACCTATAATAAACTGAGAACGGTAGTAAAATTGGAATGCTTATTATTTTCACTATGATATATTTTTCTAGCTTAAGAAAATGACTATAAACAAACTTTTAAATTTAAAACTAAGGTACACTATTGATGCAGAATCAAGTGAAGGTGCAGAAGCTAGAAGAACAGTAAAGGAAAATACAGACTGGAAGAAAATATGCCACAAATTTTACAATAAATGGCAGCTGCAGCTTGCTAAAACAGAGCAAAACAAAACTTTTCTTGCTGTGCAAAAAAATTTTTGAGATGATAAAGCAGACAATATTAAGAGAAATTTCAACAAATACATTAGGAATTTGTCAAGTTTCCTCTCAAAGAAGAATTGACAAAATTAGTCACCTGAAATCACAATTAAATGTCCAACCAAAAATGTGATTTTAAGGGGATCTGAGCTTGTAAATTTAGCTAGCGATAAAATGACTTGGTAAAATCATTCCATACATTTTCTCTGTGTGTACATTTTGGTAGCAAATTTATGCTGGTTTTTAAAAAATTAATTAGGGCACTTATCCATCTTTTTCTACTGACCAAAAGAGCTTGATTATATAAGGGATTATCTGTAATTTGAAGAGTACCTAGAATGTAGCCATAAACCGTATGTGCCTGATGGTGGCCTTTTTAGTGGAAAATCTTTAACAACCTTTCAAATTTCTTCTACAACTACTTGTATGTTCAGAGTCTCTATTTCTTGGTAAATTTTAGTAATGTATACTTTCTAGAAAATCATTCATGGCAAAAGCAAAATATGCTTGTTGTGACAAAGCCAACACCACTGAAGTTTACAAAGAAAAAGCCTAATTTTCCCTCTCCATACCCACAAGCTTATCTCTCTCTCTCTGCGTCCAAGTAACCAGAGTTAAGAGTTTGGTTTGTATTCTTCCTCCCTTACATTAATAATACACACACGCACACATGCAGGCACGCATGCAGACACATGATATAGACTAAACTGTGTCCCCCACAATTCATATGTTGAAGCCCTAGTCCCCAGTGTGACTGCACTCAGAGACAGTGTTCGCCTTTAAATAGGTCATAACGGTGGAGCCCTAATCCACCATGACTAGTGTCCTTTTAAGAAAAGGAGAGACCCCAGGGATGAGCATACAGAGAGGAAAGGCCATGTGAGGACAGTAAGAAGGCTGTCTGCAAGGCAAGGAGATGGGGCTCAGGAGAAACCAAATCTACTAACACCTTGATCTTGGACTTCCAGCCTCCAAAACTGTGAGAGAATAAATTTCTATTGTTTAAGCCACACAGCCTGTGGAACTTTGTTATGGAAGCCCTAGCAAACTAATATAACATTCATATAAGGGGCTACTTCCTTTTTTATAAAATGGGTTCATGCCATAGATTTTACACGTAACTTTTTTATCCCTTAAAAATAGATCGTGGCCATCTCTGAGGTCACTGTATCTAGCTCCACTTCATCTCTTTTCAATAGCTGCACCATTCTTCAAATGATGCACATTCCAGTATGCAAGTATATACAGTACTCATACATGCAAACATATACACTGTTGATATCACATAGTAAGGAATTAAAAAGTGGGATACCTGGGTCAAAGCGATGTATATTTTAGCATAACTATAGAGCTGCAGATTACTTTCTAAAAAACTCACAAAAGCAATGAAGGAGACTACCTTTCCATTTTCTTACCAAAAGTGTCTTACATAGATCTTTGAATTCTGTCAACCCTAGGGGTGGACAGTTCTACTTTGATGGTGTGATTTCCATTGCACTATTAGGGACATTAAGCAATACATATTTTTATGTTTATTAACAACTTGCACCTTTTCTTCCATAAACTGCCTATTCATATTTTTTACCCTTTTTCTGTTATTATGTTCTCTTTTTCTTTGGAAAAAAATCTTTGTATTAGCTCCTTGTCTGCCAATGTACTGCAAATATTTTCTTCCAGTATAATATTATCTTTTGACTTTGTTTATGGCATTGTTTACCATACAGAATTTAACATTTATGTGTAGTCAAATTTATCAATCATTTCCTTTATGCATTCTGAGCTTCCTGAGAATATTCAAGTCTTCTTGTAAATTTTCTTCTAACATTTTTATTGTTTTACCTTTTGCATATAGGAATTTAATTTATCTGGAATGTATCTCTGTATGAAGTACGAAGCAGGAATCTAACTTTGTCTTATTCCATATAGCCAATTTTGCTAGCACCATTATTTAATAAACTATCTGTCCCACTGAACTGAAATGTGACTTTGATCAAATGGTAAATTCTCATTTATTCTTGGCTCTACTTCTGGACGCTTTTTCATTCCACTGATCTTCTTATGTCAAGAACATAGTTTTAATTATAAAATTCTCCAACTAGTGTTTTGCAAATCTTTATTAGCAAGTCTCATAAATATATTTTTTGATGTAAGCTCTAGAGTAATTAATTTGTCCAGTTGGAAAAATATATAACAAGAATCTGATTGGGAATGTATTAAATTTATACATTGTTTTGGAATGAGATGACAATTTTTTGAGACTGTCTTCTAATCCACGATAGCCTCCCCTTACTTTACGCCCTCAATAAGTTTTATGCTTTCCTTTACATGTATTCTTCCCATTCTTATTAAACTTATCTTTTAAGAATTTCATAGATTTTGTTGCCATTATAAATAAGATATCTTTATATTTTATTTATAACTGATTGTTACTAGTTTGGAGAGAAACTGATGTCTATAGATTTATACTGTACCTAGACAACTTAGCAAATGTCTTACTAATTATGAAAGTTTTAGCAGTCTTTTGTTCTTTTAGGTACACAATTACATCATTTACAAGTAAAGATAAATTCTTCTCCTTACTTTAATATTCATACTTATTTTCTCTTCTTTGCATCAGCCATAACCCCTAAAACAATGTTAACGAATATTAATAATAATGTGCATTCCTGACTTAAAACTGATTTTAATGGAAATAAAGTTTTTAATCCTTTTATAGATGCTTGTTGCTGGCTTTTTAGAAGCAATTAGCTTCAAAATTAATTACTTTAAAAAAATCAATAAAGTATAACATAATTATGCAAAGTGGTCTATAAAAATTAATAAAGTATAACATAATTATACAGCTGTATAATTTACTTTATCATTTCCCTATTCTTCAAGATTTTATGACTTTCCAGTATTTCAATATTATAAGTAACATTTTAATGAACATCCTTATACATAAATGGTTTTATATATTCAAGATTATTTCTTCAAGGCAGACTCCTAGAAGTTGAAACCTTGGTTTAAAGGGTATAAAATTTTAAGGCTTTTTATACAGTTTGCCAAATTATTTCCAAAAGAATTTTTTTTCTCCTCTTTTAAAAGGTCCTTTGCTGTTGGTACAATGATGCTTAGTAATACAGAAAACTTGGGAGAAAAAAATACATATTTAAAAGATGAAAAGAGCATAAAGCCAAAGACAAACAAGACGAAAGGCAAAAATCTTTA
Organism: Eschrichtius robustus; assembly: GCF_028021215.1. Classification (NCBI taxonomy): domain Eukaryota; kingdom Metazoa; phylum Chordata; class Mammalia; order Artiodactyla; family Eschrichtiidae; genus Eschrichtius; species Eschrichtius robustus. The sequence goes on along the minus strand of NC_090834.1, from coordinate 18,702,393 downwards.
TGAAGTTTCGGAATAACTAAAATCCAAAGAAAGTAGAGGATTCCAAAAAGAACTAAGGCCACATAATACGATCCTCAGGTTTTATTTAGGGCAAGAAGATGAAGGAAGGGAATACTGACTGAAAGATATTAAAGAGATTAGAAGAGCACCTAGCAACAGTGAGTTGTCTTCTGCTCTGAATATCCTAGGGCTAAGAAAACTGGCAAATAAAACACTAGGTTGAATACTTAAATGGACCAACGTCAAACTGGAAGAGGTTTCTACTGGAATTCCCCAGAGCGCCCTCTGATCTAGCCCTATCCTAGGTAATAGTACCATCACTGACTCAGATTAAACTGTAAGAAAACATGATTATCAATTATGCATTCGATATGAAGTAGAAAGGACAGTAAACACATTGTAAAATTTTATCAAGTAAAATTTAACAATGATTAACGTTAATGCCAAAAAATCAAGTACAAGATGGGAAAGCAGCAGTTTGCACTAAGACATAGGATTTTCACTGACATCAAGCTCAGTAAGTTAACTGTATAATGATCGGCTTTGTCTATACTAACAGAAGCAGGAAACTGAGAATGAGGGTGTGAACACTCCCATGCTATTCTGAATTGGTTCGGACTATACTTAGAATACTTTGTTCTGTTTTGAACACCATACTTTAATAATAGGACTAAGGAAGAAATGAAATATATTCACAGAAGATCAGTGAAGATAAGAGGAACTTAAAAAACTATTTCATTAAAAAAATAAAACTAAAGATGTTTTATATTGGTGATAAGATGTAGGCAACATAATAACAGCTACTATAAAGAATCTGAAGGTCCATCATGTGTAATAAGAATTAGACTTCTATACAGCTCCACAGAGTAGAAACAGCATCAGTAAAGCAGATATTACAGGGCATATATTTTGAACATATTTTTTAAACAACTACCCTAAAGATTTAATTTCCAAAATGGTCATTTTGGCAATAGCATTTAAGAAAGAAGATATAATTTTTTTGAAAAACCAACAAACAAAAACTTCATAGTACTCAGAGTCGCCCAGAGGTAGGATGGAACGCCTCAAGAGGAAATAAGTTCCCTCTCACTAAAGGTGCTCAGGTTTGTTATATGACCAGCTGATGGGAGAGTTACAGAGGAGAGTCAAGCATCAGAGACATCTGTATTGGGTCACCTTTCTAGTTCCTTCCAATCCTTGGATACTTTGCTTACAACTTGTTTTTATATCTAATAAAAATAAGGGTGTATTATCTCCCTAAGTAAAGGAATAAGAAGAAAACTACCTTGGCTTTTTGTAATTTATGCAAGTCTTAAAATTTTTTATTCTCTGCTGTCAAAACTAGAAAGAATTCCTTGCTCTACATATAAATTTATATATAAATAAAGAATGTCTGTATGTGTATAACTGAGTCACTTTGCTGTACAGCAGAGATTGGCAAAACATTGTAAATCAACTGTACTTTGATTAAAAAAAAATAAATTATTTATATATAAATAAATTATGTGACTGCCAGGAAGGCATACAAACAATAGCAGCATTTCTTTTTCATTTTCTCCACAGCAAGAATGCTTAATTTGACTACTCAATAAGACAACTGAGAAAAGCAAAAAGAAGGTAAGTCAAATAGACTAAAAACAACAGTATTATAACAAAACACCAGAAGAAATTTTACTTTTAATAGTGTGACAGCCAAAAAATGATTCAAGCAACACAGAAACTATTTCAAGGGTGAATATACAAAGATCTAACCAGTAGGCTGCGATGGAATGAAATTCATTGCCTATGTTAAACCTATTTTGTTTATATCAATTAGGTTGATGGGGATTTTCCCATCGAAAGATGTAAAACAGCACTTGGTTCATTTCTGCTTCTCCTACAACTAAAGCAAGAGTCCCAAAATGTGATGTTCCTAGAAGTCCCATGAGGGAAATGCATCCCAAAATTCAACTAAATATTACAAACACAGACTCTAGGGCACCACTAAGGACCCTACTTGTCAACACAGGGCAGAGAAGGAATGCAAAATAGAGCAAGAAATAAAAAGGTAACTACTTTGTTCCCATGACATAATTTACTCACGTCTGATCCGCCATTCACTCAGATTGCTGACATTTTTATCCACTTTAAAATAATATTTACTTTCAAAAACCATATCGACTTCTCTAAAATATAAAAGCACTGCCTTGGGGATACATACCTAGAAGTTGTTTCTGGACCACTTCCAGTACCAGTCTGATCTTGGCAAAAACTTCAGATGGCGATGGATGCTCCAAGTCAGTCATCACAGATTCAAAACGAATGATAATGATGTTAGGTTGGCTTTCTATCGCAGCAAAAAGGGATGGGCAAGATGCCAGAGGCCTAAGGATATACTTCAGCAGCATCTGACCTGAAAGTTTTATGAACACTCATAAAAAATAAATCACTAGAAGACACTTCAAAAAAAAAAGATCTTTGAGCCTGACAACAAAAATACATATACCATGACATTACACAACACCCATTATGCACTGCAGGTTTTCCCACTGAAGTTTCCCAGATTGTCTACAGATTTTTATTTAAATTATTCAAAAAATCAAATAAAATAAATACCAGCAGCTACTTTAAAAAAATAAAAGAGGGCTTCCCTGGTGGCGCAGTGGTTGAGAGTCTGCCTGCCAGTGCAGGGGACACGGGTTCAAGCCCTGGTCTGGGAGGATCCCACATGCCGCGGAGCGGCTGGGCCCGTGGGCCATAATTACTGAGCCAGCGCGTCTGGAGCCTGTGCTCCGCAGGAAGAGGGGCTGCGATGGTGAGGGGCCCGCGCACCGCGATGAAGAGTGGCCCCCGCTTGCCACAACTGGAGAAGGCCCTCACGCGGAAACAAGGACCCAACACAGCCATAAATTAAAAAAAATAAAAAAATAAAAGAAGAAAAGAAAAAAGGAAAGGATCTAAGCCTTTAATGAAAAGTGTAATATTTATACAATTCCACTTGATAAATCATGAGGCCAAACCCTATGATCCATCATCAATATTATTCAGAGGATACTGATAATTTTTCTGTCATTCCTTTAACAATGGACCTTCTGAAATTTCATGTAAATGAAACAAAGTATTATGCCTTACCAAATGACTTAAGCTTGGTATGTAGCTCCCCAAGAAGAGAAAATGCCAAGAGGACAGAACTGATGGATGGACTGGGGGTCTTCTCTTCTTTCTGAGATTGTTCAGTGCATAAATGAAGTTCTGTTTGTAGGCAAGATTCCAAGTTGCTGATATCTAAGAAAAAGGGAAAAAATATCAGCTGTCTCAGCAATACAAGATGTTCCCATTTCTATTCCTGAGAGCCCACTGTCTAGTAAGAGTCCTAAATATGTGGTTTTACTACAATACACTTCTAATGCAATCAAATATTAATTACTACATACGTGTCCTTGGCATCACTTTAAAACAGGAAATTACTTCCTTTGGTATGTTCAAAGAATCAAACTGAGTGCCAAAGTAAGACGATGTGCATACAATAACTGCTTACTAAATATGTGTTGAGAATGGATAAACAACAAGGTCCTACTGTATAGCATAGGGAACTATATTCAATATCCTGTGATAAACCATAATGGAGCAGAATATAAAAAAGTATGTATTTATATTTATAACTGAATCACTTTGCTGTATAGCAGAAATTAACACAACATTGTAAATCAACTATACTTCAATTAAAAAAAAGAATGTGTTGAATGACAGAATGAAGGCAAAGAATAAAAAGTGAGATCCTAGTTTCAATTAAGGCCTCCTATTCTGTGTTCCCTCTTATGAAGAGAACAGCCTGCCAAACAAGTTTAACAGGGTGTGTTACAACAAAGAATTAACACACCTGCCACCTTCTCTTAATTTTACAGTCTGCTTGGAAATAGAATCTAAAATTTTCTAGATGACTTCCTTGAAAATACCTAATACATACAGGGTGGGGTGTGTGTGTGTGTGTGTGTGCTCGTGCGTGTGTGTACACACAAACATATACAATGTATTTGAAGGCCATAGTGGATATGGGAAAGGGAGCAAGGGGAGACTGTGAGGTTTCCCCTGAAACAGACTAAATTTCAAGATTAAATGCTGGAAAATATACCAGGTTTAATGGCATGTCCTTCCCATACACCTTCAGAGGTTTTACTTTGTGTAAACAAGATATCAAAGAGGGCTCACACCCAGAGGTGGGCAGAGGGGCTGAGAGCCCAGCTGTATAAATAAAAGCCAGGGCCAGAGTTATCCTATTTCTTCATCTTGCAAAGCATCCCCCATCTCATGATTTTGTCACCATTTTTCTCCAAGGACTGAAAAAAACTGGGCCAAACTCCTACCCCTTTCCTTAGCAAGAGAGAGAGAATGGTTGAACAGCTTCTTTAAGCTTTCTAGAAAAGATAAACTGTTGGGATTAGAGCTTTGGGAATGGGCACATCCTACCATGCAGTGGAAACTGTGTGGCCTTAAAGTGCTACCACCTCCTCTACCACAGCCTCACCACCTGGACCCCTCCCAATCATCATCTGTCTTCTCTGCTCCTTCCCAGTGAGAGGGACAGAAAGAGAAATGTACGGGAAGCAACAAGCATTTTGGTCCTAACAAGCATTCTGCTTAACATGAGAACTCAATACAGAATTGGGAGATTAATAAATGAAACCTTCCTCTCTGCCAACATAAAATATTTGGAATATATTCAGAGGCCAAACTGGTTCAGGCAGATTAAGCAAAGCAGTCCACCTGAGGTCAGCAGCACCTTTTGATGGTGGGAACTTCCATCCAATCAGCTTCTGCCACTCTTCTCCAAGGTGATAAAGTATGTTCTGTTTCTGTACTGTAAGCTCCATGCTGAGAGATTTCAGTATTTTTAAATCAAAGCATTTTCTGGATTTTAATAACTTCAAGCATATCTGTGCCTGGTAGTGAAATGGAATCATTGTTAACATTTCATCTGGACTCTAGGCAATTAGAATATATTTGTATAACGATAAGGAATACATGCAACACAAAATTTACTTAAAACAAGAATAGTACTGGACTTCTCTGGTGGCACAGGGGTTAAGAATCTGCCTGCCGATGCAGGGTACATGGGTTCGAGCCCTGGTCCGGGAAGATGCCACACGCCGTGGAGCAACTAAGCCCGTGCGCTACAACTACTGAGCCTGTGCTCTAGAGCCCGCGTGCCACAACTACTGAAACCCGCGCACCTAGAGCCCGTGCTCCACAGCGAGAGAAGCCACTGCAATGAAAAGTAGCCCCCGCTCGCCGCAGCTAGAGAAAGCCCGCGCACAGCAACAAAGACCCAATACAGCCAATAAATAAATTAATTAATTTTTTTGAAAAAGAATAGTACTAATTGCTCATGCTTTAGAGAAAGTGTTTAATACCTCTTCTAGACGCTGAGCAGCAGTAACATACTTCTTCTCTGCCAATGCACGATTATATTCCTCAATAGCAGTAGAAAACTGAAAAGATAAGCATAGTTATTAGGTATTTTATTTTATACATCCTACTATTTCAAGTCTGTCTGCTTGTTTATTTTTAAACTATGAAAAAATACCACATAGTCAGGGGATACCCATTGAATGATAAGACAATTGGAGAAAAAAATAACTTTCTCACCACCAAAACACTAAAGTTTGATTTGAGGACACTGACCTCGTGTAGCTGTCTAAGTAAACTTAGGACTATTGAGTCTCTTTCCAACTGTTGCTTCAAGTCTGTAAATTCAGCAGTTGATACGTGAAGATCCCGGCGGACCTAAGTCACACACCAAAGACAAGTACTTTTAAGCTATACTACACTTAGGAAATGAAACATTTACTGTAATCAATAAGCTTTATTAGGTGAATATAATTCATGATGAAATTTCAATGCTGGTTAAGACTGGAACAAAAATCACAGAATGTAGTAGGAAGAGACTTTAAGTGGTCCACTTAGCCCAAACCCTTATCCTATGCAGGAATACCCGTTCCCATCAACATAATATCCTCGTGCCACCATGTATGCTTAGTTTAAGCAGTTATCTTTCATCAAAGAACTCATCCACCTGGATTACTGGTATCCCCACTGCCAAGTGATAATTCAGTTGAATAGTTCTAACTAATAGAAAGATTTCTCTACGTTGAGTGAGAATCCGCCTCCCATTCTGTCCCACCTTTTCAGGGACTTTGCACTATCAATTATTTCCTCTCTTCTCTGTCTTTCACTTCTCCCTAAGTCATTCTCCATTCCAATTATATGAATACCTATTAGAGCATGGCTCCTCCCATCAGATTTAAATATGATTTAAAATTTCCCCCAACTCTACGAAAAAATATCCTCCACCTCAGCAACCACCCTATTTCTCGGTAGCTGCCTGATTTCTCTCCTCCCTCTCACAAACAAGCTTCTTCCAAGAGTGATCCATACTCACTGTCTTTACTTTCTCACCTCTCATTCACTCTGTAACTCACGTGATCTGGTTTCTACCCCCCGCCATGCCACCAAAGCTGTTCCAAAGCAGTTGGTGCCAAAATACCAATCAAATCCTTGTTGCTAAATCCAAAGCATATGTCACCAGTATTACCATGCATCAGTACACTGTTACTTTCCTTCCCTTAGTTCTATGACACCAATATCTACTCATTTTCCTCCTGGTTCTTTGGCCATTCCCTTTCGTCTTCTTTTGGGAGCGAAATTTCCCCTCTGATCACTTCACACACGCTGATATTCCTTTCTCCCTGGCCCTCTCATTACTCTGAACCAATGGTTCTCAAAAAGTAAACGGTTTTTTTTTACCCCACCCCGATCCAGGGACATTTGGCAATGTCTAGAGATGTCTGGCGTGCCACGATCGAGGGCGCTCTACTGGCACCTAGTGAGTAGAGGCCAGGGTTACTACTGAACACCTTCCAGTGTACCGGATAGGCCCCCACAGCAAAGAATGTCCGGCCCCAAATACCAGCTGTGCCTGTACTGAAAAGCCCTGCTCTCCACGCTCTCTCTGGGCAATCTCATCCATTCCCATAGCTTCAACTTCTAAGTGCAGCTACCTCATGTCCACACCATTTTCCTAACATCCAAATATGTAAATGGGTAGTGTGACATGCAAACTGTCCTCTAAAATCCATTCTCCCACTCTCCCACAGTAACAGCACAAGGCTATGCAGCTAGACTATAGGTACTAGTGCCCTGCACAGTCAGGTGTGACCACGTGTCTAAGATCCCACCAATGGAATATAAGCAGAAGTGATGTGTACCATTTCCAAGTCTTAAGAAAAAACAGATGTCTCCTCTATTCCCTCTATTTGACCTTAACCTGCAGCTATAACTGGACATGGGGAGAGACCAACTTCAACCATGCAAACAACAAAATCCTAGAGCAGTGTTTCTCAAACTGCAACATGCATACATACATATCGCTTGGTGAATCTTATTAAAGTGCAGATTCTGATTCAGTAGGTCTGGGATGGGCCCTGAGATCCTCCACGTCTAACAAGCCACCAGGTGTTGCCAATTCCGCTGCCCTACAGACCGTTGGAAGACAATTCTTTAGGAGTCTCTCATATTTCTGCACTATCTTGCAAGTGAAGCAACTGACTGTCTTTTGCTCTGGACTATCTTTTCAAAAATGTTTGTGTAGTAAACAGCTTGAAAAACAGAGATGGCGTTTTCCTCCATAGCAAAAAGCCGGCATGCTCACTACCCGTTAGAAAAGGTTCAGGTTCCCTAAGCACAGAAGTTCTCTTCTATCCATACAGCGCACTGCACACTGCCCTGTAGAAACTGGGGCTTGCAGCACTGTGCAAAAACGTTCATCCTCTGGCTACCGCTGTGAGTAATAAACTGTCCTTCACAGTTCTTGACACAGACTACACTACAGTAGCCAGGCCCTGGGTTGTAGAATCAGCCTGCTAGCCTAGACACTACGATTGAAAAATATGTATCTTGTTTGAACCATTGCATTTCAGTTTCCCGCCCGGCCCCATCTTTCTTTACAACAGTCTAGCCTCCATCTTCATACAATCCAACTGTGCAGCTCCACTTGTATACCCCACAGGCACCCCATATTTAAACTCAACAAAAACCTACTCTCCCTCTAGATTCTGTTTCAGTGAATGACACATCAATGACCTAGTTCCCCAGTTATCTTTGACTCCGCAGTCTTTCACCCCCCATATCAACAAATCCCAGAGATCCTATATCTTTTCAAAGTCCCTAGGATTCATCCACTTTTCTCCACCCCCACTGCCACTGACGATGGAGCAGGTTGCATCCTGTCTTGCCTGATTACTTTAACTGCCTCCTAATGCTTTAAGTGCCTTCTCATTTCCCAGTCTCTTTTCCCTCAAGTCCTTTCTTCAAGCTGCAAGCAGAATGGGATTCCTAAAACTCAAATCTGACATCACTCCCCTGCTTAAATTCCTCCATGGCTTCTACAGGGCAAGCAAGATAACGTCCTCACTACTTAAACTGATACACACAGTCCTTGCTTACCTTTCTTAATCTCATCTCATGTCTCCTCCCACCACACTTTCTAAACATCTGTCATATGGAATACTTGCAGCTCTCCAAAAGTGACACCTCTCCACTACCTCCATGCCTCTACCATGCTGTCCCCTATGCCTGCCTAAACATTCCTCCTGCGTCTTTTGCTTAATTACCTGCCACTTCAGATTTTGGTTTGGACACTACTTCCTACAGAAAGCCATCCTTAGCTACATACATCTGCTCTCTTTAACTGGATTATTCCAATTTTAGTGTCTATCACACTATTTTATTCATCTATAACAGGCATGAGATTCACATTTTGAAATAAAACACTGTCTAGTTCACCAACTACCACAGTATCTGGCACCTTGTAGATGCTCAATATACCAAATGACTCAATAAACCCCTTTATAATGTCCACCTATTGAATCTAATTCCCCTTCTTTAGCCATAAATTTGAATCTTTCTCCTATATGAAAATACTGGGCTGCAAATATTGAAAGTGTTTTTCATTGAAGCTAAACACTCTGAGTTTCGTCACTGTTCTTCAGATGGTACAGTGTTCAGGCCTGGACCCTCTCATTGAGACCAGTCACCTTTCAAAATGTAACAACCAGAACTGAATAAATTTCACCAGCCATAATCTAGCCAGCAAAACGTACAAAGAGCCCATTACTCTCTTGTTCCAGATACTTCATTTCTAACAGCACAGTCTAAGATTGCACTGTTGACTCATTTGTCTGACAAATACACTTTGAAAATATTATTTGAACTGTGCCAGAGTTGTAGAGTAATGGATTTATTTTTATTAAAACCTCTAACCAGAATGACTGGTAAACTCACCGTTAAATAGATTTTCTAGGTTGCTAGTGGTTTCCCCACTTGTGATTCAAGTTTTTATAGAGAATTTTTAAAAATACATCTGTTCACTTTCCTTCTTTGGTAACTATCACATAGAGAAGAGACTTGGTGTCTTTCCTTTAGGACCTTGAGAATACCTCAACATCCTGACTTTGGATATCAATGCATCCTGACTGATAATTTAGAAATAGAGGTACAAGACACCTACTTTATTTAAACCTCTAATATCAGCTTGATTTTTTTCAACTCCTTTTTTTTCCTAAAAGGAAATTGCACGGGAAAAATCCTGCTGAGATAATATATGTGAAAAATATTTTTTAAATTATAAAATGGATATTCCTGTTTCCAGATGGGCTTACTTCTTTGCGATGACAGCGCTCTGGCAAACGTGATGAACATTCTTAAAACCTGTCAGACTTTCCATAAGAAGTATAGCAAGCGCTAGCCCCACAAAGTGACACAGTACAAGACGGGCAGGGATTCTCTGCATGTCCAGGGAAAGTGGCTTTATGACAGGAAGTAGAGTGGTTGTGATTGGCGATCTGAGCCAATTTTCCAGAAGAAGGCCGAAAGAAAAGATTGTGCTGAAGCTTTAATATGCTGAGGCCAGCTGCAGATATAAGAGAATGCTGGCCATTAAGAGAGATAAGCATTTTAAAGTAGGAGATGATAAGAGAAAAGGCCAAATTATTCACTTCTATGCTTCATCTGTTTTTGTTTTATTATGAAGACAATCAAATCCTGAGATTATTTTTTAATTTATAAAGTGCTATTAAAATGCAAGACATTATTATTATAGCTTAAAATGTTTTTTTTTTTTTACCATAAAAAAGAAACTGTTTAAAGTATACTTTTGGAAAAGATTTGTATTTTAAAACTGGACGTTACCCTAAAATCATCTAATTCAACTTCCATTCGCCAATAAGGAAAGTGAGGTCTTTAAAAGTTGTATAAAACTGAATTGTCTTAGGAATCAGGAAGTTGAACTGCCTCCCTACAAACCTACCCTATATAACAAACAATTCTTACCTCACTCTCTATCCTGGACTTCAGCAGGTCAATGTCATCAGATAGTTTATCCACTTGGGTAACCAGGTCCTGTGCACTTTGCATGCTAGGCAGGAATTCACTGTACTTCTTGCTGATCATACTGCATACCTCGCCCTATTATATAAGATGGAAAAATTACAATGAGATGAGTAGGGAACTCTGTTCAAATACATAGCTCATCTTCTATTAGGGTATCTTCCAAGTTAGGGCCTTCTTGCCAGTTACCCACACCCATTCACTTTCCCTCCAAGCCAACGGGTTTCCTCAAAAAACACATTTCTCCCACCGTTAAGAGTCCCATAACACTACTAGGGTGCAAGAAGACAATGATCACCAAAACCCAACAGTGCCCAAGAGTTGTACAAACACTGAAAAAGAGAAACGAAGAGACAAAAATTCTCATTTGGAACCGTATCAGCTCAGACTATAGCCACTAATTTTAATCACACCTAATAGAAAAAAAAGTAAATGGATAAATTAAACCCATAATCTGTATACCTCAATGGATTTATGAATTTCTATTCTCTTGCTTATAAAATTGTAAGGCCGAACCTTAAAACCCTAAATTTTTTTTTTAAGATTTCTTTTTTTGATATGGACCATTTTTAAAGTCTTTATTGAATGTGTTACAATACTGCTTCTGTTTTATATTTTGGTTTTTTGGCCGCAAGGCATGTGGGATCTTGGCTCCCCAACCAGGGATCAAACCCGCACCCTCTGCATTGGAAGGTGAAGTCTTAACCACTGGACCGCCAGGGAAGTCCCTTAAAATCCTAAACTGATTTGAGTTCCATTATCTCCTTTAATGCAAACTAATTTAATAAACAAATTATTGAATACTTTGCACTGAATTAGTCAATGCTTTGAAAGACACAGGAATAAATTATGCTTGCACACAAATATATTCCTTTTAGGTAGGAAAGACAGTATGCACTTAAGTAATCAGAATACAGAATAGAGAAACATAATATAGCAACAGAGTTAATGTCTTCCAGGAAACAGAGCACCTCTGCCTGAGGGAAAATGGGGATATTTTTCATGCGGGGAACTATATTTGAGATGGAACTTGAAAAATGAGTAGAAATACTAATAGGTTAAAGATGAAGAAATGGCAACATAAGTAAAATCTGGGAACTAGGAAAAAAGTGGGCCTGTTTGGAGTATAAAAAGTAATTCTCAACTGTCTGAAGATTCAAGTCAGGGAAAGTAAACTAGTGAAAGGAAAGTTAGGTCCAGAACAGGGAGGAGCCTTGAGTGCCACGTTAAAGTAGCTTAATAGCCTGCCCTCTTTCCATCACATAAAAAGTGATGAAAAACCCTAAAGCCATATTAAAGAAGAGATGCCAGTGACATGAATACTTAACATTTAGGAAATCATTTTGGTAAAATAAAATCATTTTTGTGCCTTTATGGTGCAGTGCTAAAATGGCTCCCTTAAATCCAGACCAACACGGGTACACATCTTTTTATTTGTATTTTATTTTATTTTTTTAACATCTTTATTGGAGTATAATTGCTTTACAATGGTGTGCTAGTTTCTGCTGTATAACAAAGTGAATCAGCTATACATATACATATATCCCCATATCCCCTCCCTCTTGCGTCTCCCTCCCACCCTCCCTATCCCACCCCTCTAGGTGGTCACAAAGCACCGAGCTGATCTCCCTGTGCTATGCGGCTGCTTCCCACTAGCTATCTGTTTTACATTTGGTAGTGTATATATGTCCATGCCACTCTCTCACTTTGTCCCAGCTTACATTTCCCCCTCCCCGTGTCCTCAAGTCCATTCTCTACGTCTGCGTCTTCATTCCTGTCCTGCCCCTAAGTTTGTGAGACCCAGTTTTTTTTTTTAGATTCCATATATATATGCACATCTTTTTAAATGAAAGCAACAAAGATGTGGGCAAATACAAATGTAGGGTAAAGACAGCAGTACAAAGTGGAACTGCGTGTGGTTTGTGCCTTTTGTTTTTGTATCAATCTCAAGACAGCAGGGTCCAAAGAAGTGCTATTCACGAGTTTTATAACACTCATCGTAGTCTCAAGGGCCTGGAGGTGGAGAAGAGAGTTTAATAAAATATCGATAGGTTTTAATAACAAAAATTTCAGGGAGGGAGGAGAACGGCACAATCCTCCCAAAGCCATTATATTCATCCACAAATCGTACAGAGGAGGAAATCACACACCGATGAGGGCTGGGCGGGATTGCCCTCTTTTCTATCCCGCTCCTATGCTCCCTCCCTAGAAACCTCGGGCTTCCAGTCCCACTTCCCCTGCTCTGCTGGTCTCCTCGGTCTTCGCCCTCGACCCCCGATCCCTCCCCAGCCTAACCCCACTCCCAACGCTGCCCCAGTCACCGCCTCTTCCTCACCACTGTCCCGCCTCCTCTCCTCCGCAGTCGCCAACCCCCGTCTGGGCTTCCCTCTAAGCCCCCTCCTCGGCCCACATACTTCCCAGCCCTCCCACTCCTCATTCCTCCCACTCGGCTCCCACGCCTGACCGCCGGCATCCACTCTGGCTGCCATGGCTCTACTCCTTCCTCCGTCCCTTTATAGCCAGCCGCCAGCTGCCCCGGCTTCACCTTGATCTCCTCCACCCGCTGGGTCAGGCGGCTGATCCGAGTGCACAGATCCTCCTTCTCCAGCCTCCCGGAGTGTGCCAGGACTTCCGTCACGAACGAGGCCATCGCTACCACAAGAACCAACCCGGACAGGGTCACTCTCTTGTAGCCAACGCGGCAGCTCCAGTCCCGCCAGAGGCCTTGGCGCGCGGCCTGCCGGGAAACGGAGTCTCGCGGGGCCCAGATCTCCGCACGAAAAGCGAGGCCCGTACTACAACTCCCAGTAGGCAACGCGGCTATCCTAGCGTAGACTTTTCACGGTGTCCCGCAGTTGGCAAACTGCGCGGAGACGCGTTTTCTCCTTGTTCGTTTTCAAATAGCTTGTCTTTTCCCGCAGGGTTTTCACTAGAAGAAAAATGTTTTTATTTAATAACCAGTCACAACTGAACTTTTCTCAGCTTCAAAATGCTTACCTGTGAAATTTATCTAGCCTGAAGACCCAACGAGCCCATCTTGATCTTTTTTCGTTAAATATTCATTCTCATGGGCCTCAGTGGCCATCAGAGTTTATATGAATGGTGCCCTCTGCAGTTGTGCAAGGAAGTGGAATCACCTCATTATAAATAAAAGTATGCTCATAATTGCACTCCTTTTATATTACATAGTATATATGTATATACATCTATAACATCTATGAAAGATAAGTTTATATTATTTATATTACCTAGGTATAAATAATATTAGTACTGTATGGACTGGAACATGATACTCAGCACTTTCTATCAGAGATTACAAATCAATTTTATCAAAACTTTAAAAAAATTGTTTCATTATTTAAATGTGTTACATACATACTATAAGATATATGTATATATGTATACATATATGCATATAAATGTGTTACATACTAAAAGATTTTCACAATATACTATGTACAGTATTAAAAAAATAAATAGATATAGATACATATATAGAGGTAAAGGTAATGGAAGTACACCAATTTAACTCTCTTAGTGGTGAATTTATGGTATTTATTCTCTTCTTTTCCCTGTTTTTTTCTATTTTTCTACAGTAAACATGTACTGCCTTGATTAAAATGCTTTTTTAAATTTTTTTAAAGGTACAATGTGAAGGTGGACCCCCAAGTAGATGCTGACCCTAAGGTCCTTGTCAATTTTAAGTGCCTGTGGAACAATCTGCTTGTCCTAGTGACGCAGGGGCAGCTTCCTGTGACATGAGCCAAGGGGGTTGAGACGGGAAGCCATAACATCTTGGGAATCGCCTCTCCCTAGAAAACCAACCAAACTTCTGTTTGGTAGACCTGTCAGCCTCTCTTTGAATTCTAGATGCTACTAATAATAAATGCCCAGTGAGAAAGAAGGACCTGCAGATGAAATTCCTGAAAATTTGTATCACATATTTATTGAGCAACTACTGTATGACGGACACTGTGCTAGTCTGGGAATCCAAAATATGTGAGTAAATAATCTCAGGAAAATATGATCATTACTATCTTCGAGGTAGATGAGGGATTGATCCAGATGTGGTAGGGCCTAAATTTTATAGAGTTGCCAGGAGGGGGAGGACTCTTTAAGGAAAAGAATATAAAATAACAAATACAAAATTAAGTGCAGGCCTTGGAAGGGGTCTGTGCAAGTAACAGGCCTGGAAGCTTAATCCACCTCTAAGGAGGTACAAAGGGCAGAGGAAATATTGGGGGAGGAGCACCCAGTCTCTGATTGAATCAGGGAGGTTCCACAGTAATAAGGAATCTGAACTAAGAATGGAAGGAGGTGTCAGGTGGAGGTTCTGGAATCTGCCTCCAGGAAACTAAGCCATGAATACCCACAAACACAACTGCAGAAGCTCTACCTCTCCCTGAACACTGGATAAGCTAAGGACTATCCCTCAAGTTTCCAGGAAGAGACAGGGGAGAGCCAGACTTAGGAAGGAGAAAAAAGGGCATAGGGAATGGAGTGGGATTGCTACACACAGACAGACAATGCATGCAGGCATGAATGAACACTTGAGTAAATAAAAAGAAATTAACAGCTCTTGGATTAGAAGAATTAATATTGTTAAAATGGCCATACTACACAAAGCAATCTACAGATTTAATGAGATCCCTATCCAATTACCCACAAAATTTTTCACAGAACTAGAACAAATAATGCTAAAGTTTATATGGAATCACAAAAGGCCCAGAATTGCCAAAGCAATCCTGAGGAAAAAGAACAAAGCTGGAGGCATAACCCTCCCAGACTTCAGACAATACTACAAAGCTACAGTAATCAAAACAGCATGGTACTGGCACAAAAAGAGACATATGGATCAGTGGAACAGAATAGAGAGCCCAGAAATAAACCCACTCACCTACGGTCAGCTAATCTTTGACAAAGAAGGCAGGAATATACAATGGAGAAAAAAAGTCTCTTCAGCAAGTGGTGTTGGGAAAGCTGGACAGCCACATGTAAATCAATGCAGTTAGAACACTCCCTGATACCATACAAAAAATAAACTCAAAATGGCTTAAAGACTTAAATATAAGACATGATGCCATAAAACTCACAGAAGAGAACATAGGCAAAACATTCTCTGACATAAATCATAGCAATATTTTCTTAGGTCAGTCTCCCAAGGCAGTAGAAATAAAAGCAAAAAGAAACAAATGGGACCTAATCAAACTTACAAGATTTTGCACAGCAAAGTAAACCATAAACAAAATGAAAAGACAACCTACAGACTCAGAGAAAATATTTGCAAACAATGCAACCAACACGGGCTTAATTTCCAAAGTATACAAACAGCTCATACAACTCAATAACAACAAGAACAAAAAAAACAAGCCAATCAAAAAATGGGCAGAAGACCTAAATAGACATTTCTCCAAAGAAGACATACAGATGGCCAAAAAGCACAACAAAAGATGCTTAGCAACACTAATTATTAGAGAAATGCAAATCAAAACTACAATGAGATGTCAACTCACACTGGTCAGAATGACCATCATCAAAAAGTCTAAAAATAACAAATGCTGGAGAGGATATGGAGAAAAGGGAACCCTCCTTTACATTGGTGGGAATGTAAATTGGTGCAGCCACTATGGAGAACAGTATGGACGTTCCTTAAAAACCTAAAACTAGAGTTACCGTATGATCCAGCAATCCCACTCCTAGGCATATATCTGGAGAAAACACTAATACGAAAAGATACATGCACTCCAATGTTCACAGCAGCACTATTTACAATAGCCAAGACATAGAAGCAACCTAAATGCCCATTGACAGATGAATGGATAAAGAAGATGTGGTATATATATATATATATATATATATATATATATACACACAGTGGGATAAAAAGCCATAAAAAGGAATGAAATAATGCCTTTTGCAGCAAAATGGATGGACCTAGAGATTATTATACTGAATGAAGTAAGTCAGACAGAGAAAGACAAATATATGATATCACCTATATGTGGAATCTAAAAAAATGTTACAAATGAGCTTATTTACAAGACAGAAACAAACTCACAGACATAGAAAACAAACTTATGGTTACCAAAGGGGAAAGCCATGGAGGGAAAAATTAGGAGTTTGGGTTTAACAGATACAATCTGTGTATAAAATAGATAAACAACAAGGACCTACTGTATAGCACAGGGAACTATATTCAATATCTTGTAATAAACTGGAAAAGAATTAATATATATATTTATATATAGAAATATAGGTAGATAGATAGGTAGATATAAACCTGAATCACTTTGCTGTACACCAGAAACTAACACAACATTGTAAATCAAGTATACTTCAATAAAAAATAAATTAAAATTTTTAAAAAGAAATTAACAAATGAATGGGTTCTGTTTTCCCTCACTAATCTGACCTCCTTCATATTTCACGCTTATCGTGGTTTGTATCTCTCCTGACTCACAGATTTTCATAAATCACCAAGAAAGGGCTCTGAAGAAAAGCCAAAGAAATAAGGAGCAATGTCTGAAAGGATTCCTCCTGACCAATCATGTCTCACACACATGTGGCATGCCTGGATTCAGTAAGCAAAGTATCAAACACAAATCTGGATGGATATAGTACAAGCAGACACTTTCCAGAGATGCATAATATTTTGCCATTGTTTTGATTAGAACATGTGGTTGATATAAAAGCAGCAGAAGGAGCCTACAATTTAAAAGAGCATCCCATTTGCTTCAAGATAGGATTAAGGGAGGGAGGGGGAGTGGTGGATGCAGGTATGGGTGAAAACAGATTGGTATGAGTGGATAATTTCTGAAGCTGGGTGATAGTACATCAGATTTCTTTATACCATTTGCTCTACTTTCGTATGTGTTTGAAATTTTCTATAATAAAACATGAAAGGAAAAAAGGCATTCCAGAAGTTTCTGCTCACCTCCCTCCACCCCTACAAGACTGATAAGCTAATCAGGTTGCTTAGGTGTTGAGATGTCATTCGGGTAAAGTCAAGATTCTGCTTTTTTCAGACGCTTCCTCGTTGCTGAATATCCCACGCCCCTTTTGCACATCGTAGTGTACCACAGGGCAATCAGTAGGTTAAAATATGTATAGGAGAATACATCGGTCAACATCTATGTCTTCAATATAATAAATCCCAATTTTCTTCCGTATTTTGCCATAAAGAGGAGCCCACGCCTGCATGCTGTGTCACCAGTGGGCAGGTGCAGCTCAGGAGGCATCTCTGTTGCGGCGCTGGAGACAAGAATAGGAAATGTCACAGTCCGAACCGCCTGGCTCAGGACTTGGATCTGTTGCTTGCCAGCTGGGGGACCTTGGCAAGTTACCTAACATGTAACTTCTCACAGCGGTGGTGTGAAAATTAAATAAGGATAAAGAATCTAGCCAAAAGTCTGGTATTTAGCCTCACTCAGTAAATGCAAATTATTGCCTTTCCTGTCGGAACCTGCCTCTTGGCAGCAGCAACCAATACGAATGGAAGCTGGTGTGACTACCATCTATTTATAGCTGCTGTCCCAGCAGCAGCAGGGGACTGGGGAGGAAGGGCTTTCCCTGCTGGTATATTCTGGGTCTGGATAGGTTCCTTGGATTCGGGAATTTTTTTCTTCTGCTTACAAAAGTACTAAACGATAAATTTGTAAAAATGTATAAAATACATAGACAAGCACAAATAAGAAAATAAGAACTATCCATAAGCCTTCCACTAAAATAACCATGGTTAACATTTTGTGGTAGATGATACATACATACACACACATAGATACGGATACATGCGCTTTTTTTAAAGTGAAACTGCATTCTATATACTCTATATACTGTTTGGTCACTGCTTTTCTCACTTAGCAACGTATCAAAAGCATTTTTCATGTCATTAAAATTTCTTCTACATCAATTTAAAACAGCTGCCTAAATTGTACATAATAATATACAATTATTAACACTAGTTCAATGGATATTTTCATAAATCTTGGTATATATTCACAGTAAATTAAGGTAAGTTCTTGGACGTAGGGTGCTGGGTCAAAGTATGCAGATATTTAAAAGTGTAAAACACGAAGTCATGTGACCCTCCAGAAAGATTACATCAATGTATATTCCCAGAGCATCATTCTCGTCTTCTCGGAACTGGGGAGTGATTTCAGTGTATGAATTCACTCATCAAATATGTATTGATGGCTTACTGTCTGGCTTTTTTGCCTCTCATGGGACCCTCCCCCAGGATCCACACCCACATCCAATCTTGGGCACACCGCCTAAACCCAAACTTTGCCAAGTTCCTGGCACCTGCCTCAGCTGCTGCCTAGAAAACTGAAACAGGAACCCCCTCCAAAAGTGAAAGACTTCCACTCAGCTCCCCAAAAGTCCTGCCTGATGATCAGTCACCAAGCCGCCTGTCCTCCTTTTCTTTCTGCCTTTCTTTTGTGGTGGGAGCAACCATGGCCTGGAGTTTCTGCGGGAAAGCCCAGCTTGGGGGACTGCTCTCTGCTTGGCTGGGTCTGTTCATGTGTCCTGCCCCAATGGAAAACTCTCAATCTGGAGCTGAACGAAATGGAGACCTGGATCAGGGGACTTTGGGAGGTCTGCGCAGATCAGGAGGAAGTTGCCACTGTGTGCAAGGCCTCTGAGTCCTTCTCGTCTCTGCCCCTGGAGCTCCAGGCGTCCCGCATCCTCGTGGTAGCCTCCCATGGACTACTGGGGCTTCTGCTCTCTGGCTTTGGGGCCCAATGCTTCCAGTTTCACAGGATCAGATGGGTATTTCAGAGGTGGCTTTGCCTCCTGCGGGGGGGACTTTGGAGGCATCAGCTTCGGTCACTCCCCTCTTTCCAGTCTCCTGGGTGGCCTACGTCACAATCCAAGACTTCTGGGATGACAGCTTCCCTGAGATTGTGTCTCGGTGGGAGTTTGGAGATGCCCTCTATCTGGGCTGGGCTGCTGGTGTTTTCCCGGCCCTTGGTGGGTTACTCCTCATCTTCTCGGACTGCCTGGGAAAAGAAGATGTGCCCTCTGTCCAGATGGCTGTCCCTACAGCAGCCCCACCAGCCTGTGCTCCAGCGGAAGAGTCCGATCGCTCGTTCTACCTAAGGCCAAGACCTAGGATCCTGTTCATCTAGGACAAGCTTTGCCAAGGAATCTATGGAACAGAGGAATGTCAGGAGAATCCTGTCTCTTCCTTATCCTTCATCACTCTATATTTGCTTGCCTCATTTTAGGGGTGGTAGTCACTGTCTCATTTGTTCAAGAATTTGACTATCTTGGTGATATGGTGATCCTAATTTCAGAATGAAAAATCAAGGCACAGTTTCTAAAAACATGTTTATCTGATTTAGATTTTATTTACATAAAATACTTGTGATGGAGAGAGAGAAGATGGCGGAAGAGTAAGACACGGAGATCACCTTCCTTCCCACAGATACAGTAGAAATACATCTACACGTGGAACTGCTCCTACAGAACACCCACTGAACGCTGGCAGAAAACGTCAGACCTCCCAAAAGGCAAGAAAATCCCCACGTACTTGGGTAGGGCAAAAGAAAAAAAGAAACAACAGAGACAAAAGAATAGGGACGACACCTGCACCAGTGGGAGGGAGCTGTGAAGGAGGAAAGATTTCCACGCACTAGGAAGCCCCTTCGCGGGCAGAGACTGCGGGTGGCGGAGGGGGGAGCTTCGGAGCCACGGAGGAGAGCACAGCCACAGGGGTGCGGAGGGCAAAGCGGAGAGATTCCCGCACAGAGGCTCGGCGCCGCGCAGCACTCACCAGCCCGAGAGGCTTGTCTGCTCACCCGCCGGGGCGGGCGGGGCTGGGAGCTGAGGCTCAGCTTCGGTCGGATCGCAGGGAGAGGACTGGGGTTGGCGGCGTGAACACAGCCTGAAGGGGTTAGCGCACCACAGCTAGCCGGGAGGGAGTCCGAGAAAAAGTCTGCAGCTGCCGAAGAGGCAAGAGACTTTTTCTTCCCTCTTTGTTTCCTGGTGCGCGAGGAGAGGGGATTCAGAGCGCCGCCTAAGCGAACTTCAGAGACGGGCGCGAGCCGCGGCTATCAGCGCGGACCCCACAGCAACAGGGGCGCAGAGGAAAAAACGGAGAGACTCCCGCACAGAGGATCGGCGCCGAGCAGCGCTCAGCAGCCCGAGAGGCTTGTCTGCTCACCCGCCGGGGCGGGCGGGGCTGGGAGCTGAGGCTCAGCTTCGGTGGGATCGCAGGGAGAGGGCTGGGGTTGGCGGCGTGAAAACAGCCTGAAGGGGTTAGCGCACCACAGCTGGCTGGGAGGGAGACCGGGAAAAAGTCTGCAGCTGCCGAAGAGGCAAGAGACTTTTTCTTGCCTCTTTGTTTCGCGGCGCGCGGGGAGGGGGGATTCAGAGCGCCGCCTAAACGAACTCCAGAGACGGGCGTGAGACGCTGGGGCTGCTGCTGCCGCCTCCAAAAATCCTGTGTGCGAGCACAGGTCACTCTCCACACCGCCCGTCCCAGGAGCCTGTGCAGCCCGCCACTGCCAGGGTCCCGTGATCCAGGGACAACTTCCCGGGGAGAACGCACTGCACGCCTCAGGCTGCTGCAACGTCACGCCGGCCTCTGACGCCACAGGCTCGCCCCGCCTCCTCTGTACCCCTCCCTCCCCGCGGCCTGGGTGAGCCAGAGCCCCCGAAGCAGCTGCTCCTTTAACCCCGTTCTGTCTGGGCGGGGAACAGACGCCCTCAGGCGACCTACACGCAGAGGCGGGTCCAAATCCAAAGCTGATCACCAGGAGCTGTGCGAACAGAGAAGAGAAGGGGAAATCTCTCCCAGCAGCCTCAGAAGCAGCGGATTAAAGCTCCACAAACAACTTGATGTGCCTGCATCTGTTGAATACCTGAATAGACAACGAATCATCCCAAATTCAGGAGGTGGACTTTGGGAGCAGGATATATTAATTTTTCCCCTTTTCCTTTTTTTGTGAGTGTATATGTAAATGCTTCTGGGTGAGATTTTGTCTGTATCACTATATTATAGCCTCTTTCTTTCTTTCTTTCTATTTTTTCTCCCTTTTACTCTGAGCCGTGTGGACGAAAGGCTCTTGGTGCTCCAGCCAGGCATCAGGGCCGTACCTCTGAGGTGGGAGAGCCAACTTCAGGACACTGGTCCACAAGAGACCTCCCAGCTCCACGTAATACCAAACGGCAAAAATCTCTCAGAGATCTCCATCTCAACATCAAGACCCAGCATCACTCAATGACCAGCAAGCTACAGTGCTGAACACCCTATGCCAAACAACTAGCAAGACAGGAACACAGCCACATCCATTAGCAGAGAGGCTGCCTAAAATCATAAGAAGGCCACAGACACCCCAAAATACACCACCAGACGTGGATGTGCCCGCCAGAAAGACAAGATCCAGCCTCATCCACCAGAACTCAGGCACTAGTTCCCTCCACCAGGAAGCCTACACAACCCACTGAACCAACCTTAGCCACTGGGGACAGATACCAAAAACAACGGGAACTATGAACCTGCAGCCTGTGAAAAGGAGACCCCAAACACAGTAAGATAAGCAAAATGAGACGACAGAAAAACACACAGCAGATGAAGGAGCAGGGTCAAAACACACCAGAGTTAACAAATGAAGAGGAAATAGGTAGTCTACCTGAAAAAGAATTCAGAATAATGATAGTAAGGATGATCCAAAATCTGGGAAATAGAATAGACAAAATGCAAGAAACATTTAACACGGACGTAGAAGAACTAAAGAGGAACCAAGCAACGATGAAAAACACAACAAATGAAATTAAAAATACTCTAGATGGGATCAATAGCAGAATAACTGAGGCAGAAGAAAGGATAAGTGACCTGGAAGATAAAATGGTGGAAATAACTACTGCAGAGCAGGATAAAGAAAAAAGAATGAAAAGAACTGAGGACAGTCTCAGAGACCTCTGGGACAACATTAAACGCACCAACATTCAAATTATAGGGGTCCCAGAAGAAGAAGAGAAAAAGAAAGGGACTGAGAAAATATTTGAAGAGATTATAGTTGAAAACTTCCGTAATATGGGAAAGGAAATAGTTAATCAAGTCCTGGAAGCGCAGAGAGTCCCATACAGGATAAACCCAGGGAGAAACACGCCAAGACACATATTAATCAAACTGTCAAAAATTAAATATAAGGAAAACATATTAAAGGCAGCAAGGGAAAAACAACAAATAACACACAAGGGAATCCCCATAAGGTTAACATCTGATCTTTCAGCAGAAACTCTGCAAGCCAGAAGGGAGTGGCAGGATATACTTAAAGTGATGAAGGAGAAAAACCTACAACCAAGATTACTCTACCCAGCAAGGATCTCATTCAGATTCGATGGAGAAATTAAAACCATTACAGACAAGCAAAAGCTGAGAGAGTTCAGCACCACCAAACTAGCTTTACAACAAATACTAAAGGAACTTCTCTAGGCAAGAAACACAAGAGAAGGAAAACACCTACAATAACAAACCCAAAACATTTAAGAAAATAGGAATAGGAACATACATATCGATAATTACCTTGAATGTAAATGGATTAAATGCTCCCACCAAAAGACACAGGCTGGCTGAATGGATACAAAAACAAGACCCATATATATACTGTCTACAAGAGACCCACTTCAGACCTAGAGACACATACAGACTGAAAGTGAGGGGATGGAAAAAGATATTCCATTGCAAATGGAAATCAAAAGAAAGCTGGAGTAGCAATTCTCATATCAGACAAAATAGACTTTAAAATAAAGACTATTACAAGAGACAAAGAAGGACACTATATAATGATCAAGGGATCGATCCAAGAGGCAGGTATAACAATTGTAAATATTTATGCACCCAACATAGGAGCACCTCAATACATAAGGCAAATACTAACAGCCATAAAAGGGGAAATCGACAGCAACACAATCATAGTAGGGGACTTTAACACCGCACTTTCACCAATGGACAGATCATCCAAAATGAAAATAAATAAGGAAACACAAGCTTTAAATGATACATTAAACAAGATGGACTTAATTGATATTTATAGGACATTCCACCCAAAAACAACAGAATACACATTTTTCTCAAGTGCTCATGGAACATTCTCCAGGATAGATCATATCTTGGGTCATAAATCAAGCCTTGGTAAATTTAAGAAAATTGAAATCGTATCAAGTATCTTTTCCGACCACAACGCTATGAGACTAGATATCAATTACAGGAAAAGATCTGTAAAAAATACAAACACATGGAGGCTACACAATACACTACTTAATAACGAAGTGATCATTGAAGAAATCAAAGGGGAAATCAAAAAATACCTAGAAACAAATGACAATGGAGATACGACAACCCAAAACCTATGGGACGCAGCAAAAGCAGTGCTAAGAGGGAAGTTTATAGCAATACAAGCCTACCTCAAGAAACAGGAAACATCTCGAATAAACAACCTAACCTTGCACCTAAAGCAATTAGAGAAAGAAGAACAAAAAAACCCCAAAGCCAGCAGAAGGAAAGAAATCATAAAGATTAGGTCAGAAATAAATGAAAAAGAAATGAAGGAAACAATCGCAAAAATCAATGAAACTAAAAGCTGGTTCTTTGAGAAGATAAACAAAATTGATAAACCATTAGCCAGACTCATCAAGAGAAAAAGGGAGAAGACTCAAATCAATAGAATTAGAAATGAAAAAGGAGAAGTAACCACTGACACTGCAGAAATACAAAAGATCATGAGAGATTACTACAAGCAACTCTATGCCAATAAAATGGACAACCTGGAAGAAATGGACAGATTCTTAGAAATGCACAAACTGCCGAGACTGAACCAGGAAGAAATAGAAAATATGAACAGACCAATCACAAGCACTGAAATTGAAACTGTGATTAAAAACCTTCCAACAAACAAAAGCCCAGGACCAGATGGCTTCACAGGCGAATTCTATCAAACATTTAGAGAAGAGCTAACACCTATCCTTCTCAAACTCTTCCAAAATATTGCAGAGGGAGGAACACTCCCAAACTCATTCTATGAGGCCACCATCACCCTGATACCAAAACCAGACAAAGATGTCACAAAGAAAGAAAACTACAGGCCAATATCACTGATGAACATAGATGCAAAAATCCTCAACAAAATACTAGCAAACAGAATCCAACAGCACATTAAAAGGATCATACACCATGATCAAGTGGGGTTTATCCCAGGAAAGCAAGGATTCTTCAATATACGCAAATCAATCAATGTGATACACCATATTAACAAACTGAAGGAGAAAAACCATATGATCATCTCAATAGATGCAGAGAAAGCTTTCGACAAAATTCAACACCCATTTATGATAAAAGCCCTGCAGAAAGTAGGCATAGAGGGAACTTTCCTCAACATAATAAAGGCCATATATTACAAACCCACAGCCAACATTGTCCTCAATGGTGAAAAACTGAAACCATTTCCACTAAGATCAGGAACAAGACAAGGTTGCCCACTCTCACCACTATTATTCAACATAGTTTTGGAAGTGTTAGACACAGCAATCAGAGAAGACAAAGAAATAAAAGGAATCCAAATCGGAAAAGAAGAAGTAAAGCTGTCACTATTTGCAGATGACATGATACTATACATAGAGAATCCTAAAGATGCTACCAGAAACCTCCTAGAGCTAATCAATGAATTTGGTAAAGTAGCAGGATACAAAATTAATGCACAGAAGTATCTTGCATTTCTATACACTAAGGACGAAAAATCTGAAAGTGAAATTAAGAAAACACTCCCGTTTACCATTGCAACAAAAAGAATAAAATATCTAGGAATAAACCTACCTAAGGAGACAAAAGACCTGTATGCAGAAAATTATAAGAGACTGATGAAAGAAATTAAAGATGATACAAATAGATGGAGAGATATACCATGTTCCTGGATTGGAAGAATCGACATTGTGAAAATGACTCTACTACCCAAAGCAATCTACAGATTCAATGCAATCCCTATCAAACTACCACTGGCATTTTTCACAGAACTAGAACAAAAAATTTCACAATTTGTATGGAAACACAAAAGACCCCGAATAGCCAAAGCAATCTTGAGAACGAAAAATGGAGCTGGGGGAATCAGGCTCCCTGACTTCAGACTATATTACAAAGCTTCAGTAATCAAGACAGTTTGGTACTGGCACAAAAACAGAAATATAGATCAATGGAACAGGATAGAAAGCCCAGAGATAAACCCACACACATATGGTCACCTTATCTTTGATAAAGGAGGCAAGCATATACAGTGGAGAAAAGACAGCCTCTTCAATAAGTGGTGCTGGGAAAATTGGACAGGTACATGTAAAAGTATGAAATTAGAACACTCCCTGACACCATGCACAAAAATAAACTCAAAATGGATTAAAGACCTAAGTGTAAGGGCAGACACTATCAAACACTTAGAGGAAAACATAGGCAGAACACTCTATGACATACATCACAGCAAGATTCTTTTTGACCCAGCTCCCAGAGAAATGGAAATAAGAACACAAAGAAACAAATGGGACCTAATGAAACTTAAAAGCTTTTGCACAGCAAAGGAAACCATAAACAAGACAAGAAGACAACCCTCAGAATGGGAGAAAATATTTGCAAATGAAGCAACTGACAAAGGATTAATCTCCAAGATTTACAAGCAGCTCATGCAGCTCAATAACAAAAAAACGAACAACCCAATCCAAAAATGGGCAGAAGACCTAAATAGACATTTCTCCAAAGAAGATATACAGATTGCCAACAGACACATGAAAGAATGCTCAACATCATTAATCATTAGAGAAATGCAAATCAAAACTACAATGAGATATCATCTCACACCGGTCAGAATGGCCATCATCAAAAAATCCAGAAACAATAAATGCTGGAGAGGGTGTGGAGGAAAGGGAACACTCTTGCACTGTTGGTGGGAATGTAAATTGATACAGCCACTATGGAGAACAGTATGGAGGTTCCTTAAAAAACTACAAATAGAACTACCATACAACCCAGCAATCCCACTACTGGGCATATACCCTGAGAAAACCATAGGTCAAAAAGAGTCATGTACCAAAATGTTCATTGCAGCTCTATTTACAATAGCCAGGACATGGAAGCAACCTAAATGTCCATCGACAGATGAATGGCTAAAGAAGATGTGGCACATATATACAATGGAATATTACTCAGCCATAAAAAGAAATGAAATGGAGGTATTTGTAATGAGGTGGATGGAGTTAGAGTCTGTCATACAGAGTGAAGTAAGTCAGAAAGAGAAAAACAAATACAGTATGCTAACACATATATACGGAATCTAAGGGAAAAAAAAAAAAAAAAAAAAAGACCATGAAGAACCTAGTGGCAAGACGGGAATAAAGACACAGACCTACTAGAGAATGGACTTGAGGATATGGGGAGGGGGTGGGGTGAGATGTGACAGGGTAAGAGAGTGTCATGGACATATATACACTACCAAATGTAAAATAGATAGCTAGTGGGAAGCAGCCACATAGCACAGGGAGATCAGCTCGGTGCTTTGTGACCACCTAGAGGGGTGGGATGGGGAGGGTGGGAGAGAGGGAGATGCAAGAGGGAAGAGATATGGGAACATATTGTATGTGTATAACTGATTCACTTTGTTATAAAGCAGAAGCTAACACACCATTGTAAGGCAATTATACTTCAATAAAGATGTTTAAAAAAAAATACTGGTAAGCTCATAACATTAATTATATACTTGATTCTTTTATTACTAGGGAAAACATATTACAAAATAGCATTCAACCTAGAAAACCTAGTCTACTGGATATGAAGATAGAAAAGCTAAAGATATGCCTTTGCAAATGAAAATGAATTATTGGCCTATAATATCACCTCAGGACAGGGACTCTCCTTGGGTTCATTTTCAGTCTCGGGTGCACGATTTGAAAGGGAGCTTCACCATACATCAGTCCTTGTGGCTGTACCCAAGGACTGCCCAACGTGGGCATACACGTGGAGAGAATTATCAGCTCCTCGGAAATGTCTTTTACCATATGCAAAATCACATTATAAATCCCTTAAATTTTAACCCAAATGTCAGCAGACCTACCTAGGCTGTGGCAACCAGTAAAGTCCCTTTCACAACAATGACCCAAGTTCCTTTGCTTCCTGACCGCCTGGCCCAGGTCTTCCTCAGGCATTTCTGCAAGTCCTCAAGGAGGAGCCTCCCATTTGCTCATAAACCTGCTCATCAGCTGAAACTACCCTGCGTGTCCACCCTGATCCTCTCGCTACCATCTGCCTCCCACTGCCTTAATCAGTTGAGAGTCACCACTGACCCCGTCGACAATTCCCACAGGAGAACAACTAAGGGTGATGGTTCCCAGTGTCCCCAGATATGTCCCTTTTCCAAGTTCGGAGGCACCTTTTGCTCGCAGGACTGAGGAGCTCCCTCCCTCCACACGCTGGTCCTGTGCTTTGCCTTGAGGCTGTACTGCCTGTGCTCAGATGCCTCTCCTTCTCAGTTAAATAACATCGGCATAGCCCTGGCATCTTGAGGTAGCCGCCACAGAATACGCACGCACCAACACAAGAATAAACAAGTTTGCCGGCATAGCCCAGACCAGTTCCCTTCTTTTTTTTCCTGAGGAAATGAGTCTGCTCAGGTGCAACTTCGTCTTCAGCACCTCACTCAGTTACCTTCTCACCCAGAATAGCATCCTCTAGGAGGCACAGTTTCTCCAGAAAGCTCCTTTCCCAGTATGTCCTTTTGTGTATGTCCACTTGACATACACAAATCCAAGTGACTCTTAGGTAAATACATTTTTGAGTATAAAAGAGCGGTTTGCATCAGATTTGTATTCTGGCCTTCTCTGGTTCCAATGCCCATTTTATCAACTACCCCTTCTTGATTATGTTTCAAGGATCTTTAGGCCAAGTTTCAATCAGGGGTGAAGCTCAAATATCCAAGAGTTATCCTTGGGTCCCATAGGATCTACAAGAAGGACTCATTTTGTTATTCATCCATCTGGCCGCTTATTCACTTTTTGAACAAATATTTATTGAGCACCTACCACGTGCTAGGCATTGTGCTAGCAACCAGGAATAAAACGGTAGGACAAAATGTATCCCTGCCCCTCATATAGGCAATTAGGGGAGACAAATATTAATGGGGAATCACATCAATGCAAATCGTAGTTGTGACAAACTTTACAAATCTGGAAAGGTACATGGTTCTCTAAGATCATGCAATAGGAGCAATTTAACCTAGTCGGGTTAAATGAGCGGGTACCCTAAGGAAATGATAACTGCCTACGAGCTAAAGGATGGATAGCAATTCTAGATAGAGAGAGAAAAAAGTAAAAGACAAGGCTGGTGAAGTAGGAAGGAACAGGATCTTGCAGGACCTGTAGGGCCTGTAAGGCCTGGAGAATATTGTCTCTGTTCTCAGAACCAAGGGAAGCCAAGCATGCGGCCAGGAACAGGAGCTCAGCTGACCGAAACAGTTGCTTGCTCCCCCTTTCCTAACGCCTTGTCCCTGGGCCGTATCCCTACCACACAGTTGCGTAGGGTTTAAGAGATGACAATGCACTTTCACATATCTTGTGTTTTATTTACTGTTATATTGAGGGTTTTTTTTTTTTTGAGATTGGGAGAACAGATATTATTTGTTTTGCTAATGGGAAAATGAAGAATTTCGGCAACATGCCCATGGTGAGTAATTAGCTGGCTGAGACTTGAATCCAAGGCTTGGATGCCATGGCAGGCTTTTGTCACCCACCCCATCCTGTTGCTTCATGGGGATGGGTTGCTGAGACAATCCACCAGACCAAAGGAAAAACTGGCACCCAAGCAGAAGAAAAAACCAAAGACCTAAAAGAAAAATCTTGTGCTCTGTGCGTTTGTTGAGGTCTAAACAGGATCTTTGTTGCCAGGTGGCTCACCTGGTCCTGCTGGTGACCTGCAGCCCTCATCCTAATCCCATGTGTGCAGGCGCTGATGGTATTTTTCATCAGCATGTGCTTATGGCTTCCTCTGCAAAGAAATGGACACAAACTAAAGATTTATTAAGAAAAAAAATAGCCTGTCTTCCTAACTCTCCTTTATGAAGGACACAAAGGCATTTAAAAAATTTTTTTAAAGGTCTGCATTTTAAAAATATTTACTTATTAATTTATTTTGGCTGCGGCGGGTCTTACTTGCGGCACGCAGGATCTTTTAGTTGCAGCATGCAGACTTCTTAGTTTCAGCATGCATGTGGGATCTAGTTCCCGGACCAGGGATCGAACCCGGGCCCCCTGCATTGGGAGCTCAGAGTCTTACCCACAGGACCACCAAGGAAGTCCCCAAAGGCATTTTTTAAAACGATAGGAGTGGAGCAGGGACTGTTGATTGATTCCCAAGCAGTCAATAGCATGTCATCCCCTGAAGGAAAGGTGATGCATTCTGGCCAGAATCTACTTTTATAGAAAGAGTCTGAGGAATAAGATGCTTTTCACCAAAAACTGCCACTGTTTTTATCTACCTGCCTTGTAGAGAAAATAATGAGAAATAAAAATAGAACTAATTAAATCTTAGCTTCAGTTCAGCCTTTTCTCATACATTTGTGGCAAATTAACATTAAAAACATTTCTTTATTGTGGTTACACATGGAGAGGTGTGTTGTCATATGTATTAGAAACAGAAAGGGACATCAATCAATCGATGTTTCAAGGCAAAAGCTTTTATTATGTGCAAAGCATTGTAAGAAAATAAGCCGGGGACTCGCCAAACGTGATGCAGTTAGAATTTGATATGTTCGGTGCTATCTTCTCCACCGGCCTTCCTTTGGGTCTGAACGTTTCATCATTAGCAGAGAAGGCATTCCAGAAGGTCCCTATCAAAACATTCATCTGTTACCCTTCTGAGCCTCTGAGACTAGCTCTAAGGGAAAAGTCCCAAGGGTTAGACACATTCTGGGATGGGAGGAAAGTAAGAAATAGTTTTATGGGCTTCTGGACAGGAGATGTGTCTTAGCAGCCAGGGAGGGTTAGGGTAATACAAAACTCAGAGTTAGGGAAATGTCTGCAGTCACTGGCCTCTGATATGGAACTGAAAGAAGCTGGGATCACATTCCACTCTACTAACTGATGGATTTCTTGTTTTAAGCCAGTTGTTCTTGCTACCTTGTCCACATTTATAGTATGTGTACAGACTGTTTTGTTGTTGCCCAGAATTTTTTTTTTTTTTTTGAATTTTGGTAGGAACTTTATAAATTTATTTATTTATTTATTTATTTGCTGTGTTGGGTCTTCGTTTCTGTGCAGGGGCTTTCTCTAGTTGCGGCGAGTGGGGGCCACTCTTCATCGCAGTGCGCGGGCCTCTCACTATCGCGGCCTCTGTTGTTGCGGAGCACAGGCTCCAGACGCGCAGGCTCAGTAGTTGTGGCTCACGGGCCCAGTTGCTCTGCGGCATGTGGGATCTTCCCAGCCAGGGCTTGAACCCGTGTCCCCTGCATTGGCAGGCAGATTCTCAACCACTGCGCCACCAGGGAAGCCCCCAGAATTTTGAATAGTGCCTCAAAGCCAAATCCCATGGGTGAAACACGCCCTGGATTCCAAAGACAGGGGCTCACCACACTGCTGCTAAGAAGTCACCAAACTGGTGGTCAGCCTTCACACCCAACACCTACATAAGAGAAACACCCAGACTCATTAGGGAGGCTTCCTGGAAGGGAATTCATAACAGTTGGGAGCACGGTGATGTCTCTACCCTTCCCTGTGCGGAGTCGGGTGGAGATAGACCTCAGAAGCACCACTCATGGATGGAGCTGTTCCCAGCAGGGAAGACGGGTATCTGAAACACACCCACCCCACCCGTGCCGAGCTGCAGAAACTCCTGGGCTATGGAGGCACAGACGAGGGTGCCTGACCACCACCGGAGCAGCCTGAAGCAGGGGGCTGGCTCGAGTGGGGCAGAGTGGCAGCACCTGCCCTTCTGCCTTTTACTGGGGCAAGGATGGTAAGCCTTCTGTAGCCCAGATGGGTGCTGGGGCAGGCAGTCTGGGTGACACTGTCCCAGAGCACTGCTGGACGGCGTGAGGGACTCGAGTGGGAGCTGAGAGGGACTGAAAGAGGCCAGCCAGGATGTCCAAAAGCCCTATCAGGGAATGATCTGGAAGTTTTCTACAGAGCTCTCTGAAGAACCCATAAAATACCCCACCCAAAAGCTAGTAATTGGATTCTTGCCATAACAAAGAATAAGAGTGTATTAGAAACAAAACTATTTCTTTAAAAAGTAAACAATGTCCTTTGCCTTCTTCTGCTGTAAACTCTCCTCCCCCAGGCTCTAGGGCTGCCAGGAGCTGGGGGTTAGGAGGGGAACGGAGCAGGGGAGCAGAAAAACATCCTACGGCTCTTTCCTTACTGTTAGTCCCTGAACTTCAGGCTGAGGCCTGGACTAACATGAGGGGAGAAGCACTGAAGCAAATGCATGAGAGTGAACTTTTGATCTAGACTGGTCCAGACACTGTAATACATGAAAATTATTCTTTTCATACTCAGACGTGACAATAAAGTTCTCAGGGAAAGGACAGCCAAAGGATCATACTGGAAGGTAGCCATGGGAACAAAAAGAAAGCTATTGACTCATTGTTCCCTATCAAGTTTAGGCCATTCAATAAAATGATTAAATAAAAAATATACCCAAAGCAAGAAAGGAATCCGATAGGAGATACTGTGATTTTTCTATCCAGCATAGGCCCGGATCCCTTCAGCATCTCTCTTCCAGTCAGACTGGCTAATATGAGCACATCCGCTTGCCAGAGACCTACAGCACCCTGGATGTCTACATTACGTCCCAGTTATTTAGAATCCACCTGTGAGCCCTACATAGGCCAAGGAGAAGCCTTAAAGACCTTGCCCCACAGTACATTTCCACACGAGACCTGCAGCTATCAATACTTTACACCGGGGGCTTCCCTGGTGGCGCAGTGGTTGAGAATCTGCCTGCTAATGCAGGGGACACGGGTTCGCGCCCTGGTCTGGGAAGATCCCGCATGCCGCGGAGCAACTAGACCCGTGAGCCACAACTACTGAGCCTGCGCGTCTGGAGCCTGTGCTCCGCAACAAGAGAGGCCGCGATAGTGAGAGGCCCGCGCACCGCGATGAAGAGTGGCCCCCGCTTGCCGCAACTAGAGAAAGCCCTAGCACAGAAGCGAGGACCCAACACAGCCAAAAATAAAAATAAATAAATAAATTAAAAAAAAAAAAAACTTTACACCGAGTCATTGCTGCATCTATTGTTTCTTTTAACCCTTAGAACATAACTGCAAGGTTAAGGATATTTTTGTTTTATAGACCAGGAAAATAGGTTTAGCCAGTATTTGAACTCAGTTGTTAGATAACGATGCCAATATTCTTTCCATGAACTACATCTTCGTGAGACACATTGATTCAGCAGTGATTTATAAATCAGGAAAGCTGTAAAACTGTTCAACTCATGAATGAGATCTGGCTATTCCCTACGTAGAGACGGTCAAGATGACTTAGTGAATGACGATGCTACTTCCGGGTCATCATTGGGAGTTCTATCCTTACTGTTAAAATCTAAATGCTAATTTGGGAAGACCATCTTTGGCATGAGTGATACCTCTAGCCCACCATTAGGGCTCTAGATAGAAAACTGGTCATACCTCCATGAACATGATTAATACCAGGACCGGCAGCGCACATTTAATTTTCAAAACTCACTCTTGGCAATCCCTGAGTACTTAGGTAGCAGCTTATCAATTCCAAGTGACCTAAATTCTTTTTTTTTTTTTTAATTTATTTTGTCTTTGTCTGCACTGGGTCTTCGCTGCTGTGTGCGGGCTTTCTCTAGTTGTGTCGAGTGGGGGCTACTCTTCGTTGCCCAAGTCACCTAAATTCTTTAGAAGGTTTCTGTCCCCTTCTCCTACCCAAAGTTAATATTCCTGCTTCATTGCTTATTATCACAATTTCCTGTCTTCCTCATAGCAGGAACAATCCAGGTTTATCTTATCTGGGAAGGGAAGAGACCAGGTCTCTACCTTATAAGACCCATTCACTTGTCTGTAAATGGCCAATCAGTTACACACAACAAGGAGGTTGCAGGATCAGGTAACTAGCCAACAGCCTATTGGGCAATGCAGCAAACAAGAGGGCTGAAAGGAGGAGGACATGAAAGTGCCCTGAAAATCTCTTAAGGCAGTTCCACTCTGATTTGTAGTAGATTACAATGTCAGTTTAGTGTTTAATAGCCTAAGAGAATGTGGATAATTTTTTTAAAGGTTCAGGGAAAAGCAATGTAATGACTGAATAGCTGAGAAGTTGAGCCTGTGAGCGAACTTTAAGGAACTGATGTGTTTACGGTAATTAAAAGAAAGGTTAATTACACAGAAAAAAATATATTTTTCTATATCTCCATCAAAGTTGAGTTTCACAACATGAGGAATACACCAAAGTTATAATATATTAATTCAGAAAGCATAAAAGCCTGTAAACTATCATTGCAGAAGATTCTACAGACTTTATGAAACCACAGAACTCAGTGTGTTGAGGACAATGTAAAAGCCACCTTACTAGTAGGCATGGAAGTTCTATGAAGAAATAGTTCTCAGCTGTGACTGTATGTTTATCAGAATCACCTGTGATGCTTTCCAAGCATAAAAGCATCTGGGGTCCAGCCGAAGTCTAATTAGTCCATATCTGCAGGGTTGAGGCTTTGGCAACCGGGATTTTTAAAGTGACAGCTGATTCTGGATTGGTGACCAGGGTTAGGAATCACTGCTGAAGAGCTCTGAATTAAAAAGGCAGAAAAGGGAATTCCCTGGAGGTCCAGTGGTTACACTCTGCGCTTCCACTACAGGGGGCACGGGTTCGATCCCTGGTTGGGGAACTAAGATCCCACAAGCCTCATGGCATGGCCAAAAATAAATAAATAAAAAGGCAGGAAAAAACTTACAAAAGAGAAAAATAAATAAAAACAAAATAAAGTTGTTTGAAAAGACCAATAAACCTCTGGAAATACTAACCAGAAAGAAAAGAAGATACGTGTCACCCAGTATCAGTAATGAAAAGGGGGACATCACTAAGATCCTGGAGCCATTAAACACACACACACACACATACATACACACACACACACACACACACACACACGAGGCGTTATTATAAACTTTTTGCCAAGTAAATTTTAAATTTTAGACGAAATGGACATATTTCTCTTTTTTTTGGACAAATTTCTAATAATTTTCCAAAACTGACACAAGAGGTAACCAAAAAAAGTGTGAAAACCCTAAATGTATAAAAGAAGCTGAATCTATAATTAAAAGCATCTTTTCAAAACACACAAAAAACAACTCTGGGATCAGATGGCTTCAACAATGAATTCTGCCAGACATTAAGGAAGAAATAATCCTATCTTATACAAACTCTTTCAGAGCATAGAAAATGAGAGAACATCCCAACTCATGCAATAAGGCCAGAATAATCTACACCAAAGCTTTGATAAGAACATTACAAGAAAAGAAAATTAAAGGCCAATCTCTCTCATGAATATACATGCAAAAGTCCTAAATAGAATATGAAAAAATTCCATATGCATATAAAAAATATATCACGATCAAATTCAGTTTCTTCTGGCAACATGGTTGGTTTAAAATTAATAAATGTAATTCACACATGAACAGAGTAAAGGAAAAGATCCATGTAATCATTTCAATAGATAAAGAAAAAGCATTTGATAAATTTCAACACCCATTCATAATTTTAAAAAAACTCAAACTTGGAATAAAAGGAGTCTTTCTTTATCTAATAAATGGAATTTATAAAAAGCCTACAGTATGGTGAAATACTGAAAACTTTCCCCCTGATATGGGGGTGGGGATAATGACACCCACTATCACCACTTCTATTCAGCATTGCACCAGAGGTCCAAGTGTGACCAGGCAAGAAAAAGAAATGTTGTAAGGACTTGAAATAAAAGTCATCATTCACAGATAACATAGTGTATAGAGAAGATCTAAAAAAAAACTGATAAACTATTGGAATTAATAAGTAATTCTTACAGGCTTGATATAAAAACATCCATTTGTTTCTAGATGTCAGCAACAAACAATTAAAAAGGGAATTTTAAAAAATCACAGCATTTACAATAGGTTGAAAAACATCAAAGATCCAGAAATAAATCTTATGAAAGAGGTGGAAGACCTTTATACAGAAACTGAGGAAAACCTAAATAAAAATTATATACAATGTTCATAGATCAGATGATAATTCTCTTCAAATTATCTATAGTCACTATAAACCACATCAAAATCCCTGGAGATTTGTGTATGCATGTGTGAAATTGACAAACTGATTCTAAAGTTTATATGGAAATATAAAAAAATCAAGAATAGCCAAGATGATATTGAAGATGTCCAGAACTGGACAATTTATTGTACCAGAAATCAAGACTTATAAAGCTACACTAATTAGGACAATGTGATATTGGTACAAGCAGACAAACAGGCCAATAGAACAGACAAAAGAGCCCAGAAGCAGAACCCTACATAGACACCTTATGACAAAGGCATAGCACTGGGAAACACAAAATGTTTTCAATAAATGGTGAGGGTCAGTCCACTAAATGTGAAGGGTAAAACAGTGAAACTTCTGGAAGATAACACAGAATATCTTTATGACCTTGGAAATAATTTCCTCAGTAGGGCACAGTAGCACTAACCATGAAGGAAAAGACTGATAAACTAGACAACCTTAACATTAAAAACTTGTTTTCACCCAAAGACATCAAATGAAAAGCCAGAGTGGGAGAAGATATAGGCAATGCATATAACCAAAAAAGTTTCCATAACTGGACTATATTTTCAAAAAACTCCTATAAATCACTAAGGAAAAGAAAAAAAAAAAGTGAGCAAAAGACTTAAATACGTATTTCAAAAAAAGAGAATAGCCAAAGGCCAATAAGTATATTAAGAGATGCTGGACATCCTTAGGACACAGATGTGGACAAAAGAATGTTGCCTGCCATCCCAGGAAAAAAACGAATGTTGCCCACCATCAAGCCATCAGCCACTGCAGCCAGCCCTGACGGTGCACCCTGAGGGCAATTCAGGACAGAGAAAAACAGGATACTGGCCCCAGATAGTTAAGATGCATATCTAAGGAATAATTTCAATGAGGCTCGCATCTTCTCATAGGTAGAAAAGCACTAAAATCATTAACTTGAAATGTCTGGTGTTTTTGTGATTATTAGTAGTCTTTTAATGTTCAACTACATGTTTTTCCCTCCCTTACCTCTTTGTAACAGTTCCTCAGAGTTATCTGAGAGGATGCCCCCAGGGCCACAGTCCTCAGTAAGGTCCCTAAATAAAACATAACTTGCAACTTGTAGGTGGTGCATTTTTCTTCAGCTGACACAGGGAAGTGCAAATCAAAATGAGATCATCACATGTCTACCAGAACGGCTATATTAAAAATACTGACCAAATCAAATCTTGACAAGGATATGGGGCAACCGGAACTCTTGTAAACTGCTGGTAGGAGTTTAAATCGGTATAACTGCTTTGGAAAACTGTTTGGTAGAACCTGACAAAGATACATCTACCTATTCCTATGACCCATATATTCTAATGATCCAGTAATTCCACTCAGAATTACATACCAACAGAAACGCACTCTTGGGTGCATCAAAAGACATGTACGTGAACGTTCCTTGTAGCATTATGGGTAGCAGCCAAAAACTGGAAACACTCAAATGACAATAGCATAATAAATTGTAAGATACATTCATTCAATGAAATATAATAAACCGAGCAAGGAAAATGAGTAAACTACGGCTGCAGTTAATTCTCCCTTCTACCCTATCCCTACTACATCCCAGCCCTTCATTCAATCCTTGCCTCTTCTTCATTCATTATTTAAATTGTTCTATGTATCCACTTCACACCTCTTTCTTGAAGTGGGTAGGGTAACAATGAGTTTATATGCTCCACAGTTCTTGAAAGAGCTAATTAACAAATCCAGATGGAAAAGGATTGCAATCCCAGTTAACCAGGGAAAGGCTAAACCCAGGCTCCAGGGAATTTATGCTGAGGTCAAGTACCCTGCCCAAACTCTTGAAATCATTTCTGGTGAAGGGTCACACTGGTTCTTTCTCCCACCCCACCCCCAACATCCCTTCCCCTCATCCTTCTTTTTCACAACCCTTTAAATAAGTAAAGCCATTCTTAGCTTGAGGCAGTTTGCTGACCCTGAAAGAAACTAAGCTGTACCTAAGGCAGCCCCAGTACCCGCCATGGTGGTCTGAGTGGATCCAACACTACAGATGTCCAGCTGTTCCTTTCTTCACCAACTGCAGATTCTCAAAAACTCATCAGGAAATAACTAATGTGGAAAGGTACAAAGCAAAAGATTTTACAAGACTTCCAAGGGCAGTCAAGCAGTTGTTAATAGCACAGGCTATGAAGTGAGACACACCAAGCGTTAGTGTCCTGGCTCCAGTACTTAGGACACCTATGACCTTGGGCAAACCACAGTCCCCATTTTCATCCCAGGGTTGTTATATAACTGTGCACAGTAATCAGTAATGACAGGTATTAAAAGCAGAAGGCAAATGGTGCTACTACCTAGAATTTTAAATAGTAAAAGGTAAATCAATGGGTAAGAAAATTGATCAATTTCCCATGAAACAGATCTTTGCAGTGAGCTTTAAAACACAAAAGCACCTCTGAATATCTGTAAAAGATGGCCTAACCATTAATTTAACCAAAATATAAGAATTGGTTTTCAAGAAAATAATTTTTTTGCCTTCTAAATCAGAAAAATTACAAAGTGGATACACTTACATGCAATGCAACTAGCAAATGAAATGAAAAGAGATTAGTCACCACTAGGTGCTGCTCAAGAAGTGACCACAAAAAGGTCATGAAGAACCTAGTGGCAAGACGGGAATAAAGACACAGACCTACTAAAGAATGGACTTGAGGATATGGGGAGGGGGAGGGGTGAGATGTGACAGGGTGAGAGAGTGGCATGGACATATATACACTACCAAACGTAAAACAGATAGCTAGTGGGAAGCAGCCGCATAGCACAGGGAGATCAGCTCGGTGCCACGTGACCAGCTAGAAGGGTGGGATAGGGAGGGTGGGAGGGAGGGAGATGCAAGAGGGAAGAGATATGGGAACATATGTATATGTATAACTGATTCACTTTGTTATAAAGCAGAAACTAACACACCATTGTAAAGCAATTATACTCCAATAAAGATGTTTAAAAAAAAAAAAAAAAAAAAGAAGTGACCACTGCCTTTCATCCCCATCAAGCTTCTCAACGCTCTTATCTGCCCTCTTCTTTTCAAGAAGAAAAACTGAAACATGAGAAATGCTTATTGAGTCCATCCATTTCCAAAATAGAAAATATATATTTAAATAAAGGCCATACTGCATACCAAAGGTAAAACAAATACTTTTATTGCACATTTATAAAATCTGCATTGTTGGAGTTAAGTGTTTTTCCCTCCCACGATTCCCTCATTAATCTTAAAATTTGGATACCCAATTTGGAGCCTTTTAAAAATGATCAACAGGGGATATTTCTCTCTCTACATATACATATATATATATAGATTTTTCTTTTCTTTTTACAAACCCACATCCCTTATTTTTTAAAAGCAAAAAAGGGGAGGGGCATCAAAATGTTCTTCTGGGCCAGCAGCAGCCTTAGACATGGGTTTTGACAATTTTCAGACACTAGAAAATTTTACCTAAATGGTTAACTATGAAAACGTGATCTTTAGTCAAGTTTCACAATGCTGTTACTCCGTCTGAAGTCCTTAATGCTTTCCTTTCTTTCACTCAGGGCTGAGTATGAGGTTTTCTGGTTTATTTAAAAATATAAAATAAAAGAGAGAGAAGAAAGAAAGGAGAGGCAGCTTTCTTTTGACTTTTGAACATCTTACTGCCACATGCATGACCTTATGTTCTACCCACGTGTGAAAGGGTAGTGGTTCATCAACAACCTATTTTGTCATCTCCTGTCAAGAGCCAGGCAAGGTGTATACTTCTCCTCTCTTGCAGTTAAGAATTTTTTAATGTCATCTGTATTTGATAAAATAACTAGTAGCTGTTCATATGGTTCAGGTTCTGATGAATCACCCTTCTACTCTGCTGTCAAAAATACTTAGGCCTGAAGGATAATTTTAAAAGTGTCAAGAGGCTTAGAAAAGCCCAAGCACGCTTGTAGGTACAAGAGGCATTTCAGGTCTTCTGCCATAAATCAATACCTTAATACACTGGTTCCTGCCTTTTTTAGTGAAATCGCTTTTATGATTCTGTACCTAAAAAGTGCAACTTTATTTTCAATCCTTCTTTACATACACAGCATGGTTGGGGTCTGGATCTGAATCTTACTTTTCCACCTAATCCCTTTCCCAAGGTAAACACTGTGACAACAGACTTCTGTGCAACAGACAGTCAATCAAAGACCAGGATGGGACTTGAACACGTGGGAGCTTATTTCACTGTCACAGTTGACACTCCTTGAATTGACTCCATGACAGCTGCAAACCTGCTACAAAGGTCATAGGGCGAATTGGGTCGAATAGTTGGAGGCTCCTTTAAGACAATGATTTCTGCAGAAGGATCTAGAAGTCTGGGTAGAAACTCCCCTAAGCACAGCTGCAGATTTTCTGTGGAGGAAAAATGGATGGTTACTATACAGCTAAATAAATCTCTGAGTAAAAACTAATAAGCCTGCAATGATAGGAGAAGGTCTTTCATATAGCCATCACCCACCCTGAAAGGTTAAAGCACTGTTCTGGCCAGCTAATGACAAATGATGATTCCTTCAGGTAGCAAAGACCCGTAGCAAAGACCTATTTGCCAAATATACCAAAGTTTTAGGTCACTGTTTTAAGCCATGTGACGTGTGGCAGAATAACACTATATATTCACTTCATTATGGACACGTCTTCCAATCAATCATCCTTTAAAATTTGAGAAAGTACCATAAATATAATGTACCATAAATATACTATCGCCATAAATATAATGCTGCTCTTTTCTTTCAAGTAATTAAAATATACCAGTGTGTACATGGCATTACGTAAAGCTATATATCACACATGGTCTAAATAAAAACTGAAGACATTAAAACAAAATTCATAGCTACTAATTATTATAGAATTTTTCAATAAATATTATAAACTTGAACATTTTAACAAGTCAGTAGAATATCTCTACATCAGTGAGAAACTAACAAAGAGGATTCGTATTAGGATACACAGCAACTTTCTAAATCTATCAAACTCACCTAAAAATACCTAGTTTTAGACTCCCTCTCCAAAATGCTTTTGGACATGCACAGACGTTCCATTTACTAATTTGTTAACCTTGAAGGCATCATAGTTAATAATATGTTTATGTCTTGCAACTTCAAGTCACAGGAAAATTTAATTACGGCACCAACAGGCAATCAAGCTGCATAAACAGATTTTTATTTTTAAACTATAAAATTAAAGTTCAGGTTTCGGCAGATGAAAAAGTAACAGCGGTCTGACATTCCTGGAGAGCAGTGATTTATTTCAAACAGAGCTGGCTGGCTGGCTGCAGAGGTGATTCAGCAGCCACAGAGGAGGTAAAGGGAGGCCAAGAAGGACAGGGGTTCAGGCTCCCACTCCTTGTTTCAACAGAGTAGGTGTACTTTTGACTCATTTACATTCAAGGGGATTCCAGTCCCTTAAAATGGTTTGACAACCGGTACTACAGACTGAGTCCACTGCAGTTTCTAGAATTCTCAAGGGCCTTAGAAATTACTGGAAGCGGCAACAACATCACACCTGCAATATCTTGCCCAAGGTAAGAGCACCAGTGGTTTCTCATGATCTCAATGGCATCCAAGTCATCCTTGGAGATGTCGTTATTAATGATAAGGTGAATGCAGGGAATGATCAACTCATTCATCACATTAATACCCTCTGTTACAGAGTGCTCATCATTTGTTTCAAACAGAGAAGCCGCTTTGGCATTCAGCTCCTACAGATAAAAAACAGAGTGGAAAAAAAAAAAAAAAGTCAGAAAGAGAAGATAAATATCTATTTTGGAAGAGCCTAAACAAGTACTTCCCAAACTTCACTGTACACTGGAATTGCCTGGGGATCTTTAAAAACTACTGATGCCCCAACCCAAGCAAGCTTACTGATTGGTATTTGGGTGACCTGGGCACTGGGAATTTTTTTTTTAATGCTCCCAAGGTGATCCGAATGCAGCAAAGTCTCTGACCCAGTGGCCTGAACTTACAAGTCAAGGTCATATTTAACACCCGCTTCTATCAAAAGGCCTATTCAATGGTTCTCAATCTTCACTGAACATCAAAATCACCTGCAGAAGGCAAGCTGGTGCCCAGGCCCCTCCCCAGGAGACTGGTTTAACTGGCTGGGGAGATGCCTGGGTCCCAACCATGTGAAAGCTCCTTAGGCGATTCTGACGCACACGGGGGGGGGGGGGGGGGGGGGGGGGAGTTGAGAGCCAGAGGTGGAAAGAATCTAAATCCCTAGTACTGTCTCCCTGTGGCAGCTGAGTGGGACATTCAAAATGTAATCTATATTTGGTGATTTAAAAAATAAAAGCATGTCTTTACTAAAATTTAGGTCCATCAAATCTACAAGGCCCTTTTTTCAGCTTCAAAGTACCCTGCCATACCTATAACTGATGCAGGAACCTAAGTCTAATCAGAAAATGAAGCTTCTGAGATAAATACATGTCATGACTTAACCTCCTCCACTTGGTATTAACAGAAGCAGTGGGAGAAATGCTGGCCTGACTCCTCCCATGAAGGGTGATCCTGCCGGGTGTCAGAGAGGCTAAAGGCAAGCACATGGGTCTGGGAAAGCCGCCTCTGTAGCTTCTGAAGGACAAGCACCTGCAGGAACCCCTGGGGAGGCAGAGGGGATATGGGTCTCCTTCCCACGTGGCAGCCAAATGCAAAACAGGTCAGGAGAGATCTCCAGTGGTGTATGACGAGGATATTAACAGAACGGCAGGACCAATCCTGATGGTTCATACCTTTTTTAAAAAAACTGGAATCTCTTTAGAGGTCACTAAAACTCTCATCTACTAGCTTAGCAGGGAACGCAGGAAAAACACACATTTCTTACATATTTACTCTGGGCCAGACACCGAGAAAACAGCTGAATAAGAAGAGGATCTGTGCTCAAGAACTCACAATCTAGCAGACAGGCCATGTGATAAAAGCTATAATGCAGTACATATAAAGGGCACCGAAATGGGGACAAGTGATTCTCACCTAACTTCTATCAGGGGTGGAAGAAGAATGACATTCACTGAAGTAACTTAATTTGTTTCAGTGTAAAACTACTCTTCAGAGTTTGGAAAAATCTAAAACCTGTTGGAGATATTTTAAAGTTGTATTTCTTCACGGCTTCAAGGAGCAGAGGTAAACACAATAAAATAGTAAAGAAGTCGTAAGGCTTTACAATCAGTACAAACCAGAAGGCATTTTCTTCGGTATAAGGCGATCACCGACTCTTTCACGCCCCGCCGGGGCCCCTTCATCAGCAG
Organism: Eschrichtius robustus; assembly: GCF_028021215.1. NCBI lineage: Eukaryota > Metazoa > Chordata > Mammalia > Artiodactyla > Eschrichtiidae > Eschrichtius > Eschrichtius robustus. The sequence goes on along the minus strand of NC_090834.1, from coordinate 18,659,407 downwards.
AGCGGCATTGCTCTGGTAGGCGTACACCAGGTAGGAAAGCGCCTCTTGGTACCTTAGAAAGTGGAAGATAAAAAACAGCTCAGTGCTCCTTCCCCAAATTCAGGGCTTAGTCCCCACCGTTCCCTAACACAAGAATGCAACTGGCTGAAATGACGGAAAAGTCTTAACGATGGAGGCAGCATGGAGCACCGGGAAAAGCCTGAGGGCCAAAGACCACAGCCAGTCTCAGCTCCTCTGCAAACTGGCCGAGAAACCCAAGGCAAATCATGGAACTTCCCCGGGCTTCTGTTTCTCCCAACTCTAAGACAAAGAAGTGGACGAGAGGCTCACTAAGGTCCACGCCAACTCTTAAAATTCACTTTCTGAGTTCATTTTCATTTATCACAAAGAAAACCTGGCCACTATATCTCTCAACTAAGAAATCTATCATTATGTAAAGGATGAAAAAACATGTGTGATGTTCAGAGCAAAAGTGAAGTGAAACACTGGAAAAAGGGAGAGGCACAGGGTGCATGTGAGAAGGGGGGTGAAGGGGCTGCGGTCTTCCGAATTCCTGGTAGGCATCAATAAATAAGTGTCCTGACCAGTAATCTCAGTGACATAAGAGGTCAACTTACTTTCCTTTCTGATAGAGCTCCAGGCCTGTCAGGAGATACACAGACACCTTTCGAAACAAACTGTAATCTTCATGCCACTTCTGAAAAGGAATGACAGCCATTCACGATTATGACCACCACTACTTCTACTCTTTCCACCACAGCAAACTTCAAACTCAGTACAAATACTCATTGAGCACATATGGCCAGGCACAAAAACAGGAGACACAAAAGCTTTCAGATAATAAAGTATTCGACATTTAGAATTAACGTCTACCGCTGACCTTAATTTTCCATGTCTTGTTCCTTCCACCAAGGAACAGAAATACTCATTTCATATGACCTTTAGAATTTAGGATCTTAATTTCCAACACCCACGTCAAAGTCATTCAGCTCTGGTCTAAATGAACGGCCTCCCAAGTTCCGACGAAACCATCCAGATGATGGAAGACGGAGGGACACGGCCATCCCAACCTCACAGAACAACACTAAGCTCAGTGGGGGTGGTGACATACCTTAGGTGGCACAGGACAGTGTCTTTCCTACAACACGATGCCTTTTTTGAAAATCTGTAGTCATGCATGCATTTTAATGTGTAAAAATCTAATTTCCGATATAGAAATGTTAGAGAACTAAATTATTTAAAGCAAACCAAAGCCATGAATTCAAGAATTTTATTGCCCAGAACAGAGCTAAAGTGGGTATTTAAGAGAAATGAAGTGCTGATTCAGGCTAACAGAACAATGGAATACAGAAACTGGCCATTCTAAGGGTAAGAAAAGATCATTCATTCATTCTCACCCAGCTTTTTTTGGGGGGTGGGCGGCGGGTGGTCAGTCTGTGATAATATAAAATTGTTGGTTTGGCCTTAATGTGTTTGCTTTGTAGATGTAAAGAGAAGATCTCACCTTGTACTCCTCCATATTCATGTCATCTGGACCAATCTCCTTCAATTTCGCTTGAGCCACCTTCATAATACTGATTGACCTGTGAACAAAGTTCAGAAAGCAATGAAAGCTCCCCCTTCAGAGGAGTTAGTCAAGCCAGACCCAGAAGGAAGGGTGGTTCACCGAAGTAGCCCCTCCTCACCTTTCGTCATAGCTAAGATTTTTGTCTGCAAATTGTTCCAGAAGGGTCCGCTCTACTACCCTTTTAGGCGCTTCATTCTGGAAGAAGTAGACAAGCACATGCTGAAGTCGAGGATCACTGTGAGAGGTGGGGGTCTCTTTGGCGAGCTGATAGAGCCTGGAGTACTCTTCATGGAATGCCTGTTGAAGACAGAACTGGTGGTTAGAAAAGTGCACACTGTGACCTTCTACACACAGAAACTGACGCCTAAGCGCTACAGAGGTTTTCATCAGTCTAAGAAGACTTCTGAGAAGTTCTTCTTACTGAGACATGACAGAGGCAACTATGGAATCTGAAAGTTTCTTTCATTTCATAAGGATAAAACTCCTCTGGCACCAAAGACATACTGTACTCACAAGAAACTCATCTTCCTCATCAAGTTCTCAGAAAAACAAATATTTAGTTTTAATTGTTTCAGGCATATCCTTGAGTACCAAGGACCTGAAATTTAGAAATCCACATGAATGCAATTTCTTCAAGTACCTTAAATTTTATTCAAGTACCTTAAAAAGCATGGCCTTCATTCTTATATTATGGCCCCCAAATTACAAAGGTAAGGTCCCATTCACAGCTTTATGAACAGACGGCTCCTAAGAACAACAACAAGCCCTCCAGGCCAGGTGTAACACAGAACACCAAAGCCGTGTCAGTGGCAAGAGAGGAGAAGCCATCAGTGCTGTGAGGTGGCTGGGTCATTAGTCGGGCAGGAAAGGAAGTTCTATGTTTTACTTCGATGAAAACCTTTTAATCCCATGTTTTAGCATCTAAGGAAATTACTGCCCCGTGTTATGATACCTGTGGTAAAAGGACGAGAATTCAAAAAACAGAGATACCTTAATAAGCCCCGCTTCAGACCCATCTCGGTCAAAGGCCTGACGGGCTTTAGCTATGGCCAGGATGACCCCTTGCATGGCAGGGCTCAGCATCACCTACCACAGGAGGGCACAAAGCAGAGAGAAAAAGGAGAGGAGAAAGGTTCAAAAGAAGACTGTATGAAAGAAAGGTGAACAGACGGCTGCAGGGAAGCATGGCAGCGTGCTCCGTGGCTGGAACCCACGGCGAGGCAAGGCTCACACACCGCGTCCTACACACATTCACAGCCCTGGCCCTCTGCACAATGTCAACACTTTGCCCAAGACAAGCTATTCCTACATATTCTCTCTGATTTAGCCAATGAATAAAGATGTATGTCTAAAAATACCTGCGATGTGGCACTGCTACAGAATCGAGTTAAATTACAACTCTCAGAGGGGAAGTGTCTGAGGCGAGAGTTCCAACTGAGTTCTATAATTTGGGTGTATATCCTAAATACACCAGTATTTTAGAATTTTACTAGGATGAAGAGCACATTTTAAACAGTCTGGAAACTAGGGGATACACAAATAACACTTTACAAAGTGAAACTCTTACAATGATTAAAAAAATACCCCACAGGAAAAAACAGAAACCTGAGGAGGCAGGATGCCTGACAGTTAGTGTGTGGTGACAACTGTACAGGCGGCAGACAATGAACAACCTGGGATTCTACAGCTTCTCCCTAAAGCTTCAGAATTAAAAACACCTTCAAGTCACATCTGTTTTTTTGCTCACTAGACAACTGAAAACTTTATATTTGGAGGAGACACAATGGACTAATATTACCAAAGAAAAAGACTCCTAAAGGCAATTTCTTTGCTCATAATACCAAACAAAAAAACTAAATTCTGCCTTTCTGAGCCATCTGGACTCTGCAGCGGCCCTCATAAGGACAGGTCTGGGTAGATATATACTGGCAGCAGTGTACAGTGGTAACTGAGATAGGCCCTCTTGCCCATTATTTGCGTCAATGAGAAAATAGTAACTATTGCCAAACACCTTACACAACTATATTCAGTCACGTGAGAAGGAAATACAAGACTGACAACAGACAGCTAAACCCTGACTCATCTCTGTACCTCCTCATCATATCCATCTGCATCAGATCTAACCAGAATCCTTCCCACACTGGGAATCTCGACTTCAGAGACCTCAGCATTAGGCTGGGCAGCAGACTCTGCGTCATGAGCCTGTGCGGGCTGCTCGGGCTGCTCTGCAAGGTCTGTTTCCGGGGACATGGGCTTCTGGGGTTCAGCTTCCTTAAGCTGTGGCAGCAGAATGGAGAGAAAGAGTAAGAAAAAAACAGAAGAAATAAAGAGGGATCGGTTAAATGCAGCAGGCACAGGGTAACAGAAATGCGAGAAACTGTGGCCGTTATTGCCAAGAGCCCACCCCTCTTGCACCTGGGCATCTAAGCCATTCTCACCTCACTCAACGCTGCTTCCACACCACTCTTCTCGTAGGCGCGTGCCGTGTTTGCAATAGCCTGGGCGGTCTGCTCCTTCACGATCACGGCATGCTCGGAGGACAGGCAGCGAGCCCCGTGGGAAGAGGCGACTGAAGACTCTGATAAAGAATCGCACAAAGGAATTAGCATCTAATGAGAAGTCACCTCTAGAACACTCTGTAAAAGGCAAGCAGGACTGATACAAAGTTTCATGTGCAAACCTTCTAACAAACCTTCTAACAAACCTTTTTAAAAAACCCATGCAAATTTCCCCTACAAACTAGTGACTAAAAGAAATGGCTACTTTAGCAAGAAGCCACTGATGACGCTATAAAGTTTAACGTGCTCCTGATGCTGTCATATTTCTTTATGCCAAGAAGCCTTCCTACAAACAACCATCTGTTAGGAAGATCACCTTCGGAGAATAGTTTTCATAAAATCTACCTATTCATCCTATGTAGTTTCTCCTGCAACCTGGGAAATAAGCAAAAAACTAAACAGAGTGAAAGTACAGGTAGCTAGTCTTTCTGCTCTTACTTCCGCTCAGCAGAAATGACAGTCTAGAGCCACAGGCTAGGCTGTCAGGTTGTGCAACACCAACTTTATCTGAACTCCAGTGTGCAGACCGTGGCACGGCTCACTCAGATCAAGTGCACGGGACTGGCTACTGGAGTGCAGCATGAATCCCACCAGATCACCGGCATAGACGCCCTTCTCAGGTACCTTGTGATGGAGAGAAATCCTGTGATGCTGAGCTGGTGGAAGACTCCATTTGAGGGATTTTGCAAGACTGCTCTTCTTCCCACTCCTCTACTTCCTGCTCAAACCTCCAGTTATCTTCCTGAATGTAATGCTTAAGTTCAACAGAGAGGGCTTCCACTTCTCCTGACATCTGATCTAATTCACTCGGGGCCGCCTCTGAGGAAGAACAAAGACAGAGTTTAAACGAAGTTCCACCAAGCAAAAGGTCTCAAGGAACCCAAAGGTCCTTTCTAGAAAGAAAGAAAATAAGACACTTTGTCTTTTTTTCTTACTCCTAATGAAAAATACATACACACGTACATAATCCATCTGAAGTACTGACAACATCAGGCCAACAGTCACAGCACCCCAGTAACAGTGCCTGGCATGTTAGTAGGTAGGCACATTGAATATTTGTTAAACGAATCAATTGACGATAATGACTAAGGATTTGGAGTAGAGGCCAATCAGTGACAAAGTAGCAAGAACAAACCAAACACTTCTTGGAAATTGAGAAAATCATTAGATCCAATGGATACTTCAAGGTAGACAGTTTTATCAGTGTAACCAATGCTCCTATTACTGATAAGAATATCCATCTCAAGACGGTTCGAGATGAATTCCAAGACATTTATACCCCCTTAAGTTTCACACAATCAAGTGCTATAAGAAAGCAAACTGATACAAAGGTTAGATGGTCAATAATACCTGGTTCATTAAAGGCTATGATGAAAAATGGCAAGGATATCAAGGACATATTAAATCTCATTTCTAACCCTGTGACCAAAACAAAACATAAAAACCTACAGCAGAATAGAACATCCACGTACCGGTTGCTATTAACTAGTCTTTTCACTAAGCAAATGACAGTTTCCACTTTTTGTCTGTTTCTGTAATATAAAAATGAGCCGTACGTGTAACAACAAGGCTCCTATATACCACCAACAGCCAGCACAATTATTTGTACAGTAACTCCCACAAGCAGCTGTTCCTGCTTTCACACTGCAAACATGCAATTATGAAGATCGGTTACCGTTAAGTGATCATTCTCTCCATCCCTTATCCCTCAAGCACACACTAACAAGTCAGAAAGATCATTTGCTGCCCGGACAAAATGCCTTATGTGTTTTCTTACTTATGCAACACAGTGAAGTTTGAATACTAAAAGAAGATGCCTTCCATGATCTCAGATGTGAAAGGAAGAAAGAAAGAGAGAGTAATATAAATGGAAAGCAGCACAGAACCTGGAATCAGAATATTTACTGGCTCTAAGACTCCAGACAAGTGCAGAACCTCAGCTGGAAAATGTGGGTGATAAGAATTCCTGCCCTGCCTACCTCCCTTATAGAGTTATAAGTTATTAGAGAAATAAAGTTTGAAAGCGTGCAGTAAGGAGTAAGGTACCAATATAAATGATAACTATGATTGCTCTTAGCAGTAGCAGTAGTATTATGAGAAGTATGAAATTGTTCAAGCAAATCCACTTGTAACATCTAGCTATTCTCCAAAGGGTGTAAAAATATGTGTGCAAGAATGTCCCTAAAAGAGAAAAAAAACTAGAGGCAACTTAAAAGTCTATCAATGGGAGGCTGGTTTAATAGATTATATACATATTCCATGCAATGGAATTATTATGCAGTTGTTAAAAAGAATAAGTTGGTTCTATTTATAAAAATATAGAGATCACTAAGAAAAACAATTAATGACAAAGAGGCAGAACAGAATGGAAAAATATCCCCTTTGGGGGGAAAAATGGGGTGTGGGAGAGATATTGATAAATAAAATCTAGCCTCTGCATAGAACATTTCTTGAAGACTACATAGGAAACCTAAGAATAGATACTCGTTGGGCTCAAGGACGGAAGTAGGAAAGCAAATCTATTTTTCCTTTTTAGTCTCCTTTATACTATTTGTATTTTTTAAATACATTATTACTTTATAATAAATCTGAGTTAAAATTTTTATTTTAAACTACAAGATTGTTCCCTTCCCTGAGCAGTACAGATTTCCCCCACCCCTGGCTTCTGTTAAGGTGTTTTTACCTGCACTGAAGTGGGGTAGCTTGTCGTTAATGTACATCAGGCAGTAAGCACTAACATTTCTCAGGCCCCCATAGGAATCTCTTTCAAGTTCTTCCCAGGAAGACTCGGTAACGGAGATGTCGTTGTACTTGAGCCAGACTTGTCGGGGCTGATTATAGATATAGGCCCAGTAGTGTCCTGCATTTGCTTGTCCTTCATGAACAAGAACCGCATGCAAACGATAAGGCACCTGCACATCACAAAGCAATTCCTGTATCAGGTTAAGCAAAATAATCGGACAAGACTTAGGTTACTACAATTCAAAAGTACACCCAACTATCAGACATCAGAAAACTGCCTGTTTATACATGTGTTTGATGTTAGGTTCACATCAAAACATCTTGTTGATTCAAGATGAACTAACAAAAACACAGCCTTGGAATCTCCTAATTATGTTTTGGTTCCTGAATCTTTAAAATCGGACAATTGAACTAGATGACCTCGTTGAGGCCTCTTTCAACTCTAAACTCCTATGGTTATAGATCTAAAACGAAAGATAACTGAGACCTATTTATCCCCCCAGTTCCAAACTCAGTTTATCTAAAAACAGAATCACCACGACTACTCATGTTGAGAAGATGTTTACCACACTTGGTACCTACAACAAGTTTAGCAGCTATCTTGTTCTATGCCTATTTTATTTGTTAACAAAATCTAAGTTAGCACATTTCATTATGAGTCAGTCTCATGGTCTCTATATTTCTTCTTGCAAGTAATCATCTACTTATCTGGGGGTGAAGACCCTTTTAACGACATACTTGTTTGTTTCAACATGTGAAAAGCCTTTTTTTCCCCCAATATGGGGAAAATAGAGCAATGCTTAAGTGTCAAGTAAGTACTGGTGAAAGAAAGGAAAGTCAGCCATCGAATCAAAGTAAACTTACATTTAATCAGTACCTTGACATGTTTTTACTGGTGGTGAAATTTTTTAAATAACAGAAAAGAGAAAATGGGGAACAGCCAAGATTTACATGATGCATTCCTGCCGTGCAACACAACTGTGCCTCCATGCGACGCTAGAAACAGAGCTCTCCTCCCGCGGCCTATCGTTCACACAGAAGCCAGTGGAGGGCAGGCCCCTAACTGGAGACTCTTTCCCCTCTATGCCCAGAATGTTACTCTAAACAAAAACATATGTAGAAACTAAAATTTCTGCCCTGCCTACCTCCCTTTTGGAATTACTAGAGATATAAAGCTTGAAAGCACGCTGCTAAACAAAGGATCACGAAGGATCATGGAACTTTGGGAAGGATGGGGAACCAGTCCCTGGTCAGGTTCCCCCCACTGCACTACTTAAATGACCATTTTATGAGAAATTTTTATTAATATTTAACGACGAACCTTTCAAATACATGAAAAAAATACCACGTGGCAGAATCAAAACAAATAAATTTTAGGTTCTGTTGGTGACAGAAGATACATTGCTTTTTTTTAGCCTAAAATATAGAATAATAGCTATTTCTTTCCTAAAGTTATTTTTATATCTCAGGGAAGTTTCCATTCAGTTTCAAAGAAAACCATCAACTTTTTTTTTTGTATCTACCATTAGCACCATTAGAACATGCCTTGACTACCTTCCCATCAATTTTCATTCTACCTGACGGAGGAGAGGATCACAGTACATCTGCTCAATAGTCTGGGTAGTGCTTGCAATACAGTTCTTTAAATCTGTTAAAAAAAAGAATACTTAGTTAAAATGATTTCATTACACGTCACCCAGGCAGCTTTAGCTCTGCAAAGAGTACTGCTTCTCCGTACCTGGGGTTCTGACCAGTTCAACTTCACTCTATGAACCACGAAGAAGGACGTAGTTTTAAAGTAGGTGGAGCTTTAGGTTACAAAGGCTTTTAGTTTAATATAACTACATTAAGATTTTTTTAAAAATCACCTCTTATAATTCACACCAGAATTCCTTAGAGAGAAAACAGTTTCTAGAAAAAGACCTTAATGGGGCACTTGGGTGTAAAATATATGTCCCAGAGACAGGACCTGAAAGGAGAAGGCAGAACAAAAGGCAGGGCCAGATTTCTATGAATAAGAACCTGGGAGGAATCTAGGTTTGTATTATTTCTTTATTTACTGCTCCCTAGATAAAAGGAGAAAGAAGGGGAGGAGGGAAAGTCTGAGCAACAAGACAACGAGGCCAAAGGATTTTCGGAACAGAATGCTGAATAATACGATTTTACATTGCGTGCATTACTCAAATATTCTTTGCTTCATTACCCTTCAATAAAGCATACTTCATGTAGAAAAGACTTTAAAAGTGGTAATTCAGGAAAACAAAATTCTAAGTTTGGGTCAACTGAAGCCAGAGTTCAGATAAACTACGGGAAAAGAAAATCAGCAGATGCAGAAAATTCTCAGCCAAAGGTAAGTGTCATGAGTGTCCAAGCTACCCAGGATTTCCCAGAAATTTTGAGGAGGGAATCCAGGGGGGATCTTTTCATGGTTGTAAAACAGAAGTGTGTGACCCAATCTCGCAGGGAACAAAAAGCACCAAAGAGGTCACAATCCCCAAAACTCAACAGTATACATGGCAATGGCAGGACATATACCCAAGGTAGCTAACTTCCACATATTCAAACAAACAGAAAAGGCAAAGAGTAACTGGGAAGTATTGAAAGAGCCAACCTTGTATATCTTGTTCAATCTCGCTCCTCCACCTCTGAAGGCAGGTCTTAACAAAGTTTATCTCCTCATCTGTGACCGTTCGAGGTGCTGGGTGTGAGGGCATTTCCATGGAAGATCGGGAAGGTTTAAGTGGCTGATTCGCCATCTTAGACTTGTGTAGAGAATCTTCAGAAGAAAAGGTACTTTCAGCATCTTGAGACGTGCTCTCTTTACTTGTACTGAAGGAAGATAAAAAACATGCTCAGATGATGATTTCCAAAATATGCCTTGGCCTAAATTAATGTGCTTTCTAAAGCAAGCTGCTACGTGGAGAAGTACAGCTATAACTTAGCGAGTGTTTACTCTGCAGAGTTACTGAGCCAAACCTTTCCTTTACACGCATCATCTCATTTAACACAACTTGCTCATGAGGCAGGTACTATGACCATCCTTATTTTACCAACTACAAACCTAAGATTTAGAGAAATAAAGCAACTCATCCAAGTTCACCCAGCTAGTAAATGACAGAGAGGGATTTACACCCAGATCCGCCTGGGTTTAAGAGTCTATATGCCTCCTGCTCTCTAACCACTTGCCTTTTCATGAAGAAAGGATGAGAAGGAACATGGAAAAGAGAAGATTGGGACTGGAATAATCAAGGAATCAACTATAGTGTTTCCAAGATGCAACTGACTAAAGTGAGATGGATAGACAGATCCAGGAACAAAACACACAGAAGAAAAATAGTATCAGCTCAACATCCAACTCACAGAAACACAAATAGGTGGCCCCCTGGGAGAGTACAGGGTGCAGGACTTAAAGGCAGACAATCTCAGCTCTACCACGCCTTAGCCAAATACCCAAGGAAAAGTTAGTAGCCTCAGGCAAGTAATCTAATACCTCAGCTATAAAATGTGGGATGTTAACTTCTTTACATCTTGTTGTAAACCAAGAATAAAGTATGTAAAGTAAATGTTAATTTATCTACTAATTAACTAATGCCAAACAAACTGCACATAGACAAACCAGCAGGAATATAAACTAATCCTGTAACTGTACTTAGGTTTCTGTTTCACACCAAAACTGAAGAATATAAACTTCCTACCTCTGACTTAAAAGAAACCCTCTCTCCCTTTCCCACCTGCCTTTCTCCCATACACAGAGTAATGGAGAAAACCTCTTTTCCCGAAGGACCCATACATATGGAAAAATAAGCCCAATATAAGCAAAAGAGCAGACATCTCAATCTCAGAAAAGATTACACACACACACAGAGCACTTTAAAATCTAATATAGGCAGTACTATTTTATGTTATTAAACAGATTAAACCACTTTTAAAAAATTAAAACCATTTATATTTTACAAAGGACATAAAAACATTCTACAAAAATCCAAAGAAATACTCATAGGTAGAGTATAAAAGTAAAAGAACCCCCCCACCCGTTGCCTCATGGCATCCCCTAGAGATAATCACTCCTACCATTTTGTATGTTCTATCCAGATATGCACTTCTGCACACACATGAATGAATGAATATTAATACGTGTGTGTGCAGCGGGGGGAGCTGGAAGGATGATTGTTTTGTTTTGTTTTTTTAACATCAGAGTCTAACCTTTTCTATAGGTTCTAGTGTTTTTGTTAGCCAGGACACACACATCAAATTTGATCCGCGCTGGCCCCAGTGGCTCCTCCAGGCCACAGAGGGTGCTGTACACGGCTGAGCTGCAAGAGAATCAAGGGCTCATGTGACGTGGCCTCCCTGTCTCTTTACTGCATAAACCCCTCTAGGCTGTCCTCTTCAATTTCTAGCCAGTTCTTTTCCATATCTTAATTTTCTATTTGTGAGTAAGTTTCCCTTCCCTTGATGTTTACTTAGTCATGCACACTTCTTCAGCAAACGAGAAAATGAGATGTTTTAAAAGATCAGGGGGCTGAGGTTTCCTCTGAGGAAGGCCTTTTGTGGCACCTAGCTTATAGCAAGCTCAAAGCAAGGTGGGCCTGCTGGAGAATGAACACTATTCCAAACAGTTCAACACACCTCTGAAATAATCCCAACTATCCTGTGGGCAAGACGAAGGCACCGGTGGGAATTATGAAAAATTCACCCAAGTGACAGTTGGCGAAATCCTTCCCTTTAAGACAAAGAGCTCATGGCCTTTGAGCTCTTACGGGGTGAGTGTTAATCAGGTGGAAAGATGGTGCACAGTTCAAATTAAACCAATAAACCCATTAGATACTATTTTTAAAACTCGTTTGCATTACCTTTCCTTGGATATCAGGTCAGAAGCCGGGCAGTGCGCAGAGGAAAGTGGTAACGTCATGCGTGCATCACTTTGAGATGCAGAGTTTTCTGAGGCAGGCTTTGTACTAGCAAACTCAATAACATATTTCAACATGTCCGGGAGCGGGAACCGAGCTGGGCCCGAGCCGTACTTCACATACCTAGGAGGCAGAGACAATGGTACTCTACTGAAAAGGCTGCCTTGTATTTTCAGGCTCGCTGACAAAAGATCTGTTATTTTCTGAAGAGTCAACGGAAAGGTTTATTCCTAAATGCCATACAATATTTAATACGTTAATCTATAGAGCAAAAAGTTCTCTAACTACAAAAGTGAAAACTGACAATAACCTAAATTTTTACACCTGGCAAAAAGCATTTAAAATGGGCTCCTAGTCAAAGTCACGCCAGTGATGCTTCCTCTTGATTCATATCACATTTAGGCTCTTGTCATAAAAGTAAATTCTGTTTCTTAAAGCAAAAGAGATATATTATCATTACTCAAATCTGAAAATAATGCTGGTGAACTAGTACCCAAGGGTTTCTTCTCTGCTGCCCTTTAGATCAAGTGCTCTGCAATTAGGAAAAATGAGAGAGAAATCTGGAAATGGGAAGCAGGTATTGACAAAGGTCAGAGATAAGAAAACGCAAATCTTTCTTCTGTCGAGTCCTACGTACCCTATTATTCACATACTCATTCAACAGCACAGGCCAGGAATAAATTATTGAAGATTTCTTTGGGATTAGTAAATAATAAATGTCTTCAATATATAACCAAAACAACTAATTAATTATTTTAATAATACCCAATGTTCTGCCATTAGTAGCACATGCTACACTCAGTAAAGAGATTTACTTCAGTGAATTCTACAGTTCACTGCAGAAGACAGTCTAAATGGTACATAATTAACCTGACTCATTGGTACAGGTAAACTATAATCCTGGGATTCCATTTATAAAAGGATAGAGTCATTTCACATTTCTCTTCTCTAAAGAAAGTGAAAAAAGAAACAGGCATAAAACTAGGAAGAAGGAAAATTGTCTGTTTCTATATCAAAAAGGACATTATGAAACAAAAAAAATATAATGCGACCCAAATTCAACGTTAGAGGGTATGCAGCAAAGACACTTCAGATACTCTAATTGAAAGGAGAAATAGAATGATTTCTCCTGTGGATCTGCCTGCCACAGAGAGTTACAGCTTTCACTGAAAAGGATATTAAATATGTAAAACTAGAAGAACTTTGAAGAACTGTTCTATTCCTTACATCTATTTCCTTGGCTTAATTTCAGCTATCAGCTTACCTAAACTCAACTGGTCTTTCAAGATCTACTTTCTCCGTGAAGTCTCCCCTCCATATGCCGTGCCCCCAAATGCCAAAGGAACATCTTCCCTCTCTGAACTCCTACAGTACATGAACTAAACCTCTTGTCTATCCCATAGACATGGTTAACATGTCTTCTTAAGCTTTCAGTGTTTGTTGAAAGAAGTTATTAATACAGCACTGGCTTGGACCAAAGGAAACATCTTCTTACTGGCACTGCAGCATTGATAATCTGTCATAAGATTTTAAGTCATTCTTTTACATCTGTAACTCTTCTCAGGTTTGCTGTATTTTAACGTGATACTTATACAAAATTTCAGGAAAAAATTTTCTCTAAGAAACTTATCTTCAATTTTATGACAATCATTTTTCTGTTCTTCTATTGAATTCCTTTAGACCAACTACTTCATACAATGCAGCACTTGTATTAATTTAGTAGAATCAGAGCAAAAGTAGTTTCAAAAAAGATGTCTACACTGTACACAAGAAATCTTATTTTTAATATTAGAGTACCTTATAGAAGAAATGGTGAACATTTTTATTTTTTTAAATAATAAAAGTAATGCATGCACCTGGTAAGAAAACAAATACAAAAAAGTGTAAAACAAACCACAAAAGCCATCCATCCCCATCTCACTTCTACCACCTAATGGTATCCACTAACAGTGTCTTGTATAGATTCCCAGGATTATGTCACACACAGACAAGCAATTTTTTAAAAAATTACCCAAGTAAAATTATCTGAAATTTTAGAAGTCACTTTATTTTAAAAAGAAAGTAGTATCATACTATAGAAAATGCTCCTGTACACTATTTTAAAATCTAAATAAGCCAGAATGCCTTGCTGGTTACTGGCAAATTGAGTATTTTTGAGCTATAATGCATCACGTATATCTGGTTGTATAAAAACAGAACTTTCCAATCGTACAAAGTATCACTAAAACCTTAAAAGTAAAATATTGCCACAGGTATAAAGTCCCATAAGTCACTTCCAGGAGTATGTGAGGAATCAATCCCCAGCTTAAGTCTATATTTAGATAACTAGGTGATGGATCATAATACCTCTTGGATAAGTTCTTCCTAAGTGAGAGAGACGGAGCTGGGGAGGGGCACCTATAGGTACAGGGTCTTTCTTGGGCTGGTATGGAAGGTTCTGCCCGTCAGGGAAATTACTGAGCTAGCAATGAAGTGGGTAGAGGTGGGGTGGTAGCAGCAAAAATGCTAAGTAGATAAAGGGAGAAAAGCCACTGACAGTGTACTTATGATTTCCTTCCTGCACATTAGATCAATGGGCTCTCTTCTACTAGAGAGAAATGACACTGACTCCTCCTTAGGAAGTCACGTGGTGATTCCACAGAAACAGTCCTTGCAGAACAGATGAACAAAAAGGGAAAGATCCCTCCACAGGAGAAAGGACTTGGTATGTGTCACAAATACAAGCCTTCAGTTAGAGTCAGCACCACTCTAGAGAGAACACCATTGTTTTACCTTCCCCAGGCACCTCAAAACTGCTTTCCCAAGACAAAGGGATTAGAGTTTGTGGCAGTTACCTCTCCTGTGTTTGTGAAAAAGATGGCAAGGAGAGCAGAAAAAGTAAAGAGCTGTGAAATCCGAACTTGGGTGCTCTTCAGTACACTGCCAATTGTGTGACTTGGGTCACTAAGGTTCCCTGGGACTACTATTGCACACCTTAAAGACAGTTTCACACTTAGAAACACATTTTTCTTATCTATTTTATAAAATAACACTAGTTAATACTTAAACTCTGACTTTTTAGATAAAAGCAAATTATCCGTTTTTAATATCCTACTCTATCTTTCACATTTCTAAGTACAAAGGTGCCTATGACTTACCTTTCCAGTTTTTGCTGCAGAACTTTTATTTCCTCTTTCAACTTTCGAATACACTCTCTTTTACTTCGAACAAGCTCTTTGCTCCTGTACATGTACCTAAGCAAATAATAATCCCACAAACACAATTTAAAAACATTAATGACACAAAGTTTCAGCAAACTTGGGATACACGGAAACTGCCTTAATCAGACAAAGGATATCTATGAAAACACAGAGCTAACATCACATTTAATGGTGAAAGACTGAAAGCTTTCCCCTAGTATCAGGAACAATCCAAGAATGCCCACTCTTGCCTCTTCTATTCAATGTTTTACTGGAGGCATAGCCAGTGCAGTAAGGTAAAAAAAAAGAAGTAAAAGTCATACAGATAGAAAAGGAAGAAGTAAAGCTGCCTTTAGCTGCAGATAACATGATTATCTACATAGGAAATCTCAAGGAATCTACAAAAATGCATCAGAACTAATAAGTGAATTTATTAGTAAGGTCAAAAGATGCAAAGTCAATTTAAAAAGAAAGAGGAAAAAAATCTACTGCATTTCTGTATACTTGTTAAGAACAAACGAAAAGTAAAGTTTTTAAAAAAGGCTTATAATAACATCAAAAGCAATAATTATTTAGGGATAAACAATCAGATATGTTCAAGAACTGTACACAAAAAATTATAAATCACTGTTCAGAGAAATTAGCAAAGACTCAAGTAAATGGAGCTATACCATATTCATAGATTGAAGGACTAAAAATTGTTAAGATGTCAATTTCCCCAAGTTGATCTACAGGTTCAACACAGTCCCAATCAAAATCCTAATAGCTATTAGGGGTTTTGACAAGCTGCTTCTAATATTTAGATAGAAATGGATCAGAATAGCCCAAACAATTTTTTAAAAAGAATAGCAAAGTGGGAGGTTTACACTATCTGATGTCAAGATTTACAATAAAATCACAGTAGTCAAGACAATGCAGCAGTGGCATAAGATTATACAATAGACAGAATAAAACCTCCAGAAAAAGGCCCACAAATATAAGTTCAACTAATTTTTGAAAAAAGTACCAAGGTAATTCAATGGGGGAAAAGAGAGTCTTTTCAGCAAATGATGCTGGAATAATTGGACATCCGCATGCCGCCTCACCCACCCTGCAAAAAAAATCCCCTTACCTCATACCATATATGAAAATAAACTCTAAATGGGTCATAGACATAAATATGAGTTAAAATTACAAAATTTCTAGAAAAATATCGAAGAAAACCTTTGTGACCTTGGGTTGGCAGATTTCTTAATTAGAACACAAAAAACACAAACTATAAAAGGGCACTTGATACATTAGACTTCATCAAAACCAAAAACCCCTACGCTTCTAAAAACACCAGTAAAGAAATGGAAGTGACAAGTAGAGTTAGAAAATATTTGGATTTGTATCTAAAATATATAAAGAACCCTTACAACTCAGTATGAACACAACCAACCAAATTAAAAAGTGGACAAAAGATATGAACAGACACTTCACCTAAGAAAATATACAAATGACCATTAATTAAGCACATGAAAATATGGTCAACATTGTTAGGTATCAGGGAACTATAAATCGAAAGAAAAATAAAATACTCCTACAAACCCAAGAGAATGGCTAAAATTTAAAAGACCGATAATTCCAAGTATTGGTGAGGATTTGGAGCAAATGTAGCTCTCATACACTGCTGACAGGAACGCAAAACTGTATAGCCACTTTAGAAAACAGTTTTGAAATTTCTTATAAAGTTAAAAATATACTTTTCATACAACAGCAATCTCACTCCCAGGTATTTTACCCAGAAACACTAAAAACCACACCAAGACTTTTATGTGAAAGTTCACAGCAGCTTTATTCATAATAGCCTAAAACTGGATACATCTGAAATGTCCATCAACTAGTTGATGGAAAAAATATTGTGGTACCTCCATACAATGTAATACTACTCAATAATATTAAGAAAGAAATCACTGATATATGCAACAACATGGATGAATTCCAAATACATTATTCTAAGTGAAAGATGACGGCCACAAGAGGGCTCATACTGAATATTAATGTCCCTAATTATGACATTCTAAAAATCACAGAAGTACAGGGCCAGAAAACAAGTGGTTGCCTGAAGGTGGAGGGAAGGGACTGACTGCAAAGGGGCATGAGGGAACCTTCCGGGTGATGGAAATGTTCTATTATCTATATCACCTTCCGGGTCATGGTGGCATTACTTGGCTGTATACATTCGTTGAAATTCATCAGCTGTACACCTAAGAATGGTAACATTTCTTTGTATGTAAACTATATGTCAATAAAACAGACTTTAAGAAGATTAAAATTCTATAATGTAAGTCTGTCTAGGATTTTTTTTTTCAGGAATACAAATAATATTAAGTGAGAAAGAAATACACAGCAGCTACTCCAGATACTGTTCACCAGACAGCAGGGCTTTCACCTAAAGCCTAGCTACTCAAATTGTGGTCCAGAGATCAGAAGCATCAAACAGCATTGCCCTGAGAGCTTCTAAGAAATGCCAACTCTTAGGTCGCAACCTAGATCCACTGAATCCAAATATGCATATTATCAGGAGCTCCAGGTGAGTCCTATGTACAATACACTTAGTATATGCTCACTTCTACTGCTACAACACATTAAGAAGACAATCAACCACAGAACTCACCTGTCCATATAAATGATCTGAGGAAATTCCAGCTTATTGTGAATTTTCTCTGGCTGACCAAGGGACTGATTGAACTCAAATCTTGAGAGTTCAAAGGTCAACACTGGAGGTAGTTTTGTAAACCAACGCTATGTCAGGAGTAGAAATGCGGGAGAGAAAAGTTAATTTTAGGAAATAGTAATAGCCAGATTTAAACTATCCCTCATCAGACTTTCTTCCTTTGGTAATCAAACTCATACTACAGTTCTTTTTTTTTTTTTTTTAATTCCAAACAGTAAAATGACCACTTAGAATCATGCCTTCTTAGAGAATATGGTTAAACACTTCTCAAGACTCCAAATTTACAAGCCAGTGAACAACATTTTAACTCAACTATCATCTTCAGAAATGACGACCCTTAAATACGTGAACTTCACCAAGAATCTACACATCATTCACTGCATCATCAGTATTCAAGAGGTTTAAAACCTGGAGAAAATGGCTAGCCTAACCAAAGAATTAGAAATTGTCCAGAAAGATTAATATGTGTACATATACTATATACTATTTATTTACAGTCTATTAACCATAATTTGAATCCCCTTTATTTCTAAAAAGGAAACTTGAAATTGCTTCATGATTATGAGTTCTGAAGTTTCTGAGAAAATCTCTGAGTTCCAAGAATTTACAGATCTCACAAAGGACTTAGTCAAATCAACCTATAATGAGTTTCAAGAACAGAAAGCACTGAATTATAAAGAAGATCTCAACTGCCACTGATCGTAGATGAGGAAAAAGCTAAACCAGGAAAGGCGTTCCTGTTCAATTCACCTGTATGCCAGAGGTCTGTATGAACAGCTTTAAAATGTTCCCTGTACCAAAGGTGCAAATAGCTATATTCCCTCCACATACCCTTGTCAGCATGAGGTGAATCCAGACAGCCTGCCTGACCACCTCAGAGCTATACCTAAATAGGCACAATTTTTTTTTTTAATAGAGAGGTCCCATTCTTGAATAGAGGTCTCCAGAGGTCTAAGTCGCTAATGAACAGTCCTTGCCTTTTGTAAGAGCAAGCATCAGCTCTGCACAGATGGCACAGATGACATGCCTCCCAATCAGGAATTAATACTTTCCTTGGAAAGCTAGGGAGGCAGTAGCTCTCTCCCAGTTCCAACACTGCTCTACAGCTAATGCACTTTTGACAAGGCTCATGTCAAGCTCCCTATTTAATTCAAGAAAGATTTTCTTTCTCTTATAAGTAATTACTGAGTTGGACTCATATAAGGCACAATTCTGTTCAAAATGTATGATGAAAGGAGAATAATCCAAGCTGTGTGGTGTTGGCAATTATGCTACAATGTAACTAATTCTTAACGGGAACTTGGAGATATTAATTACCCTTGCTTGCCCTGTAATTCCCCCTTTCTTTCCAACCCACAAAAATAAATAAATGAATCTTACATTTAAAAAATTTTAAAGCAAAGGCAGAATTTACAACTGAGAAAAGTAAACACTATAAGAGGGAAAATATTCTAAATGGCATACCATAGGAGTTAATCACTGTACTTTTACCCTCCGAAAATATGGAGGCAGTGGTTCTCCCTACTCAGGTACAGGTAGGCTTCAACAGAAAGAGAGAAACTTGATCATACTTAAAACGTCAGAAGCAGCATACAACCTTTATACGATTAACTCAAATTCATACAAGAATTTATTCATCAAACACTAAGACTCACTAACTCTTATCAACTCATGAGAGACTTCAGACTAGTTCAAGTCCTGTTAGTGTAAAGTTAGTTAATATGTGATGTGAAAACAGTCTGCCCAAAAGCTCAGTCCTATTTAACTGGCTTTGTCTTGGCAAAGCAAATAAAAATATCCAACTCACCTCTTGTCCGTATTTCACTGAATGATCGGAAGGAAGCAGCTCAATGTCACCCTCCACCATGGCCCCTTCCAAACATTCGTCTAAGTTGCGATAACCATTTACCTGAAGGGGATACTGGCCGAAGGTCTCATTGTTACAAAAGGGCTTCCCTAGGCAAAGAAACAGATTGCTTTTTTAAAGACATCACTACTGCTATCGAAAGCTTTTTTCCTGGCACCACAGAGACACTATCTTCTTAATTCAGCAACTTGCTGAGAACTGGTTAGAAGTATACTTAGCCGGGATGGCTACCTCTAACGAACCAGCGGATCCAGGCATAGATCATTAACAACTGCTAACATCACAAAAAGAAAGACAACCAACTATGCCTCCTGATCAAAGACGGTCCCACCACCTGTGAATTAGTCTTGACTAATTAAAAAGCCTTACCTGAATCTGGTCAAACTCTAGATCCAACTATCAAGTTACAAAAAGAGGAGCAAAGAGGAACATGTTAAACTGTATCACAGATACGCAAGCAGCAAAATTTTAGACTGTAGAGAACATAAGAGAACAAACAACCTAATTTCTTAAAAAATATATTTCAAGGAAGAAAGAATGGAGGGAAGGGACAGTCTGTAGATTTTGAAAAGAACTTAAAAGACCAATCATAAATGAACCACATTTGCATCCTGATTAAAACAAACTGTAAAAAAGTATACATATGGGGAAGTGTATTTATTTTTACATATGTAAAATTATGTATTTATATACACATGAAATTGTAAAACAAATTGGGCGTTTGAACACTTGACTAGTTATATGATATCAAGAAATGCTGTTTTTTTGGGAGTGACAGTGGATTAGATATTTTTTTTTTGGCCACATGGCATGGCATGCGGAATCTTAGTTCCCTGACCAGGGATTGAACTGATGCCCCCTGCAGTGGAAGCACAGAGTCTTAACCCCTGGACCACCAGGGAAGTCCCTGGATTAGATTGTTTTACAAAGGCTATCAGAACGGTAAGAGAAGACAGGTGTTAGATGGAGAATGATTGGCCATGTGTCCAACATGCAGCTTAGATAAGCCCCTAGAGTAGACACACTTTTGGCAGCCTGACTCAATGAAACCTTGAGATTAGATAAAACAACAGAGAAAACTGATTAACATCAGTGTGTGTCTGACATTAATACCAGATTTAGGCTGTGCAAATACTACACAATTCAATATAGCAACTCTGAGACGAACACTGTGCCCATTTTACAGATGAAGAGACTGAGGATCCAGGATCTCATGTAATTTGTCCACGATCACACACATACTAAGAGGCAAAACAAGTATTCAGACCTGCATTTGTCTGACTCTCAAGCCATTTCACAGTAATACAGATGTGGTCAGAAGTCTAGAATTAACATTTAGAGCAGAGAATTTACCTTCATGAATCCCTTCAGTGAGGAAAGTACCATAGAATAGCTGCACCATTGGATTTTCAGATTTGTTCCTGGGATTGCTGCTTTTAAAACAAGGAAACAATTCTGTATCATTTGGATCAGATAAGCAATACATTAAGCCAAACCACCATTCAAAAGCAAAAATAATATATTTTCATCAACCCTCAAAGATCTAAGTATGCTCTAAAATAAGTAACGGATTAGTTCAGTTCAAAAACTCATTGAATAGCCAGGACATGGAAGCAACCTAAGCGTCCATCGACAGATGAATGGATAAAGAAGATGTGGCACATATATACAATGGAATATTACTCAGCCATAAAAAGAAATGAAATTGAGTTATTTGTAGTGAGGTGGATGGACCTAGAGTCTGTCACACAGAGTGAAGCAAGTCAGAAAGAGAAAAACAAATACCGTATGGTAACACATTATATATGGAATCTAAAGAAAAAAATAAAATGGTTATGAAGAACCTAGGGGCAGGACAGGAATAAAGATGCAGATGTAGAGAATGGACTTGAGGACACAGGGAGGGGGAAGGGTAAGCTGGGACGAAGTGACAAGAGTGGCATGGACTTATATATACTACCAAAATAGATAGCTAGCAGGAAGCAGCCACATAGCACAGGGAGATCAGCTCGGTGCTTTGTGACCACCTAGAAGGGTGGGATAGGGAAGGTGGGAGGGAGACGCAAGAGGGAGGAGATATGGGGATATATGTATATGTATAGCTGATTCACTTTGTTGTACAGCAGAAACTAACACACCATTGTAAAGCAATTATACTACAATAAAGATGTTAAAGAAAATTAAAATTAAAAAAACAAAAAAACCCCTCATTAAACAAGTATATGCCCAGTACTGTACCAAATTCTGGAGACACAAAGGCAATACAGGCATGATCCCTGGCCTTACAGACCTGAAAGTCTAATAGGGGAGTCATACATGCAAATACATGTGTGTGTGTACATTCAATATATACATCTATATCCAGTGACAGAAATATATAAGGTATAGAAGTCATATAAAAGTAAGAATGAACCCTCTTGTGCAGTTTTCCAAATGAATATGAAAATGTTTTCCTGGTGGCACAATAGAGATGGAATGAAAACAGCTTATTTCTATAAGCCTATCTTAAATTAACTATGTAAGATGTTATTTGGAAAGCTGTTTTATGAGTTTTAAAAAAAAACTTAGGAAGCAAGTATCTCTGCATCTGTATCTGGCAAGGGCTATTTATATTCTTTGAATTTTACTTCTGTCAGTGACTGAAATAATTCAATGTATTCATATTATACCTCCATTCTCACATCAAGGATTGATTTGTATCTTTCAATACTTTTACAGCACAGGTGATGACTTTTAAAAAGTTAATAGTTATGATCCTTTTAGAAAAAAAGTTACAGGTTAATATGATTATCTACAGGGGGAAAACCAAAGGCAAGGGGGATAAACAATGACAAATATGAGTGGTTATCCCACAGGGTTTGGTAAAAATCAGCAATTTCTACTTGAGAAGAATAATTTCCCCCCAAATCATAATTCTCACTGGCCCGCTGTGAGTAGGAAGGATGTACAAACAAATCCTCAACACTCACTTAACATTAACAGCTAGCTGGAATGCGTCCTCTAGCCAATCCAGGAGCTTGTGTGTGAATTCACTCACATCTTGCTGTAACAGACGCACAAATTGCATAAGAGTTAGACCCAACAGTATACTTAGGGAAATGAAAATTTGCCCTTATCCCACCAATGATTAAGATTCTATTACTACAAAGGATTTCTTTTTCAGGTCCAAATATCGTGAAGATACAAGGAATATTGGAACCCAGCTGCTGCAGACAACACACAAGACCCACTGGGCGATTTCTGACTAGGAGGAAATGGGAACACTACCCCTTCCAGCCACATCCACTTGTAACAAACAAAATCTTCCAGTTAGGCCTTTAAAAAAAGGTCCAAAGAACAGACTGAAGTCCTCTAGAACAATATGAGATCTGAATGGAGAAAGGAAACCTTTATGAAATGTTTTGAGAATTTTGCAGAACTGCAGGACCTTTAGACAAATACAGAAAAAAAGTAATTTTATGAAGAAGAAGCTGCTCTAATAGTGATAGCTTTGATCTGAATAGGAGGTAGGGAAAGGAACGTACTAGAGTCTAGAAGAGAAAGACTGCTCAGAAAAGCTACTGAACTCAGGTTTAGATCGTTTTAAAAATAGGATTTCTATGTGGGCCATTCCAAGACAAAGGTGCAGACAAAGGATAGACTTTCCTTTTCTCGGTGACCCTCTGCCATGATTTACCGAGATATTTTCCAATCTCCTCCTTTCTACTTCAACAGCCCCTGGAAAATTCTATTCTTTCTACTATTTTTTCTTCTTTCCTTTAAAACAGCCAGCCTCCCCCACACAACATGTACATGCACACACGTTTTTTTTTTTTTTTACTTGTTCCTTAGGCATTACAAAGGGCAAAAGCAGGCACCCGGCGTCCTGCATAGTCATGTTCATAGCTCATGACACAGCTGAAACAAGGCAACATCACAGTAGTAGTAACAAGGCATCACTGCAAACTCCAGAGTCGAGGGAAAGAACGAGGACTACGGGCTTCCTGTACCTGCTGCTCCTCAGGCGATCGGAATGCTCCCTTCAAGAGGTCCAGGGCTGCTGAAGGGTCTACAAACTTGCGATTTGATCCCATCATCAGAGCAAACAAATACTGAAGCTCCTGCATAAACACGATATTTCTCTTTTCCTGCAGGGAAGATAGTGATGTGTACTCTTATAACCTCATATTTGGAAAATGTGAACACATAAAGAAAAAAGTCGTCAACAATCTCTCCCTAATTTATATTTACAAAGTTCTAGATTGGAATCAGGTCTCAAACTGTTACAGGTACTCTGATAAAGTCTGTGTAGGGGACTGCCCTAAACTCGAGAATATCCATGTAGAAGCCAGAGAGAGAATAATGTCAGAGAGCAAAAGTGTTTATTTTCTAAAACCGCTGCCATTCCTCCTTTTGGGAAAGGCATCACCAAGGGAAATCCTGGGAAGGGTTGGTTAGATCTCGGCAGGAGGCTATATCCTTTGGCAAGAATGGACTAAAGACTCTTCTAAGAAGGCCCAGGCCTCCTGGCATCAGGTCATCCACTCTGCACTCCTCAGCGCAAGTGACTAAAGGAGCCTGAAGAAGGTGCAAACAGAACAGGGATTTCTAAACCTCCCACCCAGAGGCAGAAAAGCTGAGGCCATCAGGGTGACCTGCCACTTTCTTAGAACTGTTTTCTTAATTTTATTCCTGCTTAACTTTACATTATTCCTTGTCACAAAGAAAGAAAAAGAGCCATTTGGAAATGAAAACAAATGTTGTACAAGCAAAAGAGCATCACAGTAACCAGCTTTAACCAAAATTAAAAGGCCTTTGGGAAGAATGGGACTAAACAACAGTGAAGATTCCTTGACACCAATTTACCGTGTGACTCGGACAATTTTCAAGTACGTTCTGTGGTAGGCTATAGCTGAGGACAAGTCTTCGGAATTCAGGCAATTGAAACAGAGACTGAAATGAAGAAATGGATTAATAGGCTTTCTTTCAAAATAACTGCAGCAAAAAAATATTTTTTACCTTAAAAGTATGTACAACCGTCAACCTAGTGATTCTACTTCTACTATGTCTAAGGAAATAATAATGGCTACACATAAAAATTTCGCCCGAAAAAATGTTAATCCTTTTTAGGAAAAAACCAGAAAAAACCTAACGGCTAGCAGGAAAAGATTAAATAAACTATAGTACAGCTGTATAACAGATTATTATATAGTCATTAAAATAATACTGTAGAAACAATGTTTTCATAAAAGGACAACTACACAGTAAAAATGAATGATCAAGAGCTGCATGTATCAACATAGAGGTATCTCAGAAACATTCTGTGTGAGAAAAAGGTGTAGATAGATAGAGTATTATATTGTTCATAAGAAGTTTAATCATATAAAACAACATGGTACACTGTTTAGGGTTACATACACCTGTGGTTGTATCTGTGGTGAAGGGGGTGGTATGACGGGCGATGGGTACAATGGGGACTTAACAGTACAGGGATTTGAGACATTTCTTTCTAAAGCTGGTGGTGAGTACAGCGGTGTTTACTATTCGCCACTCTTTGTCTTAAATACCGTATTTTAAGAAATTTTAACAGATATCTCCTGGCTGGCAGAATTAGGGAAAGGAATTCCTTTTTACTGTTTGTAAATCATACATTTTTCCAACTATGAATATCTTTTGAAAGTTAATGTTTTAAAAAGTCTCTTGTATGAATATAACTCCTCATCCCAACATAATGCTCAGATGACAAACCCCTCCAGCCCACAGGCTGGAACTCCTGAAGCAGCATCCTGGGTGGCCTGTAAGCCTCCGACTCCCCTCACTCCACTACAAGCTCTACTGGGATTCAGCCAATAGGAGGAGTGTACACCTGGGCTGGGAACTTAAGTCAGGTTAGGATGTGATACCAAAGTTCTACCTGGAGCCAGGGCTGGGATGCTCCGCTCTACAGGCAGCCCAGTCTCTTCTCCTCCCACCTCCCAGGTCTACCTAGCGCATCTCCGTTCCTCCTGGTTTCATCCCTACTCGGCTGACTACCCCGTAACATGTTCCAGGACTTCTGTTCTACCTTGAGAAAAATGGCTTTACGTTCTCAAGTCCCTTCACTCCACCTCCTCACCTTCACCAAAATCTGGCTTTTCCCCAAGACGCTATTATTCTTAAAAACTACAACCGTGTGAGCTAATATTACTCATTTCCCAAAACCAATATCAACTTCATCCTCCAACAGCTGCTTCTTCTCCTGTAGTCTCTGTATCACTAACGACACCCTCCTCCTCCAGGCATCAGAGTTTAGAACTTCAGAATAATCGTTGACTCCTTTCCCTTTATCAACCATTTACATCCAGGAAGAAGTCCCTTGCACTCCGCCTCTGGGGCGCTGTTTGATTCATAACCACCTCCTCTCTATCAGTCTCTATCACCTGCTCTAATCAGACTCCCATCACTGCTCACCTGGATCACGGCACAGCGCCTCCCTGCCTCTAGAACCTCCTCTGTACCCGCCCACTCTCCACACAGGTCCTTCTAACTATCTTTCTAATGTAACCAAAATAAAGCACCTGATTCACTGAAGACTGTCATACGGTGAGAGCTCTGCCATCCCAAGTCTGCCATTCTTACTAGGTGACTTTGGTCAGTACCCAATCCACAGGACATCCTGTCAGCTCTGCCTTGGGAATAAATCAAGATTCCAACCTCTTCTCTATTTCCAAGGCTACCAACCTGGTCCAGGGCAGCACGGCCTCTCAGTGATGACTGCAGCGGCCCCCTTCATAGGTCTCTCCACTTTGTATCCATGGCCCTTCCATTCTGCTCTCCTCACAGTGGCCAGAGGGAGCCTTTTAAAACTCGAGTCAGCGTCCATTACTCCTCTGCTCAGAACCCTCATGACTCCCCATCTCACTCAGAGCAAAAGACAAGTTACCTCTCCAACCTCACCTCCAGGGATCCTTGCCTCCGCTCCTAGCATTCCAGCCACTCGGGACTCTGATGTCCTGTGAACACACCAAGCTCACTCCCACCTTGTGGCCACTGTTGGGTGCTTTCCCTTCTCTGTGGAATGTTCTCCCCCGACAGCTGCCTGGCTCACTCCCTCGCCTGCTGCGTCCCGGGCATTTGCTCCACTCTCATCCCCTCGCGAGGCCTAACCTCACATCGTAGTTTGTGTTGGAACCTGCTCCCGTACCTGCTGCAGCAATTCCAATCTCCCTTACCCTGCTCTCTTTTCTATCACACTGACCAGAGTTTAACATATTATATAAACATCTATGTAGTTAACTAGTTAGTTTTTCAACTATTTATTGATTCCTATTTCAACTATTTATCTTCTATTTATTGTTCCTTGTCTGCCTTGCCTCACAAGAATCTAAATCCCTAAGGGCAAGGCTCTGTCTTGGCTTGGTTCACTCCTATATCTCAAGGGCTTAGAACAGTGTTAGGCACACAGCAGGAGTCCAATTCACATTTTCTGAGGGAACACAGGTACTTTTGTTCAGCCGAGGGACCCCCCAGCTCCCTGAGCATCTTACCTCTCATGACCTATTCCTCCACTCCATCTCTACATACCCAGGATATGTCAATACCTGGAAACACTGCCACTTCTCAGATCACAAATTCAGAAAAACCTCCTCTTGAACCATAACCTGTCTTCTGGCTCATTTGTTCAATGACCCACAGGACACCTGTGCTTTGATGTCATCAGGAACCCAAGCAAACAGACCTCTTTCCTGTCCTCCCTTCCTGTTTTCATTTCTCCCTCCCCAGCTTTGACTCCGTGGTCTCTACCCATCTTTCATTAAATTCTCAAACTGCTCTTTTTTTTTTTTTTAAACAATCTCTTAGTTTTTATTTATTTATGTATTTATTTATTTGGTTGCACCAGGTCTTAGTTGCAGCATGCGGCCTCCTTAGTTATGGTATGTGAACTCCTAGTTGTAGCATGCATGTGGGATCTAGTTCCCCAGACCAGGGATTGAACCCGGAACCCCCGCTTTGGGAGCGTGGCATCTTATCCACTGCGCTGCGCCACCAGGGAAGTCCCTCAAACCGCTCTTTTGTCCTTTCATCATACCCAGCAAATCCTCCAACTTAAATGAATTTAATTTTCCACTGAAGCGTTTTGGAGCACTGCTAAGAGAAAAAGTCCCGATCAAACAGGACATGTGGATACCACTATACATTTAAGGTCTACAACCTCAAGTAGACCTTCACATTTTCAGAAATCCCACCATTGTATTCTGGCGCCAACTGGTTTCCCGCTGTTTACAACAACAATTTTAAACTTTCACTCCCTTTAAAACCTGATTCTGTCACTCTTCCACTCTGCCTCAAAAAATGGCTGCTTATTTCAGAGGAAAAAATGACTACTAGGAACTATTTCAACTTTAATTTGCAGTCATCATTTCCTCCTTGTCCTCTCCCGTTACCCTCTTGCCCTCTTGCTGTTGGAGGCCAAGCCCTCCCCACACGCCCTGCTCTCTGTCCTGTCCTCCCATGCTCTCTCAGAAGCCTTTCTCAGTCATCCCCTCCACAGGCTTGCTCCTTTCGCCAGCTCTCACAGGAGGGAAGTGAATCCAGGGAAGGGTCTCGGTCTCAATCTCAATCTCTCCCTCTCTCGCAAAAGGAAAGAACTGACTCGTGTCCCGCATTCCCCAGGACCTTCCTACATCCTATTCTCAATGCAGAGGCCAGTGGTCCTCTTAAAATGGAAGTAGGATCGCAGCACCTGTCTGCTCCAGACCTTCCAATACTTTCCCACCTCACGTGATTCCTGAACCCTCATCACGACCCCAAGCTCCCCCCGCCACCTCCACCACCTCCCTGCACTCACAGCTGTCTGCTCCCCGTCCTCGATCACTCGATCCAGTTCCAGCCTTCTTCCTATTTCTCAGCTCCTGACCTGAGTCTCTGTACTTGCTGTTCCCTGTCTGCAGTGTCCTCTATATAATTATATGAAACATTCTTCACGGAACTACATGGCTCATTCCCTCGCCTAAGTCAGGCCTCTACTCAGATGCCCACCTTAGCAGAAAGGCCATACCTAACCCCCCTACATAAACAGCACCCCTTCCCTCTCTAGCTGAACCCTTTCTAGCCCCTCTTGCCCTCATTCATTCATCTTTATAGCACTTATCCCCATCTGATATATATTTTGTTTCCCGTCTGTCCCACTCTTTTCCAAGTAAACTCCATGGGAGTGAGGGCTTTGTTTTATCCACTGCTGTTTCCCCAGTGCTAGAACAGTCCAGGCACACGGTAAGCTGAAGGAACCCATGGATTTTATGTGTGGAAACGGAGGGTTCCGTTTTTGGCTAAGCAGCTGGGTCGGTGTCAAGCACTGTGAAGGAGAAGCTTGCAGGGCGGGGTCAAGTGCTGCACCGCAGCCAGGTTAAGTTGAAGAGGCAACACGCTCCCCAGGGGAATCCATCCTCCAGCTTGGCTTTATCACCATCTACGTGCTACTGATTCCCCGAACTATATCTGCAGCCCAGATCTTTTTACTGAGCAACAGATTCACATAGATAACTGCCTACACGGTATCTCCACATGGACCCTCAGACTCAGCATGTATAAAACTAACCGAAATCCCCCGTTTAACACTCAAACAAATTATTCCTCCTCCAGTGTTAAATGGCACCATCGTCCACCTGGTACCTCAAGCTAGAAACCTTGCAGTCTTTCTCAGCCCCTCCTGCACAGATCCCTACCCGGTTGCTTACCAAATCCTACAGATCTGATCTCCTAAATACCTCGTGAACGCTTTGACTCCTCCCTTCCATGGATTATGCTACTTCTCCATTCCAGGCCGCCATCATCTCCTTCCTGCCTGGTCATCTATGATAGCCTCCCAAAGACTGATTTCTCCTTGTTAACTCTTGCTCTGCTGTAATACAGCATTCAGTAAATGCTTATCCAAAACACCTCCTCAACCTATTTACAACCACAGAAGATTCTGTTTTCACTACTGACCAATTTAGACACAAGAGCATCTAGGTCCAAAACACAAGAAAGCAACCAAAACACGATAATGCCATGGGGAAAACCCTCCAGTTTTATTTATCTGTTTCCGGTTTTTTAAAGTTACGTGTCTCACATTTCAGTTTAATAAATTACAAAATCGTTTCCAGAAGACACAGTTGTCTCCTAATACCATACCTGAATAACAGCACTAAACCAGCACGTATTGCCAACGTTTTTCAGCCCAACGGGCCAACCATCAACTCGCCTCCAGTCGTTGGGATTGGGATTTTCTCCCCAGACTTCACAGCGTTTTCTCTTTGAGCGTTTAGTTTCTGCAGAGGTTGCCTCGTGCATCCTATATCGTGCCAACATACCACACATCAAAAAAGAAAAGAGTTAAACAACAATATACTATATGGAGGACGCAGGTAAGCTGTCACGGGTAATTCAAAATGCCAGATAAACTATTTACTGGGTAACCACTGGCTATATAATAACTAGAAGGTTGCAACATAAGTGAAAAGGTTTAAACATCGAGTGGTTAATCCTGCCATAACAGAGATTATTACTAACAAGGGCCCTGATGGAACTGAGTTGAGACTCAAGACTATTTATGGCTACCATATTAAAAGTTTTACATTTCAACAATAGTGCCTTATCTCAGACCTTGCCACTGAAAGAGGCAGAGAGACACTCAGCTAAAGATAAGAGCCTCGAAATTGCTTAGCACACAAACCATGGCCCTATGTTTCCCTGAAAGAAACAACTTGGCAGTATGAGGGGATAAACGTGTCTGGAAACTGACTGGCCACCACTGGAACTGGATATCTGTGAACAATACCAGACAATCACCAAATCAGTACCAATGCAAAACATATATCCCCCTAGTCCTAGGGGAGCTGAGTGATAACTTTCATTTTCAATAGCCAACAACAAAACGTTCAAAGTTTACAAAGGCTCAAAGTTAATAAAGAGAATACATATTTATCAGATATTTGCCCTAGACGGTTTTTTCTCCCCTAGCAAATGTGAACTACAAAACCTTGCAGGCTTCTACTCGACTCAAAGACCACAGGCTGCAATAATACCCTTATCATATTTAGCTTCTTCAAAAGTGAACCAAAGAGTAAGTAAGCTAATGTGAATTTAAATTTTCTCATAAAACAAATTTCATTTAGGTGCAATTAAAGAAGCTTGGCAGAACTGTTTCACAGAGATACGGCCTTTGACCTACACACTAATGTGCAGAGCAAAGATTATAAATTAAATCAATAACCTGTTAAGATCTCTTCCATCAGCTTGAATTTTGGGGGACTCCAGCAGACTCAAAGCAATGGCGGCCTGAAGATCATCTTTGTTATCATGAGTAAGGTCTATTACTTCTGTAAGATAAATAGAAATTTAATTAGTCTACATGCAGGAAACATTGCCTTTCTGTTTGTATTGTAGGAAAAAAGGTAAAAGCATTCACAAAATTAGATACACTCCCTAGCTCTCAATACAATGGCTCATCTGTGTAAAAACAACTTTATTACTCTATGCTAGAGTCAAATGAATAACTTACAGCTACACTGTAACCTTATGATTAGCTAATAGTACAGTAATAACAAGCTGCTAAAATGCAATGAATCAAATACCCCCTTTTGCAGTCTTACTTCACAGAGTCAGAAATATACCCCATACCTGTAGGTTAAATAGTCTCTTTACTTATCATTGTAAAATATCAGCTAAAAGTTGAACATTCAAATAATGGATATTTTCAATCTCACACAAACTATTCTAGAGAACAGAGAATATACTCCTCAACTCATTTTATGAAGTCAGCATAACACCTTGGTATATCACAAACCAATCAAGAACAGTAAGAGAGAGGAAAAATGACAAACTCACGCATGATCACAGATGCAAAGAGCCTGAATAAAAGCAAATAGAATCCTGCTAACACACCAAAAAAGATTATATATTAAGACCAAGCTGAATTCACTGTAGGAATGAAAAACTGAGTTAATGTTAGAAAATAGACCAGTAAAATCCACTATCTTAACAGTTAAAGGAAAAAATGATCATCTCAATAGATCCAGAAAAAGTATTTTATAACATTCAACCTCCATTAAGGAATAAAAACTCCAAGCCAAGTAGGAAGAGAAAAGAATATTTTTAGACTGAGAAAGAATATCCATGGAAAGCCCACAGCAAACTTTACACTTAATCGTGAAATGTTAACACACATTTCCTTTAAAACCAAGACTAAGACAAAGATGTCTGTTGTGAGGGCTTTTATTCACCATGGTTCTGAAAGTTCCAGGCAGTGTGATAAGAAAATAAAATAAATTTTAAAAAATAATAAAGATTGCAAAATAAGAAACAAATCTGTCATAATTCACAGATAATGATCACCTACAAGGGAAACCCAAAATGATTTATGGAAAATAGTTATAATTAATAAGAGATGGTTAACACCATTGTAAAGCAATTATACTCCAATAAAGATGTAAAAAAAAAAAATAAGAGATGGTTAGATAAAAGATCAATCAACAAAAGTTGAATGAATTTCTATACATGAGGAATGAAATACTTAATTTATAAAGAAAAAAACCACAAAGAACACAAAGCTAAAAATCAAGACCTTGTGCTACCGGCATAAGAACAAACATATGGATCGATGGAACAGAATCAGTGGGACTGAATTGACAGTCCAGGAATAAACCTCACAGTTATAGTCAACTGATTTTCAACACAGGTACCAAGACAATTCAATAGAGAAAGAGTGACTTTTAACCCCTCCTTCACATCATTTACAAAAATGAACCCAAAGTGGATCAAGCCCTCAAGATAAGAGCTAAAACTACAAAACTCTTAGAAGTAAACAGGTATATCTTCATGACCTTGGATTAGACAATGGCATCTTCGAATCAAAGCACAAGCAGTGAAAGAAAAAATTGGTAAATCTGACATCATCAAATAAAAATCTTTGGGCTTCAAAGGACACCATCAGGATAGTGAAAAGACAACCCACAGAATGAAAGAAAAATTTTGCAAATCATGTATCTAGTAAGGAACCTATATACAGAATACATAAACTCCTGCAACTGAATAATAAAAAGACAAACAGCCCAACTTTCAAAATAGGAAAAGAATTTCATTAGACATTTCTCCAAAGAAGATACACAAATGGCCAATAAGCACATGAAAAGCTGCTCCACATCGTTAGCCATTAAGGAAATGCAAATCAAAACCACAATGAGATTAACATTTCACACCCACTTGGACAGCTAAATAACAAGTGTTGGTGAAGATGTAGAGAAATTAGAACCTTGTGTAGTGCTGGTGGGAATGTAAAATGGTGCAGCTGCTGTGGAAGTTAGAAGAATGGAGGCTGGCAGTTCTTCAAAAAGTTAAACATAGAAAGTTTCATGACATTGATTTCTTGGATATGACACCAAAAGCACCGACAAAAACAAAAATCAACAAATGGGACTAAACCAAACTTAAAAACTTTAAAGCATGAAAGGACACAATCAAAAGAGTCAAAAGGCAACCTACGGAATGGGAGAAAATATTTGCCAATCATGTATCTGATAAAGGGTTAATATCCAGAGTATATAAAGAACTCCTACAACCCAACAACAACAAAAAATCAACTAATCTGATTTTAAAATGGGCAAAAGACTTGAACAGACATTTCTCCAAAGATGATGTAATATGGATAACAGACATATGAAAACATGCTCAATGTCACTAATCATCAAAGAAAATGCAAATTAAAACCACTATGTGATAATGCCTCCCATCCATTAGAATGGCTATCAAAAAAACAAAAACCAGAAAATAACAAGCATTGGTGAGGATGTGGAGAAATTGGAACCCTTTTGCACTGTTGGCAGGATTATAAAATGGTGCAAATGCTACGGGAAACAGTGTGGAGGTTCCCGTACTTTTTAAAAAATTAAAAGCAGAACTACCATATCATCGAGCAATCTCACTTCAGGGAATATATCCAAAATGAAAAATCAGGGTCTCAAAGAGCTGTTTGCACATCCACGTTCAAATGGCACCTATTCACAAAAGCCAAGAGGTGGAAGCAACCCAAATATCCATTGACGGATAAATGGATAAACAAAATTTGGTATATACATACAATGGAGTATTATTCAACCTTAAATAGGAAGGAAATTCTAACGTGCATCTGAATGAACTTTGAAGACATTATGCTAAGTGAAATAAGCCAGCCACTAAAGAACAAATACTGTAAGATACCACTTACATAAGGTACTTAGAGTAGTCAAAATCATAGAAAACAGAAAGTAGAATGGTGGTTGCTAGGAGCTGCGGGACGGGGTAATGGGGAGTTACTGTTTAATGGGTAGAGTTTCAGTATTGCAAGACAAAAAAAGAGTTCTGGAGATGAATGGTGGTGATGGTTGCACAATGACATGAATGTACATAATACCACTGAACTTTAAGATGGTTATGATAGTAACTTTTATGTGATGTGTATTTTACCATAATAAAAAAAATTGAAAAGAAAAAAAAAAGGAAATCCTGTCACATGCCATTGCATGGATGAACATTGAGGACATTATGTTAGGTGAAATAAGCTAGTCACAAAAAAATAAATACTGTATGATTCCACTTATATGAGGTATCTAAAGTAGTCAAATTCACAGAAACAGAAAGCAGAAGGCTGTTACTGGGGGCGGGGAGGGAGCAAAGGGTTGTTTAATGGGAATAAAGTTTCAGATTTATAAGATGAAAAAGTTCTAGAGATCTTTTATACAATAATGTGAATATACTTAACACTACTGAACTGTACACTTAAAAATGGTTAAAATGTGGGACTTCCCTAGCAGTCCAGTGGTTAAGACTCTACTTCTACTGCAGGGGGCAGGGTTCAATCCCTGCTCAGGGAACTAAGACCCAGCATGCCACGTGGCATGGCCAATAAATAAATTAATTAATTAATTAAAACTGATGCAAAAAAAAAAAAAAAAATCCATGATGAAAAAATTTTTTTAAAAGGTTAAAATGTAAATTTTATGTTAATGTGTTTTTTTAACTACAATTTAAAAAAAATAATTCCAAATAATAAATTATGAAGTAATGATAGATAAAATATTGCCATTTTGAAATCTCCAATAAAATATAGAACCTAAGCAATCATCACCAATAGTGGCTGGAAATACTAGGTGGGGAATTTTATGATAAATTAATCAAACTAACAATCTGAACACACTAACAATTTTAACAACACAAAAAGAGGGTGACCAGACATTATTTTCTTCTTGATACGACAAAATAGAAGAAATACACACAACACTACCTATGACTTTGTCATGCCAGATAAGCATCTAAATTAATAGGAAAGACAGAGGACATAAAAATCCATTAAAGGATACCACAGGAATGCAATCATGTGGTATCATGCAAATCCTGTCATGTGTGAAACATGACAGAACAAAGGACTTTATTTCTTCTAACATTAAACTGCAAGAAAAAAAGAGAGGAGGACTATATAGATAAAAGGGATCTTAAAAAACATTTCAAACATACTTTAATGTTTTCATTTTATGTGGATCATTATTCTCACAAACCAATTACAAACATATTGTTAGTGAGACAATCAGGGAAATTTCTACACTGGTATTTGACGAGATTAAGAAATTGTTATTAATTTTTAAGTGTGATAATATTGTTGCAGTTATGAAAAAAGAGTCCTCCTTTAGAATTTTTTTTTTAAGTTAAACACAGAATTGTTATATGACCTAGCAATTCCACTCCTAGGTATATACCCCAAAGAATTAAAAACAGATACTCAATGAAATAGAATGGAAAACATGAAAATCGGATATAACACAGAGCTAATACTGCAAATCAGTGGGTAAGTATAGCCTATTCAATAAAAGGTCCTGGACCAACTGAATAGCTGGAGGAAGTGGGGGGGGTGGATCGAACCATATTTCTATCTTATGCCTTACCAAGATAATTCATTTCAGATGAATTAAAGATTTAAATGTGAAAAGCAAAACATTACAATTTTAGAAGAAAATATAACAGAATATCCTATAACTTCACAATATAGGAGTTCTTAAACAAAAAACACAAACCACAGCAGAAGATTAATAAATGGAAGCTATTTGTTAGTTCGTCACCATAGTGTAAAAACACAAGTCATCAACACGGAGAAGGTATCTGCAACACCCAAGTCCAGAAAAATGGGTTAACATCAAGAATATAAGGTCATTATCAATAAGAACATCAAGAATCAATAAAAAGAGGCAAACAAACAGAAAAACCAGCAGAAGACACGAAGAGAAATTTCACATGAGGAAACATGAATGGTCAAAAGGGAAAAGATGCTCAATCTCATAATTTAATTTTTAAAAATTCTAATTAAAAACAAGATTATCATTTCATATCAAAAAGACAGGCAACAATTTTACAATCTAACAAATTTGAGAGCAAGAGTTACCCTCAAACCCTGTTAGTGGGAGTATAAATATGTAAAAAAATCACTTTGGGGACTTCCCTGGTGGCACAGTGGTTAAGACTCCGCACTCCCAATGCAGGGGGCCCAGGTTCGATCCCTGGCCAGGGAAATAGATCCCACATGCATGCCGCAACTAAGAGTTTGCATGCCACAATTAAGGAGCCCACCTGCCGCAACTAAAGGAGCCCACGGGCTGCAACTAAGGAGCCTACATGCCGCGACTAAGACACGGCACAACCAAACAAATAAATAAATACGAAAAAAAAAATCACTTTGGAAAATAATGTCACTAATAATAGCTACTAAGTTGAAGATGAGCACATCTTAATACTCACCAATTACACTGCTAGGCATATACACTAAGGAAACTCTTGCATACATGCACAAGAAACATAAATCAAAATAGCTCACAGCAGCCTTGTTTACAACAGCAAAAAAATTCAAAACAACCCCAAAGTCAATCAACAAATATATCAATTCTGTTGTATATTCAGACTAAGAAATACTACACAACAGTCAAAAGAAATAACTACAGGTACAACCAACATGGATGCGTCTAGAAAAGAAAAATGTAGATTGAAAAAGTCACTACGTGCACCAAAAGACATATACAAGAATATTCACAGCAGCATTATTCAGAATAGCTCAAAATTGCAAACAGCTCAAATATCCATTAACACCACCTTGCACAGCTGATAGATCCCTCCTCCTGGAAGCCTCTTTGGCCTCCAGAGTACCACTCTCCTGGTCTTCCTCCTACTCCCCTGTACGCTCTTCACGAACTCCCACCCCCACCCTGCCCCCCGCCCAGACATCTCAACACTGGAAGCTGGAAGCGTCTACTGCTGAACCTTTTCTCTTTTCTATACCCACTCCCTTGGAGCTCATCCCTTCTTGTAACTTTAAGTACCATTTACAGGTTTATGATTCCAAGTTTTATCCATCTCCAGCCCAGATCTCTCCCCTGAACTGCACACTAGGACCTCCACTGCCTTTTTGATACTCCACCTGGATGTCTAACAGGCATCTCAAACTTAATATTGCCAAAACCGATCTCCTCATTTTCCACCCCAAATCTGCTCCATCTGCAATTATTCCCATG
Source organism: Eschrichtius robustus (assembly GCF_028021215.1). Classification (NCBI taxonomy): domain Eukaryota; kingdom Metazoa; phylum Chordata; class Mammalia; order Artiodactyla; family Eschrichtiidae; genus Eschrichtius; species Eschrichtius robustus. Next base: position 18,622,361 of record NC_090834.1, on the reverse strand, counting down.
TCAGTTAAGTGCAACTCATCCTTTCAGCTCCTTAGGAAAAAAACCTGGAGTCATCTTTAACCCCTCTCTTTCTTTCACAACCCTCAGATCCTTTGTAAGCAAATCCTGTAGAGCAAGCACTTGTCACCCTTCCACCACTGCATCCTGGCCCACACCGCCTTCATCTGCAATAGCTTCCTGAGTCGCCCTGGGCTCCCTGCTCTGCCCCATGCTCACTACTCCCTCCCACACATTCTGTTCTCAACAGAGCAGCCAGAATGATCTTTAGCCAAAGGAAACCAGTTTACAGCATTCCTCTGCACCAAACTCTCCAATGGCTAGTCCTCTAAGTCAGAGTAAATGCCAAGCAGCTATGAAGGCTCTGCAAGATCTGCCTCCCATTTGTTCCCTCAATGGCCTCATCTCTCACAGGGCAGCAATTCCTGTTTCTTTTGTTCATCTGCAGTGCCTAAAAGAGTGCTTGGCACATAATAGGGGTTCATTAAATAAGTGCTGAATGAATAGAACCATTTAAGTGCTGAGAACTGTGCCTGGCGCCTAGTAATGGCTCAGTAATTAGCCATTATTACTACTATTTCCGAAGGGTTGATGTGATGGAAAGGACACTCACAGAAACTCATCTCTTACTCTCTGCTAGTTCAGAGCGGGACCAAGCCAGGATATACCTACTTGCTAATTCTTCTTTGCTGGCAGCGCTGCCCGCTACTTCAGATGGTTCTGTAGCAGCAGTCTCCTGGCTGGGCTCCTTAACTCTTTCGTCAGTGAGAAGGCTGACTGCCCGGGTGATGTCACCATTACTGGCCTGAGGGGAGGAAAAAAAGAGAAATTTCAAAAGTAAAGCATCACAGCATTTAAAATAAGCAGCAAGTTATAACTCTTACTACCCTGGTGACATACTGAATAAGTCTAGGCATAATTCTAGGGTATAAAGGAGGAAACAGAGTACAGTGGAGGATAGTAGGTCTATTATGCTTAAAGCACTGCTATTAAACTCCTAGTTACAGGAAGGGAGTTGCCATGCTCTGATTTCCCACAACATGCAAACAAGAATGAAATCTCACTGCTTTGGCTACTATGCTGCCTGATTTCACAGAATAGCTAAGGCATGATGTATCAAAAAGGGGGCTGGCGATTAACACAGAGATTCTACATGAAGTCAGCCCCTACAGTAAAGGTGCCAAACAGGAATCATATTCTGTAGTGATGACCATACTTCTATTTCATTTTAACTTTTTAAACTTTTCTTAGGAAAAAATTCTAACATACACAACAGGAGAGGGAATGTATAATTGAACCCCATGTGCCTATCACTCAGCTTCGATAATTACCGAGCCCTGGTCAGTCTTATTTTACCTATTCTGCCTCTCCTCCCCCAGATACTCTGAAGCAAATTCTAAGTGTCTTATCTTTCGTCAGTCAACATTTCAGAATGTATCTTTTTAAAAAAATATAACCCATAATGCTATCCTCACACAAATAACCGGTTCAAATTTCCCTGACCTCAAATACCTTTTAGTTCGAATCAGGATCCACAAAAGGCCCATACAGTACAGTTAGTTGACAGGTACCTTAAATCTCTGTAGGTTTCCCCCGCACCGTGAGTCTCTCCCCTCCTCAACTTTTTCCTGCTCTTATAATTTACATGTTGAAGATGCTGGGTCATTTGACCTTGAGAACTTCTGTCCCTATACGTATGCACTTTCATTTTGGCATAAATATAGCTTTAACTGACATAACTGATACGAACAACAGTTTTAAAACCTGTTGACTAATAGAGGCCTTGAGACTAACCTTCAGAGCTTCATGAAGAAAAGAAGGGTCCTGAATGCCCGTGATTTCCCTCAGTTGATTTAACAGCATTTGGCAGCTCTACATTTGAGAAACAGAAAGAACACAGACATGTGTCAATCGGAAAGTAAACCTGGATACATTTAAAGAATAGACACCAGCATCTTGGGTAAACAGGTTTGAGACTTGCATTGTTTACTTTAAAAAACCAACAAGATCCAAGGAACAAGGTACTGACTGTCAGACACATTCTGAAATGCCAAATGTATTGCTCTTTTAAAAGCTTAATCATGGAAAATGCTTTTGGCATTTGTGGACAAAACATGAGTAAATAGCAAAACTACAAATACATAAAACATTTAAATGTAATATTCTAGCCTTAATGGACGCTTCAAGTGCCTCAGGTTTCTCTCTGTGAGCAGTACGTAAGTAGGTCATTATAAGGAGTCCAGGGAATTTGCATGGATGTGAAGATGTGCTATTTTAAGCTTCACTGCACATGCCATTTGTGTGTGTCATTTTTCACTGACATTAAGTTTCCAATCATGTAATTAACAAACAATACCACCAATGTCATATTTGAAACTTTAGGTTTGATTGCTTAAAAAAATGTATAGATAAAGCTAGAATTTTCTGAACTATAAATACAATTGCAGAGGGAATAAAGTATGGAATGTTTTCTCTTCATTAATCTGAATCATGGAAAAACCCTTCTTATTAACTTCCAGCTACAAGATCAGTTTATAACCCTTTTCAGCCTTAAAGTCTTCAACTGACAAGTGAACACAGACAAGTTAACACAGAACACCTATTTACAAGTAAGCTTTTAAACCATTTAAACAATTGGCTGGCCCAAGTGAAGACACAGTGATCTTACAGAAGAATACTGAAAACGAAATAGCTCAGATTTAATCCAGTGAGAAGAAACCTAATTTATTCTTAACATTGTCCTAGAATGAAGCCCCGATTCAATACTTGATGCTTGACCATTAACTGTCTTTCAGTTAGTCCTATGTCTCCAAGAGGCGGTCTAGCTCACTGCCAGCTCTAATAGAAACAGTATCCTCTGTTCTTCAACAGCTGAGGGCCCAATGCAACACTCAAGCAGCACACCACTAGAAATAACGAACTGAAACACCCCTGTACAGTCCTTGGAAAATCATCAACAGTCTTTCTGTTCTAGTCACAGGTCATCGTCATGGGCTAGAAATGGAACCCTACGCTGCTGAGCCCAGCAGTTCTGGAGGCTGTGAGTCTGTCAAAGGCAGTCACCGCCTGGGCACTGCTAGAGCGACTCTCACACTAAGAGGCATCCAGATTTAACCTTTGAAAACACTGAAAACACAGCATGTGATTTTTAGAAAAATAAAGTATTAAAAAGTTTGTTTCCAAACAAATTCAAATTCCATTGATCGTATTGTATAAAAGTGTGTGAATCTATATAGGTCAATCATAACCAATTTTCTAAAAAATCCAAATCAATGTACCCAAAAAAGGGTGGAATAAAAGGAAGAGGAAATGGGTAGCCTATCAGCCCTGAACTGGAACCAAGAAGGTAAGAGTGGGATAGACAATCACATCTTCACCTCAAATTACTCTGTGCACCAACGGATGCAGGAGTCACAGAAGACAATCCCAGTTAAAAAATAGCTCACACCCACTGCTTACTTTTAGCCAGGTGCTGTTCAAAACACTTCATATGTATTAACTCATTTAACCCTCCTAACAAACCTGTGAGATAGACACTGCGCCCATTTGACAGAAAACTGAGGCATAGAGAGGTTAAGTAACTTACACAAAGTTATTGCTAGTAAGGGGTGGAGCTGGGATTTGACCCCAGGCTGCCTGACTCCAGAGTCTGCACTCTAACCTCTATGCCATGCTGTATCTGAGAAGACAAAGAAAACAGGCAAGAATACCTATTTAATGCAAAACAATGCAAACATTTTATTCTTATATTTTGACCTTGATCTCTGCATCTTAACAAGTTTCCTATTTTTATTTTAGCTGCCCTTATATAATCACAATTTTGATTACTCAGTAGTACAATCAGTTCCAAATAAGCTATCATTAGGAAGTAGAGAGGTAAACACTATATAATGGATGGAATCTAAGGTGCCATCAGTTATAAAAAGCACCATTATTTTATGCACCACCAAAGATAAAAACGGCTGCCACTTAAATGCCTTCATGACAGTGAAGTGTGACGAAGTCCTTCATGACAGTCCTAGGAGCCAATGCCTTCATGACAGTCCTAGGAGACACATGAATCGGTCACATCAGCTTCTTGTAGTTCCAAAATGTCTCATTTATGTTGAGAAACAGAGCAATTCACCCTACTTCCAGGTGCACTGCCTGGCATGCAATAGATAATTCTTTGGCATATTTCTCAGCAACAACAACAAAAAGCTTAAAACACCTATAGTATCTTCCTTTCTGAGGTCCCATAATGCACTTGATTGTAGCTTTGCAAGAAAATTTGAAACTGTAATCATTCCTCCAATGACAAATATTTTACTTCACATGAAATCAAATCTGTACCCTGCTATTCTATTCTATGCCTTTCTTCATAGTTTTTTCGATCTTTTTAAAGCCCTTTTAAATGGCAAGTAAACTAACCGTGCGGTACCAAGAGTGCATATAACCCGACTGCCATGACGGCAGGAACAGCTATGACTCAGCCCACACATGCGCAGACTATGATAACTACACCACATGTGCTACTTGGATGATAGTAAATGTAAGGACCATCTCAATTTCAGAGATCTCAGAATGCCAAATAAATGCTAATCAATGAAATACGGTATTGAAATGATAAATAATTTACTAACCATTACATTTGGCTGTAGGTTAAAGTCCCACTCCTCTGTCTCCACTTTGTAACAGGTAGCAGTGGACATTAACACATCTAGAATAATACACTCAGGAAAGGAAAATAAACTCTTAGTTTCCCTTTTTTAAAAGCTATTGGGCAGAGATGACAGCTACATAAAATCATTTTGTACGGTGTCAAGAACGACGTTACATTCATCTTACCTCCTTCAAGAACTCTGGTCCCTTACTATTCTCTCCCTCTCCCATGTTGAGGGAACGAATGAGCCTGCGAAGGAATAGGACTTACTGGCTTTACCTGGTATTTCTCACCATGTGGTTTCCTAACTGTTTTAAGTGAAATTCCTGCCTCTGTAAAGGCAAGAGTCACACAACACACTACCTGATTTGAATTAGCCATAGGACAGTGCTACTAACAATTGTAACTAACACTTACTGAACGCCTTTCTGTCAGGAACCTTAGATGCCTCACACACACATGTAATCCTTGGAACAACCCTAAAAAAGTTAAGAATCATTATCTTCATTGTGCAAATTAGAAAACTAAGGTTTACAAAACCTATTTTGTCATCAAATGTCTTGAATTAAAAGATTAATCAAAAATAACTAACAGTCTGAATACCAAGTTTCACAAGGATTAAGCTATGCTAGTGATACACATAAACAACTGCTATGATGTGACTCAGTCTTATAAATATTTAGGTAAACCTAAATTCTCACACAGACAACGCAAATCCTGATCAGTACTATATATGACCTGTTAATTTTACCACAACAGACAAGCTAAGCTCATTAGGATCCTACTGTATTACTAACTCAGTTTCTTCTGGAACTTCACAGGAAGCTGATTTAAATATTAACTTCACCCTAACTATGATGCTAAATATAAAGTACACACCCAACATGAGACAAGACAAAGCCTGTGCTCCAGTCATAATGAAGTCAAATAACTGGCAAGAGCCAACATGTTTGCATTTCCTTAGCTAACTACACATTATTTTCATAAAACAAAGAGTACTCTCTTTTCTTGCCCAGAGGCAGTGAAAAAAGACAGGCACACACAAATCTCTAGAAAGAAGGAACTCAAGCTTTCCGACCTCAACTACTCCGTGGTTTTGGTGCAAAACTTCTCAGGACTGAGGTTTTCTTAAAGCAAAGACAATAACTCACCTTACAGTAAGCAATAAACAGGATTAGTCACCCAGTAAAACATTAAACTATGAAGTTTTATAGTCCTAATCCTACTGCAACTAAATTAAAACTCTTTGATCAGCAAATTAGTGAGATTACTAATCTCACAATCTTCAAATACCCAGTTTAGCACTGTGATGAGGCGCTTTCTAGATTATTCCATTCCTTCAAACAGGGATGCTATTTTCATCATTCTGATGCACACATTTCCTGATCTCAACTGTCTATTTTTACAAAGCCATTTCTAAATTTAAAACTAAGTACATAATTGATAAATGTTACTTTACTCCAAAGAACTACCAAGGTGTGCCTAATAAAATTTCCTCCAAAGTTAAAGATCTGGTTTTCTAATTTTAAAATTAAACTTAAATACCCAAGGAAACCAAAGGAATAACTTTAGGAGTCAAAGAAAATATAGAGCAGCAACTCCAGAAACCCAACCTACACAACAGGGTCTTAACAACACAGTCTGAGACTGCCGCTAACCTTTCCAACTTTCACGAAACAAGGAACAAGTCCACAAAAGCCCTGGTATTTTTTCACTTTTTCTCCCAGCAACAACTCCATGTTGGTCCAATTTACTCATAACATAGAAATCTAAAGTGCCTTATGACTCTACAATTGACAAATAGCATTTTTTTAGTGGATGAAACTAAATCTCCCGAAATGGGCTACTTGATAACTTATTTTAATGGTGCAAAAATTAGGTACGGGATGAAAATCACTGTTTCAGTTCATCAACTGACTTAAAGTTTTTAAAAAGCATTAAAAGTTTTTAAAAGTTAGCCAATTCTAAATGGTATAGAGGGGTTTAAACTAAAATTAAAAGCAAGAAAAAAAAGAACTAATCATTATTTACTCAAATTTTTTCATCTTTTTTTTTCACATTAACTGAGCAGGAAATTCTAACAGCACAGAAAGATATAAAATGAAAGGGAAATTTCCCTCTTCCTCCCATCCAGTCCCATTTCCCAGGAGTAACCACTATTAATAGTTTCTGACATATCTTTCCAGAAATGGTCTATGCACACAAATATATTCTTTCATACTATACATCCTGTCCTGCATCTTGTTTTTTTTCTTATTTTTTATTTTTTTATTTTTTTTATTTTTTATTTTTTTTTATGGCTGTGTTGGGTCTTCGTTTCTGTGCAAGGGCTTTCTCTAGTCGTGGCAAGCGGGGGCCACTCTTCATCGCGGTGCGCGGGCCTCTCACTATCGTGGCCTCTCTTGCTGTGGAGCACAGGCTCCGGACGCACAGGCTCAGTAATTGTGGCTCACGGGCCTAGTTGCTCCACGGCATGTGGGATCTTCCCAGACCAGGGCTCGAACCCGTGTCCCCTGCATTGGCAGGCAGATTCTCAACCACTGCGCCACCAGGGAAGCCCCTTTTTCTTACTTTTGAATACATTAAGACAATATTTTTTTCATTTCTTTAAATACATATGTGCCCCAACTAAATACAACAAACGAGGCCAGGAAACTGTTACAATAAGGTCTTATGAAATGTGTCTTCAAAAATTAAAGAAAATGCCATTCAGCAATCTACTGCTAAGGTTTATTGAGAAACTAAGAAAATATGGGAAAAGATATAAGAAATCAAGTTTACATGGTTATAGTTTTAGAAACCTAACAGTAAAATTTTAAGTTATTATGTGTGTAATACATAATACTATGTGTGTAATACTCAGTGTGTAGTTTCCATTTTTGATAAATAACAGGGACCAGAGAGGTGATGTGGGATTGGATTATAAAGGGTTCTAAATGTCAGGATGAGTTTAGACTTGATCTAATGAACAATGAAAAATTATTACAGGTTCCTCAGCAGGGAAGAAATATGAGGGGTAGAAAAGGTACTTTAAGGGGATTCATCTAGCACATGTCAACAACTAGTTTAAAGTGGGATGAGCCTAGGGAAAGAAAGCTTAACCATGAGTTACAGGGCTACTGAATAAACCAAGTGTGATGAGAGAGGTAGGAAGCTGGCAGGAGAAATGGAAAGGTAGAGTATACTCTGCACATCTCAAAGAATGAAGAGATAAAGCTTAGCCAAATATTTGAAAATGGATGCCTAAGAGAACGTGATTGATGAAGACATGAAAGGAAACCAGTAAAAACCAACCAATGTAATATGCCACACTAACAGAATGAAGGGGATAAAAACACAGTTATCTTGGTCGATGCAGAAAAAAATCCAACACCCTCTGATGATAAAAACAATCAGGAAACTAGGAACAGAAGGTCATTTCCTCAACATGATAAAGAGCCTTTATTAAAAAAAACTCACAGTTAACATCATTCACAATGGTGAAAGACTGAAAGAGTTCCCCCTAAAATCAGTATGAATACAAAGAAGCCCACTTTCACCAATGTTATTCAACATTATACTAGAAGTCCTAGCCAGAGCAATTAGGCAAGAAAAATAAATAAAAGGCACCCACACTGGAAAGGAAAAAGTAAAACTATCTCTATTCACAGATGACAATATATAAAATCCCAGAGAATCCACAAAAAAGTCACTAGAGCTAATAAATTAATTCAGCAAAGTTGCAGAGTACAGGATCAACAGGCAAAAATCAGTTGTGTTTCTATATAGCAGCAATGAACAATCTGAAAAGGAAATTTAGAAAACAATTACACTTACAATAATATCCAAAAGAATAAAATACCTAGGAATAAATTTAGCCAAGGTGAAAGACTTGTACACTAAAAACTACGTAACACTGAGAAAGAACTTAAAGGAAACCTTAATGAATGGAAAAACATCCAAGTTCATGGATTGGAAGACTGTATCAGTCAGGGTTCTCCAGAAAAACAGAACCAATAGGGCACATGTGTGTGCAAGCGTGTGAAGAGACCCTGTATTCCTAGTTTCCTGTGTGTGTGAATTAAGAAATTTATTATTAGGAATTGGATCTTGGGATTATGCAGGCTGAGAAGTCCCAAGATCTGCAGTTGGCAAGCTGGAGAACCAGCCAAGGGTGTCATTCCAGTCAGATCTGGAAAGCCTGAGATCCAGGAGAGCTGATGATATAAGTTCCAGTCTGAGGGCAGGAGAAGACCTGCACCCAGTCAGGTAGGTAAAGTTTCCTCTTACTCAGCCTTTTTGTTCTATTCAGGTTTTCAGCTGAAGGGGTAAGGCCCACAGACACTAGGGAGGGCAATCAGCTTTATTCGGCCTACCAATTCAAATGCTAATCTCATCCAGAAGCACCCTTGCAGACATACCCAGAATAATGTTTGACTAAATGTCTGCACACCTCCTGATCTAGTCAGGCTGACACATAAGACTAATCATCACAAAGATTTAATATTGTTAAGATATCAATACCACCCAAAGTGATCTACAAATTCAGTGTAATCCCTATCAAAATTCCAATGGCCTTTTTTGCAGAAATGGAAAAGCTGATCCTCAAATTCATATAGAATTTCAATGGACCCTGAATAGCCAAAACAATACTGAAAAAGAACAAAGTTAGAGGACTCACACTTTAAGATTTCAAAACCTACTACAAAACTACAGTAATCATGACAGTGTAGTACTGGCATAAGGACAGGCATATGGACAAATGAATAAGAATTGGGAGTCCAGAAAAAAACCATACATCTATGGTCAACTGATTCTTGACAAGGGTGTCAAAACCATTTGATGGGGAAAAAATATTCTCTTCAAAAAATGGTACTGGGGGTGCTGTAGGGATAAGATTGATGGTGTTTAAGAGTACAAACTTGTAACAAGTACTAAAATAGTCACAGAGATTTAATGTACAGTTTATTGAACGTAGACAATAATATTGCACTATAAGTATGTTATATGATAAATATCATTACAGGAGCAAACATATTATAATATACAAATTTACCAAAGTAACATGATGTACACCTTAAATTTACACACACCACAAACAAAAATGGTGCTAGGACAACTAGATATCCATTTCCAAGAGAGTAAAGTTTGACCCTTACATCACACAATATTCAAAAGCTTACTCAAAATGGATTAACAACCTAAATATAAGAGCTAAAACTATAAAACTCTTAGAAGAAAGTTAAAGGTAAATCTTCATTATCTTGAATTTGGCAATGGATTCTTTTTATATTATACCAAAAGCACAAGCAACAGAAGAAAAAATAGGTAAGTGGCACTTCATCAAAACTAAAAACTTTTGTGCATCCAAGGACATTATCAAGAAAGTGAAATGACAACCTACAGGATGGGAGAAAATATTTTCAAATCATAAATCTGATAAGGGTCTAGCATCCAGACTATATTAAAATTCTTACAATTCAAACCACCAAAGACAAACAAACCCAATTCAAAAATGAGCAAAGGACCTGAATAGCCATTTCTCCAAAGAAGAGATACAAATGGCCAATAAGCATAAGAAAAGATGCTTAACAACATTAGCCATTAGGAAAATGCAAATCAAAACTAAATGAGGAAGTGAGAGAGTGGCATGGACTTACATATACTACCAAATGTAAAATAGATAGCTAGTGGGAAGCAGCTGCATAGCACAGGGAGATCAGCTCAGTGCTTTGTGACCACCTAGAGGGGTGGGGTAGGGAGGGTGGGAGGGAGACACAAGAGGGAGGAGATATGGGGATATATGTATATGTATAGCTGATTCACTTTGTTATAAAGCAGAAACTAACACACCATTGTAAAGCAATTATACTCCAATAAAGATGTTAAAAAAAAAAAAGCAATAATGGACAATAACAAGTGTTTGGGGAGGATGTGGAGAAACTGGAACCCTTGTGCGTTGCTGGTGGGAACATAAAACGGTACAGCTGCTGTGCAAAAGTCTGGCAGTTCCTCAAAACATTAAACATAGAATTACCCTATGATCCAGCAATTCTACTTTTAGGTATATACCCCAAAGAACTGGAAGCAGGACTCAAAATATTCGTACGTGAATGTTCACAGAAGGACTATTCATAAAAAACAAAAGGTGGGAACAACTCAAATGTCCACCAATGGAAAAACAGATAAGATGTAATGGATACATAGAGTTGAATACTAGCCATTATTGAAAGGAATGAAGTACTGATACATGCTATAACTTGGATGAACCTCAAAAACATTAAACTAAGTGAAAGAAGCCAGACACAAAAGGTCACGTAGTATACAATTCCATTTACATGAAATATCCAGAACAGGTAAACGCAGAGACAGAAAGCAGACTGGTGTTGCCAGGGGGAGGGGGGAGGGGGAATAGGGAGTGACAGCTTAGCGGGTTTTCTTTTGGGGTGTTAAAAATATTTTGGAACTAGATAGAAGTGGTGGTTGTGTAATACTGTGAATATACTAAATGTACAGTTTAAAATAGTTAATTTTATATTATATGAATTTATTCAACTGAATAAAAAGGGAAAGCTTTGCACAATCACACGCATGCACATACACACACACACACACACAAAAGAAGAAAAAAGACACCAGGCAAGTACTAACTTGGGCTGGAATACTGAAAAAGGAAATATTTGTTTAGGACATCTCAAGTTTAACCTAACTACCAACCATCATGCAGCAGCTGCCAGCACCTATTCACTGCAGATCTTTAGTTTGACTTTGAATGTCTGGTATTTTGACCTCCCTTTTGATTATAAAGCCTTGATGGTGGAAATAGCACTAAGTAGCCCAGATTCTTAGCACACATTAGCCTCTAGGCAAATTTCAACTTTCTTGAGCATCAATTTCCACACGTGGAAAATAAAGTATACCATAAGCCTTGACAGCACTGGTGTGACTATGAAATGAAGTAATGCATACAGGAATTGTTACTAAAATGAAAAACTGATTTTTAAATGTAAAATATTGTGACCTGCCCATCTAACAAAACTCATCTAGAGGTTGTAGTAAAAATACTGATATCCTAGGAGAAAACTGCCTGTGCTATGGTTTGGGTTTTATCACTTACTAGCTGTGTCACTTTGCAAATTCTACTTCCCAGTCGCACTAAATTTTACTTCATAGGGTTGCTATATGGGTTCAATGAGAATAAATGTTAAAGTGCTTCATAAATTGTCCAAAAAGTCTGGATGCAGGACAAGTACAAGCTGGCTACAGCACACCCAAACTTATACATTTCTAACGAACTCCTAGGTGATGTGGATGCTGCTGGTCCGTGGACCATATTCCGAGTCGCAAGGAAGCAGAAGTCAGTGAAGGTGCCTGGGGGTTAGGCTCGGATAAGGAAGCTGTAAGAAAACTTAGGCATGTGAGGAGAGACATCTAAATCAGGGTTTCTTAAGCTCAAAATTATTGACATTTGGGGCCAGACAGCTTTTTGTTTAGGGGGGACTATCCTGTACACTGTGGGATGTTTCGCAGCATCCTGGCTTCTACTGGAGCATTCTCCCCCAGTAGTCACAATCAAAAAGGTCTCTAGGGCTTCCCTGGTGGCGCAGTGGTTGAGAATCTGCCTGCCAGTGCAGGGGAACACGGGTTCGAGCCCTGGTCTGGGAAGATCCCACATGCCGCGGAGCAACTGGGCCCGTGAGCCACAACTACTGAGCCTGCGCGTCTGGAGCCTGTGCTCCGCAACGAGAGAGGCCGCGATAGTGAGAGGCCCGCGCATCGCGATGAAGAGTGGCCCCCGCTTGCCGCAACTAGAAAAAGCCCTCACACAGAAACGAAGACCCAACACAGCCAAAAAATAAATAATAAATAAATAATAAATAAATTTAAAAAAAAAAAGGTCTCTAGACACCAATGATTTAGATTCATCTCTAAGAAATGAAGGGAGAAGGGAAGGGTACCTCTAACACTGAGAGAAAAAGAGATGCTGAAGAGGGCGGAAAAAAAACCCAAATATGAGACAGAGAGCTCTTAAGGTATCAGCAAGCTCAGTTAAGTAGAAAGGAAGGTTATCTATTTAGAAAGAGTGCAGGGAGGACTGAAAGTTTAAAACATCAGGAAGAGAGTTCTAGACAGTAATAGAAAGGATCTGACCCAAAACAGTGGGTTCACTGACTAAGAAGTAGGATCAGGGATTTCCTGGGCTCCTTGGAGTCAGAAGTGCCTGGGTTCAATCCTGGCTGTACCACTGACTAGCTTGGTGACCTTCGGCAAATTATTTAACAAGAAACAAGAAAATTTCCTGGAGTTGTCATAAGTACTGAGATAATATATGTTAAATTCGGAGCACAGAGTGTGGCATATAGTACATGATCAATTAATGTTATCTACTACTATTATCAGCGTCATTATTTTCCTTGAAAAATGTTTCACTTGGCTATTGCTTTAAATTTCTTGGATGAAACAAAACACATGGAAAGATCTTGCCTGGTGAGGTGTTACTTGTCAATGTGTTTTATAAATTTCCTAAAAGTACTGTGTGAATAGGAACTGTTTGTAGCTGGAGGCATGAGAGTTGTGGAAGCCAACCAAGCATTGACTTACTGATGTTCCAAAAATCACAATTAATGAGACAAGGTAAAAGACGGTGTAAAGCCAAAAAATCAAAAGAAAGCATTACATTTTCACCGAAACGGACAGGTTTTCACAGGGCTTCAGTTAGCAGAATGTGTGATGAGCCCTAGTATAGCTGCCAAGGACCACAGGTTTCTAAGAGCCAACCTGACTTCAAGTTGTTTAACCTACAATAACAGTAAACATTGCTGCTGGTTTTCATCTAAGTCAAGAATTGATTGAAATAGTACCCTCTTTTAGACTCGAGTACATACTGAGAACATATTTCAAGAGTACTACATTTTTCTTGCACTCAAATCTTGGATGGCTATAATGGGTTCTGTCTGTTCCATGTACAAATGACCAATAATGGAAGGGAAGCATTCTAGGTTTTAAATAGATTCTGAGTGTCAGGGGAGGAGCACTCCCCTCAATTAAGAGCAATTAAAGATCCTTTAAGGGCAATGTAGAATGCTTCAGAGAATTCAAAATAGAGTCCATTCTAACATGAAACTTATGAAGATTAGGAAGAAGATATTAAAATCTTTCCTCTGAGATGTGAAAGGTAATTTCCTCATATAAGACTCCTTCAGCCTAGCCTGCTAACTTCAAGTATTTTACATTAGCAAAAACAAAAAGGGCAAACATTATCAAGCATTCCAAGCTTATCATCTGTCTGTATGGGGCGAATCACTGAGAAGAACAGTAAATGTCATCACTCTGCAGGTTGCCAGGAATCAGGGTCCCCCAGCTAGCCACAGCCACTGGAGTTCCAAAGCCTTCCAAAAATAGCTATGACTTATATACAAGTGTTCATCAAACACCTCACATATGAACTCTTAAACAGAGAGTGCTGAGACAGTGGTCACCTATTAAACTGCGGCAGAGGTAAATGCAGCTGCTGCTGACCGAAAGGCACATGGTGTCAACCAACGAATTTAAATGACTTGCTCTCCCTTAAAATAGTCTCTTCATGACTATATCAACATGACTGTCTCAAAGCTAAGATTTTCCCACCTGTTTTTAACTCACTGTCCTAAAAACAAATAGAACTGATCTCTGAAACCAAAGAAAATCCTGACTCAGGTTCCAACAGGCATTGGTAAACACCTAACAATTTTTCTATTACAAATCAGCACATGAAACACCATCTGCCTATTTTCATTTTGGAGTCCACGACCCGGAGGTATCTTTTACTATAGGAGTTTAAAAAGTAAGTGCGGTCACTTTACACACTATTGGTCTCCCGAGTGCCTGAAGAGGAAAAACAAAAAGGCATAGAAGGTTTCTCACGTGGAAGTCTCTGACAGCTCTGTACTGTAAATATTTTATGAAATTCCTCACTTTCAAACTCGCATTTAAATACTTGGTACAGGGTTCCAATTCTGTCTTGAAACAGCGCAGCACTTGACGGGTGACAAGTAGTCTTAAGTTATAACATTCCAAAGTAACATTAGAAGACTTCCTCAAATTGCCCACTTCCCAAGTTTTTTTCGCACAGACATTAGCCATTTGATTTTCTCTCAAACCAGTATTCTTTTACTCTCACCACCTTAGCCCAGAAATCCTCGTATTGATTTCAATCTTCTTAGATAACAGAAAAGGGAAAGCATTATCAGCATACCTTGTATTCATCGCGCTGTTCTGTTCCTCCCCCTTCCTTAAAAATCTAGAGTGATGAATGCAGTAATTGGGAAGGCTGCCTTCTGCTTAAAAAAATAGGGGTGTGTGTGGAAGGCATGAAGTGGTAACAAGGACCCCTGGTCTTTCACACGGTGTAGATAAATCCTGGCTTTAACTTAGATAACTTCGGTCTGCTTTAGACTCTTAGAACAGCACTGCCCTAAAACGGATTCGAAAACAAAAACAAAAAACAAAAACCACCAAAGCTGCCCCTTTTGGAAGTTTCTCACCCTTGGTGGGGGGCCAGGAGCGCTCTTCTTAGAGATCCCTGATGCAGACAGCCCACGTCCAGCCCTTTATATTTGATTTTCCAAATTAGCTAATCTCCCTCGAACTTCAGCCCGTCCCCGAACCCGAAGAGAGTCCTCAATCTCTGCGACCGAGCCTTGCAGAGACTTCACCCTCCTCCTCGAGCCCCGGGGCTCACCCCGGCCGGCGCGCCGCCCTCTCCCCAGCCGGGCCCGGGCGCCCTCCGCAAACCCCTCCCGCCTGGCCCCGAGCCCGAGCCCGAGCCCCGCAGGCCCGCCCGCCCGCGCCCCGCGCCGCTCCCGCGCCGCTCCCGACCCGACCCCGCACCCCCTACTCCCGCGGGACCCGGAGCCAGCCCCCCGGCTCCCGCCCGCCGCCGCGGGGCCCACCGAGCCGTGGCGGTCGGCTGCTCCGGCCGCGTCGTCCTGCTGCAGCTCCGCAGTCATGGCCGAGGCGCCCCTCTGCGGGTCACCCGCCTCCCGCCGCCGCGGCCAGCCCAGCCTCGCCGGAGGAGGAGGAGAAGGAGGAGGAGGAGCAGAAGAAGGAGGAGGTGGAGAAGGAGGCCCCGCCTCCGCCCTCCACCCCGCTAGGGCCCCGCCTCCGCCCCGCCGCGCGCCGGCGGCTCAGCCCACACGCTCCGCCCCCGGCCTGCGCGCGCACGCCAAGCGCGCGGCCGAGGGCCGAGCCGCTCTCTGCGTGCTCCCGCGTACGCCGGGATAGGACCCGGCGCCGGTCACGTGACCCCGGCCCCGCCCGCGCCTAACGGTCAGCGTCTGCGCCCGAGCGGTGTGTTCCGGGCGGTTGACGTCCAGGAAATGGTGTTGTGGAGTGTGGACCCTGTTTTCCCAAGTCTCCTCTGCCGTCGTCCCTCAAACCTGCTCATTTCTAGGACTCACCACCGGCTCAAGACTCCTCACAGACGAGTTCAGGCTGCTCCCCATTTGGGGAACCTGTCTAGGGACCGCGTAATAGAGGGTTTTCCACCTGGCGGTGGAGCCATTTCCCAGTCCAGTGACACGAAAAATTTATCATCCTTGAGAAAAGGAAAGGCGGAGGCTGAATGGAGTGGTCTGACGGGTAAAGCTAACCAAACGGACCAGAGCCTGTATTCACTGATGCTCAGGGAAGTGCCCTAACACCGACCTGGGCAGGGGGAGCAAGAATTGCCCAGTTTTCCCATTTTAGATTTTATGGCGTTCAAACTAAAATTTTATAGTGTTTTTAAGTTTGAGCCAGATGCTTATGATGGCACATTAAGAGCTAAGGTGCCCTCAATTGGATTGTGTTTTCAACAATTTGATGGAGATTGTAACTGCTAAACCCTGTCTCCCGCAATGACAATCCACTTGGCACACTTTGGGCTGGTCCAAATCTGTGTGGAGGCTGGGGAGGGAAGGGCCTCTTTTAGAGGGTAGTGCTTATCTGGTTGCCCTGCTCTAGCCCTTGGGCAGCACCTTCAGTGTGAATTTTATGTGTATGGTGGCCTTTCCTGTGCTGCTGGCATTGTCCTCCATGTGATTGTGATGTTTTGCCTGCAGGCGTTTCTAGTCTGCATGGGAGCACAGCTTGAGGCATAAGGAAACAGATACAGATCAGGTGCAGCTCCCATGGGAGACCCGATTACTCTCAGGAGCCTAGACAACGACTGCTGCTACTTCCTGCACCTGGAGATTCAGGGGGGGGGGTCTCCTTTCCCTGGCAGGTAAACTGGCAGCGTGATCATAATCTTCCACATTCAGCAGGCTGTGTGTTTATGTCTGGTGGTTGTAGGACTCTTTATGCTCGTGGCTTTGACTTTTTTTTTTTTTTTTTTCCTCCTGGGTAATCAAAACGTGTGTTCCTGGCCTCAACCTGGGGGTCATAGCAAAATAAGTTGATTTCTCAGTCCACTTTCTTTGCAGCATTGCATACTTCTACATTGCTAGAAAGCTCTATTTCCGTGTGTCTTTACCATGTCTCTGGAGCAACTCGTTTGCCTTTGCACATTCATTTTAGGAAATTGCTTATTTAATGTGTTTAAATGCGGTGGAAACCTGTAACTTTTGTTTATGAAATTTTCCTTAAAAGACCTCCAGAGACCTTCTACACCCATATATCTGAACAAGGTATGCATAGCCATTTTGTAAATACAGGCCCCTGAGTTTTAAGTGTCTTTCTGCTATATGGTTCTAAACAGGGCTCCAGATCTAATAAATTTGTTATAATGTGAGAGCCGTAGATCTGGTAAATCCTCTTAGCGCCCTTGGGTTTAACTACCACTTGGTCCTGGACGTGGTAATCACCTAGAGACCCCCTGTCCAACGAGAGTATTTAATGAATACTCTGTGTCATTGCTTGGCCATCAGTTGGCAATCTTCATGGTGACCAAATATCAAAAGTAGGTATCATGGAACGTCACTACAGAAAACCCCTTCTCAGTTGTCCTTAAAACCATACTTGAAGGCTCCAGAATAATTGCATTATTAGTTGATAATCATTTCAAGAATATTCAGGAAAAAAAGAAATAATAACAGGCAGTAGCAAATAATTGACTTGTTTAAGAAAGGAATCGTTTCCAGAGTATTTTCCCAAAGAAAAAATTTCCTCTCCTGGAAAACTTCTTGTCCCAATGCTAAATTATTCTCTGAGTCAATGAATTTATATTTCTGCCTCTGATTTACCTCAATTCCAAAGTATAGTTTGTTTTAATGAAATGATCCCATTTCAATGTTATTGAATACTGGTGTGGAGCTTGTGTAGGCTAAATGAGAATAAAGGGGAAATGTTCGGAAAGGAAAAAAGGGAAAAGAAAGCAATGTATACTTATATTTCTTCTCTGCTTCACTCCGTAAATAGTTTTGCCACTGGCTTCGGAGCAACTGGATTTGAAAGCTGATGGCTGAGGCTGACTAACAGGTGTGACTGTTGTTTGAGCTATGGATTCCTTTCCAGGAATGATCTAGACAGGAATGTCCTTAAGAGCCAGCTTCTCAGCAGTTAGGAAAATGGCCTTTCTTACTATGGAGGAAAGAATATGGGTATTTCTGTTATAACCCCTAGATGAAAGAGTTAGATGATGTGTAAGGTTAAATATAGGTGTTAAAAAGGTTTCAGAAAAGGCTCTCTTTTGCTAGTTGAAAAACAAATGTGTTTCCAACCTTTCTGAAATGTGTACTATGGGCAATGTAGTTTGTGGAGAATTGAAACAACTTTCAGTAAAGTTAATGAGTTCATTTTAATTTGAGAAATATTTGGCCCTGGTATTCAAAATAACAACATCAGGTTTCCTTCCTTTTGTTTCTCTAGAAAATATAGAGAAACACTAAAAAAAAACCAAAAAAAAACCTACTGAAATCTTGGGATTCAATTTTCCTTTTATAAAAAAGTGAAAACAACTTTAGCCTCCAGATGGAAAGGTGAAAATAGACAATTAGAAATAAGTCCATTTTTGCAAACTTGATTTTTGACAACATTGTAACCCAGTGGGGATAAGATGGACTTTTAGTAAATGGTCCTCAGTTCTTCATATAAAAATTAGTTTTGGACTGTTACATTATAAACAAATGTAATGAAAGGCTTAAGTGTAAAAAAGCAAAATTTAAAACTTTTGAGACACTTCATTGGGGAGTCTCTATCCTTAGGGCAGAGGGGAACTTTCTTAAATCAGAGACAAAAGCACAGTCCATAAAAGAAAAGATTGATAACTTAAATTACATTAAAATTAAGAATTTCTCTTCATCAAAAGGTACCACAGGAAAAATGAAAATATCAACAAACTGAGAGAAAATATTTACAATACATATAACTGGTAACATATTAGTATCTAGGACAAACCTCCGGTTTCATCTGGCATGATTAACATATTGGGCCCAATAATTCTTTGTTGTGGAGGCTCAACTTATTAGATGCCAGTGACTCTCCCCTGCCAAGTTGTAGGACCATTAAAAATGTCTCCAGACATTGTCAAATGTTTCCTAAGGGGCAAATTCTCCTCCAGCTGCAAATCACAGATCTAAACTAAGTGAAAAATGAAAAAAGTCAGACAAAGACAGATACTGTACGTCAGGGGTCCCCAACCGTTCGCAGCCTGTTAGGAACCCGGCTACGGCAGGAGATGAGTGGCGGGCAAGCGAGTGAAGCTTCATCTGCTCCCCATTGCTCCCCATCACTCGCATTACCGCCTGAACCAACCCCACCCCCGTCTGTGGAAAAATTGTCTTCCATAAAACCAGTCCCCGGTGCCAAAAAGGTTGGGGACCAATGCTCTACATTATCACTTATATGTGGAATCTAAAAAATAAAACGAATATAACAAAACAGAAACAGATTCAGATACAGAGAACAAACTAGTGGTTACTAGTGGGGAGAGTGAAGAGAAGAGGGGCAAAAAAGGGGATTAAGAGATACAAACTACTATGTATAAAATAAATAAGCAACAAGGATATATTGTACAGCACAGGGAAATCTAGCCATTATTTAGTAATAACTTTAAATGGAGTACAATCTATTAAAATATTGAATCACTATGTTGCTAAACCTGAAACTAACACAGTATTGTAAATCAACGATACTTCAGTTAAAAATAAAGACATCTCAAGATGATTTTAGTCCTTTTCTAGGTATGGAAAGATGCAAGTCTGGGCTCACTGAAATTATTCCTCTGATATGCATCTTAACTATCTAGGGCCAGTACCCTGTTTTCCTCCATCCTGAATTCCCCTCAGGGCACACCAGCGGGGGCTATAGTGGCTGATGGCTTTATGGCTGCAACATCCTTTGTTTACTGAAATGGCAGGTGGGACCTTCTTTTTCCACATGTGTCAAAGCTGGGGCCTTGCTACAGAAACCAAAAACATGACTTAGGATAAAAACCAGAAAGCCACCCAGGAAAAGCAAATAGAAACTTGTATAATGCAGCAAGTACTGGGACATAAATTGGGACTTCAGGTGACTTAAATTTTTTTTTCACTCAGGACCACCACTGAAGGAAAATATCCTCAAAATATCAGGATTTGAAACAATAGATGAGGCAAAAGTAACTTATACAATTTTGCCTTTAGAAATGCAAATTTTTTAGTGATCTGATAACTTGACTCTGGTAGGAAAAATAATATTTTTAGAGGAAGTGATAGCTAACAGTACTGAGCACTTACAGCCTAGGTGGTGTTCTGAGTGCTTTGCATATATGAACTCATTTTATCCTCACAAGTAAGTACTATTATTATTTACTACCTGCTTCACAGATAAGAAAACCACCACAGAAAGGTTAATTTGCCCAAAGTCTCTCTACTAATAAAGGTAGAGCCAGGATTCTAAGCTAAGCAATCTAGCTCTCTTTCTGTAGCCTGGGTAAAGGATAAGGTTCTGGCTTAGGGAAACCCAGTCTGGGAAAGATGAATAATTAGAGAAGAAACAGCCTCTAAAGACTTCTCTGAGGAGGTGCTATTTGAGTTGAGAAAGACAGGGAAGGCTGAGAGGAAGACAGTGGGAGTCCAGGCACTCAGAAGACCAGGTATAGTTGGGGTAAGCACAGGTCCCAGTTTGCCTGGTGCAATTCTGATTTACCCCTGTTTTCCCCACATGATTATTAGTAGCTCCACCTTCCTCAAACTTCCAGGTTTGGATGATAAATTACGTGTTCACCCTCCTTATGGAGCATTTTATCCTGAACTTAATTTAAGCAATGATCCTAGAGAATTTTACCATAGTATTTCCCAAAGTCTTTCAGACTATCTATGTCTGATAAGCATGCATCATTCACAAGAATTTGTTTCATTTCTAAAGAACACAGCCAGAGGGAATAGAGGGTACCCTAGAGTGAGTGAATTCCCTGCCTTGAGTCCCATGCCCTTAAGGGACTGTAGCTTTTTCACTTTTGTAAGCCAACCTCTACTGGCACTTAAGGCCTAGGTGCCTCAAGGCCATCCCTGAAGAGATGGAGCTTTGCAGAGTTGCGGGGAGTGGGGGGGGCGGGGCGGGCAGGTAATAATTGATGGTCTCTGCCTGAGGGGTAAAAGCTAAGGGCAGAAGTTGAATGGGGCTTTCGTCTCCGTTGGAGGAAGAGTTTAGAATTTCAGACCTGAGGAGACAAAGGTAAGAACTCTGAAGCTCTGAAACAATTGTTGTATTTATTGTCTCTTAGACTTCTCCAGAGTAATCCATAGCAAGCAACTTAAAACCAAAGGAATGGGGTGCTGAATAGACTGTCTGGAATCCAACCATTTTTTGTGAGGAGCTGCAGCCCTATAGAATGGGTGACAGTGTCTTTTGGGAGTACAGGTAAGTATTGCATTACTGGGGCCAGCAGATTAGAGAGTTGGTTTCTGCAAATCAAGGAGCTCTAGTACCAAGGAGTTAAAAAGCTTTGGGAAAGTATCTCAGCTTAAAATTGTTAGTCATGTTATTTGAAGTAGAGGATTCTCAACTTTTGTTCCTTCAGCTTTATGAAAAGATGAGCAGTGACCCCAATGACTATTATTTTATGCTAAATCTCATTATTTCATTGGCAAGACAAAGAGAATGGGCTGAGGGCAAACCAACACTATGACTTGTTTCTGAATGAGCTGGTTCTGAGCTCATCTGATGAACATGAAAATATTGTGACATTATGAACTGACACTTGAATGTTTTGATTTTTACAAATGCTAAATATGCATTGTTCAAACTGGATAGGGTAGTTAAAGAGCCCCTATTCCATCAGCCTGTGGACATTACCAAATAAGCCTACACCTTCAGAGCAAATTCTAGAGATTCCCTGAGGGAGATTTCTTGAAGCAAAAGTTTGTTAAAGTGACATTTTTGTTTACTTTCTTGGTTAGCAGTATTTAGCCATACTAGAAAAGCTATGATATATCTTTTGCCTTTTCCATCCATGTACACATGTTAGTTTGGAATCTCTCTATTGGTAAAAACTAAAAATCTGAACCATTCAATGATGTAAGATATCATCTTTGTCTTAAACTAAGCTACTAGAGCTGATTTTCTCTTTTAAAAGTGACAGATTAAAAATAGTTTTATTTTTCTCATAAAGGAATTTATATTTTAAAAATTTATTTCTTATCGTTTTTATCTATTTTTACTTTCAGATTAAAAAATAAATAATAATCATTGTTATTTTTATGCTTATGTTCAGTCCACAGCAGGTGATACTCATTTTCCTTCTATATTACTGATACGGTGTTGACTTTTAAAATAAACCTAAAAAGTGAATCAATCAAGAGTACTGCTTCTGATGTGGAGGAATAAAATCTTAAAAAACCTGTCCTCCAACAGATAACAATTATAAACTCTGGACAAAATAAAAACAACTACTTGAAGTGTCTGAAGATTGAACATAGTTTTTAAAAGGGAATCAAAATGTGAAAGAAAGTTCTGAGAAGGGGCGTGTGCCCCACTTTTGCAGCATTACTCAGACAACAGGCCACAATTTCAGCATGACACAGGGAGGTTGAAGCACTTGTAGAAAACCAACCAGGTTTCTGGACTGATAAACCATAAACTAGAGCTTGGGATATTTAAATACAGCCACTCAAGAGTGAGAAAGAGAATTGTGAAAAGGAGATAAGTAGAGAAGAGGATCCCTGAGTTCTTGTGTATACTCTGCCCAAGTCTCTGGCTGACTCTTATACCATAGACACAAAGCACCTCAGAAAGGACAAAAGAAATCATCTGAGCTTTGAGTTGTTACCCACCTTAGAAGAAATAGTTTGCAGTTTGAATATAACCAAATTAATTTGCTGCTGAAACAAAAACATCAACACACACACACACACGCACACCTCTCTCCCCTTTAGATATAACAGAATCCAGAGTCTCAACAAAATAACATAATGTGCAACATACAATAAAAAATTACTCAACATATAAAGACCCAGGAAAATGTGACTCATTCTCAAGAGAAAAGACAATCAATAGGCCAGATCAAGATGTTGGAATTACCAGATAAAAACATTAAAGTGTCTAGAGCTACCATATGACCCAGCAATCCCACTCCTGGGCATATACCTAGAGAAAACCATAATTTGAAAAGATGCGTGCACCCCAATGTTCATTGCAGCACTATTTACAATAGCCAAGACATGGAAGCAACCTAAATGTCCACCAACAGAGGAATTGATAAAGAAATGTGGTACATATATACAATGGAATACTACTCAGCCATATAAAAGAATGAAATAACGCCATTTGCAGCAACATGGATGGACCTAGAGATTGTCATACTGAGTGAAGTAAGTCAGACAGAGAAAGACAAATATCATGTGATATTGCTTATATGTGGAATCTGAAAAAAAAGGGTACAAATGAACTTATTTACAAAACAAGTAGAGTCATGGAGACTCTACTTCTACTTCATATATATTAGTGTGTATATGTCAATCCCAATCTCCCAATTTATCCCTCCTCCCCCTTATCCCCTGACATGGTTGCCAGGGGATAAGGGGGAGGAGGGATAAATTGGGAGATTGGGATTGACATATACACACTAAAATATATAAAATAGATAACTAATAAGAACCTGCTGTATCACAGGGAACTCTACTCAATACTCTGTAATGGCGTATATGGGAAAAGAATCTGGAAAAAAAGAAGTGGATATATGTATATGCATAACTGATTCACTTTGCTGTTCACCTGAAACTAAAACAACATTGTAAATCAACTATACTCCAATAAAAATTTTAAAAAAATTAAAGTGTCTATGGTAACTATGCTTGATGAAGTAAAGGAAAACATACATTAATAAATGAAAAACTGGAAAACCTCAACAGATAATTAGAAAATACAAACAAGAACCAAATGAAAAATTTAGAACTTAAAACATTCAGTATTTGAAATAAAGTAATTGAACTGGCTTTATAACAGGCTACATATTTTTATGTAAAGGAAAAACTATAATATTTTCGCATGGAGTATATAAAACAGAATACATAAGACAGCAGCAGGGGCTAGTAAATTGAACTAAGTGATTGCAAGATTACTACATTTCATGGGAAGGTACAGTCCTAATGCTAAAAGTAGACTGTGAGAAGCTAAGAATGAATATTTTAATCCCTAGTGTAACCACTAAGAAAATTATGTAAGAGACATAACTAAAAAGTCAATAGGTAATCTTAAATGGGAGTTAAAAAAAATCAAAAAGGAGGAACAAAAAAACCAGAAAAATACAGAAAACAAATCATAAAATGGGAGACCTAAATCCAACCATATCAATAATTACTTTAAATGGATCAAACATTCCAATCAAAAGGCACAAATTAACAAAATAAAAAGCAAGACCCAACTATGTTATACACAAGAGATGCACTTTAAATATAAAAACACATGTAAATGGATTGGAAAAAAGGGGTGGAAAATGAACTGAATGTTTCTGTCCCCCTAAAATTCATATGTTGAAATCTTAACCCCCAATGTGATGGTATTAGGAAATGGGGCCTCTGGGAAAGTAATTAAGTCATGAGGGTAGAGCCCTCATGAATGAAATTAGTGCCCTTATAAAAGAGGCCCTAGAGAGCTTTCTAGTCCTCTTTCTACCATATAAGGATACCAGAGAAGTTGATATTCTGCCCCCCAGAAGAGGGCCTTCACCAGAACTTGACCATGCTGGCACCCTGATCTTGGACATCGATCCTCTAGAACTGTGAGAAATAAGTTTCTGTTATTTATAAGCCACCTAGTCTTTGGTATTCTGTTTTAGCAGCCCAAAATGATAAAGACATAGTGCAAAATAACCATAGGAAGGCTGGAGTGGCTATTAATATCAGACAAAATAGATCTCATTACACAGAGGGTCATTTTATACTGATGAAAGCATCAACTCATCAGGAAGCCATAATAATCATAAATGTGTATGCACGTAATAACAGAGCTTCAAAAATACATGAAGCAAAAATTGAAAGAATAAAATGGAGAAACAGGCAATTCTACAATAGTGGCAGGAGATTTTAACACCTTTCTGGAAGGGGTAGAACAAGAGACCACCCCCCCCAAAAAAAGTCAGTAAAAATATAATCTGAACATACTGTCAACCACCCTAATCTAATTGATATTCACAGAATGCTACATCCAACAATGACAGAATATACAGTCCTTTCAAGTGTACATGGTGCTTTCACAATAATAAATCATATGCTATGCCATAAAACATCTCTCAATCAGAGTGAAATTATTGAAATCATATGTATGTATGTTCTTTGACCAAAACAAGATTAAACTGGAAATCAAAAGCAATACAAAGTTTAGAAAACATCCAAAAATTTAAAACAAACAACTCATTTCTAAATAATACATGGCTCAGGAAAGAAGTCACAAGAGAAATTAGAAAATATTTAAAACTGAAAAATAGTAAATATACAACATATCAAAATTTGTGCAGTGTCACTTATGCAGTGCCTAGAGGAAATGTATGGTTTTAAGCGCTTATGTTAGACAAAGAAGAAGGGTCTTAAATCAATGACCTACTGTTCCACTGTAAAACAATAAACAAAGAAGAGCAAAGTAAAAAAGCGTAAGGAAGGAAATAATAAAGATAAGAGGATAAGAGAATGAAATAGAAAACAGACGAAAGAAAGAAAATAACAAAGCCAAAATCTGGCTCATTGAAACATACTTTAGAAAACCGATAACCTCCTATGTTATCAACTGAATTGTGTTCCCTCAAAATTTACACACTGAGGCTCTAATCCCTAATGTGACTATATTTGAAGACAGGGCGTTGAAGGAGATAATTAAGATAAATGAAGTCATAAGAGTGGGGCCCTAATCCTATAGGACCGGTATCCTTATAAGAAGAGGAAGAGACACCAATGATGTATGTGTACAAATTCACATATGTCATGTGAAGACATAGCAAGAAGGAAGCAACCTTTAAGCCAAAGAGTGAGGCCTCAGGAGAAACAAACTAGGCATACCTTGATCTTGCACTTCCAGATTACAGAAATATGAGAAAATAAATTTCTGTTGTTTAAGCCACCCAGTCTGTAGTATTTTGTTATGGCAGCCCTACAAGGGCTATATAGGGACAGTGAGAAACTGGCCATCTGCAATCCAGGAAGTGAGCACCAGGAATCAATCACTTTGATCTTGGATTTCCCAGCCTCCAGAATTGTGGGAAATAAATTTCTACTGTTTAAGCCACCAAGTCCCTGCTATTTTTATTACGAGAAATAATAAAAATAGCCTAATCTGACTAAGACAGATGGGAAGATTCAATAATTGTTATGTTGTTAATTCTTTCCAAATTGATCTACAGATTCAACATAATTTCATCAAAATCTCAGCAGGTTTTTTTGTAGAAATTGATAAGCTGATTCTAAAGCTTGTACAGGCATACCTCATTTTATTGCACTTCGTTTTATTGTGCTTTACTGTGTTTTAATACAAACTGAGTTTGTGGCAACCCTGCATCCAGAAAATCTATTGACACCATTTTTCCAACAGCCTTTGCTCACTTCATCTCTCTCTATCACATTTTGGTAATTCTCACAATATTGCAAATTTTTCATTAGTATTATATTTGTTATGGTGATCTCTGATCAGTGATCTTTGATGTTACCATTGCAAAAAGATTACACTCACTAAAGGTTCAAATGATGGTTAGCAATTTTTTTTAGCAATTAAGAATTTTAAAGTGTATAAATTGTTTTTATAGACATAATGCTACTGCACACTTAATAGACTACAGTAGAGTGTAAACATAACTTGCATATGCACTAGGAAACCAAAAAATTCATGTGATTTTCTTTATTGTGATAGTCACTTTGTTGCAGTTGTCTGGAACCAAACCCACATATCTCTGAGGTATGCCTGTATAGAAATGTGGAGGAGCTAGAATAACTAATATAATCTTGAAAAAGAATTGGAGACCTTATACTATATAATTTCAAGTCACGTGGTGTTGGCAAAAGGATATGCAGTGGCTCTCCCAGGGACAATTTTGTCCCCTAGGAGACATTTGACAATGTGTGGAGACATTTTTGGTTGTCACAATTAGGGGATGGGTACTACAGGCATCTTATGAGTAGAGGTCAGGGACACTGCTAAATATCCTATAATGCACAGGACAAACTTCCCCACAACAAAGAATTATTTGGCTCAAGATGTCAATAGTGCTGAAATTGAGAAAACTTATGGTAGACAAATATATCAACGCAACAGCATAAGAGAGTCCAGAAACAAATTCACAGAGTCAATTGATTTTCAGAAAAGTGCTGATGCAATTCACTGGGAAAAGAAAAGTCTTTTCAATAAATGGTGATAAACAATGGATATTTGTATAGAAAAAGTGAACCTTGACTTTAATTTTATATACAACAACTAATTCCACATCAGCCAAAGATCTAAATGTAATACTAAAATTTTAATGCTTCTAGAGACAAGACAACATAAGGGAATATCTTTTCTACCTAGATATAGGCAAAAATTTGTTTGACAGAACATAAAGTACATTAAACATAAAAGAAGAAATTGATAAATTGACTTCATCAAAATGAAAAATTTCTGCTCCTCAAAAAACTGTTAAGAAAATGAAAAGGTAAGCCACAGACTGGGAGAACATATTTGCAATACATATATCTTACAAGATTATTCATAACCTGATGTATAAAGAATGCCTACGAATCATTAAGAAAAAGACAGCTCATTTTTAAAAGGGCAAAACACTTGAACAGATACTTTACAATAAGATATATGAATGTCCAATATATCATTAGTCACCAGGGAAATGCAAATTAAAACTACAATGTGATATAACTACACACCCACTAGAATGACTAAAATTTAAAGGACTTTATAAAGTGTTGGAAAAGATTTGAAGCAACCCAAACTCACATATAGATACAAAGTGGGAGTACAAAGTGGTAAAACCACTTTGGAAAACAGAGTTCCTTATATGTTAAACATACACATATCTTAATACCCAGCAATCCATTCCCAGATTTTTACCCAGGAGAAATGAAAAGTGTGCATCCATAAACAGACTTGTACAAGAATGTCCATAGTACCTTTATTCATAATAGTACCAAACTGGAAGTGACTGAAATGTTCATAAACAGGAGATTGGATAAACAAGTTGTGTAATATCCATATGATAAAATATCATTCAGCAATAAAAATCAAAGAATTATTGTTATACATAACAACATATTTGAATTTCAAAAACACTTAATTGTGAAAAAGAAGCCTGGCACAAAAGAGTACATACTGTATATGATTCCAATTATATGAAATTCTAAAGGCAAAGATGTGTTAAACAGAACAGGAAAAGAACATGAAGGAAATTTTTGGAAATGTACTGTATCTTAGTTGGGATGTTGGTTAGGTTACATGAATGTATACATTTTTCAAAATGCATCAGCCTGTACACTTAAGATCTGTGCATTTTAGCATATGTAAATTATTATCTCCATTTTACAGTAACAACAAAGCACAAAAAAGAATTTAAAAGTAGAAGAATTAAAAAGTGAGCTGGCCAAACTGAGGGTGAAAACTAGAATAAAAGCCTTTTAAAAAACAGTTTCCATAGGAGTTCCCTGGCGGTCGAGTGGTTAGAACTCCATGCAGAGGCACAGGTTCAATCCCTGGTCAGAGAACTAAGATTCCTGCATGCCATGCAGCATGGCCAAAAACAAACAAAAAACAAAAACAAAAACAAAAACAAAACCTGTTTCCAAAAATCACATGATCATATCAATAGATGCAGAAGAGGCATTTGACAAAATCCAACATTCATTAATGATAAAAACTGTCAGTAAACTAGGAATAGAAGGAAACTTCCTCAACTTGGTAAAGATTATCTACAAAAAACTTACAGTTAACATCATACCAAGTGGTGAGAAACTCTAAACTTTCCCAACAAAATCATGTAGAAGGCAAGGATGTTCTCTGTCACCATTCCTTTCAACAACATACTGGAAGATCTAGCTAATGCAACAAGACAAGAAAAGGAAATAAATGTATATAGATTGCAAAGGAAGAAATAAATCTGACATGATCATCGATGTAGAAAATCCAAAATAATTGTCAAAAATACCTCCTGGAACTAATGTGTGATTATGGCAAGGTTTCAGGACACTTGGTTAATATACAAAAGTTAATTACTTTCCTATATACCAGCAATGAACAAGTGGAATTAGAAGTTATAAGCACAATACTATTTATATTAGCACTCCCTCCCTCCCAAATTAAATACTTAGGTATAAATCTAACAAAATATGTACTAGATTTACATGAGGAAAAATTACAAAACTCTGATGAATTAAATCAAAGAAGATCTAAATAAATGTTGAGATAGTCCATGCTTGTAGAGAGGAATAGTAAATATTGTCAAGATGTCAGTTATCTCCAATCTGATCTATAGGTTCAATGGAATCCCAATCAAAATCCCAGCAAGTTATTTTGTGAATATCAACAAACTGATTATAAAGTTTATATGGAGAGGCAAAAACTCCCCAAATAGCCAATACAATATTGAAAAAGAAAAAGTTGGAAGACTGACACTACCCAACATTAAGACTTAATATAAAGCTACAGTAATGAAGACAGTGTAGATTCAGAAAAAGAATAGACAAATAGATCAATGGAATAAAATAGAGAGTGCAGAAAAAACCCCACATAAATATAGTCAACTGATCTTTGACAAAGGAGCAAAGGCCATACAATGGAGCAAAGGTACTCTTTTCAATAAATAGCGCTGGAACAAATGGACATCCACATGCAAAGAAAAAAAAACATCCTAACACATGCCATACACTCTTCACAAAAATATACCAAAAATGGGTCACAGACCTAAATGTAAAACATAAAACTATAAAACTATACAATAACATAGGAGAAAACACAGATGACCTTGGGTACTTTTTAGATACAACATCAAAGTCACAGTTCATGAGAGAAATAATTGATAAACTGGACTTCATTAAAATTAAAACTGTTCTGTGAAAGACAATGTGAAGAGAATGAGAAGATAAGCCACAAACTTGGAGAAAATATTTGCAGAATACACATCTAATAAAGGACTGTTATCCAAAATATGCAAAGAAATATTAAAACCCAACAATAAGAAAACAAACAACCTGACTAAAAATGGGCCAAAGACCTTAACAGAAACCTCATCAGAGATATACAGATGACAAATAGGCATATGAAAACCTGCTCCACTTCATATGTCATCAGGGAAATGCAAATTTAAACAGCAATGAGGTGCAGTACCTACCTATTAGAATGGTCAAAATCCAGAATACTGGATCAAGATGGCAGAGTAGGAGGATGCGAAGCTCACCTCCCCCACAAACATATCAAAATATACCTATATGTGGAGCATTTCTTGCTGCAAATAACATGGAGACTGGCAGAAAAGCTCTTCTACAACCAAGGCTATAAAGAAAGATCCACATGTAGTCAGGTAGAAAGGGAGAAGAAGCAATTGGGTCAGGAACCACACTCCTAGCATGGGGACACAGAGGAGGAGGGGAATATCATGGGCTTGGTGATCCTCCCTGGGGAGTGAGGGGTTCAAGTCACATTTTGGGCACCTCAGCCCTGGGGTCCAACAGCAGGAAGACAAGTCCCCTTAGCTGGTTTGAAAACCAATGGAACTTACAGGAAGGCTGTAAGAAACCAAGACTCTGCTGTTTGGGAGTGCACACACACACACTTGCTTACCCCCAGGAAGAGCATGGAGGCAGCAGGTTGAAAATTGCCTGGGCTCTGACCAGCTTGCTGGGACCACCCCAGCATGCAACCCAGTCTGTATCAGGCACCTGCTCTGGCCCCTCTTGCTCTGGCTCTGCTAGTGTGGAGGTTCTGTTGCCAAGGAGAGTGTGCACACTTAAAGGGAATGGAGCTGGCTCAGACCCAACCCTCAGGACTTCCACTCCAGTCCCTTGAACCCCACTCCCATCCCTGAGAAGGCAGTGACTGCCATTGAGCAGAGGAGAAGCCCTGGCTTACACATGTCTCAGGCCCTAGCCCTTCCATCTCCAGCCCTACCTCCTACCAAGGTGGTAGTTGCCAGCATACCCTGGGGGAAGATTTAGCCCATGATTGCTTCGGATTCAGCTCTTCCACTAAAGCCACTGGGCACAAGCAGACTGTATAAGGATGCTCCCACACAAGGACACCCCTTCAAGACTGGGATAGGTAACCATTTCACCTAATTTCATAGAGACAGAGAAAGATAAGCAAAATGAGAAGACAATGGAATATGTTTCAATTGAACGAACAAGAACCCTTGCCCCCCAAAAGAACTCTAATGAAATAGAGATAAATATTGAATAATTTACCAAATAAAGAGCTCAAAGTGATAGTAATAAGAATGCTAACTGAACTTGGGAAGAGAATATATGAACACAGTGAGAACTTTAACAAGGAACTAAAAAATATAAAAAAGAAACAGCTGAAGAATACGATAACTAAAATGAAAAATACAGTAGAAGGAATTAACAGCAAACTAGGTGATACAGAAGAATAAATAAGCAATCTGAAAGAGAATAATGGAAATCATCCAATCGGAATAGCAAAAAAAAAAAAAAATTAAAAATGAGGACTTTTAAGGGACCTATGGGACCGTATCAAGCATACTAGAATTTGGATGGAGAAGAGAGAAAAGGATAGAAAATGTATTTGATGAAATCATTGCTGAAAACTTCCTGAAGATGAAGAAGGAAACAGATTTCCAGGTACAGGAAGCACAGTGAGTCCCAAACAAGATGAATCCAAACAAACTGACACCAAGATGTACCATAATCAAAATGGCAAAAAGTTAATGATAAAGAGAGAATTTTAAATTCAGCAAGAGAAAAACAAAGAGCCACATACAAGGAACCCTCATAAAGCTATCAGCAGATTTTTCTGCAGAAACTTTTCAGGCCAGAAGGGTGTGGCATGATATATTTAGAGTGCTGGAAGGGAAAAACCTGAACCCAGGATACTCTACCCAGCAAGGTTATCATTCAGAATTGAAGGAGAGATAAAGAACTTCTCAGACAAGTAAAAACTAAAAGATTCCATCAATACTAAACTGATCTTATAAGACATGTGAAAAGGTCTTCTTTAAGTGGAAAAAGGCTACAAAAAGAAGTAAGAATTTATAGGAAAGAAAAAATACCACTAGTAAAGGCAAATATATGGTAAAGGCTGTGGATCGACCACTTAAATAAGCTAGTATGAAGATTGAAAGACAAAAATTGTAAAATGAACTATAAATACAATAAACAGTTAAGGGAAAGACACAAAGATGTAAACCATGACATCAAAACACAAAACATGGGGGAGGGGAGTAAAAAATATAGATCTTTAGAATGTGTTTGAACTTAAATGACTGCCAGTTTAAAACAAGTGGATATAGTTATCAGTCAACATACATGAACCTTATGGTAACCACAAATAAAAAACCTTCAGTAGATACACCAAAACTAGGGAAAAAGGAACATAAGCATAGTGCTAATGAAAATTGTCATGCCACAAGGAAAAAGACTAAAAAAGAAAATAACAGAAGAACTACAAAAACAACCAGAAAAAAAGTAATAAAATGGCAATAAGTACATACCTGTCAGTAATCACTTTGAATGTCAATGGACTAAATGCTCCAATCAAAAGACAAAGGGTGAGAGACATTAGGAACCAAGATGGCAGAGTAGACGGATGTGCTCTCACTCCCTCTTGCAAGAACACCAGAATCACAACCAGCTGCTGGACAATCATTGACAGGAAGACACTGGAACTCACCAAAAAAGACACCCTACATCCAAAGACAAAGGAGAAGCCACAATGAGATGGTAGGAGGAGCACAATCACAGTAAAAACAAATCCCATAACTGCTGGGTGGGTGACTCACAGACTGGAGAACACTTATACCACAGAAGTCCAACCACTGGATGAAGGTTCTGAGCCCTACGTCAGGTTCCCAGCCTGGGGGTCCAGCAACGGGAGGAGGAATTCCTAGAGAATCAGACTTTGAAGGCTAGTGGGATTTGATTGCAGGACTTCGACAGGACTGGGGGAAACAGAGACTCCACTCTTGGAGGCCACACACAAAGTAGTGTGCACATCGGGACCCAGGGGAAGGAGCACTGACCCCAGGGGAGACTGAACCAGACCTACCTGCTAGTGTAGGAGGGTCTCCTGCATAGGGGGGCAGTGGCTGTGGCTCACTGTGGGGACAAGGACACTGGCAGCAGAAGTTCTGGGAAGTACTCCTTGGCCTGAGCCCTCCCAGAGTCTGCCATTAGCCCCACCAAAGAGCCCAGGTAGGCTCCAGTGTTGGGTTGCCTCAGGCCAAACAACCAACAGGGAGGGAACCCAGCCCCACCCATCAGCAGTCAAGCGGATTAAAGTTTCACTGAGCTCTGCCCACCAGAGCAACAGTCAGCTCTACCCACCACCAGTCCCTCCCATCAGGAAGCTTGCACAAGCCTCTTAGATAGCCTCACCACCAGAGGGCAGACATCAGAAGCAAGAAGAACTACAATCCTGCAGCCTGTGGAACAAGAAGCACATTCACAGAAAGATAGACAAGATAAAAAGGCAGAGGGCAATGTACCAGATAAAGGAACAAGATAAAACCCCAGAAAAACAACTAAATGAAGTGGGATAGGCAACCTTCCAGAAAAAGAATTCAGAATAATGATAGTGAAGATGATCCAGGGCCTCGGAAAAAGAATGGAGGCAAAGATCGAGAAAATGCAAGAAATGTTTAACAAAGACCTAGAAGAATTAAAGAACAAACAAACAGGTGAACAATACAATAACTGAAATGAAAACTACACTAGAAGGAATCACTAGCAGAATAACTGAGGCAGAAGAGCGGATAAGTGACCTGGAAGACAGAATGGTGGATAAGAGGGAAGTTTATAGCTATACAAGCCTACCTGAAGAAACAAGAAAAATCTCAAATAAACAATCTAACCTTACACCTAAATGAATTAGAGAAAGAAGAACAAACAAAACCCAAAGTTAATGGAAGGAAAGAAATCATAAAGATCAGAGGAGAAATAAATGAAATAGAAACAAAGAAAACAATAGCAAAGATCAATAAAACTAAAAGCTGGTTCTTTGAGAAGATAAACAAAATTGATAAACCATTAGCCAGACTCATCAAGAAAAAGAGGGAGAGGACTCAAATCAATAAAATTAGAAATGAAAAAGGAGAAGTTACAACAGACACTGCAGAAATACAAAGCATCCTAAGAGACTACTACCAGCGACTCTAGGACAACCTGGAAGAAATGGACAAATTCTTAGAAAGGTATAACCTTCCAAGACTGAACCAGGAAGAAATAGCAAATATGAACAGACCAATCACAAGTAATGAAATTGAAACTGTGATTAAAAATCTTCCAACAAACAAAAGTCCAGGACCAGATGGCTTCACAGGTGAATTCTATCAAACATTTAGAGAAGAGCTAACACCCATCCTTCTCAAACTCTTGCAAAAAATTGCAGAGGAAGGAACACTCCCAAACTCATTCTATGAGGCCACCATCACCCTGATACCAAAACCAGACAAAGACACTACAAAAAAAGAAAATTACAGACCAATATCACTGATGAATATAGATGCAAAAATCCTCAACAAAATACTAGCAAACAGAATCCAACAACACATTAAAAGGATCATACACCATGATCAAGTAGGATTTATTCCAGGGATGCAAAGATTCTTCAATATACGTTAAGTCAATCAATGTGATAAACCACATTAACAAATTGAAGAATAAAAACCATATGATCATCTCAATAGATGCAGAAAAAGCTTTTGACAAAATTCAACACCCATTTATGATAAAAACTCTCCAGAAGGTGGGCACAGAGGGAACCTACCTCAACTTAATAAAGGCCATATACGACAAACCCACAGCAACCATCATTCTCAATGGTGAAAAACTGAAAGCCCTTCCTCTAAGATCAGGAACAAGACAAGGATGTCCACTCTCACCACTATTATTCAACATAGTTCTGGAAGTCCTAGCCATGGCAATCAGAGAAGAAAAAGAAATAAAAGGAATACAAATCGGAAAAGAAGAAGTAAAACTGTCACTGTTTGCAGATGACATGATACTATACATAGAGAATCCTAAAGATGCCACCAGAAAACTACTAGAGCTAATCAATGAATTTGGTAAAGTTGCAGGATACAAAATTAATGCACAGAAATCTCTTGCATTCCTATACACTAATGATGAAAAATCTGAAAGAGAAATTAAGGAAACACTCCCATTTACCATTGCAACAAAAAGAATAAAATATCTAGGAATAAACCTACCTAGGGAGACAAAAGACCTGTATGCAGAAAACTATGACACTGATGAAAGAAATTAAAGATGATACCAACAGATGGAGAGATATACCATGTTCTTGGATTGGAAGAATGAATATTGTGAAAATGACTCTACTACCCAAAGCAATCTACAGATTCAATGCAATCCCTATCAAATTACCAATGGCATTTTTTACAGAACTAAAACAAAAAATCTTAAAATTTGTATGGAGCCACAAAAGACCCCAAACAGCCAAAGCAGTCTTGAGGCAAAAAAATGGAGCTGGAGGAATCAGACTCCCTGACTTCAGACTCTACTACAAAGCTACAGTAATCAAGACAATATGGTACTGGCACAAAAAGAGAAACATAGATCAATGGAACAGATAGAAAGCCCAGAGATAAACCCATGCACCTATGGTCAACTAATCTATGACAAAGGAAGCAAGGATATACAATGGAGAAAAGACAGTCTCTTCAATAAGTGGTGCTGGGAAAACTGGACAGCTACATGTAAAAGAATGAAATTAGAACACTCCTTAACACCATACACAAAAATAAACTCAAAATGGATTCAAAACCTAAATGTAAGACTGGACACTATAAAACTCATAGAGGAAAATATAGGAAGAACACTCTTTGACATAAATCACAGCAAGATCTTTTTGGATCCACCTCCTAGAGTAATGGAAATAAAAACAAAAATAAACAAGTGGGACCTAATGAAACTTCAAAGCTTTTGCACAGCAAGGGAAACCATAAACAAGACGAAAAGACAACCCTCAGAATGGGAGAAAATATTTGCAAACGAATCAATGGACAAAGGATTAATCTACAAAATATGTAAACAGCTCATGCAGCTCAATATTAAAAAGCAAACAACCCAGTCCAAAAATGGGCAGAAGACCTAAATAGACATTTCTCCAAAGAAGATATACAGATGGCCAAGAAGCACATGAAAAGCTGCTCAACATCACTAATTATTAGGTAAATGCAAATCAAAACTACAATGAGGTATCACCTCACACCAGTTGGAATGGGCATCATCAGAAAATCTACAAACAACAAATGCTGGAGAGGGTGTGAAGAAAAGGGAACCCTCTTGCACTGTTGGTGGGAATGTAAATTGATACAGCCACTATGGAGAACAGTATGGAGGTTCCTTAAAAAGCTAAAAATAGAATTACCATGTGACCCAACAATCCCACTACTGGGCATATACCCAGAGAAAACCATAATTCAAAAAGACACATGCACCCCAATGTTCATTGCAGCCCTGTTTACAATAGCCAGGTCATGGAAGCAACCTAAATGCCCATCGACAGACGAATGGATAAAGAAGATGTGTTACATATATACAATGGAATATTTCTCAGCCATAAAAAGGAACGATATTGGGTCATTTGTAGAGACGTGGATGGATCTAGAGACTGTCATACAGAGTGAAGTACGTCAGAAAGAGAAAAACAAATATCGTATATTAATGCATATATGTGGAACCTAGAAAAATGGTGCAGATGAACTGGTTTGCAGGGCAGAAATTGAGACACAGATGTAGAGAAGAAACGTATGGACACCAAGGGGGGAAAGCGGCAAGGGGGTGGGGGTGGGGTTTGATGAATTGGGCGATTGGGATTGACATGTATACACTGATGTGTATAAAATTGATGACTAATAAGGACCTGCTGTATGAAAAAGTAAATAAGTTAAAATTCAAAAAAAAATGTGGCTGATTGAATAATAATAATAATAATAAAAGATGAATCTATACACTGCCTACAAGAGACTCACTTTAGAGCTAAAGGCACACACAGACTGAAAGTGAGGTGATAGAAAAGGTATTCCATGCAAATGGAATTGAAAAGAAAGCTGAGGTAGCGATACTCATATTAGACAAGGTAGACTTTGAAAAAAGTCTATAACAAAGGACAAAGAAGAACATTACATAATGATAGAGGGATCAATACAAGAAGATAACATAACTTTTGTTAACATATATGCACCTAATGTAGGAGCACCTAAACTTACAAAGCAAGTGCTAATAGACATAAAGGGAAAAATAGACAATACAATTCAATTCAATTCAATACAACACAATAATAGTAGGGGATTTTAACACACCACTTACATCAATGGACAGATCATGCAGACAAAAAATCAATAAGGAAACAGTGGCCTTAATTGACACATTAGAGCAGTTGGACTTAATAGATATCTACAGGACATTCCATCCAAAAACAGCAGAATACACATTCTTTTCAAGTGCACATGGTATGTTCTCTAGGATAGAACACATGCTAAGCTACAAAGAAAAAGTCTCAACAAACTTAAGATGATAGAAATTATACCAAGTATCTTTTCTGACTATAACTATATGAAACTAGAAATCAATTACAGGAAGAAAAAGTGGGGAAAATGCAAACATGTGGAGACTAAACAACATGCTACTAAAAAACTAATGGCTAAATAAAGAAATTAAAAGGAAATCAGAAAATACCTCAAGACAAATGATAATAAACAACTTTCCAAAATCTATGGGACACAGAAAAAGCAGTGCTAAGAGGGAAGTTTATAGTGATACAGGCCTTCCTCAAGAAACAAGAAAAATCTCAAAGAAACAACCTAACCTACCATCTAAAGGAATTAGAAAAAGAAGAACAAAGCCCAACGTTAGCAGAAGGAAGGAAATAATTAAGATCAGAGCAGAAAATCACATGGTAGTATATCTAGAAAACCCTAAAATCTCCACCCCAAAACTATTAGAACTAATAAATGAATTCAGCAAGGTTGATGGATACAAGATTAATATACAGAAATCTGTTGTTTTTCTATACAATAATAATCAACTATTAGAAAAAGAAAGCAAGAAAATAATCCCATTTAAAATTGCATCCAAAAGTATAAAACACTTAGGAATAAATTTAGCCAAAGAGTCAAAAGACTATACTCTGAAAGCCATAAAATGTTAATGAAGGAGATTGAAGATGATACAAAGAATTGGAAAGATATCCCATGTTCATGGATTGTAAGAATTAATATTGTTAAAATATCCATACTAGGCGACTTCCCTGGTGATCCAGTGGTTAAGACTTTGACTTCCAATGCAGGGAGTGCAGGTTTGGTCCGTGGTCTGGGAGGTAAGATCCCACATGCCTCTTGGCCAAAAAAAACCCAAAACATAAAACAGAAGCAATAATTGTAACAAATTCAATTTAAAAAAAACTTTTAAAAAAGTCCATACTACTCAAGGCAATCTACAGATTTAATGCAGTCCCTATCAAAATACCCATGACATTATCCACAAAACTAGAACTAGAAAATTTATATGGAACCACAGAAGACTCTGAATAGCCAAAGCAATATTTGGAAAAAAGAACAGAGCTGAAGTTGTAATGCTCCCTCAATTCAGACTATACTACAAAGTTTCAGTAATCAAAACAGCATGGAACTGGTACGAAACAGATACATTGATCAGTGGAACTGAATAGAGAGCCCAGAAGTAAACCTATGCATATAAGGTCAATTAATCCACAACAAAGGTGGTAAAATATACAATGGGGAAAAGACAATCTCTTCAACAAGTGCTGTTGGGAAAATTGGAGAGCTACATGTAAAAGAATGCAATTAGAACACTTTCTCACACCATATACAAAAGTAAACTCAAGATGGATTAAAGACCTAAATGTAAGGCTAGAAACCATAAAACTCCTAGAAGAAAACATAGGCAGAACACTTTTGGTATAAGTCATAGCAATATTTTATTTTTTTTGGACTTGACTCCTCAGGCAAAGGAAACAAAAGTAAAAATAAGCAAATGGGACTTAATTAAACTTAAAAGCTTTTGCACAGCAAAGAATACCATCAACAAAATGAAAAGACAACCTACTGAATGGGAGAAAATATTTTCACATGATGTGTCTGTTAAGGGGTTAATATCCAAAATATATAAACAGCTCATACAACTCAATATCAAAAAACAAAGAACCTGATCAGAAAATAGGCAGAAGACCTGAACAGATATTTTTCCAAAGAAGTCATACAGATGGCCAATGAGCACAAGAAAAAATGCTCAGTGTCACCAGTTACCAGGGAAGTGCAAATCAAAATCACAATGAGATATCACCTCACACCTGTCAGAATGGCTATTATCAAAAAGACCACAAATAACAAATGTTGATGAGGATGTGGAGAAAAGAGAACCCTCATAGACCGTTGGTGGGAATATAAATTGGTGCAGCCACTATGGAAAACAGTATGGTGGTTCCTCAAAAAACTAAAAATAGAAATACTATATGATCCAGCAATTCCACTCCCGGGTATATATCCAAAAAAGAAAAAAAAGAAAGAAAACACTAATTCGAAAGATATATGCTTCCCTATGTTCATAGCAGCATTATTTACAATAGCCGAGATATGGAAGCAATTTAAGTGTCCATCAACATATGACTGGATAAGGAAGACATGGTGTATATATACAACAGAATACTTCTCAGCCATGAAAATTTGCCATTTGCAACAACATGGATGGACCTGTAGGGTATTATGCTTAGCGAAATAAGTCAGACAGAGAAAGACAAGTACTCTATGTTATCACTTATATGTGAAATCTAAAAAATAGAACAAACAAATAAATACAACAAAACAGAAACAGACTCACAGAACAAACTAGTGGTGACCAGTGTGGAAAGGAATGAGGGGAGGGGCAAGATAGGGGTGAGGGATTAAAAGGTAGAAACTATTAGGTATAAGATAAGTAAGATACAAATATATGTTGCACAGCACAGGGAATATAGCCAATATCTTATAATAACATTAAATGCAGTATAATCTATAAAATACTGAATCACTTTGTTTTTCACCTGAAACTAATATTGTAAATCAATGACAAAAAAATATCCAGAATACTGACAGCACCAAATGCTGGTGAGGATGTGGAGCAACAGGAGTTCTCCTTCATTTCTGGTGGGAATGCAAAATAGTACAGCACTTTGGAAGACAGTCTGGCAGTTTCTTATAAAACTAAACATACTCTTATCATGCAATCCAGAAATTGTGTTCCTTGGTATTTATCAAGAGGAGTTGAAAATTATATCCATACTAAAACCTGTACACAATTGTTTATAGTAATAATTATTCATAATTGCCAAAACTTGGAAGCAATTGAACTGTTTTTCAGTAGGTGAATGGATAAATAAACTGTGGTACATCCAGACAATGGAATATTATTCAGCACTAAAAAGCAATGAACTCTCAAGGCATGAAAAGACATGAAGGAACCTTAAATGCATATTCATATGTGAAAAAAGCCAGTCTTAAATGGCTACATACTGTATGATTCAAACAATATGACATTCTGGAATAAAAAAACTATGGAGACAGTAAAAAGATCAGTGGTTGCCAAGGAGTTGGGGGAGGGGGCATAGGGGATAGCAAAGTACAGAGGATTTTTAGGGCAATGTAAATACTCTGTATGGTACCATAATGATTAATACATGTCACTCATTATGCATTTCTCCAAACTCATAGAATGTATAACATCAAGAGTGAAATGTAGTGTTAACTACGGACTTTGGGAAATTATGACATGTCAGTGTAGGTCTATCAATTGCAATAAATGCTCCACTTTGGTGGGGGATGTTGATAATATGGGAGGCTCTGCGTGTGTTGGGTGGGGCAGGGTGTGTATGAGAAATCTTTGTACCTTCCCCTTAATTTTGTTGGGAACCTAAATCTACTTTAAAAAATAAAGTCTTCAT
This sequence comes from Eschrichtius robustus, assembly GCF_028021215.1. NCBI lineage: Eukaryota > Metazoa > Chordata > Mammalia > Artiodactyla > Eschrichtiidae > Eschrichtius > Eschrichtius robustus. Next base: position 18,581,215 of record NC_090834.1, on the reverse strand, counting down.
TTAAAAAAATAATGAAGCAAAAATTTAAAAACTCTATCTATACTGGTTTTAATAATAAGATTATGTGCTGGGAACTTACCTATTTTTCTGAAGTTTGTAGCCTTAGATTTCCTCTGAGGGCTAATCATATAATTTGGAGTTAATTCAATCTCTAAGATTCTCTGAGAGCTATAAACTAAGAATATGAAGGAGTTGGCATATTTAGCAATGATGGAGCACCCTAGAGTCTTTAGTTTGAAGGATCACACTCGACCTATTTCATTACAATCAATAAAAGTGAGTTGAATAAATAAATCAGCACACATTGTGATGGGCTGAATTGTGCTCCCACCAAATGTGTATGTTGAAGCCATTACTTCTAGTACCTCAGAATGTTACTATGTGGAGAATATGTGGTCAAGTCCTTTAAAGATGTAATTAAGTTAAAATGGGGTCATTAGGGTGGCCCTTAGTTCAACACGACTGGGATCCTTATAAGAAAAGATTAGGACACAGAAACTTACACAGACCAAGGGGCAACCAGGTGAAGACACAGAAAGTAGCCACATGCAAGCCAAGGAGAGAGGCCTCAGAAGAAACCAACCCTGTTGATGTCTTGATCTTAGACTTCCAGCTCCAGAAGTGTAAGAAAATAAATTATTTAAGCCCCACAGTCTGTGGTATTGTGTTATGACAGCCCTAGCAGACTAATATATACTATTCTATTTGACAAGCCTCATAGTTGAATTCAACAATCAAGTACTGAACCTTCACTGTACCATTTTACCGTGCTCGATGCCAGCTGGATGATTAAGGCATAGCCTCTCTCCCTTAAGAGCCCTCTAGTTCAGTGAGGCAGACAAACATGGTGATGAAGAATGATTCCACACAGACTCAGAAATGTAGACGCACTATCAGCTCAAATACTTTACCTAACGGAAAGTTATTCTGGGGCACAAACTTAGCACCTGGCCAAACTACCATTGTTTTAACAAAGGCTTTTTAGTTGTAAGTAAGAGAAACCAGCACAAAGAAGCTCTAAGTAAAAAGGGGCAAGGAAGGCTTTTTTGGAGGCCACAGGGCAACTTCTTGGTAACATAGCTGGGCCACAGGAGCACTGAAACCAACTCTTGGAGAGTCATCAGGAATCAGTTACTCTTCTCTTTGCTGCCACGTGATTTCTCATCCTTGATCTCTCTAGAGGTCTGTTTTCTTCTCATTCTCTGTCGTCCAGTTGCTTCTCTGTGGAAATGGTGGAAATTGACATTCCCCCGGCCCCAGGTCCATGACACTTTCCCAGCCCCAGCACCACTAACCAACTGGCCAGTGACTTATCCCCCAAGTTCTGGGAGAGAGTCTAGTGGTCCACTTGGACCAGATGTCCACCCCTTGTCCTATTGGCTTTGATCAGAGTGGTTGGGAAGACAATACACACATGGCCATGGGAACTGGAGAAGGAGGCAATTATCAAAGAAAGGAAGTGTACACAGGGCAAATATCCTGACAGTTTCTTTTTACAAGCCTCAAAGTAGAATTCAATAATGAATGAAGCGAAATTCATTCCATCCATCTACAAGTGCATCTATTTGCACTGATTTAAACTTGTGATTTTCAGACCTGGTTGCACATCAGAGTCACCTGTGGAGTTTCAAAAACATGCCAGTGCCTTGTTCCCACCTTTTACCTTAACATCAGAATCTGTGAAGTTGGGACCCACGTAATTTTTTTAAAGTTTTTAAGCACTCCAATGATCCCAGTGTGCTGCCAGGGTTGCAAACTTCTTGTTTAGACTTCATGCCATTATAATTTAGACTTCCGATTTTATGGTTTCATATCTTATTCTTTAATACTTAAAATTTTTTATTTATTTATTTATTTGGCTGTGCCAGGTCTTAGTTGCAGCACACGAGATCTTCGTTGCGGCCCGCAGGAGCTTTCTTTTTTTTTTTCATTGCGACATGCAGGCTCTTAGTTGCAGCATGCAGGCTCTTAGTTGCAGCATGCAGGATCTAGTTCCCTGACCAGGGATCGAACCTGGGCCCCCTGCATTGGGAGCACAGAGTCTTAACCGCTGGACCACCAGGGAAATCCCTTCATATATTATTCTTAAAAGATGTGATCAAGTTAGGAATCATGTGCCTCTGCTAAAATTTATGGCAAAATCATCATTGAATATTTTGGGGAGAGAAGAGCTTCCTTCAGGGTGGGGTAGTATTAATTTGAAGGTACCTTTTTGTTTTATTTAAAAAAAATTTTTTATTGGAGTGTAGTTGATTTACAATGTTGTGTTAGTTTCAGGTGTGAAAGGTAGCTTTTTATATTTCTGTATGATTAGGCTCTGAAACAAAGTTGATCATCAGGTTCCTTAGAGTGTAACAGTCTTCTGGAAAAATAAGAAACTTAGTATCTCCCACACATCTTTGCTGACTCTTCAGTGGAAACCTTCAGTGATCTTCCCAGCTCTTCTCAGATCCCTTTTTACTGTTTCTGTGCTCCCTTATCTCAACTTCTATGTGCTATTGCTTCCAAATGCCAATACCTAGAACTTTTGTAGAACTTTCCTTGGGCTACTAAAGTTTTGTCTGCCCAAGAAAAGAGCAGAAGATGCCTGGGAGTTCACTCCCTGTCACCCCTGCCCCCCAGGCCCAAAGCCAATGACGGACAGGTGTGAGTATGCCACCAGGCTCCCTTACTAACGAACAAAGTGTTAGTGTAGCTTTCTGTCAGTTTCCCTGCAGTGTGAGGCTATGACCACTGTTTTTCCTTAGCTATTTCTATTGTGAGTACTTCTACAATAAACACGCGTTCACAAATCCTTATCTCAGGTATGTTTCAGGAAAACCCAATCTAAGACATTCAGCTTTATGGAATTTTATACTTTCTGTCTAATATTAAAATTCTATATGACTTTTAATAATAACTGTTTATAACTTTTCAGATAAGGAGCATCAAGGCTTTACCTATTCCTGCTCTTAGGAACAGAGTAGGGAAGTCACTGAGTCACTGGGAAACTCCCAGAAACAAAGAGTTTGGAGGAACAAAAGTAAGTGAGCAGGGAGGAATTGGTTGACATTTGTAAGCAGCATGGAAATAGATTAGACAGCTTGGTGTGAGTTGATGTTGGGGAATCTAAAGAGGGACAGTCAGAACAAAGAAAAAAGAGTGGTGACACGAACAGAGGTGGGACGTGACTTTCAAGTCACGTAAAAGTGCACCGTGTAATAAAATAGAAAACAGCTTGGCGTTTTCTGGGGCTGCAGGTATGACAGCTGCCACAAGGCAGCGCTCTGATTACATTCACTTTGACTTCCAAGTAGCTTTCCCTTTTCCCACTCTGCAGTCTTGAAGGGCTCTGACTAGAGGTCTGTCACACTCCAGCCATAGTCAGCCAGCCTATTATTAGTGCCAAGCCTTCCTCCTGGAGCAATGACAGTGTAAATTTCAGCAATGGCAGAAAGGGGACAAATACAGCTGTTGTGCATTTTAGAATAATTGCTACAGGCCATTTGAAGACAGGTTTATAACAACAGCACTTATACAGACATACAGTATTTCACTTTTCCGTTTTATTCTCTCTTCAACGCTTTTTAACACGAACTTATTAATCCACTCAACTCATGTGAATCTGGAATTATCTGCCTCCCAATTTTACACAGTGAGGCTTGCAGCCCCCTGGAAGGTACCATGCTCTTTCTCTTCTTTTCTTTTTTTTTAGTTTTTATTGGAGTATAATTGATTTACAATGTTGTGTTAGTTTCTGCTGTACAGCAAAGTGAATCAGTTATACATACACATATATCTACTCTTTTTTTAGATTCTTTTCCCATATAGGTCATTACAGTGTATTGAGTAGAGTTCTCTGTGCTATACAGTAGGGCCTTATTAGTTATCTATTTTATATATAGTAGTGTGTACATATCAATCCCAAACTCCCAGTTTATCCCTCCCCCCTGACCTTTCCCCTTTGGTTAACCATAAGTTTGTTTTCTATGTCTGTGACTCTATTTCTCTTTTGTAAATAAGTTCATTTGTATCATTTTTTTAGACTCCACATATAAGTGATACTATATGATATTTGTCTTTCTCTGTCTGACTTACTTCACTTAGTATGATAATCTCTAGGTCTGTCCATGTTGCTGAAATGGCATCATTTCATTCTATCGTGCTCTTTCATCTCACCATCCAGCCTTTTCACATGCTTTTCCTTTTGCTCTCCTAGTTCTCTCCTCACCTACCTATCTTTACCCAGCACAAATGTCACTTGTGAAAAGCCTCTCCTCACCTCACCCCAAATCTGGGCTCCATTTTTTTTTTTTACTTCTATTTTCCCCCACTTCACTCATCTGCTGGCATTTATCTCATTGTATTCTAGGTGTTTCTTACCTATTACCTCCACCCCAATTTCCTTGAACTCCCTTATCTTTCTCTCCCCAGTGTCTACCACAATTCTCCACAGAGTGAATGAATGAACGAATAAAGCAAGCTCTAAAAGATCAAAGCCCTTGCCCATCTTGAGTCCACAGCAGAGATAGAAATATCCAGAAATTTAGACCATACCAGAATATCTTACTGGTTTCTGTGATTGACCGTATCCAGGCCTCTCCACAGAAGACTCCTAAATAACCTAAACGGAAAAGTCCTGGGCTCTGCGGTGAGCCACAGGTCACAAGAGATTCCCCAGTGCTGGCACAGCAAGACGTGAAGGCTCATGATCTGTACAGAAGGCCTGACCAGCATGGCATCGTGAGTCAGACTATTTGCTTTACACTGCAGTCTAAGCAACTTCTGGAACTGCTGTCATTGGAGGAATACACAGAAGCAGCAAGCCCCCAGGTCTGCATTCCTCTGGCTTCTGGGGGGACATCTCACTCCTGGTGATCACAAGACCCCCGAATTTTAGGTACCCTCTGAGAGACTCAAAGAGAGGCATGAACTTCCTGCATTTGTGTCCCATGTTTATCCTTTTCACGGCTTGCTGGCTAGTTCTGGAGCAAACTAAATAAAAGCAGTCTTGATCTGAACCCAAGTCATCATTCTCACCATCCTTTGTGAGATGGGTAGTGAAAAGATAGCATATTATATGTGGTTGTGAAAAAGCTAGGCCCTTCTTGGTGCCATCTTTCCTGCATAAACCAAAATTCTTTTCTGCCTATTTGTTAATTCCTTCCTTCCTCTCCTCTTTCCATCCTTCTCAAACATTTAATGAGCACTCACTAGGTACCAAGCTCTGTGCTGGAGATAGAAGGATGAATAAGATACAGTGCTCTGCCTTCAAGGAACCCACAGAATTCTGAGAGATAGGAAAGTAAACAAATAGTCATAATACACTTGAATTAAGTGCCATAATGGAGGTGTCTATGAAGCCCTGTAAGTTCAAGGGAGTGGGCCCTGGGGTGCTAGTGGGTGTTTAGTAACCAGCTGGTCAGAGGAGACCTGATTTTTAGTGTTTGCTGGTTCCCGTGTGGCAGATACTTCCGTCGTGGCTGATTTCAAGCTACTAACCTGAACACGGGGTTGGGAAGGGATGTACACAGTTGCCCCTCTGCCTTTTTTTTTTTTTTTTTTTTGGCTGTGCAGGGAAGCCTTCGGGATCTTAGTTCCCTGACCAGGGATCGAACCTGTGCCCCCTGCAGTGGAAGCGCAGAGTCCTAACCACTGTACCACCAGGGAAGTCCCCACAGTTGGCCCTTTTGATGCGGTAAGAGCCAGCTCCAGCATACCACCATGATTTCTGCCTTGTGAGATCCTGAGCAGAGAGTTTATCCCTGCTGTGCCTGGGCTTCTGACCTACAGAACTTTGAGCTCACAAATAAGCTTTGTTTTAAGCTGCTAAGTGTGTGGTAATTTGTTATGCAACCATAGAAAACTAAACAGAGCCTATTATACCCTTTTTACAGTTGTGAAAACTGAGGCCTAGAAACAGTAAGCAATTTGACCAAGGCCATGAGCAGCTAGCAAGTGATGGAGCTGGGTGGCAAAATGAGGTGTGTCTGACTCCAAAGCCTGGAACCTTAGCTCCTATGTTCTCATGGAAAACAATGTCACATAACCACGAAAGGCCAGGGTCATGGCGGACCATATTTCTTTGTTTATTTGTTTATTTTTAGGGACCAGAAAATGTGCATTATTATTAAAAAATGAAATCCTGTGCCAGAAAAAAAAAGCAAATGTTCAATGTAGCTTTGAACTTGAAGTGGTACCCAAGTGGTTACCTTGATATTTATTTCAGAAGACAATGCTATGGAATAAAAGAAATTTCATATGGGACTCTACTCATTAAATATTTGAGTTTGGCTAGAGTGTCCATTTCTGCTTTTCTCCTCCAGCCTGACCAGATGTGCTCAGAAAATTTCATTCTCCCTGAATATGTACATCTGTCAAAATTCCTGTCAATTTTAGCACTACTGCCAAGGGAGTGAACAAAGAGAGTTAGCGATTAACTTCAAAGAACTTTGTTGGAGAGGAATAAAGATATTTAAGGCCTATTTTGTCAACTAATTGCATTTGCATATTTATGGGATTTACTGATATAGCAGTAATTAAAAACTATTTAGTAGTCTTAAAGGACACATAACTCAGTTGCTGTTTGCATAATAAACACTTCCTTATTATGTTTGCATAATAAACACTCTCCCACTGCTTCTTCCAAAAAACTGGTCCAAGAGGTGTCATATCTCACTTGGAAATAATGGAAAAACAAAGTGCAAGGGCTCATAGGAATGTGGAGAGGGGACTTCCGAAATAAATATATTTCTAGGTACTCTCTTAATGTTAGGCCTGGCCTGAACTGCTCTCAGAGAATGGCAGATTCAAACTTCAGATTAATAGGTCTTTTTTTCCCCAGGTGATATTTAAGAAGCCTGAATGCTTATCCCCTGACAATTCCATTTTCTTTACTTTAATACCCTGACCTGTTTGAAGGGTCTGAACAGGGTTCACCCTGCATTCATCCTTCCTAAAGAGATGTCTAAGGGGGATGAAATCTTTGACTAATGGATTGCAAGAAACAATGTGAGTAAACAGTATTGAATTTAAGGAGTTGAGAAGAGATGGTTTTCATGTAAAATTAAAGGTTGAGCAAGGGACAGATACCAAATGTAAAGGCACTGAGTATATAAACTGAACCTAGACAGGACAGTAAGGTTGGGAAAAGAAAGCTCTGAGCCATCTGGTGGTGCAGAGCAGGGCGATCAAGGGAAGATCAGGAAATATCTGTATATAAACGACTTTGAAGACAAGTCACTCACACAAACCTTTCCTGTCTTTGCAAAATTCATCAGTCAATAAAGAGCTGTAATAGGCAGGATCACCAGACTGTTGTTAAATTAGCTAATGAAGGTCGTAATGTACCTGTATTACACGTCATTAGCAGTGGCCTTCCAGCAACAGATGGGTATATGAGAAAGTGAGCTGGAAGGGAGGGCAAGCGTGTCCCAGCAGGTTTGACTTAGAGCCATGGCTTACTAAAATGTGTGGGAAGAAGATAATGTTGATTACCATCTCAATTAAACCTTTGCATAAAGGCAAGCTTCTGTGTTCCCTGCCCATAAAAAAATAAAAAATGGTCTGCTTCCTGCAGCTTGCCTTTCTCCTGTCCTAATTCATCTCATAGGTAGAAGCCAACAATTCAAAGCATTGATGGGAAGTGATGGGATTTTGATGGCCGGATCAGTCCTTGATGATCTTACCTCTTGATGAAGCCCCATTTATTTTTCTACCCGATCTCAAGGGTATTTCTCAAACTTTCCATAACTTTGTATCCAATTTCCTCTACCAGGTTATATTTCGTTTTTTTACTTTTTCTTCTGAAAAAGTAAAAGTATTTTCAAATGCCCAGCAAAACTGGAAGCACAGGAAGTAGAAAGAACTCTCCACCCCCACCAGCCATGTGAGAGTTTGTTGCCAACATGATGACCCTCCACCTGTGATTACTTAGAGCATTATTCTTACAAACAAGGCCATTATTTTACATAATCTCAATACAATCAAAATTAGGAATTCAACATCGCTATATTACTACCATCTAATCCACAGACCCCATTTGAGTTTCACCAGTTCTCTCCAAAATATTCTTATGACAAAAGGATCCACTGCAGAATCGCACGTTGCACTGAGTTGTCATGCCTCTTTAATCTCCTTTTGTTTGATACGGTTTCTCAGTCTTCCTTTAACTTTCATATCCTTGACACTTGAAGATTACACGCCTGCTGTTTTGTAGAATGTCCCACAATACGGGGTTTCCTCCTGGATAGATTCAAGTTATGAATTTTTGGCAGGATGACAGCAGAAGGGCTGCTGCATCTTCTCAGATCTCACGGTGCACAACTCCCATAACTGGTGATGCTAATTTTCATCATTTGATTAAGGTGTTGTCTGCCAGACTTCTCCATTGAAAGATTTTTTTTTAATTAATTAATTAATTAATTTTTGGCTGCATTGGGTCTTCTCTAGTTGCAGCGAGCGGGGGCTACTCTTTGTTGCGGTGCGCGGGCTTCTCATTGCGGTGGCTTCTCTTGTTGCGAAGCACGGGCTCTAGGCGCGCAGGCTTTAGTAATTGCAGCGTGCAGGCTCAGTAGTTGCGGCACACGAGCTTAGTTGCTCCACAGCATGTGGGATCTTCCTGGACCAGTGTTTGAAGCTGTGTCCTCTGCCTTGGCAGGCGGATTCTTAACCACTGCGCCACCAGAGAAATCCTGAAAGATTTTTTTAAATCTTTGTATTTAATAAGTATTTTGTGTTAATGTCCTGTTCCTCATCAAACTTTTGCCCACTAGTTTTTATCACCCATTGATGTTTCTTTTGTGAATTAATTATCACTATAAAGATTCCATTATTTCTTCTACATTTATTAGTTGGCAATTCTAATTTAAGGGAAAAGTTTTCTCTTCTTCCCATTCATCTCTTTATTTAAATCAGGATGGACTCATGGATTGTTATTCTACTTCATGAGTTATAATTCTTTGCCATCATTATTGATTTTGATGCTTGAATCATCACAGATTTGGCCAGTGGGAGCCCCTTCAAGCTGACTCTGTCCTTTTATCCTGTCCCCATGATTCTTTTAGCACTTTTTTGCTTTGTGATACAAGGAAGCGTTCTAGGCTCTTTTTCTACTTTCCTGCCCTGGCCCTGGCATCACGCATTTCTCCATTTCTTCCTTGTAGGTATGTATGCTATTTAGAGACCAAGATCTGGGTGTTAGGTGTACTCATTTTTGTTAGGGTGTTCTTGCTCTCAGGTGCTCTAGTGGACAGAGCTAGGAACATATGCATGTATGAACACATGTACACACACGCTTATATTTGTATGTATTTCAATATTTAGCTACATGTATTGAAAACCAAGAGTTCACTCTGATACTTCCAAAACCAGCTCAACACTACACGGTTCATCCTAGTTTTCTCCCTTTCCATATTTGTAACTGCTTTCACCAACATCTATATTTTACTGGTAGATGAAAATTAAAAAGAGAGCTTCATGGATTCTAAACAAAGGGACCAAATAATTAGGAGAACAAGGATCAGGTATATACTTCCCCCCTCCTCAGTTTGTTCTGTGAAAACTTTTCTCAGACCTGTGCCTCTACATTCCATCTATAGTAAAAAGCAGGCAGATGTTGGAAATGGTATGAAATTTAATTTTTGTTTCTAGAGCATCTAGGGGTCTACCAATGCAAGATAGAGTAATGTGGAATGATGCATCTTTTTCCTTAATAATGAAAAGTGAATGGGGCTCAATCAAAAAGTGAACAAAAAAAACCCAGTTTTTATTGAGTGATGTTAAACTTTAGTAGTTTTCATCTTCAGTAAGCCTAGACGCATTCTCTCTTACGTAGTTACTTTCTGAATTGTGGGCAGTGAGAATTTAAGAAGCATTTCTATTTATCAAAAATCGATGTTTCTTTTAATGAAAGGGGCTTAGGAGAAACAAAAGGCACTCTTCCCACTGTACTGTTAGCAGTTGCTCTTCATTTGACAATACCAGGTTTCCATTAGCTTAGTGTAATTCAAGAGTCCAAAAATCATAGTCAAATGCTGAAGATGTTACTGCATAAGTCTGATTTAGATCAGCTATTTGGATCTCAATTATTAATGAAATTAGTGTCCTAAATGTCAGCAAGAGCACTGCCTTAGGTAAACGCTGTAAAGGAAATCACATTAGTGTGGAATTTCCCCTCCTTAGGGGCTCCTCTTAGATTACATTATTCACTTAGCTATCTCCTGTCAGGGAAATTGAAATGTTGGCCAAGATCTGATCCTGGGGCAGAACCAAATGGAGAAGTTAAGAGGTATTGCAATGGCATCAATTCCAAAACATTTGTGTGGTGCTGGTACTGCCCTTGGTCCCATTTAGTGTTTACAAAATAGCACCAGCAAGGACAGCATAAACTGGCAAACAGAGAAGAACGGAATGGAAAGGAGGTCTTTCAGGAAAGATTGAGTGGCATTCCATCCAATAGGCAAGTTCGTGTTTCTCATCTTCTGGAAGTGCCTGGGGAACACTGGCACGTTCAATGGCCCCTCTGTGGCCTTTGGTCCTGGTGGCCACCTCAGGTGAGTCCTTTAATGATATTACTAGGCTTTGAATATTAACGCCTAGAAGCTAGAGACATGGTTTTCTACGTTGTGCTGTATAATTCCTCACAAGTGTTTGTTTTTATTTACCATCTATAAAACGTCGGTCCTGTGAAGCTACACAGAGACCAACAATTTGTTACGACTTTGCTCCTACAATTATAGATGTATATACACCTAGGGTCACACAGTGGGGCTTTACACATGGCTGAAAATATGCTCTGAAATGTTATAATTGTCTGATAAATTTCTGCTTCCTTAGAAATCAAGCTTTCTTTACAACAATTGACATTGAGAGTTTGGGGTATTCTCTTTCAGATTTACTTTTATGTCTGAATAGTATATTTTTATTATCCAAAGTAGTCTTGGCTTTTAGTAACCCAGGGAGAGAGTCCCTTGGATCCATCAGGGCTACAGAAACCTGGATGTCATTTTGGTATTAGGGGCTTTACATCCAGCCGTACAAAGTCTGTGTAGGTGATGAGTGTTTCTCTAAAGATGCGCTCTATAAACTTGCATGTTTTGAGTGTACAATTCCCCTGAAAAATACTTTAGAAACTAATATATATATATATGTATATATGTTTTCTTTCCCTAAATTTCTGGAACTAAAATTCCGTAGTGCCAGTATTAACTCTACTGAACTGAGCCATTTGAATTAGGATACAATTGGTTCTTAGGAAATATACACAAATCAAAAAGTTATGTTTATGCTGGTGTTTCCCAACACCCCATTTTCTTGAGGGTTCTCCTAGAGCTCGTATCTGAATTTCCATGTTTTGAAATATAACTGAAAGTGGAATGAGTCAATTACGGAGATGAGGAAGGAATTTGGTAGCCAAGCAGCTGGCAATGATTTTTTTTATTGGGTAGAGAAGAAAAATAGCCACTTATCATTAAAGTATAAAAATGCTGGGTGTTGAACTTAAAGGATAAAAGCATATCTTAATTATAAAAATGAAAACAGAGGGAATTTCATTAAATGTCAAACGGGTTTCTTAGCAGAAAATAATTGTGAACATTAAACTAAGTAAGGTAAAATAGAAAAATGAAGGTTTGAAAACAGAAGAAATTCTTCTTAATGATTTCTCTTTCTAATGTTTTGCATTATGCTTGATTTTTGCTCTAACTGTGGCAGAGAAAGTGTTTTAATAGTGTCTCATAATCAGTGCTTGACCATAAATCATACTGAGAACATTTGTTGCAGAAAAATTCATGCTTTGGAATTTTTACTGGTTTAATATCAAGATGATTTGTAAACATTAAAGCCCTGAACCAACCACCAATTCACCGCTGCACCCAGGAGACAGTGTGCTGGGGTAGGAGGCCTGGATTAGAGCCATCTAGTTCCTGCCACTCTACTCACCAGCCACGTGACCCCGGGCAAGTCAATTAACCTCTTAGAGACTCTGTTTCCCTGTAAGTTAACTGTTTCTTTTGTATATTCATGAAGACCGAAGAAGATAGCATTATGAAATTGTAAGGTGCAATGCAAATGTAAGATATCACTGACCTGAAAACACACAAATGGGGACTTCCCTGGCAGTCCAGTGGCTAAGACTCCGTGCTCCCAATGCAAGGGACCCAGGTTCGATCCCTGGTCAGGGAACAAATCCCACAGGCAGCAACTAAGGGTTCACATGCTGCAACTAAAAGATCCCGAGTGCCGCAACTAAGCCCCGGCACAGCCAAATAAATAAATATTTTTTAAAAACCCACAAACACAGAAAATAACAATGGGCTGTTTCTGTCCAAAAATGTACAACATGCAACTCTTCCTTTTGAAGGGTTACTCACTGCTGTTCCTAGTGTTCTCAGGGAGCCAGTTCAGGGTAGTGCCAGAGTAAGAGCTTGACCTTTGCATCCAGATCAGTCTTGTTTAAATTCCGGCCTCCTCACTTACAAGCTGTGTGATCTTCAGTGGTACTCACCTCACTAGGCCTAGAGTCCCTCACCTGTAAGTGACCCTTCACGGGGCTGTAGAGTACCTATTCTTGTAGAAGTTAAATGAGATAATTCATGTAAAGGGCTCTCAGCCCAGTGCCTGGCACACAACAAATTATTTAATCAGTATTAGGTATTCAGTAGTACCATGCACCCAAACCTCTGTTTCCTTGTAACATCTCAGATATATGTATTGCTACCAACCAGTTTTCTTGGCCTTCCTTAATCAATAGAAATTGATAAGAGGCCAGACAAGAAATTCAGGCAAGGCTCTACTGGGACCCCTACTATAGCAGGGAGGAGCAAAAACAAGTAACAGGTTCCCTTGCTTGCTTCCTGAGGTGGGACGAGCTGCTTCCTTACATGGGGTGAGGGTAGGGGCGGGTCCAGGGGTCGGGTCGGAGCGGTGGCTGAGGTGGTCTGCCCACCCCTTTGGTGGTGCTGTGTGCAGGGGGCATGTGCAATACCCTGCTTTTGCCCCCTGCTCTTCAGAAGTGGCAGCTGGGTTTTTTGGGTCTTTTTGTATCTTGTTGTCCATAATTTGCCCTAACTGCACATGCACACAGTTATTTTTAGTCCCTTTTAGTTTCTTTGTATTTTGCTTCTTAAGGAGGTGTTTGTCCAGGTGTAAGCACTGCAGCAAAGCACTAGGTCCCAGGTCCCAGCCTGTCTCAGTATCACTCTCTTATAATCCTAAAGGTGGTATACTCACTAAAGCAAAAAGAGCTTTTTTCATCAAAGTGCCCAGAACACTCTAAGATAGGCGTGTGTGTAACTCATTGAAATAAGGAAAACAAAGGAATAATTCTACTGTATTCTTATCTTTTTTAAATCTCTCTTCACCTAAAAGTGCTTCACAGCTCAGTTCCTAACACATTCTACTTTCCAGAAATTTTACAAGTGAATTATTTGAAGCTGATTATTGTCATTCAAGGAGGCAGTGCTAGTGAGGAATCTCTCCTGGGTCTGTTGATAGTTTCCATCAGTGTCTGTTGAAACATCACTGAACTGTGAGTCATTTAGTGCCTGTGTGAATGTCACATTAGCTTTCAAGGGGCATAATTTACTGTTAATTAATGGTCACTTAAATCCTTAATCTCTCTCCTCTAATTGATCTTTCTTCTCAGGCAAATTTGCACTCATAGTAGAAATGTAATTCATTATTTCTTCCCATTTTAAACAAAGAACTCTTTCCCTCTGTAGTTTATTTAAGCATACTTCCGTTTGCTTCTGATTTTTCTCCAATCATTGCCTGTTTCTCTTTTGTTCCTATTTCCAGCTTCCAGAACGTTCTCTTTTTACCCAAAGACTTTGACACATTCTAGAAAGTATGTGTTTACCCATAGGGGACCTCTGGATTGTTTCCTAGAAAAGGTATCAGAGGGGAATTTGAGTCTCCATGAACAGAGGGTATAGGGAACACACATTCATTTCTCAGAATTATGTCTTAACTCTGTCTCAAGTGGTTTCCTGTATTGAAACAGGCACATTTCAGTGGTTCCCCAACTGGGACTTGAATTGGGAGCTTCCAAGGGAGGTAAGAGTGAACTCGCCCAAAGCGAAGTTCTCAGGAAAAGCACCAGAGCAGCTTTGCTTTGGGCTCCAGAATTCTCTCCCCCCAGGGTCCGCCAGCGAGAAACAGTCTCAGGTAGAGAGATTCACAGCACGTTTTTTGACAATCACAGTTCACAAAAACTAAAGATGATGCCTGATGCGAGCCACCCACCTTAGTCCCGCATGCCAGCATAGCTGTTGCCACTTCTGGCGTCTTGTCGGGTGAATAGTTAGGGAGTTAAAACGCTAATTAGATTCCCAGTTCAGATGGTAATGAAAGTGAATATTCCACTGCCCACAATGAGTCTGGAATTGCACCGCCAGCACCGTTGTTAGCATTTTGGTCACACCGACATTGATAAATATAGAAATTGCTGCCTGCGGCAGCAAGTGACACAGCATCATTCATAAAGAGATGGGCATAAACAGGATTGTCGCATGGGGAGAGGATATCTCATTTACAGTTTTCTGTTGGATCCCGCGTGCCTTCAGCAGCTCATCAAAATAACCATCAAAACTGCTGAGAGCCGAGGTGAATTCACGCGCAGGACACTACGGACAGGTTTCACTCAGGCGCTGTTGGCGGGAGGTGTGCAATTTGCTTCAGTCCAATGACTTAGCGAAGCTTTGAATCCCCCAGGGGCCGGCAAAGCTGGTGAACAAAATATCTTTCTGCAATTCTGAGAAAGTCCTCACAGATTTGTCACTTCCAATTGCTGGTGCTCATTTCTCTTGCTTGCTTTCCCCTGGCCTTCCCGGCCTCAACACCAATCACGGCTCCTCTACAAATCAAGATTCCTGGGTCATAGGAAATGGTTGTTCCCTGGAACCACAGAGAATTTTCCCAAAATGAAGATCTCATTTTCTGACAAGTGCATTTTAAGGCAGAGTGAGAGAACAGATATATTTTTGAGGAGAAAAATATGAATTGGAATCTCACTAATCCCATTATTCAGAAATCCACACAAATCTCTGGGTTCAACTGGTTTGTCCATGTTTCTGCTTGGGCTTTCTATGTGATTTTGAATTATGAATGGAAAATCCAAAGAAAAATCCAAAGAGGAAGTTAAATGTTGGCTAAGTGCATAGGAAGCTTTTTCCTATGTACCGGGAGGGGGTGATACAGGAAAAAAGAAAGGATATTGTCTCCAAGATGCAAGATTGTTGTAAAAATGGAACTGTAGGTGCAAGTTTGCATCCTCAGAGATGGGGTTGATTTATTTATCTTTACAATGAGATTTCTCCATTGGGCACTTAGACCATCAGCTTACTTTGCTTTTTTTTTTTTTTTTTTTTTTTTGCTTTTTAATTGAAGTATAGTTGATTTACAATGTTTCAGGTATACAGCAAAGTGATTCAGTTATACACACACACACACACACACACACACACACGTATTCTTTTTCAGATTCTCTTCCATTGTAGGTTATTATAAGATACTGAATATAGTTCCCTGTGCTATGCAGTAGGTCCTTGTTGTTTATTTTATATACAGTAGTGTGTATCTGTTAATCCAAAAGTCCTAATTTATCCCTTCCCCCTCTTTCCAGTTTGGTAACCATAAGTTTATTTTCTATGTCATCAGCTTACTTTAAATAAGTGTCTGCCAATAAGCCCGCTAGTTGGCTGTGAACTTAAGCAGTTTGGATGAGCTGAAAACTATATCCTGCTAGGAGCCACTGAGTTCTGAGCAGCCTGAAGTGTCCTAAAGATGCTAAGTTCCTTTTCTTTTCATAAACGATGAAAACGATGATAGTTTTCTTTTTCAGGAATCCTGGCCATAGATACCCCTCATCCCAGGAGTTCGGCTCTGCATCATCTCACCAAGCAGCTATTACAGAAATATCGCAAGGAAGTGAGGCCAGTTCACAACTGGACCCAGGCCACCACAGTATACCTGGATGTGTTTGTCCGCGCTGTGTTGGATGTGGTAAGGACCATCTTACCATCTCCTAGTCCCATCATTCTTTTGTAAAACTACCCGCTGTTTACGCAGGGGTCTAGGAGAAGTTTTATTCTTGAGACTCTCGTTGAGCTGATAGAGAAGTTGTGCTAGACTCAGCAGTGAGCCTGGGGTAAATATTTATTAGGCAAATCATGCTTTCTAGCCCCCGACTTATATTGTGAGGGCAGATAGTCTAGAAATAGGAATTTCACAGAAATAAGATGTTTTAAGAATTGTGGTCATAGGTCACAGAACATATTTTATGAGCATTGCTGAAACCCAAAATGGTAATAGGCATTATTTTCTATGGTTCACATTTCTTAGTGATAGTAGTGGGTTTATGATAGAAACAACTTCTACAACTCACTGCCTGAAATTTTAAAAGGGGGGAAAAAGTGCCTTGCTATCCTGAGTTTTTAAGGGACTTTATACCTAAGGTATTTGCTAAGGGTAGTGGGAAGATTTGTTTATTAAAGCTCATCTTTCCTACTATGTCTGAAAAATGGGTTGTTGTGGGTATTAAATGAGAAAGTGCATGTAAAGCAGTTAGCAGAGGTCTTAGGAAGCCCTCAGTGATGGCCCGTGTAATTATCTCTGCTTCTTCTTTCTCCTTTTTCTTAATTACAAAGTCTTCAGTATCAATAGATCCCAAATTTCTTTTGATTTCTTTTAAAAGCAGACTTTACTGAGCTTGTTTGTTAAAGTAGTTTAATAATTGTTTTTCAATTTACTTCTCAAAACTTTTTTTCCAATTGAGGTATAATATACAGATATTGAAATGCACAGTATGAGTTTTGATTATTGCATGCACCCACATAATCCATATCCCTATCAATAGGTCAAACATTTCCATCACCCCAGAAAGATCTCCCATTTCCTTCCCAGTCAATCATCATCCCCTCCATCCACGAGGACAACCGCTGTTCTGATTTCTTTCATCATATTTTTGAGCTTCATTCATGTTGTTGTGCATATCAGTAGTTTTTCTTTTTTATTGATAAGTAGTATTTGGTTATGGCTATACCATGATTTGTTTATCCATTCTCCTGTTGATAGGCATATGGGTTGTTTCCAGTTTTAGTATATTATGAATAAAGCTGCTGTGAACATTTCTGTACAAGTATTTTGGTGTACATATGTTTTTATTTCTCTTCAGTAAAACCTAGAAGTGGAATAACTGCCACTTCTCATAGGATAGATGTACATTTAATGAGAAACTGCCAGACTGATTTACAAAGTGGTTGTGCATTGTATACTCCCGCCCATCAGCTATGAGAGTTCCCATTTCCCCACATCTTCACCAACACTAAGTGTTATCAGTCTTTTTAATTTTAGCCATTCTGGTAAGCGTGTAGGGATATTTCATTGTGGTTTTTCTTTATACTTCCCATGGCTAATAATTAAGGGCTCTTTTTTTATGTGTTTATCGGCCACTTATATATCTTTCTTTGTGAAGTACCTGTTTAAGTCTTTTCCTATTTTTTATTTTGTTGGTTGTATTTTTATTATAGATTTATAGGGATTGCTTATATATTCTGGACACAAGTCCTTTGTCATCTATGTATTGCAAATGTTTATTCTCAGTTTGTGGCTTGCCTACTCATTTTCCTAATGGGTCTTATGATGGACAGAAATTTTAAAATTTAATGAAGTCCATTTTTTTACCAGTTCTTTATTTATGGTTAGTGCTTTCTGGGTACTGTCTAAGAAATCTTTGCTACTACAAGTTTACCAAAATATTTTCCTATATTTTCTTTCAGAAGATTTATAGTTTTTAGCTCCATAGATTTAGTTCTGTGATCTTGAGAATTAATTTTTGTAATGGTGTGAGGCATAGGTCATTGCTGTTGTTTTGTGTTTTGTTTTGTTTTTGTTTTTGCATTTAGAAAGGATTTGTTCCATCACCATTTTTTGAAAAGGCTTTCCTTTCCCCGTTGAATTGCTTTGATGTCTTGGCTGAAAATTAAGTTAACTTATAAGTGTCAGACTGTCTGATATCTTGAAATCAGATAGTGTAAGTCCTTGAACTTTGTTCTTCATTTTTAAGATAGTTTGACTTTTTAGAACCTTTGTACTTCTACATAAATTTTATATTCAGTTTGTCACACTTCATTAAAAATAAAAAACCTGCTGGGAGTTTGCTTGGAATGGTGTGGGACCCACAGAGAAATTTAGGGGAGAATTGACATTTAACAACACTGAGTTTTCCAGTCTTTGAATATGGTATGTCTCTCCATTTATTTGGGTCTTCAGCAGTGTTTTATAATTTTAAATGTAGAAGTTTTATACATATTTCCATTAAACTTATCCCAAAGTATTTTTGATGTGGCTATAAATATTACTTAAAATTTTAAATGTTCTAGTTATTTGTTGTCATTATAAAGAAATAGGATTCATTTTGTACATTGACTTTGTGTCCTGTGACCTTGCAAAATTCACTTACTAATTCTAGTAGTTTTTCAGATTAATATTTTCTACATATGCAATCATTTCATCTGCAAATAGTTTTACTTCTTTCTTTTTTAATCTGTATGCCCTTTATTCTTCTTGTCTTGTTGCATTGCCTAAGACCTCTACTACAGTGTTAATGGAAGTGGTGAGAGCAGACATTTTTATTTGTTTCCATTCTTACAGAAAAATCTTTCACCACTAAGTGTGATGTTAGCTATAGATTTTTCATAGATGATCTTTATCAGGTTGAAAAAGTCCCCTCTTATTTGCTATGTGCTGAGAGATATTTTAAAAATCATGAATGATACTAAATTACATCAAATTTTTTCTCAGTCAATTTGAATGATCATATGATTCTTCTGTTTTATGCAGTTAATATGGTAAATTATTTTTGATTGATTTTCAAATGTTAAACCACCCCTGCATTCCTAGAATAAACTCCGCTTGATCTTGATATATATTTCTGGATTTGAATTCCTACTTATTGCAGGTTGCATCTATGTTAATGAGGAGTATTGGGCTATAGTTTTATTTCTTGTAATGTATTTGTCTGGTTTTGGTGTCAGGGTTATTCTGGCTTTATAAAACTCGTTGAAAAGTGTTCCCTCCTCAATTTCCTGAAAGAATTGTGTAACATGGATAATTTCCTTCCCTAATGTTTGATAAAATTCACCAGTAAAACTATCTGGGACTGGAGTTATCTTTGTGGGAAGGTATTTAAATATAAATTCAATTTCATTAACATATATAGGAATATTCAAATTTTCTATTTCTTCTTGTGTCCGTTTTGGTAATTTGTATTTTTCAAGGAATTTGTCTATTTCATCAAAGTTGCAAATTTATTTGTTCATAATATTCTCTTTTAATTCTTTTAATGTCCAAAGGATCTCCAGTGATACTGCCTCTTTCATTCCTCATATTGGTAATTTGTGTTTTCTCTTATTTTCCCTTGACCAATATTGCCAAATGTTTATCAATTTAATTTATTTCTTTAAAGAACCAAATATTGGTTTTGAATTTTCCTTATTGTTTTCTATTTCACTGATATCTACTCTTATCTTTATTTCCTTTCTTCTACTTACTGTGTACTTAATTTGTTCTTCTTTATCTTGTTTCTTAAAGTGGAAAGTTATATCATTGATTTTAAACCTTTTTTCTTTTATAATTTTAGCATTTAAAGTTATAAGTTTTCCAAGCACTAATTTAACTGCATCCTATGAAATTTTGATGCATTGTAAAATTTGAGGTATAAATTATATAGACTGAAGCTCATCTTTTTTTTAAAGATTTACTTATTATTTATTTTTGGCTGCATCAGGTCTTAGTTGCGGCATGAGGGATCTTCATGGAGGCATGCAGGATCTTTCATTGCAGTGTGTGGGCTTCTCTCTAGTTGTGGCATGTGGGTTTTCTCTTCTCTAGTTGTGGCGCGTGGGCTCCAGGGTGCCTGGGATCTGTAGTTGTGGTGCACGGTCTTAATTACCCTGCGGCATGTGGGATTTTAGTTCCCTAACCAGGGACCAAACCCGCATCCCCTGTATTGTAAGGGGGATTCTTTACCCCTGGACCACCAGAGAAGTCCCTGAAACTCATCTGTTTTAAGCCAGTCCCTTCCCCCTAGCCCCAGTCTCTGGCAACTACAGATTTTCTTTTTTCTCCCTATAGTTTTGCCTTTCTAGAATGTCATATAAATGGAATCATTTTGTATTTTATTCTTGGTTTTTGGCTTCTTTCACTTAGAATAATGCCTTTGAGAGCCATCAGTGTTGTGTTGTTGCATATATCAGTAGCAGTATTCTATTGTACAAATGTACTACAATTTGTTTACTTATTTACCAGTTGTTGGACATGTGATGTGGGTTGTTTCCAAATCGGAGCAATTATGAATAAAGTCACTATAAACATTTGCATACGTTTTCACTTCTGTTGGATAAATACTTAGGTGTGGGATTGCTGAGTTGTATAAGTCTATGTTTAACTTTATAAGAAACTGCCAAACTGTTTTCCAAAGTGGATGTGTTATTTTGCATTCCACCTGCAATGTCTGAGAGTTTCAGTTCCTCCACATGATCGCCAGCACTTGATATTGTCAATCTCTTTAAATTTTAACCATTCTAGTAGATTTGTCACCACACAGTAGATTTGTGATATCTCGATGTGGTTTTAAACTTTCATTTCACTAAAAATTAATGATGTTGAACATCCTTCCATGTGCTTACTTGTCAACTGTATATCTTTTAAAATAGAGTATTCGCTCAAATCTTTTACTTTTAAAAAAATAGGTTGTTTATTACCTTATTATTGAGTTGCAGAAGTTCTTTATATAGTTTTGGTCTATTTTTGCATTCTATTCTGTCCAACTAATCAATATATTTCTCCTTACATCAATACACTGTGTCAATTACTGTGCATTACAGAAGTCTTGAAATCAGATAGTGTGAGTCTTCCAACCTTATTCTTCTGTTTTAAAATTGTTTTGACTCTTCTAGGTACTTTGCATTTCCATATAAACTTAAGAAAATTCATCAATTTCTATTTTAAAGACTACCAGATTTTTATTGAGATTGCATTAAATCTATAGATCAATTTAAGGAGAATCAACATCTTAACAATAAGCTTCCAATCCATGACAACAGTGTATCTCTCCATTTGTTTAGTTCTTTAATTTCTTTGCATAATGTTTAGTGTTTTTCAGTGTTCTGCACATATCTGGTTAAATTTATCCCTAAGTATTTCACATTTTTGATGCTATTATAAATGATATTTTTTGATAAGAAAGAGAATTAAAATTTTAATAATATAAATGTATTTTAATTTTGGGTCTCTGTTACTTGCTAGCATACAAAAATATAACTGATTTGTATATATTGGCCTTGATCCTGTGACCCTGCCATCTCATTAATTTTTGAGTCTTCTTGTAGATTCTTTCAGATTTTCTCTGTAGAAGATCATGTTGTCTGCGAATAATGAAAGCTGTACGTCTTTCTTTCCAATCTTTATAGCTTTTCTTTCCTTTTATTGCCTACTGCCCTGACTCGAACCTCTAGTGCAATGTTGAATAGAAGGGTGCACTGTTCTATAAATGTAAATTCAATAAATGTGTTTATAATTTTGTTAAAATCTCCTATAACAATTTTTTTGTCCAGTTGTTCTATTAATTTCATAGAGAGGGGTATAACAATCCCCAATTATAATTGTGGTTTGTCTATTTCTCTTCCCTGTTATTAGATGCATACGCATTTAAGATCGTATGTCTTCTTAACAAACAGAACCTTTTACCATTATAAAATACCCTTCTTTATCTCTGGTAATATTCTTTTTCTTGAAGTTTTTTTCATGCTTACTTTTTGCATGGTATGTATTTTGCCATCCTTTTATTTTCAATTTCTGTGGTACTCAAAGTCATCTCTTAGACAGAGCATGTAGTTTGGTCTTTCATTTTGTTAAACTTTTTATTTTGAAATAACTATAAATTTACAGGAAGTTGCTAATAAATTTATAGGGAGGTTCTGTGCACCCTTCACCCAATGCCCTCCAATGTTAACATCTTGCAAAAATACAGTACAGTATCAATACTAGAAAATGGACTTTGGTGCTTATTCAGATTTCTCCAGTTTTACATATACTCATTTGCATGTGTGTGTATGTTTCTCTATAATTTTATCATATGTGTAGCTTTGTGTAACCACCACTACCACCACATCAAGCTACACAATCATCACCACAGGGCTCCCTGGTACTGTTCCTTTATAGCCACAATCCTTTCTCCCCTCTAACCCTTAGCCCCTGGCAACCAATAAATCCCTTCTCCATCTTTATAATTGTGTTATCTCAAGAATATTATATAAATGGAACCATGTAGTATCTTACCTTTGAGGTTGGCTTCTTTCATTCAGTGTAATTCCCTTCAGGTTCATCCAAGTTGTTGTGTGTATCAATAGTTCACTCTTTTTTGTTGATGAGTAGTGTTCCAGGGTATTGCTATTTTAACCCATCAATCTATGCATTTTAATGGAAGTGTTTTGTCCATTTACCAATACCATCTTGCTATTTGTTTTCTAGCTGTCTCATCTGTTTTCTGTTTTCTGCTCCCCTTATCCTGCCTTACTTTGGATAAATTAAATATTTTTTAATATTTGATTTTAGTTCCTCTAAAATCAAAGTAGCTTTTTTGCAATCCCTCTGTGTATTATTTTTAGATGTTATTTTAGGTATTTCCATACCCATCATTAACTTAATACAATGTACTTAGAATTAATGTTATTACACTTCATATAAAATGTACAAATCTTACAACAGTAAAATTCTATTTACCTGTTCCCCTTACATTTACATACATAATACGCCCTACAATACAATATTATTATTTTAATGTACTTTAAAAAAATAATTCAATAATTTCTCTTTAATTTATTTTAATGGAGGTGTTTCTCTATGTTAATATCTTAGTGCTGCACTATGAATCAGAGACTCTGATTTTTTGACTGAGACTCAGGTATTGAAATTGATGAAAAATAAATACTTTAAAACTGAAAGTATAAATTTTCTGTTATAACACGGTTTAAATTATTTTTTAGCTAATGAAGTTATTTTAGCATAATTTTCCTTGAGCTTAGATAAACCCCTACTCATTATCTCTTCATAAGCAGGTACATTTATTTATTTATTTTTAACATCTTTATTGGAGTATAATTGCTTTATAATGGTGTGTTAGTTTCTGCTGTATAACAAAGTGAATCAGCTCTACATATGCATACATCCCCATATCTCCTCCCTCTTGCGTCTCCCTCCCACCCTCCCTATCGTACCCCTCTAGGTGGACACAAAGCACGGAGCTGATCTCCCTGTGCTATGCGGCCATAAGCAGGTACATTTAAATGAAACACAAAAAATCCTCCTTTTAGCACACAATTTCACTTTTCTCAGCTTTATTTTCCCACTCACACTAGTAAAAGTACTATATCTAAGATCCTAGAAAATACTGTTTAATTAAATGCCAGAAAACGCCCACCCTTACTCTCCAAAAGACCTAGTCTTACACAAAGCTCCAATAGAAAACTCCTTTAAATCTCTTTTCTATTTGGATGTTGAACTAGAATTTTGGAGACAATTTTCTGGGGCTGCATCTTCACTTACTTAAGAGATATTAGTCCTTGCTATTTAGTTGTCAGTGGGTTATTATGTCTATATTGTTTATCGGACATTGTCCAATGGGAAAAGCATGATTTGAATAAAGACACGATATGAGCCATGTTATATGAAACTCCAGGGAAGAGATAGAATCAGCCTTGAGTTAAGAGCTGAAGACAGGTTTCTAGGTCTCTCCTCATTCTTCTACTTTCTGACTTCATATTGATGAAGGTGAAGTAGAATTGCTCAGGCTTTCCTTTAGAGGCTTATTTGGAGATAAAGAAAAGGAGTAAAGTCTTTATATTACTAATTCCCTTGGAACAGCTGTATCAAATTGAAAATTTTAATCTAACTCTTTCTTCCTACCCCAACAAAAGAAAATAAAATTATATCCCTTATGGTGGGTAAGGAGAACACCATTATTTTTTCAAAGATATACTTTTCTCCACTGTTGTGAAGTATACTAACTTTTTACAAGAGTATGTTAGACATATTTTATTGGATTTGGAAAACTTGCCTTCAGGAATATGGGAAAATCTTATATTCCATCCCTCTAGTTTTATTCCTATCTACTGTCTTAACTTTATCTTCTACATGTACTCAATGCTACAATGAACCTGAACTTCTTGTTTCCTGCCTATATGCTGTTAATTCTTCTATTTCCTCCACTGAATGTGTTTCCCTCTTCATTTGCCATCTATCAAATATTATAGTCCTCAAATCTCAGCTCCTAAGAGAAATTTTCCTCAATTCTCCAAACTGACAGCAATGTCTCCCTCTTTTGAATCCAACGAAGTATGTATATTTCTTAATGCCCATAGTTAATTGTTAAAATGTCACATACACTAATAGCTACTTGAGGGAAGGATTTTCTAACTCATGGTCCTATTTCCCACAATATGCAGCATAGTATATCTTACTTCAAAGCTACTGGGTAGATATTTGTCTAACCAATTAATTAAGATATGTGAGTACAATTAATTCTAGGGTTGTCTTTATGAACGACTTAGTCTAATATACTTTGCAAATGTCTCTATTACATTCAGGTGGGCTGCTCCTAAAGTTCGTTCCAGAGGCAGGGCTGGTTTGAAGGACTTGATAAAAATTGCTCACAAATTCTGCTCAGACAAGGACACTCCCAATGTGAATAGATAACTTGTTGGATGCATCTACCAGCAGCTGAACTGCTGGCAACTTTTGTTTGGAGTGAAGAGCTTTCAGCCCAGCTTTCATCAGTGCCCCTCCCTTCCGTTATGTTTTGCCTCCTGTTTTGTTTACATGAAAGACTACAGTCTTGTCTTAGAATTTCTGGGTATTATGTGTACCTTAGGGAAATCTGATTATAGAGATAATCTACTAACAGGGAAGAGTTTCCATTTGTTTCTATTGAGTTTTGTCAATTCTGAATCCAAGATTCCTTTGTATTCCAGTCCATTGACTAGAGCCTCCCAGCCAGACGTTGAGGCATCTGTTTCTATAGTCTTTGGAACTGGGAAAGATAAATAAGAATGTGCGGGAATTATCTGTATATTTGCTAACCACCAATTTAGATCTAAATAGACTCCCTCTGTTAGGAAGACTAATGAATTCCAATTCTCTGAAATATCCTTTGCTTTTAACAAGCAAGATGGAAGGCATCTAAAGAAAAAAAAAAAAAGAAAGAGATGCACAGAGGGAAAAGCTGTGAATAATGCCACCAGAGAACCAATTATGTTCACCAGCTGGCATTGAGAAACTTGTTTCCCTTGACAAAAAAAAGACTTCAGTTTTAGCCTCAAACTTCTTTTTGACATTGTGTTCTTTAGGGCGGAATGACAAATCCTCCCAGACATCCCCATAAGATATTAGGAAAAAAAATCTTAACACTATTGTTACGTGTAACATGACAAAGTGCTTGGCAGGAAGCGAAAAACAAGTGAAGGCATCAACATGGCAGTTAATAAGAACCAACTAGATAAAATGACAGTGAAAATGAAACATTAAGACATAGAGACCTTCCTCCCCAGCCACATGACTGAGTCAACGAGTTATATTCACAACTTGGCATGACAGTGATAAAGAAACTGGTTGGGACATTTCATAGATGTAAAAGTATATTTGTTATGAAAGAGTAGCTAAAAGCTATATTTCTCAGTAATAGAAACAACATTTTGGACTTTTTCCCCTGTTAAGAGGGGACCCTCTTTGATTGCAGCTAAGCCTAGAACTGTGCCTTTTGTGTGTTAGTGGGTGAGATATGATCTATTTCAGGCTCTCTCAGCCAGTAAAACTTGGAAGAAAGTGGTGTCACCCAATCTTGGGCTCTCACTAGGGGTCTTTTTTTAACTGCCCTGAGCCCCTCAGAGCCAATCTTGGCTGGGAGTCCCCTCTGTACCTCCTCCAAGCTGTTTCTTGGGGAACTACTTGTGAATTCAGTGTTTTCATTTTGTACAGTCAGTCCTCCATATCCATGAGTTTTGCATTTGCAGATTGAACCAACTGTGCCTCGAAAATATATTTTTAAAAAATTCCAGAGACTTCCCTGGTGGTGCAGTGGTTAAGAATTCGCCTGCCAATGCAGTGGACAAGGGTTCGATCCCTGGTCCGGGAAGATCCCACATGCTGCAGAGCAACTAAGCCCATGTGCCGCAACTACTGAGCCCATGTGCCACAGCTACCGAAGCCCACGTGCCTAGAGCCTGCGGTCCGCAACAAGAGAAGCCACCGCAATGAGAAGCCTGCGCACCACAACGAAGAGTAGCCCCTGCTCTCTGCAACTAGAGAAAGCCCGCATGCAGCAACGAAGACCCAAGGCAGCCAAAAATAAATAAATAAAATAAATATATTTATTTTAAAAAATTCCAGAAAGTTCCAAAAAGCAAAACTTGAATTTGCCATGCATCAACAACTATTTACGTAGCATTTCATTGTATTGGGTATTATGAGTAATCTAGAGATGATTTAAAGTATACTGGAGGATGTGTGTAGGTTATATGCAAATACTTCTCCATTTTATGCATAAGGGTCTTGAGCATCTATAGATTTTGGTATCTGAGGGGGTTCTGGAGCCAATCCCCCATGGATACTGAGGGACAACTGTATACCATTTTAAAACCTGCCTTTCTCAAGTATCTATTTGAAGTTCATAAAAATCTGCAGAGCAAGTTCACTCAGTCTAACCTTTGCTGAACCACTAGAGTCCCTCTGTATCTGTGCACAGTCCCTTTTTTCTCAAGGTACCTAGAAATGTTTATTCAATAGCAACTTGCTTTTTTGATTGCAAAAAGGGGGAACTTTAATTTTAAAAGTTTATTGTTTCTCTTTCAAATGATGCCATCCTGTGTACACCTGTATAGTCTGAGTACTACACAATTCCAGGTGCACCCCCCGCAAGAAGTAAATATCAATGGCTCCTCCCTACCCCCCACCCAACCTGGATTGAAGAGAGTGGTAGTCTTGACCCTATGCACAAAGATTATATATTTTTGATGTGATTGGATAACTGACTGGATAATTAATTTAATATACTTTGTTCTGGGGAGGAAAATGGAGCTGTTATTTGCTTTCATGCCATAACTCCCCAACTCTATTATTTTACTGAAATTGGTATTATACTTAATATTACAGAAATACAAATGTTATTTTTTTATACATCTTTATTGAAGTATAATTGCTTCACAATGGTGTGTTAGTTTCTGCTTTATAACAAAGTGAATCAGCTACACATATACACACGTTCTCATATCTCCTCCCTCCTGCATCTCCCTCCCTCCCACCCTCCCCATCCCACCCCCCAAGGCAGTCACAAAGCACTGAGCTGATCTCCCTGTGCTATGCGGCTGCTTCCCACTAGCTATCTATTTTACATTTGGTAGTGTATATATGTCCATGACACTCTCTCACCCTGTCACATCTCACCCCTCCCCCTCCCCATATCCTCAAGTCCATTCTTTAGTAGGTCTGTGTCTTTATTCCCATCTTGCCACTAGGTTCTTCATGACCTTTTTTTTTTTTTTTTCCTTAGATTCCATATATATATGTTAGCATACTGTATTTGTTTTTCTCTTTCTGACTTACTTCACTCTGTATGACAGACTCTAACTCCATCCACCTCATTACAAATACCTCCATTTCATTTCTTTTTATGGCTGAGTAATATTCCATTGTATATATGTGCCACATCTTCTTTATCCATTCATCCGATGATGGACACTTAGGTTGCTTCCATGTCCTGGCTATTGTACATAGAGCTGCAATGAACATTTTGGTACATGACTCTTTTTGAATTATGGTTTTCTCAGGGTATATGCCCAGTAGTGGGATTGCTGGGTTGTATGGTAGTTCTATTTGTAGTTTTTTAAGGAACCTCCGTACTGGTCTCCATAGTGGCTGTATCAATTTACGTTCCCACCAACAGTGCAAGAGTGTTCCCTTTTCTCCACACCCTCTCCAGCATTTATTGTTTGTAGATTTTTTGATGATGGCCATTCTGACCAGTGTGAGATGATACCTCATTGTAGTTTTGATTTGCATTTCTCTAATGATTAATGAGGTTGAGCATTCTTTCATGTGTCTGTTGGCCATCTGTATATCTTCTTTGGAGAAATGTCTATTTAGGTCTTCTGCCCATTTTTGGATTGGGTTGTTTGTTTTTTTGTTATTGAGCAGCATGAGCTGCTTGTAAATCTTGGAGATTAATCCTTTGTCAGTTGCTTCATTTGCAAATATTTTCTCCCATTCTGAGGGTTGTCTTTTGGTCTTGTTTATGGTTTCCTTTGCTGTGCAAAAGCTTTTAAGTTTCATTAGGTCCCATTTGTTTATTTGTGTTTTTATTTCCATTTCTCTAGGAGCTGGGTCAAAAAGGATCTTGCTGTGATGTATGTCATAGAGTGTTCTGCCTATGTTTTCCTCTAAGAGTTTGATAGTGTCTGGCCTTACATTTAGGTCTTTAATCCATTTTGAGTTTATTTTTGTGTATGGTGTCAGGGAGTGTTCTAATTTCATACTTTTACATGTACCTGTCCAATTTTCCCAGCACCACTTATTGAAGAGGCTGTCTTTTCTCCACTGTATATGCTTGCCTCCTTTATCAAAGATAAGGTGACCATATGTGCATGGGTTTATCTCTGGGCTTTCTATCCTGTTCCATTGATCTATATTTCTGTTTTTGTGCCAGTACCAAACTGTCTTGATTACTGTAGCTTTGTAATATAGTCTGAAGTCAGGGAGCCTGATTCCTCCAGCTGCAATACAAATGTTATTTAAATGACTCCTTAGCTTTGAACCAAAATCAGTAAGGAAGTGTTTTACACATTTTATTTCACATGTTTTCATCTTGGATTTTCCATGCCTCTTATTCTCTTTGAAGGATGCAATTGGAAAGGAATGGTTTCATCAGTAGTTTGTACCAGCCTTCTTACTTATACATTCCCTGAAACATCTTCAAAAATGGTTTCCTGGGACTTCCCTGGCGGTCCAATGGTTAAGCCTCCGCGATTCCACTACTGGGGGCACGGGTTCTATCCCCAGTCAGGGAAATAAAATCCCGCATGCTGCACGGCGTGGCCAAAAAATAATGATTTTCTTTTTCTTTATTAATACATTTTTTAAATGGCAGTTCTTTTGAGATATAACACAACCACAAAACTCATCCATTTCAAGTATATAATTCAGTGGTTGCAGTATATTCACAGAGCTGTGCAACCATCACCACTATCTAATTTCAGAGCATTTCATCACTTCCAAAGATTTCATACCATTAGCAGCCGCATCCTGCACCCCACCCCCACCGGCCCTAGGCAAACACTAATCTACTTTTTTTTTTAAGTTTTCTTTTGATGTGGACCATTTTTTAAAAAGTCTTCATTGAATTTGTCACAATATTGCTTCTGTTCTATGTTTTGGGGTTTTTGTTTTTTTTTTTTGGCTGCAAGGCATGTGGGATCTTAGCTCCCCAACCAGGGATCAGACCTTCACTCCCTGCATTGGAAGGTGAAGTCTTAACCACTGGACTGCCAGGGAAGTCCCACTAATCTACTTTTTATCTCTGTAGATTTGCCTATTCCAGACATTTCATATGAATGGTATCATACAATAAATGGCCTCTTGTGATTGAATTCTTTCATTTAGCATAATGTCTTCAAGTTTCATCCATGTTGTAGCATGTATGAACTTGCTACTTTTTAGTGCTGAAAAATATTCTATTGAATGGATATGTACCACATTTTGTTTATCCATTCATCAGTTGATGGACATTGGGTTATTTCTACTTTTTGGCTGCTATGAACAGTCCTGTACAAGTTTGCTTTTTTTCCTGTACACACTGTGTGTGTGTGTGTGTACTTCTGTTTTCAAGAGTCTTGGTTATTCACTTAGGAGTGCAGTTGCTAGGTCTTATGGTAACTGTATGTTTAACATTCTGAGGAACTACCATACTGTTTTGCAAAGTGGCTGCACCATTTTATAATCCCACTGGCAATGTAGGGAGGCTTTAATTTTTCTACATTTTCCCAATACTTATTTTCTGTCTTTTTAATTTTATCTGTCCTAGTGGGGTGAAGTGGTATCTCATTGTGGTTTTGATTTGCATTTCCCTAATAACTAATGATGTCGAGCATCTTTTCAAGTGTTAATTGGCCACATTTATATATCTCCTTTGGAGAAATATCTACTCAAGTCCTTTGCTTATTTTAAAATTATTAATTTTGCTTGTGGTAAACTACACATAATATAAAATTTCCATCTTAACCTTTTTTAAGTGTACAGTTCAATGGCATTAAGTACATGCTCATTTTGTACAAACATCACCACTGTCCACCTCCAGAACTCTTCATCTTCCAAAACTGAAACCCTGCACCCATTAAACACCAGCTCCCCATTTCCCATTCCCCAGCCCTTGGTAACCATCATTCTACTTTCTGTCTCTATGAATTTGACTAGTCTAGGTACTTAGACTGTATATAGTGGAATCATAAAGTATTTGTCCTTTTGTGACTGGCTTATTTGTGACTTTGCATAGTGTCTTCAAGGTTCATCCATGTTGTAGCATGTGTCAGAATTTCCTTCCTTTTAAAGACTGAATAATATTACATTGCATATATATACCACATTTTGTTCATGCATTCATCCACTGAGGGACACTTGGGTTGCTTCCACCCCTTGGCTATTGTGAATAATGAACATGGATGTACAAATATCTGTCCAAGTCCCTGCTTTCAATTCTTTTGGGTAAATGCCGAGGAGAGGAATTGTTGGACAATGTAGTAATTCTATTTTTAAGTTTTTAGGAACTGCCATACTGTTTTCCACAGCAGCTGCACCATTTTACATTCCCAACAATAGTGCACAAGAATTCCAATTATCCTCACCAACACTTATTTTCTGCTTTTTAAAAAACTAGTAGCCATCCTAATGAGAGTGAAATGGTATTTCTTTGTGGTTTTGGTTTATATTTCCCTAATGATTAGAGATTATATCAGCCAGCTCCGACTGCCATAACAAATACCATAGACTGGGTGGCTTAAACAACAGAAATTTATTTCTCACAGTTCTGGAGGCTGGGCAGTTCAAGATCAAAGTTCCATCCAATTTGTTTCCTAGTAAGAGCTCTCCTCCTGGCTTGCAGATGGCTGCCTTCTCACTGTGTCCTCACAGGGAGGAGAAAGAGAGATCATTCTCTCTTCCTCTCTTTCTAAGGTCACCAATCCTATTGGATGAGAGCCCCACCCTTTTGACCTCATTTAACCTTAATTATCTCCTAAAAGTCCTGTCTCCAAATACAGTCACGTATGAATTTTGGAAGAACACAGTTTGGTCCATAGCTGTGATGTTGAGCATATTTTCATGTATTTATTGGCCATTTGTATATCTACTTTGGACAAATGTGTATTCAAGTCTTTTGTCCACTCTTAAATAAGGATATTGGTTTTGTTTTGAGTTGTAGAAGTTCTTTAATATTCAGGATAATAACCCTTTATTAGGTATAGGATCCACAAATGTTTTCTTCCATTCCATGAGTTGCCTTTTCACTCTGTTGACTGTGTCCTTTGATACTCATTTTTAAATTGGGTTATTTATCTTTTTATTGTTGAGTTGTAAGAGTTCTTTATATATTCTGGATACAAGCCCCTTACTAGGTATATGATTTGCAAATATTTTCTCCCATACTGTGGGTTGTCATTTGACTTCCTGATGATGTCCTTTCAAACACAAAAGTTTTAAATTTTGATGAAGTCCCATTTACTTTTTCTTTTGCTTCTTGTGCTTGTGGTGTCATATCTAAGAAATTATTGCCTAATTCAAAGTCATGAAGTTTACTCCTATGTTTTGTTCTAAGAGTTTTATAGTTTTAGCTCTTACATTTTGGTTTATGATCCATTCTGAGTTAATGCTTGTATATGGTATGAGATATTCCTTTTCTTTTAATCCCTAAGAACATAATCATTTTAGCATGTTTTTACTAGATTCAATATGAAAAGAAATTAGTAAAGTGGGTTTTTTTGTTTGTTTGGGGAGATCTTTTTTTTTAAATCACTGACTCATTGCACACATGGGAAGCCACATCTATTTATATCACCAAAAATATACCTCACTTGGATTAAGCTCATTCAGTCTGTTTTATAAGCAGAGAAACCCAAGCATAAGGTAACAGCAGGAATGGCTGCCAATGGCAGTTGAGATAACACTCATTGAAAGATTATGAATAACATTTTTTTTTTGTAGAAATTCACGTTCTTTTATTTATTTATTTATTTATTTTATGACTGTGTTGAGTCTTCGTTTCTTTTTTTTTTTTTTAGAAATTTCATGTAATGTCTGAAACATTTATATTAACATATTTCCATACAAATAGCCCAATGAAAGTTTAGTATTAGTTGTTTTGTTTGTTTTTTTATACTGCAGGTTCTTATTAGGCATCAATTTTATACACATCAGTGTATACATTTCAATCCCAATCGCCCAATTCAGCACACCACCATCCCCACCCCACCGCAGTTTTCCCCCCTTGGTGTCCATATGTCCATTCTCTGCATCTGTGTCTCAACTTCTGCCCTGCAAACTGGCTCATCTGTACCATTTTTCTAGGTTCCACATACATGCATTAATATACGATATTTGTTTTTCTCTTTCTGACTTACTTCACTCTGTATGACAGTCTCTAGATCCATCCACGTCTCAACAAATGACTCAATTTCGTTCCTTTTTATGGCTGAGTAATATTCCATTGTATATATGTACCACATCTTCTTTATCCATTCGTCTGTCGATGGGCATTTAGGTTGCTTCCGTGACCTGGCTATTGTAAATAGTGCTGCAATGAACATTCGGGTGCATGTGTCTTTTTGAATTACGGTTTTCTCTGGGTATATGCCCAGTAGTGGGATTGCTGGGTCATATGGTAATTTTATTTTTAGTTTTTTAAGGAACCTCCATATTGTTCTCCATAGTGGCTGTATCAATTTACATTCCCACCAACAGTGCAAGAGGTTTCCCTTTTCTCCACACCCTCTCCAGCATTTGTTGTTTGTAGATTTTCTGATGATGCCCATTCTAACAGGAGTGAGGTGATACCTCATTGTAGTTTTGATTTGCATTTCTCTAATAATTAGTGATGTTGAGCATCTTTTCATGTGCTTCGTGGCCGTCTGTATGTCTTCTTTGGAGAAATGTCTATTTAGGTCTTCTGCCCATTTTTGGATTGGGGTGTTTGTTTCTTTAATATTGAGCTGAATGAGCTGTTTATATATTTTGGAGATTAATCCTTTGTCCGTTGATTCATTTGCAAATATTTTCTCCCATTCTGAGGGTTGTCTTTTCGTCTTGTTTATGGTTTCCTTTGCTGTGCAAAAGCTTTGAAGTTTCATTAGGTCCCACTTGTTTATTTTTGTTTTTATTTCCATTACTCTAGGAGGTGGATCAAAAAAGATCTTGCTGTGATTTATGTCAAAGAGTGTTCTTCCTATGTTTTCCTCTAGAGTTTTATAGTGTCCAGTCTTATATTTAGGTCTCGAATCCATTTTGAGTTTATTTTTGTGTATGGTGTTAAGGAGTATTCTAATTTCATTCTTTTACATGTAGCTGTCCAGTTTTCCCAGCACCACTTATTGAAGAGACTGTCTTTTCTCCATTGTATATCTTTGCCTCCTTTGTCATAGATTAGTTGACCATAGGTGCGTGGGTTAATCTCTGGGCTTTCTATCTTGTTCCATTGATCTATGTTTCTGTTTTTGTGCCAGTACCATATTGTCTTGATTACTGTAGCTTTGTAGTAGAGTCTGAAGTCAGGGAGTCTGATTCCTCCAGCTCCATTTTTTTGCCTCAAGACTGCTTTGGCTATTCGGGGTCTTTTGTGTCTCCATACAAATTTTAAGATGATTTGTTCTAGCTCCGTAAAAAATGCCATTGGTAATTTGATAGGGATTGCATTGAATCTGTAGATTGCTTTCGGTAGTATACTCATTTTCACAATGTTGATTCTTCCAGTCCAAGAACATGGTATATCTCTCCATCTGTTGGTATCATCTTTAATTTCTTTCATCAGTGTCTTATAGTTTTCTGCACACAGGTCTTTTGTCTCCCTAGGTAGGTTTATTCCTAGGTATTTTATTCTTTTTGTTGCAATGGTAAATGGGAGTGTTTCCATAATTTCTCTTTCAGATTTTTCATCACTAGTGTATAGGAATGCAAGAGATTTCTGTGCATTAATTTTGTATCCTGCAACTTTACCATATTCATTAATTAGCTCTAGCAGTTTTCTGGTGGCAGTTTTAGGCTTCTCTATGTATAGTATCATGTCATCCGCAAACAGTGACAGTTTTACTTCTTCTTTTCCAATTTGTATTCCTTTTATTTCTTTTTCTTCTCTGATTGCCGTGGCTAGGACTTCCAGAACTATGTTGAATAATAGTGCTGAGAGTGGACATCCTTGTCTCGTTCCTGATCTTAGAGGAAATGCTTTCAGTTTTTCACCATTGAGAATGATGTTTGCTGTGGGTTTGTCATATATGGCCTTTATTATGTTGAGGTAGGTTCCCTCTATGCCCACTTTCTGGAGAGTTTTTATCAGAAATGGGTGTTGAATTTTGTCAAAAGCTTTTTCTGCATCTATTGAGATGATCATATGGTTTTTATTCTTCAATTTGTTAATATGGTGTATCACATTGATTGATTTGCATATATTGAAGAATCCTTGCATCCCTGGGATAAATCCCACTTGATCGTGGTGTATGATCCTTTTAATGTGTTGTTGGATTCTGTTTGCTAGTATTTTGTTGAGGATTTTTGCATCTATATTCATCAGTGATATTGGTCTGTAATTTTCTTTTTTTGTAGTGTCTTTGTCTGGTTTTGGTATCAGGGTGATGGTGGCCTCATAGAATGAGTTTGGGAGTGTTCCTTCCTCTGCAATTTTTTGGAAGAGTTTGAGAAGGATGGGTGTTAGCTCTTCTCTAAATGTTTGATAGAATTCACCTGTGAAGCCATCTGGTCCTGGACTTTTGTTTGTTGGAAGATTTTTAATTACAGTTTCAATTTCATTACTTGTGATTGGCGTGTTCATATTTTCTGTTTCTTCCTGGTTCAGTCTTGGAAGGTTATACCTTTCTAAGAATTTGTCCATATCTTCCAGGTTGTCCATTTTATTGGCATAAAGTTGCTTGTAGTAGTCTCTTAGGATGCTTTGTATTTCTGCGGTGTCTGTTGTAACTTCTCCTTTTTCATTTCTGATTTTATTGATTTGAGTCCTCTCCCTCTTTTTCTTGATGAGTCTGGCTAATGGCTTATCAATTTTGTTTATCTTCTCAAAGAACCAACTTTTAGTTTTATTGATCTTTGCTATTGTTTTCTTTGTTTCTATTTCATTTATTTCTGCTCTGATCTTTATGATTTCTTTCCTTCTGCTAACTTTGGGTTTTGTTTGTTCTTCTTTCTCTAGTTTCTTTAGGTGTAAGGTTAGATTGTTTACTTGAGATTTTTCTTGTTTCTTGAGGTAGGCTTGTATAGCTATAAACTTCCCTCTTAGAACCGCTTTTGCTGCATCCCATAGGTTTTGGGTCGTCGTGTTTTCATTGTCATGTGTCTCTAGGTATTTTTTGATTTCCTCTTTGATTTCTTCAGTGATCTCTTGGTTATTTAGTAACGTATTGTTTAGCCTCCATGTGTTTGTCTTTTTTACGTTTTTTTCCCTGTAATTCATTTCTAATCTCATAGCGTTGTGGTCAGAAAAGATGCTTGATATGATTTTAAATTTACTGAGGCTTGATTTGTGACCCAAGATGTGATCTATCCTGGAGAATGTTCCGTGCGCACTTGAGAAGAACGTGTAATCTGCTGTTTTTGGATGGAATGTCCTATATATATCAATTAAATCTATCTGGTCTATTGTGTCATTTAAAGCTTCTGTTTCCTTATTTATTTTCATTTTGGATGATCTGTCCTTTGGTGTAAGTGAGGTGTTAAAGTCCCCCACTATTATTGTGTTACTGTCGATTTCCTCTTTTATAGCTGTTAGCAGTTGCCTTATGTATTGAGGTGCTCCTATGTTGGGTGCATATATATTTATAATTGTCATATCTTCTTCTTGGATTGATCCCTGGATCATTATGTAGTGTCCTTCCTTGTCTCTTGTAACATTCTTTATTTTAAAGTCTATTTTATCTGATATGAGTATAGCTACTCCAGCTTTCTTTTGATTTCCATTTGCATGGAATATCTTTTTCCATCCCCTCACTTTCAGTCTGTATGTGTCCCTAGGTCTAAAGTGGGTCTCTTGTAGACAGCATATATCTGGGTCTTGTTTTTGTATCCATTCAGCCAGTCTATGTCTTTTGGTTGGGGCATTTAATCCATTCACGTTTAAGGTAATTATCGATATGTATGTTCCTATGACCATTTTCTTAATTGTTTTGGGTTTGTTTTTGTAGGTCCTTTTCTTCTCTTGTGTTTCCCACTTAGAGAAGTTCCTTTAGCATTTGTTGTAGAGCTGGTTTGGTGGTGCTGAATTCTCTTAGCTTTTGCTTGTCTGTAAAGCTTTTGATTTCTCCATCAAATCTAAATGAGATCCTTGCCGGGTAGAGTAATCTTGGTTGTAGGTTCTTCCCTTTCATCACTTTAAGTATATCATGCCACTCCCTTCTGGCTTGCAGAGTTTCTGCTGAGAAATCAGCTGTTAACCTTTTGGGAGTTCCCTTGTATGTTATTTGTCGTTTTTCCCTTGCTGCTTTCAATAATTTTTCTTTGTCTTTAATTTTTGCCACTTTGATTACTATGTGTCTCGGCGTGTTTCTCCTTGGGTTTATTCTGTATGGGACTCTCTGCGCTTCCTGGACTTGGGTGGCTATTTCCTTTCCCATGTTAGGGAAGTTTTCGACTACAATCTCTTCAAATATTTTCTCTGGTCCTTTCTCTCTCTCTTCTCCTTCTGGGACCCCTATAATGCGAATGTTGTTGCGTTTCATGTTGTCCCAGAGGTCTCTTAGGCTGTCTTCATTTCTTTTCATTCTTTTTTCTTTAGTCTGTTCCGCAGCAGTGAATTCCACCATTCTGTCTTCCAGGTCACTTATCCGTTCTTCTGCCTCAGTTATTCTGCTATTGATTCCTTCTAGTGTAGTTTTCATTTCAGTTAGTGTATTGGTCATCTCTGTTTGTTTGTTCTTTAATTCTTCTAGGTCTTTGTTAATCATTTCTTGCATCTTCTCAATCTTTGCCTCCATTCTTATTCCGAGGTCCTGGATCATCTTCACTATCATTATTCTGAATTCTTTTTCTGGAAGGTTGCCTATCTCCACTTCATTTAGTTGTTTTTCTGGGGTTTTTTCTTGTTCCTTCATCTGGTACATAGCCCTCTGCCTTTTCGTCTTCTCTATCTTTCTGTAACTGTGGTTTTTGGTCCACAGGCTGCAGGATTGTAGTTTTTCTTGCTTCTGCTGTCTGCCCTCTGGTGGTTGAGGCTATCTAAGAGGCTTGATGGGAGGCTCTGGTGGTGGGTAGAGCTGACTGTTGCTGTGGCGGTCAGAGCTCAGTAAAACCTTAATCCACTTGACTGTTGATGGGTGGGGCCGGGTTCCCTCCCTGTTGCTGTGGCGGTCAGAGCTCAGTAAAACCTTAATCCACTTGACTGTTGATGGGTGGGCCTGGGTTCCCTCCCTGTTGGTTGTTTTGCCTGAGGCAACCCAACACTGGAGCCTACCCGTGCTCTTTGGTGGGGTTAATGGCAGACTCTGGGAGGGCTCACGCCAAGGAGAACTTCCCAGAACCTCTGCTGCCAGTGTCCTTATCCCCACGGTGAAACAGAGCCACCACCCGCCTCTGCAGGAGACCCCCCAACACCAGCAGGTAGGTCTGGTTCAGTCTCTCCCAGGGTCACTGCTC
Organism: Eschrichtius robustus; assembly: GCF_028021215.1. Classification (NCBI taxonomy): domain Eukaryota; kingdom Metazoa; phylum Chordata; class Mammalia; order Artiodactyla; family Eschrichtiidae; genus Eschrichtius; species Eschrichtius robustus. The sequence goes on along the minus strand of NC_090834.1, from coordinate 18,543,292 downwards.
CTTCCCCTGGGTCCTGATGCACACATTACTTTGTGTGTGCCCTCCAAGAGTGGGGTCTCTGTTTCCCCCAGTCCTGTCAAAGTCCTGCAATCAATTCCCACTAGGTTTCAAAGTCTGATTCTCTAGGAATTCCTCCTCCCGTTGCCGGACCCCCAGGTTGGGAAGCCTGACATGGGGCTCAGAACCTTCACTCCAGTGGGTGGACTTCTGTGGTATAAGTGTTCGCCAGTCTGTGAGTCACCCACCCAGCAGTTACGGGATTTGATTTTACTCTGATTGCGCCCCTCCTACCGTCTCACTGTGGCTTCTCCTCTGTCCTTGGACGTGGGGTATCCTCCTTGGTGAAGTCCTGGGTCTTCCTGTCAATGATTGTCCAGCAGCCAGTTGTGATTCTGGTGCTCTCGCAAGAGGGAGTGAGAGCACGTCCTTCTACTCCGCCATCTTGGTTAATCCTCGATAAGTGTCTTTGTCTGTTTCGAGTCTTCGTTTCTGTGTGAGGGCTTTCTCTAGTTGCGGCAAGTGGGGACCACTCTTCATCGCGGTGCGCGGGCCTCTCACCATCGCGGCCTCTCTTGTTGCGGAGCACAGGCTCCAGACACGCAGGCTCAGTAATTGTGTCTCACGGGCCCAGTTGCTCCGTGGCATGTGGGATCTTCCCAGAGCAGGGCTCGAACCCGTGTCCCCTGCATTGGCAGGCAGATTCTCAACCACTGCGCCACCAGGGAAGCCCATGAATAACATTTTGATTACAAATAAAAGCATGGTCTCATCTTTTAATCCAAAGTTAGCTACGACTACATATCATCTTTTAGTCTGATTAATGGCAGAGTAACAATTAGAGTAGGAAAGAGATTAGCAAATTATTTAAGATGTCAAGTGCAGTTAGTGTGTCATTTTTTCATAGATAATATAGTAAAGCTCATAGCGACAGGTGTATGTAATAAATAAGAACTGAGAATACTCAGATCTTGAAGAGTCAAGGTAATGTTTCTAAAATCAGCATTATTTCGTTGGATTTGATTTTCTTCCTCTGAATTGTCATACTGTTGAATTGGGCTTTGATTTACTGACACTCTAAGATTTGGTTTGGATGTTCTTTTTGCTTTGCAGGATGCACAGAATCAAAAATTAAAGACAAGTGTATGGTATCGTGAGGTAAATGATTCTGTTTTCTTCCGTGCATGCTGGACTCCTGAACTCGATCTGTTGCAAGATGTAATTATTAGAAGAAATAGATACTATCTTGTGTTTCTAGTTCTTTATGTCTGCAGCAGACCTGATTTTTTAGAATCTGAGTAAGTTACATGGCCATGGTTTCTGGTTGGGGCAACCCTCTTTAGGAGTTGAATGGAAAGTCCTCTCCCCTGACAGATAGAACCAACAGGCTGATCAATTGAGTTATTCATCCGAATCCCTCTTCAGTTCTTTGATGAGATTGACATTGCCCCTTTGCGATGTTTCCTTTTTGGCTACAGGTTTGGGATGATGAGTTTTTATCCTGGAACTCCAGCATGTTTGATGAGATTAGAGAGATCTCCCTACCTCTAAGTGCCGTCTGGGCTCCTGATATCATCATAAATGAGTTGTAAGTGTGCTGGGGTGTGTTTCTGTGGGGTTTAGGCTGCTTAGAATATTCAGGCCGGTTGCTGCTTCCTTTAAGTCATGGTTACTATTTTTTGTTTCTCAACTTGAAGAAGAGCATACTGTTGGGAGTATTCAGGTTAGAAGTACCATGAGTTGACATCATTTAAGATACAGATTTGATTGCTAATGCTTGATGTTACTCATGGATTATGTCTCTGTGTGTGTGTGTGTGTGTGTGTGTGTGTGTGTGTGTCTGTGTGTGTGTTTTATAAATTTACTTATTTATTTATATTTTTTATTTTTGGCTGCATTGGGTCTTTGTTGTTGCACGTGGACTTTCTCTAGTTGAGGCGAGCAGGGGCTACTCTTCGTTGCGGTGTGTGAGCTTCTCTCATTGCAGTGGCTTCTCTTGTTGCAGAGCATGGGCTCTAGGCGTGCGGGCTTCCGTAGTTGTGGCTCACAGGCTTAGTTGCTCCGCGGCATGTGGGATCTTCCCGGACCAGGGCTCGAACTCGTGTGCCCTGCATTGGCAGGCGGATTCTTAACCGCTGCGCCACCAGGGAAGTCCTATGTCTGTGTTTTAACATTAGCAAGTGAGTTGACTTACAAGGGTGTCATTGCTGAACCCACCTTTGCCAGGGTGGCTATCTCATGTAAAGTGTGATTCTGTCTTTGCACTTCTAGGCTAGTCTTGGGTGTTACGGTCACTATCATCTTATGATCAGTTCTGTTTATGTATTGGAATGACTAAAGCGCTTTCTGTAACAAAGATCTTTTGTGTTTCATGTAGTGTGGACATTGAAAGATCACCTGATCTTCCCTATGTTTACGTGAACTCATCTGGGACCATTAAGCACTCTAAGCCCATCCAACTTGTCTCTGCATGCAGTTTAGACACATACGCTTTTCCATTCGATATCCAGAATTGCAGCCTAACCTTCAATAGCATTCTGCACACAGGTAAGCCATGAGAGGTGGAGCCTGCTAGTGGGCAAACACACTTGTGCTGGGTTGGCACACATAGGTGAAATTATTATATTATGCTGTCCCTCAGGTCTATTTTATTCTTGCACATAATTGACTTTTTATAAATCTAAATCTCTTCTTGCAGTTATTTGGCTCCTGCTGTAATTCAGACTAAGTACAGTATTGTGCCCAGAGATATTGCCCTTTGCTGCTGTTGGTTTGAAAATACAATATTAGGCTTCTACTGCCATTGAGAACGTTATAGAAGTCTCATACTATAGACAATGGAGTACAAACCCTCAGTTCATAGCTGCTTTTTTTCATGACCAGAAAGTTTTTATCTCCCATCCCTACCCCTAATTCAAAATGGTATATTGAACCCCATCTCCATAAGACTGTCCATGTGGGGACAGGAGTAAAAAGGAAGGATTTGAATTGCGAGTTGGAAAAGTGGGTTAATATTGGTGCCTCTCTCCATGGGAAGTCAACTGTTTCTGTTGTTTTCAGTGGAAGATGTAGACCTGGCCTTCCTGAGAAGCAGAGAAGACATTACACATGACCAAAAAGCATTTTTGAATGACAGTGAGTGGGAACTTCTTTCTGTGTCCTCAACATACAACATCCTGCAGAGCAGCGCTGGAAACTTTGCACAGATTCAGTTTAATGTAAGTCCTCCCCGTTCCTGTCCCTGTTGCCCACTTCTCTGCAGTCTTTCACCTTCTCTATTGGGCTGAGGAGTCTCTCTCCTACATCTTCTCATTCGTTATCACCTAAGTACAGGTGATTCCAATGGTTCCAACATCCACTTGCATTTTGGCATTTCAGAGACCAGAGATTCAGCCACAGATCCTGGACTCCTGCTGTAGCTATTCCATATGTGAATATAAAGAGAATGGTTTTCAGACAGAGACCTGAACCAGCCACTACAGCAGAAATCTTCAAGCCTTTCAATACATATAACAGCCCCACTGTTAATTGCTACTGAGAGAGAGAGAGAAAAAAAAACAACAACCCACAAACAACAGCAACAAAAAATTGGGAGAAGAGTGTCTCTTCAACATTAATGTCCTGTTTGCAATTGAGTAAATTATTAATTAATCCCAGATGCAAATGCATAAAATTATCATATTATTAACTTGAGTATCTTGAGGGATTAGCTAACAAATCACCTGCAGGATCCACAGAGACCACTGGTGGTTTCCGGATCAGAGAGAACAACTACTCTAGAACGACGTGATAAGAACCCAGACTTCTCAGATGTGCTACCGGGAATGCCCTTGGCTGCACTGTTCCTGGGGAAATTTGTCCAGCAGACACCTGGGGGGCAGTTGGGAGCAGGACAGTGAAGCCTGATACCTTGCAGTCCAGGGGCACCGTTCTTCCTTCCCTCCTGGCAAACCATCCTGACATGTGGTCTGCAGCAAGTTTCTGCAGCCAGCAGACTTGTCATTAGTATTCAGCCCTGCTTTTCTGCACAAAGTCAGCTGGTGGTGGGAGCTGGGGGCAGTGGGAGGGTCTTTCATGCCAGGTAATCTGATTGAAAAGTAGAGACTAGACAGGTCAGGATTGCACAGATGAATTCACACAGATGAAGTCTCCTGGAAACAAACCTTTTGAATAAGAAGGAAAAGTCAGACTAGACTAAGGTGCTACTGTTACAATGGATAATCATATGCTAAGTGGAGTGGTGGTGATGAAATAAGCGATTATTGAGGGCACAGAAGTCCTCCATTGGTTAAAAGGTGCGGTATGCAGCTTTCTAGCAAAGCTCTTGTTAAATCAAGGCCTCTTAGACACAGCTGTGATTTGAACCTGACTAATCTATAACGCCGGGTACCAGCTAATCCCAATTCATACCTTCCTTGCGGTAGGGCTTGGGTTCTTGCCTCTTCTGCTTGGTTTTTATCAAAGCTTGCATTGTGGCTTGTTTGTCCACTTTTTTACCAAGAGAAAGGGAGGGGGAAAAAGAAAGCTTTTTTAATTTCAATGAGTTTCTTGGCTAAGAGTAAACACCTCATTAATTTTAAAGATATCAGCCCACAAACATTATTGATGCAGCCCGAATAATGGAGAGCATTAAAGGGAAATGTGAGGGAGTAGCACGTGCAAGGTGGAACACAGTCACCTATCAAGCACTCCGGAGAACGCTGCACACACCATTACCTACACTGCACGGAGGAGAGAAACAAAGATGGGAGACGGGGCAGGTAAACAGGAGTGTGTGCTCCCGCGCGCACAAATGAACTCTCTCCATAGAGCAGGCATTATTTGTAGTTACATGTCACCCTTTACCCTAAATATTAATTGTCTTCTCAACAGTGGCAAGAGGTTTTCTTTTTTTACTTTATTTATTTATTTGTTTGTTTATTTTTGGCTGTGTTGGGTCTTCGTTGCTGCGTGCAGGCTTTTCTCTAGTTGCGGCGAGCGGCGACTACTCTTCGTTGCTACACGTGGGCTTCTCATTGCGGTGGCTTCTCTTGTTGCGGAGCACGGGCTCTAGGCGTGCGGGCTTCAGTAGTTGTGGCACGTGGGCTCAGTAGTTGTGGCTTGTGTGCGGGCTTAGTTGCTCTGCAGCATGTGGGATCTTCCCGGACCAGGGCTCAAACCCGTGTCCCCTGCATTGGCAGGCAGATTCTTAACCGCTGAGCCACCGAGGTTTTCTATGTCCTAGCTCCATGTTAAATATGATGAACAGAGGCGTAAAAGATTGTTAAAGAGAGGAGACGATCTCCCCCCCGGGATCTCAGGGACCAAGGTTCCATTCCTTTGTTGTCTTCACTGCCACGCTTCTTCTCCATTCACTGTTTACATTGAGGGGGGCTGGAGGGGACATCGATTCGATTTCATGCTCTTGGAACTTCTGCCTGGGGACCTTTGCCCTGGGGGTTAAGGTTGGTTATCTAGCAGGCTGCCTTCCACCCTGGCCCTCGGGAACAGAGTAGGGAAAGAATCCTGAGAAGAGCCACAGATCGTGTTTGGTAAGGCGGGGAGCCAGACTCAGGAGCATTCCTGCAACTTTGGAAGACAAAGTAGATTGAGTGACTCTCCAGTTCAGTTCTTTTTCCCCCTCGACCTCTTTCAGCCTCCCTGACTCCGCATTCCCACTATGTGCACCGTGTCGGCTCATGTTCTCCTACTCCGTGCCAGACATCCTACTGTGAATTTAGCCATCAAGTCACCCTGGGGTCCTTCAACGACCTTTAGCCAATAACGCAAAATTCAGAGCCCGGTTCCATGCCAACATTGGGCCTGCCCAGGGTCCTGACAGCAAAGGGCCAGCTCCCTCTCAATCTAATCACCTCCTGTGTCCAAGTCCAGGCTACCCAGCAGAGGGTAGGGAACGAGTGGGGCAGGCAGGAGGAACAAAGATCTATTCTAAATACGTCATCAGCCTGGGCCTGATGTACATGCTGCCGTTGATACTGAACCAAATGCTCCGGGTGCCCCGTTAGTCCCGGCTAACGTGCAATCCTGTCTGCAGCTCCAGGACATGTATTGTTGATCAGAGGGCACCGCTGACACCTTGGAGTCAGGCTGCATTCCACAGGGGGCCCAGAGCACAGGCACTTCTGCCTACGAGGATGTCTGTATGCAGCCTGGCACCCGATCCAGCAGCCATGGGAGGGGAGGTTTCCTCCAATACATTGTCAGAGGTGCTGGTTCCCAGAAACAGCAGGGTGAACATTTGATTTCTATATGGTAGTGTTTTGTTTCTTTTTTGTTTTTTAAAGAATGAGGGTAGAAGTGAGAGGCGGTAGAAATAAAATTTGAGAACTCATGTTGGATAGAAAAGGGTGGACCGTTGTGGGAACTAAAGTGAGCCCGACCACAGATGTCCTCTCACTGCCTAAATGCTCATGCGGCCAGAATTGGGAGGCCCACAGGGGACTCCTAGAAAAATGCAGAAGGGCATCTGGGAAAGAAAGTCGCCTTGTTTACCCTCATTTTCAGGTGTAATTTTCCTTTCTAGAGTAGGGTAGATTAATTTTGTTGAGATATCCATTGAATGCAGCTCATAAACTTGATAGAAGATCCTTCTAAGCTCTATTAGGTCACTCCAGAGAGAGAGAGAAAGAGAGGAGAGAGAGACACACACACACACAGATATATATATATATCTATATATATAGATATAGATATAGATATAGATATAGATCTATATCTATATCTATATCTATATATATATATATATATATACACACACACATAGAGAGAGAGAGAGAGAATTTAGACCCCTAGAAGCCCTTCCAGGGTCACTCAAGTAACCCTGGAATCACGGACTTTCTGCTAATCCAACCCGACCCATGGTCTAGATCCAAGAAACTCTCACTCTTGTGCAAGGATCTTACTGAAATGGCTGCAGCTTTCCCATTCTTTCTGAATTGGGAATGTTGGGAGGGGCTTGCGAGAGGAGGAAAATGGGCTTCTGTATGAAGCGTGAGTCTGGGCGTCAAAATTCCAACTATGTCATAAAGATGGTCATGCAAAATTGAGTACTGGTGAGGTCTACCATCAAGGAGGCAATTAGAGGCTAACCTTGGGGCCTATTCCATCTCCAAGGAGCTCTCCACATACACATTCTGAATTAGATTGATCTCTTTCATTAACATCAGTAGGCTCCAAATACCTTTGTGTACTTATTATTACCTGGCTTTAATGGATAATGAAATTCTGGCATAATATTGCTAACACCTGAAGGGTGTCTAATGGAGAACACGGACTGAAACCAAAGTGCTTTTTCTTCCCCTTCTGTGGAATTTAAAGGCACCAGCTCCTTTAGTCCATTAGAAATGATGGGCTCTAGGTAGGGGCAGTTCTGCAGAGAGTGGTATCTCACTGAGCTGGTGACATACCGTCCCCTGGCATGCAGGGGTCACTGCCTGACATGACCTGCAGAGAGGTAGCCCTCTGAACACTGACCTTAAGATGAGAGCCCCCCTTTGGGCTCACTCCACTCTCCCACCCCACTGGGGCTAAAAGAAGCGTTATTAACAGATTCTAATACAGCTCAGTGAACACCTTTTGTGTTCTTATCACGCACCCAGCTCAATGCTGAGCACTGAGGGCACAAGCATGAATAAAACAAGACTCTTGGTTCCTATCACGGGCCTCAAAATCTGCCCAGGGAGACATGATAACAGTAACCACAAAACCAAGCACTGACTCCAAATCAGGCACTGTTTTAAGAGGTCGTACTGGAATCCTCACATCTCTCTAAGGATCCACGTTTTTACAAATGTTTGAATTGGGGTGCAGAGAAGTTACGTATCTTAACCAAGGTTATAGGGTGACTGGTGGAGCCTGGACTTGACCCCAGAAACTATGTGCCTAATCCTATATGATGGTGACACACAACTAAGGATAAGCAGTAATATTCCAGCCCAGTCTGTGGCATCCTTCCACTGTGTGTTACTGGCCAAGTCGCCTGTATTAGTTTCTTAGGGCTGCTGTAACAAAGTACCACTTTAAAACAATAGAAATTTCTTCTCTCACAGTTCTGGAGGTCAGAAATCTGACATCAAGGTGTTGGCAGGGTTGGTTCCTTCTGAGCACTCTGAGGGAGAGACGACTCCATGCCTCTCCGTTAGCTTTTGGTGGTTGCTAGCAGTCCTTGGCTTTCCTCGGCGTGTAGACACATCACTCCAATGCCTGCCTCCGTCGTTACGTGGCCTTATCCTTTGTATGTCTCGTTTCTTCTGACAAGGACATCAGTCATGTTGGGTTAAGGGCCCACCCCATTCCATATGACCTCACCTTAACTTATTTCAACTGCAGTGATCCCATTTCCAAATAAGGTCATATCCTGAGCTTCTGGAAGGACACGAATTTTGGGGGGCATTATTCAATCCAGTACCATCTGCCACCCTCTGACTCCCCCAAACTCATGTCTGTCCCATGTGCAAAATATAGACGCCCTATCCCAACATCCCCAGATGTCTTAACCCATTCCAGTACTGATTCTAAGACCAGAATATCACCTAAACGTAAACTCAGAAAGTCCCAAATCTTGTCATCAGATCAAGTATAGACCGTGGGTATGGTCCATTTTGGGGCAAACTTCGATCTGCAGACTTGTGAAATATCTAACCATCAGAATCTGGTTCCTGATCCCATAAGACGTGGGTTGGGGCTTTGAGGGGCAAGAGTAGAGACCTGTCCTGTCACCAGTTCTAACTCTATTATTTAGGATAGTGCCTGATTCTCTGTTCATGCTCGATTCATGTTTCTTGAGCGGGGGAACAAAGGGCTTTGAGAACCAAAGGAGATCATGAAATCAAAACATTTCCGAAAACTGTGGGATAACATTAGAGTTCCTTTAGGCTGCACTGGGCTTGTAGAGAAAATTAGTCTAGTCCATAGGTAACATTGCCCCCAGATCAACTTAAAAGAAAAAGGTGGGTCCTTTGTGCTTGAAGAAAACCAAAACTGTAGGAAACATTTGATCTGTCTTAGGAATTGGAACATCCTTGCTAAAAGGCAGAAAAACGGCTAAGGTTGTTCTGGAGGGTCTGTCTAGTTTTACGATTTTACAAGCCAAACATAGACATAGAGCTTTCTGCTTTATGTCACAGCCCAAGCTAATTGTCCACACTTGTACCTACCTGTTTACTTTCAGCTATTGTTGATAGCCAGTGAGGAGTATCCTCACAACAGGACAGGCTACATACTTTGTGGGGCCTCGTGCAAAGTGAAAATGCAGGGCCCCTTGCTTAAAAATTATTAAGAATTTCAAAATGGCACAAACCCAAGCGTGGGCGCATCTCAGTGCAGGGCTCCTTGTGACTGCATGAAGCTGGCCTGCCTCCCAGCCTCTTAGCTCTTGCCAGGCCTTTCCCCTGGCACCTTGGGGAGCATGAGGTTTGGTGAAACTGCACTTTCCTAGGAACCAGGGACCCTAAGGAGCCACACTGCCCGTCTTTGGTTCTGTCCCAGATTTCCATTCACTCTCTGCATCAGCCTCTAGGTGGAAAAGAGTCATCTCAGCGTGTGCTATTTACATGGGAACTTTATTTAAGGAGTACAACAGCTAATCTCAATTGTACCCAAGATGCTTGGCAAAGCAAAAGTAAACTGCTTTTTTAAAAAGGGAAAAATCAAGGCATGGAGAGGTTCGATACCACCCAGAACCACTTAAACCAGCACATCAAATTGAGGGGCTTGGGAACTCTGCTGTTCCTTTGACTCTAAGTCTGGGCTCTTTCTGCTTAACCAACATGCCTACTGGTACTTTTCTTTAGGGTGGTATTCTTATTCCTTTCATCTCCTTTATTTAATATCCACCATGAAGTCTCTGGGGGTCTTCCCACTTCTACCCTCCAGAGACAGCAGGCTTGGTCGCCCCCATCTCCCCATATGGCCAGATCACCAACAGCCCAGGTGGGGCTCACAACACAAGAGCCCCTGTGGACTCTGGCCCCTTGACTCCCTTCCCCCTGCACCTCCTAACCACGGCTATGTCTGTCACAGCACAACGAAGGGAGTAGAAAGGTGCAGGTTGATGACAGGTCATGGTTTTCCTTGTTGACTGCACTTGGGTAAAAATGTATTTTAACCAAATGATTGCAAAGCAGTGAGTGTCACTCTGGTTTAGATATTTGCAGCCAGTTATGTCTCATGTGAAAGACAATAGCCAGACTACAATCCGCCGAATGGCTCTGGTCTGCAGAACTCCACTGAGTCAGGACGTGCTTCCAGACCCAAAGACTGGGGAGGCCCTGCTCTCACCAGCAAGGTGACATCTGGTCTCACCCAGCCAGGCTCTTCGCCCACCACCTTCTGCTGTGTCCCTGCTCTCTGCCCTGGCTCCCGTCTATGTGATCCGCGTCCAGAGAGGGAGGCAGAGGTGAGAGAGAAGACCCTGAACTCAGCTCAGAGTAGGCTGTATGGGAAAGAGCACAGGGCTTGGAACCAGAAGATGTGGGAGCACACCCCAGCTCTGCCACTTACTCAGCTGACTTAGGGGGCTGAGCTTTATTTTTAAAACTCTGTAAAGTGGGGATGCTCTATTACCTGCCAACAAACTGACAGTGAGGAGTAAATAAATCACATCCCACGTGAAAAAGTATCTAGCACACTATCTGACACGTAGAAATCGGTCAGCTGTTTGGTGAATCAGAGAAATGGGAGATTTCAGACATCATGTTTTTCCAAATCTAACAGCAACATGGCCCAGAACATTCATTTGTTCAGTAAACATGTATCGAATACCCACTGTAAGATAGGTATTATTTCTGGCCCCATGAAGGATTAAAAAATGCCATTTTCACCCTAAAATGGTCATTGCAAAGCAGTAAGTGTCTGATGGGGAAACAGCCCTGTCATATCATAGTTCCTCTCCAGGAAGGATGAGAATAGATTTTGTGTTAATTACAGGCATCTCCTATTCCCATCCCAGAGAAGCTATGTATAACAAAATGGCAACAGCCATCATTGTAATTTTATGAGTCTTAAATTCCCAGCTAAAAAACCTGCTCAGCAGCTCTCTGCCCAGCGGTGCTGCAGGTCCTGCTGGGTATCTGCAGTTGCCCCCACCTCACATCTACTTTTGCTCCTGGAGGCTGGTCTGCGGCCTGTAGAGTTGGGACTCCTGGTCATGTTTGGCCAGTAGCGGGCAGGGGAGACAGTGGCAGGAGATTGGAAGGAGGGGGAGAGTGAGTGGAGCATTTATCTCTCCATTTCTCCCCACCCCGTGGCGTCTCCGCCAGCTGGCTGTGCTCCTAAGAGGAAGCCACAAGTCCAACCAGCTTTCTGTCCCCTCAAGTTCCAACCACATTCCCGGTCTTTGGTCCCTTCAGGCCTAAGGGTAGGAACAGCTGACGCAGTCCCCCGAATCCCAGGAGTATTGTCCTCCTCCTTGTGGTTTCTCTATGTCCTGCCCACACCTTGTCAAGCCCTCCTCAACTTTCCCAGTTTAACTGTGCTATTTGTTCCTAACCAGACTCTGACAGATACACAGGTGCTAAAGTGTTTGCATTCCAGGTAAGAAGAGAGACTAAACCAAAACCAATACAATATGTTGCAAACTAAATGGTTTAAAAAGAAAGATTATGGTGTAAGACCTGGTTTTAAAACAGTTTCTCACTCACTAGCTATGTGAATTTGGACAAGCAATTTAATCTCTAGGAACCTCAGTTTCCCGGTTTGTAAAATGGAAATAATAATACCCAGCCCGGTGAGAGAGTGGTAGTGTATATATGGACATATATACACTATCAAATGTAAAATAGATAGCTAGTGAGAAGCAGTCACATAGCACAGGGAGATCAGCTCGGTGCTATGTGACCAGCTAGAAGGGTGGGATAGGGAGGGTAGGAGGGAGGGAGATGCAAGAGGGAAGAGATATGGGGATATATGTATATGTATACCTGATTCACTTCGTTATAAAGCAGAAACTAACACACCTTTGTAAAGCAATTATACTCCAATAAAATCGTTAAAAAAAATAATAATAATACCCAGCCCTCAGAGTTGTTGTGAGGATTAAATAAGACAAATCATATGAAACACTTATTCCAGTGCCTGGCATAGAGCAAGTGCTAAATAAATGGTAACTTCTTCTTATAATGATTAATAATATTAATATTAGTTCTATGTAAAAGCTTAAAGGATTTTTTTCTGTTTTCTAAACCACAAGATAATCTCCTATTCTAAACTACATAGACTTTTCATATTACACAGAAATGTTGGGACGGCAGAAAGCGTTCTTGGCTAGGGGTTTGGCCAAACATTGGTCCATTGGCTTAGACCCTCTTGTCAACAGATTCCTCGTCCCTGCCCAGGTGGTGATTCGCAGGCGCCCACTGGTCTATGTTGTGAACCTGCTGATTCCCAGCATCTTCCTAATGCTCGTGGACCTGGGGAGCTTCTATCTCCCGCCCACCTGCCATGCCAGGATTGTGTTCAAGAGCAGCGTGCTGGTGGGCTACACCGTCTTCAGGGTCAACATGTCTGATGAGGTGCCGAAGAGCACAGTGAGCACCCCTCTGATTGGTAAGCAGCTCCGGGGTCGCTAGGTACCTGTCTTGCATCACTTCTGTCCAAGATCTGATGTTGCCTTTCAGATGGGGAAGGAAGAGGCCCAGAGACCCCTGCTAACTCCACCTCCTCTGGCTCCTTCCCTCAGGGGTCTTCTTCACGGTCTGCATGGCCTTCTTGGTTCTCAGCCTATCCAAGTCCATCCTGTTGGTCAAATTCCTCCATGATGAGCAGTGCAGCCGGCGGCAGTGGACCCTCTTGTGCCTTCGAGGGGACACCGATGAGGAAGGGCCTAGAATGGATCCCTGGGCCCAGCTCGCTGGGGTAACAGGTTTGTGAGAAGCCTTGAGGTCCCTGCTTGGTTCTGCTTTATCACCCTCAGCCTTAGTTCCCATGGGTGGAACAGCAGGCTGTCTTGAGTCAGCTGTGTGAAAAAATGGAAACACCTGCTTCTTAACCTCTGCCCTGCATATTACATTACCTCCCTGGAGACTGAAGACCGTCTCCTGCTGGCTTGCCAGAAAGCCACGTGTCAGCCTAGAGATCTAGGCCTCAGTCCCCTTAGCTTTTTTTTTTTTTTTTTTTTTTTTTTTAATTTATGGCTGTGTTGGGTCTTCGTTTCTGTGCGAGGGCTTTCTCTAGTTGCGGCAAGCGGGGGCCACTCTTCATCGTGGTGCGCGGGCCTCTCACTATCGCGGCCTCTCTTGTTGCGGAGCACAGGCTCCAGACGCACAGGCTCAGCAATTGTGGCTCACGGGCCTAGTCTCTCCGCAGCATGTGGGATCTTCCCAGACCAGGGCTCGAACCTGTGTCCCCTGCATTGGCAGGCAGATTCTCAACCACTGTGCCACCAGGGAAGCCCCCCTTAGCTTGTTTTATTTTCCAGTTTGGAACCATTGACCCCAGAATAGCAGAGTGCGTGCATGTGCACGTGCGCGCACACACACGTACAAATAGTTGGTATACATTTGGGATCTGATCGCTTAATGTGCAAAAGTATACAAATCATCCCAGTGTTCCCTTTGGCAACACATATACTAACACTGGAATGATACAGAGGTTAGCATGGCCCCTGTGCAAGGATGACATGCAAAGTCATGAAGCAGTCCGCATTTTCACTGTATCCTTGAAAGTTGCCAAGGGAGTACATTCCAAAAGTTCTCATCACAAGAACAAAAATTTGTAACTGTGTGTGGTGATGGATATTACCTAGGCTTATTGTGGTGATCATTTCACAATATATACAAACATTGAATCATTATGTTGTACGCTTGAAACTAATATAATATGTCAATTATACCTCAATTAAAAAAAAAAAAAAGAACCATTCCAGCCCCTAAAGCTCTAAGTCAACGTGGGGTGGCTGCTAGCTCAGAAAAATCTCCTGGATGGATGTAGCCTCGACACCCTACTTACACAACACCCTACTTACACATCACCTTACTTGCTGTGTTCTCCAGGGGTTCCTTCAGTGCAGTCTTGCCTCCCCTCAGCAGGTAGGGAGAGGGTCCCCAATCCTAACTAACCCACTGCCCAGTTTTGCCCACCACCTTTCTTGAAGGTTGAGGCCATCGGCTTCAGTGGGAAGGCCGGGGGAGCCTTGGTAGCCCCTGGCTCACCTAGAGTGTCTTCCTCTCATGTAGAGCCCCCCATCTGTCAAGAGCACCAGGCCCAGCCAGGGACCCTGAGGGAAGTCTGGTCCCAGCTTCAGTCTATCAGCAGCTACTTGCAGACCCAGGACCAGGCGGACCGACAGGAGGCTGGGTGGCTGGCCCTCCTGGAACGCTTTGACCGACTGCTCTTCCAAAGCTATCTCGTTGTGCTGGGGTTCTACACCATCACCCTGTGTTCCCTCTGGGTGCTGTGGAGTGGCTCATGAAGACCCAAGTTTGCTGGTCTCCATCAACGTGTTTGCATGGCACTTGGGGAAGGCTGAAAAGTTTTTGTGGGGATATTGGAAGGGGACAAATGATGGGGTAAAAAGTTCTCCAGCCCCCGTTGCCTCTTTTCATTCAGCCCAGGGATGCACATCATCTAATTTGCTATTGAATGACCCAGGAGTAATGCATTCATGATGAAAATGCATAAACAGTACAAGGTATCCAGTGAAAAGTAATCCTGCCCTCTTACCCAGTTCACTCCCCAGAAGTAACCACCGTTAGCAACCTCTTTCAGAAAATTTCTAGCACATGCGAGCATACATGTGTGTTTAAACGGTTTTTTAAAAGGTATAAGAGCACTCCATCTCCCAGTCCTGTCTTGGTCACTTAATCAGTCAGTCATTCAACAAAACTTGTATTGAGTGTTGATTAAGCCCTAGGCCTTGTGTTAGGCACACCAGAGAGTACAAAATAAGTCAGTTTCAGATCATTCTTCACTTGACTTGATCCTTGAGGAACCTTGTTCCAACCAGAACACAAAGTTCCCACCTTATCTGTATCCTGGAGCTCTTGTTCCCTTCATCCCAGGTGAGTCTATCTTCCCCTGTGCCTTCTCAGCAGCGCATTCCTATTGGAGGGGATCCAGATCTAGCACATTTCATCAACACGCACCATGTGTAAGGCACTGGGGGATAGGCTTAATGCATGGCCCTTGGGTTCAAGGAGTTTATTATAATATGCTATCCTTGTATTAGTCTGCTCTGGATGCCATAAAAAAATACCACAAACTGGGTGGCTTAAACAGAGATTGATTTTCTCACGGTTCTGCAGGCTGGAAGTCCAAGATCAAAGTGTTGGTAGGGTTGGTTTCTTCTGAGGCCTCTCTCCCTGGCTTGTAGACGGCTGCCTTCTTCCTGTGGTTCTCTTCTGGACACATATGTGTCCAAATTTCCTCTTCTTCTAAGGACACTAGTCACACTGGACCAGGGCCCACCCTAATGAACTCATGTAACCCTAACTACTTCTTTAAAGGCCCCGTTTCTAAATACAGTCCCACTGTGATGTATTGGGGGTTAGAACTTCAACATATGAATTCTGGGGGGACACAGTTCAGCCCATAACACTCACATGATTGTGGAGGCTTGGCAAATCCATAATCTGTAGGGTATTCTGGCAAGCTAGAGACTCAGGAAAGAATTGCAGTTTGTGTTCATAGGCGGTCTGCTGGCTGGATTTTCTCCTCTTCTGGAGAGGTTGGTCTTTTTCTATTAGGGCCTTCAAATGATTGGATGAAGCCCACCCACATTCTGGAGGACAATCTGTTTTACTCAAAGTCTACTGGTTTAAAGACTTTAAACATCTAAGAAATCAAGAAACATCAAGAATAATCACAGAAACATCAAGAATAATGTTTGAACAAATATCTGTGGCCCAGCCAAGTTGACACACAAAATTAGTCATCAGAGTCTTGACGGCCCCTTAGCTTCCCATCTGTGCCCACAGCCATCTGTCCAGATAGAAGAGCCCTGATCACCTTGCACTTGGGTAACTAATCAACTTCTGGTTCATTCTCCTCAGTAGCCAATTCTGTACTGATTATCCTATCTTATGGCAGTTCCTGTGGCCTCATAACTTGAATCCTAAGATTAGAATTCAAGCCTTCGACAAAATTTCCCTCCCCTTATATTTAACTTTCTTCATTTCTCATTGCCTTCTATTACAGAACCTTCAATCTAGCCAAGCCAGGCTGCCTGCCATCCTGCTCAGGAAGGGGTTCATTTCCATCTAAGCATCTACTTCTAGTTGGCATAGTCTTCTTCTGTTTCACCAATCTGTAGGTCCCTGTCTAAGGACCTGGCTCAAAAAACAGCCTTCTTCCCCCACCCTTCCCACCTGATCACCGCTCTCCTCTGACTTCAGACTTACATTATCTCCTATCCTTCTCCCCTTGAATGTTTTGTGGCTCTGTGTGTGTGTGTATAGCCTGTCAAATAGATCGCACAGTCCTAAAACAGAAATCTTGTTTTCTATTTCTAGGTCATCCTCATCTCTGCCCAGGTCCATACAGAGTTTTTATCATGGTGATTCTGCCATAACTATTGCAGAGAAACTCATTCTAGCTCATGGCTGATGGTAGACACATTTCTAGTGTGTTTCCCCAAGTCTGAGGGACTGAATCTGCCCAGGGTCAGACACCCAGTCCCTCAGCATCCCTCACTCAGGGCAACCACCAGGATTTGGTGGGTAGAAGAACACAGTGGGCTGAGGGTAAGGCATTACTCCTAACACTGCTCACAGAGGACTGCTGTTTGCTAGGAAGTTTTTCCAGCACTAAAATTGCCTTAAAAAAAATCTGCCCCCCCAATCCCCCCGAAGAAAAAGAATTTAAATTCAAACAGCCTTTACCCGCATCCTCCCTCTGTCATTACCTCCCAGTTAGTGCTCAACGCCAATTGTCCATGAAATTCCACTGCTGCTGTTAATGAAATGAGGAGCATAAGAAGTTTGTGAACAGGAAGTGTCCGTGCAAACCTCCACCTGTTTCCCTCCTCGCTTCCTACTTCCTGCTCCTGGTCTCCTCTGCCTCGACCTGCTCAGTTAGCCTCTAAATTGACCCCAAATCTTTCTTCACTGCCTCGGTTATTAGAAAAGGAAAAGATCTGCAGTGAGGTCCCCACTACAGAGTCTCCTTCCTTTAGACCTCTGTCTTGGAGAAAGCGCCTGACTTTGTTCCTGGCTCCATCACTACCTAGCCAGGGGACCTTGAGACTGACCTCTCAGAGCTTCGGCTTACCCTATTTGACATCAGGGCTGCTTATATTTAGTCTATCCATATCACAGAATTTTGAGGATCAGAATGAAGCAATGTATTTAAGAGTACTTGGAAAAGTAAATCATATATTGCGAAATAAAAAGACCTGCCTGCTATCAACAGACGGATTCCATTCTTTAGTCTTTGCTGTGAGGTCCTCTTCCAGCTACCTCTATCAGAATCCATTTATGGACTGGATTCCTCAGAAGGGCCTTTATTCCAGAATCCGAAGGCCAAGGGCTGAAGCCACCATATGCCTCCTTGTCAGGGACTTGGGCTGCGGGCCGGGCGGGGGTGGGGTGGGGGTGGGTGCTGCCCAAGGGACTTCCCATTTCACTTCCCATACAGCTCACCTTGGCTTCCTCCCTAGGGAATATCTCCCAGCCTCCCTATGTTAGCAGCCCTTCAGGAGTGAAGCCTGGCTGCTGAGCCAGGCCCCAGTGTGTGGACCTCCTCTGTCCAAGTGCCAAGTGGCCCTGATGGCAACATGGTGGCCAGGGACTCATTCTAAGCCCTGGGTCAGGTCTGCATCCTGAAGCAAAGCCATCATTAGCGAATGGCACTAGAGCCCTCCTCCTGGAATAGTGTCCCTCTGCAGTGGGACGAAGATAGGGCACCAGCAGCCCTTACTTACAGGGCAGCATTAGCTCAGCCTCTCCAAGTGTTTATACCTTTCATGATTCCCATTTCATAGAGGAAGGAAACTGAGGAACAGAGCAAAAATGGGATTTTCCCAGCTGTGAATGCTCCTACCATCTGCTGTTTCCCAGAATCTCAGGTAGTTTCAGCACTCACCAAGAAATCACAGCTCCAGTTCTGGGGACTTCACCAACATCTAGAATAAAGAGTTAGTTAAGCACAACCCCTGGCTAGACAGGCAGCCCTCTATTTGTCATTATATCCAGAAAAAACTTCCAAGTGCTGCTGCTACAATCTCCCACAGTCTCTGCAGCCTGTTGGATGGCCAATAATTCGATGGTAGAGGTCTCAATTTCCTCCCAAGACATCCCCACCTCCTTCTCCAGTTGTCCTAGAGGAGAGGAGCAGTGTGGTTAAAGATGCTGAGCCCCTCACCTCTTACATCTCCATGACTCAGCCAGTCTTCCGGGGTCCAGCTTTAAGCCTCTATGGGCCAGACCCATAAACGAACCAAAGAACCGCCCTGCAGGCAGCCAGCCTGAAGCTGCCCGAAGGCATTAGCCCTCCCCTTGGTAAAGCCCCAAGGCTTCCCGGGCCCTCTCACTTCTCAGGGATCTAATTATATATCTAAAGGCAAGGTTAGTAGGAAGGGGTGGAACTTAAATTTTTACCCTACCCTGTGGCTCTGAGGTTCCAGAAAACTTCAGGTCTTGGTTTTTTTTTTTCTTTTTAATAGAAGTATAGTTGATTTACAATGTTGTACCAATCTCTGCTGTACAGCAAAGTGACTCAGTTATACATATACAGACTTTCTTTTTTTAAATATTCTTTTCCATTATGATTTATCCCAGGAGATTGGATATAGTTCCCTGTGCTCTACGGTAGGACCTTGTTGTTTATCCATTCTAAATGTAATAGCTTGCATCTACCAACCCCAAATTCCCAGTTCATCACTCTCCCTCCCCCCTCCCCCCCTCCCCCTCCCCCTTGGCAACCACAAGTCTGATCTCTATGTCTGTGAGCCTGTTTCTAGGTCTTGGGTTTTAAGACCAATTCCCAGTTGGTGGGTGGTCACCCCAGGGGAGGGACCCCAGTTCCTGTGTCCCCTCCAGGAAGGCTGTGCCTCCCTCCCTGCAACCCCATCTGTGCCCCAGGGCCCATCTCAGGTGTTGCCCTGTCCCGTTCCCCAGCTCACACTCCATCTCAGCAGCCAGAAGATCTTAGTCCTGAGCTATTCACCTGTGAGACAGGAAGAGATTCACAATTAGCTGAGCACCAGCATGGAGGCTCTTAGGAGCTGCCACGCCCCCAGCACACTCCGATGTGCGGAATTGAAATGACCCATGCCAGTGATTAGATTAGGGGCTGAAGCCACCCAGCGTTCCACCCCAGCCCCTCCCTGTCCTGTCAGGGGGGTGATGTAGTTAAGTTTGTGCTTCATTTGGCAGAGGCCATAAAGTGGGAATTGCAGCCAGGCTTTCTGCTGGGCGGGAGGGGACTGCTGGGCAGTAGGTGGGCTCGATAGCAGGCAGTAGAGCTGGGGTGGGGAGCCCTTTGCTCGCCCTCTACCTCACCTTCTACCTCTCCCCAAGCCTAATGCCAGGCTCCAAAGACCTGGGGCCCACGAGGGCCTAGCAGGATTATCAGCCCTAATTGGTGTCACTAGGGACAGACCTGCATGTGGATGGCCAGCCCCCCGCCCAGTCATCTCACTCATCCTCCTTGGAGAGCCCCAGGCCGAGAGCAAGGGAGTTGAGCAGCTGTTGGCAGTGCTTTCCCTCCCCACCTCCCTGGTCCATCTTGGCTTCTCGGCTCTTCCCCATATGAGCCTCCCTCTGTCTCTGTCCCATCTGCCTCCTCCTGGCTGCTGACACCACAGGCTTTGAGGTCAGAAATGTTCATTTGTTCCATGATAGCATGGTTACTCAGAGCTGACATAGCTTTGGTCTCAGTGCAAACAGAGGCTGCCTGGAGTGCTGTCTTGAGACAGATTTTTTGGACAGAGGCAGGCTCTGCGGGAAAGAATGCTGTGATCAAATAGTGATGTCTGCCACAGGCAAGAGAAGGGTAAGAGGACAAGCAGAGCTAGTGTTCACTGAGGGTTTTGCCACGTGCCAAGCACTGTGCTGAGTGCTTAGGAGGTATTAGTCTAGGACCCCTAGAGAGCAGGGGGTTTAGGAGGTATTAGTCTAGGACCATGTGCCAAGCACTGTGCTGAGTGCTTAGGAGGTATTAGTCTAGGACCCCTAGAGAGCAGGGGGTTTATTGTGTTCACTGCTGTATTTCCAGTGCCTACAGCAGTGCCTGGCACACTGTAAACAATCAATATATCAATACGTGTTGCGTGAACTACACTGGGTTCAAATTCCAGCTCTGTCACTTATTAGCTATGTGATTTGGGGCAAGTCATTTAAACTCTGTGCCTCGGTTTCCTCATCTATACAATGTGATTAATATTAAACCTAGCTTATAGAACTATTATGAGAATTAAATGAGTTACTACATGTAGAAAAGTGTCTGACACTTGCAAAGTCTTTGATTGAATGATAGTCTTTATCCTTAGTATCAATATCCCCATTTCACAAGTAATCATATCACTGATATTGTTGCAGGCACTTTTCTAAGTGCTCTCTGTCTCTAATCTCATTGGATAGGTAATATAAAAATGAATAAACAGAAACCTCAATGAAAATCGACTTGGGAGGTCAGAAGGAGGAGTTCTCACACCCTGGATGATAGCAGAGCCCTACAGGAAGAAGAAAAACTTTCTCTTCTAGTCTGGCAGGGGCTCAGCCAATGAAAAGCCACTATGCTTTGAACTCTCAATTCCTCCAATGGACTCTACGTTTACTATAGCCCTCCCAGCTTCCTTTCCCCCTCTATAAAAGAGTTCTCCTCTCTTTGTTGCACAAGACTTACACATGGCTCACCATGCTTGCAGACCCCAAATTACAATTCTTTGCTGATCCTGAATAAACCCATGTACTGCTGAAGAAATAACTGTCTATTTGTTTAAGGTCAATGATAGATAGATAATACTACGGTTATTTTGAGGATTATATATATTATGAGATGCATATATAATGAGATATCATAGTATCTACAGTGTCCCTTGGTATCTGAGGGGGACTGGTTCCAGGACCCCACCCCCGTGGATACCAAAATCTGTAAATGCTCAAGTGTCTTACAGTCAGTCCTCTGTATCTGCAGGTTCCACATCCGTAGATACAGAAGGCTGACTGTATAATCCTCATAATAACCCTAGTATTATCATTCCCATTTCAGTTAAAGAAACTGAGGCACAGAGAGGTTAAATAAGTTGCCCAAGACCATTAAGCTAGCAAGTGACAAAGCTAGCATCCAAATCTTAAGAGTCTGGGTCCAGATTCTTGGGCTCTCTGCTAAAGTCAGGCACACTCTGGCTCCAGAGCTTACACCCTTGACCGTTACTTTTTAAAAGAAGCTTAAATTTGCCAACCTTATATATAAATAGAGGAGGGACCAGTGTTAGAAGTTGGGAGTTTGAATTCCAACTCCACCGCTCATTGGGTTCATGACCTTGGCAAGTTATCTCAGAATGTCAACTTTTTTCTCATCTGTAAATTCTGAGAGCTCTTTTGCTGAGGTGCTGTGAGGATTGAAATAGGATTTATGAAATTCGGGGCTCAGTGTTTTACATTGGAGGCAATGAGAATGATATAAGCTACTACTATTATTATTGTTAGTATTATTATTATTAATCTTTCCACAGGGCTGTTATGAGAGCAGAGATCATATACATAATAATGCTATGAAAATTCTAAAGCTGTCCTCCTCAGAGCATTGTCCCTGCATCTGCAGCAGCAGCAGCGGTACCGGGAACTGGTTGGAAATACAGAATCTTGGGCTCTAAATTGGAATCTGAATTCTAACCAGATCCCAGATGATTCACTTGCTTATAACAGTTGGAGAAGGGTGGATCTAAAGAATGATGAAGGGAAAGGGGGACGGTCTGAGTTCTGGGAAGGGGACACACAGGAGTCCCGGGAGCTGGGGCTTCTCGGGCAGTTCAGCGTCACGTGGAGCCTGCCTCCGCTACCAGGGCAGCCGGGCCCCCCAGGCACCTGCCAATCACTGCACTCCACTCGGTAATCTGCCCTCCCCACAACCGGAGCAGCCAAACACTCAGTGCAGCTGGGTGGCTGAATTACAGGCTGTGGGCAGATGCCAGAGATGACTCTGTGTGTGCCGTCCAAAGAGAGAGGGCAGTGAAGGGAAAAGAAGGCCCCTTCCACTGCCCTCCTCCCCCTGACAGCAGACACCCTCTTTTCTGGAGAACCAGGCTGCCGACACCAACCATCAGGTGGCCCCTTTCCCCCAGAGCCCACTCGCCGTGGAGCAAACTCAATGCAGCAAACTCCTGAGCCCTCCTGCCGGCCAGGTCGTGGCCACGGTGTCTCCATGGACCTCCATTGTGTGAATCCTTCCCCTCGCAGGAGGGGCTTCCTCTAACGGATTGGCCTCTGACAGATGTAGCAGGTTTGTTCACCCCAATCCTCGCCACTCCCCAGAGCTTGGCGCCTCAGAACACCGGGTGAAGGTAGACCTGCGACCAGAGCTGCAGTCGCCCTAACCGTATCTGGCATATAATCACAGGCCCGCACAGAGTAGCGCACTGCGAGTTCTGGATGAAGGAACATGTGCTCCAGTTTCCCCAGAAGGCAGCCGGCCAAGCTGCGGTGGGGCAAGCGCTTTGCTGCCATCTTGTATCAAAGCGCTGGGCGCCGGGGGTGGGGACGGGAAGAACCCCAGGTGACAAGGTGCGCCGTGCTGCTGTCACCGCTCATTGCCTGCCTTCCATAGGTGCCAGTTCTGGGAGGAGGCGACGCTCAAGTGGAGACGATGCTCTGTCTCCCCACCCAGGTCTCCCTGCCGCCATGTCTCAGCCCCAGTCGCGGGGAGGGATGAAAGCTCTCTCCAACTCCCAGACCTTCCCTGGCTGGTGATATTTCAAACACCCATTAGGTTTTATGGGGCACTGATTCCAAGTGATGGCTCTGGGGCTGCACTCCAAGACCTTAGGTCTCCCCTGCACCCTGCTAATCCTTCTGGGCATTTGGCCTGTTTCTCCCTCGCCCTCTGCCCTCTTGCCTTTCAGCCACCATGACACTCTGCCTACTCCCTGAACTTGACCCTTGAGGGTAACTGAGCAGAGCTCAGGCTTGTCACTGTGGCCTTTGTAAATCTGGGGTCCCCTGCGCTGCCTCTTTGAGCAGCAGGGTGTGTGTGTGTGAGTCTGAGGGAGTCACTCAAATTTGGAAGGGAATTAGACCATCTCGTTCAAAGCTCTCATTTTGTAGATGAGGCTGGGAGAAAATAACAATAAACCGTAGATAGTGATAAAGATGATGGTGATGATACTGATTACTGACAGCTACCACCTATGGGATACTTACTAAATGTGAGAACTTCCCATATTGCACATAAGTTAGTCCTCCTGATAATCTTACAGGGTCAGGTAAATTTACAGATACAGAAACAGAGGCCCAGAGAGGTTAAATAACTTGCCTAACATCACATAATGAGTAAGAGAAAGAGTAGAATTTGAGCTCAGGATTATCTGACTTAACACCTGTTAGCTTTAGTATCTAGATGTCAGTATCTAGATGCATCTAGTATCTCTAGAGTTTAGGGAAGTGGTGATGATCACCGGGGCCCTCCCTGTCGCAGGGAGCTGTGGCAGAGTTAAATCAGCTCCTGAGTGGGTGGCAGCTGCAAACATGAGGGGTTATTAGTCTCAAGTGCAGAACCCAGAGGAGAGCTGGGGTCTTCTGTTTCCCAATGCAGTGCGCCTCCCCGAGGTTAACCCTGCTGGGAGAGAGGCCCTGCCCACGTGCCGTCAGGTTAGAAGATGCACACACCATCCTGGACAAGAATCCTGAGGACCCCCTGTGCTCCCCTGCCCAGGTTGAAGCGAAGCTGGTGGGAAGGGTAGGGGAAGGGGTCAGATATGGGGCTGGGCTACCGCAGGTCAAGTCAGGATGGGCCAGGTCCGGATTTAAGGAGGAGGCTAAGAAGGCTGGCACTGTGGTGTGACAAGCCATGCTGCTCCGGGGAGGTGGTGGAGCTAGTGGGGGCTGGAGTAGAGGGTGCAGGGCTTAGGGGTGCCCAGGGCTGGGAGCCTTCTCCTTCAAAGAAAATAAAGAAGATGATGGGGAGAGAGTCATCCAGGGCTAAATTCAAATCCTGGCTCCATCATTTAATGACTCTGTGACCTTAGAAAAGTTAAATAATTCTCTGAGCCTCAGTTTACTCATCTGTAAAATATGGATACTTCTGCGAAAAACGCCATTGGTAATTTGTTAGAGAAATGCAAATCAAAACCACAATGAGGTATCACCTCACACCGGTCAGAATGGCCATCACCAAAAAATCTACAAACAATAAATGCTGGAGAGGGTGTGGAGAAAAGGGAACCTTCTTGCACTGTTGGTAGGAATGTGAAGCACAGGAGGATTTTGATAGAATAGCCCCATTTTTCTTCCCTTCTGCTAATGCCATTAGTTCACTCACCCAACAAATATTTATTGAGCATCTACTACGTAACAAGCACTCTTCTGGGTTCTGGGAATTCAACAATCAACACAGCAGATTAAAAAAATTCCCTGCCTATAAAGGATAGTCTCTTCAATAAATGGTGTTGGGAAAACTGGATATTCACATGCAAAAGAATGAAATTGGACTCCTATCTTACATCACTCCCAAAAATTCACTTAAAATGGATTAAGGACTTAAATACAAGGCTTGAAAGCAGAAAATTCCTAAAAGAAAACACAGGGGAAAAGCTCCTTGACGTTGGTCCTGGCAATGATTTTTTTGGATATGACACCAAAAGCACAATCAACAAAAGCAAAAATAAACAAGTGGGACTACATCAAACTAAAAAGCTTCTGCACAGCAAAGGAAACAACAAAATGAAAAGGCAACCTATGAAATGGGAGAAAATATTTTCAAACCATATTACCTGATAAGGGATTAATACATAAAATATATAAGAAACCCATACAACTTAGTAGCAAAAACAACAAATAACCTGATGACAAATGGACAAAGGACTTGAATAGACATTTTTCTAAAGAAAATGGCCAACAGGTACATGAAAAAGTGCTCAACAGGACTAACCATCAGGGAAATGCAAATCAAACTACAATGAGATATAACTTCACATCACACCTGTTAAGATGGCTATTATCAAAAGATAGGAAATAAGTGTTGGTGAGGATGTAGAGAGAAGGGAACCTTTGTACATTGTTGGAGGGGATGTAAATTGGTACAGCCACTATGGAAAACATTACGGAGGTTCTTTAAAAAATTAAAACAGAACTACCAGGGCTTCCCTGGCGGCACACTGGTTAAGAATCCGCCTGCCAATGCAGGGGACGCGGGTTCGAGGCCTGGTCCGGGAAGATCCTACATGCCTCGGAGAAACTAAGCCTGTGCGCCACAACTACTGAGCCTGCGCTCTAGAGTCTGCAAGCCACAACTGCTGAGCCCACTTGCCTAGAGCCCATGCTCCACAAGAGAAGCCACCGCAATGAGAAGCCCACGCACCGCAATGAAGAGTAGCCCCCGCTCGCCGCAACTAGAGAATGTCCCTGTGCAGCAACAAAGACCCAACACAACCAAAAATAAAAATAAATTAAATTAAAAAAAAACAAAAACAAAAAACAGAGCTACCATGAGATCCAGCAATCCCACTTCTGGGTTATATATCCAAAGAAAATGAAATCAGACTCTCAGAAAGAAATCTGCTCTCTCATGTCTAATAGCCAAGATATGGGAAAGACCTAAGTGTAAAGAATATGTGGTATATAAACACAATGGAATATTTATTATTCATCCATAAAGGAGGAAATCCTTGCATTTGTGACAACATGGATGAACTTGGAGGGCATTATGCTCAGTGAAATACGCCATACAGAGAAAGATAAATACTGTGTGGTGTCACTTGTAGGTAAAATCTTTTTTAAAAAAAAGTTGAACTCATAGAATTTGAGAGTAGAATGGATGGTGGCTATTAATTCTATTGCTTTCCTTTTATTTGTAATAAGAAGGATACTACACAGCTTTTGAGTATATACTAGGTCCTGGGCATTGTGCTACATGCTTTACATCCACCACCTCATTTAATTCTCACAGTGACCTACAGGGATAAGTATGGTACACTCAATTTAGACATGAGAAAGATGAGGTTGGACACTTTAGGTATCTTGACCAGGATCATACAACTAGTAAGCTGAGCAACTGAGATTTGAGCTCAAGTCTGACTCCAGGTTCTGTGGTTTTTCATAACACAAACTGGTTATGAATTATGGTTTTCATAGTTGTGTAGTGGGGAAGGGGGAGCAGGTATCAGAATATCTGGGTGGGGGGGCGTGTGTAATTTCAACCAGGTGATGCTGATACTGCCTTTCCCATTCCAGATTAGTAGTTACTGAACGATTACTCTCAAAAAAAGTCCTGTGCATTTGATAGGCAGGTAAATGCAGTAGTCAGGGCAATTACTCCTTATCCTCATTTGATAGGTGATGACACTGAGGCATAGACAGTTTAGCTGACTTACCCAAGGTCACTCGGATTGATTATGATGGAGCCATGACTAACCGGCTTGTATTCCATTCTTCCCATAGCTTCTTTTTAAAAACTCATTTTTTGAATAGGTAATATATTTACATGGTACAAAATGTAAAGGCTTAATAGGTAGATACAGAAAAACTACCTCCACACCCTGCCTACCCTGTTTTTAGATCCACATTCCACAACTCCCTAGAGGCAACGGCCATTACAGTGTATTGTGTTTCCTTCCTCTTTGCTTCTTACCTCAGTGGAAAAGGTAGATGACAGCATCCGTTTTTCATGAGTGTAGCCCTAGTTCGCTTAGGGTTCCTAGCAGACTTGGCCACCTATTAGCTGAGTGACCTTGAACAAATTACTAAATGTCTCGATGTGGTAGTTCTTCATTTATAAAGTGAGGATAATGTCACCTCCCTCAGAGTGCTCTAGAGTATTTCAAAGGGAATGAGAAGATGCATGAAAGTGCATTGTAATCCATGCAGTGCAGTACAAAGTTTGGTAAATGTTATTATTCTTTGCCTCTGCTTTCTTCTCTCTGGAAGAGTCCAGAAATGCCCACTGTGTTCTCACCGCCTCTCAGAGATGATGGATGGAGATGCAACTCATTTCTACAGGATGGAAGGAAATGATTCAAAGTGTACAAAGTGCAATTAAAGTGAGATATTAGAAGAAACTTGGGTTTGGAATCCCAGAAGGGCTTGTGAGGTTTTTTCTTTGAAAATTTCTCGAAGAAGGACCTTCAAGATGGCAGAGGAGTAAGATGTGGAGATCACCTTCCTCCCCACAAATACATCAAAAATACATCTACATGTGGAACACCTCCTACAGAACACCTACTGAACGCTGGCAGAAGACCTCAGACTTCCCAAAAGGCAAGAAACTCCCCACGTACCTGGCTGTGTGGCTAACAGGGCCTTGGTGTTCCAGCCGGCTGTCAGGCCTGAGCCTCTGAGGTCCGAGAGGGGAGTTCAGGATATTGGACCACCAGAGACCTCCCAGCCCCACGTAATATCAATTGGTGAGAACTCTCCCAGAGATCTCTGTCTCAATGCTAAGACCCAGCTCCACTCAATGACCAGCAAGCCCCAGTGCAGGACACCCCATGCCAAAAAACTAGCAAGACTGGAACACAACCCCACCCAATAGCAGAGAGGCTGCCTAAAATTATAATAAGATCACAGACACCCCAAAACACGCCACCAGACGTGATCCTGCTCACCAGAAAGACAAGATCCAGCCTAATTTACCAGAACACAGGCACCAGTCTCCTCCACCAGGAAGCCTACACAAGCAACTGAACCAATATTACCCACTGGGGGCAGACACCAAAAACAATGGGAACTACGAACCTGCAGCCTGTGAATCGGAGACCCCAAACACAGTAAGTTAAGCAAAATGAGAAGACAGAGAAATACACAGCAGATGAAGGAGCAAGGTAAAAACCCACCAGATCAAGCAGATGAAAAGGAAATAGGCAGTCTACCTGAAAAAGAATTCAGAGTAATGATAGTAAAGATGATCCAAAATCTTGGAAATAGAATGGAGAAAATACAAGAAATGTTTAATAAGGACCTAGAAGAACTAAAGAGCAAACAAACAATGATGAACAACACAATAAATTAAATTAAAAATTCTCTAGAAGGAATCAATAGCAGAATAACTGAAGCAGAAGGACGGATAAGTGACCTGGAAGATAAAATAGTGGAAATAACTACCACAGAGCAGAATAAAGAAAAAAGAATGAAAAGAATTGAGGACAGTCTCAGAGGACTCTGGGACAGCATTAAACACACCAACATTCAAATTATAGGGGTCCCAGAAGAAGAAGAGAAAAAGAAAGGGACTGAGAAAATATTTGAAGAGATTATAGTTGAAAACTTCCCTAATATGGGAAAGCAAATAATCAATCACGTCCAGGAAGTGCAGAGAGTCCCATACAGGATAAATCCAAGGAGAAACATGCCAAGACACATATTAATCAAACTATCAGAAATTAAATACAAAGAAAAAATATTGAAAGCAGCAAGAGAAAAAGCAACAAATAACATACAAGGGAATCCCCATAACGTTATCAGCTGATCTTTGGGCAGAAACTCTGCAAGCCAGAAGGGAGTGGTAGGGCATATTTAAAGTGATGAAAGGGAAAAACCTACAACCAAGATTACTCTACCCAGCAAGGATCTCATTCAAATTTGATGGAGAAATTAAAACCTTTACAGACAAGCAAAAGTTAAGAGAATTCAGCACCACAAAACCAGCTTTACAACAAATGCTAAAGGAACTTCTCTAAGCAGGAAACACAAGACAAGGAAAAGACCTACAATAACAAACTGAAAACAATTAAGAAAATGGTAATAGGAACATACATATTGATAATTACCTTAAATGTAAATGGATTAAATGCTCCAACCAAAAGACATAGACTGGCTGAATGGATACAAAAACAAGCCCCGTATATATGCTGCCTACAAGAGACCCACTTCAGACCTAGGGACACATTGAAAGTGAGGGGATGGAAAAAGATATTCCATGCAAAGAATTCCATGCATATTCCATGCAAATGGAAATCAAAAGAAAGCTGGAGTAGCAATTCTCATATCAGACAAAATAGACTTTAAAATAAAGACTATTACAAGAGACGAAGAAGAATACTACATAATGATCAAGGAATCAATCCAAGAAGAAGATATAACAATTGTAAATACTTATGCACCCAACATAGGAGCACCTCAATACATAAGGCAAATGTTAACAGCCATAAAAGGGGAAACCGACAGTAACACAATCAATCATAGTAAGGGACTTTAACACCCCACTTTCACCAATGGACAGATCAACCAAAATGAAAATAAATAAGGAAACACAAGCTTTAAATGACACATTAAACAAAATGGATTTAATTGATATTTATAGGACATTCCATCCAAAAACAACAGAATACACTTTCTTCTCAAGTGCTCATGGAATATTCTCCGGGATAGATCATATCTTGGGTCACAAATCAAGCCTTGATAAATTTAAGAGAATTGTAATCATATCAAGTGTCTTTTCCGACCACAACGCTATGAGACTATATATCAATTACAGGAAAAAAGCTAAAAACTACAAACACATGGAGGCTAAACAATACGCTAATAAATAACCAAGAAATCACTGAAGAAATCAAAGAGGAAATCAGAAAATACCTAGAAACAAATGACAATGAAAATACGATGACCAAAACCTATGGGATGCGGCAAAAGCAGTTCTAAGATGGAAGTTTATAGCAATACAATCCTACCTCAAGAAACAAGAAACATATCAAATAAACAACCTAACCTTACACCTAAAGCAATTAGAGAAAGAAGAACAAAAAACCCCCAAAGTTAGCAGAAGGAAAGAAATCATAAAGATCAGATCAGAAATAAATGAAAAGGAAATGAAGGAAACGATAGCAAAGATCAACAAAACTAAAAGCTAGTTCTTTCAGAGGATTAACCAAGATGGCGGAGTAGAAGGACGTGCTCTCACTCCCTGTTGCGAGAGCACCAGAATCACAACTGGCCGCTGGACAATCATTGACAGGAAGACCCTGGACTTCACCAAGGAGGATACCCCACGTCTAAGGACAGAGGAGAAGCCACAGTGAGACGGTAGGAGGGGCGCAATCAGAGTAAAATCAAATCCCGTAACTGCTGGGTGGGTGACTCACAGACTGGCGAACACTTATACCACAGAAGTCCACCCACTGGAGTGAAGGCTCTGAGCCCCACGTCAGGCTTCCCAACCTGGGGGTCCGGCTACGGGAGGAGGAATTCCTAGAGAATCAGACTTTGAAGCCTAGTGGGAATTGATTGCAGGACTTCGACAGGACTGGGGGAAACAGAGACCCCACTCTTGGAGGGCACACACAAAGTAATGTGTGCATCGGGACCCAGGGGAAGGAGCAGTGACCCTGGGGGAGACTGAACCAGACCTACCTGCTGGTGTTGGGGGGTCTCCTGCAGAGGCGAGTGGTGACGCTGTTTCACCGTGGGGATAAGGACACTGGCAGCAGAGGTTCTGGGAAGTTCTCCTTGACGTGAGCCCTCCCAGAGTCTGCCATTAACCCCACCAAAGAGCACGGGTAGGCTCCAGTGTTGGGTTGCCTCAGGCAAAACAACCAACAGGGAGGGAACCCAGGCCCACCCATCAACAGTCAAGTGGATTAAGGTTTTACTGAGCTCTGACCGCCACAGCAACAGGGAGGGAACCCGGCCCCACCCATCAACAGTCAAGTGGATTAAGGTTTTACTGAGCTCTGACCGCCACAGCAACAGTCAGCTCTACCCACCACCAGAGCCTCCCATCAAGCCTCTTAGATAGCCTCAACCACCAGAGGGCAGACAGCAGAAGCAAGAAAAACTACAATCCTGCAGCCTGTGGACCAAAAACCACAGTTACAGAAAGATAGAGAAGACGAAAAGGCAGAGGGCTATGTACCAGATGAAGGAACAAGAAAAACCCCCAGAAAAACAACTAAATGAAGTGGAGATAGGCAACCTTCCAGAAAAAGAATTCAGAATAATGATAGTGAAGATGATCCAGGACCTCGGAATAAGAATGGAGGCAAAGATTGAGAAGATGCAAGAAATGATTAACAAAGACCTAGAAGAATTAAAGAACAAACAAACAGGGATGACCAATACAATAACTGAAATGAAAACTACACTAGAAGGAATCAATAGCAGAATAACTGAGGCAGAAGAACGGATAAGTGACCTGGAAGACAGAATGGTGGAATTCACTGCTGCGGAACAGACTAAAGAAAAAGAATGAAAAGAAATGAAGACAGCCTAAGAGACCTCTGGGACAACATGAAACGCAACAACATTCGCATTATAGGGGTCCCAGAAGGAGAAGAGAGAGAGAAAGGACCAGAGAAAATATTTGAAGAGATTGTAGTCGAAAACTTCCCTAACATGGGAAAGGAAATAACCACCCAAGTCCAGGAAGCGCAGAGAGTCCCATACAGAATAAACCCAAGGAGAAACACGCCGAGACACATAGTAATCAAAGTGGCAAAAATTAAAGGCAAAGAAAAATTATTGAAAGCAGCAAGGGAAAAACGACAAATAACATACAAGGGAACTCCCATAAGGTTAACAGCTGATTTCTCAGCAGAAACTCTGCAAGCCAGAAGGGAGTGGCATGATATACTTAAAGTGATGAAAGGGAAGAACCTACAACCAAGATTACTCTACCCGGCAAGGATCTCATTTAGATTTTTTTTTTTTTAAACATCTTTATTGAAGTATAATTGCCTTACAATGGTGTGTTAGCTTCTGCTTTATAACAAAGTGAATCAGCTATACACATACAATATGTTCCCATATCTCTTCCCTCTTGCATCTCCCTCCCTCCCACCCTCCCCATCCCACCCCTCTAGGTGGTCACAAAGCACCGAGCTGATCTCCCTGTGCTATGTGGCTGCTTCCCACTAGCTATCTATTTTACATTTGGTAGTGTATATATGTCCATGACACTCTCTTACCCTGTCACATCTCACCCCACCCCCTCCCCATATCCTCAAGTCCATTCTCTAGTAGGTCTGTGTCTTTATTCCCGTCTTGCCACTAGGTTCTTCATGGTTTTTTTTTTTTTTCTTAGATTCCGTATATATGTGTTAGCATACTGTATTTGTTTTTCTCTTTCTGACTTACTTCACTCTGTATGACAGACTCTAACTCCATCCACCTCATTACAAATACCTCCATTTCATTTCTTTTTATGGCTGAGTAATATTCCATTGTATATATGTGCCACATCTTCTTTAGCCATTCATCTGTCGATGGACATTTAGGTTGCTTCCATGTCCTGGCTATTGTAAATAGAGCTGCAATGAACATTTTGGTACATGACTCTTTTTGACCTATGGTTTTCTCAGGGTATATGCCCAGTAGTGGGATTGCTGGGTCGTATGGTAGTTCTATTTGTACTTTTTTAAGGAAAAAAAGTTCCCTTTCCTCCACACCCTCTCCAGCATTTATTGTTTCTGGATTTTTTGATGATGGCCATTCTGATCGGTGTGAGATGATATCTCATTGTAGTTTTGATTTGCATTTCTCTAATGATTAATGATGTTGAGCATTCTTTCATGTGTCTGTTGGCAATCTGTATATCTTCTTTGGAGAAATGTCTATTTAGGTCTTCTGCCCATTTTTGGATTGGGTTGTTGGTTTTTTTGTTATTGAGCTGCATGAGCTGCTTGTAAATCTTGGAGATTAATCCTTTGTCAGTTGCTTCATTTGCAAATATTTTCTCCCATTCTGAGGGTTGTCTTTTGGTCTTGTTTATGGTTTCCTTTGCTGTGCAAAAGCTTTTAAGTTTCATTAGGTCCCATTTGTTTCTTTGTGTTCTTATTTCCATTTCTCTGGGAGCTGGGTCAAAAAGAATCTTGCTGTGATGTATGTCATAGAGTGTTCTGCCTATGTTTTCCTCTAAGAGTTTGATAGTGTCTGGCCTTACATTTAGGTCTTTAATCCATTTTGAGTTTATTTTTGTGCATGGTGTCAGGGAGTGTTCTAATTTCATACTTTTACATGTACCTGTCCAATTTTCCCAGCACCACTTATTGAAGAGGCTGTCTTTTCTCCACTGTATATGCTTGCCTCCTTTATCAAAGATAAGGTGACCATATGTGTGTGGGTTTATCTCTGGGCTTTCTATCCTGTTCCATTGATCTATATTTCTGTTTTTGTGCCAGTACCAAACTGTCTTGATTACTGTAGCTTTGTAATATAGTCTGAAGTCAGGGAGCCTGATTCCCCCAGCTCCATTTTTCGTTCTCAAGATTGCTTTGGCTGTTCGGGGTCTTTTGTGTTTCCATACAAATTGTGAGATTTTTTGTTCTAGTTCAGTGAAAAATGCCATTGGTAGTTTGATAGGGATTGCATTGAATCTGTAGATTGCTTTGGGTAGTAGAGTCATTTTCACAATGTTGATTCTTCCAATCCAGGAACATGGTATATCTCTCCATCTATTTGTATCATCTTTAATTTCTTTCATCAGTGTCTTATAATTTTCTGCATACAGGTCTTTTGTCTCCTTAGGTAGGTTTTTTCCTAGATATTTTATTCTTTTTGTTGCAATGGTAAATGGGAGTGTTTTCGTAATTTCACGTTCAGATTTTTCGTCATTAGTGTATAGAAATGCAAGAGATTTCTGTGCATTAATTTTGTATCCTGCTACTTTACCAAATTCATTGATTAGCTCTAGGAGTTTTCTGGTAGCATCTTTAGGATTCTCTATGTATAGTATCATGTCATCTGCAAATAGTGACAGCTTTACTTCTTCTTTTCCGATTTGGATTCCTTTTATTTCTTTGTCTTCTCTGATTGCTGTGTCTAACACTTCCAAAACTATGTTGAATAATAGTGGTGAGAGTGGGCAACCTTGTCTTGTTCCTGATCTTAGTGGAAATGGTTTCAGTTTTTCACCATTGAGGACAATGTTGGCTGTGGGTTTGTCATATATGGCCTTTATTATGTTGAGGAAAGTTCCCTCTATGCCTACTTTCTGCAGGGCTTTTATCATAAATGGGTGTTGAATTTTGTCGAAAGCTTTCTCTGCATCTATTGAGATGATCATATGGTTTTTCTCCTTCAATTTGTTAATATGGTGTATCACATTGATTGATTTGCGTATATTGAAGAATCCTTGCATTCCTGGGATAAACCCCACTTGATCATGGTGTATGATCCTTTTAATGTGCTGTTGGATTCTGTTTGCTAGTATTTTGTTGAGGATTTTTGCATCTATGTTCATCAGTGATATTGGCCTGTAGTTTTCTTTCCTTGTGACATCTTTGTCTGGTTTTGGTATCAGGGTGATGGTGGCCTCGTAGAATGAGTTTGGGAGTGTTCCTCCCTCTGCAATACTTTGGAAGAGTTTGAGAAGGATAGGTGTTAGCTCTTCTCTAAATGTTTGATAGAATTCACCTGTGAAGCCATCTGGTCCTGGGCTCTTGTTTGTTGGAAGGTTTTTAATCACAGTTTCAATTTCAGTGCTTGTGATTGGTCTGTTCATATTTTCTATTTCTTCCTGGTTCAGTCTTGGCATTTTGTGCATTTCTAAGAATCCGTCCATTTCTTCCAGGTTGTCCATTTTATTGGCATAGAGTTGCTTGTAGTAATCGCTCATGATCTTTTGTATTTCTGCAGTGTCAGTGGTTACTTCTTCTTCTTCATTTCTAATTCTATTGATTTGAGTCTTCTCCCTTTTTCTCTTGATGAGTCTGGCTAATGGTTTATCAATTTTGTTTATCTTCTCAAAGAACCAGCTTTTAGTTTCACTGATTTTTGCTCTTGTTTCCTTCATTTCTTTTTCATTTATTTCTGACCTGATCTTTATAATTTCTTTCCTTCTGCTGGCTTTGGGGTTTTTTTGTTCTTCTTTCTCTAATTGCTTTAGGTGCAAGTTTAGGTTGTTTATTCGAAATGTTTCCTGTTTCTTGAGGTAGGCTTGTATTGCTATAAACTTCCCTCTTAGCACTGCTTTTGCTGCGTCCCATAGGTTTTGGGTCGTCGTATCTCCATTGTCATTTGTTTCTAGGTATTTTTTGATTTCCCCTTTGATTTCTTCAGTGATCACTTCGTTATTAAGCAGTGTATTGTGTAGCCTCCATGTGTTTGTATTTTTTACAGATCTTTTCCTGTAATTGATATCTAGTCTCATAGCGTTGTGGTCGGAAAAGATACTTGATACGATTTCAATTTTCTTAAATTTACCAAGGCTTGATTTGTGACCCAAGATATGATCTATCCTGGAGAATGTTCCATGAGCACTTGAGAAAAATGTGTATTCTGTTGTTTTTGGGTGGAATGTCCTATAAATATCAATTAAGTCCATCTTGTTTAATGTATCATTTAAAGCTTGTGTTTCCTTATTTATTTTCATTTTGGATGATCTGTCCATTGGTGAAAGTGGGGTGTTAAAGTCCCCTACTATGATTGTGTTGCTGTCGATTTCCCCTTTTATGGCTGTTAGTATTTCTCATTTAGATTTGATGGAGAAATCAAAAGCTTTACAGACAAGCAAAAGCTAAGAGAATTCAGCACCACCAAACCAGCTCTACAACAAATGCTAAAGGAACTTCTCTAAGTGGGAAACACAAGAGAAGAAAAGGACCTACGAAAACAAACCCAAAACAATTAAGAAAATGGTCATAGGAACATACATATCCATAATTACCTTAAACGTGAATGGATTAAATGCCCCAACCAAAAGACATAGACTGGCTGAATGGATACAAAAACAAGACCCATATATATGCTGTCTACAAGAGACCCACTTTAGACCTAGGGACACATACAGACTGAAAGTGAGGGGATGGAAAAAGATATTCCATGCAAATGGAAATCAAGAGAAAGCTGGAGTAGCTATACTCATATCAGATAAAATAGACTTTAAAATAAAGAATGTTACAAGAGACAAGGAAGGACACTACATAATGATCCAGGGATCAATCCAAGAAGAAGATATGACAATTATAAATATATATGCACCCAACATAGGAGCACCTCAATACATAAGGCAACTGCTAACAGCTATAAAAGAGGAAATCGACAGTAACACAATAATAGTGGGGGACTTTAACACCTCACTTACACCAAAGGACAGATCATCCAAAACGAAAATAAATAAGGAAACAGAAGCTTTAAATGACACAATAGACCAGATAGATTTAATTGATATATATAGGACATTCCATCCAAAAACAGCAGATTACACGTTCTTCTCAAGTGTGCACGGAACATTCTCCAGGATAGATCACATCTTGGGTC
The DNA here is from genome assembly GCF_028021215.1 of Eschrichtius robustus. NCBI lineage: Eukaryota > Metazoa > Chordata > Mammalia > Artiodactyla > Eschrichtiidae > Eschrichtius > Eschrichtius robustus. The sequence goes on along the minus strand of NC_090834.1, from coordinate 18,507,020 downwards.
ACAAATCAAGCCTCAGTAAATTTAAGAAAATTGAAATCATATCAAGCATGTTTTCTGACCACAACGCTATGAGATTAGAAGTGAATTACAGGGAAAAAAACGTAAAAAAGACAAACACATGGAGGCTAAACAATACGTTACTAAATAACCAAGAGATCACTGAAGAAATCAAAGAGGAAATCAAAAAATACCTAGAGACAAATGACAATGAAAACACGACGACCCAAAACCTATGGGATGCAGCAAAAGCGGTTCTAAGAGGGAAGTTTATAGCTATACAAGCCTACCTAAAGAAACAAGAAAATTCTCAAGTAAACAATCTAACCTTACACCTAAAGAAACTAGAGAAAGAAGAACAAACAAAACCCAAAGTCAGCAGAAGGAAAGAAATCATAAAGATCAGAGGAGAAATAAATGAAATAGAAACAAAGAAAACAATAGCAAAGATCAATAAAACTAAAAGTTGGTTCTTTGAGAAGATAAACAAAATTGATAAGCCATTAGCCAGACTCATCAAGAAAAAGAGGGAGAGGACTCAAATCAATAAAATCAGAAATGAAAAAGGAGAAGTTACAACAGACACCGCAGAAATACAAAGCATCCTAAGAGACTACTACAAGCAACTTTATGCCAATAAAATGGACAACCTGGAAGAAATGGACAAATTCTTAGAAAGGTATAACCTTCCAAGACTGAACCAGGAAGAAACAGAAAATATGAACAGACCAATCACAAGTAATGAAATTGAAACTGTGATTAAAAATCTTCCAACAAACAAAAGTCCAGGACCAGATGGCTTCACAGGTGAATTCTATCAAACATTTAGAGAAGAGCTAACACCCATCCTTCTCAAACTCTTCCAAAAAATTGCAGAGGAAGGAACACTCCCAAACTCATTCTATGAGGCCACCATCACCCTGATACCAAAACCAGACAAAGACACTACAAAAAAAGAAAATTACAGACCAATATCACTGATGAATATAGATGCAAAAATCCTCAACAAAATACTAGCAAACAGAATCCAACAACACATTAAAAGGATCATACACCACGATCAAGTGGGATTTATCCCAGGGATGCAAGGATTCTTCAATATACGCAAATCAATCAATGTGATACACCATATTAACAAATTGAAGAATAAAAACCACATGATCATCTCAATAGATGCAGAAAAAGCTTTTGACAAAATTCAACACCCATTTCTGATAAAAACTCTCCAGAAAGTGGGCATAGAGGGAACCTACCTCCACATAATAAAGGCCATATATGACAAACCCACAGCAAACATCATTCTCAATGGTGAAAAACTGAAAGCATTTCCTCTAAGATCAGGAACGAGACAAGGATGTCCACTCTCACCACTATTATTCAACATAGTTCTGGAAGTCCTAGCCACGGCAATCAGAGAAGAAAAAGAAATAAAAGGAATACAAATTGGAAAAGAAGAAGTAAAACTGTCACTGTTTGCGGATGACATGATACTATACATAGAGAAGCCTAAAACTGCCACCAGAAAACTGCTAGAGCTAATTAATGAATATGGTAAAGTTGCAGGATACAAAATTAATGCACAGAAATCTCTTGCATTCCTATACACTAGTGATGAAAAATCTGAAAGAGAAATTATGGAAACACTCCCATTTACCATTGCAACAAAAAGAATAAAATACCTAGGAATAAACCTACCTAGGGAGACAAAAGACCTGTGTGCAGAAAACTATAAGACACTGATGAAAGAAATTAAAGATGATACCAACAGATGGAGAGATATACCATGTTCTTGGACTGGAAGAATCAACATTGTGAAAATGAGTATACTACCGAAAGCAATCTACAGATTCAATGCAATCCCTATCAAATTACCAATGGCATTTTTTACGGAGCTAGAACAAATCATCTTAAAATTTGTATGGAGACACAAAAGACCCCGAATAGCCAAAGCAGTCTTGAGGCAAAAAAATGGAGCTGGAGGAATCAGACTCCCTGACTTCAGACTCTACTACAAAGCTACAGTAATCAAGACAATATGGTACTGGCACAAAAACAGAAACATAGATCAATGGAACAAGATAGAAAGCCCAGAGATTAACCCACGCACCTATGGTCAACTAATCTATGACAAAGGAGGCAAAGATATACAATGGAGAAAAGACAGTCTCTTCAATAAGTGGTGCTGGGAAAACTGGACAGCTACATGTAAAAGAATGAAATTAGAATACTCCTTAACACCATACACAAAAATAAACTCAAAATGGATTCGAGACCTAAATCTAAGACTGGACACTATAAAACTCTTAGAGGAAAACATAGGAAGAACACTCTTTGACATAAATCACAGCAAGATCTTTTCTGATCCACCTCCTAGAGTAATGGAAATAAAAACAAAAATAAACAAGTGGGACCTAATGAAACTTCAAAGCTTTTGCACAGCAAAGGAAACCATAAGCAAGAAGAAAAGACAACCCTCAGAATGGGAGAAAATATTTGCAAATGAATCAACGGACAAAGGATTAATCTCCAAAATATATAAACGGCTCATTCACCTCAATATCAAAGAAACAAAACACCCCAATCCAAAAATGGGCAGAAGACCTAAATAGACATTTCTCCAAAGAAGACATACAGACGGCCACGAAGCACATGAAAAGATGCTCAACATCACTAATTATTAGAGAAATGCAAATCAAAACTACAATGAGGTATCACCTCACTCCTGTTAGAATGGGCATCATCAGAAAATCTACAAACAACAAATGCTGGAGAGGGTGTGGAGAAAAGGGAACCCTCTTGCACTGTTGGTGGGAATGTAAATTGATACAGCCACTATGGAGAACAATATGGAGGTTCCTTAAAAAACTAAAAATAGAATTACCATATGACCCAGCAATCCCACTACTGGGCATATACCCAGAGAAAACCGTAATTCAAAAAGACACATGCACCCGAATGTTCATTGCAGCACTATTTACAATAGCCAGGTCATGGAAGCAACCTAAATGCCCATCGACAGACGAATGGATAAAGAAGATGTGGTACATATATACAATGGAATATTACTCAGCCATAAAAAGGAACGAAATTGAGTCATTTGTTGAGAAGTGGATGGATCTAGAGACTGTCATACAGAGTGAAGTAAGTCAGAAAGAGAAAAACAAATGTCGTATATTAATGCATGTATGTGGAACCTAGAAAAATGGTACAGATGAGCCAGTTTGCAGGGCAGAAGTTGAGACACAGATGTAGAGAATGGACATATGGACACCAAGGGGGGAAAACTGCGGTGAGGTGGGGATGGTGGTGTGCTGAATTGGGCGATTGGGATTGACATGTATACACTGATGTGTATAAAATTGATGCCTAATAAGAACTTGCAGTATAAAAAAACAAACAAAACAACTAAAAAAAAAAAAAAAGCTAGTTCTTTGAGAAGATAAACAAAATTGATAAACCATTAGCCAGACTTATCAAGAAAAAAAGGGAGAAGACTCAAATCAATAGAATTAGAAATGAAAAAGGAGAAGTAACAACTGACACTGCAGAAATACAAAGGATCATGAGAGATTACTACAAGCAACTATATGCCAATAAAATGGACAACTTGGAAGAAATGGACAAATTCTTAGAAAAGCACAACCTTCCATGACTGAACCAGAAAGAAATAGAAAATACAAACAGACCAATCACAGGCACTGAAATTGAAACTGTGATTAAAAATCTTCCAACAAACAAAAGCCCAGGACCAGATGGCTTCACAGGCGAATTCTATCAAACATTTAGAGAAGAGCTAACACCTATCATTCTCAAATTCTTCCAAAATATAACAGAGGGAGGAGCACTCCCAAACTCATTCTACAAGGCCACCATCACCCTGATACCAAAACCAAAGATGTCACAAAAAAAGAAAACTACAGGCCAATATCACTGATGAACATAGATGCAAAAATCCTCAACAAAATACTAGCAAACAGAATCCAACAGCACATTAAAAGGATCATACACCATGATCAAGTGGGGTTTATCCCAGGAATGCAAGGATTCTTCAATATACGCAAATCAATCAATGTGATACACCATATTAACAAAATGAAGGATAAAAACCATATGATAATCTCAATAGATGCAGAAAAAGCTTTCAACAAAATTCAATACCCATTTATGATAAAAAAAAAAAAACCCTCCAGAAAGTAGGCATAGAGGGAACTTACCTCAACATAATAAAGGCCATATATGGCAAACCCACAGCCAACATCACTCTCAATGGTGAAAAAGTGAAAGCATTTCCACTAAGATCAGGAAGAAGACAAGGTTGCCCACTCTCACCACTGTTATTCAATATAGTTTTGGAAGTTTTAGCCACAGCAATCAGAGAAGAAAAAGAAATAACAGGAATCCAAATCGGAAAGGAAGAAGTAAAATTGTCACTGTTTGCAGATGACATAATACTGTACATAGGGAATCCTAAAGATGCAGCCAGAAAACTAATAGAGCTAATCAATGAATTTGGTAAAGTAGCAGGATACAAAATTAATGCACAGAAATCTCTTGCATTCCTATACGCTAATGATGAAAAATCTGAAAGAATTATTAAGGAAACACTCCCATTTACCACTGCAACAAAAAGAATAAAATACCTAGGAATAAACCTACCTAAGGAGACAAAAGACCTGTATGCAGAAAACTATAAGACACTGATGAAAGAAATTAAAGATGATACAAACAGATGGAGAGATACACCATGTTCTTGGATTGGAAGAATCAACATTGTGAAAATGACTCTACTACCCAAAGCAATCTACAGATTCAGTGCAATCCCTATCAAACAACCAAGGGCATTTTTCACAGAACTAGAACAAAAAATTTCACAATTTGTATGGAAACACAAAAGACCCCGAATAGCCAAAGCAATCTTGAGAAAGGAAAACAGAGCTGGAGGAATCAGGCTCCTGGACTTCAGACTACACTACAAAGCTACAGTAATCAAGACAATATGGTACTGGCACAAAAGCAGAAATATAGATCAATGGAACAGGATAGAAAGCCCAGAGATAAACTCACGCACATATGGTCACCTTATCTTTGACACAGGAGGCAAGAATATACAGTGGAGAAAAGACAGCCTCTTCGGTAAATGGTGCTGGGAAAACTGGACAGCTACATGTAAAAGAATGAAATTAGAACACTCCCTAACACCATACACAAAAATAAACTCAAAATGGATTAAAGACCTAAATGTAAGGCCAGACACTGTAAAACTGTTAGAGGAAAACATAGGCAGAATACTCTATGACATAAATCACAGCAAGATCCTTTTTGACCCACCTCCTAGAGAAATGAAAATAAAAACAAAAATAAACAAATGGGACCTAATGAAACTTAAAAGCTTTTGCACAGCAAAGGAAAACATAAACAAGATGAAAAGAATGGGAGAAACCCTCAGAATGGGAGAAAATATTTGCAAATGAAGCAACGGACAAAGGATTAATCTCCAAAATATACAAGCAGCTCATGCAGCTCAATATCAAAAAAACAAAAACCCAATCCAAAAATGGGCAGAATACCTAAATAGACATTTCTCCAAAGAAGATATACAGATTGCCAACAAACACATAAAAGGATGCTCAACTTCACTAATCATTAGAGAAATGCAAATCAAAACTACAATGAGGTATCACCTCACACCAGTCAGAATGGCCATCATCAAAAAATCTACAAACAGTAAATGCTGGAGAGGGTGTGGAGAAAAGGGAACCCTCCTACACTGTTGGTGGGAATGTAAATTGATACAGCCACTAGGGAGAACAGTATGGAGGTTCCTTAAAAAACTAAAAATAGAACTACCATATGACCCAGCAATCCCACTCCTGGGCATATACCCTGAGTAAACCGTAATTCAAAAAGAGTCATGTACCACAATGTTCATTGCAGCATTATTTACAATAGCCAGGACATGGAAGCAACCTAAGTGTCCATAGACAGATGAATGGATAAAGAAGATGTGGCACATATATATAATGGAATATTGCTCAGCCATTAAAAGAAATGAAATTGAGTTATTTGTAGTGAGGTGGATGGACCTAGAATCTGTCATACAGAGTGAAGTAAGTCAGAAAGAGAAAAACAAATACCGTATGCTAACGCATATACATGGAACCTAAAAAACAAAGGTCCTGAAGAAGGTAGGGGCAGGACAGGAATAAAGACTCAGTCATAGAGAATGGACTTAAGGACTCGGGGAGGGGGAAGGGTAAGCTGGGACGAAGTGAGAGAGTGGCATTGACATATATACACTACCAAATGTAAAATAGATAGCTAGTGGGAAGCAGCCGCATAGCACAGGGAGATCAGCTTGGTGCTTTGTGACCACCTAGAAGGGTGGGATAAGGAGGGTGGGAGGGAGACGCCAGAGGGAGGGGATATGGGGATATAAGTGTAAGTATAGCTGATTCACTCTGTTATACAGCAGAAACTAACAAAACAATGTAAAGTAATTATACTCCAATAAAGATCTTAAAAAAAAAAAGATAATTTCTCAGAAAATACTAATAGCAATATATTAAGACTCTAATCTTCCCGGAAACAAGAGGGTGGATAAAAAGGCCACTCCAGTTCCTTCCTTGATAGGAATTAGAATTCGAGTAAGAGAGAAATTTAAGCCAAAACATCTCCGTCCCCAGGCCCAGCTCTAGTCCAGATGGACTAATGGCCACTCACTAGGAATAAGGTGTCTTCTCTGGTCCCTTCCTCCCTGGAATTTAGTAATTCTTTTGAGTGAGAGAGAAATTTAAGCCAAATGACCTTCTGTCCCCAGGTCTAGATCTCGGATGACCAGATGGACTAATGACCCATAACCAGCCCCATTAAGGCCTGGCCTTTGTTACTAGCTTGCTAATTCTAGATGCACTTTCCAAGACCTTCTACCTTGGAGAAGTTTCTCTGTTTTGGGGGGCACAGAAGAAGAGATTCCATCTCAAGGAGCTGAAAAAGCTAGAATTTGATGGAAATTTAGGGAAAAGGGAAGGGGGAAAGTTTCATCTTTAGGAAGGAGACATATTCAAGAGGCTGGAATACCCCCTTCTTGGATCTTTGCAAGGACTTGAGTGAGACCTCCATCCTTCGGTGCCAGAAGGACCCTGCCTGTTCTGCTGTTTCTCACACCCATGACCCCACCACCACCACCATGGGTTGTGTGAAGGATTACCAGCTCCCTTGTGAAAACAAGTCCCTGATCTCTGAAGTTTAGCAGCAGGAAGATGGCCAGGCAAGCGAGGCAGTGGGACCAAGCAGCCCATCATGGTCCCTTGGGTTTCACTGTTCTCAGTGCTTCTCTCTCAGACCGTCGCTGCTGCCACCACACTGGCCTAATCAGTAGTAAGTTCCCCTTCCTTCTCCTCCCCTTAGCATGGAGGATGAAGGTGGGGCATTCCTTATTGAGTTCATATTAAGGGAAAAGATGAGGGAAGTAAGCAAAGGGATACATGAAGACTGAGACAGTCCATCTTGTAGGGCACAGGGCACTCATTCCTCCTCGACCTAGTGTCCCAAAATAGCTTCATAGAGTCCCAAAAAGAACAGCATAACTTCACAGGCCCCTTGCCTGGGTGTCTTCCTTCCTACCTCTTGCCTGTCTGCATGTGGAAGGTGGCAATATAAGCAACCACCTCCTAGGAACAAACCCTTGGTCTTCTTGACCTTTGGGGGTCAATATTGAGAGAAAAAGCCCCAATGTATCACTTACTTCAGAATCTCCATCCTGTCTGGTTGGAGGGCTAGAAAAAAGCCTTTTCCTCAGGTGGCAAGACACAAGAAATAACCTCATCCTTCTAATGAAGCCCCACCTCATGCACCCAGACTCTACAGAGTAATACTAGACTCCAAAAACTCTAGCATCACGTCCATACCATGAGGAGGGGCTACAGAGTTCACCAGCTCCACATTTACTGTGCAGCCCATATCTGACATTTACAGAAATGAGCTTTGCTGGGACCAGGATGGCAGAGTGTGGTGTTTCTGAATCCATTTTGTAGTGGGGAAAATAGTACACTTAACAGTCCATTAAATTATCATATATTCTACTTATGACACGCCTCAATAAAAATGTCTTTAATTAGCAGGCTCGTGAGCCTACCTTTTCAACAAAACCAATCAAGGCAAGAATGTGGACCCCGTGCATTCCCGGGATTGGAGCCAGAGTCTAATCAGCCTGGGTCTAAATCCAGAGATGCTCTGGGACTCAGTGCCATCAGGTGGTTAAAAGCCCAGGCTTCTGAGTCTATAAGACTTAATACCATGTTCTCCACTTATTGGCTATGTAAGGTTGCTTAACTTCTCTGTGCCTCAATTTCCTCACTGGCAATATGGGAATGATATCTTCTTCGTAGGGAGTAAGGATTAAATATGATAAAGAGCTTAGCACAGTGCCTGGCACATAGTATGCTTGATAAATAGCAGGTACTGTTGGTGGAGTGGTGTGGAACCAGACCATTCCAAGGACCGGTGCCTTATTAGAGAACAGGTCGTGATGGGACCTGATGGGACATCGAGGAAAGAAAAACCCAGAGACAAGAGACCCTCCAATGTCTGGAGACACTGTTCCTCTTCTCTCCTTCCTATAAAGGCCACTGCTGCCTCTTGGGGGAGGGGAACTAGGAAAACTGATCCTCCTGGTTTCCACCCTCTCCATGAATAGACAACCCCTAAGTTGTTCAGCCTCCAGGCCAGGATGTGTCAGGTCCCTGGAACTGGGTGGTAGAAAGGCTGCCCCCCATGCCACCCCCAGAGCAAAGAGAGGTGGGTCTCACAGGGACTCTGTGAGCGAGAACCAAGCCTGGGTGTCCAACCAATGGGCTTCGTGAATCCCTCTCCTCAAGGCGTTGGGGGAGGATAAAGATCTATCTCCCATTTAGCACCACAATGAGAAACCATATGCTTCCCCCAGCCCTTCTCTAGCCAGTGGGCCTCTAGTGGGGCCAGATGTTACTACAGGTTGCAGAATTTTTATAGGTTTATAGGTTTTAAAAGATCAGGTTCTTTGGTGGTAAAAGTTTTACAGACCAGTAAAAGTCTACTGGAGGAGATGGGAAGCACACAGCTGTAACGGGAAGGGCTGGAACCAAGCGTCTGGAGGATCTCAGCTCCATCCATAAGTAGCTTTGGGAACTGAGGCAAGTCCTGGAGGCTCTCTGGACTCTGTGTTTTAACCTGGAAAATGGGAGCAAGAAAAGTGATACAGGACTATGTCATGGGACAGCATCATGAATGGGTGGAAAGCTCCAGGCACACATGTGAACAAAGTCCTCCTTCCCATGGTTCTGGGAGCATCTGGACACAAAGAAAGGCCTGCAGACCCTACAGCCTCCGAGCTTTTCATTACCCACACTGGATGGCTGCCATCTGTGCGTCTGCCTCCCTGGGAGGAGCCTGGTCGTCTGCGGGCAGAGCTCAGGAATCAAATTAGCCAGGCCTCTGCTTTTCCCTCATCCCCACTGGCCAAGGAGAGTTCATCTTTGCACTAATTCTTATCTTGTTTAAAAGGGACAAAAGTGACTCCACAGTTTCATCGGAGGCAATTTACACCCCGCCACTGGCCACAGCTCCAACTCCCCTTGTCTGTTGTGCCATCAAGTCCATTAATTTCTTCAGGGGAAACTTGATTGCTGCTCTATCAGAGAGACGCACAGGCAATACATCTCCACTGGAGGCCGTGGCCTGCCCGGCTCGCTCTAATTCTGTTACCTAAGAAGCTAATTCTCTAATGCACACGCTGGGCAGAAGACATCCTCTTCCCTCCCTAACACAATTGGGCAGTCCCAGAGGGTCCCAGGAGCTCACTGCAGAAGTGAAAGCTTGGGGTCCCTGGCACGGGGTCTCCAGGCTTCCTTACCGTCCCCGAGATGGTCCACCACGGTGTAGAGAGCCCATTGCCCAGGGTCCCATTCGGGGACGGTCAGCCGCATTCAGGCCACCTGGGGCTTACGGCTCAGCCCCTTCCTGCTGCCTCTGCTGCATCCTTTCCCCTCCTCTTTCTTCTCTTCTTTTCCTCCTTCTTTTCCTCTATTTGTCCCCCTCCTTCCTTGCCTTTTACTTCTATTGTCCTCTTCCTTCTCAGTTTCCTACCGATTTTTCTTTCTCTTCTCGTCTTCCTTTTCTGCTTCTTTTTACTTTTTTACTTCTCCCCCTTCTCCTTCTCCAGATCTCCCCTTTCTATAGTTTACCTTCTGTTTCTTTTCATCTTCCGCTTGTCCCTTTTATTTTTTATTTTTTTAATTAATTTATTTATTTTTGGCTGTGTTGGGTCTTCGTTTCTGTGTGAGGGCTTTCTCTAGTTGTGGCAAGCGGGGGCCACTCTTCATCGTGGTGCGCGGGCCTCTCACTATCGCGGCCTCTCTTGTTGCGGAGCACAGGCTCCAGACGCGCAGGCTCAGCAGTTGTGGCTCACGGGCCTAGCCGCTCCGCGGCATGTGGGATCTTCCCAGACCAGGGCTCGAACCCGTGTCCCCTGCATTGGCAGGCGGATTCTCAACTGCTGCGCCACCAGGGAAGCCCCTCTTGTCCCTTTTTTTCCTCCAGCTTTGGTGCTGCCCCTTTTAGATCAAGTTCAGTGTCTGATGCTCCTTCCTGGCTCTCTGTCTCTGGAGGGTTTGGCTCAGTGGAAGGAATGGGCCCCAGGCCACGTTGGCCTGGGCTTGGAGCAAAATACAGCATGGCGGGGGGTGCCTCATGTTTACACACAGGGAGCCCCAAGGATACAGAATGGGACATTCTGTATCCGTGTGTGTGTGTGTGTGTGTGTGTGTGTGTGTGTGGCAGGGGAGCAGTTAAATGTGTATTTGCTCTTTAATGATAATGCCCAGTCACCCGCTTAGCTAGGGGCACTGTGTCACCTGTGGAGTTAAAGCATGGTCTTCCTGCTTCTCGGATCCCACCCCACCCTGCCCCAGCCCGATGCTACCGACGGGCATAAATGAAGGCAGCAGCCTAAAGCACCTCCCAGCGGACAGGCTGCATCCTTGCTCCAGGAGCTCCTGTAGCCCCCGGACACCAAGTTGCTCCTTGGGGAACTTGGCCAGGCCACCTGGCTGAATGGGTGGACTGAGCTCTGGCCGCATGACATCAGCCTGGTGGGCTCCCCTCTCACTGGCTCCCTCTTCTTCCTTCCCCGCCCTGAAACCTGATCCAGCTGAAGGATTGATTGCAGGATAACTTGGCGGCTTCCCAGCCCTGGTGGCCGGGGCAGTGCGAGGCTGCAGCCTCAGAAGGTGCAGGGAGCAGCCAGCTGGGAGAGGCAGGCTGGCTGGGATATGAGGCTGGCAGAGGGCAGGCGGGCTGGTCCTCAGCAGGGCTCACCCTGAAGGCCGCTGGAGGCATCCAACACCGCGAGTAGCTCGCCATGCTGCCGTGGGTGCCGCAGGCGCTGCTTGCCTTGCTTCTGCCCACGCTCCTGGCACAGGGAGAAGGTAAGGAGACAGTGGGAAAGCACGCAGGACCTGGCTGGCAGCTACAGAGGTGGGATAGGGGATGCTTGGCTCCTCCAAAAGTTGAGGGAAAGAGGGTTTTGGAGTGGGTGGGGCTACAGGAAGGTTGGAGATCTTACTGCATATGAGCATGAGAGGATTTTAACACACTGGGATCCAGCTAGAAATTGGGGATGTTGAACGTCAGGTGAGAGCAGGGCTTGCAGAGAGGGACCCTGAGCTGTGTGGGAAATGCTTAGACGGGCATGGGATAGGGGCTCCTCTCTTTTGCCCTGCCCCCAAACTCATCGAAGGGCAGCTGCAAGGGAACTTTGAGCTCATTTGGTCCATCCTTTCTTGTTATAACTGGGAATGCTGTGGACCAGAGATGGGGAGTAATTCACTCAAGGTCACACAGCTCCTTAGCAGTAGAGTGGAGACCAGAATGAATGCCATCATCTTTCCCCAGCTTCACTGCTTTCGTTGCACGGGTTCTCTAAAGTTCCTTCCAGGGCTAACCTCTAATAGCACCAAACTTCTCTCTGCATTCCCCCACCCATCCCTTTCTGCCTCCTGGGGACACAGGGTGTTTTGGTCACAAAAGGATCCATTTCCTTTTGCGGCAGACAATATTCGTTCCCCATTTGGGAAGATTTTCTCTCCATCCAGAGCTGGGTTGAAGCTGGGGCTGGGGCACAGTTAGGATGTGCTTAATTGGACGGATCTGAAGGGCTTCTGGGCACAATGGTTTTCCTCCCATGAGCTGTCGTTTGGGGAAACTCAGTGGGATGAGTAGGCCTGGGCTGCAAGTTAGGACTGTGGTCTGGGGTTTCCTTGGCTGAAGAGAAACTCTGTCCCTCCCAGCGTTGGTCCTTTGCTCTGAGGCCTTCAGGGCCCAGACTTGTTCTGTCCAAAGAGATCAGAGTCCCAGACAATAGGATCTGGGCTGTCGTGTAGTGAAGACACACAGGGACCTGGGTTTGAATTTCAGTTCCTTCCCTTGCAGGGCACGGTACTCATCTTTCTGAGCCTTGGGGAGCCTCACCAAGGCTTCTGAGCCTTACCTTCTTTATCTATAAATGGGGTGTCATGATACTCACTCCCAGGGCCTCTCCTAAGACTGAAATGAACAATATGTTCATTGATATTTTTCCAAAGGGGACACTCACTAAATGTCCTCTTGTCTTTCTCTCTGCTCTTCTCTGCCTTTTCTGAGGGAAGCTGAAAGTTTATCAGGGGCAGGTGGGTGAGGGGCAGGAAGGGGGGTCTGCAGGACCAAGTTGCCGTAGAGGCCCACACATGATAGATGAGACGGGAGAAGAAGCAGCCTTGTCGAGAGAAAGCCGGGCCTGCTGGCCCCTGGTCTGTGAAAGACCCTGGTCTCCCCCTGGTAGCCCCTCACGGCCTTGCAGCCTGTGCCCTGGTTCTCCAAGTTGCTCCCCTCCCCGACCCCGTCTTTCACCTTCATATTTCTGGCACCTTTCAGGAGGTGCTTCTACTGTTTCCCAGACGGACAACTGAGGTGCTCATGAAATCCCCAGAGAGCAGGGCTAGGGCCTAGGGGTTGGGGTTTCACTGTTTTATCTTTGCAGGCCTCCTGCTCTGGGGACCGTTTGGTTTCTCCTCGCTTCCTCCACACCTCAGCCCAGCCCTCTTCCTAACCCCATCAAACCTGCCCATAAAGCTACCCTAGAAGGAGGCCTGGCAAACACTCCCCAGGAGTTTCTGTGAGTGTGGAGAGGGGGCAGGGATCTCCTCGGGGTAGATTTTGCAGGAGGGAGAAGGAATGTCCATGTTCACTGGATGCCCACCCTTTTCTCCTTACCAGTTGCGGGCTGGGGTCAAGGGGACAATGAGCTATGCAGACACTGAGATGTGACCTTGGCTGAGGCTGACCCTCGGCAGACCATTGGGCTTAGAAATTGTGCACTTGGGGCCACACTTTCCAGTATCACACCCGAGGGCCAGCTCCCCTTTATCTCCCAGAGCCCCTCATGCAGGGCCCCATGGGCCCACCTCCTCTGGGCAGGCAGCTTCTCTCAACCCTTCTCAGCCCTTGGCCTACTTGAGACCTCACCTGTCTTGTGGCACCTGCTTTCACAGCCCAGCTTCCCTTCTCATGTAAATGGGTGCCTAGGTTACCCTTAGGAGACAATATCTTTGGATTTGGGCAGGAATCTCTGCAGATCAAACGCTCTAGTGATGGGCATTTCAGTCTGCGGGAGTATCTGGGAAGGGTGGGGACACTTTCCTTTTAATAGCTTTCAAACCAGGGCCAGAGAACTGGCCAGGGAGACTCAGGCTCTGTTGTCTGATTTGAACTGTTCTCTTTCCCAGCCAAGCACAGGCGGGGCCCCCAGGCCCGGGACACCTCCAGGCCAGCTCTGCTGCGGCTGTCAGATCACCTCCTGGCCAACTACAAGAAGGGTGTGCGGCCTGTGCGGGACTGGAGGACTCCGACCACGGTGTCCATTGATGTCATCGTCTATGCCATCCTCAACGTGGTGAGCGCCTGGCCCCACTGCCCGGCTCAGAGGTGGACCTTCTGGGTGGGAGACCATGTGAGACCAAGTCACCCCCAGGCAACACGGTGGGCATTCAAGCGTCCCCAGTACCTGTGCTCTGGCACCACGGCTCAGGACAGCTGCCCAAACCAGAAAACTGTGGTCACCCTCATGGCTGCCTCTCCTGTACCCTACAGCCAGCGGGTCACTCAGTGCATGCGGTTTTCACAATCGTACCTACCTGTGTGAGCTGTGTGAGGGTTCACACCGTCCTATTCGTCTCTACACCCTTGCTGTCTACATCCCTGCTGTCTTACACACGTCCTGGGTACATGGCGGGTGTCACTAAATCGTTGTTGAAGAATTAATCATAAATAAATCAATTAATCAGTTACTGAAGTAGGGTGGGGTGCACTGACCAGCCGAGGAGGTCGGACATTGGGCAGAGATAAATGAGAGGGCAATTGCAAGAGGCAGGGCACTGCGCTGGGGTAGGATGGGTGGAACGGACTTCTCTGGCTGTCTCTACTAGAGTCAGTTGGCTGTTTCAGGAAGGGAAATTGGGAATTGGATGGAAGGGAGGGATAGTGATGGATTTTTCGTTCTATGTGGTTTTGTACAGCTTGACTTCATGCTAGAGTAGGAGATAGATACATATATATAAATATACAGATATACATCTATATGATGCTGTTATATGTCTTCTATCATTATCTTCTATTGTGTTATTATCAACGTATATGTAAAATATACACAACAGAATAGAAGATACACACACACACACACACACACACACGATGTTAAAAAAGAAATCACTGGACTTCTTTCTAGGTGTGTCCTAGTAAAAGACCAACTTTTCCTGGCTCACCCCTTTTCCTCCACCTCATTTCCTCACTCTCACTTCCCAATGGAACAGAGACACAGAGCAGCAGCTCCTGTTGGGGTTGGTGTGTGCAAAGGGCCCACAGCCCACAGGGCCACCTAGGCTGAGCTCCCGTTCTTTCCGCAGGATGAGAAGAATCAGGTGCTGACCACGTACATCTGGTACCGGCAGGTGAGCTGACCAGCCCCTGCCCCTCCCCCACCCCCATTTCCTCGGACTGGGACTTTCCCTTCCTGGAGGGGCTCCTCCATCTCAAAGGAGTCAGGATCTCAGAGGCCTTGGGGAGGGGAGGGGAGGGGAGGGAAGAGGTGGGAGGCACACTCACGAGATCCAGGAGCTCCTGGATCTGGACCCCTCTACCCTCAGGACTGGGAATAGCAGGCGGCTTAAAGATTGGCGGAGGAGAAATCCTCCACACCCCTCTGGTTTCTGAAGTTTTTCACAGCATCGCAAACAAGTGCTTTTCCCACCTCTGTTGCTCAAGCACCTCGGTGACTGGTAGCTCAGAAGGCAGTCACTTCGCTTTCAAACAGCTCTAATTGCTAGAAAGTTCCTCCTTCTATTAAAGCCAAATTGAACGACAACCAGATTGGGAGATTGAAACAGGATGATTCCATCCACTTGGTCCTCCCATCCCCGGCCATGTGCCCGCTCTTCCAGCTTCCGGCGGGCATCATTCAGGCACTGGTGAGGCCTTGGCAGCATTTCTGGCTTGGAGCTGGTGGGGGAGGGCAGGAGACAGCACGGGCCGCGGTCCACAGGCTGGTCCTGCTCTGGCAGCCCCTGAGGCTGTGGGGGAGACATCAGAGCAGGAGGGGACACCAAAGTGGCTGAAGAGAGGACAGCAGGAGGCGGGGGACGGTTCCTAGAAGTCAAACCTGAGAGAGGCTCTGAGGACACACCTGGTGTATATGGGTCTCTGTTAAATCCCTTCCGCTCCTCATGGGACAGGGAGAGGGGTGGAGGAAGAAGCCAGAATGCTGATTCCTGACATCCTGCTCCCTTTCTGCCTTAGAGAGATTTCTTAATACACAGCACACCTGCCTCAAGAGAGGGACCCAAGCCAGAACAGGCATCCTGGGGCTCCTTTCCCGGGACATCTGGCTTAAGTCCCACCTCTGGACCTCTAGGGTCACTTGTCTGCTCCAGCAGTAGGAGATGCCAATCTACTATGTACCAGCAGCTGTGCTAAGGCACCAGATTAGACTCAGGCCCTGCCCACAGTGAGCTCACAGACTAGTGGAGGCCACAGACACGTGAACAGACAATGCAACGCAGCAAGATAGCCGCTCCTGTGCAGCAAAGAAAAGATGCCAATTGTGGGAGCAAAGAAGAGGCACTAAACTCAGCCTGGGGAGTGGGGGTCATGGGAGGCTCCTGGAGAAGGAAACAGACAGATTCCTTGGTTACATCTGGAAGGATGAGTAAGACTCACCTCGATAAAGAAGACAGGACTGCAGTATGGGGGGAGCAGGATATGCAGCGATGTGGAGGTTTTGACAATGTTTAATTCCATGTGGCTGGAGTGTAGACTCCACAGAGAGCCATGGCGAGAAAAATGAGGCTGGAGAGACAGGTGGAGGCCAGATCAGGTGGGCCTTTGCTGCCCATGATCCTAACGGCAGTGGAACACCACTGAAGAGTTTTAAACAAAGGAGTGACGTGATGAAATTTACATTTTAGATCAGTCATTCTGGCAGGATAGTGGAGGAGGCATTGATTGAAATTTAGTAATAACCATCTCTACCCTGTGAGGTGCATGCTATTATCCCTGTTTACATATGCGCCGATCAAGACCCAAGAAGCAATTTGTCTAAGATCCCTCAGTTGGTGGCTAGGGAGTTTATAACATTAGAAATGATTGAATACCTTCCCAGGGAGAGGCTGCATTGTATTCACATTGTAGGGATGTGTGAGTACAGAGGTGGGGGGACTTCTGGGTACTGCTGAGTGGTCTGGGTGCCACTGACACCCAGATTCTCCCAAGAAGATGCCCACCTGTTGCCTGGGCTCCAAGTGGTGAAGTTGGCCTGAGTTGCGGACGACTCGGCCTGAGACGGACGGAGTAGTCTGTGACCGTTCCTGTTCTTCCCCTAGTACTGGACTGATGAGTTTCTCCAGTGGAACCCTGAGGACTTTGACAACATCACCAAGTTGTCCATCCCCACGGACAGCATCTGGGTCCCAGACATCCTCATCAACGAGTTGTGAGTACTGTCATCAGATGCTGGGCAGCCAGGGGGTGGGAGACAGGATCACTGCCGTTGCATCTGAGATGCCCCACTAGACCTGCGGAACCATAGGTAAAGTTGAATCGGGCCCCAATTCCCCTTTGTCTTTTTTCTCCCTTTCTTTTCTTTTTAGAAAACTCCTCTTTTTCTAAGTCTGATGTTGAAACTCTGCACTTCTTGGTCCAAGGGCCCCCTTCCCCGGGAAGGGAGGCCAGTGAATGAATCCACACTGAATCATAATAGTCTAATGAGGGACGGCTGCGTTTTTAAAAGGGACAGTTATATTACTGAAAGGAATGAAGTGCTAGCGGTGGTTACTGCTCCTGGTCACGAAGGAGATTTGGGGCCGGGAGACACTCAAACTTTCAAGTCACACATGTGCCTCACTGGCCACAAATTGCACCCCCGATATGAAGTGGGTCCCACTAGCCTTTATTCCCATCTGCCAACATTCCTTCTCCCCATTCTTCAGGCTCCACTGCCTGGGTTTCTGAATCCAAGGTCTGGGAAGATGGCTGGGGAGACGCACAAAAGGAGAAGGTGGTGGGCGCCAGTTGCCCTCCACTCAGTAACCCCCGCATCACCCAATTCCAGGGGATGCCATTCACCTTGTTATCTGGAGAGGCAGCTGACTCAGAGCCCCAGCCTTGCATAGCTCAGGCTGGAGGGATTGGGGAGCCCCAGTTTCTGGCTGGATCTCCAGCTTAAACAGTGACGTAGCCTTGGTCTTGACTTCTCATCTCTCAACCTGATGTCACAGAAGGCTGCAGGCTCAGGATCCTAGGCTCAGCCGCAGTGGTTGCTTGGGAGAACCCGGCCTGGGGTTGGCTGAGAGAATGGGATGAAGTTTGCAGGACTCTGCTGTTTTGTTCCAATTCTTCTCACTGATTTTGCCAGTTCCTTCCCCCCTGCCCCACTCCGGAAATGATGGTTTTCATTTCACAGGACTTCTAGGGATGGAACCCAAGGTCCTGCTCTCCCACCAAGCCTGCCCGTCACCATCGGGCTGGCGATCCTGGGGGCTGAGGTCAGCCCAGCCCGGGTGGGGGGCACATGGGGACAGCTGGGCATTCTCCTTACAACCCGTGGCTTGCGGGTCCTGGCCTGCCTTTTGTGGCGAGGTTGCCAGGGGAATAAATGAGAAATGCCCTTTACTGCTTGGAAAGTGGCCTTGGCAATGGCAGGTGAGGAAACCTAAGATAGATAAGAAGCTTGGGAAAACGGAGGCCAGAAAAAGCCGCCAGGTTGTCTTGCTGCCTAGACCCTCCCTGCGTTTCTTTCCCTGCCGAGTAGCTCAGAGACCTTCAGACTCCCACGGCTTGACCTGCTTCTTGAGTCCCAAACCGACCCCTCTTCCCTGGCCAGTGTGGACGTGGGGAAGTCTCCAAATATCCCGTACGTGTATGTCCAGCATCATGGAGAGGTCCAGAACTACAAGCCCCTCCAGGTGGTGACCGCCTGTAGCCTTGACATCTACAACTTCCCCTTCGATGTACAGAACTGCTCACTGACCTTCACCAGCTGGCTGCACACCAGTGAGTCTGTGGGCTTCGGGAGGCGGGAGCACATGTTGGGGGCGCCCAGGCTGCCTGCTTGAGGAGCACACCCTAGGATGCAGTCTCCCTCCTCCAACTTGATCACCCCTTGTTTTTTAATGTTGCTGAGCCTCTGTTTCCTCATCTTCCAAATGGCACTACCATTGTTGCCCTTGTCGCCTCCCTCAGTTGTCATAAGGATTGAATGAGACAGTGTAAACTGACAGCAAGATGCTCAGGGACAATTCTTTCCCAATATCACAAGTAGGATCTGGCACGAAATGTCTTTCAAATCCAACCACTCCTCCACTGATGGACCCTCCCCCAGGGCAAGCAACCCTCATCTCCTGCCCAGGTTTTTGCAGTAGCCTCCTAGCTGTACCCACCCATTCATTCTTCCTCCCTCCCCGCCATTCACGCTCCTCACAGCAGCCAGGGAGATCTCATGAAAATGCAGATCTGATCACGTCACTGTCTGCTTCCCTGAGACACAATCCAAATCTCTTACCTGGCCGAGAGACCCCTGCAAAGTGTGGCCACCCCTCCGGCCTCACCTGGTGTGCGCTCCCCAGCCCAGCTGCCTGCCTTCCTGGGCCCCAGAGCCCCTTGTTCTTTCCTTTACTCACATGCCGCTTCCTCTCCTAGGCCAACGTGCCCCTCCCCCTCCCTCCCCCTTTCCTCTTTCTGCCCCACTGCCCCCCCCTCCAGCTGGGCCAACTCCTCTACACTTCTCCTAATCACAGTGTCCCCGTCCGTTCCCCAGGGAAACCCCCTCTCATCCCCCAGATGAGGCATCCGCAGCACTCAACTTCATAGTCTCCTGTTCTCCCCACTTCTAGTCACTTGTAAGGACTTGTTCAACGTCTACTCCTCCAGATAGAAACTTAGAGAGGGCAGCGACATGATTTCTATCCACCATTAGGTCCCCAGGGCAGTGCCTGGCCCAAAGGAAGATGCTCGGTAAACTTTTATTGAGTGGACTAACGCTAGGTGCCCAGTATGGTCTAGTGAAGTGAGAATTGCCCTACTGCAAAAAGGCATCCTCCAGTTCTATCCTGACTTTATTGCATTACTGTAAATGGCAAAGGTAATACCTAACTCCCTTGAACAAAAGCCATAATTACAGGGACTTCCGGTCCAGTGGTTAAGATTCTGCCCTTCCACTGCAGGGGTTCGATTCCTGGTCGGGGAACGAAGATCCTGCACGCCACACAGCGTGGCAAAAAAAAATGTTTTTAAAGCCGTAATTACAAATAATCTTTGATCTTTGACCTTTACTCTCAGTCCCAAACTCTTACCAACAACTCCCCACACCAAGACTTAACAATTTTTATCAGTATAAACTTCACATAATATGTTCTTCCAGATCCTACTCTATCCTTTGAATACATACACATACATACACATCTATGGAAAGTGCCTGGAAATTGTCTTATAGGTTTTTATTTTACATAAATGCAAAATATTTCATGTTCTATTATATACTGGTATCTGAGCCTTTTTACTCAACAACAGGTCTTGGACATTTTTCCAAGTTAGTGCAGATTTAGCTCTTCCTCATAAATTTTGACTGCTGTAGAATAGCTTATGATTTGGACTGCATAATACTTTATTAAGCATTTTCCTGATTGGTAGCCATTTAGATCTTTCCCAATATTTTGCTGCACAGGATACTCCTGTCCTTTTGTGCACATGTATATCTGATTCTCTAGTACTGATACAGAGCAGTATAACTGCTGTTCTATAAGTGAGGGTTTTGCTTATTTTCCTAATGCACCTTTAAAGACAGGCAGCTCTGTCACGGCAAAGGTGACGAAAGCTGACTCTTACTCATTGCCTAAATGAGAAATTCTAACAGGAAACCTAGAAAGGTGCTTGACAGGCTGTGTGTGTGTGTGTGTGTGTGTGTGTGGGAGAGAGAGAGACAGACAGACCGACAGAGACAGAGAGAGAGAAAGACAGAGAGAGACAGAGACAAAGACAGAAACAGAAACAGAGAGAGGAGAGAGCTTCCTAATAAATGGTTCGCTGGTTCTTCGCATTTTGCTGTGTTTCCATCCAAGACTTCGTCTCCCTTGTTACAGCCCCACTGCACAGACAGGTACAGTGTGCACTATTACCTCATTGTATAGCTGAGAAAACTGAGGCTGAAGATTAAGAGCTGAGGCTTGAGCCACGCCACATGGGTGCTGCCCCACCATCACAGGCACACCCCTGGCCCAGACTCCAAAGCTGCTTGATTTCTCCTCTCTCAGTCCAGGACATCAACATCTCCCTGTGGCGCCTGCCGGAAAAGGTGAAATTGGACAGGAGCGTCTTCATGAACCAGGGCGAGTGGGAGCTGCTGGGGGTGCTGAGCCAGTTTCAGGAGTTCAGTATAGAAAGCAGCGACTGTTATGCAGAGATGAAGTTCTATGTGAGTCGGACAGGAAGCGGATGTGGGTAAAACAATGAATAAAGTCACACCCAGGTAGACTTCAGGAGGCATAGCCCTTTTCCCAGCTCACACTCTTCCCTCAATGAAGCAGGTGGGGAAACACAACTGAATTGTCCTTTACTTTTCCTGAACAGCCGCAAGCCTGGATCTGGAGGCGGAATATGGGGTCTGCCCATCTCCTTCTCCGAGCAATCCAGGCTGGAAGCACCACGAAGCAGGGGGTTCTGGGATGGGGTGGTGGTTCCTGGGTGCAGGACCCGTCTGCTCCCGGCTCCCCCAGAGCTCCTCTCTTGGTCCCAGGTGGTCATCCGCCGGCGGCCCCTATTCTATGCGGTCAGCCTGCTGCTGCCCAGTATTTTCCTCATGGTCATGGACATCGTAGGCTTCTACCTGCCCCCGGACAGTGGCGAGAGGGTCTCCTTCAAGATCACGCTCCTCCTGGGCTACTCGGTCTTCCTGATCATTGTGTCCGACACGCTGCCGGCCACGGCCATCGGCACGCCCCTCATCGGTAAGGCCCGCTCCCGGGGAAGAGCTCAGCGCGGCCGAGGAACGGAGGAACCGGCCCTCTCCTACCTCCCGTGTGTGTCCCCCACTCCCGCCCCACCCCGGGGTGCACAGGTGTCTACTTCGTCGTGTGCATGGCTCTTCTGGTGATCAGCTTGGCCGAGACCATCCTCATCGTGCGGCTTGTACACAAGCAGGACCTGCAGCAGCCAGTGCCCGCCTGGCTGCGGCGCCTGGTCCTGGAGAGAGTCGCCCTGCTCCTCTGCCCAGGGGAACAGTCCACTTCCCGGAGGCCCCCAGCCACCTCCCAGGCCGCCAAGACCGATGACTGCTCAGGTGACAGAGGGAACTTCTGGCCTGGATGCAGGGACATGGGAGGGATTCTCTGGAGGGCTAGCCGGGCCAGAGAGCCCGGGCAGGGCCTGGGAACTGGGTACCATCCTGCACAGAGAACCCAGGGTGGACTTCAGCCAAAGGCATCAATCAAACCCTTTCCTCACCTTGGTGTTCGCGCATCATGCCAGGTGGGGACGGAGAGGGGTTAGGAGTCCCAGAGGCTGAGCAGGTCAGGAGCCGAGACCTCTGGGCTGAGGGTTGCCTCTCCTGAGATGGATCCCGAGGGGGGGGGGGTCAAATGGATGCCTCTCGGGCACTTATGGGACAGCTAGCCTCATGGGGTACAGCACTGCACCCGGGTTCCCAACACTCTCTCATTAGAATCAGCCAAAGACCAGGTCCATCAGAATTTCAAACACCTATGAGGCAGAGAGACAGGGCACAGAGGGACACTAAATTCCTCATGCCCCTGAGGAATTTGTCATCCTTGCTGTTGGTGGTGGTGGTGGTTGGTTTGCTGGTTTATTTCTTGAGCACTTTACCAGGGGGGCGCAAAGCATTGTCCGTGCATTATCACAGGTGATTCTCATGGCACCTCAATAGGATCTTCACTCTAATTTTTCAAACAGCAAACAGAAGCATAGAGAAGCCAAATAGCTTGCCCTAAGTCACAGAGCCAGGACCTGGTGAACCCATAATTTGAACCCAAGCCCACCTGACTCTAAGCTGGTGTTTTAAATTCTCCACCCCACTCCCCTCCTTTGTGTCTTCTTCCTGGCTGGGGCCAGGCCTTTTACCGAAGATGTTTGGTTAATCAAAGACCATCTCATCATGAGCTCATGCAACAGCCTAATACCTAATTCAACTGCTCACCTGGGGAAGGTAGTGATCCGAAGGTGTATTTTCTGGTCTAGAAGGATTCGAAGTCATGGAGAGGAGGGCAGTGAGGCAATATGATGTAGTGGACAGAGCAGTGGATTTGGAGTCCAGATACCTGGGCCTTGGTGGCCTCCCCTTTAAATGATGCTCCAACTGTGTCACCAAGGGCTAGTCACTTAACCTCTCTAAGCTTTAGAATCTTCAGATGAAGAGTGTGGTTGGTAATTACTCTTACTCTGCCTCTCTGTGGGGCTGCTGGGAGGCTCAAATGAAAAAATGGATATCAAATTGCTGGGGAAAGCCCATGGGTTAAAAAATGCATGGGAAGGATAAATATCAAATTCATGATCTTGGTGGTGTGGGGAGGGAATGAAGGATGTGACTAAGGAGAGGTATACAGGGATCTTCAACTGTACTGGCTTTTTTTTTTTTTTAATGAACCATACTTTATTTATTTTATTTTAAAAATGTATTTATTTATTTATTTTTGGCTGCGTTGGGTCTTCGTTGCTGTGCGCGGGCTTTCTCTAGTTGTGAGCAGGGGCTACTCTTCGTTGTGGTGCGTGGGCTTCTCATTTCAGTGGCTTCTCTTGCTGTGGAGCAGGCCTCTAGGTGTGTGGGCTTCAGTAGTTGTGGTACATGGGCTCAGTAGTTGTGGTGCATGGGTTCAGTAGTTGTGGCTTGTGGGCTCTAGAGCACAGGCTCTGTAGATGTGGCGCACGGGCTTTGTTGCTCCGCGGCACGTGGGATCTTCCCAGACCAGGGCTCGAACCTGTGTCCCCTGCATTGGCAGGCGGGTTCTTAACCACTGCGCCACCAGGGAAGCCCCTGTACTGACTTTCTTTATTTGTTTAAGTTGGATGGTGGGTACACAAATACGTAAGTTATTCTCTATACTTTTTTGGTCTGAGATTATACATAAGAAAAATGTCTGAGGCCTTAGAAACATAAAGGTCAGTGTTCAAGCAAGGCTGCTGGGCCTCCCTCCTTTGCCAATGCTCTGCCCTTCTTCTAGACATGACAAACCACTGCAACCATCTGGGGGGATCCCGGGACTTGGAGAAGACCCCGAGGGGCAGTGGCAGCCCTCCCCCACCGCCGCGGGAGGCCTCCCTGGCGGTGCGTGGGCTGCTGCAGGAGCTGACCTCCATCCGGCACTTCCTGGAAAAGCGGGAGGAGAGCCGAGAGGTGGCCCGGGACTGGCTGCGCGTGGGCTCCGTGCTGGACAAGCTGCTCTTCCGCATCTACCTGCTGGCGGTGCTGGCCTACAGCGTCACCCTGGTCACGCTCTGGTCCATCTGGCAGTATTCCTGAGTGGGTCCAGCCCAGTAGGGGGTGGGTAATGAGGCTGGTTAGGATGGGGATGGGGGAATTTCAGGGCCCAGGGGATGCCAGGGACGTTCTCAAAACACATAAACAGTTCCATGCCTGTTTACAATGCCCAGTCTCTCAGCAATCCCCAACCAGGGCCTTAACCCTTCCCCTAAAAACTTGGTGTTTAAGGCTCTTACATCCTCCTCCACGCCCCTACAGGCCCATTATGGCTTTAAAACACACTATCTTAGATCAGAAGAAACCCACGCATACCCTTACTTCACTCTATCTAAGCATCAAGCCTCAATTTCCCCATTGGCACTCCCCTGAATTGGCACTTTGGAATTCTGCTCACTCCCTCAGCCTTGTTTTGAGATGGAAGGTAAACCAGCTCTCTACCACATGGGCCTGATAACTCTGCATTAGGTTTATCCGACCCTAATGTCTCCCTGTTCGCTTCACCTGTGGCCACTTCCCTGAACATCCATCCGATGGGGGGGTGGGGTAATAAAATACTATGAGCCCCAAATTCTCTTCTTGACCATTTGTCAGCAGCTGGGTGGGTGGAAGATGAGGTCTGAAGCTGCTGGTGGAAATGAAGTTGGGGAATTATCTGTGGTTTCAGATGTATGATGCTCTGCCCCAAGGAATTAAGAAGTGACCAAATGGTGGCTGTTCTGAAAAAGAAACAGTAGGAGGTGGGATTCAAGGTGTGAGGGTCAGGACCATGAACACTTAACAACGCGGAGGTGGGGAGAAGGATGCTCAGTTCTGTGACCTCCTGGAAAGATGCTGGCAGGGTCTACACAGTCCTGTTATCACTCTGCGCTCACGGTCTCTTGGTGAAGCTGGAAGCCAGCTCTCTCCCTGCAAGAACATCGGCACCACAGCCAGCACCCACTGGTTTGGTGTTTGAAAGCAGACACTGCTAAGTCTTGAGTTTATGTTTCTCCTTTGGGAACTCTCCGCAGCCGGCCCCTGGCACATCCACCAGAAAGCAGGACCATGACGGAGGCAGAGGCCGGGGCACGGTCTTTGATCTCGCATCTCAGATCCCAGCCCCTCTCCCACACATCAGGATTTAAGACATGCTAAGGAGCATTCCAACTCTACCACTCCATCCACCTAACAAGCATTCAGAGGAAAGGAATGCCAGAACCCCCAAGAATGATGGCTTCACGTTTGCCATGTTTGCTTGAGGCTTTCTCTGGTTCTCCCTTTCTCATTCCAGCTTTATGTCTTTCCCTGTCTTGGGGTGCCTGTCTCTTAGGGACTGAATTCTACCAGGCTGAAAGAAAAGGACCCCCCAAAATACCTGGGATGAGTGGTTTCAGGCTGGTCAACTACAAGGGATTCAGTATGGATCACCTGAACCTATTCTTTCCCTGATCCCAAACTCTGCAGCTCTAGTTTGTAGACCATCCAGTGAAGCTGGATGGAGGGCAGAACCTTAGGCCCTTGAGAGCTTCATGTCTGGAAAAGCCTAGAGGCTGAGGAAGCAGGCTCGTCTGGTTTAGCTTCTCTGAGCTTCTTCTCACCCCCATTTCCCCAGCATGCCGAAAGAACTCATTAAATATTGTCTAACCGGCTTCTGGTTCCTAAATTGACCTGGAATGAGGCTTCATCTGCTACTTCCACCTCAGACATATGTGCTCTTGATATTAGTTAAGGATTTCTGTATCAGGGTATCAGGGTTTCCCAGCAAAAAGCAGGAGATTGTGGGGCTGGAGATTGGCTCCCATTCACAACTGTTGCCTCCTGCTAAGTGCAGGTTGGGCGAAAGATGAGGATTGTTCATCCCGACTCTCTCAAGATGATCCTGGCAGCCCATACTTGGGAGCCTGGTCTTGGGATCAAAGCTGTCCCACTCCACTCTCCACTTGGCCCTGCTGGGCCAGTCATGCTGCTGGGTGATTCTCATGTCTCAGGCCAGAGAGAGAGAGAAACCTGGACAGTCTGGAACTGTCGATGCACCACTGATCAGTAAGTGGATGGCTATTGACAAAGTGTCCAACCAGAGAGCTAGTAAGATACTAATCAACCTATTGATTCCCCATCTCCCCCTCCCCACTCTTCACCCGCAATCAATGGGGTAACAGAGCCCAGCATCGAGGCAGCCAATCAACCACCTCGAGAGTGAGCCACCACATGTAACCTCTTCCGCTCCACTAGCCACAGCCAATCAGCTCATCAGTGCAGCATCCAGGGCTGCGCTGCCCAGGGATGGGAAACTGAGGCCCAGGGCCAGAGGATCCCCCGGTGTACTAACTCCTGTCGGTCAGTATTGATCTTGGGCTCCTCCCAAGGACACCTTTACCCTGTCTGGGATATAAGAACACCCAGAAGCTCCCTCTCACCAGTTATCTCTCCCAGAACTTGCTTGCTTCCTTCCTCCTGCCACTTCAGCTCCTTCCCTCTCCTTGTGTCCTAGGCAGAGAGAGAAAACCAGAAACCGCCCATGTCTTTACAAGTGCTTCTGGGAAGCATCCTGGTTCTCTCTATCTCATCTCCACTCCTCTCCTGCAGCCTTCTCCATTCACCTACGAATAGCCCCACTTCTCACCTTCTTTCCCATCCACGCAGCTTTCCAAACCTGTCATTTCTACTCAAAAGACTCCCTTAAAGATCTTGAAATTGCCCAGCCTGAACCGCCCAGCCCTGTATGGTGCTCCAAGCTGTGGAGTCCACCGCCACCATCCCAGGGAGGCTGCCTCTCCTCCTAGGCCATGGCCATCTGTGCTCAACGACCCCAGGGCCCCTCACAAGAGTGGACATTCCGCGACTCTTGGGAGGGTCTAGGGAGAGTAGCTGAGCTCAGAGTCAGGATGTGGGCTTAGGGGAGATTTCACTGAGAGAATAGGAGGGCAAGTTGCCTGGTGGGGGAGGGGGGAGGGCGAGTCGGTGGAGAGGTATGGTTCAACATTCCCCAGCCAGATTCCCCTCCTTCCCTCCCTCACTTCCCTCCAGCCTCTGAATCAATACGTTTTGAATCTAATCTAATAACAGAGATTTAACGAGGGGATAATGCTTGTGGAGCGGTCAGGCGCTTTGTCTCTTCTTTCAAGCGGCAGCTGGGGCCCATTATCCGAGGACAATGCCCCATGCTAATCACTCCCTCTCTCCTCCGAGTGTTGGGGGACGGGTGGTGGGCAAGAGAGGGCAGCTCCTCCCCTGATTGGAGGGGAGTGGAGGGGTGGAAGAAGGGGGGAATAAGTCGAGAACGGTCTGGACGGGGCCCCTCTCAATTGTCTTGACCTGACACCAACTCAGTGGCCTTCTCCCCGGACCTCACTGTCCGTCCTGAGCAGTCAGGAGCCCGAACAGTGCACACAGACAGCAGATAATTGCCTATCAGCTGCAGTACCAGGGGTTGGGAGTTGGGTGGGTTTTTGGGTTTTTTTTTTCTTCTTCTTTCCTCTAACTTGGTCCTCTATAATTTAAGCTCTCCCATTAAGGCCTGTGATTGGCCAGCCCTGACTGTCACGGTTAGAGAATTAAACCCTGCTTTTAGAGACCAAGACTACCCTTCTCGGAAACAGAAGCCTGCTTCGCATCCTCTCTCTCTCCTATCTGGGACCTTATATCTGGGCTTGACCTGCAGGGGGAGGGGTGGAGGTTAGACTGCAGGAAGAACTTCCTGAGAGCCATATTCCTGACATGAATGAGATTGGGATTCTGAAAGGGAAGGAATGGAACCTCATTTCCTAGAAGCCTTTAAAGAAAGACTTTTATCTAGGTTGGGAAGGGGCAGAGCAGGGAGAAGATCTGCCTCAATTTCCACTGTCGAAGCTCGAGTTGGGAGGGAGCCAGAGCTAGGACACCAGAAGCATGGCCACTCCCATTCCTTCTGCAATACATTTACTGGGTACAATATAAGAGTGCCATGTGGAGTGGGCCACCCCAGATTTGAATTTTGGCCCCATCACATGCTAGCTGTGAAACCGTGGACAAGCACTTAATTCCTCTGTGCCTCAACCTTCTCATCTGAAAAATAGGCTCACATTAGTACCTGCTCATAGGTGCTGTGGGGCACCACACTCCCAGTATGGGGCCAAAGCCCAGGGAAGTCATGAGGCTGGAGTAGAGGGATGTCTAGTGGCTTAGGGGCCCTTCCTTGGTCTGCTCACATCACATTCTGAATGGGTGGGAACGTCTCCCTTTTCCTTGTTGTCTCCATTTTAGAGATGGGCAGGGTGAAGTGAGCTGGTCATTCACTATAAGGCCAGCAGGGGATAAAGTTCTGTCCACACCAGGCTGAATTCATATCTCTACGTCCCATACCTTCCCGCCCCTTTTTCTCCTATTACTACCCACTCGGCCTCGCCCCTGTGCATTCCCGGGCTCCTTTGTACAGAGTTCCTCCCTAAAACTACAGCTTTGAGTTCCTCCTCTGGGAAAGCATGTGAATACTGAGCACAACTTGGGGGGATCGTCCTCATCCTGGCTGGGTCTCTCCTATTCAATTCCACCTCCTGTGTCCCTGTCTGCAAAGAGACCTAAATTCCTGGCAGAGGGGCACATCATGAATACGACATCCAGGACCATGGGAGCCTAGGACTCACTTCCATGTGCCCGGGCGAATCCCCCCCTCAAGACTCAGAAAGAAGTACCATCCTGTAAGGCCCGGAATAAGACGTCAAACTTTGGCCAAGGACAGTCACAACCCGGTCCTTCTAAATTCTGTCCACAAGGTGGCAGCAAAGTCCAGCTATTCTATCGAGGGGATTAGGCAACATTTTTTTGCCCCCTTCTCTCCCCCCTTCCCCCCCCAAATGCCCCAACCTTCCTCAGGAGCCTCTGATTCCCCTTTTCTCAAGGCCAGCCCCTTCCTTTTGGCCAGCACTAAGGATCATGTTTCAGACTGCTTGGTGCCCTGTTCTGATGCTCTGGGCGGAGGCTGTGCCAATACTGATCCCTGAGCAACGGCCCCTCTTGTTTCTGTGCTCAGGCCTGGACCCCACACTAAGCTGCACACAGTTTATTTTCCCCTTTCTGCTTATGTGAGGAAGATATTGATGCCTGATGATGAAGGAGCTGTTTTACCCAAAACCCATACACGTAAGTTCCATGGATGACTCTCCGCCTTTCTCTTCTGCCCACGTCTCTAGGGCCCCAACTCCACCCCCCCTCACACTGGCTCTGAGATGGTCCTCAATGGTCCTAGGAAAAGAAGAGTGAGAGTAAGGGGCTGCCCAGAGCAGGAGCGGGGAGGTGTGTAGGGGTGGGCGTGGGGGTCAGTAGTTAGATGAGGAAGACGGGACCCTGGGAGACACTCGTCCAGTGGCTCTGGGGTAAGGACTGAAGAGATGATAGGTTAATGACATGATTTCTTTACCCATCCCAGGGCAACACCCATAACATTGCTGTTGCCCCATGCTAGCTGTGCGTATTAGTTTTCTGCTACTGCTGTAACAAATTACCAATTTAAAAACACAAATTTATTATCCTGCAGTTCTGCAGGTCAGAAGTCCAAAATGGATCGACAGGGCTCTGTTCTTTCTGGAAGCTCTAGGGGAGAATCTGTTTCCTTGCCTTTCCTAGATTCTAGAGGTTGCCTGTATTCCTTGGCTCATGGCCCCT
Source organism: Eschrichtius robustus (assembly GCF_028021215.1). Lineage (NCBI taxonomy): Eukaryota > Metazoa > Chordata > Mammalia > Artiodactyla > Eschrichtiidae > Eschrichtius > Eschrichtius robustus. The sequence goes on along the minus strand of NC_090834.1, from coordinate 18,477,358 downwards.
TCCCCCAGCTTTGAAGCCAGGAGTGTAATATCTTTCAGATCTCTCTGCTTCATCACATCTCCTTCCCTGTCTCTTTTGCCTCCCTCTTTCCCTTATAAAGACCTTTGTGAATACAATGGATCCACCCAGATGATCCAGAATAAACCCCCATCTCAAGATCTTTAAATTAATCACAACTGCAAAGACCCTTTTACCTTGTAATGCAACATAATCACAGGTTCTGGGTATTAGGAAGTAGTTATCTTTGCGGGGGGCCATCATTCTGCCTACTACCCTGTGAGATCTTGGGCAAAGTTGCTTAGCTTCTCTGTGCCTCAGTTTCCTCAACTGTAAAATAGACACACTAACAATACCTACCTTATGGGATTCTGGGGAGGAGTAAAAGAAGCAGTGCACGTAAAGGGTCCAGCGCAAAGTAAGTGCTTGATAAATTTTAACTACAGTATTCTTATCGCTTTTATGCGTAAATCTAGAAGCTTCCTGGCCAGGCCCTTGCACAGGAAAAATGAGGTGTGGTCCATTTCAGACCTATTTAATTAACACTATATAAGAAATAATACTCTCCATTAGGCAGTGTTCATTTGTGCAATAGCTTTATGGTGATGAGTTTGAGCTATTTTATGACCTTAGGGGTAGGGGATATGCAAGCAATGAATCCAGGACCCCAGCCTGGTAGGAGACATAGGATCAGGCCAAGGCAGCACCTTCCCCAGGGCCCGCAACTCCCAGAGTTTCCTCATCTTCCTGGGGCTTCTTGAGGCAAGAGGTGTTAAACCCAGAATAGGGTGCAGAATCATCTCCCTCCGAAGAGTTCAACAGAGACACCTCCCCCCCACTTCTCCTGATCCACCCTCTTTGAGAAAGCAGTACAGGCAGGGGGATGGATAGAATAAACTCTGGAGGACCTTCCCAGGTTAGGGTCCAGGAAGTCCTGCCTTTCCATCTAGGTGACACTTCATCTTGGCCTGAGGCTCCAGCTCTGTGCTCTGTCCTTTTCTCTTTGCTGACATATCCACCCCCTGCCCTTTTCACCCAAGGACTCATTTTTCTGGCTCTCACTAATGAAACTCAAATCTATCTGCCAGATGGGTTTGTCACTGGGCTTAAAATTCCCACGAAAGGTTCACCCCTCAAAAGTCTTGTGAAGGTGAGCGGCGAGTTTCTCCCATTGCTAACCCCCATCCCCTCCATTTCTTCACTCTCTCAAGAAGTGTGATGCATTTCTTTATTGTCGGGTGATTTGTTTAGCATTTATCTTGGCTCCCAGCCTGTAAGTTCCCAAAGGCCGGTATTTCTCATCCTATTCACCACTCACACTGAGCTGGCACGTAGTCCACGCTTGGCATTTAGTGGGCAAATGAGTGGATGAGCTGCGGTGGGGGGAACAGACATCTGCTGTGCAGAAGGGAGCTCTGACCTGCAACTCCCTCCCTAATCTACTCTTTACCTCTCCCGCCACTGCCAGTTTGGGTAAGGCGCAGGGAGTAAGGCATAAGAGAGACCCAGGCAGCCTAAAGGGCATGGGAAAATCTGGGCGGGAGGGTAAGCTTGCGGAGCTGGGTGGGGAATCTGGGGGGAGGGGCCTTAAGGAGGCTGATTGGCCATTGAAGCCCCTGATGTCACTTCTTCGGTGAACCTTCTCAGATCCTTTAAGAGAATGAATCACTTGCCCCCAGAACTTCCACATTGTGCCATAGCTGGTTTGGCACTGTAGCTGCCAGAATCTGTGAGCTCCCACAGCCGGGACTGCCTGCCTCTTCATCTCCAGGGCCAGACCTGTGCCAGGCTCAGGGTGGAAGCTCAATATTTGAATGAATGAAGGGGGTGGTGGTGTGGATTCTATGCGAGTCCGTTTCTGCTAGGATGATCCTGTAATTATCAGCCAGACCAGAGCATTTCTGTCCTGGAAATGGAGGCGCAATTATTAGTTACACATGGACTGTCCCGGGCAAGCAGGATGCATGCATGCACCTTACCTCTTTATGGATTCCCTGGCCCCTTCCATGGCTGAGACCTGACCCGGGCTGGTCAGCTGCAAATGCTTTCACTCCTGCCGGTTCCAGAGCTGAGCCATCTTGGGCTGGGGGAGGGGAGGAGAGGCACAGCGCTGCCCTTTGTCCACTCTGGGGTCATGGTTTTCCTCCTGAGGTTTGCCTCAGAGGTTGGAAGGATTTCCTGTGGGGTCAGGGGTCAAATGCCGCATGTCCTCAGCAGAGCTATGCGGAGTCCTAGCTCGGCCTCTGCCCTCCTGCCCCCAGGAAGAAGGATGGGCTGATTCTGGAGCAGGAAGCGGTGCTGGGCAGGCAGAGGCAGGCCGGGAGGGGCTCCAAGGGTCCCCATCCCCACCATCTGAAGGGCTGAAGGGCAGGTCCTGGGGACTCCCTCCACCCCCGAAGCAGGGGATGCTGCCTAGTGCCTACATGTGGGGTGGGGTGCAGTGTGGAGGGAGCGCTGCTGGCAGGGGATGTGCCCTGTGGGGTCGGAAGTTGGCTAAATGGGGCTGGATTGGAATCCCGGGGTGAACCACTGCCTTAAAAGTTTACTTTTCGTTAATCATCCCATTTGTGGAGGAGGAAACCCATATGTCCTCCTGCAGAGTAAAGAAAAAGAGCAATTGTATTGCTGAAGGGGGAAACGGATTTGGGCCTCTCCCTAGCTTCCTGACAGTTCCCTGGCGGTTCCCCAGAGTTTGGGAGTAAAACAGAAATCCCCTGGGGCCAGGCCACATTTAAGCAGTAGCACCCCTAAGGGGCCTGATATAAGGGAGGCGGTGGGAAATGGGGGTGGGTTGAGAGGTCCAAAGCTGAAGGTCTACTGCGGTGCCTGCTGGGGTTTGGGACCAACCTCACCATCCCCTGCATGCACCTGGGCCCCAGCTTCATAGGGTGCCTGCGTCAGGCTGCACAGGTTGTGCACTGTATAAACCCAGGGGCACCATTTACACGGACCCCAATGTGTACCACTCAGGAAGCTCTGGTCATGGGCCTTTATACATGCTAGTCCCTCTGCCTAGTATGTCATTCTGGCAAGTTCCTACTCAACCCCAAGAGGCAGCTCAGACGTCATCTCTTCTGAGAGCTCTTAGAGCATCCATCACACCCACGCATACCTCTGTTCCACAGCATATTACATGGAATTGCAACGATCTTCTCCACCATTCTCAGAACCTTAGCCGCCCTCCCCGCCGCCTTCCTAACACAGTGCCTGGAATGTGGAGGCGCTGGGAGGACAGTGGCGACAGTAGCGGAGCTGGAAGCACCTGCGAGGCCATCGTGCACACTCTTGCTGGTTAAGAACATGCTGCGGCCCAGGGCGGCGAGATGACTTGTCCACAGTCACTCTAGGTCTCTGCGGTAGTGAATGGGAATGTTGGACAGGCCCTCAGGCCCTCAGTACTGGGGACAGGACTGCCTTGCAGGGGTGACAGTGGTCTCTCCTCTGAGACCACTTAGGGACGGGGACCCAAACCCCTTCTGGCAGGTCACTCCGTCCTGTCCTTGTCCTCTCTCCCTCCCACTTTCCAATGTCGGGTATTTTAAAGGCTATTTTGACTCTCTCCGCTGTAATAAGAAACTAGCAATTAACTATCATAAGGCTGTTTTACAATCGTGTGGAAGCCCCTTTTATCCACTTTGCTTTAAATGGTTATATCTTTTATCCCTAGTTTTCAGGAATATAAAACTTTACAGCATTTGCTGCAAACCTTCATACTTTGCTTTGCAGTTTATTGCTCCCTCTGTAGACATATCTTTCGCATAAATAAGACTTTCATCTGTACAGTACTGGGCTTGGGCCACTGTGGCTCTCTGCAGTTTCATCAGTGGAACTCAGCCTTGGACACAAGATGATTCACACTGAGCCATTGGCCTGGTTGGCCGCCCTCGGTTCCTTGTCCTCTGATGAGGGCTGGACCAGCAGCTCTGCCACAAAGGTCACGGACCCCAGGGAGAGGGAGACAGGATGGGGAATCCCTGAGGGGGCGTTCCCCACTCACTCTGTCCCTCATCTGAGGTGTGGGTCCCCGAAGACACCAGCCAAGAGTGTCCTGGCCTCTCCTGTGCTTGAGCAGGGAAATCTTCCCCGAAAGCAGCCAGGAAGCAGCAGCAATAAGCTTAGCCAGAGCTCCCCAAGGCATGCCTGGAGTAGAGCACAAGCCAAGTTCTTGGACAGCCCTGGCCTTCCTAGGGCACCAACCTGAAGGGCCTCTCTGAGCAGAGGCTCCATCTAGAAAAGCCACGGTGACAGAGAGGACCACACAGGCAATTCTGTCCCCAGGTGAATTCTCCAACTATGACCTGTTTTTCTGTTTTTTAATCTGGAGTGATTAGATTAAGTGCAAAAAAAAAAGGGGCACTTCTTAGGGTAGCCATGAGAATGCCTTGCCCCTGGACTGCCAACTACGCTGAGGGTAATTGATCAAGGGCTCCAGGTGCTGCTCTGAAAGCAGTGTTGGTGCCAAGGCCACGCCTCCCAAGGGCTGCCCCTGGCCGGGGACTGAGAGTGGCAGGGATGCGAAGAGAGGCCCGTTCCTGGGAGGTGGGGATTCCTCTGACGAACAACGGGCTGGAGGACTCCCCGACAGCCTTGCCAAACGTTTCCTCCGCTGCATGGCAGTCCAGGAAGACTCCTTCCCTCATTCCTTCCCTCTCTCCTTCACTCAGACCAGACTTACTTACCGAGCAGTCTGACAACTCTCCCCGCCATCCCTGTCTCCCTCCCCAGTTCCCCTCACGGGCATTCCCCCTAGTAAAATGCTTGCACACTTAATCCCATATTGGCATCTGATTCTCAGAGGACCTGAACTAGCACACCTCTCATTTACAAAAGGAGAGAAAGTTGTATACATCAGTGTTGCTGATGGAGATTCTGTGCCTCCTTGTTGTTTATGCAGTAGCTGCTAGAAAGACATGTAGACAGGGAGAAAGGTGTGTGTATGTTTATATGCAGTGCTAGAAGCAAGTGTATCTCCCTGTATAGACGTGTAGGTGGTTATAAGTCAATGGCTATAAATATAATTTTTTTAAAAGAAGAGTTATTTTAGAGCAGTTTTAGATTCACAGCAAAATGAAGTGGAAGGTACAGAGATTTCCCCTGTACCCCTCTACCCCCCCCACACACATAACCTTCCCCATCATCAACATCCCCCAACAGAGTGGTACATTTGTTACAATCGATGAACTTACATTGGCACATCCCATACCCAGAGCCCATAGTTTGCCTCAGGCTTCACTCTTGCTGTTGTACATTCTAGGGGTTTGGACAGACGTATCCATCACTATAGTGTCCTACAAAGTAGTTTCACTGCCCTAAAAATTCTCTGTGTTCTGCCTATTCATCCCCCCCGCCATCCCTCCACAAGCCCTGGCAGCCACTGATCTTTTAGTGTGGGAGGGAGCGTGGCCCTGATGACAGCTGATTTTAGACGTCTAGCCTCCAGAACCGTAAGACAAGTTTCTGTCGTTTGAAGCCATCCAATGTGTGCGACTTTGTTATGACAGCCCTAGGAAATGAACATAGGATCCTTTTCACCTATCAACCAACCCTACAGCCCCACCTTGAGACCACTTGTTATGCATAATAACAATTTTTCTTTATCATTCGATCTAGTTGGATAGCAGTTTTGTTTTGTGCTTTGTTTTTTTAAAATTTTTTTTATTTTTAAAATTTTATTTATTTTTGGCTGCGTTGGGCCTTCGTTGCTGTGCGCGGGCTTTCTCTAGTTGCGGCGAGCGGGGGTTACTCTTCGTTGCGGTGCGCGGGCTCTAGGGTGCGCGGGCTTCAGTAGTTGTGGCTCACAGGCCCAGTTGCTCCACGGCGTGTAGGATCTTCCCAGACTGGGGCTCGAACCCGTATCCCCTGCACTGGCAGGCGGATTCTTAACCACTGTGCCACCAGGGAAGTCCCTTGGTTTTGTTTTTTAATTGCAATAGCTTTCAGACTGACAACAGATAGGTCTTTACGTTCCTCAGGCTTCTGTCCTTGGCCTCTTCTCTTCTGACAACGCTCCTTCCTGGGGGGATCTCAGCCACTCTCATAGCTTCAAACATCACTCAGTGGGCCCCTAACCCTTAAGTCTGTATCCCCAAGCCACACTGCACTCCTGAACTACAGATCCAGTATCTATCTAACATCCACCCTTGGAGCGTCCCCTCAAATTCAAGAGGTCAAATTTCAATTCCTATCAATCCCCTCCTTCAGCTGTACTTTCCATGCTCTCTGTTTCAGTGAATGTCACAACTACTGACCTAGGTGTCCAAGCAAGACACCTGAGCAAGGATGTCACGCCATCATCTTTCCTTCAAGTCTAGAACATCCACAAATTCTATTGATTCTGCCTTCTCTCCCTAATCTCTCTTCTAGCCGTCCTCTCTTTACCATACCCATTTTCACTGAAAGAATGTAAGTCCACATCATTTTTGCCTGGGATCTTGTACTCTAACCTTGAACAATTCTCCACATTACTGACGATTTAAAATGCATCTCTTAAAGTTTGGTAAAATCGTCATCTGGGTCTATAGTTTTCTTTGTGGACAAAATTTTTTTAAATTACAGATTCACCTTCTTTAATAGATACAGGATTTCAAAATGTTTATTTCTTTTTGTGTCAGTTTTGTAAGTGTGTTGCCCTAGGAATTTTTCTATTTCATTTAAATTTTTGAATTTATTAGAATAAAGTTGTTTGTTATAACATCTTTGTATTAGTTTCCTGGGGCTACTGTACCAAAATCTCACAAAATCCGTGGCTTAAAACAAAAGAAATTTACTATCTCACAGTCTGGAGGCTAGAAGTTGGAAATCAAGATGTCACCGGGTCCATGCTGCCTCTGAAACCTGTAGGGGAGAATCCTCCCTTGCCCCTTCCTAACTTGTGGTGGTCATCACCCTTTGATGTCCCTTGGCTTGCCGCTGCATCCCCCCATCTCTGCCTCCATTGTCACATGGCCTTCCCATTCTGTGTATCTCCTTTCTCCTCTTCTTATAAGAACCCCACGCATATTGGAGTAGGACCCACCCTACGTATTGGCCCACCCTACTCCAATCTGACCTTAGCTTAACCTGATCACATCTGCAAATACCCTATTTCTAAATAAGGTCACATTCTGAGGCACTGAGAGTTAGGACTTACACATATCTTTTGGGGGGCACAACTCAATCCATAACAATCTCATTATCCTTTTATTATCTTATTATATTTTAATGCACTTGTAAAAATGCTAAAAGCCAAGAAAATCTTATACGAAGAAGAACAAAATTGTAAGATTTCCATTACAGGTTATCAAGACTTTTCACATAACTACAGCAATCAAGACAGACTGGAATAGGGGAAGTCACAGTACATATACTAATGGAACAAAATAGAAAATCCAGAAATACACACAAGCATATATGGATACTTGATTTATGACAAAGATGGCACTGTATAGCAATGGTACAAGGATGGTCTTCTTAATACATTGGGTGTCCACATGGGAAAGAAATGAATCTTGACTCCTACTTCACATCGATCACAAACATCCATTCCGGATGGATGGTAGATCTAAATGTGAAAGGGAAAACAGGGACTTCCCTGGCGGTCCAGTGGTTAAGACTCCGTGCTTCCACTGCAGGGGGCACGGGTTTGATCCCTGGTCGGGGAACTAAGATCCTGTATGTCCGTGCTGTGCGGCAAAAAAAAAAAAAAAAAAAAAAAAAGTAAAACAAAAAGCTTTAAAAATACAACATAAAATAACTTAATGATCTTGTAGCAGTCCATGATTTTTTAAGCTGGACATAAAAAGCATTAACAATTGTGGTGGTCTGGTACATTGGTGGTCCTCAATGAGCCATACCTGACTGTATTCATGCCTTTGCGTAGACCCTTCCCCTTAAATGTGAGCTGGGTTTGTGACTTTATTAATAATCAATAGAATGTGGTTGAAGTGATTTGATGCCCGTTCCCAGCCTCAGGAGGAGTTGCCATCCAGAACTCAGCTAAGGATTCAGGACGCTGGAATGAACTATCACCCACTTTCTTCTAGGGCTCTTCACGGTAAATCCGATCACACCTCACATCCCTGCTTATTTTAGGAACCTCTAGAAGTCCAGGCTTCCTGGGTCATCCATTATCAGTGGATCACTGGTCCCCAAACTGCTGGTCGTATCTCCTAAACTAACCCATTTCATCTCTCCTCTGGAGCTTCCAATCTAGAAGCAGCTGACTCCCTTCCATCTTCACTTCCATCCTCTGAGGACACTATCCTCTTATGTAGTTCTGGGGTGGGGCTCCCAAATTGCATATCTAACAAGCTTCTGGGTGATGTAGATGCTGCTGATCTGGCAATCACACCTTGAGAACCGCTGCCATGGCCCTTATTATAATTACTACTTTATATACATCCTCAACACTCCACTCAGCTCCCTGTCTAACACATTGGGTGTCCACATGGGAAAGAAATCAATCTTCACTCACCTGGTGAAGCCACAACCCCAGCTGAGTCCAGCCAGCCACAGTCTCTGCTCCCACATCTGAGTAGTTGAATATTCTTGGAGAAAATCAAACTGAGCTGACTGGATTTACTATAAATCCATGGCTTCAAACTATAACGGGCACTGAACGACCACCCCCTCCACCCCCAGCAAGCCTATATTTCTCTTTTAAGTTTGAGTTCTTACTCTCCAAATAATTATTATATTATTCTGGTTTTATTTCCCCAACCCCCCACGCCTATTCCACTCTGCTTCTTGTCGATGACCTCATTCTTTCATTCACTGAGCCATCAGAAAGGAACCCCCTCATCTTCTGACCAGCAAATCCACAGATGGACCATACCTGTACCCAAGTTCTCACAGGTTAAGATGCAGGAAAGGGGGATCATTTCAAAGGCAACCCCATCTCACATGCTCTGAGTCCTGCTCAAGAACTTTTGCTTTTGAGGTTATTTCCCCTTTCCTCTGCATCACCTAGCAACCAGGTCTGCTGGACCATCCTCATGAACAAACATATTTTAGTGTCTCCTATTATTAAGAAAGCACAAAGAAACTTCCCTTGAAACTGTTCCAAAGGGAAACTTCTCAAATAGTTTTTATATTTGCTTTTCCCAATTCCTCACCTTCAATTCTTTTTTAACTTCATCTGGTTTCAACAGATTCCCTTGACTCTGTCCTTGTGGAATTTACCAGTAGCTATATACAAATGGCCAATAAGCACATGAAATAGTCATTAGGGAAATGCAAATCGAAACCACAATGAGATACCATTTCACAGCCACTAGGATGGTTAAAATAAAAGACAGACAATAACAAGTGATGGTGAGGATGTGGCAAAATTAGAGCCCTCATACATTGCTGGTGAGGATATAAAATGGAGCCACCACTTTGGAAAACAGTTTGGTAATTTCTCAAGATGTTAAACATAGAATGACATGGTTAACATGACCTAGCAATTCCACTCTAGGTATCTACCCAAGAGAAATGAAAACATATGTCCATAGAAAAGTTAGTACACAATGTTCACAGCAGCATTATTCATGATAGCAAAAAAGTGGAAACAATCCAAACTGTAATCAACTGATGCATGATCAGTAAAGGTGGTATATCCATACAAGGGAATACTATTCAGTCATAAAAGGAATGAAGTACTGACACATGCTACAATATGGAGGAAACCTGGAAACATTACGCTAAGTGAAAGAAGCCAGAGGCAAAGACCACATATTGTATGATTCCATTTATATGAAATGTCCAGAATAGGCAAATCTATAGTGACATAGATTAGTAGCTGCCTGGAGCTGGGATTGGGTAGGGGGTGGGAAGGGGAAAGGGGAGTACTGTTCATAGGTATGATGGAAGTGTTCTAAAATTAGACCGTGGTGGCTCCATTCTGTGAATATACGAAAAATCTGTACCGTATACTTAAAATGGGCCAATTTTTGTGGCATGTGAATTGTATCTCGATAAACCTGTTGTTTTAAAAAGTCATTAGAAAAACACATCAGCAGCCTTCACACTGCCAATTCCAAAGGCTTCTTCTCCCTATCCCACTCTTCCTACACTTCCCAGCAGCCTAACAGTTGCCCACTCCCTCCTCTCTCTTGCCTTTCCTGACATCACTCCAGGTTCTCCCACCTCAATAGCCACACCTGCTCAGTCTCCTTTGCTGGCTCCTCCCCTTCCAACAGCCTCTAAATGCTGGAGGTCCCAAGGCTCTGTGTAGGGCCTTCTTATCACCTCTATCCGACGTTATTCCTTTGGGAGTTTATCCAATCCTATCCCATGACTTTACCCTCTCACACGCTGATGACTCCAAATAAACTAGGACCTCTCCCGATTAGTCTCAGACTTCTCTATCTAACTGCTTATTCAATATCTCCCTTTAGTGATCTGAAGTTATCTCAAGCTTAATATGTTGAAATCTGAGCTTTCTAGTCTCAAATATGTTGAAATCTGAGCTTTCTAGTCTCAATCTCCCACCCTACCACCAATCCTATTTCTTCCCAGGTTTTCTGGTCCCAGTAAATGGTACCACTACTCACACAATTGCCCAAGTCAACCTTAATTTACATATTTTCCTTCTGCCCTACACCTGATCATTCAGCATGTCCTATCTTCCACTTCCAAAATGTACCCCAAGCCCACCCTCTCTTTTTCATCTATTCACCATACAAGCCATCATAATCTTTCAAAGGCAACAGCTTCCTAACTGTTTTCTCTGTGTTCATGTATTATGTTACTTTCCCTATTAAGGTCCCTCATTGACTTCCCATGACATGCCAAGCCCTAACCTGCCTCAGGGCCTTTGGACATGCTGTCCTTCTGCCTGAAACACTCAACGCTCCATATGGACCGTCCATTCTCTACCTTTCTCTCTCAGTTCATGTCACCTCCTCAGAGAAGCCTTCCCTGCAGACCTACCTGTGTTCTTCCCTCAGCTCAATTATTCTCTATTACTTCATGATGTCTTTTCCTTCAGTGCACTTACCACAACCAGTAATTATCCTCTGTATTTTACTTACACTGGTTAATTAATGCAATAAATATCTGTTGTGTCTCCTCTGTGCCAGGCACTGTAGTAGGTGCTAAGGATAAAGTCGTCATCAAATAGACAGGGTCCAGTCCCAAAGCAGCATACAATTTAGTGGAAGATACAGATATTAATCAAATAATCCTACAAATGACAAAATAACCACAAACTCTGATAAGTGCTTGAATGAAAAACTGTTAGAGGATCAAATTCCTAACATTTATTGGATGCTTATATGCCAGATACAGAACTAAATTACAACCTATCAAAGCAGGGACTTGTTATACCCAGTTGACTCGTGAGGAAACCAAGGCTGAGGGCACATAGGAAACCCAAAGTCACATAACTAGCTGGGGGCTGAGCTGAGGCCAAGCGCAGGTGTGTCTCCCTCAGAGCCAGAGCTCTGCGCTGCCATGTCTCATCTTGCTACAGCCTTTTTTGCTTTTTCCCTCCTGCCTTTATGACCGCTTTGGCCACAGTCTCCACCATCATATCTACCCCCTCTGATCGTTCTCAAAACTCTGGTGCTTCCTTGGTTTCTGTTCTCAACCTTCTCTTCCCCGGGTGTCCCAGCTGGGCTGGAGCTGAAATGTATACATCAGTCACGAAGAGTCAGGCAAATTTTGGAAAGCAATCTGGTACTACTTACTTAAATAACAACCTGGTAATTCTGCTCCTGAGATCCCAAAGTAATTCTCCCAGCAGCTCTTGAGGCTCCCTGAACGAGGAGAATCACGACAGCATGATCCATGATGGGGTGAGGCTTGGCGCCTGGGTGTCCATCACCAAGTGGGCGCATCCGTGTCTGCGGTTGTTGCACGACACGGAGTATTTATTATGCATTCACTAGAAGCAACAGATTCGATGTAAACATGAACAGTGATTAATGGAAAAGGTAAGAAACAGAAATAGATCTATAGCAAAGTATCATTTATATAACGATGCATGTGCATAAAACAAAAATACACATTTTATAAAAATATATAAAAACGAAATGCACTAATTAGACAAAATAGGATGGCTGTTAGAGGGACACAGACACGGACACAGAAATAAGCAGGGACCATATGTCCTGGTTTGCCTGCGGCTGTCCTGGATTACGGCTGTGATCCCAGCATAACGATTATTAAAATGCCTCTTTTTCTTCTCAAATGTGTTCTTTCTTGTATAATAAACATACAGTCACTCTAGGTATGGAAATAATAAGAAGAAATAAATAAGAGGGAGAACTTGCACAGATCTGGTGGCCGTAACATGGAATGAGGACTACGGTTACCTCAACCCTCCATACCTAAGATCCAAAGCAAAATCAAAGCATGAACAACTACAACAAAGCAAACAAACAAACAAAAAATCTAGACCAAAAAATACCACCCCGAGACTTGAAAAATACTCATGTCCTTGAGCATCTGTCTCCATGTACTGATCCATCAGGTTGAGGACCATTGGTGTGTGGGGACAGAGACTCGATCTGCATTTGGTTTCCAGGCTCATAAAGGCACGTCAGGTGCAGTGGGAGGGGTGGAGTGCGAGACTGGGGGTAGCTGGCAGAGGCCAAATCATAAGAACTTCCAGGCCTCCAGGAGAGAATTCACCACAAATGGAGACATCTGGTATGATAAGGGACATCCGCCAAAAGTGCCCAGTGGTCATAGGAGGGCAGTGATCTAGGTACCGATCTAGGTTTTGCAGGGCAGCTGGTATGGACGAACCCCCAGAACCTAGGGGATGGCAGGTATGCACCCCAGGAACAAGGGCTCCAAGGGTGAAACTAAGAATCTCATTGTAAAAGCTGAACGGTCTACGACAGCCTCATTGCCAGAGGGAAGGAGCTCCCCGCTCTGACCTCCCAGCAGGTGGCCGCATGCATGTGCACAGCCTACAGCTTCTGCACACCTGGGCAGAGCTCCACTAGGCTGCTGGTGCCAATGAGAGGGGGGGCCCAGTGGATCTCTTATTCTGCAGAGGTGGCGTCCATGACTGATGACTCAGATGGATTCATGAATGTGGGTAAGACTTTTTAAGATGCCAGGAGTTCTTTGGGAAAACTTTGCAAGGATCTGCAGGTGGGGCTTTGAGCCAATAATACTGATATTTAACTGTTAATGTGATAGCATCTGTCCCCATGAACTGGTGAAGCTAAGGGACAACAAGATGACACTCTCCCAGTAAAAAGAACCACCTTTCACTTAGTCTCCCCAAACCAAAACTCAGGTGTTATCATGGACCCTCTCCCCCATCTTTCAAGACTGACTGGTCACCAAATCCTGTTCAACTTGTTAACAATTTTCTAATCTGTAATTTCCACTGTTTGCCACTGTTCTCATCCAAGCCACTATCATTCCTCCTCTGTGTGATGGATAATTTTATGTGTCAGTTGACTGGGCCACAGGGTGCCCACACATATGGGCAAACATTATTCTGGGTGCGTCTGTGAGGGTGTTTCTGGATGAGATTAACTTCTGAATTGTTAGACTGAGTAAAGCAGATTGCCCTCCCTGATGGGGGTGGGCCTCATCCAATCTGTTGAAGGTTTGAATAGAACAAAAGGCTGACATTTCTGTGAGTAAGGGGGAATGCCTCCTGCCTGATTGCATGAGCTGGGACATTTATTTTTCTGACCTTCAGACTCAAACTGAAGCATCAGCTATTCCTAGATCTCCAGCCTGCTGGCTTTCCAACTAGAACTACACATCGGCTCTTCTGGGTCTCCAGCTTGACCAAAAATAAACAAATATATCAATCTCTTTATATATAGAAAAAGAGTGTAAGTCTCTGGAGAACTTGGATTACTGCAGTAGCCCCCTGAACAGTCTCCATGCCACTTTGACCTTCCACACTACTTTCAGAGTGATTTTCCCAAAACATAATCTAAGTACGCCTTTTACATATTTAGCTTTCTTCAATGACTTCCCATTGCCTCCAGGATAAAATTAAACTCTCTAGCATCTATTCAAAATCCTTCCTGATTAATCCCTTCCCTACTTTGCCATACCTTCTCTTACCTCTTTGCCCCAACACACACACTCCAGCCTCACTGAACTCCTAGTTGACCTTCAAAAGGGCCTTGCCACCTCCTCCCTAGGTCTTTGCTCAGCCTGCCCCAAATGCCCCTCCTGCCCTGCAGGCTCACTCATTCTCTAGCTGTGTTGTCTTGGCCAAGCTACTCAACCCCTTAGTGCCTCAGTTTTCCCATCTGTAAAATGGTGATAATAACAGTACCCAAGTCATTGTTTATTGAGTCGATTAAATGCATCAGTACGTGAACAGTGGCCAGCATTTAGTATGCCGTGAATGGGTGATAGCAATAATCATAATTACTATCATTTTCTAGTGATGAGGTTTCCTCAGTCTAATATTCTCCCTGCTCAGTTGGGTTAAATTGCTCTGAGGCAGGAGCGGTTCTGGATTCCTGTTGGAGGATAGTAGGAGGGAAAGAATAGGCAAAGATGGATGGGTGTCTGGACTACGCACTGATCTCAGGGGTAATGATGCCTGCCCTCACCTTAGGGCCAGGAAGTTTCAGGAGACACAAGATCCTTGGGATTTCAGGCTGGCAATGCCCTGGAGAGATCTCTGTGGCCATCCCTCTGCCTCCAGACAGCTTTTTTTGTATTTCCTCTGCTAGGACGAGGCCTCGAAGAGCCAGGTGACAGCGAGTGGCTGCCAAGAAGCTTTACGGAGCCTCATGCTAGCTGTGACTTCTGTTTCAGGACCCACAAAGGTCAAAGTCAGTCCCTGCCTGCAGGAATGGCGAGATGCGTGCCAGGAGCAGCTGGGTTCCCCAGCCTCCTGGGTCCCACTAACCAGGAGGCACGAGCCTTGAATCCACCAAGCACAGGGGTTGACATAAACTCCAGCGCTGAGCCCCAAGGCGCTGCTTTATACAGAATCCCCAGTGAGCCCCAAATGGAGAGAAACACAGCTTCTCACAGCTCATTCTGTGCCCTGCCTGCCTCTCCCTTCTCCCATCACTCAACCAATGAAGGAGCTGGGCTAACAATTAAATACGGTAGCAATTTAAAACTGGCCTGCGGTGGGGGCCCCTCTGCGAACCCTGCCCGCCTGCCCAGGCTGCTGTTTACTCTTGGTGGGCCTGGGCTCCCCACTCCGGCCTGATGCTGGCACTGAAAACTGGCTCATAAAACACCCTGTAAAAGAAGATCCAGGGGCCAGTGAGCCAGGATCATGACTGGGGCCACGTCCTGTCCTCAGACCTTCTCCCTTTCACGGGAGCTTGCTTTTGCTTTACCCCATTTCTCTGGGAGCCTTGTAGATTTACGGTGGCCCCAGCTGGTCTACTCGACGTCCAGGTATAGAGGTTTCAGGGCATTGATGGAGCTCCCACCCAGACACTGTGCAAAGGGCACCAGCCGAGGTGGACAGGGAAGGAGAGCCTTGGGACCAGAAGCCTTGGGTTTCAATCCCTGGCCTGCCGCTTCCTAGCCGCGACCCTGGAAATCAGTGGTCCTCAGACTCTGGTCTCTGAGTCGCAGCATCCGTGTCGCTTAGGAACTTGTTGAAACGCCAGTTATCAGGCCCCACTCCAGACCCACTGAATCGGAGACTTAAGCTGGAGCCCAGACATCTGAGTTTTAACAAGCCCTCCAGGTGACGCCGGCGCTCGCTGAAGCTCCAACCACTATCATTTCCCCTGTCTGAGACTCACTTTCCTCGTCTGGAGAATGGGGAGAAGACATCTGTTTTGCAGGGTTGTTGTATTTAATGAGACTGCAGTATGTGACAGAAAGCATCACCTTGTCACACAGAAGGTGCCCAGAGTGCTGCTGCTAGAGGGCTGAGAGTGCAGGGTACTTACTCCTCCAATGCAGGAAGTAGCCTCTCACTCGGCCGTGGCACTGAGGGATTCTAAAGCCAGACCTCATCCCACCAACCATCAGAGAGACCGAGTAAGCTACGTGCATTGTCTTGCATACACGTTATCTGTTGTTTTTACCATAGCACTGAAGAGTGGAGCTAGCCATCTTTGTTTTTCTTAGTGAGAAAAACTAAAGCTGAGAGAGGTCACGTAACCTGCCTGAGGGCACATGGGAAGGAGCAGATCCAGAGTTTTAACCCGGTTCTCTTTACTTCCAATGCTCTTTCCACCATATTGGCCAGATATAAAGGTTTTCCCTGTATTACCACTCATTCATTCATTCAGTTAACATATATTTTTGAGTACCTGCTTTATGTCAAGCACTGTGCCAGCAGTACAGCTGCACGGAATTCCTTCTATTTCTATATAGGCCAACTCTTGCTTATCCTTGCTATTAGGGAAAAAGATGCAAGCTGATCAACAAGTGATTATTTGGGGAGGGTTGAGTCAAATATGGGAACACGACAAGTCCGAAAAAAATTGTTTCAGGCCCTTAATTCTTTCTTGTTCATTGCTCCATGCATCTCTCCACCGGGTTGAAGAAAGATCAGAGTTATCTATGAAGAGAAGCGGGGATCATGGGAAGGTCTTCAAGGGCAAGGACGAGAGGATCATATACAGGGCACACTCCTAGTGTCTGGAGATGTGTGAGACGTAATTTATCTAAGTTTATCTAAATATCCCTCAACTAATGGGTGTTCCCAGTCCCTTCCTTTCCCATATCCTGGGAAAGAAAGAAAGAAAGAAAAGAAAGAAAGAAAGAAAGAAAGAAAGAAAGAAAGAAAGAAAGAAAGAAAGAGAGGAAGGAAGGAAGGAAGGAAGGAAGGAAGGAAGGAAGGAAGGAAGAAAGAAAGAAAGAAAGAAAGGAAGGAAGGAAGGAAGGAAGGAAGAAAGAAAGAAAGAAAGAAAGAAAGAAAGAAAGAAAGAAAGAAAGAAAGAAAGAAAGGGAGGAAGAAAGAAAGAAAGGAAGAAAGAAAGGAAGGAAGAAAGAAAGAAAGAAAGAAAGAAAGAAAAAGAAAGACTAGGACTAAGAGTTCCACAAGGGCCATCTATACTGGCCTGGAATCACTGGTCCCTTGGTGGAGACAAGTGACAGCTTTCCCTACTGTCTGCTGCTAATCTAAGTTTTATGTTCTCTTTCCTCTGGCACAACCCCTTAGGACTGCCCTTGGCCTTCAAGGAACTCTTTTTTTTTTTTTTTTAACATCTTTATTGGAGTATAAATGCTTTACAATGGTGTGTTAGTTTCTGCTTTATAACAAGTTGAATCAGCTATACATATACATATATCCCCATATCTGCTCCCTCTTGCGTCTCCCTCCCACGCTCCCTATCCCACCCCTCTAGGTGGACACAAAGCACTGAGCTGATCTCCCTGTGCTATGCGGCTGCTTCCCACTAGCTATCTACTTGAAACATCCTTTCAAGTGTTGGCAATCTGTATATCTTCTTTGGAGAAATGTCTATTTAGGTCTTCTGCCCATTTTTGGATTGGGTTGTTTTTTTGATATTGAGCTGCATGAGCTGCTTGTAAATTTTGGAGATTAGTCCTTTGTCAGTTGCTTCATTAGCAAATATTTTCTCTCATTCTGAGGGTTGTCTTTTCGTCTTGTTAATGTTTTCCTTTGCTGTGCAAAAGCTTTTAAGTTTCACTAGGTCCCATTTGTTTATTTTTGTTTTTATTTCCATTTCTCTAGGAGGTGGGTCAAAAAGGATCTTGCTGTGATTTATGTCATAGAGTGTTCTGCCTATGTTTTCCTCCAAGAGTTTTATAGTGTCTGGCCTTACATTTAGGTCTTTAATCCATCTTGAGTTTATTTTTGTGTATGGTGTTAGGGAGTGTTCTAATTTCATTCTTTTACATGTAGCTGTCCAGTTTTCCCAGCACCATTTACTGAAGAGGCTGTCTTTTCTCCATTGTATATTCTTGCCTCCTTTATCAAGGATAAGGTGACCGTATGTGAGTGGGTTTATCTCTGGGCTTTCTAACCTGTTCCATTGATCTATATTTCTGCTTTTGTGCCAGTACCATACTCTCTTGATTACTGTAGCTTTGTAGTACAGTCTGAAGTCAGGGAGCCTGATTCCTCCAGCTCCATTCTTCTTTCTGAAGATTGCTTTGGCTATTCGGGGTCTTTTGTGTTTCCATACAAATAGCGAAATTTTTTGTTCTATTTCTCTGAAAAATGCCATTGGTAGTTTGGTAGGGATTGCATTGAATCTGTAGATTGCTTTGGGTAGTATAGTCATTTTCACAATGTTAATTCTTCCAGTCCAAGAACATGGTATATCTCTCCATCTGTTTGTATCATCTTTAATTTCTTTCATCAGTGTCTTACAGTTTTCTGCATACAGGTCTTTTGTCTCCGTAGGTAGGTTTATTCCTAGATATTTTATTCTTTTTGTTGCAGTGGTAAATGGGAGTGCTTCCTTAATTTCTCTTTCAGATTTTTCATCATTAGTGTATAGGAATGCAAGAGATTTCTGTGCGTTAATTTTGTATCCTGCTACTTTACCAAATTCATTGATTAGCTCTAGTAGTTTTCTGGTAGCATCTTTAGGATTCTCTATGTATAGTATCATGTCATCTGCAAACAGTGACAGCTTTACTTCTTCTTTTCCTATTTGGATTCCTTTTATTTCTTTTTCTTCTCTGATTGCTGTGGCTAAAACTTCCAAAACTATGTTAAATAATAATGGTGAGAGTGGACAACCTCTTCAAGGGACTCTTGACACTTAATCAAGAGGAGACAACATGGCAGATTTCTCCCCCATAATGCAACAAAGAACTACAGTAATGGGTCTTTCAGAGAAGACTTCAAATGTGCCATTGTTATGAAAGCAGGCTGGCTTGGCCATGGGCAATTTCACAGGCTTTTGGAGTTGGCCAGAGAAGGGGCCACTGGGAGCCCCATTTGGGTTGCCATTTCACACAGCTGCTCTCTGCTGTGGCTGGCTTCCCTCCATGCCTGAGCAAACCAGGTGGGGAGAGCTAATGAACCTCCTGGTGACTGACAGCCACCCATCCCTAGGCTGCCTGGCTCCTAAATGAAGAGGGTGAGTTTACTGAGGACCCCAAATGATGGGTAAAAGGCTTCTTTCTTCGCTCCATGACAGTGATAAACTTTCCTCAGTCCCTAAATTATACGTTCAAGGGAGTGGGATTGAGATCCTGGCTGCCATGACTGTGTCCCCATGGAGACACTTAAGGAGAGAGGTCAGCAGAGGGCATTAGTGGAGGAACCTCTCTCCGGAGGATGAAGCTGGGAACCTGACATTAGAAGAAGCCCTCGGCATTTGGCCCCTTAAAAATGCCTACAGTGTAAGCCACAGATCTTGGACACTGCGGAAGCTTCAAAAAGACTGAGGACTGTGGTTGGTTGTGTGGATACTTGTTGCAATGACTGGTGTGTGACTGGAGCACTTGAATCTATTCATTTATTAAGTAACCACTTATGAGGTACCAAATATACGTCCCTAAGATAGTCCATGCCTTTGAGATCTGATGGGGCCACCTTCTAAACTTTCTCCAGGAAGAGGACCTTGAGTTCTTTTGTCTAAACCCATCTCCCTCTCTGGTTCTGTGTGTTTATGCTTCTCCCTCTCCAGATCTCACTAGGAAATTGGTGAAATTCCAATAAAGTCTACAGCTTAGCGATCAGTATTGTACCAACGTTAATGTCCTGGTCTTGATAGCTGTGCCATGGTTGTATAAAAGGTTAACATTAGGGGAAGCTGGGTGAGCGGTATGTGCGAAGTCTCTGTACTGTTTTTTCAACTTTTCTGTAAGTCTAAAATTAGTTGGAAATAAGAAGTTAAAAAAAATAAGGAAGTCTCACTAGGAGTTTCATTGACTCTTCCTGACTGCTTCTTTTCCATCTCTCTTTTGACCTCTGTCATTCTCTACCTCTTTCTATAATCCTGTTAATATCTCTTTGCCTTTCCTCTCTGTCCACTTCCCTTTCTCAATCTCTGTCTCTGCCCTTTATTTCTCCTTCCCACAAAAATCTGCTCTCCTCCCCACACGTAAACACCTAATCAGTCACTGAATTCTCTTAATTAAACTTCCTGAATATCCATCAGCAATTCCCTCCTCTCTGGTGCTGCTTTCAAGGCTCCTGCGTTGTACCACCATCACCCACACCACACAATCACCCCGATTATTCCAGGGACCCCGTTCCTGGTACTCACCACCTCGGGGATGGGCTCCAGCTAGTTCATTGTCCACACTGGGCAGCTCTGATTCACTCTAGCCCCTGATTCACACCATCACCGTATCTGCATTGCCTACTGAAAAAAACCCAAGCAAGCATCGTCATACTCTGGTCCCTATTTCCCCAGCTTCAACTCCCCACCAGTGATTTCACTGAGTCCCAAAGCAAAGTCTGACAAGTGCTTCTGCACATGACAGAAAGAACAGTGCTTCTTTTTCCTGAAGACAGCGAAGGAGGGTTATTACATGTGAAGTTGAGGTTCTTGGGCTGTGTGCAGAGAGAGGAGGGGAGGGAAGGGGGAGAAGAGAGAGGTTTCCATTTCAGTATCGGCAGAGGACCCTGAAGGAAAGAAGGGAGGCATCTCAAGCCTTCTCAGGATCATGGTCTTCATGGGCTTGGCTACTGCTGTGCTGAGATTCCCAGAGGTGCCAGAGCAGCCTGTGTCTTCCAGGTGGATGAAAAAATGGACCGGGATCCAAGCAAAGACCATGGCCACATCCCTCCACACTGGTATATTGTCCCTGTCATTCACCAGCTTTCAGCAATGCCACTTCCAACCTGTCAATGGAACCAGCTCAACGCAGACGCTTTAAGTGCCCACAGATCCTGTGAACGCAGCACGTGCATATTCCTAGCTTTATAGCGACCTACTCCCTCCTCAAGATTTTATGTTTCAACAGCACCAAACACATCACAATGTGGTAGCCATTGGGGACAAAGGAGTCAGAGGGTTCAGAGGTTTGTGTCCATCAGTCATTGGTTAAAGGCGACTCCCAGTGGAGCGGGAGCCTGCTACAAAAGGGGGGGCTGCCATATTAGATGGGGGGCCCAGGGAAGACCTCATGGAGAAGATGACATTTGAATCCAATCCTTCAGGAAGTGCAAGCAAACTACCCAGGTGGCCCCAATGTCCATCACAGAGCCTGGCAAGTAGCAGACCCTCCGTATAGTTGGTTGAATAGATGAATGAATGAATGAACAATGAACGATGCTCTGTGTTCCTCTTCACCTGCGTGGGAAGGGTGCCGGGCTCCTGGTCTCCACCCCAAGGTCCAGGTCTGATGTTACAGCATTCATTTGCAGGCCTCTTCCAGCTTCTCTCCTGCTGACTGCCCACAGCCGGAAGAGGAATTAGCACCCCAGGCCCCAGAACATCCTCGTGAGGAAAGCACTTCAAGTGGTGGAGAGTTGCAAACTTGCTGGGTGCGTGTGGGCTGCCTCGGGAGCAACAAATGGGCCTGTGCAGATGGTGCTGAGATAAACGGCGCCATCTTTTTACTGTAGCAGTACAGTCGTAATTTTCCAGAGACATTTATTAGGCGATGTCTCGCTTCTGCGGGATTGTGCTGTGGCTGGCGCACAGAGACCGCTGCCAGCCAGGTGGAGTGAGGGACCCAGTACTGATGGCATGATGTGCACCCAGATCGCTCCCATTCCTTTCCTCCCATCCTCGCTTCTGACAATTTAAAGGTTAGTTTGATGCTTGAGTAGCTGTGTCTCTCTAGAAATCTGTATTCTTTGCAGGTACTCCCTGCTGTGGCATATCCTAAGAGAACTCCATCAAATAATTATCTTTCCTTTTATTTATTCTCCTTCTTTTCACTGGATCTGCATCACTATAACATATTCGATGGTCTCCTCAAAGTAGAAAGCCTTCCCTGTGATTGTAAAGTGTATTTATGTACAGTATTAAATCCATACCTGGCAGCTCTTCCTCTCAGGACTTGCTGGATCTGACAGGGCTCAGGGCCCATGGTGGGTTCCTACCACCTTCTGTTTGGGAGAGGGAGAGCTGGGGTCATTGAGGCCCTGGGCTCTGCCCTCCGGCCCCGGGGGAATGGAGAAGCCAGTCAAGAGCTTATTCCAGTTGCACCCCCTGATTGTGAGGAAGCAGTTCTTCCCCCAGGGCCCGTGGACTCTTCGTCCAGGATCCCCAGGGAGCCCCCTTTGCCACTGGGAGTCTTGGTCCAACTTGGTCCAACTTCCCCCACTTCTCAGAATCTGGAGAAAGTGAGGTTCACTGGGAGACCACAGCACTTGAGGGTCTGGGTCCCGCCGCTAGGGCTCAGGGGCCTGCTTGCCTTGGCATTCTCCATGCCTCTCAGGGGCACATTGCTTCTCTAACTTGACTGAAAGCTCCCTGTGGGCAGACACAATATCCTTGTTTTTCCCAAAGCCTCTAGCACAGAGCTGGGTGATCAACTCACAATTAATAGTAAGCACTTACCACTTCCAAGTCCTTTTCTAGGAAGCATTCTCTGATAAGGTCCTTCCTTCCATAAACCCTACACTATCTTAACTTTAACAAACAGCTTTACGATTTTGTAAGAAGCTCTCCAACTAGATGGTGAGCTCCTGCAGCATCTTATATTTTCCTCCTCTGGGAACCCTCTGTCCCCTTCATATCCAACATATGAACACGAATCCTAGATCTTCTTTTGCTCTTGTTTTATCTTCCCAGTGCCCAGAGTACACAGCTTGAAGGAAGAAAAAGCAAACTGTTCTAGAAAGAGCACACACTTAGGGTCAAGACACCTGGGTTCTAGTCAGTTTGCATACCGTCCTTCTGAGTAAGAATCACAGAACCTCTCTGGCCTTCATTCTCCTCATCTATAATACGGAAATACCATCAAATTACAAACACCAAAGATCTGAAGGCAATTGTCATCACTCTGCCTCCAGATGTGTATCTATCTAACTGGAAAGGCCACCAGATGTGGAAATTCAACAACCTTACCTGTGCCCTTGACCCAGGGGTTGGTTAGCCGCCCTGGAGTTAAGATTGCCTTCCTTTTGCTTCTCCATCTTGCTCGCTGTTTAAGCAGAATCTCTGTGTTCTGTCAATCGCTTACCAGGGAGAGCGTATGTATTTCTCCTTCCACAGCCTGGAGCTGAGTGGGGAGGTCAGAGTGAGGATGAGGAACCGTGCAGAGAAATAGTTTTCTATCCAGTACTGTGTCCAGATCACCTGTGTAACTTTAAACACCTACTCTTAGATCTGCTGGATTAGAGTCTTTGGGGGTGGGGCTCCCCAGTTGATTCTGAAGTTCCATCAGGGTTAGAGAGGGCCTGTGGGAGTCCTGCGACCCTTTCTCAACTCCCCACCCCCAGAGGCAGGGTCTGGGAAAGACTTTAGGGTCTCAGCTTCTATCACCAAGCTCGGGAGGCAGGATTTATAGATAAGGCAGCTGACAGCATCCACTTCAGGGCCACACCCACGGCTGAGCACCACAGACCCGAGACAAGCCAGGGCAGCAGGGGGTGTCCTGCACCAAGAGAAGGGCTGAGCATGAGGCTGGTCCTACCCTCTCTAGCGGACCGTGAGGGTCTTAGACCCTGCCAGGGCTGCCTGGAGGACCTGTCACCCACCACACCGACCGCCCGGCTGGTTGGATCCATACACGTGCTTCCTCTTCTGGTCCCCTATGGAGTTTAGTCCTCTGAGATTCAACTCGTTCAACTTCCTAAGTGTGCGCAGGCTGGCTGCCAAGGTCAGTTTTCTTGCCTGCAAGAAGCTTACCACCTACACCTGATGCCACAGCTCGTAAGGCCTGTCCCGTAAACCCTACTGCTGGGACTCCAGAGTGCACCCAACATCCCAGATGAGGCTGAATCTACCTTAGCCCACAGCAGGAAATGGGCTGTGTCCTAAGCTCCCTGGGAAGGAGCCATAAGGCCATGTGTGGTCACCCCATCACGGGGTCTCATACCTGAGGCCAGGCCTGCCTCTGCCTCCTACCTGGTTCTAATGACCTTCCAGATTCTTCTGTACATTTTTGGTTTTACCAGCTTCTCTAACCTGAGCTTTTTCCATTGTCTTCTTGATTTATGGGAAGATTCCTTATTTCCAATACCCACTCTCACCTCTCCACCTGCCCCACTTGCCCTCTCTGAATGCAGGAGGGCCTAGCACACAGAGCTGTGCTAGGTTTCCCCTCTCTTTCACAGTGCTCTTCTGGAAAGGACATTTCTGAGCTGCTCTCCAAACCACAGCCTGGGCATTGCCATGGAACTTGGGCTGTGGACGGGGTGCCGCAGCCTCAAAGCATTCTCTCCCTCCACGCCTGGCTTGACCTGCTACGGTAGACTCTCTTTCTACGGCTGACCCTTCTCCTCCATCCGGGCCAGAGCTGGTGGGTGGGCGAGGCTATTGCAAGCTCCAAAAGGGGGTGGGATCCTCTCCTCCAGCTCCTCTCCTTGTTGCCGTGTGCCTCTCTCGCCCAGGGACCAGACACCACTGAAAGTTCAGCGGCAGCTGTTCGGCATTTACATTTTCCACAGTGCAAGGTTATTTGACTGCCACGATTTGATCTTCTCTAGTTAATAACCTTGACTTATGGAATAATAGCAGCAATGGCAAAGTTCCTTTTTCTGCCAGGTTTCCTGCTGCTGGGAGTGATGGGTGAGCACAGACCCCTGTCTCCAAGACCCTCTGTCATCCTGTCCCACAGGGAAAGGGACCCTGCAGGACTAGAGAAATCCAACACAGCGTGCCTGTGCCTAGGTCTCCTATCAGCATCTCTCCCACTTCCTCTCTTTGCCGACCAGGACCCCTGGCTCCGGTCCCTTTCTTCGGGTACCACCCCTTTCCTGCCTCTCACTGTCCTCCATCCAGAGCCACAGGTAGAATGGGTTGCAATCTTGATCCCTCTCCTCCCTGTGAGCCCTTCCTGGCAAGGGTTAACTGTGTGTATAAAATTGATTGTGATTTTAGTAATTCGGTATAATCACAGTCTACCAGCAGGTTGCTGTTCCAGCAGGAGGGTTTGGAATTATTTTCTGGAGTTTGCAATATAGAACTTAAATTAAGCCTCAGAAGTCAGGGGAGCTCCGCAGCACACTTAATGTGGTGCTAAATTCTCAGCAGCACAGTCTCTGTATTAAAGCCTCTGCTGGCAATTAGGTTCATTAACTATCACAATACCTTATTTATTACTCGTCGTGCCATATGGTTTCCCAGCTAAAGAATTGCGCCCATTCTCCTACAGACCATTTGGCATCATAAAAATGTTAACAAATAATATTATGGCTCTCGGGGGCACAAGGCCTCGCTGGGTTCTGGGTCTGAGCGGCGGGAGAGAATATGAAAACATTTTTCTTCTATGGTGAAATAAAACATTCCTCCAGGAGAGTATTCAAAGAATATAGCACTTGCATAACATAAATGGGAGTTTTATTTACTCCCGTAATGGTTAAGTCAATATTTGCATCAGCTAGGACTTTCACTCATCTTCCTCTCCACTCTCTTTTGGTGTTGTTTTTACTTCCGTGATCCCCCCTCTTCCTTCTCTACTTCCATGGCATGAGGCCAGCTCCAGCCGGCACCACCCAAGGAGAGGGGGTGAGCTGCCCGTGCAGTGAGGGCTGTACTCGGGATTCTCCCATGATTCACCGGCTCTCACGCTCTATCGCAGCTCAGCCCCCTGGGTGCAGCTGCCTTCTCTGCTCGAACCCGTCTTGGGGCTTCGCCTCCCAGTTCTATCTTTGGCGCGTGTTTTCAGCAGAAATAGGGAAATGACGCAGGCGCCAGGGTTGGCCCACGATGCAAAGACATTCTGCTGCCCGGGCCTTGCCAGTCCTCCCACAGGGCAGGTGGGCATGGGGGTGGCCAGAGCAGGAAGTGAAACCTCAGGAGGATGGGAGAGATGTGCCTCAGAGGGCCAGTCTGAGAATGTCATCTCAAGAGGGCAAAGCATCCCGCTGTTCTTATCCTCTGGATGAGGGAGTGCCAGGCATATGCCTCGGGGCTACAAGCAAAAATTAAATAGAGGAGGAACTCCCTGTCGATTCTTTAGTGTGCAAAAAGCAAGTGCTCTGGCTGTGAGGGGCTCCCCTCTTCCAGGTCACGGTCTTCCTCTGAAATGGGCAGTATCCAATCCGGCCGGCTTCCAGAGACAACTTGGAAATTTACCTCCTCCCAAGTGGCTCCTTCCACCTGGACATAGACTTTCCTTGGGAAGCAATATAATTTAATGGTTAAAACTATAAACACTGGTTTATAATTTTGAATCCTAGCATTGCCACCTACCAGCTGTGTAACCTTTTATGGCTCAGTGTCTTCATCTGTAAAATGGGGGTTATATTAGTACCCACCCCCGCAGTGTTGTTCCAAAAACTAAATGAGTTGGTCTCTTGAAGGGTCTAGGACGGTAGCTGGCACTGCGCAGTGCTATGCAGGGGGCAGCTGTGATTCAAAGCCACTCTCTTGGGTTGTCCCTTTTCTTTGCTCTGATATTTCCTTTTATCCCTTTGACGTATTTGGGGGAAGGTAACTCCATGACGACATTGTATTATCTGCAAACCTGATTCTGACTCTGAGATCAAGCCATGTGGGCAGGGGCAGTGTCAGGATGACATATGCCCCCGTTCACACACCATTTCCTCCGCTGTGATGACACACTGTCATCTGAGACTCACAAATGCAATGACCCCCCCCCCCCCCCCCCGCACACTCTACCCAAGTTACCTACCGGCCACAGTGGGCCGTGGCTGATGAGACCTGATTAGAATCTTAGACTGAGAATGTCAGGCCGGATGGGACCTTAGAGCTGACCAGAGAAGGTAATGAGGTGGCCACGGCTGTCAGCTAGAAAAGGGCGGAAGCAAGTCCCTAGTCTAAATCCCCACCCCCAGCTCCATTCGGCAGATCAGTGAGGAAGGGAACAGAGTGCAGCAGAGGAGAACTCGAAATTGAACAAATTCCATTAAGTGTCAATTACACGAAAAGCACAGAAAGGATCTGGGCCCTTGCTGGAACCCCTGGATGAAGCTTTGGGATGAGCTGACTGAAGCATGGCAGCGTCAGGAGCGCTGCCCCTCATGCTAAACAGCTGGGTCCCGGGGCCCCTAGAAAGAAACAGGCTAATCCAGGCAAGGACAGTGTCACGGGAAGCCTGCTCCTGTTCTCACGAGTCTGCGTCACAATTTGAGGTGTGGGTGGCCGACTGCCCCACCCTGTCCGCCCAGCTGGTTCCTCGGGAATTCCTCCCTCTGTCCAAAGGCACTTGGTTTCCCTTCCTGCTAGTTTTCTCCTAGTAGCTGCAGTGACTAACTTGTTTCCCCTTTACTTCTCCAAGAGGTGGCCCCCTTAGGGAAGCTCTTCTAGGAGGAAAGGTGCAGGGTCTTCGGTTACACAGTGACAATGTGCAAGGACGTGTCTGTATGTGTGCATGTGTGTATAGGTGTGCATGGGTGTATGTACGTGTATATGTGTGCAAATGTATGTGTGGATGTGTGTGTGGATGTGTGAATGTATATGTTTGCATGTGTGTATGTGCGTATATGTGTGTTGTATTGTGTATGTGTGCATGCATGTGTGTATGTGTATATATGTGTGTGTAAGTGTATGTGCGTATATGTGTGTTGGGTGTGTGCATGCATGTGTATGTGTGTGTGCGTGTGTGTGTGCATGTGTTTATGTGTATGTGTGCATATGTGTGTGTGTGCACACACACTGCCACATGCACAGAGACAAGCAAGCACTATGCCTCAGTATGGGCACCGCCCAGTGGTACATTCTCCCAGGACATGTGATCAGATTTCTAGGGCTCATTTTTCACGTTCCAAGTCCCCCACTTACTGTGTGCCTTTGGGCACGTCTCTCAATACCTCTTTACCTTGTTTTCCTCATTTGTAAATGGGGATAATAAAAGGATTCGCCTCAGCACATTGCGGTGATGATTAAACAATACATGTAAAAAGCTTAAAACACGGTCCTGTAATGTGCCCTCAACCAGGGCTATTTATTATGTATTTATATAGCTATTACTATAATCAACACTATGTATGATCCTCTACTGGGCAGGGTTCTGTCCATTATATATCTATATGTTATATACATACGTTTTGTCTACGTATTATCTAATTCAGTCTCTTCTCTGTTTTACGGAGGACGTGACTAAGGCTCAGAGGGGAGGTGAGCTGGCGACGGTGAGCACAGCACGTGAGCTCACATCCTCCACCCTTCTGGCGCTTGTTCTAACGTGGCTATTGCCTTTCCTCTGCTGCCTGGAAGGACGGGCATGGGGCGTGCAGGGCTCCACTCCCCTGGGACTCCGTGAGGGCTGAGCCACCCGCAGAGCCTGTCCCACTCCTGAGGGTCACGCTGCCCCCGATGCTGCCCCTGCCCAGCTCCCTGGGCAAGTCTGGGAAGGGTGGGTCTCACCAGGGCTGTGCCCTCCAGCCACGCCTACAGGGAGGAGGGGCAGCGCAACAGGAGTAAATTTACCAAAAGCTGAGACTATGAGGAAGAGAAAAGAGTAGAAGTAGAGGATCAGGAGATTGTTTTCAGGAACATTAAACAGAGTCCGGCGAGAAGTGGGTAATTTTAATCCCATGCAGCTGCTGGAAATTAATTTAATTGTGCTGGTGCTGGTTCTTCTCCCTTCCAACCCATTTCATCGAGGGCCTGATGGAGCGCGGAGCCCGGAGAAATCGGCCTGGCGCGTCCAGGCAGCTGTGGGTACTGCAGCCCCAGGCCGACTTACCTACCCTGCAGTGCTACCAGAGCTGATAGGTAAACTAGCATTTTTTCATTCGAGATTTCTCTCTTCTTGAGAGGGAACGGAGGTGAGACAACAGGAAGAACTTCCTAAGAGCAAAGAGTGTGAACTCTGTGAACACAGAAAAGGCTGTAAGCGATCGTCTCCGACTCTCAAGGACAAATTGACAGGACCTTTTGCTTCTTCTTTTTTTTATAAATTTATTTATTTATTTATTTTTGGCCGCGCTGGGTCTTCGTTGCTGCGTGCAGGCTTTCTCTAGTTGCGGCGAGCGGGGGCTACTCTTCGTTGGGGTGCGCGGACTTCTCATTGCGGTGGCTTCTCTTGTTGCGGAGCACGGGCTCTAGGCACGCGGGCTCAGTAGTTGAGGCACGCAGGCTCTAGAGCGCAGGCTCAGTAGTTGTGGCGCACGGGCTTAGTTGCTCCGCGGCATGTGGGATCTTCCCGGACCAGGGCTCCAACCCGTGTCCCCTGCATTGGCAGGCGGATTCTTAACCACTGCGCCACCAGGGAAGCCCCCCTTTGCTTCTTGAGTCTTTTCCTAGGGTCTGAGTTCCAGCCAGGTCTCTCACCCCATGCAGCCACACGCTCACGCACAGGACCCCCAGGGGTATTTTCAAAGGTCCCAAGTGATTCTACTGTGCAAAGCAAGGGTGAGAACGCGGTGGTTCCAGACAAACCCTGGCTTTCCACTCTGGCCCCGCGTCCTGTCAGTTCCATCGCGTGACCACTAGAGGTCAGCAGGGCTTGGAGGAAGTGGCCGCGGATGGGCGGCCAGGCCCCGCCCGGCTCTGGGATCTGGGCTCTCTGCGGCGCGGAGGTCCAGCCTTCTCGCCCCCCCGCCCCCGCGGCCTGGAGCGGATGGAGGTCCGGTCCCCGGCTAAGACCGGACACCGCGAGGGGGCGGAGGCGGACTGTTGGCTGGATCAGGGCCTGTGAGCCACGGAAAGTCAACTTAACTTACAAGATTTTTAAAAAAGTATCCCTGATTAAAAGCTCTCAATCCAGGCCTCCCGCAGCGAGCGCGTCTCGGCACCAGGATTTCTCCACCTGGTCACCAGCGCGCTCCGATGCAGGTGGGTGCGCGCTGAAGGTGGGCACAGCCGTGCCCTGCACACCGAGGGCCTCCGTCAATAAAAGGAGAAATAGTTTGCCTTTTTGGTAGGAGGAGCCAGCGTTTGGATTCCAGAGGTTGTTTATTTTGACTCACTGTTGTTTTTGCTGGAGAAGAGTAAAGCAGAAAGTCCCTTTACTTTGGCTAATATGTAGTACGCAGAACCGCACAGAGCCCAAATTTCAGATAAGCAAATAGACGTAAACCCGTGGTTCACTCTCCTTTCATCATGTCCAAGAAGGATAATGTCAAGGGTGGGCAGAAAGGAGGCTTCCCCACATTTCAGTTTAAGAGGAAAGAAAGCCAGGGTAATCCACCTTCTGTCGACAACACTGGATCTCAAAAATGAAAAATGCAGAGGCGCCCCCCTGCTCCGCTTCCAGCTCCCCCTTCCCGTTCCCAGTTCCAGCTCCCAGACGCCCCTTGGCACACTGCACATGCGTGCTCCTAGGCTGCCCACAAGTCGGTGGGGTGATGGCTCTTTACAAAGTCCACCCAGCCCTCGCAACTGAGAGGCAGCCTGACGGCAGAATACGTTCCTAGCACATGGTAGGTGTACGATAAACATTTGTCAAGCCAAATGTTTGTTGCCAAACTCGTCTTCAGTCTAACTTGCATGGTATTTAAAATCAACCCACAGGGAAAATGTTCTAGATCCTTTTCTGTTCAGCCCTAAAGACCCTCAAATGTTTGGGGGAAATCTGTTAAGAGTACAGGTTCCTGAGCCTCATGCCCCTAAGAAACAAGGACTGAGCAGGTTTTGGGGTGGAGTTCAGGGACGCGTATTTTTTTGACAAAAGCCTCAGGTTTTGAAATTGTCAGGCGGATGAGCCCTTCCCTCCTCCCATCCCCCCAGCTCCTGGCTGGGCCCTTTACCCAACCCTGACTTCACTTCAGGCTGGTCCAGGGTGGGTTTTATGCTCCCATAGGGACTTCAGTCTTCCATCCAGCCAGCAGGGGGAGCTGTGGAGTGCCCTCCTCATCAGCAGAGAGGACCTCAGATACTCTTTTTCTCTTCCACTTGGTCTGTTCACTCTCAACAGTGCAGTTTCTTCCTTTTCTCCTCCTATTTTATACGGTCCCTTCCTTGGATTCCCTTACTAACCCCAGCAGCAGGGGAAGGACAAACATGCCAGGCCCCCATCCCAGTATGGGGTAATGGTGGGGGGATCCTGGAAAACTGCACTTGGGGCCTGAACTTGGGGCCCTTGTAGATGTGGTTCTGGGTCTCAACCTGGACCTTAATGGAATGAAAAGATTTAGGGTAGTCAGAGGAGAGAGGAGTCTGAGGGCCTAGAGTTTAACCTGGTCCTGCCTGGCCACTGCCTGGACCTCTACCAAAACCCTCTTCATGACCACTCAAGAGACATGATCAGGATGAGTTCTACAGTCTATTCTCCCTTCTCACAAAAACACTGTCAGAAGGACCACCCTGCAGGGAGCCATCACCATGAGTCCAACTAGGTTAGGGGAAAAAAAAAGAAACTATAATAAAAACAGCTATTAAAACAGCTACAATATTAGACACTTAACTACATTGGACTAGGCACCTTACTATACATTATAATAAAACTCATAACAACATTGGAGAGTAGCCACACATAGGCAGCACTCTCTCCATGTTACAGATGACACTGAGAGTTTTAGTAATTTCCAGGACGCACCTAGTAAGTGGCAGAGACAGGATCTAAACCCAGATGTGTCTGGGCCAGAGCTCCAAAGCTCCACCTCAAAAAAATAAATAAATAAAAAATAAAAAATCAAGGTAGAGCCTCTGGTTACTCTGCCCAGGCTGTTTGTGCAGAGGCTTCCAGGCCAAGTGTCCAGGGCCGCCAAAGTTCAGCATCTGCGTGACACCCAAAACCCTGCACTGACGCCTAAACGCAAAAGGAAAATGACAAACTTTAAATGTTTAAAAACACTTATTTAAATGACGACAAAATAACAGTAGGTAACCACAGCTCACATTTCAGGTAGAGTTTTACACAAATGATGTTTATGAGGGCCTATGCACATTCTGATGTCGTAAAGGAGGAGAACCCAGGGGCTGTCTCCCACACCCGCCAAAACCTTCTGCCCGACCTGCCAGGCCCTACCCATCTCTCAACACTGTCACCTGCCCAGGCTCCTGGGATAGAAATGGAAGGAACGCAGAGAGGACCAGAGTAGATGGCAGGAGATCCTGCTCTGAGCCATCTCCTGACAACCACTCTGATTTCCGTTTTCCTGCCTGCAGAACAGGGATATATATTTGTCCTGTGTAACTCCCCAGTAGTCATCAGGCTCAAATAAAACCATCTTTTGAAAAGCATGAAGTCCCCTAGTCTATCCAAAGAGCCTGGCTTGTAAAGGATGATTTATCTCTCAAAATAGAAGACACAGGTTCTCATCAGAGCAAGGAACATATAGATAATTTTCATATGTGAAAAACAATTCCCAGTGTCTTATGTAATTCTGTTCTATCCCAGATCTAGGGGGTCTCAGATTTCATAAAAATAATTACTAACACTTACCTAGCACCTCATATTCCTTAACCCGTTCAGCCATCCTAACCAGCTTATAAAATAAGGAGGACTAGCTCTCCTTATTTCTCTGTCACAGATGCAATTTAACTGAGATGCAGAGCGGTGAAGTGACCTGTTCAGGGTCTCCCAAATAGTAAGAGCTAAAGGCTGTAGGGCCAACCTAGACACCAGCCCTCCTTACTGGCTGTTTGACCTCAGGCTACTTATGCAACTCTCTGAGCCTCAACCTTCTCATTTGGAAATGGGTGTAAGAGTAACCATCTTTAAAATGGGTATATAGCGATCATACCTGGCAGGTTAAATGAGAAAAAGCATAAAAAAATCACTCAGCACCATTATTATGTAGTTAGTGCTCAGCAAATGTAGGTATCACTGTTATTTATTATTACTATATTTGTTATTATCCAGCCTGCATGGATATCCTTTCTTCTCTAAGCCTCTCCCAAACCAACACATGCATTAACTTTCTTTCCAGGAAAAAAGATCTCAGATCTGAGCTACTAGGGCAGACTGGGCCAAAATGTCAGCCTGACTTTGGATTGATTCTCAAGATCATGCAAAGAAGACAGAAAAGTTAGACACAGAGGAGGAAGGAAAACAAATAGATGAAAACTTAGACAGTAAGTGGGGGTGGGAGGAGCCAGGCGGCAGGCTGGGCTTTGCAGTGCCCACGTATTAAAGCTGCAAACTAGTTAAACATCCCTGACCCTGGCAGCTCGGGAAGCTGGATGCCAAAGGGCAAAGTCGAAAAATAGGCCCTGGGTGAATGGGGAGGTTCCGGGGTACTTGGGAGCCTGGCTTCATTTCATTGCCAACAACTCGGATCCACATTATCACAGGAAAATATAAAGTTAGTTCAAAGGCTGGAGCCACACTGAGCACGGCTATGAAGTTAGCACTGCCCAGGCTGAGGGCTGGAGACAGCCTTCCTGTTACAGCCCCTGTTCGAGCAGAGACTGTGGGAAGGGGTCCTGGGAGGCCCTGACCACCTGGCCTGATGGCTCTCAGCCCTCTGCTTCGCACTCACCTCCTAGATCAGGTACCCTCTGGCCACTAGTGGTGAGCTGACTTCACATCAGCTTTGCTCCAAGTCTTTTTTTCTTAAGATTTTTCTTTAAATTATTGAATTTAATTAATTTATTTGGCCGCACCGCGTGGCCTGTGGGATCCTAGTTCCCCAACCAGGGATCGAACCCGTATCCCCTGCAGTGGAAGCGCAGAGTCTTAACCACTGGACCACCAGGGAAGTCCCTGCTCCAAGTCTTGAGCCATCTTGAATGTAAGTGACCTTGGAGTCAGACTTTGCAGGGTAAATGATGTTGGCCCAGACAGACCGGGCAGGGGTCCCCTGGGCAGAAGGCACAGCCTGTCCAAAGCTGTGGACGCATGATAACATTCAGGAGGCAGAATGGTGCCAGCACATAAAGGTCTTAAAGGCCATGCCAAGTAGTTCAGGCCATAAAACAATGTAGGCATGAGAAGAGGCACCGGAGGGTTTGCGGTGGGGGAGTGACAGATCAATGCCTTAGAAAAATCATTCCAGTGGCCAGCTGGAGGGGAGCTTGCCAAGGGGCGGCTAGAAGCTAGCTGGCAAAGTGAGCCGAATCCTTCCCAAAGCGCAGTCTACCCTCTACTCATTCTGATGGTATTTCTAGGCAAAGAAGTATCATATGACATGAGAGAAAAGGGCAGAAAACTTAAAGAAAACTCCAGTGAGCAGGGCCAGGACCAGATGAGGTACACATGGGGTGCAAGAGTTAACCAGGCATTTCTCAGAATCATGTCAGAGCCTGGTGAGTGATGCCTCCTTAAACTCTGTACCTGTTCTCCGTGCCTCACCTGCCTCCTCTGGTCCTGGCCCTGCTAAGGAGCTTATTATTACCGGCCCCATCTGTAGGTGGGTGCCCGTGATCTCTCCATCGGGGGTGGGTATGGGGATCCAGCCAGCCTGTGTTCATTTGTAGAAATGGAAATGCAGAGGCAAGAGCACCGGCTGCAGACCTGGATCCAAGTCCTGACTCTAGACTTGATCTCAGTCAAGTTGTCGAGTCTTAATATGAGCTTGGGTGTCCCCATTTATGAAATGGCAAAATGGTGTGAAAGTCCTGGGGACAGTGCTGTACACATTCCAGGCGTTCCTGGAACGAATTCCACTCATCCCGCCTTCTCCTTGGCTGGCACAGCCTCAGAGAATGGGGACATCAGGATGCACGAGGAGTTTTCTTTTAGAAGCAGTATCAGTAAAAATAACTGCTGCCCCATCAGCCTTGCTACCTCAGAGCCAGTGGAAGGACAGCGTCCTCTTACTTCCCTGGCTGTTAATGATTTGGGCCTGAATCTCTCACTCTCAAGAACATGTTGCCTGTTTGTTTAAAAAAGTCTTCCTGGGGAGACGAAAAAAAAAAAAGCACATTTCTTGTTTTGTTCTTTCACTCTTTGAACAAATATTTATTAGGAGCCCAGCATTGTCCTGGTGGTCTGGATATAGCAACCTGAAAGAGAGTCCAGCCCTCTGCCCTCAGGAAGCTTCCATTAAGCAGAAGGGAGCTCTAGGGAGGCTTGGGAGGGGAGCCAGGAAATAAACAAGCTGTCCTATAAACAAAGGAAAAGATTCTGGTAGTAACAAGTGCTGTGGAAACAATAAAGCAGGTCAGAGGGCCCAGGGGCAGGAGGCAGCTCCAGATAAGGCAGTTGTAGGGAGGATTTCTTTGCGGAAGAGCTGTTTGAATTACCTCGGAAACAAGTGTATTGTGTGATGGGAGGAAGGTTTGCAGGGGGGGCGGCAGATGGTGGGGGGGGGGGTGCATGGATGGAGGGGAGACATCAAGTGCAAAGGCCCTGAGGTGGGAACTAGCAACCTTTAGTTATGTCATCTAGTTTGAGTCAGGCGTATATGGTTTGGGCAAGATTTCTGAACAAGAGAGGAACAAATGTGTTTCTAGACCTGATTCGAAGTAGCATATCTGTGTCTGTATCTAGATCTAATTCTCCAT
Organism: Eschrichtius robustus; assembly: GCF_028021215.1. NCBI lineage: Eukaryota > Metazoa > Chordata > Mammalia > Artiodactyla > Eschrichtiidae > Eschrichtius > Eschrichtius robustus. Next base: position 18,442,133 of record NC_090834.1, on the reverse strand, counting down.
CCCCCTCTCTGTACCAAGGACACCTTATTCGGGTCACAGTTGAACCCTCCCTTAACTACAGCTGTCCCCCTCCCCCACTCCTTCCTCTATGACCTGGCTATGGCTTCCTTCCCTTTCTAGAACCACAGACAGCCATCACCGACAGAAGCACCTTACCATTTCCTGCCCAAGCTGAAGCCCAGCTCACCCTCCTCCATTTTGCCTGCTCCTTTGTGGAGGTAGAAAACTCCCCAACACCTGGGTCCCCTCATGCTGGGAATCGAAGTTATGATTAAGAGAGACCTCTTCCCTTAAACACACCCACATCATTCCTTCTCTCAATCAGAAGGTGCTGGCACCGAATTTCTGATATCTGATAGAGTTCACAGAGTATTACCGGATATCATAGCTCGGGCTGGCAATTTTCATGTTTTCCACAAGGGAACTGAGGCCCCAAGGAGGGGGAAGTAACTTGCTCAAAGTCAGACAATAAGTTAGGGACAGGTCTTAGGGCTCTTCTCAAAGAACTGGGCAAGCACTTTTAAATGGTCAGAGACATTTTCCATATAATATCTCTATTCTTACAGAGGGAAATATTGAAGCACAGAGAGGGTAAGTGACTTGCCTAGGGTTACACAGGAAGTGTTTGGCAAAGCTGGTGTTGAATTCAGGTCTTCTGACTTGAAATCATTGTTCTTATAATTTCACCATGCTCTCTTCAATCTGCCTCACCAAAAAAATCAACAAGTAAACATTCCAGAATGTTCCAAAGAAGTATTAGGGGAGAAGAAAATTTCCCATCCTTCATGATTACTTTTTTCTTTGTTACTGAGGGCACTCAATCGGCAGTAAACTCAAAAGAAGGAAAATTCTCTTTCTGGGAAGATAGGATATTAAGTCTTTGAAAAGAACTTCCACGCAGTCAGATATTGGTGCAGTTTATTTGAGGGCTTCTCCTTGAAAGGAGCTCCTACAGAATGGGGCTTTAATAAATCAGAAAAATCCATGTCTTGCAGTAGACTCTGCAGTCAATTTATAGTCTTTCCTGCTTTTCACCAAATTTCTCTTCCTGGTAATATTTTTGGCATTTTAATTTTAGACATGGGTGAGGGATTGGGAGAGGTCTTTTTTTTTTAAACTGAAGTCTAACATATACATCACTAGAATCATATGTGATCTTAACCTATTTGCTTCTTTCATACAGGTGTAAGAGATGGCTTTGAAAAGACAAGACTGGGCAGGGTACAGACCTGCTCTCCAATCTTACTCATAGGGAATTGCCTTCTGCTTCCCTAAGCATGGGGTGCAGGCAGAGCGGCATCCAGGAAAGAGGCAGTTTGGGGAATCCAGTAGACCTAGGTTTACATCCCAGCTCTGTCCCTTACAAATTGTGGGATCATGGCCAAACTCCTTAACTTCTTTGAGGTTACAGAGACCTTAGGTATCCTCATTACATAGATGAGGAAACCGAGACTTGAGTCAAGAAATCTGCCAAATTTTATATCACTATGAAATGACAGATCTGGGTTTGAGACCCACATAGTCTGATTCCAAAGCCCAGATGGTGTGGCATGCTGCTTCTCCATAAGATTGTCACCATTCTCCATAAGATTGTTCTCCAAAGCACCACATTTATGGATTGTGCATATAGGAAACATGACTGTCAAATAACATTCAGTTTTAAACTATGTCAGAATGGATATATATGTATGTATATGTATATACACACACACACACACACACACAGATATAGATAGATAATGTATCTCCAAATGTATATTATGTGCTTTTAACTGGTCACATTGGGAAAGATGATGTATTTCTTACAACTATATGGCTATTATTGCTGGGTCATGAGCCACAGGAGAATCTCAGTCTCGCTGCCCTCCAATCTCACTAGTTCTGACCTCAAATTTTCTTCTCCAGCTTCATCAGCTTCTTGAGCGGTTTGGAGAATCAAATCTTCACTCTTATGGGCAAGTTATGCCATAACCAAAGACTCAGAAGATTACTGCTATGAATCCCCATGAGGTGGGTACTGTTGTTATTCCCATTTTACAGCTGGGAATAAATGTTATTCCCATTTTACAGCTCAGAAACTGAGAGACTTTGAAGGTAATTTCACAGAATTTCCAAGAATGATTGAATGGCTCCAATGACATTCTCATGATGGCCCCCGAAAGGGCTCTGGTCCCAAGTCCCGGCTCTAACTGACCGCATGGCTTTGGGAACATTGTTCTGCCTCTCTGCTCTGCGTCCTCTCTTGTAAAATGGTGAGATTGGACTAGATGATATTTTAAATCCCTTTCAGGTTTGAGTCTATCGGGCGTTTTGCAGAGGGCTGCCATTATTTGGTTGTCTGAGCCCTAGAATGCTCATCCAAAAGTTAACTGTCTTGCCTTCTAGTCATGGCTAATGCATATGAATGGGCAGGAGGACCTCGTGGATCCTCATTCGGAAATCAATGCAACAGGTCCACCAGACTACCCATTTTTCCTATTAGCCCACTGCCTCATTTCTTCGCTTAACCCTAGAGGACACAGAGTGCGAAAGAAAAAGATCAGGCTGTACCATCTCCTTACAAGCAGCACCTTCACAGTCCTTTAACTACTTCCTTCAGGGACCTGGGCTCCCATCTCTTGCTTCCTGCAGTGTTACACTAGCTGCGTGAATATCTTTCCCTGAACTCTCTCACAGCTAAGGATGCTCCTTGGTAAGGCTCTTCCCCAACGTTTCCTCTTCTGCTTCCCCAATGGTTTATGCTAGAAGATTACTCTTCCCTAATTGCTTGTAGGGAATTGTAAAGAAAGTCAGATCGCGGGGAAAGCTTGTTAACAGACCTGCAGTCTTATTCCCCAGCAAGTGGGTGAGGGTCCCTGAGAAACTGACTCCCCCCCTACTTCGTTTTTTTTTTTTTAATTATTATTATTTATTTTTATTTTTGGCTGTGTTGGGTCTTCGTTTCTGTGCGAGGGCTTTCTCTAGTTGTGGCAGGCGGGGGCCACTCTTCATCGCGGTGCGCGGGGGCTCTCACTGTCGTGGCCTCTCTTGTTGCGGAGCACAGGCTCCAGACGCGCAGGCTCAGTAATTGTGGCTCACGGGCCCAGTTGCTCCGCGGCATGTGGGATCTTCCCAGACCAGGGCTCGAACCCGTGTCCCCTGCATTGGCAGGCAGATTCTCAACCACTAGCGCCACCAGGGAAGCCCCTCCCCCCCCCCCCCCCCACTTCTAATGGCCTGGTGGTTAGATTGGAAAAGCTCTGTGGTTTACAAATCTGCTCAGTCCACCTCCTTCCCTTCTGGTGATGAAAGACCAAATGACTCTGCCACCAGGAATGGAAATTAACCCAGAGAGGAGCGGTACATGGCAGTGGTTCCAAACGTGGCTTCTGGAGGCTGGGAGCTGGCTGCCTCCTCTTGTTAGCTGTGTGGCCAAAGGGAGGCTGCCTTCTCTCTCCAACTTAGTTTCTTTAGCTGTAAAATGGGAATAACAACAGTACCACCTCAGGGGATAATCTGAGGGAGTAAAGGAGATGGCCTGTGTCAGGGGTCAGCGCCCTTGCTTCTTCCCCGTGGTTATTACCTTGCAAGCAGTATTTGATACAAAAATAAATTGAAGGCATGACTTAAATTTGTTTAAGCCTATCAAATACTGTAATATTCATTCTACATAAACTGCAGAGTTTATCATCCTGTTGGCAGGGCCCTCTCCAAGAGACTGGGGGAAGGGGCTTAACAAAATCACAGGAAATGGGAAGGTCAGATTTGGGCTTCATTGGTTACTCTGTTATCTTTGCTCATAAGCAGGTTTTGTGCAGTGCTTGTCTACTCAAATGCCTCCCTCACACCACCCACTTTTATTTTGGAAAAAAAAAAAAAGCACTACTACAAGACCACCTGCCCCCAGCCCCTGCACCTCTCCTTTTTGATTCCAGCCTTGCTTATTACACTGTAACCGTCTGAGGGCAGAAATATTTTTTCTTTGACTGCATACTTCACCCAGTAAGGGATCACGGATACACTTAGATTTTGAACAAAGAAGCGAAACAAACACCTCAAATCTCCGGGGTGGCCTCCTTTCTTCTTAGAGATTTTGCAGAGACTAAATTGTTAAGAAAAGCAAAGCAAGCTGCCCACGTTCGGGGATCTGCCATCCCTGCCAATTCCTGATTAATCAACAAGGAAGAAGGTTCCTTTAAGAAAAAGAAAAGAAATATGAACTGGAAGAGAGAGAGCTTGCTTATCACTTTCCTCCAGCCCTGCCACCCTCTGTGACGCTTGGTCTCCAGTACAATTATGCTAAATAGACATGCAACTGTCCCGGCAGGTAACAGCTGGATAACTTAGCGTCTGACTAATAAATATATGGCCAAGAGAAAAAAATCTGAATACCATGGCACCTCTAGAACAACTCTTTTCCAGATTTCCCACATCCCTTCCTATCCCTAGCCAAATGCAACAGACGACACCCTGCCATGTCACCATTTCCGCAGCACAAGAGATTACTCACCCCAGGCTGGTGGACCTGAACCTCTGCAAGGCCAAAGAGAACAACGCAACCCGACTAGGCAGAGGTAGGTGGGTGGGCGTCTGCAGTCGGCACCTGCCTCATCCTGGGCTCCTCCGCAGACCCCCTGGTCTTGTGAGCGCAATCCTAAAGCTTAATAATAATCACAACAGGCAGCCCATCATTGCCTCCCTGTCTGGCTCAGAGGTTTACAACTTAAACTTATGGCAGAGGGAGAAATTGGCTCAATCACTTGGAGTAATGGTACATGGAGAGCCAGTTGGGCATGACTGCTATTTAACTCGAGGAAACTGGGCTGCTGTGCTTAGCTTACGTACACGCTAATAAACACTAATCAACACGTCATGCTCCGAGGTGAAAATTAACACCTTCCCCTGCACTCCCCACTTCGCTCTCCCTTTGCCTTCTTGCCTCATCCTAACCGAATACGTGGGACAAGACTGGGAGAACAGGGCTACAAACAGATGCCCGCAGCTACCGGTATGTCAATAATCACAGGTCATCCTTCATTCTTTTCAAGAGATTTAAAGTTTATTTCTCACAGATCTTATACCAGATATTTATAATAAGGCATTTTGTAAGGGTGAGAGTGAAAAGAAAGAGAACCTGACATCATTGCTAATAATAGCTAACATTTTCAGAACTTTTATTGTGGCCAGGCACCTCTTGTGCATCTTCCTAGCAACTTTAGTGAGGTGGGTACCATTATTGTCCCCAGTTTACAGGTGAGGACACTGCAACTCAGGGAGTTTAAATAACGAACCCCAAATCACCCAGGACCTAGGAAATGGGAGGTGGTATTTGAAAACAGACCCACGTAAGTAAATCAGAGCCCAAGTTGTCAGCCTTTTTGCTACACTGGGTATTTATTGGACAAAGGAGAAAGTGGAGGAAGACACAATCATTGGCTTTACAGTGTTCTCAGCTAGTCCCAGTTTTATTTCTCAAATGCTTGGATAGGTCCACATGATGATGCCTTCCCATCTGCCCTTCCCCACCAGCCATGCAGCTTTTCCATCACAAATAAGAACTCAACTCTACCACTTGCCAAGTACTGCAGATACAGAGGTAAAGCCCACAATCATCTTTCTCCCCAAACTTACAGTCTAGTGGGAAAGGTAGCTAAAGAAAACTAGGTTCATAGGAAAAAGGGTGAACAAGAAGCTGTTGGGATCTTTCCTAGTTTTCCCCTTGGCCCTGTCCACACAGGATGCTCCGTTCTCAGTGGACCTGCCCTACATGGAACGTGATTGTCAAGAGGACCTGGGGTCAGCCCCTTGTCCCAGACCAGATTCCCAGTTCGGGCTCCATGGCCCTGCTGCCTCTGACAAATGAAACTAGGTGTACTAATTAAGGTAATGCTAGCTACTATAATCAACAAACTCTAAAATATATAATAGCTAAAGACGGGGGTTGCCAGATGGAGTAAAAACAAAGACATCAATTTAAATTTGAATTTCAAATAATTTTAGTATAACTACGTTCTGTGCACTATTTGGGACATACTTACATGAAAATTATTCATTATTTATCTGAAATTCAAATTTAACTGGGTGTCTTGCATTTTATTTGGCAAGCCTACTCAAGACATCAAAGGTGTATTTCTGGTTTATATAAAGTCCACAGTGGGAGTTCTCAGTAGACAGGTAGCCGCCCTCCAAGTTGTGGTTTAGGGATCCAGGCTCCTTCCATCTTGGCTCCACCATCTTCATCACTCAGCCTTCAAGGTTTCTATAGGCTCGTGGGGTCACGTCACAGAAAGGGAAAGGGCTTGGAGATTTCCACATGGGAATGTTTATGGGGCATTCCCAGTAGTGGCACAATGGACCTCTGATCTCAATCCATTCATTGGCCATAACTCAATCACATGGCCCGTACCTAGCAGCAGGGTAAGCTGAAAAATGTAATCTGGCGTGTGCTCAGGAAGACATTTGGAGAAGAGCTAGTCAGTCTCTGCCAAACTGGATAATACTTCCTGTACTGGTGCCTAATCTCCTGTGCTAGTTCTGGACTCAGTCAGCAGTCCTCCACTCACTGAGGTCCCCAGCAGGAGATCAGACGCTTCCTCTCAGCCCTGGACCGGTTAACTAACAGCCATTTGGGATTGGGAGTACAGGGCCATTGTGAGAGTAATAGGTAGTACGGACTCATATGAATTCATTTCAATTCAATGCAATTTAATAAATATTTATTAGTGCTCCTAGGATATTGAGAAAAGCTTGGTTCTAGGCCGCTGAGGGAGACATAAACTGAACTAGAACCCAGTTATACACTCAAGGAGCTGTATACAATTAAATGCAAGAGCTATCCTCAACCCTTACCTATATCCCTTTGATTTTTCAAAGGCAGGTGAAAAACCCATAGGGACAAAGAATTCTGCCCTAAATGTTAGGGTACAGAATGGTCCCTCCTCTCCCAAATTCCTCAAACCCTTGGTGTCTATGTCCATTCATTTATTCATGCATGTATGCATTCATTCAATTAGTTCATTCACGAACATTCATTGAGACCTACTCTGCTCGACAGTATGCTGGCTCTGAGGACTGGGAGTGGGGATACCAAGTTGAACAAGACTGAGACCAAGCCTTCCAGAAACTCACAATGGAGGGGGTGGTCAGAATGCACATAACTCAGTCAGATCCAAGGCAGATGGTGGTCAACACTATGATAAATGTTTAAACAGTGTGAACGGACTTATGGAGGAGGGAGACATTAATTCTGACTGGAGGGTGGGGTGGAGAAGATTACATCAAAGATCCAACAGTGAACTTCCCAAAGAGATGAATGAACCTGCCCTGGCGAGGGAGCCTGAGTCAAAGTGTCTGGCTCAGAGCCCATAGCCATCTTCACCCACAGGGCAACCCCCAGTCTCCCACCCACTCAGCCCTAATGGGAAAAAGGCAGTGAGATTTCCTCAAGGGAGAACTCCAAGGCAGTCTCTCATTTTATCTTAAAAATTCATACAAATTTTGAACTCCACTCCATAGGATACCAACGTTTGTTTTGCTGTAATAATTTTAACATAATTGGCTTAGATTACCTGTCACTGAGTAAAATCATTTCATCTTGTGGCTTGTGTACCCCCGACATACCACTTTTATTTGAAGAGTACCTTCTCCAGAAATTCCGCTTCCGAGAGCGTGGGACTGGAAGTTCAGTTTTCACTTATTTTATCCCTTCTCTTTTCTCCTTGTCAGGATAAAGGAAAGATTCTGCTTTAAGGACTCTGAGACTAGCCATGTGCTTTGTGAATATACAACACAGTAACCATGGATGAAGCTTATATTAGATAAACACACTAGTTTTCAGACACTTCTCTGGAGTCAGGTGAGATATATATAGAATGATGCAACTCAGACCTGAGTTGTATTTCTGGACGGTGGTGCTTCTGGGGACACCTTCAAGGAGCGTGACCCTCACCCTGCAGCCCCTTCCAGGTTGTGTACATAACCATGGCTGCTTCCTGTTGTAAAACAGCCCCCCTGGATTCAAATCTGCAACATTAAACACCTCACAAGTTAAACAGTTGGCTATTTACACGGCATAAGAAAATGTTACATACTTCCCTTCTTTCTGGCCTCCCCACAAAGAAATACCAAAGTGTTAAAAAAAAAAAAAACCCAGAAAAACAAGAACAAAAACCCCTGTTTCTGATGAGGACTTGGGGGTTAATTTTCAGCGTGGTGCCTGGGGATTTCACTGTGGGACTCCCGTTACTTGCAATGGGGGTCACACTGCTTCATTTCATGCACACTATATGCACCCCTCAACAGCCACAAGATTTGAATGTTGAAACTGAGGCCATCTTTCTCAGAAAAAATCAGATTGCAAGAAAACGCCCAAACTACTCGGTGTTGGTCTGGGGCCTGTGTGTTTGTGCTTGTGTATATCTGAAAGGGAGAAAATGTCTTTCTCTGCTTAAGTATGCCTTACAGAGGAGAAGGGCATACTTAGTACCTGGAAGAGATGCCCAGGTGTAAACATCACTAACCAGGTGTCCACGGGGGAAAAGGATGGCAATTACTAATCCAAGAAGCCATATTTTTATTTGGTTTTCTGGGCTTCAACTAACCAGAACCCACACATCACCTGTTTATTTCCCCTTCTGTTTTTTGGAGGCGGCATGAAAGGAAGTGACATGGAAGAATTAAGTTAAAAAAAAAAAAAAAAAGACAAACCTAAGAAAACTATCAACATATGTACTAAGGGCAAATTTGACTCTGCTTAGGTTTTTTTTTCTGGCCGAGCCTCGTGGCTTGCAGGATCTTAGTTCCCTCACCAGGGATCCAGGGATTGATTCCAGGCCCCCTGCAGCGGAAGCTTGGAGTCCTAACCACTGGACTGCCAGGGAATTCCCGACTCTGCTTAGTTTTTTACATCATCTGTATCTATCTAGACGATACCTCAATGATGACCTTGCAACATTATAAGATACTTTGACTCCAAAAATGGACACAGTAGGCTTGCTATGTCTTCTCCCCAAGTCACCAGTGGGGTAAAGATCTGAGAGTACATGTGACAACCTGGTGCATCTTCTGGTGGCAACCTGGAGTTCTTCATTGTGGAGGAGACTCCTTTTTTCCATTCAGGGGCTTCACTGCCTGCATCCCTCCCTCAAAATGCTTCATTCTCCATCACAAGGTTTTGAGAAATGCACAGTAGCTTCTTCTCCCCCTAAGGTAGGAGTCCTTGATTTTCTTTATCATGATAGGAAAGTTCACCTTTCAATTTTAAAACTATTTTCCAACTAAGGAGCTGGAACAAAATGATTTGGAACATTTCCCTAACCCTCAAGCAGAATACTCAAAACAGCACAATCACCTTCTTCCTGGGCACCTACTTAATTGAAGTTTTACTGTAATTCAAAACTCCCTCCTCAACTTTTGCCTGAGGTTTTTTTTTTTTAGCCCACACCACGCGGCTTGCAGGTTCCCCGACCAGGGAGCAAACATGCCCCCCCCCCCCAACACCGCAGTGGAAGTATGGAGTCCTAACCACTGGGCCGCCAGGGGATTCCCTTGCCTGAGATTTTTGAGGAGGAAAGGAAGTGCAGAGATCCGGGCATCTAAGTCTGCTTACCTGGTGGCCTGATTCAATGGAGAACTGTTTGGTTCCCAGCTTGGCTGGCTGCCACAGAGACCTTGGCCTCTGTAGAGTAAGAGGAGAAGGGAAATTAAAAGCCCTCGTTTCCTTTTCTCCATCCCACTGGAGGCTGTATAATCTAGAAGTTAAGATCGTGAGTTTTGTAGTTGGAATGGTCTGATTTCAAGTCTCAGCTCTGATATTTAATAGGTCTACAGTCTTGGGTAAGGCTCTTAACCTCTTTGAGCCCCAGGTTTCCCACCCACAGAAATGGGGGAAAGATGTACCTGCATTATGAGAGTCGTTATGAGGATTAAGTAAAGCAATATAGGTAATGTGTTAAGATTCACAGTCAGTGCTCAGAATGAGGTATTATCCCCACTGTCTCTTTCCTGTAAGATCGCTTTAGACCTGACATACCCTCCTCTTCCACAACCTGAGTACTGAAGGGTTGCTTCCAGCTGGAGGTATATGAGTAAAGGAGGAGATGAGGGAATAAGAAGATTTAGCAATGGAATTCCACCCAAAGGTCAACTCATCTCTTCTGTCTCCAAGATGACCTCTCTGTAAGACTGAAATCCTATTTTTAGGATCTGTCAAAACTAATGTCCCAGCTTCTCTTACCACACCCTTCAAGAAAAAAAGTAAAAAACAGAAACAAAAAACCTACTACAAATATATAAACATGGGAGAGAGAGAGCAAAAGAGAGCATTTTTCTGTTGTAATTTTCCATCCTGCGGGTTTTTAGGTGCTGCCGTATGAAATCTCTGAACTGTGGATTCTCATCAGCCTTCCGGGGGCCCAAGGACATAGCTTTTGGTGCGGGAGCTGCAGCCGCCTTATCTGGGCCCAATAAACCTTATCAAACTGCTGTGCAGCCAGCCTTCAGTGCTAAGTGGAAATGCTTGAAGCCCCATGCTGGCACTCAGCCCATAGCCTTGCCTGCCTTCCTCCTTTTTGTTACCTTCTCCACCTCTTAAATTCGGGCATTAATCTCTCTTTAACACTTATGAACAAGGGCTGGGCTTTGTAATGGGCTGAGTTTATGAAGCAAGGGAGATTTTCACATAGCATGACTATGGCATGGAGGTGGCGGGGCGGGGGGGGGGGGGGGTGCGGTCCAGGGCCATGGAGGGATGGTTCTTTCTTTCCCGTTGTTTCCAGAGAGTCTCCCTTTCTCTGATTTGAGGATTAATACGAGATCAGATCAGGGGTTAATTGTGTGCTTTTGCTAATGCACTCAGGAGGGGCCGGTAGGTGGATGTGGGCAGCGAGGCAGCAACCTTCAACAGGTACCATCTAGGCAGAAGCGCAACACTTTAATGATTCTTTCTTCTTTCCATTTCCCTGGCGAGGCTCTAGGACTGTCTTCTCTCCTTATACCTCTCTCCTCTTGCTCTCTTTGCAGACCAGTTCTTTCTTTCTTTTTTTAAAATCGAAGTATAGTTGATTTACAATATTGTATTAGTTTCAGGCGTACAGCGAAGTGATTCAGTTATCCATATATGTGTATTTAGATTTTTCCCATTACAGGTAATTACAAGATATTGACTATAGTCCCCTCTGCTACACCGTAAGTCCTTGCTGTTTATCAGATCAGTTCTTTCTTCTTTTTTATTTATTATTATTATTTTTTTTATTTGGCTGCGCCGCACTGCCTGTGGGATCTTAGTTCCCTGACCAGGGATCGAACCTGCATCTCCTGCATTGGAAGCGCGGAGTCTTAACCCCTCAACTACCAGACCAGTTCTTTCTGAACTTTCTTTAAATTCCTTTCCTCTTACAGACTGTAGACCTTAGCTAGAAAAATAGTCCTTTCACAGTTTGTTCTTTATTGTTAATCTAATACCCAGGGACTGGGTGTTCCCAGGCACCTGTTAGACGTTGCTGTATTGTCTTCTATCAGAGGATAACTAACTCCCTTCTTTCACTTTCAAGTGGCTTCTCACGGGTCTTCCTCTCTCCCATGACTCCTGCAGGTCTGAGCACTTTCCCTGCGAGTAGGAGACAGGGGCGATGTTTGCTGGGATGGAATCGCCTGTCTTTGGGACCACCCCATTAGCAGCTCTTGTGAACCGTATCAGTTCTGATGTAAACTCCAGCCAAGTGGCCTTGTGAGGCTGGAAGTGGATTTTTGCCTCTAGTTGGCTTCTGCCACCTTCCATGACCCTTCAGTTCTTGGGACCTGACTCCTGGCCTGGGGCGGTGCCAGAGGCGCGCAGCGGGATGCGATCATACGTGAGTCTTGCGGGAAACCTCTGAACCACGCCGCGTGTCAGGGACTGACGGAGGGGACTCAGGACTCAGTGCCTGAAGACCCACCCGGGTTGCTAAGACTGTAGGACCTCCAGGGCTGACTGTCCGGAGACCCAGGGAGGGCGCTTTCCACACCCCCCCCCCCGCACCCCCACGACCCTGGCCATTAGCCGGCGGTCAAAGTTTGTGCCCAGAAGAGCGTTTCCCACCTCTTGTCTCCTACCTCTGCCAAGCTCCAGGGTAAGGACAGAGAAGGGGACTCTCCGCAGCCCGCGGAAAGGCACATTGCTTCTGCTTGCTCTTCCCTGGGATTACTGAGCTCAACTCCACTCTCTTAAGTGGAGCGGCCGGCTGAGAGGAGGCACTTTTGGGGGCCTGAAGCTTTTTCAAGCTTTCACTCGCCCCCTGAAGACTTTGCCCTGAACTGACTGACCGCAGTTCTCGGGAACTGTTTCCAGCCAGGTTCCGGGGTGGGGGTGGGGGGCGATGGGGGGGTGCGAAGCCCAGGAAATGCTCAAGACTGAGAGGAAGAAAAGTTTCCCTCGGGACTCGACCTTGGCCTCCAGGGGTCGTGACAGCTAAAATGGGGAGTCTCCCCTCGACCATAGATCCCCGCACACCCGCTGGCACCTGGTTCACCCGGGCCCGCGAACTCGGCACCTGGAGGCTAATCTGGATGGTCAGAAGGCCCGGAGGCACGAAAGGCCTGGGCTTGGGGCCCGGGAAAGCGACCTTCTAAAACCGATGTCGGGGTACAGGGGATGCCGCCCGGAGCCCGGAGAAAAAGTTAAAGGAGAGATGACACGCACTGAATGGGGCAAACATTGGAGCCGGAGACCAAACTCCGCGCCTGGAGCAGCAGGGGAAAAGAAAACCCGTTTCCAGTGGAAATTAAAAACCTGGGGTTGCAGGTGGGGGCTGCTCCTCGCCCCTCACCTCCACTGCCCCCACTAAAGGTTCCGAGTCCCTGGCACTCCTCTCCACGAGCTCCTTCTTTCCACTCGGCTTGGCCGGTGAGCGGCAGCCGCCAGCGCCCCAGCAGCAGCTAGATGTCAGGCGAAGCCTGGAGCGCGGCGCGCGGGGAAGGGAGGGGAGGGAACGGGAGGGAAGGGAAGCGGAGGGAAGCGGAGGCGAGGGGAGGGGAGGGGAGGGGTGGGGCGGGGAGCGCGCGCGGGTTCGGCCAGTGCGGGTGGTGGGCGGGCTGAGCCCGGGGACAGCGCGGGAGGGGGGGGGGGAGGGAGGAGGGAAGGGGGGCAGCTGTGGGCAGGGAGCCGGGCTCGGCCGCCAGCACTAAAGATGGAGAGGCGCCGGGGCCTCGCAGGGGAGGGGGCTCGGCGTTGACGTGGGACGCGGCGGAGGCGCCGCAGCCGGTGGTGATTTGCTAACCTCGCAGCACAGAGGAGTTGAGGGCGATGAGAGCGGGTACTGCGAACTGCCGGGCGATGCCGCCGCTGCCGCCGTGATACCGAGAGCAACAGTTCCCCAGCAACACCCCTCCCCGACACAGGCACACACCCCCAAGAGGCACGCACACACACCCCACGGCGCCCGGCTCGGCAGTGGTGAGTGGGGGGCCGGGGAGGGGCGCACCGCCCAGCGATAGCCGCGCGCCGGGGCGCCCCGGGGCTGGAGAGGTCTGGGGGGCGCGCTCGCTTCGGCCACTCGGCCGCTGGGCTTGTGCCTTATTTTATTCGGCTTGTTCCCTTCCTGCTGCCGCAGCCGTCGCCAGCGGCAGTTGGGGTCTGCTAGAAGGGGGAGCCCCGGCTGTCAGCTTGGGCGCAGCTGCCTCCCCAGCCCTTCCGCTCCAGGGCACGATCGGGGTGAGAGGTGGGAGGCAGAGCGGTCTGCGGGGGCTGAGGGCGCAAGCCGAGGGTTGGGAATCAGGAGGCTTTGTACCACCAGGGGCCGGTGGAGGAGCCGGCAGCCGGTGGGTGCTCATATGTATGCCGACCGGTGCGCGGGCGCGAGATAGGGCTGTGGTTTATTTGTGTGTTTATTCGCCCACCGGCTGGGAAGCTAGACTCGGAGGATACGAGGAGTGGATCTGGGTGCCGAGGGGAGCAGGACTGGGAGTCACTTGGGTTTTGTTTCTCTTTGAAAAACCTGGTGGGCTCTTTTTCTTGATTGGACTTATTTAATCCCCTCGGTTTTGGAGGGAGGGGCTCCGTAGCGGAGCGCTGGAGTGTCTCCAGCGCTCCGGGCCCTCCTCGGCTCTCGGCTGGACCGGCCGTGGTGCCGGAGCTCGCTGTGCGCTCCCGGCCGCGCTCGGTGGGTGCTCGGCTCTGCACCTGATGCGTTCGGGATGGCTTTCTCATCCCGGCGCGCCGGCAGCTCGCTCGTACAGCCCCTGGAACACGCGCTCGAAATGCGCACTATCTCGCCGGCCCGCGGACCCACTGGAACGCACGGACGCGCTCGGCACCGACTCGCTCGCCTGTTCCCCGGGACGCTAGCAACGTGCCTGGGCCGGGCGCGCCGGCTGCTGGCGCCACCAGCCTGAGGCCGGGGACCTTGCCCGTCGCTCTCGGGGGTCATGGCCCAGGGTCGGAGAGGGAGGGCCCGCAGATCCCTTCTCGCTTTTCCTTCCACAACTCGCTGTCGGGCTTTTGTGCTTCCACTTCTCCGCAAGGCGGGTCCGCCTTCTCGCCGCTCTCGCCCAGGCGTCCGGCCCGCCCGGACTCTTGCCTTTCGTCCGGGTCTCTTTCGCTTTCCCTCTTCCCTAGCCCGGCTCCCTTTCTCTTTGCCGTCTGGCTTTCCCGGAAAAGTTGCTTCCCCAAGTTTGCTGAAGTCGTCTCCAAGTCTCCGTGGGGACGGCTGGGAACTGGGCGCGGGGGTGGGGGGCGGGCAGTGTGAGAGCGCGATCGATCCCCGGAGCTCGAGCGGGTTAGCGCCGGCTTTCTCCCGCGCCGCGGGGCTGGGCGCTGCAGCCAGCGCCAGCCGGATCGCGGGCGCCGAGCCGCGGGTGGCGGGGACGGCTGACCAGGGCACCCTGATTTCCCTCAGGACCCACGGAGCTTGCTTTTGGGGAGGAATTCGGGTAGCCCAGCTTACATTCTTCCGATTGCTCCCTCCTAGTTCTCTGTAAACCCCGAAGTCTGCGGGGAAGCGCATGGTGGCAAGGCGCGGGTGAATGGTCACCGCTCCCACCCCCTGCCCCACCCCCACCCCATGGCCCCAGTTCCCACCCCAGGGTGGGAGCAAAAAGGGTCTTGATTAGTCGCCCTGTTAACCCTTTCCGAGTAAGATTTGTGGCTCGGGAGCCAATAGGGTTCCTTTTGGGGGCGGAGGCCAGCAGTGTTCCAAGAGCGAGCAGGAGCCCTTGCTCTGCGTTGCTCCCACTTCATTTCACCGCAATATTGGCCACAGCTAGGCAGAGACTGGGAGGGACCTGGGCCTGTGAGGTCTTTCTGACACTCTTTAGACAGGTTTGTGAGTCTCAGAGCCCTGTTACCGATCCCAGACAGCGCTTTGGGAGAGTCCTTTGTCTCCAGCCCTGTTTTCCCTTCATATTCAATGTAACTCACATCATAGATGCTGGTGCCAATATCACTTCTCGCACCTCCAAGCCATTAACAGTATCAATTACTGCTCCGGGTTACAGGACTTGCCCACTCCTGGGAGCCTGTGAGGTACACTTGGAGTTCATGTTCCCAGCATGTGCACTCCTGGCTTTAGGGGTGCATGTTTCCTAGGATCTCTCTATAGGTCCTTCATGGCCTAGCCTACATATTACAGATCCTCCTGACTACTGGGCACTCGTGGGCAGGGGATAAGTGTGCCATATTATATAAGTGTGCACATGTGTTAAGTCTCTCCCCCTCTCTGGCTGGTGCATGCACACACGGTCGAGATTTTGGATTACATACACAATCACTCTGAGGTACCCATGGGCAGTGGGCAGAAGTGAGCCAAGCTAGTACGTGGGCTACGTGTGTGTATTTCTCTTAGTGCCAAAGGAGGTGGTCAGGGCAAGGGTTCATCAGTCCTTTGCAGCTCTGAGAAGAGTGGAAGGACAGAGGTCCAGGAAGGCATTGTCTGAGGGTGAGGAGGTGGGCTGGAGGAGAAGAACTTTGCCCTTAGATTTCTGTGGGCTGCGACTCTAGGCTGCTAGCCCCAGCTAGGCTGGGTTTTGCTCCTGGGGCTACCAGGTGAGGCAGGATTTAGAAAAACTTTGTTTCCAAGATGAGGTTTGCTGCACAGGGTGTTGAGAGTGAAACTGAGTGCTTACACTGACCAGAGGAAGGGGTTAAATTCTTATTCTTTTAAATTAAGTGCTGGGCAACTTCTCATCATCAGTGTTGGCTTTGCATGCGAGCCCCCCACCCTCAGACTTAAAGAAAGCCCAAGACTCACAAGACTCTATTGTAAATTTTCATTTGACTTCGTCTAACAGATGTCAAAGAGCAGTGAGTTAGGCATGTGCTGTAGCAGAACCCTCTCTTTACCTTCATCATCCCTGGGCCTGCAAAGGCAGACATGTAGATTTCTAGGAAGCCACTTCCCCTCCATTAAAATCTCCAAGACTGTCTTGCTGCAGGTTTGGGGGAGGTGCTATTGTTTGAATTCTTACTTTTAGGGACACTAGCTAATCTTCCTTTTGTTCTTGCATCTCTTTGGCCTCTTCCCCCCTTTCTCCCTTTAGGCCTCGACATTGGCCCAGGAAACCCACCCTGCCCTGCCGCACAGAGCCAGGAAGGAAAGAGAGACTCATGCCTAAGCCTCGGGGAGCACCATGGATCTGACAAAGATGGGCATAATCCAGCTGCAGAACCCCAGCCACCCCACGGGGCTCCTTTGCAAGGCCAACCAGATGCGGCTGGCCGGGACGCTGTGCGATGTGGTCATCATGGTGGACAGCCAGGAGTTCCACGCCCACCGGACTGTGCTGGCCTGCACCAGCAAGATGTTTGAGATCCTCTTCCACCGCAACAGCCAGCACTATACTCTGGACTTCCTCTCTCCGAAGACCTTCCAGCAGATTCTGGAGTACGCGTACACGGCCACGCTGCAAGCCAAGGCGGAGGACCTGGATGACCTGCTGTACGCAGCTGAGATCCTGGAGATCGAGTACCTGGAGGAGCAGTGCCTGAAGATCCTGGAGACCATCCAGGCCTCAGACGACAATGACACGGAGGCAACCATGGCGGACGGCGGGGCCGAGGAGGAAGAGGACCGCAAGGCTCGGTATCTCAAGAACATTTTCATCTCGAAGCATTCCAGCGAGGAGAGTGGGTATGCCCGCGTAGCTGCCCAGAGCCTCCCTGGGCCCATGGTGGACCAGAGCCCTTCCGTCTCCACCTCATTCGGCCTTTCAGCCATGAGTCCCACCAAGGCGGCGGTGGACAGTTTGATGACCATAGGACAGTCCCTCCTGCAGGGGGCCCTTCAGCTGCCTGCCGGGCCTGAGGAGCCGACTCTGGCTGGGGTTGGGCGGCACCCTGCGGTGGCCGAGGTGAAGCCGGAGATGATGCAGGTGGATGAGGTGCCCGGCCAGGACAGCCCTGGGGCAGCCGGGTCTAGCGTCTCAGCCGGCATGGGGGACAAGGTTGAGGAAAGGGCCAAGGAGGGACCCGGGACCCCAACTCGGAGCAGTGTCATTACCAGCGCTAGAGAGCTGCACTACGGACGTGAGGAGGGCGCCGAGCAGCTGCCGCCTCTAACCGAGGTTGGCCAGGGCCCCCCAGGCCGACCGGAGCCCCCCGCGCCCCCAGCTGAGAAACACCTGGGCATCTACTCCGTGCTGCCCAACCACAAGGCCGATGCCGTGTTGAGCATGCCGTCTTCGGTGACCTCGGGCCTCCACGTGCAGCCCACCCTGGCCGTCTCCATGGACTTCAGCACCTACGGGGCTCTGCTGCCCCAGGGCTTCATCCAGAGGGAGCTGTTCAGCAAGCTGGGTGAGCTGGCCGTGGGCATGAAGGCAGAGAGCCGCGCTGTCGGGGAGCAGTGCAGCGTCTGCGGGGTGGAGCTTCCTGACAACGAGGCCGTGGAGCAGCACAGGTAGGCCCCTCTGTACCCCTCCCCCCGACCCTGAATTTCTGGCCTTGACCCTGCCTTCACACGCAGCTATTCCCGAGTCCTGGGGCCTGGCTCCCCTGTTCTCCTTGCTGTTTGCGAAAAACCACCTGTGGGGGGACACTTTTCAGGTGTGGTGAGGGGGCCTCGGGTCTTTGCTAAACACTGGGGAACTTACGCGCCCAGTTTCTTCTTTAAAAAATACGATTTTATGTTATTCATTTGCTTTTTTGGCCACGCTGTGCGGCTTGCGGGATCTTAGTGCCCCGACCAGGGATTGAACCCCACGCCCTCAGCAGTGGAAGCGCAGAGTCCTAACCACTGGACCGCCAGGGAAGTCCCTGTGCTCACTTTCTTACTAGGCTCTTTCCTCTCTTTTTTGCATTTGGGCTCCCATTTTGCTTTTCCTGCTGTTGGGTCTGTTCTCCTTTGCCTGGAGTGACTCATCAAGTGGAGGGAGGGAGAAGTGGGGTGCGGAGGAAGGGCCCACGGCCTGGATGTGGCCACGTAGCCAGGTTTCAGGCACCTGAGTTCCCATGTGGTGGTTCCTGCCAAGGCAGCCTGTCTGCAGCTCTGGAGGATGGGAGGGGCTGGAGGCTGCTTAGATCACAAGAGCAGCTGCAGGTTCCAAACGTCATTCCTGGTGAACATTCATCACCAGGAACATTGCTTCCTCTCCCTTCTCATTCTCTGTCCCTGTAAACACATTTCGAGGGAGTTGATTTAAATTCACGGGGGAAGGATGGGTAGGAGAGACATTGGTTTTGCAGCGTGCGGCCTTACTTTTAACCCCTCCCTACTCACGTTGAGTTAAATACCACTTTGGGTTAGCATTGGCTTCCCTCTGGCTTCTGTTTCTTTCTCTGTGAAATAACTTTTATGACATGCCTGGTTCAAGTGCTTTTCATGGAGTCACGTTTTTGTTACAGCAGTTTTTCAAGGTGGATGACGTTCTTTTACATAGGAAGGTGCTAAGACCTTTTCCCAGGGTCATGTATACACTGAGGCAGAGCTGGAGTCAGACTCAGGTCTTAACCCTCTTGCACTTGGCTGCCTCTTGGAGTCATCAGTCCCGAAGAGGATCGTACCTACAGAACAGAGGGTTTTGAAAATTGCTCATCAGAAGTGGAGTAAACACAGAGGGAACCTTTAGTGAGTTTGGTGTTCATCTGCATCTGTCGTAAGGATATGCCCATCACATCACCCTGGGTTCCTGGGTCGGGTGAATGGTGTCAAGAAGTCCAGTTTCTCTTGCCATCTGTGATAACATTTCCCTGCACACCCTCTCGCCTGCTGTTTTGCTGATCTTGGGTGGATTCTTCACTTTTGCCCTCTTCCACCCTCCCCCCATTCTTCTGTTGACCATTCAGGAGGGGGTGGGAAGGAGAGGGGCTGGGGGCATGGAGGTGGAGGCATTTGGGGGTCCTCTGATTAGCCCAAGCTGAGCTGGAACCTGCTCCAACACCGCTTAATGGGGGGCTCTGAGACTTGCTTACCTTGTGGAAAGTGCTGCTGAGCTAAACATAGCCGATCCCTTTCCGGTCGGGTGCGAAAAATAACCGCCACTAAGGTGTGTCTTCGTGATGCTTGTACGGCTCAGAAATAGACCGAGGTTGTGTTTGTTTTTGCTCAAACTTTCCTAAAGAGGAAACCCTCTCCCCAAACTCGACCAGATAGGTGGTCATCTTTTCCGGACGTGAATTATTTCAGTTATGTGCTATGAGAAATGGGGTATAGTGGAAAGTAATTAAAAAATTTATTTATTTATTTATTTATTTGGCTGTGCTGGGTCTTAGTTGCGGCATGCGGGATCTTTAGTTGCAGCATGGGAACTCTTAGTTGCGGCATGTGGGATCTAGTTCCCTGACCAGGGACTGAACCCGGGCCCCCCGCATTGGGAGCGTGGAGTCTTAGCCACTGGACCACCAGGGAAGTCCCAGGAAAGTAATTTTTTAAATTGAGGTATAATTGACATGTAACAGCTTCAGGTATACAATGTAATGATCTGATTTTTGTATATTTTATGAAATGATCACTATGATAAGTCGACTTAGTTAAAATCCATCAACGTACATAGGACTTTCTTTTCCTTGAGCACTTTTTAAAGATTTACTCTCTTAGCAACTTTCATATATGTAATGCAGTATTGTTAACTGTAGTCATCATGTTGTGTGTTATATCCCCAGGGCTTATTTATTTTATAACTGGAAATTTGTACCTTTTGACTACCTTCACCCGTTTCTCCCAACCCCTGTTCCCTGGAAAGCAGGGTTTTTTTTTCTGGCTTCTTGTTGGGTCTTGCTTGCTTCTTTTTACCTGAGAGGGCTACAAAAGCTATTACTCTCCCAGGGGTTCCAAGTTCCCATTCTGTGGGACCCTTGTTCCTCTGGGGAGAGGTGGAGGGCTGTCTGTGGTCTACCCCCTCAGAGCATGGGTGGCAGAACTAGCCATACATAGCAGTGAGAGCTTGGCAACGTTATGTAACCTTCTTGAGCCTTGTTTTACCCTCTTTAAAATGGAGGTGGTCTGTAGGGTGGGATGCTGAATTAACGAAGTAACATCCGGAAATCCCTGGAGCTGTGACTGGCACTTAGTAACCAGGAGGGTGAGGAATGGACCCTCAGACACTTCCATCTCGCCTGGGTCTCATCTCTGCATCGCCCCACCTGGCTCTGAGTTCTAGCGTGTAGTGTCCACAGCACTGCCATCGACGGGTTGGGTTGGCTGTGAGGCGGTGCCGAGGACATCCCCGTCCTTGTGAGCTTGTGATGGCAAGCCGCCAGTCCTGGCGTCCTTGGCATCACGCTGTGGGCTGCTGACACGGAGACTGTGCTTTTGACTGAGGGTGGAAAGTAGGCTGCTGCAGCCCAAGAAGCTGGAGCCTGGGGCTGTGCCCTGGATGGAGAGCTGTGAGTTCTCAGGAAGTCAAGGGTGGAGAGAATGTTCCCGTGTACACTCCGCCCTCGCTCTGACGGGCAGTCCCTGGCTCCTGGTCAGGTGTACTTTGGGGAGACTTCTCCTCTCTCTCTGTCTCTCAGACCTCCAGGATTAAGGTTTGAGAGACAGGGAGAGACTTCCCTATTTCCTACTGCACTCTGTTCCTTCCCCCACATCACAAGTCCCAGCGTAGCACACACAAAAAAGGCGAGGCAGAGCAGCCAGAGTGGGAGATCTGATGTCAGGAGGCTGTGGAATTGGCTGTGAATATGACAGTGACGAACATGATGAAATAACAGGCTACACGATTTATTTTATTTTGTTGTTAAGCCAGTAGGCTGGTAGGTAAAGGTTAGGTGCTTGGTAGTTATTGTTGTCTTTCTTCTTGGTGAGGGGTAGAAGGGCATGGAGAGGAAGGAAGGGGAGAGTGTTAGGAAGGGATGCAGGAAGGAGGGTTTGATTCTACAACAAACCATCGGGAGCTTTCCTCACGACTTGGTCCCAAGCTGGTGAGAAGGGAGCCTGCTGGCCCGACAAGACAGTTTGAATGAAACTTTATAAAGCTGTGGTCCCTGCAGTGCATGGTGAGATGTAAAAGCAATGTCAGCTGTAGCCATGGATTGATGGAAAGCCCACAGAGAGATGCTATCTGGGTAAATCAAACAGGGCTTACCTGCCTAAAGGATCCAGAAGGCAGTCAGAACAATCAGAAGACCTGCTAGATGAGCAGATCTATCCAGGCAGATTTAGGAGTAAGTGCTGGACCCTAAAACCTTCCCAGGGGGCCCATGTTACAGAGGGTAATGTCTGAGAGAGGGAGGGTCACATCAGGAAGATTGGACTCTCCTTCCCTAGACTCAGTCTCTGTTCTGTCTCTCTCTCCCTGAAAGGCTGGGCCTGTTCTGCATGTAGCCTTGTCTGGATCTGGTCTAGGGACCAGCTCTACCAGGCCAGGTGCACCTTCTCCTTCTTAAGAGTTATATACATGGGATAAGATTACGGGGAGCTGTGGTTGACTTAAGTGTCAACACCGCCCTCGTGGTCCTCAGTCTCCCCAGGCTCATATAGCCTGGTCTTAATATGTTTGTGAATTTAGTGCTGCAGAATCAGAGTGGGATCTGCTTTCCCGGGAGCCTCTGGGTCTTCTACAGACAAGCCCTTGGATCAGCTACAGTGTGTATCCTGCACACACACAGTAGGAACTCTTGCCTGGTTCTTGCAGGGGTGCTCAGGAACCACATGGGTGGGCTCAGCCTGCTTCCCCCCACTCAGGTGTGCAGCCCTTCTCAGAGGCTTCCCAGGACCAGCCTAGGGTACATGAGCCACATCGCTGGGATGTCAGGGTTCTGCCTGGCCCTTTGCCTTGGCCTCTTTCAGGTGGCCAGCTGCTCGGTGTTCAGTGGTTGACCGTGTAGAGGATCAGTAGCCGTTGACCTTGGCTTAGGCCACTTGGGGAATTTAGAAGCTGCCCCGAACTCTTGGTCCTCTCTCATCATTCTGCCAGCTTTAGGCACCTCTGAGGTCAAACGAGATTCTATTTGGAAAAGAGTATGCAGTGAGGTAATGATAGCAACAGCAGGAATATTAATAATGCCTCTTATTGGTTGTTCGGCTTTTTCCTTTGCAAAGCGCCTCTAATGACTTTATCTCTCTTAACCTCACAGCCTCCGCTCAGGGGGTGCAGGTCCCTCATTCCATATCTGTGATGATGAAGTCTGAAAAGCTCTGAAAGCTAAAAGGCTCTGGGTAAGTTTGCAGCAAACTCATTTGGTAGCAAAACCTGATCTGAACTGATGTGAGGCTATATTTATCCTGCCTATTTTGAATATTCGTATGTTTTGCTGCAAAAATATTAATGTGTTTGATTACAGAGTGCTTCCCTAGACTCCTCTGGGACTGGTGAACATTATAGGCCCCATAGTTCCTTTCTAAAATCTGAACAGTTTGGATTTCTGAAGCAGCCAAGGGTTTTGGGTAAGGGATTGTCACCGTTATCAGCCCCAACTTACAGATGAGGAAAATGAGCTTTGAGTGAATGACGTACCCAAGGTCACATAGCTATAAATGGCTAGAGCCAGGAGCTCGGCTCGCCTTCTAATTCACAGTCCTGGGTGCTCCGCGCCAGGCCATATAAGCACATGGGCATTGCTCTTCTGGGTCAGATCCATCTGACCTAGTCTTTGGGTGCCAACACCATCCCTAAGATACCACCGTTGGAGGCTACAGCTCTGTTCCTTGACGTCAATCCTAAAGGTCAGGTGGAGCCCAGCTTCTCTTAATAGCTATTTATGGCTGCTCTGTCATTCACAGATTTGCCCAAATCCTTTCTGAAACCATTTCTATTTCCAGGAAGTATCCTTTTGGGGCGTGATGAATGACTTAAGTTTATAAGCTCGTGGGCTTCTGGAAATCTAGTCTGTTGGAGAGGTCATTGGTTGTGAAGAGAGGAAGATGGCTTTGTGGTGGTGTGTCCTGCCATTTTGGAGGTGGGGCCTCTACACTCAGCTCTGTATTTTTTGTTTTTAAACTCTGTCACTACTGTCGGTCTCTTTCTCATCCTGAGCTTTCACTTCTTCATTTGTGAAACCAGGCACTTGGATGAGCTATTTCTGGATTGTTGAACTCTTAAAAAAGTTCTCCTTTTGCCCCTTCTGCACTCACTTATATCTTCATGAAGCCCTTTTGGTTAATTGGATTTTGCTCTGGTTTGGCAGTCAGCCAGCTAAAATAGGGGGTCAGTTTGATTTGATTTTGTCTGCTCTGACTTCGTTTTTTAATACTTTAACCTGCTTAGGGTTACTGCGTCGTCTGGGATCTAGACTGAACTCTTGGAAATTTTGAAGATGAGTTCTTTTATTTTCTTTCTCATGGAAGAAAGTTGCCTGCTCTTTCATCTCGGTGAGAAGTCCCATTTTAATTTGCTGTCACTATTGGTTAGAGCTGCTAATTGCTGGAAGGAGAGGGGAAGAAAGCTTTAGTTCAGCAATACTTTCCCCCTCCTGCTTGTTCTAGGAAAACTACTTATGAATCTTTAAAATAGTGATTATCCTAAACTGTTAAAATCAAAACTCCATTCACAACTCTGATTTCTTGCTAATTCAGGGGAAAAACATTTCCCGTTATTTTAATTTTTAAAAATTAATGACTTTAAACCAAGTCCAACTGAAAGCCCACGTGTGAGACATACAAGTCTTGCTAAATGAATACGGGCGTGCCTCAGTTTGCCCATTGGAGGGTTCTGGAATTTTCCACGTTAAGTAAAGGTTTTCTTAGTCAAGTTCTGTTTTGGTGGTTTTAGGTGAAAACCCTGACTCGGTGGTAGTTATTTTGTTAGAAAGGAAAATTTATCATGGCATCCCCTCTCCCCCACCTCCAACCCCATGTTTTTCGCATAGTAAATGGGCGTTTTGAGCAAATTAGACTATGTGGGTCAGAATCCCGATTTCACCACTTACCAGCGGTGTGACTATGGTTACATGACTTAATCTCTCTGTGCCTGTTTGCTCATCTGTAAAATGGGAATAATAACAGTACCTACTCGCTGGGTTGTTACAGGAATTAATCAGTAAATATTTGTCACGTGCAAGGAAGGATGGCAGAAAGTAAACGTTTGCTGTTGTATTTTTGCTGCCACTGTTGGTGTGAAGCTGGCAGTGCAGGGTAAAATTTGTGTCCGTGTTGGTTCAGGTCCTGCTTTCCCCCAGAGGTGTCCGTTTATCCAGCACCTAAGAACCGCTGCCTCTGGCTCCGTGTGTTTGGAGCTGATTCACAGTGAGCACCTGCATTTTCCCCCAAAAGCTGATCTTTTGTAGCACGGTGGCCAGGGTACTCTTTGTCCCATTGACCTGAAGCCTGATGAGTCATTCCAGCCCTCATTTAAATTTATCTAGGCAGCACTCCACCGTCATCAGTTCCAGATGCCAAGGCGGCTCACTGATGCAGCGTCCTATTGCCTGTGCACGTGGTCAGGCCAGCAAATCACTGTGGTCGGGGCAGAGACGGAGAGTACAAACACCTTCTCACCCAGAGAAGTCTGAGCTTGTGGATGCGGTGTGTTCCAGAGCCCCTTTCCTTTCCCACCCCACAGCGCGGGATGCTTCCAAGGGAGGATTCAGCAAACGTCGCTTTGAGTGCTTGATACGTGTCAGGTTCTGTGCTAAGTGCATTCGTAATCAGAATCTTCTCAAACCCTCCAGCTGCCCTGTAGGGTGGATATTCATTTCCCATTCCCTGATGGGCAGAGGGGGAAGCCCGAGAGGTTAATGGACTGGTCCCTGGTAAGTCGGTGAAGGGTGGCACCAGGGTTTGTGCCCAGGTCTTCTGGCTTCACGTTCATGGTTCTTTCCGTAATGTCCTGCTTGGATTTTCAGCCCCTGATGGAGTCAAAGGGAAGGAGGGACACAGGAAGGACCAACTCATGTTCCCTGCAGCTGCTGCCCAGGAGGCGCATCGCTTGGCCGGTTCTGGCCTCCTGGCTTCCTCCGGTGGCTTGAAAGGAGGGAGGGAGAGTGCAGCTTACCTCGAAGGGTTTGTGTCTTTGGGGGCTGGGGCCACATGGGTCCATCATCTCTTACAGACATACAGAGAGACCAGCTTCCAGTGATAGAGGCCTTTTACGCTGACTCCAAAAACAGAAAAAGGGAGAGAAAAAAAAAAAACCCATTTAACAAAAATAAAAATTCCATGTCGTTAATTTCATGCCAGCATAATCAGAAATTCCCCTTTCTACTGTTTCCCCTTAAAAGCCCCCGTGTCCTTATTATGCTGGCTCAGTCTGGAAAAACTCTGGTTGGGTTTTGACTACATGAGGCTTATCTCTGCAGCTGCAAAGAGGGGATCCGGTACTTTATCGTCAGCACGGAAACTTCGGCTAAGAACTCGCAGAAACCTGCTTAATTCCATATTCCTAGCTCACTTTTCGGTTCTTGTCCTCAAGACCTGATTTTCTTGAGCAGGAAAAGATTGTGTTCAGCTTTGCAGTAGGAAGAATCCAGGTTAGATAAGAGAAGGAACTTCCTGAAACAGTGGGGCCTTACTGGCGAAATTATTAGAAGATGCAGTCACAGAAATCTTGGTGGGAGGAGGAGTTGTGTGCCAGTTGGAAGTGGTGTTTAGAGGTCTCCCCTCTTCAGGGCCATCTGGATCCCCCCAGGTGATAAGTAAGGACATACACACCAGGCATGCTAAGAATGAGACCCACACCATCACCCCTGTCTTTGCAGAGGGCGAGGTGTGTAGGGCAGGGGCACAAAGACCGATCTCAGGTAGACTTGGGTTTGAATGCTAGCGCCTGACTGTGAATTTGGGCAGATGGCATCACCTGTCCGAACCGTCAGGCTCCTCTTCAGTGAAGTGAGGTTAGCGCCTTACCTCTCAATGTGATTCGACCATGTTAAATGAGGTACCACGTCACGTAAAGCACACAGCAGGGACTCAGGTGTGAGGCCGCCTCCCTTGCTTCCCGCTTCTCCTGTGACCCGGCCTGACGAGGGAACCTCTCACTCCCAGCCCCAAGCCACCCTCGCCTGGCATTGGTCTCTAGGTGGATTAGCTGAGCGTTGTGATCTTAATGCCATTAGGCCTGCTGGCACAATTCTCCTTGCCATAGTGAGAAGCAGATGTGGCCGACCGTAATGGCCTTCGGTGATCCATCAGGCCCGGAGCGCTGGGGGAAACATCGTGAGTGTTAATTCGGGCGAGTCTTTTATGGTAGCTGGGGGAAGAGTGGAGGGATTGTTTGAAATGTATTTATTTAGGCCGTTCAGCAGGTTAGATGCTGCCGGGGGTCTCCCGTAGCTAAAGTCCCCTCCTCCCCCCCGCCCTCCTCTTTAAAGAAGGCCCCCTTCCCAGCCCTGAAGCCCAGGCCTGATTACTTCCAGAGTTGGAGAGACAACTTAGCAGGCTCTTGTTTCTTGCCGATGTACCTTATTAGTAGCACCTGGCATCATAACCCACTAATGGGAACCAGCGCTCTCCTCCTGCGTGGCCAGTGGCAAGTAGCCCTGTCAGCCGGAGCTCGCCATGCAAGGAAGCCCCTATTAGCTTTATGGTCAGGAGAACTTGTCCTGTTCAGGAAATGAATGCTGCCGCTAAAGGTCCGCGGCCCTGACCCTGGCAGCATAACCTGTGCGGGCCGGGGAGACCCCGCTCAGGATGCTTGGGATTTCAGCCCCTCTCTGGTTCTTGTCATATGTAAAGAGGGAATCACTGTGGTATGTTGCAGCCTTGAACTTTTGATTTATTCAGCGAGAGCGACTTAACCATTTCCATGCCTGGACGGCTGTGTGGTGACAGAGCTGAGGGTGTGTGCCTAGGTGTCTGGGGCGGAGGACGGAGTCCCTCATGCTGGCCGGGGTTGTCTCTGGGATTCAGGGGAGGATGCTTTGCTTGCTTTTGCCTTCCCGGAGCGTCAGGATGTTCTGGGGGAGGTTGTTGCCTGCAGAACGGTGGGAAGCTGGGCGGCGTCGCGTCTGCAGTGGAAGCTGGGTTTGAATTTATCCTCTGCCTGTTTGGAGCTCCGCCATAGATACCTACCCACCTGCTTCCTCATTGCGAGGAAGTCAATTTCATACTTGCTGCCATGATGTTGTTCATAGGACGGTGCACACGGGACACCCAGGGCCATGCACGTGGCATGGTCTCAGGGCACAGTGTTGGAAAGGATGTGCGTTTCCTTTATTCTCATCATAAAATGTTTTTTTAAATGGAGAAGAATGGCAGAGCACTTTTTTTTTCCTTTTCACACATCAAGACCATTTTTCCCCCTCATCACAGCCTAGAATCTTTATGGAAAGACTACTTACTTAGGTGGCTTCTTCTTCTGTATTTTTCAGCCCGTGAGTAATGTTTCTAAATGTGATTTTCATGGAAAATAGCAGCGTTTGACCTCATTCTTGAGGGGAACTTTGGCCTGACTTTTTGAGAAGAGACGTTGGTGTGTTGTCTGGCAAACGGATGCGTCACTTTTGCTGCTGTTGCTGCTGCTGCCTTTTTTAAAGGCCCCTGGTGACAAAGGAGTGAACTACACCGAGTGTCGCCAAGAAAGGGTGGGCCTGTGCGGGGAGGGCTTGGACAGGACACCTCCTTCAGGAACTTCAAAACAAAGCTGTCCCTCTGTCTCTGGCATTTATGGCATCGTTGACAGTAGTTCAAGGAGAAATAAAAATAAGTTCCTACCGAGTACGGGGATGGGTGCAAAGAGTAAAGGAGAGACGTGGTCAGCGGTGGCGGCAGCTGGACCTGGAGTCTTGGGGAATGGGACCCTGGCTCATCGCTGGGCACATACACACCCTCAGGAGGTACTTCTCACCCCCTCAGTCCTCTCTGCATCCTTTCAAGTAAACAGCAGCTCTTGCCCCTCTGCGAGCAGGTGAAAGCTGCTTCGAGGGCGTTCACAGAGTAGGGATTGGAAACGTTCGCTGCAAAAGTGAAATCGTGACAGTTGTCCCCTCGATGCTCTGCTAAATTAAGGATCCGCTAACATTTCTGAGTCTACCTCCCTATATACCCCACCCCCGTCCCCTTGGCAGAAGGGATAAAGACGGTACCTAAAAACAACGTGAAGCCGCTGCTAAATCGAGTGACTCTAAAAACATTTTTCTTCCTTGAAGTTGAGCGTGGAAAACCAGGGCTGGACTTGCAAGCACTGCAGACCCGTTTAGGGCCCAGCGCTGGCCCCTTCCTCAATTCCTAGCACAATGGTTTTCATTGCCACCGCTCCCCCTCCTTCCCCCCTTCGTAATTATCCACTATTTTACTTTTTGTGTCCTGACAGCTACAGAGTGGGTTTTGTTTTTTGAGCTGAGTAGCTGCTAAATATTCCCCAGCAGCCAGATTCAATGGCTCAAGGGGGGGGGATAGGCCAAACCTTGGCATCCCCTGTTGCAAAAGTGAAAAATATTTCTGTTTGCAGTTAATTTTAGTGGCAAGCAGATCATGTTAACTGGATGTAATTGCTTCCAGATATGGCGGAGGGTTTTGTGTGTTGAGATGAAGGGTCTGGTAAGTGCTTACTTCCTGTGTAAATTAGCCTATTCCATTCAGGCTTTCATTCTGGCCAGCCCTGGATTCTGTCATTCTCCCATTTTCCCCCTCCCCAGCCCGCAGCCTGGTGTGAGAAGCAGCTTGCTCCGTCCGCCCGTCCGAGTGCAATTCTTTTGTCACTTGGAGCCACTAACCTCTTGGTGCTTGATGTGAATTTGCCCTTAAAATAATTAGAAGGATTTGAAAAGATGCCACCTGGACCCACTTCTTGCTGGGCAAAGGCAGATTTGCAGAGCCCAGGGGCAGCTAGTATCTCCTGGTCACGTGGATGGTGTCTCAGAACCCAGAACTCCCGGTTTTCCTTGGATTTTTTCCCCTGCTGCCCTCTGACCCCTACTCCCACCTTGGAGAATACCTTTTTCTCCCTTTCTGAACAAAGCACATTCCAGCGGGTCTGAATCCCAGAAAAATGAAACGGCTGTTGCGAGGAGGAGAGGCTTGTGGCCATAGAGAGTTCTATTAGATACGAAGCCACCACTCTTGCAGAGCAGGTTGGACCAACACACACACCTGCCCCTTCCTGCAGAAAGGGAGAGGCAGATCCACCCAGGGGATCTTCTCCAGGTTCCTGTGGGTTTCCAGGGTTGGAACCGAGGAAAAGTGTTAAGATCCGAGTTCTCCTAAATTCCGATTTTGTCCTGTGGCCAGTCCCACATTCTTAGTGCTATTTGCATAAGAGATTGCTGTTTATCTTCCTATATCAACTCCACTGATAACCCCTGTGGTCTGTTTAACAATCTATGAGGAGTAGATGACTTGATAAATGCTAGTTTTTCCAATATGCAAAGATAAACTGTTGGGGTCAGGGTGAGGGGTGGTATTAGGAAGGAGAGACCGGGTGGGGAGCCAGGACCCTCTTTCAGATTGGGGTGGAGATGTGTGAAGGCACCTGATGGCAGAAAACAGGTATCTTGTAAAACACAGCAGCTGCATTTATCACACAGTTTATCAGCTTCCTGCCCTCCCCTACTTTTCTGCCCCTTCGTGTGGACACGCAGCCTCTGCGAACATTTCGCTGAGCGGGCTGTCAGTGCCCGAGTTCATGCAAGAGGGAGAAGGGTGTAGGCAATCTTTGCCTCTTCAGTTCCTGCTGTTTTCTCCCTTAATCCTCTCCCACTCCCACAAGTTGTTGGCCGATAAGTAATGTGTGCTTACTAAAAATACGTAAATCTGAAATCTTAAATGGGTGGACTTTTCCCACCTGCCCTGAATTTGCTTCTTTAAGCAGAGCGCCGGGTTCTGGAAGAAGCGAGGTGAAAAGAAAACTTCTGACCCCATCACCTAGTCAATAAGCTGTCTGAGAATCAAACAAAAGAGTTTGGACTGGCTGCTAAAGCTAGGAACCCAACTGATAGCTTTGTTTTGATGTCCTTGTAATGTTTGCAGATCACGGAGGGTGCTATTTAGAGCAGGGGGTATCTACCAGGACAGACTTACTGGGAAGTTGAAACAGCGAGCACAAAGTCCGGGAGATGCTAAAGATAGTGAAATACAGCCCGGGAATTGGGGAGGGGATGACGGTTCCTCACGCAAGGAAAGAGGCTCTCCGGGACGTTACGGAGGTGGGGTTTTCTAGGGACGGTGTGCAGTGATGGAAGAGTGAAGGCTTCAGAGTGAGGCATCCTGGATGAAAACCCAGGCTCCAGAATTTACTAACTGGATACCTTAAACAAGTTACTTGGCCTTTCTGAGCTTTCTGAGCCCTCATTTCCTTGTTCTGTTAAAAAAATACGGGGCTAATACCTTTTAGGTGGTTATGTGAATAAAATATGTATAAAGAGGGAATTCCCTGGTGGTGCAGTGGTTGCCACTGGACGCTCTCACTGCTGTGGGCCCGGGGTTCGATCCCTGGTCAGGGAACTAAGATCCCACAAGCCATGCGGTGCGGCCAAAAAAAAAAATTATAAAGTGCATAACAGAGTGAAGGTAGTTTGTAAACGGGCACTACTGAGCTTTAGAACCTGCCCTTTTGGCCCAGGGGAGCAACTATGAAAGGAACGAGTGAAATCTTTTGTTTTGGGCACTGCTAAACTGAGGATGGTACTGACCCTGTGCTAGCAGCCAGCAGGTGAAATAATAGGTGAATAAGTTGAGTGCATTGTGAATATAAAGGTCTCCATTTGTGAAGTGCTACTGCCCTTCTAAAGAAGCCTTCGTATCTAATGAGTGATCACTTAATCCTGTGATGCAGCCACGGCCCCAAGCACTTTAGAAATCTTTCGGAATCCTTTCCAAAGTCTGTGCTACATTCTTTTGCCTTGTCCTTTGGGAGGGTAGATTTGACTTTTGGAAATGGTCAAAATAATTCCGTGACAAATCTGGTGAATATAGTGTGTGATGACATTGGTGACCGTGGGCTGACTCTGAAGGTAGATGTTTGGAAAGAGTGTGTAGAGAGGGCTTGTCAGCTCAGCCCCCGGGAGGTGCATGTTGGCCTTACTTCTTTGGGTGGGAGGTGAACAAGGCCAAGGGGCTTGTGATTTCCAACCGCTGTCCCAGAAGGAGTCGCTGTCACTGATCCCCCCACCATCCCCCAACCCTGGGCCTGGGGCAGACTCCTCTCATTGCTGGTGTGTTTCTGCACTTGTGGTTTGGCCTCCTGTGAGTTTGGGCTCCCAAGAGGCACTTCTGGTGTTCAAAAATCTAGACCACCACGAGTCAGTGTTGCTTGCAGTCAGGAAGGATGGATCGAGTTCTGACACATACCCTCCAAGGGGGTAGGCACAGGAGGCTTGGGGGCCTGAATGTGAATCCTGACTTCATCTCTTGGGGAGGCTCTGGCAGGTGAAAGGAGCTTGTGTATTAAAATCCTAGCCTGGTGCCCGGCACATCCTCAGCATGATTAGTCCCCTTTTCTAACAACCTTACTTGTCCTGAACACCTGGAGGGTGGAGGCAGGAATATTTGTCTTTCCTCTCCGTGGGAACCACCACTGGGCTGTCAGTTGAGCTCAGATTCACCTTGGGATTGTCCAGTCTGGATCTTTGGTGACCTGGCTGAGCAGGGGCATGGTGCTTAGGCCCTCTCTCCCTCTCTCTCCTCTCTCTCTGCATTATTTATAGTAAACCATATTAGAACCGAGTGTTAAAGTGGAAGGATGAGTCATTCCATTGAAACCATTGATGACATAAATAAAAGCGAAATGCTTACTGGATCTGTGAAAGTATACACATGTGGGAAGAAATTCAGGCCTAACCAGAGGGAAGTTAGTTATTGAAAATCCATTTTCGGTATCTGCTTTCTCCCTTCTATTTACTTCCGATCCATATTCAAATCCTGGCTGTCATCCTTCCTAATGAGATGGACTGGCTTATTCACTCCCTGGGGTTTGTTTGTTTTGGGAAGGTTGAGGAATAGTGCAAGGGGGGAGGGGGATTCTGCGTGCCCCCGACTTCATCCCTCTTCTCATCACCTGTTGAGGGAAAGCACTCAGAGCTCTCCATCTGCTTTGCAGCTGTGGGTTCTCAAGATGACCAAGAATCATAAACTGTTAGAGCTGGAAGAGCCCATAAAATTGTTTATTTCCACATGCTCATTTAGGGTGGAATAAGTGGAGGTCCAGAGAGGCTCTGTGATTCGCCCAAGGTCACACAGCAAATTAGTAAGGACTAGAACGCATATCTCTCGTTCCCTGCCTACATTCTTTCACAAACCTCCCTGTGACTGCCGAGGTCTGCTCCCCGCTTCCACCAAGGAGGAGATAAGAATAGAGTCTGACTTGAGAGCAGTCTCAAATCTTTGGATATGCTGGGTGGATTTTTGGCATGGTGACTGGCCTCGTGGGGTACTCATTAACCTCGGTACTGCTCAGCCTCAGTGAACTGATGTGCATTGAGTCCTTTAGTTTTACCGGCAGTGCACTGCTGGGGGTTTAAGTATTCGTAAGACCTGGGACTTGCCCTTGAGGAGCTTATAATTTGAGCAGAGAGGAGCTAATACTTAAAATGTATATGTGTATGTTGATACCTATGAGAGAAAGTAGAAAATGGAAAGATTATGTTAGATATACAGAAAAAACACAAGGCAATTCAGGGATGAAATGCCTTCCACCTGGAGGGGTTCATTTTTTAAAATATTTTTTTATCTATCAGTTTTATTTTTTGGCTGCATTGGGTCTTAGCTGCGGCACTCGGGATCTTTGCTGAGGCATGTGGGATCTTTCGTTGTGGCGGGTAGGCTCCAGAGCGCGCGGGCTCTGTAGTTGGCGGCACGCGGGCTTAGTTGCTGCACGGCATGTGGGATCTTAGTTCCCGGACCAGGGCTCGAACCCATAGTCCCCTGCGTTGGAAGGCGGATTCTTAACCACTGGACCACCAGGGAGGTCCCTCATTTTTAATTTGAAAGAATTTGTTGAACACTTACTGCGTGCTGGCCATCAGGTTAGGCCCTGGGAATTCAGTGGGGAGTAAGAGAAACAGAGCCTCTGGCCTTTGTGGGGCTTTCTGGATGGGGGAGAGGGAGATTTAGCTAGCGTTCCTATCGTTGCAATTGTGATAAATGCTAGGATCCTGGGTAATACAACTTCCTTTGGCTGGAATGAGGGTGATTAATGCTGGAATGGTAGGTTGGGGTCAGATGGAAGTGCCAAAAAATGCCAGACCAGGGGAGGGGACAAGGCAGGGTGGAGGGGTGACGAGAACGTGGGCGGACCTGAGGGCAGATTTTCATGCCGCCACTTGCAAACTCTGATCTTGGCCACATGCCTGAAACACTGTGAACCGTGGTTTCCTCATCCCTACGGTGGCGTTATCATGTGGGGTATCACGGGGGCTAGCCTGAGGGTTTCAGATAATGCAGTTAACACATTCTGCACGGTGCCTGGAACAAGGTAGTTGCTCAATAAGTATAACTGTTGTTAGTTTGGAGACTTTATCCTGGGGCAGTTGGGAGCCTTCGAAGGTGTTTGAGAAGGAGAGCGTCGCAGCCCGAGCTCTCCATGCTGATTGTTTTGTCCACCTGCGTCCTGACAGCCTATATCCCGCTACCCCGGCTCTGTTTCTGCCTTCAAGAATGAGTCTGAAAAAAGAGGTTGTTTAGCGGGTGATCATCAGCCCCTCTTCCTGCGTCTCGTATCCGGCGTCTACCGAGATTTGATGAAATGACAGGAGATGGACCCTTGCCGTCTCTTCTCGGTGGGCAGAGGGCCTGGGAGAGGGAGGGGGGCTGGGGAGAGGGGACTCCAGCCGTGGGATCAAAGGAAATGACACCACGAAGCTGGCCAGCCAGACTGTTACTGGCTCTCTAACTCTCTTTTAATAGAAACCTGAAGGAAGGTCTGAGCTCAGCCTAACCGTCCGTCGCCCCGCTTGCCTCCCTGATAGCGAGTCGAGGGCCGGTATCTCCCGTGGGCCAGTCTGGGCTGTGGTTGGAGCCCGAGGCAGTGTCTGCAGAGCGACAGCGGCTCGGGGAGATAAGGGCCGCGTTGTGTAAGAGGGGCTCGGTCTGTTGGCCCCGCGGCTCCCGGCCCCTGGTTAACTGCTAACCTCAACGGAGGAGCAGGGCCCTTGCTGGGAAAGGCCGTTCCAGGGCCCCTCGCTGGTTCCACTGATGCCTTTTTGTGGTTGGATAAAGGAAGCTCATGTAGGCCGCCCACAGTGCACACTTGGGCTTGGGCTACGGGTGTTTGGTTGTTTTGTTTTTCTCCTTTGTCTTTCTTAAAAAAGAGAAGCTGAAAGGGGGGCAGTCTTGCTCGGCACCTACCCCCCGTAACCCGAAACAACGAAAAACAAGCAGTTCCTAAACCGGGCGGGAAAGACATCCTCCTTCCCTGCCTGACATCCCCTGGTCCCCAGAGGCCAGCTTGAAGAATTTGGTTTGGGAGACTCTGGGTCTTGAGTAGAAGCCCCTGTCCTGGAACCTCAATACCAGGCCAGCTTTTCTAGTATCCCAGTAGCTGGGTCCGGGGAGCTGTGGTAGAAAGTACATTGTGCTTTACTTACCTTCTTCCTTCTGTCTTCCCCAGCCACTTTCAGAAAGGATAAGTGAGCCATAGTGCTGTGTCCCCCGCCCTTTAAGGAGCGATGGAACCCAGTACCCTGGTTTCTGGCATTGCCCTGTTGTGATGGGCAGTGGGCTGGAAGGGACTTTGGCGGCCAGCCCCCATTCTGAGGCTCTCATGTGCTCCATGCCGCCTAGCCTCTTCCCAGGAGAGGGATGTTACTGTGCCCTGAGCAGCCAGTTCTGTTTCCAGAGGTTTCTTAACACCCCACCACTACTTCTGCTCTCCGGAGTCACAGAGACTGTGGGCCACAGCCCTTCAGATACTTGTAGGGTAGCTACGTGTCTTCCTTATTTAGGCAGTGGTTTCCCATATACCATGATTTTACTCCCTTTCACCATTCTCATAACCCTCTTTTAGGTACTTCCAGATTTGTAAATTTTACGTCACTCCAGACATCAGAGGGATTACATGCAGTGACATAACCAGGTGGGTTTGACCAATATGGGGAAGGACCAGACACTCACCTCCATTGTTTAAGATGTTATACTTCTGCTAATAGCTCGTCTGGTGTCTCCCTTCTGTTCTTTCCATTGGATATCCTGAGGTTATCTCCCTTGCTCTCGGCTGTCTGATTGCTCCCAGAGATTGCAGTGATTTTTTTTTTTTTTTTTTTTTTTTTTTTTTTGCAGGGGAGGGAAGTGGGGGGTGATTAAGAATCAGGAGTTGGATGGGAGATGATCTCGCTTTGAATATTAGCCTGAATGGATGGTCATTTGCAGGCTTGGTGGTTGCTCCATGCCCACTGCAGGGGTCTGGCTCAGGGATGGTCAGGGGAGGGAAGGTGGTGATTTAAAAGATTCGAGGTGGTGGCTTATATTGATTTTTAACTTATCTGACCCTTTAGCTAGAGGCTGCTCTTCCCTCAAAGTGTCTAACTAGCTGTGACTTAAAGCAACAGAGAAATGTATATCATCCCTTCCTTTGCATTAATTAGGGCTGGGAAATTCATTATGTAGAGGGATAAGTGCTTCTGAAGAGGGAGGCTTCTGAACCAATTTAGAGATCTGTGGCCAGACTGCGTGATTCCCAGGTAGCAGGTCGGGGTGGGGGAGAGTTGATGAGACATGAGTGGTGAAAGGAGTGATGGAGGGTCAGGAAGGCGAGGCACCCAGAGCCCTGAGCAGCCAATTCCGGATCAGATGCCCTCCTCCAAGGGGGCCCCAAGTTAGCAGTCCTGGGAGCAGGCTTACCCTGGATCTTCTAGGAATGTTGCTTTCTAGGTTTAAACTACATTGTTGAGATTAACTGCTGCTCAGGCACATGGTCTGGTTAACCAAGGGTTAAATCCTACATCCCCTTTAGTCGTAAAGCCAGTTACAAATCTGCCATGGAGCCCTGCCTTCCTGCCTTGGTAGGCCAAGTCTAGAGGACCTACCAGAATGATTGGTGAGTGAGGACCCTACCACGGTGATTCTGTTCTGAAGCTGTAGAGGCATGGGCAAGTGAACGGAGCGTGTAGTACCCCTCACCCCCCCAGGAATTCTCCAGAGGTTATGTTTTCGATGAAACCTGTGATAACTAGCT
The DNA here is from genome assembly GCF_028021215.1 of Eschrichtius robustus. Lineage (NCBI taxonomy): Eukaryota > Metazoa > Chordata > Mammalia > Artiodactyla > Eschrichtiidae > Eschrichtius > Eschrichtius robustus. The sequence goes on along the minus strand of NC_090834.1, from coordinate 18,405,767 downwards.
TTTTTATTTGCTAGTTTATCCTAGAACGGAGGCCCTGTGGCCCACAATGAACAGTACATTTTTCATCCTGACCCAGGGCGCGCACAAACATACCTGAAACCAGAGGTTCAATGGAACTCTTATTTATCTGTACTATATGCTGTGGACTCTGATATTTTCTCTTCCATTTTGTCTCTCCTATTTCATTTAAAAATGTTAATCAAGACCCACTAATGGATTGTCATGCATAGTTTAAAGAGCACCCCAATATAGTGAGGATTCAGCCATAGGTATTCAATTCCAAAAACATTTACTGAGCACCTACCATATGCTAGGTGGTTGCTAAATGCTGGGGGGTAGTGCACAGATATTAATAAAGCCCCTTAAGCGCTCACAGTGAAACAAATGATAGCCACACACACACACACACATATATATATGGCTATGTGTGTGTGTATATCAGACATATGCTCAATTATTATATTAGTGAGGTACTGGGGGAGCACAGGAGAGGAGTTGAACGACTCTGATCGAAGCTCCAGGAGGGCGTCATGGAGGTGGTGGCATTTGTCTAGTCCTTGGAGGATGGCAAGGCTTTGGAGAAGTAGAGCTAGGCTCTGTCATTTCTAGTTAGGAGGTGAGAAAAGGTGTGACAGTGTATGAGTTGGGGTGGAGGGCCCGCAGACAGCTCAGTGTGCTGGAGTGGGGGATGGGTGTGGGATGGATGGGAGAGCAGGCGGGAAAAATGGATTGAGGCCAGGTCACAGAGTTCTTTGAATGCCGTGCTAGCAATTGTGGACCTTTTCAAGGTTGAGTCGGTTGGAGGTTGGGTAACTGCGATTTCAGTAGAAGACAGACCTGGGAGAGGTGAGGAGGCCATGTAGCCACGCTAAGCCCCCTCCGTTGCCATCCAGCCTTCTCTGAGTAGTTGGGGGTGGAGGTGGGAGTGGTGAAGAGCTTTGCAGGCAGCCTGGATGGGATGCTGACTCTTTTTCTGACATTCTTTCCCATGCTAACTCCTGCCCACGGTCCACGCCTCACTTTGGAGGAGAGAGCTGCCCATGGAGCCCCCTGGCCAGCGACATTGAACGGGCCCCATTGGACCAGGCTCACACCTGTCCTTTCTCACATTCAGGCTCAACCCTTGGCAAACATGACGCAGCAGCGCAATCTCAGCCCTGGGCCTCCCAGAAGTCAGGCCGCTTCCAGGAGAGCAGGGTTTGGAATGAAAGTGCTTTTGTTTTGGGCGTTTTCTACTCCCCCACCCCACCTGGGTTGTCCTTCTCTCTCTCCGTGGTCTCCAAGTCGGGCCTCTTTGGGAAGCCTCATGTCACCGTTCGGCCCTCCGGCTTGCCCCTCGTTTGTCTCTGGCAGCGTTTCTAAGTGGGCACCATTTCATGATATGCTCCACTGCCTTCTTAGGCGGCTCTCTGGGCTTGTGTTTTGTCTCCCCAGCTATGGCACAGGCTCTGTGAGGGTGGCGATCGTGGTTTATCCATCCTCTCTCCCTGCACTACCTGACGCCTTGCTGAACACACGGCAGGTATCGTAGCTAAGTGAGCACCCGCTCTGGACTAAGCCCTTCCTGTGCATTAGTACGCTCCATCCTCACAGCCACCCACGGGGTGGGTGCTACTGCCAGAATACTTGGGTGCTTAGAGGTTCACTCTGCCTAGCTTTGGACTTCAGTTCGTCTGCCCCAGGGTGCTCCTTGGACCATTTCAACCCAGCTTTCATCAGGGTGACTCTGTTGACGCTGTTCTTTCAAAGCTCGCCTGTGACCTCCTAGTTCTCGAAAGCAGTGTACCTTCCTGGACTCTTAACATCGATCCCCCTGCCCACCCCCCTCCATATTTCCTGAAACTCCCTCCCTAGAGGCAGTGTGATCTAGTGCATGGAGTTCTGCAGGATCTGTGCTTGCCTTTTTTTTTTTTTTTAATCTTTATTGGTAAAGTTTTTTCATTAAAAATTTTTTTTAATTGAATTATAGTTGATTTACAGTGTTGTGTTAGTTTCAGGTGTACAGAAAAGTGATTCAGTTTTGTGTGTGTGTGTGTGTATATATATATATATATATATATATATATATATATATATATATTCTTTTTCAGAGTCTTTTCCATTATAGGTTATTACAAGATGTTGAATATAGTTCCCTGTGCTATAAGTATGTCCTTGTTGGTTCTCTATTTTATGTATGTTTGCCTCTTGTTGAGGGGCAAACACTTTGGCTCCCATAGTCTATTTCCTCATCTGCAAAGTGCTGGTAGTTTCTCCTCTTCACAGGAGAGGTGGGGGGCTGTCAGTGTGTGTCTGTGGTCGCTGAATGTGACCCTGTCATCCCACAATGGAGGTGTTTCCTCAGATGATGTCCTTACTGTTTCTCCTCTCTCTCCAGTCTCTTTCTTGGCCATCTCATGGTTTCCGTGATCGCCTCTCTGTGGATGACTTCCAGATCTCTGTCTCTAGTATTTTTGTCTTCCTTGTGTTGCCCACATGCCTTTCTAGCTGCCTGCTGGGTACACCAACCAGTCCTGCCAGAAACTAGAACTTGGTGTGCGTTGGGCTGAGTTCAGCACTGTCCCTCTCGGATCTTCTCCTCTCTGTCCTCAGATTCTGCCAGAGGCTCTGCCCTCTTCTCCAGACCGTGGCATCGTCTGTGGCTCCTACCTTTGCCTTCCCCGTAGCCCTTTGCCCTTCCAGCCCATCTCCTCACTCTCACTTAACCAGATGGTTATCCCAGTCTCCTAACCAGCCTTCCTGCAGCGCCCCCGACTGTGGCTTATCACCACATCCTCCCGAAGCAGAGCTCTGATCGCGTTGCTGCCCTGCTCAGAAAAACCCACAGTGGCCATTGCCTGTTCCGGAGAATCAACTAGAGAATTCTTAGCTTGGTGTTCAGGGCCATCAAGGATCCTAGATTCCACCTACGTTTCTCTGCCTCTTCCCTTTCTCAGCATGTGCCTTACACCCCTCAGGAGCAGGGACCATCTTTTTCATGTCTGTTTCATGTCTTTTAGTCCGTCATCCAGCATATGGCAGCTCAGTACAGTCTGCTGTTGTGTCCGACTCTTTCTTTCCTTCACTTGCCATGACTTCTCCACTCATCACAACAGGGCCAAAGCTTTCAAGCTCAAGCACCAATGCTGCCTCCTCACAGCCTTTCTTGACGCATCGTCCCCTTGGCTTCCAATGGGAAATAAAATGCCCTCCTTTGAACTCCCATCCAAAGGCGTATAGATAAAACTTGATCTTTATCATCGCCACTTCTGTCGATTTCTTCCCTCAGACACCTTAAGTTTCTGGGGGTAGGACCTCAGTGCTGTTCAGTTCCATAGCCGTCCCTACCCCACTCCTTCCTCCCCCAGAGCCCTGCGCCGTGCCCTGGACATTGTAGGTGTTCCACGAATCTTGCCGCTTAGTGAATTGGAGGTTGTCTGATGGATGGTGGCATTATTATGAAGCAGAGGTGGGCTGAGCTTTCTGAATATCTGCAATGCGGTACTAAGGGTTGGTTAACCACCGGGGTAAAGCTGGTAGGAAGGCGAATCCAGAAAGCAGGCTCAGGCCCGGGTATTATCAAAGCAGAACCATCTTTGCTTTGGAGCTTTTCCTTTTCTCTTTGCTTTTTTCTGTCCCCCCGCCCCGCTTTTTTGATCAGTGCCAAATTTGTCCTAATTGGCATCTTTATTATGGCAGGAGTAGGCCAGGCAGGAGCGAAGGGCTGGGGGAGCGTGCACGCTGTGTGAAGGGAGGTGGCTGGGGGCTGCACGCACAGTGCCTTGTTGTGCAGGCGCAGGTATTGCCGGGTGACAACTAGCAGGTTCCCTGGGCCAAGGACCACGAGCCCCTGCCACTGGATGCTCCCTCCCCTTTCCTTGCCCTCCAGCACTCCCAGAGGGGACCCACATTCCAACGAGAAGCAGTCCTTGGGGAACAGGCATCATGGAGAGCTTTGCTGGGAGAGGCGGCAGGGCTCAGGGGGTGAACGTTCGCTGGTTCCGCTGTCGGGGTCTCCCTGTGGGTTAAGGGAACCTTGGAGGGGCTGATCCTGAAGGGAAGGACTCAGAGAAGGACTTCTCATCTGCCCCTGCTCGCCTGGTGAGCGCGGTTGTACCACTGCATTGAATTCCATGCCGTCTCTTCAGTAAGACTGAGGGCTCTTTGAGGGCGGGGACTGTGGCTTGTTCTTTTCTTTACTCCAGTCCCCAACCTGGCACGAGGTGGTGACCCATGATGTGTTCAGCAGGTTGAGTTGTAGAGGGCACCTCTGATCCCCAAGACCCAGCGAGGGAATCAGGCCTCTGTGGCTCTTAGAAATCTTCGCCTCTCCAGACCAGGCTTGGACGGGGACAGGCAGAGGCTGCTGAGTTAGCTGGTGAGGAAGCAGAGGGGATGACGATCTAGCTACAGCCCTAAAGTGCCCACTGGGGAATCATCCAAATTTTGCATCTGTGCTTGTCAAAGTGCTGTGTGTTCTCTGCAGGATTCGTGGACGTGGCGCAGGTATGAGCTGGATCCGGAGACGAGAGGGGCAGGGAGGCTGGGTTGCTCCTCCCCTTTTCCCTCCTTTAGACTCGGCAGGTAAATCCCAAGGTGTTTGCAGTGTAAAGGTCCCGGGGTTTTATAGGCACCCGGCTGGCAGGTGCGGGTCTATAGCTCCACTTGGGGCCTCCCTGGGGCAGCCAGCCAGGCTCAGGGCAGGAAATGGCTGATTCTGGGTCACTTGGCTGCTCTTGTTTGCTGCTGAGTTTGTTCCTGTAATCAAGATCTTAGATCTGGAAGGGACACGAGGAGATGATCTAGTTCAGCTCATGGCTTTCAGGCAAGAAAAGTGGTATTAATAGTCTCATGCCCATTTCATGGGCAGGTACCTGAAGGCCCAGAGTTGATGGAGTGGTCTCATAAGTCATTAAACATGGCTGCCTCTGATCTTCTCTCCTGGTCCCTGCCACGACATGCTGTGGACGGTTGCGGGGAGAGGTATCACCTCCCTGGTGAGGTGCATTTTCTGTGGGGTGAGGCCATCCTTGTCACTCAGGGCCTGAGAGGGCCAGGAAGAATGTCCTCGCTTTATTTCTAGGGGCCTGGTGCAGAGAGGGTGGCAGGAAGACAGGGTGGCCTCTTGAGCTTTGGGGTTTCTCTGAGTTGAGGCCTTGCCTGGCTGGCCCTGGGAGGCTCTTGGTGGCTTGAGGAGCGAAGTAGGAGGCCTGGCCTAGCCCTCCCCTCCACCGGCCCCGCATCACAGAAATGCCTGGACTTCCCGGCGGTGAGAAGGTAGTTTTGGAGAGCCTGTGTGCCTAAGGCCTCGTCTGGGGCTTGTCTGAGGTCTGGGTAAGAACTGTGGCTTAGAGACCCAGCCTTTTTGTCCCTCAATCCTGGGAAACTCGTTTTCAAACTTAAAAAAAGGACTTCATTTTCTTGGATGCTGTGTGGGGTGGCCCTGGCCTGTCATGGACAGAGGTCTGAGACTTCCTCCGCTTTCCTATCCAAGATAGGGGTGTATGCCCTGTGGCTGCCCTGCCCTTTCTCATGAGATAGCTTGTATCCCTACCAGACTCTGAGATTGTTTCTGCTTTCTTCTGCAGCGTTTTATCTCTGTGGGAAATTTAAGCAAAATGTATCTGACCTTGTTGTTTCTGCTTGTTTGTTTTGTCCTCTAAGTTTCAGATTTCACACCCCGCCCCCAAGGTGGAGTTACTGAAAATCACAGTGGGTGTTACAGGGCGGTTAAAGGTCCTTATATCCTCCTATCTGGCTGCGGAGAGGACAGGCAATAGACATTTAGTAAAGGACCTTTCACCATATTCTCATGTCTTTCCCCGGCAACCCCTAAGCTTGGTCGAATAGCGGATAGATGTGAATTCTCAACTCCTAGCCTGTGCATGCCAACTTCCATAAATGCAGTGCTGACTGGCTATGGTCTGAGCAGCTCCAGGGGGGTTTGGCCTCTGTTTTCTCTATGTATGTGAGTTGGGTTGCTACTTCTGTACTTCTTTGTGCCTTTTTCCTTTTCCCCAGTCTTACCTTTCCTTCTTTCTTTGCTTTATGTTCTTTTGTAAGTATGTAGCTGTACCTAGTGTGATATGGTTCCTTTCTGCTTCTCCAGCTTGCTGAGACAGTGTCCCGTGGCTGCGATCAGGGTGGACTCCAGTCTCTCTGCCAACTCCCCTTCTCCTTGCTTTTGTCCATTTGGCTGGACAAAGAGAACAAAACCAAATGGCCTCCCCTCCCCCTCTCCGCAACCAGTCACGCCGTGGTGTTCTGAGCTGATCTTCCTGCAGCCATTTAAACACGTGCTTAAATGCCTAAAAGTCATAGCGACTGGCCAGGCCCGTGCACCCCTCCTCCCTGACACCCCCAGACCAGCCAGGGCCTCATCCTTCTGTCTTCCTGCCCTATGGTGCCCGGCGGGCGCGGGGTGGTGGGGTAGAGCGGGGCCTCTGAGGCTGTGCTGACCAGCAGCTCTGTTACAGCAGAGGAGCAGGAGGGCTGGGGCCCGGGGCGGGTCAGACAGGCCTCTTTTATTTACAGTACTCTCTTTCACGGCCCCAGTGAAACAGGAGCCCCGAGAGGCTGCAGTGAAAGGGCACTGTGTTTGTGCACTCAGGCCTTCCAGGGCTTGCTACAAAAGGTGGGGACACCCGGAGCACTGAAGGGCTTTTTGTCACCGGCAGTTTGGCCTGGGGTGGCAGAGGGCGAGAGTGCAGGGGTCGCTGCTGGGATTGTGAGCGTGTGCGTGTGTAGACAGCTCTCAGCTGCTCCTTAGAGCTGATTCTGTGGTCTGGGGTTGCGGCGGGGAGGCACTGTGTCTTGATCCTCTCGATTCGTTGTAGCAAAGCATTCCTTTCTCCCTCATGTTTCTCCTGACGGTCCACTCGTCTCACATGAGCTACGGTTCAGGGTGTAAAGCGTAGAGGAGATCCCACTCTCCTTCCCTCCCTCTCCTCTCTGAAGAGCAGCTTCATGGGCGGCGATCAACTTCTGCGAGCTCTCAGATCCTTGTAGCTGCCATTTCCTGATTCCTCCTCCCCGCCCCCCCCCCCCCACCATGTTATCCCTCTGAGCCTTAGTTTGCCCATGTCTAAAATTGGGGCAGTGTTAGCATTCACCTAATACATAGGGTTGTTGTATGGACTGCGTCCGCTAACACGTGGGATTGGCTCGCACGGGGTTCTTTCAAACTAACCAGCCACAGCCCCTTTCTGAGTCTGAGGAGCCAAATTGGGGACCCCACTTTGTAATGCCCCCAACATTCCTTCCATCCTCCTTGACTCTTGGGGTACTTCATACTTGTCCCCCTCTGGTCTGTGTTACGTGATAAAGGGAAGAGAAGTTTTCCAGAAGAACATTCAAAGCATTAAGGTTTGAGATTGTAGAACAGATGAAAACACATATATACCACACCACACCCCAAAATTACCCTTTCAAAAGAGATAAAAAACCACTAGGGCCTTCCCTGCATTGGTAAATTCTGGAAGCTTGACGGTGCTTTCTTCATTGACCTGCTGTGACTCCAGTGGCTGATTCCAGATGGGTGTGGAAGCCTCCAGTATTTTTGCCTTTGCCCCTTAAGTATATCTTTGAAACTGTATTTCCAGAACCAAAAAATCAGGGCCACAGCTTAGCAGTGGCACAGAATGGTTAAATTCAAGCCTGTTCTAGAGCTCCTCAGGCCATTCGGAAGCCCTGGGTGGTCCGTGCGGTGGGGAAGTCGCTGTCCCCCAGCTACAGAGGGGCCGTCTTCCTTTCAGCCTTTGTTTTCAGGCACCCCCTTCCTCCTCTAACTTACCACCCCAGCCGCTCCTGAGGGGGCAGCCCCCTCGTGTTCACGCCCATCTTCCTGAGAGGCAGTTAATAAACAGCCACAAGTAGAAGCAAGAAGACACCTAGAAGGAGGTGAGCGAAAGGTCCGGATAAGCGTGGTGGAGCCTTGGCCTGAAATATAGACTTATAAAGCGCCTCAGAAAATCTCTTTACTGTGTACTCACCCCTCAGGCCACTTCTGTGTCCTGTCCAGCTGGAAGCAGAAAAAGATTGGAAAGACACAGTGAAGGTAGTTTTCCCATTTAGCCAGCACTCATTTCTCTGCTGCCTAGTTTCTCTGAGGGACTAATCTGTAAGAAAAATGGAGAACCTTATTTCTACCACTTAACCCATGTCCATTTTCTAGATGGCTTATAGAAAAGGCCTCACACTGGCTCTTTGAGACAGTTCGTCACACACTAGGAATGGTTCTGGATAGTTCTTGTGTTGTCAAGAGACACTTTTTCTTTCTGTCTTTGTGTGTATGGAATAGTGATGATGTCATTGGTTTATACTTTGAACCCTTCTCTGGTTAAACTCTTCAATAGAGGCCCTTAAAAATATACTTGTGGACTTTTCAGTAAAACAAACCTAATTAGTCCACGGATAGTATGAGATGCTTGTTCATTCACACAAGCCACTCGGAGAGGTTTCCTCTCCTCGTTGGTGAGGGCACAGGGCACCCCATGGATTGCAGTGCCGCGGCTGTTTGGGCACCCAGCTTCTGGGGGTCGGTGGGGAGCTTGGGCATGCAGACAATGGGAAGGGGCCTCCAGAGAGCCATTGCTGCTCAGGAAGTTTGTGTGTGGGCTCAAGCATGGCTGCTGGTACTCCACATGGTACTCTTCTATGTTAGAAAAGGTGCCCCTTTTCTAATGGATGGAATGGGGTGGGATTTTGCACCTGCTTGCCCCTCATTCGGGTACACAAGGTCCCGGGCCCAAGGGGGCTTCCATGCTTGGAGTGGTCCTGAAATGAAAGCTATTCTAACGAGATGTTTTGAGTCATCAGCCCATTGAGTGTCAGTGGGTGGGAACAAAGGTTTCCAAAGGCCAAGGCCTCCTGAGGGTTTCACTGATTCCTCAACCAGTCTGGGCGCTCCATCAGCCCAGAGCCGGCCAGGGCCCTACACCCACTGCACCAGGCTGCAGGCCACTGCGGCTCAACTCCACAGGAGCCAGGGGCCTCTCTGCCTGTTCTGGCATCCTTAAAGCTGCCAGAAACATCAGGTGGAGTTTATGGCATCCTTATAGCATGACTGTCTTTTGTGACCGAGGCCAAGAAAAACAACAGGAAGGGGTAGGAGTGGTGACGCGCATGCACGCAGTCCGCAGTCCCTGGCACTGCAGTGTGTAGGGTTGAGCTTGGAAAAGCACAGCACCTTATGCAACCAGTTTCTTCGACATAGATATGGAGCTGAGAGAGGGAGACCCGTGAACAAGGCAGAATTCAGCCCTTTGCAAGAAGATCCGATTCCCTCACCCCTTTTCCTCATAGTTTTGCTCACCAAGGCTGGATCTTTCAAAACCCACTGCTAGGCATAGACCTGCAGGAGAGTAAACCCTAGGTCCCTTTAGCCTGAGCACCCTTGGGTGCGGTGTTGACAAGACTCTGAAGGGCCCACTGTAAGTAGACCAGGGCCTGAGAATAATTTCCATTTAACTTATTATTATTCTTCCTCCAGTAGATTTGAAATCTATTTAACTTTTCAGGGTCCCATAGCCTTTTAAATGTTTCAAGTATATTCTCTCTGGTAGGTTACCTTTTCTCTCCCTGTAGGCTATAATTAGTGTCCTTTACACAAAATTGGCTTAGAATTGGATTTAGAGAAGATAAGAATCAAATTACCAGTATTTATCTTGTAAATTCCAAAAGATCTACTTTAAGACACTGTATTTAAAAAAAAAAAAAAAAAAAAAAGGAGTTTAAAAGAAAAGTTTATTCTATGAAAAAATAAATTCCTCATAGTCTGAGCACCCAGGGCCACTTTAATATTAAAACTGCAACTTCCCTTGGAGGGACCTAAAATTGCCTTTTCCCTTGTCTCAGTTTTATCTCCAATTGAGCTGAAATATGTTGCCAGACTTTGGATGGTGGAGAGCTGATGTTGTCTGGGTTTTCATTAAAATTTGGAGAGTTTGGGTTATCTCTGATTCCTGATTTGTGGTAAGACATAAACCTCTAAATATGTCTATCTTAAAAGATATATATGCAATTTTTTATCTTGGCATTTTCAGTTATTAAGCTTTTGGGAGATGGGAAAACAGATCTCTGAGGTCTCCTGCATGTTTGCATGACCTTAAATGTCAGCGTGCTAGTTTTCACATGTTGCCTAGTACAGTAAGTCCCTAGCAGGTTTAAATAAGGTCGTATCAAAAAAATATGCCTGGGTTTTTAACACTGTTGGCTCATAAAGGTGCCAGGCAGTAATGGCATATTCAGATCGTTCATTAAACCATTCAGCTGCATTCCCTATACCCTGCAAATCCTTCCTTTATTCAGGCGCACATCTGGTGTTGAACTCAAAACTCTCACCCCTCAAGCGAGGAAGTGAAGGGTTTCAGCTGCAGCCCCTGGTTTGTGGCCAGGGTCATCCTTCACAGGCATATCCTTCACAGGCACTTTTGTGACCTTGCAGGCACTCTCTGCATGGCCTTCTGCTTCAGCAACATTGTTGACTGCAGTTTTCCAAATTGATTCTGCCTTTTTTTTTTTTTTTTTTTTTTTGCTTCTGATGAAGGTGTTGGATGCCAAAGCACAAACAACGGATTCCTTTTAAGGGAACAAAAATGTATTTTGTGAGCAATTCCACTTCTGGGTATGGACCCAAAAGAATGGAAAGCAGGGACTTAGATAACTTGTACACCTGTGTTCATAGCAGCATTATTGACAATAACAAAAAGGTGGAAACAGCCCAAGTGTCCACTGACAGATGAAGGGATAGATAAACATGTGGTAAATGCACACAGTGGAATATTATTCAGCCTTAAAAAGGAAGTTCTGACACAGACACTTGCTATAGCATGGATGACCCTTGAAGATGTTATTCTAAGTGAAATAAGCCAGACATAAAAAGGTAAGTCTTGTATGGTTCCATTTATATGAAGTACCTATGCTTATAAGAAGCAAATTCATAGAGACAGCAAGTAGAATAGAGGTTACCAGGGGCTGGAGAGGGGGCGGAGTAGGGAGTTAGCGTTTAATGGGGACAGAGTTTCAGTTTGGGATGATGAAAAAGTTCTGTGGATGGATGATGGTGGTGGTTGCATAACAGTGTGAATACACTTAATGCCACTGACCTGTACACTTAAAAATGGTTAAAATAGTACATTTTTATGTTATGTCTATTTTACCACAATAAAAAATTATATTAATTGCGATACCTGGCATTTGAGACAGAATTTCTTGGAAAACCCTGAGGTTACCATACTGTTAAAAGCCCTTTGCTAAATGTTAAAGAAACAGTTACTGAGATACAGTCTTGGTTATCAGCCACCAATCTAGCACCCTTTAACCATCAGTATTGTTATTAGATGGATAAAATATTTTTATTAGATACTACGTCTCAAGTGGTATGATTATTTGTTGAGGCCCTGTGCTTTTATTACTCATATGATTCTAGAAAAGTCTCCCCTTTTTGGTTTTGAGACTTTCTCTGGTTGACCTCTTCCCAGAGAGAAAGCTGAGGAAAATCTTCCTCTCTGATTTTTTAGCGTACGTCAATAATTTTTTTTAAATGTCTGTGGTTTTACAACACAGGGAGGTTTCAGTGCGGAAGGAAATTCACTCCAGGTTTGCAAAATTTCTGAAAATTGTGGAAGAGGTGTTTTTGCTTTTCGACTTTGTACCCATGTGGTCAGGTTTTTAGAAGCTTTTTGTTCCCCATCTGTGGTGTGCCTCGACCCCCCGCCACTGGTTGCAGAGATTTTGTGAGCTTCTGAACAGAAACTTTTCAGCTCCTCTTAGCTGGGTTTTTATTTAAATAAAAAATTTAAAACTCCTAAGGAAATTCACAGTGAAAAATCTATGCCCAAATAAGTTAGCATCTCAAGATGAAAATATCAGTTCTGGAAATGGAAGTTTCCTCTACCCTGTGGTGGCGTTGCAGCCAGCAGCCTCGTTCTGTGCTTCTGACGGTTTAATGGCCAGCATGTGAAGGTACGGGGCTTGCCATATATATAGTACCAGGCGTGTGGGCGCCTTGGCGCTGATCTGAAAAAGCTTAACTTTGGCATTTCTAGGTTTATTTTAAACCTACAACCTTTAACGCCAGACACAGAGCTGCTTTCCCACTTAATGTAACCATACATTGATTGCTTTTAATTAGCATTGGATCTTTTTTGGTGCTTTGCAGCTTGGGATATGTAAAAAGTCTGGCTTAAATTACAAAAAAAAAAAAAAAAAGCAAACTCCGACATTCTCACAAGGCATGGGAGCTTTTGAAGTCCTCACGCCCCGGGTCCTCTTTATTTTTATCTTGAGTCAGGTGGGCTGAGAAGCAAGTGAAGGGTCCAATATAAGCCACGTAATAGATGGAGGTAATTTCCTTGTACTGTTTTGCCAGAAATTAAATGTCCGTATTTAAATAACAGCGGTGGTGAGCTAGATTTTCATAGCGTAAACAGAGTTGATGAAGATCAGTGGTGCCAGAGTAATGGGTTGTTGGCTAGGACGAGAGGGGTGTGGTCAAGCCTTTTCGTTCAACAGTTTGGAAATGCTAATGATCATTGTGGCTTCCAAGCCAGAATTCTTCATATTCGCTCGCACGTCGCCACCCCTCGTGGGAAGCCTCCATGCCACCGCCGAATTCTCCAGTAAATATTCCAGGCATCCTGGGCCCTGCTCTCCTTCCCCTGCAGTAAATTACATATTAAAGTAGCTTGGTAACTGAGCACTGGTTGCTGTGAGATAAGGGCTGGGAAATCAATATGTTTGCCATGTGGCTGCTTGTTTATGACACCTGCCTCTGGAACAGTTGAGCAATGTTTTGTTTGTTAAGGCTGCATTTCAGAAGCTTGTATCTTCCTAAAACAACCGCGATCTTACTGGGGGTGGGGGGAGAAGTGCTACAACAGATATTGATTTTAGTTTTTGTAAGTATGGAATTGCCCTTCTAAACAGTGGTCTCATAGCCTCATTTTTTTTCTTCCCCTTGAAGAGGGGAGGTAGATACTCTGATCCTCTGAACATGTAGATCATAAATCTATTTTAGAATGTTTATGATGTGGTCAGTTAAAAGAAGGAATGTAGCTTATAATAAGGAAGTGTAGGTGTTGTTTAGATTTATCTCTTCTCCGGGTACCTGGCCCACACCAGTTCCGTTCTCTCCAAACTCGTGATGGTCCCCGATAAATGCTTTTCCAACGACAACAACAAAATGCAACAAGAAACATATCTGTAGCCGACAGTAAATAAGCATTTCAATCTAAGTCTCCAGTGGGATTGTATTTTAACTAATGGATAATACTATTGTTTTGTGACCCAGCCTGCTGGTGAGTTAATGGTTCTTAGAGCTGTGAGTTGTCAACTCAAGTGAGTGAAAGAGTGTGTATATGTGTGTGTGTGTGTGTGTGTGAGTGTGTATTGTAGGGTGAGGGGTCTGGGGGGGACAGCTTTGGAGAGAGTAGGGAGGCAGCCTGGATCCTCCACTTGGTCTTGCATTTTGGAAAAGAGCAGCAATGATACAGTTTCTCTCCTTGCCTTAGGGATTCAGTAGTTATAATATATTTCAAATACATTCGGTGGCGCAGTGGTTAAGAATCTACCTGCCAATGCAGGGGGCCCGGGTTCGATCCCTGGTCCGGGAAGATCCCACATGCCGCAGAGCAACTAAGCCCGTGCGCCACAACTACTGAGCCTGCGCGTTAGAGCCCGCGAGCCACAACTGCTGAAGCCCGCGCCCTTGGAGCCCGGGCTCTGCAACAAGAGAAGCCACTGCAATGAGAAGCCCGCACACAGCAACGGAGAGTAGCCCCCGCTCGCCGCAACTAGAGAAAGCCCACGCGCAGCAACGAAGACCCAACGCAGCCAAAAATAAATAAATAAATAAATAAATGTTTTAAAAAACCCCACACACCCTCGGATGTGAGGGTGTAAAACGTGTATTGTGTTGGTGCGGTTGGGGCGCCAATGGCCCGTGCCCTCTTAGTGTTCCTGCACCTAAGAAGTATTTCACTGTCTCCAGCCCAGGTAATGTTCTGTGACTTCAGATGCACTTATACGTAAACAGTCAGTCTGCTTTGTTTTGCCAAAAAGTGAGTTAAAGTTCTAAAAGGAAACGCAGCTCCTTATTGAGCACCCCAGAGGCACTGCCGCTGAGCTGCCACCCTGCACCAGGATCCTGTGTACTGGGGAGATGATCTCTTAATGACACAGAGGTATTCTGAGACCCGATTTTTGTTTGTTCGTGCGTTTTTTAACCCAGATGGTCAGGTCCTCCTTAATCAACAGTGGCAAAATGTCGCTTTCCTTTCTGTTTTCCACGTGATGGTTAAGTGGCGTATCCAATCATCTCTCTCTGCTCGTGTTCAGACCAAGGTGACACTTAAAACTGGACGGAGGTGACGTGGAGGAGGGCTTGGTGAGTTGAGCTGTACCAGCCCAAACCTAGGGTCAGCGAAGCTGGACCTGTGCAGCTGATTGAAAGACCAGTGACCCAGGGATTCACGTCAAAAAACTCTTTCCCCACCACCCCCATACCCTCATTGCCTAATCATATAGTTGGCACGATAGTTGACGTATTCTGAGAAGGCTAATACATATTTGAGATTTATTTAATTTTGGTAGTCCTGTCCTGGCTGGATGACAAAAGTGTTTAAACCAAAACTGATTCTAGCAAGTATTTCATCCTGCTGGTGATGGGCTGTAGTCATAGAGCACGTGCGGATTTGGGGGGTGGGGGGGGGTGGGGGCGGTTGGTGAATTTCTTCTCTTTTCTTGAATTTGCTCAGCCGCTGATGGAAAAGGAAGAAACTCAATGAGGACTCTTCTAGTGATTTTAGTTTTCCAGAGATTTTTAATCACCGAGCAGTGCTGAGAACTGAAGCCACTCTGACCTTTCTGACAGACCTTTTTGTGAGATACGGCACATCTAGCTTTATGAAATTACTAACCTTTTATAAGACTGGGATAATTATAAACGTAGAGTGAGGCCAGACAACGGCTGTCGGATTTTTCACTTGGAAAGATCGGGTATTCACTGCGTTCACGAAACTCAGTACTGGTTTGGGAATCCAGAAGGACCCTCGGGATGGGGAGAGACCCTAGAGTAGTTCTTAATGAGGAGATAGTCATGTGTCTAGCTTCTCGGGGGATCCAGAGGGACTCTTAAGGCCAGGAACATTGCAAGCTGGGTTGTAGGGGGTTTTGTGAGTGTTTATTTTGGACAGTTACCTCCTGGAAAGGGATTTAGAATATCCACTCCGTTATGACCCAGCCCTCCCTGTATCCTCCAGCTCAGCATTGATGTTCTTTGGGGCCATGCAGGCATGTTTTCCTAGGATCGCTTCATTTGTCTACTTAACCAGATCTATTTGAGGGCTTCTGCAGAACCTTGTGTGACTGAAGAGAGACATGTGATATGGTAGAAAGAGCCCAAATTTTAGAGTCAAGATAGACCTAGACTGAGAGAGAGGTTGGCCGCTTTTTAAATTGTGTGTCCTTAGATGCATCACTTACACGTTCCGAGGCTCCTGTGAAATGGGGACGATGTCGCCTAGCTTGTAAGGTTATGGTGAGGATCAAATGGAAAAACACATGTAGTTCTCCTTGCGATTACTGTAGTGCCCAATAAATGTTAGTTCCCTTGTCCTCCTTTCTCTCCCTGAGAGCAGAGGACCTGCTTGTATTTCTTTGTTTTTTGGGTTTTTTTTGGTGTTGTGGCACACAGTGGCGATGCATTCATGTATCTGTGGCTGTGTTTTGTATCCATCCTGGTGGTGATAAAGGAACTGGTGGCATCCCAAATGGGGGTGGGGGAACAGGCAAGCTTTTCCCAGTGGCTTTTCATTTCCTTAGGAAATTGGGGCCTGCTTCAGGGAATAGAAGACCTGGGACAGTAACATCTTCCCTTGCCTTTGGCCTCAGCATCAGGGACCTCTTTGGTTTGGTGGTCTGTGTCCTGCTCTGTTGTGGGTCTTGTCTGGCTTGTTGGGGTTGGCACTGAACACATCGCTGGCGGCTGTGTGTCCTCACTCACAGACCTCTGAGCCGTGGGCCTCAGCTGCAGACTTGCGATTTCCCTTTCCAGGAAAAAAAAAAAAATCCTTAAAAAATGCCTTGGGCAGTCTTTCTTATTATGGCTGTAAGGGGCTGGTGCGTTGTTGGCAGACAAGTTTGGCTTTGGATCTCCCTGGCGTTTGAGGCTGCTTAATGGCCGTTGCTGACATGCTGTTGCCTTTTTATGCGTGGACTGTCCTTGGGATCCTTGGTGAATGTTTCACTCTGGGACTTTCAGGAGAAAGGTTGGTCATTCTTCATCTTGCTCCTTATCCATCGCAGCTGCAGTAAGAGTGGTTCAAGGGAGAGTGTGGAATCAGTTGTTCAAATTTTTCCTTCTTCTTGGTAAGTCAGGCCCCATCCCCTGTCCCTCCCCCACCCCATCTTTCTGGAAGAGAACCAGTTGGGAAACGCTTGGGCCAGTATTTCTGGGATGATCCTGGCATATGTAGGAAGAGGGATGCTTTTTGCAGATAGCCCTGGGGTTGGTCCTGTATCCCTGAGGTGTGGTTTAGTAAGAGGTAGACAGTCACTTAAGTACTTATTGGGTGCCTACAAACTTTTATAGGCAGGAGAACCTAGGGCAATTCTAGAAAAAATGGCCAATCCCAGAGCTTTTTGTGCAGCTCCCTTCTTGCGCTTGAAACCTTTGATGCCCCCTGACATTCAGCACAGCCTCCAATGCCAACCAAGTGTCAGGCGGGGACAGTAGAGTCAGCCAAAGCTCACTGTTCTTGTGTGTCCATATGAACTGAATCTAATCAAATGTAGGTGCCCTTCCAAACTGTTACATCTTGCCCCTCTCAGCTGCTGGGAACATTAAAAGACCTTACTTGAAGGCAAACATGACTATATCAAGGATGCTGGAACTAGAGGTCTGTAAAATAGCACTTCGTTGCATTGATGATTATTCCTGCTTTATGCCCTAATGCTTTGATTTTTGAGGTTAAAATGTAGGGGCCGAGAGAGACTTGAGGTCATCCAAAGCGGTCTCCTGCCTTTAGGCCGGGCCCTGTGCTGAAGGAGAGAGGGAGAAGTGTGGACCGTGCAGGGAGAAGAATCAGAAAATAACTGGAATTTGGGAGGCAGACCTCTTCACCCCTCAGCCTGGGTCCAAAGGACCGTTTAACCTAGAGATGAGCGCAGAGGGCAGGGGCTGTACCAGCACTGCAACGCAGCTGAACATTCTGCTTAAATACACTTTTTTTTTTTTTTTCTTCATTTGTTTTTTACTGTGTACCGTGTGCTAGGACTGAAGAGGTTTTCGTTGTTGTATTTTTGAACTTGGGGACACAGAAGTCTCTGCTTGCATTTGTGTTTTAGTAACCACACGTAACAGCCGGTGGAATCTTTCTTCTCTTTGCTTTCTCTGAACTTTCCAAAGAGTGGGCCCCTATCTCTCAGGGGATTAACTCCTCGTCGGCCATGTGTCGTTGGTGCTCCCCCACCCTGTGTCAGCATCTCAAGCTCTGTACACAGGATGTTTTCTCTAGCGCTTATCAGATGGTTAGGAGATGTGGGGTGGAGATACAGGTAACGTTTAACCCATCTTGGATTCCTTTCACAAGTTGGGGCCCAAGATGAACTCAGCCGCAGAACAGAGGGGGACTTGGCTGGAGTGAATGATGCTGAGCTTTCTATCTCAAAGGGAGGTGTGGGTGCCTGTGGTGTTAAAGCACACAGGAGCTTCATTTCAGAGGCTTATTTAACACCCCTCCCTGACACCACTGTGTGGGTTGGAGCCCGAGGAATCAAAGAGAAATCTGACAAACTATTCTTTCTTGTGTGTGGGCTGAATAATTGAATTTGTGGGTTATCCACACCAGTTTCTTCTCCTTTCTCATCCTCCTTCCTTCCTACTCAGACCAGCATTTTGGTCAAGGTGCCCAGTTTGAGCTCATTTGCTGAAGGGGAGCAGGGAAGGGAGCAGAAACCAAAGCAGGCACCTCTGCAACCATGGGAGGCTCTTTTCTACATGGATGCATTTGGATTATATAGAGGTTGGGATTTTTTTTTAATCTCAGGCTGAACATGCATGGAAAACTGGCACCTAGCTATGTTCTCGTTTTCAGCCCCACAAGAGTTCCTACTTTGAAGGCAGAAAGGATGGAAGCAGACTAGGGAGTGGTTTAGCATGCCTCTTTAACAACCTTGCAAGCATGTGCTAGCCTGTAAACATGGCCCGCTAGCTGGTGAAGGACACAGCTGGTGAAAGATACCAACCTTTATCTCCAGCACCTAAGATTGAAGCATTTCTCACTCTTTCTGGGCCTGGCCATCTCTGCGTTGCCTTTTCGTCCCACCTACCCCTTTTTTCCATAGCAGGAAGGGAAAAGAAAGTACCCCAGAATAGCCAGTTGTCGGCACTGTCCCTAGCATGCTCCGTATTACCGGGGCGGAGAGTGAGCGGGGACGGGAGAGTGAATTGGCGCTGTTTTGTGGTGGTTTGCATGCATTTTCCAGAATCTTTCTGGGCATGATTGTCAGATTCAGTGAAGGTGATGGACCTCCTGGAAGCCAAGAAGTAGGCGATCTTGTGGCCTGGGAATCAGGAGGCCTGGAATCTGGGAGCAGCCCATCATGGGATTCAGCCTACCCAGCCTCCAAAATAGAGAACATCCTTTTAGCTTCTGCAGCACGTTTCCACTGGAAAGCCATTCTGTTGAATGCATATTGACTCATTCATGCTTTTCTTCTTGCTGATACAAAAGAGAAAGGTGGTGCCTTTTATTATTGGGACATTCTTATTAGAGGCACCAGAGTCATCTCAACCATTCTGAGTAGCAGAGTTGAGTTCGTTTGAGCACCAGAAGGGGGTTTGCCATTCCTGCTTCCCCTGGGACCTGGGCTGGTCCCCACACTGCAACTGTACTTGCCTTTTCCTGACCTGTTTTGCCAGGTAAATTAGCAGTTTTTTCTCATAGCCATCCACCCACCTGGGCAAGACACATTTTTAAAAAAATTAGACCAGTTCGTGTTTGGCACCTGAGAGATAGACATAGCAGTACACCTGATAACTCATCTTAGTTTCTCTTGTGATCTGATTATACTTCTCTGATTCTTGCAGCAAGCCTGTGAGCTGAGGCTGGCCAGACAGCTCCAAACTCTGACTTAATTCTCATGGTTGAAACGCGTGGTGTGGCTCTTTTTTGGTGGAGGTGACAAAGAGAGTTGGGGTATCTGTTAAGGCTTCCTTGGAGGCAGAGAGATCTGGCCTCTCTCTGGGTTCCCCCGTTTACTAGCTGTGCTTAGATGAGGTTTCTTTCCCCTCTCACTGTTCTTTCCTTCTCCTCTTACCCTAACAGTCTCGTAGGTAAACTTAGAAGGAAGACAAAAAACTTCTCAAACTGTCACCGAGGGGGCCATAAAAGAGACATTTGGACAGTGGTGCTGGGGAGACCCTTGTCTTTGCTTCCTGTTAATACAAAGGGATCGGGATAGCCCAGATCACCAGGGGAAGGCGGTTTTTCTTCATTTAGCTTTTAATTGCTTTCTTTCACTTTTACGTATAAAAGATTGTCCATTTACTTAACTCAAGAATGCAATTTCAAAAACACTAATGCTTTACACATGACGGCTTTTAAAGTAAAAGTAGCATTCTAATACTGCATAATGTTTTCCTCTCCTCTTCCTCCCTTCCCCCCACCTCCCCTCCAGTCCGTATTAACCTTTAATAGCCGAGGGTTGTTAGGAAGAAAATGCTAGTCTTGGCCGTGTGTCTGCTTCCACTTCCCACAGAGCAAGTACTCTCAGCAATGATAGGGCGGCCGCCCCTTTCTGAAGCGTTCTGTCTCTTCGATGAAGAGAAGGCAGCTCATGCCTTCCGCCTGGGCTCATTTCGTGGCTCTGTTTACCCTCTTTTGAGGTCACAGGACCCTTACCTCTGTTCCTGACTTAAAAAAAAAAATTATAGTGGGTTATATAGGAAAATGAAAAAGGAAATAAAATCCTAATGCTTCGCTTTGGTTTCTTTTGGACATTTCAGTAGAAGAAGCCTGAGTAAATTGGCCTGAGGGTTAATGATTTCACCGTCTTCTCTCCTCTGATTTCTCAGACAGATCTAGCTCTTTCTCATGCCTTCTTACCATGCGAATTCCCCACAACTTTTCCCCTTCATATCAGCCCTCACAGCCCAGTCCCCACTCGATGGCCGTTTGAAAGCACAGTTGTATCTTCACCAACTGGGCTTGGGGAGGGACAGGCGTATACAAAGTGATTCACGCACATCCATACGCCCCTGAGAAAGACAGTCTTACCTGGTACAGCAAACCCAGCCTCGAGGTGGGAGGGATCCTGGTGATCCCTTTGATTTTGTCGGTGAGATAAGGGAGTGGAGCCCTGGAGGGTTCAATGACTTGTCCAAGGTCTCGCTGTCAATGAGGGTCATAGCCTGAATGAGATCTGCTTGCCTGGCTGATGGCTTAGCCTGTGTGCCTACTGCCTTCTTGGATTTTCTCTGCTGCGTTATGATCCAGGTTGGCATCATGTGACTCACTCACCTGCCTGGAAGCCTGCCTGGGTTCCCTCCTATTTTGGTTCTGATGATGTCCAGAGAAGAGCTCTCTAGACCTTGGAACAGCACCATACGTAAAACACTTTGTGTTTAGATCTAATGTAACTTTCTCAGATTAGCCTTGTTTTCTCAGCTCTGGCCTCCCTGGTGATGAAAGGCTTGGTTGTTCAGAGTAAATAAATCCAGCGGTTGCCAAGTATAGCAGCACTTTGCAGAGAGATCCTCTCTCCCATGGTGTCTCTGCTCCAGAACATGATATTTGAGCTTACCAAAGTGAGGGCAGTGCTAGATTTTCCACCCCGGAAGAACAGTTGTATAGCTTTTAGAAGTGACCGGAAGATTGTCTCTTTCCCTGGGGTTGGGTATGTAGCCCTGACTCTTTCTCAGCTGTGTGATGTGGATATATACATATGCCTCTTGGGAGAACTGTATACTCTTGATTCCAGAATAGGTTGGTCATACTGACCTTGGAGGTAGATGTTTTTCAAAGAGGAACAGTATGCCGGACTGAGAGAGGGCTAGAGCTTTGGTGGCACTGTGCAGTCCAACTTTTTTTCTTCCTGTCTTACTTGGGAAGAGAGATTTTCTAATGAACCTGGAGAGAATAGAAGAATTTAGCAGGAGATTTGGGGCTAAGTTTTTTGTTTTTTGTTTTTTAAGTTGGCCTTCCTTGTAATGGGATCCCTTTTCTACCTCCTACCTTTATTATTATTATTATTGGTTTGTACTTAGGGAGCATTCATTGCGGAAGACGCAGGGAGGGTCTGAATGCTGCTTGGGAGAGGAGAGGTTGATGGAGACCATACGGCTTTATCATTCATTAATTCTTGGGTTCATTCATTGAGCTATTTAAACCTCAGTGTGTAAGACAGCAGCCCCAGATGGTCTTTGGGTGCCAGCTTTAGCTCTGAGCCCCCAGGCCCTGACAAAAGAGGGCACAAAGAACAGCTGAGTGTACAAAATATTCGCAGCCATTAGAAAGTCTGCTCCGGAGCTAGCTACAGCACCTATCATCTCTAGCATCTTAGGAATCTTTTCTTCTTAACTTTTTCCATTTTTTAAAGAAGCCCAGCGTGAATCAGTGAGCCAGCTTTTATTATTGCAGAAGTGGTCACAGTCTGTCTCTGATTTTTAGAGTGGAATTGATGTCCGTGTGTTTATTCACAGATCTCCTCTGTCATAGCTCCCTACCTTCTGTTCTGGAAGGAGTTCGCTGTAACATCATGGTGAAACTTTTTTTTTTTTTAATAGATCTTTATTGGAGTATAATTGCTTCACAATACTTTGTTAGTTTCTGTTGTACACCAGAGTGAGTCAGCCATATGCATACATATGTCCCCATATCCCCTCCCTCTTGAGCCTCCCTCCCATCTTCCCTATCCTACCCCTCTAGGTCATCGCAAAGCACCGAGCTGATCCCCCTGTGCTACGCTGCTGCTTCCCACTAGCTATGTATCTTATATCTGGTAGTGTATATATGTCGATGCTACTCTCAATTCGCACCAGCTTCCCCCTCCCACCCCGTGTCCTCAAGTCCATTCTCTATGTCTACATCTTTATTCCTGCCCTGCAACTAGGTTCATCAGTACCATTTTTTTTTTTTTTTAGATTCCATATATATGCGTTAGAATATATATAATATTAGAATATTTGTTTTTCTCTTTCTGACTTACTTTGAGCTCATCTCCCACTTTCCCTCTCCACCCACCCCCTTACCCACTCAACTCGCTACAAGACACCTCAGTGATTAGGAAATTGCCAGTAGGGGTTGAGGAGGGTAGCTGGTGGTCGTGACCGATTTCCTTAGGCATGGGAGAGGTGGCTCCCTTGGGTTGACCACCTAGGGTGCCGCGGGCTCTGAGCTCAGCGTTGGGTACACATTACCTCATTCAGTCCCCACGACAGACCTTTGGCATCCTGGTGTTACAGATGAGAAACCTCATTTGTACACAGGAGATGTTCGAAGAGGTTAGACTATTTACTCCATGCTTTTAAGTTGGGTGGCTGAAAATCAAACCCAGGTCTGTCTAATTGCTTAGCCTGTGCTCTTAATGCCTTCTTGTATTTTCTCAGTGCACATTGGGATAGGCTGGCTTCCGGGTTGATGGTTAGGTGAGGGCATCCGGCCAGAACTGGCTTCACCAAACTGCGCTTATGCACCTCCTGTGTTTGCTTCTCTGGTGGGCCTGTCCCATTTGGGGTCTGAGGATGGGGCACATGTGTCATCCTATCCCATGACAGGCTTAATTGTGCTGCGACCTGGCGCTGTGGGAGGGGAGGTTTGGGGAGGAGCCAGGCAGAGGAAGGGAAGAGTATGGGGCACGTCCCCATCCTTGAGAAACAATGTCTGTTTCTTCTTCTAGTGGAGTTGGCTTTGGCTTTTTATTAGCTCTCCATTTGAATGTGACAGTTTTCTAAGGAACTTTGTCCCAGTACTGAACTGGCCTTCTGGAAAATGCTGTTTCCCCAGAAATAATGTTGTGGTGACTGCGATTGGTTCTTTGTGCATTGAGGTGGGACATCTTTGGCTGGGCCAGGTCTTTGCTAGACGAAAAATATCTGCAGCTTCCCTGGCATCCCAGACCCTGAAGCCAGGCCCCACGCCCTGGTGATGCGGCTCACTCTTGGGGAGACCTGGAGGTTGATGGAGTGCCCCAAGGCTGGAGCTGGGAGCACAGAGAGGCCCAGATGTTTTGCATAGTTTTTTCCATTGCCCCCTCAGGAATGTGTTCCCTCAGGACGGGTTATGGCCTGGAAGTGAGCCTAATGTAAACATCCTTGCTGTGGCCAGTCCCCTTAATCGAATAGAATGGTTTGGGGATAAGCGGACTTGGGGGAGGGAGGAAAGGGAAGGAGGGGAGGGGAGAGATTTAGTGACTGAATTCAGAGACGAGGCTGTCTGTCGGGGGCTGTTCTCCCAGTGGGTTCCAGGCTGATGCAGAGCAGGACCAGCCTTCCTGGAGTTGGTGCAGTGCAGACCTGGCCGGTTCTCTTGGGCAGTGGGAAATACTGCGGGCAAGCCTGGCAACGGTGCTCAGCTGGGCAGAGCAGCGAGGGGTACAGAGGTGTGCCAGAAGAGCCAGGACTGGGGGCAGGAGTTGGAGGGGGCCACACGAGGACTTCTGGGGAGCCTGCTAATTCAAGTCCTTTAAAAGCCTTCAACATCATATTCAAAATTGTACTCTTTGAAACGCTATGTCTTGAGGGCACTAGACTCCCAGAGAAGGAGTGTGAAAACTGTGGCAGAGTTATGTGTGCATGTGTGAGCAGGAGGGTGGTGCTTAGGGCTCCTGGCAGGTAGCCTCAGCGTCCCAGAGGGGTTGACCCTCTTTACTGTGCCCGCACCCCCTTTTCCTCTCCCTTGGGGCTCAGGCTTTCTGGGAGATCCTGGTACCTCACCCAGACCTTAAAGCAGAAGACTGGACATAAAGCAGTCCTCTGCAGCAACCCGTGTGCAGAAACCCCCCAACAGCAATAATCTTGGGTCACCAGGGGACGTTACACGTTAGAAATCTGACCTGGATGGTTTTCTCTTTGGTGGGGGCGTCTAGGCGTGCCCCAGGCAGCATCACAGCAACTGCTCTTGCCTGGCTAGTAAACTTTTAGGGCTTTTGCGTGAGGTTGATTTAAAACAGTTGGCAGAGATGCCAAGACTTGTGTGTTGGTTTCAGTGGTTCGGATTTTAGGAGTAAGAGTCAGGCCACCGGGGAGACCTCAGGATCTGGGAGGCGGTGGGAACCTTTCCCTTCTGACATCTTGGAACCTTGGTGCCTGAGGGTGCCAAGGAGAGGGGAGATGTAAACAAGTTAGTTTGCCTTCGGGATGCAGGATCTAATCTAAACATGATTGAGCTGATTTGATTTTATAGATTGGAATTTCTAAGTGATAGAAACTGATGGGGTTAATGTGAAATATTTACTTAATAAAAAGCCTCATTACCTGATGCTGAAGGGTAGGGGAAAAAGATTCTCGGTAATGCGTCTGATCTTTTGGAAATGAACTTGGGTTAAAGTTTTCTTGGTAAAAACTGAATTCTGTGATCTTGTTTTTACGCATGCTGTGCTTAAATATTAACACCAATTGAGCCAATTGCCTTTTAACTGCCTTTATTTGCTTTCATTAACAGTATAATTTAAAAGCTCAAGAATTTGCATAGAACCCGTTGTGCGTGTTGGGGGAGAGGCTATTCATTAATTAATTAATCGTGAGAATGTTATCTTTAAGGGAGGTCATGAAACACGAGCCTGGTTTCTGAAAAGAAATGACATGTTTTTGCTATTTCCTGGGGACTTGATGTACTTTGGGCCTAGAGATCTGTGTGTGTGTGTGCGTGTGTGTGTGTGTGTGTGTAATAACTTGGCTGGATCAAGAAAAATTTTAATGACTGGACATGTTTGAAGTTAAGTTGAGTGAACCTAATTACACTGTAGTTTCCAGAGAGCTGAAGGCAATACCGTTGGTCTTTAAGCACTAGTTTCAGAATTGAAACCAACCTATATAAATTGCCTGTGCTCCTGAAATTGTTTCTCTCCTCCCCTCTCCATCTCTGAACCAGCCCCCCCGCCCATTCACTTTCACACCAGCAGGGAGAGAGAGAAACTGGCTGGTGCTGCTGTCCACATCATTCGTTCGTCCAGTGCATACCACGAACTGCATTGTCCTTCCCTGAAATGACTCTCAGTACGTGAAGTTTCCAGAATGATTTCACTGAAATCAGTTGCTTCCTTCTCTACAGATGTTCCTGTGCTTTAGAACCTCAGCCAAGGCAAACATTATGAATGAGACCGAGACCACTGTGTCTTCTGATGGGCTGAAGTTCCTGGGGTGTCACTGTGCCCAAGCTCTTCTAACACCTCTGTTTCGACAGCGCTCAGCCACTCATTCCCCTTTTCTCTCCCTCTCCTGGTGCTGTCGGTTTGTTGTGGGTGGTTTCCCTAATTAATTTAATCTGTAGTCTAGTTTTTCTGGGTCCACGGATGCCAGAATGCTGAATTTATTTATCTCTAGTGTTTTTGTTGGCTACTGTTGAGACACAGTTTTTCTTCTTCTCTTTACCCTAACTCTCTGTTCTTTTTGGAGGCTTCTAGACCCACTTCCATAAAGAATTTCTGTCTTGTGTGTGCTTGTCAGATATGTTTTCTTCAGTGTAGGGGGAAATATATATTTAAAATATTATAATACATATATATTTAAAAGATCATGTACAAAACCCAAAATATATAGAGTTTTACCTTTATGTACTTGACTACATCAAAAATTTTAAACATTTTGCATGTTTTTCTGTTGGGTTTTTGTCTTTTCCTTAGGTATTTGTTGGTTCTCTTTCCATATAAATCAGAAATACTCATCCTTTATTTGTTGAATGCGAAGGAAATATTTTTTCCAGTTATTCATTTATCCTGTAATTCTGATCATGGTTCCTTTTATCATATACCATTTTTATAATTTATCGAATTGTAAAATGTCACAATGATGTCTGTAGAATGGAGAGTATAAAGCCTTTAATGGCTGAGGTTTAAAATTTGGATTCGTAGAGTATTCAGATACTGAGAGAGAGAGGGAGGGAGGGAAAGAGGGAAGAAGAAAAGAGAGGATAAGGTTAAAAGGTTGATTTTTTTTTTTCCTATAAAGAAATCCATTGTGATCTGAGGACCCCTTCTCTCTAAGGGGAATATTGTTCTGTTTCCAGATATTAGCGTGCACTTGCCTCCCAAAGGTTTCCCTATTCTGAAGAGACGCATCCTAAGAGTTGTCTATCCACAGAAGGCAGCTTCACCCCATTCTTTCTCCTAGTCTTCTTTCCTACCTAGTCTTTTTTCTTTATTTTAATAAATTTATTTATTTTATTTATTTATTTTTGGCTGCGTTGGGTCTTCATTGCTGCACGCGGGCTTTCTCTAGTTGCGGCGAGCGGGGGCTACTCTTCGTTGCGGTGCATGGGCTTCTCATTATGGTGGCTTCTCTTGTTGCGGAGCACGGGCTCTAGGTGCGCCTGCTTCAGTAGTTGTGGCTCACGGGCTCCAGAGTGCAGGCTCAGTAGTTGTGGCGCACGGGCTTAGTTGCTCCGTGGCATGTGGGATCTTCCCGGACCAGGGCTCGAACCCTTGTCCCTTGCATTGGCAGGAGGATTCTTAACCACTGTGCCACCAGGGAAGACCTCCTACCTAGTCTTTTAAGACCTAGTGGAAATGAAAATTCCATAAAGCCATCTCTGTTTCCATACACTTCATTTTGACCTCTCAAAGGACCTGCTGCTTCCTGGCTTACGGCAGAAATACTTCGGCATACCTAACCTTCCTTTTTAGACTTTGCTTGCGAGCAAAGACCCTCTTGTTCTGTCTTACTCATCTTTGAATTCTGCACTGTCTTCAGCAGTCACTGTACAGTAATTATTTATGAATAAGTAATTTACCAAACAGATCAACTCTCATCCATTCCTTTTTCCTACACACTCTCCTGAGACCAGTATATTCTTCAGAAGAGGCGTCTGGAGCCTCTTTTGAGGAAGTCTAACACTGCATGTATTTTGCATAAATAAGGTGGAGGTATTGACTTGGAAACTGGTTGGAGTTTGGGGAAGAGAAAAAAGGGGAGAGAAGAAGGAATTCCAGAGCTGCTAACATTGTCCTCAGGATATTCCCAATCTAAAACCCATCTAATCATGACCTTTTATTCCCCCAGAGCACCTGACAAGTGTTTTGCTTTGAGTGAGATGATGGAGGACAAATAGAAATGTCATGATCTTTGCCCTTGTGAAGTATTCTCTAGTTTGAGATTTGTTTGGGAAAGGGGGTTACAAAAATGCAGACATTATATAAATGACCCTTTGTGTTATCCCTCATTCTGTTTTTATTTCCCATCCTCTCATTTCCTCTTCCTAAATGAAGCTGGTTGGGGCTTTTCAAAGCCGACTCTATTGAGGTTATTGGGGCGGCCATAGTTAGTTGTCCAGTGCCCAGATAGTCTTCACCTGAAACCTGGCATTTATTCTTCTATTTGTGTATTCCTTTATTCATTCAGTTAGTCGTTCAACAAAAAGTTGTTTAATCGATATCAGATTAGTCTAGTTTTAAGTACATGAAACGACTCAGCTCCCACTCTTTTTCTATTAAAAAGCTGATTTATTAATGGAAGTAGTGGATGGTAGGGATAAAACTGTTACTGAAAAACTCATCCTGGTGGCTGTCTTATAACCTCCAGGTGATTCAGTAGAAATAGTACTATTTCTGGCTCCATGACATACTTTCAGGAAATAAGTAGAAATACTATGGTTCTTCCCTTCAGAGTCTAGAGTAACCTGATATTTTAATTGGAGATGATTTCTGGAGAATGGGTTCCTGATACTTGGCACAATGTTTGTCACAAAGTAGGGGACCAAAAAATGTTTCTTGGAGGACAGATCAGTGGGTGAAGACTGGAGAAGAGAAGAAGTTACTTTGGGATATGGGGATAGGAGGGAAAATCTGATTGGGAAGGGACACACAGGGGACTTCATTGTATGTGGGTGGCTTGTTATATCATTCTTTAGACCTTGGAATGTCTGGAACATTAAAAAAAATTCTTTCTATTCTCTCATCTGATTGATCTGTGTCTTTGCTGCTAAGTTGCAGCCTTAATGCTATGTTAGGAGCAGGGAGATGGTTTAAGCTGTAGTGTTTGTAAAAAAACGTTTGCTTCAGTTCTTATCAGAGTTCTTTCCAGAAACAGAACGTATGTTATTTTACGGAATATACATTATTTTTCAACACATGGGCTGGAATTCAGGGTGGAAATTAAGGTATTCCCTAGACTATTCCGGTCCTGAGCTGAGTTTCATGGAAGTCCTGCTGATGATTCCACATTGATGGGCTACAGGGGCACAGAAATAAAGATCTCAGGAGCACAGATACATTCATTCATTCATTCATTCTATCCTCCCTCCCTCCCTCCCTCCCTTTCCTTCTTTTGTTAAGGGGGAGGTAGGACCAGACTGTGTAAGGATGGAGTATCGCTGGAAACCTGTAGACCCCTTGAATTTCTGTACCTTCACTTGAGGAGATGAAGCTCTGTATTACTGTCTCTAGGAGAGACCTTCCAGAAGAAGGAACTGTTGCATTTTTATGGGGACGTGACCAGAGTGCGGAGAGTGTGCGTCCCCCAGCACAGTTTAAAGTGTTTGGGGTCTGTCACCTCTCCAGAGGTCAAAGGTGAGATAGACTTTTTGTTGGTATTGTTCCCTCCCCCTCTTTTTTACTCCCTTTCCTTGTTATCTCAACTCCCAAACATCAGCTTTGATGTCTATTGTTGGGACTTCAAGAGGACCCTTAGCACATCGGCAGGTGTTGGTTTAGTGAGCAGGCGAGAGTCCCACATTCTTCTTGGGGAGAGGGGTGGGGGGCTGGGTCCCACGGGTCCCACCCATTCCTTCCCATGCCCTTTCCCCGGGGCAGCCCCAGGCCACACTTATCGGAGGTGGAGACGGGAGCAGGGGTCCCCGTTCCTGATGGGGTGGTGGGTGCACACCAGGACTTTCTCCCATTATTTTTAAAGCCTGTCTGAAGGGATCTGTCTTCCTTCAGAGCTGGTTAAGAGAGGTTGTGTAACAGCCGCGTATTAGGGTTTCATTAATCAAAGACACTTCCACTGCCCCTTTACAGAAACACAACTGCTTTGGCTGTCCTCTGCTGACAGGCCACTAATTTATCTTTCCCGGAGGAAGGGAGGGAGAAGGACAGGGAGGCAGGCGGGGGGATGGCCACGCTGCCTCCCAGGGCGCACACGTGCGGTCACATGCTGCCTTTCACATGTGTGTTCAGAGCGGTGGGCCGCAGGCTGCATCCCCTCCCCGCCCTGCCCACGCAACACAGGATCACGGCTACTGGGAATATTCTGGATTGCATGGTCTTCTTTCTTTATTTGTCAGGAACATTTTTACTTCCAACTCCCAGGCGGTGTATGTGAGTGTGTGTTTGCTGAAACTGGGGGCAGAAAGACCTAGAAGAAAGAAATAAGAGTCTGCATGCGTGTGTTTAAATGTGTTTAATGGACATTCTAGGAGAAGTGAGGGGTGAGAGGGCCGTTAATACCTGGGAGCCACTGACCTGCAATGTACAGTCTTCCTTGTCAGCTTTGCTGAACTTCTCCTCGTTCTCAGGTTGGAATCTGACCCTCTGTAACCCACAGCTCAGAAGATGGATTTTTGGATGTTTGGAAACCTCTCAGGGCCTCCTAAGTAGGTGATTGAGCATTGTGTGTGTGTGTGTGTGTGTGTGTGTGTGTAAAGCAGATCTCCACTGGAGAGTAGCTTTGAACTCACTTTATTCAATTCGTCAAATATTTACTGAATACCTACTAGATGTGTTTGGCTCTGTTGGAGAGGTAATGGTGAGGCATAAGCCTTTTCCTAGCTGTTAATTCGGGGTTACAACGAGTCCACAAATGGCTGTAATAGAAGATAGAGTAAAACACGTTCCCTAAGACAATTAGGAAATGCATTGGAAGCTCCAAGATGGGCACGGCCCCACCTGACTCATTCTTTCAACACGTATTTATTGAGTTCTGCTACATACCAGATGATGGGGATACAGGAGTCCAAAGACATGGTCCTCGTCTCCGAGAATCTGATCGGTTAGTAGGGGAGGTAAGTACATAGACACACCAATACATAGAGCATAGTAAAAGTGGTAATAAAACGAAGAACAAGGCATAGAGGGAATGGAGGCTGACAGTGGTTGTGTTCTGGGAGGGGCTGCAGATAAGACTCGGCGGAGAAGGCGACGTCTGAGCAGGATTTGGGAAGGCAAGAGGAAGATCGCTAGTTAGGCAAGAGGGAAGGGCATTCCAGGGAGAAGAAACAGCACGTGCAAAGGCCCAGGGGAGGAAGGAGCAGAGAACGGCAGGCCACTGGGTCTCACTGGAGCTTGACATGTGTGATGAGGTAGGTAGAGGTGGTGGTCAGAGGTGATGTGGAGTCTGTCAGGAAGGCCTTGCTTGCTCAGCAAAAGGAAGTGAACTTTACTCTGTAAGTTTGGGGCAAGGTGTTGAAAGCTTTTAATCAAGAGAGGGAAATAATAGGAAATACATATTAGCAAGAGCCCTCCGAGTGTGGCATTGAGGATGAATATGTGGGCGTTAGCTTGGAGTCAGGGGCACCTCTTGGAAGCCTGGTGAGTGGCTTTGGTGAGAGGTAATGCAGGCTGAACTGTGGCGGCAGCGGGGCAGGTGGAGAGGGAAGGGTGCATGGCCGGGCTAAGATGGGTAGGTCTTGCTCATCGGGCAGGATTGTGAGGAGGGAGTTGAGAGAGACCCCTGAGTTTAGGCTTGGGTAACTGGTGAATGGTGGGAATATAAAAGAAGTTCTGGGTGGTAAAATAATTAAGTTTATGTTTTGAACATGCTGTTGGAGGAGATCTTGGAAAAACCATGTAGAGGTTGTCTGTGTATTTGCAATGGGTCTTGAAGGAAAGATATTTTGACAAGCAGAAGTTGTCTGTATATGAATTCATTTGTGTTTATTGACTTGTGATGATGCTTTAGAGTGCATAAGAGTCAGAAGTATCTTAATTCCATGGCAGAAAATAGTATTTTTGGAGTCCCCTGAATAATGAGAAACGTTTTCATCAAAGACCTTTATTGGTGTGTGTGCTGACATCTGGAGAGCAGAGATAGATAGATATTTTCCTTAGGTCTGGATTCCAGAGCCATGGGCTCTTCCCTCGCTCCTAATTAATCCTTTGTAGTTAGTGACTGATGAAATCATGGCTCTATGAAATGTTAATCCTTGGCTGTATAGACACAACCAACTTTATCACAGGATCCCAGGTGTGTGTCTGAAATTAGTGGATTGAATCTATTGCATATTTGATGACTTTATAAAATCCACAGGATCTGGAGAAAACAGGCTAGAGTTTTGGGAAGATTTTATTATGATTATTTTGGTAGTCTCGAATAGGTCTCAAATGTATATCATGGAATCTTAGAACCTGGAGACCACACCATCAACTCCTCTGAGGAATCTTAGGCCCCGAGAGATGAAGTGACTGGAACCTTGGCCTCCTGCTTCATAGTTCATTTCTTCTGTCTCACACCAAGGAGAACCGGTCAAAGAGAATGTCTGCAGTGAGGAGTTAGGAAGAGAAGAGTGTTTCTAATAAAAGCAGCGTGGGGCGTGGGGCTGTGATGTGTGTTCCAGCTCCTGTGGTTTTACTTGTCTCGGAGTAATGGACTCCGGGTTGGAGCAGCAAAAAAGAGGGGAGCACAGATCACTCAGACAGTGACTCCGAGTTCAGTTGACCTTTCATGTTGACCTTTGTGATGAAGGATTCAGGGGGTCATGTATGTGAGTGAATGAGTGACAGAGTGTGTGTAAGAGAGAGAGAGTGTGTGTGTGTGTGTGTGTGTGTGTGTGTACACACAGGTTCACTCTCCACCGCCTTCCCCTCTGGGAAGCCTGGACTTGCCTATAGGACTTTCTAGGAAGGATTCCTCTAGAGACCCGCTAATTCAGCCTCTGCCGTGTTTCTGAATGATGCACAAGTGCCTCTCCCCATGAAGCTAGAAAACGAGAACTTTAGCAGTGCTGTGTGCGGGGACGGGGGCATGGGGCCACAGAGGTTTTGCGTTGGACAGTGTGATGGAAGGCTTCTGTCTGGTCCCACCTGGGTGTCTCCAGTGATGGGGGAGTGTGGGTTTCAACAGCAGCCAGAACACCAGCTCTCCTCTCGTGAGTGCGCTGTCGTGTCATTCCTTGTGTGGGTGCTTCAAAAGCCAGACTTTTTTTAATCCTCACAACAGTTTTGCAGTAAGTATCGTTACATCGGAGTACAGATGATAAAGTGAAGCTCGGAGTGGTTACGTGCCTGGCCTGGTGACACACAGCTAGCAGGGGTGGGGCTGGGACCTTGACTGACAGCCCAGCTTCCCCGATGCCACACCTGCTGCTAGTGAGGAAAGCCCTCATCGCTGGGGTTGCTCCCTCTGGGGTGAGAAGCAGCTCTCTTTACGAGAGGTATTTCTCCAAAGAAGGATTACAGAGTCTTCTCTCACGATGACACAAAGGGCAGAGTCCTGTGGACAGAGCTGGAGGGTCTTGTCTGGAGGCAGTGGAATGAGCTGGGTGGCTTCCTGGGGCCTTTCCAGGAGGGAAGTCGCTGAGAGGCCAGCAGAGTCCACCTCTACTTTTCCAGGGACCAGAGAGGCCGTTGGAGCCACCCCCAAGCCCCTCTGTTTTCAAGGTTCTCTCAGGACTCTGGGGGCAGAGCCAGCACTTGCTAATGAGCAGGTACAAGGTACAGGGCCGCAGGTGGGGAAGAGGCTGTCCCCTCCCACCAGACTTCCTTAGGGTTCCTAAAGCTTCGTTCACCTTGAACTCCTTCTCCTCGTCCCCTGTGTCATACTGTCTCCTTTGCATCCATCCATTCTGTATCTCATCCTTTAAAACTGAATTCTCTTTGTATCTATAAGTTACTATCCTCTGAAACAGGAGAAACTTTCCCTTCTAATTTGTCCCATTTTCTTCAATTCCTCTCCCTCTTGCTACCCACCACATAGTCACCCCTGGAAACCACTGAGTTTGCATTCCTCTACATGCTTCCTCTGCATCTCTTTGATTGATTGATTGATTGATTGATTGATTCTTGGCTGTGTTGGGTCTTCATTGCGGTGCGCGGGCTTCTCATTGCAGTGGCTTCTCTTGTTGCGGAGGACGGGCTCTAGGTGCGCGGGCTTCAGTAGTTGTGGCTCACGGGCTCTAGAGCGCAAGCTCAGTAGTTGTGGCGTACGGGCTTAGTTGCTCCTCGGCATGTGGGATCTTCCCAGACGAGGGCTCGAACCCGTGTCACCTCCACTGGCAGGCAGATTCTTAACCACTGCGCCACCAGGGAAGTCCCTGCATCTCTTTGGATGAGTTTTTTCTTCAACTCGATCATAAGCTCTAAAGGGTGGCAGTGTCATGGTAGAAACCAAGTCAGGGCCTTCTCTGGGACCTGAGAACTTCTGTCAGAGTCTGTAGATTATGGTGATGGTGAATGGTCTGGAGTTGACGTGTGGGAATTGAACAAGGAAGAGGAAAAAGGGAAGGGCCAGCAGGGGCCCTAGGGTCCCTGTCTCCTCGTCAGCCTTCATCTCTAAATCTTCTGCCCGTCCTTCAGGTCTCTTCTTTCCTTCTCCTGGGAACCCGTGTATCCTCAGCCCCTCCAAGATGGTGCCTCCTCTGCAGGGCCTCATCAGGGAGCCAATCTACACAGTCTAACGGTTGGAGGAAAACTAGACGGGCTCCAGGGATGCCCAGTTGCAGTTCTTGTGTCCTGTGACATCCTGCCTGGGAAACCTTAGGATTGTACAGAATCATAGGTACTAAATGCTTTTCAGATCCCACTTTCCTGGTGAGGAGGCTTTTCCATTGACGCACAGGAAATGTTTAACAACTAATTCTGCAAGATGAAAAACACCTGATTTGTAGCATTTGCTAATTTCTGTGGTAGGAATACTCCCACCCTGGCTGATTTCAGGCTGCCAGTGTGGAGTCACTGAAGGCACAGTTGGGAAGAGAGACGTAGTGGTGGGAGCTGGCCCCAGAAGACCACAGCTTCTGAATGCATTGATGTACTGGCACCCCTAGTCAACCTCCAGAATGAACTCTAATCCTTGGTTGGCTGCCAGTAAGATGGGAAGGGTAGTTCCTCACCAAATCAGAACGTGAAATTCATGGCTCTGTTCTTTGTCTTGTCTGTTCCCATGTCTGGTTCTTGATTCTGTCCAGCACCATGGATATTTAGCAAACATACTGTGTACATTACTGCTATGAGTTGAATCCTTGTGTATGTTATCTCATTTAATCATTACAATAATCCCATGAAATAGGGACTATTGTTATCTCCATTTTAAAGATGAGGAAACTGAGACATGGAATGGGTAAGTATCTTGCTCAAGGCTATATAGCCTCTAAGTGGTAGAGCCTGAATTTGAAACCAAGACTGTCTGATCCCAGATTCCAAGCCTTCACCCACTATATTATATTTCCAGTTTTATAGCATTTCAC
Organism: Eschrichtius robustus; assembly: GCF_028021215.1. Classification (NCBI taxonomy): domain Eukaryota; kingdom Metazoa; phylum Chordata; class Mammalia; order Artiodactyla; family Eschrichtiidae; genus Eschrichtius; species Eschrichtius robustus. The sequence goes on along the minus strand of NC_090834.1, from coordinate 18,371,235 downwards.
AGATGTCTCCGGATTTGGGTCTACTCCCAAGGGAGGGTCCTCGAACACAACCTTAGCTCCTGTTGGCAACTCTTTGCTTTGGACTGTCAAGATAGATTCTCAGAGGCGTGAGGTGTCATGACCCAGTCTTTGGTCAGTTTGGTTGCAAGTTACTGGCTGTCCTCTAAGACACTTCCTGAGCACCAAGACCACAGATTTCACTGAGGACTGAGATGGCTGCATTCTTCATAGACACTGGGTTTGCCTGTTCCAAAAATGGTGATTTCTATAGCAACCATTTATTCTAGCAGATGTGTGCCTGGTATGGTTGGCAGAGGGTGGGATCAGAAATGGAAACGGCCTTTTATTCTTCGTTTGCTGAATGCACACCCTGTATGTGAGGCACATAAGAGGGGAAAATATGGCATCCTTAGAGTCTGTATAAGATCTGCGGCTGAGCAAAGAGGCAATTGTTGTTTAGGGCTGATTTTTGTCTGGAGTGTGAGTTGGGCCATATTTGGCTTCTGGTTCTTTAAGGAGCATTTTTTGGGCAGAGGTACCTGTTGGTTTCAGTTCAATGGATGTTTGTCACTTTGGTTTCTGTAGAATGTGGACATTTACTTTGGGGGTAGGGCAGTTAAATAAACACGTAGAAGACATTGCCTTGTCTCTTAAAGATCTCAATGTCTAGGTTCATGCTTATTACTTAGGGCTTTTTTTTGGTTGTAGGTTAAAAAAAAAAAAAGATTTGTGCTGGCTTAAAATAAACAAGACTAGTTGTTGTCATAATACGGGAGTGTATCATGGCGCCTAAGTGTAGGGATACAGTCTACCTTTGAAAGGCAAGTGAATAGAACTGAAAAGTAGCTGTCAGAAACCCAGGCAGTGTTCTCTTTCTCTTTCTCATCCTCAGTTCAGCCTGTGCATCTAATTTCATTTTCATCTCTCTGCAGACCACAGGGTGAGTCTAAAAATGACCACCCCAAGACTCCCAGGTTTACATGTAACAAGACTTAATTGAACTTCTCCTGTCTGTGTCCCAGATTCCAGAGAGGGAATCTGTTGATGCCTCTTGCATAGGCGTCTGCTCTTGGCCACTCACTCACTGAAGGCTTTGTGGTGAGTGTCCTGTCTGAGTCTGCTAGGGCCACTATAACAAACTACCACAGACTGGGGGAGCTTCGACAACAGTTAAGTTTCTCACAGTTCTGGAGGCTAGAAAGTGCAAGATCAAGGTCCAGCCAGCATGGTCAGGTTCTGGCGAAGGCCCTCTTCCTGGCTTTCAGATGGCCCCCTCCTTGCTGTGTCCTCACGTGGCAGAGAGAGAGAGGGAGAGGGAGAACGGGGGAGAGAGAGAGAGAGGGAGGGAGAGAGAGGGAGGGAGAGAGGAAGGGAGGGAGATGAAGAAGGAGAGAGCAAGGGAGCTTTCTCTGTTGTTTCTTCTTCTTATAAGGGCACTAATCCTATTGGATGAGGACCCCACCTGTATGACCTAATTTAACATTAATTACCTCCTTAAGGCCCTGTCTCTAAACACAGTCAAACTGGGGGCCAGAGCTTCAAATATGAGTTTGGGGGTGGAGGGTATAGTATCCAGTCATGTAGTATAACATGGCTCTCAGAATCTACCCTTGAGCCTTGTGGATTAGAAGGGGGCTTTGTCAGGCCCCTCAGAAAGAGACCACTATAGATGGGAAGGCTGAACACGATGCTAAGATGACCCCACATGCCAGATTAGAATCTGAACCTCTTGTCAATACACTGCATTTGGGGTGGATGGCTCTGTGGTGTATATATATGCATGCATGGATGTTTGTGTGTGTATATACATATACACACATATACATCTGTATATAAAACTAGAGAGGACTCTTTGGAGAAGGAATGAAGGAATGTTTGAGGACGGCCTTGCGTCCCTGTCATCTGTTAACACACTGTGATGAGCTGCTCTCCATATTGGTTTACACATGGAGTTTGAAATTAAGTATAAATTCCCATTTCTCACACTCATGGGTTCTCTGTCCCTCAGAGGGGCTGTCAAGAAAGAGCTGGATTTACAATTTGCCAGTCTCTTAGCTCTGTGTTCCAGAGGAATTAAGGCTCTCTCATTGACAATGGCCTTAACATAGAGTTTTTAATAAAATAGGTGCTGTGGGAGCACGCACTCCCGTCACCTGTGGCTAAACAGATGTATGGGTGCCGGACCGGTGCAGGGCGCCTTTTGCAGCATTAGGCTCCCAAGCCAGTGGGATACATGCTTCTACAGAGACCAGATGATGAATATATTTTTAAACTTGGAACCTATGAATCACTTATTATTTCTGAATTAGGAGTCAAAACATATGAATAATCTCAACAGGGTTTCAGCAGATGTATTTTGCCTTTAAGGTCACTTAGCTTTGGGGAGATGGTTGGGGGTGATAGGGAGCAAGGTCCAGCTTGATTCTGTCTGCGACTCTTAGGAATCCATGTCATGTCTGCTCAATTTACCAGTCATGGGGAGTGTTACGCGAGGTACATCGCCACGGGGTCAGGGTAACGCAGGGAAGCAAACAGCCTTCTTTATTTTTTAATACATCAGTGTCACCAGTGCTTACAGCAGAGTTATGAGTGGGTGGGCTCTGGTAGCCATGTGTTCACAGCTATGATGATTGAAGAGGCAGCTGCCTGCCACAGAGTTCTCAGGTTTGCCTCAGATGCTTCTCCCACCCTCCCTTCTCTCCGGGCATCTCTCCCCCAACCTCCTACCAAACAAGGTCCGGAACTGAGGTGTTCTGGAATGCCGCCCTGGCTAAGCTCTGGGATTAGGGCCGGTCCTTTGGAAAGGGGGACGGTGGGAGAGGAAAAAATACCCAAACGTTAACCCCTTGAGCCCATAGCACTGAAGAGGCCTCACCGTTTCAGCCATGGGCAAATCAGCGTCTCTTGGCCACATCCCTGAAACCTGAGAGTCAAGCACCAGAAGGAGACAGTTAAGCCAAGCCAGGCTGATGAAAATCTCTCTGTCCTTAATGACTCTGCCGGGCACACCTGCTCCAGCCTCTCACTCGGTCTCATTGTCAGATGGACCCAGGTATTGAATGACCACCCAATGCAGAGTACGGCTCAAGGGGGCCGTGGAGGAGGGGGGTTGTGAGCGAGAGGGAGGCCGGCTCTTGTCCTCAGGGAGCTTGCATGTGACTGGGGGCATGTTTAGGCTGACCGAGTGCTCAGGGAACGGCCAAGGCGGGGGGAGCAGGAGTCACCCTTAACTGACTCTACCCTGCGGCCAGGCACATATCCTAGACCCTCTCCCTCCCCGTCTGCCTGTTTCCCCTTAAAATTTTGTTGGAGTTTAAAAAAAAGACAACGGGAACACACACGCTCATTTTAAAAAATGAAGCAATACAGAGATATATTAAGAGTTAACAATATTGCTTATCCACCCTCCTCTAAGGCAACTAATGTGTATTTTATTTTTATGAAATAATTTTTTTTTTTTTGGCCGCACCGCACGGCGTGCGGGATCTTAGTTCCCCGACCTGGGGATCAAACCTGTGCCCCCTGCAGTGGAAGCGTGGAATCCTAACCACCAGGGAAGAAATACTTTCAAACTTACAGACAAGTTCCAAGAATAATACAGAGAACTCCCATATCACCTTTACCAGTTTGGGGTTTACCAGTTTTTAACTTCTTGCCCCTGGGTTTCTTCCCTGATCTCATGGAACGACGCAGCAGCCTTTGGTGGTTGAAGGTGGGTGGGATTACTCTTTTTAGACATGAGGAAGCCGCGGCCCAAAGTTGTGGAGCAATGCCCCCAAGGTCGCAGAGCTGTCAGATGGTGTGGCCAGGATTCCCACACCATTCCCCCATGACATCACCCGTGTTTTAATTTTGGTCGTTCCTCCTAGGACTTCTTTTTCAGTCAAGGCTGCAGAAAGTGCATCCATTTCCTTCACAAGGAGGAGATGGTAGGAAGATAGGAGGTGAAAGCCTGAGTCCCTTTGTCCTCCCCCAGACCAGTGACCTCCCCTCCCCCATTCTGGGTTTGGGTGGTGGGAGGGGTCCAGGGCACGTGCTGCTTGCTGCAGGAGTGGCTCCTTGCTTCAGACCCTTTGGCTTCGGACAGCTAGATGAGGTCTTTCAGGGTCAAGCCTGACCCCCATCAAGGAAATTCACTCCACAAATGCATTTTTTTCCCATGAAGAGGCAACAGAGAACAAAACGAACAGAGTATCCCTTTTCATGGAGCGACGAATTTGCCATTGCCTTTTGGCTGGACCCGGCTTTACGCAAACTCTTGGGACTGACCGTGTCCTCCTGTGTAAAAGGAGAAGACCTCAGTGCGCTGGTGTCCCACCTCCCGTCCCTGCTCCATGTGTCCTCCTGGATGGAAAGTTTGGACAGGCTGAACCCAGAGGTTCTGCCATTTTAAGGATCTTTCTGGCTCTGAACCTTTTGCTCTGTGAGCTCTTACTGGAATCCCTCCCTTCTGCCCGGGCATGGATGGTGCTTTTATCTAATGCCAGCTCTGCCTCAGCTGGTCTTAAAACAAGGTGAATCCGCTGCTCTGCATTGAAATATCTAGAAGGGAGTCGCAAAACAGGCGCCTTGTGACCCTAGTCTCCCTAGTCCATTGCCCATGCAGAGTTTTCCTGGCAGCTGCCCCTCTGGCCTTGTTCCTGCCTGTGGGGACAGGTCAGGTTATTGGGGTGGTGGTGGCCCTGGGTAGGTGTGGGCCAGCCGACTCAGTTGGGTCCTTTGGGGTTGGTCCCAGGAAATCTGCCCATGAAGGAGCTGGACAGACAAGGTGGTGAGGCCCTTCACGTCTGATTCGGGGAACTGAGTGTTATTGCTGAGAGTGGCCCTGGCTTTGTCTTTGTCAACAACGGTGGGGTTGGGCCCCTGGGCTGCAGTACAGCAGGGGGATGAGAGCTGGGGCGGCAGGCAGACATTCTTGCCTCGTGAGGGAGGGTCTGAAAGCTTATTCCGTGGAGACCCTCACAGACTCGGCTGAAGCTAGAGGCCTAGGTCACATGACCTGGGAGGGAGGCCACTCCTGGCCTGAGGACCCCATGAGCCTCCTGTGCCTGTGAAGGGCCACCCTGGTCTCTCCACTTCCCAATCCACAGCAGAGTTCCTGCTTCACAAAATTATACTTATTTACTTTGCGACCAGCTATGGTGTTCCCTGATGGTTCTGGGTGTGAGGGCTTCATCTCCCCCAGGGGGGTCATAAGCCTCCTGAAGGCCAAGACCTTGTCCTTTGTTCTTCACCTCGGGCAGAGGCAGGGGGTGCGGGCTCCCGGACCCCACCTTGGGCCCTGCGGTTTGGACTCCCTGCCTCCTGGCTCCGGTTGCACGACGTTTTCTTGCCTGCCCCCTTCCCTGCACCCCTGCCCCTAGGAATCACACACCCTGGTGACCGCAGTGTCTTCCCAGGGTCAGGGCCTTCTCAGGACAAGGGGGATGCTGAGGTGCCCTCCTGGTGCGGCTCCTCTCACGAGATTCCCTGCGCTGGGTGGTTCTTCTCCACTGCAGCCCGTAGATCAAGGGGTTCTCGGAGTGCCCCGTTGACCCACCTGTGTTGGAACCCCATGGGGCACGTGTGAAAATCTCTTGGCCCACAGGGATGGGCTGGAATCAGAACCCTGGAGTGGGAGTAGAAATCTGTATTAAATAAGTTCCCCAAATCATTCGGATGTGCACTGAAGTTAGAGAACCACTGTAGTGGTCTGAAGCCCCCATGCCCCACCCCTGTAAACACACAACACAGACACAGACAGACAGGCAGCCAGACCCTTACACACCCTGTTAAGTGGCTGCTTCTGCTGCTGAGACACCTCTGCCTTCCAGGTATGTGGCTGGGTGGGCGGCAGTGCCCCAGGACGGAGTCGGGTGGGTTCTTGATTAGGACCCACGTCAGGGGTTAGAGGAAGGAAGGGTTACAAGGGGGATCTCAGAATGGGGTTCTTTGGGGCTGCTGGGGAGCCAGAAGGGCTCAAGGGGGTGACTGCTCCATCGCTGCGGAAGCCTGACGCTGCCACCCACGTGGCCAGCCCATGACCACACGGATCTCTGACCCGCTCATCAGGTGTCACGTGTGCCCGCGCGGCAGTCCTGAAGCAGGGTTTGGGAAGGGTTGTGTGATTAATCTTGTGCCCTGGAGAATGCAGCTGAGCACGTGTCTTAGGATGGAGTTACAGAATCCCGGTGCTGTCTCCTCTTGGACGGCTGAAGACTGGGTGCTGAGGGTGGGAAGACCTCCCTCCCTCTCCTTACCTCCCGCCAGTATCACGAGTGATGGGAGGTAAGTTAATAAAGATCCGGCTGGAAGGACGCAGGGCTGGGACTCAGGCCTGCCTGGATCTAAGCCTTTCTTGCTTAGTTTTGATAGGACTTTGGACAATTTCTTTCCGTTTTTGGGAGCTTAATCTCCTGGCCCCTTGTATCCTGCCCCGTCTGGCACCTTGCTTTTTTAGTGCAGTGTCCATGTCTACAACAAAGAGTGAGAAATTTCTAGAGCTGCATGGCTTCCTTAGGGAGGCCGAGGATCCCGAGGTGTTTGTGATTCGGAGGCACGACGCTCCTGGGAGCTGCAGCGTCAGCTTGCCCTCCTGCCTGCCCCATGCCAGCCTGAACAGCCAGAAGCACCTCTTCGGGGGATTCCTCCCAGGCCGAGGCAGGGCAGTCAGCAACTTAGCCTGCTCTTGCTTTATCAGTGGGCAGCCTGGATGCCCACTGGGCAGCCCCCCAGCTGCTTCTGCAGAGGCCACGTGAGCAGTGGTTGAGCCATGGTTCTGGCGAAGGGGGATGCCATCCACGTGGGTGCAGCGCGAAGGGTGAAGATTTCAGCCCCCGGACTCGGGCAGTCCTGGGTTTGAATCTCGACTCCCCACGCTTGTTTAGCTGTAGAGTCTTGACAGATTACTTAAACATCTGACCCTTAGTTTTCTCGCCTACAAAACGGGAGGCGAATACAGCAACGAGCTGCTAGGGTATGTGATGTTACGAGGATTTGGTGAGGTGGAGCCATGAAACCCTTCTTAGCACCTGGTCCGTGGTCAGCACGAAACGGGGGTGAGCAGCGGTTGTGAGCCTGGGTGTGTTCCCAAGACACTCGTGAGCTTGTAACCTGAAGCTTAGGTCCTCAGAGATAACCAGCATCTGACTTGGGGTCTGGCTGTTGGAACCCTGGGCTGGCTTAGAAGGGGCCTGAGTTGGTGCAGTTTGCCTTCCCCGGAAGTGGGCACCCACCTGTCATCTGCCCCTGATGTGCCATTTGTCCTACCCAGGCTCCCTCCAGCGGGGCCCTGGGGCAGCAAAGGCAGGGACGTGGCGACAGGACCCAGGGTGCATCCAGGTGCCAAGAATCTGTCCAGCAGCCTTGACTTTTAGCCTGGGGTCTGGATGGGAGGTGGGGGCGCTGCAGCCCCAAACCCGTTTGGAGCCCCACACGGTTCACTCTGCAGCTCTGGGACCACTTACTTCTCTCTTCTTTACTTCGCTTTGAAAAGAGTCAGCAAAATCCTTGTTTCCATAAGCATTTTTCTGGCTGTAAAAAGCTGAAGCCCAAACCTGTTATTATAGCTGTTCATGCTATTTTAATCTGCTCTGTTTAGAGGTAAGAGGGTAGCAGTGACTCTGCAATTACCGAGTACATTTGATCCACGGCGCAGCTACCGGAGCCGGTGGAGAGCCCTCCGAGTGGGATGGTGCCATGTGTGGCAAATCACTTTCAAATTTACTAAAAATATGCCCCTCTGCAGCCATGCAGATATCATAATTTTCCTCCCTGAGGCTTATTGAAATTCCCGTTCGCTTCCTGCCATCCGCTTGCGCCCAGCACGTGTCCCGTGGTCCTCCTGCCTGTTCCCTTTCATTCTTTGTCTTGGCCCTCTTGGCCAGATTCTGTCTGGTCTCCCTTGCCCTCCGCCCGACCCCACCTGCTTTTTCCTCCTCCCTCTTCATTTCCTGCTCACAAATATTTTATATTCTACTGACTGGCACGCTAGTGAAACCATTTGCGTTTGCCATCGTCAGAAGAAAAATACTTAGCATTCTAAATCTATCAACTATTTCAAATTTAAACAAGCCGGCCCGGCGCTGCGCCTCCTCCATACCGTAATTGTTGCATCCCCAGGCTCCCTGTTCTATCTCTGTTCCTATTTCATTCACTTTTCTATTTGCAGCTGGCGCAGCATACGGGCTTCTCCCCCTCCCTGCCTCCTGCAGCCCGCTTTGTAGCCAGTGACCTTGGCTTTCCCGAGGGCTGCGCTGTAAATGAACTGTGGCATCGCCACATGTATCTTGATAAAATATATCAGTGGACGAATTGCTTTTCATATTGATTTCCTTGGACGAGCAAGGTGTGTGTGGAAATCGTGTGTCTTAGTGAGAGTCCTAGAGAGAGGCAGGATGCCGAAGGAAGGGCAGGCTTTGTTTTTCTCTCACTTAGGAAAAGTTTCTGCTTGTTAGCTTGGGAGAGAGGCCTCTTGGCTCTGTAAGCTCATCCTCTTTGTAGGAGGAAAAAGTAAATGTCACCAGGGCGTGGCCTGTCACCAGGGAGGGCCGTGCCATCCCGGTGACTGCCTGGGTCTTTGGGGCGAGCGTGCATCTGGATGACCCCAGCTGCTTTGTTATTGGAGAGAGCTGAGAAACTGTCTAGCCCTACTGGGGGCCCAGCAGCATGGAGGGTCGTGGATGGGCAGATGTATTTGTATGTGATCTTTATACCCTCCCCCTGGCCACTTTCCACTTTCACGTGTCAGGTTAGTTGAGATGTGGCACTTTTGAATCCAGGACTGACGCTGCGGCCCAAGGGAGCCATGGGGTTGTGCTTGACCAGGTGTAATTCATATGTGTCAGCGTCAATGCGTGGGCGTGCATCAGTGTGTGTGCTTGCACGTACATGCACATAAAGAGCTGTGTGAGCCTTGCGTTTGGGCTGAGTGTGAATGCAGATAGACAGCAGTCTCCAGGCTTGCGGTGGCTGTTATTAGCGAGCTCTGGACAACGGAAAGGACAGTATCGGGCGAGGTGATCAGAACTTGATTTTCTCTCCTCTGCAATTGCCTTCCCAATTCCCTCTCCCAACTGCTCCTAAATAAAATAGATGTGTTCAGCCCTCTATTCGATCCAAGAAGTGAGCTGATAGTTGAATCTTTTTATGAGGCTAAATAAGCGTAGCTTAAGGTGATACTGTGTGTGCATGTGTATGCTCATGTAATAAATACACAGTTAACTGGAATATTTGGGGATAAAGCTATGGTAATTCATTACATTTTCTGGCCAACTGAGGCTTAACTAGAAAATCCTTTTGGTTATAAGCTCTGCTGAAATGCTTTGCAAAACCAGAGCAGTACATTTTCCTTTGTAAGCACCAGGTAGTAAAGTAATTGAATCCTTCGACATTTCACGATCTTGCAGCATATGAGGGCTAGCTAGTCTTTGGTTACCACTTAAGATTGTACGTGTCGTATGGAAGGTGTAGAACTGGTTTGAATTAATGTGTACCCCAAGAAGGTGGTTCTCACCCGGGGACAATTTTGTCTCCCAGGGCACATCCAGCAATGTATGGAGACATTTTTTGTTGTTACACTAGGGGAAGCTGTTACTGGTATGTAATAGGTAGAAGCCACAGACACTTCTAAGCTCCCTACAGCCATCAGGACAATCCCTTTCCCCAACCCCGCCCCACTACAAATAATTATTTGATCTAAAATGTCAATAGTGCTGAGATTGAGAAATGCCAATTTAGGATATATTTTTAAACATTTTTGTCCCCAAATTTTTACTTAATTCTTGCACACAAAATATTTTGTTTTCACGGGTCTGGCTTTTCCAAAGAATCAGGTGCTGGAAGTGTTCTGAATTATTGAAGCCTCTAATTCATTGACATTTATTGTTCCACAGAACAAATAGGGAAGCCTGCCAGTTTGCAGATAGGCAGGCCTGTCCCCAGATGGCCTGCCAGTGAATGCCCAGATTCATTGAATCATTTAGGACCATTAAAAACCATTAGGGCCACACTAGCTTTAGATTGAACTAAGCAGAATAAATAATCCCAGAAGGGGCTGTAGTTTACCCTTTTCTCTTTGTCTTTGCAACCCAAACTAAATTCCCAGAGACTTACCAGAACTTTCTGATGAGACACAGTTTATTCTACTTACTGCAGGTCAGGGACAATCTGGGATTGGCATACTTAAAAGTGCTTCCAGAGTACGTAGACATGTTCGTTGGTTTTGAGTGGCCCTGAGTGAGCCTCTGCAGTGTCTGTCTGGTTTGGGTTTGGTGGGTGTACCCGAGGGCAAATGGGGTGGGGATTTTGCATACTCTGCATCTTTGACTCTCTTTGAAGACATCATTGGAAGTCAGTGGATTCATATACTAAAAAGTCTTTTAAGCAAAATCTAACTGGTTTGGGGGAGTTAGGAAAATTTTAGGGCCTCTCTTATTAGAGTAAAGGAAAAGCTTTTACTGTGAACTTAATCTCAAATGAAACTTTGGTGTCAAATGTTCTGGAACTATTACATGTCATTTTATTAACCCATACCCTTTCTGTCTAGAACGCTCTAGGAGTCTAGTTAAATGAAGTCTGTGTGTCTGGTGAATGCGTGTGAGTGGTTGAAGAAAAGATGTTCAATGCTTGGTTTAATGTGCAAATTACCAATCCATGGTGACCTCTGGCAGGGGTTCATTATTTCATGAAAACTAAAGAGGAAAAAGCTGTCCCTGCAAGACACGGGGCGGAGTCGTGCAGCTGAAGCATGGGGTCATCTCTCAAGTGGAATTTTAGAGATTTGTCTTACAGTGTTCATCAGAAGGGGCGGCTGCAGGGAAAGAGGTCTGGAGATGGAGTTAGGTGTCCAAGCGTCTTGGCCTGGTAATGCTGCCTTCTGGCTGTGTGACCTTGGACAAGTTGCTTAACCTTCCTGAGGCTCATAAGGACAACAGCACCCATCCTGCCCTGTGCAGACTTACTTGGGGAATCAAGGGATGGGAAAGCACTCTGTAAATTGCAAATAGCTGAGTAAACATCAGGCACTTGGGACATTGTTCCATCGTTAAGCAAGAGCAATGCCATTTGTAAACCAGGTTTTGAGTACATCTCGAGCATTTTTTGTGAGAGGAGTCCGGGCTTCTCTGCACGCACTCCTAAGGAGGTCGGGTACCATGGATCTCTCCATCTGCTGTTTTCTAGCTGAGATGCTAAATAGAGTCATGGGTGTACCTGGGGTCTTTCTCGTTCCAGTGTAGCCTCTGAGGGGGGCTAGATGTGTCTCCCTTCCTCTCTCTCAGATGGAATTGTATTTATAGCCTGGTATAAATACAATCAGAAGGTTCCTATAAAACTGTTATTACTGCAGCACAAAGTTAGACATGCTTGAGGTTTCGGCTTCTTGGCTCTTCCATGTGGCAATGAATATTTTATGGGAAAGGAAATACTTAGTGTCTGACTCTTTTTATAGTGCAGCTACTCACAGGGCTGGTAACCTTCCAGATCTCTCCAAAATCAAAAGCGTTGCCTGTCCATCTCTCTGCTCCTTTCTTCCCAAAATCCATCACTGCTCTGCTTTGCTGAAGTGTCCGTGTTCTCTTGGTGAATGGGTCGATGTACGCAATGTGTGGGGTACACTTTCCGATCCTAATTAATGCCCTAAACCAGAGGAGTTGGCCGCTCACCAGCTCTGCCCCACCCCTCCTGGCACTTCGTGGCTCTGGTCGGCCCTGGGGGAGGTGTGCTGGCGGGTTGCCCTCTGGGCTGTCAACTTGAAGGCCTCCGTCTGCATTTCCTTCCATGCTGCCTTTGCCGGGTGCCCGGTAGCCACCAGAGGATGTGGCCAGCCTCTCCAAAGTCTACTCTGATCTTGGAATTCAAAAAGGAATCGGTGAGTTTGAAGTCCAGCAGAACCCAAGAGCTTCTTGCCTTTCAAGGCCTGAGCTTGGGGCTGGAGGCTTTACCGTGGGCAGCCATCAGGTTGATGAGATTTCCCTCTCAGGCCCTCTTACTGCAGTCCCTTCAGTGACCCCACGTGTAAGGCTGGAAAATGGGGCCTGGGCGGTCTTGGCCCTGACTTGCTAGGTCCAGGCCTTTCAGTAGAGGAAAGGGGTCTCCTGGCAGGTCAGCGTCCATGGAAATTGCTCCTCTGGCAGCCTGAGGGCATCCTGGTCCAGGTGATCAGCTGGATTGGCCTGACGGTCCTCAGACACGTGTCATGACTACAGTGGCACTGCAGACCAGGTTTATGGCCAGATGACAGTGCCTCAGGTAGATAGCTCATGGGGCCCTTCCCAGAGGCCCTCACAGGCTGGAAAAGTACTTAGGTCTCCCGTGGGTGTGGGCAAAGCAGCCTGGGTCTTTTGCCAGTGCCCAGGGGGCCCCAGCGTGAAGAGCATGGCGGGGTCAAGTGCAGCTTCTGAGACACAGGAGCAGAGCTGGCTGGGCCTCACCACTGGCTCAGGACAGTTTTTTCGTAGCAAGGGTGGGTCTGTGAAAAATGCTTCACATGATCTGCATAGGGACCCCACACTTCGTTTAATGGGGCCCCGGACATGCGGCATTTCACCGTATCTGTCTTCTGCTCTGTGCCTGGTGTTTGTCTTGGCGCCAAACTAGGTCCAGGGAGAGAGTGATTTGCAAACCTCTGGCGACTTTGGTTTGTTCTCCCAACTCTGATTGTGTTACCGCCAAATAGAGCTGTATTTCCTCACTACAGCTTTGTACTGGGTTTTCCTCTGTCCTCTTTTTCCCCTACATCTTTCCTCTTTTTTGGTCTTTAGACCTTGGTGGCACAGGGTGGGCACGGAGTAGAGGGCTTCTGGGCTTGTAGGCTCACAAGCTCAGCTGTGTCTTCAGTTGTGAAGGAGAAGAAAGGGTTATTTTGGGCTTCCCTGGTGGCGCAGTGGTTAAGAATCCGCCTGCCAATGCAGGGGACGTGGGTTCGAGCCCTGGTCCGGGAAGATCCCACATGCCGCGGAACGACTAAACCCGTGAGCCACAACTACTGAGCCTGCAGACTAGAGCCTGCGAGCCACAACTGCTGAGCCCACGTGCCACAACTACTGAAGCCTGTGCACCTATAGCCCGTGCTTCACAACAAGAGAAGCCACCGCAATGAGAAGTCTACGCACCGCAATGAAGAGTAGCCCCCGCTCACCGCAACTGGAGAAAGCCCGCACACAGCAACGAAGACCTAACACAGCCAAAAATAAATAAAATAAATAATAATAAATATAAATATTTAAATATTTATAAATATTTAAATAAAATAAAAATAAATATAAATATTAATACTATTTATTATTAATAAATAGTATTAATATTTATAATATTTATATTATATTATTATTATATAATATTATATTAATATAATATAATTATATTATAATATAATATAATATTAATATAATATAATATATTATATTATATATTATAATATATTATAAATTATAATATAATATATTATAAATATTATAAATATAATATTTATACATTAATAACTATATTAATAATAAATAAATAAATATTTTTAAAAATGGGTTATTTCTTATTTTTAATAGTTTGGAGTGGGATCAGCAGATGACTCTCTGGAGAAACTGAGCACAGCATTTTCCACCTGGGATCAGCTACACAGTGAGGGCATTTAACACAAGTCAACATTTAGGGTTCACCAGGTTGATGGGAGGGATGGATATAGGCGAGGCTAGAAGAACTGAAATCCTCAAATGTTCTAAAGGCGTCATTATTGGTCTTTACTCGTATTTTAACTAGCCCTCCCCACCTGTGAAATAAATGATGAAGTTGGATAAAAGAAATGTAACCAGAGAGAGAATAAAGAGGGAAAACTTTTACTAAGTATCTGTTGTATAACAGACACTGCCTTGTGCTTTTAAATGAATACCTTTCTGGTTAATTCCAAAGCTAAAATTCAGCAGTTCCCTGGTTCTGGGATCTGGGTAATCCATAGATGGGATCATTGGTCCTGGGATCAGATAGCACACCAGTACTGAGCGTCTCATTCCATGTCTAGAGATGTGCCAGGTACCATGGAAGATTCAAAGATGTACATGCTGTAATCCCATCTCTCAGGGGTTAAGGCCACACACCACACACACACGTATGTACACACACATGTACGTGCACAGAGGTAGACACGTGTTAGAGCAGCTCTACATTCCAGTGCTCCAGAAATTCACAGGGCACTGTGTCCTGGGTATCAAGAAGGTGACATGAGGCACTCTTCCTCCTTAGCAAAGCCTTATGGGCTGCCGTGATGATGGAAAGTGTGGGCACCAGCAGAAGGTTAGGACAGAAAAACTCTCTCCTCAGAATGTATGGTTGGGACTTCCCAGGCGGTCCAGTGGTTAAGACTTTGCCTTCCAATGTAGGGGGTGCAGGTTTGATTCCCGGTCGGGGAGCTAAGAATCCCACATGCTTCGGGGCCAAAAAACCAAAACATAAAACAGAAACGATATTGTAAGAAATTCAATAAAGACTTTAAAAATGGTCCACGTCAAAAAATCTTTAAAAATCAAAAATATGTATGGTTAATGAATGTGGTAGGCAGAATAGTGCTTCTGCATCCCCCAGGATGTCCGTGTCCTAATGCCTGGAACCTGTGAAGATGTTACTGGCAGAAGGGAATTTAGATTGTTAATCAACTGACTTTGAGACAGAGAAGTATCTTGGATGATCCAGGTGGGTCCAGTGTAATCACAAAGTTCTTTAGATGTGGAAAAGGGAGACAGAAGAGTCAGTGTCAGAGTCAGAAAAGGAGACATGAGGATGGAAGCAGAGAACCAGAGAGACGGCTGCCTGGGAGAAACTCTGCCTGGTGTTGCTGGCTTTGAAGATGGAGGAAGGGACCACGGGCCAAGGAATGAGAGCAGCCTCTAGACGCTGAAAGAGGTGAGGGCACAGATTCTTCCCTAGACCCTCCAAAAGGAACACGGGCCTGCCCACACCTTGATTTTAGAGCCCAATGAGACCCACTTTGAACTTCTTGCCTACAGAACTGTGAGATAATATATTCGTTTTGTTTTAAGCTGCTAACTTGGTGGTAATTTGTTATAGCAGCAAAAGGAAACTAATACAGCGAGGTGGAAGAAATTGGAATGGCTGGTCCTCAGGGGAAAGGGGACCAGTGCTCTTCCTTTTACTGTTCTCAGGAGGTCCTGCAACACGAAGTGATTTTTTTTATCCCTCCCCAGAAAGCCAGGCAGGACTGTCCCTTATCCCTCCCAGCTTCTTGTGCAGCTCAAAGCAAAACAACCCTGCCCTTCCCTGTACCTCACTTCCTTCTGTGGGATGGCTCCTCTCTTCCCTGCAGTGCTGTGAATTCACTTTGTGGGTACAGATTCTCAAAGAGGGACTCCGGCTAAAGATGGAAGAGGGTTGCATGGAATTCGGTTGAAGTCTTTCTGCCTTGAGAGACAGGCTTGGACCCTGGCCAGTGTGGTGTCTGGGTTCCGATGTCATTCTCCACCTTCCTTCGCTCAGGTTCTTCTTTTAACTTGTCTTCCTTGTGTGAAAACCTGGGTGAAGTTTTTAAAATAAGTTAAGTTCTCCCAAGAAGGACTAAAAATAGCATTAGTTTTCAAGTCTTGGCATTTTACGAAGGTTATTTACCGCTGTTTGGAGGGTAAGGTGCTCTGTGTAGGGCCACCCAAGAGTAGCTGTGGAAATGAGGTCTTTTCCCCATAAAGGAGAGGGCTGTGAGTCCATTGATCACAGATCTGTCCATAGGCTGTCAGAGTCAGGAGGAACATCCTCATTTTACAGATGGGGAAACTGAGGCTTAGGGAGCTTACATGGTCCGTGGAAGAGCTTGCAAGTTTGTGACCGTCTGAGAGCTTTTCCCCTTACTAGCTCTGCTAGTATTGCCAGTTTGGGGGCTGTGGGTGAATTGTGGTGGTGACAGAGATCAGTTTTCCAGTGTTGCCCCCAAGAGATGAATGAAACTAATCAGATAGAGTATTGCCTGCCAAAGGGTTTGGTTTGGGAGGTTTTACCCTCTATCATGGAACCTGAGAATGATGTCTATTGAGGATGACTTTATCTTGGGTGTTTCAGTTTTCTTTTTAAGATTCAGGTGTAGGTTTAAGTGAAGGGCATCATCTTCCTTGAAGGTCATATCATGCTGTCTCTGGAGTTTATGACTTAGCTCTTTTCGCTGGGTAACGTGTCTGTACTTTCTCTTATTATCCTATTCTTCTGCCTCCCAGATCTCCACAATTGTGCCACGTTCTTTGTGACATTTCTTTTCTGGAAGTCTTTAAAAATATTCTAGGTTTTTTGTCTGTAATGCTTGAGTACATTTATTCCTGGATACAGAGAAGGCCCAAGGACCTCCCAGGCTCTCTAAGTCCTCTGATTCTTAGAAGGTTAAACTATTACAGAAACTGCGTCTGTGCCTTCTCTTATTTCTTGCATGCAGGGGTGACCTTTGGGGGTTACATTGTTCAGATCAACCATTATCTCCCATTTGAAGTCTGCTACTCTCATCTCTCTACCAAAAGAGGAACTAAACCTCATTGTCATAGTTAAGGTCATAGCTGACAGCCAGCTAAAGAAGTCAATGCTCCCCACTCACACTGCTCCCCCACTCCCCAGCTCTCCCATCCTCTCTAAGATGCAAGTGTCTTGGGAAAGAAAGGGAATAGAGGATAAACAAGAAAGATGAAAAGGCTACCTGTGGTCCTTTCCATCTCTCAGCCTCACTGGAGAAGGAACTTGGCTGGGTATAGTAAAGTGACATGATGTGGGTGTTCAGATGGCAATTAAGTATTTATTTGACCAGATCTGAGGATTTCCAGGCACCTCCAAATCCTTCCAGCCTGTTTGCAGTGAGAGGCCTGGAGGCTTCCAGCAAGACAATTAGGGCGTGAATTAGATTGTGTCTTCTGGAAGGGAGCTGAAGTTCCTTGCCCACTCTGCTGTGGTTTATTTCGTTAAGGTTGACCATGTCCTTCTCTTTGGGCAGAGAAAATGAAGATGGGTTCCATGGAGAAGACAATGAAGCAATGGCAATGGAGAATGACTCCATCGATGGTAGGGGGCTTTCTGAGACCCTGATGGAGTCTCCCTCCTCCCCCCAGTGAATGGTGCAGAGTTGGGGGAAGACCCTACCTGGCTGTTTTGAGCGCATCACCCCCTTCTGGTGATGAGTGCGGCGAGCCCCGTGCTTTGCACATGAGTGGTGCCCAGGGGACCGCTCAGGTGAGCGCTGCTCTCCTGGTTGGCTCACACAGAAGGCAGCAAGCGAGCCGTGGCTTGTGGGGCCCTTGGAAGGAGCCTGTCAGGAACCAGGATGAAAGGGTGCCCAGGAGCGGTTGACAGGCCCACCTACGAGTCCTCTGTTCCCAAGCTGGAAAGAAAAGCAGGTAGCAGGGAGAGGAGGAGGCAATTCTTAGGGTCGGGATGGGGTTTAACCCTGGGAGCTGCCCTTTCAGAGCATGACAGCCCATGTGACTGAAGAGTGGGTAGGGTTAGTATCCCCAGCTTGACAAACCACAGAATTTGGAACCAGGAGAGGATGTAAGAGCCAAGGGAGGGATGCCTGGAGGTTTAGAAATGGGTGCGGTATTTCCAGATAACAATAAACCTTAGAGAAGGTGCTCTCTTCAGCTTTGTTGTTTGGAGCCTATATGCAAAACTTGTAGCACCCTTCATCTGGCCTTCAGCCTTGCATCTCGCCTGTGTTGTTAGCTTTTTACATGCTTATGTCTTGTGTTCCCTACTAAGTTTTAAGGTCGTTGAAGGTACAGCCTATGTATTACATTTCTTTGAACCTTTCCACAGGGGCTAACACCATGCCTTGCATTTAGTAGGCAATAACTATCTCAACTTTGAGTGAATGGGACTACCGCTCCCTGTTCCCTTCCTCTTAGGGGAGCTACTTACTCATATTCCCATGGTCTCACTCATCACCTGTCCCCCAGCCAGCTTTCTGTCTCAAAAAGAAGCTGATGCTAGCCTCTTCCTCCTCCAGAGGTGCTTTGGTGAGGATTTATAAGATGAAAATCATGGGACGTAAATGGCAGCCTTAGAACAGAGGGGTCCCTGGAACCACACTTCTGAAACCTGTTGGAGACTCTTCTCCAGGCTGTCACTGTTGATTCGTGGATTTCCCACCTCATTGGTTAAGCTGATCCTCTGTCCTGAAGGGGAAAGGGGGGCCGCCTGTAATTCCCTGGAATCTCCAGTTATTATTTTTACCGTCCTTCCTTCCTTCCTGCTCCTCGCCAAACTCTTTCATTTGCCAGCCCTGCCAGCGTGTTCAGTGTGATTGTTTCAGCTTTATTTGGAAACTGGAAGCCTCATTTTACTGTAATGGTTCCTTAATGATTTTCTAAATGAAACTTGCATACTTCCTCTGCTCCCCCACTTTTCAGATATTAAACAAATATCTCCAAGAGGTTTTCTTTTCTTTTTTTACCTTTTTTCTCAGAGACCAGCAGCTTGCTCAGCCACGTGGTGAGAGATGGGGCGTGTTGTGGGGACATGCCCGCTTGTGCACGTGTGTGTAGTAGGGGATTCTTAGGGAGGGTGTGGTTTCTGCCCAGTGTTTTCTTGTCTTGCTGGCATCCAGCTAGGGAGCAAGACAGAGCACCCTGGCAAGTGACCAAAACAGAGTGTGTGGCAGGAAGGTCCCGTCGCCCTGATATTCCTGTGAGGATCCACTTGTCCATGAAGGGGAGGCTGTGCAGGAGGTCGGAGAGCAAGTGTCTGGCCAGTCTCCAAGGCCAGATGTTCTTTAGTGCCATGTGTCATGATAGGAGGGCTTCTAGGATACATCAGACCTCTGCTGTTGAACCACCACCATCTTGTGTCCCCCTGCTACCCCGTCAGGGACCCGCAATGGCGCCCTCTGTGTCTGCTTTCCAACCTCACCTTGTCCCCCATTAGCTTTCTTATCTAACTTCTCCCGTGCACCTCCATAGCACTCACTCAGCCCCCACTCGCCTGTCTCCCAGTTGGCTGCCCTTTGCTCAGGAATGATGTGATTCTTGTGTCTGCTTTGCCCTCATCTGAAATGCCTCTCCTCTTCTCTGCCTGCTACACCCTTGTTGCCTTCTGGGCGCAGCCTGGAGCCCACTCCTCAGGGGGCCCCTGAGTTTGTGATTCCCACTGACTCTGGGTGTGGTGATTTCAGTCAGGACCTGACATCTAAGCATGGGAGTAAGAACTGGTTTATATGATTTTGTGTATTGTCTTCTCTCTTCAACTAGACGGCAAGCTTTAGGGAGGCAGGTGGTGTCCTGTGCTTTTGTTGCATCTTTCACTGTGCCAATACCTGATTGATTCTCAACCTGTCTGGGCTGGAGAGAGAGAAAGGGGACTTGGATATTTTTGCCCCCCACCGTACTGAGTTGGTAACCAGCTCAAGATGACTGAGAGGAAGAAGTGACACAGTGTAGCTCCTCCATTGCATGTTCTTGTTGCCATCTGCATTCTCATCAGTAGATGATGGTCTGTTTGATTGGATGGACATTGGATGGTCTTTGGAAATGTCCTCATTCTCAATACAGAATTAGGGCACTTCTTTCTGTCCCCCTCCTTCCATGGTCCCTGCCCACACCGAGCCTTCCACTCCTAGCCAGCTCTGTTGTTTGTTTCAGGGAGGGTTTTGGTGACTGGTCAATGGCTGCAGTGCTGAGATCAAAGTCAGCCTGTGTCACAGGACTCCGCACAATCCAGTCCTCGCTACGACCTCTGCAACCCACTTCTTCACCTGACCCCTCTGGGTAGGCCAGCCAGACTCCCAGCGGCTGGTCCAGCATTGACTTGGCAAGTTTTGGCTCATGTGATGCCTCCATCACATGGAACTTTCTCCCTTATCTGAGGCCTTTCCATTCTTAATATTCCCGAACGTGGGTAGATAGAGCTTCAGAGCTTACAAAGGCCCTGAAAGGACCAGCTCTATCTCACCATGCCCTCAAGCCATCTCTAGCCACACCACCCACCTTTTAGCTGCTCCTCTTCTGCACACCTGCAACATGGATTATTTGTTGGCATTTTGGCACGTAACCACATCTTCCTTTTGGGATTTTTTCTCCGTCTGTTTCTTACCAGCTACGTGATGAACCAACCAGAGGACCAGGGTCTATCTTCTTCTTCAGGCTTATACTGGCTAACACTTATTTAACACATTATATTCTCAACACTGTGCTGAGTCTTTTACATGCACAATCTCATTTTTCTATCCTCTGGGGTCATGATGTCATTATCCCACTTGACAGATGAGATAACCGAGGCTTAGAGAATCCCAGCATCTTAAAGCTAGTAAGTCGTGGACCTGGAATTAACGATGAGGGCTGGTGACAGAGTCTGAGTTTTGTTTTTGTTTTTGTTTTTGTTTTTCTTTTGAATTTATTTAATTAGTTAATTTATTTATTTTTGGCTGCGTTGGGTCTTCGTTGCTGCGCGCGGGCTTTCTCTAGTTGCGGCGAGTGGGGGCGACTCTTCGTTGCTGTGCGTGAGCTTCTCATTGCGGTGGCTTCTCTTGTTGCGCAGCACGGGCTCTAGGCGCGCGGGCATCAGTAGTTATGGCTCGCGGGCTCTAGAGCGCAGGCTCAGTAGTTGTGGCGCACGGGCTTAGTTGCTCTGCGACATGTGGGATCTTCCCGGACCAGGGCTGGAACCCGTGTTCCCTGGATTGGCAGGCGGATTCTTAACCACTGCACCACCCGGGAATTCCCTGAGTTTTTAAACTGTTGTCTCTGCCAACTAGAAATGTATCAGGCTCTGCCACTTACCAACTTGATGACCTCAGACAAGTTGTTTACTTCCTTATTCCTCAGTTTCCTCCTGGCAAAACAGAAATAAAAATAATACCTGCCCAGTAGAGCTGTTCTGAGAATTGGATGAGACAGTGCATGAAAATGCACAGAATAGTGCCGGGAACATAGTAAGTGTTCAAATATGTCTTGTACACCATTCTTCGGATTCTTCTTCATTATCAGCCTCATCTTAATATTGTTGTTTGCGCCTCAATATCACCTCCCAGGTCTCAGGTATCATCTTAGCACCTAAGATAAGGTTATTCACGTGGCTTGTGCTCAGAAAATGCTTGATTAATGAATGAGAAGGCACTTGGGTTTCCAGAGGTGACTTGGTGGGAAGTACTCGGTATGATGCTGTCTGCGTGGCAGGTACTGATTACGAGGCTGTCTTTGCTAGCGTGCAGCCTTGGCAGGTTGTTGTGGTCGGGGGGGTGGGTTGGTGTTGGGGAGGGGTAAGGCATGGTAGGGTGTGATGGACACTGCAGTCGAGAACCTTCCTGTAGCCTAAAACCTTTTTTTCCTTCCCACCCCCTTCCCCAGTAGCTCTGAGCCCTGCCAAGTCTGTGCACGAGCCTTGAAATGACAAAGTACCCTTTAGTTAATTGCACAACGGATTGCCTAGAGTTAAAAGTTCTGATTTATATGACTATAGCTCTAACTGCTCAATAACACAGGCCTGTAATCTACTTTCATTTCAAACAGAACGGTGATTTATAGGACAGCATGCCGCTTTAGCTCAGAAATGAGGTGTTCAACATATGCTCTGTTGACATAAATTTGGAATTTATCGCTGTTGTCAAAACTGCCTGTTGGACAAAGGTGGGTATTAAGGCAATAAATGGCTCAGAATAGTTCTCTGTCACATTTCCTAACCATTGTATTCAGTCTATTTGAGGGAAAATATATACACTTAAAAGCGATCAAATGTCCAAAATCCATGCATCTTGTTTTGAATGGTGAGAAGGGAGGATGGTGGGCTGCGGGGGCTTGTAGAGGGGCGGGAGTGGGTCGGGGTGTTGTCGAGGAGAACGGTTTTCATGAAGTTATGGCCCATTTTTAAAAGATTCCACTTTGCTTCCTCTCCCCCATCCCCATTAGGAGGTGGACTTTCTCATTTACAGAGAAGGGGAGGAAAATGAAAACTCGTTAAATAAAAGTAGTAAAGGACATTTTTATGTGTGGGCTTAAAGGCGGCAATGTCAGGGAGGAGTTAGTGAATGGGACTGGGAGGGAGGAGAGTACAATTTTGCTTATGGGGATATAAGGCCACCAGCTCGCGTTGGTGTCGGTTTCTCTGCCACCCCGGCGAGCACAGGCTTGCTTCCACCTTCCTTCTGTGGACTCTCAGGCTCCCGTGGGCCACGTGACCTCTCGACTGCCTGATGAGGGTTAAGAAGAGTTGGGTACCAGGCTCTGCACAACATGTTGTATGCACCCCATCCTGGTCCTGCTTATTTATTACCCACAGGATGGCCAAGACGCTTCCACCCACTCACCCATTCCCCAGAACATGTCCTGAGCATCCATTGATCCAGGCCCTTTGCGAGGCTGGAGACTACAGAGAAGTGAGGCTGAGTCTGTCTTCGGGTAGTTTTCCATGTAGTTGAAGAGTCAGGCAAGCAAGCAGATGCAGCCCCAGCGCTATTGTTGCAACAGTAGACGCACACGCAAAGGATGGGGTAAAACGGAGGCCTGATCAGCTTTGGGGGTGGAGGGACCATGGAGGCTCCCTAGGGGTGAGGCTAGTTCTCCTGCCTGGTGAGATGGCCCTTTGTGACTGTTAGATCCCGCAGGGAGGAGACAGAAAAAAAAAAAAAAAAAACAAAACCCTAGTGATAGGCTTTTTAATAAAATGATGTGCGGTGTTGTGGTCAGGTGATCGCCAACGTGTGTCAGTGTGGGTTTTCTGTGCTGTGTGTTATAAAAGTGAGGCCAGGGTCCCTGTGCATCAAGGCTGCCACCTCCATTGTAATGTGCATCAGCTCCACACCGTGGACTGGTCACCGCATCTCCTGAGTGCAGGCAGGTAGCATGGAGGATTTAGCGAATGTGGTCAGAGTCAAGGTTAAGAATCTCTCTCTTTTCTCCATCCTCTGTTTTCGGATAACGTAGCTTGTGGTCTGTGGTCCTAAGTGTGTGTCTCTGGGAGATGGAAAGTATGAGCATATCCAGAGGGCTGGCTGTGCGGTGGCTGTTAGTTGGGTCCAGAGTCCCAGGTATTATGCATTTCCTGCACGCCTGGCTCGGCAGGCTTACAAGTTAGGAGCTGGAGGAGTGAGCAAGCTGCCTGGTATCTCTCCCTGTGAAAACAAGGCCCAGCAGGGGGAGAGGATACATGTTTGGTGCTTTTATTTTATTTCTCCTTTTATCTCCATGCCCACACGCTTGGAGCATCTCGGCGTTGATAAATGTACTCTCACACACATGCACACCGTCCCCCTTTCTCTTGCCCGCGTGTGTGACACACACATGCACACTCCCCCCCCTACAGTCCTGCGCACACCCGACGTGGACACCGTTGTAAGCCTCCTCTGTGTGGTTCACCCTCCCTTTGCCACCAACCCCTGTCCTTTTCACACAAAGCTCCCCGTTGGGAAAACTCATAATTTTTACACCACACAGCCTTGACTGGCCATTGCTGGAATTACTGTCTCTTTGAAGTGCTTTCTGCTGGGGCATTTACAGGCCGTTTTAATTACCTGCAGCTTGCAAGGGGCCTTGCTCTGTCCCAGCCTTTGTTTGTTTGTTCTTTGCAAGGAGTCTGTGCAGAAAGAATACGCTGCCTTCTTTTACAGAGAAAGAAAAGGGGAGAAAAGGAAGTTCGAGGAGCTCTTCGCAAAGCTTCTTCCCCCAGCTTTGGGACACCCCGCCTCCTCGAACAAGCGCAGGAAGAGAGGCCAGACTTGCTCTTGGCTCGCCTGGGCTCTCAGCTCCGTGGGTCCCTCTCCTAGGGTTTGCCTGGGATAGTTTTGTTTGTGTGTGTTGAGTTTAAGTATTATTAAGTGTATTTTCAAACTTCCCGTCATAGACAAGCAGGGCTGTCAAATAAAGCTGCTCTCACTGCTGAACAAATCAAAGTCAGCTGCAGTTGAGCTGGGATCCTGCTCATATTTTTTCAACTAAATTTGTTTAAGGCATGTGTGTTATTAAATTATTGAGTCTGGACACGGGGGTTGAAATCATATGCGAAGGTAGAACCCACTTTGAGCTGTCTGAGGTTTTATTTTCCTTGTCTTCATTTTTTATTCGATTCTCTCTCTCTAGAATGAACTAAATATAAATAGCCTTCTTTGGGGTTTCTGTTAAACACGAGCGGGGCATGTCATGTCTGCAGATGAAGAGGCTAGCTTACCACAGGAGCCTTGGAAATGTATCCCCTTCTCTGCAGGCTTTTAGAGTAGAAGGAATCTTCATTTATTCATTTAGCCCAAAAATGTACTGAGAAATCGGAAACCTCATACATTGTTGATGGGAACGTAAAATGGTACAGCTGCCTTGGAAAAGAGTCTGGCGGGTCCTCAAAAGGTTACACATAGAGGTACCAGCAATTCTACTCCCAGGTGTATACCCAGGAGAATTGAAAGCAGATGTCCACAGATAAAACTTGTACATACATGTTCATAGCCAAAGCATAATAATACTTCAAAAGGTGGAAGCAACCAAAAGTCTATTGACTGATGGGGCTTCCCTGGTGGTGCAGTGGTTGAGAGTCCGCCTGCCAATGCAGGGGACAGGGGTTCGAGCCCTGGTCTGGGAGGATCCCGCATGCTGCGGAGCAGCTGGGCCCGTGAGCCACAGTTGCTGAGCCTGCGCGTCTGGAGCCTGTGCTCCGCAACGGGAGAGGCCGCGATGGTGAGAGGTCCGCGCACCGCGATGAGGAGGGGCCCCCCGCTCGCCGCAGCTAGAGAAAGCCCTCGCACAGAAACGAAGACCCAACACAGCCAAAAATAAATAAATTAATTAATTAATTTTAAAAAACCCCCAAAACAAACAACGTACCGATGACTGAGGCGCACCCCGCAGCAATTAAACCTGAATGTCTACAGATAGGACCCAGTCCAGACACTATACTTTAAAAAAAACAAAAAACAAAAGTCTATTGACTGATGAATGGATAAGTTAGATGTGGTATATATACGTACAATGGAATAAAAAGGAATGAAGTATTGATACATGCTGCAAAGTGGCTGAACCTTGAAAACATTATGCTAAGTGAAAGAAGCCAGATACAAAAGTCTTCTTGTATGATTCCATTTCATGAATGTACAGAAGAGGCAAATGCATTGAGAAGATAGATGAATGGTTGCCAGAGACTGGGGGTTAGGAGAATGGGGAATGACTGCTAATAGGTAAGGGGTTTCTTTCTGGGGTGATGGAAATGTTCTGGAATTAGATAATGGTGATGGTTGCACAGCTCTGTGAATACACGAAAAACCATCAAAAGGTACACTCTAAAAGGGTGAATTTTACGGTATGTAGATAATCTCAATAAAGCTGTTATTTTAGAAAATGTTTTTGAATGCCTACTCTGTACCAGGCACTGTACCAGACTCAGGCTGCAGCAGATGCCTTCTGCCTTCATGTAGCTTAAAGTCTAGTGGAGATAAAGAACAGTCGCAAAAACCCAATATATACCTGTCCATTGTGTTAAGGAAATGTGCTATAAAGGAAATCGATAGAGTATAATGATGGAGAATAATGCTGATGTAGGACCTACCCAGATGGACTGCTGCTCACGTGTAGTCTTACTTTCCCAGAACCGGGCACACAGTAGGTGCTTAACAGATACTAAACAGCAGTAGTGGGTGAGGCTGTGTGCCTTCCCTGCGGTCATCCCAGTAGGAGGTGATGAAGGTCCTTTGAGACCCAGCCTGCCGTGGACTCTGGGTGCCGTCATTGGGCTCACCTGTGTTCTGTTCCTGCTTCTTTCTGATTCGGGTCCTGCGAATCCTGGGTGTACTCTCAGTGTCTCCCCTCTTGCTGGTTGTTTTCTGGTGCCTTTAGGGGAAGGCAGTGAGGGGATGTTATGGGTGGGGTGGGTGTTCTTTCAGGTGGGCAAGTGTGAATGTGGATCTGGAGGTGAGAAGTCTGGAGACTTCCGCCTTCTTCACGGGAAGGCAAGTCACTCAGCCTCATCGACAAAATGGGGACTGTACTCCCTTCCCCAGACGTGAGACGGTTGAGATGATCCTCAGCAAACCCTTTCAGAGTCAGATGTGATATATCAATGCATTAGCCTTGTTATTATAAAACCTTTGTGGACTAGATTTTTTTTTTTTTTTTGCATTTTTCTAGAAGAAAAAAAGAACCAGCAAAGAAGTGGCTATCTGGTGGGTTTTTGCCTTTTTCCTTTAATAAAATGACAATGACTTTCACAATGTGATTGGATGTCCTTACAGGTTCATCTGTGTATTCTCCTATCTTGTGTTCATAACTGATGTTCAGAATGGTGGCTCTAAAGCTCAGAATCCTCATAGAAAAGTAGTTCAATTTTCAGTGTGCTAAAGCAGAAAGAACGAGGCAATATACATTAAGAAGATTTTCAGAAGGGTTTAATTCCACAGGAGCTTTCTTCTCAGGTCCTTAATAAACCTCAGTTATTTTCAGTAGTCTCTGAGGATCCAAGGCTGGTCTGTGGGATTTGAAGGTAGCGTTTTGGCTGCCTGGCTAAAGTGAGAACATGTCAAAATGAGCCTAGATAACTAGGAGACGATGTTTCCTGCCCACACCCAGGCAAAACAGGAAGATTAAGGAGGAATCTATAGCTTTTTGAAAGGGTTTTCCCAGAAATTGGCTATCTGTGCTGGTTGAAAGCCTCATATGGGAGAGAGAGAGAAAGCAAAAATGCTGTTCCTCCGTAACCATAGTTCAATTCCCTTATAGGGCCTTTTAGGATCTGGAGAGAATATTTTGGATTTATTTTTGTTTCCCTTGGGATGACATCATCAAGCATGCATCATGGTGCCCTGTTTGGGGTTTGGAAAAAGCTCTGAGAAGCTATAAATCTTAAGGCATTTTACTCCTTTTCCTCTTCCCTTTTCTAAAAGCACAACTTTTCTGGTTTCTTTAAAAAAAAAAAAAAAAAAGAAGAAGAAGAAAGAAACTACAAAAGTGTGTATTGATCCCTTTCCCTCAGATCTTAACTGCCCAGGCTGTAATACCTTGCTTACATCTGCCAGGTTTTTGTGCAGTTTTGCAACATCTCCTTAATCCAGTGAGCGTAAATAGAACATTTCAATCATATTTGGCTACCAGGAACTTCGCAGATAAGCACGCTAAGACCTTGTTGAAAGAGACAGTATGAGATTGTGTGTGATAAGATCATCCTATAGCCTGGTGCACAAATGAAAAACTTTTGTTCTTGGTGAAATTTGTTGATAGAGATATTTCAAATAAATGACTTAGGAGAACTGGGTATTTTAAAACAAAGGGCCGGTGACATAAGAGCCCGAAGCCCAGGCCTCCTGGTACGGGGCAGCCACGGAGATCCTTCTCTGAGCAGTTGCTGGGGGAGATTAGCATGGCCCTTTGTCATTTTTGACGTTGTATTTTAACACTCTCGGGCAGCCTTATCTGAAAGCACTGTACTTGGTGTGGTTATGGGCGCGGGGAATGCCATTGTCCTTCCTCATATTTTCAAGGCTCAGGACGGCTCCTACCACCCTTCAGTCAGCTCCAGGTTGGCCTCCATCCCAGGCCAAGGCAGAATGCACCGCTTTCTTTCTAAGAACCCCAAGGAGGTCTTCTCTTTTGGACAATAGGGACAACTGTTCTTTTTTTTTTTTTTTTAGTTTATTTTATCGAAGTATAGTTGATTTACAATGTTGTGTTAATTTCTCCCGTACAGCAAAGTGACTCAGTTACACATATATATACATTCTTTTTCATATTCTTTTCCATTATGATGTATCACAGACTATTGAATATAGTTCTCTGTGCTATACAGTAGGACCTTGTTGTTTACCCATGCTATATATAATAGTTTGCATCCGCTAATCCCGAACTCCCAGTCCTTACCCCCCAACCCCCCTCGCCCTTGGCAACCACAAGTCTGTTTTCTGTGTCTGTGAATCTGTTTCTGTTTTGTAGATAAGTTCATTTGTGTCATATTTTAGATTCCACATATAAGTGATATCATGTGGTATTTGTTTTTCTCTTTCTGACTTACTTCACTTAGTATGATGATCTCTTAAGTCCGTCCATGTTGCTGCAAATGGCATTATTTCATTTTTTTTTATGTCTGAGTAGTATACCATTGTGTGTGTGTGTGTGTATATATGTATATGTGTATATATATATATACATATATACACACACACACACACACACACACACACACACACACCCCACATCTTCTTTATCCATTCATCTGTTGATGGACATTTAGGTTGTTTTCATATCTTGGCTATTGTAAATAGTGCTACTATAAACATTGGGGTGCATGTATCTTTTCAAATTATGGTTTTCTCTGGATATATGCCCAGGAGTGGGGTTGCTGGATCATATGGTAATTCTATTCTTAGTTTTCTGAGGAACCTGCATATTGTTCCATAATGGCTGCACCAGTGTAGGAGGGTTCCCTTTTCTCCACACCCTCTCCAGCATCTGTTATTTGTAGACTTTTTAATGATGGTCATTCTAACCAGTGTGAGGTGGTCCCTCAGTGTAGGTTTGATTTGCATTTCTCTAATAATTAACGATGCTGAGCATCTTTCCATGTGCCCTGTTGGCCATCTGTAGGGACAGCTGTTCTCGTACTGGGTTGTGTGGGGGGGGGGAGGGGGTGTGGTGTGTGTGGGGTGTGTGTGTGTGTGTGTGTGTGTGTGTGTATGTGTGTGTGGGTGTATAGAGGCAGTGGGGGAGTTTTCAGCCTCTACATTTTCTCTCCTTGAATTCCCTTTCATGTTTGTTTGTTCATTCATTCAACAAAGAGGCACTGAGTCCCTCCTGTGATCTGGGCTCAATAACAGAGGCTGAGGGGATGGATCTGGCATGGATTCTTCACGAAGGAGGGTATAGTCTGGCTAGCACAGGCCCCTGTCAACCCCACAGCCTTTCGGTGTCATAAACATGATTGGAAAGGACCTAGGAAATCATCTAACTCAATTCTTGCATTGTTGCAAAGCTGCAGGGTGAAATCTAGAGAGGGTAAGTGGTTTGACCAAGGTCACCTGGATGGTTCCTGGAAGAGCTGGGGTGAACACTGAGCCCCCCACCACTAGTCTATGTTTCGGTCAGTCAGTATACCACACTTCTCATCTACGTTCTTGAGAAAACATGCCTCCTTTGGTATTCTCTCTCCTCCCTTTAAAAGGCCCTGAAACAACCAAATGGCCACCATCTTCCATGGCCCACAGGCCTGGATTCCCAGCAAAGGGACACTCGGTGCAGGCCTGCCCCCCATTCAGCAGCACGGAAGGTGTTAACTAGCACTCTGTTAGTTCTTGGTTGCCTTTTTTAATCTGTTGTTTGAAATCCTTGCCTTTTATTGGTATATTTACTTTATGACATACATAAAGAGCTGTATTAAAAAATAAATAGTGTTGTAAAAGCATTCGGTAATGTTTATTAATATTGACTAGTCAGAGAGCAACGAACTCTATTGCTAGAAGGATAATTTGCGGTAATATCAGCTAAGCATTCGCAGCTTGTCAAATGACAGTCTAATCTCAACATTTAAAAAAAGTGGGTAAAAGGATAATTTCCCTTATTTATGCCTTGAGAAAATGAACATGACCCATTTCCTAGCCAATATTAGAACTATTATTTTCTTTTTCTCCCTGGGGGCACCAGACCTTCTCTCTGAATCCAGGCAGTCTCAGGGCTGGATTTCAGTGCCAAGTATCCCTTTGTCTTGGGGTGTTTAGTGGCTGCTTCGCTAGTGGTAGCCTCTCGGGGGTCTGCTCTGGCTGCCTGTATCTGTGCTGAGGGATTGGGAGGTGGAAATGGAGACTTGGTTCCTGTCCTCTGGGAACTTACAGTTTTGAAGAACTTATAAAGGGCTTAGTCCAGAATCAGGAACTTGATACTCCAAGGAAGTACATAAGGAGAATGGTACTGGGTGTGATTGTTGACCCACGGGGACTGATATATGTCACTCACCGTTGGTGGCATTAAGAGATGCTCCTTGAGAAGATACCGTGTCACCCTTAGAAGGGAGGGGACATTCCCTGAGCATCCCAGATGTCCTGTGGATGACCTGCTCTGGCTTAGGGTGGAGGCCTCTAGTGGAACGGGCTCGGTTCAGAGGATTCCTTCGCCACAAAAAGGCACGTGGAGAAAGTACAGGAGGCTGGACCATGTACGGAAACACCCTGCAGTCTCCCTGGAAGTTGCTTTTGGCGATAAATCCCTGGTAACCTAATGGCTTTTCATTCATCTCTTCCTCTTAAAATTCAAGCCCAGAATGGCATTGACTATTTGGCCTTCCTCTTGTTATTAGAATTGAAGGTAAGTGGACATTGAAGGTACATTGTGAACTTAATGGTCTGGGGAAGAAGAGTGAGCCCGTTGCTGAAGTACATAAGCTTTTTCCTCTGTCAGTTCCGTTTCGACTCGGAGAGGTGAGCGAGGCCAGGTGAGGTCCTCTTACCACTGGATTTAAGGGTTATTTACTGCTTTGAAGACAGAGCATTGTCAGAGCCTGTGAAGGGACCCGCCTCATACCGTGCCCACATGGGGAGACACGGTAGCACGTCAGGGCCAGCGGACAGGTCCTGATCAAGAGTGGGGCAAGAGGTTTGCAGGGGGCTGGGTTCCCATGGTAAGTAGAGGGCCTTGGAGAGTATTGATTCCCATGGGGCAGCGGACTTTTGAGAAAGTAGGATCATTTAGACCATCGTTGGGAGCTGACTCACAGACTCTCCTGTCTTGCCCTTGTCTGTTCTGAGTACCCCTAGAAGCACTGTATAGGTCAAGTTGACTGTCACGGGATCAGAAAGCAAGCAAAAGATCAAGCATTGGGGTGGCTTCTGCATGTGGGGCAGCTCAGACCAAGTAGAGGGGGTGAGTTGGAAAGACCTTCAGAGCTGCTGGAGCTGGAGTGTTGGTGGGAGCAGGGGATAGAGTCACTTAGGGTGAGAACAAAGAACACGTTATCTTATAAAGGCCCTTCCTTATAGGATGGCTTCCCCGCTGCATCTTTCCTCATGCAAAAGTGGGTAGTTCCCTCCACTCACTTTCCCTCATAACAGATCCTAGTTTTCAGTGCTGGTGTGGTGTGCTCAGCAAAACTCATAGGGCAGGCACTTCCATCTCCCCAGGGGCACAGCGAAGAAGGGCAGCCCTTGGGTTATTGGAACAGAATTCCCTCTCTAGACTTTCTTACCTGTTGGTCTGTTCTCACTGCCATTTGTCTCCAGGCAGAGAACTTGGGAAGAAATGGAACACTGGTGGTGCTGGGCCTTGAACCCCTCTCTGTCAGACAAACAGCGCTGCTGGCCCTTCTAGAATTCTCCCCTTAGTCCTTGGCTGTGTGGGATACAGGAAGGCCTAGCTTCTCCTGCAAGGTGTAGTACAGAGGGCACCCCTTAGGCAACAGCTGTTGTAGTCAGCTGTCCCTGGAGGCTGAGGGTGGGGAGGATGGAGTCTGGCGTGAGTCTCTCCCTGCTGCCACTTTTTCTGGCTGTTGTCTTCTAGCGGGCTGGGGAGACGAAGACTCATCCCGAGGGTGAGGCTGGTCTGAAGCTCAGGCTTTATGCGGCTATGAGGTTGCCATTGGCCTTCCTTGTGTGGACTTCGGGGGCACAGGATGGGGTTGGAGGCTGCCCATGAAGCTCTTGTGCTTGGACTAGTGTTCAGATGAGAGGAGGGTGCCTGGACCCCACCTCAGATCGAGGAATTTCTTTAGCAGCATTGAGTAGTCACTTCTAAACTAGGCCCTATAAATAAAAGGAAAGGTAAACGCGGCTTCTGCTATTATATAGTTACAATCTGAAGCAGATGAGTTTTTATGAACTTTCAGACTCACAGCAGTGGTTTGAATGAGTGTGTAGCTTGCTAGCTTGGTCTTACTAGTGAGAGTTGTGTGGTTGAGAATCAGTGAGAAGGAATGTGTCCTTCCCTCCAGTTACTTGTTAAAAGGTTCGTATTTGCTTACCTCTGATTTCCCATAATGATTCAGTTCTCTTGAGAAAATAGCTAGAAACCCATTAGAGGTTAATTTTTTCTTTGTCTTTTTGGACAAAATTGAAAACGTGTTACCTTCAGGATGAGTTTACCCAGTGGGCCAGGTGTGGTCGTAGTTGGGGAGCACCTGAGCCTGCTCCCCAAGAGCGGGTGGTGGGGCCCTGAAGCCTATGGGGAATGGACGTTCCTCTGAGTCCAGCATGGAGTTGCTTGGGCCATCTAGAACTGGGTTACTTTCAAAACAGTGTTCAACACTATTGCCTCTCAGAGAAGAGAGTGTGAAAACCAAGGCAGCATATGTAGAAAGGTGCAAAGATGTCCCCAGCTGTCCTCCTTTCCTGTGTTATCGTGGAGGCTGATGACCTCAGATGACCATGAGCAGTTTGACCTTGTGAAAAGGCGGGGCCAGCCTGGGAGAATATGAGTGTGTGTGGTAAGGAAGAAGGAGGCGGATGGAATTTCCATTTTCATCAGAATGCGTTGCAGCGGCATAGTGTGGCGGCAGAGGTGGGTAAGGGTTGGGGTCTAGGGTGACAGACCCTGAGTTCCTGCAGTTTGTACTTTCACTCTGGAAACCAGTTGCGACTCTGTTTCCACATTGGCCATTCCGCAGCCCGTGCCATAGAAAGTCTGTTGGGGGTCCTCGAAGGCACTCAGATTCTTCTCTGCCATTTCCCTTTGCTTTGAATTAGAAGAAGTCTCTACCTCTTCACATCCATCCCTTGGTGTCTGAACAATAATGACAGGGATGGGCGAACCGGCCCTGGTCTCAGTTGAGCTCCAGGCCTGTGAGATGTTCCCTTTTTCTCTCCTGAACTTTGTGTGCTTTGCCCTGATCCCTCCGCCAGTGAGGCAGGACCTTTGTCCTCGAACTACATGTGGGATCACTTGGATGCCATGCTCGCCTCTGGGAACCCGTGGAGGGCACTGAGTTAGTGGGTCAGGTGCAAGGCAGTCTCCTTACCCCAAGGATTGGGCAGGAGAGGACCACCCATGTCTCTGAAGGCTGGAAGATGCATGGCAGCAGAATGGTTCCAAAGAAAGGCTGGTCATGAGTTCTGGAAGTTTCTTTCACTGAAAGATCACAGGTGAGTAAAGGAGGGAACTCAGGTCATCTGGATTAGAAGGTTTTAAAGTGAGTAGGTATCTGAGAACGGGTGTCAGTGTTTTGCTTGGGCTGTCCTAGCCTGACTGCCCTGGTGTCATGAGACATCACACAGTGGACCGTGACTCAGAGAGATAATAGTGCCCCTCAGAGGAATTCCTTGGAGGCTGGGTAAAAGGACATGGGTAAGACTTTGGAATAATAAAGTTTTTGACACCATGAGAAACCAGAACCTTAGATATCACCCATCACTTTACAGGTGAAAAAATGCAGACAGATCGTGATAGCGTGATTTATCTAAGGTCACAGAGCAAGTTAATGGCCAAGTTAGGACAAAAATCCAGGTCTTCTGGCTGCTCAACTGGCATCCTTCCCCGAATCCTGCTCCCTCTGTAGTAGAGGGCAAGAGTGCATCACCTTACACACCACGCCAATCCAGTTGGTCAAGAAAGCCACTGACACCAGTTGCCAGGCAAATCCATTTGCACCAAACAAAACAAAACAAAACAAAACAAAACAAAACAGTAGGGTTACCCAGAAAGTGTTCATCACGGTGGGAGACTTGATCTGAAACCGGCAGGGGGAAGAGATGGGAGTCCAAGAGCCGGGGTGAGGATGCTTATCCTGGTGCTGACTGCTGAAACCTGAAGCCTGGCCACTCCAGTGTCCTTTGGGAAGACAAATCTGAATGGGTGTTTGTCCTCCTCTTCCTCCTGACAGCCACCCCAGAGGTGGGCACCCCTGGAAGCTAAGAAAGCATTAGTGAAGGGACTTCCCTGGTGGTCCAGTGGTTAAGACTCCACGCTCCCAATGCAGGGGGCCCAGGTTTGATCCCTGGTCAGGGAACTAGATCCTGCGTGCCGCAACTAAAAGATCCTGCATGCTGCAACAAAGATCCCACGTGCTGCAGCTAAGACCCAGTGCAGCCAAATAAATAAATAAATATTAAAAAAAAAAAAAAAAGCACTAGTGAAGAAAAAGATGGAGATAAGTAAGACTGGAACCCACACACTGCCATCCACCTGACCTGACCATGAACTTGTGTACGAGGGTCACCTGTGGAACCACTTGTGAATAGAGCTTTAGCTGCTCCATGGAACAGCTCTTAGGAAAGCAAACCTTTGTCACGCCCAGGCAAGTGACAAGGCATACTCAGCTACAGTTGTGTGCACATGCCTGTGTGCACGCACACACGAACATGCCTGGGTACATATTTTAAACCAT
This sequence comes from Eschrichtius robustus, assembly GCF_028021215.1. NCBI lineage: Eukaryota > Metazoa > Chordata > Mammalia > Artiodactyla > Eschrichtiidae > Eschrichtius > Eschrichtius robustus. Next base: position 18,337,035 of record NC_090834.1, on the reverse strand, counting down.
GCTTTGCCCAGAATGCTATTAGGACACGTCCCATTGCCCAGCATTGTGAAATATGTTTAGAGTTGAGAATGTTCAGTGAAAATGTTCTGTACCGTTGCTATTTCTCAATTGGGATGGATCAGCCTCGGCCGGGGTTCAGATAACATGGGGGTGGGGCGCACGGCAGTGTCATGGATGAGGGTGCGTGTGCACTTGTGATTGAGAAATCATTTGTTGTCTTTGGCAAAGGGGTAAAGGGAAAGCAAGCAAACACGACTGTGATTGAGAAAGAGTTCTGTGCAGGGGGCTGGGCCTGATCATCGTCAGAAGCTGCACACAGTGGACCCCGTATGCTGTCTTCAAGCCGCTAGACTGGCACCCATACTCATCCCGGGGCCCACAGGGTATTGACGCACCTCTGGGTTCTTGTGGGATTTGGAAGGTGCTGGCAGTGGGTGGCTTGGTTTAGTTCTGTGATCTGGACAGCTGATCCGGGCACCACTGGCTTGAGTGTATAATACTCCCCTTCCTCACCTGCATTCATCTAATATCAGTACCGGCAGCCCTCCAGCCTTTGACTGTGGTCCTAACACATCAACATCCTGACTGCAATGGGCTGTTGGCTCTAAGGGTGCCCACCTGCCGGCCCTATTGCCCTCAGCTCCTTCCTCAGGGCTGAGGCCCCTGGGGAGGCGGCAGGCAAGGCGCAGAGACAGGGTGGGGTGGATCCTGTATCTGGCAGAGGCAAGTAAAGGCCTGAGAACAGGAGTGTGGGTGGGAGGAAAGGCAGAGTTCTGGGCCAGATGGCCCCCTGGCCAGCCCGCGGCCCAGACTCTCCCAGAACTCCCCCACTAGCCGCCTGCTTCCCTGCCTCTGACCAGCTCTGTTGCTGGCTCCTGACCGAGTGGCAGGGTCTGGTGGGAAAGGCCCCAGGTTGGGAGTTGTGGTCGGAAGAGGGTTGCAGGCTGGGCCTGTGACCAGGGGTGACCAGGGCCTCTGTCTTCCTGGGGTGGTCATGGGTGCCAGGTTCACCTCACAGAATAAATGAGATAACGTACATGGAAGTTCTTTGGAAAGCCGAAACCGACGACTACCACCTTCTGTTTATAGAGTGATGTTATCTGGTTTCTTCAAACCTTTCTTTCTGCCAGGGCTCATCCTCTGGCCAGATGTAGAGGGAAAACACTTTAAGAGCTGGGCCTCTGGGGAAGGTTTCGTGGGTTGGAGAGTGACTGCAGTTTTGAGAACCTCTGGATGCCCCGAGAGGGGAGCAGCTTTTGTCCATGAAGGTGTCAGTTCACTAATAAGCTGCGATGTGCCAGTCGCCGTGTGGGTGCTGGGGTATGAGAGAGAGCAGGTACGGGGCAGCCCTCCCGGGTCAGTGGTCTCTTGGGGCAGCCAGGTATATGCACAACGCAGCACAGTGAGGGCCGTGCTATGAGTGAAGTAAGCAGAGGCACCTCTGCCTCCACGTATGGTGTGTGCTAGTTTGTGAGGATTATGTCTGTCTAACTGGCCTGGTGCTTCCTCTTTCCTCTCTCCACAATTGAATCTGATTTTTCTTCTTGGTCTATGTGCCAGTGGATGAAGAAGTAGGAAGTGCCCTATTCTTCTAGCCCCCTTGGACAAGACTGGGAATAGATGCTTCCTTGGCAGCCTTCCATGGGAAAGGGGGCTTCCGGCTGTCATGGATCCAGGGATATGTCTCCGTCAGTGCCCACCTCCAGCTCCCCTGCCCTCCATCTCCCTTCCTCCTGCTCACCTGCCACAGGGATGGCTGCAAAGCCCCCAGGTAGGGGTGGGCCTGCTTTCTGTCCAGCCAGAGCAGCAGCAACCTGTCTTTTCCTTTCCCCTACAGGAAGCTGCACAGTGGGATGAAGACGTACGGGTGTGAGCTCTGCGGAAAGCGGTTCCTGGATAGTTTGCGACTGAGAATGCACTTACTGGCTCATTCAGGTAGGCGAGGATGCCCTGACTGGCCCGTTGTAGCATGGGCACCCACCTCCTGCCCACTTTCACCTCCACTCAGAGCATGGATATATCCCCACTGCCAGCCGGGCCTCGGTCCACCTCGTCCCGTGGTTGCTCCCTCCAGGCTCCTGGAGCAAAAAGTCCATCCTGACCATGTGACCGTCTGGATGAACCCATCCTTCCGCTCTCCTGAGCTTCCTGGGGCTTCGTTGGTACCCAGTGCCCTGTGTGATCCACCTTCCAAAGTAGATGCAGTTTCATTAGCAGAACAGTTGCGGAATTAGGTTCTCGCTGTCTAATGAATCTGACTCTTGGGTTCACTAATTATACAGGAGCCTTTAATTAAATAGATATAGAAAGGTTGGAACACAAAGCTAGTTACAGCGTGCTGTCTTTTGCAAGTTAATTTTATCCAATTCTAGTGGGGTCGACTCGGCGGCTGCTGGTATTTTTGCTCGTGTGTGAGCAAAGCTTCTCTGCCCCATGAGGCGTGGAGAGGGGAAAAGCACTGACATGCAGCGTGCCCAGGCGTTCTCGGTGGAGGGGAGGATACAGCAGGTCCAGTGCTGCTGCTTCGAGGCCAAGCCGTCGCCTGGGTTCAGTTGGAGAGGCCACCGCACTTCCTTGCTGGGGCCAGCGCTCTTTTCCAATTCCCTTGCCTTTCAACCTTGGAGTCACGTTTTGGGGGAGAAGAGAGGGCTGTCTTCTTATTCGGTCTTGCTGTCTCCTGTCTAGTCCATAGTCAGTGTCTGCTCTTCTTTCCCATTTTGCCTCCAGCAAGTGGCCCTCCAGGAGGTTGGTGGTTCAGGTGTTTGTGAAATGAGCCTGCTTTGGGGTTGGGCAGATCTCCATCTGTGTGACCTCGGGCAGGTTTGTCTTCTGAACCCCCAGTTTCTGTATCTGCAAAGGGCAGGTGTTGCAAACTCACGTCAGTTAGGTAACAGAATATATGACGAAGGCGTCTATAGTACACTCCTTACCGTACAGTGGCTGCTTCTGCTGCCACCGCCCTCCCTTCCCCCAGTTCTGAAGTTGTCGTTCGGGAGCGTTCCCATCACCGTACTCCCGTTGAGGACAGTCTGGCTGCGTATAGTCTGTCCTCGCTGCCTCCAGCGCCTTGGTCACGGAAATGCCATTCGGTAGCTCTGTACGCTTCCGCTTGCCACTGCCTCACTGCAGAGCCCCTGTGCCTCTGCGCTGCATGGGGTGCCGTCGCTCTCCCTGGCCTTCATGGCCCTTCGTCAGGTGTCCTAACTCCTTCTCACTTCCCAGTCTTCCCTCTTCCAGATCCAAAGATTGGGCCGCGCCGGGCCACTGTCTGTCTCGCTGTACCCCGTGTCTTCGTGTTCCATTTCTCCTCCCCGTGGGGCCTCCCCTCCCCGACACCTGGCCCCTCAGAGCCATCCTCATCCCCCACCTGCCCCACGTTGGCCCGGAGTCCTGGGTCCAGGCGTTCCTGCGCTGGGCATCTGCTTGGTACCCGTGCACTCTTTTTATTTCTATGACTTGCACCTCCAATCTTCTTGCTCCCCCTTCACCTTTGCAGGTCGTTCAGGGTTTAGTGGGGGGAGTTTCGTGAGCTGTCTGCCCACAGCTCAACCACCCTCCCCCAGAGCGGAGTGTGGGTCTTGCATTTCATTTGCTCCCTGCTCCAGCCCCCCGTGTGGTCTCTCACTGCGTGTGCCGTTGAACACTTCCACGCGGGTAGTACAGCCTGCGGTTAACGCTTCCTCGCCTCTCAGTAACTCAGCCTGGTAAGCACCCTTTCTCCTTACTGTTTCCTTGAGTCTAGTGCACTAGCCAGACTCGTGTGCTTGTCGGTGTGCTCTGTGTGTGGACCAGCACGGCTCGCTTTCCAGGCTCTGCGGCTTTGTTCACCCCCTTCCCTCTGCGAGGAATAACCCATCCCCAGTCTTCCCAGATCTTCCAAGGTCCCTTCCATGATGCCATCCTCAGCTGTTCCTCACCTCCGGCCAGAAGCAATTGAGCCTTCTCCTGGGGTCCATATTTCTTTATCCGAAGCTGTCTTTGGACCCAATCTTTCTTCTCTGTATTATCGTTATTAATGGAATTGCCTGATCTCCTCTTGCTTGGGAATCAGGGTTAGGAATTTGGGCATCTACCTCCTGACCCTGTGACCTTGGGCAAGAAATGTAAACCCTCTGAGCCTCCAAACGGAAGGCTCCCGTTAGACACTTCGCACTCTGCCCGACACACGATAGGCTCTCAGTAAATGTAACTTCCCTTTCCCTCTGTTCCCCTAATAGACTGGAATAAGCTACTTGGGGACAGGGTCTGTCCCCATTATGTGCAGCACATTACCTGGCACATTATTGGAGTCTATAGATAGTGGTTGAATGGATGACTGCAGCCTGGGAGGCCGGGCAACTCAAGGAAACTCCAGTCTCCCAGCGGGTCTCTCCTGCAAAAGGAAGTGTTTAGACTGTGTCCCAGGGGTTCACTGGAGGGCAGCCAGGAGCCCGCTGGCTAAGTGTGAGTTAGCCGAGGTCTCCGTCGTGAAGCCCAACACTTCAGCAGTGTTGGTAGGGCCGGTGGGGTGGCAGAGAGAGGAAGAGCTGCTTACGCACATTCAGGGGGTGCAGGGCCCCCGCTTCCGACAAGATGAGTGACTTTGCGCCACCCCGTGACCGAGATGCTAGTTCAAGGTCCCACAGTCTTGTATGGATACCCTGGCAGCTTTGGGAGCTGGGGCCTATTTTCTTAACTTTTCCTGTCTGTCCCTGAAGTCCGTGCAAATGATTTGTCCCTCTGAAATTCACTTGCCACTGCCCTTGTAAAAGAGGATTCGGTGATGGGGGAGGTATGATGGGTCACAGCAGGGCCTTAATTCACCCTTGCAGATAGCTCATAGCCTGCTTCAACTCTGCTTTTCTGTGCTCTGTTTTTTCTTTCTCTGGTCCCATATATCTCTCACCCCTGTGCCAGGATGGCTTGAAAATAAAGCAGCAACAAGGGCTTCGTGAGGCTAGATCCCGAACTGTTTGCCCCCCTGTTAAACAGCGAAGGCCCTGAGGCCTCTAGAGCGACCTGACCATGTCAGGGAGGTGGGGTCAGAGGGCTGGGCCAGTGGTGCCAGGTCTTCTCCAGGATTCCAGTAGCAGAAGTTGGGTTTTACCTGTTCCAGTTCCTCCCCCAGTTGCACGATAACAGACCTATGTGAGGTCTTAGAGGAGACGTTTGATTAGATGACATGAGATTTTCTTGCTGCTCTGTTTTGAAGGCTCCATGCAGGGAGCCGACAGCCAGGATGGCCCCTGAGGGTCTGTAGTGCAGACCCACCTTACACAAGATCACCAGGGGTTGGAGCAGCGGTGCAGAGCATCACGGAACAAGAGTCGCTCCACAGCCCTGGGGACTGTTTTAAGAAGGGGTCAGGCCGTGGTGAAGGGAGTCTGGGCTCTGGGTCGGGGTCAGGGAGCTCCTGGCTTCCCCTAAATGTTGTCACATTTGTCAATGTTGTCAATGAGCCCAGGAGAGGCTCATTCCTGCCGCCTCTCCTTCTTCGCAGAGCTGCACGGGCTCTGCGTGCTTGCTGCCCTACCCCCTCTTGGCGAGCGTGGCCTGTGTTTGTTATTGTAGTTCTGGCGCTGGGCCAGGCCTGGCTGGGTGCCAGCCTTGTGGGTACAGTGTGTACAGTGAGTGCTGAGCCAAGTTTGTCATCATACACGATTAATTTTTTTTTCTCATCTGGTAGGGGAGGGGTGAAGGAGGAGGCAAGAAGGAGTTTCTCTGATGCTTGAGTACAGGCCTCATTGGATTCTGCGGAGATATTATTTCTCAAAGGATAAAACGCTCTGGCTCACTCTCCCCCCCAGCTTTCCTCTTTCTTGAACTGTCTTCCTCCTCTCCTCCGTGTTTCCCTATCCAAGGAAATCAGCCTGTATAAAATCGACACTGTGAGGCCTTATTTTCAGTGACTGGAATACCAAATTTATACTCTTAAATCAGTTTTCATTGTGTTGAAATTGACAATTTGTTTAATTAGAAGTTTGCCCCGTAGGAGGCCCTTCTTAGAGACAATTCTTTCTCTTTCTCTCTCTCTCTCTCTCTTTCTTTTTTCTTTTTTAAGACCCTAAATGGTAGTAGCGAATGTTCAGCTTAATTGAAGTTTTGATTTCGATTTGAATGCGTTAACTAACCAAATGTTTATGAGATATACCTGATGATAACAATAAGTTTAAATTAACTTAACTAACTATAACAATAACCTAACTCACTCGCTAATGAGATTGATCTGGCCAGACCCTGCATTCTCAGAGGTGGTTTGGGGATCAGGAGGGTCTGAGCGTTGAGAAAGAGATTTGGGGTGAGAAAAGTGACCCCTGGAACACTTTGCAAAGCCGCCCCTTCTTCTGGAGCATGAATCTTGGGTGGAGGACAGTGCAGGGAGCCGGGGAAGAATCCCAGCCCCTCTGCATCCCCGGATCACTCTGAAGTCTCCTGCCCATCCTTTGCTGCCCCATCCCTTGTGGGAGCATCTGTGACCCTCTGTCTCTTTGCCACTCCTTGTTCTTACTTAAAAGAACATCCTAGCTCTGGATGTCCACGCAGAAACCACAGACTCGGGCGATGACTCGAGTTGGTCCTGCGATTTGCTCGGGTAAGGTTTCCCATTAGGTAGTATTTCCCGCAGCTTGGCCTGATGTGCTGTTGGATTATGACTGAGCACACCCAGAACCGCTTGCCCCTATTTTTGCCTTGGCCGCATAGTGTTCAGAGGCTTGCATATTTCTGTGGCCTGCTTCTGTTCTGGGAGTGTCATTCATTTTTCGAGCCAGCAGATGCATCAGGCTCTGTGTACTTAACACTGCAGAACAGGCAGCACCCCTACCCTCCGGGCGCTTATGTCTAGTAGGAGAGATGTTTGACTGTAAAGTTATGATAAAAGAAGGTGGTGTGTGCTGAGCGCCAAGAAGGAGTTCTAGGAGGAATTCAAGGAGGAAGGGGGCTCCTGGGAGAAGGTGGTAGAATGGATTTCTGAGAGCACCTGGTCGGGGCAGCCCACGCCGCCTGGGGTGATGTGCAGTGTAGCTGGGCCTGTAGGCTGGGTGTGGGGGGAGGGGGCAGGGTTTAGAAGGGAGGAGCCGGGCAAGATTGCAAGGTCCTCCAGTAGCAAAATGATTTGCATTTTACCTAGGGCACTCAAAAGCCGCTGAAAGATTGGATGAGGAAGGGACACTTTCATTCCTCTGGAATGGAAAGGACTGTTGGGCTTTTTGATGCACACTAGGCTGGAGTATAGGGTGCATAAGACTCTTGGGGAAATGGCGTGACTGGCAGTCAGTCCCGGGGCGTGGCTGGAGGGGGGCGTGGCCTGTGCCTCTTGCAGTGGTTAGGGGCACACAGCCTTTCTTTGGGGGGGTCCCATCCTGCCTGCTCACTCCTCCTCACCCTTCTCCAGGCACAGTGAGCCATGGCTATTGAGAAACACCCCGATACCAGACTCCTCCCCACAGTCAGAGCCACCAGGAAGGAGCATGGTCTTTGGCTGACAGATCTTCTGATTCCAGCAGCAGCATGGTGTGGCCAGGGCATATCATCGGGGGCCAGGTCACCGTGTGGCGGGGAAAAGGGCAGGAGAGGTTGGGGTCAGAAACCAGATTGGTTCTCTCATGCTTTCCCCTGATCAGATGGAAGAAACAAAATTTCACGAGATGTCAAAGATCTGTGGGTTGTACTTGTCCCCCTTTTTTTTCTTTTGGGAACACTAAGCTTTGGGGTTCAGGGTCCTTCTTCCCAAAGACAGAGAACATGTGGGGGAATGAGGTAACTGGATTATGCCCTGTGACTGCGAGGTGGGGATATGAGCTGGTCCCCGTGACGATGATGGAGAGGAATCTCAGGATGCAAAGATGGCTTCTCCTGACCTTGCAGCTTCTTCCTCTCACTCCCCTCTCTCTTCCCAGATCAGGCATCTGCTAAAAGCAAGAGACTGGGGTTATCCAGGCAGCTTGGAACCCAGGGTCCATTTGCTCCCTCTCTGCTCGCTCCCTCCTTCTGGTTGGCTTTCTGCCATCAGGGTAAAACCAGGAGATAACCAAGAAGAAACTTCTCAGGACCTCAACCTCACTCAGCATGCCTGCAGAGCTGGGCACGATGGAGGGTTTGGGTTAAGATAGGATGTGAGTGGCTCAGAGCCTGCCTTCCCCTTGGTCCCCTTGGGTGATGGGGGCACAGGAAGAGGGAAGAGAAGCCACGTTCCCTGGCTCTCTCTCCAGCACGCTCCCCTCTCTCCCTCCCTGCTCTGAACCTGGCCTGCTTCCCGAACTTTTTCCCAGAGTGGTGTCGTCACCGGCCTGCCGGCAGGTCTGGATGTTCTGCCAGCATTCCAGAGAGTTTATGATCGCTTGCAGATGTGCCTCCAAGAACACACTGTACCCAAAGCAGAAATTAACGCAGCCTTGACTGCTGTCCAAGCCCGTACACGGGAGAGACGAGAAAGAAAACAAAAACTGTTTAGTGCTGTTTATAAATTATATACTGGCTGATGAAAAATACATTTCTTCCCCCTCTCCTCCCTGTTCCTCGCCGTCCCCCACCCCCGCCCCTTCTCCCTTTCTGCCTCAAGAGCCTAAACGGAGACCAGAAGAATATGGCTTTGCCTTTTAGCTCCCGTTTTGGCGGAGAACCGAAACCCCGCTGCTGATTCACAGCCAGGGTATTTTTCCCCTTTACCTGATGAAATATACTGGTGTTTCCAGCCCAGATGGGGGTGTTTTTGGTTTTGTTTTCTGGGTTGGTTTTTTTTTTTTGGCCACGGATGTTGTTTACAGCAAGTTACAGGTCCTGTGATGGCATTGGGTGCGATGCTGGCCCCGGGGGCAGATAAAGCCCACCCATCTCCCCACCGCAATGCTGCTGGAGGTGTGTGCCTGGGTCCCCCGGCCCTGAAGATGTCACATTGGGCCAGCTGTACAGAGAAAGTTTGGAAAGTTCATCGCAGGTCATTGTATTAAACAGTGTTTTCACCACTTCTCTCCCACCCCTTCACCTACAGCCCCTGTGTGAAAAGGGGGTTCACATAGCCCTCCCCCCAAATACACATGTCTCTCCCTCCATATGGTGCCTTAGCAGGGGTTTGGGAAGCTCGTGCATCTACCCCTCTGGAGCCCAGCCTCTCCCCCTAGGCTTGAGTCCCCCCTCCCAGTTTATTCTATAAATTCGTTTCCACATTATGTCTATCCATTTACATGGCTTTTGTGTTTTTTAATACTGCTAATGTTTATCATTTGCCCAACAGGCTCGACAGATTTTGCTTCCTGTAGAGCATCGAGGCTTTAGAGCCCCCTCGTTGCTAAGTAGCAGTCTCCCTGTACTGTAATGGGCTGATTTTGTATTCCGTTCAGCGCTGTATCTTATTTTTGTATGCAAGACAAAGTGTTTTGATGGAGGACGATTGCGGCAGTGTCTGGAGGCTGTTTGGAGTTTTATGGGCTGTACAGTACACTGTGTGCTCTCCGAACAGAACACAGGCTGTTGAATTTTGGATTGGATTTGTCATTTTTCCCCCCTAAGAGAGGGGCCTGTCAGAACATTAAGGGTGGAGGGAAGAAAGTGGAAATTATGTAATAACCTTCTTTCTCCCTCTGTTTCTCTCTCTCTGATTTTTCTATCCCAAAATAGGGTGGTTTCTCCCCCCCACACTCCCTTTCGTACCATATGATTCTGTCAAGCAAGATAATGACGTTCCTGTCAGGAAATGAATGGCCCTCGAGAGATGGATGCTGGGACATCCCGTCTGTCTATCTGTTCTCCTGTTCTCTCTTTCCCTCTCCCTCGCTCCCACTGTCCTTCTACATTCTGGGCTGCTTTGCTGGCCCTTATTTTTGTCTGAGGATGGACGGCTAACGAGGTTGCAGGGTAGGATGTTGGTGTGGGATCCACGCGAAGGTTATGGCATTTTCTTATTTCAGGGATCTTTTCACCTTCCCGGATGTGCACACTGCCAGGATTCCTAGGTGGTCCTCCCTTGCCCTCTTCTCTCCTCAGCCCTCGTGCCCTTGCTCTCTACCCAGGCTGTGCCTGGGTCCCAGTGTCCCGGGCTGTGCCCGAGAGACCAGCTGCCTCCAGACCATGTAGTGACGGCTCTCTCTGCTGGCTGTTCTTCTCGGCGCTGTCTTCTGAGCTCTCTCTGGTGGCAGGTGTTTATTTTTCAGCTCTGCTTTTTTCCTCGCTTCCGTTTTTTCCCCAATCTCCTTTCATCTCACTCCATCTCTTCATCCTTGTCTTTGCATCTGTGTTAGCCTGGGCCTTTTCTCAATGCTCCTGTGCATTTTGTATCTTCCTTCTTGTGTCTTCATTAGACTTTGTCTCCCTCCATCTTGGTTGACCTTCTCTCTCACAGCTCAGAGTTTCTTATCTTGGAAGTTGGGCGGTGGTTGAGGTAGGGAACAAATTGTTACTCTGTCCCAGAAGGCCTGGGGAAGACTCCAGAGTGCTCCCAGCACTCCTGTCCCTTTCCTCTCAGGGACCAGAGTGGGGCTTCTCTGGCTCGGTTCCTGCTTTTCCTAGGTCCCTGGATGTTTTCTTAAGTTGAGCTGTGCATGGGCAAGTGGATGAGCAGGGTTAGGTTTTGCAAGATTCTTATTGGACTTTGCCACTAAAAAGTACACCTTGCTGGCATGGTGCTTTCAGAGGTCTGTACCACGCACCTGAGTACAGAGCCCACCAGCCACCTGGGAGAGCGTTCACCCCCACACCCCAAAGGCCTGGCATGGTGCCCAGCACATAGAAGGCTTTTGATGAGTACTTGTTGAATAAGGGAATACCCTGTTGCTAAATTCTTTGTACTTCTGGGGAACATCTGGGTTTGGTGGGGCCTGAGGCTTCCACAATTTGTGGTGCCCACTCTCAGAAAAAGATTATGGGAGACTGGTTCAAGATGGTGCGGTAGAAGGACATGCGTTCACTCCCTCGTGCGAGAGCACCAGAATTACAACTAACTGCTGAACAATCATCGACAGGAAGACACTGGAACTCACCAAAAAAGATACCCCACATCCAAAGACAAAGGAGAAGCCACAATGAGATGGTAGGAGGGCCGCAATCACAATAAAATCAAATCCCATAACTGCTGGATGGGTGACTCACAAACTGGAGAACACTTATACCACAGAAGTCCACCCACTGGAGTGAAGGTTCTGAGCCTTACGTCAGGCTTCCCAACCTGGGGGTCCGGCAACGGGAGGGGGAATTCCCAGAGAATCAGACTTTGAAGGCGAGCGGGATTTGATTGCAGGACTTTGACAGGACTGGGGGAAACAGAGGCTCCACTCTTGGAGGCCACACACAAAGTAGTGTGCACATCATGACCCAGGGGGAAGGAGCAGTGACCCCATAGGAGACTGAGCCAGACCTACCTGCTAGTGTTGGAGGGTCTCCTGCAGAGGTGGGGGGTGGCTGTGGCTCACCACAGGGACAAGGACACGGGAAGCAGAAGTTCTGGGAAGTACTCCTTGGCCTGAGCCCTCCCAGGGTCTACCATTAGCCCCACCAAAGAGCCTCTAGGCTCCAGTGCTGGGTTGCCTCAGGCCAAACAGCCAACAGGGAGGGAACCCAGCCCCACCCATCAGCAGACAAGTGGATTAAAGTTTTACTGAGCTCTGCCCACCAGAGCAACACCCAGCTCTACCCACCACCAGTCCCTCCCATCAGGAAGCTTGCACAAGCTTCTTAGATAGCCTCATCCACCAGAGGCAGACAGCAGAAGCAAGAAGAACTACAATCCTGGAGCCTGTGGAATGAAAACCACATTCACAGAAAGATAGACAAAATGAAAAGTCAGACGACTATGTACCAGATAAGGAACAAGATAAAACCCCACGAAAACAACTAAATGAATTGGAAATAGGCAACCTTCCAGAAAAAGAATTCAGAATAATGATAGTGAAGATGGTCCAGGACCTTGGAAAAAGAATGGAGGCAAAGATCGAGAAAATGCAAGAAATGTTTAACAAAGACCCAGAAGAGTTAAAGAACAAACAAACAGTGCTTCCCTGGTGGAGCAGTGGTTGGGAATCCACCTGCCAATGCAGGTACATGGGTTCGATCCCTTGCCTGGGAAGATCCCACATGCCGCGGAGCAACTAAGCCCTCACAACTAAGTTATGAGCCACAACTACTAAGCCTGTGTTCTAGAGCCCGTGTGCCACAACACCTGAAGCCTGCACTCCTAGAGCCCGTGCTCTGCAGCAAGAGAAGCCACGACAATGAGAAGCCCGCGCACCGCTCGCTGCAACTAGAGAAAGCACTCGCACAGAATGAAGACCCAGCACAGCCAAAAATAAAAACAAATAAATAAATAAATTTAAAAAAAAAAGAACAAATGAACAGAGATGAACAATACAATAACTGAAATGAAAAATACACTAGAAGGAATCAATAGCAGAATAACTGAGGCAGAAGAACAGGTAAGAGACCTGGAAGACAGAATGGTGGAATTCACTGCCGCCAAACAGAATAAAGAAAAAAGAATGAAAAGAAATGAAGACAGCCCAAGAGACCTCTGGGACAACATTAAACGCACCAACATTTGCATTATAGGGGTCCCAGAAGGAGGAGAGAGAGAAGGGACCTGAGAAAATATTTGAAGAGATTATAGTCGAAAACATCCCTAACATGGCAAAGGAAATAGCCAACCAAGTCCAGGAATCACAGAGAGTCCCAGGCAGGATAAACCCAAGGAGAAACATGCCGAGACACATAGTAATCAAATTGACAAAAATTAAAGACAAAGAAGAATTATTAAAAGCAGCAAGGGAAAAATGATGAATAACATACCAGGGAACTCCCATAAGGTTAACAGCTGATTTCTCAGCAGAAACTCTACAAGCCAGAAGGCAGTGGCACGATATATTTAAAGTGATGAAAGGGAAGAACCTACAACCAAGATTACTCTAGCTGGCAAAGATCTCATTCAGACTTGATGGAGAAATCAAACCTTTACAGACAAGCAAAAGCTAAGAGAATTCAGCACCATCAAACCAGCTCTACAACAAATGCTAAAGGAACTTCTCTAGGCAGGCAGCACAAGAGAAGGAAAAGACCTACAAAAACAAAGGCCAAACAATTAAGAAAATGGTAATAGGAACATACATATCGATAATTACCTTAAATGTGAATGGATTAAATGCTCCAACGAAAAGACATAGGCTTGCAGAATGGATACAAAAACAAGATCCATGTATATGCTGTCTACAGGAGACCCACTTCAGACCGAGGGACACATACAGACTGAAAGTGAGGGTATGGAAAAGGATATTCCATGCAAATGGAAATCAAAAGAAAGCTGGAGTAGCAATACTCATATCACATAAAATAGACTTTAAAATAAAGAATGTTACAAGAGACAAGGAAGGACACTACATAATGATCAAGGGATCAGTCCAAGAAGAAGATATAACAATTATAAATATATATGCACCCAACATAGGAGCACCTCAATACATAAGGCAAATACTAACAGCTATGAAAGAGGAAATCGACATTAACACAATAATAGTGGGCGACTTTAACACCTCACTTACACCAAAACACAGATCATCCAAACAGAAAATTAATAAGGAAACACAAGCTTTAAATGACACAATAGACCAGATAGATTTAATTGATATTTGTTTATTTAGTTATTTAGTTTAAATGTAATTTTATTCATTTTTTTATACAGCAGATTCTTATTAGTTATCCATTTTATACATATTAGTGTATATATGTCAATCCCAATCTCCCAGTTCATCACACCACCACCCCACCACCACCACTTTCCCCACTTGGTGTCCATACGTTTGTTCTCTACATCTGTGTCTCTATTTCTTCTTGCAAACTCGTTTGTCTGTACCATTTTTCGAGGTTCCATATATATGCATTAATATACGATATTTGTTTTTCTCTTTCTGACTTACTTCACTCTGTATGACAGTCTCTAGATCCATCCACGTCTCAACGAATGACCCAATTTCGTTCCGTTTTATGGCTGAGTAATATTCCATTGTGTATATGTACCACATCTTCTTTATCCATTCGTCTGTCGATGGGCATTTAGGTGGCTTCCATGACCTGGCTATTGTAAATAGCACTGCAGTGAACATTGGGGTGCATGTGTCTTTTTGAATCATGGTTTTCTCTGGGTATATGCCCAGTAGTGGGATTGCTGGGTATTACGGTAATTCTATTTTTAGTTTTTTAAGGAACCTCCATACTGTTCTCCATAGTGGCTGCATCAATTTACATTCCCACCAACAGTTTAAGAGGGTTCCCTTTCTCCACACGCTCTCCAGCATTTATTGTTTGTAGATATTTTGATGATGGCCATTCTGACAGGTGTGCGGTGACACCTCATTGTTGTTTTCATTTGCATTTCTGTAATGATTAAGGATGTTGAGCGTTCTTTCACGTGTTCGTTGGTGACCTGTATATCTTCTTTGGAGAAATGTCTATTTAGGTCTTCTGCCCATTTTTGGTTTGGGTTGTTATAGGGCATTCCATCCAAAAACAGCATATTACACTTTCTTCTCAAGTGCACACAAAACATTCTCCAGGATGGATCACATCTTGGGTCACAAATCAAGCCTCGGTAAATTTAAGAAAATTGAAATCATATCAAGCATCTTTTCCGACCACAATACTATGAGATTAGAAATAAATTACAGGGAAAAAAAACTGTAAAAACCACAAACACATGCAGGATAAACAATGCGTTACTAAATAACCAAAAGATTACTGAAGAAATCAAGGAGGAAAACACCTAGAGACAAATGACAATGAAGACACGACAGTCCGAAACCTATGGGATGCAGCAAAAGCAGTTCCAAGAGGGAAGTTTATAGCAATACAATCCTACCTCAATAAACAAGAAAAATCTCAAATAAACAATCTAACCTTACACATAAAGGAACAGAGAAAGAAGAACAAACAAAACCCAGAATTAGTAGAAGGAAAGAAATCATAAAGATCAGAGCAAAAATAAATGAAATAGAAACAAAACGATAGCAAAGATCAATAAAACTAAAAGCTGGTTCTTTGAGAAGATAAACAAAATTGTTAAACCTTTAGCCAAACTCATCAAGAAAAAGAGGGAGAGGACTCAAATCAATACAATTAGAAATGAAAAAGGAGAAGTTACAGTGGACACTGCAGAAATACAAAGCATCATAAGAGACTACTACAAGCAACTCTATAGCAATAAAATGGACAACCTGGAAGAAATGAACAAATTCTTGGAAAGGTATAACCTTCCAAGCCTGAACCAGGAAGAAATAGAAAATACGAACAGACCAATCACAAGTAATGAAATTGAAACTGTGATTAAAAGTCTTCCAACAAACCAAAGCCCAGAACCAGATGGCTTCACAGGTGAATTCTGTCAAACATTTAGAGAAGAGCTAACACCCATCCTTCTCAAACTCTTCCAAAAAATTGCAGAGGAAGGAACACTCCCGAACTCATTCTACGAGGCCACCATCACCCTGATACCAAAACCAGACAGAGGTACTTCAAAAAAAGAAAATTACGGACCAATATCACTGATGAACATAGATGCAAAAGTCCTCAACAAAATACTAGCAACAGAATCCAACAACACATTAACAGGATCATACACCATGATCAAGTGGGATTTATCCCAGGGATGCAAGGCTTCTTCAATATACGCAAATCAATCAATGTGATACACCATATTAACAGACTGAACAATATAAATCATGTGATCATCTCAATAGATGCAGAAAAAGCTTTTGACAAAATTCCGCACCCATTTATGATAAAAACTCTCCAGAAAGTGGGCATAGACGGAACCAACCTCAACATAATAAAGCCCGTATACGACAAACCCACAGCAAACATCATTGTCAATGGTGAAAAACTGAAAGCATTTCCTCTAAGACAAGGATGTCCACTATCACCACTATTATTCAACATAGTTTTGGAAGTCCTAGCCACGGCACTCAGAGAAGAACAAGAAATAAAAGGAATCCAAATTGGAAAAGAAGAAGTAAAACTTGTTACTGTTTGCAGATGATATGTTACTATACACAGATAATCCTAAAGATGCCACCAGAAAACTACTAGAGCTAATCAATGAATTTGGTAAAGTTGCAGAATACAAAATTAATGTACAGAAGTCTCTTGCATTCCTATACACTAACAACAAAAGATCAGAAAGAGGAATTAAGGAAACAATCCCATTCACCACTGCAACAAAAAGAATAAAATACCTAGGAATACACCTACCTAAGGAGGTAAAAGACCTGTACTCAGAAAACTATAAGACACTGATGAAAGAAATCAAAGATGACACAAACAGATGGAGAGATATACCGTGGTCTTGGATTGGAAGACTCAATATTGTGAAAATGCCTATACTACCCAAAGCAATTTACAGATTCAATGCAATCCCTGTCAAATTACCAATGGCAGTTTTTACAGAACTAGAACAAAAAAATCTTAAGATTTGTATGGAGACACAAAAGACCCTGAATAGCCAAAGCAAACTTGAGGGAAAAAAACAGAGCTGGAGGAATCAGACTCCCTGACTTCAGACTATGCTACAAAGCTACAGTAATCAAGACAATATGGTACTGGCACAAAAACAGAAATATAGACCAATGAAACAGGATAGAAAGCCCAGAGGTTAACCCACGCACCTATGGTCAACTAATCTATGACAAAGGAGGCAAGGATATACAATGGAGAAAAGACAGTCTCTTCAATAAGTGGCGCTGGAAAAACTGGACAGCTACATGTAAAAGAATGAAATTAGAACACTCCCTAACACTATACACAAAAATAAACTCCAAATGGATTAAAAACCTAAATGTAAGGCCAGACACTATAAAACTCTTAGGGGAAAACACAGGCAGAACACTCTTTGACATAAATCACAGCAAGATCTTTTTTGACTCATCTCCTAGAGTAATGGAAATAAAAACAAAAATAAACAAATGGGACCTAATGAAACTTAAAAGCTTTTTCACAGCAAAGGAAACTATAAACAAGATGAAAAGACAACCCTCAGAATGGGAGAAAATATTTGCAAATGATTCAACAGACAAAGGATTAATCTCCAAAATATATAAACAGCTCGTGTAGCTCAATATTAAAAAAACAAACAACCTAATCAAAAAATGGGCAGAAGACCTAAATAGACATCTCTCCAAAGAAGACATACAGATGGCCAAGAGGCACATGAAAAGCTGCTCAACATCACTAATTATTAAAGAGATGCAAATCAAAACTGCAATGAGGTATCACCTCACACTGGTTAGAATGGGCATCATCAGAAAATCTACAAACAACAAATGCTGGAGAGGGTGTGGAGAAAAGGGAACCCTCTTAACACTGTTGGTGGGAATGTAAATTGATGCAGCCACTATAGAGAACAGTATGGAGGTTCCTTAAAAAACTAAAAATAGAATTACCATAATACCTAGCAATCCCACTACGGGGCATATACCCAGAGAAAACCATGATTCAAAAAGACACATGCACCCCAATGTTCATTGCAGCACTATTTACAATAGCCAGGCCATGGAAGCAATCTAAATGCCCATCGACAGATGAATGGATAAAGAAGATGTGGTACTTTTATACAATGGAATATTACTCAGCCATAGAAAGGAACAAAATTGGGTCATTTGTAGAGAAGTGGATGGATCTAGAGACTGTCATACAGAGTGAAGTAAGTCAGAAAGAGAAAAACAAATATCATATATTAACGCATATATGTGGAACCTAGAAAAATGGTACAGATGAACTGGTTTGCAGGGCAGAAATAGAGACACAGATGTAGAGAACAAACACATGGACACCAAGGAGGGAAAGCTGGGGGAGTGGGGGGTGGTGGTGGATGAACTGGGAGATTGGGATTGACATATATACACTAATATGCATAAAATAGATAAGTAATAAGAACCTGCTGTATAAAAAAATAAATAAAATTCAAAAACAAAAAAGAAAAAAATAAAAAGATTATGAATATCAAGTGTGAGAGCCCTTCCCAGGGAATAGGCCCATGCAGTATCGGGGTGGGGTGGGTGCTGAAGCTTCTGTTTTATGAGCTTCAGGGAGAAGGGTCCTCCATAAACACCATGAAGAGCTGCCAGTTGAGGCCCCCAGAGTTGGAGCCACTGAGTGGGGAAATTCAAGGCTAAGGATAGGATGGTGACATCGGCCCTGCTCTGGGGACCCTCAGAGCACAGGGCAGCTGTGTTTGCAGGCCTCAGGTTTGCATTGTACAAGGGTCAGGACAAATCCTCCCGCCTTTGGTAAATTGCCATTGGTCCCATCGGACCTGGTGGACGCCTCTGTATTTCATTCCCTCTTCTCAATGAGGCTGGCTGGGAGCCACAGACCAACCCTAAGTCCCATCTCACCCAGAGACGCCAGGTAGATCAGTACACACGGCGGCATCCTGCCTGCACCCTGGCCTTCAGGGACTCTCCGTGAGACAACATGGTAGCCACTCCTTTCCTAGGTGCTCCGTCTGCCTGGGCCGTAGAGTTGTGTCTGACTGGGGCAAAGCACTGGTCCTCTCACAGTCTGTACGCGTGCGTGTGTGTGTGCACGTGCGCGCGCGTGTGTCTTGGAGAGGAACCAGGAAGGTGAGGGGTCCTGGA
Source organism: Eschrichtius robustus (assembly GCF_028021215.1). Lineage (NCBI taxonomy): Eukaryota > Metazoa > Chordata > Mammalia > Artiodactyla > Eschrichtiidae > Eschrichtius > Eschrichtius robustus. Next base: position 18,318,454 of record NC_090834.1, on the reverse strand, counting down.
GGTGATGGGAAGTGTACCTAGAGGTCTAGGGGTCTGTTCTGCTGAGCTTCCAGACTCATCCATTAATTAGGGTTGGGGGGGGAGGAAGTAGGATTGGACAGTTTTTTGGCAAGGACACTACTTACTCCTTGGAAGATGTGGGAAAGCTACAGTTATGGTCCCAGTAATGAGGGGCAGCTGTGTGTGTATGTGTGTGTGCACGTGTTTGTGGGTGCACACGTGAAGAAAAAGAGATAGAGAAGAAACGTTTACATGAAATACTCGAAATTGTTCCTTTGCTGTAATGGCTCCGCACAGACCATTACCTTGCAGATTTAAAAACTAAATGAGCTCATCATATCTAGTGACTTCCCCCGACATTCATGCCTGATTGCAAAGCCTGCGTTACCTTTGAATTTCAGCTTCATTGTTTGTTATTAATTCTCAGATGTGGGTGGTATGTTTCCCTCTCTTGGATTCAACCATGAACATGTTGATTTGGTGTGATGGATGGAAATGTTTCTCAACAGGACCCCACTCAAGAACCTTTTTATTTTAAAAAATAGCCCCATGAGCTCTAGGATCGAGTCTAGAGTTTCCGAGGAATCCAGTGGGCTGAGGTGGGACATGGGGTTGACTTTGGAGGGGGCAGAAGTCTTGGCATTTTTTAATGTAATAATTTGGGTTTCCTATGAATGGTTCTGCGTTCCGTGCAGTACTCTGCATTTTCATAACTGTCTCTTCCACTTTGGGCAGAGGAAGGGAGGGAAGAAATAACAGCAGCAGTATTCTGTGGGCAAAGGAAGAAAACAAGAGAATGGGGCAGAGAACAGGCTAAATTTAAAATTGTAATTGGCTGACTTCCACTGGCTTGCGGGTGTTTTAATGACTCATAATAACTTCATTTAAAACCAGCTGAGCAGAAAATAGATTGGAGAGGAGCCTCGGGCCATTATGGATTTGTTTTTTTTTTGACAAGCTCGGTGTTCGGCAGCCAGGAAGGCTCTCAGAGAGGGCTTGGCTGTGTTCTCTCCCTCTCTCTCTCTCTCTCTCTCTCAGGGTTGGTGGTCTGCCCGGAAGAGATTGTATAGAAACCCAGGGCTGCTTTATTTTCCACCCCCACCGCCCCCCATTTTTTTAACTGATTAAAAATAGACGCCTTGAGGTATTATTTTAGCATCAGTACAATTTTTTTTTTAACTTTTGATGTGGTAAATGGAACATAAATAAAATTGTTTTTGAAATTACCGAATTAATTAGGTAGTAAAGCCACTACGATGCATAAATTTCCCTTGCTGTTTGCCCTGATCCATATTTGGGGGGCGTTTCCCTTTTTTCTCAATCCCCTCCTCCTCTCCCCCACCAGCTCCACCTTCCCCCCCATGCAGACCCTCCCTTTGAATGGCAGTGTTCTTTTATCATCCCGGCAACAGCTAAATGATTTTTTTTAAAGATCTGTAGGATTTTGACAGGATTGGGTCTGTCCCGCTATCCAGTCAGCTCGAGGAAGCACGAGTTTTGGGAATTGCCAGAAAAGGCTCTAACCTGCCTCTAGCCATTTTAAACAGATCTTGCCTGTTTCCCGTGCTAGGAACGGTGCCAGCCGGGCGAGTGATCCTCTCTCTCTTCTCTTTCTAAAGTCAGCCGGCTCAGCCACGGGCTGCATCTGTCTGGGCAGGGCAAGAGGCCACCCCCCCCCCATCTGATTGCCCATAGCCATTTATCTATCCCCCCTTATGGCACCTGTCACCGTCTTTGTGTCATCGCTACTTATTTGCTTGTCCTTTTTCGCCTACTAGACTCTAAGCTTCTTCAGAACATGTGATTTATTTATGTCTCCCATACTACCTAGCAGAGTGACCTGCAAGGTGGTTATAACTCAGTTTTTTGAATAAACTAATGGGTGAGTGGACGAGTGTGTGGTGAGGCGCCTGGTGGGGAACAGCCCCAAAGCGCTGCCCTGCATCCTTCCAGCCCTGGGGGGTCAGCCGTCTGGACGAGGAGACAGGAGAGGGGGCAGGACCTCATCGGTGGCGTTCTCGCTGGCACCCCCACAGCCTGACACACAGCAGGCTCTCAGTAAATACTGTTGAAGAAATGAGTGGCTCTGGAGGCATGGCTGGGCCAGGGGGAGGAAAGAAAAGTCACTACAGTATATGTATTGGATGCCTCCTGTGTTCCGGGCATGGTGCTTGGCCTTCTCCATGTCTGAACTCACTTATCGTGCGCTGACCTTGGAAGGTGGTAGTTGTGCTGATCCCATTTTACTGGTGAGGACACTAAGGCTTAAAGAATTGAAGTAACTTGTGGAAGGTCGCACAGCCAGGAGTGCCGAAGCTGGATTCCTAGCCAGGGCTCTCTGCCCCTTACTTTTCCAGGATACCACACTGTGGTGCTGGCCCAAAGGCTTGCTTTCCTGTTTGTAAAGATAACCAGTGTCTCAGTGACTGGGGGCGCTGAGACAGGGAGACTCAGTAAGTCTCTGTCCCCAGGGGTCCTGCGGGTGGAATGGGGTCATTGGCTACTGCTCAGGGCCTTGCATCTGGGCCACCAGGAGCAGGTGTGAGGCTTATGAGCCTCTTCCTGCTCTGCCCGAGTCACGTGTGTTCAGTTGTAGCTGCCGTGGTGGCTGTTAGCCCTCCCCATCACCTTGCAGGGCAGTGGGTAGGGTGGTTCTGGGAGCACTGCTGGAGGGTCTGTGGGTATTTGGCCCCCCTACCCAGGTGAGAGCTTGGCTCTGTCATTTGCCCATTCCTACACCCCACTGCCGCGCCACACAGGAGGGGCAGGACCAGGGAGCCGTCACCGGTGGTCTCATCTGCATGGAGACCCAGCTGGGTGCTCTGCTCCTGGGGGGAGGCTCTCTGCTCAGTGATGCCGAATCAGGAGTGAAAGGGGCAGCTGACCAATGCTGCATCCCCGAAATGTGGGACCTGTGATGACTCGGGGTGTCACTCGCTCCTCAGACTTCAGTTTTGGAGTGAGACGCAGCAGGAAGATCACGGCCTCCCTGATCTTTCGGATTCTGTCCAGTGGAGCTGGACCACTTGGCATGAGACTCCTTCTGTCTGTTCTGCAGCAACCCCATCTTCACAGCCGGACCATAAACATCAACCAAATGGGAACCAGATGGTGAAGCTTGGGGCAGCAGAGAAACCTCAGTGACTATCCTGGGTCACTAGATGGGACTATCTTTGGGGGTAAAATTGTTCATGAATGAGTTCAGCAGTTAGCTGATGGCCAGTGAGGGCCAGTTGATGCAAAGCCTGGCAGGACAGACAGAGGGGCTGCAGCCAGGGTCCTTACTTTCCAGGGGCTGTCGGTCTGGCTGAGAGGATGATGTGAGCCCCCAGCAAGGCTAGGTGTGCCCCCATCACCACAAGGGGAAAGAGTGAGTGCAGCAGTTTACAGGAGGGAGAAACTCCCAAGGACCAGGGTGATGAGGAATGGCTTCAGGAAGGAGGTTCCTGGGATTTTCATGGGCTGTTTGCTGTAATGTCCACATGGAGCTTTGGTGGTGGGCAGTGGATCTGCTTCTCTGGGCAAGAGGAAGCAAGAACTTCTGTGAGCAAGAGCCGGTCGGGCAGGTGTCTCTTCCCTCCCCTTCCTCCCCCTCCTCCTCTTCCTCCCCCTCCTTCTCCTCCTCCTCCTCTGCCCGTAGCTGTCTTGAAGAGGCTTAAAGCCCAGTTTCTCATACTGGAGAATCCTCAGAGTTCTAAGGATGTTATGACCCTCCTTGGGCTGCAGGTTGAGAAACACTGCATTAAAAATGAAAAGCTGGGGGCTTCCCTGGTGGCGCAGTGGTTGAGAATCTGCCTGCCAATGCAGGGGACACGGGTTCGAGCCCTGGTCTGGGAAGATCCCACATGCCGCGGAGCAACTGGGCCCGTGAGCCACAACTACTGAGCCTGCGCGTCTGGAGCCTGTGCTCCGCAACAAGAGAGGCCGCGATAGTGAGAGGCCCGCGCACCGCGATGAAGAGCGGCCCTCGCTCGCCGCAACTGGAGAAAGCCCTGGCACAGAAACGAGGACCCAACACAGCCATAAATAAATAAATAAAATTTTTTAAAAAATGAAAAGCTGGCACTTCAGATGGTCCCTCCATTTTGAGGTGTCCACAAAACAAACACAAATGTGAAAGTGGGGTTTCAAGCTGGATGCAGATCCAGAATATACTATGTTTCTCATGCAAGACTAGATGAACTCCAGAATATGTCGCGAGTGCCCAGGCTCCACGAAGCCCGGGTTGAGAACACATAGCTTAGAGGGCTGCGCCTCTGAGGTTGAGGACAGAGACTTGGCCGCCCTGGAGGGTATGGAGGAAGGGGGAGGAATTTCTTAGGCTGAGGCCGCCAGGGCCCCGCCCACCTTCTCAGACCACGTGGTGAAACCCCTGTGTGTGCGGCGTGAAGGCGGAGGTTGGCGCTGCTTCCCTTGGGTCCTCTCCAGGATTCAACCTCACGAAGGCATCTCTTCTAGACTTTTCCCCGGTAGTTAACACGCTCCCTCCTCCTCCCGACCAACCATCTTATTTTGATTGGAATTCTTTTGCTTGCCTGAGAAAAGGAAAAAAAAAAAGGAAGTTCTAAACTTTTCATTAGGTCGTTGGGATAAGAAGTCTTCTGGGGTAGTCGGATTAAAGCTCGGTGGCTCTCGCTGACTATTACAAGCTAATGGAGTACCGGGAGCTCATTGGCGGCTGCAATGAGCATTTTGCTGGAGTAATTATACAAGGCCACAGTGGTTTTCAGTAACAAGGTAACTCCAGGTAAGGAGAGAACTCCCTGAAACTTTTGATTTGCTGGAATCCTCTTCGTTTTATTTCTTCATTAAGAGGAGCCCAGGAGAGACAAAGGCCTCGAGAGCAGCTCTTCTGGGAGGCTGCTCTCAGTCGGGGATTTCTGCCTGAACAGCCCCGATTGCCTGGTCCCTTTGTTGGGGCCTGATGAGAACAACCCGGCACGCCTGGGAGAGCCCTGATGGGCCAGGTTTACATGGATTGAGATTTGGGGTCCAGAGTCAGACGCTCTGGACTATAGGATGGAGAGAGATGGGTACAGGCATCGGAAGCCTGGGGACAGCTGACCAGGAGGCAGGGAGACTCACAGGCCAGCATCTTCATGGCTGACTTGTGCGCTGAGAGCAGGCCTGACCGCAGGTAACGAGGCTGGAATCGCACTCTCTGTCTCAACTGGGGTCTGTCCATCCTGGGTGGGTGAGGTGTGGGCCTGCGTAAATACAGTCTTTTCTGTCCCAGATGATTCTTTATGGTGAAACTTTCTTAGACATGCTACCCTCCCTGGTACCACACCCCCAGCCAGAGTCGTAATCAGGAGGTCAGGGCCTGAGCCTGCCACCCGCAGGTCTGGGCTTAGCGGGCCTGGGAAGGACTTTTCAGCGCCCTTGGCAAGGCCCTGGGGCCTTGCCAAGCCGACCTTGTCCTCTGGGTGGCCCTGCCGGGCCTCTGGCCGGCCGCCCACCTGCATTGAATCATGCCCCTCAGAGGACAGCATGTAACCGTGCTTCCAGATATAGCCCCCGGCCCCCCGGGGGGGCAGGGAGGGTCATTGTCACAGAGCTCTCCGTCTTTCTGACACCGCATGCCCTGCGTGGCTTTCTTCCCTAACTTCTCAGCCTGGCACAGCCTAGGATTCTGCTCTGTGAGCAAATGTAGAGCTATTTTGTTTAAAAAGTATGTGGCCCGTTTTTTCTCTTCTCCATCTCCCGCTTCAGTTTTCAGGACTCTGCCTTCAGTCTCTGGCCTGGCCCTTCTTCTTCCTTCATCTCACAGTTATAAATTTGTCCCAGTCAGAGGCTGGCTGCATCAAGGCAGGAATGTGTTGTTTGGTTAAATTGTAAAATTAGCTGGGAAACTTAATGAGGCATTCCGCCTCTGCCTTCTGAAGAACAGGAAGTTTATGAAGGTGCCTCGAGCCCCCATTGCCTAGGAAGGAAGGAAAGAAAGGGAGGGAGCGGCCCAGGAATGTGGAAGAGCCTTGGCCAGGTGAGTTTGCAGGCCTAGGACCCGCCTGTGGCCTGTTTAGCTGGGAGGGGCCTGAGAAGTCATCCCTCAAAGCTTCAGCTTTGGGGCAGCCTCTGTCAGCCACCGTGAACCCACAGGGGCTCCCTCCCTCGTGTCCAAGGACCTTGAGGCTGCACAGCTGGCTATGGTTAGCTGTTTTAGTGCCAGATTCCTTTTTTTGTGGTTGTGCAAGGCTGAAGAGACAAAGACCAAACGCTTCGTCTTAGAGGGCGCCCACGGCAGAAGGGAGAAGGCCAAAGGCAACAGTTATAAGGGTGGCCGACATTTACTGAGGGCTGACAGGTGCCCGGGACTGTGCCAGGCACTTCATTCCATGATCTCACGTGATCCCCACGAGACCCCTATGACGACCCCTATTGTTATGTCCACTTCATGGATGAAGAAACTGAGTTTACTTGCCCAGGATTGCCCAGCAAGGAGGAGGCAGAGTGGGGCTGTAAACGCAGGTCTGCTTGCCTCCAAAGCCCCTGGTCTTAACCTCGGAGGTAAAATTTCAGCTTCCAGTCCTTTCCTGGCTGCCCACTTCTCCCAGCCCCTAGCTCACGCGGCACAGACTGCATGCTTGCAAAAGCTCACCCTGAAGTTTTGGAAGAGCTGCCAACAGCCTATATTCTGCACTCACCAAATTCTCAGGTCCTCCAATGACACCAAACAAACCTTGCAGTTTTCAAGCAGCAATTCGATGCCATTTTAGTTGTCAGATGCACTTTAATAAGGCTAAACATGGGAAGTATTTACCCTGCCTGGACTTTTTGCACGAGGTCAGCCAGAAAAGGCAAGGGTTTTTTTTCCTGGGGGGTGGGGGGCGGGGTTGATGGCTCATGTTAAGAATGGGCATGAAGTGCGACAGGCAATGTTGCTGTTTGGAAAAGTGTGGAGTCTTAAGGCTCCTGAATTTTGAGCCTGGAACTGTCAATGCCGTGGCTGTAATGTAACACCTCAATTATGGTGCAGGGGGTAAGGAAGAAAGACTCTGAAACCTGCAAGCTTCTTTAGATCCACAGCCTGAGCCACAATTAAGGTTTCAGAAACACCAAAGGCAAACCAGTGAGTGTCATTTTTAACCAGTTTGAACATTTTACTACTTCCTAACATCAGAAGCACCCAGGCTGGAGAGCCTGCTTCTTGCCCTCAATAAAGTGATTAAGCTGAATGGGTGTTGGGGAGTATTATTAGGCTGAGAAGTGCTAAAAATAGAAATGCTCTGTTTTCTGAAAGCCACAGCAGGCCTGAAGAGACTGGCAGCCTCGAGGTGCCACTGAGGGGCCTGAGGAAGGGGAGGGAGGGTGGCAGTCCCCGGGGCCCCCCGGTGGTCTGAGATGGGGTGTGGTGGGTGTTACGACGGGCAAGCCAGGTGATGGGCCTCTTTCCCAGCTGTTCATCAAGAATAGAGTGACAGTGGAAGCTGTGGATTGGTTACTTCTGCCTTGGTTTTGAAGAACACCCCTCTCCCCCCAAGATGTGTATGTGTGTGTGTGTGTATTAATGAATTTAAAGTAACTGACAATGCTGGAGTCTAGGATGGACACCTTACCCTAAAATTTACACATTCAGCCCTAAACTAATTGGATTTACCTGCTGCTCTTGGTGGGGGGGATCTAATTCGGGCAGTGAGTAAAGGGCAGATTATAGGGGCACATGCAGACAGAGCTGGGGAAGGGGAGAGACCTCAGAGCCAAGATCGAGCATCTGCTCTGTCGGGCCTGGATTAGCTAGGATGCTCAGGGAAGATGGAAGAAAGGGACTTTTTGGTTAACCGAAGGTCAACCTAGAAAACCTTGTCTATTTCATTCTTTGTAGTTTGCTGTCATTCATCAATGTGAGAGGCCATTTTTCTACTTTAAGTGAATACAGTTGATTGTTTTTTATGATAAAATATCTTGCTGGCTTAGAAGCCAAAAGGAGAATGCCCAGGAAGGGAGCCAATCATGGAAGGATATTCCCAACTGTGGTTTTATTGGAAGTCAGTCTTGAAGATCGGTGGTACCTTTTTCTTCTGTCAAGCCCTGCACGTTTTCATATCTTGGACTCATTCCTCCCCCTAACAGCTTTAGGTGGCAGCGGGGGGGTGCCGGGAACACGATGTCCATTTTACAGATGGAGAAACAGAGGCCGAGTAGTACATCAGCGTCTACAGCACAGCCAGATCAGTCCAGGCCCTGTCTGATGGACAGCGATGGCGCATTCCTGGACCAAGAGGGGAGGGTTGTTCTTTAAAGAAGAGGGATGAACTGAGGAGGTGGCCTCCGAGATTGTGGGAAAGATCTCCTACCTCCAGGGATGAGCCAGAGTATGGAGAACAGCAGAGGCCTCGAGCACATTGCCTCTGGGACCTTTTTCTACTCCCCTTAATGTGAACTTCTTACTCTTTAACCTTTTATATAATCAGAGGCCCTGGTGGTTAGGTGGGCTTCCCATGCTGTGACCCTGATTGAGTTTGTTTCTCTTTCTTTACACTTACTGGCTATGAGACCTTGGACCAGTGAACTAAGCTTTTCAAACCTCAATTTTCACCTCTATAAAATGGGGATAATCTTAGAATTGATGGCAGAGTTAAGTGGTATGTGGCACATAAAGTAGTTAGTATGGCGCTTATTTATTTTGTAGTAAATGTTCACTAAGTGTTAGTTATCAGTGTTCTTCTTATTACCGTCAGTGCTGCAGCAGCAGTAGCGTCGTTGTTCCTCATCGCACGGCAGCCCTTGCGGGACCCCTAGCATCCTGGGAAGGGAAGAGTTAGGGTGCAGTTGCCAAACGCCAGTTCCCGTTGCTGGGCACCTTCACGTGCATCATCTCATGTGAACTTCCTAACAAGCTTGTGGCCTCATTTCTGGCTGAGTGGTGCCCCCTGGAGTTGTGCGATTTCACAGTCCCCCTTGTAGGATACAAGGGATGTACCATTACCTCTTTAGCAGGTGAGGAAACCGAGGCCCAGAGAGGTTAGACTGCTTCTCCTCTTGATGCAGCTGGTGGGCACCTGAGCTGGAATCTGTCGACATCAAAGCCAGGGATAGACTTGACAATGACTGAATCCTGCCTCTTCCCGGCAGCCTGGCCGGATGTCTGTGAGGGCTGTGGCATGGCTTCCTGGTGGGGCTCTCAGGAGAAGAGAAGTTCCTGTCTGCAGGGCTCTTACAGGTCACAGCCAAGGGAATAGTCAACAGACACTTGTATGCAGATCCCTGCCCACTGGTTGTCACACTGTGACGGCATTTGAAGCCCTCTGAAATGCTTTGTTCCTTGTCACCTGTTGAAATATGATTGCCTAGGGGTATTTTAACTTAAAAACAAAGTACACACACACACCACACACACACACACACACGGTTGCAAGTGGAATTGGAGAAAGGTGCCAGGCGTTGGGAGAGAGCAGGGGATTCTGAAAGGAGTGGGGATAAAGGAATTCCCTCTATACAGATCCCAAAGAGATCCCAGGGCTGTGAGAGGCCTTGGCATGCTTTTCAGTCAGTGAGAAATGAGGGAGGAAGGATCCTGCGAGGAGAAAGGGAGGGAGGGCCAGAATGCAGTTAGGGCTGAGCAAGGCTGCCCTCCCTTTTCTCTGAAAGCACCTCAAGGGAAAATTTAATTGGAGGGAGTATCAGGGCATGTTAGGGGACTGGAGTGGTGGTAGACATCAGCTTGTGATTTGTGGGTAGGCAGGGTTTTGATTCTGGCCATCACCCCTGCAGTGGCCTGGTTTTACTTTTCCCCATCATCCAGGCAGTACTCATGACCCTTAACCCTGGGAGGCAGGGGTGCGTCCCCTCCATGCCAGATTTCAGGTGAAGGCCCGTGACAGGGAACTCCGGAGGTGCTTCAGTAGAAGGAGGAAGGTAATTGAGGTTGAGAGCAGGAGGCCAAAGGCTTAGGTCCCAAAAAGTGCTTTGAAGCTGCTAGATGCCAGCAGCAAGGCCCTCTTTCCATTATGATCCTCTCACCTGAGAATCCCCAAGTGGGGACCAGGGAGGAAGACAATTGTTGGTGACCAAGGGTTGAGGGGATATCCAGTAAAATCATGGCAGAAATCCCCACTGGGGTTTTTCTGGCTTTTTTACTTAGTTTCTTAACAAAAGCCAAGACTGCAGTGCTACAGGACGAAGCCATGAACACCTGAAAGCTTGGGTTTTCCCTGGAACTCAGGGGTCAGCCTCTGCCTCGCTGGCTCAGGCCAGCTCTCTCTGGCTAATGATTGTCTCAGTGTCTGGACTGTCCGTCCCACTTTGCCCGCCTGATAGAGAAAGGTCTTCCCCTGGGGAGGGAACCCCCTGACTGGATCCAGCCCCAGCTTGAGCCAGCCACCATCGTCCCATAACCAAGGGTTGTAAGCATTTGAGCCCCTTTTTCAGCCGTGCTTAGCCTTCTTTGCCATGTGCTTCCAGCTGCTTCTCCAACAACACCCTGTCATCTTTTCTTCTCCCTTAGGTCTCAACTGAAAACTTGTCATTTATAGATGGGGAAATGAAGTGACTCACCCAAGGCCACACAGCTCAGGCACGGACAGTCAGGGCTCTGGGTCCATTTCTGTCTGTGCTGCTGCAGGAAAGCTGGGTACCCCTGGGTGCCCCTGGCCAGCAGACCCCTCCTCGAGCCAGCTGTCCACCTGCCTCATCTGGGGGGGGGGGGGCTCTTCTCTCGTCCCAAACAGCTGAAGCCCATGCATTCAAGAGCCCCAGAGAATGCAGTGTCTCACCTTTCTGGGCCATATACTCATTGCAGGTGGGCCTTCTCCCAGGAGCTGTGGGGCTGGAGTATTACGGGAGTTACTAAAGCCTCAGGCCAAAGGCTGGTCTCTTGGAGCTCATCAACTTGATGAAGTGAAATTATTCCATAATCATAATAACTATCTAGGCACTTACTGGGTGCCAGGTACTTCATACCGGTTCTTGTTCACACTATCTTAGGAGGACAGATAACCCCATTTTAAGGAGGGAAGTAAGGCCACAAAGTTGATGCCAGGCCCATACCACCAGTGAATGGCAGAACCCCAAAGCCGTGTCTAGCCACTAGCCACTGTAGGGCTTTACCTCGGGGAGATCTCTGAGTTGGCACGGTGTGTCTGGAAGAAAGTCTACTGCATCACAGCAAGGGCTGACATTCCCATGGTAAGAGAGGTTTTTGTGCCATGGCACTGATTCCCACCATACTTTGATTAGCCAATCATGAAAGTTGCCTGGGCAAGAAAGGGATTAAAGGCAGTGGTAAGGTGAACCCCTAAATCGGCGCTCTTAGATTTCAGGAAGATTTGTATGTTGTTTTCATTGCAACAGATTTACCATCCAACTTGTATTTTATTTAAAATAATTCACCTTAAATAGGTTTGCACTCATCTCAGTAGGAGGATGGTAATGCCCGTCAAAACTTGGCCGTGAGTGTTGGGAGCTGAGGGGAGATGGGCCATTTCTTTACTTGTACATTGTTGGTTTGTACGGGGGTGTCTTGGGGGTGCACAACCATCATTGCCATTTGCCTTTCTTTATCTTCCACTCCCCAGAGAAAGTCTGCTGAAGACTTACCCAGAGTGGGAGTCTCTCCTCCTTCCTTTTTTCTCTTTGTGTTTGGTCTGGGGTGGTAAGAATATTTTAAATGTTATGATATGTTTATTGCATGCATTTGACGTCTCTGTGGGTTCCAGACATTGACACTGGGGGAGGAAGCAATGGTAATAAAGATGATGTTAGGGACAAGTAGCTTTTACTGAGCAGTTGCTGGATGCCGGACGTGGTGGGAAAGACTTTACATACACTATTTAAATGAATCACCACTCAACCCTGTGAAGTAGATATTCTGTCCCCAGTTTTTACAGGTGAAGAAACAGGTCCAGAGAAGATAATTAGTTTACCCAGGGTGGTAGCTAGAAATGGTAGAACCCAGGACTTGAACCTGTGTTTGTTTGTTTCCAGAACGAGGGTTCTTCTCTACTAGGCAGCTGTATATTGAGTGTGTGTGTTTCTGCTGGCCATAGACTGTGTTTCTAAGCCTATTGGGTTACCTGCTGGTGCTAAAAGTGGCAACAAAGGAGTTTTCTAAGCCCCTCTGGGCTGCGAACTGAGTGGCAGGGATAAGGGACAAGGTGGACCTCTGTTTTCTCTGTGAGATATGAGAGCAGGAACAGTGAAAGCCAAGGGTGCCAGGGTACCCTAGAACCTCCTGGTAGTATGATGTTTATTAGGTAGGCTAAGAAATGGTCTCCCAGACTAGAGATGCCTCAGCCCTTCCTTTTGACCCATTCCGAGATCTCATCTTCTACAGAATGGACTTTTAGCCAGATGTGAGGTGTCTGGCACTTACCAGGTCATTGATGGGAGATTGACTTCCAGAGATCGGAAAGCCTGCTGCCTGAAATCCCCAGTCATTCAATGATCTCTGTCGCCCGGCCAGGGAGACTGTCCTGGTGGCTTTCTCAGTCCTACCTTTGATTGAGGTCCTGTGTCATTAGTTCATCCCCCCACCCCCATCCTGTAGTGAGGCCAGGCCCTGAGGACCTTTCTCCTCCTTCGTTGTCACGGAGAACTACCCTTGAACCATATTCTGAGCCGATCAGTAGGGCTGGTTGTTTTCCAGGAAACCCACATCTGCCCATCTGCTTTCCCTCTTCCCTCTCCCCTGAATCTGTGTATCTTACGGAGGTGCTGGTTTTGTATCAGTTTCTGTTTTGTTGATAAAGGTGAAAGAGAGAGAGAAAGAGCGTGTTAGAGAGAGAGCAGGCCTTCCAGCTCCTCTGAGGGAGTACACATCTCCTTGAGTGAAAGAACACGCAGTGCTGGCCTTTGGAATTGGCAGCCAGTGTACTGTTCTCTGTCAGATAAGAGGTACTGTAAATAAAACTGTACACCATGGCCCGTTGTAAAATGCCCGGCGTCTGTACTCATTGTTCTGACAGCTTATGCTTTTTTTGGGTCTGCTGTTTTGGTACACTCTGTACTTCCTTATGTAAGCAGGCATGCATATCTCATCAGAACAGTCAAGATGTTTATTTTAAAATCTCAAGGAATTAAAAGAAAAAGGACACAGTACTCAACATCAGATGCTGGCAAACGTTAGGTGTTTTTTCAGTGGTTCCTTCCCCCGCCTCCCCCCCTCCCTTCTTGTTAGCACGGGGGTGGGAGAAGTTTTGGAGGGGGAGGGATTTTGCAATTTTTTTCTTCTCTCATTGGCTTCTGCCTTATTTACTTCAGAGACACTCCGGCCCACATCTGATTGTGTTCAGTATCTTCTCGTCCCCTTTCTAGATGCTCGGGACCCCCCCCCCACCCCATTTCTGGGCAGTAAGGCCAGTAGGGAGGAAGGTTCTGTACTCTGCCAAGGGGGAGAAGCCAGAGGTAGTGGCTGAGGAGGAACACAGCTGCAGGGAGACTGCCTGACATGCTTCCACTGGATTTCAGCTCTGTTGCTGCTGGAATGCTGGGCATTTGATAGAAAGCTTTATGGTTTTGAAAGTGCTTTTCTGGCATGTCTCTCCTTTGATTCCTGCGAGTCAGGGGGATCCTTAGCCCAGAGTGAAGTGGCTCCCACACACGGAGGCCTTACACCGGCTCCAGCCTCCATGTGGGCTGTGGCGACTGCCTCCTTTCTTTTCACCCAGCCTTAACCTGCTGTGAACCCTCCTCCTTCCTCTGGCCCCCGTTTAACTTTCTGGAGGCCTCAGGAAGTCAGGGGGAAAGGGGAGAATTCAGAATGGTCAGGCAGCTCCTGCTTCCCCCGGTGCAGCAGCCCTGGGAGACTGGCAGGGGCGAGAATGTCTGTCTGTCTGTCTTTCCCTTCACACTGACTCTCAGATGAACCCAGTGCCTGGGCCGGGAGTGGGATCACCAGCAGACCCCTGCCAGCCGGTGAAGGGTCCACTCGGGCTGACCGGAGCCCCCTGAATGTCCTGGAGGAGGGCTTGCTTGTTTGCTGCGGGGCTGTGAGTCCTGGGCGGCTGGGCGAGGAGCGGAGGGCCGACGAAAGGGACATCCTGTTCCGCAGGAAGCAGACAGCTCCACTTTCTAAGCTTTCCTTTCCTTCTCCCCCAAACTGCCTGAGTTCCAGCCAGAGACCATTTCCTTGAGTTTTGAAAAAGGGACAGCAGAGAACCCAGGGTGTGTAGAAGGACTCTGCCACCCCCTAGGGGACAGCCTGTCAGTGCCCCCTTCCCAGGCCAGTTCTGTGCCCGGGAGCCTACCCGAGGGTTTCTTTGTTTATCGAGCAATCAGTGACCACCAACTGTGTGTCAGGCACAGAGTGGAGAATTGGGAATGGAGAAGAGGACAAGACAGATGCCAGCCCTGCCCTCACGGAGCTTACAGTCTGCTGGGGAGACAGAAAAGAGGAAAGGAGCCCAGAAGGCAGCACAGGACCTGTGAATGGGGCTCCTGGGGCTTGTCAGGTTCGGATGTAAAAGCTAGGGGAGGGGGTGCCGTGGGAGGGAGGAAGAGCTGCCAATATTGACATGCTGGTCGTATGACCCATCTTCCTGCTCCTTCAACAAGGCAATCAATCACTCACGTTTAAATTAGCAGGACAAGGGGTGGATGTGTGTGTGCGTGTGCGCGCGATTATAGTGAAATATGTCTTTACAAATGTGTGAGACTCACTTTACACGAGGTAAATGGCCTCCAAATAGCTGTACGCTGAATTTCAGTAAAAATCAATCAATCATACTTTGCACGAAGGAGTTCTTGAAAGGAGTCCTGGCTCCGAGCCTGGCTGGGTTGATGGTCAGCGCCACTGACCGCTTCTGTGGCTCTGCCCCCACGCATGGCCCCAGCGCTTTCCCCACCCTGTCACAACCCCTTTGGGACTGTCTCTCGCTATTCCCATTTTACAGATGGAGCGACAGCCTCACTGAGGTGAGGCAACTCGCTGAGGGGCACAGCTGGCGATTAGCTTGGCTGGGATGTGAACTGGGATCTGTCTTACCCGAATCCTGAGCTCTTAACCACATTCCTCTGCTCGCCCCCGCCGCCCCCGGAAGTATCAAGAACATTAGTAATCTCATAGCCACAGAGTGCCTGGCAATTAACAAGTTTTGTGTTTGTTAATATCCACTGTCTCCTTCAATCCTGACAGCCTCCAGTGAGGCACACGGATCCGATCATTCCCATTTCACAGACGGGGACACAGGCGCGTTGAGGTGTGGTGAAGTGTGTGAGGTCCACGGCAGGGAGCGGCTGAGCCAGGCCCGGGACCCAGTTCTCCCCACGCTGGATCTTACCATGACCTCCTCTAGTTCACTCAGATCTGTAATTGCTGGGGAGGATGCGTGGGTCTAGCCCACTTTATCGTGGTATGGTTCTGCCTCTTTGCTATTTAATTTCTCTCCCTGCAATCCATACCCCATCTCTCCCTCTCCCCTCTCTTATGCTATACCAACCGGCCAGCCTCCTCGCTCTTCCTTTGCCTGGAACGGGCTTTCTTAGAGAGTGGGCTTACCTTCTCATTCTCCCTTCAGATGTCAGATCATCCCATATAAAATAGCAGCCCCCGCCCTCTCTGTCTCTCTTCACTTATTTCTCTCTTTATCGCTTATCGCCACCTATTTTATATTTACCTGACTTTTATTTTTTAAATTAAACAATTTTTTTTGGCCGCACTGTGCAGCATGCGGGATCTTACTCGGACCAGGGATCGAACACCGTGCCCCCTGCAGTGGGAGTGCAGAGTCTTAACCACTGGACCACCAGGGAAGTCCCTTACTTGACTTTTAAAAATGTGCCTTCCCCTCTAGAATATAAGCTCTTTGAGGGCAGGGATTTGTCTCTTTCGTCCATTTGCTGTAAGCCCCCCCTTGGTATCTACTTAACAGACATTCCAAAAACATCGTCTTTGTGTAGGAACGAGATGGGGAGGAATGTCTGTCCCTGAGCCGTGCCCTGGACTTCTCCCCACTCCAGGATGAGCCCCAGGAAATATTGGGGGTGGGGTGGTAAATGCAGCTGATATGTCCGTACGTGCCCATTGTGTTCAACTGGCATGACCTCCTTCCTTCCCCCCCGACCCCCTTGCACTGATGCTTTATAAATATATTAGTGGCTGAATGATGTCACCGTAATGCATTTTGGGAACGGCGGTGTGGTTTATGCACACTTGAGTGACTCTGAATGCAAACCTGACATCATACTGAAGGCAGCAGCGAAGAACATATGCACAGTAAACAGGCCAAGACTGTCTTATTGATTAACAGATGAGGCCTCTATTATTGATCAAAGCTCGGTGAGGAAATTTATCACTTTTAATTTCAGGGCTGCCAAATATTTCTGCCTCTGAGCCAGCCATTACAGAGACAATTTAAAGGCACATGCCTCCTTGCGAGAGAGGGGGTCTCTGCCTCTCTCTGCTTGGCTCTTGTGTCCTGGAACTGCCCGTCCTTGCTGTTGGGCTGGGGGTTTGGGGGGAGTCTGGGTGGGGGTGGGGAGTGCGGAGGCTTCATGAATGGGGGCTGGCGTGGGAGGGGGGTTGTCACCCACAGTCCCTGAAGACGGGGGACTTTCACACACTCAGCTCAGTTTTGTGACTTCAGCAAGGCAGGGGTGGAGCGGGGAGGACTTTGAGGGCATCCAGATGTGGTCAGGCCAGGGCCAAGCCGGCAGCCTTGCCGAGATCCTGTGTGCTAATTTGCTTTATCTTCATCTGAGCTTGTATGATGGCATACATCCGGCCCTTGACTGCCTACCTGCACTCCTTCCTTTCTCCCTGCTTCTCAGTCATTAAAGCAGATGCTCCTGCAGCCACATGGATGGCTGTTTTCTAAGAAACCTACCCCCCCCCCCGCCCCACAGCCCTTTGAAGCTGTGGCACGAGTAGGTTCCTCACCCAGAGGCAGGGCTCCAGCACCATGGTGATGGCGATGGTGATGGCGAGTCCACGGGGCACCCTCCCCTTTGCAGTTCCTGCTTCCCTCCTCAGGCCCCTCCTCCCCCTTTCTTCTTTAGGGAGCCATGAGAACCGGTGGGATATAGAAATAAAGAAATAAATACAGTTAAAATCCGATCCCTTACAGATCGGCAGAAAATCATTGCTGGCTAATGATTTGGAACTGGGGAAAGTTTCTCACTATGACGGGGCTTCGAGTTCATCCACCCCCAGTCTTCCCACCTCTGCCCTTTGAGGTACTTGCTGCATTTCCATTATAAATGGATGGAAAGTGGCTTGGCTGTCTCTAGTGGGAACACAAGTTGTGACTGCTTTGCCTTCGAGTTCCCTGGCTCTTTCTTTGAAGCTTTAGAAGCTGCTGACAGGTCCTTAGCCCTAGGAAGCCCTGCAGCTTGTAGGGACACCTGGAGGGGATCATGGTATTCTCCCTGCCTTGAGGCGAAATTCAACTCCAGCCGCCTAAGACAAATGACAATATTTATTTTTAAAGCGCTTAAGGAAAAGTGATTTCATATCTTTACTGGGGTACTTTATCACTCATTTATTTAGTTAGTCAACTGATATTTATTGAGCATCTAATAGAGGGTATATCCTGCTCCTCATTAGGAATGTAGACAAGATCAATGCCCTAAATGTTTATTAGTGTTTAAGTCTATACTAGTACAACTTGTATTCTGAGTTCTCGCCCTTAATGTGCTAAATACTCCAAGGCCAAGATTTTAAAACTATTTAAAAAGTAGTGGAACCCTTTTTTCCAAATAGAATTTTACAAAACCTTGATGTATAAAAGCATAAATCGGATTTTAATTTTTTTTATTTGGGGAAAGGGAGTTCAGAGCCCAACTTCATATTCATGAAGCATCTTTGCAGATGGACCCCTAGGGAGGCTGAAGGGTATAGGGATTAAGAGCAAAGGCTCTGAAGTCAGGCTCCCTGGGTTTGAATCCACCTCTGTGGTTACCTACTGTGTGACATTGGGAAAGCTATTTAACCTCTCTGATCTTGAGTTGTCTCATCTGCTAAATGGGTATGTTCATACTATGTCCTTTAAAAGGTAGTTAGGATTAAATGAAATGATACATCCTAAATACTTAGCCTCATTCCTGGTATACGCCACAGCCTCAGGAAATCTGAGATGGTTTGAAAACAGCACTAGACTGCTTTCTACTACAAATATGTGGAAGAAGTAGTTCTGTCTCTTACAAGACTCCGATATGAAACTAAAACACAGGTACACTTAAAGAAATGCTCAGACGTGTTGAAAGGTACGCAGTGCAGCTGCAGATTGGAGAGGGTAGAGCAGTGAGGGGCCGGCGTGCTTGGCGCATGCGTACTCCGGTCTTGGAAATCGACTAGGACCGGAGCGGACAGGAATGAGGCGGGGCGTTGCTCGGGCACAGGGACTCACCGAGGGTCGAGCGGCGCCCACAGGGGGCCAGTGAGGACAGCTCCCAGTGGAGCTGGACAGACAACTGGGTCAGGTTATGGAAGGCCTTGAAGCCAAGAAGAGGAATTTAGAATCAGTGCAAATTGTGAGCCGCTGTATTTTTTTTTAACTTTTAATTTTATATTGGCGTATAGCCGATTAACAATGTTGTGGTAGTTTCAGGTGCACAGCAAAGTGACTCAGCCATACCTATACATGTATCCATTCTCCCGCAAACTCCCCTTCCATCCAGGCTGCCACGTAACATTGAGCAGAGTTCCCTGTGCTATACAGTAGGTCCTCATTGGTTATCCTTTTTAAATATAGCAGTGTGTACATGTCAATCCCAAACTCCCTAACTCTCCCTTCCTTCCCCCCTCCCTGCCGTAACCATAAGTTCATGCTCTAAGTCTGTGAGTCTGTTTCTGTTTTGTAAATACATTCATTTGTATCATTTCTTTTTAGATTCTGCATATAAGCGATATCATACGATATTTCTCTTTCTCTGTCCGACTTACGTCACTCGATATGACAATCTCTAGGTCCATCCGTGTTGCTGCAAATGGCATGATTCCATTCTTTTTTATGGCTGAGTAATATTCCATTGTATATATGTACCACATCTTCTTTACCCATTCCTCTGTTGATGGACGTTTAGGTTGCTTCCATGTCTTGAGCCATGGTATCTTTTTGAGCAAGGAAACGTGAGGAAATCAAGTGGCCTTCAAGGAACCTGCCTCTGTTGGGTGGATCAGAGGGTGGCTGATGGTGTGGCAGCCCTCCTGAGTCATTGGGTCATTCTGGGCATGACCCAAAAGGGGCCTCGGTAGGGGCAGTGGTTATCAACATGCAGTGGAAGAGATGCATCTAGAAGACATTTTGAGGGAAAACTGCCAAGGCTTGTGACAGGTGCCCCCTGGACGAGATAACAGAGCCTTGAAGACTGTTAGCAAGTGATAGAAAGTCATCTTCACATCATGACACTGTCGCTTTGAGGCTTGTAAATATGGTTCCAGAAAAGTCGATCAAATTGAATTGCATTGAATTGATTTTGTTTATTCCACAGATATGTACAATAATACGTTCCCACTGGGTGTCAGGCAGATGCAGCTGTGCATAAGATGACATATTCCCTCCCTCGGGGAGCTGGAAATGGAACCACAGGCATTTAGTAGACACCCTGGTGAGGCCATGACCCAGAATGTACAGGGTGCTGTGGGAGCACAGAGAAGGGCTACCTCACCTAGACACGGGGCAAGGGTTTGGGAGCTGAGGCATGAATGATGAAGCGGGGCTAGCCGTACTGTGGGGCTGGGGAGAGGGGCAGGAGTGTCAGAGCCAGAGGAGGTACAGAAGGATGCTTGGAGACCTTGCAGTGAGGAAGCAAAGGGCTGGAGACCAGAGAACAAGGATGAGGAGAGAGAAGAAGCAGGAAAGAGAAGTGCAAGAAGGGCTTTGTGAGTCACCGTGTAGAGTTTGGACTTTATCCTGAAGGCACTGGGAAGTCATTCAGAGGTTTTAAATGGTCAGGTACAGGAGGTGGCCGGGTAGACAGTTTAGTTTTAGACACACTGAGTTAGGGGTCTATCCAGGTAGTGATACGCCAGCAATTCCTATCTTCCCGTAAAGTATAATCTGGGCAACAGGGCACGTTACTCCTCATTGGATCATATACTCCTTTCCATCTCTCACCTGGAGCCAACCCCCCAGAATCCCCCTTCTTCTTGGGCATCTCTCCTGGACCCCATCTCTGTTTGTCTTGGTTTTGCTGGTTCTGTTCCCTCTTCTGTCTGGGAGAGCCCTCGGTGGGGGCATTCGGAGCTCAGTTGTGTGGGTGATCACATCTTGGAGGAGGGTCTGGGCTGGCTGCTGGGACCATGAGTTATTCCTGACTTGGGATCTTCATAGGTGTTAAGCCCCCTCCCACAGGGTCCACCTGCAAGATTTTGGCCCACGACCCCCTTTCCTAATGCAATATCACTCTTGATAATAAGGTAACTGCCTCCCCTTTCTTTCAGCGGGTGCCAAAGCCTTTGTCTGTGATCAGTGTGGTGCCCAGTTTTCGAAGGAGGACGCCCTGGAGACACACAGGCAGACCCATACTGGTGAGTGACTGATCCCCACCCCCCAGGTCCTCCGCAGTGCGACGGCACATGGGCGTGAGTATCTTGTTTCCCCAGGGGAGCTGTGAGTGGGGATGGCTTGTGCCATGCTCAGCTACCCTTGCTTGTGGGGCTGGCTGGGCAGGAATTTATGTGTGTGACTTTGCCCCAGAAGAACAGCTGCCCTGGATTAGGCCAAGACCTCTGTCTCTAATAGGCCACTTAGATCCTGTCTTCATGGAGACTCTAGTACATTCTTGTGGAGGCCTTAGGAAGTCCGTGATGTTATCTAAGCATCCCCTTCCCTTGGTGAAGGGTCAGGAAACCTCCTGCACCCCATCTGACTAACTCTGAAACTGTCATGTAGTGGGCTGGTCCTCCCTCTGCAACAGTCTAGTCATTGTCTGAAAGAAAGCAGTCTGTCCACAGGGATGCGTTTGAACAATATTAACGAACAATGATATTGCTGTGATTTCACGGCATCAGTGTCATCTCATCGTGGTAACTGGTGCCATCATCATCATCATCAATGTAGCTCACACTTACTGAACGTTCACAGTGTGCCAGGCACTGTTCTCGGTGCTTTACCTGATCTCATTTGTCCAGTCTTTCCATAACTTTGTAAGGTAGGAGGCTACTCTCATGTCATAGATGAGGAAACCGAGGTTCAAAGGAAGGAAAGTGACTTGCTGAAGTGAACACTGGGGACAGGAGTGGTATGGCTTAGACTGCCTGGTTTAATCCTGACTCTGCCACTTACTATTTGTGGGACCATGGATCAGTTACTTAAGCTCTCTTAATTTGGGTTTCCTCGTCTGTTAGAAAAGTGGAGTAATAATGGCACCTACCTCATAGCATAGATTTTTGGGGGAGCTTAAATAAGATATTTAATTAAATAAGATTAAATAAGATACTTTATTTGAAGTGCTTTGGAGAATGCCTGGCTCATAATAAACATTCAATAAATAGTAGTAGATGCATTTAATTTAATAAATATTTATTCAGTTCCTATAATGTGCTCTGCGCTGTTGGGGTCTTTAGATAGCATTCTTCATGGAACTGAGACTCTACAAGGGAGACAGGATACGCAAATAATTGTGCAATATAATGCCAGGTCATAATAAGTGCTAGTGAGAAAAAATATAGCAGGATAGAGAGAAAAATGGTGTTTTAGATCATATGGTCAGGCTTCTCCGAGAAGGAGACATCTGAGTAGAGTCCTAAAGTTGGGAAGTGAGTCATTCAAAGGTTTCAGGGAGGAAGGTCTGAGCAAAGGGAACAAGCACTTGCAAAAGCCCTGAGGCTGTGTTGAACTTCACAAGTTCAAGGAAGAACATGAAGAGCAGTGTGGTGGGGGGTGGGGGTGGGGAGTGAGGTGCAGAGAGTGGTGGGAGGTGAGATTGGAAATCGGGTGGGTCTCTCAACCCTGGCAAGGAATTTGGATTTTATTCTGCATGTGCCAAGAGTCCTCGGGAGGGGGATAAAAATATTTGCAAATCATACATCTGATAAGAAACTTTTGGTTTGAAAATGTAAAGAACCCTTAGGACTCAATAATAAAAATACAGATAACCTAAATAAAAAATGTGCTAAGGATCTGAATAGACATTTCTCCAAAAATAGACATATGGTCACTGAGCACACGAAAAGATGTTTGACATCATTAGCCATCAGGGAAATACAAATCAAAATCACAGTGAGATACTACTTGACACCCATCAAGATGTAGCTCTAATAAAATACTGGCAGTAGGAAGTGATGTTGAGAATGTGGGACAATCAGAACCCTCACACACGGCTGGTGGGAGCGTAAAATGCTGCCGCCACTTTGGAAAACAGTCGGGCAGTTCTTCAGAAAGTTAAACAGTTACCGTGTGACCCAGCAATTCCACTCCTACGTGTGTGAAAACATGTATCTACACAAAAACTTTCACATAAGTATTCATAACAGCATATTATTTATAATGGCCAAAAAGGTAGAGATAACTCCACGTCCACCTACTGATGAATGGATAAACAAAATGTAATTTATCCATACAATGGAGTATTATTCATCTATAAAAAGGAATGAAGTATTGACACATTCTGTAACATGGATGAATCTTTAAAACATCATGCTCAGTGGAAGAAGCCAGTCACAAAAGGCCACATATTGTATGATTCTGCTTATATGAAACATCCAGAATAGACAAATTATAGAGATAGAAAGTAAATTAGTAAATGCCAGGGGCTGGGAGATTTGGGAGGAAAATAGGGAGTGACTGCAAGGTATGAGGTTTCTTTTTGGGGTGATGAAAATGTTCTAAAATCGACTGTGGTAATGATTATGCATCTCTGAATATATTAAAAACTATTGACTTTATATTTTTAAAAGCATGAACTGTGTATTATATGGTATATGAATTATGTCTCAGTAAAGCTGCATATACCTGCACACACAAACATTTATAGAAAAGGGGGAATGTAGTCCATTGGAGGGTGTTGAATGGGAGGATGGCAAGACTTGATTTATGGGTTTAAAATATCACCCTGGTTCCTGTGTTGAGAACTGACCATAGGAATGTTTCAGTTATCAATTGCTGTAGAAGAAACCACTCCAACAGTAGATTAAAGCCACGATGTGTTATTATCTCAGACAGTTCTGCAGTTGACTGTGCTCAGCTGGGCAGTTTTCACTTGGGGGTCTCTCACGTGTTTGCAGTCGGATGGTGTCTGGGACGGGAGGCGTCTGCAGGCTCGATAGGGCTGGGTGTCCACGATGGCTTCCTCGTTCATATATCTGCCTCCCTGTCCACCCCATGGCCTCTCTCTACAACAGAGCAGCCTGGACTTCTCACCTGCCTGCTCAGGACTCCCAAGAGTCAGGAAGCAGAAGCTGCCAGCCCTCTTAAAAGCTAGGCTGGAAACAGATAGCATCACTTCCGCCGTATTTCATTGCTCTCAGCAGGCACAGGGCAGCCCCAGATTCAAAGGATGGAAGAGTAGACCCCCCTTCTCAGGGGGGAATGACAGACACGTAGGGGAAGAGGAACTGGGGCAGCCATCTGTGGAGACAAGCCACTAAGCGACCACAGGGACCGCAGGGGAAGAAGGAAGGTCAGTCAACTGCTGCTGCTGTTAAAGTTATCGTCAATATCTTCATGTCCTTCTGGCTCACAAAATCAGCCTCTCTGAGTGGCAGACATACGTCCTAGCCCTGGTATCAAGGGCTTTGGGCTGGTGCTGCCCTGGCCTGTGGCACTAGGAGGAGAACTTTCTAGGTGAGCTGTCATTCCAGCCAGTGACCCCCTGGCTTTGTTAGAGAAGGGAACTTTGCAAGATTTTGCCCAGAGTTCCAGAGCTGGTCATCTTCAAAGCCAGGGGAGGACGTAGGTCTCCCAGGCTCCCAGCCAGTTTCTTATTGCTGGACCACATATGTAACCAGGAATCCTAGTCTGAGAATTCCAGCTGGGGGGCTGAGGAGACTGAGATCTGAGCCAGCTTCGCCAAGCAGTTTAATTCTGTCCATCCAGATTAAATTTGCAGCAGCAGGGAGCAAGCTGCCCTCACAGCCAGGGCCAGGGCGAGAGGCTGAGTCCCCCGCTGGGTGAGCAGATAGGGATATTGTTCACAAGCAGACGCCACACACTTATTGAGCACCTTCTGTGTGCCTGGCACCCACTGGGGATATGGCGGTGAGCAACCCAGATGTGCTCCCTGTATGTTTTTATCAAACAACTTTATTGAGATATAATTTACATCCTGTTCACCTGTTTAAAGTATCCAGTTCAATGGCTTTTGATATATTAGTGTATTTTTAAAACGGTTGTAAAAGATATACACATAAAATCTGCCATTTTAACTATTTTAAAGTGTACAATTCAGAGGAATTAATGACAGTCCAACCTGTTTTTAGAGTTTGGTATTGATTCAGCTTTGAAAGTCAGGAGGCATCTTAGGACCAGTGCCCTTCCAGGATTTATTAAGTCAGCGAGGACTTGAAAGTGATCATCACTTTGCAAAAAAGGATATTAGTTTCAGGTGGGATTGGAAAGAACCTGGAGTTTGAGTCAGAAGCTGAGGAGGGGGCATCTGACTCCACTGTCTAGCAGGTAAATAACCTTGTTCCTCATCCTTTCTGACCTTCAAGTCTCCTCCCCTGCCAAGGACTGTAGTGCCCATCCTTCCTGTAGCAGAGGTGGGTCCCAGCCCATTCAGACTTACTTTTGCTTTATCTCCAAGTTGAATCCGGATTGTGGAGGAGAGACCAAGGTGGATGCTTTGAGAAAGGCCCCCTCCCCACCTGGCTGTGAGCTCAAGGCAAGCTCCCTCTGAGTGAGGGACTTCGGCCACTCCCTGGTGTGGGGCAGGGTGCCCTTGGCTGGGGAGAGAGGCAGGAGCAGCCTTATCCTCAGCATTGGGTTGGCAACGAGGCAGCTTTTCTGACGCCCGTTTATCATCTGTAGTGCTGTTTCCTGCAAAACCCAGGTAGATCCTTAGACTCTTTTAATAATCAATGAAAGCACACAACTTGAAATCTAGTTGCCATCTCTATTCTAAGACAGGGGGCCTCTGAGGAAGAGAGAGGCCTGGTTATGAGGAATGCTGAAAGTGATGCTAATGTTATTGGACTGGGAAAAGCCGGTGGGGTACCAGGTATCGTTGGAGAGCCAGCAGGAGGGCAGAGAGAGAACTCTGTAAAGGAAAAGCAATCGAGACCCTGGGAGAGTAAAGTCATGGTAATGCCACCTTTATATATATATATATATATTTTTTTTTTTTGGCCACGCCACGTGGCATGTAGGATCTTAGTTCCCCGACCAGGGATCAAACCTGTGCCCCCTGCAGCGGAAGCGTGGAGTCTTAACCGCTGAACCGTCAGGGAAGTCCCCACCTTACATTTCTGATACCTTTGTTTATCAAACACTTTCCTCTGTTATACCCATTTAACAGATGAGGACATGGAGGCCTAGAAGCCCCCCACTAGGAAGTGAAGAGCTGGAACTTGATCCAACTCTAACTTCAGTGCCCTTTCCACCAGTCCCCAGCTGCCTGCTCATTGACTTACTGTTGTCTGTGGGTGTGTGGCTGAACGGTTTAGGGAGAGATCGTGTAGGTCATGGCCCTGTCCTGGGCAGGGCTCTTTTGGATCCCTGTGACCCATTTAACTAAGAATCCTCAACACCCTGATGCCCATGTCCCCCTTGGGAGATAGGATACAATTTCCCTGAAACAGATCAGGTCTGGGAGTTCCATGCCCAACGCCGCCCGCCGTGTCGGAATTCACAGAGCTAATGTGTGGCATGGCATCAGATGAGTGATCAGGGTGCCTCACAGGTATTCTTGACACTGAAAAACGAATTTAGTAGAAAGTATTTCCAATTCTGTTTTCGTCAGACAAACGTCATCTTCACGTCTCATCCTTTCGACCCCACTTACCCTGGATTTCTGTCCTGGTGTGTGTGACCCTTCCTTGTGCCCTCCCTCCAGGATCTTTTTTTTTTAATATATAAATTTATTTATTTATTTTTGGCTGCATTGGGTCTTTGTTGCTGAGCGCGGGCTTTTCTCTAGTTGGGGCGAGCGGGGCTACTCTTCGTTGTGGTACACGGGCTTCTCATCGCGGTGGCTTCTCTTGTTGCGGAGCACGGGCTCTAGGCGCACGGGCTTCAGTAGTTGTGGCTCACGGGCTCTAGAGCGCAGGCTCAGTAGTTGTGGCGCAAGTGCTTAGTTGCTCCACGGCATGTGGGATCTTCCCGGACCAGGGCTCGAACCCATGTTCCCTGCATTGGCAGGCGGATTCTTAACCACTGCGCCACCAGGGAAACCCTCCCTCCAGGATCTTGGTGGGCTCCGGCTGGTGCTCAGGGAGGACACACTTTTATGGTTGGGTTGGGCTTAGGCTTCGTTGTCACACTTCAGTTTTCTGTTTTGCTACAGTGAAGACTTTGAGGAGATAAACAGAGTCGCTTTACACCTTTTATATTATGACAAATACATATTGCAAAACACTGCTGCTTCCAAAATGTTTGGGTTGCAGAGCAGTGAGGAATTAACAGCTCTGCAGCTCCCCAAGATGCTTGTACTTCATTTACACATCAGAATTTTTTTACACTGTTCAGTAAAATAAAAAGTGAGAAAACACACATCCACGCACGTGTATACACACACTTCCACTGCACCACTTGGGTTCTATATCAGGAATGTCTTAAATTAGTAAGTAGTTCTTTAAAGTCCAGATAAACTGATAAATACCATTAATGGCTTAATTTATACTCCGGGTTTGAAATCTGACACATGGACGCTATCTTGGCTCAGGAAACGCAAGTGGTTTTGTGCCAGAGGTTTTAATGACCGATCAGTAATATAAATTGCTGCATCACTGAACAGAAATAGCTTCTCTGTGTCATTTGATCTGGAAACTTCTCCGGCCAGGCAGCAGTTAATAAATTTAAAAATAATTACCCTCTTCATTCAAAGTCAAACTAATTAGGAGTGGGTTTTACAAATCATAATGTTGTCCAAGCCACTGTACGTCCCCGTTTGAGATTTGAACAGGCCTGGGGGGCAACGGCTGGGATCAGGTGGCATTAATTAGAAGGCAGGGGAGATACCACAGCTGCTGAGCTGAAGGTGAGGGGGTTGGGACAGTCTGCAGCGTGCCCTGTGGGGGAGGGAGTGAGGAGAGCTCAATGGCGCAGCCTTGGGGTTGAGCTGTAGGAACCTACAGCTCTTTTAATCCATATGTAAGGAACTCAGAGTGCCTGCCTCTGTGTGATCTGAGCATGGGGGAGATGAGACCAAGGCTAGTGTTTGGGGGCCAGGCCTGAGACACTATGAGAACCCCAAAAGCAGGAAAGGCAGATGTGCGGTTGGCTACTTGGGGAGGATGGACCTGCCTAAAGGCAGGGGAGTGGGGAGGAGGACCTCCCGAGGGCTTTATTCACTAGGCAAGTTGGGGCCCTGATAGCATGGGTCAGGTTTGTCTTGCAGGCTTCAGGGAAGAGGGACCATGGGAGCCTGACGTCTGAGTGTGACATTCAGGGTATTGGGAGCATAGTGACACCCGGAACTTGGGATCTGGTGTCAGACTGTCTAGATTCAAATCCTAGTCCCATCGCTTCGACGTTTTATGAGCTTGGGCAGGTTGCTTAGCTTCCCTAAGCCTCCGCTTCCTCCTTGGTAACATGATGGCCATGATGCTGTCGTACAAGGGACGTTGTGAGGACTTAATCTGATGATCCGTGGAAAGCGCTGAGCAAAGGCCTTACATGGAGTCAACTCTCAGTAAATGGTGGTGGTGGTTACTAACACTGAACCGTCATGGTCTTCACCAGAGGTCTTGGAGGGTACCTATTCCCCTGACTAGGTAGGTGAGAGGGGAAGGGCCAGGTTGATGGTAATGGTGGTGGAGGAATGGGAATGGTGTACAGCTGCTTTTCCAAGGTGATGGGATCTTTGAGGATCCCTGACTTGTCCCCTGGCCAAGAGGACGTTTCCAGCATGCCCAGAGAGCTAACAGCCCCTGGAGCCCTCTAAGTGCAGTAGGGAGAGGTAAGGGCAGAATGAAGTTCTGCATGTTGCATAATCTCACAGAGCAGATTTGGTAGATCTTATTTAAGGCCCTAGCTAGAATGCTCAAAGCTGCCCAGGGGGACCAGCCTCTACCAATATCTAAGCAAATGATGTATACAGCTAGGCCAGACAAGCTACAGAGCTGGGAAAAGCATGAAGCAGGTGCTCCCCCTTCCAGGAGCAGCAGGGACATGCCCTGCCACATCTTAGAGGATACCTCGTTGGTTGGTGCCCTTGAAGGCTGAGGAATCTTGAGTCCCCTTCTGGTGTCCTGGCCCATGTCTGTTACCATTAGGAACCTGGGTATTCTGGAAATACAAATAAGACCTTCTGTGTGATGCCTCCTTATCCCCTCTTAGTGCCCTGGTAAGGAAAAGAGGCTAAAGTCATTCCTAGGTTTAGGAGTTCTGGGGCTAGGAAGCTTCAGGGAAGCCTTAGAGGCCAGGACACTAGGTTGAACTAGATCACCAGACTTGCCCCAAAGCAATTCCGTTCTCTCCTCCAGCCCCCACCCTGCCCCACCAGGTCAGCCAGGTTAGTGACTTGGGTTTGCTACAGATCACAATAGCCTGTGCAGCTGGTTTGTCCCATCATTCCTTCATTCATTTATTCCCTAAGTTTTGAAGTACCTTCTGTGTGCAACGGGCTTTGTGGACCCAGTGCCTAATGGTGAAGAAAACTTGGTGCCTGCCTTCCTAAAGGCTACAGTGTTGTGGAAGAAATGAACACGTAGGGCAAATTTGCCTTGGGTACAGATAATATAATAGCTCTACTCAATTGGATACTTTGGAGATATAATTTTATTAGGTCCTCATTACAGTCCTAAAACATAGACATTTTTCCTCCCTATTCTTTGCTAGAGAAAACGGAGACAGGTTAAGGACGGCCCGTCCAGGGTGGGTAGAATGTGTGCCTCGGGCTCCTGCACCCCAGAGCCCATGTTTTACTGCTGCCTTCCCTCCCCATGTGGGCCTGGGCATTGTACCTAATGTGCAGCCCGGGGGCTCAACTCTGCCCGTTCAACAGCCTAGGAAACTAGGGCTCAGAAGCCCATATTTGAAAAAGGGGGTCAGTTAAGAACAAACAAGCCAAACTAGAAGTAGGACCCACGAGTTCTTACTTCCAGTCCAAAGTTCTCTCCACTCTGACTGCAAAATAAGGACTTTCTTTCACTGGCCTAGAAAAAATTGCTTCATTTCCACCTTCCTGCGTCACAGAGGAAGCCACTCAAGCAGATGCAAATGCTGGTTCTCATCCTCTCCGTGTCCGCTGCAGGAGGGTCCTGCAGTCCAGGAACAGCTAACATGCCTGGTGGTCAAGGGCAGCTCTGCTGCGGGACCTGCCCTCCCCTGATAAGCAGGGAGCAGGTGCTGGAGGGCACCCTGCCCCAGGGCCCTCTCCTTTTCAGTGTGAAGGAGGCTAGGAGGCACACTGTTGTGGCTTTGGAAGGAGAAGGCAATGAGAAAACACTCACACACACACACACACACACACACACACACACACACACACACACACACACACACACACACACTGCAGCTCAGTAACCACCCCCCCTTCGAACGCACAGCGCTATACCCCCGCCTTGATGGCGTCGGCTGGCTACCTGCTTGCACTGGCCCCTCTCTCCCTCCTGGTACATTAACGATGCTTGGAAAAAGCTTTGGGGACAGTCTCCGGCCCTGAACTTCAGAGGAGAAAATGAAGTCCTTGTCTGCAGGACTTTCGGTGGTAGATGGGCAGGCAGTTCAGAGACTTGAAAGGGTGAGCAGCATTCCTTCCCTCGGGGTGGTGCCGGCCTTGCCCCCCTCCTGTCCCGGGCCTGGCACGAGGGGCGGCACTGGGCACGGAGGAGCCGCGTCAGGGTGGCTGGCCCCTGTCCTCTAGCAGTAGGAAAACCAGCAGCTGTTCTGGCTCCTCCTCCCAAGGGCAGCCTCTGGGTGCCCAGCCGCAGAGGACGGGGGAGGGAAAGGGAGAAGGGCCAGCGGACAAGAAAGAACTTCATCTACCCAAAACCTGACGTGGAAAAAAGGCAGAGCGAGCCTCACACCCCTGCCCACGCTGGAGGGCATGAGCAGGGCAGGGCAGGGGGTCATCGGATGGACACGTGGACTCCACTTAGGTTGGCGTGACCTCCCCATTGAAAACATAATAGCTTTCGACTTTTATAAATATCAGGGGTGATTTGTATAGCGTTTCACGTGGCGTGCCAGGGAATTGAACCTGAGAAAGCCCGAGCTCGAAACGGCTGCCGAACGTCATGGGCACTTTGGGAGGGAGAGTCATGTGCTGCTGTTTGTACAGTCAATTCACCAGCATAGACTTACTCTTGACTTCATTTCATGCTGTTACTATAATGGCATGTTTGATGCCTAATATAGAGTTTTATTTTCCAAGCCCAGGGCTCTCGGCTCTGTTGGAGCTGCTTGCTGTGGCGTAGGGAAGGACAACCCAGCTGTCACCTGCTGGCCCAGACAAGCCATCCTTCTGCACCGTTCACCCTAGTGGCACCCAGGGTCCCTCTGGGCTCCTTCTGGATGGACCCCCAGTGCTTCTTTTTAATTAATAAATTTTGTTGGGTTTTTTTTTTTTTTGAGTGATTTTAGATTTACAGCAAAATTGAGTGGAAAGTAGAGAGACTCCCATGTACCCTCTGCTCCCCACCCCACCCCAACTCCCCCACTGTGAACATCCCCCATCAGAGTGGCGTATTTGTTACAACTGATGAAACTACATTGACACATCATTATCACGCAAAGTTTATGTTAACGGGTCATTCTTGTTGTAAATTCTCTGGGCTTTGATAAATGTATAGTGATGTGCATCCACCATTGTATCATACAGAAGAGTTTCACTGCGCTACAGATCCTCTGTGCTCTGCCCATCCATCACCCCAGTGCTTTTTATGTGAAGCATTGCTGCTTTGAGAGGTTTGGCTCTCTTGGGATTGGAGAGGAAAATTGACCCGAGGTTGATTTGGGGTTAGAAAAGGTTGAAGCTTATTCACTCAATAGACATCTTGAGCATCTGCTTTGTGCTGGACATTGATGCTGGGTCCTGGAATAGGGATACAGCAGCGAACAGGACTGGTCCCCGCCTTCACCAACCTCCCATCGTAGTGGAAATGATGAACGTTATTGTGTGACAGCCGCATGGTATTTGGAAAAACAATGATGAATTAGGAGAAAGGAGAACTGAGTTCTTATCCTGGCTCTGTCACAGGCTTGCTTTATGACATGGGACAAATTGCTTTGTTTCTCTGCCTCTCTCAAATGTGGGGAGTGGGAATTAGGTAAGAAAAATTGCTGTTTGAGGGGTTCCACGGTTGCAAGCACAGCCTGAGATTCCAATCTTGTATGGATGGTCTACATTTTTCTCAACTTTAACACATTTGTAAACTATGATTAATATGATCTTTGGACGTTTACAGTTTCTGTCTCTCACCAGTTAGCAAGCATTTCTTTCATTTTATTTAGATGCTTATTCAATAAAAAATTAAATGCAAACTGTGTGTGAAGAAGAGATTACAGGTGAAGATCTTTTGCCTTTTAAAAACTATTCCAGAAGTTTAAGGGGAATGATAGTGTTTTGATCTTTTTTTAAATCATGATGATAGTTTTAATTGAAAATTTCAAATATACAGAAAAATTACAGATTACTAAAAGAAATTCCCATATATATCCTTCACCTAGATTTGCCAATTAACATTTTTCCATATCTTTTATTTTTGTCTTTTTCACACACACACACACACACACACGCACGCACACACACCCTAAAGAGAAAAATAAAGCAATATCTCTATCGTCTTTCTGTCTGTCTTTCTATCATGTACATCTAACTTTTTGAACAATGGTGATAAATTATTTAAAATGTTCAGACCAAATGTGATAGTGTTTTGATCTTTGAGGACTGTTGTTCAGAACTTGGACTGTACCGGCACTGGTGCTTTTATACATTATCTGATAGAGCCAGCATCACCCCGCTAAGAGGCAGGTTCACTGCCTGTATCACTGCTGAGGAGTCGCTGGCTCAGAGAGGTTTAAGTAACATGACTCGTTCAGTGGAAGGACTGGGATTCAAGTTCAGGGCCCCCGGTGGTGAGTCTGATGAGACTTTGGGGTCACCTGTCGTCCTCCTGTTCAGAGTTACCCCTTCCCTTTCACGTGGTCCTCATGCCAGATCCCCCATGATCAGCTTCAGCCCCCAACCCTGGGTTCCCACTCACCTCTCCTCCCTCCCATCCCCACCCCCCGTCTGTGTCTCCTTTATCTTTTCAACTCCTACCCCTTCCTCTCTGGCTGTGCTCCCTTCTCCCTCATGACACCATGGCTGCCCAATGACAGAAAGGAGTTAATAAAAACCAATGTGTAACTGAAACTTGAAAAGCCATAAATCGCCTTGTTTTTTCTAGGATGTTGGTAGCATTTTGATTTAATAGTTGGACAAACACAAGGGCCTATTTTATTCAGAGTTTACAGGCCTCAAGGCTGTTATTCCTCCAAATTTAATAGCATTGAAATTGCAGGGTTTGCTATAATTTGCCTATCGCTTTCTGCTCCACCATTGATGTTTATTGTCAGCGGGATGGAATCTCAATCTGACTCACTTAGATAACATGTCTGTTAAACATTTAGATAATTGTACCATCATTAACTTGTCACATTATTTTAGAGATTCAAAACAGAAGCAGGGTAAGTAGAGGTACTTAAGGGGGGTGGGAGGGAAGGAGGAGGAGGAAGAGAAAATCTCTCCTGAGTTAAACAACCAGGAGATGAGAGAGTTGATTTCACACTCTTGACATTTCATCGGAGGTGTCTGAGTAAGGAGGGGTGTGCTGTAGAGCTGGGCCGGCAACCCAGGGCAGGCCACCCCTGTGACAGCGCCACAGATGCTCAGAGACCCTCGGTGTTTCATGCCCAGCTTTGGCCTTCATGCACCAAAGATCAGTTTTTTTAGCTTCCCTTAGAGATGCTGATTGCAACATTATATGTAATTACAAAGCATTGAGAACAACCTACATGTCCAAAGGTAAGGACTCTGTTGATTATGGTACCTGCATGGAAAGATGTCCACGATGTTTTGTGTGATAAAAGGTGGTTAGGGAAAAAGGCTGTATAGTGTGATCTTCTTTAATATAAAATACAGAAGCCATCCTGTAAGATTCTATAAGGCTCTATACCTATTAACAGTGATTGTCTTTAGAGAATGGGATTACAGAGCAAGGCAGGTTTTACTTTCTGCTTTATCTATTTCTGAATAATAATAATTAGTATTTATTTTCTTTATTGTTATATAATAATAATTATATTATTTATTGGCATGTATTACTTATATAATTTTTAAAATTAAGGTCACATTATAAATAATAAAAATATTACCTTTGAGCCTCATTCTCTCCATGGAGGAGGATTTCTAAAAATAAAAGGCTACAAGTGCAAGTAAATGGGTTTTGAGGAAGATATAGGACGTTAATATCTCAGCTACGCTGGTAGGCGCCTCAGTCTCCCACTGTTAAGACAGGTAACTGCCAGATGGAGAGCTCGGTACCCTGGGAGGCTTGTGCCAGCGCTCACGGGTCACAACCACTGTCTCTGTTTACAAGGGCCTGGCACAGGAAGTGGGTAGCAGGAGAGATTTTCATCACACCTAAGTGAGGACTGAGGTTACACCTGGAGGGGTGACCCAGGCCAGGGATCAGTAGGAATGAACTCCCATTCCTCAGAGGGGAGATTCTGGGAGCAGCTAAATGTCAGCACTAGTGGGCCACTGAGCTTGGCATCCAGAACTGCCCCCCGGAAATTCTATGGTATATGCCCTCTGGTCCCATGGGGGTGACAGGTGTGACCAGTTCTATCCATCTGGCTTTGGACACCATGTTAGCTCCTGCATCCACAGGGTGTGCTCTGTGACTTGGGCAAGAGAACCCACTATTGCCTCTCATGGCTGTGCACACCCAGTGACTCTGGAAATAGGGGAAAATGCACAAGTCAAAAAACAAGGGTTAGGGGCTTCCCTGGTGGCGCAGTGGTTGAGAGTCTGCCTGCCAATGCAGGGGACACGGGTTCGAGCCCTGGTCTGGGAAGATCCCACATGCCGCGGAGCAGCTAGCCCCGTGAGCCACAACTACTGAGCCTGCGCGTCTGGAGCCTGTGCTCCGCAACAAGAGAGGCCGCGATAGTGAGAGGCCCGCGCACCCCAATGAAGAGTGGCCCCCGCTCGCCGCAACTGGAGAAAGCCCTCGCACAGAAACGAAGACCCAACACAGCTAAAAATAAATAAATAAATCAAAAACAAAAAAAAAACAAGGGTTACGCGCACTGCAACAAAGAGTAGCCCCTGCTCGCCGCAACTAGAGAAAGCCCACGTGTGGCAACGAAGACCCAACACAGCAATCAATCAATCAGTCAGTCAATAAACAAGGGTTAATGTTTCCCTGATTGTACTGTAAATAATGCAGATATTTGGGGGTGGGAGGGACAAACAATGTAAATATTTTATTGACTGTAGGCTAAATAATGTATATATTTAGAAAAACAGCTTAAATATTTCATATGCTACAAGCACAGATTTTTGCTTAGAGGATGAACAGGGCTGGTGGAGCCCATGGGGTAAAGATGGCAGCGCCATGGCCCCTGGGGTGCAGGGGCAGAGGAGTTGCAATAAAAGTACGTGTGTGGGATTGGGGATCAACACGGACCCACAGCTGTCAGTTTCTTGGAACCCAAGTAGTTGAAAGTCTCAGATTTTTCAAACCATCTTTTAAATATCCTGTACTTTTTTTTTTTTTTTTGATATGTGAGGGAGACAAATGACAAGCTAATAATGAGAATTTATCAATACTTTTAAAAAGCAGCTTCCAGCCCAGGAGAACTGAAAACACCCATCCACAGAAAAACTTGTACAATGTTCATAGCAGCATTATTTAAAACAGCCAAAAAATAGAAACTGGAACCCAACTGTCCATCAGCTGATGAATGGGTAGGCAAAATGTGGTATATTTGCATGATAGAATATTACCCACCCATAAAAAGGAATGAAGTGCACTTACATGCTACACCATGGATGAATGTTGAAACCGACATGAAAGAAGCCAGGCACAAAAGGCTACATATTGTATGATTCCATTTATGCAAAATGTTCAGAATAGGCAAATCTACAGAAACAGCTGATTAGTAGTTGCTAGAGGCTGAGCGGAGGGGAAAATGGAGAGTGACAACTAATGGGTATGGAGTTTCTTTTTTGGGGTGATGAAAATGTTCTGGAGTTAGTGTTCATGATGGTTGTACAACTTTCTGAGTACATTAAAAACCATTGGATTGTGTATTTTATAAGGGTGTGTTTCATGCTTTATGAATTATATCTCCACTAAAATGAAAAGCAACTTCCAGGTCTGTTGTTGTGTTTTACAGACTCAGCCCAATCCCCTTTACCTGCTGCATCCCAGGATTTTCTAGATAAGTAGCAGTTTGCAGAATAGTGACCGTTCAGACAATGCCAAGAGGCTGTGGTGCCTTTGGAATCATTCTGTTCACAGAAGGCAGCTCAGAGATCCCCTCCCCTCGTGCCTCCATTTTCAGAACCGGGAAGGAAGGGAGAAAGAAAGAATCAGGTCAGGACCCTCGACAGGTGAAGGATGTGAATCTGACATCCGTAGTCAGGAGGAGACTGGGAGTTGCCGTGTGTTGCAGATCTCCAGAACAACAGCCAGACCTTCTCATGCCTGGGAGGAGTCACTCTGACCAAAGACAGGACATGGATAGCATGGACCCAGGCAGCCTGTTTTAAGAAAAGAATCACACAAGTAATATTTGTGCTCCGTATGGGGAAATTAGAAGATACATGTACACAAAAAAAAAATGTGTCTCCTGTAGTCCCACCGTCTTTTTCTGTTTTGTTTTAAACAACATTGGGGCAATAATATGCAATGCATGCCATTTTGTAATCCGTTGCTTGCATGCCAACAAACCTGCATCTTGATGATTATTGTAATACTTCTCTAGTATTCTCCCCTACCCCCATGTTTTTCTGTAAGCCCTGATGTGCCTTACTTTGTGCACTGGGGTGCCCCCTTTGCCCTCCATGCTTTGGCAGTGGGGGTGGGGAGCCAGCCCCCATACATGAAGGAGCTTCCGGGGGCTGCTGGCGGGAGAAGTGTCTAACAAAGATGCAGCACGTTATCACCGCTTACCTATCGCGTCTTCTGTCAACAAGATGAACTGGGCTGGCCAGGCACTTCTGCAGCAGCTGTTTACTTGGCCATTCCAGGCAAGCTTGAGATGCTGGGAACATAGCCCGTCCTCACATTTGATCTTCTTAGAAGCTGTTTGCCTTTGGTTTTCTCCAGCCTTGCAAATGGCCAGTCGCCCTGGGCAGGATCTGGGCAGGTAATTTACCTTCTTTACTAACTTAACGGATGGCACTGCCTGGGGGCTGGGCAGACCAAAGAAAATCTAGGCATCGATTTATTTGCCAAGTTAAAGCCCAGAGTGAAGTAGCAAGGTAATTAAGCACCTCCATGCGTTAAGTGTCCCAGGCCTAACTAGAGAAGATTTCCTATCAAAGAAGAGCCCCAGACAGGTGTTAGGAAAAAGGCTTTTCTTTTGGCATTTCCTTCTCTGAGCATTAGGAAAAGTTACCTAACAGAGGGATTGCAGGTTTGGGTCGGATGAAATGTTCCCTGCCCCCACTAGGAGAAGATACATTACAGATTGGAAATGACTTTGTCTCTAAGCGCCCATTGTCAGATGGGATGCACATTCCCCTCAACCAAACAAATATAAGGTGCTTCCAGCCTCAGTCTCGGATTTTCTATTACTGTTTCACAGGACTCCAGAGAGTTTTAAGATAGCAATTTGATTAAGCTTATGGGGAAGATCCCATCAGATAACATTCTTTTTCTGCAGGTGGAGATAATGTGTTCAAGTATTAAGTATGTTTTAAAGGTAATTATCTTTTCCATATTCATTTTAGTTACAGGAATTGAAACGGGGGAGACTTTGCATCTGAAAGCTGCCCCTTGGGCCCTGGAGTCGTTCTGACTTCTCTCCTCTGGGAAACACACTTGAGGTTTATGACAAATGAAGGAGCACCAAGTGTTTCTCTGTTTTGAAATGACTTGGGATCCCCTGTCTCCAGAGAGGTTGTCTGGAAGGCGGGGTCTTGGCCACTGCCCTCACCAGGCTCCTTGTCCTGGGGTGCTGTCTGGGCTCCCCATCTTGAGCTCCCAGATGTTGGAAGGGGGCCTGGCTGCTGCTCAGAAAGAGGACTTGGCCTCATCCAACCGTGAGTCATAGTGTTACAGCCCCACCTTCCAAAATAGAACCTTGGAATCACCATTGACATATATTAGGCCCAGTTTGGGGGTATTCAAATTGGAAGAGGCTAATTCAAGGTCTCGATTCTAACATTTGTAGTCTTCAGAACTGGAGCAAGAGGCATTAAGGAGGGAGATCCTGAGCCTCAGAGAGGTTCAGTGATTTGCTCAGGATCACACAGCAAGTTAGACATACTGTGGGCTAGAACCCCAGGAATTCTGGTCTTGGACCACTCCTCCTGTCCCCCAGGATATCTACAACTCTGCCATCTCCAGAAAATAATCCTCTTCCCTTTTCCTGGAAATCTCCAGAGTAGGAGATTCTGTCCACGTGGCCTTCGTTGGTTATCCATTTGTCAGGGTCTGCACTGAGAGCTGCCAGGGTGTCTGAAGGTCTGAGAAGAGCAAGCACAGTGCAGGTGCCCTGGACTTCCTCAGACCTCACTTGCCTGCCAGCGCTAGTGTTCTAAGAGCTTTTTGCAAAATAGAAAAATCAGACCCGAATCCTACCTTCAGAAAGCTAACCATTGCTAGGGGGGAAAACATAGGTGTATCTTAAAAGGTAATGAATGATACAAGGCACTTGAATAAGATACATACTGTGGGGATCCAGGGGTGGCGATGGGAGTATCTCTCATCCCAATGTCTACCTGAAATCCTGTCTGCTGCAGCCAGAAACCCGTAGTTCCTGCACACAATATCCCCCATGTTACATCCCTTCTCTGCCTGATCGCCCAGGAGCACGTGATTAGACTGCAGCTCGCTGGTGTGAAGGCAGCTGACTCTGGGAAAGGACACCAGGTAATAGGTTTATCATTTAAGACCCGGATGGTGACATGCAGAGCCCCATTGTCTCCAGATCCCTGACCCAGTTCTGTCAGATAGAGGTGGCAGTGGAGGATAGGTGTGAAGTTGGTGGATCCAGTCTGGGTTTAGGGCTTGGCCTCATGCACTATATCTCAGGGAAGGATGGCTCTGGCATCTGAAATGCACACCCAGTGTTGCCTCTCCCATGCTTATCCTTCAGAAGATCCTCATTGTCTTACACCAGCTACACATGAAAATCATTTGGAGGAGCTTTTTAAAAAAATAGCAAGAAAGGGCTCCCATCCCAAACCAGCTGAATCAGAATCTCCGGCATGGGGCCCAGGCATGGATGTTTTCTAAAGCTCCCCAGAAGATTCACATGTAAAACCAAGGTTGAGAACTTCCGGATGTGATAAGATCAGACTCCACTGCTTGGCCCAGAAAGTGCCTCCAGTCAGTCTCAGGCCATCTCATGCTACCACCTGCAGTGTGTTCATCCTGAGTCACTTACAATTTCCTATTCTCTCCTTGCTGGTTTTCTTCTCCATGT
This sequence comes from Eschrichtius robustus, assembly GCF_028021215.1. Lineage (NCBI taxonomy): Eukaryota > Metazoa > Chordata > Mammalia > Artiodactyla > Eschrichtiidae > Eschrichtius > Eschrichtius robustus. The sequence continues at coordinate 18,279,827 of NC_090834.1, read as the reverse complement.
ATCTTCCCCTAAATCCCAGACTTTCTTGTGTCTTGTCTGCCTAGACCATTTCTTCTCCGCTCCATTGTTTATGTTATATAAATGTTTCTGTCTGCCCCCCACTTCCCGCTCCCCACCCCGATTCTTATGTTGAAGGCCTAACCTCCAATGTGATGGTATTTGGAGGCGGAGCCTTGGGCAGGTTTAAATGAGGTCATGAGGATGGAGCCCCCATAATGGGATTGGTATCCTTATAAGAGGAGGAAGAGACTAGAGCTCTCTCTCTCCTGCTATGTGAGGACACAGATAGAAGGCGACCACCTGCAAGCCAGGGAGAGCCCTCACCAGAAATCCAGCCATGCCAGCATGCTGATCTCAGACTTCCAGCTTCCAGAACTGTGAGAAATAAATGTCTGTTGGTTAAGCCGCTCAGTCATAGCATTTTGCTATAGCAGCCCGAGCAGACTGAGACAGTGTCCTTCTCTGTCACACCTTTCCCCCAGACAAGCAGTGGAAAGTGTCTCCTCCTTTTCGTCTCCTGCACCATGGACCTACCCCACTTGTAGCATTTGGCCATCTTGCGCCTCCACGTGTTCGGGGCAGGGCGTCTGAACCATCTTTGGGTCCCTGGACGCTTTGACTCAATAAATATTCGTTGTATGGTTAACCAAAAGCAGTGAAGGGAGCTTCCTGGTTAGAAGCAGGAAAGGGGAATCTGTTCTTGTCTGAATTCATGTTTCTGCTCTTCGCTTGCCAACTGTATGGCCTTGGACAAGTTACTCAACCTCTGCAGGTCTCAGATTCCTTACCTGAAGAATGAGAACTCCATACTTGCCCCATTTACCTCAAAGAGGGGTGTGAGGCCCAGAATGATCTTAGGAAGAAGTGACGTCCTTGTAAGGTGAAAGGCACAATTCACATTTAAGGTACTGTTATAATTGTGACATCTCTTGAGACCCTTGGGGGCTATGGTTTCTGCCCTTCGGATACCCAGTCTGTGCCCGCTGCACCAAATCCTCTCCCCCGCCAGCTCTTCCTGACCTTTTCCTTCCCTGGCTTCCTCTTTTGCACCTGCCGTGCTCTGCCTTGCACGTGCGTGAATACTGTATGAAAGCACGTCAAATACTATTATCATATATTTTGAATTACAGAGAAAATAATGAGGGAAGAAGGCTGGTCCATCCAGTGATTAAGTATTCAGTGTAACACGATGGGCAGCAGTTAGAGGGAGAGGTATCCTAGGATTTTTGACTAAATATGATCTGAATGGGTCAATGAGACAGATTCCACGTGCAAGCCATCCCAGATCCATAATCTCTAGTGTGGAGAAAGTTCCAGAAGGAACCTTAACTCTGTCATTTCTTCCTCATTCATCCCATGTGATTGGAGCACCAAGCACGGGCATGGGTGCCAGCATCCGAGGATAGGCCGCCTCACCTACCCCCCAGGAGCTTGCAGGCAAGAGGAGGGCTGTGACAGGCATTCCTAGGAGCGCAGGAGGGCAGGTGTCCAGCTCTGATGAGGGCAGAGGGCAGGGAAGGCTTGGAGGCAGGAGGAGATGCTCAGACAGTTTTCTTCTCATCCTGCTTTAGGGTAAATTTACCTTGTGGGGTTGGCACCTGTGTTGCTCGCCGCGTCTCATAGTATAAACCTTCGTGTGTAGGCTTGCAGACGCAGGCTTTACTAATCCCCTTCCTTTCTTGGTCTCCTGTCTCTGAGGTTGGTGGTGTCTGGCATTTGTGGAGGAAAGAAGGATATAAAAGGGCAAGACAGGAGACCCCGGTGGCTGGATTCAGAGCCGCCGCCTTCCGGGACCCCGCAGAGGCCCCTCTCCCTGGACCCTTCAGCTCGAGAAAGCCATTGTGCTCCGTCCTGGCCTCTGACCCCGAGGCTCTGGGAAGCAGCAGGTTGTTGACACTTGCACGGTCATTTCTTGCAGGGCCATTGCTTCCCTTGGGAGCTCCCCTCTCTGCCTTAGGGTGGTGACTGCTCCCCCAGCCGGGAAGGGGACAGTGAAGGAGGAGGGAAATGAGCTCCCGGTCAGAGTGGGAGGAACAGAGGGGACACCTCCACGGCAGCCGCCACTTCCAGGCAGCCCCCCAGGTTGCGTCCACGTACATTCCTCTCTCACCTGCCAGGTCAGTGGTACCCCCTCCCTGGGGGGGGTGGTGCAGCTTCGAGGAAATGCATCCAGGAGACATGTTTCTGGCCCGAATTCCTTCTGGCCTTTTGTTGTGGGTCTCTGGTTTGTTGGGGAGCCCCGTATTTCTTCATGGAAGGGTGCCTGTCTGTATGTCTCCTTGTGGTCACAGCAACAAAGACTATTTCTAGCCCTGGTGTTGCTGCTTATTAGAAGCAAGACTCTGGGCAAGTCACTTGCCCTTTTAGACGTTCAGCTTCTGCTTTGGTAGGAAGGGGTCCAAAAAACCCACTTACCAACGGGGCTGCTGTGAACCTCAGTGAAATAATATGAATGGAGTGCTCGGTTCCCTGTGAAGCAAATGTCTGGTGTCTTGTTACGGTTTCTCTCAGAACCAGAGTTTGCTGGCAGTTTGCATGTGTGATTCTCACAGTTTTTCTCCCCCTTTTCTTTCTTGGGTATCTCAGGAAGCATTATTCACAAGAGGGTGGAGCTGGACAGAGGGACAGTTACATTTTTTAAGTGCCACTTTGCATTCCTTTCACCTCGGTCTTAATAATAAATAACTCTGACCGAGCGACCAGAACCTGGGATGTTCTGTCCAAATAAATGCAAGAATGTCTCCAACAGCCAGGCGTCCCCATTTGGTGGGCTTGCTCAGGAGCATTTCTCCAACCATGAGAAAAGCCCTCTTGCTAAGCTACAGAAAAATCTCCCCTGTGCTTTAATTCTGGAAGAAGCGGATTAGTGTGGCCATATTTAACCTTTGACCCTGACACAAAAGCATTATCAAAATTAGTCACCAAGAGGCTCTGTCTTCCTTTCCCTGCCCCCCACCTCCCTGTTTGCCGGGGCTGGTTTAGGACCTTGGTAAACCCCTCTGTGCAAAAGCAAAGGTTCAGAAGACCGTTGTTGCCTTAGAGACATCCGGGCCTGGCGCTGGCTGTCCAGGCTCGTGGGGTCCAAGGTGAGCTAAAGGGCAGAGCTGAGAATCTTGCACTTCAGTGGGGGTCAGAATTTATGAGCTGGATTGAAAAACTCTTTCTCCTCTGGAACCAGTTCTCGGCTATCTTGGAAATTGAACACCATTCAGATGATCTATTGATTTTTAGACCCACATTCGTCAGAACTTTTTTAATGCCTCTTTCCACCCAGCTGCTGTATGATCTCGAAGTACTGGTTGATCTAAAGGCTTGATTTCCAACATTTCCCCCTTCCAGGCAGAAATCCATGGACTTGGAGGTTGGAGCAGAACGGGTATCTGAACCTGAGTCATTTCTCTGGGTGTAAATCCCTCCCTGTCATTTAGTCACTAAATGGGCAATTTATTTGAACTCTGAGCTCCACTTCCTCATCTATAAAATGGGCACATTCATGACAGTGCCTACCTCCTAGAGTTATTTTTGAGGATAGATAATAGGATACATGTGAAGAGCCTAGAATGGTGTATGGCACCTCAGTGCACCCACCAAGTGTTTACAGACATTAGCTACTGCTATTCCTGTTGTCATGAGTATTATTACTGATTCTTCATCACTTCCCCAGGCCCTGCATGGCTCCTGCCACACACACCCATCCCTCCCAGTCCCCAGCACATTGGGGTTTGATGGGTGACCTGCCCCATTTGTGGCTCCTCTAACCTAGCTTCCTTTGCAGTTATTTTCAGAGTCCCCTCTCAGATGGGGGGTGGGGGTGGGTGAGGACCGGCTTCATTTCATACCAGAAGTCCAACTTTCAGTGGGGGATTGGGAGGGAAAAGCGCTTTATAAGCTTGCGATGAAAGCTGTAAAACGAGATGGTCAAGGATCTGGCCGGGCCCGGTTCAGGATTATGGCCGGCCCCTGGAATGCCGAGGGGGCCTCTCGTAAGAAGCCAGTGTCTATTTACAGTGTATCTCTCATAAACCCCGGCGCTGGGGCGAGGGCAGGGGGACTCGCCCTCCTGGCATGTGATTGATTATCTGGTATTTATGCCATTGAGGACTTGTCAGCGGTTTGGGGTCAAAGGGTCATCTCATGTGTCTTGCCGCCAATCCACCTCCTTTTGTACAGTGCGGACTGGGGGAGCTGTGCACAAAACAGCTTTTTCTTTGCCTTGGGAAAAGGGGGAGGGGGTGGGGGGGAGTGTCAATGAAATTTTTTTTCAACCTTTTCTGAATAGTGTCTTTTTAATTCTAAAGAACTTTTAATTAAAAGTAGCAGGAAAATTCATCTTGAGAAGGTTTAACTTACCTTAACAGACACTTTTGTGTCCCGAGAAGCTGGGAGTGACTTTGAAAAAAAAAAAAAAAGAAAGAAAGAAAGAAAGAAAGGAAAGGGTTTTGTTGTGTCTCTCCCCCTCCCCAGACACGTTCAAGGATCACTGGAGTTTCCTTGCACTCCCTGCCTAAGTGTGGCCCCAGCTTGGGCAAGCAGGAAGGAAAGAGGTGGTCCTTCAACTGTAGCATAGCTGTAAAAACCTAGAAAGGGACTTCAGTCCCTCTGCTGCCATGTTCCCCTGTTTCAGGTGAGGAAACGGAGCCTCAGCAGGTGGAAAGACTTACTCAGAGTCACGTAGCTGGTTGGTTGTAGGGTCTGGTATTGGGCTCCGTTCTCCTGGCCCTCCTTCTGCTACTCCCTGTAGCACGTGGAGTTGCTTCTCGAAGTTTCGGATGCCAAGTAAAGATAACACGATGTTACTCTTGTTGCTTTTATTATTTATCTGTTTGTTTGGCCAAACTACGCGGCTTGCGGGACCAGGGATCGAACCCGGGCCCCCGGAAGTGTAAGCGTGAAGTCCTAACTACTGGACTGCCAGGGAATTCTCTGTTGTTGCTTTTAAATCCTAGATATTTGAGACTTGGGGGCCACTCCTAGGTTCCTTGGGCTGGAGGGATGCCCCTGCCTCTGAATAGACAGTGTGTGCTCACATGGCACAAAAGAGTGACTCCGTGGCCCCCTTCCTGCAAATCTACAGAGAGAGGGGCTCTGTGTCCTCTGCTTGGTAGAAAATAGCAGCATCCCTCCCCCGAGTCCTTGTCTCTCTGATGGTCTGGAGGTCCTTCTGAACAGTTAGTTTTCCCCCGAGCTGAGCTCAGGAGTGGCCTGAGTGGAGTGTCTCTCTCCGTCCACCCGTGGTGAGAGGGGCCACCCAGAGCTGGGACAGGCCAGGACACCTCGTTGTATGTACCGTGCTGCTCTGCTGTGGCCTCCCTGCCGCAGGGGAGCGTTTAACCCTCGAAGTCTTACCTAGGCGACTTACCTGGTGATGTCCCAGGACGGTGAAGAGAGACGTTACCGGGGCACCCTGCGTGTGCCTCTCAGCTCATCGAACAACGCTGGAAAGCCAGGCAGAGAAATTATTTGCCTAGAGTAGTTATTTGTGGGAGTCACATGAAACTCCTGTCGCCATATTCCTGATTTTGTCCTTCTCGCGCCCACTTTAAAAAATACAATGCAAAGAATTGTCTTCTCAGGAGTTGCTTTAGAAATCCCAATTCCTTTCTATTCCCTTCTTTCCTATTCCAGTTAAATTAGTGAATGCTAATTTGGGCTGGTGGGGCACCACTGTGAGGAAGACACTAAAATGGTGTGAGACCCGGTTCTTGTTCGTGAGAGGAGAAACCAGCATTTACCGAATTCTTACAGAATTTGCTGAGTGCCAGGCACTGTGCTAATGCTTAACTTCGATCACTTTGTTTAGTCCTTGTATCAACTTTTCAAGGTGAACATTCTTGTTTCCAGATGAGGAAGACATGAACAACTTTCCCTGGGGTATATATCTGATAACCATTATAGCTAAAACTGATTGAACATTTGCTTTATGCCGGGTAGTTCTAAATACTTTAAACATATGATCTTCTTCGATCTATGTAAAACCGCTGTGAAGTAGGTACTGTTACCATCCTGGTTTTACAGAGTCTGAAACAGGAACCGAGGAGTTAGGTAACTTGCCCAAGGTTACACAGCAGTAGTTAAGTGGCCAAGCTGGATTTGAGCCCCAGTGATTGACTACAGAGTTCATCCTTAAACCGCGTTACCACTCTGATTCTTTAGGTCTCAGAGCTGGGCTGGAACCCAGGGTTTCAGATGCCAGCGCTCATGTTGTTGTTTTTTTCCCACTATCCTAACATAAATTTGCTGGGTGACACTATATATAGACATATATAAATCAACCAGAGACCAGCAGAAGGTCACTGTGTAATCAGATGCCAGCCTGGGTGGTGCATGGAGAGGAATTTAGAGGAAGATTATGTTAACGAGGATACACCGAGTCTCCTCTCTGGGCTCCCATAGTAAGGGCGCTGTGCCTTATTCATCGCTCCATTGCCAGACCTAACCCAGGGCTGGTACACGTTAGCTCTTCTGTAAATGCCGATTAAATTACTAGGAAAGACTGAGTAGGGGAGGTGGGGTTGAAATGAATTTGTTTTAGGAAATTATGCTGATAACTATCTCCCTTTCATTGCGTGCTGACCAGGTACCAGCGACTCTTGCTAGGTATATTATTATTATTATTTTTAATTAATTTATTTACTTATATATTTTTAATTTTTGGCTGTGTTGGGTCTTCGTTTCTGTGCGAGGGCTTTCTCCAGTTGCGGCGAGCGGGTGCCACTCTTCATCGCGGTGCGCGGGCCTCTCACTATCGCGGCCTCTCCTGTTGCGGAGCACAGGCTCCAGATGCGCAGGCTCAGTAATCGTGGCTCACGGGCCTAGTCGCTCCGCGGCATGTGGGATCTTCCCAGACCAGGGCTTGAGCCCGTGTCCCCCGCATTGGCAGGCAGATTCCCAACCACTGCGCCACCAGGGAAGCCCCCTAGAGGTATATTATTTATGCTGCGCTTTAACCCTTACAACAGCTCTCTGGCTATTATTATCCCCAGAGTGAACTGAGGCTGAACAGAGGCTCTGTATCTTGACCGAGAATTCAAAGCCTTTTCTCCCCAGGATTTCAAAATCCATTTCCTTTCCCAAGGCCAAGAAAAAGTTAGGAGCAAAGGGGAAGAAAGCAGAAGTGAGCGAGGAAGACTGCAGAGAGACTGCTCAGTTGGCACTGGGCACCTGGAACGCCAGCGGGGGAGAGCATGTCCTCTTTTTTTTCTGCTCGTGGTTGGGAGTTGCCTCTTTGATACAAGCATATCTAGATCTATGAAGTTTAACTGTGTCCAGTTAATTGAATTTATAATTCAGCACCCAAATGCTGAAAAGAATTGTCTTTTATGTTCCTTAATGAGTGCTATAAAAACAAGTGGTGCGTCTAATTTTATGAATGATCCTTTATGACTTACCTGATAACTAGTAGTTGTTCAACACAAAGGACTCATAACTCAGTCCGGGCCTAAGATGGCTGCCTGCAGTAAGAGAACTTGTTTTAAAGTTGCCATCTTGTTCCTCTTGAGTGGCCTTGGAATTCAGCTGTTCCCTCGTCCACTATCTCCTCTGGTAGAGGATGGGGCTTAGGTTCCTCATTCTGGGGGATTGTGGAGAAGGGTTACCTGGCCTGCCAGCCCGAGATGACCGAGAACTCTCACCTCTCCCAGTTGGCTCCTACCAAGAAGGCGAAGGGAACAACATGACGGCCCATCCCAATCTCTCTCTACTGGCAGATATTGAGTCCACTTAGTTGTTGCCAGCTGTGCTAAGGGAGAGAATAGAAACATAGAGAAAGAGGTACAAGGGCTGTAAAAAAGAATTTCTTTGATCTTCACCCTACAGCAAAGACAATGAGCCTCAAAAAAAAATAAGGAGAAGAAACTTCGGTTAGACGCTGGTGAGAACTTCCTGAATTGAAAAGATGTTCTCAAAAGAGACTGCGGCATCTCCATCTCTAGAGTGTGCACACATACATGTGCTGTTCGTTTTTTATAATTTTTCAACAATTTTTATTTTTTAGAAGTTGCATTTAAATGATTTTGTGATTACACACCTTAAGAGTAATAGATGTTGGCCATAAAATTCAAGCATCATCCATGAATAGAATTGAAGAAAGGTTGGCTACTCCCATCTGGTAAGTCAGAGGCAGGGGGCTGGACTCAGTGGCCAGTACCCTGCCCATGGTGCTAACCCAGAACAGGAAGGGCTTTGGGAGTGAAGTCCTTGAACAGAGCAGCCAGGGCGGGGGTGTGGGTACGTCATGAAGGAAGGCCAAGATAAGGGTGTGGTTTCCATTGCTTATCACCTTTCCCACTTTCTCTCAAGTAAGAACAAGGTAAGAACAGGCCCTGCAGCCCTGAGTGAAACTTTTCATGCGGCTGCTGAGCTGGGAAGAGGGCACTCCTCCCTCTCTCCCCACACCCCTCTCCCTTGTACACACTGCACCTGTAAAGGCTGCAGCTTTAGTATGTTGGGTGTGGGGACAAATGCAAAAGAAGTCCCTGATCTGGGCGCTGATGACTTCCTAGCAGAGCGAGGGATGGAGTTGGGGACATTTGTTGCCATGATTTGAGTCTTACCTCAGCTGGCCTTGTGCCCGGGCTGTCTGGTGGGCCTTCCTTCCTCTTGTCCCCGCCTTCCCTCCCTTGCCCCACCCTCACCAGGCTGATGAATTGCTCTTGGAGGCAGTAGTGGCTCTGACTTGGCTGTTACCTTCGGTGTGAAGGAGTCTGGGCGAAAGGATAGGGAGAACTATTGCTCCAGCCCCACATCTGGAGACTGATGAACTTTGGCAGGGGAATGCCCACCCAGCTGGTCTGGAAGAACCTGTTTGGGCCCCAGAGAAACCTGAGAAAACTGGGTGCTATCAGCCTAAAAACATGTACACTGAAGGCAGCCTAGAGCACACGCGTTCCCTCCGCTTAAGAGCCGGAGATGAAGGATGTGTGAAGCATCACTGCCCATTCCCTGTTCCAAATCCAGATTCTCACTGAGCTGGCATGTCACTAAAGGACCGCCCACCCCCGACCCCGAGCCCGCCCCGCTCCTAGAATTTTCAGAAGCAAAACAGCTGGCCATTCATTCATTCAGCATTCATTGAGTGCCTACTATGTGCTAAATGCTGGGGATACAAGGATCGGTAACTCCTGGTGTCTTGACTCAGGGAACTCAGAGGTGGGAAGACAGACACGTAAGCAGGTAATTATAACAGACAGTGCTGGGTGCAGTGATGGAGACGTTTGTACAGAGGGTACTGTGGGCACCCGGAGGAAGGGTGCACCGTAGATACCGAGGGGACAGATAAGACTTCCTGGAGAAGAAGACATCATAAGGTTTAAAGAAGAAGTAGAAATTAGCCAAGATGAAGGGAGAGCTGGACAGAAGAAACAGAGCCATGCGTGCTCGGAAACGGTGGTGGTATGGCCTAAGCATCACATCTGAGACAGATGGGGCAGGTGAGGTTGGAGGGGAAGGCAGGCCCAGACCACGGAGGTCTTGCTAGGCTGTCTTAAGGAGCCTCGATTTTATCTGTAGGTGATGGAGGGTCCTGGGAAGCCTTTAAAAGGAAGTTACAAGATCAGATCAGTTTGCAGTAGGCCACTCTGGCAGTTGTGTGGGGGAAGGTCTCGGGGAGACGGGCTGTGTTCAGGAGGCTCTCGCGGGAATCCCGGTGGGGATGCTGGTGTCTGGGACGAGGCAGTGCCTTTCTGGGAGGACAAGGAGGGGACATGTATGGGAAGGTCTTAGGTACTCAACATTCGCCAGATTGGGATGCAGGAGTGGCAGACAAGAAGCCTCTGGGATGACACCCAGGCATCTAGGCTGGGTGACGGAGTGGGTGATGGTGCTGACAACTGAGACGGAGATCCAGGAAGAGGGGTGGGATTGGGAGCAGAGGGTATGGGTTTCGGGCTTGGACACGTTGAGTAGCAGTGCCTGTGGAATATCCTGGGGGCACTTGGATTTATGGATTTTGCGCTCAGAACGGAAGTGTGGCTGGAGGCGTGGTTAGTAGCTTCTGAGGGTCACTGAGACTAGGAGAGGAGAGTTCCCAGGGACAGACTGGGAGGAGGGGGCATCATGAGCTGAACACCGTGAGGGCAAAAGGCCCCGTTTAGCTGAGGAGGGCCTCAGCCCCCGACAGCCTCAGGCTTCGCAGGAAGAAGCACGGGCCTGGGCTGCAGAGGGCCGTCTCTGGAGGGCCCTCCAGGCGTGGCCTCTGCAGGGATTCCCACAGACGAGAGGTGAGGAGGAGCTCCAGGGGCCCCGCACCTGGCATTCTCGAACCCCACGGAGCTCCCTTGACCAGTGCCTTGGCCTGGGGCGGGAGAGAAGAGGCCGTCAGGCTGAAGGAATAATCTCGGAACTGCTGGGGCCTTAAGGGGTGACAGGTCTCCCCTCCTGCTCCCGGGGGTGGGACGTTCAGTCCTCCGTGCAGTTCTGGAAGGTTCTCAGACCAGGCCTTGCCGTGCTGCACAGCCCTTCCTGGAAGTCTCGTCCGGCTGAACCCTTACAGCTGGTCCCGCTGCCCCACGCCCCATCCCTTTGCACGTGGGTCTCTTTTCTGAGGTTTATGATGCTTGGTTGTGTCTCATTTTCTAGAGGGAATATAAGCACCCTGACTTCCTTCCAGAGGAAGCCAAGAACATGGCCCCATTTGGGTTTGACCTTCCCTAAAACCCCGACCTCCACTTTCCCTCTCCCACGCCGATCCCTGAATGAACATTTCACTGGGGATGTGGGTCCCACTTTCCCTCGACGCCCTCCTCTGGTGGCTTGGCAGTTTGGAACCAGCTGCCAGAGTGATTGACATAAAGCCAATCTATAAATAAAGTCTTTTTCTTTTCTCATAAAGACTTTGAGGTTGAGTTTGCCTTCAAGGTCAAGATCAGACCTTTCTAAATAAACACATATCAAAGGATCATTAGCAAAGCAGCACTGTTAAATTGAGATATTAACTTCTGTCAACTGCTTGCTTCTTTTTTGTTCTGTAACTCATGACTGCAGTAGGTTTTTATTATTTTGTCCTTAGGCAGTAGCATCTGGCTTCTGTAGAGACTGTAAAAATTAAAAAGCAACACAAATCATTGCGAGAGAAAAGCAGTAAATCCAATGATAAGAATTTAAAATTAAAATGTTTCAGTGCTTTTATATTCTGCAAAACATGAAATGAATGAGTTTGCTGCCTGTTGCCATAAACCTAACCCAGCTAATTGTCTGCTTGAGTTTTTTCCTGTCTCCTTTGCTCATCACCATCAATTCTGCCTTGGCACGAGGCGAGACATAAACTGAAAGCCGTATGTGTGTGTGTGTGTGTGTGTGTGTATGGAGTGGTAGCGTTGGGGCAAAGTGACAGAATGCACTGAGACCCGCCTCATCTGAATGGCAGAGACATGAATGGGGGTTGTGTGTAGTGGGAACTGGGGTGGGGAAGGAGTGTCCCCGTGGACCAGAATTCTCTTTTTAATTCACTCTCTCTAGTTAAGCACTAAAAACAAAACAACAAAACCACCATGACAGAACCCACAGGTCACAAACATCAACAGCATCTTGTAGCATCCAAGTGAAATTCTATTGATAAAAAGGAAGTTACTTCCTAAGCAGGTAGATGATGTTGGATTAGGGGTCTGAACAGGTGCTGGGTCCTTCCCATCCCAGAGAAACCCAGGCCCTCCCTTGGGTAGAGTGCCGGGAGGTGGAATGAGGCTGCATTTGAAACTCTTCAAAATTCAGCCCGAAGATTCAGGGTTTCTGTGTTGGGGGTCATTCATTCTTACTGCAGAATCGAGCTGTGACACTGGACCTCGCTATTGCTAGGCCATAAGGGAGATCAAAATAGAAGATTGTTTTTCTTCCCTGCTCTGGAGGAAATGTAGCTTAACACCATAATGGAAAAAAATATATGTATAACTGAGTCACTTTGCTGTACAGCAGAAATTAACACAACGTTGTAAATCAACTGTACTTCAGTAAAATTTAAAAAAGAAAAAGAAAAGAAAAAATAGATACGATGCTTCCTATGTTAAACAGCTAGAGGACAATTTAAGGCAGATGTGGGTAAGGATGTGACGGTGTTGGACAAGCCACACGTCCAAGCGCTGGGGAGCGTGTGGGTTCTCAGAACAGAGTGGGGCCAGTTCCAGGAGAGCTTTTAGGACATGAGTTGCTAATGGACATGAGAGCTAATTCTCAAGTCCATCTGGCTTGGGGCCTGGGAGCCCTGGGCAGCCTGGGGTGAGCATTGTTGGGGGAGTTTATCCCCATGTCCAAACAGGGCACTGGGGGCCAGGGAGCTTTTCATCCAGCCTGTCCCAGTTTGACTGCTGGACCCACAGGCACGAAGGCGGAGCTCTTTGTCCTGGACAAACTTCTCCAGCCTAGGGAGAGGTGAGAAAAGAGAGCCAGTCCTTGGCCTCCGTCAAAGGGAATGAAGGAAAGTGTGAAGATTAGGGGATGGAGGGGTCGAGTTAAGAGGGTATGACTAATACGGCTGGTCATTCAGATAGGAGAGCACATTGTTCTCCGAGCCCAGATGGTCCTTGGAATAAATCAGCTCAAGCAGAAGCAGACTTCCAGGACAAGACGTTGGAGCAACTGCTTGCCTGCAGTTCTGCAGCAACATAACCCAGGCCCCGGCCCGGAATAGCAGACATTCATATCTCTGCTGTGGGTGTGGGAATAGGGGGCGTGTGTGTATGCATGAAAATATGTCATTTTATAGCCTCTTAAAGAAGAGTGTATGAGTCCCTGTTGTGAGGGGCAGACGTTGGGAGACTTCACGTGGAGCCTGATTCCTTCTCGACCTTACATTCCAATCTTGAGAGTTTTATCAGTTGTGACGCTAGTTTGTCTCCTTCTGTAGACAGGAGGCTCTCCGAGGGCAGGGACCGTATCTGTCTGATTCTTCAGCATCTCCCCAAGACCCATATAGCACAACAGCTGGTTCCTACAAGGTGCCTAATAAATATAAACATGAGGAAAGTTCTAGCAGCATTCTTATTTTTCTCTATTGCCTCGTGGTAGCCACCCATTAATTAATTAAACTAATAATTAGTACATGAGTCAATCAGCCCATCAGTAACCCTGGTGGTCCTCACATGGTTCCCATCTGGGGACAGTTATGAGGACTGAATGCGATGGTGTCTCAGGGACGCCCACCAGAGAGAGCTGTCACTTAGAAGGTTTGGGGTGGCGCAGGACTTTCTGTCATAAACATTTTCCAGGTAGATGTCTCCCGAGTTTCCCACATTGACAATTTGCAGGCATACGTGGACATAGAATATACGTAAGCATCACGATCCTTGGTGGCAGCTTTTCCAGCCTGGAGGCCCACATGCAACAGAAGAATCAACCCGCTCTCCTTCTTGCCCTAGAATCTCCATCCAAAGGCTGCACTGCTTCCTCTCCCTTCACAGAATCCATTTAGGCTCCTTAGGATTTAGGGGAGAGAACAAACACGCAGCAAAATCACTCAGTAAATAGGAATAATCCAACAGATACTCCCTGGAGAGTTTTCTTTCTATGAAGATGTTAATTAATATGAACACTCTGTTCTCGCATTCAGAGGCAGCCCTTCTGTGCAGATGGTACATGACTGCCCATCTAGCCCCGAGTACGTTGTCTCGTTGGGGTCTTCATCTTTTGGAGAATGAACTTTTTTGGGGGGAATCATGCCAAATTCTGCCCGTTCAGAGATGAAAGAAGTTGCTTTGTCTGAAGTTAAGCCCATCATAAAAAATCACAGTAGAAAGAGAAAAAGACACGTTGGCCCTGGATGCAGTTGAGTTAGAAAATGTTGCAAGGAGTCCACATGTGTCCCCCACCCTCCTCTCAGGCCGTCCTGGTTGTCCACCACCCTCACTGCATTTCAGAAGATCCAAAGCGCATAAGCTGCCCAGGTGTCAGAGCTGGAAGACTTGGGGGCTGTTTCTGTCCCGTCCATATCTGAGGTTTGTACAGTCCTCATGGCCATCTCCTGAGTGCTTCGTTCTCCAGGCCCCTCAGATCAAGAGGTGGCCATTAGCTTTCTCTGTGCTAGTATTACTAACAAGCTACGTCTTATCTCAATAGGGCATTGTTTCCAAAAAACAACTGACATGAGGAGGAGGAAGGAAGGAGGAGGGAGAGGGGGTGGGATGTATGGCCCAGGGAGCGTTTGGAGAATGGAGGGGCCAGGGAGGAATAAGAAATTGGTAAGTGCCCAGAGGAGACTCATGCTATGCGAAGGAGTGGATGTGACCATAAGGAAGATGTCCTTCTTGTAGTTGTCCTTCTTGTTGTAGTTGATGTTCCCTGCGTGGAGAACACTCATGGAACCAGACAGTCCTGCGTGAGCAGTGGTAGGGAACCCTTCTTGATGTCAGCATCTTTGGATAGATAAGGGCTTTCTTGCTGGTCTTTGCCACTGATCCCAGAGGCTTCAAAAACTCCATGGTGCTTCCATCTGGGCTCAAATGGAAACATTTTGACAATTCCTCACTCCTTTCAATGACCTTTGCCAGAATCCTGCACACCCACAATTACTCTAACCTGAAGGAACAGAAAGCATCAGTATTTGCTAATTCTCAAAGGCCCCTAGCACTAGCCTAAAAAATCATAGCTTCCCACCACCCCCCCAAAAAAAGTTCGGAAAGGCACGTAAAGATGATGGAGTAAACACTGCTTTCTCACTGCCAAAGGTGCTGAGGGGTGCGGTGGGAAGGTAGGTGTGGGCAAGGTGTCCGGAAAAACGAAGGGATCTGAATGGATGTGGCCAGGGCCAGGACCTCTTTGCCTGGGACTTGGTATATCCCGGGGGCTACCTGTGTTGTCACATTTGCTTACAAGGACACCTGGTACTACGTACTTACTACTGGTAGGTCATCCCTAGAGCCACAAGAGCCTGGGTCTTTGGCCAGGTCAGAGAGCAAAGCCGGACTCAAATCTGACAAAAGCCTGTTGAACTCTTTAAGAAAAATCCATCTTGATTTTCCTAGCAGGATGGTACTGAAGGTCACAATTTATGTGTGCGGTAGTGACACAACTTTTGGCATTTCCATTAGCAGCTCTGCTTTAAGGGTTTTCCATCTGCTGTAGAGATCGAATCTCAGAATAGTATAATATACATCATCACCATCTGAAGAGGGATGAAAGCCCACCAAGAGTGTGATTTGGGACAGCTCATTGGCCAGGTGTAGAGGGCTCTATCCTGTGGGCAGCTCAGAGCAGGTCCTGCAGGGAGAGCTGAGGGCCTGCTCTGGTCTTAGAGGAGATAGATGTAGGAAGCAGATACCAGGGGCATCTGTAGCCTTGGGTCCATGTTCTGCCGGCGACCAGGAGGAGTTGCCAGTTTTAACTTCAGGTTCCATACGGTGGGTGCTTGTTGGCTGCCAGCTCACAGTTTTAGCCAGGGTGTAATATCTGGGAACTCCATTCTGCAGCCCTTTTATTCAAAGATCTAGATCCTCCATTGATGTGAATGACTCTCCATCTTGAAGAGATGTCTGCACTGGGTACCATGTGGATGAGTACTTCCAGGTTGGGAGGAGAAACCAAGCCCAGGAGAGCCCATGCCCGGTCCTAAAGCACATGGATACGAATGCACACCTAACAGTCAGACAAGTTAAAGGTGTAGGAACATACAGGCCCAGAAGCCTGCAACTCACAGGGAATCTGGGCTGGTGGCGGGGTGGCTGGAGAGGGTAAGGAGACATGTTTACTTGAAGTTGATAAGAGTCAAATATTAATGGTTTGGGCTTTAGAAATCATAACTTGCCAAAGACTGTGGTCCAAACTCACAGAGATATTAATAGGTTAAATTTTTACGTACTCATTTGTTTATCCATTCAGTAAATATTTATTGAACACCCATTGTGTACCTAGTAGTATATTAGGCTCTGGGAATACAGTGGTAAGCAAAACAGAATTCCTGTCCTCATGGGGCTCATGTCTTAAAGGGAGAGAGATAAGTAAGCAAGTCATATACAGGATAAATATTGTTATAGTGGAGGCATAAGATGTTATAAGAGCACACATGTAGGCCTCCAACTTGGATGGGGAATTGGGGAGGCTTCTTGGAGGTGGTGTCATCTGAAATATGAGAAGTTATTAAGTAAAGAAAATGGGGTACTGGGGGAGGAAGGGAAGAATGCCAGGCTGAGGTCAACGTGGGTCAGTGCCCATGCTGGGAGAGAATAAGGCAGATTCATGGAACTGAAAATGGGAGAGGGAAAGAGGGCTGAGACCTGAGACTGGAGAGATGGATGGACATTACATGTGAAAGACCCCTAAAAACTACTTTAAGTAGCTCTGCCTTTTTCCTGAGAGTGATGGGGAGCCATTAAAAGGTCTTAGTCAGGAGAGTGACATCAAATTATGTTTTAGAAAAATGACCTGGACTACACAGTTGTGAATAGATTGGAGGGGTTTAAACTGAAGGCAGGGAGATTAGTTAGGACAGTATTGCCATAATCTAGGCAAGAAATTATGGTAGCTTGAACCAGCGTAGTTGCAGTGGGGCTGGATAAGAAATGGAAAAAATTTAAGATATTTAGGAGGCTGGAGAACTTTTTTTTTTTTTTTTTTTTTTTTGGCTGTGTTGGGTCTTGCGGCGAGTGGGGGCCTCTCACTATCGCGGCCTCTCTTGTTGCGCAGCACGGGCTCCAGACGCGCAGGCTCAGTAGCTGTGGCTCACGGGCCTAGTTGCTCCACGGCATGTGGGATTCTCCCAGACCAGGGCTCGAACCCGTGTCCCCTGCATAGGCAGGCAGACTCTCAACCACTGCGCCACCAGGGAAGCCCTGGAGAACTTTGATAATTGATCTGTTGTGGGAGGTGAGAGAGAAAGGAAATCAAGTATGATGGCCCCTTTTCTTGTTTGGGGCCCAGTGGGTGACAGTGGATCTCTTTACTGAAATGGGGATCACAGGAGGAGAAGCAGAGCTTTATTGTTGCTGTTGTTAAGAGGATGAACAGTTTTGGTGTCACAGTAGTAAGGCCTGTGTGACGGCCAGTGGGGACCTATCCAAGAGGCATTTGGAGACACAGCTATGTCTGGAATTCGGGAAAGAGAGAGACTTGCTGGCCATGTAAATGTTGGAGTCATCAGCATCTAAATGATCCTTGAAGCCCTGAAAGTGGGTGAGTTTACCAAACAGGAGTGGAGAGCAAGAGAGTAGAGCTTGGAACAGAATCCAGAGGAACTCCAACACACTGTGCCCTCCAGGACAATCCCAATGCATCACGGAGATTCAAAAGGAGTTGCTGGAAGAAATAGGATGGAGACCAGGAGAAGTGTGGTGTCATGGAGCTAAAGGAAGAGGTTTCAAAAACGAAAAAGTAGTCATCAATCTTAATGCTGCTGTTAAGTCCCCTAAGAGGAAGACTAGAAACGTCTGTTGGATTTAGTGACCTGGGGGTCATCGGTTATCAGAGGCGAACAGTTTTGGTGCTCATGGAATGATGGAAGCAGGGATAAGACATGGTGGGTTGAGGAGTGAATGAGCACGTGGGAAGTAGAGGCAGTGTGTGTAGGCAGCTCTAGGGGTGGAGGAGGCCAGGAGTCAGACTGACCCAAGTTTAGCACTTGGTAGGGGTGGTACAATGGAAGGATAATGGGCAAGGGAGTTCGGGAATTGGCCAGGAGGCAGCTGGGAGTTGAACCATGGGCCTTGAAGTATGGGCTGATGGAGAAAGAAGCAAGGAAAGGAAGGACATGCTGGGAGCGGTTAGGGATCAGAGAATGGTTCTGGTGAGAGTAACTGGATGGGAGGGAGAACTGGGAGGGTGGGAAGGAGGTTTCAATTGAATACTTTAGAGGAATAGCTCTTACTGGTGATGAAGGGCCTGGAGTGTTCTCTATCAGCATCTCCTGGAGTGGGCCTGCTCATTTCAGGGTATCTAAATTCAAACACCACGACCCACTTATTTACATACCTGTCTCTCTATGGCCCTCAACCAGGCCCCTGGATCCCTGTTCTAATCAGCTACCATTTCTCCACTCCCTACCATCTGGCACTGTGGTAGACACTTTCATATATTATCTCAAATCCTCCCAGTGACCTTGCGTGGTGGGTGTTATGACTCTAATAAAGATAAAGAAGCCAAGGCCCAGAGATATTAGGAAATTTGCATATGATTCTCTAGCTAGGAAGTAAATGGCAGAGCCAGGTTCTGTCTGACTTCAGAGTCCAGGCTTCTTGCTCTCCACTTCTTAGTCTGTAAGCTTCATAGGGGCAAGAAGTGTCTTCTTAACGTTGAAGCCTTGGTATTTGATGCCTATGCAGAATGGAACGCAAACACTGGGTGCGTGAGTGCACGAGAAAACGAGTGAATGGTGCTAAAAGTGACACACTCCAATGCTGTCTCCCAAGGGGAATAGAAGTGCCGCCACCCAAAGAGAGAAACGAAGATAATTGGAAAGAGAACGGATGGGAAGATTTGGCAATCGAGTGGCACTAGTGTTGGATAAATAGAACAGAGGTGTCTTCTCGGGCTCTTTGTGACCACAGTGCTGGGCACCTGACTGTGGCCTGAGAGAGTCGGCCATCAGCTTTCCCGTCTGCTCTGGGGCCAAGCTCACGCTCCAGTCCTGGCCCAGAAACTCCAGAGGAGGAACTGAAAGGGGAGGCACCTAGGAAACAACCCACACAGGAGAAAGGAGAACCCCCAACCACTCCATGACATTTCACTTTGTGAAAATTTCACTTTTTAGAATGTGAGGCTGCGGTTTCTCTCCAGACCTTCCTTCAGGGTGTCAAGGGACGTGTGTGTGTGTGTGTGTGTGTGTGTGTGTGCGCGCATGCGGGGATGGGCGGGGGAGGACCAGATTGCCCATCAGTTGTCTGAAGAGCATGCATGCTACCTAAGCCGGGCTTGAGGCCCGGCCTGTGTTTGCTGGATGGCTACCCCATCTCCTTTCCCGGGTAAAGATTTAGTGAGTCAGGTACACAGCCTGCTTGGAAGCAGGGGAGTTCCAGGTTTGGGGGAAGTGGGAAAGGCTGGTGGACAATGTGTTTTGGTTTTTGTGCTTGACCGCTAATTTCTCTCCCACCCTCCCTGAATAGCAAAAAGGACGATCTCCTCCTTCTGGGCTTTGAAAGCCATTCCATGCTGCCTGATACTCCATGAAAGACTCTTCCCCGGGCGTCCGTGCCTCCCTCTTGTTGCCTGTCTGTTCAGCAAGTCTATACATTCACCATCCTCCCTCTCCCAGTGTCATCACCAGCCCGTTTCTTCTCCGTGTGGCAGTGCCTGAGGTCCAGAGGAAAGTCGTGGGGCCCGAGGGCAGTGGCCCATCACCCTCAGTATCCACATCAGGCGTGCCCCTGCCGCAGCCCGTCCCCCACCTGTGCACACGCACCACCTGCTATCTACTTCCGAGGGCTGTGCTCTGGAGGGCAAAGTGTGGGCAATAGGTAGGGGAGGTGGTAAGCAGATGGAGCCCCATGGGGCCTGCAGGAGCTTTAAAGGATCACAGAGCCTGTCCTCTTTATGTCACAGATGAGATTGAGGGCCAGAGAGAGAAAATTCATTTGTTTAATCCTTCATCTGCCCATGCATCCTTCCCTCCATCCAGTAAAGATTCATCACACACCTGTCAGGTCCAAGAGACACAGCCGTGTATAAGAGAAATGAAGTCCCTGCTCTCGAGCAGCTTTTGTTCTGATGGGGAGAGGGAGATGGTAAACCTTGAACTTGAAGCAACTCCACCAAGGCTAGTTGGCGGCCCCAGAGCTGAGCAGTGAGCCTGGACCTCCTGCGGTGCCCTTTCCAGGACCCGTGCAGGCTGACTCCCTGCTTCCTTGGAGCCTGAGCTTCAGTTCTCCTTCAAACAGCAGAGAGAAACATTTAGAAGGAATGAAACTGGATTTTAGCCTCTGTACTTCTGGGCAGCAGAGGGATTGTAGAAGTACAAGTAACTTACGACCAGCTGAGACTAAGGATTCTTTTTGTTACTTGGGTAAAATATATATGTAACATAGAATTTACCATTTTAACCATTTTTAAGAGTACAGTTCAGTGGCATTAAGTACAATCACATTGTTGTGCAACTGTCACCACCATCCTCCCACAGAACTTTTTCATCTTCCCAAACTGAAACTCTGTCCGCATTGAACAATAACTCCGCCTCCCTCCCCTGAGCCCCTAGACCAGGAATTCTTAACATTCTGTGCCATGGGCCCCTTGGGAAATCTGGTGAACCCTATGAACCCCTTCTCAGAATAATGTATTTAGAGGCATAAGGTGAAGTATATAAGATTACAAATGGAAATTTTAAATACAGATAGCAAAATATTTTTAAACCATTTGTAGTACAGTATATGTGTGATTCTTTGTTACGCTGTTGACAGGCTCAAGCAGTGGTCAGCTACCTACAGTTTGCATAAATATTTCGAGGTGACTGCAGCATTTCTTCCAATGTGGTATGAAAACGTCTAGCTGCCTGTGGATGACCAAGTCACAGGTGCAGCTCATGTGACTGCTTTGTTGCTTTCATTCCCCATTGAAGGAACTGCTAAATTTCAGTTAGAGGCTGGTAAAAATAAAGATGTAATATTTTTACCCTCCAAGTTTACCAACCTCCTGAATTCTATCCCTGGATTGCTTGGGGGTTTCATGGCCTCAGGGTTAAGAGGCCCTGCCAAGACAGTTTGCCCTACCTTTTCTGCCTAGAAGGGCGGTGCCTGGGACCAGGGGCGTGCTCATGAGTAGGACATGGTGACAGAAACCCTCCCTGTGTACGGGGCTTTGCGGGAGGGAAGGCGGGAGCATCACGGAAACCCAGCCAATGTGGGGGGGTGGGGAAGGTGCCCCCACTCTCCCCAAGCTGCCAGCCTGCTGTCTGAGGTGGGCGGGGCTGGTGCCCCCTGGAAGTGTGCCTTCTGGCAGCTTCCCCGCCCCCCTTCCACCCCTTGTCCGAAGGTTCAATGCAGAAGGGAGCCATATGGTCCTTTGTGGACACATTTTCCCTAGTACAGTATCTTCCCGGTGTGAATGCAGGGCCTGGCTCCCCAGTGTCAGCTGTCTGTCCCCTCCCCCGCTGCCCCATTCCCCGAAGCCAGCCCAGAGCATAGCAGGCTGTCAGGGGCAAGCTCACCGAGTTGGGGAGCCCTGCAGAGTCGGGGGCGAGTGAGGAGTCTTTTAGTAACACCCACCCACACACACTCACACAGAAACTGTTGAAGTGAAGTCAAATGTCTCAAAGTCAGATCCCTTTTTAGTATGAATTTGCTGTGTCTCATTCTGAGCACTAATTCCAATTTAATTGCAAGTGGCCTGAAGCCTCTTCAATAGGAGTAACAAATGGTTTGATTTTGTAAACTTCATCAGACTGCATTTTAAATGCGACACAGTAGCCCAACTCGAATGCCAATGAAGCACTGGAGTAGCTCTCTGTTTACTAATTATCCGTTTTTACTCCAAGCCACGCTGGCTGGCTTGTCTGATTAAATCGGATTTGTGGGATAGAGAACAGCTAGCAGAGTTTTCTCTATAGTAAACGAGATTGAAACTATGGGCCGCCTGGCTGCACACTGTAAATTATATTTCCTTTTAAAGGGGACGTGTCTCTTTTATTTCTGTGTCGCCCCTCCTGCATATTAAACTTAGGGCACAGAAATGTACCCGGCTCCTTCTAAATCCAGCCTCCTCTCGCCCTCCACCTGGTTGCCAGCTCGCTTCTGTTGCTTTCCATCTTCCTCTCCGAAGGACTGAAAAGGAAATTGGTGGCTACAGCCCGTATTCCCCACGCCACACTCCTTTTCTTTTTTAATCCTTGCTTTTCTCCCCTTTATCCTGGGGGTGAGTTTTCATTATTCTAGAAGGTCCCTGTGATGATATGGGTTCTTAGAATCCATTTTAAGTTGGCTAACACAGAGTTCTAGCAATAAAATTTGCTGAGACCCAACATGGAGTGGGGTTTAGCCTTTCAGAAAGACATGAATATTGGCGGTATTGGCTGGGTGGGTTAGGGTGGGCAATGAAAGAGTCAGTTTCTGGAGACTTAAAATTTGTTCTTTGGTCCACCCTGGAATGAAATCCTTTCCTCTCACCAGAGTGAAATTCAGATCACCTCGTTCCTACCTGTGGTCCAGCAGAGAAGGCCATGGCTCAGGCACTGGAGGGGTGGACCAGTGCCCACTGTGAAGCCCAGGTTGGGGCATCTGGTGTGTCCTCTACCCATTCCCTGGGGTCTGGGGTCTGGAGTCTGGGGTCTTGCCTAGAACTCCTGGGCTCTCTTAATTGTTTATTCCTCTGTCCCCAGAAAAGCCACCTCCACCCTTCATCCTTCCTGTACTAAACACACACACACACACACACACACACACACACACACACACACACACACACACACACACACACACACACACACACACACACACAGTACATAAACCAAATGCAAGGCAGCCCTGAATAAGGTGTAATCAGGCTGTGCTTACACTCTGCCGTCGCTAAGACTTTAACTCCACGAGCTTGACCTGCCTGCCCAGCCCTCATCTTGGTGTCTATCTTTGTGCCAGGAGATTTTTATATTTTAATTTGCTTCTGAACGTCCTGCAGAATTCATGGTGTGCGGACTTTTCCCTCTTTGGCCATTGTGTGCGGTACAGTACGGGGTAGGCCTGGAGGTGCCTCACATAGCCTGGTTACCGTGGGAATGAATGGCCACCACACTCTCAGGCTCACGGCCCTCCTTTTAATTGTTGACAGTAAAAAGCATTTAAATGCTGCTTAATTTGTAATCATCTTCCGGCGGGGGGGCGGGGGGGGGAAGGAGAGGAACCGTTAAAATGTCAGTAAAATGAATATATCCTTCTCTCTCTTTTTTTGGCTTGTTTTTGTTTATTTATATGGGGTAGTTTTTCTTTTCAGTGCCCAGTGTTTGTCTGATATTTAAATGGCTCTGAGACAATCGGTATTTCATTTTATTTTGAATTTCTGTCTCCCCCAGCCCCTGCTCCCCTCCCCACCCCATCCTATCTCTGGGTCTTTGTCTTGCAAAGGTCTGCCTGTCTCCTTGTCTGTCCCTTCTCTTCTAGGTGGGCCTCCTCCTGCCTCCTCCTCCTCATCTCTGAAATACATTGGGGTTTACAGGACATTTTAGATAGGACCCCAGCTGAGTTGCTATCTTTTTTCCAGAGATCCCTCTCCTGGGCTCCAGTTCCTGCCCAGGCACCTCAGGATGCCTTTGGGGATGCCTGGATCTAGGGAGATGAACTCTCTATTGACAATGTCTTGTACACTTAAAGAAGACGAGAGAGGGAGAGGCCTGGTAATAAGTTATTGTACAATAAGGAAATTGGGTCTCATCTTCAGGCGGAACCTCAGTGCCCTCTCGTGATGCTTTGGACACACTGCTTAAAATTGAAGTGCCTACTGTGTGTTGGGCAACGTGCTAAGGAAATGAGGCCGCTGGATTCAGGGGGTCTGGTTCTCTGACCCGTCATCTTGGTTGTTTTTTTTCTGTCATCCTGGTGCTGGGGGCAGGGGAGAGAGAACCCCTGCTCCCCTCTCCCCACCCCATCACCTGGCCCTTGCCCAGCACAGAGAGGCAGGCAGGTACCCTCAGACCCAGTGACTCAAGAATTGCCCTTCAGGGACTTCTCTGGTGGTGCAGTGGTTAAGAATCCGCCTGCCAATGCCGGGGACACGGGTTCGAGCCCTGGTCCGGGAAGATCCCCACACGCCGCAGAGCAACTAAGCCCACGCGCAACAACTACTGAGCCTGTGCTCTGGAGTCCGTGAGCCACAACTACTGAGCCCATGTGCCACAACTACTGAAGCCCGTGAGCCTGGAGCCTGTGATCCACAACAAGAGAAGCCACCACAATGAGAAGCCCGCGCACCACAACGAAGAGTAGCCCCCGCTCGCCACAACTAGAGAAAGCCCGCACGCAGCAATGAAGACCCAACGCAGCCAAAAATAAGTAAATAAAATAAAATTTAAAAAGAAAAAGAATTGCCCTTCTGGGTGTATGGCCAGTTCTAGGAGGTACTAGCCAGTAACTGGTGGCCCCTTGAGAGAAAGGACCTAGCAGGTTCTCTCGAGTCTTGCTTTCCTTATCTTTCTAAACACCCCGTCTCTCAGGGCTGCTTGAGGGTTCAGAGGAAGAGACCTGGATAGCCCAAAGCAAATGATCAGTCAAGCTTAGATCTCTTCTGTGTCTCTCCTGGGACTGTCCCTCTGTGAGCCAAAGACAGTGGTTCCCAGTGGAGCCCTGAGATTCTCTTTAACTAAAAGAAGGCTATCAAGTGAGATTTTGAAGGAGAAATGCCTGAAGTGCGTATCAGTGGGAGAAAGACCTTTCAGTCTTCCAGCATCCTCTTCAAATAGGCCTAGAATTATTGACTGTTAGAATGGGGGGAACCTTTTAAGATCATTTACTTCCACCTTCATTTTTCTGATGAGGATACTGAGGCCCAGAGAAGTCCAGTAACCTACCTGAGAGTGCACAGCAAGTTAGCCACTGAGCCAGGACTTGAGGACAGGCCTTCCGGCTGAAGACTCCAGTGCTTTCTACTCTTCCAGTCCTCTTCAACTGGGAGCCAATAGTGAGAAGTCACGGGAAAGGGTAGGGCAAGAGGACAATGGCGGGACGATTACCCTGGCCTGTCCTTTCACACACCATACTGACTTCCCATCACACATTTCAGGGCTTCTTTCCCAGAAGTCTCAGGACCAGCTTCTTACAGGCCAGCTCTCATGCAGCCTTGCAGAGAGCTGCAGGCTTCCCGCAGTGGTTATAGGCCAAGGGCACAGAGCTGAACACATGCCAGGGAGGCTGGATTGAGGAAGGAACCCATTGTAGTTCTGTGTTGATTTGCACCCACCTACCCCCAAAGGAAGAAAGCTGGGAGCCCTTTGGTTTCAGGAACCCTCGGGGTAGACAGGTGCCTGCCTCTCTCTTTTGAGTTTTAGTCCTACAGAACAAGCAGTGTAGAGAAACTGAGGAACTCAGTCCTTCTCTGCCTCTTGGGAGGAGAAACTGGGTACCGGTCCTTCAAGGCAGCAAGAGGCCCACCGGCCCACCACCACCCGCTCCTCTCCCAGGCGGCCCCATCTCAAAGGTCCCATCTCCCACTGCCAGAGTGGGCAGTACCTGAGAGCCCTTCCCATTTCAGACCCCCAGGGCTGGGCCGGGCAGGCTCTACAGAGCCGAGCTAGGTTAAGGGACTGCGGGCCGCCCCTCTCCACTCAGGGCTGTTGAAGTTGGTCCAATTTTTCAGTCGTGGGCCAATTAGTTTCACAAATGGGGGCCCCCGTGGTGCCAGGGCACATTTGTTCCGGGCCTGCGCACTGGCCGGACCCCATTGTCCTGCCTCCCACCCCCGTGTGGGCCCATTGTCCTCGCCCCCAGCGGGTGCTGCTTACGGCTGATTTATACGGGCAGGCGTCCTGCGGGCTCTGGGCCGCACTGCCACAGCTGGCGGAGGTGCTTAAGGCCTTGGACCCCGTGACCTTTGCCCCAGTCCTGCTGTCATTTTGAAAGTTACAGACCAGAGGGCTGCATACCTCTCCGGATTTACTCTCCACCCCAAAACCCCCACTACACGCACACACCGTCTCCCTTCCCTTTTTCCTCCCTCTGCTCTTGTGGTGGACGTTTGGATTCATTCTGGAATGGCTGGAAGGGTCCGGGAGCTGGGCTGGAAAGGGGCTGTGGTGTGGGTGGGAGACTCCAGGGGAGGCAACGAGTCTCTTCTGACGTGGAGGCTACTGCTACTTCCTCCAGGGGGGCTCTGCATCCTCGATTCCTTAGTTCCCTCTCTGATGCCAGGGATCCGGGAGTTGGTTGGACATCTTGCCATTGAGTTTGCCCTTGACACCGTCCCACCAGGGGACCCGTGCACCCCAGACAGGGTGGCCCAGCGTGAGGTAGATGGAACGGGGAGGCCGTCATGTAGCCAGGCAGCAAAGCACAGATCTGGCCCCATCTTTACCCGTTAACCCTCTCTTGCAAACCAAACTCAACTTTCTTCTTCCTTTTTACCTCTTTTCCTTTCTTTTCCACCCCTGCTCTTGTCCCCTTCCCCCAGTTTCTCCCCCTCTTTGGCTCGTTTGTTGGAGTGATTGACAAAATTAGTACATCCATTCAGGTTACTTTTATTGTGCAGGTCTCAATAAATCCCCCGTGTCCGGGGTGCACCTTAATGAGCTAGTGAGCTGACAAATTTGTTTACTGTAGCTGGAGGTGCCGAGTAATGAAATGCACTTGTGTCTGCAGCTCACTGCTAAACAAATACACAGTTTCTGGGAGCCAGCATTGCTAGCTGCTGCCGCCTGAGGCTGTGGCCACATTCCCCAAGAGACTGAGAGGGGTGGGTGAGCAAGTGTGTGTGTGTGTGTGTGCGCGCGCGCACACGCACACACACGCGCGTATACATGCACAGGTGTGTGCTCTGAGACATGTAATCACTCACCCATCCATGGCTTAGTTTTAAAAGAAATTTGAATCAGCTGTTCCAGCTCCTCCCCATTTGGTTATTCATTGAGAACTCTCTGCTCCCTGGACTACTGATATAAAACCCTAACATTCCCCCTTTCCCTTGTGGAAGTGGAAGGTTATATTGATATATGGGTGCCTTCCAAGATTCTAAGCAGATAAGAAAGAAAGGAGAAAGGGGTAGGGAGGCCTGGATAAGGAGACTGGAATTGACAAGACTGAAATTGACAAGAAGGCTAGATGCTAAGGTTTTTAGCTCCTGGCTTGGTTTGGGAAGACATAACTGAGCAGATGATTAAAAGTGCTCCAGCAGTAGGTGACTATATGTTGGAGACAAGCACTGGAGCACAGACTTGTGGCTAATTTGGTTTGAGGCAAGCCTTGCAAAGATGTTTTCTCAGCCTTCTCTACCCTTCCTGGGAGAGAGGCTGTAGGCAGTAAACAGTGGGACTTGTCTACCACTCTCCAGCAGCTGTCATGCCCGGGGTGGGGTGCGGAGTCAGTGGGCTGACATTTTCCCGGGCTGGGTAGACGGGGCCCTCTTTGTGCATGTAGCTAGCCTTCTGAGGAAGGCTGGGAGTTCAGGACTCAGCCCGAATGATGCTGCAACTTATGCCCAGGAGGAGAGCTAGAGAGGGATCGTTTGACGCTTTCTTCAGTAGATCCCGTGAAAAGGAGCCAAGCCCTAAGTGATGGCACAGGAGGCGTCAAAAGGGAGGCACCCCTGCCAGTGTCATGAGCTGAGCTTTTGCTTCCTTTCGTCTGCTCCCTGTCCTGTCCCCCCCTTCCCCACCACCTCCAGCCTCTTGAGATGCAGACAGAGCCTTCCTGCCTTCGGTGTGAGTCAGCCCTGGGCTGCTTTGTCTCTGTCTGTCTTTTCCTCCTGCACAGTGGATGATGCAGCTCTGCCACTTTTTTAGCAATGACCTGGGGGGACGGAAGAGAAAGACGGGGAAGAGGAAGAGGCGGCAGTTTCTGTGACAGTTTTGGTGTGTGGTTACAAGGCTTCACAGGACTGGAAACGGTGTCTTAGGAAAGAGGAATCCTGAGGGTCAGAGGAAGTAGAAAGGCATGTCTGAGGATTTGGAGGGGGGAGGTGGTTCCAGTGTAAGTCAAGGTTTTCACACCTCCTAAATTTGCTATTTTCTTCCTCTGGAGAGAAGAAGTTGCAGGGGGGCGGGGAAGCAGCTCTTCCTTTCTTGGGTGAGGTTGGGTGGAATTGGACATGAGAAGCCCATCCTTGGTCCATGTGCAAGGACACACGCACACACACGCACACACATGTAACAGTCACGGCTGGCTTACCAAAAAAAAAAAAAAAAAAGCCCCAGTATATTTAGAGCCCTCTGCCCTTTTGATTAAGAAACTGCTTATATCTAGGGATAATAAGAACCTTGCTCCAAGAAGGTGTAGCACCTGAACATCTTCTCCGGCTGTGTACCCCTCTGATCCTGTTCCTTCCTTTCTATTAAAGAGCTCATTGGTATGGAAATGGCACAGGTGTAAACATGAGGGTTTTTGTGTCTCGTAATTTCAGACCCAGTCATCACCTGGGTGAAATAAATACCCTGGGTTTGTGTCACCCCTCCTGCCTCCTGTTCCACCCTAGCCTTGGCTTTCTCCCATTTTTGGGCTAAAATTAAACTTGTTTTAAATTGGGAATCTGTGAGTCGTACGTGCCCTGCAGCCAAGATTGGCTGTGCTGCCCTTGGGGGTGGAAGGTGGGTGTGGTGGGGTCACCATCTCCAGATAGAACTGATGGAAGTGAGGGTACAGTTATTTGCATGGCCCTTCCGCACGTTACCTAGGCCCTCTCTCCATCAACCCTGCCACACCCACTCCCTCTTTCTAGTGCAGATTCCCTTCAGGCAGACACCCTTGGGGTCCAGCCTGACACTGATGTATCTGATTTACATTGAAATTTACAGATTGATTGAAAACAATACACTGGTAGGGTTTACATACTCAATAACGTTTGCCAGTTGCCTCCTAACAGCACTATGAAGTTGTTATTGGAAAGGGCAGCTTAGTCATGAATACCATTTCCTAGATGAAGAAATGAGGCCAAGGGCAGCAGCTATCTGGCTCAGAGTCACAGAGCCGGGAAGGGCTGCACCTGTGGGCTAGAACCAGGGTCTTCTGTTTCACTGCATGGTGTGGTAAAACTGGTCCTTCTTCTATGGGCTGGGTCTCCGCTTCTGAGCAACAGAGCTCAGACGTGGAGCCAGAACTGGGGAGTCCTGTTCAGCCCACCAGACAGACAAGAGAGGCCCCAAAGAGATCAGCTGTCTGGGGGTTACTGGCCATTACTAATTTCCAAGGAGAGCCTTGTTGGAAGCTCCTGGTAATGGCTGCATTTGGTCTGGGCTTCCCCCAGCTCTAGCCATCCATCGCGCTGTACCATGACTTTCCCTGCCCTGTTTCCCCCCTTTGTCCTTTGTGATTGTCCCTCAGCTCCTTATTTATTCTTGAATGCAACATGCAGTTATTGAGCACCTACTATATGCCAGGCCCTGTGCTTGATCTTGGGGGGATATAACAATGAAGAAGATAGTCCCTGTTTGGGAGGGCTTACCATCTACTAGACAGAGCTGAATGTCAAAATTGAGTACAACAAAGGGTTTAATAATTGTGCTGGAAACATGAGCGCTCAGAGGAAGAAGGTGTTCTTGGCACTGAGTCCTAAATGGTGTCACTCATCCAAGATGCCTTCTCTAGGGTCAGTTCCCTGGAAGAAGCAGCCCAGAGTCGAGAAAACAACTTAGGCTTGTGTATTGTGCAGGGCAGCCATGATCTGTATCCAGGTTGTTCACTGCAGGAGGATGCCCAGCCGAGGGAGAAATGGAGGCTGGAGTCCAGCCGTCTTTGCTTGCAGAGCTGTGTGCCCAGGCGAGGATCTGTGTCTGCCCAGAGGAAGAGGCATGATTTTCTAATTCAGACAAAGGCATCTTCTGGGCTGGTATTGGCTTTGCTACCGCTTCATGGCTAAAAAGCTTTTTCACTTGGGTATCTCATTGGATGCGCTCAACAACCACAAGCAATGTGGCAAACGACAGGCAAACTCTGGTCCAGAGAAGTTCAGCAACTTGCTCCGGGTCACAAGGCAAGTAAGTGGCAGAGCCAGGACCCATGTGCTTCTTTGGTCTCCCTTGTGGCATGCTGACCATCTGATTTCTGAATGTCTTTTGCAACCAGTGGAGGCTCCTTCCCTCTCCCCAGTGGTGTCAGGCATGAGGTCTCCCCACAGCAGAGGAAAGAGCAGTGAGCATCTCAGGGGCTCAGGCGTCGAAGGGAGCAGAGTGCTGGCGCTGCCGGACCCCCTTGCCTCGCCGAACGTCTCACTGCAGCTAATGAATTGCTAATACAATTTTCTAGATCATTTTATTTCCCTAGTCCCACATTTTAATGTGTTTCCAAAAGCTAGCATTTATTTGCTTAATCTCCCAGTGTAATAGAATCTGCCCTGACTCATCATACATGCGAACAATCAGCTAGGCAGAAACTGCAGCAAATTGTTTAATAACTCAGATCTCGTCTCTAGATTCTTAACTTGCATGCCCCAATAGCTTTTCTTGTGTCCCCCCGCCCCCCGCTCTTGCCTTTTTCCTTTAAAAATATTTTTCCATCTTCTCAGCTGCTGGTCTCCCAACAGAAGAATGGAGAGTGGATGTGGGGTCTCAGAGACCCCGTCTCTTCATCTCTGAGCCTGGGGCAGTGTCTCGATGGCCAGGGAGAGCCCCTGTGCCCTGTGGGATGTCCCAGGAAGGGGAGAGAGACCACTGTAGAGACACTGTAGCATTTCCTTTCCAGGTGGTCACTGCATAACTTTAAACTTGTCACCAAGGTACAGAGCTGGCGTCCAGGACTACAAATGCATCACGCTTCCTGACTCGAGCCCAGGCTGAGGGTCCTGTTCTGCCACTGCCCTGGATTCCACTTCTCCAGTCCTCCTCCGGTCCTCCCAGCCCCTACCCTAGACTGGTCCCCACTCTCCTCCAGTGGTAGCACAGAAGCCGTCATCTCTCTCCCTGCTTTCAGCCACTTGCCACTGCTGTTGGTGCCCTTGCAGCCCCCAGGGGCATTGCCCTCACATACTGGTTGGATCATGCTAGCACCCGCCCCCCTCTTTTCGTGGCACCGCATTGCCTGTGGAATGAAATCTAATCTGTCCCACCAGGTGATACGGCCCTCTGCCATCCAAACCCCCATAACCTTCCCTGCTCATCTTCATCCTCAGGGTCTGTCCTCTGCCCCTGCCTGCTCTGAAATTTGCTTGCGGTGTTTCTAGCCTGGCTCCCGTGCCCCCCTCTGGTCCTCGGCTTCTCAGGCCACTTCATTTCTTAAAACCTAACTCAGAATCTCCGAAGCACTCTTGGCATCAGCCTGTCGTATCCTCTGGCTGGTCGTTGGCTTGTCTGTGTCCCCGATTAATCTGGGACCCTATTTCTCTGGTTGATCTCAGCATTCCCTCTTGTCACCTAGCACAGTGCCTACACTAGGTGATATTCACCGAGTCAGCTGAATGGACACGAAATGGGTTCAGGCATTCCTGAGAAGAAGGGACCACATAGTGGGGCAGCTTTGGGGCCCTGGGAAGACGGGGAGGGGTGAGGTTGCAGGGTTCTCAGTCCGCCCTGCAGTGGTACTGACCCTCAGAGCTCCTCCGGCCTGGTTTTTTTAAAAGAACGTATATGCAATTTCCTTTCTTTCTTTCTTTCTTTCTTTCTTTCTTTCTTTCTTTTCTTTTTTTCTTTCTTTCTTTCCTTTTATTCCTTCCTTCCTTCCTTCCTTTCTTTCTTTCCTTTCTTCCTTCCTTCCTTCCTTCTTCCTTCCTTTCTTTCTTTCTTCCCTTCCTTCCTTCTTTCTTTCTTTCCTTCCTTCCCTCCTTTCCTTCCTTCTTTCTTTCTTCCTTCCCTTCCCGTCCCTTTCCTCCTTCTTTCTTCCCTTCCTTCCCTCCTTCCCTCCTTTCCTTCCTCCTTTCCTTCTTCCTTCCTTCCTTTCTTTCTTTCTTTCTTCTTCCCTTCCTTCCTTCCTTCTTCCTTTCTTTCTCTCTCTTTCTCCCCTTCCCTTCCCTCCTTCTTTCTTTCCTCCTTCCCTCCTTTCCTTCCTTCTTTCCTTTGTCCTCCCTTCCTTCCTTCTTCCTTCCTTCCTCCTTCCTTCCTTCTTTCCTCCTTCCTTCCTCCTTCCTTCCTTCCTTCCTCCCTCCCTCCCTCCCTCCTTTCTTTCTTTCTTTCTTTCTTCCTTCCTTCCTTCCTTCCTTTCTTTCTTTCTTTCTTTCTTTCTTTCTTTCTTTCTTTCTTTCTTTCTTTCTTTCTTTCTTTCTTTCTTTCTTTCTTTCTTTCTTTCTTTCTTTCTTTCTTTCTTTCTTCTTCCCTTCCTTCCTTCCTTCTTTCTTTCTCTCCTCCCTCCCTCCCTCCCTCCCTCCCTTCCATCCCTCCCACAAGGTATGTGGGAATCTTAGTTCCCCAACCAGGGATTGAACCCGCGTCCCCTGCATTGGAAGCATGGAGTCCTAACCACTGGACCACCAGGGAAGTCCCTGGGCCTGGCTTTTAAGGCTCGGGTGTCCTACTGGGAATGTCATTCATGTTCCCTCTGACGCAGACTCCTTCCACACTTAGGATTTCGGGGGATGCATAAGGGGAAACCTGGGCTCTTAAAGGGCATGGTTTGCCCAGGAAACCTGCTCTGTCTTACTGATAAAAGGCAGATGTTTGATGTCTGGCTTCATCGGGGCTCTCTGTGGGGTGAGGTTAGGGCCAGAGAGGGGGCTGGTGCTGGGAGCCCTCAGGATGAAGCAGCCACGACATGCCGTGTCACAGGACATGTTGCAGACGGACTCCATTCTGGGGCATGCTGGCCAGGCCAGACTGGGCTTTGAGGACTCACTGTCAGCCGTCGTCTGCTTCTGCTGGGCAGACCGCTCCCATCAGTGTGCCCCCTCAATCAAGTGGAGCCAGCACCCCAGTACCTTGCAGAGGTCTTGCTGGCTCCCAGTGGAGTAGGAAGGCTTCAGAGAGCTTTACCTTGTGACTCGGCTTCCACTGCACGCCTCCTGGCCCAGGTTCTCCAGCTGTTGCTAGGATGGGCCCTGGATGCACTGGGGCTCCTGAACCAGCTGGGTTGGAGCTGCCTCGCTGGTGTCATTATTGTGCCTCTTCCCAGAGAAGCCCATGCAGACAGGTGGCAGATCCAGAGGTAGATGTGAGCCCAGCTCTGTGGTTTCTGAAATCAGACATACTGAAGCATTTAACAATCCCAGCTCTGCTTCTTTCTAACTGTGTGACCTTAGGCAAGTTACTTAATCACTCTGTTTTCCCATTTGTAAAAAGGGGCACAAGAATCCTGCCTTGCACGTCTTAAATGAGATGACAGCATAGATAAAGCACCTAGCACACGGCCTGTAGTAGTTCCCCTTCCCCTCTGCTCTTTGAGTCCAGGAGCAAATCTGTGCCCTTGCTGGTATTCCACCTCCCCTGCTCAGCCTTCCCTGGACCTGGATGCAGGCGACGTCTGTCTGCAGGTGGGATGAGCATGGCTGAAGGTGCTGTGAGGGGTGGGGGGCTGGGGGGAATGAGAGGCCGTCTTTGCCTTCCGCCAGTCCATTGCAAACCCAGCCATGAATGGGACTGAGTTGTCCAGAACGGGCCTCCCATTTGCTATCTCTGTTGATGGACCCCGGAGGCCACAGGCTCTCCTGCTGTCCTTCTTGTCACCCTCTTGCCACCGGGAGCTCCCTGATGCCACACCGAGCAGCCCACGACTTGCCACAGCCAAAGCTCTGCTCCACCTTCCACTCTGGGCTGCCAGGCGGTGGGCCTGACCCCCTTTCCTGCTTGTGTCCTTGACACGGGGGAGGCAGCGCTGGGCTGACCACAGGTGATAATGCCCAGATGCCGGCAGAGAGAGGCGAACAGATGGGGAGCTTCCCGGGGCAGGGAGCTGACATGCTTAGGAAAATGGAATCCAAAACGGTGGGCAAGGAGCTACTGGTGAGGACTTGGAAGGTTTAGATGCTTCCTCCTGTGGTGCTGAACCCCGCAAGGCCATGGTCCCAGAGCAGCATCAGGAAGGGGGTTGATAACAGACAGAAAATGGCAGCCTGTCTTTGTAGGGTACCATGGGGTACCCACCTGTGCTTCTGATCGGCTCAGGGAATGACCAGACAGAGTTAAATGAAAATCTCATGTCCCTCATTAGCTTAAAATCCCTTGACAGTTGCCCGTTGGTCTTGGGATGAAGCCTAAAGATCTTAACATGGTTTCCAAGACCCCGTACGAGCTGGCCCTGCCTACTTCTTTGACCTCCACTCTACTTTCTTTCTGCCTCCTCAGGTGACCTGTTCTGTCTTATCCTCTGACCCATCACATTTCTCTCCAGTTCACAGGTACTATTCCATCTTCTTGGAATGCTCTCCTCATGTCCCAGTGTGCTGGGCAACATCTATGATGAGGGCAGGCACTTTGTACGGTTTTCCGTGGCTACATCCCCAGGGCCAAAACAGAGAGTCCTCCTTACAGAAGATACTAAAATAATATTTGCTGAATGAATGGACCCTTAAGATGTACGCATTAATGAATGGAGACGTGGTTAAGAGAATCAGGTCTGTAGCTTGCATTAGGAGCAGATCAAATCCGGGTTGCCTGGGTTTGAAGCCCAGCCCTGTTTGCTCGTGAACTAACTCTGTGCTACTTCGGACAAGTGACTCAATCTCTCTGTGCCTCCTTCTCCTTATCTGAAGGGTGAGGATGCAGAGCCCGCCTTTTGGAGATGGGATTTTTAAGTTAGTTACACTTGGATGACGGCTGGCATATATCATCTCCGTTACTGTGATTCCTCACAGAGGCCGGCCCGATGCCCCACCTCCTGTGCCAGGCTCTGAAAGTCCCTTTGATAGCTGCCTTCTCGGTACCCTGCCTTTGACACAGACCTCCATACGATTGCAGACTCATTTGCTGCTCTGATGTGTTTGATTAATGTCTTTCTCCCACTAGACTTTAGGTTCCATGAGGGCAGGAAGTAAGTGGATTCTGTCCACCGTTGGAGCCGCACACCGGGGGCTCCAGCAACATCGTGTGGCCTGCACCACCTCTGGGTTTGCCACCGAGGGTGGGGCCCAGGGGTGCTGGCCTGGCGCTGGCTCTGGCTCCAGCCTAGCTGGGTGAAGAAGGCCTGTGTCCAGCCCTGAGGCTTTCCCCCGCTGTGTCCTGCAGGCACGGACATGGCTGTCTTCTGTCTGCTGTGCGGGAAGCGTTTCCAGGCCCAGAGTGCGCTCCAGCAGCACATGGAGGTCCACGCGGGCGTGCGCAGCTACATCTGCAGCGAGTGCAACCGTACCTTCCCCAGCCACACAGCCCTCAAACGCCACCTGCGCTCGCACACAGGTAGGCCAGGCCGGGGACGGGCAGGGCAGGGTCTCTGGGAACCGCTGTCTGCATTTCCCTCCAAACACATCAGGCGGAGGTGCCCTCAGCCCTCCTCTGCTCAAGCGTCGGGCATGCAGGGGCCTCCGAGGTGCAGGTCAACGTGGACGGTTCTTATCCTGTCCCACCCTGGGCACCTTTGGTTCTCAATGTCTCTGCACCCAACAGAGAGGGTACTCATTAGAAATGCAGGCTCCTGGGTCCCATCTTCAGAAACTTGCATTCAGTGGGTACAGGTGGGATCCGAGACTCAACATTATTAGTAAATATTCCCCAGGGATTCTGATGCAGGTGGACCCAAGACGAATTTTGAGAAAAAACTGCCTTCTTGGTCTCTGTCTCTGCCTTTCCCCCTCCCACTGCTGGCCCACTCCACACACAGACACACTGTGCACACACACAGTGGGAACGTGGCAGAAGTGGTCCTGCTTATTCCACAATAACAGAAGCACGTGTTCTATACTTGGGCCTTAGCCCTGTTTAGGGGAGACAGTGAGGTCGTATAAACAGTGAGCCTTGAAACATCCCTGCTTAGCCAGTTGCAGATGCTGGGGGAGGAGAGTAGTTGTGAGTCAAGGGGTCTGGGATGGGATACTTGGTCCTGAGAGCCAAGAGGCATTTGCTTCCTTGAAGCAGCCCCTGACCCTCTAGCAAGGTCATGGGTGACTTGAAAGCCTTCCTTTCTCTGGCTGTACATGGATAAAAGGATTGCCTGTTTCTGAGTCTGCATGCGTCTTTGCTTGTGTGTGTTCTGTCCTGCTTTTGGGGTGAGAGGTGGGTGATGGAGCCGGGGAGACAGAGAGACAGACTCTCGTTCTGAGTACGTAACAGGGTATGTTCTCATGTCTGCTGGAGAGGGTATAAAAAACTCTGTGTGCCTCATGACAGAATTGGCAGGACCCTTTCCTCACTGTTGGGTCTTATCGTGCTCTGGGATTAAGTGGCAGGCTCTGCTGAATACGGGAGGGGCTTTGTTTATCACGGACCGAGCTGGCCTGGCCTGCCAGCGGTGGGCATCCTCGCCAAGGACCCTGCCCGGACTCTTGCTTCTGGATGCTGTTCCGTTCAGGGGAGCGTATTGCCTTAGCATCACCAGATTTGCTTAGAACTTTTTAGATTTGCTGGCTTCGGACAAGGGGAGGTCTCAGAGGGGAAGGCCCGACAAGAAGGGCAGAGGAGGAAGGGATGCTGACAAGGGCTTTCTCTGTAGTGACCGCATAAGCATCCCCTGCAGGCATTGGGGTGGCCAAAAAGTTCACTCGGGTTTTTGGTGAGGTGTTACAGACAAACCCGAACGAACTTTTTGGCCAACCCAACACATGCACCTTCCTGTCAACACCTCCCCCACTGGGCCCCCAAGTTCAGCCTTATCAAAGGTGGCCAGTTACCTTTCAGCCACTTCTGAGCATTCTGCTGCTGGGTCCCATCAGTTGGATTCATGTGACTGGAACGATCCCGGTCCTGCTAAGTCCACCCAGGGTATCCCCTGCCCTGCCCACACTAGCTCCTAAGAGCTCAGATATCAAAATGCCCCCGGCCCCTGTGTCAATCATGGCTCAGACCCATGGGGAGGGACTATTTCCAGACATCGTTTAGGAGAAGTACTTGCTTTTAACCTAGGCAACGTGGAGCATGTGTGCTGCCTACACCAACGCCCATCGATCTCACACCAGCGAGGCCCTGTGCGCACAGCCCTGCACAGGCTGAGCACACCCCGCACAATGCCTCATTAATATTCCCTTGTCCTCGGCCCATTTGCTGCTGCGGCCGGGTGTTCAGCGACAGCAGCTGTGTTGGGTAGGTTAGTCCAGCCGCGCTCTTGGCATTGATGGATCCCTGATTCACACGGCTCATCGTATAATAAACTCTCCGCTGTGTTGAGTGGGGGAGCTGAGGAGCCCACAGGATGGGGCTGGGGTGGGGACGATGACACTGGCCTTGGCCAGTGCCAGGGAAGCCACCAGGTGAGGACAGACCGCTGGGGTCACAGGTGCGCTGGGCAAGCCGGAGGGGGGGCTCTCATTAGTCTCGTTTGTCCTGTACTTAATGTCAAGCTCATTAAAGAGGCTACAGAGTTAATCAACATACCACAAATTGGATTTTGAGTTCTGCAGCCAGTTTTGTGTACATTATAGCAACACTGACACGATTAACTCTCAGGGTGAGGATTTTAGGCCAGGTGCTTGCCATGTTTCAAAATCCGTGTGTGTGTGTGTGTGTGTGTGTGTGTGTGTGTGTGTGTGTGTTGGTGTCTTCCCCCCCCCCCTAACTTTTTATTCTTTTCCCTGGGCTAACTCGAGAGATTTCATATTTAAACTCATGTAACATGTGACCCACTGCATAATTAAATTCATAAAAATCGGATCAAACCAACCTCTCTGCCTTAACCTTTTGTTTTTTAAACTCTTAGGGCCCCCCTCTGGAGGGGAAAGGCACAGACAGACAGCGGTGCCCACCCCCCAACCCACCGTGTGGCTGCCGATATACGTTTTCATTACCGGCTCCGCTGAAGTCTCACGTGGCCCTTGCTTTATTTATTTATTTATATCTTAAAGAGGATACTGAATTCTCGATTAAAGTTGTAATCGTTGCCGATCCAGTAAGGAGGGGGAGTCGGATGTCAGACGGGGCTGTGTGTGCAGACGTCTACACGCAGAGAGGGTGGCACGCGGGCCCAGGCGTGCACAGACCAACCCTCACTCTGTTAGACACACAGCTAATTAGGAGCAGGGTCTGCATGGGCCTCTCCTTCCCTGGGGTTGGATGGGGCTGGCGGCTGGGGACCGGCCGGT
This sequence comes from Eschrichtius robustus, assembly GCF_028021215.1. Lineage (NCBI taxonomy): Eukaryota > Metazoa > Chordata > Mammalia > Artiodactyla > Eschrichtiidae > Eschrichtius > Eschrichtius robustus. Next base: position 18,242,216 of record NC_090834.1, on the reverse strand, counting down.
CTACACAGCCCCAGCAGCGAGGACGCGGGCAGGTGCCAGGAACTCAGGAATCTGCTCATCCCCAGATCTGCACGTGGAGGCTCTCCTCTGAGCCCAGGGCAGGGCCCCCTAGAGTGGCTCTGCTCTTGGAGCTTCTTCCATCCTACCCCTCCGATGGAAGCGCTCCCACCCGCCCGTCTACACCCTCGGAGCATCTTGCAAACCTTCCACCCGTGAGAGAGCCCGCCAGGGAACAGACCGCAACATCCTTTCCCCACAGAGCCTTAAAAACCCTTCAGAGCCATCAGAAGAGATGAGAATGCATGTGGGTGCAGGGGCTTGCGTTCGAGAAGGGGGAGGTTTGGTTAGCGGCCTGAGGAGGGGAGAGAGAGAAGAGAGTAAAATATCATTTTAAAGAGGAAGTGAAGGTGCAGGCATGCAAGTCTATAACGAGAAGGACAATTTATGCCCAGGCACGAGCGCAGTTTGACATGGGGATAATGAAAAAACGTAGGTCATTGTGGATGACTTAAACCTTCAGCAGCTGAAGAAATGTATGAAATGCAGAGGACATTACACGGTTGGCAGCCCCGCACATCTGCAGAGGGACAAGTGAAATACAGTGGGCCATTCTTTACCATAAACTATGGCTGTTGGAGATGCAGCCCAGAGAAATTGTAATTACAGTGACAAGACGAATCAGCGATATTTAAATATTCATGAACGAAGTCTGGGGTGATCAATCTATCTTTATTGTCTGTGCCTTCACTCCTGTAATAAATAAGTAGCTGAAGTCCTCACCTTTCATCCCCGCAAAGCCCCCACTTTGGCTACAAAGGGAAAGATGGTTAATCCCCGCACCCCAGCCTCAGAAAGGAGGCTGCTGGGCATGGATTCCAGGCCGGGGAAAGGCAGTTCTCCCCAAGTTTCATATACTGACATTTCCTGAGCATCTGCTTAGGGTTTACTCTGTTGCGTGCTGAGGCTGCAGGGATGAACAAGGTTCCCTTCTTGGCCTCACGGTGCTTCTAGTCTGTGGGCACGGTGGGTGCCACAGCAGATGCAACACAGCATGTCAGTTAGCAATCTGGTAAGTATCCAGTGTCCAGATTCTGGCACCAGATCTGCATCCCAACTCAGCTCCTTATTAGCTCTTTGACCTTAGGGACCATGTTTAAGCATCTCTAAACATCTCATTTTTCTCTTCTGTAAAATGAGAACGATACTGTCTTTCTCGTAAGGTTGTTGTGATGATTACGTGATATGATTGATCCGTGTGAAGTTCTTAACACAGTAGTGAGCACTCAACAAATGTGGGCCATTTTAATTAAAAAGTGCCATAAAAATTGTACTACTACTACTACTAAAAGGACAAAATGCTGGACATTTCTTCTCTCTGGGGACAGAGGAGAAAGTGACTCAATTTGCCTGAGCAGGGGGCGGGGGGCAGGTAGCGCTAAAGGGAAACTTCCAAACCGTGGTGACATGTGAGCTGGACTTTGATGGGTGACTAGGAGTTCGCCAAGGAGAGAAGAGGAAATCACGCAGAAAAAATGGTTGCATAAGCCTGTGGAGGAGGGGAAGAGCAGGAGGAATTTGGGGGACAGTGAGAACATTGGAGGGATTGTTTTGAGGGTAGGGGAGTCAGGCTGGAATGGCTTTTGCCCCTGACCTAGAGGAAAGGAAGCTGGGGGAAGGGTCTCGAAGCCCCTGGGTCTGCTCTGCCCTCAGGGGGACCTGCTTTCTGGTGGCTCTGTTCATCCCTGAACCAGACGGGCTCTCTTTTCCTGAGACTGGCCCTTGAGGCGTGGATGGCCGCTGGGCCACGGTAAAGTGTGGACACGTGTGGACAGGCCTGCTCCCTGTCGATGCTAAGGGGCTGGCAGGGGTGGAGGGTCCCTCAGTCATCTCTGGAGGTGGTGACAATCGGCAGCCTCTTCCTCCCGGTGCACTGAACCTGCCCTACTGTCCCCTGGAGAGGGGGCCGGGGGAGGCGGGGGCCTGATCCAGCCCCTTGTCCCCACAGGTGACCACCCGTACGAGTGTGAGTTCTGTGGCAGCTGCTTCCGGGATGAGAGCACGCTCAAGAGCCACAAGCGCATCCACACGGGCGAGAAGCCCTATGAGTGCAATGGCTGCGGCAAGAAGTTCAGCCTCAAGCACCAGCTGGAGACACACTATCGAGTGCATACAGGTACTGAGGACACACAGCTGGCTCTGGGGGGGGGGGGTTGGGCAGGGGCAGGTGGGTCCGCAGAGAAGCCCGGGTGCCCATGGTCCCAGGCTGAACCGAAGAGTGGAACCGCTTCTGTTAAGGGTTAGTACGGTGACCTGAGTGCCACTTCCTCCCTGCAAGGGCGAGGCGGACTTTGCTAGTCAATCACAGCACTCTTTCTGGGAGCCCAGACTAGCCTTCCAGGCGGCCATACCAAGAGCTCACAGAGGATATCCGTTCCTGAATCCTGAATTGGGGGTCAGTTGGCCTGATTAGCTGAAAGTGAAGGCTAAGGTGATTTCACATGACTTGAGGGTTACAGTAAGAACTAGGTGACATTAAGTTAGGTTATGATGAGGGTTGGGAAAAATCGTACGTTAGATGATTGAGTTCGGTTCAACGATTAGAGAAGCAGTTGGATTTACTAACCCCTCGACATGTATAATATTTTACCATTTCAAAGGGCCTTCATGTTCCTTTTTACATAAAAGTAATGTGAGCAACTGTTTTCTTGGGGCCTGAGGACAGAACAGGTGGAAGTGGTCCCGATATCCAGAGTTGCCAGAGTTGGGGGCAGTGGATGCTGGAGCCGGCCCGAGCCTGCCTGGGAAAGCCATTGTGCACATCTCTTTCCAGCCCCATGTTCTGTGTCATCACCTTGGTTGCTTAAAATTGGCTACAGTGGGGGGGTTCACAACATGGCCATCAGCAAATGCTACAAAATCAGGGCTTTTTGGAGAGCCAGTTGTTAAACATTTACAGCACACTGCCAGTTGCGGGGTAGATATTCAGAAGGACTTCCTGTGAAGATGAGACATAGTGGAAGGTAGTGGAATGTGGCAAAGTAGGAAGGCTCCCCTGATCAGGGGAAACAGCTGCCTGAGCAGAGGAATGGGGAGAGGTGATCAGACAGGTCCTGCTGGCCCAGGGGAGAGAGTGTGTTTTCCCGGGAGGGGAGGTGGGCAGAGAGAGCAGTGAGTAGAGGATACATGCTGTCATGGCTCTGCTTTGGGCCACAAGGAGAGGATGGGGTGCTTGTTGCTGACAACTAGAGTGACCCCCAGGATTTCCCAGAGCCCCTTGTCGGAGATGTGACCTGCCGGGTGTATCGTTAAGTGCGCTGGCGCTGACTATCGTAAATAGCTGGTCGATAGTTAGATCACTTTGGCTGTTCATTACTTCATTATTTGCAGTGGCCTCTGCACGGAGGAGTATCGATAGCGAGATGGCTGGCCAGTTAATTACTGTATCAGAGCAAGGTTCCCTCACATCCTCTGCTCAGCTCCAGGGGGCTGTAACAGAGGGGGGGCGGGTCGCAGCTTGGGCGTGGCCGTGCCCTCCCAGGTTCTCTGTCCCTCCCCCATTCTGGCCCCAGAGGGGAAGGCAGGGTCCAGGGCAGGCTCTAGAGCCTTAGAGGAGTAGCCATTCCCAGGTGTAGCATGTTTGCAGGATGGGGTCCCCTCAGTTTTACCCCACCTCTGTTCCCCACCGTCTGTAGCCCTGTAAGGACTCCATCCCCTTGCTCCCCTGGAAGGAACTGTGTGCTGAAGAGGCACCCTTAGCATTTGAGAGGCCTCGCGGGCCCTTTTCTAGACCTCCCTTTCCTTCCTTAGGAAGGGGAGAGTCTGTGCCCCTGAGAGAGTTAAGAATAAGTCCAGGGGCTGGAGCTGGCCCACATCATGGCCACTAGCTCTGTGTGGCTATTTACGTTAGTTACAGTGAACAAGATTAAGAGTGTAATCCGTTGGAAACTAACACACCATTGTAAATCAACTATACTTCAATTAAAAAAAAAAAAAAAAAAAAGAATGTAGTTCCCAGTCGCACTCAGGAGCCAGATGTGACCGCGGCTGCCACACTGGATGGTGCATCCATTGCCGTGGAGACTGCTGACCTAGAGGGATGGGAGTCTCCAGCAAGCCCGAGGGGGCGCTGAGGGTGCAGAACATCCCTGGGGCGGCTCTCACAGCCCCCTCCCTCTGTCCTGGCCTTCTCCTGCCCTCCCCCCACAGGTGAGAAGCCCTTTGAGTGTAAGCTGTGCCACCAGCGTTCCCGGGACTACTCGGCCATGATCAAGCACCTGCGAACGCACAACGGCGCCTCGCCTTACCAGTGCACGATCTGCACGGAGTACTGCCCCAGCCTGTCCTCCATGCAGAAGCACATGAAGGGCCACAAGCCCGAGGAGATCCCACCCGACTGGAGGATAGAGAAGACTTACCTCTACCTGTGCTACGTGTGAGGCGGCTGCGGCGGGGGAGCGGGGAGCAAGAGGAGAAGAGAGGGAGTGGGATGAAGTCCAGGAGGACTGTGCAAAAAAAACCACAACAAAAAACAAACAAACAAAAACAAAGAAAAAAGAGAGAGAGAAGGGAAAAGGAAACCTGGGAGCTGTCGGGCTCTGGGTTGTCTCTGGGGCTCCAGGTGACCTGGATGCCTGGCTGAGCCCCTCCCCTCGGGCCCTCCATCCCTCCTTTCCTGGGTGGAGCTGGGCCTGCTCTTCTTGGATGGGGGTGGAGGGGCCTTTTGTTCAGCTCAGATGGTGGGATGTTCTTCTCTTCCCTCCACCCAGATCCTCCTTTTGTGTCCGGAAATGGAGACGAGGAAGGGGGGGAGGGCTCCTCCAGTCAGAGCCAAACCACCTCTGCCTGCCGTGCTCTCACTGATCCCTCGGGAGGTGGGGGCTGAGGGATGGGTGGGCTGGGGGTGCAGAAGGGGGGGCCTGCAGATGCTGGGGCTGGGCGGGGTCACTGGCTGACACAGATGATGGCAGCTCTAGCTTGCTGGGGGCAGACTGGGGCAGGGAGGGGTTCTCCTGCCCTTCCCATCGCTCAGTTCATCTGTTGCTTTCTTCCGCTCCGCCATACCCGGGTGCCCCCTCATGGTCTTCAGGAGCCTCAGGGCTCTTAGCCCCTCCCCCAGCTCCCGGCTGCCCGGCTCCCTTTGACTTCTGTCCTCTCAGTCCCCCATGGATCCGGGTGTCTCCCTCCTCCTCCAGCTCCCTGGTGGGGAAGCTGCGTCTGACTCCAGAGCCCCTACTTGCACCCTTAGCTTTCTGAGAACGCAGACGAAGTAAATGGAATGGCCCATCCCAGTCTAGCCCTGTCCTAAGCCAGATTCCTGCTCAGCTGCTTTTGCTTCCAAAATGGAAAAAGGAAACAACTAAATACACACTATCCCACCAAACAAACACACACAAACACAAACCCCCTATGGCCCTCCTTCAGCCCCTACGAGGAGGAATCCATCAAAGGGCTCATTGCCCACGGAGGGACGTGGATATCCTTCTCCAGAGGTGCCCTACACCTGGAGGGGGGACCCCTGCCCCAGGAGGGTGTCGGTGAGTCATGCTGGGGACCCTTTGAACACACGGGACCCCAGACCTGGTGAGCTCTGTGGGAGAACCCAGGTCCAAAGGGCAGTACAGAACTCCTGGCTCCCAGGGCCCCCCCAGTCCACAGGGAGGAGGTGGAGGAGGAAGAGTTGAGAGCGCTTTGCCTTGTGTTACGTTTTGCTTCTTTTCTGTGTCCTCTGTTCACCTGTTAGCACATTGTACTTGAATTACCTCAGTTTTTTGTGACCTCATGAGCTTTTTTGACCCCTGCCTGTATCTCTTTTTCGGTTGGGGGTTGGAAGGATGGGGAGAGTGTTCTTTTCTGTTTCTTGTGTAAGTTAATGGCTAGTTTAATAGGCTTCGGCTGGCCAAGGCCCTCCCCGTGCCCCCTAGCGACGAGCCTCGCAGCTGGAGGGAGCTGTGCGGAAGGAGCTGAGTACTCAGGATCCGAGTGGGAGGCCCCGGGCAGAAGGTGGGTGCCTGCCGGGGACCGGGGTGCCGGGGGCACGGCAGAATCACAGCCGGCTCGGCCCGGGCGTGATGTCATCCTGCCTGAAACCCTCTGGAGAGAATCCCACCTTTCTTACGGTTTGCTGGGTCATCCGGGTCTGGGCGCCTGTGTTCTTCAGATCCCTGCAAAGGCGCGACCCCACCTCTGTGTGCATTATCATTGCCAAAACTGGTCTCTTTTCAGGGCTGGCTGGGGACAAGCCAGCCTGTGTGTTGTTGCGATGGGGCGGGGGTGTTGTTTTTCTAAAAGCTACCTCTTATGTTTGTCCAGTTCTTTCGTTCCCTTCATGCCTCCCATCCTGCTGCTCTGCTTCCCCCCCACTTCTCCCAGCCTCCCCTCCCTGAATTTTTGGAAAGCACATTTGCAATATTTGTGTTCGCTTTGGGACGGGTCTTCCCGTTTCACCTCATGCTTTATTTGTAAGAGTTGTGGGTTGTTTTTTTTTTTTTTTTTTTTTCTCTTTCCTTTCTCTCTCTGAGAAAGTTGTGGCTGCGTTTTTATCTTAGGTTTTAAAAAGTGGTTTAGGGAAGCGGTTTTGGGGAGAAGGGTTGTGAGGCATACAGGGAAGTCGGAGGGATGGGTGCTGCTGTGACCACCCCCCTGTCCCTCGGCTCCATCCCTCCTGCCCTCCCCTGTAATCTCGCCCACCAAATCTGAAGGCCTTAAAAGTTGTGTGTTGGGGGGATATAGACTGGGGGGGGGCTGTGTCACTAGACCGTTGATTGGGGATGGTAATGTAGGAAGGATGCTACTTTGCAACTATAATAATGACTTAGTGCTTTGGAAAGGAAAAAAAAAAAAGTTAAACTTGAAATATGTAACTAGAGCAGTTGTCATGTTTATAATGTGAAAAGAGTGGAATCGTTGGGGGAGGGGCCATCTGGAAGAAATCTTTGTGCACTATTGCCGCCTCCCCCAATCTGGGAAGAAGAGGGGGCAGGCTGGCCCTCAGGGGATCTGTAAATCCCAGAAAACAGTATTGGAACAGCAAGATGTCATTCAACTTTGGTGGGGAAGGAAAAAAAAAAAAATCAAACTATTCCATAGACCTAGCTGACCCCTCTCTGTCTCCCCTACCCTTCCCACACAGCCGGGTCTCCTCCGCTGTTCGTAAAAGCTGAGAGGGTTGAGCTAATATTTACAAATTGTAATATTTTTGTAATATTTGTTAGTTCCTTCATCAGTTCTACCGGACCTTGCCCTTTCCTTTCGTAATGTGAATAGGAAAAAAAAAAAAAAAAAAAAGACAAAAAAAAATTCACCACCACCACCAACAGAATATCCCTTTGTACGTGCGTGTGTGTGCGTGTGCTTGCTGTGTGCGGTTGTGTGTTAAATCATGCAGTATTGTTGTAATCTGGTGTTGCAGCGTTGGATGGTACCTAATCAGCCCCTGCCTGCCCCCACCGTCCCGGAGGGATGGATCCTGGTCGAGAGGTAGGGAGAGAGGGTTGGGGCACGGGGTCTCTGAAGGATGCTGAGTAGGGAGACCTCTGTACCGGGCTCTCCCCTCCTCTCCCATGAAGCCCCGGACACCCTGAAGAGACTCCCAACATGTCTCTTTCCCAACTTCCTGCTCACAAAGACAAAAGATTTCTGACCTTGCCAAGGTGGCCAGGCCTAATGGCCAAGGTGAGGGTCAGAAATTATCTGGAGGCTTTAGATGTGTCTGCACAAAGAGGGCTAAGGAGACGAGGAGGGTGGAGACTGCCCTCTCCCCAGGTGAGATCCCTCTTCTTTGCCATCTGGCCCCTTGGTCACCCTGCTGCCTTTGGCTGTGGTACTGCTGACAACCCTACTTGCTACTGCCTTATCCAGCACAGTGAGCTTTCTCCAGCCTGGAAAGTCCAAGTGGATTAATAGTTCCTTTCCTATGTTCAGCTCCCATAAGCGTGTCCCTTAATGCTTTTGGTGATATTTCCCCCTCACTCATGTGCTCTTTCCCTATTCACTCCTTCACTCATTCAAAGCATTAAAATCCTATGTGTATATAGGATAGACAAATATATAGAGAGATATATATATAGCAAGAGAGAGATATAAAATAGTACATATCATTGCTGCTTTGGGCTGCTTTGGAGGAGGCCACGAATACGGGGAAGGGAGATCTGGGGTATAGGGGTGGGAAGGGAGGCTGGGGGACCCAGTGATTCCGTACAATCCAGGGATGCAACGCGGGCTTGTTTAATCTTTGTGCCTGAACAGTTTTTCCATGTTTAGACAAGAAAAAAAGAAAAAAAAGAAAACCTGCTGCAATTTTTCACAAGTGTCTGGTACCCTTCCGGATGCTATTGGTACAACTGGCTGCTGGGGTGTTGAGGCCTTGGAGGGACGGGGCCCTTTGGCTCATCTCCTTACAGGGGAGTGACCAGTGGCGGGGGCAGCCTTCTGACTCTGGGGGGACTGGGGGAGATTTGTGGCCAATTCCCTGCAAGCCCAACGAGGGTGAAAGCTGGGGGCACGGGACATCGGACAGAAAAGGGGGGAAAGATCGGACTGTGTTCGTTCTTCCTAGGGCTACGTTAAATCTTTTTTCCCCTCCCATCTTGTTTCCTCCTTCCTGGAGCTTCGTGGCGGCACTTACCTGGATATTTCAGTAGGAGGGAAGAAGGCCAGACTATCCCTACGCAGTGGGACTGATGGGTGGAGGAGAAAGGCACGGCCGACCAGGAGGAGTGCAAGACAGACCAGGGGAGTTGGGTCAGGGGAGAAGGGCTGGGGAGAGGGGGTTCAGGCCTGTTAGCCTGAAGCCCCGCCTCCCTGAGTCCTTGGCATCCCACTTTGCAGACAGGGTACCAGCCTCCTGGTGTGTGTCATAGGAGTTGTTCACATAGTGTTATGCATGATCTTTGTAAGGTTAAGAGGCCGTGGTGGTGCACCATGACATCCGACCCATATATATAAAGATAAATATATATATATATGTATGTAAATTATAGCACTGAGGGCCCTGCTGCCCTGCTGGACCAAGCAAAACTAAGCCTTTTGGTTTGGGTATTATGTTTTGTTTTGTTATCTGTTTGTTTTCATGGCTTGTCTTCTGTCGTGACAGCACAAGTGCCAGTCCAATTGCTCTGTATTACAGAATAGTGTTTTTAATTAATTGATGTTCTAGTTCATGTCTACCTCAGCACCTCCTCTTAGCCTAATTTTAGGAGGTTGCCCAATTTTGTTTCTTCAATTTTACTGGTTACTTTTTGTACAAATCTCTCTCTCTCTCTCTCTTCTCTTTCTCTCCCCTCTTCTCTCTCCTTCCCTCCCTCCCTCCTCCCTTCCCTCCCCTCTCACTTCTGTTTGTTTCATTCTCTCTTTCACTCTCCCCTTCTTCTTGCCCCCTCTGGCCCCAGCCCAGCCCTGCGACCCTGCATTGTGTTTGCCAGCCCTAATCTGTCCTAGCCCCGAAGCAGTTCACCCGAACTTGTGCGGTCCTGGTTGCAGCTTTCCGCATCTGCCTTCGTTTCGTGTAGATTGAAGCGTTTCTTTGTAATTTCAGTGTTTCTGACAAGGTTTAAAAAGAAAAAGAAAAAAAAAAATATGAATTTACTGCTGCAGGTTTTTTTCTCTCTCCATGTGTCACTAAGTGAAGTTTGTGCCTTCTATAGCAAAGAGAATATTTTTTACATCCTACTAACAGTAGATTTTTTTGTAGTGAACATTTTTTGTATTTTTATTTATAAGTCTCATAAGAAAAATAGCAATGTTCAGTTGTATACCTTGAATCTGCAGTTAGAAGAGAATAAAGTTAATTCAGTTGTCTCTGGCTTGAAGTGTCCCCCCTTTTTAAAAAGTGCTTTGCCCCTTCTGCCTTTTCTTGGGTGGGGAGGATCCGAGATTTCTGTCTGGGGATGGGAAAGAGAATACATTACACCCTAGCCTCACTTATGTGGCATTTTTATGCCACATTTGTGAGGTGCATACCCACCTTCATGACATATTTATCGAATAAGTTTTAGTTTAAAAAATAGCATTAAATACACAAATAGCATTTGATCCTTGGTACAATGAATGTATGAAGCAGGCACTTGTCCATTTATCCCTTCAACATGGCATTCATCCATTAACTTGCACAGTTACCGTTGTCTTAAGCCTTGGGAATACATCGGGAATAGAGCAGACAACTCCCTGCCCTCAGGAGCTGACATTCTAAGCCACTGGGTTGGAATGTTTGCTTAGGTTATAACGCGTTCCGATCACACAGCTGGTGAGTGGCAGACTCAGAACCTGCATCTAGATCTCTTGATTCCAAATCAGGTTCATTCTTTCCTGACTCCAGAGGCAGGGGGCTCCTGTCTGGTCTTTATTATACAGATATTTTCTTCTTCTTCCTCGCAGCCAAGTGAGTTTCATCAATTTCTCACCAAGAAGCTGCCACCCAGTTAAAGATCCTCGGGTCTGGCAGCTGGCCCGAGTGGAGAAAGGAGATGGAGCTGGGGGTGCAAGCCCAGCATCACCACTCGCAGAATAAAGCATTTGCACAAAATATGATGGGCTCGACTCCTCCCACCCCGCTGTCTCAGGGCCCAGCCTGCTTCTCTGGGTGTGTCTGCTTTCCTCTCCCTGGGGATGGGAGCATTGCCCTGCTGGTAAATGTAGCCGGAAAGCCAATTCCACCCAATCTCAGACACTCTGGCTCAACACCTCTGCCCGAGGCCGTCCAACCTGCCCAGCGCTGACCAGAATAATCAAAATAATCCGTCTTGTCACCAAGACTTAGGAACACAGCAGGGAGTGTGGCGACGGCCCCTCCAGGGTGTGAAACCAATGCCAGGAACTCAGGGGCCAGCCTGGCCTCCAGCATCATCCGGGAGTCACTGGGAACCATCCTCCACGTGATACCCTCCGGGCACCAGCCTGCAGGGAGGCCCAATTCCCTGCCTAACCTGCCCGCTCTGGGTGCTGACTGGAGGAGGGGCCTTTCAGCCCCTGTGCTCTGGGACCCTGGGCTGGGGTCTGTGTGACCCTAGGGTTGTGAGCTGCAAACCACCTGGAGCTACACTTGCCTCCCTGGATGGACGACAGTCCCTCTGCCGGTGGCTGCTCTGTCCCGCTGTACTTTCTTCTCTCCCCTCCTCTCCTGGTCTCTGTGCTCTGCTCTGTCATTTTTCCTTCGCCTCATCTCTCTCTGTTCCTCTCACCCAATCTTTCTGCCTTCTCTCCACTCCTCTCCCCTTCTCTCTCTCTCTCATTTCTCCTGGGGTTTTCTTTTGGCCTTTGCGTCTCTCCAGTATTCTTTTCCTCTCCCCACATTTCTCATCTTGGGAAAGCAATCCTTTGCCCAAAATATATTTGGTTTGATTTTGAGCCTCTGCCCCATTCCTCCAAGCCATCCACCCAGCCCTTTCTTCTCCGGGTCCCCGCTCGTTCCCCACGCCTCTTCCCGGTTCCCTACATCCCCTCCTCCCCCTCAGGCCTCAGCTTTCTCCTGACAGATGGGAGGGCAGTGAGCACTCCCTCTTTAAAACAACATTTAATCGCCGTTTTCTGTTCTTGGACATCAAAGCTGGAGCTTAGGCGCTGCGCTGGGGTCGCAGTGCGCGGTCTGTGAGGGAGAGGAGGTGAGTGAATAGGGGCTGGGCTGAATGGGCTTTGTGTAGCCGCTGGGGTCCGCCTGCTTTACATGCTCTTTGACCCAGATATGATCTCATGGAGAGAAAGGGGCCCTGGCCAGGCCAGCCTGAGAACGCTCCCTGGCCTAACTCAATCCCCCAGCCCGCCCCCTGCCCACCCCCCGCCAGCCCAGGCGCAGCTGCCCTCTGCCCCAGTCCTCCAAGATGGGCAGCCTCCTCCAGGACCGGACTTGCCAAGAGGGCGCTCTGCTGGGGTCCGAGGAGGGGCCGGGCCGCCGAGGGAGGGGGCTGCATCCCTCTTGGATGCATCTCCAGGGACTTAGGTGGGATCCCACCCAGCCCCACACCGAGGCACGACGTCCCTGCCTGGCCGAGGCTCCTGGGGTTCTGGCGGGCACTGGGGTCACACGTATCAGCCTTAACAGCTCTCCTTCCAGCCGCTCTGAGGGGCCCCCCTCCCACCAGAGGTGGGAGAGCCCAGGGGCAGAGCCAGCAGAGACTTGCTAAAGACTCCAGCAAGTTGCGGCAGGTGGGCAGACAGATGTCCAGCTGAGTCCAAGGCCACAGCCTTCTCCATCCAGCTCAACACTGCCAGGGCTCCCCACCTGGCTGCCCCGGAGCCCCTCACACCGCCCCCCCCACCAGGAAGGGGAGAGAACAGAGAGGTACTGACCCCAGGTCCTCTCCCTCCCTGTGTCCATCCTCTGCTTTGCGGCTGCCAGAGGGATTTCCCAGAAATGCAAATAGCATCATGTCACTCCTTTGATTAAAGTCCCTCATTACTCTTCAGATGGAATTCAGACTCCTGAACAAGGCTTACAAGACCCTCCATGATAAAAACCCCTGCCCACCACCCCAGCCTCATCTCAGGATCACCGCCCCCTGCAAGTGTCCCCAGCCACCCCCCACCCTGTGCTCCTGACCGCAGATGGTTTCCGGAAGACACCGAGCTCGTCCCCTGTGGGCCTTTGCGTGTGCTGTTTCCTCTTCTAGGAACTGCATCACCGCTACACACTCACCTCCCTTTGGTCTCAGCTTCTCATTGTTCAGGTCTCAGCGCAAACCCTAGTCTCTCAGGAAAGCTTCCCCTGGTCGCCCTGAGGCTGAATTCGGTGCCCCTCTGGTCCCATTGTCCTAGTGCGCTGTGATCACCCACTTTCTTAACCGTCACCATTAACCCAACGTTAAGTTCCCTGAGAGCAGGAATTGTGTGTTGTGTATCTTCATATTCCCAGAGCCTAGCGCTGTCTGGCACACAGTCGGCACCCAATAAATCTTTGTTGAATAAACAGATGGGAGAAAGACGGGGAGAAAGAGGGAAGGAGAGGCAGTTAGTATCAGGGGCTGAGGTCGGAGTTGCCAGGGACAGTGGAACTGGGTAAGTAAATGCACATCACCTGCCATCCGGGCACCTCCACGCGTGCGTGTCCCTGGCTGCGTACAGACCTCAGCAGAGGCGGCCCTGCCTCCCCTCACACGTGCCCATGTCAGTTCACAGAGACGCCTGAAGTGTGATTGTCATGTGCAAAGGGAGGAGCCAGCCCAGGATCGCAGCGCATCTCAGGCAGGGAGCCGCCTGGGCATCGCTCTGTGTGCATGGGGGTGTGTGTGTGTGTGTGCACGTGTACATGCGTGTGTAGACACCTGGTCCCGGGCCATGATGGGGGGGCCAGCCCCCAACTTTCTCTGTGGCTCTGGACCCCGCCATCCCCACCCACAGCCCTCGCCCCTCGTGGGCTGGCAGGAGGGGGGGCTCCTCTCTGGGCTATGTTTTCTGCTCCCCCGGGGGCGTCTCAGTGAAAGTGAACTCACTCATTTAAACCTGACTCTGCAGCCCTGCAGCCCCCTGCAGCGCTAATTACCCTGTAGTTCTAAACTGATTGCTGTACACTAAGCTTGAGCCCTCCTTTACTTATTTACTGACTACATTAATAGCAAAGCTGCTGCTTTCTGCTGCTCACGACTGTACCGGCTGGCTGCACCCGACGTTCTTCTGCCTCTCCCCAGGGGGCGGGTGCAGAGATGCAGCCTGGCACCCAGCCCCCAAGTCTGTCCCCTCATGGAGCCCCCAGGACTGGACAACAATGAGAAAGTCATGGCCTTCGCCCTACGTACTCCCTGACCCAAGGGAGAGGCTCCTTCCTTGGTTCTGATTCTTCAGTAGGGCAGGAGCACTCGACACCCCTCCACGCACCCCCAGAGGGATCTGCTACCTGGGGGACTCTTGGAAGCCTCCCTTCTGTCTTCACAGCTCCTGTGAGGTGCTGAGCACTGGCCACATTTTACAGATGGGTAAACTGAGCCTGTGACTCTAAGCGGTCGGTGGTGAAGGTGGGGCTTGAAGCCAAGACTTCTCATTCCATCAGCTCTGTGCTTTCCTCCCCGCCAGGCCGCCTGTCCAGGAGATGTCCTCCCCTGGGTGTCCCAACCCACCCAGGTTTGACAATTTCCTTTCAGGTGTATGTTCTCACAGCTTCCACTCCTTGTAATGAGGCGGGAAGTCCTGTGTTGAATCAAAGCCTCTATCTCCCGGCTTCTTCTGCCTCGTTCACATTCCTGCCCAGAATTTGCTGGAAACTTGGGCACGAGAGCCTTTCCTTCACTCTCAGTAGCCTTTCCCAGGGCAGACCTAAGTCCACCCTCGGCCACAGGCCCACCCCCTCCACCACTCACGCCTGGGCAGGTCTGGAGAGCGGGGCCAGCTGCAGGCTTCTGCAGGGTAGTGTCACCATGCTGCCTGGCACTGTCTGCTTCTCTGAGTGCCCTCAAGTCCCATGAGGCAGAGCTGGGCCCTGGCCTTGGGGCCTGGCAGCATTTTGAAGCCCAGATGGGCCCCATCAGGGTGCAGCATATGGACCCGTGGAATCAAGGATCCAGCTCTGCTCTGATTGACAGCGTGATGGCTGCTGTGCTGGGCACCCCCTAAGGAACAGGGGCAGCTGAGTTCTGGCTGAAAGAACCTGATGTCGAGAGTCAAGAGAACCTGAGTCTGAGGCCAGTCTGCCATTCACTGTGTGACCTTGACTGTCACTCAAAACTGCTCTGAGGTCCTTTTTCCTCAACTGTAAAATGGGGTACAGTAATGCCTGCCTGCCCTGTCTACCTTCAGGACATTGTCAGCTGAAGCAGGCATGTGAATCAGCTTTCTAAACGCCACAGTGCTATAAAAATGAAAGCAATAAATTGGCGGGGTAGGCGGACAGGCTCAGGGCTGGCCTGAAATGGGGGGCCGGTGGCCTAGACATTCATTTCCAGGGCTGGAGGGAGCCCTCACAACCAGGACCCAGGAGCCTCTGCTGGCATCACTGGGACTCTGTCACCACCTAGTGGACACTAGCTGCAGGTGCCTCTACTGCTCTGGCAGGTCTGGAAAGGCGCTGGGAAAGCACATCCCCTTGTAAGGGACTTTGGTTCCTTTGGGGTCCCTGCTATACCAGGTCGGGCTGCGTAAGGGGAAAATGTGGTCCAGATTTACGCCAGAAAAGAACCACCTTAAACTATTCGGGAGAAAGTTCACTTGCACTTTCCAGAAGTTCTCCTGAGTCAATGTTTCTATCCTGACCCTTTTTCTCCCAGCTGTGCCCCTACTGACCAACTGGCCTTGTCAAATCCTGCTCCTCCCATCCCAAAAGGCTGGATGGGAAGATGCTGTCAGCCAGCCCAAACCCCAGGGATCCATGGGGCCTCATCTTACACTGAGGGAAGATCAGCTTCGGGGAAATCCAGCTCCTCAAAAGCTTTGCTACTGGGAGAGAGGCAGGCAGGCCAAGGGAGGGGTACACAGGAGCTCAGGGGGCCCCAGCTCCATCACTGAGGGCCTGAGAGGTGACAGCAGGAGGTGGGGGCAATGGGACCAACTCTTACTTCCTGAGAACCTTCAGAGAGCCTAGGAAAGCCATAATGGAAGGCTGCTAAAGTCAGCTCCTGTCTCTAACTAGAACTTCCCTTTTAATACAGCAGGTGAGCCCATGCCTGTCCCCAAACCCTCCACAGAATTCTCCAGGAGGCAGTGGACTCTCCCATGCCTTGGACATTTGGGTCTACAAATGATTTGATTGGAAGTGGTCTTAGGCCAGGTCATTATGTCTCTCTCCACGCCTCTTGGCACCTCTGGCCATCTCAGACGGATTCAACTGAATGGTTTGGAAGACCCTTCCCAACGCTAAACTTCAAGATTCTATGTCTCTTGCCAACTGGAAAGATCCTCAGAGCAAAGGATACCTCTGGCTCCACGTCACCTGTTAGCACTTGTTTAAGAAGCAGCATTTCACTTGAGTTTCTCCCTCCACCTGGATCAGTGTGAGGGCCAGCTTAGAGTGAGATTCTAGTGACACTAGGTGGTGAGAAGGGGGAAATGCATGCATGATGGTTGGTCTGATGGGCAGAGAAAGGAAAAGGCTTTTCCTAATAAATCCCCATCTGGGAAGGGAGGGAGCCACAAAGTGGTGGGAGTAGGGGTAGGGGTGGGGATTGGACCATGCAAGTTTAATTTGATTGATATCCACCTTATTCTCAGAAATCTCTTGCCATTTAGCCTTCTTCCTTAACACTGGTTATCCCAAGCCCTGGCACTTGACCTTTCCCTTAATTCCCCGGAGCACAGCTGAGACCAGCCTGGAACATTTAAATTAGATTTCTCGGAAGTCTCAAGGACAACGAAAGAAAATAAGCACCAAGAACAACACAACATTAGCCCAGATCTCTGCCCGCCTGCCTGCCTGCCTTCATGAGACCAGGCCATCTTTAATCCCTACGACCAAGAAGCCCAATAAAGTGAGACCCAGAGTGACGCGTCTAATGGATTTTCTGTCCATCCTCCTATCAAAGGTCAACTGCTCCTCCTGGCCTCTGGGTCTCATCCTCCCTATCTTTCCAAACTCTTTGCTTCCATACTTTTCTCTCTTCGGCATCCATTTCTCCCTTTCAACCAAATTATTCCCATCAGCTTTACAAATACCTGCCATTTTAACAAACTTTCCCTGACCCAACATCCCTCTTTAGTTAACACCCAAATCCTCCTTCTTTGAACAGCAAAATTCTAGAGAGAGCTGTCTGTACACACTGTCTTCTTTCATTTTTCTTACAACATTTTCTGATCTGGGTTTTATATCTTTTACTCCATTGAAATTGTCTTATCAAGGTCATCAGCAGCTCCATCTTCCAAAATATTGATACCATGGCTACTTTGCTGTCTTCACTTTGCTTGATCTCTCTCAGCAGCTTTCTAGATCCCTGGCTCCTTTTGGAAACGCTACTCTCCTGGTTTTACCCCCTACCCTAAGGGCTGCTACTTCTCAGTCTCATTGGCTGGCTCCTTCATCTTCCTCTACTGAACTTTGGATATTATATTAGACTGTCTCCGAATGCTTCCCTGATCCTCTGACCTTAACTATATACTTCTCCCTGTGGTGTCTACTTCTGTCATTTTTACACGTGCTAATGACTCCCAAATTTTTCTCTCTCATCTTGAGTTTTCCACTGAGTTCCAGACGCAGCTGCTTAGCTGACACATACATTTTAATGTCGAGCAGGCGTCTCAAACGTACCATGCCTTTTTCAGAAGCCCTGTCCACACATAGCCATGCCTGTCTCCTCCACTGGGGATGTAGGATAATGCTAGCTGCTATAACAAACAGATCCAAAGTACACAATGCCTCAAATATAATAGAAGTTTATTTCTCACTCCTTCAGCTATCCAAGGTAGATGTTTTCGGTTGGCAGGTGGCTCTTCTCTACATCCTGTGGTTCTGCCATCCCTGGAGGTCCTGTCATCCTCTTCATCTTCCAGAAGAAGGGGAGACAGAGTTTGAAGGGGACGTGCCAGCTTTTTAAAAACCTTGGCCCACTAGTGATATGTATCTTTCCTGCTTTCATTCCCTTGGATTGTACTCCATCACATGGCCACATCTAACTGCAAGGGGGACAGGAAAATGTCTTCCAGCTACGTTCAGAGGAAGGAGAGATTGAGTGTTGGTGAAGAACTAGCGATTTCTGCCACAGTCCGTCCTTCTGGTCAACAAATATCTGTTTACACTCTTCTTCCCACACTTGGAACATTCTCACTCCCGAAGAGAAATAACCTCAAATTCCATCCTGTCGTTGTATCTGTTTCAAAATTTGTGGGTCTCTGGGTGACGCGCAGTCCTCACCATCAGTTCTTTGAACGAAAAGCAAGTTACCTGTATCCCACCCCCATCCACGGGTATACAGCTAAAATAAATGACAGCAGTCCCATGCTGGGCAGCGTGGAAACACTTAGTAAAACCACTTTCTGCAGTAATCAGTTTTCTGCCCTTTCTTGGTATAAATTAAGGTTATATTTCTCTTGCAGTTAGGTGTGGCCAAGTGACTCATTTCTAACAATCATGTGAGCAGGGGTCATTTGTATTATTGTTGGGAAGAGGTTTGTAAAAGGAAGTATCCCCTGCATCACTTTCCTAAGGCTATCATGACAAGTTGCCACAACTTGAGGGCTTCAACCAACAGAAACTTGTTTTCTCACAGGTGTAGAAGCCAGAAATCCAAAACCAAGGTGTCAGTAGGGCCACATTCCCTCTGAAGACTCTAGGGGAGGATTTTTTTCTTGTCTCTTTTAGCCCCTGGGGCTCCTGGCATTCCCTGGCTTGTGGCAGTATCCCTGGCTCTGTCTTTACCTGGCCTTCTTCCCTGTGTGTCTCTGTGTGTTGTTTCTGTCTCTTTTAAGGACATTCTCATTGGATTTCGGGTCCTCCCTAATCCACTATGAGCTCATCTCAATCCTTACCTTAACCACATCTGCAAAGACCCCATTTCCAAGTGAGGTCATATGCTGAGGTTACAGTGGACATGAATTTGGGGAAGACACTACAGCCTCCTTTACAATAAAATCCAATCCACTACAGCCTCCTTTACAATAAAAATCGCCTTTTACCATGGGAAGAATGGGACACATCCAAGTCCGTAGTCCACAGGGACGGTGGAGCCCTTGTACACAGATACTCATGAAGACCCCCTGCCCTGGCAATGGGGAAAGTTCTGAATCTCCGGTCTGGGAGGAATACCCTTGTCCATCTCTGAAACCCCTGGCTCCACCCTCTTGGAAATCATTTCTTGACTGTTATGTGTCCTGGTCTGAAGTGGGTTCTGGGAGGTGGGCCTCCCTCAGGACAGCACAGCTTTCACCACCAGCCTGATTCCTACTTGTACAAGTTCAGGGGCTGAGTGTAATTTTAAGCTCCAACCTTCCAAGGCCTTTACTGGAACAGGTTCATAGGTTTTTTTTGGCAATTCAATTTCTTAAAAAACAACCTTTAGGTCTATTTACTTCCAATCCATTCCTCATGCTGGTAACCACACCCAAAATTCTTTCCTACACATAGTTGTCAAAACTGCTTTTATCATTGGTATTATTATTAGTAATTTTTCTTCTTCCTCAAATCCAAGCCTCCTTGTCAACTTCCTAGTGGCTCCCTTGGGGCCATCTGAAAGAGCTGGCTTGGGTGGAATCATAACACTCTTAATTTGATGTTTGTCACGGAAATGAATCCCTTTATAAGAGAATTTTTAATAATGAGGCTTTATTTCTTGAAGCCTTTTCCAGTCTTATTTCCTGTAATTATTCAATACATAGGGCATAGCAACAGTCAACTTACCTACATCCAAAAAAAAAAAAAAGCAAACACACAAATGTCTGGATACACCTTATTTTCTTTTATTTCCTCTTGGAAACTTGCCATTTTTTCCCTGAACTCATCTCAGTAATATCTTGCTACAAATGCTGGAGTATAACCTACATACACTACCATTCTGGTCCTTTCCCCAAAGTTTCTCTTAGAGCTATAGGCTCAGTATATATTTGGTCTGTCTTTCAAGTCATCACAAGCAAGATTTTTCCTAATTGTACTATTCCTGCCTACCATGGGACTACATCTTTCTAGCCAGCCATACCTCTCTCCTTGCTGGCCACTGTCTACTTCCCTGACCCATCTTCTCCCACTTGCCTTTACCAGTGTATCCAGCCTCACTGCCTTTTATCTCTTCCCAGACAGAACAGGTTTTTGCCTATGCTGTTCCCTCTGCCTAAATCTTTGCTTGGCTGCCTCCTTCACCTATAATTCAGGTCCTGGCTCAAATACTGCCTCTTAGTGGGGTCTTCCCAGACTGTCCCATTTAAGTTTGTTTCTTCATAGCATTTACCACTGTCTGATATTACCTTCTTTACCCACTCTCCTTGCACGTGGGCTATGTGAGAACCAGGATCCTGTTGGCTGTGTTTGCCACTGCATCGTTAGTGTTAAGAACTGTGCTTGCCACACAACTGTTATGACAACAAATGCCAATATTAATATCCTACTCTGTGCCAGATACCATTTTATCCCTTTGTTGAAAACTTCTTAATGAAAAGTTTCAAAGATACACAAAAGTAGAATAATATGATGAACCTCATAAAGCCCATCACCCAGATTCAACGTTATCAAGATTTGGCCACACTCGCTTCTTCTTTCTTTCCTTCTTTCTCCTTCTTTCACTTCTCTTTCCTTTTCTTTGTTTCTGTTGAAGTATTCTACAGAAAATCTCAGGCATCATGTCATTTCCCTTCTCTGCCCCACTACATCCTTCAGTGTCTACTTTTTTAAAAAATGAATTTTCTTGATAAATAACAAGGTCCTACTGTATGGCACAGAGAACTATATTCAATATCCTGTAATAAACCATAATGGAAGACAATATGAAAAAGAATATGTATATATATATGTATGACTGAATCACTTTGCTGTATACCAGACAGCAAACATTGTGAATCAACTATACTTCAGTTTTAAAAAAAAAAATTTTTCTTATGTAACTTCAATGCCATTTGTATGCCTTAAAAAATTAGAAATGATTTCTTGGTATCATCACTCAGTCCATATTCATATTTCCCTGATTGCCTCAAAAATAACTTTTAAATGTTGATCTGTTTGAATTAAGAGCCAAACTAGGTCCAAACATTGCATCAGTTTGTTATTTCTCTTAAATCTCCTTCCCACCTGCCCTGCTGCTGACCTGTTGAAGAAAGGGGTGATTATTATTAACTTTTCAGTTATGAGATGATGAGGGCCCAAAATGGGGCTGGATGATAGGAGTGAAAAGGAGGAAATGTTCTGAAGAGACTTTGTGGAGTAGGGTCATCTGGTCGACCCTACTTTAGGTCCATAGAGTGGTGATACCACTGCCCGCTCAGAAGCACTCAGGAGCTATGAGAGTAACAATCGCCTTGCTCCCTCTTACAGGGTCCCTGGTGTGACGGCTGAAAGGAACCCTCAGATCAGCTAACTGTATCTCGTGTTTTAGTCCCTTGCCCAGCCTCTCCCACCTGAACAGAACATCTGTACAATTCTCCCACTTCTTCACAAAATTCCCTCTTTATCTTGCAGCCTCTGAAGCTTGTCAGTCACTGTACTTGCTGTGGTTCCCACACCAGCTGTGCACCAAAACTCATGGAGTTTTTTCTGCTTATTTAAAAATACACTCAAATATCTGGTTACCTATCCCAGACCTTCCGAATGAGAAGCTGTAGGTGTGGTACCTGGGAATATGTATTTTCAAACCACTTTCTGGATGATCATGATGCTAATTTCAACAGCCAGATCATCTTAGAGTCTGTATCCATTGACAGCTTTTATTTTCATGGGTAATATTTTCCTGCTTTTTGGCCTATGTAGTGATTTTTTTGTTGTAGGCTAGATATTGTGGGTGATCTATCTGAAGGAGTCTGGATTATGCTGTTTTCCTTTAAAGAGCGTTGTGTTTTGTTTTGGTGGGTAATTAACTTATCAGAGACTTTCCTTGCCCCGTCAAGGCTTGGTTTTAGGCTTTGTTAGGGTGAGTCTAAAGTAGCCTTTATTTTAGGGCATAATCCTTCTTCCCAAAGCAGAACTTTCTAGTGTCTCAGCTGAAGACTGAGACAGTACATCCTGTAACAAGAAGATCTCTCCACTCTGGCTTGAACACTGACTTGCAGCATCATGTGATCTCTAATATTTCCATTCTACTCTCAACTCTATAGCAGCCAGTTTCTTACAAAGTCTCACCCTGTGCATGTGCAGCCTGTTTGTTGACCAAAAACTGACAGGCAACCCTTGTTATGGGTTAAATTGTGTTCCCCCAAAAGATACGTTGACGTCTGAACCCCTAACACTTCATAATGTGACCTTTATTTGGAAATAGGGTCTTCATAAAGGTAATTAAGTTAAAATGAGGTCATCAGAGTGAGGTCATCTATCAAATCCAATAGAAGTGGTGTCCTTTATAAAAAAAAGACATTGAACACAGAGACATATGCACAAAGAGAAAGCCATGTGAAAATGAAGGGAGAGATCAAGGTGATACATCTTCAAGCCAATGAATGTCAAAGATTGACAGTAAACCACCGGACACCAGTGGGGAGGCATGGAACACATTCTCCCTCACGGCTCTCAGAAGAAACCAACCCCACTGACACCTTGATTTCAGACTTCCAGCCTCCAGAGTTATGAGAGAATAAATTTCTGTTGTTTAAGCCACCCAGTTAGTGGTACTTTATTATGACAGCCCTGGCAAATGAATACATGCCCACATAGACTTCTGGAGCCCCCTCTATATGACTTCCTCCTCCCTGACAGCCAGCCCCACGAGTTCCATTTGCTCTAATAGCAGCTCTAAACTCGGATTTCGCTTTCTCAGCTCAGCAGGACTGTTGGACTCTTCCTGGTTTCCAGCTTCTTGTGCTCACTTTATGTGTTTTCCTTCTCTGAGGGCTTGCAGCTGTGTACTATCTATTGTCCAAAGCCTTAAAACAGTTGTGTCATTTTGTCTAGTTTTGTAGCTGGTTACGGTGAAAGGCAACTCCAGTATTTGTTACTGGCCAGAAGTGAAATTTCTTTTCTTTTCTTTTAATATTTATTTATTTATTTGGTTGCACCAGGTCTTAGTTGTGGCAGGCGGGCTCCTTAGTTGCGGTTCCAGGGCTCCTTTAGTTGCGGCTCGCTGGCTCCTTAGTTGCGGCACAGGGGCTCCTTAGTTGTGGCATGAGAACTCTTGGTTGAGGCACGCATGTGGGATCTAATTCCCTGACCAGGGATTGAACCTGGGCCCCCCTGCATTGGGAGCATGGAGTCTTATCCACTGCAGCACCAGGGAAGTCCCCAGAAGTGAAATTTCTGTTCTAAGTTCTTCGAATCAACTCATTTAATCTTCTCAACAACTCCATGAGGTAAGTTACTGTCTTCATGAGTTCCAGATTAAAAAAACAGAGGCAAAAAAGAAAAAAAAGGTGAAATAACGTGTCCAAGGATACATCTTATAAATGGTGGAGCTAGATTTTGAATCTAGACAGTTTAGCTGCAGAGTCTATGCTCTTAAACATTAACCTATTATCTGACATAATAGGTGTTCAATGAATGCATTTTCAATAAGTGAATATATGACTGTTTCTTCTAACTTTTACCATTTAGCCTTCTGTTCCACCTGCTTAGGAAAATTCCAACATTAAATCAACCCACTATCTTCACTTTTCCTGCACCCAGACTTTTAAGCACTCTGGAGAAAACCACCTTCTGGGAAGAATGAACTCCTACCCGGTTTTCCAGGTTTTTGAAAATACCTAATAATTCTGTATGTCTCTAGTCTTTGCCCTCCATTTGCTGTTGGTTCTCACCTCAAATTTCAAATATCTGTACCTCCATACTTGTTATTTTCAGAAAAAAATACAATTTCCAGCCGTGAACTCTTAGTTTCTTGCTCATTCCTATCAGTCTGACTTGTATTGGCACCCATCCTTGCCTTTCCTCTACTGTCAAAATATTTAACATTTCTATTTCTATCTAAGGCTCATCCACTTTTAGCTGCTGCCCACTGTCTTTCTTCCCTTTCACAGCCAAGCTTTTGAAGTGTTGTTTAAATCCTGTCTGCATTTCTTCATCTCCCTTTCACCGAGCTCAATCTGGCTTCTGTACTTATTACTTCGTTCATTTATTAATGTTAGCTTTTATTTTTATCAATTTCATCCTTTTGCTTTCTTTAAATGTATTGATTCTTTTTTTTAATTAATTTATTTTATTTTTATTTATTTACTTTTGGCTGTGTTGGGTCTTCGTTGTGGCGCGCGGGCTTCTCATTGCAGTGGCTTCTCTTGTTGCGGAGCACGGGCTCTAGGCACACGCGGGCTTCAGTAGTTGTGGCTGGTGGCCTCTAGAGCGCAGACTCAGTAGTTGTGGCGCACGGGCTTATTCGCTCTGCGGCATGTGGGATCTTCCCGGACCAGGGCTTGGACCCATATCCCCTGCATTGGCAGGTGGATTCTTAACCACTGTGCCACCAGGGAAGCCCCATATTGATTCTTTTTTAATTCCTTAGTTTAAATGCTTAATTCATTATTTGTTCTATCTATCAATATAAATATTTAAGATCCCCTTTTGCACACTTCCCCTGCTTTATCTGTGTCTTATAGATTCTTATCTGCAGAATTCCTTTCTATATAGTTTCTTTTTTCTTTTTTCTTTTTTTCTATAGAGTTTAAAAATTTTGTTTTTGTTTTCTCATTATTCCAAAAGTGTTTATCAGAAAATTTAAAAATTTTCTGTATGGTAGAGTCTCTTGTTTTCTAGTTTTGTAATTAGTATCTATTTTATGGCATTTTAAACAGAGTATATTATTTTATATTATTTCTACTTTGGGGAAATTTCTCTGTGGTTTTATATACAGTCAATTTTTGAATATTCCATGGAAAACTTAAAAAAAAAGATTTACTTTCTGTTTCAGATTACAGAGTTCAACATATTAAAAAAAAACAAATTTGTATTATTAATTATATTTTTATTTCTCCTCTATCCTTATTTATTTAGGAAACCCTGAACATAGGAAACTGTGCCCGTTCTGTGAGTATGGGCTAGAAAGTGTTGAGACTTGTCCCTATTCTCAACACGGTGCAGGAGAAGGAGAGATGTGATGGTTTCACAGCCCAGAACATCCCAAGGAACAGAAGAGTGATTTCCCTTGCTCCTGAGTGGGGAATGGAAATGGGGCAGAGAGAGAGATACAGGCATGGAGGTTGAGAAAAGAGGATGTTGCAACCTTTGTTAATCAGTGATCTGGGACCAGATTATACAGCGTAATCTCAGTGGGTGCCAGGAGCATGGACAAAAATAAGTGCCAGCCCCTGTGCCTGGCACCAAGTAAGTTCCCCACTCCCACCCCTGGTGAAGGAAGGCTCTAGGTGATTGAGATATAATGTCTACCACCCATTTCCATGGGACTTGAAGAAGAAATTCAGTTCAGTCATAGAACAATTTTGCACACTCATCCCACAACATCTGTAGCTCCAGCTGAGATCTCTCTATGAGTTCCAGACTTCTATCCAGGTTATATTAGATTTTTCTGTTTCAAGTTGAGCATGCTCAAAATGAAACCCATCTCCTAGTGTCTTCTCACCCTCCTCACTCCTCAACTAAAACCCATTCTTCTTCTTGTCTTCCCTGTTTTACTAAATATTATCAACATTCGTTCAGTTGTCTAGGACAGAAACCAGGGTGTTGTGTTGGGGGGTGTAGTTCAGAAAATGCTAAAACTTAAAAGCCAACTAAGGCATCTCCATCCTATTATCACTCATCTATACTGGGGCTTCACTGGCGATTTAGTTTAAAAAATGCTTTTTAAATGGTTTGAAAAATCACTGTAGAAGAGGATGCAGTAAATGGAGCAAAAGAGACTAGAAACCCTTCCGTACAAGCCAAAGCCACTGAAAAGCCTGGGGGCTGGGGTAGGGAATTGGAGAGATGAGTGTGACAGAGGTGAGTGGCCAAAGGGAGGCAGGTTCAGGAAACGACCTTCATTGGCTGTTTTGGTCTTCATCCCAGTGTGTGTTCTGGAGGGATGGGGAAGGACGAAGCCTGAGCCCCATCAAGAAGGGCCCAAGGGGACTTCCTTGGTGGCGCAATAGATAAGAATCCGCCTGCCAATGCAGGGGACACAGGTTCGAGCCCTGGTCCGGGAAGATCCCACATGCCGCGGAGCAACTAAGCCCGTGCACCACAACTACTGAGCCTGCGCTCTAGAGCCCACGAGCCACAACTACTGAGCCCGCGAGCCACAACTACTGAAGCCCGCGCGCCTGGAGCCCGTGCTCCGCAACAAGAGAAGCCACCGCGATGAGAAGCCTGCGCACCACAACAAAGAGTAACCCCCGCTCACCGCAAATAGAGAAAGCCCGTGCACAGCAACGAAGACCCAACGCAGCCATAAATAAATAAATAAATAAACAAACAAATAAATAAATAAATTTATGGGAAAAAAACAAAAAAAAAGAAGGGCCCAGGGAATCAGATTGCCTGCTGCTCCTTCCTGGACAAAGCTTACTGCTCTCCATGGCCCTTCAGGAATCCGAGGAGCCTGATGTCCATCAGGAGAAATTTGAACCCATGTCCTACCAGGACTACTTCAAGATGAACCAGGATCCCTTGGGTGATGAAGTCCTCCACCTCCTGCTAAAACACTACAATGTCACTTTTTTTTTTTTTTTAATATATTTATTTATTTATTTTTTGGCTGTGTCGGGTCTTCGTTGCTGCACGCGGGCTTTCTCTAGTTGTGGTGAGCGGGGGCTACTCTTCGTTGCGGTGCGTGGGCGTCTCATTGCGGCGGCTTCTCTTGTTTTGGAGCACCGGCTCTAGGCGCGCAGGCTTCAGTAGTTGTGGCACACGGGCTCAGTAGTTGTGGCTCACGGGCTCTAGAGCGCAGGCTCAGTAGTTGTGGCACACGGGCCTAGTTGCTCCGCGGCATGTGGGATCCTCCCGGACCAGGGCTCGAACCCGTGTCTCCTGCATTGGCAGGCAGACTCTCAACTGCTGCGCCACCAGGGAAGTCCTACAATGTCACTTTTAAACCAGGTGCAGGTCTCCTTCACCTCTGAGGGGAGAGATGGGGGAGTGTGGGAGGAGGGGTGGCCATGCAACTTTTAAATCAGATGCTGGTCTTCTTTAATCGTAGGGCAGGCTTAGGGTGGGTCTGGAGAGGGGTGGCCAGACCATGAGCAGCAACTTTGGATCTTCAGAGTATGTGGAACTCCCCTACGGGAAGACTTTAGATACACTTGATGTATGTATGGTACATGGTGGGATGCCCTCAAAGTTTGTGAGGTCAGACTTTCTCCTCCCATAAAATCTAAGAGCTGTGGTCTCTGGTGGCCCTGAGTGGGCCTGTCTTCTCCCTCTCACTGGCTAAAGAAACTACAAGGGCATCAGAAAGCGTAGAAAGCCTTGCTCCAAATTCAGCATTACCACTCTTCTGCCTGCTT
Source organism: Eschrichtius robustus (assembly GCF_028021215.1). Classification (NCBI taxonomy): domain Eukaryota; kingdom Metazoa; phylum Chordata; class Mammalia; order Artiodactyla; family Eschrichtiidae; genus Eschrichtius; species Eschrichtius robustus. The sequence continues at coordinate 18,215,321 of NC_090834.1, read as the reverse complement.
ACCACGGTAGCCCATGAAAACAGGTGCTAGGCCAGCTGGACCACTAAAATCAAATAATGGGTATCTTTTCATCATTCACATGAGAATAAAACATAACCTGATAGCCAGAATTTTCCCAATTAAAATTTTCTGCCATCAAATTTTCTTAAGCCTTTGATGCCTGCTTCAATTTATTTGCTACTGTACCCTACGAATACAACAACAAACAGACAAACATAATGTAGCAGCAGAACCCAGGAGCAAGTGAGCAGGCTAAGTTTAGCAGTCAGCTAAGACCCCTGGGTCCAGCTCGTTTTCTCTCCTCTCAGCCTTGTTGTTTATCTTGGAAGCCCCTTGCCAGGGTCCAAATGCTACTGATATTTTGTGTCAACACAATCTCTCGTGGCTGAAGAGAAGCAAGACAGGAAGGGAAGACCAAGGGCTCTGTAAGCAGGCCCTGAAATCTCCTTTTAGTCCCCATACTGCCAAGCGAGTTTCTGGAATACAGTTGGTACTCAATAAATGTTTGCTGATTGCTCTTTGGAATGTTACAGATTGTCTCAGTGGGGCCATAGGGCACGTCAACAAAGAGTGCTTGGAATAGGGAAACCAGTATACTCAGGAATGTGATTAGATTTCTTCTCTGGACACTTCTTTTTTTTTTTTTTTAAAGTATTGTCCCCACCCCAGATCTACAGAGTCAGAGACTCTGAGGGTGAAGCCCAATAATCTTGGGGTTTTTTTTGTTTTTTTTTTTAAATTAATAGCTACTCTATTTATTTATTTATTTATTTATTTATTTATTTATTTTTACCTGTGTTGGGTCTTCGTTTCGTGCGAGGGCCTTCTCTAGTTGCGGCAAGCGGGGCCACTCTTCATCGTGGTGCGGGGGCCACTCTTCATCGCGGTGCGCGGGCCTCTCACTATCGCGGCCCCTCCCGTTGCGGGGCACAGGCTCCAGACGCGCAGGCTCAGCAGTTGTGGCTCACGGACCCAGTTGCTCCGCGGCATGTGGGATCTTCCCAGACCAGGGCTCGAACCTGTGTCCCCTGCATTAGCAGGCAGACTCTCAACCACTGCGCCACCAGGGAAGCCCTCTGGACACTTCTTTACAGTGGTAAATTGGCAGGTGAAATGTCAAAGCTGGTTCTCTAACACCCAGCCACCAAACAAACTCCCCTGCTCCTAACACTTCCCTCCTTCCAAAACTCTCCATGCTCAGTGAGCGGGGGCGGTTAGTGCAGGCAAAGTTCCCAGTCCTGGAGTTTACATTCCCAGATGGTCGACTCCCTGTAGCCTCTCCCACTGGGACAAGGAAAGTGGAGCCTTTTGGGAAATGTGGACCTCAGAGCCCTGCCTTGGTACTGATGATTCAGAACATTCCTGTTCTAAAACAGGTGGGTTGGAAGGAAAACTCCTGATTGACCTCAGCTCTGGGCCCACCATCTACCAGCTCCTCTCTGCCTGTGAGTCTTTCAAAGAGATCATTGCCATCAACTACCCAGACAAAAACTGCCAGGAGCTGGAGAAGTGGCTAAAGAAGATGCCAGGGGCGTTTGACTGGTCTCGGTGGTGAAATATGTGTGTGAGCTTGAGGGGAACAGGTAAGGGGGTTATTGTTTGTTTTTGAGTCTCCGTGATACCAGGAGCTTCACTTAGCTCCCGAATCAAGAATTTTCCATGGGGCTCATCTAGAAATGACAAGGCAGATGGAGACAAAGAAGGAAGGAAGTCAGTGGGGCCCCAAGAAGAAAGGAGGAAGAGTGAGATATGAATCCTATAAAGACCAAAAGAGGGAACAGAAAGAGCTGGCTAGAGACAAACCTGGAGCTGGAAGAAACATCACCAAGGTCCACGTGGAATGCCAAGGTCTGAGCCCAAGCAAATGGAGAACCCGCTGGACTGCCTCCATGCTGCTTGGCTGGTGCCTCTGTTGTTCCAGTTACAAGCTCCAGGGGGCTCTAAACTTGTGGAATTTTTTCTTGGATCCCAGGAGATAGAATTAGACCCAGGGGTTGGAATTAAGACAATCTTGCACTGCAAGTGGAATAGAATTTACTTACCTTGTGTATTTTCATTCAATTTCAGGGCATCAGGAAGGTCCACCATAGCCCTTCCACTCCCCAAATAGCACCCTCCCTAGTTAGGTAAGACAGTTGAGGTTGTACGTTAGATTCTTATTCCTTTTGCTTAAGACTATAGCTTTTTTTTTTTTTTTTTGCTTTTTTAAAATTGAGGTATAGTTAATTTACAATGTTGTGTTAGTTTCAAGTGTAGAGCAAAGTGATTCAGTTATACATATATATATTCTCTTTCAGATCTTTTCCATTACAGGTTATTACAAGATATTGAGTATAGTTCCCTGTGCTGTAAGTAGGTCCTTGTTGTTTATCTATTTTATATATAGTAGTGTGTATATGTTAAGACTATGACTTTTTAAAAAATACAGAGCAGGAAAGAGTAAGCCTTTAAGTACTAGTCCTTATTCATACAATAATACGAATGCAGCCCGCATCCTGAGAACAGGTATAGGTAAGAAGGAAATGCATGAGGTGACGAGGAGGTTGAGTGGAGTGGCCAGGGGACAAAGGGAGGGAAAGGTAATGGAGAGACTGGGGGCCCCAACAAAGTGCCCCAAGCTCACTTAATAGTTTTGCTCAGCTGATTCCAGGCCGACTTTCCGTTTCTGGAGGCACTTGTCTGGGTCGTGTTAAACACAGACCAGCAGAAAGGGAATGGACTAACTGCCAGGGGTGCATTGCCGACAGAGGGCCTGCAGGTAGACAGAGCGCTGATCTCAGGGTCAGCAGGTCCTGGGCTTGACTTTGTCCACAGCTGGTTCAGGACCAGGTCTCTCTCTGGGACTCAGTTTCTTCATCTGTAAAACCGGCGACCTGCTGTTCTGGGAGCCTGTGCGCCAAGCAGAGAATGGCCGGGAGTGATGTGCGTGGTCTACGCGATGAGTATGACCCAGCTGGTCTCTCTTTCCTTTTCCCTCCACTCCAGAGACAGGGGGGCCGAGAAGGAGGAGCGCTTAAGGAGAGCCATCCGCCAGGTGCTCAAGTGTGACATCCTGAAAGAACGGCCCCTGGAACCTGCGGTCCTGCCCCGGCCCAGGGGCCATCTGGTGCTGAGCGGGGACTTTGAGGCCAGCTTCTTCATGGTGGGGGTCAAGAGGTTCTCTGCACTGCCCCTGGACGAGAAATTCCTGCGGGAGGCCCTGCAGGAGACCGGCTTCATCACTGAGAAGCTGGAGGAGTTTCCGCAGGCCACTGAGACCCGCTTGGATAACTGCTCTGACTACACAACGTTCTTCTTCCTGGTGGCCCGGAGAAGGGACCGAGGCAGCGACTTGGAGGAATGGGCAGCAAGCAGGGCAGGGCTCCATCCATCACTCTGCCACCTCATTCGCGTTCCTCTCCACTTAGTCAGCTTTACTTAGAACCCTTACCAGCAAATGATTGCCAGGTAAATAGGGATGCTTATCTCAAACAGAGAGGTTTATAATATGCTTCACTAATGGCCCAGGGTTGGGAAAAAGAATTGGACCAGAGAAATAAAGCTGTGCCTCCTTCGTGTTGAGGGCTCTCCAGGGTTGCGTGGAATGAAGGGGAAGAGTCCCTTCCCGCTCCCCTGTTTTAGGCAATTCAGACGACACAACTTCAGAGCTCACTCCCCACCTCCATCCTCATCCCTGCTAATACTGCATCCCGACCCCATGAAATGGAAAGCACATGCATGGATTTTGACACTTGGCTCTCTGGCTTGCTTGCTCTTGTGACTTTAGGTGGACACCTGGTAACTCAGAGCCTCAGTTTTCCTATCTCTGAAATGGAAATCATCACACCCTTCCCCAGGGTAATTGAGACACCCCAAAGATATAACATGAATACACTTGGTAAATAACCACATGAGCAACTTCGTGTGTTTTTTAAGTTTGGCTGATCTTATAGATGCATATCATAAGCAGTTCTAAAAAGAGCAAGATAAGTTGTTTTCCTTCTTTGTCCAGTGAAACCCACCTAACCCAGTTGGGGGCAGGGATGGGACACTTGGAAAAGACTTTTTGAAAGAAGTAGCAAGCAAATCAGTGAGATCTAAAGGGTGACCAAGAGTAAGCCAGGTGAAGGAATCGGGGGTGGAGGGCAGGAACTTCTAGTACAGGTACTGAGACCCAGAGGGGAGATAACATACTGTGTTTGGTGAACTTCAAGAAAAACTGAAGACATTTGGGTACCAAGATTGCGGCCCTATCCCTCTAGGGCACTGCTAATACATCAGGCACCTGGCATGGTAGAACAGGCCAGCACTTCAAGGGGGCAGAGGAGTGTCAAATCAGCGACCGTGGGTGGCGTTAGAGGTGGGCACGCAAGCAATTTAGTCATTCAACAAACATTTGTTGAATGCCTGCGTCAAGCTGGACACTGTGAGGAGTGTCAGAACCTTTGCCCAGGGTTGGTCTTCACGCTAAACATGATTGCAACATCTAAGCCCTTGATCACATTCTACACCGTGTGTGTATCTGGGAATATTCTCGTGTGTGTATGTGGGCATGTGCACACATGTGTGTGTATGTGTGTGTGTGTGTGTTTATGCTGAGGATGGTAGTAGAGATGGGTCAGTTCTATCCCTGGTGCCACCACATGAGTTATAGGTGAGGCTGACTCCCAAAGGCTGAGGTCAGATCAAGATTAGCTACCAGGACTTGCTTGCAGTAGATGGACCCTGAGGCTGAGTGCTAACACTCCATCCCAAGGGAGCTCCAAGGATACACTGGCATGTGCGGCCAGAAAGCTGGGCTGGGCTGGGAAAGCATAAGGCAAAGAGCAAGGTGGGAGGGCATATATGGAGGGTGCCCAGGGCGGGAGCTCTTGGCGGGATTGAGGTGCCCAGTCTCTGCCTTCCTGCAGGAAGTGTGGATGTGCACCTGGGGAAGTTTCTTCCGGGGTCCTAGTGTTAGTTACACGAGTTTTCACATTGGGAGCTATTGGCTTCTTGACATGACATTCAAGTTACCGTGTATGCTTTATGGGCTGCCTGTGAATGGGCATTTGAGTGTTTAGCTTCATGGCAGATGAGAGATACCAATGTGTGTGAGCTGTGGCTGGTGACCGGAGAAGGTTTACAATTTGCTGAGATAACGGGCAGCACATTTCTATTAAGTTCTACAATGAGGCAGAATTAGCTCGGGAGGGGGACGACGATGGGAAGCACAGAAGAGGGAGGGATTAGTTCCTGCTCAGGAACTGAGGAAGGTTTCATGGAGGAAGTGGCAGCCAAGATGCGTTTTAAAGGAGGATGATGGTTGGAAAAGCATTCCCCCTGGAGGAAACAGTACTGTTACAGAACATGGCCTCGGGAAGATGTTGAGTGAATGATGTGATGTTTCCATTGCCTAGAGTGTGGGCTCCCTATGCGAGAGCAGAGGGAGGTGAGGCCAGGAGGGCAGCTCGGGGCATTGGGCTCTGTGAGCCTCTGCAGTGGTCATCAGAGTTCATCAATAAATATTTGTTTAGCATCTGCCATCTGCCAGGCACTGAGAATGCAAGAACAAATATGATACAATTCTTGCCGGGCTCACAGACAGTTATGACAGCCGTTATAGGAAGTGAGGGAACACAGAAGGAAACGGCCTAATTTGGGAGAGGTCAGGGAGGCATCACAAAGAGGTAATGTTTAAAGTGAGCCTTGAACTAACTGTAAATACCAGGTTGCCGGGCAGAGAGTGAGGTGGGGGTGGGGGTGGGATGGGGTGATGAAGGCGTTTCAGGAGGAGGAAGCAGCTTGGCCCAGATGGCAACCGTGGGTGGACATCGGGCATGTGTGGGGAACTTCGATTGGGAAACACGTGCTAAGTGGCTGCTCCCTGCGGGGCCTGTTCTGTATTCTGGGGATGCAGTGAGTGAGTCCAACAAGGCCCTGCCCTCATTCTACTTGGGAGGGGCAGGGAAGGCAGGCAATAGTAGAGTAGACCAAAACAAGAGTGTGAGGAGCCCCAAGAAGGAAACAACCAGGGCGATGCTGTAATGGGCAGAGGGGGTGGGAGGAGATGCCTGGGATGAGCAGACCTACCTGGGGCCCCGCACAGCCGGTGGTGTGAGAGCAGGAGCTCCTGGGGGAAGGGTGCCAAGCCCAGCAGCCCCCTTTCTTTATGACGGAGCTCCCCAAAACTAGTGGGGAGAAGGTCTCTGGAAGCAAAACCAACAGGCAGACAGAAACTGCCAGCCTGCCTGTTGGGTATCTTGTCTGCAGCCCTCCCACAGAGAAGCCCCCTTTATTTATGTATGTATGTATGTATGTATGTATTTTTAAAAGATAAATCAAAGATCTTTATTTAGTGTTTTAGGCATTCAGTTGTTTTTATTTTATTTATTTATTTATTTATTTTTTAAAAGGTCTTTTTTTTGTTTAATTTATTTTTGGTTGTGTTGGGTCTTCGTCTCTGTGCGAGGGCTTTCTCTAGTTGCCGCGAGCGGGGGCCACTCTTCATCGCGGTGCGCGGCCCTCTCACTATCGCGGCCTCTCTTGTTGCGGAGGACAGGCTCCAGACGCGCAGGCTCAGTAGTTGTGGCTCACGGGCCTAGTTGCTCCGCGGCATGTGGGGATCTTCCCAGACCAGGGCTCGAACCCGTGTCCCCTGCATTGGCAGGCAGATTTTCAACCACTGCGCCGCCAGGGAAGCCCGGTTTTATTTTTTTTCCCCTGGTACAAACAATGTTTCAAGGAATTATTTTCCATTCTATTTCCCCACATATAAATGCTTTAATATTACAAGGTAGATTTCTAAAAAATGGCTTTTGAGTCAAGAGACAATTTAAAAATTAATCTATGTTTCCATACTACCCATAATTTTTTTTTTTTTTGGCCACGTGTTATGCAAGATCTTAGCTCCCCCGACCAGGGATCGAACCCATGCCCCCTGCAGTGGAAGCACAGAGTCCTAACCACTGGACCACCAGGGAATTCCCACTACCCAGAAAATTGAAAGCAATTTGTTGCTCCACCGCTAACTTCATTGTATAGAAATAAAACTTTGTACAATCTGTTCCTTGCATAGTATTGCCCAAGGCAATGATTTGTTACATTTAAGGACATTGATTTCCGTGCCATTGGTATCAAGCAGAGGGATGCCATTACAAAGGATGTTGTAGGACAGTCTTTGTTTTATTTCCAGGGATTGAGGACCTATAGGAGCTCTTTGGCACATTTTCAGAGAGTTTCTAAACATCATGAAATGATGTTTATGATAGTGAAATAAAGTTCATATTTTATGGCAAGACAAGAAAAGTTTAAATGCAAAAAATTCTCCTCTGCACTTTGGCCTCCCCTCTCCCCCCACTGTGCATGGTGTATCTGCATTACCCATTGACCAACCCTCCCCCATCAGCAGGAATACCTTCCCCAGCCATAAAGAGCAACGTTCTCCTAGCACCAACAAGACAACTCAGATGATAACATTCCTTCTGGATCTCGTAAGGGGTCACATGACCTACCACGGTGACCCTTAGATCTGGATTATGTAAACTCAACAATACTTCATTTGTTGGACAGCCCTCTGTCTCAAAAATTTATATAACTGTGCCTTGAGTTCTAACGGGCCGGACAGTTCTCAGAGCGTCCTGAGATGCTCTTCCGGGGTTATAATCCTCAAATTTGGCTCAAATAAAATTTTCCATTTCTTTTTTAAAAAAATTTATTTATTTTTGGCTGCGTTGGGACTTCGTTGCTGTACGCGGGCTTTCTCTAGTTGTGGCGAGCGGGGGCTACTCTTCGTTGCAGTGCGTGGGCTTATTGTGGTGGAAAAGCCCTCTTTATTAATTAATTGATTGATTGATTTATGGCTGCGTTGGGTCCTAGCTGCGGCACACGGGCTCTTCGTTGCGGTGTGCAGGCTCCTATCTAGTTGTGGCGTGCGGGTTACAGAGCATGTGGGCTTGGTAGGTGCGGTGCACAGGCTTAGTTGCCCTGCGGCACGTGGGATCTTAGTTCCCCGACCAGGGATCGAACCCGCGTGCCCTGCATTGGAAGGTGGATTTTAAACCACTCGCCCCCCAGGGAAGTCCCGAAAAGCCCCCTTTAAAATGTTCAAGGCCTTCCCTTCCAGAGGAAGATCCCAGGCCCTCAGGCCTCCAGGACAAAAACCAGCAGTGAGTGGGGTGGGCAGTGCACTGCTGGGGGACAGCGTAGGTGGCCCTGCTGAATGTGAGTCCCCGTGTGTGGGTGCCCTTGGGGAGAAGGAGGCAAGACTGCTGGGTGGCTCCTAGGGGACCAGTCCTAGCCCAGTTTAGGATTAAGTTTCCCTTGTCCTTCACTCTGTGGACACAAGGGGGCAGCCGAGCCTTGAGCTTGGCAGGCTGCAGGGCCAATGGGGTGGGAGGACTCTCTTCCCTCAATTTTTTTTTTTTTCAGTCTTTATTTTTGGCTGCGCTGCATGGCTTCTGGGATCTTAGTTCCCCGACCAGGGATCAAACCCACGCCCTCGGCAGTGAAAGTGTGGAGTCCTAACCACTGGACCACCAGGGAATCCCCTCTTGCCTCCATCTTGCTTGTCCACGGACTGCTCATCGTCTGAGGCCCGCTCTCCCGTCCAACCTGACCAATGAATGCAAGAATCAGGAAGAGGAGGGCCACTGCCAGGACAGAGAGTCCTGATCTCCACTGACCTTCGCTTAACCACATATAATTTGCACAGGCCCTGCCCCATCCACAATACAGGCTAAGGCCCAGGAAAGCTAACTCAGATCTGCCCTCTCCAGGGCCCGGCTAGAGACTGGCCCATAAGCAGCCTGGACACGCAGACCAAGGGAGAGACACCCCACCTGACCTCTGGAAGGGCGTCCTTCTGGGGCCTCTCTGCTGTAATGAAAACCTCCCCAAAGCCCATGAAGCTGGGGCAGGAAGGCCAAGTACCGTGGACAGGGCATAGTAAGCCCATCAGATCCATCCAACAGCTGTTATGCATGTGTTAAGGTCCCGAGCTAGTGCTAGGAGTACAAAGGGGAATTGGATTCAGATTCTTCCCAAAAGTTCACGATCAGGTAGGCAAATGGCCATTGCAATGTAGTGTGGTAAGTTCAGTGAGAGTTGTGCAAGGCTCAGAAGTGCATTCACCTAGATGTGGGCGTGGGGTGGAGCGAGGTCAGAGAAGGCTTCCTGGAAGTAATGCCCAGGTTAAGGCTTAAGGATAAGAAGGTTTAACCAAGCAAAGGTAGAGAGGGCTTTTCAGGCAAGGGAAAAGTGTAAGCAAGAGATTGAAGAAACAACATGGGAGAGAGGTTCAAAGAAACTCTAATGTGTCTGAGAAAGTTCCACCCTAATACCCTTTAATGCTGCAACCATCTTATCAGGCTCAGGCTCTGTGATCTGGCTCTTGCCCACCTCTCCTGCCAGCTGAAACGGTTTCCTGAGCATTTCTGTACATTTGCGTAGGAGCTTTGGAGAACTGAGTTTTTCTAGGCCAGAGCCTACAGGATTAGGGGGAAATGGATGCTGGAAGGGAGACTTGGGGGCTGGGTAATTAGCCTCTGGGTGAGCCTTTCCCTCTGGGGACCTTCCACATCCCTGTCCTTAACAAGTGACCTCCTTGCAAATTGGGGACTGATGGGGAAACTGACAAAGGAAGTAGTGACAGAGTGCTTTCAAGAGGAATCCAGAGGTTAAGACTGTAAACAAACAACAAACACAATCTTAAAAATAAAAAATGTAAGACTAAAAATTGATTGACTAGTTCACATAAAAATTAGTTTCCTGATTGGTGAAAGACCCCCATAGCCAAAGTGATCAGGCAGACAGATTGGTAGAATTACTTGCAATGATAAAACCAATGCGGGGGTGGGGGGGCTTCCCTGGTGGCACAGTGGTTAAGAATCCTCCTGCCAATGCAGGAGAGATGGGTTCGAGCCCTGGTCCGGGAAGATCCCACATGTCACAGAGCAACTAAGCCTGTGAGCCACAACTACTGAGCCCACGTGCCACAACTACTGAAACCCATGCACCTAGAGCCCATGCTCCGCAGCAAGAGAAGCCACTGCAGTGAGAAGCCCAAGCACTGCAACCAAGAGTAGCCCCCTCTCACCACAACTAGAGAAAGCCCACACAAAGCAACGAAGACCCAATGCAGCCAAAAATAAATAAATAAATAAATTTATTTTAAAAATAAAAAACTCCTTTAAAACAAACAAACAAACAAACAAACATCAATGGGGAGGGACTTCCCTGGTGGTCCAGTGGTAAAGAATCCACCTTCCAATGCAGAGGTCCTGGGTTTGATCCCTGGTCAGGGAACTAAGATCCCACATGTCGTGGGGCAACTAAGCCTGCACGCCACAACTACTGAGCTTGTGCGCCTCAACGAGAGAGCCCGTGTACCACAAACCATGCACCCTGGAGCCCTCGCTCCACAACTAGAGAGAGAAAACCTGTACGCCATAACTAGAGAGAAGCCCGCGTGCTGCAACTAGAGAGAAATCCGTGTGCTGCAATGAAGACCCAACGCAGCCAAAAAAAGAAAGAAAGAAAATAAATAAATATTTTTTTAAAAATCCCAACAGGGAATCGATACCTTCTAGAATACACAATGAATACACAAATGAATAACAATGACAGGAGGAAGTCTGAAAAAAAAAAAAGGAACAAGGATATGACGAGGAAATTTATAGAAAGGGAAACCGCAAAAGTCACAAACAGCTTGGGGCAGAGATTGTCTAATTCTTCACCAATTTCCATATCCTCTTTTCTTTGGCACACAGGGGCACCAGGCATTTCTCTGGCCCAAGGAATGTGACTGCATCTGTGTGTGGCACTACAAACCTCCCGTGCCATTCTCTGAGGGCTCTCTCTTCCCTCCCCTGCTGGCTGGGTGCAGAGAATCCAGCGGAGGACCCTGAGGCCCTAAGAAATGACAGAGCTACACAGTAGAAGCCTGACCCTCTGGAGTAGTACTCCGCCCTTGACCCCCACTACACTGAAATGTGATGTGAACCAAAAATAAACATTTGTTTTGTTAAGCCACTGAGATTTGGGGTTTGTTATATCACTTAGCTTACTCACTGATACGCATATTTAGATGTGCTCAAGCTCACCAGAGAAAGGCAAAATTAAAAAAGGTGTATGTACCACTTCACTTGTTCTAATGAGACTGGCAAAAATTGGTAAAGTAGATCATTCCAAGAAGTGTGCTAGGGCTTGAAGGTGTGCATGTGCATATGGTAACCCAGGAACTCCCATGCACTGCTGGTAGGGAGGTAGACTGGTGAAGCCTTGCTGGGGGCAATCGGGTGGTTCTTAGTAAAATTAAATGTGTGGCTATCTTGTGGCTCAGCATTCCTACTCCTGGGGATATATCCTGTGAAAAGGCTTACACGGGTCTACATAGAGGAGACATAGATATCTACAGAAAGTTGTGCTGGGGAGTTGGGGGCAATTTGGGTGTCCATCACTGGGGGAATAGATAATAAGCGAAGGGGATGCAAGTCATGGAGAGTGCAGTGGTCAGAAGTAATGGACCCCATGGGCACATAGCGATGAGAATGGGCCTTCAAAGCATAGTGGAAATGGTGTAAATAAAAATAGATGCATATGGCACTGTTTACAATAGCCAAGACATGGAAACAACCTAAATGTCCATTGACAGATGAATGGATAAAGAAGATGTGGTACATATAAACAACAGAATATTACTCAGCCATTAAAAAGAATGAAATAATGCCATTTGCAGCAACATGGATGGACCTAGAGATTATCATGCTAAGTGAAGTAAGTCAGGCAGAGAAAGACAAATATCATATGATAAAACTTGCACGTGGAATCTAAAAAAAAAAAGATACGAATGAACTTATTTACAAAACAGAAACAGACTCACAGACTTAGAGAACGAATTTATGGTTACCAGTGGGGAAGGGGAAGGGGGAGGGATAGACTGGGATTTGGGATTGACATGTACACAATGCTATATTTAAAATAGACAACCAACAAAGACATGTGTATACATGTGTATGTATAACTGAATCACTTTGCTGTACACCTGAAACTAACACAACATTGTTAATCAGCTATGCTCCAATATAAAATAAAAATCAAAAAAATGCATATGGAACAACAGTACATATTTTACAAAAATACACATAAAGAATATACATTAAACACCTGGGAATGGTTGCCTATGGGGAGAATGAGAGTGGAAAATGGGAGGGAAAAAAGAAAATAGAATTGAATGTGTGAATTCATTTGCACTACACAGATTCTTCCTTTCAAAAGCTTTCTGACAAGAGATTGAAGACTGACAGTCACGGCTTTTGACTTCTGAGGCTTGGTTTCCTTTACGAAGTCTGATTTCCATGAGGTTATTACAAGTCTCTTCAATTTTTTAAAAAGCCCACGTTCAGCCTTCACTGTGCTTTTTTCCAATTTCACAAGCATTCTCTTTTAATCTCCCGACCTCTTGCTTTTTAAAAAACTAAACAATAAAGAGGAACAGAATTATAAGATCCAATCTTAGTCCAAAGAGCTCTTACTCAGAACATGAAACGATTTGCTTTTTACATATGTAATAAACAGAGGGAGAAAAGAATGAAATACATTGTGCTCATATTTGTATAGCATTATTAGTGACAGGACGGGTGTCCTAAATATATATATATTATAACATTACAGTAATTAGTAGGAAACAAGAGAAAGATCAGTGGAACAGAGAAGATAGCCCTAATCAGGTCTTAGTAAGTATCATAAGGAAGCATGTGCCGAAGGAGCATCACTCCGAGGAGGAAAGGAAACAAAGCAAAAGAATCCAAAGAGCGCAGAAGCCACTAAAGTTGTCAGCTTTTGCCAGGTGGGTGTCGTGGGAGCTCCACCCTGATTTCCAGCCTCACTGCACTTTGATCGGCATGACATTTGCTGGGCGCACGCTGATCTCCAGCAAGCTGGCCCCCTGATAACAGCAAAGCCACTGGTCCTGGGCTCTGCCAGAAGCCCCGAATGCCATCTCCCTGCAGTTCACAAGCCGTGTAATGGGGATGGGTAGGGGCTGGACGCCTCTTGGCTGGATGATGAAGTTGGCTGAGGCTGAGGCTCAGGAATCTTGTTCTTTTCTGAGCAGCCCTCCCTGCCCCGTCTCCAATATCTTTTGTCTCCCCTCACTCTCCTTCCTGTAGCCAAGCAGCTCGCCACTCACATCTTCCTCTCCTTCCCCTCCTTGACATCCTTCGCAAAGCCTTCTGCAAGCTGGGCAATGGATTCAGTGGCCAGTTTAAAATTTGGACACTCATGAATATAGATAACCAGAGAGATAACCGGGTAACCAGAGTTTCTAACCGAATCAGTGTCTGTGGCTGTGGGTTTTCAACTCAAAGCTCTGTGGGAGGATGCGGTGTTAGAGCCACAGGAAACGAAATGCAGCTCTCTACACTCACACTGTCCCTCTCGTGGTCTGAGGGAACAGCCTCCTTTCTTCCCCACAGGTAGGAGGACTCTCAACAAAAGAGGGAAGTCGAGAGGTGGTGGGCTTTAAGAAAAACCTCCTGGGGGCTTTCCTGGTGGCGCAGTGGTTGAGAATCTGCCTGCCAATGCAGGGGACACGGGTTCGAGCCCTGGTCTGGGAAGATCCCACATGCCGCGGAGCAACTAAGCCCGTGTGCCACAGCTACTGAGCCTGTGCTCTAGAGCCTACGAGCCACAACTACTGAGCCCACGTGCCACAACTACTGAAGCCTGCATGCCTAGAGCCCGTGCTCCACAACAAGAGAGGCCACCGCAGTGAGAAGCTCGCACACCGCAACGAAGAGCAGCCCCCGCTCACTGCAACTAGAGAAAGCTTGCACACAGCAGTAAAGACCCAATGCAGCCAAAACTAAATAAATTAATAAATAAATTATTTAAAAAAAGAAAAACCTCCCGGGGCTTCCCTGGTGGTCCAGTGGGTAAGACTCCACGCTCCCAATGCAGGGGGCCCAGGTTCGATCCCTGGTCCGGGAACTAAGATCCCGCATGCATGCCGCAACTAAAGAGTTTGCATGCCACAACTGAAGATCCCTCATGCCGCAACTAAAGATCCCACATGCCACAACTAAAGATCCTGCACACCGCAACGAAGATCCCGTGTGCCGCAACTAAGGCCTGGTGCAGCCAAAATAAGTAAATAAATAAGTAAATAAATAGAAAAAGAATAACCTCCCCGCGTCCCTGTAATTGAGGCGCCCATTAATCATCCCTGGCCTCACCGTATGTATTCATTAGAATCTCAAGCAGGCCCTGTGGGACCAAATTAAATTTGATGAGTTATCATTCTGCTTGTAATTTTGTTTATTTCTTATTAATTACCAAGCACATGAAAGGCTCCCAAGTTGCCGGTTCCTCTGACGGCAGGAGTTGCTTCATTCGGCTCTGCCTGGGATTCTGACCTGGGAGCTCACACCCGGCCTCAGGTCTGGTTTAGCAGAGAACCAGGAAGAGGCTCAGTAGACGTGCTTCTCTGCCACATAAGCGAGACCTGTCCCCCACTGCAGCAGGCGGAGGTGATGGGAGCAGGCTCCTAATTGCTGCGGCATACCTGGGCTTCCACTGCTTTCTTGGATATAAGCAGAAGCCGTGAAGTGTAAAAGGAGAGATCACTGCTGACTGGGGTCTGAATCATCTCTGCAGCATCCTGGGCCTCTGATCTAAAGTAAGCCTTGATGTCTGAAGCACAGAAGGACTTCTTCCAGAATTGGAAAGACAAGCTTGGGGGGAAACTTGAGTGGCAGTTTCTGCAATGTCCCCCGCCATTCTTGCCCTATTTTGTTGCGATAGTCGTTTATCCTTTAGTGCCCTTGAGTGATTTAACCACATTAGATTAAATTGAGTAAAAAGAGACTCGCTGAGGCCTGCCTCACAGCAGAAACTTGGGAAAACCTATATGATCAAGTACTCTTGATCTCTAAATCTGTGCTTGTTTTGAAAGTGACTCTGCATCTAGATGTGCAGGATGTGTTTAAAAATCGTGAGATACAGCATACATAGAAAAATGTTCATAAAATATTTACATACGGTGTAATGATTAGTATAAAATGAACACCAGGTGACCACCCCCAAGTCAAGAAACAGAACACTACAGAATCTTCTTCCACCTGAGCACAGTCCCTTTCTTTCCCTCCAGAGACAACCATTATCTTGGCATCTAAAGTAATCATTTCACTGTTTTTCTTTACAGTTCACCACACGTTTAGGCAGCACTAAATGATATTGTTTACTGTTGCATGTTTTGAACTTTATATAATGGGGTAAAAACATAGGTCTTCTTTATGACTTGCTTCTTTCACTCTGTATCATTTGGAAACACATCCTTATTGATGCTTATAGCTGTAATTGGTCCATTTTCATTGCTGTACACTTCAATTTATTTATTTATTCTGTGCGGCTGGACATTTAGGTTGTTTCTAGTTGGGGGCTATTTCAGACAGTGCTGCTAAAAACATTCTGTGTATGTGCAGATTTTTCTCTACGTATGTCCCTGGGCATGCAATTGCTGCGCATGGAGTATGCACAAACTCAACTTTACTAGTTAATACTATTCTACTGTTTTCCAGAATGGTATGCCAATTTATATGCTCACTAGAGAATATCTGTTGGTCAGTGTCTTTGGTGCTGGTCAGATGTTATTTTTGCCATTTGATGGCTGTGTAATAGTATCTTACTGTGGTTTAATTTGCATTTTACTGATGAGATTAAACATCTTTTCATAGGTTTATTGGCCATTTGGATTTCCTTTCTTATAAAAGATCTGTTCAAATCCTCTGTGTTGTTCTTTATTTTATATTTTGATTCACAGAAGTTCTTTATAAATTCCGGATCCTAGTCCTTTGTCACTTTTATATATTGTAGTTAGTATCATTTCCCTCTCTGACTTGTCCCTTTACTCTCTTAATGTGCCTTGGTTGGACAGACATTCTTAATTGTAACATACTCAAATTTACAAATCTTTCACTTACTGTGAATGTTTTTTACCCAGTTTAAGAAATCCTTCTCTACTCCCAAGGTCATGAAGATATTCTTCTATATTATCTTCTAATATAGAATATATACATAGTCTTCATATATAGTTTTTGAATCCACCTGAATTAATTTCTCTGTACTATATTGCCAAGAGAGGCAATTTTCTAATTCCATTTTCTCCCCTACGGATACTCAATTATGCCAGCACTATTTATTGAAAAGACTATCTGTTTTGCCATTGACCTGGGATGTCACCTCTGTTGTATAGCAAATGTTCATAGAGGTGTAGGTCTCTTTATGGGTTCTCTACTCTGTTTCATTGGTCTATTTGTCAATCCTTGTCCCAATACCACACGGTCTTAATTACTATAGCTTTATAGTAAGTATTATATCTGATAGAGCAAGTCCTCCTACTTTATTTTTCTTCTTCAGGAGTAGCTACTCTTGGCCCTTGGCGCTGTCATATAAATTTTAGAGCTGGCTTGTCAAGTTCGAACAAAAACCTATTGGGATTTTAATTGGGATTTACTGAGTCTGTAAATCAATTTGGAGAGAAATGACACCTTTACAATGTTGAGTCCTTCAATACATGAACTGGTATATTTCTCCATTTATTTAGGTCTTCTTTAATGTCTCTTAATAAAATTTTATAATTTTTTCCATTAATGTCTTGTACATACTTTGCTGGATTTATTCCCAGGTAGTTTGCATTTTTTAATGCCATTGTGAATGAAGACTGTTTTAAATTTCATTTTATAACTGCTGCTGGTGAGAAACAAACCTAACTTTTTTTATATTGATTTTGTATCCAGAAACTTTGCTAAGCTCTTGTATTAATTCTAGTAATTCATTTGTATTTTTCATTTTCTATATATATCATCATTATATGTTCATAATAATAGTTTTATCTTTTTCCTTTCCAATCCTTGTACATTTTATTTATTTTTCTTATCTACTGTGCTGTCCAAGATCCCCTAGTAGAATGCTGAATAAAATTAGTAATTGGTAGCATTCTTTTCTCGGTTCTCAAGTCAAAGGGAAAGATTTTAAATGTGTCATTATTAAGTATGTTGTTTGTTGAAGTTTTTGTAGATAATCCTTATCACATTAAGGAAGTTGCGTTTTATTCCCAGTTTGCCAAGAGCTGTTTTTATTGTGAATGGATGTTGAATTTGAGCTTTTTTTCCTCTCTATGTCTATTGACCAGATCTATTTTTCCTTTAATGTGTAAATGTAATGATTTACACTAATTAATATTTGAATGTTAAATCGCCTTGTGTTTGGGTGATAAGCCCACCTCAGTTACAGTGTAACTACTAAAAGAATGGATGTATGAGTTAGACTGCTTAGGTCTGAAACCCAGCCATATCACAATGTGGGAGTGACCTGGGCAAGTTACTTAACCTCTCTGTGTCTCCATTTTCTCATATGCTGAAATGAGAATAGTAATAGTACTTAGGAACTTCCCTGGTGGTCCAGTGGTTAAGAATCTGCCTTCCAATGCAGAGGACGCAGGTCTGATCCCTGGTCAGGGAACTAAGATTCCACATGCCATGGGGCAACTAAGCCCTCACGTCGCAACTAGAGAGTCCGCACAGCCAAAAATAAAAACAAATAAATATTTTTTTTAAAAAAGTACCTAAATCACAGAACTATTGTAAAGTTTAGTAATATGTCCAGAATGCTTAAACCAATGCCTAGAACATAGTAAGCATCCTAAAAGTGTTTGCTATTTTATTGACTAGACAATAATTTGTTTAGGATTTTTGTACTTGTGTTCATGAGTGAGTTTAGCTTGTAATCTTTCTTTCTCATAAATAACCTTGGTATTATGGTTTGGCTAAACTTATCAAATGAGTTGAGGAGTGTTTTTCTCTTTTTCTTTCCTCTGAGTTTGTGTAATATTACAATGATTGATTCCTTGAATATATGGTAGAACTCACCTGTGAAGCCATCTACTCTGAAGGTTTTGTGTGGGAAAATTTTTCAATTTAAGTCTATGTTGGTTATAGGTCCGTTCAGGTTTTGTATGTGCTTTACATTTACTTAGGAATTTGTAAATCTAAATTTTTAAAATATTGGCATAAAGTTATTCATAGTATCTTGTTGTTATCTTTTAAAGGTCTGTAGCATCTGCCATGAGGTTCTCTTTTTCATTGCTTATTTATAACCACATATGACATTATTTTTAATATGTTTGCTAGATTTACCCACCAATTACCCACCAGTTCATTCTTACTTGTGTCTCAGACCTTCCATCTTCACATTCCTTCTGTCTGAAAGATATTATTAGGATTTCCATTAGAGAGGACCTACTTGTGGCAAACTTTTTTTTTTTGAGATTTCTTTTTTTTAACATCTTTATTGGAGTATAATAGCTTTACAATGGTGTGTTAGTTTCTGCTTTATAACAAAGTGAATCAGTTATACATATACATATGTCCCCATATCTCTTCCCTCTTGCATCTCCCTCCCTCCCCCCCTCCCTATCCCACCGCTCTAGGTGGTCACAAAGCACCAAGCTGATCTCCCTGTGCTATGCGACTGCTTCCCACTAGCTATCTATTTTACATTTTGTAGTGTATATATGTCCATGCCACTCTTTCACTTTGTCCCAGCTTACCCTTCCTCCTCCCCATATCCTCAAGTCCATTCTCTAGTAGGTCTGCATCTTTATTCCCGTCTTGCCCCTAGGTTCTTCTCACCATTTTTTTCTTTTTTTTTTTAGATTCCATATATATGTGTATATGGAATCAAACTTTCTTTTTTGTCTCAAAATGTCTTTATTTTTTTCAAATTCTTGAAAGATTTTTTTCTTGTTATAGAATTCTAATCTGACAGGGACTCTTTTCAGCCTATCGACAAGATTGTTCTCCTGTCTTCTGGCTTCCCTTCTTTGCCCTGCAACATCAGTTCTTAGTGTAACTGTCACTCTTTGAAGATAATCTGTGTTTTATTATCTGGATGTTTTCAACATCTTCTTATAGTCTTTGGTGTTCTGCAGTTACAGCAATAAAATGTCTAGCAGCAGGTTACTTTTACATATCTTGCTTGGGAGTTACTGGACTTCTAAATGCAGTTTTTCATAGAACTGTTACAAGGATTAAATGAGTTAATATTTGTAAAGTACGTAGAACAGTAGCTGCACAAAATAAGTTGCTCCATAAATGTTACCTATAATTGTTTCTGTGTATTGATAGCTGTGCCTGTTATAAATTCATTGCTTCACAGCTCCATCCCACCCTTCTGTATTTGTGATGTGAGAGCTAGATTCTGCAAACACAGTTGTCCTTTGCCAACTGCCTCTTTGTTATGTTCTGCCAGTGGGGGATGCTGGAGAGACACACAAGGCTTGAGAAGGAGGAAGAGACTTGCTATTTCCTGGGGTTTATTTCCTGAGGTCTGGTTGTGGGCTTGTGATCCAAAGAACAGTCTCTAGCAATGACTATCTTCACTGAGCTAGAGGCCCAGTGCATGTCGGGGCCTTATAGAGGCATTTCTTGGATTCCTGAGCTGGACACCATCAGTGCAGCAGCTGTGCTTTCTCATCAGAGCTGTGACTCTCAGTTCTACGGCCTGTACTCTAAATTTCCAACTTTGTCCCTGGTTCCCTTCATCCCCAGTGGCTTTTTACATTTGCCACCTCTGTAACTCTAAGGTATACATTAGAGTTCTTTTTTACCCTCTTAGTAGTTAACCATTTTTAAACTTAGTTAATAATTCTTTATATTAAACTTATATTAAATTTTTCCAGTTCAAATTTCTGTCTCTTGACTAGACTCTGATATAGTGCTTACATCAGTTCTGGAAAATTCTCTGTCTTTACCTCTTCAAATGTTACTCTGATTCATTGTATATCTCTTTTCCATCAGGGACTCTAATTTAACGTGTTAGACCTTTTCACTTCATACTCTTTCTTTTTCATATTTTCCATTTCTCTTTCTCTCTCTTGTATACATTTTGGATAATATCTTTTAGCCTATCTTTCAATTTACAAATTCTCTCTTCAGTTATATCTTGGGGGTTTCCCTGGTGGCACTGTGATTAAGAATCCGCCTGCCAATGCAGGGGACACAGGTTCGAGCCCTGGTCCGGGAAGATCCCACATGCCGCAGAGCAACTAAGCCCGTGCACCACAACTACTGAGCCTGCGCTCTAGAGCCCGTGAGCCACAACTACTGAAGCCCGCGTGCCTAGAGCCCATGCTCTGCAACAAGAGAAGCCACTACAATGAGAAGACTGCACACTGCAACGAAGAGTAGCCGCCCACTTGCTGAAACTAAAGAAAGCCCTCACATAGCAACAAAGACCCAACACAGCCAAAAATAAATAAATTAATTAATTAATTTAAAAAATTATATCTTGTAGTTGGTTAAACTTCTCTACTGTTATATATATATATATATATATATATATATATATATACACACACACACACATATATATAATAAAATGTATAAAAATATGATATATCTGTATCTACAATAATACTTTTAGTGGTTTTCAGAAAGAGGGTATGTCTTGAGAGATAGTCAAACCTATTACTGGAAACTGATATGTCAATATGTAGAATCTTTTTTCTAAAAAAAAATGTAAGCAATGTTTATGTTTTGGGTTTGTATAGTATATTCTAGGAAGAGAGTTGATCTAGCCTCTGGAGTCTAGGGTATGGTATTTTGGGAAAGAGTGCCCCACTACTTTGATTTTTTTGTGCACTAAATATTATAGAACTATTTTCTCATGAGGTCATGACCTGAGATAATGAACCAAATACTTTATCAGCTGACCACATGCGAAGAGAAGCTACCAGTGGACCAAGCTCCCAGATTAGACAGGAATGGCATTTCTGTCATTTCTCCTTCCTTCCCACCCTTTCACTCTCCCTTCTTTCTTCTCTTCCTCTTTCCTTCTTGATCGTTGTTTCTTCCTGTATACGTGCATTCAAACATTCATAATTATAACAAACATTCATGTAAGAGTGGGTAGAGAGCCATTATGAGGAAACAGATTTCAGTCTATAGTGAAATCTGATTCTGACTATCAACCTTGGTGGCTTCTGAAAAGGATGGGAAAAATGAATTATGAGGTGAAGAGGAAAGCGGTACAACAGTATCAAGGCCACATATAAGCTATAGAACCATTATTATTAATTTTTTTTTAAACTTTGGGTTTATTTACTTATTTATTTATTTATTTATTTATGGTTGTGTTGGATCTTTGTTTCTGTGCGAGGGCTTCCTCTAGCTGCGGCGAGCGGGGGCCACTCTTCATCGCGGCGCGCGGGCCTCTCATTATCGCGGCCTTTCCTGTTGCGGAGCACAAGCTCCAGACGCGCAGGCTCAGTAATTGTGGCTCACGGGCCTAGTTGCTCCACGGCATGTGGGATCTTGCCAGACCAGGGCTCGAACCCGTGTCCCCTGCATTGGCAGGCAGATTCTCAACCACTGCGCCACCAGGGAAGCCCCTATAGAACCATTATTTTTAAAGCTCCCTGGTAAATTGATCCATCAGTGGGCATAGGGTACATTTCCCAATGTAAGGGAAGCTATGATTTAAATTTCTCAATACCTTGAACAGGGAACTGTGAATAGGACAGATACTATTGAAGGAAACCAAAATATATCACCCTAAAATATACCACTTTGGCATATTCATTATTTTGAATTAAAAGCACTTAAGAAACAGCAGGTACAGGACTTCCCTGGTGGCGCAGTGGTTAAGAATCTGCCTGCCAATGCAGGGGACACAGGTTTAAGCCCTGGTCTGGGAAGATCCCACATGCCACGAAGCAACTAAGCCGTGCTCCACAAACACTGAGCCTGCGCTCGAGAGCCGCTAGCCACAACTACTGAGCCCTTGTGCCACAACTACTGAAGCCCACACGCCTAGAGCCCATGCTCCACAACAAGAGAAGCCACCGCAATGAGAAGCCCACGCACCGCAACGAAGAGTAGCCCCAGCTCGCCACAACTAGAGAAAGCCCGCACACAGCAACAAAAACGCAACACAGCCATAAATAAAATAAATAAATTTATTTTTTAAAAAAAGAAACAGCAGGTACAAGGATACTCTGACCCTTCTTTTTCTTCCTGAAAGCAGGAGATAAAACTCCCATATGAAAGATACCCTCCCTATACCAGGAGGAAAGAAGACATTTCAATCACCAGAGACAGGGAATTTGGGGCTGAGAAATCTGTACAAACAAACTTTGTTGAACCAACATTTACCTTCTTAGTTACTTCTTTACCATTTAGTATCCCACCCCAAACAGCTTTGTCTTGTCAATTTTTCACAAATTTATTATTTCTTTGTCTAAAAGTTCTAAAAGCTCCCTGCTCTGGTCACATCTTCAGGTCTTCATTCTCTTGTGAAGACACCCTTGTACATGTAAAAAAATTAATTAAATGTATATTCTTTTCTCCTGTTAACCTGTCTTATGTCCATTTAATTCTTAGGTCCAGAAAGAGACCCTAAGGGGGTAGAGGAGAATTTTTTCCTCCCTTATTATCCCCATTTTACACACCCAAACTGAGGCTTAAGAATCTCAAAAGTTAGTTTTTCTAACTGCCATTTTCATACAAGTTGTTGGTAGCAAATCAGGATGGCAATTTCTGTCTTTTGGCTGAGTTCTGGATGCTTCCTGCTGTATTCCATCCCCAGGGCAGTCAGGAGAAGCAGGAAGTACCAGTGGTGCAACAGCCCCTCAGAACCACTCCCAAAGACACCTTGTTTTGATTCTACATCCTTCAAGTCTGTGATTTGACTTTTGAAGATCCAGCAGTTGCAATAACCTGAGACAATTTGTCTGTCCCATCTCAGTTGCTGCAATGGGCGGCGAAAAGATCCTTTACTCCCCCCACCACCATGCAGACTTCGTCAGCCAGCTGTGAAGAGATGAGTCAGAAGGTTCTCTAAGCTCAGGGGCAGGGCCACCATATGGAATGGCCAGAACGGAGCCATGTGTATAGTGGATGCTCAAAAGAAGAAGCCAGTTTCCACAGAAGGGAGTGGGGGAGAGAGAGAGAAGAGGAGGAGGAAGAAGAAGAAGAAGAAGGAGAAGGAGAAGGAGAAGAAGAAGGAGAAGAAGAAGAAGAAGGAGAAGAAGGAGAAGGAGAAGAAGAAGAAGAAGAAGAGGAAGAAGAAGAAGGGGAAGAAGAAGAAGGAGAAGAAGAAGAAGAAGAAGAGGAAGAAGAAGAAGAAGAGGAAGAAGAAGAAGTAGAAGAAGGAGAAGAATAAGGAGAAGAAGGGGAAGAAGCAGAAGAAGGAAAGAAGAGGAGGAGGAAGAAGAAGAAGATGATGAAGAAAATGAAGGGGAAGAAAGAGAGATTAGCTGCCTAATGATTTTTTTGGTCCATGAGACCCAGTTAGATACCCTGCAATTTATTTCCATTATAGTCTCCTATTAATAATTCCCTTTTAATTCCCTGAGCTTCTTTGTGTGAGTCTCTTTGCCTTGTAACCAAATGGGCTCTTACTAAGTCATCACCCATGGAATACCGTGCATTTGCTGCAATTGCATTTGGTACAATATGACAACAGTCAACTAATCGCTCAGTGTTTTGAACACCTATTAGGTAGACCCCCCCCCCCCAGTGATTTGCAGTAGGGGTTATAAAGAGAACTGAGCCATGGTCCTTGATCTAAAGGAGGTGTTTTTTTTAGTGCATCATACATGTAAAATTTAGTTTGGGAAGTAAAATTGACACAGACAAAACCAGGAACAAATACATGACACCACAAAATCAAGTGCTTGGCTAGTTGAACTAATTCTAAGGGCAGTATGAGTTCAGAATCGGGAATTTAAGGAATTATTAAAGGAAGTACGGGGCTTAAAGTTCACTTTGAAAGAACTGTCAGGATATGGATTGACATGAAAGAGTGGGGGGTTGGGGAGGAGGTGCTTGCCAGTTGCTGAGAAATGGCACTGGGGGGGATGGTGAAGCTGCAGACAACAGAGAGGGGATGAAGGGGTGTGTGGAGTACAAGGAGAGAGTTAATTGATCTAGTTTTAAAAAATTGCTCTTTTGCTCTCTTTCCAGACTTCATCTGAGATTCCTTCTTTAGCCAACATACTTCAACCCTGAGCACATTTCCTCTCCTCATCTTTCCCTTTTTTCTTTTTCTTTTCTTTTTAAGTTGTTTAAATTTAAACCATTATTTGTGACTCTCTTTCCTGGGAGAATCACTGCAAGAAGAATGATGGTGCCACGGGAAGGTGACCCGTCTGTCTGAACCTAGAGGTTCTTCTATGAGTTAAATAACTTCCCTGGTGAGCCCAGGCGAGTCATCTTGTCTCTAATCCCTTGCAGCTGAACTTCACCCCTTGGCCCAGCGTTGCATACAGCTCACAGCCCTCCCCCTTCCCCTTCCCCCTTCTTTTAGGCTCCCTTCCCCAGGAATTTCATCACTTCCTAGAACTGCCAAAACATTTTTGGTATATTTCTCTCAGTTAGTGTTTAACTAAACATCTACCTCTAAGGGATGGGCTGAACTGATGGAAGAAATATTGATAGCCAGAGACTCAGGAAGACAATTTCTGCAGGGTGCCTCCCTGGCTTCTGGAGGGGAGAGAAGGAGGGCAGTGGACCGTTGGCACAGGAGTGAGACACAATGGAATCTGGCTTCACCTCCAAGGACACTTATCTGAGCCATTTTAACCCTCAGGCTTATCTAGAAAAATATTATAACTTTGGATCCAGACACTCTGCAGAAAAACAGATTCTTAGGCATCTTCTGAAAAATCTTTTCAAGATATTTTGCCTAGGTAAGTTTATCTGTTGTCTGTGTGTCTCCCCTCCAAATGTGAGTCATATAGAGAGAGTCTCAGGGCATGACTCTTTTGTGTCTAATGATAGTTATTTGACAGCCCTTTAGGCATCACCCATTCATTTAACTAGGATAAAAACTAACATTGGGGTGGATATTTTACAGTTTACAGAGTGCTTTTATATCCATTATCTCCTTTGGCCCTGCAAGAGGGTAATCCAAAAACTGGAGTTCTGTCCTTGATTCTACATTGATTTGCTAGGTCACTAGCCAGACATTTCACTTAAGAAATGGAGATTCTAGAGACTTCCCTGGTGGTCCAGTGGTTTAAGACTTTGCCTTCCAAAGCAGAGGGTGCGGGTTCGATCCCTGATTGGAGAGCTAAGATCCCACATGCCTCATGGCTAAAAAACCAAAACATAAAACAGAAGCAATATTGTAACTAATTCAATAAAGACTTTAAAAATGGTCCACATCAAAAAAAAAAAAAAATCTTAAGAAAAAAAAAAAAGAAATGGAGATTCTAGTAATTATTCTATTCCTAACTCAAAGGAATGTTGTGAATGTGCATGAGATAAAGACCTCCCATGAAGGGAGGATGCTTTTTGAAGAACTGGATGCTTTTTGGAGAGAGACATTATAAAAACTCAATTTTAAAAAAATGTTAACTTTCTCTCAAAGCATTCCTTAATAGTTTTTACATTATCTGTGTAGCAGTCTTTCTGGATCAGGGGTCTGTACACCAGATGCAGATCTTTTTTTCCCTCCTCCTAGACCTAAAAATATACCAGCCACATGCTCCACCCTTGAATGGGGAATGGAAAGTAAAAAATGTTTTAAAAAGAGACATTGAGGGAAGAGGGGTGACTAGAGAGATGGTCTGTCTTTGGGGCTCTCCTTGGGGCTCCCCAGCATAGTCCTGGCAAACAGAGTGCAAATCAGCTCTATCTGCCACCCTATGATGCCTGACCCCCTTCCTCATTCCCTCCTCTAAACCAGATGGTGTGAAGGGAGACCTCCTGATCGACATTGGCTCTGGCCCCACCATCTATCAGCTCCTCTCTGCTTGTGAATCCTTCAAGGAGATCATCGCCACTGACTATACTGATCGGAACCTGCAGGAGCTGGAGAAGTGGCTGAAGAAGGAGCCCGGGGCCTTCGACTGGTCCCCAGTGGTGACCTATGTGTGTGAGCTTGAAGGGAACAGGTAGAGAAACTCGGGTCCGCTTCCTGGCTTTCTTAGGGTACCTGGGTGCCAGTTCATTTTTCAGAACCAAAAATTATCCTTAGAGTCCAAGTTGAAAGGCAAAGGAAACAGAGAGAGAGGGAGGGACCAAAGAGAAATCCAAATGGAGGAAGAGAGAGCTAGAGAGAGAGAACGAGAGTGAAGCACACGCGTGTTGTGCGCGCGTGCGCGCCTGTGTGTGTGTATGTGCACCAGAACAGCAGAAGACATAGCTGAAAAAACTGAAGAGTTGGTTACTGAGCCAAGATGAGTGGTCACAAAACCTTTCCAGGCCTGTGTATGGATGCATTGTGCAGGCCAGATACTGTAGGACCTTGTTTTAGGAAAACTTCAAGTAAGAGGCCAAACCAGCTCCTCGCTAGAAGGTTTCAGGTCGGGGCTTGCCGCCCTAGTGACACTCGTTGCTAGCCATCCAAATGCATAGATCTCTGCTGTGAAAGTGGCTAATGCTGACACCACCAGATACAACAAAAAGCTGACTAGGTTTTTTTTTTTTTTTTTTTTAATTCTTGATGTGGACCATTTTCAAAGTCTTCACCAAATCCGTTACAACATTGCCTCTGTTTTTTATGTTTTGGTTTCTTGGCCGCGAGGCATGCGGGATCCTAGCTCCCCAACCAGGGATCGAACCCGCACCCCCTGCATTGGAAGGCAAAGTCCCAACCACTGGACCGCCAGGGAAGTCCCGCTGACTAGGTTTTTAAACTGAGATTAGCAGCATAAAGGAATTATTCGAAAAGAATTTGTTACTCACCATTCATAAAATTAGGGCTTTACATATCGACAACTAATGATCAAAATCTTATAGTACCCTATCTATAAGTAAATTTATGCAAACAAAGTTTGTTTAAATTACTAATTTCTCCCCACGCAAGAAATTGGCAATAGACTACCAGCCAGAGGTGAAGAGTCGAGCACTTCACTTTGTTATTCCCTTGTCCTGATGTGCCTCCCATTCTACAGCCCAGCCGACCATCAGTGCCTGGAGCATCATGGCTTTGCTGCTATGAATATTGCCAAGACCCCAGAGACTCCTTTGTAAATGGCACAAAAAGACCACTTTGGTGTTCTAGCGTTTATCAGAGGAGGTCCCTTGTCTCCTAGAGCTCACATCAGGGAAGGCAGGCACATGCCAAATCATTTAGGGCCTTCAAGGCCAAGTTAATGCTTGTGGACTTCAAGTGTAACAAGAAGACATCAGAGGTATAACTAGGAGCGTGATGTGACCCAATTTACATTTACAAAGATCTCTCTGGCTATTGTGTAGAGAATGGATTGGAGGTTTAGAGAACAAGAGATGCAGAAGGAAGAGATGTTGGTGGCTTGGACTAGGTGATGGAGAGAGAGAGAAGATTTTAAGATGAATTTTTTAGAGAGAATGATTAAGAGTTGGTAGCAATTGGTTAGTGGGAATGAGGAAAGGGAGGTATCAAGGATGACTCCCATGTTTCTGAACTCAAAACAGGGGGATTGAGGTAACATTCCTGAATCCCAAGTATAAATATAAAATCATGTGGTCTCAACACATCCCTCAGGAGTATGCCTACCTCCATATTCTTCTGGAGTGATTGATGGTCAATTCATTTTTCTATACTTGCACTTATATTTGATTCCCATCTATTTACCAACTTTTGTTTATTCCTGAGTCAAGTTCTCTTCTGAAAATTTCTCTAAAGTCTGCTTCTATTTCTTTAACCCTCCCATTTTCTTTTAAAGGTCTGCTGACTTTAGCTTATTAGGAGTATTCTAAACTGTATATTCATTTTCTTACATACTGTTGCTACATTGTCTTAATGGTTGTAAATGTGGATTTTCAAATGTAAGTTATCAATATGACTCATTGGTGGTACAATTCCTTATGGTACAGAAGTATGAATAAACTAGAAGTTTTATCTTGTGTTCCCAATTAAACTTTTTGGTATCATGTGGAGTCACTAAACTTCCGCTGGGTTTTGTTGGTCTTTTATTCCCTTTACCAGGGATAGTAAGTATTGAAATCAGATAGTTTGAGTCCTTCAACTTTGTTCTTTGCAAGATTATTTTGGTAAATTTAGTGCCATTACTTTTAGAATAAACTTGTAAATTTCTTCAAAAAAAGTTTACTGAGATTTTATTGTAATTTCTTTGAATTTACAAATCAGTTTAGGAGAATGGATATATTGCATCTCCAGTCCATGAACATGGTTTATCTCTACATTTAGTTAGGACTTCAGTTTCTCTCAGTTCTCATATTTTGCATATATTTTGTTAAAATGTCCCTGTGTTTCATGTTTTTTAATGCTACTGTTGATTGTATCTTTCAAATTTCATTTCTATTTCATTTTATTAGTTTCATTTGCTAGTATATAGATGTACAATTGATTTTTTGTATATTAGATCTTGCTGACTTCACTAATTTCATTTTTTATTTTATTTTTTATATTGAAATATAGTTGATTTACGATACTTCTGTTGGTTTCAGGTGTACAGCAAAGTGATTCATTTAACATATATATGTATATATCTATATTCTTTTTTCTATTCTTTTCCATTATAGTTTATTACAAAATATTGCACTAATTAATTTTAATCATTTTTGGTAGATTCCATAGTATTTTCTATGTACATTCTTATATCATCTACAAATAAAAATACTTTTACTTCTTCTATTTCAACTTTATGCCTTTATTTATTTTTTATGCCCTATTACATTGACTAGGACCACCAAAACAATGTTGAACAAAAATGATAAGAACAGACATTTGTACCTTTTTCCATATCTTAGGAAAAAATGTTCAATGATTCATCATTAAGAATGACATTATTTATAGGTTTTTCATAGAAATTCTTTATCAGACTAAGTTCCCTTGTATTTCTAGTTTCTTGGGGGGTTTTAATCAAATGTTAAAACTCGTCAAAAATTTTTTTTGCATTTACTGAAATGGTCATGTGATGTTTCTGCATATTCTGAGAACATGAATTATGTTGGATGATTTTTGGTATTTAAACCAAACTGGCATAAACCCCTTGGTCATGAAGTAGTAATCTTTTTATGTATCCCTGGATGTGATTTGCCAATATTTTGCTAAGGATTTTTGCATCTATATTTATGAGGGATATTGAGCTATAAATTTATTTTCTTGTTATATGCTTGGCAGATTTTGATATCAGCATGATGCTAATTCATATAATAATTTGGAAGTGTTTCTTCCTCCCCTATTTTTTGAAGGTGTTTGTATTATTTCTTCCTTACATGATTGATAGAATTCACCAGTGAAGCTATCTGAACCTGAAGGTTTCTTCCTGGGTGAGGAGGTTTTTTATTAAGAAGAATTATTCCTTTTATGACTGTTTGGATTGTCTATTTCTTCTTTTGTCTGTTTTGATAAGTACTATTTTTCAAGGAATTTGTCCTTTACATCTTGGTTGTCAACTTTATTGTCATAAAGTTTTTTTTACAATATCCCTTTATTACTCTTTTAATGTCTGTAGGATCTTTGGTGATTGTCCCTCTTTCATTCTTAAAATTGGCAATTTGTCTTTTTCTTTTAATCTTGATTGATCTTGTTAGAGATTGATACATTTTATTAATCTTTTCAAAGAACCAGCTTTTGGCTTTGTTGATTTTCTCAGTTGTCCATTGTGTATTCCATTGATTTCTGCTCTTATTTTTCTTATTTTCTGTCTTCCACTTACTTTAGTTTTAATGTGCTCTTCTTTTTCTAGCTTCTTGAGATGGAAGCTTAGGTCATTTATTCTCACACTTTCCTTCAGCACTCTTTTAGCTGCATCCCATGACTTTTGATGTGTCATATTTTTGTTATTATCCAATTCAGCATATATTCTAATTTTCTTTGTGATTTCTTCTTTGACCATAAATTATTTGTAATTGTGTTGCTTAATTTCCAAAATTGTTGGGATTTTTTTTCTAGCTATTGTTACTGGTTTCTAATTAAATTTCATTGTAGTCAGAGGTTTATTTTGTGACCCAGCATATGATCTATTTGGTGAACATTCTATGTGTTCTACATTGAAAAGAATGTATATTGTCCAGTTGTTGGTGTCGTTTCTATAAATATTAATTCAGTCAGTTAGATTGATAATATTGTTCAAATTCTCTACATGATTTTTTGTTTACTTATTCTATCAATTACTGGGAGAGAGAGATGTTAAAAATCTCAAATTATGATTGTGGATTCATCCCTTACTCCTCATAGTTCTGCCAACATTTTCTTCATGCATTTTGAAGCTTTGTTATTAGCAGCATATACTTTTAGGGTTGTTATGTCTTCTTGATGAATTGACTATTTTATCATTATATCTCCCTTTACATCCAGTAATACACTTTGTTTTGAGGTCGACTTTGATATTAATATAGCCACACCAGCCTTCTTATTCTTGGTGATGGCATAAGGTGGTAGGGACCTCTAAGATGGTCCCCACTAATCTTCACTTCAGGTATTCACGCTCTTGCTTAATTCTCTCCCCATGAGTGTCCATTGGATTTAATGACTGGATTCTAACAAATATGGTGCTGTAGAGTGATGGGACATCAATTCTGAGATTAGGATACAAAGAGACTACAGCTTCCCTATTGGGTGCTCTCTCTTACAGTCACTCACTTGTCCTAAGGAGTGAGTTTGGAAGCAAATTTACCCCCAGGTGGGCCTTCAGATGACACTGGACAACTCTGAGAGTGGCCAACACTACAGTCTCATGAGGCATCTTGCACCAGAGACACTCAGCTAATCTGTACCCAAGTATCTGACCTGCAGAAACTGTGAGATGAATGTTTGTCATTTTAAATTGCTAAGTTTGGGGGTAATTTATTATGTAACAATAGATAAATAACATACATGGTATAGCTTTTTCTACCCTTTTGTTTTCAACCTGTCCGTGTTTTTTTATTTAAAATGACTTTTTTTCAAATAACATGTAGTAGGTCTTGCTTTTCAATCCAACCTGACAATTTCTACATTTTAACTGGATTGTTTACTCAATTTACATTTAATGTAATTAGTGATATTGTATGGCTGAGTCTAAATCTACCATCTTGGTATATATTTTCTATTTGTCCCATCTGTCTGGTGTTCATTTGTACCTTTGTACTGCTTCTTGTTGGTGAATGAAATAATTTTTGTTTTTCCATTTATATAGTATAATTATACACATTTTTAGTATGCCTTTATCTCCTCTATTGACTTTTTTCTCCTCTATTGACCTCTTTTGTGTTTTGTGTGTGTGTATGTGCACGCGTGCGCATGACTTTTCTAGAAATTACATAATATATTTGCAACGTCTCATGAACAATGTAAGATATTACAACAGTGTAATTCCTTTAACCCACTCTCCTGCCCCTTATACACTTGTTGTCATATATTTATTCTGTATAAACTATAACACTATAATACACTGTTATAATTTTTGCTTTAAGCAGTCAGTAGTGCTTTTATTTTCTTTATTGTTTTATTTTTAATTTTGGTTAAGAAAACACACATCATAAAATTTATCACCTTAATTCTTTAAGTGTACAGTTTTGTAGTTTTAAGTATATTCACATCAGTCAGTAGTATTTTCAATAAATATATATAAAGTCTCCTGTGTTTATCCACAAATCTGTCCTGTCTAGTATTCTTCACTCCTTTCTGCAGATCTAGGCTTCTATCTGACATCATTTCCCTTCACCTGGAGGACTTCTTTTAGTGTTTTTGTATAATGCATTTCTGCTGGAGACAAATTCTCTCAGCTTATCAATATCAGGTAAGAATCAATAATTCTTTTCTTCCTCGTAATATGAGGAATTTAACAATTTTTGACACCCAAAGTCCTTCTGGCATCTTCCTTCCCAGTGTTTATTGTTAGACTTTGAGATTTTAAATCCAAATATTGTAATTTAAAGTATTATTTTTATATTTTCTTTCAACATCATATGCTCTCAGTTTGTAATCATATTTGCAATTATGTGGATGTATTTTATGCTCATTTTATATGATTTTTTTAGTTGTTGAGTTTTTAATTCCGATTCATGTCATAGTCAACTGAATAGGTCTTTGGACCTTTTTCAAGAAGAACACAAAGATGACATATTTTCTACGCCCATGAATATTGGGAAGGTATTTTTGGTGCCCTTACTCATGAGCAACATTGTAAAATTGTTTAATATTGCTTAAACATTGCTCCATGTTTTTCCCCCGCATTAAGTAAGAAATCAAGAGAGGCTATTTTCACATGCCATTTTAACCTGTAAACCCCTTACTTAGAATTTTATGCTGGCTAGAGCCTTCAAACTTCAGATATGTTCTTCAAGATAACAGTAATTTCAAACTTTTTAAATGGACTATGTTATTTCACAGAATGAAATTGACATTAACTAGAAGAAAACTGCAGTGATGAGGATTTAGACAATATTCAAAATTATTAAATAAGGAATTTCCCAGGACTTATAGAATATCAGGGAAAGTTTATCAAAAAGTTCTTAGTCGTTGTCAGACAGCACATCTTTCCAAGGTCCAAATCATGCTTCAAGAGGCTTTTAGAACTTTGTTCTCAATTTCTCTAGCTATCACAAGCCTTTGCATCTTATTCAGAAATGAACCCTTAACATCTAGCAGGATACTGAAAGCATTACTTATCTCAAGCCAGAATCATCAGCTCGTAGCAATTGTTCCTGAGACACTGTCCCTTCCCAATCACTCTGTCAGACTAAGGAACTGTATTTTTGGCAGTAAAATTCTGCATTCTCACCCTTATCCTTCTGCTAGATCTTGTGGCTTCAACTGTTTTGAGAATGATTGTGATCCCATTCAACTAATGTCTTTCTTGCATCTTCAAGTTCCTCTATCAACCCACAACCTATTTCCCCTGAGATTATTTCTTCTTTATCTGAAGCTATTTCTTATGTTGACTGCTGCAAAAGACAATTTGAGCTGTCTCCTTTTCCTCCTGTTCCTCTGGAGTGTGACTCAGACATTTAGATACCATTCATTTTTACAATTATCTGAAAAGTTGTAAGACACTGGTACCAAATTCTTGTCTCACACTATACATATTCATCAAGTCAGCAAGTCAAATACTAAGATATAACTAACTACTCAAGCACGAACCAAGGAAAATGAGCGTTACCTTAAGAAATCCTAGAAGCAGCATTAATTTACCTCTGGCACCTGGAACCTGGAACACATTGCCTTGTGGTCCACAGATGAGCAGCTTCCATATCATCTGGAAACTTATTAGGAATGCAGATTCTCAGGCCTACCTTCAGAATCTGCATTTTAACAAGATCTGCAGGGGACTGTATGCATTTTACAGTTTGAGAAGCACTGGTGTCTGGAATGGAGCTCCCCAACAGGTATGTCAGGACATGCTAGTGGGGATGAGTTAGAGGTGTGCTCTGCAGGTTCTCCTCAGCCCTCGGCCCTTGGGCCAGCAGGGAGGGGTCTGGGGATGTTGGAGCCCCTCCTGGTTGCCTCTACAGATGGCAGCTCCTCCACTTACCTCCGTGTACCTGACAGGAGAAAGCTTGAGCACCTGTAGAGGTGGCGGTTCTCTGAAATAAATGCTTTCCATACAAAGATGTTCGTATCTATTGAAAAAGATGTTTGTCTAGGGCCCCAAATAGCCATAACTGTGCCAAATTTGTTCTGTGAACTAGTGAACTGCTTCTATCCCAAAGCATCTCTGTATTCCCAAGTCTTGTAAAAGATTGATATTCTTTCTCAAACTCGCGATCTTGGTGGTCATGATGATTGCCTCAGGGATGCCTAGGAAAGACTTCTGCCTTTTACAAGGATGTCTTTCTCTTGAACACGGGCTCTCACTGCATTATCTCTTGGGGGAAATTAACAGGACAGGTTGCAAAACCTTCAACTGTCCATTTCTTCAAATGGTAAACATTTCTATTCCTGTGTGTCAAAGCATCTCAAACTTAACGTGCCCAAAATAGAGCTATGATCTTCCCCAAATCTGCTTTATTTCCGGTATTCTTATCTCCTTGAATGGCACCATCATATAATTAATTGGAGAAGCCAGAAACCTGGAAGTCAGTCCTGTCATCTCCCTGTCAGTCATGTTTCATGACCAGCAGCAAGTTCTGTCCACTTCACTTCCTGAGTTCCTCTTAAACCAGTATATTTCTTCCAGTATTTTCCATGCAAGCTGTTTTCTTGGTCCAAGCTACCATCCTCTCCTTCCTAACTGGCCTCCACCTCCATTCTTGTCCCAAATTGATTGCCTCAAAGTATAAATCTGATCATATCACTCCTTTCCTTAGCACCCCCTTAATATCTCCCCACGGCTTTTAGGATAAAAAGCAAAATTCTTAACATGGTCCACGAAGCCCTGTCTAGTCTGGCACCTGCCTTGTGGTCCCCAGACTAGCAGCTTCCATGTCAACTGGTGGGCGCTTACCTTTTTGCCTCCCGTTCAGCCATGCGCTGCTTCGTTTCCTGAGGTTCAGCCACACTGGCTTTCTCCTCTCCATGTTTCTTCCCACCAAAGGGCCTTTGCTCTTGCTACTTCCTCTTACTGGAGTATCCTCCTCCCTCCCTCCTCTCTTTGGTCCAGTTCACTCCTACTTATTTATCCTCTGTTTCTCTGCTCACCTGACTCCTTTCCGGAGGAGCTTTCCCTCATGCTTCTACACTGAGTCAAGCTCCCAGTATTCTTCTCTTAGTGCCATGTGCCCCTCCTGCCTGGCATTCATCACAGCTTTAATGTTTCAGTTTTGTGGATGATCATTGGATTATGTCTTCCTCCCCCACCAGACTGTAATCTCCATGAGGATAGGATTTGTTTCTCATTCGTCCCACCTTAGGTCTCCACTGCCCGGTGCTCTTCCTGGCACACAATAGAAGGTCAAAAAATATTTATAAAAGAAGTGACTGCATGCATTTTGCTTTCCAGACCGCTGCCTCCTAGTGTCACTCAGCTGTGGCCTGTATCGAAGGTTCACCAGTGATGAGTCCTTTCGCTCTTACAATTCTCACGTTGACATCCAAGCTTATTCAGCTTTTCATTTCCTTTACACATCTTGATGGTTTTCCCTCAGGAGGGCCTGCTGGAACCTCTGGGGATGGGGCTTGGGGAGGTAAGTGTAATGGAAAAAAGCTTGTCCAGAGGATTCTGATTCACCACCCGCCTTGCAGCGTCAGGGCAGGAAGATCCTGCTTTAAATCTCAGGATAACTACCTGGGGTCTGGAAAGACAATCTTACCAAGTGTTCTTCCCAGGAGTCTCACTCTATCCTTTCCTCCCCCTCTCCCTCCCCAGTTCCTTCAGGCTTTTATAGACAGCATATTTGCAGGGGATGTGGCTCTTTTTTTTTTGCATATTGATTCCTTTGAAAGGCTAGATCTTTAGAGCTAGAGAAACGGCCACACGGTGGTTAGCTTTCTGTAAAACTGCATAACGTTTTTCTGGTGTGTATTTATTCCCTACCCCTTGAGCTAAACATGAGGCTGAGTGGTAATTGCCTGTGTCTCCAGGCAAGGCCATTTCATTGCAGGTGTATCACAGGCCCCGAGGAGCCCTGAGGTGTAATCTTTACACGGCTGCCTTGGCAACTGAGTTCACCAATGTTTGTAGTGCACCCGAGGACAAGCAGGTATCCATGACAGTGGGTGTTTCTAACAAATTTCCCTCTCAAATTGGCACCTTCTCTGCCAGCTTTCCAGACTTCACAGCGTGTCTCACAGTTTGGGAACAATTTCCATCATCATCTGACTGGCAAGTACTAGTTCTGTGGCAACTTGTGTTTTTAAAATAGCTTCATACACAGTAGGGTCCAGAGGTCCAAACTGCCTCTGACGTAATCACTTAAATACACATTACCGTAATGTTCCCAAGAGACAGCATCGTCTTTGGACACGTTCAAAAGAACACTACGTTGTCACTTGTTTAGCTTTTTGTATACACTTAAGTTATCCATAGGTGAAGACAAGTTATTTGAATTTTTTCTATTCTAGATTAATTTACCTCTTCAAAGCCATGTTTCACACAGACTTTCATAATGTTGAATTATTATTTTTTATTCTTAAAATGATCTGTCAAATTATGCACGTTCTGTCAGGTGGGGTGGAATCTCTGTAACTGATTTCCCTATTTTTAGAACGACTAACCCTCCCGGTTTGTCCAGGACGGAGACGGGTTCCCAGGACATGGGATTTTCAGTGCAAAAACCAGAAAAGTCCAGACCACTGGGGCAAATTTGTCACCCTGCTACCATTTCTACCCCAATAAGAGGAACAGGTAGACCCAGTCAAAGGCAATTATCATTCCCTGTATCTCCCAGTTTACTGGTTGTTAGGCATTCCCTGAAAGTAATATCTTGCAAAGCTTTTTTCTCTCTCTCTCTTTTTTTAATATTTTGGTTGGCATTTTAAAAAAATTTTATTTATTTATTGGTTGCACTGGGTCTTTGTTGCTGTGTGTGGGCTTTCTCCAATTGCGGCGAGCAGGGGCTACTCTTTGTTGTGGTGCATGGGCTTCTCATTGCAGTGGCTTCTCTTGTTGCAGAGCACAGGCTCTAGGCGTGCGGACTTCAGTAGTTGTGGCTCACGGACTCTAGAGCGCAGGCTCAGTAGTTGTGGCGCACGGGCTTAGTTTCTTCGCAGCATGTGGGATCTTCCCGGACCAGGGCTCACACCCGTGTCCCCTGCATTGGCAGGCGGATCTTAACCACTGTGCCACCAGGGAAGTCCTCTCTCTCTCTCTCTTTCTCTCTCTCCCTCTCTCTCTCTCCCTCTCTCCCTCTCTCTCTCTTTTAATAGAACAGCTTTATTAAGATAAAATTCACATAACATATGATTCACCCATGTAAAGTGTGCCATTCAGTAGCTCTTAGTATGTTCACAGAATTGCGTGATCCTCAGCACGATTTTAGAACATTTCATAACTCCCCAAAGAAACCCTATACCCACCAGTGGTCATTCTCCTTTCCCCCAGTCCTCTCAGCCCCTAGCAACCACTGGTCTGCTTTCAGTCTCTACAGATTTGTCTTTTCTAGATATTTCATATAAATGGAATCATACAATATGTGGCCTTTTGTGTCTGGCTTCTGTCACTGAACATCAT
Organism: Eschrichtius robustus; assembly: GCF_028021215.1. Lineage (NCBI taxonomy): Eukaryota > Metazoa > Chordata > Mammalia > Artiodactyla > Eschrichtiidae > Eschrichtius > Eschrichtius robustus. The sequence goes on along the minus strand of NC_090834.1, from coordinate 18,178,318 downwards.
GTTTTCAAGGTTCTTCCATGTTGTAGCCTGTGTCAGTTGTTCGTTCCTTTTTATTACTGAATAATATTCCATTGTACAGATAGACCACATTTTATTTATCTATTCATAATTTGATGGACATTTGGGTTGTTCCCATCTTTTGGCTATTATGAATAATGCTGCTATAAATACTCATGGACAAGTTTTTGTGTGGACACATGTTTTCATTTCTCTTGGGTATAATCCTATGATTAGAATTCCTGAGTCATAGAGTCTGCCATACAGAGTGAAGTAAGTCAGAAAGAGAAAAACAAATACCGTATGCTAACACATATATATGGAATCTAAGAAAAAAAATGGTTATAAAGAACCTAGGGGTAAGACAGGAATAAAGACACAGACGTAGAGAATAGTCTTGAGGACACAGGGAGGGGGAAGGGTAAGCTGGGACAAAGTGAGAGAGTGGCATGGACATATATACACTACCAAATGTAAAATAGATAGCTAGTGGGAAGCAACCGCACAGCACAGGGAGATCAGCTTGGTGCTTTGTGACCACCTAGAGGGGTGGGATAGGGAGGGTGGGAGGGAGACGCAAGAGGGAGGAGATATGGGGATATATGTGTATGTATAGCTGATTCACTTTGTTATAAAGCAGAAACTAACACACCAGTGTAAAGCAATTATACACCAATAAAGATGTTAAAAAAAAAAAAAAACAGAATTCCTGGGTCATGTTAAATTTCTATGTTAAACCTTTTTTTTTTTTTTTTTTTGGGTACTTCCAGACTGTTTTCCAAAGTAGCTGGACCATTTTACCATCTCACCAGCAGTGTACGTAGGTTCCAGTTTCTCCATGTCCTTGCCAACACTTAGTTATTATCTGTCTTTTTTATTATAATCATCCTAGTTGGTGCGAAGTGGTATCTCATGGTTTGATTTTCATTTCTCTGATGTCAGCGATATTGAGCATCTTTTCATATGCTTATTAAGCTTCTTAAATGGAAAATTATAACACAATTAAAAGATGTTTGTAAATAACTGATTATACACACTAGGCTTAAGATTTTAACTAAATATTTAAATAGGATGTCCACAGCTAATTGCTATTATCTCAAATCATTCTACCTGGAGGTAAATCTCCAAGTTTTCTTTAAACCATCAACTTTTCCTCATGAACAGAAATGGTCCCAGTATAAATCTCTCTCACTTGCTCTGATGTTGGGCCATCCTCTGTTCTCTCTATCAAGCACTGTTGCCTGAGTGGCTGTTTTCTTCTGGAGCCAGCGACTGTGTGTTCTTTGCACATAAGCCTGGATTTGCACCCCTGGTGCTTTGTTGATTAACTTCCTCAAAGTGTTGGATACTCAATCATCACTCATACAATTTGGGCTCAGTGGCCTTCTGGGCACTTTATACACTCAGCAATTCCTCTCTTTGTCTTACCTCTCTGATTTTCTGCTACTTCTTTTCCTTTGTCTGTTCCCTTTCTCCAGTTTCTCTTGTTCACTCTATGTGTTTATTTAATTTCGTTCATTGGTTAATTTCTTCCTTTATTCCTCCACTAATAAATTCCGAAAGGATCTGAGGCACTGGATTCCATCTCCTGCCCTTGCCTTTTCTCCTTCTGTCATTAACGAATTTTCTCTCAAGAAACCCCATTGATTTGGCAGAAAAGGATAGGATTCCTAGCAAGGCTACCAAGAAAACTATCTCCATCAGGAAACATACTCCCTACCTGCAATATCTTTTGGAGCCTGAGAATGGAAACAAGGAGTTTTCATCTTTCTAGAAAGGCCCTGGCCACAATTGTGTGACATGATCAACAGTTTCTACGAATGTCTATGGATGACCTCCTATTGATCAGCAGCTACTACAAAGATACCATTTCTGCATTTAAACCCATTATTGCTTGATATATGTGGCCAAACAGTCACTACCTTACAGTTTGGCAGAGGGAACAAGGGTAATAATAATAATAATAACAATAATAAATGATCTAGGCACTATTCTAAGCAGTAGAAGAAGAAGAATTTCATGGGGGCAGTCCACTGTAGAAACAGGCAACTAGGTATTTTTATTATCATTTCCATATTATTAATTACTTTGTAAAAAAGATTTAACCCAGCACAAGGTAATATGGTCACATTCAGATACCAAAATGGTCCCTCATTTCTTCTTTCTCTGTTTTTACAACAGGGATGGCCCTAAGGTTATAACGTTTGGGACAACACTGCCGTTTTCATTCCTGACCTAAGAGATCTGGGGTTCCCATGAGTGGGGTAGCCAGCGATCTTTGTCGGTTTGTGTGTTTCAGAGTCAAGGGGCCAGAGAAGGAGGAGAAGTTGAGGCGGGCGGTCAAGCAGGTCCTGAAGTGTGACGTGACTCAGAGCTGGCCGCTGGGGGCTGTCCCACTGCCCCCGGCCGACTGCCTGCTCAGCACGCTGTGCCTGGACGCCGCCTGCCCGGACCTGCCTGCCTACCGCACGGCCCTCAGGAACCTCGGCAGCCTGCTGAAGCCAGGGGGCTTCCTGGTGCTCGTGGATGCTCTGAAAAGCAGCTACTACATGATCGGCGAGCAGAGGTTCTCCAGCCTCTGCCTGGGCCGGGAGGCAGTGGAGGCTGCCGTGAGGGAGGCCGGCTACACCATTGAACAGTTTGAAGTGATCTCCCAAAGTTATTCTTCCAACATGGCCAACAACGAAGGGCTTTTCTCCCTGGTGGGGAGGAAGCTGAGCACATCTGTATGATACGTTGGGGTCGCCAATTAAAGCAATTCCTCTGGCTTGCCCAGTTGACTTCAATCCTTGGTTCCAACTGCCATGGTCATTGTTCTGAGTAGAGGCTAAAGGCTGGGGCCTAGTGGTTCATCTAGGGCAGGGTTGGAGTGGTCAGTCTGCCTAGGAACCATTAGTTGACCACCTACTCTGTGCTCCCCATGTGTGCTGGTGTTACAAGGACTCCAACATGACAAATGGGCATGTCTAGTCTTCACTGCCTATGATTACAAAAGAATACCTCATTTTCCTTGAATATCCCAGCTATGATGGCTTAAGCCCACACATGCCTACAGAGAAGTGTCTGCAGTTATTCACTCCTCATTTCCTGGGGGCCCTGATGCCTTCTTCTCTCCCAGGAACAGGCTTCTCCTGTTCTTCACTTCTTGCCTTCTCTGGGGACCATGTCCTCCTCTGGGGTCTACTGGTGCTACCACCACCCAGGGTCAGAGAACAGCTGTCACTTTTGCCTCTTGGTCTCAAGAATGGGGTAGGCCTTTCTTTTACTTCCCTCAACACACCTGAGCCAAGGCTGTGACTTTTATACCTGAATAGAAGTTTAGGAGTTAGCAAGAGAGAAAAGAGACCCTGTCTTACAGGTGCTATTAGAAACGAGTATCTTTGGGAATTCCCTGGTGGTCCAGTGGTGAGGACTCCACGCTTTCACTGCTGAGGGCCTGGATTCAATCCATGGTCAGGGAACTAAGATCCCACAAGGCACGCTGAGTGGCCAAAAAAGAAAAAAAAGAAAGAAACAAGTATCTCAGAGCCCACATCCGTAGAGGGTCCTGGAAGGTAGCCTGTTGGCATAGCTTTTGGCCAAGCATCTACTTATCTACTTGGAGTTAGCATACCTCCATATGGCACGGCCACCCTTTCTGGGTCCTATGCCCATCACCCTGAGGCTCTAAAACAGAAGTTGACAAACTACGACCCAGGAGCCAAATCCAGCCTGCTGCCCATTTTGTAAAGTTTTATTGGAACATAGTCATGGCCATTCATTTGCATACTGTCTATGGTTGTTTTCCTGCTGTGATGGCAGAACTGAGTAATTACGAGAGCAACTGTATGTATAGCCTGAAAAGCCTGAAATATCTATTATTGGATCTTTGTAAAAAAAAGTTTGCCTCCCCCTACCCGAGAGAGAGAAGGAGTTTCCTCCTCACCCCGGTCTGAGGCCCCTTTCTCTAGTCTTCAGTTCTCATCCCAAGATTTCTCTCTTCCTAGGATTACTGACAGTGGACATTTCTGCTTCTCACAAGGGAGAGTCCTTCCTCCCCACTCCCCCGACATGCAATGACAGTCACATTAGGGCATGAGATTCCAACACCAGTACATTTTTGTTTACTTGGTTGTAAATAACCCAGTATTGGTCCATTTCCCAGACATTTCCAATTGTTCAATTATCATAGGACATTCACATCACAACATTCTAACCTGCTTACGAGTTCTAGAGATTCTGTCCTGAAGGCCACTAACAGGCCAGTCCAGGCTGCATCAAGAAGGCCAAGTCCAACTCTGTTCCTGTAAGCAGGTGGGGAGGGTCAGACCTGTGCATCCTTTCTCCAAATAACTGTTCCCAGAAGGCAGCACACTTAGCTCCCCAGGAGCCAGCACCAATCACCCAGGCCCGAAGGAAGCTACAAAGTCTGTGGAGAATGGGCTCTCCCAAAACTGTGCCATCTACCTCCACCCAGAATGAAGGTCACAGCGTCTGAAAACGTCTGCATTTGGTTACCCCCCTAGCCCACCCAAGGCAATGGCCCTTGCTTACATTTGCATAACAGCAAAGAAAAACATAAGCCTACTTTTAAAACAGGATTTCCTGGTTTCAACCTCTTTTAAAAACAGCAATTTCTTTTTAAAACAAGCTTTCAACTGATGATAGGTTTTCTACTTTGACCTATGCAATTTTGACTGGGTGGGGGGGAGGAGCGGGGTGGATGCCAGGGGAAGAAGCTGAGACCAGATTGCCCACAACAGCTTTGTAAGGCACAGTCCCTGAGCAGATTAGTCTTCTGTGATTTCACCTCTAAGATGACATTTATGGTAACACTTTTTGTTTCCCCACTGAACTGTGAGCCTCTTGGGTTTATATTTGGATTCCCCAACCCTTTGGCCAGACATGGTCTAGGCTCTGGGCACAGAGCAGTGAATAGCGGAGGTTAGAACCCTGTTCTGGGAGTTTATGTTCTAGAAGAGGAAGTGGGGGGACAGGAAGATAAGGAAACTAATCAATCAATGAATGAGATACTTTCTGATAGCGATCAGAGCTATGAAGGCACTATAACAGGATAATGGGCTGGAGACTGTCTGATTGACAGAACATCTGACTAAAAAATGGTTTAAAAAATAGGGGTTTATTAATCTCACAAGGAAGAAACTCAGAGGTAGGCACTTGCAGGAGAAAGTGGGGGGTCTACAGCATGATCAGACATCCCGGTCATATCCATCTTTCTACTCCGCCTGTGCCTGCGAGTGGAGTTTTCATGGGAGGAAATCTGTTTCAGAAGCCCCAGCAGGCTTCCTACCTCTTGCTGACCAGACTAACATGCCCACCTCTAGACCAATTGCAGACAAAACAGAAAAGACACAGGGCACACTTCTAAAGATTTGTTAAATGAATGAATAAATTCTTAGGTGACAGCAAAAAGAAAAAAGAAAACTCACTGGATTCAGTGAACAAGCCAGCAGCTCTGATAATCTCAGCATCCAATTTTTTTTTCTACAAAGATCATCCCATTTTCAACATCTGGCTCTGCTGCTTACTAGCTGTTTCTCCTTGGGCAAGTTACATAACCTCTCTGTGTCTGCCTCCTTATTTGTAAAATGAGATTAAAATAGAATTTCCTATCAAAAGAATACAAATGAATCGCTACATATAAAGGACCTAGAATAAATGCTTGGCACTTGATAAGCCCGCAATATTTATTTATTGTTAGCTATAATATTATTATCTTTGATATTAGTTGCCAAAGCAGCTGAGAAAAGATGTCTTGAGCTCTAAGTAAGAGAGAGGATTGCAGTTCTGGGCTGCAGGCATCCAGGCTCTTTACTACTGGCATTGCCTTCCAGAGGGGCTGTGATAAAACTCAGTTTCTACACTGCATGCCACCAATTCCTTTCTCATTTAAGAAATATTCAGCAAACGTTTGTTTAGCACCCTCCAAGTACCTTTCCTACTCCAGGCACTGAGAATGCAAATGAAGCCCTGTGTCAGCTGGCTCGCAGGTCCTCATCTCTGCAGTCACAGTGATACACCTAGTGCTTCCCGGTGCTTCCAAAGGCAGTACTGCAGCCCGCAGCAGTGGTCCCCACCCAGAATCCACGCTGTTCAGCTTCTCCTGCTCAGGCTGTGCTGCTGGTGGTCCACGTCCACAGCCGGCAAATGCTGGGGGGAGAATGACGTGGCCTGTCTTGAGAAAGGTACTCCAGGGTATGCCCAGGGTTCTGCCTTGGATGCCTCAGAGCCATGCCAGTTTCCTCCAGGAGAAGTAGAAAACACTTTCCATCTACACCCGGGGTCAGCAAACGTTTCCTGCAAAAGGACCAGATGGTAAATATTTTTGACGTTGTAGGTCATAGGATCTTTTTTAAAAAAATATTTATTTATTTTAAAAATTTATTGTCTTTATTTTTTTGGCTGCGTCGGGTCTTAGATGTGGCATGCAGGATCTTTTGTGGTGGCGCACGGGCTTCTCTCTAGTTGTGGCATGCAGGTTGTCTCTTTTCTAGTTGTGGCGCACGGGCTCCAGAGCGTGTGGGCTCTGTAGTTTGCGACACGTGGGCTCTCTCATTGAGCCGCGGAGCTCAATAGTTGTGGTGCACGGGCTTAGTTGCCACGCGGCATGTGGGATCTGAGTTCCCTGACCAGGGATCGAACCCAAGTCCCCTGCATTGGAAGGCAGATTCTTTACCACTGGACCACCAGGGAAGTCCTGGTCATAGGATCTTGATCTATTCAAGTCTGCAGTTATAGGGAAAGCAGCCCTAGACAATATGCAAATTAATGTGTGTGGCTCTGTTCCAATAAAACTTTATTTACAAAAACAGGTGAACAGGTTGATTTGGCCCAAAGTTTGTAGTGTACAGATTCCTGATCTAGACCCTGAAGCAGCCTTACTTGTGCCTGAAGTTTTATAAGGTTTCTCTACTTAATTTCAAATACTCCGTTTTACTTATAGGAGCTCAAACCCAAATCCGAGGGGCTGAAAGGGAAATACAGAGAACACTGTTTCCTCCATGCTCCATCTGTGCTCCATCTCTCTCTTTCCTGCTGCATCCCGCAGTCAGAACTCCTTACTCCTCCCCCAGGGTGAAGCATTCAATAAATAATGACAGAAGATGGAGGTGGGGGCAGGGATGGGGGGTCAGGTGAAATCAACTACATTAATAGTTCTCAAACTGCAAGTTGACATTCATTCATTAAAATCAAATTAGTGCATCACAATAAACATTTGGAAAAATAATACAGAATGAACTAGAAAAAAAAATCCCAGATATTAGCACTCCGTATAGTCTTATTTTGTGAAGTTTTGTTTTAGTTTTATTAAAAACTACATGTAGGGGCTTCCCCGGTGGCACAGTGGTTACGAATCCACCTGCCATTGCTGGGGACACAGGTTCGAGCCCTGGTCCGGGAAGATCCCAGATGTCGCGGAGCAACTAAGCCTGTGCGCCACAACTACTGAGCCTGCCTTCTAGAGCCCACGAGCCACAATTACTGAGCCCGCGTGCCACAACTACTGAAGCCCGCGCACCTAGAGCCCATGCTCTGCAACAAGAGAAGCCACCGCAATGAGAAGCCTGCGCACCGCAACAAAGAGTAGCCCCCGCTCGCCGCAACTAAAGGAAGCCTGCGTGCAGCAACGAAGACCCAATGCAGTCGAAAACAAACAAACAAACAAAAATACTACATGTATATGCATAGATATATAAATACACTTTTATATATATAAACACATATATTTACTCCTGGATCAAGATATAAAATGTATTTATTACTGTAGATTGTGTCAAAAACTTTAAAAGCCACTGGACTGTACTCTGGGCTTCTGGGACTCAATGTAATAGCCAACGTTTTTCTTTCATACAGAGATGAAGGTCATGGTCCCTGTTCTTAAAGAACTGAGTCACTGGGGGGAATTGACATGTAAACAGTTAAAATTCAGGGTGATAAGGGCTCTGAGATGAGTAAGCCCGGGGTGCTTTGGAAGGCGGATGTCAGGAAAGCTGGCATTGGCTCTGGGTCTTGCTGGCTGCCTAGAGGTGTTGTTTGGCAGTTGAGGAATAAAAGGGCAACATGAGGAACGTCCTGTACAAAGGCACGAAGCAACTCCTCTTACCGTCACCCTCCTTACGGGTTTGTTCTCTCAGTGAAGCCAGGACCTAAGCAAACATTTGGCTGCTGGGCTTTTGTTTGCTTTCCCCGAAATCAAACAGACCAACCAAGTCACTAGCAAACACTGACTAGGGGTCACTCCGGTCCTAACGTATAAATCTCTTTGACCGCTGACCCAGCGCAGGTGTTTTTCAGTCTGCTTTCTGGGGAAGTGTTCCACAGTCTCGCCCTGAGCAAACTTGCATGACGACGCAAGTCGGTGTGTAATGTCCTGGACAACCACCAGGGAAGAGAACGCCATTTACAGGGTTGTTCACCCAGTTGGTGCAGGCAGCCCGGCCAGCCCAGCCTTTGTAATTCCCATCACCTGGCTGTCACCAGTAATAAGAGAAGATGCCCGTGATATGACTTACTAGGCTGGTCTTTAAAAGCTGTGACTGCCCCCTCTAATTTTAGCCTCAGCCCACTCGGAGAATGGGAAGGGACCATTAAATCTCACGGAGACTAGGAGGAGGTGGGGAAAAGCTCTGGATTGGGGGACAGAAGCCATGTGTGGATTTTTGTCTTATGACTTGATTGCCATGAAAGCAGCAGTCCACCTTTGTCAGGCTCAGGACTACCTCTGTAAAAGAGGAGGAATGATCATTTCGAAGGAGTATTGAGATCAACTGAGATTCCTGTGAAGGCACAGTGTAACCTGTGAAGTGATTCATAGCTCTTAGATGACTTGGATATTATTAACCCCTTCTAGGGCAGCCACTGAGCCACATGGTGCTACATTCATGAAGGTTCCCTTCACAAACTGAGTAAGGATGGCCTTCATAAGCTCTTTAAAGAGCTCTCAGTCTTGTCATGGAGAGGTTCCAGCCATGACTAGGGAAACCTGTCTTGCCTGTGCTCAATATCTAAGTCAGCAGCACAGGCACCTTGAATCCAGAGTCTTCCTCACAGCTAGTCATTCATTTGGCAGATATTTATTACACCCCTGTTACAGGGGCTGAAGATGCTATACTGAAGGTGATACAGCCTCTGGCCTCATGGGACTTATTTCCCTGAGAAGGAGACCAGAAAGTAATGCATTTGTACAGAACCTTAGAATAAATACTAGATTGTTTGATTCTCAGGTCAAGCCTGTCAGGAACCTTTGCCCTTTCTGACAGAGCTCACCAAAATGAGACAAACCAAGCCTTTCTTAAAGCCGTACCTGTCCATTTATAGATCAGCTTTGCTCAAAAAAAAACTTTTTGAGCTACAGATAAGGTGTTTAAGGAAGATTATCACAAAGAAAAACCCCACTGTGCTGTGTTCCTATTTTCCAGCGGAAGCAGTGATTTAACCTTTTGGAGTCTCCCTTTCTCTCTCCCTTGCTGGCAGCACTTCTGCCCAGAATCACTGAATTGGAAATGCTTTCCTTAGCCCTCTGATCGCCAGCAGAGGGCGCACACAGCTCTTGTTGGAGAACTTCATTCCTGAAATTACCCATTTACACAGCAAGGAATTTAAATTGAGTTAAATTCTCCAAAACAAGAAGCTTCTCCCCAGCATTGCCTTTTGTACACTCCACTTCTCAGGTTGCTAGAGAAAAAGGAAGGGGAATTCAGCCTACTTTTCTTTAACAAAAAGTACGTATAATTATTTTTATAGATACATACATTAAAATTTTTCCCTCTTAGGTCTATACACAAAATGCAAATTTTAATAAACCACACAGAGGCTCTTGGCCAGATTAGCATATGAAATGTTAAATATTAGATTATGCTGTTAACTCACCATTACCTTCTATTTCCTGTTTATTCAAAGTAGGAAAAAGAAGTTTTTGTGCTTTTTCAAAACCCAGTTTTTTAAAAAATGGAGAAGTCTTCCTATGGTTGCTGGCCAAATCATGATACTTAAAACTTTAATGTTTATTTAATAGTGTCTGATGAATTCACGGGAAGAATTGGGGTTGAGTTTCAAACCCTCCACAAATAGTTATGAGTTAATATTGCCTTTGTTCCAACTTCAATGTTGAGGACCAGGAAGTATTTTCTTCCCTGGTAGGTTATTGTCTCTCCCATCTCAGAGAAAAGCTCTTGAACATTTAAACAGAAGTGGAGTTAAAGAATTGGTTTTTTTAAAATTATTATTATTATTTGTTATTGTTGAGTTTCAAGTAAGTTTTTTTTTAATATAAATTTATTTATTTATTTATTCATTTACTTATTTTTGGCTGCATTGGGTTTTTGTTGCTGCGCGCGGGCTTTCTCTCTAGTTGTGGTAAACGAGGGCTACTCTTCATCGCGGTGCACGGGCCTCTCATGGCAGTGGCCTCACCCGTTGCGGAGCACGGGCTCTAGGAGCACGGGCTTCAGTAGTTGCAGCACATGGGCTCAGTAGTTGTGTCTCGCAGGCTCTAGAGCACAGGCTTGGTAGTTGTGGCACACAGGCTTAGTTGCTCCGCAGCATGTGGGATCCTCCCAGACCAGGGCTCGAACCCGTGTGCCTTGCATTGGCAGGCGGACTCCCAAGCACTGCGCCACCAGGGAAGCCCCGGAGTTAAAGAATCGTAAACACTAGTTAGGTTGCTCTTCAGAAACATCAGTAATAGTAGGAACAACTCACTTATCTTCAGCTTACCACCCTATTGACTGGTAGTCTCCTTAAGAGCGGAGAGTTAAGCACTCCATGTGCAGCAAGAGGAGGAAGATGTTTCTAGAAGGAGGAGGGTAAGCTGTTAGTTTATCCCTCCCTTTCTTCTCAAGGGTCAATTTCTGTCGCCTATTCCACCACCTTCCACTATTCATTAAATGCTACGGAAATCCCAGTTATTTGATGTGACCCTTGCCCTAGTGGAATTTATGATCTTACTTGTGAGTTAAGATTTACAAAATCTGAAGTCCAAACCTCCTATTTTATAGGTGAAGAAACTGAGACGGTGATCCGGGATAAGGAACTTCACCTTTCCACGCCTCGGTCTCTGCTGTGACGTGAGGGGTTGAATCAGGTGGCTACGAGGGCCAACAGTTTATGATTTCTGAATTAGAGAACAAGAGTTGTTAAAATAGAATTTTAATATAGGTGCCATCTGAGGTAATCAAGTGATTACCTCTAATGTGGTAATCACTTTAAGATTCAAGTGAACCCGTGCTTCCTCTAATGTGTCAGGGAATTTGGAGGGGCAGTGACTTATATTCCCCCTGGATCTGAGCTCCTGCTGGCACTGAGTTTCAGTTTGTGAATCATCTCACTTCAAGCATATGCTGATTCTTTTCTTATCACATGACCCCTGACCAGACTCTTCCTGATCCCTTCATTCTCTGAAATTCCACTGGCCCTAAAATATATGAGTGGCTGAAGGTTCAAGACAATGGAAGTGGTTCATGCCCTAGGACTACAGCAACCTAAGATATTCGAAACCCTTGCTTTTAACCTTATGCGGGATTTCTCAGCGACTCACTTTCTCTAATTGTCCCTCACTATGCTGTCCTGCTGTCTCCCCTCCCAGGACAGTTCTGCTGTCCTCCCTCTGGTCTCCAGCCCCCTCCTCATTGGCTTCTTGCCTCCCTTCCCAAACACCTGTACCCATCTCTTCATTTCACTTACTTCAAGTCCAGATCCCACCCTGGGGCTTCACTTCCCTCAAGCCTTCAAGGTTCCTTAAAAGGAACTTTGCTGCTTGTATTTAGAATTAGAAAATTCACTCTTTTTACTTAACTGGGGACTTGGGCTCTGAGCTTCCTAGAACCCAAAGCAAAGAGGGGAAATATCCATTACAAGGTTCACTGTGCTTATGAATTCAAAATAGACCAGCAGTTGTTCAACATAAGCACAACTTTTTCTGGCTCTGAAAACTCTCCTGCAGTTCATGATAATGGGGGGGATAGTGTAGCTATCACTACCCCTTACCTGCCTCTACTGTGGTATACCTAGCTCAATTAGTGACTTTTTTTCAAGTTTAAGTCCTCTAGAAGAGCATTATTAATTCCCTACACTGAAAGCCTTTACTGAGTGCCAGGAATAGTGGTTCAAAATGCTGGATAGAGAAGAACACAAGACAGAGATGGTCCCTGGCCTCCTAAGCTTACAGTCGAGGTGGGCAGGGGTAAGCAGGAGGTCAGCTTTGATGCATAACGTGGTGTAAATGGGAAAACACAGGAGAGCCTTGACTAGTCTTGAAGGGTTGGCAAAGGCTTCCTGGAGGAAGTGATGCTTAAGATGAGGCTTAAAGGGGAAGTAAGATTTATCTGAGCAAAAAGAGGGGAAATGAGTTCCAGGCAGAGAGAAGAGCCTGGGCAAGATGCCTTGAGGTGAGAGGGAGGATACATAGGATGAAGGACTGTAGCAGATGCCATCGTGAGGCACCCAGATCCCCTTCTCCAGGACAGCACATCCAGCCCTCGCTGCTGCTGCTGTGGTGTTAGCTGCTAAGGGCCCAGCTGCCCCCTTCCCAGGGGAGTTGCTCTTAGCTGACAGGAGGCACCTCATCTGGGAAGTTACAGGCCACTGCCCCCTTCCGCACCCCAGGTCAGCCCACAGCCAATGAATGACTAATACAGGGATTACAAAGGCTGGTCCTCCTGCCTGGGGGTCGGGGGTGGGGAGGGGTGGGGATTGTGGCTGTGTGCTTGAGCTAAGACAGAGGCAAAGGGAAATGGTTGGGACTGAAATCTCCAGATGCATTTGGTCCACATTTGAGCCCCATCCCATTAGCAAGTTAGGGCTCTCCTGACTTCAGTTATTGCTGTTTTCAATAAAAATCCTCATGAGTTCTATCCATTTAGATTTCTGATGACTAGGGTCACAGTTCATAAAACTCGACCCTGACTTCATCCAACTTTCTGAACTTGTAATTAAGAACACCAAAAACTCAGCAAATCATGACATTTGGGTAAAATCCCTCTGAGCCTCAGTCTCTTTGAAAAGTGGGAATAATAATCCACGCTCTCTCTGCTTGATCGGGGTATAGCTGGAATAAAACATACCTCAAGAATATCTCATGTCCTTTGACCTTCCAGGATATGAGGACAGGAATGCCTAGATGACAACCACCAATATCCCCAATTCTGACAATGCACCCTCCTCCCACCAAGTGAGAAGAGTCTGCTTTCTGGTATGAGTCTGATCAGTGTGAATCAGTGAAGAGACCAGCCATGGATGCAGTGACAAGTGAAGTTTCTGAACATACAAAACCAGACACTAAATCAAGACACTGACACTCTCAGAGACTAACCTGGAATAGTCTCCTGTTTTCCTCTCTCCCTTCATCCCCTAGAGATCAGGGCAAATGACCTACCATAGTAGAACAGGATGGGAGCTGGATCTTGAAGGGTGAGTGGAAAGAACTCCAACAAGACCCACTTCAAAGCAAAGAAGCAGAATATCTCCCCACCAATACAATATACTTTTTAGTTTCTTGCTCCCAGGCAATAAGCATAAACCATGAATTAAAGTTAATTAGTGTCCTTCTAGAAAATGCGACTGTAATTATAGACATTTAAGTGCATGTAATGCATTGGAGGAGAATCAATTGTTTCACAGTTCACAGAGGGTCCTGCTGGCTGGAGGGTAAACTCAGCGCCTCCAGTAACTTGATAATCATTAGAAGTGCATGGGGCTTCAGGAAATCTGGATCTCGGGAGACCATGCGTTCCCCATAGTGGAGAATGGAACATTCAACCTTCAACGTAGTGGAAAACCCCAGTAATTCATAGTGAGCTGGATGTCAAAGTCCCCTGGGGTAAACCTGTTCTTTCCTTGCCTTTGGTCTCACAGGCACCTTCTAAGTGCCAGGCACTAGGTAGGAGGGCTACAGGCAGTAAATCAGACATACACTGTTCCTGCCTTCTCAGAGCTTATGGTCTATTTGGCAAGGATGGACAATAAATCAAGCAAAACAAGTCAGTGTGGAAAGTGTCATATAGGGAATGTGCGTGGCTATGATTTCCTGGAGAAAGTGACTTTTAATCTGAGACCTAGAGGGTGAAGAGAGTAAACAAAGCGTGTTACAGGCAGAGGGCTGAGGGGAAGGGAAACTATAATCCAGGCAAAACACAGCAAAACCTGGAGACAAGAGAGAGCACGGCTCATGGAAGGATAAGAGGAGTTCTGTGTGGCTGGTGTGGAAGGTGTGAGAAGGAAGTGGCCAGAGGTGGACTAAGGAGGGAAACAGAGGCTGAGTCAGAGAGGCTGATGGCATTTGTACTGAAATCTCAGCACAATGACAGATCCTGGATGGTGTTACCTAAGCGAATAACAAAACCTGGCTTTGAGAAATGTAGAGACTTCTACTGTCCTCTAGTATTTCCAGGGAAGGAAATGTAGCTTCCTTGGGTTGTTTAGTCTACTGTGTAACTAAAAGGAAGCGTTTAGCTTTACCCAGGACTTTTGCTCTTGGCCACCTTGGGTCAATACACACTCCTGCCTTAAAGGCCTGGGATTAATTCCAGCCCTTAGTGTGGCATCCAGGGCTTTTCTCTACCTCTGCCCCCCACACCTCTACCCACTCCCACCCCGCAAGTCTCATCCCTCAGCCCTGCATGCCTGACACTCAAGAGGTGCTCAATAAATATTTTCAAATGAAAGGAGGATGGATTGCCTCTGGGCTTCTATCTCAGCCGCTCACAAACGTGCCTCCAGGCCTCCGAGCTTTGCGTGTGTTGAGCCCCCTCTCTCTTCACACCAGCCCTCGGACCCACAGAAGCTGTCACTGTTCTTTTGCCAAGTGGGCTCAGAAATCTCTCCTCTAAGAAGCCTTTTCCTCTGGCAGAGCTGATAGATCCTCCTCTGGGTTCTCCGGGCTCTTTCTACACACAGTTGATTCTTGTTGTTCGCAGTAGGTAGATTGTATAAAGTCTTCTCGAACACTGGATTAGTGATCACCCAACCATGGCTCCCAGGGGAAATACGGGGTTAGTTTTCTGTGAGCCTCTGGTCACAACATCTTCATCAACCGATCAATGCACAACTTTGTTTTACGTGTTGCTATTTAAAGATAACTTATTTAATCCATATTGTTGATTCATTAACACTGAACTCACAGCCAACAGCGCTACAACTCATGCTTGAATGAAGCTTGTGTAACATACGTATTTTCCACTTAAGGCATATCATAGCCTTCTTGTGCTTAAAGAACAGTAGTACTTCAATGCCACGTTTGGGGACCATTTTAAACAGCAAAATTGATCTCAGAGAGGCAGCAGTGAGTGGTGGTGTGAAGCGAGATCTTAATTCCCTGCCCAGGAACTGAACCTGGGTAGCCTGGATGAAAACCAGGAATCCTAGCCACTACACCCCCTGGCTCTTGCCCCCAATGAAAAATGCCTTTCTCACGCAGGCAGAACTGTAAAAACAGGTACAAAGTTTATTATTAGAGCCACAGCACACAACGAGTGGGAGAGCACACAGAGAAACAGTTTGTTTACTGAAGACAGAAGCAAGGCAGAGATGCACACCTGGAGAGCAAGGATGTGGGCGTCCCCCCTAATGAGGAGGAGCGCAGTAAAGAGGGGGTTAAGTCATTTATATAGGGCAGTTCTTCCGGGTCTTTGTTTACTTTTGGCCAATTATCTGGTTTCTTTTTCCACACCTGCCCTGCCCTAGGACCCTCCTCAACATGCGTGAGCAACTTTTCTCCAAGATGGATTACAGCCCAGAGGCCTTTGCATCACATGGCCTTAGCATCACATATTATGGGGTGGTGCCCCCTCCTTTTTGATCCCCAAGCTGCAATGTTTCCCTTGCCCCAAGGGTGGGAAATGTATGACCTCTTGATCTTTTAACAGGGTTTAGTCCCACTCTGTCCCTGCCATAAAAATGTCCAATGTCTGGTTATTTACCCTATTTCTGTCGCTGGTATTATATCGAGGTGCAGATCTTGAAATATAGACAGGAGTCCGGTCATAAATATGTAGCCCTGAAGCCCGTTTCTCTCTTGCTTCAGGAAATGTAAACAGGAGGCTGGTAATGAATGTCCGGCCTGGAGCCCATCTTCTTCTCACCCCAGGAAGTGTGAACAGGAGGTCAGCTGTAAATGTCTAGCCTGGAGCCCATCTATCTCCTGCCTCAAAATCACCAACAAAAAGCACAAAAATGTGAAAAATGTAACACTTAATAGATCATGAAAAGCACACTGCATACAGTAGGATTGTTGAAGCAAGAAGGTAGAGAGAGTTTGTCTTGTTCAACCCCAGCTAAGAATGTGTGTGTTGACAACTCACATTTTTCACTACTCTGTGCATGTCTAGGAGTGATCATAAAAGCACTGCAAGTCCTGATTTTAGGGTCACAAATAAATTTTAGGGAATAGGCGAATCCACAAATGTGGAATCTGTGAATATTGAGAATTTACTGTATCTTTATTATTCTGAATTGAAGTTAGTAACTGATATTCACTTCTTTTCTTCCAAAAGTGTGTAGTGACTACACCGTGAGTTTTTTGAGGAGTTAGCACACAATAGGAAATAATGACAACAACTAACATGGAGAATTTAATATGAGGTGTGCATTTTCTCATTCAGTTCTCAAAGAATTCCCTGAATTATGTACTATTATTATTCTCACTTTACACATGGGGAAACTAAGGCTTAGTGGTGATAGTAACATTTGCCTATGGTAACATAGTAAGTAGTAAAGGCTGGATTTGCGCACAGGCTATCTGACTTGGGAGCCCATGTGCTTAATTGCTGGGCTATCCTGCCTGTGAATTTAAGTCCTCGTGGAGAACTGCCTGAAAAGGAAACACGAAACCTTCAGCATAATCTTCTGGTCAGCCCCTGAGAGTGGCAGTCAACCCATCAGGAGAGGAAGGAGTGGCTTTTAGGAGGAAGCAGAGACGATGGCAGGAGCACTCATGGGTGGTCCCCCAGATGATTGAATTCACTCATTGATTTTGATGTGGAATCCGACCTCTGTACGCTGACACCGAATTAAATCTCAGAGACAGAGTTTTGGGTGAAGTAGAAAAGAATAGCTTTATTGTTTTGCCAGGCAAAGGAGGCCACAGGGGGCTAATGCCCTCAAAACTGTGTGTCCCAACCTGGAGGGGGTGGCGAGGAGTTTTACAGTAATGGTTCAAAGAGGAGGGCGTGATCAGCTCGTGGACATTCTTCTGATTGGTTGGTGGTGAGGTAAGTGGGAGTCGGCATCGTCAGCCTTCTGGTTCCAACTGGTCTGGAGTCTACCTGCTTGTGGGCAGCATGTTGTTAATTCCTCCCACCTGGTGGGGGAATATCTGCAAAATAGCTCAAAGATATTGTTATGTATATTCCTTGAGGGGGAACCAGGACCCTGCCCCAAGGCTGCACTATTGTTTCTTGACTGTTCCTCCCATGTCTCCGTGTCCCCTCCCTTCCCTAATTAACAACTGTTTGAACCTGCCTGTTGGAACTCAGGGAAGGTCATGGAGGCTGAATGAAGCCTATTTCCTGTAATCAAGAAATGGGGGACACAGAAAGGCTTCTGTGCCCAGGAGCCCTACAGGGTCCTGCTCCGTTTCAGTTTGAGGAGACAAGTGGCCAAGGCTGTTGTCTGGAAAGAACGGTTTCTGCTTATGGGTGAAAAGTCTGTACTTACCTGTGACAGTGAATTGTCCAGATTGGACCTATTTGCCTGAAGGCAGTGGCATAGGCAGTGCACGGGCCTTCCTGGCGACAAGGCAGCACTAGCATGATAAAGCTGGTACCCAGACAGCAAAGTTTGGGGCCCAGAGGGAGCATGACTTTGGAGTATGAGGGTCTTTCAGGTAGCAGCCTGGTACCTGGTTATGTCAGAAGTGGTAAGATGGTGCTTCCACTACGCAAGGTCTAGAAGGCCATGTTTAGCCTGAGAGAAGCCTCTGTAGGGCAGACACCTCAGCGATCATCTCCCATGCTCTCTAGGATCAGAGTGGGGTACTCAGACCAGGCCAGAGCCCTAGCTGTTGGGTCATTGGCCATGATCTGGCTGACAGTATGACCAGGCTGCTGGGCCTTGAGGAAATGGCTCAGGGAATAAATGAGTATAAAAAGAAATATCATGTTGGGTACAGGGCCATCCATAACTCCTTCCCTCTCGGAGGGAACTAACGCCCAAAGCCCTGTTTGTGGCCTGGATGTTCTGATTCTGGTATAACTGCGCTCTGCTCTCAACACACATTTGTACCACTCACACGCTGAGCTGCTCACGGTCTTCCTGTGAGTCCTTCCAATGGTCACGGGAGCCAGGGAGCCAGCTTAGACTGTCTGTGGCTGGAAGAAGACTCTGGAATGTCTCCAGTGAGAGCAATTTACATACCTCAGAGCAAGTTGTCAGCTGTTTCCAGGAACAGAAAGGCCAAGATCTCTAGAGAAGGGACGAAGGGACGGCCACTGCCTGTGCAGATTCTCCTTCTGCCCAAGGGAGCCCTGGCCTTTGTCTCAATCCCCCCCACAAGATGCATAAAGCGCCAACTCTGCCCAGCCTTTCCTTCATGGCCCCCTGCCACCTGCCATCGTTCTGATGACTTCATCTTGGCGAAAAACCAACCTCCTCCCCACCCCCAGCATTTCTCAAGGAACTGACCCTCTCAAGGACCATCACTTCTCTCTCTCCCTCCTTCAAGGGGGGCATGTGAGGATAGGGTCAGGGTGGGTACTGCCCCCAGCAGGGGATGTTTCTACCTTTAATGAATTTTCCCTTGATCATAATTTATATTAGCTAGGTCTAATCTAATTTCTCCAGGGTCTTAGGCTATGGACCTGTGATCATTTGTACAACGAAAGTGGATCTGGTCCAAATGAAGAAGTGGGTGAAATCTATCTCCATTAACCTGGACCATGCAGTTCTCTTCCTTCTCCAGACACTTCCCGCTCCCGATATGTTGTTCCCTGTGCCTTCATTTTTCTCCCACGCAGGTTCCTTTGACTGTTTTGGGTGCTGGACCCTCGGGGCTTTCACGATTAGGAAACAGTGTATGAATACATAACCCAAATACATAACCCAAATAAAATGAGTGACCAACCTCCACCAATATTACCTTAACATGAAAAAAACCAATCTGACTCCAAAAGCATTGAAAAGTATCACAGGCGTGTTCAGAGGTGTCCTGAAGCAGCTGTGTGTGATATTGTACCACATAGAGAAAGACTGCCAAAAAATTCTCCTTTTGAATCTTTTTCTTTAGTCCCATTCCTCACAAGAGGAGATTTTCTCTCCTCTCCCCAAAACTTTTCTGCCCCAAGCACCTGGCTGTCACTTATGCCTCATGGTCCAGCCACCCCACTGTGGGGATACCTTTTCCTGCCTCCTGGATATTCTTCCCTCTGTAGCCCCGTAATCTGCTGCATCTTCTGGGCTTCTTCAGTTTTGCATTTTCATCCTTTTTCCCACTTGTCACAATAAAAGCCTGGGAATAGAGCAACAGAAAGAGATGTTTTGAGGTAGTAAGGAAGGCAATAAGAGGAATGGTCACAGCCATGGCGTTATCTGGCTAAGATGCTTCTTCTCTAATGCATGTGTTGGGGGGAGGTATGCAAAGTGTTTTGGCCCACTCAAAATCTTTGGCTCCTTTGAGCTGTGCTAGTATTTCAGATCAGTGAACAGAACAGGGACTTCATTTTAGGAAAATCTTCTACCATTCTTAAAACCATCCAGCGAGCATGCAGCTTCTAAGGTTTCAAGCTATCTTGCAAATGGATCAGTTCAGAATCTGGCTCCTGACTTCTGTTCTAGTATTACCTCTATCTACTTGCCCACATGTTTCCTTCACTCTAACCTTGCTTGATTACTAGCAACTGTCTTAATGCATCATGCCATCTTATGTCAGAATGCCCTCAATCCCTCCTTCTCTATCCTATGCTCTCTACGGTAATTGTCAGTCACTTCTCTGATTTCCCACTAGATTGTTAACTCCCAGTTCCTAAGGAAACTGACAGATAATGGGTTCTTAAAGATATTTCTTGTATGGATGAATGAAAGAATTAATGAATAAAGAGTTATAAAAAGACTATAGTATATTTCTTTTTTTAATATTTTAATTTTATTGGAGTACATTTGATTTATAGGGTGTTAGTTTCAGGTGTACAGCAAAGTGATTCAGTTATACATATATTCATTCTTTTTTCGATTGTTTTCTCATATAAGTTATCAAAGAATACTGAGTAGAGTTCCCTGTGCTATACATAACAGTGTATTTCTAAGCTTTGGTCAAAATTTTTTAAAAAATCATTATAGTGAAAATTATGACTGCAAGTAAACCAGTACAATGAATGACTTTTTCAAGTCTAAGGATTAATGTCATTCTTTAATTTTGGAAAATTGTCAGTTTATAATCTTATAGTATTTTCTCTCCCCCATTTTAACTATTCTCACCAGTTGGGGCACCAATTATACATATGTTGCACCTTCTCAGTCTATCCTCTATAATTTCATTTTCATTTTTCTATGTATTTATCTTGTTTCATTGCATTCAGGGTGATTTATTGTCTTTTCAGGATAGGCTGCGCTATGCTGCACACCAAATAGACTCAGAAGGCAGAACAAAAGTTTATTTCTTGCATATGTCACAATCTGAAGCAGGCTGGTGGTCTCTTTTGACAGGTATCCTCCAAGATATGACTTTCTTCTTGTGATGCTGTCATCAACATGTGGTCTTATGATCTCCAAGGGAGGAGATGGTCATCCAGGTTGTTTTGTGGCCAGGCCAAAAGTGACACACTTTACTTTCATTCACATTCCAACCACATGGCCCTGATCTCACTGCAAGGGCATCCAGGAAATACGGTTTTCCTATGTGCTCAGGAAGAGGAAATGGAATGGGTGAGCATGTAGCCAGTCTCTGCCACATTCATTTAGTTCTCTTTCCAATATACTGATTCTCTTTTACCTTATCTAGTCTATTATTATCACACTACTATTTTTTGACTCAATTTTTAAATTTTCAATAGTTTTTGGTTCATTTTTATATATAACTTTTCCAATTTAATAACCTGTTGTCATTTTAAGTATGCTATTTCTTCACTTATTTCTTTGAGGATTCTAAACAAACTTGTTTTAAATACCTGGGCTAGTCACTCCTTTTTTTTTTTTTTAATTTCCTTAGGTGTGATTTGTCCTATTTGTTGGATCTGCCAACCAGCTCTTATTACGATTGATGTCATTATGTGCTTTGTAATTTTTGTATGAAAGCTGATTGTGCATGGGAATTTTTTCCCACGCTTGCTCTTCCCTATTGAATGATTTCATTGTAGCCTCAGCCTGATCCTCTGAGATGCACAGCTCTGACCTGAGTTTTTGTATAAAGATTTAAGCATTTTGACCCATTATGTATAGTATATCAGCTTGATCCAATATTTGATCCATTATATATAGCACCATTTTTGGATGCCATACATAGGCCCCATTCCTGTCACTCCAAACAGAAAGGTTCTAAAAATTTAGTTGTACTATCTTAGTCCCATTTCACTGGTAGATACCTTTGGCTTGGCCCCAGGATTCAGGCAGGAGCTGGATTCTGACTCCCTTCCACTCCCAGGATGCTCTTGGCACCTTTCTCACTGAACGACTGAAGCCCTGGCCTCCACACCTTCTAGCTGGCCCAGTTTTGCTTGTACTGCATGGCTTCAGCTCCTGCCTACTTTTTAATAAAGGCTTTCTCTATCTTCTCAAACAGAATTAAATGTGCCCTCTTCTGTGTTACCCAGCACACATTATATTATGATTATTTATGTATAGCCCTGTCACCTTAACTAGACCGTAGGCACATTGAAGGTAGAAATTATGCCCTATTTGTCTTGCTGCCCCAGTGTCTAGCACAACAGCTGTAGATTAGTGAAACTGAATTTGAGGGGTTTTAGGGCCTCTTAAGAAACCCAATGTTTTACTGTAACCCAGAAATGAGTCTCCATTGATATAACACGATGTTTGTGGAAGACAATTTACAGACATAACCAAAAGGCATGCATCTGGACTCTGAAAATGATGTTCTGATCTGCCTGTTGGTGTGCTAACTTGGGCAAGGCTTTTTATTTGCTCTCATTTTGCTCCTTTGAAGATATAATTGCTTCTTGGTTCCATATTTCTATTGCTCATTACACTGTTCCATACCATTTCATTCTGAAAAATAAAACAAAATAGGATATTTAAAATTAATGATGTGGAGCACAGCTTTTTTTTTCTCTCTCTCTCTCTCTACCTCTAGGCAGAATTAGCAAATGGCTTCAACACCAGCCATTCTCTTTATTGGAAGCATCTGGGTTTCATTAGAGTAAGAAAAATCACTGATTACAAGGGGAGAGGCCCCAGACCTATGTTTCAAAGGATCACCGGGATGTTTATCTATTCCTATCACCTCCTTCCCTTGTCCAGCAGGCTTGGGGTGGCTACTTCTGTTTCCAAGCAACTTGAAGAGGCATCCTCATTGGTTTTGGAATTTGGAGGTTCCTAGTATAAGGCTTTCCACATCGGCTTCATTTTCAAAGATTCAGAAAATGAACAGTTTCTTGGATGACACAAGATCCTACGTGGCAAAGCTCTGTATCTTTTGTGACTGGCCCTGTCCATGAAGAAACTAAAATATCAGTGGGGGTCTACTGTTCATGTTTTCTAACTTATGAAGGTAGTTGAAGGTTTGTCCTTTCCCCCCAAGCACCATAACTAGTTTAAAATGGAATTTGCAAAGACACACAATGGAGCCACCATATTAGGGGATGGAACATTCAGTGAGGGGTGTTACAAGCGTACTACTACTAACAATAATAATAGTATTTAGCTTTGATCATGAGTTTATATACCAGGCCCTTTACTTATCCTATTTCATTTGGACATGTGTGTGTTGGAAGAATGTTATTAAAGATCTTTCTGTTTTCTTAAGCTTGGTTCTCTCTTCCCTCCCACCTGACCGATGTAGGAAAATCTGACTTTCTACTCTGGCGATCACCTTGCCCTTGGAAAACTTTAGCAGGATTAGGGGAAACAGTGGAATAGGATCCCTTTATAGACTTGTGTGTTGCGGTTCATATTAATTATAAATCTGCAGTTGCTGAAAATGCAACTCAAATTGGCTTAAACATGAAAGGGAAGGTACTGGTTCACATGCTGAAAGGGCTGGAAACACCAGGCTTCAGTCAAGGCTTTACCCAGCAACTCAGGTTAACACTGAGGACCCAGTTGCTTTTTTTTCCTCCTCTTTGCCTTCCTCAACTTGTACTTCCCTAAATGGCCACAAGATGGCTGTAAGTAGCTTTGAGCACTAAGGACTTGTTCAAATCCAAAAGAAAAAGAAGGATCTTAGGGACGTTTCAAAGGAAGAGTGAAGCCATTTTCCCCCGGAATCCTTCAGAAAATGTGTCTTTGTTTTGATTGACCCTAATTAGGTCAGATGTTCATCCCTGAACCAGTCACGGTGGTGGGGGAGGGGTGGAACCTACGGATTGCTTTAAGTCAGTAAGGGTCCATCCCTTGAATCAGTGTGTGGTCAGCTTCCCCTCAAGCACATGAGGTGCGTGAGGGAGGGACGGACATTCAAATGGAAATCAAGGCACTGAGTCAGAGGGACCGGATGGCAGGTGCTCCCAAACAGCATATTTCTTCAGGAGAGAAGTGTCTTCACGTTCCCTTCTCTGGGCTCGGAGGGTAAAGAACTGGGGGCTCAGTCAGAACAGGAATGAGGCCCCAGGAAAGGAAGCCCGGAGTAGGCCAGCCTCTAGTCTAGCCCCGGGGTTGGAGAGACAAAAAGGCTCACCTGTGTCCTCCCAGCTCACCTGGTTAAGACCCTCCCTAGTAACAGTGTGCATCGGCCAGGATTCCTCGTCCATGGGGCGTCATGTGGATTAGCCCAGTAGGCAGCTGGTAGGCAGGGGGTGTGGAGATTCAGGATGTCGGCCACCTTCTCGCATTTATCACCACTAACCGTGAAAGAAGCATCAGCAGATCAATACGAATATTCACCAGTTTTATGATAATAACCCAATCAGTGAACTTCCCTGTTCCTTCATTTCTTCATCTGTAAAATGAGGATAATGGGATCCTGGTAACCGCCTTGTGTATTTTATGTTGAGGATTTCAAGAGGGAACGTTTCTGCTCTTTGTCCCATGTTTTAGTCTTGGCCCATAACGGTGGGAACTTCCACCCCACACCCACCTCCGCTGGCTTCTCTTTCTTCCTCCGTGCTAGCCCTTCCCAAAGGAAGGCGGAGTCACACGTTTGATTGGTCAGCCATCTATCACTCATAAGTTACACTGGAGGGCGGGGTTATGTATGAAGGTGGTGAAGGTCCGCTCGCATACTTGGTGCAGCCCCTTGCTGTGGGTGAGTGGACCAGTCAGGACCTGTCCTGGCACACCCAGACATCCTTCCCCATCACTTCTTGTAGTGAAATTGGTAAGCAGAGCCCTTGGGGGAATCCAGTCAGCTCTCTAGCCTCAGGTGCCCTGAGGGTGCAGCTCTTGCATTTGGATATGAGTTTGGAGAGAGGAGACCCCACTTTGACGTGAGCTCATGGCCCCCCATTCAGCACTTACCAGACCTTTGCATTAGAATATTAGATTCTTGTCCTGCCAACTGTAAAAACTAGTGCTCTTTCCCAGTTGGCTATTGACCTTTGTGCATGGGTTCCTTTGGCAGGAACCCAGGTGAAGACTTGAGGATAATGGGGAAGGGAAGAGAGAAGATAGAAGTAGGTATCAAGGCCTAGCCTATTCCTCTAATGCCCTATTAGGGGAGTCGTACCAATGACATGAAATTCTATATTTGAAAGTATCTGAGAAGTTAAACCAAGCACAAATGTAAGGTAGCACTAGGCCCCAGTTGATAATGTCAGGAATGATGCTCTCTCCTGGGAATTGGCCTTATACAGATGTCAGTTCTGTAAGAAACATTTCTACTCCAAGCACCAGAACCTTGATTGTTAGCTGGGAGATTTTTCTCCTCCAGATGTGCTTGAATAAAAATGTATAATAGTACTCCCCTCTTATCTGCAGGGGATATGTTCCAAGACCCCCAGTGGCTGCCTGAAACTGTGGATAGTACCAAATCCTAGATATACTATGTTTTTCTTCTACATACATACTTATGATAAAGTTTATGTATAAATTAGGCACAGAGAGAATACTGGAATTACCAGCATCACTACTCTTATACTTTGGGGCCATTATTAAGTAAAATAAGGGTACCTAAACACAAGCACTGCAATACCATGACAGTGGATCTGACAACTAGACAGCTACTAAGTGACTAATGGGTGGAATACGCTGGACAAAGGGAGGATTCACCTCCTGGGTGGGACAGAGCTGGACAGTGAGAGATATTATCATGCAACTCAAAACAGCGCTCAATTTAAAACTTATGGATTGTTTATTTCTGGAACTGTCCATGTAATATTTTCGGACCACGGTTGAACACGGGTAATTGAAACCACGGAAATAGAAAGGGGGCATATACCGTTGTGGCATAAGATATAGGCACTGCTCAGAAGTTGACTGATGTCCCCAACTTGGATGAACAATGCATAGTAGATCTTTTCTTCTTCCTTCTCTATGAGAAAACACATCTTCTTGCTAAGTCTATTTCCTTACAATGTGCTTTGAATTTTAGAGTCTCCTGGGACTTTGGTTTCTCTACAAAGAACTCTTCCATCTTGAAAGATATTTTGTCTTCACTCTGCCTTTCCCTTGAGTTACTGCTCACCCTTTTTCTTTTCACTCCCCTTTACTGCCCACCCACATATTCTTTCATCCAAGGATGATTTTCATGACCATGGCTATGCTAAGTTGCTCTGTCTAAAGTCACCAATGATGTCACAATCACCACATTCAAATTCAAAAGTCTATACTGTATAGCACAGGGAACACTGCTCAAGATTCTGTAATAACCTAAATGGGAAAAGAATTTGAAAAAGAATAGATACATGTATATGTATAACTGAACCACTTTGCTGTACACCTGAAACTAACATGACATTGTTAATCAACTATGCTCCAGTATAAAATAAAAATTTTTTAAAATTCATAAGTTTTTTCTTAGTTCTCACCCTCCTTGACATCCCTTCATTGTTGTTCACCATTTCTTTCAAAATTATTTAATATTCCAATAACTTATTTTTAAAAGCATATCCCCAATTTTACCATAATGCAACTACTTATATATTTTTTATCTCTTCTAGTCTTTAACCATATTTATAGTTTGCTAAACAATGTTGGAAACCATATACAAAGAATTATTTGTTCTTTCATTTAATATTATTTATAGACATATCATACAAGAGGAAAGCTGGAAAAAGCCTACAGAGAGGGCATATTCCCTATGTTTCACAGATGAGAAAACTAAGGTTCTTTGGGCATGCCTGATGGAAAGCTGTGGCCAGGAGCACCCGTACCCAGATCCCAGTCAGCCCTCCACCTTGGCAATAGGACCCACAGAAGGGCTTCTCCAAATATGGAGAAAGCACCTGGGGGTGTTTGTTAAAAATGTAATTTCTGGGGCTTCCCTGGTGGCACAGTGGTTTAGAATCCACCTGCCAATGCAGGGGACACGGGTTCAAGCCCTGATCCGGGAAGATCCCACGTGCCGCAGAGCAACCAAGCCCGTGCACCACAACTACTGGGCCTGCGCTCTAGAGCCCGCGAGCCACAACTACCGAGCCCACGTGCCACAACTACCGAAGCCTGCGTGCCTAGACCCTGTGCTCCGCAACAAGCCACCACAATAAGAAGCCCACGCACCGCAAAGAAGAGTAGCCCCTGCTCGCCACAACTAGAGAAAGCTCGCGCACAGCAAGGAAGACCCAACACAGCCAAAAATAAATAAATAAAATAAATTATTTTAAAAAAATGTAATTTCCAGGACCCTACCACATTTTTTTTTTTTTTTTTGGCTGCGCAGCCTGCAGGATTTTAGTTCCCCGAGCAGGGATCTAACTCGTGCCCCCTGCAGTGGAAGCACGGAGTCTTAACCACTGGACCACCGGGGAAGTCCCCCTATCACATCCCTGAATCAGACTCTCCATCAATGGGACACAGCATTTGCAACTGTAGCAAATACCTAGGTGATTCTTAAGTATATTAAAATTTGAGAACCACTGTTTTGGAAAGCTTAAGTCATAGAAGACCCATAGACAAATTTCAGCACTCCCAACTGGAGCTTCTGGGCTGGGCTAGACAAGCACAGATTTTGCCCTGACTTGAGGCTGAATGAGCGGCCAGATCCTTGTCTGATCAGTATCTGTCAGGCCTGTCCAACTGCAACCAACCCAGCAGAAACAGATGCATTTGTTCCATGTGACTTTGTATAAGTATGTCGTATGGTTCCTGGGTTTTGAGCTATAGAAGGGAGAAGAGGGAAGGAAGAAATGGCCTAAGAGCGGTTCAAGATAGCTGTTAACACCATCTGAGAAGCAATTTACCCAGTACAGTTGCATTAAAAATCACTCTGCTTCCTGACATGTATGTCCAATACCTAATGGGGTATAAGAGTTGCATGCCTACTACAATTACTGCCATGCATGGTTGCATTCTGGCCATGACCTTTACTGGAGCTTCCTTTGGGTATATTGTGTGTGTGTGTGCTTGGGGGAGAGTGGGGATGTTGGAGGGAAGGGTGGGAGAAAGGGAGGCGGTAACCTTTGAGCACACCTATAAATCAGCCTGGTGTTTTATGAACTGCTGGTTGTGATAGATTAGTAGGTTTTCAAACAATTGGTGACCAGCATTTTAAAATGGGGTGGAAAGGAATGAAGTATAGAATAGCATGGAATAGAATAGACCACCGTGTTTTAATCACAGTGGGGGGGTCGGGAGGGAAGTACAGTAGATCAGAATGTAAAATTTCTTAAGTTTGATAGTGGTCAAAACATTTGAAAACTGCGCTGATAAAAAACTAACAAAGTTTAGAAAGTCTGAATCCTTAGCGGAAGGTCACTTGGTTTCAGGCCTCCTGACTCCAAATCCAGTACTTTTTCCCCCTTACCTGTCAACACAGCATACAGCTCCCTTGGTCTACAGAATCTTCATGCATTTTCATTTCTAATGACTTAATATTAGGTTAATATAACTTTGTTTTACTATTTCCCTACTATTGAGTATTTTGGTAATTTCATTTGTTAGCTATCATAAATAATTCTGCTATAAATATTTTTATAATTATAGGTTTGTTCTTCTTATGAATTACTTATATGGGATACATTTTCTGGTATGACCATTTTTATGGCTCTTACTGAAAAAAAAACAACCAATTTACACTTCTGCCAACAACCATCTCCCACTAGTCTCCCAGGTACTAAATGTTATCATTCATCCTTATACTGTAATCTAATATGTGTTAAACTGTCCCTTATAATTGTTTTCATTTGGATTTCCTTAATTACTTTTGAGGTTTAGTGTTTCAGTGCTGGTTTATGTTGGTGTTCCTGATGTATGTACTTCCTGTGTGTGTCCCAGACTTTGTCTCCGCTGGGAACCTCGTTTGAATGACTCGATACATTTTAAACTTTACATATGCTGCCATATTTATGGGAAACATTGACAGCAAACATTTTTCTTATTCTGTTACACCTCTTTTTGCTTTAATTTTGAAAAATTCCCTTACTTCGCAGTTCTACATTTTTAGATACATAATTCTATCCATCATTATTTTTTACTTTGAATTTCTTCCATGTTTGAAATCATAAAAAGAAATAATCTAATAGTTAGAAAAAGCATTCTGTTTTCATTTTCTTGTAATATGATTTTCAATTCTGTTGTACATGCGCAAAATGAAAAATCCCTCACTTTTGTGGAACGTGAGGGTGTAAGTCAAGAACAGAGTTGTTATAATAAGTCTTTTTGCTGTTCTTCTAAATCAGTCATTCTCAACGAGTGGTCCCAGACCAGCAGCATCACATCACCTAGGAACTTGTTAGAAATGTAAATTCTCAGGCCCCAACCCGACCTACTGAATAGAAACTCTGGGGGTAATCTGTGTTTTACTAAGTCCTCCACGTGTTGCTTATTCTCTATTCTAACTCAATCCTAACGCATTTTTACATTAGGTACAAAAGTCGGGTACAAACTCAGCGCAGCCAGTTACACTCACTTCTAACTTTTAATTAATTGATAGTGGAAACCATCTGCCTTTGCTAGTCAATTCTCTTGAAGTCCGCAGAGCATCATGTCTCCAGGTTATCAAAATGTCTAACTACAATGTCCCCTCCACCTTCCCCCCTTTATTAGTACAGCCAATTATATGCCCAAACCTTCACATTGTGGTTTTGCTTGTAACTCTCCTCCACTCAACACCCCCATCACTACTTTATACTTTTTAAGGTTGCATGAAGCTGTTCTCTCAGCTACCCTCCTGGGTTATTAGCTTTGAGATACTATGTGCATTTTTATCTTTGCTCACGGAGAATTTCTCAGCTGTGCTTTCTGATTATTTCCTGCTCTGCTGGGTCCATGCCTAGTGGCTTTACTGCTGATCTTCTTCCTTCTCCCAAGGTCAGTTTTCAAGCACCCTTCAATAATAAATGTAAGATTGGCAAAAGATAACATTCTTAAAATATTGTTCTAAGATGTCAAAGGAAATTTCAGAATTTTTCAGGAAGAAAATAGGAAATATCAATGTTGTTAACCAGGAATGCCATTAGGTGCACAGGAGGACTTTCAAAGGACAGGATGTTGATGGTGTCATAAGAAGTAATTCAGGTATGGTCCTAGTTCTAGATATTCACAAAATACATTCAATCAATTTATCTGGAGTTGATCAGGCTCCCAAGAAGCTGGCCAATAAGAGTGAGTGTCCAACCACCAACACTATTTGAGACGGTCTCTAGGACCCTCCTTTTCCTGATGTATTTCATTGCTAATTATCCCCATCTATGAAGACTTGCCTTAATTAGTCAACCATTCCTGCTATACTTGGCCTAAGCAGATGCCACTCTTCATAACTCAACTGACCTCCAGTCTGAGATGGATTCAGTGGAATAGGAACTGTATTCCTACCAGAGCCAACACCAGCCCCATCACCTCATGCAGTGGAGAGGGCTTTATCCAAAGAGTGATCCTGGGAACCAGCAACTGCCTTCAGGATACCTCACAGTGCATCACAAGCATTGACTGGGAGAGCCTGGGGATGTTTCAAAACCTTGCCAGGCAGAGGGTGTTTGAGAATGTTTAACCAGACTTGGATCCATAAGTGGGACAAGCACATCCATATTCCATGCCTCAGGCAACTGATGAAGTTAAGTTGTGAACATCTCAGTGCTTTTCAAAGCAATGGTTCAGGCTTCTCATCACTTTTCCCAACTTGCTGCTATTGTAATCCCCTCAAAGACAATGGCTCAGACTCTACCCCAGACTTTCCCATTCTACACCTTCGCAGGCAGAATTTCACGTTCATATGGTCCCTCGGGATGCAGTGCACACAGGAAGAAGCCTTGGGTGTCTTCCCAGGAGAGTTCTGGGAGGTTGCAGATATTTATCACACATATCCATTCCAGAGCCACTCCTACATGGAAGCAGTAAAAGATTTAGGTGTGCTGCAGTCCCAGTACCTGATAAACAGGGTGCAGCAGAGAAAGCCAGCTCTGTGGGCAGGTGCCACCATAACTAGATAATTAGTGGAAGTGAGGACCTGGCCTCTGCACTCACAGGTTCTGCTCCTCACATCATTTGTGGAAACTTCAGGGTAATCGTTACTCCCAAACCACTTTAAGATAGTTTAGAACAATTCCCTATCTTCCTCATACAGCTACAGATCATAATATTTGTAGCCAGGGTCTATGATTTTGGAGGGAAGTGAAGAAATGGGTTATTTCGTGCTTGGGATATAGCAATGCCCTGTCTATGGGTTACTTAGGACTTCTGGACTTCATCTGGCCTGAGGGCCCTACATAGGAGAACTGTCACCCAGAAGCTCACTCAGAGATGGGACCAGGTAACCGGAGCCACCAGTTTGAGGATGCTGCCTTAGAAGCTGTCCTGGAAATCTCACCTGCACAGTATAGTTCTGAGACAGACACAAGAGGATTCTGAGAGGTGAACAAGTTCAGAACCCTGAGCATGATAGCTCCCTTCCCCTTCTTAACTGGCACCTCAGGAAGGACTTTTCTGGCCCTCCCCTGAAAATGAGAGATTTAGGCATTCATACACTCTTTCTTATCTACCACAGAATACTGATTTATTAACTTACAGTGGTGGCTATACTTTTCTAGTGACTGAAAATGACTAAATTCCAAGGAACCCATTCACAGTACTGAATACCTGGACACCCATATCAATGGTCAATCAGAGTTTACAGCTTGCATGGTCTTGAGGGATTTCATTCAGGCCACGAAGGCCTACTGAAGCCATTCCCACTCTGCAGGAAGAAGAGTGGTAGGAAAATTTGTGCCCACCGGGTATGGTCATTCTCCTTTGAAATGTACTACATGAACACTAACACATTCTTACTATTCAGCTGCCTTTCTTATAAAAACTAACTACATTTTTCTGATAATGATAGAACAATTCCAATAATTATGAAATATTAATTGATTGGATTAATCGTGCTTATATTATTAACAATTGCATTCCATTTATATTCATGCATCCATTCATTTAGCAAGTATTTATTGAGCCGCTTCTTTGTATCAGATACTATTCTAGGCACTGCTGATATGGTTTTGGAAAAGATAAGAAAGATTCCTGTACTCAAGGAGCTTATATTTTGTGTTCTATATTATTCAGGAAACATACTGTTGGCTCTCCTTGGATCTGGGTTTTTGTCAGGACATTTCAGAATGATGTTAGAGATCACTTTTTGAGGGTGACTTTCCCCAGTTTGAGGTCACCTATACATGGACCACATTTGTTGAAAAGAAATGCAGTTTCCTTTGGTAATATCTGACAAGAGTATTTTCTAGTTAAACATTTTTTTCTTTGGCAGCAAACAGCAATCAATAAATGAGATTATCAACAACACATAAACAAATACGGCAGAATTCATGAGTAGGCTAGGGTTTTGTTTTGTTTTTTTGGTGACATGTAGGAAGCATAGTACTTAATTTCAAGAGAATATTTTGAGTTTTTAAATGCAATTTGACAGGGTTTGGAGAGTCTTCCTTGAAAATGCTTATCTTGAAATAGCCATACATCTCACATGGTATATGTATTTTATGAACACACAGAAAGAAAGGAAGAAAGGAAGGAAGGAAGGAAGGAAGGAAAGAAAAAATAAAGAAAAGAATGATTCCATGATTTCATGGAAGATACAGCAAGAGTCTCCCTTCAATACCTGAGTGCTATTCACCTTTGTTAACACGTGCATTCCCTTTGTAATAATATCATATTTGCATCATTGTGGCAGCCATTGTTGGTTCCCTACTCAACAGCATCCCTTTCTTTCTTGATACCAGAATCGTTATTTCCTTTGGGTGGTTTCTTCTGAACCCAGAAGGTGAATCGTGATTAGTCTATAATCTCATCCTCCTTGCCGGAGATTGGTTTAGGCGTGAATATTTGATGTAATCTGGCCAATGAGAGATGAGGAGAAATCTGGGTAGGGGCTTCTGGGTAGGGTTTTCTCATTCATAAATGAGGTAGACAAGGAGAAACCCGTTTTCTTCCTGCCTTTGAATATTATGGGATGAGGATGGGATGCTTCGAGTTTCTATACTGCAGACGTGAGAGGACAGATTAAGGACAAAAAATAAAACCATACAGAGAATGGCAGAGCCTTAAAATGAAAAGAATTTGAGTCTTTGTGATATCCTTTGGCCATTGAATTAACCGTCTTGGAATCTCTCTAACCTTACTGGAGTTAATAAATCCCCTATAATTTGAGCTAGTCATCTCCAAAATGGAAGGAAGAAAATAATAGGACATCTATTTCTATTTACATCTTGGCACACACATTTTAAAAAACGTATTTAAAATAGACAGTTTGAAATCAGTTGCTTTATTCAGTCCATCATTTGTCAGATGCTGTGTCTGCAGACCGACCCTGGAGACAGGAGTGGGAGTTAGACAAAACAGAACGGTGATTTCCCCATTTTTTCTTTGTTTGCTTGTTTACTTCCAGCATATTGTGACATACTATAATTTATACATACCCTGTTAAGTGGATTCAAGGATTGTATTACCCTAAATAATAGAACTTTTACAAAACCTTGGGAGAGAATTTTCTAAAATTGATGTTTGGAAGTGTTTAAATTATTATGTATTTTGTTGATAAAAATTATGTCAGTGTGTTATCACCAATAAGAACATAGTTAACCATCTTAAAAAAAAAAACTTCTTTAATGGAGCATTTCAATAGGTTTTGAACCCATTTGTTAAAAATTAAAACTAAAATTCCAGTGGGTTTAGAAGAACAATAGCTTTCATTAGGGAAGTTGGTAATGTATTGCCCAGTTCCACAGTTTGGGTCTCGGACTGGCATAGGGTATCATGCTTTAGAAAGCACAGCCAGTTATGAACGTCTATGAACATCTGTGAGGGATCTTTTTCTATACTGATAGCCACCAAAATCTAGTATAAAAACAAACAACTTGGGCTTCCCTGGTGGCTCAGTGGTTAAGAATCCACCTGCCAATGCAGGGGACACGGGTTTGAGCCCTGGTCTGGGAAGATCCCACATGCCGCAGAGCAACTAAGCTCGTGTGCCACAACTACTGAACCTGTGCTCTAGAGCCCACGAGCCACAACTACTGAAGTCCACGTGCCTAGAGCCCATGGTCCACAACAAGAGAATCCACCGCAATGAGAAACCCGCACGCCACAAAGAAGAGTAGCCCCCACTCACTGCAACTAGAGAAAGCCTGCACGAAGCAACGAAGACCCAACGCAGCCAAAAATAAATAAATTAAATAAATAAATTTTTAAAAAATTATTAAAAAAACAACTTAAAATGAGACATCCAAATTGAGTTTTCACAAATTTCAAAATAATATTTTCAAGTTTCAAAAATAATAAAGCACAGTGTTCCTGCTAAAAATACTAGTAATAAAATATAATTATTTAAAAAAATTATTTATTATATCTTTACTTATATTGTTAAAATTTCCACCTTTGCATACATTTATAAAATGTGCAGAATACATTGGTATGGGTAATGTATATACTTCATATACAAATAAATACATATTCATTGTATAAATTGAGTACATTCTCATACTTTTTTTACCGTTAGGAATGGACAATCAAAAGATATATAAACCACCACTGATTTAAGCTACTTTTAATTACGTCTTCTGTTACTTGCAGCCAAAATATCCTCATATAGTGCTTTACTTCGAAATGGCTTTCACATACACTTTTTAAAAATTAATAGACTTTACTTTTGAGAACAGTTCTACAATTACAAAAGATTGAGCAGAAAGTACAGAGAGTTCCCATACAGCACCCTATGTCCCCCACCCCACACAGTTTTCCTTATTATTACATCTTGCATTATTGTGATATATTTGTTACAACTGATGAGCCAATATTGATACACTATTGTTAACTAAAGTCCAAAGTTTACATTAAGCATCACTTTTTGTGTTGTACAGTCTATGGATTTTGACCAATGTATGGCATGTGTTCATTATAGTACCATACAGAATAGTTTCACTGCCCTAAAGTTCTCCTGTGTTCTACCTACTCATCCCTCCCTCCTAATCACTGGCAACCACTGATCTTTGTACTGTCTCCATAGTTTTGCCTGAACCAGGATATCATGCAGTTGGAATCTCAAGGTATGTAGCCTTTTCAGATTGTCTTCTTTCACTTAGCAATACGCATTTAAGTCTCTCCCTGTCTTTTTGTGGCTTGATATCTCATTTCTTTTCATCGCTGAATAATATTCTATTGTCTATATATCATAATATTCTATTGTCTAATAATATTAATAATAATATTCTATTATCTAATATTCTATTGTCTATTGATGTACAAATTTGTTTATCTATACACCTGTTGGAAGACATCTTGGTTGCCTCTAAGTTTTGGCAATTACGAATAAAGTTGCTATAAACATTTGTGTGCAGGTTTTTATGTGGACGTAAGTTTTCAACGCCTTTCGGTAAATACCAAGGAGCATGACTGTGGGATAGTATGGTAAGAGTATGTTTAGCTTTGTAGAAAACTGCCAAACTGTCTTCCAAAGTGACTGTACCATTTTGTACTCCCACCAGCAATGAATGAAAGTTCCTGTTGCTCCACTTCTGCTCCAGCATTTGTTGTCAGTGTTTTGGATTTCTGCCATCTTAATAAGTGTGTAGTGATATCAAATTGTTCTTTTTAATTTGCCATTTCCTAATAACATATGATGTTGAGCATCTTTTCATATGCCATTTGCCACTTGTATGTATTCTTTGGTGACATGTCTATTCAGATCTTTTGCACATTTTTAATTGAGTTGTTTTCTTATTGTTGTATTTTAAGAATTATTTGTATAATTTGGATAACAGTCTTTTATCAGATCTGCATTTTGCAAATACTTTATCCTAGTTTGAGGCTTTCATTTTCTTAACAGTGCCTTTCACAGAGCAGAAGTTTTAGTTTTAATGAAATCCAAATTATCCATTTTTTTTGTTTTATGGATCCTGCTTCTGTTGTTGTACCTAAAAAGTTGTTGCCAAACTCAAGGTCACTAAAGTTTTCTCCTATGTTGTTTTCTTTATTTTTTTCTTTTTGGCTAGGCCACACAGCATATGGGATTTTAGTTCCCTGACGAGGGATCGAACCCATGCCCCCTGCAGTGGAAGCGTGGAGCCTTAACCACTGGACCGCCAGGGAAATCCATCTCCTATGTTGTTTTCTAGTAGTTTCATAACTTTTCATTTTACATTTAGGTCTATGTCCATTTTGAGTTAATTTTTGTGTAGGGTGTGAGGTCTGTGTGAGGATTCTTTTTTTTTTTTTTTTTTTTTTTGCATGTGGACACCCATTTTGTCCCAGGGCTGTTTGTTGAAAAGATATCCATTCTCCATGGCATTTACTTTGTTCCTTTGTCAAAGATCAGTTGCCTTTATTTGTGCAAGTCTATTTCTGGGCTGTCTATTCTGTTTCATTGACCTACTTGTCTATTCTTTCTCCAATACACGCTGTGTTGATTACTAACCTTTATAGTAAGTTGTGAAATTACATAGTGTCAGTCCTCTGACTGTGCTCTTCTTCAGTGTTGTGTTGGCTATTCTGGATTTTTTGCTTTTCCATATAAAATTTAGACTCTGTTTGTCAATATCACACATAGACTTGAAATTCACAACAATTCTGCCACTGAGGTATGGAAAAGATCATTTAATTTACTCACTCCTAGATGAGCTGGGTGAGGCCCTGGGCGGTTAGGAATTTGCCCATTGTCATGCAGATGCTCACATCCAGGTCTTCCACTGCCGAGCCCCCAGTGTTTTTCTCACCCCTGTATAGATACTGTTTATAGATACTGTCTAGATAGCAGGATCAAACATGTGTATATACTGGCTTCAAAATGAGCTGATTATCTAGAGTACGCCTGGCCTGTGTGCAAAACAGTATCCAGTATTTATCAGGGGCGCAGGTCTCATGCACAGCTTCCTGCTTACAAACCTACCAACAGTGCAGAGCTACTGGGGAACTGTGTAGTGTTCAGAGGCCTGGGAGTGGGGAAGTTGGCAGCCCTACATGCCAGCAATGAGAGTGGTCAAGCTGTTAGGATGTGGCTACTTGAACCTTCCTTCAAAAACCAAACTTAGTTCATGGGAACTACCACCGAAATACTAAGAGACCAAGTAAGTTGTCTGTACTGAAACACAGCTATCCCTTGATCTTACATCCCTGGCTGTTTCACAAGTATATCTCGAAATCTGAGTGGAAAATTATTCTCTTGTAGTATATATGACATGTGACACATGTCTCAAACCAAGTCTAAAAAAATCTATTTTAAAATATTTTCTCTTATTAGAAAAATAATATAGGTTTTAAAAAGGAATTTAAAAGTACAGAAAACTCTAAGAAGAAAAACAAATCACATATATTCTTCTTACTACACGGAGATAACCTCCATAACCAGTTTAGTAATTCCCTTCCAGCATTTATTCTATGCATATATCTGGTATCTGAGGGTTGTTCATTCGACTACTTTTAATTAATTATTTTTCATTGAGCCACCATATTTGAATGTATGTGTATCTGGATTATTTGGTTACATTTTGTTATGGGTGCTTCCTATAACATTGCATATACTTCAGGAATATGAATTTCAGTGGTTGCATTATATCCTATCATATGGCTCTACAATTATTTATTTAACAATTCTGCTACTGTTAGAAAATTTGCTATCATAACGGTATTCTCAAAGCCCAGCCTTGTACATATGTCTCTGTCCATATTTCTGATTTCAAAATTGTTCCTCTTAAGTAAGGACGAGGTCGCTTTTTGTCTTAGGAGGCAGACCTCTTCAAAGACTTTGTGTCAGTTTTGTCAAAATATATGTGTTTTTAACACATTAGTGCCATATTCTGCCCACTGTCTTCACATCTGAAAACAATGTGAGACACTTACCTTGTCTCTTTTCCATCAATTTGTTTTTATCCTACTGATAGTTCTTAGCCAGATGTAAGTATCTTTTTTCCTCCCAGTTAAGACAGTGATGTGGGATAGTGGCCTTTAAAAGGAGGTCCTCAAATGAAAACTAAACCAAGAACTGTCAAAAAAACCCATCGAGAATTGTCACTAATAAGGACCTGCCAGCCAGAATTTGCCAATGGTTTAGATACTTCTCTGCATAAGGATTACTGAGATGACCCAAAAACTTTCTCTTCCCATCCCAATAAGTTGAATTTCCTCATTTTGACATTTAGAAATCTAAATGCAAGAAAATGATAATAAAATGGGGGGGGGGGTCATTTATCTATCTATTTATCTATCTATCCATCCATCTTTCCATCTGGCTGAATCTTTTGTTTTGCCAATTTAGTGACATTTGTATGCCTGATTTATCAAACTGCTGTGCAGTCAGTTGGGTTGAGTCATTGAAATCACCTAAGACACTTCACCAGCTATATATATATATATTTTTTTTTTTTTTTACTTTTTAAAAATTTCCCTATTTTTTTAAAAAAATTAATTAGTTAATTAATTTTATTTATGGCTGTGTTGGGTCTTCGTTTCTGTGCGAGGGCTTTCTCTAGTTGCGGCAAGTGGGGGCCTCTCTTCATCGCAGTGCGCGGGCCTCTCACTATCGCGGCCTCTTGTTGTGGAGCACAGGCTCCGGACGCGCAGGCTCAGTAATTGTGGCTCACGGGCCTAATCGCTCCGAGGCATGTGGGATCTTCCCAGACCAGGGCTCGAACCCGTGTTCCCTGCATGGGCAGGCAGATTCTCAACCACTGTGCCGTGCCACCAGGGAAGCCCCCACCAGCTGTATTTTTATAGCAATGTTTAAGCAAATAAAATGTGTCTCAGAGTAGAGGGGCTGATTAATTGTCTACTGGTATAATTTGAGAATCACCAAAAAGTACACCAACCTCAATATACCTCCCCACAGGCCCAGGCACTTCTGTATTACTTATTCACAAAAATGTAGCCCTTATTACAAGAAAAGAAAACTAAAGACTAAAATTCCTCTTACAAAAATCCTCAAAAATATTAACAAATCAGATCTGGAAATAAATGTAAAAGATAATACATAATGACAAAGTGGGGTTCAGTCTAGGAATACTGATGTTAGTTTAACATTTGAAATCAATCAGTGTAATCCAGTGTAATCTGTTAATATGATAACAGAATAAAGTAGACACATGCTATGATCATCTCAGTAGATGGAGGAAAAAGCAATTAGCAAAATTCAACATTCATTTATGATTTAAAAAATTCCTAGAAAACTGGGAATGAAAGAAAATTCATCAATCTGATGAAAGGCATCTATGAAAAACTTACAGCTAACATCAAATTAGCTGAATTCTGAGCTTTCCCACTAAGACTGGGAACAAGGCAAGGATGGCTGCTCTCACCACTTCCATTTGACGTTGTACCAGAGGTTCTAACCAGTGCAAAAAATCAAGAAGAAGAAAGAAATGACACAAACATTGGAAAAGAAGAAGTGAAACATTCTCTATTTGCAGACAACGTGATTGTTTATGTAGGAAGTCCTAAGGATTCAAAATTTAAAAATTGCTAGACCTAAAACATTAAGTTGAACAAGGTCTCAAGATAACAAGGTCAACACATAAAATGAATTATATTTCTATGTACTAGCAGCAAATAATTGAGAAAATTTTTAATTCATATACAATAGTGTCAAAAAGAAATAAAATATTCAGGGATAAATGTAGTAAAAGGCATGCAAAATATCTCTGTTGAAAACTATAAAACATGAATGAGAAATTAAAGAAGACCCAAACAAGTGGAGAGATATAGCATGTTCATGGAGCAGAAACTCAATAGTTTAAAGACTTAATCCAGGTGCTCTAAGGCCTAACCATCTGTCTCAAAGTCCTCTTGATAATTTCTCCCAGTATAATGTAGATTTATAAGCTCCTACATTAGGTCCTTATGCAAACAGGCCTCTAAATTGTCCATCCTAGAATGTCAGAATTTCTTAACTGAGTATGTTGATAAGGTTTCCCAGATGACAGGATTATAGATCTGTAAGAAACCAAGTGGACTTCTCCTCAGCCAATAGTCTTTGGCAGAGAGGTTGGGTGACTTGCAATAATCTGCAACTGGAAGGAGAACTAGAATTAGAGTGTCTTAACTCCCAGCCCAGA
This sequence comes from Eschrichtius robustus, assembly GCF_028021215.1. NCBI lineage: Eukaryota > Metazoa > Chordata > Mammalia > Artiodactyla > Eschrichtiidae > Eschrichtius > Eschrichtius robustus. The sequence continues at coordinate 18,138,608 of NC_090834.1, read as the reverse complement.
ATTAAGAGGCTTATCTATAAAGATGTGTTGTTATTCAGGATTTTTTATTTGAAAGAAAGAAAAGAAACCCAATGAAAACTAGCTGAAGCCCAAAATGGAATATATTGGAAGGATACTGAGGTAGTTCACAGAATCAAGGAACAATCTTTGGATTCAAGGATATGCTAGACACCGTAGGAACTAGAAATGTGGATTCAAATACTGTTGATAGGCTATGTCTTTCCTCTCATTTTTGTTCTTTTCTTTCAGTGAGAGTTCCCCAGAAATTTGACACTAATGATAAAGTCTTTCAGATTGCAGATGTGTTTTTTTTGTTTTTGTTTTTTTAATTTAATTAATTAATTAATTTATTATTATTATTATTATTTTTTGGCTGTGTTGGGTCTTCATTTCTGTGCGAGGGCTTTCTCTAGTTGTGGCGAGCGGGGGCCACTCTTCATCGCAGTGCGCGGGCCTCTCACTATCACGGCCTCTCTTGCTGCGGAGCACAGGCTCCAGACGCGCAGGCTCAGTAGCTGTGGCTCACGGGCCTAGTCGCTCCGCGGCATGTGGGATCTTCCCAGACCAGGGCTCGAACCCGTGTCCCCTGCATTGGCAGGCAGATTCTCAACCACTGCGCCACCAGGGAAGCCCTGCAGATGTGTTTTAAAACTAAATTAGAGAGGATTACAGCCAGGGTGCTCTGAGGGGCTGGGAGGGCAAGACTTGGCTCCCAAAGAGGGTGGTGATCAGGGGGCTCCCAGACAAGGGGGCCCCGCCCCGCTCAGCCCCGCTTCCTGCACATAGTTTCTCCTCTGGATCAAACACGTAATAAAGAGAATGTCTGGAATCTGAAAAAATAAATAAATACAAAAAATAAGAGAGGATTCATGGTTACTCTTTTAAACTCATCAGAATTATGTATATTTATATTACAGTGCACAGATTTTTCTCTCTTTTCTTTTCCCTGATGGGTATTATTGTTGGAAAATTTACTATTAAAAATCATTGTAAAAGGCATTCTTGATACTTAATTGTATATTTTTCCTGAGGCAGAATTTTCCTGCCCTGATTTCAGTCTGTCTTCCATTGGTTTATTTATTAGATTCCTCCACTAGATAGTATCTCTTCCAGCTTTGGATAAAACACTCCCCGTGAGTATCACTGCCTCTGTCCTCACCAGCTAGGAAGCCTACATTGAACTTCACTTTCTGTTGTTTATATTACGAAAAAAAATTAATATCTTTTTTACATGTATCCTGCCCACCAACTTACCACTCATTGGTGTGGGGGAATGATGGGAAAGGCAGTCATGTATAATTTGCTACACCCTCGCATGGCTGCATAAGAGTGTGCCTTGGGCCTGGAACATTTCCTTATGTGGAGATAAGGAGCCCTCATGGCCTCGCTTGGGAGAATCTTTCCCTGTTCTGGGGCTTGATGTGTACTCCTTTGTTCTGCCTACGCACGTGTGTTATATGGCGCCGGGCTAATCCCACTGCTATATCTTTTGCTAGTGGGAGGCAACGGGGTCCTTTGCCTGCAGACAAGAGGGGTGCATGCAGACCATCTCCCTGCTATGGGGTGAGACCTGCCAGCCATGGGAGACTGACCCACACTCTTGAACCTGATCTTGCTCTGTCTGTTCTCTAGGTGAATAAAGCATCATTCCATCCAGTGCCTGTGTGAGTCGTGTCTTTCTTGGCGACCCTGACACCTGCAAACCATGCAGTGGGTTGACATCCAGGACTTAACGCTCCTAGTGGCAGAGATCACTATGCTCTTTACTAGCCTCCACTCAGTGGGACACCTCCCCTGGAGGCACTAACAGGTGTCACTTGCTTAACAGGGGAGAATATTGAGTGACACTTGAGAAACACTATCTTAAAAACATGTTTATTGTTCTAATCTCTCCCCATTCCTAGCCCATAACAGATGTTCAATACGTGTTTTGAACAGAGTTGGCCGGTAACAAACATCACCCCAAAGATCCCGCTGTGCAACCCTGGAGAGCAGCAGCTGCACCCCTAGAGCGGTTCCTGTGGCACCTTCTCTAGGGACAGAGGAGGTTGCTCCCTCACCAGGGCCCTGTGTCCCCAAGGACAAAGGGGGCTCACCCGAGGCAGCCAGCCCACACTGACCACCGCCGCTGTTCCTGGAAATGGAGCCATTGACCTAAAGAGGACAAGACTGAGGTGTTTAAGCCCCTCACCACCACTGCATTTTCTGTGACAAACAGGACTGGATTTTTGTTTGATTCTAGCCAAGTTCTGATCCAGTAGCACATCCAGAAACTTGGCCCAGGCGAAGCATCTGTACTGAGGATGATAATGAAATCAATCAGTGATCTGCTTTTCAGCACAATCCTTACTTGCTTGTCCAGTAGATTAGAATGAAGAGGGCTGAAACACCAACACTTGACAATTCTAGATCATCTTGTACGTGGAGTGCAAACCACGTACAAGGAGGTGCATGCCTCCCCCTTCTTAACTCGTTAGATTTTGTTACGTGGATACGGCTCTGTTTATGCCTGTATAGCCCTCATTTTCTAACTCAAAACTATCTTTCTTCTTCCTACCACAGATGCATGACTTACTTGCTAGAACAAATCATGGAGCCCATATACAAATGCCTTGCTAGAAGTTTGCACAGGAAGACAAAAAAGGCTCTTTCCCTGCTCAGCGCAGATGTCAGCCAGCACAGCACCCGAGCATTCAGAGAATGGGATGGAAACTGCATGTACAGAAAAGTACGCTCTTAGTGTATTAGCTAGGGTGACCTATCCTTTTAGGTTATTCAGAGAAATAACGGTCATTTGCAGTGGTTTTTGTCAACTGCGCTCTCTATCATTTTGTGTAATTAGGGACAGCCTTTTTTCTGAGAGTGGCAAAACATGCAGAGATTCAGGTTTTCCTTTTTTTTCTCCCTAACCCCCAGACCCTGGCCCCATAGAACAGCTCCATTTCTGGAGCCCGCAGAACTGTAATGGTCTTTGGGCAGAATAAGTCACTGAGGCGGCAGTATCAACATGGAACATGCGGTTAGCTAAGCAGAGAGACAGGCACAGGTGACGTATGCAGTCAGCTCCACGGAAGGAGGAAAGATGAACGACAGAGCTGTTTCCTGAATGTCCTACCTCTCCATCACTTGGTACCAAAATGCCCTCTTGGCTATCCAGCTTCTTATTTTTTTCCACCGGAGAACAGAGGCCCTAAGGACGCAAAAGCTTATGTATTTTGACATGTCAGAGGAGAAAGCGATAAAATAAAATTTTCCTGCCACACAGGGTGAAGGGAATTTAAATATGTAATTGTTTTCAGCTGCTTTGTTCTAGCCCTGCCCTCTTATCTACTGCTCTTAGAAATAACTTCATTTAGCCAAACTCTCCCTCTCCCCCCTCCACCACAGGCATTTTCAAAGCACGAGCCACATGCCTCCGCTTCATTAGCACCTTTGTGTCCCAGCATCCTTGATGATATCAGTTATAGCTCTGGGAGTTTGGTTTGTTCATACATTAACCATCATTAGGAACAAACAGCAAACAGTTTCTCTCAGGAGCAAAGCCCATTCCCTGCGCTAACAGTTAGAGCCTAAGAAACAGTGCCCTTCTAGAATACTGTTTATGCCTGATATGTAAGTTTTCTCTTACACTAGCTCTGGTGTATTCTCCTGAGTTTACACAACGAGTCCCCTAGACCAGTGCAAAAAGAGTTGTTGATTTTTTGTAAGATGCACAAACAGTATCCTTGTCATGGCCAGTACCCAGGAAGTCCCAGAGTTTTTACTTTTCATGCTTTTTAGCTGAATTGGGTTGTCATTATGTCATGGACAATCTTTTCTGTGGCATCCTGAAACTAAGTGAAGTCTTGGTTCTCAATATTTCAATTTATACAGCTAAATTTAAAATAAAGAACATATAGATTAAAAAACTGATCTCTTGTTGTAGATCTGTGATCTAATAAATGATGGATCTTGACAATAAAAATGAAACCATTCTATTACTAACATTTGAGAGATGTGATTAAGAACAATTCCAATGGTGGTTACTTTTCAAGTGAATTTCCTGTGGTTTTATTTACCTGAGTGCTGAAGGACCAACTTCTCAGGAGTCCCAGACTATGGATATGGCACCACTGAATTAAGTCCTTCAGCTGGTTCACTTTCCCAATCACCCAAAGGTCACACCGCCTGGCAATCCATCAGTTACTGAATCATCAATCCTTTTTGGCAATGAACTCATATTTGCTTTCTGTTTGATTGATTTCTTAGGCCAAGGCCATTGAGGAAAAAAAAAGACTCTAAAACAGTAGATTCCCTGAAACACGCACAGGTGTGGCCAAAAGCCTCACTTCCTCTCTTTCCAGTTTATCTTTGATCATCTGTAAACAGTGGTGGAACACTTTATCTGTGATCTGAAGTGTCCTATTAATAAATGACCCAGAGAAAGGCTGAGGCATGTTTTTTCTGGTCTGATGCCTCAGGTACCATAATAATGACAGGAGCAAACCTTCCTTCTGCCAAAAGTCCATTTCTGCTCCAACTCTTCCTTACATGTGGTCCAAGCAGAAGATCACTGTCCTGTGACTGATAGCCTGCAGACTGAATATGAAAGAGGTCCTTAGGGAGAACCTTCCCAGACTCAGGGAAAAACCTGGGTTGGTGCAGAACTCTCTCTGCAATTTACCAGTTGCTGGAGTAGCTCTCCTCCCAAGGAGAAGCCAGTGGCTGGGGACAACCGATGTTCGTGTTCCCTGCCACAGTGTCGCAGCCTTAACCTGTGGTAGTGTGCTGTCTGCCTCAAGTTTGCAGGTTTGTCCTCGCAAGGCTTGATTTTCTGAGGTTACCTGATTCATCCTAGATTTGATGTCTACAATTCAGCCACGTTATTGGCAGGCAAGGAGTGGTCTAGACCAGGAGTTAGCAAACTTTTTCTGTAAAGGACCTAATAGTAAATATTTTCAGTTTTGTGGAGCATTTAGCTTCTGTCACAACTATTCAGTTCTGCCGTTGTCGTGTGTAAGTAGATACACACATCGAATGAGTGTAGCTGTGTTGCAATTAATTTTATTTGCAAAAATAGGCAGTGGGCTGGATTGGGCCCATGGGAGATGGTTTGCCAACCCCTGCTCTATAGGAGTTGTCTCTAATGTTCTTGATTATGTACGCTATCAGTTCAAACAAAGCAAAACACACATTAAAACCCAAAACACTTTAAAATATATACCCACAGTAAATGTTTATTTATGTATAAATTATATACAAAGACAAATGTGCTAATCTATTTTATATATTATAAAACATATACAGGGGGTTTCCCTGGTGGCACAGTGGTTAAGAATCCGCCTGCCAGTGCAGCAGACATGGGTTCGAGCCCTGGTCTGGGAAGATCCCACATGCCGCGGAGCAACTAAGCCCGTGTGCCACAACTACTGAGCCTGTACTCTAGAGCTCACGAGCCACAACTACTGAAGCCTGCGTGCCTAGAGGCTGGGCTCCACAACAAGAGAAGCCACCACAATGAGAAGCCCTCGCACCGCAACAAAGAGTAGACCCCTCTCGCTACAACTAGAGAAAGCCTGCACGCAGCAACGAAGACCCAACACAGCCAAAAACAAATAAATAAAATAAATAAATTTATAAAACAAAACAAACAAACAAAAACATACACAGGGACTTCCCTGGTGGTCTAGTGGGTAAGACTCTGTGCTCCCAATGTAGGGGGCCCGGGTTCAATCCCTGGTTGGGGAACTAGATCCCGCACGCATGCCGCAACTGAGAGTCTGCATGCTGCAGCTAAAGAGCCTGCATGATGCCGGCACGATGATCCCATGTACCACAACTAAGACCTGGCACGGCCAAAATAAATAAATAAATAAATAATAAGTAAATAAATAAATATTTTTTTAAAATAAATAAAAATAAAATAAAACATATACAAAAATAGAACTTTAAAAAATGAGATATAGATACAATAGTGATTTCAAGTATAATTTTAATTGTGATGACTTCATACTACCATTAGCTAAGATCTAAAAGTACACTATATACTGAGGGCTAGGTTCACAGTTAATGACAGTGGATTTAAATCCATAATTTAAATGGTCTTCCTGGTAATTTCAAGATTGTTTGGCTAACTTTTTATTAGACCCAAATAGATCTTTATTTATGTCTTGTAATGTTACTGGCAAAGAATTCAAACTATTTTTCATTTTAACAAGCTCATATTGTTTGTACTCTGCTAAGCACTCTCCTAAGTGTTCCAAAAATGTTATTTAATTCTCATAAAAGCCCTATGGGGTGAGTACTATCATTACGCATTTCTACACAGAGAGTTTAGGTAAATTGCCTAAAGTCACACCTTTGCTAAGCGGCTGGCTCCAGAATTCTTGTTTTTATCCACTGAACTAGGCTGCCTCTCCCACTTTTTTGCTATTCCCTTAAACTTTCACTATTATAATTAAACTTCAGTCCACACTTTCTTTTTAGGAATATTTGAAAGATACTTGTCTATTTAGGGTATGGTGACCTTAGGTAAAACTAAGTAATATGGTCCAAAAATCCACTTAACCAGACACATGCAATATACTAGAGTATATTGCCGTCTAATGAATGGGACAGAGTGAATGAGGGCTCCACTGTTAAACCCCTCACCTTATGGAATTCCCACTTTCCTTCTAAGAAACCAGAGCAATGTGTCCATTGACAGATGGACTAACCAAAGATGCCAGGGTCCATTTGCATATTAAGGATTAATTCTTTTTTTTTTTTAGATAGGTAAGTCCTAACATATCTTTTTAGTCCCCGAATGGAAGATCTTGCACACCTCCAGGAATATGCCACCTCTGCTTGTCTAAAAGAATGACTTTATGTCCTAATTACATTATACTATGTCCCTAATAAAATATTGACCTTGTTTATACTAATAAACGTGATAAAGGCTAATTTATAATAACTATGACTGCCATTATATTACAATAATTTGATATACAAAGATACAGTTAGATGCCATTGCACTAATCTTCAGCTGTTATTAATCATTCTGTTAACTTAAAACTCTGCTTCTTTGTTCTGACTTAAAGAGAAAATAATCTTCAAAGCTCTGAACTTCACTTCTGGTCAAAAGTTTGTTGTGAAATGCCCCACTCAGCAATATTCCTCTTACCTTTAATTTCTCAGTTTGTGAACTGATGCTTAGCCCTCTCTACATCAGTGGTTCCCAAACTTTCATGCACATCAGGATCACCTGGAGGGCTTATTATAGCACAGATTGCTGGGCTTTGGCCTCAAATTTCTCATTCAGTTGGTCTGGGGTGAGGCCTGAGAATTTGCATTTCTAAGACCTGGGACCAGCTGTTGCTGGTCCAGGAAACGACTGCCCTGGATAACTATTGGTCTTGCTCTTTCCAGGAAGCAGAAATTGGCTTTCTGTTGTGCCTGTGGTTTCCTACGCTGTGTGACTTTGCTATTACCCAGAAATCTTGATGCTGCAATCCAACCCCATATCCCTAGCTAGACCACTTAGGGCTTATCCTTGCTGTCAGCTTTTATCCCACGCCAGTTCTGCTTCAGTCCTTACTCAACACCAAACCCACCCTCAATAATTCTTGGCCTGTCCTGGAACAGAGGCTGGCATTAATTATGAGAAGAATTATATAAGGTTGTATCCTTTTCCTTCTTTTTACTTTATGTTCTTTCTCTGCCCAATTTCATATGGTCACTCCCATGTTTCAACTGTCACCTTAAGACGATGATTTTTCAACCATACGTCTATAGCTCTGACCTCTCTCCTGAGCTGCAGACCAGCACACCTCGACTGCCCATTGGACATCTCTACCTTGATGGGACATAGGTATCTGAAACTCACTGTTATAAGTTGAACTGAGTTCCCTAAAAAGATATGTTGAAGTCCTAACCTCCAGTATGTGTAAACATGACCTTATTTGGAAATAGGGTCATTATAGATATAATTAGTTCAGATGAGGTCATACTGGAGTAGGTTGGGCCCTCAATCCAATTGTCTGGTGTCCTTATAAGAGGAGAAGAGACATAGACACACAGGAAGAAGACAACTTTGTGATAATGGAAGTGAATATTGGAGTGATGAGGTTACAAGACCAGGTATGCCAAGGATTGCCAGCAAATGCCGAAAGCTAGAAGAATCAAGGAAGAGTTATCCCCAACAGGTGTCAGAGGGAGCACAGATCTGCTGACATTTGACTTCAGACTTCTAGTCTCCAGAACTATGAGATAATAAATTTCTGTTGTTTTTAAGCCACCTAATTTGTGGTACTTTGTTTCAGCAGCCCTAGGAAACGGATACACTCATCATGTCCAAAACTGAACTGAATGCCCCCTTTCCTCCCCAGTAACCCAAACTTGCTTCTTCTCCTAACTTCTTTTTTCAAATAATAGCATTACAGTCTACAGTCTTGCTCATCCAAATGAGAAAGTTGGATTCATTTTATACTCTTCTTCACCCTTAACATCCTATAAACCACCATGTTTTGTTAACTCTATCCCTTATCTGACCTTTCCTTTAACATCTTGGCCATTGCAACAACTTCCAAAAAAATTCTTTTTGTTTCCTTTACCTTTCTTGTATTTCCAATTAATATCTGCTATAATGATCTATCATATTAAAGTACTTATAATAATAATAGCTACCCTTTATTGAGAGTTTATATTACGTCTAGAAATGTACTAAGTTCTTTCACATGCATTGATCTTCACAACTTTAGCTGGTAACTACTGTTATTATCTTCATTTTATGGATCAAAAAATTGTTGCTCAAGTGCACGAAGCTATCAAATATCAGAGTTGGGGTTTGAAGTCTTACCCACTCTGCTAGTCTCCTTGTAGCCCATCATGGCACCTCCTTAAAATAGAAAGTACTGGAATGGCACTCAGGCCCCAAAGCTATGTCTCCAGCCTTGTTTCCCTATGCATTCCTCTACAACCCTCTGCTCCAGGCCACCCATCATTCCCTGGCTTTACTTTCCTGCCCTTATGGCTTTGGTCATGCAGTTCCCTCAATCTAAAAATCCAACAAATTTTAACCACCAAAAACCTTTCACATCAGACTTCCCTGGTGGTGCAGTGGTTAAGAATCTGCCTTCCAATGAAGGGAACATGGGTTTGAGCCCCAGTCTGGGAAGATCCCACATGCCACGGAGCAACTAAGCCCATGAGCCACAACTACTGAGCCTGCACTCTAGAGCTCGGGAGCCACAACTACTGAGCCCGTGCGCCACAACTACTGAAGTCCGTGCGCCTAGAGCCTGTGCTCCGCAGCAAGAGAAGCCACCTCAATGAGAAGCCCGCGCACTGCAACGAAGAGTAGCCCCCGCTCGCCCCAACTAGAGAAAGCCTGCGCGTAGCAATGAAGACCCAACACAGCCAAAAATAAAAATAAATAAAATATAAATTAAAAAAAATACCTTTCACATACCTCAGTGCCAAGCTTAAGTATGGCCTCTTTCACCAGTACCCCAAGTCAGAATGACCTGTTCCTTCCTCTATGTGGCCTACTTAGAATTTAGGCCATTCCACCCTGCTTTCTTGCTAGCCATTTATATGTTTATTTCCACATGGTCATGCTGGCCTCCTAATTCAAGGGCCGGCCATGCCATTTAATTTTTCCTTTATTTTCCTCCCATCTTTTCTAACAGTGCTTCAAAGATTTGAATTGCTAATAGTAGCAATAGTAATCATGGTAGGAATGTTAGCAAACCTTTGCTATCATTAACACTCAACAGTTTCAGTATTATTTGAAAACTAAAGTCATATTAAAAAACATCGCATCAATTTTTCTTTTCCACAACTGAAATTTCTTAATCTATTGACCTATTTTGATTTAATATGAGAACTTCCTTTGAAATACCTATTTCTATTCAATTTGATGTTTCATGTGATAGACTCATTTATCGTGTGGTAACATCAAAATCTGTCCATTATCCTTTAGAAATAAAATGTTTCCAAAGGAGGCCAGGGTTGGGGTCGGAGGGCGACCACTTTGTTTTCTACTGTCCAGAAGATATTCTCTTTGCTCCTTGATCTTGAAGCAGGTGTGCTTTGCTAGTGATTTTAGGTTATGTCCCGGCCAGTTCAGAGCTAACCTAGGACTCAATTACATTTCATGATAGGGAATCAGTATGTGCGTCTCACTGCCCTCACCATTTATGAAGCTTAAAACCAGCCCTCATTTATTTTGGAGTCTCAGAGAACTGGCATAAGATCAAATTCCACACTTCTGGGCAAGCAGAAGGAACCCCAAAGAAGAAAACAGAGAAGAAACTAACTGAGCTCCATGGGAAATCAAGCCAGGGTGGACATTCCGTCCAAGTGGCAGAATAACTTTCTGCTTAAATGAAAAACTATTTAGAAGTCAGTCACGTGCGAATGATGAACCAAAGTGGTTATAAATGGAGGTGCTTTGATAAGGAACTGAAGAAAATTTAATAAGGACTTAAGAACACTTAATTAGCATGGAAGAAAATGATTAGGAAATAATTAAAAGGAAAACAATATATTCTACAAAGCAGAGAAATGTGATGAAAAATAAAGTGATCACTCTTCCCCCTTGGGCTTTTTAATTTTTTTCCAAGCTGGAAAAATATTCCTGTTTCTGCCCATATTTTGAAATATCTAGAACATTGAATTTATTGATGGAAAGTGTACTTACCATCTAATCAGAGAAATCCTAAAGGGAAAAGAGTGCTCTACACATCAGAGGTGCCCTAGAGACTCAGCTGTTCATAACTCTGCATGAACAGGGGGGAAAGTGCTATATTCCCATTAAACAGCCACACAGTTGGTTCAAGAATGAACAAAAAGCAACATTTCTTCATTAGTGTCATTGCAGGAAGCTGATGCCCTGAAAGCTGGAGGCCATCAAATGGGATATTGCAACAATAAAACAGAATGAAAAAATGAAATGCTCCATTCTCTTGTCAACCTCATATGTTTGTCTCTTTCTTTTTAATATACTTGGCACTACCCTGGTAAGCTAATGCATATTTGCAGTTTCGTTTTGTGCTTGGTAATTGTGCTATGGGCACTTATTCGTTTGACAGACTTTGCTTTAAATGAAGGAAACTGGCAGGTTGGACGAAAAACTCCAATGTTGCCAAATCACCAATTAAGGAAACTGCCGGAGGGAAAACTGGTCCTGAGACTGGTATCTGTAAAAATGATACAGTGATGCTGCACTTCAAAAGACATTTCGAAGAGACACTTAATGAAGGACATAACAGAGGGGATTATAGGCTGGCTAACGTATATGACTGCCAAATTTAGACCGTGAGGAGAGATACAGCGGGGTACACTCATTTTTTACAAACATCTGGACATCGAAACAACAAATATATCAAATTGTGATGCAGTTGACAGGTAGGCTGATTCTCCCTCCGTAACTGGAGGGAGTCAGCCTCATGATCAATTCTGTTCAAAACCCCCTGTGAAGAGATGTCACCTTGGGAGGCAGTAGACATGAGAATGAAGAGGCCATAGTCCTGGCCCTCCTTCTTGGATCTCATAATCTAGCAAAGGAATAGGCAGACGCACGGGCTAGCTGGACGTAGCTCCAAAGGCTGAAGCAGAACATTCCTCTGCTTTTCCCACTGAGTCACCTGCCAGGATCAGGATGACCGTTCTTCCTCCAGTCTCCCTCACTGTTCTTCCCTACAGCAGCCTCGATTTTGTTCGATTCCTCCAACTTCCCCCAATACCCAGCTCCACCTGGAGAGGCAGCATCAAATCCCGCATGTCTTGGAATTGCTGAAGAGGCTTTTATTCATTCCTTCCTTCACATTCTTAAATAAATACACCTTTCCTCTCTTGCTAATATGGTTGCTTCTTATGGATTAATTTCAATGAACTATTATGACCCACATCCTTGTCTCTTCACTCTATTTTACCAAAGACCCTCTCCCAAGAAAGTGTGAAGGAGAAAAAGATGTGGGAAGAAAGCCCCATCTTGCCCCAGATAACAGGCACCAAAATCATGGTATGAACACAGTCCTGTGAAATGACTGAGAACCTGGAGGTGGCATCATGGGAGACTTCATGGAAGAGGTGATGCTTGTTGAGTGGGATACTTGTGCTCAACACTGTGCTATATACAGTCAAGTTACCTAATGTAAGCTATGGCTGCTGTCCTGAAAACGTTCTGAATCTAGCCAAGGAGATAAGATAAACATGCATGAAATAAAAAAGACAAGACAACCTATAGTTACATGTGCGATACAAATGCATTGACATTTTTGGAACTGAAATTTATTTTCCTGTTTCTGTGCTACATAGGCCTGGGACTAGACAAAAGAAACTTAGCTACTTGTTCCAGGAGAGACTTGTTTCTGGAAGTTAGTACTGAACGACTAAAATAGCTCACTTGGTGGATGGACTTAGAGACTGTCATACAGAGTGAAGTAAGTCAGAAAAACAAATACCGTATGCTAACACATATATATGGAATCTAAAAAAAAAAATTGGTTCTGAAGAACCTAGGGGCAGGACAGGAATAAAGACGCAGACATAGAGAATGGACTTGAGGAGATGGGGAGAGGGAAGGGTAAGCTGGGACGAAGTGAGAGAGTGGCATGGGCATATATACACTACCAAATGTAAAATAGATAGCTAGCGGGAAGCAGCCACATAGCACAGGGAGATCAGCTGGGTGCCTTGTGACCACCTAGAGGGGTGGGATAGGGAGGGTGGGAGGGAGACGCAAGAGGGAGGAGATATGGGGATATATGTATAGGTATAGCTGATTCACTTTGTTATACAGCAGAACTAACATACCACTGTAAAGCAATTATATTCCAATAAAGATGTTTAAAAATAAATTAACTAACTAACTAAATAAATAAAATAGCTCACTTGTCAAGATTAACAGCTTGCCTGTTGATACTCTAAGACCCTTGACTTGTGGGGTCATCAGTCCAAAGCTCTCATGTCATTAACTCTGCTCAATCCAAACTAATTCTCTGCCTTGCAAGACCTGCCTTAAATCATCCAGCCCTGGCCCTGAAACACTAAAAATATCCTTCCCCAATTTCCCCCCTCTGAGATACGACTAAGACACTCAAGGTGGTACTCTCCTTTATTGCAGTGAGTTCAATAAACTTAGCTTTGCTTGATCGGAAGTTTTTTCCAGTCATTTTTTGGGGGATTGACAGAACAATTTAATAATTTTCCATAAAGACAGGTGTCTGGGCTACCTGGTAATTTCTGTAGCCACACAAATTTGTGTATAAATACTTCCTTTATCTCAGTGTGTCTGAGGATGAGACCTAGAAATAAAGCAATAGCCTTGACTAAAACACTAATAAAGCATTGGATTGCAGGAAAGCATTCATCTCAGCGGTGGCCAGAGACTGGTGGGCGTGGTACTTTTGCTTCCTGGTGGCACTGAAGATGTGATGACCTGGAGCTGAGATTTGGATTACAGTTTTGGGTGAGGTTTAATGTGCTTATTTATTTATATTTTTAAATTTATGGTTGAGGTTTCCTCATTCCCTAGGCTCTAGTAGCCAAGGTTTCTCCTGGAAAAAAAAAAAGCTAAAGCCATGTCAATGTCTGGGAATCAGATACACACTGAATTGTCTGACAAACTAGGGATGGAAGGACTCTCTAAGGGATCCAACTTCCAGATAAAGGTAGGACACAGAATTCATTGTGAAGGCTTGCACACATACATAGCCCTTGGTTCTTGGACTTACCCAGGCCCTGTCATCCTAGGAGTGCTCGTACACTCTTCGAAGTGCTTGTAACTACAAGCCATCTTACTGGACTCAGCAACACCTTGGGGCCCAAGCAACTCTGCTGTGGTGAAACAGATGGAGGCGATGTTTCTCCAGCCCAGCTCTTGGCAGATCAGGGGGCTGGAGGCTCAGAGGACTGGGAGCAATGGGGGCTGAGCATCTTTACCTCAGCAGGGCAGAGGCCCACAGAGAGGGCGCATGTCAGAGCAAGAGAGGCTAGAGAGGCTGGCCCTAAAACATGAACACATGTAATACACCCCGCCCCGCCAACCCCAAGTCTTTCAGGAGGGCTTTGGGGCTGGGATCTGACAAAGAACCAGAATTACAGAGCTTCCCAGGTGGCGCAGTGGTTAAGAATCTGCCTGCCAATGCAGGGGACATGGGTTCGAGCCCTGGTCTGGGAAGATCCCACATGCCGCGGAGCAACTAAGCCCGTGAGCCACAACTACTGAGCCTGTGCTCTAGAGCCTGTGAGCCAAAACTACTGAGCCCTCACACCACAACTACTGAAGCCCGCACGCCTAGAGCCCATGCTCCACAACAAGAGAAGCCACCACAATGAGAAGCCCGTGCATCGCAATGAAGAGTAGCCCCCGCTCGCCACAACTAGAGAAAGCCTGCGCGCAGCAACAAAGACCCAACACAGCCAAAAACAAATAAATAAATAAATTTATTAAAAAACCCACCAGAATTACTTTTATGAGTCATCAAAGCCAAGAATTACAAGATTTATGTAGCTTTTTGGGGCAGCGTTGATTTCAAATGATCTGTCCCACTGTCCTGGGAGGACGGTAGGGATAAAGAAAAGAACTGAGGAGCCCAAAACTACAAATGCTATTGCTCCAGTGCTGCCCTTAACCAGTTGTGTGCCTTTGAGGAAGTTCATCTCTCTCAATCTGTTTCCTCATCTGTAGAAAAAGGAACTATACCGATCTTATGGAAGGATGACACAGCCTTCTGTCTTTCATTTCTCCCTTTTTTCCAGAGTAATGGAAGTGTAGCAAGGCACAAGGTTGAGCGGATAGTTGACCTTTCACCACCTTCTGTGCAGATGTGACTACGTTCTCTCTAGTAACGTGTGACAGGAGTGACGTGTCCCATTCCCAGGCACCATGGTGCCTTGAGACCAGACCAGGCGAGGTCGTATGCTTTCCCCTTTCCATTGGCTGCATCCCAAATAAGGTGCCCACTCAAAACTGGACAAAGAAACAAGATGGAGGGGACCCAGGGCCCAGAATAATTGCAGGAAGGCAAGCAACCTGCTGAGCTAGTCTGTTTATGTGAGGAAGAAACAGGTGTCTTGCTTGAGCTATTGCATTTTGGGGATCCCTAAAGTTTAACCTTATCCAAGTTGTGTAGATCTCACAGAACTGTCAAAAGCCAAAGAAAATAGAGGATGTGACATCCCCTTGTGAACTCAAGTGATTAACAAACAGATTACGGTGGCCACATAATTGAATGAGCCATCAACGGAAGCAAGAATTCTGAAAAACTGAAAGTACTCCAAACTCAGAAAAACTGCCAAAATGGATTATCCAGTCTAATCTTCCTACACGGAGCAAATTAAACAAGGGTAACAGACACAATGTTGCTGCCGGGGTGCTGCATATCGATCCTGTCTTCCTGTTAACACCAAATCTCTCTTTGGGGAGTCTTGGAGGTAGTGGCCACAAAGCCTGAGGGGCCACATCCCCTCTTTCTGCTTCTGCGCATACCCAGCCTTGTATGAGGATGGCCGGAGTTCACGTCCATCACTCTGCAAAGTGGCCGCAGCAAACCAGACCTCACCTGGGCCTGCCCTTTACTGCCAAGAACCTGGGCTGATGCCCCGGGCAGTTGTCAGCTCTCCACACCTGAGCTTAGTCACAGACACAATTTAAGCAATTAAACAATATCTATCTTGAGACTCTACCAGTTCCCTTCATTACAGCCCTTCACGAACCCTCCCAGCATCCCTGAGAAAGTGGAAAGCAGGTGCAGCTTTCCTAACATGACAGCAAGCAGATGTTTGAGGACGGAATGAGCCAACCCACAGGGGGACCTACGGGAACAAAACAGAACTTGCACAGCTGCCCCGGGCAACTGCATCTGACCAAGGCCGCTGGGCTCACTGTCTACCTAAAAAGAGTGACTTTTCTGCCCCCTCTTGGGCCAAGGTACTTGGCACTTCAACTGTCAGAGATTAAAGACTCATTTCTTTGTATTTCCTAGGAATTCTCTTTTTGGAATATGCAACAAGCCCTGGGGGAGGGGCCCCAAGTGTTTCATTATCACCTGAGCTGATGAATCACAATGGAGGCTTTGAGCCCTTGGGGGAGGGGCACACAGAACTCCCAGCTACAAATGACCGAAATGGGAGTGGAACCCACTTCTCTCCCACCCTAAAGCCCAGGCAGGCTCTTGCCATCTTACCACACTTGGTCCCCAGAGCTGAGGAGGACACAAGTCAAGAACATTAATTGGGTCCAATTTCTGAAACCCCCTTTGTTAACTGCAACTTAACCTCCCGAGAAACAAGAGTTTTGCTTCAGGGGCTTCTCTGTCTTATTTTCCCTGTTTCATTGTCTCTTCGTCAGGTCTTCCTGTTTGTCACTGAGCTGTACAAATGACAGACTCTTTTCCAGTAGCCCCAGCAATGTGAAAGAGCTAAAGAGAAAAAAGAATGCAGACCTCTGAATGCAGTAAAAGACCAGCATGCTTCTGATCTGGGCACTGCACCTTTGTTGCACCCTCTAAAAAACTTCACCTTTGATTCACATGCCATCTACCTACTGATGAATTTATACCAAACAAGGCACAGTCTGAATGCTTTAGACTGGTTTTGGAAGCAGAAATCTTTTTCTTTCCCTCCAACTTTCAATTTGACACACTCATGTTGGTTTCTGATCTTTCTTTAAATTCTCCCCCTGCTGTAGGCCTTGATTCTCCTAAAGACCAATTTCTCCTCCTAGCCTATGATCACTCGACCTTTCTTTGAGGCAAATGTTATTTACTTCTTTAGAGGGGAAAGGAAGATCTAAAAGCCTATTTCTAACTCATACTTTCACCTTATTCTGTATCAAGATAGAAACTTCCTTAGCAAAAGACCACACTAATCAGACAGGCTCCTGCCTTGACTTTAGGTAGGTGCCTTGAAGGAGAAATTCTGGGAAAGAAGAACCTGAAACAAGATCCATAGTAGATAGACCTGGATCCGGAGCCCAGCTTGGCTACTCACTAGCTGTGACAGCATGGGCTAATTACTTCATGATTCAGTTTCCTGCTCTGTAAAATGGAGATAAAACCCCTTTTCTCAGGGGCTTGGTGTCATAATTAAAAGATATAACACATGTTAAGTGTCCAGCACTCAATAATTATTAATTTCCCTCATTTTCCAACATCCTGTAGGTAAAGGATTTGGAGGGAGTAGTACCATTCAGACAAACAACACTGTGGTTTCTTGAATTATGGTCCAGGACTGCTTCCATTATAAAATATAAAGCGGCATTACAGGCAATTCCCCGGCGGTCCAGTGGTTAGGACTCCACGCTTTCACTGCTGAGGGCCTGCGTTCGATCCCTGTTGGGGAACTAAGATCCCACAAGCAGTGTGGCGTGGAAAAAAAAAAAAAGGTGGCATTACAGAAGAGATCACACTCTCTCGCACTTTCCCCTTCAGCACTTGGCTTCATGCAGTGAGATGTTGTAGTCTCAGTGGGATCTGATCACATGAAAACAACATAGTGATAACAGGAGAATAGATTCAAAGCATAGATGAGGTAGACTTGGTATTGACCGAAGGTGGTAGAGAGAGAAGGTGTCAAAGATGACTCTCAGGTTTCTGATATGAGCAGTGGATTAGACTGTGGTGGTAACCTGCCTCGAAGATGACCCTATTGATCCTTGTCTCCTGGTATTCACACCCTTGTGTAGTACCCTTCCACACAGTCTTGGCTAGCATGGGTGACCAATAGAATACTGAGAACCTGATGGTGTTTGCCTTATGAGGCTAAGTCATGATGGATATAACAGCTTTCTCCTTGCTCTCTTTTGGATCACCTTGCTCTGGAGGAAGCCAGCCTCTCTATGGAGCCCAGAGAAAGGCCTGTGTGGTGAGGAACTGATGTCTCCCACCAACAGACAGCATCAACTTGCCAGTCATATGAGTGAGCCATCTTGGAAGGGGATCTTCCATCCCCATTCAAGCCCTCAGATGACTGCTTCCCTGGCCAACATCTTGACTGCAAATTCATGAGAGACTTTGAGCCAGAATCACCCAGCTAAGCTAACCCCAAATCCTTGACCCATTGCAACTGTGAGATCATCAGTGTTTATTGTTGTTTTAAGCCATTAGATTTTGCGGTAATCCTTTTCAAAGCAGTAGATAACTAATTCAACATTAGTGCCCAGTTGGGGTTTTTTGAAGGAAGGGTGGTAAGTTTGGTTTGGGCATGTTTTGTTTAAGATGCCATCTAAGTGGAGGTATTGAGTAAACAATTATACGTAAATGTCTGAAACTCAGAAGAGAGCTGGGCTGGAGATTTAAATTTGGGAGTCCTTAGCATAGGGATGGTATTTGAAACCAAGAAAGAGTGTGAAGAAGACAAGAGAACAAGAAAGGCTTCTGGGAGGAAGTGATAGCTGAACTAAATGTTGGTATGGGACTAGGAGTTAGTCTGGAAAAGGAGCTGAGGATGTGAACTGAACTGGGCAGGGGGAGGAGGGAGGAATTCCAGGGACTTCAGGAATTTAGGGTGTAAATAAACTACTTGTGGAAACTGGTATCTGTTTGAATTGAGGCCATGTGTATTTCTAAGTATCTCCTGAGTGAATGATAAAGTTCTCAGTCCATACAGGCACCCCCTCCAAAGGCCATTCCTGGTATAGTATTAAAGGATAAATGAAATTGAAACATAAATATAAATAAAATATGTGCGGTTAATAAAAGACACACATGCAACAAAGGAGTCTGCTTTGCAGAGGGAAAAATTAGAATTATCAATAACAAAGGAATTGGTAATGTATTCTGTACCTCCTCAAGCCCTTTTTCACAAGCCCAGTGGTTTGAGAAATAGGTAGTCTACCCAGCCAACTCGTTCATTTCTATGTGTCCTGGTTGCTACACTGAGTCTACATTAAAATAAAGTTTTGACATTTATATATGGAATGATATATAAAAAGTGGCATAGAAAATATCTAGAAAGATTTTAGATATGGGTTAGATTATAAGACTCAAGTAAGAAGTACAGAAGTAATAATCAGAAAAAAATGTATAGATATTTACAGGTACTCTATACAATTAGATTAGCCCCAATGACAAGGGTCTATGTACACAATCCCTGTGTTCAGTAGAAAAGAGGGACATGTTTTCTTCTCTGGCCATAAACATGTGAGAAAGGATTAACTCAGCTACCTGACTTTTGAAATTTAATGGATGTATTTATGGAAGAATATTAGAGGTGACTGGTCTTGCTTCAAAAACGCTAAATTTCCTGAACCTGGACTATGTTTTCTAAAATTCAAGATGCATTTAGCAAAGCAAGGAAAAATAAATTCAGGCTGCTAGCTTGGCAGCTGGTCTGGATACAGTATTTTGCTCTGTTTACTCTGTCAGGAAGCCAGTTACATTTGATTAAATTCTGAAATTAGAATGCATGCATTCTGGAAGATACCAAGCAGTTTCATGCTTTTACCCGTATGGAAAATGTGATTAAGGAAATGAACTCAATGGCTGTAGAATCCGAAGAGATCAATGCAACAGCTGTATTCAACTAGGCTCAATGGGCTAGACCTTTACTTTATTAAAATGGATGGCGTTAGCATAGAAACTGTGTCCACATCACATAACTACTGTATTGCTCTGAACTCAGGCCGAGAAAGGAGCCAAGTGGAACTGCCATCCAATATTATGGCAGCAGTGCAAAATGCAGAGCCACTCTCACACCACGAAGCTAAAATTAAGCCAAAAGGAGAGATAATTAAAGAATTTATATGCATAGTCTTCCCACATCAACATACTGGATTATTTTCAAAATTGCTGGTATGCCCTAATTTGGCAAGTTTTACAGAATTCCCCCACAACAATCTGAAAATTCTTTGTGCTATGGCAAGATCTTTTGCTTTGCCCGAAAGGAAGTAGGCTATGAATAATAATTTATGTGTGAAATACTGTCAGAGGTCAGATATAACCAGATAATCCAGGCAAAAAAATACCTCGTTGTGTTCATTTACTCAGTTAATATGAGGTAAATGGTAGGATTTTATTGGAATATACTTAAATTGGCACCTGTGATTGCCAAGTCTTCACTTTGGCCATATAGCCTTGTTAATAGTTTGAAAAATGGAGATAGAATTGAGTATTATCATCAAATTGAACCTGTGAAGCCCAGAAGGGAGTGTGAAGGGACTGTGGTCTAAGGGACGCTGACCCAGAGGACTGTCTAGATAAGACTTCCTAGAAACAGCAGTACATTGATATGGGCCTCACGTTCTAGGATCTAATCTTCAGGTTCATAATCAAGGAAATCTGTGTAAGGGCTCTCCAAATGTAATCAGATTCTCTGGGCTGTTTCATGCTAACCAAACCCGCAAAAAGTAAACGCATAAAGCAGAGTGCCAATAATCACAGGACCTTGTAACGCTCAGGTGAGCTGATGAATACATTCTCTTCCTAAAGACATGCTACATAGATGTTTGCTTGGTCAGCGTGGAGCCAGAGCAAGAAGAGCTAATGGATCTCACTTGTCAGTTTTATCTGGCTCCGTATTCTTCTCTACAGATCAGATATTCATGTTCTTACATTGGGGGACACTCTTCCTTTCACAGGAGAAAGCGAGGCAAGTTCTTACCTATTGAACTGCTTTTTTAGAAATACCATGTAGGCTATCCTTTCTGTTAATGCAATCTTTGTTTGATATGGTTTAAGACAAATGATTCAGCAGAGCTAATACAGTTGTTCATTACCCTAGACTATCCCTTGTACCTGGTTACCATCCATGATTATTTTGAAATGATCTACCAGGAGAACAATGCAGGAATTGATTGATTGATGTCTTGTAGTTAAAAATATGAACATAACCTAATTGAAGTTAACATGATTAAAGAATAAAGAGACTAATAATGTCTTTATTAAACTACTTTACAGATTATTTAAATTTAAACAGTTTTTTGATAAAAATTAACAATTATTTTGTAAATTCAGAAAAACATAATCAGCATATATTATACAAAATGCCATCACCCAAAAATCACATTTTGGCAAAATTATTCCTAGTCTTTTCTCTATATATTTTGTTTATATAGGTTAGAGCATATCATATATACAATTTTATATCCAGCTTTTGTCATATATAATATAACATAAATGTCATTACACAAATAAATTCCTATGTTATCTAAAACTTCATATTTGAACGGCTAAATGGAATGTCATCTTAAATCAGAGGTTGCAAGCTCAAACGGCAGAAGGGGCCAGGTAGGTAACTAAAATATGTGAAATGTAAGGGTATAAGACACAGGGGGTAACTGAAAACATATATCCCACAAAAGGCATTCAAATTTAGTTTTATTTTTAAATATATGATGGCAAAATCAAGTGGAGAAAATAAGCAAGCCACAGAAGAATAAGTACGGTATAATACCACTTATATTGTTTTAAAACAGGTAAAACAATTCTGTGTTACACTTAGAGATACACTAGGCATGAACATGTAATGAAAGTAGTTTTAAAAAGTAAAGCAGCGAATGCAAAGTGCCAAATTCAGGACAGTGATTATGTCAGGTGGGAGGAAGTGATGTGAGCACAAGATTATCAAAGTGAGATAAACAGAAGAGATTTTTAAGAGCGGGGGAATATTTAAAGTTGGGTAGTAAGCACCCAGGTGTTGACTGAAAAAAATGCACATCCTAAAAGTTGAGAATTGTTTCATTTGGCAGACTTTCTGAGGACTTCAAGCCCCCGAGGCAGCCTCTCAGGTAGCTCTGAGGGACTGCTCTGAAGAGGTAAGGGAGGAGTGAGGATATATAGGCGTTTTGCAATAAAGACCAGGTAGTCAGAACATCAAAAGATTACTGTTAATTAAAGAAAACCAGATATCTCAAGTTAGTGAATTTAGCGCTTTTCTATGTATGGGAAGATGTAAGAGTCTGGGCTCACTGAAATCATTCCTTTGATATGCAGCTTGGCTATCTAGGGCCAGTATCCCGTGCTTTCCCATCCTGAGGCTCCTCTGGGTGCACCACTAGGGGGCTGCAATGGCTAAAGTCTTGGCAGTAGGCAGCTGGGTTGTCCCCATCCTGAGTTCCCTCAGGGCTCACTGTTCAGTGTGGCTGCAGTGACCTGATGGCTGCAGCATCCTTTGTTTACTGATATGATAGGCAACATTTTTCATTCACATGGGTATTTGTTGCATTTTACTTACACTGTCTTGTACATATTATTGTATACTTTAAAGGGGAAAAAACGCCCAAACTGCTAGCTAAAGAAAACTTCCCTCTGGATTTCGCCACCAGCTAGCTGCTAGCTGGCTACCTTAGCACAAGTAGTATAGCACAGTCACCAAGAGTATGGGCTCTGAGGCCAGGCTGCCTGGTCAAACTTGAATCTCCACTCTACCACTAAATAGCTTTGTGCCCTTGGGCGGTTACTAAAATTCTCTGCAAACTAAGGCTCAAAGATCAAACCCAGCCCTTTGCCAATTTTTATAGAACCTTCCAGCTAAGAATGGTTTGTACATTTTTAAGTGGTTAGAAGAACTGCCCTAGACCACTGTTATCAAACTGTAAATGGCTTTGGAAATTAGCTTTTGCTACAGGCTTGATAATGTTTCTCAATGAATTAAACCTAAAGCTGTAAAGCAAAACAGCACTTCTACACCATACCTATACTGTGGTAGAGTCATTTCAACAACTAACCTTGTTTGAATCACAAGCAACCTCAAGTTGGTTTATATACTTTACTATGCTGTTCATAAGTTAAGAAGTAAGATCTCCATATCCAAACAAATTTGCAGTAGATATATTTTCTGAGTTCAAACTACTGTTCAACAGTCTTTTGGACCTAGATCTAAGTGCAAAGAAAATTCCCATATTTCAAAATCCATTTAACTGTGCAATTGAAGAGCTTCCACCTAAACTTCAATTGAAAGCAATTAATCTACAATGTAATGACATGCTAAAAGGCAAATATCAGAAGAAGAATTTAATAGAATTGTATAAATGCCTTCCAAGCAATGAATATGCTCAATTAAAACCATATGTTCATGGACTGATATCAGTATTTGGCAGTACCCATGAAAAGAAAATTTCAAAGATATTTTCAAAGATAAAATACATAAAATTCATTAAAAATCAGCATTTTCAGATGAGCATTTGCTATTGATTTTGATGATAGGGAATACCAACTTTGAATTTCAGTTAAGCAAAAAGAATTCCATCTTCTCCTTAATAGTACTAGTGTTACTGAACCAAACTTGGGTCCACTCGCCTGCGCGCAGTAAAGCCAATCTACTGACACTGGATTGTGGTGAAGGAAAGTGCAGCGTTTATCCTAAATACGCTAATACAAGGAGGACAGTGGCTTGTGCTCTAAAACCCCAAACTCCCCAAAGGGTTTCAGCAAAGCATTTTCAAAGGCCAGGTGAGGGAGGTGGGGGTCACAGGGTATGTGGTCAGCTCATGCACAATGCTCTGATTGGTTTATGATGAGGTAACAGGGCTGTGTCACAGGGGTTAATGTTATCAATCCTTAGGTGCCAGTAGGTCTGGGTGGGGCTCATGATCATCAAGTAGTTAATTTCTTCCATTTGTTGGTGGTTTTAGCATCTGTAAAACAACTCAGGAAGTGTGCATCAGATACTATTATCTAGGTACTTCGGAGAGGATCTAAAGCAGAGGATATGGGGGAGGGGGTCTGTCCAGGGAAGTCCCCATAGGGTCCTGCCCGGTTACATTAGCATTACAAAAAATTGTATCAATTATTATATTTTGAAATTCATCAATACAAATTTTGCAGAAATTTTTCTTGTTACATAAATACCTACATAATAGCCTCAATTTTGCCTCTTGGATTACAAAGTCTAAAATATTTACTACCTGGCTTTTTATAGAAAGTTTGCCAATCCCTGTCATAGAATGATTGTGAGGATTAAATAAAATAATCCTTGTGGAAATAATTAGTAGCAACCTGGCATGTAGTAAGCACTCTTTTTTTTTTTTTTTTTCCTTTACCTGTCATCTATTTTGGACACATAGTTTCCCTCTTTTTAAAATTATAGGTAAGGGGGCTTCCCTGGTGGTGCAGTGGTTAAGAATCTGCCTGTCAATGCAGGGGGACATGGGTTCGAGCCCTGGTCCAGGAAGATCCCACATGCCATGGAGCAACTAAGCCCGTGCGCCACAACTACTGAGCCTGTGCTCTAGAGCCCGCGAGCCACAACTACTGAAGCCCGTGCGCTTAGAGCCTGTGCTCCACAACAATAGAAGCCACTGCAATGAGAAGCCCGCATGGCAACGAAGAGTAGTCCCCCGCTGGTAGCAACTAGAGAAAGCCCACACGCAGCAACGAAGACCCAACGCAGCCAAAAATAAATAAATTTAAAAATTAATTAACTGATTTAAAAAATTATAGGTAGGGAAAAATTTTAATACATTAAATATTTATGTGCATAAATATTTGTCCACATCTTGGATTAGATTATGTTCCTAGAGGCAGGTTGATTTCAAATCCTAAATACTCAGCTCTTGGAGAATGGTTAAATAAATGGTATAGTTATAGGTCAGAATAATATTCACATTTGGCCTCCAATTAAAATACAGAAAGTGAAAAGAGTGTAGTTCTCACCCTAACAAGAACAAACCAAGTAAGCTACAAAGGCATGGCTTTTTTTTTTTTTTTAATTGAAGAAAACTTATTTTGCCTTACCATAATTACTCTTATTCCTGCACTTGCCTTCCTGGAATGTTCCATTTTGCGATTTTGATTCCAAGGAGAAATAGCCTATCTGTGAAGTTCATTCATTCATTTAACAGGCATTTATGAAATATCTACTCTTTGGGCACTTAATAGGTACAAATAAATACAAAGATAAATTTAGACAAGTTGTCTGCCCTCAGACAATGTAGTAGGGGAGATAAGAAATAGATTATACCTCTATCCCTGGAGCTAGGTGTGAAGCCTCACCCCAAATACATGAACAGAGGATGAGGGAGAAGGTTCCAAGGAAAGGAAAAACCAAGGTGCTCCTATAGTTGAAGGATAACTAGTTGTTAGGTAGACAGAGTATCAGAAGTCACCACACTTTTCCAGTTCTGTGAGTCAATACATTCCATTTTTTGCTTAACCTGGTTAAAAAGGGTGTGTCCTTTGCAACAGTAAAAACTTTAACCAATCTGGATGGATAAAAATTTAACTGGCAGAAAATAAGAAGGACAAGCAATTTAGTTAAAAGGTCTAGGATAGGCAGAGACACAGAGGCAGAAAAGAGCAGCAACCCCCCGGGGGAATTAAGAACATGAAAGAAGGCTGGCAATATAGCTTGGTCAGATTATGGAAAGTCTTAGAAGTCTGTTTATAGAGTGTACAGTTTTTAAAGCTGCACTGCTTCAGTTACTTTCAGGTCTCTGGGAAGATGAAGACAATTATTTTTCTCCTCTGATTCAGAAGAAGTGTATTTGAAGGAGGGCTGCCTTCAGATATTCCAGTGAAATAAAAGCCAAGTAAACAATTATTTTTTTAACATTACACTATTGGCATACTTAATAACTGCACCTACCCGTATTCATCAGGGGACGTTCCTAACGCCTTTCCTTAGTAACAAAGCCGGTCTTGATCCTCAGTGGCTGGGAATCTAGCCACTAAGCGCATGCTTGCCTCCATCCTCCCACCCACTCACCAAAGACGTAGACAGGTACCAGAAACCATGTGGAATAAAGATGGCGTTGAACTCTGTCAAATCATGAGTGAGGAAACCGACCCACCTGCGTAACTCATAACATTCTGGAAACTTATTAAATTCCGCCACACCATATAAAGATCCATTTCTAATACCTGACGTGGGGAGCCAATGGAGCCTCTTAGGTAGGCAGCATTTCTAATTGTTTCTGTAGAACTGAGGCTCCTCAGGAAGATAGGTAGTACGTAAAAAATTTTAATTTATGGACAAATGCATTTGTGAAACATTGGTTAAAATGAAGTTACACAGGTTTCCTTTTCTAAAGGAATTATCAGACCCTTTAACATGTTATTACACATTATGACACCCTAAGAAGGTGATAAAACATGCATTTGTCAATTTTATTGACCTCTTGTCTTTTTTCCAAAGAGTATCTTGTATTCTAGTAGAGGTTCTATGGAATATACTATGGGAAACACTGGAAAAATTTATGGTACTGTAAAGTTATAGTTTAACTATGCGATCAGAGAGATATGCTTTGGGCTTATTGATCTGGAGCTATATATATTTAGGATGCAGAGAGACAGAAGCAAACAAAACGGGATAGACGTCCAGGTAAATACAGTCCAGGTGATGAAAGTATATATGGAAACATAACATAAATACATTGTGAAGATAAAACGAGCAGGACTTTGCAATTGAATGGACATAGGCGATAAAGATAGGAAATAGGTGGTATGAGGTCGTAGATACTCAAACTTACGCATTTGGTTGGCTAGGAAAATGGGGAAAATTGGGAAGACAGAAGCTGCACCTAAGTGGGATCTAGATAGGTTCATCAAAGGAATAAAAGACACAATTTTGTTCGAAATACAGTTGAGCCTCACCATTGAGTCTACCTACTCTTCCCTCCCATAGGACTTTCCTCCTTTTCTTTCTTTTCTTCCTGCTGAGTTACCCCTCTTAGAATTAGGCTTAGCACCAAATCTGGCTATTAAGTGAAAATCTCCTTGGCCTCCTTTTTTTCTATACCCCAAATGGGCATTCTTTTTAAGAGTTTTAGAGCTGATGAATGGAGGAAGTAAATATACTAATAGGACTTCCCTTCGACACATACTAGTCAGTTGCTTAGTATGATATAAAAAACAATGGCCAATAAGAACAAAAAGGAAGTTACCATGGCTTTTTAAAAACTTATGGAAGTATTAATTTGGGGGACTTTTTGTCTTAGAAAATTCATCTATTTTAGAATGACAACATGCTATACTTAAGCAGTGATATTAAATTAAAAGTAATTTTGTACATTAACATATGGATTTTTAATAACATGGACTACTCTTGGGAAAACTTAGTTGTTTCATTTAAAGAGGTTTATGTTGGTCTTTGCTTCCACAATACAGTCTTTGTGACTCTAGGCAGATGCTGTAACTTGGACACCAGTGCAGATGTTAAAAACAAGAATTTAGACATCCTTTGGCTCAGATTTAAAATCATGGAGCATTGGGACTTCCCTGGCGGCCCAGTAGTTAAGATTCTGTACTCTCACCGTAGGGGGCGAGGGCTCGATCCCAGTCCGAGGCACTAAGATCCCACACGCCGCGTGGTGCAGCCAAAAAAAATAAAATGATGGAGCATTAATGTGAACAAGGTTCTCCTCTTATCAAACAATTTTTTTTCATATCATTTTCTTTCTGGCACATATACACTATTTATTATGCAATCAAAGCCCTACTCCTGATGACCCTATGTGAGTACAAACAGAAATCAAGTCACTCCCACTGGGTCCTCTTCCTCTTGTGTGCTTTTGTGCACGTTTATGCCAAACTTTTCCTCCTTTGTTTACAAATCTCAGCCTTCTTTCCCTGAAGCTAAGGAATATGCCTCGAAGGTATATTTAATGTTGTACCATCTCCTAGGGTGATATGATCCAACGTGGCTGCCTAGGGCAGCCCCTATTTATGCCTATTGCCTAAGCATAACTAATTGATAGCCCCCTTCCCCTCTCAAGTGCCCTGGTTTGCACAGTAAATATGGTCATCCTACCTATTCGATGTATACATCCTATACAAAAATGTATACCTCATTTTTCACTTCTCACCCCCCCAATTCTCCATTTTCAATTTTAATCAAGTTTATGATTTAAAGAATAGAATTAAAGGTTAAATGGAAAAGAACTGAAGAAGTCATCTATGACTTTTCATCTTATAAAATAAGAAGTCTTATTTCATACTTGACAGAATTTAGCCTCTATGTGAACTTTGGAGAGTTAATTTATTACCCTGTGACGTGGTATTTTCCACCATCAGGCATCTCTAAGTTTTATGAAAATCCTTCTTACCTTCGGCCTTAATTTCATTATTCTTTCCCAATCTAAAACTCTTAGCATGTAGGTTTGGGATTCTTTCTCAACCACACCCAGCCTAAGGAATCCATATATTATGAATTAACTTCTTTTCAGATATCTATTGATAGAATAGCATCAGTTAGCTACTATCTTTGCGAGAATTGAGAAAATAGTCACTCAAGTCATTTTTGGTGATTCAAATGAGGAACCTGGGTTGAATGGCTACAAGGCTCTATCTAGCTGTATGACCTTGAAAAGTTTACTTCATCTCTTTGTGCCTTGGTTTCTTGGCAAAAAAATGAAAGTATAATACTTTTGTTATGGGCTGTTGTGAGAATTAAATGACATACATAAAGCTCCATAAGAGCAAAGACCTTATCTATTTTATTCACCAGTTTATTCTAAGTGCCTAACATAGTTACTAGCAGGCACAGAATAAGTGCTCAATAAATATCTGAATAAACAATGAATAATCGCCTCTAGCACATTGCCTTGCACATATTACACATAGCTACTATCCTTTCAAACGATTTTCTATGACCTGGTTTCCAGACATCTCACTGTGTTGGTCACTCTTACAGAAGCTCTCTGGTTTGTCAATATTCTTCTTAAAATGTAGTTCTCACAATTCAATTGTTTGGTGTGTGGTAATTTTGCTTTATCTGAACATAATTACAGACCAGAGTCCGCTGGGAAAAAGCTACACTGCCTGCTTACATAAGAGTTGCCACCTACAAAACCCACTAATTTTCTCCCAATACCACCCTTTAAACCTTGAGGTATGTATGGTTAAGACAAAATTATTAGCAGATAAGGAGCGATCAGCCAGATCAGGGAAGAACCAGAATAGTGCAGTATTACAGAAAGCCATGGCGACCAAGGTTTATTTTCATCACTGCACCTAATGAACAGTCCAGTGTGGTGATTTATGAGCCTCTCCATCTTGAGTACACTCCTTGATCTCCTTGATAGCAGGGCTATGTAAAGTTCATCCACAGTGCTTAGCACTGGGAAGATCTTCAAATACTATTTAATAGTGGAATGGGAAAAGACAAACGAGAAAGCTTAAGGAAGATGCTAGAGTGAACAGATGAGCAGCTGCCTAAGAGGAGACTGTAAGATGAAGGTTTCCAATTTTTGTGTAGTTTGGGACAAGATTCAGATTAAGGAAGCTGGGACTGAATGCGAGCAATAAAGTGACAAATATAAGTGTAAAAGTTCATTTGGAACTTTTGGCAAACAAAGAAATGTAAATTGGTTTAATAATTTGAAAGAGTAGCAAGGTTTAGGTTTTGCTTTTGCTGTTTTAGTATAGTTGAGACTGAAGTTTGTAGATATTCCTTAAGAAAAAGTGCAGGAGGGGAATGGAAGAAATCTTAAGGACAAGATGATAGAACTGTTGGGCCACAGGGGGGAGGATACGCCACAGTAATAAACCAACAGAAGTAAAGGTAAAGGGAATAGTCTGAGGTAGAAAGGTAGGCATGTAAGGAAACTCGGAATTGTAAGTCTCAAAGTAGGAGAATCTGCCAGGGAGGAGGTGTAAGACTTGGTGGAAAGCAAGACAAATTTGGATCCATTGTTGGGAGGATAAAAGCATTATTGACCTCTGGGAAGGATGATCCCATCCTTTGTGACTACCTCAAAAAAATCTCTGCAGCTCCTCCCTTCCGATCTAATCATCATGGCTGTTTAAAACCATCTGAATCAAGTAACTGTAAACATTTTACTTTGCGCTAGGCTAGAGTTAACAGGACTCCCACGCATTTTTATATTAAACTGAAAAGACGTCCCTCGAAAAATAAGACTTCGGTTGCACCAAGAAAGTATTTTAGAGAAGCCTTGTTCACAAGCTAACTGAGGGGCGGAGCGAGGTATTCATTTTAAGCTGAAAGACGGGCTGCGCTAACACCTCCAAATGCCACCAGACGCTGTTGCAGGACACTTCTTAGGAGGTCGAGTTTAACCGCAGGGCCCGGGTAAGGTGAGAATCTGGCTCGGCGGCTTTGGCTCCGCGCCTCCTGTTCCCTTCCCTCTATAAAGCGGGTCGGGCTCCGGCCGCCACCAGGCGCCCGACGGCTCTCGGTCCGGAAGTTCAGCCGCACAGTGGACCGAAGAATAGGTTCTGGAAGACTCTCCTCGGGACTGGTAACGAGGACGCTGTCTCCAGAGACCATCGCCAACGCTAAGGCCGACGAGTTGAGGTCGCCGTGGGAAGAGCGGAAGGCCACCAGGCCTCTTCGATCGCCGGCAGACAGGGACACATAGTTCAGGGCCATCTTCAAACACTGCCCGCAGTATCTGTGTTACGTCCCACGGTCAAGGCAGGCTCTTCGCGGCTCCACTGATCAGTCCAGCCGGTCTCGAACACTGAGACCGACTTCATCGGAAGCCATCACCTGAGCGGCTGCGGATCAACAAGCCACCTTAACCCAGCGCTCTCCTCAAGCGCATGCGCAGTCCGTCAGCGCACGACGACGCCGCTGAGAAACGACGTGATTGACGTTTACGTCTGTGACGCCTGGGAGCGCGAGGACGTGGGGTTTCTGAGAGTGCGCAGTGGATGCGTCGGCGGCGACCCTTCGGTCTTTTTCGGGAGGGGGCGATGCTGAGATGGGGGCGGCGGCAGCCGAAGCGGATCGTACTCTCTTTGTGGGCAACCTTGAAACGAAAGTGACAGAGGAGCTCCTTTTCGAGCTTTTCCACCAGGTAAGCGGCTGGGATCAGCCTTTCCCTTTCGTTTTCCGGCCCGGCTAGGGCCCGGCCCAATGGCCATCCCCGCTTTCCTGGCTCAAGCGGGACGGTTCGTCCCGGCACCCGACAGGTGGGCGGGCTGGAGGTGGGAGTCGCGCTTAGAAAGGGAGGCGCTCGCTACTTGTCGCTTTATTAGAAGGATCCTGGTTAGTTCAGGCCGAAGTAACGACTAAAGGTGGTGGAGGGTCCTCTATCGGGCACTCACGTGGTAAAGAGTCAGTGCTCTTAAGCGACCTCGTACGCGTGGGTCCTTCGTTGAGCTGTGCTTTTCCTCTTCCTGCTTTTCTCATCTTCCGCTTGTAAATTTTATTTCAATTTCTTTCTTAGTATCCGTTTTCCACTTAAGCTTCTTACGAAGTTGCAACAAAGACAGACTCAAATACTCTGTAGGAGAGCGGCACTGTAGTGTTTATGTATTAAAATCTGTATCAAGACGCGTTAAACCTGTTCCCTCCAGTTCTGTCTTTCAACAACTGGTAATGTTTGTTTAGTCGATACAAAAGTGAATTTTTAGTCCAAGAAAACTACTTTCTCTTACTCTTGATAAAGGTTAATTTCCACGCAGTGGGATAATGATGGATGTTGGTCGCCTTGTTAAAGTCATAAAGTGCTGTGAAATGTAAATTCAGTCGGTGATTGGGTTTCCGGTTCCTTATGGGCTCCCTCCCTCCAAGTAAGTTAATCTAATTTTCAGTCATTTCTATAGGATCTTTAACCCAGATGGAAATCCGAGTGTATCCATTTTTAAAATTAGAGTCCCTGGTTACATTTTTGAATTTTTTAAACTTTGTAAAAGTTGAGTATTTTCCTGAAACTGCCTTACTGAAATTCTGAAAACTTTTTTTGTCTGTAGGCTGGGCCAGTAATAAAAGTGAAAATTCCAAAAGATAAGGATGGTAAACCAAAGCAGTTTGCGTTTGTGAATTTCAAACATGAAGTATCTGTTCCTTATGCCATGAATCTGCTTAACGGAATCAAACTTTTTGGAAGGCCCATCAAAATTCAGTTTAGATCAGGTAACTATTCACTGATGATGTTTAGGAGAGAGGTTGCCGCTTTGTTTGTTGTTTTTAATTTTGTTATTTAAAGAACCTATTTTTGGATGAAAATGCTTTAAGCTTTATGAATAGTAAACTTTATATATCCCTGAAAATGGGTAACATTGACAGTATGGATTTTGAAAGCTGTAATTTTAAAATGAGAGTTAAAATTTTAGTTTGGGTTTGTGAAAAGGACATAAACTTTATTATTAAAATGACTGAGTTTGGGTTCACGCTCTAAAAGCACAAGGATTATTTCCTGAAAATACTTTTCCTGACTGCTTTGTAATTTACTTTTACAAATTTTGATGCGTGATCATGTGAGGAAACTTTCCTTGTAGTGAGTCTTACAATTTAGTGTGGGGATCAAAATATTATGGCCAGATTGGGTATTTATACATTGGAAAGTACCTTATTTGGAACCCTTTGTTTTGGGTATATTTGGTATTAAACACTTAACAATTTTCACTCTGATGAACTATAAAGCAATCTACTGAAATTTGAGGTTTTCACTTTTAGCCTATGTCTACCTTTTTTGGAGTGATTGGGCTGAGGGATACAAAATTTCAAATTAAGTTTTTTATCAATAAGAATTTCTCAAATTGTTTCATTTTAGGAAGTAGCCATGCCTCACAGGAGGTCAGTTTGTCATACCCCCAGCATCATGTTGGAAGTTCAAGCCCTACTTCCACATCTCCTAGCAGGTAATATTTCTCACCTATTTTTAAAATCATTTATCAGGAATTTTTTTAGGCAGTGACCTCAAAATGCATAATGAGTGATTGGTTTCTTTCTTTATGCTCCTACCTCTTAATTCTTCTGCTATATTTGCTATGTTGGATTATAGTTATATATGTATCTATTTTAAGGGGACTATAAGCCCATTATATATAGTTCCCTTAAAATAGATACGTACATAACTATATTTATGTTCATTTGTAAAGACATACCCACACCCACATACATGTATATAACCGAGACAAAATTTCTCAAAACATTACTTAACCTTACTACTTGTAGTACCCTCTATTTTCTATTTTATTTTATTTTTTAAAAAGTCACATTAGTTTTATGACCACTAAATGGTTGTTGCTTGCAGTTTAAAAATACCTGTTAGTAAACAGACTACTGGACTAAGAGTTCATAGAATTGGATTC
Source organism: Eschrichtius robustus (assembly GCF_028021215.1). Classification (NCBI taxonomy): domain Eukaryota; kingdom Metazoa; phylum Chordata; class Mammalia; order Artiodactyla; family Eschrichtiidae; genus Eschrichtius; species Eschrichtius robustus. Next base: position 18,105,705 of record NC_090834.1, on the reverse strand, counting down.
TAGATCTGTCTCTACCAATTGTGTAATCTTGAGCTAGTCTGTGTCCCTGTCTTTCCATTTGTAAGGAAAAGAAGTTGATTTGAATGATCTCTAAAATCCCTCTTAGCTACTGAGGATTAGAAGAGGTACCATATTTATATTTACTAATAATTTTCTTTGGGGAGGCTGATATTTTACCAGGGACAGTTTCTTCCCGGTATGTCCATAGAGCTATTTATCAATTTATGGCTTCATTCAAGAAAGAGTTAACAAATACCTGTCACCTGGCAGGTTCTTCACCAAGTCCTTTGCACCTATGATCTCATTTATTCCTCACAGTAGTTTTATGAGGCAAGGATTATTATTATCTCTACCTTATGTATGAAGAAAATGAAGGTTGGAGGTTAACTTGCTCAAGCGTGAACTGCTCATAAGCAGTGGGCTTGTTTTCAAACCCAGGCAGTGTGATTGAGCATACCCACCATGATATGAGTAGAAAGTGTCTAGAAAGTTTTAACAAGGAGAGATAAGTGAATGAGGACTTGAAAGAGGGCAGTGTACCTAGATCATAATGAATAAAAAATGGAGAGTAGTAGATGATGCTGTTGAAGTAGATAGAGGCAGATGATACAGGGTCTTTCTTATAGGCCCTAATTAGGATCTTGGAATTTCACCCTAAGAACAGTAGGAAGACATTGAAACGTTTTCAGTAGGGTAGTAAGAGGAACGGGGGTTTGTATTTTAATGAGTTAGTTGGTTGTACTGGTAGAGAATGGATTAAAGGGGACAAGGGTCACTAGGAAGCTGTTGGTAGCAAGGTATTGGTGTTAGTAGCAAGGAAGCTATGGGAGTGAGGTTGCTGCTTTGGATTAAGGTGGTGCCAAGAGCTGGAGAGAAGTGGGTGGATATGAAAAGAGTTTGGAAGGTGAAATTGTAAGAGAGCAATAATATGAAAAGGGTACCCTCTTAGAGTCTTTTCTTGCCAGCTGAAGTTAATTGTGTTTAAATGCTTTTCAGTATGGTTGGAATTCGAAGCATCTCTAACCACTTTTATGGACTCTTGAAAGGTTATCTTAGGTGGAGGGGAAAAAAAGAGTTTTTAACCCTTCTTAGAAATTCTTGGGGAAAAAAATATACAAGTAAATACTGTAGTTTTAATCAAACACTAGAGTGTACCTGATTTTTATACTCTCTGTAAGTAAAATTACACTTTTTACCCCCTTAGCATACAGGTACGTAATCCGATTTCAGAAAACCCAAAATATGGCACTTCCCTGGCGGTCCAGTGGTTAAGATTCCGCACTTCTACTGCAGGGGGCACGGGTTTATTTTTATATATATATTTATATATACATATATATATACATATATATATATATATATATAAAGAAATAAAAGGTCTTTTTTAAAAAAAGTAGCTTTCTTTACAGCGTACAAATAAAATCAGTTCTGCTTAAAAAAAAGAAGAAAAAAAGAAAACCCAAAATAAAAAGATCTAAACTGTAAGATAAATCAGTTGGTGATTTGATTCCAAAGGCATATTTTAAAATAAAATTAAAACCTTTCTGAGTTTTTCTGTAGAGCAAGTTACCTCTATAGGAAGTGAGGAATAAGGTTTAAGTCCTTAAGATTAATATTCTGTTTATGTTACAGAACTCCTTACTCCCCAAAACCTATTATTATTTTTTCTTATCTCAGTAAAGGTCTACCTAATTGCTCAAGCCAAAAATCTAGATTTTTATCCTTTATTTCTTCTGTTTCCCTCACCTGTTATGTCTAATTGATCAAATCCTTTTCATTTTAGTTCTCAGTCTAGGCCTTTGCATTACTGGCACAGGTATTGACGATTTTTTTTCTATAAATTGACAAAAGTTTTTTTTTCTATAAAGAACTCGTTTCTTCTGCCATTGTAGCACCGCACAGATAATACCAAAACAAAAGAGCCTGGCTAAGTTCTTGTAAAACTTTGTTTACACAAACTGAGTTTGGCGCACAGGCTGTAGTTTGCTTACCCCTGCACTAGTCCTTCCCTCAGCTGGAGTGCGTTGCCTCCAGGTAATCTTGTTCAGCTCAAACTTCAAATGTCTCCCTTTTCGAAAGGCCATTCCTGACCAGTCAAGCTGAAGTAGAACCCCCTATCTCTGTCACCTCAAGTTGCTCTTTAGTCATTTATTACTATATCTTTGTAACCATGTGAAATTGTCTTGTCTGAATCCTTACCCCAGCTCCATGAGAGCAGACACCTTGTTGGTCTTGTTCATTCCTATCTTTGAAGACTGTGTCTTGCCCAGGATGGGTATGTAGTAAACATTTACTGAATGAATGATCCTATGTTGGTTTTCTTAACTTTTCACAGGTACGAAAGGACAGTGGATAACATGACTCCATCAACACCGATAATTCAAAGATCTTTCTCTTCTTCAGAAAATCTTCAGAGACAAGCAGTGGTAAACTGATTTTTCAACTCGAGTTGCTAAAAAACTCGTACTTAGTTCAAACATTCATTCTTAATTCTTAAGTTCATTTCTTAAATTTTAGTTAGACTAGCATGATCTTTGTAGATCACTCATTTTAGTTTTCACTGGGCTGAAATATATATTTAAAAGATTGAAGATAAAAAGAACTGCTTGTCACATTTGTATTTTTCTTTAACCATTGTTGGTGTGATGTGTGTGTGTGTTGCAAATATTGGATACTCATTCTCTGATGTTCTTGCAACCTGTGCCGAGTAACTTCTTATCATGTACTGTCTTTAATACTTAATACGTTAATATACTACAGTCTTCTAGACCACCTCCCTTGTGAACATGCCATTTTTTTCTGTAATAATATCACCAGTGATAAAATCTTAGGTATCTTTTGCTGTTGCATCTTTGTCTTTGATCAGTCTCCAGATCCTTCATTTTTTTCTTTTTCTTACATTTGTTTCTTCCTTTTTATTTTCTTTGCCCAAATCACAATCTTGAATTGTGGTCCCTAGGCTTTTGTATTGCACAGGTCTGCAGAATAAAAATATAAGTGAAATAAAATAAAATTGAGAGACCAATCTAAAGAGATAATCAACTCTTATAAACATGTTATATATTTTCCTTATTTTGCTGTAGACCATTAAAAAAAAACCATCATTGGCTAATGTCTGTCCACAGGCAGAATTTGGGAACCACTTGTCTAGTCACTTAGTACTTATGTCTATTTTCTTCTCACTAGTCCATCTCACACACCATTTCAAAATTACTATTATAACTCTGTTTTGCTTATCTTCCTGGTGATTTTTTTAATATAAATTTATTATTTTATTTACTTATTTTTGGCCGCATTGGGTCTTCGTTGCTGCGTGCGGGCTTTCTCTAGTTGCGGCTAGTGGGCTTCTCATTGCGGTGGCTTCTCGTTGCGGAGCACGGGCTCTAGAGTGAAGGCTCAGTAGTTATGGCAGCGCATGGGCTCAGTTGCTCTGTGGCATGTGGGATCTTCCCGGACCAGGGCTCGAACCCGTGTCCCCTGCATTGGCAGGCGGATTCTTAACCACTGCGCCACCAGGGAAGCCCTAGCCTTGTGTTTTTTTTTTAAATTATTAGCACCTTTAATTATTATTTATTTATTTATTTATTTATTTTTGGCTGTGTTGGGTCTTCGTTTCTGTGCGAGGGCTTCCTCTAGTTGCGGCAAGTGGGGGCCACTCTTCATCGTGGTGCGCGGGCCTCTCACTATCGTGGCCTCTCTTGTTGCGGAGCGCAGGCTCAGTAGCTGTGGCTCACGGGCCCAGTTGCTCTGCGGCATGTGGGATCTTCCCAGACCAGGGCTCGAACCCGTGTCCCCTGCATTAGCAGGCAGACTCTCAACCACTGCACCACCAGGGAAGCCCCTAGCCTTGTGTTTTTGCTCCCACTATCTGATTCCAATAAACCTTTCTAGCCTACCGTCCATTAGTCATGGATCATGAGATCTATAACCTGTCTTAGCCAGAATTACTTGCTATTCTATGAACCTATTCTGTGTTTCCCTGTTATTTTTGTTTGTGCAATTTTCTTTCCTTGACATACCTCCCCCTTAAAATATTTTCTTTAAAAAACTCCATCCAGGGAATTCCCTGGTGATCCAGTAGTTAGGACTGCACGCTTTCATTGCCGAGGGTGTGAGTTCGATCCCTGGTTGGGGAACGAAGATCCTGCAAGCCGTGCGGCATGGCCAAAAAAAAAATTTCCGTCTATACTTCTAATACTCAGATCATATGTCGCCTTCATTAAATCCTTCCTAAAGATACTGAGCTTTTGCTTTTAATGTGTTCATCATACAGTGATTTACATTATAGTCATTTTGTATTACTTCTTCCCTTCTAAATTGTATTCTGGAGGACGAAGAGTAGTAGTTATGTACAGATATCTTGTAGGTATACATTGGAATTAACGAAGCTATTGTACTACTTTAGTTGTGTTTACCTTAAGATTCAGCTGGCAAGAATGATTTTGCTTTTCCATTATTGTGTTCGTTTAACCATGGCTTGATATCTGTTGCCTTTGCTATCTAGAAATATTTGTGGTTAACTCATTTCCTTCTTTTTCTCTTCACTCAGATGAACAATGTTTTGAGACAGATGTCATATGGAGGGAAATTTGGTTCTCCACATCTGGATCAGTCAGGATTTTCCCCATCAGTTCAGTCACATAATCACACTTTTAACCAGTCTTCAACCTCCCAGTGGCGCCAAGATACACCATTATCACAGCGAAAAGTCAGACAGAATTGTCATCCCTATGTAGTGGATAGACATTATAGCCGTGAACAGCGTTACACTGACCATGGGTCTGACCATCATTACAGAGGAAGCAGAGATGATTTCTTCTATGAAGAGAGAAATCACGATGGCTGGAGCCATGACTATGATAACAGAAGAGACAGTGGTAGAGATGGAAAATGGCGCTCATCTCGACACTAACAAGTGTTAAAGGGATGTTTTCATAGGGTCATTCTAGGCCCTTTTTGTTAAGTTGTTTCTGGGAATGTTTTCTTAAACTCTATAGAGCAGCTTTACAAGTTGCCACATTTCTTTATGAAATTTTTAAAACCTAATTGCAGTCCAATACAGAAATGAGAATTGTGGTTCTAGTTTTATTACATTAATAACCTTTCACCTCAGGGTTTTAAGAAGAGGAAAGGGTTTTATGCTAAAGAAAGTGCCACAATTCCTAATCATTTTAGACAGTTGAGGAAGGGATGTATTATATGTATTAGTTGTATTATGAAGCAAATATTTTAATTATCTGTTATCTTTTTGTATTGCAAGAAATTTCTTGTTAGGGAATCAGATTTTGGTGTATATAATGGAAAACATTCAAGTTGATAGTCTGAAATGACTCAGTATTTTGTTACTAAATGAGAAAATGTAAATTCAGTGATTCATTTTACTAACATTTGAGAAAACCTTTTGGTCGAGTTTGGGGATAAATCATATTATTTAACTTAGAGAACTTAAGTGTAAGTTCTGTGACATGATCTTGAGTTTTACTGTAAGTGAGCGTACAAGTATACATCTACACATGCTGGTTCATTATAAAATTTTAGAATTTGCTCATTAAATCATGTTTGATGTATGACTGAAGTCACTCAGGAAGTTAAATATCTCTAAATGTATTTTTTTTACAGTAAAAATACAGTGTTAATGTAAATCTTTTTCTGGAAGAACAAAAATGTAAATGCATAGTCAGATAAAATAGTAAAATGTTTTACTGAAAGTATTCTTTTTTGGGAAAAAAAGGTTCACGAAACCTTTTAAGTGCTGCCTCTATCACTCAAATTTCTAAAATTTTAACATGTTCAAAGTGCAAGGGCACATTTTATTATGGAGATTGTACAGGGTTTTTTTGTTTTTGTTTGAACATTTGAAAGAATTTAGTCTAAAACACTTTGATTTAAAATTTTTAAAATCTTGTTTAACAAAACTTTTATGTATCAATATGCCGTTTCCCTTTCATTGTAGAACTTGTTTGTAAAAATTCATTCCTTGAAAAATTTGGATCCTTTTTAATATTAACCACAACATTTGTACTATGTTTCTTTTTAATATATTGAAAACAAAAAGGAGGGGTGTGTCTTTTTTATTGACATCACTAACATTGTACACAAAAAGCTAGCAGCATACTTTTATTCAGTGATTGCATGGTGTTAATTAGAGTATCCTGAAATATACCTTTTGAACATATCGAACTTATATTTTAGAATCAGATTTTCAGTAACACATGGTTTATGTTTCTGAGCACTGTAAACTAATTTAGTTACTCTCCCTAGTCTCCAGGAGTTTGTACATTTGTTTTTCTCTGTTTCTAAATGCGTGTAGCTTTTCTGAGTCCACCTAAATGGAGCTAGCTATCCAATTACTCAGCACAGAACCTTAAAATCAAGTTTCTCTTTGCTTAAGCAGTTTCATAGTAGAAGGATTTGTTTCCAATGAGTCTGTTACTTTCAGGTGTCTTACCTATATGAAAATTTACTCAGTAGCATTTGTAGGTATTAACAAAGATAATACTGCTTTATTGCAACTTATCTGTGGCTCAGATCTGTTCGTATTGATTCACAGGTGACCCTGGTCCAGAATAATTTTTTTCTTTTTTAATGGTTTTTGGGACACCCCTTGTGAGGTTCCAGTGAATCTTTTTCACTTCATTCTCATCCAGTTGAAAGTAACCAAACTAAATGTATGTACTGTGTAAAGAGATAGAACAGGACAGCCACAAAGAATTGAGTATAGCTGGTGAGACAATTCACCGAGGTATTGAGAGCTGCAGGAGTAGAAAGGAAGAGTGTTTTTATGGAAAGCAGCTTCTCCCAGAGTGTGTTCCATGAAACAGTACTCTCACAAGTGTTCTGCAAAAATAACAGGGTTCTGTAGTCAAATGTATGGTAAACATGTACTATCTAACACTGTGACTTTCTCTTAATGAGAAAGTGCCATAAAGCTGACAAGTGCTGCAGTAATGTTTATACCTAACAGTACTTTTTGAACTTACTTGACCCTTATTTTACCCTTTTATACATAGTACATTAAGATCTCCCCAAAGAATCTCTGACTCCACCCTTCCCCATCCAATCAGTCATCAGAAAATTTTATACCACTTTCTGATTATGTTGTGTAGGCCCATCTTATCTGTATCCACTGCCACCATCCTAGAATGGGCAGTCATCATCGCAACAGGGTTATGCCAACAGCACCCTAATGTTTACATGCCAATTTATGTATTCCTATAGTATTCCCTGTATTTCTCTTACAGCCTTTTTATTGTATTAAAATTTTATTTTTACTTGTATCTCTCTAGATGTCTCCATGAAGTCCAGGACCTCATCTTTTTCACCACTGAATTCCTAGTATTCAGTGCCTGGCATATATATAATGCATGGTAAATTTTTGATGAATAAATGAAGGAACATTTGTCAAATAATTGAATGAAGAAAGGAGGCTTCAACACCGAAAACTTCTTTGGTGTGGATTTCCGAACCCTGAACCATCATTGCATCCTATTGTAAAAATTGTAACACAACATACTGTGCCTTTAATACACTCTAGAATTCTATTTGTTTTTCAAATTTTTAAGAAGTTATTGGATCTGTATTCATGAGGTTTTCTTAAAATAATTGTTTACCTTAGTTGGGTTTTGGAATTGTGGTTCTGTTAGTTTTGTAGAATGAATTTATATCTTTTTTTGTTTGTTTGTTTTTGTCACAATGGCGTTTAGTATATTCTCATCAGTATCACTGATATTCTCATGGTTCACATTTCCCAGTGCGGCTCCTCTTACAGTAGTTAATGTGCAATCTCACTTATGGGCCCTGGGAGGAGGGGCTCGGCCCAGGGCAGGGAGGGTGTTGGCACTCCAGGCAGACAGGGCGGGTGGTCTGTGCTGCGTGAAAGGTGTGGGTGAATGGGCGGCCGGGGGAGGTGGAGGGGGGCCCCCAGAGTCTTTTTTGCATTGGTCGGTGATTCTCCATTCATGTTCCTTCCTGGCTGCCCCGGTTGGGGGTGGAGGGGCGGGGGGGGGTGGGGGGGCGGTCCATGCAGCTCAGGGCAGGGCAGGGCTGGGGGAAGGGAAAGCAGGAAAAGCAGCAGGCCGCCCAAGAGCGGGGAGGGCAGGCTGGGAGGGTGCAGGGGTGGCTCCTGGGGTAAGGCACAACCCTGTCTTTGGCTCTCCTGGTGAGGAGTTTCCTCCCCTGCGCCCCTGCCCAGCCCCTCTCCCCCGCCCCCTCCCCAGACCTCTACAAACAGTCCAGGGAGCCAGGGGCACCTCCTGGAGTCCCTGAAACAAGAGGGCTCTGCCACCCAACCCCGTGCTGCAGGGGCTCGGAGGAGGGATGGGGCAAGCCCCACCCGAGGGCAAGGCGAGGAGGGGCTGGACAGGGGCCTGCCCAGGACAAGGGGGTGGGGAGGGAGAAGACCCCAGTCCCAGAGAGCTGGCCCCCGCTAAGGCCTGGAAAGGGGAGCGCCTGGGGACTCCTGCTTCCTTTGTGGGTCTGGCTGGAGCCCCAGCCCACCCCTTGGCCTTAGTTGGCCCGGCAGCTTGCCAAGTGACCAGCGTATTGTGCTTTGGGATCTACGCTGGGGTGGGGTGTCAAGGCCAGGATGAGGGGGCAGGGGAGGTGCGACTAAGGTGCTCGTGCTTTAGCTGGGGCTGTCGACCCCCCCACGCACTCGGACCGGCTGAGGGCTAAGGTACTGGGGCTGGGCCAGGAAAGCAGAGTGCCAGGGCCCCGCTGGACTGACCCACCCCCTCGCAGCAAGCAGAAACCAGGAAGGACCCGCTCCCCGCAGGCTGGCAGGGGCTCCTGGGGCGGGGGCAGGCCTCCAGGTCAGATCCCTGTGGTCCAGCTGGCGCCCACCCCACCTCCTGTAATCCCCTTGCCTTTGGAGAGAGACGCTGCTGGGAGCAATGGGCTAGTCAGACTGCGCGGAGACAGAGGCCGTGAGAACCAGGGCTAGAGACAAACATGTGAAATTGCAAAGAAATGGACACCCAGCGTGTGTGGGGAGGGGTGCGGGGTGGGGGGAGTTAAAAAAACAAAAAGAACCCTCCAAGTTTACACGTAGAACTCAAAAAATCCACAAAACCACTCGCGGAGCTAGGCAAGGATAGAAAGCGACGAATGGTAAAAGACGATTCGGCAATCTTTAACCATGAAGCGGACCCGGCCCTGCCGGGAGCTGGACTCAGCCAACTGGACAAACCAGGGACATGCTTGCAATGTAGCCCTTGGGGGGAGGCCCTGGGGTTGAGTGGGAGCCGGCCAGACCCACAGGAGCCCAGGCAGAGCGGGGCCTGGGCGCCCCCCCCGCCCCCGGCAACGCGCGCTCCCACCCCACACACACGCGCACATTCAGCCTGCCCCCCGCTCCCCACTCCGTCTTGCCTTCCACAGCCCCGAGGACCGAAGGGGGCATCAGACACGGTCCCACTGGTTTGAAAAACAAAAGGAATCTTATACTTCAATATTTCATTAGCTAAAAACATGTTTTTAAAAGTATGTACAGGGGCTGGGGGCTGGGAGCCCTGCCTTGGGGGTGGGGAAGGGAGGGAAAGGCAGCAGCACCCCCCAGCCTGCTCCCCTGGGCTCCAGCCCTGGTCCTACTGCCTCTCACGTCTTCATCTGTTTAAAAGCAAAACTTCTACACACGCACGCGCGCACACACACACATGCACACCCACACGCTTCTGCGAGCCCCGGAAACCTCTCCTTCTATCCTCAGAGACCCTCGGTCTGTCCCCAAGGGCCCCCCTCTCAGGACCTGACCCTCTCAGGCCCCAGGGGGCTGGTGGTGGCAAGAGAGGCTGAGCACAGGTGGGGGAAGAGAAGGGCGCTGGGCCTGCCACCGCCCGGCACCTTAGGTCGGTCATGGAGTTTCCCTGAGCCTCAGTTTCCTCAGCTGTAGAACGGGCAATCCTCACGGCCTTCCCTACCCCAGCCCCCAGGCGCAGGGACAGACGAGGGAGACAGGAAGGCGCTTTTGGAAATGTGGAAGCACTGGGAGGTGGTGGCCGGAGGGGTCCTGAGAACCCGGGGCCCCTGTGAGTCCCAAGAGGCTGCAGTCGGGGGCGGAGGCTGAGGAATGCTCCGGCTAGGTGGCCCAGGGCCTGGGAAGGGGGGTCTTCCAAGCCCCCCAGGCCAGCCCCTCCCTGTGCCTGGTCTGGTGAGTGGGGAGACAGTTGCTAGGGGTTAGGAGAGGGGGAGCAAGAGCCCCCCGACTGTGCACGAGTGTGTGCTAGATAAGGCAACGCAGCCCTCGCACCACCTGCCGTCCTCTCCCAGCCCGGACCCCCGATCGGATCGGGGTCAGGGGGTGGGACGGGGAGGCAGAGGGGCCGGGAGCATGCAGTGCCCCTCGCGGGTCCTGGGGAAGGGCAGGTGGTGGGCGGGTGTGACAGGAGGGGGAGTGTGACGGCCCCGCGGGAGGGTCCGGTGGGGGGGTACTGGAGGGCCTCCTCGGCCGAGGGGTCGGCCTCGCCGTCATGGCTGGCCGTCTCGAAGCCGTGCTCCACACCTATCATGTCCGGCTCTATCTTGCCCGTGTAGCTGACGAAGGTGGTGTAGGCATCACCCTCGGCCATAAGCGGCTTGACCTTGGGGGTCCAGCTTGCCGCACTCGGATGCGATGCCGGGACTCGGGGGCCACCTGCTCAGGGAGGGCCTCCACCTTCTCGGCGGTCTGGCCGACATTCATCATGCGGTACATGGCGGACATATTGCACATCTGCCGGTACTGCTCGTCTGTGCCCTCCTCGCCTCCGTCCTCCTCCTCCTCCTCGTGGTAAGAGCCGCGGCTGTCGCTGGTGTAATCGCTTGAGATGCCCGGGCTGGTCCGCTCCGACGTGCTGGGCCCACTCACCGCTCCGCCTGCCGCTGCCGCCACGCCCCCCGCCGGCGGCCCCGCCCCCCCGCCACTCCGGCGCGCTGTGCCGCCGCCACCACCTGGGCCGGCTGGGGCGGCCGGTTGGCGGTCAGTTCCGGCGCGGAGAACTTGGCCATCTTGCGGCTGCCGTTGACACTACTGCCACAGCCGGCCTCCTTCTGGCTGCTGTCGCACAGCCGCTTGGCCACGGGCGTGCACTGCACGGAGTCCGACTCCTGCTGCTCCGTCTTGATGCGAGACGCCAGGGCCAGTAGGGTGCAGCGGGGCGCCGCAGGCCGGCCAGCTCGACGTCTGCGCCACAGGGCTCGGGGGCTCGGACGAGGGGGCCTCCTCGGCGTGCAGGCCCTGGGAGTCACAGCGGGGGGAGCTCACTTTTAGGAAGAACTCTGTGCCCTGCTCCATGATCTCTTGGATCTGCAGGAAGCCCGCTGTGTACATGAGCAGGAACTGGTCGCCCATGTTCATGCTCACCCAGCCCGTGTAGCGGAAGCTGAGGCTCTGCCGGAAGGACTGGGGCTGCGCAGCCGCCGGCAGCTCCACCGCCGCGCTCCGGCTGCTGTTGGACAGGCCCCGGAAGTAGGAGCTGCTGGCGGCCAGCACGGCCCGGTGGGCCTTGAAGGCAGGGCCCTTGACCACCACCGAGACAACACAGTACGGGCCCTGCAGCCGCTGCTCCTTGAGGCACTCCAGAATGCTTGGCCGAAGTTCGGGATCTGCATCTGCACGGTCTGGGCCCGGGGCGCGCCCCCCTGCGCCGGAGCTACGGCCCCCGCGGCCTCTGCTTCAGCAGCAGCGGCAGCCGCGTTGGCCATTCATTGTGGGCCAGCTGAATTTATATCTTTATTAAAAATCAACATTTCCTCTGTCTTTCCAAATTAATGGATATAGAGTTGTACCTAGTATTTCTCATAATTTTTGTAAACCTCTCTCTCGAGTTATATATAGTCCAGTTTTAGTTCCCGATATATTTTATCTTCCCTCCCACACCCTGTTCAAGCTTGCTAGAGACTGTGCTGTTATACACTTTACATTTATGTGTGTGTGTGTGTGTGTGTATGCACATACCCCACACAGAATTGTTTTTGTTTGTTCTTTGGGGTTTTTTTTGTTGTTACTGTTGGTATTAAAACATAGATTTTCTTTTAAGAAGATTTAAATAAGAAAAAAATCTTAACATATTTTTCCAAAGTTACCATTTCTGGAGCTCTTCATCCTTTTGTGTAGCTCCATTTATCCATTTGGTATTCGCCTGCTTGAAGAACCTGTTTTGATAGTTCTTATAGCGCAGTCTTGCTGGTGATGAACTCTTTTAGTTTGTCTATGTCTGAAAAAGCCTCTTTCACATTTGTTTCTGAAATACAATTTGTCTGGGTATAGAGTTCTAAGTTGACAGTTTTTTCTTTTCCCCTTTCAATACAGGCATACCTTGGAGATATTGTGGGTTCGGTTCCAGGCCACCACTAGAAACTGAATATCACAGTAAGTGAGTGACAAATTTTTTGGTTTCCCAGTGCATACAAAATTTATGTTTATATTATACTGTATTCTATTGTGTACAATAGCATTATGTCTAAAAATCCCCAGTGTGCGTACCTGAATTTAAAAATCCTTTATTGCTAAAAAATGCTAATCATCTGAGCCTTCAGCGTTTTATAATCTTTTTTGCAGGTGGAGGGTCTTGCTTCAATGCTGATGGCTGCTGACTGATCAGGGTGGTGGTTGCTGAAGGTTGGAATGGCTGTGACAGTTTCTAAAAATAAGACAACAATGAAGTTTTGCTGCACTGATTGACTCTTCCTTTCATGAATGATTTTTCTGCAGCATGCAATGCTGTTTGATAGCATTTTTACCCACTGTGGAATTTCTTTCAGAATTGGAGCCAATCCTTTGAAACCCTGCTCCTGCTTTATCAAATAATTTTATGTAATATTCTAAATCCTTTGTTGTCATTTCAGCAATCTTCACAGCATCTTCACCTGGAGTAGATTCCATCTCAAGAAACCACTTTCTTTGCTCATCCATAAGAAGCAACTCCTGATCTGTGGAAGTTTTATCATGAGATTACAGCAATTTCGTCACATCTTCAGGCTCCACTTCTAATTCTAGTTCTCTTCCTATTTCCACCACATCTGCAGTTACTTCCTCCACTGAAGTCTTGAACCCCTCATTCATTCAAGTTGGAATCAGCTTCTTCCAAACTCCTGTTAATGTTGATATTTTGACCTCTTCCTCTGAATCATGAATGTTCTTAATGGCATCTAGAATGATGAAGCTTTTCCAGGTTTTCAGTTTACTTTGCCCAGATCCATCTGAGGAATCACGGTGTCTATGGCAGCTATAACCTTATGAAATGTATTTCTTTTTTGTTTGTTTGTTTTTGTTTTTGTTTTTTTGGCCGCGCCCCACGGCATGCGGGATCTTAGTTCCCCCACCAGGGATCGAACTGGTGCCCCCTGCAGTGGAAGCGTGGAGTCTTAACCACTGGACCGCCAGGGAAGTCCTGAAATGTATTTCTTAAATAATAAGACTTGAAAGTCATAATTACTCCTTGATCCATGGGCTGCAGAATGGATATTGTGTTAAATGGATGTTGTGTTAGCAGGCATGAAAACAACGTTAATCTTGTCCATCTCCATCAGAGCTCTTGGGTGACCAGTTGCGTTGTCAATGAGCAGTAACATTTTGAAAGAAATCTTTTTTTCCTGAACAGTAGGTGTCAACAGTGGGCTTAAAATATTCAGTAAGCCGTGTTGTAAATAGGTGAGCTGTCATCCAGGCTTTGTTGTTCCACTTATAGAGCACAGGCAGAGTAGATTTAGCATAGTTCTTAAGGCGCTTAGGATTTTCAGAATGGTGAATAAGCATTGGCTTCAATTTCAGGTCACCAACTGCATTATTCCCTAACAAGAGAGTCAGCCTGTGTTTTGAAGTTTCAAAGCCAGGCATTGACATCTCTCTAGTTATGGAAGTCCTAGATGGCATCTTCTTCCAATATAAGGCTGTTTCATCTACATTGAAAGTCTGTTGTTTCATGTAGACACCTTTATTAATTAACTTAGCTAGATCCTCTGGATAACTTGCTGTAACTTCCACATCAGCACTTGCTGCTTCACCTTGTAAATTTATATTATGGAGACGGCTTCTTTCCTTAAACCTAATGAACCAACCTCTACTGGCTTCAGACTTTTCTTCTGTAGCTTCCTCACCTCTCTCAGCCTTCATAGACTTGAAGAGAGTTAGGACCTTGCTCTGGATTAGGCTTTGACTTAAGGGAATGTTGTGGCTGGTTTGAATCTTCTATCCAGACCACTAAAACTTTCTCCATATCAGCAATAAGGCTGTTTTGCTTTCTTGTCATTCATGTTTTCAGTGGAGGAGCACTTTTAATTTCCTTCAAGAACTTTTCCTTTGTATTCACAACTTGTTTAACTGTTTGGCGCAAGAGGCCTTGCTTTCAGCCTATCTCAACTTTAGACATGCCTTCCTCACTAAGCTTAATCATTTCTAGCTTTTGATTTAAAGTGAGAGATGTTTGACTCTTGCTTTCACTTGAACACTTAGAGGCCATCGTAGGGTTATAAATGGACCTAATTTCAATATTGTTACGTCTTGGGGAATAGGGAAGCCTGAGGCGGGGAGAGAGAGAGGTTAGGAGACATTTGGAATACACACACTTATCGGTTAAGTTTGCCATTTTATATAGGCACAATTTGTGGCACCCCAAAACAATGACAATAGTAACATCAAATATCGCTAATTACAGATCATGATAACAAATACAATAATAATTTAAAAGTTTGAAATATTGCGAGAATTACCAAAATTTGACACAGAGTCATATGAAGTGAGCAACTGTTGGAAAAATGGTGCCAATAGACTTGCTTGACACAGGGTTGCCAGAAACCTTCTGTCTGTAAAAAAAAAAAAAAGCAATATCTGTAAAGGGCAATAAAGTGAAGTGCAATAAAATGAAGTATGCCTATATTTTTTAAATGTCCTCTTGCATTTTTTCCTATAAGAAATCTGCTATCATATATGAAAGAGGGACTCTTTCATAAGGGACTACTATGAACAACTGCATGCCAACAGATTAGATAACTTAGGTGATGGGACAAGTTTTTAGAAAGTTGCAAACTACTGAAACTGACTCAAGAGGAAATAGAAAATCTGAATAGACATAACAAAGAAATTGAATTAGTACTCAAAAACTACCCAAAAAAGAAAACCCAGACCCAGCTGGCTTCACTGCTAAATTCTACCAAATATTTAATAAAGAATACCAATTTTTCTCAAACTCTTCCAAAAAATAGAAGAGTAGGAAACACTTCACAACTCATTCTATGAGGCCACTATTACTCTCATCACAAGAACCAGAAAAACATATAATAAGAAAATCAAACCACAGAACAATATATCTTGTAAATGTAAACACAAAAATCCTTAATAAAATAGCAAACAAAACAACCAGAGGTATATAAATGGATTATATAACATGGCCTAGAAGGATTTATCTTAGCAATGTAAGATTGGATTAGCATCCTAAAATCAATTAATATACCACACCCTATCAACAGAATAAAAGATAAATAAAAACCTCAGAATCATCTCAATAGACAAAGCATTTAATGAAATTCAGCACACTTCATGATAAAACAGTTAAGGTAATAATGAAAAGGAACTTTCTCAAACTGATAAATGTCATCTATAAAACACTCAAAAAAGGATCTGCCTATTCTGGACATCTAAGCAGATTCATATTTGTCCTTTTGTGTCTGGCTTCTCACATTTATCATGTTTTCAAGATTCATCCATGTTGTAGCATGTGACAGCATTTCAATCCTTTTTATGGCCAAATGATATTCCATTGTATTGATATACACTAGATCTTCATTGCTTGCTGCTTTCTTATTTGTGAATTCCCCATCTCACTGAATTTTATTTGCAACCCCAAAATCAAAAGGCTGGTGGTGCTTTTGGAGTCATTTGTGAACATGCACACATTATATATACGTAATGGATATATAATGTGAGAAATTTTCTCTAGCTGGTTTTGAGCCATTTGATTATAATGTGCCTTAACGTAGTTTTTTTTCATGTTTCTTTTGCTTTGGGGTTCATTGAGCTGCATAGATCTGTGGGTTTACAGTTTTCATTAAATTTGGAAAAATTTTGGCCATTATTTAAAAAATTTTTTGTCCCCATTTTTTTCTTCTTTGGAAACTCTAATTAGACTGCTTGATATAGTCCCATAGCTCACTGATACGCTGCTTCTTTTTTAGATTATTTTTTCTCTGTGTGTTTCATTTTGGATAGTTTCTATTGCTATGTCTTCAAGTCCACTAATCTTTTTTTTCTGCAGTGTCTAATCAGCAATTAGTTCCAATATAATCTTCATCTTAGACATTGTAGTTTTTCTCTCTAGAAGTTTGATTTGGATCTCTATTTTTCTCATTTTTTTTTTGTAAGCTTTATTGAGGTACAATTGATAAAACTATAAGATATTTAAAATGTACAACGTGATTATACACACACACACACACACACACACACACACACACACACATTGTGAAAGGATTCCCCCCATGGAGTTAGTTAACACATGATTTGGATCTTTTTTTTTTATATCTTCACTGCCTTTACTTAAAATTTTCAACATATGGAATAAAGTTATAGCAATTTTTAATATTCTTGTCTGCTAATTCTAATATCTTTTGATTCACTCTCTCCCTATTGGATGTGTTTTCCTGCTTCTTTGCTTGCCTTGTAATTTTGATTGAATGCTAGGCGTTGGTGAAATTTACCATACTGCATGCTTGATATTTTGTATTTCTATAAATATTCTTGAGTTTTATTCTGGGACACAGTTACTTGTTAACAGTCGCATCACTTCAGGACTTGCTTTTAAGATTTGTTAGGCAGGATTTGAGAAATATTATGTCTAGGGTTCATTCACCCCTTTACTGAGGCAAGACGCTTTTTAATTCTCTGCTAGGTACCTCATGAATTATGAAGTTTTTCAGTCTGGCCAGTGATAGCAGATACCGTTCCTGGTCTTATGTGAGTGTTGGGTAGTATTACTTGTAATTCTGTGGGACAATTCTTTCCCCAGGCTTGGGTACTTTCTTCAAACCTGTATGCTGATCAGTACTCTCATGAATACTGGAGGAAACTTTCTGCAGATCTCTAGTTTTCTCTCAGTACCACTTAATCCTCTTCAGTACTGTGTAATGGACATTCTAGTGACCTTAGTTTCCCTGAACACTCAGCTTTACCTCCTCAACTCGGAGTTTGCCAAGCTCTGCCTGTCTGCCCCCGTACCACACCGCAGCCTGAAAATTTTCTCAAGGCAGCAAGCTGCAGCCATCACAGAGCTCACCCGACTCGTCTCCTGTTTCTCAGGGATCACTATCCATTGTACCTGATGTCCATTGTCTTTGTGTATTGATTGTTTCAGGCAGAAAGGTCATTCTAATCTTTGTTACTCCCTCTTGACTGGAAGTGTAAGTTAATCCATGGGATTTGATATATAGTGCACTGACCATTCTTCATTTTAAATGGTCTGTATTTTTAGGTTTGATTTTTTTCCCCCTCTAACTTGAATTACTTAGATTCTATTTAGTTATTTATAAATGACTTTTTTCTCCATACTTCTATTGTGACCTCTAATTTTATAGCCTTGTGAACAGAAAATGTGGCCTGTGTGATAAAAACTTGTAGAGAGACAAACCAGTTCACTAGCTGGATGATCACAGGATTTTTCGAGGTTGCCTGGCAGTGAGCTAGCAGGACTGAACCCACAGCCCAGGCACAGCTCTCCAGGGGCTGCTGAGGGAATCTAAAACCACATCCATCATTCTTGGCTGACCCTCCTGCCTGCGAGTTTCATCCTGCTTAAAGTGATGCCTGCGTGATGTTTCTTTTCCCAACTCTCATAATGGTTCCATAGATGTTTGAAAAACACTTGTGAAGTATTCAAGTTTTCTAGAATTCACGTCCTTTTTTTTTTTTTTTACAGTTGTCTTGCACACACTTAATCTGACAGCAAATTTTTATAATGATATATCCTTACTGGATCTTTTCAAAGTATTCAACTTAGTTTTCTAGAAACAACTACTATTTTTCACGTTCATATTTTATTGGTTTATATAATATTTAAATTAAGAACATATATTAATAAGAGCTAGCATAGGACTTCCCTGGTGGCACAGTGGTTAAGAATCCGCCTGCCAATGCAGGGGACGTGGGTTCGAGCCCTCGCCCGGGAAGATCCCACATGCCACGGAGCAACTAAGCCCGTGTGCCACAACTACTGAGCCTGAGCTCTAGAGCCTGTGAGCCACAACTACTGAGCCCGCGAGCCACAACTACTGAAGCCTACATGTCTAAAGCCTGTGCTCCGCAACAAGAGAAGCTACTGCAATGAGGAGCCTGCCACTGCAACGAAGAATAGCCCGCGCTCGCCGCAACCAGAGAAAAGCCCATGCGCAGCAATGAAGACCCAACGCAGCCAAAAAAAAAAAAAAAAAAAAACTAGCATAAGCAGGATTGGAACAACTCAACAGATTGGAACAACTCAATGCTGGAGAGGGTGTGGAGAAAAGGGAAGCCTCTTGCACTGTTGGTGGGAATGTAAATTGATACAGCCACTATGGAGAACAGTATGGAGGTTCCTTAGAAAACTAAAAATAGAACTACCATATGATGCAGCAATCCCACTACTGGGCATATACCCAGAGAAAACCATAATTCAAAAAGACATGCACCCCAATGTTCATTGCAGCACTATTTACAATAGCCAGGTCATGGAAGCAACCTAAATGCCCATCGACAGGTGAATGGATAAAGAAGATATGGTACATATATACAATGGAATATTACTCAGCCATAAAAAGGAATGAAATTGGGTCATTTGTTGAGACGTGGATGGATCTAGAGACTGTCATACAGAGTGAAGTAAGTCAGAAAGAGAAAAACAAATACTGTATATTAACACATATATATGGAATCTAGAAAAATGCTACAGATGAACTGGTTTGCAGGGCAGAAATTGAGACACAGATGTAGAGAACAAAAGTATGTACACCAAGGGGGGAAAGCGGCGGGGCTGGTGGTGGTGGTGGTGGTGTGATGAATTGGGCGATTGGGATTGACATGTATACACCGATGTGTATAAAATTGATGACTGATAAGAACCTGCTGTATAAAAAAATAAATAAAGTTCAAAAATTCAAAAAAAAAAAAAAAGAATACCAGACGGTGATGAAGTACCAGAGAGCAGGGAGGTAACACGATCTGATAAAATAAAAGAACAAGCATGGGTGGACATACAGGAGTAGCTTACTAGTCTCCAGCCTTCAGCATGTCAGGGACTTTGATGTTTATTACAGGAGGAATAGAGAACATCAGTTGTGTGGATTTAAAGTTAAACATGCTTCTAATATGGTAGGTAAGTCCTGTTAATTATGTTTTTCAAACCTTGTATGTGTTTTTTCTTCTTGATCTTTAAATTCTAAAAGAGATGATTTTAATTTGTTATTTTCTCTGAGTATGTCTCCCAGTTTTTGTTTTATGTATCCTGAAGCTATGCCAGATAGAAAGAGAAACATGACATTTCTTCACACGTACTATAACTTTTATCAATGTAAATATCCTTGATCCATTTTCATGCTATTAACTATGAATTCTATTTTTTATATTACTATATCACATCTTTATTTTTATTAATATTTGCCTGCTATGTCTGTCTATTAACTTTTAATACTTCTTGATTTTAGGAGTGACTCTCGTATTAAGATATGTTTTGATTTATTTCTGTAATACTTCCTTGTGTGTGTGTAAGATTGATTACCTTTTCTTTGCTTTTTTTCTTCCTTCTAGTGCAGCATTTCATAACCCTGGATGCATACTAGGATCACCTAGGAACCTTTCAAAAAACAATTTAACATCTCAACTTTACCCCAGAATCTCCGGGGAGGAGAGTGGTATCAGCATTGTTTTTAAAGCTTGTAGCATGAAGTCAGGATTGACAACCCTAGTGTTTCTATTCCTGTAGTGCTTCTTCTTAAGTTCTCAACAATCACATTTAAATTTATAATTTTCTATCAGTGGATAGACTGAAACAGCTGTGGCAGTCAAGGTAAAATCAGAGAGGCAGAAGTAAGAGCATTAATGAATAAGGAACTTATTATAGGGATTCAAGTTGACGCAATTGTGATCGCTGGTGGAACAATTTGTTGCCTGCCTCTGGTACTGGCCTGAAGTCATTATAAGTTAGCCAGCCCAGCAGTTGGGAAGGAAAGCTGAACAAGAACGGGAGCAGGGACAAACTGGAAACTGCTGGGGGGAAAAATAATGGAGCCTGTATCTGTCTGTCATTCTCTACCTTAGATGACTTGTATGACCTTGAAGCCTGCAGGCTGGGTGCTGCCCCACACCAACAAGGTAAGCCAGGAGATCAGCAACAACATGTATGAGGTACCACAGTGCCTGGCACCCTCCACCAAGCTTCCACAGTGTGGAATATATGGCTGCTGCTTCCCTTATGACTTCTGGATCTCAAGCAAATTTCTCTTGTTGTGAACTGCATTGTAATTCTGAGACTAACTTCTTGGAGTTAGGCTAACCTTCACAGGTTAAGGGCTTAGTCCTCTGTGAGACTGCCCTCACTTCAGACACGAACTGCAGCTCCTGGATTCCCAGGCCACCCGCGCTTCTGAACAACTGGCTACAAATTTGAGGGTTCCCACTACCCCCTCAGGTTTGATAATTCACTAGAATGACTCACAGAACTCAAGAAAGAACTATACTTATGGTCACAGTCTTATTATAGCAAAAGGATACAAATCAAAACCAGACAAAAAATGGAGAGACACATAGGGTGGGCCTTGGGAGGGTCTCAAATGGGAAGTTTCTGTGTCCTCTCCCCAGGCAGTCAGGACCAAAGGCCAGTCAAATTCTTGACTATACAATTCGAAAGCTAAATGGAAACTAGACATGGACCGGAATTCTGGGGACCATAGTTCCAGCTTAGATGACACAGTGCAACACCACCACAACATATTATCTCTGACTCCCCTGCACCCCACCAAGAAAACACCTTTAATATACTGTCACTTTCCTTGGTGCTTCTCTCTCACCACCAGCATACAGACCAACTCCAATGCTTTATCACAATCACTTGGATTTTAGTTTCAGATTGCCATTAATATTTTAAAGTATTATCCCTTCTCTTTCTAAGGAGTTACTTCTTTTTTTTTAAAATAAATTTATTTATTTTATTTATTTATTTTTGGCTGTGTTGAGTCTTCGTTGCTGCACATGGGCTTTCTCTAATTGCAGTGAGAGGGGGCTATTCTTCATTGTGGTGGCTTCTCTTGTTGTGCAGCATGGGCTCTAGGCGCGTGGGCTTCAGTAGTTCCAGCACACGGGTTCAGTAGTTGCGGCTCGCGGGCTCTAGAGCACAGGCTCAGTAGTTGTGGCGCACGGGCTTAGTTGCTCCGCAGCATGTGGGATCTTCCCAGACCAGGGCTCGAACCTGTGTCCCCTGCATTGGCAGGCAGATTCTCAATGAAAAGCAAAGTTTAAAGTCAAAGAAACAGATCAAACATGGAGTCCGATTTAGCTCTTCCCTGTTACAGAAACAACAGTTTAGATGTGGCCAATACAAGTGAAAATAATATATTAATTTTTTAGTCTATTTCTTTTCCCTTTAGAATGGAATGCAAAGGCTAGTTTAAGGTCAGTGCAAAATTAGATGCTAGGAAATGGAAGATGTCTTTCTGTTTAGGATATTTGGGATTAGTAAAGTGTTCTCTAATGTGAAGTACATACAGTACATGTGTCTTATTGTTTTTATAGGAAGCAAAATAGATACAATAAATGCCAAGAACAAGATAGTACTGAGGAATTTGTAGAGTTTGCAGTTAAAGTGTTTCGGAAAGAGGGATCCCTTCCACAGCCCAAGAGTGGGCTTTTGTCTAACACTCAGAAATGAATTGTCCAAGGAGACACATGTGCTGACAAAGCAAGAGGCTTTATTGGAAAGGGGCGCTCGGGCGGAGAGCAGCAGGGCAAGGGAACCCAGGAGAACTGCTCTGCCACATTGCTCACAGTCTTGGGTTTTATGGCAATGGGATTAGTTTCTAGGTTGTCTCTGGCCAATCATTCTGCCTCAGGGTCCTTCCTGGTGGTGTGCACATGGCTCAACCAAGATGGATTCCAGTGAGAAGAATTCTGGGAGGTTGGTAGGACATACGGACTGGCGTCTCCTCTCTCCTTTTGACCTTTCCTGAATTCTTCTGGTTGGTGGTAGCTTGTTAGTTCCTCATTCCTTACCAGGACTTCCTGTTGTAAGATAACTCATGCAAGTGGTTACTATGGTGCCTGGCCAGGGCGGGCAGTTTCGGTCAGTGGTTCCCCTAACAAGAGCAATGCTTAAATTTAGCAGTATCACTTTGATAATTTTTGTAAAAGAAAATCAAATGTGTGCAATTAGATGAAACAAATAGGTCATTAAAATTTTTAGTTGTGGCACAAGATGACTAAAATTCAAAGGTAAATGATAAGCTCTGAAGAGGGTCTGATTTCATGAACATACTTCTGATATATTAGTTTATTTGTTGTTAATGACAATTTTTAAAAATGGAAGGGCCATTTGATTTAAGCTAATGATACAGTATTCCCAACAATTATGTTTCCACATGAAGTTTTGTTGTTGTTGCTATTGTTGTTGCAAGATTTCTCCCCTTTCAAAATTAACTACTGTGTTGTTATGGGTATTTAAAATTCAATGCAAGGGTTTGAAGATGGTACTTAATTTACCATGTAGAAATAAAATTACTGTTGTCAGAACTTATGTTTGAAAAATCTTGTCAGGACAATTGAATTATTTTGAAAAACAGTGTTCATTCAAAGGAGAGGATTTCATTTGTTAAAATGATCATTCTAAGGCTCATCTCAGCAGCTGTGCTTTTATGTTTTGTTCTCCCAGAATCTTTTGCCTGTATCCTTTTGTCAGCTTCACGCCTTTCTCCACCTCTTTCCCTTTAACTTCTTGAGCTTTTTCCTATCAGCTTGTACTCTTTAAACAAACCCATTTACTACTTCTCTTCCATTCTCTACAAGATATCAAGAAAGGGCCTTTATTACCTACTTTCTCAACTTGCAGATTCTCTTATTTGTTTTTTCAAGTTTGCAGCAGAATTTTGTGCTCTAATGACCAAACACAATGACATCTTGCAGACCTCATCCCGAGATTGATACCAACGACTTCACACCTTCATTCAAACTTTTTCTTCCTTTATTTTCTGTGTCAATGAAAAAAAATTAATCAATAGTCATTCTAAGAAAGAAATAGTTTTATTTGAGCCAACCTGAGGATTATAACCCAGGAGACAGTCTTTCAGAAAGCTCTGAGGACTGTTCCACCTGTTAGAGGTCAAAGCACAGTCATATAAGTTTTTGAGACAAACGGATATACATCAAAGGGCTATACATCAAAGTAATATATTGACAGTTTACATAGTCCAAAAAGATGAGTAGTGATCATTGTGATCCCTTACAGGATTAAGGAAGGAATGTTATCACCTAAGGAGTTACTGTAACAGGGAAGAACAAAATCTGACTCCATGTTGGATCTGTTTCTTTTACTTTGACCTTTGCTTTCCATTGCTTTTATTCTGTCTATATCTATAGGCATACATAATGGCCTTCCTCAGGGAACCCTGCCCCTCTGCCTGAATGTTAAACTAAAGTGCCTTTGTTCAGCTCACAGAGAAACACCCTGACCCTGCTCACCTGTAAATTGCTTCAGAAAAGAAGAAATAACACATCCTTTCCCTGAGGCTGGCTAAAACCAGGAGATATTTTGCAAGACTTATGGCCTTTTTACTTTACTTCCTCACCTCCTCCCCATCTCTGTTCTATAAAAGAAGCTAACGTCCAGACCCTGATAGGATGGTACTCTAGGACACTAGTCCACCATCTTCTTGGATGCCCAACTTTCTGAATAAAGTCGCTATTCCTTGCCTCAACACCTCGTCTCCTGATTACTGGCCTGTCATGCAGTGAGCAGACCAAGCTTCGATTCGGTAACATTACCTTGCTGGCACTAATGAAACAGGAGGGAAGGGGGCAGGGCACAACCTTTGAAAGAATGACATAGTCTGAGGACATGACATAAACTGCTTAGAACCAAATGGGTCCAAGATGGCAGACAAGTCAACTTCCACTAGACCTTGAGCCTCAGTACTTGCTCGTTGTAACACATCAGCAAGCTAAGTGACACACCCACAGGTCCCATGACAGTTCTAAGGCTGACCATAAGGATCAAAAAGTGGGCGGTGGCTCAATTCCTGGAATTCCCCACCCCTTCCCGAAATAGCTGGAATACTCCTCTCACTCATTAGCCTATGAAATTACCCACCCTTATGAAAACTGACAACCCCATACCCTGGTGCCACTCTTGCCTTCTGAGATGGCCTACACTCTGTCTGTGGAGTGTTTCTCTCTAAATAAATCCACTTCTTACCTATCACTTTGTCTCTCACTGAATTCCTTCTGCGATGAGGCATCAAGAACCTGAGCTTCATTAAGTCCTGAAACCAAGTGTATGATCTCAGTTGGAAGACCATGGGGTTTTGGCCAGGTTCAAGTCCTGGCCGCATCGGTTCAAGTCCCAGTCTGAGGTACATGGTTTCACTAGGAGAAAATTGCTTCTTTCTTTCTTTTTTTTTTGGCTAGTAGGCATTCCTGTGTCTTCTAAGGAGCTCTGGTTAATGTATAATGCAGATGCATAGTGCACACTAAAGGGGCAGGAGTAATGGCTCAAATGGCAGAGAAAATTTTACATTAATTTTTTTTTTGGTCCTGCCTTAAAATAATTTTATTTCATCATCTGTAATGCTGCATTTTCTTGAACCTCTTCCTATCATTTTGACCAACAGTTATCTGTCTTTCTAAATTCCTTTCTTTACCCACCACTTCTTCTGTAAGGGTTGGGGATTACATTAGGTTATAAAAAAACAAAGGTTCAAAAATAGTGGCTTAACATAATAGGGGTTTTTCTTTCACCTATACCAAGTTTCTAGTTAGTATGGAAGTTCCCTTAAGTCACCATGCATGGAGAGACCAAGGTGGCTCCCATCTTTCTATTTCACCATCCTCACCACTAGTTCCATGCTCAAGATCACATCATGTTCCAAGAGAGAACCTGGGGCTTCACCACCACCTCAAAATTCCAGGTAACCAGGAAGGGTAAAATAACACCTCCAACTTATATCAATTCCCTTAAGAAATCTTTTGGAAATTCCATAATATCATTTGCCAGAACTTAGTCACATGTCTATATACAGCCACAAGGATGGCAAAGTGCCCTGTTAAAACCCAGAAACACGTTATTAATGATGATTCTAAAGATAGATGCATATTTGCTAGATAACGATCAGTCTCTGCCACAATCTGTTTTCTCCAACACTGCCTACATGATCAGAAATGATCCATGTTTATAAATGGTGAGTGGAGTGGGCTTATTAAGTAATAATAACAATGATTTATTTATACTATTTATTAAGCACCCACGATGGGCAAGGCATTGTGCTGCCTTTATGCATATTACCTCAAACTTCTGTAGTAATTCTTCAAATGAAGTCCTGCTATTACTATTTTAAGGAGGAAAATGAATCTCAGAGAGATTAGAGTCAACTTGTTTAAGGATGTATGGATAGAAATGAGCTGAGGTTGGGTTTGAATTCAGCTAGTATGGTTCCAAAGCCTATTGTCTTTTTCATTATACACGGCCCACACTGAATATTCATATTCATAGCCTTTTGTCCAATAATGTGGCATTGACATTGGACTATTCAAGATTATAGAATTGTTTGTTTGGCTGCAATGACAATTACTACTTGATTTAAGTTTTTTATCAAGACAGAGATCACCAGGTAAACTGGTACCACAGGGAGGTGGTTAAATCTCAACAGTTGTATGGGTGCAAATGAGGTCACACTGACAGAAGGAAACAACTTTCTGTTGCTCTCTGCCTGAAAAACACAGGACCTCAGCTCTCTGCAAAATCTCCTACCCAAGTATTTCAAGGCTTCCTAAACAGGTCCACCCACTCCCAGAATACTGCCTTTGTTGTGCTGGGTTGTGCATGTCTAACATCTGTCCTAAATCTTGAAATTTTACCCCACTTTTTATGGAGAAATAAGAGAGGCCGGGTACAAGAGGCCAGGACTGTTATGCCAGTGGTACTTCCTCCACGTGGAAGGAAATATCAGGAGTGAGAAAAACATTCCTCTCTGCTCCCCATCTCTATAACTGTCTTGCTTCAGTTTTGCTTTTTGTGTGTGTGTGTGCTAGCAGAGAACTCAAGTAGGGTTGTGTGATACCATTATTAAGTGTGCTTTTCATTGAAAAAGCTATTTTAGAATATCTCTCTGTTCTTTAGACATGAGTCAAGTAGGGAATAAGCCAGGAGACAAATCTACTAGTGATAGTTGCTGTTCTGTCAGAATTCTCCTTTTTCTTCCTCTTTGTCAGCTTTTGTGCTGCACTGTGCTCTTTGTTTCTGGTTGCTTTTTCTGTTAGCTGATTTCTCTCCCAGGATACTCCTTACCCTTCCAAGAAACAAACTTCTGGTAGGTTTGCTTCACCAGTTTATTCAATAGGTGCCAACATATACAAATCAGGCTGAGGATGCTCTTTACATGCTAATTAGATTTTTAAATTTGCAAAAACTTAAAATCCTCAAGGTTGGCATGGGCCTAAGGTATTTTGCAGACAACTTGCAATCTCCTCTCCCCTAGCCTTCAGCTACGCCCTCTATGTAGATGACCTCCAAGTGCATGTCTCTATCCCTGCCCTTGTCGCAGCAGCCTGCCAGATATCTCTACTTAGTTGTCCCCCTTGAATCGCAACTTGAACGTGTCCAAAGTGAAACTTCAACCTTTCCAAAACGGAACTCATCAACTCTTACTTGTTCTTTCTGTAATTTGTTCTCTTCAACTGGTTTCTCTCTCACGATAAAGGCTAACCATTCTAGTTGCTTAGATCCAAGATGTTTTATCTCTCTGGGATTTTCTTACCCATAATATGTGTTGTCAAAGTTCTCTTCTTTCAGGATCTAATCCAATTTCCATCCTGCACCTCTTTGGTCAAAATGAATCCTTTTCCCCTATATTCCAGTATGACTCTCTAATTCTTTAAAGCATTTTAATGATCTCCCTTGTATTAAATATTGTATCTCCTGATTTTTGTACAAAAATACATTAAATGAGCACCTACTATATAATGTATTAGATATTCTCTATGTGTTTATTCAGTCTTCATACCATCCATTTTACAGATGGAAAAATTAAAGCTGTTTCCTTATCTGCAAAAACAGCAACAACAAAAACTAAAAAACAGGGACTTCCCTGGTGGTGCAGTGGCTAAGAATCCACCTGCCAATGCAGGGGACACGGGTTCAATCCCTGGTCCAGGAAGATCCCACATGCCGCGGAGCAACTAAGCCCATGAACCACAACTACTGAGCCTGTGCTCTAGAGCCTGCAAGCCACAACTACTGAGCCTGCGTGCCACAACTACTGAAGCCTGCTCACCTAGAGCCCATGCTCCGCAACAAGAGAAGCCACTGCAATGAGAAGCCCGCACACCACAACGAAGAGTAGCCCCCGGTCGCTGCAACTAGAGAAAGCCCGTGCACAGGAACGAAGACCCAATGCAGCCAAAAATAAATAAATAAATAAATTTATTAAAACAACAAGAACAACAAAAATACGACTCTAAACCTAAAATGAACCATTAATATTTTAAATACTTCTAGTGTCTGGTATAATATCAGCTTAATAAATGTATTTTTCCTTCGGCATTCTAGCACAGTGTTGGATACATACTAAGTACTCAGTATTAAATATCAAGTATCACACAAAATGTTTATTGGACTACACTGAGATAAGATGAACATCAAATTTCATGAAAACCTATATAGTGTTCATTGTGTACAAGGCGTACTTTTTTTTATTAATTAATTTATTTTTGGCTGCGTTGGGTCTTTGTTGCTGTGCGCCGCGGGCTTTCTCTAGTTGCCGCGAGCAGGGACTACTCTTTGTTGTGGTGCGCGGGCTTCTCATTGCGGTGGCTTCTCTTGTTGCGGAGCGTGGGCTCTAGGCACGCGGGTTTCAGTAGTTGTGGCTCGCGGGCTCTAGAGCACAGGCTCAGTAGTTGTGACGCGCGGGCTTAGTTGCTCCGCGGCATGTGGGATCTTCCCGGACCAGGGCTCAAACCCGTGTCCCTTGCACTGGCAGGCGGATTCTTAACCACTGTGCCACCAGGGAAGACCTACAAGGCATATTTTGAAGATTATATTTGGCTTGAATTTTTTACAGTGATAGAGTGTAAAAGGCAAAAGATTTATCATCCTTTATTCCTCCCCAAGATCACTAGAAGGAAGTAAACAACAGTTATCAGTTATCAGCAGTAAACCTGATGTCAACATTTCTCAAGACAAAGTATCACAAAGCAGGAAAAGAAGAGATACTATCACCAAACAGGTATTCATGAGGTATTTACTGCCTATTTAAAAATGCTTTATAGGACATTTAAAAACTGTAGGACAGTTTACAGGTTTGTTCTTTTTTTTTTCTTAGAGTTCAAGATATCTAAGAAAAATCTATTAACTTTTATGGCCCTTGGGAGGATGAGGCCAAAACACCTCAGAAGGTACTTTTCAGGGAGTGTGAGGAAACCCTAGATAACCAGCAAGGATCAGATTACTCATGCTAATCAGGAAAGGCTGGCTCAGGAGCAGGGTAAGGAGACTGGCCTTGGTGGGGAGACCACAGAGCCCCCTCTTCGGTCCCCAGTTGCACTGCTGCTGGGCAACAAGCCAGGGCTGCCCCTAAGGATACCAGACCTTCCCTCACCAAAGAGTCTCTGTTGTCCGATAGCCTCCAGGACCCACTGCCTACAAAGCTCATGGAGAAAACCAACCCCAAACCTGGAGAAACTGATAACATGAAATAGGAAGGGAGAAAGGCAAAAAGAAAGAATGGTGGTGATGGTGGGGTTTGTTTAACCTTTGCTCGGATGCAAAGAGAAACAGGCAGAATGACTACTAACTAGTATTACTACCATTACTATATGGCTCTGTGCTAGTCCTATACAAGTATAAAAATTATTGTATTCTGGAAATTAAAGTCAAGTTTAATAGGATGGTGATAAAGCATATCAGATAAAGCTCACTGGGGACATAGTTGTGACAACGTTAGGTTTATGAACTTGCTGTAACAATTAACATGAGGAACCAGGGGTCTCTCCTAAGAGGGAGTAGGGAAGGACTTTTAAAAATAGGGCTTGGGGGCTTCCCTGGTGGCGCAGTGGTTAAGAATCCGCCTGCCAATGCAGGGGACACAGGTTCGAGCCCTGGTCTGGGAAGATCCCACATGCTGCGGAGCAACTAAGCCCGTGTGCCACAACTACTGAGACTGTGCTCTAGAGCCCACGCGCCACAACTACTGAGCCCACCGCCACAACTACTGAAGCCCATGCGCCTAGAGCCCGTGCTCCACAACAAGAGAAGTCCCCGCAATGAGAAGCCCGCGCACCGCAACGAAGAGTAGCCCCCGCTCGCCGCAACTAGAAGAAAGCCCGCGCACAGCAATGAAGACCCAATGCAGCCAAAAATAAATAAAATAAAATAAAATAAATAAAACATTAATAAATCAATAAATAAATAAATGAAAATAGGGCTTGGATGATTCTAAAGAAGAACCAGGGGAAGTAGGGGTTACCTCTGGTTTGATTATCACAGTAATCTCTGCTCAGGAGGTGAGAGAATCAAAGCAGGGCTGGGGAAGTCCTGGTAAGAAAGCAGCAATAAAAAAATAAAATTAAAATCCATGTAAATATTCACAGTAGTCAAAGGGTGGAAGCAACCCAAGTGTCCATTGAGTGATGAGTGGATAAACAAGATGTGGTAAATATATACAGTGGAATATTATTTGACCTTAAAAAGGAAGGACATTCTGACACATGCTACAACTTGGATGAATTTTCAGGACATTATGATATGTGAAATAAGCCAGACACAAAAGGACAAATATTGTATGATTCCACTTATATGAGGTACCTAGAATAGTCAAATTAACAGAGGCAGAAAGTGAAATGGTGGTGGCCTGTGGCTGAGAGGGGCACGGGTGGAAACAGGGAGTTAGTATTTAATGGTATGGAATTTTCAGTTTGGGAAGATGAAAAAGTTCTGCAGAAGGATGGTGGTGATGGTTGCACAACAATATGAATGCATTTAATGCCACTGAACTGCAGACTTAAAAATGGTTAAAATGGGAAATTTTATGTATGTATATTTTACCACACACACACACAAAGTAAAAAAAAAACGCTTAAAAAAGTAGTGATCTTTAAATAAGGGGAGGGTTTGTGTAGCCTCGGCCATGTCTTGTTAGAAACAGATCAGAACTGAGCTGTAGCCCCAACTCAGATCCTTACTAACAGCATGACCTTGAACGAGCTGAATCCTCTCTCTCCCTGGGCCTCAGTTTTCTCCTTTATAGAATGTGGGGTAAGGCTGAATCATCCCCAGAATCCTGTCTAGCTCTAACAACCTGGGGCCCTTGAGGCTGGGCAAGTGGGGGTCTAGCGGAGCTGCTGTGCTCATCTCCGCCCTTGTGACCTTAAGCCCAGAGGGACCAGAAACATCACAGCCTGACTACCAGCAGTGTTGAAAAGCTGACTCAGGTCCTGTTTCCTTAGAAACTATAAATTTAAGATAAATGTGGAATGCTGTGTCTGGAAACCTCTTATCTGAATCTCTGCCCCTGGGTTGGAAATTGAGGCAGCTTCTCTGTGTCAAAGTGACACACATGGCCCAGATTCTTTAAGAGAAGCTGTTCTCTCTGAAATGACTTCAAACAGCAAAGTTTCTCATAGTCTATGATTTTAGAGAACAAGATTTATCGGCATTTTACCCTTGTTAATTAACAAAAGCAGTTCTTACAGGTTCATGACAGAATTGAAAAAGCAAAGTCTCTGAGCAGAGTGGTGTGGCTTTAAGATAAACTCTGTTGTGAAAGGAAAAGGGAATGAAATGAGTCCACCGTGGGACAATGCTGCTTTCAGATTCTAGAGCCCCATGTTCTTCTGTCTGCCCTCCCTCTTTTCCATTTGGCCACGCGGCTTGCAGGATCTCAGTTCCCTGACCAGAGACTGAAACAGGGCCACGGCAGTGAGAACCCAGGATCCTAACCAGGGAACTCCCTGCCCTCCCTCTTATTTACATGGTTTCGATTTGTGAATTTGATGCGTACATTGTTCTGATAATCTTTAAGATTACCAATCGAATGTTATTATACACAAAATCCAATGAACTATAAATCTCCTTACATTATAATACCATTCATCTAAAATGTGTCTTTATGTTAAAATGAAAGTACATTACTATGAAAACTGGTTTCAAAGAAGTCCACACATAATTTTAACTACCCAATATTTTAAAATTACGTTCATAAGTTTTCAGGATACAAGTTCTTTAATGTAAATAGCATTTCCTAAGTTGTAATTTGTAATAAAACTGATCAATGTTCCAGTAGTAACTTTGAAAACAAAAGGTGTTCTTTGAAAATTTAAGGAAATAATATCAGTGCTTCCGGAGGATAAAAAGCACAATTGATAAAAGTTTATATACTTCAACTGATTCTACTTTCTATGAATCAAGTTTAAAACAAAGAAAAAACTACAGAAGAAATGTAGACTACTTCTTTTTTTATTTTATTTTTTATTAAAAAATTTTTTTACTTTTTGTAGACTATTTCTTATCAAGTAGGCTACAAGTGAGTAAAAAGCTAAAAGCAAAACAGTGTGACTCATCAGGCAGTGCAGTTAGAATATATACCATTGTGTGTGTGTGTGTGTGTATACATAAAACTGCACACAATTTGATGACACTTAGAAGAGATTTTCTCTGTGACCTGGCAGGTGGTGGGTTGGGTATACCAGAGAAGCTGAAGGTGAAATCCAGGACACTGCATTATTCTTACAGCTCTTACTAGGCAACAAAGTTTCCCTCTCACAAAACCAGCTCACCAGGTATGAATTACTATAAGATGGGCCACCAGCTCTGTAATTAGTGGCAATACGGCTTTCAGAAAAATACACAGAGGATATAATTCCAGGCTGAAACCAAATGTTTGTAACAATGTCGCCCTCAGCACCCTGACTTGCCACTGAATAGCCAAAGGTTTAAGAGACTCAATGCAATTTGATACTCCAGGGTCGAAAGATCTTGTTGGTGGCCATCTCTACTCTTGGAAATAATGGAAACTATAGTTGTTAGTGGAGGAGATTAAAAATACTTTGATCAAAACCAAAGCAGATTGCAGAGCGGGCAAAGCTGGTTTTAGTTCATTTAATTTGCTGCATAGATTCGTTATACAAGGACGAGATTTAACCTTGAGAACTTGTAAGGGTGGGCTAGGAAGTAATTACCACTGACACCTAACAGCTGAACTGAAACACAGACCTAGGCAAGCCCCTCAGTAAGGAATAAGAAGTAACCCTTTGCCTATGA
This sequence comes from Eschrichtius robustus, assembly GCF_028021215.1. Classification (NCBI taxonomy): domain Eukaryota; kingdom Metazoa; phylum Chordata; class Mammalia; order Artiodactyla; family Eschrichtiidae; genus Eschrichtius; species Eschrichtius robustus. Next base: position 18,073,255 of record NC_090834.1, on the reverse strand, counting down.
AGGAAAGGGACTTTTAGTCAGCACCTAAAGCGTGCTAAGTGATCTCTCGGATAAGATCTCATTTAAGGATTTCTAAAGGACTTGTTGATAGCGGAAATGGTCTTCTGGCCTGAAAAAAAGCACACCGCCCTGCTGTTTCATGTAAATGAGAAAAATACCCAGTGTGTGAAGTGGAGTTGCAAGTAAGTAAAAAGAAGGGGGAAAAAAAGCAAAAAAGATACATTAAAAAACAAACAAACCGGTAACCAGGTCTTTTTCGACTTAAAGTACAAGAGTTCCTCCTCAACTAGGCGATTTACAACTAATCCAAATTCAGGAAATAACTCCTGGAAACGAATAAACTTAGTTCTGAAAATCATGCGCGTCCAGCAACATCCGAAAACACGTGGCGGGGGCGGGGATATCGGGCGCAACACCAGACAAGACTCTAAGGCCCATCATCCCATTCGGCAGCTAAGCCGGACTGTTCAGGGCCAGCCGGCGCACTGGATGCTGGGACTTGCGGTTTTCGCTCCTGCACCTCCCCGCGGGTTTGCGACGTTTAGCGACCATCGCGCCTGCGCCAGCGCCGGCTGAAAGGCTGGGGCCGTGGTGGCTTGTGCCGGGTGATGCTAGGCGGCTCCCTGGGTTTCAGGCTGTTGCGAGGTGTGGGTGGGACTCGAGGGTCGTTCGGGGCGTGGGGTGTCCGTGAAGCTGGCGCAGCCATGGCGGCTGGGGAGAGCATGGCTCAGCGGATGGTCTGGGTAGACCTGGAGGTGAGTCAGGGCGGTGGGGCGTGAGGGGAGACGAGTGAGGTTTCGCGCGTGGGACAGAGTAGCCGAGCCTGTCCGGGGAGAGTGGCAGTGTCTGGGTCTCAGGTGTGGCAGGTGAGCGCCTCCCTGCTGTGGACGGCGCGGGGCAGGTCGGGGGGGTGCAGGAGTCCTGCGGGTGTTGGGGACTGTGCCGGACTGTGGGGTTTCTTTTCCAGAGGGTGGAGTCATCCATATGGCTTGCCCTAGCCCCCGATTCCGCCCAGATGTGGACCTCCCTAACCCTCTGATGGGCTCAGGGTCACGGGGGTAGGGGTGCGCACAGCGGCTGTGCTAGACCCCAGTTCCCCAGTCTCCCAGGACCTTAGGTTGTTAGAGCTAGACGGGACTCCGGGGATGACTCAGCCTTACCCCACGTTCCCTAAAGGAGAAAACTGAGGCCCAGAGAGAGGACTCAGCTCATTCAAGGTCGCGCCTTTAGTGAAGGTCGGGGTTAGGACTACAACCCGGTTCTGATCCCTTTCGGTTTTCCATACTCAGCCAAGCACTCCCCTCTCCCTTGAGCCTCAGTTTTCTCATATATGAAATGGGGATCATAACACTAGATTGTGATGAAGATCAAGTGGTGTAATTAACATAAAAACTTTGTACACTCTGCAGAGATGTAGTAATGTTAGTTATCTAACTCTTCCAAAATTGAATGCTGTCAGCACTCAATTTTGCTTACTTTGCATCGGCCCCAGAGTAGGACTGTGATGCCTGGCATGTAACAGGCCCTTGGTAAATGTTTATTGAGTAAATAACTCATAATGAGTGCCTTGAGGACTTGCTCAAGGAGCATTCTTGTCTCTTTTATCCTGGCTGTGGGATATAAATTGAATATGCTTGAGGGATGTCCTGTTAAATAAACTTGGATACAGTAGGCCAGAAAGACGGTTTCGTGTGTGTGATGTATTTTTTATTGCAGATGACAGGATTGGACATTGAGAAGGACCAGATTATTGAGATGGCCTGTCTGATAACTGACTCTGATCTCAACATTTTGGCTGAAGTAGGTTATGCCTTGTAATACAACCATACTGTTTAGAGTGTTTTGGAAATCTAAAGATTGGTGCCCCCCCCATCTCTTTATTTAAAAGATAAGAAAACTGAGGTCCCTGTAGATTAAGGTCCAAAATAATGTTCTAGGTCATGGTGGGCTTGGTACGAGAACCAAAGTAATCCATCTCAGAGCCTAGGATTTTTCTATAGTACTGCCAAAAATTAGGAACTATAAATGCTATCATTTGCTAAGAGCTTACTGTGTGCCAGGCACAGTTCTAAGTGCTTTACGTGTATTCACTGTTAATCCTCACAGCAACTATAAGGTAGGTACTGTTATACTCACTATATAGAGAGAGACGCTTTGGCAGACAGTTGTTGGGTAATTTGCCTAAGGCCACCTGGCTAGTTATTGGGAGTGCCAGGAGTTTAACCCAAGCAGTCTGAGTAAAGTGCTCCCAACCAATAAGACACTTGACTGTGGTCCCACCAGGATTGGTGACTCATGCCAAAGTTGACTTCTTTATATTACAATCTTAGCTTATATATAGCTTAGCTTATAACTCCGTATATCCAGTTTCTACCTTTTCAGCTAGGACATGTGATTCGTCTAGATCTATATTAAGATTTTAGAATTCCTGTTGATACAGAATCATAAAATATCCTCCTGTTGACATATTGGGCACGATTAAGGTTTTAACATGCTGCTTTTAACTGAAACATTAAGCAAAACAAATAAAACACACCTGTTGCCTTTTGGCCACTCACAAAGCATTTAATAAGCGTATGAGAACGTGTGATTGGTAGAGGGTGAAATCCTGGGCCCTGAATAACTCTGTGTCATATTGTCAGCAGTATTCGGAGGTGGTGAGAAACTCTAGAATAGGAACACAGTAGGGATGTTTTGGGGAAAGACAGTTTTGTTAAAATAAGTTTCCAGAGGGTCGGATTGATGTGCTACTGGCACTGGATAAATTTCACAAGTCTACAGTTAAGAGTTCTACTTATTTTCCTGGGTAGGTAAGAGAGGGGAGGAACCATTTTAGATGAATTGCTACTTTCATGGAGTACCAGGCATATATCTTGGAGTACCTCCTGATAACATCAGCTGGAGGGGAATCATGAGACTTTGTATCTCACTGTAGCAACTACCTCTTTTTTTTCCAAAACAAAAGAAACAAAAAATCTTTTATATGAACCTTGAGTTTTAGGTTTGGTTGTTTTTTCCTGTCACTTGGAATTTCCTAGATATGAATAGTGAAGAGAAGTGTGTTTATTTACCAGCCCTACTTACCCTTGTCTGAAGAAGAGTTTTTCCCTTAGACGGTTGATATAATGTGAAATACTGACAGTTTAATGGACCAGTTAGTTGATATGTACCCTGGAGGAAATTTGGGTCTGTAGTCACACAGCTGCACATGAGGGTGGCATTTGTAAATAGACCCAGTCTGATGAGGATAAGGATTTTTTTTTTAACATCTTGATTGGAGTATAATTGCTTTACAATGGTGTGTTAGTTTCTGCTTTATAACAAAGTGAATCAGCTATACATATACATATATCCCCATATCTCCTTCCTCTTGCATCTCCCTCCCACCCTCCCTATCCCACCCCCCCTATCCCACCCCTCTAGGTGGTCACAAAGCACCCAGCTGATCTCCCTGTGCTATGCGGCTGCTTCCCACTAGCTATCTATTTTACATTTGGTAGTGTATATATGTCCATGCCCCTCTCTCACTTCGTCCCAGCTTCCCCTTCCCCATGTCCTCAAGTCCATTCTCTACGTCTGCATCTTTATTCCTGTGAGGATAAGGATGTAAAAAAAAAAAAATTGTTTAGGGGCTGTTAACACTGAAGTGTCAGTTCTGTGGAATGTATGTTTTATTCTTGTATATGAGTCTGAGGAAAATGTTTTACGCTAGAAGAACAGACATCCCACCTGGAAATTTTTCCGTAAGTAGCCTAGTGTGCCACACTGGGATCTAGAGTAAGTTAAATAGCCTTAAGTTGATAGTCGTTGGCTTTTTCCATCATGGTTTGTTAGAATTGTGTTTTGCAATATGAGGTTTTTGGTTTCTTAAAAAATATGTTATCAAAACAGCAAGGTCCTACTGTATTGCACAGGGAACTATATTCAATATCCTGAGGTCAACCAGAATGGGAAAGAATATAAAAAAGAATGTATATGTATGTAAAACTGAATCACTCTGCTGTATAGCAGAAATTAACACAACATTGGAAATCAACTATACTTCAGTTTAAAAAAAAAAAAAAAAAGGTTATCAGAGCAAATTTTTTGCTTCTTCATGGAGATTGCCGTCACCAGTTTTCTTGTTTGGCTAAAACTCCTTGTTAGTTGTAGCTGTCAGGCATATTTTAGTCAAATTCTTGCCATTCCTCTCACTAATTGCAAAGTACTTTTACCGCTTTAGTAGTAATCATACCTTGGATTTAGAGAATCTTTCTTTCCCAGAGAGTTCAAAGAACTTTCATATCTATAATTTCTTTTATCCTGTTAACATCCCTGTGAGGGAAGGGGTTGGGGGGGTGCTGTTATCTCCATGGTACAGAAGGTAAAACTAAGCCGAAGGTGACTTGCTTTACTGCCACAAGTTGAGCTTCTGCTACTGCTGGGATTCTATCTGACTCACAGTTGAATGTTCTATTAAGTGGAGCTGAGAATTCCAGCATCACTTTTTTTTTTTTTTTCCAATCTTTCACATGTCACCAATTACTTTTTGAAGTTTTTAATGTGAAAATACTGTTAAAAGTAAACAGTATAGCTTTATGCAAAATATTATGTATAGTAAGTTGTTTTTTTGTGCTGTTCTTCTCCTGTCTCATCCCACTCCCCAACTTTTATGTATTTTCTTAGTATTTTCCATGCATATACAAATGTGTGTTTTTTTAAATCAAGTATAAGTGAACTCATAAGCATGCATACACTGTTCTGCAATTTGCTTTTTTCACTTGGCAGTATAGACACTTTTCATAGTCAGGGGCTGGCAAGCCTTTTCTAAAAAACACCAAATATTAAGTATTTTAGGCTTAGAGTGCCACGTACCTCTCTGTCCCATATTTGTTTGTTTTACAACCATTTACAAATGTAAAAGTCATTCGTAGCTTGCTGGCAATTAAAAGAAAAAAAAGCCACAAGCTGGGGCTATAGTTTGCTGACCTTTGGTGGATACCTGTGTCCTCTGTTGATAGGCATTTCAGTTTTCGGTTGTGTCATGTGTGTGTTCGTTCATTATTTTTTGTCGTCATAAATAGTGCTGGAATGAATGAGGACCACTTTTAGAGTTAACAAAGTCCCTCATCTTTCTTCCCTTCTCTAGTATATATATGTAATTCCTAAAGCAGTTAAACTCAGAAACCAAGCTTATCCCCATTGATTCTGGATGAATAACAGCTTTTCCTATCCACAGGGTCCTAACCTGATTATAAAACAGCCAGATGAGTTACTGGACAGCATGTCAGATTGGTGTAAGGAGCATCATGGGAAGGTAACATTACCATAAAAGGGGTAGAGGAAGATTGCTTGGCGAGCCTGGGAAACTGCTTGCTTGTTCACTTTTCATCTTTGGGACCTCTCGAGACCATCTTCTCCTGAATGTCCTCTTTTTTCCTCTCCTGCATTCAGTCTGTCGCGAGCACATTGCGGATTATCAAGTATTGCTCAAGTCAGTCTTTTGGATAAGGTTAGACGATCAACTTTCAGAGAAGGGAGAATGCCGCTCTCCTGTTAAGTTGGTTCTTCCCAGAGGTTATATCCTTGGACTTTGAGCGCCATCTTTTCTGACTGTGGAAATGCTATTAACAATCAGGAACCTAGCTTATCTGACTTGGATTCTTTAAGAAAAAAATCGGTGCCAAGATGGCAGTTTCAGTGTGAACTTGAGCTCTGTAAATGGTCCATCTGTGGTTATATTTGCCCATTTTAGAAGTGAAGTTTCATATCTGGATGCCTTTGAACACTGACTTCATGTGTCTTGGTGGGGCTGGGGATTCTCTCTTGCAGTCTGGTCTAACCAAAGCAGTGAAGGAGAGTACAATGACACTGCAGCAGGCAGAGTATGAATTTCTGTCCTTTGTACGACAGCTGACTCCTCCGGGGCTCTGTCCACTTGCAGGTAAAATCCAGTCCTATGTCTGCCTTGTAGATAGTCTTCCATCGTAGCGGTTCAAGAGACTGCGGTTCCAGAACGATCAGCCAGGATCATCGTGCCTTCCACTTAACCCTGATTTGGATTATCCATCTTACTTTTGTTGCTCAAATTTCCTTGTATAAATTTATACATGAATATCGGGGAAAAATGCCCCGAAACCTGACATGAGATCTGGGATACCCAGATTAACTCAATAAAAATTTTCCACCTATTTTTATTATGGAAAAATTTCAAATATACAGAAAAGTGGGATCTAGTAGTTGTTCACCTTGTGCCATATTTATCTGTCTATTTTTTTGGACATTTGAAAGTAAATTGCAGGCATCATGACACTTCATCCCTAAATAGTTCACCCAGCATTTCCTAAGCATAAGGACATTTTCTTAAGTAACCACAATATCATTGTCACATTTAAGACGATTAAAAACAATTCAGTTACATCATCTGATCTCTAGTCCACGTCCGAAATGTCTATTTGTTTTTCAACCAGGATTCAGTCAAGACTCACGCATTTCATTTGGTTATTCTGTCGCTTTAGTCTCTTAATCTAAAATGTGCACCTATCTTTTTTTTTCCCCTTGTGACATTGACTTTTTAAAGAAACTAGGCCAGTTCTGCTAGGATTTTGAAAGGACTGCCATTGTCAAAGGGTGGCTAATGTCCTGTGGTGGTGTGTTTGTATTTGTATATGTAAGCTGGTATAGTAACTAACACTTCCCTTAAATAGTCATAAAAAAGTTTTGATTTTAAGTACTATATAGCATGTATTGTATCAATATTCCCCCTAGCCAATGTAGCTGGTGTCTGTTTTAAAGCTCTTATTTAAAATTTACTGTTTTTAATATAAATTACTGTGTGGAAACATGAATGTGGATATGATTGATTAAAATTGAAATGTAAATAAATGCTTATCTACTTATGAGTTTATCTACAGTTAAACTTTTGGTGTTAGTGTTGTAGATTTTGTGATACTGGGAGAAAATTTGTGCATGTGGTATTACTAAAGAAGATACAGATTTGAGCGTTATTTTTAGTATGTGGAATGATAGATTCATCCTTTTGTCCATAAAGAGGCCATTTACAAATTTATTATGAGCTAAACTGTCTAAATACTCCGAAATCTGCACTTGTAATCTAATCAGATCCACTCAAACCTAATTTCGAAGTTTTGAGATGCTTTGAGGAATTGTTTGAAATCTTTAAAAAAATCACCTCCAATTAAATGCAGTTTATGAATTTGTATATCCTTTTGTATACTACTAGAAATACACAGATGCGGTATGCTTCGTGTCTTTCTAGGAAATTCAGTTCATGCAGATAAGAAGTTTCTTGACAAATACATGCCCCAGTTCATGAAACATCTTCATTATAGAATAATTGATGTGAGCACTGTTAAAGAGCTGTGCAGGTAAGGGCTATATTTAGGATCCATTCAACTGCCTCATTTAGCATGTTTTCCTTGAGAATTTGTACAGAGTAATTGAATAAAGGTGTAGAACTGAGGGGGCCAAGTGGGTGTATAACTTCCTCGTCCCATTCTCGCTTGAACTGGTGAGAATTGGGAGAAAGAACATCAAAAATCTTCCGTATAAATTTCATTAATCTGGAAAATTTATTGAGCACCCATTTTCTGTGCCACGTGTTGGCCTACGTGCTGGGAACATACAGATGAGGAGCCCTTAAGGGCTTAGAGTCTAGTGCATTGACAGATGTGTAAAAAACACACCTGAGAAGTGTACTGTGTGATGACGTCTGTTAGGGGAACGTGCGGGTAGAATATTGCGGGCACGAGAGAAGGCGCACCCGGCAGCTGGAGTGAGGGGAATGGGGAGGTAGCAAAAACTTCACGGAGAAAATAGCTTTCAAGTTGAGATTTAAGGAAGAGTGGCCGTGTTCCAGGTATTTAAGGTGAGGAGTGAGCTTTCCCGAGAATGGGCAGAGGTATGAAGATAGGCGGGAGCAGGAAGATAAAGGTGATGCGATTAGATCATTCTGATTAGAAGGTGGTAAGAAAAGAGGTAGGGAGATGAGAAAGACTCTCTCACCATCTTGGAGAGAGAAGGAGGAGCTAGGGAAATGGCAGTGGGCGGTAGAGAGCAGGAGGTAGAGCATTTGAGAAGGTCCGTAGCATGGCACTGAGTGCTTGAATGGGGGCGTGAGGAAAAGGAGGACGTATAAAGTGATTCCCCGCGTTCTAGTTTGGGTGGTTAGGTGGATGATGGAACTGATCAAAGATAAAGGGGAAAATAAGAGGAAGAGTAGATTTGGCCGATGGGGGAAGAGAGATGTTGAGGATGATGAGTATGACCATATGTGTGTGTGGAGTTGGAAGTGTCTGGTGGATTTTAGGTGGAGATGTCCATTGGGCAGTTGGATATCCATGACAGAAGCGCAGGAGAGGGCTGGACTGGAGTGCGCAGATTTAGCAATCTTATACATTGTTGATCTTGCCCAAAGAGAATCTATAGTATGAAGAGAGGAAAGGGACGAAGGTGGAGTCCCAGACAGGGAGGCAGCTCGATAGTCACAACCCAAATGCCTTTTACAAAGTTATTAAACTACTTGAAGGACGTAATTATTCAGTGTATTTGAGACGGTTTCCTTTGAGAGTTCCATTTTTGCTGTATGTAGACGCTGGTATCCAGAAGAATATGAATTTGCACCAAAGAAGGCTGCTTCTCACAGGTAAGTTTGGGTCCTTCCAAGTGCTTGGCCGTCTGACACGCACATAACTCCCGAATTCCTGACTGCTTGAAATAATGTCTCTATTCCCTTGGGGGAAAAGTAAAGGACAACTGCATAAAAATAACCTTCTTTTGCTAAGATTATCAGGAATTCTGATCAGTGTTCTAACATCCATTGTGAGATATGTATGGTCTTAATGTCTTTATTGCTGTTTTGAAACTTGCAGATAACTTAGTTTGTAGGTATGTGAAGCGGTCTAATTTTTTTTCTAGTAATGAGCAGTATAATTTTCTTCCCATCAAGCATATGGATTTGTAGTCATTTAAAATTGGAACACTTTGTGTACAGTTGTGCAACACAGTTAGCCTAACTTAGACACTTTGTAGTTTTTCAGATTGTTTCTTTTTATGTCTTCAACCTTAGGCTGAAGTACACAAGGAATTTAAAGAACTTGTGTATCTAGAGTCCTCTTTTACTTTTTGGTGTTGTAGTCTCTGAGGAAGGACATAAAACTTGGTGGGAGATGTAGCAGCTGGCATTTGTTTCATCCATGTACCGAGCACCTACTGTGTACTGTGTACCGTGTACACTTCTAGCCAAACAGGAAGACCAAGTCCCTGCTCTAAAGAGCCTGGCATTAATGTTTTTTTATTGGGCTTTCATGGACTACAGCACAATAACACAGGTCTGGGATACCTCATGTGAAACAGTTGGGGCTTGATGTGTTTTGGATTTCAGGAGTTTTCAGGTCTTAGAAAGGTAGTAATACCCCTAACAAGGCCTGAGGAAGCACCTCATAATCAAGCACATTGCTGTTTCTACAGTGAAATGTACAGATATTCACACCAAATGGCATAACTAATGACTATAAATAGCCTCGCATCAAGATTGGTCAGGTTTTGCCACATAGTGGGCTGTAGAAGAACTTTGGGTTTTCAGATCTTGTTTTGGGTTTCAGTATTGCGGCTAAGCTGTGGTGTACCTTGATTTAGCCAGAGGCTGTATTTTTGACAGCTTCAGCTCTCCACTGGTTATCCGAGACCTGGGAAGAAAGCAAAATTGTTGCCTTAACCACAGAAATAACTGTCTGAAAGCTCTTGCACTAAAGTTTGTGCAGTTTGTTCTCTAGAAGAGGCCCTTGACAATCAGAGCAGATTGATTTACTTGCACACTGTTCTAGTAATCTTGGTTACCTGATTTCTCAGACTATGACAGATGAGAAACAGCATGTTGGAGGAGAAGAAAGGCTGTTAGATGGAGGCAGGCTGCCACTGATTATAGCACAAATCACCACGAGAGGGGAGGTAGATCCTCTTTTGTGGTTAGGTACTGTCTGATAATTGATGTTCATTATGATGATGGAGTCACGAGTTACGTTCGAGTACGTGATTGTATTTTGTGCAGGACGTCATTAAGTATTGTGCAGTGTTTCCCAAACTACATGCTATGAGCTGTTAATATGCATTCCACACAGGTGGTCGATTAAGTTTTAGAAATACTGTGTATATAGTACAACCTCCTCTGGGGAATTCACAACACATCAGTACATTAAATGCTTGGCAAAAAACTTCAAAAGAAGAAATGTTTAATCTAGGTTTTCCTAAATTTATTTGACCCCGGAATTCCTTTTTTTTTCCCCTGTGGAACACCTCACTATCTTATGGAACAGTTTGGTAAACTTTAATCTGTTATAGTTTAGAAATCTTTTTTTTTTTTTTTATTCAAACATTTTTTAAAAAACAAAGCACTTAAATTTGCTATGCTGAAATATTCCACTTCTTGATGACGTCAGATAGTTGCATTTACAGTAGTCCTTGTTGTTCTTAAGTTATTTATAAAAAGTTACGCTTTGCAAAATGGTGATCATCTCCTCTGGGTTTTGGACATTTCAACTCAGCGTGGTATGTTTGCTTGTAGGGCACTTGATGACATTAGTGAAAGCATCAAAGAACTTCAGTTTTACCGAAATAACATCTTCAAGAAAAAAACAGATGAGAAGAAGAGGAAAATTATAGAAAATGGGGAAAATGAGAAGACTGTGAGTTGATGCCAGTTCTCATGCTGCCACCACGTAGTTCTCTGGAAGGACCTCTGGTGGTTTTTCTTTTTCTCCCCCTGGGCTCACGCTGACTGCTTTGGCAGAGCACCTTCCTTCAGTGCACTTGCGTCTCCTGATTATTCAAGCACACAGCACCTGGAAATTATTTTTCTCCTAACATACTGTTTTCATTTATGACACAGCAGCTCCTTTGTAAGTACCAGGTCACATCCATCCCTTGGCACATATCTGTATTTGCTTTTAGACCATTTCTTTTGTTTAAAAAAAATAATAATAAAGCTAGTTCTATTGAAATGCAACCCTTTTTGTACCATCTATTCTTTAGTAGTTTAATGACTGGAAAATGATGGGTTTTTTTTCTTTTTTAGGTGGTATGCCTAATGTTTAAATGCTCATAATGCCATTAGGAGTGGGTTAAGTTTCTTATGTTAAATAGGAAGTGAACTTATTCTGTTTTGCTTTGCAAGTCAAGAATAGAATAACTGGAGATAGGCTCAGAGAAGCAAATTGGGCTCATAGTTAGTTATAGTTACTGAACTGTCAGAGCTCTGGAATAGCTACTCTTTGCTACATTCAAGAAATTCAAGTAAGCCACCAGACAGTGATTCTGTAGGTAATAACTAAGGCTTATTGAATAGATATTATGCGCAAGGCAGCCACGGTGCTAGGTTTGTAGAATGTAAATAGTTGGCTGCCCTATGTCTAATGGTCAGCAAGTATTTGAGAAAGGATTTTGGTTTGAATATCTTGACTCCTAAGTTTATGTACTTTAGAGCACAGTAGATAGTTTCGTCCTCAGCCAGAGGGTGCATTAGGATCATCTGTCTTTACAACAAATCTCCTTCAGAGATGCCCCCTAAAACAAGGAATCAGAATGAGGAAGGGCCCGCAGGTGACCCACGTCTCCTAGAGAACCACTGGACTAAAAGCCTTCTGTGCTGATCTCAGATTCCATCCTAACTCGATTATATGGCCGTTATATCAACATAGCAGTGTGATCCTAATGTGAGAGTTACAGACAGAAGTCACTGGACTATAGATTAGAATTACCTCATAATTTCGTTGACTAAGTTGTTTAACCTTATACAACAACCTATGAGTGGAGAGAGGCTTTAGTGGTACTTCTCTAAATGAGTAAGTGAAGGCTCAAATTCACAAGTGTAGGAAGCGTGAGTTGATGAAAAGGTTAAGTCTGTTGACTTTTCTGACCAGTGCTTTTTCCACTTCTCAGAATGGCATGGGTTTTAGCTCATGTGCCAACTGCAGCGTGTTGGAAGACAGGATTTTATAGTAGTTAAGAACAGGGCTCTTAAGTCAAACTCTGGGTCCATATCTGAGCTCCGTGACATACTGAGTGACTTTGGCAAGTTCACTTTTCGAAGCCTCGCTTTCCTCATCTATAAAGTGAGAATGGTACTACCTAACTCAAAGGATTGTCAGGATTAAATTACATACTACACATAGTTCTGAGCTCAGTGCTTGGTACACAGTGGGTACCTTGTCACGATGGCTGATGCGTGATGGTGATAGATTGACTCAGGCCAGGATCTCTGGGAAGGGCTGCTCTGGTCCATAGCTATGGTGCCTGGGCCTTTATCTTAAATCAGTGTTCACTTAATGCCCATGACTGTGATGCTGAGGACTGTTACAAACCTCACTAACAGGGTGACTTTGACCTGGCTTAGCGCTTCTAACTAGAATTTGACAAGATGGTCTCTGTCCTTACTTGGCTCTGAGGAATGTTATCAATTCTAATGCAAGAAGAGATATGAAAACTCTAGGCTTGAGAAAGCGGTTCAGAGGAAGCAGATACTACTATTAATGTCATGGGATTTCTCCCACCCAGCTGGCCTGTTTATTCACCAGGTTCACTGTTTGAGCCCTACCATTTAGTCTTCTCGAGAATCTTAACTCCTGGTGTTCATTTTAAATCTTGTGTCACAGGAATGGCCAGCTTGCTGTTTTAATCCTCTGTTCTGTAGCTTCATTATGTAGCAGAATTCTCTGTTATCCCCTAATGGGGCATGTGTTAATTTTTAGTAAAATAATTGGCAACCTGTGAGATAAGCCAGTCTGGTTTGATGTAGGTCTGTATGAAGACGTGATGGTTCAGTGATTAGTTCATTATTTATTGGTCTGCTCCAAAATAAGAAATTTAAATTTATAGTGCTGGTAACTATTTCACAAGGGAGTCCTGAGTCTAGGAAGTAATTTCTGTGAAATGAACTGTAATGCAAATAGGTTTAAATGTAACTACAGCCTTAAAAATGATCAGTATGTTTGTTTAGCAGAGCTTGCCACTCCCGTGCTGCTGGGGCTCTTCATTTGGTGGTTCTGTGGTTCTGTGGTTCTGTGGTTCTGTCTGTGCTGTAATTATCCTGCAAGCTGTATTCTTAGGATCATCCAGATATACTTCCGGTACTGTGATGATAATCTCCAGTCAGTATTCCTTGAGTGTTCATGGTAATCTAGCCATTGTACAGAGCCTGTGGGCAAGAGAGACCCTCTTTTCTGCTGGCAGCTTAGCCATAGGAGATTAAGAATGGAACTAGAGAAACCTGTGTTTCCTCATTTACAAAACAATATATCCCTTTATTAATAAACCAGCTGACAAGTTCATGGGGAAATTGATAGTTTCCTTTGGCACAACTGGTGTTCTTAACATGTGTAGGCCTTAATGAAAAAATAAGGAATAGCTAGTTATAGTGGTCAAGTGCAGTTTTGTCATTAAATAAATTTTGACATATTGATTGCCTTGTGATAGTCTATGAAAAGTCCTAGGTACACTCGAATGCCTATCTTGAAAAATTAGTAAGTGGCAAGGATAGTGGAAAGTTGGTGGTTGCAAGGATAAGCCGTATGTAGCAGGTTGATGCAAAAGCTGTTACGTTCTGTATCTATTGATGAAGCAAAAGCTATTATGCTATATATCTATTGATAGATGCTGTATATCTACTGTGAAAATTAATTGAGTTTTAGTTATTTGAGCGAAGTCTGTAATTTTATGTGGCTTCTTTTTTTTTTTTTTTACCTTTTGACCCCCCCCTCCCCCCGCCTTATATGGCTCCTGATAGAACCATAGCGATGGTGGTGATATAAATGAAGAGTTCCTCCCTAGTTGAGTATTTTCTATTGAGTAGAGGAATATTTGAAATTTTCTAAGAGAATAGGTCTTAAATCAACATACATACACACAAGGGTAACTATGTAGAGGTATATAGCTATGATAAGTTACTTAGTTTGATGGTGATTTTTCCACTATATATATATGTATAATCATTAAGTTGTACACCTTAAATATATCATTTCTGTATGTCAGCAGTATCTCAATAAAGTTGTTAATATATACGTTAAGAAGTCTGCAGAAAAGAAGGGATTATAAGTCTTCATTCCACTAGAAGGCAGGCAAGATGCAATAGTTGCTTTCAGCTTGCCAAGTTGAATGCATAGGGCCTGAGACTTAACTTGGTCTTCAAGGATAATTTAATCGGTTAAGTTTTGCACCTGGGTTATAATGGAATTCACTGGTATTCTATTGTTTGGAAAATAAGAGTCTCTCATTAGGAATGAGCCCTAGAAAATGGGAAGGTTGTGGAGTGTGGAGCAAAAATATATTCTTCTGCAAATGAAAACATACAGCCTGCAGAATCCTTGGGGACCCTGGATAAGTTGCAGAATTTGGGTTGCACAATGATGTGAATGTACTTAATGCCACAGAACTGTACACGTAAAAATGGCAAAAATGGTACGTTTTATGTAATGTATATTTTACCACAAAAAAGGACGCGTAATTGACCATGACTCATTTTCAGAATGATTCTGTCTTAGGACGAAGGAGTAACGGGAGCCAGCTTGGAGGAGCTGAATCTGGGACCCTTGCTTGTGCCCGTGGGAAGAGTGAGTTCCCTTTGTTTCCCTGATTTGGAATAGCAGGAAGCGGGTAATTTAGGGTGGTGTTTTCTGTTATGTCGGTGTCAGAGTGGTATGAGGAATTGCTGGTTTTGTTTACAGACAAAGGAAATTTAACAAATTAATATCCCTGAGGAGCGTCTAGCCGCCTGCTGCTTCTCTCCAAATTTAGCCATGTGGATTGGGGGAGAGATGTTTCTGAATTCTGAGCTAAGTGTACTTCTTGGTTAATCTAGGTTAATGGCCAACCTAGGCTGTCCTGGAACCCAGTCCTATTTTGTTTTTGTGGAGGAACTTTTTCCACTTTGCATTCCATCTCACCAGCTCACAATTCATACTGAGCAGTGGAATTCATTGCTAGAGACTGTGTATAGTTTTCTGTTTTCACTCATCTTGGTTGTGCTCTCTGTGTTCAAATCATTCATTTATTTTTCGTATACACTCATCTCTACTATTCTAGGAGTTCTAAAGTACCTTGTTATATCCTTCTGCCTTCTTATTCTTTTACAGTCTTCTGTGAAATAGGTTGACACGATAGCCCGGTCATTTTTTGTTCACATTTAACAACTAGCAGAAAACTATTTCATTTCATTTTATTTTATTATTATTTTTTCCTGAAAGTAATTTCAGAAGAATTAAGAAATAGGACAGATGTTAGGAACGCTGTGAGGAAAATTCCTAGCCCTTCCTCGAGTGGAAGAGGAGCAAACATTGCTCCTGCTGGAACGAGTTACGATAAATACAAGCTTCCAGAAATGGTGGCGGTTGACTTCACACACTCCAGGGCCAAACCTTGTTCCCTCCTCAGGCGGTCAGTGCTTGTTCTACACGGCTTTGGGTTTTATAAATAGTAAACATTTTACATTATCTGGATACTCTGTAGAGATTGTCAACTTTTATTTTGCCGATTAAGGATGTTGAAAATACCATCTCTTAGCACCATCATTTCATAAAAGACATTTTCAAACCTATAAAAAGACATAATTTTAGAATAAAGGACAGTTACTTTCTTTTTTATTTATTTATTTTTTTCACATCTTTATTGGAGTATAATTGCTTTACAGTGGTGTGTTAGTTTCTGCTGTGTAACAAAGTGAATCAGCTATACATATACATACATCCCCATGTCCCCTCCCTCTTGTGTCTCCCTCCCACCCTCCCTATCCCACCCCTCTAGGTGGTCACAAAGCACCGAGCTGATCTCCCTGTGCTACGTGGAGGACAGTTACTTCAAATGGAATACATTTAGCTTTGTGTAAAATCCAATCGTGTCCTTCTTCTTCTTCTTATTTATTGTGCTTTAGATTGATTAAAAAACATACTTCATCCTGGGCCCGTATCAGTCGTCATATTGGAGTTTGAGAATCACTGGTGTATGTATGCCTGGGACTTTCGGCCAAAACACTCTCCTGGAGGAGTAGAAGAGAGAGAAGTTACATTCTCTACTACCCAAGTTATTAAACGAAAAGGCTTCGAAGATTTCCAAAAAACCCATGGTGGTCTAGTTGAGATGAAATTGTGTGATGTGCTCATGATCGGCGCATCAAAGGAAAACGCTTTGTTCGTGTGTTTTACGCTACTCTTGGCCTTGTACAGCTTTTCCAAGTGATTCTAGGAATGCTGCAAATTCCTTGTTATTTGAAACTTTGTTTTTCCAGATTTGACATTTTGAAATTGTTTTTATGTGACCTTTAGCTATAAAGTCTTCAATATTCAAAGATTGGCTTCCTGGAGATGGGTGGGGAGTGGGAGGGGGACAGATAATGAGTTTTTAAATTATTTTAGAGTTTCAGATACAGCCTGAAAAATTTTCAAGTAATTTCATTTGAATTAAATGCTAAGTCTAGTTTAGGTTTGAAGAATATAGTTAAGTGTTTCCTGGGGTTAACACTTTCTTGAG
Organism: Eschrichtius robustus; assembly: GCF_028021215.1. Lineage (NCBI taxonomy): Eukaryota > Metazoa > Chordata > Mammalia > Artiodactyla > Eschrichtiidae > Eschrichtius > Eschrichtius robustus. Next base: position 18,056,743 of record NC_090834.1, on the reverse strand, counting down.
AAAAACATGACACATAATTTGAGACACTGAGTTTAAACACTAAAAGATCTTTGGGAATGGAGAGTTACAGCCCCTTGATAAAAACAGTTCTAAAATTATATGGGAGGATGGTCATTGCTTTGGGAATTTCTTCTCTGAAAACAAACTACTTAAATGTAATGGCACATGTCCAAATACCTGGAGAAACCAGACGTTATTTAGTTGCTAATGAGACAATAACAATTTTATGAATAAGAATTCACTTTTTCACTTGTCATTTCAATACATATTTATTGGAGATTGTGGTTTGTGCTGTGTATTGTTTTAAAATGTGAGGGTCCAGCCAGGACTTAGACATATCCCTGCCCTCATAGAGTCTATGTTCTAGTGAGCAAGACAGAAAATACGTAAGTAAAAAGAAATTAATTGTGCTATTAAAAAGGTGCTGTGGTAAAGACAGATGGTGGTAGGGGCTGAGGAGGAGCAAGGGCTACTTTAATTAGAATGGCTGGTGCAGGTCGCCTTTATCAGGTAACATTTTCGCCTAGTCCAGAAAGACAAGAAGGAGGCCGTAGGAGGCATACAAGACTATGGCTTTGAGGTAGCAAAGAACTTGGTGTATTCTTGGAACTGTCTTTGAAAGTCAACTTCGATGGAGCTTAGTGAGCTAGGGGAGAAGGGACATTCTAGGCTCTTCTTAATAGGGCCCTAGCAAGTGCTGAGTGAATGAATGAGTGTAAGGTTTTTACAGCAAACCCTTATTGCAGACTAAAGGAGGGTCATCATGAGGGAAGGGTGGAGATCACTAGGGATGATGGTCAACTGGTCAACTCAGAGACTCTGGAGCAGGATGTCAGTAGGGTGCCCAAGCTTTAGGTTCCGTGTTCCGGGCCCAGAAATTCGATTTCATCAGTACATCAGCATTATACCAGTCCCTTAAGGAAGAACTTATTCCCAACAAACACACTAGGAACTGATGTGTAATTCTGAACGTTGATCAGTTTTCATGGGGGTTTCCTTTTCTAATGACTAAAATACCATGTTAACGTGTGCTGTATGGGGGCAGCCCTTTCTCCAGCATCAGGGCACTGGGAAAATGAGTTTGTAATCAGAAGCCTACTCAGTAAATTTAGAATAGGCTCAGGAAAGTCTCGAGGAATATTCTGTAGGGGTTCAATTGAGGCTTGATCATGAAATATCTTTGCTTCACAACGAAGAACACTGTTTAGATCTTTTTAGAATAGCACTGGATTTCTGTGTAACTTCTGGGTCACTGATTTGCTCCCTCTAGGCTTCCTTTCTTGTTTTGCACAGTCTTTCTTTTTCGTTCTGTATGTATTTTTTTTGTTTGTTTTGTATGTCAGTTTTTTTTCTGATTATAAAATAACAAGTGAATATTGTAGAAAATAACCACACTGTAAAGAGAAGACCACCACTGGTATATCGATGCCTGCCCTTTTTTCCTTTGTATTTATATATGTAGCAGGCTGCTCAGTGAGGCAGACTTTGAAATGTACTTCTCCTGCCGTAAATATTTAAAGTTGATAGCAGATTGTGTCAAAGGTGACAGCAAATCATCTTTGAACAGACTTCAGCTTTAGTAAGATCATCAGAATGCCTCTTGGTTTTACGATTGTAATATTCTTGTATTTTTTAATAACGTGAGAAAAGCAATCAGAATGCAAATAAGTCAAATGGAGATACAAAGTAATCTGTTTAATCATGTAAATGGTTCTCATTGAGGGAGGGTACATCTCAGCAGAACTTTATTTAAATTTTTTATAGAAAATTTAAGACATAGTACAAGTTAAAAGACTCGTATAATGAACCCCCATAGACTTTCATCCAGCTTGAACAGTTTGCTCTACTCTTATGTCATCTGTACCCCCATCTGTTCTCTTCCCTCACAGATTATTCTGTAGTAGTCCCCAAAGAGCATGTCATTTCTTTTGTAAATATTTCAGTATGCAGCTCTGTAAGGACTCTTTAAAAAATTAACACAAGAACTATGATATGATTACTATATCTAAAAATTTCAACAGTGATTTCTTAATATCATATAGCAAGTGTATGCTTCCCCATCTGTATTTCCCATTTAATTTGCGTTTGTATCTATTAAAAAAATTAAAACAATAACCATGATATGATTACCTAAAAATTTCAACAGTGATTTCTTAATATCATATAGCAAGTGTATGCTTCCCCATCTGTATTTCCCATTTAATTTTGCATTTGTATCCAGTGGGTGCCTGAGACTTAGGTTTGATTTTTTACTCTTTCCCTTTCCATACTCAAAATTCTTTGAAGATAGTTGCTGAGTGCAGCCCACATTCCAGGAGGGAGAGGATGAAGCTGTACCTTCTGGAGAAGGGGCTGGAATTCAGAGAATTATTTTGAAGTCAAATCATTTTTTTTTTCCTGGTAGTCTCCTTGGGTCTGGTAAAGAGTAGAAGACAAAAGAAAGGACTCAGCTGAATTAGATATTCCAGGAGAATGTAAGGGAAAAAAAAATGGCCAAAGGGAGCTCCCCTGGCTGATGAACTGAAGGAGCTCTGATGATGAATCTATAATTTTACGTTTTCTTTTTGTGTGTTGTAATTTATACTTTCCGTGAAATTTGTTAAATGCCTACTGTCTGGCATGAACGTTAGTTAGCAAAGGAAAATTGAGAGAAGTGAGCAGGTAAAGCTGTAGCAATAAGCTGGTCAGTGGTTCTCAGAGAGCAGCTGTAGAACAGCAGTCACCAGTGAAAGGTGACACGTGACAGTAACCAAAACATAGAAGTCCCTCACGGGAATCCTCTAACATACAGGAGGGACTTGAATTTCCTATCATAAAAGAAGGGGATTGATTTCCTTTCCTTAGATCTTAAGGAAAATATGACCCCAGAAGACTAGAAGGTTACTCATGATACATATATGTTTTCATAAAGCAAAATGGATATAACATGATGAATTGATTATAGGGATTACAGTGTGAAAGTCTTATTACATGGACCTCTCTTGGTTACAAAGTGATAGCGTTTTGGATATAACATAGAGCCTAATAGGAAAATAACTGTTGAGTAACTCATAGGAACACATTACTGTTTATTTGAATGGCTGGCCACTTAGGTTTTTATAAATTAAATTTAATTTTTTATTCTTTTGCTTATTCTTAGTGGCAGTGAATTGCTACCAAAATTGCTAGTTCAAGGCCAATAGTAAGAGAATTTTATTTTATTGATTTATTTTCTTAAATTTAAATTTAATTTAATTTTTATTTATTTATTTTTGGCTGCGTTGGGTCTTTGTTGCTGTGTGCGGGCTTCCTCTAGTTGCGGCGAGTGGGGGCTGCTCTTTGTTGCGGTGCGCGGGCTTCTCATTAAGGTGGCTTCTCTTGTGGAGCACAGGCTCTAGGCGCGCGGGCTTCAGTAGTTGTAGCACGTGGGCTCAGTAGTGGTGGCTCGCAGGCTCTAGAGCTCAGGCTCAGTAGTTGTGGCACACGGGCTTAGTTGCTCCGCGGCATGTGGGATCTTCCCGGACCAGGGCTCGAACCCGTGTCCCCTGCATTGGCAGGTGGATTCTTAACCACTGCGCCACCAGGGAAGCCTCCCAACCTTATTATTTTGTAGACCTTTGATAAAATGATTCTCAAATTTATGCTGAGGTTCAAAGGCCTAAGTACTGGCCCACTCTTCTTTTTTTTAAATTTAATTAATTAATTAATTAATTAATTAATTTATGGCTGTGTTGGGTCTTCGTTTCTGTGCGAGGGCTTTCTCTAGTTGCGGCAAGTGGAGGCCACTCTTCATCGCGGTGCGCGGGCCTCTCACTATCGCGGCCTCTCTTGTTGCGGAGCACAGGCTCCAGACGCGCAGGCTCAGCAATTGTGGCTCACGGGCCTAGTCGCTCCGCGGCATGTGGGATCTTCCCAGACCAGGGCTCGAACCCGTGTCCCCTGCATTGGCAGGCAGATTCTCAACCACTCTGCCACCAGGGAAGCCCCCTGGCCCACTCTTGAAGAAGAATGATAAGGTGGGGGAGTTAGCCCTCTTAGATATAATGACTGATAAAGCTACTGAGTTTAGTTGAGTGTGGTATTATTGTTGCAGGGATAGACAAATAGACCAAAAGAGCAGAATAGAGAATCCAGGAGCAGAACCACACTTTAAAAGACCCTTGATATCTAACAAGATGGCTTTCAAATCAGTTTGAAAGGATAGTTTTTTTCCTTCAGTAAATACTAATGGGACAATTGGGTGCCCATATTCTAATAAATGGAACAGGACCCCTACTTTATACCATACACAAATGAATTCCAGAAAAAATATCTTTGTATTTTCCACATAGGGAAGAATTTCCTAAATAAGACTACCCTCACGCGTGCATGCCAAAAGCAAAATAAAATAAAGTGCAGTCACATGTGTTTGTGTGCAGAAACACATACACATAGCATAAAAGAAAAGATTGTTAAAATGAATTTATTTTTGTGAAAGCTACCATAAAGACAGTAAAGACACAAGTCGCAAACTGGGTGAAGATAATTACAAATCATATAATTGACAAAAACTGATATCCAGTATATATAGAGAATTCCTACCAGATAAACAAAAATGAAAGAATCTAATAGAAAAATGAGAAAAACGTGAGAAAAGGTATTTCACAAAAGGGGAAATCTGAATGTCAATAAACATGATAATATGTTCAACTTCCTTATTAATTAGGAAATTCAGATTTAAAGTACAATAAAAAACATTCCTATGAGACTGGTAGTATTATAAAGTCTGATAATACCTGGGATTAAGAATGTGGTGCAGCTGGTAGTATTATAAAGTCTGATAATACCTGGGATTAAGAATGTGGTACAGCTGTAAGGATGTATACATGAAACATATAATGTTATAAACCAATGTTACCCCAATAAAAATGCATTTTATTATTTTTTAAAATTTAATTTTATTTTTTGGCTGCACCGCATGGCATTTGGAACTTCCTGGACCAGGGATTGAACCCGTGCCACCTGCAGTGGAAGCATGGAGTCTTAACCACTGGACCACCAGGGAAGTCCCAAAAATGCATTTTAAATAAATGAAACTGGGCAAAAAAGAATATGGTGCAATAGGAGCTCTCAAGCACTACTGGTGAGAATGTAAATTGGTTCAACTACTTTGGAGACTAATTTGGCATTACTTAGTAAATTTAAATATGTGCAAATCCTAAAATCCAGTGGTTCTACTTCTAGATTTTTAACCTAGAGAAAATCTTGCACGTATGCACCAGAAGACAAGTATAAGTGGTGCTTGTAAAAGCCCTAAAGTGGAAACGATCCAAATATTTATCATCAGTAGACTGTATGATTAATTGCGGTGTGTTTATATGATACTGCAGTGAATATAAGATCTATAGCTACATGCAGCAATATGGATGGGCTGAAAGACAGTGATGAGCAAAATAATCAGGCTACAAAAGAATACATGCAATATGATTCCATTTAGGTAGAGTTAAAGGAACAGCCAAAATTAAGCAGTGAAATATATACATACGTGGAACAACTATGAAGTCGGAATCAAGACAGTGGGCTACTTTCACAGGGGAGGGAGAGGATGTGATCGGAAGAGGGGCACACAGGAAGCTTCTAAGGTTTTGGCAATATTTTCTTTTTTATAAGATGTGTTTTTTGCCTAGGTGTTTGCTTTCTAAAAATGAATATTCTTTGAAAAATATGTATGTTTTATTTTCACCAGTATATATTTTACAATAAAAATACAATTAGAAAGTTAAATAGGAAAACTTTAACAAATGCATCACATATAGAAAGTACTCTACATTTTTTATTTATTATAGCTTTATTAGTTATTAATATCAAAATGTTTCCTTCTAAATACAGCTATAGCTGCATCTCACAAATTTTTCATGTAGTGCTTTTATCTAGCTTAAAGTCTTTTTAAAATTCGCTCATAATGTTCTCTTTAAAACAAATATTATTTAGTAGACTATAGTTTTTGGGTACATTGGATTGTTCAATCTCTCTCTCAGTGCTGCATTATAGAAAACAGTCTATGAAGGTAGTTTTTATTTTATTTTTTGACATTTATTGAATAAATTTATTTGTAGCTTGAAATAACAAACTGTACTTGGGTGAATAAAAATATCTTTTGAAGTTTCATGCAGTGAAAATAATTTTGGTATTGCAGTTCTGAAACTCTCTAGTCCATTCCCCTCTTTCCCCATGATAACCTTGATTTTAATATCTCTATTTTTGTTAAGCTGAGGTTTCTTAGTACCGTAACCATAATGATATTACAGAATAGACTATGATATTTTGTGTTTTAACGTATTATTTAGTGTCAATTTAGACTACCTTCAGCAATGTATGGGAGTGCCCATTTCCTTGTCCCTTGGTGAGTGGTATTGAATAATATCTTTCAAAAATAATTTTTGGCATTTGAATTATATATATCTTTCACTTATATTTTATTCTTTATATATCTTTCACTTATATTTTATTCTTTATAATTAAGGTTTAACTTTTTTATCCCTACATTGTCCAATTGTCATTCTGTGTGAATTGTTCATGTAATTTTGTATTGTAGAAGCAATGTTTTTCTTTTAATTAATTTTAAAAACCTATTTATGTATTTAGGATGATATCATCCCTTGTTGCAATCCCCCCCACCCAATTTGCTATTTGCTTTTTAATTTCAACTTATTCTTTTTACCTTTCTTTTCTTCCTCTTCTTCAGGAAAAAATATCCCCACATTTTTCATCTTATTTCATGTAGAGCAGTTTAGTCTTTTATTGCAGGGAGAAGATGATCATTTGGCAGAGATAATGTAGCCCAGATTGCAGAATTGAGTTGAAGGTTAAAGAATGTGAGCACTGATCCTCTCCAATTCTGTAAGTCAATGAATATCACATCTATTCAGACAGCTTCCAGATAATAGATAACTGAAATATAATCTTCCTTATGATACAGTAGTGACCTCAAATTTAAGCATGTCAAGAAAATATGACCTTCTGACTCCTTGACAAAATTTTATCTCAGGTGACTTCATAAATACACTGTGCACACTTTATCAAACAATCCCAGGGAAAACATCTCTGCTATCTATAGTGAAAGAATAACATTGACATTTGGCAAAGGTCAGAGCTTCAGAAATTTAACTTATTAATAAATCTGTGAACTGCTAGTATTTTTATATTGTTATAAAAGAAAACTGCAGGACTTTTTTTAAACATGTTTAATTCCTACCAAGAGTTTCTAAGCACATTGTTTTTCTACTAAAATCCAATCTGTTCCACATTTTTGACTGAGAAAAGCTAAATCTTTTCTCTTTGGAAAATAAAAAAGAGGCTTTTTTTTTTTTTTTGGGAGATATGTGTAGGATAGAGGTCTAGGAAATATGTAAAGTCTGCCACAGGCTTCCCCACATTCCCAAAACTGACTTAAGATGACCCCGAAAGAGGAGAAATCCGAGAGAGCCCTGGAAGTAGGGAAGAAAGCCACATGCCCCGATACTAGAGACCATCTTCTGTAATACAGGAGGAACTATGTTGAAAGAAAACATTAGAACTGGCCTGCAATATTGCTTTTTAAAAAATCATCAGTATCACGTGAAATGAAGGGAGATTATGGGAGAACCCTACTGAGAGCCCTCATTTAGAGGGGTGAGAGCTAGAGGTGAGGGCTGTGGGACAAAAAGTAAACACTGTGATATGAATCAACGGCATCTAAAGCAGTTAAACCAAGGGGCCCCAGGATAAGCATGGCAACATCAACATAGTAGTATGTGGGCAATGGGCTGCTTATTGATACAGCTGGACTTTTCCATAGTGTAGTGGCCCGTGGCCTTAGAAAGGAGGAAGGCCACAGCCAAAGCCACAGGACAATTATGTAACAAATACTTACATAGCCTTTATTATATTCCAGGCATTGTTTTAAATTAGTGGTTCTCAGCTGGGGGTGATTTTGTCCCCCAGGGGACATTTGGAAATCTCCTGAGATATTTTTGGTTGTCACAGCTGGGAAGAGGCTGCTACTAGCATCTAGTGGTAGACACCAAGGATTCTGCCCAACATGCTAAAGTGCACAGGACAGCCCTCACAGCAGAAAATTATCAGGACCAAAATGTCGATAGTGCCAAGATTGAAAAATCCTGGAAAATTTTAAATAATTTAACAAATGTTAACTCATTTAACCCTCATGGCAACCGTTAAGGCAGATAAGTAACTTGCCCAATGTCATCTATCTAATGGAGAGACCAGGCCAAAGGGAGATAAATGCAAGCATTAAAGAGAGGAGCAATTATATTAGTACTAGCCTAAATAAAATTTAAGCTAAGATGATTTATAGAGAGGATAATTTTTTTTTAAAGGAAAGGTATAATTCCCAATGACAATATTTTAGTCATGCAACTTTGAACACTAAATAATATGACACTGAAATATATAAAGCAAAAACTGCTGGACATGTAGGAAGTAAATGAAATATAGTAGTAGGTTTATTTTTTTTTTGTAAACAGCCTTATTGAAGTATAATTGACATACAGTAAACTGCACAAATTTAAAGCATATGATTTCATAAATTTTGATATGTCTATACCTGTGAAATCTTTATCACAATCAAGATAATGAACATGTCTATCACTCCAAGTTTTCTCCTTCCTTTATAATGTGTAATCCTTCCTTCCACTCACTTTCTGGTCCTTCCTCCAATCCTTGTCTACCTTTGATCTGCTTTCTGTCACTATAGTTTGCATATTCTGGAGTTTTATGTAAATGAACTCATACAATATATACTTTTTTGGGGGTTTTCTTTCACTCAGGATGTTTATTTCGTGACTTATCCATGTCATTGCATGTATCAACAGTTCATTCTTTTTACTGATAGATGGTATTCCATTGTGTGGATATAATACAATTTGTTTGTCCCATTCACCTTTTGATGGACATTTGGTTGTTTCCAGTTTTTGGCTTATTACAAATAAAGTTGCTATAAACATTCATGAACAAGTCTTTGTATGGACAGATGCTTTTGTTTCTCTTGGGTAAATATCTGGGAGTGAAATGGCTGGATCATATGGTAAGGATATGTTTAATATTTCAAGAAACTGCCAAGCTGTTTTTCAAAGTTATTGTTCCATATCACATTCGCACCAGCTGTGTAAGAGAGTTCCAGTTGCTCCACATCCTCTCCAATATTTGTTATGGTGAGTCTTTATAATTTTAGACATTCTAATAGGTGTGTTTGGGCTGCTATACAAAATACCATAGACTGGGTAGCTTATAAACAAAAGAAACTTACTTCTCACAGTTCTGGAGGAAGTCTAAGATCAAGTCTCCAGCAAGGTTGGGTTCCAGTGAGGACTTGCTTCCTGGTTCATAGATGACGGTATTTTCACTGTAATTTCACCTGGTGGAAGGGGCGAGGGAGTTCTCTGGGGTCTCAGAGCCCTATTCCCATTCATGAAAACTTTACCCTCATGACCTGAGCATCTCCCAAAGGCCCTACCTTCTAATACCATCACCTGGGGGTTAGGATTTCAATATATGAATATTGAGGGGACACAAACATTCAGAGCATAGCAGTAGTGGTATCTTGTGTTCTCTAATGTAAGTAATTAATGATATTGAATATCTTTCCCCGTGCTTATTTATCATCCATATATCTTCTTTTATGAAGTGTCTGTTCAGATCTTTTGTTGATGATATATATGAGAGACTGAGATTGATACAAGGAACTGGCTCAAGCAATTATGGAGAAAGAGGAATCCTGTGAGTGAAAGCTGGAGACCCAGGAAAGCCTGTGGTGTAGATCCAGTCCAGACCCACAGGCTTGAGAACCAGGGAGCCAGTGTTATTAAGTCCCAGTCAGTTTGTAGGCCCAAGAACCAGGGAAGTGATGGTGTAAGTCCCAGTAAGTTCTGAGTGCAGAGAAGACCAATGTCCCAGCTCAACAGTCAGGCAGAGAGCCAACTGTATCTTCCTATGACTTTTCATTTTATTCAGGTCCTCAATGGATTGGATGATGCCTGCCCACATTGGAGAGGGCAACTTGCTTTACTCAGGCTGCCAATTCAAATGCTAATCTCATCTAGGGACACCCAGAAATAATGGGACAGTGATTAAATCAGATTAGATTGGATCAAGTGTTTCTAGTTTACTTGCATCCTTACTGAGCAATTTCAGCTTTTCATTTTCTCAATATTTCCTTTTCCAGAATAGGGCCTTTGCCCCATCTTTGCAAAACCAAAGAGTGTTTTTGTCAAAACAGTGTGTTAAAAGTGAAGTAATCCTCTATTTCTGGAGAAATGGAAAAAGTTCTTACAGTTTTAAAATGGCAGATTTTCTTATTCCTAGTCCTTAGGGTTCCCTAAAAAATTGAAGTTTAATGTTATCGAGGGCACTCTATTACAGTGGGTAAAACATTATTATACATTTGAATTAAAAAAAAACAAATTTAAAAAACAAAAAAAAATTCCAATTTTTAAAAATTGTATATACAAACACAAAGGTTAGAAAACTGAAAGGGAAATTTCGTTACAGACTGTTAGAGCTATGTTTTGGTTTACAAAGCTTTGTTTTGTGTTAGGTGTACATTTCCTTTCTGAATTGTCTAGTTGGATGAAACTGTTAGAAAATGATTATTTTTGTCTTTATCGAAAGCACTCTTGAAATTAGACCTCAGTTTTTTGGGAAACCTTGATGTCTAGAATTGAGGAAATTTCCCGTTTAAAAACTCTTAAAGCTGGTCTACCTGGGTACAAATCCCATTTCTGCAACTAATTAATTGCATGACTTTGGACAAGTGCATAATTTTCTGTGGCTCAGTTTCTTCATCTATAAAATAGGGATAATTCTAATGACTAGAAGGTACCAGGTTGACAGAATATGCTGATGACTTTGTTAAGGAGTGTGTGTGTGTGTGTGTGTGTGTGTGAGTGAGAGAGAGAGAGAGAGAGGGAGAGAAAACACTAGCAAAGGAAATTGAAAAGGGTCAGCCTACATGGTAGGAGGAAACCAGGAAAGTGTCTTTAGAAACCAAACTAGTTTGTGATTAACTGAATTAAATTCTGCTGTCTAGTATATTAAGTAAGATTTACAGCTACTGTTGGATTTAGCCATTCAGCAGTGATTGGTGACTTTGAGGAGAGGAGTTTTGGTGGAGGAGTGTGGACAAAAGCTTGATTGGAATGGTTTCAAGAGAGAATGGAAGGAGAGAAATAGGAGCAAGAAGTATAGACATTAAAAAAATTAAGTTTTACATTAAAAGTGATAAACAGTATGTAACGTCTTTGAAATAATAGGTGACGTTTATTGAGCACTTACTGTGTGACAGACACTGTTTTAGGCACTTGTATTAACTTGTTTAATGAGGAATAAGAAATACAGCTGGTCCTTGGTTCGCATGATAGTGTAAGACCCCATGCACTAAAACCATGCAAAACAATCTTGAAAATCAGTGAGAAAGATTAAGATGTGAACTTTAACATTTTCGTCAAAACATTCTGTATTTTAACTAGCTCTAACTGTTGTTTGTTAATGTATTGGGAAATGAAAAAAATTAGTAAAACTAATATTTATAGTACATTGTAATTTGAAACATTAAAAACATTAAAGACGAAAGTGTTTGTTTCACTGTCACATACCAAGATTAGTTTGAGCAGTGCTTGCCTTCTCATCTGTGTTTGTAAATCAGCCTCCAACATTTTAGCTTTTCCTCTTTCAGTGTCGTGAAATATTTCCGAGAGTCGACTTAATGTGAAGTTTTTGCGGGTATTACTCCCTCTGGGATGTCTCATCCTTTTCATCATAACCACTTCCTCATTTATGTTTATAAATCCTCCTTCGCTAAGTCCCTCAGGCTGCATATCTGCCCCTCTGTGGGTCTGGGTCTGAGTGTGCCCTGCCTGAGCTTTTCTATTGCCAATATGCCAAAGTTAAAAAGAAAAAAGTATACTGAGACCAGGAGGGAGAAGTCAGTGGAGACAGGAGTACAGTGGGCAAGTATGGTACAAGTGGAAAAGACTGTTTTTTTTTTTCTTTCTGATTTTATTTATTTATTTATTTATTTTTGGCTGTGTTGGGTCTTTGTTGCTGCGTGCAGGCTTTCTCTAGCTGCGGCGAGCGGGGGCTGCTCTTCGTTGCAGTGCGTGGGCTTCTCATTGCGGTGGCTGCTCTTCGTTGCAGTGCGTGGGCTTCTCATTGCGGTGGCTGCTCTTGTTGCGGAGCATGGGCTCTAGGCACGCGGGTTTCAGTAGTTGTGGCATGTGGGCTCAGTCGCTGTGGCTCGTAGGCTCTAGAGCGCAGGCTCAGTAGTTGTGGTGCACGGGCTTATTTGCTCCGTGGCATGTGGGATCTTCCAGGCCCAGGGCTTGAACCTGTGTCCCCTGCATTGGCAGGCGGATTCTCGCCCACTGCGCCACCAGGGAAGCCCGAGAAGACTGGTTTTTAAGGGCAGGATATCTCACCCACACTCAGCTGTGCAGGGCCCTCCAGGTGCATAGGATCTGATGAAATGTTCAAGCAGCTTTAGCTTGCTTTCTCTGCTGGTAAACAACTTCTTGGACACAAATTCCCCACCTTTCATTTGGTCAGTCTTGCTGGTGATCGGTGCTGTTGGGGAAATAGAATTGAAAACAGCATCTCTTGCCACCGCAGGGAACTGCTCCGTAAAGGTTGAAGACGAAACAGTTTTATTATTGAATGAGGGTTTGAGCAGAATGGGATGCACGTCACAGGCAGTCAGCTAAAGAGAATGTAGAGGCAGAAGGAAATCTCACCCTCTCATATAGCCAGGCAGATAAAACGTACCTCTACACCATGTTCTCAAGATAAATGGTAACCAGTCCTCAGGTAAGAGGACGTGACAGCACCATTCGTCACGAATAGTCCCTCATAGATTCACTTGGTAATTGGGGTGACCATCTGTGTTTGTTAACTGTCTTCATCTGGAAGAATAATGAAGCTTCTCTTCTTTCTATGACAGTAGGTAGTTAGAATTTGGAGCCAGAGGACTAAGTTAAACTCTCATGGAGACTGGGAGACTGGGCTGTTCTTTCCCTTGATGTTTACATTGCAAAGAGGTGGCTCCTGGGTCCTTGAGAAAGACCTTCCGGAGTTGTAAAACTGGCAAGAAGCTTATTTAGCTTTTAAAAAGATTGACATACCTCTCAAAAGGACAGAGAAAGAATTTATAATTACAAGTTTTCTACAGGGAAATGGAGGGGGGAGGTGTCTTTCCCTATGTGCCATTACAGTACTTAGGATCAGAAAGTCTTTGAACGTAGTCCAAAGCTTATTTCTGTTCGTTTGATCTCATTGGAGACAGGAGAAGAGCTTGTTGTCAGCCTCCAAATAATTACTTTGATTTTGAAGATTATGCTCTCTCCTTTAGGCCACTAATTAATTACTCCAGTCATTGTTATCTGAGCCCTTTCTTTTCTTGGCCTGTGAACTATATCAACAAATGAAGATGTTTTCAGGCATGTTCAACTAACCATGCTAAAGAGAAAGTCCTTTACATTAAATTCTCTTTGATTTTGAGTGGCAATGAATATTAAACAGCAGGCGTGTGCCCCGCAGTCCTGCGCACTAGGGATAAACGGTAAACACGGCGGCTGCGGTGCTTTCCCTCCTGGATCTTACTCTCTGGCAGGGAATCAGTTTAACACGTAGAAATCAATGCCCTGAGTACAACTCCAGGGGAAGTACAGGGTGGATAGTGAATGAAGTGCCTGCCTTAGCCCGGGATCTCAAGAAGTCAGATTATGGAGGTCCTGTAAACTTTAGTGAGGACTTGGGATTAAGAATTCAGTGTCTTGGGCCTATCCCTAGAGATTTTGATTCTTTGGGTTTGGTGCAACTCAAGAGCCAATGGTTTTAAGGAGCTCTTCTGTAGGACTCTGGGGCAGTTCGTCCCAACATATCCCTTTGAGAGTCTCTGGACTTCATCGCCTTTGAAAATTTTAAAAGGCAGAGATTGACATAATTGAATTTGAATGGATTGGTGGAGGGAGGGGACAAGAATGGTAGGATGGTTAGGTGGCTACTGCAGTAGTCAAGGAAAGAATGATGGTGGCTTGGATTAGTGGGCATTTAGAGAAGTGGACAGTTTTGAGACATTTAGGAGGTAGAATAGGATTTTGTGATTGTTTAAATGTGAAAGGAGATTCTGAAGGAGAGGGAGGTATCAAGGATGACTCCCAGATTTCATATTCGAGACATGGGCAGGATGGTGATATCATTTCCTGAGATAATGAACATTGGAGGAAGAGCATTGGGACTGAGGGGTAGGGATGAGAAGTTCATTTTTTAGACACAGAGACAGCCACAGGGAGATGTTTAGGAGGCAGCTGAATGCAGCAGTCTGGAGCTCAGGAGCTCTGGGTGGTTCTATACTAGAGATGGGGAGTTGAGAGCAGTCAGCCGATAGATGGTAATTGAAAGGAATGGATGAAATCCTCCAAAGAAAGGCTGTAGATGAGAAGGGAAGAAGGTCTGGAACAAAGCATGAGCAATATCAGGATATATTTTGGTAGGAAGAGGATCCAGCAGTCGATGTTGAAAGGAATGGCTAAAGTGATGGGAGGGAAACTGGGAGAGTGTGGTATCCCTGTGGATATCTATGGAAGAGGCCCTTGGTGATTTTTCTATATTTGTAATTTGGCAAAAGCAAGTTAAAAAACATTTCAGTCTCATTTCCAATCATACGATCCGGAGGGTGGATATTCTCAGTGCCACATGCAATGGTTTTATCCCAGGCATCAGTCACATTCACAATGAGATCTTAAAACATACCCTTCAGGATAAGTGAGTTAATACAGCCACAGAAGTCACAAGTCTCTCTCCTTCCATATGCACATCATTGATGTCTTCCATCTCACTTTGGTGTCTGGACTTCTCAGGAGCAGACATTCAACGGCTTTTTTTTTTTTTTCCAATAAATTAATTTTATTTATTTATTTTTGGCTGCATTGGGTCTTCGTTGCTGCACATGGGCTTTCTCTAGTTGCGGCGAGCGGGGGCTACTCTTCGTTGCGGTGCATGGGCTTCTCACTGCAGTGGATTCTCTTGTTGCGGAGCATGGGCTCTAGGCGCGCGGGCTCAGTAGTTGTGGCTCGCGGGCTGTGGAGCGCAGGCTCAGTAGTTTTGACACACATGTGCTCCGCGGCATGTGGGATCTTCCCAGATCAGGGCTCGAACCCGTGTCCCCTGCATTGGCAGGCGGATTCTTAACCACTGCGCCACCAGGGAAGCCCTCAATGGCTTTTTGACCCTGTGAATGAAAACACTGATAGGAAATGATCTGAAGTTCCGGCCAAGGAGGGTGAGGATGACTGCATTGTTTGTTGCTCTCAGGTCAGTTTCTGGGTGATGTGTTTATCTTTCACTGAGAAAAAATTCAGGGTGATAAAGTCCTTATCTTTTCCACTGAATGTGAATGTTTTTTCTGCATCTAGAAGTACATGTTTCTCTTCTTTCTTTAAAAAAATATTTTTTATAAGTCTGCCTGACCCAAAGCTCTCAACCAGGCCCACCACTTGCTCTGGTACAGCCCACCAGCCAGGAATGGTTTTTATATTTTTGAATTGTTTTGTTTTAAGGGATTACATAAATACCTACATAACCTTGATTTTGCCTCTTGGCCCACAAAATCTAAAATGTTAACTATTTAGCCTTTTATGGAAACATTTTGCAATCCCTGATCTTAACTACCAAAGACTGAAAAAAAATCTTTTCACTCAAATGGGAAAGGCAACTAGGCCAGTGGTTCTCAAACTTTAGCATAGGTCAGAATCACCTGGAAGGCTTGTTCCAGTACAGATTGCTGGGCTCCATTCCCAGTGTCTGGAGTGGGACAAGAGAAATGACATTTCTTTCTTTCTTTTTTAAATCGATTTTTTAATTGTGTTATATTTGACATATAACATTATATTAGTTTTAGGTGTGCAGCATAATGATTTGATATTTGTATATATGGCAAAATGATCACTGCAATAAGTCTAGTTAACATCTGTGCCGATACACAGTTACAAAATTTTTTTTCTTATGATGAGAAATTTTAAGATCTATTCTCTTAGCAACTTTCAAATATGCAATATATCAATAGTATTACTATTAACTATAGTCACTGTGGTATGCATTATACCCCCATGACTTATTTACTGTATAACTGGAAGTTTGTACCTTTTGACCCCCCTCACCCATTTTTCCCAACCCCTCCCCCCTCCCCCCACTTCTGGCAACTACCAATCTGCTCTCTGTATCTATAAATGAGCTCAGGTTTTTTTTTTTTTTTCTTGTTTTGCTTTTGTATTATACATATAAGTGAGATCATATAGTATTTGTCTTTCTTTGTCTCACTTATTTCACTTAGCATAATACCCTCAAGGTCCATCTATATTGTCACAAATGGCAAGATTTCATTCTTTTTTATGGCTGAAAAATATTCCATTATATATATATACCACATCTTCTTTATCCATTCATTTGTTGGTGGACACTTAGGTTGTTTCCATGTCTTGGCTATTGTAAATAATGCTGCAGTGACCATAGAGGTGCATACCTCTCCTCGAATTAGTGTTTTTGTTTTCTTTGGATAAATACCCAGAAGTGGAATTGCTGGATGATATGGTAGCTCTACTGGTTTTTTTTTTTGGCTGCACCATGCGGCATGTGGGATCTTAGTTCCCTGACCAGGGATCAAACAGGGATCGAACCCAGGCCCCCTGCAGTGGAAGTGCAGAGTCTTAACAGCTGGACCACCAGGGAAGTCCCTGTAGTTCTATTTTTAATTTTTTTTTTTTTTTGGCCACGTTGCACGGCTTGTGGGATCTTAGTTCCCCTACCAGGGATCGAACCCGTGCCCTTGACAGTGAAAGAGCAGAGTCCTAACCACTGGACTGCCAGGGAATTCCCCATTTTTAATTTTTTGAGGAACCTCCAGTTACATTCCCACCAACAGTGCACAAGTGTTCCCTTTTCTCCACATCCTTGCCAATGCTTGTTATTTCTTGTCTTCTTGATAATAGCTATTCTAATAGGTGTGAGGTGGTATCTTATGGTGGTTTTCATTTGCATTTTCCTGATCATTAGTGCTGTTCAGCACCTGTAGGCCATCTCTGAGTTGTCTTTGGGAAAGTGTCTATTCAGATTCTCTGCCCATTTTCTAACCAGGTTGTTTCTTTTTTTTCTTTTTCTTTTCTTTTTTTCTTTTTGCTTTTGAGTTGTATGAGTTCTTTATGTATTTTGGTATTAGCTCCTTATCAGAAGTACACGCTTCATTTATTGTTTTTAATAAATTTATTTATTTATTTTTGGCTGCGTTGGGTCTTCGTTGCTGCGCACGGGCTTTCTCTAGTTGCGGTGAGTGGGGGCTACTCTTCGTTGCGGTGCGTGGGCTTCTCATTGCAGTGGCTTCTCTTGTTGCGGAGCACGGGCTCTAGGCGCATGGGCTTCAGTAGTGGCACACGGGCTTCAGTAGTTGTGCCTTGCGGACTCTAGAGTACAGGCTCAGCGGTTGTGGCTCACAGGTTTAGTTGCTCTGTGGCATGTGAGATCTTCCCAGACCAGGGCTCGAACCTGTGTCCCCTGCATTGGCAGGCAGATTCTTAACCACTGCACCACCAGGGAAGTCCCTACATGTTTCTTAAGTAATCCACTTCCATGATGGTAGAAACACACACACACACCTGTTACTGATGGTAAATAAACCATAGTTGTTTTTTTTTTTATTTTAAAGAAAAGAATAGAATTTGTCACTTTAAAACGTTTGACTGTAGTAGCCATATATCTGCCAAGTCTAACTTTCTCAAGCAACTAGTCCCCCCCTCATCCCACCAGGTGAGCTATCATTCTGTCAACCTGTCAGGCCTGGTGCCCTGTCTTTCCACCACATGGGTTGTGGACACATGGCTAGGGGTCCCCTGGGCCAAGTGATTGGTTTAGGGATAGGCACATGGCCCATACAGATTTCTGCCCGGAATAGGTACCTGGATGTTAGGGGAGGAAAATCCTCTGTTCCTGTTGCAGTTGCTGAGCTAGAAGGATGTGCCTCTGCGTCTTTGGGCAGCCGCCTTTCTTTCTGCATGGTGAAGGGCTTCTCTGAAGAAGGAAACCAGCCCATAACCAGAAGCAAAGTTGAGAGATGAGCTCCGGTGACACAGTGTGATTGGTGGATCCAGCTCTCACTTTGCATCCTTGTATCCCACTTAAGGTGATAATACCCTTTCTTACTTAAACTGATTGGCGGTAGACTGTTGTCATTAACAACTGAGAGAGTCGTAATTAATCCAGTGACCCAGTGGTTAAAGTATTCACTCTAATGTTTTCGGAGATATTTATTAAACATCCTTTATGGGCCTGAAGCCCACTACCCTCTTCCTCTATCCTTACCATAACAACAACAAAAAAGGGGTCATCAAATTGTGACTTGTTAATTTTAAGTCAGTTAAGAACAGTATTCTCCCTTTCAGGGAAATAAATGATTTTTCTTACAGCAAGAGAAGAGAATATACAGTAGTTGCTAATTTTTTTGAGAAATCTCTCTCTAGAAATGATGCTTGCTTGCTGTTTTAATGTTTAAGTAGAGGATCAGAGAGGGACTCTGCCCACTGAACTTGCCTCAGTGAGGTTCTGGAGTTATGATTGGGTTCACCAAGGACCACTTATTTCTACCCCAGGGCCTAAGCAAAAATAGTCAGAAACTTCGCCCTATTGTGTGCACAGAACTTGGATGTCTAACCCTTGGTACTAAGTGAGTTCCCAGCTTACAGTGGGGGTGGGATGATGGTGTCACACTGTGGCAGATGGCTGAAAATTGCGAAGTAATATTTAATGTTGCTTAGTCCTGCCTTGGAAATGAGTGAACAGAGACCTTTGATTGGTGTCCTGAAATTTCCATCTCATTGCTTAACAAATTTCAAAGTTAGCCCAGCACAGAAAAGGAACTCATCCCAGATTTTGGTAAGGTTTTAAAACACATGATAAGATAATCAAATTTTGAGCATGTTGCCTAAAAAGGGCAGAACTCTAGCTTGGATGAATTAAAACTGCAATGACAGAATTTTTGTGAAGAGGAAGAATATTTTTAATATTCCTTGTGACAGGAGAAGTGAAATTTTAAAAGTAACTCACAAGTCGAAAAGGCGGATGAGCCCAAATAAGACCATTAGCATAGGAAGATCACATTTAAAGAGATTCAAAAAATGATGCTTGAATTTTAAAATTAAGATAGAAGAAACGTACTTTCAGAAACTGTTGGAAAGTAGTCAATCCTGTGGTGTAGAGGTATAAGTCAGTTTTCCTTTCAAAGAGTCGTTGATGACATTTAATTTTCTGTTTGCAAATTTCTGAAATCCGTCCTCCTTCCAAAGGGCAACCACTGGGAGGTGAGAACTTATCTCAATCTTTTGTTTCCCTCCATCTTTTCACTCTCTGGTAAAACAAATACCCCTCATAAGCAGTATTTAGCCCTGCTGTTTTTGTTACAGACCTTCCTGTACACTTGCAAGGATCAGAAACGTCAGCCGTATATTTCTCCTACCTCGGCACGTGGAGGAACGTAGCGCAGCTACTATGTTAAGGATGGCTATGCGCAGGTTTCAGCTGAAAGACATTAAAATATCTCTCAGTTTGTGCTCATTGGCAAGTGGTGGTTGCATGCCTGCTCGTTCCTCACCCATTTATCAAGCGCCTGCACCATAGCTCTGCAAGGCTCAGGAGACACAGAGATGAAAAAAATATCTCCTGCGCTTAAGTAGCCTACAGCCTAGTGTGAATCCAAATATGAAAGGCAACACTATACAGACTCTTCACCATTGACTCTGAGGTTAGGGGAGCAGCCTTTAGCTCTGAAACAAGGCAGTTAACTGACCTGGACACTCAAGACACTTGCCTTGTCAATATTGTGACTCAATGAACTGAGTTAAGCAACTAGAGTTGTCTTTGAAGTGTAGACATTACCTAAGTTCTCATGAAAAGATTTCAGACAGTAACTCCCAGGAAATCTCCTCCTTACAAACAGAGGAATCAACACATGCTGATTATTTAGGATGCTGGAGCGTTTTCCATTAGTTTTAACTGTACTTCGAACATTTACAAATCTTCTTTCTCCCTTCCATCCTCCCTACATAACAGCAAATTACATTTCTTTAGTTATTCATCCCTGTTGAAAGCAGGTGCAAGGTGCCTTAGCTAATAGTCTACAACTACAAAGGTCTTGTACAACTATCTTCCCCCCATAATGCACACCAAATACTCTCACGTTGTCCAGTCTGTCATTCCCATACCTTCCACCCTTGTACGTTGAATCCTTGTACACTTAGACGTGGGCTGTCCAGCACTCCTCTGCATGTGTGTCATTTTTTAAGAAGCTTCTTTCAGACGTGGTACATATATACAATGGAATACTACTCAGCCATAAAAATGAATGAAATAACGCCGTTTGCGGCAACATGGATGGAACTAAAGATTATTATACTAAGTAAAGTAAGTCAGAAAGAGAAGACAAATACCATATGATATCACTTATATGTGGAATCTAAAATACGACACAAATGAACTTTTATGAAATAGAAACAGACTCACAGACATAGACAATAGACTTGTTGTTGCCGAGGGGAGGGGTTGGGGAAGGGATGGAGTGGGAGTTTGGGATTAGCAGATGCAAACTATTATATATAGAATGGATAAACAACAAGGTCCTACCGTATTGCCCAGGGAACTATTAATATATTCAATATCCTGTGATAAACCATAATGGAAAAGAATATAAAAAATGTATATATATGTATAACCAAATCACTTTGCTGTACAGCAGAAGTTAACACAACATTGTAAATCAACTATATTTCAATAAAAAAAATAAATAAGAAGCTTCTTTCCAGTAGGAAGTGTGGTTGTCTTACGAGAACTGAGCATGTACAATCCTCAAGGATTTTTCAGCATTCTTTCTTGGGCTCCTACCCATTCACTGAGCCAGTTGTTAGTGGTAATCTCGCATTGCTAGATTATAATAGTTAGGTTCCTCTCACTGTTCCCAATGTCAAGCTACCAGTAATTTTACTCCTTCCTATAGTTTGTCTTTCTTTCACCAAGTTTCTATTCATAAAACCTTGCTGAACTTACTTTATATTCTGTTACCTTTTTATTTCATTTCCCACTACCCTAATCTATGTATTCCCTAATTGGTATATTCCCTGTTTTCCATAGTAATACAAGCAAGAGTAAGGTTTACATTTTCAATAAGTAGATTTGTTAAAATGGTTTGAAAATTATTCAAGAGATAGAAGCTGGCGTATCTTGAGGCAGACTGCCTTGGTTCAAACCCCAGTTCTGCCTCTTGCTGGTTGGGTTAGTCATTTATTCTGTTTCTTTAAACATCCAAAGAGTGAGTGTAATAGTGGTACACAGGTTGTATTGAGAGGGTTCTGGCTTTGGGTTCAAATCTTCACTGTCACTTATTTGCTGTCTAATGTTGGTCAAATTTACTTAACCTTTCTAAGTCACAATGTGCTCTTCTGCAGTTCAAGGATAATGATAGCACCTGCCTCTTGGGATTATTGTATGGAATATGATACGCATGTAAAGCATTTAGCACAGTGCCTGGCACACTTTAAGTGCAGAAAAACATGTTAGATATTCTTAGGAAAAACACGCAGCAGGGCCAAAGCTGATAAACTAAAACTCAGATATGTAAAATAGTATAGCTTTCTAACTTTTCTGTGACTGGCTGAATATTGTTTCTGCTGTTGAGGGGACAAAAGTCAAATTTCCCATCACAGGTCAATGTCTCTTCTAGTATCTTTCAGATAAATGGTATCTTTCAGATTATTTCCCCATTTTGTTGGTAAATGGACAGTCTTGGAGGATTCCTCTCCCTGCCATATTCCTCTTGATTGCCCTGTCTTCCTCATTCTTTACCTCTATCTGGGCACAGAGACACTTACATGACCTCCTGGTAGAAGGAAAGATTTCTATCCTAAGAAAGGGCTTTCTCTGCTGGTTCCCACTGAACTCTGATCCATGTGTAATTTGTGCCACGTCCTCTCTGAGAGTCTGCTTCTGTCTTTTCTGCAGCTGTTGTTGATGCCTTTGTGGCCGATGTAGCTTGTGTTTTCTAGTCAAGGGAAATGCAAGATGACGCACTGATTCCTGAGCTCCCACTTGACTCCTACTGACGCTGATGCCCTTATGTGACCCAGCAACATTGCTCCCCTCTCCCCTCCCCTTTCATTTTCACTCTATTATATGTTGGCACAAGGTACCTGCAAGCCATTCTTTTATCAAAGTTCCAAATGGAAAAGGAAATTCAAGTCTCCCCTTTGCTTTTGGCATGACCTCAAACTATCTGGAGTATTTTTATTGCAAACCTTACCCAAGGTTTGACAGTGGGAGGTATGGGAGGCAGGGGGACAGAATTGAGGACTCTCCTTGATAACTTCTCTCTCTCTCCTCTCCCAGCTTCTTTTCCCAGTGGCCAAACGGCTTTCTACTTTTCCTCTGTTTGTGATGGGAATGCCATGCATATCTTCTTTCTTGCCTGTTCTATGGATTTTGTAAAGCTCTGATCAAGTTGGCCAGATTTGACTCTCTTGATATATGAAAGATATTAAATACACTTTTGAGGTATTGTCCCCTCAAAAAACAAACAAGCAGACCTAGCTTTCAGATCTTTTCTTGTTCCTATGTGCTAGAATTCTGGTTTGAAGATCAAACCTGAGCAATACTTCTCTGTCTCCCCAAAATGTTGAATGAATGCTGTTGATTAGGCAGGATAACACAACATATGGGAAATGAAACTTACATCAGTTTAATATTTCAAAAATATCATCCTTATTATTTCTGTTTGTTATAGAAAGGGATCATCACAAAGTAGAAAAAATTCATTTGTAATCCCATCTACAGGAAATAATCACAGTTAATAATGTTTTCTAGCTGGGTGCTAACTGAGTGACTTAGAGCAAGTTACTTTACTATCTGATGCTCAACTTCCTTCTTGGCTAAATGGGAACAACTCCTTCTCTTCCTCCCACAGAGGGTTGTTTTGATTCAAGATGGCATTTTTCTCACAGAGGGAAATTATTATATACAATTGGTTCTGATTCTTTCTTCCTGTTCCTGTTGTAATACTCTATTATTGTAATTTATGTATCTTTATAGTACATTTTAATACTTGGCAAAACAAATATTATACATCTTTTATTATTATCTTATGACACATCTTTTAAAATAATTTCTGCCAATTATAACTTGTTTATTCTTTTAAATGAACATTGGAATTATTGTGTTAACTTCTTAAACACTTTATTGGTATTTTCATTAAGATTACCTTAATGTTTATGATATTAAACATTCAAATAAACAGATTTTCTTTTCTGGACCTTGGTAAAGTTTGGTAGTTTTCTTCATATAAGGTGTTTCACATTTCTTATTAAGAAGTTTCCTAGGCCTTTTATATTTCTGATTGTTGTTTAAAATGGGACTTTTTCCTGTTAAATGTCTTAACTGATTACTGGTGGTATATAGAAAAAAATATTGTTGACTTTTGTATATATGTATATATTTTTAACATCTTTATTGGAGTATAATTGCTTTACAATAGTGTGTTAGTTTCTGCTGTATAAGGAAAGTGAATCAGCTATACGTATACATATATCCCCATTTCTCCTCACTCTTGCGTCTCCCTCCCACCCTCCCTATCCCACCCCTCTAGGTGGTCACAAAGCACCGAGCTGAACTCCCTGTGCTATGCGGCTGCTTCCCACTAGCTATCTATTTTACATTTGGGAGTGTATATATGTCCATGCCACTCTCTCACGTCGTCTCAGCTTACCCTTCCCCCTCCCCGTGTCCTCAAGTCCATTCTCTACATTTGTGTCTTTATTCCTGTCCTGCACCTAGGTTCACCAGAACCATTTTTTTTTTTTTTTTTTAAGATTCCATATATATGTGTTAGCATACGGTATTTGTTTTTCTCTTTCTGACTTACTTCACTCTGTATGACTGTCTCTAGGTCCATCCACCTCACTACAAATAACTCAATTTCGTTTCTTTCTTTGGCTGAGTAATATTCCATGTATATATGTGCCACATCTTCTTTATCCATTCGTCTGTTGATGGACACTTTGGTTGCTTCCGTGTCCTGGCTATTGTAAATAGTGCTGCAATGAACATTGTGGTACATGACGCTTTGAATTATGATTTTCTCAGGGTACATGCCAAGTAGTGGGATTGCTGGGTCATATGGTAGTTCTATTTTTACTTTTTTAAGGAACCTCCATACTGTTCTCCATAGTGGCTGTATCAATTTACATTCCCACCAACAGTGCAAGAGGGTTCCCTTTTCTCCACACCTTCTCCAGCATTTATTGTTTGTAGATTTTTTGATGATGGCCATTCTGAGTGGTGTGAGGTGATATCTCATTGTAGTTTTGATTTGCATTTCTCTAATGATTAGTGATGTTGAGCATCCTTTCATGTGTTTGTTGGCAATCTGTATATCTTCTTTGGAGAAATGTCTATTTAGGTCTTCTGCCCATTTTTGGATTGGGTTGTTTTTTTGATATTGAGCTGCATGAGCTGCTTGTATATTTTGGAGATTAATCCTTTGTCAGTTGCTTCATTTGCAAATATTTTCTCCCATTCTGAGGGTTGTCTTCTTGTCTTGTTTATGCTTTCCTTTGCTGTGCAAAAGCTTTTAAGTTTCATTAGGTCCCATTTGTTTACTCTTGATTTTATTTCCATTACTCTAGGAGGTGGGTCAAAAAGGATCTTGCTGTGATTTATGTCATAGAGTGTTCTGCCTATGTTTTCCTCTAAGAGTTTTATAGTGTCTGGCCTTACATTTAGGTCTTTAATCCATTTTGAGTTTATTTTTGTGTATGGTGTTAGGGAGTGTTCTAATTTCATTCTTTTACATGTAGCTGTCCAGTTCTCCCAGCACCACTTATTGAAGAGGCTGTCTTTTCTCCATTGTATACTCTTGCCTCCTTTATCAAAGATAAGGTGACCGTATGTGGGTGGGTTTATCTCTGGGCTTTCTATCCTGTTCCATTGATCTATATTTCTGTTTGTGTGCCAGTATCATACTGTCTTGATTACTGTAGCTTTGTATTATAGTCTGAAGTCAGGGAGCCTGATTCCTCCAGCTCCGTTTTTCTTTCTCAAGATTGCTTTGGCTATTCGGGGTCTTTTGTGTTTACATACAAATTGTGAAATTTTTTGTTCTAGTTCTGTGAAAAATGCCAGTGGTAGTTTGATAGGGATTGCATTGAATCTGTAGATTGCTTTGGGTAGTATAGTCGTTTTCAGAATGTTGATTCTTCCAATCCAAGAACATGGTATCTCTCTCCATCTATTTGTATCATCTTTAATTTCTTTCATCAGTGTGTTATAGTTTTCTGCATACAGGTCTTTTGTCTCCTTAGGTAGGTTTATTCCTAGGTATTTTATTCTTTTTGTTGCAGTGGTAAATGGGAGTGTTTCCTTAATTTCTCTTTCAGATTTTTCATCATTAGTGTATAGGAATGCAAGAGATTTCTGTGCATTAATTTTGTATCCTGCTACTTTACCAAATTCATTGATTAGCTGTAGTAGTTTTCTGGTAGCATCTTTGGATTCTCTATGTATAGTATCATGTCATCTGCAAACAGTGACAGTTTTACTTCTTCTTTTCTGATTTGGACTCCTTTTATTTCTTTTTCTTCTCTGATTGCTGTGGCTAAAACTTCCAAAACTATGTTGAGTAATAGTGGTGAGGGTGGGCAACCTTGTCTTGTTCCTGATCTTAGTGGAAATGGTTTCATTTTTTCACCATTGAGAACGATGTTGGCTGTGGGTTTGTCATATATGGCCTTTATTATGTTGAGGTAAGTTCCCTCTATGCCTACTTTCTGGAGGGTGTTGAATTTTGTCGAAAGCTTTTTCTGCATCTATTGAGATGATCATATGGTTTTTATCCTTCAGTTTGTTAATATGGTGTATCACATTGATGGATTTGCATGTACTGAATAATCCTTGCATTCCTGGGATAAACCCCACTTGATCATGGTGTATGATCCCTTTAATGTGCTGTTGGATTCTGTTTGCTAGTATTTTGTTGAGGATTTTTGCATCTATATTCATCAGTGATATTGGCCTGTAGCTTTCTTTTTCTGTGACATCTTTGTCTGGTTTTGGTATCAGGGTGATGGTGCCTCGTAGAATGAGTTGGGGAGTGTTCCTCCCTCTGCAATATTTTGGAAGAGTTTGAGAAGGATAGTTGTTAGCTCTTCTCTAAATGTTTGGTAGAATTCACCTGTGAATCCATCTGGTCCTGGGCTTTTGTTTGCTGGAAGATTTTTAGTCACGGTTTCAATTTCAGTGCTTGTGATAGGTCTGTTTATATTTTCTATTTCTTCCTGGTTAGGTCTTGGGAGGTTGTGCTTTTCTAAGAATTTGTCCATTTCTTCCAGGTTTTTCATTTTATTGGCATATAGTTGCTTTTAGTAACCTCTCATGATCCTTTGTATTTCTGCCATGTCAATTCTTATGTCTCCTTTTTCATTTCTAATTCTATTGATTTGAGTCCTCTCCCTTTTTTTCTTGATGAGTCTGGCTAATGGTTTATCAATTTTGTTTATCTTCTCAAAAACCAGGTTTTAGTTTTACTGATCTTTGCTATCGTTCCCTTCATTTCTTTTTCATTTATTTCTGATCTGATCTTTATGATTTCTTTCCTTCTGCTAAATTTGGGGTTTTTTTGTTCTTCTTTCTCTGACTGCTTTAGGTGTAAGGTTAGGTTGTTTATTTGAGATGTTTCTTGTTTCTTGAGGTAGGATTGTATTGCTATAAACTTCCCTCTTAGAGCTGCTTTTGCTGCATCCTAAAAGGTTTTGGGTTGTTGTGTTTTCATTGTTATTTGTTTCTAGGTATTTTTTGATTTCCTCTTTGATTTCTTCAGTGATCTCTTGGTTATTTAGTAGTGTATTGTTTAGCCTCCATGTGTTTGTATTTTTTACAGATTTTTTCCTGTAATCGATATCTGGTCTCATAGCGTTGTGGTCGGAAAAGATACTTGATACGATTTCAATTTTCTTAAATTTACCGAGGCTTGATTTGTGACCCAAGATATGATCTATCCTGGAGAATGTTGCATGAGCACTTGAGAAGAAAGTGTATTCTGTTGTTTTTGGATGGAATGTCCTATAAGTATCAATTAAGTTCATCTTGTTTTATGTATCATTTAAAGCTTGTGTTTCCTTATTTATTTTCATTTTGGATGATCTGTCCATTGGTGAAAGTGGGGTGTTGAAGTCCCCTAGTATGATTGGGTTACTGTCGATTTCCCCTTTTATGGCTGTTAGCATTTGCCTTATGTATTGAGGTTCTCCTATGTTGGTGCATAAATATTTACAATTGTTATATCTTCTTCTTGGATTGATCCCTTGATCAGTATGTAGTGTCCTTCTTTGTCTCTTATAATAGTCTTTATTTTAAAGTCTATTTTGTCTGATATGAGCATTGCTACTCCAGCTTTCTTTTGATTTCCATTTGCATGGAATATCTTTTTCCATCCCCTCACTTTCAGTCTGTATGTGTCTCTAGGTCTGAAGTGGGTCTCTTGTAAACAGCATATATACGGGTCTTGTTTTTGTATACATTCAGCCAGTCTATGTGTCGTTTGGTGGGAGCATTTAATCCATTTACATTTAAGGTAATTATCGATATGTATGTTCCTATTACCATTTTCTTAATTGTTTTGGCTTTGTTATTGCAGGTCTTTTCCTTGTCTTGTGTTTCCTGCCTAGAGAAGTTCCTTTAGCTTTTGTTGTAAAGCTGGTTTGGTGGTGCTGAATTCTCTTAGCTTTTGCTTGTCTGTAAACGTTTTAATTTCTCCGTCGAATCTGAATGAGATCCTTGCTGGGTAGAGTAATCTTGGTTGTAGGTTTTTCCCTTTCATCAGTTTAAATATGTCCTGCCACTCCCTTCTGGCTTGCAGAGTTTCTGCTGAAAGATCAGCTGATAACCTTATGGGGATTCCCTTGTATGTTATTTGTTGCTTTTCCCTTCCTGCTTTTAATATTTTTTCTTTGAATTTAATTTTTGGTAGTTTGATTAATATGTGTCTTGGTGTGTTTCTCCTTGGATTTATCCTGTATGGGACTCTTTGTTCTTCCTGGGCTTGAGTGAATACTTCCTTTCCCATATTAGGGATGTTTTCAACTATAATCTCATCAAATATTTTCTCAGTCTCTTTCTTTTTCTCTTCTTCTTCTGGGACCCCTATAATTCAAATGTTGTTGCATTTAATGTTGTCCCAGAGGTCTCTGAGACTGTCCTCAATTCTTTTCATTCTTTTTTCTTTATTCTGCTCTGTGGTAGTTATTTCCACTATTTTATCTTCCAGGTCACTTATCCGTTCTTCTGCCTCAGTTATTCTGCTATTGCTTCCTTCTGGAGAATTTTTAATTTCATTTATTGTGCTGTTCATCATTGTTTGTTTGCTCTTTAGTTCTTCTAGGTCCTTGTTAAACCTTTCTTTTATTTCCTCCATTCTATTTCCAAGATTTTGTATCATCTTTACTATCATTACTCTGAATTCTTTTTCAGGTAGACTGCCTATTGCCTCTTCATTTGTTTGGTCTGATGGGTTTTCACCTTGCTCCTTCATCTGCTGTGTGTTTCTCTGTCTTCTCATTTTGCTTAACTTAGTGTGTTTGGGGTCTCCTTTTGGCAGGCTGCAGGTTCTTAGTTCCCATTGTTTTTGGTGTCTGCCCCTAGTGGCTAAGGTTGATTCAGTGGGGTGTGTCGGCTCCCTGATGGAGAGGAGTAGTGCCTGTGTTCTGGTGGATGAGGCTGGATCTTGTCTTTCTGGTGGGCAGGACCCTGTCCAGTGATGTGTTTTGGGGTGTTTGTGACCTTATTATGATTTTTGGTAGCCTCTATGCTAATGGGTGGGGTTGTGTTCCTGTCTTGCTAGTTGTTTGGCATAGGGTGTCCAGCACTGTAGCTTGCCGGTTGTTGAGTAGAGCTGGGTCTTAGCGTTGAGATGGAGATCTCTGGGAGAGCTTTTGCTGTTTGATATTACATGGTGCTGGGAGGTCTCTTGTGGACCAGTGTCCTGTACTCGGCTCTCCCACCTTGGAGGCTCAGGCCTGACACCTGGCCGGAGCACCAAGACCCTGTCAGCCACTCGGCCAGGTACGTGGAGAGTTTCTTGCCTTTTGGGAAGTCTGAGGTTTTCTGCCAGCATTCAGTAGGTGTTCTGTAGGAGTTGTTCCACATGTAGATGTATTTCTGATGTATTTGTGAGGAGGAAGGTGATCTCCACATCTTACTCCTCCGCTATCTTGAAGGTCTCTCGACTTTTTTATATTTTAAAACTAATTACCTTAATGACTTCTACTAGTGAATTTTCATTTGATTTACTTAGGTTTACCATTTAAAGAAGCATGATCTGAAAATAGAGATTAATTTGTTTCCCCATGTTTCTAAAATTTACCAATTAAAAGATTCTTCTGTCCTTTATTGCATTGGCTAGAACTTCCAGGAAAGTGCTAAATAATAACCAGCACACTGCTCTTGTTGCTAAATTTAATGGGAATGGGCTCTAGTATTTCATCATTAACTCTAATATTGGCTATCTCTATACAATAACTATTCTCTAATTGATTAAGGAGGTTTTCTTCTATTGTCAGGAAGCTTTTGTATTTATTTTAATATTTCATTAATTTTTTAATCTTTGCACTTATTAAAAGAACTATTTTTTAATCTTCTGAGGTACTGAAGTGACTAATTAACTGACTGCTATATTTTACATGCTACTGGATTAACATGTTATATAGGGAGATTAGTTTGTGATTTACTTTTTTGTGCTCTATTTGTTGGACTTGGGGATTAGAGTATTGCTGGTTTGGGAAAATGAATTAGGCAGTGTGCCATCTTTTTCTGTACTCTGGAACACTTTAAGTGATATGTGAATTATCTTTCCTTGAAGCTCTGCTAGAACTCACTAGTAAAATTGTCTAGAAATGGTACAGCGTTTGGAGTTATTCCCTAGGCAAAAATTTCCATTTCTTCCATGGTTGTTGGTATCCAGATGGACTACTTTCTCAAATCATTTCTGGAAGGTTATGTGTTTTTTAGAAAATCGTGTGTTTCATCCTTATTTTTGGAATTTTTAGCTTAGAGTGGCGCATTTAAATTTCTTATAGCATTACAGGGTACTTGTATATCTGTGAATAAAGCCTGGTTCTCATTTATAATGATTTGAATGTATTTTCTGTTGTCTAAATCTGTAAGCTTTGTCTATTTTATTGATATTTTCGAAGAAATTATTTCTAGGATTTATTTTTCATATTTTTGTTTTCTGATAATTTCTACTTTTACATCATTATTAATTCATTTCTCCTTATCTCTCAGGTTTCTTTTCTTTTTTGACATTTTTTCAAATTTATTTCCATTTTTTGTTTTTAAAAATAAATATATTTAAGGCTGTGAGATTTCTTCTGAATGTAGTTGTCCTCATCATATCAATTTTGATTTGTAGATTTTGTTGCTTTTATAGGTGTAGTGTTTTATAGCTGCACTTTTTTTAAACTTTTGTAAAAATTGAGTATAATTTACAGACATTAAAATGCACATATTTGAATAGTACAGTTTGATAAGTTTTTTATTGTAAAATTTATGTACAGTGAAATACATTTCTTAATTGTACAGTTTGTTGAGTTTTGACAAGTCTGTGTAACCAACACACCAAGCAATATGCAGAACCCCTCCCTTGAGCTTTCCTTCTGCCCCCTTCCAATCAGTCACCCTCCGGGCAACCACTGTTTGGATTTCTATCACCAGAGTCATTTTGTTGATTCTTGAACTTCATATGAATGAAATCATACAGTAGTGCTCTCTGTGTCTGAGTTCTTTCCCTCAGCATAATGATTTTTAGGTTAATCCATATTGTTGCTTGTATCAGCAGCACATTTTTTTTTAAACTGCTGAGTTTTAAAATTACTGAGTTTTAAAAATTGTATCGTATGACTGTACCACAGTTTATCCTATGTCCTCTGGATGGACTTTTGGGGTGTTTCCAGTGTTGGGCTATTATGAATAAAGCTGCCTGGACATTCCTGTAAAAGTCTTCTTGTGGATATGTTTTCATTTCTTTTGGGTAAATACTTAATGGCATTGCTGGGCCAAGGGGTAGATGTATGCTTAATTTTAAAGAAAGTGCCAGTCTTTTTCCAGTAGTTGTACCATTACAGACTCCATCCGGAAATGCATGAGACTCTAGTTGTTCACATCCTTACTAACAATTGGTATTGTCAGTCTTTCATTTTAGTCATTTTTGGGGGTATAAAATAGAATCTCATTGTGGTTTTAATTTGTATTTCTCTGTTGTCTAATGATATTAGGCATCTTTTTGTGTGCTTCTTCTTGGCCATTTATATAGCTTTTTTTGTTAAGTGTTCAAGCCTTTTGCCTATTTTTAAATTGGGTTGTCTTTTTGTTATTTGAGTTGTAGGAATTCTTTATATGAATATGTTCTGGATATGAGTTCTTTGTCAGATTTATGATTCTAAATATTTTCTTCTAGTCTGTGGTTTATCTTTTCTTTGCAGTGTCTTCTGAAGAATAGGAGGTTTTAATTTTAATGAATTCCATTCTTGTAATTTTTTTCTTTTATGGTTATTGTTTTTTGTGTTTCATTTAAGAAAATTTTACCTACCTGAATATTGCAAATATATTCTATATTTTCATGTAGAAGCTTTACAGTTTTAGCTTTTTTTGATCCTATCATTCATTCCCAATTAACTTTTGGGATGAAGTGTAGAGGTCAGGATTCATTATTTTTTACCCAGTAGCTCTTTGGTTGTTCCAACACCATTTGTAGAAAAAACTGTCCACTTCCTATTGAATTATCTTGGTGCCTTTGTTGTAAATCAGTTGAGGGCTTCCCTGGTGGCACAGTGGTTAAGAATCCACCTGCCAATGCAGGGGACATGGGTTCGAGCCCTGGTCCGGGAAGATCCCACATGCTGCGGAGCAACTAAGCCTGTGTGCCACAACTACTGCGCCTGCGCTCTAGAGCCCGTGAGCCGTAACTACTGAGCCCGTGAGCCACAAATAATGAAGCCCGCGCACCTAGAGCCTGAGCTCCTTAACAAGCGAAGCCACCTCAGTGAGAAGCCCGCGCACTGCAACAAAGAGAAGCCCCCACTCGCTGCAACTAGAGAAAGCCTGCGAGCAGCAACGAAGACCCAATGCAGCCAAAAATAAATAAAATAAATTAAAAAAAAAAGAAAGAAAATCAGTTGAATGTATCTTGTAGGTCTATTTCTAGACTTTCTAGACTGTTTCTGTACTTGCAGGTTTGGTATTCTCTTTGACCCATGAATTGCTTAGGAATATGCTGCCATATTTAACAACAACTCTAACTTCTGACCCTGAAGACCATTATGTTGGAGCCAGATCAGGACTGAGGCTGAGTAAGAATGTCATCCTCTAAAGCAGTAGTTCTAAAATTTAGCAGCGTTACACAGGGAGTTAACAAACAAGAATAGATTTTGGGACCCTATTCCAGACCTAATTTTCAGTGTAAAAACTGGGGAATTTCTGTTTTTAAAAAGCCCTCCTGGTGATTCTAAGATGTCCAGTCAATTTGAGAACCATTTCCCTAAGCATTACCTCTTACAGCAAAGAGCAGACTTATAGTTACACGCTGAGACCTCAGTGGGTTCAATCTGTTCCATTATTTCAGTGTATAGACTAGACCTTCAAAAAAGGGAAACAGAAAATTAGCCTGTTACTTCTTCGGGCATTGAAATGAACATGAACCTCACATCATCTTTGAATGACCTTCTTTTTAATTTGGGAGGACGTAATAGCTATTATTGTTGTGGTGTAGCTAAGAGATTTTTTATGTAGAAAACTATTGGATTCTGGATGACTGTTTTGCTGTTCAAGTATGGTAACTTAAAGTTTTAGGGAGAACTCTTTGGAGCATGGAGGCAGGTGCCTTATCTGTTCCAGGGCTAATGGATCAGGGAAGCTCCAAGAAAACCAAGAGAGCTGTCAAATAAAGTGCATTACACTTCAGGACCAGAGGGAAGGCTTTTGGAGAGACTTACGATCTCATGATATTGGTGAGAATATTAAAAAAGGAGCCCGGCTTGCGTGCTCCTTAGCTGTGGCATGTGAACTCTTAGTTGCAGCATGCGTGTGGGATCTAGTTCCCTGACCAGGGATCGAACCTGGGCCCCCTGCATCGGGAGTGCAGAGTCTTAACCACTGTGCCACCAGGGATGTCCCCTAGATGGTTTTCTCATGTTGTTGTAAATCTGGATTGTGAATCATATTATGGTTGGCGGGATTTACCATGGGAATTCTGTGTGGTTTGGTTTGAGTGTGTGAATTCAGAAAGAGTTTGTATTTGTTTCTGTCAAGTTCCCCTAGGGAATTAGCCCCAGCTTGCTTGCTTATTTATTTACTTAGTTATTGGATTGAGGTTTCCTGAATTGAACAGGTAGTATGGATTAGAATTTCAGACCTTTATCAAGGCAGGTATGTGCTTACTAACTCATAAAGGGAGACTTCCCCTTTTCTATCAGAGTCTAGGACAAGACAGACAAACTTCTTTGTCATCTTTCATGGGTATATTTTTTTCCAGTTCTCCCTTTCTCTGAGAGTAGCCCTTTGAAGGTTTAGGCTTATGCAGGGATTTCAGGCCCCTTGCCTCCTGTCTGAGTGAAAATAAGAAAGCCAGTGAGGCTGGAGGGTAATGAATGAGGGGCAATGATGGCAGGATATGAAGCCAGAGAGGTAATGAGAGGCAAGAACATATAAGGCCTGGTGAGTCAGGACAAGATTTTTTGCTTATACTCTCAGTGAGATGAAAAATCATTGGAGGGTTTTGAGCAAAGATATGACATGCAAGAATGTGATCTGATTTGTATTTTAAATGGATTTGTCTGGTTGCAGTTAGAAAATAGACTATGGGGCCCAAGGATGGAAGTAGGGAGACAAAGTTGAAGGCTCGTGCAGTATTGTGGGTGAGAGGTGATGATGGTGTACACTTGGGTGGTTATGGTAGAGGTGGTGAGAAGTGGTAAAATTCTGGGTATGGTTTGAAGGTGGAGAAAATAGGATTTGATAATAAACTGAATATTGAATATATGGGAGAGACTTCAAGGTTTTTAGGCTTAGACAACTGGCAAGAAATGTATTGCTATTTGCTGAGATGAGGAAGACTGGATAGAACAGTTTGGTGGAGGAAAATCAAGAATTTGGTTTTGGACACTTAGATCATAAGCTTGAGATGTCTGTTAAGCCATACAAATGGAGATGTAGATTGACAGTTGAATATATGATGCTGGGAGACATGAGAGGAAATGTCCACATTATATATATAAATTTGGTAATTGCCAGGTTATATATGATATGAAATTCTATGGGATTTTATAAGATTATTCATTTAAAAAAGATCTTATAAATCACCTAGAATTTATAGGTATTTTGTAGCAGATGTATTTTTAATTAATTAATCAATCAATCAATTAATTAATTTGGCTGACTTGGGTCTTCATTGCTGCACGCAGGCTTTCTCTAGTTGTGGCGAGCGGGGGCTACTCTTTGTTGCGGTGTGCGGGCTTCTCATTGAAGTGGCTTCTCTTGTGGCAGAGCACCGGCTCTAGCTGCGCTGGCTTCAGTAGTTGTGGCTCGCGGGCTCTAGAGCGCAGGCTCAGTAGTTGTGGCACACATGTGCTCCGCGGCATGTGGGAATCTTCCTGAACCAGGGCTCGAACCTATGTCCCTTGCATTGGCAGGCGGATTCTTAACCACTGCGCCACCAGGGAAGTCCTAGCAGATGTATTTTTAGATTACATTGCCTCTACTGTGTTAGAAGAAATAAAAGTATATATATATTTTAAAATGCAGTAAAGTACATATAAACGTAAAATTTATCATCTTAACTGTTTTTAAGTGTACAGTTTAATAACATTAAGTATATTCACATTGTTGTGCAACCGACCTTCAGAACTTTTTCATCTTGCAAAACTGAAACTCTATGTGCATTAATAACTACTCCCCATTCGTCTGTTCCTCCCAGCCCCTGGCAACTACCATTCCACTTTCTGTTTATATGAGTTTGATTACTCTGGATACTTCGTATAAGTGAAATCATACAGCATTTGTCTTTTTGTGACTGGCTTATTTTACTTAGCGTAATGTCTTCAAGGTTCATCCATGTTATAGCATGTGTCAGAATTTCCTTCCTTTTCAAGACTGAATAATATTCCTGTGTGTGTGTGTGTATCAATCACATTTTGTTTATCCATTCATCTGTTGATTGACATTTGGCTTGCTTTCAACTCTTGGCTGGTATGAGTAAAGCTATTATGACCATGGGTGTGCAAATTCTCTTCGACACTCTGCTTTCAATTCTTTTGGGGATATATACTTAGAAGTGGTATTGCTAGGTCATTTGGTGATTCTATTTTTAATTTTTTGAGGAACTGCCATACTGTTTTCTACGGTGGCCACACCATTTTACATTCCCACCAATAGTGCACAAGGGTTCCAATTTTTCCACCTCCTTGTGAACATTTGTTATTTTCTGTTTTTAAAATTTTTCTATAGCAGCCACCCTAATGGGTGTGAGACGATATCTCATTGTGGTTTTGGTTTACATTTCTTTAATGATTAGTGATACTGAGCATCTTTTCTATGCTTGTTGGCCATTTGTATATCTTTTTTGGAGAGATGTCTTTTCAAGTCCTTTGCCCATTTAAAAAATCAGATTATTTGGATTTGTGTTGTTGAGTTGTAGAAGTTCTTTAATACGTTGTGGATATTAGCTCCTTATCAGGTATTTAATTCGCAACTATTTTCTTCCATTCCATAGGTTGCTTTTTCACTCTGTTGATTGTGTGTTTTGATGCACAGAAGTTTTAAATTCTGATGTAGTCAAATTTACCTATTTTTGCTCTTGTTGCCTGTGCTTTGGGTGTTATATCCAAGACATCATTGCCAAATCCAATGTCACAAAGCTTTCCTTGTTTTCTTCTAAGAGTTTTATAGTTTTAGGTCTTAAATTTAGGCCTTTGATCCATTTTGAGT
Organism: Eschrichtius robustus; assembly: GCF_028021215.1. Taxonomy (NCBI): domain Eukaryota; kingdom Metazoa; phylum Chordata; class Mammalia; order Artiodactyla; family Eschrichtiidae; genus Eschrichtius; species Eschrichtius robustus. The sequence continues at coordinate 18,020,683 of NC_090834.1, read as the reverse complement.
TAATTTTTTTCCATGGTCTAAGGTAAGGATCAAACTTCATTCTTTTTGCATATGGAATCCAGTTTTTTCAGTACTTTTTGTTGAAAAAACTGTCCTTTATCCATTAAATTGTCTTGGCACCCTTGTCAAAAATCATTTGACCATATATGTGAGGGTTAGAAATATATTCTTGTCCTCTCCTCTCTGTGGATGAAAAATGTTGCCTGCCATATCAGTAAACAAAGGACGTTGCAGCCATCAAGCCCTAGGCCACTGCAGCCACCCCCTACTGTGCGTCCTGAGGGAAGTCAGGATGGAAAGCAGGACACTGGCCCTACCTAGATGGTTAAGGTGCATGTAAAAGGAATGATTTCAATAGCCCAGACTCTTGCATCTTCCCATACACAAAAAAGCTCACTAAATTCATTAACTTGAGATATCTGGTTTTCTTTAATTAACAGTAATCTTTTGATGTTCCAACTACCTGGTTTTTGTTGCAAAACCCCCTATGTATCCTCGCTCCTCCCTTACCTCTTTGGAGCTGCCCCTCAGAGCTATCTGAGAGACTGTCTTCCAAGCTTCAGTCCTCAGTTTTGTCCATCAACTAAAACATAATTCTCAACTTTTAGGTTGTGCATTTTTTTTCAGTCAACATCTCCATTAAACAAGTCCATTTTGATTTTGCCTACTAAATATCTTCTGAATCTCCCTACTTCTCTTTATTTCTACCAGTGTCACCCTGGCTTATATTATCATCCTATCATCCAGGTTACAGGAATAGCCTGAAAACTTGTTTCCTCACATTTACTTAAAAAAAAAAATACCCCAACAAACCAGCTTTATTGTGATATAATTCACATAACATAAATTTACCCATTTAAAGTGTACAATTCAGTAGTTTTTAGTATATGCAGCCATCTCTAAAACGTAATTGTAGAACATTTTTCTTTTATCCCAAATCACAAATACTCTTGACCCACTCTAACCTGTTATCCAATTTGCAGCTAGATTGAGCTTTTTTTTTAAAAGCTAATCTGATTACGTTCCCCTCCCCCATTTCCCTGCACAAAAACCCTTCAATGGTCTACTATCTCCTTACGATAGACCAAAATCTTTGGTGTGGCTTTCATTCCACACTGCCACCCGCCCTCCCCCTCCGCCTGCCCCAATCTCTCCAGCTCCATTTCACATCACTCTCTCCCATAATAAGGCACTATGATATGGCCACACCATGCTTTTCCCTTCCTCATGGATTTTCACATGCTTTTCTTTTTCTCTGCCCCAGCACCATCTCTCTCACCTTCCCAACTTTTGTATCTCAGCTCAAATACTGCTTTCTCAAGGAAGGCTTCCATGACTGCCCTTCCCCCTACCAGACACCCAGATGAGCTTAGGGTCCCTCTGTTAGCCTCAGATTCCTCCTCTAGAATATAGGCTCCATGAGGCCAGGTGCTGGCACAATCACTGTATCCCCAGTGCCTAGCACGGTGCCTGCCACTTTGCAGACATTTCATTTGTTCAGCTAATGTTATTGGGTGCTCACTATTTGTCAGGCACCTTTCTAAGTGAAGATATGCAAAAGAGCATGGCTGGAAGTCTGAGTCCTTGACTGTAACTACCTCCAGAAACTGCCAAACACTGGCTGTGCACTAGGTCTGGTGTGGGAAGTGGGACAGCTTTCCCCATGAGACCTGTCAGATAAAGCCTTTGTAGTTACCTATGGTCAGGCCTGAAAGATCATACATAGGATTTTTGGACAGGAGCTGGACTCCTCAGAGATTAGGGGATGTTTTTCTCTTGAGAAATTGGATGGGCCAAGAGAAAAGCTTCCAGGTACTGGTGTGTGTGTGTGTGTGTGTGTGTGTGTGTGTGTGTGTGTAGTCCACTGAATAGGCCTTTTGCCACCTTATCACTGCACAGTGAGATGTTCCTCTTGACCAGCCCCATCCGTGTACATAGAGTATCCATGTTGATTTTCAAGTGCCCAATGAAAAGATATGAGCAGACACCTAAGGATTTCAGGTATTTGATGAATACCTCCTACTTGAAAGAGAGACTAAATAATCACACAGATAAAAGAAACCCAGAAGCAACAGGGACAATGTAAAGAATAAAATAAAATTTCAAAAAATTTATCACATCATAATAATAATCTGAGTGTTTTCATCGTGAAAGAGAAAATATTGTATCCAGGAAATAATGGGATGCTGTGAAAAAGAATAACCAGAGAACAATTAGGAGCTCTAAAATGAAAAAAAATATAGTGACTGAAAAAAAAATCAACAACAGAAGTGCCAAAAGATAAGATCAAGAAAATGTGGCAGAACATATAGCAAAAGATACAGTGGTATACAGTAGAAAACTTAAGTTTACAGGGTAAATCCAGGAGATATAATAGACTATTAGGAATTCCAGAAGGAGAAAATAGAGAAAGTACCAGGAAAATACACTATTTCTGAAATTAAGAGCACTAGCCTCCAGTTTGAAAAGATCCAGGGTGTGTCTGGCACAATAAATGAAAAAAATCCCTACTCCTGCCCACCTAAAATTGAATAATCACAACACCAGGGTATAGAGATGATTTGAAGAAAAGAAAGAGATGAGGAGAGAAACAGATGACATAGCAAGTATTAGGAATCACAATGGCACCAAACTCTGTAGTTAGAGAAAACTGAAAAATAACGGACTTTTAAAAATTCTGAAGGAGAATCATTAATCAACTCAGAATTCTAAACCCAACCAAACTTTCCCAAAAGTGCCAAGGTAGAGTAAAGATATTTTTAGATAAGCAAGAAGTAAAAATTAAAAGTTTCTTTTCTAAGAAAGTTTTTGAAAGATATGCTTAGACCAAATGAGCAGTAAACTCAGGAGACCGGAGGTGCTGTACAGGGAAGTGGTGAGGAGTTCCTAGGTCATTTTCTTCCCTGTATAGCAGGTGGAAAGCAGTCATTCCCAACCAGAATAGTTGGCAAAGGGCTCTGGGCAAGAATTCTGCAGGGATAAAGATAGACTTGAAACCTTATCTGATGCCGTCAATGTTTTGGAAAATAAGAATGGAAGAATTTTGACGGTTATGATGGAGGATGTGGACAAATTAAAGATAAATACATAGAAAAGTAAGCAAATGACATTCCAGTAAAACCAAAAATTTGTATGTTTTTGGAGGGGGGAAGGAAGGTGTACTACTTGGCTCAACAGATAGCAAAATTTAATTAGCAATGCAAAACGCTACCAAGTTAACTTAGTAAAGCCCTTGTGTATAGTTAGAGAAAGTAGTAAAGGAAAATGTGGTGCAAGTGTGATGTAAGAGAACGAAATCTTTTACAACCACCCTAGGGAATTGATATAAAATGCCAACATGGAAAAAGGAAGACACAGCAGTGTTGCAAACACGGCTAGAGACCTACCTGGGGTCCATTCTTCTCTTTTCCTTCCTAACAGAACATACGGTAGCAACATGCTTAGCAAAAAAATTTTATTTCCTTGCCTTTCTTGTCAGTAAGAGTGGTCATTTTATATCAATCTGGCCAGTGATACGTGTGACACATGATCAGAAGTCATTGGGTGGCAGATGCAGCTGAAATGTACCCTTTGCCCTTCCTCTTCTTGCCTGGAATACAGTTGAGTTGCTGGAGGTGCAGCATCCATCTTGAGACACTGAGGTGACAAGGATGAGAGAGAAAGTCATGTGCTAATGAGGGGAGTTAGAGCAGAAAGGTCTCAGATGGGGCTTGATGGCGTATTGGGTCGTGTGCCATCCCTGCTTTGCCTCTGGGCTTCTTTTACCTGAGAAAAATAAATCCTTTATTTGTTCAGAAAATTGAGATTTATTCAGAAAATTGAGTCGATTGTTCATAAAATTGAGATTTGTTTGGAAAATTGAGTTGATCAAGCACAATAGTTAAAAAATATGGTGGTAAATAGTGTTTAAAACAGTTAAAATAATTCAAAGTGATGGTATGGGGGGATGGGGAGAGTGTGGTAGAAATTGCTGGGTTTTGATACAATTGATGCTGTAGTGAGCTCAATTTGATGTTTTGGACAATGCATATGTATTAGTTTAATAAAATACAGATTAATAAGAAAGAAGACTATCTTCCTGCATGGAACACTTTGATATTCCTATTTTACTTGAAATAAAATCCAAACTCCTTTAACAGATTCTTCATGATATGGCTGGCCCTGGCCACCTTCCCTCCTCATCTTTCATCATCTTCCTCCTTGTCTAACCCCCAGCCGCATTACCTTCTTTCAATTTTGTAAACGCCCTTTCGGTAAATTTGCACATGAAGTTTCCTCTGGCTCAGTCAGGAGCCCAGGAGGAAACATGACAGACGCAAACTTGGTGACCCAGGAGAGTTTAATAAAGGGCGAGATTTAAGGAAACCAACAAGGGAGGATGCAGTACTTTGGGGCCTGCAAGGGCAGGGAACCATCCATCCCCAGGCCTGAACCACCTGTATGGAGAAAATCACCTAATAGAACTGTGGCCTTTAGGAGAATAAAGCTGATAACGCATAGGTATTTGGACATTGAGAGTGCAGTGCTCACTGTTAATTAAAATGATTGGAGTGGTTGCTATAGGAAAATGTCTCAATGCACATTAGTTTGAAAGCTTGCTTGCGCCGTGTAAAAGTCTCTACCCTTCTTCACTGAGTCTCTGGTGGTCACATGATCAGGGCCTCACAGAGCATGTGTTGAGGCCTCACATAGTAAAAGGCTTCGTTTTTAACAAAATTTTGTTGAAGTATAGTTGATTTACAGTGTTGTGTTAATTTCTGCTATACAGCAAGGTGATTCAGTTATACGTATACATATATATTCTTTTTCATATTCTTTTCCATTATGGTTTATCACAGGATATTGGATATAGTTCCCTGTGCTATACAGTAGGACCTTGTTGTTTATCCATCCTATATATAATTGTTTGCATCTGCTAATCCCAGACTCCCACTCCGTCCCTTCCCCACCCACTCCCCTTGGCAACCACAAGTCTATTGTCTATGTCTGTGAGTCTGTTTCTGTTTCATGAAAGTTCATTTGTGTCATATTTTAGATTCCACATATAAGTGATGTCATATGGTGTTTGTCTTTCTCTTTCTGACTTACTTCACTGAGTATGATCATCTCTAGTTCCATCCATGTTGCTGCAAATGGAATTATTTTGTTCTTTTTTGTGGCTAATATTCCATTGTGTGTGTGTGTGTGTGTGTGTGTATACCACATCTTCTTTATCCATTCATCTGTTGATGGACATTTAGATTGTTTCCATGTCTTGGCTATTGTAACTAGTGCTGCAGTGAACATTGAGGTGCGTGTATCTTTTTGAATGATAGTTTTGTCTGGGTGTGTGCCCAGGAGGGGGATTGCTGGATCATATGGCAACTCTGAGGAACCTGCATGCTGTTCTCCGTAGTGGCTGCACCAATTTACATTCCCACCAACAGTGCAGGAGGGTTCCCTTTTCTCCACACCCTCTCCAGCATTTATTATTTGTAGACTTTAGTAAAAGGCTTCTTGGTCACGAGTATCCAGGTACTTAGTTCAGCACTTGAATTTAAAATGAGGGCACAATCGGTATTGACATGGGAGGTGCCCCTGGCAAACTGGCCTGTGAAGATCACCCTGTCATAGCCTTGCTTCCTTGCCCTCCAGAGAGCCGACACGCCTTCACTGGGGTGGATGAGCAGGAGAGACAAAGACACCCGGCCCCCCCAGAACAGGGTGAAGCTGACAAGGTAGGTGCCATTGTTGAAGTCTGTCACCTTTCCCGAAGCGCCTGCCTTCAGGGCTGGGGAGGACATCCTGGCCCTCAGGAAATGCCCGCCATATTCCTTCCTGCGTCCCAAGTGGTCCCTCACCTCCAGCAGGACGTCTAGCTGATCCCCCCTGCAGTATGTGTCTTGAGGGCGGAGGAGGCTGGCTTTGCTGTGTGTGCTGCTGGTGGTGGAGCTCAGCTGGTCTAGTTTCTCCATGACCCCCTTTATTCTCAGCTCAGTCTCTGTTGGTGAAACTGCCGGATCCAGTGGTACTTCATGGTGTAAGACCATTTTGAAGGTACTTCTGTGATGCATAAAGGGAGGCATCTCTTATTCACACCACACTTGAAATGACAAAGACTGAGACATATTCTATGTACACAGCTGAACCTGTCTCTGTTAACCTTAAGGTTGGATTTATATCTTTATTAATATATTACCACCAAAGAGTCCAGTCCAGGAATTTCCATAATTAAAGTGCAGAAAGCTTTTGGTAAAACCTATGTGTCAGTTGTTCCATTACTATTCCACTACTATTCCATAGGCTATTAAAGCCCATTAAAAAATATTAAAAAATATTAAAAGAATTCTTTTGATTAAGAAGTGGTTACAACAGTACATTGAAAGAAGTAAATATTAAGAAATATTTCACTATGTCTGCGTCCTAATGAAATGAAAGGAAAAATCATAATAAAAAAATAAACATTTTTAACCATGAAATGTCAAGTTTTTTTGGTAGGTACCGCATAAACAAGGTACAAAATTAAAAAGATACAAAATGGAAAGAAGTATGAAAGGAGCCTCCCTCTTTCATTCCTGCCTCCTGCCACACAGTTTTCCTCCCAGGATTAATCACTCTTATCTCTTTTATAAATATCTTTCCAGAGCCTATGTATATATACACATGTGCACGCACATACACACACACACTACATATATTCTCTTTTCTTTTTACATAAATGGTAACATTATATGCATTGTTCTGTGCCTTGCTTTTTAATGTAAGGATGTATTCTGAGTATCTCTTCATTTTAGCACATGCTGAGCTGCTTCAGTCATCCATTAAGATGGACGCAAAGTATTTCATTGAACGGATGTATCATTCTTTAACAGTCGCCTGTTGGTGGACGTATAGATTTTCCCCATTTTCTGCTAATACAGAAATTAACAATCTTGTACATTTATTCTGGAAATGGAATTGCTGGGTTGAAATTTAAGGGCATTTTTTAATGTGTATGTTCTAAAATATGGAAAGGTTTGTGGGTTTTTTCTTTTGACCACACCACGTGGCATGTGGGATCTTAGTTCCCCGACCAGGGATGGAACCCATGCCCCCTGAAGTGGAAGCGCAGAGTATTAACCACTGGACCGCCAGGAAGTCCAGGTTTGTGTTTTCGTTCTCGTAATTTTCTTTATATAATATAACAGATATATGCAATAGATTTACATAACACATTTAATATTCTTTTTTCAGCAATATCTGTTGACTCCCTACCTAAGCAGTGACCAAAATTATTTACACTGTCTTGCCCCAATTTTCTCCTCTCCACTACTGTATTTTTGTTCTTTAAATTATTTATCTTTGTGTTCACCCTATTTCCTTAAAAGTGTGTGTTTTTTAAAAATTTTTTTTTAATTTTTTTTTTAAGTGAGTTTATTTATTTATTTTTTAATTAATTTATTTATTTTATTTATGACTGTGTTGGGTCTTCGTTTCTCTGCGAGGGCTTTCTCTAGTTGTGGCAAGCGGGGGCCATTCTTCATCGTGGTGCGCGGGCCTCTCACTATTGCGGCCTCTCTTGTTGCGGAGCACAGGCTCCAGACGCGCAGGCTCAGTAATTGTGGCTCACGGGCCCAGTTGCTCCGTGGCATGTGGGATCTTCCCAGACCAGGGCTTGAACCCGTGTCCCCTGAATTGGCAGGCAGATTCTCAACCACTGAGCCACCAGGGAAGCCCAAAACTGTGTGTTTTAATAAAGTTATATGTATTATATGTATAACTATATACAGAATATTCTATATATACTATGATATATATAGTACTATATACTATATATAATATTATATATTATATATTATCTATAATGTATAGCATATTATACTATAGTATAATATAGTATATATAAGTACTAGATGTAATAAATATATAATATATAATTGTATTATGTATAATGTTTATTAAAACATATATTTTTAATATTTATGTATATATATGTGTGTGTACTTATTAGCTTTAAAAAGTATCTTTAAATACCAGAGTAAAAATGATAAGGAAATCTCTCTACCTGCCCTCCTTCATCTTTTGTTATTTATAACATTTCTGTGTTATCAGAGTTTATAATATTTGTGTGTCAGAACACACACAACATTTATGGTTTTCCAACCATAATCTCCCTAGTTTTGTTTGGGTTTTGGCTAGTACTATAGTTTAGTGGATTCAGTAATTGTTGTCATTCTATTTGTAAGAGTTTTTCATCATTTATCCCTTGTTTAACTGAAGCTGGTCTTCTACATTTTAAAAAGAAGAGTTCATAAGGACTATATCCCCTGTGTTTGTTGTAATAGTTGGATTTTTTAAAAAAAGTTTGAATCTACAAATAACCTGAGATTCATTTGATACGTGGTATAAGGTGAGAATACAAATTAACTTGTAATCTCCAGCAGTGTATGATATCTAGAGAAGCAATTTTGCTTATTATTTCTTTAACCTTCAGAAAAATGCAACTGTACAGGGGACAAATTAAGAATTAAAATATGCTTTCCTTCTAGGAAACTGAGACTTCAAACAGAAAAACATATGTTCAATGAATTTGAGGATTTAGGGGAGAAAACAGTTCAAGTAATTAGCTACAGAACCTATGTTGCGAAGAAAAGGAAATTGGGGCCAGGCGGGGTCTTATGAGTTGAAAGAAAATGAAAGAATCAAGGAAACAGTGCCTGGAACATAAAAGGCTTCAAAACATTTTTGTTTAGTGGATTAGTGAGTGAATTCAAGGTTTCTGGGAGGTGTAATGAGAGTGAGAGTACAGGCATACCTTGGAGATATTACGGATTTAATTCCAGATTGCAACAAAGCGAATATCCGCCTTAAAGTGAGTCACGTGGATTTTTTGTTTTTCCACTCCATATGAAAGTTATGTTTACACTATACTGTAATCTCTTAAGTGTGCCATAGCATTATGTCTAAAAAAACAATGTCCATACCTTAATTAAAAGATACTTTATTGCTAAAAAATGCTAACCATCATCTTGCCTTCAGCGAGTTGCCATCTTTTGGCTGGTAGGGGGTCTTGCCCTGATGTTGATGGCTGCTGACTGATCAGGGTGGCGTTATTAATTGGCCTAATTTCAATATTGTTGTATCTCAGAATAGAGAGGCCTGAGGAGAGGAAGAGAGGGGAATAGCTGGTGGGTGGACCAGTTGGAACACACACAACACTTATCAATTAAGTTCATTGTCTTATATGGGTGCAGTTTGTGGTGCCCCCAAACAATTATAAGAGTAACATAAAGATCACTGGTCATATATTGCCATAACCAATAAAATGATAATGAAAAAGTTTTAAATATTGCAAGAATGACCAAGATGTGACACAGAGATACAAAGTGAGCAAATGCTGTGGGAAAAATGGCACCAATAGACTTGCTCAACTCAGAGTTGCCACAAACCTTCAATTTGTAAAAAATGCAATATCTGGACTTCCCTGGTGGCCCAGTGGTTGAGACTTCACCTTCAAATGCAGGGGGTGGGGGTTCAATCCCTGGTCAGCGAATTAAGATCCCACGTGGCTCTGGGCCAAAAAACCAAAACATAAAACAGAAACAATACTGTAGCAAATTCAATAAAGACTTTAAAATTGGTCCACATTAAGAAACAAAACTTAAAAAAAATGCAATCTCTGCAAAGTGCAATAAAGCAAAGTTCAATAAAACAAGATATGCCTGTATAAGAAATGTAGAAGATTAAGTGTCTGTGGTTAAAAAGTGTGAGATATCAGTTGGGTGATAACAAGGTTCAAGGTGTGGCCTGTAAGGTGTGTTGTCAAGATACATCAGATGTGAAGGTCCCTGGTACGTAGAAAGAAAAAATCACCAGAAGGCTTGAGGTTTGAATTGATTTGGATGTGGGATCTAAATTCTTTCTGGGCAATGGAAGAATTTTTTGGGAGGCGATGAAGAATTAACCAGCTACATAATTATTTCGTGAATATGAGGAAACAATCAACTCTATGAGGTAGGTCCTAGCTTATATTTATTTCATAGATTAGGAAATGAAGCAGGAAGATGTTAAGTAATTTACCTATGGCCATAAGAGGAATAACTGCCAGAGGCAAGATACAAGTCCAGGCGATCTGACTCTCAGGCTTGTGATCTGACCATGCTGCAGCCCCACCTCCAAGTGTGTGTGTGTGTGTGTGTGTATGTGTGTAGTGGCGGTGGTGGTGATGGAGGTGGGGCAGGTGTTGTTCGTTTATGTGACTGCGACCCTAGGGGATGGTGCAGAGGCTGAGCAGCATGGTACTCCTAGATGTGGTCACATCGACCAGAGCCTGTCCTCTAGGGCAGCTCAGGGAGCTCTGGAGTCTTGTTTTGCGTGTATCGTTTAGAAGGAGACTGTTCCATTCCATAGTTACCCTCATCCCCTAAGACTGAGCTGGGTCACAAGGGGAGGAGACTGAAAAATTTTAAAAACTCTTAGGCATTTCAGAAACTGTGATATTTCTTTAAAATGTACTGGACAGTTGATCCATTTGTTCAACAGACATTTTAGAATCTGTCTTTACTAGGCATAGTAAGGGGCATTCAAAGCAAGATCTCTACTCAAGAGTAATATAAAATTTAGTTGGGGACACAAGGCAACGTAAGTTTAACTCTATCCATCTCATTTACTTTAGTCTCTCAAGTTACAAAATTATGCATTAACTGAGGGAATATTAAATCTTTCCCAATTAAAAAAACTTTCCCACCCTCAATATATCACCAGGCAATTTAATGCCATGTTCTTGGTCTGACCTGGGATAGGCTGAATTCTGAGAGAGGTTTTATTGAGTAAGTGGAGAAACTGAACCTTTAAAAAAAAAAATCTTTGTGGAATCCTTCAGTTGTAAAAATGATCCATACATTTAGCCCTAATATAGGTGCTAGCAGTGTTTTATGAATCAGCTTATTTGAAAACAAAGCAGACGAGGGAGGGCCTGCATACTAAGGCACAAGGAAGATGAGCCCTTTTGTACATGCTGTTCCTTCCAGAACGCTTTCCCTCTAGGTTGCTCCCTTTGTACCCCTTCTTTTGCCGTCCCTGAATTCTACTCATTTTCCTGGTATTATTTCAGATATTACTTCCTCCGGAAGCGTTCTCTGGACTCAATGCTGGGGCGTGACTCTGTTTCCCCTAGCATCCTTTCGTAGCAGGTATCACACAGTATTGCAATAGTTTGATGCTGACCGGTATTCTCTCTTGTTTAACATTGTGTCCACACCCCGAGGCCGCCATATAATAGTTGTTGAGTAAACAAGTGTTCATTTAATGAATGATTCTCGGAGCAGAACCTCGTTCTTCCTACAGTTGCTTCAATATCTTCTTTTATTAAAATATTTTTAATTAATTAATTTGTGGCTGCATTGGGTCTTTGTTGCTGTGCACGGGCTTTCTCTATTTGCGTCGAGTGGGGGCTACTCTTCATTGCGGTGCGTGGGTTTCTCATTGTGGTGGCTTCTCTTGTTGCGGAGCACAGGCTCTAGGCGTGCGGGCTTCAGTAGTTGTGGTGCACGGGCTCAGTAGTTGTGGCTCACGGGCTCCAGCGTGCAGGCTGTTGTGGCTCACGGGCTTAGTTCCTCCGCGGCATGTGGGATCTTCCTGGTCTAGGGCTCAAACCTGTGTCCCCTGCATTGGCAAGCCGATTCTTAACCACTGCACCACCAGGGAAGTCCAAAAACATGGCTCTTTACTACAGAGAGTGTGAGATGTATTCTTCGAGAAGCTTCATTTCCTGATATCATCATATGATTTCCTGATATCACCAATATAAAAATTTGCCTTATCCAATAAAATGTAAAAAACAGTTACAAAATAATAATATCAGTATTAGTTCTAATAAAAAGACTGTTGTGTGAAACTTGGGATTTTTTTCTAGCTCTATGTATTCTTAGAATATATTCAACCATGGAAGTACAGTCAAAATGCTGTGTTCTTAAGTCTCTGAAACACAGAAAAACATAGTTTTGTGTCACCAACTTGACTTACAGCTAGGTTTATTTATTTATTTATTTTTTCATTTTTAGGAATTTTTTTCTTTTTGGTTTAATGTTTTTAATACATAAATCATATATATGGTTCCAAAACCAAAACTATGTAACAAAGTATAAGAGAGTCTTGCTTCTATACATGTCCCTTCTACTCTGAATTCTGCATGCCTTTATGGATTAACTTTTTATTTTTTATCCAGTGGTTCTGTTGTTGTTATTGCAGTTATAAGCAAATACAGCTGTGTCTATCCTTCCCTTTTAATTACCTAAGAGGTTGCACACTATGTACTGCAACTTTTCTCATTTAACAGTATATCCTGAGACTAACAACATTAGTTTGTAGAGCTCTCCCTATTCCTTTTTATGGCGGCATTGTGTTATCTCGAGAAGATGTATCATAATCTGTTTGGTCCCCTATAGATGCACATTTTGTTTGTTTTCCAATTTTTTGATATCACAAATAGTGCTCCAATGAATAATCTTGTGTATAGTTGTTTCATAGTTTTGTTAGTGTCTTTGAGAATGCTGGGTCAAAAGGTAAATACATATGTACTTTTTCCAAATATTGCCAAATTTCTCTCCAGCAGGGCTGTACCATTTTGAATTCCCATCAGTGATGTCTGAGAATGACTGTTTCTCCACAGTCTCATCAATATCATACGTTTTCAAACTTTGGAATTTTTGTCATCTTGATAGAAGAGAAATGGTATATCAGTGTAGTTTAGATATATATTTCTTGTTCTGTGTTTAAGGGCCATTTTCATTTCTTCAACTAAATTGCCTACTCATATCTGTTGCTAATTTTTCTATCTGGGTCTTTTTCTTTTCCACTTTAAGAGCTTTTTATATAATAGGCATAATAGTTTATTGTCAAGGATGTAAGTTGCAAGTGTTTTTTCTCTATTTGTAATTTATCTTTTGACTTTGCTTATGGTTTTTGGGGGGACATGTAAAATGTTTTTATTTTTACATCGTCTGACTTATCAATCTGGGGTTTTAAGTTATCTGGACACAGAGAAAAGAGAAAGTACTTTATTCTATGTATTACAAATGTCTTTTCACAGTTTTTGGTTTATTTTTTTGCTCTCTTAATGGTATCTTTTGATAAGCAGTTCCTGATTTTAATGTACTAAAACTTACCAGTATTTCCCCTTCTGATTAGTGTCTTTGGAATTCAGTCTAAGAAAACATTCTACCTGGAAGTCATGAAGGTATTTTCTTATATTATCTTCAACATTCCGAGAACTATTTATTACTGTGCTGATCAAACTATGCTCTGAGGACCTGTGCTAATTCTGAACTGTTTTTTACTGGTCCATGATGAGATAAGTACAGAGATTGAGAGTATGCATTCAGAAACTTTTATGGTGATGTGACATTACATGGTGTGCAAGAGGACTCATCTTGCTGATAGTTCTGGTGTGGTTGAACTCATGTGGTGAGTCAGGCATCTGAGATTTTGGATATTTTTAAAAACAAAAAAAATTAATTTATTTATTTATGGCTGCATTGGGTCTTAGTTGCTGTGTGCATGGGCTTTCTCTAGTTGCAGCGAGCTGGGGCTAATCTTCGTTGTGGTGCACGGGCTTCTCATCCCGGTGACTTTTTGTGCAGAGCACCGGCTGTAGGCCCGCAGGCTCCAGTAGTTGTGGCTTGTGGGCTCTAGAGCACAGGCTCAGTAGTTGTGGTGCATGGGCTTAGTTGCTCCGCGGCATGTAGAATATTCCTGGACCAGGGATCGAACCTGTGTCCCCTGCATTGGCAGGTGGATTCTTAACCACTGCACCACCAGGAAAGTCCAAACACATGGCTCTTTACTACAGAGAGTGTGAGATGTATTCTTGGAGAAGCTTTATTGCTTTGCTTTTCGCATTTATGTCTATGGTCTCCCAAGGACTGTAGGGGTCCAATTTTATTTTTCCCGTATGGGTATCCTGTTTTCCCAGAACTATTTATTGAAAAGGGTCACTCACTGCTTCCCTCACTGCTCTGCAATGGTCTATTTGTCAGGAGCCAAGAGTTCTGTTCTCTGTATTCTGTTTCATTTGTCTTGTTTCTCTTTGCACCAGTACCACACTGTCATAATTCTATAAATAGCTTTAAAATAAATATTGATATCTGGAAAAGTAAGTTCTGTAACCTTCTTTTTTTAGAAGTATCTTGATATTTTTGGCCCTTTGAACTTCCTTAGAAATTTTAGAATCATATTGTCAAATTATGCATGTGCACACAGATACACACACACACACACACAACCTGTTCAGATTTTGATTGGAATTGTGTTGCATCTATAGGTCTGTTTAGTCTTTCAATTTGTGGCTGGAGAGTGGGGGGTGTGTGTGTGTGTGTGTGTGTGTGTGTGTGTGTGTGTGTATCTCGTACATTGTTGTATTTATTCCTATCTTTTGGGTTACTCAGTGTTTTTGATAGTTTACTGAGTTGTACTTTTAAGTTTTGTGTATACTCCTAAATATATTGTTATGTTTTACAATAGTGACGATTTTAAAACATGCATTTACAATAGGTCAAAAGTCCCAAATTTCTAAAATTAAATATAATACAACATAAGATACCATGGGATTTTAATTATATTGTCTAATCATCTGTTGCTACTATGAGGGAAATTATTAATTTTTGTATGTTGAGCTTGTATTAGGTCACCTTCTAAATTTTTATATTTAGCTCTTTTTTTAAAGAGAATGTTTTTAAAATGAGTATGTTTTTTTAAAGAGAATGTTTCTTAAAGTGAGTGATCAAATAACCAGAACAGTTACTTCTGTTCTTTCTGACACATACAGCCAGGACACTGTTGAACAGAAATAGTGACAGGCATTCATGTTTTCTTCCTGACATTAGTAAGAAACTTTTGTTATGTTTCATTCACTAAGTGATGTTTATTGTAGTTTTCTGGTAGATAAATTTTAAGTTCTGGGAGCTTTCTTCTCTTCCTAGTTTGTTACTAGTTTTCCCCTCAACCTCCAAAGAATTTGTGTTCAAGTCTACCAAGATTTTTGTTTTAAACTAGGTGCTGGGAAACTATGGCCTAGAGGTCAAATATGTTTTACCACTTTCCTGGGGGGGACCCATCATCTAAAAATGGTTTTTGCATTTTTAAAAAGTTGGGCAAAAATCAAAAGAAGAATAAAACTATATGAACTTCAAAATTCAATATCCATAAATGACGTTTTATTGGAACACAGCCATACTCACTCATTTACATGTTGTCTTGGCTACATTCATGCTTTCACGCTACAATGGCAGAGTTGAGCAATTGTGACAGAGGTAATGGCCTGCAAAGCCTAAAACATTTACTGTCTAGCCCTTTACAGAAAAAGTTAGATGACCCCTGTTTTAGACCATCATTATGATCACTTTTATTCTCTTTTACCCTACTAAAGTATCAAATAGGATGCTTTCAGCCACAAGTAATAGAAATCATGACCCAAATTTACTTAAAGAATAAAAACTTTCACATGTAGACAAGCTCTGGGCATGGCATAATCGTTCTTCGTGTCTATTTTTTTGGCTTTGCAGCCTATATTGGTTGTCTTTCTTCTTAAGTGTACCCCCTGCCCAGATGGAATCTTTTAAATTTGATTTTCTTTGTCCCTAAAATAAGTAAAACTTCTCTGACAATACAAATAGGATTATTTGCCGACTGGTCCCCAGGGATTTTGTATATTGTTTTAATAAATGTAGTTTAAGTACGTGTTAATCTGATTCCCAATCATATGATCAGGTGTGTGGATACTATTGGTGCCATATGCAATGGTGATATCCTAGGTATCAATGACACCTACATTGAAATTTTTGAAAATGTCCTTCCTGGTCAGATATTGAATGTTAACCATGGATGTCTCCAAACGTCTCTGTGTCTATGTGTATCACCCTGATGTTTTCTGTTTTAAGGATCATTTTAGTGGCCGGGCTTCTTAGGAGGAGTCATTCCGTAGCCTTTCCGACACGGATGGCCCTGCGAATGAAAATGTCAACGTGGAAGGGTCTGAAGTGCTAGCCAAGTGTGGTGATGGCTGTGTTTCTTTGATGATGATGGCTGACATCTGGTCAGTTTCCTGAGGGATATAATCCTCATCTATCACAGAATAGGAAAGTGATAAAAGGGTAGCTATGTTTTTCCCATTGACTCTGAATGTGTCTTTCTGTATCCAGAGGGAATTGTTTCTTAAAAATTCTAGTTCCATGAAGGTAAAAAATTTTAGTGCTGATAAAAAAAATAAATAAACCTTTTAACTAGAAGGACATGATTAATATATATATTTTTAAATTTATTTATTTATTTTTGCCTGCGTTGGGTCTTCGTTTCTGTGCGAGGGCTTTCTCTAGTTGTGGCAAGCGGGGGCCACTCTTCATCGCGGTGCGCGGGCCTCTCACTATCGCGGCCTCTCTTGTTGCGGAGCAGGGGCTCCAGATGCGCAGGCTCAGCAGTTGTGGCTCACGGGCCTCGTTGCTCCGCGGCATGTGGGATCTTCCCAGACCAGGGCTCGAACCCGTGTCCCCTGCATTGGCAGGCAGATTCTCAACCACTGCGCCACCAGGGAAGCCCATAATTAATAGTTTTAAAAAGAATATCCTATCATTTAAAATGCTCACCCATCAAGATTATTTCTGACTGGATCTTCCCTACTCTCTAGGGTAGAGTACATGTTCATATGTGTGAAGTGTCAATCAAAATGTAAAGTTTTCATTGGAATTTATAAACAGGAACATTTCTTCTGAAAGAGGGAATACGATATATTCTAAATTAAAAGGCTCAAATCTAGAAAGATAAGTGAAGTTGAAAATAAAACAGCCAAAATGAGAAAATAGAGACCTTATTAAAAGTATTTTTAAACCAGCCTGAATTTCTAAAAGAATATAAAATAGTTACATGCTTTTTACAACTTTGAGTAGGTAGTGCATCCACTACCGCAGGGTAGAGTCTCCCAGGATGTAAATGAGTTTTCCTTTTAAACATCCATTTATCTTAATTTTATTAACTGAATCTTGAAGTTCTATCATTCCTTTGCCATCTTTGCTGACGCTGTGCTGACTTAGGCTTTGGTCCCTAACCTGAATCTCACTGGTCTGACAGTTGGTGTCTTTGTATAAAATCACTTACCCTTGTTCAGTTAATGAAGCAATATTCTTATTTCTTCTATGAACATTTTTTTATAGGAATATTTTTAAAAATTTAAAAAATAGCTTAAAAATAACATATCCACATTTTAAAAACTTCAAAAAAGCTTTAAAATATCTAACTTGAATTCATATTTTTAAATAGGATTTTGCTAAAAGTGACATGCAACAGCCAACACAAACCAATATTCTGAGATTTTTCCAGCGAGTTCCATTAGAATTACAAGCTCTCTTGGCACATGGTCTGTTTTCCAATCTCAGGTAGCAGTGCACCAAGAGTTTTGCTGCGGGGTAACAGAGATCATCAGATTCCTCACCTGTCATGCTTCCTCATCACTTGCTGTGTCACTCTCCTACCACTAGACCAATGCATCGTATTTTGGTTTGTTTACATCAGGACTTCTGTACTAATATCATATTCTGTATTAGATAGGAAGAAAATAATAATGAATTGAAAATACAAACGTATTTATCCCTCACATAACAGTCATAGAGTGAGCAAGCCAGGGCTAATATGGTGTTGCATGGTGTCAGGGATTCCAATTCCTTCTGTCTGCTTGTTCTGCTGTTCTTTTTTCAGGGGGGCTGGTGTGATACTCTTAATTTTATTATTCCTTTTACAGCTTTACTGAGATTTAATTGGTGTACAAAAAAACGCATATACTTAATGTGTACAGTTTGATGAGTTTGAACAGATGCATAAACCCATGATGCCATCACCACAGTTAAGGTGCTATTCTTAACCTATGACTTCAATCCCACGGTCTAACATGGCTCTTTCATCGCTTACCATTATATCTACAGTTCAGCCAGTAGGAAGGGGAGGGCTAGTTGTTTTACTTTTAAAGGCATGACCTAGAAGTTTCCCTTATCACTTCCACTCACAATCATGGCAAAAATCTAGTCATGGCCTTAAACTAGCTGAAAGAAGGCTGTGGACTTTAGTTTGTGACAATGGACCCAGCTAAAATTATGGTGTTCAATTACTAAAGAGGGAGAGGGGAATGGATATTGGGAGACCACCTGCTTCACTCTCCGTGCTTAGCCCCATGTAGGCCTTGTGGTCTCTGGTTGTCAATGTCCACATAATAGTCATCAACGTGGTTGTTCTGTGTGTGTAACCTTTGGACAAACGGCAAAATGGTGCTGATTGCAGAACTGGAAGAATTCTGGATTAGCTATTCCATGATGACCTGGAGGAGTTGTGAAGTCCTGGTGATTTTGGCCTGCTAAAGAGAGTTTTCATAATCCTATGAAATTCCTGTGTTGGAATTTCCATGTGACATGTTTGACCTTCTATCATGTTTGACAGCATCACATCCTGGATGGCTGAATATCATAACCCTGGAAACTTAACATTGCTGTACCCATCCTAATAATGCACTGGCATACTTTGGTGAGAAAGATAGCCTTTGAGTTTATTATTATAAACCATATCTTGTATAATATTAATGTGTCAGGGTATTCATTTTTGCCAAGTGTCAAACTAAGCGCTCTGCAGGACTATTTCAAATATATAGCAAATTCTCTTATGATCAGTCTTAACGTGTTTATTTTACTCGATAATTTTAGAATAGGCTTGAATATTTTTAAGAGTATGTTAGTAATAGTTTTAAGATTCCATTGTATTTATGGATTAATTTAGAGATTGTGGCAGGCAGACTAATGGCCCTCCAAAAATATCTACATTATAATCCGTGAGACCTGTGAATATGTTACCTTCCATGGCAAGTGGGACTTTCCAGATATGATTAAGGGTATGGGTTTTGAGATGGGAGATTATCCTGGATTATCTGGGTGGGACCAATCTGAATAGCCTTAGTTCTCAAAAGTGGAAGAGGGAGGCAGAAAAATGGGTCAGAAAGATGTGGTGGGAGGACTTGGCCCACCATTGTAGCTTTGAAAAAAGGAGGAAGGGGGCTGCGAGGAATGTGGGCAGCCTCCAGAAGCCTGAAATGACAAGGAAACTGATTCTGCCCTAGAGCCTCCAGAAAGGAATGAGGCCCTGCTACACCTTAATTTTAGCCCAGTGAGACTGATGTTGAACTACTGAACTACAGAACTGCAAGATGATACATTTTTGTTGTTCAAGATACTTTGTTACAGCAACAATAAGAAAATAATGCAGAGATGATTGACATTTTTTTCAGTATCAAGTCATCCCACCCAGAAACAAACAGTATTTTTTCATCTATTTATATAAATTTTATTTTATATCACTTAGTAGCAATTTAAATTGTCTTTCTGTGGGTCATGCACATTTCGTTAAATTGTGAATTAGCTCTTTAAAGCACAAAGCAGATTGCATCACTCTCTTCCTTAATTGTTTTTTTGTAGCTTTCAAAAACTTACTGAATAAACACTAAAATCCTCAGCTTTGTACTTCAGAGCCTTCCATGATTTAGTTTCTTCCTTTTTTTAGCCTCATGCTTCACTACGTTCCACCAAATGCTCTCACTCCTTTGGGCTATTGAACAAAGTTCATGATAATTTTGCTCCTGAGTAGAGTTATCAGATTAAAAAAATACAGAATACTAAATTGAATTTGAATTATTTTTAACAAGCAATAATTTTTTGGTGTCAGTATTTCTCTTGCAATATTTTCCCTTTATCTCATGTCATATGCATAAGAAATTAGGAATTACTGAAATTGAACTGATACTTTGTATTATTATTTGCTAAACCTGGCAACCTTACTCATGATCTTTATGAGTTTTCTCTTTCACCTCATTCCCTGTCTACAGATATCCTTTGGGGCTAAGTCAAATACCACCTTATCATAAGCCCTTCTGCCTTTTTACTTCCTTCATAGAATTGGTAGGTTAAATGTCTTTCAGATTGCAGCCTTGCTGAACATTTATTTTTCTCCATTTGCCCATAATGCCTCATATCTGTTAGAATCTCAATAAACATTTGCTGAATAAATGAATAAATATTAGGCAATAAATCAGTTGAGGTACATCTCAAAATGATTGTTATTGGTAAACTCTTAGGCTTTAAAGAAAGTTATTTTAAAGCTAAGTATAAACATTGTTCTTTCATAAGTAATATGGCTTTGTGTTTAACACTAAAACACATTTAATGAAATGGAAAACTCCATATAAAACTGCTAAGTGCATCCACTAAAGGTTAGGAAGGTATGCCCACAGAGAATTCGGCTTACCAAACCAAAATGTTCCTACTCTGAAGCTGTGGGTATCCATCAGAGATTTGTACAGAATGTCCCCCAGACAGAATCACTGACTCTAGGAGATGCATTCCTGGATTTAAATATGGATGTAGGATATGAACACTTTCCCCTTTGGGATAAATTGAGATGAAATCTGTTATAAAAAGAGTTTGAAATAATTTCCTTGAATTGATTTCTCTCTTTAAAATCCAAGGTGATTGACACCACAGACCCCTGCTAGGAATGGTGTTCCCGGAAAATCGTGATTGCTAGGGTTGATTCTGGTAAAGTTTCCTCTGTGTCAGAATGTCTCTTAGAAGGTCCATGCCAAGCACCACCTACCACAGGACAAAGCAAACTTACTGTTATATCAGGAGACATCAATGTGGTTAAGATGTTTCATCATTTCAACTCCTACACTGGACCTTCAAAAAAATAAGACAACAAATTACCCTGCTGTCTGTTGACACAATACAAGTAATAGAAGCTTGTGAGTGAAGGATAATTTAAAATTTACTACAACTGCAAGCTATTATGGTTGTTGTAAATATTGTATCTATTGGGCATTGTATATGAATTAGGATTTTTTATTGTATATCCATTGTATATGTATTAGGAAAACTATTTACCTTTCTGGGAGCACCTTGAAGTCCAGGGCAGCTCTGCTTTTCTGTCACATGCAATCAGTGTGTCCTGGAATTTTAGTTTCAAAGTATTTATCTAATCTGTAAGTCCTCCTCTCTCTCTACTTACACATCACTTATTCAAGTTCATACAATATTTTTCTTAGATTACTGTCAGCCTCTAGCCAGGCCGTCTCAATTTTATCCCATCTAAATTCTTCAACACAACTGCCAGAGCATCCTTTCTAATTGCAAATGCAACTGCATTACTGCTTAAAATCCTTTATTTTATTTTATTTTATTTTTATTTTTTTAAAATTAATTAATTAATTTATTTTTGGCTGTGTTGGGTCTTCGCTTCTGTGCGAGGGCTTTCTCCAGTTGCGGCAAGCGGGCGCCACTCTCCATCGCGGTGCGCGGGCCCCTCACTATCGTGACCTCTCCTGTTGCGGAGCACAGGCTCCAGACGCACAGGCCCAGCAGTTGTGGCTCACGGGCCCAGCTGCTCCGCGGCACGCGGGATCTTCCCAGACCAGGGCTCGAACCCGTGTCCCCTGCACTAGCAGGCAGATTCCCAGCCACTGCGCCACCAGGGAAGCCCCAAAATCCTTTATTTTAAAGTTGTTTATTTAAAATCCCCATCACTTACCTAAGGAGTTCAGGCTTCTTAGCCTGGCATGAAGACCTCTTCTCACAGGGCTCCTGCTTCCCTCTTTATATATGTTTTCTGCTACGTTTACCTTCCATTTTTCCTAGAAACTTGCTTTCTGAGCGTTGTAAGCTTTATGAAGGAAGGTAATGCATTTGCCTGGTCCACTGCTGTGTCCCTAATACCTCACAAAGTGGCTGGCAGAAAGTCATGTTCAGTCTGATGCATGAATAAATATACACTGTGTTTCTTTCCTCCAGTTGATGAAAGACTGACTATCTGACTCTCGTACTTCAAAGCTCTTACCCTCCCTTTGATTCACTCTTTGTTCCAATCCTGTGTACATGTGTAGGTAAGCAGTAGCAGGCAGAAAGGGGACACGGGGGAATGGGGACCCAGGTGCCAGGTAGTACAACAGATATAAGTGGTACCTGATTCGCTGCTATGGATGTCTCTTCAGGTTCAATCCAGAGAAAGGAAGGGATCGCCACATTTTCATCCTTACTGGGACTTAGGCATAAGGACACTTAGTGGGTAGGAGGAGATTTGGTGAGGGGTACCATCAGAGATCAAAGGGAAAGAACAGAAACCCAACTGTGCTTTTACTTGTTTCAGAAGGGAATCAAAGACTATTGATCAGGAGCCAACACTTGGATAACTACGTAAGATCTGAAATGCATGCTACTTTTCCATGTTTGCTATCCATACTTTACTTCCTCTTAGCATATTTTTTGGAAGCTTAAGGGGAAAAGACTGTAAGCTTGACTTAGAAAACTGCTAAGAAAGGGATTGCTGAGAACCTAGCATTCCACTCTATGGCCAAGCTTAGGGAAAGTGAATTCCCAGGAAAAAAAATGGATCCCTAGGGGAAAAAAAAAAAGAATGGAAAGGGAAAAGGAAATGGACTGAGCCCCTGAGACTTACAGAAAGTTAACAAAGTAGCCAAAGAGTCTGGAACTGATAGGTTGTCTCAGGGATTGGCCCACAGGTTCTGGGATTTGTGGTGGCATATAAGTTATCCTTTGTAAATTCCCAAAGTGACTCATGAAGTGTTTTGCAGCTTATGGTAGAGCTGGCAGACCAGGAAGTGAGCATGTTTGTGAGGAATGGGAGAAAATCTTGGCATTGACACTGCCATGATTGATATGAGAAACATGCTTACACCCCAGTTTATGGAGGCGTGTTCAACTGGAGGCTTCCGAGAATCACTAGATCACAACTCAGGGAGTATGAAGGACTCCTCCAACCTGATATCTGAGAATATCTGAGAATACCTGATCTTGAGATCAATTGGAGATGACCAGTAGGAAGGAGTTGGATTTTTGGAAAGATGCCTCAGGCTGCAGTGTGGGCAATGGATTAGAGAGGGTAGGCTAGGCAGAAAGGAATCTGGGACAAGTAATCTGGATGAGATGATGATGATCTGAACTCAGGTAAGAGCACTAGGCATGGAGAGAAATGGATAAATGCAGAAGATACTTAAGAGGTAGAATCTACAGAATATGATATGGGGGATGAAGAAGCATGGATGTTATCATACACTTATCAAGGAACCCTTTTCTGGTGTAACATCTATTAACTGTCACAGCAGAATACTTTTCCATTGAACATATTTTGTAAAATCTAGGTCTACAGTAAAAGATATGACTGAATCTGAGAATACCGGTCATCATGGAGAAGGACAGGCATATATAATATAGTTCACCTTGGGCAGCCCTCTTTTATTGAACATCTGAGTGAGAATGCCAACCTTGGTGGTGGGAGTCATGAACAGGGGGCTCAGGAAGATGCGGCATACCTGATCAGACCTTTAAGAGGCATCTGAGAGGGTCATGCTCAATATTAATTGAGGTAGGCAATGTAGCTGTGCCTGTGGGCACCTCTCAGGGTATCTAAAAGTATACTTAGCTGTGAAAAAAGGCTTCTTCCTTGACAGTAAGATAAGAAATTTCTCCATTCCTGGTGGTCATGTCATTCAGGGCCTCACAGAGTATGTGTTGAGGTTGGAAAGTAGAATTCTTGGTCACGGGTATCCAGGTACATAGTTCAGCACTTGAATTTAAAACCAGGGCGCAATCAGTATTGACATGGGAGGTGCCCCTGGCAAACTGGCCTGTGAAGATCACCCTGTCATAGCCTTGGTTCCTTGCCCTCCAGAGAGCCGACATGCCTTCACTGGGGTGGATGAGCAGGAGAGGCAGAGACACCTGGCCCTCCCAGAACAGGGTGAAGCTGACAAGGTAGGTGCCATTGTTGAAGTCTGTCACCTTTCCCGAAGCGCCTGCCATCAGGGCTGGGGAGGACATCCTGGCCCTCAGGAAATCCCCGCCATATTCCTTCCTGCGTCCCAAGTGGTCCCTCACCTCCAGCAGGACGTCTAGCTGATCCCCCCTGCAGTATGTGTCTTGAGGGCTGAGGAGGGTGGCTTTGCTGTGTGTGGTGCTGGTGGTGGAGCTCACGTGGGTGAAGGGTCTGGGTGGGATCAGCTGGTCTAGTTTCTCCATGACCCCCTTTATTCTCAGCTCAGTCTCTGTTGGTGACTTTAACAGGCTCGGTGATGTTTTAGGGTATGGGGACTTTGTGGAGCTGTTCCAGTGGCGGAGGGAAATGGGTAAGTTAGAGTGAACCAAAACTGAAGGGGCAAGGAATGTGACAGACTATGAAATGAACCTGTCCAAATAAGTTTTACTTATTCTGTGTTTGAATATTTATTTACATATTATCATCAATTTTATTTAAACTCTGACAACTTTGAATAAAATGTATATTACACACTTATCTTTAACCTCAGTGTTTTTGAGAATGCCTGAACAATTGTAGATAAATATATTAAATCCAAAATATAGAGCTCAGAGAATACTTATGAGTAATAAATTGATTCCAGTGCATTTACTCTTCCTTTTCTTATACATCTTATCACCAGTCATTGTTACCTTCTGTTAGTTCTACTTATGTATATCTTTTACCCTCTCTAATAGTCTTTTCTTCCCCAGCTGTATTATAGTTCAAGTTACCATTGTTTATTTCCTGAATTGTAGGAGTCATCCCAAGGGTCAAAGCTTCAGTCCTGCTTTCTCTCCAATTAATTTTCTCCATTGTTGCTAAATCAGTCCTTCTCAAGCAGAACTCTCTTCACGTCCCTCCCTGCTTAAACCCCTTCAATGGCTTCCCATTACCCTGAGGGTAAAGTCTAATTTTAATATGGCTTTATGCTATGGCCTCTTTTTTAACTCTCTCGTTCCTGCGACTCCTTTTTTGCATTCTATTGATACATTTTAATGAGTAACTGTTATTATTTTCTGGAGCTGACCTTCCTTTCCTTCAGCTCGCACTCTTTATTAATACAATTTCCTCTTCCAGGATGGCTGGCCACCTCCACATTTTCCCCCAAACCACCTAAACATCTGTTAACTTCTTACTGAAAAATCGTTAGAACCTTAGAGGTTCCTTTTTATCCTTTTAGCACTAGATCATGTTTTTATAGGTTCTCAAATTCAGTAATTTCCAAATCTTATTGATAGTCAGAGGTGCCTGCAAACTTTTCTAAAAATATGGATTCTCAAGCTGCAGCCCAGATCAGCTGAATCATAATCACTAAATGCCTTGCCCGAGAGTTTATGTTTTTCAAAAGCTTCACATACAACCAAGTCAGCTAATTGTGAGAACAATGGTTATAGACTGGTGGTTTTCAACCCTTTTGTACTTTAGAACACACATAAAGCTTAAACAAAAAAATAGGTCCACTGTACCCCAGCAATAAAATCAGTAAGACCCACGTGGTTGGTACAAAGCAATAGAGTAAATCAAAAGGGACAAGAAACAAGAAAATGAGATATAGTTAAAAGTAAAGATTAACAGAACCCAAGTTCCTTTCAAGGTCAGGAATAAGACAAAAATGTTATCCACTTTAGAAGTCCTGAACAATAAAACAAAAGAAAAGAAAACAAACAAACAAGTGTATGAGAATTGTAAGGGAAGAAGCAAACTGTCTTATTTTTCATTTTTCTTTAATTTTTTATTTTTATTTTTTGCAGATGTTTTTATTGTCCACCAAAAAACTCCCACCAGAGTTAGCAAATTGTTAGCATTAACAGAGTCAGCAAGGAGCTGGATACAAAATAAACTTGTAAAAATAGCATTTATCTATACCAGTAATAATCACCAGAAAATACAACAGAAGATAATCTCTGACCTCGTTGGAGGCATTTTGAAAACTCTTTTGAAGAACATTTTTAAAAGACCTTGAACGAAAAGCTTTAACATTTTTAAAAGTAGTAGAGCCTAATATTATAAATTTGTTAATTTTCCCTCAAATAATTTAAAAATTCTATGTATTTATTTTTTTAATTGAAGTATAGTTGATTTACAATATTGTGTTAGTTTCAGGTATACAGCAAAGTGATTAGGTTATATCTATCAACCTACATATTTCTGATTATTTTCCATTATAGGTTATTACAATGTATCAAATATTGTTTCCTGTGGTATACAGTAAGTCTTTGTTGCTTATCTGTTTGATGTACAGTAGTCTGTATCTGTTAATCCCATACTCCTAATTTATACCTCCCCCTGCCTCTTCTTCCCTTTTGGTAACCATAAGTTTGTTTTCTATGTCTGTGAGTCTGTTTCTGTTCTGTGTATAGATTCATTTGTATTATTTTTTAGATTCCACATACAAGTGAGATCATATAAATTTGTCTTTTTCTGACTTCACTAAGTATAATATTCTCTAGGTCCAACCGTGTTGCTGCAAATGGCAATATTTCATTCTTTTTTTTATGGCTGAGTAATATTCCATTGTATATACATATACCACCTCTTCTTAATCCAGTCATCTGTTGATGGGTACTTGGGTTGTTTCCATGTCTTGGCTATTGTAAATAGTGCTGCTATGAACATTGAAGCTCATGTGTCTTTTCTAATTATAGTTTTCTCCAGATATATTCCCAGGAGTGGAGTTGCTGGATCATATGGTAGCTTTACTTTTAGTTTTTTAAGGAACCTCCATACTGTTCTCCATAGTGGCTGTACCAATTTACATTCCCACCAACAGTGTAGGAGGGTTCCGTTTTCTCTACACGCTCTCCAGCATTTGTTATTTGTAGATTTTTTTATGATAGCCATTCTGATAGGTGTGAGGTGATATCTAATTGTAGTTTTGATTTGCATTTCTCTAATGACTAATGATGTTGAGCATTCTTTCATGTGTCTGTTGGGAATCTGTATATCTTCTTTGGAGAAATGTCTATTTAGGTCTTCTGCCCATTTTTGGATTGGGTTGTTTGTTTTTTTGTTATTGAGCTGCATGAGCTGCTTGTAAATCTTGGAGATTAATCCTTTGTCAGTTGCTTCATTTGCAAATATTTTCTTCCATTCTGATGGTTGTCTTTTGCTCTTGTTTATGGTTTCCTTTGCTGTGCAAAAGCTTTTAAGTTTCATTAGGTCCCATTTGTTTATTTTTGTTTTTATTTCCATTTCTCTAGGAAGTGGATCAAAAACGATCTTGCTGTGATTTATGTCAAAGAGTGTTCTTCCTATGTTTTCCTCTAAGAGTTTTATGGTGTCTAGTGTTACATTTAGGTCTCTAATCAATTTTGAGTTTATTTTTGTGTATAGTGTTAGGGAGTGTTCTAATTTCATTCTTTTACATTTGCTGTCCAGTTTTCCCAGCACCACTTATTGAAGAGACTGTCTTTTCTCCATTGTATATCCTTGCCTCCTTTGTCATAGATTAGTTGACCATATGTGTGTGGGTTTATCTCTGGGCTTTCTATCCTGTTTTTGTGCCAGTACCATATTGTCTTGATTACTGTAGCTTTGTAGTATAGTCTGAAGTTGGGGAGCCTGATTTCTCCAGCTCCTTTTTTCTCCCTCAAGACTGCTTTGGCTATTCAGGGTCTTTTGTGTCTCCATGCAAATTTAAAAAATTTTTGTTCTAGTTCTTTAAAAAATGCCATTGGTAATTTGATAGGGATTGCATTGAATCTGTAGATTGCTTTGGGTAGTATAGTCATTTTCACAATATTGATTCTTCCAATCCAAGAACATGGTATATCTCTCCATCTGTTGGTATCATCTTTAATTTCTTTCAACAGTGTCTTATAGTTTTCTGCATAAAGGTCTTTTGTCTCCATAGGTAGGGTTTATTCCTAGGTATGTTATTCTTTTTGTTGCAGTGGTAAATGGGAGTGTTTCCTTAATTTCTCTTTCAGATTTTTCATCATTAGTGTATAGGAATGCAAGAGATTTCTGTGCATTATTTTGTATCGTGCAACTTTACCAAATTCATTGATTAGCTCTAGTAGTTTTCTGGTGGCATCTTTAGGATTCTCTATGTAGACCTTAGACCTGTATTGCTGTAAACTTCCCTCTTAGAAGTACTTTTGCTGCATCCATAGATTTTGGAAAGTTGTGTTTTTATTTTCATTTGTCTCGAGGTATTTTCTGATTCCCATTTTGATTCCTTCACTGACCCATGGGTTTTTTAGTAGCATTTTGTTTAGTCACCCCATGTGTTTTCTCTATTTTTCTTCCTGTAGTTAGTTTCTAGTTTCATGCTACTGTGATTGCAAAAAATGCTTGATATAATTTCTGTCCTCCAGAGTTCGTTGAGACTTGTTTTGTGGCCTACCATGCGATCTGTCATGGAGAACGTTCCATGTGGTCTTGAAAAGAATGTGTATTCTGCTATTTTTCGATGGAAAGCCTTGTAGATGTGTGTTGACTCCAACGGTCTAATGTGTCATTTAAGACTGCTGTTACCTTACTGTTTTCTGTTTGGATGGTCTATCCATTGATGTAATTGGGGTGTTAAAGTCCCTTGCTATTATGCTATTATTGTCAATTTCTCCATTATGTCTGTTAATATTTGCTTTATATATTTAGGTGGTCCTATGTTAGGTGCATATATGTTAATAAGTGTTACATCTTCTTCTTGTATTCATCCCTTTATCATTATATAATTCCCTTCTTTGTCTTTTTTTATAGTCTTTGTTTTTAAAGTATTTTTTGTGATATGAGTATTGCTATATCTGCTTTCTTTTTGTTTCCATTTGCATGAAATATGTTTCCCCATCCTCTTGCTTTTAGGCTGTGTGTGTCTTTAGCTCTGAAGTGAGTCTCTTGCAAGCAGCATATGGGTGGGTCTTGGTTTTTTTTTTTTTTTTTTAATCAGCCACCCTATGTCTGTTGATTGGAACATTTAGTCCATTGAGTTGTTTTTTTTTTTTAAGATTTAATTTTATTTATTTTTGGCTGCATTAGGTCTTAATTGCTGCACGCGGGCTTTCTCTAGTTGTGGCAAGTGGGGGATACTCTTCGTTGCGGTGCACAGAGTTCTCATTGCGGTGGCTTCTCTTGTTGCAGAGCATGGGCTCTAGGCGTGCGGGCTTCAGTAGTTGTGGTGTGCAGGCTCAGTAGTTGTGGCTCATGGGCTCTAGAGCACAGGCTCAGTAGTTGGGGTGCACGGGCTTAGTTGCTCCACGGCATGTGGGATCTTCCCGGACCAGGGCTCGAACCCGTGTCCCCTGCATTGGCAGGCAGATTCTTAACCACTGCACCATCAGGGAAGTCCCTCCATTGACATTTAAAGTGACTATTGTTAGGTATGTACTTAGTGCTATATTGTTACTTGTTTTCTGGTTGTTCTTGTAGTTCCTTTCTGTTCTTTTCTTCGTGTTTTAGTTTCTTCCCCTGTGGTTTGATGATTTTCTTTAGTGGTATCCTTGTGTTCCTTTCTGTCTAGCTTTTATGTATCTATTTTAGGTTTTTGGTTTGTGGTTACCATGGGGTTTAATATATGTTAACCTATAACTATATCTTTTAAACTGGTAGTCATTTAAGTTCAAACATATTCTAAAAGATCTACAATTTTTACTCCCCCACCCATGTTTTGTGTTTTTGATGCCATATTTTATATCTTCATGTTTATCCCTTAACTCTTTATTTTAGTTATAGTTGATTTTACAAATTTTTATCTTTTAATCTTTGTACTAACTTAAGTAGTTGATCCACAGACTACTATATATCTGCCTTTCCTAGTGGGAATTTTCTTTTCCTATAGATTATTTTTTTGACTGTATTAGTGACATTTTACTTAAAGCATTTTGAAATTTTTTGTGAGGGAGCTTGAAGGTAGCAGAGATAATGTTTTACAAAAGAATTTTTTCCCCCATTATTTTTCTCCTGGGGAGAAAATAGCATCTTTTCTGATGGGCTCTTCTTCTTCTACCCTTGACTTAAATGTCCTCGGTGCTATAGATTCTTACTTCTAGTTGTAGCCTTTTCTTTTCCACTTAGAGACGACCCTTTAACATTTCTCTTAAGGTAGATTTAGTATCGATGAACTCCTTTAGTTTTTGCTTGTCTGAGAAGTTCTTTATCTCTCCTTCAATTCTAAATAATAATATTCCTGGGTAAAGTATCCTAGATTGCAGATTTTTCCATTTCAGTACTTTGAATATATCATGGCACTCTCTTTTGGCATGCAATGTTTCTGCAGAAAAATCAGCTGATTTTGTATGTGACTTTGTTTCTCTCTTGTTACTTTTAGAATTCTCTATTTCTTACTTTTGCCATTTTAATTATATGTTGTGTTCTGGGTTTGTTTGGGTTCATCTTGTTTGAGACCCTCTGTGCTTCCTGTACCTGGATATCTGTTTCCTTCTTTTTGTTTGGGAACTCTTCAGCCATAATTTCATCAAATGCATTTTTGATCCTTTTCTCTCTCTCTTCTCCTTCTGGGC
Organism: Eschrichtius robustus; assembly: GCF_028021215.1. NCBI lineage: Eukaryota > Metazoa > Chordata > Mammalia > Artiodactyla > Eschrichtiidae > Eschrichtius > Eschrichtius robustus. The sequence goes on along the minus strand of NC_090834.1, from coordinate 17,990,378 downwards.
CCCTTACAGTACCAGTGTTGGTATTCTTGATGTGGCACAGGTCCCTTAAACTGTTCTCATTTTCTTAATTTGTTCTTCTCTTTGTTGTTCTGATTAGGTGATTTCCATAATTCTGTCTTCCAGATCACTTATGCATCTTCTGTATGAGCTAGTCAGCTGTTAATTCTTTCCAATGTGTTTTTCATTTCAGTTATTGTACTCTTCAGGTCTGACTGGTTCTTTTTTTATATTTTCCAATTCCTTGTTAAAATTCTCACTGTGTTCATCTATTCTTTTCCCTAATTCTGTTAGTGTTCTTATTACTAATTCTTTGAACTCCTTATCTGGTAAATTATTTCTGTTTCATTAGTGGGGTTTCTTTTTTTAAAGGGGTTTTCTCTTGTTCTTTCATTTGAAACAAATTCCTCTGTCCTCTTATTTTGCTTAACTTCTCTATGAAATTAGGTGAAATATTACCTATTTTGATCTTGAACCAGTATCCTTATGTGGAAGCATCCTTATGCAGTCTGTGTGTTCCCAGTGGCTTTGGTTGGAGAGCTGGATCTGACATAAGCATGAATCATGTCTTCCCCCAGGGCATGCTGGCGGCTATCGCCTCGGTAGGAGGTGGGGCTGGAGATTGAAAGACTAGAGCTGGAGCTAGGTGTGAGCCTGGGTTTCTCCTCTTCTCAGTTGCCACCACCTCCCTGTTGGGGGTGGGGTCTGTTCCCTAGTTACTAGAGCAGATGCCTTTAGGTGTGGGTCTGAGGTGGCTCCATTCCCTCTAAGTGTGTCCTCTCCCCACTCTCAGCAGCAGCATTCTTGCCCTAGAGGTGAGCTATGCTGGAGCAAGAGGGGCTACTGTGGGCACTTGGTGTGGGTAGAGGCATGAGCTGTGGTAGTCCTGGCCTCAGTCAGAGTTCCAGACCACTTCCTCTGTGCTGCCTCCACAAGTGTCAGCAATGGCCACTCTTGCCCCATTCAGATGCCATTCTGGGTCTGAGCCAGCTCTGTCCCTCACAACTGCACACTCCCCTCAGTCACTACAGCCGCTGCTCTAGTGTGGAGCTTTGCCATGGGGCAAGAGTGGCTAGAGCGGGCGCACGACTCAGGCTGGTGCTTGTGCTGGGGTGGTTGTGGGAAACTGGCCAGAGTCCTGGGCAGTTTCAGTCAGCTTCCTGCACCTTGTTTTGGGAGTAAGCAAGTGTGTGTGTGCTCTTCATGAGCAGAGTCTAGGTTTCTTACAGCCCTCTTGTTTGTCCCACTGATTTTCACACCAGCTAAGGGGACTCATCTTCCTGGTGTCAGACCCCCAGGTTTGGGTTACCCAGTATGTGGCTCTACCTTAGATGCTTAGATCCTCAGGGAGGATCTCTGAGCATGTGTAATCCCCCTCCTTATCTTTGTCCCCTACCAGGGGTGCCGGTCCTGACCTGATTGCTTCTCTTCCCTTCCTACCCAACTCTGTGTGGATCTTTCTTACAGCCTTGGTTGTACAAGAGTTTTTCTGCCAGTCTCCAGTTTGTTTTCAGTGAGAATTTTTCCACATGTAGATGTATTTTTGATGTGTTGGTGGGGGGAGGTGAGCTCCACATCCTCCTACTCTGCCATCTTGATCTCCCCCTGATTGGAATTCTTAACCCTTAGAGTCCTTAAGTCCAAGTGGAAACTAAGAAGTTAGCAATTGTGGACTGTTGGTTACGCTAGCATTCTGTTGATTGCCAAATTTATAGATACATTTAATAATTTCTGGATGTATATTCTTCCTTATAGTAAATTTTTCAATGCCTCAAAAAACATGTTTACTAATAAACCCAAATATCTTTAGTTCCTCTGTAAAAGGAAGCCAAAAGTGGTTAAACCTATGTTCAGTAATTAATGTTTCAGTATTTTATCTTAGTTGAAAATGATCTAGCTATTCAATGAATAGCCATCATTTAACTTATCTCAATATAACTTTAAGATTTCAAGTTTTTAAAAGGATTTAGAAACAATTTTTATGTAGACTTATCATAAAGCATAATTACTGTTGAAAAATTCATTAATAAACTTTTCTCTTATATCTATTTAATTTACTTATTCTTGTCAATCATGTTTAGGTTACTTATGAAAGCCTCACGTGGCATTAAATGCTAACCATCATCTTATCTTTCTTGCTGACAAATTATGTAACAGAGATAATGTGAGCTTATTTAACTTTTAGTAAACTGAGGTAGAATAAAAGTTGTATATCTATATTATATTTGAATACTGAAAACTAAAGACATTCCTGTTTGGATTAAACCAACAAACTTAAACTAGCTTTTATTTACTAAAGATTATCCTAGATCACATGAACCTGAAAAACATTTCAGTAATTTCTATATTCCTGAGAGTATATTTAATTTAAGTCAATCAAACAGAGCTCTTTACAAATTAATTTTGGCAATACCACCCAGAGGTAGAAAAATATCACATATCTATAACATGCATACATAGACATACATAAACATACAGACAGATGCAAACAGAGATCTTACAGCTTTCATTTAAAAATTTTAGCCATGACACATATATGATAATGCAAAACTCACTAGTTTATAAAAGAACAGTTGGATCCAAATTGTGTATCTGGCAGATAGAATAAGTTCAGGTTACTTGCTCAGGTGGCTTAAACTTTTCACTAATATTTGTAGTGAAGGTTTTTAAGATTTTTTTATTCACCTAGTTTCCAAATAGACTTTCTTTTTTTTCTCTCTTTTTTTTTCCCCTTCTGATAAGAATGACCTCCCTGAAGTTTGCATTTTAAAGAGATGGCCCTCAGTTTGTAGAGAAGACAGGGTAGAACATTTAAATATATCTCAAAGGCACAGAGAAAGAATACAAATTTCTCCTAGAAGGGCTTTTGTTTCCTAAAGCCTGAGTTTTTTCAATACCTACAAGCCTTTTGAGATGAAGACGGGATGTTTGGGGATTGGTAAAAAAGGATAGCTGAGATTTTTCTTTCTTGTAAAGGCTCAATTTGTAGGACAAGTTGTACAAGTTGTCTTCAGTTTGTCAGACAGTTTTTAATCCCTCAGAGATTGGGTTGAGGGACTTCCCTGGTGGTCCAGTGGTTAAGACTTTGCCTTCCAACGTAGGGGGTGTGGGTTCGATCCCTGGTTGGGGAGCTAAGATCCCACATGCCTCGAAGCCAAAAAACCAAAACATAAAACAGAAGAAATATTGTAATTGCTTCAATAAAGACTTTAAAAATGGTCCACATCAAAAAATCTTTAAAAAAAAAAAAGATTGTGTTGAAAACTTAAGAGATATCAAGGAGCTAATCCACCATCTAAGTACATTATCTTCAATTTGCTTCTTTATATCTAGGAGAAGATCTTTACTAAGACAGAAGTGAAAAGTTTCCTAGGTTCTCTTCGGAATGTTTCAGTAAATCCTCGCACAAAGAGTTCAGAATGTTTTTCTTTCCCTCTCGGCATGTAGTTTCATTTTAGATTAGGGGCGTGGCCGAAAAAGAAAGTTCCTATTAGGCTCTGAATATCAGCTTTTAATTTGGCCAACTTCTGGGAATTCCCCAGTGGTTAGGACTCCGTGCTTTCACTGCCATGCGCCTGGATTCAGTCCCTGGTCAGGGAACTAAGATCCTGCAAGCCACGTGGTGGCTTTATTTTAAAATAAAATAAAATAAAAATTGGCTAACTTCTCACCATAAAGCTACTTTAAAAAATCCTTTCAAATATCTTGTTAGGTTTTAGCCAGGACAAATAGTATGTACACCTGACAGTACTGAACAACTCCATGGACGTAAGAAGTGTTCCCAAAGAGGGTGCAAAAGATACTACTTTCCCAAAATTCAAAGATAACCAAGAGAAAGAAAGACTTAGACAATTGCCCTGAGACCTGGCAGCAGTTGGTTGTACCCTAGCTGTAAATGGAGTGCAAACCCACATTTCTGTCCAGCCATGTCTAGTCAGTGGGGTGTAAGCCACAATTCTATCTGGGCATTTTTTAAAAAAAATTTTATTGAAGTATAGTTGATTTACAATGTGTGTTAATTACTGCTGTAAAGTGATTTAGTTATACCTATGTATTATATACATTCTTTTTTTAATATTCTTTTCCATTATGGTTTATCATAGGATATTGAATATAGTTCTCTGTGCTATAGAGTAGGACCTTGTTGCTTATCCATTCTATATAAAAAAGTTTACATCTGCTAACCCCACCTCCCATTCCATCCCTCTCCCTTGGTAACCACCAGTCTATTCTCTATGTCTGTGATTCTGTTTCTGTTTCATAGATAGGTTCATCTGTGTCATATTTTAGATTCCACATATAAGTGATACCATATGTCATATGTCTTTCTCTTTCTGACTTACTTCACTTAGTGTAATAATCTCTAGTTGCATCCATGTTGCTGCAAATGGCATTATTTCATTATTTTTTATGGCTGAGTAGTATTCCATTGTATTGATATATATGTACCACTTCTTTATCCATTCATCTGTTGATGGAAGATTAGGTTCTTTCCATGTCTTGGCTATTATAAATAGTGCTGCTATGAACATAGGGTGCATGTATCTTTTTTGTTCTTTTTTTTTTTTTTAAACATCTTTATTGGAGTATAATTGCTTTACAATGGTTTGTTAGTTTCTGCTTTATAACAAAGTGAATCAGCTATACATATACATATATCCCCATATCTCCTCCCTCTTGCATCTCCCTCCCACCCACCCTATCTCATTCCTCTAGGTGGTCACAGAGCACTAAGCTGATCTCCCTGTGCTATGTGGCTGATTCCCACTAGCTATCTACTTTACGTTTGTTAGTATATGTAAGTCCATGCCACTCTCCCACTTCATCGCAGCTACCCTTCCCCCGCCCTGTGTCCTCGAGTCCATTCTCTATGTCTGCGTCTTTATTCCTGTCCTGCCCCTAGGTTCTTCAGAACCATTTTTTTTAGATTCCATATATATGTGTTAGCATACAGTATTTATTTTTCTCTTTCTGAGAGAAAAAAAATTTTTTTCTTTCTTCTCTGAGAGAGAAATTTTTTTTCTCCTTACTTCACTCTGTATGACAGATTCTAGGTCCATCCACCTCACTACAAATAACTCAATTTCGTTTCTTTTTATGGCTGAGTAATATTCCATTGTATATATGTGCCACATCTTCTTTATCCATTCATCCGATGATGGACACTTAAGTTGTTTCCTTGTCCTGGCTATTGTAAACAGAGCTGCAATGAACATTTTGGTACATGACTCTTTTTGAATTATGGTTTTCTCAGGGTATATGCCCAGTAGTGGGATTGCTGGGTCATATGCTAGTTCTATTTTTAGTTTTTTAAGGAACCTCCATACTGTTCTCCATAGTGGCTGTATCAATTTACATTCCCACCAACAGTGCAAGAGGGTTCCCTTTTCTTCACACCCTCTCCAGCATTTATTGTTTCTAGATTTTTTGATGATGGCCGTTCTGACCGGTGTGAGATGATATCTCATTGTAGTTTTGATTTGTATTTCTCTAATAATTAATGATGTTGAGCATTCTTTCATATGTTTGTTGGCAATCTGTATATCTTCTTTGGAGAAATGTCTGTTTAGTCTTCTGCCCATTTTTGGATTGTGTTGTTTGTTTTTTTGTTATTGAGCTGCATGAGCTGCTTGTAAATCTTGGAGATTAATCCTTTGTCAGTTGCTTCATTTGCAAATATTTTCTCCCATTCTGAGGGTTGTCTTTTGGTCTTGTTTATGGTTTCCTTTGCTGTGCAAAAGCTTTTAAGTTTCATTAGGTCCCATTTGTTTATTTGTGTTTTTATTTCCATTTCTCTAGGAGCTGGGTCAAAAAGGATCTTGCTGTGATTTATGTCATAGAGTGTTCTGCCTATGTTTTCCTCTAAGAGTTTGATAGTGTCTGGCCTTACATTTAGGTCTTTAATCCATTTTGAGTTTATTTTTGTGTATGGTGTTAGGGAGTGTTCTAATTTCATACTTTTACATGTACCTGTCCAGTTTTCCCAGCACCACTTATTGAAGAGGCTGTCTTTTCTCCACTGTATATGCTTGCCTCCTTTATCAAAGATAAGGTGACCATATGTGTGTGGGTTTATCTCTGGGCTTTCTATCCTGTTCCATTGATCTATATTTCTGTTTTTGTGCCAGTACCAAACTGTCTTGATTACTGTAGCTTTGTAACATGTCTGAAGTCAGGGAGCCTGATTCCTCCAGCTCCATTTTTCGTTCTCAAGATTGCTTTGGCTATTCTGGGTCCTTCGTGTTTCCATACAAATTGTGAAAATTTTTGTTCTAGTTCTGTGAAAAGTGCCAGTGGTAGTTTGATAGGGATTGCATTGAATCTGTAGATTGCTTTGGGTAGTAGAGTCATTTTCACAATGTTGGTTCTTCCAATCCAAGAACATGGTATATCTCTTCATCCGTTTTTGTCATCAGTATCTTACAGTTTTCTGAGTACAGGTCTTTTGCCTCCTTACGTAGGTTTATTCCTAGGTATTTTATTTTTTTTGATGCAGTGGTAATTGGGATTGTTTCCTTAATTTCTCTTTCTGATCTTTCATTGTTAGTGTATAGGAATGCAAGAGATTTCTGTGCATTAATTTTGTATCCTGCAACTTTACCAAATTCATTGATGTGCGCTAGTAGTTTTCTGGTAGTATCTTTAGGATTTTCTGTGTATAGTATCATGTCATCTGCAAACAGTGACAGTTTTACTTCTTCTTTGCCAATTTGGATTCCTTCTAATTCTTTTTCTTCTCTGATTGCTGTGGCTAGGACTTCTAAAACTATGTTGAATAATAGTTGTGAGAGTGGACATTTTTGTCTTGTTCTTGATATTAGAGGAAATGCTTTCAATTTTTCACCACTGAGAATGATGTTTGCTGTGGGTTTGTCATATATGGTCTTTATTATGCTGAGGTAGGTTCCCTCTGTGGTCAGTTTCTGGAGAGTTTTTATCATAAATGCGTGTTGAATACTGTCAAAAGCTTTTTTTGCATCTATTGAGATGATAATATGGTTTTTATTCCTCAATTTGTTAATGTGGTGTATCACATTGATTGATTTGCGTATACTGAAGAATCCTTGCTTTCCTGGGAGAAATCCCACTTGATCATGGTGGATGATCCTTTAATGTATTGTTGGATTCAGTTTGCCAGTATTTTGTTAAAGATTTTTGTGTCTATGTTCATCAGTGATATTGGCCTGTAATTTTCTTTTTTTGTGTGATATCTTTGTCTGATTTTGGTATCAGGATGATTGTAGCCTTATAGAATGAACTTGGGAGTATTCCTTCCTCTGTAATTTTTTGGAATAGTTTGAGAAGGATAGGTGTTAACTCTTCTCTAAATATTTGATAGAATTCGCCTGTGAAGCCATCTGGTCCTGGGCTTTTGTTTGTTGGAAGATTTTTAATCACTGTTTCAATTTCAGTACTTATGATTGTTCTGTTCATATTGTCTATTTCTCCCTGGTTCAGTCTTGGAAGGTTGTACCTTTCTAAGAATTTGTCCATTTCTTCCATGTTGTCCATTTTATTGGCATATATTTGCTTGTGGTAGTATCTTATGATCCTTTGTATTTCTGTGGTGTCTGTTGTAACTTCTCCTTTTTCATTTCTGATTTTATTGAGTTGAGTCCTCTCCCTATTTTTCTTGATGAGTCTGGCTCAATGTTTATCAGTTTTGTTTTTGTTCTCAAAGATCCAGCTTTTAGTTTCATTGATCTTTGCTATTCTTTTCTTCATGTCTATTTTATTAATAACTGCTCTGATCTTTATGATTTCTTTCCTTCTACCTACTTTGGGTTTTGTTTGTTCTCCTGTCTCTAGTTGCTTTAGTTGTAAGGTTTGGTTGTTTATTTGAGATTTTCTTGTTTCTTGAGGTAAGATTGTATTGCTATAAACTTCCCTCTTAGAACAGCTTTCGCTGCATCCCATCGGTTTTGGATCATCGTGTTTTTGTTGTCTTTGTCTCTAGGTATTTTTGATTTCCTCTCTGATTTTTTCAGTGTTCCATTGGTTATTTAGTAACATATTGTTTAGCCTCTGTTTACTTTTTTTTTAAAGATGCAAACTATCATAACTATTATTAGAACATGGTCTTGTTGTTTCCTAAGGAAATGGCCCAGCAAAAAGGAGTGGGTTGATGACTGGGACAGTTATCAATGCATTGCCTCTCAGCTCCAAATTCACCCGTCAATATATTCTCTGCAGTGACAGACAGAATTATTTTAAGTACCTCTCCTTAAGGTGAGCATGTTGTCGAGCTTTGTCATTAGAGGGCATTGGAGGGACAGTAAAGGAGGAAGGCGCTATCCCCTGTCACTGCCTACAACAGTGGGTGGGGATTGTGAGTATGGAGACTTCCAGTGGAGCTCTTCCTGTCTTGTTCCTAGAACCAGGCAATTTCTCAGTGACCTTGTAGGCTTGTCCTTTCCCAACAATAACTTTCCCTGGCTTTCGTACACAGAAAACAACAATCTGTGGCTTCCTGCCAGTGAAGGCCTCCTGCTTGCACAGGCCCTGATTCCCTCTGCAGGCCCCTGGGCAGGTCAGCTGTCCCGACCCCCACCCGCTTTACATGCCCATGCCCCTGCTTGCTGATCACCCGTATTCCATCTGCACTACAGAGGGTCGCTTTCTGCTTGCCCAGCAATTGCAGACCATCTGTGACCTGGACAAACCAGTGATCTTCTCCGCTGCCCAGTGGGCTGAACTACATCTTCCTCAGCAGGGTCTGAATTCCAGCCTTGGGGAGGGCCCCTTCCAAGTTGCTCCTTCCTTGGATACCCTCTCTCTTCCCTAAGGGTACAATATAGAGTTTCCTTCTATCTTACAGTCACTCGTTTATCATCAGAGTGTAATAATTTTTTATATCAGACATCCTCTGTTTAGCCTACTGTGTGATTTCTACCTCCTAATTGGATCTATACAATACAATGGCAAGAGAGATTATAACTGCAGGAATTCAGCACCAACTAGTTCGTTGAATATACCACTTTTTGAAGCCTCCTCCTTGGAAAGATCCTCATACATGTAATTTTTAATCTTCTCAGTATACTCTTTAACATCCTTACCTCTTGATAATAATCATTTCCCTTGGAAATATTTACCTCTTTGTTTCCTTTAGAAATATTTATCCATCTTGTCTAAGAATCCATTCTGTCCAAAAGGCTGTGTGCCAGTCATTTTTACTTGTTTCTCTCATTGGAAGACCAGTTTGCAGTTGCTACAGACATACTGCGCAAGCATCTCAGACAGGAAATGACCCACCAAACATCAAGCAGACATGGCAACAGTTACTCTGTGTTTATAATGATTCATTTTGAGAAAAACGGATTCATTTTTGGGAAGAACTGAAATCATTTTGGATTTCCCCTAGAAAGTGCTAACTTCTGAGGTCTATCATTCTGAATGCATTACCCTGATCTTGCACTTCCTCTTAGGGTTCACACATTACAAACAAATACTTCTCCTCTTTTCTTTTCTTTCAAAAAAAAAAAAAAATCTCTGGGTCACATTCTAATTTTAGTCGCTCTTATAAAATTATAGTCCTCTGTGTTCTTTAAAAAAAATCTGCCCCTTTAGCAAGACCTTCAGTGACCCTTGCCAACCTTACCCAATTGGAGAGTGTAATGGAAAGTCACTTTATTAATAAAAGAAAACAGATGCTGTTCCAAAGTTCCATGGTTTCACAACTCTTGTTCATTCTGACGTTAGCAACTATAGCAGTCTGTGATGATGCCTGAGTTATGTTGCCAGTCCCTCTCTCCCTCCCTCCCTTCTTTCTTTCCTTCTTTTCTCTCTCTCTCCCTTTCTCTTTCTCTCTCTCCCTCCCTCTCCCCTTCCTCCCTCCCTATTCTTTCCCTCCCTCCCTCCCTTTCTTTATTGTCTTCCTTCTCTTTCTTTTTCTCCCTCTTTTCTTCCTTCTCTCCTTCTCTCTTTCCTACCCTCTCTCTTATTTTCCTTCCTTTTCTCCCTCCCTCAGTTGCCTTCCCATTATAATTGGGATAGAATTCAAACTCCTTGCCATAGACTACAAAGGCCACATGTTATCTGGCCCCTATCTTCCTCTCTAACTTCTTCTTCCTCCATATTTCTGACACTGACAATACTCCAGGCATAATGGTCTCCTGTTCTTTAAATAAACCAAGCTCCATCATGTCTCAGGGGTTTGGCACTTGCCATTCTTTCTTAAGGATCGCTGTCTTCACTTTGTCTCATGGATGCCTCCTTTCCATTATTTTGATCTCCCTTGTAATGCCTTCTCCTCTGAGATGCCTTTTTGAACTGCTCTAACTAGTCACCTCCATCACCACCATGCTGTCACTCTGCATCACATTACCCTATTATATACTTTGTTCATACTTCTTTAGTAGTGTGGGATTATTTTGTATCTTTTTTGTTTATCTTTTTCCTTTATTACAATATAAATTCTTTGATGGCAAAGAATTCATGTGCCTTTTGGACCACTGTATCCCTAAAGACTCGAATAGTTCCTGACACATGATAAGGGACTTAATATTTTTGACCATCTGTTTACTGGGCACTGAACCACTGAATTGTGGTTCATGGGCAAATAAGTAGAAAAATTATTATCCCTTTCCTGGAGGAAACTGGATAAATGGATTTAAGATATTCCTATTATCATTGTCTTTTCCTAGATGGAGCAAGAGTAGGTCAGGGGCCCAGTGATACCTGGGGCATGGTTTAGAGGGAAAAATTAAGGAAGAATATTATACCAAAATACTTTATAATAATTATATCACCCTATTCAACTGAAATTCTCATATCATTCTTTTTCGGTCAAATTTTGGGAAGGCCTATTACAATGCAAGTGAGCGTGATTAAAATAGTAACCCATAAGAGGGAAGAGAAAAGGGAACATATTGTATATGTATAACTGATTCACTTTGTTATAAAGCAGAAGCTAACACACCATTGTAAGGCAATTATACTTCAATAAAGATGTTTAAAAAAAAAAAAAAAAAAGTAACCCATATGTGTAGATTGTAGAAACCAACGTTGTTGATCATCTACCTTATGGTTTTCAAACATTGTAAGAGGTAGAACCTTTTTTTCAAATCAAAAGCCTACCCAGAAGCCCAATAAACATGGGTAAAAATGGCTGATATTCTGGCTGAAGTGGTGTGGAAGAACTGGTACCCTGAGCACCAAGCACTTCTCCTAACTCCCGTCCCTCCAGCCAGTACCTGCAGCACCACCCAGAGCTGCTCAGAGCAAGGTTTGAAAATCACAAATCTCAGACTAACTCCTTCATTTCAGAAACTGAGGCCCAGAGAGCTGAAGTGACTTACCCAAAATTATGTAATTACTGTCAACAAAAGGACTGAAGCCCAGCTCTCTGAATCCTAGAGCACTGTGCTTTCAACTGTTTTATCTGGTATGCCTGAAGGATAAGTTCTACAGAATAGATGAGCTCCTAGCCGTGGGAGTCCCTCTAGGGAGAGAAATGTCAGAGGCTTTCAGTATCCAGAGGGTCTTGCTTCAAATTCTGCGGCTCCTTCAGGACCGTGTACGTGGAGCAGTGCCTCAAAAGACTTCTCTTCCCACTTGGAAATCATCTCGAGCTTGTCTCATAAATAAGGAAATGGGACTACTTTCTCCAAATATTTATTTTATAATGACTTCATTGCTCTGAATTTCCATGCATCACAGAGAACGTTTAACCATTAGGTGTCTTGACTTCCTGTTAGTGAAAAGTGGCATGACTCTGATCAAGAAGGGTAGCTCCTTTTCATAAGTATTTTTGTGTTTATTTGTAAGTGGAAGCCCAAATTAGAAATAACTGATTTGGTTGAGTTGCTGGTTAATAAATCAGCCATAGTGCAGATTTTCTCTTGCTAATTGAGAGTTCAGAGCCAACAGCATCTGGCATGATAGCAAACACTTAATAGATGTCTTTAATTAAGTGAATAAATTAAAGCGATATGTTTTATCTAGCAAATAAAGTTTAACAATATATTAATCTGATTTCTGACTACAGATTGGGGTGGGTGGACGTTATCTGTGCCATATGTAGTTGTTATCTCCCAGGCATCAATAATGCCCACATTGAGATCCTGAAAAATGTCCTTTATGGCAAGATATTGGATGTAACCGTGAAAGTCACTAAATCTCTCCACATCATTGTGCATCTCCCTGATGTTTTCTGCCTTGATGATGACCTTAGTGTCTGGGCTTCTCAGAAGAAGGTGCTGAACTGCGTCATGGACACTGAGGGCCCTTCGGATAAACACATCAATGGGAAAGGGTCTGAAGTGCTGGCCCAGAGAAATAACAATGATCGTATTTTTTTCTCCTCCAGTTCTGTCAGTAACCCGAGCAATGTACTCAATCTCTTTGACTGAATAGGTCAGTGATCCAATCAAAGGGTAACCATGCTTTTGCCACTGGATGTTGATATTCTTGTCCAAGTCCACAGCAAATTGGTTTTGAAATTTTCCAAATTCATGCAGATCCACTGACTTCAGGGCTGATGACAAATAGGCAATCCCAAAATGAACGGGAAAAAAGTTCCAAAGGTCATAAACATAGAAGAAAAGATTTGGTGTTTATGATTAAATAAGTTAATCCTGACTAATTTATTATAGGTTTAAATGAGAGAATAGTTTGAAAATTATTGAGCAACCAAAAGTGTTAATACAAATAAGAAATTATATCTGCCCCTCTGTAGAACCATGTAGAACCAAATCGACTGGCGATGGAGAGCAATGAGATCACTTCACTGGAGGATGATGGAGTCACGTTTGTGGGTTTTAGTTTTGTACATTTTGCTAACTATAGACTAAGTTCATTTGAAGATAGAGAAAGATACCAATTGATGTCTTTATATTTCAAAAAACAAGTAACCCTATTTCCCCAAGTCCTCTGTAAGTTCCCTTAAGACTGGAATTATATTTTATACTTCTGTGTTTCTTTTACATATGCATGAAATGGTACTGAATACATCATCTATAATAATAATATTACTATTCATTTGTGAATGACTTTACAAAGCATTTATTAAGACTGATATATTCATTTACTTCAAAGCTCAATATATATGCATATATATATTTGATTGCCATATTATAGAAAAGAAAACCAAGAGATGAAATGACCTGTTCAAGATTACACAACTAGTAAGTGACAGAATCTGTACCTAAACTTGAAGTTTCTCCCAATTCTTGTGAAAGTAGTCTACCCAATCTTAAAACTTTTGAAAAGTATAGTATGGATAGAAGAAAATGAAGTCCCTACATTTTTCATCGTATTAATTAGACCCTTGTCAAACTATCAAGGCCAGCTGCTTTGTAGCTAGAACTTCTGAGGAAAATGTGTAGTAAAGGATTATTAATGCTTTGTAACATGTATCATCTTAGAAGTAAAGGGCTGCACTTAAAGTCTTAACCAGTATGGTTTGAAAATAGTGATGCTGGAGGGTTGGGTGGAGGAAAAGGGCAGAACTTTTTCTTCATTCCGTTTCTAACGTATTTCAATTTCCTTTTCCAAAGCACACTATAGCCATACAATTTAACTTTTAACAATATGTGCAACAGATGTTTTGCTACCACAACTTGAAAGGTCAGCCAAGAGGGTAGGTAACTCAATAATTTAGTACTTTCTATAAACTAAGAGACCCACAGTTATAGGATGTGATGCTAGAGGTTATCACCAGACCCTTAATTTTACAGATGAGGAAACTGAGGTCTGGCGGAGTTTAGTCATTTACCAGAGGTCACAGTTTAAGACTCTCCCCTTCTGTTGGAGGGGATCCAAGGCCCTATTGATTTTCCCTTTTTACTGGGAGAATCAGCTTACACCCTAAGTTGGAGATCACAAGAGTGGCATCCTGTCAGGAAGGCCAGCAGGGAGCCACACCAGCTGCACTGTCCCCAGTGGTAAAAGCCAGGGTCCAGGACAGGCAGTGACAGTTTTCCAGGTAAGAGTGCTAAGATCTACTAGTGGATTCTGAATTATTATTGATGCATTCTTGGTTTAGTAAAAGGAGCAACTAGACTAGGATTCTAGCAAATGGATTCTAGCCCCAACTCTGATATGAACTAATGATAATAATTGCAATAGCTGTTGTTTACTGGGCACTTTCTGAGTGCTCATGTGTCTTGCAATGTGTTAAATATTTTATAACCATTACCTCATTTACTCTTTATAACCACCGCCAGATGCTGTTGTTATTTTTAGTTCATTGATGAGGAAAATAAGTACTATGCCCAAGGTCATGGCTTCTAAGTGGCACAATCTAGGTCTGTTAGGCTCCAGAGCCCCTACTTTGAACCACTGTGCCTACCTGATGTGAAGCCATTACCTCACTCCTAGCATCTGTCCTTCCATGAAATAATAATAGTGATGACAGCTTACACCAAAGAGAACTTAGCATGTAGCAAACAGTATTCTAAATGCATTGTGTATATTACCTCATTTTACCAGGTGGGTACTATTTTCATCTCCGTTTTACAGATGAGGAAACTAAGGACAAAATCACTATGTAGTTATGTAACTTGCCCAAGCCCATCCAGCTAGGACATGTAGAGGCCATATTTTGATCCCAAGACATCTGGATTTAGAATCCACACCCTTAATCATCATGCCATCTGTAGAAGGTGGACAATATAATATCTTATTATCGTCTGCTCTGTCCGTGATTTTCTGAGCATGCTGGGTAAATATTGAAGTGTGAATTTTGCAGGGATAGGCATGGAGTAAACCTTTTTCTACACTGGCTCCCTTCTAGTCAATAAATGTATTCTTTTAAAGAAAAGACAACGATGTCTTGTGAAAAGTGTTGGTGTGTTGTGATTAACAAATATGAAAAAGAAGAGGCATTTCCCATATTCATTTCTCCCCTTGAAATGAAAAAGATGTTTCTGAAAGGGATATGAGTAATAGCTTAGACAGGCATACTGTTGATACTGCTTTTGAAGTATTCCATCCACTGGCAGATCGTGGAATCTGCCATTAGATGTATGAATTTTCCTCTCAGGCATTCTTTCATTTCGATTGGAGCCAAACTACAGGAGACAGGATTCCATGTGTCTTTCCAGACGTGTCCACTGGGGATTGTGGATGCCATTCCAAACTTGCATTTCTTTTTCATTGGAGCTGTCTTTTCTGCTAAAGAATCAACAAGATAGGATCTTCTAAAATATCACTTTACCCATCAGTATTTGTTAAGAACCAACTGTCTTTTCTAAGTATCCTTTTAATAGGGTGTGAGGATGGAGAAGAAGCCTTATTGAAGCATCATTATCTTAATGGAATACTGATTTTTCAGAAAAAATTTTCTCTGATAAGAATTTTCTAAATGATACCCATTAATGTTCATTACAGAGAACATGTTTTCTCCCAGAACAAAGGCCTTCTAGGTAAAATTTAAGTATTTATTTGCCTTCTTATGAAAGGAAAGACATCAATTCTTGCTTAGTCGTGAAAGCTCAATTATCTTGTCATTTTATCCCACTTTACCCCCAAGTTTATCACACACTGTCCTAGTGCTTTTTTTGTTTTTGTTTTTAAAGAGCTCAGCTTTTTACTGAACGTGTTACTAAAGAGGTTTGGTCAAAAAGACCAAAGCCCATGTCATCACCAGACTCTTCAGATTCTTCTTTCTTTGCTTCCACTTTCTTCTCTTCAGCTGGGGCAGCAGTGGTGGGGCGGGCGGGACCTCCTGGTGGGGCAGATGCTGCTGGGGCAGGTCCACCAGTCCCCACGTTGCAGATGAGGCTCCCGATGTTGACATTGACCAAAGCCTTTGCAAACAAGCCTGGCCAGAAAGGTTCAACGTTTACACCGGCTGCTTTAATGAGGGCATTGATCTCATCCTCCGTGACTGTCACCTCAGCGTCGTGCAGGATGAGGGCCAAGTAGATGCAGGTGAGCTCCGAGACGGAGGCGATGGTGCGGGCGAGGGCTACATGGGGGCTGCCGGGTGCGGTGCTAGTCGCCAGACGAAGTGAGGGCCTCTCCCCAACGCGGCCTTAGCTTCCTCGGAAGGACTGAGCACCTTAGCGGCAGCAGAGGACTGTCATAGTGTCTTAAATGCCACAATCAAACTGTAAATCCTTTGAGTTAAGTGCATGAAGATATAAAAAACATTAACAACTAATTTGGTTTGGGACCTGGACAGTCTACATGGATATGGCTGTAGGCTGGACCAGAGTCCTGGAGGTCCAGAACAGGCCAGGTGTTAACCCGTTAGTCACTGGTTTGTGAAGAGTCTGGGAATCTGATGGACTGGTGTATCTAGCCTTGGTGGTCTTGGGGCAGTGATTATTCACCAACCAAAGGAAGTGGTTTAATATTTTAATAACCAGTATGAGTATCCTTGTGTATCCTGGGTGAAAAATGCCATTTCTACCTGTAGGTACGTATATACACTTCAGTGTAAATGAGTTCAGTAGCAATTAGCAAGCTGTTAATGTCGAACTTAAAGGGACACAAAAGTTCTTGCCTTAAATCATTTTAGATAGTGATTTCCTAGGATGTTTTGAGCCAAAGAAATTGAAGAGCAATTAATAAATACAAGTGTGGAAGTGCTATTTTATATGTTAAAATGTTTGAAAGGTGGCAAAGACAAAGAGGGGGAAATTGTAATGAATTGACTTATAGAGGGCAGGTTAGAAACCTCTAGATGGTGATTCTTGTGCTTGTAGCAATGTGGGAACTGCTGACGGTGGTGGTTTGGGAATAAGACCTAGGTGCAAACTGGGAGAGAGTTTTGACATTTGAAGGTTGTTGTGTCTGATGGGCAGGTAATCTGTTGCCTGATAGATAATGATAAGATTGATGATGAGAGTTATATTTATTTATTTATTTTGATTATTTTTATTATTTTTGGCTGTGTTGGGTCTTCGTTACTGCGCGCAGGCTTTCTCTAGTTGTGGCGAGCGGGGGCTACTCTTTGTTGAGGTGCACGGGCCTCTCATTGCGGTGGCTTCTCTTGTTGCGGAGCACGGGCTCTAGGCATGCAGGCTTCAGTAGTTGTGGCATGCGGGCTCAGTAGTTGTGGCTTGTGGGCTCTAGAGCGCAGGCTCAGTAGTTGTGGCTCACGGGCTTAGTTGCTCTGCGGCATGTGGGATCTTCCTGGACCAGGGCTCAAACCCGTGTCTCCTGCATTGGCAGGCGGATTCTTAACCACTGCATAATGAGAGTTATAAAACAGGTTTATGATTCCAGTCATTTATTCACTCAGGTAACTGGCATCTTGGCCTACCATAGACCAGCCTGATGCGCAGAGTAACAATAGGACTGGTAATAGTGAATAAGTCCGCAAAAAGAAGAAATGCTTTAAATGGGACTAGTACTAAGTACCACCCGTCAGACACAGGGAGAACTTACTGTTGCATTTGGAGACAGTAATGGCGTCAAACTTTTCCATCATCTCTATACCCACATTTGACCTTAACGAGACAAATATAGAAATTAATCTGCAGGTGGCCCCAAGATCAGGAAACACAAGAAGCCACATTACCCATTGCTTCAGTTATTTCTTGTGATAATGACTGACTACTTTGCCCACAGTTCCAAACCATTTATTAAATTTCCATTTCTTGGCCTATTATTCCAGGGAGCACAGATCCCCAGAAAGTGTCGAAGGTAAATTTTTGAGCAGCAGAAAGAATATATTAGAGCCCATGCATATTCACACATGTATATTTCTCCTCCTCTTTTAATTTTTATTTTATTTATATTTTTTGTTTCAATGATAAGGGTTAAATATCCAAAACCTTTAGGGACTACTGGAGAGTGGGCACTGCCCCCAAATGAATTCACAGGCCTTTTCTAAAATGGCTCTTCACAGAGTCCCAAGGTTGATATACTCATAGCAGTTTCCTTTAGATCAACAGATAGGCCAGATCATTACTATATTTGCCCAGGTAGTCTCCAGAAATAATTATTTACCTTTCCAAGAGGCTTCTTTCTTGTTTGCTAAGATAAGACACTTCCTTGTTTTCGGAATGCATGTGGGTGAGTGCAGCACAGGGTATATAGGGAGACTTCACGCAGTAGAAGGCGTCTTGGTCTCGACTATCCAGGTACTCACACAGTTCAGCACTTGAATTTAAAACCAGGGCGCAATCAGTATTGACATGGGAGGTGCCCCTGGCAAACTGGCCTGTGAAGATCACCCTGTCATAGCCTTGCTTCCTTGCCCTCCAGAGAGCCGACACCCCTTCACTGGGGAGGATGAGCAGGAGAGACAGAGACACCCGGCCCCCCCAGAACAGGGTGAAGCCGACAAGGTAGGTGCCATTGTTGAAGTCTGTCACCTTTCCCGAAGCGCCTGCCTTCAGGGCTGGGGAGGACATCCTGGCCCTCAGGAAATCCCCGCCATATTCCTTCCTGCGTCCCAAGTGGTCCCTCACCTCCAGCAGGACGTCTAGCTGATCCCCCCTGCAGTATGTGTCTTGAGGGCTGAGGAGGGTGGCTTTGCTGTGTGTGGTGCTGGTGGTGGAGCTCAGCTGGTCTAGTTTCTCCATGATCCCCTTTATTCTCAGCTCAGTCTCTGTTGGTGAAACCGCTGGATGCAGTGGTGCTTCAGGACATGATTTCATGATGAAATTCCAGTGATGGAGGGAGATGGGCAACTTGCGTACAGTCCATAACTGAAATGACAAGGAATACAATAAAGAACAAAGAAAATGTGCCTATTTAATGTAATAATTTTGGTAGGTTAGCCAACTTCTGTTTTATAAAATGATGGGAGGTACAAAAATTAAAAATATATTGAGATTTCACTATCTCTGTTTTTTTTTTTTTTTTTTTTTGGCTGTGCCACATGGCTTGCAGGATTTTAGTTCCCTGACCAGGGATTGAACTCCAGGGTCCTTGGGAGTAAAAGTGCAGAGTCCTAAGCACTGGACTGCCAGGGAATTCCCATCACTGGCTAATCTATTTTGAATGAGCCACTCCACCCTGGGATCTTCTTCCTTAAAGTGGTGATCATAAAGTGTACTTTCACTGGGCAGTTGTGGAGACCAAATGAGAAAATGCTTTTTAACTTCATAGCAGAGAACAAATGTTTATTGTTCTATTATTTTTTATCTTAAAACTAGAATTCAGTCATTTAAATAAATCCTTAAGAAAATGTTTAAGAAGCATGGAAATTTTATGTAATATACAATTATCTATTTTTTTCTATTTCACTTTTTACACTTTGATTAAAGAGTCTGTGATATCTATTAGTAATTTTCAGATTGCTTTAGCTAACAGCACATAAGAAGCATAGGCTTATAAAATATTTATTTTCTAATCATAAAATAACGCTGATTTATTATTAAAAACGAGAGAATGCCACAACACTATAGGAAATAAAAGTCAGTCACAATCACACCAACCATTGCTAACTACTGTTACCATTTGGGTGATTTTATCTCATACTCTGCATAACAATTTCACATGATTGTGAACAAACTGAATATTTACCAATGAATTTTGATTTAAAAAAAAGTGTAATTAAAAACTTTCCACCTTATGTCAAAGGCCCACATAATATTCCAGCCTATGGAATATTTCACCTATTCCTAGCTTTTTAGATATTTATTGCATTCAGCTTTTCTCTATTACTTATGATTCTGTAAAGAACACTTTTTGGTATAAATCTTTCATAGTAATATCTCCAAATTTTCACTAAAGGCAGAGTAGCTTGTACTGGACTAAGTTACTATGATTAACATTGTTACTGTTTTATTATTTGACATGTGAAGATTTTAAAAAATAAAAACATTTTAATTTATCAAATAATAGACAGTAATAGCAAACATTTAGTATGTGCCAGGTACAATGCTCAATGTTTTTCATATGTTAGCCCATTAATCTTCACAATAATATATGGGGTATTTATTTTTATGACCCAATTTTCAGATGATGAAACTGGTTCACAGCGAAGTTAAGGGACTTAGCCAAGCTTGTATAGCTAGTCAGCAACAGAGTCAGGTTTTAATCCCAGGCAAGTATCTCTAAAAATGAGCTACCCAGTGTTGCAAACATGCAATAAGACTAAAATTCTCTTTCACTGTTGGTTTAGGTGTGAATGGCACCACATTTCTGGAAAACAGTTCTATAGCATGTACTAAGACCTTTAACAATGTTCACTGCATTTACCAATAACTCTATTTCTGAGAACTCAGTGAATCATAGTAATATCTCCAAATTGGACTAATTCTCCTGTAGAGAACAGTGATAAACTCTACGCCCCTACCCCCAAATCTTCTCTTTTAAAAGCACTGGAGAGTGACCACAAGCAGACAGACACTGGAGGAGAGTTGAAACTTGGAAGAAGGGACAACACTGGACTTGCATTTTAAAAAGTGCTGGGACTTCCTCAGCAGTCTAGTGGTTAAGACTCCACACTTCCACTGCAGGGGGCACAGGTTCGATCCCTGGTAGGGGAACTAAGATCCCACATGCCAGTGGCAGGATCAAAAAGAAAAGAAAAACAACTGCTAACTAAAGTTCTTCAAGCTGAAGTGAAATTACACCAAAAAGACACATAGATCTTCAGGAAGGAATGAAAAGCACCAGAAATGATAAATATATGTATTAATATAAAATACTGTGTGTTTATCTCCTAGTTTCTTTAAAGTGCATATAATTACTTAAAAACTACAATTTTGTAATAATATGACAACTATAGCATAAAGAATGGGGGGGGAATAAATGGAAATAAATGGTTGAAAGGTTATTACAGATTACATGAAGTAGCACAATATTAACTCTAAAAGTTAAGAATGTGTATTGTAATCTCTAGAGAAACCACTTTAGAAAGACAACTTAGAGCTATAAAAATAATAGAGAAACTGAAAGGAAATACTAAAGAAAAATCAACCCAAAATAAGGCAGGAAATGGGGAACAGAGGAATAAAAACCAGAATGGGTGAACAGAAAACAAATAGCAAAATGGTGGACCTAAATCCACCCATATTAATAATTCCATTAAAAGTAAGTAGACTAAACACTTCATTAAAAGGCAGAGATAATGCTCTTCCTGGGATTAAAGTAGTGTAATCAAACTCAAAAGAAAAAAACTACTGTTTTGGAATAGTTAGGGTGTGAAGATTTTTAAAAGACAGTATGTATAAATAAAATAATGTTCTATAGTCAATGCATTCATTTATGTATGTTTTAATATTTTGAAATATTTAAAATATTTTGATATTAAAAGTTATAGTTTGGCATTAAAATTTATGGTTTTACCAAATTTTGGAAGAATTTTTATTAAATGTATTTGTGATCAATGTTTCAATATTTGAGATAATTCGTTTATAAAAAGGTGAAGCTGTTATATTTTCACCTATGTGATTAGTAATACATTCTAGAAAAAAAGTTTTACTAGAATGATATCTAATAAATGAAGTGTTAAATTTTTTTTAAAAGGCAGAGATAAAACAGCAAGACCCAACTATTTGCTATCTACAAGGAATGTAGTTTAAGTATAAAGATACCTATAGGTTGAAAGTGAATGGATGGAAAACAATATACCATGTAAGCATAAAAAAGCTAACATTAATGTTAAAGTAGATTTTAAGACAAAGAGTATCACCAGACATAAAGATGGACATTTCTTAGTGATAACAGGGTCAATTGGTCTGAAAACATAGCAACCTTAAATGTGTACGTGCCTACATATCCATGTATTTATATGTGAAACAAAAACGGACAGAACTAAAGGGAGAAATAGAAAAATCCACAATCAGAAATTAAAAAATCTCTCTCGGTAGTTGCTGCAGGAACTAAATTAAAAAATGAGTAAGTACCAAATGTAAAATAGTTAGCTAGTGGGAAGCAGCTGCATAGCACTGGGAGATCAGCAGGGTGAGATAGAGAGGGTGGGAGGGAGGCGAAAGAAGGAAGGGATATGGGGATATATGTATACATATAGCTGATTCACTGTGTTATACAGCAGAAACTAACACAACATCGTAAAGCAATTATACTCCAATAAAGATGTTAAAAAAAAAAAGAGTAAGTACCTAGAGGATCTGAACATTATCATAGTAACATCTTTTAACCATGCAGTACATTATCAGATGTTTTTAAACTGCTACAACTTCACATGAAAATTATAAGTGATTTTCAGTATGGTAGAATAATATTCTCTGCACAATGTTTTTTTAGTAGAAAAATAACAGGAAAATTCTGATTCAAGGTGGAGGAGTAAGCACATGTTATAGCCTTGATTTCCCACCATAAAATTGTATAAACGGCAGAAAAGAACTTAAAATTTTCTAATTATTCTGGGAAATAGGAAGAGATACCTTATATGGACCAGAACTTATAAGCAGTCTCCTGAAGAATGAAATGCAGATGAGATTAGATCAAAGAAGGAAACCATGGCTCCAACGCATGTCGATGAGGCTTTGGCAAAAGAAGGAAGTCCCTGCAGGGACATTACCAACATGGAGGAGGGTGATAAATGGAGTAACAGGGGGTGAAGGGGAGGCTCACAGGAGGACAAACCAAGCAGGTTGACGCCTTATATCCCACCCGTGCCTGGGCCAGGCAGCTAGAAACAGGGACTTCTGTACTCTGGTGAGAGTAAAAACTACAGATATTTAAGCTGGAGAGGTGGGTAGGTCCCAGTGTGCCTGGCAACATTTTAGAAAAATGGGGAGCATTTATTGCCCTGCAGCACTTTTTGCATCTCTGCCACAAACATGCTGGAGCAAACAGGTAACAACACTCCAGACTGGCCACCACAGAATCTCAGGTGTAAGAATGTACACAACCAAGAATTAGCAAAAAATGTTCATGAAAGGTAACTCATGAGAGGGACTTCCCTGGTGGTCCAGTGGTTAATACGCCATGCTTCCACTGCAGGGGGCACGGGTTGGATCCCTGGTTGGGGAACTAAGATCCCGCAAGCCACGTGGCGTGGCCAAAAAAAAAAAATAGTAACTCATGAGAGAGGTATCAAGTTCAACAAAGAGGAGACACCCAAGGGAACAGAAGTAATAGAAAAATCAAAACAAAATTTTAGAACAAGTATACTTTCTGTCCTCAGAGAGATCTAGACAATATTGGATCTGTGAACTAATGAGTCTTTCAAGATCTTGGAAAGTAAAATCCTACTGTTCCTTATGCAAAAGTCAGCTGGATTCCTTTACACCAGCAGTGAGCAATTAGAAAATGTATTTAAAAGGACACTATTCACAATAGCAACAAAAAAATTATGAAGTACCATGGTATCAATCTAACAAAAGATGTATAAGACCTGAATGCAAAAATTATAAAATTTAGTGAAAGATCTTAAAGAAGACCTGTATAGATGGAGAGAGATTACATGTTGATAAACAGCAAAATAATATTATAAACATATCAGTTTTCTCAATTTGATCTATATGGCTAATGTCATGCACTTACAATTTAAGTAGAATTTTTCACTAAATTTGACAGTCTGATTCTAAAATATATAAGAGAGAGTGAAGAGCCAAGACTGGCCGAAAACTAAAAAAGTTTTCAAAACTAATGATGAATCTCTGTTAATTATAGCCATGTGGTATTGATACAGGGAAGACAAATTGATCAATGGAGTAGAACAAAGAGCCCACAGAGGGACCAGTATTTATTAGAGGTTTTGATATACAACAAAAATGACATGATAAATCAGCTTGGAAAGGAAGGATTACAAAATAAGAAGAGCTGAAAAAGTGGTTATCCATAGAAATAAAAGAAAAATCAGCAAAAAAAAATCCAAGTACATTACAGGGCTAAATGTCTAAAGCAATCTTTAAAACTTTAAGTAGAATATTTAGGTAAATAATCTGATGTTGGCATAGGGAAGGGTTTATTAGCACTCAAGAAGTATTAACAGTAAAAAAAGTATTAATAGTATTAACAGTAACAGTATTAACATAAATTTTACTACATAAACATGAAAATATTTTGTTGTTCAGAGGTTCCTTAGCGAAGGTGTAAAGACAAGCTGAACATTGGAGAAGACTGTTGCAATGCAGATATAAGTGACAAAAGAAGAATGTGTGTACACACACACACACACACACACACAATATTATCCTCTCCCATATCACATGATTATTATCAAGTACGTTGGCTCTTAGGGGTGTGTAAGCTGTTGAAACTCCCCTACTACAATCTATAGGTCTGTTTGTTTGGACTTTCCTAGAACAGATGAAGTGTCAAGTAAGAAGGTACTTTTGTAAAACACATAAAGAAAGCAGTTCCTACCTTTGTGGAATTTTGGAAGACTGTAAAAGTGATCCAGGAGGCTAATATAAACAACAATACCAACCGTGACTTACGATTTGTTATTCTCATTGTCATGATTGGGATCCTAAAAGAGACAATACAAAAACAGGCACAAACACACAAAACCAGAAAAGAAATGCAGAAATACTTGAAAAGTTTATGCCTCCTGATTCTCCAGGAGAATCAGGAGAATCTCTGTGAGTCACTCCCAGAATTGAAACTTTGTCTTCACGCTGCTCTTGCTGTCTCCCAGCTGCCTTTATTAGCTTGTACCTTCAAGAGAGAGCGCTATTCTGAGAATGGAGCCCACCATGGACTCTAAGAAATTGAGCAACTAAGGGCCTGATGGATGCAGGGTTGCTCATGCTTAGGGGAAGTTTCCAGGCTATGTGTCCTCTAACAGGTTTCCTATTCTCTTCCCTTAAACACAAAGAGCAGACACAAAACATCCCAATAAGTACTGACTCTGATAATCACATTATTCTGGGGCCCTTTTAATGTAACTTGATTTTTCCAGCTTCCTTTTTACTAATCTGTTAATAGGTTCCCCTTTCTTGTCTTACCAGCCTTTCTAGCACCCCTCAAGCTTGAAAAGATTTGTTTTAAGATTCAGATTTCTCTCTGTCTTTAAAAAATGTTTTAGGCTTTATCAATGTTTTCTATGGTTACATCTTCATTTCTGTCTTTGCCCTGGAATTTCAAGTTGTCTTTTAAAATCCGATGGCTTAAACACTGCCCTTCTAAAATTTCTCATCTCTCAGAATTTTCTCTCCCCTAGAAGCACCTCCTAACCTAGATCCCCAGTTTATACATAGACATTAGAAGTTTCTGCACCCAAGAATAAATGTTACTCCTTTCCCTGACCTCCCCAATTTTGCAAATATTTTCATACCTTTAGTTTAAAGACTTTGCTTAATTCCATACACAGGAACAATGGTGAGCTGGGTGGTAAGGCTTTGTTCTGAAGCCACCGGTGTATTACGGGGCTACCTCTCCTCTCTGCCAAGACATATCACAGGTGTAAATTGCAGTCTGCATGCTTTGAGCTTAGATCCAGAACCCTCTGCTTGTTTCAGGTAAGGTGAGTATCAGGCTTGCCAGCTCCACCTTAAGGAGGCACCTGAATCACAGCTGCAGTTCTCAGTTCACGCAGAGGTAGGGAGGAGAAATGGAATGCTCAGTATGGTTAGATGAGATAATTTTAATGTTCTTAGACTTTACTAGTTAATTTCAGTAAGTGTACAATAAATACCTGACAAGAAAAAGTGTGAATGAATCTGGAAGTTTGAATGAGTAGTCATCCGTGGGAAGCTGAACCACTTAATCTCCGTCTGAGCCTCATCAAGACCCAGTTGCCAGATTCAAGTGCGTATTATCTAGTACAGAGTAGGTACTCAGTAAAATTTGCTGAATTAAGAAAGAACCGGGCTTCCCTGGTGGCGCAGTGGTTGAGAATCTGCCTGCCAATGCAGGGGACACGGGTTCGAGCCCTGGTCTGGAAGGATCCCACGTGCCGCAGAGCGACTGGGCCCGTGAGCCACAATTGCTGAGCCTGCGCGTCTGGAGCCTGTGCTCCGCAACAAGAGAGGCCGCGATGGTGAGAGGCCCGCGCACCGCGATGAAGAGTGGCCCCCACTTGCCGCAACCGGAGAAAGCCCTCGCACAGAAACGAAGACCCAACACAGCCATAAATAAATAAATAAAATTTAAAAAAAAAAGAAAAAAAAAAAAGAACCTCAAATACAATGTAGGCAAGACAGTGATACTGATTCACTCTGAGACCAAGAGAGTGACCGCTTACAGTCATGGGTTTGAATCCATCTGGGATTTGTATTCTTGAACCGGTAGAAATGGTGCCAGAAAGAGCATGTGCCCAGGACAAATGCACCAGCGCCCAGAGGAAGCAGTAGCTGATTACACTGTGGATCCTTCCACAGTTTCATTAGTGCTGCCTCACAGAGGAAGTTAAACATCTTTAAGCATCTACACCAATCCTTTCAGTCATATGCATAAGCAAGAAATCAAGACCTATTTCACAAGGATCTTTAGGATTTTGATAATGGTCCCAACATCCTTGATCATGCTCTATGGAACTGGCCTTAACAATACTTTCTTATGTGTCTACGTAATGACTGTTGGAAAAGCTGTTTTAACCTTATATGACTGGTCCAAGTTGCTCACTTCCTCTCTAGGGAGTCTCTAACAAGAGATAAATATTTGCAGTAGGTCTGGTTTGGCTGCTCCGTAGGAGACGGGTGCCAGCAACCACCCAAGTTCACAGCCTACTCTGAGACACATGGATTTATGGATTTTAATTCTGCTTTAGTCATATCAATCTTGATATTTAATGTTAACCTGAGGTTGGTTTAATAGAAATGCTTGACTTGAGGAACTGGGAGCACAGAGGAGAGTTTAAATGATTTGTCCAGGTCATCCAGTGAGCTTTGAAACAGAGCTGAGACCAGGATTCCTGCCACTTTGACCTCTGATTCAGAGCACTTTTCACTACTCAGCGTGACTCCAATACATATGGTAGAACCAAGTTCAGGTAGATCCTGTGGTTCATATATTTATTGTTCAATATACTTAAAAGAAAAGGCTCTTTTTTTCTTTTTCTTTCTTTTTTTTTAACCACGTTTTCTTTCAGTTTGCTCAAAAGCCTGGTGTGAGCATGATATATGGGCTCTTTGCAGTTAGTATGTGGTCTCCTCATCATCTCTGAGCAGTTTCCTTTCCCTTACATTTATGGGTCTAAATGAGTAGTCTGAACATGAGAGCTCAGTCAGAAGTAGGAACATAGAGCCATGCGTTCACACAATAAAATATAACCCAGGAGAGCATCAATTCTTTGGGGATGTGAATAGGGTAAGGGTAGTCTTACCTTGGCAGGGGTCTAAAGGAGCCCAAGCAAAACGGGCACAGCGAAGAGTAGATATCCAGGAAACACGCAGTGGGGACTCAACCACAAGTTAGGGAAGTGGCTGCCGTGGCCTCAGGAATCAAACAAGATGCACCCCATTGCCAAGGAGGCTGCACTGAATGGTGGGAAGTCTTGTGTCCATGGGATCTGAGTACAAGGAGAGGAAGGATGAAAGAAGATGCAATAGCAAGAAGTCTCAAGGTTCCAGCAGTGAGAACTTGGCATAAGACTCTATGTCACTAATGTAATGAAGAAGGGCACAGGCTGTGCAGCTCAGCCATGTTGATGGGGGTGGGGGGGGAGGTGGGGGGAAAGGTCAATGCTGAGGCAGACACATGAGTAGATAACTCACCATGGCCCCAGATTTACTAGTAACAGATCACCATGGCCTCTGTGCCGTTTTCAGGTATTGTGCGAAAGTGTACGAAGTTCAGAGGGACTGCCGTGCCCAGAGCTCTCTTTGAAAAAGGTGGTGAAACAGTGATTTAAATCTGCTTCATTATGCCTAAGTCATTGTTACCTGGCCACCTATAACAGAGATGAGCACCTGTTTCAGACTTGGCATGAGATGCCTGCCAAATATGGATGCTCCCTTTCAATGGTGACTGCGTACATTCAGATCTCCTATTTGCTGGAGTTTGAAAGAGACACATACATGTGGAGAAGGAAGAGGTCGGTGGGTGTAGACGGGAGAGACTCACGGATCAAATAGCAACAGCTAACATTTATTCGAGGACTTACCAGGCACTGTTCTAGTGCTTTTCATGCACTAACCCACTTAACCCTCAGAACTACACTGTGAGGTCATCACCATTTTCAGATGAGGACAGTGCGGTACAGGATGTTTAAACATTAACTAAGGTCACAGAATCAGCACCTGGAAGAGGCAGGCCATGAAGCCAGATCTGCAGAGCTGCATTTTTATCCACTGCAAGGTACTGCCAGCAGGCATGAGATAGCAGAAGACACAAGGCAGCAGGACCCACAAAGCAGAGAAGACAGAGAGTAGAACTTAGTTAGATGTTCACAGCAGAAGTAGGAGAAGCAGAGGCAGAAAGGCACTACTGGTGGGGCACAACGAAAACCTGTGCCAGCTGCTGGGGTTGTTCCCAGCTCACTACCAGGGCTGCATCATGTCCTGAAGGCTCTTTCAGTTAGGTCCTCAGCAGTGCTTTCCATCTCTGTGAGGCACTGGCGCATGTTGGGGGGCTGGGAGGAAGACTTTTATCTCACCCTCCAAATTCTCAGACAGGATTCAATTCTAAAATGTGAGACACTGTCCAAATTACATGAAACCAGCTAGTACACATATTGCAAAAACAAGTTATTAGATTTTTATTCACTGGCAGCAGGAAACAACATGTTTTCCAGGAAGATGAAAAAGTGACACACAAGAAAACTGTGAGCATCTTTTTCAAATGCCCTTGACTTTGACATTTTAGTGATCCTAGCAGCACGTGTCCAGGGATTTTTGTGGATAGGTAAATGAATGTGCTTGTTCAGGCAGTGATGTGACTGGCTTCCTGAACAACTTGGATGGATTTGCACAGCTTGAACAAGAGAATATGGACATCTGGCCACCTAGTCAGTTTTCGACCAAACATTGAGGAACAGGTTTGCCCGACTGGGACTTTACCTCCAAGGTGGAATGAAGAGGAACTTATTTTAAAATTCTGCAAGAAGTCTTGGCCTTCAGGGTTGACTGGAACGCTTATACTACTCAAGACGCTTTTAGTTAAATGATTGTAAAGCAAGTGTATGCCCCTTTTTTATTATGAAAAACATGAATGAAGTGGAGCAACTTAAATACAGACAGTTCAGAATGAAAAGTATTCCATTTCCTAATATAAACAGATACATTGTCAAGGTACATCATTTCTCTGCATTAGAACACTGCAGGAATAGTTGGAATAGTCAAGATCTGCTGATGAATCCTAAAACCACTGGGTGAAAGTTTGAGGAGAAACAAGAATATCTTTCCACCAATACATTTATTAATTTCAAAGTGAAAAATAGTAACTTTAGGGAGAAAATCAGCAGACACCGGCTTACACAAATGGTCAAGGTTAATATCAGCAGTAATAAGATGTATCTCCTTTCATGATGTTGTACCGAGAAGGGCACACCACTTCTGTGATATTCTTGAGAAAAATGCATGACCCCAGTCTAATTATGAGAAAATATTAGATAGGACAAAATTGAGGGACAATTGACAAACTGACAATACTATTCAAAAGTGTAGTGATCACGAAAAATAATGCCAAATTAAGCAGCTTTCAGAGATTGGAAGACACTTAGGAGACACGATGACTGAATGCAATGTGGCTGCCTTAGATTGGGTTCTGGAACAGAGAAAGGACATTCGTGGAAACACTGGTGAAATTCATACAAAGTCTGTAGTTTAGCTACTAATCTACCAATGTTAATTTCTTGAGTTTGAACATTGCACAATGGTTACACAAGATGTTATCATTGAGAGAAGCTGGCTGAAGGGTATATGAGAGCTCTCTGTACTATTTTTGAAACTTTTCTGTAATTATAAAATTATTTCAAGAGAAAGAGTTTAAAAGCTTTCTCAAGTGGAGAAAATAATATATTTCTCTATGAAATGGTTCATTTCCCCCCAAATCATCTACTAAATGACTTACCAAATAGTCTATCATGTTCACACAGATTGGTGCTGCCACTTCTATCATTTCATGTTGCCATCTATACCTGGTATGTTTCTGGGCTTTATAATCCTGTTTGGTCTATTTTTCTGTAAATGTTATTCTTTTGGGTTTCATTTTGCTTTTTTAAAAAACATGGCTTTATACAAATATAGAGATACAATATCTTATTATCTGCTGGGGTGAAGCTCCTTCTGTTGCTCTCGTTTTTCAAAATTAGTTTTCCACGTACTTTTTCTTCATATATTGTTAATAATCAGTGTTCCTGTGAGGTAGCAGGATGGGATACTAATAGAGGGTGCTGATTCCCTCACTTGATCCAGCCCTGGAGATGCCACGGAAGTGAGAGGAGGTGATGTATTTGAGATATTAATAAAAACTGTGAGCTATCCCTAGGAAGTCCAAGATAACTGGGTTCTGTTGTGCCTGATGGAGGTGAGGGTTTGGGGAGAGGAAGCCAACCCAGGGCAGGAAACAGCTGGAAGCCATGGGCAGGATAAAGATTGAGGCGAGCATTCTGAGTCCTTTTAATCTCCTTATAATACCCTGGTTAGAACAATGATTGCCACCTTGCTACTGTAGGGCAGAGAAATAGCATCTCTCCGAGCACCTGACTGGGGGCAGTGTAGTAGCATCAGGCACCACTAGGGGACCCTGAGAGTACAGAGGAGAAACCTTCCTGTGCAAACGAATGAGCTAGTCCTAAACTTTAACTTCCGCCCCATCACTACTGGGGGCACTACTGTCATTGTGTTTGGGACAGTCCTTCATCGTGTGGGATTTTTCTATGCGTTATAATAATGCATGTTTAGTACCCCAGCCCCTTGCCCTAAATGCCTGTAGTAACCCAGTGTCAATAGAGCAACCCCCAAATTTCCCTCACACATTTCCAAATACCTCCTTTGGTTGAGAACCTCTGGTTTAGATGACTAAGATCATAAGAGGATGACAGCTCTTGGGGAAACCGTACTTGGGTGGAGGTACAGAAGAGTCACTTAGGGTTGGGTGTGAGAGTAACAGAATGGGAAATTGTTGAGAGCAGATCAAAACAGGCTCTTAGTACTAAAGAATCCTTTTAAGAACCCCTGCAAATTCACTACCAATGGCACAAGCTAAGGCTTGGAATTTGGCCTGTTCTCCTAGGAAGACATTACCATTGATAGCCAATAATTCCAGGGAAATGTGACCTCACAGGAAAAAATAATGAGACTGTGCTGAAGAGCACAGTCACTATATAAAAAGGGAGAAAAGTAATGGGCCACATAGAGCAAGAATTAGAATTAAGCATAATAAATATCATTCGAGAGAGAGAAGAGATACCAATTGCCTGACTGTAAAGCACAAATGAGCAGTCATAAAGAAGAACTAGTGGAAGAGTCTCAGTCTACAATATATAATAACCAAAATAAATAATAGTGAAGTGCAAGAGTAGAATGTATACAAAAATCAAATTAGTAACCTGGGAGATCAGGTTGAAGAACTCTCCAGAAATCATCAAGAAGGAGTTGAAAGAATGTGAAGGACAGGTTAAAAGATACAGAGCAAAGAAATAAAAATGTCAATATACATATTTAATAAGAATCCCAGAAAGGTAGGGTAAAAACCAAGGAAACAAACAGAGACACTACATTATTTTCAAGTACGTGTGAAGATCAAAAATACTGAGTCACAAGGGAAATCTCAACAACTTTTAAATTCATCATTTATATGTAAAGCACAATGAAATCATAAAATATTTGACAGTGAATAGCAATGAAAGTACTTTATGTCAAATGTTGTGGAAAGCCGAGTCGTACTAAGGGGGAAATATATATGCAGCTATTAAATAGCAATAAGAATTAACACTAAATGAGCTAGATGTGCAAGTCAAGAATAGAAAAAGAAAAGCATAGTAAACCCGAAGAAAGTAGAAGTAAGGAAATCACAAATGTAGGAGAAGATACTAATAAGAGATAAAACAAAGAAACAATAGAAATGATCAACAGAATAAAAAGCCAATTCTTAGAACAAAACTAAAAATGAGCAACTTTCTAGTAAATCTGATCAAGAGAAAAAGACAAAATATATAGGACTGCAGCTGCTGAACATAGGAAGATAGAGGAACAATTTTTCCTCCTTGACAACTACATTAACAGTTAGATAAAAGAAATGTGATAATTTCAATTGATGCTGAAAAAAAAGACAATAAAATGCAACACTCATTCATAATTTGAAAACACAACAATGTAAAAACAACCTCTTAGCAAACTAGG
Source organism: Eschrichtius robustus (assembly GCF_028021215.1). Classification (NCBI taxonomy): domain Eukaryota; kingdom Metazoa; phylum Chordata; class Mammalia; order Artiodactyla; family Eschrichtiidae; genus Eschrichtius; species Eschrichtius robustus. The sequence goes on along the minus strand of NC_090834.1, from coordinate 17,958,333 downwards.
AATTGAAGGAAACTTGATTAGTATAATACAGGATGTTTATTAAAGCCCTACATCAAATATTACATTACACTTACCTGTGAAATTTTAGAAGAATTCATACTCAAGTTAGGAAGAAATTAAAGTTGCTTGTCATTACAACTTTTGTTCAATATTTTCCTGGAGTTGTAGCAAAAGTAAGAAGACCTAAGGGAGAACAAAAAAGGAATGACAGAAGAGACAGAAAATGAGAAAATTGTCTGTTTGAAGATGACATAGAAGATATGATAATCCACAAACTATTAGAAATAATAAGAAAATTTGGTCAAGTTGTTTGATATAAGATTGTAAGTGAGCTGAATAATGTCCACCCAAAATTCATGTCCACCTGGAATCTCAGATCGTGACCTTATTTAGAAGTAGGGTCTTTGCAGATGTAATTAGTTAAGGATCTCAAGATGGAATCGTTCTCAGTTTAGGTTAGGCCCGAAGTTCAATGACTGGTGTCCTTGTAAAAAGAAAAGAAGACACAGAGCGAAAGAGGCCATGTGGAGATGGAGGCAGAGATTGGAGTCTGTTGCCATAAGCCAAGAAATGCCTGGGGCCACTAGAAGCTGAGGCAGGTGAACAAGGATTCTTCCCTAGAGCCTTCAGAGGGAGTGTCATCTTACTGACACCTTGATTTCAGATTCTAGCCTCCCAAACTGTGAGAGAATAAATTTATGTGGTTTCAGCCACACAATTTATCATACTTTGTTATGGCAGCCCTAGGAAACTAATCAACATGTAAAATCAATTGTATTCTAAGCAGTAATAATGACCAATTAAAAATATAATAGTAAAAAATTCTATTTGCAGTAACATCTAAAATTAAAACAGGATATAAAACATTTTTATGGGCAACATTGTAAAACACTGAAGGACATAAAAGAAGACCTGAATAAATGAAATGGTATGTCATGTTTATGAATAAGAAAGTTTAATATCATGTGGATTGCAATTCTCCCCCAAGTTCTATCAGACCTCTATACGATGACTAATTATTATATGGAAGAGCAACAAGCCAAAAGTAGGAAACCAAACCTGTAGAAGAAGCTTAAAATAAAGGGTCTATCCTACCAGATAACAATTTATTAAAAAGCAGTTGCAATTAAGATAGTCTGGTATTGGGGGGTGGAAAGATGGCAGTGTGGGAAGACACGGAGTTTGAGTCTCCCTACAACTAGGGTGCCTGCTGGACACTGGTAGGGGACCTCGATGCCCAAGGAGATGGGAGAAACCCCCAAGCAACTGGGTAGGACGTGGTGGGGGGGTGAGGGGGGAGGAGAAGTGGAGGCGGGACAGGACTGGTGCCCCTGAGGGGTGGCTGGGAGGGGGGAGGGGTTCTCACACCTGGAGGGACCCTTAGGGGCTCAGTGGGTCAGGGGAGGCAGGGCAGGTGTTTCTCCCACTCACTTGGCCCCGGGAAACCTGTTGGGCTCCCGGGCCGGATCCCCTGCCCTCCATGGCCCCCTCTGGGCCATGTTGGTCCTAGGGGTGTAGGAGGGAGGTGGGGGGGAGAAGAGGAGAGGTGGACCAGGAGGGCCTCTCCAGGATCAGAGGATCAGGGGAGGTGTGGCAGGTGTTTCCCCTGCCCACTTGGCCTGGGGGCCTGCTGGGTCCCGGCCTGGTCCTTCATTCTCTGGGACCCCGTCTGGCCTCGTGGGTCCTAGGGGCATGGGAGGGAGGGAGGAGGGGGGAAGAGGAAGAGAGGCAGATGGTGGGGGGTGACCCTCCAGGACCAGAAGATCAGGGAAGGTGCAGTGGGCGTTTCCCCCACCCACTCGGGCCCTGGGAAGCCTGCTGGGCTCCTGAGCCTGGTTCTCTGTTCTCTGAGGCCCCCTCCAGCTCTGGGGGTCCTAGGGGCATAGGAGGGAGGGAGGGAGGAGGGAGGAAGAGGAGTAGAGGCAGACAGGGAGGGGCCCTCCGGGATTGGAAGATCAGGGGAGATGCAGAGGGTGTTTCCCCCACCCACTCCTCCCAGGGAAGCCTGTTGGGCTTCCGGGTCTGGTGTCCTGCCTTCTGGGGCCACCTCTGGCTGCATGGTTCCTAGAGGCATAGGAGGGAGGGAGGGGGGAAGAAGAAGAGAGGCCAATGGGGAGGGGCCCTTCAGGATTGGAGCAACAGAGGGAAACGCACCTAGCATTTCCCCTGCCCACTCAGGCCCAGTGAGCCTGCTGGGGTCCTAGACCTGGTCCTCTGACCTCTAAGTCCAGAGGCACTCCTGGGCCCCTCCTGCTGCGTTAAGCCTAAGCACCCGCCCTCCCCCAGGGCCTCTTCTCGCCCAGCGGGTCCTAAGCATAGGCCCCACCAACCCCCTAAACCCCGCCCCTGCCTAAGCCACACCCCCCACAGCTAAGGCCTTTTCCAGCTTTTTTTTTTTTTTTTCTCCTCTTTTTTACTATTTCGGTTCTGTTTTATCTTCTGGTTGTTGTTTCATCTATATTTTAATTTTTTAATTCTTTCTAATGTATCTGTTAGTTTTCTAACCTTATTTTATATTTTATTCTTTGTCATTGTTCTGCTCCTTTCTTTCTTTTTCTTTCTTTTCTTTCTTTTTGCTGCACTGTGAAGCTTGTGGGATCTTGGTTTACGAGCTGGGGGTCAGGCCAGAGCTCCTGCAGTGGGAGCTCAGAGTCCAAACCACTGGACTAACAGAGAACCTCAGACCCCAGGGAATATTCCATGGAGTGAGATCTCCCAGAGATCCTCATCTTGGCACCAAGACCCAGCTCTACCCAATAACCTACAAACTCCAGTGCTGGAAGCCTCAGGCGAAACAACCAGTAAGACAAGAACACAATCCCACCCATCAAAAGAAAATGAGATGACAAAAAATATGTCACAGATGAAGGAGCAAGGTAAAAACCTACAAGACCAAATAAATGAAGAGGAAATAGGCAACCTACCTGAAAAAGAATTCAGAGTAGTGATAGTAAAGATGATCCAGAATATTGGAAATAGAATGGAGGCATGGATTGAGAAAATACAAGAAATGTTTAACAAAGATCTAGAAGAATTTAAGAACAAACAAACAGATATGAACAACACAATAACTGAAATGAAAAATACACTAGAAGGAATCAATAATAGGATAACTGAGGCAGAAGAATGAATAAGTGAGCTGGAAGACAGAATGGTGGAAATAACTGCCGAGGAGCAGAATAAAGAAAAAAGAATGAAAAGAATTGAAGACAATCTCAGACACTTCTGGGACAACACTAAATGCACCAACATTTGAATTATAGGGGTCCCAGAAGAAGAAGAGAAAAAGAGAGAGTCTGAGAAAATATTTGAAGAGATTATAGTGGAAAACTTCCTTAACATGGGAAAGGAAATAGTCAACGAAGTCCAGGAAGCTCACAGAGTCCCATACAGGATAAACCCTAGGAGAAACACACCAAGACACATATTAATCAAACTATCAAAATTTAAATTCAAAGAAAAAATATTAAAAGCAGCAAGGGAAAAGCAAAAAATAACATACAAAGGAATCTCCATAAGGTTATCAGCTGATTTTTCAGCAGAACCTCCGCAAGCCAGAAAGGAGTGGCAGGATATACTTAAAGTGATGAAAGAGAAAAACCTACAGCCAAGATTACTCTACCCAACAAGGATCTCATTCAGATTTGACGGAGAGAAATTAAAACGTTTACAGACAAGCAAAAGCTAAGAGAATTCAGTACCACCAAACCAGCTTTACAACAAATGCTAAAGGAACTTCTCTAGGCCAGAAACACAAGAGAAGGAAAAGACCTACAATAACAAACCCAAAACAATCAAGAAAATGGTAATAGGAACATACATATTGATACTTACCTTAAATGTAAATGGATTAAATGCTCCAAACAAAAGATACAGACTAGCTGAATGGATACAAAAACAAGACCCACATATATGAAGTCTACAAGAGACCCACTTCAGACCTAGGGACACATACAGACTGAAAGTGAGGGGATGGAAAAAGATATTCCATGCAAATGGAAATCAAAAGAAAGCTGGAGTAGCAATACTCATATCAGATAAAATCGACTTTAAAATAAAGAATGTTACAAAAGACAAGGAAGGACACTACATAATGATCAAGGGATCAATCCAAGAAGAAGATATAACAATTATAAATATATATCCCCTCAACATAGAAGTACCTCAATACATAAGGCAAATGCTAACAAGATATAAAAGAGGAAATCAACAGTAACACCATATTAGTGGGGGACTTTAACACCTCACTTACACCAATGGACAGATCATTCAGACAGAAAATTAATAAGGAAACACAAGCTTTAGATGACACAATAGACCAGATAGATTTAATTGATATTTATAGGACATTCCATCTGAAAACAGCAGATTACACTTTCTTCTCAAGTGCACATGGAACATTCTCCAGGATAGATCACATCTTGGGTCAAACATCAAGCCTCAGAAAATTTAAGAAAATTGAAACTGTATCAAGCATCTTTTCTGACCACAACACTATGAGATTGGAAATCAATTACAGGAAAAAAACTGTAAAAAACACAAATACGTGGAGGCTAAACAGTGTGCTACTAAATAACCAAGAGATCACTGAAGAAATCAAAGAAGAAATAAAAAAATACATAGAAACAAATGAAAATGAAAACACAATGACCCAAAACCTATGTGATGCAACAAAAGCAGTTCTAAGAGGGAAGTTTACAGCAATTCAATCTCACCTCAAGACACAAGAAAAATCTCAAATAAACAATCTAACCTTACACCTAAAACAACTAGAGAAAGAAGAACAAAGAAAAGCCAAAGTCAGTAGAAGGAAAGAAATCATAAAGATCAGAGCAGAAATAAATGAAATAGAAAAAAGAAAACAATAGCAAAGATCAATAAAACTAAAAGCTGGTTCTTTGAGAAGATAAACAAAATTGATACACCTTTAGCCAGACTAATCAAGAAAAAAAGAGAGAGGATGCAAATCAATAAAATTAGAAATGAAAAAGGAGAAATCACAGCTCACACCGCAGAAATACAAAGGATTATGAGAGACTACTACAAACAACTATATGCCAATAAAATGGACAACCACGAAGAAATGGACAAATTCTTGGAAAGGTACAATTTTCCAAGACTGAACCAGGAAGAATTAGAAAATATAAACAGACCTATCACAAGTAATGAATTTGAAACAGTAATTAAAAATCTTCCAACAAACAAAAGTCCAGGACCAGATGGCTTCACAGGTGAATTCTATCAAACATTTAGAGAAGAGCTAACACCCATCCTTCTCAAACTCTTCCAAAAAATTGCAGAGGGAGGAACACTCCCAAATTTGTTCTATGAAGCCACCATCACCCTGACACCAAAACCAGACAAAGATACCACACAAAAAAGAAAATTACAGGCCAATATCACTGATGAACATAGATGCAAAAATCTTGAATACAATACTAGCAAACAGAATCCAACAACACATTAAAAGGATCATACACCATGATCAAGTGGGATTTATCCCAGGAATGCAAGGATTCTTCAATATATGCAGTTCAATCAATGTAATACACCATGTTAACAAATTAAGGAGTAAAAACCATATAATCATTTAATAGATGCAGAAAAAGATTTTGACAAAATTCAACACACATTTATGATAAAAACTCTCAAGAATATGGGCATAGAGGGAACCTACCTCAACATAACAAAGGCCATATATGACAAACCCACAGCAAGCATCATACTCAATGGGGAAAAACTGAAAGCATTTCCACTAAGATCAGGAACAAGACAAGGATGTCCACTCTGACCTCTCTTATTCAACATAGTTTTGGAAGTCCTAGCCACTGCAATCAGAGAAGAAAAAGAAATAAAAGGAATACAAATTGGAAAAGAAGGAGTAAAACTGTCACTGTTTGCAGATGACGTAATACTATACATAGAAAATCCTAAAGGTGCCAATAAACAACTACTACAACTAAGCAGTGAATTTGGTAAAGTTGCAGAATACAAAATTAATGCACAGAAATCTCTGGCATTCCTATACACTAACAACGAAAAATCAGAAAGAGAAATTAAGGAAATAATCCCATTTACCATCACAACAAAAGGGGTAAAATACCTAGGAATAAACCTACCAAAGGAGGCAAAAGACTTGTACTCAGAAAACTATAAAATACTGATGAAAGAAATAAAAAATTACACAGACAGATGGAGAGATATACTATGTTCTTGGATTGGAAGACTCAAAATGGATTAAATACCTAACTGTAAGGCCAGAAACTATAAAACTCTTAGAGGAAAACATAGGCAGAACACTCTACGATATAAATCACAGCAAGATCCTTTTTGACCCACCTCCTAGAGAAATGGAAATAAAAACAAAGATAAACAAATGGGACCTAATGAAACTTAAAAGCTTTTGCACAGCAAAGGAAACCATAAACAAGACGAAAACACAACCCTGAGAATGGGAGAAAATATTTGCAAATGAAACAACTGACAAAGGATTAATTTCCAAAATATACAAGCAGCTCATGCAGCTCAATATCAAAAAAAAACAAACAACCCAATTAAAAAATGGGCAGAAGACCTAAATAGACATTTCAACAAAGAAGACATACAGATTGTCAACAAACACATGAAAAGATGCTCAACATCACTAATTATTAGAGAAATGCAAATCAAAACTACAATGAGGTATCACCTCACACCAGTCAGAATGGCCATCATCAAAAAAATCTACAAACAATAAATGCTGGAGAAGGTGTGGAGAAAAGGGAACCCTCTTGCTCTGTTGGTGGGAATGTAAATTGATACAGCCACTATGGAGAACAGTATGGAGGTTCCTTAAAAAACTAAAAATAGAACTACCATATGACCCAGCAATCCGACTACTGGGCATATACCCAGAGAAAACCATAATTCAAAAGGACACATGTACCCCAATGTTCATTGCAGCAGTATTTACAGTAGCCAGGACATGGAAACAACCTAAATGTCCAATAAGAGATGAATGGATAAAGAAGATGTGGTACATGCATACAGTGGAATATTACTCAGCCATAAAAAGGAACGAAATTGGCTCATTTGTAGAGATGTGGATCGACCTAGAGTCTGTCATACAGACTGAAGTAAGTTAGAAAGAGAAAAATAAATATCGTATATTAATGCATGTATGTGGAATCTAGAAAAATGGTACGGATGAACCTATTTGCAGGACAGGAATAGAAACACAGATGTAGAGAACGGACATGTGGACACGGGGTGGGCAGGGGAGGGTGGGACGAACTGGGAGATTAGATTTGACATAAATACACTTCCATGTGTAAAATAGATAGCTAGTGGGAACCTGCAGTATAGCACAGGGAGCTCAGTTCGGTGCTCTGTGACGACCTAGGTGGGTGGGATGGGGGGGTGGGAGGGAGATCCAAGAGGGAAGGGATATAGGTATACATATAGCTGATTCACTTCATTGTACAGCAGAAACTAACACAACGTTGTAAAGCAATTTTACTCCAATTAGAAAAAAAAAAAGATAGTCTGGTATTTGCACATCTATAAATAGGTTGATCACTGAGATAGAATAAAAAGCCCATAAATCAACCTGCTAAGAAACCTTGATAAATAACAGAGTTGTCATTACAAGTTGATGGAAAGGATACACAATTTAATGAAGAATTATTTGTCCAAAAAAAAAAAAAAAAAGAAAAAGAAAGAAAACATCATAAAATAAGATTCCTACCCTACATCATGGAAATTCCAGATAGGTTCAGGCTAAATTGTGACAAGCCAAACTTTAAAACTTTTAGGAGAAAATGCAAGAGAATATACTTATGACCAAAGCTAAGGGCTAGACAATCTAATAAAGAAACAGGCAAAAGATATGAATAAACAATTCATATAAAATGATACTTGAATGATTAATTAATACATGTGAAAAGATGTTCATTATTACTAGTTACCAAATAAGTGAAAATTGAAATCACAGTGACAGAAATGTCATACTCATCATTAGGCCAAATTTGAAAGCGTGCAAATTGTAACTTTGGGGGCCAGGTATTTTTCTTAAAGGAGCTTTTTTACACTGCTGGTGTGTCATTTGGGAAAAGAGTTTGGCAATTTCTAGTAAAATTGAATATGTGCTAAACTTTGACCCAGGGTTTATATCTATTGGCTAGTACTTCAGAGAAAAATCTCTTGATTTTGCTAGGTTAAATACAGATATCATATGGTCTTGAAATAATGACAGTTTGTCTACTTTTCAAATTCTAATATTTTAAAATCCTTTTTCTCACCTTTGTGTGCTGGCCAGGGATGATAGTGGGCATCCTTGCCATTTCCATATTTTTTAAAGAACAATTTCTGAAGTTTCCCTGTTAAATACAATAACTGTTGTAGAATTCTGGCAGATAGCCTCCTTAAAAGTGAATACTCCCCCCCCCCCAAAAAAAAAAAAGTAAATACTCCCTTCTATTTTCTTGTTTTTTGTTGAGAGTTTTTAACATAAATATCTATTATAAAAGAGTACAAATAACTTTATCAAATACTTTTGTGTATCTATGAAAATAAGCATTAATTTTTCTTCTTAAGGGGATTTCATGAATTACATTTATAGATTTTTGATTTTCTATTTTTAAAAGATCCTTGCATTCCTGAGATAAATCAAATTTGGTAATGAGGTTAAGATTACTTCACCTTGTAGGGGAATATATCTGTTTTTGAAAAACCTGACTTATAAAAGTGAATTCTCATTAAGTCAAATATGATTACTATTAATTTCAATAGGAAAATATTTTAAGTATTCTCAGCAACAAAAAAATCTGTTTTTACTATAATGACCCCAAATACCATTAAAATAGCCACAATTACTTCAATAGTTAAAATCATTTTGAAAACACAACATGCCAAAGCATTTTTCTTTATTAATCACATCACGTAATAAGTCTTATCTTCTCTCATTAAGGAGTTTTCTTTTTAAGCAATGACACATCTTACCTTGAAGACTGTGCTCACAAAGATGCATTATATTGGATGGACCAAAAAGTGCCTTCGGTTTTTTAAGTAAAAATAAAAGACACGTTTTTCATTTTCAGCAAGAACTTTATTGAACAACATATTCACCCTTTTGTTCCACTACCTTCTGCCATTTTTAGGCAACTTCATAATTCCATCTTCCCAAAACTTTTTATCTTTTTGAGCAAAGGACTGTTCCAGGTGCCTTTTACAGTCTTCCAGGGAATTGAAATTCCATTAAGAGAATTTTGTAAAGACTGAAATAAATGGAAATCCGAAGGTGCAATGTCTGGTGAATACGGCAGATGAATCAGAACTTCCCAGCCAAGCTCTAACAGTTTTTGCCTGGTCATCAACGAAACATGCAGTCTTGCGTTATCCTGTTGGAAAATTATGCGTTTTCTGTTGACTAATTCTGGATGCTTTTCGTCGAGTGCTGCTTTCAGTTGGTCTAATTGGGAGCAGTACTTGTTGGAACTAATCGTTTGGTTTTCTGGATGGAGCTCATAATAGCGGACTCCCAACCCCACCATATACACATCACCTTCTTTGGATGAAGAACAACCTTTGGTGTGGTTGGGTGGTTCATTTCGCTTGCCCCATGATCTCTTCCATTCCACATTGTTGTACAGCATCCACTTTTCATCGCCCGTCACAATTTGTTTTAAAAATGGAATGCTTTCATTACGTTTCAATAGAGAATCTCATGTGGAAATATGGTCAGGAAGGTTTTTTTCGCTTAACTTATGTGGAACCCAAACATCAAAGCGATGAACATAACCAAGCTGGTGCAAATGATTTTCAGCGCTTGATTTGGATATTTTGAGTATATCAGCTATCTCCCGCGTGGTATAATGTTGATTGTTCTCAATTATTGTTTCAGTTTGATCTCTATCAACTTCAACTGGTCTACCCGACTGTGGCGCACCGTCCAGCAAGAAATCTCTAGCAGGAAACTTCGCAAACCACTTTTGACACGTTTGGTCAGTCACAGCCGCTTCTCCATACACTGCAGAAATCTTTGTTTGCATTTCAGTTGCGTTCTTACCTTTCTTGAAGTAATAAAGCATAATATGCCGAAAATGTTGCTTCTTTTCTTCCATCTTCGATATTAAAATGGCTACCCCAAAATTCACCAATTTTGATAGGTCTTTTTTTACGTGCATGCTGATATGACAGCTGTCACATACAACCTAACAAAATTGTTCTGAATGAAGTTAAAGACAACTAAGTGCTACTAGAGCCATCTTACGGGAAAAACCGAATGAACCTTTTGGCCCACCCAATATATGATTCTCAATGCTTGTGTGATTCAATCTTTAAGGGAAAGAGAACAAAATTCAAGAAGAAAAAATAGAGCAAAAGAACTTGATGGAAATACAACAGATTGATTCCACATTCATTGCAAAAGTTGATAAATAAGAGGCATCAGATCTGAGATTACGAGTGCTGTAAACCAGCTCATGTCCCCTGAAAGAAGAGGCAGCAGCAGCACACCTGCAAAGGTGCGCCATTGTGGATCTCGTTTCATAGGGTACACCTGTTGGCAAGGTCCCCTAAATCAAAAATGACCCTTGTAAAACAAACATGAGGCCACATAAGTTGAAGTAGTGATATTAAATAAAACCCTTAACTTAGTTGGATTCTCATAACCTGAAAGGTCATTGGTCACTAATATAGGTATTTTATTTACCTTATACATGGTTAGGTTTAGGTAACTAATGTTCTACTTAGGGTCTTCATATCTATGTTCCTAAGTTAAATGAGCCTGTAATTTTCTTTTATTGTGTTATCTTTGTCAGCTTTGGCATAAGGTTTCATAGAATAAATTGCATGCTTTCCTTTGTTTTCTGCAAAAACTTACATAAGTTAGGATGATCTCTTCCATAAAAGTTCAACCACTGTCACTTGTAAAACCATCTAAACCCAGTGCTTATTTCAAGAAGAAAGTCTTTAATTACCATTTCTATTTCCTTAATGCTTACTGCTCTTTTTGAGTTTCCTTTTTCTCCTTAAGCTAATTTGGCATTTTATGGTTTTCCAGAAATGTTTCATTTCTTTTAGTTTTTAAATTTGTTGGTTTCATGTCATTCTTTCTCTTAGCTTCTGGAGTATATATATTTATTCTCATTCTCTATTTTGTTAATTAAGACTCTCTCAATCAGTCTTTAAGAGACTTGTCTTTCTTTTTAGTCTTTTGAAAGACTAGATTTTAGTTGTGTTAATACTCCTTGTGGTATAATAAAAATATATTTGGCTTTTGTCCCCAGTTCTTGACACAAAGCTCCTAGAACTCTTCTAATTTTTTTTGAGTGATAAAAGTGTGTTTTGTTGTTCATAACAAGCCCTTTTAGACCTCAGCTGAGTTTATGCTAATGAGGTGATTAAGGTTAGAGGCTGGTCACCAGAAAGACCAAACACGTGATTAAAGGGTGGGAACTTTAGCGCCATCTCCCAACCCCTGGGGAGACAAGAGTGGCTGGAAATTGAGTTATAAAGACTCTTGAGTAACAAGATTTGGAGACCTTCTGGGTTGGTGAACACATCAGTGTGCTGGGAGGATGTGCCCAGAATGGGCACGGAAACTCTGTGCCCCTCCACCCCCCATACCCTGTCCTATGCATCTCTATCATTTGACTGTTCCTTAGATGTATCCTTTATAATAAACAGGCAATACGAAATGAAGTGCTTTCCTGAGTTCTTTGAGTCATTCTAGTAAATAATCAAAGCTGAAGAACGGGTTGTGGGAATCCCCATTTATAGCTGGTTGGTCAGAAGTGTAGGTGGCCCCTGGGACTTTCGACTAGTGTGTGATGTGAGAGCTGACTGAAATTTTAACCTGTGGGGTCTGTGCTACCTTTGGACAATTAGTGATAGAGTTGAATTGAATTGTTGGGCAACTAGTTGGCATTGGAGAATAGATTGGTGTGCAGATAAATGACATGTGTTTGGTGTCAGGATAAAACCATACACTTCCTATTGCTTTTTGGTTCTCAAATTTTTTGACTCCTTGCTGACTTGTTTGTTGGGACTGTCTCTTCTGGTTTCTTAAGTTCAAGAGTTACCTAATTAAAACTTTCTTGTTTTATAAAATGTATTCTAAATAATTCTAATAATCTCCTCAGTTCTGTTTAGATGTAGGTTACAAATTTTGACATGTAGTAAGTTTGTTGTCATCTATACTAAGCAATATTAACATCATAATTAATGGAGCAAGACAGAATGCATTCTCTCTAAGATCAGGAGCAAGTCAAGGATATCTGCTCTTACCACACATACTTACATTACACTTGAGGTTTGAGAGCAAGGCTAAGAGAATCCTCTTGAAACAAGCAGTGCCTTCACAAGTGAAAGGCAGTGGCCTGCTGAAGCTGGGTACAGGGTAGGAGAGCTGTCCCATGACTCTGAAGCAATCCAAGCTTTCACCAAGCTTACTGCAGTGGCCTGCTAAAGGCGAGAAAACAGGGGAGAACTAAGAGAAATCTCTCCAAAGCACTTTGGGCTGCATTCAGCTAGTGTACTGCAGCATTCTCCAAGGGTTAGAGACAAGGAAGCTGGATGTAAAGGAATCTACTGAGGTGCAATAATCTAGAAGTGAGACTGGAGAACAAATAAGAATCCCCAGAGACCCAAAGAAGCTACCATCATGAATTGGGAAGCTGATGGTTAGCCTCTTAAGCCTAAAAGGATCTGTGGAGTCTTGTGTATGATCAGACTCAAGCTCTACTCTGATCCTGCCTTCAAAATTTTTTTTAAGTTTTTATTTTATATTGGAGCATAGTTGATTAACAATGTTGTGTTGTTTCAGGTGTAAGCAAAGTGATTCAGTTATGCATATATTGATACATGTGTCTATTCTTTTTCAAATTCTTTCCCCATTTAGGTTATTACAGAATATCAGTAGCGTTCCCTGTGCTATACAGTAGGTCCTTGTTGGTTATCTATTTTAAATATAGCTGTGTGTACATGTCAGTCTCAAACTCCCAATCTATCCCTTCCCCCCACCCTTCCTCCCGGTAACCAGAGGTTCGTTCTCTAAATCTGTGAGTCTGTTTCTGTTTTGTAAATAAGTTCATCTGTACTATTTTTTTTAGATTCCACATATAAGCGATATCATATGATATTTGTCTTTCTCTGTCTGACTTACTTCACTTAGTATGATAATCTCCAGGTCCTTCCATGTTGCTGCAAATCTGCCTTCAAAACTTTTACAGCCAGTGATGAACTGAATCAAGCTAAAACTGTAACAAAGCCCAGACACAGCTCAATGAGAGATTAAATTGACTCAATCCTGCATTCCAGCACCTTGAAAGAAGGAGCATGCCCTTTGCGGGGGGGGGGGGGTATTATTTCCTTCAACATCTACTATTTGTTTATACAGAATGTCTGACACAGAGTCAAAAAATTACAAGTCACATAAGGAAGACTCAAAGATAGTCCTGTTGTTGGAATTAGTAGACAGAGACTTTCATATAACTGTGGCAAACATATTAAAGGCTTTAGTGGAAAAATTGGACAATGTAAATAGATGGGGGAATTTCAGCAGAGAGGTCAAAATTATAAAAAAGACCCAAACAGTTATTTTGATGGAACTTATAGATGAAAATGTTAAAAATGAAAAAAAAAATAATACAGAACTGAAAAATTCATTCGAATTATGACATGCTGGACTCAGAAGAAGAAAGCAACAACAAACTTGGAGACAGGCCAATAGCAATTATACAAAATGACGAACCAAAAGAAAAAAGACAAAAACTCGATAACAGAATATCTACGATATGTGGGGCAATATCATCTGGCCCAATATATAAGTAATTAGAGACCTAAAAGGAGAAGGGAGAGATAATGGAGCAGTAGATATATCCGAAGAGATAATGACTTAACATTTTCCCAAACTGAGGAAAGATATCAGATATAAGAAGCTCAATGGACCCCTAGAGCAACAGACTTCCTCAACTACGCATATCTTAGTCAAACTGTTGAGAAGCAAAGGTGAGAAATCTTATAAGGAGCCCAAGAAAAAAAGACACATGACATACAACATGTATTAGTCAGGATTCTCCAGAGAAACATAACCTATAGGATGCATAGCTATTATACACTGCTGAGTTTGTAGCAGAAATAGAAATAAAACTATATGATAACAAGAGTACAAAGGGTAGCAGGGAGTAAGTAGAATTATACTGTTGTATGTTTCCTATATTAATTGCAGAATAGTATATTATTTGAAAATAGACTATCATAAGTAAAAGATGCACATTATAAACTCTAGTGCAGGGGGAGTGATTTTTTTCTACAGAGGACCAGGTGGTAAATATTTAAGGCTTCGTAGGCCAGAGTGTCTCTGTCACAAGTACTCAACTCTGCTGTTGTAGTGCAATGTGAAAGCGACCACAGACCATACGTAAGCCTATGAAGGGCTGTGTTCCAATAAAATTTTATTTAGCAAAACAAGCTGTGGACCATTTTGGGACTATAGACCATAGCTTGCTAGAGTTGAGCACCACTGATGATAAAACAAAGAGGTATAGCTAAAAATTCAATGAACTACACAGAGATTTGCACATAAATATTCATAGCAGCATTATTCATAATGGCTTCCAAATTGGAGACAACCTACATGTCTTTTAACTGGTGAATATGGTACAGACAAAATTAGGTATAGGTATACACTGAAATAGAATTCACCAATAAAAAGGAATGAACTGCTAATACATGCCAGGATTTGGATGAACCTCAAAACTATTATGCTCAATGAAAGACTCGGATACAAGAGACCACATATTTCATGATTCCATTTGCAATACGAAATTTGAAATGTCCAGAAAAGGCAAGGTTGTAGAGACAGAAACTAGATCCGTGGTTGCTTGGGGTTGGGATGAAGATGAGACAAGAATAGGGATAAAGCATAAATCGGCATGAAGGATCATCTTGGGGTGATGAACACGTTCCAAAACTGATTTATGGTGATGGTTGCACACAGGCATGAAACACAAAATAGGATGAAATGGAGGAGGTCCGGAGGCAGGGAAGCAGCTAGGAGGGAACGATTATAGGATCCCAAGGGAGGGACAAATCCAGGTGCACAAAACACCTGGAATATTCTTTTGCCTCTGGGCTAATGTTTACCAACCACTGTCCCTGTTCTAACACACTCCTGAGGGTTACGACACTCCTCTCAGTCACAGCAGTTGAGGCGGGGTGGTTGGTGGGTGTGTGCGTTTGGAAAGAAGGTTCAACTGTACACTTGAAATGAGTGAATTATATGTAATATTTTTATGCCTCAATAAAGTAATATTTATAAAAGTCAACTAAGACTTCTGTGACTACAGAAAATGTAATAAGCTGCCAAAAATACACTCTTACCCTCACAATGGGAAAAGGCCAGATATTCTACAAAAGTGTAACTTTCTTGAGTACCTCAGAGAACTCAAGTAGCAAGAAACCAAACTACCCAAATTCCAAGGAGGGACAATCTCCTTCAAGAAGAGATGAGATACACAAACGCTTTCATCTTTGGCAGAGCGCGGGAAAAAGAGAGCAACAGAAAAAGAAAAGAAGAAACCAGCAAAAATGTAAATGAATTGTTAAAGGCCAAGTGTGGGTTTATGTGCTGGTGGGGCGTTCCAGAAAAGAGTAGGAACAGTCACCCGTAAGCTCTTCCTCATGGCTCTTCCCTGGTGCTCAGGAGGAAGACTGGGGGCAGGGCAGGAGATTGAGAGAGTACCCCTACTTGGCGCAGGCATGAAGGAAGGGATTGACAGCTGCTAAGGGATAGGCATAAAGCCCTGCAGACTTTCCAAGGCTCTTCAGCAAAAGCCTTCAATCACTTGAGGAGAAGCTGCAAACCGGTCTCAGGGCCCAGGCAAAACTCCATTGCTAAGGAAGGAAGATTAGAAATTCAACATGTCCTGCCTTGAGAGCAGGACATGTAACTTTCTCATTCCCAGGACACAAGCAAAGATCCAATCCTGCAAAGACAGGAGGTAGGAGAATAAGACCCCTCCTTCTAGGAAAGGGTCAGGAAGCCATCATGGACCCAGGATTTATACTGACAGTAGGTAGAGGTCTGCTACCACCATGAACAGGGCAGGAAACTCCCACCAAGACCAACTTTGGATACAAGGCAGACTGTGGTTGCTATGGGAAGGAGGAGCGGGAACCCTGAAAAAGCTTTCTTAAAGATCCAGGCACAGAGGACCTGCCTAAGACAGGCTGGACCAGGAAAACACTCTCTCCTGCCCCCACCCCAGGCCTAGTACCCAGGAACAACGGCACAGCAGCAGTCTGCAACCCGTGGAGGGAAAGCACCGTGACATTGGCCTCAGAGATGGCTGAGAGTGGAGGGGGAAGCAGGGACACTGAGGAAAGACCCCCCCTGCATCTCAACCCCCAGCGTAAGCACAGGGCAACAAAGAATTTGAAGCCTGTGGTGCACTGAAGGTTAATTACAACAACAATAAGGAAAAGTTATTGGGGTGTTGTTAGGATAGCAACAACCTCCATCTTTCTGTAGGTTGGAATGGAACTGGAACTGGGTTGGACCTCAAAAGGTTTGTTATACAACTGAAAAAGCTATTGACTCTTCCCAACACCTACACCAATATTTCAAATTGTCCTTTTGTTTACTTCCTAGAGTGTTTCATACTCCGGGGCAAGGCACCCTGGTAAGATTGAAGATGGGTGTGGGATAGTCAGTGAGAGAAAGGTCATGGTGAAAGGGGACTTTGATACCTCACTTGAGTTAGTAGGCAGACGCATTTTATGAAAGAATATTTATAGCAGTTGAGGATCTGGAGTGGGAAATGATCCCCTTAAAGCATTCTGTTTCTTTCTACACCTTGGAAAGGCTTCAAGGTACCAGTGCTACTTGTACGCAAGCTTGAAGCTATCTTCATGATTTACAGTATTTGTAGGGTAAAAAGTATAGTCTTGAGAGTCAGACTCTAGCCCTTACAGGATGTGGAACCCTGGGCAGGGACATTAAGCTTTTAGTGTCTCACTTTTCTCTACTGTAAAATCAGGATTGTGATGGAATTCATCTTATAGGGCTGATGTGAGGATTAAATGAGATGGCCCATATACAATGCTTAACACAATGATTGGTGCTCAATGTATGTTAGCTATTATTGTTATAATTCTCATCAGGGGGTAATAAAGTCCTGGAAGTTAGAGTGAAAAGGAGGGGGTGGAAGCAAAGGATACTGTAGAGACTGAACTGACTTGTTGCCTGATTGAATATGAAGGACGAGAGAGAGGGCAGGGTCAAGAATGTCTCTCCATCTTGAGGCTTCCAAGGTTGGCAGTATGGTGGTGCTGATCGTACACCGCGAAGCATGTACCTGGTCTGTAAAAGATGGCTCGTTCAGCTCCAGCCTGTTTTATTTAGGATTGCAAGTCCAGTGGTGCCAGTTCATCAATCTTTCAATCGAAGCCAGAAATCCAGATGATTATGTGAAAGCTCCTGAATTTTTATATTCTTAAAAATCTGGAGCAAATAAACCATGACTGTAAGGTACAAATTTTCAACCTCTGTGTAGGATCTTAGAGGTTCCTCTGCTGCAGAACTCATCATTACATGTCCCATGAGTGCCTTGCATATTTTTAGGTTCTCATTAAATACTGGTTGAATGAATGGATTTTTGATAAAAGGATTTTCTAGGAAGCACATATACCGATACTTGCTGGTTTTATAAGTTTTGAGTTTATAAAAGGGTTGAGAGAGAGGGATGCTAAAACATAACATTGTTGTTCAAGATTTAACAGTTGGAGATTAGAGATGCAAAAGGAATCTTAAGCAAACATTATAAACTTACTATGTAGGGCTGACTCCAGGGTTGTTCAAGGAAAGGGTAGGCTTTTCTGTCAGCATATGCTACTTTTATTTTCTCTGTAAGCTCAACAATCTTATTATACAGACAATAAACCATCAAATTTTCCTCTTGATTCCTCTTTTGCTGTCACATTTTTTTCCTCACCAAGAAAGTAGCTTTAAACCTATTTTACCCTTTGCTGCTCTTATTCCATATTGCATTCTCTTTTCCTGCTAGGATGGCCCTTATCCTGGTTTCCTTTCCACCTGCCTCTAGAAAGCTTAGGATTCTGCTTTCCTAAACAAGGATGGTATCTACATTTGTGAACTAGAGAGGAACTCCCCATGAGGTCTTGAAGGGTGAGTCCTAATTAGCCAGGAGACAAAGGCATGCCTGGAAGGAGGGTATACCAGGCAGAGGGGAAATCATGGGCAAAGCATTAAATGGGAAAATCAAGTTATGTTTGGGAATGGTGGTGGTACAAGGTGGCTGAGGTGTATGTGAAGAGGCAGGAGATGAAGCTGGAAAGAAGGGACCACCCCCCACCCCCGCCACTGGCTTTCAAGGTACAATCTGTCTCTTTAGTATGGCATTCAAGACTCTTCATCCCTGACAATTTCCAGACTGAAATGCTTCCCTCCTACACAGATGAAGACAAACCCAAAGCCCCTCATGAGCTTTGAATGAAATAGATCTAGGTTTATATACATGCTTTGCAACATACAAGCTGCTTGATCTTAGGAAAGCTGTTTAAAATCTCTGGATCCCAATTTCCTCATCTCTAAAAGGGGAATTAAATATGTTTACCTCAAAGAGATATTGTGAGGACTTAACTACATGGAAAGTATTTATAACATACTTAATACAGCACTTGGCATCTAAAAAGTCCTCAGTAAATGGTAACTAGTAGTAGTGATAGTGTTGTGTCCTAAAATGCTGAATTACTTTCAGTTCTCTGAATGTACTACACTCATCCTTATCTGCATATTTTTGCAGATGCTGTGATCTCCACCTGGAGTTTTCCTAAAGCCTTCTCTGACTTTCCTCTCTCTACCTCTGATTGCTTTTTTTTTTTTTTTAATTAATTAATTAATTTTTTTGGGCTGTGTTGGGTCTTCGTTTCTGTGCGAGGGCTTTCTCTAGTTGTGGCAAGTGGGGGCCACTCCTCATCGCGGTGCGCGGACCTCTCACTATCGCGGCCTCTCCTGTTGCGGAGCACAGGCTCCAGACACGCAGGCTCAGTAGTTGTGGCTCACGGGCCCAGCTGCTCTGCAGCATGTGGGATCTTCCCAGACCAGGGCTCGAACCCGTGTTCCCTGCATTAGCAGGCAGACTCCCAACCACTGCGCCACCAGGGAAGCCCCCTCTGATTGCTTTTGATAGCTCTCTGTTTCTAGCACAGAGGTTTCTTAATCCAATGGTCCCCTTGGGAGATCCGTAGATGGAAATCAGAGGAGTCTGTGAATTTATATGGGAAAAAGGTTGCATCTTTATTTTCACTAACATCTCACTGAGAGTCCGCATTTTAAGAATTTTGTATGTAGGTAATAAAGTTCAATAGTATTAGTAATATCTAATATTTAAGCCATTAAGAATCACAAATATTTTGTATCATGTCACAGTTGTTGCAGATTTCGCAAAATAGCATTTACTCTCACCACTACTTTGAAATTGTTGTAAACCGTTGTTATTTAATGTGGTAAATTGGAAGGGCACATATTTCTGTATCATATTTTAAAATACTTTGAAAACTATAATTCAATATAATTAATTTCCTTTTAAATTCTACATATTTTAATTCATGCACTTAATATTGTTTTGAGAAAAGTTTCATAGATTGTGAAAGGGTTCTATGGCACCAAAAAAAAAAAAAAAATTAAGAACCCCTGTCCTTATACTTACTCTAGTGTATTTTCCACTAATTTAGATAAATATGCTATTTTCAGTTAAAAATTAGCCTACAGTCGCAAATTTGCATTCTGAGCAAAACTTCTTAGTCTCATTTAATGCCATAATCTTCCTCAATCAAAACGGAATATAACAGACAATTACTTACCTTTAGCTGTAGACAATGTCCAATCAGCTCATTGAACATGTGCTTTCTTTAAATTAAGGTTTTTCTCTTCAGGACTTCCCTGGTGGTGCAATGGTTAAGAATCCGCCTGCCAATGCAGGGGACACGGGTTCAAGCCCTTGTCCGGCAAGATACCACATGCCGCGGAGCAACTAAGCTTGTGCGCCACAACTACTGAGTCTGCGCTCTATAGCTCGCGAGCCACAACTACTGAAGCCCATGTGCCTACAGCCCGTGCTCCACAACAAGAGACGCCACCGCAATGAGAAGCCCGCACACCGCAACGAAGAGTAGCCCCCACTCGCCGCAACTAGAGAAAGCCTGCGCGCAGTAACGAAGACCCAACACAGACAAAAATAATGAAAATTAAAAAAAAAAAAGTTTTCTTCTTTGGTCCGAGGATCTTTGTCTCCCTGAACTGTTTTTTTTCCCTTTGAAATAAACGCTGGAGGACTTCCAACTTCAGCCCAGGATGGAGTTAGCCGTCAGGAATATCATCATTCCCACAGTCACAGGAAAAATCCAGATAATCTACAAAAAGATGACTTTTGTTTAACTACCAGAAACTGGGGTCACAGGCCAACCATCTAACTTAAAAATCTGACAAAAGCAAAGTACTTCCAAGAACAGAAGGGACACAAACACTGACTCACTTTTGCCGGGGGAGATGGGTAAGAAGAATTCAGTTAATTTTTTTTTTTTAAATAATTTGCTAAAAGCTGAGTGTGGGCTAGAGTAAGGGTAGAGAGCTTCTAGGAGTGAAGACTTGAAGAAACTTTGCACCTACCTGCCACCTCGTGTCCTTGGGCCTCCACCAAGCACTCACGAGGAAGACTTGGATCAGGGCGGGAGGCTGGATGAAGTCTCCCTCAGTGGCACAGGCCTGGAAGAGAAGGCAACTCCTTGATGGGAAAGGCACCAAGTCTCCCCTGCATCCTTCTTCCCTAAGAACAAAAGCTTGTGCCACTGCGGGAGAGACAGTGAACACTTCCCAGAGCACACGTGAAGACTGACTCTGCCTGGGGAAGTGGAGAAGAAAGAAAACTGTAGACTTCTGTGGGAGGGGGGGAAACTCCTGGACCCAGGCCATTAGAGATTTCCTAATGCTGTGGGGAGGGGACAGGACCACTGAAAAAGCCGCCCGCCAACTCTTGCCCAATCCAGGGGCATAGGGCCTGCCTAAGATGGAGGCTGAGCCAGAGCCACAGAGAGTGCCATTTCTTCTCCCCACCAGGCTGGGCAGTGCCAAGCGAGAGACAACTGCAGTTGACCACAGGAGAAGGGTCAAGGCATGGAGAGAGACTCGGAGACATAGACAGGGAAGGGTGAAATAGGAGCACTGAGAAAAACCCTCTGTGTAAACAATACCCACCCTAAGCACAAAATAACTCCAGAGAAATTTGAAGCTGATGTTGAACCCAAGGTCAACACAGCAACAAAAAGCCCAAACCCAGCTCAACTACTGACTAGACTGAGTGAACCACCCCCATCCCCAACCCTGGCCTCCAACACACTCTGATGGCCTGGAAGAGGTGTATCATTTCTATGCACAAATACTGTTTGTTTCAGTCTATACTCTTCTAAACTTTGTTTATGACAATGAATAAAATATGAGATGAACACAGGAAGAGCGAGAAAAAATAATCCATGGTAAAGAGCAAAGCACTCAATAGTATCAGACTAATATACAATAGTGTAACCCAGATACTGGAATTCAGACAGGGGCAGTTACAGAGATGAAGTATAACTTTGATGGCTATAATGGTTAATTTTATGTGTTAATTTAACTGGGCTAAAGGATGCCCAGATAGCTGGTAGAACATTATTTCTGGGTGTATCTGTGAGGGTCTTTCCAGAAGAGATTACTGACTCAAGGTAGATGGAGTGAAGAAGATTGCCCCCACCCCTAACCAATGTGAGTGGGCATCATCTAATCCACTGACAATTGGAAGAGAACAAGAAAATGGAGGGAGGGTGAATTTGGTCTCTGCTTAAGCCAGGACACCTATATTTTCCTACCCCTAGATATCAGTGCTTCTGGTTCCCTGGCCTTTGGACTTGGACCAGGGCTTACATATATATGTCTCCCAAAACTCAATAA
The DNA here is from genome assembly GCF_028021215.1 of Eschrichtius robustus. Lineage (NCBI taxonomy): Eukaryota > Metazoa > Chordata > Mammalia > Artiodactyla > Eschrichtiidae > Eschrichtius > Eschrichtius robustus. The sequence goes on along the minus strand of NC_090834.1, from coordinate 17,936,348 downwards.
TAAGATAATAAACAACCCAATTAAAAATGGGCAAATGTTAAACATTTCACCAAAGAAGATATACAGATGAAAAATGAACATATAAAAAGATGCTCAACATCTTCAGACATTAGGAAATGAAAGTTAAAATTATAATGAGATAATACTATACATCTATTAGAATGCCTAAAAAAAAAAAACAAAAAAAAAAAACCCTGACAGTACCAAGTGCTAACAAGAATGTGGAGCAACTGAAACTTTCATACATTGCTGATGGAGTATGCAAAAATGGTGAGGACACTGTGAAAAACAGTTTGGAAATTTTTTATAATGTTAAAATAGACTTATTACCCAGCATGATCACCACCCAAGAGAAATGAAAACTGACGTTCACACAAAAACTTGTATGTGAATGTATATAAGTTTATTCACAACTGCCAAAAAACTGGAATTAACTCAAATGTCCTTCAATTGTGTAAACAAGCTGGGATACATCCATATAATGGAATACTACTCAGCAGTAGAAAGGAAAAAACTTTGAGTGATACACAGTGCATGAATCTAAAATGTATTGGGTGGGCCAAAATGTTCGTTCGGTTTTTTCTGTAAGATGGCTCTAGTAGCACTTAGTTGTCTTTAACTTCATTCGAAACAATTTTGTTAGATTGTATATGACAACTGTTATGTCAGCGTGTATTTAAAAAAAGACTTATCAAAATTGGTGAATTTTGGGGTAGCCATTTTAATATTGAAGATGGAAGAAAAAAAGCAACATTTTCGGCATATTATGTTTTATTATTTCAAGAAAGGTAAAAATGCAACCAAAATGCAAAAAAAGATTTGTGCAGTGTGTGGAGAAGGTGCTGTGACTGATAGAACGTGCCAAAAGTGTTTTGCGAAGTTTCCTCCTGGAGATTTCTTGCTGGACGGTGCGCCATGGTTGGGTAGACCAGTTGAAGTTGATAGAGATCAAATTGAAACAATAATTGAGAACAATCAACGTTATACCACGCGGGAGATAGCTGACATACTCAAAATATCCAGATCAAGTGTTGAAAATCATTTGCACCAGCTTGGTTGTATTCATCACTTTGATGTTTGGATTCCATGTAAATTAAGTGAAAAAAACCTTCCTGACCATACTTCCGCATGCGATTCTCTACTGAAACGTAATGAAATGGTTCCATTTTTAAAATAAATTGTGACGGGCGATGAAAAGTGGATACTGTACAACTGTGTGGAACGGAAGAGATCGTGGGGCAAGCGAAATGAACCACCACCCACCACACCAAAGGCTGGCCTTCATCCAGAGAAGGTGATGTTGTATATATGGTGGGATTGGAAGGGAGTCCTCTATTATGAGCTCCTTCCAGAAAACCAAATGATTAATTCCAACAAGTACCGCTCCCAATTAGACCAACTGAAAGCAGCACTCGCCGAAAAGCATCCAGAATTAGTCAACAGAAAACGCATAATCTTCCATCAGGATAACGCAAGACTGCATGTTTCCTTGATGACCAGGCAAAAACTATTACAGCTTGGCTGGGAAGTTTTGATTCATCTGCCGTATTCACCAGACATTGCAGCACCTTCAGATTTCCATTTATTTCAATCTTTACAAAATTCTCTTAATGGAAAAAATTTCAGTTCCCCAGAAGACTGTAAAAGGCACCACCTGGAACAGTTCTTTGCTCAAAAAGATAAAAAGTTTTGGGAAGATGGAATTATGAAGTTGCCTAAAAATGGCAGAAGGTAGTGGAACAAAAGGGTGAATACGTTGTTCAATAAAGTTCTTGGTGAAAATGAAAAACGTGTCTTTTATTTCTACTTAAAAAACCAAAGGCACTTTTTGGGCCACCCAATATTATGCTAAGAAAAAGAACCTAGACTAAAAAGGCTTATAGGACATTCTGGAAAAGGCAAAACCTTAGGAACAGAAAACAGATTAAGAGTTGCTGGAGTTGGGGGTTGGGACAAGGATTGGCCACAAAGGGACATGAGATGGTGTCCTGGGTGATGGAATTGTTCCGTATCTTGATTGTGGTAATGGCCATATTACTGTGAAAACTCACCGAACTGCATACTAAATACGGTGAATTTTATTGTATATGAATTGTACTTAATAAATTGAATTTAAAAAATCTGGACAGTGTCATTTTCCACATTTGCTCCTGTCAGACTGTTCTGCACACCATGAAGAAAGGGGCTCCTTGAAGGTACAGAGTCCTTAAAGGGACATGCATATAATTTTGTATACACTTAAATACATGACATCATATATTATCTTATTTTATCTTATTTATTATATTTCATTTTCCAATGAAAGCATAGTTTCATTATAGATATATAACATAGTTTTGCCATACCATTCCCACTTTCCTTATGATAATGCTATTATCTTGGTAAAACATAATCTGTTTAAGATTAGTTCAAAAATGTTTTCTCATCCGTTATATGATAACTAATTTGAAATGATGATTTTTTTTTCCTCCAACAATCTCTCCAATTAGAATGTTGTAAGCTCATCACATCTTGATGATCTGTTAACAAAAAATGTATGACCTGAACTTGTTCAAAGTTTAAAAATTTTATGGGCATAGTACGTGATTTTGGTCCCTTTGGTAGTCGTACTTTACGGGGAGTTATATTAGTACTTAATATATCAATTCTAAAAATAAAAGGTTTGTAAAGTCTGAAGATCTCAAAGTATGCAAAGAGACATGTACCTTTTAAAATATTTCAACAACTTCTCTGAAGCCCACATAGTTAACAATGAGAATTAGTAGGACAGGACATGGACAGCCAGAACCCATTGCTATGAGTCAGTGTAGGTGGGAAATTGTTTGGCGTGTTAGAAAGAATTTATAATTTGGAGTCAGAAAGGCTGAGTGTGTAGGTGGCAAAGTCAAGGTTGGGATCTAGAGATTCAGAGGAGGGCTGACCATCAAAGTCAGAAGCTCCTCCTTGGAACTATCCCCTCCTACACCGCCTCACTCTAAGTAAAGCTACCATTTTTGCACGTGGACAATGCACTAGGACCTTTACTTGCACTGAAACATTAATCTTCATGACAAACCTGTGTGCAGTTATTATTATTCTCATTTTATAGGAAAAGAGACGGAGCTAGTGGCACAGTCAGGAATTGGACTTACACCTTTCTGATTCCAGTGTCGCTACTCTGTTCCACACTATTTTGCATCTTAGGAGGAACTGCCCAGCATTCAGTCTTTTTGGCCCTACTGCACATTTTCCAGATTTCTGAAGACTCTTTCCACATCTTTGAACAATCATACCACTCTTTCCACTGACCCTATCTCCTTTCTTTATGATTTGTGGCATGTTCTAGACATCAGAGAGGACCAGCCCCCCCCATCCCCCACCGCACCAAGGCCCTGACTGACAGGTTCCTACTCTTTGCTTTTTTCTAAGGTACACACATCTTCTCTCCTGTAGCAGGTTCATTCCTTTTTACAAGATCATCTTTCTGATACGCATCACCATTTTCAGCTTTATAACATTTCTTGCTGGCCTAGAGCCAATGTCAGGGTCTTCTTTACAGTGAAAGCCCCATAGCACCATAATTATCCTTAATCAGGGAATGGGGAAAATTTTCCCCTAAAAATAACTCAATTAGATTATTATTATCAAGGTTTAAAAGGTGTATCCCCAGATCAGTTCTGATTTGTTTTAAAATGTTTTCTATGGACTCTCAAACAAAAGATAGGTTTTTTTTTTTTTTTTTTTCCAGAAATGGTAACAGTATAACTGAAATCCAATGGACTGGTAATTAAGAAATGGGTTCTCTAGGAAGTCCATTGTTGAAACAGCTATATGGCCTTCAGTAAATCAGATAATTGCTTTGAACTTTGGCTTCTTCATCTGAAAAATCAGGCATAGTTTTGCCAAATAGTTTCCAAATAGGTCTTAAAGACCCAAGTCTCACTCTAGATTGTGCAAATATGCATGTGATAAACTTTTACTAGCTAGAATGCCAGCTCATCTTGGAATGCTCTCTTAATGTATTGGTGTTTTCTTTGTATTTACAGCCTTTGTTTGAACTGATTTCTTGTTCGGTCATGATGGACAAAATGACCAAAGGAAAAACAAACCCCAGCCCTCTTTTATAATATACACACCTATATATAAAACACACATAAAACACGTGCCTACACGCATCCACACACATATCACACACACCCTGACAGTTTTGTTTTGTTTTTTTCTGGTAATGTAAGTGTCTGACTTTAGTTTTGATTGCCGAGGTATCCTCTTCCAAAACGGCATCTTGAATAAACACATTGCCAGCACAAGGCTAGATAAAGAACCAGGCCATTTCCCCCAACTGAGGCACCTTTGTTTTAGAGATCTTTGGTTGATTCTGATAACTGACTGTTTGGGCCATTTGTGCTTTTTTGTCTTCCCATGCTTTAAATTCCTGCTTTTAAGTTTGAAATTTACCAACAGAGGGTGAGCCAGCAAAACACTAGGCCCCCACCCTTGACCTCAGTAAAAGCAGAACCCCAGCACCACTCCCTCGGTCTATGACCTCGTGGCCCAGGTGTGCTATGTAATTTCCAGGTCCTGTAAGTAATAAAGCTTTAGTTTTTCAAAGTTTTCTGATGGTTATTGCTGAAGGGTGTCTTGCATTCACAATAAGAACCACCAGGCTGGTCTACAACACTGGTTATTGATGGGCTGAGATGGGCACAGAGCACACCCATACGTACACGCCTCAGACACACAAACACAGCATTGAACATGGCAACTAAAAATTGTCACTCACCATCTGCATCTACAAGGATGAAGTCACTAGCCACTGCAGTTGCTGACCTTTAACACATCCTAAAAGGAGTTCAGGGCGGAGATCAAGAATGAGGCACTCTGTGCTCTGGGAAAAACTGGCAGAACAGGCTTTCAGAGAGTTATTTTTCGGGAGAAGACTTTATGAGCCCAATTTTTTGCATCTTCTCATAACTAGAAGAGCACTAGAGTCATTAATGGAGACATCTGCTTCTCGTGACTAGAAGCAACATTCTACCGAGGTGTGTTCTTGACCGCACGTAGCCCTTCACCAAGATCATATATATACTGACACTCCCTCCCGCACCTCTTCGGAGCAGCTCCTCAGAGCTACCTGAGAGTCTGTCTCCCAAGTTGTAGTCCTCATTTTGCCCCAAATAAAATTTAACTCACAACTCTCATGTTGTGCATTTTTTCCCAATTGACAAACATTAAAGAACACCTAAGCTCCCCACCTCTAAAGTATGTACCTATTTCCTTAGTTCATTTGAGCTGCTATAACAAATTACCATAGATTGGGCAGCTTTTAAGCAACATAAATTTATTTTTGCAGTTCTGGATGCTGGAAGTCTGCTATCAGAGTGCCAGCATGGTTGGATTCTGGTGAGAGCCCTCTGCTGGGCTGCAGACTGCTGGCTTCTTGCTAAGTCCTCATGTGGCAGAAAGAAGGCAAGGGAGTTCTCTGGGGTCCCTTTCATGAGGGCACTCATCCCATCATAAGGATTCTACTTTCATGACCTAATCACCTCTCAAAGACCCCACCTCCTAATACCTTCACAATGGGGGTTAGAATTTCAACGTGTGAATTCGGGGGGAGGGGACACACACATTCAGTCCATAACACTATTCATTCTTTCATTCGTTCAACAAGATTTTATTGAGCATCTACTATATGCTGGCTGCTGTTCTACTTGTGTAATGAGAGCCATATGGGCCAGTGAGTTATCTAAGTATCCACAGGTACTTTCATGAAGATCCAGATTCTGATTGACAGAGAGTAATGGAGTTAGTTTTGCTCTTCTAGAATTAGAAGGAATCTTTCTGGATTTTTCTAATTCATTCTTTTCACTTTATAAGTCAGGAGACTGAGAAACAGAGTAGCAGAGTGAAGGTAAAAAGAGAAAGTGTTTCTTTATTAACCTAATTATAATTAACAACTAGACAAGTTTCTCTCTCCTTTTTTTTTTTTTTTGGCCACGCCACGCGGCATGCAGAATCTTAGTTCCCCGACCAGGGATCGAAAACATGCACGCTGCAGTGGAAGCATGGAGTCCTAACCACTGGCCCGCCAGGCAAGTCCCTAGACAAGTTTCTCTTAAAACTTTGATTTGAAGCATCACTCTGAAGTAATAGACTTCTAAGTGTTTATTCAGTGGGAGGTCATTCATTCGTCAATTAAAACAAACTATTAATATCTGTCAGTCCCTGTACTAGGCGGAAGTTGGACTTAAAGTATGTCTACAAATTCTTTGATACTCCTCCCTCCAAGAAGGGGAGCCTTTTTTTATACATGGTAGTGTATAAAATAGATAACTAATGAGAACCTACTGTATAGCACAGGGAACTCTACTTGGTGCTCTGTGGTGACCTAAATGGGAAGGAAATCCAAAAAAGAGGGGATATATGTATATGTATGGCTGATTCACTTTGCAGTACAGCAGAAACTGACACAGCAGTGTAAAGCAACTATACTCCAATGAAAAAAAATTAAAAAAAAAAAAGGAGAGCCTTCCTTATTCTGCACCTCTTGAATGGGGATGGAGTTGACTTGCTTTGTAAGAAATATAATTTGGTGGAAGTGATAGTGTGATTAGATCCTAAAAGGCATTGTGATTTCTGCCTTGCTTTCTTGCTTTGTGGGGAGCCAGCTGCCATGTCATGAGGACACTCACCCAGTCTCTGGAGACATTCACATGGTGAGGAACCGAGCCCTCTTGCTAACAGACAGTGAGGAACCAAGGCCTCCTGACAGCAGCCATGTGAGTAAGTCATCTTAAGTAGATCTTCTGCCCCCCAAAGTCTTCAGATGATGATTGCGTCTCCAGCTGCCATCTTGACAGCAACCTCATGAGAGACCCCGAGCTAGAACCCCTCCACTAAGTCACTCCTGAAATCTTGACCACACAAACCGAGATAATACATGTTTATCCTTTGAAGCCACTAAGTTACACAGCAGTGGATAACTAATATACAGAGGACATGGGAATGAAAGACACAGTTCTTGACTTTAGGTCATACACAAAAAGAGGCAAACACAAACATTGTGATAAGTGCTATGATAAAAGTGAAGTTGGTGTTCTATGGGTACCCAAAGAACAGGCCCCAGCCTTGACTAGGGAGAAGGATGTCGAGGAAGTGTTCTTAGAAATGACATTTGAGCTAAATTTAGGCAGATGGATAGTGTGCCTATTGTTAAAATATTGCTCCTCAGCTTCAAACCACCTTTCTATATTCTGCCTTGTGATGCTGGGGCTGGGATTTTGCAAACCTCAGCTGGGTTCCTACTAGGGTGTGCCATTAAGGGGCACTAGAGAAAGGCTTCAAGACTGAAAGAAGACAAGGGACTGTTCTTTCCTGTCTGCTCTCTGTTCCTGCCAGTGAAGACCAATAAGTAGCCTTTCATCCTGGCAATGGCATCTAGTTTCTTTGGGCGCTTCAGGAACTACTCTCATTGCTCTCTCCTCTGACTTTCAACATCTATAAGGGAATGCCCCCTTCTTAGTTTCTTGAGCCCTACTTGACTGGGACCCTCTTTGTAGCTTATGGGTTTTGATAACCCCACCTCTTTCCTATGCTCCCCCAGCCCTGGAGTGGTGGCTCTTTCCTGCAGTTACTGTCTCATGTATCTCACTGTTCCTCCCCTCTGGCTTTTTGAATCCATCAATATCTGTTTAACTCACTCTCTAATAACTTCTCTCTGTTGAAATATCTAGTGTATGGTTTCTGTTTTCTTGAATGGGCCCTGATTGATACAGGTAGGGATTAACCAGGTGAAAGAGAGTGAAGGGTACCCCAGACAGAAGGAAGAGAAAGAACAAAGCCATGAAGGCAAGAATGAGCCCAAGGTAATTTATAACCTGGTCAGACATGTAGGGCAAGTGAGGAAAGGAACAGGATAGGAAGATAATGGCAGTGGATAGGGACTGAGACGTGTCCTTATATTTTTCTTTACAAAATATCCATGTTTGTTAATCTTTTAATGGACACTACAAATATAAAATCAGACTAGCAGGACATGACTTTTGGATTAGTAGAATTAGAACCTTGGAAAATCCTTCCCCCCAAAACCAACTGGACAGAATTATCAAAAACAACTCTTTCAGAACTCAGAAGTTAACCAAATGCATGCAACAAATAGAGAAGCATTTATTTGAGAAAAAAACTACTGAATCTTGATAAGAAGAGTGGAATCTCTGACATTTTAATGTAGGGATGCTCTCATCCCGCTCCCAGCTCCACAGAGCAGTAGCCATGAGGAATGGCAGCTGGAGGGGGCTGAGCTGATTTAGAGATCCACAGAAAAGCCCTACCCTCAGGGGTGATTTTGCAAACAGTAACAGTCCAGAGACAACTTCTGAAATAGTCATTTGAGGAGCAACATGGACCCTCTTCCCAGAGAAACAACCATAACTGGTGAAAATTATAAAACAAAGATTTAAAGTCTCTGAAAGTTATCCTGAGGGAATACAACAAATGAATAAACAATTTAAAAAGAAAATCTACGAAATCTTGGTTAGAACAGCAACAGTTTATGGCATTTGAGAAATGAAATGTTCCCTTCCTCCACCCATTCCCCCCCAACTCAGTTCAGGATGACAGAAATTCCATTCTGGTGGGTTCAAGCAAGAACACAGGGCTTCCCCTTTCCCCAGCTTCCAGTAGAGGGTATATTCCCCAGAAGGGTCAAGCCACCAGCATTTCTCACCCCCTCCACCTCCATGTTGTAGAAGTTCTATTCCAGGCAAGAATGACTGAGAAATTGAGGACTCTCTTCCTCCTCCTAGCCTCTACTTGTAGGGCACAAATTCTATTCCAGGTGTGGTAGAGTAATAATCCTGGGCCCAAGTCACCCCCATCCAGCTTACTTGCTGGGAGAGACAAGCTGAGAGGATCTGTGTGCAGAGCTAGCATGTCACTCTGAGAAAAGTGGGCCACTGTCCCTGCCTCAGTTCTGGAGCAATTGCAGAGGTTTTGGAAAGGCAGGACATAGAACAGAATGCTTCAAAGGTCTCCCTGAGAGAACTGACTTTATTTGGGAAGTTCAAGCCTAAGGCCACTCTCAAAAACCAGTGGAGATATTGGAGGTAAGCAATTAAGAGGAGGCTGGTAGTTACTTGAGGGCAACAAGCTAAACCACAGACTGACTAGTTTGCCAGAGAGAACCCACAGAAAGAGAAAGCTAAGAGCCCTCTGGAGTTGGAACAAACCTCAATGACTCATCTCAAAGATTCCCCATGCGAAGTGGCCCACATTTAACTGGATTGGTGAAAAATAATGGGGCAATCAATCAGCAATTACTGGGACCTAACAGCTGGATGTTATACCAATAGATGCAGACAGCTTAACAGAGAGATCAGGATAAAAGATGGTCAAAGACAGCCTTGATAAAGCCACTGTCAACTCAGGGTGATTGTGTGCACGCCCAGGGTTACACCTTCTGAAGAGTAACACTAAAGGCTGCATACTCCAGGAGAAATAGACTTTACTAAAATAGTCAAGCAAAAAACTAAACAAATAAACAAGCAAACAACAACAACATCCAGCTCCAGACGGGGAGATCAGTGTATACAGTTACTACAATATACTATCTGAATTGTTCAGTTTTCAACAACACCAACAAAAACGAGACATGCAAAGAAACAGGAAATTATGACCCCAAAACAGGAAAAAAATAAATAAAAGCAAACAACAGAAATTGCCCTAGAGAGGACCAAGGTGTCAGATCTAGTGGCAAAAACTTCAAAACAACAATTATAAATACAGGCATACCTTGGAGATATTGTGGGTTTAGTTCCAGACCACTGCAATAAAGTGCATATCACAATAAAGTAAGTCAAATGATTTTTTTTGGTTTCCCAGGGCATATAAAGATTATGTTTACACAATGCCAAAATCTATTAGGGGTGCAATAGCATTATGTCTAAAAAATGTACATACCTTAGTTTAAAAATACTTTATTGTTAAAAAATGCTAACCATCATCTAAGTCTTCAGTGAGTCATAAACTTTCTGCTGGTGAGGGGTCTTGCCTCGATAGATATTGACTGATCAGGGTTGCTGAAGCTTGAAATGGCTGTTGCAACTTAAAATAAGACAACAGTAAAGTTTGTCACATTAATTGACTCTTCCTTTCATGTACGATTTCTCTGTACCATGCAACGCTGTTTGGTAGAATTTTACCAACAGTGGAACTTTCAAAATTGGAGTCACTCCTCTCAAAGTTTGCTGCTGCTTTATCAACCAAGTTTATGTAATATTCTAAACCTTTTGCTCTTATTTCAACAATCTTCAAGCATCTTCACCAGAAGTGGATTCCATCTCAAGTAACCACTTTCTTTGCTCATCCATAGGAAGCAACTCTTCATCTGTGGAAGTATTATCATGAGATTATAGCAATTTAGTCACATCTCCAGGCTCCACTTCTTAATCTACTTCTCTTGCTATTTCCACCACATCTGCAGTTGCTTCCTCCACTGAAGTCTTGAACCCCTCAAAGTCATTCATTTGGGTTGGAATCAACTTCTTCCAAACTCTTGTTAATGTTGATATTTTGACCTTTTCCCATGAATCACCAATGTTCTTAATGGCACCTAGAATGGTGAATCTTTTCCAGAGATTTTTAATTTACTTCGCCTAGATCTGTCAGAGGAATCATTATCTATGGCAGCTATTGCCCTGCAAAATGTATTTCTTAAATAATGAGACCTGAAAGTCAAGATTACTCCTTGATCCATGGGCTGCAGAATTGATGCTGTGTTAGCAGACATGAAAACATTAATAATTTTGTTCAGTTGCATCAGAGCCCTTGGGTGACCAGGTGCGTTGTCAAGTGAGCAGTAATATTTTGAAAGGAACCGTTTCCTTTTCCTGGACAGTAGTTCTCAACAGTGGGCTTAAAATATTTAGTAAACCATGTTGTAACTAGATGAGCTATCATCCAGGCTTTGTTGTTCCATTTACAAAGCACAGGCAGAGTAGACTTACCATAATTCTTAAGGGCCTTAGGATTTTGGGAATGGTAAATGAGCATTGGCTTCAGCTTAATGCCACCAGCTGCATTAGCCCCTAACAAGAGAGTCAGCTTGTTCTTTGAAGCTAGACACTGACTTCTCCTCTCCAGCTATGGAAATCCTAGATGGCATTTTCTTCCACTATAAGGCTGTTATGTCTACACTGAAAATCTTTTGTTTAGTATAGCAATCTTCATTGATTAACTAAGCTAGATCTTCTGGATAACTTGCTGCAGCTTCTACATCAGCACTTACTGCTTCATGTTGCACTTTTATGTTACGGAGATGGCTTCTTCCTTTAAACCTCATGAACCAACCTCTGCTAGCTTCAGACTTTTTTTTCTGTAGCTGTCTCACCTCTCTTAGCCTTCATAGAATTGAAGAGAGTTAGGGCCTTTCTCTGGATTAGGCTTTGGCTTAAGGGAATGTTGTGGCTGGTTTGATCTTCTATCCAGACTACTAAAACTTATGCCATATCAGCAATAAGGCTGTTTCGTTTTCTTATCATCTGTGTGTTCACTGGAAGAGCACTTTTGATTTCCTTCAAGAACTTTTCCTTTGTATTCACAGCTTGGATAACTGTTTGGTGCAAGAGGCCTAGCTTTCGGCCTGTCTCAGCTTTTGACATGCCTTTCTCACTAAGCTTAATCATTTCCAGCTTTTGATTTAAAGTGAGAGACATGCAAATTTTCCTTTCACTTAGAAGCCACTGTAGGTTATTGACTGGCCTAATTTCAATATAGTTGTGTCTCAGGGAATAGGGAGGCTTGAGGAGAAATAGAGAGAGAGCAGTACGGTGGAGCAGTCAAAACACACGCATTTATCAATGGAGTTCACTGTGTTAAATGAGTATGGTTCTTGGTGCCCCAAAATAATTAAAATAGTAACATCAAAGATCACTGATCACAAATCACCATAACAAATATAACAATATTGAAAAAGTTTGAAATATTGCAGGAATTACCAAAATGTGACACAGAGACATGAAGTGAGCAAATGTTATTGGAAAAATGGTGCTGATAAATTTGCTTGATGCAGAGTTGCCACAAACCTTCAATTTGTAAAAAGCACAATATCTACAAAATGCAAAAAGTGAAGTGCAATAAATGGGGTATGCCTGTATATTCAAAGAACTGAAGGAAATTCTGCTTAAAGATGTTAAAGAAAGGTATTATGACAATATCTCATCAAAGAGATCATCAATAAAGAGAAATTATTAAAAAAATAAAGAAACAAATAGCAAAGTAGAAATTTTGGAGTTGAAAAATACAATAGTAGACTTGAAAAGAAAAGCTCAATAGTATATTTGAATTGGCAAATTACTATACTTGAATATAAATTGATAGAGATTATAGAGGAATAGAGAGAAATATCATGAGAAAAATAGATAGATCCTCATAGACATGTGGCACAATTTAAGCACACTGACATATACATCGTGGGAGAGCAACAGGAGAGGGGATAGAGAGAAAAGAGTAGAAAAAGTATTTGAAGAAATAATCATTGAAAATTTCTCAAATTTAATGAAAAACACTAATCTACACATCCAAGAAGCTCAACCAACTCCAACTAGGATAGTATAGAGATCCATATCCAGACACATTAGTGAAAGTGTTGAAAAACGAAGTGAAAATCTGTAAATCAGAAAGATAAAAATGAAAAGAAATAGGTGAAAGATTTTTCATAGCAGTTTCAATTTCAGTGCTTGTGATTGGTCTGTTCATATTTTCTATTTCTTCCTGATTCAGTCTCAGAAGGTTGTGCATTTCTAAGAATTTGTCCATTTCTTCCAGGTTGTCCATTTTATTGGCCTATAGTTGCTTGTAGTAATCTCTCATGATCCTTTGTATTTCTGCAGTGTCAGTAGTTACTTCTCCTTTTTCATTTCTAATTCTGTTGATTTGAGTCTTCTCCCTTTTGTTCTTGATAAGTCTGGCTAATGGTTTATCAATTTTGTTTATATTCTCAAAGAACCAGCTTTTAGTTTTATTGATCTTTGCTATGGTTTCCTTCATTTTTTTTTTTCATTTATTTCTGATCTGATCTTTATGATTTCTTTCCTTCCACTAACTTTGGGGTTTTTTTTGTTCTTCTTTCTCTAATTGCTTTAGGTGTAAGGTTAGGTTGTTTATTTGAGATGTTTCTTGTTTCTTAAGGTAGGATTGTATTGCTACAAACTTCCCTCTTAGAACTGCTTTTGCTGCATCCCATAGGTTTTGGGTCGTTGTGTCTTCATTGTCATTTGTTTCCAGGTATTTTTTGATTTCCTCTTTGATTTCTTCAGTGATCTCTTGGTTATTAAGTAGTGTGTTGTTTAGCCTCCATGTGTTTGTATTTCTTACAGATTTTTTCCTGTAATTAATATCTAGTCTCATAGCGTTGTGGTCAGAAAAGATACTTGATATGATTTCAATTTTCTTAAATTTACCAAGGCTTGATTTGTGACCCAAGATATGGTCTATCCTGGAGAATGTTCCATGAGCACTTGAGAAGAATGTGTATTCTGTTGTTTTTGGATGGAATGTCCTATAAATATCAATTAAGTCCATCTTGTTTAATGTATCATTTAAAGAATGAAATTAGAACACTCCCTAACACCATACACAAAAATAAACTCAAAATGGATTAAAGACCTAAATGTAAGGCCAGACACCATCAAACTCTTAGAGGAAAACATAGACAGAACACTCTATGACATAAATCACAGCAAGATCCTTTTTGACCCACCTCCTAGAGAAATGGAAATAAAAACAAAAATAAACAAATGGGACCTAATGAAACTTAACAGCTTTTGCACAGCAAAGGAAACCATAAACAAGATGAAAAGACAACCCTCAGAATGGGAGAAAATATTTGCAAATGAAGCAACTGACAAAGGATTAATCTCCAAAACATACAAGCAACTCATGCAGCTCAATATCAAAAAAACAAGCAACCCAATCCAAAAATGGGCAGAAGACCTAAATAGACATTTCTCCAAAGAAGATATACAGATTGCCAACAAACACATGAAAGAATGCTCAACATCATTAATCATTAGAGAAATGCAAATCAAAACTACAATGAGATATCATCTCACACCAGTCAGAATGGCCATCACCAAAAAATCTACAGACAATAAATTCTGGGGAGGGTGTGGAGAAAAGGGAACACTCTTGCACTGTTGGTGGGAATGTAAATTGATACAGCCACTATGGAGAACCGTATGGAGGTTCCTTAAAAAACTAAAAATAGAACTACCATACAACCCAGCAATCCCACTACTGGGCATATACCCTGAGAAAACCATAATTCAAAGAGTCATGTACCAAAATGTTCATTGCAGCTCTATTTACAATAGCCAGGACATGGAAGCAACCTAAGTGTCCATCAACAGATGAATGGATAAAGAAGATGTGGCACATATATACAATGGAATATTACTCAGCCATAAAAAGGAACGAAACTGAGTTATTTGTAGTGAGGTGGATGGATCTAGAGACTGTCATACAGAGTGAAGTAAGTCAGAAAGAGAAGAACAAATACCGTATGCTAACACATATATATGGAATCTAAAAAAAAAAAAGAAAAGAAAAAAAGAAAAAAACGTGGTCAGAAGAACCTAGGGGCAAGATGGGAATAAAGATGCAGACCTACTAGAGAATGGACTTGAGGATATGGGGAGGGGGAAGGGTAAGCTGGGACAAAGTGAGAGAGTGTCATGGACATATATACACTACCAAACGTAAAATAGATAGCTAGTGGGAAGCAGCCACATAGCACAGGGAGATCAGCTCGGTGATCTGTGACCACCTAGAGGGGTGGGATAGGAAGGGAGATGCAAGAGGGAAGAGATATGGGGACATATGTATATGTGTGACTGATTCACTTTGTTATTAAGCAGAGGCTGACACATCATTGTAAAGCAATTATACTCCAATAAAGATGTTAAAAAAGAAATAGGTGAAGGAGATTAAGAGGTACAAACTTCCAGTTGCAAAATAAATGAGTCAAGGGTACAAAATGTACAGTGTGGGGAATATAGTCAATAGCTATGTAATATATTTTTATGGTGACAAATTGTAACTAGACCTATCATGGTGATCATTTTGATATGTATAGAAATATAGAATCACTGTGTTGTGCAATAGTAACTAACATAGTGTTGTAGGTCAATTATACTTCAAAAACTAACAAAGTCATAGCAGAAGAAATCAGATTTGTTCTTACCAGAATCGGGGGTAGGGGGGTGGAGAGTGAATTGGATGAAGGCAGTCAAAAGGTACAAGCTCCCAGTCAAAAAATAAATTAGTGCTAGGGATGTAATGTACAACATGATAAATATAATTAACACTGCTCTTCATTATGTATGAAAGTTGTTAAGAGAGTAAATCCTAAGAGTTCTCACCACAAGGAAAAATATTTTATTTTTTCTATTTCTTTAATTTTGTATCTATATGAGATGATGGATGTTCACTAAACTTTTTGTGGTAATCATTTCATGATGTATGTAAGTCAAATCATTATGCTGTTCACCTTAAACTTAAACAATGCTGTACGTCAATTATATCAATAAAACTGGAAGGAAAAAAAGAAAAAGAAAAATGACTAGTCATGTGCAAGGAAACCACAGTAAGGTTAATAGTCGACTTCTCATTAGAAACAATGGATCCAGAAGACAGTAGGATAAATATTTAAAGTGCTAAGAGGAAGAGAAAAAAAAAAAAAACCCCAAAACTCATCAACCAGACTTTTATCCAGCAAAACTATTTTTCACAAATGAAGGTTGAGAACAAAAGACATTCCCAGATGAACAAAAATGGAGAGAATTCATTGCTAATAGACCTGCATTACAAGAAATAGTAAGGGGAATTCTTCAGGCTAAAAGTAGGTGACCCAGAGAATAATTTGAATTGACACACACACGTAAAAGGTGACTATAGAACTTAACTACCATGAATATTGAGAATCTACTGTATATGGTAATTGCTAGGACAACAATTAAAATTTTTTTTAAATAGTCAAGATATCATTAAGAGAATTAAGAGTTACACTAGAAAATATTCATTTAATATGAACAAAGCAGTAAAGAAGGAACAGAGGAACAAAAAGACATGGGACACACTGAAAACAAAACAAAACAAAAAAGCAACTGTCTCAATGGTAACATTAAATGTGAGTGGATCAATCAGTCCAATAAAAAGACAGAGACTGCCAGATTGGTTAATAAGACAACATCCAAATATGTGCTGACAAAGTAGCTACACTACATTTAATGATACTAACAGAATGAAAGTAAAATGATGGCAAAAGACATATCATTCATATAGCAATCATAAGAAAACTAGAGTTGCTATACCAATACCAGACAAAATAGACTTTAAAACAAATAATGTTAATGGAGATAAATAGGAACATTTTCTAATGATAAAAGGGTCAATCCATCATGCATATATAGCAATTAGAAAAATATATGAAAAAAGAAAAAAAAAAAAAAGAAAAATATATGCATCTAATAATAGAGCTCCAAAATACATGGAGCAATAACTGACAGAATTAAGGGAGAAATAGAAAATTCAACAATAATGGAGACTTCAATATCCCACTTTAACAATGGTTAGAACAACTAGGCAGAAGACTGACAAGGAAATAGAAGACTTCAATATTATAAACCAACTAGACCTCACAGATATCTATAGAATGTTTCATCCAACAAAAGCATATTACACATACTTATCAAGTGCATGGGGAATATTTTCCAGGAAAGAACATGTACTATGCCATAAAACAAGCATATCTATCTATCTATCATCTATCTAGCATCATACAGGTGGCCATGGGTTTGCATTCGCAGATATGGAGGGCTGACTGTACGAGACTTGAGCATCTGTGGATTTTGGTGTTCACGGGAAGTGGGGGATGAGGGGGTGCTGAAACCAATACTGATACTGAGGGACGACTGTACTTAGTGGTTTAAGATTGAAAGCTTCCCCTAAGATAAAGAAAAAGGAAAAGATGCATGCTTTCAACACTGTTATTCAGCATTGTACTGGAGGTTCTAGGCAGGGCAATTAGGCAAGATAAAATAAGAGACATTCAGACTGGAAAGGAAGAAGTAAAACTATCTCTATTTGCAGGTGATATGACACTCCATATAGAAAATCTTAAGCAATTCAGTAAAAACTATTAGAACTATTAGCTTCAGTTGCCTAGAGCTGGAAGTGGGAATAAGAAGGGACTGAATATGGAGACAAGGGATCTTTTGGGGATGATAAAAATGTTCTAAAATTGATTTTAAGGTAATGGTTTCATAATTAGGTAAATTTATTAAAAGTCAGTGAATGGGTTTTATGGTATGGATATTATAGCTTAATAAAGCTGTTAAAACAAAAATAAATACAGTTATGTGGGATATATGTTCAAATACTGGAATGCATCACATACAAGAAACATATTGAGGGAAAATCAGTTCACTCTGTTTGGGGTTGAAGGGTACTAAATATGAAACGTGGAATGAAAACCATTCTTGGTTTTGTCTATACCTGAACAATCCCAAAATCCATTAAATACAATTACTTGTAGTTTTTCTAAAGTTAGAGTTTAAGCCAGTCCACCATGAGGTTGGTGCAGAGAAGAGGTTCACATAAATGCTGATGGTAGGAGCCAAGGGCACAGAATTCACATTTTGGCACTGCTTTGTTATTTTCTCCTAGTGTTATGTGAATATTTTATGTGGAAAGCTGTATGCGACAGTAGCATTTGGAAATGGGGAGATTCTCAAATGTCATCTCAAAGGTCTCCTTCCTATACATTCCCTTTAACAATTTTTTTTTTTTGGTTAGACACATGCTCTTTTATTTGCTTGCAGATTCTCATTGAAGTTTGTGTGGGTGGAACAGCAGATGCTGTGATGCTTGGTAAATGCCTTTTTGTTGTTATTGTTAAAATTTTAATTTTATGAGAGTATAATTGATTTACAATGTTGTGTTAGTTTCAGGTGTACAATAAAGTGATTCAGTTATAAATATACATTTATTCATTTTTTAAGATTCTTTTCTCTTATAGGTTATCCCAGAATATTGAGTAGAGTTCCCTGTGCTATACAGTATGTCCTTGTTAGTTACCTCTCTTGTACACAGCAGTGTGTGCATGTTTATCCCTTGCTCCTGATTTATCCCTCCCCACCACGTTTCCCCTTTGGTAACCAGAAGTTTGTTTTTGATATCTGTAAGTCTGTTTCTGTTTTGTAAATAAGTTCATTTGTATCATTTAAAAAATTATATTCCACTTATGAGTAATATCATATGATATTTGTCTTTCTCTGTCTGACTTACTTCACTTAGTATGATAATCTCTAAGTCCATCCATATTGCTGCAAATGGCATTATTTCATTCATTTTTATGGCTGAGTGATATTACACTGTATATCTGCACCACATCTTCTTTATCCATTCCTCTGTCAATGGACATTTAGGTTGTTTCCATGTCTTGGCTATTGTAAATAATGCTTCAATATTCATTGTTCACTGCAGCACTGTTTAGAATAGCCAAGACATGGAAGCAACTTTTAACAACAGTTTAAATAAAAATGCCTAGAAATTTGTTAGTGATACAAAAGGACATGTCAGCTGGTAGGTCACTATGACCTCTGATGGCCTCACATGGGCACTGGGTATCAGGTATTTCAATATAAGTGGCAAGGAGCCAGTGGACAATGAGGGTTGCCATCAACAGAGCTGCTTTCAAATAATTAAATCTCCACCTTCTTCTGTGGAGTTCCTCCTCTTTTTGAGGATCATTCTCTTCTGCTAATACCCATCATCACTCTTTTTTATTTGCCATCTATCAATCTTTCCCTTACATTGTAAAAGACTTTAGTATTGAGTTCATGACCCTCTTTCCCACCCCAAATCCTGCTCTCATTCTGTGTGTTTTTAATAGTCACATGGATGACACATCTGACATCTAAATCCTCATAGTTTCTTGTCTTTTCAATCCAGTGATCTTCCTCTTCACACCACTGTAATACCAGCTCGTCATTAGCCGTAATTCCCCTGCCACTTCACGACTCCCCTTAGTGAGTACATCCTCCTTTTCTTCCTGTAGCCTCCGCACTTTTTCACTTTTACTATTCTAATAAGTTATTAGATTGCTTAGACTGGGGGTCATAGGCAAATTTTTCTGTCAAGGGTCAGATCGTAAAAATTTCAGCCTTTTGGGTCATATGAGCTCTGTCACAGTTACTCAAATCTGTTGTTTCAGGGAAAAAGCAGCCCTAGACAATATGTAAGCAAATGGGAATGGCTGTCTTCCAAGAAACACTTTATTTACAAAAACAGGCCACAGATCAGATTTGGTCCATGGCCATGGTTTATGGTTTCCTCTCCTCTGAGTTTAGACTCAGGCCTAGACATGGGCTTATACAAGAATAAGCAAAAAAAAAAAAAGAAAGAATAAGCAAATTATTTTACTTTTCTGAGTCTCCCTTTCTCCATCTGTGTATTGGGGATGACGCTTTCTAACTCTCCAAGTTTATGAGAATTAAATGAGACGATGTACCACCAGCCTCGTGTAATCGATAGCACGCAGTACTCAGGAAATCCGTGTTTTTTAAAAGGGGTACTAATAAAATCTTTTTTGTAGGCTGAGTTCTGATTGAGTTGAGGAATTAGAAAAAAGCAAATGGAGAGCAATGCCTCACCCCAAAATTCACTGTTACGTATAAGAAAGCTGTAATTGGAGACAGTGTCTTATATCTGTAGGCAAGCGGCCTTTCTAATACTGAACCCCAGAATCAGAGAAGCTTACCTACACCATCCAGGCGGCACTAGACCAAGTCAGGCTTTCTCAAACAGGAAGAGGAGACTGGCTACCTTCTTACAAAAAATCATTAAGGTCCGTCCAAATGGATGGAAATATCAGGAGTGGGTTCTTAATGTTCTGCCTAGAGCAAATGTTCGTTGCCTTCCCCCACTGTTCCCAGACTGGAGGTTTATGTTCATGAGGTCAAGGCAACCTCTCCCACAAGGGTGTTGGCGGCACACTCACACTTTCTCATAGTTTCCTGAGTGTGTGCCAGGGGAGGTTCTCTGAGTTTAGCTCAAACTTCTCTGTGAATGTATTCCAAAAGCAGACTGGAATGGATTTTAACCTCCCAGGGCCTATGGATGTGGCGAAAAAAAGACCCTGCTAAGGGATTAACATTGCTTGGCCATCTTTTCTTTTATCTTAAACAAAACTTTATGCCAATGTTGCATTTCCCAAGGGGTATGCTGAAGTTTAAATTGACGAAATTGTCTAAGTTATTTACCAATTAAATGGCTTTAATCACCCCCTCCCGCACCAAATCATTGAGTAAAATTAACACTATGGGAAAATGTACTCTTGGAGTACCTAAGTACCCTCTTCCCCGCAAATGTGTCCTCATACTACCCACGCCTTTGGGCAAAAATTTTTAATTTGAGAAGCAAAAGCCAAGACTGATATGTCAACCAAAAATCAGCTTTCCTTCACTACATTTATTTCTTCTCAAATGAGTCTCCAGGATGTGGAGCCATACCCTGAAACCACCATGCCCATTCCTGTGGGCTGCATGCCCGCACAAGTCAAGGAAGCTCTAGCCTCAGCTCAACTGCTGACACGATGACCTCAGGCCACTTTTGTAGCCCTTCTCCGTGTCCCAGGCTCTTTGTTACACTGGGGTGGTAGTATTTGTCCTGACTAGCTCAGCAAGTCTTATGCAAACAAAATGAGTTAATTATATATTTTAGGGGTACAAAGCATGTGTCTGTTTACTATGCTATTATCTATGGGGCTGTGGTAATTATGCTGTGGCTCAGAGCACACATTTATCATCAAAGATTTAGGGAGCCAAGTGTTTTCACTTAGTTCTACACAAGAGAGAAGGCTTTTAGGGTTTAGTTTAAGAATACTGGACCCACTGTTATCATTGTCACAATACAGTAGTACATGGCAGTAGAGAGAAACATGCCTTATAAGGTGTGGGGAAGGACTGGCGCTATCTATATCTCTTTTCTTTCAATACATTCCTTTAGAAATTATCTACTGAATCTCTGTGCCAATCTTCTGCATGCTGTGATCACAGCCTTGATATCCATAGTTATATGGATATGTGCCTGGACGGATTGGTACAGATGCAAACAAACAAATGTTATATGTACATACATATATCATATATGTGAAATATACATATGTATATCTATATACATATCTCTACCTAGGTATCTCTGTCTCTATAGCTATCTCCATGCAGAGCAATGCAAATTGAGCATGGCTGGTATAATATGGTGGTAACAGGCCACCTGGTAGGTGGCTGCATTGTGACTACTTTACCACTGTTAGTGACGATGATTCCCCATGCCCATAGAATTTGCTCTTTTGGATTCTCTCCTATCCTGTTACAGATGCAGAGTGCAGTGAGATTTAGACCTATGGCTCCTCCTCTCATGGCCTGAGACTGATTTTATTCATTCATTCATTCATTCATTCATGCCACGGCTGCGCCCCGCCCCGCCGTATGAGGGATCTTAGTCCCCCGACCAGGGATCGAACACGCGACCCCTGCAGTGGAAGCGCGGAGTAGTCGTAACCACTGGACCGTCAGGGAAGTCCCCTGAGATTTAATTTAAATCATCATTGTTGGAGTGCTTAATGGATGCAGTTGTTTAGACCAAGGGAAAGTGTTTCCAAAGAACACACTCCAAAGGTTGAGAAGAACCAGCCAAATCAAATCTCAGTCATTCAAGAACCGTGGACGAGGGCTTCTGTTTTCCTTCTTTCCAGTTTTTCCGATACTTCTGCTACTGTGGAAGTGACTAATTTCCACATGACAGCGAAACGAGGGCATAAGCAAAGGAAATCCACCAAGTAAATAAGTAAATAAATAACTATGTAAGACCTCAACCAAAGGTGACCCTGGGCTGGGATTAGATATGTCCGTTCTCTGAAACGAACTCCCTCCTGGCTTCTTTCTCTGGCTCTGTGGAGTGAGCAAGGGCATTTCATCGCTGGGGAGGGCTGTGATTCTACCTGGCACATTCTGGCCACAAATGGCATTTCAGCTTTTGATCAGTGAAGCTTATAGGGAGACTCCAGTCCCGAAGTAAATGCAAAGACTGCTTTATCCAAAGAAACTCAGGACGGCTGTAATTCCTGTGAGAAAATATGTGAATATGATGGAGGAGATATTCATCCATAGGTACCGTACTGGCAGAGACAGGAGGGAGAACCATAGACCAGTCGGTGCTTTTCAAATGGTACATTGCAACCCTTTAGGGGATAGTAAAATTATCTTATTTGGGCATGAAAAATACTTTAGAAATGGAATAGAGTAGTATAGAGTAAAATAGAATAACTAGAAAATATCACAGTACATTGCATGCAGTAAGGATAAGGATTGTTTTATGAAACTTTGGGGGGTGTGTGTGTGTGCCCTGAAATGAGATTTGATATGATGTTCTTACTGTGGGTCCCAGGCAAAAGAAGTTTGGGAAACGCTGCTGTAATTTAACTCTTTGGCACATACTTTTGGTATTCTGGGTTTGCAAAACAAAAACTAAAATTCTGGCCACTCAACAATGACCTTCTCTAAAGAATACACTCTTGCCCTTTATGGCAATGTTTCTCAACTACTTTAGCATGCGGTGATTAAAAACCTGAGGTGGAAACAAGCTGCCTAAGAAAACAAAGGGGAGATTTAGAAGGAAGCCCCCAGAAGCATGTAAGACAAGGGAGAGTGGATACTAGATAATGCATATGTGCGTGCATGCATGCATGCGTGTGTGCATGTGTGTGTATCTGAGAGAGATTTAGAGACCAGGGTTCATCAGAGGGCATCAGAAAAAAAGTGTTTCTTGGGGTAAACAGTCATGAGAGAAAAGGCTCAGAGCCCTGATGTGATTCCAAACGAAAGAGTTCATCTGAGCGTCAGAAACCAGGAGTTCGAAATTCCTGCCTCACCCAGTTCAGCTCTCTGCTTTGGGGAGGACAATTGTTTCTGATTTCTAATAGAACATATGATGGAATTTCCTGGAAACTCAGAAGAGAGCAGTTGTACAGCACACAACCCTATTCTGGAAAAGTACTGAAGAGGAACCTAGGTATACACAGCAATGTTATATTTATTTGATTTAACGTGTGATTATTTCTCCTGTCCTCTCTTACAGGATTCTTGCTTTGTTTCCAAATGCTGTAGCTCATAAATTACTGCTGACGTTGATGTTTATCTTAGTTTTCTGGGTCATTTACTTCTCTTCCAAAGACCTTGAAAAGGTAGGAATTGTTTCCTTTTTCAGAATTTCAGAAAGGGTGACTTTGAATGCTCAGTGTGATCAATGAAAGAATTAAAAGTTAAAAGCATGTTATCTTAGCAACAGATGTGGATGAGAGGGCCCTTTGTTCAGCAGTTATTCCTTTGACACCATGTATTCTATTATTATTATTTTTTTCAGTGGCAGGTGGATTTACTGCTGTCTCTGTAGTGTCTGGCCCTGCTAACCATCCCTTCTAAACATTCTCTCCGACCTTGACCTCTGAGCCTCCAATCCAATTAAATCTCTGTGTCAGCCCCTGCTTTTTTCACAGGGTTTTTAAAAATTCTTTACATAGTTCAGTTCACATTTTTTGATTTTCCCTTTCTGCAGTCTTTTTTAAAAACTGATTTTGCTTTACTTTCTCCTCTTCTCAACCATTTAGTACAAATCCGATCTTTCGAAAATTCTGCTTTCATCATCTTCTTGACCTGATCAAAAACTTTCACCAATGGCTTTCACAGGTGGTAGCACTGAGGAGATCAACTCCTTAGTTAGCTATTCAACCTTCTTCTAAATTTGAACCCAACCTCTTTTCAAAGTATCTATTTCACCTTTGTCTAATACAAACCCTCAGCTCCAAACAAGAAGGACCACAAATGTAGGATGTTCAGACGATGATGTGAACTGGTAAATAGTAGAGCTCTCAAACCACAGCTCAGAAGCTTTCTCTCTGTGAGTCCTCTCTGTAAATATGTGTTTTCTAGATTTCTTCCATCAATCCTCTTCTCGTTCATGCTTGTACCCTTTAATTCATAGGCTCAGGTCCCACCCACCACCAATATTAGTGTTTCTTAAAGTGAGGTCTGGGGCTTCCCTGGTGGTGCAGTGGTTGAGAATCTGCCTGCCAATGCAGGGGACACGGGTTCGAGCCCTGGTCTGGGAAGATCCCACATGCCGCGGAGCAACTAGGCCCGTGAGCCACAATTACTGAGCCTGCGCGTCCGGAGCCTGTGCTCTGCAACAAGAGAGGCCGCGATAGTGAGAGGCCCGTGCACCGCGATGAAGAGTGGCCCCCGCCCGCCGCAACTAGAGAAAGCCCTCGCACAGAAACGAAGACCCAACACAGCCAAAAATAAATAAATAAATAAATTAATTAATTAAAAAAAAAAAAAAGTGAGGTCTGGACACTCTCTGCACTGGAACACCTGTGTTTGTGCATGTGTGTGTAAAATGCAGATTCCTGAGCCCTACTCCAGAGCTACTAAAAAGAAATCTTTGGACTTGAGACTAAAATAATGAAGTTTTGAAAACTCTAATCAGAAAAGATACATGCACCCCAATGTTCATAGCAGCACTGTTTACAATAGCCAAGACATGGAAGCAACCTAAGTGTCCATCCACAGATGAATGGATAAAGAAATGTGGTACATGTATACAATGGAATATTACTCAGCCATAAACAAGAATGAAATAATGCCATTTGCAGCAACCTGGACGGACCTAGAGTTTATCATACTAAGTTCATTTCAGCAAGTCAGACAGAGAAAGACAAATATTATATGATATCACTTATTTGTGGAATCTAAAAAAATGATACAAATGAAGTTATTTACAAAACAGAAATAGGCTCACAGGCATAGAAAACAATCTTATGGTTACCAAAGAGGAAAGTGGGGTCAGGGGTGGGGTAAATTAGGAGTTTGGGATCAACAGATACACACTACTATATATACAATAGAGGGTCCAGTGGTTAAGACTCTGCTCTTCCACTGCAGGGGGCACAGGTTTGATCCCTGGTCGGGGAACTAAAGATCCAGCATGCCGTGCAGCGCAGCCAAAAAAAAAAAAAAAATAGATAAACAGCAGGACCTAGTGTATAGCACAGGGAACTATATCGATATCTTGTAATAATCTATAATGGAAGAGAATCTGAAAAAGAATATATATGTAACTGAATCACTTTGCTGTACACCAGAAACACAACATTGTAAATCAACTATACTTCAATAAAAAAATAAAATGATAAAGTTTTAACAAGTCCCCCAGCTGACTCACATGTCCACTGAAGTTTGAGAATCGCTGCCTATGTACTTCCAGAGTTGAGATCTCTTCTGTGCCCCACTATTCAACACATTCATCGGTTATCTCCACCTCAGTTCCACTAGTGTTACCAACACAAAGAAAAGCACACTGAGTTTACGCTCCTCTTCACCACCCTCCTTGGCAAAACAGGATCACCCAGAAACAAATTCTCTGCTCTTTCTCCGCTCTCTCCTCTGCTGCCACAGCCCATTAGTCAACCAAGCCAAAACTCTCTCCGCAAGCAATCAGCCACTAATCTCACAAATTCTACCTCCTAAATCTCTCTCAGATCTATCCTTTTATCTCCATCCCCAGAGTCTTGCTTTAGTCCAGTCCTTTGTCATTTCTCATCTATGGTGTGGAAATAGTCCTCTAGTTAATTTCCCTGGCTCCCAGTCTCGGCCTGCTCTAATCATTCATTCAGCAAACGTTTGTTGAGTATAGATTGTGTGCCGGGGCTGAACTAGGTATTAGGGATACAGAAATATAGGACATCATCTTTATGTTCAGGAGTCTGAGATTATATTTCTAAAATAAAAATGCCATGCTCCCAACTTCAGTGGGAACATGGCAGGGCCCAGACTTCCTGGCACAGTGTCTCGGTCAGGCTTTTTTATTAAAGGGTACAGAAAGCCTGGCCCAAGGCATTCTTGCACTGGCTGTTTCCTCTGCCTGTCCTTCCTCCAGGTTTTCACATGGCTAACACTCTTCCTTCAGGTTTTTGCTCAAATGTCATCCTCTCTATTTAGCACTAGAAACAGCCCCCACCCTACCTCTTAGTGTTTCCCTTACTCTGTTTGACTTTTAACTTTCTAAAATACTATATAATTTACTTATTTATTATGTTCATTGATTATTGTCTATCTTGACCTGCTATAAGGTGATCTCCATAAGAGAAGGATTTTAATCTATATTTATTTGTTGGTATATCCCAAGTGCCTAGAACAATGGCTGGCACATAGTAGGTGCTTAATAAATAACTGTTAAATTACAAAATAAGGACTGTTCAATGATCTAGGTGAGAGGTAATGGTGACCTGAAATAAGGTACTAACAATGAGGTTGGAGAAAAGTCAATGAATTTGAGACAGAATTGACGGAAATAGATTGACTGTGGTGAGGGGGTGAGGAGGTGGAATTAAGCAGTAATTATTCTAGATATGTACAAGTACATGGCTGGTGATGCCATTCACTGAAGTATAGAACAGAGTAGGGGAAGTAGTTTTGGAAAAAAAGGTAAGTTTAGATACGAACAGTTTATGTTTGAGGTGCTTTTATGTCATCTAAATGGAAATGTTTCTTCAGTAGACTTGAATATAGAAATTTGAAGCTAAGAAAGACGTGGTTTAGGAAAATGGATTTAGGAATCATCAGAATATAAATGGCAGCTTAACTCATTGGTGTCTGTGACAATTCCTTGAGTGAGCTACAGAATGAAAAGAAAAGGACCTACTGTATAGCACAGGGAACTCTACTCAATACTCCGTAATGGCCTATATGGGAAAAGCATCTAAGAAAGAGTGGATATATGTATATGTATAACAGATTCACTTTGCTGTACACCTGAAACTAACACAACATTGTAAATCAACTATACCCCAATAAAAATTTTAAAAAAGAAAAAAAAGTTGCTAGTGCTATTGCCCCGAAGAACAAAAAAAGCACTGGTCTGAGAAGTGAGTGGTAGGAAAGAAAGTGATTGACGAGAACTCCTGAGAAGTTTAACTGGGTAGGGATAGGGAATAAGCAAAAGTTAGTATAGCAGTTCTTTTTTTAATATGAGAGATACGTGAATGCATTTAAATTCTTATGGAAAGAAGTTAACAGGAAAAAATTGGAAGCAGAAAAAAATGGTATGGTACAATTAAATAGGGCAGGGTGACAGAAAGTTGAATTGCCATATGACTACTTTTTTAGATTTCTAAAGCTGAGGTTAAGGAACAAAAAAATTTAGGTATTGGAGGAGTTGCCTCCTGGACATTGAGGTCTACTTGGACGATATCAGGATTTTTAATGATGAAGACTGTAAGTCAGTTTCTTCAAAATTTTCAGGCAATGAGTAGAAGGTACCAATGACTAGAAAATGATGGATAAGATTATGTAGTAATTAGTGATATTTGGTCAGCTGTATCATGGAGAACAAAAGATCTTAGAGTCTTCTGAAAAATTATGTATCAGTGTCTATATATATGAAATATATACGTATTTGAATTATATATTTATATGTATTTACTATATATTTATCTCTAATATATATTTGAAATATATATACCCCTAATACTTATATTTGAAAAAAATATATTTGAAACAGGTTGTTAAAAGAATGAGGCAACTGGGCTAAGAGAAACTGAGCATTGAATCCTGATCTACTATTATTGAATTATTATTGAATCCTGCTACTACTATTTTAAAGAGACTTTCCCCTTTAGATGACTCATTTTAAGGGTCAGGCACAAAATTATTTGTTTTTCCTCACTCATATTTATGGTTCATATATTGTGTGATTCCATTGCATAATATTCTTGAAATAATGGAGGAATGGTGAACAGATAAATGGTTTTCAGGGGTTAAGGGATTAAGGAGGGGTGGACCTGGAAGGGAAGTAAGTGTGACTAAAAAGGGCTACATGAAGGAGGCTAGTGGTGATGGAAATGTTCTGTATCTTGACTATATTCAGTGTCAATACGCTGGTTGTGATATTTTACTACAGTTTTACAAGATGTTATCATTGTGGAAACTGGGTAAAGGGTATATGAGGTCTCTCTATTATTTCTGACAACTGCATGTGAATTTACAATTGTCTAAAAATAAAAAGCTTAAGTTTTCCCTCATTTCCATACTACTGTTCAAGTTAAAAATCTCATTACACACTGAATCTTACACAAACCGTATTTCCCTTAAGAGTTTAGAACCTCATGTGGTGGTCAGCTTGCCTTTATCAGACCTTGTCCAAATATTCCTGCCTGATCTCAGGTGCTACAGGAATTCTAGGGAAACACATTAGGTTTCCCACTCAGGCTGAGAAACCTTCTTCTTGCCCCGTTTGTCAAAAGTAGGGCTCCCATAGAATGGGAAAGTTTTGGGGAGATTGCAAAGACAAAACTCAAAAGAGTTATCCCATAAAGTGGTGGATGAACTCCTGGGCTCAACTCTGAGTTTAGCATGTGCCACTCTTACCCTAAATAGCACACTAAAGGCTTAGGGAATTCAGTTACAGGCTGGACCATTGCCCAGGTCCCAGACTGACCACTGGATGTTACATGCATGGGACAGATTCAAACAGTACAGCCAAAGGTTTTGAGAACTGAACAGACCTTGAAACTAGAGCCCACAAAAGGTGGGTTGGAACTAATGGCTTTAACCTAACTAGATCAATTGCCTGATTTAAAAAAATCAACATTATCTTTAGAGTTTAAACAAGATCCAGAATCTCACAGCACAGTAGTTAACATATCCAAATATAAGCCAAAACTATTCAGCATATGAGGAACCAGGAAAATTACAACTTGCAGGAGAATAAGCAAAGTCACCAACCCTGAGATAATGTAGATGTTGAAATTATCAAAAACTTTAAAACAGTAGTTATAATTGTATTAGTTTTCTACTGCTGCTGTGACAAATTATCACGCACTTGGTGGCTTACATGATACAAATGTATTATCTTATGTTTCTTAAGGTCAAAATTCCAGAATGAACCTCACTGTGTTAAAATCAAGGTGCTGGCAGTGTGCGCACCCTTCTGGACACTCTATGGGAGAGTTCATCTCCTTGCCTTTTCTAGCTTCTAGAGCTCGTCTGTTTTCTCTGTCTCCTCCATCTTCAAAGCCAGCAACTTTGGGCCAAGTTCTTCTCACACCACCATCTCTTTGGTTCTCCCTCTTCTGCCTCTCTTTTTTACTTTTGAGGACTCTTGTGGTTACTTTTGACCCACCTGGCTAATTCAGGATAATTCAGTATTCCCTATTTTAAGGTCAGCTGATTAGCAACCTTAATTGCACCTTTGATTTTAATTTCCTTTTGCCATGTAACCTAACATATGCATAAGTTTTGTGCAATAGAAACACAGATACCTTATTCTTTTTCCTCAGTAGGTAGGATGTTTTTTCTCCCTCTGGCTTCTATCATGATTTTTCTCTTTGTCTTTGATTTTCTGTAGTTTGAGATGATATGCTTAGGTGTAGATTTTTAAAATTATTTATCTTCTATGGTGTTTTCTGAGTTTCCCGGGTCTATGGTTTGGTGTTTGTTATTAATTTTGGATAATTCTCAGCAATTATTATTTCAAATATTTCTTCTGTTCTTTTCTCTTTCTTTTTCTTCTGATGTTTCCAGTATGTGTATGCTATACTTTTTATATTTGTCCCATAGTTCTTAGGTGTTCTGTTCCTTTTTGCCTTTGCTTTTCAGTTTGGGAAGTTTCTACTGACATACCTTCAAGCTCACTGGTTCTTTTCTTGGCTGTGTTTAGTCTACTAACAAGTTCATCAAAGTCATTCTTTGTTTCTCTTACAGTGTTTTTTATTTCTAGCATTTCTTTTTGATTCTTTCTTAGAGTTTCCATATCTCTGCTTACATTACCTATTTGTTCCTGTATGTTGCCCACTTTTCCCATTAGAACCTTAGCACATTAATTATAGTTATTTTTAATTCCTGGTCTGATCATTCCAAAGTCTCTACTATAGCTGAGTCTGGCTCTGATGCCCATATTGTTGCTTCAGACTGTGTATTTTTTTGTTTTGTGCATCCCTTGTAATATTTTATTGAAAGCTGGACATGATCTATGGGGTAGCTGGATTTGGGTATTTTCCTTCCCTCGGGTTGGTTAGGCTTTGGTAAACCCAAGTAATTTAAGTTCTGGTGAAATAGTTTCCCTTGAGGGCAAAGCTTGTTAAGGAGAAGAGAGCACTCTGGGTGTATTTCAAGATCATTATAGAAGAATTAAAAAGAGAGAAAACAAGTAAAATGGCAGCCCTAAGTCAAAACATATCAATAAATACATTAAATATAAGTAGTCCAAACATACCAATTTAAAGACAATGGCTCAGAATGGATTAAAAAAACAGTGAACCAACCATAAATTATTTATAATACACCCATTTTAAATATAAGTAGGCTAAAAGTAAAATGATGGAAATAGATATGCTATGCAAATATCAACCAAAATAATGCTTGTATGGATTTACTAATAACAAAGTAGATTTCAGAAAAAGAAAAACTACCAGAAGTAAATAGGATCATTATATAATGATAAAAGAATAAATTCATCCTAAATTTATAACCACCATACATTTGTATACAACTGACAGCTTCAAAATATTTCAAGAAAAGCACATAAAAATGAAAGAAAAAAAGGACAAATCCAAAGTTAAATTGTTGACTCCTACATTGCTCTCAGTAATTGATAGAACAAGTAGACAGAAAGTCAGTGTAGTGGGTTGAAAGGTGGCCCTCCCTTCCAAAAGATATGTCTGCCTGAAACCTCTGAATCTAACCTATTTAGAAAAATACTCTTTGCAGGTGTAATTAAGTTAAAGATCTTGAGATGAGATCATCCTGGATTAGGGTGGACCCTAAAGCTAATGACAAGTATCTTTTTAAAAGAGGAGAAGGGAGAAGACACACAAGGGGAAGGTGATGTGAAGATGATGGCAGAGATTGCAGTGATGCATCTATAGGTCAAGAATAGCAAGGATTGCTAGCATCCACCAGAAGCCAGGAGAGAGGCATGGAATATACTCTCCCTCAGAGCCTCCAGAAGGAATCCTCTCTGTTGACATCTTGATTTTAGAATTCTGACCTCCATAACTGTGAGAGAATAAATTTATGTTGTTTTAAGCCACCAAGTTTGTGACAACTTGTTATGGCTGCCCTAGGAATCTAATACAGTCAGCAAAAATATAGAAGAACTAAGGAATACAATAACTGGATCTGCTTGACATTTATATAACATTTCACCCAACAACAGCAGAATACATGATTTTTTCAGTGCACATGAAACAGTCATCAAGACAGAACATATCTAGAGTCATAAAACAGACCTTAACAGATTTTAAAATTATTGAAATTACACAAAGTGTGTTTTTTGACATAATGAAATTACCCTGGAAATCAGCAACAGAACAATAATTGGTAAAACTCTCAACATTTGGAAATTAAATGACACACTTCTATATAATTGATGAATCAAAGAATAAGTTTCAAGGGACACTAGAAAACATTTTGAAGTAAACAAAAATGGAAATATAACACTAATATTTGTTGTACACAGCTAAAGCAGTACTTAGAGTGAAATTTATAGCATTAAGTGGTTGTTCTAAAAAAGACGAAAGGTACCAAATCAATAATCTAATTTTCCACCTTAAAGAACTATAAAAAGCAAGCAGAAAGAAGGAAATAATAAATATTGATATTACAGTAGAAATAATTAAAATTGAAAACAGAATACAATAGAGAAAATCAATAGAACAAAAGTTGGTTCTTTAAAATGATTATTAGAATTGATAAAACTTTAGCCAAACTTATAAAGAAAAAAAAAAGAAGGCATAAATAACCAATATGAGAATTGACAAATGGAAGTCACAGACATTAAATGATGATATGGGAAAACCACAAAAAACTTTATGAATATAAATTTGAAAACTTAGATAAAATGGATGAATACCTTAAAGACCACAAACTACCAAAAGTCACCCAAGAATAAATAGATGTTCTGAATAGTCCTAAATCAATTAAATAAATAGAATTCATAGTTAAAACTCTTCTGAAAAAGAAGTATCTAGGCTCAGATAGTTACATGGGAGAATTCTATCAAACACTTAAAAAATAAATAACACCAATTTTACACAATCTCTTTTTCCAAAGGATAGAAGAGAAAGGAAAGCTCCCAAATTATTTTATTAGGCCAGCATTACCCTGATGCCAAAACCAAACACAGTACAAGGAAATAAAATAACAGACCAATATTCCTTATGAACATAGGTGCAAAAATTCTCAACAAAATATTAGCAAATCAAATATAGCAATATATAAAAAGAATAATATACCATGACCAACTTGGTTTTATCCCAGGAATACAATTGCTGGTTCAATGTTTTAAAAAGTCAATCAGTATAATCAACCATGTCAACAGGCTACAGAAGAAGAAATACCAGATCATATCAATTTATACAGAAAAAATATTTGACAAAATTCACAGTCATTTATGACAAAAACTTTAGGAAGCTTGGAATGAAAAAGAGCTTCCTTAATTCGTTAAAGGACATCCATAGCAAATATACAGCTAACATCATTCTTAATGGTGAAAGATTGACTACTTTATCCTTGAGATCGTAAAGAAGGCAAGGATGTCCCTTTTCAACACTTCTGTTTAACATCGTACTGGAAGGGCTAGCCATTGCAGTAAGAGAAGGAAAAGGAAGTAAAGCACATGTAGGTTGGAAATGAAGAGATAAAACTGTCCCTATTTGCAGATGACATGATTGTCTACATAGAAAATCCCAAAGAACCTACAAAAACATTTCTACAAGTACTATGCAAGTTTATCAAGGTCATAGGATATAAGGTCAACATAAAATTCAATTGTATTTCTATATATTGTATTTTTAGCAATGAAAAATTAGAAATAAACATTATAAAGTACCCCACACAATGCCATTTACAAGAAATTAAAAAGTGAAATCCTGAGATAAAATTCTAACAAAATGGGGCAGAATCTGTAGTCTGAAAACTATAAAACACTGATGAAAAAAATTATAGACATATAAATGGAGAGACATATTGTGTTCGCGGATTGGAAGACTCAATATTTAATATGTTAACTGTCTCCAAACTACAGATTTTACACAATTTGAAACAAAATCTTCACAGGAATTTTTGTTGATCTAGACAAGATGATTCTAAAATTTATATGGAAAAGCAAGGGAACTAGCATAGACAAAGCAAGTTTTAAAAAGAAGAATAAAGTTGGAAGCCACACTAAAAAATTTCAAGACTTACTATAAAGCTACAATAGTTGACACAGTACAGAATTAATGAAGGGATGGATACAAAGACGAGTAAAACAGAATAGAAATCCCAGGAATGTAGCCATACAAATATGGCTACTTGATTTTTGATGAACGTAGAAAGGCAATTCAATGGAAAAATGAAAATTTTACAATATGGTTAGAACAATCAGCCATCCGTATGGTAATAAATGAATATCAACCTAAACCTCACACCTTATACAAAAATTAACTCAAGTGGATCAGAGATAAATATAAAGTCTAAACCCACAAAAGTTTTAAGGAAAACAGAATATCTTAACCACCTGTGGTTAGTCAGATTTCTTAAGTATAAAACTAAAAACGCAACCCATAGAATTAAAAAGTGATAAGTGGGACTTCATCAAAATTAAAACATTTTCCTTTGTGAAAGACACTGTTGAGAGAATGAAAAGACAAGCTACAGACTGGGAGAAAATATTTGCAAGTCACACATTCAACAAAGCACTTGTATCCATAATATACAGCGAACCCTTGAATAACATGGGTTTGAACAGCACAGGTCCACTTACATGAGGATATTTTCAATAGTAAACATGACAGTACTACACGATCTGCAGTTGGTTGAATCCATGGATGTGGAGGAACTGCATATACCGAGGGCTGACTGTAAGTTATACTTGGATTTTGGATTGTGTGGAGGGTTGGTACCCCAGCCCCCGCATTGTTCAAGGGTCAACTGTATAAAAAACTCTCAAAATTCAACAGTAAGAAAGCAAAAAATTCAATTAACAATTGGGCCCAAAAACTTGATTAGATCCTTTACTAAAGAGGATATATGGCTAGCAAATAAGCAAATTAAAACATATGTAATCAATATGGTTTGCCATTAAGGAAATCCAAATTAAAACTCTGATGAGCTGTCCCTATGTACCTAGTAGAATGGCAAAAAACACAACTAAAGAAAACCCTGCAATATCAACTGCTGGTAAGAATGTGGAACTCCTGGAACTCTCATTGCTGGTGAGAATGCCAAAAAATATACCCACTCTGGAAAACAGTTTGGCTGTTTCTTGTAAAGTTAAAGATACACTTACTTACCATATACCCTTGTAATTCCCACTCAGGTATTTCCTGTAGAGCAGGTCTCTCAACTGTAGAACTATTGATATTGTGGTCCAATCAGTTTTTTTTTTTGGGTGCTGTCCTGTGCATTGTCAGATAATGCACCTTGACTTCTATCCACTAGATGATAGCAGCAACTCTTCAGCCTCCCCACCCCCCAACAAACCCCCACTCTGCTTTAGTTGTGACAATCAAAAATGTCTCTCAGAGATAGCCAAAAATCATATGAAAAGATGCTCAACATCATTAATTATCAGAGAAATGCAAATCAAAAGTACAATGAGGTATTACCTCATACTGGTCAGAATGGCCATCATCAAAAGGTCTACAAACAATAAATGCTGGAGAGGCTGTAGAGAAAAGGGAACCCTCTTACACTGTTGGTGGGAATGTAAATTGGTAACAGCCATTATGGAGAACAGTATGGAGGTTCATTAAAAAACTAAACATAGAGCTACCATATGGTCCAGCAATCCCACTCCTAGGCATATATCCAGAGAAAACCATAATTCGAAAAGATACGTGCACCCCAATGTTCATTGCAGCAGTATTTACCATAGCCAGGACAGATAACCAACCTAAATGTCCATCAACGGATGAATGGATAAAGAAGATGTGGTACATATATACAGTGGAATATTACTCAGCCATAAAAAAGAACAAAATAATGCCACTTGCAGCAACAAGGATGGACCTAGAAATTATCATACTAAGTGAAGTAAGTCAGACGGAAAAAGACAAATATTATATGATATCACTCATATGTGGAATCCAATTTTTTAAAAAAATGATATAAATGAACTTGTTTACAAGACAGAAATAGACTCACAGATTTCAAAAACAAACTTATGGTGACCAAAGGGGAAATGTGGCGGGGGGAGGGATAAATTAGGAGCTAGGGATTAACATACACACACTACCATATATAAAATAGATAACCAACAAGGACCTACTGTATAGCACAGGGATATTCTGTAATAACCTATATGGGAAAAGAATCTGAAAAAGAATGAACATATGTATATGTATGACTGAATCACTATGCTGTATGCCTGAAACTAACACAACATTGTAAATCAACTATACTCCAATAAAATTTAAAAAAAATAAAATGAAGAAAAAAAAGTAACTCCCCCAAGAAAACCCCCCAAACCCAAAAATGTCGGGCAGGCATTGCCAAAGCTTCCCTTCAGGGCAAAATCATAGAGCAATGAGAACTCATATTCACACAAAACCTGTACATGAATGTTCATACATACATGAATACAGCCCAAATGTTCTTTAGTAAGTCAATGGATAAACAAACTCGTACATCCATACAATGGAATATGCTCAGCAATGCAAATGAACAAACTACTGACAACAATATGGACAAATCTCAAGGGCAATATGCTGATGGAAAGAAGCTGGTCTCAAAAGGTCACATAGGAACTTCCCTGGTGGCGCAGTGGTTAAGAATCCGCCTGGGAATGCAGGGGACTTGGGTTCGATCCCTGGTCTGGGAAGATCCCACATGCTGTGGAGCAACTAAGCCCGTGAGCCACAACTGCTGAGCCTGTGCTCTAGAACCCGCAAGCCACAGCTACTGAGGCCATGCACCACAACTACTGAAGCCTGCACTCCCTAAAGCCCACATGCCACATCTACTGAGCCTGCGCGCCGCAACTACTGAAGCCCTCGTGCCTAGAGCCCATGCTCCACAACAAGAGAAGCCACTGCAATGAGAAGCCCACGCACCACAACGAAGAGTAGCCCCCGCTCACTGCAACTAGAGAAAACCCGCGCACAGCGATGAAGACCCAACTGCAGCCGAAAAAAAAAGATCACATACATGATTCCATTTATGTGACATTTATGGAAAAAAGGTGAAACTATAGCTATGGAGAATAGATCAGTGGTTGCCAAAGGTTAGGGGAGGAGGGAGCATGTTATTACAAAGGGCCAGTGTTTGGGGATGATGAAACTGGTCTCTTTTCTGATTGTGATGGTGCTTATACAAATCTAGACACGTGTCGAAACTCATAGAATTGTACATTAAACAAAGTCAATTTTGCTGTATTTTAGTTAAATGAAACAAAACAAAAAACAGCATATATACCTGAGGTCTGCTCACACCAGTTCCTGTGTTACCTAAATTTGGTGAATCTAGTTAGAATCCGGATGTACTTGAAAATGAGGAGATTGGAAACAAGACAAAGATGTAGAATCTGCCCTTGTCTCTCAACATCATGCCTTTCCATGACTCTTGCCTCTAACACTTCCTTTGTTACCCCAATGCCTTATGCAAAATACCAAGGTATGCTTGAACTAAAAAGAGAAATTGTATCCCAATTTCCAAAGAGATGATAGCTAGGGTTAGGTAAGGTTCTCATTCTGGAGTAAAAAAAATTTAAAGAGCCAGTGATTTGCTATTCTTAAAAGGCACACCTGAAACTAAATAAGTTTATTCTATTATTATCTCTCAACACAAATGTCCCATGTGTAAAGAATCCTACTTTAAGAGTGAGGAAGTGAGCCTTCATCGAATGCATAATCACAAAAGTAGTAAATGGTGATACCAGGAATCAAAACTTACTGCTCTTTTTACGGTAGTATGTAATCACTGTATCAGGGTTGAAGGAGACATTTTTATTTTCTAGGAATATCTCATGTCTTATTAAGCTATCTATTTTGAGTCTTCAGCAACCTCACTCTCGGAGAAGATCCCCACCTCTTTAACTTCAGAGTTTGTCTCCTCAATCATTAAGCATCCAGTGTTGGGGAATGAATCCTGAAAACAAGAATCCTAATAAAACCAAGAATAAACACACCTTAGCCCTGAGTAATCAGATGAAAACTCCGCTCTGGAAGTCCCATGTCAAGAAGAATAAGTTACAGTTCTTCAAAATCCTCCACAATGTCTTTATCATCTATTAGCCTAGACTCTTCTTTAATTTGGTTGTTATTGGGATCTTTATAACATAAGAACTTTAGGATATTTGTTTTTATAAGGAAATCAGGAAGCAGAATTGTGTAGCTATAATTAATGAAAACCATTGTCAGAAAGAAGGAAACCAGGATGGCTGATTCTGCTTATTAGTTTGTTCCTCAGAGCTTCTCCAAGCCCTTTAAATACTTAGGTTAGACTTTTTGCTCTTTTTTCTTTTCTTTTTGACATTAATTGCCTTCTTGACTCAAAGAATTTTTCTTGATGGAAGGTTAATGGTTCTGGACTTATGGCCACAGTTTACAGATATGTAGTAAAGATAAAGATTTTTTTTCTGAAAGGAAAAAAATCTCAGTGCCAAGAATAGCTCTGCCTAAAAATCCTCTCTCCTCTTCTCTATCTGGTAATCTTCCTCTCATCTTTTGAGAATCAAATGTCATCAGCTCCGTGAAGCAATTCTTTTTTTTAAAATTATTTATTTATTTATTTATTTATTTATTTTGGCTGTGTTGGGTCTTCATTGCTGTGCATGGGCTTTCTCTAGTTGTGGCGAGCGGGGGCTACTCTTCATTGTGGTGCGCGGGCTTCTCATTGTGGTGGCTTCTCTTGTTGCAGAGCACTGGCTCTAGGTGCACGGGCTTCAGTAGTTGTAGCATGTGGGCTCTGTAGTTGTGGCTCGCGGGCTCTAGAGTGCAGGCTCAGTAGTTGTGGTGCACGGGCTTAGTTGCTCTGAGGTATGTGGGATCTTCCCAGACCAGGGCTCGAACCCGTGTCCCCTGCACTGGCAGGCAGATTCTTAACCACTGCGCCACCAGGGAAGTCCCCGTGAAGCAATTCTTTAAGGAAAAAAAAAGCTTTATTGAGATATAACGTACATAACATACTATTCACCTATTTAAAGAATATAATTCAATGATTTGGGGTACATTACATTATTAATTGTAAAAATTGTGGTTAAATATGACATAAAACTTTAACATTTTCACCATTTTAAAGTGTATAATACAATGGCATTAATAACATTTATAATCACCAGTATCTATTTCCGAAACAGTTTCATTGCTCCAGATAGAAACTCTGTGACCATTAAACAATAATTCCCATTTTCCCCTCACGAAGCCATTTTTAACAGTCTGAGGCCAAGTTTGCAGCAATCTCTTTTAGATGCCCATGGAGTTCTCCTTATATATCTTTCAAATTATTCACTTTTTGTAATAATAAGTTTACACATTTGTTCCTTTCACTAGATTGGTTTTTCTGGGTATATAATCATATCAGCTGCAAATAATAATTGTGTACTTCCTTTCATAATTAATCAGAAATAATTAGTTAAATTAAAATTATTATTAAGATCAGTAAAGAGGGCAAAGAGTATCTTTACCATAAGAACCAGTAGAGTAGATCTTTCTATCCACTTGATTGAATCTAGATAGACAAAAGAAGGACAAAATCCAGTCATACAAAATATGAAAAACTGATTCTAAAGTTTATATGGAGAGGCAAAACCCCCAGGGTAGGCAAATCAATATTAAAGAACAGAGTCAGAGGACTGACGCTACCTGACTTCAAGAATTACTATAAAGCTACAGTAATCAAGGCAGTATGATATTATTGATGAAAGAATGATGAACTAGTCAAGGGAACAGAAAAGAGACTCCAGAAACAGAACCACATAAATAAAGTCAACTGATGCTTGACAATGGAGCAAAGACAGTCTTTTCAATAACCGGTACTGGAACAACTGGTCGTCCATCCATGCCAAAAAAAAAAAAAAAAATCGAGACACAGAGCTTACACCCTTTCCAAAAATTAACTAAAAATGAATCATAGACCTAAATGTAAAATGCAAAACTATAAAACTATAAAACTTCTAGGAGATAACAAAGGAGAAAACCTAACTGACCTTGGGTATGGAGATGACTTTTTAGATATCATACCAAAGGCACAATCCATGAAGGAAATAATTCATAATCTGGACATCTTTATAGTTAAAAACTTGTGCTCTATGAAAGGCAAGAGAATGAGAAGAAACGCTGCAGACAGAGAAAGTATTTGCAAAAGATACATCTGACAAAGAACTGTTATCCAAAATATACAAAGAACCCTTTTTTTCCCCCTCTAGGATTATTTGGCACATTTTCATGGGAAAAAAAATTAGAAACCACTTGATACATATATAATACACACACACACAGAAACTGAAGCATTTCTCTGTAGAATCTGAAATATGAGCTTTTAGATAAGACTGTAGCTGTACAGAGCACATCAGTTCCCAAACTGAAAGATTCCCTTATTTATCTCGAAATTGCCGTGGGAAATGCTAGCTGTGCAATTCTAACCATCTTCGCCTAAGGGAACAGTCTATCATTGCTTAAACATGAAATGTATCTCTACTACACACATATCCTTTGCCAAACCCATTTGAAAAGCCATTTATTTGGAAGGTTTATTTGATCAATCTACTTGGTAGCCAGAACACATTCTAGTTCTGCAGTCAAAATTTGGAGCATATTTTCAAGCAGAACTGGATTCCATACATTAAAAGATAAATGTGAACTAAAACTTAGTAAAAGAACCCATAGTAACCACATCAAGAGGAAAGGTTCACTGCTAAGCTACGTCAAAATTATACTTACATAAAAGGCACGAAATACATATATATTAAAAATTTATGGTCAAAATAAACCAGCTAAGCTGTTTAATTTATTCCCTTCTTGTCAACCAAAGAACTTCTCTAGTGTGTGGTACAATTTAGTGGTTAAGACTACAGGTTCTGGAGCCCGCCTCCCTGCTGTTGAATCACACTTCCCACCACTTACTAGCTCTGCATCCCTGGCCAAGTTATTTAACTTTCTCAGGGCCTCAGTTTCACTTTCTGTAGAAGAGGGGAAGCAGTTCTACTAGTTTCATAGGGTTGTTGTGAGGATAAATTAGAAAATACAATTAAAATGGTTAGAACAGCATCGACGCATAGAAAACATTTGCTAATCATTATTGTTAATGATACTGTAATTTTTCATTTTGTTTCCCAATTTCCATCTAAGTCTTCCATCTTAAAATATAAAATTGTTGTTAAGGGGAGATTGGGTGTGTCTTGCTTTTGTCTCCACATGTCTCCACAGCTAACACAATACAGGGTGCATAGCATGGATTCACTATGTATTTTATGGAAGAAGGAAGGGAGGGAAGGAAAAAAGAGAAATGAAGGAGGGAGGGAGCAAAGGAGGGAAAAAGAGGAGGGGAAGGGAGGGGAAAGGAGAAGAAAGGAGAGGAGAGAAAATAAAGGAGTAAAACTGAAAATGTATAGTCAGGAGTAGAAAACCAATAGTAATATGGCATGATTTCATGTTTGGGAGTAGAACTCTCTTAATAATTTCACAGATAACTTGATTGTTCTTTATCTAAATCTACTTATTTAATACTTTTGATATATATGTACAATCACAACTGTTTGAATACATTACAGGTGTGCTTTCTGGTTAACTTTCCAAATATTTTAAAACATTTAGTTCATTTGGTTTATACACACACATTGAAAAGTATGAGGAAAAACACAGAATGAAGCATAAATTCATGTACACAGGCTAATTCAATGTTAAGCTTTTAGACTTGTTTACCCTAAAACCCATTTCCGGCTTTCCGACCAATACAGAGGTGCCTGATGGTTGGAGTGGTGAGGCCTGAGGCAGCTTCTGGAATTTCTGAGCAGCTCTAGTCAGTACAAGATGCCTCCAGTAGTCCTGAGTTACTTGGACAGTCTGCTGCGGCAAACAGATGTCTCACTATTGGATCCTCCAACCTGGCTCAGTGACCATATTACTGGGTTTGCCTTTGAGTACTTTGCCAACAGTCAGTTTCATGACTGCTCTGACCACATCTGCTTCATCAGCCCTGAAGTCAACCAGTTCATCAAGTGCACGGGCAACCCAGTTATTTAAAAAAAAAATTTCCATGGGTAGATATTGACCAAACCATTAGGTGTTTCATTTGTTAATTTAAATGTGCTATGATCTTAACAAGAGGTAACAAAATTGTTATTCTATTTAAGGGAAAAAAATTTTTGGAAGCGATTATTTACCAGATAGTGAAATTATGATCATACATGATAATAAAAAAGGATGACAATAATGTAATAAAATGTAAAAATAAATTCGAAACGTAATTATCCGGGTAATTTAACTAAATCTAATTAGAATGAATTTGGGTAGTCTAAGTGATCTAGTTTGGCTGACTAGATTTTTCCTTAATAAAATAGTCAATTTTTCTCTTCACTTTGTACCTGACAAACTTAGTACAAATGTACTTGTTTATAATTTGAAGTGACGTATTTTCATGATTTTCCAGTAGTGCTAATTCCTATAGAACAAACATTTTCTCAAAATATTTCTCAAATATTTTCTCAAAATTTTGTGCTCTACTGATAGTGTATTTTTATCCACTAAATAAACATTTCCTTGTTTAAAAAAATAGAATTGAATACTTAGATAATGAAAGTATGGAGAACAGTCTAAGATTAGAAGCAATAGAATTATGTCACAAAGGAATTTTTCAGTGGTTTAACTATAAATTTAAATACTTCTAAAAACGTCAAGGTATGAACTGATAAAATATTTTCTGCAAAATTGAGAGAGTAAATGTTAAGATGTTTGTTATATAAAGAACTGATGTCAACCGAGAAATTAAAAAACATTGAAATCAAAATAAAAAATTCAACAAAGGAAATAGACCATATGGAAGAGAAGAAATATATTAGTAAAACCAGTGTTTGAGGGAAAATAAAGTTGAAACACACTAGTATTAAAATAAATGTAATTTAAAACAATAGTAAGTCTCCATTTTCACCTGTCACATTTGCAAATAATTTATTTTATTTTTTAACATCTTTATTGGTGTGTAATTGCTTTACAATGGTGTGTTAGTTTCTGCTTTATAACAAAGTGAATCAGCTATACATATACATATATCCCCATATCTCCTCCATCTTGCGTCTCCCTCCCACCCTCCCTATCCCATCCCTCTAGGTGGTCACAAAGCACCGAGCTGATCTCCCTGTGCTATGTGGCTGCTTCCCACTAGCTATCTATTTTACATTTGGTAGTGTATATATGTCAATGATACTCTCTCACTTCGTCCCAGCTTACCCTTCCCTGTCCCCGTGTCCTCAAGTCCATTCTCTACGACTGCGTCTTTATTCCTGTCCTGCCCTTGCAAATAGTTTTAATGACAATGTTTTATAATTTAACCAACAGTATTTAAAGTGATGAATTTTGTAAGGGAGACTTAATTGAGATATCCAACCCCTTTCTCTTGGTGAGCAGACAGCTATCCAAACTCCTCAGTCAGAAAATGGATTTTGTATGACTCTTTTATTCAGGCAATGATCCAATTATTAAAATATGATATATGTGATGTTATATAATTGTTTTGGCATAACTAAATATCTTGTTCCAGAAAAATCTTTGACTATAGTTATGACAGGGGAAATAAGACACCTGGGCTTCAAGCCTTTCTGTATAAATATTAAACAGCAGTCGACTTAAAAAGCAAAACAAAGCAAAACACAAACAAGCCAATTAAGAGACAAACAGGGGTGGTTTCCAACCCCAGCTTCACCTATGTCATTTTAGGCCATGGCTAAATGTACCCCCATGGGGCTTGAGAGATTCCTGGGACCTGAACAGACTTTAAATTGGTGGTAATATTTCCTCCAATTACCTCATTGTCCAGGTGAATTCATGGCATTCATTGTCAGCTAAACAAACACACTTTTGATATGACTACATATGTCTCTCAGTACTCTTGTTAAGGAGCATTATACATAACTCTTACACTTTGCTGCAATGATAAAAGAGACACTGGTGTGGCATGACAGCTAGTCTTATATATTGCTGGTGGCAATATAAACTCTTGAGAATATATTTGACAGTCAAGAAGAATAAAAATGTTTATATTTATACTTTGGTTGATTGATAACTTAATTCAATAATATATGATCTGGTACTTCCATCCCTAGGAATCCATCATAAGGAAGTAATCCTGTATATGAAAAGTTGGAAAATATCCAAATGTGATGTAAAATGGAAATGAATAGCTAGAATCCAATTGTCCAATATCATTGGCCACACAACCCATTTTACATCCTCTTGATGGAGTATCATGTAACCATTAAAAAAGATCGTGAAAATTATGTAACAATATTAAAACGTTTATAATCCATAGTATTATCTGCAAAAAAGTATTAGAACTATATTTTTAGTATGATTACAACTAGATAAAATATATGTATAGAAGGAAAAAGAAAGGACATAATAATTAAAAAATACTATAAAGATAGCAAAGCTTAGGTAGGATCATATTTTTAAAAATATGCTGTTTTCCATATTGCCTGTAATATGGCTATATGATTTTCATAAAGAAAAATAGGCCAAATAAGGAGATGGTGAAGGGAAACACAAAAATCCAATCATTAAATAGTATATAATTATTCTATATATTTAATTTTTAATCCAATGGCTTCTAGAAGAAATCATCAGCTGGCAGCACAGAAAGTCACATTTCATGGAAATTAATCCTGTGATTCCAAAACTGAAAACTAGTTAGAACCCATTTTTGATATGTGAGTGCATCTACTGAAATGTATGGAAACTAAACCATAATAATTTATGTTGAAAAACAAGCCATATTATTTGCTGATAATCTATCCCTTTTCTCTCAATACTTCAGTTCCTTGTTCAGCTTGAGAAACCCTATCCCTCTGAATCATTGGAACACCTTCAGACAGTCCTTCTACCCAGAAGTACCACCCGATCCAGAATTTTCACCAACAGAGACTGAGCTGAGAATAAAGGGGATCATGGAGAAACTAGACCAGCTGAGCTCCACCACCAGCACCACACACAGCAAAGCCACCCTCCTCCGCCCTCAAGACACATACTGCAGGGGGTATCAGCTAGACGTCCTGCTGGAGGTGAGGGACCACTTGGGACGCAGGAAGGAATATGGCGGGGATTCCCTGAGGGCCAGGATGTCCTCCCCAGCCCTGAAGGCAGGCGCTTCGGGAAAGGTGACAGACTTCAACAATGGCACCTACCTTGTCGGCTTCACCCTGTTCTGGGGGTGCCGGGTGTCTCTGTCTCTCCAGCTCATCCACCCCAGAGAAGGCGTGTCGGCTCTCTGGAGGGCAAGGAAGCAAGGCTATGACAGGGTGATCTTCACAGGCCAGTTTGTCAGTGGCACCTCCCGGGTCCTCCCTAAATGTGGCCTGACCCTCCACTCGAGTGCTGAACTGTGCGAGTGCCCGCACTATCGCGACCAGGAAGCCTTCTACTGCGTGAAACCTGCACACGTTCCCTGTGAGGCGCTGACCCACGTGACCACCAGGAATGCAAACATTTCCTATCTTAGAGAGAATGAATGGATCCTTTGCCGCAGGTAAACGGGCCTTCAAACACAATCATCGATACAAAGAGGGAGACTTAGGTTCAGACCAACACTGCCTAATAACTTTTCTTAATCAAGCTC
This sequence comes from Eschrichtius robustus, assembly GCF_028021215.1. Taxonomy (NCBI): domain Eukaryota; kingdom Metazoa; phylum Chordata; class Mammalia; order Artiodactyla; family Eschrichtiidae; genus Eschrichtius; species Eschrichtius robustus. Next base: position 17,891,454 of record NC_090834.1, on the reverse strand, counting down.
CCTTACGTTGACTAGGTTATAATCAGAGATTCAGTGCAGATGGTAATATATTCACAGGGTCCCATACAGGTCACCTCTACAACTGTGGTTTTATTCATCTTGAACTATTTGCTAAAAGGAGTACAACCAATGAAGCAATTCATGTAGGTCTATAGTTCTCCAGAGTTTGTAAAACTTCCAGATTCAGGAATTTTCTGGAGACCTATATTTTCTATAATGTATTCCATGGAATACCAATCCTATAGAGTGTTAATGGATGCTATGCAAAAACAAAAAAAAAGAACAACAACAAAAAAACCCCCCAAACAAACAAAAAACCCAAGGGGAAGGAATGCTATCATTACTTAGTCTACCTCACCCTTTACATCAAATGAATCACCAAACCCTGTGAATTGTACCTCCCAAGTATCTCCTGAACCAAGCCACTTCACTCTATTGCTGTTGCCTCTATCCTTGTATAAACTACCCTACCTCAATTAGATTATTACAACAATCTCCAGAGATGTTTCCTTGCTCACAGCCTTGTTTCCTTCCTATTCACTCTGCCCTCAGACCAATGTTTTACTTTTCCTTGCTCAAAACACTTAATATGATCCCATTGCTCTAAGGATGAAATCCAAACTCTTTAATATGTTTACAAGGACTTACCTAGCTCTGAAGCCCCTTATCTCACCTTTCTGCTGCCTTGCTCTCTGTCAGTCAAATTGAACTCCTTTAATTTCACAAATGGACTGTGGCGTCTCTCAGCTCTGGCATTTCACAAGCCTTCATCTAAACGTCATTTCCTCTACGTTTGGATAAAATGCTAGTCCCATACTATTCCATTGCATTCTATTCTTCCCCAATCATAATACTCATTACACTATTAAATTTCAGATATATATTTTATACCCTCTGTTAAATTGTAAGCTCTGTGAGGCAATAACTGTAACTATTTTTTTCACCATTCATTCGTTCAATTTATAAATAGCACATTCTATATTCCAGACACAGCTCTAGGTGTTGAGAATTTAACATTGTAGTGGGGTAGAAAGATAACAAACCAATAGACAAACAGATTCGTAACATAAAGCCATCAGAATAAGAGATCTGAATGTGATGGTGAATGCTATTTTAAAAGCGTGGTCAGGTATGACCTGTCTTGAGCACGAATCTGAGGATGGGTCACTCAGTTACCTGAATGAAGTGAGGAAGTGAGCCATGGGAATTATGGGGAGAACACTATTTCAGGAAGAGGAATAGAACCTGAAGAAATGGCATGCTGGAATGTTCCAGGAACCATGAGCGGGGACCGGGGAGGCTGGAATGCAATGAGAGAGGGAGAAAGGAGGTCAGGCGAGTAGGCAGAACCTTAGGGTATCTACTAACTTTAGTCTCTATTCCTTCAAGTGGGATGGAACACAAAACATTTCCCAAAATTACTTGACTGTGGACCACTTATTTATTTATTTATTTATTGGCCGCACCGTGCGGCATGCGGGATCATAGTTCCCCAACCAGGGATCAAAACTGTGCTCCCTGCATTGGGAGCACAGAGTTCTAACCACTGGACTGCCATGGAAGTCCTGGACCACCTATTTAATGGATCATTTTCAGGGACTGTGGTTCCATAGTTTGGTAAATGCTGCTGTAGAAAGGCCTTGGTTTTCAGAAAAGCAAGTTGGATATCATAATATCCTGGAAATTCAAGTTCAAATCCAATTCAAACATTATGATGACACGAGGGGAGGGGGCAGGATACAACAGACCTTACCTGGCTACAGGATTTCCTTTCCACTCCTAGGTTACCTTTACTTCTTTTTGTTTTCCTGGTCAAGGTGTGAAAAAATCCATTTATCCTATGGCTCAGCCAAAAGAGGCTGGATTTTTTCAAATAAATATTTTACTGAAAACTAAAGGAGACATAATCATGGAGACGTAAAGGCCTAAATCATTGCAAAGACACAGAGACCTTCCTGTCTTGAAGGTCTCAGAACCATGTCTTAACTCTATGGGCAGAGACTACCTGTGCTGATTCCATATTCCTAGTTGGCCACATCTGCTCCCTCTTGAGATGGTCCTCCTTGCAGCTTGGGTTGGACACTTGAACACTCTCCTGGCTGCTCTCAGGAAATGCTAAGTCCCTGGTCTGGCAGATCTGCAGATCTGTATTTTGGGTCTAATCATGCTTCTCAAGTGAACTATGCTCATGACAATAATCTGCCTGACCCCATTTTACTTCCCAAAAGACACATTTACTTCCTGGATCCCCTGCTCTATTCAAACCATCTATTCTCCCCCGCCTACGCCCCCCCCAGCCCCCCCCCCCCCAATGCATGGAAGTAGATATCTCAATCTTCTCAAAGGTGATTTAGTGCCCACACAAGGAACAGTTGGCTTCATTGGTGATTCTGGATCCAAGAACTCTCACGGATCATTCTATCACTAAGCTCTAGGGCCCCTTCTTAGGCCCACGCCAGGTCCTGTGGCATCTTTCTTTCCCACAAGTCCAGGGACTAAGCCTGTTTCTCTTTCATTTGTCACAAAGTAAATACATTTTCCTACCAGGGCTCTCTCTCCCAACCCTAGCTGCAGAATCAGATGCTACCTCCTCAGATATTCACTTCTTCAAAGTTAAAAAGTCTTTTTTCTTCTTAATTTAAGAGTTTTATTGAAAATCATGATGGGAAAATAAACAAAGGGTATCACATGAGAACACATCACACAGGCAACACGTTGTTGACAATTCTTTCCATTTCTGTTAGTTTCTAATACTATGGACCCCCTTCTGAAATGTGATACACAGGTACACTCAATATTAAGACGACACATTGAAATGAATGCCTCTATACCATGAGTACATATTTTTAATCCTAATTTTAAGGTCCCATTAAAGTTTGGCTTTGGTAACCAAATTTACGAGGTAGCCGGCTATTGGTCTCTTTTGTCAACTTCAAACTTACCTGGAATGGATGTAGAAGAATCAATGTTTCAAGTTTTAAAGTTCAAGTTTCCCACTGAGACAAATTTTAATTTGTGCCAAAGAGAGGTCTGATAGGCGCCTCAGTAAGATACTCTGGAGCGATTCTGCTCTCCAGCCCTCAGATGCCCTTGACAAAGAAAATATTTTTCACTTGACCTAAAAAAATCCTTTCCTGGGATTCCAGCAATCCCTCTCAATTTCGGAAAATGTGTCCTTTGTCCCTCCTGGAGATCTCTGTGGCTCTGGGCCTGGAAGTCCTTCCTTCCCCCAGATGGATTTCATTCTGATGAAATGAAATTGATTGATCAGTAAAGTGACCATCTGAATTGGTAAGACCTATACCTTGAGGTGAAACTCACTGTGCCAGGACCTTGAAATATTATAGTGAATAAGATTTGACCTACTTATTCACTGTAATATTTCAAGGCTCTGGCACAGTGAGCTCTCAAGGAGATGACAGAGAACAGAAAATAGACTTCTGGGGGGATTTGTGAAGGAGGAGAGTGCAGGGAGGAGAGGCTGGAGAAGTAGATACTCGTAGGCAGTGTTATGCCAGTTGAGGACCTTGGTCCTTATCCTGCAGGTTGATGATGGAAAGTCATGGAAAGATTTGGTGTAGGGGAATAAAACAGGCAGCACAGAGGATGTATTTAAGTGGGATAACCAGAAGGGGCAGAAAGACAATATTATAACAATCTAGGACATAGTTCTCAAGATAATGTCCTTGTATTAGCAGCCTCAGTATCACTTGAGAGTTTGTTGGAAACCCAATTTGTGGACCCCGCCCCAGAGCTAATTTTTTCTAGCTTTATTGAGGTATGATTGGCAAATCAAAATTGTATATATTGAAGGTGTACAACATGCTGTTTTGATACACATATACGTTGTAGAACAATGACTAAAATCAAGCTGATTAACATATCCATCATCACCTCACATAATTTGCATTTTTGTGTGTGTGGTGAGAACTCTTAATATCTACTTTCTTAGCAGATTTCAAGTATACAATACATTATTATTAACTATACTCACCATGCTGTACGTTAGATCCCCAGAACTTAGTCATCTTCTAACTGAAAGTTTGTACCCTTTAACCAACATCTCCCCAGTTCCCCAACCCTCAACTCTTGGCAACCACCATTCTACTCTCTGTTTCTTCTCTCTGAGTTCAGATTTTTTAGATTCCACATAAAAGTGAGATCATGCAGTATTTGTCTTTCTGTATCTGGCTTATATCATTTAGCAAAATGTCCTCCAAGGTCATCCATATTGTTGCAAATGGCAGGACTTTCTTTCTTAAGGCTATTGTACATATAAACCATATTTTTCTATACCCATTTATCCATTGAGAGACGCTTAGGTTGTTCCCATATCATGGCTATTGTGAATAATGCTGCTATGACCATGGAAGTACAGATATCTCTTCAAGTGCCCAGAACTATCGAATCAGAAGCTCTGAAGATGAAACCCAGCAATCTGAGTTGTAACAAGCACTCTAGATGATTTTGATGCACGCTCGAGTTAGAGAAGTACCTGCCTAGGAAAATGTCCATGAAGGACTGAATTACTACGAGTGGTAAATGTGGAAAGGGTGGCTTGTGGTAGAAAATCATTTGGAAGGTAAAATCAAAGAACTATATATTTGATTAATTGCACAAAGAAGGTGAGTGACTTTCTGGATCTCTGCATTCTTGTCATCAGTAGGAGAACAGTTTTATAGAATCCTCGCCGGTCTATTCCCTGCAAAATATCTAAAATATATCAAAATGAAGGAAAAAGTATTTGCAGAGAGTTGAGAGTGGTTTGATCCCTCTAAGTCCCCCATGATTCATTCTTACTTTAATGTCTGGACAGCTATCAGGCTATTTTACTTTCCCATTTCTTGAAGGTCCAACATGGGGCTTGAAATAATGAAGGACTTTACCTCCATCGAGGTCTTGCCATGTAACAAGTCTATTGTGTTCACAATTTATCCATTTAAAGGACATTCTTACTTTCAGAGATATTTCTTGAACATTAACCATTTCAATCTTTCATTTCCTGAGATAAATAGTATTAATCATCTTGGGTTTTGCAGAAGGGGTTTTATTCTTGGAAATTATTTTCATATCAATTTAAACCAATTTTCGTCTTGAGTCAGATATAAAAGGCTAGGTAACCCTTCATTTCAGCTGCCTTCTCTCAAAATGTACAGGTTATTTGTATTTGTATTTCAACTTGGGATTTGTTCCTGAAAAGCCAATAATTGGATACTGGTGAAAATGTCTCAAATGAACTACAGAGCTAGGAAATCTCTCTTTCAGCCAAACCATCTCAGTTAAAGTTCTATGAACTAGCAATTCCTGTGGATCTTTTAAATTTTATCACATAAACTTCAGTGGTCAATACAAAGCCATCTCACTTATCAAAGTGATGTTTCTGCTATCCTGAAAGTAAAGTCAACTTCAGAAAAGCAAATTACTCCTGTTTTAACAGTCAGTGGGGTATGCATTTATCCATTGCCCTTTTCTCATATATTTAGCACATGTTTATTGAGGGCCTACTGTAGGCAAAGAACTTTGTTAAATCCTGTGGAGATATAAATGAATCAGGAACCCAGACCTAAAGCTCACAGTCTATGGGAACGACAGATCCCTTCTCTGCCATGGCAACCATTGTCCATACCCAACGTTTACACCAAAGAAAGTCCTTTGACCCTTGAAGCCACTTGAGTCCTCTTAATACCCCTGTGGTTTCTCCCTTGCCTGGACAGTAATTTCTAGTAAAGTCAGGCAGTTTCTTATAAGACAGTGCCACACTTATTTTAGGAGCCATTTATAAACCTGATATAATTCAGTATGGACAAACTTAAGTCCCTCAACATATGCCCCAAATCTGAACAATGTAGGTAGATGACAAAAAGATGTGTTTTTAAAGTGGCAAAATAAAAAATGGCCTGAGTCACACATGGATGGAAAGCTTGATGTGAGTCGGTGAATTCAGCTTAGGCCAATTCAAAGTGGAATATTCAGAATAAGCAGATAATGTTCCTCTCTTTTGCTGCACTAATCAGACCACACAGAATATTAAGTTCAGTTCTGGGCACAAGAAAGAAACATTGAAGGAGTTTTCCTATTAACTAGAAAACATAGTTCTGATACATACAAAATAAACAACGTGTAATAGTCATTTTGTAAAGGTGTTCAAGCTTTCTCCATGGATAAGGAGTTTGAGGGGGAGAAGATGTCCAGTCCCCCCGGCCAGTGTCATGGGTATGATATTCAGCTGGGCGACCGAGTCCTGCTCTTTTGCCACCACACATTTCCCCCTGATTTTGGCTAGCTGTCTCACAACTGAGTGGCCTTAGGGACAAGATGAAGCCCTGGGAAACACTGCAAATGCACAAAGAAAAAAATTTAACCCCAGTCTAGGAAATACCATTCATTATTGGGATTATTCAGAAGTGAGAACTTTTAACTCATCCCTTAACATGATCTTATTAAATAAATATTTGGGAAGAGAGGATGGCAGAGATAGAGAAGGGTGGAGGGAAAAGGGGAAAAAGAGGAAGAAAATGAGGAAAGTGTTTCTGAAATAATTTGTGATAATAAAAGTTGCTGACTGTGGGAATTTTTATTGCCGGAGAGTGAGAACATAGAAACAAAATGTCAGCTTGGCAGGAAGACTCCTTTTCCCAGTGGTTATACTGTGAAAAGAAGGTGGATTGCAGCATTTTGCAAACAGATCGAGTTAAATGAAACAAAAAATATAAATGACTGCTTGAAGAGAAAACTAATTTACCTCATGGGAGATTCAACACTGCGTCAGTGGATTCACTACTTACAAAAAGTGGTAAAAAGTATGTATTTTATTTTTATTTTGAAACTATAGTTGCCTTCAGAGGTTATTTTTATAGTAGAATTCTTTGCTTCCCTTTTCTGACGTTTATTATTTTTTAAAATTTGCCAAATATTTGGATTTGGGCTTTTAATAAAAAGTTAAATTTTATTTTTTTCATTCACAAATATTAACATTTTCTTCCTCTTTCTCTATGCTGATAATAAGTTCAAAATTTTTGTTAAGATTTTAATGCATCTGTTAAAGTTCCCTTCCTCCCACAGGCAGCAATGCTCTTAGAGTTAGAAGTGATCTTGGCTAGAATTTTACAAATACGTGCATTTAAAAATTATATCATTATTTTCCTTTTGTAAAAAGATTTATTGATTTTTTCCCCGTCAGCCTTAAAATGTTTTGATCATCATGGAGCTGGGATCTTTAAAACACATGTGCTTCTGGATGCTGAAAGACATATTTTGATTCAGTGGAAAAAACATGGTCATCCATTTATTACCAAAAATCTGTTCTCAGTGAAGGATGAAAATTATATCCCACGGGAAATTGACCAGGTAGCAGGAGACAATGACACAGCCATTGTCATCACTCTCGGTCAGCACTTCAGACCCTTCCCCATCAAAATCTTTATCCGTAGGGCCATCAATGTTCAAAAGGCCATTGAACGTCTATTCTTGCGAAGCCCAGAGACCAAGGTGATCCTGAAAACTGAAAACACCAGGGGGGTGTCTCAAAATGCAGAGATGTTTAGTGACTTTCATGGTTATATTCAGAATCTTACCATGAGGGATATTTTTGTGGATCTCAACGTGGGTATTATTGATGCCTGGGCCATGACTATTGCATATAACACTGATAATGCTCATCCACCTGATTATGTGATTGGAAATCAGATTGACATGTTCTTAAACTACATTTGCTAGAGGAAAGATACAAAAAAAGCCAGTACCAGCCATTCTCTATAGATGACCTCACTTATACTGCAAGGATAGTTTAATGAAATCCAAGGTAGGAGGAAACAAAATAAAAATAATTACTGTTAAAATATACGTAACATAAAAATTACCATTTAAACCATTTTAAGTGTACAATTCAGTGGCATTAATGACATTCACAATATTGTGCAACCACCATCTCGATCTATCCCCAGAATTTTTCATCATCCCAAACAGAAACTTTGCATCCATTGAACAATAATTCCCCTCCCCCCAGGCAACCACCATTCTACTTTCCGCCTTTATGAATTAAACCATCCTAGGTAGCTCATATAAGTGGAATTGTATAGTATTTGTCCTTTGTACTGGCTTATTCCACTTAGTATAATGTCTTTAAGGTTCGTCCATGTTGTAGCATATGTCAGAATTCCCTTCCTTTTTTAAAGCTGAATAATATTCCATTGCATTATATATATATCACATTTTGTTTATCCATTCATCTGTTGATGGACACTTGGGTTGTTTCCTTCTTTTGGATATTGTGAATAATGCTGCTATGAAGAGGAAACCAAATTTGAAGGATTGTTTCCAGTCCTGAGTATGATGACAGAACAGCAAAACATCATCATTCATAGTTTGATTTTAAGAAATGTAAGGCCTGGAAAGGAGCAGTCTAAATGATTCAAGTTTAGAGAAAATGTGAAATGTAGGAGAAAACTTAGTGAAATAATAGCAGTCTTTGTGCTTAAGATAATTATTTGAAATTTGGTAAACAGTTGTTCTCTAGATTTCAGTAAGAATCAAGGATCACAGTCTAAACCCACAAAATCATTGAGACAAACCAACTAGTATTATGTCAATGTACAGACCCTACAACACTGGTTCTTGCTGACCTTAAAAGTATGAGATGAGATCCCCTCCAGAGGACCTCAAATGACTTTATAAGCTTTGTCTCTAAACTGTCCTCTCAGAATAAAAGTATCCTCCATTTCCATTAATATACTTGAGGTCACAAGAGTGGAAATATTGTTACTCCAGGGTGATTTCTTTGTTTGGACTGTGTTTCTTAGGGAGAGGAAGTGAAATTATAGTACTGTAACATCAGTATAAAGGTCAATCCATACAGCTTAGGACCAGGCTCCTCTAAATAAGGGAACACACATTAGAAATCTTTTCTTTTGTTTCTAATTCTTCGCATAGGAAACTTTCAAAATAAATCTAATCGTTCTTCCAATCATTGCACTCTTAAATGCTTATATGACTTATCATTGTCCCACCAAAGTTACCTTAAGTTCGTTTAACCTAGTTCTGAGTTGATAGAGTTTCCAGTTTGGTTACCATTACTCTTCTCTGATTGCACTGAAGTGTGTCTGTGTCATTCCACAGCATGCCTTCTACACCATCTCTCTCCTCAACAAATTGAATGCTCTAATTTAAATGTGATCAATCAGCATCGAAAAATGAAGGTCTATTACTTCACTTGTTCTAAAGCTGAACTGTACAATATTATAGCCATTAGTCACATGTGGCTGTTTAAATTAAAATTAAATTAAATTAAAAATCATTTCCTTGGTTGCGCTAATCACATTTCATGTTCAGTAGCCACATGTGGCTAGTGACGCTGTACTGACAGCACAATATTTACTTTCATTTGTTTCTAGAGACTATTTTTAATGTTCTGTTGTAGTATTTGAATGTGTTTTTAATAATAAGGCCAATGATATATTGTAGTTTTTTACGGTGAGTAAAAAAATTATCAAATGTTGCTAAGTGTCAAACTCTTGACCTTAAAGCCATTTTCTTCTGGTTCAGTCTTTTAAAGAAATCCTGGTATCTATATAGTTCATAACGCTTTGGCCTTGAAGTGATAGCCTCAGATTATTGTAGATATTGACTATGTTGCTTGTGTATTTACAAGAATTGAGCAAGCCATTTGAAATGTAAAGATGTTCTTTACTGGTATTATCAAGCCTCTTTCAAAAGCCCATGTATGTACAAAGAATGAAACTAGAAATCAATAACAAAAGGAAAACAGGAAAATTCACAAATACATGGAAATTAAACAATGGACTCTTTTTTTTTTCAACATCTTTATTAGAGTATAATTGCTTTAGAATGGTGTGTCAGTTTCTGCTTTATAACAAAGTGAATCAGTTATACATATACTCCCCATATATATCCCCATATCTCTTCCCTCTTGCATCTCCCTCCCTCCCACCCTCCCTATCCCATGCCTCTAGGTGGTCACAAAGCACGGAGCTGATCTCCCTGTGCTATGCGGCTGCTTCCCACTAGCTATCTCTTTTACGTTTGGTAGTGTATATATGTCCATGCCACTCTCTCACTTTGTCCCAGCTTACCCTTCCCCCTCCCCGTATCCTCAAGTCCATTCTCTACGTCTGCGTCTTTATTCCTATCCACTGCAGATGTATTTGATGAAGTCTCATAAAAAATAATAAAAGTAAAAAATAATACCCAAGGGGCAAATAGATTACTGATTCTGTAAAATTTAATTATCAGAGATTTGTGGTTGTATTTTTTTCTACTTTCTTTTTTACTTAATAGCATAAAATCACCACATTCACAGATATTTGGAAAGAAGCTCTTCACTTTATGTCTAAAATTATTTTGAGTTGAAGTATTTGTCACTAATTTTTCCACTACATTTAATTTCAATAATCCACTCTCAAGCCTTTGAGTTATTTATTTGTGTAGTGAGAATCTAAAATTATATAATAGAAACCAATAAAATATAAATTTAACATAAACAAAAAATACTCTGAAATGATATAAAAATATGTTTACGAATCCCAAACTGCTCCATGTTAACTGAATACTAGTCAAAATTAAGTGACCAAACAGACCTTACGACTCATGCACCACCTTTGAGTAAGTGATTTTTATTAAGAATATTGAGAAATTTGGGGAAAATCGTAATTTTGCCTGATAATTATATCAAGTCTTTCATGGCTTTACTCCTCTTTATTAGACAAGACTTTTTTTTTAACGGGTGATAGAAATCAACCTCAAACTAGCCCAAGGAGGGGTAGGATAAAATGCATTTCATTTCAAATCTATGAAATATAAGTAAACAAAATATTTAAGTGTTTTTCTTTGAGAACTACTCAAACACCTCCTGACCCCTTGCTAAACTACCACAGGCCGCACTCTGAGAATTAGTGCTTTCTCCTACAAGGGTATTTTCAAAGTCAGCTCCTCCAAGAGCTTGGGTATCACAACTATCTGTGAAGCTTATAAAAGACATTGATTGACAGACTTCATTCTGACTAACCAAATAAGGCTTTTCCTGAGTGATGCTTAGAAGTCTCTATTTTTAAATAATAACTCTAACGTACCCATCTTGGCATCTGGCAATGGGATTAATTTAAGAATCACACCCTCTCCACTCTATTCCCTGAGGTCAAGCAACTTACACTTCTCCATTTGCCCTGTCTATATCCCTCCTCGGTTCTCATCTAAACCTATCACATGGCTGAGTCCTCACCACAGGATACTGTGGGAAGCAGCCCCCAAAAGAGGTAACTCATAATCCTTGTGGAAGTTTCATCAGCAGGTAGGACAAGGAAAAGCAGCCTTAGTGGGGCCTGATCACCAGGCAGTTTGTCTCTACCCTCACCTGCTCTGGATCCAATAAAACTAGTTGTCTATGCCTCCTCTTCTACTGCACTTCATGAAAAAAGGAATTTTGGTGCTCAACGAAGGTCACTCCATTTCCTACATATAAGTTACCCTAGGAATAGGGGAGGAGGGGTGATGAGGGATGAAATAAAAATGTTCTGAAATATAGGTGGGTATATGTTTCTTGTCTCTTCTATTCACCTCTGTCTTCATTATCTGGGTCTCGGATATATTACACAATATGTCCTTCCTGCAAAGTACAACCTGGGCAGAGAAATAAGTGAGTGGCACTTTTCAAGGATTTGGCCAGCATATATTGAGATGCAAGCTGACGGCTTCCTGGTGGCCAAGCAGGGAATGGTCAGTGCTGCTTCTATAGTCTTGAGCAATTCAGCTCTGACCCCCAAGCTGCAAATCTCACTAAGCCAAATGAGAGCTCTGTGATTGAAAGGATCTGCCCTACTCAGAAGGCCATTTGGTATCAGACCATTGTCACTAGGTTATACACTTAGGGAGGAGGTAGGTGGCGTTCCATACTTCAAGCAGTTGGTGAAAGTATTCCTTCCACCTGCAAAGAGCACTTTCTATAAGGAGAATGGAAATAAATAAATAGGTTCTGCCTTTTTGCATATCTGCTGCTAGTTTAGGAATCAGCAAATTGATGGTTGCCAGCCAAACCCAGCCTGCAGCCTGTATTTATACAGCCTGGGGGACAGGGGCTAAGTAGGGTTTTTGCCTTTTTAGGTTTGTAAAAATAGAACAAAGAAGAATATGTGACCCACAAAACCTAAGATAGTTACCATCTGGCCCTTTATGGAAAAATTTGCTGACCTTTGGCTTAGAGTCCTTTTAGACTGGTGTACCTGGTAACTTCCTGGCTGGCCCTCCTCTTAATTGGACTCTTCCTGGATCCACCATGAAGACCAACGGAGAGTCATTTCTGACCTAGTTCACATACTTGTCCTCCATCTACCAAATTCCACTGGTGTGCAAGTAAATGTTCAACAACCAGCAATCGGAACAAGAAAGCCCTGATTTGTAGCATCTGCCGGTTTCTGTGGTGTAAATATTCCCCTCCACGGCTGGTTTCAAGCTACCAGCATGATGTTACTGAACACAGAATTGGGAAGAAAGGCACACATCAGATCTCACTAGATGGTAGGAGCTGACTCCAGCAACCACTGCCCAATCCTGAGAGGTGTGAGGCATCTGGCGTACTGGAAAGAGAATCATTCCCTGGTTAAATATTCTTAAATTCAAATCCAGTCATCACTACTTAACTAGTTGGATGACCTTCAAAAATTCACTTAACGTCAACGAGCTTGTTTTTTCATGTGCAAATTTGAAATAATGCTACATTATTATCTCAGAGAGAAGGATTTGGGAAGAGTGAGAATAGGTACAAGCAAACATACCACACAGTGTTTGGGACACACCTTCCCCACTTTTCCTCCACTGGCCCCATAGTAGGGTGGAGGCTTTCTCTTCCCTCCTCCATCTTCTCTGCAGCTCACTCTGCTTAGGCCAGGACTGGATGGGAGTCCAGTGGATCCTCCTTCTGGGTCTGTTGTGGAGGTGTTTGGGCCCTGAGGTCTGAGAGAGTTGGCTGGGGCCTTATGATCAGGACAAGCACAAAACTTTGGGTGGGTTGTCCTGAGGATGTCCTTCAAAAGAGAAAATAGTCACTGGATTCCACTTTAAGGGCTGAGTTCCAGTCTTATTTTGCTCTGTATCTACCATGGCTGGCACAATTGCATGGAAATAGGAGCCATTCAATATATAATTGCTGGATGAGTGAATGAATGCTGATTGTATCTGCCAATAAATGAATGCAATCCTGATCAAATACTGATTAAGAGACTAGGCTGTGAACAGCCTGAATTTGAATCCCAGCTTTGTCCCTTACTAGCTCTGTATCTTTGGACAACTTACTTAACCTCTCTGGACTTCAGTTTCACCATCTATAAAACAGATAATAGTATCTACTTTCAAGAATTGATTTAAAGTATTTACTAAAATAAGTCTGGAACAATATAAGTACTCAACAATGTAAGCTATTATTATCTTTCTCATCAAAGTCAATGTTAACAACTAACACTCATTGACACCCACTATGCCTCATGCTCTTCTTTTAATCTATTTGTCGGTTCATCATTTCAAGGAAAGGAAGCCACAGTATAATAGTACCACTCTAATACGTCAAGATGCCTAATTTTAATAGAAGAGATTCATCATAGCCAAATATTTCTATTCTTTTGGTCTCTCATGCTCATCCGATTGAAGAAGCAAAGGCTGTGATGAAATCAAAACAAGTCTGAATAATAGCAGCTAAAGATGTTAAATCCTGATACCCACTCTTGCCTCTGGAATGTTCTCTGCCTCACAGACATGTCTGCTCCTATCTCATCTATGTCACTGTTCTTAATTCTTAGACTTTATACCTTGGGTAAGATATAGGAGAGATAATGGTTAAGAAACAGAATGTTTTTCTGTAAATATTATGATATGGTCATTTTGATGCTTTGTGGAAGCGGTAGTATGGGGTAGCATTCGACTTTTAGCCTTTATTTCTCCCAGTAACTAATGTGAGAAATGAATCTTCTCCCAGGATGGCCAGCCTTCACCCCACCCCTGGACATAGTCTCATTCCTGACCCGTAGTCCAAATATTTTACTAGTGCCAACTTTATTGTAGGCAACTTGCTGTTAAATCCTGCAATTAATCTTTGGCTTTATAATTAAGTGACTGGATTTAGATTTTGGCTTAAATTTGTGGCTTTCTTGCTTTTGAGTTGGGCTGTACCTTGTGTAACAACTGGCACTATAAAATACCCAATGTCTTGAACCACTTTGGCTTAGGACAATTGCCTTGCTCCCTTAGCAAAACAGTAGACAATATTCTGGGAAATGTGGCATAATTCTTCAAATTTTCATCCATAAAAATAGAAGAAATAATCCTTATTGATGTCACTAGTGGAAAAAATATAACAGAAATCAAAGGCCATTTCAAAACTAAGAAATGAATCAAGAGTCAGACATGGAATAAAGTAAGGGCAAGGTAATTCTCAGAGTTGGGACTTGCAGATGGGTTACAGGTGATGGATGAATTTGGTAGCAATTTTACTCATACATAAAAGCTTTTGAAAGAACCAAGCTAGTCTGCCTCTGTTTCTTTCTTTCTCTCTCCCTCTCCCTCACCCCTTTCCTCCCTCCCTCTCCCCTTTCTTTCTCTGTTTCTCTCTTTTCGTCTCTGTCTCTCTGACTCTCTCTCTCCTCCCTTTTGGTGGACAGGGATATGTAAATGTCAAAATGTAGCCTAAAAACAACTTTTAAAAATTTCATCTACATTCTAAAAATGGTCCTGAGGTTATTTGTGTTTGCTTTTTGATTTACTTATATCCAATACTTTTCCATCCCTGCAATGTCTAACTGACATTTCTTAACAGTTTTTTTCCTAGTCCCCTACACTCAATATCACACACTATTCTTTTTACATTGGAAGGTAATTCTGAGTTCACCTCTCTCCTGATTTTTTTTTCAGGCTTCTAGCAGCCATGAATAAAGTTTCACATGTAATACTTAACTCTTTTTATAAACAGACATTGTAGAATAAAAACTGAGGTCCCCTTCCATTTAGGGGTCCGAAAAGGAATTCAAGGGGCTCTCAGTGGTCAAATATGGGGCAATGTGAACTCCGAAAAGAATGA
Organism: Eschrichtius robustus; assembly: GCF_028021215.1. Taxonomy (NCBI): domain Eukaryota; kingdom Metazoa; phylum Chordata; class Mammalia; order Artiodactyla; family Eschrichtiidae; genus Eschrichtius; species Eschrichtius robustus. The sequence goes on along the minus strand of NC_090834.1, from coordinate 17,876,381 downwards.
CTGCAATTGTTTGAAGCACGTTGAATATATCAAAGTCTCCGAGTTTATGAGAGAGTGGGAGAGGGAGTGAGAGAGAGAAGAAATCTCATTTATCATCATTGGAGGTAGGAAGTACAGAAATACCTTACTCTAAATGTTGATAATTAAAGTTAAAGAATTCGCATTCATCTTGCTTTTCCTGTGTGAATTATATTCAGGGAAATCAAAGAGCTTGAACTGAAGAAGGAAAGTTCTACTTACCAGAATTGTTCCAGGGAATAAATGTGGAAAGAATTAGAAAATCACCAGCTTTTAAGCTCTTAATGAATTTGTCTATTTAGATAATAATTATTAATAGATGCTAAAGTAATTACAGATATTCACAAAGCGCCCAAACATTGCCCTACAAATTACTTACTGGCTGTAAGGGGAAAGTGCATCTACACAATGGGGAAGTCAGCCTGCCACCACCCAAACCCACTCAGCATCACTACAAGCGGGACAGTAGGCAACTACATGCCTTCTGAACACTTCATGCAACATAAAGTGTTTTTGTCCAAAATGTTGAACCAGAATCTAATTGAGCCTTCAGATCTATTTCTAGTTTATAGGAAACCTAGAAGGGTAATGGAACAAATTAACTAACACCTTGGGGAAGCAATAAGAAAATTCAGAAGATGGGTTATTCTGCAGAACAACTGCCTCATTTTTCAACAAGTCAATGTCAAAAAAACAAAGGAAGTTGTGAGATAACTGTTCTAGACTAAAAGAGATTTAAGAAGTAGAATGGTGGTTGCCAGGGGTGGGGGGTGGAGCAACGTGAAGTTGTCCAGTGGGTATAAAGTTTCAGTTGCACCAGATGGATAAATTCCAGAGAACTTCTGTACAATATCATGCCTATAGTTAATCCTACAACGTGCAGTTAAAAAATTAAGAGAGTAGATCTCATGTTAACACACACACACACACACACAAACACAAACTAAACAAAAATAACCAATTTGCTCAAGGAAACTTTTAGAGGTGATGGATATGTTTATTACATTGATTGTGGTGATGGCTTCATGAGTGTTACACATTTTGTTCCAGATAAATTTATAAAGTCTAGTTGAAACAACCCCCATCATACTCTGATCTAATTCACTCTGACTTGTTTTTTACAGATGACTTGTTTTTCTGCTTAGTTGCATAGCCACACCTGGTATTTTTCTCTTTTAAGGACACTCCCCTTTACACTCCCTTCTTTGTAAGCATTCTTCATTCCAGAGAGAAGATCACAGTTCGATAACCTTGAGAACCACAGAAGCCCATCACAAGACCAGTCCTGATGGTCTCCAGATGATCTCTGGATGGAAGGAATGCAGGCTCTGCACGTACCCTGATCCTAATCAACAACCCTGCTCCCTGAACCATTACTATAACACTCCTCAAAACATCCCCCTTCCCCGGGCTGGGACACACAGTTTTGAGTGCATTATCTTGCTGTGGCCCCCCTTTGCCTGGCAAAGCAATAAAGCTATTCCTTTCTGCTTCACCCAAAACTTTGTCTCTGAGATTCAATTTGTTGCTGGTGTACAGAGGCCAGAATTTGGCCACAATATGCCCAAGCTAAAATTGTGCACATTAAATATGTACAGATTTTATATATCAATTATACATCAATAAAACTGTTTAAAGAAAGAAAGACTTAAGAGATGTAAGATCCAATTATTAAAATGTATGATTATTTATTGAATCCTGGTATGAACTTGTAAAAGATGTTTTGGGGACAACTGGAGAATTTTGAATATGAACAGGATACTTGATAGAACTAAGATAATACTGTAAATCTTGTTGGGAATGATAATGGCATTGACCTTAAGTGAGAAATGCCATGTTTTAAAAAGGAGAGGCGTACATACACATTTGGAAATTAAGTTTCATTTGTCTGACATTTACTTTAAAATACCTTTGCCAAAACAAAACAAGTGGAAAATAAATGGGACAAAACTAAATAAATGGAAAAAGATACAATGATAGTAAAATAGTAATGATAGTAAAATTCGAATCATTGTTAAAACCAGATGATAGGTATCTGAGGATTAATTATATTAGTCCATTCTACCTATTTATATAAATGTTTGAAAATGTTCAATAAAAAGTGAAAAAGAAGATGAGGGTCCATAATCCCTTTGTTACAAGGAAATGGATGAAGCCACATCCATCATTGCTTTTCTCATGGTGAGTTGAAATCCACAATAAGGGTAGTAAATCTGGCAGAATTTCCAATGAAACTGCTGTGATTATAGGTACGTATAGTCATTAGTGTAACTGAGATGTTCAGGCTTCATTTATCTGTGACAAAAATTACACGTCACAAATCCTATTTTTAAAAAATTTGAAATAAAGATATATATAAATATATAACACACATATACGTTAAAAGCAAGGCTAAGTACAATAGAATAGTAGCACATGGAATACCACGCCCTCCAAAGAGTTAATTATTTCTGTTTTAGGTTGGCAGGTGTTATACCATAAATTTAAGTTCATACTTCTTATTGATTATACTGACATTAGATGGAATTCATTGAGTCGTCATTGGGAAAGATGAGGAATCTAGGTCACTTCCAGCTTCTTTCTTCCACTGTAAGATTTCTTCCTTATATTACTACTTTTAGTGCTTCTGTGGATTGGTTTTTTTTATTATGTTAGATAATACAGTCAAACCTCTATTTCATGTTAGATCACCTGTAGTCAGTATGTCTTCACTGCCAGCAGCTATGATAAATAATAATACGCCACTACTTCTTCCTTCCTTTCACCTCTCTCCCAACCCAACCAAAGAAATGGCAGAAATAATATTTTTAATGAAGAAATTAATAACAATTTTAGGAAACAAGGAAGAGAACCAATAGCAGATGGAAAAATTTTGAGCATTTTCTGAAAGTCAGAAAACAATGTCACTCCTCAGGGGTATGGGAAGCAGCAGCGTAGTGCAGGAGAAGGTTGGGTGCCATGGACCCTGGGGGGCGTGGGAGCTGTTTGGTTGTGCCTTTGTTCTTCTCCACATTGCTTTGGGTGGACTTTTGCCCATTCTGTCGTCACTATAGGTCCCTGGTATGAGTCAGAGGTGGCAGCGCCCATCAGAACCATTGGATCCACTTGGTCAGGGAAAGTGTTCAGAAGAGTTACACACAGTTTCTTCCTCCCCAGGCCTGGTGGAGGGCCTGCAGAGTGACTGCATCCAGGCTCATGTGACCACCTGACCCAGGGCTCAGCCTGCTTCTGGTGGCTGTGGTTGCTGGTGGTCTTGGGCCACAGCGTGCGTGTCACGTGTCTCCTCTCAAGCAGTTTCCTGGCCTCGTTCCTTGGCTGAGAACCTCTCAAGACAAGTAAGCTGTGGCCCCGGCCCTCTCTGATGCCATCCCCCGCCCCAGGTCCTTCTGGAAGCCCTATACTTCTCATTGGTACCCAAGTGGCTCTCCCCTAATGAAGGTGACGCACTGGAGACAGCCTGGCTGTGACAGCCATGAGCGAACCTGTGCCCCATGTCTGACCCCCCTTGCCTTTGCACTGTTCCTGACAAAGGAGGAAGCCTGCAAGGTCAAGTGGCTGCCCAGGATGCCCAGGGTGAGTTCAGGCCATGGGGGGCCTGGGGAGTTGACTGCGTACCTACCACTTATGAGAGATGTTTAGTATTGATATTATTTCTCTTCCCATTATCACCCCTGAGGGAGGTAGTCAGATCATCCCATTTTACTGATGAGAAAACTGACACAGAAGGAGGTTAAATAATCTGCCCCAAATCACATCAATGATCAGTAGCTTGGACCAGATTTGAGAGGTCTGACTTTAGAGTGTTTTCCTTTAACGACTGTATTTCCTGCCCATGAATAGAATTAGGATAGAGGATTAAGTAGAAAAGAGAAAGTCATGCCAAAAGAAAAAGGAAATAGAGGGTACAAAATAATGGTATCCCGGAAATGTGAGCAGCATAGAGGAAGAGAGAAGAGGAAAAGTTTGGCTAGAAGGAGGTAGTATTAAAAAGAGGAGGAGATAGGAAGGAAGTGGAAAGAAAGTCTGCAGTTTCAACCCTTGTTTATATATTGTACCTGGAAGATCCCTGTTCTTGCATTTATCAGCAAAACTTCTATTTAAGCTTAATTTTCCTGTATAGTTTAAGGAGTTCTGTTTATGAGACAACACATCATTCCCTAACCTTTACAGAAAATTTGCAATTTATTTAAGAATCGCAAGGAGGAAAGGAAGGAAAGAAGGAAGTGAGAAAAGAAGGGAGGGAGAGAAAAAAAGGAAAGAAAGCATGGAAGGAAGGGGAGAGGGAGGGAAGGATTACTAATTTTTGAAATCCCAAAGTGTGGAAAGCATAGAGTTGGAAAAGTGTTATCAAAAACACAGTAATAAATGATCCATTTGGGCAGGAAGAGGGAGAACAATTCAAGGTTACGTCATATGGCAAGATTTCCTGAGGGCTTCAGAAGGAAAGAGTCTCACAATGGATTTCGTACGCAGTTATTAATTCCCCTGGGCATGTACCAGCTGTATCTCCAAATCTGAGTTATCTTCATAAGGAGATGATTTACTTTGGCCTGCCCAGAGAGATTGCCATGAAACTGGATTGAAACATCTAATGTAGTGAGTGAGCAAATATTTCCTAGCTTTACAAAGTCTTTGGGGGGCAAGGAAGGGGTCACAAAAATGATCCAGGCAACTAGTACAAACATCAGTATGGAAAATAATGTATGTTTCCTTCCAGTGTACAATAAATGGTATGAATCTTATTATAAGTAAATATGAAAGAAATTTCATGCACAATCACAAACCACATGACACCCCTTGGTGCTGACACTGCCCCTTTCCACTAGATCTCTTGTGCTCAGAACCCTCTCCTGACTGGTTCCAAGTTCTTCCCAGTTCTTCCCAGCTGTCCTCTCTTTGTAGCTCAAAATTTATCAACAATGCTTTCTATAGAAGGGGAAAATCAGAAACGAAGACACTTCCTAAATTTCCTCTAGAAAAATAAAATGTCAAACTGGTTGGAGACAACATACACAATCCTAAGGAGGAGAGACCATTATTATTATCTCCATTGGACAGATGAGGAGCCTAAAATTCAAAGAGGATAAATAAAATAGTCAAGGTCACATGAAGGGCAAACCAGTAACCTGAGATTTAATCCCAGATCTGTACAATTCCTAACTCAGATCCTAACCATAACACCGTACTGCTTCTCATGCCATTATGACAGCCCACCTCCCAGTCTGACTCTCAACCTTGAGTCAACTGCAGAGCGGAAGTCTCTTTCCCCTTATCCCACCAGAGTGCATGACACCATACAGCTTCAACATGTTGACATTGAAAATATTCCATTCACTTCTGCTTGTAATGTTATAGCCAACAGCTAGGGTCTATCTTTGCATTCTTTTTCCACCATCTTTTTCCTACCACTCGACCAGTCTTTTGCCATACAAAGGCCTTTGAAGTCCAAATGTTACCTGGCTACACCAAATGAAGAGACTTGCATACCCTGTTACCATATTTAAGTACCTCTGAACTTTCTACTAGCCCAAGCAAGAACTTCATAATCCTCCATTGCACTACCTCTGAATAAAAAGTCTTCCCATCCGTTTCTGAACATCCCCAGATGGGTGCCTCGTGTGTGCCTATGAACCATCTGCTGGTCTTTTCTGTGTTTGCCTCCTCCACCCCTCTCTGTTTTGGTTCATGCCCGCTGACAAGCAATGCTTGCAAAGCTACTTGAAGGAGCATCATTGGGACTTCCATGGCTTTATTTTACACTCTGGGTAATGTTGCCTTCAGAAACTGTCTCCTCCTAATGCTAATAAAGCTAGTGATCCTTGGCTTGCCGCAGTTGTGCTAGATTTCAGGTTACAGGTCAGGAGAATACCCTAAAACTCTATGCTACACTTTTGCACTGGGGTCCTGTAACAGCATTGTTTGTGCCATAGCTCACAAAAGTATATTGTCTACACTAACAACATCTGAGGTCTAGCTCAGCCAGCCAAAATTCCTTACTGCATGTTATTAAATCATTCAATCATAGGACTCAGAGTTAAAGGGGATGGTGAAGAGCTTCTGTGTTAACCTTGTACATGGTGCCAAACTCCCATTTGAATCAGTGGTTTTCAAACTTTAATGTGTATCAGAATCACCTGGAAAGCTTGTTAAGTCACAAGTGTTTCTTGCAGTGTGTACCGACAACAAATTTTCTTAGCTTATTTTACCTGAATATGCTTTATTTTACCTTCATTCCTGAAGAATATCTTTTGCTTGGTAGAGAATTCTGTGTTGACGGTTGTTATTCATAAGCATTTTAAAGATGTTGTTCCTCTGTTTACTGGCCTCTGTTATATCCAATAAGAAGTCAGCTATCATTTGAGTCATTATTCACTTTTTATGTATTGTGTCAGTTTCCTCTGTCTACTTTCAAGATGTTCTCTTTATCTTTAGTTTTCAGCAGTTTATCTCTAATGTGCTTAGGAGTGGTTTTCTTCAAATCCATCCTGCCTGGGGCTCTATGAAGTACTTGAATCTGTAAGTTTATTTCTTTTTCTAAGCTTAGGACATTTTGGGTTGTGATTTCTTTACCACCCCCCCCCCCCCCCCCGCCCTTATTTTCTTTATTCACTCTCTCCTTTCCTTATGGGACTTGTTACAATAAAAAACAAATGGAGACCAGCCTTGAAAATTCCCTGAGCAGACAAAACTACTTTAGTCATACAAGCAAAGTTTAATTTAGCTTACTTTACAAGAATAACTTGACCTAGGTCATTTCTTGTTTATGACTCTGGAAATCATAAGCAAAACTTAAACTGTTGATATAAGGTAACCACTGACCAATTCCCTATCATTTAAGAAAATTCTAATGTTATAATTAATCACTGTGAAGAATAAACAGTCACTGTCTCCTTACCCTGGAGCCTCTTTCCATGTTTGATTTGAGTGCTCCAGGTTCACAAACTGCCTTTTTGCTGTGTACATAATCAACTTTTACTAATTACTACTTTGGTGATTCATTGGTTTTACCTTGGCTGTTTCTGAACTTTTGACAGATTCCAACTGCATCTATGTTAAACTTTATGATGTTGTCCCTGAGTCTTGGTTCATCTAAAAAAATTTTTTAATGTACTGGATAACTATTGATTTATCTTTAAGCTCACTGACTTTCCTCTATAATCATCATCCTGCTTTTGAGTACATCAGTGACTTTTTAAACAAATCTTAGTTCTAAAATTTACATTAAAAAAATTAGTGTCTATTTCTCTGCTAGTATTTCCTATGTTTTTATGTATTGCAAGAATATTTTTCTTCATGTCATTGAGAATAGTTTAAAATCTGCTAATTCCAACATCTGGGTCATCTTAGGGTTAGTCTCCACTGAATGTTTTTTTTCCTCCTGAAAATGGGTCACATTTTCCTGTTCTTTCATGAATAGAAATGTCTGGGATTGAATTCTAGATATTGTCAATATTATGTTGTAAAGACCATGGATTCTGTTATATTCCTCTGATAAGTATTGTTTATTTATTCTTATTGTTTTAGCACCCAGTTGCCTTGGTTGGACTCACAGTGCAAACCTGTTCCTTGGGAAGCAGTTCAAATCTCAGTTCAGTTCTTTATCCTTCGCTAAGCAGCTTGGAATCTGCCCTGCACATGCATGGTCTGGGGACAGCCAGAGATTTGTTTAAAGACTGTACACAGCATTTGGGGATATCTCCCTCTATCTCTCCCATTTCTAGGGTTCTCCTCTCACTTTCCAGTTTCTTACTGTTGGCTCTCTTTCCTGGCTCTTCAAGTCAGAAAAGTGGAAGACTTGCTTTAGGAGTTTTAGATGTCCTGTATAATACAGTCTAAAATTTTCCTTAGGCTCAAAGCTGTGAAGACAAGAAACACACCAGTACTGTTCTTGTTTTTCAAATATCAACCCCTTTCCAGAATCTGCCTACTTTTAGTTTCTCTTCCTTCCACGCTAGATTTTATAATAGTTATTTGTGTGAAAATCTGCTCATTATAAGCTTACTTAGCCATACTAGAACTAGAATCTCCTCTAGTGATTTGAAAGGTATGCATTCTATTTCTCATTTTAATATTAACACTAAAAATGTTAATATACCTTTAATTTTTATTTAGGCGTTAATATCTAGAGTTAATCAGTATCTATGGCTTGCCAAAACCAGAACAAACACCAAGAACCTTAGCAGGGCTTGTTCCTATCTTCTTTCCTTCAGCATCATCTATATTGAGATCATCTGGGATTCTCAATATAGATTATTAACCTTTTACATTTAGGCTTCTTTAGTTTCTTTGCTTGCCCTTGCTTCTTATGACCTGTGTCTTCTCTGAATTCATTTATTTCTCCTTTTGGAGTATATCCTCTAATAATTCTTTCCGAGTATGAAGTTGGTAACCTTTTTGATTTAGTTTTATTTTAATTTTTAAATTAAAATTATATAGGTACATAGATTAATGGCATTTGTCTGACAAAGCTTGTAATGCATAAGAGCAATTCCCTACATCCTTACTCCTTAAGTTCTGCTTTCTAGACTTATTATCTATTTTTGATATATTCATTAGCTTATTATATAAGGAGATAAGTGTTCATTTCTCTTACCCTACTGCCCTCCTGTACACACACACACACACACACACATCTTTCCCCTTCTCTTCCTCCCAGAAGACTATGATTTTGATTAATTACTCAGGATTTCATATTACTGGGTTTATTAGTTTCCTATTACTGCTGTAACAGATTACCACAAACTAGTGGCGTAAATGAACACAAATTTATTACCTTACATCGTGTAGGTCAGAAGTAAAATATCAGTCTCACTGGAGTAAAGTGAAGGTGTTAACAGGGCTGGTTCCTTCTGGAAGCTCCTTGTGTTTTCCAGCTTCTAGAGACCACCTGCATTCCTTAGCTCATGGTCCCTTCCTTCATTTTCCAGACCAGCAGTGTAACATCTTTAAATCTCTCTGACTCTTTGACCTTTGCTTTAGTTGCCCATCATTTTCTCTCATGCCAACCCTCCTGCCTCCCTCTTATAAGGATCCTTTTGATTACTTTGGGCTCACTTGGAAAATCTCCCTTTTTAAGATCCTTAACTCAACCACATCTATAAGTCCCTTTACAGTGTAAGTTAATATATTCACAGGTTCCAGGGATTAAGGTGTGGCCATCTGGGGCAGGGGCTTGGCATAATTTTGCCTGCCATACTAGGATTATATAAATCTTTCTAGAAATGAATCACATGGTATACTATGATTAAATTTTCATTACTTACATAATTTATTTTGATGTTGATAATTATCTTTTGTTGTTTGCTTAATTTTCTGTGTACTTATACATTTTTCCCTATACTCTATGTTAGAATAATAAAACTCTATTTAATATGTCAGACACTTTGGGTAAACTACTAGTTCCTGTGATGGTTAATTTTGTGTCAGCTTGGCTAGGCCACAGGACCCAGGTATTTGGTCAAACATTATTCTAGATGTTTTTGTAATATTTTTAACATGAAATTACCATTAAATCAGTAGACTCTGATTAAAGCAGATTACCCTTCATAATATGGGTGGGCTTCATCCAATTATTTGAAGGCCTTAATAGAAAAAGACTGACCTTTCCTCAAGAAGTGGGAATTTTCCCAGCAGACTGCCTTTGGCCTCAAACTGCAACTCTTCCCTGGGTCTCCAGCCTGACAGCCTACCCTGCAGATTTTGGATGTTCCGAGCCTGCACAATCTTGTGAGCCAATAAATCTCTCTCTCTTTCTCTCTCTCTGGCTATATACACATCCTCTTGGTTCTGTTTCTCTGGAGAATCCTGACTAATACAGATTCTTGTATTGACAGTGGTCCTAGAGGAACAGAATCTTAAGGAGGAGTTTTCTGAATTGGTTCTGGGGTATCTGGAATTGGTTCTCTGATCTGATTAGATTTAAAGACACTAATGACTCTATTTCCAGTAATAAAGAATGATGTCTTTTTAAGAGGAGACTAGGACGCAGGTTGGTACAGAGGTAAAACCATTTGAAGAGTCACAGAGAAGACGACCATCTACCAGCCAAGCACAGAGGCCTTGGAGGAAACCAACTTTGCCAACATTTTGACCTTGGACATCTAGCCTCCAGAATTTTGAGAAATAAATTTCTACTGTTTAAGCCACCCATCAATTAGGTCTTTACAGCAATTCTGTAGTATTATTTCTTCATTCCTCATTTTTTAGCCTGTTCTTATCTAATTGATATAATATTCTGTCCTGTTCCTCTGAGAATATTACCTTGACTTAAAAAAATGTTCTGTTCCTTTAATTATCTTCTTGAGTGTCCTGTTTGTTGAGTTTGGTGCTGTTTTATGTAGTGAATTTCCAGAATGTTAGGTGCTTCTTGCTGCATACTCATCTTGTATGAGAGTTTCCCTATTCTAATTTCAGTGGATGCTAATTTTGGGGGTGAACAATGCTGCCTTAAGTGATTGTGGTACTGAAACAGTAGGCTATATTTCAAGGAGGTAGAAATATTTATTTGGGGGGCATGGGTTTCCTGCTTCTTCCTGGGTGCTGCAAGTAGCCTAATATGTTGTCCTTCCTCTCTTGCCCAGGTACCCATATTCATAGTTTTAGCCCAGAGGCTAATGTTCTGTTGGCTGTTCCTTGGTATAAATGGACATGGGATATCGTTGTCCTATGGGGTCAACTCATCTGGACATTCAAAATATATTTCTTTAATCACCTAGATGTTTCGCCAGGGATCCTTCCTGACACCCGCGTCTACACCTTCAACTTGAAGTATTGATACTTCCAAAGTCATTGCCACCTTTCCTAAGAGTCCTCTTATATGTTTTGGACAATGATTTCTTCTGTTGATCCAACCCCATGTGTATATTCTATTTTTCATGGATTCCTCATGACCACTGGTATACATTTTTGTTTTATAGTGTGTTTATGAATTTATTCCTTTAAACAATATCTTTTATGCCATTTTTAAGGATTTAGGTCAGGAAGTGGAGACAGGAGTTTGTGGTTAATTCATTCTCCAATTTTTTGTCTTTTGCTATGCTCTGGAATAGTTTAAGTAGCACCAGAATTATTTGTTATTTTAAGTCGTGATAGAACGTATCTTAAAGAAACCCCCTGGACCTGAATTAGTGGCAGAGTTTTGACTACCTATGATAATTCTTATCTTGGTCAATTTTGATCATTTGTATTTTTTTAAAAAAACCCATCTTTTCACATAGATCTTTTACTCTGATACAAATTTGACATAGTAAATTCTTATTATAACTTTAAAACTCCCCTATGTATCTACAGATATGTCTTCCAAATACTGCTTACTTGTGTAATGAGCAACCTTTAGGGCAGAGCTGATTCATCTTGTTTCCTCCACAGTGTGCGAGCACAGGGCTTTATATATTTGTTTAGTTTTCTTTTTAATCCCTTTCAAAATGCTCATTGTACTGACATTGGTCATGGTTCAGGGGACCAAGACTTTGGCCAACGCCAGATGTGTGGCTAATAATTCACTTTCCTATACACTGCTCATCTTTAAAGCTATGGCTGTCTGTAGGAAGTAATGAAAGTTAGCATGATCTTCAATTTGCTTCATTTCACAATTACATCATCTCTCGAATATGTTATTTGTACACTCATAGGGTTGCTAAGACTCTTCAGCTCCTCTTGGATACACGCTCCAGGAAAAATAAGCACATGTCCCTGTGTGATTCAATGGTCGCTTCTCTGAAGTATAGCAGGGAGTTTTGCATGTCTCATCCTCCTGTGGTGTTTGGGAAGTTTTTTCTTTTCTTGGCATTTCTAAAAGCATGGTATAGTTTTTCTTTTTTGTTTTTTAGCATATTCAGAATCATCTTCTACAAAAGAGCCTCAACTCTATATTTATAAGAATATAAAGGTTTCTCTTTTTTTACCTCTGATGTTTGGGATCTTTCCAAATCCACTTCTTATGAGTCGTTTCCTTCTACCACTGTATTTTTACAAAAGGATTTGTTATATCTTATGTGAGAATTTTTCTTCCTCACTGATAAGCCAGGTTTGTAGCCCAAATCTACGAGTTTCTAGCTTTGTGAATGTAGGCAAACCCACTTAACTTCTCTGACCACAGTTTCCTCGTTAGAAAAATGGAGGAGTTAAAATTATGTCCATCTCGTAGGATTGTTGTGAAGACAAAATGAGATAATGAACGCACATTGCTTAGCGTGGCACACAGAAATCGATAAACATTAGGTGGTACTGTCAGTCATAATCATCATCGTTGTTGCCATTTATATGTCAGTTGCTTTCCTCTGATATCAAGCAGAAACTCCAGCTTAAACTTGCAAGAGGTATCTGGAGTGATCACCTGCAACAGGAAGGTAACCATGGCACACTGTCTTACAGGCCTTTGTTACAAGTATCTGTCTCTCTGAATTTGAGCTTTATCTAAGTGGTCCTATGTGGGCACCATCTGTGTCTGTTTGTGGTGTTCCTGGAAAGCGTGCTTCTAAAACCTGCTGCTTCCCTTCTCTCTCTGGAAGTGATAAACTGCCAACCTCTGAGTGCTAGCAATTTGCAAGGTATTGATTGCCCTGACTCCTGCACTCCCTCCTAGAACACACATACACATGGTAAAACTTGTTTCTTCCTTTACACAATTGGATTTCTCTTATTTTCTGTGTTCTGACAATAGTCCGATTTCGATCTTCGCCCCAGAATTTTAGTGCTGTGTTTTCCTTTTAAACCAGTTCTTTCAGCACTGATATCGGCCAAGGCCCCAAACTTATCTCTGCTGGTATCAGTAATATCCCGATCCTATCTCCACCAACATCAGTTAATGCTCAAACCCATCTTCACCAATGTCAGCTAATGCTTCAAATCCCTTTCCGCACGGATTGGGTGGAGGTGGGTTTGGGGCATTAGCTGATATCAATGCTGGAAGAATGTTTTTTTTTTTTTTTTTCCACACACACACACTGTATTTTATTTTTACAAGAGATAAATAGACTGACACCAAGCATTGTACATGGATGACCACAACAAAAGCAACGATGATTGCACTTACCAAACATGAAACACACTCATACTATGTCATAATATTGACATTCAGTCCAGTAATCCTCCACTGTAACAGCTCCTTTACTTTGCAGTGAAAATTGATTTGTATATTCTTTGCCTCTGAGTCCTTGTGGGATTTTTTTTTTTTTTAAATTCAGACAGAAAGTCACAAAAATTATACTCATCCTCATCAGTTCACTCAGTCCCATGTAATTAATTTTTTTTTTTTCATCTTGATCTTTTGTTAGCCCTTTTATGAGTTCATCAGTTTTTCATTAGAGTTCTGAAAATGCTTATTCATTCAGTTCAGCAGTACAGTCAGTTACCAGAAACCTGTACTTGTCAGAGTCTTTTCCATGAATTTCTTGAAGATGGAACCCTTTTATAGGAACATATTTGCAAAATCATCAGAGTACACCCAGAACTGTCTGTAAATGACAAAAGACTTAAAAATGACCACGGTTAAAGATTTGATGAAAGTTCATAATAATGCAGTTGACAAGAAAATTAATTATTTCTGAGATATACATTTTAAAGTAATAACTAGGATTATTACTTATAACATTATACCAGAACATATAAGATTTTTAGAAATTTCATGTAATGTCTGAAACATTTATATTAACATATTTCCATACATATTTCCATACAAATATAAGATTTTTAGAAATTTCATGTAATGTCTGAAACATTTATATTAACATATTTCCATACAAATAACCCAATGAAAGTTTAGTATTAGTTGTTTTGTTTGTTTTTTTATACTACAGGTTCTTATTAGGCATCAATTTTATACACATCGCTGTATACATGTCAATCCCAATCGCCCAATTCAGCACACCACCATCCCCACCTCACCGCAGTTTTCCCCCCTTGGTGTCCATATGTCCATTCTCTACATCTGTGTCTCAACTTCTGCCCTGCAAACCGGCTCATCTGTACCATTTTTCTAGGTTTCACATACGTGCATTAATATACGATATTTGTTTTTCTCTTTCTGACTTACTTCACTCTGTATGACAGTCTCTAGATCCATCCGCTTCTCAACAAATGACTCAATTTCGTTCCTTTTTATGGCTGAGTAATATTCCATTGTATATATGTACCACATCTTCTTTATCCATTCGTCTGTTGATGGGCATTTAGGTTGCTTCCATGACCTGGCTATTGTAAATAGTGCTGCAATGAACATTCGGGTGCATGTGTCTTTTTGAATTACGGTTTTCTCTGGGTATATGCCCAGTAGTGGGATTGCTGGGTCATATGGTAATTCTATTTTTAGTTTTTTAAGGAACCTCCATATTGTTCTCCATAGTGGCTGTATCAATTTACATTCCCACCAACAGTGCAAGAGGGTTCCCTTTTCTCCACACCCTCTCCAGCATTTGTTGTTTGTAGATTTTCTGATGATGCCCATTCTAACTGGTGTGAGGTGATACCTCATTGTAGTTTTGATTTGCATTTCTCTAATAATTAGTGATGTTGAGCATCTTTTCATGTGCTTCGTGGCCATCTGTATGTCTTCTTTGGAGAAATGTCTATTTAGGTCTTCTGCCCATTTTTGGATTGGGGTGTTTGTTTCTTTGATACTGAGCTGAATGAGCTGTTTATATATTTTGGAGATTAATCCTTTGTCTGTTGATTCATTTGCAAATATTTTCTCCCATTCTGAGGGTTGTCTTTTCGTCTTGTTTATGGTTTCCTTTGCTGTGCAAAAGCTTTGAAGTTTCATTAGGTCCCACTTGTTTATTTTTGTTTTTATTTCCATTACTCTAGGAGGTGGATCAAAAAAGATCTTGCTGTGATTTATGTCAAAGAGTGTTCTTCCTATGTTTTCCTCTAAGAGTTTGATAGTGTCCAGTCTTATATTTAGGTCTCTAATCCATTTTGAGTTTATTTTTGTGTATGGTGTTAGGGAGTATTCTAATTTCATTCTTTTACATGTAGCTGTCCAGTTTTCCCAGCACCACTTATTGAAGAGACTGTCTTTTCTCCATTGTATATCTTTGCCTCCTTTGTCATAGATTAGTTGACCATAGGTGCGTGGGTTTATCTCTGGGCTTTCTATCTTGTTCCATTGATCTCTGTTTCTGTTTTTGTGCCAGTACCATATTGTCTTGATTACTGTAGCTTTGTAGTATAGTCTGAAGTCAGGGAGTCTGATTCCTCCAGCTCCGTTTTTTTGCCTCAAGACTGCTTTGGCTATTCGGGGTCTTTTGTGTCTCCATACAAATTTTAAGATGATTTGTTCTAGCTCCGTAAAAAATGCCATTGGTAATTTGATAGGGATTGCATTGAATCTGTAGATTGCTTTGGGTAGTATACTCATTTTCACAATGTTGATTCTTCCAATCCAAGAACATGGTATATCTCTCCATCTGTTGGTATCATCTTTAATTTCTTTCATCAGTGTCTTATAGTTTTCTGCATACAGGTCTTTTGTCTCCCTAGGTAGGTTTATTCCTAGGTATTTTATTCTTTTTGTTGCAATGGTAAATGGGAGTGTTTCCATAATTTCTCTTTCAGATTTTTCATCATTAGTGTATAGGAATGCAAGAGATTTCTGTGCATTCATTTTGTATCCTGCAACTTTACCATATTCATTAATTAGCTCTAGCAGTTTTCTGGTGGCAGTTTTAGGCTTCTCTATGTATAGTATCATGTCATCCGCAAACAGTGACAGTTTTACTTCTTCTTTTCCAATTTGTATTCCTTTTATTTCTTTTTCTTCTCTGATTGCCGTGGCTAGGACTTCCAGAACTATGTTGAATAATAGTGGTGAGAGTGGACATCCTTGTCTCGTTCCTGATCTTAGAGGAAATGCTTTCAGTTTTTCACCATTGAGAATGATGTTTGCTGTGGGTTTGTCATATATGGCCTTTATTATGTGGAGGTAGGTTCCCTCTATGCCCACTTTCTGGAGAGTTTTTATCAGAAATGGGTGTTGAATTTTGTCAAAAGCTTTTTCTGCATCTATTGAGATGATCATATGGTTTTTCTTCTTCAATTTGTTAATATGGTGTATCACATTGATTGATTTGCGTATATTGAAGAATCCTTGCATCCCTGGGATAAATCTCACTTGATCGTGGTGTATGATCCTTTTAATGTGTTGTTGGATTCTGTTTGCTAGTATTTTGTTGAGGATTTTTGCATCTATATTCATCAGTGATATTGGTCTGTAATTTTCTTTTTTTGTAGTGTCTTTGTCTGGTTTTGGTATCAGGGTGATGGTGGCCTCATAGAATGAGTTTGGGAGTGTTCCTTCCTCTGCAATTTTTTGGAAGAGTTTGAGAAGGATAGGTGTTAGCTCTTCTCTAAATGTTTGATAGAATTCACCTGTGAAGCCATCTGGTCCCGGACTTTTGTTTGTTGGAAGATTTTTAATCACAGTTTCAATTTCATTACTTGTGATTGGTCTGTTCATATTTTCTATTTCTTCCTGGTTCAGTCTTGGAAGGTTATACCTTTCTAAGAATTTGTCCATTTCTTCCAGGTTGTCCATTTTATTGGCATAAAGTTGCTTGTAGTAGTCTCTTAGGATGCTTTGTATTTCTGCGGTGTCTGTTGTAACTTCTCCTTTTTCATTTCTGATTTTATTGATTTGAGTCCTCTCCCTCTTTTTCTTGATGAGTCTGGCTAATGGCCTATCAATTTTGTTTATCTTCTCAAAGAACCAACTTTTAGTTTTATTGATCTTTGCTATTGTTTTCTTTGTTTCTATTTCATTTATTTCTGCTCTGATCTTTATGATTTCTTTCCTTCTGCTAACTTTGGGTTTTGTTTGTTCTTCTTTCTCTAGTTTCTTTAGGTGTAAGGTTAGATTGTTTACTTGAGATTTTTCTTGTTTCTTTAGGTAGGCTTGTATAGCTATAAACTTCCCTCTTAGAACTGCTTTCGCTGCATCCCATAGGTTTTGGGTCGTCGTGTTTTCATTGTCATTTGTCTCTAGGTATTTTTTGATTTCCTCTTTGATTTCTTCAGTGATCTCTTGGTTATTTAGTAACGTATTGTTTAGCCTCCATGTGTTTGTCTTTTTTACGTTTTTTCCCCTGTAATTCATTTCTAATCTCATAGCGTTGTGGTCAGAAAAGATGCTTGATATGATTTCAATTTTCTTAAATTTACTGAGGCTTGATTTGTGACCCAAGATGTGATCTATCCTGGAGAATGTTCCGTGCGCACTTGAGAAGAACGTGTAGTCTGCCGTTTTTGGATGGAATGTCCTATAGATATCAGTTAAATCTATCTGGTCTACTGTGTCATTTAAAGCTTCTGTTTCCTTATTTATTTTCATTTTGGATGATCTGTCCATTGGTGTAAGTGAGGTGTTAAAGTCCCCCACTATGATTGTGTTACTGTCAGTTTCCTCTTTTATAGCTGTTAGCAGTTGCCTTATGTATTGAGGTGCTCCTATGTTGGGTGCATATATATTTATAATTGTTATATCTTCTTCTTGGATTGATCCCTGGATCATTATGTAGTGTCCCTCCTTGTCTCTTGTAACATTCTTTATTTTAAAGTCTATTTTATCTGATATGAGTATAGCTACTCCAGGTTTCTTTTGATTTCCATTTGCATGGAATATCTTTTTCCATCCCCTCACTTTCAGTCTGTATGTGTCCCTAGGTCTAAAGTGGGTCTCTTGTAGACAGCATATATATGGGTCTTGTTTTTGTATCCATTCAGCCAGTCTATGTCTTTTGGTTGGGGCATTTAATCCATTCACGTTTAAGGTAATTATCGATATGTATGTTCCTATGACCATTTTCTTAATTGTTTTGGGTTTGTTTTTGTTGGTCCTTTTCTTCTCTTGTGTTTCCCACTTAGAGAAGTTCCTTTAGCATTTGTTGTAGAGCTGGTTTGGTGGTGCTGAATTCTCTTAGCTTTTGCTTGTCTCTAAAGCTTTTGATTTCTCCATCAAATCTAAATGAGATCCTTGCCGGCTAGAGTAATCTTGGTTGTGGGTTCTTCCCTTTCATCACTTTAAGTATATCATGCCACTCCCTTCTGGCTTGTAGAGTTTCTGCTGAGAAATCAGCTGTTAACCTTATGGGAATTCCCTTGTATGTTATTTGTCGTTTTTCCCTTGCTGCTGTCAATCATTTTTCTTTGTCTTTAATTTTTGCCACTTTGATTACTATGTGTCTCGGCGTGTTTCTCCTTGGGTTTATCCTGTATGGGACTCTCTGCGCTTCCTGGACTTGGGTGGCTATTTCCTTTCCCATGTTAGGGAAGTTTTCGACTATAATCTCTTCAAATATTTTCTCTGGTCCTTTCTCTCTCTCTTCACCTTCTGGGACCCCTATAGTGCGAATGTTGTTGCTTTTAATGTTGTCCCAGAGGTCTCTTAGGCTGTCTTCATTTCTTTTCATTCTTTTTTCTTTAGTCTGTTCCGCAGCAGTGAATTCCACCATTCTGTCTTCCAGGTCACTTATCCGTTCTTCTGCCTCAGTTATTCTGCTATTGATTCCTTCTAGTGTAGTTTTCATTTCAGTTATTGTATTGGTCATCTCTGTTTGTTTGTTCTTTAATTCTTCTAGGTCTTTGTTAATCATTTCTTGCATCTTCTCAATCTTTGCCTCCATTCTTATTCCGAGGTCCTGGCTCATCTTCACTATCATTATTCTGAATTCTTTTTCTGGAAGGTTGCCTATCTCCACTTCATTTAGTTGTTTTTCTGGGGTTTTTTCTTGTTCCTTCATCTGGTACATAGCCCTCTGCCTTTTCATCTTGTCTATCTTTCTGTAACTGTGGTTTTTGGTCCACGGGCTGCAGGATTGTAGTTTTTCTTGCTTCTGTTGTCTGTCCTCTGGTGGTTGAGGCTATCTAAGAGGCTTGATGGGAGGCTCTCGAGAATAAGATTTTTTGGTGAGGGGCTTACTTAGATGTTTAAAATCCATTTATTTTATGCAGAAATTTAGAATTGACCAAACTTTCATCTTCCTAATACTTTACCCATTTGGTAATGTAGATACTGTTTCCTACATTTTATAGATGGGAAACTCAGGCTCAGGTGGATTAGGTGGGCTAAAGTGGAACAGTCAATACATAGCAGAGGCAGAAAGATAGTCCAGACCTTTGCCTCATCATCTATTTCCTATTCTTTTTTTTTTTTTTAGCATCTTTATTGGAGTATAATTGCTTTACAATGTCCCTATTCCTTTTTATTTTTCTTTTTGGCTGGGCATTTTAGAGAAGCTTTCTATTTAGTTAGTGTAAATATTTTTCTTTACCAAAGCTAGGAAAGAGTGTGTTTCTCCATCCTTTCCTTGTTTCTGTGGATTTTGCTTTCTTAGCTGCCCCTGGAGCCCTTTGCTAACGCAGCTCAATCCCATGTACATGAGCTGATTTGCTGAGAGAGCAGGAGTGCTTCCCCTATTAAATTGTGCCTGGTGTGAATGTGGTCTTTGGCATTCACCTTCCTGTAAATTCTAGATAGAGATTTTGTCTTCAAAGTATCATTTGTACACACTAGCTATACACCAAAGTTTGACTTTACCCTAGGAATCTGGCCAAAAAACCTGGTATTCAGCCTTGGCTTCATCATTAGTCTTTGGATGTTAGAGTAGCCTAGATTTATGTTTAAACGTAACTTTTGCCACCTTTAACTTGTCCGTGATCAATAACAGCTTAGTCCTGTGGTTTACTATTATGTCTAAATGGTTTAGCAATGTGAGTAATACAAACATGATATGTTATTCAGATTTTTCGCTGATACCTTTAAATGTAAGTGAGCATTCTAGATGTTATGTAGAATGAAAATCTCTTTGTGTATTTTATATACAAACATTCTCAGTCCATTAAAGTTATGAAGGCATATTTATTATTGCAATTATAAAATGGAACAATTATGAAGGCTGTTCACTTTTTGTACAAAAATAATTAAGAATATTTAAATATAAGGATATAAGTTAGTAGTTAATACAAAAATTAAGGGAAGCTGGGTAACTTCAGGAAGTTATCCTTGGTCAGCAAATAAATATTTATAAGAATTTAAATAATACAAAGCAGAATAATAAAAATATGATTATGCCATAGTTCTAATACTTATAACATGACTAGATATTAAAATAGGCTTTAAGAGCCATATTTAAATCTTAGTTTTGTAATTCCATTTAGGCCATGATTATCTCAAGGAAAGTTTCTCTTGGGAATTCTTTATGTCTTGTGAGAATGAAGTACGAATGTCAACTTTGTGACCTTCAAATTTCATGAGAAGAGAAAACTCCAAAATCACCTAGAAAAACTAGTTATAATAAAGAATAATAGAGTAGAATGCAAGAAGAAAACACTAGGGAAAAATTAGGTGCCTCCCAATTTCTTGTTCTTTTACCAATTTTAATGAGTTACTTTATCTCACAAATGTGCTATATAGGAGCTGACCATGCTAAGCAAATACTGCTCCTGTGGTCACATGATAAGCTTAAAATGTCAAATTTCACTTCTAAGTTTAGTGATAAAATTGCAATAATAATAATTTTTCTATATTATAAAAATATAAGTAATAGATTTTGTATAAATATAAATTTTGTGTAGACATAAATAAAGTAGTATATTTTACATCCCAAAACTGCCTTCTATAATGGCTGTTTGGCTTGGCTTTAGCTGAATAGTGGTTTTCACACTTGACCTTTGAGCATTTGGCTAAAATCTATATTTGGTGAACTTCTACTACAAACTATCTTGTATAATTTTGGTAACCATGTTGTACCCTTAGCAGTGGGGTGCTGACCCTCATTAAGTGAGTATCCCTACTATGTGGGGTAACTAGTTATGATGATGGGTATTATTATAGTATCTTTATTTCTGTTAACTGAGCCAGGATTTTTTGTCAAGAATATCAAAGAAACTAAAAACAAAACAAAACAAAACAAAAAACAAACCTCCTGGTAAGAGTCAAGTATTGTAAGAAATTCAGTATGACAAATCCAGAGATATAAACCATTTGAGGATTGTTACCAAGACCAGAGATGGTTGAGGGGATAGAAATCCTAAGACCAAGAACTAGTAGGAGATCCACTTCAGGTGCCAAGAATCCAAGCATTTAACGGGCCAGGAATCAAGAGTGCATTTTCCTCTTTAATCACCCTACGTCTAAAGATAGCAAATTTTTATGTCTTGTTCCTATGTTAACATTGTTATGTCCATCAGAAAAGCCAGATTCCCTGTCTCTTTGGTTGATTCATGGTCGTATTCCACAAAGATATCACTCTTAACCCTCTTATCTTCAAAGTGATGCTCATGTCTTTTCCCTTCCCTCTACCCAGGTTCTTTCTAGGAATGAAGTATCTATGTAGGCTAGATTACACTATAGTAATGAACAACCTCTAAACTTAGTGGTTTAATCCCCCCCAAAAGTCTTTTACTTGCCTTACTTGACTCCTTTATTTCTAGGTTCCATTAGGTGTCTGACTCCATGGTGACACTTGGATTCAGGCTGGTAGAGAATCTGTCATCTTGTAGCTGCAGCATCTGAGCACATGCCTTCTTCAATCACCACAGCAGGGAAAGAAAGATGGGGCATAGCATCTGGACCCTTCACCGCATCTGTATAGAAGTTGTACATGTTATTTCTGCTCACCTTTCGTTGGCCTGAAATAGTCACAAGTCACATGGGCTAATAATTGCAATGTTTGTACACACAGAAGGGGAGGAAAGTCAGATTTTGGTGTATACGAATAATGGCTACCACAGTCTCTCTTCTAGTCACCAAATATTCAGTTCATTCTTCTCCAACAACCCTCCCCAAGGGAGACAACCTGAAATGTCAGCCAGTTATGGTTTTGAGGTCAAAGCCCAGGGCCTCTTCAGGGAGGATCATAGTCTCTACTTCAGATCCAGGCCTGTCTCCTCTTTATCTGGAAATAATGAATGAGAAAGGCAAGTTATCTGCCTGCCATGGACCCAAAATCCAGGAAGGGGAAGAAATCACGGGTCTACGGGAATTCTTCAGTCTCAGTGGCACGCGTTGTGAGGGTCCTCTACCCTGGAAGCTTCCTAGTCCTTTGTTTTCTTGGCCCCAGTCTTTGGGAAATTTTCCTTTTACTGTTTTCTTCTTCAGCCACAACCGATGATGACTTTGGGAAATAGGCCCTCTACGAGGGCTATGCAGATTTCACAGCCCATGTTCTGGCTAGAAAAGGTCAGGAGCAAACAGTTTCTCACAATCTTTCAAAAACATATAGAGCTTCTTGCCATTTGATTCCAGTCATCTTCATGTGCCAGAAACCACACCCATATTCACGATTCTTTTTTTGCTTATTATTACTTTATTTTAAAACAATCTCAAGTGCATAGAAAAGCTGCAAGTATGGCACAAAGAACTTTCTTTTCTCTGAGCCATTTGACAGCAAGTTGCTGATCTGATGCCACCTCGTCCCCTTCTGTGTGCATTTCCTACAAACAAGGATGTTCTCCTACGTAACCAAAATATAATCATCAAAATCAGGAAGTCAACATTGATATGTTACTGCAAGAGGGAGGGGATATATGTATACATATAGCTGATTCAGTTTGTTATACAGCAGAAATGAACACATTGTAAAGCGAATATACTCCAATTAAAAAAAAGAAAGAAACCTCAGACGCATTCACATTTTGCCTGATATTTCAAAAATGTCCTTTATAGCAAAAGAATTCAGTTCAGAATCATGAGTTGTTTTTCATTCTCGTATCTTCTGAGTGTCCCTCACTGTGGCCCAGCTCCACAGTCTTCCCTTCATTTTCATTACGTTGACACTTTGGAAGATTATAGACCAATTACTTTGTTATTTGTCCCCTGATTTGCATTTGTTTCATGTTTCCCCATTATCAGATTCAAATTATGTTTTGTCAAGACTGTCACAGAGATGATGATGTGTTTGTGCCACTGGGTGACAGAGTTTGATTTTCTCACTTCGATCACTTGAATGAGATGAAGTCTACCATGCTTCTTCACTGTAAAGTTATTCTTTTTCCATTTGTAACTAATAACTATTGTGGGAAGGTACTTTGGAACTATGTGTATATCCCATTTGTCATCAAACTTTTAGTTTATTCATTTATTAATTTGTATTTAGAATACGTATGTTTTCCATTTTATTTAATGAATTATAATCCTTTACCATCATTATTATTATTATTATTATTTTTTAAGATTTTTAGAAATTTCATGTAATGTCTGAAACATTTATATTAACATATTTCCATACAAATAACCCAATGAAAGTTTGGTATTAGTTGTTTTGTTTGTTTGTTTTTTTATACTGCAGGTTCTTATTAGGCATCAATTTTATACACATCAGTGTATACATGTCAATCCCAATCGCCCAATTCAGCACAACACCATCCCCACCTCACCGCAGTTTTCCCCCCTTGGTGTCCATATGTCCGTTCTCTACATCTGTGTCTCAACCTCTGCCCTGCAAACTGGCTCATCTGTACCATTTTTCTAGGTTCCACATACATGCGTTAATATACGATATTTGTTTTTCTCTTTCTGACTTACTTCACTCTGTATGACAGTCTCTAGATCCATCCACGTCTCAACAAATGACTCAATTTCGTTCCTTTTTATGGCTGAGTAATATTCCATTGTATATATGTACCACATCTTCTTTATCCATTCGTCTGTTGATGGGCATTTAGGTTGCTTCCATGACCTGGCTATTGTAAATAGTGCTGCAATGAACATTCGGGTGCATGTGTCTTTTTGAATTACGGTTTTCTCTGGGTATATGCCCAGTAGTGGGATTGCTGGGTCATATGGTAATTCTATTTTCAGTTTTTTAAGGAACCTCCATATTGTTCTCCATAGTGGCTGTATCAATTTACATTCCCACCAACAGTGCAAGAGGGTTCCCTTTTCTCCACACCCTCTCCAGCATTTGTTGTTTGTAGATTTTCTGATGATGCCCATTCTAACTGGTGTGAGGTGATACCTCATTGTAGTTTTGATTTGCATTTCTCTAATAATTAGTGATGTTGAGCATCTTTTCATGTGCTTCGTGGCCGTCTGTATGTCTTCTTTGGAGAAATGTCTATTTAGGTCTTCTGCCCATTTTTGGATTGGGGTGTTTGTTTCTTTAATATTGAGCTGCATGAGCTGTTTATGTATTTTGGAGATTAATCCTTTGTCCGTTGATTCGTTTGCAAATATTTTCTCCCATTCTGAGGGTTGTCTTTTCGTCTTGTTTATGGTTTCCTTTGCTGTGCAAAAGCTTTGAAGTTTCATTAGGTCCCATTTGTTTATTTTTGTTTTTATTTCCATTACTCTAGGAGGTGGATCAAAAAAGATCTTGCTGTGATTTATGTCAAAGAGTGTTCTTCCTATATTTTCCTCTAAGAGTTTTATAGTGTCCAGTCTTACATTTAGGTCTCGAATCCATTTTGAGTTTATTTTTGTGTATGGTGTTAGGGAGTATTCCAATTTCATTCTTTTACATGTAGCTGTCCAGTTTTCCCAGCAGCACTTATTGAAGAGACTGTCTTTTCTCCATTGTATATCTTTGCCTCCTTTGTCATAGATTAGTTGACCATAGGTGCGTGGGTTTATCTCTGGGCTTTCTATCTTGTTCCATTGATCTCTGTTTCTGTTTTTGTGCCAGTACCATATTGTCTTGATTACTGTAGCTTTGTAGTATAGTCTGAAGTCAGGGAGTCTGATTCCTCCAGCTCCGTTTTTTTGCCTCAAGACTGCTTTGGCTATTCGGGGTCTTTTGTGTCTCCATACAAATTTTAAGATGATTTGTTCTAGCTCCGTAAAAAATGCCATTGGTAATTTGATAGGGATTGCATTGAATCTGTAGATCGCTTTGGGTAGTATACTCATTTTCACAATGTTGATTCTTCCAATCCAAGAACATGGTATATCTCTCCATCTGTTGGTATCATCTTTAATTTCTTTCATCAGTGTCTTATAGTTTTCTGCATACAGGTCTTTTGTCTCCCTAGGTAGGTTTATTCCTAGGTATTTTATTCTTTTTGTTGCAATGGTAAATGGGAGTGTTTCCATAATTTCTCTTTCAGATTTTTCATCATTAGTGGATAGGAATGCAAGAGATTTCTGTGCATTAATTTTGTATCCTGCAACTTTACCATATTCATTAATTAGCTCTAGCAGTCTTCTGGTGGCAGTTTTAGGCTTCTCTATGTATAGTATCATGTCATCCGCAAACAGTGACAGTTTTACTTCTTCTTTTCCAATTTGTATTCCTTTTATTTCTTTTTCTTCTCTGATTGCCGTGGCTAGGACTTCCAGAACTATGTTGAATAATAATGGTGAGAGTGGACATCCTTGTCTCGTTCCTGATCTTAGAGGAAATGCTTTCAGTTTTTCACCATTGAGAATGATGTTTGCTGTGGGTTTGTCATATATGGCCTTTATTATGTGGAGGTAGGTTCCCTCTATGCCCACTTTCTGGAGAGTTTTTATCAGAAATGGGTGTTGAATTTTGTCAAAAGCTTTTTCTGCATCTATTGAGATGATCATATGGTTTTTCTTCTTCAATTTGTTAATATGGTGTATCACATTGATTGATTTGCGTATATTGAAGAATCCTTGCATCCCTGGGATAAATCCCACTTGATCGTGGTGTATGATCCTTTTAACGTGTTGTTGGATTCTGTTTGCTAGTATTTTGTTGAGGATTTTTGCATCTATATTCATCAGTGATATCGGTCTGTAATTTTCTTTCTTTGTAGTGTCTTTGTCTGGTTTTGGTATCAGGGTGATGGTGGCCTCATAGAATGAGTTTGGGAGTGTTCCTTCCTCTGCAATTTTTTGGAAGAGTTTGAGAAGGATAGGTGTTAGCTCTTCTCTAAATGTTTGATAGAATTCACCTGTGAAACCATCTGGTCCTGGACTTTTGTTTGTTGGAAGATTTTTAATCACAGTTTCAATTTCATTGCTTGTGATTGGTCTGTTCATATTTTCTGTTTCTTCCTGATTCAGTCTTGGAAGGTTATACCTTTCTAAGAATTTGTCCATTTCTTCCAGGTTGTCCATTTTATTGGCATAAAGTTGCTTGTAGTAGTCTCTTAGGATGCTTTGTATTTCTGCAGTGTCTGTTGTAACTTCTTCTTTTTCATTTCTAATTTTATTGATTTGAGTCCTCTCCCTCTTTTTCTTGATGAGTCTGGCTAATGGCCTATCAATTTTGTTTATCTTCTCAAAGAACCAGCTTTTAGTTTTATTGATCTTTGCTATTGTTTTCTTTGTTTCTATTTCATTTATTTCTGCTCTGATCTTTATGATTTCTTTCCTTCTGCTAACTTTGGGTTTTGTTTGTTCTTCTTTCTCTAGTTTCTTTAGGTGTAAGGTTAGATTGTTTACTTGAGATTTTTCTTGTTTCTTTAGGTAGGCTTGTATAGCTATAAACTTCCCTCTTAGAACTGCTTTTGCTGCATCCCATAGGTTTTGGGTCGTCGTGTTTTCATTGTCATTTGTCTCTAGGTATTTTTTGATTTCTTCTTTGATTTCTTCAGTGATCTCTTGGTTATTTAGTAACGTATTGTTTAGCCTCCATGTGTTTGTCTTTTTTACGTTTTTTCCCCTGTAATTCATTTCTAATCTCATAGTGTTGTGGTCAGAAAAGATGCTTGATATGATTTCAATTTTCTTAAATTTACTGAGGCTTGATTTGTGACCCAAGATGTGATCTATCCTGGAGAATGTTCCGTGCGCACTTGAGAAGAACGTGTAATCTGCTGTTTTTGGATGGAATGTCCTATATATATCAATTAAATCTATCTGGTCTACTGTGTCATTTAAAGCTTCTGTTTCCTTATTTATTTTCATTTTGGATGATCTGTCCATTGGTGTAAGTGAGGTGTTAAAGTCCCCCACTATGATTGTGTTACTGTCAATTTCCTCTTTTATGGCTGTTAGCAGTTGCCTTATGTATTGAGGAGCTCCTATGTTGGGTGCATATATATTTATAATTGTTATATCCTCTTCTTGGATTGATCCCTTGATCATTATGTAGTGTCCTTCTTTGTCTCTTGTAACATTCTTTACTTTAAAGTCTATTTTATCTGATATGAGTATAGCTACTCCAGCTTTCTTTTGATTTCCATTTGCATGGAATATCTTTTTCCATCCCCTCACTTTCAGTCTGTATGTGTCCCTAGGTCTAAAGTGGGTCTCTTGTAGACAGCATATATATGGGTCTTGTTTTTGTATCCATTCAGCAAGCCTGTGTCTTTTGGTTGGAGCATTTAATCCATTCAGGTTTAAGGTAGTTATCGATATGTATGTTCCTATGACCATTTTCTTAATTGTTTTGGGTTTGTTTTTGTAGGTCCTTTTCTTCTCTTGTGTTTCCCACTTAGAGAAGTTCCTTTAGCATTTGTTGTAGAGCTGGTTTGGTGGTGCTGAATTCTCTTAGCTTTTGCTTGTCTCTAAAGCTTTTGATTTCTCCATCAAATCTAAATGAGATCCTTGCCGGGTAGAGTAATCTTGGTTGTAGGTTCTTCCCTTTCATCACTTTAAGTATATCATGCCACTCCCTTGGCTTGTTGAGTCTCTGCTGAGAAATCAGCTGTTAACCTTATGGGAGTTCCCTTGTATGTTATTTGTCGTTTTTCCCTTGCTGCTTTCTATCATTTTTCTTTGTCTTTAATTTTTGCCACCTTGATTACTATGTGTCTCGGCGTGTTTCTCCTTGGGTTTATCCTGTATGGGACTCTCTGTGCTTCCTGGACTTGGGTGGCTATTTCCTTTCCCATGTTAGGGAAGTTTTCGACTATAATCTCTTCAAGTATTTTCTCTGGCCCTTTCTCTCTCTCTTCACCTTCTGGGACCCCTATAGTGCGAATGTTGTTGCGTTTCATGTTGTCCCAGAGGTCTCTTAGGCTGTCTTCATTTCTTTTCATTCTTTTTTCTTTAGTCTGTTCCGCAGCAGTGAATTCCACCATTCTGTCTTCCAGGTCACTTATCCGTTCTTCTGCCTCAGTTATTCTGCTATTGATTCCTTCTAGTGTAGTTTTCATTTCAGTTATTGTATTGGTCATCTCTGTTTGTTTGTTCTTTAATTCTTCTAGGTCTTTGTTAATCATTTCTTGCATCTTCTCAATCTTTGCCTCCATTCTTATTCCGAGGTCCTGGCTCATCTTCACTAACATTATTCTGAATTCTTTTTCTGGAAGGTTGCCTATCTCCACTTCATTTAGTTGTTTTTCTGGGGTTTTTTCTTGTTCTTTCATCTGGTACATAGCCCTCTGCCTTTTCATCTTGTCTATCTTTCTGTAACTGTGGTTTTTGGTCCACGGGCTGCAGGATTGTAGTTTTTCTTGCTTCTGCTGTCTGTCCTCTGGTGGTTGAGGTTATCTAAGAGACCATCATTATTATTTTGATAATTAAATTGTCCTAGATTTGATCAGCAAGTGCCCCTTCAAGCAGGCGTCTGTGTTCTTTTGACATGTCTTTATCATTCTTTGAGCTACTCCTTGTTTTCTAGGACAAGAAGGTACCCAAGCTCATTTTATACTTTTCTTGCCCCAGCTCTGGAATCAGACGTTTCTCCAAGGAGCCCTGGTTCCTTTTGGTAGAGAATGGGTATATAGAAACCATGATCTAGGCACTGGTATATTCATTGCAGTGTCACTCTTCCTAAGCTCTCTCAGAGGATAGAGTTAGGGAATCAGTGTATGTATGTATACACACACCCACACACATAAACATACACATTTACTTCTCTCTCTCTATCTATCAATCTATCATCTATCTAATATTACATATAACATATATATAAAATCTCCACAAGCTCCTATGATGCATCACAGGGCTGATTCTAATTTTCTGTCTTTTCATATTTAAAGTGCCCGTCTGTGACAATGAGAAACCCATCTCCCGTTATCCTTATTTCATCAATCCCTTGGGAATCATCCATTTCTACTGCCCCTTCCCGGCACGAATGCCCTCCTCACTGCACTTAGGCTGTGACAGCCTGACTCGATCTGCACTTCTAGTGTGGATGCCACCCTCAACCAACTCAAGATCTGATACCCATGCTAGGCTGTCACTCCACAAAGACCCCTTCTTAACCCTGCTGGGTCTCTAACTCCCATACTTGGAATGCCCTTTTCACTCTGGGCTCCAAAAGCCCATGACAAGCCATCCTCCACGTGGAGTCTTCTGCACCCAGCTCAGGGTTTGCCACCTTGTGTCTGATGTGCCATCTCCCCCACCCCCATCACCACGGATGGTCTCCTCGGTTCCCATGGGTCTCTGACTCTCTTTGCTAGTGTGTGCTTCCCACAGGGATGTCCTCTGATATCCCACGCCAGCCCACTCCTCCAGCAAGACTCTTCAGCCTCCTCAGGCTCTGACACCACTTGCCAGGACACTTCCCTCCACAGGGATACCCTCCTCACCCTTCTGAGGCTCTGACGCCTACACTCCCTCCTCCAGGTGGGCAACCTCCTCCCCCCAGTCAGGCTCAGACCTGGGCAGCTGTCCTGTGCGGATGCCCTCCTTATTCAGCTCAGACTCCAGTACCCTCCTCTGGGCCACTGTAGCTGCCCCCAACCCCACACCAGGTATGGATGGTCCACCTTCCTTTGCCCAATTTGGCTTTAGGGCCAAATTCTTCAAGAAGGAAAGGGAAGAGAAAAGAAAGATCCCATTGTTCCTTTCGGGACAAATTTCTCATATCTGGTATGTTCCTTTGCATTTTCCTTCCCAAAGCTCTCTTTCTCTATTCCACGTCTGGGGGCAAGTTTTACCCTTAATATTTGACATGAGTAATTTTATAAAGTTGAAAAAGATTTACTGAGCAATATATCTGTAATCTGATCCTTGCCCTTAGGTAATATAACCTGTTGAAAGATTTTTTTTATCATCTTCCTTAAAATTGCTTTCTGACTCTTATCTTTCACTATTTGGAACCTAGAAGCAGTTGGGTTTTTTTGACCTTGCAAAGCCCCAATTCCTAAATCTCTCAATTTCCTTTCATTTGTGCTTTCAAATTAAGCAATTTTCTCCTGGGCTTATGTCTTTCTTATAATACCTAGCCAAACACGACAAATATCACTAAACAAACATTCTAACGTATTTTCCCCTAGAGCTGTAGGTTCACTCAAATCATGATCTATTTCTCAAGTTACATGAATGACAGTTCTACGAAATATTTGGTCACTATAAAACATGGTTCACAGCCTTTGTAGCCTCTGTTATCAGTGTCCTTGCCAATGACCATCTAACTGTGAAACCTGTGCCACCACATATTTTGAGTTATTATTATTATTTTTTTACAAAGTCACCCAATTTCTGGCAGGAAATTCTGCATTAATAGGAATGGATGAGGTTATGTTCTGATAACAAACAATCCAAAGTTTCAGTGTCTTAATACAACAGAAGTTGATTTCTTGATCACATCGTATGTCCTGTTCTGGTTGGTGGGGATAAAGGGAAGGCTCTGTTTGGCATAGCCACTCAGAAACCCAGTTTGTCAGATGTTCTGCCATCTGTATCTACACCATCTGAAACAACTAGCTCCCTAGTTGCCTCAGCAGGGTAATAGGGACTGGTGAAGAGTGCATGGACTTTCCATCGCCTCACACCAGATATGACATACATCACTTATGGCCACATTTCAATGGCGAGAATTAGTCATAGGGTCCCAATCAACCATGAAGAAGCCGAAAGTGGCCTTTCCTGTGCCAACAGGGGCAGAACTAGATACTGGCAAACACTAGCATCTTCTGCATGTACATTTCACTAGCAGGTTTCAGTTGTGTCTCATTCCAACATGGTTATTATTTATGAAGTGTCCTTCACACTCATTCAGCAGATATTTATTGAGTGCCTATTATTTTCTAGGTACTCTTCTAGGCACGGGTCATAGTTGGCTGACTAATGGCACCCAAAGATGTCCACGACTTCATTCCCAGAACCTGTGAATATGTTACCTTTTATAGCAAAAGGGACTTTGCAGAGGTGATTAAGGATCATGAAAAGGAAAGATTATCCTGGATTAAGTTGGTTGGATCAAGTGACAAGGGTCTTTATAAGAGGGTGGTAGGAGGGTCAGAGTCAGAAAAGACAATGACAGTGGAAGCAGAAGTCAGAGGAAGGGAGATATGAAGATGCTACCTGGCTGACTTTGAAGGGGGCAGGACCCAAGGAATGCAAGTGCCGTCTAAGGTTTGGAGATGTGGAAGGTGAGGTGATCAGCTTGGTAAAATAAATTAATGTAAAAGTGCATATATAACAACCAAAAAGAAAACCCCCTTTATCCTTAAAAAAGCTAAGCTAAATATATTATAATTCCATCATGTGCCATAGTCATGGTGTAAATTGTTCATCAAATCGTTACAATAAATTCCAAATCATTTGTTAATGTTTAGAAATTGTTGGTGTGATCTTTCATTTGAAGAGGTTGTCACTAGCTAATTGATGCCCTTGTCTGTGAGCTATGCTTTAATAAAAGAGACTACATCCAACACACAAAAACTTCCCCGCTAAATTAATAGTCATTGGTGACTTAGAGTGTCAAATTAACATCAATAATATAGATTATGATGCCAAATCCTCTCAGCTTCTATTGAAATGCAATTATATTAAAAATGTTCTACCCTCCTCAATGTTTTAGTCCTTATATTACTGAGATTTTGTGTATTAAAAATCTGTATTATCAACTAAATCAAGAAAAGCATTTTGGAATGTCATATTTAATTGGGTGGAACACAGTCCTTCGGGCCAAACAAGAGGCAAAGCACTATAGCAGTTAAAAGCATTGGCTATGTGCCAGACTGACTAAGTTTGAATCTTAGTTCTGCCATTTAAGTTTTAAATAACCTCTCTGTGTCTCAGTTATCTTATCTGTAAAAATGGAGATGATAATGAGCATTAAGTACCTAAATGAGTTGATATTTACCAGACAAAGCAAATACTGTAAGTGATTGCTCTCATTTTTATGAATAAAATTATTGCTGCTAATTCTTGTGATGGGTGAGTGTTTGATGGATTTTAATGAGCTGATCCAATTAGATGGAGGTGAAATTCAACAGTGATCTATACTCTGGGTACCCTAGACCTCAAACTGTCCCCAAGTGTCCCATCCATTCCTTCCTGCTTACCTGTTGTCCCAGCATCTCCCAGATCCTTTCTTTCTTTTTTAAAAGAGTTTCAGTTTTATTATTATTTTTTTCAGTTATACATATATATATATTCTTTTTCATATTTTCCATTATGGCTTGTCACAGGATTTTGAGTATAGTTCCCTGTGCTATACTGTAGGACCTTGTTTCTCCATCCTATATATAATAGTTTGCATTCTAGATCCTTTCTGAGGCAAAGTCCCATGGAGGCTACAGTCCTAGTAGCCATGTGAAAGTGACACCAGAATGAACACCGGCAGCACTAAGCCAGAGCTTTGGGGGCCAGATGGAACTTAGGCATTTTCTTACGTGAATACCAGTGCCACCAGGGACACTTCCTACAAATCTCTGGGCCAACTAGAGCCGGAATCTAAGGTTGGCTCACAGGAGCCATGGTGGGTGGGCTGGCATTCCAGGAGCCTCCCAAACATTATCACTCAGAGATCCTCAGGCCTGTGCACAGTGTGAGCAGGATATGGTCTGCTCTGCTTGGGGATGGAAGGATGGCAATGCCAGGGAGTCAGGACCCTTGGGGAATATAAGTGGCACTTACACTATCGATCAATGAGAAAAGAATCTGGCCTTAGTGCTGGAGCAGGAACCTAGAGCCCCCTCCAGTGCCTAGGATTAAGTCTCTAATTTCTGGATTTTGAGAAGGTAATGAATGGGTTCCAGGGAGTAGCAATGGTTGGCAGGAGCACTGAGAGAGCTCAGAAATGTGACTATTTATCAATGGTGTGGGAATGTTTTAGTATTTTAACAACTAGTATGGCTATAGCTATGCATATGGTTGGATATTTGCTCTGCTCTTAGTTCAAGTAAGCTGAAAACTGACTTAGACTTTATAACGTGGAGGTCGTTGATGTTTCGGTGAGCCAATAAGGGTATGAGTTTGACTGAGTAGGTACAGAGGAAAATGCAAGGAAAATTGGTGACTCTTTCAAGGGATTTTGTTATAAAGAAGAGTAGAGAAATGGGGTTGGGGATGAGGGGATCAAAAGAGGGTTTTCTTAAAATAGGAGAATTAATAGTATGTTTGCTGTTGATGAGAAAGCTTTTGCAGAGAGATGATGTCTGTCTTTGTTTATTACCCAGGAGCTGTGTGTGGGATGTACTAAGGCTACACATATTTTTTTTCAGTATTATGCTCGGCTTTTCTTCCCATTATTTCCATTATGAAGTACCAGGCATCCCTCTCACTATTATTTTTTCTTCTCTTGTTATAGATGCTGCTCTGATTCATTTCTGGGAATTTTTCTTTCTCTGCTTCTATTTTTAGTGTAAAGTCTGCTTGATAAATCAATAAGCGCCTAGGTAGCCTGCATATACTGGATGTGTGCTCTTTTCTCTGCCAAGAGACCAACATTTCAGCATCTTAAACCACAACCTAGAAAGCCAAAACCAAATGTCATCCCGTAATACTAGTTTTGCAGACAGCTACCTTCCTTATCTCCCTCTCTCTCTCTCTATGTATTATGTCTGTCTGTCTGTATGTATCTATCTCTCCTCTATCATCTAGTTCTAGAAAGAATTTAAACTACTTGACTGTTTGTTGAACTAATTTCTTTCCTCAAATCCCAGTCTTAGTTGAAATGAAAAATATTACCTACCTGAACCCCAAGTTTTATACTTTTATGATAGGACATCCTTTCTCTAGAGTATTTCCCCATGCCCCACACCTCCATCCTTCCAGGAATGAGTTAAAGTGGTTGGGGGTGAAAGAGTGATAAATTCTGTTCATTGTCCATCACATCGTGGATTCGTCTGCACCAGAGACAGCCGGCCCCCTCTTGACTTCTCACATCCACCATTTAGTGTTTCCTCCATGCTCTCCTGTCGATGGTTTCTTTTTTTCCTGGGCCCAGTGAGTGGATTTCTCAGACTCTGTAATACTTGTGAATTCTCTTTATTATTCCATAGAGGATGAGATGCTGTTTCTTTTCCAAAGGTCACAGAAGGAGGCAATGACAGAGGAGTTAAGAGCCCAAACTATTGAATAAGACAAGCCTGCATATAAGTCTCAGCCCTGTACTGACTAGCTCCGGGCAGCATGCTACCTGTTAAATGGGGATGAAATCATAATACTTTATTAGGGTTGTGGACCAAATGAGGAAAAAAAAGTAAAGTTCTTAGCATTAAAACAAGTCCTTGTTTACATTCTGTAGTAAAAGGTTTCTGCTTCGTTATGAGTCTCATACCTAGTTTTGAGTTTCTAAAATGTGATCTCTTCCCAGATTTCTAAATCCTTAACAATAAGTATAATTCTCTCAACAGCCAATAATTTTTCTCCATCAAGAAAGCCATATGTATTGCTATAATGGATGTCAACAGAAAAACTTAACATTCTGAAATCTTTATTTTGTAGTGACCCTCTCAGAAATCTGTTTTATTTTATACAGTGAAATGACCCTACTTGCAGAAAGGTACATTAGAAAAAACCTGGAACCTAAAGATATAATAAGTAAACCACTTCTCCTACTTCTAGTTTCCTTATTCATAAAGTGAGGAGTGAAATGCAGAGGATTTCTAAGATCCCTTTTAAATATACGCAACCAACAATACTAGTTTCGAGTTTCTGTGAGGAAGGAGATTTAAGCATTGAATGAACTATAAAGTGAGGCCTTGGTGAGTGTCTACTACTTGGCGTTTCTCTTCTCCTCAAGGCAGCATGGGGTTTAACTGGTGTGCCAGTACAGGGTTAGCAGGTACTTGGAAGTCATGACATTCTTTCTTCTCTCCACAATAGACCTTGTTAAAGCATCGCAGCTTTTTCCAGCTCTGCTTGATGAGGTCTCAGAATCCTTCTCAACACAGTTCTGCAACAAGCCATTGCCACTCACTTGGCATTGGCCTGCACACGGGAACCAATGTTTCATCCCTGGAGCAAAAATACATGTTCCAGAGGATTTGTCTTCACAACATATAGGAAACACTTAGTAGAGTGTAGTTTCCTTTTTCTCTCCAAGATAATATCGACTCTGAAAAAAAAAAAAAAATATTGACTATGGTGAAACCATCCTCCTCCTCCAGAGCAGATCCTTCCTGTACCAACTGTGTAACCCGTTGCCTTTCCACGTTTCTACCTTCCTCCCGAGGGTGGGCAGGACATGTCTTATGCCAGTCATGGGACAACATTTTGGTTTTAGTCAATGGAGCGAAAGCTCTATTTTGGCAACATTTCTATTGGTGACAGAAGCTTTTTCTCCATTTTTCACTCCTTTTCTCTCAGTAACCACTCATTCCTGAAGTTTCCAGAACTTTCATGCCCTTTTTTTCTTCTCAGACCAGAGAATACTAGTTAAAAATGGGAATTTCTCTCCTCAGATCAAAGAATACTAATTAAAAATGAAAAAAAATATTGTTACCCCTATAAGGGAGGGATTTGGAAAGGGCTGTGCTTAATCTGCAGCAAGAATTTTCTATGATAGATTTCAGACAATAAGACCAAATGGGAGATATGTCAGAAAGAGCTGTTTTTCTAATGTACCTCAGATTGTACTATTTGGTCTTAACAGCAAAAAGTGACAAATGGGGTGCACGGTGGGAAACTCATGTTCTTTTGGAAAAGAGTTGGGGTTCTTAGATTAGGGCTCTATGGAAGATG
The DNA here is from genome assembly GCF_028021215.1 of Eschrichtius robustus. NCBI lineage: Eukaryota > Metazoa > Chordata > Mammalia > Artiodactyla > Eschrichtiidae > Eschrichtius > Eschrichtius robustus. The sequence goes on along the minus strand of NC_090834.1, from coordinate 17,840,650 downwards.
TCAGAGATAACACAAAAACAAATATTCACACTCAGGAGCAGTGGCATTTAATAAAGTGATTAAGCATTGACATTAAATAAGTTCTCAGGACATTTTGAAGTGATTAATGTGGGTGGACGGAGGCCAGGATTCATTGGGGAAGGAATATAAGGATGTTTTTCTTGACTAAAAATTGCAAGCAACGGTGGTAAAAATTTCATGGGAAGTTTTGTTTGATTGTCCTTGGCATTAAATGACATTGATTATTAAAAAGCCTTCTCCCCCTCCCTGCTACAGGGTGGAGAGGATAAAGCCTCTGGAGGAATGGAAATATTTGTGAGCAGATTCTGGGTTGGTGTTGGAATTGTTCGCAGACACTTTTGGTTCATCTCCATCCATTAACCTCTCCCATTTCTTAGGTGAATTTCACTGATCCAAGAATATTATTGCCATTTGCTTAGAAGGGCATTGCTTCCATGATTGCATAGTGGTTAAGTACTTACATCTAGGGTTACTGAGGAGATTTGATGAGTTACATTGTGTAATGTGCTTGGCAGAGAACAAGGTATATGGCCACTGCTCAAAAAAGATACTATTGCTGTTATCATTATTATGTTCTATCTTTAACACCACCTCTGACGGAAGCAGTCCTGTAGAATCTTTAACCAACAGCTTATACCCATGGAGCTCTGTTTCTACGTTCTAACCCAGTGGTAAAGTATAAGAAGCACACTCGAGTTTACCATCAACCATACTTGTCTTATTCACTATTGTATCAAGTATATAATAGATACTTGCTGAATGAACCTGACGTGTTCAGACTTCACAGATGAATGAAAATTAGATGGACAAATTCCACTCAGGCAGAATTCTTGCTGCTGGGGAAGGTAGAGGAAAGTGGAATTACTCTGTTGGAAGGCAATATGGGATTCTCTAGTCCAACTTCCTACTTAAAGCAGGAATCACAATCGCAGCTTTCTTTCAAATGTTCATCTGCTTCTCCTTTAACATGGGATTGAGAGGTTTGGTTGAATGTTCACATTTTTCTTGAGCAATAAGCAGGACATGTTCTTGGAGAAGTATGAGTGAACTTACTCAGATACGTTGATGCATTAGCTGGATAACAGTGGAAGTCTGGGATACACAGTTATCCTTTAAACAGAGCAGAGAGCATGTGCATTTGTGTCATACCAGAATTCTGGTCCTGACTCTCCCACTGAAGAGGCAGTAGAGTGGTCAAGAGGTTGGGCTTTGGAGACAAACCCGGGCTAGAAGGAGGAGAAAATGTAAGCCAGGGTCCTTCATTTGCATGGGTTCCTTCCAAGGCCCTGGGAGAGGCCCTAGCAATACAGTCACATGGCTATATATTTTAGTAAAAAAAAATGTATATATTATATATGTATTTATATATAGAGATAAATATATACAAAATATACAAAATATAAAAACTTATTTTTATAACTAAAAAATATTTAGTTATTTTTACTATTCATATATATATATAAATAAAACTGCAATCAGTTAAGATTAAGGGCTCTTTCCACTCGGATTTTATGTGAAGAGGCAATCAAAGAGTATATAACCACTAAAACAACAGACATTAAGTGGCTATATATATATGTATATACAAATATTTTTTTATTGAAATATAATTAATGTACAATATTAAGTTAGTTTCAGGTGTACAACATAGTGATCCGACAATCAAATACATTACAAAATGATCGCCACAAGTCCAGTAACCATCTATCACCATACAAAATTATTACAGTATAATTGACTCTATTCCTTACAGTATGTATTACATCCCTGTGACTTATTTATTTTATAACTGGAAATTTGTATCTTTTGATCCCCTTCATCTATTTCACTGAATCCCCCGCTCTCCTCCCCTCTGGCAGCCATCAGTTTTCTCTCTGGATCTATAAGTCTGTTTCTGTTCTGTTTTGTTTGTTTTGCTGTTTAGACTCCGCATATAAGTGAGGTCACTATTTTATATTTTTATTGGAAATAGTTTGAAATGTACAGAGAAGGGGAAGTAGAAAAAAAATACAAATATAATTAGAGAACTCAACACCACTCTCTCAAAAATTGACATCATATGTAGACAGATAATCAGTGTTGATATAAAGTACTTAACACTCTCAACCAACTAGACACGTTTGCCATTTATTAAACCGCTAACCAACATCAGCAGAAAACATGACACCACTTTGTTGTGTGTCAACTTGAATAGGCTGAAAGACATTCCCCAGAATATTCACTCTTACATATTTGTGATTGTGATGGGCCACAGGGAGATTCTTGTGGAAGATTTAGAAGGTGCAAGTGAAGAAGCAGCATGCTGTTGGTGACCTGCTGGGTCAACTTGGCATTAATGCAGCAGGTGGACTGCAATGGCTCCGCCGTGCCCTGGACATGCTGCCAGCTCCTACAACAACCAGGGGCACGTACGCATGATAAACTCCAAGGTGAAAGACCTCAGGTCTGCCAGATATCCATACCACTATGTCAGAGGCGACAAGAACAAACATGATTTTCTGTCCATCTCATGAGTTTTCAACTCCTTATGTTGACCCTAGTTTGTCCTGGATCTCCCTCTTTACATCCATTGTCCCTTCCCAAGTGTCTTCCCAGTGACCTGTAATCTCCAGCCCGAGATGTGAAGAATGAACCTTACAAAATGCTTAGTCAGCTTCCACAAATGTGTAAGATCAAATTTCTGTTACAAATCCATATATATGTTGTTCTTCATTGAATAAAGTCTCTCTGGGAACTTCTCTGGCAGTCCAGTGGTTAAGACTTCGCCTTCCAATGCAGGGGGTGTGGGTTCGATCCCTGGTCGATCCCTGGGGAGCTAAGATCCCACATGCCTCATGGCCAAAAAAACCCAAAACATAAAACAGAAGCAATATTGTAAGAAATTCAATAAAGACTTTAAAAATGGTCTACATCAAAAAAAGCTTAAGAAAAAAAAAAAGTCTCTCTGGTATAATTAAACACACACACACACACACACACACACACACAAAGCAAACCCCCAAAACCAAAGAGTGGATAACCAAAAAAAAATGAGGGAGGAGATAGAGATGTGTCAGGGAGTTAATTAATAAAAATCAGTTATTTTTTCTGGATTTTGTAATGTTTGGTATGCATCAGCTTTTAAAAATGTGTAAATTTGTTATGATTTCCTTTCTTGTTCTAAATAAGTCTTTACTTTGACACCTAATTTTGTCTTTTTAATTATGTATTCTTTTTCTTCCAGAAAACCCCAGAAGATCCAGGCCCCAAGGAACTCATATCCATCTCTGATTGGAATCCTAGCACCATTCACTAACTCTGTGATCTTGGACAACTCACTTTACCCTTCTGAGTCCCAGTTCAATCTGTAAAACAGCACCAATCTGTTAAATAATAAAGCAGCACTAATCTGTGTAATATTCTTATGAAACTACTTAGGTTATTGTCAGGACTAATGTTGATAGTGATAGTAAATATTAGCTATTATAGTTATTAATAATAATATCTGATTTTCCTACAGATTTCCCCATCTTAAAATGGATGTCATAAAATATATTCTCTCATACTCACAAGGGTTTTTGAAGAATCAAATGAGATGATAACATTTACATGGCTATGAAGATGTCTTTTAATCACCAGAAGAAGGGCATGTACACAGGTCCACATCCTATCTCCTGTACGCACGCACACACACACACACACACACACACACACACACACACTTCTCTTTCTAATTCCAATCTAGAATTCACACTGATTAGTTGGCTCTTCCCATGCAGGTTGTTTCCATTTCAGTCAGGTAACCCACAGCGGTGCTCTATGCCTCCTCCAGATGGCCTGTGTTTGAATTCTGGCTCCACCAGGCCCTGTTGTAAGACTTGGGCAAGTTACTTAATGTGTCTATATGTCAGTTTCTTCTCTGTAAAATAAGGGTAATAATAGTAGCCACTTCTAGGGGTGTTGTGAAGATGAAATGAATTAATACATGTAAAAATCCATATAAAATAAATCATCGTAAATTTTACTACTTCCATTTTACCAACACCTAGTGAGTGCTCATGGAGTGTCAGCTATTGCTGTTCTGCATATCAAGTCAGTTTCTGCTGGTGTGTCAGAGCTTGTGTTTATGCTAAGCCTTCTCCCAGTTATGTGGATGAGTATTTTGTTGGTCAAAAAGTAAGTTACAACTAAAAATAGAACTACCATATGATTCATCAATCCCACTCCTGGGCATATATCCAGACAAAACTATAATTCAAAAAGATACATGCACCCCTATGTTCATAGCAGCACTATTTACGATAGCCAAAACATGGAAACAACCCAAATGTTCATTGACAGATGAATGAATAAAGAAGATGTGGTACATATACACAATGGAATACTACTCAGCCGTAAAAAAGAATGAAATTACACCATTTGCAGTAACATGGATGCAACTAGAGATTATCATACTAAGTGAAGTATGTCAGAAAGACAAATACCATATGATATCACCTATATGTGGAATCTAAAATATGACACAAATGAACCTATCTATGAACCAGAAACAGAATCAGGGACATAGAGAATAGACTGGTGGTTGCCAAGGGGGAAGAGGGTAGGAGAGGATTGGATTGGTAGTTTGGGATTGGCAGATGAAAACTGGTATATATAGAATGGATAAACAACAAGGTCCTACTGTATAGCACAGGGAACTATATTCAATATCCTGTGATAAACCATAATGGAAAAGAATATGAGAAAGAATGTATATATGTGTATAACTGAGTCACTTTGCTGTACAGCAGTAATTAACACAACGTTGTAATTCAACTATACTTCAATAAAAAATAAATTTAAAAAAGTAAACTACAAGATGAGAAAAATTAGAATAAAGAGTAAGTTCTTCATAAAGCAAATTGTATTATATTTAATTTCCTTTAATCATTTTATGTTTTTCCTACCTTTTATATCTTATGTAATTTTGTTAGTGGTGAATGGTAATTTATTTGTTATTGCTTTATTCAGTGATATAAAGAATTGACATTCCTTTCTTAAAAAAAGTTTTATTCACCCATGAAATCCAGAAACTTTCACTGGTTCATGAAATCCCAAATCCTGGGAATCATTGGTTTCCCATTAATACTGAAAGTCTGTAGACATAAGCACTTTTCTAAGGGTCCCTGCTTTCAACAAGGTACTGGAGGCTTTGCTTAACAAAACTTCCACCCATCTTCCTTTATCTCCCTTCATCTTTTCATGGAGCTCCTAAACCAGATAGAGAATGAAAACTTGGGCCTCTTTTCTCCATTCTCACCAGCAGGGGGTTATAGATAGGCACTCAAATATGAAGCTACAGTGATTCTCAGGACTGTCCATCCACTGGTAGCAAAAGGGAAAATAAAGCAATACAGAAGAAGCTCCTTTGGCATTTGAGCCAAGACAAGGAAATTGTCAGTGGATAGAGAAGAGTCCAAAGTGTCTGCAAACCACAAAGTATCTGATTCCAGCAAAGGACTCTTGGTGCCAGCAACTTCCTTCTGTCCCTCACATGGAACTCCTCCCTCTCACTGTGAAAAGAGAGAGCTATTTAACAGTCAAGACCATCTTAAGGCCAAGGACAACCAATTAATAACAGTTCCCTGAAATTTCAACCCCTCCTCCAAACACACCCTTTTTAATCAAAAGAACAGCCCTCCACATCCCTCCCCTAACAGATCCTGGCCTCCATCCACCCACATTAATCACTCCAACATGGCCTGAGAACTTACTTAATGTCACTGACTAATCACTTTATTAAATGTCATTGCTCCTGATTGTGAAGACTTGTTTTGTTTCTCATCCCTGCCCATCCCCTCTGGATACCTATTCTCTTGAAAGGTAGAATTAGATACCCTGTTGTGCACTGTTTCTCTGCATCCCCATCAAGATCTCTCATTTTGAAATGGGATGCATTTCTGCAAAAGCACCAAATTGTCCCTGAAGTCCTCAGGAAGCAGGTACACTCAGCTCCTGACTCCTGTTGCTTCTCCCACTTTCCTTGGCAGAGGTTGGAAATATGGAAACTGAGCTATTTGCAAGCCGACATTTTGGGACAGCATCCAGTTTTGTGGCCAAAACTGGATGAGTTAGGAGAGCATTGTGTCAGCTATGGCCTGAGAGAGAAATCACAAGTCAGCTATTTTTCACAATTACCAGAACCCAAATCCACCATGATCTTCTATCACTTGTCTCATCAAGTCTAAATTTCTCTGCCTGACATCCAGAGCACCCCACGATGCAGTCTCGTGCATCATGTCTATTACATCTCTAGAAGGACCTCAGACCAAGACAGGCACCTCGTGATTTTTTCCTTTGCACCAAAGGTCTTCATTGGTGCTGTATCCTTGCCTTCTTCCTTGTCTCTCCACATACACTATCCAGTCCTTTTCAGAATTAATCATTCATTTATTAACCCCAAACTGATTTATTAAGCTTTTCTGGGTGCCAGGCACTGGGGACTGGTAACACAGAAGGTAAGGCCTTCACCTTCAAGGTATTATATGTAAGATCTTGTAGGTAAAGACTGACATGTAAACAAAGAAGTTGATGAAAGTTTCGCAGCGGAAAAATGTCTGCTCTGGGAACAAGGCAGCATAAAGAATGGGGTGGCCAGGTCTCTTTTCGGGTTCAGGAAGGGAAGGTTTCATGGCAGAGGTGACTCTTGAGGTGGATTTTGGGAGAGGAGTGGTGTTCTCCAGGTGGCTAGGCAGGGGTTAAGTTATGCATCTCTGGGAGCTGTGCCCGGGATGGGGCTGGGTTGGGGGTTCCATCAGGGGCACCTATCATGCTGTCCCAGAGCCAGTCTGTGTAATGTGGGCGTGAGTGTGATGTGTATTTCCTAATCTAATGTTTAGGAGCCTCAGTGCACCTATGCAAGGCAGTATGTGAGGCAATGAGGCTTATTTAACATGCACTATGGGAAAAATAAGAGAAAATTAAAAGAGCAATTTTAGGAGGGAATAATTGTTTTCTCTACACCATAATTACAACTGCTTGTAAATGCTGTTATCATAAACAAATTTGCCTTTTAGTGTTCTCTTAAATTCTCTTGGTAATGAACAGACTCTCAAGGAAAGGGACTAATGTCTCCTTGTAGAGAATCTGGGGTTGCACTGACCCCTGGCGTCTGCCTTGAGCAGAGGCCTCTAACTGCCCAGAACTGGATATTAGGCTTCTTAATTTTTCTGTCCCTGGCTTCAGAAAGACCCAAGAATCCTTTAGGACCAGAAGTGAATCTTGGAATCTCAGCCTTCCTAGGTCTTCTGAGGTCATTTTCTAGTATTTGTCTTCAATTCTATTTCCCCTCTTGTGCCCCCTCCCTCGACAAAAGCTGCCATTTAGAATCTGAATGTCATTTTTGATGCTTCCTTTCTTCCCCACCATTCTCAAGTCCCCAAGCCAAGAGCTACTCAGTCACTGAGACCTACTGATCGTATCACCTCCATAAACGCTCCAATCCATCGGCTGCTTGAAATCAGGACACCGTCACCCTGCTTGGTTTGTAAGCAATGATCTCCTGTCTGGCTTCCGTGCTCGAGACTTTCTGTCACCAGGGACATCCCATTTTAGCTCACTAAATTTATTCCTCAGCTAACCTTTGATATGCTAGAAGGATTGCTATTAATTGCTTCTGGTAAATAACTGCATGAACTTAGGTATGTCACTTGGGCAATCTCGTCATCTTATAAAATGAGGGTTTGGGAGCAGGAAGAGGGGTTTTCTATCTTTTCACTCTGAGGACTTATACTATTCGTTGCCTCAGCACTCTGCCCTTTTCCCTTGTCTCAAAAAATCTCTTCTACCAAAATAAACTCTTTGATTAAAGAAAAGTTTATTTGTTACCCATCTTTTTTTCCATCCATCAAAGACATATTTAGCTGCTATTAGACATTTGGTAAGCAGGAGATCACTGATGTTACTGTAAAGAGCTAATCTAATTCCAGGCAAAGATAAAACAAAAAAATAAAAAAACGCTGATATTTCATCTAGACTGTGCACCCTTATCATGAGTATATATAGCATTTCTGTTAGTCTTCTTGAAATACTGAGAGTAGCACACAGCCTTGTATTAAAGCCGTTATAGATCCCTATGATATAAAGGGATCTATTGAAAGAAATAACCACAAAGGTCACACTAGCTCTGAGAGTCTAGGTTTCTCAATCTCTTATATCTTAAATCCCCCTTAGCATTCCCTACAGTGAACATAGCCCATTCTTCTTTAATGGCACCTGGTCCATAAATAAATATTCCATCACCAGTGTCAACTCTAATTAAAGTTGGGAGGTGTTGCTACTTGCAAATTGAGCATATATGTGGAGAGAACTTAGAACAAATTAATTTCACATACATTTAATGATTTCTTATTTAATGCATGGTCATTAAACGTTTTTGGTAGTATATGAAGAGTGTCATTAATTAAGTTTTTGGTAGCATATGAAGAGTCTAATTAATTAAGTCTAATTAATATTAATGAAGTCTAATTAATATTAATTTTTATATCACCAAATCATATTTCTAATTTTTTCTTTTTTGGTCCTTTAATATCTAAAAATTATCATTTTCCTTTGATGCTATGCCCCGTTCATCTTCCTTTTCATCCTTATCATCATCTTCTCATCACTACCACCACTACAATGATACATTTACAGACAACCTCAGGCAAAGGCCTGTGTTCTCCAGCCAAGCAGATCTCTGTACACACTATAGCTCCTATTTCCCCACAGGGCAAATCTGGCTCATTAAAGGGTCAGACTATCCAACTTCTGCCTAGGCAACCTTACTGCTTTTGGATACATATATATGTCCCAAATATAATGTGTGATCCCTAATGGGATCATAAATGGGGTGGGGGAACAGCTATAAAGTAAATTTAAGAACAGTTGGAAAGTTTGAATATGGATGTATACTAGATAAAATTATTGTATTAATATTAAATTTTTTTGGTATAATAATGGTATGGTAGTTCTATAGGAGAACATCCTTATTCTTAAAAAACGTGTGCTGAAATACTCAGAGTGAACTGGTGTGATGTCTGCTACTTACTTTCAAATGTTCTTTTTAAAGAAAAAAAAAGAAAAAGGACGGAAAGAATGGGAAAAAAGGTGCGTGTGTGTGTGTGTGTGTGTGTGTGTCTACATACATTATACACAGAGAGAGAAAGAAAATGTGGCAAAACGTTAGCAGTTGGTGAATCTGGGTGAAGGGTCTATGGGTGGTCATTATACCAGTTTCCTAACTTTTCTATAGGTTTGAAATTTTGGAAACACATGTTGGGAAAAAGAATCTTTTGGAATCACTTGGATACTACTGCAGTTGTAATTTCATACCCTTTTCCCCCTTAAAACCCCAATTACTCCTGCTGTTCTAATCTCAGGAGGCAACTTTCTCCTTGTATTCAGCCAGGATGGGCTGGGTTATGCTGCAATAACAATCTGAAGATCTCGGTAACTTAACCCATCAAAGCTTTCTTCCTCACTTGTGCTACATGGCCGTTTCAGATCAGTGGAGATTAAAGCCATCTTTGGGAACATCTCATGTACTCATTCTCACAGCATAAAAGCTCTGTTTCTGAAGTGGACTTTTCCCCTTTATCCTCAAAGGAAAAGGCTTCTTTCCTCTTATTTAAAGATAACTGCTTCCTGTGAACTCTGGACCCATGTCTCCTGTGGAATTTTGCTTCCATGAGATCTCGCTGGTCCCTCCATCTCCGACAGCTTCAGTCTCTTTCTCTCCATGTGCTATAGTCTCCATACCTCAGAAAGTCCTGTGTTTGATCCTATCATACCTTCTAATTTTCCCTCTTCCGTTTTCCTGGTAAGCTTTTCAAGCTTTTGTTCTTTGCAGATGTTGTCACTTCCTGACATCCTAATCTTGGTTTTCATACAAGATGGTGTTTGCGCTCAAATTAGACTGAAATGCCTTCGTGCAGAACAAATAGCCTTTTTCGCCCTCTGCTCCATCATTCTTGATCTCTGCTGTGTGGCACTATGGACAATTCCCTCATTTGTGATATTCTCCCCTACTTTGATCTTTTTATATCAGATTTTGGGGGTTCTGCTCCCATCCTCTGGAATTGCTCCTTATCTGTCTTCTTTAATATTTCCTTTTTATCGTGCCTTCCTAAATGTGAGGATTCTCTGGGGACCTTTTTATCCCTTCTCCTTTGTCCCTCTAACCCCTTTCTCCAAGAACTTGTTGACTATCACCTTCAGTACATCTCTCTTGTGTACATGTCCAGCCCTGATCTCACCACCGCCATTTCAATCTCATTATCCCAACTGCTTATATGATACGATTTTTTCCATTGGAGTGACTTTCCCATCACCTCAAACTGACACATTCTAACTTAAAGTCACCACATTTCTTCTTTCCAAAGGCTTAATTTTCCCCCCAGAGGTACCATTTTTCTTCCGGTTTCCCAGCCTCGTAGACTCTTGGCAGGATTCTTTGACTTTTTCTTCTTCTCCATTTCTCATTTTTATTTCTAATACTGCCAGCCCTATCATTTCCCCTCAGATCTGCCCTTTCCTCTTTGTTCTTGCAGATGTAGCCTCATTAATGGAGCAGAGATCACTGAGTCTCTGATTCGGGGTTTCTACTTCTTGTTCTTGCTTCCCCCCAAGCTACCCCTCATTCTGTTACCAAGCAAAACTCCTTCTATCACGACAGTCCCTGGTATGAACTGACCAGAAGCATCAAATCCAGACGCCTCAGCTCAGAATATAATTTCGTTTCATCCGACCTATTCTGCTGTCACTGACTCTGCTTCAATAATCTTCTAGCCAAGCCCTTCCAGATCCATTCCAGCCTCTCCTTCTGCAAATGCTCTAAATCTTCTATTTGAGCTCTTCCCTCTCTTCACTCCTCTCTTCCCTTTGTTTCCACTTTTCATGATTTTTCTCCAATTTTTCTACCCTTTCCCCCTTCCTTCTTTCCCCTTCATTCTTTTCCTCATCCTCTTTTACTTTCCTGTCTGCTTTTCCAAATCTTAGCTTTTCTTTTTTAAAAATAAATTTATTTATTTTATTTATTTATTTTTGGCTGCATTGGGTCTTCATTGCTGTGGGCAGGCTTTCTCCAGTTGCGGAGAGCGGGGGCTTCTCTTCGTTGCGGTGCACAGGCTTCTCACTGCAGTAGCTTCCCTTGTTGCGGAGCACTGGCTCTAGGCATGCGGGTTTCAGTACTTGTGGCATATGGGCTCCGTAGTTGTGGCTCATGGGATCTAGAGCACCGGCTCAGTAGTTGTGGCGCACGGGCTTAGTTGCTCCGCTGCATGTGGGATCTTCCTGGACCAGTAATCGAACCCGTGTCCCTTGCATTGGCAGGCGGATTCTTAACCACTGCGCCACCAGGGAAGTCCCTAGCTTTTCTTTAAGATGTAATTCAGTTCTCATCTCTTCCATGAAAGCATCTCTCACTGCTTGAGTTTACACTAGATTTTTCCTACTCCCACAGTGACCAGAGTTAGTTGCAGTTCGGTATAATAGTTAATTATTTAATATTTGTTATTCTTCTCCTTCCAACTAACTCATTAGCTCTTTGAAATTCTACATAGAAATCACCACAGTGCTGGGCACATGGCTGTGGTCAGTAGATACTTAGGATTTGATTGATTGATTTCTCTGAGATATAATTATGTTTTTTAATCCTCCTACTCTAGGGAGAATTACACCTGCCAATTTCTGAAAATACTTTTTCTCCTCAATCCCAAATGGACAAATCTGGCCCCTAGAAAGGTGGCTGGTGATTTCAAAGTTCCAGGGATTTCTCTTTTCCTTGGAGCATCCATACCTGTTTTATTATACTGTTACTTAATCCTGTATTATAGAAACATTTACATTGTTTTTATGACTTTTCATACTTACCTTTCCCATATTTTCTATCTTTGCCATTATGGTGATGAATAATAGTGCTTTCATTTACATTAACTCATTGTATCCTCTACCTAGCTCTTTTATGATTGGTAATATCATTAGACTTGTATTTTCGTAATCCAGCAAAAAAAAAAAAAGAGTTTGAACTGGCTCAGAATCACACTAACAGAACTCAAATCCAGTATTTTCCCCTTAAATTCAAAGGCTTTTACTCCTTCCATCACTTTAATTTCTTTCTGGTCTGGGTGTCCCTCCTCTGGGCTTGCATGGTTTCCATCCACCAAAGCATGTAATGGCAGTGTCATCATTAATTTACAAGTTGGTCTCCCCAAATTAGACTGTGAGCTTCTTGACTGTAGAGACCAGGTGTTATTTAATTTCTTATTTCCAGTGAATAGCACAGGACATGTTAGTTCAATGTCTGAATTAAGGCATGAATGAATGAATGCATGAATGAGAGAGAATTGTGGCTTGTTCTATTTCTGTCTGCTTTTAGAGAACTTAGTCCAAGATGCCACACGACTGTGTACTCTCCGTGGTACATTGTACATGATTGTAAAAAAATTTGTGAAATTTCTTTCTCTTAAATCTCCTTACCTATCCCCTTCATCCCAGCAGACCAGTATCCTCAAAAACATACATCTCACTGAAGTCTGTGGTCTTGCGTATTTAAGACTCAGGCAGTCTTGGGTTCACACGTTTCTTCTGTTGATTATTAGCTAGTTGAGCATCTGTGGACAAGTTATTAATCTCTTAAGTTTCAATGTTCTCATCTGTAAAATGGGCATAATAAAATTCATAGAGTTGGTGTGAGAAGTCAGTGGGATCATTTATTTGAAGCCCTCGGTATAAGTCCTGGAACATAATAACTTGCTTGATGAAAGTTAACAATTATTCTGGGGAAGGGTGATCAGTGTATTTCAGGAACCCCCTAGGCTATAACATAGGGCTCACCAACTGGCATTTTTCAGCTTCAAAACCACAGAGGTCTTTCCTTGGCCAAATGAAACCAGAGGATGTAGCCAGTTCAAATAATTTGGTCCTAAACTCTACTTTCATTTGAATAATTCTGAGAAGTAAAGGGATAAGATAACCCTGACAGGTCCTTTTCAGCATCTCTAAGAACCTTACAGAGAGTTGGAACAAGAGGTTATTTGCCATTTATATTTGTAAGTGGGACCTTCCTGCCAGGGTCCTCCCCATCTATCTCCTATCATTACTGTGTTCCCAGAGTGGTTGCATTGTGTGTGTGTGTGTGTGTGTGTGTGTGTGTGTGTATGTGTGTGTCTGTTTTGTTTCCTTAATGACATGAGCTGCTGCTACCAGGTGTCCAGAGGCAGTGATATAAAGCATCACTTTTAGGTACTGGTGAAATATATTTAGCACCGATGTAAATCTATCTCCTGGCACAGAGAGCCATATACATAGAGTTATCACATTAATGCTGTTTATCACCAAGCATGGGGGTTTGGATTTAGAGGAAAGGTGGCCTCCATATAAATTATCTCAGCTTTACTATATCTCTGGGAAGAAAAAAAATGGTGGCCATTTCCTTCAACAAAAATCACTGCCCTAGCCAGTCCATTTTATCGGTGAGCAAACTGAGGTCGAATGAGATCAAACCACACACGAACCTCGTTTGAATGGGCTCTGGTTTGGAGAGGGCCCAGAGAAGGCTGTGGCCAATGTCTTGCACTCATGTTGAACTGGAAAGAGAGTGATCTTTGGCATCAGAAAGAAACACCTAGGTTCAAATCCTAGCTCCACTGGTGAGTACACTTCAGCAAATTGTTCATTTTCCCTAAACCTTGGTTTTCTCTTCTATTTGACAAGGACGGTGATACCTCTCAGGATAATTCAATTATTCATCCACTTTACTTATGCTTATTAAAGACATATTATGCACCAGGCTCTGATATTATAAGAGTGAAATGATATTACAGGTGTGAGTTTCTGACCAAATGCTGAACTTATGGTGAAAACTCAATAAAAGTTCTTTCTCCTCCTCTCAAGCCTCACGGCTTCAACTGACCTTTCTCTAGGGAAGAATTCATCCCCCTCCCCCCATTTGAGAATGAGTCAGACCTGGAGTATTTGCAGACTGACTTCAATCCCTGTCTCCCCCATGTTTCCCTTCAGCCCCCAGAACTTTCCCTCGGGGCTCTTGGGACTAGAATACCCCACTCACTGTGACAGATGATCTTGGAGGGGAGAGAAAACTGACACTCCAGGCCCTAAGTGACAGCACACGGATATTCAAAATGATTCTGCTCAGACTAGATAAAGGCGACTTGTCAAAAGGGGCCAGGTCGCTTTAGTAGCAGCTCATGGGAAGTCTGACAAGGGAACACTTCCACCCATTCTAGGGCCAAGTGGTGGCTCTTCTCAAGGGTGAGAAAGGTGCCAGGGCCACAGGGAGATAGAAAGTCCAGGAAACAGATCAAATAGAAGGCAGGATCGCCTGAAAGTGAGAATGACTCAGGCAGTATAATCAAATATTTCATCCTCTTGAGGGCTCACTCCCACCTTACACTTTGCTCTGAGTGCCTTCTCCACCATGGCGCAAAGATGACCTTCTTCCCCACCAACAACATCCACATCTGACTCTTGTTAGTGCCCTGCTTCTCTTTCCATTGTGGCCTCAGCCATGGCAACGAGTACAGGGAAATATAACAACATAATCCTCTTCATACCATTCAGTCCCCAAAGATCCTTACTCAGAATTCTCCACTTATCTGGTCATTAGATCTAATTAAATCCCTCCAACTTAGAGCACTGATGAGTGACACTACTTTCTCTCACCAATTAAAAGAGAAGAGAGTAAAGAATTCCCTCGACACTTTGTCCTTGTGAGGGTGGTGGCAGGGGAAGAGGCAGGGAAGGAACACAGAAGACTGTCCTTTATCTCTGAAGATGGTGCTGATATAATGTGGGTTCCTGCCAAAAAAATGTACTCTTTGCATGCTTACCCAGCTGTGGCCATGAATGTGCACTAAGGAGTCTGTTGTCCTTTATAGAAATATCTACCTCTTTCCAAAGATGGTTTGAATAGCTTAAACAAAGGACACCTACAATAATAGAAATCAAAGAGGGAAACCAAGATTGAAGAAGGGCGTTATCAAACATATTAATCCAAAGGATTAATTGCATATTTATTGCAGTTAACAGAAAATCTAATTGGAGCTTCCTGGTAGCTAAGGCAAAAAAGGAAACATGGCAAATTACCATAGCTCTCATCATTTAAAACAGGGAAGTGCCCTTCCCCACTATCCCCTATTCTTAGGGCATAAGAAAAATGTCCTGGTTCTAAATTCTGAAAGAATGTGGGGCTTCTTTTAGGAGACATTGAATGATAGACAATGTTTTGAACATTGTCTCACATTTGACAGGCAAGGTTCTGAGCGTCCAGGGCTTTGGAATAGTGTTTTCTTCTTTGAAGGGTTAAGTTGCCCACATAGGGCTCCAACAGTGACCTTAGCTTTATTGTTTAGTACAGTATTCTATTAGAAGAGATCATGTCAACTCACGGGTTTAAGCAGGGGTGGGAGGGAAGGCCACTGATTCCTACCATGTTTGACTCCCCAACAAGGTCCTTCTGAAAAAGTACCCCAACTCTTTGCCCCTATAAAACAGACCTGCCTTCTCTGCCCAACCCCACTGACATGTTTGCTCATTAAGATAGTCATCAGACAGAAACAGGGGTTCAGCACTTTGAAGAGCAGAGGTTGAGGGGTCTCACCCCTTGTAGACCAGTGTAATCTTCTGTCTCCCTTCACCACAGCATTATTGAGCCAGAGCGGGCTTCTCTCCTTCATCTCCTGACCTTTCAGAGTGCTATTTGGGGAGGACATGCATGGAAATCTCTTTCGAGCCCTCTCTCGTATTCAAAGTAGAATTGACTTTGGTGTGGTTGAAAGGATTGGAAGGCAGTGGGGCATGGAGGCAGAGGAATGAATAAAGTGATCTCAGGCTCACTAACCCTGAGATTCACTCCCTGCCATGAAAATATAGGGGAGCTGGGCTTCCACTCAAGCACAGGTCCACGGGGGAGCACATTTCTGCCAAAGAGATACCTTAGCGCACAACTTCCTCTGTTCTCATCCCAGACTCCTTCAAAAGAGACTCCAAAAGAGAGCTTTGGGTTCAAGGTCAAGCTCACACCCTGTGTACCCCACTGCACCCTGAGCGCTCACAGATCTTCCTCTGGCTCTCTGCATCCCCAGACCCACTCAAAGGAACATATCTTTAAGATGTTTCCAGATAAGAGGTCCCCCTTTGCCCTTGACTCAACAAAGGACTCCCTTCTGGAGAACTGCCCTTTTTTCTCTTCTCCTGTTTCTAGCTCCAATATTGGTCACCCCCTGGCTCCTGACTTGGTCTCTTACCCTAGGATCCTGGATTTCTCCCTGCACTTTGGACTAGCTCCCTGTTCCTCTTTGCGTGATCACTAGATACTGCTCTACAGCCCTTGAAACTGCCTCCTGGCTGTCCATCCAAACCTGAAGGCTAGCGATTTCTCTCCTTACTAACCAAACCCTGCTGAGGCCAAGCCCGATGTGCCAGTGCAGGTTTCTGATACCAAGTCCGGGGCTCTTTTCATGCCCCAGCGGCTGCCACCTGTTCTCGATCACTGAGACCAGGAGGAAGCAAAACAAGATAAAACTACAAGGGAGAGGGGACACATGTGAAACCTGGCCTTGACTGTTGTTACTTCAAGTGCACTCTCCACTTCCAGCCAAAGCCCCCGGAAACTTCTTGTGTTAGTCCCTTGAACGCAGTTGTTTCTTCTCATTGTGATTTTAGTGGAGAATCTGAAAAGCATTTGTGGAGATGAGACTAGAGCTAGTTACAGTTTTCTTGAACCAAAGAGCATGGATTTGGTTTTCCTGGGACCGTTGGCCCTGACAGCCACTCTTCCTGTGTCCTTTGGGTTCCCCTGTGTCCCTTAGTCTTCGTTACTAAACGGAGGCTAGGGGCTTATTTTGTGTGTGAGCTTTCAATGAGACCACATATGCTGAGTGTTCTCAGCACAGCAGAACGTGTACCCGCGGGGCCCCCTGGAGGTCAGGTCCCTTTCCCTCTGCCCCTACCCCCCTTCTCCCTGCTCCCTTCTTCCTTCCCCCTCCCTGGCCTTTCTCCTTGCCTTCCCCAAGCTCAAACTTGTGCAGAGAAGGTTGTCAGGCCAGTTGTAGTAGGAGCCTCATTTCCAAAGGGGGCGCTCTGAGATCAGGAAAAAGGCCTTTGGGGACCTTGAACATGTGTCTGCGAGGACTGCACGCTGGTACCTATGGCTGGATATTTAAAAAATGACTTTTATGAAATCTTTGCCTTGATATGCTATCAATTTTTCCAGATGCCTTTTCAATATCTGTCTACAGAACTGTGTGAAATTATAGTAAGTTCTACAGCTGGGAGGATGGCGATATGGCAGGTGGAGACAGACATCTCTGGCTCTGATGAAATGAGGTAGATTCTCCTGGTAGTAGGTCCACTCTGGTGGGATGCCGAACTATGGGTCTCCTGAATGCAGGCCTCTGGGGCACCGGCAGCTGTTGCCCCGTCTGTCTCGCCCTTCCTCTCCACTTCCCTCTAGGTCTGTGCCTCACAGGTAGGAAACAGAACCAGACTTTCGGCTTTGGGGCAGTGCAGGGTGAGAGGCTGGCCTGGGCTTGCCTCCCTCGGCTTGACCCAGGTCCTTCAAGGTGGGGGAAGAGAGAATGAGGATGTGAAGGGCTCATTCTAAGCCCTCCTGGCCTGCAGAAGGGAGAAAGTTGTTACAGGAGGCTAAGCGGACACCTCCACGGGCTCCGACCACTCACGTCTCTCCATTTATTACCTTTCAGGTGTGCAGGGCACCATGAGAAACTACTGAGAGACTACAGCTGCTTTAAACCAAGCATCTGGGGTAGGGTGTCACTGAGCTCCTGGGGAAGAGGAGCTGAGAAAGGTGAACAGTGCCTGGCACGTGGGAATGCCTGAGTGGATAGGCATCTGAAATCAACCCAAAGCTTTCCCTCTTGTGAGTCTTTGTCTTCCTATCTGGGAGGACCCAGGCTTTGAAGGAGAAGCCCCACTAGGAGAGAGCCTTGGAGAACCGGAAGTACTCGCCATCCCTTGTCTCCGTTCTGGCCGAGGCCTCGGAGCACCGGGGACCGCACAGCAGCTTCTGGAATTGGGAGGTGCAAGGTTGCTCCTCTGGTGGCCACGCTAGCGGCTCGGGGAACCCAGGAGAAGGAAGGTCCTAAGCATGTGTTGCAACAACCTGCGTGCTGCGGTTTAACAGCGCTTGTCATCTTGTCGGTTTTGTCCACCTGCTAAGCCTGTTTCCAATGAGCACTCTGGAGTGGGAGGTGGCCGACCTCCCATCGGAGCTGGTAACAGACGGCCTTGTGTGAAGCGCAGGAAGTTAAGAGGCTTTTCTTTGCTGTTGTGGAGAGACCTCTGGCTCGAGGCAGTGCTCTCTGAGGGCACTGGAGATAGTGTCAATTACAAAACGGTCCTTCAAGCCTCGAGCCGGATGGCCGTGGGGTCTGCCTGCGGATGGGTGTGCACGTGTCCTGAGAGGAGCCTGCTGCACAGAGCAGGTGGGCGAGGCTCCCAGTCGGCCTGCGTCTTCCCTTCCCCCTTAACTCACTGTAAAGTACTGTAATCTGTCACGATGACGTCACCCTCGAGGACAATTGTGTCCTCTTCCAGGTGGTCCTATATAAGGGGAGTGGCCTTCCCCCCCCTGCCATATTAGTATGTCAATCTCAACACCAATCCCTTGGACCCTCTACCGCATAGATCCCAATCCTTTCTTGGTTCACAGCATCTTTGGTCTCAGGAGTTTTTATGGTACCTGGAGGCCAAAAGAACTAACAGTTCCATTTTTTAAGTAGCTAGGGTCAAACAACGTAATAAATATTAAGGTCCTAAGAACTTAATAACGATTTGAAAAAATACAAAAGAAAGGGGAAAACATTTTTATTTTGTTCTTTTTGTTTTTTGAAAAAATTGTGAGAATTTTATTTTATTTTTTACACAGCAAGTTCGTTGTTTGTCTTTTTTTTTCTTTTCAAATTCATGTCCTTAGGTTGATTGATTGATTGATTGATTTTTAACATCTTTATTGGAGTACAATTACTTTACAATGGTGTGTTAGTTTCTGATTTATAACAAAGTGAATCGGCTACACATATACATATATCCCCATATCTCTTCCCTCTTGTGTCTCCCTCTCTCCCACCCTTCATATCCCACCCCTCTAGGTGGTCACAAAGCACCGAGCTGATCTCCCTGTGCTATGCGGCTGCTTCCCACTGGCTATCAGTTTTACATTTGGTAGTGTATATATGTACATACCACTCTCTCACTTTGTCCCAGCTTACCTTTCCCCCTCCCCGTGTCCTCAAGTCCATTCTCTAGTAGGTCTGCTTCTTTATTCCTGTCCTGCCCCTAGGTTCTTCATGACCATTTTGTTTTTTAGATTCCATATATATGTGTTAGCATACGGTGTTTGATTTTCTCTTTCTGACTTACTTCACTCTGTATGACAGACTCTAGGTCCATCCACCTCACTGCAAATAACTCAATTACATTTCTTTTTATGCTGAGTAATATTCCATTGTATATATGTGCCACATCTTCTTTATCCATTCATCTGTCGATGGACACTTAGGTTGCTTCCATGTCCTGGCTATTGTAAATAGTGCTGCAATGAACATTGGGGTGCATGTGTCTTTTTGAATTATGATTTTCTCAGGGTATATGACCAGGAGTGGGATTGCTGGGTCGTATGGTAGTTCTATTTTTAGTTTTTTAAGGAGCCTCCATACTGTTCTCCATAGTGGCTGTATCAATTTACATTCCCATCAACAGTGCAATAGGATTCCCTTTTCTCAACACCCTCTCCAGCATTTATTGTTTGTCGAGTTTTTGATGATGGCCATTCTGAACGGTGCATTTCTCTAATGATTAGTGATGTTGAGCATTCTTTCATGTGTTTGTTGGCAATCTGTATATCTTCTTTGGAGAAATGTCTGTTTAGGTCTTCTGTCCATTTTTGGATTGAGTTTTTTGTTTTTTTGATATTGAGCTGCATGAGCTGCTTGCAAATTTGGAGATTAATCCTTTGTCAGTTGCTTCATTTGCAAATATTTGCTCCCATTCTGAGGGTTGTCTTTTCATCTTGTTTATGGTTTCCTTTGCTGTGCAAAAGCTCTTAAATTTCATTAGGTCCCATTTGTTTATTTTTGTTTTTATTTCCATTTCTCTAGGAAGTGGGTCAAAAAGGATTTTGCTGTGATTTATGTCATAAAGTGTTCTGTCTATGTTTTCCTCTAAGAGTTTTATAGTGTCTGGCCTTACATTTAGGTCTCTAATTCATTTTGAGTTTATTTTTGTGTATGGTGTTAGGAAGTGCTCTAATTTCATTCTTTTACATGTAGCTGTCCAGTTTTCCCAGCACCACTTATTGAAGAGGCTGTCTTTTCTCCACTGTATATTCTTGCCTCCTTTATCAAAAATAAGGTGACCATATGTGCATGGGTTTATCTCTGGGCTTTCTATCCTGTTCCATTGATCTATATTTCTGTTTTTGTGCCAGTACCATACTGTCTTGATTACTGTAGCTTTGTAGTATAGCCTGAAGTCAGGGAGCCTGATTCCTCCAGCTCTGTTTTTCTTTCTCAAGATTGCTTTGGCTATTTGGGGTCTTTTGTGTTTCCATACAAATTGTGAAATTTTTTGTCCTAGTTCTGTGAAAAATGCCATTGGTAGTTTGATAGGGATTGCATTGAACTTGTAGATTGCTTTGGGTAGTATACTCATTTTCACAATGTTGATTCTTCCAATCCCAGAACATGGTATATCTCTCCATCTGTTTGTATCATCTTTAACGTCTTTCATCAGTGTCTTATAGTTTTCTGCATACGGGTCTTTTGTCTCCTTAGTAGGTTTATTCCTAGGTATATTATTCTTTTTGTTGCAGTGGTAAATGGGAGTGTTTCCTTAATTTCTCTTTCAGATTTTTCATCATTAGTGTATAGGAATGCTAGAGATTTCTGTGCATTAATTTTGTATCCTGCTACTTTTCCAAGTTCACTGATTAGCCCTAGTAGTTTTCTGCTAGCACCTTTAGGATTCTCTATCTATAGTAACATGTCATCTGCAAACAGTGACAGTTTCACTTCTTCTTTTCCGATTTGGATTCTCTTTCTTTCTTTTTCTTCTCTGATTGCTGTGGCTAAAAATTCCAAAACTATGTTGAATAATAGTGGAGAGAGTGGGCAACCTTGTCTTGTTCTGGATCTTAGTGGAAATGGTTTCAGTTTTTCACCATTGAGAACGATGTTGGCTGTGGCTTTGTCATATATGGCCTTTATTATGTTGAGGTAAGTTCCCTGTATGCCTACTTTCTGGAGGGTTTTTTTCATAATTGGGTGTTGAATTTTGTCAAAAGCTTTTTCTGCATCTATTGAGATGATCATATGGTTTTTATCCTTCAGTTTTATCCTTCAATATGGTGTATCACATTGATTGATTTGCATATATTGAAGAATCCTTGCATTCCTGTGATAAACCCCACTTGATCATGGTCTATGATCCTTTTATTGTGCTGTTGGATTCTGTTTGCTAGTATTTTGTTGAGGATTTTTGCATCTATCTTGATCAGTGATATTGGCCTGTAGTTTTCTTTCTTTGTGACATCTTTGTCTGTTTTTGATATCAGGGTGATGGTGGCTTCATAGAATGATTTTGGGAGTGTTCCTTCCTCTGCTATATTTTGGAAGAGTTTGAGAAGGATAGGTGATAGCTCTTCTCTAAATATTTGATAGAATTCACCTGTGAAGCCATCTGGTCCTGGGTTTTTGTTTGTTGGAAGATTTTTAATCACAGTCTCAATTTCAGTGCTTGTGATTGGTCTGTTTATATTTTCTATCTCTTCCTGGTTCAGTCTTGGAAGGTTTTGCTTTTCTAAGAATTTGTCCATTTCTTCCAGGGTGTCCATTTTATTGGTGTATAGTTGCTTGTAGTAATCGCTCATGATTCTTTGTATTTCTGCAGTGTCAGTTTTTACTTCTCCTTTTTCATTTCTAATTCTGTTGATTTGAGTCTTCTCCCTTTTTTTTCTTGGTGAGTCTGGCTAATGGTTTATCAATTTTGTTCATCTTCTTAAAAAAACAGCTTTTAGTTTTATTTTTCTTCGCTCTTGTTTCCCCTCATTGCTTTTTCATTTATTTCTGATCTGATCTTTATGATTTCTTTTCTTCTGCTAACTTTGTGGGGTATTTTTGTTCTTTCTCTGATTGCTTTAGGTGTGAGGCTAGGTTGTTTATTTGAGATGTTTCTTGTTTCTTGAGGTAGGATTATATTGCTATAAACTTCCTTCTTTGAACTGCTTTTGCTGCATTCCATAGGTTTTGGGTCATTGTGTTTTCTTTGCCATTTTTTTCTAGGTATTTTTTGATTTCTTCAGTGATCACTTGGTTATTAAGTAGTGTATTGTTTAGCCTCCATGTGTTTGTATTTTTTACAGACTTTTTCCTGTAATTGATATCTAGTCTCATAACGTTGTGGTCAGAAAAGACACTTGATACGATTTCAATTTTCTTAAATTTACCAAGGCTTGATTTGTCACCCAAGATATGATCTATCCTGGAGAATGTTCCATGAGCACTTGAGAAGAAAGTATATTCTGTTGTTTTTGGGTGTAATGTCCTATAAATATCAATTAAGTCCATTTTGTTTAATGTATCATTTAAAGCTTGTGTTCCTTATTTATTTTCATTTTGGATGATCTGTCCATTGGTGAAAGTGTGGTATTAAACTCCCCTACTATGGTTGTGTTACTGTCGATTTCCCCTTTTATGGCTGTTACCACTTGCCTTATGTATTAAGGTGCTCCTAAGTCGGGTGCATAAATATTTACAACAGTTATATCCTCTTCTTGGATTGATCCCTTGATCATTATAGTGCCCTTCTTTGTCTCTTGCAATAGTCTTTATTTTAAAGTCTATTTTTTCTGATATGAGAATTGCTACTCCAGCTTTCTTTTGATTTCCATTTGCATGGAATATCTTTTTTGATCCTCTCACTTTCAGTCTGTATGTGTCCCTGGGTCTGAAGTAGATCTCCTGTAGACAGCACATATATGGGTTTTGTTTTTGTTATGCATTCAGCCAGTCTATTTCTTTTGGTTGGAACATTTAATCCATTTACATTTAAGATGGTTATCGATATGCATGTTCCTATTACCATTTTCTTAATTATTTTGGGTTTGTTATTGTAGGTCTTTTCCTTCTCTTGTGTTTCCTGTCTAGAGAAGTTCCTTTAGCATTTGTTGTAAAGCTGGTTTTGTGGTGCTGAATTCTCTTAGCTTTTGCTTGTCTGCAATGTTTTAATTTCTCCCTCAAATCTGAATGAGATCCTTGCTAGGTAGAGTAATCTCAGTTGTAGGTTTTTACCTTTCATCACTTTAAATATGTCCTGCTACTCTCTTCTGGCTTGCGGAATTTCTGCTGAACGATCAGCTGATAACCTTATGGGGATTCCCTTGTATGTTGTTTGTTGCTTTTCCCTTGCTGCTTTTAATTTTTTCTTTGTATTTAATTTTTTATAGTTTGATTAATATGTGTCTTGGAGTGTTACTCCTTGGATTTATCCTGTATGGGACTCTCTGTGCTTCCTGGACTTGATTAACTATTTCCTTTCCTATATAGGGAAGTTCCCAACTATAATCTCTTCAAATATTTTCTCAGTCTCTTTCTTTTTCTCTTCTTCTTCTGGGACTCCTATAATTCTAACGTTGGTGTTTTAATGTGGTCCCAGAGGTCTCTGAGACTGTCCTCAATTCTTTTCATTCTTTTTTCTTTATTCTGCTGTGTGGTAGTTATTTCCACTATTTTATCTTCCAGGTCACTTATCTGTTCTTCTGCCTCAGTTATTCTGCTATTGATTCCTTCTAGAGAATTTTTAATTTTATTTATTGTGTTGTTCATCACTGTTTGTTTGCTCTTTAGTTCTTCTAGGTCCTTGTTAAACGTTTCTTGTATTTTCTCCATTCTATTTCCAAGATTTTGGATCATCTTTACTATCATTACTCTGAATTCTTTTTCAGGTAGACTGCTATTTCCTCTTCATTTGTTTGGTCTGGTGGGTTTTTACCTTGCTCCTTCATCTGCTGTTTGTTTCTCTGTCTTCTCATTTTGCTTAAGTTACTGCGTTTGGGGTCTCTTTCTCACAGGCTACATGTTCATAGTTCCTGTTGTTTTTGGTGTCTGCCCCCAGTGGGTAAGTTTGGTTCAGTGGGTTGTGTAGGCTTCCTGGAGCAGGGGACTAGTGCCTGTGTTCTGGTGGATGAGGCTGGGTCTTGTCTTTCTGGTGGGCAGGACCACATCTGGTGGTGTGTTTTGGGGTGTCTGTGACCGCAAACATAAATTATTATGATTTTAGGCAGCCTCTCTGCTAATGGGTGGGGTTTTGTTCCTGTCTTGCTAGTTGTTTGGCCTAGGGTGTCCAGCACTGTAGCTTGCTGGTCGTTGAGTGGAGCTGGGTCTTATCATTGAGATGGAGATCTCTGGGAGAGCTTTCGCCATTTGATATTATGTGGAACCAGGAGGTCTCTAGTGGACCAATGTCTTGAACTCGGCTCTCCCACCTCAGAGGCACAGGCCTGATACCCAACCAGAACACCAATATCCTGTCAGCCACAGGTCTCAGAAGAAAAGGGGGAAAAAAAGAAAGAATGAAAGAAAAAATAAAATAAAATAAAGTTATTAAAATAAAAGATAATTATTAAAATAAAAAAATGAAAAAGTAATAAAAAAAAGAAAAAAAAGAAAGAAAAAAGAGAGCAACCAAACTAAAAAACAAATCCACCAATGATAACAAGTGCTAAAAACTATACTAAAAAAAGAAAAAAGAAAAAAAGACAGACAGAACGCTAGGACAAATGGTAAAAGCAAAGCTATACAGATAAAATCACACAAAGAAGCATACACATACACACTCACAAAAAGAGAAAAAGGAAAAAAATATATATATCGTTGCTCCCCAAGTCCACCTCCTCAATTTGGGATGATTCGTTCTCTATTCAGGTGTTCCACAGATGCAGGTACACCAAGTTGATTGTGGAGATTTAACCCGTTGCTCCTGAGGCTGCTGGGAGAAATTTCCCTTTCTCTTCTTTGTTTGCTCAGCTCCTGGGGTTTAGCTTTGGATTTGGCCCCGCCTCTGCTTGTAGGTCCCCTGAGGGCGTCTGTTCTTTGCTCGGACAGGACGGGGTTAAAGGAGCAGCTGATTAGGGAGCTCTGGCTCCCACAGGCAGGGGGGTGGGGGGGAGGAGTATGGAATGCGGGGCGAGCCTGTGTCGGCAGAGGCTGACATGACGTTGCACTAGCCTGAGGCACACCATGTGTTCTCCAGAGGAAGTTGTCCCTGGATCACGGGACCCTGGCAGTGGCGGGCTGCACAGGCTCCCGGGAGGGGAGGTGTGGATAGTGACTTGTGCTTGCACAAGTCACACAGCTTCTTGGTAGCGGCAGCAGCAGCCTTAGCATCTCATGCCCATTTCTGGTGATCGTGCTGATCTCCGTGGCTCGCACCCATCTCTGGAGCTCGTTCAGGCGGTGCTCTGAATCCCCTCTCCTCGTGCACCCTGAAACAATGGTCTCTTGCCTCTTAGGCAGGTCCAGACTTTTTCCTGGTCTCCCTCCCAGTAGCTGTGGCACAGTAGCCCCCTTCAGGCTGTGTTCACGCAGCCAACCCCAGTCCTCCTCCTGGGGTCTGACCTCCGAAGCCCGAGCCTCCACTCCAAGCCCCCATCCGCCCCGGTGGGTGAGCAGACAAGCCTCTCAGGCTGGTGAGTGCTGGTCGGCACCGATCCTCTGTGCGGGAATCTCTCCGCTTTGCCCTCCGCACCCCTGTTGCTGCACTCTCCTCCGTGGCTCCGAAGCTTCTCCCCTCCGCCACCTGCAGTCTCTGCCTGTGAAGTGGCTTCCTAGTGTGTGGAAACCTTTCCTCCTTCACAGCTCCCTCCCACTGGTGCAGGTCCCGTCCTTATTCTTTTTTTTAATTTTTTCTTTGGCTCTACCCAGGTACGTGGGGGAGTTTCTTGCCTTTTGGGAAGTCTGCGTTCTTCTGACAGCATTCAGTAGGTGTTCTGTAGGAGTTGTTCCACATGTAGATGTATTTCTGATGTATCTGTGGGGAGGAAGGTGATCTCCATGTCTTACTCCTCCACCATCCTGAAGGTCTCCCCTACAGCAGGTTCTTATTAGTTATCTATTTTATGCATATTAGTGTATATATGTCAATCCCAATCTCACAATTCATCCCCCCCACCCCACTTTCCCCCCTTGGGGTCCATACCTTTGTTCTGTACCTCTGTGTCTCTATTTCTGCCTTGCAACCCTGTTCATCTGTACCATTTTTCTAGATTCTACATGTATACGTTAATATACGATATATTTTTTTCTCTTTCTGACTTACTTCACTCTGTATGACAGTTTCTAGGTCCATCCACGTCTCTCCAAATGACCCCAATCGTTCCCTTTTATGGTTGAGTAGTATACCATTGTATATATATTCCATAACTTCTTTATCCATTTGTCTGTTGATGGGCATTTAGGTTGCTTCCATGACCTGGCTATTGTAAATAGTGCTGCAGTGAACACTGGGGTGCATGTGTCTTTTTGAATTATGGTTTTCTCTGGGTATATGCCCAGTAGTGGGATTGCTGGGTCATATGGTAATTCAATTTTTAGTTTTTTAAGGAACCTCCATATTGTTCTCAATAGTGGCTGTTTCAATTTACATTCCCACCAACAGTGCAGGGGGGTTCCCTTTTCTCCACACCCTCTCCAGCATTTATTGTTTGTAGACTTTTTTGATGACAACCATTCTGACCGGTGTGAGGTTATACTGCATTGTACTTTTGATTTGCATTTCTCTAATGATTAGTGATGTTGAGCATCCTTTCATGTGTTTGTTGGCAATCTGTATGTCTTTGGAGAAATGTCTATTTAGGTTTTCTGCCCACTATTGGATTGGGTTGTTTGTTTCTTTGATATTGAGCTGCATGAGATGCTTGTATATTTTGGAGATTAATCCTTTGTCAGTTGCTTCATTTGCAAATATTTTCTCCTATTCTGAGGGTTGTTTTTTGGTCTTGTTTATGGTTTCCTTTTCTGTGCAAAAGCTTTTAAGTTTCATTAGGTTCATTTGTTTATTTTTGTTTTTATTTCCATTTCTCTAGGAGGTGGATCAAGAAGGACCTTGCTGTGATTTTTGTCATAAGGTGCTCTGCCTACGTTTTCCCCTAAGAGTTTGATAGTGTCTGGCCTTACATTTCGGTCTTTAATCCATTTTGAGTTTATTTTTGTGTATGGTGTTAGGGAGTGTTCTAAATTCATTCTTTTACATGTAGTTGTCCAGTTTTCCCAGCACCACTTATTGAAGAGGCTGTCTTTACTCCATTGTATATTCTTGCCTCCTTTATCAAAGATAAGGTGACCATATGTGCATGTATTTATCTCTGGGCTTTCTATCCTGTTCCATTGATCTATATTTCTCTTTTTGTGCCAGTACCATACTGTCTTGATTACTTTAGCTTTGTAGTATAGTCTGAAGTCAGGGAGTCTGATTCCTTCAGCTGCATTTTTTTCCCTCAAGATTGCTTTGGTTATTCAGGGTCTTTCATGTCTCCATACAAATTTTAAGATTTTTTGTTCTAGTTCTGTAAAAAATGCCATTGGTAATTTGATAGGGATTGCACTGAACCTGTAGATTGCTTTGGGTAGTATAGTCATTTTCACAATGTTGATTCTTCCATTGCAAGAACATGGTATATCTCTCCATCTGTTTGTGTCATCTTTGATTTCTTTCATCAGTGTCTTATAGTTTTCTGAGAACAGGTGTTTTACCTCCTGAGGTAGGTTTATTCCTAGGTGTTTTATTCTTTTTGTTGCAATGGTGAATGAGATTATTTCCTTAATATTTCTTTCTGATCTTTCATTAGTATCATGTCATCTGCAAACAGTGACAGTTTTACTTCTTCTTTTCCAATTTGGATTCCTTTTATTTCTTTTTCTTCTCTGATTGCCATGGCTGGGACGTCCAAAACTATCTTGAATAATAGTGGAAAGTGTGGACATCCTTTTCTTGTTCCTGATCTTAGAGGAAATGCTTTCAGTTTTTCACCATTGAGAATGATGTTGGCTGTGGTTTTGTCATATATGGCCTTTATTATGTTGAGGTAGGTTCCCTCTATGCCCACTTTCTGGAGAGTTATTTTTTATCATAAATAGGTGTTGAATTTGTCAAGAGCTTTTTCTGCATCTATTGAGATGATCATATGGTTTTTATCCTTCAGTTTATTAATATGGTGTATCACATTGATTGATTTGCATATATTGAAGAATGCTTGCATCCCTGGGATAAATCCCACTTGATCATGGTGTATGATCCTTTTAATGTGCTGTTGGATTCTGTTTGCTAGTATTTTGTTAAGGACTTTTGCATCTATATTCATCAGTGATATTGGTCTGTAATTTTCTTTTTTTTTTGGTAGTATCTTTGTCTGATTTTGGTATCAGGGTGATGGTGGCCTCATAGAGTGAGTTTGGGAGTGTTCCTTCCTCTGCAACTTTTTGGAAGAGTTTGAGAAGGATGGGTGTTAGCTCTTCTCTAAATGTTTGACAGAATTCACTTAGCTCTTCTCTAAATGTTTGATAGAATTCACCTGTGAAGCCATCTGGTCCTGGACTTTTGTTTGTTGGTTATTTCATTCTTAAATAATTATAATTATTTACTAATTGGATATGTGTACTTGTTGAGAACTGCACAACTTTTTGAACCTTGGACACTGCTGCCTTTACTTGTTGTTGTACATTGATTTTTGTGTAGTACTTGCTTTTTATCACAGCAACCACAGAAAACCCACCTTCCTAAAGATATGACCCAATTGAAAGGAAATCGTGAGATCTAATGCCAAAACTATAAACTTCCTTGAGTTAGCAATTTGCTCAGCATCTGGCAGGTGCTGAGTATCTCTGTGTTATCCTCCAAAAATCAAGACATCCTGTGTGAGTTCACTGTTCACTTTGTGACCCAGGACACCTTGGTGCACAGTTTGGAAACTGTTGGTCCAACTGTATAAATTTTTTTTTTTAAGTATTTGTTTATTTATTTATTTATGGCTGTGTTGGGTCTTCGTTTCTGTGCGAGGGCTTTCTCTAGTTGTGGCAAGCGGGGGCCACTCTTCATCGCGGTGCACGGTCCTCTCACCATCGCGGCCCCTCCCACTGTGGAGCACAGGCTCCAGACGCGCAGACTCAGTAATTGTGGCTCACGGGCCCAGCCGCTCCGCGGCACGTGGGATCCCCCCAGACCAGGGCTCGAACCCGTGTCCCTTGCACTGGCAAGCTGACTCTCAAACACTGCACCACCAGGGAAGCCCCAAACTGTGTAAATTTATTGCCTCTCCTCATGTTGGAGGAAGTGTGTGGGCTAGAAGTTGGGATGAAGGCAAAGAATGGGGAGAGAAAAATTGCTGAGAAAAATTGTCTTAACTTTCTCAAGACACATCCTCAGATTACACTCATTCTATAAAGAGGCACATCTAGGAAAACTCATGAGGCTGGGATCTTTCCTGGGAATGTTAAAGACATATTGTGCTAAGTAGGAATGGGTACCTCCATGAGTTCTGGGTAGGAATGGGTACCTCCATGAGGACTGGGTCCATAGGATTATGCCTGGTGCCACTGGTTACTTCTGCAACTATTGCTAGGCCAGTTATTCCTTCCTTACTTCTACCCTCCCCCTCTAACACCCTCCCTCCCTCCCTCCTTCCTTGCTTTCCACAAATGAATATTCTCCTCCATGTGAGCATACCCCAGTGATAAAAAGCAGGACCCAGGAGCCAGACTACCCACCATCTGCGACCATGTGTGACTTTTGCTAACATCTAACCTCTGTGCTTAATATTCTATTTCTGTAAAATGGGTTTAGTAGAATGACATACTTTATCAGTTTGTTATGAGATTGAAATGCCCTGACAGAGATTAGATCGGTGTCTGCTATGATGACGTGCAGGCAGCTCACCAAACACGTGTGACAAGATAGACTTTATCTCTGCTTCTCCCTGGCTTACAGTCCAGGGCAAAAGATAAATATCAAACCCTGTTTGTGCAAACAATTAGTTGATTACAGTTCCGATGTGTGTTAAGAAGAAATGTAGTAGCCCATGTGAGCATTGCCACATGGGGATTTCACTTTGGTGTGTGTGCGTGTGTGTGTGTGTGTTGGGCTGGGGTGGTGAGTATCTCGAATTCCTCCCAGAGTAAATGACACTTAAGTTGTGACTCAAAAGGTGTATAGAAGCAAGTTAGGCCAAGGTCCAGTGGGTGGAGGAGGTGTGGAGAATGTTCCAAACAGAAGGAACACTGTGACCAAGACACTAAGATTCCTGCTACGGTGAAAACAAGGGTGAAAGGCTTAGGCAGAAGCCAAACCATATGACGCCTTGTGGTCCTTGGTAAGGAATCTGAAGAGTGATGGGAAGCCACTGAAGTGATTTGAGCAGAGGAATGGCATGACTTTGTCTTATAAAAGATCACTCTGGCTGCTGGGTGGAGAATAGACTCCAGGGGACAAGAGGGAAAACAGAAAGACCAGCTAGGAGCCTACTTGGAAATCCTTTGGGAGAGATAGGAGGTGGCCCTGCCTATGGTGGCAACAGAGCAGCGGACAGATTTGAGAGGTAATTAGGAGCCTGAATGGGTATGATGGGTTGACTGTGGAAAGAGAGGAAAAACCAGGCAAATGCCCGGAAGTCTTCCCAGAAAGGTTGGGAGGAAGGAAGGTGGGATGTGATGACAGGGCTGGGGAGCCCTGCAGGAGGGACAGTGCCCATAAAAGACTCCTGGGAGGGTATGAAGGAGCCAGATGACGCAGCTCTCCAAACCACTCTCTGCAAGTACTTCTTAGATCATTGAAATAAAAGAGGATCTCTGCGTTTCTCTTCTGAGATGTCCAGATAACTATCTCAGGTCTTCACTTTATTTTGTACAAAGGCCAGCCCTGGCATAGAAAATGAAAACCTCCATTCCCCAAAGAACCCACTGCGGTTTTCAAGTTCTTAATCAACCTAAGATGTATGTGGAGTCATTCAAAACAAAGTTTATTGTTATGCTGTCCACGCACAGGCCTGTCCAGATTTGCTGTCAGTTCCTTTCTCCCTCTCTATGGAGCCATCTTTCTTTCTTGTATTTAAGGGAAAAAATGTTTTTGATATTAATTAAGTTACATGGCAATTTCCTCCCCCTAATTAAAGTGGAACCTTCTCACAGGACACTTTGAAGTGCGGCTCTGTGGATATAAGAAACTTTTCATCCTCCGCCAGGGCTCTGTACTGTCTCTTCATATTGTTCACTTCAGTCAGAATAAAACTCTTTCTGATAATGAAGGGAAGAACATTTCACTTTTCCCAGCTACCACACAGTCAAGCCGGCCTGGCGTGGGATGTGGAGGAGCCGTGGGGGGGCTGGAGGCAACAGCTCAGGTGCATCTGGGAAGGGGTTGATGGGGTGACAGGGCTGAAAGCTGGGTGAGGGAGACATAAGTTGGAGTGGGAGGGGTGCTGGGAGCCATTTCTCTTGGGATTATTGGGAGAGTGGCAGCACCCTGCTCCCGGGAGATAACAAATCCATCAACGACTTTTCGCCATGAGCTTTGATATCCTTAATGAAAAGTGTAGTGGTTGGATCGTGGGTTCTTCTGTTCTGATTTCCAGGGGACAGTTCCTGTGCTTCGTTTGGGCCCAGAGGACCCCCTGAAATTCTCAGAGAGGGAACAGTGACCAAAGATGTAAGGAGAAAGGAAGAGAAGAAAGTGGGAAAGTACAGCACGTGTAGCAGCAGTGGAGAGGGATAATCTGGAAAGGAGGGAGGAATCAGTCCCTCACCCTGAAAAAACTCCCTCAGCCGGGGAGACAGTTTTGACTTTCAAACCTGCTGGTTCCTTTGATTTACTCTTTCCCTCCCTCCAAGAGTTTCTCTTTCAAGCCCCTCTGAATGCCATGGAGGTGAGGAAAGAAAAGGAAGGCGTCTTGTCCCCTCCTTGCCCAGAAACCGATTTCTCATGAGAACACCCCGGGGAGGAAGCAGAGGCCACTGGTTTTTATCTGCGAATCTGATTGCTGGTGTTTTCCCTGTAGGTATCGACAGCCAGGAAAACATATCACAGAGCGAACCAGAAACAACCCTGGTATGTCCACCTCCTCCCCACCAAACTGCCACCAGCCCAGAGTGTCAGACGCTCTAATTGGATTATTGCTGTTTCTCCAGCTGTCTCAAGGTGTCTCTCAAATAGCTCCGAAGCCACAGACAAAGGCAAATGGAAGAGGCATAGAAGGAGGTATAGAAGGATGCAGGTTCCCTTCTCCTGGTCCCTCCTTCAGCAGCTGCCCCCTCCTGTCTCAGGCCAAGGAGGCAGGAGCAGGTCCCCAACAGGAGGACTTAGCTTCCCACCTGGCCTGCAAATCCCTGAAGAAATAGGCCCTGAAACAGGGAAAGGCAGGGTGGCTAGCAGAGCTGGGCAGGTAGCGGGGTTTATCCTGATGTCCTGCAGCTTAATTCAGTAACTTCAACTCAACTCCATACATGGGATGTGGTGATGACTCCTGGGTGCCGGGCGTCAGGCTGGAAGGTGGGAAGGAGTCCCTGAATGCCAGAGGTTCCCAGCCTCGCTGGTGGTGGTGCCCAAATGTACAAGAAAAAAACCACATGCTCCAGGAGCATCAGGAAGGCAGATTTGATTCCAGCTTGGGGAGGCCTGATAAAAGCCTCGGGGATGTGCCATTTCTGCATGACATTTGGGAGGCTGGAAAGATGGCAAGAGGAATGTTCCAGACAGAGAGGCAACAGGTGGAAGGTGCTGATGGGGGCTATGCCTCGTGTAACAGCAAGTTTGGGGTCCTTTAACCCTGAAGGTATTGCTGGGGCCCAAGGGGAGCTGAGGGGAGGGACGGAGAGGCCCTGCAGAGAGGCCGCCGCAGCAGAGCAAGAGCTGGTCTACCAGGCTGAAGAGCCGGCCTTTCTTTTTTGTGTCATGGGGCATCATGGAAGACTTACGAGATGTGGAGTGATGGGATTAGACTGATATTTTACAGGAACAGCTCAGCTCCCTTTTGGCACATGCTTCCTAATCCTTTATCCTCGCCACACGGCTTGCCATCAAAAAAGCTAGGAACACTTAAACAAACTACAGTGTGTGACTTAGGAGAAATCCAGAGCCATGGCATGAACTTCTTTACCTCCCGCACCTGGCCCTGTGGACAATTTCAACAAAGCTCCAACAAGCACGGCATGGACTACAGAATGGCTTTTCCTGAGGACCCTTGATCAAGCACCATCCCTTCCCCGTCCCCGGCCATGCTGACTCTCGGTACGTGGGTATCATAATAACCCAACTAAATATACAAATGCCAAGGGAGCCTGCATGTAAAGGGTGATAAGGACAAGAGAGGGCTGTGGTTAATTGGGAAGGCTTCCCGAAACTGTGGCCTTGTGATCGAGATATCATAAGTGAATGATTTGGCAGGAAGTAAAAGAGAGAGGCAGTCCAGAAAGAAGACTCATCACAGCTGAGGACAGCAGGTTTGACTGGGGGCAGAACTTGATGTGTTGAGAGGAAGGAGAGCTGGGTAGTTTGTAACAGGACTTGAAGGTGGAGATGCCATATTCCACGGGGTATGAATTCTGGGTGATGGGGTACCCCAGAGTGGTTTGTCAATAATGGGCCACATCAACCCATTCTCCAGAGCTCCTCCACCTCCACCTCCACCCAGAGTGCAGGCAGCCTCCCTTGATTTTGTTCCCTTGAGACACAGCCTTGCAGAGGGATGAGAGTACACCCCCAACTGATGGAGCCGGATTAGTCATTGCATCCCCCTAAGGTTGGCAAGGGCAGGAAAGGTGTTCTGACCAGGGCAGGTGGCCCTGACGAGCTGAGTGATGGAGATGATATATGTATATTAATTCTGCAGTTAGACCCTAGAGCTGTGTGATAACCTGTGCTCTTTATATTTTGGCAGTGAACCTATGCTGGCCAGTTGGGAGTCAGGATTGTGTTTTAGATGTCCTCTGAATACTCTGGAACTTCTTTCTGCAGCATGGCTCCATGGAAAATCCTTCCTCTGATGAAAGC
This sequence comes from Eschrichtius robustus, assembly GCF_028021215.1. NCBI lineage: Eukaryota > Metazoa > Chordata > Mammalia > Artiodactyla > Eschrichtiidae > Eschrichtius > Eschrichtius robustus. Next base: position 17,806,564 of record NC_090834.1, on the reverse strand, counting down.
AGCAAATTCCACTTGCTTGAATAGCTACATAGGAAAGTTAGCTTAACAACTATTTTGTGCTTTACTATTAAAGAAAAAGTCACTCACATTCCATTTAACGTTCACAGAATTCCTTGAAGATTTTAGGGTAGATATCATTATACCCATTTTACAGATGAGGAAACTAAAGCTCAGAGAGGTTAAATAATTTCCCCTAAATCCCACAGCTCCTAATTGCAGAGCAAAGATAATCCCTGGCCTTCTGAGGCTAAATCAAATGTATTTTCTGCCACAGACATATTTCTGATGAATACCAATCCCTCCTCATCCGGAGGCAGGCCAGTTTGTGGATACTAGGATCCAACACCTGATTCTTATTGCAGGGCTTCCTAAGGGCTGGGTCTTCAGCGCTGACGAAAGCCAGATTCCAGCTGCCAGCCGTAGGAGAAACCTGCAGGCGTTCCAGCCAACTCAGAGACCTAGAAAGAAAACCCAAGCATTCTTAACCTTTAAAAATATCTTAGCCTGTGGGCAGATAAATTAACTCCAGAGCTCTGGGGAGATTAAACCTCATTTTATGGTTTGCTTGTTAAAAACGCATAACTCCAAATCTCACCAGAGATTGCAATTAAGATAGCATGGGGCTAAAGCTATATGAGAAGTATTATTTACTCCTGGTTCCCCGCAAAGTCCAAAACGACAATGGGCTTTTCCATTTCGTAACCTGCAGTCGATCTGAAGCCACCTGCCTTTGTACCTAAAGTGCTTTAGGACACGTGCTTCTTCTCTCCGAGCATTGCTGCTGCCACCGTTCTGTTATCCTTTGTGGTTGCCCAAAGTAACCATAAAAACCCAAGTTAAAACAAAGTTTCCAGGGCGTTAATGTTCAAGAGACACCAAGAGCACTTTTTACCATCTGCTCCTCTACTGTTCCCACCTGAGGGGCTCTTTTCCTGTGTTCCCCTTTGAATGCTGGAATTGTACAAGCCCCAAATAGCTCCCTGATTTCTAGCAAAGTCCAAGGAAAAGCCAGGTCACCCTGAAGCAGACTGATCTCGCTAAAATATGCCCAAGAGAGAACCATTACACATCTTCTCAACCATCCCTGTTAGAGATCTCATGTAAGAAGGGCACACAGATTTTCCCTCCTGAACTTCTGTGAATAGTTACTTTGTTTATGCAAAAACACCACCCAGAACTGCTTAGATGACTCTTTCTGGGATCCTTGTTACCTCTCAAGATTAGTGGTTCATTTTTTCCCATCCTCTGTATGGATAGAAGAGATACAGAAGGAACAAGAGCCTTAGTCGGAGAAATTCCATCCTGGGTACTGTAGTGCAGTGAGGGTCTTTCTCGAATTTGTCTTTTCCATCTTAAGACTCACCTGGGACAAATTCCAGATGCCTTGGGAGAGTTACTCAACCATTTTGGAGACTGGTATAGTGGAAGAACACTGAATGGGGCGTTATGAGAACTGGATTTTAGACCAATCTTTACTTCCTACTAGCTCATCTTCATCTAGACACAGTGTCTTGCTGGTTGTTAAATTCCTCCTTGTAAAAGAAGGGACTGGGCTTCCCTGGTGGCGCAGTGGTTGAGAATCTGCCTGCCAATGCAGGGGACACGGGTTCGAGCCCTGGTCTGGGAAGATCCCACATGCCGCGGAGCAACTAGGCCCGTGAGCCACAATTACTGAGCCTGCGCGTCTGGAGCCTGCGCTCCGCAACAAGAGAGGCCGCGATAGTGAGAGGCCCGCACACCACGATGAAGAGTGGCCCCCGCTCGCCGCAATTAGAGAAAGCCCTCTCACAGAAATGAAGACCCAACACAGCCAAAAATAAATAAATAAATAAAAATTAAAAAAAAAAAAGAAGGGTCTACTATGATTAAATGTGTTAAGCGTGATCTAATTGCCTTGTAAGCATCAACTCTATAAAGTAGCCCAAGGTCACACAGCTAGTCAGAGGCAGGGCCAAGATTCAAATTGAGGTCTGCTGGACTCATGAGCCCAGATTTCTAACCACTGTGCTATTCTACCTCTCTAGGTGGGCCCTCTCAGCTCTATTCTCCAATGAGAGTTTCTTACAGGCAAAGAAAAGACTTCTCACATTAGATGAGAAATAGACTTTCTAACTCAATTCGTTGCCTTTCTGTCCACTGGGCTAATCCTCCAGCCCCTGAATGCCACAAAAACTCTGAACCAGCCCTGCATTATTTTCCCCTTCTCTGGTGATGATCTGGGGCTGATTTGGCCAAACTTCTAAGTCTGTTGCCTAGCAAGTCCCAGCACATCTGGAGCCCTGCTGTTGTCTAAATTACACAGCTGTCTGCAGCAAAGATGCAGTCATCAGAAAGCTGCTGCCCAATGGAAATCCAGAGAACAATCTTTATATGGATCAGCTCTTTATACCTTTGTGTGGATTTCACTTCTCACTCACAAAGACAACGGGGGCGAGTTAGCAGAGCTCACACTGAGATGTGAGTGACTTTATAACCAGCATGAGGAAGATTTTCCACAGAAAACCCTCTTCTCTCCTGGTGACAAACCTGAATTTTTGCTAAGGGGGGAAAAAAAGCTCTCTCTCCAAGAGAATTTGTATGGACCCAAGGGCTTTGAAATGGAAAAAAGCTAGAAGATTTCTCTGAGGCAAAGAGATACCACCAAATAGTGCAGTCTCCAAATTTAGGTTTTGTAGACATGCACAGTAAAAGTTTCCAAAAGCTTAAGGAGGCAGAGCCAATTTGAAGCTTTTTCTTTCTTTTTTTTTTTTTAAATGCAGTAGGATAGGAAATATTGTTTTGGGAGTGGGGAAGATTGAAACCTGCAGTGAAAGGAAATGAAAAACCAAAATCTCTGCTGGAGGTGTCGATAAAAACTAGAAAATAAGAAGAAAAAAAAAAAAAAGAAAGAAAGCAAAACTGACCAGTCTTATTTAGCTCCCCAAGGAGAGAAGTGCTGCAGAAAAGAAGAAAGTGACAACAGTCAGCCCTGTGATCTCCCATCCTATTAATCAGGCCTCTCCAGCAGCTGACAGTCTCCCAGACAAAGGCCACGGATGTTCAAAATGGCGACCACATGCACCGCAGGATCCTGAAATACCGTCTGCATCAAAAAGACCAATGAAATCATACTCAAAATTGAACCTCAGAATCTCAAAACTGGATGGGACCTTAGAGGTCCTCTGGTCCAACCCCCTCATTTTGCAGTTGAGGAAACTGAGGCACAGAGGTCACGAGACTGGTTGATCAAAAGTGGGAACACGGTCCCAAATCTCTGCCTTCTGACTGCTGTTTCCTGTTACAGCACACTGACAACCCAAACTCTGTGGTGTTATAATAATTTGCACATGGATTATCTCCAGAGAATAATGGGGTCACTTTTTTAAAACCATATTATTGATTGAACCATATGGATTAAGTAGAACTCATCAATGACTTTTAATATATTAGTGACAGCAGCCATTTTTTCCCTGTGTGTTAGGTGTGTGTATTTAGTTCCACAGTGCTTCCAAAATGCAGTTCTCTTTATGTGAAGGCCAAAAAGGTGAGTCAGTGAGCTGGGATGAGGATTCCTTCCCTCCCGGGGTTTTGTCAGTGACCTAATTTATTAATTTTACCTCCCTCCCAGTTTAGAAACCTGGACACAACTAAAACTCTTCACATTAGCTGTCAGTGTTGTCACTCACACTTGTATCAATAATCCTGAGCTCTGACAACTTCCCTTATTTTTAGACCTAAATCCTATCTTATAAATATCACACTCTAGGCAGGGCACCATAGAGCAATGATTGCACTTCCCAGGTGAGGTGAATTACTTGACCTCGACTCTTCAAGGCAACCTCTGAGGTGTGTTCTAATCACTCGGAGGCAATGGGGCAGAAGTTTAATACTACTAAATTGTACAGGAAAAAAGAGGGCACCCGTTCTTTTGACAGATCTCCAGGTCCTTCCCTCCAGAGAGGAAAAAGTGAAGGTGGGGTGGGTTGTCAGTGCAATGAGGGGGTTAGTACAGGGTGCTGTAGGAGCCCATAATAAGGGGAATCCATCCCAGTGGAGGAGATCGGACTGTCTTCCTGAATTTGTACGGTGCTTGCAATTTACAAGCGTCTTTCATTTGCATTGTTGCAGTGATCCCCAGACAGCATTTGGGATTTTTATCTACAAGTTAGAATATTGGATAATGTCCTCTGTGATGAACTTTCAGATCTCCCATTGTACAGATCAGAAAACTGAGGACTGAAGAGGAGAGGTAATTTGGACAAAGCTGGTATTCAAGTTCAGATCTTTCTACCCCCTCCTCCATATTACTCATTTAGTGTGGATTTCCCCCACGTCCTGGCACATTAGGTCAGGCAAAAGTGAGGTTCTTAGTTTCATTCATTGAATCAACCTTTGTTCTTTGGTTAATGTCAACAAAATGCCATGACATAAAACAACGTGTAAGGCTCAGAAGTACAGCGATCACTAGCTTCCTTACACTCTATACTCAAAGGAGAATTTTTAGTGTAAACTTCCACGATTATGGATGATTATGGATTCCAGATGGGTATCTGAAAAGATCTTTCAGGGAGAAATTAGTAGAAGGGTTCCAAAAAGACACCCAAGTCATAGTTTCCAGTTTGCTTTATCAAGAGAGTTCTACTGCCCTTTGCCTTTCACCTTCCATCCTGCCTTTATGCCCAGCTACCTCCCCACAGCCTCACATGGCCTGTCTTCTGCATGCCCCACACCCGCAGCACACAGTGTCACACACCGGAGCCTGCACATGCAGGCTCACATGCTTTTTGGCGGGCACTGTCCACCCACACCTCCCTTCGTTCCCATCACATTTTGGTCCCTGAAGCTCTCTTTCCCTCCTCCCTCGTCCTGGCCTGCTAAGAGTGCACCATGGGGGTGATGTGCATTGCCCTCCAGCCCAGGAACACCCCAGAACAGCTGCCTGTCCCCGGGCTAATGTCCCGGCGCCTCCCACATCTCCCCAGCCCCTTCTCCCTGCATACTCAGCAATCACTCCAACCTCCGCGTCACACTTTCCCGGAGCTCCTTCTGACAAGTTTATCAAGTTGAGAGATGACACTGTCAACGGGCATATCCAAAAAAAAAAAAAAAAGAAAAAGAAAGGAAAAAGAAGGGAGAGGTCTGCGCTCCCAAGGTCATGCGGGTGGGCTAGAAGAGGCAGCCTCATTCTTTACCATTTCTTGATTCTTAAGTGAGCCTCGCCCAGTGGGTGCCTGGTGCAGCTCCCTCTGGGCAGCCTTTGCTTGGGGTGGGGTCCGGGAGCCCTGTGCTTCAGTAAGAGATTGCTTGGTAAGACAATGGCTGAGCTGATAATGCCAGCAAAGTCATGACACCAGGGACCTCTTACAATTTTAAGATCCAATCAACTTTAAAATATCACCATCTAAGGTGGATTTGAGCAGGGGCTATAGCAAACAATTGATCCTGGTATATTTACTGAGAGCACGGGCACCCTGCTGAAATATTCATCTGGGATGAGGGTGGTGGGGAAGAGGAGGGGCTGAGAAGCATCGGACTGCTCAGCTCTGGCTAAAAGTCCTTTGACAAAATGTTTCATTAGGAAAATACAGATGCTATTTTGTATATATGTATTTATTCTGTACAAAAATTCCAAGAGTCAGACACACAGGAGGAACTTATAAAGAGACCTGCCTCCTTTCTCAGGCCTCTTCCCCAACTCTGTCCGTCACTCAGGAAATGCATATGCTCCAGGGGTTGCCTGGGACCCCTCTTCCCTGGGACTTGGCTCCCTCCCAGTTTCTACATTTCTCCCCATATCTGTGCCTTTCCAGTCACCGCCCTGGAGGTTCTGCAACCTCAGCCCTGTTGGAGGAATGCGGCCTGGCCCCAGGACAGTCAGGATGAGGGGTAGGCTGCCTGCGTTAACGAAGCCCTTGGAGATGGGAGGTGAGATGCAGGGAGGGCAGAAGCCAGTACAAATGACCCTGAGCAATTTATGGTTTATCCAGCCTGTGTCCGACAGAACGCCACCAGTCCCCTGCCTCGCCCACCCAGGGAAACATCAATAAGACATAGAGTTGCTATCCCGAGCCTGGGCTTGCAGTGTGGCCATGGGAAGAAGGACAAAGAAACTACCTCTTTCCTGTAGGAGCAGAGCTTATTGCTTGCAGTTAATGGGAGGGGGGAGGGAAAGGGTGGCCCTGTGGACATTCCAGTCACCGACAGCCTGGACCTCCTGGAAGATACTCTGCCTGGGGGAAGGGGCACATCAACTCCTTTGCAAGTGAGAGAGGGGTCTTGTTCATCTTCCTAGCAAGCCGGATCCTGAGTTTCTCCAGTTAGAAGCCCTGGTTTCTGTTTAAAGATCTATAAAAGCATACTTGGATTTGTGATTTCATATTTGTTTTGGAGACATTGGTCCACTTTTGTTCCTTAAAACTGCTGCCTGTGGCTCTCCTGTGCCTGTGCCTGTTACTCCCTGTGCCCGGATGCCCAGCTTTGTTAAGAAGGATGTCTCTGCAGCTCTTAAGCTCAGGTCCCATGCCCCCTTGCCTGCCCTTCTGTAAGATTTTCCCAAGATCAAGCTCCCCTTCTTGCATTTCCGTAGCATGTTATTTGGAGTTTTGATACATTAGTCATCGTGTTGAACTCAACCTTCCCTGTCTGTCTCTTCTTTGGATGGTCAGCTTCTGCAGAGCAGGGACCTTCTATCTCTACACCCCCAGGTCCTTGTATGGTGCCTCACATGTATTTGATGTTCATATCATGCTGGATATACAGAACAAGGCCGCTCATCTTCCCTCAGTCATTGCCAGGAAGAAACTTTTTCTTCTAAGCTAAATCCATTAATCCATCAAGCAACTTTTGGTCAATGAATGAAATATGAACTTGAACCATATGAAACTACCAACATTCAACTACCTTAGACCTACAAAAATGGTAATTTCATATGGTTCAACCAAATCTATGACATAGACACCGCCTTCTAGGAGGGAAGGAATAAAAGGAAACTAGCTTTTGTTGCACATCAACTGGGTGTCAGGCACTTTATGAGTATCATCTCATTTAGTTTACTCCTCATATGATTCTGGTTCAGAAGAAAAAAATAAACATAAAGGAAACAAAATATTTAAATGCTAAGGTGGATGGTACTGTGGGGACAGTGGGATGGGAAAAAAGTCTTATTTGGCTGGTGAAGGCTTCATAATGAAGGTGGGCTTCAGCCAGCCCTGAAGGGCAGGCTTCTGGAGTCAGCCTACGTCACATGAGGTGCACCCTCCTTTGTCCCATGGAGCACACACTCTGCTTGCCTCCATCACAGCACTCCTCACCTGGCTTCCCTGCTATTCATTTCCCCGTCTGTATCCGTCCTACACCCTGGGCAGGTCCTCAGGGCAGGGGTCACGTTGCCTTCATCTTTGTATCCTTCTGCGCAGAGAGATGCCTGGCACACTGCTTACTCAAATGTTTGTTGGGAATGTATACAGAGAAGATGATGCAGTGAATTCCAACAACAGATTCAAAGATTTCTCAGAGGCAGATATACACCTTCTCCCCAGCCTCCCCACCAGGGGACCTGTGTGCTGACAAGGGCTCTAGAGGATGGGGTCCAACAGGGCTGAGCCAAGCGTTAAGGAGGACGAGTGCCAGGAGAGGATCACAATTTCAAATAAGCATTAATAGACGAATCCTTTTTCTTTTCGTTTCCTGTTTCCCTGGCTGGTCAACACGATTCTTACATAAACCCTCAATTCCAGATCATACAACTGTCTCCCATAGGGACCGGGAAAATGCCTGATATACTCATAATAACAGCTACCAATCACTGAGCACTCCAAGATAGGTATTATCGTCCCCATTTTATAGATGGAGAAGGCATATACCTTGCCCAAGGTTACAAGCTAAAATTCCTGGTGGTTCTGGTTTTAAAACCCAAACTTTTTTTTTTTTTTAAATGAGGTAGAGTTGATTTACAATGTTGTATTAGTTTCAGGTGTACGGCAAAGTATTTCAGTTTTATATATATGTGTATATATATATATTCTTTTTCAGATTCTTTTCACTTATGGGTTATTACAAGATATTGAGTATAGTTCCCAGGGCTATACAGTAGGACCTTGTTGGTTATCTATTTTATATACACTAATGTGTATATGTTAATCCCAAACTCCTAATTTATCCCTCCCCCATTCCCCTTTAGTAACCATAAGTTGTTTTTTTTTTAACATCATTATTGGAGTATAATTGCTTTACATTGTTGTGTTAGTTGCTGCTGTATAACAAAGTGAATCAGCTATACGTATACATATATCCCCATATCTCTTCACTCTTGTGACTCTCACCTGCCCTCCCTATCTCACCCCTTTAGGTGGTCACAAAGCATGGAGCTGATCTCCCTGTGCTATGCGGCTGCTTCCCAATAGCTATCTATTTTATATTTGGTAGTGTATATATGTCCATGCCACTCTCTCACTTCGTCCCAGCTTACCCTTTCCCCTCCCTGTGTCCTCAAGTCCATTCTCTACGTCTGCATCTCTATTCCTGTCCTGCCCCTACGTTCTTCAGAACCTTTTTTGTTTTTTTTTTTATTCCATATATATGTGTTAGCGTACGGTATTTGTTTTTCTCTTTCTGACTTACTTCACTCTGTATGACAGACTCTAGGTCCATCCACCTCACTACAAATAACTCAATTTCGTTTCTTTTTATGGCTGAGTAATATTCCATTGTATATATGTGCCACATCTTCTTTATCCATTCATCTGTCGATGGACACTTAGGTTGCTTCCATGTCCTGGTTATTGTAAATAGTGCTGCAATGAACATTGTGGTACATGACTCTTTTTGAATTATGGTTTTCTCAGGGTATATGCTCAGTAGTGGGATTGCTGGGTCGTATGGTAGTTCTATTTTTAGTTTTTTAAGGAACCTCCATACTTTTCTCCATAGTGACTGTATCAATTTACATTCCCACCAACAGTGCAAGAGTGTTCCCTTTCCTCCACACCCTCTCCAGCATTTATTGTTTCTAGATTTTTTGATGATGGCCATTCTGATCGGTGTGAGATGATATCTCATTGTAGTTTTGATTTGCATTTCTCTAATGATTAATGATGTTGAGCATTCTTTCATGTGTCTGTTGGCAATCTGTATCTCTTCTTTGGAGAAATGTCTATTTAGGTCTTCTGCCCATTTTTGGATTGGGTTGTTTGTTTCTTTGATATTGAGCTGCATGAGCTGCTTGTGTATTTTGGAGATTAGTCCTTTGTCAGTTGCTTCATTTGCAAATATTTTCTCCCAATCTGAGGGTTGTCTTTTCATCTTGTTTATGGTTTCCTTTGCTGTGCAAAAGCTTTTAAGTTTCATTAGGTCCCATTTGTTTATTTCTGTTTTTATTCCCATTCCTCTAGGAGGTGGGTCAAAAAGGATCTTGCTGTGATTTATGTCATAGAGTGTTCTGCCTATGTTTTTCTCTAAGAGTTTGATAGTGTCTGGCCTTACATTTAGGTCTTTAATCCATTTTGTGTCTTTAATCTATTTTTGTGTATGGTGTTAGGGAGTGTTCTAATTTCGTTACAGTTTTGCCAGCACCACTTATTGAAGAGGCTGTCTTTTCTCCATTGTATATTCTTGCCTTCTTTATCAAAGATAACGTGACCATATGTACGTGGGTTTATCTCTGGGCTTTCTATCGTTTTCCATTGATCTATATTTCTGTTTTTGTGCCAGCAACATACTGTCTTGATTACTGTAGATTTGTAGTATAGTCTGAAGTCAGGGACACCTGATTCCTCCAGCTCCGTTTTTCTTTCTCAAGATTCCTTGGCTATTCGGGGTCTTTTGTGTTTCCATACAAACTGTGAAATTTTTTGTTCTAGTTCTGTGAAAAATGCCATTGGTAGTTTGATAGGGATTGCATTGAATCTGTAGATTTATTTGGGTAATATAGTCATTTGCACAATGTTGATTCTTCTAATCCAAGAACATGGTATATCACTCCATCTGTTTGCATCATCTTTAATTTCTTTCATCAGTGTCTTATGGTTTTCTGAGTACAGGTCTTTTACCTCCTTAGGTAGGTTTATTCCTAGGTATTTTATTCTTTTTGTTGCAATGGTAAACGGGAGGAAACGGGTTTCCTTAATTTCTCTTTCAGATTTTTCATCATTAGTGTATAGGAATACAAGAGATTTCTGTGCCTTAATTTTATATCCTGCTACTTTACCATATTCATTGATTAGCTCTAGTAGTTTTCTGTAGCATCTTTAGGTTTCTCTATGTATAGCATCATGTCATATGTAAACAGTGACAGTTTTACTTCTTCTTTTCTGATTTGGATTCCTTTTATTTCTTTTTCTTCTCTGATTTCTGTGGCTAAAACTTCCAAAAGTATGTTGAGTAATAGTGGTGAGAGTGGACAAACTTGTCTTGTTCCTGATCTTAGAGGAAATGGTTGTGGTTTTTCACCACTGAGAACGATGTTGGCTGTGGGTTTGTTATACATGGCCTTTATTGTGTTGAGGTAAGTTCCCGCTATGCCTGCTTTCTGGAGGTTTTTTTTCATAAATGGGTGTAGAATTTTGTCGAAAGATTGTTCTGCATCTATTGAGATGATCATATGGTTTTTATCCTTCAGTTTGTTAATATGGTGTATCACATTGATTGATTTGCTTATATTGAAGAATCCTTTCATTCCTGGGATAAACCCCATTTGATCATGGTCTATGATCCTTTTATTGTGCTGTTGGATTCTGTCTGCTAATATTTTGTTGAGGATTTTTGCATCTATGTTCATCAGTGATATTGGCCTGTAGTTTTCTTTCTTTGTGACATCTTTGTCTGGTTTTGCTATCAGGGTGATGGTGACCTCGTAGAATGAGTTTGGGAGTGTTCCTTCCTCTGCTATATTTTGGCAGAGTTTGAGAAGGATAGGTGTTAGCTCTTCTCTAAATGTTTGATAGAATTCACCTGTGAAGCCATCTGGTCCTGAGCTTTTGTTTGTTGGAAGATTTTTAAGCACAGTCTCAATTTCAGTGCTTGTGATTGGTCTGTTTGTATTTTCTATTTCTTCCTGGTTCAGTCTCGGAAGGTTGTGCTCTTCTAAGAATTTGTCCATTTCTTCCAGGGTGTCCATTTTATTGGTGTATCGTTGCTTGTAGTAATCTCTCATGATCCTTTGTATTTCTGCAGTGTCAGTTGTTACTTCATCTTTTTCATGTCTAATTCTGTTGACTTGAGTCTTCTCCATTTTTTTCTTGATGAGTCTGGCTAATGGTTTATCAATTTTGTTTATATTCTCAAAGAACCAGCTTTTAGTTTTATTGATCTTTGCTATGGTTTCCTTCATTTCTTTTTCATTTATTTCTGATCTGATTTTTATGGTTTTTTTCCTCCTGCTAACTTTGGGGCGTATTTTTCTTCTTCTTTCTCTAATAGTTTTAGGTGTAAGGTTAGGTTGTTTACTTGAGATTTTTCTTGTTTTCTGAGGTAAGATTGTAATGCTATAAACTTCCCTCTTCAAACTGCTTTTGCTGCATTCCATAGCTTTTGGGTCGTCGTGTTTTCATTGTCATTTGTTTCTATGTATTTTTTGATTTCCTCATTGATTTCTTCACTGATCTCTTGGTTATTTAGTAGTACATTGTTTAGCCTCCATGTGTTTGTATTTTTTACAGTTTTTTCCCTGTAATTGACATCCAGTCTCATAGCGTTGTGGTCGGGAAAGATACTTGAATGATTTCAATTTTCTTAAATTTACCAAGGCTTGATTTGTGACCTGAGATATGATCTATCCTGGAGAATGTTCCATGAGCACTTGAGAAGAAAGTGTATTCTGTTGTTTTTAGATGGAATGTCCTATAAATATCAATTAAGTCCATCTTGTTTACTGTATCATTTAAACCTTGTGTTTCCTTATTTATTTTCACTTTGGATTATCTGCCCATTGGTGAAAGTGGGGTGTTAAGTCACCTACTATTATTGTGTTACTGTCGATTTCCCCTTTTATGGTTGCTAACATTTGCCTTATGTATTGAGGTGTTCCATGTTGGGTGCATAAATATTTACAATTGTTATATCTTCTTCTTGGATTGATCCCTTGATCATTATGTAGTGTCCTTTTTGTCTCTTGTAGTAGTCTTTATTTTAAAGTCTATTTTATCTGATATGTATAGTGCTATGCCAGCTTTCTTTTGATTTTCATTTGCATGGAATAGCCTTTTCCATCCCCTCACTTTCAGTCTGTGTGTGTCGCTAGGTCTGAAGAGGGTCTCTTGTATACAGCATATATACGGGTCTTGTTTTTGTACCCATTCAGCCAGTTTATGTCTTTTGGTTGGAGCATTTAATCCATTTACATTTAAGGTAATTATTGATATGTATGTTCCTATTACCATTTTCTTAACTGTTTTAGGTTTGTTATTGTAGGTCTGTTCCTCCTCTTGTGTTTCCTGTCTAGAGAAGTTCCTTTAGCATTTGTTGTAAAGCTGGTTTGGTGGTGTTGAATTCTCTTAGCTTTTGCTTATCTGTAAAGGCTTTAATTTCTCCATTGAATCTGAATGAGGTCCTTCCTGGGTAGAGTAATCTCGGTCGTAGATTTTCCCTTTCGTCACTTTAAATATGTCCTGTCACTCTCTTCTGGCTTGCGGAGTTTCTGCTGAAATATCAGCTGATAACCTTATGCGGATTCCCTTGTATGTTGTTTGTTGCCTTTTGCTTGCTGCTTTCAATATTTTTTCTTTGTATTTAACTTTTTATAGTTTGATTAATATGTGTCTTGGTGTGTTTCTCCTTGGATTTATCCTGTATGGGACCCTCTGCACTTCCTGGACTTGATTGACTATTTCCTTTCCTGTATTAGGGAAGTTTTCAACTAAAATCTCTCCAAGTATTTTCTCAGTTCCTTTCTTTTTCTCTTCTTCTTCTGGGACCCCTATAATTCAAATGTTGTTGCATTTAATGTTGTCCCAGAGGTCTCTGAGACTGTCCTCAATTCTTTTCATTCTTTTTTCTTTATTCTGCTCTGCAGTAGTTATTTCCACTATTTTATCTTCCAGGTCACTTATCCATTCTTCTGCCTCATTTATTCTGCCATTGATTCCTTCCAGAGAATTTTTAATTTCATTTATTGTGTTGTTCATCATTGTTTGTTTGCTCTTTAGTTCTTCTAAGTCCTTGTTAAACATTTCTTGTATTTTCTCCATTCTATTTCCAAGATTTTGGATCATCTTTACTATCATTACTCTGAATTCTTTTCCAGGTAGACTGCCTATTTCCTCATCCTTTGTGTGGTCTGGTGCGTTTTTACTTTGCTCCTTAATCTGCTGTGTATATCTCTGTCTTCTCATTTTGCTTAACTTACTGTGTTTGGGGTCTCTTTTCACAGGCTGAATGTTCATAGTTCCCGTTGTTTTTGGTGTCTGCCCCCAGTGGGTAAGGTTGGTTCAGTGGGTTGTGTAGGCTTCCTGGTGGAGGGGACTGTTGCCTGTGTTCTAGTGGGTGAGGCTGGATCTTGTCTTTCTAGTGGGCAGGACTGTGTGCGGTGGTGTGTTTTGGGGTGTCTGTGAACTAATTATGATTTTAGGCAGCCTCTCTGCTAATAGGTGGGGTTGTGTTCCTTTCTTGCTAGTTGATTGGCATGCGGTGTCCTGCACTGGAGCTTGCTGGTCATTGAGCGGAGCTGGGTCTTAGCCTTGAGACAGAGATCTCTGGGAGAGCCCTCGCTGATTGATATTACACGGGGCCGGGAGGTCTCCGGTGGTTCTGTATCCTGAACTCGGGTCTCCCACCTCAGAGGCTTAGACCTGACACCTGACAGGAGCACTAAGACCCTGTCAGCCTCATGGCTTACATGTAAATGGGTTAAATTCCCCAATCCAAAGGCACAGGGTGGCTGGCCTTCTGCACTCTGCTCGGTCCTCCAGCCAGGTGTTGTCCTCTGGGCCTGGTTGATATGGAGAGAATGCTTTGTATCTAGATCCAGCTGCATTCCCTAGCATCTAGAAGAAGCAGCCGACACCCCCATCCTCCCCTATCGTTGCTACAACTCATCACGATCCTGGAGCACCCAAGGCTCCACCTCTCATGCTCCATTAGTTTGTTTTTTATGTCTGTGAGTCTATATCTGTTTTGCAAATAAGTTCATTTGTATCATTTTTTTAGATTCCACCTATAAGTCATATCATGTGATATTTGTCTTTGGCTGGCTTACTTCACTTTGTATGATAACTTCCAGGTCCATCCATGTTGTTGCAAATGGCATTATTTCATTCTTTTTAATGGCTGAGCAATATTCTGGTGTGTGTGTGTGTATATATATATACACACCACATCATCTTAAAATTCATACTCTTAATCACTAAGTTTTATTAGTACAAAATCCAGATTTTGGCTGGCCCCAATTTCCCAGAATGTCTGGAGTTCAACATGCTTGTCTGGGGTCTTGGGTGACCAGGGCAGCACCCATGGCCAGAAGTGCACAAAGGAGTCTTCCCTGTTTTTGATCCCCTGCTTTCAACCTTTGGGACAAATCAGATAGACATTTTAGCAGACTTGGTCCCTCAGCAGCCAGCCTGGTGCCAGGTCTATGAGCCTTTCAGTCATCATTCTCAATGAGGCATTAACTCTTTGGAACTGATTTATAGAAATAGGCAGGGGCCTCTGCCAGCAGAATCTGTGCTACTCTGTTTTGATTTCTTGCCCCTTCCTGTCCCCAGAGAGCTCCTGCTGACATTGAAGATCGTCTTGACTCCTAGCAACTCACCAATTCATTGTAGATTTAAGCACGTGCCCTCTTGACCCCCAGGATTATGTGTTTTTTTTCTTCTTCTTCTTAATCTTTAAGGAGGCGTATATCCAAGGGGTAGGCAAAGTTTCACAAAGAGGAGATGGAGGTGGCAGAGAGAATGAACCCAGCATATGCTAAGAGCTCTATTCCACAATTTGAATGACAGTGAAGACACATCTTGTCAAATTACCACTTCAGTCAAACAGGCTAACCCTCACCAATGTTGACAACAGGACGATTTCACTTCAAAAAAATAAGTGAGAGAAGGTGGGAAGAAACCTTGGGCTATTAACAGGGTTCCCATTTCACTGAGCTGATACAGGTTCCCATGTCTTCTCATGAACTCTTCCAAATCCTCTGCTGTTTGCAGCTGTGGGGCGGAAAGGTCCAGGATGTACATGGATCCAAGCCACTCTTCTGGCTGAAATGAGACTGCTCTGGGGAGCTGCCTTGGGTGACTGGGCCACCCAAGCACTACTGTCAGAAGAGCTTTCTGTGCCCCCGGATTGGTAGGTGTAACTCAAGCAGAGTGGCAGGTGTCATGCCCTTTCAAGATGTCAGTGCTTCTATTGGAGTGGAGAAACAAAAATCAGGGACTGAGTCAAGATCAGACTAGGGAGAGTAAGCACATCAGCAGATTAAACAGGGGTACCCAGAACCCTGTTCCATCCGGGAATATGTCACTGGGTCCTGGGTGGAGCAACTCTTGCTCATAATGAAGTTTTTATTTTTATCATAATGATCATCGCTGACTCCACCAGCACTATCTGCCTGGTTTTTACATTTGGTCTCCTAGAAACTCTTATTTCTAGATGCTCTTAAATCTATGTCTTACCAATCTGGATTCTGACCCCAAATCTATTCCTGACATTAGGCTTTTGACTTGGTACCTTTGATTTCTGGTTTCTTACCTGTATGTATATTATAATAACCCTGCTCCAAGCTACAGATCAGCTCTTCTAGATCCAGTGTATTTCTGGTAATTCTTGCCTTGTTAGTACTTGGGGCCCAAAATGATCATTGTAAGTCACTGGGGAAGTGGAAGCTGTGTGATACCAGCCCCCACTGAAGATGTATCATCTCTGTGAATCCAAATTCACCAGTAAGTACTCCTTATGTTACAGTCATAGACATTTAGGTTTGGGAGAGACTCCAAAGGTATCTAATCTGATGTCTCCCTATTTGTTATGCAAATTTCCTTATTATATTAGTTGTTTCAAAATAATAAGGCCTACCATTAATGGACTCTGCTAAACACATTATATATATTATCTCACTTAATCCTGACATCAGTTCTGTGAGGAGAAAAACTGTCATCCTCATTGTATAGTTCAGGAAACAAAGCCCATGCTCTGAACCACTATCCCACATTGACACCCCTTCCTATTGGTCCTGAAGCTTCTGCTTAGATGTCTCCAGTAGAGAGGAACTCACAACTTCTTGGGGCATCTAGCTCCCTCTTTGACAGCTCTGACCTTGAGAAAGCACCTCCTTATGTTGAGCTAAAAACCCTCTTCCTATCATTTTCAACCATGCCCTAGTTTTACACCTTAGTAAGACAGAACAAGTCTAAATGCCTCCACCACATGACAGCTCTCCAAATACCACATCCCACATGTTTCTCTTGAAATGTGCAAAACATTTCCAGATTCAACGTTTTCTCATATGACTTTCTGATGATGTCCATTTGCTCCAATTTGCCTTCAGCTGTGGTACCCAGGGTAGGGCCCTAATAATTGTATTAGGATACTAATACAATGATACTAGTATCATTAGATACTAATGATAGATTCTATTGTATTTTCTGGGTTACCGCTATTTTTTTCTCTCCTGTGCTAAATTTACAGGCTCAGCAAAAGATGTAGAAGACAAAGTCCTTGCCCTCAAGCTAAAATGTTATTGTTTTCTTGGATGAGAAACAATAAGGCAGTATATTTAGTAAACTGTTTATTGTGTGCATCTGACTATAGACAGATGAAACATCCAGTAAGAGGGACAGGAGAAGGCAGGAGCCATCGGGGAAGTCTTTCTGGAACATTTGTGGCTTCACCTGGGCGTCAGTGGGAGCTAAAGGGACAGCAGAATAGAGGGGATTCCGGGTGGTAAATGGCATGGAGAAATCGCAGGCTGTGTGTTGGAGGAAAGAGGAAGAATGGCTCTGCAGAGAGAATCTGGGAAATGAGGATGGGGAAGATCGAAAGTTTAGATGGAAATGAGGATGAAGATGGAGAAATCTTGCCCATTAAGCTCCAGGATTTATACGTATGTGAATGTGGAATCAGGGCGAGAGAAGGAGGTTATTGTAAGGGCATTTCATTCAGTCCAGCCTTTCATATATCTCACTTCTGCAAGCTCAGGATTTCTCTGCAGGGCACCTATTCTAATTTCTATCGCCATTCCAATCTACCCCCAGCTGGCTTCTCTGTCCCTGTCGATTACAGTTAGAGCCTGTTCCTTGTTCTTTACCTTTGCCACTTCACCTGCAAAGTGCTGGCTGCCTGCAGTCAGACTCGTGTCCTCCTGCCAGGATGACTGCTCTCAGATACCTGTCCACCTCCTGCCTCTATTTCTGAGCACCTAACCTAGCACTTCCTGCTTAGTCCCTCCTATTGGCTCTCAATGGATTCACTCCTCCTGCCCACTTTTCCAGTCTCATTTCCAACTATTCCGCCTATTAACCCTATGCTCAGGAGTGCCTCAAACATTTTAATTGCTTCATCATACCTAATTCCCTCTCATTTTCCTGGCTTTGCACTCGTTGCTCATTCTCCATAGGACACCCTTCCCCCCCCCCCATTCTCCTTGCAATAATATCCTTCAAGATCCAGCTTTGTGTGACCTCTGGAGACACCTCCTTGGCCCACTCGAGCTGAATGAGCATCTTGGGCATTTCATGAGCACTCAGGACACTGGGCATGAATGTGCCCTGACCACACTGGGCAAGAGGCGATGGAAGCCGGTTAGGTTGTCTCATCTTTATTGAAAAGCTGACAGAGACTCACTGCATCAACCTGGGGAACAAGGCTGGAAAAATAAGCAGGAATCCGGTGAAACTCAGGAGTTTGACTGCAGGACCACAGGAAAGGTCATGCATGCATTGTGTCTATAGACACAATCTGTCCTGTGTGCAGCCATAGGGATGCACTTGACCTCCAAGTGTTCCCACCATGACACAGGGATATTTAGGAATTCCCGTTCATGGGCAACTTTATTTATTTTTCTTATGATTGCTCTTTTATTTTATTTTTTTTATTGGAGTATAATTGCTTTACAATGTTGTGTTAGTTTCTGCTGTACAGTGAAATGAATCAGCTATATGTATACATATATCCCCCTCCCTCTTGGACCCCCTCTCTCCTCCCCCCATCCCACCCATCTAGGTCATCACAGAACACCGAGTTTACAGCACGTTCCCACTAGCCATCTGTTTTACAAATGGTAGTGTATTTATGTCAAACCTAATCTCCCAATTCATCCCACCCTCCCCTTCCCCCACTGTGTCCACACGTCCATTCTCTACGTCTGCCTTTCTATTCCGCATAGGCAACTTTAGATTAGGGGATTCCTATATTCTTTTATTTTCCAGACTCCTACTTTCTTAATTTAGAGCCTGCTTTGAGGCAGGAGGATGAAAGAATTGACTCTCCTGAATTCTAAGGAGTAACTCCATCTCAGCTGTGAACTCTGCAAACTCAAGAAACCCATCAGACTGCTTTGGCACCGTCCTCCGGGTTCACAGAGTAGTTGAGAAGCTGTCAGAGTAAACAACAACATGCTGCCTAATAACAAATTCCCAGCATTTTGTAGCTGATAATAATTGCTCACTTAAGTCTCCTGAAGCTTTAATTTGGAAGGTTGTAATCAATGGCAGTTTTCTCCCCGAAGTAGGGAAAGGGTGAGTGACAGAGAGAAGAGCAAGTTCTCGTGTGTTGCCAATCCCAGGAGCTGAAGGAAGGGGGAGAGAGCCTTCCAGGTTGCAAATGTATGAAATGGGAAGTGGAGGAAGGCTGGGTCTAGTCTGTGCAGGGGGCCCAGGAAAAGACTCCAGGAATTTTTTTAGAGTTTGGAGTCATTAGTCGTGGAGAAGGCTACCTTCCTTCTGTATTCAGCTTCCTAATCCCTCATCTGGTTTCCCAGTCAGCTGTCTGAGGCTCTGATCAGAACAGATGCCTTTCAGGTTTATAAGGTTTAAACTTTCCCAAAGAATCCCAGCACAACAGAATCCTGCCTATACCCCTTCATTTGGCCCTGCCTGCCTACTTCGTAGTTCCCCTTCATTCACTGGTCCCAGTCTCTTAGATTTAGTATGTCTCTTACATTTAAATAATACCTGGTTTCCAACTTTGGATTAACTCTTGATCCATCTCTCCCCACCTCTTCAGGCCCCAGTGCCCAACTTAGCTTTGGCACTCCCATGACAGCATAAATACCCTGAAGGGACCTCATCCTGCCAGGACATGAGTTCACATCTGCCATCAATTGGCATCCAAGGCAGCCCTTGAGTGAGACCACTCTTTTCTAGTTAGGTTCATGCCCTGGCATGTAAACTGTTGTATCTCTGGCAACCATGTACCTGTGCGTGTCTTGTACCCATCTTAGGGCATAAAACTTCAGTGTAGGGCTTCCCTGGTGGCGCAGTGGTTGAGAATCTGCCTGCCGATGCAGGGGACACGGGTTCGAGCCCTGGTTTGGGAAGATCCCACATGCCACGGAGCAACTAGGCCCGTGAGCCACAACTACTGAGCCTGTGCGTCTGGAGCCTGTGCTCCGCAACAACAGAGGCCATGATAGTGAGAGGCCCGCGCACCGCGATGAAGAGTGGCCCCCGCTTGCCGCTAACTGGAGAAAGCCCTCGCACAGAAACGAAAGACCCAACACAGCCATAAATAAATAAATAAATAAAAATAAATAAATAAAAATTAAAAAAATATATATATAAATCACATCTCTCATAAAAAACAAACAAACAAACAAAAAACTTCAGTGTAATGTCCTGCACCCACTCAACCAGCTTAGCAGTGAACCCAGGTTGGAATTCACTAGTGAGTTTTCAAGAAGGGTCATTGCCGTATCTTCTCCCCAGGGACAGTTTCACAGTAGGCAGAGGAGGAAGTCACTTACATGGTGTGATTTGGATGGTACCATGCAGACCTATCCTATCTCCAAATAGCTCTCTCACACTTCTGTTCAGTGTCTAGAGGGAGTTGTGATTGTGGAAGAAAGGGTGTAGAATTTAGATTGAAAAGATCCACCCATCTTTGATCCCTGGCTCTGTTCTTTCTGTCTTTGTGACCTCGGGTAGCTCATTAAGCTTTCTGGGCCTCATTTTATTGTAGGAAGCAAATAAAAATAATTTGGACTCTTTTTGAAAATCCTAAAGCTCTGTGCACATATTAATTATTATTGTTCTTCATTAATTCAGCCCTGGAAGACTTTTTACCTTTCAGAACCAAGTTTTAACTTCAAATATCCAGGGGAGGGGTAACATTTTATATATATTAGTTATTACCTTACAGCCTAGAAACTGAAAATAAGTATCAGGGAATGACTTAGAGGGAAATTCTTAGAAAAATTTAGAAGCTACTGGAATGAAGAAGTGGTCGACCCTTTCCTCTGAGATTCAAATAAATCTCTGTGTCCCTTTTCTGTGTCCAATATCCAACACTAGTAACCTGAAGACATAGTGAACCACTGACTTGTATAAAATTCCTGTCTATTTATTTTTCTAACAAATATCCCCTAAGAGCCTAATTTATGCCAGGCTTTGTGCTACTTGCTGGGAAGGCAAGGATGGACAAGTATTCCTGGTTCTTGCCCTCACAGAGCAAACAGTCCGTAGGCAGAAACAGACAGGTAACAAACCAGTTACATTACAGTGTGGTTAAGTGCTGACTGTGACATGCAGACGTATAACAGAGTGCATCACTCAGAAAAGTGAAGTCTAAGAAGATTTGCTGGAGGAAGGCTGCCTAGGAGTTTGTGGACAGAGCAGACAGAGCATGGGCTAGGAAAGCAGATGAGAGTTTTCGAGATGGAGTGGAAGGTGTGGCGAGAGTCTGGAGGTGATTGAAATATGATTTGTTTGAGAAATTGAAAGTAGTTCAGTGCAGATGAAGCACAGAGTTCAGGGAGAGAAAGGTGGAGAGGTCAATGGAATCCGTGCGAACAGGGATCTGTGTGCCAGAGTAAGAAATTTCCCCTTTAGGCAGGAAGAAAGAGGTCACAGAAAGGTTTTCTGTAGGAGACTGGCATTCCCTATTGCGTGACTCATAGTGTATTAAAATAATTCTTAATTTGACTGATCTCCCTGCCCCCCGCAACTAAGCTGTGAGTTCTATGGGAATTGGATAATGTCATACTGATCACTGTACCCCAAGTGCTTGGCATATAGTAGTCACTACATTAATGATAATAGAAATGAATGAAACGTATTGTTCCTTCCTCTTTTCCTTCTGTAACTGCTACTAGAAATAAACTGGTATGAAATTAGAAAGAAGAAATAAGAGTGCAGTGGAAACTAGGAGGTGGCTTACCCTGTTACTTCTGGCTAGTTCCACACATTCTTCTATTTTCCCTCCTCCTAGGCTTACAGAGGGTGAGTACAGCCTCAGACCTCTCAAGCTGATAGTTAAACAAGGGTTAGTAAGGAAGATCCTGTCAAGCCACAAGGCCCTCAGTTAGTTCACAGCAAGCATCACCCCCTCCCATGTGGATGGCACACAGAGCTAGTTGGGCTCCGCACCATTTCCATCCAAGCACACATGCATTCGCAACACATCCCTTCTCAGCAAAGCTTCCTTGGCACCTTCATCAGAGTTTACTCTTGAGATGAAATCTATTTACCATTCCAGAGATAAATGAATTCTATGAACCTTTCAAGTGAGCCATGGACAGAGAACATATTTATTCCAGCCACTTTATTAGATAACATCCATGAACTTTTGGTATAGATAATGTCCATATTATAGCACTGTGAGGAAAGATTTTAATACTATAATAATCAAGTTTCATGTGAAGTTCTTAGGCCCTCAGAAGTAGACAGTTCATTTAAAGTAACTGTTTAAATATCATATAATATCGCTTATATGTGGAATCTAGAATAATGATACAGATGAACTTATATTTGCAAAGCAGAAATAGAGACACAGACATAGAGAACAGACGTATGGATGCTGGGGGGATGGGGGGTGGGATGAATTGGAAGATTGGGATTGACATATATACACTACTATGTATAAAATAGATAACTAATAAGAACCTACTGTATAGCACAGGGAACTCTACTCAATGCTCTGTGGTGACCTAAATGGGAAGGAAATCCAAAAAAAAGGGAATATATGTATACATGTGGCTGATTCACTTTGCTATACAGCAGAAACTAACACAACATTGTAAAGCAACTATACTCCAATAAAAATTATTAAAAAAAGAGATTATATGTCAAGGTAAAATAAATAAATAAATAGATAGATAGATAAATAAAGTAAGTAAGTAAGTAAGTAACTGCTTCCAGGCTAAGTTCTAAATCTGCTCTTTGCTGTCTGAAAAAGTCAGTTTGGGGTTTAACTATCTATTCAGAAACCATAGTAAAACTGAAGATGAATCAAATTTAAAGTTAAATTGGCTATAATCTCTCAATTGTGCCTAGGTTATTCAGTTTCTTTAAGTCTTGCTTCTGTTTATATTATTCTTATTCATTTATCTCTAAAAGAGAATACTGGTCTCATACACATTACTATTTTGACAAAAAGCTATCGCATTAGAAAAATATCAAGCAAGTACTTGAATTCTGTGTATTTATCTCTGAGATTCTTAATGATAGATGGCAACAGATAAACCCTAAAATTGCCTTTACCATCAGATGACAATGACCTGGATTGCATCCACTGTCCTCAGGAAAATGTCACCAATTTTTAAAAACTTTTTATTTTGTATTGGAGTATAGGTGATGAACAATGTGTTAGTTTCAGGTGTACAGCAAAGTGATTCAGTTATACATATACATGTATCTATTCCTTTTCAAATTCTTTTCCCATTTAGGTTGTTACATAATATTGAACAGAGTTCCTTGTGCTATACAGTAGGTCCTTGTTAAATGTGACCAATTTTTGATGAACTTGCCTTGGAACCTTCATCTCTTTCTCTTTCTAGGTCTCTTACTTTTTCTGCACTTTACTACTTTGCATTGTTTACTTCCCACATCTCTTCTTTGCCTCTCCATTTTGTCTCTAAGTTTCTTTGTGTTGTTCTATCCCTTTCTGACACTTTGTTCCATCCCTTGATCTTCTGCCGTTACTTTATCCGCCTCTCCATGTCTGTGCCTTCCCATGCCTGTCCCTCACATCCTGGCTGCCCCTCCCTCAAAGGTAGAAAGCCATTAAAGCAGCTCCCCATGCTTGCTTCATACTGTCGCACTGCTAACGTCGACTCCTTGCCGCTCTCACTAGAAATAGCTTTTGCCTTTTGTTGCCAAATCAGAATCTTCTCAGCAGTGAAAATGTGGCTTGTGAAAGCAAGTGCCTTGTAATTAAATAAATGGGTAATTTCAGTGTTTTTATTTTTATTTTTCTACCCAGGGATTTTCTTAGTAACAGGAAGAAACGGATAGCAGTACACTAATGCCTCTTGATAGAGAAGAAAAAATAAGTTAGTTTATATTTAGGTTTTATTTGGGAATTTGTGATAATTAATAAGAAGAGAAGGAAACATCTGTCCTAGAAATGGAGAAGATGAGAGGGAAGAGGGCAAAAAATTGGCTGAATCAGTTAAGACTGCTGAGAGAAGATAAGGTTGGCAAAAATCCTGGCTGAGTTAACAGTTTGGAGAAGAGTTAAGGAAAATAAGAGTTTGATCAAATATATCAGAGGATAGAGTGGTCCTGAGGAGGCAGGCCATGAATAAATGAGACGGTGATGAAGTGTGACCATTATAAACTAATGGACACCTTGAGGGGAGAGAGAGCCAAGGAGAAAACGGTGAGATTCCAAATCAGGACGGAACAGCAGTCCAATGATGGCTCTCCCTGGGTGGGAAGGATATTAGCCAGTGTATTCTGTACACTGTTTACAATCATTCTCCCAGACCTCTGAGGCAGAAGAGGGATCAGAGAGGCTGCACCCAAATGAACAGCAACAAGAAGATGTGAGGCAAGCCTGCGAGTCCCAGAGCTGGAGCAAAGGCATCAGCAACCAGAGGGAGCATCTATAAACACTGAGAGGACAGAGGGATCTGCAGTGATAAGCCCAGAAAGTTTATCTCATAGCAGACAAGGTCAATAGCTCTTTTTTTCCCCCTCGTTTCTCCCTCCTCCCTCCCTCCTTCCCTTTCTTTCCTTCTTCCTCCCTCTCTCCCTCCCTCCATTCTATTCTTCCATCCTTCCTTTTTTCTTTCTCTCTCTCTTTCTTCTTTTTTCTCTCTTTCTTCTCCTCCCCATTCCTTCCTTCCTTCTTTTTCTTTATTTCCTTCACTTTTCTTCTCTCTGTCTGTCTGTCTCCCTCTCTCTCTGTATCTCCATCTCTCTCAACAGTGTTTCTAAAGAAAAACGACAGGCTCCCTTGGTAAGTAGCATCTTTACCCCCTAAACCGCAAGCTCCTCAGATGGGCAGACATTTGTCCCTGGGATTAAGGTGTTAGTCAACTTAAAAGTAGTTAAACTTCACATGTGCTGTCACAATTCTCACTCAAAATACTTTCACAATAACTTTCACAGTATCTCAACATCACTATGAGATGCTTGTGTAGATATTATTTTATCTATTCTAAAGTTACACTATGTTAAGATGGGAGACAGATAATGAACTTCAGATTTTTGACGTTCTTTGATTGTTCAACGTGTTTGTTAAACTAATTTTCTTAGGTTCCCCCATGAAGTGCTTTGGTCTCACATTTTATTCTATCATTTTCAGCAGTGAAATTTAGCAAGGTATCTAAAAAGCTCACACCTAGTAAGAAGTGAGGAGCTGACTTTGTTAAATATTTATCTCTTTTGTACTCTTTTATTATATTTACTTTAGAGAGTCAGTGTGATGTCGTGGGTAAATACTGACTTTGGAATGAGAAATTCAAAGCTCAAGTTCAAGACCTACAAGTTTTACTTCCTATGTAATCTTGGACAAGTCATATAATCTCTCTGGGTCTCAGTTCTAACACTGTGAAAAGAGGATCAAGATACCTATCTTACAGGGTTTCTGTGAGGATTAATTTAGACTAATGTAAAGTTCTATGTCTGGGATATAGTAAATGCTCAATAAATAGTGTCATTATTGCTGCAGTTGTGGTTATAACGTTCAATACAGCTTTATAACATATCAAGTTCCATAACTATCAAACTTATTATCATTGATTTTTGGATGGAATTATGGGGAAATCCTTTGTATCTCTTGAAATCTCCTTTACTTGCAATTGAGAGAAACCCAGCTAAATAGCCTTTATTCATATATTCAACAAACACTTATTGAGCACTTCTCTTTGCCAGGAACTGTTTTAGATACTCAGGTTGTAGTAGTGAAAAGGCAAATTCCCAGGTTTTACGATGCTTATATTCTAGTAGAGAGAGACAAAATAGAAAGAATGAATACCAGATTGTGATAAAATACTTAAATAACAGCATATGAAGTGTTACTGAGGAGAGATAACTTAGGGGGACAGAGAAGGGGGACAGAGAAGGCTTCTCTGAGGCATTCAAATGATGGAAAGAAACCAGTCATGCAGACATTCTCCGTAGAGAGGAGCAAATGCAAGGACCCTGAGACAGAGAACAAGTTTGACAGTTTCAAGGAAAGAAGACTTAATTAAGAAGATGAGTTGGAGAGATGGAAAGGGGCCAGATCATAGAGTTTTGTGGACCATGATAAAAAGTTTGGGTTTTATTAGTTATTGTGGAAGTAACTCAAGGAAATTAAGCACAGGAGTGATTTATCATTCAAATTCTAAAAAGAGTACTCAATGTGCTGTGTGGAGATGGAGAATATATTATAGGTGCTCAAGAGTAAAAGCAAGGAAGCCACTTAGGAGGCTTTTGTGGTGGACCAGGGTGGGTAAAAGGAGATAGAAAGAAGTAGACAGATGGAAGGAGTCAAGGGTGATGCTAAGGTTTCTGATCTGAGCGATTGAAAAATGCAATTGGTGGTACTGCTAATGGGATGGGTGGAGGAGGGGGTGGGTGTTGTTTTGGACGTGTCTGATCAAAAGGACTACAGAAAACCAATAGGCATCGTTGAATAGGCAGCTTAGCTATGAATGTAGAGATCAGGGCTAGAGTTATAAATGACAATGTCAGCATAAATGGTACTCAAAGCCGTGGAGCCAGATGAGATCACCAAGGGAGTGAATGTAGTTGAAGATGAGAAGATGGTTTGAGTCTGAACCTTGGGGATGCCAAGATTTACAAGTCAATTAGAAGAGGAAGATCCGGGAATTTATTAGCTTGATAATCAAGCCAGTTTGCAAAGAATGGGACTGGCCTAATGCCATTAGGGTTCTGTCTTTTTCACCACTCTGGATTCTCTCTCCCTCTCTTGCTCCCTCCTTCAATCTTTCAACTCCATCTGTAATCCTCATTACAGACTTTTTCTATATGAAGGAAACCTAGCCACAGACAGATCTGAATTCCATCTTCACAATGCAAGAGAAAAAGATAAATCTTCCTCCCAACCTCATTTGAAATATCCTAAGGAGGGTCACTGATTGGCCTGGCATGGGTCACATGGTTGCACCACCTGTTGCACCAATCCCAGGTCAGGAGAGCAGGGTAACTCAACTCAACCAGGTCCAGCCTGGTTCTGTGCTTCCAGGAGTCCTCAAAAAAAAGTATGGACTTTTTTCTTAGAAAAGAGTAACACATTTGTGGTTACTAATGAAATCACTGAGCTAGGCAGACTTTTCAATTTGGATCTGTTTCCTAATTGTAAACTTGATGCGTCTGTCCATATCTCCAAATATAGTATGACATGATGGCCTGGGTTTTAATTCTTCTTCTTGTTTGATATCTCTAATCAAGTTTAAATAAATAAATTTGCTCTTATCTAAAGTTGAGATTGATGTACTCAAGATTTGTCCTGGAAAGTAAAGTGGGTCATGAAAAAAAAGAAAAGGAAAGAAAACCAGAGGATCAGGAAACTTCTCCAGACACTGAACTGTCTGATTCAAAGTGTGGTGTGTTCACAGAGAGGTCCTGGTGAAGCTGAGCCTTCTGGTCCAAAAGGGGCATCTCACATGGTAGACCAGCATCTCACATGGTAGATCAGATGACCACTTCTATACCACCCTGCCTACTCAGGGTTCTCCCTCCTGTAATAGGCTGAGCTATAGCCAGAGGCAAGGGCCAGCTGGCTCACACCAGTTATTCTGGATTGGCTACCTTGCAACACACTCAGTAATTATTTTTCTGACTCTAGTCTGGGCCTGTTCCCAATTTTGTTTTGAGTCACTGTGCAGGACAAAAGCGGAAGAATTTATTTCTAAGCCCACACACTTCAGGGGACAAAGAAAAAGTGACAACCCAAATTTGCTAACCAAATAATGATGATGTGAATAGCACATCCCAGAACCGTCACTTCATTGGCTTATTTAAGATGCACATTTCAGTCCCTCTTTATAGCTACTATAAGAGAGGGCAATTTCAGGGACATCTCAAAGGCTATCCATGAAATGCACCTGATTGCAGTCTCCGACCTCTAAGAGTCCTCAGTCAGCTTGTTAAGAGGGACCTCCTAAGTGACCTCTTGTATCTAACCAAAGGAAACATTAAGTTTCAGGGAAGATTTCTTACCATTCTCATTTCCTATATGCCATCACCACATGATCTGGTCTGGAGAGTCTGGCTTCAAGGTTAAGAGATTTGCTCTGGGATTTACCAAGGTCTGTGGTTTTGACCCTTTATAACCTTCATTCAGCCATGTTATCAGCTCCAGCAGGATCCTAGGGTTCGGAGCCCTGTCTTAACACAAGACAAAGCCTTTCCATCATAAGAGGCTGAAGAGAACAACAATAATAGGGACAGTTAACTTGCCATTCCCTGTGGCTAGCTGTTCATTATAACACAATCATGTTTAGGATGAGCCTGGAGGCCATTTTTTGGTTTTATTGTTTGTTTTGGTTTTTGGTGTTCTTTCTTTTCTTTTGTTTTTAGTTAGAATATTTAGGTTGTCACTTTCAATTTACTTCTTAAAACATGTGCTCTTGGAAAGAAGTCTTCATTTTTGTCTACACAGTAAAATCAAGATGAAGAATAGGAACCAGCTCAGATTGGGGTCAGCAAGGCAATTACTGAGTGAGTTCCTATGTGGTTCTTCCTCCTTCTGTAACAAAGAGCTTGATATTGTTGTGTCCTTGTAGGACAATGCTCTGGACCCTGGGACGTGGCTTCCAGAACAAAGACTTCACCTGGAGAGACGCACAGACCTTGGCAATGCCTCATCCTTTAGAGCACAGTCTCCAGACCTGATGGATTAGAACCATGGATGCCAAAGGAATTTGAAAATATGACTTCTCTTAAGAAACTCTCAAAGGGTGTTTTCTCTCTAGAATAAATCTCTACCTCCTTCCCCTTTGGAATGAGGGGCCAAGTAACACATGTCACTCCTGGCTACTGAAGAAGTAGTGGGATTAGGTATAATCAGAGACCTCTCCTTAGGTATGAGATGAGATGAGCCTCTCTCAATGTGATCCCCAGGGGTCTCTCCCATGGGCCAAATAAGAATCCTTGGGTTGCTTTCTGGGACCACCAGAAGTTTAAAAAAAGAGGAAGAGAGACCTGTTCTCCCAAAGCCTTACTATTGTGGTCATGAAGAGGAGAAAATATGTAGACACCAAATAGTGCAACCAGGATGGTGAGAAACGTTCCAAGCATGCAAGGTAGATGGGATTAAGGGAGCAAACAGGCAGTGGCAGGGAAGTTTCTAGCGAATAGCTGGGTCCTACCCCGGCTGGGATTCAGATAGAACTTCAGTCTGGGCACTGGGGACTCAGAAGCATATGCCCTCTGCCTAGAGGTGCCAATAGGGACACAGGCCATCAACAGGCACGAAGAAAGGCCAGGCTAGAAAGCGTTGCATTAGAGTGGCTTAACCACAAGGCTGCAGAGTGAAGCCTGCCTGGGTTGTATCCTTAGCTCTTTCACTCATCACCTCTGTGACCTTGGGAAAGCCACTATACTTCCCTAGCCTTCAGTTTCCTCATCTGTACAGTGAGCGTAATAATATTGAAATGAAATTAAGACCCTGTGGGGGCCTCTTAGGTACAAATTCTTTCCATGTCCCCCATTTCTTGTTTGTAGGAAATAGGCTTCATTCGGCCTTCTTGACCTTCCCTGAGTTCCACAAGGCAGCTTCAAACAAGTGCTTATCAGGGAAGTGAGAAGATGCAGAAACAAAGGAGGAGCAGTCAAGAAACAGTAGTGCAGCCATGGGACAGGGTCCTGATTCCTCCTCAAGGAACATACATAACAATTTCTTTGAGTTGTTCCATAGGAACTAAGGCCCCCACCCAGGTAGAGGATGGTAACTTCAGACTGAGCACAAGATTCCTGGAACACTGCCCCGTTACCTCACCACCAACCAATCAGAAGAAAGTCTGCACACAGTGGAAGACTCTGACCTCCTCCAAATGATTCTCCCTTTAAAAACTTTCATGGTTAAGGATGTTCAACACCACTAATCATTAGAGAAATGCAACTCAAAACTACAATGAGGTATCACCTCACACCAGTCAGAATGGCCATCATCAAAAAATCTACAAACAATAAATGCTGGAGAGGGTATGGAGAAAAGGGAACCATCTTGCGCTATTGGTGGGAATGTAAATTGATACAGCCACTATGGGGAACAGTATGGAGGTTCCTTAAAAAACTAAAAATAGAGCTCCCATACGACCTAGCAATCCCACTACTGGGCATATACCCTGAGAAAACCATAATTCAAAAAGAGTCGTGTACCACAATGTTCATTGCAGCTCTATTTACAATAGTCAGCACATGGAAGCAACCTAAGTGTCCATCGACAGATGAATGGATAAAGAAGATATGGCACATATATACAATGGAATATTACTCAGCCATAAAATGAAACGAAATTGAGTTATTTGTCGTGAGGTGGATAGACCTAGAGACTGTCATAGAGCGTGAAGTAAGTCAGAAAGAGAAAAATAAATACCGTATGCTAACATATATACATGAAATCTGAAAAAAATAATGGTTCTGAAGAACCTAGGGGCAGGACAGGAATAAAGACGCAGATGTAGAGAATGGACTTGAGGACACGGGGAGGGGGAAGGGTAAGCTGGGACGAAGTGAGAGAGTGGCATGGACATATATACACTACCAAATGTAAAATAGATAGCTAGTGGGAAGCAGCCACATAGCACAGGGAGATCAGCTCGGTGCTTTGTGACCACCTAGAGGGGTGGGATAGGGAGGGTGGGAGGGAGACGCAAGAGGGAGGAGATATGGGGATAAATGTATATGTATAGCTGATTCACTTTGTTATAAAGCAGAAACTAACACACCATTGTAAAGCAATTATACTCCAATAAAGATGTTAAAAAAAAACAAAAAACTTTTATGGTTGAGCAGAATCTTCAGAGTTGGATTTTGGACATGAGTCCACCTTCTCCCCAGGTTGCTGGCCTCCTGAATAAAGCAAGCTTTCTGTTCCTACGGAAAGAAGCACTTGCTTCTCCTGTATTGGTTTTCGAGTGGCAAGCAGCCAAATCTGAGTTTGGTAACAATAGCAACCTTAGAGAATTGCTGGTAGTATTAAATAAAGTATAGCACACTTAGCACAGTACTGGGCACATAGGAAACACTCAAAAAATGATAGCCATTATTATCAAAAAAATAAGTAGAAGCCAGTTTAATCGGAGAAAGAACACAATACAAGGACCACATTATCCAGATTAACATTGAAAGAAAATTGATTTTTAATCCCACACAGTTTGGTTTGAGCCCTTTAAATCCCTCTTGTCCAAGGCCAAGATTAGTCCTAGCACCCCAGGGTAGAACTGAGTCCACAGGTGAGGGTCAAGTGGCCCCAGCTGGGGATGAAGGAGGATGGCAGAGGCTGGGATCCAGGCCAAATCTGACGGTAGCTTAGCTGTCTTTGAGTAGGTAACAGGATATCACGTGGAAAAGGGAGAAAACCTATTCTCACTTTTTCTCCAAGAGCATATCTAAAGAGACAAACTATAGTTCAAAATAAGAACTTTCTAACAATTAGAATTATTTTAAATATGGGGAGGTGGCATTGGAAAGGCATGAGCTCATCTTTTCATCAAACAAAAGATGGACAGAGAGATGTTCTAACAGGAGAAACCCAGGTTAGAAGATTGGATTAGCTGACCTCCAAGGTGTTGTCAAAGGTGGAGTTGCTAAGGGACCATGTTCTCTTGGAATTATGCTGGCTTTTTTTTTTTCTTTTTGGCTGCGTTGGGTCTTCGTTGCTGCGCGTGGGCTTTTCTCTAGTCATGGCGACTGGGGGCCACTCCTTGCCGCGGTGCACGGGCTTCTCACTGCGGTGGCTTCTCCTGTTGCCGAGCACGGGCTCTAGGCGCGTGGGCTTCAGTAGTTGCGGTATGCGGGCTCAGTAGTTGTGGTGCACGGGCCCAGCCGCTCCACAGCACGTGGGATCCCCCCGGACCAGGGTCCAAACCCGCGTCCCCTGCACTGGCAGGCAGACTCTCAACCACTGCGCCACCAGGGAAGCCCTATGCTGGCTTTTGAACAAGAAGCTAAGAAATTGCCAGAAAAGTTTCAGGAATTAAATCTAGTCTGGTAGATTTTGGCACACTTGAGAGAATCGCCCTTTCCAGGGGTTCATGGAAATGGTGGCACTTCTGCAGGGCTGTTGTCTTCCCAATAACACTAAGCTGCTTCTGACCTTTGCAAAAAAATGGGGTAGTGGTGGTGCTGGGAATTGGGGGGAGGGGAGAGGTGGCAAGGGAAGAGGAAAAAGGGAAAAAATCGATGCACCATGAAACCCGCAATTAGTTTGTACCATGCTATTTCCATAAAGTAGACCTCACACTTGAGATCTGAAAGGTAATCATCTGAGATACCAGAGTCTGACTATAAATAGCCAAGCTCCTGGCCTATGGCTGCACCCTGGGGAAAGGGGCCAGCAGGGAGTTCTCCTGCTGGGGGCCTGGAGGCTGGGGCCACCCTCCCTCAACTCATCCTATTAATGCCAGCTCTCGGGACTACAGAGCATCTGGATAGCTATTTATACCCATCCTCCCCCCTACTCTAATTGCTGCACACATCACAGGAAAGCCTGCTGCAGGAAGAAAAACCACACTAGACAAAGCTGAAGTATCTACCCAGCGGTTAGAATCAAAAAGGTGTAATCACAGGTTCCGCCCAGGACCTGCCGGGACACCTGCCCTCTGGCATCTCCTCCTTCTCCAGCTGTTTGCCTGGGTCGCTCTCCAGGTAGTTGTTCCCAGCTTCCTGCCAGCAACTCAGAGAGCTCATCTCTCTGCCGTGCCCCCAGGAGGCCCGAGGAGGGACCAGGCCAGACTGGGTTTGCAAACAGACACTCAAGAATTTCCAAACACACACCCCTTGGAACAGACATCATCTGGTGACATCTGCGAGCTGCAGCTCAAGCCAAGGCTCCAAGCTCTGGACCTCTTTGCATCGGCACCATGGGTTTCTCTCCTGCACATGTGCGTGTAGGCACCTGCACGTGTGTGGGTCAGGGTATGTTTGGGTGAGTGAATCCTTACGTGCACCTAGCTCAGTTTCTGGCTCCACTCACAATGTAGCTCCCACATACAAGATGTGCAGTTATTTGTCAAATGCTATCAATGTTGCGACGAATAAAACGCATTTTCAAGTATGGCTTTTTGTCATCACACAGTTTCTTGATGAACAGATAACTCAAAGAAAAACTGCTTCAATGAGATTTCGAAGGAACCGCTAGGAACCACTGCTTTACTGAACAAAAGTCCACACAAAGCCCTTATAACTGGGGCTATTTTTATGCTATGAACCTTTTAGAAACTGAATCGAAAAATGAAACTTGCAGCTTGCAAAATTAACAAACAAAATGTGCAGAGAGATCCTTACCTCGTTCCTGCATCTTGCTCTATCCTCTATGTGTTCTCTGTCCCTACCCCACAGCTCAGGACCGGGCACATAGTAGGTATCCAGTCAATGCTTGCTGACTCAGTCCCCCCCAGGTCCCCGTGCCATCTCTAACTTGAGTATTTCTGATTCTGGTAAACACTGAAAGTCACCCAGGTAAGATCCAACTGGGGCTTCAGCAAGAATCAAATCTTGTCTCAAGCTTCCCCTCCTTCTGAGCATTTCAGTGGTCTTAATGGTTTGATGAGGGAGACAGAAGTTTCAAGGGATCTGGCTTCGATCCCCTTCATACGACTCATTCCTCTCCTGGGGGGTATACTGTGAAATGTATGGGCTCTGGAGCAGAAAAATGTGTACACCCATCTAGACATCGTCCACCATCAACAGCAGTTAACCTTAGGCAAATCACTGAACCTTTGTTTACTCACCTAAAAAACACACCCACTACAGGGCATAGTAACATGAGGATTCCTTCTCCTATTCTGTTTTCCCTACACTTGATGAACCTTTTTTTGCCCTCCAAAGTATTTTTTGGACAGAAATCATAGTCCTTTCCCGAAAAAAAAATTTATAATGCAATCTGGTGAGTGGTCTATGCAGGGCCAGCTTCATGCTTTAGCAGCTTGGGTAGTCGCACAGGGCCTTGTGTTCAGAAGGGCCCCGTGTGTGGTTTAAGGCTCTGCTGTTGCTGTCTTGAAATTCTTAATAACTTCTGAGCAAGGGGCCCTTCATTTTAATCTTGACTGAGACCCACAACTTATGTAGCTCGTCTTGGATATATGGATACATAACAAACACACTTCAAGAAAAGTGAGAGAGTGGCATGGACATATATACACTACCAAACGTAAAATAGATAGCTAGTAGGAAGCAGCCGCATAGCACAGGGAGATCAGTTCGGTGCTTTGTGACCACCTAGAGGGGTGGGATAGGGAGGGTGGGAGGGACGGAGATGCAAGAGGGAGAGATACGGGAACATATGTATATGTATAACTGATTCACTTTGTTATACAGCAGAAACTAACACACCATTGTAAAGCAATTATACACCAATAAAGATGTTAAAAAAAAAAAAAAGAACATACATGCAGTTGCCTTGCTGGCATGACCCAGGGACACACTGAAATGCAATGGAATACAATGCTTAAAGAGTTTTCCCAGAGTTGTTGAGTAGAACAGGAGGTAAAGAATGAAAGGATTCAAAAATAATCAATCCAGAAAAAAAAAAAAAAAAAGATTATCCAAAACAACATTTCTGATGACTGATGACTGTTCCAACCTAACAAAGAAAAGGGCCTTTCTGCTTTAGGTGGTCCTGGATCAAGGGAAATATTGGGCCTTCTGAGCAGGCTGGGCCTCTCTATTTTCACAGGTCAAGTTTACCCTCCTGAAACTGTTGGAAATCTTGCCTTGGGGAAGCGGCCTCCATGGCTTCATTACAAATCTCAAAGGTTCTTCAATACCTCACTTTGCATTTAATTTCTCTCAATTGTCAAGATTGATGAAATACATGTATGCTTCTGCTCTTTTCCACCTGACATGTCCACCTCTACACCTGCCCTGCTACTCAGGCTGTTTCCATCTTAGGGATGTGCCTCTTTTTTTCTTCTGTCCATATTTAAGTCTTACCTCTGCAGTTTTCTAGCTGTTTGACTTTGGGAAGGTCACTCAACCTCTCTGTGCCACAGTTCCCTTATTCAGAAAATGAGGATAATAATAGAACCTACCTCATAGGGTTGTTGAGAAGCAAAGACATTAATACACATAAAGTACTTAGAATCGTGCCTATCACATAGGAAAATCTCAATAAATGTTTGTAATTCTTGTTACCAACTCTCACCCCACATAGTCCATTTAAACCATCATCAAGCCCTGAAGTTCCTACCTCTGAAACTGCTCTGTGCCCACTCCCATCATTTTATTTCAGGCCACTGTCTCCTCTCTCCTGACTTCTGCTGCAGCTTCTGAACTGAACCCCAGGCTCTAATCTTATCTTCCCCACAAGGCCCATCATCCCTCTGGGCATGCAGTAGGCGCTCCATACGTGTTCAACGAGGCAGTGACTGAATGAACGATGAATGAAGGAGCACAGTAGAGTGATGGTTCTAAAGCACAAATCTGACTGCCTCACTCTGTGCTACTTAAGCCCCTCGATGCTTGGGATAAAACCCACACTCCTTCACGGAAGCCTTCTTGATTCTTCCTCTGCTCGGGTCTTAAGCTCCTCCTCTCACTACTAATCTCTCTGTCTTCACGCCCCAGCTCCCCACCTCCGGCCTTGCCCCCTCTGGTCATTCTTCTCAGAACTGCTTTCTTCCTCTTGGGTCTTCGCTCACGTATGGCTCCCCCTCCCCGCTCCCTCGTCCCTCCCCTGTTCCTGCATCTGGCCATCCCTGCTCATCTCTGTACCTGAGCTGAGACATCACCTCCCGAATGCCCAAGGCAGCATCAAGCTTCCCGCTACACATTCCGGAGCAGGTATGGATAAACCGCCACTTATCCCCATTTCCCTCTTCCTTGTCAATCTCCTCCACTAGAATTAATACTCCTCAACAGTAAAGTTTGTGCTTTGTTCATTTGCCTATTTTCAGTATCTATCGCAGTTCCTGACAGAATAGACATTTAGTAAATGATGATGTACTTATCAAATTAATGTTGCACTGTAATTCCTTCATTTCCGTTTCTGCCCTTCCTTTGTGAGCACATCAAAGGTAGGAACCGGGGCTATTTCTTCCTCACTTTTGTACCCTCAGCATCTAGCCCAGCCAGACCCACAGTAGCCACTCAAGGAGTATTTATGAAATAAATAAATGACTTTTCGATTTTAAAATTTGAATCTATCAATCTACAAATATTTATTATGTGCCTTTTCCAGGCAAGATAACCTATTAGCATGAATTGCCAGACAAGACACAATGACAGGCTGGCGGGGGGCGGGGAAAGGAAATTTCAGGCTGAGAAAACAGCCTGGAGACAGATGGGGAGCTAGACAAGAGCGTGAAGAGTTCCGGGGATGGTGGGAAGGTAGTTAGGGTGGATGGAATGAAATGGGAGATTGAAAAGGGATTTGGACTCCAATCCATAAACAATAGGGAGCCACTGCAAGTTCTTGAACATGGGCTAGACAAGAAACAGCCTGGGTTTAGGAATGGAAACCCTAGAAGTAGAGAGAAGAGTGGCTTGAAGTGGCATGGGATTTGCGGCAGGCAGACTGGCAGAGGCCATGACAGCAGTAACAGACAGACAATGTGAAAGCAGGGGTGGGGGACCAATGAACTTAAGGTGCTCCAGAGGCTGTAGCCTCAGGGTTGTAGGACTGCTGGGCTCGGGGAGGCAAGTAAGAATGGCAAGTGTGAAGATGGCTTGGGGATTGAGAGCATGGTGAGATTGTCACTTAGCAGGAGGAAGAGGAGGTGGTGGAGGGAGTTAGGATGTGCTGTTGGGGAGCAGGTTATGAGCTCTCCCTTGGCCGCGTTGTAGGCGGATGAGCAGCTCTGGGGATACCATGTGACACGCAGCCGGAAACCAGGCTCGGGAGGGAGGGAGGTACGGGGTTGGTGAAGCTGCAGAGAGCAGTGAAGTATGGCCCCCGAGCCTGGTGCTTACATCCCTGGGAAGGGATGCAGTGGAGGATGCTGGGCTAGAAGGGGATGCAGGGCTCTACACACCGAAGGCCCTCAGCCCAGCCTTTCAAGGTGATGTTCACCAAATGGAATCGTTAGTGAACAGTGTTGGGAAACACCGAACTACAAAACTGACATTTCTGAGCAGCAGGCAGGCAGGCGAGGGGGTTCCCAAGATCAGGCTGGGTGCCTCTGTTGCTTCTTTCAAACCCTAGTTGAAATGCGACATGGAAGGCACTTCCACCCCGTGGAGGAGCCGGGATGGGGCGATTTGCTGAGCGCAGAGTTCAGAACAGCTGATAAACGCCCTCCTGTCCGAATGCCATTCTGCTCCGGTTTGGGGAAGAGCTTGGAGGGGAAGGGATGGGGGGAGCGCCTAGGCTGGGGAGGAGAGGGAGGGAGGGCGGCAGGAGGACAAGATGGGTTTGGTGGGGCTGCATAATTTTTGTTCTTTTTCACGTAGCACATAAGGAGGTAAGGAAGCCAAGGGTTTCTGTCAATTGTGAGAGCTTCTGCGGCAACGAGGATGTCAGCTCAGGAGCCAAACTGCCATTTCTGCTTTAATTGGAGCCTCTCCGTGAAGGTTCAGGAGGGACGGGAGAGGGGGGCGGTGGAAAGAGGGAGAGGAGAGAGAAAAGAGTCAGCAACTGAGAAAGAGATGGAGAGAGACACAGCCAAGGGAGGGGAAGAGACGGGAAGAGACCTTCTGCAGAAGGAAAACCCCACAGGCAGGCCCAATCAGTGCCCCCAAGCGTCTGTGACCAGGGCAGGCTGCCGGCTGGGTGAGGGGCCCAGAGACCACCACTCAGGATGGGGCGGCCCCTTTGCGTGGGTGCACACCCACCCCACCCCACCTCTGCACCAGGGCAAGACAAGAGCCAGGCGAGGCGCCTGCAGTTTATTCATCTCTCTTCTTTCTTTAATATTTATTAAAAAGTTTTAAAAAATCCTTTTTCATTTTTCTCAAGTACCCTGACTGCTTGTCAAGCCCACAGTTCTTGATGCACCATGCAACGCTCAGCCCACGGCAAGCCAGGGCATTGATGTCTAATAAAGCCTAATCCCCCTGCAGGCTCCTCAGCTTGAAAGGAACCCATGTAGCAGAGGGCCCAGACCCACCTGCCTCTACCCTGCCCAGGCCCTTTAACCCTGTTCCAAACGGAACAAGATTAAATGCGGTAATAAGAAAAGGTAGCAACATGCATGAGTGTGCGTAGGTGCGTGAGAGAGACAGAGACACAGACAGGGACAGAGACAGAGCTATTACAGATTAGAGGTTATGTAAGGAATGGTGGAAAAGAGCAGGGCAAAAGGAGATGATAAGAGATAAGATAAAGAGCGCGAGAAAAGGTTAACGTTTGAGTATAGGTGACCTTTGTTTCCTGTGCCTTGTCTCTTCCTAAATGTTCATACACACATTCAAACAGTTCCAAAGAAGCTTTTAGAAATGAACAAATTTGACTCTCATTTGACAGATGAAACTGAGTCCAATACTCAAGGAAGGTAAGTACGTCTAGAACTTACTTGTAGGCTGGTTAGGATTTGAACTTAGATCTCTTGACTGTCTTATCTGTGCCCTCAGAGCCTAGCCCGATAGTTTCTGTGGTTTGATTGGTGGATCTGTAATAACTATCACTCAGTGTTTACCATGCACCAAGTACTGCCTAAGTACTTTACATAGGGTATCTCTTTTCAAGGCACTGTGGTCTCCACGGGGGACTGGGTCCTCATCAAGATGGACCCAGCCGAGACTCTTTCCTCAAGGATCTCTTAGGCTCTTAGGAGAGCTAAAATGTGTACGCAAATAACTGCACCACAAGCTAGAGAGCCATACGTAATACCACGAGGTACACTAACAGGGCTAAGAAAACTTAGGGGAGCAAGAGATGGCTTCGGGATACAGCACCTGGGAAGTCTTCCTGGAGGAGGTGAGCATTGAGCTGGGCCTCACGGGGTCAACTCCATTTGACTATGCGAGGATGGGAAGGAGATCAAATGGCATTCCCAGTAGAAGGAATGCTCGTGCAAAGGCTCAGAATCCAAAGAAGTAGAATCTCAAGGAAATTGCAGGGGTGGGGAACTTCCCCTGGAAGGGAGCAGCCAGCCCCACAGAACATTTTCCATTTCTTCACAATCAGATGACCTTTTCAGGTCCAGGGCCTGTGCGAACAGGCAGTCGGGAGGCATCCTGCTCAGAGGGGCCAGCATTTAACAGAGTGTGTGCCAACGCTTCACATGCCTTCCCTCCTGTAAACGTCACAGCTACCCTGTGCAATAGGTACTGTCATTATCTTCACTTTATAGGTGAGGGGCTGGAAGCCAGGAGGGTTAAGCTGCTTAGCAACGAGGCGCAGCTAGCGAGGGGTGAGGCTGGGACTCGCCCCTGCAGCCAGCCGGACGGGCCGCTCTCGAGACTGCTGTGCCCTCGTGCCACCTGTGTGGTCCTTGGAAACTGGTTTCCAGAGAGCAGATACTCAGGAGGGAGACTCAGCCCAGTTGTCACCTGGGAACCAGGTTGAAGGTAAATTTTAGCAATGCGGGGGTGGGGGGCGGTGGGGAGGGCTGTGGGCTGCCCACTGGGTTAGGAAACCTGGGATTCAGCACTTACTGCAGGAAGCTGAGAAGTGTGTTTGTGTGTTAATAGCACTTTGTTCCTAAAGGTTTCTAGAGAGGCAGCGTGCTCATTCCAGCAAACCAAACATGCTTAAGGTGCAGATAATCTGTAGAGCTCTAGTTCCACATATATATATGCATTGATCAGCAAAAAGACTCAGTCCATTTCTAAACGATGTCTAACAACATCTTAGACTCTCTTGTAAATACCTAATAAAATTATAGATTCCACCATGGGGTCCCAGCCCTTCTCTGTCTCTGCCCTCCCTCCCCTCTCTACAATCTTTTCTTCCTTCCCCTTTCTCCCTTCCTTCCTTTCCTCTGCTGCCTCTCACTTATTATCTGCTGCTGGGGAAATCACTCAAAGGTCGTGACAGCATTTAAAGGGAAACTTCAGCTTTGCAGATTTCAGACCCAACTCCAACTCAGGGGCCCAGGGCTCCCACAGCTTAAGGATTGCTGATCATTCAAGAACATGTCCTGTTTCTTTCCTGCATCTTATTGGCTTAAAAGGGAAGACTGGGTATTAGGGGGTGGCCAAGGCCTTAAGCTGGAGGGTAAAGTGGTCAACTTATGTTCTCCCAGGCCAGCCATTTCATGAGTCTGCCCGAGACGAGATCTAGGGCAAGATGAGGCACGGAGCTCACTCATCCCAGCTTGCGACGTTCCTATGAGGTTAAGTGCTTGTCTTGAGGCCCAGCTGCCGCAACCTGGCACCTGCAGCCTGGCGCTGCTCTCCCCTGGCTGCGCCCAGAAGCAGTAGCAGTCTCAGCGTCAGAAGCAACACGGCAGCAGCACCTGCCTCCGCATCGCTCCCCCTCCCCTCCCCAACCTGGGCACCTGCAGCCCTTCCGCAGTAACTCCTTTCCAACCCAGCCAACCCTCTACCAGGGCTGCAGTTGATGAAATCTGGGAGCTATTTTGAAATTTCCCTTTTTTAAAAAAAGTCCAAACTGATTAGTTGATAATTGCATGTTGGAACATCTGCTCTGATTTGTTTTATTCTTTCTATTTTGGAAAATTGGAATACACTGAAGTTGTGCCTTCTGGAATTGCCGGCCTGGCTCTTGGAGTGTGAGCAGCCCTCCTGCTTGGCAGCACCTGGCTGGGCCCACAGCCCAGCTCCCAGGGAAAAGTACAGCTCTCCTGCCTGAAAAAGCGGGGCTGCGGCACCTCCCCACCCCACCCCTGGCTTACAGAGAGTTACAGCACCTCCCTCTCTGTGGTGACCCTTTGGAGCCTCCATGTGGCCCACCTGCCTCCAAGGTTGGGAGGTCCGAGAGGAGAACAGACCCTGCAGAGCCTGCAGGCAGCTTGGGGTGTGATGAGGCCAAGTCCAGCGTGGGGCACTTGTAACACCCCACAACCTCTGCAACCATCAGTGACTTGGCTGGTTTCCCTCTGGAAGTGCCCAGATGCTTCTGTCTCCCAGGGAGGAGGGCAGGCCCGCACTGCCCAGCACAGGCTTGCTGGTATTGAGAGGTGGGAGCTTGCTAGGTTTTGCACAGGAGAGAACCCTGGCATTAAAACCCCTCCAGACTCCAAGTGGTTGCCGTTGGAGAGTGACCGATCTCTCAGAGCCTGGGAGTGACAGAGACTCAGCCGGGCTGAGGACATGTGTCCTCTTGTCATCTCTTCCTCCAATTAGCGTTTCTGGAATGTGTATGCAGTACTGGGGGCTTGGTGTGAGAGGAGGGGCCACCAAAGGTGAATCAGGCAGACTCTGCTCTCAGGGACCTCAAGGTGCTGTCCCACTCCAGTCCCTTCTCCTTGCAGTAACCGGGATGACCTTAAAATCTAAAACACAGAATGATGATGTCACTCACTTACTTTTTTTCTTTTTCAGTGGTTATTTTTCTCTTCTTATAATAAATATATTTTAAAATTTTTCATTGGAGTACAGTTGATTTACATTGTTGCGTTAGTTTCAGGTGTACAGCAAAGTGAATCAGTTATACGTATACATCTATCCACTCTTTTTTTTTTTTTAAGATTCTTTTCCCATATAGGCTATTACAGAGTATTGAGCAGAGTTCCCTGTGCTTTACAGTAGGTCCTTATTAGTTATCTATTTTATATACGATAGTGTGTATATGTCAATCCCAATCTCCCAATTTGTCCACCCCCCCCATCCCCTGGTAACCATAAGTTTGCTTTCTACGGCTGTGACTCTACTTCTGTTTTGTAAATAAGTTCATTTGTGTCACTTACTTACTTTTAACCCCTTCAATGGCTCCCTGTTGCCTTTATGGTAAAGTCCAAATTCAAGTCATTAACTTGGTGTCCGGGGCTCTTCTATAGTAATCTTTTATTTATTTATTTATTTATTTTTATATTTATTTTTGGCTGCGTTGGGTCTTCGTTTCTGTGTGAGGGCTTTCTCTAGTTGCGGCAAGCGGGGGCCACTCTTCATCGCGGTGCGCG
Source organism: Eschrichtius robustus (assembly GCF_028021215.1). Classification (NCBI taxonomy): domain Eukaryota; kingdom Metazoa; phylum Chordata; class Mammalia; order Artiodactyla; family Eschrichtiidae; genus Eschrichtius; species Eschrichtius robustus. Next base: position 17,765,082 of record NC_090834.1, on the reverse strand, counting down.
GGCCTCTTCACCATCGCGGCCTCTCTTGTTGCGGAGCACAGGCTCCAGACGCGCAGGCTCAGTAGTTGTGGCTCAAGGGGCTAGTTGCTCCGCGGCATGTGGGATCTTCCCAGACCAGGGTTCGAACCCGTGTCCCCTGCATTGGCAGGCAGATTCTCAACTACTGAGCCACCAGGGAAGCCCCAGGGTTCTTCTAGATCGGACCCCAGCTTACCTGGCTGGCCTCATCTGTCAGCCTCCATCTCATCCACTGAAGACTCCACACTCCAGTTCTCTGAACCTCCTCTGTTCCTTCCTTTCCATCTTGCCTCACACGTGTTGTCCCCTTTGCCTGGATTACTCTTCCTTCCTCTTCCCTTCACCCCTTCACCCGAATAACTCCTACTTGTTTCTCAGGTCCCAGCCTACATTGTAATTTCTCCAGCAATCCTTTCCTGATCCTCCCAAACTTCTAAGAGTTTAGGTGCTCTACCTCTGTGCTCTCATTGCATTTTGAATTTCCCCCATGATACACATCCGACTTCCCTGACACTGTCTGATTCCTTCTCTACCCTCCTGCTTAGACCAAAAGCCTGTTGAGGGCAGATACCATGCTTTGCTTATTGTACTATCTCAGGCAACTAGCCCAGTGCCTAACACATGGGGAGCTCTATAAGTAAGTGTGGATTGAGTCGAAAAAAGCGTAAATGCGTCAACAGATAAATCAATGCTCAACTTATTAAGGAGATGACATTTCCACAAATAACGTGCTATTGGAGAGGATTATGGTGTGTATCAGACAGTAGGTTATGTCATGCTGCAATAATAAACACACCCAACTCTCAGTAGTTTATAAAAATGAAAGGATTATTTCTTGCTCCCACTGTATTTCTATCATGGGTCAGCAGAGATATTCTGCTCTATGATGTCCTCACTTAAGAACTCCAGTCAAAGGGAAGCCCCATCTCTGTGCCTCTACCATTGCTGACATGAGAAAGAGGACATAATAAACCTTTTACTGGCTCTGAAAGTTTCCACTCTGAAGTGACACAAATATTATAATAGCCAAGACATGGAAGCAACCTAAATGTCTATCAACAGATGAGTGAATAAAGAAGATTTGGTGTGTGTGTGTGTGTGTGTGTGTGTGTGTATATATATATATACACACACATACATACACACAATGGAATATTACTCAGCCATAAAAAAGAATGCCATTGCAGCAACATGGATGGGCTTAGAGATTATCATATTAAGTGAAGTAAGTCAGACAGAGAAAGACAGATATCATATGATGTCACTTATATGCGGAATCTAAAAAAATGATACAAATGAACTTATTTACAAAACAGAAATTGACTTGCAGACATAGAAAACAAATTTATGGTTACCAAAAAAAAAAAAAAGTGACACAAATAATTTCTGCCCTTATTTGGTGGCCAAAGCAAGTCACAACAACCATACTGAACTTCAAAGGGGCCGGGGAAATACAGTCTTACCATATTTCCAGGAGGGGAACTAGAAATATTTGGTGAACAGCCTTAATGACATTTATAGGAAATCCAAGAAGAGAAAGTCCACTTCCAAATGGAAATATCTAGTAAGAGTTTAAGGACAAGGTGGCATTTGACTTGGGCCTTGAAGGATGACTTGGTTTAGGCCACTCGGTTCAGTTTGCTGGGTTTTGATACTACATGTTGGGAAAGCATCTAACTTCCTTCATTTTCAGTCTCTGCCCCTGCAGCTGGAAAATTTCCTAGGCTCTCTGTTCTAAGCATTATTCAGATAGATAACACAAGGTCCCATCTCTGAGGGAGTTTGTAGTCTAGTAGGAAAGATAAGTACTGGATGTGTACAGATCTTCATAAAATATGCACAAATGTGATATGCACCCAAAAAGTTGAGCAAAGGAAGAGAAATAACTTCTGTTTGGAGGCATCAAGTTGTGGTTTGCGGAGATGGGTAGGAGTTCAAAAGGGGGAATTAGGATGGAAAGTTGGGAGGGGCACTAGGTAGAAGAATCAACACGGACAAAACCATGGAAGTGGGCGTTGGCAAAGCAAAGTAACTGGAAGAAATACACTTTAGGTTGGCCAGTGTCCTGGACACTAAGGCAGTAGGGCAGTTGGAAACACTGGCAAACCTCCTGAAATTGGGAACTTTCAGAAACGGGGCAGTAAAGAATAAGTGAGCAGCCTTGTTTTCTTCTCATGAAAACTTTTTCTGAAGGTTCAGCCTAGAAGCCACCACTGAAATGAGATGAATTTTGGAAGGCCTCTGGCAGGCTGTACCTTACCTCTCAAAGATTTACAAAGCGTGCAGCTTCCTTCACCCCACCTTCCCCCATTTCACCTGCAAGTCACAGATTTGCAGTCTTGGTGGCTACCTCCTCCTTTTCAATGAGCAGATACTTCTAAGGGAAGTTTGGAAACCCTGGAGACCCTGGGTTCTGAAACAAAGCCTGATCCAAGGCATTGCCCCACCCCTGGAGATGTTCCCCAGCCCCGTGGGACTCAGGGCCACCGTGTGCTGGGTCCCAGGGAGGGGTAGGACCAGCGCCATCGGTCTGATCTTCCTGGATCCACCTGCCACCACACTCAACTTTATATTTTATTCTCTAATGACTTGGTCCTTTTTCAGATCAATCCAGTCTCAAAATAATATGTCAACACGGGCATTTGTGGTGAGGGCGACCATGATGAGGAATATGGCAAAGATTATTATTAGTTTCCATTTCATTGGGTTTTATTTTGTTTTCTGTTTTTTGTTCACATTGCTGTGGTTGAGGACTTATTTCCTGGAGCCGAAGTCTTCTGCCTCTCACTCACTTCACACTTTGACTCATTTATTTTTCCTATTTCCCCGAAGACCTTTTGACACTTTGAAAAGTGTTTTACTGCCTATGATCCTGTGCTCTTACCCTGTGTTTCTTCCTTTCCTCCCTTCTCGCTTTTTGTTAATAAGTCATAAAGAAAGTGTTTCCAGGCAAACATCAGTTACTGAGTAATAAAACCCGAGGCGTAGGACAGAACGAAGCAGAGAAGTAGAGGCTGGGGAGACACTTGGTCTTGTGGCTTTACGGGGCCAGCAGGGCTTCCCTAACCCCAGCCAGGAGGTCCAGTTGGCTGGGAGGCAGGGCCAGACTCTGCATTCCTGCGATATTTTTGCATCCTTGTGTAAAGCCCATCACAGCCACAATGGCTGTCCACGTTGGAAGCAGCGAGTGGGTTATCCACTCCAGCTTTTCCAGATGAGAACTAAGGTTAATGACTCAGCCCAGATGAGTCCATTGAAGCAGAACCCAGATCAGAACCCACCCCAAGCCCTATTCTTGTTTTTCACACTTTCCTGCAATGGTCACTCCCTCTGCTGTGGGCCACTGTCACCAACACTTGGGACTCCAGGCCTCCCTTCTCTCCTAATTCCAGACTCATAGGTGACTGTAATTAATTTCAAGACATTTCTATCCAAATGACCTACAGACACCAGGGTTCTTATTTTACTACCCAGACCTGGTGAATGCTATTTGCGCCCACCAAGTAACAAAACAATACCATCTCAGACTTTTCATTGCTCTTTTCCTCAGTTTCTACATTCTACTTTGAAATCTCTCTCAGAGCCACCCTTCCATGGTGGGTTCTCATCACCCTGCTGTGTTCCAGACTTCCTCACCCATCTGCTGGTCTGCTAGTTTCTAGTCTCTCTGCCTCCCAACTCTATCCTCACCAAGCCATCTTACACACTTTATGGAACAGATTTCCCTACAACTCAAACCAGATCGGGTTCTTCCTATAGCTAAAAACCAAATTACTCCACAAAGGCAGACAGAGCTTGGAAGAAAGAGGCTGGGGGATGCCACAAAAAACCTTGCCTAGCACAGGGCCTGGCTCTGGGCTCCCAACGAATGTTTGATGAATGAATAAATCAGTGATGAGAGTATGGAAGGGCTGCACAGAAAAATGGAAAGAAAATGGACTTGTTTAGTTGCCCAGATCCAGCATTTACTGTGTGGCTTAAGGCAAACGCTGAGCCACTCTGAAATTCAGATTCTTGAAAAAAGGCAACACTTAATATTGCTTGACTTAGCTCACAAGATTATCATGAGGGATCAAGCGGGAGAATGGCTAGAAAAGAGCTGTTATAAAGCATAAATAAATGTGCAAAGGTGAATCATATTACATCACAAAGTTGGCTAGATTCAGGAAGCTCATTGCTTGGTACAATGGAAAGTGTGATCCTAGACACGTCACTCTTCCTCTCTGGACCTGAGACTTCCCATCTCCAGAATGACAGCAGGGGACCAAAACATCTCCAATCTCTTCCTGTGCTTACGTCTTGGGATTTGATGTTCTGATCCAAGGCTTCACGTGTCCCCAAGGAGACTTGCTTATTAGCTGTCTCAGTCTGCTGTCAAGCTGCTGTTCTGGCCCTATCTCTGGATTCAGTCTCCCTACCCAGGCTTCTGCTTTCATCTGCTAATAAAGATCGAGGTCTCAGATTTATATCTGATCCTTTCCTTCTTCTCACCACATATTATACAAGTTTTGATCAATGAAGCTAGGTGCTTCACTTTTTATTTTTTTAAATATAGGATGGGGAAAGACATAATTAAGGAGCCAATTGGTCCTCGTTATGGGAAAAAAGAGCCTTAATTATCCCCAAGGCTGACTCTAGTACACACTCATCAAAGGGCCCAGCAACCCTAGATCAAAGCCTGGAGCCGGGCGCTGTGGCCAACCCCTCACTTGTTTCCAAGCATTTGTGTTCAAAGGAACAAAAGCTCTGAGTCCACAGCCTGAAAAAACTCTGGAATCTTCCAGCCTGATTCCCTAGGGCTCCCCCAGTCACCTCTCAGGGAACACAAAGTAAACTTCAGGGAAGATCCTCATGGGAACTGGGTTTTCTCCCTTCCCTGATAAATGTTTGGGCCTAGAGGATTTGAGATGGAGAATGGAAATTCAAGCAGGGGTTTGGGAAATTGGGGCTTTAAGCCCTAAGCAGTCAGATGAAAAAAACAAACCAAGTGCATAAATGCAAATAATTCATACCGACAAATAGCATGACAGCCTGTGACACTCCAAGCTACAGCTACTTGTGACCACTGTATTATATATGATGGTGGCAGCTACTCCCTATTCACAAGTCCTCAGTGACTCCCATGACTTTTAGAAGGAAGTCCAGACCCTTCACTCTGGCATGGGAAGGCCCTTCTCAATGTGCCCATCACAGACCTCTGCATCCTTATTTTCCACGACCCTACATTCTAGACAAATCATTTCCTTCACGTTCTCTACATCCTTCCCGTGCCTTCAGAAATCTCTGCATTATTCACACTGGCTTTTCCTGGGAAACTATTTCCTTTTTCCTTCCTCTTTTCCATCAATCAAAATCTTCCCTATCTACTGCCCTATTTACGTATTTCTTATAGAGCTCGCTCATTTATTCAGCACAATTTGTGGGGCAGGGGCAGATTCTATTATGGACAAGGTTTCATTCAAGGGCCTCAGGACACAAAGATGAGTGAGAATTTTCCCCACAGTGGAGGAGCACATACTCTAGTGCTGGGGACAGACATGCATTCAAATAGTGACGACATTACGGTATGAAAAATGCTATAGCCAGTGCTGTCTGGAAATATAACGTGAGCTACAAAGGTAATTTAAAATTTTCTAGTAGTCACATTTTAAAAAGGTAAAAAGAAGCTGGTAAAATTAATTTTAATAACAAATTTTATTTACCTCAATAAATCTAAAATATCATTTCAACTTGTGGCACTAGGCACATTTCTAGTACATAAGAGCCATGTGTGGCTAGTGGCTACCGTATTAGATGCCACAGAGGTAGGCAAAGCATACATAACTGTGAAGAGACCGCAGGGAAGGAAGTAAACCAGTTGGCCTAAGGGGTCATGAAATCTTCACCGGGTCTTGATGAATAAATGGGGCTCATCTGGTGGAGAAAGGAAGAAGTGCTTTCCAGACAATAGGAAAAACCTCCAGAAAAGCATAGAGGAGAAAGAGTATGGTGTGTCCATAGAAGCATAAGACAGTATAGAGTAGAGGGCATGATAAGGAATACTAAAAGTGAGCTTGGAAAGGAGGCTTCACGTATCCTCCGACGAAACACGAAAGAACAAAGGAGCAGAGGAGATGTTTATCCAGGGGAATCCACACTGTGATTTAGGAAGATGACCTTGGCTATTGGATGGAGAATGGGCTAGGCGTAATGTAAGAAGAACTCCAGGGGCCCATTGGGAGGCTGTGATAGAAACTGTGGGTGCTTACCAACACTCTGAACTGGCACACTGATCGGCTACATTTCTCAGCCTCCCTTGCATTTTAGGCTTCCGGTCAGGAGGTGAGGAAAGAGAATTAGGGAAAGTCATAAGCCTTCTTAATAGCTCTGGTCCAGACCTCATGGACTCTCATCCACTCATATTCCACTGGAATTGATGAGTGGTCAAGGAATTGGAGAAAAATAAATAAGGATTTTTAAACTTTTAAAATCAGTGGTAAATTAAGACAAGGATGCAGAAAAGGAGTCAGGGACATTTGAAGATGGTAGGTCCACTTGATGTCAGGACGCTGATGGACCATGATGAAGAGAACCCAAACCTTCCCACCACCTGCCCATCCACACCAACAGTGACATGAGGGAGAAATACACCTGAGTAAGTGAACCTTGAGAGATGGGAGTTAGTCGTTACAGTAGCTAGTCAGTCCTGATTGAGAGGAGGCTATTTCTCCAATCTTACCCTACTATTTGTTGATGGTTATTTGACATTTACGTGCACTTGCCATATCTCCTCACTTAAACTGCAGGGTTTTAGAAGACAGGGACCTATAGACTGTGTTTGGCTTAGCCTTCTGTCTCTCCCCTCCCCAGGCACAATGCTTTACCTTTTAGATAATTGATGATTAATTCAGTAATCAATTACTTTATGAACTCAATAAATCCTCTCATGTCTAGATCAAAATATACCTTTGTGACCACTTTCACCACTTTCCCTGCCAAATCCCTGAGCCAAGCCAATGTTACCTCTTGCCTAGGTTATTGCTATAGCCTCCTGATTTGTCTCCCTTCTCTGCGCTTGCTTCCCTGTGGTCTATTTTCAACACAATAGCCAGAGAGAACTGGCTAAAAGGTAAAGCAGACGTTACTCCTCTGCTTAAATTCTCAATGGCTCCTATCTTCCTGAAAGTAAAAGCCATTGTTTTCATAATAACCTACAATGGCCCACAGAACTGGGCTTGACCTGCCCTCCTTGTCCCATTACCTCTCTGATGTCATCTCCCACTTGTTTACTCTCCCTGATCAGACTGGCATTTTGCTATTTTTTAAATATGCCAGGCACACTCCTACCTCAGGGCCTTAGCACTTGCTATTGCCGCTGCCTAAGATGCTCTTAGTTCAAATATCTGCATGGCTTCTCCCCCACAGGCCTCAGATCTTTCTCTCAAAAGTCACCTCCTTCATAAGGCTTTCCTCGGTCACATCATCTAAATTGCAACTCCACTCACTGCACTCTTTTTTCCCCGTCTCTCTTTTATTTTTCTTCGTACTTGTACTTACCACGCTCTAACATATTAAACATGTTGCTTAATGCACCTTGTTTCTTTCTTTCTCATCTAGTAGAATTTAATATCCAAGAGACATGGTTTTTCTTTGTTGTCATCACTACTATGTTCCCAGCGCTATGTCTGGTACAAAGCAGGCAATCAAAAAATATTGGCGGAATGAACAGATGGAGATAGGCAAGCACAGGGTACCAAGAGAGCCATAAGGAAGGGCACCGACTTGTGCACGGTGGTGGTGAGGGAGTGTTGGGCTGCATTCTGCAGGCCCGCAAGCCCTGTACTTGCTTATCCTTGAGAACAAAGAAAGAGCCGGGAGTCAGCAACAGGGACATCAGTGGTTTAGTGGATGGGGGATCTTACGTGTCTGAATCAAGGTCCTGGATGGACAACCCACCGTGTGTGGCTGGCGGCAGGTAGGACGTGAAGGCAGTATTCGCTCCTGGGGGAAGGGGATGTTTGCCAGTTATAGCGGGAATTGATATCAGGTTGTATCGTTGGTTAGCAGGGAAACTAGCAGAGGGGCACACCCCTCACGGCCCCTTTGATGAGCTATGACGGTGGAGAGGTCCCGATCTAAAGATTAGAACAGTCACTAGCTGGGGCCGGGGCAAGTATGTAGGAAGGTCAGTCGTGTGAGTAGGTGTAGGTGACGCAGGCACTGGTTGAGCAGGGCATGTACAGAGAGAATTTCTGTTGGGGAGGAGGGACGTGCGCCCATCTTGGGTGGCCTGACCATGCTGGGGGGGGGGGAGGGGACATAGGGAAGGCTCATGAGCAGAGGAGACACCCAACTGAGACTTAAAAGAATAGTTCAGATTGGCTAGGAGAAGAGTAGGTGGGAGGGAGGGCAAGACACGCAGAGGGAGCAGTGAGTGCAAAGACTTTTCGGAAAAAAAAAAACCAAGATGCATGAAACTGCATGCGGTTAGGTTTGCTGGAGTGAAAGGTGCAAGGCTGGAGGATGAGAGATGAGGCTGGAGAGGTAGGCAGGGGAGAGATCACAGATAGCTTTAGCCCAGCAGGCCAGGTAAGGGGCTTGGCTTGGCAGGATCTGAGTAATAAAGAGTCCCAGGCTTGGCCCAGGCTTGGCACGATCTGCTTTCCCAGTAGGTCATTCTTGTGATTGTGCAGAGAACAAATGTGGGGAAACAGAGGAGAGCCAAGAACAGTAGTTAGGGAGGTTACTATGGTGGGTCAGGCGTGAGATGACTAGGGCCCACAACAGGGTGGGTGTGGCGCAGTTGGGGAGGAGACCAAACTATTGAGATAAAAGTAATATTGGCAAGATTTGGCAATTGACTTGTTTGGGAGAAGTTTGCCTCTCTGACCCTCCCTTCTGGTTTAGATGCTGGTTTACGTACTGGTCCTGCTGAGTGAGATTATAAACACAGATGTAGGAATGGGTTTGTACAGAAAGGTTATGACATGGAAGAGTCACGTGAAGACATCCAGGACGTGTTGGAACATATATAGCTAGACTGGCAATCTTGGCTAGAGAAATAGATTTGGGATTCAGTAGCAGAAAGATTATAGAGGTGCCCATGTGAGTCAGGTGCGGAGATAGTCACACAAAGCATCCTATGACAGCTTACATGGTGCGTGGGGAAGAGATTGGAATAATAGTTTAGAGGGATTGACATCATCTTGGGGGAACAGTGTTGAATGTGATGCCCAAAGGGCAAAAGGAAGATGGAGGGTTACGGCAGGAAAGCGAAACTAGCAGAAAGGTCCAAATCCAAATAAGTTGGCAATCTGGTGCAAGAACTGAGTCAAGGAGAGTGGTTCAAGTTTAGGGCCAAGAGCAGCATATCGGGTGAAGCCCTAGAAAGGATATGGCGGCCTAAGAGAGCAGCCCGGGGGTGGATCCATGAAGAAACATTGATTTTCATACTCTTCAGTCATGGAACCTCTTCTTACAATTTCATCTCATGGAAGACTAATCGTGAAAACAGATACAGGTCGAGCTGCTCTGATGGAAGTTGTTTTGGGCTGGAACCAAAGAGCTGGCTCCTGGCTTTCCTCCCCTCCTCTGAATGCCCCCATTACACAGAAAGATGGAAAACTGCTTGTGTGGCGTGAAAACATTGGACTTCATGCAGTTCCTGGAACACAAACTGCATATGCATTTGGAAGTCTTGTGATTGCCAGCTCCAGCTCCGCCTCAGTCTACTTGGTGACGTGGACAAGTTGCTTTCTCTCCTTTCTGGGCGGAAGAGGTGGGGGGCGGTGGGACAAGGTAATGGCCCCAGCCCCTTTCTGCACTAATATTGCCCGGGAATGCAGAGGGCATAGAAACTGCTCAAGGCAGGTCAGCCAGTTCTGCTGGGCCTCGCTCTCTCCCTGGTGCCATTTATCCCTCTGCCCACCCTGCTCTCAACGCTTTAGAAAATGCTTTCCACTTGTAAAGCACTGCCCTTAACACTTTATTACTCTAACAATAGCATTTTTACCAGCGCAGTCATATTTTCGTCTTCCCGGCCCAATGACTGTATTTTCCAAGAAGACAAGCTCCTTCAAAATGTGCTGCTCTCTGACAAGCAGGGGAGTGCCACATTGTCTGTGGTGGGTGCCGGCATTTAGGAGGAAACCATTTTCTTTCATCTGCCCAAGTACATCTTTCCCCAACACCTGTAAAGCTGATTGCTGCCAATTTCCAGCTGGAGAAACACAGCCGTTAAGAGGGGGAGTCATTAGTAACTAGAAAATACTTAGAACATTTAAAACGGGGGCTTTGCTTTTCGTTTTTTTTCTGCTCCAGGTGGTATATTTTTTAATTTTTTCAGAGTTCTGCTAGCATTTCGGCTGGGGAGGAAGGATGTGCAATGTGTTTGTATGTGAGTGTGTGTGTGTATTTAATACACACACATATATAATGTATTATAAATATTTAGATAAATATATTTAAAATGTTTAGATAATATATGTATAAGGCACACGTGTACCTAACATGTGTACTACACAAAGTGTAGATGTTTATGTACTTAATGTATGCATACATATATAGGATGCGTTTATAATGTATGTAAAGCTTTTGTAAATAGGGAGACAGAACGAAAGAATAGGAGAGAGAGGAAGAGAGAGAGAGAGAGAGGAAGAGAGAGAGCTCCTTTTGAGCTCATTCTTCTTCATCGCTGTCCAGACATGAAAGGAAGCAGGGCAGGCAAACGCTAAGCTCCCATCGTGGCCTCTGTGTCGATTCTCCATATCGTATGCGCCAGGCACTGTCACTTTTACCTCTTGCATCTCAGGCATGGGAGAAGGGGAAAAAAAGAAATAAAATAAAGCACTTCCTCCAAAGAGTGTAGCCATGGGAATCGCAGGACTAAGAACAAATAATGATTTCCTCCTCCGCTTTTTAAGTAAATATTGCTGCACAACGAGCTATTGGGCAGGACAGGTGCAAAATAATAGATTCTTTTCTGGTCTCCCCAGCCCCCATGGGGCCACTGCTAACTGCATCAGGTACTCAATTTTCTTTTGTTATTCAAAAATGTGTTTGTGAATTCCTGGGGGGTTGGGGAGGAGGGGGCCAGTCCTGTTCTAGCATCACCAAGAGGACTGCTTGATTTGCATTTTTGCTTTATTAATGGAAAGCTACCTGTCGGCCCCAGGATTTGTCTACCCGGGAGGCTTTTAATACGTCTGTCCAATGCAATGGGGCTTGGGAGAAAGAAACCACTCTAATCATCAGAGCACATTTTGCAGGGGGAGGCAGCACATCCAGCGGAAACAGCTCCAGCTGGCAGAGAGGAACCTGGGGTCCCATCGGAATGCTGGGTAGACCCTGGACCTCCACCAGGCCTCAGTTTCCTCTTCCATGAAAAGGGAAGGGTAATGCACATCTTATCAATTTCAGAGGGCTAACGGTGAGGTTATTTTAAACTCATGATAGCCTTGAAATATCACAGCGCCTCAAGAGAGTAAAAAAGCACAGTAATAAGAAAAATGTGAGGGGTTATTCTTAATAATGTTTTTATTCAATTGGGTATAATTAATCCTTTCTCGTTCCCTATTCTGAAGGCAGTTCATCACTTCAGGTAAAGCCAGACACGATCACAGCAGCATCTGGCTGGAGAGCACCTGAGCATTCATCTCATTCAGCTCCTCACTCTCAGACTGGGGAACACCGTGATGGACTCGGGTCTCCAGCTCACGCATCCCACGCAAGCATCTCTCATCACCAAAGGAAAAAAAGTCTAGAGAGAAAACCTGGAGCCTCAAGCAAATAATTCTGAAAATATTTCATGATCCTTGTTAATTGCAGGTTGTATAGATTGCCTTCCACTTGCCCACCCCTTGTCCTCCTCCAAAAGCAGAGGCCTTTGTATCATCCGAGGTGGGAAATACAAAGGTGCTTCGGCATCCTGTGTCTGGCCTCCTTGCCTCCGTCTTTCATGTCAAAGCTGCAGTGACAGTCCTCAGGGAGGCAAATAAGGTAGATCTTTTGCAAATGGGACGTGCCTTCAAGTTTAAAAGACTTGAGGAGTTGGATATGAATGCACAGTTGTCCATGTCTTTTCTTACCCTCTGGGTCAATTAGGGGAAAGTTTGAGGGGCTGGAGAAGTCTTTCCTAGGTCTGAACTGAATGGCCTCTGATACGCCTATGGGAACATTGTCCCCAGCTCTCCAGGCCAGCCTACCTCACACCGCCTTCAGCCCGCACTCTACCAGCAGCTGGACTCTTGGAGTGGAAGAGCTGCCGTGACAAGATGGGCCACGAGCCTTGGAGACCAAGGCCTGCCAGGGAGCCAGGCTAGGGACATGCAGTGTGCCCAGCAGCTGAGACCCACCTGGTCCCTCCATGGTCTTCCTCCTTGGTCAGTGCTTCCTTTCTCCTCAGAAGAATTCCCAGAGAAAGAGATCCCAAGCTATGTAGTAAGCCAAGTTCACATTTCTCACTTGGTACACTTTGCTCAGTTTCTTCTTCTCCTTTTCTCTTTATCTCTCTCCTTCCTGCCTTCTCTGTGAATAATATATTAGTTCATTAGCATTCATTAAAACTCTGCCCAATTTAGTCGAGCAAATTAGCAGAAACTGTGGCTTTTAGTTCAGAGGCCAGGGACATTTTGATAAGACAAAAATGGAAGGGTTCAGGGACATGTGGGGCTCAGGCCCCATGCGTGCTGTGGTCAAGAACTCTGATTACCTGGGGCAGCAGGACAGAGGGTACAGATGGGACAGCAAGGCCCAGTGCGTAAGACACCTTTCCATCTTGTGAGAGGCACAGAAAGCAGTCAGGTGAAGGTCAATTTTGTCTTGATTTTATGTTTAAGTAGATCTGACTTTTCTACTAGCCTGGAGCTGTTGGAATTCAGTATAGACAGACATTAACAGAACCCACTTCGGTGTCAGAGAGCTGGATTTTGGTTGTGATTCTGTAATGTTCTAGCTTAAGTGACTTTGAGTTTACTATTCAATCACCAAGCCATAGTTACTTAATCTGAGAAATGGAGGTAACGATAATACCTACCTGGTATGATGATTCTGATGATACAATGAAGAGAAACTTGAAAAGTACTGGTACATTAGTGGTTAGCAAATGTTTGGTACTGTCTTAGTCATTTTAGGCTATTATAATGGAATACCGTAGACGAGGTGGCTTAAAACAATAATTTATTTCTTACAATTCTGGAGGCCAGTAAGTTCGAAATCAGGGTGCCAGCAATGGTGAGGTTCTGGAGAGGACCCTCTTCCTGGTTTGCAGATGGCTGTCTTTTTGCTCTGTCCTCACAGCAAGGGACCAGAGAGGGAGGAAGCAAGCTCTCTCGTGTGTCTTCTTTTAAGGACACTAATTCCATTCATGAGGGTTCCACATTCATGACTTAATTTACTCCCAAAGGCCCTACTTCCAAATAGGATCACATTGAGGTTGGGTTTCAACATAAGGATTTTAGGGAGACACAGACATTCAGCCTATAGCAGGTACTGTTATTAGCTATCTCCTCTCCCTCCCCAATGAAAACCCTCTGCCTTTGGACATACTGTTGAAAATATACTTTAGAATGGTCTCCTCCATCCAGACTGCTCTTCTTACCTCAGTTCTTGATATCATCTGCACCTCTCACAAATCTTTTTAAAAGATGCCTTTAGCATCAAGAAAAAGTTAAACATCCCCTTAGAAATGCGGGCAAAAGTCACAAACAGCTGATTTACGAAAGAAGAAACGTGTTCAATAAATAAAACAGAAAACCCACTTCAGCCTTGAGAGTAATAAAAATGCAAATAAAAACAATTAAATTATACTCTTTATCTTCCAAAATGAAAAGAATTTAAAATATGATGACATGAGTATTGTCAAGGATGTGGAGGGTCAAGATACTCATATGCTGTGGATGGGAGAATAAACCGATAGAAACTTTCTGAGAACAATGTAACAATATAAAGCAATAGTCCACTCTTCGTACTAAATAGACTTATTAAAGGAGCAGACAGAAAAACCCAGAAATAGACTCAAATACACATAAGAATTTAGTGTATTATGAAGATGACATTTCAAATTAATGGAGTAAAGATGGATTATAAATGAGTCTGGTTGGGACAACTGGGTAGCCATCTGATAAAATATTAAGGTAGAATCCTACCTCACCTCTTATGCCAAAATAAATTCCAGGTGGATCAAAGACAAAATATGAAAAAGGAATCCATAAAAGTACTGTGAGAAAACATGAGCGCAATCATTTATAACCTCAGAGTGACTAATGCCTTTCTACTAAGTTGTCTCAAAATTTGTTTCCATAAATATAGGATTTATTACATCATAGAAGATAAGAAAAATATTCTGAAATACAACCCATATTTGTGACAACTGTGACTAATATTTCTGTAAGCAGATTCATATGCTAACTTTGATTTACAAATAAAGAAGTTTCAACTAGCTACTTGGATTCCATGGTGCGTTTTGAAATGCTGCCCACATAGAAGCCTGGCCATAACATGGGCAGATTATGATCTAGTGGTACAAAATCTGGATGAGACATTAAATGCAAAAAAGCTTTTACTTTGCCCCTTTCCTAGATTTTCTGGCTCAATATTTTGGGGAAGGGAAAGCATTAAAATTTTTGTCTTCTCAATATTTTCCACAGCTTCTTATCTGAGACCATTGGATTTTACATTTTTTTGGAAGGCTAATGTTGTGAATATATTGAATACTATTAAACACCACCAGTAGAGTATGGGTCAGCATTCTAGAATCAAATACATTATTATTTCTGCAGCAAACAGATGAATATTCATACTAAGTGAGATAGATAAAACCTCACATTAGTCCAGGTCAAGTTTTACCACCAAATGAACTTTTGTAGTGAATTTATAAAAACTCTTCTTGTTTTCAGAGTGTTGTGGATAAGACATTGAGGGCCAGTATATAAAGAGTGTTTACAAATGAATAAAGAAAAACAAAAACCCATTAGAAATAAACAAAAAGTTTATAGGAAAGGAAATACAAATGGATCTTAGATGAATGAAAAGGTTATCAACCTCATTCTTAATAAGAGAAATGCAAAATAAATAAGATACAATTTTTCATGTAACCTATGTAAACATATGAAAGTTTGATAAGACATTGATGTTGAGAGTATAAGGAAACATATTCTCTTATATGTTGCTAGTAGGCACATGTTTTAGAATAATTTCTAAAGAGAACTATTTAACAAGATCAATAAAAATTAACTTAAATATGCAATTCCCCATCTTGGAATTTATTCTAGTACAAATAATAGGACACTGATTAAATGCATTCTGATATAATATATACATAACATACTGTAGAATATTATATAATAGTTAAGAAGAATATGATAAATCTTTATGTACTGATATAAAACAATACCCTACGTATACTGTTAAGTAAAAAAAAAACCAAGATGCAGTAAATTGGGCTTATTAAGGTACAATTTTGGGGAAGGGAAAGGAAAATTTGGAAAAATTGCCATTTTTATAGGTAACAGTGATTATCCCTGGGTGGGGAATTGGGTGACTGGGATACAGAGATATGAGAGATACTTTTCAGCACATACTTTTTTTTTTGCCTCCTTTGCATTTTAACCCAAGTGCCATTGTTGCATAAATATTAAAAGGTAATTTATTCTCATCATGATTTAGATGAACGATCTAAACACCCAACAATAGTTATTAGTTAAGTAAATGATGATAACTCTATGACGGATTATTATGCAACTATCAGAAATCAAGCTGTAGAAGAATGTTTATCAGCATGGAAAATGGTAATGTTACACTGATACTAGAAAATAGAATCTTGCCATATTTGCAAAAATTAAAAAGCAAAAATGATATATAACCTACAAGCAAAGGTACTTAGGAAGGAAAATATCAGAAGAATCAATACTAAAATATTCTTTTCACAATTATTTACTGAATTCTTACTGAAAATGAGAAATTCTTCAGGATGTCAGGTATAGAGGGGTGAACAAAAATTGTGGTTGTTCTGGCATGCATGGAGCATAGTCTAGTGGGGGACATGCAAAGTGAAGAAAAAAATACATTTATATGAGAAAGAGTAATAAGACTCACTCTAGTAATAAGAATTACTCTAGATTGGGTGTTCAGGGAAAGCTTCATTGAAGAAGTGACAGTCTGAGATCTGAATGATGATAAGGATCCAATCAGGTGGAAAGAGATTGGCACACATTCCAGGCAGATGGAGCAGAATGTGCAAAGATGAGGAAAAACTATGATGTGTCTATGGAAATGAGAGAAGATCAGTGAATCAGAGCAAGGGAGAGAGGGAGAGAACAGCACAAGAGGAGACAGGAAAGGAGGGTGCCACAGATCACATGGAGTCTTCCAGCTATATTAAAGGATTAAAACTTTATTATAAATGCAATGCTTTTGAGAGTTCACTTGTCATTATAACTGCCTCCTTTTTGAAGTTAATTTTCCTCTGACTGCTTTTAAGATCTTCTTACCATCTTCGGTGTTCTAAAATTCAGTATGATGTATCTAAGAGTAGATTTCTCTTTGTTTACATTGTTTGGATTCATAGGAACTCTTGAATCTGTCTCTAAACAGTTCTGGAAAATTCTCAGCCATTATCTCTTCAAACATTATCTTTGCCTAATTTTGTCCCTCCTCTCCATCTAGAACTTGAATTAAACGAATCTCAGATCTCATTCAATCCTCTTAATCTCTTTTATATTTTCATTTCTTGTTCTCTGGGTGCTTCTCTCTTGGTAATATCTGTCTGAGTTATCTTCTAGCTCACAAATTCTTTTTAATTAGCACGTCTGCTGTTAAACCAATCAAGTCTCTATTATTGTATTTTTCATTTCTAGAAGTTCTATTTGTTTATAGTTTTTTGTTCAGTGAGGATATTTTAAAGTTTATCCCTTTTCCTGAATAAATGAACATAGTAAATTATAAGATGTTTCTCTTAATTCAGTCTACATTTTTCGTGGGTCTGTTTTTGCTCACTGTTTTTTATGCTGATTCTCCCACATGATGCTTTTTTCGGTCTGTCTTGGTATTTTCCACTGTGTGCTATTCATTGCCTTTGGAAAGTTATTTCTGGGACTTTTTTTAAGCCTAGGATAATTTTCTACAAAGACAATTTATATTTTTGTTTTGTTTTATCTTGGTTTTGCCTATGCCTATTCCTAGAGCTTGACCACAGCAAACCAAATTCACAGCTGTGTATGTGTCTTTCAGTTCATGTGAATTTAGTTCACACATTTACTAGAAGGCAATTTTGTGCTTGAGACTTCTAGAGGATAGGTTATTCCCTCTCCAGTATGCTCAAGGTTAAGGAAATCTTTGGTGTCCCAGCTTTGTGGTGGGAGGTATCCTATTACATGCCCACTTTAGGAGGGCTTGGGAATTTGACTCGTCTCCATTGACCCACGAGGCTGTAATCAGTTTATCCAGTTCAGAAAATGGTATCAGGGCAAAAATGTCCTACTTGACTCTCTGGGTTCCTAATTTCACGTTGATTTTAATGTAGTAATTTCTTACCATAAGGTCAGTCTTTTGATGCTTTTAAGAATCTTTAAAAAAAATTATTCATCATTTTTAGTTGTTTTCAATATTAGAGTTGTCCTAACAACCTAGCCTCCTTATTCTCAGAAACAGAAGTCTATTCTAAGTGCATTTGGAAACCACCGAAGCTATTGTACATAAGAATAACTTGATCCAATTTACACTTAAAAAAATAATGGTACAATATGGATAATGGAGTAGAAGAGGCAGGAGTGAAATCAGTAGAGTTGATAACAGATTATTGAGTAATCTACACAAGAATGTGTTTTGGGCTAAATTGTGGCAGTAGAGAGGGAGAGAAATAGAGAGGTTGAAGTATATTTTGTAGGTTAGAACAGAAAGGACTTGGGGATAATTAGCTATTGGGGGAGGAGGAGAAGGAATCATCCAACATGACTCCCAGTTTCTGCCTTAAACAACCATGTGGATGGTGGGGGCATTGAAGGGGTGGGCGCTATGACAGAAGAGCAGTGCAAGTTTGGTCCAGGGGTCGTGTTTGTGTGCGTGTGTGTAATTATGAGTTCAGTTATAAGCTTGTAATGTTTGAGATTTATATGAGACATGTAAGTATCATCATTAATAATGATTATTTCTGGGTGGTGGAATTGGGAGGAATTTTTCTTTTTTCCCACATTTTCACTATTAAACAAGTATTGTATTTGTTTTTAAGGAAAATGCTATTTTAAAATAAAAGCAGTCCCTGTATATCACAAAAACTATAATTCCTTTTGAAACCTTGAAACTGGTTACCTCCATATTAATTAGTATCCCTCTCTGTTTTTACTTCTCTATGTTGTGTGTATATATGTGCACTATATTGTAAGTATTTTAGTGTCAGAGTCTTCTTATTTATTTCTCATCACCTCTCCCTCTCATATTGCTGTGGACATAGTAGATGCTTAATAAGTGCTGAGTAAGTGAAAGCATTTATACATTGAAGACACTCAATAATTACTTTTTCACTGAATCTTTGAATAGACTGTCTGTAAGTCTGTTGCAATCACAAACCATCATGTTTTTTCCATTCAGACCACCTATATCAGACAGAGCTTACCTTCTTCATGTTAACGCAGAGAAGACTAAGTGGATGCTGGACTTCTGAGACTCACTTCCATCCCTTCCGTTTGAGCCCTAGATGGGCTCCCTTTCACCAAAGGTAGCAGCAAGCTGAGCACTGAGAAAACACCTAACGGCCCAGGCACCGAACTTAATGCATCACCAGCCTGCAGGATGTGTGACAACACAGATGGTGTGAGAAACCGCCCATTGCTAAGGACCCCCAAAAATGCCATGGGCCTGCCTTCCACCATAATGAGCTTCCCTTCTCTCCCACCAGAGCAGACTGTGTAATGATGACATTACACTCAGTGAATGCTACAAGAGAATAGGGGTTGGTTTCCTCTTGTTTTATTGTCTCAACTAGTGCATAAGTCTAAGCTTTCTTGGGAATCCCCAGAGTGTAAAGCCTAAGACAGAGCAATCTCTCAGGAACCAATAAGCCCTACACTCGTCAATTATGTACATGCTGGTATCATTCTCAGGGCCGGATCATAAGAAGGCCATATAACATGGACAGGTATTTAAAAGTCAAATTCTCTCAGACTCTCTATGGGATAGTAAGCAAGATGTACAATGCAAACCAGAAAATGACAAAGATGCCCTGCTTTCCAGAATTCTCTCCACTTCTTCTCCCACCCTGAGTGCTTTCCCCTCAAGCTCTAAACCCATCAGTGTAAAGATCAGGAGATTTTTCAGCGTTCCTGCAAAGAGATGCTCTGTGCCCATCCTGCTCCAATGCTCTTGCTTTGGCAGCTTCCCAGAGGGCCAGTGCCAAGATCGCAGGCTATCTGGGGGGAACACCCAGCTGGCCACCCTGAGGAACATCACCACAGGGATGCAGAGCCAGGCCCAGCCAGGCAAGAGCAGCTGCTACGATGGGACTTTGGGGACCGGAGGCCGGCTTGTGCTCCATGTCAGCAAGGCACCGAACAGCATCTGCAAATCGCAAAAAGCTAATGCATAATACAGAACTGCATGTTCCCGCTTTCTACCTCCTTCTTCATTGTTCTCCCAGGATATGTGAAATAGATGGCTTGTCCATGTTTTCTGCCTACAGTCATGTCCTCAAATACTCCTGTCTGTGGCATTATTTTCCCCTACCCAGGCAACTTCGGAGAGGCAGGGCAATGCAGACCTCAGTGGAGCTTAAGCATGGTGGTGGGGGAAAAAAGTGTGGTTGGTTTCCAGGTAATTGGTTTTTCTGGCCTCAGTTTCTACATTTTGAGATCCCAGAACAAAAGGCACTAGAGCTAAGGGTGAGTAAAGAGACAAGATTCTGGTGCTGCTGGAACGTCAGGTCTGCCACATCTTGACCTAGGCACCAGGCACCAAAACCCCAGCCCCCACTCATTTGCTGCTCTCTCAAGAGCTTCTATCCAAAGCTCCCGGAGCTCAATTGAAAGCAGCAGGCGAAAAGTCAAATACTTCATTAAAAGCAGCAAGAGACTCCATTGTAAACCCACAGTTCTTGTCTATCAAAGATCAGACACTGGGATCCAAATCGGTTCTGGTTTCAATGAGAGATCAGATACTTAAGAGGTAGCTTGTGGTGTGTATCTTTTCAATGTGCTGCAGAAAGCCCCCTCTGTTTCTCCTGTTTTTACCTTATTTTTATATCCTGTAGAGACCCTCTAGAACACACACACACACACACACACACACACACCACACACACACACACACACACACACTCATTATGCTGAGAAAGGGAGAAGCAGAGGAACATTTCAAAACGTAAGCGTAGGCTTGAGTTTCAGGTTTATTGAATTCCCGGAAATGCTGTCTCTTCTCCTGAGAAAGGTTAGTGTTTGGAAACAACTTTAATCTGGCCAAAGAAAAGGGAAAGAGGGAGGAAAAGACACAGGGGGAGGGAGTATTGGCAGAGGGAAGAAATGGTGAGAAAGAGAGAGGGAATTATTAATTTCAATTGATTTTCTGATAAGATTTCATATCCTGAAGTGTGCTTCAAATCTAAGTGACATCTGCTGAGATCACCCCTCAGTGTCTGAATTCTCCTGAATGTAATTAGATCTGAGACAAGATAGAAGACTCAGTACGGTGGCCCTTAGGGAGGAAATGGTCTTTGAAAAGAATTATGTTAATCAGACTAGCCTTCTTCTTGCATCTGTTCTGCTGTTATTCCGGGTAAAATTAATAGGTCTAAGGAAGGATCTGATCATAATGACAATCTGGTCTCCACAGCAGGAGGTTTTATAAAGGAGTTGAACTGTGCCTTGTTGAGAACACTTAAAGTAATTAGTTACAGAGCTACTCACTTTCTTTCCTTTTTAATAATAATAATGGTTATTAATGTTTACAAATTAAAGAGTCTTACTCCAGATGAAAGGAGGGCTGACACAGAGACTCAGGAGCAGAAGCTCTGTCCCTTTCTGCCGCGTGCCCAGAGTGATGACACTGTAGCCATCCTCCTTTTCCTGCTGGACTGTCCGCCCTCTCCCTCTCCCCTCCATGCCCCCTTCCTCCTTGCTCTCCAGGGAACTGCTAGGAACCAAGTTCCTAGAGCTTGCAGAGGTGGGAGCAACAAGCAGAGCTCAGGAGCAGAGGCTGAAACTCCTGACCTGGATGCCCCATGTCTGGCACAGAAGAGCTTGATAAGTATTTGCTGTCAGGATGGAGGAAAAGAAGGAAGGGGAAAAGGAAGAAAGAGTAGAAATAAAAATTAAAGCAAGAGAGAGAGAGAAATAGACAAGAAAGAGAAAGAAGAGAGAGACAAAGGAAGAAAGAAAAGAACAAAGGGTAGAAGAAAGAAAAGACTAGAAGCAAAAAAGAAAGAAAAGAGAGAGAGATAAAGAAAGGGAAGGAGGAAAAGCACCCACATTGTCTTACTGTAAGATGTAACTTCAAAGACGGGGAGAGTTGATGCAATAATTTGTGTTCAGGTTTCTTCTCTATTAGTCTATAAACCAGGAGTAAGCAAACTACAGCCACTGTAGGGGCTTAGTTCTGCCCACCACTCGTTTTTGTAAATAAAGTTTTGGGGGCCTGTATGTTTACATATTGTCTATAGCTGCTTGCATACTACACCTGCAGGTTTGAGTAGCTACAACAGAGATTATATGGCCCCCAAATCCTAAATATTGACTATATGTCCCTTACAGAAAAAGTTTGCCAACCTGTGCTATCACCTCTTGAGAGCAGGCGTACTGCTTGATTTGATGTTAAGACATGCAGAGTGGGACTGCCTTTTCCAGAATAGAACTTCCCACCTGCATGATGTTCAGAGATCCTTAAGCCAAGACAAGTACCTCTTAGTGGGGTAGGTGATGCAGTGGGGGGAGGGGGGAGGGATGAAGGAAGGTGAGCGTCTAAATTTCTGCTTTCTCAGTCTGAGAATAGGTTCTGAGAGAATGAGATGCCGTGTGTCTGCCTCATGTCCACGGGGCTAAAAGCAGCTGCAGCAGGGGCAAAGGTAGGAACTGAAGACCCACTCTGTCTCCGAAGTAATTGTCACCACCTAATTTAATGTTTATATCCATCAGACAAGCCAGTGTGATGCAAGGGTGAGATTTGGAAGGAGAAGACTTAGATCCAAGATTTTCCATTTACTGATTGTGTCACTGTAGTCAAATCACTTAACTTTCCTGAGCTCGTCTTCTCACTTGTAAAATGGAGATGAACATAATATAACCTCATGGTCTTGATGTATTCTATTCGATGAGCAAAGTGTGTCAAAGACCTTTGAAAACCATGTAGTTCTTACACAATTATTATATAATAGTTATTATAGCTATGATATGATCCAATAGTATGAAGGACCTGGATAAGCCAGTGTTTCTGTGCGGTGGAAGTGCTGGTGTTGGTCTCCTGAGGTCTGGCTCTAACAGGAAATCACATGTCTTAAAAGGCATTTTTGGTAAAGCTGGACTGTCCAGGCAATCAAACTTTGAAACTTTGTAACACTCACCCCAAAACCCAGGGGCATAAAGCAAGCATTCATTTCTTGCTTACACATCTGCTGGTCATCTGGAGCTCAGTTAATCTAGAATAGGCTCATCAGGGCTTGGCTCCGATTTGTAGGTCTGATTCAAGGTCAACGTTCTCTCGTTCTTTCTGAACCAGCGGCTTCCCAAGGCATGTTCTTTTCACAGTGATAGTCAGGAGTACATGAGCCCAAGCCTCTGCTTGCATCATGTCTGTTTAATATCCCATTGGCTACAGCAAGAAACAGGAAAGCACACTCTTCTCAGCATGAGGCCAAGGCAAATCAAACCCCACGCCCAGCATCACTGCAGTGGGGGAGCGTAATCCTCCACGGAGGTCTGTTGCAGGGAGAAGATATTTGTTGACAAATAATCTGCTACAGAAACCAAAGCATTAGCTAAGCCGGTATAGTGTACCCGAAGCTACTGGACCCAGTTGTCTAAGTGTGCTGCCATTTTGACGTTGGTGGACCATTGCTGGAAATAAATTCTCTTGCTAATCTGAAGACTTTACTCTTGACCTCACATTCCTATTTTTCATGTCCAGATGCAGTGGACTGTCAACTAAAGAAAACTGCACAATTTCTCCAATAACTGAAATTCATTGACCAAATTTTATAGAAAAATCTGTACTCTTTAAGAACAAATTTGGGTCATTTGGAAAATGTAGACATAATAAAGATGCAGGAGGACTGAGTATAATGGTAACAGGAAGCAAAAGGAACCAGGATTAATATCAGACTCCAGCAAGAGAGAGCTGAGGTCACTTTAAATAAGAGTGGCAGCCACGGGCTTCCCTGGTGGCGCAGGGGTTGAGAATCTGCCTGCCAATGCAGGGGACACGGGTTCGAGCCCTGGTCTGGGAAGATCCCACATGCCGCGGAGCAACTGGGCCCGTGCGCCACAACTACTGAACCTGCGCGTCTGGAGCCTGTGCTCCGCAACAAGAGAGGCCGCGATAATGAGAGGCCCGCGCACCGCGATGAAGAGTGGCCCCCGCTTGCCGCAACTAGAGGAAGCCCTCGCACAGAAACGAAGACCCAACACAGCCAAAATAAATAAATAAATAAATAAATAATTAAAGGTGCTAATAATTAAAAAAAAAAAAAAAGAGTGGCAGCCATGGGCAGGGGGTCCCAATTAATTAATTACACCTTAATTTTAAAAACTGTCTCTGTTCTTGTGTCACCCTCACTGTCCTCTAGAACTATGGGGAATGCCATGGCATCCTGGGGAGGGGAAGGGGTAAAGCCAGCTTCTCTGTGTTTCTCTGTTTTTCGTACTCTCTTTTCCTCTTGCTCCACAAGACGTAAGGATAAGGTTACCATAGGATCAACAGCTTCATAAATATGCAGAAGAAAGACAAATCAACCTGAAATCCAGAAAAAATAATTAAAATATAAATAGACTTGTTTGTTTCAAGGATTTGCAATGAATGCTTGACTCAGTCTGAAGATTAATCAGTGATTGGTAATTATACTTTCACACACACACACACACACACACACACACACACACACACACACACATAGCCAAATACACAAAAGGATAAACCTGGTCCCCTCTAAACAACACGAATGCAAAACCTGTGTGAGTGTTCTGGTTCAAACAGAGGTGAAATCACTCGAGGCTCCTTGCTGAGTCTGGGTTCACTTCATACCTGTTGCTGAACCACCAGCACAGGAAGGGAGCATGGGCGGGTTTTACTGGCCTCCGTGAGCAGCCTCCTTTTCTTCCTTCCTCCTACCTTTCCTCTTCTGTTTTCTCTACCTCCCTTCCTCCCTCCTTCCTCTCTCCCTTCATCTTTTCCTCCCTCTCTCCCCTATATCTCTTGCAGTTTTTCCCCCTGAAATTTGACTTTTTTTCCTGCCAAAGGAGGTAAGCAATCTTTCCATAGACATTTATGAATGTTTCACCACTGTGCCAAGCTTACAATTGCCATTAAGTTCAATAAACCCAAGCCCTGTCCCACAGGAACTCACAATCTAGAACAGGTTTTCTCAACTGGGGGTAATTTCACCCCTCCAAGACACATTTGACAATGTCTAGAGACATTTTTGATGGTCATGGTTTGGGGTGGGTGCCACTGGAATTAGTGGGTAGAGGCCAGGGATACTGCTAAACATCCTACAATACAGAGGGAAGATCCCCAAACAGAATTATCCTGCCCTAAACGTCAATAGTGCTGAGGCTGAAAGACCCTGGTCTAGAAGGAGAAACAAAATACAAACACATTAAAAGGTGACTCACTTCCGGGCTATGTGGAGAAAGGACCCAATACGTACTATGTACTTGGGCTTGGTAAATTGCTGTTCTGGCTTTTCTCTCTGGTCTCTGGGTCTTTCCAGCTCTGCAGGCTCCCAGCTTTGCTGCCACCTTTGAGAACATGGGATTCTTATAAATTTATTTATTTATTTATTTATTGGCTGTGCTGGGGTCTTCGTTGCTGCGCGAGGGCTTTCTCTAGTTGCGGCGAGCGGGGGCTACTCTTCATTGCGGTGAGCGGGCTTCTCATTGTGGTGGCTTCTCTTGTTATGGAGCACAGGCTCTAGGCGCACGGGCTTCAGTAGTTGTGGTGCACAGGCTCAGTAGTGTGGCTCGCGGGCTCTAGAGCGTCTAGAGCACAGGCTCAGTAGCTGTGGTGCATGGGCTTAGTTGCTCCACGTCATGTAGGATCTTCCCAGACCAGGGATCGAACCCGTGTCCCCTGCCCTGGCAGGTGGATTCTTAACCACTGCACCACCAGTGAAGCCTGAGAACATGGGATTCTTTTTTTTTTTTACAGGCTCCAGATGCGCAGGCTCAGTAGTTGTGGCTCACGGGCCCAGTTGCTCTGCGGCATGTGGGATCCTCCCAGACCAGGACTCGAACCTGCGTCCCCTGCATTGGCAGGCAGACTCTCAACCACTGCGCCACCAGGGAAGCCCCGAACATGGGATTCTTGATCATAGTTGCAATCTTAGGAGTGAAGTTCCTCTCCCTTACCCTACTGTTCCTTGAGCCCTCCTGGTAGCTCAGTATTTGGCCATCTGGCCATCCGCCCATGCTTCCATCCATCTACTCAGCCAGCCAGCCAGCAGTATTCATTTGGCACTACTAGCATTGCTCAAACTCTACTAGGCACATCTTATTCTCAGATTCAGACTTCTTGGGCGGGGGGGGGAAATCTATGTGTGACATATGAATTGGAAAAGGACCAAGGCTGAGCTTTCTGTAAGAGTGGTTTTGGTTAATGCCCATGGGCAGTGCACCAGTTTCCTTCTCTTGTTAATGCCTCTAGTTCCCTATCTGTTAAATGGGAGTCCCACTCCCAGCCACTGTATTGCTCTTTACGATGTACGCCTGGGTAATCAGCCTGATCTCCTGCTGGAGGGAGAAGACAGAAAGGGGAGAATGAAAGTTACAGTAGCAGAATCCTGTCTATACCCCACACTGGCTTTGTAACCTAAGGCAAGTTTCTCAAACTTTTGTGCCTTAATTTCCTCATTTGTACAATAGAATAATGGCACTTTAGTAAAAGAGTCATCGTGAGGACTGACTAAGTCAATACATGAAAAGCACTTAGAACAGTGCTTGGCACATAGTAAGAGCTCAATAAGTATTAACTATCATTATCAATTGTTATCACTACCAAGAGAAAAGTCCCTAGTTTAGGGATCATGAAAAATTCTATTGTGTCAGAGGTTGGAGGGGAGAAGTGAGACCCTATAACTCAGGAATAAGACCCCTAAGGGACACCCTTTTTACCACTATCACTTAAACGAGGGTTTCTCAACGTCAGCAGTATTGATATTTAGGGCCTGATCATTCTTTGCTTGGGGGGGACTCTTCGGTGCAGTGCAGGAAGTTTAGCAGCAACCCTGGCCTTTATCCACTACATGCAATAGAACTTTCCCCCCAGTTGGGACAGCCAATGTCTCCAGACTTTGCCAAGTGTCCCTTGGGAAGCAAAATCACCCTGGTTGAGAACTACTATCTTAAACAATAATGATTTTTAAAAATCAGTGATAGTAATAGTCACGTGTGAGGAGCTGCCTGCTCATCATTTGCAATTTCCCTTTTGACTGGGCATGAGGGCATCTTCCATGTGCTGCATGTAACTGTAGATGCTTCAAAAATACTTTCATTCTGCAGAATCTGAGACGACTTCCTCCAGGACAGTCTGGCTGGTTCCTCCCAGGCAATTTGCCTCTAGTTCAACATACTTGCTATGAGGTGGATGGATAACAAATGTTCAAAAGAATACGTTTCTTCCCAAGCAGAGATAACTGAAAATCTTGAGATTAATGCATATATTTCATCCATTTATGATGTTAATATAAACACGACTTCAGAAAGATAACAATATAAATATGTATTAATCAGTAATCACTTACATATCTCTATCTGTCTTTCAGTCACACAGTCCTTGGCTGGAAGGCTCACTCTGGCTTTTAATACTGAGTGACTTTCAGCAGGTTATTTATCCTCTCTAAGCCTCAGTTACATCTTCCATAAAATGGGGCTAATAATTGCACCCATCTTGTGAAAATTAAGTAAGAGAATGCATGTGAAAAAATTAGTGCAATAGAAGCACAAAGGAAGAATTCAACAAATGGTAGCTATCACAGCTGCTGAAAAGAGAAAATGGTAAGTCAAAGAATTAAATAAGATGAACATGTAGGCATAGATCGGTGCCCTTCTCTATTTTCAACTAGTTTCAAGCACTATTAAACAGAATTTGATGTTCCCAGTTGTATTCGGTTGAATACACTCTCACCAAATTTATCTCCACCCAGAACCCCAGAATGTGACCTAATTTGGAAACAGGGTTTTCTTGCAGATGTAATTAGTTAGGATGTGATTATACTGGATTAGGGTGTCCTTATAAGAAGGCCATGTGAACTGAGGGAAGACCGCCATGTGAAGTTGAGGCAGAGATTTGAGTGAGGCAGCTACAAATCAAGGAACACCAAGGACTGTCAGCAATTACCAGAAGCTAGAATAGGTAAAGGAAGGATTCTTCCCTAGAGCCCTCAGAGGGAGCCTGGCTCTGCCAACACCTTGATTTTAGACTTCTAGCCTCCAGAACTGTAAGGTAATAAATTTCTCTTATTTAAAGGCATGCTGTTTGTTGTTCTATGTTATGGCAGCCCTGGGGACTAATACACCAACTTGCTCTGTCTCTTACACTCTGCCTGGGTGGATAGTGCTGTTTATTGACTTATGTAAAAGTGTGTTTCCTTATGAGTGTTTTTACTAACTGTTTTTTTTCCATCAGAGCCAGCATCACTCTTAACTTTTTAGAGCTGTTAATGAGCTTAAGCATACAGTTACTCCAAGCAAGACCTGGTATCTCTTCCTGGGCAGAGCTGCTTTGTCCCTCACATGTCCCTCCCCATTTCACCATATTTTCTTATTTCAAACTGCCCCAAAGGATCACATTCTTCTCACCTTCCAATTGAAATCAAAGTCTGACTTGGCTACACTTGGCAATCTTTCGACTAATTCATGTTTCACTTACCTTCTTCTTATCTTCATCCTGATAACGGGTCCTCTCCACCGAACTGACCACTTTACAAAGGCTCATGCTTCTGGCGGAAATGGCTGTTGATGTCAATAGCTCTATAAGTAGATGTTGCCATTTTCCCACTGAACCTAGAATAAAAAATAATTATAGAATTCTGGGTTTAGGAGGGACCATAAAGTTCATCTCTTCCAGTGTTCCCCATCCTCTGCTTCCCCACTTCAATGCATGAATTTTCTCTACACTATTCTTACAAGTAGACATCTAGTCACTGCTTTAAAACCTCCAGTGATGGGAAATTCACTGCTTCTTACAACTGTCTATTTTATCATTAGATGTTTTTAGTGTTAGGAAGGTCTTTCCACTGAGTCACATACAATGTGTCTGTCATTGTAACCACTGGTCATGGTTTTGCCCTCAGAGCCCAATAAGTGATATTCATTGCTCTTCTTAGGCGCCCACATCCAATAATAGTGAGTTTCAAATTCACCATCCCATCCCCACCTCCTGAATAGTTTGTTATGTTTACTTCACCCTGAACTACCCTTACTCTTTGAGTCATTCCATAACAAAATTTAAAGTTCCTAAACATTTTTTCACTCTCTGTTGAACACATTCCAAGTTACATATATTCTTATGGTATGCCCCTAGAAGCATATAAAGCATCCCTGCCAATTCTAGTAGGAACAGAGTGAGCTGGATTATACCAAACAATTTTTTAAAAGCTGAGTTTTCTAGTAGTTTCTTCATCAGTGAACAAGAACTTAACAATGGGTAAAAACACACAAAATTCTACTGTTGGAGAAGTGAAGGAGCTAGAAAAGAATTCATTCAGATACCCAAGGAAAGTCAGAAAAGATTAATTGAGAATAAACTAGACTTCGGACAAATGTGAAAAAAGAGGCAGTGAAGGAATTATCATTTTAGCTCACACCTGTGGTTGGGCCTATGTTCCAGCTATTCTTGCTGTGTAACAACCACCCCGAACATAGTAGTTTAAAACAGAAACATTTTATTATAACAGATTCTGTGAGTCAGAAATTTGAATAGGACTAATGGGGATGCCTGTTTCTGCTCCTCCATGTCTGGGTCCTCACCTGGGAAGACCCCAATGCTGGGATGACTGAAACACCTGTGGGCATCATCACTCACATGCCTGGTAGCTGGCGTGAATGCTGGAACTGTCGACTGGAACGCCAGCACATGGCCTTTCCATGCAGCTTGGGTTTCTCACAGCATGGCAGCTGAGTATCAAGAGAAGTGTCCCCCAAAGTGAACATTCCAAGAGAACCAGGACACTGCATGGCCTTTTCTGATCTAGTCTCAGCAGTCACGAAACATAATTTCCACTGCAGGTTCTTGGTTACTTCTTGATGGGGGGAATTGCAATTCACCTTGAAAAAAAGGATGTGAAATGGGAGAATATTGCGGCAGCATCTTTGGAAATTATAATCTGTCATTGTCTGGAAAAGTAAAAATCAACGGTGTCCAATCTCAGTGTCCAAAAGAGATTATTTAACCTAGAACCGAAGAACTCCCTATGGAGGACATCTTCCAAGTAGGACAAAGCTGTAACTCTCTACCTGTAATATTCTCAACCCTGTCCTCCATATGTGGTTTCTATTAAGAATTTTCACAATGGCATGGCCCCTTACATTCTAAAAAGTAGAAGGAATGTGTTGATAGTTTATATGCTAGGCCATGCTTAGGCGTCTCCACTGAAAGACCAAAGTGGTCATAAATGAAAAATTCTTACACCTTGAAGTGCAGGCACACATAAAGGGAAATGGTTCCTGTGTTGGTTTAGCACGAGTATCAGGTTCCAGATTCTAGTCATTAGGTCTGCGAGACACAGTTCTTTTAGTAAAATAATTAGTATTCATATTTTGGTGTGATACTATGGCTGTGCCTAAAGAAGGCAATGAGTTCATAGCTCTATTTTTCTGCAACCTGGAGCACATCTCACTCAGTTGTATAGTTAGGTCAACTGCACTTTGGGTACATATATTCACAATCAAGGGTGATAATTGAGAACCATGTACATTTATCTTTGTGCAAAGCTTGTTTTCATCCTTTGCACAACTTTGCTGCTTTGGGAATAATCCATGTAAAAACAACCTTGAACTGAATACAAAGCATCATTCTAGCCCATTCTTGAATTTGGAGTAGGGTCTGTGGTCTAACCAAAATAGCTCTAAGGAGGAAGGACTCTGGCAAGAATTAAAAAGCAAAGTTTATGATCCCAAGGCTGTAAACAGCAAGAATACTAATCTCCCTTTTCACATCTAGGTGGTAGCAAGAAGAAATAATCAGCAAAAATAAGGGAATGTCTTATCAAAGGATACTTGACTTTTCTTTAATGATGTTCCATCAGAGAGCCTTGACCATCTCAATCAGGAATGACCTGATCATGGTAGTTACTGCCCAAACTACACGTTTGACAATTACCATACATTTTGTTGTCTATCATTGATTTTCACCTCATGTGTATTTGCCTAGTGATGAATTTCTCTTACATCCATAGGAAGACTCTGTTGTAGGTATGATGGTCTCTCTGCAGTTTTGTGTACTTTAGATACACAATTTAGTATCCTAACTTCCCAATGGTATTAGTTGTTTATTTTCTCGGCTATTATTCATAATTGCAATTCCATGCTTTGACCATTCTTTTCTTTCCATCATGAATGTATTCCATTTCCGCTTTCCCAATCCAAATGTGACTCATACCTCAAGACAAGATGCAACTGTATTTTCCCCAAGACCTTCCCCAAACAGCGCTATGAACACCTAACTCACATCCATCTCCTTCTTCTGTAAATTCTTCCCATCGCACTTATCATCTGTCTCCCTCACTTTGATATTTTTATCACATTCTTCCATCTCTTCTTAACTCTTCTGTGTGAGTTTGTGTTGATTCTTCTATTAGGCTCAGAGCTCCTGAAGGGTCAGAAACCAATTTTTTAGATTTCTTCCACAACCTATGTACAAAATAAGTATTTGTTAAAAATACAAATAAGCTCAGTTGTTAGGAGCGAGGAGGCTTTTGCTGATTGATCCATGCTCTTTCTCTTGCCCAGTCCCCTCTTCTGACTTATAAGAGACTTTTGTGAAAAGGCTGGGATGATCCATTTTATATTCCATAAGGAAACACAGAGGTACAAAACCCAAGAATGAATTTCTCAGGAGCCCAAGGACCAGCCTCCCAAGTCACTGCCTTGCACTTGTCCCTGTTTCTGCCTGCCTTTCTCCTGAGTACACCTCCGCTAGCCAATGGCCCTATGCCAGGAGACCCAGTGCAAACTTCAGAAGTCTTGGAAACTCTATTGCCAGGTGGAAGTTTTAAGAACAGAGAACATGTGTTGAGCTGGACTAGAGAGAGGCTTTGGCTAGATCAGTCTCAACATTACTATGTCTATGCTTAGAGTCCTTTCTAATGTCCTTCCTGCTCAAGCATCTTATTGAGTATTCTTCTATCCAGGGAAGGAGTTGGAAGATTTTTCCTCTTTTTGTAAAGGGCCAGAATGTAAAAAATCTAGGCTTTGTGGGCTATATAATCTCTGTCACAGCCATTCATGTCTGCCATTGTAGCATGAAAGAAGCCATAGATCAAATGAGTGTGGCTGAGTTTCAATAAAACTTTATTTATAAAAAAGTTGGAGAGGAGTCACCAAGACGGTAGAGCAGGAAGACACTTAGCTCACTTCCTCACAGGCATACCAAAACTATAACTATTTGCAGAGCAACTATTAATGAGAAAGACCTAAGTACTAGCAGAAAAGATTTTCTATAACTAAAGATATAAAGAAGGAACCACAATGAAACAGGTAGGAGGAGTGTAGACACAGTATAACA
The DNA here is from genome assembly GCF_028021215.1 of Eschrichtius robustus. Lineage (NCBI taxonomy): Eukaryota > Metazoa > Chordata > Mammalia > Artiodactyla > Eschrichtiidae > Eschrichtius > Eschrichtius robustus. The sequence goes on along the minus strand of NC_090834.1, from coordinate 17,733,174 downwards.
GAGACCCATACCCCAGGGTGGACAACCCAAAAAGAGTAGGATAATTACAATTGCCCACACACCCCACATAGAGGGAACCCTTAAGGCATACAGCTCTGGTGACCAGAGGGGAGTGTGCTGCTGGGACACATAGGCCATCTCCTACAAAAGGCTACTTTTCCAAGACTTGGAAATGTAATCAACCTACCAAATACATAGAAATAAAAGCAGCAAAATCAGGTGACAGGGGAGTATGTTCTTAATGAAATAACAAGGTGAAACTCCAGAAGATGAACTCAGTGACATAGAGATAAGCAATCTACTCAATAAAGAGTTCAAGGTAATCATCATAAAGATGCCCAAAGAACTAGGGAGAAGAATGGATGGACAGAGTGAGAATTTTAACAGAGTTAGAGAATATAAAGAAGAACAAAACAGAGCTGAAGAATACAATAACTGAAATAAAAAATACACTAGAAGGAATCAACAGTAGATTAGATGATGCAGAGGAAATGATAAGTGAGACAGAGTAGTGGAAATCACTGAAGCCAAACAGAAAAAAAAAAAAAAAAAAGAAATGAGGACAGTTTAAGAGATCTCTGAGACCACATCAAGTGCACTAATTTCACATTATAGGGGTACCAGAAGGAAAAGAAAGAGAGAAAAGGGAAGAGAACATATTTGATGAAATAATAGCTGAAAACTTCCCTAACCTGGGTAGGAAAGAGAAATCCAGGCTTAGGAAGCATTGAGGAACCCAAACAAGAGGAATCCAAACAGACCCACACGAAGACATATTACAAGTACAATGGCAAATTTTAAAGACAGAATTCTAAAGGCAGCAAGAGAAAAAAGGAAAGAGTCATATACATGAGAACCCCCATACAGCTATTAACTGACTTCTCTGCAGAAACTTTTCAGGCAAGAAGGGAGTGGCATGATATATGCAAAGTGCTGAAAGGGATGATCTTGCAACCTAGGATACTCTACCCAGGAAGATTATTATTTAGAATTGAAGGAGAGATAAATAACTTCTCAGACAAGCAAAAACTAAAAGAGGTCATCAATACTAAACCTACCGTAAAAGAAATGTTAAAAGGTCTTCTCTAAGTGGAAAAGAAAAGGCTACAACAGGAAGTAAGAATCTGTAGGAAAGGAAAAATCCCATTAGTAAAGGACAATATATAGTAAAGGCTGTGGGTCAAGCACTTAAATAAGCTAGTACAAAAAAATAAAAGACAAAAATTGTAAAATCAACTGTAAGTACAATAAACATTGAGGGATAAACATGAAGATGTAAACTATGACCTCAAAAGCACAAAACATGGGGGAGCAAAGTAAAAAATGTAGATCTTTTAGAATATGTTTGAACTTAAATGACTACCAGTTTAAAACGAGTAGATGTAGCTATAGGTCAGTGTATATGAATCCCATGCTAACCATAAATCAAAAACTTGCAATAGATACACAAACACTAGAGAGAAAGTAACACATGCATACCACTAAAGGAAATCATCAAACCACAAGAGAAGAAACTAGAAGAAGAAGTAAAGAACAGAGAAGAACTACAAAAACAACCAGAAAACAATTAACAAAATGGCAATAAGTATATTCCTGTCAGCAATCACTTTAAATGTCAATGGACTAGATGTTTTAATCAAATGACATAGAGTGGCTGATTGGATAAAAAAAAAAAAACCCATTTATATGCTGCTTATAAGAGACTCACTTCAGAGCTAAAGACACACACAGACTGAAAGTGAGGGGTTGGAAAAAGACTTTATGCAAAAGGAAGCAACAAGAAGGAGTGTGTAGCAATACTCATATCAGACAAAATGGATTTTAAAACAAAGTCTATAGGGACTTCCCTGGTGGCACAGTGTTTGGGAATCTGCCTGCCAATGCAGGGGACATGGGTTCAAGCCCTGGTCCGGGAAGATCTCACATGCCACAGAGCAACTAAGCCTGTGTGCCACAACTACTGAGCCTGTGCTCTAGAGTCCACGAGCCACAGCTACTGAACCCACGTGCCACGACTACTGAAGCCTGTGTGCCTAGAGCCCATGCTCCACAACAAGAGAAGCCACTGTAATGAGAAGCCTGCACACCCCAACAAAGAGTAGCCCCCGCTCTCCGCAACTAGAGAAAGCCCACGCTCAGCAATGAAGACCCAACACAGCCAAAAATAAATAATAATAAATTTATTAAAAATAAAAATAAAATATAAAGTCTATAACAAAAGAGGAAGAAAGGCATTATATAATGATAAAGGGATCAATACAAGAAGATTATATAACACTCATTAATATATATGCAACTTATATTGGAAAGCTTAAGTATATAAAGTGAATATTAACAGATATAAAGGGAGAAATTGACAATAATACAACTGTAGGGGACTTTAACAGCCCTGTTACATCAATGGACAAATCATGCAGACAGAAAATCAATAAGTCAACAATGGTCTTAAATGACAAAATAAACCAATTAGATTTAAGAGATATCTACAGGACATTCCATCCAAAAACAACAGACTACACATTCTTTTCAAGTGCACATGGAACATTCTCCAGGATATATCACATGCCAGGCCACAAAACAAGCCTCAACAAATTTAAGAGGATGGAAATTATATCAAGGCGTTTTTTTCCAACCGCAATGGTATGAAGCTAGAAATCAATTACAAACATGCTGCTAAACAACATGCTACTAAAAAACCAATGAGCCAATGAAGAAGTCAAAGAGGAAATTAGAAAATACCTTGAGACAAATGAAAATAAATACACAATATTCCAAAATCTATAGGATACAGTAAAATCAATTCTAAGAGGGAAGTTTATATCCATAGAAGCCTACCTCATGGAACAAGAAATGTCTCAAATAAACAACCTTACCTACCATCTAAAGGAATTAGAACAAGAAGGATGAACAAACCCCAAAGTCAGCAGAAGGAGAGAAATAATAAAATCAGAGAGGAAATAAATAAAATAGAGAGAAAAAACAATAGAAAAGATTAATGAAACCAAGAGCTGGTTTCTTGAAAAGATAAACAAAATTGATAAGCCTTTAGCCAGGCTCATCCAGAAAAAAAGAGATGCAACCCAAATGAACAAAATAAGAAATGAAGGGGGAGAAATAACAACTGATACCACAGAGATACAAAAAAAAAAAAATCATAAGAAAATGCTATGAACAGTTATATGCCAACAAATTTAACAACCTAGAAGAAATGGACAAGTTTCCAGACACATACAACCTTCCAAGACTTAATCAGGAACAAACAGACAATCTGAACAGACCAATCACTAGTAATGAAATTAATTTGTAAAAAAAAAAAAAAAAAACTCCCAGGAAACAGAAGTCCAGGACTAGATAGCTTCACAGGGGAATTCTACCAAACATATAAAGAAGAGATAATACCTATACTTCTCAAACTATTGCAAAAAATTGAAGGGGAAGAAACCCTCCCAAATTGATTCTATGACGCCTCTATTACCCTAATACCAAAACCAGACAAAGACATTACAAAAAAAGAAACTTACAGACCAATATCTCTGATGAATATAGATGTAAAAATCCTCAACAAAATATTAGCACACAGAATTCCACAATATGTAAAAAGGAACATATACCATGATCAAGTGGGATTTATGCTGGGGATGCAAGAATGGTTCAATATCCACAAATCAATCCATGTGGTACACCTAATTAACAAAAGGAAGGATAAAAATCACATGATCATCTCAATAGATGCAGAAAAATCATTTGACAAATTTCAACATCCATTCATGATAAAAACTCTCATCAAAGTGGTTATAGAGGGAGCATATCTCAGCATAATAAAGGCCATTTATGACAAACCTACAGCTAACATCATATTCAGTGATGAAAAGCTAAAAAAAGAAATGATGAAAAGCTAGTGCTTTTCCTCTAAAATCAGGAACAAGACAAAAATGCTTACTCTGACCACCTGTATTTAACATAGTACTGGAATCTTAGTCACAGCAATCAGACAAGAAAGGAAACAAAAGGCATCCAAATTGAAAGGGAAGAAATAAAACTGTCACTGTTTGCAGATGACATGATACAATATATAGAATACCTTTAAGTCTTCACGAAAAAGCTATTAGAACTAATAAATGAATCAGTAAAGTTGCAGGATACAAGATTATTATACAGAAATCTGTTGCTTTTCTATACTGGAATAATGAACTAACAGAAAGAAAATTCACGAAAACAATTTGATTTACAATTGCATCAAAGAGAACAAAATACCTAGGAATAAACTTAACCAAAGAGGTGAAAGCCTGTACTCTGAAAACTGTAAGGTGTTGATGAAGATAATTGAAGAGGCTACAAATAAATGAAATGATATCCCATATTTATGGATTGGAAGAATTGATACTGTCAGAATGTCCATACCACCCAAAGCAACCTACTGATTTAATCAATCCCTATCAAACTACCCATGTCATTTTTCACAGAACTAGAACAAATAATCCTAAAATTTATACGGAACCACAAAAGACCCTGAATAGCCAAAGCAATCTTGGTAAAAAAGAACAAAGGGAGAGGTATCATGCTCTATGACTTCAGACTATACTAGAAAGCTACAGCAATCTGAGCACTATGGTTCTGGCACATAAACAGACATATAGATCAATCGAAAGAATAGAGAATCCAGAAATAAACTCATGCACCTATTGTTAATTAATCTATTACAAAAGAGGCAGGAATATACAATGGAGAAAAGGCAGTCTCTTCAATAAGTGGTGTTGGGGAAACTGGACAGCTACATGTAAAAGAATGAAACTAGAACATTTTCTCACATCATATATAAGAATAATCTCAAAATGGATTAAAGGCCTAAATGTAAGACTGGAAACCATAAAACTAGAAGAAAGCATAGGCAGAACACTCTTTGACATAAATCATAGAATGTTTTTTTTGAATCAGTCTCCTAAGGCAAAGGAAACAAAAGCAAAAATTTAAAAATGAGACAATTAAACTTAAAAGATTTTTCACAGCAATGGAACCATTGACAAAACAGCAAGACAGCCTACCGAATGGGAGAAAATATTTGCCAATGATATGACTGATAAGGGTCTAATATCCAAAATATACAAACAGCTTATACAACTCAATATCAAAAAAACAAAAACTCAATTAAAAAATGAGCAGAAGACATGAATAGACATTTGTACAAAGAAGACATACAGATGGCTAGCAGGCACATGAAAAGATGCTCAACATCACTGATCATCAGAGATATGCAGATCAAAACCATAATGAGATATCACCTCACACCTGTCAGAGTGGCTAACATCAAAAAGACAAGAGATAACAAGGATTGATGAGGATGTGGAGAAAAGGGAACCCCCATGCACTGTTGGTAGAAATGTAAAGTAGTTCATTTGCTAAGGGAAACAGTTTGGAGATAGCTCAAAAAATTAAAAATAGAACTACCATATGATCCAGCAATTCCACCCCTGGATACTTATCTAAAGAAAATGAAAACACGAATTTGAAAGATATATGCACCCCTATGTTCATTGCAGCATTATTTACAGTAGCCAAGAAATATAAGCAACCTAAGTGCCCAACAATAGATGAATTAATAAAGAAGATATATATGTATATGAGTATTAGCCATAAAAAAATAAAAGAATGAAATCTTGCCATTTGCAACAACATGAATGAACCTAGAAGGTATTACCTTAAGTGAAATATCTTAGAGCAAGACAAATACTGTATGTTATCACTTATAAGTGGAATCTAAGAAACAGAACAAATGAACAAACATAACAGAACAGAAACAGAACTATAGACACAGAGAACAAACAGGTGGTTACTAGAGGGGACGTGGGTGGGGAGACGAAAGAAATAGGTGAGGGAGCTTAAGAGATACAAACTTCTAGTTGCAAAAGAAATGAGTCATGGACATGAAATGTACAACGTGGGGAATACAGTCAATAATTACATAATATCTTTATATGGTGAATATTGTAACTAGACTTATGGTGATCATTTTGAAATGTATAAAAATATCGAATCACTATGTTGTACAACAGGAACTAACATAGTGTTGTAGGTTAATTATACTTAAAAAACAAACAAACTCATAGAAAAAGAGATCAGATTTGTGGTTACCAGAGGTGGGGAGTGGGGGGAGGGGAAATTGTATGAAAGCAGTCAAAAGGTATAAACTCCCAGTTATAAGATAAATAAGTACTAACAATGTAACGTACAACATGATGGATATAATTAACACTGCCGAACATTATATATGAAAGTTGTTAAGAGGGTAAATCCTAAGGGTTCTCATCACAAGGAAAATTTTTTTCTTTATATCTTTAATTTTGTATCTATATGAGATGATGGATGTTAACTAAACTTAGTGTGATAATCATTTCATGATGTATCATTACCTCATGATGTATGTCAAATCATTATTCAGTACACCTTAAATTTATACAATGCTGTGTGTCAGTTATATCTCAGTAAAACTGGAAAAAAAAAAACCCCAAACAACAACAAATATAAGCAAACCAACAAAAACAGGTGGAGTACTGAATTGGGCCTGAAGCCCATACTTTGTTGACCACTGATCTAGGGGAATCTCTGCGTTTCTCAGCCTTATTCCATTTCTGTGGCCACACTTTGGCTCCTGCAGCCCAACTCATTTGGGAATCACTGCTTTCCCTCTCTGCCTCCTTTCCTGCTACATTTCTATTTTGAGTCTCTCTATTTTTCCCATGAAAACTTCATCAATTTCTCCAACTTATACAATTCAAGTGAGTTTTCTGTAGCCCTGGGGCATTTATAGTTAGTACCCCAGAGTTTAGAATATAGTTGTTTCATGAATATTAATTTTCTCTTCCAAAGAATATTGTAGGTCCTTGAGGGAAGAAAACAAGTCTTATATTAATATGTGTTTCCTATACCTTCCCTGTTACAGCTTGGTACATAGTGGGTGTTTAATAAATATTTGCTAGTTGATTTATTGACATATGTCTACAAGAGTGTATTTGTTCCTTACTCTGTGTGGTAGGCTGCATAATGGCCCCCCAAGATGTCCCTGTCCCAATCCTTGGAACATGTGGATGTTACCCTACATCATGATAGAGACTTTACCATGTGACTAAGTTAAGAATCTTGAGATGGGGAGATTACGTTGGATTATCTAGGCAGGTCCCATGTAATCACAAGGGTACTTATAAAAGTGAAGCAGGAGGAGAAAGCAGAAGCAAGAAGAACTACAATTCTGCAGCCGGTGGAACAAAAACCACGTTCACAGAAAGAGAGACAAAATGAAAATGCAGAGGAGGATGTACCAGATGAAGGAACAAGATAAAACCCCAGAAAAACAACTAAATGGAGATAGGCAACCTTCCAGAAAAAGAATTCAGAAAAATGATAGTGAAGATGATCCAGGACCTTGGTAAAAGAATGGAGGCAAAGATAGAGAAGATGCAAGAGATGTTCAACAAAGGCCTAGAAGAATTAAAGAACAAACAAACAGAGATGACCAATACAATAACTGAAATGAAAAATACAATAGAAGGAATCAGTAGCAGAATAACTGAGGCAGAAAAACGGATAAGTGACCTGGAAGACAGAATGGTGGAATTCACTGCTGCAGAACAGAATAAAGAAAAAAGAAAGAAAAGAAATGGAAACAGCCTAAGAGACCTCCAGGAAAACATTAAATGCACCAACATTCACATTAAAGGGGTCCCAGAAGGAGGAGAGAGAGAGAAAGGACCTGAGAAAATATTTGAAGAGATTATAGTCAAAAACTTCCCTAACATGGGAAAGGAAATAGCCACCCAAGTCAAGGAAGCACAGAGAGTCCCAGGCAGGATAAACCCAAGGAGAAACACACCAAGACACATAGTAATCAAACTGACAAAAATTAAAGACAAAGAAAAATTATTAAAAGCAACAAGGGAAAAATGACAAATAACATACAAGGGAACTCCCATAAGGTAAACAGCTGACTTCTCAGCAGAAACTCTACAAGGCAGAAGGGAGTGGCATGATATATTTAAAGTGATGAAAGGGAAGAACCTACAACCAAAATTAATCTACCCAGCAAGGATCTCATTCAGATTCACTGCAGAAATCAAAAGCTTTACAGACAAGCAAAAGCTAAGAGAATTCAGCACCACCAACCCAGCTTTACAACAAATGTTAAAGGAACTTCTCTAAGTGGAAAACACAAGAGAAGAAGAGGACCTACAAAAACAAACCCAAAACAATTAAGAAAATGGTAATAGGAACATACCTATTGATAATTACCTTAAATGTGAATGGATTAAATGCTCCAACCAAAAGACACAGGCTTGCTGAATGGATACAAAAAAAAAAAAAAAAGACTCATACATGTGCTGTCTATAAGAGACCCACTTCAGACCTAAGGACACATACAGACTGAAAGTGAGGGGATGGAAAAAGATATTCCATGCAAATGGAAATCAAAAGAAAGCTGGAGTAGCAATACTCAGATAAAATAGACTTTAAAATAAAGAATGTTAAAGAGACAAGGAAGGACACTACATAATGATCAAGGGATCAATCCAAGAAGAAGATATCACAATTATAAATATATATGCACCCAACATAGGAGTACCTCAATACATAAGGCAAATGCTAAAAGCTATAAAAGAGGAAATCGACAGTAACTCAATAAAGTGGGGGACTTTAACACCTCACTTACACCAATGGACAGATCATCCAGACAGAAAATTAATAAGGAAACACAAGCTTTAGATGACACAATAGACCAGATAGATTTAATTGATATTTATAGGACATTCCATCCAAAAACAGCAGATTACACTTTCTTCTCAAGTGCACATGGAACATTCTCCAGGATAGATCACATCTTGGGTCACAAATCAAGCCTCAGTAAATTTAAGAAAATTGAAATCATATCAAGCATCTTTTCTGACCACAACACTATGAGATTAGAAATCAATTACAGGGAAAAAAAGGCAAAAACCACAAACACATGGGGACTAAACAATACACTACTAAATAACCAAGAGATCACTGAAGAAATCCAAGAGAAAATCAAAAAATACCTAGAGACAAAGGACAATGAAAACACAACAGTCCAAAACCTATGGGATGCAGCAAAAGCAGTTCTAAGAGGGAAGTTTATAGCAATACAATCCTACTTCAAGAAAACTCTCAAATAAATAATCTAACGTTACACCTAAAGGAACTAGAGAAAGAAGAACAAACAAAACCCAAAGGTAGTAGAAGGAAAGAAATCATAAAGATCAGAGTGGAAATAAATGAAACAGAAACAAAGAAAACAATAGCAAAGATAAATAAAACTAAAAGCTGGTTCTTTGAGAAGATAAACAAAATTGATAAACCTTTAGCCAGACTCATCAAGAAAAAGAGGGAGAGGACTCAAATCAATAAAATTAGAAATGAAAAAGGAGAAGTTACCAAGGACACCGCAGAAATACAAAGCATCATAAAAGACTACTACAAGAAACTCTATGCCAATAAAATGGACAACCTGGAAGAAATGGACAAATTCTTAGAAACGTATAACCTTCCAAGACTGAAGCAGGAAGAAACAGAGAATACGAACAGACCAATCACAAGTAATGGAATTGAAACTGATTAAAAATCTTCCAAGAAACAGAAGTCCAGGACCAGATGGCTTCACAAGTGAATTCTATCAAACATTTAGAGAAGAGCTAACACCCATCCTTCTCAAACTTTTCCAAAAATTTGCAGAGGAAGGAACACTCCCAAACTCATTCTATGAGGCCACCATCACCCTGATACCAAAACCAGACCGAGATACTACAAAAAAAAGAAAACTACAGACTAATATCACTTATGAATATGATGCAAAAATCCTCAACAAAATACTAGTAAGCAGAATCCAACAACACATTAAAAGGATCATACACCATGATCAAGCGGGATTTATCCCAGGATGCGTGCATTCTTCAATATATGCAAATCAATCAATGTGATACATCATATTAAAAAACTTGAAGAATAAAAACCATATGATCGGGCTTCCCTGGTGGCGCAGTGGTTGGGAATCTGCCTGCCAATGCAGGGGACACGGGTTCGAGCCCTGGTCTGGGAGGATCCCACATGCCGCGGAGCAACTGGGCCCGTGAGCCACAATTACTGAGCCTGCGCGTCTGGAGCCTGTGCTCCGCAACAAGAGAGGTCGCGATGGTGAGAGGCCCGCGCACCGCGATGAAGAGTGGCCCCCACTTGCTGCAGCTAGAGAGGGCCCTCGCACAGAGGCGAAGACTCAACACAGTCATAAATAAATAAATAAATAAATAAAAGAACGTGAATTTCAAAAAAAAAGAGAAGTGGTTACTTAAGAACCATTCCATTAAAAAAAAAAAACAACCATATGATCATCTCAATAGATGCAGAAAAAGCTCTTGACAAAATTCAACACCCATTTATGATAAAAACTCTCCAGAAACTGAGCATAGAGGGAACCTACCTCAACATAATAAAGGCCATATGTGACAAACCCACAGCCAACATCATTCTCAATGGTGAAAAACTGAAAGCATTTCCTCTAAGATCAAGAACAAGACAAGGATGTCCACTCTCTCCACTATTCAACAGAGTTTTGGAAGTCCTAGCTACAGCAATCAGAGAAGAAAAAGAAATAAAAGGAATCTAAAATGGAAAAGAAGAAGTAAAACTGTCACTATTTTCAGATGACATTATACTATACATAGAGAATCCTAAAGATGCCAACAGAAAACTACTAGAGCTAACAATGAATTTGGTAAAGTTGCAGGATACAAAATTAATGCACAGAAATCATTTGCATTCCTATGCACTAACAACTAAAGATCAGAAAGAGAAATTAAGGAAACAATCCCATTCACCATTGACACGAAAAGAATAAAATACCTAGGAATAAACCTACCTAAGGTGGTAAAATATCTGTACTCAGAAAACTATAAGACACTGATGAAAGAAATCAAAGATGACACAAACAGATGGAGAGATATACTATGTTCTTGGATTGGAAGAATCAATATTGTGAAATGACTCTACTACCCAAAGCAATCTACAGATTCAATGCAATCCCTATCAAACTACCAATGGCATTTCTTACAGAACTAGAACAAAAAAAAAATCTTAAAATTTGTATGGAGACACAAAAGACCCCAAATAACCAAAGCAATCTTGAGGGAAAAAAACGAGCTGGAGGAATTAGGCTCCCTGACTTCAGAGTATACTACAAAGCTGCAGTAATCAAGACAATACGGTCCTGGCACAGAAACAGAAATATAGATCAATGGAACAGGATGAAAAGCCCAGAGATAAACCCACACACCTATGTCAACTAATCTATGACAAAGGAGGCAAGGATATACCTTGGAGAAAAGACAGTCCCTTTAATAAGTGGTGCTGGGAAAACTGGACAGCTACATGTAAAAGAATGAAATTAGAACACTCCCTAACACCATACACAAAATAAACTCAAAATGGAGTAAATACCTAAATATAACACTGGACACTATAAAACTCTTAGAGGTAAACATAGGAAGAACACTCTTTGACATAAATCACAGCAAGATCTTTTTTGACCCACCTTATAGAGTAATGGAAATAAAAACAAAAATAAACAAACGGGACCTAATGAAAATTAAAAGCTTTTGTACAGCAAAGGAAACTATAAACAAGACAAAAAGACAACCCTCAGAATGGGAGAAAATACTTGCAGGTGAATCAACGGACAAGGAATTAATCTCCAAAATATATAAGCAGCTCATGCAGCTCAATATTAAAAAAACAAACAACCCAATCAAAAATGGGCAGAAGACCTAAACAGACATTTCTCCAATGAAGACATACAGATGGCCAAGAGGCACATGAAAAGCTGCTCAACATCACTAATTATTAGAGAAATGCAAATCAAAACTACAGTGAGGTATCACCTCACACCAGTTAGAATGGGCATCATCAGAAAATCTACAAACAACAAATGCTGGAGAGCATGTGGAGAAAAGGGAACCCTTTTGCACTGTTGGTGGGAATGTAAATTGGTACAGCCACTATGGAGAACAGTATGGAGGTTCCTTAAAAAACTAAAAATAGAATTACCATATGACCCAGCAATCCCACTACTGGGCATATACCCTGAGAAAATCATAATTCAAAAAGACACATGCACCCCAATGTTCATTGTAGCACTATTTACAATAGCCAGGTCATGGAAGCAACCTAAATGCCCATCGACAGACGAATGGGTAAAGAAGATGTGGATATATACAATGGAATATTACTCAGCCATAAAAAGGAACGAAATTGGATCATTTGTATAGACGTGGATGGTCCTAGAGACTGTCATACAGAGTGAAGTATGTCAGAAAGAGAAAAACAAATGTCGTATATTAATGCACATATATGGAATCTAGAAAACTGCTGCAGATGAACCAGTTTGCAAGGCAGAAATTGAGACACAGATGTAGAGAACAAACATATGGACACCAAGAGGGGAAAGCGGCGGGGGGCGGAGGCGGTGGTGGTGGGATGAACTGGGAGATTGGGATTGACATATATACACTAATATGTATAAAATAGATAACTAATAAGAACCTGCTGTATAAAAATAAATAAAATAAAATTCAAAAAGAAACAAAGTGAAGCAGGGGGAGTCAGAGAGACGACAGAAGCTGAGAGACAGAAAGTGATTTGAAGATGCTCTAGCACTGGCTTTGAAGATGGAGGAAGTGGGCCATGAGAGAAGAGCTTCTATAGGCTGCTTCTGGAAGTGGGAAAGGGCAAGAGAACAATTTCTTTCCTGCAGACTTCATAAGAACAAGGCTTATTGATACCTTGACTTCATCCCAGTGAAACTTACTTCAGAGTTTCGGCCTCCAGAACTGTAAGAGAGTAAGTTTGTGTTGTTTAAAGCCATTAAGTTTGTGGTAGTTTGTTACAGGAGCAATAGGAAACTAATACTCTCTGTGACAGGAAAATATTAAATGATTAAAAGCATCAAGAAGCATTTTTGTGCCTGTGTGTGGATGCCCCGGCAGGTCCCTAAGCACAGCTTTGAGCATTTATTTTCCAGTGAGGATGGAAATCTAAAGTAGGTGGTGAGAAAAAACTATAGAAGCGTGTATTTGTTTATAGGAAGAAATTTCCTAGTGACATTCTGTACATAAGCCATTCTTCAAGGTGCATTAGAAAGTGATTGGTCCTGGAGATGTGGGTTTAAGATACAGCTCTGTCACTTGCTATGTGACCTTGGACAAGTCACTTAATCTCTTTGTCAGTAGAGCCTTACTGTTACAAAGGTTGTAGGAGGTCTGCCCTGCCCCACTTAATTGGCCCCAATGAGGCAAATGTAGCCTCTGTTCATCTGGACTTAGTAAGATATTTTTTTTTAACATCTTTATTGGAGTATAATTGCTTTACAATGGTGTGCTAGTTTGGACATAGTAAGGCATTTACTATAAGCTTGCAATAAAGCTATCCGGTAAGAAACCCAAGGGGCAACTCTGTCATACAGACAGCTGAGGTACTCAAGATGCAGAGCTGCTGGGCTGCCATGCAACTTTGAGACTTCTTTCTGCAAAGGAGAAGGTGCAATTACTCCAATCAAACAATGCTACCAGGTCCAAGACCCAACAGCTGGGTGATTATTTTCGGAAGGATGGGTTGGATATTTGTTCTGTTTTGGTTTTGCTTTTTTGAGCTGTCCTCTTAGATTAATCACAAAGGCCCTATTGGCACAACCCAGGCTTCTAGTATGGTCATTTTTGTGATATTAACAAAAATAATAATGATGGCAATTTTGTATGAATGATATCGTTCTGCTACTTGTGCAAGGTCAGTCCTTCTCTTGTGTTCCAGATGTTTACTCCATCAATTCTCCCCATTTTCCCTTGCATCATCAAACATTGATCACCTCTATATTTCCATTTTCATTACTAACATGCTCAGGCTCTCCATACACTAAAAAGTGAAAACAAACAAAAAGGTTTTTGGAACACTGCTACCTCTTTGAACTACTGACTGCTCTATTTCTTCCTTCCCTTTACTGTCCAACTACTCCACATGCTGTCTACTCTCACAGCTTCCTCGTGTCACCATCCATGCACTCTTGAACATCTCTCTTTCTGGTTCCCATTCCAAACAATTAACTCAAATTATACTCTACACAATGGAACTTTTCTTAATTGACAACTTCAAAGCCCCTCTCAGTTCCTCATTTTCTCTGACCTCTCTGCCGTGTATAACTGGCCCCTCCTTCTTGTAGATATCACTTCCCTTAGTTTGCGTGACTGTCCCCTATCCTGATTACTCTCCTATATTTGTAACCTCTTCTTCTCTGCCTTTTGTCCTTGGCTTTCCCTCTTTTCCCTGTCTCCAACTATGGCTGGTCACCAGGTCCTACATTTAGTACTCCTCTCCTCCCACCATCCTTTCTCCTTGAGAGATCTCATCTATCCCCATAACCTCACCATCGTCCATACTACTCACTCCACTTCTGACCACTGTTCCAAGTTCCATTTCCAGTTTTCCAAATGCATTGTGGACATCTCCACATGGATGTTCAAATGACATATTGAAACAGACAGGTCCAAATCTGAACTAATGGTCACTTCCATCAAAACAGTACAGTGTAATGATTAAGAATATGGCCTTTCAAGTTTTATAGGCTAGAGTTCCAGTGTCAGCTGCTCTCTGCTTTAGCTGTATGACCCTAAGAAATTCATTTTTGTGTCTCTATTTCCTCATTTATGAGATGGGAAAATAGAAGTACCTACTTCACAGAGTTCTTGAGAAAACTAAAAGAGAGAATGCAGCCAAATTGTCATGCTTAGTGCCTGGAACATAGTTATGGTTGAATAAATATGAGTGCTGTTACTACACCTGACTTACCCTTCTTTTTGTCAGTCAACCTCAGTTGGTCATCCTTGACACCACCCTACACCCAATCAATTGTCAAGTATTGTCAATTCTTCATTAATAACATGTCTTGTTTCTATTTCCTGTTTTTCACATGATCAGCTGTCTTGTTAGGACCAACTACAGCCTGCTGTCCAGTACCTTCACCGTTTTCTCTCCATCACTTCTACTCCATCCCTTCTTTTTTTTTTAATTTTTTTTATTTTTTTATTTTTTAAATTTTTTATTTTTTTAAGATTTTTAGAAATTTCATGTAAAGTCTGAAACATTTATATTAACATATTTCCATACAAATAACCCAATGAAAGTTTAGTATTAGTTGTTTTGTTTGTTTGTTTTTTGATACTGCAGGTTCTTATTAGGCATCACTTTTATACACATCAGTGTATACATGTCAATCCCAATCCCCCAATTCAGCACACCACCATCCCCACCCCACTGCAGTTTTCCCCCCTTGGTGTCCATATGTCCATTCTCTACATCTGTGTCTCAACTTCTGCCCTGCAAACCGGCTCATCTGTACCATTTTTCTAGGTTCCACATACGTGCGTTAATATACGATATTTGTTTTTCTCTTTCTGACTTACTTCACTCTGTATGACAGTCTCTAGATCCATCCGCTTCTCAACAAATGACTCAATTTCGTTCCTTTTTATGGCTGAGTAATATTCCATTGTATATATGTACCACAACTTCTTTATCCATTCGTCTGTTGATGGGCATTTAGGTTGCTTCCATGACCTGGCTATTGTAAATAGTGCTGCAATGAACATTCGGGTGCATGTGTCTTTTTGAATTACGGTTTTCTCTGGGTATATGCCCAGTAGTGGGATTGCTGGGTCATATGGTAATTCTATGTTTAGTTTTTTAAGGAACCTCCATATTGTTCTCCATAGTGGCTGTATCAATTTACATTCCCACCAACAGTGCAAGAGGGTTCCCTTTTCTCCACACCCTCTCCAGCATTTGTTGTTTGTAGATTTTCTGATGATGCCCATTCTAACAGGAGTCAGGTGATACCTCACTGTAGTTTTGATTTGCATTTCTCTAATAATTAGTGATGTTGAGCATCTTTTCATGTGCTTCGTGGCCGTCTGTATGTCTTCTTTGGAGAAATGTCTATTTAGGTCTTCTGACCATTTTTGGATTGGGGTGTTTGTTTCTTTAATATTGAGCTGAATGAGCTGCTTATATATTTTGGAGATTAATCCTTTGTTCGTTGATTCGTTTGCAAATATTTTCTCCCATTCCGAGGGTTGTCTTTTCGTCTTGTTTATGGTTTCCTTTGCTGTGCAAAAGCTTTGAAGTTTCATTAGGTCCCATTTGTTTATTTTTGTTTTTATTCCCATTACTCTAGGAGGTGGATCAAAAAAGATCTTGCTGTGATTTATGTCAAAGAGTGTTCTTCCTATGTTTTCCTCTAAGAGTTTGATAGTGTCCAGTCTTATATTTAGGTCTCTAATCCATTTTGAGTTTATTTTTGTGTATGGTGTTAGGGAGTATTCTAATTTCATTCTTTTACATGTAGCTGTCCAGTTTTCCCAGCAGCACTTATTGAAGAGACTGTCTTTTCTCCATTGTTTATCTTTGCCTCCTTTGTCATAGATTAGTTGACCATAGGTGCGTGGGTTAATCTCTGGGCTTTCTATCTTGTTCCATTGATCTATGTTTCTGTTTTTGTGCCAGTACCATATTGTCTTGATTACTGTAGCTTTGTAGTAGAGTCTGAAGTCAGGGAGTCTGATTCTTCCAGCTCCATTTTTTTGCCTCAAGACTGCTTTGGCTATTCGGGGTCTTTTGTGTCTCCATACAAATTTTAAGATGATTTGTTCTAGCTCCGTAAAAAATGCCATTGGTAATTTGATAGGGATTGCATTGAATCTGTAGATTGCTTTGGGTAGTATACTCATTTTCACAATGTTGATTCTTCCAATCCAAGAACATGGTATATCTCTCCATCTGTTGGTATCATCTTTAATTTCTTTCATCAGTGTCTTATAGTTTTCTGCATACAGATCTTTTGTCTCCCTAGGTAGGTTTATTCCTAGGTATTTCATTCTTTTTGTTGCAGTGGTAAATGGGAGTGTTTCCATAATTTCTCTTTCAGATTTTTCATCATTAGTGGATAGGAATGCAAGAGATTTCTGTGCATTCATTTTGTATCCTGCAACTTTACCATATTCATTAATTAGCTCTAGCAGTTTTCTGGTGGCAGTTTTAGGATTCTCTATGTATAGTATCATGTCATCCGCAAACAGTGACAGTTTTACTTCTTCTTTTCCAATTTGTTTTCCTTTTATTTCTTTTTCGTCTCTGATTGCCGTGGCTAGGACTTCCAGAACTATGTTGAATAATAGTGGTGAGAGTGGACATCCTTGTCTCGTTCCTGATCTTAGAGGAAATGCTTTCAGTTTTTCACCATTGAGAATGATGTTTGCTGTGGGTTTGTCATATATGGCCTTTATTATGTGGAGGTAGGTTCCCTCTATGCCCACTTTCTGGAGAGTTTTTATCATAAATGGGTGTTGAATTTTGTCAAAAGCTTTTTCTGCATCTATTGAGATGATCATATGGTTTTTCTTCTTCAATTTGTTAATATGGTGTATCACATTGATTGATTTGCGCATATTGAAGAATCCTTGCATCCCTGGGATAAATCCCACTTGATCGTGGTGTATGATCCTTTTAATGTGTTGTTGGATTCTGTTTGCTAGTATTTTGTTGAGGATTTTTGCATCTATATTCATCAGTGATATTGGTCTGTAATTTTCTTTTTTTGTAGTGTCTTTGTCTGGTTTTGGTATCAGGGTGATGGTGGCCTCATAGAACGAGTTTGGGAGTGGTCCTTCCTCTGCAATTTTTTGGAAGAGTTTGAGAAGGATAGGTGTTAGCTCTTCTCTAAATGTTTGATAGAATTCACCTGTGAAGCCATCTGGTCCCGGACTTTTGTTTGTTGGAAGATTTTTAATCACAGTTTCAATTTCATTACCTGTGATTGGTCTGTTCATATTTTCTGTTTCTTCTTGGTTCAGTCTTGGAAGGTTATACCTTTCTAAAAATTTGTCCATTTCTTCCAGGTTTTCCATTTTATTGGCATAAAGTTGCTTGTAGTAGTCTCTTAGGATGCTTTGTATTTCTGCGGTGTCTGTTGTAACTTCTCCTTTTTCATTTCTGATTTTATTGATTTGAGTCCTCTCCCTATTTTTCTTGATGAGTCTGGCTAATGGCTTATCAATTAGGTTTATCTTCTCAAAGAACCAGCTTTTAGTTTTATTGATCTTTGCTATTGTTTTCTTTGTTTCTATTTCATTTATTTCTGCTCTGATCTTTATGATTTCTTTCCTTCTGCTAACTTTGGGTTTTGTTTGTTCTTCTTTCTCTAGTTTCTTTAGGGGTAAGGTTAGATTGTTTACTTGAGATTTTTCTTGTTTCTTTAGGTAGGCTTGTATAGCTATAAACTTCCCTCTTAGAACTGCTTTTGCTGCATCCCATAGGCTTTGGGTCGTCGTGTTTTCATTGTCATTTGTCTCTAGGTATTTTTTTATTTCCTCTTTGATTTCTTCAGTGATCTCTTGGTTATTCAGTAACGTATTGTTTAGCCTCCATGTGTTTGTCTTTTTTACGTTTTTTTCCCTGTAATTCATTTCTAATCTCATAGCGTTGTGGTCAGAAAAGATGCTTGATATGATTTCAATTTTCTTAAATTTACTGAGGCTTGATTTGTGACCCAAGATGTGATCTATCCTGGAGAATGTTCCGTGCGCACTTGAGAAGAACGTGTAATCTGCTGTTTTTGGATGGAATGTCCTATATATATCAATTAAATCTATCTGGTCTGTTGTGTCATTTAAAGCTTCTGTTTCCTTATTTATTTTCATTTTGGATGATCTGTCCATTGGTGTAAGTGAAGTGTTAAAGTCCCCCACTATGATTGTGTTACTGTCGATTTCCTCTTTTATAGCTGTTAGCAGTTGCCTTATGTATTGAGGTGCTCCTATGTTGGGTGCATATATATTTATAATTGTTATATCTTCTTCTTGGATTGATCCCTTGATCATTATGTAGTGTCCTTCCTTGTCTCTTGTAATATTCTTTATTTTAAAGTCGATTTTATCTGATATGAGTATAGCTACTCCAGGTTTCTTTTGATTTCCATTTGCATGGAACATCTTTTTCCATCCCCTCACTTTCAGTCTGTACGTGTCCCTAGGTCTAAAGTGGGTCTCTTGTAGACAGCATATATATGGGTCTTGTGTTTGTATCCATTCAGCCAGTCTATGTCTTTTGGTTGGGGCATTTAATCCATTCACGTTTAAGGTAATTATCGATATGTATGTTCCTATGACCATTTTCTTAATTGTTTTGGGTTTGTTTTTGTAGGTCCTTTTCTTCTCTTGTGTTTCCCACTTAGAGAAGTTCCTTTAGCATTTGTTGTAGAGCTGGTTTGGTGGTGCTGAATTCTCTTAGCTTTTGCTTGTCTCTAAAGCTTTTGATTTCTCCATCAAATCTAAATGAGATCCTTGCCGGGTAGAGTAATCTTGGTTGTAGGTTCTTCCCTTTCATCACTTTAAGTATATCATGCCACTCCCTTCTGGCTTGCTGAGTTTCTGCTGAGAAATCAGCTGTTAACCTTATGGGAGTTCCCTTGTATGTTATTTGTCGTTTTTCCCTTGCTGCTTTCAATAATTTTTCTTTGTCTTTAATTTTTGCCACTTTGACTGCTATGTGTCTCGGCGTGTTTCTCCTTGGGTTTATCCTGTATGGGACTCTCTGCGCTTCCTGGACTTGGGTGGCTATTTCCTTTCCCATGTTAGGGAAGTTTTCGACTATAATCTCTTCAAATATTTTCTCTGGTCCTTTCTCTCTCTCTTCTCCTTCTGGGACCCCTATAATGCGAATGTTGTTGCGTTTCATGTTGTCCCAGAGGTCTCTTAGGCTGTCTTCATTTCTTTTCATTCTTTTTTCTTTAGTCTGTTCCGCAGCAGTGAATTCCACCATTCTGTCTTCCAGGTCACTTATCCGTTCTTCTGTCTCAGTTATTCTGCTATTGATTCCTTCTAGTGTAGTTTTCATTTCAGTTATTGTATTGGTCATCTCTGTTTGTTTGTTCTTTAATTCTTCTAGGTCTTTGTTAATCATTTCTTGCATCTTCTCAATCTTTGCCTCCATTCTTATTCCGAGGTCCTGGCTCATCTTCACTATCATTATTCTGAATTCTTTTTCTGGAAGGTTGCCTATCTCCACTTCATTTAGTTGTTTTTCTGGGGGTTTTTCTTGTTCTTTCATCTGGTACATAGCCCTCTGCCTTTTCATCTTGTCTATCTTTCTGTAACTGTGGTTTTTGGTCCACGGGCTGCAGGATTGTAGTTTTTCTTGCTTCTGCTGTCTGTCCTCTGGTGGTTGAGGCTATCTAAGAGGCTTGATGGGAGGCTCTGGTGGTGGGTAGAGCTGACTGTTCCATCCCTTCTTTTTGAAGCACAGATTCAATGTATCATTTTTCTGCCCCAAGCCTTCGATGACTCCTTATCACATTAGAAATAATTGGCATTCAAGGGTCTTCATGATCTTGTCCTTACCTGAATTCCCAGCATTGTTTCCCACAATTGTCCTATAAATATCTCACATTCTACCCAAACTTACTGTCTCACAAACAGTTATCTTGCTTTTCTGACCCTGTTCCTTTAGTTATCTGATTCCTATTGCCAATACTGCCGTCTCTGGTTGCAAAAATTGCAGCCTCCCTTTGAAGTCCAAGTTAAATGGCATTAGCTCTGACTTAGTGATTCTTCAACATTTTGAGTTATGACCTCCTTAAAAATCTGATGAATATATAGATTTTCTTCAGGAAAGATGCAAATGAGCCAAAAGGACATCAGCATATAATTTCAGAGGATCATGGACCGTCTCCCGCATTCCCTTTTGCTGATCATTGAATTATTTTTTATTTTAAAATTATATTGTATTTTTTGACTACTAAATTCTTAAAGCCTTATGTATCTCTTTCATAGAACTCAGCACATAGTTCCCTGTATTTCAGTTAGTTTCAACACTGGTGTTCCATAACTTCTAGAAAAATGCTTTCTTTATTGTTGTTATTATTATGTGTGTATGTGTGTTTTTTTGTTAACATCTTTATTGGAGTATAATTGCTTTACAATGGTGTGTTAGTTTCTGCTTTACAACAAAGTGAATCAGTTATATATATACATGTGTCCCCATATCTCTTCCCTCTTGCGTCTCCCTCCCTCTCACACTCCCTATCCCACCCCTCTAGGTGGTCACAAAGCACTGAGCGGATCTCCCTGTGCTATGCGGCTGCTTCCCACTAGTTATCGGGTTTTTTACGTTTGGTAGTGTATATATGTCCATGTCACTTTCTCACTTTGTCCCAGCTTACCCTTTCCCCGCAATGTATCCTCAAGTCCATTCTCTAGTAGGTCTGCATCTTTATTCCCATCTTGCCCCTAGTTTCTTCATGACCACTTTTTTTTTTTTTTTTTAGATTCCATATATATGTGTTAGCATAAGGTATTCGTTTTTCTCTTTCTGACTTACTTCACTCTGTATCACAGATTCTAGGTCCATCCACCTCACTACAAATAACTCAATTTCGTTTCTTTTTATGGCTGAGTAACATTCCATTGTATATATGTGCCAGATCTTCTTTATCCATTCATCTGTTGATGGACACTTAGGTTGCTACCATGTCCTGGTTATTGTAAATAGAGCTGCAATGAACATTTTGGTACATGACTTTTTGAATTATGGTTTTCTCAGGGTATATGCCCAGTACTGGGATTGCTGGGTTGTATGGTAGTTCTATCTGTAGTTTTTTAAGGAAGCACCATACTGTTCTCAATAGTGGCTGTATCAATTTACATTCCCACCAACAGTGCAAAAGGGTTCCCTTTTCTCCACACTGTCTCCAGCGTTTATTGTTTGTAGATTTTTTGATGATGGCCATTCTGACCCATGTGAGATGATATCTCATTGTAGTTTTGATTTGCATTTCTCTAATGATTGATGATGTTGAGCATTCTTTCATGTGTTTGTTGGCAATCTGTATATCTTCTTTGGAGAAATGTCTATTTAGGTCTTCTGCCCATTTTTGGATTGGGTTGTTTCTTTTCTTGATATTGAGCTGCATGAGCTGCTTGTAAATTTTGGAGATTAATCCTTTGTCAGTTGCTTCATTTGCAAATATTTTCTCCCATTCTGAGGGTTGTCTTTTCATCCTGTTTATGGTTTCCTTTGCTGTGCAAAAGCTTCTCAGTTTCATTAGGTCCCATTTGTTTATTTTTGTTTTTATTTCCATTTCTCTAGGAGGTGGGTCAAAAAGGATCTTGCTGTGATTTATGTCATAGAGTGTTCTGCCTATGTTTTCCTCTAAGAGTTTGATAGTGTGTGACCTTGCATTTAGGTCTTCAATCCATTTTGAGTTTATTTTTGTGTATGGTGTTAGGGAGTGTTCTAATTTCATTCTTTTACATGTTGCTGTCCAGTTTTCCCAGCACCACTTATTGAAGAGGCTCTCTTTTCTCCACTGTATATGCTTGCCTCCTTTATCAAAGATAAGGTGACCATATGTGGGTGGGTTTATCTCTGGGCTTTCTATCCTCTTCCATTGATCTATATTTCTGTTTTTGTGCCAGTACCATACTGTCTTGATTACTGTAGCTTTGTAGTATAGTCTGAAGCCAGGGAGCTTGATTCCACCAGCTCCGTTTTTCTTTCTGAAGATTGCTTTGGCTATTCGGGGTCTTTTGTGTTTCCATAAAAATTGTGAAATTTTTGTTCTACTTCTGTGAAAAATGCCATTGGTAGTTTCATAGGGATTGCATTGAACATGTAGATTGCTTTGGGTAGTATAGTCATTTTCACAATGTTGATTCTTCCAATCCAAGAACATGTATCATCTATTTGTATCATCTTTAATTTCCTTCATCAGTGTCTTATAATTTTCTGCATACAGGTCTTTCGTCTCCTTAGGTAGGTTTATTCCTAGATATTTTATTCTTTCTGTTGCAATGGTAAATGGGAGTGTTTCTTAATTTCACTTTCATATTTTTCATCATTAGTGTATAGGAATGCAAGAGATTTCTGTGCATTAATTTTGTATGCTGCTACTTTACCGAATTCATTCATTAGCCCTAGTAGTTTTCTGCTAGTGTCTTTAGGATTCTCTATGTGTAGTATCATGTCATCTGCAAACAGTGATAGCTTTACTTCTTCTTTTCTGATTTGGATTCCTTTTATTTCTTTTCCTTCTCTGATTGCTATGGCTAAAACTTCCAAAACTCTGTTGAATAATAGTGGTGAGAGTGGGCAACCTTGTCTTGTTCCTGATCTTAGTGGAAATGGTTTCAGGTTTTCACCATTGAGGATGATGTTGGCTGTGGGTTTGTCATATATGGCCTTTATTATGTTGAGGGAAGTTCCCTCTATGCCTACTCTCCGGAGGGTTTTTATCATAAATGGGTGTTGGATTTTGTTGAAAGCTTTTTCTGCATCTATTGAGATGATCATATGGTTTTTCTCCTTCAATTTGTTAATATGGTGTATCACATTGATGGATTTGCGTATCTTGAAGAATCCTTGCATTCCTGGGATAAACCCCACTTGATCGTGGTGTATGATACTTTTAATGTGCTGTTGGATTCTGTTTGCTAGTATTTTGTTGAGGATTTTTGCATCTATGTTCATCAGTGATATTGGCCTGTAGTTTTCTCTCTTTGTGACATCTTTGTCTTGTTTTGGTATCAGGGTGAAGGTGGCCTCGTAGAATGAGTTTGGGAGTGTTCCTCTCTCTGCTATATTTTGGCAGAGTTTGAGAAGGATAGGTGTAAGCTCTTCTCTAAATGTCTGATAGAATTCGCCTGTGAAGCCGTCTGGTCCTGGGCTTCTGTTTGTTGGAAGATTTTAAACCACAATTTCAATTTCAGTGCTTGTGATTGGTCTGTTCATATTTTCTATTTCTTCCTGGTTCAGTCTCGGAAGGTTGTGCATTTCTAAGAATTTGTCCATTTCTTCCAGGTTGTCCATTTTATTGGCATACAGTTGCTTGCAGTAAACGCTCATGATCCTTTGTATTTCTGCAGTGTCACTTGTTACTTCTCCCTTTTCATTTCTAATTCTATTGATTTGAGTCTTCTCTCTTTTTTTCTTGATGAGTCTGACTAAAGGTTTATCAATATTTTTTATCTTCTGAAAGAACCAGCTTTTAGTTTTATTGATCTTTGCTATCATTTCCTTCATTTCTTTTTCATTTATTTCTGATCTGATCTTTATGATTTCTTTCCTTCTGCTAACTTTGGGGTTTTTTTGTTCTTCTTTCCCTAATTGCTTTAAGTGTAAGGTTAGGTTGTTATTTTAGAAGTTTCTTGTTTCTTGAGGTAGGATTTTATTACTGTAAACTTCTCTCTTATAACTGCTTTTGCTGCATCCCATAGGTTTTGGGTCGTCGTGTTTTCACTGTCATTTGTTTCTAGATATTTTCTGATTTCTTCTTTGATTTCTTCAGTGATCTCTTGGTTATTAAGTAGTGTATTGTTTAGCCTCCACGTGTTTGTATTTTTTACAGATTTTTTCCTGTAATTGATATCTAGGCTCATAGCGTTGTGGTCGGAAAAGATACTTGATACGATTTCAATTTTCTTAAATTTACCAAGGCTTGATTTGTGACCCAAGATTTGATCTATCCTGGAGAATATTCCATGAGCACTTGAGAAGAATGTGTATTCTGTTGTTTTTGGATGGAAAATCCTACAAATATCAATTAAGTCCATCTTGTTTAATGTGTCATTTAAAGCCTGTGTTTCCTTATTTATTTTCATTTTGGATGATCTGCCCATTGGTGAAAGTGGGGTGTTAAAGTCCCCTACTATGATTGTGTTTCTGTTGATTTCCCCATTTATGGCTGTTAGTATTTGCCTTATGTATTGAGGTGCTCCTATGTTGGGTGCATAAATATTTAAAATTGTTATATCTTCTTGGATTGATCCCTTGATCATTATGTAATGTCCTTCTTTGTCTCTTGTAACAGTCTTTGTTTTAAAGTCTATTTTGTCTGATATGAGGATTGCTACTCCCGCTTTCTTTTGATTTCCATTTGTGTGGAATATCTTTTTCCATCCTCGCACTTTCAGTCTGTATGGGTCCCTAGGTCTGAAGTGAGTCTCTTGTAGACAGCATATATACGGGTCTTGTTTTTGTATCCACTCAGCCAGTCTATGTCTTTAGGTTGGAGCATTTAATCCATTTACATTTAAGGTAATTATTGATATGTATGTTCCTGTTACCATTTTCTTAATTGTTTTGGGTTTGTTATTGTAGGTCTTTTCCTTCTCTTGTGTTTCTTCCCTAGAGAAGTTCCTTTAGCATTTATTGTAAAGCTGGTTTGGTGGTGCTGAATTATCTTAGCTTTTGCTTGTCTGTAAAGGTTTTAATTTCTCCCTAAAATCTGAATGAGATCCTTGCTGGGTAGAGTAGTCTTGGTGGTAGGCTTTTCTCCTTCATCACTTTAAATATGTCCTGCCACTCTCTTCTGGCTTGCAGAGTTTCTGCTGAAAGATCAGCTGTTAACCTTATGGGGATTCCCTTGTGTGTTATTTGTTGTTTTTCCCTTGTTGCTTTCAATATTTTTTCTTCGTATTTAATTTTTGATAGTTTGAGTAATATGTGTCTTGGCGTGTTTCTCCTTCGATTTATCCTCTATGGGACTCTCTGTGCTTCCTGGACTTGATTGACTATTTCTTTTCCCAAATTAGGGAAGTTTTCAACTATAATCTCTTCAAATATTTTCTCAGTCTCTTTCTTTTTCTCTTCTTCTTCTTGGACCCGTATAATTCAAATGCTGGTGCATTTAATGTTGTCCCAGAGGTTTCTGAGACTGTCCTCAATTCTTTTCATTCTTTTTTCTTTATTCTGCTCTGCAGTAGTTATTTCCACTATTTTATCTTCCAGGTCACTTATCTGTTCTTCTGTCTCAGTTATTTTGCTATTGATCCCTTCTAGAGAATTTTTAATTTCATTTATTGTGTTGTTCATCACTGTTTGTTTGCGCTTTAGTTCTTCTAGGTCCTTGCTAAACGTTTCTTGTATTTTCTCCATTCTATTTCCAAGATTTTGGATCATCTTTACTATCTTTATTCTGAATTCTTTTTCAGGTAGACTGCCTATTTCCTCTTCATTTGTTAGGTCTGGTGGATTTTTGCCTTGCTCCTGCACCTGCTATGTGTTTCTCTTTCTTCTCATTTTGCATAACTTACTATGTTTGGGGTCTCATTTTCTCAGGCTGCAGGTTCTTAGTTCCCATTGTGTTTGGTGTCTGCCCTCAGTGGGTAAGGTTGGTTCAGTGGGTTGTGTAGGCTTCCTGGTGGAGGGGACTAGTGCTTGTGTTCTGGTGAATGAGGCTGGATCTTGTCTTTCTGGTGGGCAGGTCCACGTCTTGTGGTGTGTTTTGGGGTGTCTGTGGCCTTATTTTGATTTTAGGCAGCCTCTCTGCTAATGGACGGGGTTGTGTTCCTGTCTTGCTGGTTGTTTGGCATAAGGTGTCCAGCACTGTAGCTTGCTGGTCGTTGAGTGGAGCTGGGTCTTGGCGTTGAGATGGAGATCTCTGGGAGATTTTCGCCATTTGATATTACGTGGAGCTGGAAAGTGTCTCGTGGACCAGTGTCCTGAACTTGGCTCTCCCACCTCAGAGGCACAGCCCTGATGCCTGGCTGGAGAACCAACAGCCTGTCATCCACACGGCTCAAAATAAAAGGGAGAAAAAAACAAAAGAGAGAAAGAAGAAGATAAAATAAAATAAAGTAAAATAAAATAAAAAAGTTATTAAAAACAAGTAAGTATTAAAAAATATTTTTTAGGTAATAAAAAAAGAAAGAAAGAAGAGAGCAACCAAACCAAAAAACAAATCCAGCAATGATAACAAGTGCTAAAAACTATACTAAAAAAAGAAAAAAGAAAAAAAGACAGACAGAACCCTAGGACAAATGGTAAAAGCAAAGTTATACAGACAAAATCTCACACAGAAGCATACACATACACACTCACATAAAGAGAAAAAGGGAAAAATATATACATATATCGTTGCTCCCAAAGTCCACCTCCTCAATTTGGGATGATTCATTGTCTACTCAGGTATTCCACAGATGCAGGTACATCAAGTGGATTGTGGAGATTTAATCCGCTGCTCCTGAGGCTGCTGGGAGAGATTTCCCTTTCTCTTCTTTGTTCGCACAGCTCCTGGGGTTCAACTTTGGATTTGGCCCGCCTCTGCGTGTTGGTCGCCTGAGGGCGTCTGTCTTCGCAGGACGGGGTTAAAGGAGCAGCTGCTTCGGGGGCTCTGGCTCGCTCAGGCCGGGGGGAGGGAGGGGTACGGATGTGGGGCGAGCCTGCGGCGGCAGAGGCCGGCGTGACATTGCAGCAGCCCGAGGCGCGCCGTGCGTTCTCCTGGGGAAGTTGTCCCCGGATCACGGGACCCTGGCCGTGGCGGGCTGCACAGGCTCCCGGGAGGGGCGGTGTGGAGAGTGACCTGTGCTCGCACACAGGCTTCTTGGTGGTGGCAGCAGCAGCCTTAGCGTCTCACGCCCGTCTCTGGGTCCGTGCTGCTAGCCGTGGCTCGCGCCCGTCTCTGGAGCTCCTTTAAGCGGTGCTCTGAATCCCCTCTCCTCACGCAACAGGAAGCAAAGAGGCAAGAAAAAGTCTCTTGCCTCTTTGGCAGCTCCAGACATTTTCCCGGACTCCCTCCCGGCTAGCCGTGGCGCACTAGCCCCCTTCAGGCTGTGTTCACGCCGCCAACCCCAGTCCTCTCCCTGTGATCCGACCGAAGCCCGAACCTCAGCTCCCAGCCCCCGCCTCAGCTCCCAGGCCCCGCCCGCCCCGGCGGGGGAGCAGACAAGCCTCTCGGGCTGGTGAGTGCTGGTCGGCGCCGATCCTCCTTGCGGGAATCTCTCCGCTTTGCCCTCCGCACCCCTGTGGCTGTGCTCTCCTCCGTGGCTCCGAAGCTTCCCCCCTCCGCCACCCGCAGTCTCCGCCCGCGAAGGTGCTCCTAGTGTGTGGACACCTTTCCTCCTGCACAGCTCCCTCCCACTGGTGCAGGTCCCGTCCCTATTCTTTTGTCTCTGTTTTTTCTTTTTTCTTTTGCCCTATCCAGGTACGTGGGGAGTTTCTTGCCTTTTGGGGGGCCTGAGGTCTTCTGCTAACGTTCAGTAGGTGTTCTGTAGGAGTTGTTCCACATGTAGATGTATTTCTGTTGTATTTGTGGGGAGGAGGGTGATCTCCACGTCTTACTCTTCCACCGTCTTGAAGCTCCTCCTTGTGTGTGCTTTTTAATGAGGTTCAAAGATCATCAACATTAGAATCATAAGGGATTCCTTGGTGCAACTCCAGATCTCCTAAATCAGGATGTCATGGGCAAGTGGGCAAGGGACCCAGAAACACTTTCCTCTATGCTGCCCCATTGAAATGCCCATGAAGTGTTGATCTCATCCCATGCCTGAGCTAGCACCACAGATGCAGGATGTACAGGAACAGCCTTGGTACCACCCCACCCCTAGCCCTTCTTTTCTGTGGCCAGGAATTGTCATGGACAATAAGAGAATTACTTCTCCTGCCATCTTCCACTAGTTTAATTGGATTATTTCTACACCAGCATCTTCTGGATTTGGGGCAAAAAAAGGTATGTGCTTGAAAGTATTGTATCTGGGTCCCCAGCTGCCTTCTCTGCAGATGGCTTGTTCTTTCCAAACCCCTATCCTGCACTGGTGAAGAGGTTTCTTCTTAGTCTTGGCTTAATACATCTTGACACCATATAGAAAATTCCAGCAAGTCTCCTAACGGAGCTTGTCTGAATTATGATAGCAATTTGGGTAAATGCCTTATTGTCTCTCTCCGACTGTGAAGTTCTTAAGGGTAGACTAAACCAATTTCCAGGTTTGTCATGTCCATTGTATTGCCTTATTTCACCCAGACAGATGAGGTCTCTTCCTTCTCCCTCCCCATCCCAGAAAGGTCAGAGAACATTACAGCTTCCTTTTCTCCTATCTTCCTTTTCTCCTATCATTTTTAAATTCTCACTTCTTCCATGAAGTTCCTCCTGAGAAGTTCTATGTACATTGATCTCTCCCTTTCTGAACTACCCAGAGCACTTCCGGTCTACTCCAAAAACTCCTTCTTAACCTGCGATTATATTCAGTCTACTGCATATGGCAGTATGGCATAATAGTTAAGTTCGTGGGCTCTGGATCCAAGCGAACCAGGTTCTAAAACTCAGCCCTAACACTACGTAACAACATGGCCTGAACTTAGCTCTGGGACTCAGTTCAACATCTATAAAATAGAAGTAATATAATATCTACTTCACGGTGTTTTTATGAGAATTCAATGAGATAATGCATGTAAAGCCCTGAGCATGTGCTCAGGATATAGTAAACACTCAATAAATGTTAGTTTTAGAGTGATGTCTTGTATAAATCAGATTAGGCTAAGTTATGCTATGGAAACAAGTAACCTCAAAACATTGCTTCTTATAACCACAAAAGGTTATTTCTCACCCACGCTACATGTCTCTTGTAGCCCAGTTAGGAATCAACTCCATATTGCTATACTTGGGGAACCAGGCTGACAAAGGAGCTGTTATTGGAACATCGCCAGTCATCACAACAAAAGGAAAGGAGACTATGGTAAAGCAAGAACTGGATATTAAAACTTCTGCCTGAAAGTGACACACATCGCTTTCCTGTAAATTTCATTGGCCAAAGTCACAAGGCAGGGTCTGACTTCAACGGGGCAAAAAAGAATAATTTCCCGTCAGGAAGGGAAGAGGAAGAAACAGTTATCTTTTAAGTCTTTCATGTATTTTAGTTTTCCATCATCAGGTATTTGACTGACATATCTTTTGTGTCCCTTAGAATTTAGCACATAGTAGGAGGCAAGTATGTATTTTATTGATGGATAGTAGGTGTTCATCCTGTCTCTACATCTTGAATTGAATTGAGTGATTGAAGGAGAAATTCCTCGGTGATATATAGCAAGTGTCTGAAAATGTCATCTGATGAACTGACAGCAAAGGATCAGAGAGATCCCTATTTCCTTAAAAACAAATGAAACCATCCGCCTGGCACATATGCTTAACTTGAGTGTTGTCCAAGTCCACCATTTCACTCAAGATTTCTTCTTAGAATAAGTTTTTACTTAGTTTTCTGCAAAATCTATGATGTTGTTGTCATTTTTCCATTTAGATCCACAAGTGTAGGACCCACAAAATTCTTTATTTCTTCCTGGGTTGTACCCAGCAATTAGCACCCGATGTCTTTAAGTTACCTTGGGGATAAACATGTGGCCAGGACATCTGGGCACCCAGTAGATATAGCTTCCTGCTCTTATAAAAATGATTCTCTATTTAAATAAATAAATGTCAAAGAGAGACGTGGACAGTCCAAAAGCACAAGTCTTTAAAGAAAATAAAATCCCCCAGGGAATTTT
The DNA here is from genome assembly GCF_028021215.1 of Eschrichtius robustus. NCBI lineage: Eukaryota > Metazoa > Chordata > Mammalia > Artiodactyla > Eschrichtiidae > Eschrichtius > Eschrichtius robustus. Next base: position 17,702,769 of record NC_090834.1, on the reverse strand, counting down.
GGGTAGCTCTGTAACTAATTATTCATTATTATCGATTATCTTGCCTTGGTTTTATCCCTAACCTTGAGAACATTTCTTTCAAGTCACTTTCAATCTTGAAACCTAGAGTCAAAATTCCTTCCTGGGGCATATTTATGGCTCCAGTGCTTCTGTGGCTTCGACAGATATGATTGTCCCTGGAGTCTTTCTTCTGCCAACAGCAGATTAAGCCTCTGTTGGGAGAGTCTTTTGCTTTTCAAGAGTTTTCTTCCTCAGTCGGCAGTGATCAGACGTCTCACATGACCTAACTACCAAGTTCTTCCATCTTAGCACTAGAAAGAAATTTCCAGCAGGGGAAAGCTATCTCCTTTCAAGTTGCCTACTCATAACTTACTTCTTCTTTATGCATAGGGCAGAATCCCAAGTGGGAATAAAGTCACTTAATGCTGCTGGTCTGGGGTAATGGTGATCCAGGGGGAAGATCAAAGGGCTTCATGAAATAGGAGGTTGCTGACCTATTTACTAACTCACTTTTTCTTTCCTTTCTTCCTAGCTTCCTTCTTTCATTCTTATCAACATTTTGACTGAATTATGTGTAAACCAAAATTTGAATTGAATCCCTTTAGCAACCAGCTCTTTTACAACCTGCTTTTGATACAGAGTGCCTGACTTTAAAAGCTACATGTCTCTTTCCAATGAAAGCCTGTAGCAAAATATATCACTATTTAAATGTACTTATAACTACCTTACCTTCTATTACAAGTCAGGAGAGTTAGAACGAAGAATTTTTCCACTTTGTTTTTTACTGTAGTATCCCCAGAGATTAACAAATTGTATGCCATATAGAAAGTCTGCAGTAAATAATTGCAGGTGAAAACATGAATAAATGGCATGGTGGTGAATAAATACTGGATCCAGGCAAACCTCCTGAGTTCAAACCACAGTTCCACACTTACTATGTAACTTCTTTCTGATTCCGTTTTCTTATCTGTGAAATGGGACCTCACCACTTGGCATAGTCAGGGTTTAGCTGCAGATAACATAAAACACTCCAAGTATTTTCACCAAAAATAGGATTGAACACAGGGAATTAGGTGCTTACAAAATTGTTGAATGATGAGAGGAACAGGCTCTAGGCTCAGCTTCTACAAATAAGTTCCAAAATACCACCACTGTACTGACCCACTAAGAGAACTACACATCTGCCATCAGAAAGCAGGGGAAGCAGGGGGTCACTGTCTTAACTGCTGGATTCAAGATCAGATCATCTTAGATGTAATCCAAGAATCAGGAAGCCACCAGAATTCTTGGCCCCAAGATCACCTGAGATGGAGTAATCTGAAAGCTATCATTACAACTGCTAACTTCAGGGTCAAACTAGTATACAAACTGGATCCGTAGTAAGGAATAAATGACTCGCTTACCTCTCCTTATCTCCCTACCTAACTCATCAAGGAGTTCAAGTTTCAAGAAATCTGTTTGGGTAAACCAGTATTACATCTAGACTGTAGCTACAAAGCATTCTGGGAAATGTATTTTCAGCTTCTCAGCCACTGCGATACAGAAAGTAATCCTAGAAGTGGGTTCAGTGGACATTGAGCAAGTCAGGCTATAGTCTCCACCATAGGATTTCAGTAAGATTGTTTATAAAAGAGCTTCAGTAGAGTGCTCGCACATGAGGGGCACTCATCCAATGTTAGCTGTTGTTATTATTTTACCTAAGAAGATCTGTCACATTGGCTTATGTGATGACCCTTCATACATATTTTGTGAGCACTACAGGCATTGAGTAGCAAGTTTAGTTAACTAATCCCATAAAAATTTATTTAGTGTTAATTTTGGTACTGGACAGTGGCAGAGTCTGTACACCCCTCCTCATGCCCCACATTCTTGGCTCTCTTCGGATGGCTGAAAATGAAGGCAAAACCTTCTTTCCAGTCTTCTGCCCAAATGTTGCAGTGTTCCTGCTGGGGGCTTCCCCACAGCTCACCCTCCTGGAATCCACAGGCCATGCAGTTTGGCTGATTGCTTCAAGCTGCAATTATCTCTAGAATCCTCTCCAATCATTTTGTTCTTTGTGGCTTTGGGGCCGGGAATGTAGGTGTGTGTGTTTCTTTCTGTGTGTGTGTTTCTTTTGTGTGGCCATCTACTTCCCTCTCTTCAATCAGGTGTCATCTCCTCTCTGGGATCAATTCCATTTCTCTCCTTTTACTCTTCCCGGGGCAAGTCCTCTGAGGACATTTCTTTCATGTCAGACAAGTCAATCCACAACACCTTAGGTGCACCATCTACATACTGGTTCTTATGCTAGGTCCTGTAGATCAAGGTACTTAAGGTACATCTAGGAAAACCTGCATGGTGCCCTGGGAACACAAAATAGATGGACCTAAGCCATATTTCAGTTGGGGATCATGGAAGATGTTTCCGAAAATAAAAGTATAAGCTGAAAACTGAATGGAAAAGGATGAATGGGAGTTAGCCAAGTGACATGGGCTTAGGGCATCAAAAGTATATCCTATGGAAAGAAATATGCACAAGGATAACCCCCTCCACAATAAATTAGTGGTTAAAAGATAGATTGTTCAGACAAGTGAACGGAGGGTCAAGTTTCTGTTCTTCCACTTACAGGTAATACACAGCAATCCCATTTACCTTGGAGAATTACTTGTCTGCTGTTGAATGCAGTCTTAGTGGGATTGTCAAGCCAGGTGTCCTGCCCTTTCACGGCCGAGTTGTGAGCAGATGAAACAATCTGGGCCAATCAGATACTCTCCCTGGAATTTGAATCTTAAGTGTGTTGAAAAAAAAGACTGGAAAAGGCTCAAGTTATCATAGTGGTGGAGGGCTCTCAGCTGTCCATTATTTTAAGATACTTTGGTTTCTGTCCTTCCTGAGGATTTTTTTCTTCCCCCCCCCCCTCAATTCTGTGAGACACCCCGTGTTCACTGATAAATTTTATTTTATTTTTTGCCCAAGTTGATCTCTGGTGGCTTGCAACAAAGACACTTTATGGGATAAGGAAGGAAACATTTTTTTTTTTTTGCTGAGGAAATGTTTTTGATAGAAGATTGAAGTGAAAAGTAGGAGTTCAAAGGCAAGGGAAGCTGGAGACTAGTAAACAAAAGCTAGCCCTAAACTGTTCTACATTTAAAATCAATACAGCATTGGAAAGTTAGGAGAGAACAGAAGAGAAGAGGGGAAAATTCAGTCGAATAACATGGTGAAAGGAAGATCTCCTGTCTTCTTACATTTCTTTCCAAAGCATTTTTCTACACTTGAAAATGTTGATTACGAATCGATTTTTGTGTATATGGAGCGAGTGGGACAACGCAAATGCAGAAAGGGATGGAGTTCCACATTTGCAATGTCCTGAGGTAAAACAATGACAACTGTGTAGAACTGAGTAAGAAATTCAAAGATGACGGGTAGCTGAGAATCAGAGTGAACAATGAGACTATAAGCTTCTCTAGGAATTTTCAGACATACTTCCAGTGGGCCATGGAATAGGAATTTGAAATAATCTTAGTTGGACTTTCTAAGGACAGAATGATCCATAAGTTGATATCTCCTAGTACATTTATACCTTAGGAGAAAAGCCTGGTGGAAGACGCACCAACATGTTAATGGTAGATACTTTGCATGGCGGGATTATGTGTGATTTTTATTTTATTTAGCCTACCTTTTCATAAATTCCAAAATTTCAACAATAAACTATAATAGGGAAATACTATTTAAAGTATGAGTAAATACATATCCTTTTAGCTCACATGACTGCTGTGAGGACCAAATTACATAATGGGTAAAAGCCTCTGATAGTTTAAGCGGTGATTGTTGATCATTCTTCTGTGTTCAGAGCTAGTGCTGTTTACAGAACCTATCCTGGATGGGCAGGGCTGCATGGGAACAGCCTTACTGACTGGGTAGAGGTGGCTTTGATGCCTCATCCATTCTCCTTCCAAGCGCTGTTGCCTCCTCCGCAACATCATTGCTTCCAGAGGTGCTGTCATAGTGCAAACAGGTAGGGGCTTCTCCTACCTGAGTAACCACTGCTCCCTGCAGGATGTACACCAGAGTGCTCCAACCTACTCTTGAAAGAGACACATGGCAGCTTGGAGAAGCCTCCCACAGCCACTCACAGCCAAGAGAGGCTTCTCTGGCATCCGGCACCCAGGATGGCACAGCTGGGACATTCTTTGTATGACAAGGCCAGGCCAAGTCAGCATTGGTCACCACAAATGGCCTGAAGTCTTCAAGGCTTTGCAACACGCAGAGAGAGGGTGGTCCTCTGGGCACCTTTCCCTGGTGAGGACCTAGGAACAGTGGCCCCTACGTTGGGGTTCCTGATGACGACCTGGGAGGCCATTGCCTTCACAGGAGCAAGCCTCTGGGGGCCACTATCAGACCCTGATATCTTTCCACCAACCTTTTGGGTTGTGAGTACCCCTGAGAACTCCGAGCAACTTTATCCATGATGGTTCATGTTAAGGACTTAGAGGCAACCAGCTACTTCTAAGGATGATTCAGACACCTTCAACTGAGGAGCGGGCAGCTCAGCTCAAGTTCAAGTCCTTCTCCTTTGTCTAATAGCTCCCTAGACCTCGGGGGAAAATTCGCTGTCACCTTACTTGCTGCTTTGTGCATACCTCATTTGTAGCATTTATCACACTCTGTGAAAGTATATATGTATTTCTCTTTGTTCAGAAGACTGTGAGCTCCTAGGGAACAGGAAATAAACACTGTCCACCTATCACAGTGCCCGGCATGTAATAGCCTCAGTCACTGTCTATGAAGTAAATGATTTCTTCATCTATTCATTCAACAAATACGTGTTACGTATCTGTTCGGGGCCAGACACTGTACAAGGCAATGGGGACACAGTGATGAATGAAACAAAGACCAGCCTCCACGGAGCTTACGTTCTTGTGGGGGAAGACAGGGGACCGCGAATACATTGTCATTAATAACTGTCAAATGTCAGTGGGTGCCCTGAAGATAAATGATGCCAGGTGGAAGGGAGCACTCCTTCAGACTGAGTGGCCAGGAGAGGCCTCTGTGAGGTGGTCACATTTGAGCAGATGCTGAGTGAGGTGAGAGAGTGCCACTACAGAATCTGGAGGAAGTGTGTCCTGAGTAGAGGAAGCAGCAAGAGAGAAGGTGTCAGGGAGTAACCCTGATGTCTCCAGGGGCCAGCAAGGAGGGTGGGCAGGGAATGGGAGAGTGGAGGGGGCGGGATTCAGGGGACCCATGGGAGCCTGATGATGCAGGGTCCTGGAGAGGAGGCTGGATTCTACCCTGAGTGAGAGGACGAGCCACTGGAGATGTTTGAACAGGGAATGACGTGATCTGATGAGTGTTTCAAATTGCTTCGTGAGAGTGAATGGGAGAAGTTCAAGGGTACAGGCACTGAGAGCAGTTAGGGGGTGATTATTAGACCAAAGAGATGTTGAGGGATACGACTTGGATGGTCACGGCCTGGACCATGCAGATATGCGGTGTGGTTGGATGCAGGATATATTTGCCTGTGTTTAGGCTGCAGGAAGAAAGAAAGCTCTTACATAGAAAAGAGTTTAGGGCTGGACCCAACGGTGTCCAGCGTTATGACGGAAATCTGGGCAAGGCAAGAAATAAACAGCGTTCGAGGATCAGAGCAGACATGCCAGCCTGGGTGTCTGGCCCCTCCTTGAAGGAGGCTGGGGAGGCTGGGGAGGCTGGGGTCTGGAGGGCACCGTGACGGCTTAGCCAGGACCCATGCTGCCCCCTCCTCACATTTTCCCCAAAGCCCCACCAGGTGGTGCAGGGGCTGGGATTCTGACAACAAAAAGTGCTGAGATCTTCACCTCAGCACCAGCAGCTGCTGCATCCCTGCTGACCCCATCCCCAGGCAGAGGACAGGGGAAAAGGAAATTATAGCAGAAATAGCACTCCCCTTCCCAAGCCAGGCCTTGTTGTCTAGTGCTGATGGGGGCAGGAACGCAGAGCTTCCTCTTGGGGAAACAGGACACCTTCTGTCGTCTCCTGGGCTCTCTAGAAACAGCTGGCTACACAGTTCTCTTGTGGAAGCCGGCCCCATTCTGGGCACCCAACATCAGGGCTGAGCACTGCTCCCTGAATTGAGGCCCTCCAGCCCCTGAGTGTCACTTTTATTTACTCGCTGCTGCTGAGGGCTGCTGGGGAATGGCAAAGAAAGTGCTCACGTCAGGGTCTGAGGAGATTTATTCCACTTTCATCTTACTGCTCGTCAAAAAGCATGTAAAAAAGGATGCTGGAAGGTGATCCAGAGCAGACCTAGCTGAGAGAGTGCAGAACTCCTGCACGGAAACTGCCAAAGGGTATTTATGACCATCAGAGTGAGGCCAGATGGCTCTGCCTAGCAGCCAGGGCCTAAGGAAATCCGGACAAATGTTCCCAGCATCTTCCCAGCATTAGCTCACACACCTACTTCACAAAACCTTTTTCTTCCGATCAGCCATAACCTCAGCGTTCTACCCACAAAGACACACTCATTTCCTGCACCGCCTCCCTCTCGTGTAGTATACCCTTAATCTTCCTAAATCTTCCCCATCCTTGAAGGCACACACTTAATCCCACCGTTAGCAGTCTGCCCTCCCTGGTTTAGTTCATGTGAAACTTCCTGCAATGGACCCCAAAGACATCCATGTTCTATTCCCACCAGTCTATGACAATGTTACCTTACATGGCAAAAGGGACTTTGCAGATGTGATTAAGTTAAGGACTTTGGGATGGGGAAATGATCTTGATTGTTTGGGTGGGTCCAACATAATCACACCTGTCCTTATGAGAGGGATGTGGGGGGATTAGATTTGGAAAAATGAGATGTGACAACAGAACCAGAGGTTGGAGTGACATGCTTTGAGGATAGAGGGAGGGACCACGAGCTAAGGGATGCAGGCAGCCTCTAGATGCTGGGTGAGGCAAGGACATGAATGTGCCCCTGAAGCCTCCAGAAGGAATGCAGTTGTACCAACACCTTGATTTCAGACTTCTGACTTCCAGAAATGTAAAAGAATACATTTGCATTGCTTTAAGCCACTAAGTTTGTAGCAATTTGTTACAGCAGCAATAAGAAACTAGTGCACTCTCCCTTTTCCGAATATGCCTCTGCCACTCATTTTGCTATTTCATCACGTTTGCCTCTCATTGTTCCCCAGATCTAGTTCTTGTCTCCTTAGCTGTCCTGAATGCCCCCAGAAATTCAGGGGACATACTTACATAGCTTGTGCTTGTCCTCGGGGTTTAACATAGGACTTAGCACATAATGCACACTCTGTAAGTACTTGGAGAAGGAACCACAGTCAAATGGGGAGAAGCACCATAGAAAAATGGGAGCCCCAAGGCTGCCAGTTGGTGTGAGCATTGTACATTTCATCCCCGCCTGGCCTGATGAATGTGTTCTTACATTCAAGGACTTTCTTAGGGCTTCTATGGTCCAGGCACTGTGTGAGGTTTAGAAATATAAGGGTGAACTGGATGGGTAGGGTTCCTTTTAGAGGAAGTTTGCAGGCTAGTGGGAGGGACAAACAGGCAATAACAGTGAACTTTGTGCTTGGGGAGCTATGGGAGCCTGGCAAAGGCAACTAATTAGTCTTCCTGGAGGAAGTGACATTGAAGGTGAGATCTGGAGGATGGGTAAGAGTTACTCAGGTGGAGAGAGCTGAGAGTGTGATGGGGTGGGGGCATAAAAAATAATGTGCAAAACAACACAGAGGAAGATATTTGTACGCCCATGTTCATGGTAGCATTATTCACAATAGCCAAAAGGTGGAAGCAACCGAAGTATCCATCAATATATGATTGGATAAACAAAATGTGTATATACATACAATGGAATATTATTCAGCCTTTAAAAAGAAGGAAATTCTTTCACATGCTACAACATGAATAAAACTTGAGGACATTATGTTAAGTGAAATAAGCCAGTCACCAAAAGAACAAATATTGCACAATTCCGCTCATATGAGGTACCTAGACTAGTCATACTCACACAGAGAAAAAGCAGAATAGTGGTTGACAGGAGCTGGGGGAAGGAGAGATGGGGAGGTATTGTTTAATGGGCTCAGAATTTCAGTTTTGCAAAATAAAAAGTGTTCTGTGGATGGACGGTGGTGATGGTTGCCCAGCAGTGTGAATGTACTTAATGCCACTTAATACACTTAAAAATGGTTAAAAGGGTACATTTAATTTAAAATATTTTACTGCAATTAAAAAATAAATTCATTAAAAATAAAAAACACAGAGGTTTTCGCCTCTGTACACAAGTATCTATAATCATCATTAAGCATCTTCCACATGTAAAGACGAATAAGACTTGTTTCCTGCCTTGGAAGCCTCAGAGTTAATGAGGGAGAAAGCACGGGACCCAACGTAACTCCTTTGTTGGAGTTCCTTCATTGTCTCTTGTCCTTGGTGGTCTTCTATCCCACCAGTGTAAGAGTTTGCCTTGTATCCACCAAGTCTCAGCCTTCCTAATTTCTGGCATCTCTATAGCAGTACCCCCAAAAGAGCTGGGGCCTTTCACAAATAAGCCACGCTGATGACTGTTGTTCAGTGCAGTCTTGCCCTTTCTCTGTGGGTCTCTGGAACTTGGATGCCTCTAACGATGCTTGATTGGGACGCCAACAGAGTGAGTCGCCAGCTTGCACTCAGCTTTGGATGGTCCTAGGGCAGCTGTACCTTCTTTAGCAGTGCAGTTAGGAAGAGTTTTTTCTGTAGCTGGTGGGGAAAACAGACACTCTCCTAGGGCCCAGACCCTTCAGAAGGGACCGCAAACAGAGGGACAGGACATAATCACACAGACCTCTGACTTGCTCCCTTCCCTGGCAGGGACCATAGGTTCACTTGAGGAGGTAGAGATGGCACCCAGGGCAGCCTTGCTCTGCGCCAGGGCAGCCTTGCTCTGCGCCAGGGTCGCCTGTTCCCCTCCCATCCTTAGACACTGGGCCTGAGCCTGCCTCACCTGCCAGACTCATTATTCACCTAAAGAGATTTCTTTCTACAGGTTCCCGTTCTCTCTCCTTTCTGTGGGGATCCCTCCCCATTCAGTCCATCAGATACCTCGATGAAGCTCTGGATTCCAAATGAAGTAAAGCTTCAGATTATTTCCTGCAGAGCTCCCAGGCCCCAGGGAAATCAAGGGATGTTGCTTGACACCTGTAACCAAGTCCCTGAACATTTCATGACAGTTAGAGTGATTTTCTCTACCCAGAGCACAGAGAAAACCTCCAGGCCAGTGTTGTTTAACCTCAAAGTTGTCATGTTCTAGTCTCAGCCAAGCCACCCTTTTACACCAATCTGTACTACAATCTTATAAGTAAGTGTTTTCTTAGCACTTTTAAATTACATGGTATGGGAGAGTAGAGGCAGAAGAGACTGATTCTGCCTGGGGGAGGTTATTCAAGAGAAAGGAGTAGGGATGGGGTGACACCAATGCTCCTTGACATCAATTGAACAGCGTGCATGGTAGTCAGAGCCGTGTTACCACTCGTCTCATTACTGTATACATTCACAGGTCCTGCAGGTCAAACCTCCTCCAGAAACACAAGGAGGGCACAAAACCAGAATGAATCAGCTGGACAAGAGGGAAAGTCTTGGACTTGGAGCCGTGGGACCTGTGCTCACATCCTGACACCACCCAGATCCTTTAGCCTCTCAGCACTTTGGTCTGACTCACTCCCCTTCAGGAGAACACGTACCACCACCAACGCTTTCACTGTCTTCCTTTCAGGACCTCTGTGAGAGCCAAATGGGATGGCCTATGAGAAAGTGCTTTGAAAGTTATCCAACACTCTACACATCACATATGAAATAAGAATAAAAAGGATAGTAAAACAATAAAAAATGTTTATTATGAAAAAGAATAATGATAAAAACTCCGCATAAATCAGTGAGCCTATGAAATAGCTGATTGCTATCTCCCGGTTAGCACATTATAGGTATTTGTCATGGCCAGAGAAGGCTTAGGTTAGGGAGGAAAGTCCCAAAGCCACATATAAGTGTCCATCTGAGTTACGGTAAGGAAAGATAGAGGATGTATTCTCACACTGAGCTGTTGGGAGGTATCCTGAGTGAGTGACCCGAACGTCAACCCACTGTGCTAGTTGCTCCAAAACTAAAAGTATGCTTTATGTCAGATTCTCACAGAATGCAAGAGTCAAAAAGCAGTCACTTTTTCCACTTGAACCACAGCTTTATGAAACAGGGCTCCTGTAAGAGCAGAGACTCCGTCCCCACTGCTCTACCTCCAGGCTTGGATCTCCCCTCTCTGTTTCCCTCCCAATTCACTTGTCCAGTGAGGCTCCCCTCAGTCACTGCAGCGTGATACAGGAAGCAAAAGAGGCTATTGGCTCCCACCACACTCAGCTAAGTGAGAGAGTTGTCAGCAGTGAAGTTGGGGAAGGTCAGGTAAGCTAGGCAGGTCCCGCGTTGCCATGGAGTTTGCTGAATTAGACACAGAACAAGGAGATGCTGGTGAGATGAGGTGACCCTGGCTGCCTGAGTTACATATTCTCCCTGCCAAAGGTACACACACAAAACCCTGCTAGTAAATCACCTGTCCTGGCCTCCTTCTCCTTTGGCTTGTGGGAATACAGGTTCTGGGGCTGGGGAGGGAGTGGGGTATCTTAGGTTCAGGGGGCAAGCATGGAAAGATCCAGCTGGGAGGGTTGAACTAAAGTCCTTACACAGCACTTAGGTGGAAACCAGAAATCAAGGGCGGCCAGCAAATACAAAGTGTAGGACCAGGGCTAACGTGGTGAGTTGGAGCTGAGAATTAGGAGATGACCAGAGCCAGTGTGGGGAGGCATAGACGTGTGTAGATGGTGTGTAGATGATGGCTGGTAAGGGACCTGTAATACAAGTCTTCCCTTTGTTGACTGTCAGCTCCAAGATGTGGGGTCGGGTAGGGGTGGCTTAAAGGCAAAGCCTAGGGGTCAGAGCCTGTCTGCACCCTTGAAACCACTTACACACACTTTTAACTTTCATTTTCTCACCATCCATACTCCCAGCTCCCCACACAAGACCTGCCTTGCTGCTGAAAAGTCTTCACAGTCAGCATCCATTTCTCAGACCTGCTTGGCAGATGGGTCTGTTGTTTGATGTGAAAGTCACCCTTAAGAAGAGAAATCAGTTCCCATACTGGGTGAAGCCTCATGCTTTATCACCTCTTCCAACATGCGATCCCACAGACAAGCTTCCTAGGTAAGTTGCTAAGAAGCGTGTATCACGGAAACACTTGCCATGTTTTTATGGGAGAAGAAGCAGCACTAAATTGCCTCTAGGAAAAGCTTGGGTGGATGAGAGCCCCTGATGACACTTGACTCAAGGCTTGTATTGTGTTTTATTATTGCTGATTTCAGAGCATGATAAGCAATATCCTAGTTAATTTATCATTGGCCTTCACCTTATTCTTCTGCAATATTTGCAGTTTTCCCCCTCCTAGTCCCCAGAAGAGAATAGCAAATATTTTACTTTATTAAGCACTTTATGGACAAGATTCAGAGGTTTAAGTCCTACTATCTAGTAACTTCTCAGTGTTAGGGTTTTGGAAATGGATTTTCTATATTTCGGTGTTTTTCAGGTTTCTCTTGCAGGCTAAGCAGTTTCTCCGGTCTAGGTTTTCTTCCTTTTCTCAATATTCAATGTATTCACTCACTACTTTTGAGAATACACTACATACTAGGTACTCTTCTAAGTGCTGAACTACAGTAATAAATAGAATCATCAAAAATCCCCATCCTCATTGTGATAGGGACAGAGTAAGGGACAAAGTAGGTGATTAAATAGTTAATCCCACTAAGGGATCATAAGTAAAGGAAAAAGTATGGGAGACCCCTGTAAGTTAATGATCACTCAAGAAAGCAGATTTGCTTAACCACAAAACCAAGCAGGCTTGCTTAGCAACAAAACCATGTAACAGAAGCATGAGACATGCCCCAAAACAATAAAAAATGGTGGACTGAGACCCACATCCTGCCCAGTGAGCTCAGCAAGTTAATGATTCCTAGCACATGCTCCTCTAAGGGCTCTAAAAATATAAGAAAAAGGTATATACACTGCCAAATGTAAAATAGATAGCTAGTAGGAAGCAGTCACATAGCACAGGGAGATAAGCTCGGTGCGTTGTGTCCACCAAGAGGGGTGGGATAGGGATGGTGGGAGGGAGACGCAAGAGGGAGGAGACATGGGGATATATGTGTATGTATAGCTGATTCACTTTGTTATACAGCAGAAACTAGCTCACCATTGTGAAGCAATTATACTCCAATAAAGATATTTTCAAAAATAATAAATAAATTTAAAAGAAAAAGAAAAAGGTGACATTATACTGGAACCTGAGATGATTTATACTTTAGTATACGTTACCACCTTTTTGCTCATTTCCATTGTGCCATGATAGTCCCAATTTGACCATGTAAGGACAGGGAAACTCCGCCACCTGATGTGGAGGAGGAGCTAATGATGGAAGTGTGACATCTACTCAAGAATGAGGAAGAAGGTGGTCTTCTCCCCCTTCCCACTTTTCCTTTGATTATAAAACTGTAGCCCACTAAGTTCTCCAGGGCTACACTCCCTTGCCCGACCGCTTGTATCACTCACAAGTGTCCTATAATAATAAAAAACTCTTTCCTTACCTGCCACTCTGCCTCTTGCTGAATTCTTTCTGCACCAAGACAGAAGAACCTATGCTCTACTAAGTCTCAACACACATTCTGTGGTTTTAACAGGGTTTACATTCTATTGGGATAGACCAACACTAAACAAGACAAGTAAGTAAAATATATAGTAGATGTTATTTGGAGAAAAAAATAAAGGAGGAAATGGGGATATAAAAATTGGCCAGTGGAGGATAACATTTGAGATAGTCTAAAAAAAACCTTACTGAAAAAGTGACATTTGAGTAAAGACCAAAAAGGAAGTGAGGGGGCTGGCCATGGGGATACCTGGGGGAAGAACATTCTACATAGAGAGAAAAGCTAGTGCAAAGGCCCTGAAGCATGAGTTGGCTTGGCAGATCTAACAAACAGCAGGGAGATCAGTGTGGCTGGAGTAGAGTTAACAAGCAGAGAGTAGGGGACGAGGTCACAGAGGAAATGGGAGTCAGATTGTGCTGGGCTCTCTCTCTGGGTCAGTGGAAGGACTTGGGCTTTTACCCTGAAGCCTTAGAAGCATCAGAGGGTTTTGAGCAGATCATTCTGACTGCTGTGTTGAAAATAATGCATGAACGACCAAGAACAGAATCAGGAAAAATAATTAAGAAGCTAATACAATAATTAAGGCAAGGGATGATGGTGGCTTGGACCAAGGTAGTAGTGATGGTGGAGGGGCTGAGAAGTAATTAATTTCTGAGTATATTTTGAGAATGAGAGGATTTTTTTGGCAGATCAGATGTGGTGAGTGAGAGAAAGGGGAGAGTCACCAAGACTTTGAGTCAAAACAATGGGAAGAATGGAATTGACATAAATGGAGATGCAGGAGGTACAGGAGAGGATGGTTTAGGAATGAAGTCAGGAGCTCATGTTTGGACATGTTGGCTTTGTGATGCCTATGACAGTTTGTTCCAGTAGGTCAAGTAGGCAATGGATATTTGGATCTGGAGCAGAGGGGAAAGAATGCATTGGGGATTATATTTAAAGACACAAGACTGGATGAGCTTCCCAAGGCAATGTGTGTATGGCTAGAAAAGAGAAGAGTGCCAAAGACTGAGCCTTGAGAAACTCCAGAGTTTAGAGGTTGAGTAGATGAAGAGGAATCAATGAAAGTAACTTTAGACAAAGCAGCCAGAAAATTTAAAGGAAAACTAGTGAATATGGTATTTTGGAAGCCAAGTGAAGGAAGTATTTCAAGTGGGAGGGATTGACTGGGTCAAATATTACTGTTGGTAGGTCAAATAGTATGAGAAGTATGGGCATTATGTTTAGGGTGATCTTGATAAGAGGTTTTGATAAAGTGGCAGGAGAAAAAAGCCTGATTGGAGTGTGCTAAACAGAGATGGGAGGAGAAAAAATTAGAGAAAGTGAATGTCGGCAACTTTTCAGATGAATTTTGCTGTAAAGACAAAGGAAGAAATGGAGGTGACTGTAAGAGTAGGGTCAAGGGAGTTTTTTGTTTTGTTTTGTTTGTTTGTTTTTAATATGGGAGAATTCACAGCATGGATGAAAGCTGATAAAAATGATCCAGAAGAGAAGAGAAAGATGATGTTTCAAGAAGGAGAGAGGATGGTTATTGCACAAATGTTCTTGAATAGGAATAAGGAGATGGGTTCCAGTACATGGACGATCTATTGGCTTTGATTGGGTCACGGATAGTTCACGCTCCTTACTATACAAGGGGAAGACAATTTATATGCAAATGATTTGGTACCCACATGTGGGCTTAGAAAAGTAAGATCAGCTCCTGGGACAGATAACAGAAAACCATACCAACCACACCAGAATCCCCTGGGGGAGGGGAGGTGGCACCACTGATTAGAAGATATACTGCTGCTGTAATTTGCGATAATCTGGCAGATAGAAATAAGGTTAGGACGCAAGCCCTTCTGGCTGTTTTTTATCTATTGCTTTCTATTACCTTGACAGGAGACATATGGAAGCAAAATATTTCCTTATAGTAGGTATTAACCTAGTGGCTTATTTTAAACTATAGACCCAAGGGACATGTTCTGACCAAGCACACAGTGCCTGGAACAGAGCAGTCACTCCCTAAATACTTGTTACAGGAATGAACACAGGAATGCATGAAAGCATGAATAAGTGAATTACAATCTTGACCTTCTATCTGATATCAGCCTACAAAGATAAGCCATTGCTCCATATTATTTTCGTCTGTCTTAGAAAAATGATATAGAATAGCCTAAGTATCACAGGCTTTGGAATTGGACAGATATAAGTTTGATACCCAAGGTGCATCTCAATTAGACGTGTTCCTTAACCTGTATGAGTCTTATCTATAAAATGGGAATAGAATAGTTCCTAACTTACAGAGTTGTTGTGAAAAATAAATCAGACCAAGAATATTAAGTGCCCAGTAAACTGCCTGACACGTATTAGATGTTAAATAAATGCTGGCTGAAAAACAGCTCTGCTTAATGACCTTGTAAAATTCACTGACTTTTCTTCTGCAACATCTTTAAATTTTCAATGCAAGCCAACCCCTGGGATAAGGAGTTCTAGAAGGTTCTCACCAGCTATGGAAAGTCCTGCTTCTTTCTTTGCAAGTAAAAATGATTTCTTCTCCTTCACTCCAATTTAGTGATTAGTTCTTATGTTTTGATGGCTTCTCTTTGTTTTTAGGTTTGGTCTTTTTGTTTGTTTGTTTTAATCTGCAAAGTCCCGTTTTCCCAATGGCTATGAGATGGAGATCTGGGGATCCTGTTTTACTTTGAGTGATGCTTCACCCGGAACACATTTCTTAGATGTGTAAGAAGAGAGAGATGTGACACACAGGGGTCCCGGACCACACCCCACGAAGACCTGCTTTGTTGCACCAAGAGAGAGCCGTCCACTGCATCAGTGAAGGGGATTCCTTTGTGGTTTCTTCACCCCCATTAATCACGCGTGACTAGAAGGAGATTTGTTTGACATCTCTCTGCGGACACGGTCAAGAACACTCGGCAGGGGTTGTTGCAGGTGTTAAGGATGTTCTCACAGACTCCCGAAGAACCTTGCAGTGAGAGGTGTTTCTCAGGGACCTAGGGCCACCTGCAAAGGCTGGTTAGTAATCTGAGAGAAAATAAGCCACGTAGTATTATCAGGATTCCCCATTTTTAACAACCAAGAAAGGGTGGTTTATCTACAAGGAAGCTTTGGTGGAACTAGAAGAATGTGAAAGAATGGAGGGGAGACCGTGCAAGAATGTAGGCAAAGAAAACCTGACATCAGGGCAGCACTCTGGCCAGTGGAAAATGGCAACATCCAAGTTCAAGTGGGAGTGTTCTCCCCAGGGGCTCTGACCCCTCCCCTAACATAAACATACTCATGAGCCTCTCACTCCAGGAGACTCTAAAAGGCCCCTCTCCTGAGACACTGATCTCTGCTTAGGCTGCATGGGCCTTAATTTTTGCCTGGTATGAACATTTTGTGGTTGTAGAGGCAACATTCCCTAACTTGGGTGTTTCCCAGCCATTTTCGTACCAGGCGCCATTGCTCTGGCAGCATCCTGAGGAGGCCAGAAGTAGCTGCTCAAGGCGGAGGCCACTTCTCAAGCCTCCTTACCCACTGCAAGGGCTGATGAGACAGATACCTCAAGGCAAACCATACCCCTTTTCCACAGACTACCTGTTGAGGTGCTATCCCACACTGCTCCTGTCTCTACACTTTTCCCCGCAAAGAAAGAATGGAGCAGAAGCCTGGAGGAAACCCACAAAGTCAGTGGGACAAAGGATTGAGGTCCAAGAAGAGTGGAGGACGCCAACAGTAGCACCACCACCAACAATGTTTATAGACTAATGTGTGTAGGCTCTGGGCTGATTGTCTTAACGTGGCTTGCCTCAATTTTGGAAACAATCATGTGACAAAGGTGTTGTCGTTATCCCCACTGTAGAAAAGATGAAGCTAAACCTTGGAAAGGTCAGGTACTTTGCCAAAGTGATACAAATAATAAGTGATGATCCCGGTATTAGAAGCCCATAAGCCTATGTTTTTAACTGTGACATGACGACTTTGTGAGCAAGAAAGGGACAACACAGTGGTGGTGGGTAGGTAAATGCCTCTTGCCTTGATCTAGGAGGTGACTTAATTGCAGCCCAGCCGTGGGAATGAGGACATGGAGAAATTTCACGCAGAGTTTCACACCTGCCTCGCTTTTGCCTCCTCTGGAATGAAGCAAGTAACAAGCAGTCTGTAGCTATAGCTCGTTTTTAAGAGGTTTGGGGGGCTAGCTATCCCAAAGAGGATGGAGACAGGCAAATGTCTGGGGAATCTCACATTCAAAATGCAAGGTTGTGCTTTCTCTCAGGAAGTGAGAACACAAATACAAACATGCCTCTAATGAGAAAGTACCCACAGTCACCAGGTGCCCCTCCCATCGCCCCAGGCAGCTGAGCTCCCATCCTTTGGCACTCTGGCTTCTCTAACAATCTTCCCACCACTTCCATCTGCCCAAAGCAGATCTATCAGAAACTGAGGACCCTCATCTCCATCTCACTGAATGTCAGACTTTGAATGAGGACCACTCAGCAAAACTTGTCCTCTCAACCCTGAGATGGAATACTCAGAGAATCCACCAGGATTTCTCAATGGAAAATTTTAGAACAAGGGCACAGAGAATCCTTTCTAACCAGCAGCATCGGGTGAGTCTGAAGGCACTGTTAGAAGAAGTCAGGCCGGGCTTCTCACTGAATGTCAGACTTTGAATGAGGACCACTCAGCAAAACTTGTCCTCTCAACCCTGAGATGGAATACTCAGAGAATCCACCAGGATTTCTCAATGGAAAATTTTAGAACAAGGGCACAGAGAATCCTTTCTAACCAGCAGCATCGGGTGAGTCTGAAGGCACTGTTAGAAGAAGTCAGGCCGGGCTTCCCTGGTGGCGCAGTGGTTGAGAGTCTGCCTGCCAATGCAGGGGACGCGGGTTCGAGCCCTGGTCTGGGAGGATCCCACATGCCACGGAGCAACTGGGCCCACGAGCCACAATTGCTGAGCCTGCGCGTCTGGAGCCTGTGCTCCGCAACGAGAGAGGCCGCGATGATGAGAGGTCCGCGCACCGCGATGAGGAGTGGCCCCCACTTGCCACAAGTAGAGAAAGCCCTCACACAGAAACGAAGACCCAACACAGCCATAAATAAATTAATTAATTAATTAAAAAAAAAAAAAAAAAAAAGAACAGTACCTATTCACTATCATTATAAAAAAAAAAAAGAAGTCAGGCCTTCTCCAGCTCAGTCCTGTGCTGGAGACACAAACTGAAAACATAGTCCTGGCTTCAAGTGACTCACTCATAGTTTATCAGCCTCACTGTGTGCGGGGCACAGACTGAAAGCTGTGTGAATCAGACCAGTGCATCGCAATCTACCTGAATAGTTTTGGAGGACAAGGCAGGTGGCCAATTCTTGTCCCCAAGCAAGGTCCCTTTTGTAGATTCCGAAACCATCTCAATCTGAGAGCAATTTTGTATGTAATAATGGACAGTGTGGCTCCAAGGAGTCTCATAGTCAGTGTATGAGGTCCCTTTCGGTTTTGTTTCTGGTCTTTGCTCCTCTGTAAGATTATGTCCAGAGGCCTGAAGCATTGCTGTGTGCTTAGCAACCTGTAGGATCCTGACCCAAGTTTGGCTCACGGTTCTGGGGTCATCAGATATCCATTCCCACAAAGGGCACAAACACGGGGGCAGCCAAACTGTGTGTCTAATCAGAGATCACATCCTTCACCCCACACAGGTGAGCACAGACCATTTTAGGCTGCAGAGACCTCTCAAGGTCAGGCTCCAGTGCCGCCCTCAGGCTTGTTTCAGAAGAGTCTGCCTGCTGTCTCCCAAGACTCAAAGATCACACAGCTTTGCTTTCTCTCCTCCAAGGGCTGATCAAGAGGCTTAAGCTGAAGCAGGAGGGATTTGGGGTTCGAGCAGCTTTTGAGGATGCCTTGTGAGACCTGATTTAAAAAGGGTGAGGAGCTTCGTCTTCTCCAGGGGCTTATGGGAAGGTCCACTGCCTATCTTTGGGGGGAGTTTGAGAGCATCTTACCTGGAGGAAGGGTGTGGGTTGGGAGTCCAGAGAAGAAGAGCTCTGTCCCTCCCTTCAGGTAGGGAGGCCAGTGGCAAATAAATACCAGAACGAAATTAACTTTTATTTTTTAAATTAATTTATTTAATTTTGGCTCTGTTGGGTCTTCGTTTCTGCGCGAGGGCTTTCTCCAGTTGCGGCGAGCAGGGGCCACTCTTCATCGCGGTGCGCGGGCCTCTCACTATCACGGCCTCTCTTGTTGCGGAGCACAGGCTCCAGACGCGCAGGCTCAGTAATGGTGGCTCACGGGCCTAGTTGCTCCGCGGCATGTGGGATCTTCCCAGACCAGGGCTCGAACCCGTGTCCCCTGCATTGGCAGGCAGACTCTCAACCACTGCGCCACCAGAGAAGCCACAAAATTAACTGTTTTGAATGTCAAGAAAGGGGCAGTCTGCCAGGGGCTCCGACTCAGAGCCTTTACTCTGAGGCCTGGGCTCTTTGAGCAGGAGGCCCTGATGCAATCCCAGCCCCTCCTCTGCCCTCCCTTACTTTTTCTACCTTCGCCTCTTCCTCCCCTTCGCTGGCAAGGCTGTTCCCTGGCAGAACCCAGACACCTCAGCCAGGAAGCAGAGCTGTGGAGTTCGTCAAATAGAGGTGACATCATGTGAAGGAAGGCCCAGGAGCGTGTGCAAGACTGTAGTGCATTTAGCTATGCCGAAGAGGGCTAACTATGGTACGCCAGAGTGGGTGCTAGTGTGTCTGGAGATAAACAAATAAAATAACAGCTCAGTGGTGAGGTCAGACTGCTGTGTCTACTGGGATCTGAAGCTGTCTGCAAGGACAAGAATTTCCATGAGTCAGGTAAGGATTGTCAGCCCATCTATACTCAGTAAGGCAACCAGCATTCAGAAAATAAATCTCTTTTCTGCTAACAATAATTGCATAAAGGGACCTAGGTGTAATTCTATCTTAGAATGAAAAGGGTTAGAATTCAGCTTGTGTGCACTGTTGATAAAATATTCTCCATCCCTTCACCCACCACCACAGGATCCCTAGGTCTTCCCTGGAAAAAAGGAGGAATCTCTTTCTAGGGATCGGATCATAAACTACCTCCATTCCCACTCACCCACACTCGCAACGCCTACAAGTCATGTAAATTCCCACATCCCAACTCTTAACCACATAACGCAATTACATACACACACACAAGCACCCTACTCATTGATCTGCTAACCACATCCACACATAGCATCCATGTAATGAGTTTTTATGCCATGGATCCCTTTGGCAGTCTGATAGAATCCATGAACCCCCTCAGAAAACTGTTTTTAAATGCGTAAAATCAAATACATAGAATTACAAAGGAGAATAATTATATTGAAGTTCCGTTTTCAAAATATTTTAGAAATGAATCTGTGGTTTGGTAATATTTGTGCTCTCTTATTAAAGCTTTAAATAATATCTAATGATGGATTTTATAACTAACGATGTAGAGACTATAAATGATATTTTTATATATCTGTAAGAACTGTAAAATAATATGAAATATCTGATTTCTATTGGTAATAAAATCATAGACACTGTTAGTACTACTGTGGATTGTTGCCTACGTTGATTTTGGAGGAAATGCCACATTTCAACTAGAAGTTAGTTTAGTTGGAATTAAATAAAGATTTAATTTTCTTTTTCCCCTTCAAGTTCATGGACCCTCTGAATTCTTTCCAGGGACCCCTTAAAGATCCATGGATCCTAGGTTAAAAGTTACCTGGACTTATCTATCATACATACTTACAATTATATAGCAATAAATACATTAATTCATCATACTTACAAACACTTATCCACCATTTCACACACATACACACACACACACACACACACACACACACACTTCTAAATCCTGTCTTAATAACCCCCAACCATCACTCTCACTCATATATAGTTGTATGATGGTAAATGTTTAACAACCAGCTCTCCAGGTAAAAAAAGTCCTGATTTGCAGCATTTGCAACTTCTATGGTGTAAATACTCCCACTGTGGCCAATTTCAAGTTACCAATAGATGTCACTGAACTTGAAGTTGGGCAGAGAGGACAGACAACACCCCGTTCCACCATATAGAGTAGGTGTAAATAAACTCAAGATGCAGACAAGAGTAAAATGTAAAATAATTACAAAGGGGTGAGTTTTAATTATTATTTTCATTCTTATATAATTTATGTCATTGTAAGTACATGCAACTTTATTTTTAATAATGGCCAGTTTTAACAACCAGCTTACATAATGCTTAAGTTTAACAATAGCTCTCACAGGCCAGTATAAACCAGCTCCAGCACACACCGCTTGTGCCTTCATATTCATATATATACTAAACCCTCAAGATATTTTCTACACACAGATCCAATCATCCACTTATTTATTTATGCCCCTGCACCTTCACTCATAAACATACACTCCACTAACGCCTTCACGTGTTTTCACCAGTACACATATTCACAACACTTGTATCTGTCCATCTTAACAAGTTGTTCATATATACCCTTGATATACATAACACACGTTGCTATTTACACACATTCACAAACTCACAATTCATAGAGGTCCTCAAACTCATAAACCAACCCCAACTAATGCCCAAGTTATGACACACACATTCATACAAACACAGCTAATCCCTACTTATAACATACTTATTCATACACACACCACTCCCATAGACCCTAAATCCCAACTTATCAAAACACACACCCACCTCCCATTCACAAACATTCCAAAAATTCTCAAACAGGTCAATGTACACATTATTAAATACACTCAAGCACTCACTTAACGCTAAAGGTGCATTCATTACACACATATTCACATACCCACAGTTTCCCTACACTCCCAATAATGAACACATACCTAACTTCCATTCACGATGTGCACATATGCCAACCTACCACATATATTATTCATATGGACTCGTGCATACAGATCCCCACATGTCACCTACACACACCACTCACACATTCTTCATATTCTTACACCCTCCTGCTCCCCCAACATCCCCACACAAACACACAGATTGAAACCTGGCATATCCTCCAAGGCAAGACTGCTGTTGGCTCTGAGAGCACTTTAAGAGCCGAGGCGGAGGCCAGGGCTGGCTGGGTGACCTCACACTGATATGTCAGGAAAGAGCAAGATAGCAACTTGGCCAGAGAGCCTATCGCCTCTGCAGAGCACAATCCATTAGCATCTCCTCTTTTGCCTTTTGATTTCTGATTCACTGAACTTCAGATCCATTACCTCTCTGCCAATGGGAGAGATGAGGCACGCTGGGCTGTGACGCAGTCTGGCAGAGAAGACCAAGGAAGTTGTTGGTCTGGTACCATTGAAAATGAAGCCTGAGTCTGACAAAATTCTCACATGAAGGAAAGACCACGGCTCATTGGCTCCACAAGTTGGAGGTTTGGGCAGGTGTATAAGGCATCAGGAGTGTGTAACACGCAAGGAGTGTTTGCTTCCGTTCCAAAATAACTGGACCTTGGGTCCTGAGACGACACAAAGAGGAGCGGGGAGAGAAGTGTGTGCTGGAATCTATGGGGGGGCTCTCTGAGTGGGCCTGGTAGGGGGTTCAGGGAGCCTGTGGTCACAGATAAGCTGGGCAGTATGGTCAGAAAGTCACAGGAGGCCTCCAACTTAAGTATCAGCCCCTAACGGGCCAACCCCTTGCGGTGCAAGTGAGCAACTCACAACTCACATGTGAGAACCCTCGATGGCAGGTCTCTGAGATGGGGCTGGAATCAGGGTCTCTGGCTTTCATCTGGGGGCTTCTCCACCTCAGAGCAGATACTCAGTGAGTATTAATACTTGCCAAATTGAGTTGAGGCCCTGGGAGGCCGTATAATTAGTCCCTCCTCCAGGGAGTCCAGAGCACAGAGCGATTCTGACTCAAATCCTCATGGCCCTGAGGCAGGCGGGGTTGGCCCTGGGAGTCCTGGCTCATCCAGCCGGGGGCCCCGCGTCAGCCTCTAGTTCCATCTGGTTCCGTTCCTGTAGCAGCACGGCCTGACTCGTCAAACCTGGGGCCCCTTCAGGGGGCAGCGGGATGGGGAAAGAGATTGGCTTTGAGCACTTGGCTGAGTTACAGGTGAGCTGAGTAACTCTGGACAATCCCCAACCTCTCTGAGCCTCAGGCATCTCAGTAAAAACCTAAGTATTTGTTCCAAGTGACCTTTAAGGTTTCTTCTGGCTCTAAGATTTTGGGATACTTATTACTGAGTGAGGCAGTGAAGTGCCCAGCACGGGGCCTGACCCAGTGTAAAGCCTCATAAATAGTGGCTCTTGGGCTTCCCTGGTGGCGCAGTGGTTGAGAATCTGCCTGCCAATGCAGGGGACATGGGTTCGAGCCCTGGTCTGGGAAGATCCCACATGCCGCGGAGCAACTAGGCCCGTGAACCACAACTACTGAGCCTGCGCGTCTGGAGCCTGTGCTCCGCAACAAGAGAGGCCGTGATAGTGAGAGGCCCGCGCACCGCGATGAAGAGTGGCCCCCGCTCCCCGCAACTAGAGAAAGCCCTTGCACAGAAACGAAGACCCAACACGGCCATAAATAAATAAATAAATAAATAAATAAATTCATAAAAAAAAAATAGTGGCTCTTATTATGTTTTCTGAATTGAATGAAGCACTGGTAGGGGTTAGGATGAGAGATATGTAAAAAGCATGACGTATAGTCCCTGCCCTCATGTTGCTTACAGTCTAAACTGAGCCCAGGTCACCAGGCAGAGGCA
Source organism: Eschrichtius robustus (assembly GCF_028021215.1). Taxonomy (NCBI): domain Eukaryota; kingdom Metazoa; phylum Chordata; class Mammalia; order Artiodactyla; family Eschrichtiidae; genus Eschrichtius; species Eschrichtius robustus. The sequence continues at coordinate 17,679,342 of NC_090834.1, read as the reverse complement.
CATGGGTAAAAGATGAGACCCAAGGTCTGCCTCCAAGCTACTGTGTGGCCCAAGAACAGTACCAAACTGATACCACTGGGTGGCTCAGGAAACAGGCTCAGAGTTCAGAGGAGGGCGGGCAGACTGGAGTAACCCAGCAAGTCTCCCTGGGCAGGAGGACTGAGCCAGGTGTTCTGGATGGGTGAAAACTATGTAACAAGCAGGACCCTATGGGGCCTTCCCAGAACAGACCCTTCCGCCATATCCTCTGCTTTAGCTCCTCTCTGGAATACCCAGATAATAGTACCTGATGCACATTTCCTGAGTTGTTTTACAGATGCGAAAACCTCCACCAAGTGGAAGACATTAACTACTTGATGACCATGAGCACGTAGTCCCCAGGCCTCCTGGCTCCTAAGTATTGATCATGTTAACCCACGTGACACCACCCTGTTACCTCACTATCAACCAATCAGAGAATTGTGCACGAGCTGATCACATACCCTGGGAGGCCCCTCCCTCATCTTGCCTTTAAAAATGCTTTCCTGAAACCCATCGGAGAGTTCAAGTGTTTTGAGCACTAGCTGCCCTGGATTCCTTGCTTGGTGCGCTGAAATAAACACCGTCCTTTCCTTCACCATAACCCAGTGTCGACAGATTGGCTTTGCTGCACACAGGCAACACCGGCAACCCAAGTTTGGGTCAGTGAAAACAAGACACACCAAGAAAAGAGCTTTGTGGCCTCAGCAAACTGTCCTCCCAGGGCCCGTGGAAAGACTGAGGTCCTGAAACAGGGAGAGAGGCCAATCTATATTCTTCATTTATTGAATTGCTTACACAACCAGCCTTTATGAAGCACTTACTTTCTGACAAGCACTGCTATTAAATGCTGGGGAGGTGGGGTATAAAAATAAGAGTGACAAAGTTCCTGTCCTCAAGGGGATTTGCTTTCCTAGAAAAGTCAGACTCATAAACAGGTGCTTTCAGAAGTAGAGGAGGGCTCAGGGAAGCAAGTGTAAGTGTGACAGAAAAGGGAAGGAACCACTCTGTAGCTTACCCGGGTGGGGATTCAAGCAGCGGTAGGTTTGGTGAGGGAATAACAATGGTAACAAACCTTTATGAAGTGTTTGCTATGTGCCCTAAGCAGTCTACATATATTACCCCATGTAGTATGCATGCCTGCCCTATAAGGCAGGTACTCTTCTTATATACAGAGGAGGAAATTTTTGAAGCAGGACTGGGGAAAATTGGCAACTGGGAAGCTCAAAGTTAGAGCTGGCACTGTGGGGCTGAAATTTCAAACAGTACCATCCAGATGTCTCTGCCCCTGTCCACTTTCCCCTCTGCTGCTGAGTTTCCGAGATCCAGCATCTCCGACCCCGCCACCGCCCGCCCCTTGGCAAGAGGCGGGGCCCCTGCCCGGGTCAGTGCCATCCATGGGTGAGTCTGCCTTTCCGCATCCAGGACGCACTCGGGTCGCACAGGGCCTGCCGAAGGCCCACTCGCTCCACACATAATGGGGATTAGAATTCATTAATGCACTACAAATTAAAGTGTTAATAACGGCTGCGGACTTGGAATGAGAGCCAGGGAAGGGAATCCGGCACGGGCCGCCCCTCCCGCGTCCCCACCCAGCGGCATTGTTCCAGCGCCGGCAATCCTGCGCTCTTTAATATGCTGTGACAGCCGCTGAAGTGACCCCAGACAATAAACAGGGCCTCCTAGTTAAGTATTAATCTACCAAAAGAATGACCTTCATCCACTAAAGAAGGGATGTTTTTAAAAACCTCACGAGTGGAGGAGGGCTCATTTGCTCGCTCATTTAGCATATTAAAAGGGTATTATTGCTACAAACAAGAAATCTAAATGAGGCCTGGACAGGAGCTGCGGATAACACTCCTGATTAAAGGTGCAGGGTAAGGATGAACACGGGAGGCTGAGTTCGTTATTGTTCACCAACATGGCAGGACCTGGCTGCTGGGAGGGTAAGAGCTGTGAGCCAAGGCCGGGACCGCAGACGCCGTCCAGGAAGAGGAGAAGGGCCAGCGTCCGGGGCGCTGCCCACCCCGCCCTGCAGGGTGGGGGCCGGGGGGAGGGGTGTTAGCGGCGACCTCAAAGGAAAGACCCCAGTGAGGTCGCCTCGGGCGATTCCCTGGAGCGACCACAGCCTCCGTTGGCATCTCTCTTCCTGCCTTTGCCGGTCAGCACTGTGGACAGTTCCTTTCCCGAGAGCCCCTGTAGTTCTCCCATGGTTGATCTCATGCTTAGTCACGGGGAAAGAGTCCAGCAGGGAGAGAGGACAGAGAAGAGAGGGGGGTGATTCATCTCTCTCGGACCCAGGATAAGGGCACCGCCTGAGATGTCACAGGAGAAGCTGGGCTGAGGAACAAGGTGTCTCCCCTTTTAGCCTGTGGCAGTCGGTCTGGGGAAGATGGAGCCTGGGCAAAGCTCTGGAGCAGAGGGAGAAGAGAAGTATAATCGAAGGAAAGAAACAAAAAGATACAAATGTAACACTCACGTTCAACAAATATAGGGGGAAGGGAGCTCTGCCACTTACCTGGTACTCCATTAGGTTACATGGGGGACTGACAGGTGACTAGATATAGTCACGTAGATCCAGCCCTAGGGATTTACCATCAATGGAGGGAGATGGGAATGACTCACATTGATGAATAATAATAATTGTGGTGAAATTACAGAATTAATTGAATACAGGATTGAATTGAATTAATGTAGAATTACAGAAATAAAAGGGGAATTTTATTATCCTAAGAGCTAACAGTGCTGGCACTTTCTTCTCTGGACTATGTTGTCTTTGAGTACAGGAGCTGTGTTTGCTTATCTCTGTGTCTCTGTCACTGAGTAGAGTTCTTGACACACACTAGATGCTGTGACAGAGACAACGCTATTTGTTCTCCACACAGCTTCCTCTTCCTGGGCTGAAATGGAGGAACATTTCTCATCCTCCCTTGGAGTGAAATTGGAAGCATATGATTAAATTTTGGCAAATGGAAACACAGGAGTAGGAATGATGTGTCACTTCTGGTCCAAGACATGGAAGAGACAATTTACCTCACCATTTCTCTCTTCCTCTGCCTGAGCAAACTTGGCCAGTAAGTGATGAAAGGAGGCATCAAAAATTGGAGGGAGCCTGGATCCCTGAGTCACTGGAAGGGGAAGGACCCTGACCCCTGTACATCAGATTCTTCAGATTTCTGTTGTGTTGCACCACTGAGATTTAGGGGCTTATCTATTGAGGCATAAAAATTATTTATCCTGATTAATAAGTGAAGTGCTTAATAAATATTTGTTGAATTAATAAACGAATATTCTCCTTTAATTCTCACAATAACTTTAACATAGATACAGTTATTTCCATTTGACAGAGAAGGAAAGAGATTCAGAGTTAAGAAGTAACAGAGCCGGAAGCTAAATTTATGTCTTCAAATTCCATGCTCTTCTTACTACACCTGGCTGCCTTTCAAGAATATGGTCTGATGTATATTTTATGTGAAATTTACCAAAAGTTACCTCAGTGTAATAGAGGTTAGGGACTTTCCAAATGAGAGGGTCCCCTGGTCATCGTTGCTCTCAGTACAGTGTTGCTATCTTGGATGCCATTAAGGTTTTCTGAATTGGAGCACTTCAATAAAGAACTTCAGCCACATGTTTTCTCTCCTTGGGGGAGGGGGATTTTTATCCTTCCATTTCCCTGCTCAGGAAAGAAAGATCTCCTTCTCACAAGCAGATGGTCAAGATCACTCTCCCTGTAGAGACTGACCCGTGTTGACTTTTGCAACTCAGTTCTAAATAGATTTGTCAACCAAGCAACAGTTTTTGAACCTCTGGAGCCTGGCCTGCCTGAACTTAGGAAGCATGAAAATAGCTGAAGACAAATACTAACAAGTTGACTCACACTGTGAATCTTATCCTCTACTTTTCCATAGCCACAAAGAAGGCAGACGGTAGTGTGAGGAGGGAGAAGACCTCCACCCCAAGCCAAGAGGGAAGGTGCTCAGGATATAGCAGGAAAGGGAGGTGTCTGCAGGACTGGAAATAAGTGAAACTTCTGAGAGGAAAACTAATAAGAATCAATCACAATAGATAAGATTAGTTATCTGTAGAGAAATCCAGAAGGCAAGATTGGATTGTCCTCTGTCCCCATTCAGTGTCTCTCTCCCTGGCTCCCGGAGAGATCTGGGTATTCGGTTCAGCAGGACGAATAAACTTTTATTGAGTAAAGACTATGTGTCAAGCATGGTGCCAGATGCTGGGGACACAGATATGAGTAAGAAGGATCAATAACCCTCACACCCAGGCTGAATATCAAATGAAGCACGCTGCAATCCTGGGAAACAGCTACTTGCCCCCCGGGCTGCTGCTAAATCTCATGGCGCCTTGGTACAATGCAGAGTTGCTCAGTGGCTCCCTTAGTGGCCAAATTCCCCTGCCCTAAAAGTCCTTTCTCTTCTTCACTCTCCATCCTTCCCTTTGGGATCCGTGTTCCCTTGGGATCTGCAGCTATCTGAAACTCAAAACCACACAGTCCTAGACATTAGAGATGGACAAATCCAAAGAGATTGTTGTCATCCCGATTTCCCATCTTAAAGATGAAGAAACTGAGATGCAGAAAGTGAGAAATGACCTAACAGAGGTGACTCTTTCCTGGAAGAACCAATATGGTGACTCATGTGTGTTAACATTTAAGCCAAAAAATGTATTAAAGCGGTTTAGTAAATTAATCAATGATGGACGGGTAGAGGTGGGGGTGGGGAGGAAAGTTGATTGCTCAGCTTAGGTGAGTTCAGTATATGTTATTTGGGTCCCCTCCCTGACTTGTGTCCATCCTCCTTTCCACTCCCTTCCCTTGATTCCAGGTCCCCTCTAACTCTCACTTCTAAAGCAATTTGAATTCAAAGACCGTAGGGAAATTGGAGCTTGGGAGAACTCCCTTGGCTGAGAAATTAGTCAGTCTAATTACCCTCTCATACTGTATTTATCTCAATGGAAAGGGCTGCCAATGGTCTGTCAATGACAGACAAGGTGAGTGTGAAGTAGCGGCAAGTGGTTGGGTCTTAATTGTGTGAGCTGCCTTAGGGACATGTCATTCTGTCCTGGAGCTGTAAGACTGGGTCATCTCCATCCTGACACCCTTGGCTCAGTCCCCTTGCTATTCTGCATTCCCATGGCAGACAACTGGGTGACAACTCACTCATAGCCATTCCCTGGGGGTTCCAGCCAGGCTCAGTGGCTACGTGCTCCAGGATGCCTTCCCTGACCCCCTCTCCAGTCCCCATGACCCCAACATGTGCACACCTCCCTCACAGCACTCACCACGTGGCACTGCCACTCCGTTCCTGTGTTTTCTCCCCCACCAGCCTGAAAGCTTTCTTGAGAAAGAGCCCAGGTCATCCTGGTCTTCATGTCTCTGGCACTAGCACAGGTCCAATGCACAGTAGTTACCTCATACATGTGTTGACGTCAAAGTCAAATGCAAGTCAATTCCCAGTTTCTAGAGTCTTACCCTTGTTCTGATGCTTCACCTGGCTCTGCCCTGTGAGGCTAGAGTAGGTGCTACTGGAAAGCCAGGTCTGTCCAGATATTGTGCCTAGGGCTTCACATACAACATCACAACCCTGAGGGGCAGGCTTTATGATCTCATCTTCATTTGAAGAAACCGAGGTTCAGAGGAGTGAAGTGACTGGTCTAAGGTGTCACAGCTGGTCAGTACAGAAGCTAGACTGGAGCACTGGTCTATCTGACTCCACAGCCTGTGCACCTCCATAGACCACACCCTGACTCTGATGGCCCAGCTCACAGCACCTACAGTTTGAGACTGTCAACACGATCTGTGGCCTCAGCCTCACTCACTCATTTTCTGTGATGCCATAACGTCACATACCGCCTAGACTGGACTTAACAACTCCATTTCCCTGGGACATCTGCCTCTGCATATGGTCCCTGCTGTTTTAAAAGCACCCCCATCAGATGAGCCTGAGCATCACGGCTCAAACTGCCCGCAGCTGCTCTGCAGGATTTCACATGGACCTTCTCTTAGATTCTGGCCCTTGGTTCCTCCTGAACTCTCTTGGCTTAAACACAATAATGATCCACAAAGAAGAGAGCTGCCTGCAATAAGCACCCAGGACAAAAATTCCCTGCCATTATCTCCAGAGATCAAAGAGAAGATCTTACCTCTGTTATTCTAGAAGATCTTAGGCTTGGATCTGTTTTTCGTATCTTCCCATCAAATTCCCTGATACTTGATTTATCTACTTCCTGCTGACCACTTCATTAATGTATTTATGCTTTCATCTTTAAAATATATATAGAATTAAGACTCATGTTAAGTTTGGAGTCATCCGGAAGTTATCTCTGCTCACACTTTTTTCAGGCACCAGGCAGCCTTATCCATTCCCTTTGGAATCTCAAAATTCAGCTCACACACACACACACACACACACACACACACACAAACTGAGAATAGAGATAGAGCAAAAAGGAGCAGGGTTAGGGAGGGGAGGAGGAGAGAGGCTGGGCAGAAGAGAGGCTGGGCAGAAGAGAGGAGAGGACGGAGATCCTGGGTGGAGCTACAGATTGAAGGAATCCCAAGGTAGAGGCTAGAACAAGGGTCGAAGTGGTGGGAATGAGAGGAAGTCTCCTTGGGGTCCTTCTGGCACTGGAGAAATACACAAAGAACCAGGGGCTAGAAAAAAAAAAAAAAAAAAAGAACCAGGGGCTGCAACTGCAGAGGATGTGAGGTCATGAATTTTGCCTGGTGAGTGTTTGGTTTCCCAGGCTGAGAATTCTATTCTGCTCGCAAGAAAGAATGAAGACTGTGTCCCTGAGAACACCTTCAATTCAGGATTGGGGTGCCAGGAAGATAGGGGTCCAAGGGAGATGGAGAAAACCTTAGTCCGTTTGGAACGGAATTCCAAGAGGTTTTAAATATAGAGTGATGATATTCAAAGAAAGATAAGAAACTCAGAAAGAACCTGAATACTGGAAGTAGCTCTATTGCAAATATCCACATTTTGCTAACAGACAGGACTGTTCCAGATGCCAAAAAAGAAGCAGTCTGCACAGGTGATGGATTTTTGCCACGGATATGGGAATCTGTGTCACAATTAACCTCTTGATGAGAGATTACTCTCAAGTAAGTTTTAGTTGACAGCTGGTAAAACCTGGACAACTGGCCAGGATTGCCTGACAACTGGAGAAGATGAAGCCGTTCATCCTTTCTCTTCTGACTCCTATTTGATCTTTCCCCCTCCTTCTTGCCAAATACCTTTAGCCTCCAAATACTCATTTCCAATGTCCTTCTAGAAAACTTTCCCTGATCTCTTTCCTCCTCCCCCCACCTTCTGTTTGGGTTGAGAACCTCTCCTCTGGGCTATCACAGCACAGTGTGCTGTGATTTTAAAAACTGCACTTAGCACATTGCGTTATAACCTCTCTCCTCCTCCACCAGACTGCAAGTTCCTTAAGGGAAGGAGCTCTGTTTTACTCCATACTTTGCTTTAGTTTCTAGTATGGTGCCTGTTACATCATAGATGTCAGATAAATATTTGTGAATGAATGGATAAATGAATGATCACAGAATTATGAATCTGGTCTAGTATTTCTCCACTTTTTTGTGTTTCAATATAGGGGCCTGGGAATGGCCTAGACATATTTTAAGAAATTAAATTATTCAAAAGAGCACTAAAGCAGTCAGCAAAAATCTATTTTGCAGTCACCACTCTAGTACAAACATGTCTCGCCATCTTTATACAAGTGTCCAAAGCCATTGCATTGCTCACTGTTTGACTAGAAACACTTGCTATTAAGACTGCTCTCCCTGGAGGGGCAGGGGTCGCACACATCCCAGTAAACACATGCTCTTCCTTTGGGGCCAGGTTAACTTCACATGGCACCTCGTACTTGGACCTGTTATTCACAGGAAGTCATGCCACCCTCTACACCGTGTAACAAACCGGTGCTGTTCAACATCACATCTGCAGGTGTCACATTAGTATTGAAAGAGACATTGATAAAGCTCCCTGAGGGAAGGAACCACCCATCTCATGGGTCCCCAGAGGATACACAGGCAAGGATGGAAAAAGCAGCCCTGTGATGCAGCAGCCAAGGCGTTCCCAAAATTCTGCGATGATGTCCCTTGGGGCAAAAAAGGCAGCAACGTTCTGGCTTGAATTCATTGAATTAACAAAAAGATAGACACAATATAGAACTCTTGCAAATAATCTTTCTAATTTCTGGTGAAGAACAAAAGGAAATTGTAGGGCTACTGTGTAAATTCCCCACTACTACCCTTCTTAGAACCAAGGAGTAATTGTTTCAGGGAAGAAGTTAAGATGTTGTGAAGCTCTACATGCTTGCTCTATGGCTCTTAGTGCTGGAAATGCATTTTGTCTGGGTGGCAGGTTCAGTGAGGTGGGGAAGGAGGCAGTGTGGGATCCAGGGAGAGAGAAACATGGAGCTGGATATTTAGATCAGGCTATACCTTAAATAATAAGGATAAAGTGGTTTTTAATGTTTCCAGCCAGGCCTCCCAAAACAGGAGAGCAAAGGAGCGTTAAGGGCAACATCCATACCTAAGAAAGAGCCACAGGCTTTCGAAATGTTGATCATGACGGAGACTGCAGGGCAAGCTCATGAATGCTACATCTGAGGCACTGCCTGCATCTCTCGTGGCCAGCATGTTGAAACCCAACATCTGGGAACAGCCTACAGAAGACTTTACTTCCAGCTACTTGCATCAGGGAGGGAAGATGGTAGTGGAGTGTGCCATGGACGCACTGCATTAGATTCACATAAGTAGTTGTTGGAAAGGTAGATTCTAGACGCCACCTCACAGCTACTAGAGAATCTCTGAGGTTGGGGTCTGGAAATCTGCATTTAACTAGCTCCCCAGGAGATGCTTATGCACACTGAAATTTGATATTCAATGGTTTAGTACTTAGGAGAACACATTTTGGGGTAGGAGAGACTGAAGCTTTACACCCATTGACTGCATGACTTTGGGAATTTACTTAACCTCCCGGTCCTCAGTTTCCCACCTATAAAATAAGAATAATAGTAACATCAATGTTCAGGGCCGTTGCACAGATTCAAGGAAATATTGAATGTAAAGTGTTTAGCATAGAGCCTGATACATGGTAATATGTGGAAACAATTATTATATAACAATTACTGTAGTCTTTTTTGGGTAAACAAAATGAATGCACATGAAATAATTACAGACAGCTAATAACCAGGTGACCTGATGTGCCCAGAGCCATCATGAAGGAAAACCTTTTCCCTTGAAATACGCCTCATTTATTCTCATGAAGAAGGCACACTACATCTTTTGCTGTTTCTCCAGTTGGGGTGACTGGCTTGTTGCTACAACTTTCATGTGATTCCTCTAGGGAGGAATCTTTGGTCGGGGGACTGCAAGTATCTACTTTGGAACCCAACTGGCTGGAGTTGAATGTCTGTGCCCTCACTTACTAGCTATGAAGATAATAACAGTCCTACTTCACATGACGATGAGATGACATAGCCCATGTAAAGTGCTTAGTTCAGTACCTGGCACATAGTAAGTGCTTATTAAAAGTAACTGTTTTTAATGGTATAGGGGCTTTCAAAGCAAACCAATCATTCCCAGGGGGACATGCATTCATACACTCACTCAGCAGATGAATTCTGAGTTCCTACAATGTGTCTGGGGTGGTTCTTGTTTCCGTGAGCAGTGCAAAGAAAGACTATTCTTTTTCTTCTAAAACAAGACTCTTTGGCTTCAAATAGCAACCATGTATTTATTCCGTGATTCTATGGGTGGGCTGTTTGGATTGGGCTCAGCTGGGTGACTCTTCTGGTCTTGGATGCGTTCATTCATGTATCTACTGTCAGATGCTGCTCTGCTAGGCAGTTCTGTTTCTAGAGGTTAGATGGGTGTTGACCAGGACATGAGAGGTATCTTGGCAACATGGTCTTTAACCTTTTGGCAGGTAGGCCTGGGATTATTCACAGCACCACTTGGCAGAGTTCCCCGAGAACTAGTGGAAATGTGCAAATTTTCCTGAGGCCTGGGCTCCGAATAGGCACATTGTCACTTTTGCTGCATTCTATTAGCCAAAGCAAGTCACAGGGTCAGTCCAAAATTAAAGGGCAGCAAAATAGACTCTACCTTTAAATGGGAATAGCTGCAAAGACACATTGCAAGGGGATGGATACAGGAAGGGGTACTGAAGTCAGTACCCCTAAGGGGATAGCTTGCCCTTACTGATGCTATAGGAGTAAAAAGCCAGTCTTGGGAATCAGGGAAGGCCTCCCTAAGGAAGGACATTTTCAAAGTTGAGATTTGAAGGATAAAGAGGGGTTAGCTAAGTGGAGAGCATTCCGGTCAGAGAGAACTGTCTGTGTAAACTCTGGACATTGGAAGGATCCTAGGATATTCCTGGAAGAGAAATAATGAGTCAGGTGGGAGAAAGGTTGGGCTGAGGGAGGAGTGGGGAGCTGGTGCTGCAGGGCTAGGCAGGCATCACAATTGAGGGCCTTGTGAACCTTGATAAGGAATTTGGACATTATCCTAAGAGCAATGGGAAGTCATTAAAGAGTTTTAAGCTGGGGAGAGGAATGATGAGCATTGTGCTTCTGAAAGATCGCTTGGACTGCGGTATGGAGAATGGATTAAGGGAGATGAAGAGAAAGCAGGAATAATAAAGTCCTATTTTAAATTTGCAAATACCTCTGGCAAGATTAGAGGGTTGTCAGCTACTTACATTTTAAGGGCAGGATGCAGGACAGAGATTCTCCCCCTGACTCTGAGCCGTAGGAGGAGGGAGTACCCAGCCTCCTAGCAATGTGTAACTCCCACCCATATCTTATGCAGGAAGAAGAATAGAAAGTTCAAAGATGAAGCTTTTTTTTTTACCTTTCTATTAGCCGAACTAATCATTTGCCTTTAAGTAAGACATTTCATTTTGATTAAAGTAATAACCATGAATAAGTAAAAAGAAATTAATTTCCAGAAGGACATTCAAATCTAAAGGGTTTCATTTCCTGTCGGGACTGAGGTTAATCCAACTCTTGCCTCTGCTGACATCTAATGGGAGTGACCATTTATTGAGCTCCCACTATGTCCCTGGCAATTTACACAGTTTATCTTGCATGGTGCTTAGGATGACCTCCTTAGGGAGATGCAATTACACCATCTTACAGATGAGACTAAAAGAAAGTATGCCACATGTCCAAGGTGACACCTGGATGAGGGCAGAGCTGGAGTGTGAAGCAATTCCTCTGATTCTAACATCCATGGTAGCTCACCATCACTCCCTGAATCTTGCAATGTGCCAGGCACGGGGTTAAGTCCTTGGTTTGCTTTATCTTGTTTCATCCTCTCAACAACCCTTTGAGGTAGGGCTATTATCTTCTCCACTCTACAGATGAGGAAAATGAAGTTCAGCAAAGTCACCTGGCTTGTTCAAGGCCACAGAGTCAGGTCTAACATCAGAAGGTGTGTTTTTAACCTAACACACTGCTTCCCATGTTCTTCTAATATGTATACCATATGGTCATGGAAATGTTGGATTCTCTTAAATTAACATTCCCTTATCCTTCCTAATTGCCCTGTAAACAAAGCTTTGCATGATTGATAGGGTGAGTCCCCCCACATCTCCCTCCTCATCTCCCACATCAGCTATAAGCTCCTGGATGGCAGGGTCTGTGTCTTAAGACCACCCTCCATCCTCTCCAGTACCTAGCTGTGCAGACGCAGCCCAGAATTGTACCCGATCTGGGCTGGTTCTCCCCAGGTGTGGTGCCATCTTTACTCACACATGTGGAAATGCTCGCAAGCTGAGTTTTTTGAGTGAGTCCTACTAACAAGCTGGTCAGGCAGGCAGCCTGCCCCTCCAGCTGCATCTGCACAGGGATGGATCAATGCCAAGCCAGTCCCACCCCTTCCTCCCCCCAGCGCCGAGGTGCCTTGGGGAGCTGGGGGCTGCCCTTGGACACCTCTGTTCCTCCATGTCGTCAGTCACCAGCCTGAGAGAGGCCAGGCTCCAGCTCCTCAGGCAACAACATTGAGAGGAATAATGAGTTGCTTTGGGGAAGGCAAGAATTTTCTGATTGGAAGACATATGGGGTTGTCACAGTGACAGATGGACCCCAAAGCCCCTTCCCTACTACACTGTCCCAATGACCTCTACTCTCACCCCCAGGTCTGTCTGTCCCTTGATGCTGATTGGGGATGGCTGGGTAGTCAGAGAGAGGAGCAGGAGACCATGAAACCACTGAAAAAAGGGATAAACCATAACGTTCTTGAGGGACGTTATTTGAGTGTTAGCTTTATAACTCACATCGACAAGCCCCTTGGACCCACTTCATTTATCTGCATCATGAGAGAGTTAGACTTTGACATTCAGGAATGCAGTTTCCGTCATCCATAAATTGTGGACAGTGAAAATACCTATAATTTTAGGCATGGTGGAGAGAGTCCCAGCCTTGAAGTCAGAAGACTTGGGTGAAAACCAAGTTTTAGTTACTTGACCTCTCTGAGCCTCCATTTACTCGCATATGAAGAGAAATAATAAATGCATTTCTCACAGGATTCTTGTGAGCATAAAATGAGGCACATGTATATGAAGTGCTTAACACAATATCTGGTTGAGGATAGACGTTCTGCCAGCATTTATCGATTTGGCGGTGAGTTTCAATGAGGCATTGCCGTTAAACTGAAAGACACCATGAAGAGTTGACTCTTCGCATCTGGTGCTAGTCTAAGGGTCATGCCAGTATTCGTGCTGGTATTGGGAGTGTTATCTCTTAGGTATCTTTCAACCTTTAAAGATGACGATCTCCAGACGGAAAGATTGGTTCTTAATAATCATCTGGCCTAACAGTCTGAAAGGTGGGGGGCTCTGTATCCCCAGCTCTGCTCTGTGTCTCCAACACTGTGCAGGAGACTGTGGATCTCTGTTCTGCCCAAGGCAGAAAGTGACTGACAAAGCGGCTGACAGGGACACTGGGAAAAACAGGGAAAGGAGGCAAGAATAATGCATCAAGGACAGGACAACTCGGTTTAGGGGGCAGAGAGAGGCAGGTCTGTTCTGCAGGTGCTAAGGAAGCTGTTGCCTCCAAAAATGGATCTGTGCACATGGATAACCCCAAGTCGAGGGTGAAGTCAGAGGGGCCAGAGCACAGCTGGGGTGAGCAGTGGTGGAGGCGAGGGCAAGCTCAGTGAGAGAAAAGGCAGAGGAGAAAGGGAAGGAAGACATAGCAGACGTTGAAGTAAAGAAGAAGGAGGAAGACCATCTTGTCCTTCCCTTCTTAAAACCCTAACCCTAACCCTAACCCCAACCTTCCAAGAACCCCTGGCCTGTATGGGCAAGTCCTAGCCCCTCAGCCCAGGCATCAGCCCTGGAGAGTAGGTGGGACCAGCTCTTGCCCTGTCTCCACACATCTGTGCTCCAGCCACGCTGGCCGGCCACCAACAAGTCACCAGGTGTTGCATCTCCACATCTTTGCCCTTGGGGTTTCCTCTGAGTGGAAGGCCTTTCAGCTCTTTCTTGTTTTAGAAAACCACCAGGCATCCTTCAAGTATCACCTCCTCTGGGAAGCTTTTCCTGAGTCCCTGAGGCAGAGTTAGTCTTTCCCTCCGCTGGACAGCTGTACCTCCCTCCCTCAATGGCACTCTTTCAGGACTATTTGTTTCCTTTCCTGCCTTCCATTCTATAGGGAGCTCCTTGAAGGTGGGATGTATTTCCTGTTCATCTTTGTATGTTGGTGCTTGAGTTGTGGGCCTGGAACACATTCATGGAATGTTCATGGAATGACAGGAGGTGGAAGGGAAAGAAGGCGAGGAGAAAGGGTGAAGACAAGAGGGAAAAGGAGCTCAAGGAGAGGAACAGGAAGAGGGAAAGAGAGAAGAGAGTTGAGGGAAGAAGAGCCTGCCATTGGAGAGCAGAGGGGGAAGGGGAAGGAAGGAAGGAAGGAAGGAAGAAAGCAAAGAAGGAAGGAAGGAAGGAAGGAAGGAAGGAAGGAAGGAAGGAAGGAAGGAAGGAAGGAAACCACAAAGGTGAAGTAGAAAAGAAAGTGAAGAGGATAAAGGGGAAGAAGAGTAGATAAAGAAACAGGGCTGGTGGTTGAAAGGGGACAGAGGGAAATGCATTCCAGAGAATCTCTGAGAATTTCTCAGCAACCAGTACCTGGTCCCTGGGGCCCGCTTTTTCCCATTCCTGCATCCTCACAAGGCATCGGGGTTAGGTCCTCGCTGAGCCCAGCCATATCGGGAGCATCTTTGACCTGGGATGACTGTTCAGAGGAAGTGTGGCTTCTTTACCACTCAAAAACAGGTGGGTCCTGTTGTGGGTTGATTTGTGTAGACACTTGTCACTTATAACATAAAGGACGGTCCTGCTCCTTCCTCCCTGTCATCACCTGCTGCAGCTAGCTCTCTTTGGATAGACCCCACTGGACAACTATTGGCTGGAGACTTTGTGGGGCAACTCAACCCCACCTAGATTTAACCGGACTCAGCTGGTCTTTCTCTCTTCCCTGGGTTGAATTCCACCGACTCCCAAAGTACCTCCTCTCACCCAATTTCAAGCAGACAATCAGCTGTACTGACGGTCAGTCCAGGCACAAAAGCCTCCAGGTAGGGTCATGGGTACATTGCAATGGGAATTATCCAGCAAGTTCTCTGGAGCTATTCCCTGATGAAGGCTGAGACATCTTCCCCACACCATACTCGCCCTGTGCTGAGCAATCAGAGGCTGGCTTCTCTGAGTGCAGGTATTACATGAATCAACATCACTTGTGGTCAAAGTAAATATCATTAGGGAAGGAAGAGCCTGGAGGTCTCCCTGCACCTTTATCTCTCAGCTTCCCAAGGGAGGCTGTTGGGGGCTAGACTAAAATAAGTGGCTCTTCAGTTAATTCCAAGACCCACTTAATTTGCATGATTCAGCCCCAGTCCCTTGCATCTTCCCCCTGATGCCCTCTCCCTTGCCAGCCTTCACCTTCACATGTAAAACCACCAGACTCCAGTGATCCTTGTTCTTTTCTACTCTTTTACGATGGAGGAGCAGTATACACTTATTTGGAGAGGGGTGTGAGGCATTGCTTTTAAGGTATTTTCCTTAACCACGCACAGTCCAGAAGTGTCCAGCGGGAGGGAGAGGTGAATAACGTGTGTGCAGAGAAGGCAGGGAAACTTAGAGTTCTACAGAGCTCCCTGTCTTTCTGGAAGACAAATAGAGGCAACTTTTTTTTCCTTTCTAGCAGGGACAATGGGATCTGTTGGTGGAGGGTATGGAGAATTTAAATCCACAGGGCTCATTTTAGCCTAGAGCCAAAACCTTCACCATCTACCCTAACCTTTCCTTCATCAGAAGTATAATGTTTCAACTTTCTTGCTTCTGCTTCTAAGCACTGAAATGGCCAATAGGTGAGTGTGAACAGAGGAGAAAAAACAAAAACAAGTCTCGAGTAACCCCTAATCCAAAGAGAATCATGATTCCTAATGAAAATTGGGAGTTAACCAATATACTGTTTTTCTTTTTTTTTTCCAGTAGGCTTGTAGCGTGAACCTAGTTGATTGGCCTTTTCCCTTTATTCTCTTTCTTAGAGAATAACCTTGTAAATTAGAGTGTTGGCTTGCCCAGTGATGGAGGATGGTCATCGTAATTCCCTAGTCTCGAGATGCCAAGATTCTCCTTGAATCTGCCCTCACTCTTAACTCTTTCTTGGAGACACTCCCCAGATACTACACCCCTCTGCCCATTCATTCATTTATTGATTATTTGCTGAGTAGTTGGGAGCAACAGAAGACCTAGAAAAGGGCCGTAGTGTTCCTGTCTTTCTGAAAGCATGGAGTACAGGGAGGTGAGGGGCACAAAATGAGGCTGAGAAGCCAATGGACTCAAATAATGGAGGCTCTTACAGGGCTGGCTAAGGAGTTTAGACTCTCGTTTTATGGACAATGAGGTGTTTCAGAAGATTTTGAAGCACAGGGATGGCACAATCAGTTTGCTTAACAGGAGATCACTCTGAGCTCAGTATGGAAGGTGGCCTGGAAGGGGTTGGCAAGACAGAAAGCAGGAAGACCAGTCAAGAGGAGGTTGGAATAGTGCAAGTAGAGAGGAGGAGAGCCTGCCGAGGGCAGAGGGGAACAGAGGGAGGGAGCAAGTCATGCGCATTTGACACACACATGACTTAAGAGACTTGGTCAAGCAAACAGAAAACCAACAAAACAATATACTACCCTGCCCCCAAAGCTGTATTTTATTCAGCTATTATTAATAACTGATTTGACGTTATCCATTCCATTTGACAACCCCTGTTTCCTGCAATTGTCTGGTCCTGGTAACAGTTTTATTGGAGCATAGGAGGCACATTATAAATACATTTTACATTGCACATTGTATTTTAAGCAAATTTGAGACGTCTCTGATTAGGTGCCATCCCAATGATAGCCTTGTTCAGACAGATAATTGTGTGCTGATTTTTATTTTATTTTATATTTTTCAGCTTTTTCTCTTCCCCTTGGCAAAGCTGCAATCTTGCATACACATGTCAGTGGATAAAAACCCTTGAAAATAACTCTTCAGAAGAAATCTAATTTACTTTTTAATCTGGTTCGGAAATATGCCAGAAAAATTTCTACCAACAAGCACTGCCATTTATTACCACTTATCACACACCCAAGCTGTGCTTGCGTTCCTGATGGGGCTAATGTAACAGGGAAGGAATCTTCTGATACATTATTTATTTGATACAATCCCACCAGATAAGATCTATGGGCAGGAGAGGACAAATTCTGACCTTATCCTCTGTCTAAGGGGAAGTAAGGGGTATTCCCTTTTGCTTGTTCGAGGAACCCTCTTCTCTCTATGCCCTTGGGAAAGTTCAGCTTCCCTTAGAGCTCCGAGACTATCACCCCTCAGAGGCCCTGCTTTGACTTTGCTTTCTTCCCGTGAGATCCACACTACCCACTCACACATTTGCTTGTGTTCGACCTTGAGATGATTTTCAAGGGTTTCATGCTTGTTCTGATCTGCTTCTTAGCGACAGAGACTAGAGTGGCATTTAGCATAGGCCTATCCAAGCTCAATTTGGGGTGGCTCCATGTTGGGGAAAGAATATTGGTATAGGTCAGCTGGTGGCCTTGGGCTGGTGACCTTGGGTCCTCATCTGTAAAATGAGGAGGGGTATCTCTATAACCCTGTCAAGCTTTCATGGTCCATGAAAGCTGTGAGGCTTTGGGAAGAATAGAGGACTTGGGTCAGAAGGCCTGGAGCAGGAGTTCTGGCTTTGCTGCTTCCTGGCTGGATGATCTTTGGCAAGTTGACATCGCTGAACCCCTATTTCTTGATTTGTCCACTGGGGTAACAGCTCATAGAGCCGTTACGATAATAATGAATATGAAAGATTTGCAAACAGCAAAGACATGTAAGTGTATAATTGTCATGAATCAATTCATTAATTAGTGAAAACACGTCATGAGATATTTGCAGAACCCACTCAGAAGGAAAACCTAGAGAGAAGTCAGGCTGGGAGTAACCAGTGGGGCTTCCTGTATGTCTGTCTCCAACCACAGGTGACAGATACCCCAGACTAGCTTTAGTCAAAAGGATACCCCTGCACTCTGCTGCTCAGTGCATGTTGGCTTACAGTCCTTAACAGATATTCCCAGAGTTCTCTAGAGCTCCCAGGATCTACAGAACTGGGATTTAGTCTCCACCTCACCCTGCTCATGTTTCCTAAAATGATAAAGGTGAAGGATCTTTGAACACTGGACAGAATTGGGTTGAAATCTTGGCTGTGCATGCACTGAAATCTACGTGAATGTACTTAACTTTTCTGAGCTTTAACCTTAACCCTAACCTTAACCTTAACCCCTCATCTATGAAATGAGGAAACTAGCACTAACCTCAAGGCGCTGTTGTGAGAAGTCAGTGGTATATGTGATGTAACCCTTTACAGGCTTCAGCGGTCCACCATCAGTGAACTAAATTCTAAGAGAGGTCCTCATCCTTTTAATATACGCTCACACTCTTGGTGCTTAAGACAATGTCTGCCATGTTGGAAGAATTGAATCAATTCTTGTCAAATGGATGGATGGATAAATGAACGAATGGATGAATGCCATACACAGTGGTCAGGGCCGCAAACAGAAGAAAATGTACATAATATTCTTGACCTAGAAAGATAGTCTTGAGTCTTAAATCAATTTTAGAAACTTTATCTCCTCTCAGATCTGCCTCCTACTTCTTCCAAGCATATCCCCGCTCCAGCTCCCTTTCCCCATCCTCTTGACTTCCAAAATGTTCCATCTCCCCCACCCTCACTCTCCAAGCTTTTCTCTTCTCAGCCAATGGATTGGCAGTGAGGTCTGACCACAAAACATTCTCCTTGTCTCCCTGCTTTTTGTGATCCCTTCTCAGAGCTATGCCTCCTGTGGGAAGAGTAAATATAGAAAAATGACAACATGTACATTAATGCTCGTTAGAATGTCATCATTATACTCCACAAAATGTCTGCTGAGAGGGTCCCTAAAGGACACTTAGAAATGAAGCAGCTGCTCCAGATTTGTTCCAGTTCACATCTCGAAGAAATGACATTGAGATAAATGCAGTAATCTCTGGCTGGAGGGAGGGGAGAGAGGAGGGCTTCTTTGGAGAAGGAGGAGATGGCTAAGAGGGAACCTACACTTTCCCCATGTGCTCAGGACAATGAGTGCAGTGGACAGAGAGCATGAGAACATCAGAGAGTGGGTCAGGCTCCAGAACTGGGTCCAGCGTGCCCAAACCCAGAGGCTCACAGTCTGGGTAGGGAGATGGTAGGCTAAGGAGCTCAGACCTCAATCTTAGATCAGTCTCTGAAAGAATCACCTGCTCTTCATCGGTAGTGAGACACAAGCTATGCTAGGAATGAGGAACACATTATTCTACTTACTTTTCTACCAGTAGTAACTGGACAAGAGTTGTTGAGAGAAGGGGAGGCAACGTGATATCCAAGTTTTGAATCTATTGACCAGTGGTACCAACTAATCTCCTTCTCTGCTCTGCTCATCCACTCAAGATATACCCACGTGCCCTACGTATACTCTTGTCCCCAACTAGTCAGTAGGTGATCCAGCATCAGAGTTCCCTTTATCCCACTGTCCTGAAAAAGCAGGCGACAAGGTTTGTAAAACCTTGCAGAGATCATGTTTTAATTTCATTTTTATTTTTGTCATGTAGAAAGACTATTTTGAGCCCTAGCTATAAAATCCCTATTCTAAGTTCAATTAATTCATACCAACTATGGTTTGTATAGCACTTTATGTTTACATAGTCTTTCCCATGTACGCATTACTATATCAGATTCTCATTACTATCCCATGAAACAATCAGGACAGGTGTTATTATCCCCATTTTACAGATTAGGGAACCAAGGAACAGACCTTTCAACTATATATATATATATATATATATATATATATATACACACACAAATATATACTTGCGATGTTAATATTCCTTGTAGAGGATGCTTTCAAAAAGCAACCCACACAAATAGATGTCAACACACAGAGAGCACAAGATCCAAGGCTCCTGCAAACTCAGTAAATCCTAATGTGTTCAACCGGCTGTAAATAACCCTGTCAGAGACTTTTAACGGCTCAGGATTAGAACTCTCCTTGCTTGATTGAAGTATAGCAGCCCCACCGAGCAAGAAAGAATGAGGTGAGCTCAGCCCCCTCTGCAGCTTGTCATCCTCAAGTCAGTTTACCAGCTTAATTCATCAGCCAAGGAAGTCATCATGGTCATGGGAAAGCATACAGGAACCACCTTTCAGAAAATAGGTATCTCAGCCCTGGTCTGCCACTCCCAGCACTGTAGCCAGTCTGCAGTCTCTCTGAGCCTCAGTATCCTCATCTGTAAAATGGGAGTCTAAGCCCTGCCATATACCAGGCTGCTCTGACCACTGGTTGTTATTCAGACCCTCATAGCCTCTCTGCTAAGTGACAGCCTTTACAACCTCACAGAATTTACCACTGCCTCATGGATAAATTCAAAAGTAACATCCTTGGCCTGATCGTATTTCCTGCAGTTCTTTCCCCAGCTCTTCAAATCTGGGTCCAAGGGTGAACATGCACATACACACACTTGCAAACATGCATGCACGCGCACACACACACACACACACACACACACACACACACACCCTGCCTATCACCCCATCCCTCCTCTTTCCCCAGGACTCAGAAGGTTGGACTTAAATTAATTATCTTTAGACCCTGCTGCCTTTTCCTATTATGGTCAAGCACTGATTGGTTTGATGGTTCCTTTAAAACTCTCCTTGTCATAATTTATAGAGTGTCCCTATGTACCAGGAAGGACGCAAAATTGTATTCTGGTCTCTGTCCTGGAAATCTTATGGTCTCATGAGCAGGCCAAAGCCTCTAACTTCCGTAAGCCTCAGCCTTCTCCTCTATAAAGTGGGGATAGTGGTAATGCTTTCAGTGTTGGTGTGAGGATGAAATGAGATAAGGACTGTAAAGCCCTTGGAACAATGCCTACACGTAGTAAACTCTCATTATTCTTGTTACTAATTGCAATGGGTATTATGGAGGAGGCATTCTACCAAAGCTATGGATAAGCGGTGCTATGGGAGATCTGAAAAGGATGCAGCTATAGTTGTGTTCAGTGGTCTTTAACTAAAGAATATTGGTGGGAGAAAGAAGCAATACACATGATTTTATGTCAGTGGAGAAGATGCTCTTATACTTTTACTGGATTTACCCAGGAGGTGAGGAGGAATCTACTCTGAGCCACAACCATCAACTCTGCAAATATACAACACTAGTTCCTGTAAGTGGGGAGAGGGGTGACGTTGTGTCTCCTTTCACAGATCAGTTCAACTGGAGAGGCTACATAAGGGTAGAGGAAGAAGGAAGGACACCTAGGTGGGGTGAACTGCACAGGCAAAGACATGTCTGTGGGAAGGAGCATGGTCTTTTTGCCTGGTCCTCTGCAGGGGGAAGAGCTCGTGGTATGTAGAGCAGGAAGTGAAGTTGGAAAAGTAGACTTGTGGACAGGAGATTTCTCAAAGTTCTGTTTGTGATTATCGGAAGATGAGGAAAGGTAGACAAGAGTCAAATTTTAATTGGGGTAAGCACTTTGATAACTATAGTCCTCAGACCAGAAATTATTTAATTTCTTATATTATTAAATTTGATTTTCACTAACCACTTAGGCCCCTGAACCTAAAGTGTGTGCAAACAAGTCATTGAGAAGTAAGCTCCAATTTTGAACTAGTCGTCTTAGAGGAAATGAACTCTGAGAATCAGGTCTCAAGTTGACATAGGGAGAAATGGAAAACATGAGAAGACTGAATCTGGTCACAGTCTGGGGCTGCTCCAAAACCCATCCCACATGTTCACATGATGCCTAAGCGCCACCATCTCTTCTCCACTTCTCCCTTGACAGTCATATGTGTTGCAGCCACATCTGTGCCAGGAAAGGGCACCCAGCTAGAGTATCTTGCCTTGAGAACAAGAATAGGAGATGAGGGGAGATGGGCAGCTCTACCCCAGTGTCCTCTTTTGACCAATGCACCTTATTAAGTAAGTTTATTTGCAGAGCTTAGTGATGAACATCTACTTCCGAGTAAGTAAGGAACTATTGTCTCAACCCCCTTTTTCTCTAGCTCCCCACGCTGGCCATCTGGAGTAGTCCAGGACGGATCATAGAGGGTCCTGAATGTTGGCTGAGTAGCTTGGACAAAGTTAAATAAACTGAGAGCCAGTTTACAGAATGGCATGCAGAAGGTGGAAGTGGTGGAGGTATATGTCAGGGGGACAGGGGTTCTTCTTTGCAGCAAAAGGTTTTTTGAGCCAGAACTAAGGGTCACAGGTATAAATGGGCTCTATGTAGACAGGCAGCAACAAAGGCAGGCTTTAGGTGAGTAACAAAGAAGCAGTTCTGCATTATAAGCCAGACTTTTAAGTCCTCCTCAGAGAGAAAGAAACGTTGATAAGAGCCCCTTCTTTTAACTCCGAGGGTTAGATAGAGCTGGCTCCTAATTCAGTCAATGTTTGTTGAATACACCATGTGCAGTGTGCAAAGACAAATAAGACATGGCATTACCTACACAATCCAGCAGGGGAAGTGGATGTGTGTACAACAACCAATCACCCATTGGGAAGAGTCCTATTTCAAAGGTATGTACAAAGGACACATAATTCTGCCTGAGACAACTAGGAAAAGGAAATGGTATTTAGGTTAGTTCTTGAAGAATTAGTAATTAATAGGCATTTGTAAAATGGGGAAGGGTCTGTGGACCCACTGTGTCTCCTTTCCATCAACATATGCATGTGTTCACAGTTCTCTTGTTGGGGAAGTTATATTTGGGATAAAAATGCAGCGCTTTCTCTTTTGAGGATTTGAGCCTCTCCTGCCATGTATCTGTAAGGCAAATGACCTGGACAGTGACCGAAGTTTCTGGAGGGAAAGAACCATGTCTTACTGTTTCTGATGAAGTGTGGCTTCCTGAGTGACAGGGGGAGTTCTCACTCATTTTTCTCAGAGTTCCATATTATCCTATGTCTCTTCTATGCTTGGAAGGAAGTTGTTGTGCGCATGCATGCATGTTTGCAAGTTTGAATTGATCCCTCTCTGGAAGCCCCCAAATTGATGCTTTTCTTTCCCTTTCTCTCTCTGTGGTCTTAGCGTCAGGAACCATGGACAAAACTTCTCCAACCTCCTTTGTGGCCTAGAGCTAATGCTTCTCCATCATTCTCTTGTTCACTCAACACGTATTTATTGAACACCAACCATATGCCTGGTCTGGGAGCTACGAAGACAACAGTGAACAAAACAAAATAAGGCCTTGCCCTTATGGACTTTACAGTCCAGTGGGAGAGTTAGACAGTAAATAATTAAGCCAATAAAGATATTAATATATTGTCAGGCAGTCGTAGGTTCTTAGGAAGAAAACAGTATAGTAGGAGGGTATTCAGAATGCTGGGCAGGGGGTTGTGAGGTCAGGGATGCCTCTCTGAGCAGCTGATATGAGAGCAGAGAAGAGAATGGAACAATGGGGCAGGGAATGTGAATGTCTGGTGAAAGGTATCCCAAGCCACCAAGATGGAAAGTGGGACTATCCTCGGGATCCCTGATGAACAGAAAGGAAGAGAGTGTGGCTGCAGTGGAGTAAGCAAGGGAAAGAGTGGTCATTAGTGAGGTCACTGGGACAAGGTCATTTAGGTCTTTTAGACTGTGTAAGGACTTTGGATTTTGTGCTAATTGAGGGGAGATGTTTTGGAGGGCTTTGAGCAGTGGAGGAACATGCCGTAATGGATGTCTTCATACTGTCATGCTAGCTGCTTTTTTCAGAATAGATGGAAGAGAAGCAAAAGAGGAGATTGGTTAGGAGGCTGGTGTAGTAGACCGAGCACGAGATGGTGGTGACTTGGACTTGAGAGTTAGTATGGAAGGTGGTGACGAGTGGACACAGAACATGGTTTGGTGGAAGAGTCAATGAGACTTATTTAAAGGATTGCATGTAAAGAATGGGAGAGGGGCTTCCCTGGTGGCACAGTGGTTGAGAATCTGCCTGCCAATGCAGGGGACAAGGGTTCGAGCCCTGGTCTGGGAAGATCCCACATGCCACGGAGCAACTAGGCCCGTGAGCCACAACTACTGAGCCTGCGCGTCTGGAGCCTGTGCTCCGCAACAAGAGAGGCGGCGATAGTGAGAGGCCCGCACACCACAATGAAGAGTGGCCCCCACTCGCCTCAACTAGAGAAAGCCCTCGCACAGAAACGAAGACCCAACACAGCTATAAATAAATAAATAAATAAATAAATAAATAAATAAATAAATAAAAAAGAATGGGAGAAAGATAAAAATCAAAGAAAACGACATGGTTTTTAGCCAAAGCAACTGAGTGAATGGTGGGGACACTTACTGAGATCCGAGGACTGTGGGGAGAAACAGCTTTTGGGGTGGAGTTGGTAAAAGCAGAGTTTGATTTGGGAAATTCCTATTAGGCATCCAAGAGGTAACATTGAGTGGGTCAAGGGGTTGTGGTCTAATGACTTCAAAAATTTGGGTGATTTTAGGGAGGAGGAAGAACAACTCTGGATACAGCACTGAGTACCAAGGAGAGCACATACCCCAGCCCCAAGAGGGTAGGGACGAATGGGAACAAAAAGAGCCACCACTGAGTGGATTTCACCGGGAGACAAAACCCTCAGGGAAGAGTTAGTTTCAGTTAGAGCAAGAAGGTGATGGAGCTGCTCAGACGTGAGATTGAAGATTCAGGGGATTTTATCAAAGATGGGGCACATTTCCATAGTGCTCCATGGAAGGCTTTGGAATTTGGGCATCAATGTAAGTGATGAGGTGAGAGGAAATCTGTGAGCCCCACAGGATCATGGATAAGGAAGATGCTTTAAGGCAGTCGGTTTCTTTACAATCCCTGGGACAGTGATGGCGGAACAACATAAGGAAAAAGCCCCTGAATGAGGACTCCAAGCAATCTCAAGTATCCACTTCTTCCAGGACACAAATCCTGGGCTTCTCAAGGTCATGCCAGCACTGACTTGATATGAAAAATTCTGCTATTAAGGGGTATATGCTGTTCTCACTAATCTGTTTTCCTGAATGCCCCAAGGTGGGTGGTCTCTCATTCCCAGGTTAGGGAAGGGAGTGTGGTCATCTCAAGTTCTACCCCAGGTCTTGAGGACAAAGGTTGAAAAAGAAAGCCACAAATCTAGAAGAGCTTACAAAAGAATTACAAGCCACGGGCACTTGCAGAGAAAGCTACCAATTCTGGGCACTGAAAGATGGAGCCCAACACATGGGTCAAATTGACAGTCAGTCTGTAGGGGTTTAGAGAAACAGGAAGTGCACTGGACATCCAGGGTGGCCAGGAAAGGCTCATGGAGAAGGTGGGCCTCAAGGGGGTCCCCGAGAATGAGAAGCATTTACTCGATCACCTTGGGCAATGGACAGGGAGGTCTCCTGGGTGGATTTGCATCTATCAGTTCAGTAGTGTGCCTCTGGCTGAGAAAGAACCATTTGCTCCTTACCACTATTTAATAATTCTAAATCAGGGGGTGATGGAAAATCAAGTCAAAGCTCATTTCAGAAGGATTTGGAAAGGGGGAGGCAGAAGGAAAACACATCAGAAAACAAATTCATCTTCTCGGCACAGAGACAAAGGACAGGGGCTTGGTCCAGAGCTACAAAGACTGATCCTTTCAAGGCTGAGCCAGTTTTTCAAGACATTCAAGTCAAGGAGTGATAAAAATCCCACTATTCACTGTTATATTAATGGCTTCTCCACTATATGCAGATAGGTAAAATCATCATATCTTTATTTGCATTTCTTTTTCTATTGCCTCCAGCTCACTGAATTTCTCCCTTATCTGCCAAGAAATGTCTACTTTCAAGGTATTCTTTCATTTCCTCATGCCATTGGCTGTCAAACGACTTAATAACTTGCCCATTATGGAAGTCAAATATGGTTTATTAAAAATGCATGTATCACTCAATAAGATGCCCTTTGGCAGTCTTCAGACCTTGACGACTCTGTCTCAAAGCTTGGGAACACAGAATGGTCTTGGCCGGCCAGCTGCACTGCCTTGCTTTGTAACACGCTCACTGCCCAGATTATGCTGAAGCAGCACAGAGCAGGAAGGTGGGAACTGTCCAAGGAGGAGGTGGAATTGGAACCACTTGACTGACTCGAGGAAGTGGGACCTAGGCCTGAAACCCCCAAGTGCCTGAGGACTTCCAAGTCATCCGGCCAGGTCTCAGGGAAGGAATATGGGAACGAGGATGGAGCTGGTACCCTGGGGTAGGTGGAGGGAGGGAGGGAGGGAGGGCGGCATCTCAGGAGGGAATGGCATCAAGACAGGAGTGGGCTGTGTCAATTCAGTGCACTGGGATGATGAATCATGCCTGGGATGGTTCATATAGCAAGTCTACATCGCTATTTACAGGAGCTAATGAGGCATCTGCAGTCACACGTTCAGAGTCTGAATGTTGTGGCGGAGGAGGAAGCAAGGAGCCTGAGCTAAAAACACGAAGGGAACTGGAGGTCACCTTTTCCATCACCTGCCATGGGGCCAGAAAGCACCCAAACCACTCCATCAGGATGTGTTGACCCTTCTCCCAAACTATCTCAAAGAAGCCCCTCAACCTCCTGGGCTGATGTACTCCAGCAGCTCGTGGATCTCCTAGTCAGAGCCCCATGGCTTCAACTAATCCTTCATTCTTTGTTTTTCTGTACATAGCAGAGATGAGACACATCTGTGCTGCCTCACCCCATACCCCATCCCTTCAACTACTTACAGACGCTACTCTGTCTCACCTTAGTCTCCTCTCCTAGACTCTAATTAATCCCCACATCTTCCACGACAGTGTCTCTCATTGCTGTCCTCTAGATGGTCGTTTTTGACTTTTCACATCTTGTTATTAAGTGGTGTAACATGTTCTACTCTGTCTGCCCAGGTCTGTAGAGACGGTGGAGACTCCTAGACGCTCTGCCTAAGAGAATGCAGACGCCACACCCAAGCAGACACTTGATGCTGCAGGAAGACCCAGAAGAGAGCCTGAGTGCCCACGGTAGGAAAGTATGGTTACTCAGCAGGGAGAGGGTCTGGGTTTCCTCTGGGGGAAAGAGGAAGCTGGGCTGTGGGTGTGGATAAGGGGACAATAGGGAGAGCATGAGAAAAAAATAATGAGAAAGAAAAAGGAAAGTGAGGGAACAGAGGGAGGGAGCTGGGTCATGAGACAGGACAAAGAGAAGGAGAGGAAAAAGCACTTGGGAGAAGGAGAGGTGCCAAGGAGAAGCCAGAGCAAGGTCAAGAGCCAGAGAGGGAGAGAGAGATGGGGGGCTAGAGAGAAAACTAGGAGGAGAAGGATAAGAAGTGTAAACCTTCAAAAAGGTGCACAGATCAGTGTCTGGGATGAGTGAGGGGAGGACGGTTTAGCCTGGTCTGCCCAGAGACACACGATGATCCTCTGTTGAGACCATTACCAGGGGAGCCACCTGCAGCCAAGCAGCTGGAAGTGCAATGCGCCGTGTCCTCTGCCTGGAACTCCCTCGTTACCTGGGATGGGGAGGTAGCCAGGTGCTGACATGGTGTGACTTGGGCTTGGAGGTTTCATGAGCATCTCCTGTAAGAAACCCCATGAGATGGAGGAAATGAGGATGCAGTGAAAGGGAACAGAGAGAGAGAAACAAAGGCAAGTGCTGAGAGAGAGAAAGAGAGAGAGAGAGAAAGAAATAGTACCAAGCCAAGACAGAAAAGAGCAGAACAGAGGGAGATGGCAGAGAGGCTGATAAGGAAGGGAAAGCGACAATACTGATTGGGAGATTGGGAGAGAAACTGAGAGAGATGTTGTGCAATTGAGAGGATAGTGAGAGAAAAGGAGGTTGAGGGAGAGGAAAGAGAAAAGAGCCAGGGCAAGGAGATAGACAGCGTGGAATTGGAGCAGGAGAAAATGGAATGGGTCCTAATTTTGAACCTTTGCCAACATCTGAACTTGCTATTCTGCTATCAGTTTTTCATCCGTCACTAAGACAAGCTGAAAGAGCTAAGCTTCAGGTTTTGTTGATGATGGAATGTTCCATTCTGATCTGTACCAAGGGTAACTCCTCTGGATTTCTAAATGAACCCCATGCAGTTAGAGAAAGAGAGTGAGGGAAGGGGGTTGGGGGCAGGGAAGATGCTTACCGCACCACTAAGGGTGGAAAATAGAGTCATTTAGTAATGCCCCGCAGGGCTGAAGGAGGCACTTCCTTACATATTAGTGTCACTTCTCGGGGACAGGAAGCTCCGTGCCACATTAGGGCATCTGTTGCCCTGGGGGTTCCGGGGCCGGCCTGGCTGCCTGCAAATTTCTCCTCTACCTCCTTTGTTTCTGCCAAATGCAGAGTCGGAGACCTGGCTTTACCAGGACCTCACACAGATGATCCCTGCCCATGCAAACAAAACAACAACTTTCAGTCTCCCAGAGAGAAGCCAGGTTGAGCTGAGTGCGGGGAGGGGGGCGGGACTCCTGGGTCCCTAATCGCCGGCTTCCACAGGAACACCCCTCCCCCCCCAGTGCCGGTAGCCCTTCAATCTGCAGCGCCCACTGTAGGACCCACTGGGGTGGCGGTGCTCAGAGAAGAGGGACAGAGCGAGGACGAGGAGGGAGTGGCGTGCTCCACCGCACCTCTCCCCAGAATGCAATGTGACACAAGACATCGGGAGATGGCAGTGAAAGTTCAAGGGAAAAACACAGTTATTTATGGCTTGGGCATCTGTTGTCAGATCAGAAACAGAGACCTAATCTCAGGCAAATCCTTGCCTGTACCAGAGCAGATGGGGAGTTGTGTGCAATGCTCAATCCTGTTCAACTCTCAGTTGATTATTATTCCTCATCTCCAGATCCCATCTCCAAAGCAGACGTTTTTCCTGGCCATGATGCCAGCAGCCCCGGGTGGGTGGACGGGGGACGAGAGTGCCCTTCTCTTGTATGGGTGGTTATTTCCATTGTGTGAATTGGAACCTCCTGTGTGAGAGAGAAGGTTAAGGCAAAATCCAAAAAGGAGACAGTGACAAAGGGAACAAAAGGAAAATTCCAGCCCAGGAAAACCACAGGCTGAATGGAAATGGGGTTGGCCTGGGAACCCCTAGATTAAGGCTCTAATCTTCTTTGCCCTACATTGCAGAGTGACCTTGATTGAGCAAGTCATTTTACCTGTTTGGGTGTCCATTTCTGCCAAATGCTTGAGATTTTGTAATTGTGTATTCCCAAGGATACACAAAGATGTCTGCTCAGCCCGGATATGATGGAAAGAATACCAAATCTGGAGTCAAGAAATCAGGGTTCAAGTCCTCATTTGCTAAGGACCGGTTGAATCATCTAAAGCAAAACACCATTCCCTGCTGACTCTCAGTGAAGAGATGAAGGTGAGTTTATCAGGCCCTTTCCCACTCTAGAAATCCCACAGTTCCATGAGAGGGAAACCTGGAAGTTATCAGAAGGCAACAAAATGAATAAAGGCTGAGGAATTCAGATGCAACTTCTTTTTTTTTTTTTAATATTTATTTATTTATTTTTGGCTGTGTTGGGTCTTCGTTTCTGCGCGAGGGCTTTCTCTAGTTGCAGCGAGCGGGGGCCACTCTTCATCGCGGTGCACGGGCCTCTCACTGTCGCGGCCTCTCTTGTTGCGGAGCACAGGCTCCAGATGCGCAGGCTCAGTAGTTGTGGCTCACGGGCCTAGTTGCTCCACAGCATGTGGGATCTTCCCGGACCAGGGCTCGAACCCGTGTCCCCTGCATTGGCAGGCAGATTCTCAACCACTGTGCCACCAGGGAAGCCCCAGATGCAACTTTTGACCCATAGTAAGTGCTCAATCTACTTTGGTTGAACAAACAAATACAGCCTCTAATGGTGATTCCTGAGTCTCTGGCTTGTTGAGCTCAGCCCCATCATACAGCGCAGACTCCCAGCCCCCACTGGAATAGGTAGACATCTACCCTACCCCACACCACTCTCGAAACAACCCACCTATCTCCCAAGACCTCTCATGTTGCCATAACACCTGTCTCCAAGAGCACTTCTGTCAGGGAGGGCAGAGGGAGGAGGAGGAAGGGCAGGGTGGGGATGGGGCACAGTCTGGAGAAAGGAGGCTGCCAGACAAGTTTTGGTGGGCCTCTGTTTGCATCTCCGTGCCCATACTGATTAAACTGCTTTATAAGATGTTTTAAGATGATGCAGTAATCCCAGGAGACACCTTATTTTTCCCACTTGAGATGCATCTTCTCAATTGAAAATATGCATCAACAAGCTCTGTATGTTTCATTGAAAAGCAGAATTAAATTTCCCAACCTGCCTAGATCCATTTACACTTCGGTCAGTGTGATTCAGAAAGCAGAGCCTCAGCAGGCCCGCAGCCAATGTCAAGGGGTTTAACGTCGCCCCTCCCCCGCCCCCAGGAGAGTGAACAAATAGACTTTTTCCTTGATCAGACTGCAGGTACACTCACGGGTAAACCCTGGCCCAGGCGGGCTACGCTGCATAGTGAAAGCGGGATAGTCTGATCTCGTAATAATGGTAAATAAAGACCTGAAGCGAAGCTTCAGGTAGACAGATGTTTTGATCGACTAAACACAGGTATCTCTGTCTCCAGTGCCTGAGAGATGGTGGGTGATGCAAGAATTGCATTTCAGCTCCACTCCCAGGGGCTGTCAGCTGCGGAGTCTCATCTGTGCAGTTTGTATTCCTCTCACTACCAGGGCGATCTGAAGGACTTCAGGCTGCCAGGGAGAACATGCTAATTAACATTTGCAAGTGACCAAGCAAGACCTCAATTTCCCCAAGCTTCATCCCTTCCCTGGGGTATCTGGATGGAAGAGAGGAGAACATATGATTGGTTGCCCCTAAATAAATCCTGGCTGGGAAGTCTCTGGAGCTACCTCTTGTGTTGAGACCGGAGGTCTGCCCCATCCTGGCCCAGCCAGACACCTCAGCAAGGAGAGGTCGGGGCTAGACCTCAGCCCCCCCCAGTCTGCAGAGCAGAAGCCTCTGAGGAAGACAGCGGCCACATCTGCTGAGATGATGAGATGGCACTCTTCCTCCAGCCCTGGGCAGCCTCTGTCAGCAGACTGAATCTCTGCAGTTGATTTTGCATATGTTGGCACCTGTTTGTAGCTTACGCCAACTGATGTCTGTCAATGGACTGATTATCCTCAAGGATAAGGAATTAAGAAATTATGAATGTGTAGACACTTCTGTTCTCATACTAATGGTTTGTGTATTTAATGGTTTGTTTATTATTAAATGGTTTGTTTATTTTACTGATGACATCTGTCCTCATTTGAACCTTGCAAAGCACAAACTGGACTCGTACTTACTCTTATTTGGGTTTTCTCCATCTCTGCTGTCTTTCATTTTCTATTGCCCCTAATGAAAGTAGCAGTCATTGTTTAAATACATGGATAATAGGTAGAGAGATAATAGATAGATGGAAGGAAGGAAGGAAGGAAGGAAGGAAGGAAGGGAGGGAGGGAGAAAAGGGTCTCCAGGGTAGCAAAAGCTTTGGAAATCACATTTATTGAAGGAACTAATGATGACTGGCTTGGAAAAGAGAAAGTTTAAGTGGAACATGATAGCTGTCAAGATTAGAATTATCTTTTTAAAACTATTTTTAAAAATTATGATGCAAATACTCATGCAGAATAATATGAAAAATAAATATATAGCTCATCATTTTAAAAAAATCTTATAACCACACCCTGGTTGAGATCTGTAACATGCCAGCCCCCTTCTGCCACTGGCCTCTTCCCAGTCATTCCCTGCCCCCTGCCCTCAAAGGTCACCACAATCCTCACATTTGCCTTCTGTGGCAATTTGGTTTTTAAAAACTTTGCTTATAGCTTATCACCTAAATATGTAGCCCAAACAACAGAACACATTTTTGCCTGTTTTTTGAACCTTATATAAATGGAGATGTACAGGGTACTAACTTCCTTTGCTTAACATTGTGTTGTTGTTTTGTTTTTGTTTTTGTTTTTTTAACTTTTGGGTTTATTTATTTATTTATTTATTTATTTATTTATTTATTTATTTATCTATCGCTGTGTTGGGTCTTCGTTTCTGTGCGAGGGCTTTCTCTAGTTGCGGCGAGCAGGGGCCACTCTTCATCGCGGTGCGCGGGCCTCTCACTATCGCGGCCTCTCTTGTTGCGGAGCACAGGTTCCAGACGCGCAGGCTCAGTAATTGTGGCTCACGGGCCCAGTTGCTCTGCGGCATGTGGGATCTTCCCAGACCAGGGCTCAAACCCGTGTCCCCTGCATTGGCAGGCAGATTCTCAACCACTGTGCCACCAGGGAAGCCCCTGTTGTTGTTGTTTTTTTAAGATTCATCCATATTGTTGCTTGTAATTGTGATTTGTCCACTTTGTTAGTGTATCGTATTCCCTTGTATTAATATATCATAGCTTGTTAATGCAACCTAATGTTAGTGAATATTTGGGCTCTTTCCATTCTGGGGCAGTTAAGTTGATGCTGCTGTTACAAACAGCTTTATCTGTGTTTCCTCGCACTCAGGTGCATCCATGGGGTATACACCCAGGAGGGGAATTTCTGGGTCATAGAGTTTGCAACACTTTGACTCCATCAGATGACACTAAATACTGGTTTTCAAACTGATGGTTCCTTTCTATCCCACTAGCAGTGATAAACTTTGCATCTCATCATTTTGCCTACTTGCTACTGTCTTATCTTCATATTTCCTGTCAGTGTGATAAGTGTGTATTGACATTCCAATGTGGTTTTAATTTGCATAGACCTGATTATTAATGAGGTTGAGCACCTTTTCACATGTTCATTGGCCATTGGTAGGGCTGGTCCAATATTTTGCCCATTTTTTCATTGGGTTGTCTTTTTTGATTCTCATTGTTTGGAGGAATTCCTGACATATTATGAATTGCAGTCCTTTGTCAGATGTTTATGCATCCATTCTCTTACCCTAGTATGTGGCTTGCATTCTACATCTTAATGGAGTCTTTGGATGAACAGATTCATAATTTTAATATTGTCAAATGTATAAATCTTTTTATTGTGATTAATTCTTTTTGTGTCTTGTTTAAGAAATTCTTTTGTACACACTTCAAATTCCAAGTTGAGATTTATATATTTATATATATTTAGCTCTAGGAGTAGAGTTGAGACCAATGTATCTGCTGCTATGAGGAAGCACATTTTCAATGTACAGAAGATTTTCTAACATTTCAGACTGGACAGCCATGAAATGGGCCATCTTCCTTCCTGTCACCTAGGAGGTTCCGGAAGAGACTGGGCGAGAACACACTAGGGGTGCTACAGGGGAGGTCTGCCTTTATGGTCTATTCAAACTCTATGATTCTAAGACTCTAATTAGTAATAAAATCTACTTTGATAAATGTTCAGTTATAACCAGTAGCGGGCTTCAGCCATGCCATAAGTTAAGTCATGATACACTTGAGTGCTAATTTAGATAAACAGACATGAATGCACGTACCCCACACTCCTGTCTTATATTGTATCTTCCCTTTTATTGCCTGGGCTTCGTTACCTACACCTAGTTTACAGCAGAGTACCCAGTCTGTGCATGGTCAGTTGGTGCCATTGGCTAAGTTTACAGGCAGTGGTGGAAAATAGGGTTTATTTCAGGCTAATTCAATGGGTGGTGGTTGCCTGGAGGGCAGGACTAAGGGTGAAAATAGCAGAGGCTACACGTCTGGGGCTTAATCTAAAAGTTCCCAATATAGAACACTGCAGAGAGATCAGCCCAAGGATATGGGTTGCCCTGGAAGCCTAACCCAGAGACAGAGATGAAGGCAGGCGGCACAGCTTCTGCTAGTGCTTGGACAACAGAGGAGATCTAATCCCAATCCCCCAAACGCAGACCTTCCCCAGGTCTGTTTGTCTTCCCCTAATCCTCTAATATTTAAAGCAATTTCAATCCTGTTTGAAGAGACTTCCCAGCAGTTTGAATCTGGGGCCTCTGGAGGGAGAGAGGTAAGGAAACAGGCAGCTGAAGGGGAAGGGAGGAGGAGCAGGAGTGAGAGTGAATCCTGGAGAGGAGGGGAACGGGGAAGACGACAGGCTGCCGATGCTGGCTGAATTATATCTTCCTGAAGCTTCCTTCCCAAAGATGGCGTCTTCACAACTTCTAAGAGAGTGCAGATGGGGCGGAAGGAAGAGAGGGAGGGTCTTGGGCTAAGATCTGGCCCTTGAATGGAGCTTATTCATTCATTCAATTAATCGGGCAGTCAACATAATACACACCTACTGTGTGAGGCTAAAACCACACTGACCTTAAACAGATAATTACTACCATCATAATTACAAAGGAGAAGTACAGGATGCAGTGAGACCCTCTACAGGGTACCCAAACTTGAGACGAAGTCAGATTTGTCTGTAGAAGGAGCAGAAAATTGCAGGCTGGTTTTTTTTTTTTTGCTATATTACTCATGGTTTTTGCTTCGTGTTAAAAACAAAAACAAAACAAAATACCACCCAAATAATCCCTGGTTCTTCTATCCTGGTGTCCTTTATCTCTAGAGTCACTTGGCTCCTGCTCCACCAGCTTGGACTAGCCAAAATTAGAACAACAGTGTGTTGGACTCTGCCACGTTATAGTCAGCACACATGATTAGGGGCTGGGAGAAAGGAGTGTCCCAGAGGGATGAAGGGAGTCGCTCAGTCTAGCAAGATAAGTGAAGGTCGAAGAACGGTCTCATTCCTTACACCTTGCCAGGGAACAGAATACATCTCTGAGCACAACATCCTTATTAGAGAACATTTGCCTGTTCCAGGTAATTGAAGGGTCCCTCCCCTTCAGCCACACTCTTTTACAAATGTTTCACAGAGGCGATAGAGATAGATAGATGATAGATAGCTAGATGAGTGAGTGGATGGGTGGATGGCAGATGGACAGCTGGATAGATAGATCAATCTATCTTAGATAGATGGATGGTAGGTTAACTTCTAGGATTTTAAAAGCGAAGGCAGAAGGTAGGAGAAAAGAAAAGATGATTTTGTAACTCCACAGCATGCAAAGAATCAAAAAATCATCCTAAGCAAAAACAAAAATCACCATAAGCAATTTTTATAAGAGGAGTTGAAGCAATAGATGCACGGCAAAGGCACAATCCAGTTAGAAGATTTCCCTAGGGCACTGGGTTAGAGAGATGATGAAGAGGGGCAAGCCACTGCTAGCATGAAGTCTGGCTAAGCGTTCCTGTACACCCCTTCTTTATGCTGAGAAAAGACGGGCTCAGGCTTTTCCTGAGAAACTGCTTATATTCTAATTAAAAGACATAAGGGGATCTACCAAGAAACGTTTGCTTAAGATCCCCAACTTTAACCTTAAGCCAGGGTGTTCTCGTCCATCTTGGCCAATAATTGCCTGAGTGACCTTAGGTTTCCCTCTCAAATGACAGGTCTTAAGTTCTTCATCTGTACGATGGAGATGAGACCAGGACATCGCTATAGTCCTGCCCACCTCTGACAGCCTCGCTGCTAAGCCTGGAAAGCATTAGCAAACCCCAAATCAACAAACAATGCTGGTTTCTCGCCAAGTTCCCACAGCTTCTTCTGAAGGCTTTTCCGGATGGGATTCCCTGATGACTGATAAGCACCCAAATCAGGATCCGAAACCTTCCACCAACTGCCCCCTGTGCTCATCCCAGCCTCCTCACCAGCACCTCTCACTCCCAAAGGCCTTACCAGCGTCTGGCAACATGTTCACGTGGCCATTTTTTTTCTAA
This sequence comes from Eschrichtius robustus, assembly GCF_028021215.1. NCBI lineage: Eukaryota > Metazoa > Chordata > Mammalia > Artiodactyla > Eschrichtiidae > Eschrichtius > Eschrichtius robustus. Next base: position 17,644,068 of record NC_090834.1, on the reverse strand, counting down.
TTTTCAAAAGTAGGATATTTTTTTCCCATATCATAAAGAAGTCCATGGGATCCGATGCTTCTGTGTTGTATCCCCTTACCTCACTTGTAATTTCAACCCTGGCTGCAGTAGGCAGCTCTCTGTAGCCTTTGACTCACCTCATGCTGACATCATTCTCTGCACATCTTTTGCTTCTGTCCTGGGGCTTCTCCAGTGCCCCAGGGATGGAGACTCTGCATGGGCCCAACTACATGGGTTCCTTCTCCCCAAGGCTGATCCACCTGTTGCTATCACTGAACATCAGGAGCAGAAACTGTTGCTGCAATCTCAGCTTGGTCCCATATATTCAGGAGACAAATTGACCACTTGCAGCAGGTGGATTATGTTGGACCTCTTCTACCCTGGAAGGGGAAGTGATTTGTCCTTTCTGGAACTGACACCTACTCTGGATATGGGTTTGTCCTCATCACCTAAGGTACCTCTGTCAGCACCACTCTCTGAAGGTTGAGGAAATGCAGATTTTCTGACACAGGACGCCATGTAACAATTGTCTCAGAGCAAGGAAGCAAGGAAGCAAGTGAGAATGGGCTCATGACTATGGGACCCACTGACGCAACCGTATACCACATCACATTGAAGCAGCAAGTCAGAACAATGCAGCAGCCATTACTGGACCATCTAAAGCCCCAGCTGAGAGGCAGCACCCTATGGGGTTGGAGTGCTATTCTACAGGGTACAGTATATACTCTGAGCCAATAGCTGATATGTAGTTCTTCAATAGCTGGAATATACGGGTTCAGGACCTCAGGAGTAGAAGTTGCTGTGGTCCTCTCATCATCACTCCTAGTGACCTACTTGCAATTTGTACTTTGAGTCCCTACAAATCCAGGTTCTATGGCAATGGAGTTCCTGGTTTCCAGCCAAGGAACAGTGAGGGTTCCACCAAATCCAAAGTCCTGAGTATTGCCCGGTCATTTCATACAGTTCTTGCTGGTAGATCATGGGCAAGTAACCCTGATCTTGATTATTACAAGAAGCCAGAGTTGCTGCTATACAATAGGAACAGAAAATAATACATCTGGAGCTCCAATGAGTCACTGAGGCATTTCTTGGTGCTTGGCATCTAAACAAGGATTCACATGGGTCCTGGTTCCATTTTCTCCCTAACACTCTCCCCCAAACATGCGTTAAATCAGATGCCCAAAGAAGCTCAGGACTGCCAGTAGGGGTTGTCTTGGGGTGCCATGGCCTGGGGCTGGTTCCAGGAAAGTGGCCTGGTTCACAGATCTTTCCCGCTGAGCAGCACAGTGTTTCTTTTGTGGAATGGCAGGAGATTGGCTGTTGACAGGCTGATTTGGGTTGACCCAAACTGTTGACATAGACGGGGCCCCCATTTGCCCCATGGGAAGCTCTGCCTAGCACATAATCCCCCTTGGTCTGTCTCCCACCCTGCTTGACACACAGCATCGAGAGGTAACTAATGAGTCACAGGCTTTCTTGCTTCAGTGCTTTACCGTACGTACACAGTTCCCCCTTCCTGGAACACCCTTACCCCTACCCCTTTTTCCTGCCAAGTCAACTCCTTTTTATTTTTCAAAATTCAGCCTGAGTTACCTTCTCATGGAGCTTCTTACCTCTCCCAGCCCCAGGGTAGTTTGACTGCTTCTTCTCCATGTTTTCAGGGGACACATACCTGTATTTATCACCTGATGCTGTAATATCTCCCTCATTAGACCATAAGGGCCTTGAGAACAGTGATAAAGACATAATGAACAGTACTATAGGTAAATATTTAATAAATGTTTGTTGAATTAATGAATAATAACTCATAAGGTTGCTTTGAGGATTAAGTAAGATAACTTAAATACTCCAGATGTCAGCTAAGGTCACTCTGTCCTCTGAGTTTAAACAGAATTGACAAGCTTCCTATCTCACGTTCCACAGGAAATGAATGTCTTCCCAAGATTCCGTGAATGTCAGAGTGCTTAGATCCTCATGAGCTCTTCAGTCTCTGGATGCTTGCTTCTACTCTGTCTCATTCCTATCTCACTGTCATTCTTTTCACTTGTCAGTGCCCTGTATTCAGTACCCAGTCTCTTTCTCTTGTTTCCCTCCCAGTTAAACATATAAGCCAGCTTTGTTTACAACAGATGCTTAGAAAATTTGTGGCAATGATAAAGGTTTATATCCCAACAACCTAAAATTGAGTATTAGGTTTTGTATACTTGAAAGGCCTTGAGCCGCTCAGTGGAGCACTTCTCACCTTCGGATTCCTCCGTGGGCTCCAACTTGCCACCATGTTACCTGTACCCTTTCCCTCCTCCTCTTCTCTCAGATCTCTCCTGCTTCCCCCCAACCCCATACTCAAATTCCTGTTCACTTCTTTTTAAAAATAATTAAAAATTTTTTTAATCAGAGGAAGACATTAATATTTTAAAAAATCAAATAGTACAGATATTCTTACAATGAAATCAGGGGTCTCCTCTCCTACCCCTCCCCACCTCGAATCCCACTCCCCAGAGGAAACCACTTCAAACCATTTCTGTTTTGAGGGCTCCTGCTGGTTTCCTCCCTACACTAAATGGTACGTTTGTGCCTCCATTTCTTGATTTATTGACCACAGATATCGTCTATTGATTACCCACTACAAAATATAAAGATTTATATTCACACCACATTCAATGTCCTTTCCTTTTCACCCCTCAACTTTTATACTTATTATATTGATACTTACGTTCTAAAATTACATTCATCATTTTAAATAATACATGTAAATATATGTGTCTTGTTTCCTCTACATCAGATAGTATTTCTTGCCTTCCTACTCTACAAAAGGAATACATGGGCACCTATTTTTCCTTCAACTTCTCTGTCACCTTTTCCACTCTCCACCATGCTCCACACTTCCACAGCTGCACCTTTACTTTTTCATTATCCAGACTGATACATTTTGCATTGTTCTGTGCATCCCTAGGTCTACCCTGCATTATGTTTTGAGCATCACAAGGGCCTTCAGGGAATAGGCTGCCCATATCTATGAGTCAACCAGGCCTTGAGTCATAGCAGAGGGATCACTGAAGACCACAGTGAACTAGAAACAAAATGTCCAACTCGAAAGACATTCAAGTTTAAAAAAAAAATCTGTATACTCAAACCACGCTCATCTGCAGTGGGTGTTTACTCTAGGTGACCAGTTTATAACCTCTTGTGCAAGTTATTCTAAAAGTTGAGTGTCAGTGAAGAGTGATGGTAAGCAGGATGCCACCAAATACTCTATCTGCTCTCCTACACCTTCCATCTGTCTCCCTGTCCAGTGGAGAGAGAACTATGACTGGTTTAGCCAGTAAAATGTGAGAAATCTTCTGAGTGGCATTCCGGTTGAGCTAGTGAAAACCCCAATGAGATTTGCTGCTCTCTCTTTTCCTGCTGCTGTAGCTGAAGCTAAATATTCTATACAGTGCAGCTCCAAGGTGGCAGAGCCTCCCCCACCCGGGTTCCTGAGTGACTAGGGGGAACAGAGTCCCATGCTGACTTGCTTGGGTCATGTAGGGTGACCAAGAAATAAACTTTTATGTGTTAAATCAATGACACTTAGAGTTGCTACCTCAGCATAACTTAATCCATCATTACTCCTCTGGTAGTTAAATAAATATTTCTACAGAAAAATTATTCACTGCATAGCCAAGAAGTGAGTTAGAATTATGCTTCTTTTTCAACGGATCCAATGTCATAATTCCTTTGCTACTTGAAAGATATTCTTGCCATGACCTAGGTCAAATGTATTCTTTTTTCCACACTCAATACTATACTTAAAAACATGACAAACTTCATTTTGCTTCAAATATAGACCATTAATTTCTTGTGTAAATTTTTGTATTTTTCTTTCTTTCTTTTTAGAGAAAAGAATAATGTGCCTTCAATATAACCTGAAACCATTAGCCCCTCAGTTGCTTATTACATGGAATGCATTTTCTTCACAGAAATTCCAGATGTATTGGACCGTCTGCTCTAATTTGGACCAGTTGCCTTTTCGGTGTATCACATAGCTATTATCTTGGATATTCACTTCTCTCCTAGATTAGTTCTACAATTTCTAGGGTGTGATATACTACTCTTTCTTATTTCATCTTTGTTTTATAGAAGTACATCCTCAAGTAACTTTCTTAGGAAGAATGTTTAGGAGGCAAACATTCTAAGTCTTTGGATTTCTGAAAACGATGTTATTTACCCATCATACTTAATTAATAATGGCTCCAGGTTCAAATTTACTTTTCTTCAAGCTTTGAAAGCATATTTTATAAGGGTTGATGGAGTAAGTATCACTGCTCTGCCTCTCACACTGAATACAGTTAAGAAACCCATAGAGAATGAATGGTGCAGATACTTGAGGACTCTGAAAAGTAAACAGTAGTGGGCAGATTGGGAAAGCAGACCAGAATTAGATGTACCACCAACTCAGCAATATGGTTCCCACTTTTCCTCCGATATCCACAGGCCTGGGCAGAGAGCTCCAGGAGATGCCATGTAGTTCTGGATCAAGAGTGGGAACGGGAACTCTTAACATTCAGAGAGAGTGAATTCTCATTTTTTTGCTATTTCTTTTTCTCTTCTGAGTGTCTCAGATTCCATCCTGTGGCATCAGCAGTGGCAGCAGGAGTCAAAGGTGCTTACAACTCTGAGGGAGCAGAACCTTCCTTTCCAGTCAGAGAAGAGACTGTGGCAAGCCCCCATGGGTTCCTTTTCCTCTCTGTCCTCCTGCAGCTTGACCCCAGAAGTGAGCACAGTTGCAAAAAGTGTAAGACAGAGTGGAGAAACTAGTGCCCAGATTCCTGGCCAGAAGAGCAAAGAGAGAAGGCCCAGGGACCTGGAAAGTACCAGAGACTGTAAGAAAGAAGGAGCTCAAGAAAGCAACTCCATACCATTGTATACCGACTGCTGGGATCTCCCTTAGCTGTGCATGTGTGGATCTGATCCTAAACAGCATACCCAAAACTTTGAGAACTGAACTACAGGAGCACTTCACCACACCAAGGTCCCCATGCTGGCCACTGGGTAGTGCACACAGAGCAGATCCAAATGGCTCTACAAAGACTCTGAAATAAACCTGGCATTGAAACCACAACTCACCAAACACCAGTTGGAATTTACAGCCTGAACCCAACCAAGTTAACTGCTTGTTAAAACAAAAATATTAAGATTTTCCATTGCACTTAAACAAGAGCCAGAAGCTCAAAACATAATATTCAAAATGCCCAGGACACAGTCTAAATTACTTAGCATATGACGATGAAGAAAATCTCAACTTCCATGCTTCCACGGGAAAAGACAATTAATAGTCACCAGCCCCAAGAAAACACAAATGTTGGAATTACCTTGAAAAGGCATTGAAGCATCTATTATAAAAACATTCCAATAAAAAAAGAAAACACTTTTGAAAGTTAGATGGTATTAACAAAGAAATATAAGATATAAAGAATCAAGTGGAACTTCTAGAATTAAAATGTACAAGAACAAACATTTAAAAATCACTGGGAGGGCTCAATAGTGGAATGAAATGACAGAGGAAAGACTCAGTGAACTTCAAAATTGATCGTTAGAAATTATGTGGAGAAAAGACTGCGGGAAAAAATGAATGGAGCCTAAGGTACCTGTGAGGCAATAAAAAAATGCAAACGTTCATACCATCAGAGTCCCAGAAGAAGAGAAAAAGCATACAGTGCTGAAAAATTATTTGAAGAAATAATTGCTGAAATAATTGGTGAAAGACATAAACCTATATATTAAAGAAGGTCAGCAAACCCCAAAGAAGATACACCCAAGAAAATCCACTCCCACAGACATTGTAATCAAACTGCTGAAAATGAAAGACAAAACCCAACAAACAAAAAGACTTAAAAGCAGCCAGAACTAAAAGGTGCACTACTTATCAGACAATGATTCCAATTACCACAGATTTTTCTTCAGAAACCATGAAGGCCTGAAGGAAGTGGAATAATATTTTTAAAATACTGAAGGAGAAGAACTGTCAACCAAGAATTCTATTTCCACTGAAAATATCCTTCAGGAATTAAAATGAAATAGTTTATCAGGTGAAAACTCATTGCCGACAGACATGGTCTCAGAGAATTGCTAAAGGGAGGGACTTCAGACAGAAGGGAAATAACTCCAGAAGAAAATCTGGAACATCAAGAATAAACAAAAAGTCACAGAAATGGTATGTATTTGTGTACACATAATTAACTTTTCTTCTCCTTGAGTTCTTTAAAATGTGTTTGATGGTTGAAAGCAGTAAGTGTAACATCATCACTGAAAAGGTTATATTTAAACAAAGGCCCAAAGGAGATGGAGGAGTGAGCCATTGGATTATCTGGTGCCAGATTATTCCAGAGAGGAAGTACAGCAATGGGAAAAGCCCTGTATGGTAAGTTCATTCCAGAGTGGAAGTACAGTAACTGGAAAGCAGTCTGGGGAACCTGATTATAAGGGGTCTTCTAAGCCAATAGAAAGGTTTTGGCTTTTACCCTGAGTGAGATGGGAAGATTTATGAGAGGAGTAACATAGCCTGAAGTGCACGATGATTTAAGAGCACTACTCTGGCATCTCATAGAGATTAGGCAGTAGTAGAACAAAAGTAGAAGCAAGGAAGTAGCTAAAGAGACTTTTATAATATCCAGATGAGAGATAGTGATAGCTTAGACCATAATAATATCAATGGACTTGGAGAGAAGTGGTAGGATTCTGGATACTTTGTAGATATACATATCAGAATGTGCTCATGGATTTTTTTAGGAGTATGAGAGAATTCAAAGAAGATACCAAGGTTTATTTCATTCTGTTTCATTTCTGGGTTTTGTGGTGGGTTTTTGACATGTGCAGTTGGAAGTACAGAATTGACATTTACTGATGTGGGGAAGAATGTGGGAGGAGCAGGTTTGGAGTAGTGGAGGGAAGATCAGGATTTTGGTTTGGTACCTTATTAAATTTGAAATGCCTACTAGATAGAGACTTGTATTGTTGAATAAGAAGTTAGATACATAAGCTTAGGATTCAGGGGAGGGGTAGAGACTGGAAAGATGAATTTGGGAGTGTTAATAAATAAATAAATGGCATTAAAGGCAGTGGAACTACTGGGCTGGGATCACCAGGGGCATCAGTGTAGGCAGAGAATAAAAGACATCCAAGACTCAGTCCTGGAATACTCCAACAGGGCCAGAATTCAGAGATCAGGGAGACAGAAAGTAGCCAGAAAAGGAGAATGAGAAGAAGTGGCCAGTGAAGGAGAAGAAAACCAGAAAACTGTGGTGTCTAGAAATCAAATGGATAAAGTATTTGAAGGAAAGGGGAGTGATCAACCATATCAAAACACTGTGAATGTGGCAAGTGGATTGAAGACTAAGAATTGAACACTGGATAATTTTTATAACACATAAGTGAGTTGTGACTTTGAAACTACCAGTTTTGAGGAGTGGAGGCTTCACTGAGGAGTGTTCAAGAAAAAAATAAGAAGAGATAAGCTGTAGAGAGAGTCTAACAACTCTTTCAAGGAGATTGTTTTTCTAAAAGGGAGGAAGAAAATAGAGACCATATAAAATTAATGCACAGAAATCTCTTGCATCCCTATACACTAACAATGAAAGATCAGAGAGAGAAATTAAGGAAACAATCCCATTTACCATTGCAACAAAAAGAATAAAATACCTAAGAATAAACTTACCTAAGGAGGCAAAAGACCTGCACTCAGAAAACTATACAACACTGATGAAAGAAATCAAACATGACTCAAACAGATGGAGAGATATACCATGTTCTTGGACTGGAAGAATCAATATTGTGAAAATGAATATACTACTCAAAGCAATCTACAGATTCAATGCAACCCCTATCAAATTACCAGTGGCATTTTTCACAGAATTAGAGCAAAAAATTTTACAATTTGTATGCAAACACAAAAGACCCCAAATAGCCAAAGCAACCTTGAGAAAGAAAAATGGAACTGGAGGAATCAGGTGTCCCTGACTTCAGACTATACTACAAAGCTACAGTAATCAAGACAGTATGGTACTGGCACAAAAACAGAAATATAGATCAATGGAAAAAGATAGAAAGCCCAGAGGTAAACCCACACACCTATGGTCAAGTAATCGATGACAAAGGAGGCAAGGATATACAATGGAGAAGACAGTCTCTTCAATAAGTGGTGCTGGGAAAACTGGACAGCTACATGTAAAAGAACGTAATTAGAACACTCCCTAACACCATACACAAAAATAAACTCGAAATGGATTAATGACCTAAATGTAAGAGCAGACACTATAAAACTCTTAGAGGAAAACATAGGAAAAACATTCTTTGACATAAATCACAGCAAGATCTTTTTTGACGCACCTCCTAGAGTAATGGAAATAAAAACAAAAATAAACAAATGGGACCTAATGAAATTTAAGAGCTTTTGCACAGCAAAGGAAACCATAAACAAGATGAAAAGACAACCCTCAGAATGGGAGCAAATATTTGCAAATGAAGCAACTGACAAAGGATTAATCTCCAAAATATACAAATAGCTCATGCAGCTCAGTATCAAAAAAAACAAACAACCCAATCCAAAAATGGGCAGAAGACCTAAATAGACATTTCTCCAAGGAAGACATACAGATTGCCAACAAACGTATGAAAAGCTGCTCAGCATCAGTAATTATTAGAGAAATGCAAATCAAAACTACAATGAGGAATCACCTCACACCGTTCAGAATGGCCATCATCAAAAAATCTACAAACAATAAATGCTGGAGAGGGTGTGGAGAAAAGGGAATCCTCTTACACTATTGATGGGAATGTAAATTGATACAGCCACTATGGAGAACAGTATGGAGTTTCCTTTAAAAACTAAAAATAGAACTACCACATGACCCAGCAATCCCACTACTGGGCATATACCCTGAGAAAACCATAATTCAAAAAGAGACATGTACCACACGGTTCATTGCAGCACTATTTACAGTAGCCAGACATGGAAACAACTTAAATGTCCATCAACAGATGAATGGATAAAGAAGATGTGGTACATATATACAATGGAATATTACTCAGCCATAAAAATGAATGAAACTGAGTCATTTGTAGAGATGTAGATGGACCTAGAGTCTGTCATACAGAGTGAAGTAAGTCAGAAAGAGAAAAACAAATATCGTATGTTAACTCACATATGTGGAATCTAGAAAGATGGCACAGATGAACTTATTTGCAGGGCAGGAATAGAGACACAGACATAGAGAATGGACGTGTGGACACCGGGGGCGGGGAGGGGAGGGTGGGATGAATTGGGAGGTTAGGTTTGACATAAATACACTACCACGTGTAAAATAGATAGCTAGTGGGAACCTGCGGTAAAGCACAGGGAGCTCATCTTAGTGCTCTGTGATGACCTAGATGGGTGAGAGGTCTAAGAGGGAGGGGATATATGTATACATATAGCTGATTCACTTTGTTGTACAGCAGAAACTAACACAAAATTGTAAAGCAATTATACTCCAATTAAAAAAAAAAGAAAGAAAATAGAGGCCATAGCTGGAGGGAGATGGGGGTGGAAGTGCTCTTTTTAAGCTATTTCTATGTAGATGGGAATGATCAGCAAGGGAAGGAAGAACTAATAAGGGAGGCTGGTGAGAATTATTGGGGAAGAGGATGGAATCTGGACCATAACTGATGTGCTGGCTTTAGGAGTAACTACAGACCGTCTAGTGTCGTTGTGTCAGAAAAGGCAGAGTGTCCGGGAGCAGAAACAATAGGTATGGTGGGTGGGTGGCAAAGTTCTCTTTTGTTTGTCAGCTGAGAGAGAGTAGAGGGGACATTTGTGGAGGATTGAGAAGAAAGGAAATGATGTAAAATAACGGCCAAGTTGAGTGGGGGAGTGAAGGGACTAGGAAAATGTAGGGGATGTAAGGTAGCCTCAGGAACCACTTGAGGCTGGTGATGATCATTTTAGAGTGAGGCCAGTCAGTAGGGTTGTATGCTTTTTCTCTGTCTTTATTGTTCTCAAATGTCATCAGTGTGAGTCTTGGTGTGGACCATTTTCATTCATTGTGTTAGACACTTAGTATGCCCTTTTAGCCTAAGGACTCATGATATTCTTTGGTTCTGGGAAATATGCTTGGATAATTTCTTTGATAATTTTCTTCCCCCCATCTCTCTCCCTCTCTTTCTCTTCCTCTCTGTCTTGCTCTCTCTCTCCCCTCTCACCTCTATACTCTGGGAGATATCTTTGACCTTATCTTCCAGCTCTTCCAGTCAATTTTTTATTTTGGCAGTCATATATTTTTAATTACCACAAGGATTTTCCTGTTCTCTGGTTATTTTTACTTCATAGTCCAGTTGTTTGGTTTGAGCTTTTTTTGTATTTTAATTTTTTTTTAATTTTCGTTTTAATGAGAGAAAGTTTAATGTAGTGGTTAAAAGCACAAACTCACAGAGACACAGATGTAGAGAACAAACATATGGACACCAAGGGGGGAAAGTGGCAGTGGGGGGGTGGTGGTGTGATGAATTGGGAGATTGGGATTGACATGTATACACTAATATGTATAAAATAGATAACTAATAAGAACCTGCTGTATAAAAAAATAAATTAAATAAAATTCAATCAATCAATCAATCAATCAATCAATCAATAAATAAAATTCGGGGAAAAAAAGAAAAAGCACAAACTCAGAAATCAAACCGGCTGAGTTCAGATCTCAACCCTGCCACCTACTGGTTGTGTGAACTTGGGCAAGTCACTTAACACACCTATGACCAGTTTCCTCATCTCCAACATGAAGAATGATTTTAATGGGTACCTCCTATGGTATTATGAGGATTAAATGAGTAAACACATGTTTAAAAGAGGGCCTGTCCCAGAGAAGTGCTAAGGAAGTGTCAGTTATGGTGATGACAGGGGTGATGATGATGGTGGTGGTGATGATGATGGATATATATATTATTTTGAAGTTCTCTGGGGTTATTAGTTCATGTTTAGGAAGTTTTCTCCTACTTCTTGAGTTAGCTCTGTTGTTCTGTTTGTTTACCTTCGTCTTTATATTTCGCTGATGATTTTCCTGGTATACTTGGCAATCTGGTTGGACACTAGGATTTAAAAATATGGATCTGGTTGACTATCCAACTGGATATTGTATATGTAAGTCTCTTTCCCTGGTGGGCTTCTTCAAATGAGAACAAGGCTATAGGTCAGAGCTTTTGAGTATCAGGCTTTGCTTTAGGATTCAGGTTGGAAAGTCATCTGTAAAGGGAACCCTCTGACACTGTTGGTGGGCATGCAAATTGGTGTAACCACAATAGAAAACAGTACAGAGGTTCCTAAAGAAACTAAAAATAGAGTTGCCATATGATCCAGCTATCCCACTCCTGGTCATGTATCCAGACAAAACTATAATTCAAAAAGATACATACACCCTTATGTTCATAGCAGCACTATTTACAATAGCCAAGACACAGAAACAACCTAAAAGTCCATCCAAAGATGAGTGGATAAAGAAGATGTGGTACATATATACAATGGAATACTACTCAGCCATAAAAAAAGAATGAAATAATGTCATTTGCAGCACCATGGATGAACCTAGGGGTGATCAAACTAAGTGAAGAAAGTTAGAGAGAGAAAGACGAGTACCATATAATATCACTTATATGTAGAATCTAAAATATGACACAAATGAACATATCTATGAAACAGAAACAGACTCACAGACATAGAGAACAGACTTGTGGTTGCCAAGGGGGAGGGGGGAGAGGGAGAGGATGGATTGGGAGCTTGGGATTAGCAGATGCAAACTGTTATATATAGGATGGATAAACAAGGTTCTACTGTATGACACAGGGTACTATATTCAATATCCTGTGATAAACCATAATGGAAAAGAATATGAAAAGAAAATATATATATGTATAACTGAATCACTTTGCTGTACACCGGAAATTAACACAACATTAGAAATCAACTATACTTCAATAAAAAATAAAGAATAAAAATCATCTGTAAGGCTGGGGCCAGAATGAGGAGGCCCGTGGGGTTCTGGTACCCACACTAGAAGCCCTAGATTGCCTCCCTTTCGTTAAGATAGGAGCCCTGTGCCAAGGGTAGAAGGCAGTGAAAGCATATCACTCCTCCTTCTCCTTTTCCACACCTGTTGACACTTAGCCCAGAGCCTCTTATTTTTGCCAAGAAGAGTGGCTTCCATCTCCTCTGCAGTCACCACCTGAATGTATTCTGGGCTTTGGCTCCGTGTCCATTTCATTTATCAACCCACTTTCATCTAGTTTTAATTTTCCAAGGGTTTGTTGAAATCTCTCATCTGCTGGTGATTTTGACCTCGCTCTTTATTCCTTTGATATTATTATGGGTTTATTCATTTTTGCATTCCTTTAGCATCATCTTAATGGGGAGGTCATTTGAACCAGAAATTCTATTCATTTCTTGTGTAGAACAGTTTGGCATTCTCTCGGTATCTGTGCCTCTTCCCAAAAGACATCCTCACCATCCACACACAAAGTAGCTTATCGAAGGTATTTTCTAAAGAAAAACAATTTCTTCCCTCAGACGAATGCTGGTATGATATATTTAAATCATATTTTTTCCAACTTGCTCTTTCTATGCAAACCACTCAAGATGGTGCCTGATTCATAGTAAGCGTTTGGTCCATATTATTTCCTCTTCCCCTCTTTGTAGTCTTTCCAGGCCACCACCAATGAGTTCTAATCACAGTCTACCAACATGCCTGCTCTCACCTGAATATTTTTATAGATTAGTGTTTACTTCTGGATAGGCTTTAGGTCTCTTTATGTGTGTTTCTTCATGTTTGTCTGTATTCCCTTTAAGGAAAATGAGGGCCAGAGACACTAAATGACTCACTCAATAAAGCAGAAGTAAAAAGTGGTGAAGCCAAGGATTAGAACCCTGTTGTCCACCACTACCCACTTCTCCTCTGGAGTTTCTGGAATCAAGATCAGAACCAAAGTCTGTCCTAATTTCAAAGCTAATGTGAATGGTTCCTTAGCAATTGCCCCTCCACCCCCAGCTCCACCTCAGAGGGAGCGAGGCTGAGTCAGGCGCTAAGCGCTCCTAGAGGCTCAAAAATTCAGTCTGGGGACCACGTTTAGGCTGCTGAGGACTCTTTGCCCATAGAATGCTCAGGAAATTTGAGGAGACTCATGTTTCAAGGCCACCATTTGGTTAAATGGTCATCTGTGGGCCAGTAAGGGAACCTAATCATCAATCATTTTTGATGGGAAAATGTATTCCCAAATAATACACAAGCAATTCATGAATGAGCTACATCTCATTTACAGGTCTGCTTGTTCTGTGAAGCAGGGCTTAAGGCAAGAGAAAAAAGAACAGAAATGGTAACCTTACAATACCTTTGAATATACTCCGCTACTTTGCATCCTCCGTCTTAAGGTGGCTGGTTTAGATTTTTGAAGGGGAATTCAAAGAGAAGAAGAAGGAAAGAAAGAAAAGAAAGGAAAGGAATGAAGGGAGGGAGGGAGGGAGGGAGGAAGGGAAAGGTGGAGGAAAAGAGGTTAAGGGAACCTTGAATCATGTATACCCAGTAACAAAGAAAATACCTAAATTAAATCTACTACTACAAGAACTAGGGTTCTGCTGCCTTCCAGTCTCAGGCCTTGATGTCAGGACCAGCCTCAGACCCCCATCCCCTGCCATGCAGGGGCTACGTTGGATGACCTCTCAAGGTCATTGCAATGCCATGGAGCATGATTTCATTTCTGGAAGACCCCATCAGATTTGAAACGATCTTCCTGAGGGAGACAGTCTTCCACTCAGCAGGATTTGAGGAAGGGGAACGCAGCATAGCTGGGCCTCCTCCCCACCTTCACGCTCTTCACCCCTCCCCCATAGGCAGAAAACCTGGCGCTTCTCCGCAGTCCTACGCGTTCTGCATCCTCAGCTCAACGGGCAGCTTTGGCTCCGTGGCTACAGGACGAGCACACTCGCTCTCCCACCCCGCACCGCTCCCCACACACAGTCTAATTAAATGTCTGTGGAGCTGCAACTGAGCTCTTCATGCTCAGAACCTACGGCAAAGGGCAAGAGGCCCCCGTCGGTTAAAGGAGGAGGCTATCAAAGGATTTTTGTTTTTTCAAGAGACTAACAAAACAGAAGGTGACGTTTGTGCTACCTCTGATTTGAAACACCATTAAAAAAAATTTTGTTTTAAGAAACAACTACAGACTAAGGAAGAGGAGGGTCATTACCCACGGGCGGAGGACCGGGTCAGTGGAGGAAGGAGAATCTGAAAATAAAAAGGCAAGCAGGCAGCAGGCTGCAAGAGACGAGGGAAATGGGTGGGCGGGAGACTTCGTCCCTATTTTGTCTCTAATGCTTGTGAAAACGTCCACTCCTCCGGCTAGAGCAGGCTGACTCCATGGGTGATGGGTCTGAACAGAGAGGCTCGTCTCCTCGCCTCTTGCAAATAAATCTGAGCTGATGCAGCGGGGTGGACCGGGCTCAGTGAAGGGGCCGCAGAGGTCCATCCGCGCACATGCTGTTCTCACTCCCTCGTTCAGGAGAGTTCAACCAGCCTGCTGGGAGGAAGATGCCCAGGCCTGAGCCACACCCAGTAGGACCCAGAGCCTTGAGAAGAGGCCATGGAAGACTGGGGGCGCATTAGAGCTTGCATCTACTCAGGCTTTTCCAGAATCTCAGAATCTGTACTTCAGACAACTGGGTCTTTGAAACCCCAACTCTGCTGAGAGACACCGGCCTGGCCTCTTTGGGTAGAACACGTGTAAACAAAGCAATCTTGGGAGGCTTCCCTGGTGGCGCAGTGGTTGAGAGTCTGCCTGCCAATGCAGGGGACATGGGTTCGAGCCCTGGTCTGGGAAGATCCCACATGCCGCAGAGCGGCTAGGCCCGTGAGCCACAGCTACGGAGCCTGCGCGTCTGGAGCCTATGCTCCGCAACAAGAGAGGCCGCGACGGTGAGAGGCCCGCGCACCGCGATGAAGAGTGGCCCCCGCTCGCCACAACTAGAGAAAGCCCTCGCACAGAAACGAAGACCCAACACAGCCAAAAATAAATAAATATAAAAATAATAATAATAATTATAAAGCAATCTTGGGAGGCCCACAACTGCAGACAGAGAATGAGGCTGAGGACTAGAGGGAATCATTTCCAGGGAGCAAGGTGCACGTGCAGCAAGACCACAGCCCAGGCTGGGCCCAAGGCTTCGGGGAGAACCCAGTGATGGGGAAGAGAGTGCTGTGTGTCAGGAGGAGGGAGGGAAAGGGGAGAAGGACAGAGGACTAGAAGGAAAGTGCACTAGAGATACAAAAAGGAAGAAACCAACATTAACTGAGGGTTGTCATATGCTCAGCCCTCATGACAACCTCAGAACGTAGCTTTTATCATGCCCATTGTAGAGATTAGAAAACTGAGATTCCAGAAGCTAAGCATTTACTCTAGGTCACCTAGTGAAAGGTGGAATCCAGACTGGAACTGAAATATGCCTTAATTCCAAAGCTAATGCTCATGGTTCCTTAGCCATTGCCCCATCACACCCAAATTCATCCCCCCCCCGCCAACCTCCGTATGTGACTTTATTCCAAGCATCACGTAATCTGGCCGTTTTCTGGGATCTGAGTGGAAATGCGTAGAAGTCCAGTCCGCTAGCTGTGTTAGGAACATTGATTCTGGAAAATGACCACATTGTGAAGAGGACCCAGGAGGTGGAGTATCCATCCATCCACGCTTTTAACCCCTGATTACCTATCAGTGCATCACTGATGTACCCACTCCACCTGTGCCTCAGTCCCCACCCTTAGCTTCAGGAGGCCTTCACAGCCTTCTCCAAGCCCCAGCTCTCTTCCTTCCTCTGTGTTAGGCCATAAAGCATTCTCTTCAATTATTTCCCTACTCATCATTTCCGAACAGCCAAACCAATAGCGCTGCTCCGTGGGTTATGTGCTGTATGTCACTGTGCTGTGAAAATATTAAGCCTTCACAATAGGTCCGAAGTCAGCGATGCACAATCCTTTAATGGTTTAGCTCTCTCCGGCTATTTGAAAGTGGCATAATATTGCTATTTTTAAATAAATGGGATCTGTCTTAATGAGAGCCGACCTCTCTTGCCGTGCCGGGCTTCTGTCTGCATTGAGCCTACACTGGGGATTCAGCAAGAGAGGGAGGGGAGAAAACAGCTTTTCAAAATGGGAACCAAGCAGCACTTTAAATAATGCTCACAGATGCTAATCATCTTGGGGGAAGGGGGTGGTGAGATGATTATTTGAGTGAATAATAGATTTCATTTTCAAAAAAGATTTAGAGTCTTGATATTGAGAAGGAGGGGGGTAGGAGTGTGTGTGTGTGTGCACTCAGGGGGCAGGCATAATCCAGCATGGGTTGGATTGTGCTGACAGGGGCATGTTAAGATGAGGAGAATAATTGTGCTTTTGGAGGTTTGGGAGAGTAGCCTCTGAGGGATGGGCAGGAAGCCATCTTGACCAGCTATGGAGACAGTAGTGGGTAAAGAAATATACCCTTGAATAGGGATAGACCAGGCTCTGATATCTCCACAGGTGGAAGATTCTGGAACTTTGAATTCCCGTTCCCCAAGTGAAGAATGGCAGGAAAAATGAGAGCTCTCCCGGGCTCCTCCCCTGTGTTCTGGCAGCCTTACATCTCATTGCCAGGCAACAGGTACAAAGTAATACATCAGGCTCAGTGGGGCCCCTCTGCTCCTTGAGACTTAATATTGTGTTTGGAGATGTTGAGGAGGTAACCAGGGCCAGGACATCTTGGACTCAGAGTCCCCGATTGCCCCTGGGGATCCTGATAAAATTGCCTCTTCCTCAGTTGCAAGCTGGAGCTATAGCAGCAGACTGGTATGGGGCAAGGGGACATCAGAAGTGGAAAGTGGGAGGTGTAGAAAAGGACTTGAGAAAAAAGGCTAATGAGAGAGAAGGAAGGTGCCTCTCCTGGAGAATCTGGCCAGGAGAATGAAGAATCAGCAGGCCAGCAGCTCCATCACCTGTGTGCGTGAGACTCAGAGTTAAAAACAACAGCTCTAATAGGTAGCTTCTCCAGAAGGAGACTGCCCTCCTTCTTCCTTTTTAGGAGGCTAGACACTCTGCTTTTAAAAGAATACATGAGTTTTCTGGGGATGTCACGTACAGCATGTTGACTGTAGTTAACAATACTGTGCTGTATATTTGAAAGTTGCAAAGAGAGTAGATTAAACGTTTTCACCACACACACAAAAATGGTAACTATGTCGGGTGATGGATGTGTTAGCTAAACTTACTGTGTACACTTGCTGTCCTGTCTCTCCCAGGTCCACTCTGCTCCTGCCCCTTCCTGGGCTTAGGGTCACCAGATTTAGCAGCAACAGCAAACAAATATTTTTTTTCAGTATAAGTATCTCCCAGGCACTAGATGGGACATACTTATCTCACAGATGATTCCTCTTTGACCTAAAACTCAAAATCTGACTGGGAGTCCTATGATTTATTTGGGGGTTCACAGTGTGACACATCACTGAGTGAAGCCTCGGAGAATATCTCATGTTCTGGGGATGGCTCCTTCATCGGACACTTACTGAGCACCTCCTGTGTACCAGGCTCTGGCAGTCATTCTCAGTTCACAATATATTTGAATTTCATTTCAAATTATTATGTTGTATACCTTAAACTCACACAATGTTATATGTCAATGATCTCTCCATAAAGCTGGAAAAAAAAATTTTAAATATAATAAGGAAAAATCACCCTTTCTCCAACCCCTCTTATTAGTTATCTATTGTTGTATAACAGAGACCCCAAGACTTGGTGACTTAAAATAACACACTTTTATTTGCTCACATTTTCTGTGGATCAGGCATCCAGGCACACCTTAGCGGGATGCCTCCACCTCAGGTTCTCTCAAAAGGCTGCAGTTGTGGTGTTGGTTGGGTTGCTGTCTCGTATCAAGGCTCAACTGGGTAAGGATCTCTTTCCACATCTTCTCACTGGGAAGACTCAGTTCACTGCAGGTTTTTGACTGAGGGCCTCACCTCCTGGCTGGCATTGTCTGGGGCCCTCCCTGGGCTCCTTACCACATAGGCCTCTCTGTAAAGCAGCTCAAAATATGCCAGATGACTTCCTTCAGGGTGAGTCTATTGGTAACCTAATCTCAGAAGTGACATCTCACCACTTTCTTTGTTATTGAAGCATAGTTGATTTACAATGTTGTATTAATTTCAGGTGTACAGCAAAGTGATTCAGATATATATATATATTCTTCTTCAGATTCTTTTCCATTATAGGTTATTACAAGATATTGAATATAGTTCCCTGTGCTACACAGTAGGACCTTGTTGTTTATCTGTTTTATGTATAGTTGTGTGTATCTGTTAATCCCAAGCTCCTAATTTATCCCTCCCTCACCCCTTTCCCCTTTGGTAACCATTAGTTTGTTTTCTATGTCTGTGAGTCTATTTCTGTTTTGTAAATAAGTTCATTTGTATCATTTTTTTAGATTCCACATATAAGTGATATCATATGGTATTTGTCTTTCTCTGTCTGACTTACTTCGCTTAGTATGATAATCTCTAGGCCCATCCTTGTTGTTGCAAATGGCATTATTTCATTCTTTTTTATGGCTGGGTAGCATTCCATTTTATATATATATATACATATATATACATATATATACATATATATACATATATATACATATATATATATATATATATATATATATATATATATATATATACATACCACATCTTCTTTATCCATTCATCTGTTGATGGACACTTAGGTTGTTTTCATGTCTTGGCTATTGTAAATAGTGCTGCTATGAACATGGGGTTGCATGTATCTTTTCAAATTAGAGCTTTTGTCCTTTCCAAATATATGCCTAGGAGTGGGATTGCTGGATCATATATTAACTCTATTTTTAGTTTGTTAAAGAACCTCCATACTGTTTTCCATAGTGACTACATCAACTTACATTCCCACCGATAGCATAGGAGTGTTCCCTTTTCTCCATACCCTCCTCAGCATTTATTATTTGTAGATGGTTTTATGATGGCCATTCTGACTGGTGTGAGGTGATACCTCATTGTAGTTTTGATTTACATTTCTCTAATAATTAGTGATATTGAGCATCTTTTCATTTGCTGTTAACCATTTGTATATCTTCTTTGGAGAAATGTCTATTTAGGTCTTCTGCCCATTTTTTGATTTGGTTGTTTGTTTTTTAGCTCATATTGAGCTAATGAGCCGCTTGTATATTTTGGAAATTAGGCCCTGTCAGTTGCATTATTTGCAAATATTTTCTCGCAGATCATAGGTTGTCTTTCCTTTTGGTTTATGGTTTCCTTTGCTCTTCAAAAGCTTATAAATTTGATTAGGTCCCATTTGTTTATTTTGCTTTTATTTCTTTTGCCTTGGGAGACTGACCTAAGAAAACATTGCTACAATTTATGGCAGAGAATATTTTGCTTATGTTCTCTTCTAGGAGTTTTATGGTGTCATGTCTTATATTTAAGTCTTTAAGCCATTTTGAATTTATTTTGTGTGTGTGGTGTGAGGGAGTGTTCTAATTTCATTGATTTACATGTAACTGTCCAGCTTTCCCAACACCACTTGCTGAAGAGACTGTCTTTTCTCCATTGTATGTATATTCTTGCCTCCTTTGTTGAAGATTAATTGACAGTAGGTGTGTGGGTTTATTTCTGGACTCTCTATTCTGTTCCATTGATCCGTATGTCTGTTTTTGTACCAAAACCACACTGTTTTGATTATTGTAACTTTGTAGTATTATCTGGAGTTTGGGACATCCCACCACTTTTGCTGTATTTTAATTGTTGGAAAGAAGTCACTAGGTCCAACCCACAGTCAAGGGGAGGAGCTTACAAAAGCATATGAATTTCTGGGCTCAGGGATTATTTGGGGCCACTTTAGAGCTTCCTACTATGTACCTTCTCCTCCTTCAACAACAATTTTCAGAGAATAGGTCACAGTAAGTCCTCTCAGGGCAGGATTGTGTCTTCTTCACCAGTGCATCCCCATTTCTTAACGTGGAACCCAGAGGAGAGGACCTCAGCCCTCCTGTCCAGCTAAGACCCAGCCTCGTGAGCCTAGTGGCTTGTGAGGGCATTTTCCAGCTCAGTGAGATCCATGGTCTGAGGTCTAGTGTCATCCCTGAGCTGGGTGTGGAGTCATGACCAACTCTCTCTATTTATTCCCTTTCATTACCCTACACTGCACCTTCTCTATCTCCCAATAGCTTCTTGGTAAAACAGGGAGAAGCCAGAGATATCACAAGGCATGATGATGAGTATCAAGTAAGAAGGCAGGGCTAGACAGAGAAGTAGAATAGAGAGTAAAAAGAGAATAGAAAGAGAAAGCATCCTAAGCTGTTACCTTATTGAAAATGAGACACAAACATTTATTAAACATTTCTTAGGCACTGGAAACTTTCTCACATTTGTTCATTTAATCTTCATAAGTTTTCAAGGTAAACATTTCTATTTACTTTCCGTAGTTCAGAGAACTGAAATTCACAGAGGGCTAGGGACATGCTCGAGTTTCCACAGCTGGTGGATAACAGAACCAGAATTCAAGCCCAGGCTTTTGAAGACCACTTAGGGCTCTTTCCAGGCTAACAGGATGAAGATGATGGAGAGGAGGGAATGTCAGTCTACTCATACTGATAGTTAGTATCACAAGGGTTGTGTTGTGGTGGTGGTGGTGATTATTCAGAGTTAAACAATGGAGTTAAACAATTACACAACTCGGGGGGGAGGCATGTTCCCATTACAGAAAACAATAACAAGTTGACAGACAAAGATGAGAAGAGAGACAGTCTAATGAGCCACCATACAGCCGTACTTGGTTTGTGATCCAAACCAACCCTATCCCTGGCAAATCTCCCTCCTTGAATTCAGACATGGCTCTGCATGACCTTGACTGAATCCCAAAGTTACAAATGAAGATGTATAGCTAATGAAAAGACTTTTCATGACCATGCTGAAGATCCCCAGGAGAGTTCCAAGGATGGTACAAGCAAGGGCAGCCCTCCTTACGCATAGAGGGTGGACAGAGTCTCTCAAGATAATTAAGGGAAGCAGAAATGCATCCTTTTGTATGTAAAAGTTCTGGAGTGTTTGCTTGTTTTTAAAAATTTGGTTTCATTTTCACAGAGCCATAAACCTAAGCTCATGATAGGAAAGGGAGTCCCTGACTTTTTTCTAGAAGGGATTGAAATTGAAGGGAGATTGGTGGGGTTCTGGAGGAGACAGTGTGAAGGAAAGACTGCCTTCCTTACTACATTGCCATGCCACTTTGCAGTCCCTCCCAACACACACACACACACACACACACACACACACGGACACACACACACACACCACCTACCCACATCTGAAGACACTCCTTTCCTTTTCCATTCATGGCATGTACTTAAATATTGAGGACCTTCTTCATACTCTGGTTTCCCCAAGACCAATCAATTCTGGTAGCCCACAGCTCCTGAATGTGTCCACCTAAACAAGCTCTGCATGGGTGTCAGCAGATGCTTGAAATGATCTCATCCCAGGAAGGAAAGACCATACCCCTCCCCTTGTTGGTAGACAGCCTCCACCAAACTCAGCCCCAGCCAACGTTGATCCAGCCTCTGCTACTCTTGGTGGTGAGTTTCAGCACCTGAATGTTATTTTCTTGAATTTCACCAACTGCTATATAAATTCATATGTGCTGAGGCAAGGGAGAAACATGCATTTCGCTACCAGTAAAACGTAGTGATAAATACAGTCATTGACTAGGAATCTTCTTTTTAAAACTTAGCAAAAGTTAGAGGGCAAACTTGTTTGGAAACAATTTAAAAATTGACCACCAGATACTAAATGCACCTTGAATCTGTCACTATTTTGTTTGTTTCCATTGCTTTTCCCCTATGATCCTGCCCCACCCCCAGCCACGAACATTTGAAGATGCAGGAAACGGACAGAGGAGGGAAGGTCAGGAAACCTGGGTTCAAGTCTGAATCTGACCACCCTGTAACCTTCATCTTGTCGCAATATCTGCAGGCAAAGGACGAAGAGGTGGGACTGGGTTTTGTCTAAGTCTCATCCAGCTGTGTTTCTATGAACGATATGTATGCACTGCCATGACAAGGAGATGAGATACATTGCAATCACTGGGCTATGCCATTGCTGTCAGGAAGAAGTGCCATGGCCTCCTCACCTGGGCTGCCGCCACCGCCTCCGTTGTTCAGAGAACACGGGGAATTTTACAATTGGCTGGTCCTTAGCTTAACTCGTAGCTCCCAGGAGCTGGCTGTCAAGGGAGAGTTTCACGTTGCTGCCAGTGCCATCTGAATTGCTAATACAAGAAAGATGCAGATCCCTGTGCGAGGCCCCCTACGCCCGACCCCACAGGGGCTGCTGCCATTCCACTGGTGCACCAGTCTCCCAAACCACGTGCTGCTTCCCGGCGCGGCGCTAGCCGTATTCAACACAAAAACACTGCCCTGACAAATGGAGTTCAGCCCCTCCAGCCCCTCAGGCTCAGAGTGCCAGTCAAATCTATTTCACATACCTCCTGCCTGCAAAGCAGTCTCCAGCTACTTGGGCTAAAATGCTTAGGGCTCTTGGTTTCTGGAGACAGATGCCCACCCCATCCCGTGAACAACTTATGTAGAGACCCATCCGTGAATGCCACCAACCAGAGAACGGGCGCTGAAAGGCTTGGGTCTGAGTGTTAGAGGCAAGAAAGGTGTGGGTTGGGGACAGTGGTCGCTGTCCTTCCCACCATATTTCTTGAGCTGGACAGGAAAGGGTTCACCTCCCTGTTTGCCAGCCTTGATTATGGCGTGTATCAGCTAGGGGATCAAGGAGCAAATTTCAGTTTTGGAGTAAGGTGAGACAACGTAAAGATCAAAATAATCACGATGAGGTGATCATAATCACGATGAGGTGATCATCGTGAAAAGAGAATTCATCGTGGGAATAAAGGGTTTGTACCCACAAAACGGAGTTCCATAACAAGCGTTCCACCCTGAGAGCTTGGCCATCCTGTCTCCAACACTCTGTTCCAGCCATCCTGTTTACAGGATGTAAAGTGCCTTTGCACTTTCTCTAGAATGCCCTTTGTTGCTTTAAAATATTATCGCCTCATTAATGATGAAGGGATCCATTCGATGCGGATTTGTCTATAAATCACCTTGTGGAGGACTTGAAGCCTTCCACCCATCCTCTCCCTTCGAGCAAAGTCAATCATCTCCTTTTTTGTGCCAGCACTGTATCCTTACATACCCTGATGGCGTAACTTGACACACCTGTTTGATTCCTGGTTTATGGTTTGTCTTTCCTGGTAGCCCATAGGTCACTGAGCACGGGGGCTGGATATTACTTCTTCCTTTTCCACGGTGCTTAACACAGTGCATGGCACACAGAAGTGTTCATGACTATTTATGGAATAAATGAATAAATGGATGAATGAATGAATGAGGAGTAAACACTGAAGTTGTGCAGAGATTCTCATCCCTGAGCTATGGTCACAGTCACAAGAAATGTGGTGTCGCTGCTTGGTAACCTTGCCTTACGATATGGGTCCAAACTTTTAACCCATTTGTTCTCCCATTATCTGTAGTGGGGACACCAGGAATCCTCTAGCATCCTAGAAACAATTGCTCTCACCCTGAACAGTGAGACAATCTGGTTGCCTGGCCCTGAGCAGTTATATGACATCCTAAACTCCCATCATCATCCATCAGGACTGATTTGGGAGCCAGTAGAGGAAATATATCCATTAAGCCAGTGCTGAGTCACAGTAACTGCCCTCTTACTGTGGTTTGAATAATCAATCGCCATTACCAACATCCAACAACCAATGGAATTGAAGGCATTTCCTCCCCCCTTGCTCCCTCTTTTCCCTCCACCCCAGCCAGATTTAACAAGAGGGCTCATGATACTCCATCTCCACTCATGAAAACATCCACTGGATGTTTCCAATCGGATGAGGAGGGTTTATGGATGCAAGCAGGCTGGGGGCTTGGATCCCTGACTCGGCAGCCCGTGTCCCCGTGTTTGCACACCAGAGGGGTCCTCTTCAGTAAGCTTCTCACAACTCAGGGAAAACACCTGCATCGGCCATTTCTCATCAACAAGAAAGAGACCAGTTTCCAAGATGCCACCTGATTTCCAGACCCCTTCCTCCCTCCTTTCTGAAGCACGATGTAATCTCTCCCCTGCAATATAATAAATATTTCACTTTCTAATTCCGATTCATTAAAGGAATCCCAGGAGGGAGAAATAATAAGGTGTTGCTTTACAGCCCAAATAAAACAGTGAAAGATGTATTCTATAATTTATACTTCCGACTTTAGGTTGAGCTAATTCATATATCATTTTCAGTGAGGGACCCAAAATGGTGCTGTGTCAGCATATTGGCTGAAAAATAACTTTTTGTATTATTTTATGCCTTTCAGTAACGTGCCCTGGTTATCATACATCAGCACTAGGTTGAGTTCCAGTGTCTTGGCAGCTCCTCCGAAGTCATTCTCTTTCCTAACCAATGTGACTTTCCCTCTTCAATATAGATGGTGCCCCTTGGCTGCACACGCACGCACACACACACACACACACACACACACACACACACATTCTCCCAGGCACAAAAGCAGAGCTCCAACTGGAATCAGCTTTGCTGGAGCCATTTCTCTTACCATTATTACCAAAACTTCACTATTCTTCACCTCTGAGGATGAGAAAACTAAATCAGCCTCAGTTGGAAACAGGCTGTATGGTATTTTTCCAATAGAAATACAATCTTACACGTATGTAGCCCTTTAAAGCTGGGGGTTTGGCAGGGATCAGTTTTGGGATGGGGTACAAAAAGGCATGTGTTCAAGTCCCAACTCTTCCTCTTACTAGCTGGGGATTCTTGAGCAAGTTGTTTAATCTCTTGAAACCACAGTCTTCTCATCCATAAAATGGGGAGATAATAATAATAGCTAGCCAAACAGAGTTTAGAGAATTTTAAATGAGGTGAAGGTAGTAATCAAATCACAGTGGGAACTGATTGTGTGTTTACTATGTACACACACACACACACACACACACACACCAGACACCAGACACTGGGTTTGCACTTTAGGTGGATTATCTCATCAACTCTCATTGCAACCCCATGAACTTGGTACTGTTGTGCTTGTCATTCTGAAGATAAGGAAACTGAGGCTTAAGAAGTTAAACAATTTGTCTAAGATGGCTAAGTTTTGCATTATAGGTATTTAGAAAATAATACTTTTACTTGGTATCTGTTTACAAGGCATTTTTAAAAACATCTCATCTGATCCTGTGATAGTGCTAGGAGGCAAGCAAGTCAGGACATTTACTATGAGAAAATATGTCCACCTGCCTGTACCTCCGTATTGCCTAGGTCTTGTGGTTTTTCTCACCACTTCACAATAGCCCTTTGGTTCAGACATTTAGTGAGTCCTTGGGATCTCTGGACTCCTTCAGGTCAAGCAGGTAAAGTATGTCAATCACCCTTCCGCTCAGCTGATCTCTGGTTACTCCATTTGTCCTGAAGAACCATATTGAGACTGATCCTCTGTCCCAGCTGATCCCCCATAGACAAAGCTAGCCCTTCTCTGCCTGGAGAAATCAGAAGAGGACCCCAAGAACACTCCAGGTTACGGGGCTCACCAGTAGTAGAGGCATTAGGCAGACACGCCATCCTGACAAAGGTCTTTTGAGATGCGCTTGTACATCACCTAGGTTTACCCTTCCTTTTCCAGATCATTTGGTGGAGACCCACAGAGTTAAAGTGGCTTGAACTTACACCAGATGGAATTAGTCCCAAGGCCTGAGCCTGCGACACCGGTCTCATTCTCTCCAATATACTGTGAACCCTCCCCATCCAAGCCCTGAACAAGCAGTCCTGGGAGTCAATGTTTAGTAATAATGTTAGTAACAGAAGTAACAACTACAATAATAATATGAGGCACGTGCTCTGTGTCAGGCACTGTGTTTGATACTCTCTATGTATTTGTTCATTTAATCCCTACAACAAACCTGAGGGAATAACAACCCTATTATTCCCCTTTTACAGTTGAAAAAAATGAAGACAAAAAATTAATTCTCCTGCAGTACATCCAGACAATGGAATATTATTTAGCACTAAAAAGAAACGAGCCATGAAAAGACATGGAAGAACTTTAAATGCATATTGCTAAGTGAAAGAAGCCAATCTAAAAGGACGACACACTGTAGGATTCCAACTATATTACATACTGGAAAAAGCAAAACTATGGAGACAGGAAATGACCAGTGGTTGCCAGGGGCTGGAGAAGGAAGGAAGGGAGGAATAGGTGGAGCCCAGAGGACTTTTAGGGCAGTGAAACTACTCTGTATGATACTGTAATGTTGGCTACATGTCATTACACATTTGTCAAAATCCTTAGGCTGTACAACACCAAGAGTAAACCCCAATGTAAACTATGGGCTTTCAGTGATAAAGACGCCTCAGTGTAGGTTCATCAGTTGTAAGCAACGTACCACTCTGGTGCGGGAGGTTGATAATGGCGGAGGCTGTGTGTGGGAGCAGGGGTACGTGGGAGCTCTCTGGACTTTCAGCTCAATTTCCTGTGAATCTAAAACTGCTCTAAAAAAGAAAGCCTATTTAAAAAATCCCTAACAAAAGAGAAGAGAAATGAAAAAAATTTTAAAGTTAAATAAAAATGTTGTAATCTTTCAAATTAAAAAAGAAGGAAATGAACTCTCAAGCCATGAAAAGACATGGAGGAATCGTAAATGCATATGACTAAGTGAAAGAAGCCCATCTGAAAAGGCTACTATATGATTCCAAATACATGACATTCTGGAAAAGGCAAAACTATGGATACAGTAAAATGATCAGTGTTTGCTGGGAGCTGAAGAAGGAAGGAAGGAGGGAAGGAAGGAAGGAAGGAGGGAAGGAAGGAAGGAAGGAGGGAGGGATGAAGAGGAGGAGCACAGGGGATTTGGAGGGCAGCGAAACTAATCTAAGATACTGTAATGGTGGATACATGGCATTACACGTTTGTCAAAACCCATAGAATGTACAACACAAGGAGTGAACCTATAATGTAAACTCTGGAATTTAGTTAGTATTAATGTATCAATATTGGTTTATCAATTTTAATAGGTGTACCACACTAACACTGTTAGATGTTATTAATAGGAAAGGTGTGTGTGTGAGGCAGGGGACAAGGGTATATGGGAACACTCTACTTTCTGCTCAGTATTTCTGTAAACTTAAAACTGCTCTAAAAAATAAAGTCTATTATTCAAAACAAAAGAAAACAAACAAACAAAAAATAACTTTCAGAAAGTGGGCAGCCAAGATTTAAACCTAGACTTTTTCTGGTTTTAAATTCCAATGCCCCTAGATTTTAGGTCAAAAGACTCAACAAGCCTTTAATTTAAACTCTGTATCTGAATTCTTCTTTTCTCATCCTTAAAATGGGGATATAAACAATAATACCTCTCTCTGAACCCTTACTCAGAGAGTTTCAACAAAATGGTTTACTGTAAAGAACGGGAAAACAATTTATAAACTGTAAAGTGCTATGCAAATTCAAGAAATGACCATCATTGCTCTGGAATTCTGCCTATTGGTCCATAACAAGGATGTGGTTCTCTGGGAGCTGCTGCCAAACTCTCTGGAGGAAGCTGCGTGAAAAGGTTCATAATTACCCTCCCCTTTGCTGGGACATGGGCCTCATGTGATTGGGCTCCAAGGGAGGGCTGAGTCTCCTGACACCTAAGGGGTGGATCAGCTGAGGAGAGAGAAGCTGTGGGTCCACAGCTTGGAGCAGAAAGGAGAGAGAATGTGTGTGTGAGAGAGAGAGAGACAGACAGGGAGAGAGAGGGAGAGAGAGGACAGCAGCATGAGAACGTTCATTCATCATAAGAGCGATTTCCCTGTTAATAAAGTGACCTTGTGTAAAGAGCTCAACTTCTCACAGCTCTCGCATCATTAGGAGAGGGACACTTGCCGATCGATCGTGACCACACGGGCTGCTGAACCAGGGCAAACTGCCACCACTGAAAGAATTATATGTGACTCAGCCCAGCCCCGGGATCACACAGAGACTGGGTGGGGGGGTCTCACTGAGCCCCTTGAGGGCAGAGCAGCAGACTGGATCCTGGGCAATGGTGAACTGGGGATGGGGACTCTCCCCAAAGACCACAAGGCTTGCTGCCTCCAGACCATGCTCTGCCTGCCCAGAAAGTGTCTGTAGTTGGTTCTTGGCCAATCCCCAGAAACAGAGGTCTAGGGTACGCAGGATCTTAATTCTTGGGTCTGTAACATAAAAACAGTCAATAAAGACCACAGAGCTTCAGCCTTTTTCAAGCTCCCTTGGGTTCTGCCTGACCATATCATGGGTCAGCACATCCAGATTCCTGGTTGAAGGACCACCATTGCCATAGCATTCAAGCTGCTAAGAGAAAAGGAAACTACCTGTATCT
The DNA here is from genome assembly GCF_028021215.1 of Eschrichtius robustus. NCBI lineage: Eukaryota > Metazoa > Chordata > Mammalia > Artiodactyla > Eschrichtiidae > Eschrichtius > Eschrichtius robustus. Next base: position 17,615,579 of record NC_090834.1, on the reverse strand, counting down.
CCACTCCAACAGAGGGAGGCTAGAGTAAGCCCAGCACCTCCTCAGTGGAACCCAGGAGAGGGAGCCGGGAGATGGAGGGAGGGGGTGCTTGTGTCAGTCTGGACCACAACCTTGCTGTGTGATCTGGGACACCTCTCTTCACCTCTCTGAGTGAAGGTTAAATCAGTTGATCTCCAAGGAGCCATCTGGTTTTAAGAGTTCCAATTATGAGTTGGGCCTCTCTTAACTAAACATATAGATATTAAAGCAATTTTTTAAACTGATAAACTGAGCAGTTGGAGTGGAAAATCATCCTCATATTAATGCAACCCTCTACTCTCTTCCGCAATTGTGTTTCTCTGCCCTCTGATGCTGAGATACGGTATTTGCCAATTTTTGAAATTTTACAAAAGATCTTATTTTCTACAAAGACAAAAGACATCTTTTAACCCCCTTTTCATGTTTTCTTGGGTCTGGAATCCTGAGAGAGGGAAGTCTCCATCTTCCAGGGAAAAAAGGACATTACACAAGAGAATCAAACCCACCATCACCCTGTTTCTCTTTCCTAATAGAAGCTTCCAATTCCCAGGCAGTGCTCTAAGCCCTGAAATTAACCCCCATTATGTTGCATAGCAGCCAGCCTCAAACACACACAATGCAACCAGAGGGCTTTTTGATGCACTGACACAATTTGGGGAACATAACTTCTTTCTTACTTTCTCTTCAATGGAATCGTTCCTACCTTTTGTCCCAATTCTTTAAGGGCTGCTGCTCTCAGCCCAGCTATCACTGAATCTTCACAGAGGTGGTAGTTTAAAAAAGACTCAAGTTCTTCCCCTTCCCAGGAGCATCTGCGTTTTGACAGGGAAATCTTCACGTTTAAAACCTTCGATGTCAAGGAATGAATCTCTAATGGTAGAATTTCAAACATTAGGATAGATGATGGGAGAGCTCTTTTGTGGCTAGGGGAGACACACCGGGACATTATCTTCTCAATCCACTGCTCACACCGACATGTGGCCCACCTGTGGAACTTTGGAGAAACTTGAACTGCTTCTCACTCACTAAAGAAAGTGAGTATCCGTGCCCCATTCTACCGTTCCCTTCCGTTACAATGAGAAGGACCTGGGTTAGACCTGAAGCATGTCCTAATGAGGAAAAAAGTGAGTTCTGGAGCCAGTGACGGACCACCTCTCTTGAGAATGTGTAAGCCCATCTAGATGAGGGGCCGGGGTGGTGGCGGGGCAAAACCTGGCCCGAGGACCAACCTCTTTGGAGACATTTATTCATATAACTCCAAATAAAAGTAAACAGAGTAACTTACTTCCTCAAATAATGATTGAGATCCAACTTTTTAAGAGGCACTGAGTGGAAAGTCAGGTGAGGAGCAAAGAGTGGCGAGGGCAGTTTTGAAAAAAAAAGTAAAATTGTACTACTGTCCTTAAGGAACTCAAAGTCTAGCGGCCAAGATGACCACATCTACAGCACACCATAACACCCCACGTTATATATGACATGAACAGAGTGCCATGGGAGCCCAGAAAGGGGGCACCTCATTCCACAGGGATGCCAGGAGAAGCTTCAAAGACACATTGGAACTTTATACTGAAGGATGAATGAGAGGAAGGAAATGAGCAAAGTCTTTCCAGAGACAGAAAGCAGTAAGTACGAAAACACAGAGGCTTAAAGGGTATGGTAGGCTGGGAACTACAAAGATAATAGTAATAATAATAATAATTTGACTGATGAGCAATATCTTCCTTAAGATATCTTCCAAGAGTCTCTCCTTTCTCCAGGTAGATGTCTGTGCATGTACCAAGGACATCCACCAGCTGCTCTGAGTAGGAAGCTTACTAGTAAGAAGCCGGCCTGAAACTGTGGGCTAGAGGTAGACTGTGGCAGGCCTAGAATACTGTGTGAAGTCTGCGAGCTTCATCTCAAGCCACTGCTAAGACACAGTTAAAAGCAACTCCTCTCGAACTTCTCCCACAGGCATGTTGCAAAGATCAGAGGGGAGTGGGTGAAACCATACGACTAGCAGTTTTAGGAAGTCCTTGCTGCAAGAGAAGTGCCCTTGAAGTCTTGGTTTCATCTTTATAAAATTCTTGCCAATTTTGGGACTTCCCTGGTGGCACGGTAGTTAAGAATCCACCTGCCAATGCAGGGGACACGGGTTCGCGCCCTGGTCCGGGAAGATCCCACATGCCGTGGAGCAAATAAGCCCGTGAGCCACAACTCCTGAGTCCGCATGCCACAACTACTGAAGCCCATGCACCTAGAGCCTGTGCTCCACAACAAGAGAAGCCACTGCAATGAGAAGCCCACACACCGCAACGCAGAGAAGCCCCCACTCGCCACGACTAGAGAAAGCCCGCGCACAGCAATGAAGACCCAACGCAGCCGAAAATAAATAAATTTATTTTTTTTTAAATTGTTGCCAATTTTGGTTTTATGCTATAACTTATCTATGTCTCTTTTAATATAAAAATAATATTTGCAATCACTTTCCAGTGAGTAAAACAAGGACTTGCCTGTTCATCTTGTGCTTTCTCTTAGCAAGTTCCTCATGGTGTACTCCCACGCCAAGTTAAGGAGGTGGATGGGAGGCGGATGAGGTCAGAGGCAGGAAGACCAGATAAGAAGTGGCATTGGCTAAGAAGAGCAACAGTTATAGAAATGAAGAGGAGAGAACAGATACAAGGGACGTTTTCTATATGGAATTGACTAGACTTGCTAACTATGGGTCATTGAGTGGGAGAAAGAAAAGTCCCAGACTCCAAGTTTTCTCCAAGTGCATGTTGCAGTCATTGTTGCTAGGTAACAAATGATCTCCTAACTTAGCAACTCCAAACGACTATTTTATTAAGCTCACAGATTCTGTAATTAGGAGTGGAGAGGGGTAGAGCAGGGATGCCTTGGCGCTTCACAACGTCTAGGACCTCAGCTGGGAAGACTTGGAGGCTGGAATGACTTGATAGCTGGGGCAGGAATCATCTGGAAGTACCTTCACTCCTTTATCTGGTGGTTACTGCTGGCTATCAATCTAGACCTCAGCTGAACTGTGGACCAGGCCTTGTGGTCTGGGCTGGTTTGGGCTTCCTCACAGTATGGTGGCTGGGTTCCAAGAGAGAGGTGCATGGCCTTTCTACCTAGCCTTGGAAGTCACATACTATCTCTTCCACTGCACTCTGTTGGTTAAGACAGCCACAAAGGTCTGCTCAAGGTCAATAGACTGTCAGGTTCATAGACTTCACTGCTGGATGGGAGAAGTGTCAAGGTCATATTGTAAGAAAAGAATGTGGAATGGGAAATTTTGTTGTGATCATTCTCGGGAAAGGCAATCTGCCATAATGTCCTACCAGGAAATCCTTTTGTCAATTTTCACTTACAACGATCAGCTCATCTTGTAACTGTGAGCAACTGAGAAAGAGCTCTTGTTGGATTCAACTGTATCTTCCCCACACCATCTAACCTCACATCTTGCTTTCAGAAGTTTCGGTAAAAATTTGTGTGATGAATGAATAAACAAACAAATGAATAAATGAATGAGAAATGAACGCCAGAATGTCTCCCTGGCACCTGATACAGACATCTGTGTGAAGAAATAGCAGCTCCTTGAAGGAAGGGACCACTTAAGGAAAGTTGGTTTTATTGCTTTCACAACCCTCCTGTATGTTCTCAGCTAATCAGGAAATCCATTCTTTATGTGTAGCCTAATTAAGGTTTGTGAGTGGCTTGATCCTTGTTTACTTAGGTCTATCCCGGAAGATTGCAGAGATAAAATAAAATTACCTCCAGGCAGGCAAGCCTCACAGGAGCTGGGCTAGAAGAAAAGAGACAGAGAAGATGCCCCTGGTCTTCCGGGAGAGCCTGTACCTTGGAAAATTTCATTTCTCTTTCCCACACAGGCACACGTCACAGGCCCATGCCGCATCTCCCGCCCAGACGCCCGATGGACCGCAGATGTGCACAGGCAGCCATGAACCATCAACATGCACACGGGGCGACCACTGCACAAACGCACCCTCACGCAAACGTTACTGCTCCTGGAGTTGTTGCTGCCAATTCCAGCTCCCTTAATAAAGATTCAGATAACCTACCAAACAAAACTCAATGAAGTCTGAAACTAACTAATCAAAAACAATTAGCTCCTCTCAGCCTCTGAATCTACCCTTTTCTTCTAAAACCAAAGACCGATTCTTACTTGGATGCTGGCCTTGTACGTTTAATGAAGAAAGAAGAGGATTGGTTGGGGTGGCAGGGATAGGTTAATATTTTTGAACGATTAGTAGCAAATACAAAAACACTTTGAAGGGCCCTTTACATTTTTTTCTTTATCACTGAGCCTGTTCTTCTTTGGAACAGTAGTTAACCCAACAGTATCCAACTTGTACTCAGAGTTAACGGGACCCCTCAGTCATGGGAAAACTTTGGGGTTTGTTCACATTCACATCCAAGAGGCTATAGGGGACCTCAGGGGTTTAGAGAAAGCAAAGTATCTCGGTTTCCACTCTTCATCCTCCAGCTGCCAAAAGAGATGCCACAGGCATTTGGTGATCTAGAGCTGAGGCCTAGGGGACCGTGATGGAGATAGGGCCCTACATCAAGAGTAAGTGCAGAGAAAAGAAAGAGCTTTCCCAGTATTGAGGAAGTATAGACACAGTTTGCAATGCATTCACTTATTTATTTATTTAATATCTACTGGGCAACATCCCTATACCAGGATCCATGCTAGTTTCTTTCCTCTGGTTACTCACAGTTCAATGGGTGGCATAAACAAGCTGGTGAGTTGATTACTGAATGATAATGCCACAATAGACGGAAGCACAGGGTGTGATGAGAATGGAGAGAAAGGGCTTCTTGGCCAGTTTCAAGGTTTGAAGCAGGTTTCTGGAGGTTGATGAGGCTCTAAGCTCTGAATTAGTTGATTGTGTGTGAGGGGGGGAGAGAGAGTGAAGATCGGGGTGGAGGATGTGTTGGGGGGCTAGTGGTGGGGGATGGTATTCTACAGAAGTAATTGCACGAACAAAGACACAGTAATCACAGTAGTAGAAGCAGTGGTAATGGCTCTACTACCATACATATCTGGCCAAGTATAAAGCGCTTTGTATGGATTATTGCATTTAATCTTAACGAGAAATCTAACTTCTCCCCATTTTATGAATTAGAACCAAGTCACACTCAGATTAAGGAACTGTCCCAAAGTCACAGGTGATGAAGTTGGAATTTAAACCGAGGAAGAGAGTCGAGCTCCAGCTTCACGCTCTTAGCCTCTGATCTCCAGCCAGCCACAGTTCTTTATCCTATAAACAATTATAGGCACTGAAGGATTTTAAGCAGGAAAGGGACACAGTCAGATTTGTGTTTTAATGGCCAATCAACGCTAGGTGGGAAAGGATTGGAGGGTGGTAATGCTGGAGGTGAGGTGATAAATTAGGAGGGCTACAAGTTCCAGGTGAGAGAATGAGGGCCTAAAGTGGGCGGGGGGGGGGCTGGGGATGAGAAGGAAGGGTCAAACTTGAGAAATGTTTGAGATAAAAACTGGACCTGTATTAGCGACTGAAAGTGAAGGGTGCATGAGAAGGCATCTAAGATGATTCCCAGATTTATGGCCAGTGTGGGTGGAAGTGCCATTAACCATCTAGAAAATACTGGAGGCAGGGTAGGCATAGGCGTCAGAAGGTGAAGGGAGATGTGGAGAGAGAGGCGCTCCTCAAGCTTTAGACCTGCCTGCTGATGTAAAGGGCTGTGGGGCATCCAAGTGGAGATGAGAGGAAGTCACGTGGGTAGAAGACCCAGAAGCTGAGCTAAGATGTTAGAGCTGGAGTATCATCCACACAAAGTTAGTAATTAAAACCATGGGAGGTGATAAGGCTCCCCAGAAAGGGCAGATGGAGAGAACACCTCTATTTGAAGGGCAAACAGGAAGGAGAAGCTGGAAAGTTGCCCATAAAAAATATCTAAGAGGTAGGAGAAGAATCCAGAAAAAAATGGAACCATAAAAAAATAAGGGGGGGAGGAGCTTCAAGATGGCGGAAGAGTGAGACGTGGAGATCACCTTCCTCCCCACAAATACATCAGAAATACATCGACATGTGGAACAACTCCTACAGAACACCTACTGAACGCTGGCAGAAGAGCTCAGATTTCCCAAAAGGCAAGAAACTCCCCATGTACCTGGGTAGGGCAAAAGAAAAGAGAAATAACAGAGACAAAAGAATAGGGACGGGACCTGCACCAGTGGGAGGGAGCTGTGAAGGAGGAAAGGTTTCCACACACTAGGAAGCCCCTTCGTGGGCAGAGACTGCGGGTGGAGGAGGGGGGAAGCTTCGGAGCCACGGAGGAGAGCGCAGCCACAGGGGTGCGGAGGGCAAAGCGGAGAGATTCCCGCACGGAGGATCGGTGCTGAGTAGCACTCACCAGCCCGAGAGGCTTGTCTGCTCCCCCGCCGGGGCGGGCGGGGCTGGGAGCTGAGGCTCGGGCTTCGGTCGGATCGCAGGGAGAGGACTGGGGTTGGCGGCGTGAACACAGCCTGAAGGGGTTAGTGCGCCATGGCTAGCCGGGAGGGAGTCCGGGAAAAAGTCTGCAGCTGCCGAAGAGGCAAGAGACGTTTTCTTACCTCTTTGTTTCCTGGTGCGCGAGGAGAGGGGATTCAGAGTGCCGCCTAAACGAGCTCCAGAGATGGGCGCGAGCTGAGGCTATCAGCGCGGACCCCAGAGACGGGCGTGAGACGCTAAGGCTGCTGCTGCCGCCACCAAGAAGCCTGTGAGCGAGCACAGGTCACTCTCCAAACCTCCCCTCCTGGGAGCGCGTGCAGCCCACCACTGCCAGCGTCCCGTGATCCAGGCACAACTTCCCCGGGAGAACGCACTGCGCGCCTCAGGCTGCTGCAACGTCACGCCGGCCTCTGACGCCACAGGCTCGCCCCGCCTCCTCCGTACCCCTCCCTCCCCCCGGCCTGAGTGAGCCAGAGCCCCCTAATCAGCTGCTACTTTAACCCCATCCTGTCTGAGCAAAGAACAGATGCCCTCAGGCGACCTACACGCAGAGGCGGGTCCAAATCCAAAGCTGAAACCAAGGAGCTGTGCCAACAAAGAAGAGTAAGGGAAATTTCTCCCAGCAGCCTCAGGAGCAGAGGATTAAAGCTCCACAAACAACTAGATGTACCTGCATCTGTGGAATACCTGAATAGGCAACAAATCATCCCAAATTGATGAGGTGGACTTTGGGAAGAAGGATATATATATTTTTTTCCCTTTTTCTCTTTATGTGAGTATGTGTATGCTTCTGTGTGCGATTTTCTCTGTATAGCTCTGCTTTTACCATTTGTCTTGGGATTCTGTCTGTCCTTTTTTTTTTTTTTTTATAGTATAGTTTTTAGCACTGGTTATCATTGGTGGATTTGTTTTTTGGCTTGGTGGCTCTCTTCTTTCTTTTTTTTTAATTACTTTAAAAATATTTTTTTAGTAATTATTATTTATTTTAATAACTTTATTTTATTTTATTTTATTTTATCTTCTTCTTTCTTTTCTCCCTTTTATTCTGAGCTGTGTGGATGACACGCTCTTGGTGCTCCAGCCAGGCATCAGGGCTGTGCCTCTGAGGTGGGAGAACCAAGTTCAGGACACTGGTCCACAAGAGCCCTCCCAGCTCCACGTAATATCAAACGGCAAAAATCTCCCAGAGATCTCCATCTCAACGCCAAGACCCAGCTCCACTCAATGACCAGCAAGCTACAGTGCTAGACACCCTATGCCAAATAACTAGCAAGACAGAAACACAACCCCATCCATTAGCAGAGAGGCTGCCTAAAATCATAATAAGGCCACAGACACCCCAAAACACACCACCAGACGTGAACCTGCCTGTCAGAAAGGCAAGATCCAGCCTCATCCACCAGAACACAGGCACTAGTCCCCTCCACCAGGAAGCCTACACAACCCACTGAACCAACCTTAGCCACTAGGGACAGACACCAAAAACAACAGGAACTACTAACGTGCAGCCTGCGAAAAGGAGACCCCAAACACAGTAAGTTAAGCAAAATGAGAAGACAGAGAAACACACAGCAGATGAAGGAACAAGGCAAAACCCCACCAGACCTAACAAATGAAGAAGAAATAGGCAGTCTACCTGAAAAAGAATTCAGAATAAAGATAGTAAAGATGATCCAAAATCTTGGAAATAGAATGAAGAAAATACAAGAAGCGTTTAACAAGGACCTAGAAGAACTAAAGCGCAAACAAACAGTGATGAACAACACAATAAATGAAATTAAAAATTCTCTAGAAGGGATCAATAACAGAATAACTGAGGCAGAAGAACGGATAAGTGACCTGGAAGATAAAATAGTGGAAATAACTACTGCAGAGCAGAAGAAAGAAAAAAGAATGAAAAGAATTGAGGACAGTCTCAGAGAACTGTTGGACAACATTAAACGCACCAACATTCGAATTATAGGGGTCCCAGAAGAAAAAGAGAAAAAGAAAGGAACTGAGAAAATATTTGAAGAGATTATAGTTGAAAACTTCCCTAATATGGGAAAAGAAATAGTCAATCAAGTCCAGGAAACACAGAGAGTCCCATACAGGATAAATCGAAGGAGAAACACGCCAAGACACATGTTACTCAAACTATCAAAAATTAAATACAAAGAAAAAATATTAAAAGCAGCAAGGGAAAAACAACAAATAACACACAAGGGAATCCCCATAAGGTTAACAGCTGATCTTTCAGCAGAAACTCTGCAAGCCAGAAGGGAGTGGCAGGACATATTTAAAGTGATGAAGGAGAAAAACCTACAACCAAGACTACTCTACCCAGCAAGGATCTCATTCGGATTTGACAGAGAAATTAAAACCTTTACAGACAAGCAAAAGCTAAGATAATTCAGCACCACCAAACCAGCTTTACAACAAATGCTAAAGGAACTTCTCTAGGCAAGAAACACAAGAGAAGGAAGAGACCTACAATAACAAACCCAAAACAATTAAGATAATGGTAATAGGAACATACATCTCGATAATTACCTTAAATGTAAATGGATTAAATGCTCCAACCAAAAGACATGGACTGGCTGAATGGATACAAAAACAAGACCCGTATATATGCTGTCTACAAGAGACCCACTTCAGACCTAGGGACACATACAAACTGAAAGTGAGGGGATGGAAAAAGATATTCCATGCAAATGGAAATCAAAAGAAAGCTGGAGTAGCAAGTTTCATATCAGACAAAATAGACTTTAAAACAAAGACTGTTACAAGAGACAAAGAAGGACATTACATAATGATCAAGGGATCACTCCAAGAAGATATAACAATTTTAAATATTTATGCACCCAACATAGGAGCACCGCAATACATAAGGCAAATACTAACAGCCATAAAAGGGGAAATTGACAGTAACATAATCATAGTAGGGGACTTTAACACCCCTCTCTCACCAATGGACAGATCATCCAAAATGAAAATAAATAAGGAAACACAAATTTTAAATGATACATTAAAAAAGACGGACTTAATTGATATTTACAGGACATTCCATCCAAAAACAACAGAATACACATTCTTCTCAAGTGCTCATGGAACATTCTCCAGGATAGATCAAATCTTGGGTCCCAAATCAAGCCTTTGTAAATTTAAGAAAATTGAAATTGTATCAGTATCTTTTCCACCCACAATGCTATGACACTAGATATCAGTCACAAGAAAAAATCTGTAAAAAATACAAACACATGGAGACTAAACAATACACTACTTAATAACCAAGAGATCACTGAAGAAATCAAAGAGGAAATATAAAAATACCTTGAAACAAATGACAATGAAAACACGACGACCCAAAACCTATGGGATGCAGAAAAAGCAGTTCTAAGAGGGAAGGTTATAGTAATACAATCCTACCTTAAGAAACAAGAAACATCTAAAATAAACAACCTAACCTTACACCTAAAGCAATTAGAGAAAGAAGAGGAAAAAACCCCAAAGTTAGCAGAAGGAATGAAATCATAAAGATCAGATTAGAAATAAATGAAAAAGAAATGAAGGAAACCATAGCAAAGATCAATAAAACTAAAAGCTGGTTCTTTGAGAAGATAAACAAAATTAATAAACCATTAGCCAGACTTATCAAGAAGAAAAGGGAGAAGACTCAAATCAGTAGAATTAGAAATGAAAAAGGAGAATAACAACTGACACTGCAGAAATACAAAGGATCATGAGAGATTACTATAAGCAACTATATGCCAATAAAATGGACAACCTGGAAGAAATGGACAAATTCTTAGAAATGCACAACCTGCCGAGACTGAACCAGGAAGAAACAGAAAATATGAACAGACCAATCACAAGCACTGAAATTGAAACTGTGATTAAAAATCTTCCAACAAACAAAAGCCCAGGACCAGATGGCTTCACAGGCGAATTCTATCAAACATTTAGAGAAAAGCTAACACCTATCCTTCTCAAACTCTTCCAAAATATAGCAGAGGGAGGAACACTCCCAATCTCATTCTATGAGGCCACAATCATCCTGATACCAAAACCAGACAAAGATGTCACAAAGAAAGAAAACTACAGGCCAATATCACTGATCAACATAGATGCAAAAATCCTCAACAAAATGCTAGCAAACAGAATCCAACAGCACAATAAAAGGATCATAGACCATGATCAAGTGGGGTTTATCACAGGAATGCAAGGATTCTTCAGTATACGCAAAACAATCAATGTGATACACCATATTAACAAATTGAAGGAGAAAAACCATATGATCATCTCAATAGATGCAGAGAAAGCTTTAGACAAAATTCAACACCCATTTATGATAAAAACCCTCCAGAAAGTAGGCATAGAGGGAACTTCCCTCAACATAATAAAGGCCATATATGACAAACCCACAGCCAACATCATCCTCAATGGTGAAAAACTGAAACCATTTCTACTATGATCAGGAACAAGACAAGGTTGCCCACCCTCACCACTATTACTCAACATACTTTTGGAAGTTTTAGCCACAGCAATCAGAGAAGAAAAAGAAATAAAAAGAATCCTAATCAGAAAAGAAGAAGTAAAGCTGTCACTTTTGCAGATGACATGATACTATACATCGAGAATCCTAAAGATGCTACCAGAAAACTACTAGTGCTAATCAATGAGTTTGGTAAAGTAGCAGGGTACAAGATTAATGCACAGAAATCTCTTGCATTCCTATGCACTAATGATGAAACATCTGAAAGTGAAATTAAGAAAACACTCCCATTTACCATTGCAACAGAAATAATAAAATATGTAGGAATAAACCTACCTAAGGAGACAAAAGACCTGTATGCATAAAATTATAAGACACTGATGAAAGAAATTAAAGATGATACAAATAGATGGAGAGAGATACCATGTTCTTGGATTGGAAGAATCAACATTGTGAAAATGAGTATACTACCCAAAGCAATCTACAGATTCAAAGCAATCCCTATCAAACTACCACTGGCATTTTTCACAGAGCTAGAACAAAAAATTTCACAATTTGTATGGAAACACAAAAGACCCCGAATAGCCAAAGCAATCTTTTTTTTTTTTTTTTTTTTTTTTTTTCACACACACACACTGTATTTTATTTTTACAAGGGATAAATAGACTGACACCAAGCATTGTACATGGATGACCACAACAAAAGCAACAATGATTGCAATTACCAAACATGAAACACACTCATACTATGTCATAATATTGACATTCAGTCCAGTAATCCTCCACTGTAACAGCTCCTTTACTTTGCAGTGAAAATTGATTTGTATATTCTTTGCCTCTGAGTCCTTGTGGGATTTTTTTTTTTTTTTAATTCAGACAGAAAGTCACAAAAATTATACTCATCCTCATCAGTTCACTCAGTCCCATGTAATTAATTTTTTTTTTTTTTTCATCTTGATCTTTTGTTAGCACTTTTATGAGTTCATCAGTTTTTCATTAGAGTTCTGAAAATGCTTATTCATTCAGTTCAGCAGTACAGTCAGTTACCAGAAACCTGTACTTGTCAGAGTCTTTTCCATGAATTTCTTGAAGATGAAACCCTTTTATAGGAACATATTTGCAAAATCATCAGAGTACACCCAGAACTGTCTGTAAATGACAAAAGACTTAAAAATGACCACGGTTAAAGATTTGATGAAAGTTCATAATAATGCAGTTGACAAGAAAATTAGTTATTTCTGAGATATACATTTTAAAGTAATAACTAGGATTATTACTTATAACATTATACCAGAACATATAAGATTTTTAGAAATTTCATGTAATGTCTGAAACATTTATATTAACATATTTCCATACATATTTCCATACAAATACAAATACAAGATTTTTAGAAATTTCATGTAATGTCTGAAACATTTATATTAACATATTTCCATACAAATAACCCAATGAAAGTTTAGTATTAGTTGTTTTGTTTGTTTGTTTTTTTATACTGCAGGTTCTTATTAGGCATCAATTTTATACACATCAGTGTATACATGTCAATCCCAATCGCCCAATTCAGCACACCACCATCCCCACCTCACCGCAGTTTTCCCCCCTTGGTGTCCATATGTCCATTCTCTACATCTGTGTCTCAACTTCTGCCCTGCAAACTGGCTCATCTGTACCATTTTTCTAGGTTCCACATACATGCATTAATATACGATATTTGTTTTTCTCTTTCTGACTTACTTCACTCTGTATGACAGTCTCTAGATCCATCCACGTCTCAACAAATGACTCAATTTCATTCCTTTTTATGGCTGAGTAATATTCCATTGTATATATGTACCACAACATCTTTATCCATTCGTCTGCTGATGGGCACTTAGGTTGCTTCCATGACCTGGCTATTGTAAATAGTGCTGCAATGAACATTCGGGTGCATGTGTCTTTTTGAATTACGGTTTTCTCTGGGTATATGCCCAGTAGTGGGATTGCTGGGTCATATGGTAATTCTATTTTTAGTTTTTTAAGGAACCTCCATATTGTTCTCCATAGTGGCTGTATCAATTTACATTCCCACCAACAGTGCAAGAGGGTTCCCTTTTCTCCACACCCTCTCCAGCATTTGTTGTTTGTAGATTTTCTGATGATGCCCATTCTAACAGGAGTGAGGTGATACCTCATTGTAGTTTTGATTTGCATTTCTCTAATAATTAGTGATGTTGAGCATCTTTTCATGTGCTTCGTGGCCGTCTGTATGTCTTCTTTGGAGAAATGTCTATTTAGGTCTTCTGCCCATTTTTGGATTGGGGTGTTTGTTTCTTTGATATTGAGCTGAATGAGCTGTTTATATATTTTGGAGATTAATCCTTTGTCCATTGATTCATTTGCAAATATTTTCTCCCATTCTGAGGGTTGTCTTTTCGTCTTGTTTATGGTTTCCTTTGCTGTGCAAAAGCTTTGAAGTTTCATTAGGTCCCACTTGTTTATTTTTGTTTTTATTTCCATTACTCTAGGAGGTGGATCAAAAAAGATCTTGCTGTGATTTACGTCAAAGAGTGTTCTTCCTATGTTTTCCTCTAAGAGTTTTATAGTGTCCAGTCTTATATTTAGGTCTCTAATCCATTTTGAGTTTATTTTTGTGTATGGTGTTAGGGAGTATTCTAATTTCATTCTTTTACATGTAGCTGTCCAGTTTTCCCAGCACCACTTATTGAAGAGACTGTCTTTTCTCCATTGTATACCTTTGCCTCCTTTGTCATAGATTAGTTGACCATAGGTGCATGGGTTAACCTCTGGGCTTTCTATCTTGTTCCATTGATCTATGTTTCTGTTTTTGTGCCAGTACCATATTGTCTTGATTACTGTAGCTTTGTAGTAGAGTCTGAAGTCAGGGAGTCTGATTCCTCCAGCTCCATTTTTTTGCCTCAAGACTGCTTTGGCTATTCGGGGTCTTTTGTGTCTCCATACAAATTTTAAGATGATTTGTTCTAGCTCCGTAAAAAATGCCATTGGTAATTTGATAGGGATTGCATTGAATCTGTAGATTGCTTTGGGTAGTATACTCATTTTCACAATGTTGATTCTTCCAATCCAAGAACATGGTATATCTCTCCATCTGTTGGTATCATCTTTAATTTCTTTCATCAGTGTCTTATAGTTTTCTGCATACAGGTCTTTTGTCTCCCTAGGTAGGTTTATTCCTAGGTATTTTATTCTTTTTGTTGCAATGGTAAATGGAAGTGTTTCCATAATTTCTCTTTCAGATTTTTCATCATTAGTGTATAGGAATGCAAGAGATTTCTCTGCATTAATTTTGTATCCTGCAACTTTACCATAGTCATTAATTAGCTCTAGCAGTTTTCTGGTGGCAGTTTTAGGATTCTCTATGTATAGTATCATGTCATCTGCAAACAGTGACAGTTTTACTTCTTCTTTTCCAATTTGTATTCCTTTTATTTCTTTTTCTTCTCTGATTGCCGTGGCTAGGACTTCCAGAACTATGTTGAATAATAGTGGTGAGAGTGGACATCCTTGTCTCGTTCCTGATCTTAGAGGAAATGCTTTCAGTTTTTCACCATTGAGAATGATGTTTGCTGTGGGTTTGTCATATATGGCCTTTATTATGTTGAGGTAGGTTCCCTCTATGCCCACTTTCTGGAGAGTTTTTATCATAAATGGGTGTTGAATTTTGTCAAAAGCTTTTTCTGCATCTATTGAGATGATCATATGGTTTTTATTCTTCAATTTGTTAATATGGCGTATCACATTGATTGATTTGCGTATATTGAAGAATCCTTGCATCCCTGGGATAAATCCCACTTGATCGTGGTGTATGATCCTTTTAATGTGTTGTTGGATTCTGTTTGCTAGTATTTTGTTGAGGATTTTTGCATCTATATTCATCAGTGATATTGGTCTGTAATTTTCTTTTTTTGTAGTGTCTTTGTCTGGTTTTGGTATCAGGGTGATGGTGGCCTCATAGAATGAGTTTGGGAGTGTTCCTTCCTCTGCAATTTTTTGGAAGAGTTTGAGAAGGATGGGTGTTAGCTCTTCTCTAAATGTTTGATAGAATTCACCTGTGAAGCCATCTGGTCCTGGACTTTTGTTTGTTGGAAGATTTTTAATCACAGTTTCAATTTCATTACTTGTGATTGGTCTATTCATATTTTCTATTTCTTCCTGATTCAGTCTTGGAAGGTTATACCTTTCTAAGAATTTGTCCATTTCTTCCAGGTTGTCCATTTTATTGGCATAAAGTTGCTTGTAGTAGTCTCTTAGGATGCTTTGTATTTCTGCGGTGTCTGTTGTAACTTCTCCTTTTTCATTTCTGATTTTATTGATTTGAGTCCTCTCCCTCTTTTTCTTGATGAGTCTGGCTAATGGCTTATCAATTTTGTTTATCTTCTCAAAGAACCAACTTTTAGTTTTATTGATCTTTGCTATTGTTTTCTTTGTTTCTATTTCATTTATTTCTGCTCTGATCTTTATGATTTCTGTCCTTCTGCTAACTTTGGGTTTTGTTTGTTCTTCTTTCTCTAGTTTCTTTAGGTGTAAGGTTAGATTGTTTACTTGAGATTTTTCTTGTTTCTTTAGGTAGGCTTGTATAGCTATAAACTTCCCTCTTAGAACCGCTTTTGCTGCATCCCATAGGTTTTGGGTCGTCGTGTTTTCATTGTCATTTGTCTCTAGGTATTTTTTGATTTCCTCTTTGATTTCTTCAGTGATCTCTTGGTTATTTAGTAACGTATTGTTTAGCCTCCATGTGTTTGTCTTTTTTACGTTTTTTTCCCTGTAATTCATTTCTAATCTCATAGCGTTGTGGTCAGAAAAGATGCTTGATATGATTTCAATTTTCTTAAATTTACCAAGGCTTGATTTGTGACCCAAGATGTGATCTATCCTGGAGAATGTTCCGTGCGCACTTGAGAAGAACGTGTAATCTGCTGTTTTTGGATGGAATGTCCTATATATGTCAATTAAATCTATCTGGTCTATTGTGTCATTTAAAGCTTCTGTTTCCTTATTTATTTTCATTTTGGATGATCTGTCCATTGGTGTAAGTGAAGTGTTAAAGTCCCCCACTATTATTGTGTTACTGTCGATTTCCTCTTTTATAGCTGTTAGCAGTTGCCTTATGTATTGAGGTGCTCCTATGTTGGGTGCATATATATTTATAATTGTTATATCTTCTTCTTGGATTGATCCCTGGATCATTATGTAGTGTCCTTCCTTGTCTCTTGTAACATTCTTTATTTTAAAGTCTATTTTATCTGATATGAGTATAGCTACTCCAGCTTTCTTTTGATTTCCATTTGCATGTAATATCTTTTTCCATCCCCTCACTTTCAGTCTGTATGTGTCCCTAGGTCTAAAGTGGGTCTCTTGTAGACAGCATATATATGGGTCTTGTTTCTGTATCCATTCAGCCAGTCTATGTCTTTTGGTTGGGGCATTTAATCCATTCACGTTTAAGGTAATTATCGATATGTATGTTCCTATGACCATTTTCTTAATTGTTTTGGGTTTGTTTTTGTAGGTCCTTTTCTTCTCTTGTGTTTCCCACTTAGAGAAGTTCCTTTAGCATTTGTTGTAGAGCTGGTTTGGTGGTGCTGAATTCTCTTAGCTTTTGCTTGTCTGTAAAGCTTTTGATTTCTCCATCAAATCTAAATGAGATCCTTGCCGGGTAGAGTAATCTTGGTTGTAGGTTCTTCCCTTTCATCACTTTAAGTATATCATGCCACTCCCTTCTGGCTTGTAGAGTTTCTGCTGAGAAATCAGCTGTTAACCTTATGGGAGTTCCCTTGTATGTTATTTGTCGTTTTTCCCTTGCTGCTTTCAATAATTTTTCTTTGTCTTTAATTTTTGCCACTTTGATTACTATGTGTCTCGGCGTGTTTCTCCTTGGGTTTATTCTGTATGGGACTCTCTGCGCTTCCTGGACTTGGGTGGCTATTTCCTTTCCCATGTTAGGGAAGTTTTCGACTATAATCTCTTCAAATATTTTCTCTGGTCCTTTCTCTCTCTCTTCTCCTTCTGGGACCCCTATAATGCGAATGTTGTTGCGTTTAATGTTGTCCCAGAGGTCTCTTAGGCTGTCTTCATTTCTTTTCATTCTTTTTTCTTTAGTCTGTTCCGCAGCAGTGAATTCCACCATTCTGTCTTCCAGGTCACTTATCCGTTCTTCTGCCTCAGTTATTCTGCTATTGATTCCTTCTAGTGTAGTTTTCATTTCAGTTATTGTATTGGTCATCTCTGTTTGTTTGTTCTTTAATTCTTCTAGGTCTTTGTTAATCATTTCTTGCATCTTCTCAATCTTTGCCTCCATTCTTATTCCGAGGTCCTGGATCATCTTCACTATCATTATTCTGAATTCTTTTTCTGGAAGGTTGCCTATCTCCACTTCATTTAGTTGTTTTTCTGGGGTTTTTTCTTGTTCCTTCATCTGGTACATAGCCCTCTGCCTTTTCATCTTCTCTATCTTTCTGTAACTGTGGTTTTTGGTCCACAGGCTGCAGGATTGTAGTTTTTCTTGCTTCTGCTGTCTGCCCTCTGGTGGTTGAGGCTATCTAAGAGGCTTGATGGGAGGCTCTGGTGGTGGGTAGAGCTGACTGTTGCTGTGGCGGTCAGAGCTCAGTAAAACCTTAATCCACTTGGCTGTCGATGGGTGGGGCTGGGTTCCCTCCCTGTTGCTGTGGCGGTCAGAGCTCAGTAAAACCTTAATCCACTTGACTGTTGATGGGTGGGGCTGGGTTCCCTCCCTGTTGGTTGTTTTGCCTGAGGCAACCCAACACTGGAGCCTACCCGTGCTCTTTGGTGGGGTTAATGGCAGACTCTGGGAGGGCTCACGCCAAGGAGAACTTCCCAGAACCTCTGCTGCTAGTGTCCTTATCCCCACGGTGAAACAGAGCCACCACTCGCCTCTGCAGGAGACCCCCCCAACACCAGCAGGTGGGTCTGGTTCAGTCTCCCCCAGGGTCACTGCTCCTTCCCCTGGGTCCCGATGCACACATTACTTTGTGTGTGCCCTCCAAGAGTGGGGTCTCTGTTTCCCCCAGTCCTGTCAAAGTCCTGCAATCAATTCCCACTAGGCTTCAAAGTCTGATTCTCTAGGAATTCCTCCTCCCGTAGCTGGACCCCCAGGTTGGGAAGCCTGACGTGGGGCTCAGAACCTTCACTCCAGTGGGTGGACTTCTGTGGTATAAGTGTTCGCCAGTCTGTGAGCCACCCACCCAGCAGTTATGGGATTTGATTTTACTCTGATTGCGCCCCTCCTACCGTCTCGCTGTGGCTTCTCCTCTGTCCTTGGACGTGGGGTATCCTCCTTGGTGAAGTCGGGGTCTTCCTGTCAATGATTGTCCAGCAGCCAGTTGTGATTCTGGTGCTCTCGCAAGAGGGAGTGAGAGCACGTCCTTCTACTCCGCCATCTTGGTTAATCCCTCAAACCACAACTTATATTAACGTAACCATTGAAGGAGTTTAGAGCATGTCACCCCAAGATATGACATATAGATTATTTTGAGTTAAAGTCACTTGAGAAACAGAAGATGCAGGAAGGGCTCTCTGACCCTCCTTTTTATTCCTGAAAACAGTAAAAAAAATCCCTGTATGTAAGATGTCCTCTGTATACCAGAAGGAAAGAAAGTAACATCCTCAGCAATCTTGAGAAAGAAAAACAGAGCTGGAGGAATCAGGCTCCCTGACTTCAGACTATACAACAAAGCTACAGTAATCAAGGCAGTATGGTACTGGCACAAAAACAGAAATATAGATCAATGGAACAGGATAGAAAGCCCAGAGATAAACCCATGCACATATGGTCACCTTATTTTCAATAAAGGAGGCAAGAATGTACAGTGGAGAAAAGAGAGCCTCTTCAATAAGTGGTGCTGGGAAAACTGGACAGCTACATGTAAAAGAACACTCCCTAACACCATACACAAAAATAAACTCAAAATGGATTAGAGACCTAAATGTAAGGCCAGACACTATCAAACTCTTAGAGGAAAACATAGGCAGAACACTCTATGACATAAATCACAGCAAGATCCTTTTTGACCCACCTCCTAGAGAAATGGAAATAAAAACACAAGTAAACAAATGGGACCTAATGAAACTTAAAATCTTTTGCACAGCAAAGGAAACCATAAACAAAATGAAAAGACAGCCCATGGAATGGGAGAAAATATTTGCAAATGAGGAAACTGACAAAGGATTAATCTCCAAAATTTACAAGCAGCTTATGCAGCTCAATATCAAAAAAACAAACAACCCAATCCAAAAATGGGCAGAAGACCTAAATAGACATTTCTCCAAAGAAGATATACAGATTGCCAACGAGCACATGAAAGAATGCTCAACATCCTTAATCATCAAAGAAACTCAAATCAAAACTACAATGAGATATCATCTCACACTGGTCAGAATGGCCATCATCAAAAAATCTACAAACAATAAATGCTGGAGAGCGTGTGGAGAAAAGGGAACCCTCTTGCACTTTTGGTGGGAATGTAAATTGATACAGCCACTATGGAGAACAGTATGGTGCTTCCTTAAAAAACTAAAAATAGAACTACCATATGACCCAGCAATCCCACTACTGGGCATATACCCTGAGAAAACCATAATTCAAAAACAGTCATGTCCCAAAATGTTCAGTTCAGATCTATTTACAATAACCAGGACATGGAAGCAACCTACGTGTCCATCAACAGATGAATGGATAAAGAAGATGTGGCACATGTATACAATGGAATATTACTCAGCCATAAAAAGAAATGAAATTGCGTTATTTGTAGTGAGGTGGATGGACATAGAGTCTGTCATACAGAGTGAAGTAAGTCAGAAAGAGAAAAACAAATACCGTATGCTAACACATATATATGGAATCTAAAAAAAAAAAAAAATGGTCATGAAGAACCTAGGGGCAAGACGGGAATAAAGAGGCAGACCTACTAGAGAATGGACTTGAGGATACAGGGAGGGGGAAGGGTAAGCTGGGACGAAGTGAGAGAGTGGCATGGACATATATACACTACCAAACATAAAATAGATAGTTAGTGGGAAGCAGTCGCATAGCACAGGGAGATCAGCTCGGTGCTTTGTGACCACCTAGAGGGTGGGATAGGGAGGGTGGGAGGGAGGGAGACGCAAGAGGGAAGAGATATGGGGACATACGTATATGTATAACCGATTCACTTTGTTATAAAGCAGAAACTCATACACCATTGTAAAGCAATTATACTCCAATAAAGATGTTTTTAAAAAAAGAAAAATAAGGGAGCAGAGAGTTTCAGGAAGGAGAGAGTGGTTATTACATTTAACGATACAGAAAAGTCCAGCAAAAGGACTGAAAACGTCATCTGGTTTAGTAATATGTAGTCCCTCACTGACCTTTGACAGACCAGTGAGGTCACGGGATAGGGGGAGGGAGAGAAGTTAAGTCAGGTCCCAATGAATGGAGTGAATACAAGGTATGAAAACAGGTGTAGTAGGTTGTTCTTGCAAGCAAGCTGTCTAGATCGGAAAAAAAAAATACAAAGGACCCAGGATCAAGGGAGAGTTGTTTAGGACTTGAGAAATCTGAGTCTCTTTAAAGGATGAAGAGAAGGGCAAGGAGAAGGAAGTTGGTGGAGAGAGAAAGAACAAGGGAATGAGGTCCCAGGTTGATGGAGGAGAATGGGATCAAGAGATGGTAGGGAGTTAGCCATGTACAAGAAGAAAGATCCTAGAGCATAAAGCTGAAGTGAGGACATCTGAGAGATAATGCTCTATCACTTCAATTTTCTAAGTTTTAAAATGAAATCATGATGAAAACATCTGCTTAGAGTGTGAAGGAAGAAGACTTGAAGGATTCTTGAGAAGAGAGAAGAGGATGAGAGTGGGGAGGGGTAAGAATGAAAGCTGCCCAATGACAAAATAATTGGCCAAAATGTAGCTGCGGTACAGAGCTAAGATGGACACTGGTATGGGATTTCCCCTTGGAATTCTCAGCAATTCAACTATAGAGGCAAGGGAGTTTGCCAGCCGTATAGGGTATATGACCCTATTGGGGTCATATTGGTATAGAGACCATCAACCCCAAGGTCACTGGTGGCCCGGCCGTGACCACGTGCATATAAAGGAGCTAAGGTATGTAAGGCACCCGACACAGTGACAGGTACATAGCCCTCAATAAATGTTGGCTCTTCTTAACAGCCATCAGTTGGTGATTTGAAATGATAAAACCTAGTATTCGTCTATCCTACTAAAGAACAAAAAATGGAGACACAGGCTAACATTTTAACAGGAGGGTGTAAAGACTGAAGCCAAAGAAATATCCAACAGGAAGGGCTACTAACAGGCCATAAAGGTTATTAAAGAAAATGATAGGATCCTGGATGAAATTAAGATCTTGACAGAGTCCTTTATGTCTGGGACAGGTTAGATGCAGCCCTTCCTTGAGCCTGGGAACAACTCCCAATCCTCAGAGTGGGCCGTTTCTTCTTTGAATGGAAAAAATGATGATGACCCTTGGTGTTACATCTAATCTACTAATAATGGCTGCCTAGAGCCCTGTGATGAGCTTGGCTCCTGAGGCAGGAGATCAATTAGTCTTGTCTGCCCTGGGCTTAGGACGAGGAGGTGACATGTTTGCTCTCCCCATCTAGCCCAACCCCCTCACTGAATATGAGAAAACTGAGGACTAAGAAAGCAGATGCCTTGACTGGCTCTTTAGTGGAAATCTGGACTACCAGCCAAGCTTTCCAACTCACAACCCAGAGTTCTCTCCAGCACACACATGCGTTGCCATTTCCCAAACACTCACAAGCAAAGCAAACATCACATCGATGATTACTAAGGGCCTACGGACGGTAGCGGAGACCAAGAAGCAGCAGATTGATGAATCGAGGCCATGTTTTCACGTCCGGGCACGGGGGAATTGTCATTTAACATAAGTTAAGCCAGAGCATAACCTAGAGTAATCCTCGGCAAAAACGAAGTGCTAAGGGAGCCTGGGTTCCTGCTGAGAAATATTAAGTGCGCAGTTTAAGCTTATTTGAAGCGTGTAAAGGCCTAAGGGCCTACGCATGGGCACGGATAGCTTTAAGGAGAGGCTATTTCAGTTGGAACAACGCTGTTTGGCACCAAATGCTTATCAGGCACCCAGGGTGGTCGGCCCAATTAGAGAATTAACATTGCTCATATCTGCTCAGCCAAATAGAAAGTAACTACTCTATAAAGGGGCTGAGCATCCAAAATTAAACAGGGGAGGAAGGCCTCTAATTGCTCTCATTTTTTGCCCAGCAGCGTGGTGCCAGTCTCAGAATCTCCTGAGCAGATGGAAGGAAGGTAGGGGTAGAGAGGGATAGGGGAATCACTTCACTTCATCAACCAACTCCTCCCACCCTCATAGAGCCCCCCCCCCCTTTCCTTTTGTTCAACCTATTTTTTTTTTAATTATTATTTATTTATTTATTTATTTTTGCCTGTGTTAGGTCTTCGTTTCTGTGCGTGGGCTTTCTCAAGTTGTGGCAAGTGGGGGCCACTCTTCATCGCGGTGCGCGGACCTCTCACTGTCGCGGCCTCTCTTGTTGCGGAGCACAGGCTCCAGACGCGCAGGCTCAGTAGCTGTGGCTCACGGGCCTAGTTGCTCCGCGGCATGTGGGATCTTCCCAGACCAGGGCTTGAACCCGTGTCCCTTGCATAGGCAGGCAGATTCTCAACCACTGCGCCACCAGGGAAGCCCTGTTCAACCTATTAATGTTTTCAGTCTTTCTACCCGCCTCCCATCAGCCCAGGGCACAGGTACAGTCCGTTTGGTGACATAAAAAGAGCATCAGAGTCAGATCTGAATTGGAATCATCCCTTCACTAATAAAGTCTGTGTGACCTTGGACAATTTACTTAACCTCTTTGAGTCACACTTTGCTCATGTGAAAATAGGAGCTAATACTCTAATATTTACCTTTCAGGGTCGTTCTGAAAAATAAATAACTATGAAAGTCTTTAGCAGACCGTGTCTTGCCCAGAGTATGCATACACTGATGTCAATGGGAGTCAGCCCTGTCCTCCGAGATTCAAATGAAATTGGCCTGCACCCCCAGTCCCACTTGTAGGAGAAAACCCAGTCTTTCCAAAGATGCTTGGAGGAGGCATGTACGCTTCTCCCGGTCACCTCTGAGATTGTTCAGTTTGGGACTCATTTTATCATCTAAAGATAAGTATCCCCTTCCACTCCAAGCAAACTCATATTGGACACCACCCTGATTCCTTCATTCCCCCAAATTCTCTTACTCTGAGTCTGTGGGTGCAGTGGGTTTTGACTGAAATGTGAAGGAGCAGAGAGCGCTTGCATGGTGGTACCCCAAACAATTTTAAGTGATTATGATACCACTCCTATTTTTAAATGTCCTTCAACCCTCCCCAAGTGTTGCTCCAAAGTTTCCTCACTGGCCAGCTCTCTGCACACTTCAGCCTCTGCCATCTCGGCTCTCCCCTCCCTCCTTTTCCCTTTCATCACCCTCCTTCTTCCCTGTTTCTGCCCATCCCAGACACCAAATTTGTGTTCATTTCCTTACACAGAGCAGTTTGCTTATGCCCTTATTTTGCTTTATCTTTCCATACCAGTGCTTGGAACTTTATCTTTCTCATCCAAAACACCCTGTCAAAGAACTTTCCTGAATAAAGTCAGTCCTTTCCCCGTGAGGAAGTCTGGTGCCAGCTGTTAGTGCAACAATTACATTCTTCCTACTACACGGATCCTCAGTCAATAGAGGTTGGTAGCTCTTCACTCCTTCATACTAAAGAAGATCTTTTCTGAGACCACCTTTCTCTCAAATGATCTTTTCCTGTCTCTAGGAATAAGCCACCCTTTCCTCCAGCCCATCTCTCATTCACTGTTCAGGAAGATGCTGCCTCCATTCTTCTGAGACTGCTCTCTGAAAGGTCAACTTGAATTTGCCCAATCCAGCGACCTTAGCCCCACTCTGTAGCCACTGGTGCTGTTGACAGTGAACTCTTTCTGACCTGGGTCTACCCAATGCTGTCACAGCTGCTCCGCCCCCCCATCTCTGGCCATTCCTCCTCAAAGGCTCCCTTCTCCTCTTCCCACCTTGAACGCTGTGGCCACTGGTGGCCTGCATCCCATCCAATTCCCTGTGGCCACTGGTGGCCTGCATCCCATCCAATTCCCTGGGCCAGGGAATAAAGGGAATAAATGCTCCTCTCTTCCCGCTCTATACAACCTTCCCAGCCATCTTATTCACTCCAACAGCACAACCTCCCAAGGCGCCCATGAATCCTACGTGTTTCTCTTTAGCTGTGATTCTCCCCAAAGCACACGCACGCATGTGTGAACACCTGCTGGAAATCTCTGACTGAGTGAGGAGCCGGCACCTCCAACTCACCAGTCCAAACCATGGTCATCGTCCCCTCCATCCCCACTGCCCAGCCGACTCTTCATTCAGTTAGGGAATCACCAGCCTCCAGCCCTCTCCCGGCATCCGTTGAGTCGCTCAGTAAACATTGATGGGGTCTTTCCCCCATGTAATCTCATTCATTCCCTTGGCTCTAAATAACAGCTGTATGCTGATGACTCCAAAATTTATATCTCTCCTCTCAGCTACAGACTCAGATGCCCTACTGCCTACTCAACCTCTCCTCCTGTGACTTACCTCGCAGGCACCTCAAACTTAATGTATCCAAAACAGAATTCTTACCTCTCTCCACCATGACTGTCCCTTTTCCATTTGAACCCATATTAGTAAATGGCACCTACAACCATGCATTTACTTAAGCCCAAAACATGAACATCCCCTTAATTCCTTCCTCTTCCTCATGCACATAATTCAGCTTAGTAGCAAATCTCATGATTTCTTGTTCTAATATATATCCAAAATCCATGTTTTCTCCCCACTTTCACTGCCACTCCCATGGTCTAGGCTATAATCACCCTTTCCATGGATGATTCCAATGGCCTCGTTGGGGTCTTTTGCTCTATACTCACTTCCCTCCAAACTCATCTGTACCCTGGACAAGAAAACAATTTTAAAACTGTAAACAGGATCATGTCATTCTCCTATTTCAAACCTGTCAGTGGCCTTCCATTTCTCTGAGAATAAACTCCAAATTCCTTCTCATGTCCTATAAGCACGTTGTCTCTCCGAAGTGCCCTCATGCCCTCAGGTCTATCTGTAATCATCGGACTTCTTCAAGTTCTTCACGTAAGGAACAAGCCAAGCTCTTTCTCATCCTGGAGACTTTATGCTTCCTTTTTCCTCTGACCGTGATACTTTTCCCAAGATTGTTCCTTTTTTAAAAAAATAAATTTATTTATTTATTTTTGGCTGCGTTGGGTCTTCGTTGCTGCACGCGGGCTTTCTCTAGTTGCTTCGAGCAGGGGCTACTCTTCGTTGTGGTGCACATGCATCTCATTGTTGTGGCTTCTCTTGTTGTGGAGCACGGGCTCTAGAGCTCAGGCTCAGTAGTTGTGGTGCACGGACTTAGCTGCTCTGCGGCATGTGGGATCTTCCTGGACCAGGGCTTGAACCCGTGCCCCCTGCATTGGCAGGCAGATTCTTAACCACTGCGCCACCAGAGAGGTTCCCAAGATTGTTCTTCTTTGAACTTCATGTCTCAACATAAATTTGACCTCCTCTTAGAAGGCTTCCTGACATTCTTCGGTAGGTTTGTACTTGCTTACCCACCATTTTATTACCTTTCCCTCATGGTATTTAACTGCTTTCTGGATTTGTTCCTTGTTTGTTTATTGCCTGTCTTCTCCATGAGGGTAGAGACCATATCAGTTTTTTTAGCCACTGGATTCCCAACACGGAGAACATTGGTACATAGTAATTGCTCAATAAATATTTGTGGAATGAGTGAATGTTTGGAAAATGAATGCAACTTTAATATGCACAAAAAGTTGGATAAGACACAGTCCTTGCTCTCCGGGGATGAACCACTCAGTAGAATATAAACTCATAATTGTAACACAGTTATTGCTTCTGTGAGAAGCATAGTCCAAATGGTATGGAAATGCAGAGGTAAGCACAATCAGCCCTGCCTGGGGAATTTGTAGAAGACTTCACATAAAGCTGATAAAAAGATGGCATGGGTACTTACTACACATGATAGGGATTTGGTAGATTTTAATTTTTTATGTGCAGTTGATTGAATCAAAATTGAAATGTATCCTTGCATTTTAGCTTGAAGTCAACTCAGGTAATCACCTGATGCTGGAGATAAGAGCTGGAAATTTTGAGTATCAGTGTAAAATATAGTCTCAGTACTTCTAACGAGATAATTAATTGGCTGGTATCTAAAATGCATTTCCCCTCCTTCACCCTTCAAAAAGATAGTCCAAAAATTCTACTCAGTCCAATGGACCAACATTATGAATGGAAAACTGCATGCTGCAGGTATAAATGAATGAATTGAGTTAAGAACGGAACAAGGATCCTGTCTTATTCACTACATCTTCTTCTCAGCATATATGACAATCATCTTAGGCTACATCATGCTGTGGTAGTAAATGATCCCCAAATCTTTGTGGCTTCCACACCAGGGATTCATTTCTCACTCATGTTATGTGGGTGTTTGGTTCACCTCTATTCCCTGGGCCAGGCTGAAGCAGCAGCTCCTATCATGTTGGTCTGGAGGCAGAGGGAAGAAAGAGATGGCAGAACCGAGTTATGGCTCTTAAAGCTTATGTTTGAAAGTAGCTAATGTCACAGTTCATTGGCCAAAGTTGATCACATGGCCAAGATGGGCATCACTGAGTCAAGGTTGTGAAATCCCTGCAAATATCTGGTGGTAAAAATGCAACCTACCATGACATGTATAAGTCAAGTTCATTGCTGACATTATTTCCATTACTGTAAGAATGCTAAGAAATACTTATATATGATCTACATAGGAAGTGCACTTAGAGACAACAGATGATGCTTGTGATGGAGTCATGTAGCAGGAAATATCCTCGCAAAGACACAAATTTCAAATCCTACTAATCCTGCAGAGCCAGAATGTCAGATCTCCTGCAATATTTCAGTATATAATAGCTATATGCAGAACACAATGGTTTCCTCTTTATGACCAAATGAAATAAATTTCAATCCATAAATAAGGAATATTTACCTTTTCTTCAAAGCACGTGATTTTTTTTTTTTGTAAAATTAGAAGCATTTTGTATGCCGATGTATTCTATAAACTGGCAAATACTGTATACAGAAGATTTTGGTTGGCTTTAAGAATTAGGTTTTCTCTGTATGTCATAGACATATTAAAAAAAATTTAAGGTCATATCCAGCACCTTCTCAATCACATCATTAAGTGCAACTTCAAACAGACATTTTAGAAGGGGAGCAGGGGTCTACCGTTAAGTTAAAGCAAATACTCAACCACAAGCTCCTTAATAACAGAGAACACATCTTAAATATTTTTGGATCTCCAGCAGCTAGCTAAGTACCCAGTAAGTTCTCAATAAATGTTTCTTGCTAACATGTTATATCAAATTTCAAAATGCTCATCAACTTGACCCTGAAATTCCCATTTTAGAAATCCATCCTAAGAAAATAATTGGAGATGTTCACAAAGAAAATAATTGGAGGTATATATGATGTTTACCTCAGTCCTACCTGTAATAGCAAAAATATTAACAACTAAAATATCTGACAACAGAGTACTAGTCAAACACATAATAGCATATCATATAATGAAATATTATGCAATTATGAAAAACCATGTGTTCAAAGAACATTTGATTGTAAGGGAAAATGAAATATACTATGTGGGAGAAAAAGCAGTTAAAAAACTAGTAGGTACAATAAAATCGCATTTTAATAAAATTCAGATATAAATGTACACATATATATTCACACACACACATACCTACATGCATGCATATGTATCTGAACAAAACAGAAAAAAAAAATGATCTGTTACAAGGGAAAAAATCACATGTTTCTTTCAAGCCCC
Source organism: Eschrichtius robustus (assembly GCF_028021215.1). Lineage (NCBI taxonomy): Eukaryota > Metazoa > Chordata > Mammalia > Artiodactyla > Eschrichtiidae > Eschrichtius > Eschrichtius robustus. Next base: position 17,587,684 of record NC_090834.1, on the reverse strand, counting down.
TTCTGGCTTATAAAGATGGGGGATACTTCGTCTACAGAGAGGAGAGATACATGTGAAGATGTGGAGAGAGGTGAGTCTGGGGCTGGGGACCAGGCAGGCTCTCTGTGGCAAGACTTAGGACAAGCAAGGAACTGAGGCAGTTGGCAGTTGATGACAGAGAACTCGGATGTAGGGTGGAGACTTCTTATTCCATGTTGCTGTGCAGAATGTATTGCATCCTTCTCCTTTGCCTTCCCCTGAAAACTTTGGCAAAATCTCCGTTTTTCTCTTCTACTATGTGAAGGTAGATTTACTTTGAAAGGAGATGTCCACCGCGTGACTCTTGCTCAGGGGCAAGACACAAGGGTACCAGAGGGCCCGGCGTGCCTAAGAGATCTTTATGAAAGAAAATGCACCAAAATAGTAAGCAAACATTAGCTTTGGGTTAAGAGAGAAAAAGGTGATTTTCATTTCCTCTTGGTACTTTAATGGATTTCCCAAATTTCTGCGATGAATATGTATTGCTATTATAATCAGAAAAAAATGTTATTTTTAAAAAATAAATTGATGTTGAATGAATGAATAAGTGAATAAATCAATGAATGAATGAATTAACTAATTAGTGAAATGATTGACGTGGGCAACAGAAGTGCAAACAAGACTCTAATAGACAGATTTGCTTGTTCTTATTTCCTGCTGTGGACATTAGTCAGCCTCTATCTTTAGATGAGGCATATTTAAAAAAAGAGAGAGAGAAAAATGCTCTTCAGATGGAAGAAATATTTTCACGCCTTCTACTCTCTGACATGTGCAAAATGCCTGCATCCCATCCAACCTGGGTCAAGACTGACATGCCTCTTATCTTTTTCTCAGGGTCTGTGGCCAATATCCCCAGAATTCCATGAAAATCAAAGAAAACAGGCAATCATTGGAAGAGGGAGCAACTACAAAGAAGCCTGCTGCCTGCTGACTTTGAAATGTTGTGGCTTTGTGTTTATATGGTTTTGTAACATCAATGTGTGTGTGTGAGACACGTAGAGGCATGAAACCAAAGCTTCAAACTGCAAACATACTTAACACACATCCAAACATATTCACCCTGAACCAGTGCCAACCCACATGTGCTGAACGTGTCAACAAACTGTCTCATTTGTTCCTGTCTTCTGCGTAAACCCTGTCAGGCAGGGCTGGAAATCGGGTGCCCTGCGCTGGGTGGAGCTATGAGGGCTTCTATAGAAAGTATATTGTGAGCCCATATGGGCTGGTGGAGGTGACAGCTGGGTGAGGACCTTGCCGCCTGCCAGGCCGAGAGACGAGAAGCCTGCCCCAGAGTTGCGGAATCCAGGCTGAGGACGGCTCAAGGACAGGGGGAGCTTTCTGGAATATTTGGGGAGGACAAATTGCTGGGTGGACTCTTGGAGAGGAGAGGGAGTGAGAGGGAAAGAAGAGTCCGCCTGACAAAGCTGAGTTTGTTGTTTTTTTTTTTTTTGTACAGATGCTGCTGGCAGCAGAACAGAGTGGGAGAATGTGTTCAGCTACATTAGTCAGGGATGGAGTTTTAATAGGGCTGCAGAAGGAAATGATGACGGCAAAGTTAGGAGCAGTGAGTAACTCAATTTGAGAGAGCCAAGCTCCCGGGGAAACGACAGCAGAAGTACCATTTTTCTGTTTGGCCCCATGGGAACCGGGTTGCTGTTGGGGTCACAGCAGAGACTGGTATTGGGCACTTTTACCTGAATAAACACGAACGAGGGCCTCTGGGAGGTAACCCTGCAGCTCCTCCTGCCATGACCCTGAGACATCCTAGGGCTCGTCAGCAATGCCAACCTGTATGGAAATGATCCTGAGCAGCAGGGGACAGAGCTGTCATTTATGGTTACAGCGGGGAGGGACAGCGCCTATTCCTGAGGAGGCTCTGTACCTGGATGGGGCAGGGGGGGAGCCTTTTAACTGCTGCAGCTGCTAAGGATGGGGAAGGTGACACCGAGGTGTGCCAGTGGTCAGCAAGTCTGGTAAAGGGGAAAACTGGTGACAAAGCTGGCAGGGCTCAGGCGCCTTTGAATTAGAAAAAGGCATTGTCCTACTAGTGAAGGATGCATGGCTTGATGGAAAGGGGGAGGAGGGATGCAGTCGGCCTCCACTTGACCCCCTGGCTGGGCACACTTGTTCAGAGTACCATCTGCCCAGCCATATGCAGCAGCCATGAAAACCAGCCTTTGATAAACAAACTCCTTAGCCTGGCATTCCTGGCCCTCTATGAGCCAGCCCCACTCTGACTGTCCATCTCAATCTCTCATACCTCTAGCCACAAACCCACCCTCCAGCAGAAGGCAAGTCCTAACCATTCTCCAAGCCTGCATTCACATCCTCACCTTTATTTATACTTTTGCTGCTACTGTTCTTTTTAGCTGTAATGCCCTAACCATATCTTTGCCTAACATTACCATATGCATTTTTAAGGTCCTGCTCTAATACCACCTCCTCCAAGAAGCCTCCTCTGATTGCCTCCAAGTCAAAGTGATCTTGTCGTAACTTAAGCTCTTGCAGGACTTTATCTCTATATCCTCATGTCATCATTTTGGGGTCACCATTTACCTTTTTCTACCCTGTGTGGTAGTTTTTACGTGTCTTATCTTTTCTACTAGACAGTGAGCCCCCTAAGGGCAAGACCTGTTTCTTGTTAATATCACATACCCCATAGCATCAAAGTGGTGTACTTGGCACATGCAAGATGTTTCCTAGGCTGTCTTGTGGAAAGAATATTGGGCAAAGCAGGTTTAGATTCCAGCTCTTGTCACTTGAAGACAATAATAGCTAATCATCATTTATTTTTATGTGTGTCAGGCACTGTTAAAAGTGCTTAACATGTACGAAGTTACTGAATTTCCCTGACTAGTCTAGGTAAGTTCTGTCTCCAAGTGCAGAACAGGAAACAGAGACACAGAGAGGTTGAGTGCTGTAAGGGACAGAAGTGAGATTTGAACCCAAGCCAGCTGGTCCTGAGTCCACACCTGTAACCAGGTGCTGGGCTGTGCATTACTGGTTGATGGACCTTGGGTTTAATTAACCTGATTCTCACCTTCTTCATCTGTAAAATGGGGATAATAATACTCAAAAATTATATATGTATATATAATAATTATATATTAATTATGTAGATTCCTGGAACGTAATATAGCTCCAATAAAAAGTGGTCACAATTCATAAATGTTTTGAATGAAAGAAGTAAAGAATTTGTCATCCAGAGTAGTATATCCAATGGAAATACAAGGCAAGCCATACATGTTATTTAAATTTTTCTAATAAAGGCAAAACAAAATAAAATTAACTTTAATAAGATACTTTATTTAACCCAATATATCCAAAATTTTGTTATCTCAACACAGAATCAATATAAAAATCTCAATAAGATATTTTACTTTATTTCTTTATAGTAAGTCTTCAAAATCTGGCTTGTATTTTATACTTAGAGCACTCTCACTTTGTTTTGTTTTTTAACATCTTTATTGGAGTATAATTGCTTTGCAATGGTGTGTTAGTTTCTGCTGTATAACAAAGTGAATCAGCTATACATATACATGCATCCCCATATCCCCTCCCTCTTGTGTCTCCCTCCCACCTTCCCTATCCCACCCCTCTAGGTGGACACAAAGCACCGAGCTGATCTCCCTGTGCTATGTGGCTGCTTCCCACTAGCTATCTATTTTATGTTTGGTAGTGTATATATGTCCATGCCACTCTCTCACTTCGTCCCAGCTTACCCTTCCCCCTCCCCATGTCCTCAAGTCCATTCTCTATGTCTGCGTCTTTATTCCTGCCCTGCCTCTAGGTTCTTCAGAACCACTTTTTTTTTTTTTTTTTTTTAGATTCCATATATACGTGTTAGCATACGGTATTTGTTTTTCTCTTTCTGACTTACTTCACTCTGTATGACAGACTCTAGGTCCATCCACCTCAATACAAATAACTCAGTTTCGTTCCTTTTTATGGCTGAGTAATATTCCATTGTATACATGTGCCACATCTTCTTTATCCATTCATCTGTTGATGGACACTTAGGTTGCTTCCATGTCCTGGCTATTGTAAATAGAGCTGCAATGAACATTGTGGTACATGACTCTTTTTGAATTATGGTTTTCTCAGGGTATATGCCCAGTAGTGGGATTAGAGCACTCTCATTTTGGACTGCACATTTCAAATATTCAAAAGCCATGTGTGGCCAATGGCTACCATATCAGGCAACACAGATCTAGCAGATCTAAGAAAAAAAACCCTCTCTGAAAATCCTATTATGAAGTCAAACTTCCGCTATTTGAGTTACGATGAATTTTCTCTTTTCAACAGCTCGTCATTAAAATGTAAATACTTCTGGGAAATATCAACTGATGCTGAAGCTGGGCCAATGTTGCATCTTAGGCTAGCGGCGACACTCAGAAATACCTTCGGTGGTTAAAGATGTGAATCCCGGAGCTGGACAGACCTGAGTTTCAATCATGACTCTGCCTCTTACAATTCCTGTGACCTGGGCTGAGTCCTTTAACATGGCTGAGCCCAGTTTCCTTATCTGCGAGATAAGGAGACATTAGGATCGAGCGAGAGAAGGCTTGCAGTGCCAGGACAGGGCCTCAAAAAGTGTCAGCTCACCTCCTTTTCCATCAACCTCTGCGTCACTGTGTGTCCCTCTCCCTACCCCTCCTCTATTGCATAGAAACCCCTTTAAGGTTTTTGCCCAGATGAGTCACCATTATTGGGGCCCTGCTTGATTGACTCTCACAAGGATTTGTTGAGTCAATGTTCCTAGAACATGAGGCTGAAAGGGGTCCCCAAAAATTGCATCATGGTTATAAACGTTGTTTCAGTGCCAGTACTGGTCTGATGATTTTGAGGTCCATTATGACTCTGCCTCTCCCTTGGAACTTGGTCTCAGCCTCTGTACCCCTCTTCTACCCCTGCCTGGGCCCCTGCTCCTGGGCCATGGGGTAGAGCAGGCTGGCCCTCAGTGTGCTGGCTCCCATCAGACCCACTCCAAGAAGTGGACTCTCCCTCTGGTCCATCCACTAATGCCTCTTCTAGTTATTTGCCTTCTACAAGCTGCCTCTCCAGGGCCTAGGACTTGTTTCTGTTACTTTGTCACACACAGTCGTCACTTGACTGTCTTGTCCCACCAATGAGGCAAAGGCAAGTTCTGTGAGAGGCCATGTGTGGAGGTAAGCACAAGTAGAAGAGCCTGGGGGGCCGAGGTCTACATGTTGGGTGTTACCCAAGGGCCAGGGGTGGATTTCTGGGATAAATGGAAAAAGCCATAGTCAAGAGGAAAAGTCCATTAAAAAGAGCATACTGCTTTGAGCCACGAAGACCAGTGAAAGGCCTAATGACATAAGGAGAGGTGTGAGCAGAAGTCTGGGGCTGTCAAGAGAAACAAGGGAATGACCCATGAATGGGTCAGGCAGTCCCGGAAGCTAAGTGCGCAAATGAGGTGTTGGTTTCAGAACAATCCTTTCCATCGAGGCCCACGTAGGATCTTGGGGGTGGAAGTGCCCAAAGCCTCCTTGTTTGTTTGCCAGCGTTTGCAAACACCTCAAATGCCTTGCAAACACTCCTGCCCATGTATTGAAAACACCTGCCATTTCAACTTGGACTTGTCCCCATCACTGCCAGCCACTCAGGGGGCCGTGGCGGCTAAATCATCATAGGTGGCCATCCTGAAGCCAGTGCCTATGCCTCCCAATCCTTCCAGCTCATGGCCTCGCCAGCCTTGCTCTAATTCACAGGCCATGCCCACCTAATCCTGAGTCATGATATTCGGATGCTTACCGTTTGGAAGGGTTAGACTGATCCAGCTAGGAGGTAGCATAGACTACCAATGAAAGGCTTTAGTGTCAGAAAGACCCAAATAGAAATCCCAGCTCTACCACTTGTACAATGTTAATCAAGTGCTTTCATCTCAATTTTCTCCTCTGTGAAATGGGTGTAATAAGATCTATCTTACAGAGTTGCCAGGAAATATAAAGGAGAGTATGTAAAGTGCATTCAGTACCTAGCATGTAGCAAGCACTCCATCCATGGTAGCTTAATTTAAACAACACGTGAACACCTCCAGTGGCTGATGATGGATGGAGTGCAAAATCCCTAGCCTGGCCCACAAGGCCCTGAGCAAGCTGATCCTGCATCCCCTCCATCTCATCTTTCACACTCTCCACAGATCCTCTTCCCTCCATCCATACTCAACCACACATAGTTCCAGAACCAGCCACGTGCCCTGCTGCCACCGAGACTTTGCACAAACCACCTCTCTTTCTTAGGATGCTCTCTCCCACCATCTTCACCTGACAGGCTCCGACACCCACCAGTCAGCCCCCAAGCCATGTCCTCCAGAGCCTTCCCTAACCCTCCACCTGAAACGCGGGGCTTCCCCCTCTGCAGAGACTAAGGCCCCTCGTCAGCCCCTTGGCCGTCTCTCTGCTCTTTGTGCTGAAACCTCTAACCCAAAACTCTGAGAGCAGGGCCACTTATGTGCCTGCCACAGAAAAAAGAGTTAAGAAGAGCAAATATGTAGTGAGTGCTTGCCCTGTTTCCAGGGAGGATCACCTAATCCTCCATCACCTATGAAGTGGACACTATCATTAGCTCTGTTTTTCAGCACTTGAGGCGTCTAGGCATTAAATAACTTGTCCTGGTAAAACCAACTGTGTGAGGGGGTGGAGATTCCAACCTGGAGTCATCTCACCCCGAAGCCTGGGCACGTAACCCTGCCATGCAAGGACCAATGAAGGAATGAATGAATGACACGATCAGGTTCAAAGGGTAGAGCAATGATGTAGACTCTTTGAACAATCATTTGTGGTCTTTTTATTGCCTATTGATAATTTATGATATATATCATCACCCTTGATGGTGAAATATTTTACAGAACCAAAACTCAAAGAGAAATAAAACACTGAACAGTGGTTTTCACTGTCGCTCTGCTCACGGAACACCTGCCTAGCACCTCGGCTGTCAGCGACCACCCTTGGGGGACACAGGGTATGGTGACCAGCCACCTCCTGCCTGTTTTCTTCCCCCTCCTCCCCCTTCCTGTGGAGAGGTGCTCCCTACTGTGTCACTGCAGAAGCTAGTAAGGCACTGAGCACCCACGAGGTCCAGGCACGAGTGGTGGGGATGCTGGCTGGCCATCTCACCTCCTGAGGAGGAGACTGGAGGGAAGAAAGAAACATCTGGAAGCAGCAGCATTCGGTTCTGGACCTTGCGCACATGAATGATGCGCTAAGACAATTCTCTGCCTTATCATAAATTCTGCAAACTCATGAACTTTGCAATCTCTGAAGCTCAGCGCTGTATGGGAGCCACTTATCTTGTGCTGAAAGCAATATAAAAACAGATGGCAAAGAGTGCATCGGGAGATAAATCAGCGGCCTGGCTGCCAGGAGTTTGCGGACAAACCCAACATGGCCAGACTCTCGACTCTCGGACACGGGGCCTGCTGGGAGGGGCACCCCTCAGGTGACGTGGCCAAGCTGGCAGAGAAGGCGGCTGGCGGTGGGGAGAGGCAGAACAGAGTCCCATTGGGAGGGCGGGGGAAGGGCATCTTCAGAGGCAGCCGTGAGAGAATGGCCAGCCCTTTCCCAAGGGGAAGCTGTGGATGGAGGATGGCTTGGGCCTCTGTCCACAAAACTGCAGCTGAGACCCAAGCTTTAGCATTGACAAGGCACTTTCCCATAGTCGCCAGCCAGAATCCTCACTGCGACCTGGCAAGGTATTTAGTTTTGCAGATAGGGAAACTGAGGTTCAAGGATGGTGCCTTGGCCGAAGCCACATGGCAGAGGCAGAGCTTGAATCAAGATGTCACAACTCCAGTGCTCTGTCACTCACATCACAGGGTCTGCATTGGCCATGTTTGACTCCCACCATAGTTCCCTGAAAAGATGGAACAAAAAGGAAAATATGACTCAGAGCTGAAGTGCCTGCCTGGGGTCTGAAGGCTGGTGCGCAGCTGGGCTGAGGAACGCCCCATCCGGTACTTCTTCTACCTGGGCTGCAAGCCAGGCTGACGCACCACCTACGGCCCCCAAAGCAAGAGTGAGCTCCCTCAGACCCTGGATCAGGCTCAGGCCTGCAGGGGACAGGCCCCCAAAACAGAAAGATGGCGAGGAAAAAGGTAAGGAGACTAAAGGAAGCGGGAAGAGTTGGAAGAAGAGAAAGGGAACATCAGAGGGCAAGAGCCATGGGCAGGAGAATGAGAGATGAGGAAAAGAGAGAGGGGGAGGGTGCACAGGAGGCCCAGGAGGTGGGAAGCTGGGGCCCGACACGGCCGGAGGAGTGACTCTGCAGCACTGGGCCAGGGGCCGCCCATCCTTGGAACGTGTACGATGGAGTGGGACACCAGGGACGCTGCCTCTATGTGCTCTTAAAATGCCACAAGTGCCCTCTTCTCAGAGGGGCCCAACAAAGGGCATCGGATGTTTGTCCCTGTGCAGCACAGACGTATTGAGTGAGCACCTACTCGGCGCCTAGAACTGCTGGGTGCAGGAACGGGACGCCGATACAGACAAGCATGGTGAGGTACCACGATGGGCCTGGAGTCTTCGGATTAGCTCAGGCCCACAGCTTCACAGCCTGAAAAAGGGAGCTCAATTAGGACCGGACTCCAAATAGCAAATGCAGTGGCAAGAACACGAGTTCGGGAGGCAGAGTGAAGCCCAGAGCCGCGCTGCTGATGGTGTGAACTTGAGCCATTCCGGAACCTCTCTGAGGTTCTTCAGTTGTCACATTGGGCTGATGCTGTCCCTTCAAAGACTTGTGAGGTGATAGATGAGAGACCCGGAGCAGACATCTGACTCGTGGCATGCAGTAAATGCCCGCTCCCTCCTCCCACATCTACTTGAGGAGTGCCCTTTCCTGTGTCTTTAATCCTCCCCCCACCCCTGTCCTCAGCCCCTTCCCACGCTGATCACGCCTTCCCTCTACGATGCTTCAGCCTTAAGCACGAGGCTCAGCCTTGCCCATGTGCAGGGGTTTAGAGATCCTCAATTCTTTGTGTTGTATTTCTGTCCCTTTGGTTGAACTTCCCCAGCATACAGACGGCACCTCCCATTCCCTTTAAACCTCCACAGTACATCCCCCTCCAAGACCCTGGTCCTGGGGGCGTTTGGACTGAATGACTGTGTCCAACACAACTTGATGTCGGATCCATCTAATGTATATGGAGTCCCTGTCCTGTTCCACATCCTGCCTGTGTAGGACATGTCACACTTATTGTCCCGTTTAATCTTCCCCCAAATCCCAAGAGGTAATCTCTCTCTTATCAATGAGAGAACTGAGGTCCAGAGATGGGAGGAGTTTGCCCAAAGCCACATAGATCCTAAGAAGCCAAGCCGGGATTTCCATATTTAACAACAACAACACTAATAATAATGGTGAACATATAGCACTATTGACATTATCTCATTTGGGTCTCTCAACAAACTTATGAGACGGATACTATTATTCTTCTCATTTTACAGATGAGGAAACTGAGGCACAGAGAAGTCAAGCAACTTTCCCCAGGTCCCATGTGGTTGAACCCAGGCGGGTCTGACTACAGACTGAGCAGATGTCTGATGCCTGAAGACTTCACACAGCTCAAGTGTAGCTTCTGTGACTCTGGATTCAGAGATGGGCACACAATCCCAGATGCACGTGACCCCAGAGCCTCTCTGCACGGAGCGGTAGTTCAGGGAAGGATTCCGCTCTGCCCTGCCCGCCCAGCCCTCTCCCAGGAAAGGCTGACACCAGTTTGGAAGCAAAGCAGAGAAAGACCAGATGTGGGGAGGGGCTGAAAGAAGCCTGCCTGTCACTCAGGCAACAGACAAGATGCTTGCTCGTGTTTTTGCACAACATCCCTCCCCTCCCCAAAATGAGCAGGCTTACAGCCACGGCTGCACTGAGACAATAATCGCTAATCAAGTTGAAGTTTCCTTCTAATCAGTTCAGTTGTTGAAGGAAGAAATGCAGCCGGCCTTGTGCTGGGAGGATGGCGTTCATCACCACCACATGCCAGAAGGGCTGCCGAGGTGGCACCACTGCCCCCGACCATCCTGGGCTCCCAGACTCTCTTGGCATCACGGGGCCTTCTCTGGGTGCTTCTGCCTCCAGCTCCCCCAAATCCCAGGCTCAAAGGGGCGAAAAATGGCAAGAATGGAGCCACAGAAAGAATGTTGCCTCTGAGGTCAGACACCTAGGGTTCAAGGGTGGCTCTGTCATTCTCAGCCTGGACCTTTGGGAACATTACTTGACACTGTTGCCCCTCTGTTGCAAAAAGGAGATTGAAAATAAGTTGTGTCTTCCTGGAAAATTCTACTCATCCTTCAAAACGTAGCTCAAATATCACTCCCTCTGTGACTCCTTTCCCAACCAGCATCTTGTCCCCCTCCCTGAATTAATTGTCCCTCTTCTTCATTTTCCAAATCACATTGCTCAAATATCTGCCAGAGTACTTATCACTCTGAGTGATGGTTTCATCATTTACAATTCTGTTTTCTAGACCAAGAGCACTTGAAGGAAAGAAAACATACTGTATTCATAACTGTGACCTCCACACCTGCCCACCACAACACCCAGCACATAACAGATGCTTATTAAACGTTTGCTGAATGAACAGTGAATGAAGAATAAATAAGTGGTATGTGTACTTGAATCTGTCATTTGTATTCAAATATGATGCCTCCCATCTTATTCGATGTCGTTATCAAGTGCAAAACCTTTTACAGAGTCTGGCACTTCAGCAATAATCATCCACAGGACTGGAGATATGCAGGAAATAAGAAAACTGGGTGATCAACAACTCCTGCAAAATTTCATCAAGAGTTTTCCAGTTACTGGCAAATGCACAGATCCTACTTTATTCAATCTAGATTAAACCTCTTATTGGGAAGACTTTAAATTAAGTGTGACTGAATTAGCTGCCGTTACTCTTTTTTTTTTCCCCAAGATCTGCTAATCTCTGCGCGAGGCCCTCTCTTCCTGGACTGATCGGTTTCCTCTCGGGTGCGCTGGGATTGATTCTCTATCTTCCAGGATATTGAGTGGCAGGGCTGTCAGGCAGGGAGAGATACTGAGCCTGCTGGTGCAGCCGGGCCCTCTTAGCTGCGAGATTCCCCCGCGGGAGGGCTGTCTGGCATTTGGAGAGCCAGCCGGGACAATAGGTACAGTGCTTGTGACGTGCTATCGCTAATAGTAATCTGTGCGCTTGGATGAGCTTCGGCCTCAAGCCCTCATTTCACAAAATGGAGATGCTGGGGAGTTAGCAAGGCCACAAATCCTCTTACAGTACTAACTCTCCTCAAGGGCAGCAAAGGGCAGATGTATTTGCTGCTTTCCCTCCCTTGGCTTCGTTCCCTACCCCCACCTTCCAAAAGGAGGCCCATGTTCCTAGCCTCCTCTTGATGTTCTTGAGGCTGGAGACCTAACAGGATGCCTGGATATCTTGGCAAGAAGGCCACGGAGCACAGCAAGCAGGGCAGCCGGGATGTATGGAAGGGAACATAGTATGGGTTCAATTGTGCCCCCCAGAAGGATGTTGCAGTCCTAACCCCTAGTACCTGTCAATATGACCTTCAGAAATAAGGCCTTTTCTGATTATCAAGTTAACATGAGATCATTTGGGTGAGCCTGAATCCAATAGGACTGGGGTCCTTGACGAAAAAAATGTCCTCATAGGAAATTTCGACAGAGACCTGCACACAAAGAGAACACCATAGGAAGATTGGAGCTACGCTGCCACAGCCAAGAAACTGCCAGATGGTAAGAGAGAGGCCCAGAACAGATCATCCTCTAGCGCCTTCAGAGGAGCAGGGCCCGGCTGACACCTTGATCTTGGACTTCTAGCCTCCAAAACTGTGAGACAAGGAATTTCTGTTGTTTAAGCCACGCAGTTTGGGGTACTTTGTTACAGCCACCCTAGAAAACAATAGAGAGCCTAACCAGGTCATTCCTGAGACAGAGGGGACAATGGAAGCCATCACAGAAAGGATGCAGAAGAGATGTCTCTTCAATCTGTTTTGTGGCCCCAAAGCCGTAGTCAAAAGAGCTCAGGCTTTGGATCAGAGCCATGTTTGACTCTGTTTTCCCACTCACCGTGCTTCAGTTTCTCCTTCTGTAAAATGGGATAGAAGACTGAGCTTGCATTTCTGCCAAGAAAATCAGACTAGAAAATGTATGTAAAAGTCCGATTTGACATAAGCACCCGATTCAATCAATTGAGACTGCTAATTCCTGTTGTTGTGATTGTAATAACTATTAAATGAATACCAAAGAAAGATGCCGAAAAGATAGGCAGATGTGAGCACTTCAGTGAGATCTTGCTGTAGCTCTCGGATTCAAAGCTGCTGGGTCCTGGCACCCAGAAAGCAGTTTCACCTGCCTGCAGCGCCTCACCACACCCCCTCCTCACAGCCACGGCTCCAGTGTCCGGCAAGGAGGAGCAGTTCCAGCGCCTGCCCACGCTCAGGAGTGTCCTTCGGGTCTTCTTTGGTGGGAGTGTGGTGATCAGGCATTGATGATTCATGACTTAGCCGCAGTAGCACAAGGACTCCAGGCAGGTTATGAAGCCATCAATCTTGAGCTGAGATTTTCTGGAATGCTACAGCCAGAGAGAAAAGGTAGCAGAAGCCTGGGGGGCGGGGGCCAAAAGACCTTGCCCAGGAAATGCAGAAGAGAAAGGAGGCACCATCAAACCAGAGTTGTTAGATGCATTTCCTATACCCATCCTCTCCCCTCCCAGCCATGCCTTCTAACTCCCACCCACCCCACCCCAAAACACACACACATACGTGTTTGATTCATCCCCCCCAGGCCGGTGTGGTCCTCGGGAATCTGCCAGCCTTGCCAATGAATCGCTGGTTTTGGTTGCTTGAAAACTTGGAAAGTCTTGAAACTTCTCAACGGTGCAATTAACACTCTCCTTGTCTGATTCCAGAATATCTTTCTCCTGCCATTTGCCTATCCAAGCCCCCCTCCATCAGACCACACACCAGCCTCTGACTCATTCCCACCCCGTGCTTACATGTGACCCCTGCTAAGAAAGAGCCTAGGTTTTAGAATCAGATTTGTATCAGTGGGGCCCCAGCAGGGAGCAGGGTGCACTGAAAACAAGGTAATTGATGGGGAACTCAATATAGGCACTGTCTACATAAGTGTGGGCAGCTTTAGGGAAACCAACAAGGGGTGATGAAGAGCCAGGCCAGCAGCAGCAGGGAGCCTTACCACCCCTAGGTCAGAAGGGCAAAAGAAGGGAAGCCTGCAGAAGAAGATGTGAAAAGGAAATCAGCAGACCTGCACTGTGGCTTTCCGAAGAGGCACCAGTGGGGAGGGAGGTGGGAGATAAATATCCTGACCTCACTCCCCCCACCACCCCCTCCGTCAGTAAACCGCCAGAGCCTCGCATTGGCAAAACACAATAGGAAGCCGAGGGCAGGGGAGAACATTGACAAAATTCCTGAGTCTGATTCTCCAGGGAACAAATCAGGGGGTGAGGAAGGTGAAGAGAGGATCCAGGTGAGCAAACAGAAGATATCCAGCTTAAAACCTGAGATCAAATTTCAATTCTTCCACTTACCAGCTGTGTGATTTTGGACAAGTAAATTAACTACTCTGAGCTCCAATTTCTTTATCTATTTAAAAAAATGGAGTAACACTCTTTTCGTGAGTATATCATTGTGAGGCTAAACGAGGTAATATTTTCTAGCTAGTTAATGTTAATAAAATAAAATAAAAGACAGCCATTTATTTTCACATTCTGAATTTTTTAACCAGCCATTTTGCTAAATTCTTTTTTAGCTGTTAATACTTTTTAAAGTGCAGCTCTTAGTTTTTCCAGACTTACACTCATATCTTAAAATGGTTATTTTTCAACTTCCTTTTCAAAATTTATTACTTTTTCCAGTATGTACACCATTGTCTCCAAAATAATGTTGAATAATTGTGATGACAGTGGGCATCCTTTTCTTATTCCTGACGTTAACAGAAATGCTGTTTTAACTTTTAAGCATGATGTTGGCTTTAATTCTACATGAAGAAAACATCCCTCTCTTCTGAATTTAAATCAGGAACAGGAATCGCGTTTTGTCAAATGCGTTTTCATTCAGCATCTTTTGAGATAATCCCAAGGAGGATTATCCTGGTTTGACTGACCCCCTGCTGCAAACCCACGCCCTGAACTCTATCAAGAGCGCCTCCAGAATTCCAGGCTATCAAAGCTCGGCCTGCTCACAGTTGAACAGCCCACCTGTGGCTGTGACATGGTCCTCAGAAGATTTAAGGGAAGCCCCTAGGGCTCCATCTGTCCCTGGTAAGACACCCCACCCCTGTTGTGAAGACATTTCCTGGCACACCAATCCCCAAAGGAGGTTACATGTAGAACCGATGATACCTCTTCCCCTAAAGACTTTCAGGGCTAATCTCATCAGGCCCTACAACACTGTTTACCTCCTTTCCCACTCTACTCATATCCCCACACAAAAATGTTCCAATACAAATGCTACTCAGTTTCCCACCTCTTCAGACCCACAAGACCTTTCCCTGTACCTCTGGAACCCACGGTATCTATCACTGGCAACATCCCCTTAGGGGATGCTCGAGCTCTACTCGCCTTGCTCAGTGAATCCTGGCTCATCACCTTCTTGCTCAGTCAATCCTGACTGTGCCCCGAAGCATCGCTTCCCAGGAACCCCTCCAAACGGTGGATGCTAGTGCATCCACAACCCACCTACTGCAGTCTGGAGTGCGCCAAGCGTTCCCCTTTCCTTCCTTGCTGCTTCCAGGCCATCCGTCTTCCACCCTGCCTCTAAATCACCAGCTCCTTTGAAGCACCTGTTATCCGTTAGCCCCCGTTGCAGTTACCTGTTAGCCATCCTCGCTGGAATGATTCCCTTCACCTCTTCCAGTCATCGGTCTTAGCCGCTTCATCATCTACATGGATGATTCACACGACACCTGACCTTTTCACATCTTTGAAGCCTTCAATTCCAACGAAGTGAGGAGTTGTCCTCCAACTTTACTCATGCCCTAGACTTTGTCACTCCCAGTAACCGCTCTGCCTTCCCACTCTGACTCCCAGCTAATCTCCTTCTCTCGCTCATGTCAGCACCTCTCCTCCAAAATTATCTGAATCCCATCACTAACTTCTACGCATTGGCTTCTCTTCGATTTTTTGCTCTCTGAAACTTCTCTCCATTGTCTCTTGCCCTCTCCTCCTTGTTACTCAGCTTGGATTCCAAATCACATCACTATAAACTTTCCCTTGAGTATATCCTCAACTCCCTTGCTCTTTTCCTCTGTTAAGTGCATCTGGCAAAACCCCAGCTCTCTCTACTCACTCACACTGAAGAAGTAGGATATAGCTACTCAAAAATTTTACTACGTTTCCTTCATTCCTTATCCCATTCTCCAAAATAACTATTTCATATTGTGGTACCAACAGGTAGTCATCCCACAATATCTGTAATATCCTTAGTAATCAAATCTTGAGTTGGATATATGGTTGCCCAGAAGACTACATTTCCCCATCTTCCACGTGTGGGACTGTAGCCCAATTGTGCCCAGTGGAATCTTCATGTGGCAACTTTCGAAAACTTCCTTTAAAAGACTGCAGATGCCCAATCAGTTTACCTCTTCTCTCTTCTTTATTTTGCTGCTTGAAACATGTATTTGACAGCTGGACCTTCATTTCAGACTATGAGGATGAGGGTCATGTCCCAAGAATGGAGGAATAGAAAGCTGGAAGACCCCTAGACCCCACGGAGGAGGTCTCCCACGTCAGCACTGGGTAGCCTACTTACAAATTTCTAACTTATGTAAGCCACTGTTATTTTGAGCTTCTGCTACCCATAGAAGAATAATACCTTAACTCAGGGGTCCCCAACCCCCAGGCCGTGGACCGATAGCAGTCCGTGGCCTGTGAGGAACTGGGCCACGCACCAGGAGGTGAGTGGCGGGCGAGCGAGCAAAGCTTCATCTGCTGCTCTCCATCGCTTGCATTATCACCTGAACCATCCCTCCCGGTCACTCACAATACTGCCTGAACCATCCCCAACGCCCCCCCCCCAACTCCCCCGGCTCCGTGGAAAAACTGTGTTCCACGAAACCGGTCCCTGGTGCCAAAAAGGTCGGGGACCGCTGCCTTAACCCATACACACTCTCTCCTTAACGTCTAACACCCCCTTCTTACTCTTACTCTCAGCTGATAATCTTGCTTCTTATTTTGCCAAAAAGATAGATGCAGTCATAAAGGAATTTCCACATCTGCCCACCACGAAACCTATCAACCTACCTGCATCTGTATGTACATCCTCTGCCATCCTTTCTTGATACTGGACTAACCCAACTGTTCCTGTTCCTCCACTGGTGCATTGGAGCCTCCCTCTCATCTACTCAAGGATTTCGTTCCTTCAGTTTTTCCTCTCTCTCTTGCATTATCAGCATTTCCCATTATAAAGGATCACTCCAAATAACATTTAAAAAGCTTCACTTTCGGGGCTTCCCTGGCGGCGCAGTGGTTGAGAATCTGCCTGCCAATGCAGGGGACACGGGTTCGAGCCGTGGTCCAGGAAGATCCCACATGCCGCGGAGCAACTAGGCCCCTGAGCCACAATTACTGAGCCTGCGCGTCTGGAGCCTGTGCTCCGCAACAAGAGAGGCCGCGATAGTGAGAGGCCCGCACACCGCGATGAAGAGTGGCCCCCGCTTGCCGCAACTGGAGAAAGCCCTCGCACAGAAACGAAGACCCAGCACAGCCGTAAATAAATAAATAAATAACTTTTTTAAAAAAGCTTCACTTTCTCTCATACTTAAAAAAAACAAGACGCAAAAGTACACTGACTTCTTAGCATTCTCCAGCCATTTTCCTCTGTTGCTTTATAACAAAACCCCTTACTTACTAGGTGTCTATTCTCCAAGTCTCCTCTCTTCCCATTCTTTCTTGAGCATCATTCCACTAGGCTTTCATTTCCATGATATTATGAAAATCCTCTTTGCAAGGTGGCAACAACCTCCACTTCTCCAAATCCAAGAGTCAATTCTCACTCCTCCTGTCACCTGATATCTCAGCAGTAAGTCAGCACGGTGGATTAACACCGCCAACTGCAGACATTGCCTTCACTTGGTTTGGGGGACACTCCTCTCTTTTAATTTCTTCCTGCTGCACAGGCTGCTCCTTTTCAGTCTCTTGGCTGGTTCTTCCTCATTTCTTTGACCTCTAAGTGATCATGTGCCCTTGGCCTCAGGCCACAGACCTCTTCTAATCTCATCCAGTCCAATGGCTTTAGTTACCATCCATAAACTGATCACTTCTCATTTCATTTTGGTAGGTTTGACCTCTTTCCTGAACTCCAGACTTATATTTCGATATTTCCAACTGCCTATTCCACATCTCCAGTTGGATGACTAATAAGCATTTTAAAGTTAACACAACCAAAATCAAATTTCTGACAATGCTAGACTTGTGTAAAGAGGGGAAACTAGGCTGCCCTTAGGTGGACGTGACCACATAAACACTGAGTACTCTTCCCCAAGGCAGGACCATCCTAACAAGTGGTTCCTCCATTCGCCTAGTTGCTCAGGCCCAAAACCCTTGGAGTCATTCTTCAATCCTCTTTTTTTCCCTCCCTCTCTCTTTTTCATTCTTGACTCTCTCTTGTTGACTCCCCATCTAATCTGTTAGCATAGCCTGTCAACTCTGCTTTAAGAATGTGGCCAGAAATTAATTACTTTCCCACTTTCCTTTGCTCCTACCTTTGTCCAAGCCAGTTATCCCTTCCTGGGACAACTGCAAGGACACCATAATATTAGAGTCTGTTCCCTGGCTACCTCTGTGGTTTCACCTGTGACCTCTTTGCCCATCTCCCACTTTGCTCCAGTCACACTGCCTCCTTGCTGGTCCTGCAACCTGCCAAGCACACTCCTGCCTTAGAGCCCTTGACCATGAGGCTCCTGATGCCTGAAATGTTCCTCCCCCAGATACTCACATTTCCCTCGCTCCCTTCACTTAGGTGTCTGCTCAAAATGCCCCTTGTCAGAGAGGCTTTCCCTGACCATCCTATCCAAAATAGCACCCACCCCCTCCATCCATCTCTGTCCCTTAGATTGCTTTCCTGTCTTTATAGAATTTATCACTGCCTGATATTATATTATCTATGTATTTATTTCTCTGTTTACTGTATGTCTCTCCTCACAAAAATGTAAGCTGTACAAAAATAGGCACTTTGCCACTTTCTCCTCCTGCTAATCTCCAGCACCTAGAATAGTGCTTGAATAACAGAGGCATCAAGAATATTCCTTATTCCTAAAGATGCAGATGTAGAGAATGGACTTGAGGACAAGGGGAAGGGGGAAGGGTAAGCTGGGACAAAGTGAGAGAGTGACATGGAATATATACACTACCAAATGTAAAATAGATAGCTAGTGGGAAGCAGCCGCATAGCACTGGGAGATCAGCTCGGTGCTTTGTGACCACCTAGAGGGGTGGGATAGGGAGGGTGGGAGGGAGACGCAAGAGGGAGGAGATATGGGGATGCATGTATATGTATAGCTGATTCACTTTGTTATACAGCAGAAACTAACACACCATTGTAAAGCAATTATACTCCAATAAAGATGTTTAAAAAAAAAAAGAATATTCCTTATTCCTAAAGAAGATGTAGTCCATAGATATACAATGGAATACTACTCAGCCATAAAAAGGAATGGAATAATGCATTTGCAGCAACATGGATGGACCTAGAGATTATCATAGTAAGTGAAGTGAGTCAGACAGAGAAAGGCAAATATCATATGCTATCACTTATACGTGGAATCTAAAATACGACACAAATGAACCTATCTATGAAACAGAAACAGAATCACAGACATAGAGAACAGATTGATGGTTGCCAAGGGGGAGGGGGTTGTGGGAGAGGAGGTGGGAGTTGGGGTGAGCAGATGTAAGCTATTATGTATATATATATATATAGAGAGAGAGAGAGAGAGAGAGAATGGATAAACGGCAAGGTCCCACTGTATAGCACAGAGAACTATATTCATTATCCTATGATAAACCATAATGGAAAAGAATATAAAAAAAGAATATATATATATGTATATATGTATTTATGTATAACTGAATATATGTACAACTGAATCACTTTGCTGTACAGCAGTAGTTGACACAACATTATAGATCAATTATACTTCAATAAAAACAGATATTCCTTATTCCTTTTATTCTTTAAACTAAGAACCATGTGGACAGAAGTTAGCCTCAGCCACAGCTGGCTGGGGGCAGGATGAGAAATGCTGGTGACCAGCCCCTCATGAGAAGCTAGCCCTCTGGGAGCTGGCTGCCCCAGCCTGGAGTGGAGTTTCTGTCTCCCTGGGCTGGGAGGAGGGAGCGGGTTTTGGTTTAAACCCCAAGACTTTTGCTTTTCTTAGAGTTTCGTAGATTTTCTTAAATAAATGTTTCTTTATTTTCTGTATGCCCTCAGGACCATTTCCAGATAACTTAACTTTTTTTTTTTTTTTTAATAATTTTCACCAGTTTTGCAAGGGGGCAGCTCCTTGGATCTCGTCGCACTGTCATGCCAGAAGTGAAACTGATAATCCACATAGATCACCCTGCTTTTATCACAGGATGCGCCAGGCTATTCCCTTTGCTAATTTTTTTTATGCTTCAGGTATAGAGAGTTGAGCTCTTCATAGTCCTCAGTGAACCACCATACTATTGTCTGTGCAGGGCCCCTCTATTGTGATATATTTTTAAATTTTTATCTCTTTTAATTCCAATTCCTCACTCCCATTCTTGTTCCAACCTCACAGGCAGCCAGACTACTGTGTTTACTAAGTACTTTTTGTCCTTTTTGTCATGTAAAACGTGTATTGCATTATATATCAACTTCTGTTTCCTTCTTTCTTTTTTTTCCCCTTAGCACAGTTTTTAGGATCTAACCATGAATATATCCAGTTTGCCACTCTTTGGCGCTGCTGGTACTCTAGTATGTGCTCCCACCCCATCGCATCTGCCCACACTCCCAGCAACGGGCACTAGATTGCCTTCAGCTCCCTCGCCACGAATAATGTTGCAACGGATTACCAACCTGAGCCCTTGGACGCTTTAATCAGGAGAAATTGATAAGAGGTCAGATGAGAAATTCAGGCAAGGCTTTACTGGGACTCGTGCTGCAGCACGAGGGAGCGAGGACAAGAAAGAGGTGCCCTTGCCCACTTTCCGAGGACTGTGGGCTATTTCTTTAAATGCGGTGAGCGTAGGGGCAGATGGGTGGGTTGGGTTGGAGGGGTGGCTGAGGTGGTCTGCCCACCCCCTTGGTGGTGCTGTGTGCAGAGATCATGCGCAGTACCCAGCTTTTGCTCCCAGCACCTCGGCACCTTGGAAGGGCAGTTGGGTTTTGGTCTTTTTGTATCTTGTTCATAATTTGCCCCAACTGTGCATGTACCCAGTTATTTTAGTCCCTATAGTTTCTTTGTATTCTGTTGCTTGAGGAGACGTTTGTCTAGGTGCAAGCACTGCAGCAAAGGGTCCCAGGTCCCAGGTCCCAAACTGACTCATCCTTATGGATCTGTGTAAGAACCTGTCTCAGTTATATTCCACAAGTGCTGGACACAGAGTTTGCTAGATTGTAATTTGCTTAAGTGTGTCAACACCGTTGCACCACTCAATAGTCCTCTAGCCAGGCACAAAGGCTCTGCACCCCTTCCCACCAAAACTTGGCATTATCCTTATTTTGCCATTCTACTAGGTTATAATTTCTCTTTCTTTGATCACTAATTAATTTCAGCATCTCTCCATATGCTTATTCCTCTTTAGGGTTTTTCTCTCTATATTGCCTATTTGTATCTTTACAGCTGACATTTTTTTGGTGGGTAATATATGTTTGGTACCATGTAAGTGCTTTATATTTTCTATATCATTTAATTCTCATAACAACCCTGTGAAGCAAGTAATATTATTAACTCCCTTTTATCAAGACCGAAACTGTGATTTAGAAAGCTTTAATAACTCTCCCAATGTCATATACATTTAATTAGCTGCTGAGCCATGACTCAAACCCAAGTCTCCTTGGATCTCAAACTCCTGTGCTTAATCCAACACTGTACTCTAAACAGAGGCACCTTGTATTGAGTGACGCCTGGACAAGACAGTCGGAGTCTTTCTTGGGAGAGGGGGCATTGAATGCATTCATTTCTTTAATAACTATTTAGCAAATACCATGGTAGGTGTTGGGAGTAGAGAAATAAATAAGGCAGAAAGGTTCTTGCTCTCATATAGCTTTGGGCCTAATGGAAAGACAAATACTAAATAAACACACAATGATTTATGAGTTACAATAGTGGTAAGCATTTTTAGAAACACAAGTGGACTCAGTCGGGCTGGTTTTTCCAAAAGAGTGCCATTTAAGGTAAGATGAAGCAGTAGGGAAGGCAGTTTAGTCAGAGCCCATGAGAGTAGAAGCGCCAAGCCAACAGAAGCCATTGTGGACAGAGGTGCAGAAGAGACAAAGGCAGGGAGAAGTCTTGAGATTACTGCTGCTGATAGCGTTTATTGATACAACCACTTTGGAAAACAATTTGACAATATCTAGTAAAGCAGAAAATACACATTCTATTGTCCAGCAATTGATTTTCTGCCCATAAACCCTAAAGACACTGTCGCACACACATACAAGGATGTCATCTCACCAGTGCTTGTAAAAGTGAAAAACTTTTAAAAAAACAAAGTGTTCATCAATAGAGGAATGGATAAATTGTGATATAGTCACACACAATGGAATACAGTACAATAGCTAAAAAGAATGAGCTGGATCTGTGTATCGACGTGAAAATATCTAAAAAACATAAAATAGATACACACAATATAAAAGATTTATACAGATGTTAAAAA
The DNA here is from genome assembly GCF_028021215.1 of Eschrichtius robustus. Taxonomy (NCBI): domain Eukaryota; kingdom Metazoa; phylum Chordata; class Mammalia; order Artiodactyla; family Eschrichtiidae; genus Eschrichtius; species Eschrichtius robustus. The sequence goes on along the minus strand of NC_090834.1, from coordinate 17,565,804 downwards.
CCCAAAACAATACTACATTTACTTTTTACAGATATACTTTTAAGTAGAAAAAGCATAAAAACATGGACCAGAAGGATACAGAGAAAATTCATGATGGGTGTTTTCTCTGAAAGGGAGGGTGAGGAATGGAAGGGAGATGAGAAAAAAGGAAACTTTAGTTTTATCTGTACTGTTCTATTTATTTTATTTAAAAATGTGAAGCAAAATATACAAAGTATTAGCATTTAAAAATTCTGGATAGTGGGTACACTGATGTTCGTTTTATTTTCTGAACATTAAAATTTTTTGGACATTTTGAAAGAAAAATCATGTAAGCAAAAACAAAATAACCAAGTTTAGTCCATTAAAAATGGCATAACACTGAAAATGTCAATACCTTTGTTGAAGAAACCGCAAGAACATCTTTTCCAATAGCAATTCTATTGCTATTGATGAAACGTTTCTCTAGGGCAAGGTATTACACTGGCAGAAAGTAATCTTTGGCATTTGTTAGTCTCTGTCAGAGTTTAAAAGTAATATTCAGGCTGTTTTGATAACTGTAGTTTATTGTGCTGGAGAAAGAAAGGAACTAGTAATAAGTCACTTGTATGTCTGGAACAATACAGCTGTAGTTCCCTGTTGTCATCTAGAAACCAGCATGTCTTACTTCCTCCTCTGCTGCCTTCACCACGTTAGTTGGGCTGTTACGACAGTAAGGATCCATTCCTCTAGTAGTGTTAGCCCTTGAGATGTTGCACTAAAACATAACAATAGGGGGCTTCCCTGGTGGCGCAGTGGTTGAGAGTCCGCCTGCCAGTGCAGGGGACACGGGTTCGAGCCCTGGTCTGGGAGGATCCCACATGCCACGGAGCAACTAAGCCCGTGCGCCACAGCTACTGAGCCTGCGCGTCTGGAGCCTGTGCTCCGCAACAAGAGAGGCCGCGATAGTGAGAGGCCCGCGCACCGCGATGAAGAGTGGCCCCCGCTTGCCGCAACTGGAGAAAGCCCTCGCGCAGAAATGAAGACCCAACACAGCCATAAATAAATAAATTTTAAAAAACAATAAACAAACAAACAAAAACATAACAATAGTGAGAACTAGCTGTAGGAGTCTTAGAAAATTTAATTGATCATGAGACATTCACCATGCCATGAAAATTGAGTACCAACTTGTAACTGGGCAGGACCCTATGGGGCCTTCCCGGGACAGACCCTAGCTTTCCTTGGCCTCCTCATATCAGCCTGAAATCCAGACTCAGCCTTTTCAGCTTCATTCTTGCTAACACTCTAGTCTCTCCTACAACCTGTCCTTCCAAAGCTCTTTCTGTAACCCAGTAGGACCCTACACATCCTCTACTTTAGTTCCTCTCTGAAGTACCTAGATAACACTATCTGATGCACATTTCCCGAGTTGTTTTACAGATGCAAAAACCTCCACCAGATGGAAGACGTTAACTACTTGATGACCGTGAGCACATAGCCCCCAGACCTACTGGTGCCTAAGGATTGATAATGTTAACCCCTGTGACATGCCCTGTTATCCCACCATCAACCGATCAGAGAATTGTGCACGAGCTGATCACATACCCTGCGACTCGCCTTTCAAAACGCTTCCCCGAAAGCCATCAGAGAATTCCAGTGTTTTGAGCACTAGCTGCCCTGCAGTAAACTCTGCACTTCCCTTCACCACAAGCTGGTGTCAGTAGATTGGCTTTACTGCGCGGGTGCGAGTGGACCCAAGTTTGGTTGGGTAGCAAACTGAGCCCAGGTTGGACCCAGAAAGATCAAACTAGCAATGATTTTTAAGCATGACTATTCCGGTAGCTTCTTAGTGTCCTTCCAACACCGTGCGCTCCCTCCCACCAGATATGAAACATGCCCTCCTGTCTCATGTATAGGATCCATTCTTTGACGTGTAGAGCTTGTTTATGCCCTCTGAAGACCCCAACTTATTTAAAGTTTATATAAACCTGGATCTAAGTTTTCTATGGGAAGGATTTGAAAAGTTACAAGTATTCTAAAGAAATTAGCTAGGAACACAAAAAAGAAAAGAAAAGAAAAATGATTAAATATGTGGTTATTCACAGTTATTTTGTTTTGAGCAGGTGAAATTGGGGCTTGGCAGAAAACTTGAGAGAACGAAAATTTGGTCCTGCAATTCAATTTCTACCCGTGAAGCCTAAAGACACTGCCACACACATTGTGACAGTTGTCCCTCAATAGCCTCATAAACTGAATTAGGTAGAGAGATCGATCTATTTTGATGCTCTGGGACAGTTCTTATAACACAGAGGTTATGTGTTTCTTGAAAGTTGAAACTATCCTCTGGTCAAAGTCCCTGGATTGAGAACCTTTATTTCTGAGAAAACAATCCATTGGCCAAGACTTCTTGAAAACTTGAAATGTTTATATATGTTATTCTGACATACTTATAAAAATTGATAGTTTTAATTTTCTTCATGAATTTGAGTTATTTAGCCTATAGCTTTTAATTATATGTCTAAGTAGTTTTGATACTCATAAGGTTCTTTTGCATAATGAATTCTTTATTCCTGAATTCACACTTTTATTCCATCTTAATCAGATGAAGTACATCCTCAAGTAGTTTTCCCAATGAAGAATATTATTATTATTATTATTACCAACAATAAGAGCTAACATTTTTAGAGCTGATAGGTGTGCAAGACAGTCTTCTAAATGCTTTATGTGGATTATATCCTTGAAGATTCAAAATAACTCTACATGATATTGCAGTTCCATATAAGGCACTTAATAGTACTATCGTCCCCACTTTGTGCAATTTACAAGACCTTGAACATCTGAGAACATAAACAACAACAGACCAGGGTGTATAATTCTTGAGTCAGCCACATTCTCGACGCAGGCAATCCAAACACAAATTTCTCTATTGATTTTCGTATTTAGTGTTGCTGAGAGGAAGTCAAAGGTCAGCAGGATTTTTGTCCCTTGGCAGCCGCCTGTCTTGTTGTTGTCCTCAGTGGTGGTGGCCTGTTTTGTTCTGTTTTCCTGCGATGCCGCTTATGGTGGCAGCATGGTGCACTTTCCATGATGGTTTCCTGGAACAAAGTGAGCCCTTGTGATCTGCATATGCAGAGTGTTCTTCATTTCTGGAAAGGTTTCTTCCATTCTGCCTTGTTTGTTGAGTTTGCTACACTTGACGTTGACTGTACCTTGAAGACACCGGCAGAGTTCTGTTCTCTCTCTTCCTCATCTGTTCTATTCTCTTCAAGCTTTCTCTGCAATAGACAAGAGTTCTTGTGTGTGTGTAGTAAGCATCGCTGTTTTAATTTTCCACAAAGTCAGATCTGCTCTTCATTGCTTCCAATGGGATTTTAATTCTTCTATTGCAATTCTAGTATCCTTGGAATCCACCCCTAACTCAGCCTGTTTTCTTCTTGGTCCATAACCTTATTTAATCCTCTCACCCAAACTCGCTCTTTTCCAGTGGCTTTCAGGTCCTATTTCAAGGAGACCGTGTCCTTACATCCCAATGAAAACAGCAAGTAAGTAGCTTGTAGCGCTTGGGATGCTTTAGGTTGCAAATAATACAAAACCAATTTACACTGCAGCAAAGCATTTCAGGGACACTTTGGACAGAGCTCAGCTCCAGGCCTCAGTGCTTTTCTTGTTCTGCCCTCCTCCACATGTCAATTTCTTCACCGGGCTGGCTTTCCGAGATGCGAAGCAGGCACAATCCATCCACGTAAAAAAAGAGCACAGGGGCTTCCCTGGTGGCGCAGTGGTTGAGAGTCTGCCTGCCAATGCAGGGGACACGGGTCTGAGCCCTGGTCTGGGAAGATCCCACATGCCGCGGAGCAACTGGGCCCGTGAGCCACAACTACTGAGCCTGCGCGTCTGGAGCCTGTGCTCTGCAACAAGAGAGGCCACGATAGCGAGAGGCCCGCGCACCGCGATGAAGAGTGACCCCCGCTCGCCTCAACTAGAGAAAGCCCTCACACAGAAACGAAGACCCAACATAGCCAAAAATAAATAAATTTATTAAAAAGAAAAAAAAGAGCACCACCTCTTACAATTATTGGGGGAAAAAAAAAAAGTCCTAAGCTTCACTCTGATTGGCTGCCTTTGGTTAACCACTCTGATTGGTTAATCACTGTGTCTGAGGAAATGCATGCACAGACTGGCTTAGGTCTCTTAAAACAATCACTGTGAAATGGGGATGGTCCCCGGATCCCTAGCGGTGAAGATGTGGTCACTTGGGGAAGGGATTGATGGCTTAAAGAAAAATCTGAGTATTGGTAGGAAGGGAAAGGAGAGACTGACCTAGAGTTTGTTGAGATTTGGTCTAGGTCTTAGTTTTCTGCAGCATTTTGGGGGGTTTTGTCTGTTTGTGTGCCTAGGTATCTTCATGGAGAATCACAGGTGATCCTTCTCTTTTCCTTACCCCTCCCACCTCATCCACCAGTAAGAACTATCAACAATAACTCGAAAATATTTCCTACCATGGATCTGTTTTCCTCTAATCCCAGCCACTGTCATTTCTCACCTAAATCAAGACCACTGTCATTTTGACAGTCTATTATTCACCAGACAGTGAGAGTACTCTTTTAAAATAGTATCTAAAATATCCACTGCATTTAGAATAAAACTTGATATCTTAATGATAGCATACAAACCCTACCTAAAAGGGACAGCTTTTCACTATATTATAGCTACAATGGCCTTCTTTTGGTGCCAACTTGATTTCTACCTCAGGACCTTTGCACTAGTTATCCTCCGTATCACATGGGTCCTCCCCACAGAAAGTTAGACTTTTCCTGACCATTCTGTATAAAATCATACCCTCCCAATTACCCCATCACTCTATACTCTTCTTGTTTTCTTTATGGTATCTCTCCTTTATTGAAATTTTTTCCCCCAGTGTAGTAAAAGCTTCTTTAGGGCAGGACCTTTATTTTGCCTTGTTCACTGCTATGACAGTGCCTGGCACTTACCAGTCGTTCAATAAACCTCTTCACAGTGAAAGAGTAAATGACGGAGGACAGATTCTGTGAGAGGTTATTGGCTTTGTGGAGCCAAAGATTCCCATATATGTGAATCTAGATTCCACATATATGCGTTCTAGATTCCACATATATTTGTTAATATATGATATTGTTTTCCTCTTTCTGACTTACTTCACTCTGTATGACAGTCTCTAGGTCCATCCACGTCTCTACAAATGACCCAATTTCGTTCCTTTTTATGGCTGAGTAATATTCCATTGTATATATGTGCCACATCTTCTTTATCCATTTGTCTGTCAATGGGCATTTAGGTTGCTTCCATGACCTGGCTATTGTAAATAGTGCTGCAATGAACATTGGGGTGCATGTGTCTTTTTGAATTATGGTTTTCCCTGGGTATGTGCCCAGTAGTGGGATTGCTGGGTCATATGGTAGTTCTATTTTTACTTTTTTAAGGAACCTCCATACTGTTCTCCATAGTGGCTGTATCAATTTACATTCCCACCAACAGTGCAAGAGGGTTCCCTTTTCTCCACACCCTCTCCAGCATTTGTTGTTTGTAGATTTTCTGATGATGCCCATTCTAACCGGTGTGAGATGATACCTCATTGTAGTTTTGATTTGCATTTCTCTAATAATTAGTGATGTTGAGCAGCTTTTCACGTGCCTCTTGGCCATCTGTATGTCTTCTTTGTTGAAATGTCTATTTAGGTCTCCTGCCCATTTTTTAATTGGCTTGTTTGTTCTTTCTGATATTGAGCTCTGTGAGCTGTTTGTATATTTTGAAGATTAATCCTTTGTCCATTGCTTCATTTGCAAATATTTTCTTGCATTCTGAGTGCTGTCTTTCAGTCCTGTTTATGCTTTCTTTTGCTGTGCAAAAGGTTTTAAGTTTCATTAGGTCCCATTTGTTTATTTTTGTTTTATTTTCATTACTCTACGAGGTGGGTCAAAAAAGATCTTGCTGTGATTTATGTCAAAGAGTATTCCTCCTATGTTTTCCTCTAAGAGTTCTATAGTGTCCAGTCTTACATTTAGGTCTTTAATCCATTTTGAGTTTACTTTTGTGTATGGTGTTAGGGAGTGTTCTAATTACATTCTTTTACATGTAGCTGTCCAGTTTTCCCAGCACCACTTATTGAAGAGACTGTCTTTTCTCCATTGTATATCCTTGCCTCCTTTGTCATAGATTAGTTGACCATAGGTACGTGGGTTTATCTCTGGGCTTTCTATCCTGTTCCATTGATCTATATTTCTGCTTTTGTGCCAGTACCATACTGTCTTGATTACTGTACCTTTGTAGTATAGTCTGAAGTCAGGGAGCCTGATTCCTCCAGCTCCGTTTTTTTCCCTCAAGATTGCTTTGGCTATTCGGGGTCTTTTGTGTCTCCATACAAATTTAAGATTTTTTGTTCTAGTCTGTAAAAAATGCCATTGGTAATTTGATAGGGATGGCATTGAATCTGTAGATTGCTTTGGGTAGTATTGTCATTTTCACGGTATTGATTCTTCCAATCCGAGAACATGGTATATCTCTCCATCACTTTGTGTCATCTTTGATTTCTTTCATCAGTGTCTTATAGTTTTCTGAGTACAGGTCTTTTACCTCCTTAGGTAGATTTATTCCTAGGTATTTTATTCTTTTTGTTGCTGTGGTGAATGGGATTGTTTCCTTAATTTCTCTTTCTGATCTTTTGTTGTTAGTGTATAGGAATGCAAGTGATATCTGTGCATTAATTTTGTACCCTGCAACTTTACCAGATTCATTGATTAGCTCTAGTAGTTTTCTGGTGGCATCTTTAGGATTTTCTATGTATAGTATCATGTCATTTGCAAACAGTGACCCTTCTACTTATTCTTTTCCAATTTGTATTCCTTTTATTTCTTTTTCTTCTCTGATTGCCATGGCTAGGACTTCCAAAACTATGTTGAATAACAGTGGCCAGAGTGGACATCCATGTCTTGTTCCTGATCTTAGAGGAAATGCTTTCAGTTTTTCACCATTGAGAATGATGTTTGCTGTGGGTTTGTCATATATGGCCTTTATTATGTTGAGGTAGTTTCCCTCTATGCCCACTTTCTGGAGAGTTTTTTATCATAAATGTCACCCTCTCTGAAGTGTGTTGATAAGGGTGGGAGGTGAGTGGGATGGGGGAGAGGGCTGCAGATTATGGTTACATTTCAAAGAAGGATGTGTTATGTTCATAGCCACTCATCAAGGTAGGAAAGGCAGGTGGGTCAGAATCCAAGTCTCCTGAGCGCCATCACGTTCCTCTCCTTCTACAGGAAGGAATCCTCCCTAACATGACGTGATCAGCATTTGTCCAAAAACAAGAGACAAAAGAGGTTAGATAAGAACTCTGATTCTTAGAGCTCATTTTCTAAGAATACATGAAATATATAAAAGAAATTGATATGAGGCTCTGTGGGGATAAATGGTTACAAACAATTCATATAACAAGCCCTGGAAGGCTCATACATCTTCCTAGATTTATTAAATTTCATTTCAAAAGTTGGTTATAAATCAGCCAACAAAACCCCTTTTTAAACCATCTCCAATATCCTCCATTGCTGTTAGTTAGAAACTTAACTGCCATTTTCACAAAAGACATAACACTTTCCATGGCCTTCGACAGCCAATAACCTCGGCTGATTTAGACTCTCCATTTTGGCAATGGGCTTGAATAAGCCCCAAGAGACTAAGACTCAAAAGGCTGAGGGATGGATGGGGAGTGTGGGAGGGCTGCCAAGAAGTGGGGGAAGGCAGAGAGAACAGAAAGCATCGCCAGCGCATGTGGAGAAGCATGGAGGGCAGCCCTGGGTACCCCCAGACATGCCCCATGCCCTGTGGTGAAGTGCAGGAACTTCGCCCCCAGGCAGATCTGAGCTGCACTCTGTGTGGCTACCTCTTACAAGTGTGGCTTGGTTGGATTATCAAATTGTTTTGAGTCTTTGTGTTATCATCTGAAATGGGTAGCATCACCTAAATCACTGTGTTGTTGGGAGCATTAAATGAGATCATGCATGTAAAGCACTTAGCTAAGTGCCTGGCACATATAAGCCCTCAATAAGTACAATTTCTCAGGGGCCCTCCTGTCAACCACACATCTGCTCTCTCTCGGGACAGTCAGCTACTATGGCCCTGTATGAATTTATAGTAAAGCCTCATTAATTTGCACCTTACTCACTTAGAATTTATGATAATTCATCAGTGGCCCAAGCTGAAATTTACTTTTATAAGGGCTATCTTTAAAAAAAGTAACAGGGAGGTTCAAACAAATTTATGAGGGGACTATTTAAGTTAATGAACCATTCACTGTTACTTTAGAAATAGTCATTTACATACAAATAATGGATGTGCTAATTACAAAAGTTTCTTATCTACACAGGAGGAAAGCAGGCCCCTGATTCAAAGTATAGTTCAAATTATTGAAAATATAAAAGTTGTTTAAAAACTTAGTTTATTAGATGATGTTAAGAAATTGTTATGATTATAAGGAGATAGCAATGTATTACCAATTTTTAACATAGTTGTCTTGTATATTCAAGTATTGGCCATATTTAAGTGAAAGTTTTAGCCAAGCCCTGTTCAAGTACATATGGAATAAAGGAGGAAGCAAAGAATGCAATAAAGGACACAGTTCTTCCCTCCAGGGTCCCTCCCACTGCTGATGTCATTTTTTCTTTGCCGGTAAAGGAACTCTGGTCCTCACAGTTACAATTTTCTCAGTAAATAACGACCATTTCTCCACTGTTTGAGGCTCTAAACACATTTTATTTTTATTCTGATAAAAACTGACATTTTCTTATAACTCTAGGTTTTTTTGAGAAACAATTTATTGTTCACCCTTTGAGCTAGAGTTTAATGAATAAAGTAGGTAATGAATATATGTAAACACTGCTCATTTAAAAGCACTGATTTGGAATGAGAGAAGCAGGAGTAAGGAAAAGATAAAGTGGTCAGTTGAATGGAAACTTTCATTTATTTGGAGAAAATACAATCCCATGGCTTCTACTAACTTGTACTGAAGGGCAAAACAAATCCTAATTTCTTCCGACTTTTAACAGAGAGCTCAAGAGCTGCAGGAGACTGTGGGAAGACCTAACCCATTTCAACAATATTTTTAAACATAGTAAACCTTTGGTTATGGAATTTCACTCTGGCTAAGATGATGTAACAGGATTGGATTTACCCTCCCACCTGAAACAAATATTTAAAACAACGAAATATATGAAACAACAGTTTTCCAGAAAATAGACATCAGACAAGGAAGGACAGTGATCCCTTAGAGTTGGGAAACAAATCAGGTGAGTCTTAGGGTTGCCCCAGCTTCCTGCCTGAGATGTAGCCCATAGCATGGTGGGCAGGTGGGGGGCGCGGGGGGGGGGATGAGAGACATCCCACGGGGATCCCAGAGGCCTTCCTGAGTTGAGGAGGTAGAGCTTAGAGTCTGGGGAGGCCAAGGCAGCTAGAGTTCAAGGGCAGAGTAGCAGAGAGGAGACAGTGGCACAGAGAGCCCCCCAGTCATCTGTAGGGGTCCCCTTCCAGTCTACCACTGAGCACTGACCAGAACATGCATGTGGAGAAACAACCCAATGCCCTTCCACTAAGCTGAAGACTTGCAGGGGTGGTGAGGAGTTTAAGGAGGGATGAGGACAAGGGCTGGTGACTTGGTCTCGCCTGAAATGCTATTCAACAAGGTAATCTGTGAATGTTACCAGAACCGTGAGGCAGAGTCACGGTCTAGAGGCACTGGGTTGTAACTGTTGAGATTCAAGAGGATGATTGAGATGGTGAGACAAAGGGGCAGATAAACGGATGATGCTGGGCGTCTTCCTTCAGGATCCCTGGTGCTCTGTTACTGGCTCTTTTGTAGAATCATGAGTGGCTACTTTAAGGACTGCCCTGGGCTAAATATCTGGAAACTTCTAACTCTTAAAATAGTCTTCCCCATATCTTACACAGACCAATTTTCTAAGTAGTGGAGAACTATTACTCTCCCAGCACCCCTCCCTTTTTTCTTCTGGTCAGTTGCATCCCCCTCCTCCTATGACCTGGGGCCTGAATGGGGGGGGGCCATCTCTTGACATGAGCCCACAGAGAGTGGATTCTGGGTCTAGCTAAGCCGCTGTGTCAGCCCCAGACCAGAGTGACTCCTCAGGAGGCGGACACGTGGTCTAAGGCAGGCCAATCAGAGCTCTTCCTTGGAATTGTTTTTCACACAAGAACTGGGAGAAGAACTTCCTTCCTCTACGGTGGTAAATCTAGGATGATGGGATCTTAGAAATTGCAGGTGGCCACATCCTCAAGGAAAATGCTGTTAGTGATTAGAAAGAAAAGATGACACAGAAAGAAGTAGAAATGATAAATGGAGTGAGAAAGATCTTTAGGGATTTAAGTTATTAGGTTTGGGCATTCCTGATGCCGTCATTATGTGAGACAACAAATTCCCCATTTTGCCTAAACTAATTCAAACTGGCTTTCTTTTATCTGCATCAAAAGAAGATATAAGGAATACACTGTGATTTCTTATATCTAATTTCTGAAGTGAGAGAGAATACATTTAGTCCTTGTTCCCATGACACTTCTTTAGATATTTGAAAATTAGTATTACATCATTCCTAAAGTATGTAATTTTTTCCAAGAAAAATATTCCAGTTCTTTCAACTAGTCCTAATATTCCATGGTTTCCAGGCCCCTCCCTATGCTGGTTACTCTACTTGGGGTATTTTCCAGTTGCCTGTGATCATCCTGAAATATGTAGACCTAATAAGTAAGGTGCCTCCAACTTGGTCTTATCAGTGACTGGCCCACACTCTGGGTGCAAATTCTTCTGTTAATACAACCTAAGGCAAAGTTAATATTTTAGGCAACTCCATTATTCTTGGCTAAATTGAGATTGTATTTATTCTGAATCTCCAGTTTTCACATGAATTCTGCAGAGCCAGGTATCCCCAACCCCACAATTGTGCAATACACTTTTTGAATTAAAGACTTTATAGTTTTTCCTGTTCAGTTTCATCTCACTTTGTTACCCTCATGGCCCATCGTGTTAAGATATAAAAATCTGATTCTTTGATCTTTAATATTAGTTATCAGTTCTAAATATGGAAGAATCAAATTTTCTTGGCTAGGATGATGGACAGAACTTTTAGGGTGCCGTAGGCATACTCTCTGCCTAGCCATATAAGCCCTTAAAAGGTAAATTCCAGATGGGCAGGAGTGACCGGTGTCTTCTTGCCATTCCAATTGATGAAAACCAGAGCTGCCTGATCTTGTATTTAATCCTATCCACTATCTATTAAAATTCACTAAAGCTTGCTAAGCCTCATTTCCTTGAAAGCCTATCAGGTTTCGGTTTCATCAAAGTCAAGTGTATTTAATTAACACAATCCAATTCATTCTGGAAGTGGTCAAGTTCTCCGAAAGGTACTCAACAGAGTTACTGGTGTTTTTATAGGAATTAAACATATGATACAATAGACAAAAATAAGCATGCTTTATACATGCCATTCCTACCACCTCTTTTGCATACAATTGAATAAATTACCTTCTGTTAGGAAGCATTAATCCTCTTTGCTAAGTGGAGTAGTTCTCATCTGAGATTCAGCCTGCTAAGGAGTGCCTTGGGAGCCAAACTTTAGCGATTTTGTACTGGCATAATGAGGGGACACAGTCCTTTGGAGAGGACTGCTCATTTTGTGATGTCAAAATTTTGCCCTCTGGCCTGATCTGGGGCATTTAAACCCCTCACTAGCTCTCCCTCCCTGGTACTCTAAATTCTAAGAAGAGCTCACAAGATGGAGGCACAAGATTGCATATGGGAAGCCCAGGCAGTTACAATCAAATAAGCCCAGCAGGACACGGTCAGCAGGAATTGTGTAAGGAATTGGTGTGAATATTTCAGTCCCCATGCTTCAAGGAACTTCTCCGTAATGAGTTAAATAGTAACTTGAAAAAGATATGTGCATGTCCTAATCACTGGAACCTGTGGATATTATCTTACAGGTTAAAAGGTTGAATGTTACCTTATTTGGAAAGGGGTCTTTGCAGATGTAATTTAAGCTAAAGATCTTGAGATGAGGAAACCATCCAGGATGATCCAAATGGGTCCTAAATCCAATGACAAGTGTCCTTAGAAGAGAAAGGCAGAAGGAGACAGGATGCAGACAAGAGAAGAGAAGACACAGAGGAGAAGGTGATGGGAAGATGAAGGCAGAGATTGGGGAGATGCAGCCACAAGCTAAGGAATGCCGACTGCTACGAGAAACTGTTAGAGCCAAGGAAGGATTCTCCCCTCGAGCCCCCAGAGGAAATGAGGCCCTGTCAACGCTTGTTTTCTGTCTTCTGGCCTCCAGAACTGTGAGAGAATAATTTCTGTTGTTTTAAACCACCAAATGTGTGCTAATTTGTGACAAAAGCTTCAGGAAACTAATAACATTCTCCGTAGGTGCCTGAGTAATACCCGGAAAAATGTCAGAAGGGAGAATGCGGTGATGCCTCCATCAAAGTGTCCATTTTATACTCAGCCTAAAGCTGCCCTCCTTGTTGCCAGCAAGGTCCAGGTGTTAGACTGCCCTTCACCCTTTATTGAAACCTCAAAGGCTGCGCACGGCTATCTTATGACTTAACCCTGTTCAGGGAGGTTAGCTGTTGCCGTTTATGTTGGTCTGGTTTCATATGGATACAGATTTTGGGAGGGGATGGAGGAGACCATTGAGGAGGGTTTCCCTAATTCAACAGGCTCTGGGGATGGAAGGAATGGGAGTGGCATCAAATAAGGCCTGGGCCAACCAAGCCACCAGCTGCCCAGAACTCCAGTCAAGAAGGGCCCTTAAAACGTAACGTGAATTGGCTGGAAATACAGGGTCATTTAACTCAGGTTTTTTATACCAAAATCCTGACATACATACCAAAATGTACCTTTGTTCCTCTCTCCTCTCTCACAAGTGTAGACAAACTCATCAAGAAGAAATAAAGAAAGCTCTGTTTCCACACACCTCTCTTGAGATATGGTTGTTTATCTGTCTGTTTTTCTATGCATACAATCAAATGCAGCCCAGGTCAACCATTCTTTTTCTTTTAATTTCAGCACTCACTTTTTGCATTTCAAGAGCTCTTTCCTATTTTCTGATCATCCTGGCTCATAACACCCAATTCCTTTTTCTATGGATGTAATATTGTCTTGACTTTCTCTGAGCGGCACTAATAAGTTTTGAAGCTCTGATCATTTTGTTTTGTTTCATAGAGACTTTCCCACCTTTTGAAGAATCTTTATGTTCTCCAAGATCTTTAATTTTCCACTTATTTTTCTTCATCTTCCTTAAGTTGCAGGTTTTTCTCAAGGGCTTGTAATAATTAATGTGGTAGATTGTATTTTCAAAAGATGGCTGCAATAATATCTTACACCCCACATGCTTTTCTACAACATAATCCACTCCCCTATCAATCTGGATCTGGGAAGACTGTGATTGCTTTGACCAATAGAGTAAGGCTGAAGTGCTCTCTGACAGTTCTGAGTATGCCCTTAACTGGCTCAGTACCTTCTGCTTTCTTTCTCTTGGAAACCAGCCTCCAGGTAATAAGTGATTACCCTGAGATTGCCATGTTGTGAGACGGCCAAGCCACACACACACACACACACACACACACACACACACACAGAAAGGCCAAGGAGAAGTAAAGCACCAGGCATGTAAGTAGGAAGCCATCTCAGACATTCAGCTCAATGGAGCTTTAGATGACTCGCTGCCCAGTGGCCACCTGATTCTAACTGTATGAGAGATTCCAAGGGAGAACCACCTAGGTGAGCTCAGACAACCTAGAGAACCATGAGAGATAATGACAAATTGTTATTTTAAGCCACTGAATTCTGGAGTGGTTCTTGAGGCAGCAATAGATCACCAGGACAATTGGTTTCTCATTCATATTTAAACTGTGGCAAGAGGAAGACTGGAAGCATCTGGGCTGGGCTTATTGGGCTGGTGGCCTTCAACCTAAAGATATTGATTGAAACTTATCTTTGAGACTTTCAATACTGCAAGGCGGAGAGCTTTGCTCTAGAGCACCAAAACTTACACCAGTTTCCCTAGTTCTTTCTGGAGTGTTCTTTAGAAAAGAACCGTATGATTTTTTTTCTTGGCCTGCTGCAGTCTTCTCTTTGGGCAGGTGAAGGCGAAGGAAGGATGGGACAAGATGCGTAAACTATTCCATATACACACCTCAACTCTCCTGCTGCTTGCCTAGGCTCAGTCCTAAGACTCTGGGGCACTGAATGGCAGACACACTCCCTTCTCAAAAGCAGTCACTTGGGTAGATTTTTCTCAGCTCATCTCCCCTCCACTGCTTCTCAGTCATGACTTGTTGGGGGCAGGGTTGGGGGGGCGGTGGCTTTCCATCTTCCAGAAGTTTGTTGAGCTCTTTCTCTGGTTAATGGCTCATCTCCAGCTCTCTGTTTTATTCTTTCATGTGTGTGATGCTGCTAGTTGTGTGTGGGGGGGTGATTATGCATTGTTTTATTCCCTCAGAATCATTTTAAATTTGGTTTTAGATCATTTAAAATTTAGATTAGAAGATTAGAATAGATGTGTTCACTCTACATCCTAGAATCTATATTTTATTTAAATTTAAATCACTTTAATATGTCTCCCAAGAAGTTTTCTGGCTTGACTATTTGAAAATAATTTTCTTAAACTAGAAACCAAAAAATATTTTAAAAAATTTAATTCCACTTCTGGTTTGGATATACAATTTTGCAGGAGCCTCCCTTTCAGCCTAACCACCAAAACAGCCCAGGTAATATACGAAACCATAGATTTAAAAAGCCCATCAGAGGAGAACACAGAGAAACCCAAATGAAATAAACTCCAGAATATTAGGAATCCTTTATAGAAAAGAAGAGACTTGCTGTTACTCTCATCCCTGGTGAAACTTCAGGAGGCAGAGAAATCCACAGTGGTGGGGTAAGGAGAACTTAGAAGGATAAGTCTAAAGAACTTGTTAAGGCCATGTGTGGACAAGCATGATAGAGTGGAGTCCTGAAGAACCATAGCCACAGAGCACCCCCCACCCCAACTCCAATTTTTATGGGTTTTCGCAAAGCATTTGTGGATAGTATGCCAAAAAGAAGGGGGCGAAGGAGAGCTGAGTGCGATCCACCATAAGACAGATGAGACCATCACCAAATGCAAGGCATATGCCATTTGAAATCAGAGGGAGGGATAGAATAAAAGAGCTGAGAGAAATGCAACAAAAACATTCTAGGCTCTCAGGCTGACAGCAAAGAGAAGAGCTGAAACCATCAGCATCTTAGGTACTCCAGACTTTAACCTAAGGGAGATTGGAACAGAGGAGAAAAGACAAAAAAAAAAAAAAAGAGCCCAAGGCACTTAAGGTTTTCAACTGCCAAAGACTAGGCGAGAGGCAGAATTTCTGAAAGAAATCCCTTCATTCATTCCAGGTCTTTGCAGAGGGCTGTGATGCTGCCCTAAGAAGACCCAGGGGTAGGACAACAGGACTGAAAAAGATATCCCCAGGCTCAGAAAAAGGAGGGCTAGACTCAGGAGGAAAGAGAACACCTCAGAGACCCAAAAGACAGACCACTGGGCTGTAAACCAAGGAGAGATCTTGCATAGTTCAGAAAGCTTTTATTAGTTCTCAGGGCTCAGGGACTACTGAAGAATATGTCCTAATTCCATCCTCAAAATATTTGCAGTCAGTGATAAATTGAATCAAACTAAAACCACAACAAAGACCAGACCCAGTTCAACTACAGATCTGGTGGCCTGACATAAAACAGGGCATGCCACTCCCTGAAGTCAAACATTATTTGTCGGTCTCTACTTTGCTTTCATGCAAAATGTCCAGAAAGAATTTAAAAACTCACAAAAAGAAAAAATGAAAAGGACACCCATGGTTAAGAGAGTAAATAGTAGTCATGGAAGCAGACACAGAGATGACCCAGAGGACAGAGAGGGACTTTAAAATAACTCTGTTAAAAATGCTAACAAATCTAGTGTAAAAGATGGAGAAGGTGGATGAAAAGATGGAACATTTCAGTAGAAGCATGGAAACTATAAAATAGAATGAAGTTAAAATGCTAGAAATGAAAAACAATATAAAAAATGAGTTGATTAAATGGGCTTAACAGAAGAATGAACACAAACAAGGAAAGGATTGGTGAACTAGAAGACAAGTTAAAAGAAACTATCCAAATTGAAATATAAAGACAAAAAGAAAAAAGAAAAAAGAGTGGAGGGGAGAAAAACAAAAAGGCATTTGAGATCAGTGGAGCAATGTCAGTAGTCTAACATGTGTAAATGGACTATCAGAAGGAAAGGAAGGGTAAAAGAGAGAAAAAGAAATATTTGAAGAAATAATATCTAAGAACATGTACCTGGGAATACTGACCTATAGCAATCAACTCTGAGATATATGCTATTAATAGCATTGGAAAAACTATCTTAAGCCTACAAGGAACAAAGAATATTATACTCATAAGCCTTGTGAGAAGTCTACTCAGGACAATCTTCATCCAACAAATAGATGACTGGAGAATCTTGAGCAAAATGACTGATGATGAACATTGACTATATTTAAGCATAGAACTAAGGCTAAAATGATGATGAAGACAAGAGTGGAAGAACAGTATGTAAATGTTATAGGTTCTGAAAAAGAAGAAACCAAACAACTAAAATGGGGAGAGAGGGAAAAGAAAATGAGGGAAACAGAATAAACTCATTGATTGACATACAGACAGTAAGTAGGAGACAGAGGATATTATTTAAGTCTTATAAACTCAGCAGTAGTAGCCTGTGTAAGAAAAAAGGGAACTTCAGGCATTAAAAGTTATCGGTATAAAGGTAAGTTCTAGAACAAATAAAATGAGACTTCCTAAATACCAAAAGAGTTACAAAAAAAAAAAAAAAAGAAAGAAAAAATATCACATAGAGAAAAATGTTAAATCAATGAGAAAATGATATAACAATCTATTTTTTTTAATGGCCAAAAGTCTTAACAAACATTTGCAAAAAAAACAATAAAATATCCAAATGACCAATATGCATATGAAGAGAGGCACAACAGCAATAAACTACCTATATAAATGCTTCAGAATGACTAAAATTTAAAAACTAACAGTACGAAATGTTGGAGAGACTGGGCAGTAAATTAAAATTGTGTACACTGAAGATGGGTGTGTAAATTGTACAACTACTTTGAAAAATTATGTACTGTAATCAGTATCTACTAAACCTGACCTAGAAATTAGGCTCCTGATATGTATGTACCCAACAGAAATGTATGCATATGTACACACATTGACATGAACAAGCATATTTATAGTAGCTTTACTTACAATAGACTGAAACTGGAAGCAATATAAATATCTATCAACTGTAGAATACCCAAATAAAGGGTAGTGTATTCATGAAAGGTAATATATTACAGTCACAATGCATAGCTAAAAGCAGTCATCTCTGAGACATAAATTTTGAGCAAAAATGCCAGACATAAAAGAGTACAAACTATATCAGTCCATTTATGTGAAGTTCAAAAGTAAACAAAACTAATGTATAGAGATAGAAGCAGAATTGGAGAGATATTGGCTACCAAACAATATGCTGGATGCTTCTGGAGTGCTAGTAATAGCCTAGATCTTGATCTAGGTAGTGGTTACCAGGGTTTTTCCACTTTTAAAATTCAGTCATGTAAAATTTGTCTACTTTATATGTGTCCTAATTCAATTAATTTTTTAAAAAATCAAGACTGAAAATAAATGAATGAAATTTCCAACTCAAATGGCAAGAAAAAGAACAGAAAATTAAACAAAAATAATGCAGAAGGATGGAAATGGTATAATAAAACCAGAAATTATTGAGGTAGAAACAGAAAACAGAGAAAGTAATAAATAAATGAAAATGTTTCTTGCTTGAAAAAAAAATCAATGTAATGCACAAGCTACTACCTAATCTAATCAATAAAAAGGAATAAAGCATAAGTATAAAAATTAATGATTAAAATGTGGAAATAACCATTGAAATAGAGGAAGTAAAAATGAGACACTACTTAGCATAATTATGCAAATAAACTAAAAAGTGAAATGCATAAATTTGCAGGACAATGCAATGTACAAAATTTGACCTCAGTGAAAATAGAAAGCTTACATAAACCACTTTCTATAAAGAAACAAAGAAAGCTGTCCTAGAACTATACTACAAAAGAAAGGTCAGGCCCGGATGATTTTACAGGTGAACTCTACCAAGCCTCCAAAGATCAGAAAACCTGAATGCTACCTAAACTGTTTCAGAGCACAGAAAAAGAAAGAACATCTGCATAAACTGAATGTTTGTGTCTTCCCAAAATTCATATGTTGAAATCCTAACCTGTAAGTGATGGTATTAGGAGGTGGGGCTACTGGGAGGTGATTAAGTCATGAGGGTGGAACCCTCACAAATGGAATTAGTGCCCTTATAAAAGAGACTGCAGAGAGCTCCCTTTTCCCCTTTTCTGCCATGTGAGGATGTAGTAGGAAGATGGCCATCTGTGAACGAGGAAGCAGGCCTTCACCAGACAACGAATCTGCCAACACCTCATCTTGATCTTCCAAGCCTCCAGAACTGTGAGAAAAAATTTCTGTTGTTTATAAGCCGTCCACTCAGTCTATGGTATCTTGTTATATCAGCCTGAATGAACTAAGGCAACACCCAAATTCTTTTTATAAAGCAAATATAACATTTCTACCAAAACCTGGTAAAAATGGTGCCCCCACAAAATTACAAACCAATGTCGCTTATAAATATTGATGTAACAAAGCCTAAATAAAAGCAAACAGAATTAAAGATCACATTAAAAATAGAGAGAATATATTATGACTAAATAGGATTTATTCCAGTAAGGCAAGGATAGATCAATATTAAGAAATCTATATAATTTAACATATTAATAGAGGCAAATAGAAAATGAATATTATTTTCTCTAAAGAACCTGCAAATGCCTTAGATAAAAATCCCAAACATAATCCTGGTAAGGATTGATGAATACTTTCTTAGCAAGATAAAAAATGCATATCTCAGTCCTGAAACTAGATTTTTACTCAGTGTGGAAACATCAGAGGTATTCCCTCAAAAGTCAGGATGAAGGCAATGTAGCCCACTATGTATTGGAGGCATTAGGCAATGCAATCAGATAAGAGAAAATCTTTTGACATCTGTGAATTAGAAAAGAAGTGTATCTATCTATATTCATTTGATAATTACCTGAAAGTGTATGTCAAAGGACAATCAATACAAAAAATAAAATACTTCAGTAAGATACCAGGATATTGAATTAACAAACAAATCAATAGCGTTCATGTATCCAATCAATAATTAATTCAAATATATAATGAAGGAGAATACTCAGTTTACACAAGCAATTGAAAAAATCAGGAACTAGGCCTAACACAAAGTGTGCAAAACCTGTATAAAGAAAACTTGAAAAGAGTCCTGAAATCACAAAAATAGACTTGAACAATGGAGACATCACTTTTCCTTGGATAGTGTGGTAGATAGAATAATTGTCCCCCAAAGATGTCCATGTCCTAATTCCCAGAGCTCATGATGTGTTACCTTATATGGCAAAAGGGACTTTGCAGGTACAATTACATTAAAGATATAGAGATGGGAAGATTATCCTGGATTATCTGGGTGGGTCCAACGTAATCACAAGCGTCCTTCTAAGAGGGAAGTAGGGGGATCAGAGTCAGAGAAGACAATTTGAACATAAAGGTAGAGGGGGGTGGGATTTAAAGCTACCATACTGCTGGCTTTGAGGACGAAGGGAGGCCACAAGCCAAAGAAGATAGAAAAGCAAAGAAACAGATTCTCCCCTAAGTCTCCAGAACTAACACAACACTACTGACATCTTGATTTTAGTCCAGTGAGACTGACCTTGGACTTCTGACATGCAGAATTGTAGGATGATAAATTTGTATTAAGTCACTTAATTTGTGATAATCTGTTACAGCAGTCATAAGAAAACTAATAAAGATTTAATGACTCAACAGCATTAGAAATACCAGTTCTCCCACATTAGCATATATTTAAGATGATCCCAATAAAAATATCATTAAATTTTTATTTTCTGGAATTAGAGAACTTGCATCCAACTTGTTCACTTCATATATATGTGAAAAACTCTGAAAACAAGAGAACTGAGAAGAGGCCAGCCATACCAGAAACTAGAACATACTACAAAGCCATGGTAATGAAAACATTATGGAAATGATCACGTAGTAGACAGACCAGTGGAAATAAATAGCAAATCAAGAAACAGACCCAAGTCCATCTGGAAACTAACTGTATAAAAAAGATTGCATCTCATATGACTGGGATAAAAATGATTTTTTAATAGATGGTAATGGGACAACTAGCATTCATTCCTGAAATCATATACCAAAATAAACTCTAAATGGATCAAAGATCTAAAAGTAAACTATTGAAGAGCTAAAAGAAAATATGGGTGAATTCCTTTATAACCTAAAAGTGGAGAAAGACTTTCTAAACCAAAACTCAGAATTCATATAAAATAAGGATAAATCCAACTGCTACATAAAAAAATTTTGCATGACCAAGATGAAAAAGAAAAATCAATACAAACAAATTATCAACTATTAAAAACAACTGCAAAATATATCATGTATAAAGGACTAATCTTCCTAACATGTAAAAAGTCTATTTTTTAAAATGTAGGAGATGGAGCAAAAAGCATGAGCAGATAGTTCACCAGAAAAGATATACAAATGTCCTTTAAATATGAAAAAAATGCTCAGCTTCACTCATAATAAGAGAAATGCAAAATAAAACTATATCAAGACATCCTTTCTCACCATCAGATTGCCAAGAAGTCAAAAGCTTGACAACATTCTGTTAGCAAAGCTGTTGGGAAACCAACAATCTCACACGTAGCTGGTGGAAGTGCAAAACAGTACAACCCAGTGGAGGAGGAACTCACAATATCAAACAAAATTGCATACATCTTAACCCTTTGACTCTGTAATACCACTTCCAGTTGTTTCACCCTTAAGATACACCTTAAGAATCACTATGTGAGGTGATGGATGTTAGCTAAACTTACTGTGGTAATCATTTCAAAAAATATTCATCTATCAAATCATTATGCTGGATACCTTAATGTGATGCCATATGTCAATTAGATCTCAATAAAACTGGAAAACATACACCTCCAGGATTTATATGAACTTCTGGTTCCCACTTTGACATGTAAAAAGCTTGGAAATGATCACTTTCACCCCCATGATGAGAAAAAAATGCTGAACAAACTGAAAATCAACAACTCTTCTTAGGTCCATCAGAGAACTGAGGTCAAAGGGGAAACCACTGGCCTGAAAATTGAACAGGAAAACATAGAGAACCACAGCCTCAGGGAGCAGAAACCAGTGTTGGAGCCAGCAACTGGTAGGAAATCAGTAGGAAAACAAAGGTAATTGACTAATTGCTGGGGACTGAATGTGCACTAGTTTGAGAAAAAGTCTTGGAGACCATCCATAAGGGGGTCTACAGTTTCCTGAGTTTTATCTCCAGGAGGCTTATTGGTTCTGAGTTCTTTGGTTCTAAAGAACTGAGAATAATCCCCTTGTATTTCCAGGAGCTGGATGGGGAGGGGGAGGGGGAGATTAACTATTTAAAATACACCCAAAGTTTTCCTTTTTCCTTAGCAAAGGTCTGCCCTCAGGAAAAACATTTTGTCAGGGCCTAATTGACATGAGGGAAGGGAAGTGCCCAAATTCAGCCTCCTCTGGCCTTCCTGTCCCACCTAAAGGTAGGAGGTGGGGAACAAACTGAGAAGCACTTGTGAAGGTCACAGCCTTGGGCAAAGACTCTCTAAAAGACTGAGACCTGATCATAGGATTATAGAATATTTCCCCTCTCTCCCTCCCACCCCCTCGCCACTCCAAAAATAGGGCTCCCATATAATATCAGGGTAATATAACTGGAAGAACTGCAAGTCTCAGATATTGTTTAAGAAGAAGTCTCTAGGGAAACCCAAAGACAGCAGAGGAGACAAAAATAGAAGGATACCAGGGGGAAAATTTTAGCTTCTGACACCTGCAGTCACAGCAAACAGTAAACACAGCCTAACTCCTCGCCAGATAAACATAAAACCTCATACTAATGGCCTGTTTATCTCAGTTTCTTTTATTTGGCAGAGTATGCCCAATTTTCATCCAAAAAAAAAAAAAAAATGCTAGAAGGCAAAACATAGAGTCTGAAAAGACAGAGGAAGCATCAGAACCAGACTTAGATATGGTAGATTTTGGAATTATCAGACCAGGAATTTAAAATAACTATGATTAATGTGCTAAGAGCTCTAAAGGAAAAAGTGGACCACATGCAAGAACATATGGGCTGGGCTTCCCTGGTGGCGCAGTGGCTGAGAATCTGCCTGCCAATGCAGGGAACACGGGTTCGAGCCCTGGTCTGGGAGGATCCCACATGCCGCGGCGCGACTAGGCCTGTGAGCCACAATTGCTGAGCTTGTGCGTCTGGAGCCTGTGCTCCGCAACAAGAGAGGCCGCGATGGTGAGAGGCCCGTGCACCGCGATGAAGAGTGGCCCCCGCTTGCCGCAACTAGGGAAAGCCCTTGCACAGAAACGAAGACCCAACGCAGCCAAAAATAAATAAATAAATAAATAATTAAAAAAAAAAAAAAAAAGAACAGATGGGCTGTGTAAGCAGAGAGATGGAAACTCTAATAAAGAATCAAAAGGATATGCTAGAAATAAAAAACACAGTAACAGAAATGAAGAATGCCTTTGATGGGCTCCTCAGTAGAGTGGACACAGCTGAGGAAAGAATCAGTGAGCTTGAATATATCTCACTAGAAACTTCCCTAACTGAAAGACAAAGAATTAAAAAGAAAAAAAAAACCAGAATAGCCAAGAACTATGGGGAGACAATTATAAAAGATATAGCATATGCATGATGAGAATGACAGAAGGAGAAGAAACAGAGAAAGGAACAGAAGACATACATACACCTCCACAAACACAAAACAACATATGCACACGGCCACTCAGTGAAGCACTATTTGTAGCAGTAAAATATTGGAAACAACCAAAATGTCTATCTATGAAAGACTGAATAAATAAACTATGATTTATCCCCTGACAGCACAGTACTATATAGCAGTAAGAAAGAATGGAGAAAATCTCCATTAGCTGATGTGGAGAGATTTCTGGGATATATTGTTATATTTTAATTAAAACATAATTTAGATTTTCTTTAAAAGTACAAAACATAAACATATTATTTGTATCTTTACATATTACATGATATATTATTCATAGATGTATAGATATATAAATAGATACAGATATTAGAATTTTTTTTTTTTTTTGGTAAGAAAGATGGGCTTATTTTTGCAAAAAGAAACACAAGAAAGATGAATTAGAAGTCAATAAAAATTGTTATCTTAGTGGGTGAGTGAAAATGGGGAGGAAAAGATGGGGATGGAAGTGAGACTTCCCTAAATGCAACTTTTGCATGATTTTGACTATTGAGCCATGTAACCCTTTTGCATATTCAAAAGTAAAATTACATCAAAAAAGGATGAAAAAAGCAGATCCAAAAAGTGAATGCAAACAGAAATAAATGAACCTAACAAAATATTGGAAGCAACCTAAATGCCTGTGCATAAAAGATTGTGTGATTTATTGTCTCACAGTATAGTACTATATGGTACTATTTAGCAGTAACACAATCACACACAGAAAAAGAACTTTCAAAGTAGCTCTGGAACATAGCACTCTGGTTGTATACACTCGTGGCATATATTCTAAGATTTTTAAAGAAGCAAAAATATCTGAACATTATTTCATAAGTTTGCTATTAAAGGTGGTATTGGTAAATCTGAAACTCTTTATTGTACATAGTAAATGTATAAATGAATAAATATAGCTATGTTTTGGGGAATGGGGTTCTCACCGTGGACAGGGGAGAATCAAATATGGAATGGGTGAAGGTGGGTGGTGTTCGATTTCATCTGCAGATATCAATTATAAACTCACAATTTTGTAATGTTCCCTAGTTCTGTCCACTGAAAGGGCCTAAAGGAAATGACCCCCAGCATATTAAATGATATCCTCAGAGAAGCTTCATTTCCATGCCTAGTTCTCCACTCCATTCCCATCCACTTCCCGTAGGTGACAATTTCCTTTTGTTTCTGATTTATCCTTATTTAGTTTCTTTTTGCAAAATAAGCAAAAACATACATAAGTATACAAAACATTCTCATTTCTCCTTTCTTACACAGAAGGTGGCATATAATGAAACTTCATGCCCAGCACTTGATTTCTAAATACCAGTCCTCACTAAAAGAAGTCTCCTTAAAAAATGACTGATTCCATATCTGAGGTGTAGAAATTACAAAGTAAGCTTAGAACATGTTTTGTGCTAGAAAGCAAGGGAGACTCAAAGACTGAAGAGGATATAAACAAAGGACATAGGAGCTAGCTTGAAAGGGCTCTCATTAGAAAAATGTTGGATAATTTGAACATCAAAATTACTAGTGAAGGTAATAGGCCATAATATATTGAATTTAAAGATCCATAAATTCATAGTCATACTCAAAGAGAGATAGAAAAGTTGAGGGGGGGGATGAAGAATAAAGTTCTTTATGGGAGCTTGCCATCTAAGAAAGACAGAAAGGATGAGAATTAGAAAAATCATGATTTCGCAGTCATCAATACAATCGTTGCTTCCAGCAAGGATCCTCAATGGATGCTAAACTGGATTGGATTAAAGATTGGATTAAAGATTGTTGGGGCACAGTACATTTACAAGATTTCAAAGTCTCACCCACTCTTATCCCCCACCCTCACACCCCAGTTTACTTCTTACATATAAAGATAATGAGCTACCTTTAAAATAGAAAGATCTGGAATACACCACCTTACCCAAGTGATCAAATTTAACAACACCAATAATAAAACTACCTGATGTTATATGCCTCCTTACTCAATGCATGACAAGTATACAACATCAACGATGTAGTATTCTTGCTAAATATATATTGAATATATATATGCATATATATACATCTATTCTTGCTAAATATCTGTATTCAGTACTATATATATATATATATACTGACCCCAAGTCTAAGCATGAAGAAGAAATCATACAAAATCCAGATTGAGGCACTCTACCAAAAAGCTAGCTTAAATTCTTTAAAATGAAGAGGTGAGGGACTCCCTCACTAAGGTGAGGGAGTGTTCTAGATGAAAAAAGACTAAGGATAAATGATAACCTCATTCAGTACTTGATCCTTGATAGGATTTGGGACTGGGGGAGGGGCAAACAACTTTAATGGAAATGTTTGGATCAATTAGGGTAAATTGAAAATGGGCTATACATTAAATAGTATTATTGTATTAACATTAAATCTTTGGGGTATAATAATGGTGTTGTGGTCATGTAGGAAAATAGTCTTATTCTTAGAAGAATCATGCTGGTAGTTTAGGGATGAAATGTCAGGATGTCTGCGACTTACCTGCCAGTGATTGAGAAATAAAAATATACGTGCATACAGTGAAAGACACAGAGAGAGCTAAAGCAAGAGTGAGAGAGAGAGAGAAAGCAAGTACAAATATGGCAAAATATCAGCAATTGATAAATTAAATGTGAGTATATATTGATGTTTATTGCAATTTTTCTCTAGATTTGAAACTTTTCAAAATAAAAACTTGAAAAACTATACAAAAGTTAGAAATAGTTTGTAGACTTGTAAATGAGTGAAAATGGGAAATTGAAATATATTGTAGCATGATTTGTAACTATAACCATGTAAATAAATTACTTCTCTTGTAAATAACTGAGTAGCCAAGTTACAGCTAAGAAGGATGATAAAACTATAAAATGTAAAAAGAAAAAATAATAAAATGTTATGTGATTTGGGGTATTAAGAAAAAGTGTATAATTTTAATAAAGAAAATTCAATCTTCTCACGTCTTCACTAATAAAGCATTGAAAAATGTAAACACTATCATTTTGCGCTTTTAGTTCAAGACAGAGGATTTAACATATGCATTTAGCTCTGCTCTCCTCCGGATTCCAGATTTATTTTATTTTAGCTTTTCAAATGAGCGCATGAGGACTTAGACTGGAGAGGAAACTACAGTAACAAAATTCTGAAAGCTAAAAAATGGATGGGCAGGTAGTGCCTAACTCAGCAGTTGAGAAGTCACTGCGTCCTAAACATTTGTGATGGGGAAAACCACAAAGCAACTCAATTTACATCGCAGAAGCCATAAAAGAGGTTCAGAAGTAGGCAACACAAGGTATTTTGGGAAGTGGGGGGTGAAGGTGGCTTAAAAAGAGAAGGACTGGCTACATGTTTATTTTAAAAAGCTGTATCTCTTTTGCACTCTTAGTAGCTATGAGTCTGTCCCTTCCCCATAAACTGGAGGTTTATTCTCTGGAAAGCATAAAACAGGCATATTGAGGGTAAGAGTACCATAATGAAAATAGAGAGATTAAATAAAAGTTTACATCAGACTACTGAGAACTGGCTTCCAAACTTCTTTTTCCACTTGCCTTCTGGTAAGCTGGGAGCCAGGCATCTAACAACCGAACAGGAAATTCGAAGTCCAGGATAAAGTGACCAGCCCCCAAACAGACTTAAAGATAGTGACACAGGGGGTTCCCCCATTCTACAGCCCAGACAGATCACACTAACAGGAGAGCCACAGTTGACAAGTTCCACCACATAACCAAAGTGCCCCAGGCGTAGATATAAACAAGCAAGGATCATGAACATTTGAGAAAACATTTAATGTGAAAAAAGGAGATCAAAAGAACAAGGGGATGGTGGAGGGGATAACTAAGGAAACAGAAACAATTCAAGACAACAAACCTTAATTAAAAAACTATCCTTAAAATCCTCAGAAACAGCGACCATATTGTATCAATGAAACAAGAATAGAATGCTGTAAGAATGGAACATACAGAACATTTTAAAACTCAATAGAAGTAAAAGATACAATTGAGGAAAAAGGCCCAATAATTAGAACAAAAACACAAATAGAAAATAGGAGAAGAAAAATATAAGAAAATTTGAGAACTAGTCCAGCATTCAGAAAATGCAGTTTCAAAGAAAAAGCAAAGACAACGAAGGGGAGGAAATCATTAAGATAATAACAGTAATAATTTAAGAAGTCCATGGCCAACTCTCTATCCTTTACCACCCCTCCACATCTGCGACTCCTCAGATCTTGCCCGACTCTTCTGATGACACCTTCCTCTTTCCTGTTGCTCAGAAAAAGAAACTGTCATCAATTCTGATTCTTTTCTCTCTCACATAAGCCCACATCCATACCACCCCAAAATCTTGCTGGTCCCAACTTCAGAGAGAACCAGAGTTTGGCCAAATGTTTCCCATTTCATTCTGAGTGAAAACCAAAGCATGTTTAATGGCGCATAAGGCCCTAGGTGATCTGACTCCTCTTACCTTTCTCCTCTTATCTCTCACCTCCTCTTATCTCCTCTGCTGGCCCCTCTGCTAAGTCTGCTCCAGTGACACTAGTCTTCTGTGGTCCCTTGGGTCCACCAGACATGCTCTATCCTGACAGCCTTCACCCTTGTGGCATGTCAATATGTTCTTCTTCCAGATATCAGTACAGCTTGGCCCCTTAGCTCTTTCAGGACTTAACTCAAGTGTCACCTTGGTGGGGCTCTCCTTGATCACCTTACTTAAAACTGCAACTATCCCAACTCTCTATCCCCCAGAATTCCTTTTCCCTCCTCCCCATTTTATTTTTCTCCGTAGTCTTTGGCATCATGTAACACACCAGCTGTTTTGCTGTGTTTGTTTATGATCTTTCCCTTTTAGCAGAATGGAAGCTCCCTGAGGGCTGGGAGTTTTCACTGTTTTATTCCCTGTTGTGTCACCAGCATAGAGAACAATGCATGGAGCTTAGGGAGCACTCGATAAATATTTGGGGAATGAATGATTGAATAAATGACTGCTCACTGAGTGCACAGCACAATGGATGGAAATAGATCTATACCAAGAATATGGTAAGGAGGAAGGGGGAAAAAAGACCCTACAACTTGCAAAAAATAGGTCATTGATAAAGGATGGAGAATCAGAATGGCATCAATCTTTCAACAGTAATAACAGAAGGTAACTGCAATGGAGTAATTTCTTCAAAATTCCTTAAAAAAAAAAAAATCCTTTCTAGAAATCTATACCCAAAATGTCAATTAAATGTAAATGTACACTAAAGACACTTTAAACATGCCTTAAGGCCTTTGTACCAGTTAATCCCTCTTCATGAAATATTCTTCCTCCAAATAACATTACAGTTAACTGCTACACCTCCTTTAAGTCTTTTCTCACATGTCAGCTTCTCAACAAGAGTTCCTCTAACTCTGTCCTAGTGTCCCTGACCCCAATACTCCCCTAAGATCCAGACAAGAGGGCCTCTGACCTGGGTCTAGGTTTTGTAGGACCCACTGCATCACACACACACACACACACACACACACACATTATTAAAAAATATATGCATACCTCTGTCAATTGGAATCTGGTCCTCCAAGCTGGCCCAGCACTCTCTCTAACTGTGAATGTCCACTCTCAATACTAATGCCATTCAGGCCCCAGGAAAATGTATCTCTCCATCTCTTTCTTTCTGTCCTTGAAATAAAAGGAAACTATATCTGAAAACATGAAGTTTTGTGGATTGGGTCATTGCCAACATCAAAGAGGGACACTGCTTTGGAGTTCAGGTAGAATTTGAGCTGCAGAAACACTTAAACAAGAGACTAATTAACTTGTCAAATCTTTTCTCTCAGATAGCGTGAATGCAGTAGATTCTTACATAAGAAAGTAAGAAAGTGCTAGAAAGTACATTTTCTAGCACATCATTTTATTACTTTTCTTTGAATTCCAATTTGTGGTTCTAAGGTACTCACAAAATCAAGAGATACCCACAGCAGTTGCACATGGCAGCTGAAGAACATTTTGCAATATGAAATGATCCACGTTGCTCTTAAAGTTGTATATATCTAGGTCTAGATAAAACATAAGTCAAGTGTGATGCTAATTAAATGGGTCCTTACCTGATCTCTTGCTTCAGGCTCCACAGATGTTAGGGGCAGGGCTGATCCCCTTGTCCTTCTCTATTTTTTCTTTCTCCTTGGCACTTACCACTTTCTAAAATACTATATAATTGACATATTCATTACGTTTATTTTTGTCATTAGACTTTCTCTGCTAGAATGTAAGATCCTCAAAGGCAGGAATCTTGGAATATTATTCACTGAGGAGTCTCAAATACCTAGAACAGTGCCCAACACTTAAAACACAATTCCTTCCTAGAATTCTTCATAAGAGCTCAGTGAAGTTGAATGAACTAATGCATGGCTTAATTCTAGGTGTTTTCTTTTAAGAAGCAACTGAAGCATGGGCACCCCCCAAACAAGGGCTAAATCAAATGATAGGAAGACATGGAGTTCAAAATCCATGGATCATGTATAAGAGAGACTCAAAGGGCCTATCCAGGATGATGAGGAAAGAAAAGCCCAACAGCTGTGCAACAGGCGGGAGGCTGACAGGTCCAGACTGGAGCAACTTACAAGGCTCCCGAGAGATTTCAAGAAGATGAAACTGACTCAATAACTAAGATGGTGGAATATATCAAAAGGAAATTTATGCAACCGAGGAAGTATTTGATGTTGAATTATTGACAGTAACAGGGAAAAACAAACAAGCAAGACAATTATTAACTCCAGGGAACAACATGTTTGACAGAAGAGGGAAAGTTGGCACACAGTGTACCCCGTGGCCTATAACAGTCATAATAACATAAGCACAGAACATCAATGTGAGCGTGTCATCAGGGACCAGGGAAGACGACAACCAAACCCTTATTTTCCATATGGGGAGTCAAGGGATTATGCCTGAAACAAGAAACTCAGGAAGCAGTAATATAAGAAATGTATTTGGCGATATGGAGATAAATACCCAAAGAATCGGCTAAGAGGCGACAGATTGATTGTTTCTGGAAAGAGGGAAATGGAGGGGTGGGCATGGGGGAGGATTTTAGTTTTTCATAATAAGCCTGGAGAAATAACTGATTCTCTAAACTATATGCATGTAAGACTGTGATAAAAATAAAAACTAGATTAAACATAAGCAAAGCCCACCACAAATCACATATGCATATATAGACATATAGATGTACATAGATCAAGAGGTGTGCGTGCCAACCACAGAGAGCGGTTCCTTTCCTCTTAGTGAAGGGAGTGAGATGTGGCCGTGGGGAGGAGGAGGGGGGTGAGGAGGAGGTGGATGACTCATGTTTTGCTCCATTTACTTCAGTATTGTTTTCGGTCTCAAAGAAAATGCACTCATGTATAATTTGAGAAATTAGACAAAAAGATACATATGGGCAAAAGAATGACATTTGGAAGAAGTATCAAATTAATAGGTAATCTGAGGCAGCCCCTTATCTAACTGTAAATTGGAATAGGAGACAGAGAAGGGGAAAAAGCAAGAGCGTTCAGTGGAGATTGGAAAATGAGGATTGGAGTCCTCCAGAGTCCTGGGAGAAGACTTTCAATCCTGAATGCAAACATGAAACTTCAGGGCTCTATAGAGGCACGGTACTTCTGCAGAGAGACTGGGCCACACACTGCATCTTTGATGGAACCCCAAATCATCCCCTCCTGGCTGAATGTAACAGCAAAGCCCCCCCACCCATCCCATCCCCAGAATTTAGGTTTGCATCACTCTGTGGGTTGGGTTTTTTCTAAAGGAAGGAAAGTACCTTCCTAGGAATAAGCTGCATGATGTCTGCCTCCTGCCCTCTGGCCAGCCTCACAGATGGACCACTCTGGCCAGCAGCCACCCAGTACTGCCCTGGAGTGTTCTCAGCCCACTCAGCCCTGGCCTGCTCCCCTGCCAAAGGCCCCTGGGAGCTGTCATGTCGTGGGCCATTACAGCAGAACATTGCCGCTGCTGCAGGGGCAGCTGGCTCGCCCCTGGAGAGCTGGGCTTCAGCAGATGTTACACCTCCCTCCCCACCATCACCAGTGGGCAAGGGGAGGGTGTCTCTTACTGGATAAATCAGGACCATCCAGCAGGCCAGCAGGATGCCTGAGAGGCAGTGCCTTTACCTAAATGAACACTTCTTGCATAATGGTAGGTCAGAAAAGAAAACATGATGGTTTGTGGGGTTTGCTTGATTTTTGTTTGGGGTGGGGTGACTGAGGAAGAAAAGGGACTGTCAAATCACAACAAATTATTATCCATCTAGGCACACATTAAGCCTTGCTAGTTTCATGTATAGACTCAGTCAACACTAGTTGAGAAATAGTCATAATAGCTAAGATTTGTTGGATACTGAATTGTATACCATGCTCCATGCTGATTCTTCATATCTATCATCTCAGCTAATCATCACAAACTTATGAAGTAAGTGCTGTGATCACCCTAATTTTATAGATGAGGCAGTGAGACTTGGGTTAAATAACTGGCCCAAGATGATAAAGCCTGAGTGCCAGGATTGACCCATTTGTCCCTGGTTCTTGGATATTACACTCTACTACCTTCCAAACAATTAGAGGCTAGGTTTTGAGCTAGACACTCTAGGTCAATCAAAAAGCTTATGTTTACTTTGGGCTGTGGTCTTTCCAAACCATTTGGGGTTGAGGACAATGAAGTTAAGTATACATGGTTGGGGTTAGGGTAGAAAGGCACTGGTTTGGTGATAGCCCAGGTGGACTTAGGGTAAAGGATGAGTCCAGACTGTCCTCACTCATGGAATAGCAAATCCATTAACTGCATGCCTGAGTCTCATTGGCTTAGGAAACATGCCAGACTGAGCATGCAAGAAGTTGGCCTTCAGCCCCTGCAGCTGGGCAAGGTAAGGGCAGGCAGGCAGAAACAATGGATGGGAGGGATTGAAATGGTCGGGGAGGGAGAAGGAAGTCTTAGAAGGTTAGTCAGTGAAGGTTACCTGAGATGCTATCAGAGCCACTGAAGACTTTTGAGTAGGGCAGAGTCATGATTTAAAATAGTTTTTGTCTAACGACTGTGTATGTATAACATTTGTATGCAGAATGAACAGGAGCAAGAAAAGATGGGAATTAAGGAAGCAGTTCAAATGGTCATGAAGCCATTCTTCTAAACCTTAAAAACCTCATGTCTATGAAAATCATGGAAATGACATTTAAAATGATCAAAACAGCCTTGCAAAGGAAAGAGAACCCCGGCTGCCACCACCGTCTAAAAGATGCCCTCTGAACTGCCTCCTTGCCGGCTTCCTTCTTCACTCCTTCTGTCCTCCTGCAGGAGGATTGTCCATTGACAGTGACCACGGAGGGGGCAGGAGGCCAAGGAGGATTTCGTTTCCGTGAGGACTACTTTGCAATTGCCCAGTGCCAGCAATACATATGCAGCTCTGTGTAGAGAGGAGTTTGCATTGAATCCGGTAGAAAGGAAACTCAAAAAAAACCTCTGTCAGAAATGACAGCTCTTGACAAGATGAAAGGAAGTGTCTTGCTCAGATCTTCACTTAAAACAATCTGGAGTTCCATTAGTATTCATGGAGGAGATGCAGCGTGGAACAAGTGCAGCCCCATGAATAAAATTAAAACTGGTGTTGACTCTCGGCACAGAAGGAGGGTGGGAGGGGGCTGCCGGGAGCTGGCTGGGCTTCCACAGCCTTGATTCTTAGTGGCCAGATGTGACCCATTCAAGGCACGGCATGTACATTTCAATGGGGTGATTTACGGTTGTCAACAGCTGCCCATCACCATGCCTTTCAGCCAGCCGCTGTCCACCTTCTGATTTCCGGGAGTGAAGTCAGCCTCAGGTACCTCCTTTGTTCGTCCCAGCATCATCCCAGGTGGACCCTGTCCAGGTGCTGCTTCCAACCAGCTCCTGACTCGGCTCCATTCTGTGTTATGATTCTTACCCTGACCTTTGAGGTCCCTCTTGGTATTTGTTCTCACTAATTCCGATACTTGTCTCTTCTTAAGGCCTTTGGTTTCTATGTGTTCCCCTCCCCATCCTGCCAGCCCATTCTACTTGAGACCACAGAACACCGAGGCCTGGTCTTCCTGAGCTCCAACCCCAGCTCAAGCCCAGTCTGCTTTGTCCTTAAGTTGAAACTTTTGGTACAAGTGGGCAATAGGGTAGGGCCATCTTCCTCAAACTGTCCCTTGCAAAACCCATCAGGCTGGTCATCCCCAAGGGTGTCATGCCCACCTACAAGGGGTCAGGAAGGAAAAAGGAGATTTTTTTTCCAGGAAAAAAAGAGTAGAAAAATTTCACTTGCCTATTCTTGGCTCCCTTTCGTGGTTCCTACAGGGTTAGGGTGACCCGGTTCTTTGGAGGTCGGATATGTCCTCAGTGCTTATTTGCAAGGCCATGTTAGTCCCTAATTGTATTTGCAGCTGCAGCTCTTGACTCCAGAAGGTGGTCCCCTGTTCAGAAAAGCACCTCCGTCTGTCGCTGCCGCCCGTATGCTTCCCATTTCCTAGACCCGCCTGAGCAGCTGTCTCCAATGAGCCGCAGACAAGATTTCTGCTCCAGAGAATCCAAGCTGAGCAGGGCATTCCTAAGAGCAACATCCAGCACCAGGACGGGGCCTGGGTGCTGTGAGCGCTGGGGGCCTGGGAGAAAGCAAGGGGCCACTTGGCAGGGGCCCTGCCCCATGCTGGAGGGACCTTACCAGCTAACCTCCAAAATGACAAAGGCACCATTTCCAGCCACTCTTAATACAGTTTTCATGTTTATTTAATGACAAAGGACAAAATGGACTCTCTCAGTAATGTTCAGGGACTCCAGAAAATGCTATTACAGACCCACTTGCCCTCACACCCCCCTTACTTCCCCACCTCCTTACGTGGCTCTACTCTCCGGCCCTCTGCTTTATTCTCACCTCACGTGACAGCATCCCCTCTCCTCATCTTTGCCTCTTGAAGGTTCACCCTGAGTCTGAACAAAATAACTGGTTCGACTTGACTGTGGCTCTGCTTTTCAGAAGATGTGTACATGGCTCTTGGTCTCACTGAGGTCAAAGGCTAAAGCCCTTCATGATGGAATGACAACAATCCTCTTAAGGCCTGAGAACCCAGGCCCTGGAAGCAATGGGACTCTGGAGCTCTGGACAGCTATTGTGTGCACATAATTACTCTGGCTGTGAGTCTCCCGATTGACCGTAGTCTAGACATGAAAAGGATCGGTTTGTAGCTGGTTTGGAAAGAGCAGCTAACTCTTCTTTCTGTTGTCATCTGGTTAACTTCAGATGTTCCCAAGTCCTCGAAAAATGATTCAGACCTAATATGATGCCTTCCTTAACTAAGCTGCGTTTAACAAGGTCACTTCTGCGTCCCATCACCTTCCAGAAGCTGCTACCAGAAGACACGGCTGGAAAAGTTGGATGATAGTCATTTTGGTGATAGAGGTGGAGACCTTGGTGATATCAACCAGTCATAAAGCCTGGATCTCTCCTCTGAATGATGTAAGTACTCTCTTAATGATGCAAGTACTTCTGTAGTGCTTACTATGTGCCTTGCATTGCACTATACACTTTACAGGTATTATTAACCCACTCGATCCCCACAACAGCCCTTTGAAGCAAGTTCTCTTACTATCATCTGTATATTTTAGATGTAGAAACTGGCAGAGAGGTAAAGTAACTTTCTGTACTAGCAAGTAGTGATGCCTGACTGAAGCGTGGAAGTCTGGCTTTACAATTCAGGTCCCATAAGTATCAGAATAAAATTCTTTCTATGACAACAAGCCCTCGTCCATTTATTATGTGTTGCTGATTATTCATTGTTGGTCATTTTTGGTGTCTGTGTTTCATCTTTAATTAAATCATAAGATACTTGAAGGCCGAGACCGTGTTTGATGCATCTTTGTATTTCTCACAGCATTCTTATTATTTATTATTATTTTTCACAGTGTCTTACATCTCTAATTGCTTAATAAATGATTACTGATTAACGTGGTGAAGAGAAAAAAAGAAATTAATCTAACCAACTTCAGTCTTTTCTATAAGTTATTTTGCCTCCTGAGAATCTCTCCCAGAATATACTTTACTCCCCCAGGAGAAGTTATTTTAAAAACTAAATAACCACGTACTTAAGAAAAATTCATCCCTCCTGATGAACTGATGTTCATGCTGTTTCCCTTTTTATTTCTGCTGCCAAGAAACTCAAGGCTATGTGTTTTTTCTTTAGAAGACTTGTTATATTTAGTCTAAATATTCTGGTACAATTATACCCCCTTTATTATTTGACCTTAAATATATGTTATCCTTGTACTCTTATATTAATAGCTTTATGAATTTTTTATCCATGTATTTTATTATAAGCCACCTCACTTTCTTTTTGGATGTCTGATAGTAGTCTGGAGTAGGTGGACCTCAGTTTCCTCATCTGTAAAATGGGGAATACAATAGTCCCTACATCACAAGGTCGTTGTGAGGATCATATGAACTGAAACTTGAAACACATGAGAAAGAGCCTGGCATATTATAAACACTCAAATGTTAAGGAAGATGAGGAGAGGGAGGAGGGAGAACCAGAATATTCTTCTAGGTGTCCATAGAACATTTATGTGCATGTGTGTTGAAAATAATTTGTATCTCTAAGCCAGGACTCTTTCCTGAACTCCAGCCTTGTATATCTAACCACCTATGTGTTACTTTCACTTCTATATCTAATAGACACCTCAAACATGTCCCGAACTGAACTCCTTATAGTACCATCCAAATATTTCCTTCCTACAGTCTTCTTCCTCATTTCAGACAAACGGAAACCCCACTCTTCCACTTAGGCCAAAAACTTTAAATCTCCTTTAAATCTGCTTCTCTCACACCCCACATCCGATCCATCAGGAAATCCTTTGGCTCTACCTTCAAAATAGACCCAGAAGTTGACCACTTCTCACCACTTTATTCCTGTCACCCAACTCAAGGACACCTGGATTCTTGCAGTAGCTTCCTAACAGGTTTTATCTTTCCCAGTCCCCAGCCCCATCCATCTGTTTCCAAAGCAGCACCCAGAGTGATCCTGCCAAAATATGACTCATCTTCTCATTTCACTCATAGCAGAAGCCAAAGCCTTTACCGTGACCTACCAAGCTCCAGATGACCTGCCCTATAGGTTATAGGTCCCCTCTGACCCTCAGCCCTTCCCGGCCACTCACCTCCTGCCCTTCCTTGAGACAGGTAGGCATGCCCTCACGTCAAACTGTTTTCTCTTCCCTCTTCCCTAGATTCCTGAAGGCTCTCTCTTACCGCCTTTAGATCTTAAATATCACCTCATAGGCTCGTCCCTGACCACTCTGTCTAAAATCACAAGCCCCCCAACACACACACACAGACACCCTACCCTCCTGCTCTGCTTTATTTTCTCTGAGTAGCACTTAACACCATGCAACATTCTATAGGGAGACAAGATAGGGCTTACTGATCAAGTTCATGAAATCTAGAGCCAAATTACCTAGGCTGAGTCACAGCTCCACCCCTTAAGAGCTGTGTGATCTTTGGCAAGTTACTTAGCCTTTCTGTGCCTCCACTTCTTCATCTTTAAAATGAGGTTGTTGGGATGATTAAATGAGGTAACATATATAAAGCATCTAGAGCAATGCCTGGCATAAAGTAAGCACTCTATAAGCATTAGCTACTATTAATTTGGCTTATTATGTGTCTTTTCCACTAGAATGCAAATTTCCATATAAAAGGCAGTGTCGTGTGTGGTATTTTAACTGAATGAAAGATTCTTTAAATTCTATAGTGCTCTACAATTTTCAAAAGTTTCACATACATGATTTCATATAATCCCACAATAACTCTTTTTTTCCCCTACCCCTATCATGCCCCTCCTACCTTCCCTCTCCCCACTGGTAACCACTAGTTTGTTCTCTATATCTGTGAGTCTGCTTCTTTTGTGTTTTATTCACTAGTTTGTTGTATTCTTTAGAGTCCACATATAAGTGGTATCATATAGTATTTATCTTCCTCTCTCTGACTTATTTCACTTAGCATAATGCCCTCCAAGTCCATCCATGTTGCTGCAAATAGCAAAATTTCATGCTTTTTTATGGCTGAGTAGTACTCCATTATAGATGCACCATACCTTCTTTATCCATTCATCTGTTGATGGACGCTTAGGGTGTTTCCATGTCTTGGCAATTGTAAATAATGTTATGAACACTGAGGTATCTTTTCAAATTAGTGTTTTTGGTTTTTTCGGGTATATACCCAGGAGTAGAATTGCTGAGTCATATGGTAGTTCTATCTTTAGTTTTTTGAGAAACCTCCATACTGTCTTCAGTGTTGTGTGTTTTGTTCATTGCTCTGTTACCAGCACCAGGGAAAGTGCCTGGCATTTCTTAGGTGCTCAGGAAATGTCTGTCAGATGAATGAAGCTAGCTAGACCCTGGGAGAGACATCATGCACAGACTTAGCAGTCATTTTTTAAGAAATGACACAAACTTTTAAAAGTGAGAAACAGAATAGAGAGAAAGAAACTAGAATGTAAAAAGAAATTAAGGTCTGAATTTTTATTTTTTCTTGACTTCTATAAGAAGAAGTAGAAGTAGAAGAAGAATCAACAAATGAGGCCAAGAAATGGCCACCAAGGCTGGATGAGACTTGAGATAGTAAAAAAAAAAAAAAAAAAAAGTCATAAAAACCAGGGGAAAAAAAACTTTAAGAAGTGGGGGTGAGAAACAGCACTGAACATTAACAAGAGAGGGACCAGATTGGGGTCCAGGTGTGACCCCTGGATCTGGCAAGCAAAAGAGCACCCGTTACTCTCAAAAAAGCAAATTTAGTAACAAGGTAGGCAGGAAGCCAAGACCAAACTAAGCAAAGGAGAAATGGCAAATTAGGAAGAGGAAGCAGCAACTATTGACTATGTTTGACATTAAGCAGTGAAAGCAAATGGAAACAAATGAAAGAGGAAAGCTGTCAAAATAGAACTCTTCTCACTTCACACAAAGCCAGTCTTCACTATGACTTTTCACATTGTTTTCAAGGGAAGCACTGCTATAATTTACTAATCATATATTTAATACATTTACTGATCACTACTTATGTACTGTTTTTACATGTAGAAACTCTCTGCCTCTCCCTCCCTTTCTCGTTTTATATTAGAAGAGTTTTGTTTTGTTTTGTTTTTTTAAGAATATGTGTAGTTTGGGTATATGTGTATATAACTGGCTTCCAAACAAGATTGGTGGGTAACCTTTATAAACTCTCATTTTCTTTTCCCTCTTAGGACTCAAAATCTCTTTGTGGACTGAATCCATAAGTGAATGATATGTCCAGATGGAAAAAAAATGCTGTGTTCTAAAAAGTAGTGGCTTGAAAGAATACCCAATCCTCACCTACCCTACACAGGTACTAACAGATTTTCTAAACTCTTTCAAGGCAACAGAAACAACTCGAACTGCACCTCCAGTCCATCTTTTTTGTTGTCTGTCCTGTGCTACAATAGTTGCAACCAGCAAACAGCAAGGGGGCCCATGGGCAGCAGCAGGCCTCTTGAGCTCCCTGTAATGGGCTGCAGAGAAATGGGAGCATACAGAAGCCAAATCCTGGAGGGCCTCTGGGCTGCACAGAGGCCAGAGGAGAGTGCCAGCTCCCCAGCGTTCTGCTCTGGAGTTAAATCCATAACACGACCAGGTTGTAAATTTCAGGCCATAGTTCATTAACTCCAGAAGTTCAAAACGATACCCCCTGCTTGCCCAGTCAATGCAGCTGAGAGTTTTCTCGGCATGTGATAATCCATCAACAATTGGATTCCAATATCTTTTGCTTCATTAATAGAGTCACACAGGCCCCTCCTATGGAGCTGAGTAAGGCTCCTGCCTACATGCCTGCTTGTGGCTGCGTTTGGGCAGGGCTGTATTTTGAGCCTCAAGCTACAGGCAGACCCCAGGTGCACATTTTCCTGAACTCTGCTAGCCCAGGATCTCCAGTTTGACCAAGGGTAACATGAAAATGCTTTCCATAGGGTTGGTTTAGCTTTAACAAGATGATTCCAGTGCCGATTCAAGGCAGTGCAGATCTTAGGAAACCCTGTGCAGTTTTAGGAATCTGTATTACCTCCTAAAACTCATACCTGTGGCCTAGTTCACTTTCAGCCTGATGGTTATTTACAGTCTACGAGGCATGTCACTGTCCCACTGGGACCCTGGGAAGTAACCTCCCCTACACATGTTAACCAGACAGTAATCACCCGCCAGGATGAGGCAGGGGCAAATCATGCCAACAACGACCACATGAGCCACAGCTAAGAAGGGGATCCTAGGACCAGAGTTTGTTAGGCTGAGTGCGAGCCGCAGCAGCCGAAAGCATGGTGAACCACGGATGTGAGCGCCGTCCGTACTCAGGGGACAGTGGTCACTGTCAAAACAGGAAACCACAATCCAGCACTAGGTCTAAGGACAAACTCGAACTTGGAAATAAGGCAAAACCAAAGCCAGGAGCCAAACTATCCAAGATCAAGGGCAGCCGTGCAGGCAATGGATTCTAAGCTCTATGCTATAAACATGGCTTCTTGTCCTGGCTTGCGGGCACAGGGTGGGATCCTGGCTTCCCCGCACAGAGTCACGACGCTGCCCCTTCTCTTCCCCAGATTCCCTTCCCCCACGCAGACAGCCCTTGAAACAACGAGGGTCTGCGATACAGAGAGGAGGGCACCACCGCCACGATTTCCAAAACCTTTGTGAAATTCAAATGAGGTTCTTTTCCTTAGCAACCTTCTCCCAGTGGGAATTCATTCTTTTTTTCCAGCTCCTAAAGTATCTCGCCTTCTAAACCACTGAAACTACATATATTGCGGACCCCATAAACCTCCATTGCCCATAAGCAGTAGTAACATTTTCTGCCTTCTGTTAATAAATTGTTCCTCAATTTGCACAGCAGAGAAAAGATGAAGATGAAATTGGGGGGGAATTATTTCCCAAGTATTGTTTCTCTAACAATAGCAATCCCTGCTCCTGAGAACTCTATTTTGCTTAATACTTTCTCTCTGCACAGTGGGAAAATGTGACAGTGTAATAACCCAAAAAGCAGCGTGAAGGGCCTGATTCCCCAAAGTGTCCACTGAGAAAACAGACAAGTGTTTCCATCAAGAAGGAATTGTGTGTATTGAGAGAAGGTAAGTGCACAAAATAAGGGTCTGCTTCAAGTGGGGTCCAGATGTCAAGGATTAAATGTTTGGATACTTTGCTTCACAATAGAAGCATTTGCAGGAAGAATGGGGCACTGTTTCTTTCCTTAATTGGGATAATACACACACACACAGACACACACACACACACACACGGCAAGTGTGTGTCTTTTTCAGTATAAAAAGAAAAATGGCTGGTTTAAACATAAAAAAGCACCTGGCCAAAAAACAAGCAATAATGCTGAGCAAAATCAGAATAGACTACAAAGGCAGTGGGCGTTGGAGTTAGATACTGGGGAGAACCTCCAGACATCCTGTGTCTGAACCCCTGAGACATACAGCCAACAGGTATTTTGAAGATGGATCCAAGGTGACCTTCGTAAGTCAGTTCAAATATCTGCCAGCGTCAGACTGGTGGAATGGACTAGCTAGATCATCAACTCCGTGGATTCTGGAATGATTTCCCCTTTTTCTAGTTCCTGACTCCTCCTCAACATACCTTTGGATCACGTCATGTCCTGGCATCACCTTGCCAGGTGGGAAGAATGCTTGTAAGGGTTGAGAGATGGGGATGCCTCCTAAAGTGGTCAGAGGAGTCCATTGACAGAGGAATGCATAAAGATTCCATACATACAATGGAATATTACACTGCCGTAAAAAAGAATGTTAAGAATGCCTTTTGCAGCAACATGGATGGACCTAGAGTTTGTCATACTGAGTGAAGTAAGTCAGACAAAGACAGACAAATATCATACGATATTGCTTATATGTGGAATCTTAAAAAAAAAAAAAAAAGGTACAAATGAACCTATTTACAAAACAGAAATAGAGTCACAGATGAGGAAAACAAAATTATGGTTACCAACGGGGAAAAGCAGGGGGATAGATTGGGAGATTGGGACTGACATATACACACTACTATATATAAAACAGATAACTAATAAGCACCTACTGTACAGCACAGGGAGCTCTACTCAATATTCTGTAATGACCTACATGGGAAAAGAATCTAAAAACGAGTGGATATAGGTACATGCATAACTGATTCACTTTGCTGTACAGCAGAAACTAATACAACACTGTAAATCAACTATACGCCAATAAAAATTGATTTAAAAAAGAAGTGGTCAGAGGATGATTTGCCATGAGAGATAGCCAGGATACTGGTCTGAAAAGACAAAAATCACCAGCAGTAAGACAGGAGTTTGTATCACATCCTAAGTGGTAAATGCAGCGAGTTTGAGGCAGACACAGAATGAGATGCAAATTCAGGTTGGGCCAAGAGATCAGGGCTCAGAAAAACCTCTGAGCCAGGCATGGCTGCAGCATCTGGCCAGACATGTTGTGTCCTGTACGTGGTGCCTTCTTGCATTAATGGTACCACTTCTTCACTCTGTACCTTGTGACTCTATAGTTCCTCTCACCAAAGAGTCCAATTATAGTTCCCTACTCCTTGACTTTGGATTTGGCCATGTGACTCGTTCTGGACGGTGGAATGTTAGCCAACATAAGGGTCCAGGGCTTCAAAGCACTTGGGCCTGCTTTCAGCACTTGGACATTGTCAGGGGAATACTAGGCACGGACTAGCCTGTTAGTCCCAGGAGGGGGATGAGGTACCTACGGAACAGGGTGAACTGCCCAGCTGAGCCTTGCCTAATCACCCAACCCGTGACCACTCCAACCATGCAAATGAGCCTCTCAGGAGCTCAGCCAACCCCTGATTAACCACCAGATTCACGAGAATGTAAGACTGCCACTTTCCGCCACCGAGTTTTGGTGTGGCCTGTTATATGGCATTTGGTGGCAATAACTAACCGATACAGATGTCCAGCTGAGGGGTGAAAATCCAGCCTGCGCCCTGCTGTGCAGCCTGCCCCTGAAGCCGTGCCCCCTGAGTAAAAGACTCTCTTTTCTGACTCGCTCAAAGGCTCCGTGTGGGTTAGTGGCAGTTCCTGTAAAAATCCGTGCTGTCCATTCCCCACCTCTCTTCTCCATTCTCCCAGTCCTCCCGGTCTAAAAGCCTCCTCTTAGCTTTCCTTGGCCTCCTCATATCAGCCTGAAATCCAGCCTTCTCAGCCTCATTCTTGCTGACACTCTAGACTCTCCTACCACCTGTCCTTCTAAAGCTCTTTCTGTAACTGAGCAGGACCCTCTGGGGCCTTCCTGGGACAGACCCCTCCCCCATATCCTCTGCGTAGCTCCTCTCTGAAGTACCTAGGTAACACTCTCTGATGCACACTTCCTGAGTTGTTTTACAGATGCTAAAACCACCAGCAGATGGAAGAAATTAACTACTTGATGATCATGAGCACATAGCCTCCAGACCTACTGGAGCCTAAGGATTGATAATATTAACCCCTGTGACAGCACCCTGTTACCTCACCATCAACCAATCAGAGAACTGTGCACGAGCTGATTCCCCCTCCCACCCCAACTCCCCTCCCTCACCTGGCCGTTAAAAATGCTTCCCCAGGTGTTTTGAGCACTAGCTGCCCTGCAGTAAACTCTGTACTTTCCTTCACCACAAGCCGGTGTCAGTAGATTGGCTTTGCTGTGCACGGGTGAGCGGACTCAAGTTGGGTTTGGTAATATTCCTGTGACCACCCCCTGCCCTGGCCAGCCCCAGGCTTTGCTTTCTCTTTCTTCCTCTGCACAGTTGGATGAAGGGTCTGGCTGGTGAGTCTCCAGCAGCCACCGTCCCGCAGCGTGGCAGGGCTGTTGTAAGCAGCTCTTTGCAGGAAACCGCTGTCAGCAGGAAGCCCCTTTCCTTGTCGCTTTAGCAAAGCTATATTGTAACTAACTTGTAACTAGGCATCCCCCTGCTCTACTCATTTCCCTCGAGCACACCTTTCAAATCTTTTAATCTCACAATACCTTGCCTAATTTGGTTCTTTCCGTAGATCAAAGAAGTAGGAATGAAGACTAAGTAATTAACAGATGACCAGATCTCTCCCCCAGCTTCCGTTTCAGGAATTTCACGAACAAACAGTGTGACCAAACTGCATGAACAAGATAACATCTAGAAGAAGGGTGACCAAACTGCATGAACAAGATAACATCTAGAGGAAGGTCACAAGGAGTCCACGAGTCTGCACTCAGTGGGGGATGGTGACCTGTCTCAATGATTAATTGAGATGACTTCCCTCCTTTCCTTTCAAACTTTCCTGGCCAAACAGAATCTTCGGAGGTGGTTCTTTTGGGACACTGAGTCCACCATCTCCCCACGTTGCGGGCTTTCTGATTAAGGACAACTTTCCCCTCTACCAACGTTTATGAGTTTAGTTTTGTAAGCGGCGAGCAGCAGGGCCCGATTCATTCAGTGACACTGTCCCCGTGCTGAGCAGGCTGTGGGCTGCCCTGTGTTGACTCCCTGCTGCATTAGCCCGCTTCTGAGCCCCAGAAGCCAAGGTCAGCCACGTTCTATGAGCCAAACAGGGTGCAGATGCCCAGTAGGCAAAATGACTGCCCAGCTCCTCTCATCGCCCGGGAGGAGAGGCAAGACAGCCCAGCAGAAATGTCAGCCTCTCCAATGAGCTCCAGATGAAGGGCCATCAGCGTTCAGGAGAGAAGTTTACTTTTAGCTGAGGCTCTCAGGGGAGCTTTCAAGGAAGAGGTGACTTTGAACTCGATCTTGAAGGATGGAAAGGCTTTGCAGATGCAGAGAAAGGGAGGCTGGGCAGGGTGAAGCCCTTCAGGCAGGGGAAGCGGCGGGAGAA
Source organism: Eschrichtius robustus (assembly GCF_028021215.1). NCBI lineage: Eukaryota > Metazoa > Chordata > Mammalia > Artiodactyla > Eschrichtiidae > Eschrichtius > Eschrichtius robustus. The sequence continues at coordinate 17,521,919 of NC_090834.1, read as the reverse complement.
CAGGCGCGTACGCCTTCCTCAAAGTTCCAGAACCACCTTAGCGCTGCTGAAAGCTCTTTGGCACCGGGCCATAGGCAGCGTTGGCACGTGGGGATGGGGAATCTCCTTGCAAAAACCTAATTTGTCAACACCCTCGGTTCAGAGGAGAAAAACAGGAGCCAGAGCCTCGTTAGCTTTGAACGTGCGCAGGACCTAGCAACAGCGGCTGCTGCGACGTCGACACGGCCTCTGTAAATAGCACCGGACGGGCTTGCAGCTAATAGGGTTATTAATACCCGTCACATCCCCGGATGGCAGAAGAATGTGGAGGTTTTCTACCATAGATTAAAACCAACCGACAGGGACTTTCCCGAGTCTGGCCGTCACAGCTCTCTCTTCAGACATCTTTTCCTGCAGCCACGCAGGCGGGGGTAAGTAATTGTCCCAGGGAAGGATTGTCACCGTGGTAAATGCAAAAGCAGGAACGAACTTGCCTCCCTTCGCCTCAGGCAAAAGCATGGGTATTTGAAATGCACACGTCATCCCCAAACCTGGCTTCCATGGGCAGCCTTGACCTCTTTCCTGGCCCAGGCAGTCACCCCAAAGAAAAGCCAGCTTTGTCTGGGCTTCACGTCTCCGGCTCCTGGGAAGGATCCGAACGTGGCAGGAGCTGAAGGGAGAAGGGAAGAGAACGTAAGGTCTGGATGTTCTGCAGAAAACTGGACTCTGGAGCTGGGGCTCAGGCAGGGGGGCTCCTCGGGGACAAGTTCTGCCCAAGCTGGTGACACTCCTTTCCGCTCTGGGCCCTCAGACAGTGGCTGGAGCGTGGTCCTCTCTATTGCCTTTCACAAAGGTGCCCCAGAACCCTCAAGAAAGGGCTCCAGTAGCAAACATTGTCAAGGGGGTAGAGCCCTGCTGGAGGCTTTTCCTTCAATAAGACATATCAGCCCCCTCCTCACCTGGGAGAACTTCCGAGGGCAAAGGCAGCAGGTAGGAGCACAAGCTCCCCTCACTGTTGTGCCCTTGACCGGAGGGTTACCAGGCATCCCAGGAGAGATGGCACATAGCTTCGTCCCGCTTCCCCTGCCAGGTCTATGTCACTCACTCCTCTTCTCAAACAGAAAGCTCTGGACGCTAGTGGAAGGCCATGAAGGCCTGAGAGGGGCTTTAGGGACCTGTGCCACCCTCACAAGCTCTCTGCAGGGTGTCTGTCCTCCCAGGGCTCATCTGACAAGGGCTCCAGGCAAGCCTTGGGGTAAATCTCAGATGCCCAGTAGAGCAAGAGAAACAGGAGGAAATGTGGGGCTCACACTGTCCTCTTTGGATGGAACCTGCCCCACAGTCCCTAGGCTCCAGCCCCCTGGAAGAGCCGGGTTCTCTGAAGAGTCCCTGCCCTATGATACAGCAAGGTCCGGGGCTCCCTTTGGAGAGGGAGGTTGGTGGTACCTTTGTTTTGGGGGTCCTTCCTTCTTTCCCCTTTGCATGTTCAACTACTCCTGTCAGTCCAGCTCTTCACTCTCTACTGTTGTGGGCTGAATTTGTCGTCTCCCCACCCCAACTATCCAATGGAGCCCTAACTCCAATATGACCTTATAGAGATAGAGCCTTTAGGGAGGTAATTAAGGTTAAGATGGGTCATAAAGACAGGGCTCTACTCCAATATAACTGGTGTCTTTATAAGAAGAAGAGATACCAGGAGTGCATGTGCACAGAGGGAAGGCCAGGTGAGAACACGGTGGTAAGGTAGCCGACTGCAAGCCAAGGAGAGAGTCCTCACAGGACACCAGCCCTGCCGGCACCTTGATCTTGGGCTTCCAGCCTACAGAACTGTGAGAAATAAATATCTGTTGTTGAGGCCCCCCAGTCTGTGAGATTCTGTATGGCAGCCCTAGCTGACTAATACACCTGCCTTGTCTCTCTGCCGCTGGGCACCTCGGTGTCTTCCTGGAGAGGAGGAGAAGTCATTCTGACTCCAGTTAACCACCACAAATTGGTGTGGAGGACAAATGCTACACACTGGATTCAAGGATGGTGTTGCCTAACGGTTAAGGATCTGAGCTTTGAATTAATGAGCTGGGCCCATGGGAGGTTAATTTTCCTTTCTATGCCCAAGGATCCTCATCTGTCAGACGGGATGATAATTGTTCCCTTATCATAGACTTGTAGTAAAAAATACAATTAAGTAACAGCACAGAGTAGGCACTCAATAAAATATCTGTCATGCTTATTGATATCTTGCTACCGCTGATATACAGTATGACCTTGGTCCTGGGTTTTCCACTCGTAAATAATGATGAGAGATGCTTCCCATCTTCCAGGTGTGGTGAGAGTTTGAAAAGAAGCAAAGATAAGGAAGAGCCAGGGAGGAAAAATGCCTCAGCAATTCAAGATGGCTTCTGTCGTCGGTATCCTCATCGTCGTCGTCATCTTCCGGCTCTGATGCTACACGAGTGATGCACAGCGGTCTCACCCTGAGACTCCACCCTGTATTCTGGCTATTGCTCCTGCAGCAGACTCACAGGTATGTCCCAGTGGAGGTCTGGTGGCCTGCTGCTTGCTTCTACAGCCATTTGCACACACAGAACCCCCGCCTTCCCCAGTTTTCCTGCACCACCCAGCTTCCAGCAACACAAACAGTAGTCAGTGGGAGAGCCAGCAAGAAAGCAGAGTGAGTCACTCTTGCACCTTCCCACCCCCATCCCTGCCGGGCCTTGGTCCCATGCCAGCAGGGAGGGCATGCCCTTGCTTCTCTCCCTCCAATGATGTGAGATAAATGAGGGTGGGGGCAGGGGGTGGTGGAGCGCACACAGGGAACCCACAGGACACAGCCACGATCCAAACGCAAGCCACGGTGTTGGGAATTGAGTGACAGGCCTGCCTTTTCCATCCCCCCGCCTCAGCAGGGCTCTGAGAAAGGACACTGCCCAGCCGCCGGTGGCCCTGAGAGCCATCCTGGGTGGCCAGCTGTTTGCAGCCCAGCCCTTTCCTCCTTTCCTGGTAATCCTTCTGCACATCCCAGCAGCTGAGGCACCATGCCAGTCCCAAGTCCAGACATTCCCAGATGACTCACTGGCTAGTGGAATGGTCCAGAAGGTGAGGCCTTTGGGATGGAGGCGGGGGTGTCCCAGGTGGCCCTGGAATCTCAGGACTGAGATCTGGACTGGCTTTGTCTCCAATGGCCATTGGCATTCCCTCCCCGTCTACCAGAAACTGGGAGGCCCAGGGCAGAGGAAGGCAGGGCCTGCTTGGAACGAGAATGAGAACATTCTGGAATGCATTCTCCGTGGCCAGGGCCAGCTTACCATAAAAGGCCTTCACAAGTCCCTCCTCCTCTTCCCCAACTCCTCTCAAAAAAAAAAAAAAGAAAAAGAAAAATGGTAAGAAGCACAATCAAATCAGCAGGTGACATTGGTATCAATCCCAGGACTCTGGCACATGGAACAATGTAAAGAGCTGGTAAAGAAGCGCGCGAGAAGTGCTATTTCTGAGTGGGGACAAAGCACTCCACGCTGCCAGGATGAGGGAGGCCCCACTCGCTGCCCTCCACCCTCTCCGCTGTTTACAGTAAAACTTCATCACAAGATGCAATTATGCTTGGCAGTTACTATGAATGCTCCTGTCGCCGTTGACTTCCACAGCCCCAGGAAATTTTATCCAAGACAGAGTGGCTTCAGCAGAGAGACCCAAACCACCACTTGTTTCTCTTCAGAAAGTAGAAGGTGCCCTAGAGAGAGAGATGAGCTATCCTTGGGCTGGGGACCATCGGCCCGCTTCCCCCACTCTGTGGGCTGGAAGGACAATAATGAAGTCAGCAGGGCCGGTGGGAGAGATTCCAGAGCAAAATGAAAAGCAGCCTGTCCATTATGAGGAGGCCAGAGAGCGTGGTCCAGCCTCTCCTATCTGTCTTCTCAGCTACTTTGATGGAAGCAGAGAAACTGCCTATTCTGGGATCTATAAATAAAAAATGGACACAGGACCAGTTTGAACTATCTGGGGTAGGGAGGCCACAGGATCCACACTTGCCTGAACAATGGTGACAAGACACAAGGACACACCTGAATTTGTCAGCCACGTACACCACCTCCCACCTCCCTTCCCTGAAGCAGGTACAACCTCCGGATATAAGCCACCGAGGGACTTGTTTAAAATTCTCTGATTAATTCATGGCATTTATCTTGCTTTCATCTGATTTTTAGAAGGGAGGCAAGCTTTGGTGCCTCACCCGGCATCCTGAAGCAAAGCCTTATTCATCTCCATATCTCAGGTGACACATCCAGGCGTTCACTGAACACTGCTTGGATGCATGGTGTTGCACATTTGAGCCAGATGTGGAAAGAACTGTGGGCTTTTAACAAGAAAACCTGGGGTCAAATCTTGGCTCTGTGATTTGCGAGCTATGTAACTTTGAAGCATAGGTCCAATTTCCTCTTTGGTAATTTGGGGATAATAATACCTCCATTACGAGGCCATTGGGCAGATTAAACGAAATAGAGACGTTAAAGTGCTTATCACCGTGCCTGACACATCAATAAATCTTGTTGAATCTGAATCTGAGGGATCAAGCATTGACCTCACCAAGCCCCACAGAGAAATGACCCCATACCTCTGAATGGGGCACAGCCAGCAACTGGTATTATCTGCTACAAATCTAGGGTCACGTACCACTTCCTCCCAGCATCTCTGAGCCACCGCTCTCTATTTCCTTCCTCCCACTCCCCAGCAGATGTATGCTCAGGGAAAGCTAACAAATTTTAATATCATCCTAAGTCAAACATCATTATGAAAGTAAACCTGCTGGGGAAAAAGTCATATAATGCATCCCAAGGCCAAATGTAAATGGTTTTTAGATTTTCCGTTATTTTAGGTTACCTATGCCCAGGACAGATGGGAAAGATAACCTAAATTCATGCAGATAGTCAAGAACTGATTATACTTCGAGATGGCTTGCTTGTTCTAGATTCTAAAGCAAAGATCCTCAACCTGATCCCAAAGAGAATCTACTGCTCATCTCCCAAAAGGCTTATGGTCACTCAAGATAGGGGTGGTAAGCGGGTGTGACAATTGCAGCTACTAAGGGCTCCCTTTAAGCAGGGGAGAGGTCTCATGTTCTGGAAGCTTCTGAATGAAGTAATTTACCTAACTCCTTTAAATTTGCATAAGTCCATCTGCAGGCTCCATTCTGCCCCAATCTCAGAAGATCAATCGTAACTGTAAACAAGGGAAGACCGGCCTACTTATATCTCAGTAATGAGTTGGTCTCTCCCTATCTTGTATCAGCTATTTGTCTCTAGATGTCATGGGTTATTGTGTCACCCATGTGGAGCAGTTCCTGAGGCCAGTTTCCTACCTGATAATCCAACTGCAACTGCAGTGATGTTCTCCTATCTGAGCCAGGGCCCCAACAGCAATCTTCTGCATGCCTGTAGCCTGCCACCTCCAGTTCTGCCATGGGAACCTCTGCAGATTGTCAGCCAGGAGTTTAAATAGACACCCTGGATCTAACATTCAGCTTTGCTCTTGGCTGGTACCACTCCACAGATGATAAACTCAACAAAGGCAAATTTTTGTTCAATGCATTTATTCTTACATACCACATGACTAGGATACAAGAATATTGCCTTGCACAAAGGAGGTCTCAACGAATATTTACTGGCTGAATGTACTGCCTGTCTCTTTCTCTAATCTCCTGGTTTCTCCCAGCCTTTGAACACAGGTTCTTGTGTACCCATCTCTGGAACACCCAGTCTCTGGCTTTCCCCTGAAAGAAGGTGTTATGCACAGTGGAAAGTTCAGGACTTTACAGGCAGACAGATCTAGATTTAAGTCTCAACTCTACCACCTCTAAGTTATGTAGATCTGGCTAAGTTGATTAATTTTTTATCTGAGTTTAACTTGTTTAAAAGGTTAAGTTATAGAATCCGCCTGCCAATGCAGGGGACACAGGTTTGAGCCCTGGTCTGGGAAGATCTCACATGCCCCAGGGCAACTAAGCCCGTGTACCACAGCTACTGAGCCTGTGCTCTAGAGCCCGCAAGCCACAACTACTGAGCCTGCGTGCCACAACTACTGAAGCCCACGCACCTAAAGCCCATGCTCCACAACAAGAGAAGCCACCGCAATGAGAAGCCCATGCACCGCAACAAAGAGTAGCCCCCGCTCGCCACAACTAGAGAAAGCCCACGTGCAATGAAGACCCAACGCAGCCAAAAATCAATCAATCAATCAATCAATCAATTTATATATTAAAAAAAAAAGATTAAATTATGTACGTAAAGTCCCTAGTAGAATTCCTGGAGCAAAGGTCAGGTTCAGCAATTATTATTCCTTTCTCCACTTTCCCACACACAGAGATGTCCGTCAAGAGTCAATGGATAACTTAGATAACATTCCTTTCGTATTTATGTTGCCTAATAAATGCTAGCTCCTTTGTCCCTATGTTCATTCAGTCATGAAAGAAAACATTCACTGGGCCCAACGGTGGGCCAGGCATTGTGCTGGGTGCTGGGGATTATGAAGATGAAAAGACATAAGCACGGCGCTCCAAGAATTCCTGGTCTGGGGTAGGGGGAGGAGCCAATTCAGCAGATAATTGCATATATCTAGGTCAGGACAATAGGAAATGCAAAGTGGATGTGAAGGTCCTGAAACGGGTACCCACCTCTGACCATCTGACTCTACCTGTGCATGAATCCTTGATCTGGTTCAGGTAGCCAGCACCCAGGCCTGACTGTGGAAATCATTGGCTCCGTTGAGGTCCAAGATTAACTAACAGGTTCTAGAACTGTAGACATTCAAACACAGAATTTTCCGAAACCCACGGAGCAGACCATTCCAGACAGTAGTTTACCCCTTTTTTCCACTCTTCCCCTGCCCTTCTGTAGCACGAGGTGCTGCTGCCGACTCCTCTCTCTTCCTTTACCCCCTCCTGGGGTAGGCAAGAGGTTTAAAGAAAAAAAAAGTCTCCAATATTATTTTGTGTGGGAAGAAGACGGAAACTACCACTTACCGTATGCCTACTTTGTGCCAGGCATCCCGGTGGCATTTCACACTTGCTGGCTTCATTCTCACAGCGGCTCTCTAGGACAGACAAGCGTTGCTTTACCCATCCCACAGATATGGACACTAAGAGTATGAAATACTCGTTTGAAGTTAGTTACTAAGTTACATAGAAAGCCTGCTCTGGGCAGACCCAGCTCACACAGTTGTGCAGGACAACCAGTGGCCAAAGGCATGCAGCTAAGGGGCCAGAATCCAACCTGTGGTCTGCTCACCCAGATAAGCACCTGGCCCGGGGCTGCAGCAGCCACCTGAAGGAAGGGACACCTGTTCCCAGTTTCACAAGGGCACCGTCTGCTTGCCATGCCATCATCCATCAGGCTGCATCTGCCTTCTCCCTGTCAGACAAAGGTGCCCTGTGGGGTAGTAGCAGCCTGAGTTGGGAGCCCGCTTAGCCCATCTCCAGAGTCTGAGCACTCCCCACAATTCCCTGCTGTCCCCCCAAACTCCAGCATCTTCACTTTACTGATGAGGACACAGGGGCAACCACACACTTACCATGAGCCAATTCTTAGAATAACACTGCAAGTGAGAATTACTGTCCCCACCTAACACACAAGAAAACAGAGCCTGGAAAAGGCTAAATGGACTGTCCTAAGTCATATGAGTAAGTGCCAGAACAAGGATTTGAACCTGGATTTCTTTGGCCCTGAAGCATAAGTTCTTTCCATCGTACCAGGCTGCCTCAAGAAAAGAACTATACAGCACAGCTAGCATTGGAACCTGGTTTTCTGTTTCCAAGTCCAATGAACAGTTGTTACTGACTGGTTGGGGACAGTCCTGGTCATCTACTGGTACATAACAAGCCACCCCAAAAACACAGTGTGTTAAAACAAAAACGAGGATTGATTTTGTGCCAAAGCCTGTCGTTTGGGCAGGGCTTGGTGGGAATGGCTGGTCTCTGATCTATGTGGCTTCAGCAGGAATAGTTTGATTGGGGTGAGAGAATTCACTCCCAAGATGCTGTCACCTGGGAGCTGAACTAGGGCTGTCATCCAGGGGTCAGGATTCCTGTTCACATGGACCTCTGCATTGGAATGACTTGGGCTTCCTCTCAACATGGTGGCCAGGTTCCAAGAACAAATGTCTAAAAGTCCCACTTGGTTTCTTCTGACCTAGTCTTGGAAGTTCCGGAAAGTAATTTCCTCTGTCTTCTCTTGACTGAGGAAGTCACAAAGGCCAACCCAGATTCAAGAGGAGGAAAATTAGACCACACCTCTCAAAGGGAAGGTAGAAGAGAATTTGCAGTAATCTTTAATCCACACAGGGACCTGGGTTCTAAAGAAAGTTATCAATGACATTTTCCAAAAATAGGCTTCCTTCAACTGTCACAGCGTCAAACTGCCTCGCTCTACAGATAGTTCGATGTTCACGGGCAGGGATTTGGGTGAAGACTGGCCAGGCAGCCTCACCCCTGACCTACAGGGCATGTGATCGCTGGAGGAGCTGAGCTGATTCTGAGTCCAGAGCTTTAGGGCACGTCACAATCCTGGCTGCCCCTCACTAATGGCAAATATCACTGGAGCAAAATCAATCCGCACAGCATCTGGTCTCCATACACCGGATGAGTCCAGCCAGGCCCTGGGCCACCTCACTGTCACAGGTACTAAATTCCCCTGGACATGCATGCCGGAGAAAGCCAGGGTTGAAAAATACTAATAAATCCATCTGAGCACTGTACTCTCTTGGGGCTTATCAGTATTTCAGCTCTAGCCACAAAAATAACATACTGTAAAAGACTGATTAGTCATCGGATAATTGAGTTCTTAAATGTCAAAAACAATATCGTATGAATATTCAACAGATCATGCTACTGAAACTTACCTGTTCCATCAACAATGACTAACATTTCTCCCCCGATTGTTCTTTCCCAGAAATTATGTTAATATGACTTTTCTGAGGTGATGAATGTGGTTCTCTTTAAAACATATTGTCTTACAGGTTAATGCATAATGAGCTGGTTAAAGGAAAACAGCTTGGGGGTTGAGCTGGATTTGCATCTCTCTGCATGAGCGTCACCTCCCTGTGCAGACAGAGGGGGGCATCGGAGTAGAATCCCTGCCAGCAACGGATCAACCTCAGAGCTCTACTCTTTGTGAATTTCATTTCTTATTTATTTATTTACTGGTTGGTTGGTTGGTTTTTTTGCCTCAGACCTGGGAGGAATGCACTGTTTTCATGCAGCTTAAGTTTAAACGAGTACCAAGGTTCAGGTTTGGTTGGAAGCTGGTGCATAAATGAATTCCGTGGCGAGTTAGGGTTTGGTGGGCTAAATGTATTTGTAAGACCTTATCTATGTTTTTCTGTACTCTTGTGCATACAACACACACACACACACACACACACACACAACCCCTTCATATCTGGCAGGGAAGCGGGGAGGGCGTGCAGTGTGGCTGAAAGGAATTTTCTGAGCTTGGAGTCCAGAGAGGAGGGAACTCCTCCAAGCAGGTCCGGCTTTCTGTTTGCCTGGCCGCAGCAGATGTTGCAGCAGCTGGAACAGCTGGTGGGGTGGGAGCTGACGTTGGGGTCAGCGCGCAGGCCCTGCAGCATGTCAAGGGCCTTGCTCTTGGTGGGAGCAACAGGATATGCCCGCACCAACTTCTCCTCCAGCAGACACTGTCACTCCAGAGGCTGTTCTAGTTCTTTCTAGCCAGAAGCATGAGACCCTCTGACTGGAGGTTTTCACTCCCAGCCCTCAGCCGGCCCCAGCCTCAGCCCAGCCCCGTGGGCTTAGAATGTGTACGGATGAAGATGGGTGTTGATTTCAGGATTTATAATCACTTCCATCATCCTAAATCTCACCCCACTTCACCCCCAGCCCGTTTCTGCCAGTCCTAGTGTTGTTACACCATCATCTACCTAATAAGCCTTCAAGAACTTTGTAATGTTTCTGTCGTCCCGCTCCTGTCTTTCCCAGGAGAGCTTTTATTTTTCTCCCAGCCATCCTGGCAAACAGTTATTAAAACTTACACAGATGCGAAAAGTGCTCTGAAGCTGGACCGTGGGTACTGGCTCACTGTGCTTCCCACTCCGTCCCGACCCAACTCCATGCTTTCCCCATCCTTCCGTCCTACAGATGCCGGCTCCCTGATGATACAGCAACATAAATGTCTGCTTACAGAAAACATATCAAGAGCCACCGCTTCCCCTGCCCAAGATTCCAGGAGCTCAGAGAAGCAAAAGGAGACACCAAAATTATTCATTCATCCCAGCTCTTCCTTCTGCCTCTTGCCCAGTTTCAAATGCACAGGCTGTCCATGGCCAGCCCATGAATGGCAGCTAATAAGCGGTTTGACTTGGGGCTGTCAGGCAGGCCATGAGGATTGAGTGCTGCCCCCAAAGCTCTCACACCAGGCATCGAGGAGTGGGGGAGTAGTACCAAGTGGACAGAAGTCTGTTCCTGCCCTGGAGGGGCTAACAGACCGTTTTCAGAAGCATAGACCCTGTGGGCAGCAGCCCTGAACACCGCCTATTTAGGCGGGCGGACTCCTCCCCCCGCCTGGGGAGGGCTTGCGCTCAGCGGCCGAAGCAGAGGCCGGAAGCTCTGCCCTCACCCTTGCCGGTCACGTCTGAGAAGCAGAGGGGTTGTACCTCCTTAAGCATGTTTTTAATTACTGCAGAAATGTGTCATGCGAAGTGGCAGCGTGGTTCTCAGTTACCCGCATGCAGATTGATGGTCTCGGTATGAAGTGGTTAGCACAGACATTTAAAACCAATTAGGATCGTGGTGGGGCAGCTCCGAAAGAGCTCGTTAGGTAGGGGGATGGGGAAGGGAGGCCATTATGCTCACCGGATAACTAAGTTATTTGTACTTTTGATGGGGAAGAGGGAGATGATTGGTTTCTTTAGTATTTCCCCTTCGATATCAGATGGGAGCTCTGGACACGCGTGCGTGCACGCACATATACACACACACAAGCAGCATTCCCGGGTGACGAGACAAATGCAATTTTAATGCTTTAGGAGGCACTGCCAAGGAAGAGAGCTGGAGAAACAGCAGATATCTCTTTGGCAAAGCCTCTGACACTCTGCCATGCCCAGCAGGCTGAGGGGGCGCAGAGAGGGAGGGCCAGAACCAGTAAGAACTGGGTTTGGGGTTTGGATGAGCCCACAGCACTGAGAAAGCCCTCCCTGTGCAGGGCCCACACAGAGAAGCATGGCACCTGCCTTCCCAAAGTGGCCCCTGAAACCAAGAGAATGCCTTGGGGGGCCGCCTCTAAAGGAGCCAGGTGACACTGGTGACAGGTCCCTGCCTATGTCCTTGGTTAATGCCAGGTGTGAGCCAAAACCCCGGGGGGTTCTGAGCTATGGTGGCTGGAGGGAGGGAAGTGAGAAGGACCTCTTGCCAGTCTCAGCACGGAGCTCCTCTCTTGTAACAGGCGTCTGAACCCCCATTGAATGTCTCCCCCTGCCCCCGCCCCGAGTTTCCAGGGAGCAGCGAGCTTTGTCTATCCTGCCCAGCACCTATGCTTATTCTTACCTGCCCGTGGGGAGGCCTCTGAAGACAGTATTCATGTTAACCCACTTTGTTCCTACACGTATTCATTCACTCAGACAAATATTGAGGGGAGCGTGCCAAGAAGTGAGCTAGGAGTGGACGGAAAGGCCCAGAAAGAATTGAGTAACCGGGGTCAGCAGACACGAAAGCTGTGAAATGCCACTGCTTCAATGCACCGCACTTCCCCCCGGCCTCCTCCTCATGCTTTGTGACTGCAGGCTGTTCCCTGGGGTCTACCACCCCATGGAAAGAACCCGGTTCAACTACATACAAGCTGTGTAATCTTGGGTAATTACTTGGTCTGTTGGAGATTGTTTTCTTGCCTCTAGATGGGGGGCTGTTGAGAAGAGTAAGTAAAATGATACATAAAATGTAGCCATTGTGATAGTAATAATGCTACACCGTAGGATCTCTGCTGTACCTATGCTTTCTTCACAGATGGGAACTCATCAGCTACAAAGATCTTCTGAACTTATACCTTCCCCAGGGTCTGTGCCACACACCATGGTTCTCAAAGTCTTTCTGATCACAGCTTAGTGAGACCTCTTGGCCCATCTACCTACATTTGCCATTTACTGGGAATTTTTTTTTGAAAGGTACCCAAAGATAGCAGGTACATGATGCACATTAATGGATTATTCTCTGATAATGCCAGAAATATTATCCCAGCTAAAGGGAAGAATGGTACAATTTTAAATAAACACCAGTGCATTTTTAACTCAGGTCTCACTTGGCATATGAGTGAGCCACAGACCATGCTTCTAGATTTATTTCTAGAAGGCCTCTCTCGGAGCCGTGGGCCAGGAGCAGAGAAATCACAGCAGAGGGTACTAAACTAACCGATGGGAGCCCTCCCAGGGACAGATCCAGACCCCAGATCTCCCCAGTGGTCAGCCCCACTACTGTGGGCCCCCAAGATGCTGGGAGTATTTTGAACGCTGATGATCTTGTAATTTGCAGAAATGTTGATATCTCCATATGCCGCCTCAGAGTGGGATTGTCTCACAACAAGCATGAGAGAATCACACCTCGGCAAGGAGTTCAGTAAATTCATCTGTGAAACATATTTCAATTCCAAAGGCAATTTTCTAATTAGTAACGACACGCAAAGCCTTGGCAATCTGAAAGCAGTTCTCAGCAGCACTGGTCTTGAGCTAATCTAAGCCGGAGAATGAGGTACCAGATGCCTCCCTGGACCAAGACAGGCTGCTGCAAACCCTCGGGCCTTGGTTTGGAATGGAGTAGCAGCAGACAAAGAAGTGAATCTTCCCCTCCACCAAGACCCTTTCTCTTACAGCCAGGGCTGGGAGCCACAGGGGCTTAGTAGGCAGTATAATATATTCATCCATTCAACATTTATTGAAGACTTGCCAAGGGTGTGGACCGGAAGGACGTGATTCTTGCCTTCTGGGAGCTTATGGTTTACTGGAAAATTCAGACATTATCACTCAAATAATTGAGTAACTAAGGAGTAGCAAAAAGGGCTATGACAAGGATCCTAGCCGATCTGAAAGGTAGAGAAAGTTTTCTCAAAGGAAGTGATGCTTAAGTATACTGAGGTGGAGCTGAATTCCAACCATATCATTTATTTTAGGTATACCTTTTGGCAAGTTAGTCTTACTCTCTGGGTCTCAGTATCTTCACCTATAAAATGGGTCCATAATAACCACTCACAGGTTTACTATAAGGATCTATTAAGATAACGTACTTAGAGTGCCTGGCACCATTTAAGGCACTTAATAGGTGCTCAATAAAAATACCTCTTGTTATGGTTTCAGGAGGCTTCCCAACCTGTGGCTCATGGGATGTACAGGGAGCACGGCTCAATCCTCTATCCCTCCTCCCAAAGGGGGACGGACAAGTTATCTAAGCAGGGTCTCAGGGACCTGGCCAAGAGAGCTGGACCCTGTTTCTAAAGAGAATCTGCAGGACCTGACAGGATGAGCAAACAGGTGCAGGGGGGGGGCACGTCATTAAGGAGCCCACCTTGTAAATGAATCAAATCCCACCAGGCCTTCCAAGCCTGGAACGGAGGTGAGCATTGTGAGAAGGAAGACCCAGGCCAGGAGAGAGGACAGTGCTTCCTATACTCAGGCTGCAGGGCTGGGCGCCCCTGGCGGGCGGCCACCACCTATAACTGGGGGTCTTGGATCCTCTGACCACATTCCCTTGGGAGACATGAGTTTTAATCCCAACTTCACCCCTAACTCAGTGGCCTTTATCTCCGCCCCCTTCCCAGGTTCTCAGCTTCCCCATCTCTGAAGTGGAAAGAATCCTCCCCAATTTTGTCCAACGTCCTATGCAGATTGTAAAAGCCAATGAGATCCTGGGTAGAAATGTGTTTTACGCTCTAAAGAAGAAATCCCAAGGAGTGTCACCTGCAACCCATAAGTCTTTTTTTCTCCGTGGAAACAGATGGCGGCACTGAGACCCTCAGGAATGGAGGCACCCCCCCACCCGCCTCACCTGCAGCGGTGAGATGCTTCCCTCACTCTGCTGCATCCAGGGCTTTGCATCTCCAGCACCTTCAAAGCGCTGTCCCTCTTGCTCCTTTACATCTCATTTCATTACATCTGGCTTCCCCAGGCCACACTCTCACTCACAGATCCCAGAGCCCTGAGCCCTCTTGAGCTTCTGGCTGCCCTCGTCAGAGGCCCTGGGCATTTGTTTTCTCACTGCGCGAGGTTGCACACTGATACATTTGTACCACAGGAAGCAGAAAACTAGTTTAACATCTCATTTATTTCATAGATGAGAAAGTAATTCCCTGCTGAATGATTGTCCCCAACCAACAATTCAGAGAGGAAGAATTTCCAGGGCTGCCAAGGACCGGGGTGCATTACTGTAGTGCCGTTATATAACGGAGCTGGAAGCTTTTTTTCCCTCTCTCCTGTTAGCCTGAAGAGAAAAGCCATTAAATATGATTAAGGTTAAGAGATTGCTAAAATTACAAACAGCCGCCATTCAATTATTTTGCTCTGTAAAATGCAACACAGATTGGAGTTACTTCTCTGAAATGTGTTTTTAGGAAATAACATAACACAACTAATGTGGTTTGATCTAGCAAATCAGGTTCCAGATACCACTTCTAATGCAAAGCTAAAAGGTTCATAATTTAACTCAAAGTTTGGAACTTAAAGTCGTCAGGTGCTTACTTTATAGAAAAGCTTTATAAAGAGAAAAAAAAAAAAATCAATACCACCCCGACTAATAATTCCGAAGTCATCTACAGCCAGAGATTCAATCAATTGTATCACCCATTAAAGGGACAGACAGAAAATTTAAAAAAAAAAAAAAATTTAAAGAACCAGCAACCACTTGGCCTAACAGATATATATTTTGGTCGGGGGGCAGGAAGAGGTGGGGGGGTGTAAATCTCCCAGATATTTTCTGGCAGTTTTCATAGGGCCGAAGTGGGGTGCTGAGGGTGTTAGTTTCACAGGGAAGTGGCAGGTAAATGGGAGAGTAACTCCTCCAAATCTTTTCCTCCCAAGAGCACTCCTGGTGAAGGGACGAGTCCATGATGACAGCCTCATGCTGTCCTTGGACTTACGGTTCACATTGCAGATGACTTACTCGCAGCTTAGAAAGAATCAAAAGCCCAACTGCACTGAAATGAATTTTCTGTCCAGTTTATATTGAAGGCTAAAATAATTGGAAATTCCGAAAAAAAAACCCTTTATGCAGATAGATTAGCGGCTGGAGACTTCTGGTTATTATGGCTAATAAAACACAAGAATTATATTACACTCTGCTTGCAGACTCTAGCCCAGGACTCACGGTCCCTCTGGACAGAATATAAGCCATTTATGAGAGTAAACTTTGTACACAAGCTAAACACATAAAGCCGTGTATTAGAATTGGACAAAACATTGCAAGGCAAATAAAAGCTAGCTAAATGCCACATTCCCAAGGGCGGCTGAAGCGACCTCCTGCGTTCATGAACCACACATGGATTTTTCTCTCTGCTGCTCCAGCAACCAAAACACAGCAGCCTCTCACAACTGATGGGCCAGCGAGGAAATTGACAGGTTCTGCCCTCTCTCATCATATTTTCAAGCCTAGACTCACTCATACCGGAAGTCCCAACACACTGGACACGCACAGACCTCTATGAAATGAAACAGAGGCGAGGAGTGTCAGAAATTTGTGGGCAAGAAGGCACCAGGGAGGAGGAATGGGGCCACTTTGCACAGGCTCAAGTCACCTATTGGTTACAATGATGATGTTATCTAAAGCAGAAATAGAAACGCACACAGACGAAGGACTTGATCTGACTTGTGAATGTATGTACATAAGAAGAAAACAGGCCTAAATACCTTAGGAGGGGACTAAATACCTTAGGACTAAATACCTTAAGGGAGTCCCTAAAAATCAATGACAGGTGACCATCGGGGACGTTGCAAGGAGACAAAGGCTGCCTCTCCCAACCTCCTCTCAGCTCCCCGTGGACCCTCCCCCATACACCCTCCACTGGAATCTTGCAAACTTTCTGCAGTTATTCAGTACTGTTTGCTGAGCACCTACAGTCTATGCCAAGCATCATGCTAGGAGTTGAGTTCCTGCACCCAAGAAGCCCAGCCCTTTATTTAGTGAGGGAAATTATATACATGTACAAATAATTATAAATCCATGCGAGCAAGATGCTATAAGAGCACAGAGAAAGATGCCCTAACTCCCCAGGGCAGTCAACAGAGGCTTCAGGGAGAAGGTTTGGGCAACCTCGTCTCGAGGGTGGGATGAGTGTCAGTGGCGTAGGGGAGATGGACAGAGGGAGGCAGGGGTGGGCCTCCCACGTGGACAGAGGGTATACAAAAGGCACTACGACGTGAATAGAAACGGCATGTCAGGGGATGGTTAATAGATCAGCAAGGCCAGAGTGCAGGACGGGAAAGTGAGAGGGGCAGAAGATGAGAAAGACAGACTGAAGCCAAATTGTGAAGGCCCTCAGACAGACACCACACAAAGGATGATGGAGAGTCACTGAGAGTTTTTCAGCAGGGCAGTGACATAATGAGGTGTGTGTCTGAGAAAGAGAGCTCTGGCGGCGATGCGGTAGATTGAAGGGGGTGGGATGAAGGCAGAGAGAAAAGGTAGGAGGAGAAGAGGCAATAATCCTGGAAAGAAACCACGAGGGTCTGAGCAAAGGCTGTGGCTGGAGAGGTGATCAGATGGTGATTGATTTACGAGGTATTTAGACAGTATCTATAACACTCCGTGTTGATTGAATGTGAGCAATAAAGGAAAGGGAGACTTCGAGAATGAATCTGCAGCAGAGATATCCAGCAGGCATTTTGGAAATAAGGGTCTAGGACTCAGGGGGAGTTTGGGGCCTCACGGGTGCCACAACCTCTGCTCAAGGTCACAGAGGGGCAGGGCTATCCTATGTCCTGGAGGACAGCCATGGTCCCCAGATTCATGGGCCCCAGTGATCCTTTGCTGTGGATCAAAACTCGTAGCTCCAAAACAAAGCAGAGATTGCTGTGAAATGAAAGAGAAAAAGAAGTTGGGAAACACATAGGTCATTGTGTCAGCTGCCTTGTCAGGGCCTCAGCTTCGTCTATAAAGTGAGGCAGTTATAAGACACAGAGGAGGTATATTGAGGTATATCGAACTCAGAAGTAAGGCCCCTTAAAAGTCTAGATGCAGAGTGGGGTGTCTGGGGCCAGGAGGGACACCAGAATTGGGGTGATGTGGTTCGAGGGCCCCGGATTCCCCACAACATTGACATCTGTTCTGTCAGATGTGTTCAAGGCAATCAGACAGAAAGGTACCAAATCAGAAATAGGCAGGCAGATGAGTCATGGGATATTCAGCTTCCTGCTGCAAGATGTCCTGGGCTCTCCTATGTCTGTCTACAGGTTTATCAGGAAAGTCTCCAGCCTCGTGCTTAACCTGGACCATGCACTGACTCCTCAGCAATTTCTGCCACATTCTGCCAGCTCGAGGGCAGCTGGACCAAAGAGAGGTCTCAGTTCCTGGGCCCTGCCTTACACTCAAGATGCTCAGACCTGCCACCAGCAGATATCCTGCCTGGGTGCCTGATAAGGGCTTGGTCATATCTTTCCTCTGACTCTTTAGCACCTTCCTACTGACAGGGACAGCTGGCGGGGACAAGGTAGGCATGGTATGATCGGCCCTGAAAGCTTTGTGGGAGTTGGTGCACTTTCAGAGGGAATAGGGACGAAAGCAGCGTGTGCTTCTGTGGTGTCCGCACGGGAGGGGAGGAGAAGAGAACGCTGACCAAGGATGCTGGGCACCCACTCACCTTCGGCATCTCTGCCTGACCCCGGGCCTCTCTCAAGAGCACACTATCCAAATTCCTTCCACTTTTCCAGGCTTGATGACATGTTTTGGAGGCAAAAAGGACAAAGAAAGAAGCGCTGCAGGCATGGATCCATCTGAACTATAGTCAGTCTCTGTAAGAAAGCTTTTATGATACCAGCATGACTAACCAAGCACGGTTTTATTCTACCCCCAAAGCATCACCCCCTGCCACCGCTCTCCGTGACCCTCCCCACACCCTCTTCTTCCTCCACACCTAGCCAACTTGAGCCAAGGACCTAGCAGCAGCACCCGCAGGGTGAGAGGTGGGTCTCACCACTCACCAGGAAGGAAGGAGAGAAAGAAAAGTTGCTCACACATTGCCAAGGCTTCTGTTGTATAATGTTATGGCAGGTAAGGCTGGGGCTCCTTTATATACTTAATCATGCTCCTTTCCAGCTGACATAACTCAACGGTTTATGACACAGCACCACTTAATAAGACTCACTATCAACTTAGGAAGGGGGGTGATGGAGCTGGGGGAGGGAGCGAGGAGGGAAGAAGCTGAACGGAGAGGAAGAAAATGATAGGACTTTTTGTTCTTAAAAAAACAGAAAGTCTGTTGTCAGTTTAGATTATAGTCTATGCAACCAGGGCAGGTCCTTAGACCTGCAGAGCAGAATCTTCTGTACAGAGGCACTGAGATGGAAGAAGCCAAATCCTTTCCTAAGAAAATGGGATAGCTCAAGATGGCATTTATCTTGGCTTCTGAGAGCGAAACAGACCAGGGAAAGCAGTGGTTGCTTTTCATCATTCCTGACCTGGACAGTTGCCCAAACTTATCTCTCCAACTAAACAGTCATTTCACTGAAGGCGAGGAGGACATCCTCTTATCTTCATAAAACTGTACACCATCAAACAGTTGCTGGCCTCACACTGGGCAGCCAGTAAAGTCTTGTTGATCTGAAAGAAAACATCGTTTCTGCCCAAGAGATGGTCTTATCTCCCTTGACGAGATAGAGAACAAATAGAAGTTTAGAGTGCAAAGGAGCCTTCGAAATCAAATCATTGAATTTTCTCACTTCATTCATTGGAAAACTGAGCGCAAAGAAAATTGCAAACAATGACACAACTCTTAGTGACTCAGCCAGGCCTCAAACCCAGGTCTTCTGAGTCCTTATCTCACTGTTCTTTCCGTGACGCCTTGTTGCCTCTTCATGCGCCTGCCCATGTTCAGAGGCACCCCTTCATCCATCCATCCACCCAGCCATCCATTTACCCATTCCTCCCTCCCTTCTGCAAGTCAAGGCTGCGTGTATGCATGGGATAATGGGGGGCGGGAGTGTAAGAAGATGACTCAAACCACGTCCCGCCCAGTTCCCTGTGCCCCTCCCTCCTGAGAGGGGAAGGCCTATAGACATGAAAAATATACACCAGCCCAATACGCTGAGAGTTAGCGTAGGTACAAAGTGCTATTTAGCACAGAGTATAGAGTAGATCAGGTAGAATGGGGGCGGAGGGATTTGGGAAGGCTTCACCAAAAAAAAGATCCAAGTGGATTTTCTCAAATAAAGAATAGATGGTGGCCAATCACGGAAAGGACGGAAGGGGCTGTGGGCAGAAAGAACCCAAGGACGCTGCTCCTAAAACTCTCTCCCCCCCCCCTTGGCTTCAGGTGTACCATTCTGTTACGGCTCTTCTCTGCCCTCTGAGCACTCCTCGATGTCTCTCTCAAGGGAAAGCTCATAGTAATCTCACAACTGTAAAGTGTCTATTGGATTTGGCAATCAGGTGGCCGCTGGACCCTGTCCCTGGTCCTAAACCTAGGTCATGTCTACCAATTAGTTGCTCTTGTAGCCCCACATCTCATGCCTCCTTAACACTTATTACCATTGTCATCTGGTATTTGTCTATGCCATCTATGTTAATGTCTGCCTGCCCTAAGAGGCGGGACTAAGGTCCTGAAAGGAAGGGACTATTTGGCTGTATCTCCAGTACCTGGTGTGTGTGTGTGTGTCTGTGTGTCTGTGTGTGTGTGTGTGTGTGTGTGTAGCACATGCTCAATCAATGAAGCAGGCGTGAACAGTGGGAGCAGAAACTCACATTCATGGACCAGAGACCAAATGGAATAAAACTGGGGTAACAAATGTTGATCACTCTTTCAAGAAAATGTATGGTGAAGGGCAAGAGATAATACAGAAGGGAAAAGGAATGCGGGATTTAGAAGGGTCTTGAGAGGAAAAGACTTGCTAAAGACGGAGGCGAGGCAGCAGTGGCAGGTAGAGACTGGAGTTACAAAGTCACGCAGGTTGGGGTGGTAACACTGGGCCAGGTTTCCAGAGGAATGAGATCCTAAAAACAGACAAAAGGTTTTGCCCAGAACAGGAGAAGAACATGTCTCTTCCAGAACAGAGAGAAGCAGATACTCCACACAACAATTAGGTATCCACAACACCTACACTGGCATCTTATCTGCCCTAACTGTCATGGGGGTACTGTTTTCAACTTGAATTTACAAATAAGGAGTTATTTGTGGACTTTTTCAACCTTGCTCGCAGAGAAGAGTAAAAAGTGTCCCTCCCCTAGACAGCCCTGGTTCTCCATCCACTGTGGCATGGAACCCAGGGCACAACCTCCCCAGCCAATCAGAAAACACCTGTCCAAAGGTCTCCGTCCCTCTCTCCCCACTGGGATATTCTCCCCATGACCTCCCCCACCCTGCTCTCTGCATGGAACCAGTTCCCCTTGGTGTGAGTTTCTGATCTCAGTCACTTGAAAGCAAAGCTCAAGGCTCTCAGAGGCCAGAAGCTTCTGGGTGCTGAAAACACCTGTCGTGACGTCTCAGAGCTGGGCGCTGTCCTCCTGGGATGGGTTCTGGCTCCTCCGCCTTCACTCTCACAAACAGCTCTCTGAATTGGGAGCTGGATCTATAGCCAGAAGCCGCGGCTCCTCTCAGGCTCTGCCGTGTAGGCTGAACCGTCAGCCTCTCTGTCCCACATCCACACCCCCATTTGGCCCCGGGCTCCTCTTCAAGAGCCTTTTCATCCAGAGCCGTTTTCCTCCTCTTGACTAGAAGAGAAAATGGATTCTCTGCTCAAGAGTCTGGGAACCATGGTGATGGCCATTGCTAAGGCACAGGAAAAGAGGGCAGCTGGTGAGGGCTCACAGAGAAAGAAATCTTACAGGATGGGGCATCAATGCCTGCTGTCTGGGTGCACCGAAAAGCCCCATCAGCAGAAAGTGAAACGATCCTATCTCGATCCTTTTCTGAAGACAGAACCATCCTGTGGAAAATCCCAGTGACCTCATACAAACTGAAAGGGGAGTTCACTGACTCTTTTTCTTTCCTAAATGATTCGTCTGAACACTTGTCTTGTAAATGTTCCTAGAGGGACGCTGTTGTCTTGGAGGCGGGCATGGTGTAAAGGATGGAGCACAGCCTTTGGGGTCGGATCATTCCAGATGCAAATTCTTCATCCGTTCATAGTCGTGTGACTTCGGGCAAGATGCTTGGTCTCTCGGCCCCCAGATTGCTCCTACACGGGATGAGGGTAATGATGCCAACTTGTAGAGTTGCTGAGAGTGTTGGAGATACTATAGGGGAAGCATCCCACACCATGCCTGGCGCCTGGTGGGTATTCAGCATGTGGGAACTTATTATTATGACGGGGGCCTATGTAAGAGCCCAGAGGAGCAGACTTGCAGAGAAACACAATCTGTCCTTGCCCTTCACTACCTCACACCTCCCTTCCCCAGTTTGGCTGTGTGCTTGGGAGGGACGCTCCTTACAGACGGCCAGGGCGGGGAGTGGGGTCGGGACCGGGAGCTGTGGCCAAGGATGGTGGAGGAGGGAGGGCACATCCTTCCAGCTCACCCTTCTCTCCCGAACACGACAACAGCAATCAGCTTCTTCTCTTCCCTAACCTGTTTCCATGGTTGCCACCCAGACTGCCTCTAAAATCTGTCACACGTTCAGCATAATGTTCAGCGAGCACCACAGCAAATAGCTCTGTGTCGCAGGCGGGGTCCAGGCCGAGCCCTTCCTCCTGTGTCCTGGGGAGGCTTCTGGCTTGGGGGGTGTGTGTGGTCAGGATGGGCACCTGAAGCCCAGGTCTCCTTTGAGTGCACCACTCTGTCCAAATTACCTGGGCTTGCCAGGTCCCTCTCACAGGTGGACCCATTAGCAACGTCGCGTGCATAGCCTGTCAGCTCCCTCATTACACCCTTTGGTGGAAGGCTGGCTGGGAGAGTTCCACGCTTTCTGTCGTGTACCTCGCTCCATGCTATTGTCAGAAAGTTTCCGTGTGGCCTGTCTGTGTAGGGGGAGCTGCTTCTCTGCAGCTGGTGTATTGTTTGGGTTTTGTTTGGTTTGATTTTGTTTTTGCCCTTTTTTGGCTTCAGGTAAAGCTGGCGTTTGAAGGGAGGACTGAAAAATGACAAGTAGAAAGAACATACAGATGAAGTCAGAAAATATGAATTTAAACCTCACATTTATCATTTATTTGCTAGGTGATTGTGAGCAGGTCATATAACCTTTCTGGGTCTCTGCAATGGGTATGATAAGAATACCTATCCCGACAGCATTGCTGTGACAATCAGATGAGATAGTGTATGAGAAAGTCTTTCTTAACTGTAGAACAATCAATAAATGTTTATTATTCTGGCAGAGCCATGAAGTTTGGACCGGAGCATGTAGTTAACTTGTTGAATGACGTCGTATAAATCACTTAACCTCTCTGAGCCTCTGTTTCCTTATCTATAAAACAAGATTCATAATATACACCCTATCTCCTAGAATTGTTGTGAGGACCAGCCAAGGTTCAAGACAGGAAATCACTGTGAAAAATAGAAAGACCTCCATACCTGTGAGGCTGTGGTGTCACTTAAAGCAGGATTGCAAATCAGAATGGGAGATCCGGGGACGGGGGTGGGGGAGGCATGAATTGGGAGTTTGGGGTTAGCGGATGCAGACTATTATATATAGAATAGATAGACAGCAAAGTCCCTCTGTATAGCACAGGGATCTATATTCAATATCCTGTGATAGGGACTTCCCCGGCGGTCCAGGGCTTAGGATTCCACGCTTCCAATGCAGGGGGCGTGGGTTCGGACCCTGGTCAGGGAATTAATCCCATATGCCATGCGGCCAAAAAATTTTTTAAATAATAAAAAATATGCTTTAAAAATTAATTGACTTTCTTTAAGAGAAATATCCTGTTATAAATCATGATGGAAGAGAATATGAAAAAGTATGTATATGTATAACTGAATCACTTTGCTATACAGCAGAAATTGGAAACCAACTATACCTCAATAAAATAAATTTAAAAGAACTGAATGGCAGATCCCCAGGTTCTGGAGACTTCACTGATCTCATTCTCCCAGGCGTGTACCACTGGGTCTGGGAGTGGATACCAGGAGGCCATGGGCCATGCAGAGGGCCACAGCGGGCAGTGCAGGGCCCACATAATGTAACATAACATAGACATTTTGTTGAACACTTGCCATGTTCCAGACACTGTACCACACACCTCAAGTCCATGATCTCATTTAATCCTCCTACCAGCCCTGTAAGACAGTCCCATGAGTATCCCCCATTCAACGGATGAGAAACTGAGGTTCAGGGAGACAGAGCCACAACCCAATTTACCACATCTAACTAGTGGCACAGCTGGGACTTATCAACTTAGTTCTGTCTGATACCAAAGCCAAGTAACAGTAATAGCTGCTAACATTTCATGAGTGCCCAGCGTGTGCAGAGTGGGTTCCAATGTCTCCCATGCATTAACCCAGTTAGCTCTGGCCTAGGATATAGGGATTGTATTGTCTCATCTCATTTTACAGATGAGAGAACTTGAGGCACATACCGTTTAGGTACCTTTCACAAGGTTTCACAGCTAGTGAAACCACCGCATCCATTATGTCCAACTTGAATTAAGGGCATCTCTGATGTCCAAAATGCCCGATCGGGTTGGGGAAGAAGCCAAGGATTCTGCTTACTTCGATTCGTCACCCCAAAGTGGAAATAGCTCCGTGCTCAGGATCTAACATTAAAGCTGTGTTTGCATAGATAAGGGTTTGTGCTTAGCAAACATCCATCGTCTATGGCAATCCTCCTTTTTGTCACATTAGTAAACACTACTACAAACTTATGAATGATGATTTAGAGTTAACACATATTTTTTAGCCTATTACCTTGTTTTCTTTGAAAATGCTCATATGGGCCCTTTGTTGGGAGGGCTCCAGGCTAATATGAAACTAGCTTAGGAATAGGGGGCCCACCATTTAGTGAATACCTTGTTATGGTCTCTGTCATGGGATCACCGACAACAATCCCATTATACAGATGGGAAATCTGAGGCTCAGAGATACTAAGGTCACATGACTAGTAAGAGGCACACCTGGGATTTGAACCCATCCATAAACTTTCCACTAAACCCTGAGATGTACCACTGAAAGCACCTCTGAGGGCTCTTACTAAACTCACCCCAAGAGGTAGAGGGGGTTCTCCTTGGGGACAAAACTCTCAGGATAGGAGCTGGTACCAAATGCCAGAGGAGGCTGGGAAATCCTTAGCAAAACATAAAGTATCACTCCTTGCAGAGAAGCTGCAGATCATGGCCACTGTCCCTAGTGCAGTGTCCCTTCCTCTAATGCGTGTGCACGTGTGTGGGCCAGACAGAGAACCTCCACCCCACGTGACTTCAAGCCCCAGCACCCGCTAGCCGCCTCACCAGGATGTCACCTGCAGAAGCCATCAATCAGCAGCTCAGCCCTCATCCTCCCTGACAGCAGGGCAACACTCTTCACTCACCTCCGAGAGGCCTGTCTCTCTCGATGGACTCTGCCGGACGGATACAGAAAGTGAAGTCCACAGCAAGCCCTACCCTGCCCCAAGGTTCCCACTTCCTAAAGAAAACGTTTCTTAATGCAAAAAAGAGGGTGGCCGAGAACATTGTCCAGAAGAAAACGCACCCCTTCCTAGGCCAGCTGCTGAAAAACCTTCTCCTGTCTGTCATCAAGGGTGCACTCAGCCCCATAACGGGCAAGGTGGTGTGAGCAAAAGCCATGCACTTAGAATCTAGAGAGCTGGGTGCAAGTCCCAACTTTGCTGTGTGCTGTCAAGTAGTTTAGTTGCCCTCTCTGGCCTTCTCTTCCCTCCTCTGGAAAATCAAGGGGTTGGACTCTGAACTGTAAGAGTCTATACCCACAGTCTCTACCAGAGAAGTTCATTTCCCAGTGTCCTGCATGGAATGCAAAGGAGCAGTCAGGGATGACCAGAAAAGTCTAGCTTCTCCTTGAAAGCTGGAGATCTGAGGCCTTCAGATTCCACAAGTCCCATCTTGGGACATGTCACACAGCCACCATCCTGAATGGTGATAAATCTAGCTCCTGGCAAAGTGACTGGCTCAGAAAGGGTGTTATGGAAAGGTTGGCTGGATGGAGGGATGAGGAAATGAATGCACGTCTTTGGCTTTTTGGTCCGCTCCCTCCATTATTTCCTGGTCTACCCCAAGGTGATCACCCTCCAGAGTCCACTTCAGGACCCCACCTGGCCCTATGGCCCACACTTGAATGATGGTTTTCCTGCAGAGTTGTGACCCTGGCTTTGCCCATGCCCTGATGGATAGATGCCCTCTGTACAATGAGTAACCCTTTATCTGACAGGTAATTAGCTATGGAGAAAGCCAATTAAAGCAGAGACCATATTAATAAGAGGGTGTGGGTGTGTATTTGACTGAAGATTCACAGTGAATTACTGTAATTTGCCAAGAAAACTCTTCTGGGTCTGTAGAGCTTGTTTTTGCTGCCAGAGAGATGGAAACCTCCAGCAGATGAGCCCCTACAATTCAGGGGAGCTCGGTGCAGGAGGGAGGCTCAGGATATTTGACTCACTTCTTTAATGGCCGTATTTGTCTAACATCTGCACAGCTGCCTGGGTGCCAGCGTCCCTCTTCCTGTGGTGCCCAAGCAGCCCCTGCAGCACCCAGAGAAGGAAGAGCCCCTGGCTGCAGTCACTGTGTGTTTATTTCTGTGGGCAGTGGGGTTAGGAGAGCAAGTGAGTCCTGGGACAGTCTGGGAACAGGAAGGTGCCTGGAATTTAAATTCTGTGCATTCCTCTGTGAGCGTACCCCCCTTTGCTATGGAGCTGGACAAATCCCTTGCTTCTGGGGACTCAGCTAAGGTGCCATCTCTTCTGGAAGTCCTCCCCTGACTGCCTAAGCTTTGTAAGGAACCCAAAACATTATTTTCTATTGTAAGTTATCTAGAGGCAGCTAGTGGTGAAACACAAACCTGGAGTCTAAGTATCTGGGTTCAGATCCCTGCTCTGTATAACTTCAGGCAAGTCACTTCTCAGTGCCTGACTGTTCCCATCTGTCAAATGGGCTAGCAGCATCTTCCTCATCGAGTTGTTATGAAAGTTAAATGAGATAATGCACTAAAGCATCTGGAACAGCATCTGTCACATGGTAAGTGCCTACCATCACCACCATCCTCATTTTCTGCTTCCTTATTAATACCCCTCTGGGAACTTGCCAGTTCTGAGAAGGCAGGACACACACACACACACACCTTTCTCATAGCTCCATAAACACTTGCTCAGTGACAAAAGGAAGGACTGGGTAGCCTGTGCCTCCATACCAGAGACCAGACAGGCTTCTGGAAGCCCACAGCTTGCAGTAGAGTCTGACTTATCCCTCAGCGTGACTCTCCGTCCCCACCTCCCCTCCCTGGGAGAGCCGTCTCTTCCCTCCCGTACCGGTTTATTTGATGCAATAAAGCAAAGTGAGAAGGAGAAAGAGAAATGAATAAACAGCTGAGCGTAAACGGCCCTGAGATCCCAGCCTCCCCAGGTGGGCCAGGGCCTCTGGGGAGGGAAGCCGTGGCATCGACCCCTCAGTGTGGAACCCAGGAGCTGCTGGAGATACTAAATGCCGATTACCCCCAGGGCCTGTGGTTATAGCACTGTGGGAACCCACCCCCTGAAGGCCTGATTGCTTAAGCATCTCTTTGCAAAATGTTTATTTTATTTTTTTCCCCATGAATGTTTAATCAGTACCTTGACGAGATGCACGGCAGCCCTCTCCAGAGAGCAGCTGGAGGCGGCGTGATCAGCCCTGGCTTTTATGGACGGTGGCGGAGGGTGGCCATCGCCCCACACTCACTGCCTCACTGTCCCCAGCCCATGCCTCCGGGTCTCCCACCTCACCGTGCCAAGCCGAGCGCCCAGCTCCCCAGCCGGCAGGAGGACTGAGGTGCGGCCACGTTGAACCTTACGTCCCAGTCTGGAGGCGATGGGGGTTCACACTCTCCCCCAGTCTGCTGCCTGCAGAGCTTGGCCTCCTGCAGGGAGGAGGTGGGGGTCCCCCAGGCAGCCCCAGGCAAAACCCCTGCTTGGACAATTCTGCCTCTCAGAGCCCAGACCAGGCAAAGGAAACCCTGGGCTTGCCCCCTCGAGGATCTTGAAGTGGCTTATTAATCCCCTTTTCCCGGCGGCCTCCCTTCAGCTTTCTTTCTTTTTGCCCAAAGCCATCTGCATAAACAGGGACCTCTCCCCACCTCACCCCCATTCTGGCAGGACGCGTGCCCCAGGTGACTTGCTCTTTGGATGGCCTCCACCTCCGAGGGGTAGGACGCTGGGGCCATCGGGGACTCCCAGCTGCAAGGAGCAGCCGACCTCTCCTCCCTTCCTTCTCCTGTTCCCCACTCACTCTGAGCTCTGCTTCAGGCAGCCTCCTGGATCCAGCATCTGCCTCACTTATCCCCAGCCTCCTGGGATTACGGGCAAAGCCATTGCCTCAGGATTAAGCTGCAGTTTGATTCTCATCAAAGACTCTGGTCACTGAGTATTTGCTTAACACCAGACCTTTCAGGCCCCATCAAATTTAACAAGGCCTGACAGATTTGGGATTAAACAGAGAAACCCAGACAAATCCATACTTTCATAGCAGCCCCCAGTGACTGCGGCAGGACAAACAGGATTCTCAAAAACCAGAGACCCTAAAGTTAGCTTCTTCCTCGGGTGACCACGGCAGGGACTCTCCTCCCCAGGCTGGCACCCCTCACCTCTGCCCAGCTGCCCCGAGATTGGATTTGACTCTTTCACTCTCTCCGGCGAGGAGGCTCAGCTCAGCCTGCTCGCTGCAGCATTGATTTAGCACCGGGAGGCTGGAGGGGAGCTGGAGGGGTGGGGTGGGCAGGGGACAGCTTGGGAGAAACCCACCCCTCTGAGTTCCCGCTCAGTCTGTCCCCACCTCGACCCTGCACTTCACTCAGAGCCACTCTGACCTCCCGAGGCCCCTCTGGGGTGGGTCTCGGATGGCCTTCCCCAGATCTACCCCACCAGCCACAGAAGCCCACCATCACCACCCCAGTTCAGAATGGCAGCAACACCAAACTCAGAGCGGTAGACCCAGCACAGCCTTGCAAATTGAGTTCAAAAATCATTTTGTGACACACGTAATCAAAGAGACAGCATGATGATGTGGAAAGCTTGGAGGCTGCAAAGTGGGTTTCAGATCTGACCCACTGCTCATGTGGCCTTAAAGGCCTCAGTTTCCTCGCCTCTAATATGAGACCCTCCTCTGAGAACTGTTAGACAAACGAGCTGAGGGAAGCTCTAATGTTTCCCGGTGCAGTGTCTGGGCAAGTCTGCAAGTAGAGGCTTTCCAACTTCCTTTCTCCTTTTCGTATTTGGCTATGCAATTTGATGAATTAAAAAATAATAATAAAACGCCTCCACCTCTTGCTTCCGCATTTTGTTTTTCTACCAGAAGCACATACGGTGCCCTTTTCCCTTCTGAGCGCCTAAAAGGTGCAGCGTTGGATGAAAATTCTACACAGTCAACACCAGAGAAGTAGCAATTGGTGCGTTTCTTGGAGGCCTGTTACCCTCTCTCTCCCAGGCTCTTTGCCCAGTTCCTTTGGTCCTGCCTAACTGCTAATTTGCCCTCCCCCTATAGCCTGGCTTAAGCTCAGACTTCATCTTTAGAAGCAGGAGAGATGGGGGAGCGGACGTGGGGAGGCTTCATTTTAACTCTTATCGCCGATACAAAGAAAAACAATGGCTTGTGTTTCCTTGAAAATTAATTTTTTTGGAAATTACTTTGTCATTTGTTTTCCTCTTCTTAATTAAAATTTACTTGGTGAAGAGAACAACCCATAAATTAACTCAAATGCAACAGCAAATTAATTAGCATTTAGTCACTAGACATTACTCACCGGCCGGACAAATTGTTTTCAGGCTGTCACAAAGGCCGGCAGGGGCAGGGCTGGCAGTATGCTGTGGGTTATTTTGGCCGGTGCCCCCCAGACAGTACCTCTTTGTCGCCTGCCCTTCCATGAACTCAGGTCACTGTTGGAGCAAGGTCCCTCTGAGCGAAGGTATCTTTGTATCTTCAGGTCGGGGACACTCATTCCTCCCTGGAAACAGTCAGGAAGAAAACCATCATCAGGACAGAAGGGCTGTGTTGGAGCAGCTCTGCCTGGGGCCGGAAGACAGCACGGTGACCTCAGGGGGCCCCTTCTAGCCACAGGGACCTGAGGTTTTATGAAACACGGGCTTAGAGGATCCAGGGCCAAGGCCCTTCTATCCTTAAGCCATATTCCGGATTCCTGGACCTGAGGAAGAGCTTCCCAAAGGAAAGAACTGGAAGGATGGCAGGGAGTTAATATAAGAAACAAGCTGGACTGAACCGTTTCTGCTGATGAACGATCCTTCTTTCTTTTTTTTTTTTTTTTTTAACATCTTTACTGGAGTATCATTGCTTTACAACGGTGTGTTAGTTTCTGCTGTATAACTCGTCCTCATTTCTTGCAAAAGAGGATCAGAAGCTTAGAGCCAGCTGGTTAAGGACCCAGGCGGGCTGCCTGGATTGGAATCCCTGCTCATCTTGCTGCTTTGTGACCTTGGGCAAGTTACCTAACCCCTCAACCTTGGTTTCCTTGCATAATAATTGTCCCTATCTTTGAGAGCTGCTGGGAAGAATCGACAAGAGGGAGCAGGTAAGGCCCTGAGGAGCGGCCTGGCACGCAGCGAGGACTCAGGAAGCATTGACAATGGGTATGAAGCCCAACCTGGCCATTTACCAGTATCCCAACTACTCCAGGCCTCAGTTTCCTCATCTGCATGGTGGACAGCAAAGGACGTTAGTGTTCTGAGAAGTAAACAATTTAATACAAGCAAAGTACTTAGAATAGTAGAATAGTGTCTGGTGCATAATAAATGTTCAATAAGTGGTCATTAATATTACTACTATTATTATTATTTCATAGACACCCTTTTTTTTTAACATCTTTATTGCAGTATAGTTTCTTTACAACGTGGTGCGAGTTTCTGCTGTATAACAAAGTGAATCAGCTATACATATACATATATCCCCATATCCCCTCCCTCTTGCGTCTCCCTCCCACCCTCCCTATCCCACCCCTCTAGGTGGTCACAAAGCACCGAGCTGATCTCCCTGTGCTATGCGGCTGCTTCCCACTAGCTATCTATTTTACATTTGGTAGTGTATATATGTCCATGCCACTCTCTCACTTCGTCCCGGCTTACCCTTCCCCCTCCCCTTGTCTTCAAGTCCATTCTCTACGCCTGCGTCTTTATTCCTGCATAGACACCCTTTTTAACACTGTGACCAAGTCAGGGACGTGGAACCCAAAGCTCACAAGGCCAGTTCCCCTCACCACTTGCCTCCCCGAGGAACAAGGCCCTGCCAATGAATGGACAAGTCCGCCCCACCTGGCCCAGCCAGCGACAGCAGCAATACCACGGCTAACACAGCCTGACTCCCTCCTAGCTCTGCAGAGTGGCAGCCTCATAAGTAGTCCCCCTTCCTGACAAACAGGAGGGACGGCCCGATGGGGGTGCTTGCTGATAAACAGTGATGTACGGCAGGCTTCTCCAGCCAAACAATGCTGCCGGGGGAGGGAGGAGGATGTGGGAGTGACCCGAGTCTGTGATCAGAAGAAGGGTTGTCACAGGAGGCTCCTGACCCACCCTGTACTTTCCCTCTCCCGCCATGGTCTCCTCCATCCACCAAGTGAGACGCCGTTCTGACCGGGTCTACCAGAAGGCCTGTCTGAAGGAGCAGCTTTGCTGCACACCACGTTAGGAACAGGTACTCTGAGACCCCCCGAGCTGGTCCAAATCCCAGCCCCAGATGTGAACCACCTACATATCCAGACCAAGGTCTCTGTGCCTCAGTTGTCCCAGCTGTAAAGTGGGAATTATTATAGTACCTGACTCACACGGTTGTCATGAGAATTGTAGGAATTAATACATATAAAGTGCTTCCTTATCCCAACACTTGGAATAGAGGCAGCACTGTTATTATTAAATAATAATGTCTTCCATAAAATAAGTGCCATCCACTCACTTACTTACATTTTTGTGGAGCGTTTATTATGTAGATGGGAGCGTGAGAGCAAGTGAGAACACAGCCCTGATTCTCAGCCAGGGGTGTCTGTTACATGGTGAGTTACACCCAAGCATGTTCACCTAAGTGGTGGTAGCCCGTCAAATCTCACTTTGCCTGTCATTTATTTCATTCAACAAATATTTTTGGAGCATATGCAATGCCCCAGGTACTGTAAAAGGCACTGGGGGTATATGAAGCCACAGAGAAATAGTCCCTACCTTCAGAGCATACAGTCTAATGATAATAATGACAATATCACAGTCGGTACCAGATGCTACGGTCTCTACTCAGCATCCATCATCCCATCTTTCTTCCTGCTAGAGCCCCCATGTGGTCCTGAACCATCCCTCCTGCAAACCCATGAGCCTGATTGGCCCAAGGGTCCCCTGCCTTTGATTGTCCTGGGAATGGGTCTATGAACCAATTTCTATAGAAATGTGAGAGGAAGGTGCTAGAGGGCCCAGGAGAAGCTTCCTCTCTCTCTCCCAAGAGAGAGTCACAGGGAGAGACAACCTCTCTCCTTTCTCAGAATAGCACTGTGTCTGCAGGTGATGCCTGCATCAGTTAAGCCATTTTAGACCATGCTGCAGATAAAGCTGATACCCAGGATGGCAGAAAAAAAAAAAAAGACCGCAGGTGCTGAAGACACCGCTGAGACCTTGAGCCCACCTACCCTGAAGCCTGATCTACCTTTGAATCTCCTATTATAGGAGATAATAAATTTCCCTGTTGTTAAGCCAGTCTGAGTCCGTTTTTTTTCTGTTCTTTGTTTGCTAGAGTGTCCTGTGGAACCACAGGCTAATAGTAATACATATTACTATTAATAGCTAACATTTAAAAGCACCTGACATTTCACAATACGTTTTCACATTTATTATTTTATTTGATCTTCAAGCCAGCACCGTCAGATAGGTCTTCCTTTCATCCTCACTTTACGGATGAAGCAGCGAAGGCTCGAGAGGTTTGATGACTTGCCAGGCTGTGCAGGTGGCAAGTGAAGAGTTGGCTCTGCCCGTCCGAACTTGGGTCTGCTGGTTCCATGTTCTATGTTCTCGCCCTTCTCTGCTGGGCTACCATTGCTCCAGCATTTTGGGGGAAAGTCTCTCCTGGAATGCACTGTCATCAACTTAATAAATAACAAACAGCCCCCAAAGGGGCTTTCTGCTGTTCCAGAAGAATCCAGGCATGCTGGTTTAAACCACTAGAGTTTTTCTTCTCATAAGGCTTCAATAGATCTCATCAGAAATATGAGACTTTGGAGCTGTCCAGAAGGCAGACAAAGACTGAACCTTAACGTCTTGGGCAGTGACCTCCATTGACTTCTCCCAGTGGACAGATGGAGTTCAGTTCAGGGATCAATGCTAGATCGTTGAAGAAGAGGGCCAATTACTGCCCTTAGCAGTGACATTTGTGTTATCTCCCAGCACGGTTCCAGAGGGACTTGGTGCCAAGTTCAGGAAAGGGGAGCCATAAAATATGAAAGAAGGAGCCACATGAAAGACCTATGAACGAGCACTGGCTCAGAGAGAAGCAGGGGACACAGTGGAGCCAGGCTTGGGCAGGAGGGGAGGAGAGGGTCTTGGGGCAATAAGTGTCCAGATCAGGATTGGATAAAAGGTGGACCAGGACAGAGGCCTGCATGTGTTTGTGATCAGAGGGAGGCAGGGCAACAGAGCAGAGACCAAGGATAAGCTCAGGGAAAAGCCTAGAACCTAAACGTGGGTCTGAGGTCAGGAACTCCTCAGAGAGAGAGAGGCAGGCCCCACAGGAAGAGCGGAGCTCAGACCAGATGCAGTGGAATGAGATGGTCCAGACGATGGCCCTTTGACCACATTGCCACTTTGCTTTCTTCCTCTTCCTCTCATTCTTTTTTTTTTTTTTTTTAAATACAAATTGACTCTTTTCTTTTTTTTAACTTTATTTATTTATTTATTTATGGCTGCGCTGGGTCTTCGTTTCTGTGCGAGGGCTTTCTCCAGTTGCGGCAAGTGGGGGCCTCTCACTATCGCGGCCTCTCTTGTTGCGGAGCACAGGCTCCAGATGCGCAGGCTCAGCAATTGTGGCTCACGGGCCCAGTTGCTCCGCGGCACGTGGGATCCTCCCAGACCGGGGCTCGAACTCGTGTCCCCCGCATTGGCAGGCAGACTCTCAACCACTGCGCCACCAAGGAAGCCCCCCTCTCATTCTTACAGGAGCCATGCACAGATTCTGAAAGTTTTAGAACAAGGGGTATTAGAGTTGTCATTGAACCATTAGTCCTGGGGATGGGGTAGGGAGCTGAGGAAGGGGGTGATACGTTACTGTTGGAGTTGAGGACTGTTCAGGAAACAGAAGAGGAAACAGAAATAACATTCTCTTGTGGAGAGGCACCAGACCCCAAAATAAGGTGGAGTAGGGCCATCTGATCAAAAGCCACAGTTGAGATGGCAACTGCAGATGCCAAGAGGCTGGAGAGAAGGGAGACTGGCCCCTTTACCTTTAAAAGAAGACTTACATGGTCCCCAGGAGAAGACCACAACTCGGTACAGCACGGAACAGTAGGGAACAGAAGGGAAGGTTCTGAGAAGCTGTGAGAGCTGAGAGGAAAGATCAGTAATCCTTTATGGCTACCTATGCCCTTCCACTCGGTGCTGATGTGCCCTGCGAACTTAAGGGTACATGCATGCTTGCCATGGAGTCCAATCTCCATTCTTTGAGCATTCTTTGAGACTCGCAAAGAGTCTAAAGTCTGCTAGAGGCAATCACAGTGAATAAAGTGGGTGACCATGGTGGGTAATATCACACTTTGGTCAATAACCACTTTTTTGGGTAACAGTTGCCATTTCCAACAATAAAAACTCTGAGGTTCAGAAAGAGTAAATTTTTGTCCAAGATCACACAAGTCTGCTCTTAGAGTTGGTGTGGTTGAGTGGCAAGCCCAGCCTTCAAGTTCAGACAATGGTTCTGTCATTTTCTATATCTATCAATCAAATAATGATACAAATACCCAGCGCACAGCATTGTTCTAAGGCTGTAACAAGATGGCGCATGGAAAGGTCTTGTCCAACATCGCCACATTGAAGGCACTACAGAAACACTGGTACTTCTTCTTCCTCTTCCTAAAAGACTGGCCCAAGCGAGGGGTCAGATTTGACTCCTTTTGTGTAGCACAAACGCTCTCGAATGCTTCAGAATTTCTACATTACAAGTCTGGTTGAGTGTTTGACCTTCTGGAATTAATTCTGTGTGAATAATGTTATTGATGTCAATAAAATAAATCAACATCACCTTTACTTTTGGTCTTGGCTCACACTTTCTATGGTCTGAGTGATCCTGAAATTCTCCATGGCGTGCATGGGCTCTTAGCTTCCAGCTCACAGTAGAAATGGCAGCAACAGCGAACACTAACAAGGCACCTACTCTATGGCAGGTACTAAACTATTATTTGCATCAAATCTTATGTAACCCTCCCAGCAGGCCTATGAAGTAAGAATACTAATCCCCGTTTTCTAGAGGAGGAAACCAAGGCTCAAGAGGGAGATTAATTTATCCATGGTTACCTGGCTGGTTGTGGAAGAAACCAGAGTTAATCCTAGCTCCCTCTGATGCTAATGTTGATACTCTTCTTCAATAGCACACAGCATCCCAAGTGAACATTTTATCTCAACATGTATTGTTTCATCTGTCTTCTTTTAAAAAAAAAAAAAAGAAAAGCAGAAATAAATGCCAAGACTTTGTTTCTTTTCATTCTTCCAGCTACATAGTAGAATAAAAACTTTGCTCCAGTTCAGATTTCCTTCTAGAAAGAATCTGTCCCTTTATCTAATTTTAACTCTTCAGCCATCCTTCTTTCTGAATGTGTGAAATCTCTGACCTTTTCAATATTTCCAACGGGCCATCGGACAGCTGCTCCATGCATCACTGTAGACAGCTTGACTTTGGTCTCCAAAATGTGGGTGCCTTCGCACAAACTGACTCTGGCATGATTCCATCTGCCTATGCCACTCTTAACTTGCCAAGGGTCTCACCTGCAGATTTATTTGCCCTCATCCAAAATGGGACTTGAAACTTTTGCTCAAACATCAGCCATGTACTTTCATGTCAACACAGGACAACACACACTTCTGGTCACCTAAGCTACTTCTTCAAAGGCAGAGTAATCTACTGTATTTCAGTGAGGATCCTCATCTTCCCCAAACCACTCAAAAATTTCATCTCAGCATTCTAGAGTCACGGCACTGAGTGATACCCAGATCGCTTCATATAATAATGACTCTACTCTCTATCAAAGTACAAGCTAAACAGGGAGATCAGCTCGGTGCTTTGTGACCACCGAGAGGGGTGGGATAAGGAGGGTGGGAGGAAGACGCAAGAGGGAGGAGATATGGGGATATATGTATATGTATAGCTGATTCACTTTGTTATACAGCAGAAACTAACACACCATTGTAAAGCAATTGTACTCCAATAAAGATGTTAAAAAAAAAAATACAAGCTAAAAGTCACCCTTTAACTCAGTAATACCACTTCTAATAATCTACCCTGAGGAAATAATTGAAATACAGACAAAGATTTATGTGATGTTCACTGCACATTTTATAGAACAACCAAAAACCGGGAACCATCTCAATGTCAACAATAAAAAAAATGGTTAAATAAATTACAGTGCATAACTACAATGGAATAATAGGAAGATTTAAAGATCATATTTTCTAAGAATATGTAAGGACACGGGAAAATGTACACAATATAGAATTAGGTTTTCTTAAAAGAAAGAAAAGAAAGCCACTTTCAAATATGTAAGTGAAGAGGGAGTTAGCTTATTCTCAGTGGCTCTTTGGGGAGAGGCAGAAGTAACACCAATAAGAGAAAGCTACCTAGAAACATTTTTGGAAGCAACTACAATTTTTCTAATGGTTATAGTTGTCCAAAGTTGTAAAAGATTTCCTGGATAAGTAATGATCTCCCCCATACAGAAGGAATTCAAACCATGGCTGGGCAACCACTAGAAAGGGACATCGAAAAGCAGACTTGGACACTGAATGTGGCATTGACCCAGATAATTCTCAAGGGTCCTTCTTCCTCTGATATCATAAGACTGTGTTAGAGCTTTTGTATTCTAACCATGTATCTGAGCATGGTCAGTGTTGAAGAAGACTAAACAGAGAAGGCATGGAGAATCAAGGCATGAGCAGGTCAAGTAGAAAGTCTGATCAGCCATAAAGTTTCCCAAGTGACAGCAGATGGGTCCAGCTTAGAGCCTTCCCTGGACCATATTTTATGAAAGCGTTGATGCCCCTCACTCAGACCATGTGGGTCAGTCTTTGGTCCTTCCAAAGAAATTCTTTTCTCTTCCTCAGTGGCCTGGTTTGTATGAGACAGTCCTTCCATCCTTGTCCACTTGGAACCTATATTCACGTTTTCAGCATGGAGAGCTATGGTCCTCATTGAAGAGACTTGCAATACAGAGGTGGAAGGACAGAGCAGTCTGGGATGACTACTGTCCTTTGTAAAAATAGCTTCACCGTGGTATAGCTCACTCCTTCACCAGCTGTACATCAGGCTTATTGTGCGTATGTGTAGTTTATACGGGGACTTTGGAAAATCCTGCGTTATGAGGCAACCTCCAGTTGATGACAGGCCACTGTGAAAGGAAGGAAAAGTTACCTTGGAAATGCTAAAGAGAGGAGATTTGTGTAAGACAAAGAGGATCTTGAAGAGCTGAGCTTTCGAAAGGTCTAAGGAGCACTTAGCACCCAGACCTTGATTTTTAATACCACTCTGCAGTAAAAGGAATTAAGGCTCCTTGGAGAAATGGCTGATTCTAGGGCTGGAGCTGGAAACACGCAAGATGAGCCCAGAGCATCTTATAGTACCAGAAAATAAGGAAAAGCTCAAAAAATAAAAGGATAGGGCTTCCCGGGTGGCGCAGTGGTTGAGAATCTGCCTGCCATTGCAGGGGACACGGGTTCGAGCCCTGGTCTGGGAAGATCCCACACGCCGCAGAGCAACTAGGCCCGTGAGCCACAACTACTGAGCCTGCGCGTCTGGAGCCTGTGCTCCGCGACAAGAGAGGCCGCGATAGTGAGAGGCCCGCGCACCGCGATGAAGAGCGGCCCCCGCTTGCCACAACTAGAGAAAGCCCTCGCACAGAAACGAAGACCCAACACAGCCATAAATAAATAAATAAATAAATACTTTTTAAAAAATAACTAAAAATAAGAGGATAAGCAGATCAAAGGGATACAGGAGCCAACCCAAATGAACTCCCATTGGCCAAAACTGAAAAAAAAATTGAGCAACCGAGTAAATAGTGTAGCATGTTATTATAATCCAAAATATAAAATAAATATCCATGAGTCCATACTGATATAAATAAAGGATTGAATAAATAAATAAATGGGGAAGGAGAGACAAATCTCCTGGGCAAACGAATTCCAAATAATTTATGTAGATACTTCGCCCTCAGTGAGGGGGTGAGCAGAACTCCTCCCTCCTTAAGTGTGTGTTGCAAAGAGTGTAGTGTGGGAAAAAAAAAAAGGAACTTTACAGTGAAGAAACCTGGCAAACAAGACCTCAGCCAGGTGATTAAGGTCAATATCAACAGTGATAAGTCACAGTGATAGTATGTACCCTTGATATAACATGATGAGAAGCGTCCTTTACCTCTGTAGTCTTCCTCCTAAGCCCCATAATCGCAGTCTAACCATGAGGAAAACATCAGAAAATTCCTAATTGAGACACATTCTACAAAAGACCTGGCCAGTGCTCCTCGAAACTATCCAAGTCATCAAAACTAAGGAAAGTCTGAGAAACCTGTTACAGCCAAGAAGAGCCTAAGGAGACATGACAACTAAATGTCATGTGGTCCTGGGTGGGATCCTGGAACAGAAAAAAGACATGGGTGAAAAATAAGGAAATCTGAATAAAATACCAACTTTAGTTAATCATAAGGCTTCCACTGGTTTGTTACTTATGACAAACGTATCACCCTAATGTAAGATATTAACAATAGGGGAAATTGGGATGGGGTATATGGGAACTCTCTGAATTCTCTTCCAATTTTTCTGTAAACCTAAAACTATTCTACAATAAAAACTATCTAAAAAAAGAAGTCTAAAGAAGAAACAGGAGAGGATTTGACCTGTGGGAGCACTTTGTGGAAATTGACTGAGGCCAGATGCTCAGAGAAAAACAAATTGGATGGATTTCTAACATTGGCAGACCAAGAAGAACAAAGCAATAGGCAAGGAGAAGCGGGGCGCTTTGGGGAGAGCTAGTTTCATCCTGAGCCTGGGGTTTTGCCTGGTCCCTGCCGG
Source organism: Eschrichtius robustus (assembly GCF_028021215.1). Taxonomy (NCBI): domain Eukaryota; kingdom Metazoa; phylum Chordata; class Mammalia; order Artiodactyla; family Eschrichtiidae; genus Eschrichtius; species Eschrichtius robustus. Next base: position 17,483,400 of record NC_090834.1, on the reverse strand, counting down.
AAATGCTCCAGCTTACTCTGTCCTCCAGATCTGAAAGAGATCGTCTGCCTGGTTGTGAGGAAAGCTGGCGTGAAGATCAGAGGCTCTGTGTTAAGCAAGACATAGCCACACTCTGAAACTCTGTCGCACACCAGCCATTTGAAAACCTGTGTTATGTTCTATAGTCTGAACTCCAGGACTCACTCACGTGGAACGAAGTCGTTCTTTCATTTTTAACAAATAGCAAGCAAGTCGATGGCTCAGGCACCTTCCAGCAGAGAAGACGGTGGTATAGACCTGGAGCGGGAGCAAGGTCCACAAGGCGTCATTTGGAGTGGCACAGGGCATATCTGCGTTTCAGTCGCCAACTCACGTTTCCTGGAAGCAGAAAAACCAGAAGCCAAAGAGGATGGATGGGAGTCCCTGGCTTCTGCCATCCTGGAACTCGGGTGACACTGAGGCCGGGAGAGATTCGAGGAAAAGGGGATCCAGTAATGAATGAAACGCTGGGAAGCTGAACACATCCCTTGCTCAGAAATCAAAAAGTGAAATTGTAAAAGGGCAGAACTTAGTTTCCTGTGACCTTAGATGCGTGTGTGCTTAGCCCCTGACTCCGGGGGCTTCCTGCTAGCCGTGGGGTCAGCCCCGCCTCCCCATCTGTAATCTACCAGTCCTGGGGATTACTTCCCCCCCAGAATGCCCTCCTCACGGAGGCTGCTCTGGGGCTGGCTGGCTCTTTGGACCCAGAGGGTACCTTCAAGCAGCACCTCCTTATTTCCCCCACTTGCTCACATCCCAAGGAAAAGTAGTAGAGAAAAAGTTTGGGGGGTGTTATGATTAAAAAATTGGCTAGGCGATGTTTTATGCATGCATCTGTTATGCTAAAATAACCATCCTTTCTAACCAGGCCCACCTGCTGTCTTTTTCAATTTTAAGTATTTCTAAGTAGCAATCAAATCAGTATAATTTGTTCTTTATCTCGGCAAAACCATTGTGAAAGAAAAATGTGACCATTATGTTACATCAGGGAAAAATACAAGCCCTTTATTTGCAGCCTTCTCTATATTCTATCAGATCTCACAGTTGTCATTATGCCAGTTGTATTTAATGTTGTTCAAATGAACAGAGCTTTCTTTAATCACTACAGCCTTCTTTCCCCTAAATGCTTTTTTCCAAGGTTACGGTTTTCAGAGATAAATACATAAATACCAATGTTATGAATACGTTAAGGGTATCCAAGAGACAGCTTTCAGGATTTGTAGCAAGAACCTGCTGTCATTGGAGTTACACAATAGCTGGCTGATGTTTTGAGTATGAAGTTACTGGGTATTAGAAGTCCTGATACCCTCACAGAGGCGGAAGGCTATTTTGAGCCGATCACAATAGACCACTCAGCAAATGCTGACTTTATAAATCTGGTATCAGGATCCTCACTGCTAATAACCGAAGCCACCAAGTCCAGAGCTATGAACATCCACCCTTCAGATCTGGGTCGGGGTGCTCTGTCCTGCAAGCTTCTGGACCACACCTGCAGGCCGGCATGAGGATTGAGGTCAGACTTTTAGACCATCTACTTCGATATACTTTCTTGGCAAATTAGCAACTGGAAGCGTAAAGAGGTTAATGACTTGCCCAAATGCGTATGTCCAGTTAGAAGCAGAACTGGGATTTGAACCCAAGTCGGTTCAAAGTGTATTTTTGCTTAACTGTCATCTCAGGCACTCTGACTTTTTAGCAGACATTACGTGGGATGATTCCGAGGTTATATGAATCCTACATTTATTCATTCAGTCATTGTGTTAGCAAATATTTACTCTTTGCTGAGATGCTGAGGACAATAATTATCATTATCAATAGCTAATATTCTTGAGTGCCTGACAACCTTTCTAAGTACTTAATGTACATGAAATCATTTCTCCCTGACGGTAACCCTCAGGGGTAAATACTGCTCTGCTCTCCATTTTACAGATGAGGGAGGGAGGGTACCACAAAGTTAAGTCACTTGCCCAAGGTCACACATTGAGGAAACCATGTCACTGACAGCCTGGGTCCAGAGTCAGCCCTCTGACTCACTACAGAGGAACCATGTGCCCATATCATTGCAAGGGCTGAATAAATGTTTGTTGAATAAAGCATTGTATCTTGCCCCAGAGAAGCTTACAATACAGAAAGGAAACATTTATGTAAACAAATAATGGAGATGCAGATATGATACGTGTCAGAAGAAAAACATAAACAAGTACAAATGGGCGAATAGACATGCTGAGAACGGAGTGGTGAGATCCAACCAGGAGACTGGGGGGTGGAGCATAGCACAGGGAAAGAGTGGAGGTGGGGACACAGTGGGTGGAGCCAGGAGATCCAGGTCTCCTCTTGCACTGTCTGTCATCAGGACAAATGACAAGGTGTCTCTGCACCTTCCCATGTCTAGCACGAGAATAATGGCTGTACTTTTAAACTCAAGGGGTTGTGTCCAGATTTATAGGAGAGAGTATAAGCAAAAGTGATGTATAACTTATTGATTTTATGTATAACTAGTGGATTGTGAGCTCCTTGAGGGCACAAGAAACATCTTATTCATTAATTGTATGATCTTTGCTCAGCAGAGTGTCTGACATGCAACAGGCATTGTTGAATCATAGAAAGAAGGGAAGGGGAGGAAGGAAGGAAGGGAGGGAGGGAGGGAGGGAAGGAGGGAGGAAGGGAGGGAGGGAGGGAGGAAGGAAGAAGGGAAGGATAGGAAGACGGGCTCTCCAGAGAAACAAAGCCAATAGCATCATACATACATGTATACATATAGTAAGGGATTCATTTTAAGTTTTTGTTTAAGCAATTGAAGCAGCTGGCAATTTCAAAATCCATACGGTAGACTGGCAGACTGGAAGCTCAGGCAGTAGTTAATGCAGAATTTCCTCCTTTTGGAGAAACCTCAGTTTTTGTTTGTAATGCCTTCTACTGACTGGATAAGGCCCACCCACATTATCAAAGGTCATCTCTTCCCCTTAAAGCCAACTGATTGCAGATGTTGACCCCCATCGACAAAATACCTTCACAGCAACACTTAGATTAGCATTTGATTAAATCACTGGGTACTGTAGCCCCGCCAAGTGGACGCAAAAAACTATCATGGATGCTGTTCCAGGAGGAGAAATGGGTAGAGCGAGGCACAGAGGTAAAGAACAAATCCCAAAGTTAAAAATTAATCTTTATCTTGGGATTTGGCCAGGGGTCTGGGTGCGATGGTGGGCTGCCAACTAGAGGGCACCACGGGCAGCTGGAGACAACTGAAGGAATGCGGGTATTTAGGGTTATTTGCTCTTCCGGGGGCTGGAGTTGAGGAGCTTGTTAAAAACGCAGCTGGGGACCCCGTTCCAAAACCGCTTAACCTGAATCGCCAAGGTGGGCCCAGCAATAGGAACTGTATAGCTCCCAGGTGATTCTGATGTAAACAACGAACACCGTCGTGTAAGTCAGAAGGTGGGGAACTTTGGATTTCTTGTAAGAGGATGGATGGAGGAGTCTCAAAGACCTGGGTTCAAATTTTGCACCTACCACTCATTAGCTATGTGCCCTTTGGGAAGTTACCTTCCCTAGGCCTCAGTTTCCCCATCTGTAAAACGGACCTCTTCCTAATACCTCTGGGGTTGTAAAAGTGAAATAACACATGTAAGAATAAGACATGGGGCGAGACACCCCACAGGCATTTGTGGGACTGAAATTAGTCATCTGGGGACAGTCAGTACCTGGCGCTGCAGACGCCCCACAAAGTTCGCTACTGAAAGGCTCCGGGATGAGGAGTGTTGGGAGGCCATCCGCCCTGACCCAGAACCACAGCCTGTCCACTGTCTGTGCAGAGCACATTAGTAACAGCAGGGGATTTGGAGCCCATGCCTGGGTTCCTTTGCGTCACTACTGGGACAATGGTGCCACCTGCACTTGGGAAGTGCCAGCCCTGCCTCTCAGCTCAGGAAATGCTACAGATTTCAAACACAGCCTCTGAGCTTCTTGCAGGTGGCCCCTTCCAAGGTTCAAGATTGGGCATGGTTGTTGTGCTTTGCCGCTGCTGTTTTCATTGTTTCTGTCACACCCAAAATTTCCCTAACAAGCTTCCTCATCCACACACGTTGCAGTAATATCCTTGCGAACTGTGAGTTTTCCCATGGCCACCAAGGCCTTGGACAACTAAAACAAGACTTGAATCTAGATGACCCCCTGCCCCAAATTACTCTGGGATTCTAAATAATCCTTTTAATATATTCATCAGGTGTCCAATGTCCTAGAAAGCAGCAAAGTGGAGAGGAAAAGTTTAAGCTTTGAGAGACAAAACGTTTAGCCTGTCCTTACTGTTTCCCAGCTCTATGACCTCAGGAAAACTGCTTCATCTCTCTGAGCCTCAGTTTTGTCATCTGTAAAATGGGGATGATATTATCCAAGTTAACAGGTTGCAGGGGTCAAACGGGATAACCTGGCATGTGGTGGTGCTGGGGTTCCCCTCTCTTCTGCTGTTCTCCCCTCTCTGTGAACTGCCCTGCATCTCCTCCCATACTCCCATCGACACACAGTTTGTTTAGTGGCTATCACCTAGAAGTTAGGATAAAACTCATTTAAGCATGATACATTTACTATGTAAATGAGATACAGCCTTGAAGACCAAAATGCCTTGGAGTTTACACACCCCCAAATCAGCCCAACTCCAGCTGGGTCACCTTGGACAAGTCATTTGACTTCTCTGAACCTCAGATTCTTCTCCTATAAAATAGAGGTTGTCTGGGGAGAAGAAATAGGACAATCATGCATGTGAAATGGCAGCACAACTACAGATGTTCGTTCACTGCACCGAGTGACTCTCTAGTTGTTGGAATGTGTGCGTCAAAGGGAACTTCCAAAAGCTCCCAGCCTTTCCTGCCCCCTCTGTCCCCAACAAAATGCACTTTCCAAAGGTTGGCCTGGCTGTAGGACTTCTCAAAGTGTCCCCTACACTAAAAGAAATTCTGCAAAACCCAAAACCAACCACTGTGAACCAGAAACCCTTAATTCGTTTATGAATTCAGCTTGACCACAGCTATTTCCATTCACCCCACATACATTCATATACCTTTGATTCTCAATTTTCTCAAGACAGAAGAGGCTGTCAAGCTAACAAGTGGGTGTAGGTTTTATTCTGGAATCCATCTTCCTGGTCAGGATATGCTCAGCTCAGAATCTTCTACTCTTTCTCTTCAGGACTGTGCAGTGTTTAGCGAGGGGCACTAGGTCATCAAAGAGACAGATAGGCTATTTTGTTTCCAGCCCTACTTGCTAAGGTGCGAAATTGATTATACTCTGTTTTACAAAGATGTGTGGCTTCCCAGGTGAAGACAAAAGGGGTTTTCTCAGTAGCACTCAGTTAATCAGAGAATTGAATTCACTGCCACAGATGTTGCCACAAACGTTGTGTAATTGAGATGTTAGACTGAGCCACTAAACGTTGTCTGGGGTTGAAAGGGGGGAGAGTAATGGGATTCATTTAATTAGATGATTCTTGGACTAGGGTGAGATAGGGAAGTCTGATAATAGTTAAGAAGAAGACCCATCTTCACTGAGCTCCTACCATGTACCAGGTACCATGCAAAGCCCTTCAGGGATGATCACATTTACTTCTGGCAACAAGTCAATTTAATATGATTCCCATTCTAAAGATAAAGAAACTGAGGCTCAGAAAGGTGACGTGATTTGCTAAGGTCACAGATACGGTAGACACCAAATTTCCATATTTTATCCACATGATGGAAATATCACAGCAAAATAGCACAGTTAATTCTCCTAATATTGAATACTTGAATTTTATGACAATGAGAGATTGAATTGCAATTCTTCCGAGGTTTATTCTCAGAGGCTGTTCCAGCTGAAAGAAAACCACTTCCAGGACTGAGGGTCCTTTGTCCTAGTCCCTAAGAGGATACTTTAGATCTGGTGGATTAAAGGGAAGGGGAGCAGAGGAAATCCAGCTCAGGAGTATGGAGGACAGGAGGGCAGTCAAGTTTAAGAAGGAAGGAGGAGACCCTCTCCCCCTCTTCTTCCCCACCCTGCTTAATACCCCTCTTCCTGCTCCAGCTTTTCCTAAAATCCTCTGTCACTCCCTGATTCTAAGAAAACTCCTTCAGGAACCTCTGGCAGCGGATGGAGATCCAAACTGGCTCTGGAGAAAATACAAATCATTAATAACCATAAGCAGGAATGCCCACTGGTAATACTAGGAAATGGGACTAAAAATGAAAATAAGATGCTTTGGAAGGTTTTAAAGGGAGGAAGGATATAGTCAAAATGCTCTCTAAATAATACTTCTTTGATTAGGAGTTTTAATGCAGCAAATCCCTCCCAGGATGTCTCAGGATGTGAATAATTCCGATTTCATATTTTTCAAACTTTTGAAATAACAGTATTCAGTATTTATTAGAATGCAATAATAATCGCCTTTAAATTTTATTTATAGTATATAAACATTTTACTAGTATATAATAGTATAGGATTATATAAATTATAATAGTTAAATCCTATGATTTTACTATTATAAAAATAACAGTATTTTGCACCAACAAAAATACCAGTACTTTTGTACTTAAAAATAGTATAGTACCCATAATGCTGGAATACCCCAAACCAGGATTGCCGTCATGAATTATGTTCTTTTTCTGTATTACCTCCAGTGAGGCTGGCAATGTTGTTACAGCTTCTGGAGAAGCACTTTGCACATTAGTTCATTTGCTCCTCCCATCAAGGGTATGAAGCAGGAGTGAGTTTGATACACATGCTGCAGATAAGAAAGCAAAGTCTCAGTGTCACAGTTTGCAGATGTCTGAGCCAAGACTTGAACCCAGCTTGGAGAATTCCAGACCCCAAGCTTTGACCCTATTTCCTCTGGTGTCTTCGATCCATGCTTTTTTTCCGACAGTGAGTGAGCCTCTGTTTGAGACTTCCATGCCCTGACTCTTGTTACCCAACCTGCTCTGTTCCCTGTCAAAGAGCTTTTCCAGGCGGAAAAAGAAAGCAAAGAGAACCTGGGGCAGCCAGGCCCGCCGTTTGTAGACATTCCTGGGCCCTGGCTGGCATCTGAAACCTCCAAGTCGCTTCCAGCCAAGGCAGGGTTCTGCTGCCGCCAGGATAGGAAGGTTACAGTTATTTTCCTATGGAACAGTAGGGTGATGGATAACGTGCATAAATACTTTCTCACGCTGGGAGACCTCTTGACAAGCACTGGGAACGGGAGATGCAGACACACTGGGCAGGAGAATATTCTGCTCTCTTTTGGCCCCGGTTCCCAGATGCACCCATGATAAGACTGCACACGTAGAGACAGACAGTCACCGCATTAGCGACCCCTTAGGCAGAATCGGGCAGAGGCAGGGGGCAGCAGTAGGTCAGCCCCCAGGGATTCTGCCCAGGACCCAGAAGTGGCTGGGATGAAGGTGAAAAGTCCGGAGGAGGAAGACGAAGGCCGGACCAGGGACAGTGCGATCATGGAAGCAGCGCCCAGCAGAGCTTAAAACAGGGCTGGCTCCACAGTGGCTTCCCAGGGACCCGTGCTCTGAAGGGAGTCCCATGCCTGGGCTTTCATGCTCTGTAGCTGTCATTTTGAAATTCTTAATAGTTTTATCTTTGAATCTGGGTTTTATAAGAAAGTCCAACTTGACCACGGAGCACGTGCTGGGGCTTGGAGCATCAACTGGCGTGTGGTCCCAACTCTCCCACCTCCCACCTACCCAGGACTGGTTCTCAGCAGCCAAGTCCCCTGAGGATGCAGGTGTGGGAGTGTCCAGACAGCCTGCCCCACATGCCAAGTCACAGGCCCGGGCCCCAGATGCCTATGAAGGTCTGTATTTGCCCACAGGTATCACCTGCCCGAATGAGCACATACTCAACAGCAAATAAAAACACCATGAGCCAGCCGCCCAGAGCAAGGAAAAAGCTTTTGAACAAGAAGCCCCACATTTTTCATTTTTCACTCATCCCTGGAAATTATGTCACTGACCTTGTTTCAGGGGGAAACTGAGACAGAGATGTAACACCATCCCACTAGCCCCTTGCAGCAGAAGTGGCACATAGTGGGGGATAAACCACTTTATTCTACACACCCCCATGGACTCTGGCCACACCCCTTCACCCCAGGCTTCTTGTCTCTAATTCTATTTCTCCTCTCTTCCTCTATCAAAGCTAGATCTTAGCTGACCCTACACTGAAAAAAGATGTAGTTAGGCATACTATAAAGATACAAAAAGACACTAAAGATGTTGATAATGACTTCACATCTTTACCCCTCCCAGGGAAACTAGAGCATTTTTGTTGTAAACAGTGCCTTAACTCAAAGAAGTGAGTTACTACTAGCAGGACTTCAAGACCTTTAGAAAGTCAGGATAATAACAATGATAATAAATAGCCATGGTTTATTGAATGCCTATATTGCCAGACATGGATAAAAAGACATTATCTCTAATCCTTACATCAACTCTGGAAGGAAGATAATATTACCTCTATTTTACAGAGGAAGAAACTGAGGTTCAGAGAGGTACCTTGCCCAGAGTCATGCAACCAGTAAGTAATAAAATGGGATTTGAACTCGCTTTTTTTCTGACCCTGACAGTACTTTTGGTAGCATAATAGTATCCTACTACCCCTACGCATAAGGATGATACTGGGTTTAAGGAGGCCAAGAGACACTTGATTAAAAGAAATGGCTCTTCCGGCTTCCAAGCCCAGGCCCAGAGGGCTGCTGAGATGGTAGAGTGCTGTCCAGGACCATTCAACCTGGCTCAGGAAGTGAGGGCAGCCTTGGCGTTGGAAATCTCAGCTGGCATCTACTCATCAAGGGAGATGTGACTGACAGGCAGCCCAAGCCATCTACATGGCTTCTACTTAAAGTCGTTTGTAGCTCAGATCACTGAGAATTCATTCATGAACTAACTTTTTTGAAGGCCCTTTGTGCTAGGCACCGGTGGCTCAGAATAAATGAGACCGACCTAGCCCCAGGCCACATGGATTTTACGGACCTGGTAGAGCTGTCTCTTCAAAAGACCACAAGCCAGATTAAGAGGTACATTTCACAAGTCAACCTAATACTCAGGACCAATCCACACACACATACTAAAACCAGTTTCACAGACCTTTACTAATCCTTACTACATATGATACTATATTGTGTCCTATTAGATTCTGTTTCAGTGTTTAAAATACTAATCATGAACAATTGGATTGACTTTAACTGATGGATCACCAGAAAAACTTCTCGTAGGAGATACAGTCAAGTAAGTAGTAACGTGCTAAGAAGTTCCAGGTTTATGGAAGCACATGGGATGAGAAGCCCCTCACCCAGTCGGAAGGATCAGGGAGGGCTTCTTGGAAGAAATGACCTCTAAGCTGAGTTGTGAGGAGCCAGATCATGCAGAGATTTTTAGTTCTGTAAAGGAATTTGGACTTAATCCCATGAGCCATGGAGAACCACTGGAGACTATTAAACAGGCATGGTAATCATTGGAACTATTGACAGTTCTCCTTTTAGGCTCAGGTTAGCAATGCATTTTCCTCTCCCTTTTGAAGTTAGATGTAGCCACATGAACTTGTTTGGTCCTGTGAAATATGAGCCCAAGTGATGCATGTTACTTTCTGTGGAAGCTTTAAAAGCCAAGGAAAAATTTGCATGTCTATTTCCCCCAGGCTTGGTGACCCTCAAGATGGAACTCAGTAATCCTAACTGAAATAGAGCAGAAAGTGACCTGATTTACTGAAGTTCATGCTGAGTGCTAAGAAAAAAAGCAGAGAAGGGGGATATAAAAGTGTCTAGTGAAGACCCCACTGCAAAGGTAATTTTGAGTAAAGACTTGAAGAAGGAGTTGGCCATGCAGATATCTGGAAGGAGAACATACCAACCAGAAGTAACAGCAAGTGCAAAAGTCCTGAGACAGTGTGTGCCTGGCGTATCTGACAAAGAACAAAGGAGCCAGTTTGGCTGGAATGAACCAAAGGGAGTAGAGTAGGCAGTGTTTGCCAGACCCCCTGACTACATAGTATTTTCTCCAGGAGCCACAACTTCTGGGACTGTTGACCCATGGAAACTCTTTGAGAAACAAAGACCTAGGCTATCTCAGTTTAGAAAATGGACAATGATATGGCTGGGTCTTGAGGACATTATGCTAAGTGAAATAAGTCAGAGAAAGACACATACTGTATGAACTCACTTACATGTGAAATCTAAAAAGCCAAACTCATAGAAAAAGAGATCAGATTAGTGGCTGCCAGAGGGGGAGGGGGAATTGGATGAAGGTGTTCAAAAAGTATAAACTTCCAGTTATAAGATAAATAAGTACTGGGGATATAATGTATAACATGATGACTATAGTTAATGCTGTTTAATGGTATATTTGACAGTTGCTAAGAGAATAGGTCCTAAAGGTTCTCGTCACAAGGGGAAAAAATGTGTAACTCTGTGAGGTGATAGATGTCAACTAAACTTACTGTAATTATTTTGCAATATATGTATGCCAACTCATTACACTTTCCTCCTTAAACTTATATAGTGCTGTGTGTCAATTATATCTCAATAAAACTGGAAGGAATAAAGACATAATGAGTGGTTGAAGGGCTCATAGGAGCAGAACATTTCTCATCTTTCAGAGGGGTCCCCAGAGGCTTACCTGCTGGGCACCAGGACTCTTGGGTGACTTCTACAAAAGTGATATTACCTCCTATGGCCAACTCTCTCCTGAAGAGAAACTTGCTTTAAGCAAACAGGTTGTACTGAGTTGCTGGGATTTTAAATCTTTTCTTGCTAAAAATAAATCTATTGTGGAAAACCCCAAAAGATGAAGCGCATCTCTAACCTCAGGGGGTCGAGCGGCCCTCCCTCACGTGCATGGAACTGGGCTTCCAGCTCTTATCATTAGCAGTAATCTGAGGTCAGGAGGGGTTGCCTGACTGTTCCCAGCTACGGGGGGCTGCTTGCTGATTTCCTGGGGCCCTTGAGAGAAAAACACAAATTCTGCTTTAGAACAGTGCCTGTGTTTATTTATTGGTAATGATCCTTTTCTTAAGATTCTTGAACGCATGGTTGTCCCTATAGTCTTGAAACCTCCACCTTGACCCTGATCACTCATAATGTCTGCAGTCCTGAGGGTGCAGCAGATCAAGGCCATGCACCCCTCCCTCCCAGCCAGCACCAAAGGGAAAAACAAAGACAGCCGCACGTCTTCTCTAGGGTTTCCGGAAAATAAGGACAGGAAACTTCATCTCCCAGAGGCAATCTGCAGAGACAACTGGACCCAGACCACCTCTGCTCCTGCTGTCCTGGGCTCTGTGGGCACTCGCCACTCTGCACGTGCGCATAATAGTAAGATCTGCCATGTGTCTGTGCCAGGCTCTGTATGAAAGGTCTAGGTTATTTTGATCTTTCTTGGCTCCAAAGCTACACACTTATTCCCAGGGGGTCAACTGGTCACAGCAGGGACCTAGGGCAAGAATACAGGTGGATTTCCAGCACTGGAAAAAGAAGCTTAAGGCACATGTACCACCAAGCATTTAAGCCATTTTGTCCTCGTATATAACACCAATAGAGCAGCTGCTAGATGCTGACGACTAAATTATGAATAAGGCATAGTCTCTGCTCACTACTACAGATATAGAGATATAGATATATCATACAGAGTATATGTATCTATGTGTATATATATATATATGTATAGTATGAATGAATGAATGAATGCTAAAGTATGATTCATGCCATTTGATACATGCATAAATAGCTTGAGGAAGGAACAGTTAGAGGTAAGGGGATTTGCAGTGGAAGGAGAAAGTCAGAAAGAGCCAAGAAAATAACATTGGATTGGGCCTTAAAGGATGAGAAGGGGAGGGCATCTCAGAGGGAGGAGCAGCTTGTGCAAAGGCACAAAGATGTACAAGTCCTTGACCCATGTCACTGGATAGCATGAACCATTTCCCAATAGCCAATGTCAAAGTTCATGGGAATCAAGTAATTATCCCACGTGCATGAGCTCTAATCACCTCAAGAAGGGTAACCGCATCATTCTATCACTGTGTGCAAGACCCTTGTCATCACCACACAGTCACATATACATCTAAAACCAACCATGTTTAAGGCCCATGCCAAGTATGGAACCTACAAATACATATAACAATACTAAACAATAATAACAACGAAAGGAGTTATTGAACACCTAATATGTATAGGTACCGGCTGGTCTCTTTATGCTTATTCTCTAACTTATTCTCCCAATAAACCTACAGCACAGTTATTATTATTCTTGTTTTATAAATGGAGGAATTCATGGACACGGTCTCCACTGTAAGAGATTTAGAGATGAGTTGCAGAGGCAGGATGTGCTTAGAAAGATAAGCAGCCACTCGCAACTGATACCTAACATTTATTGAGCACCTACCACGTAGCCACTCACAACAATGACTAACGTTTATTGAACACTTACTATGTAATAGGCACAGCACCAAGGGCTTCGCCGCGTGCATTAGTTCATGAAGCTTTGCAATGCCCCTATAAGGTCAACACTATTATTATAGCCATTTCCCAGGGAAGAAAACCGAAGCACAGAGAGCTCAAGTAGCTTGCCCAACATTCCACAGCTAGTCCAAGACAAGAGCCCATGACTCATAAGCTCATAAGCATAACTCCGTAGTTCACTTGCCCCACCTCACCACGCTCCAGGTGCAGAGAGCAGGTACTAGGGAATTTACATGAGGAAATACACATTGCCGGCTTCACCGTTGCACATGGCTAAGCCGAGCCTTCCAGAAGGACAGGTTTTAGATGAAGAAAGAAGTTGGGGAGGCCAGGGGTAGGGCACTGACTGATCTTGCTCCGAATTGGCAGTCTCCAAGAGGCTGCTCAAGGTGGCATCCATGCTCTTCATGAATTTACCCCATCCAGGGTTTGATTGTCAGTCTTGCAGGCTGTAGCACTGGATTTTCTCAGCTCACCAAGAAAAGAGTCCTATTTCAGAGGTGATCTAATGCAAACGCTTAGCATATTAGAATCATATTGCCTTGAAACACAGTAGTTCTGTTTATTTGACTAGTACACCTTTTCCATATGCAGAAAGCCAGCTCATAATCAGAATAATAATAACAGCTCATATTTGTTGAGTTCTTGCCCTGTAGTGCATTCTTGAAGCATTATGTAAGTAACAAAACAAAAGGGAGTTAGATAAATTTAATATACAATGGCATCACACTAAGACGAACTGACGTGTCCATCTCCCCAACGTGGATGGCCTGGCCAGTGAGACAAAGATACTTGAAATATAATGGTGATGCCTGCCTCCATCCCCATAGTGGGGCTCTTGGCCCAAACTCTGTCCTCTTTGTATGGTCATTGCCTTGGTGACTGTCTTTTCTTTATGCATTAGGGCTGAGCAGTGTCACTTCTGATTAACACATGTTTCCTGTAGGTGTGTTAATACATTCAATCAGGTTACTGTCAAGTCTTACCTCCCAGGGAACTATTCTGTCTCCTGAAGGTGACTTTGCATATCTCTGCTCTGTACAGATCTTAAAGTTTAATTCCTGGCAGATAATCCTAGTTCCCTTATCTACAGATTCTTGGGGAGACCTCATTTCAGCCCCCACATACAGGCAACATCCAAGAAAAAGACACCAAACATATTAGGAAGCAATGAGTTTTACTGAGGCAGAAAAATTGTGCTGGGGAGTTAAATTTGGTGAGATGGGTTGGACCATGGAACACTGAATGCCAGAATCATCACTGCCAAAAATCACCACCAAAGTCCACCATTGTGTTGGATACCAAATGGAACAAAGCACAGATAAACGTATGTGTCTGTCTGTCTGCTCTCTCTCTCTCTCTCCCACTCTCTCTCTCAACACACACACACACACACACACACACACACACACACACAGAGTACCTGCCTTTCATGAGCTTCTATTTTAGAGCAGACATCACTGCCTTACCAACAGGATCATAAATTCATTCATTCATTTTTTTATTCATGTTTCATTCATTCATTCTGCACATATTTATCAAGTGCTTCCTCTGGGTAAAGGACTATTCTCAGAAAGGTAACTTCTGGTCTCACAGTGGCTCTCTCTCTCCTCCCCTGGTCTTAACACTGATGAAATAGATGCAGAAGAGGGAAGAGGAGGAAGTGCCTACCCCCTCGCCAGACCAAGCTCACCACCTCCGCTCCAAAAGAGGTGCTGAAGCAGGAAGAGTAAGAAAGACAAGGCCATATATCATTTCTGCTCCAAATCCAAAGCCTGGTTAGAAATGAGGGAAGTGGAACAGATGAAGTTGGAGTCTGATTTGGGATCTGAATTTTAAACTTGACTGGAGTGTGTCTTTTTCCAAAACCAAAGGTCACCATAAAACTAAAGGCTTTTTTCCAAGGTGTCAAGGGGAAGGAAAGAAACATAGTTGGAAACAGACACTGCAAAATAAGAAATTTAAACCAAGTCCATTAACATTTACATGATTTTTTAAATGGGTCCGATTCTTTGTGACCCCACTCCCCCCACTGTGATTTAATCCCCATCATCTCTCAGGGGGGATTCCTGCCAAAGCCTCCCTACAGATCCATCTTCATCCACTGTTGCCCTGATCCAATTCCCTTTCCAGGCAATAGTCAGCTTGATTTTTTAAAAACCTTCTGATCATGTTAACATCCCGCTTAAAATCCTCTATTGCATTCCCGTTGCTCTGGATAAAGACAAATCTCAACAGTAGAATCTTTTGGTTAAAAGGACAAACTCAGGAACCAGATGCACTGGATTTAATCATGACTCTGCCATTCACTAGTTGTTGGCTAGTAAATTGTTGGCACCATCTCTGTGCCTCCGTTTCCTCAGTAAAACGGGGATAATCATGGGACCATCACCTCACGGGATAGTTGTGAGGATCAAAGGAGTAGATATCTGTTAAGTTCTTCTTAGAAGAGTGCCTGGCTCACAGCAATCACTGTGAAGTGTGCCATGTTGATGGAAGTACTGCAGCTTAATTAACAAAAAGTAGAGTGAGCTGCCAGGTAAGACTGGAGAGGCAGACTCACTCCTGTATCCTCACGACCTGCCACGGAGCCTGGCATGTAGGAAGTGTTCAATAATTATTTGATGGATGGATGGGTGGATGGGTGGGTGGATGGACGGATGGATGGATGAGATAGAATCCTCCTCCTAAACAAAGGCTTCTGGCCCGAGGCCTTGAGTACTGCTTACACAGGTCCCCGATGCCATCTGTGCATCTCCCCTTCCTCAGCTCTAACGGCTGCATGGAAGGGGCTGCGGTAACTTAGCAACGAGGGCTTCTGTAGAGATGAAGCTGCAGACGATAAGATCAGGCGCCTGATCCCACCCCGTACTTGAGAACAGGGTATGTGCAAAACAGGAGCCTGCACCTCTGCCCCTGAGTCCCTTCAAGCCTTGACACTGCTTCTAGGAACAGTCCTGGCCCCAGTGATATGCTTGCGGAGGTGAAGGGACAGGATGCCCTATGGGATGCCCCGCCAGCCCAGGGGAACTGTGAGAGGATGGGAGGCCTTTGGTACCCCGGACTCAACAGGGAGAAAAAGCTGAAGGCAGGGGTAGTATGGAAGCATCCCCCCCCAAAACCCTATTTCAGCCATGATGTGAGGTCCGGGCTGGTGGGCAGAGGAGGAGCCAGGATCTTACACAAGCCACAGTTAAACAGACCAGATGATCTCAGGATGAAGGTGGCCGAGACTTGTTATGGCAGGGAAGGCAGAAACAGCATCAACAGACTGGAATGTGCCAAATAAGATGCCCGCACCCAGTAGGGCTAGCTCTGGGCTGGGAGTGAAGGGACAGGGATTCTGGCGATGATCGTCTGTGGCTGTGTCACCACTTTGATCCAGGAAGCGTTCTTTCCTTTGTAAAATAAGGGGATGGACAAGATCTAGGTCCCTCTAGAGCTACTGGCCATGAATCCATGCCAGTACCCGCTCCACGACCCCACCCCCCCCCCAAGATCACTCATTTGTATTCTTTTTTTTTTTTTAAAAAAAGCACCCCAAGTTCCTTTTTCCAGCTCCAACTTGATTTTACATGTAACTTGCTTGGAAGATACAAGCACTGGCATATCCAGCTCCCCATCCCCACTGCCCACTCCCCAACCTGCACCATCACCAGCCAATGCTGTTAACCAGAGTGGGAGATGTATTCAGAGTAGCTGCCCCAGAGCCAGGGTGAGAGTGAGAAGCTGTCGGGACCAGGAGGTGTCGAGGTGTCTGGAATCTACAGCACCTGAGAGGAGCCCTTTGAAATAAGCCCCTGAATCAGGGAAGGTCTGGGGGGGTGGATCAGATGCTAAAGAGACTCCTGGTGGGGTCTTTGCCATTGTGATGGAGCCGGGAATCAGGAGATGGGCCGCTGTCAAAGGGGAGGAAGTGGTCCTAGTGTGTCATACCCGACGCAGCTAATCATTAGTGAAAGCAGAGGTGGAGGGCTTGGTGCAGGGTCAGGAGGGGGGCAAGCTCGGGTGGCCTGCGGGTGATCGTGGGGAGCTCAGTTCAGCTCGGCTGCAGCACCAGAACCCAGCAGGCCTGCCTGCTCCCTTCCCACTGCTGAGAAGCCTGAGCCGGGAGGAGACCTTCCCAGGGAAGTGCCTGCCAAGAGGTGGTCACCCATAATGAGGCAATAAACAGGGTAATTACTGGGTAATTACTGGCCCTCCAAGTGTCTGGGAAACTGCAGGTGAGAGAACTTGGCCAACTCGAGGCCTCACGCGTCTCTCGTGAGCTGGAGGCCCAGCTGAAAATTAGACAATGTGGATGGGCGAGGGTGAGGCTGCTTTGTGAACACGCATTTCATCTTTTCTCGCCTCTTTTTTCCTTTCCCTCTCCTTCTGGCACAGGTTCAAGGCTGTCAGCAAGTGCCAGAGGCCTGGGTTTTGGCTGGGAGATCGAGGCTGCTGCAGATTTTCCTGGCATCTTTGAAGACCAGACTCAGCCCCAGCCTACCTGCTCCGTCCCACTCAACCTGCTCCGTCCCACAAAGCTGAGCTCCTGCACTCTCTGATGGGGGCAACTGCTTACAGGACTCCCACCCCAGAACCAAGACTGGGACAGGTCCAGCTGCGCCCCACCTGCCCGCAGAGGCTGATGCAATCATGTCGCTGCAGGCTAGCGACTTGGTGTCAAAGTGCAGCTTCTCATCCACCGACCGATGACTGGATAAAGAAGATGTGGCACATATATACAATGGAATATTACTCAGCCATAAAAAGGAACGAAACTGACTTATTTGTAGTGAGGTGGACGGACCTAGAGTCTGTCATACAGAGTGAAGTAAGTCAGAAAGAGAAAAACAAATACTGTATGCTAACACATATATATGGAACCTAAAAAAAAGAAAATGGTTCTGAAGAACCTAGGGGCAGGACAGGAATAAAGACACAGACATAGAGAATGGACTTGAGGACACGGGGAGGGGGAAGGGTAAGCTGGGACGAAGAGAGTGGCATGGACATATATACACTGCCAAATGTAAAATCGATAGTGGGAAGCAGCCGCATAGCACAGGGAGACCAGCTCGGTGCTTTGTGACCACCTAGAGGGGTGGGATAGGGAGGGTGGGAGGGAGACGCAAGAGGGAGGGGATATGGGGATATATGTATACGTATAGCTGATTCACTTTGTTATAAAGCAGAAACTAACACACCATTATAAAGCAATTATACTCCAATAAAGATGTTAAAAAAAAATGTGCAGCTTCTTTGCAAATGTCTTTTTCTCTCTTCTCTTTTGAAGTGTGAGGCCTAATCCCTTGTAGCTCCTTTACTGTAGTTAACCAAGTTGGACTAGTTAACCCAGAAAAAAATGGGAGTGATTAAACATGCAAAACGTCTGGAACCGTTGAAGCTATTGAATAAAATGGGTTTGTTTGTTCTGGCTGAGGGCAGGGTGGAGATTTGGGGGGGAATGTGAAAATGAACGAGATAATTTTTTTAGTGTCTTTTATAGATGGCATGTCACTTGTTAGTTTAGGAGCATTAAAAATGTATAACATAAAGCTGGTTCTGCTCATAAAGTGATCCTCTTTGGCATACTAAAATTTAAAGTGTAGTTTATTCAGGCAGTAATTACACTTTTACTAATTGAATTTATCTTTAAATATTTCAAAGTTTTTTAATAAATTGAGCTACAAGATACTAAGCCTCAAGGTATTTGTATTCAATGGTGTTTGAGAAATAGGCAAAACCTGGAGAACAGAAGAAATCACTAACATTAGAGTAAAATGAGAAAAAGTGTTTGTTTTCTGGCATTTTCTAGTGCCCAGAAGGACAAGAAACCAAACAATACACGACACAGTGCTTTACTTTATAAGGCTCCTTTATATACATTACCTTGTTTGATTTTCACAACGGGAGTCTAAGCAGACAAAGAAAGGGCTGTGTATTTTAAGATAAGGAAAATGGAACTCAGAGAAGCTGAGTGACTTGCCCAAGGTCACACAGGAATGGCAGAGCTTAGATTTGTCTTCTGACCCCAGAGCCTGGGCTCACTCACCGTTAGACAAGATTCCCGGATAAAATGTCCTCAACAGACAACTGGATTGACAAAACGTGGTATATACATACAATGAAATATCATACAGCCTTAAAATTCTAATACCTGCTATAACATGGATGAAACCTGAACGCACGATGCTCAGTGAAATAAGCCAGCAGAAAAGGACAAATATTGCAGGTGTCCAATTACATCAGCTATCTAGAATAGGCAAATTCATAGACACTGAAAGTAGAATGGTGGTTGCCGGGTGCTGGGGGGAGGGAGGAGTGGGGAGTTTTTGTTGAATGGGTGCAGGGTTTCAGTTTGGGGTGATAAAAATGTTCTGCAGATGGACAGTGGAGATGGTTGGCACATTGTAAATGTGCTTAATGCCACTGAACTATGCATTTTGAAATGGTTAAAATGGTAACTTAAAAGGATATGCCCTCTAATAATTAGTGACGTTGAGCATCTTTTCATGTGCCTCTTGGCCATCTGTATGTCTTCTTTGGAGAAATGTCTATTTAGGTCTCCTGCCCATTTTTTAATTGGGCTGTTTGTTTTTTTGATATTGAGTTCCATGAGCTGTTTGTATATTTTGGAGATTAATCCTTTGACCCTTGCTTCACTTGCAAATATTAACACATATATGTGGAATTTAGAAGAATGGTACAGATGAACCTACTTGTAGGGCAGGAAGAGAGACGTAGACGTAGAGAACGGACATGTGGACACAGTGGGGGAAGGGGAGGGTGGGAAGAATTGGGAGATTAGGTTTGACGTAAATACACTACCATGTGTAAAATAGTTAGCTAAGAGAACCTGCTGCATAGCACAGGGAGCTCAGCTCGGTGGTCTGTGATGACCTAGACGGGGGGGATTGGAGGCGAGGTATAGGTCTAAGAGGGCGGGGATATAGGTATGCACGTAGCTGATTCACTTCACTGTACAGCAGAAGCTAACACAACATTGTAAAGCAATTTTACTTCAATTAAGAAAAAAGAAAGGAATATGTCCTGAACATAATTTTTGCCCCCAAGGAAGCCACTTTATTTGCTCCGCTAGTCTTTTCAGCACTTTCTGCTGCTTCCAAATCCCCCATTCCTTCCCATTTACACACTTCTTGAGAACGAAAGCTTTGCCTTGGTTACCGTAAGATTCTCTTCCATTACAAACCAACCTAAACCAATTTGGTCCTTTTTGTAGACAGTTGAGGGCCATGCTCTCATTTGCAGGTGGTATGTTACAATAAAAACAAGTTTCAGGCTGGCTTCTCCCACGCAGACACAGATTTATTGGCAAGCTGGCCTCAAACAAACAGCCTAGCCAACAAACTCAGTGAAGCCCCAGCCTTCTGACCTTTGAGGCCATGTGAGAGTATCCTGAACAAAGGTGTGGCAAAATTCTAGGGATGGGTTAGGAGGCAGGCTTTCAAATTCTCTGATTTGTGGCTGTAAATAGAACTGGTTTTGGGACTTCCCTGGTGGTGCAGTGGTTAAGAATCCGCCTGCCAATGCAGGGGACACGGGCTCGAGCCCTGTTCCAGGAAGATCCCACATGCCGCGGAGCAACTAAGCCCCTGTGCCACAACTACCGAAGCCCGCGCTTAGAGCCTGTGCTCCGCAACGAGAAGCCACTGCAACGAGAAGCCCGCGCACCACAACGAAGAGTAGCCCCCGCTCGCTGCAACTGGAAAAAGCGCCCGCGCAGCAACGAAGACCCAACGCAGCTGAAAATAAATAAATAAAATAAATAAATAAATAGTACTGGTTTTAAATCTTAGGGCGCCGTTCCAAAGAGCACACGTTACCATTGGCCTTGGTAAATTTATAGACCTTTCCCACGCACGGTGGGGAGAGCTCCTGTATGATGCTTCTGGCCAGTTTGCACATGTCAGAGCCTACTTGTTTCTCCAAAGAGAACCATTTCTAACATCCATTATGCTAATGAGCAAAGCCTCTATTGTTGACAGGAGATAAAAATAGCTGAAAGTCTTGGAGTAGCTGCCCAGAGAGTGTGGTTTCTGCTGGGAGTCTTTCAAATGTTAACTAACCAGCCCTGAAGTCTGTATTCCTGATTAGGATTCTTCCCATGTTAACTAATTGCCCCCTAGAATGTGGATCAAAAGGATATCTCACAGTCAGGGTTTGCCAGATAAAATATATATAATATTTGGGACATACTTACACTAAGAAATTGTTTGGTATTTATCTGAAATTCACATTGAACTCTGCGTTCTGTATTTTTATTGGCTAAATTTGGCAACTCTGCTCATACTCGATACAGTGCCAAAAATGTTTTGAAATGAACTACAGACAGTGTAACATATACCTTTGGTAGGAAAAAAATGTTATAAGTTAATGTTTCCCTGATTTGATTGTGAACATTTCCAAGCCTGACTCTTCTCCTGCTGCAGAAGGCAGACAGTTCTGAGCAGGTGTAACAATTTGCTACTTGTTTTAAAATGCACAGAAATGAAGGAATCTTCCTGCCTCTCTCCGTGGTCCTTCCTTTCAATCCTCGATGCCTAGGAACACATCCATTGACATTGGGATCAAAATACAGCAAGAGCAGACCCACAAACAGAGAAAGAATTTCCTGAATCTCCTGGTGTGTGTGTGTGTGTGTGTGTGTGTGTGTGTGTAATGGTCTCACCCCTGGATGCAGAAATGTGTCTTTTACTCTTGCCTGTGAGAATGATACTGCACTGCTTGTTCCTGGTGGCCAAGAATTACAATGATCTGATATTCTAGGTAGTTTCCCATTAAAATCTTTCCCTTGCATCGAGGGATTTAGAATTCATTGGTGGAGGGTAGGGAAGCAGAGGAATAATAAAGACAGGATAATAGCACCTTATCTGAAAGATTGTAGTCATCATTCTAAAATAAAATGAATATAATTTTTGTCCCTGAAATGAATTTTATTTTCCAAAATGTTTCTAATTTTCATGTTTACCGTTGTTCAGGGGGAAAAATGCTCAGGGCAAAAATAAAACAACTTTGTCCCCCATTCCCATCCTTCAAGTATTTGAGGAAAGAAAAAAGGCAGGAAAGAAATTTTTTTTTTTTTTTCTAGTTGAGGAGTCAATGACTCCTCCTAAAGGCCCCAAAGCAGGTGAATTGTTTAAAAAAAAAAAAAAAAAAAGCAGTGCCCCTTCTGGCCCCTGTGTCTCCAGAGCTCCTGGGAAAGGTCACCCAGCAGGTCAGCCCCTCTTTGGGGGCCCAGGGAGCCTGGTCTCCCACCACCTCACTCCCCGCAGCTGCAGCTTAATAAAGCTTAATAAAAGGTGTGATTGCCATGGCAACCTCAGTAACACTTTCAAATAGATAGCCAATTATTATTCACTCATTTACTGTTTACTGTGGCGATGCCAATCACAATGAACACGGGGAGTGTATTAATGGAGATGTGAGCTGAGCTGGGACCCTGGGGACTGGCATTGTAACGCCTCATTCATTAGCATCGTGCGTTCAAGGTGGGTGGGCACACAGCCACTCCCTCTGGTCCCTCAGCACCCAGCACCATCCAAGCTCGCGCGCGCGCGCACACGCACACGCGCGCGCGCACACACACACACACACACACACACACAGAAATGGGCTTGGTCTAGAGGTCATTGCAAGACTCACTCCCCTGCAGGGAGACCCCCAGTGCACACCTAGATCCCAAGGCAAGCAGATGGACCCAGACCTCGGCTTGGCCCCAGTAGGTGTTTTCAGTCGTACTTTTATTATTTTTCACCCTTTCCTCTGAACCCTTTCCCCGTTTCAAATTTGATAAATACAGTGCCCCGTTTAACTCAGCCAAGCTCTCAGGGGAAAATAGCCCATCCCCCTTCCAGGAGGCCTTCACAGTTGGTGGTTCAGGACCAGGAGGGGAAACTACTGGCGGTTCTCCTTTTTTGAAAACTCTCCACTCTACTCCAGGGCCTGCTCTTTGCCATCCCCTTGCCACTCCACCCAGCCTGGCAAGAGATCACACACGTTCACCTCATCCTGGTGAAGAGAGGCCCAGGCAGCATGACTCAGTGAGATATTCATTTGTGCTTTACCCGGAAGGTCATTCCTCTCCCTCTTCAGAAGGCAGCAGGCATTTCCTAAAGCAGAAGATACAGGAAGACAACTTCCACCCTTGGATTGGTTTCTTGGATGGATTTTGCCAGGCCTTCCCAGAGAGGGAAGAAAGAGGGCTGGGTGTGTACAGGGGGAGTCGAGGAATTTCCAAGGCCAGGCAAGGGAGAGGGTCTTCGAGGGAAGGGCTCGTTGGTGTCGCCGAGAGCCTCGGCATGTGTCCCAGATCTGATATGAAAGCAACAGAATCACCTACCCTCCAGGTTCATGCAGGCCTGGAAATGGCTACATCAGTGGGGACCAGTGGGGACCAAGGGCGGAAGGACCTTCCCACAGCTTCCTCAGTGCCTGACCCTGGCCCAAGGGAAAGGATCGGGGAGAGTCTCTGCCAACCTGGTGGATGGGACCCAGCGTCAGATCTCATTTAATTTAAAAAGTCAATAGAGCAGAAGCGTGACAGTCCTTGTACACTGGAGTGCGTGGTAAAATCCAGACTCACTACACAGGCTGGCATCTCCGGTAACCAGGGAGACACCACTCCCAGGCAGCCTGATCTTCAGCGGGCTAATCATTCTTGCCCTGCCCGGCTCCTTCCTGGGGTCCTGAGGCTCCCAGCCCCACCCGGATGCCTGCAGCAGCTCCCACTCACGGTGCCAGGCAGGACCAAAGACAGACAGGGGTGGGAAGGTGTGAGAGTGACTCACTTGCTTTTGCTTGTCTTTGCCCATGCTCAGGAGGTTGGGGCAGGAAAAACTTAATCTGACATTCGTTAAAACAGCAAGGAAGACTTTATTCAGGACTGCTACGATAGGCGAGAGAGATGGGGCTCAATACAGCAAGGACCAGTGGGGTTTTAGAGCCAAGGAGCAGAGTGCGTGGAAAGCTGCCGAGAGAGGAGACATCCAGGCTAGGGGCCGCCACGCGCATCTTGTGGGATCTTAGTTCCCCTACCAGGGATCGAACCCAATCCTAACCCGCTGGACGGCCAGGGAATTCCCCAGGGCAAGGGATTCTTGCTGAAGGCAGGCCAGCGAGATCAGAGATCAAGAGTCGGGGGATTCTCTGGAAGCTGGTTTAGTAGCATCCTTGCTCAAACTGGACTCTGCCGGGGACGGACTCGGAAGCCCGAGTGAGACCTAGAAGAGGAACAGGATCAGAGAAGCCCGACTCAAGTTTGGTCAGGAGAGCCTTCATCACCCACCACTGGAAAGGAGCTGGGGACGGGTGGGGGGAGGGAGAGCAGGAGGAGAAACGGGATGGGGAGGCAAAACCACTCAATGGGCAGCCAGCTAGGAAGAGCGGACTGAACAGGGCAGCCCCGAGAGGGCTGGGTGAGACTCGGGGAGCTTCCTCCTGCACCGGCTGCAGGCCAGACTCAGGAATCCTAGCAGCCTTCACCATCATAATAAGTCATTTCTGATACCCAAGAGATGTGATGCCCTCGGCCTTCCCTCAGAAAGGGATCCCAATCCTACCTCAACTTTTTTATTTTTTAGAATCTCTTTCATTTCCAACCATAGTAATTTCACTTCCTTTTATTTATTTATTATTTTTAAAACAATGTTCTTGGCCACGCCACGTGGCTTGCGGATCTTAGTTCCCCGACCAGGGATTGAACTCCGCCCCATGGCTGTGAAAGCGCTGAGTCCTAACCATCAGACTGCCAGGGAATTCCCTCACTTCCTTTTTTAATTTTTATTGACATATTTATCAAAATTGGGAAATTGCAATTTCATTTAAATATGTGTAGAAAGGTTCTATTTATTAACAAAAATTTAATAATAATATATATCTCAATTTTGAATTTTTTATGTAAATGAGACTGGAACCTATTGTCCTGCAATGTTTCCTAAAGACTTTTTCATAAAACACCAATGTATTCATTAAAAGTTTAATGTTCTCTTTCTTTTTTTCGATGATATTATTTTTTGAAGTATAGTTGATTTACAATGTTTCAGGTGTACAGCAAAGTGACTCAGTTATACATATATATGTACATCTATTCTTTTTCAGATTCTTTTCCATTATAGGTTATTACAAGATATTGAGTAGAGTTCCCTGTGCTATACAGTAGGTCTTTGCTGTTTATCTATCTTATATATAATAGTGTGTAACTGTTAATCCCAAATTTCTAATTTATCCCTCCCCCGCCTTCCCCTTTGGTAACCATAAATTTGTCTTCTATGTCTACGAGTCTATTTCTGTTTTGTATATAAGTTACTTTGTAGCATTTCTTTAGACTTTTGCTCTCTGATGACCAGGACACCCCCTCCCAGCTCAGTTTCCTTCTCAGGGAGGTGAGGGTGATAGTGGGACCCCCTAGGGGTTTGTGGGGTCAGTTGTATGGTGTTTATAACGCCCAGGAGAAGTTCTCAGTGAACGTGACCTCCCCATCCTCACCCAGTCCGGGAGGATCCAGTGAGTCCCAGGGAAGGCCCGTAGCCCTCCCAGAGGCACAAAGCCCTCCTCTGAATGATGAGGGGCTGGAAGGGATGGGGGTGACAGGGCCACAGGGACTCAGACAGGCCAGAGTCCCGCTACCGTCACAGAGTAAGGTGATGGTCCTGTCAAGACTAGACTCTCGGTCAACAGCTCCTGAAGGAAAGAGAGCTAGGGGAGGTTTGGAGGGGGCATAGGTGGGCATGGGTCTCACAGAGAACAGTGCCCAGAAAGCAGACCCAGGCAGGGAGTGTGTAAGGAGATAACTCTAACAGTATGACTTTAACTGAGCTCAAGAAACGGTAATGCTGGCTCCCACCCTAGCTCTCATCAGGGAGGGAGCCTCACTGATCCCCAGGAGCCCTGTCTGTAAAATGGGGATATAGATAATACCGCCTTTGTGGTTGTGGTGAGGATTCACTGAGAGAATATTATCAGCCACCCAACAGGGTGGTTCTAGCTCACGTTAGGCGTTCAAAAAATGACGGTTCACCTTCAGGCAAAATCATAAGAAGGATGTGTTTGATATAAAAGTGAAGGGTGCAAACGAGTGTCTAGCTAACAGTAGGCACTCGAAAAATATTTGTAGAAAGAATAACAAACTAAATCTGGATGAATGGGGAGAAAGGAGTCAAAGATGATTCTGAAGGTTCTAGAAGGATCTCTCTTTTTTTTTAAGCATCTTTATTGGAGTATAATTGCTTTACAATGGAGTGTTAGTTTCTGCTTTATAACAAAGTGAATCAGTTATACATATACATATGTTCCCATATCTCTTCCCTCTTGCATCTCCCTCCCTCCCACCCTCCCTATCCCACCCCTCTAGGTGGTCACAAAGCACCAAGCTGATCTCCCTGTGCTATGCGGTTGCTTCCCACTAGCTATCTATTTTACGTTTGGTAGTGTATATATGTCCATGCCACTCTCTCACTTTGTCCCAGCTTACCCTTCCCCCTCCCCGTGTCCTCAAGTCCATTCTCTAGTAGGTCTGTGTCTTTATTCCCGTCTTACCACTAGGTTCTTCATGACTTTTTTTTTTTTCCTTAGATTCCATATATATGTGTTAGCATACTGTATTTGTTTTTCTCTTTCTGACTTACTTCACTCTGTATGACAGACTCTAACTCCATCCACCTCATTACAAATACCTCCATTTCATTTCTTTTTATGGCTGAGTAATATTCCATTGTATATATGTGCCACATCTTCTTTATCCATTCATCCAGTGATGGACACTTAGGTTGCTTCCATGTCCTGGCTATTGTAAATAGAGCTGCAATGAACATTTTGGTACATGACTCTTTTTGAATTATGGTTTTCTCAGGGTAGATGCCCAGTAGTGGGATTGCTGGGTCGAATAGCAGTTCTATTTTTAGTTTTTTAAGGAACCTCCATACTGTTCTCCATATCTCTTGGCTGGGTGTTGAAGGTAGACGGGAGGGAGCTGATACGGCTGCTGGGGGAGCCTCCCCTTCTGCCGTCCTGAGTTCCACCAACCGTTCTCCTCACATCCCGAAGGCTGCCTCGTCCTGCCACCACGGCCAAATTCTTGCCCTTGGGAATGTTCTGCTCCTATCAATATTTAGTTCCCTACACATTTTTAAAAGAAAATAAAAATGCATATTCACTTCAGCTTTCCATGGTGGATGGCTGTTCTGCTATCTGGTGAAGGGGAGAGAAAGGAGAGTCGTGATCAGTAGGGGAAGGGGACTCAAGTTCATCACATGGCCTCTAAGTATTCCACTTAATTCCTGCAATAAATTTGTGTGTTTGGTACTATTACCATCAACCACATTTCATGGAAGAGGAAAATGAGGCTCAGAGAAGCTAAGGGACTAATCTAAGATCACACAGCTAGAAAGTAGGGAAGGCAGGGTCCAACCAGATTACCTGGCTCCAGAACCCTTGTTTTTCCATTGCCCCTTCTGAAGAGCCAGCGACTGAAAGAGAAAAAGATAAATGATAGTGTTTTAGTCCATTTGGCAGCTCTGATAAAATACCACAGACTGGCTGGCATATTAACAACCGACATTAATTTCTCAAAGTGCTCGGAGGCTGGGAAATTCAGCATCAAGGCACCGGCAGATTCAGTATCGGTGAGGATCCTCTTCCTGGTTCATAGATGGTGACTTTTTGCTGCATTCTCACACGAGAATGGGAGGGGTGGGGAGTTTTCTTGGGCTGCTTTTATAAGGGCACTAATCCCATTCATGACCTAATCACCTCCCAAAGACCCACCTCCTAATACCATCCCCCTGGGGGTTAGGATGCAACATATGAACTTTGAGGGGGGCACAGACATTCAGATCATAGCAGATAGTAACACAGATGCTAAAAGAAAGTGTCAGAGTAAGAAAGATTGTAGAGTAGATGTGAGGGCGGTACATGTATGATGGGTCCTACCCTCCAGCCTTCATGGGGGCAGCTGACGCCCACCCGCCCTCTCCTTTTACAGCAGGTGCAGGCTGAGTCCTGCACTCTCTACCTGTGTGTGTCACTCTGCACCGTATCCGCTCTGAGCTCATCCCCCGGCCTCCTCCCACTTGCTGTCCCAGTGCCCCTGGGAGGCCTGCCCTCTTCTCAGAGTCTCCTCCTACTCTCCACGTGCTCACGGTCCTAGGGAGGCCCACAGACCTGGAGCTAATCCACAAAGAAAAACAGACTGGACTGGTCCTTCCAGACACCCTGGTGCCCATCTCCTAACATCTGAAGGAGCTCCTGGGGCCCCTGAGGCTCAGTTGGACCCAGTGAGACCCAGTTAAAGAGGCACCTCTTCGGTGAAACCTTCCTTGACCGCATCACCTGGAATAATTATTACTGTTACTGTGCTGTTGTTTAAGGCTTACTCTGTACCAGACATTCTGCAGAGCATCTTACATACACTTCCTCCTTTAATACTCACAGCAACCCTGTGAGGATACAGTGATGGAGGGGGAGAGAGGTTAAATAATCTGCCCCAAAGCCCACGCCAGTAAGAGAGTCAGAAACAGCATCTGAACGCAGGCCTGCCTGACTCCAAAGAGTTCACTCTTGTCCGTTACAGCGCCCTTCCTCCTACAAGCAGCTCTGTGCCCCCCACGGTGACTGGACATAGAGTAGGTATTTTAAAAAGAAACACACTGTTCTTTTCTACCCACAGGATACTTCCGACACCAATGTGTGGAGGTTTTTCCCACACCAACCAATTCAACTCTTCAGTGGAACTGGGTGTCCGTTCACTCAATGCAGTTAGGGCACTAACTATCTGAGTCAGTCCAGACCCCACAGGTTAAGGGTTCAGCCCCAAGCCCTTCCTTCCAGCTGGGAAGTCAGAATGCAAGTCCAGGTTGTCACCTGACCAACAGGCTAGAAATCAGGCATTCCCATGACTCTCTCCTCAGGTTCAGTAATTTGCTGTAATGGCTCACAAAACTTGGAGAAACACTTACATTTGCCTTTATTATAAAGGATAGGATAAAGAATACAGATGAACAGCCAGATGAACAGGTATAGAGAGTAGAGGTCCAGAAGAGTTCTGAGCCCAGGAACTTCTGTCCCCATGGAGAGAAGGTACGCCATCCTCCCAACATATGTGAATGTGTTCACCAATCCAGAAGTTCTCCAAACCCCACGCTCTAGGAATGTTTATGGAGGCTTCATCATATCGGCACGATCAATTGTTCACTCAATCTCCAACTCCTCCCCCATCCCCAGAGGTCAGGGGGTGGGGCTGAAAGTTCCAACCTTCTAATCACATCTTGGTCTTTCTGGCAACCAGTCCCCATCCTGAAGCTCTCCATGGGTCCCCAGTCACCAGTCATTCATTAGCATACCGAAGACCTTCTTATCACCCAGGAAAGTCTGAGGGATTCAGGAGCTCTGTGTCAGGAACCAGGATCAAAGACTAAAGATATATTTCTTATCATGTCACCATATTCAACAAACATCTGATGAGTGACAAGCTAATAGGGCATGAGGATGCTGGAGAAGCACCATCAGAAGAAGTGGTGATTGGGTCCCAGGAAGGGGGACCTGTGGACCCGGGAGATGCTGGGAGCCCTGCTCAGCCCCCCCCCTCATCTCAGTCACTGCTGAGAATGCCAGGAGGAAGGCAGGGTCCCTGGAAACAGAACCAGGAGATGCCCTTGTTCTCTACATTGGTTGGGCGTCCTCAAAGTGTAATTCTGAAAAAGTCACTTAAATGCTCTAAGTCTTATTTTCTTCATCAGAAAAATGGAAGTGATAAGACTCACTCTGCAAAAGTCACAGGGTTTCATGGGGACTTAATGGCATAATGGATGTCAAACACTTTATAAACTGTAAAATACCACGCAAATGTGAGGCTTTTTCATTAATTATAGATGAGCACACACATGCCCACACACCCACATCCACAGGCAGCCGTTCACTCAAATGCACACACTCTTGCTCCCAAAAGAAATTAGCATTATGCTGTGGCCCCTTGTGAAATCACATGCTGGAACCTCCCTGTGCCCTCCGTCCTCCCTGGTCCATTACGCACTTAGACTGAGTGGGTTCAGGAAGATTGAGGAGGGGCTGAAGAGCTTCAGGGAGAAGCAGGTGGGTCTGGAGCACAGACTGCTCAACCCACACCTGCACGTTCTGCCCCAGTGTTTGGATTTGTTTGCATTTCCTTGACTAAGAGTCACGTGGAAACCAAAGAAACAGCCTACCCCGTTGGAGAAAGTGCTTGGCAGAGCATGGCTAACTCTGGATGGGAGGCTCAGATTCAGCAGCTTTCTTTGGGTGTCTGCTCTTCATTCATTCATCCTTCCATTCAACAAAATTTACCAAGCACCTACTATATCCCAAGAGAAATGCACTTCCTGCTGGGAATCCAAAGACAAGCAAGTCATCCCTGCCTTTGAGGAGCTCACAAGGGCAATTACAGAAGCAGGACCAGGCCGTCTGATACAGTGAACACATTCAGGAATGGTCAGCTGGTCTGACTGGACAGAGTAGATGGGCCAAGCCAATGGGGATGAAGAGGTCAGAGGCAGGGGCCCATCCCAAGAGCCCTTCGTGCCACACTGATGAGTTTAGATTCCATCCTGTGTGCAATGGGAACCACTAAAGGATGTTAGGAAAGGAAGTGACAGGACTAAGCAGATTTCCTTTCTTATTTTTTTTTTTTTAAAGTATCTTTCCCCTCTCTTTCTCTTTTACTATATTCCTCTTCAAAATTGGTAACAGTTACCAAAGTGTACTAAAACTGGTGAAAGAATGAAATGCTATGTGAAGAAAACCTCCACAATTTCTCTCACTCCAATTCTATTACCCTTCTACACCAGTGATTGTGTATTCCCCAAAAGAATAGTATTCCACCCAGGAGCTTGTTAGAAATGCAATCTGACTGTAATTAATAATACTGTCTTATACACATGAAAGTTGCTAAGAAAGTAAATCATAAAACCTCTCATCACAAGAAAAAAATTGTAACTGTGTGGTGGCAGGTGTTAACTAGACCTATTGTGGTGATCATTTCACAATATATACAAATATCGAATCATTATGTTGTACTCGAAACTAATATAGTGTTATATGTCAATTATACCTCAGAAAAATTGAAAAAAAACCCCAAAAAAACCACAGAATAAATGCAAGAGCTACCAGCCCTTCAGGTGATTCTGATGCTTACAAAGGTTGAGAACACTTGCCCCACACCCAGCAATTTTCCACACCTGTTTCTGTGTTCATCAAGCAAATATGAACATTTACACAATATAATGCCATTTTTTGCACTGATTTTTTTTCAAAAATGCATCATACCCTTTACTAAGAAACCTGCTAACTCATATGGCAACACACCTTCTAGTCGACAGATAGAGAAATAACTCATTTTTTAAAATATCTGTTTAACTCTCCAGTTCATGAATGTAGTAAATTTATTCAACCATTTACTGTTGGACATTCAGGTCATTTACAATTATTTTGACACCTACAATAATGCTACAATAAATAGCCTTACCTATGTAGTAGTACGTACGGGTGCTTTTATTCCCATAGGATAGATTGTCAAGTGGGAATGCAGAATCAAAGGTTACAGTATTTTTAATTTTAATAGATATTGCTAGCTTACTTTTCCTAAAATTGTAGCAATATACGGTCCTATCAGTAAAATTAAGGATCCCTGTTTCATCACATCCTTGATCAGCCCTTGATCTTATAGCTTTTCAGATGGACATTTTAGAAAACTCACTATGGCAATTCTGTTCAAAATAGATCTGATTCAATGGGGAGAGGGGCAAAACTGGAGGCCAAGAGTCCAGTTGGAGGACTATTGAATTAGTCCAGGTGAAAGATGGTAAAGGCCTGAATTAAGAAAGTCACCATGGGCACTATTTACAATAGCCAAGACATGGAAACAACCTAAATGTCCATTGACAGAGGAATGGATAAGGAAGATGTGGTACATATATACAATGGAATACTACTCAGCCATAAGAAAAGAATGAAATAATGCCATTTGCAGCAACGTGGATGGCCCTAGAGATTATCATACTAAGTGAAGTAAGTCAAAGACAGACAAATATCATATGATATCACTCATACATGAAATCTAATTCTTTTTAAAAAATGGCACAAATGAACTTATTTACAAAACAGAAACAGACTTACAGATATCGAAAACAAACTTATGGTTACCAAAGAGGAAACATGAGGGAGAGGGATAAATCAGGAGCTTGGGATTAATATACACACACTACTCTACATAAGATAGATAACCAACAAGGACCTCCTGTATAGCACAGGGAACTCTACTCAATATTCTGTGATAACCTATATGAGAAAAGAATCTGAAAAAGAATGAATATATGTATACGTATAACTGAATCACTTTGCTGTACACCTGAAACTAACACCATGTTGTAAATCAACTATACTCCAATAAAATTAAAAAAAAAAGAAAGAAAGAAAGAAAGTGGCTGTGGGGATGGGGAGGAGGGGCCTGATCTATGGTGGGTACTTTCACTAACTGACTCATTTAATCTACATAATAATCGACATCATCTATAGATGAGAATTTAGAGAGCTTGATATTGAGACATTGTGACTTGCCTACATGTCCAAGGGTTGCTCATCACTTCCTAACCCATCTATAGCTCATCCTAAGGGAACCTGCCCCACCTTAAAGCCCCATCACCTAAGTAGCACGTGACCGCACTCTTCCAGCCTGAGATAACTCCATGAGAGGTGAGCACGGGACCTAAGAAAAACTGATGTTTACAGTGGCTAGTGATCTATGGTCTAGGAGGCTAAGAAAGATCAGGTTCTTTCCGGGGTTTGAGCAAAGACTTTCAGAGGAAAACTGCTGTTGGTGGTAGCGGGTGGTACAGCAGAAAGTTTGTGCAAAGACAGGGCTGGGGAGGCCATGGGCACAAATCAGTTGAAATGATAAGTGAGGAGAAATCATGAGTGAGTGGTGTAAGCTGACTGAATGGAGAAGGAACAGAGCAGATGCACAGAGAAAGGCCAAAATGCTGAGAAGGAGAAACCAGGCTGCCAAGGGAGACAGAGAAGCAGTTCCCAAGGGCCACTGTGAACCCAGACTCATCTTCACCTTCATCCCCCATGCAGCCTTGCAGTACTTCAGCCCCTGCCCTCAGACACCTATGAGATGCCTGTTTCCTCAATCACCTCTCCTCTCCCCTCCATACCACTTGAGTCCTTTTAGGGATCTCTGCCCCTTATAACCAACAGATCTGTCAAGAACAACAAGGCCACCAGAGTTCATGAATATTTGAGTATTTACCGAATCTAAAATTATTTGACTTCAAGTGAAAGCTAGGCAAAGAAAAAGATAATATCTCAGTATGTCATTTACAAAGTGCTTTTATCAAAGTGCTTTTATGTCATTTTACAAAGTGCTATATTATCTATTTCAGCCTGTCCCAAAGAGGAAATAGAAGTTCAGAGAAATGAAATACCTTCTCCAAAAATACACCATTAATAGATGGGGGTGCGAGGCAATCCTGGAATCTAGGTCATTGGTTGCAAATCCCATATGTGTTCTACCCTGCCCTGCTGAGATGGTACCCAGGCCATAGGGGACCTGTTGCCCTGTCTCATTTCACTTTTCCACCTGCACCCCCTTTGTCACCTAGCTGTGGTTCTAAAGCCTCTTGCTCCATGCTTCAGCTGAGGAATGTGAGTTCTAGTTCAAATCAGGACCTTGGCAGGCAGATCCAAACTTCACCTGGTGATTCACATCTGGAACCTGTGATGTGCTCTGAGGTTAGCTGGAAGACCCCAACGACTCAAAGGGGATCTGTCCCAGAGGAATGACTTGGGACTAAAATCTCCATCCCTTTCTGGTAAGGCCTCTCCTCAATTACATCTCTGGAAAAACATGTCCATTTTAACTTTGGAGTAAACATTAGCCTCCACCCAGATAGGAGCATGAACAGTTTTAAAAGCTAAAAATAACTAACATTTATTGAATGTTTATTATACTTCAGGCATGGTGCTAAGTTCTTTACATAAATTCATTTAAACTCCCAATAACCCTATGAAGTAAGTATGGGTACCCTCATTTCTCAGATAAGGAAACTGCAGCTAAACGAGGTTAATTAACTTGCCCAGGGATACAGGGCTAATACGTGGTAGAACCCGGATTTGAACCTGGAGAGTCCGCCTCCACTAAGCCTGTCAGATTAGCTGGATCCTCTTAGAGTGCAGGTCCCGAGGAAATGGATCAGGAAAGAGGGAAGTCTGTCCGTGGGCAGAGACGGGGTGGGGGACGCTCACAGTTTCCGGTGCTCCTTGAGGAGATAAGATCTGGACCAGGGCCTCAGGGATTCCTGAGCATCTGGGGACAGGCCAAGGGCACAGGTGATCAGGCTAGAGAGTAGGTATGTGATTCCAAGAGGAGGAGAAGTGAGGGAAGAAAATGGTTTCCCGAGGAGACAGAACAACCCTTCTTCACATATCATTATGTGATATGGCCATCCCTCCCAGCTTTCTGCCATCATTTGGCTGCCTTGGGTCTGGTCTAAGAGACAAAAGGCTACCACATCCCTAGACAAAGCCAAGGAGCAAAACATTCCATCCAGCCCCCACCAATCACAGTCCCAGGAGCTTCCCAGGGGAATCTCACTGTAGGATTCCTAGCTTTCACTGGGATGTTGCAGACATGGCACTTTCAACTAGTTTGGGGCTCAGGAGACCCACACTCTGGACCCTGAGGAATTTGGAACCTCGGCTAAGTCATCTCTCCTCTCTTTGGTCTTGAGATTCCCCTTCTGAAAAACATAGGCATCTAGTGATACTGTGATGATGCCTCAGACTCCCACCAGTTCAAAACATCCTGTAGAGAAAGAAGATCGATCATCAGCTCTGGAGCCAGAAAGACCTAGGTTCAAGTCCAACTCTGTTGCTTATAAGTTGAGTGACTCTGGGTGAGTCATATAATACCTTCGCACCTCACTCTCAGCAGTGGAACAGGACAAGCTACTCTGCTGAGTCCCCAGGCTCGCCCGGAGTGAGACGGTGCCTGTGAAAATGCTTTGAACTTGGTAAAGCCCTTTACACGTACATGTGTGAGGAATCAAAATCTGTGAATTCTTCCCTTCCCAGCCTCTCCTAAAGGCAGATCTGCCAGGATCTCATTCATACCCCAGCTCCAGAGGGAACAGAATCCAGAAGGATGGCATGGAGCCAGAATCACCCTCTTCCGGGCCAGGCCCATTCAAGACCTTCGCCCAGGGCAAGCCTCCTCCCGGCACCCGAGGTGACTTTCCTTTGCCACAATGCCTGGAGGACTCTTCCTCCCTTCCTCTGCCCAATGTCACCTCTGAAAGTCAGATCTGCTCCCTGGACTGTAGTCACCTCCAAGCTGAACTTGGGGCCGTGTCGGCTTGTGGGGCCGTGTCGGCTTCCATCTGTTCTGGAAGGCAGAAGGAGCTCACCGCACCACCATTTCGCAGTCCATTTTTCAAAGTTTGACGTCAATTTGCGGCCTTAGATTGGTTTTTGTTTCTCCGTACTTTGTTTTCTTTTTCATGATGAATGGTTATTGTCAAACCAGCTTAGAAGAAGCGATAGGCAGGAGGTGGCGGGAACGGGGGTGCTGGGGCAGAGACAGCACAGCGGGGGGGTTTCTTGGTTAGGCTATTGTTTACATTTCTTTTTTTAGGCTAGAAAATGGAGTGGGAGGTACCTGAGGTCACAACTGGGTCAGATGAGACAGATACCAGGGTCATGCGGTAGCTGTCTGGTCCCTTCATCCGGGCTGGGAGATGTGGAGACCTCTGGCCCCTTCTTTCCCCCCAAGAAATACATGCCCGATCTGGGGTGGGGACCGGGGGCGCGTCACAGCTGCAGCGGCTGATGCTGTCAACTGCGGATAAATACAACCGAAACAGACCTAGAAAATTATTTCCTCTTAATGGAAGAATTATCAGGCCCTGAGCAGTCTGATCTAAGGGCTTTTAGAAGTGCACAGGGAAATATACTTGAGTCCTCTTTCAACCTCCTCTCTCCTCCCCACTGTCCCTCTGGGGAGGGCTCTGCAAAAAGCATCTCCTCCCAGACTCTCTGCTGGGGCAGAGCACACACCTCTGGCTTGAAGACAATAGGATCTCAGAAGTCAGGGCTTAGGATGACAGAGTTAGGTTTCGTAGAGTTGAAACAATATGAGGTTGAAAAGCACATTAGAAATCACCCTGCCCACCTCTCTCATGTCTCAGATAGTTACACTGAGGCCGAGAGAAATGACTTGCCAAAGGTCCATGGTCACTCGGCAGCAGGACAAGAGATTAAGACTGTTTTTTTTAATTGAAGTAGAGTTGATTGACAACGTTGTGTTAGTTTCAGGTGTACAGCATAGTGATTCAGATATATATATAGATATATATATATATTCTTTTTCAGACGCTTTTTCATTATAGTTTATTACAAGGTATTGAATATAGTTCCCTGTGTTATACAGTAGGATCTTGTTGTTTATCTATTTTATATATAGTAGTGTATATCTGCTAATCCCAAACTCCTAATTTAGCCCTTCCCCGCCTTTCGCTTTTGGTAACGATAGGTTTGTTTTCTACGAAACTAAGGCTTTTCACTCCAATTTCCCTTCCCTATAACCCAAAACAGCCTGGCCAATCCTTGCAGCTCTCTGAAGCCTCTGACATCACTCACTCAAACACAGTCCTACAGGCCCAGGAACATTGGATTTTAGGCAGGTTAATGCCTTATTAAAGATGGTCCTCGTGGTACATTATACGATGTGTCCACAATCCTGCCTCCTTTCAGGCTCCACCGTGTCTCACAGTCTGCAGAGTAAACATCTCCACCCTATCAACTCTGGGCTCGTGACTTGCTTTGATGGATGGGACGTGAGTGGATGCACCATGAGAAGGAGCTGAAGTGTGCCTGAGTGGTTTAGCTTGGTGGCTTGGGCCTCCGCCATCTGCCATGAGGCTGTGGTCCCAGAATTAGAGACAAGTGGAGCAAATCTGAGTACAGCCCTCAGCCTGAAGCAGGGCTGCCACCCTAGTCTAACAACAGGGAAGAAGGGCCGAGAGACACTGATGAGGCTGAGAGGTGGCCTTACCCTTGTAGAGCAACCTTCCCAAGCCCTCACTGTAGAGGCTGAATGTGGTCCAGGTCTATCTGTTTCTTTTTCTCCTATGTCTCCCTAATGGCAGGATACCTAATATATCAGTCAGGACAGTTAAGTGCTATCTCAAACTATCCCCAAATCTCAGTGGCTTGACACAGTGCATGTTTAGTTCTCGATCATGTCACAATCCAATATGGTGGTAGGGTTGGGAGAAGCTCCGCTAACTTCTCACGGGCTCATAAAATTTCTCTAGCTTTCACCTGCAATTGGATTTCTGCCTCTCTTCCAGATGCCTGTTCCTGCTGCCTCAGGTCCAAATCCCCACCACGCCTAGACTTGCTGTACAGCTTGCCTGACTCTGTATAGTCCCCCCCAGGAGATTTCTTCTTGGATCCACCCCATCTCACTTCCTTCTCCAGACACTACAACCGCTCCTCAACTTGACCGGTCTTCCGAGATACCGTACTCTGGCCATGACGAGAGGAAAAGCTTGCATTTAACCCGAAAATTGGAAGCTATTTTGAGTTATTGACCAGGGCTGTAACATTACAATGAGAGTAAGCCTTTAAGAAGAGTCATTTATGTGCAATGGAATATTACTCAGCCATAAAAAAGAAGGAAATAATGCCATTTGCAGTGACGGGGATGGACCTAGAGATTGTCACCCTGAGCGAAGTAAGTCAGACAGAGAAAGACAAATATCATATGGCATCGCTTACATGTGGAATCTAAAAAAGGGTACAAATGAACTTATCTACAAAACAGAGAGTTACAGATGTAGAAAACAAACTTATGGCTACCAGGGGGTAAGGGGGTAGGGAGGGATAAATTGGGAAATTGGGATTGACATATACACACTACTATATATAAAATAGATAACTAGGGGCTTCCCTGGTGGCGCAGTGGTTAGGAATCCGCCTGTCAATGCAGGGGACACGGGTTCGTGCCCCGGTCTGGGAAGATCCCACATGCCGCGGAGCGGCTAGGCCCGTGAGCCACAACTACTGAGCCTGCGCGTCTGGAGCCTGTGCTCTGCAACGGGAGAGGCCGCGATAGTGAGAGGCCCGCGCACCGTGATGAAGAGTGGCCCCTGCTCACTGCAACTGGCGAAAGCGCTTGCACAGAAACGAAGACCCAACACAGCCAAAAATAAATAAATAAATTTAAAAAAAAATAGATAACTAATAAAGACCTACTGTATAGCACAGGGAACTCTACTCAATACTCTGTAATGGCCTATATGGGAAAAGAATCAAAAAAAGAGTGGATATATGTATATGTATAACTGAATCACTTTTCTGTACACCTGAAACTAACACACATTGTAAATCAATTATACTCCAATAAAATTTTTTTTAAAAAAGAAGAGTCATTTAGCTGGATGAATTAGAATGGACTGAAAGGGATGGAGATTGGGGAGAGGAAGAAATTAGGAGATGACTGCTATCATCTAGGAGAGGGATGTCAAGGGCCTTCGCTGGAGCTGAGCTTGGGGGATGAAGAGAGAGGAGGCATTTAGGGGATGACCGGGAAGGCTGAGCCTATGCTTGGAGGCACATCTGGCTTCAGAGATGGAGAGAGAGGAAGGAAGCAGGGCCGCATCCCAGGTTTCTAGCCCTGGGCTGGCAGCACACTTCCCAGCACCTCTGATTACCTGTGCCCACCTGCCAGCCTCCCCCAACTCAGCCTCACCCAGTAGCAAGACTGCCCGGCCCTTCCAATCTATTTGGAAAGAACGTGGACTTACATTTAATTAAAAGTATCTACACAGAAACGAGATTAATTAAGTCTCTTTACCCAGGAGCCCTCTCTTTGTGTTCACTTAAATGAGGTTTTAAATGTTGTCTCAATGTTCTGTCTGGGCAAGATTTCTCCAGACAGCACTTCGCATGGTTCTGAGGCTCCCGCGTAGCTGCCTGGAGATTATTTAGTGGTGCAAACAAGCCAAGGACAGTCTTCTCTCCCCTCATTCAGCTGAGTTCCAGGCAGGTGGGGACATTGGGCCACGGAAAGTGGAGTTTTATAATGAAATGGAGGGAAGTTCTCTCAGACAAGAGCTGCCTCCCAAGGCCACCTCTGGATGCAGAACAGGTGGCCGAGATGGTCTTTTGAGTCATGTTTATAGAGCGCCCCCCTGATCAAAGTTGTTCTGAAAGCAAGCATGGCCTCTCGAAGCCGACTGGCGGCGGCAGCACCGCCTACAGGCAAGATGTCTCTTGCAGCCGGAGTTTTAGTACAGCCCAGCAAGGGAGTCGGGAGCCAGGCTGAGTGAGAACAAGCCCGATCACCTTTGCCATCCCTCAGGCTGCTTTCCTTTGCCCTAGTAGCTTAAAATTCATTTTCCAGAAAAGTGCCTGGAGCTGGGCCATTCTCAGGAGGTACCAGCGGAAAACTGGAGATGTGAAGTATACTACTGGGCATCTACCATCGCGCAGAGGAAGCGTTTGAACCCCCCACGAGGCCAATGATTGGGCAGCACGCAGACAGGGGCAGACGCAGCCCTCACCACTACCTCAGTCCCATGACAAGTCTTTGCTAATGCCCAGCCTCGAGGCCAAAGGAAGGGCGTATATATAAGACCCCCAGCCTTGAATTCATCCTTGAATTGTCCTCATTAGGACAAAAGTCTCTACATACCCAGACCATTCCCGCCTCTGGGTTCTACCATGAAAACACAAAGCAGATTTCCCTCTATTGGGTCAGATGTGCCTTTTGTAGCGAAAAATTTAGATATTTGGTTTTATCTGTATTACCCAGACTTGGATCATTATTAATTTCCTTTGATAAGCATTTATTGAGCTTCAAAAGAAGTGTGAGGCATTGTGCTAGATGCTAACGTTAGGAGACCTGGTGAGTCAAAGGCCTCATTCTTGGGCTTAAGGAACTTACGGTCTCTAGAAAAGGTGAGCAGGCAGCATTATGGAGGAGCAGGGTAGGTGCTAGGACAGGACTCTGCCTCAGACCCTGTGGGAGCAGAGAAGAGGGGCGTAAAATCTGGCCTGGGGTGCAGGATCTTGGGGAACTTCCCAGGAAGAGTGTACGTCAACCCTTAAGAGATGAGTGGGGATGGTCCAGACAGAGGGGGCAGTCCAAAAGCGTGACGCCTACTCCCCTTGGGGCAGGGGACCTGGAGGGGCGTGGGACCTGGAGGGGCGTGGCATGGAGCAAGAACCGGGATGCCGAAGGCAGCAACCCGGCTTCCAACTTGGCTCTACCACTTAGGGCCGAGCCCACAGCTTCCTCAACTGGAAGGTGAAGGAAGTAATTCATTAGGTACTTCAAAAGGTTTTGTGAGGATCAAAATTCCCAAGCCTAGCCTATGCCACTCTCCAGAAATCTGAATTTCCCTCCTTGCCTCCTGTTCTGTCTGGTGAAATGCATAGTTGTAGTCAGATATGTTAGTTCCAAGCAATAGAATGGACTCTGGCAGATTTGGCAGAAAATGAATTTATTTAATAAAAGATGTCCAGGGCTTCCCTGGTGGCGCAGTGGTTGAGAATCTGCCTGCCAATGCAGGGGACACGGGTTCGAGCCCTGGTCTGGGAAGATCCCACATGCCGCGGAGCAACTGGGCCCGTGAGCCACAACTACTGAGCCTGCGCGTCTGGAGCCTGTGCTCCGCAACAAGAGAGGCCGCGATAGTGAGAGGTCCGCGCACCGCGGTGAAGAGTGGCCCCCACTTGCCGCAACTAGAGAAAGCCCTCACACAGAAACGAAGACCCAACACAGCTACAAATAAATAAGTAAATAAATGCAGCCTTTCCGATTTAAAAAAATTTAAAAAATTAAAAAAAAATAAAAGATGTCCAATAGTTCCCAGTTATCAGGAAGGTCATCAGGAAAACCAGGCTTGGAAACAGGTGAGTATGCGGCCAAGGGCACCGGCAAAATGAAGCTGAGGAGACGCCTGGCCCTCCTCGGATGGCGCCAGCATCACCACCAGCGCCACCAGCCTCCATGGCCCGGATCTCCCTTGTCCTGTGTCTTTGCCGCTGGGTGGATCAGCCTAAGTTTGGAGGACCAGACTGGCCCAGCCGGGGACCTGTGCCTGCCCTGCTCTGAAAGCAAGTAGCTGGAATTGTCCCTTTTTTTTTTTAGAAGAGCATGATCTGCCTCTCACCAAGACTCAGATGGTGGGGACTCCCCATCCTACCAGCAAAGTACTCAGATGCCTCTGATCCCTCCCCCGCAAAAAAGAAAAAGAAATGACAGATGTCCGTCACAACCGTCCACCACCCATCCTCTCCTCCACAGCAGTCTCCCTCTGCGCTGCCCACGGGACGGCCCAATGGCAGGCATCTTCCCTGCACTCGTGGTGGGGACACTCCCTGGGGAGGGTGGCCAGAGCCTGGACCCCTGGAGGACGGGATTCTCCAGCTCAGAGATTCTGCAGGCACATCTGCTACTGTCACTGTTCCCCCTTCCCCAGCTCACTCCAGAGCCCCGGGCCCCCATTGATACCGTGAGCACAAGCCTCCTGTAGTCAAAGATTAATCGGTGGGGGATTGGGAGATTTCTCTTCCATAACAATGGGCTTTTCCTCTTGTACTAATAAGATGCCAATTAGGATATTTACATTTTGGGTTCAACCTAAAGTTAGGCCCACTTTCCCAGAGGTGGGCCGGAGGGTAGAGCCCTGCTAACTGCGCTGTCAAGAGATTGGACAACAGGGTGGTCCTAGGATAGCTGAGAATGAGCCCCTCCCTGGGACACTGGAAGGCTGGGGGAAATTCACATGAAGCTGAGTCCCCCCCATCACATTTTTTTCTGTTTGGTTCCAACTCCTTGTAGTGGCTTCAGACAGCGTCTTATTACCTATGCCAAATGCTGTTTCAGAAAAAAAATTAAAAGACACAGAGAAACAAAAACTCTTAGACACAAAAAATCAGTTCTGTTTTAATTTATTTTCACTCTTCTCTTTAGTGCCCCCACCGCCTCCTCGAGATCACATCTAATGTCACCCTCACCATCCCCTCCACTGGGCAGAGCCTGGACATCTGCCACTTGGTCTTGGTCACTGGTCCTGCCTGGACATGGTCACCTCCATTCTCACAACAGAAGGAAAGCGCCTGCCTGGTAGAGTGCGTTTAACTTTACACCAATAGTATTCTTAAAGCAAAGGGTCTCAGAGTCTCTTGGGGAACACACGATCTGGGCAGTGCTCGGTCCTCTTCCTGGACCCTCCGCAGAGGAGCCAGGGCATTTTCCAGCCTGTGCTAGAAGCTTGACAAACTCAGGAATTAAGGTGCATATTTCATGGGCAGGCACTTCATCAAGCACTGTGCTGTTGGCCTTGCTAACTGTTTCACGCCTGTGCCTCCTGCTTCCCGAGCCAGCCTGTGAACATCTTGAGGGTATGGACCACAGGTTCCAATTCTCTGCGAAGTTCCAAGCATCACGGTGAGGGCTCAGTTCATATCAGCTGATTGGCTGAGCTCAGCATCATCCCCACCAACCTGACCCTCCTTCTGGGGCAGGGGTCTTTCTCCAGGGCATTTTCCACGGGGGAAAATCCAGGATAATGTCCCCATCTCAAAATCCTTATCTTAATCACATCTGCAAAAAGACCCTTTTTTCAAATAAGGACCCATTCACAGTCTTCCACGATTAGGACCTGATATCTTTGGGGGTCACTATTCACCTCCTGCACCGCCCACCACCATCTCTTCTGATCTTGAACGAGTGTCCAAATGTCCTAGATCAGACTCTCTGAGTCTTGCTTATCCCTCTGTGGTACAGGAACGATTTTATGGATCTGCTGGCTTCTTCACAGAGTGGTGGTGAGGACTGAGAGGTAATATATATATTGAAAGCATTTTCTGACCTGTAAAGCTCCACACAAATGCAAGACAATATTATTGCACTGGGAGAGTGGCAAGTTCAGCACCTGACGAAACTATCAGATTTTAAAACTTGTGAGGGAATAGGAAACCAACGTTATTCCAAAACCTCATTTACACCCCACACCAAAGCCTCCCGCTCTCCCTACCTCGACTCTCTCCTGTGGCTCCAGGGATGTGACAGAGGCCTGTCTTGGGAGTGGCCTTGTGGCCTGAAAACAAAGCATTCCTCACAGCTT
This sequence comes from Eschrichtius robustus, assembly GCF_028021215.1. Taxonomy (NCBI): domain Eukaryota; kingdom Metazoa; phylum Chordata; class Mammalia; order Artiodactyla; family Eschrichtiidae; genus Eschrichtius; species Eschrichtius robustus. Next base: position 17,440,752 of record NC_090834.1, on the reverse strand, counting down.
GCTCCCGAGTCCAATAAGCCAGAAGGAATTGGTAGAGAGATTTAACGATATGTATTTCAAGAAGAAGATGAAAACGTGTTTACTTTTAGGAGACGCGGTAAAAATGCATCAGCCCCACAATAAACTCTGCAGTGAAGATGCACAGAGGGGAGACATAATGTAGTCAGGGCAGTAATGTCTCATTTATAGGGAAATTTGCCTCCCACCCATGCCCTGTGCACAGCCTCTGAAAACTATGGGGTCTCACCCTTCCAGCTAACCTCCAGCCTCTGCAGGGAGCCTGTTGGCTCAAAGGCAGCTTGGCCCTTGGTCTCCCTTTGAGGTCCCTGTAAGATATTCAGGCTGAAACAGTTTGCAGACCAATTACACTAGGGGTGGGAAACTACAGTCCCCAGACCCAATCTAGCTGGCTTCCTGTTCTTGTAATAAAGCTTTATTGGATCACAGCCATGCTGGTTTCACCTATGACTACTTTGGTGCTCTAATAGGAGAGTTCAGCAATTGCAAGTGAGATCGTATGGCCTGCAAGTCTAAAATATATATTTTTTGGCCTTTACAGAAAAAGTTTGCTGACGCCTGGATGACACCATTAGGTTATAGGTTGTCTTTAGGCAAAACTGCCCATAAAGCTAATTACAGGACAACAGCTAATATTTTTTGAACTTTATTCTGTGCCATGCATGGTGCCATGCCCATAGGAATGTTACCCTATTTAAATTCTCACGAGTGGTCCTGTGAAGTAGGTAACACTAGTTGTTCGGATAGATGAGAAAGCTGAGGCTCAGGGAAGTAAAGCAACTTTCTCAAGGTTTCAACAGCTAGAAACCATTAGAATTGGGATTCACAGCCATGTCTGTGTGACTCCACGGCCCTAGCTCTGGCCGCCACTCTAGAGCATCTGGTTTCCAGGTGGGCAATTCTGAAACCCTCTTCGGGTCTTCGGCACCTTCCAGTTGTTTGGGATGTTATCTTCTGTATCTAATGTATCTGTATCTAATCCCCCATCATTAGCCTGCATACCATGTCCCCTCTGCTAACGAGTAGAGAAAGGGAGCTCTTCTGGTCCCACTCCTCCCCCTTCCCACCCTCTGGTCCCCACCCCTTGTCCATGTGCACCCTCCCCCTGGCTCAGCTGATTTTGCTCCACGTTTCTGCAAGACCCGTGTCTGGCCCTCTTCCCTGCCTGCCCCACTCTCTGACTGTTCTGGAGCCTCCAGTCTGTGCAGAGGGGACGTCAGCAGAGCCATGGGAAGGGAGGCATTTGCATTCCACTTCCCCGGGGCTGTTCTGATCTTACCTGCCATTCTTCTGACAAATCCTTATCAGCAATGCCCATGGTGAAGTCTGTGGTGACTTTGTTCATTCTCATTAGCTCCGTACAGATTAGCTCTTCACAGCGCTTGGCTGGTTCATACCGATTCCTGATAAATGTTTGGACTGATTTTCCTGACTTAGGAGCGGTTGGGGACTGGGGCTGGGGTGGGGGTGAAGGGCCATGAGGAGAGGGGTGCTGGCGAGGGGAAGGAGAGGCAATTGTGGCCAGGATTACATCTGGACTCTGAAATATTCATCACACGCCTGCAAGAGCAGGGTCAGCACTCCTTCCCCAGGGACAGCTCCCTCCACCCAGGCAGCGCTTTGAAATGCACCAGCCCAGGCAGGCTGGGAGCGGCCAGAGAGGCTTCTGAGAGAAGGGGGCAGAGAAAGTTAAAAGGAAGGAAGAACAAACTGGCTCACTTGGGTTTTCCTGTCCTCCTTGGTCCCTCCTTTCTCACCTGCTCTTCAAGAACAGCTTTTTTTTTTTTTTTTTTTTTTAATTTTTATGTATTTATTTATTTATGGCTGTGTTGGGTCTTCATTTCTGTGCGAGGGCTTTCTCTAGTTGCGGCAAGTGGGGGCCGCTCTTCATCGCGGTGCGCGGGCCTCTCACTATCGCGGCCTCTTTGTTGCGGAGCACAGGCTCCAGACGCGCAGGCTTCAGTAATTGTGGCTCACGGGCCCAGTTGCTCCCCGGCATGTGGGATCTTCCCAGACCAGGGCTCGAACCCGTGTCCCCTGCATTGGCAGGCAGATTCTCAACCACTGCACCACCAGGGAAGCCCAAGAACAGCTTTTGATGGCGGAATACTGATATTCCAGGTGGCTTCGCTGGGTCCTGTGCTGGGTTCCTCTTCTCCCTCACTGCTCCAAGAAACCTTCCCGAGAATTCCAGGCCATGCTCTTTTCCATGAGTTCCTCCAGCTCCCATCTTTGAGGACTTTAGACAGTCCTGATAACAGTGTTTCATCACTATTTCCTGTATTTTCCCAACTGGACTGGAGTCTGCGTGAAGACTTACACTTGCCCTCCCCCGCTCCAAGTTCCTAGCACAGGAATGGGCACACAGTAGCTGTTTGAAACATCTTTGCTGAATTAGATATGCTCCTTTCCCTTGGCAGGGTTGGCCAGCAGATACCACTACCTGTGCTGTACCAATGCAGGCATTGCTAAATGATTTCTACGCGCTTTCTTCCTAAACCTAGACGAAGAGTTCCAATTTTTCTCAACATGAGGCTCCAAGCAACCACTTCTAATCAAATGGAATTAAGTAGGAGAGTTAAAAAAAAAACCAGAAAACATTTGCCATGCTGGTTCTCTGGTTTCCCCCTGTAAGTTCCTTGCAATCAGACACTACCTTTATATGCTAAGAACCTGGTAGTATGTCCCATATAAAATAGGTGTTCCATACATATTTGAAGATGAAATAGATGACCGTTCCCCTACCTAGACGTGAGTGTGCACTCTAAACCACCCCTGGACCTACAAAAGAAATCTATTCCACAACTTTCTGTAAGTATCTGGTCAAGGCTTAACCCTCTAAAAATTCTTTCGTATGTCTAACCCAAATCCTTCATGCTGCCGTATAAGTATATTCCTGGGCTTCTCTCCCATGGGAGATAAAGTCAGATGGTTTGACAGATGATATCCTTGCTCACTGCCCTTTGCCACTGCCCAGAAGTTTAAACTCTGGCACCCAGCGCCTCGTTCTAGAAAAGCCCAACTCATGTCAACCACATGCCTGCTCACTCCAGCCCGCCGGAAGATGACCCACACCCCGCAATCTTGAAGGCCCTCTCTTGTCGCAGCCAAGTTTACTCATTAGCCTTTTGCCAGATTTATCTTCTTCCTGGTAGCCTGCAGCGCTTTGATTTGTCCTCCTGTCACCAGGACTAATGTTGATGGCAGCACCCCCTGGGGGCGTCGGGCTCTCCAGCCTCCTGCCAGAGGCCTCAAGGAAAATGGATGAGCAACTGACCTGCAAAATAAATACCAGGCTTCCAGGTTCTGATAAAGATTAAATATTGGAGGAGTCATTTCAAATGAATATATAAAAGCACATGGAAGAAGCCTTTTAGACACCGACAGAGTGAAATACAGGCAAACAAAGAGAGATGTCTTCAGGGAAGTTCAGTGGCAGGGAAGTTGGAGGCTCAGAATGCAATCTACCCACAAATACCCCAGCTGCAGGAAAGATTCCAAGACAGTCATCCCGCTTCCCTCCCCCTTCCTCACCCAGATCGTGAAGAAGAGAAAGTGCTAAGCTCCAAAAGCTGCTTGCCGGCATGATGCTGAAGTCAGTTCTGCTGACGCTGGCCCATCCAACGAAGGGAGAAGCCCCATTACTCAACACCATCTGCCTTGGGCATGGGGCAGCCAAGAGCCAGGATTACTGGCAGGGATGGGGCTCTGAGGCCCCAGAGAGGAGAGGTACTGGGGAAGAGCAAGGTCAGGCATTGCCGAGACAGAACGAGGAGCCAGGAGGGAAGCCAGATGACAGCAGATGGAGCCAGTGTTCCTTGAGCCTGGGGCAGAATGTGGTTTCTGGTCAGAAACATGTGCAGAGTGATTGCACATCCAGAAATCCCAAATTACCAGAATTCCATCTCTAGAATCAAAGGTTGTGATTCTCTAGATCAAAGCTGGAAGGGAACAAGCAGGGAGATGGCATAAGCGGAGAGAGGCAGCCTCAATCTGCCTGGCGCCTACAGGGCCAGGCCCTTTACACCCATGTCCACTTCCTCCTCCTGACAGCCCTGGGAGATGGGCATCTGCGTCGACACCTTACGGAAAGGGGGCCGAGGCTGTGGGGATGGATGACCACGAGGTGAGGTGCAGAGAGAAGGGGGCAGCTCGCTGCCTGAGCTCTCACTGCGTGGATTCTTTATCTAGTTCAGTGACTCCTGACAACCTGGCTGTGGGGACCACTGACCCCATTTTTACAGATTAGGCAACTGGGACTCAGTGAAGTCTAGAGTGTGCAGTTTCAAAGCAGAAGTCCCAACTGTGTCTGGCTCCAGATTCCATTCTCTTTCTAACAGGGATGATTTGTAGACAGCCTTAAGGGAATGAGGAGATATATTAAGTGTCACTGAGTTTTAGGTGGAGTTTCCCACTTGGTTTGAGCTATAGAAACTGAGCCTTGGGACTTCCCTGGTGGTCCAGTGGTTAAGAATCTGCCTTTCAGTACAGGGGACTCGGGTTCGATCTCTGGTCAGGGGACTGAGAGCTCACATGCTGCAGGGCAACTAAGCCCACGCGCCACAACTAGAGAGCCCGCGCGCCGCAACTAGAGAGAAGCCCGTGTGCCGCAACTAAGACCCGACACAGCCAAAAATAAATAAATAAATATTAAAAAAAAAACACAAAGAAACTGAGCCTTAAATGGGTTTGTATGCGGGGGACAAAAGTGGGGAATCAGCTCCCCTCATCCTCTTTTTCAAGCAATGGCAACAGTCCAGCCAGCTTCCAGGGCTCTTGCTGTCCTGAGTAGTCACCGGGCTGCGGGACTGTAAGCCCAGTTTTTTGGCTCCTTGGCTCCACCCACAACACAGGCCATGCCTCCCCACCCCCACCGGTCGCCCCTGGGTTGGACGGCTGCCTGCTGCCTTCAGAGAGCCAAGAGCCCGCTCTTGGGTCCCTGGTGGCCCTGCAGGGCTCGGGCAGGCCAGGTTACTGGCCTGGCAATCACAGGAGAGAAGGCCTATTGAGTCAGGGAAGAATGAAGTGTCCAGAACAATTCCCATTTCCTGGCCTTCACGCCCTCCATGTTACTGTGCAGCTGTTTCCTTGGGCACCAGGGCAATTTAGCAAGTGTATTTTGCATCAGTCCAGCAATTTCTGATATTAACTCTCCCAGGGCTTTCTCGGGGCTGCCTCTCCTGCATGGACATCACCCCTCTTGGCTGCAAGGGTCAGCAGCGGGCGCCAGCTGGGGCCAGCCCTGCTTCCCTGGAAGACAGACCCACTCCAAGCCGGACTCTCTTAGAGCAAGGCCTCGTGGCTCTTATGGCTGGCTGGGACCTTTGATGATATACTTGCATTACTTCCAAGCACTGTGACAGCAGATATGATTGGGCCCATTTTACAAAGGCAGAAGCTGAGTCGCACAAAGCATACTTGACCGGCCCCATTGGTATGCTGCCTACTGATTTCCACGTCTGCTTTTGGTTTTCATTCCCCCATTCTTCTTTCCATCTCCCCTAAGCGAAAAAGCAAAACTACCCCCATTTTTCTCCATGCTTTGGCCTAAGGTGCTATTCAAAATATTTAGCATCCTCTAAGGCTAGGGCACCAAACACGAAGAACAAATGCCTTAGGGCCCAGCATGGTCTTGAAAGCCCCCTGTTGTGCCAGGTTAACCCTTTAGTGTCTACAACTGAAATTAATATCATATGGTATATCGGCTATACCTCAGTACGATAAAATTAAAAAGGAAAAAAAAAGACCCTTAGTGTGTACCCTTTCAAGGCCCATGGGTTTTTTGTTTGTTTGTTTGTTTTAATTTATTTTTTTATGTATTTATTTTTTTAGCTGTGTTGGGTCTTCGTTTCTGTGCGAGGGCCCTCTCCAGTTGCGGCGAGCGGGGGCCACTCTTCATCGCGGTGCGCGGGCCTCTCACTGTCGCGGCCTCTCTCATTGCGGAGCACAGGCTCCAGACACGCAGGCTCAGTAGTTGTGGCTCACAGGCCCAGTTGCTCTGCGGCATGTGGGATCTTCCCAGACCAGGGCTCGAACCCTTGTCCCCTGCATTGGCAGGCAGATTCTCAACCACTGCGCCACCAGGGAAGCCCAACCCCATGAGGTTTTAAGACAGAGACCAGAGCAAGAGAAGTGGGCGAGGACCTCAGGGCAGTGAGTCTGTACGTATTTCAATATTTGATCAACTCCCACAGTCCTACTGCTGCAGTATCAGCCCCACCTGTGAACACTAATACTCCAGCATTCAATTTCAAACACGCCTTCCCCACCCTCTCTCCCTCTCCTTCTCTCTCCCCTCCTTTCATCCACCCTTTCTCTTTCTTTCCTTTAAATATAAAGACAAAAGGGACTTCCCTGGTGGCGCAGTGGTTATGAACCCGCCTGCCAATGCAGGGGACACGGGTTCGAGCCCTGGTCCGGGAAGATCCCACATGCCGTGGAGCAACTAAGCCCGTGCGCCACAACTACTGAGCCTACGCTCTAGAGCCCACGGGCCACAACTACTGAGCCCACGTGCCACAACTACTGAACCCGCGTGCCTAGAGCCCATGCTCCGCAGCAAGAGAAGCCACTGCAATGAGAAGCCCGTGCACCGCAACGAAGAGTAGCCCCTGTTCGCCGCAACTAGAGAAAGCCCGTGCGCAGCAACGAAGACCCAACGCAGCCATAGATAAATAAATTTAAAAATTTTATTTTAAAATAAATAAATATAAAGACGAAAGAAATAGGAGGATTCCTTCCAATAATTTGAGATCCCTTGCACAGGATGAGGACATGCCAGGATTTGCAGATGAACAAAAGGGAAAGTTAGAAGAGGCTGAAAATTACTGCATGCCTATTAAAAATCAGCCAGGCTCAAGCAGTCCTGACTAGCAGACAGGGCCTGTAGCTCCAGGGAAGTGGTACTTAACGGAATTTGCAATTAAGAGAAGCTTGGAGCCCTGCCACAGACCGCTTCCCTTGCCTTTTTTTTTTTTTTTTTTAATATTATTTAAAAAAGAATCACAACGCAGGGACCTAAATGGAAGATGACAATAATGTAAGGTGACAGATGCCAGTCTGGCAGAAAACACCAGGAAGACCAAGCTACTTACCTGTAGCTGCCACATGCTCGGCTCTCCGTCTTGGTCTGGGAGGCAGAGTCTTGGTGGCTGTCCAGGGACAGCTGTCCAAATTCCCAAGAACTGGGCTCCGCATCCAGGTCCCTCCAGCTCGCCCTGGGTAAACACGGGCATCTGCAGGCAGGAGACCCAGCCCCGGCAGGCACGCCTGCTTCAGAAACCCGGCCCACCCAGCTGTCCAGCAGGGGTGGGAGCTGCCGCCTCCCACACCAGCCTTTCCAGGGACTTGGCAGCCCCGTCTGCCAGCAGCCACATAAATCTTTAAAGAAGGTTCATTTCTGTTTTCAGAAGCAATTGACACAGGGGCCTAGGAGGGACGGTTTGTAGCTAAGGGCTGGGAAACTCAGGAGAAAGAGGGGCTGCTTCTGAGGACTGGCTTTACGAGTCAGCAGTCACTCTCTTAGGGATTTCCAACTTGCTGTGCATCAGAATAATTTGGGATGCTCTATAGAATTATAGATTCCTAGCACCCAGTTTCAGATATCTGGATTCAGAGGAGCCTGGTTAGGGCCTGTGGAGCTGTGTGTGCTTTTTTTCGAAACTCCTAAAATGACTCTGATGTGCAGGCAGGTTTGAGAACCAGTGGACCATATGACAGGATTTGGAGGCCTTCTCCCCCGAAGAACCCCCCATTTAGGGGTGCTGCCTAAGCTGCCTTAGTGCCTCCTTCTCTGGGATAACACTTGGTTAAGGTGGAGGTACTATGACACCTTGATTAGCCTTCTAGATCTTTTCCACAGTGGCTTCTAACTGAAGCTGCCATTGCTGGGGAAAGGGGTGTGTGCGTGTGTGTGTGTGTGTGTGTGTGTGTGTGTGTGTGTGTAGTGTGTATATCAGGGGGAGGATATCAACCACAAGGGATGGAGCAGGAAACTGACACAAGGTTGTCTCCCATCGCTGTGGGGCACCCTGGCCTCCCTGACATGATTAATTGTCACTTTTTAGCCCCAGTTTGATCACCTGCCCAAGACTTGATGATTGTCTCCCTCTGGAGCATGACCAGTCACTTCCCTGTTACCAATTTTTAAAACTTAATCCCAGTCATAGCATCATAGAGCACTTTATGGTTTGCAAAGTAGTTTGCACATGCATCATTTCATTTCCTCTTTATGGCATCTGCTACAGACTGAATGTGCCCCACCCCCAAATTCACCTTTTGAAGTCCCAACCCCAAATGTGATGGTATTAGAGGTGGGGGATTTGGGAAGTGATTAGGTCATGAAGGTTGAGCCCTCAGGAATGGGATTAGTGCCCTTTTATAAAAAGAGGCCTCAGGAGCTCCCAGACCCCTCCTGCCATGTGAGGACACAGCCAAAGGACTCCATCTATGAATCTGGAAGTGGGCCCTCACCACAAGGAATCTGCCGGCACCTTGATCTGGAAGACTTCCAGCCTCCAGAATTGGGAGAAATACATTTCTGCTGTTTATAAGCTACCCAGTCCGTGGTATTTTGTTAAATCAGCCCAAACAGTCTAAGACAGCCACTCTGAGGCAGCTGGCTTATCTCCATTTCACGGGGCAGGAAACAGGTTCAGAAAGGACAAGGGACTTGCCCCAGGCACATGACTGGTATGGATGAGGCAGAAGGAGGCCTCACTTTAAATGTTGTGTCCTCTCCAAAGACATCTGTAGGCATTCAGTGAGCTGGGCTCAGGGCACCAGCACTCTGCCGGCCAAAGACGCTGGGTTTATCAGGGTTGGAGGTTGGCATCTACCCCTAAAGAACCAGAGTAAGATCTTACATCTTCTCTCAAGAAGACACCAATCACAGGAGCATTCAGCTCTTGCCTTGTTCAGAGGAGAGTGGGCTCTTGTCAGGATCTGTAGCCTTTAACAAGATTCTCTGCTTGTCTTTTTGGGGCCTGAAACCATGGGGTGCATAGGGCCACTCTGGCAAAGTGATGTCTCTCAGGCAGTGGAGATGACACAGGTTCAGGGTCAGGTTGGAGGTTGCCTCCTGCTCCATGATTATGGCCAGGTGGGGCCAGAGCACACGTGCAAGCACGCACACACACACACACACACACACACACACACACCAGGTCTCTAGAGCTCAGGGACAAGAGCTCACCCCTCACCATGCAGGAGACTCTACAAAGGCAAAGATGCAGCTCACCTCCCAGGCAGATGCTCAAAGAGACTCGGGTTGGGGACTGCATGTCCCAGGCATGGGGTCATCGTCCTGGACTTGCTGCAGGAGATTGGCGAAAACATGGTGCAGCTGGCTCCCCCGGGAATTAGGGGTCCTGGATTCCAAACCACCTCTGTGCCTAGTGAGCTGCGCGACCTTGCAGTAGCTGCCTACCCACTTTTTGCTCAGCTTTCTCAACTGGAAAATGTAGATGAAACAGCCTTTCAGGGCCAATGCAGTGAGTCCGTGGTGTCTTGAAATCTCTTAAAAATAACAACTCACATTTACCGGCTCTGTGTGCTAAGTGCTTTGTGCCCATCCTCTCACTGAAGGCTCGTAATGAGGAGCAGCTTTTATTAACCCTAGTGAGTAAGTAGAAAACAGGTAAAGAGAGGTTAAGTCACTGACAACATCAAATGACTGTCAAAGGGCCGAGTGGGGCTTGAGAGTTTTAGGTCTTGCTTAACCGCCTACTGTACTTTTTCAAACAGCTTACGAAAAGTATTTATTATTTTTTTCTTTTCAAAACAATATTCCACTTCACAGAAATGAAATTAGTTTAGGTAAGAAGCAGCAAACTTGTAATATAATTGCATTCAATGCTACCATTCAACCAGGACCGTCTCATACATGATTGTTTGCTAAGATTTTGTTCCAAAAGCTCTTCTCTCAGATTCTATAGTGGATGCTTTTTGCTTTTACTAACCAGCGGCCGTTCAGAAGGCTTTCTTTGGGGGAAAAGAAATCCACTTTCTCTCTGGGGAATCACTCCTACCCCTGCCTTGGATGTAGTTGGCTCCATGGGGTGGGTGTGTCAGGTAACCCTGGAATGGTCAGTCATTTCCCTGGCCACAGTGATGGTTTTGGAGATGTTCCTGTGACCTGGACAGATCCAATGAGACACAAGACATTCAAATGTAATTTTTTTTTAATGAGCCTGTTGAGAACTCTTTTCTCTCCGTGTGTGACATTGGACTTGGCCTGGCAGGACGTGGACTTAGAACTGAGGCCAGTCATATTGCCACAACCTCAGCCCTGCCTGAGAAAGAAGCTGACATAAAAAAAGAGAGCAGAGCTAGTGGATGGAAATGTCATACACCCCCATAGCCAGCTTCTCCTGAAAATCTAGGTCTATCCACTGGAATTTGCAGTTACATATGCCAATAAAATCCTCTCTTGATTTTAAGCCTATTGGAGTCTTACGGTCTATCACTTACAACCTGAAGAGTCCTAATTGACCAAGAAAAAGCAGTTACAGGAGTCAAGAAGCCCAATTATCTGGCTTCAGCCCCCATCCTGGTTGGAGGTGAGGCACTTCCGTTCTAGAAAAGACCACAATCTGCCTGGCATTTCTGGGGATCCCTGATCCTCTGAACTGAGGGGTGCCTGGGCTTTACCTGATAATCAAGGCTGCTTCTGGGGCCAGTGGAACAACTGGGCTAAATGGTACAAAAGCCCAAGAGTTGGTGGTAAGAGCAGATGGTGAGACATGTCATTGCTGCCCTGGGGAAGGGGGTGGCAGTGCGTCTGCAGCAGTGCCCTCCTCTCCCATCAAGCCACTGCTGGGGAAGTCTAAGGACTGGGGAACACTTCTGGAAGGAAAATTAAAATTCATAAATGTATAAATCAATGTAAATTCATTGTGCCCCTCCCACCCCACCATTCCATTTATTGAAGTCCTAACCCTCAATACCTCAGAATCTGACTGCATTTGGATTTAGGGCCTTTAAAGAGATTTTTATGGTAAAATGAGGTCATATGGGTGGGCCCTAGTCCAATATGACTGATGTCCTTAGGAAAAAAGGGGATTAGGACACACACACACACACACACACACACACACACACACACACAGGAAAACCATGTTAGGACACAGAAGAAGGCAGCTATCTACAAACAAAGGAGAGAGGCCTCAGAAGAAACAGACCCTGCAGACACCTTGATCTCGGACTTCCAGCCAAGCCCCCTCCTCCTCTGCAACCCTCCACCCCCAGTCTGTAATATTTTGTTATAGCAGCCTTAGCAAACTAATACAATGTATAAAGTAAATCACATAATAGCTATATAAATAGGAAAATAGATATATACTTTTAAATACAGATGCGTATACATGTGTATATGTGTGTATCTGTATCCATACATCTAGGACCCTGTCTCTCTCTGCATATGTATGTGTACTCTTGCGTGAAACCTCCATTGCTTCTCCATGGTCACAGCACAGGATCTTAATCCCAGAATTGGGGGCTCTCCTTTCCTTCTCAGTTTCCACCACTCCAGCACTCTCCTTGCACAGCTTCACCATCACCCCACTCGTGGCCATCTCCCAGACGGGTCACCCTCGTGGCACAACTGTCCCCAGCTGGAAGCGCCCGGTCTCAGCCTGCCCACCCGATGAACTTCTGCTCACCCCGCCAGGCTGCAGAAGCTTTCATCAGCTTTCCGAGAGAACCTGAGTCACTTCCTCCTCTGCGCTCTCCCGGCATCTGGCACACACCTCTATTAAGACATTGATTCCATTGTGCGGTAGTTACTCGTGTATCGGTTTGTCTCCCCGCAACAGCCTGCGAGTCCCTTAAGGAAGGAGCTGGTTTCTTGTCATCTTGGTAGGCAGGCGGGTTTTGTGTGAGGGAGGGGATGCCCCCGCCTCCCCGGGCAGCCTGCTTGTGGGGTGAGCTGGGGGAGTCAGCCCAGGAGCCAGCGTTGTTTTCTTCCTCCCCCTCTAGAGGAGGATCAAAGGCACAATTCAGTGCGCTCCACCCTGAGGGGCGCCCCGCCCATGCGACAAACAAAAGCCTGGGGTTCGACGACAGGGACGGCAGCGGAGAGAGAATTGCAGGAGCTCTCGAGGGCAAATCAGGCATTTAGAGCCAAGCGCTGTGGCTTTCGGAGATTAAATGCATTATAGATTTGCTAAACGCGAGGCGAGCGAAAGAAAAGGTAGACAGATCATTGCTACCCTTCAGGCAGCCGGGGTGGGCCGGCGGGGGGCGCGCAATCACGCCGGCATGAACGCGAGACACGCGGGCTTAATTTTTCATTTGCAATCAAGGCCACGTCCCCCCTTCTCGTAGTTTCAGAAACACCGGGCCTTCCTCGGGCTCTTTTCACAGGCCGAATTGCCGAGAGAAGGGAAAATTATCCAGAGATAATGGTGCTGATTACGGGACAGCAAGTGGCTGGAAGTGCAGCCGGCGCTTACAGATGAGGAGCGGCGCGGGCCGGCCGAGGATGCGCAGGGCGGGGGATGCTCGGGGCGGTGATGCTGGGCGGCCCGGTCGTGTATCTCGGCGAGCTCGCGGGTCCCAGCGCTCCTGCCCTGACCGAACTGCAGCCGGGGGGTCTCGTGTCTTGGAAAGTTCTTTTTTTCCTCCAGTTCATACCCACCCTTCTTTTAATCCAAAAAAAGGAGCAAAGCATGGTCTATAATGCAGAGAATTCAGAGAAGGCAGAGCGCTTGGGATTACAGCAGGCCGGATCATGGGAGCCAGATTCAGGGAGTCAGAGGGCCTGGGTTCTGGTCCCTGCACCTGCCACAGGTGCACCTTCATGCATCTGGGGCAAGTGCCCCTCTGGACCCATGGCCTGCTCCTCAGAAGCAGGTGTAGGATCAAGTGAGCATCGCTGTTCTATGCTTCACAGCTGGAGGGAAAACGTCTTTATACTCCCGAAGAAATATCAGAAGGAGACTGGGTGGTTCTCAATCTCTTCTGAAAAGGAGACTTAAGAAAATTAACTTGAGTTGCAGCTTGAGGGACTCAGGCTAGACCTGAAAAAAGAATTACCAATAGAGGGGAGTTGTTAAAACATGAAACTGGGGCTTCCCCGGTGGCGCAGTGGTTGAGAATCTGCCTGCCTATGCAGGGGACACGGGTTCGAGCCCTGGTCTGGGAAGATCCCACATGCCACGGAGCAACTGGGCCCGTGAGCCACAACTACTGAGCCTGCGCATCTGGAGCCTGTGCTCCGCAACAAGAGCGGCCACAATAATGAGAGGCCCGTGCACCGCGATGAAGAGTGGCCCCCGCTCGCCTCAACTGGAGAAAGCCCTCGCACAGAAACGAAGACCCAACACAGCCAAAAATAAAATTAATTAATTAATTAATTAAAAAAAAAAAACAAACAAGCATGAAACTGGATACTACAGGAAGTTTCAAAACTTCCTTTTTTTGTAGAATTTTCTAGAATCGCAGAGTGGGCTAGACTCTGAATGTGCCTTTCGGAGGTGGTGGTGAATCTATCTGTGAAGTTCCTCTACCGCCTGGGCCCACCTCCGGACACTCTTGGAATACTGTTTCAGTATCCCTCCATTCAGACCTAGCAGGTGGGTGCTTTATCCTAAAATAAGCACACAGAAGTTTGGTGGCCTTGCTAGGGTCACCGCTGGCCAGACATGGGAGTTGAATCTGAACCCGAGTCCGACTGGTTTCAAAGGTCTCTCTCCCCCCAAGGCCCGCGTCCTCTCTTGCTAGAAAAAGGCAGCGGAGAAGGTGGGTGGCAGAGGCTCTGAGGGTATTTCTATGCAGCCTCAGATGGGAACCAACATAAGGCTGAGCGCCTCTCCCCTGCGGTCTTGCCCTGCCTTGCCATTGACAGCCAGAGAAGGTGTTCCGGAGGGTCGTTTCCAGGATTGCAAGTGTTGTCTTCTGCTGCCTGCATTCCCTGACCTCCTCCTGGGTCCTTGGCCCCTTTTACAAGCTGCCACGGTGAATGGCCGGGCCAGTGGAAGGAGGCTTCTTACCTCCATTGGCCAGGGACAGAGCTCTGGGCAGGAGAGGGCACTGGGCACGGGCTCCTCTGCTCTCTGCAGCGGAAGCTGGGCGGCTGCTGCCTCCCCCAAAGTCTGGGATGTCACTCAAACTTCAAATGCAAACCACCCTTCACAAAGGGAACCGGTGGAAGGGTGGGGACGCCTCAGGGCTGCACCACCCCCATTCCTGCCACAGGCAGGATGCTGGCTCTAAGGCCTTTCCCAGGTCCAAGGGCCGTGAAGTCAGTTGTGTCACCCTCGGTTTTGAAGGGGTGCAAGCCCATCACGGGTCCTCTAGAGGCAGGGGCCTGTCCTTGTCCTATCATCTAATATACTGGATGTTTGTATTTCTTTCCCCAAGAAAATGTAAGTTTCATGAGAGCAGGAACTTCATTTTTTTCTTAACTTCTGTCTCCCCAACACCTAGAAGAGTGCCGGGCACATAGTAGGTCTCAATAAAAATTGTTGGGTGGAGGAATAAATTAGCAGCATTATCATTCCACCCCACTCCCATTTCACAGATGATGAAACTGAGGTAGAGTTGGGTTAATTAACTCAAGATCCCTCCTAGCCTTGGGCTTTTAGGGAAGGCATGCTCACCAACTCAGTACTCCCGGGAAGTTCTTCTGCTAGTCTGACTTGCTTCCCTCCTAATTGAAGGAGGGCCCATTGCCAGCAGTGAAGACCAGTTGAGGAGCACATTCATGGGGAGCCCCCCTTTAGGTGAAGAGAACAGTTTCAGGTGAGGCTGCCATCGTGGAGGGAAGGTCCTCAACCCCCATATCCACATGGTTGGTTGTCACAGGAACTGTACATCTGTCTGTTAATGCAAGGAAGGGGAGAGAGACTTTAAATGACTTCAGCTATAGATCTCACAATTACTCTCCCTCTGTCTAATTTGGATGTTAATGTATTAGCTACAGCTTTGCCTTCTAGGCTAGAAATTGTTTTCCGGCCTCCCCCGGCCTGAAATTATACATCCAGATAGAGTAGTGTTCATTAAAGTAAGATTAGGAGAGGATAATATGTGAGAGGTATGTAATCTTTTGCAAATGGTTAGTAAATTGGAACTACCCCAATTACAGTCTTGTTCATCACACAGGGCTGAATTACTCTGCCTGGGACGGGAGTCTCAGCCACAGCTCTGCTCGGCTCACATTTCATAAATATTGTAGACACATGATATTCTCAACCATCTGCTTCGCTGGTCGCCGAACACATTTTCTGACTTTCTGGTTGACTGCAGAGAGTGGCAGGAGTGAGGCGGCCATCATGCCAGCCGGCCTCAAAGCCCAGCTAGGCCGGCCTTCATGGAGGACTCTGCCCACGCCATGTGCCTCGGGCACCTTCCCCCAGGCCGTGCCAAGCCCGCCGGCCTCCTCTTCTAGGGGGACACACCCCCACTAATGCCTCCTGTGGCTCCCAGGTTCTCACCCAGCAGGGACCCGTGTGCATTGGGGCTATGCTGGCGGGGATCATCTCTAGAAGGGGTGGGCAAGGCTGATGGAGCTGACTCAGAGAATAGCCCAGGGTGCTGTGGGGTCCAGGCAACGCCCTGGTCATCTGAAGGTCTGCCTCTGCCTTGCAGGGCAGACGGTCTGTAACAGGGAGCGACGCACCCACGGTTCTCACAGGCTGTCTGTTCAGCATCAAGGCTGGGTCTGCCTCTTCCTCTCACCCCTTTGCTTCTGGCCAGAGCTGTTCCTTGTGATCACTTTGTGTCCCTAAAATCCTATGTCTTTCAAAGAGGCAGTGAAATGTCGTAATTAAGAGTGAGGATCTGGCATTGGAGTGTCTGGATTTAAATCCTGCTCTGTTATTGACCAGGTGTGATCCTGAGCACGTAGTTTAATCACTCTGTGTCCAGGTTTCTCCATCTGTAAAATGGGTATAATAATAATAACCTATCTCAGAGGATGGTGGTGAGTTAATAGTTAGAACAGTACCTGGCATACAGTAAGTGCTCAACAAACTTTAGCTGTTATGTTATTGCAAAGGTATTTTGAGTCTCTTCCTCAGATCTCAGCATCCCCCACAAAGAACATGCAGAGTGCTTGTGCTAGAAGTAAACTCCAGGCAGGAGGGAACCAGACAAAGAGAAAAGGCTGGATCCTTTTAGGTTAACAGTGCACCGGGCAGCACGTTTTACAGAGCTTATTTCATTCTATCCTCACAGATCTTGAAGCATGTATAGTATTATGCCCATTGTACAGATGAGGAGGTGAGGCTCAAAGAATTTTAAAAAGCAGATTTCTTGTTGCTGCCTTGTTTAAAACTTTCAGTTAACCTTTTGCTTTATAATAAATCCCCAAATTCTTTTTCTTTTTTTAAACCTTTTTCTTTTTTATTTTATTTATTTATTTATTTATTTATTTTTGGCTGTGTTGGGTCTTTGTTTCTGTGCGAGGGCTTTCTCTAGTTGTGGCAAGCAGGGGCCACTCCTCATCGCGGTGCGCAGGCCTCTCACGATCGCGGCCTCTCTTGTTGCGGAGCACAGGCTCCAGATGCGCAGGCTCAGTAGTTGTGGCTCACGGGCCTAGTTGCTCCGCGGCATGTGGGATCTTCCCAGACCAGGGCTCGAACCCATGTCCCCTGCATTGGCAGGCAGATTCTCAACCACTGTTCCACCAGGGAAGCCCAATCCCCAAATTCTTCACTTGATCTTAGCCAAAAGGCAGAGAAGCCATCCCAAATTCTTGAATGGCTTATAAAATCCTCCACAGTCTTGTTCTCACACACCTCCTCATTCACCCTTTGCTCACGCCTGGTCCTATCACCTCGCCAACCTGTTCTTTGTCCATGTCATGCATCCTCCTGCTTCAGGGCCTTTGCACGTGCTGTTTCTTCTGCCTGGGCTTGACCTCCCCTTCCCTTTTTGCCCGAATAGTTTCTATTCATCGCTCAGGTCTCAACCTGCACTTCTAAAGAGAAGCCTTCCTGGAGTCCCCCAGACTTGGTAAGGCTCCAGTAACGTATGCTTTGATAACAACCCCTGTGTCTCCTTCATTAAATCTCTTACAACTGTGACTAAACACTCAACTGTGTGTGTGTTTTCTGTCTTATTAGAGTGCAAGACTCATAGACAGAGTCTGTGTTAGTCAGGAGAGGCTGGGCTAAGCAGTGGAAACATAAATTCCAAATCTCACATTTCTCTCTCCTGCTACATGCCCCATGTAGGACAGCAAAATCCTCTACTCCACCTGGTCACTCAGGGATCCAGGTCATTGGAGGCTTCAGTGCCTTGTGGCTGCACCATCTGGAACACCAAGCTCCTTGGAGGCTGCAGTAAGGGAAGAGAAAGACTGGAGAATCAGGTGTGAGCAGGGAAATCGTGAGCTCAGCCCCAGATGATGGGCATCCCTTCTGCTCCATTTCACGTTGTCTGCCCAGCTGCTAGGAGGCTGGGATGTATAGGGGAACAAGTGAAATATTTGCTCTGCCACAGGGACCTGGTCCAGCTTGTTCGCTTGTAGTGTTTTCCATGCCTAGCACATTGCTTGGCACATAGTAGCAGCCCCCCACCCAAACATCTGCTGAATGAATGGGGGTGTCATCGGGTGTAGGTCGAGAGTCTCCCAGTGAGTGCACTGTGGAGGAGCTGGCTTTGGACCATGCTCCTCCCAGGTTCAAATCCTTTGGCCTGTGCACTCGACCGCGTCTTCCCAGGTTTATGGCGTGCTTCTTTTCTCAGAATATAGAGAACAGAATATCATGCATTTAGGCCTTAATAGATTTGTTTTTCCCGATGAAAGTGATGAAAGTTGCATGTCCTCCAATCAGCTTTGCAATTAGCCATTCAGCCACTCACCCAACACAAGTGGCAGTTCAAATTCAGTGAACGTTTCCTAAGTGCCTGCTATGTACCAGGCGTGTCACCTCGGCTAGTGTGCAGGAAAGCCTTGGCGAGGTGAGCCCTGCTTCCTACTTTCCCAATGAAGCTACTAACGCTCCATAGTGAGTAGGACCTGGATTTAAATGCCGGTTTGCTGGCTTTAAGACCGGCGCCCTTTCCCCTGTAGCAGCCAGGGGCTCTCATACTAGAGCAGGCATCAGAATTGCCTGGAGGACTCCCTGACATACAGAGGGCTAGGCCCCATTCCCAGTTTTCAATTCAATAGATATGGGCGGGGCCTGAGAATCTGCATTTTTAATGAGCTCCAGGTGACACCCTGCTGTAGGGTCTGTTCCCACCATTGGAGACCCTCTGGCCTGCAGTGTGCTGCCTGGCGGTGAGGGGCAAGCGCCCTTCCCTCATGAACTTGGCTCAGGAGTCCTGGCTGGGGGTGGTGAGGGGCAAGCGCCCTTCCCTCATGAACTTGGCTCAGGGGTCCTGGCTGGGGGTGGTGAGGGGCAGGCGCCCTTCCCTCATGAACTTGGCTCAGGGGTCCTGGCTGGGGGTGGTGAGGGGCAGGCGCCCTTCCCTCATGAGCTTGGCTCAGGGGTCCTGGCTGGGGGTGGTGAGGGGCAGGCGCCCTTCCCTCATGAACTTGGCTCAGCGGTCCTGGCTGGGGGTGGTGAGGGGCAGGCGCCCTTCCCTCATGAACTTGGCTCAGGGGTCCTGGCTGGGGGTGGTGGGGACTGGTAGCACAGCCCCTGGGTGGCTGGTATTTGGTCCTTGTCTGTGAGGCTGCCTGCAATCCACGCGTATAAAACCAGGGGGTCGGGCCGCGAGCTCTGAGGTGTTCTGCAGATCTGACGCTCTGCATTCCGTGATTGGATGAACTCAACCTGAGCTGCAGAGTCCATTTAAGTCTCTTCCTAGGTGGGCAGTGCTACAGACGGAAAATTGTGTAACAGTAAACGCCCAGGGAAGTCAAGGAGTTCTGGGGGAGTCACTGTGTGCTCGGGCGTACCCTGGGGCTCTGGGGAATCCAGGACAAGTGTGGGATGTGACCCCACTGTGCGAGGCACCAACAGCCTGCTGTGGCGACAAGACACATGCTTGAAACCAGGGGAGGAAAATGTGTCAGCGTGTAACCAGGTGCTAATTGGCGCGAGTCTGTTGAGGGGCTCCGGGCGGGGTTTGGGAAGCCCCAGGGAGGGGCCTAGAATTTTGACGATAACCTATAACTACCATTTGTGAGGCAGCATGGCATTTACCTCCGTGGTCCCCACAGCCTGGTGGTAGGTGGGGATTTTAAGGATGAAGAAAGAGACTCAAGAGTCTTGCCCATAGTCAACTTTTATGAGGTGAAGAAGTTGGTAGTTGAACCCGGCTCTACTGATAACAAAGCCCACGTTCTTTGAAACACTGGGCCGGGGAGCCAGAGCGATTGTGCAAGTGAGGGGGTCCTGAGTAGGCTGGGTGGGTGAGGTGTACGCTGACTTGGTAGACCCCCAAAGCCTCCCTGGGGTCCCTGAGTATGATGGGAAGCTCAGGATCGTGGAATGGCTGCAAGAAGTGTTCTGTGTTGCTAACTCTGTTGTCCAGGGATGTCCATGGGGAGGGGCCGGGGCCCAGACGGAGCAGTGCACGCAGTAGCTGAGGTACTCAGGATCCTGGAGGCTCTGGGTTTCCACCGCTTCTCTCCAGGCCACTTCTCTTATACAGCATCTTTGTGAGGATTGGAAAAAAGGCACGCCTTCCTCCAAGCAGATGCAACTGGGCATCAAGTTCCCAAGTTTCACTAGCAGAGGCTGGGCTGGATCTCTGTCCCCCGCACCCGCCTGATCTGATACTGTGGTCAAGTGAACGATCTATACAACTGTATCTGGGAGACTTGTTTCCCTCCCACTACACACGCGCGCGTGCGCGCGCACACACACACGCACACACACACTCATGCGTGGACCCGACACCCTCTCCTTGCCCAGGGAATTCACTTTCCCGGGGGAGGGGGGGGAGACTGGAAACCTATGTGACTTGAAGCGCTTCATCCCTCTTTTCCCGCGGTCTTTCTAACCGAATCTCTTCTAAGAGGGACTGCTGACTGGGCTGGGAGCTGCCCTGAGAATAAAATCCACAAGGTCAGGGAGAAGCAGAGCAGAAAGCAGCGATGTTATATCTGACTTTAAGGCTGGAGTAACAAAGGAGATAAGGTGGAGAGGCACCGTCAAGGGCAGACAAGGCTTTCGAGGAGCTCCCTCCCCCCATCAAACTGTTAACACGCAATGCAATGCTCAAGTCTTTATTAGAAAAAAGAAAAGAAAAGAAAAAGGTAGCAGCAGCTGAAGAGTGTGTGCCAGCAAGAGGGGAAAGAGGGGAGAGCCACACTGAAATCAATACTGGCCAGGACAAGCATTATCCCATGTGGAACACCTCAAGCCTCTGCCTAGAAAATTTGATTGGATCTTCAGAAAAACCTATTAGTGTGTTGTCAGGACAACACAGGTGATAACTGACCAGCTCTCTTCAATCGATGCTCTTTACTTGTGGAGCTCCTGATTTTTTAACAGCATAATTGTTTTTTTAATAACCGGCTGGCTCACCCACTCCGGCAAGCGGGGAGTCAAAGTCAGACTCCCAACTTAAAATATAGAGAAACCTGATGCTCTAGCCACTTCTTCTTCATCACACAATTACTTTATGGAGCGCCAGGGACGGAAGACGGTGGCGGGGGTGAGGCTTTCTTCGGCTAAGCCAAGTTGTTCAGAAAAGTCACAGAAGTAATTACACAAGTCAAAATTATTTACTACATGACATCCATTCTTCACAAAGGAGCCTTTATTTATTTTTCAAGAAAAATGGCAAAAACGGGATGATTTCAGCATGGCGAGGATACCATAAAGCAACAGCGGAATTCGTTGTCAATTACAACACCTTTTTAATTTTCAACTCAAGAGCTGACAACACATTTTATTTGGGGTTTTAAACGCACTATACCAACAGCAGTACTTTACCGTGCTTCGGACCTTAGATGTCAAAGTACCTCACAAACAAGTAACTGGAAACATTTTGGGGTGGAGGCTCTTTATAGCTGGAGAGCAGGGCCCACAGTGGAAGCGATTTGCCCAAGGTCACGGGCTGAATCAGAGGCACGGCTGGAAACAGTACTCATGAATACTGGTTCCTAGAGTCGGAGCTCACCACCACCAGCCTACCCCCTCCCACACACACCAAAACAAACCCCCAAAGTCAGGAGATAACAGCAGGGCAGAGAAGTCACCTGCCCTCCAAAGCCCAACATGTCCACGCTGACAATTTGCTCTACAGAATGGAAGCTGGGTGTGCAGGTCAGAGGTCTTCACAGACTGCAGTTGCTGAAACCAGGAGAAGTAGTTGCTAGTGAAAACGTATAGGGTTCTATGCTTATTTGGGTCAGCCTGGCTTTCCATCCTGAGCTTCTGAGTATGCTCGTCAGATTCTTCAAAGTGTCAGCCTTCCAGGAGGGCTTGATGGCTCGCACCACGGCTGTGCTCAGCCCACCTGGCAGGTCTGGGCCTTTCTCTGGTTGGTTCTCTCCAGAACCTGGTCTATGTACCCAGGGTTGGGGTGAGAGATTCAGAGAAGCAGAGGAGAAAGAGCATGAGAAAGGGCGAAAGAGAGAGAGAGGAAAAGAAAAAAGAAAAGAAGAGAGAGGAAAAGGAAAGAAAGGAAAAAGGAAAACAGAGAGAGGTGGGCTTGTTTTAAACCTTTGCAGGCCCCAGGACCTCTTTGTCAGCAAGCTGTGCCCACAGTGTATCAAATACATTACAATCCCACACTGAATACAGTTTTTACCTGATTATTTACCAGTTCAGTTTGGTTGCAGTTTGCTGGTTGACAATGTTATGGTTTTGTAGATATTTAAACATTTAATAATTTTGATTTTACACTTTCCTTCTCTGTCTTTTGGAGCTCATATTTTTTTCTTTCCAGGCTCTTGAAATGTTTATAAGACATAGGCACTATACATATTGACCTTAAAACAGCCCAGAGGGCTAGAAGAAGGGAGAGATGGGAAAGAAAGAATGTTGACTAGGACAGCAAGAAACAAAATCAAAACCACACTGAGGCAAACATTTACAAAGCAGACAGAGGGAGTTCTCGAAACTATAGAACTGCTGGTTAGAAAGAAGAAAGGAAGCAGCCCTTACCAGGATATTTCCAGGAAAAAAAGACGAAGAGATGAAAGACCAATCCAACCACAGATGAAAAAAAACTCTCTCTGATTATTCAATAATTTATTGAGCACAGGGCCAGATATTGTGCTTGGCTTCCAGCTCCAGGTACAGAGCTGGATGAGACACAGTCTCTATTCTCAAGGAATTTATTGTTTTATTGAGGGAGACAGAAAGGTAAACAAGCAGTTCAGATATGTGATAAGGACATGAATTGCAGTAAGCATGAGTGGTTGGGAAAGCACAGAGCAGTAACCTAAGGGAGGAGATGCTCCCGGAATGTTCAAAGGCACAGAGGTGTGACCAGTGATGAAATGGAACTTGAGGGGAAGTCAGGTAGGGGTTGGGGGGCAGGGGGTGTGAGTGGAGGTGGAGGGTCACAGGGTGGGACTGAAAGGCCAAACTAAATTGATAGCAGATTGTGAGCATTTGGATTTACAGTAAGTCCCCTATATACGAACCAGTTACGTTCTGAGAGTGCATTTGTAAGTCCAAATTGTTCGTAAGTCCAACAAAGTTAGCATAGGTAGCCAACTAACGTAATCGTCTATATAGTACTGTACTGTAATAGGTTTATAATACTTTTCACACAAATAATACATAAAAAACAGACAAACACAAAAAATAAAGAAGGCATTTTTCATCTTACAGTACAGTAGTACCAGCTACGTCACCGCTGCTTTTACACTTGCTTCCGGACATCTTGGGCTTGAAATAAAGATACTGCACTACTGTACTCTATACAGTACTGTACAGTAAAGTACATAAAAGCACAACCACTTGTAGAGGATGCACACGCGTGACAATGTATGCCAGACACATGAACTAACTTACATGATTGGACATGCAAATGCACTTTCACATCTTTGAGAGTTTGCAACTTGAAGGTTCATATGTAGGGCACTTATTGTATTCTGCAGTCTAAGATTAACCAAGAATGGTTTCCAAGCAGGGGAGGGACCCCATTCACTCCAGTTAGGGCTGATGATGGAGCTAGGGGCCGAGGCACTGGGGAACCAGAGAAGAGGCCATTGCATTCCTGCCATTGAAGGTAAAAGGCCTGGACCAGGTGCATGACATGGAAATGATGAGGCTGGGTCACCTTGGAGAAGTGTTTAGGGGGCAGCGGGCAGGGTTCGGGAACCAGTTGGAAGTGGGAGATGAGGGCAACGGAGGAATCAAGAATGACTCTCAGGTTTCTGGTTCAGCTGAATGATGATGGTTATTCATTGAGAAAGGGGATATAAGAGAAGAAGGTTTGGGGGACACTTTTCATTTCCCCAAAGCCTCGTGATCCTAAGGCAGGCGCTATGTCCCAACGGGTCCCTTGAAAAAAGGCCAGGAAAAACCAGCAAAACTCTTTAAGAGGTGGGGAGAGCAGGGATGTGGAGAGTCACTGGTAGACTATGTGTTTCTCTTTGGCCAAAACAGAAGCATGACCCAGAGACCAAACCCTAGAAATCTGTCCATTTGGCTGCAGAAGAAAGGGGCTTGAAATCAGTAGGGACCAAGAGGGAACATGACAGGCACCTCTAGGGCCATGTTGGACGCTGGACTGGGGCTCCAGTTGTGATTCATGGTTGAAGGGAGTTTATTGGAAGTTAGCTCATGAAAGCTCCGAGCTACACACGGAAATCTGTATTCTTCCTGGCTAGCAACAGAACCTATGTAACAGCTAGTGCTGGATTGAGACACAGACATCTATCAATCATACCAAATTCATTGTGTTAAACTCCATCACCCAGAGCTGACCCTTTCCTACTGGAGGAAGTAATGAGCTAGAAATAAGTGCCATCTGAAGCCGAGTCTAAGTAAATCTGTGATCATGGACATTTCAAGCCATAGCTTCAGTTTGGGCTTTCAAACAGATGGATACTCTAGCATGAAATTGCCAAGATTAAAAAGAGAACATTAGTTTAATACACATGGCTGGGGAAATGGCCGGGGCTATCCATGGAGCTGGGTTCCCAAATCCTGGCTCAGGACTTGCTCAGCCTTCATAGGAAGAAAACAGCCCCAGAGCAAAGCAACTACTTTTCTTTCCCGGTTTTTGATGTTGGCAAAGGGAAGACAAATGAGGGTTCTCTGGTTTGGAGACGGCGTGAATGAACCACACGCGTCCATAGATAAACCAGGAGCCCTCCAAACACGCTCATTTGTTCACACAAAAGCTAGGCTGGCAGCCCTCTCGCCAAGCCATGTTCACAGTTGGATCCTTAATGCATTGTGAGCATTCAATCAAACTTTTAGTGGTGAAACTCTGGGAGCAGAAAGCCAGCTAAGCCCAAAGGGTCCCTTGGCTTTTCCATCTTTTGTGGTTGTCTGGCTGTGCTCTTATGGGTTTTGTTGTCAGCAAACTCCTGGCTTGCCTTTGAGCGCTCCAAATTATTGAGAATGACTACAGCTTAAGACTGGCAAGATGATTGTTAAAAACAGCCCTGGCATTAATCATAGCTTAAGAGCTTTTGGAAAATGATTCTAATTCAGAAGGGGTGGCTTACAAAGAGCCTTGCTGAAAGCAAAGCAGACATCAAATTCTGAAAGGCCAAAATCCTCCTTGGTACCCACACCTGGCTTCTTCCCAAAATTCAGCTGGCAGAAACGTGTGGTTGGCGGCGTAGCTTACCCCACCAGCTCACCCTGTCTGAGGCCACCTCGGGTCTTCCACGAGTCCCACAGCATCTCTCCCCCGGGTCCCATGGCATTTCTCCCCCAGCTCTGGGGCCCTTGAGATGGGAAAGACTTCAGGGAGCGCCCACAGTTACAAGTTTACTGGCGGTCCTCGGAATAAGGAAGAGGTGGCTGGGCGCCTCGTATTCTGTCAACAGTTGGATGCCTTAGACTGGTGCTAAAATAAGCTGTGTGCATAGAGGCAGCTGCGTGGGCAAACACACGGTCAGCATTTGCAAGGAGCCAGGCAGGGCAACAAGCTAATACGTCTGCCTTTTGCCTGCCTGGCACAACAAAGGAGAATGATTTTTGCCGTCAGCGTTCTCCTTATCACGGAATCATTGCACAGTTTAGTATGATAAATGGTTTCCATTTAGGAGAAGCTGAGAATGAAAACAGTGGGGGAGTGGTGGCAACTCGGCTGGGGGTGTTTGTGGTTGCACCTTGGGCAGAAGGGCGAGGGAGATCTGGCCCGTGGTGGCCTCTACCTTTCCTTCTGGCACGACTGGGGAGGCACTCTGGGGCGAAGAAACACATGGCTTTTGACATGCATTTGCAGGAACAGTCTGAAAGCTGCAACCTTGTGATGCACTGCTTGCTGTTTCCTCCTTGCAGCCTTCCAAACACTTGTGTCTGAGAAGCTACT
Organism: Eschrichtius robustus; assembly: GCF_028021215.1. Lineage (NCBI taxonomy): Eukaryota > Metazoa > Chordata > Mammalia > Artiodactyla > Eschrichtiidae > Eschrichtius > Eschrichtius robustus. The sequence goes on along the minus strand of NC_090834.1, from coordinate 17,415,378 downwards.
CCCTCTTGACCTGCCAAAGGGAGAGTGTTTCCTTCCCAGAGGTTCCTAACTAAGGGCTGGGTCTGAGAGGCAGCATGGTGATGGGGCTGGCTGGCTGAAACTCAGCGGAACTACCTACACCACTTCTTGGCATTCCTGATGGCCACGTGGGGATGCCACACAGGGAAGGACCCCACCTTTGTGCTAGGACGGTAGCGGTGACCTTCAACATGGCCACCTCTGTCTCTGGAGCCCGGCTGGTGGACCTAGTCTCAGCTCTCAGTGGCTGGCTGTCCCGGGAGTTCTTCTTCTCCTCTCTGCAGCATCCCTTCCTTTCCACTTCTGTAGGCGCTGCTTCTGGTCAGATCTCACGGCTGCTGGAGATGAGTGGTGAGACAAAGGCCGCCGTAGCCAGAGACTTGAGGGTGCTGATAGAAACCAACCGGGAAAACACAGAGGATTCAAGAGGGCCTGATTTTTTTTTTTTTAAGCAATAGCCTCTGTTACTGAAGCCAGAGAGGGAGAAACTTGGTGATCTTGGCTGGGTCTAGCGTGACTCAAAACCCTTCTTGATGCATTGGTGTCTCTGCAAGGAAATCTATTATTTTCCATAAACTGTCTTAAGCATCTCCCGGGCTACATTTCTGGCTGTGTTAAGAATCAAGCCATCAAGAACAGCTGTGAATGTTATACACTTTCAGCAGCAGCAATGGGCTTTGGCAGGGAAGTAGGAGCAAAAAAACCCAAGTAGGACATTTCGGTTGACAGTAATGGCATTTTCCCTTCCTTGTCCAAACGATAAAAGATTCATGCTCCTAATTGCAACACTATAGCTTTCCCCATCACTTTATTCTGGGAGAGGAGGTTAGAGAAAACAGGCCTAGAGAGAGGGAGAGAAAGAGAGAGAGAGAGAGAGAGAGAGAGAGAGAGAGAGAGAGATGGATAGTAATTTCGTCACTAGCTAACAGAGACTGATTAGTACAGAAGGCTCCCTTCCATAGCAATACTTTTTAATCAGGGCTGCTGTGTCTGGGCAAACAGCTTTTGTGGATTAGCTAGACTCCAGCCTGCCAGCATCCGTTGCAAGTTTAAATGATGAAATACACAACCACAGAGAAAACAAACCAAAAAGAGTAATAAAGTCACACATTTCAATATTCGGTAACCACTAAGGGATTTAAATATTTGCTTGCTATTAAAGGCTTGCATTACACTCTTCCAACACCAGCTCTGGAAGACTGAAATATCAATTACGGATCAATTTTCCCCCTAAGTAAACACTAATGCAGGATAAACAGTATTAGAAGATGCAATCGTAACATTGCTGACTTTAGGATGGACTTCCTGCTGGTAACAGCAAGTTTAAGCCAGGTGATTAATTAACCTGAGAAGATATAGCACTTACGGAAGTTTTAAGGCGATCATGTCTGCAATATGATTGTGAGCAGTGCACGTTTGGAGGGCAGCTGGAGTCCTGCGTCGATTTGACCCTCAGTGGTTGTCTTCATTTTCCCCAGAATCACCACCCACAGCTCAACACCTCCAAGGATCAGGAGGGAGTAAAGTGGGAGTTGAGGGTGGGTGTGCGTGTGTGTGAAGAGAAAAAGCAGTAGACTTTAAGTCCCATTCCTTGCTGTAATTAATTCTGTCTTTAAATATGGAAGGTCCGAGTTGCATTTCCTGCACTGACCACCAGGGGCGGTAGACATGTTCGCTTTGGGAGGAAAAATAAAAACACAAAAAACAAACCAGATAACATCTCCTGTGTACAGAAGAGCCTGGAAGCTGAGGACTAGAAGACTTGAAAACAGAAGATTCTGGCTTTCAAGTCTCAGTTTTGGGGTGCTGACATTATCCTTGTGCCTAATACCCTCCTGCTGGCACGTGTAACGATGTGGTGTGGGGATGACACGTGGCTCTTATGGAGGCACATTTCACAATTTTGAGATGAACACAAGGCAAGGAATATGGTTTGAATTTTTGCAACATGCCATACCTCATTCTGAAGGCCCCTCACAATGTATGTGGCAATGGTGAGGCTTCGCTTAGCCATTAGCAAAAATGTCATCCTCTGTAGGGAAGAACAGATATTCTGTCCCAGCGGGTCCCTGAGAACGATGGGACTAATAGCAATAAACTCAGGGCTGGCTGGCTAACTTGTTCAAGGCCAACCCGAAAGCTACCTATCTTGAGGATGAACTTCTAAATGTCAAGGTTGAAATACAGAATTGGTGACCTGTTCAGACTAAGTATAAAGTGAGATTCGGGCAACCAGATGCTTGGGCTGTCTCCCTGTAATGATCTACTACTTGTTACGTGCCTACTACGTGCCTACGACTGACTTCAATGTATTGCCCAGAGTCTTTTGGATGACGGCCAAGAGTCCCCTCCCCTTCTCCTGCACAGTGTGTCAGGACATCCAAGTACTTCATTCCGGAAATATTTCCAAACCATACATGTGCGGCTGTGGATAGAAATTTCACTCTGAAGGAATCTGGCAGCCAGCTCTTGATGACTAAGGGCCATGTACTTGGCATCCTGGCAAAAAGGTGTGAGTATAAAAAGGGTCTTGGGCGTAATTTTATAATGAAACAAAATGCCTTCACTTAAGCAGGGTCCTTCCACCTGTAGCATGGTGACTGCCCGGTTGCTTTAAAGCTCTGGATGACAGAATCAAAGGAACACTTCTCTGTGGACTAAGTCCACAGCAGTACAAGGATTACATTGCCAGTAGACGGAGGACAGTGAAAGATTGCGCCCATCAACATCCGCATAGCACCTCGGGGTTCCAGTTGATGTATTTGGAGAAGGCAAGCAGGCCAAAACATTCGTGAAAACTCTCTGGAGGAAATAAGGACCATTTTCACTCCCACACCAAAGGGAGGACCGGGCAACTTATCAAGCTCCTGCTGATGTGGACTGCTTCTGGCAACTTCTCCTTGCATACCCTGTGGGACTCAAGCGGCAAAAGTGCAGCAAGCCGCCACCTCACATCTGCCTCTGTTCACTGAACATCCTGGGTCCCCCTTCTCTGCAGGTCGCAGCTGAATCTGGAGCCTCATGCTACAGACAAAGGGAGAGGGCTGGGGACACTAAACATACCACGTGCCACATGGCCTGGAATAACTACCCTAGTGAGTGGTGAGGACAAAGGGGTCCTTAAACATGCTAAGGCAAACTTCACAAGGGCATGAGGTGTCCACAGGAACCCAGATGGCTCCCTTCACTTGAGTTGTGACCACTTCTTGGTAGCCTTGGGTAACCTCTGTCTCTTTAACCACCATTTGCCTCTATCCTGTATTATGATTAACATGTAACATGCTTACTCTGCATCTGGCATATTATTCACTCAGCACTTACTGCCAATCTCACTTCTCTCTCCTAACACTGTGACCCCTCCCTTACAGAGCAGGAGACTAAGGCCGGGCAGGTTGGGGAACTCGCCCGAGGTTCCACAGCTAACAAGTGGTGGAGTGGGGGTCGGAAGCCAGGCTGTCTCTTAGCACGTACTCTTGATCTCTAGCCTCTATCACCTATAGGTCTTTTTACAGAGCTATGATGAACCAGGGCTCCCCACTGCTCCCTGCCCTGGGGCAGAGGCTGGGAGAGGCCCCTGAAATCTTGACTCCTGTCTGGACTTTGAGAACAGCCAGAAGACTGCTCCCACGCTCCACACCTCGCCTGATTTTGCTTTCTTCTTCCCATGCGAATCAGCGGGCTGGCTGGGCTTATTGCCGTCTATACCTCCGACTCACTTCGCTCTCCACTAGCCATCCTTTAAGGTCTAGCTGGAATCCCAGCTCCTCCAGGAAGCTGCCTTGACTCTCCAGGCTTCACTGATTTCCGTTCTCCAAGAAATTTCCACGGTACTCTCTGGACCCCTTAACCATTTTTGGGGTGCCCCCCACAGCTGGGGACCATTGCATGTTTTTATGTGGGTGTGACCGATGCCCCGGTTGGTCTCCAGAGATGATCTTACACTTCCCTGTGTTTCTCACGACGCTGAACATACAGCAGGCGCCCAGTAACTGCATGTCCGATTAGCAGATTCTTACAGAGACAGGCGAGAGACCAGGCCAGGATGGAAGGGCTGAAATGAAGTACGCAGCCTTTGGTTTTTCTGGAGCTTACCTTTTCTCCCACTGCTGAACCTTCCCCACCACCTGCCCGAGAGAGAAAAGGGGAACTCAGCTACAGCTGGGTGGACAGTGGGAAAGGGCCATTCGGGGCGGCTCACGTGTGATCTGAGCATTTGAAAGATCAGTCACCATGAAGTGCAGTCATTGCTCGCCTCGGCCTGCAAGGCAAGGGGGACGGTGACAGACTGAATCCTGCTGTACACCCGGCCCGGAAGCCCCAGCAGCCTAAACAGTAAGTGAGAACAATCTTCCGTTGGCGGCCAGGCTCATCCTCTGCAGATCACGTCTTTTTGTTAAAGGAGAGAGAACTTGAAATGAAGAAGGATGAATTGTGAAGACACGAAATCCCAAAGGAAGAGACAAGTGGAGCAGCCAACACAGGGGAGTGGGTGTGGGGTGCTGGGTGGAAATAGGGGAGTGAGGGCGGGAGACGCGTCCACGGGAGGGGCCGTCCCGGGCTGGCCCGCGCTGCAGCCTGCGCACCTGCACAGATCGCTGAGTCCGCGATGCCAGAGCACCTGGCCCACCTGTCTGCTGAGAGGGGAGGAGAGATCAAGTACAGGAAGGATGAGCAGAGGAGAGAAGGCGGTCCCAAGAAGCCCAGCTGGCAGCACCTCCTAGCATCTACCGCCCGTGCTCCTGGCCCTGCGCGAGGTGCTAAGGAGGAAGCCGGACCAGGGGCCCATCTTCTCCCAGGCCGAGACGTCCGTAAGAAGTCCATAATGAGAAAAAAGGATCACTTGGTAACATTAATTTTTTTTATTAAGAAGACAGATATTTTATAGTACTTCTTTTTTTTTCTTTTTTTTTTGTAAAAATGGTATACATGAACCAATACAAAATGCGAATGGAACATATGGATATGGAGTTTCATACACCGTAACATCGTCCATGTACACCTCAAAAACAGAACTGCCTAAAGGGAAAAGTCAGACGTCGGTGTGACTAAAGAACAAGCTTATTTGGCATCAATTATACATCCTTCATTATTTTATATTCCTTTAAAAAACACAAAAAACAAGTTTGTTCTTTCTTCACTCTAAAAAAAGTGATCAACCTGTACAAAGTAATACTCAACAATACATTTCAAACAGTGCACTGTATACTTAAGAAAAAAATACATAAACCAATATACAACTAAAATCCATAATTTCCTGTTTTTGCTTTGTTTTATTATTATTATTATCTTTTTCCAATGCATGGGGCCTACACTTTGCAATCTACCTGAGACGGAAAACACCAATCAAAACACATGAACCTGAGACATGTCAACATTGTAAGCCATAGAGTCACATCAGGAGCACTGCACTACTGTACACTTTTCAAAACGGAAAGATGGGAGGTCCCCAAAATGAGATGCCAATTCAGTGAGCAATGGTAGTAGGGTTTGTGTTTTTTTTTTTCGTTTTTTTTTTTTTTTTTTTTCCTAAAAAGAACAACTGAAAAAAACCTTTCAACGACATGCTAAATGGTTCTCACCCTTCGATAACGATTATACTATGGTCGGAATGAGTGCTAAGGGCTCGGAATAGAGCTGCACATTATAAAATTCACTGAAAAAGGGATGTTTGTCGTGGCTTTTTGTCTTGGTTAAGTGCCTAGGGATAGGAGAGGGGAAAACAAAACGCTGCTCAATATGGATTTTCTTTTACATACCAGTCCGTTCCCAAAAGGCCCCCGTGTTGCAATGGTTCTATCAAAGGTTAAAATAAAGACAAGAAAAATAAACACGCTTTCAAACAACAAAGAGTTGACACTTTTTTTCCCCTTAAATAAATCAGCGTTAAGTTTTCCACATAATGTAACAATAGTAAAAATGCATCTTGCAAAATCCAAAATTACTCACTGAAAATGTTATATAATATATATTTATATATAGAGAGATCTATCTTTTTTTTGATGCCATCTTTCCATAGGGACTGTATTCTGGAGTCTGGAGCCTTACCAAAACATATGGTAAGAGTTTAGTTTTCGTCCTTCAGGACTACTTCTAGATTTCCTAGACGTTTCAGTGAAAATCCCCACATTTCTTTAAAAAAATGTAAATGGTAACTTGACTCCTCTGCCTTTTCCCAAGGCTCCCCATCTAAGATATGTTCAAGGTAACTTATTTTAGTAGCTATGCACTATGGCTGCCATCATGCGAGGATCAGTAATTTTTTGGCAGATGGTTCTTAAGGCTGAGGAAAGAGGCCAAGGCTAGTGTATGAAAGGTAAAAAGATAAAAACACTCGCATTTGAGTTTTGATTAAGTAACTGAAAAATCCCTACATGCTGTTTTTCCACCTCTGCTCTGACCTTTTGAGAACTGAGATGGACGGCAGACCAGTTTGAGAACAATACTGGCCCTTCTTTTGTACCTCCTGCCTTTGTCAAGCCTAATCTGAAGGAATGAAAGTTTCACACGGATTCGAGTTGGAAATCCCAGCATGACAAATATCTGTAATATACAGTACATGCAGGCCACATCCTACTGCCTTCCTAACTAAGCACAAAGGAAAAAACAAAACAAAACAAAAACAAAACAAAACAAAACCCTGTCCCATTCAGTCATTCGCACATGACACAGACTTGCTTTTTCCTACAAATTAGTGAGAAGTAAGGCCGATTGGGAAAGGTGGATGGAATCATTTGGAACAGAAATAACCAGAGCAGAACTATCTTTCCCCCCTCCCTACTTCCCCTTCTGTGGCAACTCAAATTTGTCCACTTATATAAAAGGAACAGACCTCACCTGTCAGGTCTGTTTAGGGCACTGAAAAAGGAGGAGGCCTTTCCGCCCCAAACCTTTCTGGACAGCGTGGGGTATCTATACTGAGCCGTCTACAGATACAGAATTAAAGACAGATTCAATCTCATTGTGACACACCTCACTTGCAGATAACCCTGTACAGTAATGTAGTTCCACAGCAAACAGAACAGTTTCTGAATCACAGTCTAAGTTTTCTAGTCTTCACTGCTCTAAGTATTTGAAACATGGGCAGCAGCAAAGAGTTCTCATTGTTTGTTCACCCAAATCTTTACGACAACAGAGAAGAAATGCATTATGGATACACTAAATTCTGAACTATGAAATCTAAACTGTGCTGGTTCTCCTTTTATGAAACTGAATTTTGAACAGAAAGCAGTTACTTCAAAAAATAAACAAAGGAAAGGAAAAACAGTAAGAAAATAAGGCGTGGGGGGGTAAGATTCTAAGGAATCCCAGCAGGCAAATTCCAAAATGGGAGATTTTGGAAAAAAAAAAAATCCAAAGTTTTCTGGGAAAAATAAATGCGCACAAAGGAGGGAGGAAAAAAAAAAAAAAAAAAAAAGGAACACAACAAACAAACGAAAAACAAGGCACAGAATTTTCTGCAATCTATCCAAACTAAATCCAAGTGTCCAAGTTTGACTTGGTAGGAAGAAATAAAAATTGAAAAACCAAACAAACAAAAAAAGAGGTGTCAAACAGCAGAGTGTACTTTTCAAAGAACATTTCTTTCTTTTCTTTTTTTTTTTTTTTTTTACACAGCAAATCCCAAGCCTTCCCAGTCTCACACCTTTCCACCCATTCGTAAAAAAACACACGAATTTCTCGCAAGCTCCAATATCACTGTCTCTTTATCATCTAAATAGGGCCAGTTGGACACCTCATTGAAACAAAAAGGCTGATCTAGATGAAGTACTCTTTCTTTTCTTCGGAGTTGTTCTGTCCTCCTTCTGCATTGATTATAGCTGTGTCTGCGTCTGCTGCGTCATCAGCTCCTTTGGCTTCATGAGTGAAGTATGTACCTGAAAGATGAAGGGGTAAAGCACCGTGACTGTCTGATGGCCTCTGTGTAAAGTGGTACAGAGATGGCAACTTGCTTTATGGCCATCATCAGCCGAAGTGGTGTGCAGGCAGCAGAGGGGAGAAAACAATTGGAAGAAGAGAGCGAGGTGGGTGAGACAAATGGGGATCCGGGGGTTCCAAAGGCACCACTCCAACTGAACCGCTGCGATATAATTCAGCAAATGAGACATTAGAGCCGTGATTATGACCAGAGGATGTCAGCAGAAGAAGACGTGAGTGGGAGCTAAAAATGCAGAAAGCTGGAGAGCTGCTGACAGTAAACGCCCAGGACCAATGGCCAGATATGTGCACGTACATGGTTAAAGACCAAAGCAAGGAAGAGCAATTAGCCAATAAATGAATTAGGGCCCTGCTGACGTTCTACTGTCATCTCAAATCATTTATCTGAACCCTCGTCTCCTGTCTTCAGGAAGCACTGTTGCCTGTCCGTAAGTGAGAATGTGCTCGAATTTGTACAGGTAGGTTTGGTTTTCTTCTGCCTGCCATCACAGAGTGGGGTTCCAGATCGAGAAATAATTTGATATTGTAACAGCTGGAATCAAGGCGTGGGATCTGCCTTAAGGAACAAGCGATTCTCGCTCCTGATGTCACTCTAGCCCGGACCCAGATTCATGGATTTGCTAATTGGCATAGTCACTTTATAATGACAATAGACAGAACGTTACGGAGTTGGTGACACTCTTTATCAGCAAGTCCCAATGGTTTACACGGAGAAAGACAAGGGTTGCACCTCAGTATGAAATACAGGTAGAGCTTCCACTGCCCATCATAATCAAATCACCCTCCTCCCATTAGGTATTGTATTCTCCAGGATTCTTAAGTAAGAAAGGCTGATCTATTTGTTGTATTTTCAAGTTTTCAAAGTGACAAGTCTGAGAAGGCAGGCGGTCAGATGGTCCCCCCACGTCCCTTTCCGCTATCGAGTATGCCCTCTTCCCTGGGTCCCCTCAGCTGCTGTGCAGACTTTGGCCCTGCTCTCTGGCCGAACAGACTGCCTCCTGGGCGTGGGCAGAGGGTATACAGGGTGCTGGGCATGGGCAGCACTCATTGAAGGACCCCCAGTACTGAGGGCCCCAAACCGTTTTACACTCGAGACGGGCACTTCGGATTCTAAAGGTGATTGTCAAACACCTTGGACCTCTGTTGCTGTGCTCAGGGGACCCTCCCCAAACCCGAGTTCTACAATCAAGCAGACTGCCAGTGCCTGGAGTTTATACTATAGGAAAGGCTTGGGAGCCCACTGCACAGCGCTTGAGAAAAATACCCGGGCCGACAAACAAAAGGAAGGATAAATTATGGAGAGGGGAGAAGAGGCTCAGAGCAGCATGGGGCAGAGAGGAGGAGCCTTCCCAAAGATGATTGCCCATCCAGACGGCACAGTTGATAAGTGTGATGATTAATGGCAATTTAAATCAATTGCACTCATAATTTTAAAAATACATATTTATGTGGCTTTTAAGGCACATCAAACCAAGAAAGTATTCTAGCCGCTGTGACCAGCTTACCCAGAGTTGGGGGTCGGGGAGCAGGGCTAGTCTACCTGCATCCCGCAAAGCAGAAGGTTATGCAGCTGCTTTTTCCCTGTTTATCATTTTGGGGTTTACGCCACACCTCACACACCAGCCCCTTATAATTTTTACTCTATCCCTAATAATGAACTGTAGAATAACACACCTATAAAGCTTTTCATTTAGAGAAAAATCCAAATCAAGGAGTGCTACTCATCAGCTCTCAGAGTCCTAATCAGCCGCTGCTAAGATTTCTATTTTTTTCTCTCCCAGTTTCAGGAATCAAGGAGGCTGTGTGGCCACAGAAACCAAACTGCCTATCAAGGACAACCTTGCCAAGTCCCCCAAAGGCGGGTGCCGTGGTGATACAAGGCCTCCTGGCTGCCCAAGCGCCTGGCTTACCTTTATGTCTGGCAAAATAGCGCCCCAGGATGATGAGCAAACACAGCATGGCAAACACCACCACGGCCACGACGCCGCCAATCACGGCGTGATCCACTGCCCTGATCGCGCCTTCTTCACCTGCTCGAGAATCTGTTGAAATCAGAAGAGGAATAGGGATGTAAAGGGTATTACGAGACACCAGAAGCCCTGGCGACACTGCCTCCAGGGTCAGAGGTCACCTTCTTTCTTAATGGAAGAGTCAGGGAGAACAGTCAAGATGGATCAAGTTCCACCGAGGGGACCTGTTCAGTGCTGCATTGATCTGTTCTCCCCTCAAGGCATTTCATTCTAAGCGGCATCGGATGCTAACGCATGTAAACAAGCTTAGGGAGCAGGGAGAGAAGAAATAGAGTCTGTCCAGTCCTGACCTGGTCTTGGCATTCCCTCTCTCTGTATCCAGCTGCAGATTCTATTCAGGAGGCCGACCTAACTATTTAAGGGCGCTCAGAATGGCACCTTCAGGCCGTAACGGGAGCTGTAGAGGGGTGGCTGGAGCATTTTTCTAGAGATGCCCAGGGACTTATTCCCTGCCAGGCATTTGCATGGGAACAGTAAGGAGCTCAAAAGCCCCAGCTGCCTAGAGATTAAACAAGGATCAGGGGACTAGAGACAAGTGACGTACCTGCTACATTTGGGATGTATGAGGGAGTAAGCCTCAGCCTAAAAACCTAAAATTTCAAAAAAGACAGCAAGGAATAATTGTCCATTGCCACAGATGGTTTTTCTTTTATTTATTTAACACTTCATGATGCAATTAATTTTCCTTTATAAGCATCACTCCCTTGGGATGTCTTCTTTCGACTGAGGAACGACATGTTTGGCTGGGGAACAAATCCAAAGTGAACCCCGAATGAGCTATGGCCATGCAGAATGGATGTATGGCAGTGTAAACAATTTTAATTTAGGAGTGTGTCTACATCACCCCTTGCTGAAATCCTAATGGCACCCGAGATTTATAATGTAGTAAAAAACAATTATTCTCCCGTTGATTAATACATTAACATTTTGGAGTGGAAGCCAAACCATTGTCTTTTTTTTTTTTTTATTGAGTCAAGTACGACACCTCCATTAGAATGATTTACTAGCTGCACCTTACAATTTAAGCACAGCAGCAACAGAAATGGTAAAAAACTTCTAACTTTACATGATTTGTGAAGTCATATGTGAAGGATTTACCATTTAAATCTTTCAGTACAAGAAGCACATGGCCTATAAATCTGTCCCCGTAGCAGTTGCTGGACGCCTAAGAGAAATGCATTTCACCAGGAAGACGGAGAGTGCAAATTCGAGTCAATTTTTAAGAAAGATTTATCTCTGTCTCTCTCCAAAGAACAGAGCAAATCTCTGAAGCCTCCACCTCTAATAATATTTGAAGTTTATCGATCAAGGGTACAGATCCGTGACAGCTAAAGGTAATGGTGCTCTTCTGAGCCGAAACCTGATACAACGCTCTCAGCAGGAGGGCATGATTTACACTTTCTATCGATATTTCCAATTCTGCTCTGAGATTAAGTACTGAAGGATGTGGGGAAATAACTCGTGACTGAGGGTTCCATGAAAAGTGCTTTAATTAAGAGTTTAAATTAAAAAATGAAGTATTTAAAGTATTTCATTAAGTTACCTTTGAAAGGACGACCAAAAAAAAAAAAAAAAACCCCAAATCCAAACCCAAACAGAAGTGCCAAATCAGAGGCAGCAGCGGGTCGCCCAGGACAACAGGGTGAAGGGAGTTTAATAGGAGAATGGAGATGGGTTGGAGGCGGAGTGCACTGCGGCTAATTAGCCCACTCCGTGATGTGTGGGCCCCTCCAGCCACATGTCTAATAAGCTCGACTTGAAATGTGGCAGGGTGGAATCTCCCTTCGCAGCCCAACGTGCTGCCTACTGCAGAGGCAACAGCCTCTGTGTCTTGCAAGTCATTTCAACGAGGCAGAACTCAGCTACGGAAACGTGTTTTTTTTTTTTTTTTTTCTTTTAAGACAACAGAGCTTGTTGAAGGGGAGCGTGCCCTGGAGGGTGCCCCTGGACACGGGGTATCTGCTGGAGGATGGTGCTTTACACGCTGGAGACTCTCACCCCAACTGCACACGTCCAAAATTGCTCACGGGGAGACCAAAGTCATCGAAAAGCCAGAAAGTTGTGCTTTCCTTAGGGAGCTGTCAAAATAGGGGATCTTGCGGGAATGAGAATTAACTCATCTCCAATGGCCATGAGCTTCAGACCTATTGAGAGATAAGGCTCTTTCTATTAACTCCCTGTGTCTTAAGAATTGGGTGAGAAAAGCAAAGTGATGCCAGCTACCGAGCAGCGGGGAAAGTTAGGTACAAGAGGCGAGAGGTGAAGAGAGGTCCCGTCCCAGGAAGACGGAGGGGAAGGAAGCTGCCCCAACACAGGCTTAACCCACCGGGGGAAGCACTCCCCTGTCCTCTGTTACAGGACTGACTTCTCCATGCCTAGGCACAGGAACATTCTAGAAGCCTAGGAAAAGAGAGCCAGAGAGAGAACAGGGGGGAGGGAGGGAGAGAGGGAGGAGAGATGAGGAAGGAGGGGGAAGCTCTGTGATCAAGAAGAACCAACCAACCAACCTCACAGGGTACGTTATCTGTGGGATTAGTTTTTCCAGCCAAAATCCTTCTTTTGACCTTTGCTCCCCATGAGCTCAGAGCTGAAGAGGCTCAGTGCGGCTCTTTCCTCCCTGCCCTGTGCCCACATGAAATACCTGGGTTCTAATTATCTTCCCTACCCTCGAGGACATACATATTTTACAGATACTTATTTATAGGGGTAATCTCTCCAGCTATCTTCTGATACTCACTTTGATCAGAAAGTTTACTACCACCAGTTAATCCCCGAGATATCTTTCCTGCCTTCAGTTACTGCAGACGGACCCAGAAGGTAAGTGATGCTGAATTTACAGGGCACAGTGTGGGTTGCAGCTCTGCCCCGCCTCTTCCCACCCCTGGCTCGCCCCGGGGTTTACTGCAGCGGGCACTGATGCAGTCCTGGCCATCCTCCATTGCCCGGCATGGCCTGGCGTCCGCTACGAAGAGTGGCGCTGTTTCCAGACTCGTCTCACTCCTTTTTGTGTGTCCACGTGTGGGTTGGGTGGGGAGTTTTTACAGTGCCATTGATTGGTCCAAGGTGGTGAGGGGCACAGTTGAAGGCTGGTTACCTACCCCTAGATGCTGTGGACTGGTGCCTCATTCACTGCACGAAGCAGGAACACAAGACTCTACACAGAGAGGCACCGGGCTAAAGCAGTAGGATGCAAACTGGAACCCAGGGTAGTATCAGCCACCAACAGGAGCGCGGCTCTGACAAAGTCCATCGGCTGGGTGGCCTTTCCTGTTCTGCTCACAGAGCAAAAGCTCTGGCCAGTTCCGTGGGCGATTACCTCGAACTGAAAACCCTGGGAAAGTCTATGACTTTCACCATCACCCACAGATTCTGCTCCTCTTGGGGTGCAGACCCTTTCCCTCAGGTCCCATGAACTTGCCGGGGGACATCCTCTCCAGATTTTGGGCTGCTTTTCTCAATCAGGCAGAGAAGGAAACCTACAGATTCTACAGCTGTCCTCAGCTTCTACACTGAAAAATAAACACTAGCAACATGCCCGATCCTCAGGCAAGTGGACAGCTCTTTGGTTTAGAGGGAGTGTTTTCCTGTCTCTAAGAGACATGATTACTCCTCTCAGTAACGGGTGTAACCGTGTTCATCCTGCTGGGACTTAGCTTTTCCCCATCATCGCAAAGAGGAAAGCCACGTTTTGACCTGGTGTACATTTATGGCACAAAGGTTATTCCAGCCTTGAAGAACCAAGCAAGTTTGGGTGACACATTCCCACTGGAGTGTGGAATGCCATCCTGGATCACTTCACACGGGACTTCAAGTAACTGAGGCATTGTCCTTCCATGAGCCTGATTTTCAGGGGCACTTTGTAGATGCTGGGAAGTGTCAACTCAGAGTTGGGGCACAATCCTTCCTGCCTGCACTGTCCCGTGCTGCAGCGCCGTCTACGGCTCTAAGTGTAGCACGAGACTCTTTAAGGACAGCTCAGTCATGAACTGTTTAGTATTCGTGAGTTAGCTCTTCTTTGGGCAAAAAGCTGGAACAACTTGGCTCCAGGTGAGGGTTTACGAGCTGCTTGCAGAATGCTAAGTTGGCTACCACTGCTTGGGTCACAGCTTCACCCACATGGGGTTCCCATTAGCATCTTAGAAACCGCCAGGACAAAAAAATTCAAAGACTCTCCCAAGAGTGATGTCCCAATCTGCTCAGTTTTCTTTACTTTGGGCCAGGTGAGCTGGCTTGATCCTTTCCTCATGGGCAATGTGCAAGGGGGAGTTCTAAAGACGCTCGTTCCTTAGGGCCTGACAAGAAGAGTGACTGCTAGTGGAACTTCAGCCTCCTTCCCCTCCCTGCAGGGCCTTCCTTTTCTCTACTTGTTCCTACTCCTCAAATGACTGAGTGCAGGGGCTCGGGCAGTCACGCTGCCTAACAGATCCCGGTTGCTATGGCTACTTTACCAGCTGGCACGGGATGCCTGACATAAACTGCCATGTGAATGCCTTAATCGTGGATCTGTGAAAAGCCTGGGAGGCTCTGTTGCCCGAGGCAGAGATCCGTGGATAGCCAGGGAATGGCCAGGATGTCCTAGACAAGGTCCTGGCAGACAGCGACGTTGGCAGAGGGGCTGCTGAGCAGACTGCCCGCTGCAGCCGCAGCCAGCCTACCTTCAGCCCAGGCCACAGAGACGGCGGACACTAAGATTGCCACCTCGGACGAGCGGAAGTGTGATACAGTAATACGGTTCAAGCACACGGCAGAGGGCGGGAGGACCACCCTGCCTTGGCTTTCCTTCACCTTTCAACCCACCCTTGGCCTGGGCTAGAAAGCACGCTTAAAAACTTGGGGAGAGCTCGACACTCCCCTTAAATGCACATGCTATTTTTAAACAAAGGTTGTAAACTACCTGAGGTCTCATCTTTAAAATTAATCCCTAAAACATAGGGGAGGTTCTAAGGAGATGGGTCTTCCTACCTCTATTTATTGGACAATTCATATGGTCAACCTTCCGTAATTTCTCTATCGATGAATAGCTGGGAAAAAAGTGAAACTGTTGACTTTTCACAGCAGTTCTGTCACTTGCTTTAGTCCTAGTCTTTTTCGTGGGCTGAGGTCTGGCTAGACAAGTCAGTTTAATTAGAAACTTCGAGAAGCGGTGCTGACGGTGGAATCGCTGCCCCCTGCTTCCTAGGGCTGTAGGGATTAGTCTATCGCATAGGAAGCTTAATGACTATGATGTCATTTGTTACTTCTTACTAGAAAGAAAGAAAAAGCCTGACAGTGGATTTTCCACATCTGAGACAAACCCAAAATCTGACCTCAAAGACTAAACAAAACCAAGCCCCAAACCTGGCACCATCTGAAAACCGCAGCTTTTCATTCTCGTCACCTATCGCAGCTCCCGCCACGGCAACAAAAATAAGTGTGCATTTTAAAAAGCACAACTTTATTACTGAAGGGGAACAAACTGAATGGCATGCGCTGACAAAATGCCACATTATTTGCTAATCCTAATATGTTATTCTTCTTTAAGATTTGCTTTTCTCAGCAGCAATTCAATTATAGATGCTACAAATCCTTCTGACATTTAATTCCCTCTTGTCAGAGAGTAGTAAATGTATACAGTACATGCACAGCTTTCCCATTAAGATGTTAATATATATTGGAGCACACTAGCCTCCGTGCAGCATAACATTTCTTTTCTGTCTTCTGATAAAGTGGAAGGGAAGAAATAAATGTAAGGCAAGAAAAATCATGAAGGTTCTCATACAGCATCCCAGGCATCTAGGACTACCCCTCGGCTGCATCTCATTCTAGCAACGTAACTGCAGCTACGCTATCGTTTCAAAGGAACTATGTTAAGCTACTTAAAGGAAAACTGCAGTCACCATCATCATCATCATCCTGCCACCCAGAGCTCCGCAGGCATTCACAGAAATCAGAAGTACCGCACACGGGCTCTGGCTGTACGTTGATCAGGACCTGGGGCTCTTAGGCGGTTACTGCCTATGTTATCCTCCAGAAACAGGCCCAAACAGGAGACGCAGGAAGAGTTAGGACTTCACCTCCTGTATGGCCCGCTGGAAAGTGCGCTGGATTTGCCCACAGATCTGGCCTAGAAGCTGGGCTTCACTGCTTTTCTGTGAGACTTCAGGCAGGTCAATCAGCTACTCTGAGTCATGAGGCACCATCATAACAATTCACAGGGGTGTTTTGAGAGGCCAGTGTGTCACTGAATATGAAGCGGCCTCTCTGGGCCAGGGCTTGGCATATCATAGGCACTCAATAAGTGTTTGCCAAATTGAAATCTGCTGTAACAAAGCCTACAGAGGGCTTTATTCCAGTTCTAATCCCTGATTCCAGGCAAATACTTATTAGCTCTTTGGGGTAAGGGTCGTACTGCACACTCAACATTGTTCTCAGAGGGTAAGATGCCCCACAGACACTAGCTGAGTTGAAGTCACCAAACCCCTTCTTTTCATTTATGTAGAATGGCACACAGTGTGACTGGTGGTCCTGGGTGGTGGTCAAGGCTGTGGGCCTGGCGGCTGAAGGCCACCCAATCCAAGTTATCACTCAGGTGTACCATTTAAGTATCATCAGGATATTAAATTCTTCTTGTCAGCTAAACATGAGAACAAGATTTTTTTTTTTTTTATGTTGATTTTTCTCCCTTCTCAAGTAACTTGATTTTGTTAATGTAACCAACAGTGGAAATGACTTGAGGCAACAGGATGCAAATCCTCCCAAAGACATTAAGCATCACCAAAGAGACCACAAGGCACGCTCCTGAGTCCTCTCTATTCATCTAACAATAAGGACTTAGAAGTGTGATTGCCTTTTCCATTTTAAGCAACAGGAAGGCACTGAGGATGAGACTGGAGTTTTCCTTAAAGGAGTATACATCTGATAAAGAGAACAGCGTTGTAAAAGTATTTCTAAACATACATTTCCCACTAGAATCTCTCTCTGGAGAAAGATGTTTCAGTGGACCTCAGGCATTTGGGGGTGTGAGGATGGATTAATGAATATGGTGAAGTCACCCCAAAGCAGTGTCCAACCTGTAGAACTGGAATTCATATTTTGTGTTGTAGCCTGCCAACTCTTTAATTTGGAGGAAAATTTCCTATTTGATGGTCTCCTTCCTCCCCATGGGGGAAACAGTAGCATGTTGGATTATGGGAAGATCAGCAATACCATGAAATTCAAACTTACATCGTGGTGGTAAAGTCATGGCCAAGCTGGCACGGACCCAATATGATTTGTCAGTCTACTGCCTTGTACTAAAAGGAATTTTAAAATAAGGGGATCTACATGTTTTAACCTTCTGCAACTCAACACTTTCCCATGGCATTTAGGACCGTCTCAGTGGGAAGCCCATCCCATAATTTAGGAGATCAATGGGACAGTGGCACTGAAAACATCTGAGCAGAGTTTAAGGTCCCGTTTGAATGGGAAAGAGCATGATTCAACGCTGGAAGAGATCTTTCCTGGTCGTCAGCACGTGGCTCTATACCTGATGGGCTCTGGAGAGCCCAGCTTTCCCTGCTTCATTCCTTGGATGAACAGTCTGAATCGAAAAGGGTCCAAGAGGGAAAGAATTCCCAAGAAGATACCAGAGCAAAGGAAGTGTGGATTTCACAGGGGAAGGATAACCACTTTAAACCTAGGTCTCTTGTTTCCTGAAGAGCCAGGAAGACCCATATGTTTAAATTCTGTCTCTTGAGTAAATTATTTACCCTCTGGAGCCCCAGTTCCCTCACTTGTGAACAACCCCTTCATTAACAATCTCCCAGGATTTTCAGGACAATCCTCCCATGGCTGGCTCATGCTCTCATGCTCATCTCTTGGTCTTCCTGTCCCAATGGCCTCCCCTGGTGAGCATTTCTAAGCTACCCTCCACCTCTTCCCAGCCCCAGTCATTCACTTTCACTTTACCCAGGTTTATTTTTTCCCACAGCATTAGGCTGACATTATCTTGTGTTTTGAGCTTGTCTCCCTGACTAGAATGTAACTGTACGAGGGCAGGATCCTGGCACGTGAAATCCGGGGCAGCTCCAGCCTCTGGTTGGTCTTGTTCACTGCTGTATCCCTGGTGCCCAGGCCAGAGCCTAGCACATAGGAGGAGCTCAAACAATTGTTGAATGAATACGGATCAAATGAGATCATATGTGTGCACAAGCTTCCTGAGCGCTCAAGTACTACACAAATACAAGCTAAGTAAGACCTCACCTGCGATTTAGGGGCCAGATCTTGAATTTGTCTACATAGTCCAGCTGGTTTTTGATGTTTTTCTTTATCATCATCATTATTATTACTAGCCTAACAAAAAAATGCAATTGCCTGTTTGCCAAGTCTGGGCCATACTTTATGTGGGAGCCAGTAAGGAAAGAGTCCCCCCAGATGCTATGTCTATTGACAGTTTCTTACACACATTTCAAGCAAGTTCAGCCAGACTTTGCGGACACTCAACGACCGCCAGATGGTCTTATATCCCACCCCAGAACTGATAATCTGGATCTGAAGGCCTTTAAGTGCTTCCATTAACTAAATCTAGACCATATTTTGAGCCCATGTTTCCTCTGTAATCCATTTAAGGAACTATAGCTGGCTCACCTAGATTCTTCCTTAACACCTGGCATGGATTCTCAAAGCCACTTAGAACCTGCCTTCCATCCGTACTTTTCTATGCACTGTGAGGGAGGCGTTGATTTTTCCGGATCACTTTCTTGTATGTAGGGCCAGAGTTGAAAACGTGTCTCTCTCTGGGAAGCATGAGAGATCTGAAATTTCTTGTTGGGGCCTTTGCTTCAAAAGCAGAAGCCTGATGGATTGCTCTGATTGTGCCGGAGGGCCATTCCCTGGCACGCGGCATATTTACCACCGCACTCCACTAAACAGTCCCCGAAGGACCTTCCTTCCATTGCTGAAGGGAGGGAGGCAGTTGGAGGCATTTTTTTTAAAAGTTTTAAACTAAAATAGAAGGATAAATAGGCTTGAAGCTATTCTATTCCACATGGGAGGCCATAACCACCAGCTGTCACCGGGAAATAGCAGATGTAATTGATAAAGCAACGCAGAACTCTTGTGGATCCGTCATCAATAAAGTTAACGCCCAAAAAGTCCATGAAAGGGTTCAAAGTAGAACTGGAGAAGCTCCCCAGGTCCTCCAATAATTAAATCACTGAACTACACACAAGCGTAATTTTTTAATGCCGATTGAAGAGGAGGATCAGCTGGGCAGCTTGCTTTGCTGGGTGAGGCTGGGGCACCATATGGTGCTTAGGAAACTGTCATTAGCTGAGGCGGCAGTGGTGTATCGGGGAGGAAGGGGGACAAGGGGCCAGCCGAAGACAGACCATCATTATTGTGAAGGAAACGCAGGATATAACATTTATCCACAATAAGGAAAGAATGAAATTTCTACCCAGATGGAGCAGGGAATGGATGGTAATAGTATTCATTACCACAGTTTAGCATTACATGTACCACACCTCCTCTAATTTATTGATGGACTGTTTAAGACGGGTGTTAACCTGTTTGTCTTGTATTATAATTGAATTCGGTCTCTGGGCTACAGAAATTTAAGAAGTTCATCCTTTCTCAATCAATATGCTCTCCTTCAGTGACCCATTTCAAGACAGCTTCATAAAAAATAATGTATTTTGTTTTAATAAATTTAAACACTATGACAGCTGCTCAATTTTTATCGGGTGTTTTTTTTTCCCTTCAGATGTCTCTTTGCTGCCGAGTGAAGCCACGCTCACAATCAATAGTAATTGATTAATCAGCATCCCCTTTGAACAAAGGTGCTAATCAGTTTTTGATTAGTTCATCAAACCGGATGCGAAGGCAGCCCAGCCCCAGCCTGATAGATCATCAGGGTTCTACTTGACTTATGGCTCCCTCGCAATATACAACTGCAGCGTTCCGGGACGGGGGAGGGGAGGGGGACAACGTAATTATTAATTTAACCAAATTATTATGAACACAAACAGTTGTTGGTTTATCACTCCCGACTCAGGGGTGATTGATAGAGCTGCAGCAAGGCTGCCTCTGACTTGGTGCAGAGCCGAGAGACCTGGACTATTCCTTAATTGATGATGTTCGGGGAAGGGATAAGGGCTGATTTAGTCCCCTTTTCCTAAAGAGGAGAAAAATGGCTTCTGCGTATCCGAGTGATCCTTGTCTGGCTGACATGCTGAGAGGGATCAGGGCCAAGGAGAACTTGGTCCCTTCTTAGGATCCTTGAGAAGATACAATTGCCACTGTGTCAGAGGGCTCTTTTATTTAGGGTCAGGATCCGAACCGAGGAGTCAGTCTTCTTACACTCAGCATGATATTCTAAGCAGGGAGAAGGACTCACTTGCTCCTATTTCCAAAGACTATCAGGCTAACGTGTTTGCAACTTCTCTAAATATACCACAAACAAGAGGCAAAAATAAAACACTCCTTTGATGGCCGGCTATGTTTCTAATCGTCTATTTATTTATCTGTCTAAACTCCTTGGGATTTGGGATTCATTTATTCGTCCCAACAAGTATCAATTGCGTGCTTATGATACGACAGGTGTACAGCAGTGAACAAAACCAATATGGCCTCCTGGAGCTTCCACTCTGTGGGAAAATCCATCAGCCAAGTTCAAACTGGGACATGCTACATAGCAGAAAAATAAAGGCGTCCCTGAGGTTTGACAGAAGCACAGAGGAGGCAATAAATCTATTGCTTGTGAAAGATAGTGGTACCATCTTATTCTCTCACTGGGTAAGTAAGACCTGTAGTTAAAGCTGCACCTCAGCAACCAGCTATTCAAGGGAGCTGCAGTGAAATCTCTTCAAGAAGGGCAACATGGAACCCTTGTTTCCAAAAGGCTGGAGTCAGCACCTACAGTCCTCTGCCTTGGTTTCTCCTGATGAGGAAGGGCCCTTCCTTATTGACTTATTAAGAAGCAACTGATCAAAATGTTTCAAAAGCTGCAGCTGGTTGGCAGTGAAGTCCCACAACATCATGGGAGCTCATATAATTGTTTAGCTCTGACCATTTTAAATCTCCTTCCCCTCCTTTTTAGGATATGCTTCTTATTTTGGATTAGTAACACCTAAATCCTGGAATCAAGCATGAAACCTACTTTTGCAAGAGCTCAGTGTGCTGTGAAAAAGGTCTGAGGTGGATAATTAGTTTGCATCATGGTGTGTGACAAAACAATTGCCCCCCCCTTCCTTCCTTCCCCTCCCCTCCCCCTCCTTCTAAGATTAACTATGACCTGGCTTTTCTAGTCTATTCCACAGAAGGAGATGGTCAATATGAGGGTTTGTTTTTTTTAAAAATAAAGATCTTGTCTCATAATCCAACATCCTTAAACAGCTTTGAAATGCAACAAATTTCTCATGAACCATTATACGCCTAGAACATAAAAATTATTTTAAGCCACTGAACAGAGTGGCTTTGGTGTAATCCCAAAGATGATTGGGCCTGGAGGTCATTATTGACCTGGAGGTCATTACAGCAGGTCAGCCCCCAATCTGAAATATACACGCAATATACAATCTGAAAATACACAGGGAAGAGAGGTGGGGGGAGGAAGAAAGTGTTCATAAAAATCTGTTTTTTTTTTCTTTAGTCTTAAAATCCACAATTGCGAATTGACTGCTCAGCAATCCAAATGGCCATATTGTGGAAGTGGATGGAGGGCCCACAGGTTGGACACTGCAGAGCCTTTTACCTAATGACTAGCCCTTACCTGAGAGGTCCTCACTGGCCAGCTCTTCTGCGGAATTGGGCAACTGAGTAACGCCTTACAAGTAAAAACAAATCGTTTTTCTTTTCATTCCTCAAGGCACATAAACAAAACACTTAAGAACTGAGGATGAATTTCTTAAAAAAAAAACATGAGCCAAATCTCTTGCCATCTCTCTCGCTCTCTTTTATGGATAGCTTGAATGTATTAATCCATAAGTACGTTTCTCCAATCATTTCATTTTGTTATAGATACACAATTGAGGCAGAAAGATTCCTCAGTCTCCACTTTCAAAGCACATGAAACGTGAAGGTGAATGTTTCAAATCACTCGTTCATAACAGCATGCAGAAAGAAAACAATAAAGCCTGATTGTTAGCTATTGATGTTCTGATAGATCTCTTAAATACAAATATATTTAGAGGTTACATACTGATGTATGTAAGTTTTAGTTCACATTTTACTGTAAATTGAAATCCTTGGGCAAGAATGACAAACACAGTTCATTATCAATTGATGATCTTGGATCATCTATTTCAAAATGGTATGGCATCTGCTAACTGCAGTTTGCCTTCATCAGAAAATCTGATTTGCAAAGTGATTTTTTTTTTCAAAAAGAGAATTTCAAAAATCAGTGGTATTCCTGAAAAAATGAAACCCTCAAAGCTGAAAAAGCAGTTAGGTCAGGAGATAATCAAGTGGAGCTTGAAATGCCTGTATCCAAGTTAGCACCAATGTTGCCCAGCTGGGATGGCTCTCGGCTAGCTCTGCCTGGAAGGAAAAGAGGTGAAGGGGAAAGCAGATAAACCATGGGGGGCGCAGTTAGGAGATGGCTTCCCTCTCCTCTTCCTGTATTTGCAGGCTGCTCCTTTAATGAAGTCAAAAACACCACAAAGACGTGTCTGGTTTGTGCAGACCTCCAGGTCTTCTCATTTGCACAACAATTGGCTAATCCTTCTCTGATGAGATTTGTCACTTTTGAAGATACTTGCGGACCTATTAAACAGGAATGAGGGGCATGTCTTGTTTCTTTGTTCATCTTTCCCTTCTCTTATAGCCAAGCGCAAAATATAAGCCCAGTTAAGTATTTGCTGAATTAATGATTTGGGAGTAATGCTAAGTGAACTACCAACTAAAACAAATGCTCTGGAAACAAGCAATGTCAAACTGACCGCACTATTCAAAAGCTCCCAAATCAATAGAAACACTTAATGTAGAAATGGACAGTAAAAACTTGGATTTTGTAAGTTGTTTTATAAAGAAGCCAAATGAATATTATTGATAGCTAGGTTGGTGCTGTGAAAGGAAGCGTCATACCAGCTCTTGAAGAATTTCCATCATGACCCTTGCCAATATTCAATGGCACGTGCCAATTAAAAATGGGATGATTTGAAGTCCACGGATGTCCCCAAACTATGGATTTAGGCAACTATGGGAAAGCGATGAGTAATGCAATAAATTATAGAGGCAACTGAGTAGGGATGTTATCCACTGGTTCTGAAATCTGATTGGTTGAAAGTGTTCCTCTTTCTAATTGGCTTTTTTTTTTTTTCTTTTCATGTAATGTCTGAAACATTTATATTAACATATTTCCAAACAAATCTAATCGGCTTTATTCATTGTATAAAGACTGATGAATACAATTATTTGAATAATTGTTATAAATGGGCAACATAAAGTTCTCCTCTGTAGTTAATTATGAATTTGCAGTTCTCAGGAGGCTAATCCCTCACTTCTACGTGGCCCGATGAATATCAAAGCATTCTACATACATGCTTGGCAGCCACTGAACCATATTAAACGAGGATGTTTCAAGTAGGTAGCTTTACTGCTGAAGGCTTGTTTCCCTGGGGAGGGCATTAGAAAGCTAATTTTAAAAAATAAAGACAAATATGTTTATGAAATATCATTGATATGCAAAGTTCCCCATTAAAAAGCGACAGTTTATACACACCTCATTAAAGATGAAACTGTCATTTTTAATGGCATAAACTTTAAAATATACCAAATCATCCGGAATCTACAGCTCAGATTATGTCTGAAAGTGGGAAGCCATCTAGGTTAGTGACGTTAAATTTGTTTTTGCACTACTATTGTATTTTATGAATCTATAGTGCTCCGCCATAGTTGGATAATTTCAAAATAAATATAATTAGGAAGAGTTTGCTGAAGCACTGAGTGTACAAGTGAGGACAAGCAAGATTTACCTCCTAAAAATTGCTTTGGCTTAGGTAGCTTTCTTTCGTGATAAAAATTATACAGCTCTCATTTTTCTCAAAGAAAAAGACAAAGGTGCTTTTTGTGAGGCAGAGAATAGTCTTCAAAAGGAAACGCCACCATTTAACAATAAGTGGGACATTACTTCTGGGGTTTTTCTCTTGAACTTTTCATATCATCCACTCAAGCCCTTCCTGGTCACTTCAATTAAAATGTATTCAACACATTTCTTTAAACTTTGTTAAACAAATGAAAGTTTACTTTTGGTCCATATGGGATCTTCTTTTGAGCAATTAATAAAATCCTAAGGTGAAAACATGATAATTTAATACACGCACGAGAACCGTCTCTTCCGCAGACGTGATTTTTGCTCCTTCGTGTTGCTGTCAATCACGTGCTGCACGTGCCCTAAGCCTCCTCAGACAGTGCTTCTGCTGTTGGTATTGTTACTTCTCCTTTCCAGCAGAAATCTCTGGCTTCTAAAAATGGTACGTATGGCGTAGCAATTTTAAACCAGGTTAAGGAAAACCTCAAAAATTAGAAACAGCAAGAAATCCTAGAGTTAGTTAAATTCAAGGTCAAGGTCAAGTAAAATCTAAATGTTCGGGGCTCAATTCATCAGGGTTTCCTTTTTTTTTTTTTTTTCTTCCTGAAAATTTCAAGATAGAATGATCAAATAAAACCTCTAGGAAACAAAAACTTCCCACTGGCCCTAGTATCATTCCCATTATGAAAAAGTAGGCGACGGTCTCTCTCTTACCTAAGCAGCATATGTCTGATCACTTGGCCATATTATGGAATCTGTTACTTCCATCACCAGCCATAAGAGTTCAGACGCCCCGGCAGTTTTAATCTAAATGCTCAGTCAGTCATCCTGTTCTTCCTGCTTTGTCAGCTTTTGTGGAGAGGTTTTCCCTTCGTCCCATTAGCAGAAATTTGGTTCACGCCGTTAAACAGTAGCACATTGTTTCCAAACTGCATATCAAGGCTGAAACACAATCTTCAGGTCCTGCAGCCATTCGTACATAAACCTCTTTAGCTTTGTTCTTGAGTAGAACATACCATGTCTGCAGAGTCCCTTGACTGAATGACAGCCTTCGAATGCCATTGTTGTGTACTCATACAGAGAGATGTGCAGAGGGGTGCATACACAGATGGTGGACATAGAGGTTGTAATAATGCGCACTGCTGGCTATTTTTCTTTAAAATGGGCTTCAGAATTTCCCCACAATTGAATAGAAAGAGAAGAAATTTCATGTGCTTTTAGAATTCCATCACGGCTTGCACGACTTATGAAGTAAGTCAGGGAAAGGGAGATCCATGGGGTAGTTGCCTAAGGGCAGAGGTCTAGGGGATAAGCATGTATCTAGCACACGCCAAACATTTTGAAACCAAAACTGAAAGTGAAAAATTATGTCAGAGGGGCTCCCAGTTTGAGTCTCACTACAATTGCATACTAAATTAAAAACTAGTTAATAACTGATTTGGGATTATAAATTCATGAGATCATCAGCTTCTACTGTACCAAGAGGTAGAAAGCAAAAGGACAGGTAGACTTGAAAATAATGAAATAGCGGAGGGGCGGAGGGGGGGAGAGACAGAGAAAGAGAAAGACAGAGAGAGAGAGAGAGAGAAAGAGAAAGACAGAGAGAGAGAGAGAACCCCAAACCCAGAGGAAGCCAGCTGACTGCAGTGCAGCAAAAGCACAAGCACTATTCCAGACCATGGGCATGCTGTCACCCAAAACCTCACACGAGGGAGGTGGGTGGGGGAAGGGAGAGGGGACACACAGGGCAGAAAAAGAACAAGGCACAAGACACTTACAGAGAAGCGCCCCACATTGGAACAAACAAAGAAAAACCGTCACACGCACCCACACATCTATAATCATAGGAACGAGTACACCATCCGTGCTTAACGTCACTCATGCATTTCTGCCACAAATTTCAGACCATGTGGTACCAGGATTTGGCAGAGTGTTTTTTGCATTGCTCAACATGCACACATAACACAGGATTCTTCCCTGTCCAGGCCTTAAGGATGAGCTCCAAAAACACAAATGCTCAAGATCTTTCTTCAAAGATCCCTTCCGTCACCCTAGTCTAGGAATCCCATTCTCACACTCACATTTATCTTCACTGTACTATCAATTATATCCTTAAAGACACACTGTGGCTGACTGTTGTTTGATTTCTTTTTGGAGAAAATCCATTTGCTTTTGAATCATGCCCATGCACTTCTAACCTTCCAATACATGCTTATTCTAATCAGATATTGGTAAGAACAAAAGGTCAACATACATAAACAACTGATATACTTCATACATACTCTAGCAACACAAGCTTGAATAAAATATTTTAATGAGTCTTCAAAGGGAAAACATTTTGTAAAATTATTTTTTTTCCTTTTTAGAAAAGAAAAGAGAAGTATGGAAGGAAATCCAGTATGAAAACTTTTAAGACCAGTACAATGGTCACAACTGGCTGACCCAGTAACGTCTTGTCATTTAAGTTGCCAAGTTATCAAACCACAACATTTTTCTAGGCCCAGATCTCCAACATGAGCATCTCAAGATTATTCTCAAATGAATCTAAGTCACATGGTTGTTATACGGAAGAAGCTGGGTTTTACCCATAAGTCATTTGAATAAAATCAGTTCTATATCCTCATCTCCTTGGAAATGTGGTCCCCTGCTTTGTAACTCCAATCATATTCTATTGCCTTTCCTATCCTGACAACTGACCTGGAAGACTTTCTCCCCCTGTCAAGTAAAATTCTAAATATTACTTTGGCTTTCATTAAAGCTTTTTGCTGTGGGCTGGAGAGTATGCTGTTGAAAAGAGGGGTCAGATCCCTTTGGGAGGATGCTGTGAGGGTTTTAGACAAGTTGGAGCATGTATTTATAAATGCATTTTATAGGAATCAACCTGGGTTATCACTTCTCTCTACCTGCTAAGGAATCATATATTATATATGATGATCATACATTATATATATATATATATATATATATATATATACACACACACACACACACACACATACACACATATATATATATTATACTATTCTTACTTCCTTTTTTTTCTCCCCAAATTTCTTGGCTGTAGGTATACCTCTCATTCACTGCTGGTCAATAACATCCTACTGAGACATTGCTGGCTTGAACGCTATTCCTGAACTAGTAAGACAGTGGTTGTTTCTCACAGTACACAGGCATCTCTGTTTCCTGTCACATGAATGCTAGAGTCCTATTCCAAGTGTCTCTTTATTATACCACAAAAAGAGATCACCTTCACTTTCTTTCTCCACAGAGAAATACATGTTGAAATACCAGTATCCTAAGATCAGGACTGGCCCCTAAATTAATTTCTCATTTTTCAGCTCAGGGGACATATTTTTTTACCTTGAATACCCCACCCAACTCCAAGACCTACAACTATTAGAGTCATAGAACTACACAAATGTTACTGAAGGGACCTAGAAAACAGAAGTCTGGAGTCTTGAGATAAATGATCAGTATCTCTTCAAAGATCTCACAGAATTCAGGAATCTTATGATTACATTTGACCCTGGAGTTAATTATAGAAAGCTCAGAACTTAAAGCATCTTGAAAAGAATAGAACAAAAGTCTCTTGAACTACATTAAAGTAGCCTTAAAGCTCTGAGAATAATCGATAAAAGTCAGAAAGTGCCCAATTAATGATGAAACCTACAAATAACTGAGCTTAACGGAGTGCAGTATCTGAGATGTAGAAAACACCATGGGGCATTACCTTGGAGAGTGGAAGTTGTTTACCTAATTGATTTCTCATGATTGTCGGTGTATCTGGCCCTTTAACTAATTTTACGAACTTTTCCCTTTGTGCCAGTGACAGGGAGGGCGTGGGGAGGTGGGTTAGGGTGGGGAGGGGTACTGCCCCACATCCAAGTCTGTTTTGCTTTCTCAGAATTTCTCATCAGAAGGTCCAAATATGGGGGCTGGTCAGCCAAGCATAAAGGCCTGACCTTCAAGGACAGCTCACACAGCACAGGTTTTGCTCAGAGATTTCTAACTGGTTAAGTCCTCAAATGCAGGTCTGTTTAAGAAGGTCAGTCGTGCCAGGAAGAACTGTTTCTCCAGAAGTTGAATGAACGCCATAGGGTTGGCTGATCACCTCTTGTCATTTAACTGATAGATTTCAGTACTGCACAATGTGCAAAGCGATGTAAAAAGGCCCTTTACCAAATAATTCCCTTGAATTCAGTTACTAAAATTCAGCCCATTTTTAACTAACATATCTTTCTCCAAAGCACAGTATCGCCAGGGTGAGATGTGAGCTAAGTAATAAAGTAATATACGGATGAAACATGATTCTCATTTTCTGATTGGAGACATATAGAAAAGTGAACGGGCCTATTCCAACCTAGGAAGTCAGTGGAGAAATTCGGAAAAGGATTTCCTGATGCCCCCTGCTGAGCTTTATTTACTCGGTTTTTATCAGCTTTTGGCTAACATCGTGACGAGTCTTTTGTTTTTTAGTATCCTGCCTACAAGGTACCCACACAGAAATGATTTTTTTTAAGTCCCAGTTAATGCTGTTGAAACGTACATATGGTATCATTCTTGTTTGGAGATGTTTCCTGCCAAAGGGTAGCATAAACTTTTATGCACACATGGAGATTAAGGGTGAACCTGCAAGAGGCCGTGGAGGTAAACATGATAATTAAAGAAGAACAATGTTCTTCCTCATCCCTACGTCATGAATTTAAACAGGAATCTTCCGCCCTGACCTGTCCTTCAGTCTCGACTACTAAGTGACATAAATGACTCCTCTTCAAAATGTACCTAAGATTCTAGCCTATGAACGAAGAAAGCAACTGGGCCTTTAATTCAGATGCTATGATTTTTAGGCAAATATTAGGTTTTTTTGGAGTCCCTTATATTTCAATGTCTGGCGGCATTATAGAATCAAGGGCTACGTGCAGCTAAAACTCCTGCAGCCCAGCCAGCCGACAGGGAGGCCTGATCTCAGATTGCAACCACTGAACACTGAACTCACAACAGAAATGACAAGACTCGAAATCCTTTCAAGCCTCACAAATTAGAGTATATTTATGAGGTCAGTCTACTCGGAACACAGTTTCCCTTGAAGACTACATTTCTCTTTTTCCCAGGCTTGCCTTGCCGCTCAGCAGTGCTGAGAAAGTAGATAAACAGTAATGTGGTACCAACCGTGGACTGCTGGTTCTGTCGTCGCCGTGGTGTCTACAGACGGGAACAGAGGATTGGAGGAAGGGAAGAAACAGGAGGAACGGCATGCAAAAAAAGGGAAAATGGAAAAAAATGGAACAGATAATATATGAGCAAGCTTTCAAAGAACATCGCGTGACAAGCAATAATAAATGAAAAGCCAAAAGCATTTGAAGTGAGTTGCACTGTTTTAAGACATGCCTTCAGCTCAAAGCTGCGAGCCAGTGAGGAAAACAGTAGATTCTTTGGCTCTGGGGGTCTTGCCAGGATACATCTACTTGCTAGTCAATAGTCAGGGGAACATGCGAAGTGATGAGAAACACCAGTGCCAACTCAGTGACTGATAGATGGCTCGGAACGCATCAAGGCTCAGGACTGTGACAGGGTAGCTCAGTCGGAAGGCTGGCTGAGCAACAGATTCATACATTCAAACATTGCCTTTGTTTTAACCCAACCCACCCAGGCGCTCAGGCTTTACGACTGCCAATCAGGCGTCGCTGAATCAACTGCACGTTTAGGATCCTTTTATGGCTCATGCGCAGATGCCTGTAGATGAATATATGGGTTCAAGTTTTCCATCCAGTGTGTTATTTCAGCAGGGTTCAGCTGGAAAGTTCAATTAACTGGGAGGCCAGGGGAATGAACATGTTAAAGGTTTTCAGATTAGTTTCTATACACACACACACACACACACACACACACACACACACACACACACACACTCATACTCACCACTCACCCATCCTCCACTCTGCGGATCTTACTATGTTACAATCTAAGGGCAAGAAGTCTTGCATGGAAAACACCCAAGTCCACATAATTTGCCAAATGCCACTTCTCATCATGTGACATTCCAAAAATTAAAGCATCCAGCCGTCCCTTTGCTCACGATCCAGAACCACATTCACTGTTGTGAGCTGCCAGGAGTCCTGCCTTCAGGGTGAATCAGGAGATGGCACGTGAGGTTTTTTCACTGCCAGATGCACTTGTTATGGAAGAAACCGTGGTTTGTCTCTTCTTCTATTTCTAATGCCGTTCAAGTTTTCTCCTTCTACCAGGCTTCAAAACCAGGCCTGCTATATTGGCTCCTCTTCACAGGAAATTCCTCAGGGGACTCCAGAAATTTTCTTTTTCTTTTTGGCTCGAGGGGAAGTGGGATAAATATCTAACAAAATGCACGGCAACTTTCTTTTCCCAGAGTCGTTTTAATACCCCTCTTCTAGCCAACTTCATTCCAATGTCAACCCATCTGGCCGGGTTTTAATTTTCAGTTCTGTCTTCTCAAGGTGTCTCCCTCCACGATCCCCTTCTGGCCAGAAAGGAGTGGAGACACTCACACATGAGCTGGTCATGTCGAGCTGTAGTGGGATTCTGGGTTGACACTGCAAGTAGTTACCCGTCCTTTTTTTTATCATGCAGCTATTTAATAAGCTGGTAATTATTTTCATGAGTTCTGGAGACACCAAAAGACTCTTTTGGACTTGACAGAGGCAATGTTTAAATGCACCAGAATGCCAAATGTAACTTTTTTTTTTTTTTGGTCTAACAAGCCTGGTGCTTCTGATTTATAAATATGACACATGAATTCACACCAGTGTTCCCCTTCAATTCCCCTTTCCTCAGAACCCTAGACCATCAAAAAATCAGAGCCCTTCTAAGGAGCCAGAATTAACCAGAAGTCCGAGAGGCCACTACAGCTTAATATAACTTATAGCTGAGTTTCTGAAGAACAGATGAAGGAAAGAAAAACATAAAATAAACCACATCAGAACGCAATACTTACTTACAAGTCTGTATGCATAACGAAGCAGTTAAAAAACAATACCGAAAATTGTTCAGATGAAACATCTCTACATCAGATGCTCATGACACGTCTGACACGTCTCCTTACTTGAAACATCCAAGTCAAGGGTTAGTTTGAGGTGCTTTCAATTGGAGGGGCAAAATCAAATGCACATTTGTACAGAAACACTTATATGAAAGTTAATATATTTTATGGCTAGACACTGGCTTCTTTCCAAAATTAATTTTTAAAAAAAGCAATAAACATTTTGGCTCGTTATTTTTGTAGCAGCACTTCTAATATGCTTTATTTTCACCAGGTAAATCATTAGTATAAAATGAAAGAAAGGGGTTGGAGTAAAATCTAAGGGTCCTCAAAAATAATGTCTTAGCATTAACCGACAACTCCCCAATTTACTGCCCGCCTACGTCACAACATCATGTCAGCTTTATGACGAAATCAAGCTAAGGGAAGCTGGGTGTACACTTCCCTGTGGGTACCAGAGAATAAATGAAGGGAAGTTCACAGTGCAGCTTGCCTCCCCATTCTGGGGATGGGAAATCCATCAATTGCACCCAACAG
This sequence comes from Eschrichtius robustus, assembly GCF_028021215.1. Taxonomy (NCBI): domain Eukaryota; kingdom Metazoa; phylum Chordata; class Mammalia; order Artiodactyla; family Eschrichtiidae; genus Eschrichtius; species Eschrichtius robustus. Next base: position 17,383,856 of record NC_090834.1, on the reverse strand, counting down.
GGAAGAGAAAGGGATGTTGAGAAGGAAAACACACGGTTCTAAAACAGTGAAAAGCAAACACATGTTCAAGTCAAACAACACAGTTACTGCAGCTGGGAATGGCAAAACCAGGGATCAGTAATGGAGCGGGAGACGGCAGCAGACACACAGGCTTGGCTACAAAGTTGAGACGGAGATTGAGGGTGTTATCGGGGGAGTCGCTGATTCCATTTCTCTAAGAGCATCTGGTGTGGTTATCTGAACAGAGGCTATTTCAAGTAAAGAATGAAAAAAAAAAAATCTTTAGAAGTGACTTTGTGCTCCCCGCAGGAGAGCACTGTGACAGAATCTAATTCTCCTTCATAATTGCATTACGACTTCATGCAGAAACCACAGACACCCTGGCTCTGAAGTGAGTGCGGCTCTGTGAAGTAGGATTTATTAAGGTATCCTAATCAGGAGACTGGAGAGATGTGCTAGCCCACCCCTGTGCATCAACTTGTGGGGTCACTATATTGTTTGATAACATTCTAAGTGTACAGGCAAAATGCAAACAGTAACTTTCCAATAGAAAATAACGGAGGCTCTAATTAACTTGAAAAATGAGAGTGCCTAATTGCCCTAACAGAGGCTGTTTCAAACTTCATTCTGCGGCTGCCTTTAAAAAATAATCTTCGTGCTAGGCCTAGGAGAAAAATAGGTCACAGAAAGTTGAGCTGGACTTATGGTGGTGTAGCGTTATGAAATTAAAAAAGCCTCTTTGAGCTACTGTCTCTATTTTAATTTTAATTACAATGAGGGAGAAATTTATTGTACATTTATTTTATATGGTCAAGAAAAAACAATCCCACGTTCCTGCAAACCCAGTTAAGTGTGTATGGTCTCAATAGTCACTCTCTAGCTGTTTTATGAGTATAATTAAACAAGGTATCCAAGGGCAGGGCCTGCACTGCTATTTGAAAGATGAACATTTCACTGAATATCGACTTTCAGTCTCCCAGCCATACAAACAGTTTATGGGACCCTACCTTGAATAAATTAAACATCACCTATATTTCACATGGCAGTATCAGATATTTTCAAAATCAAAAGGCTCAGACAATGTGTCAGATTAGAGACACCATCCATTTAACCAAGTAGCAAAAAAAAAAAACCCAAAACCAAAAACAACAACAAAAAAACCGCACGCGAGGCAGCTGGGCAATGTTTAGCTGAAACAGTCATGTGTAAGCTCCACTGTGGCACATTCTAATCCTTTCATATGGATTCTCTCCAACTTAGAATTGTTCATTGAGTGTGACAGACTGGGGGTTTAAAACTAATCCATAAATTAGTCCGTGGTCTCAAACACAAGGGGTGCCATAAATGAAAATGAAAATCCAGGAACGAAAGTAAATTCACAACCTTAAATACTTTTTCTTCTCCAACTGCTCTATGGTACTCCTGCTTTATAATGCCCAGATTCACTGCAAGGCTGCATTTGGGGGGGAGGGGGGAGGGTGTGAGTAGGGTGTACATTAAAAAATGCATAGGGTAATAACCCGGAGAACCCAATCTGCTCGAAAGCAGAGCTTAATTGTAAAGAATTTAAATTCTGCCATTTTGATTGTCATAAGCTTAAATGAAAGCATGTTAAGCAGTCCAGACATATTTTAATACACTTTCCCTCGGTTTATTTTCTTAACTAAAGTCAATAAGGAGCCAATGGGTTTTCTTAATTGAATTCCCCTTCGGTTTGTGTTATGGAGCTGCTTTAAAGCTAGACGCTAGGGTAGGCAAGGAATTCCCCTGATGGTTTTATTCTCACGATGGTGCTGTGCTGGCCAATATATATTAAGTATAGTTCCCTCTTTTTCTTTCTTTTTGACATATCTGAAATCTATTGAAAGCAAACATAGCTGCTGGAAAATTAAACTTTGAAATTTATTTTCTACTGGTCTCCCGGTTAATTTTCTTTCCATCTATGTTCAGCTTTAATTAAACTCCCATTGCTCAGGGATGGGAGAAATGGATAGGAACGGAACTGAAGCTAAAAGGCCCGAATAGGAGACCCATAAGAAAGCTTTCTTCTGTCTTCCTGTCATCTCCCCTTTGAGTGAAGAGGTAGTGTGCCCCGTAACAGCAGGAAGGGGAATAGGTTGTTTTTCTTCTCTTTTCGGTTAATTTCAAGTTTTGTTAAAAGCTTCTTCAGAATCGTTCACAAGTGCTACTGTGCCCCTGAGATCTTTTCATTTGCAAACCAGATGTTCTCAAAATAATAATAATAATAACCACCTGTACCGTGGTTTCATTTAACAAGGAAAACAATTCCTATCCTATGCTGTGTGTCAGTGCTGGGCGGGAGGAGGGGCAGAGAGGGGTGAGGCACCGGTGAGGGGAGGAAAAGAGGGATGCAGGAGGGCGATGGCGGGGAGGGGGGAGCAGCTCTAGAAGTAGTAGTTTATATTCATCTCCTGGAGGGCTGGGTCCTTCCTGCCAAGTCCTTTATTTCCCACCACTGAGATAGCTCCAACTTTCTAATCCTAAGAAACCTGTATTTATGAGATTATTCTTTTGCACTGTTGTGCATGAATCTTTAGTATGAAAACATGTCAATTCCCTCTCTCTTGGATTATTTTTCAACAAGGAACATAAGAGTATGGAAATGATGATAGAAGCATTAGGAAAAAAAAAAATCTCACTGACTTCCCATCTCTCGTTCCTTTTATAAAAAAAATGCAGAATCAGGTGACCTTCATCACTAATTTCTTCCATTCCCTCATAAGTCAATACGGGTCAAAAACTGGTTGGCTATGATGCTATTTGTAATAAGTTTATCATCATCAAAAAAAAAAAAATGTACACACTTAAGACAGTATGGAAAAACATGGTCCACGCACTTTTGGGGCAAAAACTTGGAAAGGGAGCTCATTACAAAACAGGTGGCTCATGAGTGTCTACTAGTGCCCTAATAATATTCTTGTCACCAGGCATTCTGGTATGTGTATCACTAACATTCGATAAGTATTCAATAAATGATGAATGAAAAACAGTCTTAATGGAGTAGATGCCAACTCTCGAAAAAAGGCAATTTAGTAAACATTCTAGGATGAGAGATGTATATTTCCTAGCAACAGTGCCTTAATATATATCCCGAACATAAATACACACAACAGACACAAACACTGACGATGGATGCGTGAAGTAAAGTTAGGCCTTCATGCTTAATTTCCCAAATGCCATCCTTTCTTATCCACATTCTATCCATTCTTTGATGGCACAGACCAAATTCTACGTCTCCTGTGACAGTCTCTTCAATCTTCTGAATTAGCCCTAAGTGCACAGTATCTCCTGCTAAGGAGTTCCAGTGGGTATAACCTATTTCCTCAGCTATATTTTAAGGGGTTCCAAGAATTTTCTGTCTCCGTGGGCACTAGCACAGTGCTGTACATATTATGGGTCCTTGATACGCGTTGAATGAATGCCTAAAAGCATTACCCCTTACGTCATGCAGATATCAAGAGCACAGAGTAGCAATCATGACGCTAAGACCCTGGAGAACAGACAGCTCTATGTGGAGCAAAGCTCTCTACTGTAATTTAGCTGGTCATGCTACAGAGTCAGTCTTAAGACAGGTGTACTTCTTTCCTTTGTACTTAGGAAACTGAAAACATGTGCTTGGTTGTTGAGTTTCCCCAATTTGGCATCCGCCTGAAGGATAAGGGCTGTTCTCACCTTCTTTATTTATGTGACCTGACCCACGTTACACACACAAAAAAGCTTAGGATGGGAGGCTATGAATGCCAAAATAATAATGTGAGCCTGGGGGTGGGATTCACTTTCTCCAAGGTATACTGGGTACTGAGTGATTAGATACCAATAAGAAAAACCTTACTGTTTTCTTTTCCAAGAGACACAAAATATTTAATTGGATATTAATTTCTCTTTTGAAAGAGAAAAGAGAAAAACTCATTTAGAAATGACCTACTTCATTCTTATGAAAGGATTCTTAAATGTGTTTCAGAATTTGGCCCTGTAGCTATTCATTTCTTATTCTAAGGTGATTTTAATTTTTTAATTTATGACAGTCACATGTATAAATGTGACCTACAGGTTGAGCTCCTCCTGGCCTGAATTTTATATTAAAGCTGCTAAGGGTGTTTAAAACTGAGCACTGAGTGTTTTCTATGGTACTTCTCATCAAGCATGTAACTCAGGGCAAAACCAGGCAGAAATAAAACAATATCCACATTAACTAGGGAGGGAAACACAGAATATTTTCCTAAGATGATTGATCCAACTGGCAGACCGGGGCAAAAGCTACCACCAAACACAAAAACAGGTATTTTTATGTACATCTAATATACAAAGTCAACTAATTTCAAAGAAAGTTCAAAACAAAACAAACAACGCCCTCCCCCCTCCCCACCCACTTTGAAAAATCAAAGATTTTTCTTTGATTCTGGCTTTTGAAAGGAATTTGCATGGAGGCCTCTTACCCCGGGGTAATGGTTGGCTGTCTCTGTATTTTCGCAGAGGATGCCAGGGATGGATTTAAAGTGCAACTTAAATTAGGCATTTTGCTCTCCCATATTATAGCATATATCTTCATGAGTGAAACCACATGGACAACTTGATATTAAAAAAACAAAAAAGGGAGTGGGGGTCTGCCAGTAGCAATAGTCAAAACAGAAATATATGGTCAGAAGATGAACGTACATGAAAGAGAACAGAGACACCAAAGAATCTTATGGGAAATCACAGGAGGCTCTGCGTGGCTCCCATCCCAATTTTATCCCTCAGATGGTTTCTCATTTGGAAAGCGATTCTAATGACATTAATGGCTGAATAGTTAGAAAACCATAACAATGTTGATATGGCAAATTGACATCAAATACTCCTTTCAGTACTCTAGAGCCTGCAAAAATCTTCCGCAGGTGAATCTACCTTTAGACGTGGCCTTCACAGGTTAAGTCAGGAGAGCTTCCCCACGCAGGACGGATGGGAGGCAGAGAGGCCCTGCTCCTCCCTCCCACCTGTGATTCTGGGCGGGCGGCATCGGGTCAGATTGAGCTTACAACTCCTCTTTTTCAAGGGCCTCCAGGATGAAGATTTAACGTATTTTGAGGGAGTCAGGCGACTGGGAACTCACGAAGGCCTGCCTCCCTAACAGGGAGAACAATTCGATTATTCTGGTTATGGAAGATAAAAGACAACACTGGAACACTTCCTTTCAGAGACATCAGAAATCAACTATGACCTTTCGAGTTTAAAAACATTTTTCCATTGCATTTAAAAACAACGTGTACGTTTTTCTTGTAACGAAACGCTGACCTAGGGAATGGGTTTCAGTCACTGCATTTGCCTGGGAGAAAAGAAATAGATGCCCGTGGGCTTCCTCTTCCTCTTCTCTCTCTTTTTTTTTTTTTTTTTTTTTTTAAGCTGAGGCTTTATGTTAATATCACTAGATTTAGCTGTTGAAGCTTTTAAGGCTAATGGTGGCTGTAATGTACCAAACAGTACAAGAGAGAAGAAGAGTGGAGATTAATTTAGCTCTCCATTTGGCAGGATTCAGTCTGGAAGATTTCTTAGGAACCAATCTAAATCTAGGGGATAGCCTGGACCTTTAAAATGGGACACGGAATCATTCAGCTCCATAACCTTTCATCTGTTTGAAGAAAGGAGCAAATGTTAAATTCCACAAGTACACTTTCTGGGCAAGATAAATATATGTAAGACTGCTTGTTAAGACACAGCAAGCCTGTAAGATCGCATCCATTAAGGCAGTGGATTCTACAGTGTTGTTTTAGTGGCAATTTTAGTGTAACGACTCTTGGGTGTGCCAGTGAGAATCAGGGCATTCATCACCACAAATGCATTTTGTGTGTAGAGCGGGTTCAGCTACTAATACCAAGAGGCCAAAGTGCACCTATGAGATCATCTTACATTATCTTGAGCAAAGAGGCCAGGAGGCGAGACAGAGGAGCAGACAAGTCCCTGTAAAGGTACCTGGGATGTGGACAGAAATATAGCATTGTTTGTTTTTAAAATTTCCTCTTAAATGGAGTCTCTGTGGTTGTAACTGTGATAACAGAGTTGTAGCTGTTTGAAGACGTGCGATTAGCTTTAGTCCGGAGTGAAGGCTTAGGAGCTGTGAACTGAAGCACCTCTGCTGAGTTGCTGAGATTGATGGTGAGGGGGGAGGATTTCAGAAAGTGTTAAGAAAGGTCTTTTTTTAAAAAAGCCTAAGCTAGTGAGAGGCCAGCCACAAATGAAAAGTGCTGTTCCACATTAAAGAGAAATGTGGTATTTATGCCGAATGAATGAAGGCCTTGACCGCCTTAAAATGTAAACCTGACTGGCTACCTAGACGGAACCTTCTACAAGGAGAGGTAATCAAGGCTGGCTCACACCCGGACAACTTCCGCAAAGACAAAACAGACCACGGAAGGGTTTTCTTAATGGGTTCACACATGCAGGGCAGTGGCGAAAGGGGCGATGTAATTTACACTGACATCCAAAGGGCCGCTGGTAGGAAACTATGAAAACCTGGTACACAGCAGCTCAAGCTTAATTGGTTTACTACCCGGATAAGGTAAGAAATCATGAAAGGTAAACACCTGGTTCGCAGCAAGGGAAGTTGTTGGCATGGTTGCTCTGGAAATCAGTCAGGGAGGAGCATCTTTGTTGCGCTTATTAAGGATGCAGAAAGTGGGAGGAATCTCTCCGGCTCTGCTAACAAACTGAGTTTACTTAAGAAGCAGAAGAAACTAACAAAAAGCTAAAAGGGGAATACACACAGACAAGAATTCAGGAAGCAGCCTGGATGGAGCTGAGTTTAGGGTGAGACACAAAAACCAACTGGATGGATGGATGGATGGATTTTCAGAAGCTTTTCAATTAAGTGCAGGCACCGATGTTTTCGCAAACATCATTCAGAACCATGCTCACTAGTGGCTTATTTAAAAGTTCTTTGTTCCACTGTAATGGTTAGAAAGGTGAAGAAAACTGAAATTAGACAATCTATTGTTATATTTCATAAACCGATGAGGCCTCCTCTTTCCCTGAACACTTAGAATTTTCATCACGTCTATCACACCAACTCCTGTGAAAACTGAAAATGTCTCCAGAAAGTCAATGTAAAGGATGGTCTTACCTAGGGAGATCTTGCACGTCTAGTCGACATGGTGCGGCCATAACCTTTCCCACCCTGGTCGGCAGAGAAAACTCCAACAAGTCTCCCGGACAAGCGACATCAAGCACTGAGAGCCGCTGGGGACCAACCAGGAAGGGGCTGGAGGGCATAACCTCCTCCCTCAGTGACGGTCAGAAAAAGGAGACCGCGAAACTCACTTTGAATAGGAGTTTCAGACAGTCCAAAGAGCTAAACCACAGAGTGACAACCGCGGTGGTTCCTCCAATGTTTAACGGAGGGCAGGAAGGGGTACTCGAGTGCCTAGAGTGGAACAGACGGTGACTACCCAGGTGACACACGGTCAGTGGGTACTCTCTGGGGCAGGAAGGATGATGCATTTAGGAACATGGCCCACGTGGACATGTTAAAGGGTGTGTATTTTCCTTCACGTAGATTAAGATGAAATTAAGGCAAGAAGAAGATCCAAAGCCGGGATACTTACCGTTTCGTCAACCGTGGCTCAGCACAAGCTATCCGCATGTTCTCTAAGAGCCAGGCTGCCATTTTCTCCCTAGCATTTTGCTTTGCATGGTGATGCTTAAAAAAGAATTCTGCAAAATATCTGATCTACTGTTAAATGCTTGGATGTTAAAGACTTTTCTGAGGTCCTTAAGAGTCGACTTGAGAACACAGTATCTAATGTCTGTCAAGTTCCCAAATAAAGGAATAATTCCATTCCAAGGAGTTAAAGGGACCTTTTAGGCTTCTTGTTATACATACCAGAAAGACAGTGTACATTCAGGACATCTGCAATGGCAATGAAGGTACCATACCTGCGATGATGGTAAGGATGGTGGTGGTGGTGGTGGTGGTGGTGGTGGTGGTTGTTGTGAGAGGAGGGATAGTTGTGGGGGGATCTGGATAAAGAAAAAAAGGAGAATCAAACCCACAATGCTGAGCACAGCAGTGATCAGTAACGACACAACAAAGGCGTGAAGACACTGACATGTTGTTTGATGACTTCTCCCTTTAAAATCCAAAGACTCCCCACCCCACCCACCCCCGGCCCTGCAAAGATTTATGTCTTATAATCATATCCCAAGGCCTTATTCGGAAAAGCTAAGAAAAGAAGAAAAGAGATTTGGGGGCTTCCCTGGTGGCGCAGTGGTTAAGAATCCGCCTGCCAATGCAGGGGACACGGGTTCGAGCCCCGGTCCGGGAAGATCCCACATGCCGCAGAGCAACTAAGCCCGTGTGCCACAACTACTGAGCCTGCGCTCTAGAGCCCGCGAGCCACAACTACTGAGCCCGCGTGCTGCAACTACTGAGCCCGCACATGTAGAGCCCGTGCTCCGCAGCGAGAAGCCACCGCGATGAGAAGCCCGCGCAGCACGACGAAGAGTAGCCCCCGCTCGCCACAACTAGAGAAAAGCCTACGCATAGCAACGAAGACCCAACGCAGCCATAAATAAATAAAATAAATTTCAAAAATTAAAAAAAAAAAAAAAGAGATTTGTATCAATGAAGTGAACTAGGGATGAGGAGATGAGAAGTAGAGAAGGGAGGAAAAATCAAAACATATGACACGCACCCCCCCCCCCATCCTATTTCAAAAGGTGAGGTTAGAGCAACTCAGCCCCTGAGAGGGTCCGACGGTTGTCATTTCGTTTTATACTTTCACCGGTGGGAGAAAAGAGGAGATGGCGCTGATCTATCTAAAGGGCTCCTATCGGCCAAGGGAAAGTGTGCGCCTGCCTCTTGCTCTCTGACTGTTAACTTCATTATTCTCCATCAATACATCCCAGCAGGAAGTAAAACTACTTCTATACTTGTAATAAATACACAGAAGAGAGAATGTCACCACTAAATATCAAGTTCCAGGCATGTGAGATTTTACTGAGATTTTATTTTTTAAAAGTCAGTAAATTTTACAACTTATAAATATTAATCAGTTCGTTGCCTTTGCTCAAGCCTGACCTACGTGGGTGACAATGATAAAACTGAAGAACGTTTCCATCTTGTAAACCAAAGAATTAAATACAAACAAGGCTTAACCCTCCAAGCCAGGAATCTGATAGGGAATCCTCTGTCAGGTGTCCGATATACTGTATATTCTTCTATCATCTCCAAAATCATTTAGGGGAAAAGGGAAGGCAAATATGAAAGAGAAAAAAAAAAATTCTCAGCCCAACTGATCAAACTGAATGTGTTAAATTGTCAGCAAGACTTTGACCTAATCAATCATTCTGCTATAATAGAGCGTAAGACGATTTGAAGGCTTTTGATTTTAAATTTTATCTAATGCCCGTCAACTTTTTCTCTCTGACACATCTGTTGTCCTTTTATCTCCAAGTGAGCTCTCAGACTGTCTAATTAATACATCCTAACTTTAATTATATACTGTGTCTTTATTGGGTTTGGTGGAAGTTTACGAAAACATTATCCTGGCGTTTGGTTATGAGGTCTGCTTAAAAGATTCCTACCGTTGATCAATAATCAGTTTTAATTTTCCTCACAAACTTCTCTCACACGTACACAAATGTACGAATTTGACAGGGAAGAATCAAGAGCAAACCTGTCTGTTTTAGGGGAGACTCTGTTCATTGAAGTTGGGGATGCCGGCAGTTTAAACGACTATTGAAAGCAGCCTCACACGTGAGTGCAAAAAAAGAATCCATTAAAAAAAAATCTCATTTTCTTCCAAGAAGTAGAAATGATTCATAATTTCAAACTACCTTGTTAGAAGAAGAACGGACAGTACACGTCCAGTCTTGCTTTTTGGAGTACTTTCTTATGGAGGCCACAGGTGGGGAAGCATTTTGTGACCTGGGAGACCACTGGATGCACCTACATCCTGCGGCAGGTGCAGGTACAGGTGCAGGTAGGGACGCAGGTGAGCGAGGGGCACCGGTCCCTGAAGACAACCTGCTCTCTCCACGCCCCCAGTTCAGCTGTACCCAGAGATGTGCCTTCTCTGTTCTGATTCAATGACAATATTTATCACTGAAAAGGAACATCTGTAGCTGGTATGCTATAATGCTATTTCTGTCTCTATTTCTAAAAGTATTGGCACAAAATGTGCGATGTCCACAATACAATCAAAGTGCACCTGAAGGTGATTTGAAATTACGATTACCAACAGGAGTGGAACAGAGACTAACTAACGAGGGCAGAGACTTCAGAAAAAAGGTCACTAGTTCCTTTCATTTTGTGAAAATCACACACTTTCAATTATTTTCATCACTACTGGGGTAACTTGTCCTTCACATGTGGCTCAAGTGACCTAAATGAATTAGATTCCGTTACCAGGTGTAATGCTTAGATCATTTCTAGCGATAAGAGCAATGTGAGGTCACTATTTAATACAGAGTTGGAGCTAATAAGCTATGTTTGACACATAGAGGCTAAAAGAACAAAACCAACTGGGGCCCCGGCGCTAACCAGATAGATTCGCCAAGTATAGAAGTTACTTCTAGAGAATTAAACATTTTAAAAGCATGTTAACTCTGAGTTCATAAAGAACTTTGAAAGCTACTGTAGTAGGACAATAAATTGGCTTTGAAAAGAAAACCTACTCACCATCTTCTCAAACTGCTAGAATATTTTATTACTGGACAAGCAACACCTCAGGTGAGTATTCTAGCCTGTCATCCCAAACATTACTGCTAGTACAGGTTACGGGAGAGAGGTAGCATATTGTGGATCTAGCAAATTCCTAGACCAGGCGAAGTGCACCATCTTGGGTTGGGGAGATAGTTGGATGTAGATGCGCTTGCCTACATGGGCAGGTCTCTGTTTCCTGGCTTTCAAATAATGCATTCTGGCCCAGCGAGTTCATTCCCAAACGACAATCTTGCATTGGAGGGAACTGTTCTACCGGGAAGCAGAAAGAGTAAGAGAAACTACAAAGAAAGACACACATTTCACTGTAGACTTTGGAGTCAAAGTATCGTGGCTCTGAAACATATTTAGTAACCGTGTGAACTTGGGCAACTTAGGTGACCTTTCTAAGCTTCCTTTTATCACCTGTAAAATGGCATGATGATGGCGCTTACCTCGTCATGTTATCGTGGAGATCAGAGGTGATCGTGCATGTAAAACTGTCACCCTAGTGCATGGAACGAAGTGAGCAAGCCCTCAATAAATGCTAGCCGGAGCTAGGATCCAAAATTATTCAAATCTATTTATCAAATCCACAAAACGTTTCTCATCTTGAGATGTCGGAACAGTGAGTACAATAAGTCAAAATTGTTTTTCCAGATAACTGAGTCTTCTGAATCAAGGAAGCACATAATAGACTGGTGGAAATTTGTCTCTGCTTTTCATAATCTGCTGTTTTTTAAAAGAGCTGAACGAAAGTCTGTAAACCTGGATAACAGCAAGGTTGGGGCCTCGCATGAGGCTCAAACCCTGATGCTGAGCATGGGAGGGATGTAGAAGCAAAAGGGGGATGGCTGGAAACGGGGCACTCGGCACCTCCTTGCACCTACACGGAGAGCCATTCCCTTCACTCTGATCTCCTTAACTACCGGGGAGAATTAATGCGATTATGTGTAGACCACAGACAACATGGGTAGTGTGCAAAGAAATCACACCTCAGAAGTCTATACATAAAGTGATTAGATGTGAGCCTTTAACTTTGCATTATGCTAAGGAAAACAAAACTCAGGTAAGGCTAAAGATGATATTTTAATATCCATGTAGATATGAGGTAAAGCGTGCTTCTATTTCATCAAAGAGACTGCTACTCCTATTTTCTTCATAAGGAAAGTGGCCAGGTTCTAAGACGTTATGGTGTAAATATCCCATATGTAGATTTACATGTGTATATGTGTATATTCACATACACTTACACTTGGATTATTTACATGGCTCACATGAAGAGAGAAATGCACACACATGTTCATATATTTACAAGATACTGAAATTGTCATGCCTATGGTTACTCATTCTGTGTCATGTCAGCTCATGACTATTTTTCCTGGTGTAAAAGTAACCGAGAGAGTCATCTGGACAGAAGAGACTCAGTTCGTCATCATAAGACTAGATAGGCAGTGCACTCCTCAACTAAACAGAGAATATTCACCAGACACAAAATTGACCATGAGCTATAAATGGGAAATGAGTTTAAAATGGCTGGTACAAGTAGGTGCACAATAAATATTTGTTGACTAGAAAGTGAAATTCATGATCATATGCTTTAATAATCCTGCAAAAAGATATTAAGAAAACAGACAAATTAAAAAAAAAGCACTTGTGTCTAAAGCAGTAGCTATAGGTGGTTAACAGAGCTACCAAGGACCTTCTATTTTTTTTTTCCAAGTATTTACTGGCTTGCGACATAGGGAATGTAATAGCTTCATGCTGAAAATAGGATAGTTCTGTTCATCAAAGCAGGAGAAAGGCTAGCCCAGGTATCATCGGAAAATACTGCTGGGAATAGACTTTTTGAGTTGAAAAGCCATTAATTGGTAAGGTTGAATTTCGCAGTCATTATTTCTAACATAATCTCCGTAGCGTGCGCCTGAGGACAGAGCTTTCCTACTCAGCATGACCAGAGCCTGTGATCTAGAGGGAAGCCCCCATGATTAGAAGGGGAGAAGAAAAGTTGCTGTCCTCCTAGTAGTAGCACTGGGGTCCACCTTGGGCCAGGCTTCTTTTAATTCTTGAAGGAAACAAACTGGTTTTTTGGTTTTCAACTTGACCAAAAGCTCTAGGAGTGAATCACAAGCAGCAGCTACATAATAAATGAGTCAAATGGAAGAGGGCTTAATCTTCTCACGTACCGTATACATACAGCATATAATCCGAATGAGCTTTGCCCACTGTGTTTGAAGCCTCACAGCGGTATGTACCGTTATCTGTTTTGTTTAGGTTATTGATGAACAGGTTGGGCCCCGACAGTACGGCGTGTTGAGGCATTTCATCATCGACTCTCACCCAAGTTACCATCACAGGCCTGCAGAGGGAATGGGAGAGAGACAGGTTGCATTATGATTTCCCACCAAGATGTCTGCATCAAACCTCTCACCCACACAGTAAATGAATCCCATGCAGGATGACACAATTAAAGAGGACCTATTTTAAGTTCAGAGAATTACAGCTGTGAAGGCTTCACAAATCTGTTTGGAATATAATTTTTTAAAAAATATCATCAGGTGTTGAAAAACTTTCAACAGACCACAAGCAGGAGTCTCATCATTTCCAATTCATCTTCAACAAATCAGCAAATAAACCAATGTGCCCTATTTTTATGCCCTGCTGGGTGCTTTCACACCAATTCAGACAGGACAGAGCTCACCCATTGTTAATCATCTCATTAATTAGGGGGAAAAAAATCAAATCCTGGGCTAGTGATACATACATTAATCTCATGGTTACTAACACGCCGAGACAGTGGCATAGAAAGTTGTGATACTTAAGTGGGTTTCGAGTTTCGCAGAAAGGAATGGACTTCTACAACGGAACAGTGCTCTCTTTGGCCTCTGCTGTTTGAAAAAAAATGACCTCTTCTCATTCTGGAAAGATGTAATCACTTCCTGTCCCCTTACCCCCTACCCGTAACACACCCTCCGGCAACCCAAGACCCCACCGCACCTTCCGAGGCCCCAAGCCACCTTATCTATGTGCTCTTTGGCAAAATGCCTGTCTTCCCTGGCTCTCCAAGGCCCTCACGCTGCTCCCGTTCCCCTGTGTGTGCACCTGCAGGCCCCCAGCCCGCGGGACAGGCTCCCAGATCAATGGCTGCGGGGTGACAGCACCTCCACGTGAATTCCTGGGGTCCTACGGCACTTGCTCATCAGAGGCGAGGTTTGCTTCCGTGATTTAAAGACCACATTTGTATCCATCAGGAAAAAGCAAATTTCACAATATGCTCCAGGGCCCAAACGGCACACACACAGAGTCTTTTTCAAACTCACTGAATTTATAATCCTTCAAGGCAGCCCCTATGAAATCGAGGCCACATCTAGGGCTGGGCCTGAAAGCTGCCATTTCCAAGGCAGGGCCACAGAGATTCGGGCACAGAAGCAGCTTTCATTTCCTGCACTACCTCTAGGAGCGGCAACAGAACCTAAGACCCGTGCTTCATATGAATGGGCACTCAAGACGGCCCTGTCAAGGAGCATTCCGGTTTTCCAATGGGATGTGAAGTCACAATTTTTCTTTAATGACACATGGGTTTGTTATCACTACCCAGTAAATTATTTAAAAACGAGCCCTGCATCCGTCCTCCTCGCAGGCAAAGGCGAACGGCTCTGCCTGGCAATCAGACCTATTGTCCCGCTGCTTGACAGCTGAAACCATCAGTGGGGGTAAATGCTGAGAACATTCACAGCATTTAATGGCAAGTTAAATTACCATTTTTATTGCATGCAATGTCTTGAGAAAATAAATAGGTGATATGCTAGAAGGGCTAGCGGTCAAGTAACCCGTGCTTTGCTCAGACAACCGTGGACCCGGGCCGATTTGAGAGGAACAAGCAAATACCCTCTCTGGCATCAACGTCCCGAAGGAAGCATACAATTTACTGTCCCCGTGGCACATTCAACTGAACACAGTACCTTCTTCAGGGGAAAAAAAAAAAAAAGAAACAAAGTATAGGTTAGCAAGCCATAGTCTGTAAATGTAGTTAATGTGGCTGGTACTTTAAGTGGCAAGAGGCCTGAGAGAATTAATTTTTTTTGCCACTGGATTGTTTTGGAAGGAAGGCAATTTGCTACCTGGGGCCTAATTCAAACAGTTTATGCAAAGAAAGAGCTGAATCTTTTGCAGTGTTCAAAGCAGAAGAAGACTGCTCTGGTAAAGCCGGAAGTACTTAAAACCAAATAACTTCGAAACACCCAAGGAAAAGCAAAGCAGAAGCAAGACCACCTCCTCCTTCCTAAAGGCCATCTTTACAACTCCAAACGGTGAGTAGAGAGAGAAGCAAATCCTCGGCCCTGGAGAAGGACACACAAAACAGGGAGGGCTGACGTGGGAAAAGAGACCATTGCAGCTAGGCTCCCTCCGGCTCTCTGTTCTCTCAGAGATCATCGCTTAGCTGTCATGGGGAGAATTCTTTCCAAAGACTTGGGGGAAGCTTTGTGAAAATGCTCTGAGGTCCTTGTATGAATATGCTAGTTAGCAAAACTCTGAGGGGGGAAAAAATCACAGCGAGGGGACAGCAGAGGGAGCTCAATGCTGTTTTTTGTTGCGGACCAATAAGAATCTGAGTGAACCCAATCACTAGGTTGACCTGTTGTTCCACGTGAAATGGATTGTTTTTTTCCCTCAGAAACAGTTAAAAACAATCTTCACTCTATTAGAAAGATGAAAGGATTCTTCCTCCTCCCCAAACGAAACGGAATACCTAAAGTGGTACCACCACATGGCTTTTGCTTTATTAGTGGTAATACATGTAGTTTCTCTAATTCACTTTCATTAATTTAGCAGGGGCAAGTGCAGTAGCTTTTTTTACACTTTTCAATAAAATAAGAGTGTAAGTCTTTTCCCTTATGCGGTATGTATACATATTCCTTGAGAAAAAGTCCCAAACCATTCCTTACTAACAAAAATATTTCTAGCAGTCACTTTTCCTTGAGGGAAGAAGCAAAATGAAAAGTAAGGCAAATTCATTTGCCTACAGCTGGCCCTAAACACAGCAGCTTAATTTAAGTCTGAAAACCATCTTTCCAACGGCTTAGTTAGACATTAACACAGAAGGTAGCAGATATATCATTCGATTGTGGGCACACTAAAAAGTTATTAGGATTATTTTATGTGGGTGAGAGAAAATAGTTCTGACAATCATGTTGATGATAATAAAAGAGAATTAGCTGAGATTTCAATCTTAGCTGGCATTTCATTTTTCTCCCAGTCCTCACCCTTAAGAACCACAGATATTTATTCCCCTTTTCACTGAATATTCTTTCAGTTCCTGAAAAATCTTCCATCCTTTACAGCAGGAGACAGGTGACAGGCCAATGAGTTGCGAATGCACATCTGTGTGTTGTGACATTTACTGCTCGTGACCCTCTGCAAACCTTGGCCTTCAGAACTTACTGGGGCTTCCCGATGGCTTCACATGTTAACTCAAGCGCGTCCCCTTCCCGGGTTAGGCCTTGTAGAGGATAAGTCATCTGAATATGCACTTGAGGCTTATCTGTGTGACAACAACACAAAGTACAATGTTTAGCAAATGATATCATCAGGCAGAACCAGACTTGCATGCTGTCACAAACCCCATACTACCAGCACTCACGTGCTTCCCATCCTCATGCCTTCAGTAAAATGCTTCTAATTAGTAAGTAATCCTGGCATTTGCTCAAATTAAATTGACTAATAACTCTAAGGAGTGAACCACTAACCGATAAGAGATTCATAAGCCAACCACGCCACATCAAACATTTCCTGTGAAATACATTTTGTTACATTTAAGTTTATCTCCA
The DNA here is from genome assembly GCF_028021215.1 of Eschrichtius robustus. Taxonomy (NCBI): domain Eukaryota; kingdom Metazoa; phylum Chordata; class Mammalia; order Artiodactyla; family Eschrichtiidae; genus Eschrichtius; species Eschrichtius robustus. The sequence goes on along the minus strand of NC_090834.1, from coordinate 17,367,335 downwards.
GACTCACTCAAGCTAAAGGAAACTCATTTGCCTTCATGCTGAGGTGAAGCCACAGATATCTGCGGTGCTCAGAATTGATACATTTTATCATAGATCATATATTACTATGTGACAATATGTTGTGACACTGCATATTAATAAGTTTGCCACTTCTATGCTCTTGTTTTCAAATGGGAAAGGCAAAACTTCTGAATTCCACTCAAATGTCTCTAAGAATAAAGAACTGGGAGGTTCTGGTGGCCCCTAATGAAACTCTATGATGGCTCAACGTAAACATATCAGAAGGAAGGAAACTGACAGTTACCGAGTCTACTATGGTAGGAACCATCCTTGGTGGCGGAAAAAGCCCAGTTTTAGGGACGAGAACATTGGTACCTAGAGAATGATGTAGGTTGTCCAAGGTCATAGAGATAACATAATGAGAGACAGCCCCATGAAATGTATGTTTGGAGGGATTATTGATTCAAACCCACGTTTCCCAATGGCAATCCATAATTAAAGCCAAGTATACTGAGTATAGTTTCCTAACACAGTCAAGTATTTAGGTATTCCTAAGTGAGGTATTCCTAAGTGTAAGTGAATACTTTAGTGATGTAGGTATTCGTATTTCCACTAGCTATTTAAAAACTGTGTTTGTGAGTTTGTGGGGCTGTGGGAATGAGAGAGGAACGCTAGGAGGTACAGGGAATGGGGAGGGGTTGGAATTAACTTAGATACACACACAAATACATTTACAAATAAAACCTGAATGGAATTGGGAGGATTTTTTTTTCCCTTTGCTGAACTAATAAGCTATTAATCCCTACATCATTTTTCTCTTTTAATTTCATGACTTTGTAAATGTATATTTTTGGAAATGTACCCAAGAGGTAATAAATGTGAGAGGGCAAGACATCAGTTGGCTGAAAGGTCAAAACAATTGCCATAACTTTACTTTCTCGGACGATCACACCACCCAAACAACAGCCCCTTGGCCTTTTACAAGCAGTGGTTCGCTCATTATCATTCACCCTATGGTATCAGGGAGCAAAGAGAAATATGGCAGGGCTCAAACATCTCTACCTGTACACAGCCAAACAAGCTGCACGAGGTCCTCTCTAGGGATGGCTGTTTTCTGGATGTGTTTTTACAGTCGTGTTACTAGCGCTGGATCTTTCTGTCTCTGAAAACCACGTGGCATTCAAAACCTTTTAAGAGAGGCTTCTTGTACATCGGTGGGCACTGCACGCTGAATTGGTAATGCTTTCTGAGGAGCTAAGTCACTTGCCAGAGAACGTAAGTTAACTGGGACCGAAAGCTCCAGCTGACCCCTGAAAGTAACACGATGCTATTCTTAGACTTGTTGGCAAAGGCAATGTTTAAGAGGAAAATGGCGTAGAGGTCTCCAGATACTGATAGCTGTGTGGGGAAGCTAATCATTAAAGAAAGGCAAAAATACTCAAAAAGGATAAACAGGATGACCTTAAATGAACACTGGCTGCTGGGCAAGTGTCCTGGGTGCCCACCTTTGAGAGCTATAGACAATACTGTAGGCTAAATACAACCATTGGGTGACATATGTGGGTCTATTATTTTTGGTGGTATAATACACTTGCACACAGAGCTAGTTGGTAAAGTTTATTAAAAAAACAACCCACAAGATACCAAGAAAAAAAAAAAAAATGGTAGAAGGTTATGCCACTGAAAACACAGACAACAAAATACCGGCTCCCTTACAGTTCATGCTCAGAAACAGCAGTACTTCCGGAGTTCCTGGTTAGGGAACGAACCTCTGTCATCCTTATCCAGGAACCATTCTGAGGAAAGCTAAATTTAAAGCCCCAAATTTGGGCTGAAATGTAACATTTTCTTATAGGTTAATCTCTGATCCACAGAAGGTCTACATTTTCCATGCACTGCTGACTTTGGCCCATTAATTAAGGAGAAGCAGAATGCTTGCTGGCCAATGTGGAAGGCTCTTTTGTCCTTTTTTCTCCTTTGTGTAATTTACAAGCAAACAGAGAGAGTATATTTTTCAGCAGGGTGCACTAAGGGTTTTTACACGCTCAACTTCCATTAATAATAAAGACGGTGTTGAAAATCCATCCACCCTGCCTTTTCAGTACCACTGAGTTTGTTTTAGTTAAATGCTTTTTATGTTCCTAATGGCTGTTTGCCAGTTGTCAATTACTCACATAAATTAGGAATAACAAGCTAAGGCCTTGCTATACCTGGAATTTACGTTTAAAAAAATCATATACTAAGCCACAGGAAATACACCTTCAATTTTGATAACTGATTTTCCCAATTTACTCTCTAGGTTTCTGGAGAAACATCTACCATCTACTTATGGGTACAGCTGCCACAGTTACCTTAATAGGTCACTGGAAAGGTAAATATTAATCTTGCTTGTATTATACAGAAAAATGTCCTCCTCTGTTGACACGTGCAGTATTTATAGGCATATTATTCGACTGTGGGCAGCTGAGCTATCTTCACGCCCAGCTTAGGAGCCAAATAGAGGGTCTGTGTGCCAAGATCCATCTCTGGGTGAAGGAAACTTAAAAAACAAATTCAATTCCCCCTCCTTTGCCCTGAAAGAGGAACTTGAGCCTTCCCAACAGGTGGAATAGAAACCCTGGGACTCCACTGACTGGCACCTCTAGAACCCAGGGCTGCTACATCTTCCCAGGATGATCCTGACCACAATCCGAGTATGTCAAAATACTGAACAATCCAGATGGCTGATTGCATAGCCCAGAAGCTCATCATTTATATTTTAATTATGTTCATAAATCAAACGTTATAACCCGCCGAATCTTTTCTGAAACAGAACCAGACTCCAAGATTTATTTTTAAGTAATGAGGTAAGGCCCAGAACATTTTCTGGGTGATCATTTTACACCTCGGTTGGTGTTGGAAGGCACAAGGCTAAAAGCCAGATGACACTTTCTGCCCAAGTGCAATAACTGTCTAGAAATGTACTGCAGAATGGCTTAATATCACTATAAAATGGAACTGCTATATAAAAATAAGAAAAATAGTTAGGTCTGTGCACTCATGCAACATTACAGCTACAGAGATGGTACCACCAACAGCCAATCAATTAGGTCGAGGGATCTGAGGTTTTCATAATACACTGTAATTGTTTAAAAACCCCATAAAAGACATTTAGCAAGACTACTACAGCAGACAAAATTCGTCCATTGGTCAAAGTCGCACAGAGGGTTAAATACCAGGAGGCTTTAGGTCACACTACAGTCGCAGCCAATTAAAAAAATCATATTAGAAAGACATTCTGATTTGATGAGGCTTTCTTTAAATGGACTTTGCTCTCTCTATAAAGGGAAACAATATATATATAAAAGGAAACTCTTCAAAGAGGTTAGAATGGCTTGCTGGCAGATTACAATTGATTTCATGCCAGTCTGACCTTGCACCATATTCTATGATCTTTTCAGAAGATGAAACTCAAGACTCTGGAACGTGTATTTCACTTTCCTATGTAAATGAAAAGTCACAGTCTCCTTCCCTCTAGATTACTGCAGTAACATATCAGGTCTTTAAAATTTCTTAGTTAAAAAAAGTACACTGCGGTTTCCTTTTGCCTGGGATATTATCCTCCCCATGTACCAGAGAGGAGCATTGCTGAGATAAGAGGGAAGGCGCCCTGACACCGCGGCAGGAGGAGACCTGTTAGCCCAGGGGCTCCTGACGCTTTCCCTGCCTGAGATTTTCTAAAGCAGGGGACGTGGGCCTCAAATGTTCGTTGATGCGCTGACTGCAAGCAGGTCCAGGACCCCAAGTGCAAATCTGTTCCTGCAGGCTCTTTGTGTCCCTTACTTAGATTTCATCCAACATTCTGAAACACCTGTTAGCGTGAGACTGGATGCCTGTCGACCAAGTGTTCATTGTTTCGGGCCCACCAGGGAGAAATCAAGGGCAGTGTGGGCCCAGATGGATCAGAATGGCTGCGAGGACGGTTTGGGTCAGTGCCTGTGCATTCAGGTGGGGAAGCACTGACAGAAGGGCCTTTGTCAATCATGGGGGATTACGGCAGTTTGGAGAAGCACGACAATGCCGAGATGCACCTGAGATTTGGTGAGTATGAGGGGCTGCTTGAGCTCAAAGCAAGAATCAACCCCTATAACACGGCCGCCTAAGCTGCTGGGAGAGCCCGGCTTTGCTCTGAAGGAGGGCGATGTATCACGAGGTCACTGGGGCTGGTGAGAGAACACAGTCACAGCGAGCTCTCAGAGGACTTAAAGAGAACATCTTGCAAAAGGTTTGCTTCCCATTGTCACAATACGTTCACGAATAATTTTCACTGCCATTTATTTTGTTTGTTTGCAAGGTGAAGGACCTCCTGCTGTTACATCTGTTGTATGAATCGGAGCACTTAAACTGTTCTTCTTGAGGAGGGCTGAGCTATGATGAGTGGGGTGAGTCAAACCTGGGGGGACGGATGTGGGACCGAAGAGCATGTGCCACATTACACAGTAAAATGCAGTTTCCTCTTGTTGCAACTTGTGAGTAGCTTTGTGGATATTGAGATTACTGTTTACCCAACAGAATCAAATTTTATTCTGTGATGTTGTGGCAGAGAGTAGTTTCCAGTGCCTTTGAAGTGGGGTGCACACTCACCCACACAGCACTCTTCCATATCTTTGAGAAATCTTCAGAATTAGAAAGTGAACATTGGGTGAGAAAATTCTCATAGCAAGATTTTCTGCACAAGAACGTTAGCTCTGTAACAAGAAAAGGTTTTTTTTTGTATCCCTGGTGCCTAGAACAGTGTCAGTGCCTGGCACATAGTAGGCGTTCAATACATATTTACCAAGTGAATGAATGAATGAGAAAGTGGGGAAACATTGGGGCATGGACTTCTAGCTCTGCTACCGGTTAAACAAAAACAAAACAAAAACAAGCAGACCGTGAATCCCTCTAAGCCCTGTTATAAGATAGACAAGGCACATGAAAATTTTCAAGTGTTTATTTGAGCATCCATTTGAACAGGGCAGCCCAAACTGAAAATGCTCCCATAGGAGCTGGGGGAAAGGTTTTAATAGAAAAGACACGGAAGTAAAGCAAGTGAATTATTTGATTGGCTAGAGCTTGAGCAGTTGCCTAATTTGGGAAGCCTGGTTAGCTGTTTGTGATTGGCTGGGCTTGAGTTTCATTGCCTTGGAGGGCATTGGCTTTGGTTTAGGTTTTGGTTTGCCTACATAAGCTACCAAGGTATCAGAGTCACCTTATTAGATTGGTCTAATGGCCTCCTTGTTTAATCACTTTAACAGCCCTCATTGCAAAATACAATTCTATTTTTCTTTTAGAAGGTCAATCCAGCTCCCAAAATTTGAGGTTCAACCCACGTGTCTGATTTACATACTTCCACTTCACTACACATTTATTTAGCATTTTGGGTATATTTCAAGGTGGTATCTTAAATGAAATCATAAAGAATGTTGTTGAACCATTCTTTTTATTTATTTTTTGTTAACCACCTTAAGTATAGGAAGTTTTATTTGGTTGTCCAACATTTTTAAAAACATATTTTTTTTTAAATTGAAGTATAGTTAATTTACAATGTTGTGTTGGTTTCAAGTGTACAGCAAAGGGATTCAGGTTTATATATATATATATATATATATATATATATATATTCTTTTTCAGATTCTTTTTCATTATAGGTTATTATCAATACAAGATATTGAGTATAGTTCCCTGTGGTATACAGTAAGTCCTTGTTGTTTACCTATTTTACATATAGTCGTGTGTATATGTTAATCCCAAACTCCTGATTAATCCCCCACTTCCCCCAGCGATCCCCCTTGGACCATTCTTTTTAGATTTTGAGATGTTAGCTTTACAACCATTTAAGCTTCCACAGACTCAAAATCTGACCTTGAGTTAAAAACCATTAAGAGCGCACATTAGAAGAATAGTTTCACTACATAGTATTCAGTGTCCACAGCCACAGAGACACACCTTTTCCAAATACATTAGGTCAGACAGTGAGATGTGGGAAGAGGCCTCTTTCTACAGGGTGTGCCTTCAGAAGGCAGGGATGATGGCAAAGGCTTTCTTCCCTAAGAGTCATGTCATTCAAGTCTTGCTCACAATGGAGTTGGCCCAATATTTACTCTTTGTTTTTTGAGTATTAGTGACTCAGTCTCCCGCCCCCTTTGGCACTGCAGAATGCCTCGCTAACACTCTATAGAGTTAATGGCATCAGGAACTTGGACCCGCTTCTACTGTGTGTTAACACAAAAAAATGATAGGTTAGAACATTAGTTTGAATCGGGGGGTCTCCATGCCTTGATTATTTTTCAGGAGGAATAATAAATACTGAAATAACTTCCCTGGAACTCAATTCATTGCTTTAAAAAAATAAAAGAAAGGGAGAGTGGGAGGAAGAGCATATTCTGTTAAAAAAAAGAGACCGGAGATCAGAGAGAAACAGGCCAAATATGAGAACGCCAGCTATTATGCTTTGAAGAATATAACCTGGGAGCAGAATCGATGGGGGAGAGGATGGGATATGGGAGCTGCCGTGGTAAACTGTGTGTTATCCTCCACTCCAAACAGGAAAGATTTTCCCATTTCCAGGTTTTTCTCCCTCCTTCACTGCAGGACACTATCGATACCAGAGAAACATTTATTTTGGCACAAAGAACAGGTTTTGATCATCTCCTCAATGCCCAATTTTCCCCCAATTGAGGGAATGAAAGAAAAAAAAAATCTAGCCTTCTGTGGACCCTCGATGAACAGGAATATGGATGTACAAAATACCTGGCTACACTGAGTCAATAAAACTCATTTTGAAAATGATGCCCACGAACATAATTAACTAGCAGATGATAATCAGAGCAGGGAAGGCATTCAAACACCCATTTTTTGAGTCTTTGGTTTCATTCTCCATTTCAAAACCTATCTCTTAAATTTTTTTTTTTTCAGATATGCACACACACAGAACCCTCACTAGATGAGGATTTTTGCAAAACATTTTAAAGAGCAAGGCTACGATGGGGGAAAGCAAAAGACACACAGCAGTAATTCCAGAGCTTCCGATTCACCTCGGTCCAGAGTAAGGCTTCCCCCCTTGCACAGCAATCTGAATTCCATACCGAGGGTCACACCTTTTCTTTGAATTCCCAGCTTATGTCGCTATGTGTTTCCACCTTGATGCTATTTAGACAGTTTTCTTTTAACGCGCAGACAGTGAACTGTTCTCCTTTAAACAGGCTTTTATTTGACAAGAGTATGTTCGCTCAGATCTGAAGCTCCACTAACCGTGCTACAATTCTACCACATTCTGCTATAATCAACCCTGTTGTAAATTTGAGCAACGCTATATACACAGACATTGGAAAGAAAAAACTGCACAGAAAGAGTTTAGGGTCATATAGCTCAGAACATTAAAAAGCAAAACTGTTCTCTGCCTAACATCTAAGGAAAGAGAGCTTTGAATTCCAGGTCGCGAGCACAATTACTTTCTGTTTTAAACATTTAACTGCTTGCTGCCGTATCCTTGCTGAGTCTCAGAATGAAAGCTAGAAAACTAAGAGCCCTACTGTATGTTCTGTCTTCCCAGCAACGGTCCTATGAGAAAACCTTATTAATGAGCTTGCAAACGAGCACCCAACAGGGAAATGCCACAAACAAGAGCAGCTAATGCCCCGGAAAATCAAATAACTGAACACTTGGCTGATTGTGGTGCCTTTCATATTTATAATAAAAAAAAGGGAGGGGGGACTTTAATTCACTAATTCTGAGAGGTCAACACCTTGCTGAACAAAACAACTCACTTATTTATGTTCAGAAATCTCCAGATGATAAATTACATTGACGTTAATCACTTCAATGCATGCTACACAATTAATATCTGTACTCACCAAAAACTTAAGGATTATTTAAAGTATGACAGCATACACATCTGGCTGATTTTTCACATAATTGGGCACCACAATTTCTGCTGGTACCACATACAAGTGTCTTAACAAACAAACGCTGCAAAATTCTGTGTTCAATTAATTGGGACTTAAATCCACACCACAAAAGGGATTCCAAGTTGGAGCTCAAGCCTTGTCTTCTAGACAATATGGTGGCTCTCCGTGTCAAGGGGAGTGTGCAACCCTTCCCTTCATTTTATCCCTTCTCCTTGCTCCTGTCAATTTTAAAGTAAGATATTTAGTGGCATACAACGTAGGTTTTCATTTCCTTTTTAAAAAATAGTATTTTCTAAAAGGACATAATTTATACAGCATTCAAATCTATTATCTGTCATTTTACTCTGTTCTTATCCTGATTAATATCCATCCATTTTAGATGAGGTAGAGAGAGGTTTCCAAAAAACTTCATGTAGCAAAATGGGCCAAGGTTGAACTGAGTATACTTAACACCAATCCTATCAGGTTAGATTTGCCTCGAAGGTAGTCTCATTTCCCCAGAGTAGAGTAATTCTTAATCTGAGGTCCATGGACCAGTTCAGGATGTCCTGGTGATAAACTAATGTTTATCACTGATAGTATAAGAAATCTTTTTAGGTGGCAAAGGAAAGGACATTAAAAAATAATAGTTGTATATTTATCTTAAAGTTTACTAGATAGAATATACATAGCAAATAAAACTCATAATTTTACAGGTGTTTTTACACAGGTCTTGGTTAGGTTAAAGCAATAAAATGACTTAAAAATTCTAAATGTGATACGAACACAGATGACCTGTGGATTTGGTAAAACTTGTGAAAGTGGCCCTTGAATACCTAAAATTAGGAAAACTGTAAATACACTCCTTATACTGGAAGTAAAATGTGGTGAATGTCATCATTTCCAGCTCTATAGCTGTCAAAGGATTTTTAAAGGGGTCAACGATCCCCAAGAGTTTAAGAACTGCTGAGTCCAGAGTTTGGGCCAATTAAAAAATAATGGTCTTGGGCCTCCCTGGTGGTGCAGTGGTTGAGAATCTGCCTGCCAATGCAGGGGACACGGGTTCGAGCCCTGGTCTGGGAAGATCCCACATGCCGCGGAGCAACTGGGCCCGTGAGCCACAACTACTGAGCCTGCGCGTCTGGAGCCTGTGCTCCGCAACAAGAGAGGCCGCGACAGTGAGAGGCCCGCGCACCGCGATGAAGAGTGGCCCCCGTGCGCCGCAACTAGAGAAAGCCCTCGCACAGAAACGAAGACCCAACACAGCCAAAAATAAATAAATAAATAAATAAAACTTAAAAAAAAAAAAAGGTCTAATGTTACTCCTCACAGAGTATCCAAAATAATTCACCATCCATGCAGACTGGCTACTGAATCTCATGCATTCAAGTATCTCTTCTTTTTTCATGGCCATCAAGAATGTATATATGTGTATAACCGAGTCACTTTGCTGTACAGCAGAGACTGGCACAACACTGTAAATCAACTATACTTCAAAAAAAAAAGAGAGAGACATGGTGTGGCTTGTCTGCAAGAGGGGCCTCCTATGGGGGGAATGGAGCTGAATCCCCAACACCACTGGCCAAGGTCTGAGAAAGTTCTAGCACCCAATGACCGAGTGCCTTGAGCACCTGAGACATGAGGCTTTTTGTTGTCCATAGCTGCTGGTGTTCAAGGAGAGTAAAGCTGGTAGGTAATGAAGTAGAGAATTCCGATGTGTCTGAGGATGCTACGTAAGGAATTCCTGGCTGACTCTGCAAATTTTTCAGTAGTGTTCTATAGAGGGAGGGTAGTGAACTGTCATGTGACTTTCTTGAGCATGAAGCATCGTATTAAGATGCCAGATCAGACTCTAAACTCCATTCAGATTAACACAATGCTTTGTAATTCTTAACCTTCTTTTATGAAAAAAGACATTTTTCCTTATATACATTCCAAGAAATGGAATATCAAAGGATAAAATGTTTGTGTGGCTTACGTTGGGTAAAAGAACAGAGTCTCCCATAAAAAGGTGCCATGTTAAAGTTAAAAATGACCCAGGGATGTGTCTTCAATTTGGGGAAGGCATTAAAGTCACTTTCGGGCAGTTAAGGGCTAGCAGTACTTTGTAAGATTGAAGTCAAATGGATTCAGATATGCAGCTTTATTCCTTTTCTTAGAAGGACAAATCTCACTTGAATCTTCAAAAGAAAAGGCTTTATAAAGATCATTGGCAAGTCTTCCAAGGGGTAGGAGGTGTAGTGCTTGAAATATTTTGCGTTTGGAAATGAGTATAATTTTGTAGGTGGGTGGGGCTATATTCTATTTAGAAGATACTCTGGGAAACTAAGAGTTTAGGGGTGGGAACTGGGTGAACAGCTACTCAGGTCTCACAAAGGAGCTAATGTATTATTAAAGCTAATGGGCCCCTACAAGGAAAGTTAATGGGTATTAAGTTTGCTTAAATGAATTACCTATTAACAAAGTCACAAGAAATCTACTATCTACCAATTTAGATAATATCTGATCTTTTCTGTTTTCCCATTATAGGGACATTACACCACAATAGTTTTAGTGATAGGAAAATTATAAGCATGATGCCCATAATGAAGCCACATAATGAAGTAGATGAAATGAATTAACAAGAAAAACTGGCATTATGTAATGTTAAATTGAGCCAAGCTCACAAAGTGGAATGGGATGGCCTCGTAGAAGCAACTTTTTATAACTTTCTCCATCCCCTGTTTTGCTCAGGCAACCTAAGCAGGTGATACAAATCATAGGGGGATTAATGATGCCCACCCCTGCCACCACCAAATACATACCTAATTCCTAACCTCTGGAACCTGTGACTCTGGCCTTATTTGGAAAAGGATTCTTTGCAGATGTAATTAAGTTAAGGATATTGAATTGAGACCATTCTGGGTTAGCCGGGTGGGCCCTAAGTCCAATGACAAGTGTCCTTATAAGAGACACACAGAGAAGAGAAGAAGGCCAGGTCAAGATGGAGACAGAGAGTGGAGTGATGTGGCCACAAGCCAAGGAACACCTGGAGCCACCAGAAGCCAGAAAAGGCAAGGAAGGATCCTCTCCCTAGAGCCTTCGGCGGGAATTTGGCCCTGTCGACACCTTGATTTCAGACTTCTGTCCCCTAGAACTGTGAGAGAATAAATGTCTGTTGTTTATTAAGCCATTCAATTTGTGGTAATCTGCTATGGCAGCCCTAGAAAATTAATAGAATAATTCATAGAGAGTAATGCTTTTCCTTTATCTGATGCCCAATCATTGACATCCAATCAAACTCCTGTAACATTTTCACTAGGCACACTCAAATGCCACCTGGAATTTTGCAGAGGTCAAGTTACAGAAGTCTTTTGATAAAAACTGAGAAGCTGGCTACTCAGCCACAACTTTGGTGCAAGGATAATTTTGTGCAGAAAGCAGATATTTTTTCCACAAGTAGGAGAGCCCAGAGGAGAAGATGAGGAGAGCATCTTTAGTCCATAGGGCACAGTGAGGAGAAACCTCACTCACCATGAGCCAGCTTTTACTGATGAAGCCATCAAGACCACGGCACTCATCCCAAAGAGTTCCACTTTTAAACTCATCGCTATCATTTAAGCTAAAATAGAAGAGAACTTGCAATCTAAAACAAGATGCCGATGTTCAGTGGGAATAAAATCCCTTCTATAAAAAAATTCAGCACTTATGATGGGGTTAATAAAGCCAGGGGCGGGGGGGGGGGCGGCTGGAATTACCCTAGATTTTGAAGTTGGCGTAAGAAATGATTACAGTCAATATTCACAAAATTTAATTAATTAAGTCATGCGCTAGAGCAGATGGAATCATTTTCAAGTTTTACATTTGGGTTAAATGTAGTATTTTCAAAATCCTCACTGGCACTCTATAACATGGCAGTGTTTCAGTAAAATAATCCTTTGATTATTTTTCTACCAAGACAACAAGATAAAAATTCTACCTAAACTATATAAAAACATATGTATTCAATAAGTGGCTTCTGAAGTATTTTTAAAAAACTGCTACTCTATACCCTCAGGATAAAATACTTGGGTAATGCTATGGTTTGAGTGTTTGTGCCCCCCCCCCACCCCACAAAACTTACACGTTGAAATGCTGATCCCCAATGTGATGGCATTAGGAGGTGGGGCCTTTGGGAGGTGATTAGGTCGGGAGGGTGAAACCCTCATGCCTGGGATTAGTGCCCTTATAAAAGAGGCTGCAGAGAGATCTCTAGCCCCTTCCACCATGTAAGGACACAGTGAGAAGGTGCCAGCCATGAACCAGGAAGAGGGATCTCACTGGAACTTGACCACGCTGGTACCCTGACCTTGGACTTCCCAGCCTCCAGAACCGTGAGCAGTAGATTTCTGTGGTTTATAAGCCACCAGCCTGTGGTAGTTTGTCACAGTGGCCAGAAAGGGCTAAGACAGGTACTCACACTGTACTTCTAGATACCGCTGGGTCTGCAAGTTTCCAGTGACGGCAGGATGCTCCACCTGACAGATCACCGGGACCCCGTCATCCTCCTTGTGCACCTTCAGCATCAGCTGACTGGTCACAGTGTACATGTCTGACCACTCCTCCACCTCTGATTTGCCTGGGGGGACATACCAAGAAACCAGAGCTGAGTGAATCTCCCTCTTTTCTTAAATATCTTCCCCTCCCTCCCTCCCTCTGCCCCAACATTACTATTTTAATAAACATAATGGAAGTCACTCCAGATAAGGGTAATCTGGGGGGTAGATAACTGACAAAATGATAATTTCCTACTTTTCAGCCTTGCAGGATAGTATTTAAGATAAAATCAACTCCACATACTATTTATTATTTTTATGTAAATATATGTTTCTTCTGTCTTAAATTTTCCCACAAAAAAATGCAGCTGAAAGTTGACCCATTTTGACATTTGACTGCTCAAGGCATTAGGGAGGAAGAAAAGAGAAGTGCTTTTTCCCCCTACAACCATCTGAACTTAACACATCTACTAGGCTGTCATGCGGTTTAAAAATTCCAGGACGTCATCCAAATCCCTTAAGTAATTCAATCAGGAGTAAAGATATAAACAACCCCCTTTGCCCACCCCCATCAGCAACCGTTAACAGGGAAAGCAACTACAATTAAATGAAATTGGAATTGAAATGTTTAAACTCGGAGACTTTTGGAAGAACACAAAAAAATGCAGTGGCAGTGGGTAGAGCAAAGTAAGATATAGGCTTCAGGCCAGAAGGGAGCCACATCCAAGAACACCCAGAAAAGGGGGGAGGAGGCTTCCGGATGGGATGAATAGGCCAAGGAGGCCCCTATCCTGAACTCAGCACTCCCTGGGACATGGCGCACCATTAACTTTCTTTTAATGTTTTGTACTTATTGGTACACATTTAATGGCTCAATTCACTTAGACAGAAAAGCAGAGGGGAAATGAGAAACTCCTTCCTTCCAAAACCATACCTAGCAAATAGGAGATTAAAACAGAGCAAGCTTTTTGAAACTTAAGCCATTATATATAGATTTTTCTGTTTCTAGATATAGATTTTTATATCCTCTTTCTAAAAGGACTTTCTTTTCTTCCTGGAACTATTTATTTATTTAACAGGCACATACAGAGCACTTACCTTGGCCCAGACACTAAGCCCCATGCTTTACAAATATTCACTCATTTCATCTTCGTAAGAATCACACAAGGTATGTAAATATTAATATCCCCATTTTAGAGGAAACTGAGGCACACAGCAAGCATTTCTGTCAAATGATCAGAGGAGTTCAGGCCCTGAGTCCTCTGTCCCGGGTACTACTTGCAAGGCAACCTTTTGCAAAGAAAGGAATCGGAATGCAGACATGCATGAGGAACTTAGGATAACTGGCAAAAGAGAGTCAAAAATAGGGGCTAGGCTGTATCCTTCAGCCGATGCAGTGGCTAAGAGGGCAGGTGTCCAAGGATCCAGGAATCAAATCTGGATGGCCTGGTACTGAGGGAGAGACAAATAGGAGCAGGGTTAAAAAAGTTGCCTGTGCTGCCAGCACAAAGTCAGAAATGTTGCAGAAGAATAGGCTGCTGACACGGGCAACTGAATCACAGATTTCTCAAGAAGGGTGGTGCCTGCAAGTTCGCTATGAAGATAGATTTTCAGCTGCTTAGCACAAGCACCCTTGCAGGAAAGCACGTTGTCAAAACAAACGATAGTCCAATAGATGTTAGAATGACTTGGTATTCACCATGGCCAGGACTGCTATACATTTTTTTCAAGGTGTAAGACAAGAATCGGGGGTCCTGACCCACCCTGGGTCACATGGTAAAAGCAAGGAGAACTAAGGGTACAGCCATGGCCAGCCTGAGCTCAGGGGATACCTCAGTGATTCTAACTGGTCTAGAGAGTTCTCGTTTACAGGTCTGGTTCTCTCTGAGCCTCTGAGTAAACATCTAGCAGCACATATCACCATGAACCCTCAAACAACAGAATGAGGATATGAATTAGAACAGTAAAATGCCGTTACGCCTTGGGCTCAGACACACTTAGTAACTGACTGCAAACCATATGTTAGGTTGGCCAAAAAGTTCGTTCGGTTAAGAAATACGTTGTTTGATGAAAGTTCTCGGTGAAAATGAAAAATGTGTCTGTCATTTTTGCTTATAACAGAACGGACTTTTTGGCCAACCCAATATAAATGAGCATTTTTGTTCAGGGGTGTGTTTTGCATTTGTCTTTAACGTCCACAAAGGTGTACTCCTGCTGGGATTGACTGTGGACTGGCTACCTCAGTACGAGGCAATTCGCATCTTACCTTTGAGCTCCTTGTTCCCTTTGAACCACCTGATGGTCGTGGCTGGTTTGCTGGCCATGGCAGTGCAGTTGACTTCAATCTCCTCACCTTCCACCGCAGTGTCTTTCTGGATATCGATCATCAGATTACGTGGTGGGACTACAAATTAAACATGTGTGCTTTTTAAACACAGAATCTATTTCTGGGCATATTCTTCTATTCATTAGAAACTAGGACCATTGCTCTCAAAAAAAGGAGATAAATAATAGACATTCCTGATGGGAATTTAAAACAAACTGCCACTGGAGGAAACAGAAGAAAGACAAAGTCATTATCAAATAAAGTGAGTTACGTAAAATCTCTTACTTTAGAATCTGTCCTAAAGTTATCTGATAAAATGACCAGTCTTCCACTCCTAAGTTATCAGTGACCAAGTTATAAAAATATAGATACTAGATTTGCTATCAATCGGTCATTAGAAAATTGACCAGAAAGTAGACATAAAAGCAAGAGGAGTACACACTATTGACATTACCCTCCTTATCTGGAAGTCTCTGAAAGGAATATTTCTCCTTAAACTCAACCCTTGGATTTCAATCTTCATATGAAAGATTCCAAAGTCAATCAGCAAAGATCAAAAACATGGAGTCCCGTAAAAGAATCACTCCCCATAAACATACACAGAAAAACTGTGCCTCAGAGCCACTTCATTTAATTCAAATTATTTATAGAGATCTAGAATATGATCTTGACCTCTGATGGATGGTGTAGTAATAAAATCCTTTAGCTATGAAGATGTAGTAATATAGGAAATGCCAGTTAATTTGTAATCATTTTCTATATTCTGAAATCTAAAGCTACAAATTTTGGAAACCAAAGGTGAAAAAGACTATTGAGTGTTTGTAGGTTAGATTTCTATCTCAGAATTAAAACCACTCTTCTCTAAGCATATTAAACATATATGTAATGAAATGATTAGAATAAAATATTTGGGGGCTAAAATGCTGAATATCAAATAAAGAGTAATGATGGTGGTTGATAAAGAAAGCATGTTATCTTTTCGGAAACTGAGTTGACAATGAAGACTGAGCTTCTTGAAATAAAAATCAGTAAGAATACTGAATTCAGCAGACTGAATCTAAGAATATATGTCCTGACCACCATGAATAAGCAAAGACGGTTCTAAGACTTATGATTAATAAGTTTCTCGACTCAGAAGAGAAACAAGAAATTAAATATGTATAAACATGCCATCCTGATGATCAAGTTGAATAATAAATCTCTGATACTGCTTCAATAAATTATGGGATTAAACCATGTATTTGAGATTTCCAACTGTTCTAGTCCAATGTGAAAATTCTACCCACAGGAAGACTTTTACACTGAATTGAAGCAGTTGAAAATTTCTATAGAGAATTATGGAAAAGGAAAAGGAAAATGATTTGTTGTTTATGATTCTCAGCAAGATAGTTGGTAGGCAGAGTGTAACTATTAGAGCAAAAGCAGGCCTCTTCTTTGTTCCCTGTATAACCGGAAGCTAACACAGTTGCTCAACTGGACGTGTTGCTAAAGTGGTGTGGCCCCAATGAGTAGTTAAACATGGCAAAGAACTACCCTAGTTTACATTTTAAGAAAAAATAAGCATAAAGAGAGATAGTCTAACATCCGGTTTGGAGTTGCACATCTGCCAACATTTTAAGAGACAGAAAGGCAGGTATAAAAGTAAATGGGATGACTTTGGCTAGCCATTTCCTCAATGCAGTTTATCCTTCCTAGATGACAATCAGGTAGGTTAAAGATTTTCATTACACG
Source organism: Eschrichtius robustus (assembly GCF_028021215.1). Taxonomy (NCBI): domain Eukaryota; kingdom Metazoa; phylum Chordata; class Mammalia; order Artiodactyla; family Eschrichtiidae; genus Eschrichtius; species Eschrichtius robustus. The sequence continues at coordinate 17,350,857 of NC_090834.1, read as the reverse complement.
TATCTAGATAGCTGATATGGAGTACACAGAGAGACTAGATGTTTACGTCTAGGAATATTGAAAAAAATGCTTTGTTAGAGCAAATGTCAGAGGAAAAGATTGTCCAAGCCTAAAGAAAATAAGATCTTGGTGAGCTATGAGGAGCAGAAAGAGGCTTAGATAAAAAGGGAATAACTAAGGAGTAAAAGAGCTAGGAATGTCCTCCCAACAAATGTAGGGCTGAAAGTCAAACAGTATTAATTCTTTTCAAGGTCCAGGCAGAAATAAAAACGGAGTGATGAAAATAATTTCTGATATTGACATGTGCAATGATTTTCAACGAGAAATGTAATTGAGTAATGTAATTGATGGGGTACTACTCAATTTAAGGAAACTCAAATTGAGTATGGGATACTCACAGAAGGGGTTCTCTTCGGATGAGACAAAGAGGGCAAATAGCTAAAGATACTGTGTAATATACAAAGCTCTCTTCCTTGGAAAATACTACAGGATGGGATAGAGCAGATTTCAGTATGCATGGATAACTTTGGGAGAAACACTTTGATGGTCACTCTGTGGTAACCTGGGAATCTTCCTGATGGGAACAGATCCAGGAGTTGTTAAAAGGTTCCAGCAAATATCAATTGTCAGGTCTTGACGGCATTAAGGCTCAAACATAGTCTTTGTCAGATATTAGTTTTCTGCGTGTTCCTGGCTATCTTTCCTTCATCCTCTCCTTTTTCGTGTTGAGTCTGAAGATACTGGAGAGCTCTCTCTCCTCCTCACAGGCTTCTTCTAACCTCCACTAGCAATTCACCTTCAGTGGTATTTCTTAGTAGAGGAAGTACTTAATCCTCTCCATCAGATGGAGAAGGTCATAAGGATGATGGCGTGTTCTTTTCACATTATCAATAATGTCTGCTAGTTCAAAGTAAGGAAATGGCAAGTGGTATGTATAAATTAGGCCAGAGGAAAATTTACCAATGTCTCTTAGATTTTGTGTGGGGGTTGAGAGTGTGAATGGCAGCAAATAGGTCCTTATCTAGATTACCTGTTGCTTGGTTTTATCCATGTTAATACCTCCTCTACTGCAGCAGGTATAATCTACACTTCCCTAATCCTTCCTAGTGATTCCTGTACTAATGCTAGCTCCTCCTGGAGAGCTGACATCACCTGTAACTTGACAGCCAAGGTAGACATGTGGAAAACTTCAAAAGTGGTGGAAAATATGACCAGTGTAGAAAAATAAAGGACTTGTTTATTGTTGAGAAGAACATCCTGAGAAATGGCTGAATGACTTTTTCCAAGTCCATAAACAGTTTTCTCAAGATTGTGACCAGTATTACTGATCTTTACAAAGCTTAGAAGAAGAAAGAGTCAAATGTAGTAGGAGTTGTTTGGTTTACAAATATAAAATAAAATGTGAGTCATAATGGTTCACTGATATCAGTTATAAAGCTAACTTCTCTCAGGTTTTTTTTTTAAAGAAAAGAGAACTATAGAAAATATAAATGAAATGATTTAATTCTATCTTTCTGAAAAGAAGGGGGGTAGGACAAGAAAATCTTAAAGTTTATTTTGGTCTATTCATTCTCCCGTTTTTCCCTTTAACTTCATAATGTCTACTCAAATACGAAAGCAGTTAGTAAGGTATCAAAATCCATTTATAAGAAAAAAATGAATTAGAACTGCTACTAACCAGAGAATACACTTATACATGGTCCACGAAACAGACGCATTGAGTGAAAACTGCCTGCAGCCATTAATGAAAATAACCAAAGATATATCTAAGGAGGTGCATAGAGATGGAAACCTGGATAAAAGTCACGTAGAGGGAAACAGTAGAAAATAGCAAAGAAATGTTGACGTTCTTCTTAGCTAACCTCACATCTGTAAGAGTGCTAATTATAAACATTACGCCTACAACGTTAAAAAAAAATCAGCAATATCAAGATGAGTCACATTAATTACAACAAAAGAGGAGACTTAAAGCTGATGGGTATGTGGAATCTCACTCTAAGATCCTTTAAAATAATTAGGTTCTCCTGATCCTGGAATCTTAAGAGTGAACACTGATCTTAGAGGGACAGGACCGTAATAACATTAGCTACTATTATCAGTAACTATACTAATGTTAAAGCAGCCTATTCTCTCTCTCACTCATCTCCTCTCATGAACAGCAGTATGATGTGGAGAAAGAAACAAACTCATCACAAGTGGAAGGAGTGAACGAATATCCTAAAAGGCACCCAAATGCATGCAAAATATCGTAGGGGAGTTTTCAGTTTTTACACGGATAAGATAATAAACATAATAGTAACTAACAAATACCCATCTCTATGTCTTATAATTATGCTGAAATTTTTGCTGAATGCTTCAAACAACAAATAAAGATGCATGCACTAAAATGAGCAACTTCATCCGATCAAGAAGTGTGACAGCTGTGTAAGTACATATGGGGTCCTTTTCAGAGGACCACAGACAGAAACGAAGACGATGCTAATAGATCATTCTTCATTCATTGTAATACCTGAAAACTCTAAACCTTAGGAGGAAGCTTTGAATATAGGAGTATCAGTGGAAATTGTCAGATTTTGGAATATGAAAGACTCAAGCACTGATGACAACAATTTGACTCCGTCAAGGAATCCTAGAATAAATTCAGTGGAAGGAATATTAAATGAATGCATAATATCTGCAAAAAGAGCATCTACCAGTATTCCTTTCAAGTATATTTAAGTTAATGTTTCTATACAATACAAGCAAGGAACCTATTATTTCTAGAACAATCAGACCTCCAAAAGGATGACAGGCATAATGCTTCTCAAAAGGCTAGTGCTGGGTGTATTCAGTCCAACTGGCCCAGTCTAGTGGGTCTGAGAACAAATGTACCAAACACTGAAAACTGACAGGCAGTAACTGCTTGTCAAAGACCAGATACACTCCTGCAAACAGAAGATGTGCACCTTCAGGGAGAAAATCTTGAAACAGCAGCCTTCAGAATTTTGTTGAAAACAACCTAGACCAGAAGACCCAGAGGTTCTGAAGCAGAAGAGTAAGGTCTGTTTCGAAGTCTAAGATTCTTGATTCTCACCACGTGCTTTGTAACCTGGGCAAGACGGCTAACCTCTATTATTATCATCTCTTTCTTTGAAATAAAGACATTCATACTTAAAGGTATATGTAGCGAAACATTCTGAAAATGCAAAATGCCGTTAAGTATATTCCATCTAATTGCCGTCACTTTCGTGGACACACCATAAACAATGGTGGGTCAGTGGGAAGATGGCCTATTTGAAGTTTATGCAGCTGATGACTTACTCCAACAAGCAAACAGTGTTTCAAAGACTTCTCCAGAAAACTTTCAGTACATCTGCCAAATTCCAAAACAGTCATCCCAGCCAAACCTTCCACACTTACTATTTCTGCAGATCTAATAGGGATCAAAGGCGCAATTAGAGATAAACATGTACACATCACCAAACACAGACCACAGCAGAAGCAACATGGCCAGACATGAAACCTGACTGTCTAAAATCAGTGTTCCTCTTATCAATAACATATATGTAAGCATTAGGGATATGTTTTAGTTTAATGAATTAAAAAAATGTTCCCTATTACAGCTGTGTTTAAATAAAGTAATGAGGCAGCAGATCAATACATACACCCATAAATACATATAAGTTCACACACACTAAGCAAAAACATCCTTCATATTTATCTTTCCCCTTTAATCTTCATATCATTACACTGAAAAGCTGCAGTCTGCCGCCTCAAATAGGCTTTGATTCATCATCTTTCCGAAGGTGTAAATCAGAGATCTTGCCTCACGCTATAGTGTAGGTCCTTGAAAACTCAGTTTCAAAAATCCAAATTGGCTGGTGTTAGGCACTGGAGTATATGTTTGTCTAAAAGGTGACTAGTTCAGACCACCTTCACCACAGGAATATCTGCTGACTCTATCAAAACATACACATGGAAACCTGGCTACCGGGATTCTGCTGAAAGTCGCAATCTAGCCATTGTACGTGAAGATACTTAACCTGCTAGAGGTAGAGGTGTACCCAGCAGCCAATCCACAGTCCTTGCTTATTATCAGCCTTCTCTCCCTAGAAGCTCTTCATTCTTTTACATTCTTTTACACATTCTTTTACACCTAATGGTTGCAATTTGTGGCAAAGTATGTGTTCATGGGGTATGATTTTTACAGCATAATCTTGAGTGGGAGCAATAAATGAGGCAACAAGTCAAGCCGAAGAAAAGGAGATCAACAATATTAAACGAGATGTAACTCAGAAGGAAAAATCATTAAGTGGATTTCATATCAGAGCTCTGCCACAGGGTGCAGATGCGGTAGCCTGTTTCCCCCTCTACTGCACAGAAGGGAAAAAAAAAGTCCTGGTAGTTAGAAGCAACGACATTACATGTGGTGAGTGATTCATTTGAGGGCTCTAAATTCTCTTGATCTTTGCTTCTGAAGCTTGAGGGTTGAAACCCAAGAGCAGGTGAAATCTAGAAAGCCTGCTGATTGCCATTCCTTAGAGTGTTCGGTAAAATAGGCTATTTTTAAAATTCAGCAAGATGGGCGGTGAGTCTTCCTAAAACAGTAAAATTTACTGTTAACCTTTTCCTAGCTGCTGGAAGCCATCTGGCAGTAAGTACCACCCCCTCGTTGCCCAGGACAAGCCCTGGTGCGTTGCTTACCCAGGACAGTGATGGTGGTGTAACTTTCCTGAGGGGGGTCAGTGTAGAGCTGGCAGAAGTATCTTCCTTCATCAGAAATTGAGACATTTGTCAACGACACTCTGAGTTCACTGCTTGAAAAATTCAGCAGCTGGAACCTGCTGTCCTTCAAAGCTGGAAAACAAAACACAGAGTTAGTGTTGTGAGAAAGACGACAGTCTATTTGCCTTCCCGAGGGGAGGCAAAAGGCAGGTGACTAGAAAGGCAGCTACAGAGCAGACACACGGATTAAGTCTTTCCGCACCTGGTGGGTACTTCTCTGTGCTTCTTGAGTTCCTAATTAGGGCTTCTGCAATAGCTGCTTGTAGACACATATATATCCCTGCCCCAAGAGGAAACTCACACACATGGGTGTGTGTGTCTGTGTATCCCTTGCTGTCAGTTTTGAGCACTTATTCATAAATTGTTTCGGATCTTCTATCGGAGACAGGCAGAATGAGAACAGGAGAAAAGGGCAGGCAATGAGCCCCCTTTGGCACTGAACTTTCAGGGAGTAGAACCTACAGGCTTTTAAATTGTCTCTAAAAATCTGAGGCCTTAAAAGAAATAGAGGTTCTAATATTATGAGAGAAAATTTTAAAAAAGCATTATTAGTAATTTCAAAAGCAAAATGAAAATCATTAAAAAAAAAAAAAAAACTTTATAGCAAAACAATCCAATTTAACTTTGATGCATCTTTGCGTTTGATGTGGTTTGAGGTGGCGCTGCCAAAAGTCCATGGCCTGGGGCCTACAGGGGCCTTAGACCTGACCCCATTTTCTAACTGCATTCAGCTCCACGGGGATGAAACTGATTAGGCATAAAGTAGGAAGTCAGAGTCATCCCAAAAGTAATGTATGTGGGCTTTTTATTGATTTCTAATATTCACTTTTAAAATCTTTATATTAATTTGGCAAAGGCTACATCAGTATATACTAATGACAAAAATGCATTCTAACAATGAGAAGCTGGCTTCTCTCCTTTTACCCTCCATAGTCCTCTTAATGTTCCTTAGGTTTATAACTCTTTCCACAGGTCATGAATGTTCTGAGGTGTTGGGGGGAATGGGGACAAGTGGGCAGGAGGCGACATGCCTGACACCCGCTTTGGTTAGGCACCAATGCTCTCAAATCACAGTTTTTCGAGAGACCTGATTCTTGCTCTTGCCAAACCCTGACACCCATTTGAACCATTGCTATGATATACAATTAAGTTTCGATTACTGGCTTTTGTGATCTTACATTTGGGAGGATTTCAGCACATGGGCACCTCCATCTACCACAGGCTATGGTGACAGGAGATTTGGTTTTGTCTTTATAGGCACAGATTGCCTAGGAAACTTCAGTCTTCAAACCAAACAGATTACCTTTGAGAATGCTATATTTTCCTTGCTTTACCCTATTTGAGTTGTTTGTGTCAGCTAAGTATTTGGGACTCAACAGCAATTCACCTTGAATTACTACAATCAATTCCTATTGCAAAGGAAGACTGTCTTACTTTTAAAAAAGGACCATTCAAGGTTTCTATTAAGTAGGAAGATTATGATTGCATGTCTCTTCTTCCCTCTGAAGAACTGATTAAACTTTAAGCATCTCACATTAAATTAAAAAGAAAAAAAAAGAAAAAAAAAGGAGGCCTTGGCAACCTCTTTATCAAGACAACATGTAGGAAAAAAAGTTGCCATCTAATGCTATAGAGATGGAAACTTACGCCGGAAGTCCCTGAAATAAATGGTCTGTCTGTTGGGATTCAGTAGTTGGATAACAGAGTCGTCACTCTTATTGACCTGGCAGCTGATGGTTGCAACTTCTCCCTCGATCACTGTCACGTCTTTCGTAAACAAATTCTGTCCATCACCTTTAAAAAAAGGAGAAAAAAATTCCATCAATTAAAATTTGGTTAATAGGATCAATTAAAATGAGAAACAAGAAGTGAATTAGAAAACAGACACGATGGGAATTCCCTGACGGTCCAGTGGTTAGGACTCCGAGCTTTCACTGCCAAGGGACCGGGTTCACGCCCTGGTCGGGGAACTAACATCCCACAAGCTGCGCGGCCAAAAAAGAAAATAGACAGGAGTAGCCACATCTGGTAAGGCTCACACACCTTTCTCCATAGTCCACAAAACGAGTCGATTAAGCTGAGCTAGATCTAGGGGCAAAATACAACTAAGCCTGGAATCAACGTGATGTCAGAAGTTGTGATGTCCACGCTCCAGCCTCCAAGGTTTTTACTAGCCAAGTAGTATGCTGGAGAGGTACGGAAAGGTAAGAGTATTGGCCGTCATGAGGAACAGCAGCTCCCACAAACGGAGTAGGGGAAATACGTATACATCATCCTTCCTTATCTGCGGGTTCGGCATCTGCAGATTCAACCAACCACAGATAGAAAATACTAAAAAAAAAAAAAAAAAAAAAATTCCAGAATGTTCCCCAAAGCAAAACTTGAATTTGCACGACAGCAACTATTTACATAGTGCTTACATTGTTTTTACCACTATTTACATAACATTTACATTGTACTGGGTATTATAAGTAATCTAGAGATGACTTAAAGTATACATTTTATAGAAGGGCCTTGAGCATCCTGAGATTTTTGGTGTCCGTGGGGGTCCTGGAACCAATCCCCCATGGATACCAAGGAATGACTGTACTCAACCTCAGCTCACATGCCCTTGAGCTATTTGGTCACCTCACAGAAAACTCAAGGGGTCACTTAACAGAAGTAGGTGGGAGGGCTCAGTAAACAATCTCACCTTGTTAGTGGATATCAAGATTCCCAAAGTATAGGCAGTTCCGTTATTTATTGCGTAGGGGTGGGGACCTGACTGTGACCCTTTGGAAACTCAGTAAAATCCTGGGAAGCCTTACAGTTCACTTTGTTACTCTGTTCTCAGAAACTACATCTTCGTGACTCACCCAAAGCTCCAGGCAGTCCTGAGCCACGTCCCTTCTACAGACTACCCCCTTCCAGCCATTTAGAAAATCTCTTACAGAACATGTCAAAAAAGTCTAGGCTTTCAGATCCACTGATATCTGGATTATCTCCAGATCTGCTCTAGTTTGTTACTTCTAAGATAAGTGACAGTAGCCAGGCCCCCTCATAAATGTCCTAAACGATCCACAGCACAGGTAGGAGGAGAGGAGACTTCAAAAGCAAAAGATGAAATAATTGTTGAATGTCCAATTCCGCACCAGGCATAGCAGGGGATTTAGCAGTATAAGACATTGTCCTAGCCTCTAAGAAGCTGCAATGTTGGTGAAAACTGATCCCTAATTCCCACTTACAGAACAAAAAGTGTAATATAGGCAATAGATACAACGGTCCATCAGGGACGGGACAAGAGAGATTGCTTTTTAGCTGTAAGATTTTAGGCAAACTATTTAAAGTCCCTGAGACAATGCCTCATCTGTAAAGTGGGGATAGTAATTAAAAGCTATCTCACAGAGCTGTTGGGAGGATTAAGAAAGATAATCACGGACTTCCCTGGTGGCACAGTGGTTAAGAATCCACCTGCCAATGCAGGGGACACGAGTTCGAACCCTGATCCGGGAAGATCCCACATGCCGCGGAGCAACTAAGCCCATGCGCCACAACTACTGAGCCTGCGCTCTAGAGCCCGCGAGCCACAACTACTGAGCCTGCGCTCTAGAGCCCGTGCTCCGCAACGAAGAGTAGCCCCCGCTCACCACAACTAGAGAAAGCTCGCGCGCAGCAACGGAGACCCAACGCAGCCAAAAATAAATACGTAAATAAACAAATTTAAAGGAAAAAAAAAGAAAGATAATCAATGTAAAGCATTTAGCACTGTGGCTACCTTTCGTAAAACTGAATAAACGGTAGCTGTGATCATCATCACCACCATCACTTCTCTAGATGTCAAATCCCAACTAAGCAACTGTACATGTTGCGAGTAGCGTGGATACAAGAATGAAAGCTCACGGTCCCTGCTCTCAACGAGCTCTCTATGTAATTATATATCAACTCAGGGTGGCTTATTCACTCTCTAAAAAAAACCTGTCACATTAAGAAACAATGGTCAAAGATAAGTACTAATCTAAAAAAAAAAATGAGACCGCATAAATAGAGACGCAATTTGAGTAAATGGAGGATTTCCACCTGCTCTCATATTTCTGCTGAAGGATCCTTTTTTGGCGGGACACAGCGGGGAAGTGTGAGAAGGGACGTCTAAGATGGCTTTAAGCCAAATCCACCTAGAAATAAACCAGCCTACGGGAGAGGATTAGAAAAGAGGCAACTAGAGGGATAAGGAAAACATTATTAGAGCCACAGATAAACAAAAATTCTTGATGCTTGAGGACCAGAGCAAAATGAAACCCAACCTTGAGACCTCTGATCCAGGGAAGTAACCTGGGTGTGAGAACGAGGTCCACAGGGCTTGTAGCAAGTGAAAAGGTAAATCCAGCAGTGAAAGCTTAGTGGGCTGAAGAGTGTTAGAGAATAATAACAAAGAGGAAGTGTGATCAGAGGAGACGAAGTCATGCTTATTTTTTCCTCAGTGGGTCACCGTGACAAACACAGAATTCAGAACCCAGCTGGGGGGAGCAGTTTATTCCCAGATCTGAGACTAAAACAAGGGAAAGGGAATTCCTGCCAATTGAGCAAGCTTTTCAAGGTGGTTTTGCTGGCCCTGGCGGAGGTCTGTACAGAAAGGACAATACCCTTATTTCCTCAGGGTAACCCAATCTAGTAAGGAAACATTAAACTGCATGATTCAAAAGCTATTCTGTCTCAAAACATGGGACTTGCCTTGAGGAGATTAGACTATCAAACCAGTCTACCTGGATTGTGGAGGAGATTTCTTCTACCTAAAGGAAGTCTATTAGCAACACAAATAAGAATCTTCAGCTTATAAAAGGAACACATGGAAAGGCTACCCAGTGAAAGGCCTTAATCCCTTTGGCCTTATAGATCCTGACTACCATCTTGCAGATGCTGGGACTTAAAGCCAAGTGCAATTCAATTAAGCTCTAATAGAATAGTTTCTGTGGAAATAAGCATCCACTCTAATTTTAGTCTTTACTCAGAACCCTAGTATATTCTGTCTATATTCATATTAAGGCTATAAAACATTTGCAAAGGAGACCGGAGCAGAGGAGTTGACTGTGATTTTGTATTTAAAGCAAGGAAAGTAATAAAACAGAACCAGAGGGATTTTTTTGTTTGTACGTTTCTTAAAAAGTCTAAACATTCTTATTTATTACTTATAATCAAATAATATAAGACCAGATCCCTTTAATGTGTCATTGCTGAATAAATCATTCAGGTAAAACTTTTGCCATCTGCAAATGTTTGCCCTTGCTGTGCTCTGGCACATAACAGGCTCTGCAAATCCACGGTGGTATCATCATCATTATTGTATTATTTTTTGAAATTGCTAAGGCCAACCTAAAATCCAGTGTCTCAGAAAATGACAATTCCTAGCTATGTTAACATGGTTACGATACAAATGCTAAAAAATTGTAAGTGCTGAAAGATATCAAAGTGCCTTGACTGATGGTGGTGGCCCAAGGATGTCACTCTGTAAAAATCACCAATAAATTATATGGGTCAGCTGGACAGTAGTTATATTACACAGAGCTCCATACTTGGAGCGTCATAAGATGGCTGCAATGGAATAATAATGACCTATTTATTTGAGGCAAAGGAAGCGAATGACAGTGATGAAAATATGATATGTATGTCAGTACTCCTAACCGCCTGAAGCCTTTATGTAAAAATAATTTCTGCTCACGTCCTCAACTATTTCTTCCAAACAGAAGGGTTCACTGTGACTTGATAAATTTCCCCGTGAAACAGATATCATAACAATTAGGTTGTTACAAAACACAGTCTGATGTGTAGCAGAACAAACAGGTAGCTTTGGTGCCTTTCTTAAATAATCCATTTAAAAAACCCTTCCGATTTTCTAAAATTCAATCAGCAGATATACCGTCAGGGCAGAAATAGCACACGTTCTGGGCAAAAGAAATCAAGTAGGTACAATATACTGTAGCCATTAAATAAGGCTGTTATCAGCAAGGTAATTTATTTTAAGGGTGGAACAACGTCTGACACGTATAGACATCTTTGACTGCTCATTGGTATATGTGGGTGAGGTTTAAGAGACGAAATCAAACTGGCTTTTAATTTATACCAGCAACTGTATTCCCTATAACTTCCCTATCTGCCCCACACATTCTAAAAATAAAACTCTGGCATTAGAGAGGCCCATTCACTCGCAAGCAGGTCTCCCAAAGTACTCTAGAAGTTGCCAGGACATTCATTACAAGGAAGAAAAAGCATATTACCTAAAGCAAAAAAAAAAAAAAAAAAAAGATAAAATTTATTTTGATGATCAGTAAAGACCATTTCAGCTGAGTTGGTTAGGGCTGGAGTGGGGCTGGGAAGGCAGTGGACTCAGAAATCCCCCATTAATTCAATCATCAATTGACTTAACTCATGGATTCTTTCCTGAAACCTCATTTTGTTATAAACACTATGTAAATGCATTACACAGAACACTAAGCCTGGGTTGGAATCTATTTGACCAACAAGAGAACTGCCTGAAGCGGGTGATGGGGCAAATCTTCGAGCAAGAAGCTGAAATGAGAAATAGCTCAGGCACTGGGACTTGGGGAAGGGAACGTATGTTGCTCTGACGCCAGGCGTTATGTTAGTGGCTTCGCACGCTTTTCCTTCTCAAACTCCTGGAGTTTTCAATGTCCCCACTTTAAAGATTAAGAACCTGAGACACGGAGAAATTGAAATAAGCTGCCTAATGGAATTCAGCTAAGTGGCCGAGCTGGTGTTTGAACCCAGTTACATCAGCTTCTCCAGCCCATACAGTTTGTACTTTTTAACCAGCCAACCTCAAGATTTGTTGCCAAGGTTCTACTGGCTCTGCCTTGGAAAATTTACTTGTTTTTAAAGAGGGTGATTTCCCTATGAGCAACTTCTGATTTTTTTTATTTCCATAATTTATCCAGAACACAATTACACACTTCAAGATGAGAGAGAGACTGTCCTGAATGTAAAACACCTTGTTTACTACTGCTTCCTTCTTTTAGCACTCAGCACACTGCCCCTGGAGAATGCCTTTATTACCAGTGCACGGCCAGCGTTTGCCAGCACTGAGAGCTCTGGCCCCCACTGCCTGTCTGTTAATAAATAAAGCACTTCATTTACACCGGGGAAGTCTCTCCAGTCAAGTCTATAATAAAAGGGCAAGTCACAGTTGGAACAGAATTCGGTTTATACTATGGCAACTATGTAAACTCTTCCTGACTCCGGAGGAGCACCAATGACTCTTTACTGGGAAGACAGCTTGCCCAGAGAAAGAGCAAATAAGGTCCCCTGTTCTACTCCTTCAGTTGCAAAATCGTATTAGGGGAACCTTTTTTTAAATCCTCTGCTGTGTGGAAGACTGAACCTAACATTAAATCAGCATAGTCAGGTTGTCTAAAATAGGCAAAAGTCCAACCAACAATACAGGCTGTCCAAAAAAACCCAACCAAACCAACAAAAAAATCATCCTGCCAATGATTAACGTAGCCATTAAAAAAGCCACCAGAGTTATCGAAATTTTACACTAATTAAGGCTTTGGGGTTATTAATTCTTCCCCTCCAAATGGTATCTAAGTTGAGACTTTCTAAAGAGGCAAAAAACTTGCATGTTTTTGAAACACTTATTTCTTAGTGGTATGTGAGCCCTGTGTCTTAAAGCTTCTAATGGCTTTTCCCCCACTCTCATTTCTGTTGGATCCCATTTTTACAACCATATCAGTTACGTGCCCAACTTGAAAGAGAAACCCCTTACCTCAACCCCAATACAACCATCACCAACAGAGGCACTGCAATTCCTGCTAACGTTTCTGAGAGCTAGCCTTAGAATTGAGTACATTTCAGGAAAAGAAAAAAAAAAATTAAGATTCTGTTGAAACCCAGAGGGAGAAATCTTTCTAACTGCACATGTTCCTCCAAGTCAACGTAAACGGTGTTCACTATAAATCATTAACAAAGCCATTAAGATTTGATTTCTATCTAAGCAATTATTGTCAGCATATTTCGTACACTTCCTTTAAAAGACTCAATCTTATCTTTCAATTCATTAAACTGTTCCTTGCATTTACAGAGTTTTATATCAAATCAGAAACCTATTTGAATTAATAAGAATTACAGTAAAAGTAATTTGAAAATAAATGATTTGAAGTTCAAGCCACAAAAGCTTTTGATGAAAGAATTTAGTCCCCTTTAAATATTACAGTAACATTTTCAGTCATCCAATGTGCAAATAAAAGACAGTGAGAACCTGTGTCAAAAACGATGGGTCCAGGGCTTCCCTGGCAGTCCAGTGGTTAAGACTCCATGCTTCCACTGCAGGGGACGCAGATTCCATCCCTGGCCGGGGAATTGAGGTCCCACGTGCCGCGAGGTGCGGCCAAAAAAAAAAAAACCGAAACAGAAAACGATGGGTCTATCAACCGTGGATTAAGGTCAAGGGTGAGCCCTCTTCAACATAAATACAATTCTTTATTTCAAAGAGAGACAGTACTTCAACCTTTGTGAATACTAGAATATTTATTTAAAGTCAAAAGCATTCAATCTGCCTGCTGTTTACAAAGCTACTCTTAACCTTTTTGATCCCCATCCACGTTTTGCTATCCCAAACAGTAAAGTCGAATTTGTTGACTGTCTGCTCCAAGAACTGTCTACTCAATGGTCAAAATAAGTATGAATGCAAATCATACAGTTCATAAGCTGAGAGTTAAAACAAGCTAAACCAACTCAATAAATAACCGAGTGGGCAAGAGTGTGTGGCATGGACCAAAACACTTCCTTTGGGTCACCTTCTTTTCCATAGAACCCTTGTGGAAACAAAGGTCAACAGAACTAAAAGGAACCTCCAGATCGACTCTCTAATTTTATAGATAAAGACAGTGAGGTCCAGGGAGGAGATATGTAAGTAAGATCACATGGCATTTATGAGGCCCCATCTCCTAATGGCTCATCAAGGTATTTCTATTCTTGGTTATTTCTAAATAACATTTATTGATTTGCTTCTAATTACAAAAGCAATATATGCTCAAGGTTTGTTTATTTATTTATCTATTAAAAGCTTTGTTTCAAGCGTAGTATTCGTAACACTTTATCCTATGGCATGGAGATGGTCAGGATCTCCTAAGAATCTCCTGTAATATAATTACTGCTGTATCACTTGAACTTATGGAAGGAAAAAAAAAAAACATTGAATTTAATCTAATCTCCTTTTCTAATCAGTAAAAGGTGAGGCAAATTTTTGAACGGCAAGTTAAAGAGTAATCTTCCCTCAGTGCTGGTTTTTTCTTCAATTAAAATTGTTGATTTCCCCTGAATACCAAACAAAAAAATATCATCTGACACAACATTAAGCAATTCATGAATATTCTGTATACACATTCTTGTTTAGTTGACTAATGGCAAATTAACGTTCTCTATTTTAGCTTAAACACATACTATAGGTATGTTTGATTAGCATTGAATTCCAAAAGCTGATTACTATGCATGCTTTGATTATGTAATTACATAATAGAGTATAATGGCTCCTTTGGAGTCATTATGATCTATATTGCAAATATGTTTCAGTTTTGCTATAGTTTAAATACGTTGAGATGAGAGCTCATAACAAGGCTCCACTTTTTAGTCTTATCAGCTAAATGGGCATTTCCCCATTCATCCCAACATCTCCTTGACACCAATTAAGGCCTATTGTGTCAAGCTGCATACACTTTTCCAGAAGTTCCCTTTGTTTTCTCGGCATTCAAAAAAGGACACTGATTTTAAAAGTTGTATGATGCAAAAGGCCTGGTTTCAAAAAAAAAAAAAGGCTGAAATTCCATCCGTCATCCACCCTTTGAAAGGTCTGCAAGGAATCACATCTAGTTCATTAATCACTGTTCAGACAACCACAAGGGGGTTAAAGATGGAATTTCACCTTTAACTCGAAAAGGCACATGAAGGAGGGAGAGCCGAGAATACTGATGGTCACAGTGGTGACTTGCCACAATGCGTTCAGCCACAGCAACTTACACAAAGGTCCAGTTCTGCAAATCTCATGTCTTGCAATATCCCTTTTAGAAGGGGTAGCTCTGAAAGAGCACGGCCAGATTTTGCCTTCAGAGTTCCCACACCCAGGTTTTGATGGATCTAAGGCTAACAAAATCGACCTAGTGAATAGATTTTGATAATTCCACCATCACCTTACAAATTGGAAAGTTCAGGATTTAAAACAGGACAAAAGTTATTGCAAAGAACGATGTCAAGATTCTCTCTTGTCCCCGTGAAATCCTTTAATCTTGTGCTATTTCACTTGTAAGAAGATCTGTTTCTGCTTTTCTCTTCCAAGAGAATGAGCTCTTATACCATGCCAAACCAAAGGTGACCCGAGTCTTAACTTTAAAGACCAATAAGCATCAAGCTGTTTTTACCTTTGGGTCTATTGGTTTTCAGCATTAAGGCTGAAGAACCGCAGTCAAGCAGTTCAACTGTATTGACTGTTGGTCAATACAGTCCAACTGGTATTTACATATAGGATGAGAACCTCTTTTGTGAAAGGAAACATTGATTAGATGTGTGAAAACTCTTTTCCAGGAATACTGTGACAAAAGAAAGTAGTTACAGCAGCTGCGCCTATGCTATTTCAGTTTTAACCATCACATTAGAAGCCTTCCTCTTAAGACTGAGCTCAATAGGACATTTTAATCAGAGCCCACAGCACTAAGGGGGCCCAGCAATTATGATGCCTATGATCTGAGCTGCCTGATCCCATAAAGCGCAGAGGTTCAATGCCCTCTATAGAATGTTTGTGGGGAGTGATACCCATCCGCTAAACATGAAGATCTGAATTAGCTCTTCCATTAAAATCCACTTATCCAAGAAGCGAAGGCAATCAAAGAAAGAGGAATATAAGAATAAACCGTAAAAGATAATAATAATCACTGAATCCTTTTGCTCTTCACACTGAAACGTGAAAATCCCAGACTTTCTTCTCCTCTCACTCCTTTTCATAGCTGGACAGCTTTCACGGCCTTTTCGTTCATCAAAAAGATAGCATCGGGCTTCCCTGGTGGCGCAGTGGTTGAGAGTCTGCCTGCCAATGCAGGCGACACGGGTTCGAGCCCTGGTCTGGGAAGATCCCACGTGCCGCGGAGCAACTGGGCCCGTGAGCCACAACTACTGAGCCTGCGCGTCTGGAGCCTGTGCTCCGCAACAAGAGAGGCCGCGGCAGTGAGAGGCCCGCGCGCCGCGATGAAGAGTGGCCCCCGCTCGCCGCAACTAGGGAAAGCCCTCGCACAGAAACGAAGACCCAACACAGCCAAAAATAAATAAATAATGAAGCTTTCATTAAAAAAAAAAAAAGATAGCATCTTTTTTGGAGAGAAGATAGCCTCACCCTGAAGACAAACTTCCTCCAGTGGACAGGTTTTCTGAGAATTAAAAGAGAGAGAAAAAAACAGAGCCCCCGAAGTAGGAAAGTCACTGTTTTATTTGCTTGTGAGATGGCACTGAAATCACCTTGAGGAACAGTCATTTTAAGCCTGCTAAATCTGCTTAGAGGCTCTTGGGAGAAAAGAGGTTCTTAAAAAAAAATTAATTAAAAACTAACCACAGCCATCCAACTTGGACCTTGGAGGAGAACAATCTGAATACAGAGGCTTCTTACAAAACTAATTGTGTTGGCAAAGCAAGGAGTTTCTTCTCAATGGATTTGATTCTGTGATGCTCGCTTATGGCAAAAGAAGAATAAAAGAACAGTTTTATATTGCTCTGCTGCAGTAGCAATTGAAAGCGGGGGAGTGTTCCAGCATTTCAAAATACATTGTCTCTTTCAGACAGAGCCTGCTGAAGGCCAACTGTTGATCTTCTGCACCAACCACTTTGCTAATGAACTGATAATATGATATTCCATTCCCTGGGATATATTAAATGGCTACTTGGCAGACTGAAAACTGGTTGTACAATTCTGCTGTCCATGAGCATGGACTATTGGGGAAGAAAATCACATTCTAAAATGGATGCACTGTGCAGGTAGAAGCCAGTAACTGATGAAGCACAGACCCTCACACCATCCAGTGAGATGGTCACTGGTCCCAAAGTTACCTGAAGCCTGGGATAATGGGAATGGACGACTTTAATTCATATAGAGAACTATCCACATTTCTCAAACCATGAGCTATTCATAATGAAAACAAAAGGTTTAAATGATTAAAACTCAAAATACGCATTAAAATATTTGAAAACCACAAAGGACGACACACATATTAGGTTCTACTATTCCTATAAAGATTTAAGGGAACTTGGACTTCTTCCTTACCCGGGAAGAGATCTTGGTAGCCAAGCCATTTACTATACACACTGCAGCAGCCTCTGGAGAGCCCTCACTCTGTAAGAAAATATGATGTTGCCTTTTTTTCTAACCAAATGAAAAGAAATTCACAATTTCTGTCTCAAAGCTATGGAGACAGCAGGCTCTACTGTGGTCTCTTCTTAACTGACACTTCTCAATTTCCTTACATTCTAAGCATATTTAGAGATGCAGATTGTTTACAATAACTGCCCCTCTACAAAGTGCTTTAAATTGAATTTCCTTACAACCCTTAAGCTCAAGTCTCAATGGAGATGGCACGTGCAGTTCCCTTATTTTTTATACCCTGCTTTTAAGCACCCAATTTAATATCATCTTTCCCTATGATGAGAGATACCATCATTAAACCCGGGTCACTTGCTTCAACTTACTAAAAGCTGATTTTTTTTTTTTTTTCTTTACGTTTGCCTCCAGGGTGTTAAAAGACTAACAATTAGTGTAAGATATTTAAAATCACAAAGCTATCACATGTAACAATGATTACTACACACAGAAAAGAAAAGGAAAGTGACTGCTTTTCTCCACGTCTGGAGGCAAGAGAAACACATTTCTTTTCTAAAGCGTTCATTATTATTTTAATTTTTTTAATATCAAGAAAACTCCCATTATTTCTGGAGGGAGCATTATTTTAATTATCTGTATGACAACAATAGCTAAATACTTTAAAAATGTTTTCTGTGTGCCAGGCGCTATGCGTTGTTTTTTTGTGTTATTTTATTTAATCCTCACAACAGTCCTATGTGGTTCAATATCTTATCATCATCCCCATTATACAGATGAGGAAACTGAGATTTAGAGAGGTTAAATAAGTGGCTGGAACCAATATCCAAACGTCCGTCTATTTCACTCTGGCACTAGTCACAATTACAGTATGTTAATGAGGCTTTATTTTATGATGCTAAAAGAATGGTGGGGAACTAATGGAAGAATCTACTGTATCTGATTTATATGGGTTAGGACTAAAGCTAAAATAATACAGCTTAGAAGGAATTTGAAGCCTATCCATCAGCAATCAGCATGTTCCAATATGTGACAGCGACATAATTAGCTCTATAACCAGAGTCCAAATACTGGTCCTTTAGTATTTAGAGAGAGGATCTCTGTTCTGCCGAATGATTCCGACTCCAAATGCAGTTCAACTCCAACTTCAGGCATTTAGAGTGTCTGCTTCAAGGGCATTCATTAGTACTGACAATCTATGTGACTGAAATTTGGCTGTAACAGCAGTCTCTCTCTACATCTCCTCGTTCATTTTTCCTGCCAACAAGAGCCATTGAACACCTTCCAAATTTAAAGCTTAGAGCCGACAGGACAAGCAAGTAAGGATATCAGTTGGAACACATCAGATATGGACTCAGAGTGAACGTCAACCTCAACTGACGTGACTACAGAAACAGAAACCGGGGAAATGGGAGGGGATAGATGTTTCATATTCTTATTCTAGAGAGTATTCTGAGCGTGTGTAATATGGTTTGTTCAAGAAACAGCTGTAAATCCATGATAAGCATCATGCTGAATAATGTGGCAACATTCAACTTATTCACATCTCCTACCAGGAATCCAAGCAGCCTTGGACTATTTTATGAAATGACAGTTTCTTAGCTGGAAAATTGGGTTCTGTGACTAAGGCCCTTATGGTGAGTTATTCCCTCTATTATCCGTCAGTCACAAAGCAAGTGGTGGTTTTTTAACCTCTGGGCTCTTGAATTGCTGGCCCCAGCTGAGTCTGAGAAGAAACATATGAGTTAGAAAGCTCTTCTTAAGCCAGGGTTTGATGAAGGGATTGCATGTGGAGAGTGGCCAAAGGAGATTCCAGATTCTACTTTCCTGACTGCCGAGTCCCCGGCGGAAAGCCTGTGTCAGTCAGAGGGGCACTGCAACTATCCAAAGTGGTGCCATTATGAAAATAACTTGATTAGTTACCATCTGAATGTGGGCTGCTGATTAATCATCGTTGAAATTAGAGATATGTGATAAGGACATCACTTGTACCTTATTTTCACTTAAGAGGTCATCTAAAGAAAATGAGACCATAAAACTCGGAAAACAGGAATTTGTGCTGCAGTTCTGAGCTTACTGGGGGTGAAACCGGGAAAAACTCCGAATCTGTTTTCACATTTTAAAAAGGGTAAATGGCATCTCTCCTCCGAGGTTATCATGAGAATCGAGTGAGGAAATGTGTGTAACAGTATTTTTCAAGCTCCAAAAATGCTAAATAAAGGATATAATCTTCTCCTTCTCCAGCTTCTTCATTAGCCTCATGGCTATCTCCATCCAGCCTCTGTCTATAGTGCTAGGACCTTCTTATGAGTTTCCATGATCTGCTGGAATTTTTTTTTTTCAATTTCAGAGCTTTAGCTATCATTCTTTTCATTCTAAGGCTAACTAAAAAAGCACAGAGTAAATTAAAACATCTTCATCACTAATGTTAAATTGCAAACTAAAACCATCCTCAGTATGAAAAGTATAAGATGAATAGCAGATGGAGGCAAAGGAGTGGACATTTAAAATTAGGTTCAATCTATAGCACTACAAACATGGCTTATTTTCTGTTTTCCCTCCTTTAATTATACGGCCATAATTAGTTCAGTGAACAATTTCCGTGTTCTAAGGTTGTGTTAGGTTAGTCATGTAACACACAACACCCCTGCTGGAAAACCTCAACCGTCGACACCTCAGATATCAAGTTACTGAATATGCTGTTCCACAGAAGTGAGCTTTCCATATCATTGAATCTCTCTCTGAAGGCCAAAATTAAAACGAAATGAAATGAAACAAAAACAATTTCCACAAAGCTTGCTGACTTGCCACTTTCTTTGTCCTATGCTCCTATTTAAGGAGGATGACATGAGTTAATGACATACGTAGGACCATGTGGCCCTTCTCTAAACAGTCTCAGCTGTCAGGCTTGTATGTGTCCTTGCTGCTGCCCTCCAATGCTGGCTGTCACTTCTTGAAGATAATTCCTTCCTTTATTACTAAGTGCAAGAGCTTTGAGAAAGCTACTGGTGCTAAGACCTTTCCTGCTTACTAATCCAGGATGTTTGAGGTCTCTAGAAACCTAACCTTCACTAAGCGGTGTGTCACTGTGGCATGAGGGGGGGGGTGTAATTTCCCCCTTCACTTGACACTGGAGGAAAGAAAAGTGCACAGACAAAATTTAATTAACAATAATATTTGGCTTAGTTTGACAACAATACTTTGACACTAATAGATCTTCTTAGGTAAAAATACACCTTTGAACGTAGGAAGCAAACCAATAAAAAAAATTGGTGACTGACTCTAGTTTGTTTTTTAATGTTATTATTATTAGTTCAAACCCATCTATTACTAAGCTATGTATAAAGGCAGGTAAACTGACCATGGAGGATGCTGCAGGATCCAGCTGGAAGTCATTCGCTTTCCCTATGAAGCTCTGATACCGCCCCACGTTCCTAGACTTCTGGCTCATGGTGTGTTGTAATTGTCAGTCTCGGCACTTATTACACTGATAGTTCTATGGTCATTTATTTACAGGGTGGTTTCCTTTTTAAAAAATTTTTGATCTAGGTTCAACTGCTAGCGCTGCCAGTTATTAGCTAAACCTTGCAAAAGTTACTTAAGCTCTTGAAGCCTCAGGTTTTACACATGTAAAATGGGTCTAAAAATTATAATTATTGTATCTCCTTGAGAACAGCCATACTATCTTCTTCATCTTTCTATTCCCAAAGCATAACAGAGGGTCAGTTTATAGAGCAAGTGTTCAATCAATCCTTGTTAGGGGAGTTACTAAGACCTTCACACTGAGGCACTCTCATTTTTGGAGACAAGTCTCTTAACGTCAAAACATTAAGTTGTACCCATATCCCTTATTAAACATAATTGTGAACTTCAAATGAATTTAATTAAGAATTTCCTTAATTTTGCTTTCGAAATGATTAATTCCAATTGTCTGTTGTATTCTGAAGCTAACCATTTGCTTTTCCATGGCTCAGACATTTTCACAAGGTTGAAAAGAAACAGCCCTAGTTCTGTGTCTCCGGGAGTCAACAGAGCAAACAGCCCAGCTTTAAGAAGTCCCTGATGTATATATATGTATTGCATCTTCTTTATCCATTTGTCTGTCGATGGGCATATATACGATGGAATACTACTCAGCCATTAAAAGGAACGAAATGGGGTCATTTGTAGAGACATGGATGAACCTAGAGACTGTCACACAGAGTGAAATGAGTCAGGAAGAGAAAAACAAATATCGTATATTAACGCATGTATGGGGACCCGAGAAAAATGGCACAGATGAACCAGTTTGCAGGGCAGAAATAGAGACACAGATGTAGAGAACAAACATATGGACACCAAGGGGGGAAAGTGGTGGGGGTGGTGGTGTGATGAATTGGGAGATTGGGATTGACATGTATACACTAATATGTATAAAATAGTTAAGTAATAAGAACCTGCTGTATAAAAAAATAAATAAAATAACATTCAAAAACAAAAGAAGTTCCCGATGTTGCGAGGGAGACAGACATGTGTATGTACAAGGACAGCACAGTGTGGTGAGACTTGTAAGCCACAAGGATGCGAATGCACTATGGGAACCTGGAGAAGCCAGGAATGACCCTCTCAGGATGGGGGTGCAAATTCCAGAGAGGATGAAGAAGAGACACTAGCAAGAAGGATCATGGTGTGTTTAGAACAAAGGGAAGAGTGTGATATGCTCTGAAGAGTGCCAGGAACGGGCGCTTTCTAAAAAGGTCATTAGGTCCAGATATTGAAGGACACTGTATGCCAGGCTAGGGAATTTGCACTTTATATTGTAATTAATAGGGAGCCATTAAGTGATTTTAATCCAGGGAGTGATATGATCACACCTGTGTTCTGAAATATAACGTCTGTGCAGAGAGGGAGGGAAGACGGGAGGTGGGAAAAGGCTGGAGCCAAGAAGATCAGTTAAGAGACTTCAGCCACAGAGTACTCAAAGCTGATAAGAGCCAGGTAAGGGAATCCGGAGGGGGCACGGCAGAGCTCAGGGTGGGAGGAGGGAGAGTGAGGAGGAGTGGGGAGCCCTTCCAGGTGAGGCACATTAGTGGGCTTTCAGCTCCGTTAAGGGAGCCCTGGGTATTCCTCAGTCACCTCTGCTCAACTCCAGTTAGTGTCTAGTGGCCTTCTAAGGAAGGACCAGCAAAGAGCTAACTTTCAAAAGGAGCTGGACGGCAGTTCACACACCCATTCTCATCCCCACTGCTGGTCACCACGGAGATGGGTTTTTGCAGCCTCACTTATACCAAAAATAGAATTAGGGTACCTGGGTGTCCCTCCACCCCTGCCACCCTCACCCCCAATAGAGCCTTGCTAGTTCAGTGTGGTCGACCAGTAGTTTTGAAAATCCCTGCGAGATGATTAAAAATGAAGACTCTCAAATCACACCAGACTGACTGAGTCAGAATCTGCATTTTAGGGCTTCCCTGGTGGCGCAGTGGTTGAGAATCTGCCTGCCAATGCAGGGGACACGGGTTCGAGCCCTGGTCTGGGAAGATCCCACATGCCGCAGAGCAACTGGGCCCGTGAGCCACAATTACTGAGCCTGCGCGTCTGGAGCCTGTGCTCCGCAACACGAGAGGCCGCGATAGTGAGAGGCCCGCGCACCACGATGAAGAGTGGCCCCCGCTTGCCGCAACTAGAGAAAGCCCTCGCACAGAAACGAAGACCCAACACAGCCATAAATAAATAAATAAATAAATAAATAAATAAATAAATAAATAAAAAAGAATCTGCATTTTAACAAGAGACTCTAATCATTCATATGCGCATTACAGTTTGAGGAGCTCTGGCCTAGAGTACAGTAATCCTCTCATGATCGTAAACATTGAGACTGATGGCTTAACCAAGGAAGATCACAGAAAGAAGTGTGTTGTTCCTAGACAAAAGGTTTCAAGGAAACAGAAATTATGGCTGTGCACATAATTGAATCAGTGAGTCAATTATGAATTGACTCATAATCAATTCATAATTGATTATGAGTGAATCAGTGAGTCATGGGGTGAAGAAGAACGTGAATCTGCACCACCAAGTGAGGCCCGTCTCCAGGGAGTAACATGGCTTCTGCAACTTCTCCTTCTGTAAAAACCGACTTCAAGTTTGCACGATGACAATAAATTGACGTGAATCGTTCATGAAGTCAACAGGAACTAGAACCTTGGGTTCTTTTTCAAGTTTCACAGAACCGCCACTACACAAATGAAAAATCCTCTCCCAAAGCAGCTAGCTGACTGCAACCAAAGCAAATAGATTATTCTGCATTCAGCTGCAAAAAAACCCCCGACTTCTTCCAGCTGGTGCTCCCACACTCAGTGGGTTTGTAAGTTCGCATGCTGCACTCTGGTTAATTTTTTCTTCTTTGGTTTCATTGTCACTGTATGTTTTGTGCTCGTGTGTGTTGAGCCAGTGAAGACAAAACAACAAATAGGGAAATAAAGCAAGCAGTCCAAAATGAAAACTGAAAGAGGCAGTCCAGGTTTGTTACAAAAGTGATGAGATTCAACTATACAATCTGAAGGGAGGGGAAAAAAAATCTATACTACCCCATTACAGCAGACTTTTTCACTCTGTGTCCAGGACATAAAATTTGCTGCAAAAGCACTATTTACAATAGCCAGGACATTGAAGCAACCTAAGTGTCCATCGACAGATGAATGGATAAAGATGTGGCACATATATACAATGGAATATTACTCAGCCATAAAAAGAAACGAAATTGAGTTATTTGTAGTGAGGTGGATGGACCTAGAGTCTGTCATACAGAGTGAAGTAAGTCAGAAAGAGAAAAACAAATACCGTATGCTAACACATATATATGGAATCTAAAAAAAAAAAATGGTTCTGAAGAGCCTAGGGGCAGGACAGGAATGAAGACACAGACGTAGAGAATGGACTTGAGGACACGGGGAAGGGGAAGGGTAAGCTGAGACGAAGTGAGAGAGTGGCATGGACATATATACACTGCCAAATGTAAAATAGATAGCTAGTGGGAAGCAGCCGCATAGCACAGGGAGACCAGCTCAGTGCTTTGTGACCGCCTCGAGGGGTGGGATAGGGAGGGTGGGAGGGAGACGCAAGCGGGAGGAGGTATGGGGATATATGTATACGTATAGCTGATTCACTTTGTTACAAAGCAGAAACTAACATGCCATTATAAAGCAATTATACTCCACTAAAGATGTTAAAATAAAATTATATTCCAGTAAAGATGTTAAAATAAAATAAAATAAAATTCTGAGTACTCTGGGAACACCCAGAAACTGGAATTGTGAAAAAAAAAAAATTTGCTGCAAAACTGTAGGTAATGGCATAAACAGAGGTTTAAGGGAAATAATAAGAGTCATAAGCTGTAGGCAGAAAGAAGCAGACACAGAAAGAGCCTCGTAGACTGCTCAGGGGAAGAAAAGGTAAACAAGAGTTTCACTTTTACACGGCCTCTTAATGAACATCCATGGATCAGCCTGGAGCGGATGCTAGAGTGAATATGCCTTGCCTTCCGGATGCAGGCTAACAGCATCCTTAGCAGCAGCTCACAGAAGGAAATGACACCTTGAAAGCAAAGAAGCAAAGGTTTCACCTAAGTGTAAGAACCTCAGCTTGGAGAGGTTCTCTCCTATCACGCTGAAACTTAAGTATATAAAGTTTAGAATTTCAACCACTGTGTAAGTTTCCTAATAAACTTTCCGAATTTTATTTTTTTGGTGGGGGGAAGAGAGGGTAGAGCAGCACAATGGTCATTGCCACGATCTAGTTTCTGTTCTTCCTGTTCCTTAATATATGGCCGATTGCAATTGGTTCGCACTTCATTCCCCTAACCAATGTGTTCTTACGTGAAAGCTTTCAGGATTTTTACTCGTGGCATACCCAGATGCCTTTCCTGCAGTGGGAGAATATCTCTGAAGGGTTTTCTGCTGGGTTACTGAAGTGCAGTTTCAGAGAGAATAATGTTCTGAATTTCAGTCTCTTAAAAAAGTCGTTGGGTTTACGGGCAGTCACGCTTGTCACATTTAGCATGTGAATTACGGACTTCGTGGAAACACAGTTAAACTGCCACAGTTGTGCACAGCCATAATTTCTGCAGAGAAAAGAGCAACAATCGGGGAGCTTTATTACTACTAGTTTTCATTTTTAAGAAGCCAAAATCAACCCTCCTTACATTATAAGGTAGTTTTTCTTTTTAAAAAAGGTTTTTTTTTTCTTAAATAAAGAAAAAGAAAAAAGAAAACCTCTAATGGGCTACTTGCTGTTCTATTCACTTTTTAGATTTGTCAATTTTTGAGTGACTGCCAGCACCAGGGACTCTTTGTAACACCCTGTACTTGGGATATAATAAAAACATGCAATGATTAAAAATACTGTGAGTGTAACCACAGAAGGGACTATATATTCTGGGCCCTAAGGAAGGCCGTTTCTTTGCAGAATCAGACAGACTCCGTTTATGTTATTAAATTGTAGCACTATTCACTGTCCGGGCTGGAAGCTTCCCGACATGTCAAAGGCACTAATATCGGTATGTCCAAAGCACACATTACAACATTAACCTCTAGAATGCTGGTGTCCTCTAGCCTCGCAATTCAGAGTGTAGAATTAGATATCCAGTCCTATGACATTGCTTACATGTCACAAATGTCTATCTGTCAAAAAATGTTTCTTTTTCCTACTAATTCACCTGAGAGTCAAAGAAAGTATGAGGGGGCTTCCCTGGTGGCACAGTGGTTGAGAATCTGCCTGCTAATGCAGGGGACACGGGTTCGAGCCCTGGTCTGAGAAGATCCCACATGCCGCGGAGCAACTAAGCCCGTGAGCCACAATTACTGAGCCTGCGCGTCTGGAGCCTGTGCTCCGCAACAAGAGAGGCCGCGATAGTGAGAGGCCCACGCACCGCGATGAAGAGTGGCCCCCGCTTGCCACAACTAGAGAGAGCCCTTGCATAGAAACGAAGACCCAACACAGCCAAAAATAAATAAATACATTAATTAATTTTAAAAAATAAAGTAAAATAAAAAATAAAAGTATGAGGATTGTAGAGTTTGTAAGCAGAATACATTATTAATATAAATGGTAAGGCTAAATACTATTAATAATTAAAAAAAAAACCCACCAATTAAATGCTGCTTCTTTGAACCCTAGCTCTGTGCCAGGCACTCCGTTGGGCGTTTTGCCACACCCGTGGTTCTCAACTTGTTTTGGCATGCATCAGAGTCCTGGGCCCGACCCTGGGGTTTTTAATTTGGCAGGTCTGGGGTGGGGCCCAAGGATTTGCGTTCCTGGTAAATTCCCAGGCGATGTAATGCTGCTACCCTAGGGGCCACACTTTGAGAACTGGCACACAGCATCTTATTGAATCCTTCACTGTGTCCATTTTATAGGTGAGGAAACTGAGGCTCAGAGAGGGGCTCTGCCACTTAATAGCTGTATACCTTTGGCCAAGATACTTAACTTCCTCAGGTCTCTGTGAGGGTGACCATTCCCATTAGGACTTCTCCCATGGCCAAATCTTGTCCTTTCTATCTAAATGTCCCCCTGACTTCATCCGAATGTTAATCCGTGTCCCGTTTCTACCGCCCATTACTAGGACCGTATCAGCTCAGATTTATGCTCTGCCAGCCGTGTTGTGATTAGGTGTCATCCCTGTCTTTCTATTACTCTGATATTGATAGATAAAGTTCTGTGGTGATGCATCGCCTGCCCTTCCAAAGGTTACTGCCAGCAGATGCTGGGAATCAATACAGTTCTTATCTGTCACAAACCACAAGAAAAGCATGGTAAACAAGGCTCAATGAAAGGCCTGTGAACAGGTCAAAGGGAGAATCCCAGCTGCACGGTGTCACCAGTGTTTGTTTCCCTACCTAGTCCAGAACCTGGCTTTGGCTCTCAACTATCCGTTTAAGGTTTGGACCATATAATATAGTGGGGCTCAAAACTAGGCCCTGGGTCCAACACCATCTCTGGTGACCCTTGACATGGACACTGCGAGGTGAGGCCAAAAGGCTAAAAATCTACTTTTATTATAACACGTGACCAAGATCGATAAGATATTTGAGCTCTTTGGAGGCAAAGGCTAAATAAATCTAAGGAGATATGGTAGGTTCACATATTTTTTGTTTTCTCCATCCATCTTTCAATAGGAAGAGTCTTAGTTTGGGTGAAAATAAAAAGCACTATATATATATATATATATATATATATATATATATATATATACACACACACATATACACATATATATTTTAAATGCTTGTTGCTCAACACATTAAGAAAACATCTAGTTATAGATGTCCTAGAAACCTTTTTTTTTTTTAAAGAGGAGGCAAGTTAATTTTCTAACTTGATTTTTCTTCTCCAAGGGAAAGTTGCTTTATCTACAGAAAATAGCAGGCCTAGGGTCCCCACCTGCCTGTTAGAAGTCTGCCCCTTTAAGTCTGAGTACAGCCCAAGTGGAGCTAAAGGAAGGGTTCCTCAAAAGACAACAAGCAGAAGTCATGCCATCCAAAGATCTCCTGGACTCTTCTGCATCACTGCCTCTCTCTCCCACTCCTGGATCCATGCCTCTCCCCTCCTCATTCCACCTTGGTTCTAGCCTCCCATTTGCTCAGTTCTGTCTTGAGCTCTGGTGCCTTTATCAACTGACTTGCTTCTCCATCATTTGCTCCATTTTCAAGATGGCAGCTCTTCTTCACCCTCTTGTTTGCATGTGCTTAGACTGACCTCTCTGGCTTGGTCTTAGGACAGCCTCTAATGATCTAGGGACATAGAATGAGTCGGAGGCAGGCTGGGCTTAGCATTTTAAGAACTGTTCCCTTCCTTGGTTTGAAACCTAAGCATATTGTATCAAGAAGCTCCCAGTGTGGCCAGTGGGTTTCTACCTTTGTGCCTGATGGCCTGAGTGGCCTAGGTCAGACCTAAGTTTTCAGAAAAACGATGGGCACAGTTGCTCACAATAGGTGAGATAGTCACATGAGAATGACCAACACCGATAAATGAGGGACCATGCTTATTTACCAGGTTGTAACTGATTTTAAGAAAAAGATTTACAAATGCTTTTAATGAGACTATCCGTACCTTTTAGGAATTTGCAATGTAGAATTCACTCACTTGCTACACAGGCCAAATACTTTTCAACGCTTGAGATTTACAAGCCGTGAGAGAGGAGCCATGAGGTGGGCTAAGTGTCCTGAGGGTGACCTATTATGGACGCAATGTTTTTTTCCTATACAAAACCATCAAAGACATTATTTAAAAGCATACTGAGAAATGGTGCACAAAAATGAAGCTAATATAAATTTATTATTTATGCCACACAAGAAGAATGAGGCCAGCTTTCCTGAGAATCCTCTGGAAGGATTCTCATCTTACTGAAAGCATTGGTTATTCAACCACTGCATTAGGAGTCCTGGGACCTCTACCTGACCACTTTTAAGAATTAATACCCTTCTCAAAAATTTAACTTGTATTCTAATTATAAAAATTATACATACTCATGGAAGAAAAAATAAAGTATACACAAAAAAAACCCCACAACTCTGAGATAATTATTATTAATATCTTGGTATGTTCCTTTCCATATATGGGACGTGTGTGTGTGTGTGTGTGTGTGTGCACGCTCGCGCATTTGTGTGTATAAAATTCTTAATTACTGTATTATGGTACATCATATAAGTATACCAGAAAAGTAATTTAGACATCCTGCTCTTGTTATATATTTAGATTGTTTCTAAGCTTTATGATTCTAACAAATGCTGCAATGAAAATCCTTCTGCAAATATATTTGTTCTGATTTCCACGTATATCGAGAACATCTTTTTAACATCATAAATTTCATGCACTCCAGTATAGTTTTACTACTCAATTTTTTAAAAATCACAGCAGCATCTATATACTCTATGTTACATTATTTTTTGTTGCTAACTCAAAGTAATAGTGATTCCGACCCAAAGGAATTTGAGGCCCCTTTGACCTCATACAAAAACTCTTTGCATCTCTCAGGATCTGAGGCACGCAAAAACACTTACGACACTATTCTTACTTTGAAGGCATTCAGAAACTAAGAAGATGAAATCAACTTCAAAATTTAGGTCACGAGTACGTCATTCCTACAGAGAACACTGAACACACTTTAAACGAAAGACTAAACAATGGGTTTACTCATATTACAAAGAATGACCAGGGGACCCTTATAGTCTTTCACCACTGGGTTAAGTACCACTCCTACGTGCTCCCATAAGTACACCACTTGTCCTATTTCAGCACCTGTTTAAACCTTCACATGCCCCACTAAGCTGTGATACTAACAGAAGCAAGTGATGACCAAATATTTCCTCTGACCAAGGCGCTGTACCAAGCTCTGCAAAGGAAGAGCATGTACGTATCTTTTACACCACCACCATATCCTCAGGATTCCATAGTGTCTGGTAGCAAATATTTGCTGAATGAATGAACGAATAAATGAGTGAATAAAAGAGAATTCAACTGACCATTTCTTTACCTTAAGCTTTCTATGCCCTTGAGGTGTCATTTTCTTAACATTTTATTTGGAAATGCTTTAAGACTTACAGAAAAGTTGCAAAAATAGTACAGAGAGTTCTCATAAACTCCTTTCCCCTAAGGTGAACGTGGCACAATTATCAAAACTATAAAATTGACACTGTAAATACCACCACTTCACCTGGACAGTTTGAAGAGTACTGGTCAGCTATTTTGTATGTCCCTCCATTTAGGTTTGATTAACGTTTTCCCATAAATGGATTGAGGTCATGGATTTGGGGGAAGAATACCACAGAGGTCATGTACCCTTCTCACATCACATGAGAATAGACACGATATCAGTTTCTACTGGTGATGTTAACCTTGGCCACTTGGCTATGGTGACATATGGAAGGTTTCACCATTGGAAAATAATTATTCTTCCCTTTCCATTTGTTAGAATTGGAGTCACTAAAGTCCAGCCCACGCTCCTGGGGAGAGGAATTCAGCTCCACCTCCTAGAGGGAGAAATCTAAAGAATTTGTGGATATATGTACATGTTCAAATCACTAGAGCAATTAATAAATATTTTGGGGGAGATACTTTGAGGCTATGCAATTATCCTGTTTTCTCCTTCAACTTTCGCTCATTAATTTTAGCATTCATGGATGGATCTTGCCTGTAGCAATCACTACTATGGTGTTCAAGTGGTAAAATTTTATTTCTCCCACTCCTTTAACTGAAGTTCTTGTGTGTAGAAGAGCTTTCCCTTTTTTCCTGTCTATCTATTTATTTTTTTATTCAGTCATTTTTTTATATTAGTATGGACTCAAATGGATGTTTATTTTATCCTTTGGCTTTAATCTGATAATTAGCGTGATTAATATTATTGTGCAAACTGTTCCACCTTGGCCATTGGGAGCTCTTTCTATTACATTCAGCACAACAGAATTAGGGAGAACTTTAAAAGTTACCAGGAACCAGTAGAAAGAGGCAAACATGAAAAAGATAGAACAGAAAAAGAGTCAATTGAGCAACATTTTTGAAACAGATCTTAGAAAAAGATAAGGAGAGGAAAAGTACATCGCTTCAAAATAAGAACAACAATAGCAAAAGATCTGGGAATCTGCTGTAATACTATGTTTATATAAACCTTTTCTAATTCCAGTGCGAAGGACCATGTACATTCTTATAAGGCAGCTGGGAGGTAAGGGCGCACTAATAAGAGGAGGAAGATGAGACAGAGAGTCAAATCCTAAGAGGCTCAGATGCTTACTGCAGACTGCAGCCTCCACCCTGTATGTTTAAATACCACTCAATTAGGATCAACATTCATTTTTTATTAATGCTCTTCTGAGACAATGGCTCTTTTATCTGCGTTTTATCTTCCAGCTACATTAAGACCAAGGACACTCGCACAGAAGATATCAAGGAGGAGACCCTGATGAATTGGGAGTTTAAAATACAAATGGAACTTCATCTGTCTTGACTTGTTTTATTAACATCTGAAGGTTGATTTATAGCAGATTAGCAGGTGGGAGGGAGAGGACTGTTTGTGCAATCACTTTACTTCACATACACAATTAGAAAAAACAAACATTCAAAAATGGCTCCCTTCTATGGGCTAATATATGGCACATTCAGTTCTAAAATAGTCACTTCCATCTCTGTCACCTATTGCAGTGACCAAGGACAGGTGTACCCTATCTCAAGACCACAGAAAAACATTCCGTGCAAAACGCTGGTTTAAGAGACCTAGTGTTTCCACAAACACAATGAAAGCTCCTGTACAAGGATGTGTGTGGTAGGAATGGTGAAGTCAGATGGATCTAGGCTCAAATCCTCTTTCCACTTGTGAAGCTTTGTGACCTTGAGTAAGTAATTTCACCTGAGCCTCCATTTTGTCATCTACAGAAATGGAACTATTAAGACAAATCTTGTATGGTATTGCTTATATGTGGAATTTTTTTTAAAAAAATGAATGATATAAATGAACTTATATACAAAACAGAAATAGACCCACAGACATAGAAAACAAACTTGTGGTTACCAAGGGGGAAAGAGGGGGAGGGATAAATTAGGAGTTTGGGATAAACATATACACACTGCTATGTATAATATAGATAACCAGCAAGGACCTACTGTATAGCACAGGGACCTATACGCAATATTTTGTAATAACCTATAAGGGAAAAGAATCTGGAAAATAATATATCTGTATATCTATCTATCTATCTATCTATCTATCATCTATCTATCTATCTATCTGAATCGCTTTGCTGTACACCTGAAACTAACACAACATTGTAAATCAACTATACTTCAATTAAAAAAAAAAAAAGGAACCATTGCAGAAGACTACTGTGAAGATTAAATGAGACGATGACTGTGCCCAGGGCCTGACGATATAAGGGTTCAATAAACACTGGAGATTGTATGATAATGATGATTTCTCTTACTATCCTCATTTCCTAAAAACGAGGATAAGCTGCAAGTGGGGTGACCTTACCAAATAGGAATGCCATGGAGGTAAGCAAATGGTTGCACTTCTCCACCTCTTAGGAAGGAAATGGATACATGCAAACTATTACCTTAGTAATGAAAAGCCAGTCAGCATTAAGGAAAATTTACGGCATTCAGTAGACTGTGTTTGCACTTGAAACGAAGTAGACTAGACAGCCTTGGCTTTATCTGGAGAATAATGGTCTGATAATTTTTAAAACCAAGGAATCCTAACATCTTCTTGTTTTTAGGAATTCAATACCAATATTGAAATTTTCCTCTTTTCTCATAAGAAAAAACTGAGTCTAACCTCTTTGAGGGAAGGAACTTGTGTGTTTTGTTCTTGGCTCCTTCTCCAGTGCCTAGAATAGTGTCTGGCTCTTTTTCTTAAAAAATTTATTCTATTGAAGTATAGTTGACTTACAGTGTTGTGTTAATTTCTGCTGTACAGCAAAGTGATTCAGTTATACATATATATGCATTCTTTTTCATATTCTTTTCCACATGGTTTATCACAGGGCATTAAATATAGTTCCCTGTACTATGCAGTAGGACCTTGTTGTTTATCCATGCTACATATAATAGTTTGCATCTGCTAATCCCAAACTCTCAATCCATCCCTCCCCCACTCCCCCTCCCCCTTGGCCACCACAAGTCTGTTCTCTATGTCCGTCAGTCTGTTCCTGTTTTGTGGATAAGTTCATTTGTGTCATATTTTAGATTCCACATGTAAGTGACATCATATGGTATTTGTCTTTCTCTTTCTGACTTACTTCACTGAGTATGATCATCTCTAGGTCCATCCATGTTGCTGCAAATGAGAATAATGCCTGGCTCTTAATCTTCCTGGGCCTCTGTGTCTTATGCCAAATCTGGGCACTGTGGCTGGTCCATTCCTACTGTTGTATTTTTTTTAAGCTCCTACAGTTTCATCACTGCTCACAGCAGTCACTGAGTGCTGTTTCTATCCATATGGAAATGCTTTTCTGCACCTATTTCTTATGTTCGTACATGCCCCAGCACTGACCCCTCATAAAATTGTGAAAAAGATTTCCTCCTCTCCGCCGTTGACCATACCTCCCTGTGCCGTAAGCACAAACGCTCCTCCTACAGTACAGATTGTCTTATCAGATGTCTTTGGGGCCAGCAGTTCATTGGTCAAAAACATGACATAGTGGGGAAGCACAGAAAAAAAAAAAAAAATTTTTTTTTTTTTTAAATAAAGCTGTTCTTACTATCTCGATTCTTTCTAGGGTTGCATTTACCTTTTTTTTTTTTTTTTTTACATGCTGTAAATATTTTATTTTAATTTAAAACATATAGCTGTACTTTCACTGACCAACCTCTGGGTGTAAAATCCAAGCCTTTTCTTTCAAATGGCCTGAGAATCAGTGAGGTTGCTTCTTGGTGAGCGAATAACTCAACTAGCAGGACGGTGTCCTCAAATCGTGGTCCCCGGACCACAGTCTCACATCACAAGGAAAACTGGTTAGGAATCGAATTCTCAGGCTCCCATCCAGACCTACTAAATCAGTAACCCTCTGGGTGGGACCCAGCCCTCTGTTTCAATAAGCTTCCAGGTGAGTGTGATGTCTCCTGAAGTCTGAGCAGCACTGTGGTGACAGGTGAGACCTACTCGTGTAGATGAGTGGCATCCACCTGCCAACGTCCAGTGTGTCGTGAGCGTCAGCCAACAGGACGTGCAGAGTGCCTGGGTCCGCTGGTTACTACTCCAGTGAACCGGTTACTGTACTTAAACACAGCATCAGTCGGCCGTGCCTTAATATCAGGCAACGGTCCTTCAGAGTGGCTTCCACGGATGCTGTTCATAGCTGCGAAATGTAACATCTCTGAGCCATAACTAACACTCACAACTCCCAGCTTTTCTGGTTCTCAGCTGGGATCGCTGCACAAGGCTTACGGTGCTACCCTACTCTGCCTCTGGCCTCCTGTTAATCATTTCTGTGAGAGAGGAGAGAAGCAGCCAGTCATCCTGACTGCTGTGTCTGCATCCATCAGCCAGTGAAACCCAGTGGGGGTGGTGCACTCACACCCCCAGCCACGCAGGACTGGACCACAGAGGAGGTTGGATACCTCCCCACGAAGCACACCACAACATACACCGTGTGCTGTCTTCCATACTCACCAACTCAGTGCCTGCCCTATGCGAGCCAAAGAACAGCGCTCTTTCTTCTACTACTTGCTAATTTATAGCCACATGAGCATAAACATTTCCTGGGTTCTTTTATCATTCATAACTTTGTTCTGTCAGTAATATCTGTCATCCTTTGTAGTTCGGTAAGCTCTTTCAAAGCCGAGATATCTTTATTTCTAAATGGCATCTGAGATGAATTTTGATAAACATGCATTTTGTATCTTAATAAAAAAGGGATTTTCCCCCTTAACTACCTGAATATATAAATGTTTAAAAAGTTTCTGAAACCTGCCTTTGCATCTTACATTGAAAATTCAATGTCAAAATAATATTAAGAACACACAAAACTGTAGGAAATTGTTTTAACCATGATGTGATAAATAATAAATCAGAATACAAGTTACTCTGCAATTATGGCTTTTCTCCATTCTTTAAGCTTCTTGCCTGTTCCACATCAGTGGATCGACAGCCCTTTAGTTTAACAATTATGCACAGAGGCAATCTTGTTAGGACTTGATAAAACACTGTCACTGTCTTTGTCCCTGCCATGCAAAGATGCTACAGTAAAAGCTATAATGTACCAAGCTGCCTGCACTAAGGCGATGTGCCCAAACAAGAAAGTTCAAAGCAGAGTTCCAATGGATTCAATATAATTTGAAGTGCTGGAGGGCTGATGGAGGCGCCATCACCCAAATATGACTTTGTTTGTAGGTGACCCTCCAAAATTATAGCTCAGACTAACCTTCAGCTGGTTGGGCTGGCTGGTCCACCGTGCCCCCTTTTGGAAGCTTATGCATTTAAGGTGTGGAGCCTTCTCCAAAAGCCAAGAGCTGCGTTTTGAGCAGTGTGGTCTCAGCCGAGGCCAGCCACTCCGCTATCTCCTTGAGGGATATTTACTTACATATTCAGTTCAAATTTACAGTACCTGGCTTGCGAATGAACTGCCACTTAAGAAGAGAATGCCATACCATTGTGGGAAATAAATCAAACAAGCACTTCTTATTTTAGCACACGCTGGAAATCACACATTGCGAAAGCTGTATGTAGGTTATCTGCCCAACAGAAACACGTGCCACCCCTTTCAGTGCCTTTCCCTGGCTACTATTCAAACTAACCTAAAATTGCCTTCTTCCACACAAAGTCTCCTTACTGAAGAAACCAATTAACCCCTTTGATTCCTTTAAAGCGTATGATGACCAGAAGGCAACCGAGCTGGGTGGAAAGTTCAACCTTTGAGAAGAACACTTGCAAAAGAAGTAAGATGAGGAATAGCCCCCTTGGAGGTCAGAACCGTGTTTATGACATGGTCATGGGGCTGAATTCAAACCGCAAGGGAACAAAACTCAGTAACTAAGGTTGGTCTTGTAAGCAGAGGGTTATTTACCTCTGAGAATATATTGTTAACACATAGCAAACTCAGAGAAGTGGTGATGGCACATAGCGGCTCCCTTCTGTGATGGTTTCACGGAATCATCTTTCAGTAAGTCTTTACTAAGAATTGTTTTGCCAGTGGTGTTGATGGGTTTGCACTGAATCATCACACCGCTGGCCTTTCAGGTGACAGCCCACACATTTGGGGGGCAGCTGCCTGGGGGTAAGAGGCTGGTGCCTGGAATTCTCAGCTGTGGATACATGCTCACAATTCAGAGATGCTCTATGTCCTTTGAAGACATTCTTGATTTTTACACTTGAGCTTTGGGTCCACTTGGTCTGGCCACTGTACTAAAATATTTGCAGACCTAGGGATATGTATTTCAGCTTGGGGAATGGGAAAGTTGCTAGAAAACACTGGAGGCTTATTCTCAGAATATCCTCTTCATGCAAAGAAAAAAAAAAATCCTCACCATCACAACAAAGCCAGTCTCTCTCTGTCTCAGCTCTGTCCTCAGTCAGTCTTAGAGTACCTATTAGTGCCAGGAAAGGGCCACCAAAGACCTCGGGCTCTGTGCTCAGTAAAAAAGCCCCAGGTCTGGGAGGAGCAAAGGACCCCCGGCCCCCGGCTCAGTGCTCTGGAAGCACTATTGAGAGGACCCGGAGCCAGGCCCAGCACTGCGTCCGTTTATTGTCTGCACATTTTCTTCTTTGCTTTCTTGATGAAACTGTCAATCTTCATAATGGTGTTAGCAATCGTAGGGATGTGCTGCGAAGCGGCTTTAAAGGCATCTGATAAAGAGAAAACCTGTGCTCTCCTGGTCCTGAGCCCCTCTTTAGAGTCAGTTATCGGTGATAAGGTTGGGCATTCTGACTCGTACGGAGGATGAGAAATTTGACTTGGCAAGTCAAACTGCCACCAACTCGACAGGACACGTGGGACCCCCAAGCTGCCCTCCTTTCAGTCCCTCACGTGGGTAGATCTTGACATCACATCACTGCCCCATTCTGGTTGGCTGCACTGACCAGCAGGGGGTGAAAATGCTTGGGTATCACGTAGGGACTGGTATTTTTGGATGCCCTGGCTCGAAGTATTTCTCTCCCTTAACATGGCTCCTAGACTGGCGTTCCAAGAATAACTATCCCCCGCATGGGACTTCCCTGGTGGTCCAGTGGTGAGGACTTGGTGTTTTCACTGCCATGGCCTGGGTTCAATCCCTGGTCGGGGAACTAACATCCCACAAGCTGTGTGGTGCGGCCAAAACAAAGAAAGAAAGAAAGAAAGAAAGAAAGAAAGAAAGAAAGAAAGAAAGAAAGAAAGACTATCCCCACACATGATCCAGCATCATGGTGTGACATCAGTCCGATGTGCTGGCATTCAAGCAAATCCAAACTAACCCAGTGGCCCACACTGTGCTCCTGTGAAACGTTGATATGGCAGGAAAGGACCCCAAGTGGTCAGTGAGAGCTCCCCAACTCTCTAAATTCCCCCTAACTACCATCAGAAACAACCCGCAGACCTGAGAGAGCCGGGCGTTTCTTCCCAGGGCAACTCTACACCAGCAGCTTCCCCCAGCCAAGTGGGCAAATCATCAAACTGCAGCCGGCTTCAATGTCTCCTTTGTAGGCCCTCCATTTCCATCATTCAGGTCTCCTAAATTGTAAACCATTCAAGGGCAAAGTGAGGTTGGTGCTCCCAGTTAGTTATTCTTGAAAACCAGGAGCTGTACTACGCATTCAGAAAAGAAAACTGCTTAGTACATACTCTGTGGGGTTCTCCAAACGGCAGGTGATGCCACACACCATCTGTGATCCAAAATCTAAAGGCACTGGGGTCAGGGGTGGGGAGGAGAGGGCAGAGCTGGGGCCTCCACTCTTGACTCCAAACCACAGAAGCCAAGAAATTCAGATTCAGAACTGCAAAGTAGTATGAGGTTTCACAAGCAATAATACCTATCAAGTCATGTGACTTAAAGCATCTGTCACCAGCCAGGCCTGCTTACATTCTGCACAGTGGAAGAACCCGTGCCCACTGGTGCACAGTTGGACAGGAGCCCCCAGAAGGAAAGTTAGGTCCCTCTGGATTTTATGAGGCTTTTAAGGACCAACTTCTCTGCTCTAGTATCTTAGAAAGAAAGTTGACTGCACCAAAATAGGCCATTTGTCAGGCAGTTATGTGTTGTATTTTTCCTGCTGGAAATTATGCCTTCTTCGAGGAAGGTTTAGGTGATGAAGAGGATTTGTGTAGAAGTGTGCAGTAGTCAGCTCCCACGATTTCCTTCTCAAATACATCCCAAAAGGGACATGCATTTAAGTAGCACAGCAGTCCCGTGTGACCAAAATGACAGTGCTCTTTCCAATTTATACTTCTAAAAGAGAATAAGCAGACACAATAACAAAAGCCTTTAGTCTAGATTTCGTATCAGACATTTTGATGAATAGTAGCCTAAAGGGCAACATATTTGTAAGTTTTAAGTCTCTCCTGCAACACAAACTGTCCTGATTTATCCCTATGATAAAGGCAGTTCTGAGAGCTACTTTACCATATTTATTATTTTACAGAGGGGCAAAAATGTTGATTCAGCCTTCAGTCTGCCACTGTTGGAGTTATAAATGTTGGTAAGAGACCAGTGCTGATGTCTATAAATATTAATCTATTTGTCATAAGTTCTGGGTGGCCCCTTCCCCTTTTCTTCCAGAACATTTCCCCCTTATTCTTGCTGCATCTACAGGATTTGCTTTATTGGCCTAAACCTTAAAAGGACTGGAAAGGGTAGCCTCTTTGAAGCCCATTACTGACTGGGTAGGTGATGGCCCAATAAAGCTCCAGTTCAATGTTTATTTAAAAGGAAGCTCTATGGATAAATGTCGATACCTCTTGTATTAACTGATAAACAGGCACTCTTATCTGCCTGTATGTACTCCCTACTCTCACCTCTACTCCCAATAAAAACTTCAATAGGGAGTACAATCTAAGATGATTAAGTTCCTTTATTTAAAACAGAATCCTCCTTACCTTGACCCTTGAATTCAAAAAAACGCTCCCACTTTCTCCAAAGTCCCGTTTTCTTGGTTTAAGACACAGTTAATAAATCATTTTGGGGATACACCTCAAGTTGCTACTTCCTTCAGCTACTTGTGAACCACTGGGAGTTTATTCATTAGCAGGTATGAAAAACATCTGAATACAACCACCAGCCTGTGTTTGTCTACAGTGTCAAAGTGAACCGTTCATTAGCATTTGTGAGAAACGACCGAGTCACCAAAGGGTATTAAGCCAACCTAGATGAGGGGCAGAGGCTTGTGGACTGATGTGTTAATTCACTGTCCTGGATTAAACACCAGAGACAGGTCCTTAGTAGAGCTTCATTGTCACTGGGCTAAGCACCGGGTAACAAATGGATGTCTTCCCAGGAGGTAAAGGGCCAAGATAGATAATTATAGCCATTGCCAAATAATTAAATTGAAGTTCTTCTACATATAAGATTTTGGGCTAGGTACTGTCAACTACTTACTCTGTATTGCTGTATATTTGTACCCATTATAGGTGAACATAGGTTATAATCTTCTCTATTCAAAGAAGTCCTTCTTGGAGATGGAGACTCTTAAGAGAGACTCTACAATACAAAGAGACTAAGGATTTTCAACGCAGTTTTCAGAAGTTTCACTAATACCATTCTTGGCTAAATTAGAAAAATGCTTGGCATAAACACTATATGTGCTGGTTGGATTGGCTGCCAAAGACCCACTGAGATGTGGTATTCCATGTGGATATGCATCTTTAATTAGTCTCAATAGATTTTATATGTATTCAACATTAATCTATACCACCTGTCCCAGACTAAAAGCATGAAAATGGTTCTTCTTAACCACCCTTGCCCAGAAAATTATTCTGTTCCTTCTTCCAATAAATTCTGAAGGCTCTCTGGAAGGTCTTAAATGTTGGTTTAACAACACTTCTTCTATTATAGATTTTTTTTTACGAACTTGCAAAGACTATTGCTGTATGATTTTGTTAAAGGCAAAAGAAAGCAGTTCAAAGATGCGTTATTAAAATCCTGACCTGAGACACCAGCCACAGTCTCACACCTGCATTTTAATTGTAGTCATTGCATTTCTCATTTCTATTAAGCCTCCTAGCCAAGGGATTATATTCAGCTGCAACAAGTCTTCAGCTGTTGTATCCCAGCTCAGAAATTGGTTTTTTGAGCTCATTCACTCTAAACAGAATTTTTTTTTTTTTGCTTATTATCAACTAGTTCCCTCGGGTTTCAGGTTTAGTCAAGTGCTTATAAGTAACTGGTGCTCATATTTTAATATGCAAAAAACCCCACAAATTAATTTAAAAGTCACTTAGAAGTAAATGAAACTTACACAACAACCAGATCGTGATGAGTTTAACCTCAAAAAAAAAAAGAAAATCTTTTAACTCTCCAGCATTCCATGAAGCTTAAGTTTCCAATAGGATCCAACATGAGCCATTTCAGGGGGACAAATTCCATGATATTCAGGAATAACTCAGTAACTGTTTTTCAGAAGAGACTCAAAGCAAGAATATTCCTATGACCAAACACTTGAGAAGAGACCTATTTTGATGGAGCTTTATTTATGTCTGTTAGAAAGAAAGCAACACCACAAAGTTTATACGATGGAAAGGCAGACGGAGAGAACAACTTTAACTTCTGCTCATTGGTAAGCAGGTCAGAGGACTTCATATCGGGGTAGTAGGGTCAAGACAGGGCTGGAAAGATAAACCACTACTATACAGGCCTGTTTCCTCAAGAGCTACTCAGTTGTCTACCCATGAGCACACAGTAGATATCCTAGCAAGATACTAGAAGCTGTATTTCTGGTCTGACATGCAGGCTAGAGAACAAAACTGTATTTGCTGTATTAAGTCACCTCCTTTATGACCATAAGTACTCTAAAAGGTCTAAATGGCTATCTCCATGCTAGATGTCAGAGTACAAAAAAATATCAAACCAAAATGTAAAAACCCACAAAACTTTTTTTTTAAAGGAATTCCTTTATTTTATTTATTTATTTATTTATTTATTTATTTATTTATTTATTTATTTATTTATTTATTTATTTATTTTTGGCTGTGTTGGGTCTTCGTTTCTGTGCGAGGGCTTTCTCTAGTTGCGGCAAGCGGGGGCCACTCTTCATCGCGGTGCGCGGGCCTCTCACTATCGCGGCCTCTCTTGTTGCGGAGCACAGGCTCCAGACGCGCAAGCTCGATAATTGTGGCTCACGGGTCTAGTTGCTCCACAGCATGTGGGATCATCCCAGACCAGGGCTCGAACCCGTGTCCCTTGCATTGGCAGGCGGACTCTCAACCACTGTGCCACCAGGGAAGCCCCAAAACCCACAAAACTTTGCCCAACCACAATCAACAGGCTTCAAACATCATCACTGTCTAAGTATGTCTACACCTCCATGGTGGTTTATCATCTTGCTATCACATTAATTTTAGAAACGCCTCTTAAATGTTCCTCATTCACTGAACACATAATTCAATTCTGTGCTAAATTTCAAAATAGCTCTTTTAACTAGAAACGAGAAACAAGAAGTCATACCAGATATCAGCTTGATAATTAAACGAGTTCACCAATGTTTCAAAGACAGAGGGGGAAAAAAAAGAAACCCACTGATCTTTGTTACTAGAAACGTCATGATTATCACAAATTTAACCAAAGAATTAGGTACCTTAAATGCCAGATGCAAAAATAAATTGCGTTTGGTTTTTAATTAAGCCTTTGTGTAAGAAAAAAAATTTAGGCCTGGGGGTTTAGATTGTCATTTTACACAAAAGTAAATGGTAAATGCCTTTCTACATGCGAAGCCATTAGATATAATTATGCAATGGGCAAAGCGTGTATCACGCTGTAAATGTCATTTGGTTTTACCGTTATAAACTCATCAACATTTATCAAAACATCGCCTGGAGAAAGAAGACGCCTAGAGCGAGTGACAAATTTAA
This sequence comes from Eschrichtius robustus, assembly GCF_028021215.1. Classification (NCBI taxonomy): domain Eukaryota; kingdom Metazoa; phylum Chordata; class Mammalia; order Artiodactyla; family Eschrichtiidae; genus Eschrichtius; species Eschrichtius robustus. Next base: position 17,309,259 of record NC_090834.1, on the reverse strand, counting down.
TGCCATCTTTGAAAGTACATGACAAAGAAGTGTCACCAAAAAACATACAACTGACATACTACAGCGGTGATCTCCATACCCATTTAATAGAAATTCTGTTCTCTCCAGAGAAGTCTCCCAATCACAGTACAATTCAGTGGGGTTTCAAGATCGGTTTTCCTCCCTGGAAAATCATACCCCCTTCCCCACACTCCTAAATATTGCCATCAGATGTGTGTAATCCCAGCCAACTTCTGCAGGTAGAGGAACGTGTGAATTCATCCAGATGAGCTTGCGGGTTTGATTTCAATTGCTTATTCAACCACAAACCTTAGTGCTTCTTAGTTAGTAATCTCTTAATGGAGTTGTGTTCAAATGGAAACCCAGGGACTGTTCCTGCCAGGTTCTCTTTAGACAACCGGGGCTTGTTTCCCATTTCTTGCTCTGAATCACGGAACAGCCCAGGTGCTTAAGCACGAGCACGAGCTCTGCTAGCACACTGTGTGAACGGTTCTCCTTTCTGAGTGCCATTTCACTATCCCCATCAATCTGGTAGCTATCACCCAGGGAGATGTGTCCTTTGAAAAACAAAATGGCTGGGCTTGAAAGAGTCTACTTCTCCCCTTGTCCCCATTTCAGTTTCACACAACTTGTTAATATAAAATCTTGACAATGGGCCAGGGTAGTAACACCGTTGGCAATGTTTCTGTCCTTTGTAGCTCAGTGCCTAAAAACTACCGGTGTGGAAGACAACAGCAACAAAAGCTGGGAGGAACAAGAGGCAGCTCTCGAACTGGCGTAAAAAGGAAGTAGATCCCTCGGAAGAGACGTTGACGTATATAGACCTCATGCTGTTAATAACTTCATTTCACCTTTCCTTACCAGCTACATGCTTCAAGCATCTCTAAGTACCAGGATTTCCTGGGTGGGGTCGCTTCCCAGTGACCCAGCAGCTGCAATAGGAGTGCAGAGCTTGTGTCTTCTCCCCAACCTGGACTTGTTTCCCCCACAAGCGCTCCTCCTTTTGTCCCTGTCTTGACTTTTCCCACACGTGCTAGTTCCTCTACAAACCCCTTCCCATGAACTTGATTCAGGACACCCTCCATCCCCACCGTGGTCCCTTTCAGCAAAGGTACATGAGGTATTTTTTTCCCATCAATCAAGATTACACATCTCAATCACTCTAAAGGGTCAGCCACTATTCTCTTGAGGTACAGAATTATCAAAAAACACTTGGGAAAACCCAGTTCTTTCAATTCCACACACACAAAAAACCTTTCTCATGTTGCATCATTGCTCAGCATCATGTTGCCCCTTCAGCTTCTCCATGGTTGCAGGGATACAGCTATTTCTATGTGTTCCCAAAGCAACCTGCTCTCCCCTACTTCCTTCACACCCCTTTGCTGCCTGATTAATTCCAATTCATTTTTCAGATCTCTGCTCAGATACCATTTCCTTCATGAGACCTGACCAGACTCCACCTTCTCCAGATAGGCTCAGGATCCCTATAGGGTCAGTCCCACAGCACCCTGTGTTTCCCCATCTCAGGACTTACAAGCTCTTAAATCACTTTACAACATAAGCTTAGGAAACAGATGCTTTCGTGTTTCCCATCTATAAGATAGGGAGAAAAATCTGTCAATTAAATGTGCGTGGCATATAAGATTGAAGATAAAAGGTATATACAGTTCTTTGATAGCAAAGAAACATATGAATTCAAGATATTATCATTATTTGCTCCTCTTGTATTTTGTAAATCACTTATTAAATAACAAGTGAAGCACAACTAAAAATAGAAGTATTTTTAAAGGGATTTTAGAGGGCGGTTGGAGGGAAAGGAGTAGAAATGTGTTATAGTTAAAGGTTCATTTTAACTATTCTACGAGGACTTGGTGAACCTTAGAAAGGAGACAAGAATGCATTAGAGGATAATGGTGCACTTGCTATTTAAGGTTCTACATTTCTTGTTTGCCACTAACAGAGATGTATTTTTTCTTTAAATTCAAGCTGATCCCATTAGCACCAATTTTCAATTTCCCAGTCTTCTCAAATAGCCACAGAACATCCAGAAAACAAACTGTCTATTCCATGATTGTTTAGCGGAAGCTTAGTTATTACCATTACCTGTGTTTAATTTCAAGCTTGCCAACTCATAGCTTTGGAAAGAGGGAAGGAGGAAACAGGTTATTTAAAATTGATGTGTTTTATCATTAGCCATCATTAAAAAGTGATGCCGTTGTACCATTTCAGAAGTGGCAGGCAGTGAATATTTAATGCTCATGCTAGTATTTATTAATTTCGCCTTTCTACCGTTCTTTACAGAATGACTATTTTAAATGACTATGATTTCTATGTCTTACAGATTCTCTGGCATTTCATTTCTACTCGCAAAGCATTTGTATCTGTGCTTAAGAAGCTATCCAGTAATACCTATAAAACGAGGAACTGTTTAAAACAACAGGCACCATCAAGATTAGGAGGGAAAAAAGTCACACGTTTGGGCCTTTGTTAAAGAGACAGCATATGGGAGAAGAGAGGGTAGGTGCAGCACGCCACTCACAAATCTCTCTGTAGAATACATTAGACCAACATAACAGAGCCAAGGCAACAGACAAAGCTAGGTGGAGACCAATAGAGAAATACACATGAGAATATGCAGTACATCCTCACAATGAAAAATAGAATATTATATATAAAGTCGTACATTCCGCCATATCACTTGGAGGGTTATCAACATATATATTAGTTTTGTGTTCTCGTCACATCATAAACATCTGGATGGCAAAAGCTGTTTTTGACATATACATTTATTTTTCATGTATCTAGAAACAAACTTACTCCATTTTTATTGACAAGTATACCCTCTTTGATAATTAGTCGTCAATTGAAATGCTGCAAGAAGTTCATGGGTGCCAATGAGCTATTTCTAACCCGTGTGCTCAAATCATCTCTCTACTAAGCCGGCAGTCTGGTTCTGAGCACCCGAAAACTCCCATTCTCCTGTCCTCATACTGTCATCTGTCCCCTGTTTCTTCCCCGCACTAAGCACCCTACCAGCTCTGCAGAAGCGGACAAAGGAAAGTCGATCTGTGCCGAACACTAATAAAGACCACATTTTCTCAACAAGATTGCATCCAGCAAATTGTGAGCCTGAGGGCAAAGTACAGAGTGGGGGAGGCTTGTCAGCAAGGGGGCATCTCACAGTTGGTAGCCAACAGCCAGCCTGAGTAGACAAGAACATAGTGCTGGCCAGCAATACCATGCCCACCACCAAGGTGGCCATAGACATCTTTTCTGCTGTGATAAGTTTTTGTTTTGTTTTGTCTTACCTATTATTATTGTACAGCACTGACACCCTGAAAGCTGACGATCAGCCACCGTGCTCTAATGTTGCTACAGAGACTTGATGAAAGCGCAGCCTGACAAAATACACAGGGCTCACAACTCCCTGAAATGCAGGCTAGAAGAGTAAGGTATGCTTTTTTCAATTTAGTAGCACAGAATTGCAGAACACCATCATTAACAATGACAACAACAACAGTCCACTGAAATCCTGGTGACCATTCCACTGAATGTCAAGATCAAACCAGAACTTAACTAGTAGGAGTGCTAGTTATAATCACCCCAATCCATCCTTTCTGATGACAGAGGTTACGGCAATACAATGTATGTGGTCAAATTGGTAAAAAAAAAAAGGCAGGGGGGAACTGAGAAGCCCTTCTGTACTCTGTAAAGTCCCTCCTCCAAATAGGGTTTCCACGCTATTCTCCTGCCTGCTTCACAGGAAGGAGGCTTCTATTGAGGGAGGGAAGGCTGCCTGTTATAATATTTTATTTTTTTGCTCCATGGTCATCATCAAATGACACTGATTGTGCATGTACTACAGACTGAATGTTGAAACTACAAAAATGAATCAGCTACATTTCTCTTTCTCAAGGACCTCAGGGTTTAGTGGTAGAGACAGGACAGACAAGTAAAAAGGAGAAGAATACAAAGCCCGTTGTGCTGAGTACTGAGTGAGGGGTGTGGGCACTAAGCTTTGTGGAACTCCTTTTCCTGCTGCTTGCCGAGGTGCAGTATTCATTCCCATCATCAGTTTCTTTCACCCCTGATATCATACTTACAGTCCCATGTATTGCTCTACCTACCCTGCAATTCTCGCCCCCTCCCCAATCATGTCCTCATGCCCGTTTCACAGCTGCTCATCTGTACAATAAATTCCCTCCTTACCATGCCCTGTGGATTGTCATGAAGCCTTGCCTGACTATGTTGCAGAAAAGTGATCTTTCCTGCCTCTTTGAATTCCTTGTGCACTGTTATAAATGCAAATAATAATAATAATAATAATAATACCTTTTCATGAGCTAAAATGAGAAAAAATATGTATGTAAAGCACTCAGAAGAGTAATCAGCACAGAGTAAATGCTCAGTAAATGTTAGCTGTATGTATTATTGGTCAGTTGATTATAATGGCATGTGGTAGATATAAGCAAGTTAAAGAAAAACCACTTGTCCTCCAGCAATTCAGGATTTAGTAGGATAGATAAGACAGGTCTTCATAGAATAAGACAGGATATGTCTTATAAAAGACAGGATATGGTAAAGATCCTGTGAATGTTCCAGAGGAATGGGCGAAGCAGGGCCTTACTTGGAGATGACTACTGAGGGCTCTGAACGTCGGGGAAGAAAATACAGCCTTTAACCTTTGGATGCTGCAAAGTGAGAGAAGGTGGTTAAGCCTATGAGTGTGGATGGAACGGAGTGAAGAGGTATCACGTACCACACCATCCTCCAGGAAGAGGAATTCTACAGAGGTTAGATGGATTGAATGCTGTGTGTGTGATGAGGGTGGGAAGTGGGGGGACCACAGACGTGCAGAGACTACCCGAGAGGTTACTGGAGCGTTGCCAGGCAAGCTGAGGCTGGCCTGAATGAGGGGGGGAGGAGCAGCAGTCAGAAAGAGGAGAGATCAGATCCTAGAATCACAAAGGAGAAGTTACACAACCTGGTCGACCTCTGAACGGTGGTGTGGGAGAAGCGTGGAGAGAACGCATGTAAGTGCCAAGAGTGAGTCTGGAGGGCTAAGACTCATCAGTGAAGATGCGAGGCCTGGAAGATACGGGCAGGGAAGACAGATGGTGTATTCAACAGCTGAGTGATGTGTAGCTCTACATTTTCAAAGCATAAAGAAAGATGCGGGGCTTCCCTGGTGGCACAGTGGTTGAGAATCCGCCTGCCAATGCAGGGGACATGGGTTCGAGCCCTGGTCTGGGAAGATCCCACACGCCGCGGAGCAACTAGGCCCGTGAGCCACAACTACTGAGCCTGCGCGACTGGAGCCTGTGCTCCGCAACAAGAGAGGCCACGATAGCGAGAGGCCCGCGCACCGCGATGAAGAGTGGCCCCCGCTTGCCACAACTGGAGAAAGCCCTCGCTCAGAAACGAAAAGCCAACACAGACAAAAATAAACATAAAAATAAATAAATTAATTAAAAAAAAAAAAAAAAGAAAGAAAGATGCGGATTTGGGAGTCCTGTAAATCAAGATGACAGCTGAATCAGGCCCTCAGAGGTCACTGGAAAGTAGGCAAAACAGGATCAGGCAAGACAGTCTCTAAGAATGTCATCCTTCCCAAGTCCACCTCCTACTGGGCCCTTTGTCAACAGACCCTATAACAACACACAGATCAGAAAATTAGATGCACTAGCACTTATTTCTAATTACAGTATCATGATATGATGTTCCTAGGTTACAAAAATGGAGTTTGGGTACAGTCAATGCCTATCAATGGGCTATCAAGTGAAATCGGCCACATTGAACATTTTTGACCCCTCAAATCAAATATTTCACAAAGAGCACCTAACATAATAGTGTCAGGCTACGAAAATCCTGTGCTCAGCCTTGACCTTCGCTTGAATATTCAAGATCTACTTTATGCTAAAATTGCTTTTCTTTTCTAAATGAAAAACAGGTAAGAGCCCAGGGATCTGTACCCGGGATTCTGTATTAGATAATGCAGAAAAATTATGCTCTTTCGTTTTCCACCTTATAGGAGAAGTCTGAACTCTTCCCTATTCATCCAAAGAAGACAAATATTTAAGGGCCAGGGTAACCGTTACGACTCTCCAGATTTTATTGTGTTATCCCATATCAGTAATGAAATAATTCCTCTGCAGTAAACAATATCCAACACAAAAGCCCTTCAGCAAGGAGGAGAGGGGGAAAAAATAATTTATGAAAATACATGTAATTTTTCACACATACCCCAATATATTAAGCACATATTTTGCCACGGGCACCAGATTCAGTTTAATTAGAACAATATTCCTTCCTACATCTGAAATATTTAGCTCCTACCCAGCTCACCGTGCTGCAATGTTCCCTGGTCCCCAAATGAAATTACAGCAAGCCAGCACCCTAGGAGGAGTGTGAGACTTGAATACTGCAGGGCAGTACAAAGCTGAGCCCCTCTCATCAAAGGACAATGGACTTGGCTGCACTGTACGTTAACATCAAGCCACTGGATTTTAATCCAGTGAAATACAAGCTTCAATTAGTAAGACATTTGCTATCCAGTTAGGGATGTGAATCTTGGGTTAATAACCTCTACAGGCTATCTTATTTCTGTTTTTTTAAAATTATAAAGCAAGAGGAGGAGCACAGACAACGTGGTGTGTGCAGGAAATGCATCGGTAGTGGAAATATCTCAAACAAATACAGCACCTTTTCTGGGATACTCTCAGAAGACCAAAAACTCATCAGTCGCAGCTGGTCGTCCTACTCATCCAGCACTTGGTTTTAGTAGTAGATGTACATGTGGCCACATGAGGGAATGCTTTTTTTCACTAAAATGGAATCTGTGCAGTTTTCTTTCTAGAGGGCTTATAAAAATAAGCTTTTTATTGCTTGCATCTCCAAATTGCTTTATTTGGCATAGTGATGAAAAATGCTGGCATTTATATATAATGTAACCACCAGATAAGAAAGGAGGAAAAGAAAAGGAACAGGGGGTTAATTATCAGTCCTACAGAATGAACTTTACCCTGATAAGGTAATACAGTCCCTGTAGGCAGAGAAGATGAAAAAATTATAGCATGCCTAACACACAGACAGTTATTCATATTGTGTACAAATCAGAGCAGGTCTCACGCAGCAGCGACGGCTCAGATCCACCCAGATCCACGGTGCATTGCCATCGTCAGAATGGAATGAGGCAGCTTGCTCCGGGTGTGCGGCAACACTGTGACCAGGCCAGCAGGCAAGAGGACGCCCAGAAGGTACATCTTCTATCAAGATGTGGCTTTATCAACAAGCTTACTGATTTCCCTAGGAATGTGGTCTCTCACTGATTAATGGTGAGGAATTCCACCACGACAAGTAACTTATCCTTAACGTGTCCTGCTCAAAAGTAGGCAGCAAAGAGCCACACAGCTCCCTAGACAGTTTGTCAATTTCAGCTTCTCAGTGGAATAGAAATAAGAGCTCACTAATGACAACTGCGGGGACCATGGCCCCTCTGGCGGTGACCTAATGTTACCTACTAATGGATTGGACTCCCAGGAGATCGGGAAACCCACCCAAGTACAAGGCAGAATCTATTTCTCTCATTAGGGAAAAGGGCTGAAAGAGAACCAGGCTGTGTCTTTTTGCCTGAGCCTTCCTAAAGGCACGGGTCATGGAAGACCCTTGACCACAGTGACGCCAAGCCATGCTGAGCTACCAAACTTCTCCAGAGCATAGACGGTGAGCTCCTTTGAAGTACAGGGAGGGCCCCAGAACTCCCAATGAAAATAAATAAGAAATAATGGGAGTATTAATTCCACCAAATCAAGGGTATGGCTCCGGAGAATTTTTCCCCCCTCAAGACTTGAGCTTAAAGAGAATACCAAGATAAATATTATTTTTACCTCTTGGGGGGAAATGGATTTTTTAAAAGGGCGACAAAGATACTTTCAAAACAATTCTCCAATATATTTTAGCCAATATCCTATTATGAATTACGCATAAACTTATTTCAAAGTTGCTGAGTTTTTGTAAATCATTGCTCTCTAGCTTAAGATTCTGAATGGCCACTGCCGGTTTCATCTGCCAAATAATGAAACTTGTTCTTCAAGGAAATCATTTAGTTCTATGAGAGTTTAAAATGAGGCTGCTTTTAAAAAAGACGGATCTTCAGATCCAGGGCAAATAGGCAGTACAAGGTACACCTTAAGTGGAAATACATGAGCTGTCTATAACTACAGTGGTTTTCAATGAAAAAAAGCTTAGTTCCTAAGACAAAAAAGAATTTCCTTTTCAGCTAAACAACTGATGTGCAAGAAGTAAGTTAAAAGTCATAATAGTGTATTTAATGAAGAAAGAAACAGAACACCTTGTCATTGACATTTAATCATAGAGTTTAATAAGTGGTTCATTTTTCAGGTGTTCTTCTATTTACAACACAATCTCAACTGGCTTCACCAAGTGCAGCAGGGATCAATGACATACAAGTCGTCCATCTTGGAGTTTTACTGAAACCGTTGAGTTTATCTGAATTTGGTAAGTTGCTCCTAGTTCCTCTCCTTCTAATGGCTATTTTTGGTAGGCCTTTAATAAAAATAAGCGTTGGTAAGTAAGTATTGCTGATTAATGCGTGCCAAGTACTATGGTGGTTTTTATATAGATTATCTCATGCTATCCTCACAGTAATCTCATGGGATAGGTTCGGTGATTAACCTCATTTTGCACATGAGAAAACAGAGAGGCTGAGTAATCTGTCTAAGGAGCACAGCTGAATAAGTGCCTAAGTCAGGATTCCAAACCAGGTTCATCTACTCTATGGCCTAAACATTTAATTTCCAGGATATTATCACACGTGTACTTTCTAAAGTGCAATGACCTAGATAACGTCATCATGAAGAAAAGTAAAAGGTAAGACACGGCATCTATCCTCAGTGTTCAAATATGGATCCAAACAAGAGGTATCTTAAGTTGAGGTATCTTACTGGGGAAACTACTGTTAGCAATCTGGGTTAACAATCAACACTGAGGTTCTATCATAACGCTAGAAAAGCAGAGCCTAGAATGCCCATGAGCTTCTTTCTTTCATTCATTTCCAGGAAAATGTTGGTTATTTGCCCTCTGAGGAGGTGTGAGGGGAGGACCAAGGGTTCTCCCGGGGGTTGTCAGAGCTGATAAATGACCAGGTTAACTCTCCAAGGAGGCTGCATTTTGGCTTTCTAGCCAATGCATCTTCATATACCAATCTCAGCAGGCGAAGGTAGCAGAGACTAGAAGGGCCATGGATGAGGGCACAGTCAGGGTCTTGGAAATAATTTATAGGGGCAAGAAAGGGTCTATAAATGAGGACACATTGATATTAAAATGGAAAGGAAAACTAAGCGGGATTAAGAAAGAGCCCAGGGTTTATAGTAAAATAGGGTCTTTCACAGAGCTTAGAAACTACTGGCCTTTAACATATACCAAGGCGAATGGCCCATGAATCCATCTTTTGCCTCTCTGTGGGCTGAATTATACTCCACACGATACGCTAAAGACAGCCATGAACAGTTTTTATAGCTTTGAGGAGTGGCTTTTTAGTTTAGGTTGCATTATGAGAACAAAACAAATGGTCGTGAATCGTAACATTTTATGGGTCTGCTGCTTCTTATAGTTTTCTAAAATTAAGCCCTTAAATTATACTCCACCCTCATTAGGAAAACAGTCCCAGAAAGAGGACACCATTTTAGAGGCTATGCAAAAGAGGGGATGGTAGGTCTGGAGAGCCTGGAGTATATAATTAAATTGATGGGCCCTGAGGAATGAAGGATGTGGTGGCAGAAAGAAAACACATGGCTGCCTGGGAACCAATCGGCTGTAGTTCACTAGCCGGAAGCAAACAAGGTTCAGAGAACAGCCATTTTCAAATTATAGAGCCTCATGCAGGAATGCAGTGGGGGGGAACCATTTCTGTGCAAAGCCAAAAGAAGAGGAGGAAAGGGAAGAGGTGCTAAGTAAACTGGGGTTGACTGAGTATTCTCCATCCACTGGGTGTTGTGTAAGACCCCTACAGAGTTTTAAAAGGCAGCATAAAAAATAAAATAAAATAAAGGCTATTACCCTCAAGGGAGTTACCATCCAGCTGGGGAGACACAGAAGAAAGTAAACAATGCAAGGCAGCATAAAATGAAATGCCAATTTCCCTGGAACCTTCTAGAGCTACTCGAGATGTTCAGGGCAAGGTGAGATCTGTGAGAAGACTGGGCAAGGTCTAGACAAGGCACCCTGTCCGAGCTCCCTGAGTACCCTGTACCCCGTGTCTTAGCACCTACAATGCTGCTGCAAAGCCTTTCCTCACCCACGTCCCCCCCCCCACCCCCCGCCGCCCTGTAAGGTCTTTGAGAGCAGAGGCCATGCCCACCTTGCTCAGTGTGGCAACTCCAGGGCCTCTCACACTCAAGAAATACGTCTAGAGTTGGACTGAATCCAATCCAGGGAGGAAGAGTAAGGAGAAGCTCTTGAGGGGGTTGGGCCCTGGACTAGCTCCTAAAGATGACAGAATTACTGAGGCCGAAGGAGCCATTCCAGGCAGGGGGACCTGCAGGAACCAGGGCGGAGGCTTAAGAGCATGGGCTGTGTGTGTGTGTGTGTGTGTGTGTGTGTGTGTGTGTGTGAGTGTGCGCGCGCCCAGGGAGAGAAGGTAAGACAGACAGACCAGGGCTGGACAGAGAAGCGCTTTCTGTTTGAAGACTTTCTGTTCCTAGAAATGGGTCACTCATTTCATGGCCTGGAGACGATGCATTATTGTACTCTTCCTAACAGAAATAGATGTGAAATATTTTAACACTACCACTGCCGATGTTGTCCGTTGCAAGAAGAAATCATTCAGCGCAAAATAGGGGGACAATGGGCTGGCCAGCGCTTTACTAGAATAACGCTCCTTCTTTCCATTTCTGTTCATTAGATTTTAATGTCAGTTTCACTGCTTCAGTTTACCAATTATTTAAAGGTTATAGTCAGTCAGACAAGGTTTGTTTAAAAAAAATAAAAAAGGAAAAACACAGGGGAAGATAGTTATCAAAAAAGAATAAAGCACATTCACGTAAGTTTAGAATCTGTCACCAGCCACAATGCCAAAGGCTCAGTTTCTCCTTTCTCATTTTCTCCTCACCACTACTCCATCCCAGCATCCAATAAACAGGGTCACTCTGATGAATTAAAAAAGAAAGACGAGGAAAAAATTTTTCTAATGCTTTAAAGGTATGGTTTAGGCCGTATATTAAAGCCAAAGGTTACGTATTCCTTCATGCCATAGTATTTTCCTGATTTCTTTTTAAAGGCGTTTAGCTCAATAACTAACATTCTCCTATTTCCAATATGTCTCAATGGTTAACACAGGATTTTCTAAGTTCTTTCCTATTAAATGAACTGACCAAAGTCTTTACTTCCTAGTTAAATGGACTCTATCCAAGAATGCCATAGAAGACAAAGAATCCAACTGGTTCAGTGGCTCAATCCAATGAAGCATTCACCCTCGGCCTCTGACAGCTCAATCTCAATGCTTCCTGACAGTATGAAGGATTGCTAATTTCTAACGCTCTCACTGGTGGTTCTTAAACGCTCACCAATGAACCAAATGTTGATCAGTCAATGCCAAGGAATCAGAAACCACATTGCCAACCCCTTGATTTATACAGTCCAGAGACTCAGGTTTAGAATCAGATCAAACACATTAGAACTGACTAAAATGTTTTAATAGATGCACAGTGAAAATACTTGTGAATACAATTTAAAGGAGAAAGGCTAATATTGTAGCTCATCATATCCAATGTGTGTTGAGCACTTACTCTGATAGGAACTCTTCAGAGTACTTCAGATGCATTAACTCGTATATCCTCAGCAAAAACCCAATGAAGTGGTGCTCTTATCGCCATTTTACAGATGAGGAAACTGAGACAGGGAGAGTTTACTTACCTGTTCAAGGCCACCCAGCTAGTAAGTGTTGAAGTCTGGAAACTTGGATAGAGGTTTATAGGTTTCATGTCTGTGATGCAAAGTGTGGTTACAAGGGGAAACATTAGACTTGGACTAGAAATATAAGAAAAATTAACATTCACTGAATGTCTATTAAGTGTTTTCAACTATTTCATTTAATCCTAGAACAAAGACAAAGTGGGTATCAGTAGCCTCATTTTGCTCGATGAGGAAGCAGAGAAATTAAGTCACTTATCCAAGAGCACATAGGTGGTTATGGCTGAGCCCAAAACTCATGACCTCTAGGTGAAGCCCCACTGCAGGTCCCTTCCTGGAGGACAGAGCTTGGCTCTTGGTGACCACGAGTCCCCTGAACCTAGTAGGAGCCTGAAACCTTGACACTCAATATTTGCTTTTTACCTGGTGACATTAACTCCTCTGAGCCTCAGCATTTTTCATCTATAAAATTATCATAGACGTGGCTGTTGTGAGAAGATGAAATATTTTTTTTCCAGCTCTGTTGGGGTATAAATGATGAATACATAGTGTATGTATTTAGGTTGTACAACGTGATTTTCTTGAAAAGTGCACAACATGATGGTTTAATATACTCATACACTGGGAAATGATTACCACAATCAAGTTAAGTAACACACACCCACCACTTCTCTTAGTTACTGAAATAATTTCGCAGAAAGCATCACAGACACTCTAAAGTCAAAGACACGGGGAAACTGTAGAAGTACAGACAATAACTGTAGAAGTAGAGACAATAAGAAGTATAGACAATAATAATAACTGTAGAAGTAAGACAATAATAGACAATAATAAGACACTTCTTAGTTCTTCCATTTATCTTCTAAAGGGAGTGGTATTTTATTAGATGTGAATAATTAATTTTTTTTAAAAAATAGAGAACTTAAAATTGTTACTAGTCCTATGCCCACTGAAGTTTACTCTGCATGTAGGGCAGACATGTATCACCCATTGTAATAAATATTCAACAAGGGGTAATATAATGACACATCATAATCTTTTCACACGCACAGACACACAAACAAATAAACAAAAAAGGACATCAAAGGGGGTTTTCTTTTGCTTAGGCCACAGAAACACCTATTAGCCATTTTGTTAAAGCCCAGGGCATTCAGCTTATATACAAAATTCATTACTGTCTGCATTTTTAAAAGGAATTTAAATGCAGTGACCTGACCATGGACACAATAATGAAACAAGAATCTCATTACCATGCTCTAAATAATAATATAAAAAAATTAAACTTCAGTAATACTTTAATGTTCAGATAAACGCCTGCTTTAAACCCAAATCCCTGGCTGCTTAGGATTCCTAGTTGAAACAAAACCTAACCAGGGTAAAACATACATTCTGGTAGTTCAATTTGTTACGCTCTGGATAGCGTCTGTCTTTAGAGAACTACCTTTCTCCCCAATTAAGGAACAATTTTGCCAATCAGTTTTCCTGGCGACTCAGCCTCACAAAAGAGAGAGGGAAGGGAAGAAGCAGGGGGTGTCAGGAAGGTAGCTGTACCTCCTGTCACATCACTCCTGATGAAAGGGGCTCTGAAAGAACAGAAGGAAAGTGCGTTTCAAGAACAACAGAACCTTTCAGCAAAAGTGCATTCGCCTAATTGAAAAGCAACTCGAAGCTGTTATTTTTATACCCCAAAAAGCTGAATCATTCTTCCAACAATTTCACAAAATCAATGAAGGAGAAGTAGGTCTCTCCTGACCCCTTATCCTAACCATTGCCTGTCTGAAATACTGCCTTTCCTTTTCTCTCCTGTTTAGATTTAGGGCCAAGTATCCAAAGAGAGGCAAGAACATACTGCGGTCTCTCAATTAAGAAGGACACGCTACAAAAGAAAAGGGCCTCGTACATCTTGCACCAAAGTTTTTCTTCTAAGGTTTCTACATTGATAATCTACAGCACTGATAACAACGTTCCTGGGGATGTAACTCCAAGGTCGTTTTATTATTAGTGCTGTTATTCTATTGAAAGGTATGATGGAAGGAAGGAAGGGAGGGGGAAAAGGCAAGCCCAGGTGCTTGATTTGAAATCAGAGCAATAGGGTGGTCCTTTGACATTTCCATTATCTGGTCACACACTGGCACCATTCCAGTCATGTGCCAGGGAGGAGTGTTCAAACACAGCGAATTGTACTTGAACAATGCCATCCTAGAGTCCACCTGGGCATCTGATGGACAGCACAGGGCATCAGCTTTGCCAAATGGTTATCTGGTGCAGTGAAATGTTAGAGTCGACTCTAATACCTGGTCACAGAGAATTACTGAATTACAAAGTGTAAATATCAGTTATCTTTACACAAACAATAAAAAACCAAAAAAATGGTGAATCTAACCATTCCTTTGGGGGCCTATAATATATATCAAGATAGAATTTATTCACTCTCTATGTATTTATTGAGACCTACTCTATGACAGGTACTCTTGTAGGTGCTGGGCATATGACACTGAACAAATCTAAGTTCCTGTTTTCATGGAGCTCACATTCTAAAGATGGGAGGCAGACCATGAAGAGACAGTAACATAGGGCTTCCCTGGTGGCGCAGTGGTTGAGAATCTGCCTGCCAATGCAGGGGACACGGGTTCTAGCCCTGGTCTGGGAAGATCCCACATGCCGCGGAGCGACTAGGCCCGTGAGCCACGACTACTGAGCATGTGCGTCTGGAGCCTATGCTCCACAACAAGAGAGGCTGCGACGGTGAGAGGCCCGCGCACCGCGATGAAGAGTGGCCCCCGCTTGCCACAACTAGAGAAAGCCCTCGCACAGAAACGAAGACCCAACACAGCCATAAATAAATAAATAAATAAAATTTAAAAAAAAAAAAAAAGAGACAGTAACATATAATATACCAGGTGATGATCAGTACTTTGAAAAATACAGCAGGTTAAGGGAGGGGGTGGGTGGGAAGTACCATGTGTAGGAGGCTAATATTTATGTAGACCTCATATTTTATATAGGCCTTTATACAGGCAAGGCCTGTGTGATGGAGGGACATTTGAGCAGAATCTGGAGGACATGTGGGAGAGCAAAATGGGTATCTGACAGGAAGCATGTTTTAGTTCCAGGCAAATGGAGCAATAAAGCATGAGCTCTCCGGGGAGAATGGGCTCAGTGTGTTCCAGAAAGAGCACGGAAGCCAGCATGGCCAAGAGTAAGAGATGGCGACAGAGACAGAATGGCTCATCTTCTAGGAATTCACACCTAGAACAAAATAAAATAATACTCCCCTTCCAGAATACCAGGAGAAAAGTTACGTTTTACAGCAAACATTTCAAATGAACCACCGAGCTTTGCTACTTGAAGAATTTTCCGATGGCTTATGTTATGTAATCGACCGTCTAGGCTGTGTAGAGACCCGTCTCTACACAGCCTAGATTTTTAAACTAGTTGATGCTAAAGAAGGGTACATTGAACAAAAAATCCACTCAGACCCTCCCTGAGGACCTCCCTCCACTTCTCTCCCTCCTCCGACACCCCCCCAGAAGTCAGGGTCAATGCCCTCGGTCTTCCCAGAGACTTTCATGAATTCCTGTGCCATGGTACTCACCATGCTGCCCTGTCACTGTTCGACACTTGTCTCCTTCCACTAGAGATGAAAAGGTTTTACTTACTTCACTGCAATGGCCTCGCAATGCCTAAGAAGAGTTTGTGGAAGAGCTGAATGAAAAGCTGGGTAGGGCTCAGCCTCCCCGTCTTGACCTTGCTCACTCCACCTCGACGGGGATGACTCAGACGGCCTAGGGGCAGCCTCACTTCCCCCGGGCCTCCTCTCTCCCTGTCCTGTGCCTGGCCACCTCACACTCCCCCCAGATCAGGATAAGCACCATGCTGATTTTGCTTACAAATGGCTTTGCAGGATGACTCTTCTCAAGAAGAATTGAGAAATCCAAAGAAGCTTAAACATTTCTGGAGGTCAAAGATAAAAGAGTGTTATTTACTTACATATTTGCCTCTTTAATCATGATTTAGCTTTAAGAAGGGGGGACGTTCCAGAGCAGCAGTGGAGGGTAGAAATTTCTGTGATAATGGAAGTGTTCTCCATCTGCACCGTCCAATAGGACGTCTGAGGCACTTGGGAGTGTGGCTAGAGCGCTTGACGAACTGAATTTTAATTGTATTCAGTTTTGATTGACTTAAATTCAAATACCCATATGGGGCTGAGTGCCTTCTGTGAGGCACAGCGCAGTTCTGGAATTTTCTATCATGATGGGCTCTCCTTCAGACAGGTCCAAATTGATTTGAATGCAAGTTCCATGAGGACCAGAGCCTTGTTCATCACGCTCACAGCCTGTGATGGGATCTGGGAGGTTCTCAGTGAGTGTCTGAGGAATCACACATGCACGCACGAATGGCTGAAGGAAGGGGTGAGAGGCTAGGCTTGGCATTTGCAGAGGTCCGGCTGTACTGACTGTGGATACGCTGGCATCTTCTGTGCCCCGTAGCTCTGAAGTTCTGAGACACTTCCGAAGGGACTGTTTTTCTATGTGGACTCTACAACACACAACTGTGTTTCCGTAAACAGTATTTTTAAATGAAAGAAGAACTGCTTATATGAAAGCTGACTCTAAGCGCTGACCATTCTTGCTATTATTGACTGCCACAGAGGGGGCTGCAGGACAGAAGTCACCCAGCTAGTTCCTCTTCTCTCCCTGAACATTTCAAAAGTTGGATACACTGTGCAGGAGGCATGCATTTTTTTAACCTCATTTGTGATTTTGAGTAGGAAATTAAAACCTGTACACAGGAAAAGAAAGAAGACCCGATGTATCTGATCAGGGGCGCTTTATGAAGAATTTATTATCAGGGAGGAATATCAAATGAGAAGCCGGAACAGCACAGAAGCCCAATAAAACACCAGCATTTGACAAAATAAAACATGCTGATGGGCTGGAGCTGTTGATGGCTGAGGGGATAAGGAAAAGAAAAGGAGGAAATTAGAACAAATAAGATGGATGATGTAATTAAGAACTGAAAACCAGTAGAGAGGAAGAGAAATTTGAGCTTGTTGGCCATGGGAAGTAAGCTATTTCAACCTGTTTAAACACAAAGGAGGGCAGGTTTAGAGTCTACATATATCATTAAAAAATTCTATGTTTAAATATCCAAGCCTCAAATTGGGTCCATGGTGGGTTGAGGGTTTCCATTGACCGCCATCCCATCTTCAGCAAACCAAAGCATCTCCAAATATAATAGTGCAGACCCCCTTTGGCTGCCTGACATTAACTCTATATTGCTCCCTACTCCTTGTTCTCCTCTGATTGCCTTCAAGATAGCACAGGGCCCAACATGAAAGGATCACTATAGCAACCCGGGAAGCTCTTTTATCGGCCTGGAGGAGGTTTCCTAGAGTGGAGCCCGATGGAAGATCCGGAGGGGAGAGCTTTGAGGACTGCCCACTGTCAAACCATCCTAGAGATTCTTAACATGAGGATGTGTATTCCAGAAAATGATTAATGCTTTGAGGGAAAAAACGTGTTCTAATTGAACATACAGTAATTCTGAATTTTCTTTTTGTGTGACAGATAAGATATGATCATTGAATTTCTTTCTCCAGAGGCTTTGGAGGAAAAAAAAACCCTTTGTGGAAGCAATATCTTCGGTGTCTGAAAGATAGTCTTTTTGTATGAAACAAATTCTGCATTGGGTTACTAAAAGCATCCACCTGCTTATCAATCTAAAAGCTGCATCTTTAAAGGTCACAAGTGAAGGAAAATCAGATAGACTCATTCTAATTCCTAGCAAACGGGAGCTCATTTCTCACCAATCCACCCTGCAGCGCTCAGTAGCGTGACCTTTCACTTACAAAGAGAACAGCAGATTTCTGTCTCTCATGTGCTACCCTTCCTTCCTCTTCACGAATTAAATGCAGTTTTGATATTATCATCACACCCTTCCAGAATATTCCGTGGAAAGGACCTATGAATTAGCATTACTTTGCCAAAATGGCCAGCTAAATCTCTCTCACAATCACTTGGCCCTGAAAAGGAATAATAATAATAATAATAAAAACAGAATAGAATACTACAGAGTCAGAGAAATCTTATAACACCTGTGATCTGGAGCAGTAATCGAATAAAAAAAAAAGGGAAAAATGAGTATCTAACTGCATGTTGCTCTTTTAAATTTGGCTTGACAAATTCAGCTGGGAAAATAATTCTAAGAGATTACAGAGGAGTCCTTCTCTGGCATTTCTGAGAATACAGGCGTCTGAGTGACATTAGGAAGTAATCTGTATGTTGGGAACCTATGGAAAACACACTGGGAGAATTTCAAGCCTAAGAGTAATGACGACTGGGGGCTTGTCTTGGTTTCTTACCACCCACTGAAACGACAGTTGGAGGGGTCAGTGACCTGGTGTGATGGCAAAAACACTCATTTCTGAACAGTCACTGCCAACCTTGTTCAAGTCTGAAGTCCAAGGGTTCTAAATACATACATGCACAGCCAGATGGGAGAACTGAACAGAATGCAAGCTGTCCTGTTTACATCAAAATGGCAGGCGACTGTAAGACTATCATTTAATTTTCAGAAGAAATTCTTTGTTGTAGCTTCATGCGGTAATCTCAGGCAATCTGCATTTAATTTCTAAGTGTTTTAAGTTCCTTAATAATATGCAAGAGAAAATGCTTTAAATGGGACACAAAAAAGCAGTCGATTTTATTTCTACATGCCTCAGTTTCCCTAACACGAGAGAGTGGAAATCCATCACATCCCTATCCAAGGCCAATTTAAATTCTACGTGGAAGCCAGGACGAATCAGATGCTTGATACATTTTAAACTAGTGATAATTAAGAATTCAGAGAAGACAAAGTTTCTTCTGAAATAATAATAATCTACACTTGTCTAGGACATTATGGTGTGCTGAGTACACCATCACATTTGATGCTCCCAGGAGCCTGTTATCAGGCAGGACAGACAGTGGACATCCATTCTGTGGATGAGAAAATGACACTAGGGGGTGGCCGTGCGGCTAATAACTTACAGAAGATCACTCACTGGGGCAGCTAGAACCCAAACCCTGATGGAAACCTTGACATCCCGTGGTATTTTCACTATCCTGAAACAGGATTAACATTTGGTCAGAAATATTGTTTTCTTTTTGCACATGTTGAATCAATATTGATATTCTAATTTAGGAGACAAGGCCGCCCCCTTGCTATTTGCATATTGTAATAGCCTTCAGGATAATTATTGGATAGATCTTTTGAAAAAGGAAGCCACATGTTTACACTACTTCACTGCTTTTAGAAAAGTAGGGTACATGACATTTACCAAATGCTGTAGCACAATTAGTTGTCATTTAAACTTCTGTGAAGAAATCACATTAAAAAAGGGAAATAAGCAGAAAACCAAAACTTTCAATGACTTCTTTACAGCTAAAAGATTAAATATAACTCTTCTGTCCTACAGAGATCCCACAAAATCCATTGAAGATCTCAGAGGTTCTTATCCTTTATTCTACTACATGAACAACACAAGCTAACTTGTGCTTAAAGTTTCTACCCGACGGTCTCATCTAATCCAAAACCACTAATTTGAAGCAAACAAATAAATGTTACACTGTACTGCTCTCCAGTCAGTATCGCTGATGAGATAAACATAGTAGTTCTTGTATCATCATCGTTTAATAATGTTTATTATTATTGGCTATGATTAGTTCTGTTATTATTATGCTGCTTAAGCGAAAAAACAACACAGGATTTTGCAGATTTTGATTAGTAATCAACACACTCTAATTTAAATCCTAATTTCAGGCCTAGGAACAGAACAAAAAGCAAACCTTCTTTCTTCTAAACCATTAGGCTGGTTATACTTCATAAGTAATCTTTTGGATCAGACTCTATAATTAAGAGAAGTAAATAAGAAAGTCAAGACAACACATCTTAAGTTATTTCACAAGCACAAATAAGAGATCCAAGTTTTGAGATATGGCTTCCCAATGGCCACCACAGAACAGTGTAGAGCACCAGGTGGAGAGGTGTATCTTGGCAGTACAGGTACTAACCAGGACAGTGCTCATATGGTTATTGTCAAGGACACATGATCAGAGCCAGCCTGCCTCTTCAGATGCAGCCTCCAGGAGACCCCTACCACCTGCCCCTGAAGGCTCCTCACGGGGACACTCGAGTCACACATTTGCAAGGAGAGGAGGCCAAGGCTTGTAAACCAGGGAAATCCAGCCTTCTCTCCATTAGTGTCTATACTCAGCGCTTCCACTTCCTCACCAAACACTCCTTCCCTCAGTTTTTACAATTTTTTTTAAATTGAAGTATAGTTGATTTACAACGTTGTGTTAGTTTCAGGGTATATAGCAAAGTGATTCAGTTTTATAATATATATAAATATATATATATATTATAAAACACACACACACATATATATTCTTTTTCAGATTCTTTTCCATTATTGGTTATTACAAGATATTGAGTATAGTTCCCTATGCTATACAGTACAGTAGTCCTTGTTTATCTATTTTATATACAGTAGTGTGTATATGTTAATCCCAAGCTCCTAATTTATCCCTCTACCCCTTTCCCCTTTGGTAACCACGTGTTTGTTTTCTATGTCTGTGAGTCTGTTTCTGTTTCATAGATAAGTTCATTTGTGTCATATTTTACATTCCACTTGTAAGTGATATCATATGATAGTTGTCTTTCTCTGTCTAACTTACTTCACTTAGTATGATAATCTCTAGGTCCGTCCTTGTTGCTGCAAATGACATTATCTCATTCTTTTTGATGGCTGGGTAATATTCCATTGTACATATGTACCACATCTTCTTTATCCATTCATGTGTTGATGGACACTTAGGTTGCCTCCCTGTCTTGGCTATTGTAAACAGTGCTGCTATGAACATTGGGGTACACATAACTTTTCAAATTAAGAGTTTTCATCTTTTCTGGATATATGCTCAGGAGTGGGATTGCCGGATCATATAGTAACTCTATTTTTAGTTTTTGAAGGAACCTCCATACTATTCTCCAAAGTGGCTGCCAGTTTTTACAATTTAATTGCAAGCAAACCACAGAACCAACGCTCTTAAAACAACTTCTTCCTTGGGCGCTACATCCAATAGCCTGTTCTCATCTACCTCAATCTCTTCCAGTGTTTAACACTGCACTGACCCACTCCCACTTCAAAACTTTCCCCCCTTCAACTCTGAGAGTCCCCATTTTCCTGGCCAACTTTTCTGGTTTTTGTACCTCCCTCCCCATTCCGCCTCTTCTTCCTGCCCACTAAATGTAGTTATTCCTGAGGGTCCTTATAAGTAATAAAGAGAGGTATCTCAGACAACTGCCAAACTTTCAAAATGTGTTTGCATTAATCAGCTCAATGAGACACAATGCTTATTACTTAATAAATATTGTTTCCATAGACAAATTTTATCAAAAATTTCCTATCAATTCAACTATTAATTATATATAGAAGACTCTCAAATCTCTCCCCAGTACCCTAACACACTTCATCCATTCCCATGTCCATAATGACAACAGAGTCCGGGACATTTTCACCTGGATCAATGAGCACTCAGTAAGTCCACAACAAAGCCTATCACACCCATCCACCCAGCTGGCCCTCCTCCTGGCCCCTCCATCACTGTTAAGGGCATCCTCTCTAGTCATCTGACCCCTCTCATTGCCCTGGTCTTCATATCTATTCTTCACTGTGTTGGCCCTGGTTAAAGCTCTCACTACCCCTTGGCTGGACCACTGTGATCCTCCAGTCTTCAGTCACTCCCTTCTGCAATCCATACGTACTACCCCTACTTCCCCTTCTTGGTTTCTTCTGAAGAAAATCCAGAGTTGCTAATATGATACTGAAATCTCTAAAGGATCCTCTATAATCTCCCTTTTCAGCATTATTTCTCGTGATTAGCATCCCCAGGTTTCAGACAAGCTAGCCTACAACACACCAACCTCCCAACATGGATTGGGGTTTCCTGCTTCCATGCTTTATCTCATGCTGGTCCCTCTATGTAGAACATCTTCAACTATTATAATCTTACATGTCACAGATCTTCCCCATTTGTCAATGCCCAACTTCAGGGTTGCTCCTTTCATGAAGCTATTTTTGATCCGCTCAACTAGAAGTAAGTTCTTCCTCCACTGAGTATCAGACCACTTTCTGAGTATTTTTCTATCGAAATCAACATAAAATATTTCTCTTATAATTAATCTATACGTACCTCATCTCATTTTAGAATTCAGGCAGTATCTCACTTTTGAATCAAACACACAGTCCTACACATAATGGGCTTGTCTGAATAAGTATTTGACAAATGAACAAATCAAGTGAATTAAATTCCTGACTTCCTACTGCCAATATTTTTTAACGAATCAGTATCTAGTAGATTGCAGCATCTGAGAACAAGCTCCTTTTGTATCCAATAAACATAATGCTTCAAGTACTCCTAAACCACACTCCCCTCCTTGCCATACAGTATTTGGCTTTGAAGAATAAACTAGCGCAAGGGCTTCACTGGATATGCAATAGAAAATTAACTTCTCCTAAAATGGTTTGGTTCAAGTTTATTAGAAAGCTCTCAGTTTTACTGGTTAGCTTTGCAGAAAATTTTGTGTTAACTAGGATCAGAAATGGTAGAAAGCAGAACTGCATTGACAGAACCATCGAGGGTTAGAGAGATGGGGATGATGCAATTAAAAGGTGGACAGACAGGTAGACAGATGCTGAGCTGCATGATCAGGAACAAGATGGTATAAAAAGGCTTCTTTGATCATTAGAGACACTGCTATAATGAAGCTCTGGATATCTACTCGGTGTTTCCGCCGGCTCTCATCTCCAGCAGGTGTCTTATAGAGAAAACAAGGCAAACACAAACAGATCCACTGCCAGCTAGTCAAAGCTGCTTGGCATTTTTTTCCTGTTGATTAAGCCACAAATAAAATCATACATGTTGTGCTTCTGACACAGGCAGAGTAAGCAGTTCGTGAATCTTTACAGAACACATCTATCTGAAATATTTCAGCATCCATTACTCTGCTGAGATCAAGAAACTAATACATACTCAATAGAGTATTCTATGTGATCTGAAACATCCCCAAGGGCCGAGAGCACGACACAAACTGTAAGCACCAAAGTGGATTTAAAAGCCAAGCAAACTACGGGATTGGAAATTTGGAAAATGAAGGTAAATCGTGAATCAGGAGGCAGGACACAGGGGCTTAAAGAATAACTAACTCTTCGTTATTTAGGAGAGAGAATGGAGAGCTGCGCTAATGTGGATGAGCCAAGATGGCAGCGCTAAATGTCATTCATATTTGCCTCTGGAATGCACTGCGTGGTCCCGTAGAAGTAACGGTTTCTCGTTTCGTTTCCGCATAGTTTGAAATGAGAGTAGGTTTCCTGGTCATACACCAGCTGACAGGGATGCAGGTGGTAATCAGGGATTCTCTGGGGGATAATAGTTGCTGTGAATAACCCACACAGTAGAGACTTGAGCGTGAGTCTCAGCAGTGTTATGGACACCCTTCTGTGTTAGGCATTCCAATTCATCTCCTTGCCTTGGGTTCCTCCTCTGACGCACAGAGACAACTGTAACACTTGTTTTCTGTCTGCGGGGGGATTTCAAGAGTATAACTAAGATGTCGGTATATTGCATTCCTCTCTTCAGAAGAAGCTAAGTGACAGCATCATTTCTCACAAAATCTGTTGACTGATTCTGGCTCTAGGGTTAGATTGAGGAGGGCGAGGAGAAAGGGAAGTAGGCAGAGAGAGAAGGAGGAAGAGATCCAGTCACTAGAACTATTTTTATGGCTTGGGGAAGAGGTGAATGCCCCTGTAAATCATACTTCCAAAGACAGATGGCCTTCTTTAACAACAATGTCTCCTTCTAGAGTCATCACTGTATCCTGTGAAAGACTTTAGTTCCATATGTTCATGAATCACTGATCCTGTGACAATTGTAAGGGCACGCCTCTGAAAGATCTGATCGCACTACACCGGCATGGGGTGGGGTGGGGGGGGGGTCTTTGATGAGGAAATAGAGAGAGCCAACATTTTCATGTATAGGTTGGAAAATCATGTAAGACACACCGCTGTTTTCCCCTTTCCTTCTCTACATTTTACAGTTACAAAGCCCATTCCCAACACACTTTAATCAGCCACTCAATATCACATGGCTTTTGCCAAATATAAAAGTATGTCACAGAGCACAAGCCAAGGGAAGAGCATGGCCCACTCCTTCTCAGTTACTGAGCTTCTCTCTGTGACCGTAGATTTCTGTGAGCAGCCCTTTGCACAACCACTTGAAATCTCAATATGATAGACCAATCTGTGGTGTTACCTGAACACTGTCAGGTCAGATTCTCTCAGAATACTAATGTTAAGAAGATCACCATGACATCTGCCTACTGTAGGTAACAATGACCAACCACAAAGGTAATCTTAAATTAGGTTCTCTTTCAAGATATCAATAACTCAAATTGCTTTTGTCATAGTTCTTTTCAAAAAAAAATATTTTCAATTTAGAACTGGAAGGAAACATGAAAGAGTAGGCTTGACTGCCCGTGAAGCCCACTGCTACCGCAGTGCTAAATGGGCACAGGCTGGGAAGACAAATGAAATAAGACAAATGCCCTCTCCCTTATGCTCAAGTATGGTATTTAATACAGTTGAACACTGCATTTCTTTTTATCTTTGACAGGTCCAGAAATGGCCACTTACTTTATTTTATCTGCAGCTGAGATAGTCTCAAAAATATGTTTTCTTGCCCCACAGGAGAATAGTTTTTTTTTTTCCAGAGTTCATTAACAGTAAAAATTGGTGAACACTGCATATGGACTTTTTTTTCCTTCAACCATCATTAAAGATTAAACATCAGTAACTCTTAATAAACTCTAGAAGCAAGAGCTAAAAATGAGTGAGAATGGCAAGCCTAGACAACAGTATGCATTATCATGGAAAAGCCGTTTAACAGGTATTTCCTCTAAGTTGGGAGATATTTATACAGTATATAGAATCTCAAAGTTGGACTGCTTTATTATTTTGAAATTCATTCTTCTATTCCTGCAGAGTTTTGCAGTTTGACCTATTTGTCTTAAGGTTGGACTGCATTATACATTCTTAAGAAGCAGAAGCAAGACGGAGATGGCCTTGAAAATCACCATCAACATTGTAATCGGTCTCTTTGATAGAGGTGATACAGAGCACTGACACTTTAGCCGCCATTTTCCCTTAAAATGGTATTCTCATTCATTTGAAGACAGAAGCAGAAGCCTCTGCCTTGAATTTGCAATGTTTAAAAATGGGAGAAATATACTGTTTGAGTCAATGTTCAACCATTAGCAAAGTGCACTCAAGGAATCGAACTCAGAAAAAAAGGAAAGAAAACTTAGTTTGTAGTAATCTTTCCATAAAGGCATCCAATAGTCCTTTCTGATTGAAAAGTGTGATTTCAGACTAGCTACTCTAAATGTACTATAAAAGGCAAATGCAACAGACTTTTCGGTTGATCCAGCCTAAATGAGGCCACAAATAGGGAAGTAAAACAGTAAAATAATAAAAAAATCCCACACCTACTTAAATAGATATGTAAAACTCACAGTGCTATTAGCTGCTCAATGATAATCGTGAATAACATTACTAGAGAGGAGTTATTGCAAGATAAGAATTTTCAGGGGGCTCCCTCAGCTAAATTATGGCAATAATTCCTACCCTCTTCATCATGAATAGTTTTACAAATAGAAGAAAGAAACTCTTTCCCTGGCTTTAGGCTTTTGATACTCACATCCTCACTTTAAAGACAGACCTTATGGGACTTCCCTGGTGGCGCAGTGGTTAAGAATCCGCCTGCCAATGCAGGGGACACGGGTTCGAGCCCTGGTCCGGGAAGATACCACATGCCGCGGAGCAACTAAGCCCGTGTGCCACAACTACTGAGCCTGCACTCTAGAGCCCGTGAGCCACAACTACTGAGCCTGCGTGCCACAACTACTGAAGCCCGTGCGCCTAGAGCCCGTGCTCCACAACAAGAGAAGCCACCGCAATGAGAAGCCTGCACACCGCAACAAAGAGTAGCCCCCGCTCGCCACAACTAGAGAAAGCCCGCGTGCAGCAACAAAGACCCAACACAGCCAAAAGTTATTAAATAAATAATAAATAAATTTAAAAAACAAAAACAAAAAACAGACCTTATCATCTGTCTTCAGACAGGAATGTCTTTTCCAACAAGGAGGGAAGTCTAAGATGCTGCTTTGAGAAGGATCAAATTAAGGGATCAAAGAATCCAAGATACAATTTTGTGTTAGTATCTGGTGTCTTTCCTTTTTTCTTACCAATACAAGGTGGATCTTATTTCTTAAGCACATATAAGTATATTACACAAAGCAAGTACTATCCAAATTCTGTCCCGGAGAAGAACTCTTGAAACAAAATTTCAGGAGGAATATTCCTGAACTTGTACAAAGGGAATGCTCATATTTTTTATTCACAATGTATCTTAGCCTAGATCTATTATGATTATATTAGAAGCAAAACCAGGAGAAGGAAAGAATAAAATGAGAACATGTAGTTTCTTCCATGATCATCATTGATTATGGTCATCCTAAAGAGGTAAATACGTTATTTAAAACTGTTAAACATCCATGTAGGCTCTGGTCATAATCCCATTTATCCTTGTCAAGCTCAATTTAAGCTGGTGCTCTACACTGGGAAAGTTTTGAGAGAGGAGCTTCTCCGACCATTTATGAAGCATTTGCCTTTCCCTGAACAAAGCATTTTGCCCCCTTTTTAAATCTCCAAATAGAAATTTAGTACTTCCTTTATTGCTCATAGTTTCTTTTGCACTTCAGGGGATTTATACTGAGTGATGGCAGAAGAATCCCTAGTCTAAAGCAAAATTCTGTATTGATATTTAGGATGATTTCAGCATCAGCACATTAGAGTGAAAGCGTGGGTGAAAGATTCTGGTTATTATTCCGAAAGCTGACTCACCCTCACAGAAGAGCCCACAGCTACTGAAAAGGGTTTTATTTTTGAAAAGACAGATAGGATAGTGTGAGCTGACCATGGCTAATGGAAAAGCCTAGCTTCGGCTTGTATATGTAGCTGGATGACACTGCCTGGGGTGGGTGGTGGTACAGCATGATGGTAATGAGACGTGGGTGTTGGACAGTTTAGTCCAAAAAGCATTCACGGTTTCTAGCTGAACCAAGAAGATGTTCAATTCAGTCCCCTTACCAGTCTTACCTGAAGTCAAAACAAGATAAAACAAACAAACAAAGCCCTAGTCTACTAGGGTCTTTGGGGAGTGCATCACATAAAAATATCTGTGATCCTTTACAAGCTGCAACATCATTTAAAACTCACGTGTAGACCTTTGTACTTTACTGAGAACACAACCCCCAAAGCCGCTTTTCGTGATTGGTAGTAGGGAACAGTGCACGAAAGCTGGAGTTCTAGACTGAGACAGATCTGAGTTCCAATCTTGGCTTCACTGTTTATCAGGTGTACAACCTTGACTCAGTTACTTCATTTCTCTGACTTTGACTTTCCTCGTCAAAAAAATAACAATTAAAAAATTAAAAAGAGAGATAATAGTACATACCCCATAACATCATGAGGATTAAACCGCAAATGCATTCAAAATGCTTATCACATAACACGAGGGAGTTCGTTTGGGGTGATGGAAATGTTCTATAGCTTGATAACACATACACATTTGTTAAAATTTATAGAACTGGGGTTCCCTGGTGGTCCAGTGGCTAACACTCTGTGCTCCCAATGCAGGGGGCCTGGGTTCGATCCCTGGTCAGGGAGCTAGATCCCACATGCCGCAACTAAGACCTGGCTCAGCCAAATAAATGAGTAAAATAAATAAATACTTAAAAAAAAATTTATAGAACTGTACACAAAAAGGAAAACAATGGAAATCTTACTGTATGATAATTTAAAATGAAATTTTAAACATATATGTATTATATATATACATATATGTGTGTGTGTGTGTATAACATTGGGTAAAGCATTCAATAAATACAAACAACACAGAACTGATCACAGTTTATAGCACATAATAAGCATTTAAAAGTGCCCATTAGCGATGTGGCTTTTGCTGCTGAGGCTGCTGCTGCGGTTGTTATTAGCAAGCCATGTAGAATATGAGTAACACGGAGGACAAAAATAAAGGAGGCAACTGGTAGACCCAGGTAAGGTTCACCGACGAAGGGGGATGGAACATTGGAAAGGGAAGTGGAGCTGCACCAACGGCCACTGGGATCCAGCTGGGAGCCAGGCTGTGTGTGAGTGGGAGAATACTGCCATCTCTGTGCTGCTCCCAGGTTAGGAAGAAGACGCATTACCAGGTGCAATTACAAGATGCCAGAATAAAAAAAAGGAAGAAAAAGAGCAGCTATTTCTGCTGCTAGACATGAAAACAAACCAACGGAGAAAAGTGCTTTGATGAGCAGAGTGTATGCTGCTGTGTGTGTGGGCTGGATTCTACCTCATCCTCCAAAAGGGAGGGGATGAATAATGCTTCAGGTTCAGACTCGAATGGGTGCAGTGCAGAAAAGCCAGCCAAGTATACATTCTGTTCTTAATACCCTTAAATTCTGTTCTCCTTTTTGGTGTAAAGGTTCAGCATACAAAGTTGGAAAGAGGAATTTTTTTTTTTTTAAAGGAGGCAAAGGATATGGGAAAAAATTCAATACCAGATTCCAGTATGCATGTAATCACTGAGATTTTCTATGCCTGCATTTTAAAAAAATGATGTTTCTGCTCAAGAGCCAGTAAGCCATTGGCTGCCACAGACCATATAATGTGTTGACGCTCCCGAAGGGCAAGCAGACGACAGGAAAGCACTTATCTGGTTGTAAAAATATGTTCCCTCTCAATATGCAGGTCTATTTTTCTTCCTGCAATAAACTACAGTTGTTTGATGCTGTATCTGATAGTTTTATAGTATTTGTTCACATACTCACTAATTTGCAAGACTGGGTAATTTGCAATGGGTCTCATAGGTCATTAGTGCAAATTAACAGCATTCTGTAAAAGACGAAGCAAGAAAAGCGGGGACTTTGCCATAGTGCATGGTTAAGCATCATATTTCAATTTAGGGATCTGACACCTTGTATTCATTCTTCCATAGTAGAAAAAAGTGGATTTCACCACCACCACCTCCTGGCAGGGAGCAGGGAAGCATTAATGAAAGAGATTCTAACCCACGTCTTTAATCTCCGGGTTGTGATATATTTTGAAAATATACAACTGTATTAACATCCTTTCCTGGCACTTGTCCACCCTAAACAGCTTATTTATATTTGAACCTGAAAAGAAGGCACAAAGGCCTCCTTCCTACACAATCCCCTAGGCCTTCTTTTTTTGTCATGGAAAGCACACACATTTTTGCAAAATTACTCAATGTATATGGTTGCATTCTACAGTTTTCATTAAGAATTCAAGAGACGAAAACTGTTGGCTTCCATAGGAAGGTGACCAGATCTACAGGGATATTATGTACAAATAGTCTGGTTAGAATAATAAATGCTGCATGTGCTTTATAATGTTAGACATGTGAAACATGGATTCATTTGTGATCTGAGCCTCAGATTTTTAAAAACGGATCCTCACTTGCCTTGAGATAAACTTAAGTAAATAATGTTTGCCATCAACTCTAAATGAAGAATGACAGTTAAATTTTATAATCATCTTCACAGCTTCAGGACTTACCTTATATTTTCTCAGGCTCATGACCCACGGGTTGCCATAGCAACTAGGAAATCCTACCTTATCAAGCGCTTACATTTACATTCCTTGCAGCAGCTTCCCTTTATGAATTAAATCCATCATGGTTTTCTATTCTCAAAATAAAAAGTTCTTAGGATTATCTTGCAGAAACAAGGATCAAATCCTCTGATAGAAATACAGTATGCAAAAGTTAATTCAATGGTGGTTTTCTTTAGGAAGATATATAACTGTGGCATAATAAACAGCTTATGTCCAAACTGCCTGGCTTCAAAGGAAACTTAAATAGAGACATTGTGCTAAAAATGACACATCTACTACCTATGCATTTCATCTTAGAATTATCAAAGAAATAGTCTGATCGGATATCATACTTCAAACAGGTATACAGACATACAAAGAATTAAAACTGCCTAAGATAAAACCCTACTACATATACACATAAATATTAATAAATGGATAACAAACAAATATATTTCAATTCACAACTCAAATAAGGAAAACAAAACAAATGACAAGCTTCACTTTATTAAGTCCCTATGTTTATAGAGTCAATTTTTGTCCTTGTTTTTGGAGTAGTCAAGTTACCTGGTAATATGTGATTACTGCCTCTGTGTTTATAGCTGTGCATGACAATTATGCAAACAATGGAAAAAACCCATCAACCTACCATCTCTGATGAGAGATGGAGAGTGAGGGAATGACTACTACTCCTGTTAGTAGGTACAGCAATCCAAGATGGCGTAGACCATCTCCCCATGCAAGAAACAGAAACTTAGGCGGAAGACACAGAAGCTCAGACAGTGAAATGAAGACTCATTCAACTAAGTGTGAAACCAACTTCTGAGGGTTACACTAGAATCCAAATCCCTTGGAGCCCTCAAATCACTGCTTGACAGTGCTTAGTGGAGATGATGTCAAAGACAGAAAAAAATTAGATTCTAGCCTCACCTGCCATCCAACCCCCAGAAGGCCAGAGGATTTATCTAGACTCCCGGTCATGGGCTTCTTCCAGCTCAGACAAGTCTCTGATTACGTACACAGACCTCAACCCAGTTTGCATTATCTGAAAGAACTTTTTCTCTTACTAGTTTCAACACGTATCCATCCAATTCTGTCTTTGAAATTCCTTTCCTTTTCTGTGTTGGCAGTCCTCTGCTTCCTCTAGTCAGCTTTTGCTTTTTTGTCCTTTTGGTCTCTTCTTCTTATCCGCACTTTGATTCTCAATCTTTTCTCTCCTCTCTAGCTTGGAGAGTCACAGCACAATGAGATAAATAATAAATAGAGCATTGGCTGGCCACAATAGAAGAGGGATTCTTTAAAGTTCTATTAAAACCTAGTTCCTTCCACCACCACTAGCTCCCCCCCTTTTGTATTTTCTGCAGCTAATAGGTAACTGGCATCTTGACTTCAGATTTTTGGAGGATGGACAACAGCATTCAAAAAGGTGAAGCACCAAGGGTGCCCTCAATGTTTTATCCGTGACTCATGTTAGAGGTAGAAACAGACTGGTCATTCATTTTAGGATGTTTAGTTCTGAAAAACTTCTATTTCAAATGAAACAAAAGAATATGCAATGTAAGCAACAGTCAGCTCTACCCACCACCAGAGCCTCCCATCAAGCCTCTTAGATAGCCTCAACCACCAGAGGGCAGACAGCAGAAGCAAGAAAAACTACAATCCTGCAGCCTGTGGACCAAAAACCACAGTTACAGAAAGATAGACAAGATGAAAAGGCAGAGGGCTATGTACCAGATGAAGGAACAAGAAAAAACCCCAGAAAAACAACTAAATGAAGTGGAGATAGGCAACCTTCCAGAAAAAGAATTCAGAATAATGATAGTGAAGATGATCCAGGACCTCGGAATAAGAATGGAGGCAAAGATTGAGAAGATGCAAGAAATGATTAACAAAGACCTAGAAGAATTAAAGAACAAACAAACAGAGATGACCAATACAATAACTGAAATGAAAACTACACTAGAAGGAATCAATAGCAGAATAACTGAGGCAGAAGAACGGATAAGTGACCTGGAAGACAGAATGGTGGAATTCACTGCTGCGGAACAGACTAAAGAAAAAAGAATGAAAAGAAATGAAGACAGCCTAAGAGACCTCTGGGACAACATTAAACGCAACAACATTCGCATTATAGGGGTCCCAGAAGGAGAAGAGAGAGAGAAAGGACCAGAGAAAATATTTGAAGAGATTATAGTCGAAAACTTCCCTAACATGGGAAAGGAAATAGCCACCCAAGTCCAGGAAGCGCAGAGAGTCCCATACAGGATAAACCCAAGGAGAAACACGCCGAGACACATAGTAATCAAAGTGGCAAAAATTAAAGACAAAGAAAAATGATTGAAAGCAGCAAGGGAAAAACGACAAATAACATACAAGGGAACTCCCATAAGGTTAACAGCTGATTTCTCAGCAGAAACTCTGCAAGCCAGAAGGGAGTGGCATGATATACTTAAAGTGATGAAAGGGAAGAACCTACAACCAAGATTACTCTACCCGGCAAGGATCTCATTTAGATTTGATGGAGAAATCAAAAGCTTTAGAGACAAGCAAAAGCTAAGAGAATTCAGCACCACCAAACCAGCTCTACAACAAATGCTAAAGGAACTTCTCTAAGTGGGAAACACAAGAGAAGAAAAGGACCTACAAAAACAAACCCAAAACAATTAAGAAAATGGTCATAGGAACATACATATCAATAATTACCTTAAACGTGAATGGATTAAATGCCCCAACCAAAAGACATAGACTGGCTGAATGGATACAAAAACAAGACCCATATATATGCTGTCTACAAGAGACCCACTTTAGACCTAGGGACACATACAGACTGAAAGTGAGGGGATGGAAAAAGATATGCCATGCAAATGGAAATCAAAAGAAAGCTGGAGTAGCTATACTCATATCAGATAAAATAGACTTTAAAATAAAGAATGTTACAAGAGACAAGGAAGGACACTACATAATGATCAAGGGATCAATCCAAGAAGAAGATATAACAATTATAAATATATATGCACCCAACACAGGAGCACCTCAGTACATAAGGCAACTGCTAACAGCTATGAAAGAGGAAATTGACAGTAACACAATCATAGTGGGGGACTTTAACACCTCACTTACACCAATGGACAGATCATCCAAAATGAAAATAAATAAGGAAACAGAAGCTTTAAATGACACAATAGACCAGATAGATTTAATTGATATATATAGGACATTCCATCCAAAAACAGCAGATTACACGTTCTTCTCAAGTGCGCACGGAACATTCTCCAGGATAGATCACATCTTGGGTCACAAATCAAGCCTCAGTAAATTTAAGAAAATTGAAATCATATCAAGCAACTTTTCTGACCACAACGCTAGGAGATTAGAAATGAATTACAGGGGAAAAAACGTAAAAAAGACAAACACATGGAGGCTAAACAATACGTTACTAAATAACCAAGAGATCACTGAAGAAATCAAAGAGGAAATAAAAAAATACCTAGAGCCAAATGACAATGAAAACACGACGACCCAAAGCCTATGGGATGCAGTGAAAGCAGTTCTAAGAGGGAAGTTTATAGCTATACAAGCCTACCTAAAGAAACAAGAAAAATCTCAAGTAAACAATCTAACCTTACACCTAAAGAAACTAGAGAAAGAAGAACAAACAAAACCCAAAGTTAGCAGAAGGAAAGAAAGCATAAAGATCAGAGCAGAAATAAATGAAATAGAAACAAAGAAAACAATAGCAAAGATCAATAAAACTAAAAGCTGGTTGTTTGAGAAGATAAACCTAATTGATAAGCCATTAGCCAGACTCATCAAGAAAAATAGGGAGAGGACTCAAATCAATAAAATCAGAAATGAAAAAGGAGAAGTTACAACAGACACCGCAGAAATACAAAGCATCCTAAGAGACTACTACAAGCAACTTTATGCCAATAAAATGGACAACCTGAAAGAAATGGACAAATTTTTAGAAAGGTATAACTTTCCAGGACTGAACCAGGAAGAAACAGAAAATATGAACAGACCGATCACAAGTAATGAAATTGAAACTGTGATTAAAAATCTTCCAACAAACAAAAGTCCGGGACCAGATGGCTTCACAGGTGAATTCTATCAAACATTTAGAGAAGAGCTAACACCTATCCTTCTCAAACTCTTCCAAAAAATTGCAGAGGAAGGAACACTCCCAAACTCATTCTATGAGGCCACCATCACCCTGATACCAAAACCAGACAAAGACACTACAAAGAAAGAAAATTACAGACCGATATCACTGATGAATATAGATGCAAAAATCCTCAACAAAATCCTAGCAAACAGAATCCAACAACACATTAAAAGGATCATACACCAC
This sequence comes from Eschrichtius robustus, assembly GCF_028021215.1. Lineage (NCBI taxonomy): Eukaryota > Metazoa > Chordata > Mammalia > Artiodactyla > Eschrichtiidae > Eschrichtius > Eschrichtius robustus. The sequence continues at coordinate 17,275,207 of NC_090834.1, read as the reverse complement.
GATCAAGTGGGATTTATCCCAGGGATGCAAGGATTCTTCAATATACGCAAATCAATCAATGTGATACACCATATTAACAAATTGAAGAAGAAAAACCATATGATCATCTCAATAGATGCAGAAAAAGCTTTTGACAAAATTCAACACGCATTTATGATAAAAACTCTCCAGAAAGTGGGCATAGAGGGAACCTACCTCAACATAATAAAGGCCACATATGACAAACCCACAGCAAACATCATTCTCAATGGTGAAAAACTGAAAGCATTTCCTCTAAGATCAGGAACGAGCCAAGGATGTCTACTCTCACCACTATTATTCAACATAGTTCTGGAAGTCCTAGCCACGGCAATCAGAGAAGAAAAAGAAATAAAAGGAATACAAATTGGAAAAGAAGAAGTAAAACTGTCACTGTTTGCGGATGACATGATACTATACATAGAGAATCCTAAAACTGCCACCAGAAAACTGCTAGAGCTAATTAATGAATATGGTAACGTTGCAGGATAGAAAATTAATGCACAGAAATCTCTTGCATTCCTATACACTAATGATGAAAAATCTGAAAGAGAAATTATGGAAACACTCCCATTTACCACTGCAACAAAAAGAATAAAATACCTAGGAATAAACCTACCTAGGGAGACAAAAGACCTGTATGCAGAAAACTGTAAGACACTGATGAAAGAAATTAAAGATGATACCAACAGATGGAGAGACATACCATGTTCTTGGACTGGAAGAATCAACATTGTGAAAATGAGTATACTACCGAAAGCAATCTACAGATTCAATGCAATCCCTATCAAATTACCAATGGCATTTTTTACGGAGCTAGAACAAATCATCTTAAAATTTGTATGGAGACACAAAAGATCCCGAATAGCCAAAGCAGTCTTGAGGGAAAAAAATGGAGCTGGAAGAATCAGACTCCCTGACTTCAGACTATACTACAAAGCTACAGTAATCAAGACAATATGGTACTGGCACAAAAACAGAAACATAGATCAATGGAACAAGATAGAAAGCCCAGAGTTTAACCCACGCACCTATGGTCAACTAATCTATGACAAAGGAGGCAAAGATATACAATGGAGAAAAGACAGTCTCTTCAATAAGTGGTGCTGGGAAAACTGGACAGCTACATGTAAAAGAATGAAATTAGAATACTCCCTAACACCATACACAAAAATAAACTCAAAATGGATTAGAGACCTAAATAGAAGACTGGACACTATCAAACTCTTAGAGGAAAACATAGGAAGAACACTCTTTGACATAAATCACAGCAAGATCTTTTTTGATCCACCTCCTAGAGTAATGGAAATAAAAACAAAAATAAACAAATGGGACCTAATGAAACTTCAAAGCTTTTGCACAGCAAAGGAAACCATAAACAAGACGAAAAGACAACCCTCGGAATGGGAGAAAATATTTGCAAACGAATCAACAGACAAAGGATTAATCTCCAAAATATATAAACAGCTCATTCAGCTCAATATTAAAGAAACAAACACCCCAATCCAAAAATGGGCAGAAGACCTAAATAGACATTTCTCCAAAGAAGACATACAGACGGCCACAAAGCACATGAAAAGATGCTCAACATCACTAATTATTAGAGAAATGCAAATCAAAACTACAATGAGGTATCACCTCACTCCTGTTAGAGTGAGCATCATCAGAAAATCTACAAACAACAAATGCTGGAGAGGGTGTGGAGAAAAGGGAACCCTCTTGCACTGTTGGTGGGAATGTAAATTGATACAGCCACTATGGAGAACAATATGGACGTTCCTTAAAAAACTAAAAATAGAATTACCATATGACCCAGCAATCCCACTACTGGGCATATACCCAGAGAAAACCGTAATTCAAAAAGAAGCATGCACCCGAATGTTCATTGCAGCACTATTTACAATAGCCAGGTCATGGAAGCAACCTAAATGCCCATCAACAGACGAATGGATAAAGAAGTTGTGGTACATATATACAATGGAATATTACTCAGCCATAAAAAGGAACGAAATTGAGTCATTTGTTGAGAAGTGGATGGATCTAGAGACTGTCATACAGAGTGAAGTAAGTCAGAAAGAGAAAAACAAATATCGTATATTAATGCATGTATGTGGAACCTAGAAAAATGGTACAGATGAGCCGGTTTGCAGGGCAGAAGTTGAGACACAGATGTAGAGAATGGACATATGGACACCAAGGGGGGAAAACTGCGGTGGTGTGGGGATGGTGGTGTGCTGAATTGGGGGATTGGGATTGACATGTATACACTGATGTGTATAAAAGTGATGCCTAATAAGAACCTGCAGTATAAAAAAACAAACAAACAAAACAACTAATACTAAACTTTCATTGGGTTATTTGTATGGAAATATGTTAATATAAATGTTTCAGACTTTACATGAAATTTCTAAAAATCTTATATTTGTATTTGTATGGAAATATGTACGGAAATATGTTAATATAAATGTTTCAGACATTACATGAAATTTCTAAAAAAAAAAAAAAAAAAAGAATATGCAATGTAAACTTTCAGGCAGTGTAATATCCAATTTCTATTATATTCAATTCCAACACGTCTTTCTATGCATCAAATCACTTTCAAAAATAAGTATTATTTAACCTCAAATCTTTACTTAAGATGTATTTGTGGGGGAAATACACAGACACACACACGCAGACATACCCACATACATCACCTACTAAGACTACCCTAGTCATCCACTCACTTTGGCAGTGCACCATTTTAATGATTTCCATGTATAGAACATTGATATACAACAGAATCTGAGAAAACATTTATTTGTGTACTGAATACAGCTCGAGAGAAAAGGCCTGTAATATGTTTTCTAGAATTCCGAGTCATTAAGAATTAGAATTATCTTACATAAATTAGTGAGCAAGATGAACTGTCACAGGGTTATCTCCCCTAACCAGTTTAGAAGTAAACCAGAGCTTTAATACAAGGGAAGTTCTGGGAAGCTCTTTGATGAACATGATTCCACTCTACAGTAATGAAATTCACAAAGTCACATCAATAGCCAATATATAGACATGCAAGAGTTTTAATTTGGCTAATGCATTTTTCATTCATTATTGGGCTTCAGTAAAAACCTGACTTCCAACTTATGGATGCATCAATTACTCAGGCTTCACTTTTCAAAATGAGAAATATTTAAGTTGTCCATGAATAATCGATCGGTTGAGTGAGTGATGCAGAGTCAGAATGTCAGAGCTGGCATCATGCTGTCGCAGTAAAAATGCATGTTGTATTTCAGGCCCATCTGATGCTCATTACAAGATATGTATAACATAGATTTTAAATGCTTTCATTTCTGTTGATCTGGATTTCCATACTTGAGTGCAAATTTAATTTCCCACATTGCAGAGGTATTTGTTATAGATTCTCCTCCAACCCATTAAAAGTATTTGTTGGTCTTGCTTGCTTGGTAAAAACTTCAAACAGAAGTAAGCTTGTGTGAAAACTAGAGCCTAAATAATTTTTTGTCAATGTAATTTGCCTTTGCAAAAAGCAACTTGAAAAGGTAAAATGCCCCGGGTGGCTAGATTCTGCAAGTCAGAAAATGTTCCGCAAAGGGCCCTACTACCTTCCATCAGTAGAAAGGCCCCCAAAACACTTATCTGTTTCCAATGAGACAGAAGGCAAAAAATATAAACACCAAAGAATAAGGTCAGAAGAAGATTTTAAAATGGATTCTCAACTATTTAAGCCAGAAACAAAAATATGCTGCGGCCCAATTACTAGCGTCATCTAATGCCAAGGTTGATCTTGATCCTTACGTTCTCCTTCAGGTCTTTAAGACCAACTAGGTCCTAAGTGCCTGGGTTCTTCCCATCCTAGTGTTGCAAACCAGTGTTTAGGTCTTTATAGGGTGAGGCTTTAATTAATGAAGTTAAAACATTCAAGAAAAATCACTGGAGTTTACAGATTTAAAAATTTAAATGCATATTATCCTTAATATTATATTATCATTATTATTATCAAATTTATATTATGCCCTGAAAGGCCATCTGCTTATCCAAGTAATGCTGCCATTGCCCTCACACAGTCTGAACTACTCCTTTTACCTCCCCTTCCATGACAGTCAGTGTGACACACTTACATCCTAGTGTTTCATAGCTACGCTTGGCCGTTCCTTTTTTAAAAAGCCACAACTACAACGCCCACCTCAAAGAGCGATTCCAAGTGACTTTGGGCTGGTTCCAAATATATTAAATTACCCCAACGGATAAAGATCTGCTACTGCTGAGACTATTCAAATAATCCAAATAAAATGCATAAAGAGAAGTAGAAAAAAGGTTTTGCTCAACGGCAGCCTCAATGAAATACCTCTATAAGACTTTCTAAAGTGACTACTATAAAAGACACAAAGTATATACTTTTTTTTTTTTTTTTTTTTTTTACCTGCAACAAGGTTTTTGTCCTTAACTGGTGAAAGTTTTAAACATCACAACAGAAAATTTCAGTACTGTGGAGCAAAACATGCTACTCTCAGCTGAATAAATCCAATGCTGTTTACTAGGAGTAATTTTTGGGAAACCCATGGTGGAAGTTCAGACATAAGAAGGGTAAGTCATAGACAGCAGTAAATGTACTCATATATATAGAACCTGTAACCACTATTTATTCTAAATCTGTGCTTTCACTCACTAAATATATTAGAAAACATTTAAAAGACCATGAAAGATAACTTCCATTTAGTACAAAGCTGACCTTTGGGGTCTCTAAGGAAAATATTAGAATCTTGGAGTGAATTCTTTAACAAAGCAACCTATTCCATTTGCCATATTTGGGTTTTCTTCTAGCAAGGTACAGGTATCAATGACAGCAAAAACTTTCTTTCTAGTTTTTAATCACTAACTTTTGTAAAATATAACTGTTACACATAGCCTAAATGCTAATTCATCAATTTTTACTTTTTGAATGAAATTCATTCATTCATTCTTCTATTTATTCAATCAACAAATATATATTGAGGCACTGTGCTGGATATAAATATGGATGATGATTTACCTCTTTTCACTTTAAATTATCTATATAGACAATGAGCATTGAATTAAGCTACATGTTACACAAAGGGTAGAGATTTGCTTCCACAACCTGGCAAGAAACATTTAAGCAAGGCGTAAACTGTATTCACGATTTTGAATTAAATCAGAAATGCTCTGCTGAAACCAATAATTTGGGGTTTCATTTTTCTTTTATCTTCTTTATTCTTATTCCAGCTATAAATCATATCACCACCCATTCATTCTTCTAAGACATGGGAACAGTTAAGTGAAGGTTCTGTTTATTCTTTCTCCAAACCAGTGACTAAATTTAAATAAAATGTTCTTGAGGTTAAAGGAACATGCTATTTCTTTTAAAGTTGTCAACCCTCTAAAAAAAAGTTAAAAAAAGTAAAACCAAAAGGAGTGTCAATGCATAATTTTAAACGTACAGATTAGCTGTAACTCATGGGCTTTTCAGTATACAACCCAAGAATTCTGTCAAAGTAAAAAAGAAAATAAAAGAGTAGGTGAATGGGGTAGGGGGTGAGCATGAAATCTCAGTGCTCTTAAAATAGTTCCTTTTCTGAGCTAGGCAGCTATGCCAATTCAATCAACCAGGGAAGTTTAATAATGGATTTCAATCAGTCCTTTTCTTCTTTTCACTTTTTGTCAATTAAGAAACAGGAACTCAGTTCTTGTAAGTTATGTAGAATTGAAATGGCAAGTCCAGGAATACCAAGCTTCTCGTTAAGTTGAGCAGTAAGCCAGGCAGCTAATGCAGCTTTGGCAACAGGGACTACAGCCCATGCTCGATCTGGCTCTACCCCCTCTGGCAGTGACGTGAGGCAAACCACTCAGTCTCTCTGAACTTCCAAATCCTCATCTGTAAATGGGGATAAAAACACTTTCTATCTCAAACAATTGTTGCCACAAGGATTACTGAGCACTTTCACATCGGCATCCTGCCCAGTGTTACCAATGAACTTCTCCTTCCCCTTGAGGCTTCTAGAATCTAGCAGCAGCCCTCTACTCTCTACTTCTCAAACCTCCAATCTTCTGACTCCAATGTGTGGACACTGGAGAAAAGATTACAAAATAGATAAGATTTTGTACAAGTTCTATAGGATTGTAAAATTCAGAAATAATTTGGTCTTGGTGAAACCCTGGGGAGTTTTCTTTGAGTAATTTGCATACATTTTAATGCAAAGACTTAGTGACATCTTTCATGGCAGAAAGTTCAAGAGGCTTTTCTGGTTTACTCTGGGCCCCCTCAGCTGTGTTCCAGATAGCTGAGGTCATCTGATACAAGACCTCCAGATAAATGAGGAGGCACTGTACCACATCACTAGATCCTAGAAAGAACAGAAAATTCCTGAACACAACTGCTGACCTAGAAATCTCGTCTTTAAATTGAAGGAAAAAAGAGTATTATTTGTAGGTAACACAAAAGTCTGTGGTATCTTACCATTTCACTGTGCTTTGAGCAAGCTTTCAGAACCATCTGATAGGAAGGGATTCTATTAGTTACGTGCATTACACGCTGGAAAAACAAACAAGTGCCACTTTACATAGTTCAACCAATGCATGATCTGACACCTCTATAAAGCAGGGAGAAAGACAATCTTATTGCATCCTGCTATCCGTGACTGAGTAGAACTAACTATACCTAACTTTCCCTAAGCCCTGTTCATAGTGATGGAGGATGCCACTTGATTTCTATGGAAACAGTTCTGTTTAAGAGCACAATAAAGGAAAACAACAACCACAAATAAGTAATAGAAATTGTAAATCAAGGAAGACTTCCGAGGAAAAGAACAAACTGTAATAATCATCGTTATCTTTATAACTAATGCTTGTTGGAAGCTTAATACGTGTGAGCCTCTGGGCTAAAGCACCTCCTTCAGTCCACACAGAGCTGGTGAAGTCGTCAGTATCACAGAGGAGTAAACAGGCTTAGGGTGGGCAACAAGCTTGCCAGGGGGGGTCAGACACATGTCATGGAAGAAAATCCCTCCCCCCCACAAAAAGCTTCTGTTTTTACAACGAGGAGAATAAAACAAGAGTTTCATCATTTTAGACCAATGTACCTGGTGTGTATTTTTTTCTTGATTTTTAAGAAAAGGCTAAATAATCAGATGGGCAGATGAGCAGAGAAGTTCAGCAAAAGATTCCCTATATCCAGAAAATATAAATACCAGTTTTTCCAACTCCAAGGAAGTGTCTTTAGATTAGTTTCCACCAACTGACATAGGGATAAAATTTTCCTACTTTAAGATATTTATTCCTCCTTTAGTTCATTCATCACCCATTTATTGTTAGATATGCCATGCAAACTTGAAATTAACATGTCCCCTTCCTCCAAGAAGCTCACGGTCTAGTACAGAAGATGGAAATATAAACACAGAGTTACAGAAAGATGTGATAGTGCAGTGACAGTCATACAAGATGCTAATAAGTGAGCAAGACAAGGTGGCAGTTGGTTAACTATCAGGAAAAGAAAAAATGATTTGTTTCTTGCTCCAATGCTACTTTATTTAAATTTCAGGGACTCTATTTTTTGATAACTCCAATTTAACATGCCCTAGACATTAAGCACATTCACAAGACATTGAAAACAGATTAATATCACCACTGGTTAGGTGTGTTTTCTCCCTTTCACCTTTAGCAAGCACTTCTACACTGAAGCATCTCATGTTTTGATCACTGGAGGGTAGGATGCTATATAAATACACTGCGGAAGTGTACTAATTCATTAATAGTAGCCTCAATATAGCTGAAATCACAGGACTGTGACCTTAATAATGAATCACACTCAAAACACTTCAAAAAATATCAACTCCTATTTCATGCAGTATCAATACTAGAGCAATAAGATATATCAAAAAACTGTATATTTAAAATGAAACTATCTTCTACATAAAATAAACAACATCTATTGACCCTGGCTTAGAATATACCTAACTTATTTCTAGGCCCTCCCTCACCAAAAATGAAGCAAAACTCAAGGTGATTTTGTCTGCACAAAACCAAAATTGTCTGGTTGCGCTAAGACTTAAGAAGTCAGATGACTCAATGTGCATTGCAGCTCTATTTACAATAGTCAGGACATGGAAGCAACCTAAATGCCCATCGACAGACGAATGGATAAAGAAGATGTGACACGTATATACAATGGAATATTACTCAGCCATAAAAAGGAACGAAACTGAGTTATTTGTAGTGAGGTGGATGGACCTAGAATCTGTCATACAGAGTGAAGTAAGTCAGAAAGAGAAAAACAAATACCGTATGCTAACGCATATATATGGAATTTAAAAAAGCAGCACTGATGAACCTAGGGGCAGGACAGGAATAAAGACGCAGACGTAGAGAATGGACTTGAGGACACAGGGAGGGGGAAGGGTAAGCTGGGATGAAGTGAGAGAGTAACATTGACATATATACACTACCAAATGTAAAATAGCTAGCTAGTGGGAAGCAGCTGCATAGCACAGGGAGATCAGCTCAGTGCTTTGTGACAACCTAGAGGTGTGGGATAGGGAGGGTGGGAGGGAGACGCAAGGTGGAGGAGATATGGGGATATATGTATACATATAGCTGATTCACTTTGTTGTACAGTAGAAACTAACACAACATTGTAAAGAATTTATACTCCAATAAAGATGTGAAAAAAAAAAAAAAGTCAGATGACTATCATCTAAATCCTCTCTTTAAAAATAACATCTATTGCACAGCAAGAACTCTGACAATCCCTTGTTTGTGGTAAAGTAGCAGAAGAGACTAAGCCAATCTCAACACAGGTTTAAATGTCTCACAGATCTTGACATACTCCATACTAAACCATCAGGAGATGGTCAGGAGTATAATTTCTCTAAACAATGTGAACAGGAAATCAGACATTGCCTCTAAAATCTAATCAAGGTCTGTTGTAGATCCTTGGAGGAAATATACTAGAAAAGCCAAAAGCAATAATATTGGCAACAATTTCTCATGTCAACTCAAGAACTGTTTCTGAACAAAGACCCTGAACGGAAACCTAATTTTACATTAGGCAGTGACCATCTGTATATACTAGACAATAATATTTGCAGACAATAGTGATTATGCCTTCTGGGTTTTCCTGAATAATGATTAACATACCAAGGGTATGTACAGTATCTTCCCAAATGAAGAAGAAGGAATTACAAGTCTACCAAAATATCTCTAACCTACCATGCTTCCCAAAGACAAAAAAGTGGAAGGAAATTAAGCAAGCATTCAAATGTGGTAAAACGGCAAGTATCTGTCAGACGACTTATGTTCTGTTTTCAAAGTGTAAAAATATGTGTGTACAAAGTACCGAGCCCTTGATATTAACCAGAAGGAGGTGAGCTAGATGCTCGGCCAGTGATTACACTCATCTTTATAAATAGCTTTGGCCCCAAGAAACTAACGGGGGGAATGATCATTGTAGACAGCTTAACGTCTATGGTCAACTGTGGGACTTTGCAAGACAAAGCAAGCCTGTGCTCCGAGAGACTGCTGACTGTTGCTCACCCATTCTCACCTTCTTCCAGGCAGCCTGGAACACGGCTGGCTGCTGCATTTCCCAGCCTTCCCTGCAGCTAGGTTGGTCAGGTGACTAAGTCCTTGCAACGTGAGCAGGAGGGACTTGTGCCAGTTCCAACCTGGTGCCTAAAGGGCAGGCTGCCCCCCTTTCTCTCTCCCTTCCGAGAGGACAAAACGGTATGACCGGCGTGGCTCCAGAAGCTCCGTGTTGAGGGTGGCAGAAGCATCATTAGCCTAGGTCACTGAATGGCTGGGTGGAGTTAGGCTATCCATAGAACCGGAACATCTACCCTAGACTACGAAGTTAAAAGAAAAAAAACATGTAATTTCTAAATATCTAACTCACTGCAGAACTTGCAGCTTTTCTATCCTCACTAATAGATTCTCAGAGGACTGCGATTCGAGATGCAAGTGTATCGATGACAATATTATGGATAATGTTCTCAACAGACTCATCAGGAGTGACCAGTTAATCTTCAAGGTCAACCAAGTGAGTTCACTGCAGCACTAGTGCCCCAGGACACCCCTGTACAAACAGCACCGTGACCTCGGTTTGTTGTGGACTTGCAAGCACAGGGAAGGGCAGGGGTAGAAGCCACTCTCCTCAGGATTCTGTATTCCAAGGCCACTGATAACTACTGTGTAAGGGTAAGTGGGTGAACACTGGGGGAGAAAAGCATTGTCAAAATAATTGCCCCTGCCCTTCAACTTCAAAGGACATGCCTGACTATAATTGATACAAGCGAGCCTTACTAATTTCTAAGAAACATGAGCAGGGTAGACAAGCAAGCCCTCGGAGTCGAGAGTCTAAGACGATAGTATGATCACGTAGAAAGTGTTCATGCCCCATTCATTTAGTGCCTTCCAGGTATTATGCTGGAGGCCCCAGATATGGTAGCAAACAGAGTACACGTAATTCCTGTGCTCAGGAACTATTACCAGTGGAATTCCTGGAGCCAGATTGTATGACAGACACAGCACCAGGGGGAAGGTGAACAGTAACAAAAACACCCAGCAAGCCATCATCACCAGTCGTGCCAGGAGAAATACAGACCGCAGAGAGGATTTCGTTTCACAGGCAAAGTGACCATACGAAAACAAATAACTCTAAAGCTCAATCAATTTTACCATGACATACTGGCACCTAGAACAAACGGTCACTTTGAGTGAGTACTCGTTTCATAAATTAGGGGAGGAAGTTCATGAAATGTTAAAAATTCCAACCAAGCAACTGGATGTAAATTGTGATCAGACTCAGAGCTGACACACTGAACAGTTTAATTTAGGTACAGCTCTCAGCTGCACTGGGCATATGCAAGAGAAACAGATGCCTTGAATCATTTCAAAGTACATTCCTGTCAGAAATGTCCTTTGTGACACTGAAATCAATTCCCTACGCCTTTACTAACTGTTCTGCCAAAAAGAAAAAGGGGGGAGGAGGAGGAAAAAAAGGTTATTTTAATCGAATGTCTTCCTGCTAAGGCAAAATTAAACCCAAAGCTATTAAACAGTACAAATTTACGTTCAATTTTTATAATTAGTGTTGCTTTCATAGAAAGGATGGCAATAGGACAGGATGGGACACAATCCATTTTCATTGTGGAGCACTACGGAAGTTTTTGACTCGTCCTGGGGAAATGAGGGAAACCTGATAAAAGCTGTTACGTGAGAAAGGGAGACTCCAATTCTTGTCCAAACTATCCCAGAAAACTGTAGGAGAACAGATTCTGTTTTACTTGGGAATTTCAACTACTTATCCAAACTCAGAAACCGCCCCTCTACCCCCAACAGATTCTTAAATTCACATGGCCACCTCTCCTAAGAATCTGTAGAGCATCTTTAAATATACTTTATGAGGGTGCCTGCAGAGTTGGCTTAGAAGTTCAATTAAACTCATGTCTCATATGTTTAGCCAAAAAAAAAAAAAAAAAAAAAAATCAAGACGCCACCAAACCAAACAAAAATGGAAACACACACTGAATATCTAAACACTGCAGTGTGTCACATCTCTCCCGAGGGAGGAAAGAGTTCCCCAGTCCCCCTACCTCAAGCCACACCAATTAAAGACACAATTGTTTTTTCTTTTCCTATTTTAGTTATCTTGACCTACCACAAAAGCCCATACTCTAGCTAAAAACGGACTAAGTAATAATAATACACCGCAATTTTCGTTAGGCTCAGAAGGTGTTTTCTAGCACACATCTCTCTGCCTCCTTTCCACTGTTGATTTAATGCAAAGCCTGGTGCCAGCTCCTCTTGCACGCAGGCACTCTGTGAAGAGAAATGCCTGGAAAGTCACACTCCATCAGAAACCAAATAATTTTGCCAGCCATGGCCATGCCTGAGAATACCCTTCATCTTCCAAAGGAAGTTGTCATTTATTGGACTGAGATATATATATATATATATATATATATTATATATGTGTGTATACACACACACACATATATGTAACTTTTTTTAAAGCTTAACATGTGAGGCTTTTCAAGCTATTTGGCTTTTAAGGACTCACCATTTGGGACCAGCAAGGTAACGTCTATCTTAGAATATCTGATCACAATGAAGTTAGCCAGACAAATCTCTAGAGTGGCTTATCTATGAATAATGAGAAAAGGAGTAAGGAGTTCACCTAGGGGGAGTCAGATGACTCAGTAGCCAAGGGAGCATTTCAACATCAGAACAAGGCTCTGTTCATACCTAAGCTTATTGACATTTTTCATTCTCTGTGACAGCCAGTGAAGGTAAAATGAAGAGGAAGAGGTTTGGGCCACAGTGTGTGATAGTTCTGAGTGTGAGAATTCTGATCCTTTCCATCTGGCACCTCTTGCTAAAGCCAAGAGGAGATCCAGGCATCAAAAGCGGCATTAGGCAAGTGCAGGAAACACTTACCCAAACACAGGGAGCAAGAAACTCATCCTTCAAATGTATAGCGTTGCCATGTACAGTCATTGTGAACTGAAACCCAGAAAACTGTTAGGTCCCTTCCGTGAGGGTATGTAATGACTCTCATGTAATGACACAAACTCCAGTGATCTATCTTTAGGGTCTCAAAGAGAAGATGTAGCATACTAGATATCGAGAGAAGCTGTGCTTAAGTTCCTTGGAAGTGTTCGACCAACATCTTTTACGAGGAACAAAACTGACTAGATAGCAAGATAAAGCAAGAGAAAATGCAAAGTGCAATACTGACTTCCCAGTCAGCAAAAGTTAATGAGTTGCAGACCACGAGCATCTCAATGTAAAACCACGGTGTGTGCATGTTATGAAATTACTCTACAAAAGATTGCTTAAGCAAATTTACAATGAAAAACAACATCAAAACACCAAGGAAGTGGAATGAATATAAATAGGAAGCACACTTAGACACCAAGGGTGTCTTATTTTAAGAAGAAAAAAAAAAAGATCCTCACTTCAACAAGGACTTTTTCAAAACTACAAAGCAAGATCAGATAAGCATCCAGGTCATCCTTACAACAACATAAATTTTACACAAGCAAATAAGCCCAACTACAGAAAATTGATCTTCCATTGCCCCTGCAGCCATGCAGACAGCATGCAAAAATCCATCCGTGGGCACTCTTCAAAGGGTCGGACTGAATCCACAACACCTGGAGATGAACAAGAAGAACTTAAATGGGGCCAGTGGGTCCCTAAGGAGCAGTTTTTAACTGGCCCATAAGCTAATAAGAGCGGTTATAAACTGTGAACAACCAGTGCCCTACCAGGAGAAACATTTATCACACTAACATGCCTGAAAAAGTGGAGAGGGCTCATCTGTACACTCTCTGCAGCTTCCATTAGAATGTTAATTGTTCAAACTGAAGAAAAGGAGACAGAAGGAATGGCTTTTACCATCGTGTGTTAAGTTTATTTTTGTTCTTCTGACCAGTTCCCAAGGGGCAGGAGGCTAATGATGGTTCTTCATCATCAACCGCAAAGGATATTTACATCCATCCTGTAACCATGACAGCTGTGTCACTAATTCCCTAACTGCCTCCACCACATGAACCAATCATCTGGCATGAAGCTGAAAGATGGAGTGCCCTGCAATCATTATTCACCAAGCACTTTCATTAACAAACTGCCCTTAATTACAGCAGTAATTGCGAAATTATTTCATAGCAGCAATTATTTTTCTCAGCCAATCCAGGCTATTTAAGTAGGACATTGCCTACGAAAATGGCAAAAGGCCAAGTAATCTATGACCAAAGATATGTTTTAGTTGTACTACAAACTTAGTTTTCCAAATATTGCATCAGAGGGCTTTGAAATTATATTATACACCCTGTTAGGCACTCCACACACGCAGACACACACACACCCCAATAAAGCTAACCTTCTCTACTTCTTTATTTCAATTTGAAAGCAAAATGCATCCATAACATTCACATTAAGCACCTAAACTAATGCTATTGTCTAGCAAAGTAAAAATAATGAGTTTCTAGATCAAAACCTATACTTTGAGAATTGCTGAACACGCTAACCCATCCATTAGAGAGACATCAACTCCCCTCCCCCCAAACCCATTCCTTTCACTCAAGAGCCCTTTGTTCTTTTATACTTATACACTTAGATACCCAGCTATGATAAGGAGTGTTGGTATACCTATGTATCTGCTGGCCTCATACACGAAATCACAAAGTAGTTTCCAGAAATCACATCTAGATATTCAAAATTACAGACTGAAACACATTTATGCTTTGTTTCCTCGTGTTTCAATTTGAGAATTGTTCAACATTTATCCTGAAGATGAAATTAGAGTCACAATGTCCTATTTGGAGAATAGTGAGTTTTCAATGGAGTTAGAGAACAAGAAAGGTGTGATCTGGAGAAACTAGCAGAGTATGGTTGAATCAAGATAAAGCTAATACCACAGTCAGATTATATGAAGACTTGAATACTATCCTAAGGAGTTTGGATGTTACCTGGTAGACAGCGAAGACCTGTGCAAAGCAAGGGATGAAGACAGCTTGAAATCAGGTAGTGGTAATGGACATGGAGGGAGAGGGTGGAGAAATCCATGAACAATTTTGCAGGCAGAATTATACTTGGTAACTGTTGAGTACAGATGGGAATAGAGAGCTATTCAGAGACTGCTCTATGGTTTCTAGCTTGTAAGAATAGACAGATGATGAGCTAGGGAATGCAATAAGGACCTGTAATACATTTGAACACTTCAAGTTTTCAATATCTATAGGATATTAACCTAGCGATACTAAGGAAATAGCTAGAAAGAATAATAATTAACATTTATGGCTTATTAATTATACGTCAGGCACTGTGCTAAATGCATTAGATGTATTAACTCACTTGATACTCAAAACAGTAGGATCTATGAAGTAGATTCTATTTTTACAACCATTTTTAAGGACAAGAAAGCTGAGGCTCAATGACCCAAGGTCACTAGGGCAGAGGAGGCTAGTTGCTTAGCAAATATCCACTCTTCCCTTAGTCCTTGGTTAACAGAACCCTTCTTTTTTAGCTGGCCATGGTAAAGATAACATTTCCTACCTCCCTCACATCTAGGGCATGCTCTCTAAGTAGAAGGGCTGGGTGGGTTGGAAAAGAAACTGGTTCTGCCTGGAGGACTCTTCATTGTCTTTCCTGCTGCCTAAGAGGCAGCTGCTCTACCTAAGCCCCCAGCAGTCATCCTGGATTAGAAGGCACCAACTGGGGACTGTGAAGCAGAAAGAAGGAGGCTGAATTCCTGAAGCTCGGGTGAAGGCTCTGAATTGCGCACCTCCAGACTTCTTTCAGGTGACAGAATCAACTAGTGTTTAAACCATCATTTTGGGGGGTCTCTTTTAGAGCCAAAAGGAATTCCTAAATGATACAGTCACACAGCGAGTAAGTAGCACAGGCAGGATTTAAAATTCAAGTCTTTCCGATTCCAAATCCTATGCTCGTAACAAAAGGGCTAGACTACTCAGGAGAGACTGAGGCTATAGGTGCAGATTGTCAATTACTGGTGTATGCACATCTTGACAGATCTCATTACTTCCTCTAATACAAAAATAATGCAAACTATTCAGCATCATCATAAAAGGGAAGTATTATCATTAGATAAACAATCTGGGTGATAGAGAATTAACACATTACTGATTTTAGAGAACTAAAATAAATAATTCTAACATTCCTAAAATTATCAGGCATAATTTTATCTCCCTGTTGAGGTCTCATTTTGGAGTCCTGTAGAATATTTTTATTAAACAGAGCTACAAAAGAATTGGCAAGTTACTTATATACTGAGTAAATGGGAAATAATCTAGTTCCTTCTTTCCTAAATTTTAATTGGATAAAAATCCAGTTCTGTAAAGAAATGAAATACTAATGATTTTGCAATGAAGTATGTTTCCATATAAAAATAACTTACAATTTCTCCTGTCAAAAGCATTAATAATTTATAGGCTAAAATCAGTTATTATGATTGGATTTGGATTTCCTATGCAGTTAGGTGTTTATAGATATCTTCCCTGTATTACACACTGGTGAGTTTTAACTAAAGGTTAATAACCTTTTATTCCTACAAGAAGAATTGCAAAATTAGTATTTATACCTTCACTTTTAGATCGTCAATGCCTGGGTTGGTGGGAATTCAGAAAAGAAATGCTTCATTTAATTAATTAGAAAAGGTCTTCTAGAAGAATATCTGGAAGGATGATGTAGTTTCAGGTTTTGCAGTGACAACACCCTTAAAAAGCAAAGGAAATCCTTTCTTTATAAAAGTTTTTTAAAAATTCAATATAAAACGTGGGTTTTCCCAAAGAGAAATTATATCCTCTTTGTTAAAATATTATTTTTGAAGTTCATGATTTAACTAGAATTCCAGTCTCTGTAGCAGAGAGACAAGACAAATGGTTTCTTCTGTCTAAAGCAATGATAGCTATATTTTTAAATATCCACATAGTTCATACTTTTAACAACATTATAGCCAGGAAGTGAATGTATTTCATTTTGATGATTTCATATATTGCATTAATGAGAAAAATCGAGGTATATTATCTGAGGATCTAAAATATTGTGTAATTACAAGTTTTATGCCAGCTTTCAAGTAATTCCGTTTTTCAAAGACAGTAAAGGGAGAAGAATCTGAGCTAGACAGATATTCTCTCTCTTAACAATAAGAGAAAGTAATTCAACTTAACAGTTCGGTTCTCTCCCTGAAGAGCTGCGTGATCAGTGAGAAGCACTGGATTAATTCCATATTTTCTCTGCTTATGTATGTTTTTGAACATCCTCTGGAGTAAATATGCTAGCGGTAAGCACATACTACTCGGGAAAAATGCGTGTTGTAGGACACTCTCTAGGCTCTCCTAGTGACTAAAAGCAAACATAATAAAACAACCTGCCATAAATTCAGTGCTTCCTCATTTACCTATTCTTGTCTGAGCACTTTAAAACATGCAAATCATATTCCAGTGCATTCTTAATGTTTGACCCAGATTACACCAAAGAATACCAGGGTAATAAAAATCTTCCTATGCTTTACTCACAAATGTTGGACAATAAAGATAGGCAGAAACTACTACAACCATATAATGTCATGGATTCCTCTTCCTAACACCCTAGTTCCAAGAGCTGCTACCTACCAGAACTTCCTACGGTAGCCAGGTCCTGCTGTAAATTGTCCTCTAAGATTTTCTGACTACATTAGTACCACTTGTTTGTCTTCCTAGTCATTTTGCAACAGTGGTGCGACACTCTAGGCAAAGCATGCCATAGGGTTAGAGCCCTGCTTGAGGGAACCAGAGGAATGCAATCATCACCCACAAATGCACCATCTGTTCTGTCTTACTGCTTAATTAAACTAAAACTGGTAGGTTCTTAACTCTCACAGCTCATAAAAATAAAGGTCACAACAGAGTATGAGCATCATGCATCACCCACATAACATACAGTTGCTAAAGTATATTTTGTCAACCTATAACTCAAAAGAAAAAAGAAACACACCATCTAGCTGACGTCAAGGCATTGCGTGATTCTATCAGTCATGATCACAGATCAATGACGGGACAGCTGAACCGTCAGCCTGAGTGAACAGAAGGTTCAATTCTTGGCCGTTGTCTTTACCTCTCTCCTAGAGCACTTGCCAAAAAAAATTCTTCCTCACATTATAAGACCACTCATAAATTTGTTTGTTGTATCATTCATTCGTTCATTCTTCAACCATTTATCAAAGGCTTATTTATGCACGGCATTCAGTTTGGTACTTTAGAAGATACAAAGATGAATCAGATGCAGACTCTAAGCATGCACAGCTGCTAATGATATATATATACGGGTGTATGTGTGTGTATATATAATAGCTTTATTGCAATACAATTCATACAGCATACAATTTACTCAGTGCACAATTCAGTGGTTTTTAGTATATTCATTCATAGTATATTTTAGTATATTCACAGTGGTTTTTAGTATAATTTAGTATAGTATATTCACACAGAGTTGTGCAACTATCATCCCTTATCCAATTTCAGAACATCATCTTCATTCCAAAGATAATTTTATACCCACAAGAAGCCACTCCTGTTATCTTCTTCCAGTCCCTAGCAGACCACTGACCTACTTTCTGTCTCTATAGATCTACCTATTCTGGACATTTCATATAAATGGAATCACATAATATGTGGCCTTTGGGCTTTTTTCACTTAGCATAATGTTTTCAAGGTTCAACCATGTTACAGCATGTGTCAGAACCTCATTCTTTTCTGTTGCTCAATAATATTCCTATGTGTGTCTGTGTTTGTGTGTGCGTGTGTGTCTGTGTGTATACATTCTGTTTATTCATTCATCAGCTGTTGGACACTTGGGTTCTTTCCATTTTTTGGTTATTATGAATAATGCTGCTATAAACATTCCTGTACATGTTTTTGTGTGGACATATGTTTTAATTCTCTAGGGTATGCAGTTAGGAGTGCAATTGGTGGGTCATATGGTAACTCTATGTTTAACTTTTTGAGGGACTGCCAAGCTGTTTTCCAAATTAGCTGCACTATTTTACATTACCACTGGCAATGTATGAAGATTCCAATTTCCCACATCCTTGTCAACACTTATTATTGTCTGTCTTTTTTTAGTTTAGTCATCCTTGTGGATGTGAAGTGGTATCTCATTTTGGTTTTGATTTGCATTTCTCTAGTGACTAATAATGTTGAGCTTATGTGCTTATTGGCCAATTATATATCTTCTTTGGAGAGATGTGCTATATATTTTGAGCAACTTTTAATCAACCACTCAGTAGAAATATATGAAGCATTATATTTGTGATCTCCCAGCACCAATGTGTGACATTTTCCATCAAAACTCTAATATATCTTCTCACCCTAAAGTTCCTTTTGATGTTTAAATGCACACACTAATATGTATGTCCAAATACAAAGAAGTCTTGAAATTCTATAGCATAATTTAAAGGGTGGTGGGTAAGAATAGGTGGGTGAAATTTCACTCGACTAGTTCGTTCTTTCTAGCCAATACCCTATTTTCCAAGTCTACTAGAAGTCAACTAATAAGAATTTCTGAAGAAGATATGTAACTTGGAAGTAGATGAATTATAGGAAATTCAAGAGGAGGAAATGATGGTGAGAAGAATGAAGGACAAATTCAGCTTCACAACAAGCAAATTCAAGAAATGTTAGAGAGATAATGCAACCTCAGGAGAGCTTGACTGATTTAGACAGTAGTAGAGAGATTTTGTAGATAACTAAGAGTTATTTCCTAGGAAAGTGGATGAATCATGGTGTCACTAGCTCAGAAGAAGAGCAAGGATGGGGATGGGAAGGAGGGGAGCAAAACAAAATGCAGACCCACTGAAGGAGGACTAGTGGATTTTGTTGCTCTTTTAAGGGAAGAGATTTGAAAAAGGAAAAAATAATGGGATTAATCCAATCTGGGCCACAATGGATTTGGTCTGGGATATGTGAGTTGTTGTTCCAGGGCAGGAGACGGGAAGACCATGCAAAGAACCCAAGCAGGATGGCACTCAGGAGAGGGTGTGGGTTAGAGATGCTTGTGGGAAACAAAAGAGCTGCAGTGTGTTCACACAACAGAGAAAAAAGCCTGACATTATTCTTAACTCCTTTCAAGCCAAATCATCCTAGTTGGAAACAATGGGGAACTTAATTCAGTGATATAGTTATGAGATACGATGAATGAAACTAATTGATCCTCCTTACTGCGCCCGTAAAAGTAATCACGTGTCTCCCTTTAGACTTCTCTGAACTGAATCACGCACCTTCAACTTTCTTCGCTGTGCAGGTTTTTAAAACTTCGTAACATTTCTCTCCAGATAAGACAAATAAAAACAAAACAAATAAACGACAGCAACAATAAGCATGATGATTTGGATGCCACGTTCTCTACAAGAAACAAAAGAAGGCAAAACTGTAAAGGAGTCAGCAGTACCTTTACCAGCGATATATTCCAGGCCCCCAATCGATAACTCTGTTCTCTCTTGTTGGTATGCCCGTGGAAAAGGTGCACGACAGCAGAAACAGACAGAGACCTTAAAAAGCAATTAAGGGTGAGGAATCTCCTGCCAAACCGCTAGTACAGATGTAACCTTTTTTTTTCACAGAGCTTAGCTTCATTCCATGGACAAGAAACAGCTTGATAAATACTACATGATGAAAAAGTGATCACATTTATAAAAACTAAAGATGAGGAATGACCAATGGGAGAACCCCAGGTGCTACGGAGAGTGGCTGCACGGATTTCTGTACTTCCTGCTCCCGGTAGGTGGCGCCAAACTCCTTGAAGAGGAAACAGAAAGCCAAGTTAAAGGGCTCGTGTGTGTCTAGATTGAAGGGCTCAAGAATTTGCTTGTGAGTTGGCAATTTTTCTTTCAAGGCAGCTTTTCTTCACTGGTATTGGCAAGCTTTACATTTCAGAAGTGATTCACCTACGTCAGGTTATTTATGCGCTTCTTTTTTCCCCTCTAAGTGCCCAGCTTCATGTTAACAGTATGACCACCTTCATTGCACAACTCAACTGTATCCATCACATAAATGGAAGGTTCATGACAGCACCTATTAAAAGCATTTTCAAAGGGAAAATAGCATTTTAAAGCCATTAGGATCCCGGAAGTTAAAACCTCTAGGAAGAAATGTTACAAAACTGCTATTTACAACCATCAACCAAAATGAAACCCTGTTTCTGGTCCCCACAATAGCCACAGGGAAGCAACAATAAGTGGGATTACCTTCTCAGGGGGCTCTGACACCCACATATGCTCCCAATCTTTCAGGCCTTGGGGTGGAAGAGTGTCAGAAACATGCCTCAGACATGCATCTCCTGGTAGCCCTGCTCTGAAGGCAGCCATGGGTCAGATCTCAGTGCATCCTCAACAAGCGTCCTCGCCCCCAAAGAAGCAGTGGTGAGGAGCTGAGGTAGGGCTGGGATGGAAGGGCTGGTCAAGCTGGGATAAAAGGAGGATGAAGAGAAGGGTGTGTCTCTGCGGGCAAACGCAGGCAGGCGAGAGTTAGCTATCTTGTCCCAGGTTTTCACTATCCTCCTCTAGATCCAACGTTTATAACAAACAAACATTCCCTGCCAACCTCCTAAAATTTTTAAACAACAGCAGCCAAGACTGACTTCCATTCGGCACAATTACATAAGACCAAGCAGTGCACTGCTCTCATTTTTGGAGCTTTGTTTTAAGCTCCCTCATTAATCTTTCAGTCTTTTCCCATCTCTGCCTGACTATAACCGCCCTGAATTTATCCAAGCCTGCAGCATGCCAGGCTCACTGGTGTCTAAATCACCAGGAGCTGAATACACATGCTACTCGTGGGAGTCTACACTTCCATCAGAAAGAACCAATCACAGCTCAGGAGACGTAAACCTCTTTTTAATTGTATTCTATGATACTAACAGGCATTCATTACACACGGACCTTAAAACAAGATTTGCTCTTGGCTGCTCATAATTGTATTTCTACAGCAGTTTAAACCGTTGGCACCTGCAACTGCTAGCAGGCCTAAGCTAAGAATTTCTATTATCCCAGTTTCAAGGGTTACATTTAAAATAAAACTCAGAGGGGCAAAACACTACATACACACATATTTACACAAATTAAATACTATGCAAAAAGTCAATACCTTCTGCACACAAAACTACATTAAACTCAATTAGCCCTAAGCAAAAACTATAGGAAGCAGGTTTTTCTGTGAACCAACGGAGTAGCTGCTCTGTATAATAAAGAATATAAAAGCAGCGAGATTACAGGGTTCTGCAGAATTGTCAATAAATGCTTTTCAAAAATCATTACCAAGACTGATTTCTAAATTAATTAACGTAAATGAAATTAACATAAAACAGTCCAAGCCAAGGAATTTATACACAAGTAACCTCTGACTTCTGGGTTCTAATAAAGAAGGGCTCTTTAAGCATGTATCTGTTGTCCAAGGTTTTTCCAGGCTATTCCCAACTATAAGGCACAAAACAGTCACCAAACTAAAGTACAGTGTCTTTCTGGTTATGGTTTCCTACTTGATTATGACCAAAATTAAATTATACAAATATTTCACTAAATATCTTCTCAAACCTTATAAATATTAATATGACCTCAATCTCCTATGTGCCCAGCATTTAAAAATCCATTTAAAAATCTTGGAAACTAATTTAAGATTTCCATCTAGAATACAAATTAGCACGTCCTCTTCCTTGCTCTGCTTTGCTCCGCACCCATATCTGCACGTTTAGTACTGAATGTCAATCGGTAGCACTTAAAGATGATGAATATTAAAAGCATGCTTCTGCCTGCTAACATATTAGAGCCTGGCAACCACTGAATTTGTCATAAGCTACATTTTCGGTAAACAAACTACTGCCTTTAAAGCACCAAAGCATTCCGTACATTCCCAAATTGTGAAAAAGGTACACAGAGGGTGAAATTTTACTGTTAAATACATCAGCTGAGAGGACTGCACGAAATTTAAATCTTTTTAAAAACTTACCGCCTCACAGTAACACTTGGCTGTACTTTCTAAAATATTTCCCTGAGGACTACATTTGAACAATGCCAGCTGCTATGAACTGAACAGTCATTATGTGCCAGGCACTGAGCATTTTACATATATACATACATGCATGCTTTTGAAATATACATGCTATCTTATCTACATGCCATCTTCACATACATGCTACCTTATTTGCATACATGCATGCTACCTTTACATACACAACACGATATGAAACTTCCTACTCTATAAGGTAAGCTATTGTTTTCCTTGGGGAGGTTAGATGACTTACTTGAGGTCATGAGCAAAGGAAAGGTAGAACCAGAATTCCAACCCAGGTTTATCTCTCCAATCCCCTATACATTACTATGCAGCCAATTTTCTGTCATATAAAACCTCCTGGGGACTTCCCTGGTGGCGCAGTGGTTAAGAATCCGCCTGCCAATGCAGGGGACACGGGTTCGGGCCCTGGTCCGGGAAGATCCCACGTGCTGTGGAGCAGCTAAGCCCATGCGCCACAACTACTGAGCCTGTGCTCTAGAGCCTGCGAGCCACAACTACTGAGCCTGCGTGCCACAACTATTGAAGCCCACACGCCTAGAGCCCGTGCTCCGCAACAAGAGAAGCCACCACAATGAGAAGCCCGTGCACCACAAGGAAGAGCAGCCCCCACTCGCCACAACTAGAGAAAGCCCGCACCCAGCAACGAAGACCCAACATGGCCCAAAATAAATAAATAAATAAATTTATTAAAAAAAAAAAAAAACCACCTCCTGAAGGGCTGACATTTGCTGGATGACTGCTTACTCTGTTGGGTCCAGAGCTTAATACCTATTTATTTTACATTTGCATTAAGAAAACCTTCTCGTATACAAATGTCATTTCTGCAAGGATTCATTCATCCAGAAGACTGAACAAAAGTGCACCTTTGATGGGACTATAGAAAAGATTATTATTACTATTATTTTTTACTTAATTAAAAATGGCTTATTGGGATCACCTCTTTAGTACATGGAAGAGCAGCTGGTTTACTCTGTCAAATCTCTGTACAATACACCTGTTCTTACCCAACTCTGTGCCATATGATCCAGCAATCCCACTCCTGGGCATATACCCAGATAAAACTATTATTCAAAAAGATACATGCATCCCTCTGTTCACAGCAGCACTATTTATAATAGCCAAGACATG
Source organism: Eschrichtius robustus (assembly GCF_028021215.1). Classification (NCBI taxonomy): domain Eukaryota; kingdom Metazoa; phylum Chordata; class Mammalia; order Artiodactyla; family Eschrichtiidae; genus Eschrichtius; species Eschrichtius robustus. The sequence goes on along the minus strand of NC_090834.1, from coordinate 17,251,484 downwards.
GAAACAACCTAAATGTCCATCAACAGATGAATGGATAAACAAGATGTGGTACATATATACAATGGAATATTACTCAGCCATCAAAAAGAATGAAATAATGCCATTTGCAGCAACATGCATGGACCTAGAGATTATCATACTAAGTGAAGTCAGTCAGACAGAGAGACAAATATCATATGATATTGCTTATATGTTGAATCAAAATTTGACACAAATGAACTTATCTACGAAACAGACTCACAAAGAGAACACACTTGTGGTTGCCAATGGGGAGGGCAGGTGGGGGAGAGTTGGATTGGGAGTTTGGGATTAGCAGATGCAAACTATTACAGAGAAGATGGATAAACAACAAGGTCCTACTGTATAGCACAGGGAACTAGATTCAATATCCTGTGATAAACCACAAGGGGAAAGGACATGAAAAAGAATGTATATATATATGTATAACTGAATCACTTGTACAGCAGAAATTAACACAACACTGTAAATCAACTATACTTCAATAAAATTTAAAAAAAAACAACTCTGTCAAATCTCTGCAAAATATACCTGTTCAATGTATCAACAATATACCCAACTGCCTAGCCTGGAAGGTGGAAGTGATTGGGATTGGGCTCTGTAGCTGGAGTTGAAAATACAGTGCTACTTCCTACCGGTATTGCGACCAAGCCTCAACAGCCGCATTTGACAATGAAGTCGATAGTACCTAGCTCATAGATTACTGAGGAGGTTAAATGAAATGATGCATACAGGGTAGACATAGTGAGTACTCAATAAATGTTAGCTGTTGGCTTTCTTTGGGGTGTCAGATTTTATCAAAACATCTTTACTACTTCCCTTGGACGCTATATGGTTCTTTAATTTGTCTATTAAGAACTGTCTTACACTCAATAAGTATTTTTTCTACTCAATTTTATGCTATCAGCTTTACAGCTCTCCAAATCATTCTAAATTATTCTTCTGTTTCCCTGGGCTTAGAGAGATTCAAATTCTTTTTCTAAATTATAGACTAAGATCTTCTTTTTGAACCTGATTTTTCTAGCTGCTTAATCACTTCTGTTGACCTCTGATTTTCTACCAGATTGGCCAAATCTTTCTGATATGACGACATCCAGAACAATCTGAATTAACCTTTTGAGAGCCTAAAAATCAGGACTTATTTGAATTTTGATTTCCGCCTCCCCCAGCACTTAGAAACATGTTCCTTACTGCATGCTAATCTCCACCTTTCCTCCATGTCTTACCTCAGGACAGACGTTTCATCACATTTCAGAGTAAAAACTTTTTTCTCTCATAATGAGGGAGAAACAGTGCCGTTACTTACAAAGTTGTTGTTTGTAGATGAAATTACATTTTCCAAATATATAGTGTTAGTTAGTTAATTTATATATGTCTTCATTCATTTCTTCAACAAATATTTCTTTGTGCCTACTATGTGCCATAGTGGGTGGATAATACGCTTGTGCAATGAAAAGATGAAAGCTTAGGCGCTAAATTCTGTTGTCTGCCTAGATCACACAGGTTGTTTGAAAAGAGCAGTTAAAACTTTTAAGAGTCAAATTAATTATACATATATTGTTTAGAAGTATATACGTATATTATATTTATATTTCCAAATTCAATCGCTCTTTGAAATGAGATATAAAAGTGAGTCTGCAAATGAAAAAAGGAAAGGAATATGAAACTATTCTGTTTTTCTATAGCTAGATGGGATTATGGAGTTTGATTCTGTTTTCTGTATTGAGTTTTATAGGCATCCTGTTTCTTCACTTAGTTATAAAACCTTTTAATAAATCTTAAAACACTATGTATCTACTCTCAACGTAACCCGAAAAGATCACATTAGTCTTCTTTTAACGAAAGACTCATAATTTAGCACTTTTATTTCCCTTACACTACCTACCAGTTTTCCAGTTAAGAAAGTCATCAGAATATTGTTCAGTGTTGATTTGGAATTAGAAACTCCACCTGGAATGTGGTATCAGTACCTAAGGTTGAGTCTCTTTTATATCTGAAAAATGTCCCTCCAATAATTATCACAGTTGATGCATTAGTTTTGCACTGCCTTCCTCAATACGCTCTCTCATTTCTAGGTGGCGCTGTATCTTTCTAGGCTTCTCCGCTGCATTCTCGGCATTTTCGTGAACTTTATTCTCTATCACTGGCTGAGTTTTCTAAGTCTCCTTCTAATATTTACAACGAAGATTTACTTTACCTATTATAGTTTTCATTTCATTATACCTTCCTAAAATTCTCATTTACGTAATGCAACCTCTTTATGTATCTCACTGAATTTACAAAGTAGAGCTTTTCGGACAGTTTCTTGTTTCATAAAGCAGATCTGTTTCAGAGAGATTTTACTGCAGGTTCCTACAACTCCTTTGCTTTAGAGCTGTTGTTTTTTGCTTTAATTATTCATCTATAATATTTGCCTTGCTTCCTTTTTTACATCCTTGAGCTTGGTTTGTTGACCTGGGTCTTCAATGCTTACCCTACATGAGGACCGCTTTAAAGCCCTTACCAATAACTGAGTTTCATTAATGAATTTGACAGTCTCTTCAATGATCACCACAACTAGGAACTGAGCAAGGCGCTGGGGATTCAATAAGAAGGAATCCACCACCCCTCCAACTTCCCTTCCCAGCCCTTATGGAGCTTACCAACCCAGGAGACAAACAAAACATACACTGTGATGAAGGGGTGGGGCAACAAAGGATGACTGGTGGTAGGTGTGGCAGGTGCAAATGCTGGAGTACCAAGGGTCACAGACCAAGCCAGAAGCTGGGGGCGGGGAGGGGAGCGGGGGAGGTAGAGTCTATTTGGAATGAGATCAGTCTCCACTCCCTTCCCTGAACCCTACAAAAAAGCTAAGCCAGAGAAGGAGCAGGTAGCACAATTTACCAAATCAGCTAAAGCAATGAGCAGCGCTGGAGATGAACAAAAGGGAAAACAGGTCAGTACAAGGAGAGAGAGAGCAGGATTCCAGAACCAGAGGCAGTAAAGGGCTGGTGGGGGGGATGCAGGGGCAGAGGGGGTCAGGTCAGAATGGGGGTAGCTGAAGAAGGGGCACCTCTTCATCTGGTTTCAACCGCAAGGAAGAATAAAAATTCCTTCCAGAAACTAGAATGGGCTCAATGCCTGATACTCATCGCGGTGACTTCTGGGGATTTGTTCCCTCTTCAGACAATTTCATGGGTCTTTTAAAGGAAATAAGGAAGACATTGTTCACAGCACTTCCACTCAGTTTGCTACATTCTTGGAAGTCAGTGGTTCAATCTCAAAGGAAACTTCTTGCTAACAGTACATTCAGTTATTGATGCACTAAAAACAATGAGTGTTGCGGGACAGACTTCCTAGCCTATCCAGCTAAACAAAAGAGACCCCCGAGACACACATTTCCATCCCGAAAGCCCTGCAGGCGTATCTGTGAAACTTGCCATCATAAGACTCCTTTAATTTTAAGTTAAATTAAGGGCCCCAAAAGTAAGCACATTGTTCAGGTTATCCCAACTAATGTCCTAAACTTACAATTTCAATGATTCTCCATCCAGCTGATGACTCCTACTATAATAAAGATTTCATGAACCATGGAACCAACTGACAAAAACAAAATAAATAAATATTGTTCACAGTTTAGAAGTAAGAAAAAGCACCTGCACAGTCCCATTCCTAATTGGAAAAGGGTAAATATCTGGGGGAGATATTTTAATCAAATCTATACCTGTAAATGAAAAACATGGGGGTACAAAGGCTGATTTTCTAACAAAAACATACAAAGTTAAGATCCCAAATTTCTGAGCTATCAGTTGACACATACAAAATATTTAAACACACACACACACAATGATCAAACAAAACTAAAATGAAATACGGATCTATTTTTCTTCAACACAGTTCTATCATTCCCTTCTCCCTTTGTGTGTGTGTGTGTGTGTGTGTGTGTGTGGGCATGTGTGTGTGCATGTGTGTGTTGCAGGAAGGGGGGGTGTTGATAGATTTCTTTATTCACCATACATTTATCGATCCAGTTGCCCCAGTTTTTGTGAGGTTTTCTAACAATGCCCCACTGCCAGAAAGTTGGAGGGGGAAAAACAAACAAAGTAAACAGATGACAGGGAAGGAACTTGGACTGGAAATTATCAAAGCACACTGTGTGAGGAAATCTACAGGCCAGCACAATCATTACTCAACCATCTGATTATTTCTGAGCTGGGCACAGAAGGAGGATATCTGAAGGGAGTAACCAGCCTGCTCTTGCCCCCTCCTCCCCTCCCCCACTGAAAAACAAGGACAGAAGAAAGGATGCGAACAAGGGAAGGGAAGGAGGAGGAGAGAAAACAGCAAGCTCAGAAGCAAAAGAGGGATGGGCAGATAGAAGTGAGAAGGCTATTTCAAAGAGGAGCCTAATGGAGTTTGAAATATTGAAAGTGGAGCAGGTCTATTAGGTGTGGCGTGTGTGTGCACAGCTGAAGTGGACTGAAGATGAAGGTCACTTCAGTTGAAGGAGAAGAACTATGAGATCTGGGTAGTAGCAGAGTCTTCAAAAGGAATGCTACACATACTTAGTGAGGATCCTGACTTAAAAATCACTGGGGAAACTGAGACAGTCTCGAAGTAGTTGTGGCTCCAGAATTGTTATTGGGGAGGTGAGGTGGGGTAGGGGGAGTGGGGAGGTATTTAAAGTTGGATGGGTATGATATTTACATATACTTGATACAGTGTCAATTTCCATATCTAAGAATGGGTAAGATTAAAGAGATCATAAAGGAGTCCCCTCAACCATCTTTGGCTTGATGCCTCCACTGACTTGAAGGTAGATTACAGGGATATCTGATTTATGGAATGATGGAGTAATCTGATAGTAAATAAAGAGTCAAGAAATATCTCTAATTCCTACTACTCTACTCTGGAATAGAGGGAAAAAATGAAGTGACGTTCCTCTTGGATTTCCCTGGGGCTTCCCTGAAATATCACTGGCTGATATTTTCTCACAGTTCCATCCCTGGCACTCTTCTCTGTTTTGCCTACACACTCTAAGCAATGTCAAGCTCATCTCACCGGTTCCAGCCCAGCACTCTAAATTGATCGCTCATCTTTCTTGCTGGCGGTCTCATCAGTTCTTCAAATCACCATGGTTAAAATTAAGTTTATAATATTCCTGCCCCCCACCCACCCTGCTTCTATTCACTTCATCAACTGAGAAAGTCATCTTCAAAAACGTTTGCCCCCCATTCCCCTCTCCCTCCCTCCAAAACCAACTGGTAAACAGTTCCCAAGGATTTCAATGATTTTGCAAATCCATCATCTATTTTCAAATCTGACTACTACACACTTAGGGTCAACCATCTTTTCTCACCTGATCTCACCTGATCTTCCAAATGGCCTCCTAACTAGCTTCTCACTCTTCAGAAACATCCTCTACACTATCACCAGGGCATTCTCTCTAAACAATGATCTGATCAGATCACTTGCACGCTTAAAACTTTCAATGGCTCCTTGTGCCTATAGGATGAAACTCAAAACTCCCTGAGCTCCCAGTCACGTTCTTCTTTAAGGAGAAAGAGAGAGAGAAAGAGAGAGCAAATTCCTGCCACATCTCCCTCAGAACTGTTGGGAGAATCAAATAAAAACGTTGGGAGGATCAAATAAAAATGTATGTAGATGCACTTTCAAAGCTATAAAGGATTATCCAGTGGTTCTTAGCCTTTATGGGGTCACAGCCCCTTGGACGAGTCTGATATAAGCTCTGGAGTTTTCTCAAAAACACACACGTCAGCATCTACCTGCAGGTACACCTCAGCATCCAGTTTCAGGGCATCTGTGGATGCTCAAAGACCATCCAGATTAAGACCTTACTTAGGTATTTATTATTTTCACGTTGGTACACAGAATTAGAGCCAGCAGCATCTAGATGGCATTTCCAGCCTCGTAAACAAGCAAGTGGCTCTCCTGTGGGCAGTCTGATTATTCATGCAGATGTCTAAAATATTCATCAGCAGGGTCAATGGGTGCACAGTGAATATAGGCAGAAAATTAGTACAGTAGTTAGAGGGTAGGGCTCACAGTCATTTCATTGGAGTGCAGCTGTCCCTACACACACAACTGTTTGAAAAGAACAGGTTATTTTGAAAACAATCAGCTGAATTGAGTCAAAAAAACTAGCCAGTGGGCCTTCATCTAACTGAATGAAAATGAAGTAAGGTTCCTTCCTTTTCACACAGCCCATCGATGCAAAAATAGGCACACTGAATCTACAGCATAAATGTTCATTATTCATGAAGGCTGTTTCTTGCAGCTGTATCTTTCACGATCTGGCTTTGGCTCTATTTGTCCATATGTCCTGCAACATGTTTGTACATATTTACACCGTATATTTTAGTTCTCAGAAGCTAAAAGGCAAGGAACAATGCTTAACTCTGCATGTCTGTACAGGACCCATCACCCGGGACTGCCGGGCTGTATCCAACGGCAGCAGACCCAAATTCCGTACCAAGCGTGGGCCTAAAATCCTCATCATAAAAAATTGATCCCATCCGCCTTCAGAAGAATGTGATCATCAAAGTTTGTGCTACTGACCAATGACTAAATCTTCAGTCAATCACAGACGATGATGCTATGCCATCAAAGTGAAATACCACGAAAGACATTGATCAGTATATATCACACAGTAGATACACGTTCCATAGCCTATACGTCACACAGTAGGTACACGTTCCATAGCCTATACGTCACACAGTAGGTACACGTTCCATAGCCTATACGTCACACAGTAGGTACACGTTCCATAGCCTATACGTCACACAGTAGGTACACGTTCCATAGCCTATACGTCAAACAGGTACACGTTCCATAGCCTATACGTCAAACAGTAGAAACATGTTCCATAGCATACAATACCACATATGAGGGGGCTCTATGTACTATGAAATATACATATTGAGTACAAAAACTAAATGTGTTCTTATTATAAGATTGGCCTAAAACCAATGTTAGCCTTCAAAAATAACCATTTAATGAACCGTTCTTTGTTTGCCTTCTGAAAATTAATATTTTTGGCACATATATCTCAGACATATTCCCTGGAAATATGAACTTATGTCTTTTTTCTCTTGATAAATTTCCAAGAAGCAGTCATTCGAAATCATTAAAGGGCCTTACAGCTGCTTCAAAAATGCCTGCATTTTCCTGTTTTGTCACGAGATGGCGATATCATGCATTAGTAAACCATAAAAACCCCTAAGTATTAATTTATCTCTCTAGAAGTGCGGTTCTCAAACTTGAGGATGTCAGGACCCTTTAAAACTCTTCAAAATTATTGAGGACCTCAGAGAGCTTCTGCTTATGTAGGTTATATCTATCGATTTTTACCTTATTAGTAGCTTAAATTGAAAAAAAGTTTACATATTTCTATTAATGCACTTAAAATACTAATAAATGCATTACTTAACATAAATAATATGTTTTTTGTGAAATAACTACATTGTCCAAAGCAAAAAGAGTAGTGAGAGATTTTTACAAATCTCTTTAATGTATGCCTAGCTTAAAAGAAGAGACCTGGATTCTTCTACCTGTTTCTTCATTCAATCTGCTGTGATATGTTGCTTTGATTGAGGTAAATGAAGAAAGCTCAGCCTCAGGCAGATATGTACTTGAAAAGGGAAACTCTTTTAACAGTCTTTTGAGATAATTATGAATATCCTTCTTCGATACTATACCAAAACTCAACAAGTGGTAGTTTCTTAATGCTAAGTTAGAATGTGGAATCAGAAACCGTATTAAAGAACTTTCCGACTCTACTACATTAGAATCCATTGGTCTATCTTGCATTTTGAATGGATCTTTTACCCAGGCCTGATTTTTTTTTGTAACAACATGCATTGGTCATTTGGAAAATATTAGTTCACTAAGTTATGCAGATCTTCCAAATGTTGACACATTTCATTATTTTTTTTAAAAAAACACATTCATTTATCACCACCAAGCTCATCAGAAAAGTCTTTAAGTATGTGGAAGCTGTCAAGTTCTCAGTGAGATTCAAGTTTTCTAAAATTCCTGTTTTCATTCAAAAGCTTGAATTGTATCACTAACAACAAACACTGTCCGCTGTTTCCCTCAAAAGGACAGGTTCACTTTACTTTCAAGAAAATACCCAAGTCTGCATACCCATAGTTTAATCGTTCTTTCGAGTAAAATGGCGTTTCATGAAACATTCAGCTAGCTCAGCTTGTAAGTCAGTCTCACGAGTACTCTTCCTTAAGACAATCATCATACTGGTATGAAGCAGAAGTACTTCATGTGTACCTCTCCTTTCATCACACAGACTATTAAAAAGATGTGTACTCAAGGCCAAGATATGATAAGATTAATAAGTTCTACTGCTTCATCAGGACATTCTTTTTTACTGAGAGTGTGCGGGGGTGAAGAATATAATGATTTCTAGGACAGTTTGGTGCCACTGACTTGATTCAGGTTAAGGTGCCAGCAGTTTTACCCACCACTGCTTTTGTGCCATTAGTGCAAACGTCAAGATATCGAAAAAGACAAACGACATCTTAGTATTATAAGAATATTTTTGATCTTATGGATCCCCTGAAAGGATCTCAGAGATCCCCAGGGATCCCTGGACCACACTTTGAGAACCACACTTGAGTTTATAAAAGATATAATACATATATTCAATATATATATAAAATATATATATAATGTATATTCAAATATATTATCTTATTCAATCCTAAATACTTTGTGAAATATGTAGGTTAAGTATCCTGACTATCCCCATTTTGTAGAAGGTGAGGCTCAAGATTATGAAATTATTTATGCAAGATCACAAAAGCTAGAAAATGGCACAGAGGGAATTTAACTTAGGGTCTTGTTCAGTCTGTATTCTTTTCACTTTATTACACCACACAGAAAACTAAAATGGACTTATGACAGCATTTAAAAATAAACTGAGGGCTTCCCTGGTGGAGCAGTGGTTGAGAATCCGCCTGCCAATGCAGGGGACACAGGTTCGAGCCCTGGTCCGGGAAGATCCCACGTGCCACGGAGCAACTGGGCCCGTGCGCCACAACTACTGAGCCTGTGCTCTGGAGCCTGTGAGCTGCAACTGCTGAGCCCGTGTGCCACAACTACTGAAGGCCGCGCGCCTAGAGCCCGTGCTCCACAACAAGAGAAGCCACCACAATGAGAAGCCCGCGCGCCGCAACGAAGACCCAATGCAGCCAAAATAAATAAATAAATAAAATAAATAAATTTTTTAAAAATAAATAAACTGAGTGACAAATCTGGGGGGAAATGAGAAGTAGGGATTCATAGTACAGAAAAACCTCTATTCCTAAAAGAGTTGGTAAAGGGAAACCCTTATGTTATCCTTAATACTTCCATATACCTGCTCTTTAGATGCCTATTCTTCTTAAAAATGTACAATATATTAATTGGGACCAAAACATGAATTCAGTAAAATACCAAATTTAAGTCCTTTCCTGATGTGTACATTCATAATTTAGTTCTTTTAAAAGCATTACTAGATCTCAGAGCCATAATTGGAAGCACTATCATTTCACAGTAGTAAGGCTAAAAATAAATGTACACCAGGAGTGTTGTTCCAACTTTTTCTTCAAGAAGTAGAACACTGAATAGTTAACACTTTTCGTGGCATCTCAATATGGGAAAAAAATAAATCGAAGTTATTCTCTCTGGTTGAAACATACTGTGTTGCTGTTATTAGTAGTTACCCTTAATTAAGTACTCACAATATGTTTGAATTTGTAAGAGTTTTACATATATTATCCACCTCATTTAATCTTCACAACATTTCAGAGTTGCCACCTTCTTTTTTTTTTAAAGAAATTCACGTTCTTTTATTTATTTATTTATTTATTTATTTATGACTGTGTTGAGTCTTCGTTTCTGTGCGAGGGCTTTCTCCAATTGCGGCAAGCGGGGACCACTCTTCATCGCGGTGCGCGGGCCTCTCACCACCGCGGCCTCTCGCTGCGGAGCACAGGCTCCAGATGCGCAGGCTCAGCAATTGTGGCTCACGGGCCCAGCCGCTCCGCGGCATGTGGGATCCTCCCAGACCAGGGCCCGAACCCGTGTCCCCCGCATTGGCAGGCAGACTCCCAACCACTGCGCCACCAGGGAAGCCCCAAAGTTGCCACCTTCTTATTAATGTTACTACCATTTTACAGATGAGGCAATTGAGGTTCAGGGAATTAACTGTCTCCTAATACAAGTAGTTAGTAGCTGAGCTGAATTTAAAACCAGTCTGTCTAAGCCTGACTGACTCCAAAGATGAATCGATTAGTTCCTGCCTCTTTTCGGGGGTTCCCGGGCTGGCAGCTCTGATGGGCACCTGCAACTAGATCCCTGGTTTTCCCCAGTTAGTTAGCCTCCTATTGAGATGCAGTTGGTGGAGTCAAGGCTAAATACATATATTAATCTGATGTTCTGTAGACATTGTCTCATAATCAACACAAATTTCATTCTTTCCGCATAACTGTATATCTTTCCACTTCACCAACTTGCTATTCAGTTATTCCTCAACATAAACTCTCTTTTCCAGTAAAACTAGGTGGCTCGTGATTTCTTTGATTACACCACAGTCTTCCTCTACCATTCAGCCTGTACCCCTCCATTCTGCCTATTGAAATCCTGCCTTTTATACTTCTGTGAAGTCTTCCCTAAGACAGGAGATGGGTGTTCTGTCTCCTTACCCTCTACCCCTTGGCTCTATATCTTTCTTAATGCTACTTAACTTTTCATATGCATTTGTTGTATCTTCTCAACTAAGTTGTAATTGTTTTTCTGCCCTCTTTGTATCCCCCACAACTTCTATCACAATACTATATATAAACTAGAGGCCCGCAAATGTTGTTGAATTAATATTCTACGGAGTTGTGATAAAGATTTATTAAAAATCCATTTCTTAAGGAATTTATATTAGATAAACGTGTTTTAAGAGGGTCACACTGGTGCTTCTAGTAATAAATCACCTCTACAGAAAAGCAACTACCATTACTGAACTGAGACTGAATTTGTAAGTCCTGCCTCCAAGAGATTAGTTGGGAATAACTTAAGCACAAAGCGGATGACATAACTGATTGGCCCTGAGTGGACTGTAATTATCTTGGGATATAAAATACTAGTCTGGAAGCTTGGTTCTCCTGAAGTAGTGAATGACTGAACTGGGAGAAAGCTCACACTTCTATAAATACTAGAGGAAGAAGGAGGAAAACAACATCACCATCATCATCACCATGCGAGCTGACACATGTACAGTGTTACTAGCAGCTAGACACTGTTCTAAGCACCTGACGTGTTAACTCATTTAGTACTCACAAAACCCTAAGAGTTTGTAACTGGATTTTATAGACGAGAAAATTAAGTCACACACGAAAAATAAGTAACTGCCTAAGGTTACACAGCTAGTAAGTAGTAGAGACGGGACGCAGTAAATTCACTTAAATGTTTGAAATACTTGCCCAACACTAAATTACCATTTGGAGAAAGATTTAAAGAACTGCTAATATCTAGGCACACACTAATGCACTCTCTCTCCATAACCTTGAAGTTACTGTCTTTTTGAAGAATATTAGAAATCCATGAACCCAATATGCTTTCAAGTATCATGATCACTTAAGCCTTCTGAAGGCTGCTAGTGACCAACGGCAGATGTCTACACACAGGAGCCACGCTGTGCAGGATTCACTGTCTCTGCCTGCTGCCATAATTGGTCACAGCATCCCTCCTCTGGTCTTGCCATGGCTCAAGTCTCCTTAAATACTGGGCAATTACATCTCCCTCTGCTTTCTCTCCAAACATCCAGATTTCTCAATTTTTCCTGGCATAAAACTGTTAAGGAAGGGGAAGAAGACTGCAAGTGCTGTACATTTTATAAGACCCTGTACCTTCATGTTAAAGAGGCTTGTGCCATCTTTTTTACCGTTTAAAGATGTTGTAATTTAAAAAGCAAACACATCTCATCATAGTTTCATGGAGCTTTGGTCACACCTGCTCCACAGAAGCTGTCCTTACCTTTTGCCTCTTCACTAATTTTACTTAATTCAGAATTATTTTAATTTTTAAATTCTCCAATTATTCAATGATTTATGACCATACAAGCAGATATCTAATATCAGAATATAGGAAACGCAGAAAAGAGTATTAGCTCCAAAGTCAAATTACCAGTTGGGCAACTTTAGTTTTGGCCAAGTGTCTTAACCGTCAAATAAGAGAGCGAATTTCCTTCCAATCTACAACACAGAATAAGTGCATCAAAGCTTTTACCAGAGAGCTCAGGCATGAACCCTCTTCAATCTGCCATTTCATAAGCCCAACTGAGATTCATAATATTTTACATGAAAAGAGGTAGAGGAAAAATGTATTGATCTCTCTAGGTATTCTAAATTTTATCTGTATTTCCAATAAGATCACCAAACTACCTAGGATCACATTTAAAATCAGTTTATTTAACAAGGTCTGCTTCACTACTCCAATCAGGGCATCTGAGTTATAAGGACGAGATTCCAAATCATCCAGCATGCATGCTGAACACTGGCTGACTTCATACATGGTTATTCCCGAGTCCACTCTGACAGTGTCTTTCTCCCTCAATGACTGAAAAATTGTTTTGAGCATAGTGACTACTTAAGATTCCTATCTGACATACCTAAAATGTTTATTAAATAAAAAGAAAGATACAGTACCATGTAGGTTTATGGCTGAATTTTTGCTTTTATGGCATTTGGGTCACATCTACGATTATCTTAGTTGCATCTTTGGTCGTAAATGCAAGCTCCATATGTTCCTATGAGGAGATACAAAACCCTTTATGACAATCCCTTTTACGATGTGTCTTTCTAGGAACTCTCTGACAAACAGCTAGAATTGACTGTACTGAAAACAGAGTTTTTAATAATGAGGCTTACGCAGTGGCTGAAATGTACTAGAATTTTAGGGTGGAGCTGCAGAAAGAAAAAAAGTCACATCATAATACATGTGGTATAATTGGATGCATTTCAAATTAAATTTCCCGCAGTGTGAGATTCACAGAACAAAATAAACTTTCAATCCATGCAAGTGGAAGGAAATATGGGTAGAAAGTCCTAAAATGTAATATATTTCAAAAGTAACATTAAGAGGAGTTCCCGTGTGTACTTAAGAACTGGTGACATATCCTACTTGAAAAACATTAAGTTCATACTAGCTCAAACAGAAAATGTCCAAAGTTACCAGCTCTCAGACTGATGCAGAGGTCTGCATATTCTAAACTCCTTTTCTAGATTTATATCCTCCTAAGTCAGAGCCATAATCAGTTTACTCATTCAACAGATAGTTCTTGAGTATTTTTCTGTGGCCAGGCACTAGGTATGTTTTAGTGAGCAAACAGGCTTATATTCTGATCAATTTAAGTAGCCTCCTGCTGGGCTATTAACAAAGCAAAAATAAAGTAAGTAAATGATTGGTAATGACTACTAACTAGCTTTAATTAATAAGATTTGAAAGCCTTAAATAGGATATTTATTCCACCTGCAGAAAATTTAGACTTAAGTAGAATATAAAATAAACCACAAGATAACCTCTATATAAACAAAGCTCTCCACGGAGGAATGTGAGAACTAGAAAATTCTTTGTTTTGCAATTTCAGTTTGAGTAAGATAAGAAAGTTTACAAAGAAGCACTGTGTTTTGCTCAGTAGATAAAACATTAATCTAACTGTTGACCTAGAAATAACATATAAAATTATAAACCGGTCACATGAAAGCTTTAAGGAAACAAGCCTCTCACAGCACTGGTTATTAGTGGATTCAGTTAGACTGTGGATTTACCAGTGTGTGGCAGAGAATTATATGGGGATCCTTTTTTCACTGTTTGAACAGATATTAAGTAGCAGAACTTCTTCTTTACCTTCTGGAGTTCAAGTCTAACACATGCTGAAATGACTGTCAACTCTTATACATGTAACTTAAGTCTCACAGCAATGCAAAATTACCAATACAAACTTAGTGAATTGAGTTGCACCTTATTATACAAACTGGATCGGAATACAATTTACTTCTTGCTTGTCAACATAAATGCTTTAACGTCTAATCCAGTGCTTTAGGCTGAAATTTTATGAATTCATAAAAAAGTGCATACCCGATATATAAGATCCCCAGTTAGAGCCATCTACACAGCAAAAATAAATTATGCCAGCCATTTGTCATAACTGTCACTGAAAAATAAGTAACAACTGAAAAGGCTTTAACTTACCTTAAGAATTTTGACTACATTAAAATACCTCTACTTGCAAAAGCCTTGTCATCACACTGTAACACGAGATTAACTTTTCTTCAGAGAAATCAGATTAAAAAAAATCATAGAGAACCTAGAAAGTGAACTCCAATGTGAGGAATTAAAGAGTTGCATGTGTACTCTGGCCTGAATCAGACTTAAGTGACACATGACGTGGTAACCATATTTCTAAGAGAAATTAGGAAATCCAAAAACTGCCCGTGACAGAGGGAAGATAAAGAGAATCTAAATCTAGCTGGAGGAACAGTGAGTGGAGAAGATAAGCTCCTTACCAGTTTTTAAGTCTCCAAAGCCAATGGTTAGTATATGTGCTTAAACCCTAAGACCCCAATGATGGAAACAGCCATACGGCAGGACTTGCTCTGCCAAGAATAACCTTCCTGATCTCCATCTATCAAAAGACTATGCACCATTAATATCCAATTCTGTCATCTCTTTCGCGAAGCCTTTCTTGATTTCCCCCAGCCAAAGCTAATCTCTCCAACTGATGTTCTTCCATAGAACTTTCTTCCTTTTCAGTGATGTGTTGCTGCTTTCTTTGTTGCTGTTAGTTTGCTGCTTTGTTCACATATTCCAAAATATATTTAAGCCAGTCTTTGAATATTTAGGTCATTTCTAGTCATTTGCTCTGTTAAATAGGAAAAGACAGCTACACCGCCTAGGTTTAAATCCAAGGTTTACCATTTCTTGCCTGTGTGATCTCTGATCAGTGTCTTAACCATTGTGCCCCAGTTTCTTTATCTGTAGAATGGGGATGATAATCTGCTGACCTCAGAGGGTTCCTATGAGGGTTAAATGAGGATGGATGTGTAAAGTATTTAGGACAATCTTTGGTACTTGGCAAGCTCTATATAGTAAGAACATAGACTTTGGAGTCAGACCTTGTGGGTTCAAATTCTAGCTCCATCTTTTACTAGTTGTTTGACCTTGGACAATTACCTTAACTTCTCTGAGCTTATATAATAATATCTTTCTTATAGGCAGCTATGAGCATTCAGTGAGGTAATATAAAGTGCTTTCACAGTGCTTGACTTAAAATAAGGACACAGTACATGGTAATTGTTTTTATTATTACCATCATAATCATTATAGTTATGAATAATGCTGTAATGAACCTCCGTACACATAAACCTTTGTACGTCTTCGTGAATGTTTCCTTAGGGTAAATTCTTAGAAGTAGAACTGCTTTGCTCCTTTTGACTTTCTAAAATGTCTTTAATAAACCTTTGTATATTTTTTAAAAAGGCCAACTTTTATTGTGCACGTAAGAGTGCAATTTACCAATCTAGGCATGGTAGGTTATCCAAGAATGAACATTTCCTTATTGTAATGACCTTATAATCTAATGTGAGGATTAAGAGATGAAAGTAAATAACTGTGATAAAGTACGCAACATAATATTTTCCCTAGTTCTGTACAGTCTTGCCCTGCAGTGCAAGCCCCCTTTAAAATCTAATGTCTGAGCTTTGAGTATTATGCTAATTGTGGGTGAACAAATGCAGTAGTGTTTCCAAACTGCTCAAATATATTCCGTATTTCTCCAAGTCACCTGCCTATTCAGCACTGTGAACGGCCCTCTCTAAAAAAAACAAAAAAAACCATAAAGGGCAAAAAGCTGTGGCTTGCCAGTATCTCCATTTCTCCAAATTATTCCGTCAGAATATGCACATCATTTATCCTTTATTTTTATACATAAAGTTCACTTCCATATCATATACAGTCTAGAAAAGATAGCATGGAATAAC
Source organism: Eschrichtius robustus (assembly GCF_028021215.1). Lineage (NCBI taxonomy): Eukaryota > Metazoa > Chordata > Mammalia > Artiodactyla > Eschrichtiidae > Eschrichtius > Eschrichtius robustus. The sequence goes on along the minus strand of NC_090834.1, from coordinate 17,235,441 downwards.
AGAAAAAGGATGTTGAAGGAGAATCTTAAGACCTGAGTCTCAGATCCAACCATACCACCTATTATCTTTGCGATGTTAGTCAAAATCTTAACCTCTCTGAGCCCTTGTTTTTTCTTCTATAGTAAGAGTTCAGATGGAGTTTCTTCTCAGCATCAATATTCTATATAATCTCAAGATAGCAGAGAAGAGACCTTTTGCTCAAGTCAACACTAAAATGTGCCAATTAATAAACAAGGTAGAGTTCAGATAAGAGTTTAAAATAAACAAAAAGTGACTTCCCTGGTGGCGCAGTGGTTAAGAATCCGCCTGCCAACGCAGGGGACACGGGTTCGATCCCTGGTCCAGGAAGATCCCACATGCCGTGAAGCAACTAAGCCCGTGCACCACAACTACTGAGCCTGTGCTCTAGAGCCCGCGAGCCACAACTACTGAAGCCCGCGTGCTCTAGGGTCCGTGTGTCGCAACTAATGAGCCCGTGTGCTGCAACTACTGAAGCCTGCGTGCCTAGAGCCCGTGCTCCGCAACAAGAGAAGCCACCGTAATGAGAAGCCCACGCACCGCAATGAAGAGTAGCCCCTGATCGCCACAGCTAGAGAAAGCCCGCGCGCAGCAATGAAGACCCAACGCAGCCATAAATAAATAAATAAATAAATAAAAATAAATAAACAAAAAACTTCAATGGAGTTTTAACAAAATTTATATGTTGTCCAGATAGAGCACCCTGAACACTTACCTACTTCCAAATGCTTATTACGCTACACCAGCATTAATTACAAGATTATTCTTGATCTCCTTGCAATACGACTCAAGATGTAAAAACGTCTATATTCAGAGTTCAGCACCAATATGGACATGGCAACTCGAGTTGATCTCTACTAATCTGTCCCGAGCCTTCTCCTGCTCCCCGCCCCCAACCGAATCGCAAGAGCAAAATCAATTTCACATCTCTGCAAACCACCTCCAGTCTAATTCTCTGGCACAGATCTCAGTCCAAAACTTGAATATCATATCTCTATTTACTGGATGTTTCTCCTTTAATTGGCACTTTTCTAAATCAGGTCAGGCAGGCTTAAACATCAATCACAATTTACTCCTCCAGCATCCTGCTTCTCTCCTTCAGTTTGTCACTAATCCCCAATACTCCTCCTATTGGATTGTGGATTACATTTACCAGGGACAACATATGCACAGAAGAGGTGCACCATCCCCTATTCTTTCACCCGTGACAGACATCACTAACTGACCACACAGTAACTCCCTCGCCTGAGTCCAGACATAGCTTTACAATCCTCACTATCATAGCACTTCAGGGAGCCACAGCCACTGACTGGAGCTGAGATGTCAGATGAAGCCCAGCTCTCATCACTAGTCTCCATCCTGGTAACCATGACTACTCCTGCCTCTCTGCTACAAACCATTTATCACATCACGACTGCACTACTGCAATAGCCCTCTAACCACTCTCTGATACGAGTCTCTCTCTAAGTCATCCTTACCTTGTCTCTCTCCAGCCTAGTCGTCCTCAATGGCTCCCCATTATCTATCCGTCTACAGGGAAAATAAAAACATGTTCACCTTCGTCAGATGTTCAAGATCCTCTACAATTTGGTCCAAATCTTCCTCTCTAGCCTGTCTCTCATAATCCAACATCAGAGTTTTTCAAATATTTCTCAGTTTTTTAACTCTTTCATCCAACAAAATCTTGGGCCAAATCCCAATAAATTAAATTGACAAAATAGCACTGCCTGGGTTGAAACAGACCTAACGGTCCAGCGACAGCACGCGACTCAGGGGCCCTTTGGCTCCTCAGAAGGAGCTGAAGTTCTTGTGCAGAAACAACCGCCACCATGCTGGCCAGAGAACACGAGAATCCAAAGTAGACTCCTAACCAGCACTGGTTTATAAGCTCTTCTGAGACTACAAAACAAACCCAGGACAGAACTAATCAAAAGAGCCCAAACACTTAAACCCAGAGTCCCACAAAACACACAGACATCCCCCCTCCTCATACATAAATTTAACATGATTTTCTTCTGCTCTGAAAATGTCAGTGCTCAGCAAGGGACAGGACAAGGTTAAGAGAATCTGACAGAAAGGATTGGATGGAGTTGAGAGCTGAAGTCCTGCAAGTTTATCTACACAAGCAGCACAAGCTCTCCTGGCATATTCCCAACTCTGCCCAATGCCCTCCAGCTGCATAATAGCAATAATTTTTTTAAACACCCTCATTCTGTCCTACCACATCTCATAACGTGTAAAGCCCAGCTGGATAGTGTGTAGGATTTTGTCAAGCTGTCTTTAATCTTTAGTTTCACCTCCATCCCTAACAACTGAGCTGGCAAGTACTTAAGTTGCTGATGTTTACATCCTGCTTGTTTTATTGTTCTTTCCAAGAAGCACTTTTTGTTGATAGAGGCCGGAGGCAGGGGTGCCATTTGTCAGAGCTTAACCACAGTGCTTCTTACCCTACCAGAAACCAGGAAACCCTCTTGCTTCACCTCCCAGATGTTCAAGCATTTCTTTACTCAATTATTTTTTTTTGCACTTCAATTTTTTTAAAACTTCTAAATCAAAAGAGAAAATGTACATGCATCTAACTGGTTCTCTGAAAACATGAGCTGAAATCATCTTCTTCATTAGGTTTTCCAGATGTCCTTTCTTCTTAGCCCACATTCAGTACATTATCTGTTGATCATACCACTGAAACCAGACAACCTCTGATGGGTCCTTTTGCTCACGTGAATCCTATTATCTTAAAAAAGTTCCTCTTCCCAGAGATCCTCAGTTTGCAGGCTGGACAGTGGCACAGCAGAAGCAGTCCCCTCTCAAATATCCACATGTGGTTTAGCATTATCCCAGCCTTTTTAATCCCACGTTGATACCTTGCCACCCACTACATGGCGTGGCTTGTCTTCAGAAGTTATGTGCTTAGGGACACAAATGAATGTCAGTGTCAGAATAAGCAAAACGGGTAAATTTTATAATACATCGCAAAATCAACTCTAAATAATTTTAGGAACCCACGGTTGAAAGACATTCCACGAAGCTTCTTTTCTGTTGGGGCGAATAATGAAGAGCTGACCAGCATTCTTTTTGGAACTCAACTTTGCCCTGGCTTCTTTGGGACGAATAGAAGCTGCCAGGGAGAGGCCTAGATTGGACCAAATGGAGACGGATTCCCGTCTGGAGCACCTAAGAACCCATCATGCCTTATGAGGACTTGCCCCACAATTCAGTTCCTGGGTTTATATTTTGCTTGTTGTTAAATTGTTCCGGTTGAAATTAGTGACCATTACTAGAAACAACTGCTAGCAAACTGTCTGAAGTAATTCCTTCTACCTGATCAGATGACGTACAGCCCTATTTAAAAAGAATATTAAAAAAAAAAAAAAAAGAATATTAACACCCTACATTGTCAGGGTAAAATACCTATTGATTTATTTCAAAAGTCAAAGAGACAGAACAAAATTGAGGGTACCTAAACAAAATGGGTATATAAATACCCATTTTCAATGCAACACCAATAAACTGAGCTGGGGGTACAGGTGAATAAAACCATCCTCATTGCCAATACATCTGCCCAGGATAGACCGCTATTAACGATCCAAACTTCTTTTGCATTCTCAAGTCTAACATCAAGGATTAACATCAGGGATGGACTTCTAAGCAAAAGACACCCAGCTTACTCGTAATGTTGCAGGGCACCGGCCCCACACATAGCTTCTTCCTGGCATACGTCTTACTCCCCTCCTTCACCATTACACTCACCCATTCAATAACTTAATGAGACTGACGTAAAGCAGAGAGCAGGTGTGTGCAATATGCTGTTTGCATCTCCCCACTTGGAGTTATTAGCACCTCTCGTCACTCAATTTGGCAGGTCCATTTTAATATTAGCATCACACATAAGCTGCATCCTTGAGAAAGGAGGCCGTTTCAGACTTTTCTGGTGGACTATCACTTAGATAACAGAACATTTATTTCATGTCATTATAAAATTAAACTTTACCTCTGGGTCTTGAAAAGGCTAATAGTTCAACTTCCCTTTTTGACATGCAAGAAGATAAGATTCTCCTGACACTAAAATAGGAAAGGGCATCTGTAAGCACTGTGACAATTCTACTAGGCTGCTCAGTCCAGTAGATTTTTTTTTTCAACTGTATAAACATATGTACACTAATATATTTTAAAAACGCGCCATGTCACCCATGTAAAGAAAGCTGAATGCCCTCACTTTAATGCCGTGCTACAGTAGTTTTACGTCTCGGTCATGTACCTCCGAAATAGGTTTCAGAATTATTCACAATGTCAATTGCGTATTGTGGCTCAGCTTCCACCAATAGTTTTGTCCATTACACACAACTACAACCTGTTTAAAGAGAAAGACATTTGACAAAGTGGGGCATGAAAAATAAAATTAATATAATGCTCTGCTTTCTTTTATACAATGTTATATATTGTGAGGGAGTTCTTCAGGAATGTACTCAAAAGAAGGGAGCATTCATTTTTGGAAGTTAATTACACATTATTAAGTTTCGAGTTTCATGGGAATTCAGTCTGAGCGCTTGGGTTGTGCTCAAGGATTGAAAAGATAAATAAACCACACCCAGAATTCTTTGTTAAAGGTGAGGTGGGTCATACTACCTCTGTTATTTCTAGATAAACTTTACCAGAATAGAGTTGATACAAGTGGAGAGATTACTATTAGAAGTTTTCTAAGTTTGCTAATAAGGATGGCAAATTACCAGGCTGAATTCTGTCATCTGTTAATCAAATTGAATAGTAATTCCTTCCTGCAGACACATGAAGAAGACAAACTATCAATTTATGTAAAATCATAATTAGTTCAGAGGCAGATTCCAATTCTCCTGAAGATTAGCTCGGCGTAGTTTAGGTTTGTATGGCACTCGGTTACCATACAAATTGTTGAAAACCTGAGCCTTCACTGAGGTACTTGAAATCTTGGATTATGGCCACTTGAAGGTTTGCAGTAATAATTCAAAATGCTTTTACTTTGTTCTATTCACCGATGCCAATTTTCACTAAGTGCACAGGCAAGGGACTATGGAGAGAGGTATTCACCACAGTTCTTGTCTGCTGTTTGTCCCCCAATGTGGATGGATGGCTTTGCTGCCACTGAGACTCAAGGCCCTTTCCAATCTTTAATTTTCTTGAAGAGTGGATAAGTGTCGTGAGCAAAACGTCTCACCACTGCTCTCGAGGTGCTTATTTAAAAAGAAATAAAACATGATTCATTTCAAGTGCTTTACAATTAAAAATATATGACAGGAGGGTCATCTGGGCAATTTAACTACATCGGGAAGGGTCACAGGCCTACGAAGTTTGAGAAACCGTCAGCTAGCTGGACTCAGTGCGTGTATTCATTGTCACTGGGAGCATATTAGATTATTAAAAGGGACATGCTAATGTGACATTTTACTATTACAAAGGAAACTCAGTACTAAAATTAGAGCATAAATCAGGCAGATACGCTTCCAGACATGCAATCAACTCTGTCTTCCACTCATTCTCCTTTACGTGTCAAGGAGTTATATTAAATTTCATTTTGTATTTATTTGTTAACTATGTGTCGCTCCTTTCGAAGTTCAATGTGAGCAACAAAAATGTAGCTGCATCCTAGTAAAACATCCCAGTAAAGATGAAGTTTAGTGCAGATAAAGGTAGGTGATTAAGGTGTCAGAAAAATATACTTTAAAAATCAAGACTGAAATATAAACCTATTAGTTTTGAATATTTATCCAGATTACATTTCATGTGCAAGACTCTCTTCAAGAAAGCTCTCTTCTTTATTGTAGGAAAGTATCTATACCCATGAAACAGCAAGATTTGTCTCTGAAAAAGAGCCTGACAGCCCAACCAATTTTGTTCCCAAAACAATGGCTAGTTTGGGGGTGTAAACGGCAGACATCCTAAAGTAAATCACTGTCATGAAATAATAATTAGCATTGTAAAAATAACCTCCACTGCCTCAGCTGACTAATGCACAATTCCTGCTCAAGCCCATATTTCAAGTCTGAAAGTCACCAAATGAAATTAGCACTTTCATTCCAAAGGCAGAGTCTGTTGGTATTTTTGCCTGGAAGGAAAGGGAAACCATTTCATACCATCTCACTAATCCAGAATAGCAAAAACTTGTCATCTTTGTTGCTTAAAGGGAAAGCTGTTCCAGGGCTTGGCAGAGATCACAGTTCAATTCAACAGCATCCTCCACCCTTCCCCTCCCCACCCCACTGTTCTAGGTCCATCCCATCAGCAAAGGGATTAATGATGCATATTTCACTCAGATGGTACATGTCTATAGAACTGTGAGGCTGGGCAGTTCCGTGACAGAGTCCTTAATAACAAGGCCAAAATCATGGGCTTGACACCCACGTGGACCAATCTGCTTTCCTCTGTTTCACTGCCTTACCATCTTTAGCACTAGCCATCCCATTGCAAACGTACGCTATTGGTCAAAGGGTGATTCAGGAAGTGCATGAAAATGGTTCAGTGGATCCCAGTCATGAAAGGAAGGGAAGGAAAAAGGAACGGAGGAGGGAAAGAACCAGGGAGAGAGGAAGATTTTTTTTTGCCCTGCAAAATCTTAAAAGTGCTCTGCCTTACTGTCTCAGAGCCTATGACCACTACAAATAGGAATACATAGTGGTAAAGAAAATGGCTAGCTAGCTAATTTATTCTGAGTTTGTCCTATGCTAACTTTCAAAACATTAACTAAATCTATATAAAATTAAACAACGCTTATGAATTAAACACTGTATTTCATGCCTCAAAAGAACTCAGCGCATTAGCAATTAGCATTTTCTTTGTTTTGGATTCATTGAATTTATATCATCCTTCAACACTGTTTAGCTAAAGCAAACAAAAACAAGAAAATCACATTATTCTTTCTAAGCCATACAAAAGTGATCTGGAAAGTCACGTTTAAAATCGCTATCATGGATTAGCTTAAGGCAATTATTTCACTGGCTGCATTCTTTTACGAGAAGTTAAAAAAAAAATCAAGCTTCCTGCCTAACAAGAAAAATGAAATCCCATTAGTTGTGTCTCCAGTGTATATTAACATTCCTTTTGTTTAGAAAGGTTAATATCCCCCAAATAAAGGAGCATACAGTGCCTGTTAAAATAATTACATCATGACATTTTAGAAAGGTTGGCAGATAGACGTGGTTCCAAGCAAAGAAACAAACAAAAGTAAAAGCGAGTACTTTTTAAATTACCCATGACTTCAAAAAATGGGAAGCACTGGAAATTCCACCATGTTTGCAATTTCCTGCCGGCTTGTCTGGTCTCTGCTATTTGGCTTTTCTCCCTCTTCCTCAATATCTTTGTCGTAGAAACTTAGGAAGGTGTACCTTCATGCTCGAAATCAGATGAGCTATTACCTGAAAAGGAAACTACAAATCTGACAACAAAAGAATTTCACAACAGATAGATGGCTGAGAGCCTGAGGTACCAACATCAAACCCAAGTATTTCATGGCCACTTGGAGTCCGGAAGGACAGTATTTAGTGTCCTTAAAGAAAGAATGGTTTTTCTATCCTAGGCAAGTTGATCTGAAGGCCCAGCATTAGTGAGACTGAAGCCAGTGAACAATTTAAGTCTCCAAATTCACTCCTATAAGACCTAAAAGAAAATACTTCAAATTTTATGCAAATAAAATATGGCACCCTGACTCTGATGCGTGAGGCAAAAAGATGCAATTCTCCACATAAGGAAAACAAATTATTAATCTGTCAAACCTCTGGATATAGCAAACGTTTTTAAATAAAACAAACAGGCACAAGAGTAATCTAAAACCTAACTGGCTCTCCCTTTCTCCTTCTCTAGGGCATGAAAGCCCCTCTGGAGCTCTAGAATGGGGTGCCCTGCTCTTCCACTGTTCCCAGGAAGACAGCCAATGAAACAGGCAAGACAAAGGTGAGGAGAAAGCCAATGGTTTTCCCCACTACTGCTTAAACCATAGAAAGCTTCCTAGGTTAATGATGCCTCAACCTCTGGACAGCAGGTCAGGGAATCTAATTGAACGTGTACTTTAAGAGGCTTATTAATATTCCCAAAAGTCACAGAATGTTTAACATCGGCAATTCCCAGCAACACCAAGAACAACTTGTACATGTGCAGTGATGAAAAGGATGCTGCCTTAAGAATCCAGAAAAAAAAATTATTATAAAAAATAATGAAAGGTCCCCAAGCTACCATGACAAAAATTCCCAAATAGTATAAATCTACAAAAGGGAATTCAGTGCCACATCTCAGCCGAGAGTCTCACAACAGACCTGTAAAGGAAAGCCTGTCTCGGCTTCCTACAATGAGTAGGCATTCCTTCGGCACAGGGCTTTTCGGCACTGAGTGATGCCGCTTCGTCCCCAGCTCATGCAAATACAGCGCCCTGCACGCAAGAAGCAATCCCTGCACACTTGTTGAATGAAGGAACAAATGAACAATCTAGACGGAATAGTCTTCCAAAGCAGCCTCTAACACATCTAAACCGACACAGGCAATGTAGGGTGTTGGCTGAAATAGACGGATTTTTTTTTTTCTTCCAGGAGCCACATAAGAGCTCATCTGCAGGAAAAAAACAAAATAGTAGAGTGGGCAAAGTAAATTCCTTTCTCTTCCATATTCAAGGAACATGTGTTTCCTAATAAGAAGAGAGCAGATGATGATGATGATGATGGCAAACACATAGCATTTGTTGAAGTATCTTACACGAATTTACTAGTTTCACCCTCACAACTGCCTATCAAATCGGTATTACTATGCCCATCCTACAGCTGAGTTAAGACAGAGGTAAGTTTCATTCAACTAGTGCCTGGCACAGCCAGACTGCAAGGCCAGGCAGTTAGATCCTGAATCTATGCTTTAACCTACACTACACTATTTATAACAGCGCTATTCAATAGAACTTTCTGTGATGATGGGCATGTCTACATCTGCACTGTCCAATACAGAAACTACTCGCCACGTGTAGCTACTGAGCCTTCGCAATGTCACTACAGCAACTGGAGAACCGAAGTTTTCATTTTACTTAATTAAGTTTAAATGTAAATAGCCACATGCTGCTACTTACACTTCAGTTTAATTCTATAACATAGACAATTTGTTCAGCTAATGAAATGCAAGATACTGTAGATGCCACCCTTTGTGAAATCAACCCTTAGCAATTTTCTGTCTAGGAGTTCACAAGTCAAAGTTCGATAACTACTCATTTTGTCATATGAGTGATAAAAGTAGTCTGACACAGAGAGTTTTATAACTTGTAAATGTCCTATTGTCCATATTTCCCTGCAAGTACATGTGTGTGGTGGGGGTGGGGATGGAGTCAATAGCAGGTATTCTCATTCTAAGTCATATTTCTCAAACAATCCTCAAGGAATCTTTCATCTAATTCATTCAACAAATATCACCAGGCAACTACTATAGGCTATGATGAGGATAAACATATAATACTACAAAAGCACATACTCACACACTATATACACATTTTTTGCCCAGAATTTGCCACATAGTATATACTCAATAAGTGCATCATTTCATTTGGATCTTTGTAATGGTCTCTGTCCTGGGCTTCCTTCCTCCAGTATTGCTTCCTTTAAACCCATCTTTCACAAAACTCCTAGAGTGACTTTCCCAAAATGTAGATCTGACATGGGCACACCTCCAGTTAAAATCCTTCAGTGGGTTCTCACTCTTATAAGATAAAATCCAAGCTCCTTAGTTTGGTACCTCCTGGGCATGGTAACTTGGTCAGTGACAATCCTCCTGGCCTCATCAATCACTTGCCCGTTTTTGGGAACTAACGAACACCTCCGTAGTGTTCTGTTTATATATTTGTAGACCTTAATTTTTTCAAGGACTGTAAATTAAGCCTTACATTGTTTATCTCCAGGATTGAGTACAATACTTCTCAGGCAGTAGGCACTGAAGAGACACTTATTGAACTAAATAAAATATGAGAAAATTGATAATGAAAGATGGAAGTTATATTTGGCATAATGGATACAAACAACTTATAGACTGCTCTGGGCTGATAGGAAAAGGAACAAAGAATGAATTGGGAAGACATTCTAACTAATGGGCATATGAGCTACAGTAAATTTTAAGTAGAGGGAATACCACAAACATTATCAATTATCAGCTCATGTCATATAATAGGAGTGGAGAGAATAAAACATTTATCCCATTTTCTCCAGGCCATCCACTTTGGCCCACTGCCTTCCTAGATACCGTCCAACTCATCTCCAAGAAAGAAGGACTTTTCCACCTATCATGAGAGCACAAAGGCTATGGCACTGAGGGTCCCAACTGGACAGGCATTGGGTGTTGACGGTTCAGCACCTATTTTTAATACTCTCTTTAACTTCTTGCTTCTTGGCTTCGTGCAGTAAGCAGAGCCAAGCAAGGCCTAGTCTCTTGAGGCAGAATGGCTGTCCTATTTGCATTCACTTTCACTTAGGAGCTCTATCTGTTCCTTCTCTCTTCTCAGTTTGTCTTTAGTGTGGTTGCCAAAAGGCAGTAAGATTCCAAGATTAAGACTTGGAACAGACAGAGGAGTTGAAGGCATCGCTTGGGTTCAAGCCTAAACCCATGATCCGATCCAGCTTCTATCAGAGCTCTGCACTGGAGTCCCAAGTGCTGGTACTTAGATTGCCATTCTGTACCTTCTTGCTCTGGGAAGAGAGGGTAGTAAATGGGAGAGGTGATTGACAGGACAGGGTCTGAGCCTATCTGCGTCCTTGCATATCTCATCCCAATCACTAACAAATAGGAAGAAAAGAGTGTTTAATTTGTAAGGATTGTAAAGTGAAGGGAAGTGGTAGAAAATAAGGCTAGAAAACTAGGTTTTGGTCAGATTGACTACCAACCTAAGTAAATTTTAGTCTCTAGGTTCAAAGCAGTGATGGGTTCCTTGTTTGTTTATTTTAAATCATGAACAGGACAGAAAAAGCCTAGTACCTAGCATACAGTAAATAATAAATATTTAATCTGGCAGCTATATCTAACCTGATCTGAAAGCAGGAGAGACCGAAAACATTGGGAAAACAGTTAAGAGGCTATTACAATAATCTAGGGCAAAGAAAGATTTTTTTTAAATTATTGAAGAGGCTTAACTGTTTGAAAAAGGGAAAGTATAACTTACTGAGGATCCACTATGTGCCAACCATTATGCTGGTCATTATTTTAATTAGTCTTCACAAATCTATAAAGTAAGCATGATGATTCATGCTCTCAAATTAAAAAAATAAGGCACCAAGAATGTGTAACTTACCCAAGGTCACACAGCTGGTGGGAGATACGCAGTCTTAGATCTGTCTGCAGTCAGGTACCAAGCACTCTATCCACCCACGCAACCCTGATTCTCAAGACTTGGAAATCAACTGCACGAAGAAGGGCAAGAGGGAGGGTCAAGAAATACTAGGAGGTTTCTGAGCCTTTTCTTATGTACCTTTCTGTTAAGTGAGCCAACAATTTCTAAAGCTGACGGTGTAACAGGCCCTGATCAAAGTACTGGAGACACAAACTTCAATGTGACATAGTCTTTGTCTTTAAGGGATTTGCAAGTGGCCAGATAATTACAAACTAAGATAAATTAAACCCTAAATAGCAATAGGGAGGTCATGAGAAAAAGCAAGTTTATGTGCATAAGAAATTTCCCTGGGAACTATAGAACTACAGTAACTAGAATTTTTCAAATAATACTGAAATTAAGGATAACCACCTCAGAGTTTCCGGAGTGTTCCTCGATATCATTAAAAAGAAGGACTCTCTACAAATTATGATCATTAACTTAATTATAAGATATTATGCATTCGTTTTATTCACCACCAACACACTGTAGAGAGGATTTCCCCTAAACATCTCTAATGTAGCCACCTATGTCAATTGAAAGGAATCCTGTCCGTGCTAATTTCCCTTCTACTTGAACAAAACCACTCCTATAAATCTTGGAGAAGTTTAATTTGCTGAAATGACACTAATTGAAATTATCAAACTCCAAATCCCAAATTTTCAGGATTTTCGATCGAGAACACAAAGATAAGGAAATAATTAATTCAAAGGCCATCTCAAGAGAAATCAAGTTATGGGCAAACTACCTAGAAACTGAAAACTAAATAGATATAGTTCAACTTCAAATTTCATGCACACACACACAACACACACACACACAACACACACACACACACACACACACACACACACAGAGTCACATGCACAAACTCGGAAAGTGGGTTAATCACTAAATTATTCTCTTATACCTTATGCATTTTTATAACTCTCTTCCTGAAGTACATTATTTGTTACATAACTCACATGGGAGAAGCAGTTGCTATGCCCATTTTATAACATAAGAAACTAGGGCAGTAAGGCCAAGGAACTTGACCTAAATAACCTCTGATTTTGGTAGAGCTGACAAGTCAATATAAAAGGATTTACAATTCTGAAACTTCTAATATCTCCAGAAGCAAAACTATTGGCAGAAAGGACAAATTCCCTCCACGAAAACAGAAGGCATTTATCGTCAACACTTAACATAGACCCTGGCACAGAATGTGGCTTTGATATATAGTTTCTGAATGAACAGATGGACAAATAAGAGAATGTCAATGAATGATGAGTCTAATGAAATCGGTGGTATATTATATTTTTTGAATGGAGCTATAAAAGCATTTCAAGTTTTTTTTTTGTTTATTTTTTAAGTAGCACTTTACAGGGAAAATAGCAGTCCACATAAATTCCCAAAATGACTTCTACCTAGTAGTATATGAGAAATAACACCACTGTTTGGGAACTACTACCTTTAAACTCAGAAAATATTGGCAGTGTTTGTAAGTTTAATGCACTACCATTAAAAGACACACACACACAAACTGTAGATAAACAGATGTTATATATAACACGCTTTAAAAGAAAACTCAATTACCTAAAAAAAAAGTATGTATTTTAGCAATGTATCCATTCTTTGTATTCTACAATTCAAACAAGATGGGTTTTATAACCAAAAGGGGGAAGGAATGTATTCCAACCATGTTATAATAGCACAATGCAAACATTTTTGTAATCCCTTTTTGGAATTCTAATGTTAGCTTACAAAATTCAACTGGCTTTTAGAAGAACCTAACAAATAATACAGCTGTGAAGGAAATTTAAATATATGCTCTCTTCTCCCCTCCTGGCACAAACTCCCAACGTGACAATGGAGAGCAAGTGCTCAGGAGCCCGCGCTGGAGGTGAGGGCAGAAACCCACCCCAGAGGGCTTTCTTCTGCTTGCCTGGCCCCACACCACATTCAGGTTTCACGCAGTACAGACAGAGCCACATGTAATATGTCAACTTTGCTCTATTAATACTGGGAAAATAAACAAAAGGAAAAGGATTTTCCTGTAAGAAGACCTTTCAGCACTGGGTTCACTCATTCATTTTTAAATGTTTACTGAGTTCCTATTGTGTTGAACATAAAGTGCCAGGAACTGAGTCTTATATTCTTGCAAATTTCCCTGTCCCAGCTTCATAAAAATCCACATAAGCCATAAAGAAATGCCAAAGGGCCCAAGGGCAAAGGTTATCACAGACTAACTCAGACGGCCTGCTCTTATCTTTCCCTCCACCCCCAAGCCAGTAGTCTCCAGCATGTTATGTAACTGTTCTGAGTCCTGTTTCCTTTTCTGTCAAATGGGGATAATGAGATTGTCTCTCCCAAAAAATATGTTAAGAAGATTAATAAAATAATATATTTTTAGCACAGTACCTGGCACATAGCAAGTGCTCAGTGAATGAGAGCTGTCTTTGTGGGTCACGCAACATGAGTACCACGGCTATTTAGTCACTCATCATACTCGGATGAGTACTTAGCAGGTACCACTCACATGTTAAGTACTGAGGACACAGACAGAAACAAAACAGAAAGAGCCTGTCTTCCTGGAGCTTAGAGTCTAGTATGAGAGACAGATACTAAACAATTAGTTGATTATAATGTGGTAAGTGCCATAAAAAATATTTTTTTTCCTAACAGCTTTATTGAGGCGTAACTGACACAGTAAACTCCACATGTGTAACGTATTTAGAGCTGACATATGTATACAGCTGCAAAACCATCACCACAATCAAGATAATGAACAGATGTACCATCCCCCAAATGTCCTTGTACACACCTGGAATCCCTCCTTCAGGTACCACCACCTCCCACTACCTCTCAAGCAGTCATTCATCCTTTTTTGTCTCACTGCAGTTTCTTTTGCATTTTTCTAGAATTCTATATAAAAGGACTCATACAGTATGTATTCTTTTTACCTGGCTTATTTCACTCAGAGCAATTATTTTGAGATTCGTTCATGTTACGTCAGTAATTTTAAAACACACTGGAGGGGCTTCCCTGGTGGCGCAGTGGTTGAGAGTCTGCCTGCCGGTGCGGGGGACACGGGTTCGAGCCCTGGTCTGGGAGGATCCCACGTGCCGCGGAGCAACTGGGCCCGTGAGCCACAACTGCTGAGCCTGCGCGTCCGGAGCCTGTGCTCCGCAGCAAGAGAGGCCGCGATGGTGAGGGGCCCGCGCGCTGCGGTGAGGGGTGGCCCCTGCTTGCCGCAACTGGAGAAGGCCCTTGCGCAGAAACGAAGACCCAACACAGCCAAAAATAAAAATAAATAAATTAAAAAAAAAAAAAAAAAAAACCACACTGGAAAACAGGACCATCTCATCTACTCCACCACACATAAACCTCTACCTTTTGATTCAAATACCACCTCTCCCACTAAACTCACCCCTTTAAACCCTGAGGAGTACAGATCAATCTAGAATTAACTGCTTTTCTAAGGGTTTACCTCCCAACTGCAACGTGTTGAATACTTTCCCCCCATTATTCAGTGTTTCACATGCCCACTGAGTATTTCATGCTAATCACTATTTTTATTGTCAGAACAGAAAGAGAAATGTTTTGCACCTCTCACATCAAGCAGGCAAAACCAAGATGAGTAATCTTGAAACAATCATCAAAGCAGACTCTCAGTATAGCTTTGTACACATACATGCATTACCATTTTAAAAAAACACTACAAAATGAGAGGCACATCTGTGTGGCTTGTCATAAGATGGTGGGGATTTTTGAGAAACTGTTCTACAGATGTTCTAGGATCTAAAGTATTGTTCCTATGAAGACTGATTATTTTCTAGCTGAGCGGTCAAGTACACTGCTCAAAGGCATGGGCTTCTAGTCAAGAACCAGTGCAGAAGGTAAGGCAAGTGATTCCCTTTACTAGATCATTAGGTAATGTTAAGATATAAAAGTTACACTAAACATTCTCTTTCATTTCGACATGAAATTTCTTATATTTCTAACTAGTGTCATACGTCAAGATGAGATGATGTCAAGTACTAAGTACAATGGTTGGTACGTAGTAGGTACCTCAATATAGCACAGCCATTACAGTAACATCCTTGGTAGAAAACCAGCCCAAGGTAAAGATAAGACATAGTCATACTACAAACCTCCTTAGAGAAATGGGTCCCTTCCTTGATTACAGTGACTCCTACCTTTTCAATCAGTCACTCCACAAAATTGCACATCTCCTATGTGTTCAGCCCTGGGCTAGTTGGCCAATAAATATTTACCAAATGTCTCCTGCGCCTAGCACTGAACAAGGCTTTTTTAAGGATGAGTAAGATAAAATGTTCCCAACTCAACCTCTGTTGAATGTTCCGGATTTCTTTAGTTTAAATATAAGAGAATGGCACGTGCAAACATACACACACACACTGGCTTTGTACTGTTCCAAATACAATTCTTCTAGTAGGGTTAAGTTTGAGACCCTTGAAAATAAGAAGGCCTACACTAAAATGTGAACCAGGATATTTCAATTTCTGGGTCTCCGTCACTCAAACTTATTTTGAGAGCCTTGAATAACAACCACGCTAATGGCTGCATCCATTTATTGTGTACCTACTACCTGCGGGCACTGCTACGCCAAATTCTGCAGGCAAGTGGGTAAGAAGATTAATCACATAGAGGAGGGCATACGTAAGCCTTTCTTCGGCAACAAAATAATATACTTGTTATTTTGACTTTTGCTTAAGTTCCATAGAAAAGCTGACATTGATATTGTACTTGTTACTGAAAACTCAAAAAGCTGCCAAATCATCGAAGTCCAACTACAATACAAATGAGCCTCCTGAACAACAACTTGAACTTTTTGCTGACTTTGTGGCCGCACCCTAACCAAAAGTATACAGTGAAATTAATTTATCTTGCTGATCAAAGTGTTCCGTTCTTAGGCATAGACGAAATGGAGCATTTGCCAAAACCTGCTAACACTGCTTACGTGATTATGAATGGTAACCAGGACCGTACATGAACAGAATCCAATGAGTAACTTGAGAGAGAAAACCATACACGCACACATTCCAGATGAAATCCTAGAATGAAATGCTGACACCCAAAAGGCGTGTAGGTTCAGCGACTGCAGCAGATGAAAACATTTCAAAGCCAGATACATTTCCTGTTGCAAATTCCTTACATTCCATGACTAAATCCTAATGGCCACGAGCAGCCTTGCAATCTCCGATTGTGCTGATGCACAGAAAGGGAACTGTACTCGCGTGGCCGTGCTGTCAGCAGAGCCCCTAGACGGAACACTGTTGCAGTCTGAAGGAGAAATAAAAGTGTCTGGGAGGCACTTCACACGTTTTCAGAGAAAGACTGATGACTGTGACCTTGAGCCCCTTCTAAAAGGTGTGCTTTCCTTAAAGTCTTACTGGGCCCCTGTAGCCTACTCACAAGATCCAACAAGAATTTATTTTTCTGAGATTTTAATTTGACGGTAAGATGAAGCTGCCTGGATACATTTGTGGTCCTCCTGGCGATCACTAATATTTACCAGGTACAAATGTACTTGGGCTTCAAAGTACTCAACCTGTGTTTTAACCTATAATTTACGTTTTGACTAAGAATCCCTAAAAGACTCTATGTCAAGATGTAACTGCGAATGCCCTGCTTCTTGGATCTCAAATTCCGCTAAAAAGAGAAAAGGGGGCGGGGGGGGGCGGGGGGCGGGAACTATATTACAAAAACGGAAAACGAAAAAGCATCAAAGCAAGTAAAACACCATTCATACAGCATAAAACACTGAATCGCCATCAATACCTAGTGTTTGTCTCTGCGATATCACTAACAAATAATCCTTTTTAAACTGGTGTTACTGACAGTTTTCCAGACACTCAAAGTTGGGTATGCTGGAAATTCTCTTACCAGAGAGAAGCCAGGAGGATTATAATGAGGTAGTAGTCAGTGCTGTAGTTAATCTGCAGCTCATAAAGGAAATCAGATTGTATAACTCAGATTCTGCCTATGACTACCCAGGACTCACTGGAAACATTTTAAGAGCCCCAGAGTAGATTCAGCACTGTAGCCTCTGAATATATTGAGTGACCTGTGTCTTGTTGAAGTTGACCCTGAATGGTGTGTGTATACAGCCATTATTTATGATTGCTTATGGTTCTCCACCATATTTTGCATCTGATTGAGAGGGAAGTAATTCTAAGAACCAAATTTATGCCACAGAGACTTCATATTGTATCTTCAGATGGTGCATGTCTGGGGGCACATGTGCACCCATCCCCACACGTGCCTGCACACACACACACAAGCGAGCAATCCTGCCCCAAATCACACACCCAAACCTGGTCCTTCCAATTTTAAACTCTGTTGATTCCGTTTGAGTATAGGTGGTTTGTCTCATTTAAATAATGGAGTAATATTATTCAAAAACAAGGTCTAACAATGGCTTGTAATAAACTCTTCTCTGAGGTTAACAATGCCTACACCTATGGGATATTAATGAGGCAGAATTTGCCTAAGAAGCACTTGGTATAAAATAAAATGAAATCAAGTGCCAAAACACGGTCAATCCCCTCTGCCCTATCTTGTACCACTGAAAATTAACTAAATTAGCCATTTGGAATGTTGATTCTCAAAAGAATGTACCTTGATATCAGGAAACTACAGTTTTGTATTTTACCTTTTAAACCTGACAAGGTTTTCTGTTTTCTATCTTATCTTCAAGAGAAAAAGGAGCAAAGTACAATCCCCACAGGCCTCAAGAGCACTGAGACCTAGTCAACAAAAATAGTTTTAATTAACAGATAAATGTGTGGTTTAGTTGGTAGGAAATTTACTTAAAAGTGTTTTAGGGAAATGCCTGGAGAATAATAGTATAAACAGATTATCAGAGTGTTTGTTTTTTTTTAAGTAGCTCTATAATACAGTCTTCCATATCTAGGCAGATCTGGGCAGAGACAGAGGGCCTAAGCCTGTATTTAACACTGAATGATTAAAAGCAGAGTAAAAGACGCCAGATACTATTTAATCCTTCTCACAAATAAACATCAATAAAGCTATGAGGTCGTTGAGTATTTTTATGCTTATATAACCCCCAAAGAAGTACTCCTCTCATTGTTTATTTGCGTACCAGTAACATCACCACTTTTACAAATCCAATGCAGGAATTCAATTTATTAGACGTCTACACAATGTTTCTTATCCAGAAAATGTAGTGCAGCTGATCTTTCATTCAATAATCAAGCACCTACTAGGCGCTAGGGGCCAGGAACACAGAGGAAAGCTGCCATTATCTGTTAAAGGATCTGAACTTAATGTTTATCTCATTCACTGTTTTCTTCAAGTCTCTACCAACAGGAGAATCAGACAGACATGCCCAGTCCAGATAAATCTTCCCTTAAGGATCAACGGTACAAGCCGAGAGCTCAGGCTCTTTGGCCTCTTGTCGCTACAGAGTTCCTTTGACGCCACAGATTAAACCTGGCACCACTTCCACGACCAGCAGGACATGGCATAACTAGTGCCAAAGTACAGCATGCATTCGAGCACCAGTGACCTTAAATGGAGGTCACTATTACCATCTCCTACCGTTTTTTGACAGTTGGCCGCTGTTCTCTGAATGTCAGAACCCTCTAAATTCTACTGAATCATTGAACATTTGGACCAAGGTTGATGAGGGGTGCTCCAGGTAATGGCTTTTCAATATTAAAGAAAACAGTTCCTTCTCTTCTTATAAGAAATGTGTTAAGAAGGATTCAAAAACCCCAGACAGCGATAGATTTGTTTATTTGCCAAGTCCGTTTTAGGGTAATTTTCCTTTTTAAGCAGCAATCTGGATGACTAAGTTAAGAATAATGGAAAGAATAAGATGAATGAATGCAAAAACACAATAGAGGAGGTTTTAAGATAAACAGAAATTTGTTTCCTTAGATTCAAGGTCCACTGATCAGTTCATCAGTTCAGCTAGGAAAGGCTGAAGAATGTACTTCGTTCTCTAATAGGAAAGGCTAAGTTTCTTGGACTATTCTAGTGCTTTCACTGGGGCCTGAATCAAATGATCTTGGGACTGCTTCTTCTGGTAATTTTGAATACACGTGTGATCCCTCTCAGTGAAATCTAAGATATGTTCATTCTTATTCTAGCATCGAGTGTGTCTCATTTTCAAACCTACAGTTCCTGGAATGTTTGCTTCTATAAACTCTTTTCTAAGGCCAGGTTTTCCTTTCAAAAGTGTTCCTAACATTTACATTTACACCAATCATTAAGTCTCTTTTATACATGAAACCCTTCCAATTAACATTCTCTTATAACTTTCTTTCACTCCTTCTTTTCCTTTTTAAGTAAACTCCTTTTTAAATCAACCTCTTCCTCGGATTCCTAACGGGAACACCTGGACTTGGTCTGGTAGAAGCACACATCTATCACGGCCAGAAATGTCACCATTTACAAAGTCCCCCATGCATTTTCTATAGTGGAGTAAATTATAAAGCGAGAAGGAGAAGAAGAAGAAGAAGGAGAAGGAGGAGGAGAGGGAGGAGGAGAAGCCTTTTATTTAACTTGTTTGGTAGGGACCAGATCCACTCTGGCAACGTCGTATTTCTGACACAGTATATACATATCCATGACACTTCTAGAATCCTGTCACAGTCAGTTACTATTACACATTTGGCACGATATCACTCTGTGCTCTTGAAAATTTTAAATAGCATCACAAACCAATCAATTAATATGCTACATACATAATAAATGCTCGAAGTAGTAAAATAGCCAATTCAGAACTTATATACTTATAATATCAATGTTGACACGTACCTCACTTAACAGTTGCATTAATATTTACTTAATATTTTAATCTGGAAAAGAGAAAGAAAAACAATGGTGAAAATTAAATTCTTCATTGCTTTTCTAGCTGTAGCTCTTTGTAGATGTTTACAGAAAAACTTGATAGGCTTGATTAAACAATGCTCTCCATTCCCCTGTAAAACATGCTAACCGATGCTCAGGGCATTCTGAAGAGTCATACATGTGGGATTCTCTACTATGCCCATGCAAGACTAGTCCCACCAGGTGAGTTGCACTTTACCATCAGTTCACTGGGTTTGTTCCCAAACCTGTTTATTCCAGTTCTGTTTGCTAATGTAATTACAAAATGTAACTAAATAGTATGTGAACAGATGATACCATGTAAATCAATGAAATCTAAGTGGAAAAGAAAGTGATTTGTTTCTATCAAAATTAAGCAGAATGTTTGAAAGAACTTCATAAAGATGAGTCATATAACAATAATCACTGAATACATGTAGGTTAAATAATTGAACAGTTTCGGGGGACATTTAGTAAAAGTCTAGCAGGATTCTGCGCAGAGATTGTTACACATGTCTTTAAATAACTACTCCAATTTAGACAGACATGGATTGGAAATCAGAGGGATTTCATTGTGGGTGTGGTTTATGCAAGAAAGATGACAGGGAAGTCCAACTAGAAAAGAAAATGTTTTGAACTAACATCAAAGATTGGCAAATAAAAAAAGAAAATATATATGTATATGATAAATATAGCTATAAATGTTAAAAAGCTGAAAGTATGTATTTATAATTTGTTAAAACTTTTTTGATTAGCCAACTACTAGAATCAACCAAACTGGAGAAGAAGACCTACTATAACTTTTTAATCACCTCATGTAATAGCTCGGGTGTCCTAAATGCAGCCAAAAAAAAATGGGGGGGGGGCCCCAAATTTATGAATATTTTCAAAATATCAAATCCAAAATGCTCACATTGCTAATCTTGCTTAAACCAAGAATCAATTTTCAGGACCAGAGCATTTAGAAATTCAGTCTTGATAATATGGGAGGATTTTACCCACTTGTGAGAGCACAGAGTAGGTTTTCTACATGTGGGCTGCTGCCATGAAAGGGCCAGGATTAACCTACACACAGTGTGGTAATATTTTCATCTAGATTTATGGCTCCTCTTTTTGCCAGGGGCCCAGTGATTCCTGTCTGTAGGGTCACATGTTATCATACAGCCCTCCACAGATAGCGCTGGCATACTCTTGACTCCGCTCTGATCATATAATGCATGCGCATTTGGAATCATCAGAAGCAAACATCACATTTCTCTACAGCACAAAAACAGGCGAACAAAAAGACTTGATAAGCAAATTGCCTGTCTCCGTGCCTCCTTGATAGGAAAAGTCAGGAACCTACTTAAATATTTATTTTTAATTCCTCTGGCTAAGATTCTGACATGCAAAAATCCAAAATGCATAGCTTTTTGTGTCAAGTGATGTCCAAAGCAACAGGCAGCATGTTTTACATGCAGGTCATCTGTACTGCATTTTTGTAAGGCAGTAAAGAGGGTTAGTCTTCTAGAACCTAGAGTCCACACCCCCTGGGATACCTTGAAAAAAGTCCCTTTCGAAATGCAGCAAGTTTCTAAACTTTTTCTTTCTTCCACTCCTCACAACAACGTGTAAAGAAGTAAGAGTTTTGCTTACTGAGTCTGTGTAATGTAACAAGTGGCACTGGAGTAGAAAAGAAGAGAAATCTCATACCAAGAAGAGATTTGTGTTCACATTTCTTAGAACATGCATTTCTTCCAAATAGGTCAAAATAATTTACAAAAAAAAAAAGCTCCCTTAAGGTATCAAATGAAGAATAATACAGAGGAAATGAGAAATATACAATTTGACTTACTCAAGGTCATAGCAAGAAAATGACAAAAAAAAAAAAAGCAGACCTAAATTACCTTCACCTCCAAAGTAATCTTTCTACAATTTTTCACCAGGAATTAACGTGAAATGGTCTGAAAAGAGCTGAGAGCTTTTTAAACTATTTTACATGCAGTCAGTCCTTCCTCTTAGTATCCTAGCATCCTGGCAGTTGGAATTTGGGATATTTCAGACCTTGGCTGGGTCATGCCCTCATGTATACTGAGGAAAACAAAAGTCTCAGTAATTTACATTAAAAATTGCTAAGACTTATTTTTTGCATGACATTCTGACATTCTTACTCTTAAAGATGAAAACAAACAACAGGTGCCGGCCAGACAGTACGTTTTCTCTTAGAAAACCATCTAGTGTCCACATAACTAGTCTTTGTGCAGAAAAGCTCCTTTCCATTTACTTAAGTTAACGAATGAAGTACAGACCTGTAAATCAAATCAAGAGTTCTCTTGAATATGTTCTTTTTTTAAGTGATAATTTTTCTTTTTATTCTAATTATAAAACAAATGCATATTCATCACAGAAAATGAAACAGAAAAAAATAAAGGAGCAAACAGAGTTCACAGGAATCGCACCGCTCAGAGTCAACCACCGTTAACATTTTGTTTTACTCTGTTTTTATTTTCCTGTGCACTTGTAGCACATTAATATATGCATCAATTTTATAAATTTTAACAGTATTTTAAGAGGATTATTCAGTCATCTTCTGATTTTACTTTCATTGGTTTAATAAATTTAAGTCAATCCTCCCCTGTGAACATGAGTTTCTCATAAAAAAAAAACAAAACAAAACCAGTAAGGTCATCTCTAGTAGACATTTTGTAAGTCCAAATTTAAGTAAATCCTAAATATAAGAAAATCTCCCTTTTTCCATATGAGATGATCCCCTCAAATAATGAAGCTTTTTTAAAAAAAACTTGACTATATTAACTTTCAGGACTGAGATTGAGATGGCTAAAGGTCTAGGTATAGTTCCTTCATTTAGTTTTATGTATATGTTCAAAATCATAAGGAATATCAGAGTATGTTTAATTTAGGAAAGTGCTTTGTTTTTTTCTCCTCTCACATTTCATGAAGAACTCCCCAGGCACAAAAGTGTCTTTACTATCACTAAAGCTACTTTTTTTAGGGACACCTTCCTGAGCAAATCATCTCCCCTTGGAGGTTGTTTGAGACATAGCACTTTTTAAAATTCATGTATGACACAGTTGCCACAAGCTCCAAGTCACTAAATAGAAGGACGGGTTTTCACATGTCTTGCAAGCACAGAGTTGTGATCTCCATGGCAAAGACACTTGCAATACTGTTTCATCTGTCCTTTAAAAGACTTGTTTAATAGAGTTGCCGTATGATCCAGCAATCCCACTCCTGGGCATATATCCAGACAAAACTATAATTGGAAAAGATACATGCATCCCTATGTTCATAGCAGCACTATGCACAATAGCCAAGACATGGAAACAACCTAAATGTCCATTGACTGACGAATGGATAAAGAAGATGAGATATATATATATATATGTACAATGGAACACTACTCAGAAATTAAAAAAGAATGAAATAATGCCATCTGTAGCAACATGGATGGACTTAGATGATCATACTAAGTGAAGTAAGTCAGAAAGAGAAAGACAAATACCATATGATATCACTTACATGTGGAATCTAAAATATGGCACATATGAACTTATCTACGAAACAGAGACAGACTCACAGACATAGAGAACAGACTTGTGGTTGCCAAGGCAGGCGGTGGGGAAGGATGGATTGGGAGTTTGGGATTAGCAGATGCAAACTATTATATATAAAATGGATAAACAACAAGGTCTTACTGTGTAGTACAGGGAACTATATTTAATGTCCTGTGATAAACCATAACGTAAAAGAATATGAAAAAAAAAGTATATATGTGTACAACTGAATCACTTCGCTGTACAGCAGAAATTAACGCAACATTGTAAAAAGAAATAATTTTTTAAAAGGGATAAAAAAAAGGCTTGTTTACAATAATATCCACCACTTGTAACTGAGAGGTCATACCTAAATGATTAAATTTGTGTTAAATTTCTATCTCTCTTTTTTTAATCTGACTCTGCATCTTCAGCAAGCATTCATGAAAGCCGTTTTGGTGTTCAAAGTAATTGGGACATTGATCTATAATAGGAGAGCCTTTTAATAAACTTGAATATATATAATGACTTCTCTTTTGGGGAATAATATTTCTGGGGAAAAATCCTAATATTAGGGGCACACAGAGTGACAAGAGCACATCAATAGCCAACAGTAATTTTTCTTGCAGCATGTTTTTGTTTGTGTTTTGTTTCCCTGGTTACTGTGATTCTAAGACTGAAAAGAGCACTACGACAACCACATTTGGGGGCAAATGCATTTGTACAATAACTTCTTGTGCAGTACCGTCCAAGAGAACTTTCTGCAATGACGGAAATTTTCTTATCTGTACTGTCCAACGTGGTAGCCAATGACCACATGTGGCTATTGAGCACTTGTCACGTGGCTAATGCGACTGAGGAAATGAACTTTCGTTGTAAGTTTAAATAGCCACAGTGAGCTACTGGCTAGCCCGTCTGACAGTGCAGCTCTAGAGGGGAAGGGATGTGTCAGTCCTTCTGACAGCTCCCCACTTCCCAGTGTTCAGCAGAGTGAGTGGAACATTGTTTTTTGTTTTGTTTTGTTTTGCATTTTTATGTAAGTAATAATAATTTGCTAGATGAATCCTAAGGAGAAAGGCCTCTTTTCCTTACTAAGGGCATCATGGAATCCCTGAAAGGAGCAGAACCACCCAGTCTCACTGCAAAGCAGCCACTAAAAGAAAGACAAATTCCACAATCCAAACTTAATATTTCCTATGGCACCTTCTTTGCAACCCTTGGGAAAACCTACAGAACACTAGAGAGGCAATTATTTTATTTTTGAACTGTCTAAGATTCTATGGGAATGGTTCATCATTCGTTCAGAGGGAGAAATATAAATATAAACTGGACATGTAAGATTTTATAATCCCATTTGCTACAAGAAGCCTGGCAGAAGATGCATTAATTAACAAAACATAGTCACCATTTTATTTTTCAATTATTTGTTAAAACTGGGAAGAAAATTCTTTCTCAGACTTGCAGAGGAAAGACAGCTAACAAGCTATACAGTAAATTAAAATACAAAATTCTGATGCCACATAATATTCCGAACAAATCTAAGGGCATACTGGCATCCCAGAATCTCTGTAACAAAAGAAGTATATTTGCATTTACACAACATTAACAACTGAAATAAAATTCAACCATCTCACTCACAGAAGATTTTTGATTTTATTAATATCCTTACAGATTTTACCTGTCCATAAGCATTGATTAGAGGGGAAAAAAAAAAAAAAAACAGCACTGTGTCTGATCAGGCTTCTGATTCTAGTATTAACTGAAGGGAGAAGCACAAGCAAAAACCGAGCTACCATACATTATTCTGAAATGCTGCCACAGGAAAAAAGACACAGCACTGATTCCATCCACTTCCATTTTCTTTGCAACAGATCTGTCATTTAAGACTAAGATGTTAAGATATGACTTATCCTTGCTGAAGCCACCTTCTTATAAATGCAGATCTCCCAACAGGCTTCATAGCCCTATCTCTTCCTATAAGTTGCTCCTGATTCAAGCAGATAATTTTGCTCTCTTTCATCCAATGGAACTGAATAAGTTCTTGGCACTTCAAAAAGAATTGTGGGAACAAAAATTCTCTTGCCAGAAAAGTACAGGTAAGGCTCTAGTCTATTGATGGGTAAATGTTCCTTATTTTGCCACAGAGCGTGCTAGAACAGTAAGAGAGAGATCAGAGCAGATGTATGTTTCAGGGGGCCTTAATGATAATCTGTGCGAGTTATATAGAGAAAGATTCAGGTCACAGAACATTACACTTACGGCTGCTGTTGTGAACTGAATGTATCCCCATAAAATTCATATGTTGAAGCCCTAACCACCTCCCCCCATATGATGATATTTAGAGACGAGACCTGTGGGAGGTAACTAGGGTTAGATGAGGTCATAGATTGGGGCTCTCATGATGGAATTTGTGCCTTTATAAGAAGAGTCACCAGACAGCTTGCTTTTCCTCTCTGTGCACAAAGAGGTCATGTGAGCACAGAGCAAGATGGCACCCACCCACAGCACTAATCAGGGCATGAGTGTGATGAACTACCTGGGGCTGGGGAAAAAACTACCTGAAATGTTAGAGGGAATGCTGAGCAACACACACCAAGCTGGGAATAAGTGCCTGTTGCCACGAGGCAGCCGAGAGAAAAGGTCTCAGAGTGAAATCTACCTTGCTGGCACCTTGCTCTTGGACTTCTCAGACTCCAGAACTGTGAGAAATAAATTCCTGTTGTTAAAGCCACCCAGCCTATGGTATTTTGTTTCAGCAGCCCAAGGGGACTAACGCAGCTGCACCCTCAATTTGGATTTAAAGTTGGTCTCCCTGATCCCTATATCCCCACCTCTGAAGGAAGAGTCAGGAGCGTCCACAGTGAATACCTAACGCCACCACAACCCAGCTATTAAAGAAGTCAGCGTTAATTACTGGCTATTTAACCTATATTTAAAACTAATGAAGACTTCTGCTTTCTGCCAATACGGAGTCACGGGAACCAGATTTACCCTCTCATCTGAAACAACAACAACAAAATGAGTTAAAAAAACAATGTTTTTCAAGACACTGGACATGAGACAACAAAGGACAGTGGTTCCTGAGAGACAGGAAACAAATGAGGTGAGCCTTACTACTGGCTCAATCTTACTTTCCAGGACGCAGCCTAGGGAGGGGAAATTGAGGTGAAGCCCAGAGAGACCAAGGCAGCTAGAGTGTGCAGGACCAAGTACTGAGGAGAAGCCACACAGACGTAGAACCCCAGAGATCTGTAGCGGGTCCCTCTCAGGTACTTGGCAGAGCACTCATCAGGGCTTGAGTGTGATGAACTAACTTGGTTGCGGAAAAAACTATCTGAAATGTTAGAGAAAATGGTAAGCAACACACATCAGGCTGGGAATAGTGCCTGTTCCCACTGGACAGAAGAAAAACCTCATAGTTCCCAGGCTATATAGAGTACTTAGAAAGGTATTGCCTCAGTAGTGGGAATAATTGGTCCTAGACTAAACACTGCTCCAGTTCCACCGAACAAATCTTAAAAGCAGAACCAAAAGGATCAAAGTATTTCCAAGTAACATAACTAACTGCATACCAAAACAAAACTCAAGAGTACACACAAAAATATCCAGCACCAAACAAGAAAAATCACAATGTCTAGCATTTAATCAAAGATTAGCAGGCATGCAAAGAAGCAGGAAAATAAGACCCATACTGAGAAGAAAAATCAATCAAGCAATCAAAACTGACCCAGACTGACACAAATGATAGAATTAGCAGACAAAGATATTAAAAGACTTAATATAACTGCACTAGGTGTGTTTAAAATAGAGACATAGAAGATTTTTTTTTTTTTTAAAGCTCAAATAGGGAATTCCCTGGCAGTCCAGTAATGACGACTCCACACTTCCAATGCCAAGGCCCAGGTTCAATCCCTGGTCGGGGAACTAAGATCCCACAAGCTGCGTAGTGCAGCCAAAATAAATAAATAAAATAAAATCTCAAATAGAACTTCTAGAGATAGTCTTCAACACATGAAATGAAAAGAAAACTGGAATTCACAGCTAATTAGACATTTCAGAAGAAAAAAAATTTAGTTTTGAAGATATAACAGTAGAAACTGCCCAAAATGAAACATTGAGACAAAATAAAAAAAAGAAATCAAAACAAAATAAAACAAAACAAAAATAATCATTAAGCTGTGGAACAACCACAGATGTAAGAAGTTCAATGAACTTCAAGCACAGAAACATGATGAAAATTACACCCAATCGTGTCACTATAAAACTGCTCAAAACCAATGATAAAAAGAAAACCTTAATAGGAGCCAAAGAAAAGGACACGCTATTTATATAAAAAGGAAGATAAAAGATAACATCAAATTTATCATTAGGATTATGCAATCAAAAATAGAGTAGAACAACATCTTTAAAGCATTTAAAGAAAAACATCTGTCAACCTAGAATTAAATATCCAGTGACATTCGCTTCTAAAAAAAAAAAAAAGGCTTTTTAAGTTATACAAAAGTTGAAAAAATTAATCATCAATAGTTCCACATTACAAGAAATGTTAAGGAAACTTGATAAGGCAAAAGGAAGATGATATCAGGTGGAAATATGAGTATAATATTTGTATGCAAAGAGGAAATAAAGTATACCAAAAATAATAACTACGTGGATAAATGTATAAGAATGTTCTATTAGTATTTAAAAGATATCTTTAAATATTTAGTTATTTATTTTTAAAGCCAATTAATAGACTGTTTAAACAAAAATAATAATAATGTGCTGTTATAATAATAATGTGAAGTTTATAGTATATGTAAAAGTAAAATGTATGACAAAAGTAGCACATAAGCTGGGAAAGAAAATTAGAAGTATAGGATTTAAGGTTCTTATACTACACGTGAAGTGGTATTATATCACTTGCAGATAGACTTTAGCAAGTTAAAGATATATACTATAAACCCTAAAACAACCACAAATGTTTTTAAAAGCAATTACAGCTAATAAGCCAACAAAGGAGATAAATTGGCATCATAAAAGGTACTCACTTAACACAAAAGAAGGCCAAAAAAGAAGAAAAGGAGAAGAAAATACAGATGGGACAAACAAACAGCAAGATGAATTAACCTATGTCAATAATCACATTAAAAGTAAATGGTCTAAATACCCCTAATTAAAAGGCAGAGATTGTCAGACTGCATGTTTTTTAAAAAGCAAGCCTCAACGATATACTTACTACAAGAAAAACACTTTAAATACAAAGACACAAATAGGTTAAAAGTAAAAAGATGAAAAAAGACTTCTCGTGTCAACACTACAAGCTAGTATAAATGCTTCACTTAAGCACTGTACTTCTAGTGTGTGATATACCTCAAGTGTAATACTCTATCAAAGAATTCACATGACATTGGCCAAGAGAAGTATGAAAATGGCTCTTTTGAATTTATTTTCATATCGTTTACAAAATCATCTGGGAAGGTATAATTCATTGTAACAAATATCCTTTAGAGAATCATATAATATATTCTCTTCACATAATTCAGTGCCAGGAAAATGTCTGCATTCCATGTGAATTCATAGGCTTTCTTAAATCATGTAAGTACTATAGGAGCCAGTTTTCCCTTTATGTCTTGGCTAACAATCAGAAAGCCAAAGCTCAATTTAGTGCCAAAGTCTAAAAATAAATCCACCCCAGGCACTTCGGAGGATACTCACTCTCTCCTTCTAATTGGTTGTTGACCTCTCCTAAAATCATTTTACTTTCACCATAATACTGGAAACTACTTTGAATTCTTTTTTTTAAGAGTCATGTTTTATAACAGAAAGAATATCAGGAATGAGACATGAGTATTTGCTCCACCACTTATAACACGTGTGATGTAAATCACAAAGAGGTTGAATAACAGCTCTGAAGTTTCATTTTGCACCATAAAGTGAGAATAACAGTGGCCACTTTGTCTCTCTCTTAAGAATTTTAATAACTGCACTCTTGGTGGGAATGTAAATTGATACAGCCACTATGGAGAACCTCCACTATGGAGGTTCCTTAAAAAACTAAAAATAGAATTACCATATGACCCAGCAATCCCACTACTGGGCATATAACCAGAGAAAAACATAATTCAAAAAGACACATGCACCCCAATGTTCATTGCAGCACTATTTATAACAGCCAGGTCATGGAAGCAACCTAAATGCCCATCAACAGA
The DNA here is from genome assembly GCF_028021215.1 of Eschrichtius robustus. Classification (NCBI taxonomy): domain Eukaryota; kingdom Metazoa; phylum Chordata; class Mammalia; order Artiodactyla; family Eschrichtiidae; genus Eschrichtius; species Eschrichtius robustus. Next base: position 17,205,508 of record NC_090834.1, on the reverse strand, counting down.
TGAATGGATAAAGAAGATGTGGTACATATATACAATGGAATATTACTCAGCCATAGAAAAGGAACAAAATCGGGTCATTTGTAGAGACATGGATGGACCTAGAGAGTGTCATACAGAGTGAAGTGAGTCAGAAAGAGAAAAACAAATATTGTATATTAACACATATATGTGGAATCTAGAAAAATGGTACAGATGAACTGGTTTGCAGGGCAGAAATAGACACACAGATGTAGAGAACAAATGTATGGACACCAAGGGGGGAAAGCGGGGGTGTGGGGGTGGTGGTGGGATGAATTGGGAGATTGTGATTGACATGTATACACTGATGTGTATAAAACAGATAACTAATGAGAACCTGCTATACAAAAAAAATAATTTAATTAAATTTAAAAAAGAATTTTAATAAAATGTGAAAGTCTACAAATTTAAAAACACAAAGCTAAGTTAATATTAAATGAAGCCAAAGGATTATCAAAATTGATGTGGTTATATTTTTCAAACTGAAATCTCATTTTATGATGTAGTCATTTCCAGGTTAACTTTTTCCCCTGTTATCAATATTAAATCAATTCAAAGCTAGATGAACCCACAGCAGCCTAGAGTATGTCCTGAGAAGCAATAAAATGACCAGCCACAGTCATATTTCAGAACTCTGAATCCAGAAACAAGAACAAGGAAAACAGTGGCACTCTCAGGTGAGCATGAAGGAAAGAAGGCATAACCCAAACCAGGACTGGATCTGCAGAAGTACTAAAGATGGGCCCCCAAAGACTTGTGAATTCAGGTATGCACTTGTTACTCCTTTGATTGTCAATTAACATTTCTGCATAAGAGGAAAGAAAGGGAACAAGGGTACAAGGACATAAATTGTTCTGATATTTTATCAAATGCAGAATTGCCCTTAAGCAAATCTACTCCAGTACTAGGCATTCTGCTCTAAGCAGTGAGAATTCTCCCTCTGGCCTCAGGCAGAGCCTTAGTTGTGAGGTTCACCAGTAGTTTAGCATTCCAGGTGGTCAAAGATAACTGCAGCCTAGCTTTTATAGGATTGAAATAACTGCAAGTCTTTTCTAGTAGATGTGTAGAGCAATGAGTTAAACAAGAAAAAAGGATTCAGATGGTACACAGGTGGCTCATCAAAAATATGGTGAGTCAAGAAAGAAAAGGGGAATTCTCAGAAGAAAACTGGAGACACAGCTAAATAGCTGTACCACAAACATATTTCATAAAATAGATCTGCAGTTCTTATATGCTGGTGAGTATCAGAATCACTTATGGAAATTAAAAATGCAGATGCCAAACTTTATCTACCAGAGGCAATACCAGTGTGTGTCTGATGTTGAGAACCTCTAATGTTAATTAATTTCATTAGGAACCAGGATTTGAGGCATAAAGAAATAAATGAAAATACAAATGTGTGATTTAGAGGGCAGCATGCATAAGCCACTTCAAGCCCTGTGGCACCGTCCAGGGAGAAACCGGAAATGGCCACAAGGCTGGCAGGTGAAAAAAAAATGTGTGATTTAAGTAAGTGTGTGATTTTAAGTAAAAACTGTGTAGTCCTGAATTGGAAGAGTCAAGATGAAGTCATTATGCATTTTATCTTTAAGACAACAACAACAATGTACTTCCCAGCTCTGTACACTAAAAAGATCTAAAAACACTGATTTACTCGAAAGCAATAAGTGTCCCCTAGTGACCAGATTATGGTTTCTAAATAACGTTTCCCACTAAAAGGAACAAGCTCCTAGGAGAAATAGCTGATTCCAGGTGTAAGGGGTGGGGGGAACCAACAAACCTTATAAAATAAGCCTGGAATATCTCATCATATCAGGAAAAATGATGTTAACAAATATTAACATGGAGTCATGTTAAAAGGTCTCAGGAACCAACATGAAGAGGTTCCCATGGCAAAAACAGGATAAGTTGAGCATCAATAGAATAATAATTGTAATAGATTAAAGTATGTTTCAAGCTATGAGTTCAAAATAATACTGAAACAAAACAAAACAAAGCCCCCACGATTATCTTTAAAGGATACTGAAGAACCAACTAATTATTTGGAAAATTATTAAATAAATGTAAAGAATCAATCATTTATCTTGTCCTTCCTACATGTACTGCACCTTAAGGTAAATGATAAGGGGAAGTTTCTCTTTGTGAACAAGGAATAACAGAATAAGATTATCACCATCTTGCAGCCCCTATTGAAAGAATCTAAGCAATGATCTTCGAATGGTTACTAACGTCACACATACCCCAAAAGGTACATATATTATGTGCCTGCCTATGGATTATTCTTGCACTTCATATACCCACCCCCTCAACAAAAGAAAAAGAAAATCAAACCCAAATCAGATATACTTCTACTTTGATTTATGGGAAATTAAGAAATAAATATGCTAAACAACATCATGAGGATATAATAAGCAAAATCTGACTGGGGGAAACTACAGATCAAACAGTCTAGTTTCTTCAACAAATAAACTTCAAGGGGGAAAAAAGAAAGATGAGGGAGAAGCTATAGGTTAAAAGATACTTGACATTAAAATGATTCAGGGGGGTGAAAGGGCATTAACGGGTGAGATTATAAATGAAATAATGTTGGCCATGAGTTAATAATTGTTGAAATGATGGGAACATGGGGGTCCAATACACTATTCCCTCTGCTTTTGTATGTTTGACATTTTTCACAGTAAGGAGTTTAAAAATGTCAAAAGCAAAAAACAAAGAAAAGATACAAAACTATGGCATTAAATTTCAAATCTGGGTTATCTTTGAGGACGAGAAAAGAGCAGTAATTCTGAGAGGGCATGAAGGGAGACTTCTGGAGTACTGGATACAGTCTAATTCTTGAGCTGAGTAAACTCAGGTGCTTATTTTGTAATATTACTGAACATTTATATTTTGTGCTATTACTGAACATTTATATTCTGTGCAACTTTCTGGTGTTATACTTCAACCAAAATTAGTTAACATCAGTACGCAGAAGGGACTTCCCTGGTGGTCCAGTGGTTAAGAATCCACCTTCCGATGCAGGGGATGCGGGTTCGATCCCTGGTCAGGGAACTAAGATCCCACATGCTGCGGGGCAACTAAGCACGCACGCCACAACGAAAGATCCTGGTGCTGCAACTAAGACCCGATGCAGCCAAAAATTAATTAATTAATTAATTTTTAAAAAATTAGTATGCAGAAATCTAGACCATCATTCATCAGTATAACCACAGGAAATGCATTTGATAAGATGGAAGTATTTAATACTTTGTAATGCATAATACTTCCATAGTGTTTAAGAAGTTTATGGACATTGATCAAAAGGAAAAGACAATGGGTTGTGAACGTTGTATTATACAGCCTTTAATCTCATGAGAAGTAATCATAAGACACAGACCTAACAGAATCAGGACATATTAAATATAAGGAATACACTAATAATAATAATAGCAAATACCTATAAAGTATCTATCGTGTGTTAGTTGAGTTAAAAGATGGCTATAAATTCTTTTAACTATTCTTTCAGATAAGGTATAAATACTCAACTTTCACTTGCAATGCTAAATTCATTTTTGCTGATATACTAACCAGTCTACATTTATTTACTGGTATATTGTACAAAGAGGAAATTACTGTACTGTACAAAGAGGAAAGTATAGCAAATAAACATGTAACTTATTTTGAAAAAGCCAGAGTGAGTTGAAGGTCATGTTGCTAAATGGTTACAAGCAAGATCTTTGGTGTCAATCAGTCTTAGATAGGAATCCTCACTCACCTACAAGTTGTGTGACATCAAGCAAGTACTTAATCTTTTTGTGCCTTCGTTTCCACATTTGTGAATGGACTGGTATTATCACTTCTAGTTACTATGGGATTAAATGAGATAGAACTCTTAGCTCAGTGCCTGGCATGCAGCATCTGCTCATTAAACGGTAATTACCATATATTTATTATTGTTGTAATTATAAAAGGATATCCCTCTGCAATATCTCCCTTGGTAGTTTCAAAATATTCCTCTCAAAGAAATATGATGAAGAAAATTACAAATATAGGCTCTGCCAGAAAAAAAGAATGTTTTATTTCAAATAAGATGGAGAAAACACACAAAAAAAAAATAAAGAGGGAAATGACAAAGCACAAGTAAATGGCTAAAAATTTAAAATCAAGATACCAGAAAAGCTAAAATCAAAACATAATCACTGGTTTCAAGCTGAAAAAATAATGCAAAGCAGATTTAGAAGAAATTATTCCATAGTCATAACCCACGGGTCGAGAGAATCAGGTCTTGAGGTATCAAACCCATGGGATCCCCACCTAAACCTGAGAGCCATGAAAAGTACATTAGCTCTTGTTTGAAGCAGGTACCACTTACCTGAGTATGAAGACATAATGCCCGTCACTGGGGATCCGTCAGGTAATTCCCGAGGACACTGGTGGTCCTGGTCTCTCTCTCAGGCTCCACAGTCTCTCAGAGCCCATAGGGCTTTCAAGGTACTTAAATATGTGGTATGTTTTGACAACAGCGTGTTTTATAAGTCATTTGTCATCAGCAAACTTTAGACAAGGTTAATGAAAGTTCTGTCACTTTAATGTCTAGTTGGCTTTAAATTACAAATGTCATGCACCATGACTAAAGAAAGGGCACTGCAATAATACCATAAACCATCATCTCCAGGGACATACAGGTAATTGCATAGCTCATTAAAAAACTGTTTTAATTATTAATTGACCGTGTCAGAGTTGTCCTTTGAAGTCAATTTTAATTTTTTTTTCCCTTGCAAGCATTATGATTTCAAGCTGACCTACAGAACTTTGTGTACCACCTAGAAAACTGCCAGCAGTGGTTACCAAGAAAGCTCTCCAATACTTGGAATTACTTTCAAGTCATTTGCAAACAACTTGCTTATTGCGGGGAAGGAAACGGCAGAACCTTCTTGAAGAAGTCACTTCAAAAGGTGTTCTAATCACCTTATAAGATACCACAGAACAGAAAAGAGAAATGAATTTAAAAAATGCCAGGAGTTAGAGCAAGCATTCATCTTTTTGTTAAATTTTCTTCCATGATGATGTGAAACAAGGACTAAAAGTTTTTGCCGGAAACCACAGTGCTATCTGATCAGGAAGGACTTAGCTAAACTTACAAAGGAGAGAGCTAGTTAAATGTTTTATTTAATAAATAATTCTAGAAATAGGCTGGTTACAATTACCAAAGCTGAATAGTCATCATTCACAAATGTCAACAGTAATAATTTATATACTTAAAGCTCTCTTTAAGTTCCACTAACCAAGAGAGAGAACTAGTAGACTCATTTTTTTTTTCTGAGTGAAACTAGAAGGTATCTTACAGAAAGACAAGAGTATGTCCACTCTTGCAAAAGATGCCAGTGGCAAGCTTAAATGGCTAATTCTATATTTATAAAGAGACAAGCATCCATAATGTCAAATGACAGAGTTCTCACTGATTTATTAGCAAATTGAACTTTCACTATAAGAGAAAAGAATTTCTCAAAATCTGGATCTCATAAATTAATCCACTCCTTCTTGAATACCATTTTAAAAAGACAATGTCAACCTTAAGTTTGAACGATTCGTTGTCTTGTAAAAATCTGAGGTGAATATGTCTGGTAGCAAATTTCCAGAACAAGAACTCTCTTCCAACACAACCTAAAAATCTACTGTCATGGGTATTAGACAAGGTACAGTCATGCAGCCAAGCTCAGACTATTTCCATCAACACAAACACTGACAGCAAGCGTGTCCACCAAGTTTGCAATGCCAACAACTTACAACTCAAACCTGGGATCAATTTATGAACTCCGCTGCTGTCAATGACCACGCAGGGCAAGGAACACCAGAAAAATGACAGCATCCTCAGGACTAACATATCATCTCCCAGAATGTGAAAATGAGATAAGTCAATTCTGCTGCATGGTCTGCACCTTGAGAATTAAACAGCAACTACCAACTGATAACAGAAATTACTCTCATTGGAGGCTCAACACCTGATTCTCCTTTGCCCCACCAAGCGGAGACTGGCAGATAACAGAATGACAGGAAAAAATCAGTCCACCCACATTTCCTGCATTGTGGAAAAGTGAACAAGCAGAGACACACAGCAAATCACCTAAGAGAAGTAAGTCAATAAATACATAAATAATAAAATAAAAATAAAATAATGGCATTTGCAGCAACATGAATGGACCTAGAGATTATCATACTAAGTGAAGTAAGTCAGACAGAGAAAGACAAATATCATATGATGTCACTTATAGGTGGGATCTAAAAACAAATGATACAAATGAACTTATTTACAAAACAGAAACAGACTTACAGACTTAGAGAACAAATTTATCGTTACGGGGGGGGGGGGGGGGAAGGGTGGTAGGGAGGGATAGATTGGGAGTTTGGGATTGACATGTACACATTGCTATATTTAAAATAGACAACCAACAAGGACCTACTGTATAGCACAGGGAACCCTGCTCAATATTCTGTAATAACCTAAATGGGTAAGAATTTGAAAAATAATTGACACATGTATATGTATGATAAATAGATAGATAGATAGGATAAAGAAGCAGGACTGGACAGTACAGGGGCCAGCATACTAAGGCTCAGGAACCAAATCCAGCCCGCTGTCTGTTTTTCTAGAGCCTGTAACCTAAGAGTAGTTGTTACATTTTTAATTGGTTGAAAAAAAAACTTTAGGAATAATACTAAAATCACAACTCATGAAAATTATATGAAATTCATATTTCAGTGTCCATAAATAAAGTTTTATTGGAACATATCCATGCTCATTGGTTTACATATTGTCTGCGGCAGCTTTCACACTAGAGCCGGAGGGCTGAGTGGTTGTGAAAGACAGCATATGGCCCCAGAAGCCTAACATATATTACCTTGCCCTTGACAGAGAAAGTTTGCCAACCTCTGCTATAATGAAGTGGGACCTAAAATCCTCACCTTGGATGGCGTATCAAGTGAGCTGGCCCCATCTCCATTCCTTCAAGCAATCCTGATATTTAATAATTTAAAGACTTCCCCCTCAAAGAGGAGATTTTACAATAAATGATAAATATCTCTAGCTGGAGGGTGCAGCATGAGTGTTTCCAAATTGATGATCAAGTTCTGTCTCTAGTATATACATATAAGTAGAATACAATGTACAATATTCTAATTAAATTGAAAAATGGTTGCACAAGCTCTGTTTCTATTAGCCAGGTCTTATTTGATTTAGCAACAGTAATGAATGCTGAATCAGGTCAGGGTTGTTAAACTTGTCTGGTTTTGCCAATCTACTGAAATTAGGATAATAAAACCGAAGACATGTAATATGGTAGACATTTAAAAAGAAAACTCGTTTATCTTCAATTAAAATATCCACTATATGACAATAAACTTATTACTCCTCCCTATAGAAAGGTTAGGTTGACGAAAACAGCACATTATAAAGAATTCAGTCCAGCATGGGGACCATGGAGTTACATTTTAGAACATCAAAAATAGCCTGGTTTTCTTGTGATACCAACATTTCACAGGTTTGCGGGGGGGAAAAAAACAACAGGCGAAACACAGAAGCTCAAAATATTCTCTAACTGACAAAACGCTGCACTAGATTTTTGGCTTCACTAAAGCTAAAATTCTCTGCATGAAATAAGGAAGGAACGGTGATCCAGTTTCTTGAAATGAGCAAGATCCTACATGGGCACGTTAAATTATTTGCTTGTTTGAGTCATTGGGGGAACTACATGGCCACCACCTCTGATTCACTTTACCTTTTGAGACTAAAATGAAATTATGGCTTATTTCATTTTCTAGATTTTATGCATTTATTGACATAAACACACAGAACATAAACTCCATACTGAAACTATATCAATCATCTTGGTATGTTACACACAGAACATAAACTCCATACTGAAACTGTATCAATCATCTTGGTATGTTATAAAATACAGTATCTTTAATAATATTTGTTTTAGGCCCCAATTAATTTTATGAGGGAATAATAAAACAGCAGCCTCTTCCTCCGCCTACAGTATAGATTATATAATAAAATCACCAGATATAGGCCAAATCAGTGGGGTGAAAACAACCTCTTTGAAGTTGGCTATGAAGATGCACTAATTCCAACCCTCAAAAGACAATTGACTCCTACGACCCAGTGGCTCCAACCCACTCAAAACCAGAGCAGCCAGAATCTATAGTCAGAAAGGAAGATATGCAGTTCCTCTATTTCCCCAAATTTAGAAGACATAAAGTGAATATGGAAAATAAGCTAGACAGGAAATCAAAAAGGGTACAATCTGGAAAAAAAAAAAAAAGGAGTATAAAATACTCTGTTAGCTGCTGAAGAGAAGTTCCACAAAACTGCACTTACACAAGCTGTGATGTCCAACTCAAGCAATTCACAACCCTCATGTGCCAGTCCTGATTATTCTCTTAAAAGTGCTACTGTGTGCTATCTTCAAAATATTAAACTGTCCATCAACGTAAATGATCCCATTAAACAATCTCTAGGTATGCCATCCGGCTGAATGAAAAGGAAACCCTAATGATGATCTGAAATGGGAACCAAATGATTTAAAGGGAAATATACAACATTTTCTGAATTTATCAAAAGGCAAAGAGTAATTTTAAAACTCTTTTTTCTGTTCTCTACCACCAAAATAAATAAATTGAATAAGCAAGCATTAGGCTAACTTGCAAGTTGTAAATACTAGGAAATTAGTCTTAAAAGACTATGGCTGCCTAAGCCCTCTTTCATTTTTCACTAACAGTAACAAAGCAGAGAGTGAGACTCCAGAATTGGAGGTAACCAAGCAAAGGTTAGATGATCATGTGTGTGTGCTGAAAAGGGGATTCAAGCATTCATCTTGAATAAGGATGGTGAATTGGATCAGATCATCTCCACGCTTTATCTCCAAAGTATAACATGACTGAAGCCACATAAAATGAAAAACAACTACAGAGATAGCATTAAGTAAGGAGCTTAATATTTGTTTTCAACTCTTAATTAGTGATACTTTTAAAAAATAAAAAATGAGCAGATTCCTCTCAGAAGTGCTGAGAGGCTCCCTTTCACACAAAACCTAAAAGGAAGGTGGTAACAACAACTCTCAAGGTCATGCAAAATGCAATTCCAGAGGAACATCACAATCTATAAACACCACTCAGAGGAAAGTATCTTTCGACCACAGAGGAGTAACAATGGGTAAAGCCAACCATTATATGAATGCATAAGGTTAATTCATTAACCTTATTAGCCAACAGGGAGTCAGCAACATGTAGCAAAAACAGCACAGACTTTGGTCCAATGGCCTTGGGTTCACATCTCAGTTCTAATTTTTATTAAGCTATTTAACCTTAGGAATGTCACTTAACCTTTTGAAGCCTCAGGTTTCTTATCTGTAAAATGGGAACACCTTCTTTACTGGGGTTGTTAACAGGATTAAATGAGAAAACATATACAAACTGTTGAAAACAGTACTTGACACAGTAAGTACATCATAAATCAATTCCCCCCCACACACGAAACAAATATTCACTAAATGTGAGAATGTGTCAGGCTAAGACACTGTTTCTCAAGTATGATACATGAAATAATTTTAAATGGTACCTAAAACTTTAAAAGTTTAATATTTGAGATTTTAATTTAAACATGTATTAAAAGAAAACAGAGCCCCCCAAAAACCTGTAATTTCATGCCAAATACTGATTTGGATGAGGTAGAGTAAAAAAAGATTAATCAACCTAAAGGGAAATATTATGTAAAGAATAATATTGGCAATATAAAGATATGGCAAAAATCATACAGGAAAGAAACACTACCTTATAGATATGTACACATATATACATATATATGTATACACACACACACACACACACACACATACACTAGAGTGTTTCTGTCATCAGAAAGTTTACAATCTAATGACTATGTGGATCACAAGTGAGCCAACAAATGAAACACCACATATATTCCAAGTTCAGAGTCATATTCAAGAAGAATGGTGTTAAAAGTCCCCCTCTTCTTGGCTCTTTTAACATGTATCACATATAAAAGCTCTTTAAAAATAAATGAATTTAACAATCATCATGCTGAGTTGTAACATAAGCTGATTTGGAAGTCCTTGTATAGTAGCATGTTAGGGATTTGTATGTTAAATCTTCTCTTTGAATTATCCAGGAAATCATTCTTGTCTCACCTTTATTTTCTTTATGGGAAACTAAGGAAACAAAGGGTTCTGCTGGTTCAACAGCCAAATCACTCAAGACACTTGGAGCAAAACAAGGAACAATCTACTAAAAACTGTAAGATCCAAGAACGCGAAACGGTTTTAGATTTCAGCAAGTCTCATCCTTAGAGACCCTACATGCCACAAGAATAAGCTGAATTTGCATTTGAGAATCGAGTGAAACAAACAAAGTGTCCTTGTCAAGGGAAATGAACAGTAAAATAAGAAAGAAAAAGAAAAGCACTTTGTATGTATTCCCAAGGAAAACCACAGGCTCCTTAAAAGCACTCACAACAGGTAGGACCTTCTTGAAATGCTTACGTATCTTAAAACAAAAACAAATGTCCCCTTATCATCTCATAATTCATGCAGTATATTAACTTGTGCCCTTTAATCTCTCTTGAGGTTGTCTTTCTTCGTGATTCCTTTACAACATTTTAATAGTAAACCTCCATCATGTCAAAATTTATCTACACACAGTATTAGTTTAAAAAAAATTTTTTGATAAAAAAATAAAAAGCTACATACAGGCAACCAAAGCCATATTGACAGGGATTTAATGACCAGGGAGCATATAGTTCTATAGCGGAGATATACAAAAGGGGAACATTATGTGCAAAAGGAAACATATAGAACAGAGTAAGTAAAAAAGATAACTATCAGTGACATTCTCTGAAATACAAGATATGCTTCTATAGTTCGGACCATACAAGGTGAGAGCATGTTAATACCTAATTAGGATCCTGTGTTAGCTAATAAGCAAGAAGAATAAAGCTTCACCATATCACAAAATCACTCTGTCATATTGACATTCATTCCAAATGTCGCTAGTGCATTGATTTTCTTAGAAGCTTCGTGATTCAGCTGCCTCTGAACCACAGTTAGAGCAATGCCCACCTGCATCACTAGCTAAATACAGCTTTAGAAGAGAAATGGATAGAGGGTGGCAAAATTAATAAATTATCATTTTTCTTCACAACTTGCTTAGGAAATATGCATGGTGCAAAAAAAATAAAATCTGTAAAAATAGGCTTGGCATTTCTAAAAGAGTTTCTTAGATAGGAATTTTTGAAATATATTTTTTAAAATCCTCTGTTTTCTTTAAAAGCAATAATTTAGTCCAAACAGCTGATCTTTATTCTGGTTCTTCTGTTTTCTGCTTTTTTCATCAGTCATCCTTAAACACCTTTCATACCAAGAACCAACAGCAAGGAACTGGAAAAAAAAAAAAGGTAGAAGCTCAGTAGACCCCAAAGAGCCCATAAGAGTTCCTCAAAAAAAAAAAAAAAAAAAAAAAGCCACCGATCTTCATCAGAGTAGAGAAGTACAAATCCCAGGAGCACTGCCACTAAGTCGGCAGACCCATGTGATGAGTGCTACTGTCAATATGGCTAGTCTACCTTGACTTTTGAATGTCAAAAATAATATGGACAGAATTGACTAAGCAGTCTCCGAGGTACCGCCTTTAAAATTGTTAACTTTATGGCCATTAAATATTGAACAGATAATTGGATTTATCCCCTTCAGTGCTTTATGGATGTACAAAGTACCTACTTTCTCCTGTTTTATTCAAATTAATGGCGCTCTTTTAAAGTGTCTGTCCTGAGCACACACTATAGCCGACTCATTAAAAGGATGTTGCTTCTTCTGCTTACCAACTCTTTTCTCCATTTGTAATAAGAGGGCGAAAACCACACTCAAACCCACATGTACAGTTAAGGGCAAATTTATTGAGAGTCACCCTGAAAACTAGAATTTTCCCTCCCTCAACTCAAGTACGTGGTGTGATATGGCAGTTGATTAGCCGTTATCATGGAAAATCACAACAGAGAATCCATTTCTTCTGTTTTTAATTAAAACATTTATAAACGCTTCTTTGCAACTGGATAGCTTACTGCTATGTTATAAAATCAAGTTTGGAGGACATAAAGATGCCAGTACCTCTCTAGAGGATTAGCCAAATGAAACCCTGGATTGTGGATTGGACAGGGGAAAAAAATGCACCGATGGACGGGCTGTGCAATTCACGCTAGTGATAAGGTATTTCTATCAAGTATGACTAACACCTACAAATGTACAATCTGAAAATAACTCTGGTGGAGGTGTTAGTGGGAAGGGGTTAATGGAAATAATGTTTTCATTTTAAACAGTATAAATCCACAACTGGCATTCCATTGGCCCGTGACCTCCCCTTACCCAATCCTTGTTCAAGTCATTTGCTAGTGTAATTGAAACCTTCTTTGAGAGTCTTTAGATTTCATTTCGTGTTTGGGGGACAATACAGCTAAAAGACATTTACCATCCATCTTTCCTAACATTCGTAATCTAAACAGAAGACCCAAATCCAAGACTGTGCTTTTGATGGATCACTTGCCTTCCTATACAGCAGAGCTTAAAGAGATCCCATTATTGCTTTCAGAACCCTTACAGAAAACATACATTCATACTCATTTTAGTGTTTATCACCCAGCTGAACAGCATATATTTATTTTTAACGGGTTTTTAAAGAAACATAAGTTTTCAATTAAAAAATTCAAAAGAACAAGACAAAAACAACAAACATTAAATGCAGGTGGAAAAAAAAGGCTCAACAACGTGACATGTTAAAAAATAAAAAACTGTAGAAATAAGATTTGCTGCTCCTGAGTAAAATGCTAAAGAAACTCCAAAGCTTTTCCTATATGTGAGTCCTTTTTAACGCAGGTCTCCATCTATTCATTTCTCTTACAGTTGAAACAGGCTACAAAGAAACGCTTCCATCTAGCTGTCCAGTGTCATGAATATGACACTACTAGGGGACAGACTTTTGATGATCATCTCAATTATTCTATTAGACATGCATTCAAAATAATGGGTTTTAAGTTTATCTTGGAATGTATATGAAGTCTATCTAATATGAAGCCAAATTTTTGCTATAGCTAGGAAAATTCGAAGGACTGAAGGAAAAGAAAACACAAACAAGCCATCCACCTCAGTTAGGTACATATTAGACTAGTGGTTAACTTGATCAAGAAAATTTCACGATCTGTTTGTCAGAAAATCCTCACAAATACAAGTAGATAAAGCCTTGACTTCAACATTCAAATAGGCTCCTCCGGAACAGCTAATGGGCTGCACAAAGGCAGCCTCCTTTCATATCCATTTCTAATTCTTCGCCTTACAAGAGTCACAACTGGCCAGTATCAAAAATACAAATAAAGCTTGCTGACAGCCTCTCAGACACTAATTCTTAAGTGTTTTTGGTGTACAAGCTGCTTTATTTCCTTCTGTTCACTGGGATTTTTCCTATATAAGAACAGGACAAAATTGGACACATTCTGATATTAAGATTACACGGGTTACCTCTAACAAAATTACCTGCTGAACTGAAAGGAGCAACTGCGAAGTTCATTGTGCCCGTATTTCTACAAATCAAGTCTGTCCTGGAACACCATTTCACCTGAAGCTATCTGGCAGTTCATTTAGTCATTCAGGATTAACTGTTGTGCATCCATCATTCCATAAACCCCAATTGTAATTTTGAACAAGAAGAAAATATAAGAATATCTCATGGGCAAGTCCACAATTTCCGAATATTTAATAAAGAAAAACTATACATTTCACCATGACCCAAAGTGGGAGAACAGACTCATATCTCATGTGGAGCTAGAGTATATGCCAGCCTTTTTATATTAAATACATTTTAAGCCTTCTTGTTGAAAAAAAACCAAAAGATAATTAAATAAGGAGCTTAATTATTTAAAAAATGCACTCATTTGATATGCCCACCACTGAAAGATGTTTTTTTGAAACTAGAATGGTGGAAACTAGTGAAATGTATCACTGGGAAGTTTATAAAGGAGTCAAAGAGACAAAAAAGCCAAACAGGTAACAATGGTGTACGGAATCAGGGAACTTAGTCCCCAAGATACACAGACAAAGGGGCTAAGAAAGGGCATGTCACAAATTACCTGGCACTTTCCCCATCTGTGAACCAAATGCTTCTGATTATCTACTGTACCAATAACTTAGGGTGGATGTGAGAATCAAGAGAGGCTTTTGTTCCCTTTGAATTCCTGAGAAATATGCTTGATTAGGAAAAAAATTTTCAAAGGATAAAATAAGGGGATGATTTTAAACTTTAAGAGAATGGACCACATTTCCTTTAAATAAATGACCAACCTTCTACAGTGATACATGTCACATTACACCTTTATATAGAGTCTGGAACTTGGGAAGCATGTTAATGTTTTACATATTCAAAAATTAATATTAAAATAAACAAGGGTGGGGAAAAAACCTAAAATTGAAAGCAAACTGAAGCAAATGAACACAAATGTCCCTGAAATTAATGACATAACCACTATGAAGGAGAGGAGAAAAAGATACAGGTTTGACCTCAGTGTTTTACTGTATTCGCCATGCTAAGAAGGCATGAAGGGAAAACAGCAAACACGTCCTGAACTTTTTTTTAGTAGTTTGTTTTCCGTAGTGGTATGAGTGAAGCAATTCTGGAACTATGTTTAGACGTACTATAAGACTGAGTAAATGAGTAACTGTATTAGGAGCCAGGGTTTTCAATGTGGAAGAAGGAGAATCAAATGTCTGGACTTGGAAGTACTAGGGCAAACTCACAATTTCTAAACTACAGACATGTGCGCAAGCACACATGCGCCTGGTCTTTTTCCTAACTCTGACTTCTAAGATGGCCTAGAAGCGAATCTGCTCTGTTAGTAAGTAGCACACCTAGCACTGCAACATCAGTTGCTAAGACCATTCTCCTCTAAAAGGAACCAGAAATCTCCACAGAAATGGTTGATTACAGGGCTATGGCAGAGAAGGTACAAGATGAGACTAGAACATCTTATGTCAGAAAGAAAGTTAGCACTCAAAGAAAAAAAAAATGGTGGGGGCACATCAAAAGAACACAGGAAACAACCTGAAGGGGCTCTCATTGATTAAATCTAGAATTTGAGCACAAAGATATTTAAGAAAAGTAATAAGTAATAAACCATAAAAAGGGGGAGTCTAAGAGTCAATACCAACGATAGAAGAGACAGATAATGGATGGATGGATGGATGGATGGATGGATGGATGGACGGGTGGTGGGTGGGATGAAGGATTCTTCTTTAAAGGAGAATGCTGACTGCTGACTGGTAATTGTTGATGCTCTAATTCCAACTCATCATAGGAAAGACTAGTTCATGCAAGAATCATCAAGAGAAGTTAAACCTAAGGGGAAATTTTTGAAGAGGAATAAGATATTTGCATTTCTCCACAGATTGCTTATTAGTTGCAAGGGAAAGTAGAGTAACTATACAGTGGAAAAATCAGCTAACACCTTGACCAGATAATCAAATTTAATATTACCAATGAAGGGCAAAAGGACACTGGGTACCTCTGGTTGTAATACTCCAAGAAGGACATGTCACTTAATTATTATTCCAGGTGGGAATACATAGCCTTAATTTCACCATGAGGAAACATCAGATGAACCCAAATGAGCACATTTTTATTAAAAAAAAAAGAGAGAGAGAGAAGGGGGTCCTATACATTTTTTAATGTCAGTGTCATAAAAGACAAAGACAGCCCCATTAGAGGAGATATAACAACTAAATGCAATGTGTGATCCTGGAATGGACCTAGTACTGCAGGAGGATTAATGGCAAAAAGGAAACCATTAGATCAACTGACCAATCTGAAACATGGACACAAGATTATAGCATTATATCAATGTTGAGTTTCCTAGAGTTAATAAGTGTACTGTAATTATATAAGAAAATGTTCTTATTCTTTGGAAATACACTCTTAAGTATTTGGAAGCAAAGGGACATGATGTATGCAGCTTACTCTCAAATGATTTAGGGAAAAAATGCATAGCGAAAGATGGGGAAAGAGAACAGAGGGAAGGGATGTTCATACACACAAACCATAAAGCATACACAGCCCAAGGTCAGCAAGAGGTCAATCTGTATAAAGGGAATATGGGTGTTTTTTGTACTATTCCTGCAACTTTTCATTAAGTTTGAAACTATTTCCCAAGAAAGTAAAAAAAAAAGTCAACCTCCTCTTGCATACAACCCAGTGAATTTAAAATGACAGATGCAGTGTTCCTAATCTCATACTTATCTCATACTTTGTCTCTGTTAAGATCACCTAAATGTGGAGAAAGTGTTATGCACAAAGATGTTTGTTACAGTATTGTTTATAAAAGCAAAAAATATACCATATGTATTTAAAAAAAAACCGGGGTTAATGGTTAATTAAATTATGCTGTGTAAATTCAAAAGAACACTATGCAGGGACTTCCCTGGTGGCACTGTGGTTAAGAATCTGCCTGCCAATGCAGGGGACACCGCTTCGATCTCTGGTCCAGGAAGATCCCACATGCCGTGGAGCAACTAAGCCCGTGCACCACAACTACTGAGCCTGTGCTCTAGAGCCCACGAGCCACAACTACTGAAGCCTGCATGCCACAACTATGAAGCCCACGCACCTAGAGCCCGTGCACCGTAACAAGAGAAGCCACCGCAATAAGAAGAAATACGTTATATAATATTAAGTGAAAATAACAGGATTAAAGATGATATATAGCATGATCACATGTAGGTAAAGCAGACAAAGAGAAAAAAAATCATAGAAAAAAGGGTACAAAGAAACACAAGAAAATGCCAACACTGGTCATCCCTCCCAGAGATGGCTTATCGAGGACTTTTTCCCTTCTGCTTTCTGTAGGTTCCAGATATGTAATGTTGGTATTGCAATGTTATGATAAAAATGAGGTTTATTCTTAGAATAATAATATAATAGAAGTAAAAAGAAATAAGTTTAATTTACTTATTAAACTAGTTCTTCACGGACACCTGCTGTAAAAAGGAAATACTGTGGATGTCCGACCATCCAAATTTCTTTAGTTATTTTTTAAAATTTATTTTATTGAAGTATAGCTGATTTACAATGTTGTGTTAATTTCTGCTGTACAGCAAAGTGATTCAGTTACACATATATATATATAGATGGATACATTCCTTTTCATATTCTTTTCCATTATGGTTTATCACAGGACTTCAAATATAGTTCCCTCAACCACCCAAATTTAATTTGAGCTACTTCTGGCCCCAAAGATGGGAAATAAAATAGAGAAACTGGGAGTCATGCTAGGAGATGGTGGTCTCTAGTAGAACTTACTTAAGGTGGTGAACCATACACTCATGATCCGCAGATGCCTCCTTTCCCCTTATTCTGAGTCACAGGAAGATGGTGAGATTACTTTACACCATCCCATCCCCCCACCACACACACACCCAACCTCGAAGGAGGGGAAAAAGAGAAGCAGGGCACCAACAGGGACTAGCACATGGTGGTGGCCTCAGTCTACCGCACCGTACCTGGCTAAGCTCAAAAGTACACTTCCCACTACTCTTGCTCAGATGCCGGAGAGCACACATTCTAGCTGAAATCCTTCAATTCGGTCCTGGTCAGCAGCTCTGGTGTTCCACAGGTGGAAATGGACCAGCCCAATTATTCTGGCAGAGAACTTGCCTCTGCATATAGGGTTTACTGTGGTATTCATCGGCGGGGCGGGGGGAGGTAGAGACAGGAGGTGTGTGTGTACGTGTGTGTTGGGGGAGAGGGAGGGAAAGAGGGAGGGAGGGAGGGAGGGAGGGGGAGGGGGGAGAAAACTTCAGAGCTTTTAAAAAGTAGGCGAAGATGATGAGATGTAAACATTTGGTTAACTGAAAGGTTGAACACAAAACGGAAACACACCACCATTCATTTTCTAATAGCACGTGAGGCTCCCACAGTCACTGCCAAAAGGTCAGGCTATTTTTTTTAATGGGGTTTTTAAGAGAAGTGAGTACGGTAAACAAAAGAGGAAGCTTCTCGATTAAACAATTATTAGAGCTCAGTTCCTGTTTGAGATACGCACATTTGGAAACATTTAATTATATTTATTTCTCAATATATTCTGGTGTGAGTAACCTTGAACTTCGACTGAACCTCATAACTCAGTCAATGAAATAATTAACATTCTTTTGCCAACCTGATTTGGATGAAAAACTCAAACACTTCATTTAAAGTTTATGTGAGGTACATTCATAAGAATACACTAATTTCTCATTCAGATTTCAAATTGAACCAATTTAATGACTGCAGTAGCAAAGCAATAGGAATGCAAAGAAGAAAAATAGATAATTGACAATTACCCAAAGTTCCCGCCATGTTTTATGAATCAACAACTGTCTCCAAACTTGTGAAAGAAATCAATGTGCATTAATTTCTAGACTCTTATAACCTATCTGCACTTAACTATAAAAAATGAGAATTAGACATACAATTTAAAGAATTCATCAATTTGAATGAACAGAAATAAAGAATGTCTCTATGATCCCATGTTCCCTTTTAAGGCAGCACAACTCTCAGGGCTGTCTAGTTTACCACTATTTCTTCTTTGCATTCATGTTCTTTATCAGCAAAACGGTTACAATGGCCTTTCAGACTTGAGTGATGCGTGACAAAACAACAAAGTACCATTCTCAAATATGAATAGACTGGGAACACAGCTCCAAGAAGCAACTGCAATGGTTATGCCAGAGAATAAATAACACCCAGCAACATTATCAAATTCTAAAATTAAGCACGAAAAAGGGGTAGAAATAAAAGGAGAAGGAAAAGGCAAAAAAGAAGAGGAGGAGGGGGAAGGGGGAACCCCTGCAATTTCAACACATAAATAATGAAAAGTGAAAATTCACTCCCTTCACTGTCCTTCCTGTTTTCCCCTGAAACAGAATGTAACACTGGGACTTACTGTGGGATAGACTAGACTATTTCTTACCGAGTGATGAATAAATCTCACTCCAGTTTTACCGCTTGCCTCCCCACTCTCCACATTTATAAAGCTTCTTTAAAGCTCTACATATTCTGACGTGCAGAGGCCACAAAGCCACCGCTCTGGTGCTGCAACTGGTGCGGCCCCGATAAAAAGCAGAGTACCTACCAACAGAGGCATTCAGACAGAAAGCCCTGCTTCAAAAACCCTCCAGCAATGTGTATGGAAGGTTCTGGACCAAGGTGATGGATTTCTGTTGGCCATCCCAGAAAAGAGATAACCTGCATAGCACAGAATTAAACCTGATTATTTAAAAAAAAAGAAAGAAAGAAAGAAAGAAAGAAAGAAAGAAAGAAAGAAAGAAAGAACGAACAGAATAGTAGGGCTACAGGGACAATACCACCACTAAGAATAAAGAGTTCTACAAAAGTAAAAACAATAAATCCAAATCTTGTTCAGCTGTCCTATTCTCATTATGCCCAATGCTGACCATCCCATTTAAAACTGTAACCCCACCCAAGCACTCCCAGTCCCCCTCACCCTACTCTATTTTTTCCATAGTTGTTCTCACACTCAAAACACTATATAATTTGCTCACTTATTATGTTAATTGCTTATTTCTCACTCACCCCTTCCTCTGCCCTCCCTGATTGTAGGTTCTACAGAGGGTGGGATATTTGTCTGTTTAGTTCACTAATATACCTCGGTGTCCAGTACATAATAGACACTCAATAAATGTCAGTTAAATGAATGAATCATTCATTAAGCTAAATGATTTCTTAAAGCTCTTCTTTTTCAAACAGAAAAGGCAAAAATTAGGCAGGGAATCTTCAAACAGTTGTAATAGGTCAGATAAAGGGTTATTATCTTTACTATAAAAAGCCTATTTACATTGATTAAAGACCACACACACAAACACTCTCTCTCTCTCCCCGCCCTCCCACAGCTCAAACACTGACTCAGAAATGAGTAAAGAACCTAAACAACAGCTGCTAAAAAAAGCCCAGCAAATGGTTAAGAAAAATAAACTCACTAATATCAGATAAACAATAAAACAAAACAAGATTTTTTTCCACTGGGTAATTAGCAAAGACTTTTAAAACTAAAACTTCACAGCACAATGACAGTGCACTAAAATGATCATTCCCAGCCAGTAGGAGTGAAATTAAAACAACCATTCTAGAGAATAATTTGGAAATAAGAATTTAGAGCTAAATAGGTCCATATCGCTAACCTAGGAATTTCATTTTGTGAAACCTTATTCCAAAGAAATACTTTGAAATATAGACAAAGATCAAATACAAAGATGTTCATCAAAGCATTATTTATAACAGCAAAATTCTAGAAACAATCTAGGGGATTAACAATGGAGAAATGGTTCAGTCAATTATGGTCCAGCCACTAAATTAATTATTATACAGTCTTTAAAATGTATGCTTGAAGAACTTTCATAAAGACAAGAATGTGAATAATACGATGTCAAATAAATGAAAGCAAGCCAATCTGTTCTGAACCATGGAGGGCAATATTCAAGGAAGGCAGAAAATACTATTATCTAGAGTATTTATCTCCAAGGTAGGATTATAGATGAATTTTATTCTCTACACTATACTTTTATGAATTTTCTTATTTATTTTAAACATGTTCTACCTATATAATAGAAAAAAATTTTAAATAAAAGAAAGATTTCATAGAAGAGTTGAGACAAAATATGCTTGTAAGAGTTGTCAATATTAGCAAGAAGAAGAAAATCTTGTAAAGAAAAGTCTTGAAAAAAACGAGCAAATGTTAGTAACATCTGCAAAAACACAAAAGTAGCATTCTTAAGAAATAGAACATCCTTAATCCCCTTAAATAAAAAACAGAAATTAAGAAACCACAGCCCTGAATAACCTCTATAGGGTCCTTTCATTCCAAAAGTATATTCTTAGAATTTTTCTTTTAAAATTCAATATGAAATTAGACAGGGAATGGTGTAAGTTTTATTTCCTAACTCACATAGCTATAAAAGAGGAAGTCTAAAAAAAAAGAGAGAGAAAATACAAAACATTTATGGCATTAGCACTGTCCTTCTCCATGAATATAAACTAAAATTACTGATAATAAATGGACTTTTCAATAAATCAGCCAAATATAGAGTCACTGATCACAGCTATAAATCATCTGCTAGGAAAAGACTGAATTTATAAAAATAACTCTATCTTTATAGATGGTCAGAAGAAAAACTACCCAAGCTCTTAGGAAAGCCCTTTTTCTTAATCTGTACAGGCAGAGTAATCATTTAAACCATTCTAAAACAAATTTAAACATTCAAAACAAAGAAGACGGTTGCGCTTACAGATAGAGACCTACAGACAAACATCTGCTCATGCCCTTTGGAAATCTACAGGACTGTGTCAACAAATATGAACATCCTTTGCAGTCATCTGACAGCACTGCTTCATGAAATTACATCAGATCTCTATCTAAACCAAGTTTTAGGGCTACCCACAGAGGCAGTAAAAGCAACTGCGAAGAAAAGGTAAGAAAATTCAAGCAAACCTATTAACTTTTCTTTGAAGTTCAAATCTATTTCTTAAGGCTAAACAACAGAAGCATGATGCTTGGATACCAAGACTTTCCTTTATAACCTTTGCTTTGAATCTAGCTCCAGAGGGAAAATCATGTTTACAAGAACCACAAGACACGTGAAAAGCAATAACCAAGGTAAATGAAAAAACACCGGGTTAAGTTTTAGTCAGAACTTTATTGCAAAGGTACTTTGTTTTATGAGATGAAGAAATCTACTTTTCCTCTTCTCCTCTAGCATTACATATTGAAAAATGAAAACATGATTAAACAATTCTTTTAATGTCATCTCATCATTTATAAAGAGCTTAAGGAAAACAATTTGCATACTGGCTGAGCACGATGGTGTATCATGTGGAACCCAATGTCAAAAACTCAAGTTCAATTTCCACTGCTAATCAAGTTTCTGAAACAGGAACTCTGTTCTTTTCCCTACTAGCCGTGTGCTTTGTTTTTCTTTCGTAGTCTTAATTCAAAATGTTCTAAAATTTTGGAGTCAATTTTTTTTAACAGGCAAATGTAGCATGTCAAAGAAAACATCAGAGGTAATTACTGCCCACCCACTGTTCTCATTCCAGAAGAAAGAGACAAAACAGTGGGTCAGAACTTCTGGATTATTTTATTGGTGTGTTTATGAAAGAGAAAGTGAGAGAATACCAGGGAGATTCAGCATAAAGTAAGGAGAGACAAAGCAGATTTATAAAAATCAAACATATCTGTGATAGTTCGACTCGTCCTTGACATTTTAATTTTCAGCCATTACTACAGATAAAGCAGAGGGTTGCCAAATTTGTCTGGATATTAGAATCATCTGGAGATCTCTTAAAAATTCCAAAGCCCAGGTCCCACCCCCAATTAGACCACAATCTTTTTTTTAACATGTATCAACACATCCAGAATTGACAATTACTAACATTTTGTCCCACTTGCTTTTAGCTCTTTTTTTTCCTCTTTTTTTTAACTGAAGTATAGTTGATTTACAATGTTGTGTTAGTTTCAGGTGTACAGCAAAATGATTCAGTTTCATGTATGTGTGTGTGTGTGTGTGTATATATATATATATATACATATATATTATTCTTTTTCAGATTCTTTTCCCTTATAGATTATTATAAGATATTGAGTATATTCCCTGTGCTATACAGTAGGTCCTTGTTGGTTATCTATTTTACATATAGTAGTGTAGACCACAATCTTTGAGGAATGAAATTAGGCATCAGAGTTTTTGAAGCGCCACAGGTCCGGGAACCACTGACACAAAGTATAGTAAACCGAGTAAATTCTTCTGTCTCCTTTGAGATTTATCATAGATGTCATCCCAGGGAATTAAAAAAGAAAAGAAAGGGAAAAAGAGAAAAAAAAAAGAAATACCACTCAACCAATGCATTAATCTCTGTTTTTTTAAAGAAAATCATTTACACATGTACTCACAGCCATTACTGAAGCTGGCTCAACAAAATGCTGGAAAAAAATCATTATCAAGGTACATGGCACGTTATGCTGACATGAGTTTATACCGCACAGCATCGTTCCTTTGAGAAGGATGCTGATTTGGGTGAAGAAGCAGAAGGGAGAGAGTCTTATCATAAACTCAAAATGAGGTGATGCAGATTCCAAGGTGACTATCACAGCTTTCTAGTGACAAGCTGGCAGCAATTAGAAAGAGATGTTTGAAGAACATGAATTTGCTTAGCCTCACCTACCTTAGTTTTTCTTCTAATAAGGGAACGAACATTAAAACCCTCTCTATCTATTAAGTATAAACATGGAGAAGGAGGGAAAGAAGAATATCCTAAACCCTTAATTCCATTTAAAAAAGGACTTATTGAAGCTAATTTTCTGATTGTACATGTAACTTAAAGATGTCCAGAAGATCTTACTCATTACATATCATTTTCTTCCCCTCTGGCTCTTTCTATGTCCTACATCTCTAAAAAAAAAAAAAAAATGGTTAAAGGTGCATGTGTTCTGTTTGCACTATTGGTTCACGACATTCATAAGAGTTCATCACGTACAGAGCACCGCCTATGTACTTAGCTTCAATCTGCGGAAATCTGTCATCCCTAGGAAAGAGTACGGATTATTTTTATGCCATCCAAATGGGAGAATGTCCCAGATACCAGATGATGAAGGGGCCCCAGAGGGACTATAATGCTAACATGCTTATGAGCACTATAAAATTTGGCTTCAAAGACACTCTGAGTCTGGCAGTGCTTCCACAGATCTCCGTGAATAGTAAAGACACAGTTGCTAATGGTGGTGGAAGCAAAGGGCATGAGGCAAGAAGCACATCCTTGTGTGTGCGATCACATCCCATTAAGATACAAGAAATTCTCTTAGAGAAAATCAGGAAAATCAGTGCATCAATTTATGTGCTACAAACATGGTTTGCTTCCTTACTGTAGCATAGGATTAAACAAATAAATCTGGATCACTCTTCAAAGACCTAAGGTCAAGCTGCATAACATTTTTCCTCTGGGCTGGCTTTTGGCATTCTGGTGATTTCATCGACGTTTATGACAGACCAACCTTCGACAAAGCACCGCTTAACTAACTTTTTTTTTTTAATAGCACATAAAGGTGAAGGGAATACTTCTTGGCAGAACAGATATGCTAGAAATTAACATTAGAGTTGTTCTCTTTTGCCCTAAATTTTCTTCTGCCTCTATCCTGCGGTGAAGTCACGATGCATCTGTGACAGAATAAGTCCCATGGCAACAGACTGACATCATAAACACCAGATTAAGACTTGGCTGCAAAGCCAAAAGAGATGATGGGCCAGGAAGGAAGAGGCTATAATTCAAACAAATCTCTTCCATAATAGCTATGGGAATACTAAATATTACTGGTCGAGTAAATTGCTTTTTGTGTAAGTGTTCTCTTTTTTGAAGTTTGCCCCAGAGTGAAAGTCTCTCTGTTAAGTCAGAACCTTAGCATTATTTTAATGTACTGTTCTGTATTTAATAATCTGATGCTTCAGACATGAGTCTGTTACCATGGGAATGACAGCAGCACAAATACAAGATTATGGCTATCAAGAAGGAGAAAAGAAATTATGAATAAGCCTCGTTATGTTCAATAATTAGCAGCTACATGGAAAAAAACAAAACCATGAATTGAGGTTGATGCATTTATCTCAGTGTTTGAATACAACTCTGAGTGTGTTATTGCTTTAAAATGAGATTCTAACAAACCGCCAAAAAAAATCTTGACTAGCAGTTGCTACTCAGTGCTAGAATTTAAAAACTCATCCTGTCTAGCTCTCTTCTGTTTTAATTCTTCCCCTGCAGAAGACTGGTAACTAATGGGCAATACGCAACATCCCAAGATGGATTCTGACCATTTGAACCAACACTTTGGGGGTAAAAGCATGGAAATATTGAAGAGAACGGCTCCTCTACCTTAGTTGACCACAAAAGGAACAGCTTCCAGGAAATGACGTTGCCCTCTCCCCACAATGAAAAGTCTATGTATCAAGATATGGGATGGTGTAATTCAAAGAGCCATGTACCACAATGTCCACTGCAGCACTATTTACAACAGCCAGGACATGGAAGCAACCTAAGCGTCCATCGGCAGATGAATAGATAAAGAAGATATGGCACATATATACAATGGAATATTACTCAGCCATAAAAAGAAACGAAATGGAGTTATTTGTAGTGAGGTGGATGGACCTAGAGTCTGTCATACAGAGTGAAGTAAGTCAGAAAGAGAAAAACAAACACCGTATGTTAACACATATATATGGAATCTAAGAAAAAAAAAAAAAGATTCTGAAGAACCTAGGGGCAGGACAGGAATAAAGACACAGGCACAGAGAATGGCCTTGAGGACACAGGGAGGGGGAAGGGTAAGCTGAAATGAAGTGAGAGAGTGGCATGGACATGTATACACTACCAAATGTAAAATAGATAGCTAGTGGGAAGCAGCCGCATAGCATAGGGAGATCAGCTCGGTGCTTTGTGACCACCTAGAGGGGTGGGATAGAGAGGGTGGGAGGGAGACGCAAGAGGGAGGGGATATGGGGATGTATGTATACGTATAGCTGATTCACTTTGTTATACAGCAGAAACTAACACAACCTTGTAAAGCAATTATACTCCAATAAAGATGTTAAAGAAAAAAAAAAAGAATATAAGGCAACGGGAAAAGAGAGAGTTTTGAGCTAAATTAATCCATAGTCTCATCATGTTCATAATGTATCAATTAACTGGATGTTGCTAAAGACACAAGGTATGTATAAGGCATGGGATGTGCCCTCACAACACACATATGATCTGACACGGGCAGGGGGTATATATAAAATTGTAAGGAACAATTTAAAAATACTGTAATTAACATTAAAATCTATTAATTTATCAAGCTTAAAAAAAAAAAGATATGGGATGGTGGATGCAGAAAGGGACTGCTAAGCATGAGACATAAAAGTCCACCTGGGGTCAACATGCAATCCATACAGGCCTCTATTTCTTCTAAAGTGACAATAAAGAACATTGTACTCTATGATGTTCACCTTAATGACTAAGGAAGTGTTCCATGCATTTAAAACTTCCCTTAACAAGGCCTGCAGTTGCACTAACTGTAGGAAAGATTAGCAAAATGGTGGATAAACATTTTGAGATTATCAAAGGCTGCTAAAGCAGTATGTCACTAAACCAAAGTCTACACCCAAGTCTAAAGACGCATGTACTAGAGCAATGTCATAGCATCCAGTCTTCCCTGAGTGTTTGGGAAAGTGGGCACATTGCTAGACCTCTGGCACCTTGTGGAATCATCTAGCCTTACTCTACAAAAGTAGCGATTTTAACATGATCCATTCTAAATCAGGTGGCAAGAACAAAATTTTAATCCTCTAGTCAGGTTAACATTTAACAAAGATGGACAGCCCCTTGGTACTTTCAAACTTCCCTACTCCCATCTTCCATGAGGTTTCTGCATTCTAAGGCAATGGCACAACACATCATTGGAGGAAAGTAATTTTAGAACATACCATCCAAATTAACTGGTCATGAATAGGCTCTGATTAAAATATAAAGAGCTTTTAAAATAATTTAAAATGATTCACTGGAACTAATTTGGAGATATTTTAATCTCTGAATGTGCAATGAACTGTAGTCTCCCTTGGCCCCAGCCTCTCCTTAGAGAGGGACATTTCTGGTTAGGACTTTTGCCATTGGTAAGAGGTATCTGAGCCGCACCAACTAAGCTGCATTTTGCCTGTGCAGTTCCCTCTGCCTTTTCTGATTTGTGTCTTTTCAGCTGAGGCACAGTTGCCTTCCACTTTCCAAACCAGACTGTGGACACTTCCCCTTCTCAGTGAATCTCGCTCTTCTGTTTACTAAGGCAGATAGCTAGATAATTCTGAACACAACAATGTGACAATTATTTAACAAATCACATGAGATCAAAAGACCTCAGCTTACATTCTTAAGTCATTTGTTTGAATTCCATCTTAGATTAAACAAAGGAATATTTTCCCAACATAATGTTCTAGTATATTCTCAGGGATTCCACTAAGGCCCACTTGTGAACCAACACCTAAGCCACACTTAACTAGGCTCTTCTAGTGTGACATGAAGTTCAAGGCGATGTTTGCTGTTTTGGAAAGTGCCTCCTTAGACCCACTACAGATTCCTTCCCAAAATCCTTTGGCGCCTGGTCTCCAAGATTCCCTGACTCTCAGCCAAAGACACTTCAGATAAGAGGAGGGCAGCCGATCTCTATTTTCTTGCTTTCTAAACCTTGCTGTTTCTTCTAAGACTCTGGATAAAGAGCTGGAGTTGAGAAGAAGAAATGAGGGACAAATCTACATGTTGGAACAGTGTGATAAACACAGTTATTCCCTGATTTGACCTTCCCAGCAGTCTGATGAAGCAGCTGTGTGAAATCCAAACCCAATACAATTCCAAAACTCAAATTCTTTCTGCTATACCCTTACTGAAATTCAGTCTTCTTGAAAGCAGGAACCCTGGCTTTTAATTCTTCCCTGTAATCTCAGAGACTACATATACAAAGAGTTCTTAATTAACATGTACAAGTAGAGGCAAAGGATTTATAGGAAACTATCTAGTTTGTCAAGGCAACACACCCCTGCCCACACCAGACCAGAGCACACATGTCAACCATAACTTACTACCACAGCATCGAGATGACAGAGGGAACCCTCAAACCTCCACCCATTGTGAAGTTGATGCGTTCAAGCATAAGACAGCCACTTACCTAAAAGAAAGATGAGAGAAAACATCATTATTGTAAATGTGGACATTGACTTCCTAGAAACTTTATCAACAAAATATTAAAATATACTTTCATTTTACAATCAATAGATCCTGAGCGTGACAGTATAAGAAGAGCTAGTTCTTCATATCTCTCAATTTTCAAGGCCGACTCTCATTCTTCATTACTGAATATTTAAATTCCATTCACCTTAACTTAGAACAGTATTATTTTTATTGAAGTATAGTTGAATTACAATGTTGTGTTAGTTTCAGATGTACACCAAAGTGATTCAGTTTTATATATATATATACACATATATATATTTACATATATGTGTATATATATATTTTTTCAGATTCTTTTCTCTTATAGGTTATTACAAAATATTGGGTATAGTTCTCTGTGTTACACAGTAGGTCCTTGTTGGTTAGCTATTTTATATATAGTAGTGTGTATATGTTAATCCCAAACTCCTTTTGGAAGTCCTAGCCACAGCAATCAGAGAAGAAAAGGAAATAAAAGGAATCCAAGTTGGAAAAGAAGAAGTAAAACTGCCACTGTTTGCAGTGACATGATACTATATATAGAAAGTCCTAAAGATGCTACCAGAAAGCTACTAGAGCTCATCAGTGAATTCAGTAAAGTTGCAGGATATAAAATTAATACACAGAAATCTGCTGCATTTCTATACACTAACAGCAAAAGATCAGAAAGAGAAATTAAGGAAATGATCCCATTTACCATCACAGTCTTTATTTTTTTTTGAGATGACAGAAGACTTTAAAAGCCTAATGAATCTTCTCTCCAGAAAACTACATATAGATATCTCTTTCACATAGCTTTGGTGGGTTCACAGCCCTCCTGCAATCCACCCACTGACCCTATGACGAATATCTGACGCAAGATTGGGCTGCAGGATATCCCTGAAGCTTAAATATACTTCAAATTGCTTAAAAATTGCTTTAAATTCTTAAAAATGTGTGCAATATATGTACAAAAGTTTGCACCCAGCATATAGAAAAGACACATTCTTTTTAAGCATAAATGACACATAAAAAATTGGTCAGTACTAGATGGCAAAGAAAGTCTCTGGAAATAGCAAAAAAAATTACAACTATTTAGATGCCAACTAGAGCTGTTGGTAATAAAATTGAAAAACTAAATAAGTTAAAAACAAACAAACCCAACAAAGAGCTATCAGGAAAATCCGAGACAGAAAAGGGGTGTGTGTGTGTGTGTGTGTGTGTGTGTGTGTGTGTGTGTCTATGTTGTATGTTGGGATGGGGATAGGGCTAAACCTTTAAATAGTGTAACATATTAGAAAGCTTCTGTAAGTAAAATAGTGTGGTTTGTTACATAAGTAAACAGACCAATGGAACAAAACAAAGAGCTCAGAAACTGACCCAAGTATACATGGAAAATTAGTATATGATAAAGTACCACCTCAAATCAATGAAGGAAAAAAAATGGACTTTTTAATAAACGGTGTTTGGACAACTGGATAGCTACTGGAAAAAAATTTAATTACATTTATATCTCACGTTAGATACCAGAATACATTCCAAATGAATCACATATTTAAATTTAAAAATAAAATCACACAATTATCGAGAGAAAGAAAACTTGCGTGAACTCCATTATAAACTGAGAATGAGAAAAGGCAGCTCCAAAAATAACAAAAGATTTTAAAAATATTGAATCACTATGTTGTACACCTGATACCAATATAATACTGTAAATCAACTATACCGCAATAAAAAAATAAATAACTAAAAATAAGACAAAAATAATAAAAGATTAACAAATTTGTCTACATAAAAGTGTATTTAAAAATAAAAATACACTAGTCAAAAGACAAGTCACATACTTGAAAAAAATAATATTTGCAACTTATCATGGACAAAGGGGTAATATCCCTACATACAAAGAGCTCCTTTAAAAAAATCTAAAAGAAAAATATCAACATCACCCCTCACCCCAAAATAGGCAAAAGATATGAACAGGAAATATACAGAAAAATAAGTGAAAATGGCCCAAAACATATGAACAGATACTCAATGTTACTCATAATAAGAGACATGCATTCATTTTTCACTGATTAGATTGGCAAAAATCCAAAAGTTTGACAACATACTTTGTGAAACTAAGGGGAAGTAGCACCTTTGTATACTGCTGGTGAGAAGGCAAAATGGTACAAACTCCTAAAGAAGGGGACTTGGCAGCTTCCAGCAGAAATGTAGATTTCTAAATCAGTATAGAGGTAAAAGGGTAAGACAGTGAAGAAAAAATGGACTCTTCAATAAATGGTGCCAATATAATTCCAATAAATAAATGTAGAAGAATTATGGAAATAGAAAAACATATGGCAAACACCACAAGCAAGAATGGATGCTAAAATGGCAACGTTTAAGACAGTAACTCTGTGGGAAAATGTGGCCAATAGCCCTTAGCCCACTTTGGTTATACAAGACGTTAATAATTGGGGAACCTGGATGAAAGGTCTATGGGTATTTTTTTTTAATTAATTAATTAATTAATTTATGGCTGTGTTGGGTCTTCGTTTCTGTGCGAGGGCTTTCTCTAGTTGCGGCAAGCGGGGGCCACTCTTCATCGCAGTGCGCGGGCCTCTCACTATCGCGGCCTCTCTTGTTGCGGAGCACAGGCTCCAGACGCGCAGGCTCAGTAATTGTGGCTCACGGGCCCAGTTGCTCCGCGGCATGTGGGATCTTCCCGGACCAGGGCTCGAACCCGTGTCCCCTACATTGGCAGGCAGATTCTCAACCACTGCGCCACCAGGGAAGCCCTATGGGTATTTTTTGTGTGATTTTTGCAACTTTTTGCAAGTCTGAAGTTATTTTTTTAATGTTAAAATTTTAAAAAAAATTCTTTAAAAGAAAAAGAGAAATGCTTTTTTTTTAAAAAAAAAACAGCACTGAGACAATCAGATATCCACATGGAAAAAATTAAAATTAGATCCTTACTTCAAGCCATACACAAAAATTTCTGATCTGTTAACTGAAAGTAAAAAACAGAACTCTGAAACTCTTAGAAAAAAGAGAGGGCATTTTCATGACCTTGAGTTTGCCTACATTAAAATTAAACTTTGTACAACAAAAGATAGCATAAAGAAAGTAAAAAGGCAAGCCATACACTTGAAATGCACATAAGCGACAATGGATTAGTATTCCGAACATATAGAATGTCCACATATCAAACAGAAAGACAAAACAATCCAATAGAAAAACAGAAAAGATCTGATCAGGCAACTGACAGAAGAGAAAACCCAAACGGCCAATAAATATGAAATGATACTCAACCTCACGAGCCAGGAAAATGCAAATTAAACCAAGGAGATATCTTTTCACTGCCATCAAATTGACAAAAAATTTTATTATCTGGTGCTACCAGGGTTGGAGAAGATGGGAAGCAACAGAAGCTCTCACACTGCACCTGTGAGAGCACGATCACATTGGAAAGAGATAGATTGTTTTATCTAGAAAAGTGGGGGGTGTCCAAAGTAACTCCACTCCTGGATAGTAGCCTAGAGAAATTCCCACAGGTGTTCAAAAGCAGAAGACTTGTACTGGGCACTCCATACAAGAACGTTCATCCTATCAGTGGGGATAAGAGTCAAAAACTGGAAACAACCTAGATGGTCATCAAAAGGCAAATAAAGAAATAAATAGTGGTATATTCACAAAGTGGAATAACATACGGCAGTGAGAATAAACAAACTAGAGCTACATGCCTCAAAATGAATAAATTTCACACATAAAGGGTGAAGGTAAAAACCAAATTTCAGAATATGGCAGCATGATAGTATTTATATCATTATTTTTAATACTTTCCTAAAAACATGAAAAATTACTGCATACTATATATGGACACATGTTTATAGGAAAATGACTAACACAGATAAGGAAGTAATAAACACTAAATGCAGGATTATAGTTTAACCCTTGGAAAGAGGTGAGGGAAAGGCAAATGCAAAACAGAGTTTGCACACATGGTGAAGTATTAAGATGTGACAAAGCCAGGTGTGCGCATGTATCTCCTATGTTATTTTCTATGAGTTTTTCTATAAATGCAATATATATCATTTCAAAAAGAATGTGCATAATAAAGTATAGGCCTTTATTATTCAATTGGATTTTGCTTAACTTTGATGGGTTTTTGCAGTTTTTTCTTTAAGGTATTTCCTTTTCCTTGATTTTTATATTGGTATAAAAACATACAGGTTATCTTCAGACCCCATATTCTAAGAACAAGGCTGCTTTTTGTTTCCTTGAAAGTACCCAAATACTTCTTCCCTCATTATTCGTATTACTCAGTTGCTTCCTAAAGGATTTCTATTCAGAAAAATTTTAAACAGATCCTTCTGGAGTATGTTAGAACCCCAGAATATAATCAGAATGTTAAGATGTTTTAAAGAAATCTGATTTAAAAAAAAAATCAGATCACTTACGATGCCTTTAGCGAAGATTAAATAACCAAATACAATTGCATTTTCCATAATGAATGTCAGGCTATACATTACTGTGCAATTTGTATGTTGAAAAGTAATATGTAATTGTGAAATACTCCACGGTTGAGGAAGCATGATAAAAATTTAATAATCTAGTATAGAGTATATATACAAGAAAGGCAGTTTTCCATATCACACTAAGTGTTATGCGCTATTGCTACTGACTTTCACAAGTAACTATACTGATTCACCACCTAGAAGGTCAACACATTCTAGCCTTAGAAGTGCTACAAAGGTTTGGGTGAAGGCTAAAAAGATCCCATTCACCTATTCACTGCACTTTTCCAAGACTAAGAGCTCTATGGGTTAATAATGTTTACTAACAATGAGACCAGGAACCCCCCACATATTAATTTCACACAGGAAAAAAATTTAGTGCCATGGTTTCCTAACCCTGGCTTACTGTCTTTCAGGTTGAACCACTAGACAGTTCAATGCAAATCTGCCACCACCATAAGGAAAAAGAACCAAAGCACAGGTATGGAGGGTGGGCCAGCAGCATCTTGCTGTAGAAAGGCTGGAGCATGCATTTTAAGTGCTGCTAAAACAACTAGATATGCACCCAACATGATGACGGTCGACATCAAGGATGTTACCAAAACCCATGCCAAGAGGATGACTTTTATTTCAAGATTCACTTTGAAATAACAAGCTGTTTTCTAAAGCCAGAGTTTTAGTTCTTGTATATTGAATAAGGATAAGCAATTTTGAAAAGCAAATAAGCCCCTTAAGTATCAAATTTCTAAAACGTGTTCTCTTTGCTCTAAAGGCTGGAGGGAGAATAATTTGCCCGTGGGCTCAGAAACTGAATGACAAGTTTCAGCCCTAAGCAAATTTTCGTTCAAACTGAGTCCTTTAAAAGACTCGAAGGAGGTGGTAAATGTTGGTATTGGCAACAGCTTAAACAAAAGCCACACTGTTTCTTATTTTTACTTGTGAATACTGGGAATAAGAAGGAAGCAGTGATGTTCCCCTTAAAAAAAAAACAAACAGTCCAACGTGCTATCTTTCCTCTACCTAAAGAAAATGTGTCAATGTTAGGTCCTCAAACAACAAATTTTTCCGCAGCACAATAGCTCATTGCTTTATACTACTGCTAGTTGGCTGTCCCTGATGAGCTGAAATCACTGCACAGCTCAAGATCTGGGACTGAAACCAAAAGTAATAAATCAATGAAGGCCTGGATTTCTATCCCACCAAGCAAGCTAGACTCTTCTAAGATAAGGAGCGGCCAAAAGCAGTGGAGAAGCTCCCAACTGCGCTGGTCAGTGAGCTAAAATTACGTGACGTGGGAAAGGTGTGCTCCCATCCTAATCCTAGGAAATCTCACTTAATCCTCCTGTTACTCTGCCATATTGCAATCACAAGGGTTCTATGTAGCTCCTCCTTCTAGCACTTACTCAGAATCAACTCTACTCCAAGAAAATTAGTTAAGACATCACTTTTCTGTGGAAGGCCTTCTAAATAATCAAAACCTGAAGTCAGCATTATTTCATTGCACAGAAGGTGGGGGCAGGGAGAGATGTTGGCCAGAAAATACTTACTCTAAACAGAAATGTTACATTTTGAAATTGTCCCAAAAAGAGAATATTGGCAGGAACTTCCAAGATTTTGTGCTTTCTGCTGTTACCAACATGAAATAGATTTGCGTTCTAATCCGGTAACATGAAACAAACGAAAAGCAGACAGACTGGCAAATACTAACTCTAGTTGCCCAGTGTCACACACCATCAGGTCAAAGAGGTCAAAAAAGAAGCCCAGGCAGTCATAAAGTATACGAAGAGATGAACAGTGCACTTTTTTTTTTTTTAATCCTGATCTAGTGAGAGGGCATAAAGGAGTCCACCTCAGCAGAAGACTTCAAAAGCTAGATAAGGGAAGACAAAGAAAGAGGCATAAATAGAAAACTCATCAACAAGCTAAGAATATAATAAAGCAAAACTAAACTTCAATTTTTGCAAGAATACAGGCGTTTTGGCACTCAAAGGAGATGCCGTCGCTACACCTCTCTGTATACAAAGGAAATGTGAAATCCTGAAATCCCGTAGCATGTAGTCACTGAAGCGACTGCCAGGTAGGGCTAATCCCCAAACAAGATTTCTTAAGAAATCGAATTCTCCACTTTATCCCTTTTTTGTTTTTCGTTTTTTCATTTTGTTTTGCTTTTTTTTCTCTTCTTTCATTGTTAAATATTAGCATATTAGAGAAAGGAATCTTGAAAAAACAATCTTCAGTCACTCAAGGGGCTAAATCAAGTCCTCTTGAACCCACAGGGCCCACCAAGATAAAGGGCATTGGAATGATGCATTTTTAATGAAGCAATAGACCGACTAAGTAACTAGGGAAAAGGAAAGGAAAGGTGCTGAAATCTGACCCCGTGGCAAAGAGGCAAAGTCTACATAAACCCATGGAGAAAGCGTGCAGTTTCAAGGAATCTGAGCTCCTTTACCCTCAATACAATCTTACTCAGGGAATGCTTCCATATGCTTAAAAAAAAAAATCCACTTTGCCTGCTCCCAGATATATAGCATCAGGGCAGGGATAAATTTCAAGCTGGCACAAGTCCAAATCCAACAGTTGCAGCTGTAGTAGCTGCCTTGTTTACAAAGCAATTCAGGAAGCTTTTAGAGGGCAGAGTGCACCAGACAAGAAGGGGTTCTGTAAGCAAAACATGGATGGATCCCAATGCATTCAGAGCAGACAACACATCTGTTCCCAGGTCCCCCTTGGAGACATGCCGACTACAAATCCAAGTCAACCTTAAATGCTCATGTTTTTTCAGGAAAGCATATCCACTGAAGCACTCAAATCAAAATTATATGCTGGCAGTTATTGGACCCTCGGGCCACCCCCACATTCTAACCAAAACTCTTGAGAACAACATTCCACACAAGGTTTTGAGCAGACTCCAATCTATGACCTGGACTCCTTTGCTCGCTTAGGACGCCAAGTGTAAGGATGCCTTCAACTGCCACTTTCCACCTCTTATCAACTATGTTCCTTAGCTTCCATCTGATCTTGTACCTGTCCAGCATAATTACGTGAGGAAAGGGTATGTCCCAGAATCAATGTCGGTTCCCCTTGTTACTTCCTCACATCCAGAAGATTTCAATAATCTCACTTGATTCTATCCCCCTTTAGTCCTTTCTGCTGCTGTCTCTTTGCCATTTTTCTTTTCTTGGCATAGTTTAATTCAGAATTCCTCTCTAAGAAAAAGAAATATACAGTCAAGAAGTGGGGGGGGGGGGGGGGATGGCGGATAGGGAAAGAGCAATAGAATAAATGCTGAAAAGGAAACAGAGTACCTTCTGCCTGTTTACAGAGTTTCAAAAAATGTGCCATGATGATGACATGGGTGAGAATATGATGGGCACAGATGGGCATAATTAAAGCAGAAAGGAGCTCTTAAGATGCTTAAAAGGGGGTAGTTCAGCCCTCTTAGCTGAAAAGTAACCAAACATGTAAGAAACAGAAGACATTTAAAAGATACGCTTAATTGTATATGGATGACAATGACTATTTGAAATTCACAGGATTTGAAATTCATGTTATCTGTCCATCTGATCTCTCAGGCAGTGGGCTGTAGTTTCTACCCATTGCAAGTGATTTTTTTTCCTGTAAGGCAAAGCATACATCCAGCCTACTATATGGATTCTGCCAGATACTTAGCCTTTTTTAAGGAAAAGCAAGTACATCTCAAGCCCTCTGCGAGTCTGGATCTTTAAAAGTTTCTGTACCTTAATGGCTTAGCATAATAAAAAATTGATGAAAAAAATAGATGAAAAGGTTTTCTATCTGCTAACACATCTGACTGTAAAAAAATAAATTAATTAAAGATAAGTTTAACTTGGAGCTCAAAATATTTAATCAATTAATTAAAATAAAATTTAAGAATGCTGGAGAGGGTGTGGAGAAAAGGGAACCCTCCTACACTGTTG
Source organism: Eschrichtius robustus (assembly GCF_028021215.1). Classification (NCBI taxonomy): domain Eukaryota; kingdom Metazoa; phylum Chordata; class Mammalia; order Artiodactyla; family Eschrichtiidae; genus Eschrichtius; species Eschrichtius robustus. Next base: position 17,169,210 of record NC_090834.1, on the reverse strand, counting down.
GTGGGAATGTAAATTGGTGCAGCCACTATCGAGAACAGTATGGAGGTTCCTTAAAAAACTAAAAATAGAGCTACCATATGATCCAGCAATCCCACTCCTGGGGGACAGACTATAATTCAGAAACATACATGTACCCCTATGTTCATAGCAGCACTATGTACAATAGCCAAGACATGGAAGCAAGCTAAATGTCCATCGACAGATGAATGGATAAAGAAGATGTGGTACATATATACAATGGAGTACCACTCAGACATAAAAAAAGAATGAAATAACACCATTTGCAGCAACATGGATGGACCTAGAGATTATCATACTAAATGAAGTAAGTCAGACAGAGAAAGACAAATACTACATGATATCACTTATATGTGGAATCTAAAATATGACACAAGTGAACTTACAAAACAGAAAACAGAGAACAGACTTGTGGTTGCCAAGGGGGAGGGTGGGTGGGGGAGAGATGGACTTGGAGTTTGGGGTTAGCAGATGCAAACTCTTATATACAGAATGGATAAACAACAAGGTCCTACTGTATAGCACAGGGAACTACAGTCAATATCCTGTAGTAAACCATAATGGAAAAGAAGATGAGAAAGAATGTACTATATATACATAACTGAATCACTTTGCTGTACAGCAGAAATTAACCCAACATCGTAAATCAACCATACTTCAATAAAATAAAATTTCAGAAAATATAAAATCTGTACTTTCCCAAGTTTGGCTACGCATAGCACAGGAGTCACACACTCAGGAAGGACCATGACATCACGCTAAACCTTTCTTCTGTGGGTTCCCCGGGTAGAATATTTGTCATAACCACAGTAAAAGACAATCATGACCCAGTTGCCCCCACGACCATAAATATCGTCTCCTGCACTCAAATGAAAGAGCATATACAACAACAAACCGCTGCAGATTTACAGAGGGAGTAAATGTTGAGCATAAAATCCCAACCGTGTCTTTGTGCATGCAGCATCTATACAATAAATCAGCACAAAGCCCAGTACGGTGTACCTCTCACTATGTAATCACACATGTTAATTACAAGTTTAATCGCACATATTAATAACACCTAGTCTATAATTGCAATGTATTCATGTAAACCTAATCAAGGAAAACTAGAATTAGTTGCATAAAACTTGTAATGAAAAATATAACGACTACACTAACAAGATAGGGATAGGAATGCATATCTGTGACAAACTGTTTGTGTCAAGAAGCATAGAAAGTGATTCTCTTTCCTGAACATTATTTCAGGCCCATTTAACACAATCTGTACCACTCAATGAATGTGCAGTGTCTTACACACATCAAATCAGATTCGGATAGTGTTCCTGACTTCAGATAAAATGGCATTACTATATTTAGTTATGGAATGATAGGAAGTGCTTACATTTTTAAACTTAATAAAAAGTGGGACAGGTTAAGAATTAGGAGAGCCTGACTCCAATCTGCTATGTGGTATTTAAACAGCAAAACAAGTCTACCTCATGAAATAGGTAGACTTCATGCAGTCTCTGACTTAATTTCATCCTTAAACAATTTAAAAAAGTGTGGTCAGAGAAAGTGGAAGACAGTGGAAATCCTATTTAGAACAATTTCACAAAACCAAAGTCAATCATCAGTCATTTGTTGCATGTCATTTTATATACCCTCACTGCAAAATTGTCACTTCCTAAGTTTCTGAAGTTTCATTTCTCCAAAGAGAACCAGAGTTTAATAAAAACAAAAACAAAGTCAATTAAAACATTAACTCAAATAATAACTTAAGACTGTAATTGTTTCTTCATTCTAATTGCTGTTTGAACTTTATGAACCATTTCCTTACCAGACTAAAAACAAAAATTTTTACAAAACCCTAAATGACAGACTTCTAGATTTTTTTCATGTAAAACTTGGAAATATTCTAGTTTCACTTTTAGTAATATATGCCTTTTTTTCTTTTTTTTGGCTCAGGACTAAATCAAGTTGATGTGCGAAAGTATAAAACAGCTATATGAAGAGGACTGAAGAAATTTTAAAAATGAATACTGAGTCTGCTCTTATAAACAGCTTTATGAAGCAAACTTCAGTATTTAAAAAAATTCTACTGAATCTGCTTTTCAAAAGTGAGTCACGATTTCATGTCTATACGAGGGAGAACGATAGAGACTCCCAACTGATGCTAAAGTAGAGGGCCAGCGAGGCAGTGAGCAAGGCAGTGACACAGCCCTCCTGTGAGTCATTATCTCTCTGGGAAAAACAGAAGCAAAGTCTTGTTGCTGAAATTTGTCTCGTAATCGCTCTGTTGTTTAAGACAACCAGTGAGTGAGGTCGCTGCTTCCACGACATCATTTACCATTAACATATCCTGAGCCAGTTCAAAACTACAGGTATTTTACAAGCACCCAGAGCCCTTACCCATTAAAAATAGCTAATAAATAGCCATGCACTGTGATGGAAGAATGCAATATTTTCCACAAGAAATGATATCATTTATCTTTTCCAAAATTTTATTCACACCTCAATTACTGTTCATCTGTCACCATCACTCCTAAAACCCAAAGCAAGTAATCACCTGAAAGATAAATTCTCACTGAACTTCCACTGTGTTTACACATAAGAAAAGAAATTTTAAAACTACCATTTCCTTCAGCCATTAAGTTAGTCACTTTAAGGTTTCTTGGTAAAAAACCTAAAGAAATCCCTGGTTTATCCATGGGAGGGGAGTTGAGAATAGGTAATAACATTTATACATTTAAATGTTTAGAAGACCTCAAAATGTTTGCTCGGAAGTATTATGAGCTCTCATATGTCAATCAATATATAGCAAATCAATAATGATTCATTAATCATACTTTTTTCTTGCAACAAATGTTTATGAGATTATTACTTTGTGGACAACAAAACAAAAGATAGACCAACATTCTCAGCCCAACTTAAACCAGTTTTCTTCAGGGTTCCTCTTTCTGCAAAAACTCAACATTATTAATAGTAATCTAAAGTAATGATCAAATCACAACTGCTAACATTTATTGAGTGCTTACTATGTGCCAGGCTCTGTTCTAGACACTTGGCAAATATTAATTCATTTAATTCTCGAAACGGCTCTAGAAGAAAGATTCTGTAAGTATTTCCATTATCCAGACAGGGAAACTGTGGCATTGTGTGACTACATAACTTGAACGTGATCACAGTTAATAAATGGCAGAGGTAGGACAGGATCCCAGGGAGTCTGGCTCCAGAATTCAGCTCTTAACCACTAAGCTAAAATTAATTTCAAGCCAGTATCTACCATCACTCTCATCACATCACACTCAAATGGATTATATTTTTATGTAAATACACACAGAGCATATAATTGTTAATTCATCAAGTAATGCTGCATTAAAATAACATCCTCTTCTAGAATCATTTGTTTATTTTTTGTGACCTCAATTATTTTTAACCTAATGGACTTTTATTTTCATGAAAGTATATTATTAGGGAATAGGAAAAGAAAACACCCAACACTTCTACTATGTAAAAAAGGACATCTTCATGATATTTAATCATGTAATATTTTTGTTAGTTCAGGGAATCCTAGTTACCTTAATATTAATCATTTGAGCCCCCATAGTTAGCAAGAAGGCAAAAGTCATCATAACATAAAAAACATACCTAATAACACTGCAATCGATCTATCTCTATCCATAGAATTATATTCTTTATAGGTCTCTGGAAGATTCTACACTGCATGTACAAAGACAACAGCCCTCAATATAAAATTGTAGCTCTTATCAAAGATTCAGAATTTCATGAAATCAGTGAAAGTGATGATAAAGATTGCTCGAATCCCAAGCAAGATCACTAACCAACCAAAGAGCATCTGGCAAAGTTAAGCCAAATAAAAAACCAGGAGGGAAAGTCAGAAAGGACAAAAAGAGGCTAAACACTTGGGAGACGGGAGGGACATTCAGTCATCCAACTTTATCAGAAAAACTGCATGGCAAATACAGTCACCACTTGATCCTTCGCTCATTCTAAGAATTACAGAGTTGCAAGTATATTTTAAATGTTGTTAAATATAAGATAAAATAATATTCCTCATTTTTACTTTCACTCTCCACGATAAAGTTCAGTCAAATCTCGTTACCTCTATTTACATGAAATTCTGGTACCCGCTTTAAGTGAATTCACTTCAGTGACCTTTTCCAGGCATCAATCATCTAATAAGGAGGATCTCCTGTACCCAATCTGCATTTTAAAAGGAACTCACAACTTCAGACTTGGATGAGGGAGACCTAGCATATCTTCTAGCAGAGCGATCTAATGGGGGGAAGAGTTTTGAGTCTGAAAAACTGGTTTCTAATACCTACTGAACTGCACAACAGCTGCAGTGAGTTTGGGAAAAATCTCTTAACCTATCTCAGACAGTTTGCACACTTGGAAAAATGGAATATTCCCTACCTTATGGTGCTCTTATGAGTAGAAAATGAGATAGCACATCTACGAGCGATTTTTCAGCTGTAAATGGCTAACCAAATGTTGGTTATTCTTACAACTCAACTGCCATTCCATGAGTTGATAGTCAATTTCACCAAGCATTCATCATTCATAGACTACATACTGATTGACTTTTGGTTGTATACCTTAGATGCTGAGGGAAGTAACCAAAAATAAAACAATATATCTGCTTTTAGAAGTCTGCTTGAGTTGTGAGCTTTCAAAGCTTATAAGAGAAGGTTTTCCTTTAAAAAATTAGCATACAAGGCAAATAAGTAATATGACATTAAAGGCGTAAAAACAAGAAACACTGGAACTCCTAAGAAATAGTTTGATTCCAACTAGGATAATCAGGGTAGGCCTCCTGAAAGAAGCTACATGAAGGAAAGATTAAGTCAGGGTGATCTTAGAGTTGAAAGACCTTACATCCAACCTCACTGGGTTCATCCTACTCCTTTTGTGTCCCTGTAAAAGGAGTCCTCAAAACACAAACAATGGTGACAAGGTAATATGGGGCTTGCGAAGACGTTCAATTCATTATTATCTACTGTGCCACCTGCCATGTCTGACATGCAGTTTAAATATACTGTAGTGGCACAGCTCATCTGCTGATAATACCAAGTCAAACCATTAATATACAACTCCACTGAAGACACTGACAGAAAATTTTAGCTCCAGGTCATGCATTTATGAAGAGATAATCAAAGACACATTTTTGTGAAAAGCAGGAATCACATTCAAAAGCTGTGCATCTTTGGCCAATTGTCTGCTGCTTTCCTATATTAAATCTCCAGAGTGAAAAAATACTAAACAATGTACTTCTATTTTTGCCCATCAGAATCACTAAACCCTGATATGAAGCAAACTGCTCAGATTGTAAACATGGAAGGAATAAATCTGCTGGGTAACAGTAAACTCAAGTAGCACAAATCACATCTAGTATTCTTGTAGACTCTCCTTATCAGTATTTAAGCAGCAGAGACAGAACCAACGACCACAGATAAAGCACACCACACTATTTAAATTCATCTGGTGTTCTGGTGTCCTAGTATTCTGTCCTATACAAACCTAGATGGCTTATTCTCAGATTCTACACATAACCACCATGCTAACTTGTTGGCTCTACTATCAGAGACTGTAGCCACTGAGCCCCTTCATGCTGGTTAATTGCAAGGATTATAGACACACACACGCACAAACTGGTCGATTTTGTACTCACAGTCTAAAAACTCAGGCAAGCAAGATGTGATCAGCTAGTCAAGAAATAAAACTAGAAAATGTTCTATACACTCTTCTGGCTTTTTCAAACTATTCAAATAATTATTGTTTAGACTGAATCTTATCAGCCACAGGGCGTTCAATTTAACGTAGAAATAAGAAAGGGGAAAAGCTTGTAAAACAATATAGCAAAAGGAGTTTCAGTGAATTGAGTGGCTTTTGAGATGGACATTTATTAACTATAAACAGATTTAAAAATAATTCTATACGTAAGTGTAGGTATGTTTATAGAAACACAAAAGAGGGGGAAACGTTTAGGGGAAAATGTGATCCAATACATGTCTTTCTTTCACCATCCAGAGGAAAACAGATTTCAACTCACTTGAAAACTGTCTGGCTGGGGACTACACAATTTCCCCCCGTAGCTCATTAAACTGTTACATCACCTTGACAGTCACTTCCTGCAAAGTTAAATGCAAATCAAAACATTTTTAATTGAATCATGCAACACATGACTAAGGCAGCTCACTGTTTAGAGGAAATTTGTGAAGTAATTCATTACTGCGCTAAAGTAACTACACCCCCCCCCCACCCCCGATAGAAATAACTCAGATTTTAACATATCAAGTCTGCTTAAAGCCGGGGACACCTGCAGTGAAAAGGTGCTGCGTTTATACTTATCTACCTCAAGTTCTATGGCTCTGACTCTTTGACACCTTATTCAGAAGTAGCTAAGAAGCAATATTGGTGAGTAGTAAGGGACTTCAACTTGACATGAGGAAAAACTGGCTCTCCCTCCTCTCCCAGCCTTCACATATAAAAACAAGTCTTTCTTCAACAAAGTAAGATTTAATGAAGACACTAAGAGAAAAACCTTTGCCTCACCCATTCTGGAACGCAAAGGTCACCTGTGGCTCAATGGTGATGCTTTGTACATTTTGATAATGCACAAAAGAAAATGAAACTTCTTTAATAACATAGCCCGAGGGTATAAGTGGACCACTCAAGTGGTTTATATGATTAGCTTAACAAGAAGGGACATCCACTTTTCTACTGCTTCATGTGATCTATTTACAGTCAAGGTAGCTATATTTAGAAAATTCCTACAGTACCTAAGAACTGAGAGATAAATATCAAACTACTACCCTTTCAGGCTTCCCCAAAAAATTCTGTTAGCCTCAGGAAAGCATGAGCCATTGGGGGTTTGCTTCAGCAGAATCTGAACCAGAAATATTATTCTATATTATACTTAAAAAAAAAAAAAACCTGCTGCAAATTGCATTCAGTGCAACATTTTAACCTGTACCATATTTGAGATCAGAGTTTATACATATTAATGTCAAAGAGCCTATAGCCCAAACCCCACTGTTTATCACTACCTGAAAATTAAATTAAACATACCACATTAAGCAACCAACCAAGTCTGATCTCCATTAAACCCAAGCCAAGAGTGAGACCTTGACAGTAGGACTGAAGAGATTAGGGCTTACTTTAAACAGAGTGACTGCGATAAAACAATTCAAATGTGAGACTTTACAGGAGCAAGTACTTAAAGCACCTCAAGACAAATATTTACATGAACTATACAACATCATAATCTACTAAATATAAAAGATTCAGGAACCCATTAAATCATAATTTAGAATACAAATTTTACAGGAGGGAAGGAAAGGAGACTGCTCTGCTAACTGGGTCCTATAAATGAATGTGCAGTGAAAGTTCTTTTGAAGGCAAGAGGCAAGATCAATAAGGGGTGAAAATGTAAATGTATTAACACAAAGCAAAATGGGATTCTTATTTTGCTACGGTCTGCTACTTACAGCATATTGTACTGGGCAGACAGTCCCCTTTGAAGTTTTTATCCTTAAGAATCCCCTTCCCAGGACTTCCCTGGTGGCGCAGTGGTTAAGAATCCGCCTGCCAATGCAGGGCACACGGGTTCAAGCCCTGGTCTGGGAAGATCCCACATACCGCGGAGCAGCTAAGCCCGTGCGCCACAACTACTGAGCCTGTGCTCTAGAGCCAACGAGCCACAACTACTTAAGCCCTTGCGCCTAGAGCCCGTGCTCCGCAACAAGAGAAACCACTGCAATAAGCCCGTGCACCGCAACGAAGAGTAGCCCCCGCTCTCCACAACTAGCCCACGCGCAGCAAGACCCAACGCAGCCAAAAATAAATAAATAAATTTTTAAAAAATAAAAAAAGGGCTTCCCTGGTGGCGCAGTGGTTGAGAATCCGCCTGCCAATGCAGGGGACACGGGTTCGAGCCCTGGTCTGGGAAGATCCCACATGCCGCGGAGCAACTGGGCCCGTGAGCCACAGCTACTGCGCCTGCGCGTCTGGAGCCTGTGCTCCGCGACAAGAGAGGCCGCGACAGTGAGAGGTCCGCGCACCGCGATGAAGAGTGACCCCCACTTGCCGCAACTAGAAAAAGCCCTCGCACAGAAACGAAGACCCAACACAGCCAAAAATAAATAAGTAAATAAATTTATTTTTTAAAAAAATTTTAAAATTTTTTAAAAAAAGAATCCCCTTCTCATTTCATTCCATCCTTATACTGTCACGATCACATACCTCTCACTTTTCTCCAGTTCCTGAAGAATTTCCAACCATTTGCCTCTTCTTCGTACAAAGGCTGCCCCTTTGTTTTGATCCCCTAACCACTCTCCTTTCTCACAATCATGTTTAATCCCTCATAAACACTCTGAAACACTCCAGTAATTTGAAACAACATTTCTACCCTTTGCCCTCTTTCCCCAATCCCAGGATAAGGTAAAAGAATGCTGGGGGCTCCCTCTGACGCCCATCCCCTGCCTTTAAGAAATACACCATAAACTGATATATTACTTTAAAATTGTTTAAACTCCAACTACTCCTAATAATTATTAAAAATTACAATCATCAGAGATGTCCAGTTTGCAAAAATCTCCCAGTTAATGAGAGCTATGTTTTCAGGTTCATAAAGCCAATACCCCATCTGGTCTTTTAAAGTAAGAAATTAACTGAATCCTCTAGAGAATTAAGAAATCTCTGACCATGAACCTGAAAATGAGCCCCCGAGAGTCAGTAATCTGATTAAACTGGGTGAACAAGACGACAGAATGGACCTTAGATGGGGAGATCCAGAGCTGGGAACAGATGCTAGGATCAGGAAGTGGCTTCCATCCAAGCCCAAAGTCAGTCCCTTGGCTCTTCTATAGAGATTAGTCAAGGGGACACATTTTTGTTCTTACCCACTTTCATCTCAATTGTGCTCAAGCTCCAAATGATATTTCTCTGCATAGTGAGTCGATTTCTCGATCAATGGATTCCGTTTGAGGCTTCCCATGACCTGGTCCAAAACCTCTCATACTCTCCATGTTTTCTCGGAGACACTCTGGAGAACATTTCTCAACTGGTGTGAAAATCAGAATTACCTAGGGATGTTTTAAAAAAGAGATGCACACGCCCAGGGTCTCCTACCACAACTATTGAATTAGACCCTCCTGGGAGAAGCCCCAAAGCAGGTATACTTTTTAAGCTCCTTAAGCTCCTCTGAAGGACACCATTGGTTGAGCACCAGTGATTTAGAATTGAAAACAATGGGTATAATGTAACGAGGAAAGACACACAGGATCACTGCATAAGGAAGTAGACAGGCAAGAGCAGAGAATCTGGAGCTGACTTCCTCCTGATGGTGAATGTTCTCTCCTCTGCTGGTTGAAAGCGTCAGCCAGGCTCTGGCCCCCTGGGCAAAGGAAGCATCCAATAGCCCTGGCACTCCTCTGCAATATTCAACAGGTTGCTCCAGGGGGTATGGACTTTGAAAGTTGCCATTATACCACTAGAGCTGGCATCCTGGAGTGTCACAGGTGTATTGATAATTGACTCAGTCTGTCTTGTTTACAATTTCCTGCCCAACAAATTGCATGTTTCTGCAGATGTCTAACAAATTCAGGACATTTAATTCCTCAGCTGCCACCGTCCTGCTGTTTCCACCCTCCTCATCCATTGGTTACGATGGTGTCCAAAGACAACATCACCAGCATTAGCCAAGGTCATTAAAAAGCTCTTACAACCATCTGTACCCAGATGGACAGGTCTCCAGCCAAAACGGGAGAGGTTCCCCCTCAAAGGAGGCCCAGAGGACCTGACTCCAAGCAGTGCCACAGTTGGTTTTTTAATTATTGTTTGTGGGTCCTGAATTATTTACATCTCAGCTGTAAATCTTAATGACCCATGCCATGTTCTTCTTGGCTTACTGATGGTAAGCAAAGCCAAAGCAGTTTCGTTTACCTGATTCAACACTGCTATAGGATGGGAGCCAAAGAAAAATGCATCTTCCTAAATTGTCTTACACAGGTTCTTGGAACAAATCATTCTTGCTTGGACCCTTGGCTACGTCATTCGCCAAACACTTATCAGTTAATTCCCTACTGCCTTCACACGCCTTATCATCCGATGGTGCATTTCCATGCAAATGACTCATTTGTGTAGGGTTTTTATTTTTTAAAAATCCCTTGTTCCTTGAGCTCTGCATCGCACACACACAAAATCTAACTTTACGTGAAATCAAACCACAGTGATTTTTTTTACAGTGTTCCTACAACATGTTACAGATACTTAATATGATGGCAGGAGTTGCCAGAACAAAGGTTTAAAGACCATAATGCACCCTGGCAAAGTTTGGCGAGATCTTCACAACTAAAACCAAACGCCTAGATAAAGAGAGTCAAATGGCTTTGCTAAAACACGCTGCCTGGAGAAATCCAGTCAGCCTGGGGTTTCAGCTAACTTTGACCAAATGCATGAGGGAAGGAAGGATCTTCGTGCTCACATCTATCTACTTGACAAAACTGGAGATCTCTGTCCTAAGTACTGACCTCCAAAACACTAGGAAAAGTGAATGCTGAATTCCTGTCCTCCAGCCTCTAAGAGGAGCATCTCAGTCACCCTCAGCCACCCCTTTTTACCATAGTTACACTGCTTCTCCACACTCTTTCTTCCTGCCCTTCAGAAGTCGAAGCAGACGTGCTCACCAGCGGTGCCAAACCGTTAGACTCATCAAGTTTACGAACACTGCATACAAAATGCAAACATTTCCTTCCATTTGGGCAAACATTGGCACGGGAAACTTTCTTTCCAATGGTAACAGCAGGGAGCTTAAATAAAAGTTCAGTTTCTAGAAGGGTGGGGGAGAGAAAAAGCTAATTCTAAAAATATGTCATCAGCAGCATGCCATTGCCAGAGAAAATGGTACATGTTTCCCTCAAGCACGGTTCACTCAAATGAACTTGACAGCTTCAGAGATCACTTAAAAGAAAGAAAATTTGTTGCATGAGGCCTGCCAAATACTAAAGAGATCACGTCTCAACAGATAAGACTTGATAGATCCTCATCTTAAATATTTCTGTACGATGATTACGTGAACTCAGAATTAGCACTTTGTCACAGAACTGCACACAGGCTTATGCCCTAAGGGTATTCTTCCAGCCCATTCATAGGAATCCTTACTGGAATCTGGCAGTTAACTTTAACATCTTGCTACTGTTATCAGTTCCCCCGAAAATAAATTAAAGGACATCTGGGCATACAAGTAAAATTACACAGCTAAACTTAAAATAAGCAGCTTTCCCCTTGTCCACAGGTGTGTCCAGACAAGGTAAACAATTTTAACTGGGTTACAAATTACAGATGTCAGTGCCTTCTCTCAAATCCACCAAATGCTGGAAAATGCTGCTCTCTGGCAGACAATTTCCTAAAAGGATAGTTTCCCATTTAAACATAATTCTCAAGTTACTGAAAATCCTGTAAAAATCAGGTGTGAATATGCTCATTTGACCCGAAGCTGCAGCTCGCAAACATCTAATTAAAAGGAAAGGCAGGCAGGCATTACAACTCCCCAGAAAGCCACAAAAATAAACGGCTCCATCTTCAAGAAGATGATTTCCAATTACAACACAATGCTGGTCTGAAGAAATGTCCAATGCAGTGGTGAGCAGAAATATACCAACCAAAAAGCTTTCCCATCTCAACAGGGACAACATGGCAGCTAAGCTATCAAGTCCGTTGTAGAAGCCGAACACCTCTATTCGTTTTCTCATCCTCTTAGCCATAACCTAGATTTCTGGATCCTGGTTTAAACTGAATAGACCCTTTTACAAGTATAACTCCTTAAAAGGGCACTGAGGGCTGACTTTGCCCTTGGAGAAGAGGAGAGAAAAACTACGGGCTGATCTTTAATATTAAATATTTAATGTGTTTTTAACACATCAGCCCTTTAGATTTAATTCCAGACTTAATGCACCTGTCAGGATACTGACGGTTGATGGTTTTATTGCAACTATACATTTTTCTGACATTCAGAAACAGATTTTCAGAAGATTCTGTACCCCAGAAAATTCCAAGCAAGGTTCAATTTAACTGGTTTTAAAGCACACTTGGAAAAAAACCGTTTTCTTCTACAAAAAAACATTTTCTCCTTCAGCAAAAATATGATAACAGGTTAGTAAGTGCACAAAATATAAACCTAGAAAATGCTGCAGACATTGCTTTTTTAAATATTTGTGCATTTTTAAGACGGCAAAGACAAAAGCTGAGCCTTAGTGACAACAGGGTAAAACTTAAATATGTTCTAATTTATGTAGCCCTCGACCGCCAACATTCAAGGGAATCCTTAAGGAGGCCAACTGTAACATTAGTTTGATGCTGGGAATCCTATAATTCCATTAAATGATGAAATGACAGAATATGCATAAATGATGTGACCGTATTTAGAAACATCTGTGGGTTTGGGTTTTTTTTCCCGGAAAGAAAATCTTCAGTGGTATGCTTTTTCACTCATCTTTGTGGATTGTACTAGCACCTGGATAAACTTAAAATACCCATCACTATGGGAGAGGGGGATAAAGGTGGGGAGGCACAAAATTTAGATTAATACATTATGAGCACCTCCCAGAGGGACAACAGATTTTTAAATACATAGTGATCTATCCCTTCTTTTTAACTAGAAAGAGAATGTGGTATGTTCTCTACCCTTGCATCATGGTCCTTCTCTCTAAGAGCATGACGACAAGCTCACTTTGAACATTATTAACTAATATTGATTTAAGTGGACCGGGAACTCTTGAAGTTTTTTACTCATCTGAAATGCAGAGCACATACATATTTTACCAAAAGGTTTACTAGGCATATTAATCTTTTATGCATTTTATTCCTCCAAGCGTGAAAAGAAACACGTTGAAGTAATAGAGGTTGCCAGGTGTTGGTGGCACCCATTCCACTGTAATGACAGCCATGACTTAAGGTTTTGTCTCGCTCTACTCTTCCTATGAATTGCAAGCTCTACTCTTCCCATGAATTGCAAATCTTCAGGTTGCCACAGCAACTCTATACACTGACAGGTAAGCTTCAGGAAGCATCCTGGTCATCGTTCCCATGCTGTTTGCTTGGCATCAGAGCACCCCAAACTCCCTGCTGCACGGGAGCATCAGGGGATGGTTCCCCTTACAGAGTTATTCTAGCACACTGCCTGGTCACTGCGATTAATCATTCCTGCTTCTTGAGCTGACATAGCAAGGTGGGGAAACGACATCCTAAATGAGCAGAGCTGATTACCTGGGAAAGCAATTCTTCAAGATAGCACAGCTAACTAATAGCTCCATCTGCTACACATAAACACCTTCCAGAGCCCCAGAAGTAATGTCAGAATACAACTAACAGAGTTGGGTCCTGTATCAGATTTCTGTGTGTCATCACAGGTGTTTGATGAGCACAGAAAATACTTGAACTTTTCTTCCTCCGTGGGGTAACCGGTGCTATATCATCTATATCATCTCAGGATCACGGTCTCCCCAGAAGGACATATTTTAGTAGGTGTTCTCAGTTTGATTTTTTAAAAAATAAACGTGAAATAAGACTTCAATATGAAGCCACCTGAAGTATACACAAAGAAGCGGTAGGACAGGCCTGTGGTAAAACACACTTCTCTGAAACACAAATGACAACAAAGCTCCGCGGTAAACCAAAGACAAGAAGCTTTTCCATTGCCCCCAATATATACTGGTATATATTGTGAAAGATTTGTTTTAAAGTGATTAAATAAAAATAGAACCTTTAAAAATGGGGACAGTGCATCCCAGTTCTATAAATGAAACAAACTTAAGAAGGCTGTGGTTAGGATGCATCGATAAGCTCGGCAGACAGTTAAATACAATTTGGCGAGGACAAGTGGAGCTGTACCAAGCTATTATTACAGACGAGACTATAAATGGCTCTCGGAAATTTTTTTAGAAATCTAAACAACCGGCCGCTTCTTAAGTCACCCTACAGATTCTGTCTGCTTTTATTATTAATAAATCTTTGACGATATAAATCAAATTTTAACATCTCAACGCTGGGTGTTTAAGGAGGCTGCACATTTCTACTTTCCTGACCAAAGTACTGGCATTTTACAGTAGCTGCATTTAACACTGCTTCTGTATCAGATGGGAACAGGCTCCAGCTCTTTCCACATTAGCTGTGATTTTAATAACACGCCAAGCAAAACAGGCTAGCGTAATAAGTTTCATTGCACCCACTTCAACAACAGAAAAGCACCTCATTTTCATACAGTTTCCACTTGTTGCTAGGTAACCACACCATAAGGAGACATCTCTCGGCATTATGCAGAATGCATCCTCTTCACCCAAATTTGATGTGCTCTGGGCATTAAATACTGTTATTTCAACCATACCTATCACTCAAACAGTTTAAGCTTTGGTTTCAACTGCAACATAGGTTTGGGGGATGGTTGCTTCTGAGGGGATTTTTTGATGTGCCCAGATTCTAAAAGATACACTACAATAACATCTTTCTCTCTTCCCCAAAGCAAACCCACTGCGTCATCCAATGAATGGATAGCCTGACACTTCACAGAGAAAGTAAACCCTCTCGAAAGATGTCCACACTCTGCCCTCTTGACAGTAGACAATGTCAATTAAAAACTTCCTTACTGCTTTACGTGGCCATGAAGGGAACTTTGTAAGCAGGGGTCTGTGTGGAGTTGGGCCTCACCTGCGGGCTTCAGGCAGAAACCCTTTAACTAGGCACATCTAGGCCAAAGCGGGAACCCCATCTGTCAGCCAAACAAACCAGCTTTCTGCTGGAGAAAGGGAAAGCTCTGCGGGAACAGATGCAGCCCGACCTAAGATACTGAAGGACTCGGGCGACAAGGAAGCAGGAGGGCTACCTGCAGGAAAGGCAACAGACACTGACATTTTAAAAAGAAAATAAATCTTAGCAAGCGACACAAGGCATCTACCAAACATGAATTTTCTTTTGAGCTTCAGGAATATTTTATCCTACGTGATTAGTGGATGCCAGAAAATGTTTTATCACCTCAACTTGTCAATGGGGCTGAATGTCTCTCTCACATGTGATATGAAATTGAAGGAAACTAATCAATGGGGTTGAATGGTCTCTCTCACATAGGATATAAAATTGAAGTAAATTAATCATGCTCAGGAGTAGGACCCAGACAGGGAACCAGATTCCGACCCTCAGCCTCTTGTGGACCCAGAGCTTTGTTTTGTATAATTTCAGTGCCACCCAAGGTACGGCTGCCCCATCTCTTTAGAGGCAGAGGGGGGTGGGAGTCACACAGCAGATTCACTCCCTACCTTAAGCCTTAGCTTACTGAGCAATCCTTCCCCTCTTATTTGCACCCTTGTGGTCTGAGAAGTAGGAGTTCGAAGGGTTTTGCCTCCAGGCCCTCCCTAGATACACCTGGTGCAGAGGCACCTGGCCGGAGAAGCACCTCCACTCTGTCAGGCAGGGCAAGGTCTTCGTGGGGTCCGCTGCACCATGTTTGGTGTCATCCATGAAGCTCTTTCTTCACTCACCACCCGCTCCTTCCCTTTGCTCCCTTTGGGTCTCTCCACAGCTTAGATGGTTTGACCTATTTTAGTTCTTTTTAAAATCTGGATAATTTAAGTTAGAATGGCAGGCCTGGATCACTACCATTCACGGATGAGGACAGACTAAGATGAAACAGGAAGAGAGATGTGATGGACAAGGCAAGAGCTGGGAAAACATTGCTATGTTTCCCAAGGCACGTATTTTAACAAACTTCACTTAATCTGTTCTAAAACTCCAGGAACGGTACGAATCGGGAGGGTGAAAGAACACAGGAGGGATTAATAAATCCTTCTTTCTTTCTGTTCCTTATGAGAACGTCACTTGGTCCACTCTATTAACTTAAAACAAAAAATCACCTAGTTACTGACAGAAAGTTTAAAATGACCAGCAGCCAGATGTAGAAGGTAACAATGAAAATTCTAAATGTGCATACTGTCTGGTCCAGCAATGCTATTTCTGGGTGTGTATTCTCAACGAACTCTTGCACGTGTGCACGTGGAGACATGTACAAGAATCTTCATTGGAGTACAGTTTACAGTAGGAAAAATCTGCAAACAACCTATATGCCTATCAGTAGGGGGATGGCTAAATAAACAGGCGTATGTGTGCTGTGGAATACGAGGTAGCACATAAATGGAACAAGCAAAACCTGCATGTAACAACATGGCCAGGCTTCTAGGACACTGCTAGGGAAGAAAGCAAGCTGCAGAATGATGAGTACGGTATGATACCACATATGCTACCCCATAGTGTGTCCATGGATTTTATGTTTACATCTACATCAAGATAGACAGATAGATAGGCAGGCAGACAGATAAGTAGACAGATAGATGAAAAAGTATGGAAGAAAACAGAAGCTAGCTAAACGGAGACAATTGGGGAATCCATCAGTGAGGACTCAGCCTTTTCTAAAATACGTTGAAAGGGAAATATATTCATGTATTTCTTGACTAATTAGAGATTAGAGAAAATGAAAATATATTTATAATAAACTGGAAGGTAATTAAAGGGGACAATGTCAAGAACTAAAGGAAATATGTCCGAGTCTTCTAAGTTCTATCGAAGGACTAGTAGATGAACTTATTCTACCTCCTCTGAAAGTGTTCATTTTGAAAAGCGTTCCAAGACAAGCGTGCAAATATTTAGAAAAAAAAAATAGTTTTAGTGGATTGTCACTTTAAGTTTTAAATATCTAGACATTTATTTAAAATATCTAAATATTTATGGGTTCCTTTAGAAAAGAGCCAACATTACCAATATAACTACCTTACTATCACATGGCAATACATCCATTAAATGGAAAAATAATAATAAAATAAAATTCTTATAACACCTTCAGGATAATTGGCCATGGGAGAAAATATATAAATTGGACTCATTTATATAAAAGTCAATCCATTAGGAATGGCAAGAGTCCTTGCATCTGGTGAATTTTTTTGTGTTTGGAATTGTGCCTAGAAGTCATCAGATTTGTTGCTAGTGAACCCCCATCTGTCACAGCTTGCATCTGAACTATATATAGCTCTTATTCCCCAAATCAATATGTTATGTGTTCGTGCAATACAGTATCCAGTCTAGAAGTTTTGCAATTGTCTACAAGCTCCTCAATTCTTATTTTCACAATTCCTTGCTTTGTTATAATTCTTAATATACAACTGACAGAATGTAGAGATATCATTTTAAAGATATCATTTTAAAGACTTCACTCACCAAAGCTTGGCTGTGGAGAAAAAAAAAAGCTAGCATTGTGTGTGTGTGTGTGTGTGTGTGTGTGTGTGTGTCCCCACGCATGCATGGAAACCAGAAAGGATAAAATTATAAAACATTATACTTCATTATAGTGAAGAGGTTCCAATTCTCAAAGGATTGGAACATGCCTTAGGCAAGATTGTTCTAGTAATATCTCATCTATGAGGCCACAGTATCCAGCAAGCCCAGCTTTCCAGAGCATCAGAGGGAGTGTCAGAGCTCCACAGGGGAGCATCTAAGTCACTCAAATGTCACCGGCCTACTTAAGTCCTACGTAAGTCATGGACAACACTTAACTCTATTAAGTGCAAGACGATGGGCTGTCACCATGTACTACATTAACATACTTTTCATACACATCTAGTAGTCTTAGTTATCTAGTTTTCCGGCCTACAACAAAATCAAAACAAAAAAAATTTTAAGGGAAAAGAAAAAGCTGAGGGCAAAAGAAGAGACAAGAAAAACTATTTTTAAAAATTATTGAGAACTCAGAAAAGCATAGCAATCTCTCTGAGTGTAGAGTAGACAAAACAACCAATCCATATGAATGGTCTCTAAGCAAAACATGTTCATTAGTATTCTACAAGATCTCAGGTCATTTACACAAAACGGAATTCAATCTCCTATGTTTTTTAAAAGGAAGAGAATTTTGTATTTTATTTTGGTACAATTTTCATCAAACAGCAGGCACTAAGTTTGTCTGGTGAGCTCTACTGAGTTGCCAGTGCCATGAGGTTACCAAAAAAAAATAAATAAAAATAAGATGATTTTAGGTGGTACTAATAATAGTAGTGTCCAAAACAAAGATGTCCTTGAGGGCAAAGACTTAGTGTGGTTTGTTACCTACTTAATCCCCAGGCACAGAGCAGTGCCTGGAACTCAACACTTCCTGAGGGGATGAATGTATAAATGAGATGAATGAGAGGCTGAAGAAATGTATGAATCAGCAGGTTGGAAAAAAACGGGCTCAGGGTTTCTCCAAACTCTACAAACTTATAGTTCGAATGAAATATAAAAAATTTTAATATTTCAGGGTCACCTTTAGAAAAACAACTTTTTGTTATTTAAGGAATACCATGAATAAAATGTAACGAGGAAAAGAAGGTAATGTGAAACAAATTTAGAAAGAGGAGAGGAAAAAAAAAGTTGATGCCTTTAATTGCCTAGCTTCTTCATAAAACTCCAGAGCGCCTGCATTTTCTCTCTTCACTTCCTCATCGCCTCCAGCTAAAGAGTGAACATGCATGGCACAGGTCCATGATTCTACAGAGATCTCTAAAATTGGGTGTTGAGAGAGCCTGACAGCCTTTGTTTACTTAAGATTTACCTCAAGACTTCATTTTTTACTTTGAAAGGCTTTCGTCCTCTATGTGTTTCAAAAATAAATTCCTTCAACATTAAATCACATCTTCTTGAATTATAAACCTATCAAGCAGAGGGAATTAGCCTTAAGCTGCCAACATCAAAGCAAAGGAGTCCTGCCTTTGGCGAGAACCGCCTACCTGATTGATGGCTCTGTCCCTGCATTCAGAGTCATGCTAAGTAGAAAACAAAGAGGTTATCAAATTTCAGTAATTAATATGAGTAAACATGAGTTGAGCTAACAAAAGCAATTACCTGGAATTTTAGTGCTATTATCTCAACATTTCATGTTTTGCCTATTTCAACGGAAAGCAGAGATTAAAATGAATGCCTCAGGACCAGAGATTTGGTCATTTCATTCCAAAGTTACCATCCACCTGTGTAGCACAGTTGACAGCTAATTTAATACTCTCCTCCAGATAAAATAAATTACTCCAACTTCAGTTTATAAAGAATAAAAAGACTCCCTAGTATTTTCACTCATCTTTGACATGAGAAAAATTATTTAAATTTTCTGCATTAAAATCGGCAGGGAAGGTGGGAAGGAGCTCGTGTTTGTTTCTGATGGGATCTTTCCATTTTGCTGACGTTGCTGAAAATATTTTACTCTGATATTACCTTCTGGCTTGGGTCTGCGTCTTTTTGCACTTCTTTCTGGAGTCATAACTGAGCACTTCCACTGCCCTAATTATATTAAAAGGAGCAGGAGGGGTAAGAACTGCAATTTCCTTTCTTAAAGATACAAAAAAGTCTCAAAAAACTGGAAGATAGATTGACAACTACTATAAAAAAACACACAAAGTTTAATCTTGGAGAAGTAAAATAAGACTTATTTCAGATTATTTAATGCATCAGTGCAAAATGTCACTAAATGACCTCTGACTCTGTCGTCCTTGGACCATCGTTCTTCCTCACAGCCCATATCCAATCCATCACCAAGCTTGTAGATATGGCCCCTAACTACGGCTCAAGTTCACCCACTTCTCTCCTTGCCCCCCACCACTACCCTAATACAAGCCACTGCCCCCCTCCTGTCCAGACAGTAGCCTCCTAAACTGTGGGTACCTATCTGCATCCACTCACACCCCTCCACATTGTAGCCAAAGTGATCTTTTCCAGAAAATGACTAGGATCATGTTACCTCTTCCTACCTACTTAAAACCCCTCTAAGTCTTCCCAGGCCTCTTAGAATAAAGCCCCCAATCTTTCTCCACAGCCTGCAGGGCCCCGAGCAATCTGGCTACTACCTGCCTCTCCACTTGCCTCTCTGTCCCAGCCCCTCTGACTCCAGGCACAATGGCCTTTTTTCAATTCCTTCAATGCACCTGGTTCCCTGTGAAAAGCTCTTCTGACCCTTTATAGCCTGGTTAACTCACACCGGCCCTTCTTCAGACCACAGTTCAATCATCACTCCTCGGTGATGCCCACTCTGGCCGCCTAGACCAGATCAAGTTCTCTTAGTTTACGATTTCATTGCACCATAGGGTTTCTCCTCCAAGACACTTGGACCACTTTATAATTGTACATTTGTGCGATGTTTGCTTCATAAATGATTATATTAAAAATATTTAATAATTGCTCCTTGACTGCAAGGAGCCTTAGGGCAGAGGCCTAGTCTGCTTTTGCTTACCACCGGCCTCTTCCACCCAGCACCTAGCACATACTCATTAAATAAAAACAAATTAATTCTTGCATGCATTGCAATTGTCCATGTGGGATCTGCCTTCTTTAGTGGGCTGTGAGGTCAGAGATTCTGCCTCTTTCCCTCTTGGCATCCTCAGCATCTAGCCTAGAGCTTGGCCCATGGTAGACTGTTGATCAATAAGTGCTTAATGAATGCTTGAGAAGAGTAAACAAATGTTTTTAAAATATAAAAGCAGTAGCTCTGACCATCTCTTGGAATGATTAAGAATCCCAATATTTGCATTGCTCAGGAGAATCAATTATCCAAACTTCCTGCAATGCTGTTCTGTGAGAAGAGATTTGTGGAAACGAATAAGGTGGCTCTGATAGCCTGAGGGTCCGACACATCCACCCACTTAAAACTGCTCCCTTTAGACCAACACAACAGGCCCAGCTCACACATGACAAACAAGAATCTGTCCACACACATTTTTATTTAAACAGGAGTCTATCTGTGCAGAAGGAGAAAGAAATTAACTTCTGTGCACTTCTGAGAGTTTGATTTCCTACCCTAGATTTGCACAGCACACTTAGATGATCAAGGCCTAGCTTCCTAGTTAAAACCAAGCGAACAAAAAGAATACTAGTATTTAAACAACGTTCCAAGTCACGGCATGTTCAAGGTCCAACTTGTCAAGTTCAAGGTCCCTTTAAGAGCTTTTGTAAGTCCAATAAGGGTATCCAAATAATACCCCCAGATGCACAGTCCCCAAACCATTACAACTCCATGAGACTTAATGTGTTGACTGTTGTACGGTGCCTTTTCTTCTGCAAAGCCATGTAGATAATATTTCAACAATAACCACACGTTTCTCCCTGCGGTATAGACACATACAAAATGCATTAGGAAAAATGCCAATAACTGAAACGCTTTCTCCGCAGCTCTATTCAACTGAGTGTCTCCCAGGTGCCACAGAAGTGCACAGCTTTCTGAATCTGGTTCCAAAGGGAGCTCAGAGTCAATAAGCCTCCTCAGCTATCATCTAGCATGACTAGATCACTCCAAGGGCAAACCTTTCTGAGTTATGTGACCATTTCTTTTGCAGAGTTTTACCAAAAATGGCATGCCATGAACCAATTTAATTCAAGGTAACCCACACTGCTGGGTGAAGAGGAGCCCCAGAAACGAACAGGAGGAAGAAAATGCAAACCTTTCAAGTTACACAGGATCTTCAATCACACAGAGAAATGAGCATAAATTAATAAACCAGGAAAATTCCCAGGACCTATAAGGGATCGTTACAAATAGAAACCCCCTTTTCCAGTATTAGAATAAACCCATCACTACGGTGGCGTTTTGCCTTTCAAAGAGGTACAGCCAAGGAAATGCTTTGCTGATGAGAATCACGCTGTGCAACCACGTCAGTTGGTTCAATGATGCTCAGAGGACATTCTGGGATTCCTTTTATGTTGTTCTCTTGCGAGCTGTGCACAGGAAGACGAGCGAATTCTCCACTCAGAAAATATTCCATTATTTTAATAGGATTACATCTTAGATTGACAATGTTTAAAATAGCCTCCCGAATTTATTAGCCTGCCAGCGCTCCAAATAAGTAACTTTAATGCTAAGATCTTTTAAGTTTAAGTAAATGACTGGCAATGAGTCACAAAATTTCCTCTAGCTTTCTAAAACACAACACTCTGGCCATCAAATGGGAGTTCATGAACTCAGGAGTAAGGACCTTCACACTGGGTTCTCCGTGTCTGTGATTTGCCACATTTTTAAATACATGAGTTTCTCTGAACTTTTATTTTTTTAGGACTCCTCTTTGGTCTCCAAAAGCATATTCTGGCTTGACAGGATATAGGCTGACTACCAGGTTCAACTGAATCTCTGACAAAGGTATCCAACTCTTTAGTCCCTAAGGTCTTATTATAACTTCCCTCATCACCCCTCCCTTCTCTTTTAAAGCAGACACATCGATAACAGGTAGCCAGGACCTACCATATGCAAGGCCCCCAGCTATAGTGCTCTAAATCAGCTAGGTGATTTTCATTTCCTACTCCGACCATACACCTGGCCTCAGCTAGGTTAGAATTCAGGCTCTGCCCTTTACTCTTTTACCTTCAAGTTTCTGAACTCTACAAGCCTGGTTTCTTCATCTGTACAATGGGGTGAAAACCATTCTCCCCTCAGGCAAATCTTGTGAGGATTAAGTGAGGTAATCTGTCTGCAGCACTAACACACTGTTGGTGGGAGGCAAGGACCCGGTCACTCTTGCTGGTTTTCACCTCTCCCTTCCTACTCTGCAAACCACCGAATTCCTACCCAGCCCCAATTCAAATGGAATGAACTACACTCTTTACAAGAGATTTTCAGAAAAGTTGAGTTCTGATTAGCGTAACAGTTCTCTGAGGATTATCATGAATGTTTCACTTTCTTACATAGTTGCTACCACATTTCATTATAACATGGTAAAGCTTCAGATTAACTAATAACAGGGGTTGGGAAACATGAACAGTAGAGGTTCTGGAGCAGGGGTTGGCCAACTACCACTTGTGGGCCAAACCCAGCCAGAGAGCTAAGAGTGATTTTTACATCATTAAATGGCTGACGAAAGTCAAAAGAAGAAGAATATTTCATGACACATGAAATTCAGATTTCCAGTATGCATAATAGAGTTTTATGGGAACACAGCCACACGCATATGCATTTCCTATGGCTGCTTTCACATTACAACAGCAGAGTGGACTCAGTGTGACAGAAACCTATGGCCCAAAAGGCCTCAAATATTTACAGAAAAAGTTTTCCAATTCCTGACATACACCAATATTTTCTGGTTTCGAAAAAGCTTAGTACATGATGGTGAACATTTAAGAAACCTGTAAAACCCTCTGGAAAACCATACATGGTACTACTTGAATATCTCTACAAAGACGCTAGGCAACAGGGTTTAGGCTAATATATATCATGGTGATGGGGGCTCTGAACTTGAAAAAGGTAACTATCTTCTGCTCTTCATCTTATTCACTGACTCACTGAGCCCAATAAAATAAATTAGGAAAAAAATTTATTTATATACTGTATATGTATACATACACATATATACATCTTACATATATATACATTCCTCACATAAAGCAATGCTTACCTAATGATACAAATGAGCTTATTTATAAAACAGAAACAGACTCACAGACATAGAAAACAAATTTATGGTTACCAGAGGGGAAGGATGGGAGAGGGATAAATTAGGAGTTTGGGATTAACAGATACACACCACTATACATAAAATAAACAACAAGGTCCTACTGTATAGCACAGGGAACTATACTCAATATCTTGTAATAACCTATTACAATGGAAAAGAATCTGAAAAAGTATATATATGTATACATATATAAAGTTGAATCACTTTGCTATATACTTGAAACTAACACAATATTGTAAATCAACTAGACTTCAATTAAAAAAAAAAAAAAGAAATGCTTGCTTTATGTCCATCATATGACACAAAGGGTCAAGATGGTCACACGTTTTTCTTCTTTTTTTTCTAATTCTGAACTCTTTTATATCTTTTAATTTGGGTAAATATTGTTAGAGCTTTTTCCAAAAGTATTCCTGAAAACATGTCACCCACCTGAGTGTCTTTTCTGCTTTGCTCTCAGATAATAATTGCACTCTCAAATTCAACCCCTATCTATTTACGGAATTTTGTTTGGGGCGGGGGGACCCACCTGGTACTCTCTTCTTGACTCTGCTCTATGTCTCAAGTTCCTTTGTTATGTACTTTGACTCTTTTGGACTTAAATACAGCTGAGGTAACAGCAACGACAATAAGTGTAATCGGTGAGCTCTGGCCCACGAGTCCAAGACTTGACCTTAACTCTCAGTGGACCGTTTAGCTTCTCTGTCCCATGATTGGTAATTTATGCACTTAGTTTTCAGAAGAACCAACCAGGAGAATGAGGATAAATGAAAGCAAACCCACCCACCCCTGCACCCCAGAAGAATGAGCGCAGTGCCTCACGTATGATGAGTTGCTTATAAGTTTCTGAAATAGAGGGACTGACTAATCATGCAGTTCCCTCTGTTTCTAACACAGAGCCTGGAATGCAGTTAACAGTGCACTTAATTTTTGCTTTAAAAAGGCCCTCTTTCAGTGGTCAGTCAATAAACTGAAGAGCTACTATAAAAGAGGTACCTGAGTCTGATTTGAACTTTGTTCTCTTTACTTTACTCCTAGCAGCTTCAATGCTCTGAATAGCACTGACAATAAAGATATGAAAGAACAACAGAATGAGAGTAGTCCTTCTTGTGAGTAAAATGTCTGTTGGAGAAATCTGCAGGGCAGCACCAAGGATTATATATACTAATACACAACAAAATCTGGCAGAGTATTAAGTTCTAAGAGGACTTACATCCTTGGATGGAATATTTCTTCCCACTTGGAGATATTTCTACTCCAAAAAGATATGGTAATGGTAAGAAATGCAAGACTTGCCCAAAGGTAGAATGGAAAGTTCTATCATTATTGAACACATAAATTCTGAGCTTGTTCAATCCTTTCATGGTCTGAAAAAGAAAGCCTCTCCCTTTTTCCTTTTCCTGTTTTGGGGACAAGGGGAGGAAGAAGGTTAGGCCCAGATAGACAAGACACAAGGACAAGACCAAATAGACTTAAGAGACTAACACCATCTTAAATTACACTGCCAAGCCGCATCTGCCCAAATCTGCCAGTTGTTGCTACCGGATTTATTCTGAATATTTCTATAAAAACAAATCAGCACAAGAAGTGTTCATGACTACAGAATGCTGTCCTAATCCTACGCAAAAGCTGGTGGACAGTCAGCAGTTTCACAAAAGACAGAAGCAGAACAGAGAAACGGGAACGGCCCAAAGCAAGAAGCAAGTCAATATCCCTGAAGTTCCCTTTCATCAGAAAATGTTTAACTCCCAAATCCTCATCAGACCAAAATTACAACTTCAAAGTTGGATGACAGAGGAACTAAACAAAGAACACACTTCTTGCTGGCTGGCTTTCCTTCAGAACCACTTTCCTACCGCAGATTTTATTTATTGCCATGAAAATGATACCTGTCACCAGAAGTTACAGTGTAGACATCACCTAACTCATTATCAGGGCGGAGAAAAAGGGAGAGTCTGGGGAGGTTTTTTCTACTCTCAATCAAAAGAAGTAGGTACTAGAGAAAGGAAAACAAAAACAGGAGAATCTCTGCTAACAATGCCTAGCTTTAAGGCTCCACATGAAAGAAAACAGGACTAGGGGAGTATTGTGAAATGCCTGATTGCTGAGTGAATGTATTTTAGCATACTAGTTGTCATAGCAAGTCAGTGGGATTTGAGAGCATATTTCTGTTTTGACATCTGGCCCATAACAAAATTACTATTGATCTGTTGTGAGCTTCCAGCAAAACAGTATAACCTAGTCTCAGAACAAAGAATCATTCACTAAATAACAGGCAATCATCATGCTGTATTTGCACCCTCGGTCCAAAAATCACATCTTTGCTTGTGTTCTGCTTGGTCCATTTTGGGATGAACTTCCTATTCCTGAATCAAGGTGTCCAGATCTTTTTTAAAAGTGAATTTTACCAGTACAGGATTAATTCTGTCTTTCAGTAGCCTGGTGGCAGCAGCAGTATAATGCTGACATCTACCTTGAACACACACTTTGGTTTGCTGCTGATTCTGGAAACTGACAGGACAAGCATTATTTTCCAGGAGATGTTCTACAGGCAGTGGAAGGAAAACGATGAAACAAATCAGACAGTCAGAACTGTTCATGGAGGTTTGGAAGGGGTAAAAAAATAAAAGAAGAAGAAGAAAGAAGAACCATCAGCCTTATGTCTAATTTACTAAAAAAAATTTATAGGTCAGTGCCACTCACAAATGATGCAGCTTTCATTAAAATGATCATTTATGATTTTTAGTGGGCTGTATTTTTCAATGATACTAATAAACTATTAGAGAACTTTGACATAATATTGTTTGTTCCAAAGAACCGGGTTCCTTTTGTAGCATGGTTTAGCTGGATATTGACTATTGATTGTCCAGATGGATAAATACCTCCCCTTGTTTCATACCTTGGCCATATGTACCCCCAAATATATCACTGCCAGCTTTTCAGAACAAAGCTGTATTAACCAAGAAACTATCTGATGGTTTTATTTGCCTGCATCAGTCAAAGGAAGACAAACATATAGATCAAGTGCATCTGTGCTCTAGACCGCATTGATTTGTTGCATGTGTGGTTAATCCTGTCAAGCAGTATTAAAGGTGACACATTATCAACAGAGCACCCACTCTGCGAGTGGCTCAGTGAGTCATCAGTGGGGCTTCTACCCACCACGCAAAGCAGTTACAAAACTTATTCCAAATCAAAGCACTTTTCAAACATGAAATCTATAAAGCCCCCAGCACTACTTCAGCACGGGACTCTTGTGAAATGATTTTATGAGGAAAGGCTAACCATTACCTCCCAAAGAAAAAACTGGCCAAAATGTAAAGGAATGGGGTGGAGGGAAAGATAATATTATGGGCACAAGGAAGACCATATTCCCAAAGATTTGGTGCCATGGCATCTTAAAAAGAGCCTAGATAGGTAGCCGTCTTGGATGATTTAGGTGACTTGACTGCAGGGAAGAGGTAGACCAGATAGCTGCTCTCTTCTAGAAACCATTCATGACTTCAAATATGTTTGCCTTCCAGTTCTCCCATACTACCCTTGTTGGCCTGTGGATCACTGACGGGTGTGGATTAATACACTGAAGCAGTACACATTTCTACTCGTGGCCTCAAAGGATGTGTTCTGTTGACAGATAGCAGCTTAAGAGAACCAATTCTTTAGTTAATGTTTTGCAGAGATGTCCACATGCTGACCTCAGCAATATTAAAGGCATACAATTATTATGCAAAGTCATGAAGGTATACTCATTTCAGAGTCATCTATGGGAAATAGTCAGATCAACTCCAGTGACAAAGCACAGCTAAGTGGTGTTTTGAGAGAGGGAATCCATTACACTCCAGTAGAACAGAAGGTCTTTTCATAATATCTGCACAGACAGCATGAACAATTGCTCACTTTTTTCTAGTTTATTTTTTCCCATCGAAACACTGGAGTAGGGTTCAGAATTTCTAAAGTGAATCAAATTTTTAATAAATTCTGTTATGCTCGTAATAAGAGAATTTATTTTATGCTCGTAAATTTTTAAAATCTGTTCCCTATATTAGCAGCTCTACAAGCGGCAGAAACCGGAAAGTATAGCAAACATTTATCCTGGATTTGCCAAGGCAGGTCTGATTTCAAATATTCTACTCCTTTGCACTCATAAATCACCGAAATGTCCAAACTGGATATTCAACATTTCCATACCTACTTGGTCTTGGGGGAAAAAAGTTATTTGGCGTAATCTTTATTTCCCATAATCTCTTGTGGGATTTTGGTTCAGAATATATCATCACTGTATCAATATGTATCAATATGCTAAACAGCAAACATTTCATCTCCTGACAGAGGTTTTCCCTATACTTACCATACATAATATGCTATAATTGTTTCACTGCCTGTATTCTCACTAGACCCTAAGCTCTTGGAGGGCAGGGATTCTGTCTTGTTAACCAATATTTCCCAATATCCAGCATGGTGCCTGGTAAACGATGGGTGCACAGTAAATACCTGTTAAATTCTTGAGTGAAAAATAAATCAAATATAAAGAAAGAAATTATGCACTCCACCCAGGAAAATCTCAAAGTAATTAACTAAATGCAATAGGGTGCTTTACTACTCCAGGGCCTTGAACTGTTCCTCGTCATATGCAAGTATCCATGTATTAACTAACTCCATGCAGACAGCAAAGGTGAATTTGGGGGAAACACCATTTATTCCACGGAGTGAGTCGCTAGGTTCAATGCGACCAGGAGGCCACCATTTGAAAAATGATTGAATTGACTCTGCTTCTTGAAGTTTTCCTTTGGAGCTTCTGAAAAAACTGTGGATACTCAGTGGCCCTCTGGCTTTCATTCTTCAAGGACAATTACCTAAGTTAAGTTTGGTTCAAGATTTTAGCAATCACTCTTAGAAATATGGAATAGAAATATGTCTTTTTTTTACTGGAAAAAAAAAAAAAGTAAAACAAATGACTAGGCCCCGAGAGAGTGAAGTCCTTGCCTTCTCAGGCCTGTCCCTGTAGGTGTAGATATCATGGTCTTGCTGGCTGAGGGCCTCTCCCCTTACACGAAAAGAGGGGGATATGCACCACAAAGGGTGGAACTCGACAATGAAGAGAATGCCTTGAAGGTCTAAGCACTCAAATACGCCATAAAAATGGATAAAGCTTACAGAGATACTGAATATGCCATAAGACAAAAACAAGATTGAATGAAAACTAGAATACTCTTTGATTTCTACCAAGACATTTAATAATAACTATAACTCCTACACGGAACTGCAAAAACACTTGAAAAAAGATTAGGCTCACTGCTTGGGAATAACAGGTGAGTTTTTCTCATGACATGAAAGACTCGGTAAGGGATTTCTTCGAGTGAGAAAATTGCTCATGGTGCTAGTCAATTTGTGAAAATGGTCAAACTTTATAGAAAGTGAGCAAAATACTGACCCTCATGCACACCAACCACCTGGATACCGCAGGTTAATATTTTCAGAAAACAATATGGACTCTGAAATCAATGAAAAGCTGTTCTGGGGCCCCTTCAGCACCCCTCTTGTTACTTTACAATCCCCAGTATTATGTAAAACCCTAGATCAGGCAACTCTGACAGTCCTAAGAGTTTCAGTTGATCTTAAGTTCAATGAGCAACATGTAATCAGGTGTCTTAAAAGCTGCACCTACAGGAAAAAACAAGAAAAGTGATAGTTACTTCCACTTTAAGCTGATAGGAACAATACACATTCCGTAACATAAATTACTAAGCGCTGGGCACTGTAGTAGGAACCCCAAATTCTATGATGCATTGAGATCTGATCCCTGCCTTCACAGAAGTCAGTCCAGCATGGAGCCTGATGAACAAATAGGAAACTATAATAAAGTATACAGAAAGTACAGGCAGATAAAAGGCATGTGCTAAGCGGGAAGGGAGGCGTGCGGCAGGCTGAAGGGGAGAGGGGAGTTGGGCACAACACAGTGAGATCATCTAACTCTACCTGGGGATTAGGGGATGGAGAAACAATGACAGGAATAGATATACAGAGGAACTGGCTTCTGAATTGAATGACTTAATGATTAGGATGACAAGGAAGGTTGAGGGCACAGCATATGACAAAGGCATAGAGATGTTAAAACAGCTGATATATACACAATGGAATATTACTCAGCCATAAAAAAGAACGAAATAATGCCATTTGCAGCTACATGGATGGACCTAGAGATTATCATACTAAGTGAAGTCAGTCAGACAGAGAGAGACAAATATCATATGATATCGCTTATATGTTGAATCAAAATTTGACACAAATGAACTTATCTACGAAACAGACTCACAAAGAGAACACACTTGTGGTTGCCAATGGGGAGGGCGGGCGGGGGGAGAGTTGGATTGGGAGTTTGGGATTAGCAGATGCAAACTATTATATATAGGATGGACAAACAACAAGGTCCTACTGTATAGCACAGGGAACATATTCAATATCCTGTAATAAACCATGATGGAAAACAATATGAAAAAGAATATATATATGTACATAGAGAGAGATCTGAATCACTTTGCTGTACCACAGAAACTAACACAACATTGTAAATCAACTATACTTCCATTAAAAGAAAAAAGAAAATCTCAAAACAAAAAAAATCTGATATATAAGGAAACAAAACAAGAATGTGCACAGTCAAGGATGTCACACTAAATGGTCAGCGACAAGCAAGGATTAGACTCTGGGATGCAAAGCAAGGGACTGATGAGTGGATGTTACAGAGACTAATTAATATCATCATAATATATGTAAGAGCATTCTAGTATGACTATCTAAACATAAAAAGGCCCACTTCTAAGCTTTATGCTGAGGTCTCTTCCGACTCTGCAATTCTGTGACTCACCAATTCCAAATCCCCACACCCCCAAAAAAAGCCACGAGAAAAGTCCTCATTTGTAACACAAGAAAATAGACAGAATATTACCATCTCTCCATCAGTGCAGGTACATTAACCAAATCCAAAATTTCTTCCTCCCATCAGAAGACCTAACGTAGCCTTAAAAATAGACTCCTACCACAAGCGATGATTTATGACAGATCAGCAATCATGTATATTTATTTCATTGAATTCACTCCTCCTATAAGTATGGAAAAGAAACTAGGAAAAACATTCCCAAACTGTTAAGTTTTTTGCTCCTTGCAAAGCTAATATTAGGATATTCATATTCCCAGTAAACAGCTTGTCTAAAAGAAACTTCAAACTATAGCAACTCTTACAAAAGGCTATTTGCATCTTCAGAAGCAGAAGTCTACAGGCATTAATAAGGATAAGTGCAGCTATTTAGCCCAGAACCCCTGAGGCCAAGATAGATGATCTAACACCTTTTACTTAACAAGTTTCCATGCCAAAAGAGTCCTCTCATCAGCATGTTTATAAGCTTACTCGCATATTCTAATGGTAACAGTACCAGATGACAGATTTATAAGTAGATACAAGAGGGTATCATTTCTCCTCCAAGCATATGCCAAGGCATACATCTGAAGAAAATGTTGCCGATTGTTCACAATACACTCCAGGACCTCTTTTATTGAAAACTAAGTTTAACTATTCTGATGCTAACGTCAAGTAGATACAAACATTCTCCAGCTCTGAGCCAAAGGCTCCCATGATCTACTAATTAGGTGAATGAACCAAGAAAAAAAAACAGAAGAACACATGTAGATAGATGCAGCTAATAGGCCTCATCCATTAACCAGCTTCTCCAAAAGCCAAACCACCTGGTTTTCTAATCATCACTCCTACTACCACTTTATAGATTAATTATGCATCAAAAATAATCATTGGTATTTTTGATAATACACGTAGTGGCAGATTGTACAATCTGAGCACAAAGCCCCAAAACAGTGTAATTTGGAGTTTTTTCCAAACCTCTTTTGGTTTGGAAGCCAGAAGTCAATGGTTGCAATCCCAGCAATGCCTCTCTCTGAAGTTCTTTCTTTCTTTCTTTCTTTTTTAATTGAAATATAGTTGAATTACAATGTGTGTTAGTTAATTACTGCTGTACAGCAAAGTGAGTCAGTTATACATATATATATATATATATATATATATATATACATATATATATATATATATACACACACACACACACACACACACACATTCTTATTCATATTCTTTTCCGTTACGGTTTATCACAGGCTACTGAATATAGTTTCATGTACTATACGGTAGGACCTTGTTGTTTTTCCATTCTACATATACCAGTTTGCATCTGCTAATTCCAAACTCCCAATCCATCCCTCCCTCCTCTCGCTTGGCAACCTCCAGTCTATTCTCTATGTCCCTGTTTCTGTTTCTGTTTCATAGATAGGTTCATTTGTGTCATATTTTCTTTTCACATATAAGTGATATCATCAGAGTTCTTAATATCTGGGAAATCATTAGTAACCTTTGCCCTCAATTTCTCTCACCTATAAAATTCAAAGACTACCTGCCACGTGCAAAATTTTTCTAGATGGAATAAAAATGATTAAAACACATGGTTATGAAGGATTTTAGTGTCCTCAGAAGATGCTGGATCTCAATATTGTTGAAGAATTTTTAATTATAAATATCCACCCAGGGAAAAAAGAAAGCATTGAATCAGTCTTCCAAAAACTAGTTTTTGCATATCTAGTATGTACCAGGCATTCAGCTGTGTTGGTGGATGCAAAGATAAAACAGCCAAATTGTAAGGCGCCCATAGTCCCTACATTTCAGATTACTGGAGAACATGAAATCAGATGTAATATAATAACATGACATACGAAGTGCTACAATAGAACAAAGGACAAAACGCTACAGGAGCAGAGAAGGGAGTTCCCATGTTTTTCAGTATCTTGTCAAAGTAGGAGACAAGAGATGGTTGGTTGGGTTTTATATATGTATTATATTTCCAATAAATCATATTCTGAAATCCAAACGAACACAGTCTGTAGCCAACATTAGGACCATTAACATAACTCTAGTTGGAATTTTAAAAAACACCGCTCCATTCAATTCTAGTAATCGAAGAACATAAAAGATGAAAATAGCTGCCAGCCAAAAATAAGAACTAAATCCCAACCAACACTCAGTGATAAAGGGAAAATTCATTTGGAAAAATGCATTCCAGAAGAAATCAGTAAAGAGTTAATAAAGCCTTCTACAAACTTAAGAGAAAAATATCTCTATAAAAACGTACATGTAATATGGCTACAGATCATTGGTTAGCTGCCAGAAAAATGATGGAATATGGTATAGTTTACTTATTTCTTTTTAATGGCGCCAACATTCCACCTGAAAAATTGGTCCTGGAGCTGTATAATTGGGGATAAAAATTAAATGACAGTTTCTATTTGTCATGATGAAAGCTGATCACTTGTGTTTTTTCATTTATCCACGCTGACTAAAGTGGTTCCTGAAGTCTACCAAGCCAATCTTTTTCCTAACAGTGAAAACCATGCTGTTACTAGAATAAAGGGAGAAATGGAATAAGCTGTTGGCATCTGAGCACACACTTCATTCAGGTTCCCGAGTTCTCGGGTCTCTATCTCCAAATTGTCAAGAGGCAGGGGCCAGATGATAACTTTTGGGGCCTCATTAACATATTCTCAATGGAGAATAAGCCATTGGTCCCATTTTCTTATTTATCAATATTGTGGAATTAAATTACTAATATTTCACATTATCAGTAGAAAATCAAATCCTCTTTATCTTCCTCATATTTAAAAGACTACTCACATAGCAAAGACAACGTCAGTACGCAAATTAGGACACTAGAGAGAGAAACTAACCCTAGATCCTGTGTAGGGAAGATGGACATCCATAGAGCTTGAGGTTGTTATGGCTGTCGTTCTGTTCTTGGGGACAGGGGTGCGGAGGGGAGAGGTGAGGCAGGCACGAAGACGAATAATGACTGCCAGAGACCCTGGTATCAAAGACAGTTCTAGTATTAAAACATAAAAGGTACATGTGTTTGGCTTTTGCTCATCCTGATCTCAGAAGTTATTTGGAAAGGGGAAGGTAATCCCCCATAAATATATTTAAAGGCTTAAAAACAGATTTATGTCAAGCTGCTTTGAAGTTTACACCTTCCCTTTCCTTCTAGACCTGAGCTGATTTGAGTTTGACTGGATTTTCATCAGTGACCTCTGATGAAGTGTTTCAAAACTAGAGTTGAACCAAGTAATTCAGGGCTGGAGTGAAGGGCAGCAGCTCTGGAGCCAGACTGCAGCTCCCCCTCTTGCCAGCTGCGTGACCTGAGGCAAGTTATTTAACCTGTGGGTGCCTCAGTTTTTCGTCTAGACGATGGAGATTACGAGAGGGTTATAAGTACTAAAGCATGAGTACGTGTAAACTGCCTGGAATAATGACTAGCACATAGTCAATCCTTAACAATGTTACTACTATTACTACTATGCCACGTAAGAGTGGTTTAAAAAAATCATGTAGTCAGACAGAAAATTACTGACAAGGCATTTAATAAAATTATAAGGATGTACTGCTTTACAACAGAAGAATATGGGCAATCAAGCTTATAAAATAAACTCCAGGGTGATTATTCATACGAAAAGTGTTTACTTTATAAAGAGACTCAGCTTAGAAAGGACTCCCCTAGTGGCTGTAAGCATTTCATTTCAAAACGATGTTACCGAGTGCCTATTAGATGTCAAAAACTAACTACAGTCAATTCAAGGATGACCAAGACGGGGACCTGGCTTTAAGGAGCTTACAATTTTACAGTAATAATAGTATCTATCACTTACAGACACCTACTATGTGCCAGTAGCTATATAAAGTGCTTTACATGTATGATTTCTCTTACTCCACATGAATGCAATGGGACAGGCATTGTTGTGGCCATTACACAAAACAAAAGGCTAGGACACAGAAAAATAAATTACTGGCCAAGGTCTCATAACAACAAAGTTTTCGTGCTAAGATTTCAACCCTTGTGGATCTGACTTCAAAGCCCCATTCTCATCGGTACATCATACTGTTTTCCACTTATTTGTAATTCATCGGCTACTTGCCAGGGATGGGATCAGGCAACTGAAAGCTCACGTGTTTGGAACTGCTGCCAAAAGATGTTAAACTACAAAAAGGCACTGAGTGTTTCTAAGATGAGAGGAGCTTCAGAAAGGCCATCCCCCTTTACAGACTAAGGAGCTAAGCCCCAGAGGGGTTAAGTAATTCACTTAAAGTCAAAAGATAAAGTAGTTCTAAAAATTATAGTGTAAATCAGCATGAAAATGACACTTCTTTTTAGAAAAATCTGAGGTATAAATAAATCTATTATCCCAAATGAGGTGAACCTAAGAAGCCTAATAGGACCACAAAGGTTCCAAAAGAACAGGGTTGCAAATTCAGTCTTAACCAGGAAACAAACAAGAGCAGGGTGTCCTGGAAAGGCAGTCTTGGGGAGAGAGGCTGGGGTAAGAAAAAGTAACATTTCAAATAAAAAGCCAAGAGCCACCCTCATCATCTGTCCCTGCTCTCCAGAGAGCCCACATTGAGACCCCTGGGAGCTGTCAAATGGCCAAATAGATATGGAGCCTGAAGTTGACTACGATATGGTTAAAAAGAAGCTTCAGGACTCCACTGAAATAGGCACGACCTATCCCTTTAAAACTTAAAATCTGATCAACTCTGGTAAAAACAGAACAGGTGGTTATCCACGTCGTCCCCCTTGTCCGTAGGACCAGTGGGAAGTGAACTATATGATGAACTAAACAGTGATCTCTGGTATATTATCTAGATAAGGGTATCTGGTGCCATTATCAGGTTCTAGATTGGACTGTAAACATCTGTATTTCAAAGAGGCCAGTGGAAAGTACATGGGCCTTAAAAGTTACAAATCTGAGTTTGAAATGTGGATCTGCCATTTATTAGCCATATGGCCCTGAAAAAGTCATTTAATCTTCTCCTGTTGAAAAGGGATAAACAATAGCTAGTCCTACTCTTCTTAGGATTATATAAGAAGCAGAGATTTCCTTGCTGGGTATTGGTTTATTGCCTCTTAACTTCAAATTCACCCTTTTTGCCTGCTCTGAGAAAATGGATTTGAGCCCTTTGAATGTTTTTCCTTTACCCACGGGCACAATGTTAAGCTTTGTCAGTAGAGGGCGCTGGAGGGACACTGTAGAAGGAATAAGGCTTCTCCAGCATGCAGCTCCTGAGGTGCTCCGATTCCCCAGGTCCTACAGAGCAGAGCGACCAAGAACATCCAGAGGCTAGCAGCTTCCCCAGCACCCTCCTCAGGCAATTCTGTATCAAAGCGCCTCCAAAGAGGCACCATCTTATGAACAGTTTTCCCCAGCATCCTAGAGGGCGGATTTCCAGCAAGTTCCACAGCACCACAGGAACTTCCCTGACACAGTGAGTCACTGTGCCCAAGGCAATACACTCTGAATCTCAGCCTGGGGTAGGACGAAGGGGGCTCTTCCTAGGGTTCTCTTATCTCAACCTCAGTGTCGTGGCTGCTGGTTGTATCTGCTAATCCTACACTCTTCAGAATTCTCTTTAAATCTCGCTAGCAAATCCCTTGTTATCCGAATCCCCTGTTAGAGTGAATGAGTCTATATTGAACATTCCCTCTTCAAATTACTGTGTGCTTTCTCTCTCTTAATTGGACCCAGATTAATACAGTTTCCTAGACCAGTGCCTGATTTATAGTTCATGTTCAATAAACAGCACATATAACAACCATAAATGATTGAGTTCCTCTCATCCCTATTCTTAAGAGGCAATCCTTTCCCTTTTTCATTCTACTTTGACCAGAACACGAACCTATTTCTACTACAAAAATCCCTCCGTGATGTAAGTGGAGCAATGAGTTAATAAGAACGCCCAAACTGTTTCTGCCAAATATATGAATCGAATAAAAAAGAAGGCTGCCTCACAACTGACTGTCCCCTTATTCAGCATGTACCTTAGAAGATTCTTTCTGCAACTTCCTTGGCTGACCTAAATGCGACAAAATGTGAAAATGCCTTCTTCTTCTTGCCAAGGATATTCCCAAAATGATCTAAAGAACCAAATTCACTAGTATTTTTAAAAATTTAAGGAGCAGCCATTTTATTTACTCTTGTCTCAACTCATGTTAATAAATTACAATATTTTGAAAACTCATAGAAAATGCAGAACATTACCTATCCCAGAATAAGAGATGAATTTGTGTTAGGGGATGGGGATGAGAGTACCACTCCCAGGGAAAGCAAGAAACAGAGTGGGTTTAGCAGCAATATTACAAAGTCACCATGTATTTCCTCATCTTGCAAATGTACCAGCTTGGGTACATTCTTGGGTAAAGGAGTGTAAAAATACATTATTCAAGATGTCATGTATTGTTGGCACACATTGTGAAATGAAATTACTGTAAAAGTATAGAAGATCTCAAATGTATTAAGTTTCTGTCTGCAAATTCTTTATTTCTAATCCTCAGAATTACTCTTCCTCGGAAAGGAAAGCTATCTCACCTTCGACACAATCCCATGTCATCTGTATTTTTACTTGTGTCTAAAAGTCTCACCTAATTATCAATTTAACAAGGAGCAGAGACCAAGGGGGGGAAAAAAAAAATCTCATCATCTTTTAGGCAGGCACCTTGTCCGATTTCAAGAGCTAACCCCCACGTTAAAACACCCCAAAATAGATATTGTGAGCCACCGCAGGACCCCAACATAAAGCAAGGCTCCTCATTAAAAGTTGGAATGGACCCTGCCAGGGATGCCTGCAGGGACGCTCAACAATAGCAGTTATACCCCATGCCTTTTCCGACCTAGATTAAATTACTGACAAAATGGACAGACTACCCAAAACTGTGAGCAATACGTTTTGCCAATGAAAATAATGATCGTGCTTGGTATAGCACACATGCTTTCTGCTCAGCTTGTCAGCATTTCCAGTTAAGGGGCTCAATGGTCTTTCCCTGACAAAAAACAATAAGCTACCTTCATTTCTTAAGCCCCCTCAGGGCTTTGAATTACTGTCCATTCTGCACTAAGGTCAGTCCTGTAAAACTGTTTTATCCCCTGGAAGAGCCAGAAGCAGCAACAGCCCCTACTTAAAACTCAGATGGAGAAAATTCGAGAACACGTGAGCTTCTTGTAATTTTCCACTGTCAGTTTTGCATATTTGCATTCTTAAAAGTTGCATCTACTGCTTGAGATGGCAAGGTGTGTTTCCCAGCAATGTCATCACTTCATGCTCTTGGTGTTTTATATGAAAACGTGTATTTCTCTAAGCCAGTGTGTAACAGAGCAAGATTTCAAAACGGTTTAACTTTATAGTTCCAAACATTCTAGTGAGTTCAACCATCTCATATAATATAGTGAAACGAACACATACAAACACAAACACACCCCTTAGGTGTGCATTTTGTTGGATTTTATTTTTCATTTTATACCAGAGAAAACAACATTATGCCAGATCTCTTGACAGCAAACAAACCCTGTTTAGGAGAAACAAATCTTGCCATTTATTTTTTTCATTCGTTCATTCATTCAGTCATTTACAGAACGACTTCCCACACTAAAAAGCTGTTAAAATTTTTGGCTAGAAAGAGAGCTCCTTTCACCCACCCTATGTTTTTCCAAACTGCATGGGAATCGAACATAGTCGCTCTATTTGACCTGGCAAGTTCAACCACTAAAAACAAGGTCCTTTGCCCTAAGGAGGGGTCTAACAGATGCCAGTTTCGAAATATAGCTTTAAGGCTTCAATAGAAGATGTTGACAAGAGCACCACTCTTATGAAATACTGGTCCCCAAAGGCCCATCTTTCGGTGAGTTTCTTTCCACCTGCGTCCAAGTCTGGGTTTCCAGGCACCATCACTCCTACTTACTTGTACGTCCAGGCCTCCCACAATTCTCAACTTCATCCACAGCCTTTATTCCTGGTTCTAAACTATGCCTCTTCTCTAGTAATATGGCAGGAGGAAACTGGTTAAATGCATCCTTGATGCTGATGTGATCTTTCCAGTTATTGAATGTTTCACTGAATTTTACACTATACAACTTCAAATGCAGAACGCGGCCGATTCATTTTGTTAATGTCGTTCGGTATAGATAGCCAGCTCCGCAAACTATACACTTTGATTTTGTACATGAGAAAACGTATTTTTCATTACATCCCTTATCCTCCTAATGACATTTCCAAACAGGATTTTAAGAACTGTGAAGCAGAAATAAAATTATGCTCAAGTTCCAAATTGATCTCATAGAATGGAAAATGGCTATCATCACCAGTGAGTATTAACAGGACTCAAAAGCGGGCAAGTTTCTAGTTCAGAAACATTTCTCAAATAAGGATCATCCTTTAAATGCCCCTGACATTACCAATCACAACAGAAATTCTTTGAAAGAACTAAAGAGGCTCTGATGAGATCCTTCCCCCCACCCCCAATTCCTTTATACTGTAACCAGACTTCAGCATCTGCTTTGGTGTACTTCCTTCCTATTCAATGATGAATCAGGGCTAACACTTCAGTTACCTGGATTTACACAAAAACCTAAAGGAGCCATGAAATTGCTTCTATAAAGCACATTCTGGGGTGACTTTTAAACAGCTTTAAGAGTAATTTGGAAATAAAAATACTGCTGTAGCAAGTTTTATGTCTTCTACACACATATGCTAGAACAATTTCTTTCTCCCAGACAGAGAAGGGAGGGATATGTCTAAACTTCATAATACGCAGCCAGTTATGACCCACTGTCATCGTGGTTGTATTAATTATCATCTGCCTTCCCTAAGTTATCAAGACCTGAGAGAAGCCTAACAGCCATTCATTTCACATGGCCGTTGTTCCACACTGGAAAGTGCTGTAATTGATCTCAAGGTCTTTCTGCATTGACACAGGTATGTGTACATTCAGCACAACCCCCGAATTTTACCACTTGCAGGCTTTTGAGGATGTCAGTTACTCCCAGCCACAAGGCTAGGGCCCAGTCCCCGCACGACCACCCCGCCCCCCAGCCCCACCATTATCCCGCACTGGCTGAGGGCTCTCCGGAGATGCAACACAAAAGGCGTTTAGATAGCAACTGGCAGCCAAGCCCCAGACTTCAATGAGTTATATGAAACACAAACATGATGGGATTATTTATAGAACAGCAGCAACTATTATTATTTATGCAAATGTCCCTTACAGACCACTTGGAGTCACAGACTATTCATAGGCTTCAGCTTAAGACACGAGCCATCCCAACAAAGAAGCTGTTCTCCAAGTGGAGATACCATGATCTTGGAAATGTGGGAAACACTTGTCCTTGCTAATTTAGGCATTAGAGGGGGTTTCCTATTCGGGTTGGACTTTTTTCCTAAC
Organism: Eschrichtius robustus; assembly: GCF_028021215.1. Classification (NCBI taxonomy): domain Eukaryota; kingdom Metazoa; phylum Chordata; class Mammalia; order Artiodactyla; family Eschrichtiidae; genus Eschrichtius; species Eschrichtius robustus. The sequence continues at coordinate 17,129,393 of NC_090834.1, read as the reverse complement.
TGCAGGGAAACAAGCAGAGGAGTAAATGTGGATAAAAGACCAGTCCACAAATTAGGATTATACCCTGGAAGACATGAAAAGCCAGTCCCCTCAAGATGGTCCTGGGTAGAGACAGGAGCGCATTCAGTGCTAGAAGGGAACAGAAAGGTTCTCAAAATAGCCTCAAGTTAAGAATGAAGGGCCTGAAGCTGGCTGTGAAGGATAAGAAATGGAGGGAGAATAAGGAGTGACATGTGTTAACTTTAACTATGTTAATTTCTTATTTAACTTTCTTTTTTTTTTAACTTTTGCATATCATTTAAAAAGGCCAATAATGTAGCTTATAATCAAATTCCCATCCTCCCACCCGTCCAGTCTCACCCCCTGCAGTGTTTGCCCCTGCTTGCTCTCTTATCTGCCAGCAGCCTCTCTTTCATGGCAAAACGCCAGCTGCAGTTCTGTCTTCAGCACAGTATCTTTCTGATTTACCACAGCTGTTTATTTAACTTTCTTATATCAAAGATTTGGGGAAAAAAATCACCCCCAGAGACCAGCTGATTTACACAGGGAATAAAGCCAAAATCTCTGGTTTTGATGCTCTCTTATCCAGGTGACCCAAGGTTTACTCTGATTATGTGAACTAGATTTCAGTTCCAATCCCCTTGGCCAAAAGCTATGAAATCCACCTGAATTACAGCTCACCAACTGCACTTTCACCTGGAAACTAGAGGTGAAAGTCAAGTGCTTTATCTGCTCAGACAAGCGGCTTCTCTCCAGATCAGGAGTATTTTAATGAAATGAGACTTAAGTGAATTGTTGACATTAGCATTAAATGTTGTCATTTAATATCAACAGTGTGTTTGATTTGTACACAGTTATGAAATGTCATTCGGACCAGAGAGTTATATTGAGGTTTACCACATTATAGGAATGGATTTCCAGAGGGAAGTGAACTGATCTATCTCAAAATAAAACGTATTTACATTAACACTTGGGGGAAACAGACAGCCCTGCAAACATAGATGGAGAGATAAAAATAAGAGCAGAACAAAACTCAACTTGGAAGAACAGTAGAATAAAATACAATTTCTGGGCTCTGTGCACATGCAACATTTCATTATATGTTTTTTCTTGATCTTTTAAAAAATCAAGTACAAAGTACATGGGAAAGAAATACCACTACTGGGAAATATCTACTATACTTCAGTCTCCAAAATAATTTTTAAGGGGGGAAGTTGGCAGTGCTTAACATTTAGATGGAAGAAATGATTCAGAGGTAGACTCACTTCCTTAAAGGGAAAAACCAAACCTGTAAACATCTAACATTTGCATGGAAAATTGTATTAGTTTAACTAGTTGGATCAATTTCATCTAATCTAATTTCTTAGATAAAATTACATTAGTTGTCTAGTTGTCATGTAAATACACTGGTCACATGGAAAGAGAGGCACTCATCACGGGGCTGAACTTTCTTCCTCAACTTTCTTCCCAGAGGTAGTTGCGAATTACACCAAAAACATACTTTCTGACCACAAATCATGAACATTAAAATAAGTATTCCCCCCCAAACACAGCAGCCTAAAAAGGAAAATTTAAACACTATAATTCCTTAGTCCCGAGATTAACCAGTTGAGCTAAAAAAAATACTGGTATATTCCAAAATCAATCAACTTATAAGATATAGCCTCCTAGATCTGGAAGGCACTCCACTCACTTTTTTTTTTTTTTAATGACTACATATAACCTACCATTATAACATGAGAATAGGGATGGAGGAGAAGTAGTCCTTTATTGTAGAATTGTATTTATCACTACTTCTAGAATGTTCTTTTTTTAAAAAAAGGCCTTACCCCTCCAAGGATTTGGAAGCAAAATTGACAAAGCTCTCTCTCCTAGAAAGTCAAAGTCCTCTAGGTTCTAGGCAATTAAAGTTGACTCAAAGGAAAACTTGAAGCAAGTTCTTGCAGCAGAAAAACAATGCTGTGATGAGCCTTTGTTTACAACTGATCTTATTTCTTTATCGTTCACTTGAGGAAGCTGTAAGGTCTTTGGCACCTGGCTAAAAATAGCAGAAGTAAAGCAGGTGACAAAGATGAATGGCTCCCAGAGACACAATTCAAAGCAGAGGAATTTAAGAAAAACTTCAGCAGTGTCTGCAAAAGATACTTTCCTGCCAGGTAAATCAAGGTGGAAGTAAACTGCTCCTCTCGGAGCAGAATCACAGTCTGCCAGGCAGGCATTTCTCTTTCAGTGTTTCATGTTCACTTTTGTGCTATGTTTTAAAAATATCTTCAAACCCTAAGAAGCTGGTTTTGCCATGGGATCAAGGAAAAGGGTTTCAATGTAACCTCATAAAATGCAATGACACTAGATCATATCACCTTTCAAATTCATTGAAAGCTCCTAGCAAAATGACAAAATCAAAAAGCCCATTAAATCCCAGCAGGAGATGGGACGAACGCCTGCCCTTCCTGATGGACGCTGGGATCCACTTGCCCACTGCCAAGGCCCCCCCTCCTCTCTGTGAAGCTGAGAAGACTCTAGGTCTTTTCAAGAGTTTATTTCAGGTCAGACACCACGAGAGAGGGTCAAAGTCCATTCCTTTAGGCAAATTTCATCCTAAAGGATGTGCCTTTTACTGTTGCTTATGCTGTAAGTCTGTCCACCTTCTATCTTAAGGGACAAGTCTTACACCCTATCTTCTGCTATTTTAGGAAGAAGCCGTTGCCTTGCGCCACCCCACCCAGTTTTCTTGCTGGTTCATAAAATGAAAAGGCTTATAAAATAAAAACTTTTGACCTCTTGGAAGGACTGCAGAAGAAGTTTCAGATCTTCCTTCCACTCAGAGATGGCAGGGTGACTTCCCTCAGGTGAAACTGGAAAAGGCCTCAAAGGAGGGGAAGTCAGCTCTTTCTGGGCTCTCTTTTTCAGATTCTTTTCATCAATATGGCAACTCCTTCTTGGATCGCACCAGCTACTAGCTTTAGGTCCTTCCATTTTTTTTCACAATTGCAAAATCAAAATAAACTCCAAAAGCCTCATACATGAAGCTCCAAAAACTCATGAGCAACCCTCACTGAAAAATTCAATAATCATTTCTTTCCAAATCTTCAATGTATTTTGAAAAAAAAAAAAAAAAAAAAAAAAGGTCTGTATGGCAAGGGAGCAGGATATCTCTAAGAACAGAAGTACTTTAAAGGAAAAAAATGGGGAAAAATATAGATCAAGACAGTGAGGAAGTGTCTGGTGGGAAAATCCCCATATGTACTTTAAATAAAAATGTACTAAGAACTCAAAACGTGTAGGGAACTATATTCAATATCTTGTAATAACCTATAGTAGAAAATAATCTGAAATACACATATATATACACACACACACACACACACACACACACAAACACACACATATATATATAACTGAATCACTTTGCTGTATACCTGAAACTAATACAATATTGTAAATCAACTATACTTCAATTTAAAAAATTATATAAATTTCAGAAGTAGACAACTCATCCATTGTCTCAGAATTTCTGGGTAGTAGTTTCACTAGCAATTCACTTTGTAATACTTTGAAACATGAATTAATAATATGTACCTTTTCTATATAGTGCAATAAATTTTTTTAACTCTCACTTTTATAATTTAATAGTTATGTGACTTTAAGCAAGTTACAAATTCTCTGAGTTATGCTTTACTCATCTCTAAAATAGGAATCATGTTTATTATGAGGATCAGATCTGATTAAGTACTAAGGCCAGTGTTTAATACCAGCGAATGTTAAATAAATGTTTGTTTCTCTCTTCTAAAAAAAACAGAACTCAAAATGTGAACAAAGCCCATGGAATGTTCATTGACTCTCTCAACTGTGGAAAAGGTTCCAACAGAGTCAAGTCCCTGAAGAAAACCTTTCAGTATTCCAGGAAGGCCACACAAGTTCTGTGACTTGTTCCCTAACTGTAAAATATCTTCCCTGCAAACCCAGAAGCAGCCGGTCCTTGTAAACACTCCTCCTTGGGAGAGGAAAGAACCTGTTAATCTGCTGTGTGCCCAACACGGTGAAGCATTTCACAGATCGCTGGCACATTAGCATTGCCATCCATTCACAGCAACTTCGTGTTCAAAGATCAAGTTGACACCACGCGCATGTTCTGCATTCTTATTGGGAAATGCCAATAACTGACAGGATCCAAAAGCAACTCTGGGGTGCAAGTAAGTCCTCTCTAAGAAGCGGGGCCATGCTTCTGCCTCATGTGTTGAATATCCCACAGGTGGCCCAGTGGCACTGTTCCTGGAGAGCAAAGAGAACACAAGTGGCTGTGTGTGTGTGTGTGTGTGTGTGGTGGGGGGGATTAGTTTCTAGTCCGTGCATTTGTTTTTAAAACTCGATGATGGCCGAAGATCTATAATCTTAACAGTTTCAGCAAAAATCCAATGGGTTTGAATCAAGTACAGTGAAACAAAAGTGGCCCTTTAAAGAGGATACCTCCCCCAAAAGATGTACTGTTGCCATTAATGGAGAAGAATAGTGAGACCTGGGTGGTTTTGTACCCTCAGCAAATCTGAATGTCTAAGTAATGATCTGCCCATTCAGTAAGACAACATAAAACATATTGATACGAAAAGGAACCTGCACTCTAAGTAAAATTCAAAGGTGAAATCTGACTCTATAATCCTCGGGTGCGAGGTAGGAAACAACTAAACTTTAATTTTTTTGAATTACAAGGTCACAAGTGACATACCTATAGAGGCTAAAGCATAACCTCAATTTGATTTTGTATAATTTTATCTTTAAGTCAGATGAACTTGCGGAAAAACAAATTTGAGTTAAAAAAAAAGCAAAAAGAACATTCTTCAAGTCTCATTAAATTATCATTAAAGGCTTAGCACTTGTGTATATAGATGAGATATACGACTAGTTGAATGATACAGTAGAAAGAGCACTGGAACAGGAAATGCAAAATCCTGGACTTTGATCCTGGCTCTTCCACTACCTGTATGAATGTGGGTAAATCACTCAAATCCCTTATAAAATACAGACAGTAATCCCTTTCTGCCACACAGGGTTTTTGCAAGGATCAAATGAAATAATGTACGTCATGTGTATTATAAACCTCAAAAGCACCATATCAATTTAATATTTCCAATTATATTCATGTTAAGATTAAACACCCTGGAACATTAACAGTTTGCCAAATAACTGACTTTCATGGTTCCAAACCTACCTCTGCTCAGGCTAATCCTTCTGCTTGAAATTTCTTCTGCTTTGCCATTGACAGATTCACAGCTCAGTAAGGACAGGAACCTCTCTGTCTTATCCACCTCAGAATTCCCAAAAGTTGGCATAGTGCCTGGCACAGACTTTATCGTTACTATATATTGAGTGTCTACTAAACGCTAGGTACCATCGGGCTTTCATATACATTCCCTTAATCCACCCCCTCGCCCGGCCCCAAGCCTATTAGATGGGTAACACAAAAAGAAGCTGATACGCAGAAAGCTTAAATAACTTTGCCAAGGTGATAAAGCCACATCAATGCCAGGGTCAGGATCCAAACCCAGGTCCTTCAAATTCCAAGACTGTACTCTTTCCACTCGGCTACTCTCCCTTTCACATTACAGATGCCCAATGAGTTGAATTTGATCAAAGGCTTCATTTTAACCACATTGCATCAAAAGACATAACTTAAAAGTATGCATTTGACTATCAACTAAAATTGCAAACTTGACTTTTAAAATCCATGGGCTTAAGCCTGGGTAAGACCTCCCCAAAATGCACCTAGATTCGCAGACATAGCAAAACAGAACTGAAAAATTCATTCTTCATTGGCCAACACAAAATGGGATGGAAAATTCTGAGTGAGGGGTAGAAGAGAAAATCTGGAACCTTCTGTCTTGCCAGAAAACCCTTAAAGAATTCAGCTCCCATTTATTTAAATAATTAAGTGATTGCAACTTTATTTAAAGAGCACTTACAGGAATCTCAATGCCTAGGCTGCCAAGAAGTGGAACAGACTTTAAAACCTCCCCCTAAACCTCTTCTCTGAGAGGAAAACCAGCCTAAGGAGTTTCAGTCTGATAGGTAATTGTTTTGTAAAATTAAAAGCCACAGAAAATTGGAGTTTCGAATGGAAAATGTCACCTCAACCATAACACTAATAAGAACAGCTAATGAATAAGTGCATTCTGGCAAGAATATATAAAAATTGCAAAGCCCAACGTGGACAGTACAGAATACAGAAGGAATTCACGTGAGTAAACATCAAATGAAAGATTATCCTTATTTGTGAAGCATCCATTCCAGCAAGAAATTGAACTAGAGACCTTTTGTATCCAGAACAGCAGGACTACCTGTGGCGCCCACAGAAAATATTTCTGGGTAAAGCAACAATCTGATGCTCCAGGGGTGCTAAGGTACCGCACCCCCAAATCTCCACAGAGATCCTCCAACCACATTAAGCTCTGATTCATTTTCAGATGTAGAAATGCTTATATGTAGTGAGGAACAACATGGCTAAAATAATAAGGCTTTGAAACAATGAGCTATGCCTTTCCAGCCTGTTCTACAGCAGAGAGCAAAAACAGACCTGGCCTTTGAGAGGCATGTGGGATCAAGCCCCGCCGCCCCCCTCCCCCCGCTTCATCAACTGTGCGATCTTCAGACAAGAAAATGAAGTAATCTATCCAAGGCTCGGTTTCCTCATCAGTAAAATGGGGACTATAGTAGACACTAGAATCGTTGTGAGAGTTCAGGGAGACAGTGAAGGTAAAATGCTTTAGCACAGTGCTTGGCAGGCCATCTGTGCTCATAAATGCTGGTTGTAATAACTGTAAGAATAATTATTATAATTATTATTACGTTACACCCTGCCCCAGTCCATACCTGCATTTCATCTTGCAAGTCAGAAAAGAAAAAGTCTCCGGTATTCACCAACAAGTCCTATATAAGGTCCCTTTTCTCTCCATCCACATTTAGCACTGCTCTGACTTATAGGGGTTCAGTCGCCACACACCTCTTGAGGGATACTTGAAATCACATACCACTTCTGCAACTCGACATCCCATTGCACACACCAGTAACATCTCAGGAGACAACATTTCCCTGAACAGGGTCTCTGGAATCAGATACAAGACTAGGCCAGATATCAAACTCAACTGATCCTTCCATTTACGTGTTTCTAAGCTAAGGCATACATACTCGCAAAGATCTAATAGATTTTTTTCTAATTAATCAAAGCCCTTCAAAGTTAGAGCAGAGCAGATACCCCCTTTTCTCTTCATCTTCGGGGATGACGCCTAGCAAGGCTCCACAATTCAGTTAATCACTCATCACGTAAACAAAGAAACCTCTCCAGAGCCGAAGAGCCGCATGTGGAGACTCCCGATGCAGAAGGGTATTTTTTCAACAGGAACAATGCAATCTATTCAGCAGAGAAGAGTACACCGTGCCAATTAAATATGTTGGGTTCCATAATTATAACTGCAATAATGAATGGAAAGAAGTGTTATTGCCACACAATGCCCTTCTGTATCCCGCTCAGTGATTTGTCTCTGGTCAGATTCCTCTAAATTCTTCCTCTGATTAGATCGTCCTGCAGATTCCTCTCTATCACAAACATACTTACTGCCTCTACTCCCCCCATGCAACCAAAGGCCTAAATTTAACAAATAACTTGAAAACCGAAAGAATGTCTAGTCTCTTGTTACAGCTGTATATTTTTAAAACATAAAATTTCTAACTACAGTGTCACAATTTTCCCCTGAGAAACCAAAAGCTTTGGATAAAATTTCATTCAGACCTGTCTTACTCTCCAGAAAAGAAATGCAGAGATCTCCTTCCCGCACGGCCCCCCCAACCCCGTTTCTTCCCCTAAAAGACAGAGCCAGCCCAGAGCCAGGATGAGAAGGGTCCCACTTCCCTCCTGAAATCCCGTCTAACAAGATCACTGACTAGTTAGCTGTCTCTCCACCACTAGTGAACCTGAAGAGCCTAAATTGGAAAAAACTTTCACACACCACGTTAATTCAAAATGGCTTAGTCACTGGTTGCGACCATCTCAGAAATCTGAAGAATTTCATTCTGGACCATATGTGCATATGGTTTCTCTTATCCTCACACTTATGCTTCAGTGGGTTTAATAAATTTTAAAAATAAATTACCTCCTAGTACTTCACCAGAACATTCAGACTCCCCAGCCTTTCCATACTCAGGCCAGACTATTTCTGTGTGTATATGTATGATTTGGTTAACCTTCTATTAAACCCTCTACTGATTTCCCACAAATAGGATTTAAATTTTGGAACTGGACATGTACTAAGGGGCTTTGGTACCTGTAAAGCAGCCCCTGAACACCTGACACCTTTTTTCTCCAGTTGGCAGGTAGGCTCACAAAGGAGGTTTCTGTTTCCAGAGGAGCTCTCACCAATGCTGAGGCTTTTTTTTTTTTTGGTAAATTTATTTATTTTATTTATTTTAGTTTTTTTGCCTGCGTTGGGTCTTCGTTGCGGTGCGTGGGCACGGGCTCTAGGCACGTGGGCTCAGCAGCTGTGGCTCGTGGGCTCTAGAGTACAGGCTCAGTAGTTGTGGTGCACGGGCCTAGCTGCTCCGCGGCATGTGGGATCTTCCCGGACCAGGGCTCGAACCCGTGTCCCCTGCACTGGCAGGCGGATTCTTAACCACTGCACCACCAGGGAAGCCCAAAGCCTCGCAATCTTATCTCCTGGCAGCAAATCCTGCGGCACAGGCAGTCCACGCAGGGTTAAGGAAGCCACACACCCTCCCTTTTCATTTAAGTTGACACCCAGTGCAAACCTTTCCCTTTGGCCATGGGTATTGGTTTGCCACAGTTGTAAACAGCTCTTTGGATCAGTCCCAAAGGCCAGGCTTTCCAGATCCTGGAAGTGTGTCACACAAAATAATATTTACAAATAGCCTGAAACAATACTACTCAGCTACACACAGCGTTACTGGTTAAGTTTGACAACATGCTCCCCCACCAGTAACGAAGTGCTGTGGAAACATGTCCAAGGGCCTAAGAACCATGCATTAACCTTTTACAACTGGGTTTTCATCGTTCCCTCTGATGATCTTTAAATGCACTGTACCCAGTATTTTTTTAAATGACCATAAACGGTGAAAATACAATGGTGACAGTAATAATAGTAATGAAGTTAGTTACTGAGTAATTAACATGGTCAGGCACTGTACTTCCTTTCTTTCATGGATCTCATTCTCCCATGTCTCAGCTCTTTTAACCTTAGGTGGTCCTGGCCTGGGTTACTGGAGGTAAAAGCCACCTTATTCTGCCCATGTGCTAGGAAACAGAAAAAGAAAACCACGTCATTTATATCAACTACTGGTCACTGGCTCTCTATTCCCCATCGTACTTTTACTAAGATCCTTATACAGTCACACCCTGGTTTCTTTCAAATATAGATTAATTTATTTCAGGTTCTGAGTCTGTGAACCCATGCTAATTTGCATGACTCAGTAGAAAGGCTCCAAAAAAAGATCAGTCAAAAGATCTTTAGCAGGAAGAGATCTTTAGTAACTTTGGGTTAGACAGCTAACATGAAGTAGAATTTCAGGGTAGGAGTTCATTAATTCTTTCAATAAATATTTATTGGACCCCCTAACATGTAGATGGTACTATATTAGGCAGCATATATACATGATAGATAAAGCTCCTACTCTGTCACTATTTATAGTCTGGTACAGTGATAAAATGAAAACACAAATAACTCTAAACAAACTTGAATATCATAAATCTCATAGAGAGTAAGAATAGTAGTTCAGATAAAGCCAAGGTGATAAGGGAAGGCTTCATCTTCATATAGAAATGTAACAGATGAAAAAGGATGAGTAATATCTCAATATAAGAATATGAAAGTCAATAAATGTTTTTAAAAAATTCGTAGGGGTCAGAAATTGCAAACCATGGTTGGTGGCAAGTTGGGTCAACAGACTGGCACAGGGGAGCATCTGGTGAGCTCAGCAGGCCAGAGAATTCTGCTTTTAAAACAAGGATGCTTTGGAACCAGGGAGTGATCAGAACAGGGTTTAAGGAAGTTAAATCCGTCCGCAGTCCATGGGATGGACGGGGTCTGTACAGACAAAAGCCATAAGGAAATAAATAGCTGACCGTGAGCCATGGCAATGGGAAGTGTGAGGTAAGAAAGGTTTTATTAGAAAGGTCAAGAGAACCTGGTGCCTGTGTGCCCATGAAGCACGGAAGGAAACAGAGATGTCTGCGGAGACTCAGGCCTGGGGCTGCCTGGAAGAAGGGTGGTGAGCGATGAAAGGAAAAAGGAGATGCACACGGACCTGGGTTAGCAGGTGTAGGGTGGTGGCAGGAGCAGACTTTCCAACTGGGGATTTTGTCTTTGGTGGGTGTATTTATGTATTTGTTGGTGATCTGAGATGGGAAACAGGTAGAGATAAATTCTGTTGGAAACCAAAGTAGTTTGATGGGGCAGTGGGACTCCAAGGGGTGGCAGGAACAGCGGGCAGTTGACAATGCAGTGCAGGGATTTCCAAAAAAAACGGTCACGCTGGAGAGAAAAGCCAGACTCGAAGCTGTGGGAGTGAATGAGATCTAGAACACTAAAGAGGGCCTATGGAAAAGAGAAGAAAACATCTGAGGACAAAACACTGGGGAAAACATGTGGCTGGGAGAAGAAGGAGAAAGAGCCAGCACAAGTGCCACCCAAAAAAGCCAACCTAAAAGGCAGAAGCAGTGCTGCAGAAGAAACAGGGGCATTTTTCAAAGGCATCAGGAGTTAATGGCGCCAAATACTGTAGGGCAGGCAAGGAAGATAAGGCTTAACTAAGGACTACTGGTGCTTGGTGACCTTCAGAAGTATGGTTTCAGGACAGCGGAGGGGGAAGAAGTTAAACTCCAAGACCCAGCTCAGAAGGCTGACTGCTTCAGCTGGCCACAAGGATGGACGGAGAGCAGCAGAGAAGGCAAGAGTTAAACCGGAAAGGAAGAACCTGGGCATCCCACCTGCAGAACAGCCAGCGGCACCTCGGGTTAACCGGAAGTTCTCCCACTCCACAGCATGAAGCTCCTCAGATGATCCACCCAGTTGAGGTCTGCAGGCCACGGTGACCCGTGCTCAGCTAGGGGGCGCCGACGTCATCAGAGGCCTCTGCTGACAAGTGCCTCATCTCATCTCATACAGAATGAAAACAGCTTACACCAGAGCAGAGCCCCATGAACCTATTAAATATTCTACAAGTGATTTCTTTTTGATGTGGAGGAGGGGGAGGGAGGGAAGAAAGGGAAGTTAGAAAACCATCCTTACGTTGCCAAGTATCCGAGCAGCCAGGAGGTAAGGGGTATCATCAAACAAGACTTAATTGCTCTATCCCAGCAGAGCGTGGGAGTCAATTTCCTTGACTTGAAGGCAAGGATGGTTTAAGGAAGGCCCTTGAAGTCTGTGTGTCAGTCCATCTGGCAAGCACCCAGATCATCTTTTTTTTTAAAGGGTGCACAAATAAGAGAGGCAGTGGTGTGAAAGATAAAAGGGGGAGAAAGAAGGGCAGGGGATGAGGGAGGGGACATCGGTGTGCTCTGCAGAAGGGGACGGTGACAGGGAAGGGAAAGAACAAGACACACAAGGCTCATGTCAACCTGTAAAACAGGCACTTAAGACAGCTGGCAGAAGTGGCTTTATTTCAGTATGTTTATTTATTAAAACACGGATCCTTGCAGACAAATGCACACAGAACATGGCATGTAATTCAGGAAACTCACAGACCTACTGAAAGCCAGGCATGGATCTCCTGAGGGGTCTCATGGACCCCACTGCTTGATGTCACCAAACTGAGGTTTTTTGCAGCACCTACACTTCTAACCACAACCAATGAAACGAGTCTACCCCTGCCTCAGTTTACTAACATCTCTCCTCCAGAAAAAAAGAAGAGCTGAGACTAACTCCTAAGGTCAACCTTTGTTTCAATATTTATATTTCCTGGTTTTAAGTAATTTCTCATCATGCCATTAGCCTTCTCTGATCTTAAAGAAAAAATCAATTCAAAGCCAAAAATGATATCACTATCACAATGACTTTTCACCTACACACAGCGGCCAACAAAACAACTTCAAGAAAAAATGAGGTACACATGTACATTCATATTTCAGAATCATATTATAGGAAACTTAAGGCAGGTCTGCCTCCCTTTCCGTTGTAAAAATCCAGGTTCCTGACATTTCACTGCCATTGGGTACTCTCTGAAAGGTTATGTTTTTATAATGGAGAAATTCTCTCTGACCCACTGGGGTTTCTACTTCCTCACTCATCAATTAAAATCTTCAGCAAATTTCAGCTTGCTTTAGTGAAGTACAGGTAAGTGTTTTAATGTTCCCAACACGCAAAAAAGATGACACCGCTGGAAGTCCAACATCGCCTGGTCATCTCCCAGTCTACACCTGAAGCCTGAAAACAAAAAGCTTTGAGGGGAAAAGAAGAAGAATTAGAGCCAAATTCTCTATTGGAAATAGTTCCTCGGTTTTCCAGCTCCCAGGTGGAAGTTAATCTTTTCCCCATTTCAGCCCCATCACCACCTGCAAGAAATGCTATATTATCCAGAGGCCAACAGCCTCAGAGATGAATCATTTTCAATTCAGACTTTATGCAGTCTTGTTTGCTCAAGTCTGCTGACAGATGCGGGGCACTCTGCATCTCTTCCCTTTTCCTTTACATTGAATCAATTAGCAATGTTAAATACTTAACACATTAGTGTTATTTCACTGAACAAAACAATTCACAAGCAGCCTCGGGAGTGGCCATGTTGAGATAGGGAACGGACCAGACGTGGAGAAAATTGAATGAAGGGAAAAGTAGGTTTTAGGTGACTGTGTATTTTAAAAAATATAAAAATCTATTCACAATTCACTGAAGATGGATCGCTTGTTTCTTTCCTTCTCCTGACAGGTCCTGAATCTTTATAGAGAACATTAAATTAAAGTGCATAATGGGTTTATGTAGCATAGTGCACATGGCAGACATTAGTCACGTCCCTTAAGCATTCTTCTCATTTTCTAAGCCTGACTTAGGCCCCATTTCCCCATTGATGAGGGAAGTCTGTACTAACCCACAAACCACATCTGCAGTCTGGTGGGCCATTTTTCACATTTGATATTGTCAACAGAGGCTGTGTCCTGCACTCAAGCCATCACAGATTATTACATTTCCAGCACAGTTTACAGGGAACAGTGAAAAGCTGATAGGGTCATTCGAGGGAGAAGTTTTGTTTTGCTTTTCCCTCTCCCCGCTTGAAAACACATGGTGCCATTGAGGAGCAGGGAAAAACCAGCTCCAGCTGCCCTGCAGAACCATGAATGGATGAGCTGGACGATTTTTACTCAAGCACACAGCCCAAATTCACATGTAATACAGCCAGAAGCTTAGAACCAACAACGCTGGGTCACTTAGGGATGTTGCTTGTGTAGTTCAGAACATTCTATGCCGGTATCAGCATACTTTATCAATCTCCTAATCTGGTATGACGCTGTAAAGTGATTGCCAGGAGGCCCTCCTGACTACAGAGCATGGAGCTTTCAATGTTACATGTCGGGCTGACCCCCACGAATGCTCTTGAAAGGATACCCCAACTGTACCGCTGTTTAGCAGCGCAAATCTGATGCTAATGAGAAAACTGAAAACAACAGGTTGCTTGCCACGTGGCTAGATTTCATTAGCATCAGACAAGTTCCTGCATCATATTATTTTTACTGGAAAATAATTAGAGCCCTGGATCTCTGCCTGGGAGCACTACTCCTTCAGCACACTGTGTCAGGGATGGAAGGAAAAAGGCATTTTGATGGAATTCAAAGAGAAAAATAAGACTTCTGCAGCAAGATTCCCCCACAACTGATTGCATGAATCTGGGGGTGGTCTCATCACAGCCAATATCATATCCTCATCAGGAACTTTTCAATGGTTCTAGACAGCTGTGTTTTGAATGACAGGAGAGGTGTTTCTAAAACTTAAAATCAATACAAATAAGATGCTTGGTTAATGCCTTCGCATATGAAGCACAGGTATCCGAAAGACAAAATAGATTTACTTTGGTTACAAGAGCTAACACTGATGGAGCCCTTACCAAGTGCCTTATACTTTGATAAGCATTTTATAGATAGAAATGTAAACACTGACACAGATACATAGATATTCCCGCAACCTCACAAGGGAGGTATTATTATCCCCGTTTTACAGATAAGAAAAGTAAGGCTCAGACAGGTTAAGTTACTTGCACAAACACACACAGTTGGAATGGAGAAAAGTGAGATTTGAATCTTGAAAAGTCTTATTCCAGAGTCTGTCTTCTTCACTGTTAAATTTACTTCCTGTATTTGATATCCATAGAGTTTTTTTTCCCCCCCAAATGGTCAATTTTGATCAAAAAGCCTCTACAGCTTTTACAGGAATGACAAGTAGAACCAGTGTTGTAAGTTTTAACCTGGGAATTTAGAATGCATTTGCCTAGGTTTTTCTTGATGTTTTGATGAGCACATTAGCATGAATTCTAGAATAGGTTTCTGCTGGAATGGGTACCAAGTAATTTACTGCCTTCCAGGTCAGAGTGGGCAGCAAATATGATTTCCATGTATCCAATCCATAATGCATTATGGGACTCCAGCAGTAAAACCACGATTTTCAGAGGATGTTCATTTAACCATACAGGTAATTAATAATTGATATGTTATTTATTTTACTTTAGGAGCCAAAAAAGCTATGAAACAGCCTCTATCACTTCCCCTACCCTGGACTACCCTAAAACCAGAACCATGATGACGTGTAACACCCTGAGTCTACAAGAGTTCTGGTCCACCAGAGTGAACGAAGGCAGAACTAGTTTGACATTTCCTGCTGACTGTGATTAGAGCATCTTTTAATGAAGTTCACTTCAAATCATTTTAAATCCATTTGCTCATGTCAACATCAATGTACTCAGCATTATCTACCAATTAGTAAACCGGAAAATATTCTTTAGATAATCTGAAATCTCAGTAAAATATTCAGCATGCCATTCATTTACTATAAACTGCCCTGTAAAAACAAATTAGCAAAACCAGCTGTCACAGGACAACATAAACATCCATTAATACAGCCCAACTACTTCAGTCTCTGGCGAGATTTTTCAGGAAGGAGAAAATGCGGTAGAGATATAAATCAACAAGAATTCCAACATACTGCACAATATTAAAGGGTCCATTTACCTTCCCTCTGTGTGAGCTCAAACTTGGACTGGGAAGAAGGGGGTTAAATGAAACCTCCTTGGCAATTCTTTCAATGAAGGATCTCCAGTCTGTGCTGCAGTAAGTCTAGAAGACCAAGAGAGTTCTAACATATGCCATGCTTCAGAAAGATCAGAAATGTCAAGGAGCATGAAAGCTGGCCAAATATGAATCTGATTATAAATATGCAAGGGAGCAATCAATTCAATTGCAAGCCCCAGATTTTGCATGACTCAAACACACTGCAGAAAGCACCTTCCAAACTTACAGGAAACCAGTGAGTACACCACTTACCCGGCAACACTGACTCGTCGTTTCCACAAATCAGCCTGACAAAATTCTATAATTTAAATACGGCAGTATTTCAATAGCCGCCTTCCACTTAGGACCCTTTCAGTATTTTTCATGTTAATGCATTGGTTATAAATAAACTGCAGCAGCACCTGTTAAGAGGGATTAAAAAAAGCTTTTATCTTATGAGAGACCGGGTGAGAGCTTGTTCTCTGATGAACACAATCATGGTATGCAGAAGACGTCTGTAGTGGAGGAGCAGTATTCTTCAACAGTGATTTCGATTTAAGAATCTAAATTGGGCTTCAGTCACTGATGACTACTTCGACCTTCTAAACGATAAGGAACACTTCGGAGTGGGTACCTAACACAAAGGCTGCGAATCGTGGGACGGAATATGCTCAAATACAAGCACCTAACTGATTGAAGGTAGAAAGGCTTGAGGGGGCAGGCCTGCTCTTTCCTTAGAAGAGCCATGACCCCCAAATGATGGACAGAAGCACCGGAACCAGAACAAAAGGTGCCCACAAACAGTTTCACAAAGTGTTTCCTAAATGCTTGTGGGGCCATACAAGCAGCTTGATTTCTAGGACATTTCCATTTTGAGTTTTGCTGGGTATTTCAAGACATTAAGAAATAAACACACTCAGTTAAGCATGGAAAAGAGAGGAGCCATACATAGCAGGGACCACCTGGACCAATACCATTGCAACTGAACAATTTCTTTAAAGGAGGAAAGAAATCTAAAAAGTTCTCATCCTTTTAAGAGTGAATGAGTTTATAGGCACACTAGGGGTTGCTCCTAACGCTGCAGCAAGGCAAGGCCGAAACATAAGGACCTTCAAACAAAAGAAAACAAACCAAAGGAACTGAAAAAAAATTTTTTTAAATCACAAACCCAGTCACATCTATACATCCTCTGGAGAGAAGTCATAAACTTGCCTTAAGTTTACACTTCTCTTCTTGACATTAATTATTAAGAAAAGCTTTTCATCTTGATTATAGCCATTAATAAATTAAAAGTGAATCTATTTCTATAAGTATTTCATTTCATAACCAGGTGCAACACTCAGCCTGTGGCTTTGATATACCAAGAGACTTAATTAATGCAAAAGCAGCCTGTGTATGGTATCCATAAGAAAGATAAGCATAAACTTTAAGAAGAATTTGCAATTTTGCAAATGTTAATTCCCTACTTCCAACATTTACCAGAATTTTAAGTTTTACATGTTCACTGAAAAAACAATTCAAGCCACACAGAAAAGTACAAAAAAGAAAGGCTGTAAAGCACCACAATATCAGTCTTGTACTCCTGGCACTACATTATGTGAGATGAGACAGAGAACTGGGAAGAAAAAAAGCTTGAAGACAGCCAGATCTGGAGCTTTCTCTACAGTAATAAAGGGTCTCCTGGAACAGGTGATTTGCCCAATCCAGAAGAAAAGAACAGACAAAACTTCATGAATAGGATATCTGTTTCACTCGTGAAAATCCTAAAAGTAAGACTACAATTTCTAAAGAAAGCAATTAACAACTTAGTTATCATGGAAATGGCTAATGTACCTTATGTCTCAGGGTGTGTGTGTGTGTGTATGTGTGTGTGTCTGTGTGTGTGTGTGTGTGTGTGTGTGTGTATGGTATCCATGCGGGTAGCGTGAGTGTGTCTCTTTCAGAAGGCAAAAAGAGTCTGCTGGTATAGGGCAGGGGTACACCTTATTGTATTTCTTATGTGGGTTGAGTCTTCAGAAACAAAAATCAGGTGCTCCAAATTTTCATTTATCCTAGGGCAGTAAATGAACTAAGTCTACATGAAAATTCAGATGGGGAGTGATACCTACCTAAAATGCACAATACATGTATTCTACCCTAATAGAGGCTGGCTTCAGAATTACACAGTTCTGTCAAAACAAACTCTTATGGAAGTCCTGATTTCCACTTCTATAATTTTAGTTATGTCTAAGTACAATCACTTACCTTTCATGTAAGGCACTTCAACCTCTCCACTATAATAAAAAAAATAATAGCTAACACTCATATAGTGCATACTATGTCCCAGGGATTGTTCTAATAGCTTTATACTTATTAACCTATTTTAATACAACAATTCTACTATCCTTTCTATTTGACAAATGAGGAAACTGAGGCTCAGAGAGGTTCAATGACTTGCCTAAGGTAGCAAGGCCAGGATTTGAACCCGATGTGATCTGACTCCTGTGCCAGATCAGTAAATTGTGGGAGACGGTGCTTTTTGGATGGCATGAAACTGTAAGTTGTCTCTATGTCTTACCCCATGAGGAAGTGGTACTGTTAATCATAACCATATTACCCTTAATTTCTGGTTCTGAGATCTTGGATGAGTCATTAATCTGAAAGTCAGTTCTCTAATCAGCCCAATAAGAAAAAACAATGTCCACGTCAAATGATAATGTGAGATATGATACAGTACATGTTAAGTACTTTGTAAACTATAGCATTTGTCTGAAATGTTAGGTGCCATTTTAATGATTAAACTTCTCATAATGCCACCTTCTCTCCTTCTCCGTGTTAGACCACTGGACAGTTCCATTAATTAGATGCGTTAGGAAATGAATAAAAACTAAATAAAGAACAAAGTACCCAGCGTAGTTTGAAACTGTCTTCAAATAAGACTGATTAAACTAGCCACTGACAATGAAACAACATTCATGGTAGGGCATTATGTCAAAAAGCCCATTTAGCTAGCCTAATTTATTCTACTAGAAAAAACCATAAAAACCTTTAAGATCCTATTAGAAAGTAAGCTATCATCCATTAAAACTAAAGTTGAATGGAAAAATTTTAAGAAATGCAATGGATTTGTCAAAAAGTCAAGTAGTATTTCTTACTATTCATTAACAATTATAAAGCACTAAAACTTGAAAGCCCTGTGCAAATTAGGATGCCGGCGTAGAGCAAGACCATGAAATGCCGTATATACCAGGCAATACATTTATTAAGTGCCTACTCTGCAGAGAACAGAACTGCTTCTGTGGTTTGACATGTTCTTTAAAAATACCCTGTCCTAGTTGAATTAGTAATAAAAGGTACCATTTATAAATCCCCTAATGTAGGACAGGGATTGTAGGAGGACATTACCTATGAAATCTCACTTAATCCTTGCAATACAACAGTCACATGAAGTAGGCAGTATTACCTTAATTTTTCAAATGAGGAAACTAAGGCCAAACATGTGCATCAATCACTACAAGAAGTTAAGGACCTAGAAGTCAAAACCGGCTCCACTGTCCACAGTGCATGTCCCCTTTCCTCACGTCATCTAAAGTGTCCCGGCCTTTTTAACCAGGATGCCTCAAGCATCATAGGAGAGGGAATTAATGATTCTAGGGCGCTTAAGACATAGCCAAAGGTTGCCTGAATACAGACATCACTAACATTGAAAATTCACGCATGTTCTGTATTCTACATGGTAATATACATTTATCATTTTGATATTTTTTAATTTATTTTTTCTCAAATATTCTAGTGAAATGACACACCAAAAATATGTACCAAATACATCCTACCCCAGTTTAAGGGAACACATTACACCATCCTACCTGTTGAAAACATGGAGAATACATACAGCAATCAACCAAAGCCCTTACAGGGGAGCACAGTCAAGGAGAAATGAGTACAGTATAAACTGAACACCTGTTACTCCGAGAGAGAGCCGAGCCTTTTTCAAGGAAGTGAATTTCCAGACTGATATGTTAAATGATGATGGATATTAACTAGACTTACTGTGGTGACCATTTTGCAGTGTATGCAAATATCGAATCATTATGTTGTACACTTGAAATTAATATAATATTATATGTCAGTTATGCGTCAACTTTTAGAAACAAGAAAAAGAACAGAGTACCTAGGCTGAAGTCATTAAAGATGACTCTCAAAAACTATATATATAGGTATGTGGGGGGGAGGGTACGTGTGGGAGTGTGTGCACACTGGGCATTAACCTATCGATGTACAAGCTTGGTTTTTAAAAATCAGAAGTTAATTAAATGTGACATTCTTCAAAATTCCCCAGTTTGCCAATATTGAAATGTTAATTTATTATTCACCACCACATTAGCGACACTCTCACCTCTTACTAAGTTCCTTGCATAAGCCATCTGGATTCAAGTCACTCTCACCCATCTGTGTTCTCACATTCACAAATCCTAAACATTCTTTTCTTGCCATACAAGGAACATATATTTCTATTGCTCTCTTTAAAATAAAAGGAAAATGACATACAGCTATCCTGGACTTAGGAAAGAAGGTTATACCTTGTTAAAGGTATTGATAACTAATTATTGTCTGGTAATTAATAGCCTAGTAAGCAGAAAATACTTTGATTTCATATTTTAGGTAATTCAATGCAATCTACTTATCACGTCTACCCTTCCAGAAACATACTGCACAAACATTTCCTTAAAACCAAAAATTTCAACCAGGAGCAATGTAACTAAGATGCCTACATAATTTCCCAGCATAGCATGGGTTCTGGGGTCAGAGAGCCCAGTCTGAGCACTGGTTCAACCATTTGCTAGCTGAATTACCTTAGACAAGGAACTTAATTTGACTGAGACTCAGTTTTCTCATCAGTAATCCGAGATTTAAAAAGCATCTACCACAACTGGCAAAAAGATATTCATATTAATCAATTAAACCGAAAGTCCAAAAGTAGAACCACACAAATATGGCCAACTGATTTTTGACAAAGGTACAAAGGCAATTCAAAGGAAAGGACAGTCTTTTCAACAAAGGGTTCTGAAACAACTGAACATCCGTATGCAAAAAAGATAAACTTCAATCCATACTTACTACCTTATATAAAAAATAACTCAAAACGAATCACAGACCTAAATGTAAAATGTAAAACTATAAAACTTTTCGAAGAAAACTGGACAGAATCTTCATGACCTTGGATTAGGTAGTAACTTCTTAGTTACCTCATCAAAGGCACAATCCATAAAAGACAAAATTGATAAACTAGACTTCATAAAAATTAAAAACTCAGTGAAAGACACTCTTAAGAGAATAAAAAGACAAGCTGCAGACTGTGAGAAAATAAATGCCAATCACACATCTGACAAAGGGCTTATATCCAGTACTCTCAATATTCAAGAGTTAAAAAAAAAAAAAAAAAAAAATTTTTTTTAAATGGACAAAATATCTGAATAGACACCACTTCACCAAAGAAATACAGATGGCAAATAAGCACATGAAAAGATGTTCAACAGTAGTCATTAGAGAAACATAAAATAAAACCATAGTGGGATACCACTATGTATCTATTACAGTGACTAAAATTAAAACACACACACTCAGTGACATTGTTAAGTGCTGACAAGGATGCAGAGCAAATGAAATCCTTTTGCCTTTTGGCAGGAATGAAAAATGGTACAGCCACTCTGGAAATTAGTTTGGCAG
The DNA here is from genome assembly GCF_028021215.1 of Eschrichtius robustus. NCBI lineage: Eukaryota > Metazoa > Chordata > Mammalia > Artiodactyla > Eschrichtiidae > Eschrichtius > Eschrichtius robustus. The sequence goes on along the minus strand of NC_090834.1, from coordinate 17,108,440 downwards.
TTCCTTTAAAAGATAAACTTATTAAAAGTTATACTTATTACATGGCCTGGTAATCCCACCTCTAGGCATATCCTCAAGAGAAATGAAAACTTATATCCACAAAAAATCTGTACACAAATATTTCTAGTCACATTACTGAGACTGCCAAAAACTGAAAACAGCCTAAATGTCCATCAATAGATGAATGGATAAACTGTGGTACATCCATTCAATGGAATACAGCTTAGCAATATAAAGGAATGAACTACTGATATATGCAACAACACTGATGAATTTCAGATGCAACATGTTAAGTGAAAGAAGACAGATTCAAAAGATTGCATCCAGTATGATCCCACTTACATGACATGCTGGAGAAGACACAAAACCATAGAAATGGAGAACAAATTGGTAGCTACGAAAGCTATGTGGACTAAAGTGCATTCTTTAAATTTATACTAAAGGGTTTAGATTAGTAAATTGAACACTAAGGAAGTAGACTTTCTATCCTCTTGAGAAGAGATGCAGATATACATACATCATAATGAATCACAGAGCTCCAAGTATCAATTCAGAAGATATCAAAGAATGTTTTTTTTTTAATTTTTTCTTTATTGTATTCTTGGCAAATTTACTAAACTCTTTGTATAAAGAACAAAATAAAAGCAAGGCATATGAACACTTTTTAACAGACAAGTCTTCTGAATGTAAAAATGTGAATTGTTAATGATTCCTTTAAATTTTCACTTTGTGCCATTGCAAAATTTGAGACTCACATTCAAAATGAAAGGTTTATTTTACAAGTTATTTAATTAAAACACTATACATCTCTTCTTAAAATCATATTACACTATAAATTACTTTAAAAGGGTGGGGGAAAGGCTTGACTACAAAGGGACAGCATGAAGGGGTTTGGGTAAATGAGGCAGCAATATACTGACTGTGGTAGTCGTACAGTAGTGACACGATTCTGTGCATTTGCCAAAATTTACAGAACCGCACCCTCAAAAAAATAAATTTTAGTCTTTATGTAAAATTTTTTAAAGATTCCTACAAGTAACAAACAAAATTATCACTAGACAAATCATAGAGCAGTTGTGAGAACTCAACGAGATGAATATGTGCTCAGAGTAAGCACTTGGTAAATTTTTAAAATTCTTATAGTATTACCTGGTCTCAGTATTTAATACGCAATCCACATTCAAATCAAATCAATACATTTATCAAGGATCAATTATGTTCCAGCAAAGAGCTGGCTTCTACAGTAAATATAAGACATAGAGAGTGTCTGTACTCTCTCAAGAGTTTCAAGAATATAACACATGTTCTGGTTACATGATCTAAAAACTAAGGTTAAAATTCAGCTATAAAATTGTTCAGGAGCAAAGTCAACACTAAATTATCAATAATAAAAGAGGACCAAGGCCAGGTCATTTCCATGCGGTTTTTAAGTATACTGGGGGGATTGGTGATTTGCTTGTTTGTTTGTTTTTCCCTCAGAGGCATATTTACCTCACCTTTGAGGCTTAGGCCCAAAAGCTTAGTCCAATATTACAATGGATTTGTATTCTCTATGCAAATCAGTAGATGGCAGCAGGAGGGGGCCAGAAACATGCTGGGTGGTAGGAGAAAGCAGTCCTAGAATTAAACACTGCCGTGCATAATCCACACTGAGAAAATGCAGACTTTATTAGCATCATTACATACTTGGACTGCTCAACACTCACACGATAAGAGAATCAGGACGATAAAGATTCCCTGGTTAAAACTCTCCTGGAAGAAAGATGGCTTAGAAGTCAACAATTACGTCTATCGCAAAATGAGGCAGCTTAATTTTGGCATCCCATCACACTAGCAAACAAGCCATGGGGACACACCATAACTGAGAGCTAACACACTGACTTCCACGGGAAAAGGCAGACAGCACTCAAGAAATAAATATAACATCCAAGCCCTTTGGCAATTTTATTTACCGCCATTTGTCATCCTTCCCATCAATGATTTTCAAACGGTGGGTCTTAAAATAAATTTAATGGGTCCCACCCAGCATTTGCTTAAGTGAAACAGACTAGAAATGGATACGGCAGAATAGAGCAAGGTACAGTAGGGTAAGATAGGATACAAAAAGGAATGGATAGATTACAGTGGAAAGCATACAGTGGATAGGTTAGGACTGACAGAAAAGGGAAAGGCAGAAAAACATCAAAGTATACTTAAAAAAAGCAAGGGACACTAAACATAGTAATTTATTGTGTATATGGTTGCATGGGTCATGGTCTAAAAATTTTTTGAAAACCACTGCCTTCAACCTTAACCCATGGTATAATAACCTCTTGTCTAAAACTTCTTTAAAAGCATGTTTTCATACTCTTCCCAAGGACAAGAATCCAATGGTTATTTCCAAGAAAAGGAATTACCTATGCAGCTCTATGTAACCAAGGCAGAAGGGGAGAAAATAAAAAATGTTAAGCTGTTTTCTAAATTTGTATTATGTCACCAGATCCATAAAATATACCCACAATTTCAGCACTATGACCTAAGATCTACCTCAGCGTGTAGCTTTATCCTCACGGACATCATCACTGTACTGAAACAGCCTCACTCACAGCACGGGTCTGAAATAGTGACCCTTTTCTGCTCCACTCTGTGTGCTAACAAACTAAGCTTATACACTGAAAAAGGCAATAAAGGGCTGGCTCGTGTGCGTTCTCTTCCTAATCCTATTTGCATCGATGACTCCTCTCCAAAAAAAAAAAAAAAAACAAAAACAAAAAAAAAAACTGATTGTACTACAGAAGCCTCTTCTCCAGACTGCTGATACAATTGGGGTCCAGGCAGAGACTGGGATCAAACACACCCACAACACAAAGAATCCTATACATTTGGTGCAATACAGTCACAAGCAGATGAAATCCTGAAGACCACAAATTCCATTCCTAAATTCCATGGTATACAGAGTTTATATAACTTTAAAAAGAAATCCAGTATTTGGGCCACCAAAAATTCTTTTAGCAAAAAGCCAAAGTCCATCAAAGCATAATCGATAGCAACTAAATAAGAGAAATAAAACAGGTTGCCTTGCAAAGTGATAATCTAAGGAGAAAGATATGCTGGAAAGCAAAGGAAACGTGAGAAAACAAAACAGCTGGTAGATACCTAGGAAAGAGCTAAATATCACCTAGGAAAGAGCTAAATATCAATCAGTATAAAGGGTATAGAGACATAAAAATAACACTTCTTCAGAGTCCCAGGTATCTAGCCAAAAATAAACTGTAAATATAAGGTTTCTTCACAGCCTAATATATTTACATGCAGCATCCATTTCAACAGACTCTTTTTTAGACCTTTTAAACAGTAAGCTTTGTTATCTTTTCTTTTTTTCTAATTACAAAGGTAACGCATATGCATTATAGAAATTTCCAACAACATGCAAACATAACAGAAAGTAAAATCCTTCATAATCCTACTCTCCAGACATAACCTTTGTTAACAGCTTTATGTTTATTCTCCAAATTTTAAATGAATCTTCTAATTAGCTAGTATGCATTATAGATTAATTATACATAAAACATAAGTTTTTAAGAGAAATAGGATCATTCCACATACACCGGGTTCTGCAAGGTGCTTTTTTGCAACCTACTGACATATATCTTGAAAATCTTTTCCTGTCAGTAGACACAGATGGACATCACTCTTTTTAATGGCTAATAAGTATCTATTATATGAACAGACCACAATTTATTTAACCAATCTCTTACGGATGGACATTTGGGTTGTTTCCAATTTTTTGCCATTAAAAACAACACAGCAGTTACATCCTTCCGTGTATGTATTTAAACTATTTCTGTAAGCTGAATTCCTTGAAGTAGGTTTTTGTTTGGGGTCATAGAATATGCTAAACTTTTTTTCTTTTAATTACCCACTTAACTTTAATTCATACTACCAAAAATCTTCAAGGTAGCAATTGCTTTAATTGCTTAATTATTTTGATTTTCATCTTTAATACTTTTTTGAGAATAATTTATTCTACTCAAAATTAATTGCATGGGGATTGAATCAAAAGGTATGTTTTAACACATTCCTGATCACTTATTAGAAAATATGCTTTGTCTACATTCTGCAGAAAATATTCTAGTTTTAAGAGATTTCATGTATCCCCCAAGTCATTCAAATCCTCTTAAGTCCCACATTAGACTTCGAAGTTCTTCTTTGACTCAGACAGATTCACTGTAATCAGTTTCCTGTTTGTCTTCCAGAAAAAGGAAAAGAACACAAGGATCCCCATCACACAGAGCTTTAAAATCCAACCCCCAAAAAAACCCTACAAAATTGTCACTCCTAAATGAGTGCATAAGAAACGCAAATGCAAAAAGTCATGACATTCAGAGTCTGACTTACAGTAAATCACCCAGGACACATTTCATGGTAAACAAAATACTTACTGAGAAATATAGTTACCAGGGCAACCATAACTGACCTTTTATGTTTTATTTATCAATCTTATTGCTGAATAATTCTTATTCTTGGAAACAAAGGAGAAAATGTATTATAAACAATGGTAATTAATTAAGGGCCCCCTGCTCCTCACTAAATCATTCCTGCCAAATCTGTGTTTATCCAACAGACATGCTATTATCTGCTTCTTAGTTCTTCTCTAGGCTCAGGTTGGAGATGGCATATCCCAAAGAGGCATTCACAAGTTACCGATATTAAACTTGATACCTTAGATGAGGAAGGTATAATATGAGAGCTAACTCTCAACAGACGTTCGGACAGATATGGGAATTCGTGCTACTGCATCATCACAATGCCTGGCGCCTAGCTGGTACTTACTCTAGAAATATGGAATAATTGAAACTTAAATGAATATATGCATGAATGAATAAATCCACCTACCTTTCAAATTAGACAGTTTCTAAGACTAGAAATTTCAAACATTTCACCAATTAAGCTCTACCTTTTTACAAGTCCCAAATAATATTCTCATCTAATCAAACGTCACCTCCACTTAGGAAGAAAATAGATAAGCCTACTTATTTTTAGTAGCTGAGAGTATAGTTATACCTGCTTGAACCTGGCAGAGAGGAAGAAAAGAAAATGGCATTGGATTCCCAGTGTCCAAAATAGGATATTAAGAGCATTTACAATGCGTGGAATTTATTCATAATCCTCATCGACGAGGCAGCAAGGGTAGAGAAAAGAGCCGCGTGCTGCCGGTCAGAGTCTGGGGCTCAGTCTTGGCCTTCGATTTACTTGAGTAAATCACTTCACTTTTCTGAGCCTTAGTTTCCTGATTTATAAGATGGGGAGGCTAGCCTGTAGATCTCTGAAGTCGCTTTGGCTCTAAATGTCCATGACGTACTGACCTGCCGCCCCTCTAAAAGGGAAGAAAGGATCAAGGACCCCTCGGTAGTAAAGTGTCCATCTGGGAAAGAGGAGCATTGCGTCTGTTGCCGAGGCAAGGCCAGGGGGATTGTGGTCAGGTCACCGCAATGTGAGGTTTCCAACCTCAGTCACGTGCTCTCCACAATCTTCCGAGTTCCCACAGCGGGCAGGTAATTTTCAAACCTTCCCCTTTCTCCCTCCAGCTCCATCTGAGACAGGTTGGGACCTAGGACCTGGGACCCCTTGCTGCAGTGCTCGCACTTGGACAAACGTCTCCTCGAGCAAGAAAATACAAAGAAACTATAAGGGACTAAAAATAACCGCTTGCATACAAAGAAACTATAAGGGACTAAAAATAACTGCTTGGATGCACAGTTGGGGCAAATTCTGGATAAGATACAAAAAGGCCAAAAACCCCAACTGCCACTTCTGAAGAACTAGAGCAAAAACGGTGTCAGTAGCAAAAGCAGGGTACTGCACATGCCCCCTGCACTCAACACCACCAAAGGGTCTGCAAACCACCTAAGCCTCCCCTCTGGCCCGACTCCTGGACACTCCCCTACCCTCACCCCATGTAAGAAACCAGCTCGCCCTGCCTTGGGAGTGAGTACGGGAACCTGTTACTTGTTTCTGCTCCCTCCTGCAGCTGCAGGAGCCCCAGTAGAGCCTTGCGGTGAACTTCCCTTCCGGCCTCCAGTCAATTTCTATTGATTGGGGAAGGCCAAGAACCCTGGTCAGTATCACATCCAACGTCAGCAGGTACAACATGGGCTCCAACTTTCCCAAGGAGAATCTTCGTCTCTTTGGTCCTCAGCCGTCCCACATACTGTCCAGCTTACACCCATCCTTCTCCTCAAGGCCTTTCCCATTACCTCCATCTCAGAAGAAAAACTGTCCCTCTCCCTCCTCCTCTCCAAGCCAATGCCCCCCACCTGGCCTTCATCACAGCCCTCACTCCTTCAGTGATCAACTCTCACTTCTTCATCTTCAAACTCCCTCTGGTTTTTCTATAAACCTTATCAAATCTCCCTAATTGAAAGTATATATATTTTTAAATTTCCCTCATTCCTACATCTCTTTATTTCCACTTCCTCCTCCCTAGCCCTAACTTCATCAGCTTCCTCTCTTAAAACATGTGTCAGGGCTTCCCTGGTGGCGCAGTGGTTAAGAGTCCGCCTGCCAATGCAGGGGACACGGGTTCGAGCCCTGGTCCGGGAAGATCCCACATGCCGCGGAGCAACTAAGCCCGTGCGCCACAACTACTGAGCCTGCGCTCTAGAGCCCGTGAGCCACAACTACTGAGCCCACGTGCCACAACTACTTAAGTCCATGCACCTAGAGCCCGTGCTCCGCAACAAGAGAAGCCACCGCAATGAGAAGCCCGCGTACCGCAAAGAAGAGTAGCCCCCGCTCACCACAACTAGAGAAAGCCCGCGCACAGCAACGAAGACCCAGTGCAGCCAAAAAATTAACTAATTAAATAAATTTTAAAAAACAAACAAACAAAATAACGTGTCTATTCTCCCACCTCCTATTCTGCACTCCCCATTTGCCCCAGCCACTGCCATCTGGTTTCCACATTCACCCAGCACTGAAATTGTTAGGCCGAGCTCCCCTTTATATGCCTGAGTGCCGTGTCCACAAACAGCCTCCTTTATCTAATCTGACCTCGCTGTAGCATTTGACAGTGTTTTTCCCTCCTCCTTAGAACTCTCTTCTCTCTTGGATCCCAAGACAAAAGTCTTTGCTGGTTTTCCTCAAAATTTGACAGTTCCTTCTTCATTCCTGCCCCTGGTTCATCATCTTCTGTCTATCTTTAACTGTTAATGTTCCCTCAAGCTCTATCCTGGAACGCCTCTTCTCTCCTTACCCAGTGTATACATTCTTCTTAGGAGAGCTCGTCATGGCCATGGCTCCACTGAGTACTGGAGAGGGCTGCTAGATACTTCCACCTGGACATGCCACAGCCGTCTCCAAAGCTAAGCACGTCATCTTCAATCCCCAATCTTGTCCACCTTCTAAACTCTGTCTTGACTAGTGTACCTATCACTCACCTAGGTGGCCAAGCCAGAACTTGATCATTCATCTAGACTCACCCTCTTCTCACTCCTCATTCAGTCATGAAATTCCACCCTCTTCAATATATCCTGAAAGCAACTCTTCCCAAACTACACATCAGATACCTTAGCTAAGGCCCTCATAATCCCAGCTACTCTCCCACAGCTTCTCCTTAAATGCTCTCCCATCTCTGGTTTCTACTCTCCCCAATCCATTTCACACACAGTCAATTGGATTCTCCCCACCTGCTACTGACACCCTCCATGGGATAAAGCTTCAGCTCCTCCTCATCACTAAGTTGATCCTTCACGATCTGACTCCCGTGTACCTTCCTCAGCTTCACCTTTTGCTGCATCCTCAAAGGCTTTTTCCCCCTGCCATGCCAAACTATTTGCAGTTCCCAGAATCCCCCATGCTTTTTAGGCTTCCATATCTGTCCACATGTTATCTCTCTACCTGGAAAAACTCCTAATACCATCTGTACAGCTCTCTCCTACCGATCTTTCAAGTCCCAACTCAAGGGCCCCCTGAGAGTCTTTCCTGATGCTAAGTCTCCATACAGAGTGTAGGTACTCCTCCTCCTTCTGTAGCACTCCCAAACTATGTCTATTATGGGTCTAAGCACGTAGCATTGTTATTTTCACTATCTCCTGCACAAGAATCTAAAATATAAATCTCTGAAGGAAAGAAACCCTATATAATTCATCTTTGTAAATCTAGTACTTATCACGGTGTCCAGCACATAGTAGGGGATACCCATGCCCACATCCACACAGATAGGCATGCAGCATTTACTCAAAAGGCATTAAAAAGGCTGAGGACAAAATTTATAGTCACATTAATTTTAACTCTTGGACAAACACTACACTCTATAGCTTCTTTATATTCACTATAGCACAGAGCCTTCTTGAGTCGAGTCATGGAGTAGGTGCCATTTGTCACGGGAAGTAAAGGTGGGAGATCTCACGATCTTGTTTCTTCTATAAAATGATCAATTTCACTTGAAAAATACAGGCTGTGCACTAGACATCACAGATTCCCCTAAAGAGTTCACTCCTTCTGGGAGTTTACAGGTTATAGAACCTGTAGACTATATTTCAAGTAAAAGTCTGTAGTAAGATTGTGGTATACATGCATTTCTGTGCATCAGTATTCTTTAAAATGTCATAAAACGAACGGGACCACACATGAAAATTTTGTTTCCAAATTCATTCCTTATGTTAAGTTTTGAAAGTGAATGCCAATGTCCTTCTGCTGTCTCTCAGTTTTGCTGGTTATTAGGCTTCAAATCACTGTCATTGGGCAAGCAGTGAACGTGCAATAATTATTTCATATTTTTCTTTCTCCCTCTCCATCATCTTTAAATCCACAATATCTCAATCTAACTGATGTCAGTAAATCCAGCCTGTCCCAACATTTCTCTAAAACTCTTAAAACTATTTGAATGAGGTGTTGAGCAGCTGTCAGTTATGGATTTGAAAATAAAAAAGAGCCTGAAAATTGTACGTCAGTATAAAAAGATTAGGTGAAGCAATTCAGAATGTTTAAGAACTTTAAATCAAGTTAAAAGCAGTTACTATGGCCAGACCTCATGAAGCTCCGCTTAAGAGTCGCATTAACCTGGCAGTCAAAACTATTTAAAATAAAGAATGTTTTTTTCACATTTCACTCACTTTCGGCATCAACAAAAAAAAAAAAAAAAGAAAGATAACAATGTGAATTGGCATATGGCAGTACAGTCATGTAACAGTAACCTCCAAGATCTAGCTTTTTTTTTTTTTTTTAAATTGTATTTATTTATTTATTATTTATTTATGGCTGTGTTGGGTCTTCGTTTCTGTGCGAGGGCTTTCTCTAGTTGCGGCGAGCGGGGGCCACTCTTCATCGCGGTGCGTGGGCCTCTCACTATCGCGGCCACTCTTGTTGTGGAGCACAGGCTCCAGACGCGCAGGCTCAGCAATTGTGGCTCACAGGCCTAGTCGCTCCACGGCATGTGGGATCCTCCCAGACCAGGGCCCGAACCTGTGTCCCCTGCATTGGCAGGCAGACTCTCAACCACTGCGCCACCACGGAAGCCCCAAGGTTTAGCTTTCTAAGGACAAAGCTAGAGCTATTAATTCTGTGCACTAGATGAGCTATACCCCTCTAAGGCCAAAAGGGATAATTCTTCAAATGAAGAAAGAACAATTAAGATATTCTAGAAGCTTTTAGGTATGAAAAGCAAGAAAGAGTAGAGAAAAATGCACAATTTGGAGACCCACAGTAGCTGAGTCCAAGATTCAATACCAATCTACTGAATTCAGCATGAAGTCAACACCCTCACCCAACCCCTCTTCCAATAAGGATAAGCATGAGAATTTGGCTTCTTACTTTTTAGTCTAGAGCTATGCTGTCCAATATGGTAGCCACTAGCCATATGGGGCTATTTAAATTTAAGTTAATTAAAATTAAAGAGAATTAAAAATTCAGCTCCTCAGTTACACGAACCACATTTCAAGCGCTCAATAGTCACATATGGCTAGTGGCTACACCACTGGATGGCACAGATACAGAATCCTTCCATCATCACAGAAGGGTCTACTGAAAAGCGCTGGAGACACATGGCTGGAAAGTTTCAGCACTCCACTGCTCAACTGAGTTCCTTTCTGATCATTTTACCTATAGGAGGAGACTTGTCAGGTCCTAAAGGTAATATGCAAAAATTCCACAAGGATTTACCTTTTACATGGAAGAGTTAAGCAAATGCAGACTACAACTCAGCAGGCTGCCATATTGGCCTGAGCTACACTCTCACTAGTCAAATGCAAATCAAAATGCTCCCACATGTCAATTTAATTCGTGACCCCCTGCTGACTAATATGCACTAAGGAACCATGCCCAGTCTTTCTGGACTTCACGCAGCTTGTTGAAAGCCAGGGTAGCAAACATTCATCTACCTAAAAAATAGGAGTTGCCGTTAAGCTGACCTAGATTCTTCCTGCCATCCTGAAAGGGCTTCCCGCGCTACACCAGGATTTGTTTTTGTTCTCTGGTGGTGGTTGTTAAAGAAGCACACTTCCAGAAAAAGCTTCCATCTATCCTGCCTACATGCTTAAGCCTGCCAAAGCTGTCATTCATTACGTGAAATACAAGGACAACTGTGAGGTTCGTTAATGTGCTTTTTATTCAACATCAACCTCTAGAATCGTAATTAAACCTTTTAAGTCCTAGGGACAGACTGAACAGGCTCTCACAGCCCCCTATACAATGAATTTTAAGGCACAGTGTGGTGTACCTGTGTACTACAATGAGAACCGGACTCACTGGAGTACTTTCAGTCCAAAAACCTGGAATCGGGAATCAAATAAGTGTTCCAACATCCTAGCTGTGTGACTGGCTAAGTTACCTAATTTCATTCTTATACAACCTCCTCCCCAGAGTTCATTCACTTTCAAGACAATCCTTAACTGCTTCAAGACTCTTCAGCAACTTAGTTAACAGACTTCCAGCCCACATCAACCCTGCCTACAACTGCCTCCCCCATCCACAGCATTAATCTCCAGTCCTCTGATTAGTCCTGACTAGTTCATCACAGTTCCTTATCCTGTCCCCTAAAAACACACCTCCCTTAAGGTTCTACCTCTATGACCCTCTTCAGGATCCCTCATACACTCCTCTCCAGCACCTAACACAATGGCACACAACGGGCATCTCAGTACATGTGTATCAAATAAGTAACTGAATCAATGCGTCATGTAGAATCAGCTGTCAACTCTTTACAGATGACTTTCAAATCTGTATCTCTAGCTCTACTCTCAGCTTCTCTCCTAAACTCGAGTATCACATTTCAAATGACCTTCTAAACATTTCTACTATGTTCTAATGGTAGCTCAAGTTTAACATGTCCAAAACCAAGCTCACTGTCTTCCCTTACTAAGCCCGCCATGATATTCTGATTTCTGTTCATTGGAACAGCCACTCTCCTAAGCCACTCAAGTTCCAAATCAAAGCATGCTTTCGTTTTTAGTCTTTACTTTCCCTCAATCCCCACTCTCCAGTCAATTCCACCTCCATTCTTCCTCCACTGCCCTAATTCAAGTTTTCATAAAGTCATACCTGAACTATTATACCCCTAACCAGTGTCTCATTTCTAATCTAATCACAAACCATTGCCAGATTCATAGTCCTAGAGCACCAATCTGACATTACTTCCCTGTTCCCAATGACATCCAGAATTAAATCTAAATTTGGCTTTCAAAGTTTTTTCCACAATCTGCCCCCCAGTTATCTTTTGCTAATCCCATCTCTCACATGCCATTTTAGCTTTCCTACCTGTAAGCCTTTACTCATGGGGTTCTCCTTCAACCTGGAATGTCCTCTCTCCTCACCTCTTTCTGGGTGGAAATCTTCCCTGTGTTTTCGAGACTTCATTTAAATGAAAAGCCTTCTACACTCCAACTCCATGTTAGCTCCCTTCTTTATATCCCTCTGATAGAAAGACAGAGATGACAGTGACCTGAAATCTCAGCTCCTTATCCAGTCCTCTGCTGTGGCCACAGTCACACCTTCGGGGACCCCAAAGAGAATATGAGGAAAGGAAAGATGAGGCAGATGAGCATTCCTTGTTACTGCCTATGACTTTAGCCTCAGCCCAGATGTGATCTCAGGAACCAGGGCATCATTCTCTCCAGCCATGTTGTTTTGAACCTGAAGGACTCATTCTGTTTAGATCTGTGGTTTTCAAACCTTTTTTAAAAGAGTATAACACTTTTTCAAAGGGCCTCCTATAGAGATCCAACATATAAATGTGGAACTTATCTTGCTGAAATGGTACAGTGCTCTGGGAACTAGCACCAGATAAATGTTATAAAATGAATTTAACTCTCATCAGTTATTCCATTATAAGTAGATTATATATTCATCTTTTTTTTTCTTTTTTAGTCTATCCTTTTCTTCCTCCTTTAGTTCATGGAAAGTTCAGGCCAAAATCCTGAAGGTGATGACCTCATTTAAAAATATCCTAAGACCTTGAAAAATAGTCTATTAAAGCATAACTCTGTATGCACTCACCTTATGAAACAAGGATAAAGGGATGTCATCATGGCTAAATTAATATAAAAATGAAACATCATTTTTGGTTAAAAAAATAAAGGTGAAGAAAAGTTCTGCTACTTCTTTAGCCTGAAATTCTTTCTGGACCAGATTCATGCTATTGCATGAATGGACTACAATGCTGGAGGAACAACATTTCAAGAGGAAAAGAAGACTGAACATGGTGGTTATTTAAAGAATCATCAACTTGTTTGCATGCAAATGACCAGAATAATGAAATAAGCAATCCTGCCAACAGGACCTAGAAGCAATTGTTTTTAAATAGGATGCTTGAAGCATTAGCCACCTAATTCTAGAAGAAACTGACTTACTAATCTTTTCTTTTTCTTGGATAATACCAATCATATATTATATATTAACACACTGACAAAATGTATATTTCAAAGATATAATTTTTCATGAACATTGCTATCACATCATTATTTACTTGACAGTAGGTCACACTGATAAAGATATATTTACCAAGATTTATAGTGGAAAGGAAGGGTTTAATTCCTCTGCCTTGAAGGATTTCTTAAGAAGGCAATCTCTGAAAGAGTGTCTACCAAGATAGAGAAGATGGCAAATGGCACAAAATCAAGGAAGATACGTCATTCCACTCAAAACCTCAACTAATTGCAATAATCCACACACGACGCCTAAGAAATGCAAGCTGTGTAACCTAAGACAATAGAGAGCTATATAGCTACAAGGGAAGCATCGAAAAAATGCTACGATTCCCCATAATTCAAAGCATTTAAAGCACCAAACACAGCCTAGGCTGGATGCATGCCTTAGGCAGGGAGAAGAGGAGTCTAAATGGATGGATGTGAATATGAAGGAAACACTTCAGAAATAGGCCATAAAAACAAGTTATGATAGGTCCTCCTCCCCTCCCAATACTGTCAGGTAGTTAGAGTTATTGAGCAGACATCACTTACGACAGTGAGAAAAAGGCTAGCCACCCCCTCCCCTCCAAAAACGCCTCGACAAGGTCACAGATTTATCAGTGTCACAAATGCATTTTAAAAATATTACAGCAATAAACTCTGGTTAGAGTGGGTTCCACCTCTATATTCACAGGAAAGAACAAACTCCAAACTTCTCCTAAATTAAAAGGTAACATTAGCAAACTCCCTCTCCCTCTGCCTGCATATGAAATCTCTCCCACCTTCCATGGAAGAACAACAGGAAATCATCTTTCTGTTTAAAACTAGATCAGTTGTAGGCAATTAACTTTATAAGCTTAATTTTGCCACAGTCTTATTTAGCACCAACTACCCAGTCACACAAATAGTGGAAGCATCTCCACAAAACACACTGCCCTACCCATCTCATTTTTTTAAAACACAGCAACAAGCCATTTCTCGTGTTTGATCCAACAACTGTGATCTATTTTTTGATCCTGAAGCCACAGACTCCACATATATCTTTATTACTGTACAAGGAAAACTGTTACCCTGAGGTTTAAATTTTCCTATGTGTACCATGCCTCTCCTGAGAATATATCCGTTTTAGGACAAGGCTCTCATGAAAACTGAGGGGAAGAGGGGCAGATGGCCTCAGAGAGAAGTTTCTTGGTTTGTTGCTGCAACTCTAACGTGCCAGTATGGCCCTAGCAATGACACAAAGTCCAGTCATATCAGGACTGTACAGTGATTAAGTAAATGCAAAGAGGTTCTCTTACTTGGGCTGGTATCTAAATCTCTCCAACGACTGCCCAACAACCAAGTATGAACAAACACGCTAGAAGTCAGTCCTTCAGGCTACGAAAACATCAGATAGTGACAGCCCTTGATCCATTAAGAGAGAACAAACAACGTCTACTAAGAATTACAGTTCTAAAAGCCGATAACTAGACAACCACTAAATTAAATTCATACACAAAGGCCTCATGCGAATTCTAAACCCCAACTACCAGTATTCATGACAAATAAGAAAAGATAGGCTATATACGTATTGGAAATCAGATTGTGTAACAGGAAAATGGTGAGTGAATAAACAACCTTTGGAGTGATGCATCTTTATGCTGCTCTTCAAGACTGAATTATTATTACCATGTTCTCTGTTCACATTTATGCTGACGATTTCATGGGCAATGGAGACCTAATTTCCAATTCATTCACTGCTTTAACAAATGTTTATTGAACACATACTATGTGTAGGGCATTAACTCTATGCTGTTAAGGATACAAAGATGAATAAGCAGTAGTCCCTCCTGTAGAAAGGCTAGGAGACACCTATCTATGGACACACGTCAACATATGATAATGTAAGAAGTGTTAAATATCATGGGATGGCTAGAGAAATTGTAAAAGAAGTTGAAAGGAAAATATTACATTCAGGCTGGAGAGCACATTAAGATTTGAAAAAGAAGCACTGGACTTGGGTCTTATGTACGCACAGGATTGAAACATGCTGATATGGAAGACCAGAGGATGGGGCATTTCTGCTGGTGCAAACAAGTCTGACAAGTATGAAATGCACAGGTATAGAGAGGGAACCTGGGGCAATTTGGAGAAAGATGGCTTGACAGGAAGAAAGAAGATAAGTCTGGGAGAGCCCCTAAGGAAGTACAAAAGAGGGGCACAAAGAAAAGGCACCTAACCCACCTGAGAGGTCATGGAAGTTTCCTTGAGAAATTGGGAGCTGGATCTCGACAGATATGTAGGAATCAGCCATCTAGATAAGCATGCTTCAGGAGGAGGAGGTGACATACAAAAGGCTGAGAGAGCGTGGCGTATCTAGGACACATTTACTTTGGTTAAGTAAAGAACACGGTGTGCAGCTCCTAAAGCAAGAACACGGTGTGCACAGCTGGCAAGAGGTGAGCTTGAGAGGAAGACATAAGTCAGGTGATAAAGGGCACTGTAGGCCACACTGGAGGAGTGTAAGTGTCATCTTTAAGGTGCCAAGAAAACATTTCCAGATTTTAAGCAAGAAAGTGACAATCTAATATGTGTTTCAGAAAGATCTGCCTAAAAGCAGCGTTAAGGATGCATTAGAAGGGATGAGACTAGGGGTAAACAGACCAATTAAGGGACTGTTAGATCAGTCTAAATCTACTTTCCTCAACTGTAAAATGAGGATAAGGGTAACTAAGACAGTGGTGGTGAAACTGACAGGAGTGAATGCAAGAGACAAGCAGGACTTAGTTACTAACACAGGGGGAAAGGGTAGCGAAGGAGGAAGTACTCCAAGATGTCTCCCAGATTCACTTAACTCATTGGGCAGCTTGGTGATACCCTTCCATCAGCATAGAAAATATAGGATAGTGGGAGGTTTGGAGAGCAAAAATGCTAAGTTCAGTTTTAGACATCTTGAACTTTAGGAAAATGTACTTAAGTGTTTAAAATGATGGGTTTTGAAGATAGACCTGGTTCTACCACTTATTATTTGTGCCTCTTGGACAAGGGTCCTATCATCCTCTCAACTTCCTCATCTGTAAAATGAAGCAAGAGAGATAACTACTTACAGGGTGACAGTAGGGATTAAATGAGATCCTGAAGGAAGATACAAAATAATAGTTGCTGTTTTGTTGTTAATATTATTTGAGATAACTGTGGAATATCCAGATTGAGATGTTCAATAGGCACCTTTAGAACATGGTCTGAGGTTTAGATGCAAAAGGCTGTGCACTTTACAGTAAGTATAACACAGTTTTTTTAAAAGGGTAGGAAGAATTGCGGCATTGGGACTTGAGACATAGATCTGCCAATTTACTGGATGAGGAGAAGGGTAAACGATGACTGCTGAGAAGCAAAGTAAGGCACAGTTAATGAACATCAGAGACACACATTGCATTATATGAAAAAGGGCAGTCCCTATTTTCTTGCAAGTAATTTGGTGAGTTAAATGAAAAAAAATAAAGCATTCTTCTAACTACCCAAAGAGAACTATTACCCTAGAAGGAAGAAATGGAAGAGATATGAATATAGTAAAAAAAAAAAAAAAAAAGTTTCTGAAGTGAAATAAAGCCAAATGGGGGTAAATCATCAAATTAATATGAGAACCCAGGATTTGTCAAATAAGACATTATAGGCAGATGTTAACACGGTTTATGGAAAAGTATGAAAACAAAGAACAACACTACCTATTATTTTTTCAAAGGAAAAATAGGAAAGATACATGAGAAAGGAATGAAATTGGCTACTACAGGAAGATGGGTGGGAATGGGCCAGGAAGTACAGGGAAGGGAGTGACACTTCTTTACATAGTTTTGATTTTTGAGCCATGGTAATGATTTACATGTTCAACATATAAACTTAAATCAGCAAGGATAGGTAAAACACTAAAATTGATCAGAAACAGAAATTAATGATCCTAAGTATACATCTCATTGATAACACACACACACACACACACACACACACACACAAGGCACTAATCTGTGAACTTGTGAACACAGTACTCTGACCATCAACCTTCACTGGATCTATTTTAAAGGCAAAAAGAATGGCAAAAATCTTGAGCTTCACCTGGCAGTTTTGTCGTCTACAGTATTCTCTGTGGAGTAATTCCAAAACTATTTTTTGCATTAATTATAAGACACTGATATGGCTGGGAATCAAGGTTCTCACCGTGGGGGGAAAAAAGTACAAATAAGGAATGAGAAAAGGGGAGAAAGAACCTTAGTTTTACAATAGAATTGAAGACATCAGTATGAACTCATGATTTAAATAAATAAGTATAAAGTTTAAATGTATTCAGATATATATAAATATAAATAAATTTATTTATATAATAATAAATATACATGTAATCTCCTAGTTCTGTCCACTGAAACAAGTCAACGGCAATGAGCGCAAGTCTTTGGTATCTAAATACCAGTTGCCCACCAAAAGGAACCACAGCTTCTTGCAGAAAGAGCTGATTCCAGATCTGGAGCAGGGAAAATACAAGGTGAGCTTAGACATCTTCTTGTGACATAAAATAAGAAAGAACTTAAAAATCAACAGAGATGTGTCAAAAGGATACAAGAGCCAGACTGAAGGGGTTCCCTTTAACCAAATTTGACGGTAAAGAAATATTATCACACTGAAACTTTTTTAAATTTATGAGTCCACTGTGATTGTCAAATAAAAAGGAGAGGATGGGGGAAAGGCAAGCTCTCCTTTACTCAAGAAGGCCTCTGCCCAATACAGGGGAATGACAATTAGAAAAAGCACAATTTTATAAACACTGGTGTAATATTTGATTTACACAAGGTTTATCAATGCTGCTAAAACCACTAGATGAAGTGTTTGAGAACAGGATCTTCAATCTCAAAATATCCCACAAATCACTTATTAATGACAAAGGGACAGAAGTGGAGAAATCTGTAAATCCACATCAACCGAGTACTAAACATACAGTTAGCAAAGGGATCAAACTTGCCACCGCTAAAATTAGGACAAACTGCTATTATGTTGCCCTTGATGTGATGTTAAAAGGTGGCAACATCAGCTGTGCCATGTTCCTGCCTATGATTACAGTCTGAATCAAACTAGGAGGAAACAAGCAAACAATCTGTAGAACCGTGGGACGTTCCACAAAACTGCAGATCTGGACTCAACAAAATGTCAACACCATGAAAGACATCCCACACACACACTCCTTAAAAGAACCTTAACAAACAAACAAACGAAAATAAAAGTGGAGGGCAAGGGAATGGTTCTAGATTAAAAGAAAAAGAGACATGAAAACCATATCCAATGTGTGATCTCCAATGGAGTCTAGATCAGGGAGGACAAAGAAACACAGATAAAGAATATTACTGGGACAATTGGGGAACTTTGAACATGGACTAGACATTAAATAATATTGGTGAATATTAAATTTCTTGAACGTAATGAGGTTGTGGAAGAAAATGTCCCTATTCTCAGGAGTCTGGTGCTGAAGTATTCAAGGGTGACGTGTCACTATGCCTGCAACTTGCTTTCACATGGATCAGAAAAAAACAAAAAAGACATGTGTGGATACATTATTTAGAGAGCTAGAGATAAAACAAATGGGCAAAATGTTGACAGTTGATGAATCTAAGTAAGGGGTGTACAAGCATTTGTTATACTTTCAACTTTCCTGCGGTTTTGTCAGTTTTCAAAATAAAAGTTGAGAAAACCAACTGTATCCCTCAGGAATCAACGCACCCAACTATAACTGCACCAAACACAATGCCTGGTATAAAAGCAGACACTTGATTTAACAATAATTTTTAAATTCTCATTTTTCTTCCAAGTGCCTTATGGGTTAGCTACAGAAATACAAGTACTTGATTTAAATATAGTATATAAAATACAAGGGGCAAGTAAAATCATAAAGTCCTGCCTGTGTTAAAAGGCCCAGAAACTTGAGATTATAATCACTGTCTATTTCTCCAAGGTGACTGGATAATTCCGTTTACTTCCAAAAAAACATTCAACTCCGGGAGGGGTCTGTAATCTTACTGCCACTTTATTCTTCAGTTTCACCTTAGAGACAGTTGAGTACATCCTGAATTAATCCTTTCAGCACAGAATTTTTCAATATTCTCAAATGTGTGAGGGATTTACAAACGTGATTAGCAGTAGTAGTAGTCAGAAACATAACCCCCATCACTAAACCGTGGCTGTTTTAATGAAAGCCATATATATAAAATACTTCCTTCTCAAGGACATTCATACATATGATCTTCTTTTATTTTTAACACCCTGTAAGGTAGGTTGCTTTTGTTGTTTTTAGCTCTTAAGCAAAGCACTAGGTTTATACTGTTCTGTAATCTAGACCGGGTATTCTGCTTGCCAACCTGGCCCAGAGATGGAGAGATTTGCTTCAGGAAAGGGAAACAAACAGCAACTAACATTCACGTGATTACTAACAAAACTAAAAGAAAGGAGACAGAGGTCTCTTCACAATGATGTGTGCGCACAAGATATGCACAAGGAAAAGTGAAGTTCAGTGTCATTTAAGCTAATCTCTAGTTGAACCTTTTAAGAGATAAAACCATTTGAGCAGTAATTTAGTACTGAATTAACTTTTTTTTTTCTCCCTATCTTTGAAGTTTTCATTGTTTAAGTAAGGGTTTCTGCAAGAGAAATGAAGCAGGGTTCCTCTTCTACTCAGAAGCTGTTGATGTGCAGTAACTTCTGCATGGCTTGGCTTATCCCAGGCTGATAATCAGCAAAGAGCCAAATACATACCACATTTGACATACGACCTTTTCCCCCAAGACCGTCCCCAAATACTCCATGATAATCAAGTGTTCATACCACTGAATTATCATGCTGCATAACCTTCCAGTAGCAAAAACTGAACTCTGCAGGGGAAGGATGCCAGACGAGGAAAAAAATAAGGGAAGAAGCATGGCAGATATTAGTACCAGATAAAGGCTTTGAAAAGATCCTTCAGATAACAGGTTTAGCAGTTAGACTGAGAAACAACGATTTCATTTTTTTTTCTTAAGCCAGTAACAATTCACCCTCTATGTAATCGCCTAAAATGCGATCTGCCACAATGGGAGAGATGCCTGTGTTTAGTGAGATAGCACTGCTCCCAAAGTCAACGCTATTTAAAGTGTTAGCTAATAAAGACCTGGGTTTTTAGCGCACTTCCTTCTGGCTTCCCGGGTAGTACTTCTTAGCAACTGATGCACCGAAAACATGAGCACCAAATGCTCCTCTAAGGTTGCATCTTTTGGAGAATCTTCAGAGGGGCTGATCTCATGTATGCCAAGTCAGCAGCTCCAGACCAGGCTCTCTGACTCTGACCCTTCCAAAGTCTCCAACTCCTCAAGGCTTAACGTTTTGCCCCAAAGTCTTACTTTGCCAGCTTGTAATTTGTGAATTCAGTTACACTATTTTCATGCTATAGTAAATGCCTGTATTCCAACACGTACTACCAAATAGGCACAATACACTTTCAGCATTCTAAGGTTGAAAATTTCATGAAAATAATGGCAATAATATCTACATATTGTGGCTTACTGGAAAGAAAGACTCATGTATACACCTGTAAAGCAGAAAAAGGAAATGTCTGTGTGGGCATATATTTTAGATAAGCACGTGTTAGTTAAACTGAAAGATGCAAAGGAAAGATGTTTGTTCTCAAGGTGGGCAAGGAGATTCAGCCACCCTACAATTATAAACCAAAACAGTTAAGAGGAAAACCGATCAGAGAGCAGTGTTATATGCAAAGGCAACCAGCTGAAGGCTGATCAGGGGAAACCACTTTCTTCCTGGGTTTCACTGGAGAATCATCAGTCTTCCAGTCTCATCGGGATTGGGCTGAAAAGTAATAAGAAATGAGGGCAATTAGAGAAGGAGTGAGAGAGCAATTGAGGAAGGAACAACCTTAATACAAAACAATGTGGATTTCGAATCTGGTGCAAGGAGCAAGAATTTGAGATTAGGTTTTCTGCAAGGGCATGTCCTGATCCTGTCCAGGAAAGAATTACAGCTGTGGTAGGAGGACTTAAATTCTGGCTCAGAGAGCCTAGGATCAGGGGAATTGGCTAGGGAGCTTCTGCTAGTAAAACATGGTTTGGAGAGGACGTTGAGGCTTCCCAGAGAATGTTGTGGAGAAATAATCAGCCCCATTTTATCCCATTTTATTTCAGTCCAAGGGTGAAAGATAAGGAGGGGAAAAAAGACTCCAAATTTCGGGGCCTTAGAGACCAGGATGACAGTGGTGTCACGTGCAATAATGGAGACTTTGTGAAAAGTTGAGATCTAAGATGAAAGGTTCAATTTCTGACATGTTAACTTCTAGATTATTCCTAGCCAAGTGGAGATATGGTACAGACAATGGAAGAGATGGGGCCCGGGAGCCCTCTGTTTTTAGGGAGATTCCTCCCCACCCCCTCCAGGGACCTCGTAACTTAATTCCAACTTGACACTGCCGTCTAGTGCTGGATGGCTCAAGAGGGTTTAGAGTGCCTACCTCACCAAGGAAGACTGCCACGAGCAAGCCACTTACTCTAGGCATTTTTAAAAGTCCATGCCACTAGAATATCAACATCAAACACTGAGTAGCATTTAAATATGAAACAGAGCACTTTCATTTCAAGGCTATTTAACATTTCTGAAATATCAAATGACTATATTCCAGTAAAGCATCTACTAAAAGAAAAACTTTTCCCCACCCCACATCTCTCGTAAGATAATCACCCCATTCAAGACACCTGTCAGTCATAATAGATTTTTTTTTCTTAGCGCTCAGTGTTCTCGAAACCTTACCGCCAAGCTCCTCTTTTGAGTAATAATAAAGGCCACACATCACTTTTGCTGTGCATGTATATAAATACCTCCATCTCCCTTTCTTCTAACCCTAGTTCAAGGCCAACTGCTCCAAAGCTTTTGAGAACCAGCACTGGAAGATCTTCAAAGAGAAAGTGCACATTAACCACAACAGCAGCTGCTGGCTAGAGCCTGCAATTTAAATCTCTGAAAAAGAAACTGTGGCTTCTGAAATTTAAACAAGGAGGTGCCACTTGTAATTACAAACATTCCAGTGGGTTCCTTCCTTCATTGATGGTTTCCAAACAAAGCCTTTTTATTCGATTTTGGTGGCGCTCCCCAAACCCTAAATGGAGACATTCCTTTGTGCTTTTCTGGTGCCGTGGCCAGCTCAGAAGAGGGGCACAGGAGGCGGGTTTTTACCCGGTCAGGGCAGCTTGGACCCCTCAAAACCATCTCATGTGTAATTACTTGTCTGGCTAGAAACCAAAAACCCAAACGCTTCAGATTTATAGTCCACGTTAAATACATTTGAGAAAGAATTTCTTAAAAGATAGACACACACACACACACACACACACAAACAAAACCTCACATTTCACGAACCCCGGAAAATGGAACCAACCTATCTTCCGAGAAAGCAAAGAAGTTCCGAAATTAACACTGAGGCATTCTAACATTTCCAGCTGAAATTAAAAATTCACATTTTAAATTAATGGGGCAAACACTGAAAAGTGAAAAAGAGTTAACATTTTCTCTTCCTACCACCCCACACCCCCATCCTACAAAAATAAGGCCCAAAAACGTACAGCTCCCTAGGGGTTTCCCACACCAAAGGCATTTTCTGATCACTTCAGTTACAGAATACAGGCTGAAATTAACACTTAGCTAATTAGAAATGGGAAAAGACATCTTTTTCTTTGAAGCCATATATTTACAAAACGCAAAGGCACTTATACCACGGAGACATTTAAAGGAAAATATTCCGAATGAGGGTATCTCACAGCCATCAAACTAAACTAGCCTTTCCTACAGAAGTCCTCCTATGGAGAGCATTCATTATGAGAACATCTAGAAATGGCCAATCTCACCAAGGATGTTTTTCCATAGCTCGCCACTGAGGAATTAGCTACAATTACTGCATATTTACACAACCATAGTTACACAATAAAACTCATCTTATCCGATCCAAACAAAACCTTGCTCAGAATAAACCAAACCACACGAAAAGGTCTCCTCAGTGCAGGCAGTAATCATGCTCTGGCTTTTCTAGCTCCCGCCTCAGCTTCTACCCACTGTAACAAGCCTTCACTCTACCTTCCAGGGTGAAGCAAGAGTAGGATGAAAATCTGTATACCAGTGGATAAAATGTACATGCAGCTAATGATACTGTGATTATGGGCGTAGAGGAAGAGCTGTATCTTACAGAAATTCATTCTAAAGTAATTTATGGAAGAAATGATAGGATGTCCAGGATTTGTTTAAGATAATCTGGGAAGGGGAGGAGGTGTACAGAAGGTAAATGAACCATGGGTGGATAATTACCAAACCTGATGATCTGCAAAGAGGGTTAATTATGGCATTCTCTCTACATTTGTGTATAATTGAAATTTTCCATAATAAAGTGAAAAAACAAAGAAAATATGATTGACGTATAAAAAAGGTCATCTTGCAACAATAAAATAATTTTTTCTTTAAGAAAAAAAATTATTCTGAGCTTTTTCCCAGCCTTAACGGAAAGGCACAAGTACCTGGTAAGAAAATCAAGATGTGTTTTTGTTCTTGACTTAAGGACCCTTCCTTTTTTCTTATGTGGAACCAGTTCTCCTGTTAATCTGACTCCTTGAAATGACAAAACAAAAGCTTAAAAGTCTAAAGCTGAGGCTTCTGTGAAGCCTAGTTTTCACGCATCGGACTTAAAGGACCGGGACACAGATCCAGAGCTCTCCTCTACTCAGGTGCTTTGGACAACAACATTCATGTGTGACTGCCAAATGAAGTCCAGAGGTTTCAGAATGATTTGTCAACACTAAAGACAACCTTACCAAAAACTGGTCCTTTCTTCCCCAGAGGTCACACCTCTGATCCATCGGTTTATTATGCAGAACAATAATTACTCTTGCTGCCTTCAGAATACAAACTCTTCCTACCCAAGATACCATCTACCCACGATGCATATCCCTAACTGGGCATCCTTGCTGGGAGGTGGAAGAGAAGGTTCACTGGCTGGCTATCAAGAGACCAGCTCGCCATCCAGGAAGCATAGCTAACTTAGCCTCAGTTCAGCGGTAAGCACGGTCCTTCCCTCTCTGGGCTTCGGCTGCCTCATTGCAAAATAATGAGATTTTGCCAGATGATTTCTAATATCCTTCCCCTTTCAAAAATTCCATGATTATAGGAATGTCTAGTTCCTCAACAGGTGATATTAAGAAAAAGAACTTGGCATTAAAATGTTATATTTTCTATTAAATAATTTTAAATGTGACTATGAACGCTGGCTGAGCTTCTGTATACGTACATATATATACATATATGCATGTGGATACACACATATTTGTGTGAGTACACACACACACACACACACACACACACACACACAGGCTGATACCATTAGGTGCTTATATGGGACTAATTGCTTACAACTAGAAGCAGCAAATTTTCAATTCTGCAACAGATGTCGCTGTGTGATTTCTCCTTTCTGTGCTGGATTTTCAGTTGAAAATGCCCAGCATGATGGTCAGTACTATTCTTCCCAAGAAAGAGGTACAACATTTGAATCCTTCGGATTTATTTCGTAGAAAATTTCTTTATATGCTGGTAAATTTCCATTCACATCATAACATTGATTAGTTTGGTGCAATTTAAGAGATTCCCCTGCATAAAAACGGGCCTTCTGTTAAACGCACAGGCACACACAAAACCATTTTTAAAATGTAAATTCTAAGTGGCCAATTAAGCATTAATATGTCACATACAGAAACTGAGAGATTGAGTTTATATTCACAGCAATATTATCAAGTTTTTAAAGCCTGAAAACCACTTAGCAATATAGGCCAAGGAATAATAAAAATTCACTTATGTATAATAAGGCCAAAATGTACCAGGTGTGGGCAAAAGTCACTGAAAACTCCAAGAGCACCACTCATGACAATGACAATTTTGGATTTTAGTTTTCACAGCATTTCTTTAAAAATAAATAGTAAGGCTAATATTATAATTGCAAGACCTCTTACCCATCTGACATTCACTATCAACCACTTCCTGACACACGTCACAGAAAAGTGACATCTCTTTCCATTCAACCGATATATCCGCCAAAGACCATCCATCTCAACAGGTAGCTACTAGCACTTTCTTCCGCTGTAATTCAGAGCTGGGAGAAAGGATTTGAAAATCTCCTTTTTAGCCCCAGGAACCCATTACCTTCTGGGGTTTTAGAGGGAGCCGAGCAAGCTGAGCAGAGCAGGCAAGGAGTCCAGGGAGTCGAGGGCAAAGTCAGATAAGAATATGAAGCCAGGAAACGAGAGAGGAAGCGCCAGTGTCCTGCCTTGGCTTCTTCCCTGTCCCACTCCCCTTTACCAGGAGGGCCATTGGGAAAACTGGATAAAGCATGTACGACATCCATATGAATAAAGCTCTTTGTTCCGGAGAACTGCCTGCTCTTTTACTCCCCCCTTTTTCTGTATTTGTTCATTTCAAAAGATTGCTCAATGGCTCTCTTGTTCCTCCAAAATGTCCCAGGCAAATAATGCAAGCTTGTCTCGTCACACAAGTCACTAAATGAAGCCTTGTGCGTCTCCAGTGACACACCGTAAATATAAAGTGGCATTAATGAGGGATATTTTATCAAAGCTATCACAGACAAGTGCAAGTCCCTCCCGCAGCTATTGGATTTGAGGCAGGGAAAGGCGACAATAGCAGGGCGGCACTTTTGTAAAGTCCCTATCCCCAGTACACAAGCCCCAACAGGCCACGACAAGCAAAAACTCAGTTCCTGGGCTTCCCAGCACCACCACACTTCCCCACCCATCAGCCATCCTCTCTACTGCTGAAAATGTAAGAGGAGGGTGATCAACCACGGGTTCACTGTGGGTCAGAAACAACATCATGCAAGCACCCCAAACTAAACGGGCGTGATTTACACTGAGGAGTGAGCTTTGACAAGCCCATTTTAGCTGCATTTCATTAACATCCATTTCATCCAAACACCACAGGAGGGATGGGAGATTTTCTCCAGGGGATAGATGGATTCAGTTACAGGGGAAGACAGAACCTGGACCCACTGCACAATGGCCCTTGATGGCTCTCCCAGCAAGGCTGTAAATGAAACAAGCCTTATGAAGTTAAAAGGCAACGCCAACAGGTTTCTCTAATCCTGGGAGTAGGAACTGGAGGTCTCTGACAAAGCTTAAACTAAGAGGAGTAAGGAAGAGAAGTCCCCTGGTCCCCACCTGAAATCTACTCTCCGGGTCTAGGACCTGGGGCTAGGCCAAGACCCCTTCTCAAACTCAGCACCAAAAAAACGCATTAAAGGAAAAAAAAAAAAAAACGATTTAAAGAAAGGCGCCTCACCCCCTCACTACAAATCAAACCTAATTACTTTCTAATTTGAACACAATCTGATAACAGCGTACAAACAGGGATGTACACAGGAGCAAGAAGCTGCTTCCATGGTAACTGGCAACAGAATTTTCTTGTAGCTTTGACATGCACGGTTGAGTTCCAGACCGCTCCTTTCTAAGTCAGCATATAGCCCTCGCTGGGAAGGCAACTTCTTACCGCGAGATAGTTACAAATACAGTACTGTTGCTACTACCAGGAGCCTTCAATGAGCAGGCTGGACAGAGGAGGTATATAACCTGATGCTGCTCTGCTGGCAAGCGGCATTGCACGGTTCCCATTTTTAGTCCAAAGACAATATCCCGACCAGCGCTTCCCCCACCCCCCCGCCCTTTTTTTTTTTTTTTTTGCAGCCAATACAAGTCTATTGTTGCCTCTATTATGCGCCAGTTACCGAGCCTGTAACGCTCACGTTTAACCGACACTGGCGCTTTTTACAATGCAGCAGAACGAGGGATCTCTTTCAGGAACATTTCATGGAACCCATCGAGTCAGAGACATCACCCGAAATGAAGTTGTAACCACACCGGCATCGGCTGAACCCAATTATCCCGTAACTCATAAATTAGGAATTCACAGTGCAAAAACACATAAACAACATCCGGAGACAGTGGCATGGAAGAAAAAATCCTCAGCTCTGGAACTGAAGCTGCCGCCAGATTCCCACACCTATGGATCCCCGATAGGTTCCCCAAGTCGAGCTCCCTTGCAAGCCTGTCTTGGGGAGTGGGGGGAAACAACCACCCCGGTATCCCCCCAAATCCAAAGCTAGCACCCCCAGATCTCCCCATTTCCTACAGCGTGTCTCCTGCGGTGTTTACGTAACTGTGTGTCCTCTAGCGTGTAAACAAAAGGCACAGCCCAAGCGGAGAGGCACCCCGGGAGCGGCACGGTGGCCCCGGCGCTGCACCCGCCCGGGTCGGGGGCTCCGCAGGTGGGGGCTGAGCTCTCGGTGTCCTCCGCCACTTGTTGCTCGCGGGTCCTGCGGCTTCCGAGCTGCGAGGAGGGGCTTTGCAGGCGCCGAGCCCTGCTGCATCCCCTCCTGCACCTCCCCGCCCCCCGCGGCCCTGCGCCTTGGAGTCCCGGCTCCCTGCTCCCAGCCCGCAGCAGGCGGCCAGGGGCGCTGGGACGCCGTGCGGCCGCCAAGCGCGGCGGTGGTGGGAAGGGGAGGCAGGGTGCAGCACGGCCGGGCTCTCCGCTAGGGAAGAGCTCCAGCTCCCTTTTGTTAGCAAAAGCAAACACTGCCCTCTTCTTTCCCGACCGCGCCAACGCGCCCGGCACACGGTCAGCCAAACAGCGTGCTCCAGCCGAGTGCTCCGCATCTTCAGGGAAGGAGCGGGGCGCGCAGAGCCGCCCCTGGGCAAATTCCCAAGACAGCTCTGCACGCAGGGGACGCTCGGAGGCCCGGAGGGTGACCGCCTGGCCGCAGAGGCCGCGAACGCTCCCTCCACCACCCCCAAGCTGCCGAAAATGACAGGCAGCCTGGAAATCCGGGGTCCCCACTCGCGGCGGAGGACGCTGTGGGGTAGGCGGGCTGCGGGTTCCCGGCTTCTTCCCGCAGAGGCGGCGACAGCAACCGCCCCCCCGCGGGGCCGGGCCCGGGGAACTTTCGCTGCCTGGAGCCCGGCCAAGGAGACCCGCAGCCGGGCGGAGGGGGCGGAGGGGGCGGAGGGGCCGCGATCCGGCTGGAAGGAGACACGAGGGGCGAGCTGTTCGTGGACAGGGGAGAAAGGCAGAGCGCGGGGAAAGCAGGAGCGATCAGACAAATCTGGAGATGTCCTGTGGACCAGTGAGGAATCGCGCTGGAGGGGGCCGCTAGTCGGCCATGGGGAGGTTTCGGGGATGGGGAACGGGGCGCCCGCTGGAGAGGTGGGGGCGAATGGGCAGCCCGGGGAGGCGGGAGGACCTGCAAGTTACGGGGACAACAGCGAGTTAGGGAGGGTCCGGAAGGTTTGGGGGGGTGCTTTTGATCCACCCCCTTCCCCTATATTCTCTAGCCCCCGAGCCCCACATTCTCACTCCACTCCGCGCCCCGCGCCAAGCCGGGGAGAAAAGGTGTGGGTGCAGCCATCCCTACGAGCTCTAATTCACACCGAGCTGGGCAAGGGAGAGGAGATTCACCGATCCCCTCAACCCCTTCCATTCTCAGCCCTGAGTTTCCTCTCCACTCTCCCTCCGATTTGGATTTAGGAAGTGGGGGAAGGTTGTCATGGAAACGTTTCCCCCCTCCATGGCTACGGCCACCGGGGTGCCTTAGGAGATTTCGGGGGCCAACCGGCCGGTGCCCACACCTACCTGTGGGGATCAGTGCCGCGGCAGAGAGGAGCAACAGCAGAAGCCGGAGTCGGAGACCGGGAGGCGCCGCCGCCGCCGCCGCCACCGCCGCCGCCGCACACTGGGGTCCGCTCGGCAGCACAGCACTCGCCATGTCGGGCACCTGCCTCAGACTGGCGGCTGTGGCTTCCTCCCGAGCCCGAGCGGACAACTAATGAGATGCTAATGACATGCGCTGGAGGCGGAGTCCGGACCGACCAATCACATCGCCGCGAGCCGTACCCGGCTCTCGGAGGACTCACCCCCTCCCCCACCCCGCCCCCTGGCGCTGGCTTCGGCGGCGCGCCCGCGCCACCTAGGGGCGGGGCCAGGGGGAGGGGCGTATGCAAATATGTTTATGTTAAAATTTGTTTTCGGTTCCCCGGGATCAAGGAAAAAGTGTTCTCCTGGGCCCGTGGCGCACAGGGGCTCCGGCGCCGGGGGCGGGTCTAGCTTCCCGTACACCTTTATTAGGAATGTTTATAGGAATCGCTACATCAACCAGACGACGAGAATCTCCCTAGGAGGCTCCCCTGCCCGGTACGCAGAGTGCAACTGGCCTGGAAACAAAACGTTGCAAATTTCCGTCACTCACCTTGCACCGAAGGAATAGATCTTTGGGAAAAGGGGGCTGTTCGGGAGTAGAGAGTGAGAAGGCAGGTCCCCGGATTGACAAAACAATCTGGGAGAAGTGCATGCGTGCTTTGCACGTCCGGCGGAGCGGGAGAGCCCGCTCAACAGCCTAGCGGTAGACTTGGGCATAGTTGGGAGAAAGGAGCCGGAATCGGGATCTGGGATTTTCGAGTCTCTGTGTTTGCGGTAGATTCTCGGGAAAGGTAGATCGAGGAGGGTTGGCTCCGGCTCCCCAGCTTGCTGAAGGTCTCCTTCCTGGCTTTAATGTATATGTGATATATGTGTATTTAATATACATGATGCACATGTATTATTAGATAATTACGATTACACACACTCAACAAAAAACCTTTTCCGTGAGGGCTTCGGGGTGGAGGGCGGAGACGGGGTGTGGAGAGAAGGTCTGCCATCTTCCTCCTTCAGGGCTCAAACCCACTCCTCCCGCCGCCCCTTTGCCCCTTGTCCCGCCTAAGGCGGCTGGGGACCAACAGGTGCTCTGAGCTTCCCGCGTCTCTGGGAGAGGCTTTCCAGGCTGAAGCGACTCGCTTCTCGGACTCGCTCTCCCTCCCCGAAATTGCCTTTGCTTTCTTCTGAGCCAGGCAGCCGGCTCTCTTGTTTGTCTGCTTTTTAATTACTTATTTTCTTCCCCTCTAGAAGATCGTGTGCTCTCTGACCCTCTGTTGCTCAAGCATCAAATTGAAGGACGAGCCATATTAAGTGTAAAGGTTTATAATAATTTAAGTATTCATAGAATGCAGAACAATAAGATGTAGGAAATACAATTTGCATAATAAATATCAATATCACAGCAGCTAAAACAAACCATGACAAATTATCTGTGGCTAAATGACCAAGAGATTACTGAATGTAAATTGCTAAGTCTGAGCTCTAGTCTAGAGGAGCCCTCTGTCCTCATCTTGCTAAAAAATAAATAAATAAATGTTACATATCAAAAAGGAAGTCAAGATCTGCCAACCCACCAAATGAGTTACACTTAAAAACAGCCTCCTATTATCCATTATGCATAAACTAATTTCAAGACTGCCCTGTCTTCACAGGCCTGGATATTCTGCACTGTAATTACAGTCCCTAATACATGAACTGCAGGCAGCCCTCTAGAAGTCTGGAAAGCTCCAGCAGGCAAACAGCACAACATGAGGCGGAAAACCATCACCACATGGTCACCGGGATAATGTCCAGTCCGCAAAGTCCTACCTATTCTTATCACCTCCAGAAGTAAAGCTACCTCGATCAGACCAAATGCAAAGCAGAGTCCCACCACAATCAGGATAAAAAAAATTGAGGCCATAAGTATGCTGAAAGATGTATAAACTATAAAGTAAGGTCCTATATCCCAGTCAATCTAGCACCCTAGTGTAAATTTATACTTGCCATTATTATTATTATTACTACTTTTGCATTTATTGAGGTCTTATTAAGTATGTTACATGTGTAATCTCATTTAATCCTTGGAACAGTCCTCAGGGCACACAGTATTCTTTCCCATCTTGTATTTTTTAAACACAGAAAGATTAAGCAATTGCCCTAAGGTCAAAGTTTGTAAGGTGCAAAGCTTATGCAATTAACCACTATGCTATACTGGGCCTCAATAAATATTTGTTAAGTGAATGAATAAATTTCACATTACAATGCATGAATAATAAGCATAAGCTACATTTTAACATAAGGTGAAAATATGCCAGCAACTCAGAAACATTTTTTTAAATAACAGGATCGCATTATACTCCTAAGGAAAAGCATTCCTCATGAGGCTGTAGCTCCAAGAGAATCTAGTCAGGCCCCAGTCCTCCCACACTAGGAACACAGTATGGGGACATTGGAAGATGTGGAGTGTTTTCATCTCCCTTCATTCTCTTGGCACATCAAATGAAGACCTACGCAGATTTCCAGTTGGCAAAGAACAACATGGGACGTTTCTGTAGGAAATGCTAATGCTGTATGACTTACCTCCCCAGAAGAATGCAGATAGCTTTAGAAATTTCCACCAGAAAATGCCACCCCTGCCAGACATTTAAGGAACTTGCACATCCAATTTCCCAGGTCATGGGACATCTTTAGCACTAAGTCTTCATGGAAACAACCAGAGCTGAAAATTTAGGATAAAGCTGTTGCTACCCTATCCACTAGCCACACTCCTCTGCCACCCTCAGCTCTTTCACACTGAAGATCTTGCCAAATGATTTAACATATGGAACATGTGAAGAACGTATCAAATTCCTGCATCTGCTAAATACAAGTTATGACTACTCTGGCTTTCGCATAGTAAAGCTCGTCATTTTCTGCTTCGTGCACTAGAACTCCTCCCCAAATATGAGTTCCAACATTTCTTCCCCTTGCTGCATGAATTGAACCACTTTTGAAAACCAGATGGTGTTTTTGCCATTTATAACTGATAATCAATTGTTTTGTGAATTTAATTTTTCAAGAAAGAGCTGAATAGTCATCAGAATTACAATCTGGGTGCTACTTGTGTCAGAATAAAATTGCCAGAAGCACCAAGAGCCCGGTTCTTTTCTTTTCCCTAAGAAAACTTGAAAGAGCAAAAGAGAAAGAGACCTTAGATTGTTTGCCTTCCCTAAAACAGTTGAGAAATATGGATAAACATATATGAAAAATAAGCATTAAAGGAAGATTCATGTTTTGGGAAATACATCAGAGGCAATCAATGAGAACTAGTGACGTCCTCCTTTTCAAAAATGCTAATTACTTGAGTACCCAGGTATAAAAAGGCCCATTATTAGGGACAAGAAAACAATATTTTGGAGTCAGCATTTTCCTTGCTACTGGATTATTTGAGTACCCATAGGAAAGTGGTTTAAACAGTTTACAAACTGAATGTTTTTGTCCCCCCACCCCCAATTCATATGTTGAAGCTCTAACCCCACCCCCTAATGTGATGATATTTGGAGGTGGGGCCTTTGGAAGGTAATTATGTTTAGATGAGGTCATGATGGTGGGCCCCCTGTGATGGAATTAATGCCCTAGGAAGAGACAACAGAGTTTTCTCTCTCCAACATGCAGGCACGGAGGAAAGGCCATGTGGGCACAACTGGACGGCAGCCATCCCAAGCCAGGAAGAGGGCTCTCACCAGAGCCCAACCATACTGGCACCCTGATCTCAGACTTCCAACCTCCAGAACTGTGAAAAAATAAATGTCTGTTATTTAAGCCTCCCAGCCTACGGCATTTTGTTATAGCCGCCCGAGCAGACTAAAATAATCCCTAGACCTCAACTTCCATTGTCAAAAAAGTTACTAAAATTATAATAAATGTCGGCTTTTAATGGAAAGTCTTCCATAAATTAAAGTGAGTTAGCAGTATGTTAGATATTGGACTGGAGAGACTCTTGGTCTACCTAGTAGACATCTCACCTATTCTTAGATTATTAAGACCAAGCAACTATCAGTTTATGAATCTTTGTGAAATATAAAGCCAGCTAGATCTATATTTTTAAATGAGTAGTTAAACACTTTACCCACAGGTTTATTCTTCTAGAATCATAGAGTTGACAGCAAACCCTTGAATATCAAGAGGTGAATATCAGTGTGAAGGAAAGGGAAGTACCGAAGCAGGTTGCAGAAAACTACTACACATACACTAGGTCAAGAAGCAGCCCCAATGGCCACGAAGGGAAATTTGTCATAGGGACCCAAGTCATAGTTTTTTCCATCATATCTAGGAATATATCCAGGTATACATGGCTGATCCAAATATATATTCATTAAAAGGAAAGAGATGTATAGCACACCCCAATGGAACAATCACTGTTAAGTTGTGGGAATACAAAGATGAATGACAAACTGTCTACTGTCAAGGAACTCAGAGTATAGCATGAACAGTGCAATTATTATATAGGGTAAGTGTTTTTATAGTATGTGCACACAGCTCTATATGAACAGAGAAGGGGGGCACCTATTATACCCAAGAGGCAAGTCTATATATCAAGGGAAAATTCCCACAGGAGAATGTTCATGAGCTGAGTGCTGGAAGTTGAAAAAGACTCCACGGGGTGGACAAGGGCAGAGGGGGAAGATGTGACGAGGGAGGTCATTTACAAGGCCCCAAAGCTTAGGAAAGCATGGATCTCTTAGGAAAGTTTAGGATCACAGGTCGCCAGAGGACAGGTGGCAAGAGAAGAAGCTGGGAAAAATATACAGGGATCGGGGAAATGTCTTGACTGACATGCTAAGAAGTTTTCATTGTTGATGATAGGTAATGGGGACCCATTGAATTAGGAGAATTTCATGGTCAGATTTACATTCTGGAAAGATTATCTTAGTGGTATCATGGTTTTTAAAAAAGGCCTTAAAATGAACCTTAGATTTGTATTTTCAGCCTCTGAGTAAATGTTGGTACAATTCACCCAAGACAAGTACAAGAATATGGAATAGGTCCATCTGATTGCTTACTGTTTGTTTGGGGGATGGGCAGTGGAAGAAGATGATTTCACTTCGGGACAGCTTGGCTTTGAGGTGTCTTTGAAATACTTAGCCAGGCTATAAGTCTGAAATGCTGGTCTAGAACTCAGAAACTGGGCTGGGAGTCAAGAGCATGCAGGTAGAAGCTGAAGCCAGGGACTTGAGCAGGGGTGGGGCAAGGGGGAAGCAGTGGTTACCTAGCGACAATATATTGAAGGACTTTTGAAAAATAAGCCAGGTGTACCACTCTGATGAACATCAATTATTTAAGGAGTGGATGGAGCTTAGGAAGGAGAGACGTGGGAATGGGGAAAGAATAAAAAGAGAGCTAAATAAGGAAGAGGCAGTGATTAACCGTGTCAATTTCTTGCTACAAAGAAGTAAAAAAGTACATTTCACAAGAATTATCAAGAGTTGATAACAGAAATGAAATGCTGAGGTCCAGTATGTGACCAGTCTGATATCCCATGTAAACAGCTTGATTCAAGTTTGACAATACAAGGAGACAGATATGTGCTCACTTTACTTATCTTGCCAGTAGGGCAGGAAGATGTGATTTGCTAGTGATTTTCTGATATGGAAGAAATAGCTTTAGAGTTTTTCAATTTGACGTTCAATTTCATTGACACTGACAGACAGCCTTGGGTAGGATAGAGGGATCCTTGCAACTGAGGTAACTCAACTAATTATCACATGTAGACCTTAGTTTTTATTTCCAAACTAAAATATGATT
This sequence comes from Eschrichtius robustus, assembly GCF_028021215.1. Classification (NCBI taxonomy): domain Eukaryota; kingdom Metazoa; phylum Chordata; class Mammalia; order Artiodactyla; family Eschrichtiidae; genus Eschrichtius; species Eschrichtius robustus. The sequence goes on along the minus strand of NC_090834.1, from coordinate 17,074,019 downwards.
GGTGATGATGCTGTAAAAGTTCTTCCCAACAATTTTAAAAGTCACATTATCCTGGTATGATATCATAATTGTCAGATCTAGCTTTGTGATAATTCCATAGCAGTGCAGCGTAACTTCCCTGGCAGCAGGATTTCAGCAAGATCCATTAAAGACAGATATTGATATCTATAGATTTTCATAAAGCTGCAAATATAAAATAGACATATTATGAATATGAGATTGTATCACTCATGCTGCTAAAAGATGACAATGGCAATATAACTTTAGTAATATGAGTTGTAAACAGGACAAGTTCTGAATAGAAATTGTCTTGATCATCTATCTTGCAGTCCCAAACAGGAAAAGTTTTTAGGAGAATGGTCTCACAAGCCCATCCTTGGAGTCTTTTGATGGCCCTGTCCAAGTTTTCATGTTTGACCTTCTGATCTCAAATGACACGCAAATCCTTCAGCTGCATTTTGAATTGATATTATACTTTTGTTTCTTCTTCTCCCTGGTTATCCCTGCCTGATTAATGGGCTACTTCGAGATTTTGTATTTTTGCACCGAAGTGCCCATGTTTATTCATTCTTCAAACTCTGTCAACTTAAATCAAATCATCGTCTGACTTATAGCAAACAACCAAATCCTAAATTTTCAAAGGGCTACATGTAGTGTAGCCACACAGGTCAACATTAAAGCCAGCGCCTCCCTAAATCCCATGTAACTCTTTGAAAATGTAGGGGTTTGTCAAAAGGGTTCCAGAAGAAGAACAATCATCTTACTCTTTTGCAGATTTAGGTAGAGCTTTTTTTTTTCCTTTTTTAAAAGTTATTTCAGCTCTCCAAGGATACGCTTCTATCAGCTAGCAGGAACCCTACGTGGCGCTTTGAATGTCTTCTTTTACCTGTCCACAGAGTGAAGAACTGAAGTTCAGTTTGTTTAAAGATCATGTTTTGAAGAAAAGCAAGGCTTAATTTCAATCTTTCATGTTTGTTGACAGCTTTGTCACTTCCTAAGCTATTTCTCTAAGACCTTCGTTACAGTACTAATATCTCTCTCTATATTTTATTTATATGGCTCAGTCTGTGATGAATAACACATTTATGCAAAAATCTCAATATATCTACAAGGTACCAATACATAGAACAGGCATACTCTATACACTGCAGTTAATAAAATGCAGTAAAAAGCATATAGTTTCAGAGGCAATTAGTATAGTTCATGACTTCACTTATTAAAAAAAAAGTCCTGATGATTTCTAATAATTGTTTTTTATCTTTCATCTAAATTGTTCCTCTTGTCTGTGTCAGCTTTGGCCCAGAAATAGGATTGCCACTGGGGAAAGTGTACAGCTGCTGCTTACCACGCTAGGATGAGGAAGAGAAATGAAGGATCAGGACCCTAGAACCTCCTACAGTCTGCCTTCAGTATCTGCAGATTCTGAATCTGCGGATTCAACCAATCACTGATCAAAAATATTCAGGAAAAAATATTCCAGAGAGTTCCAAAAAGCAAAGCTTGAATTTGCCATGTGCCAGCAAAAATTTACATAACATTCACATTGTATTAGGTATTATAAGTAATCTAGAGATGATGTAAAGTATACAGGAAGTTATACACAAATACTACACCATTTCATATAAGGGATCTTTGTACCTAAGTGGGTCCTGGAACCAGTCCCCCATGGATATCGAGGGATGACTGTACTTTTCTTGGAGAGATACTCCACGGGAAAGTCAATTACCAGGCTTCTCAGTTTGTACCACCAACATGAAGGTTATGTTTTGCTTGCTAATGCAAAGGAAGGGAAAATCCTATGAAGTCAATTCAAACTTGGAAAGGTTAGCAATTCCAAGTTGGTAAGGTCTCTGGCATATTAGCCTCCTAAAGATGCACTTTGTAAAGCAAGATCATCTTAATATCAGACACCACCAATTCACTTCATCTGACTCCATTCCTGTTTGAGCATGACACCAGCCCAAAGGGGAGGCTCGCAGTCATTTGTCCAGCCCTCTATTTCCAGGCGATGCCAGTGGGTTTATGTTCTTCTCCTAAAGGATCTCCCAAGGAGGCAAAAATTCCAGGGAGGGCTTCCCTGGTGGCGCAGTGGTTGAGAATCTGCCTGCTAATGCGGGGGACATGGGTTCGAGCCCTGGTCTGGGAAGATCCCACATGCCGCGGAGCAACTGGGCCCATGAGCCACAACTACTGAGCCTGCGCGTCTGGAGCCTGTGCCCCGCAACGGGAGGGGCCGCGATAGTGAAAGGCCCGCGCACCGCGATGAAGAGCGGTCCCCGCACCGCGATGAAGAGTGGCCCCCGCTTGCCGCAGCTAGAGAAGGCCCTCGCACGAACCGAAGACCCAACACAGCCAAAAATAAATAAATAAATAAAAAAAGTAGCTATAAAATTTAAAAAAAAAAAAAAAAAAAAAAAAAATTCCAGGGAACCTAGAAACATCATACTCGATATTGAAATTACTCTGTCCTCTCTTCTCAAACTTACAAGGCATCCATCACACTTGTATTCAGCATAACAATGTTACGCTGGTAAATTACATATGTTCAACGTCTACTGCAAATAGAATTTCTGGTTTACAATTTACAAAATTATCTCTTCCACCCTCTGGGTTTGCACTGTGGCTCATCCAGGGGCTTTTACTCAACATGTGTTTTGTTACGAAGATAAAAAAGAAAAAAGAAAAAGCCCTCTCCTTCCTTTTCCCCCTCCACCATTGTAAGTGCTAATAAAACACGTCTTTTGATTTAGAAGAAATCCTGTTGAGGACCTAAAGGCGTGTCATCATGGAAGCATCACTTTTTCATTATCTGCTTCTTTTCCCAATTGGCAGTGCTTTACAGTGAGCCACATCCTTTTGAAACCAATGATAAAGAGGTATTTGGAATAAACAGAAGAGCCCCTGTCAATGAATCCCTCAGATTGCTAGGGATGGTAACTTTTAAAGCCAGTTCCTAGGAACTCAGCCTTTTTATCTTCGAGTATTCAAAATTAATTTGCCAAGCCATACAGGTGGGCTCTCTCCCCTCACTAAAATCGTCTTTAAAATCACTGAAGTTTAGACTGTGCTTTCCGTATGGAAACAGAGGGGATGGTATTTCTAGTGTTTCTTCTCCTTCTCCTTCTTCTCCTTTTTTAAAAAACTGGATCATTGATTTATTTTGAATAATTGAGAAAAGAGATCTGTTTTTGCAGAGGGCAAGAGGGCTGCAGCTAAAGCACAAACATCTAGTACACAACTCTGGCTCAACTCAATTACCTGGGGCCTGGTGAGACTCCAGCCTGCCCATTTCTGTCTATCGGAGGCAGGCTAAAAACCACCTAAATGGAACTGGTTTGCAGAATCAGGTTACAATGGCCAGTTCCATGTTCTCATCGTTTTCAAAAGATTGCTCCTCTACTTTTGAGAGGCATTGCAAATAAACATGATGAAGAAAAGAAAAAACTCATCTTTTCTCTGGAAAGACTCAGCTAAAGAGAACTTAGTATTCTTTTTAATTTTTATTGGAGTATAGTTGCTTTACAATGTTGTGTTAGTTTCTGCTGTACAGCAAAGTGAATCAGCCATATGTGTGCATATATATATATATATATATCTCCTCTTTTTTGGATTTCCTTCCCATTTAGGTCAGCAGGAGCATTGAGGAGAGCTCCCTGTGCTATACAGTAGGTTTCATTCGTTATCTATTTTATACATAGTAGTGTATATATGTCAATCCCAATCTCCCAATTCATCCCACCCCTCCTTCCCCCTCTTGGTATCCATACGTTTGTTCTCTACATCTGTGTCTCTATTTCTGCTTTGCAAATATTCAATAAGTTCATTTGTACCATTTTTCTAGATTCCACATATAAGCGATATTATATGATATTTATTTTTCTTTTTCTCTTTCTGACTTACTTCACTCTGTATGACACTCTCTAGGTCCATCCACGTCTCTGCAAATGGCACAATTCCGTTCTTTTATATGGCTGAGTAATATTCCATTGTATATATGTGCTACATCTTCTTTATCAAAGAGAGCTTAGTACTCTTGGTCCCTACTATTCCCACAAAGCTCCCTAATTCAGAATCGCTGAAAGGACACCAGGAGAACAACCTAGAAGTCACATTAGGAAGATCATTACTATAGCCCCCTACTCGTTACGAAATAGTCTTTTTTAGTATTTATAAGACGTCTTTTTAGGTTTCCAATGCCCCATAAAATGCATCATTTTAGACACTTTGCATTTCGGTTAAACCCTTGACTCTGGAAGGAATTATCATTTCTCTGAAGGTTAGTTGCTCATTCCATTGACTATTAAGTTTATTTATTAGGGTGAAAAAGTGAAATGGACAGCAGGAGGAAATTGATATTTTAGAACACTATATGCCAGGCTGTGTGCTTGTTTGCCTTACATATGTCATGTAGTCTCTTTTGGAGGCTCTCCTTTTTTGTCCTACACTGATAAGTATATCATACAAAAGCCCTTTTTGGCAGAAAAATTTGAAATAGGCTTATTTAGAGTCTAAAAAAAGGCGAAGGAGACTTTATTTGAATGTTTGCTGAGGGGATTCAGATTGTCAAACTACGTCACTGGATATATCACTGGAAATATGGATATAAGAGAAAATCTGTATTCAAATGCTTTATAACTATTTTTCTTTGGTTAGTTTGAAATGCATGTTGACAAAGGTGTACAAATTTTAATCAAAGCTGAGAAACATGGAATAAAAGAGAGAAGCGTAAATATTTCCCTCAAGGGTTAAGATATTTTTTCCTAATACCTCTTTCCATGAAGCTCAAAAGTTAAATGGTCCTGCCTTCATCTTCCTTTACAACTGCTTTCCTGGTATTTTAAAATTAATCAGTCAAGCAAATATTTATTGATGAATATACTACGTTTGGCACTAAGAAAGATACGAAGTGTACAAGACATGATACCCTATCTTGAAGAATTTATAATTGAATTAAAGAGGCAAGATCTGTGGAAAGTTAACTAATAGCTCAAGGCAGTATATGAAAAGCATCTGATATGTAGAGGGGGAAAAGCTAGGCAAATATATTAGAATCCTGTTAAATGATTTCTTATCGTACAGATATAGTTACTTCAAGAACCTGCTTATGTTCCTTATACGAATAAAACGAAGAGACCGTACATAACATAATTGACCATAAATGCAATCAAACTTCAAAAAACATTACTACACTGGTACATTCAAATGATATACCTACTGATAGTGATGCCTTATTATTCTGAATTGCCAACTTGAGAAAAAAAATCAGAACTGGATGCTAAATTTGCATACGATTTCATCTCATAGAAAAAGGTACCCTCTCCCTTCCTACTCTTTTCTCCTTCTTTCCTGCCAATCAAAAACCTGAAGGACATTGTAGTAGGCTGATGAACGGCCCCCCAAAATATCCAGGTCTTAATTCCTGGAACTTCTGAATGTTCCTTCACAAGGAACTTTTACCTTCTATGGAAAAGTGGTCTTTGCAGATGTGATTAAGGTAAGGATCTTGAGATGGGGAGATGATTATCCAGGTGGGTCCTAAATGCAATCGCCGTCATCTTTATAAAAGGGAGGCGGAAAGAGATGTGACATACACACAGAGGAGGTGAGGCAAAGATGGAGCAGAGAGAGATGATTTACAGATGTTGGCCTTGAAGATTGGAGTGGTGCTGCCACAAAGCAAGAAATAACAGCAGTGCCCAGAGGCTGGAAGAGGCAGGGCACAGATTCTCCCCTGGAGCTTCTGGAGGCTGTGCAGCCCTGCCAACACCTTGATTTTGGCGATGTTACTCACTTTGGACTTTTGGCTCCCAGAACGGTGAGAAACTAAATTTCTCTTTTTCTAAGCCTCCAAGTTTGTGCTGATTTGATACAGCAGCCTCAAGAAACGAATACAGACACTAACGTTTATTGAATGTTCTCTATGAGTCAGTTACTCTATATCAAACATCTCATTTAATTCTTGCAACAACTGAGTAGCAGTCTTATTTTGTGGATGAGAAAATGGCAGCTCAGAAAGGTTAAGCAGCTGGCACAGATTTATCTGACTTCAAAAGCCCATGCTCTTTGTACGATACCATATTTTCTCAGCGCCTTTCTTTTCCCTTGATTGGCAGTCATGCTTGTGTCAGGGTAGGATAACCCAGCCTGATGTGAAATGTAACCAGCTTCGACATGTACATGTGTAGATTTCTTTCCTTTTGTCTGCCTCACAGGTTCCATTCTAATCCAACACATACACTCAGATCCTGACAAAACAAAAAACACCATTGCCTTCTTGCTGTGGAAACTGACAATGATTTGGGGCTGAGAGTCCCCCTTTGGAACAGGTGCTTATGGCTTAACCCTCACCTGGCTGGAAGAGTTGTGTCTCTGCCCCAAATTGCAAAGTTCCTCCTGGCTACTGCTGCAAAACTCACCTATCTGATGCTGACGGTGTGCATTGCTAGTTAACATTTTGGCAAAGGAGGTTTTCTAATAGAGGAGAGGGCTGAGGTGGGGTGGGGGGGGCCGGGGGGGGGGTAGTTAATTTCACCTCTGTTTCCTCTTCCTCCCTTTGATGGCTGCCCTGGCCTTTGAAGTTGGGTAAATACACAGCATGGTGGGAGGGGATGCCAGCTGCGCAGACACCACTGGCAGGAGACTGAAGGGCTGTTGCCTTCCCTCCCCAGCCTGGGAGGTGTGCCCTGTGGCAACACTTCTTCCCTGGGGTAATTCACATGGGGAGCTGTCAAATGACAAGTCCCAACTGGTACGCTGCTCATGAGGCCTTAAATAGGATCAGCTTTGGACAAGGGTTTTCTGACTCCGGAATTGTCTTCTCAGATGATATTCCCCTCTTGAAGTCATCATCTGTGATGTCAGGAAAAAGAGGAAACCCTCCCCGCCCCGACCCCCGTCTCTTTCCTTTTGCTTCTTTACCCTCACTTCTCCCCACCACCCTCTTTCCCAATCCTTTTGAAGTTTCTGGGGCTGAGCTCTCTATGTCTTCTTCTTTCTTTTCTAATAAACTGTAAACTGCTGCATGGCCTATTCACGCCGCAAGCACCCATCAAGCACCTACAGTATATAATGCCATGTGTTAGGGTTTGTACTGTCCTAAGGCTTAGCTTGGTGCCAAAGGAGTGAGCCACAGCGGCTTCATGGAAGGGGCAATGAGGAGGAGCAAAGGGCTGTGAATAGAATCCAACCTAGCTTTTCTTGCAGGAAAAAGAAAAAACCTTTCAGAGGGCTGCTTCCTATTAAAGCAGACACACCTAGATCCCAAAGATTGCAATGAAAAAAACCCGCACAAGAGACAGTTGGACTGTGCTGACAAGATGATTGGAAACAACCAAAGCTGGAGATCAAAGAGTGGAAGGAAAGCAAAATCAAATGCAAGAGGGGAAACTTTTGAAAGGAAGAAAGCGATGGAGCCTGGCGTGAGTCAAGTAAAGACTCTGTGAAAGGCTGAGGAGAACAGCCCATGCTTAGCAATCCACAGCTTAAGAGAAAAAGATGATTGAAAACCATGTTTTCTCACAAAGGAGACAGACATCCGCCATGAACAGGCTCAGGTAGAAACTTCTGGGGCCCTGTCACTGGATTCTATTCGATGCCATCTTTCTTGCCTTGGGGACTCAACTAAAACCGCATCTTTTTCCAAGAATCCTTTCTAACTTAAGGAAACAATATTACTGTTGCTACTATGTCTATTAAGAATAATGATAATAATGAAAATGTACTGAACACTTACTATATACACACCAGGGTTTATGCTGAGAGCTCTATCATGTCGAATATTACGTGTAATAGTGAAATACTATTCTTATCCACATGTCCTTAACCGCAGATAAAGAAAGTGTGGCTTGAAAATACTAAGTAGTTTACCCAAGATAACCATTAGTAAGTGGTGGAACCAGTTAGGAACTTGTATGTCTAATTCTGAAGTTCATGTTATATTGCCAAATATATGGTAAACAGTATGGATGTACGACACACACACCCACACACACACACGTGCACACGCATACACATTGTACTCTCTTTAACATCACCCTTATGGAGACGGTTCTCGACAATAGTTCTTTGCTTCTCTTCAGATCCTCTGATGTCATGACCTGCCTTCAACCAATTTCTTTCTGTTACTCTTTCTAGAAATGTTGGTCAATTGTCCCAGGATACAGTGATACTTATCATGGCCTCCATAACATAAAAAATATCTACCCATCTGTAATTCTCTGTTTTCTGGACCATTTGTTTTAATGCAACTTGATCCTCCATGAAGCCTTTAACACTCAGCACAATAGTCATCTTCTCTTTTCCCAAGGTAAATTCAGTACTATTACATGCACAATTTTTTCTTGGTCATTAAGGTTCAAAACCAGAATACAAAATAAATGGCAAGGAGACAAGCCAGGGTTTCCCTGGTGGCGCAGTCGTTGAGAATCTGCTTGCCAAAGCAGGGGACACGGGTTCGAGCCCTGGCCCCGGAAGATCCCACATGCTGCGGAGCAACTAAGCCCGTGTGCCACAACTACTGAGCCTGCGCTCTAGACCCCGAGAGCCACAACTACTGAAGCCCGTGTGCCACAACTACTGAAGCCCGCGCGCCTAGAGCCCGTGCTCTGCAACAAGAGAAGCCACCGCAATGAGAAGCCCGCACACCACAATGAAGAGTAGCCCCTGCTCGCCGCAACTAGAGAAAGCCCGAGCGCAGCAACAAAGACCCAACACAGCCAAAAATAAATAAATAAAATATATAAATTTATTAAAAAAAAAAAAAGACAAGCCATAAGTTTATCCATAGGGCAATGGAGAGCTCAGTGGATGAGTATATTGCAGTCTGGTGCCTTCACAGTTGTTGGCTGAGAACAGACCCTCTGCCATGTTAGCTCAATAGTACTCAGTTTCTCTCGGTCTGAAACAGGCATCAGAATCACCTGGACAGCTTGTTAAAACACGGATTGCTGGACCCCATCTCCAGAGTTTCTGATTGAGTAGCCTGGAGTGGGGCTCTAGGATTTACATTTCTAACAAGTTCCCAGATGCTGCTGACCTGGGTGCCACATTTTGAAAAGCACTGGTGTCAGGAAATGGACTTATATACCTATTTTAGAACTAGTAACATAACCAACCTGGGCTGCATGGGACAGTGTTAAATGGATATATATATACACACATATACATATGTATATATGTATATCACAATATGTGAACATGTATGTATAACTGTCTAAAGGATGTTTGCTCAGATCACTTCTTTTTATCCTCATAGCTTCCCCATGAAGTAGCATTGTAACATCATGTATCTAAGGTCAGACAGGCTTTAGTTTCCATACCCAATTTTCCCATTTCTAGCTCCTTTGCACAACCCAGTTTAAGCTCTCTAAGACTCATTTTCTCACTCTAAAATTGAAAAATATGAGTGTGTACTTTGTGGTGTTGTGAGGATTAACTGAGATAAAGCAGGAAAAGTGCTTCCCACACTGTCTGACATTTGATAAATATTCCACGAACATAGGTACCATTGTTCTGGTCCTAAAAGAATAAGGAACTTGCTCAAGGACCCCAACTTGCTGGGGGCAGAGCTGAGCTTCTTGAATTCCAGGCCCTGATTCCCATTTGGGTGATTTCAGCACGTGGCAGATTCTATAGGCAGCTTTGGGGATGATGGTACCTCGGTTAATGAAGCCTCAGGGAATGGAGCTCTTTTATTTCACATTTTAAAAACAAACAAAAAACCCTTCATATGTCATTTGAAGAAAAGCTGCATGTATTCACAGCTGCCCATGACAAAAATACCTCTGAGCACAGCTTCTATTTGTCCCTTGCCAGTGGAATGTAAATAAGGCTCATCCTAGGCAAATCTGTTGAAGACGAGGAGGATTCCTTTATTCCACCTCGGTAGCAAATGTCAGGCGTGCTCTTTCCTCCCTTTGCCTTTCAAAATAAGAAAGTGTCTGCTATCAGTCATTTATCGGTAGATTGACTTTAGTGTGAATGAGCCGCAATATATAATCACATTTGTATTTTAAGGCTTTCATATTTAATTACGAGAACCAAAACTTTTTATTCATTAACATAAATTTCAGGCATTAGCTGGCAGACAGAGAGAAATGAGGGAGGTTAAGAGAACCCTGGGCTATCTTCTCTGTCTCCCTGAGATATTGGAAGGATGAACTGGGAACTGTCAAACTCTTTCCTCCAGACCAGTGACTTGCTGGGGAGTGGGATAAGACGGGGTAGGAGGAGGGGACTCCCAGAATCTCCATAACCCATCCCCCTGTCAAGTTCCCCAAGTAAACAGAGATGTAAAAATCAATGTGCTGCAAGGTCAACAGAATTTCAGGACAAGTCTGCAGACCCCCACTCAACAAGATTGCCATCCGTACACCCCTTCTTTACAGAAATTCTGAAATGGTCACCGTTCCAGACCATTACTCTGTCCTCTCCCCTCCCTTGCATCAGACTCCTTTCTCCAGTTTAGTATGTGAACTTGGACAAATTACTTGGCCTTCCTCTTAGGTGCCTCAATTTTGAAATACAAATAACATCTCCTTCACTGGGAACAGCAGAACAATAGGAGATACCATAGATAAGGCAGAACAGAGCCTGCATGTGGTGGGCACTCAATAAGTGCTTATTCATTCATTCCGTTTGTCAGTCTGCCATTTGTTCAGCCATTGAAATAAATACTGTGTGCATCTGCTATGAGCCAGGTGTTAAGCTGGCCACTGGAAAGACAACGATGAGCAGGGCATTGGTCTTGTCCCCATGACACGCATAGTCTACTGCAGTGGTTTCAAGCCTGGATACATGTGCATCACAGCCTCTGGTGGAGGGAGCTCTTCCTGGACCGCACCCCAAACCTCCTGACTTGGAGTCTCTGGGAAGGAAACTGTTTTTATTAAAAGCTCCTCTGATCTTTCTGGTGTGTAGCCAACATTGAGAACCACCCTGGGGGTTCACTCTCTCTCCTCCCTTCCCCTGCTTCTCCCACAACATTAGATCTGGTTCTTCCCCCATCCTTCCTTCTGCCCCAGGGAGATGGCATAGTTTAGGTATCCTGATCCATTCTTTGTTATTTTAGTTACTATTTTATATTTTAGTTAGTGTTTAATATTGTTTTGCCCATAATCTTTGTTGTCTAGTATCTTGGCATACGTCCCTCCACTGCCTGTATACTTCTGTATCTGGTAATAACGTTTACGACAGAGAGGTTTGTCATTGTGACGCGTCTTCGCTGTTAATAATGGTTGAGCCTGTAGATTTAACTGCGTTGTCTGAGAGCTACTGTTTTTCTAGAGCACCAGTATTCCTTCCTGACCCTTTGCTCCCCAGCTTCAGGTCTGACCACAGTGGCTGGCTTCCTTCAGCTCATATTAATTAATGTAACAAATTGTGGCAGTTTGGAGGTCAAGTTTCCCATTTATATCAAGATAGTTACTGGTTGGCAAAATACTATCTTTGGGTGCCAGAGGCCTTATGATTACTAAGTTCATATCAAGTGCTGTAATTATTGTGATGATTTATCACTCAAAAAACCCTTGATAGTACAACCAAGTCCTTCAAAGATCCATCCAATTTAGCTCTGAATCAATACCAAATGTTATCCAAAAGTCAAGTTCTGTTGTAAGACACTAGACCCATGACTGATCAATAGACAGATAGACAGATATGCAGGCTATAGCCCGGTCAGTTATAATTCTAAACTGCCAGTTTAAGAAAAAAAAAAGAAAAAGGAGGAGCAAGGAAGAAAAAGGTTAAAATCCCTAGATTGGATAGAATGAGCTGAAGTGTTTTCAAATGGATTTGAGAAACTGAACTATTCCCAGGCGGAAAGATAAAATGTGAAGCTGCAGTCAGTCTGGCTTTCTGGCTTTCCTAACCTTTTTACTGCCAGATAATGAGGAATCAGCTATAATTTAGACACAGTATTCTTTTCACAGATTATATTGAAGTTTGGGGGGTGGGGGACAGAAAGGGGAAGGGAGAGAGACTCACTTTATAGTCTGGCATCATCTTTCTCCAGCTGAAGAAACTAGCGTGCTCTCCCCAAGAGCCACCTCAGGGGAGCGTGGCCCTCTGTGTGTTGTTGTTCCAACTTCCAAGTCAAGAGGGTACGTGCGTTGGATTTATTACAATTGGAAGAAAAGAAATTGTAATCTGTATGAGCCAACGACATGGAGCCTTATAATAAGCGAATGAAGGATCGTTTCACATTTAAAGCAAATTAGATTATTGGGGTCAAATTCTTCAGCAGAGACATCATGTCTTCTGAGTGATGCTTGTATACTTGACATCTTTTCCCCTCCTCCAGGTTTTGCATTAACATTTAAATTTTTTAGAAACATATTTATGGAGTGAAATAAAAAAGCCAAATAATGAATGGATGGGAAAAGGAGAATAACTGATCCATGTGCTGAACCAGGGCTTGTCCTCACTGACGTCTAGACCTGAAAGGCACCTCACAAGATCGTCTGGTCAAGTACCAGGTGTCTAGGTAGGAGTACACCAAGCCATTAGGAAAGGGTGTCACATGTTCAATTTTTTCATGGAAGGAGATTTTCTAGCTTTTTCACTTGCTGGTTCTGATATTCAATCTCTAAGCAAGACCGAGAGAGTCTATTTGGACCCTTGCCTTACAATTTAAGACTTTGCCTCTAATCTGTCCTTTTCATTTCATTCATTTCATGTTCTTCAAAAACACCTACCGCCCACATTGTTCTGATCTGGGATATTGCCCGTAATTCAGCTTCGCTCCCAACCAAAGATCTTCCCCATAATATCATTGAGCTTTTAGGGAAATGTATGAATTGACATCTATATGTGATAAATGCAACACGTATCCATCTTGCTATAGAGCTGTTCTTTCTGTTTCTCACCAAAATGGGAGCCAGTACAGCCCCCCTCCTTCAACCCCAAGTCTAGCTCTGCACCCCTGCCCCCATTCTTGGCCATGATCCCAAGCTTCTCGGGGTCTATCTACTTCTTTTCCACTTTCCATTTCTTATGTCTCTCAAGAAATTGGCAAAGTAAGAAGAAAAAGTCTAGTTCTAATCCAGCCCTGGTCTGTGACTCATTGAAAACTAAAATAAAGAATTCAAACTCAATTCTGGTCACAGAATGAATAGGGTTTGGGAGTGCAAAGATGAAAACGAATAGATGACATTTTCCATTCTCCTGCAGTTAGAACAATGGGTGGCTGAAAGTTTTCCTCTTCGAGCTCTGTCAAGTCTGTGAGTATAAACAGTACTATTTGTCTTCTATCTAATGGTCTCAACACACCTTGTTAACCCGTCTCAATAATTACCCCATTGCAGAGGCAGAGAGTGAGAGATGGTAGTTAGGAATTGGGCCAAACTGTTCTCAGCAGTGGTGGTCAGAATTAGAGTCAAGGCTACCTACTCCCCCAGACTATTTACTTTCCAGCCAATTCATCCCAAATGGACCTCCCTTGCCCCTTTCACCAGCATCTCCCTTGAAACACATATGGGCCAAGAAGACCCACAGTCACTTCTGGAATAGTAATTTCTCTGCTCCTAAGAAAGGTCTCTCTGGAGATTCTTTGTGCCAAGTGGAGGTTTAGATGATCCAAACATTTAAGTGCATATTGATTGCAGTCAGATGCTGTACTCTGACCCGCCTCTCAAGCTCTGGACTGTATTTCTCTGGAATACTAGCTTTTATGTATTAACCTTCTACCAGCTCCTCATGGAACAGAGCAGAGGCCAAAATTAAAGGCCTGGACAAGGGTCAAAGTTTTACCTATGAAGCTGTGCTGGAGCTTGACCTTGAGAACTCAGTTTTGCGTTAACACAATATTACTACAGATTCTTTAAAGAATCTAAATAATTGGGCAACCATTCTCCTTAATTCACTCTTGTTTTGTCATTCTTCTTTTTAAAAACAAATCTAAGGGAAAAAAAGACAACAGAAGTACAGATCTCTCTCTTTATTAAGTTGTGAGGTTATGATTTACTCACATCCAACTCTTGTTGTGGGAAGGGTCGGGATCCCCAAGGAATGCTGACTCTGCAGACAGAAGGAAGAAAGGAGCTTTCAGCATGGAGGGGTGCCGTATCACAGAACCATAAATCCTTGGTCTGCAAGATACATTAAAAAATCATCTGGTTCAGCCACCTGCGTTCGGACAAGGAAAGACATCAGAATTTCCTTTTGTCTGGGGGGAACTGGGATCCAGAAAAGGTAACTGGTTAAGCGATTTACCCAAGGTCACCCAGCTAGTGTCAGAAGTGGCCTCCTGCCACTGCCTCCTAGTACAGTGCTGGCAAAGGAGAGCTCAGCTCATCCACAGGAGGGTTGTAAATATCTGTTCCTTCATCAGAAACCAACTACCTTCAGGCCAGATGGCTAGAGTGATAAAACTAATATTAATGTTTTCCAAAAAGCTCTTTTTAGAATGAAGAATGGAGCCGTGCAATTGAAAGCTCTGTCCAAGAAACATGAGATGCACACAGGATGGGCTACTGTCAAGGACAGGCTGTTAAGGGGCCTCCAGGAAGCTTCATGGACTTCAAACCAAATTATTATAGTGATTTCAATCAGCAGATGGGATTCCACAAACAATAACATTTACAAGGTAATCTCCATTCTAAGTAATTGCCATTTCCCAAGAGCCAGTTGGTGGGAAAGGGTAGAGCCATCCCAGGGAAGATGCACCTGCTTCTGAATATCTTTCCTCCTTCAATCAGCTTTTGGTTCAACACACACGTAGAACACATTCTTGTGCTTACCTACACACGCGCAACCACACACACACGTATGCACATGTGAATACATAGGACCCCTCAAACGCCCACAGGGCAGCTCATTGGTAGGATCTTAATCATTGCATGTGTAAGTTTCAGACTGGCTCTACCACTAGCAAAGAGCAAAACAGTGCCGGGCAGTGGTGTTCCCATATCAAAGAACAAAGTTGGAACTCCCATACAATTATATTTGATCACAGTAGAAGGTGAAATCATTAGATATTAGCGAGGTGCAGTGGAATAAAAATGATGTGTTAGCGGGGGTTCATTACACTGTATTTTCAGAGCCAGGAAGATCAATGCGTTCATGCATCATGAATTAGACTCCGGCTTTAGCCTTCCCTGCTCTCCGGAAACCCAACATGATCTATCACCAGCCATACATCACCATTTCAGGATTGCACATTAACGAGAAAGCTGCAGTTTCCGCCTGTCAAGCTGACCAGTTGCCTCTTTCTCTGCAGAAGGGGGAATATTTCTGGTTCAGGATTTTACTTTTAAAACAAAAAGGGACCTAAGAGGTCAATGTCAACTGGACAGTCACACAGTCTGATCTCCGTGTTGTCCCAATGCTCCAGCTAATAATCCTGTCCTTCCTGGCTTCTGACCATCCTGGATCCAGGCCGGCAGGCATTCGCCGTTTTGGCTTTAGATGTTACACAAGGACATAGCCCACGTGACACATCTAGGGTCTCCTGGGGTATGCTCTCTATCCCCTCAGGGTCTGCTTAATATCATTAGGTATATTTAGAAGTCTCCGAGGGAGATCCAGATGTTACAGTTCCCCCCTTCTACACCCACTGCCCCTCTATCCTCCCCGCCCCCACTTTTCCCCTTAATAGAGGCTCTCATCACCCAGCAGTTTGCCACTAACACTTTCCCTTCATTTATCCTCAGTCCACCTCCCCTCCCCACCTGCCTGACCCCGCACCTGCCAATGCGGCCCCTCTTCCCTGCTGGTGTTCAGATACCCGCAGACGTTTCCGATCGCTGCTTTTAATCGGCGTTTAGCCCGTCTGTCCATATTTAGTTCTTTTAATCTCTCCTCATCATTCAATCCCTCCAGTCTCTTCATCATTTTTTTTTTTTTTTTTTTTTTTTTGGTGTGTTGCTCTTTCTTGAGTTTTATCTAATTTGTCTACATCATCCTTCTGGCTGTGACATGCCCATTGGCCCTGAACTCCATCATCACTGCAGGAAGAGAGGCTGGTAGGGCCTTGGTCCACCCTTCGCTTCTCCTCCAGCCTTTACTCAGGTCTATTCCTCACCAACAGAAGAATCAGGAGAAGTTTGGGGGTGAATTTGGGCTGGGAAAGACCTGCCCCTTCCCTCTCCAGGTCGTTGCTGTAATACAGGTAAAGGCAATAGGAGAGGGGAGGTCAGAAGAAAAGAGACTGAAGTTTAAGTACATGGAAGAATTTCCCAAGGTCTTTCCTTGGGGAGCAGAAGAGACTGTGACCTCATCAGCCTGGACTCTGGGAGAAGGAGGCTGTCACAGGTCCCACTGTCCCCTCATTTCTAGCTAACAGGGCTGACAGTGAGCATCAGGGTTGATGGCTTGGGGGCCGTGATCACCCTTGGTGATCTGGGGAAACCATCCTCCCCTGATAATATATGACATATAACAAATCTGAGCACCTGGAAAGGGGTTTCCGGCTCCATCTACGAAGATGAGTTAGAGCTGGCTGAGGCCTTGAAGAACCTTGGTTTGGGAGGTCACAACTTTCTAAGGAACCTTGAACTCAGCAGCAGGAATTATGGACCATAGACAAGGGATAGATGAAGACATTCACTGAAGAAGGCATGGATCAAGATCCCAGATTCAGGAGGCCTATACCCCTAAACCACTGGAAGGCAGTTTCTGGGGAGGAGAGTTGGGCTTGGGGCTGGTTGGAGGAGGGCAGATTTTTTACCTGAACGGGTGAAAGGAAGAGCCATAAGTTGGTGAGAGGCTTCCTATTTATTGGGAATTTTGAGTTTATTCTTTTATTTCAATCAGGCCTTTTCTCCAGTGTCACTTCCTTTGAGAGAACTTCCTTGAAAACATCATCTAAAATGGTACCCTACTTAGCTCTCTGTCCACTTCCGTCCAAATATCCCATGTTTTATTTGTTTGTCACTTTATTATTCAATTCCCCACCAGAACATAAGCTCCCTGAGGGCAGGGGTTTCCTCAAAGCAACAATGGCAGTGTCGGACACTGGCTCCATATTTGACTGTGGACCAACTAACTGCTATCCTGTTTCTGTATTTTTTCCTCCGGAAGTATGAGGTACACAGAACCCAGGACAGACTCACAGGATCTGGTTCCCCGCATGGGCTGGCAAGGTCTGAGTCAGCCTGATTCTCCTGGGACCTCCAATCAAAGCCCTGCTGAGTTCAGGGGAGGGAGAATGAGCTGAGAAAACCTGCCTCCTCCATATTGTTTCCTTCTTAACAGCTTGAAATGAAAGAGAAAGAAAGTGTCAGCTGTGGAAAGAAAGAAGTGGAAGGTTCAGTCCACCTCTGCCTCCCACAGGCTGCCATCAAACCTGTTTAACCTGTTTCGTTTTCTTTTAAAGCCCAGTACCAAGGAGAGCTCTGTCATTGGCTCTCTCCCCCATGAAAACACAGCTGCTGTGACTTTCAACCACCACCCTAGTTGTATGAATGGTTTAAAGCTCAGGAAGACATAGGGAAAGAGTTTCTGACTTTCTCTAAAGGAATACTTTCCTATTTCACACTTAACTCCAAAAGCTAGTAGGATCCTGCTTGGTCTCCACTGGGAGACCTCCATCCCCTGATGCCCGTCATCTACTCATATGTTCTGAAAACCTAAATCTAGGGTTCCTGAGACTTGTGTACATATTTTAGAAATCCACTTTACATATTTTATAGTTGCTCTATCTCTAGCTATACAATTATACTTTTTTTTTTCGCATTCCCCACCAACGTTGGAAACTCCAGAAGAACAGGAAACTTTACGGATTAGTTCACTGTGCCTTAGACTCTATGGCTGGTGTATAGTAGGTGTTCAATAAATACTTGTTGAATTAATGAACAAATATATTCTTATATTATATGGTCCCCTTAGCTCTTAACTCTAGGTATATAATAGAGTCGCCTGAGGCTTTTAAAATACTCCCATTCCTGGACCCCATCCCAGACCATTTAGGTCAGCATCTTTGAGGATATGGTCTAGGAATCAGTGTATATACATATATAATTGGCTCATGTGATTATGGAATCTGGCAAGTCCAAAATCTGTAGAGTGGGCCAGGAGGCTGGAAACCCAAGACAGCTGATGGTGCAGATGAAGTCTGAAGGCAGTCTGCTCCTTGGAATCAGTAGTTTTTAAAAGCCTCAGGTGATTCTAATGTGAGCAAGATTGGGAGCTACCACTCTTGATCCATCAGTGTGTGTTTGTAAGCTACCTCCTGGCCTAGGTGGGACCACGTTTCAGATGTAGCACTGGGCACAACTGTCATATCCTGTGATCATGGCTCATTACTCAGAGTGGGTCAAGGGAGATGAGGTGGTACCAAGACCTGCTCTTTGGGACGTGTGATGAGGGAGCCGACTCATTTGCAAGAAAGACTGAAGAATGGTCTTTATAATTGCACTGCAGATATAAAGTCAATAACAGGGGGTCCATGGGAAAGTTGAAAAGTTACTTGCCAGGAAGGAAAAGAATATGGTAAAAACAATATGGTGAATTGTGGTGAGGGGTTAGAAGTTCAGACAGATGGGCCGTGGGCATCAATGAGGTCTCTCTACAGGCTAGCAGGGCACCAGACAGTGGACGGAGTTTAAGTCAGAACCACTGTCCTTGGGTGGTTAGGAACGGACTTACAAAGCAGAGTCTTCTAGGTCAACTGGAGATTGGTCAGGCTGGTGGAATAGGAACCCAGGGTGGAGAGGAAAACAGAGACCTCTGTACCAGAATAAGGGGCTGCCAGTGAGCCGAGACTCAGAAATAAAGCTGGAGCCAAATCATTATGCAGTTGGTATTAGGAAAGTAAACCTGAGTATTAACATAAAGAGATACTCAATACTAAAGTTTTCAGATGACTAGAAGGAAGAGATGTAAGCTACTTAAACAATTCCTGCCACGTCTATTCTGTTCATCAATGCGTAGCAGAGTACGTGGCAGATAAAGAGTTCTCAGTGAATGAGGAAAGAAGAAGCTGGAAGAGGCTTGAATGTGCCTGCAGGTGAGGGTCATTAGTAGACCTAGTTTTTTTTTTTAATAGCTTTATTGATATATAATTCACTATACCATAGAATTCATCCATTTAAAGTGTACAATTCAATGGGTACACTTTGGTATATTACATTATCAATTTTTAAAATTGTGGTAAAATATAGATAACCTAAGATGTTCATTTAAACTATTTTTATGTATACAATTCAGTATATCATTAATTATGTTCACAAGGTTCAGCCATCACCACTGTGCATTTCCAGAACGTTTTCATCAAGCTGAATAGAAGCTCTGCAACGTTAAATAGTCCCCCCACACGCAGCCCCTGGGGACCTCTAATCTACATTCTGTCTCTATGAATTTGCCTATTCTAGACTATTTGTGAGCGGAATTTGCCTATTCTGCTCACAAAGAGTGAGCGGAATCCTACACTATTTGTCCTTTTGTGTCTGGTTTATTTTGCTCAGGACACCTTGTTGTGAGGCGCTGGGAAGGATGGAGGTGTGGCAGGGCTTTGAAGTTGGCAAGTCCATTTTTCGTATGGTGGTAGTAATAACCTCATTGCTGTTTCTGCTCCTAAGATCTTGTTTTGGTTTGGTTCCCTAATACTTTGAAGTCTTGTGTCAGTCCTTTCACCCTCCCCTACCCACCACCCAATCACCTTGGACTGGATTTTCTCCTCAGAGTTCCTTTTCAAGCTAGTAATAGGGCAAGTATTAAGACGCTGTTGCAGCCTCCCAATTAATACACATCTCCATAATAATTAGTTGAAGGAGCCCTTTGAAGTCCTGGGATAGAGTGTTGAAATCACTCTCTTTCTGAAGGAAGGGATAGGGCTTCCTCTGCGTTATCAACCCAGAGGGAGCGATACTCTCAGCTCATCTCAGCCTGCGCCTTCTGAAAGGTTCTATCACAAGGACCCCTTCCCTCAGCTCTACCTCCCGGCCTTCTGCCTGCTGTTTTCTCCTGCCCCTTCAGCTCTTTCTATCTCTTAGGATAGTAGCCAAATTCCCTTAGTGCTGCTGGGGGCCCAGCTGAGCTGCTGGTACTCACCCTGGCCCCTTTGATGCAGAGGTGTTCTCACAGCATTTGCTCAGGCCTTAACGCGCAGGAGGGGCCACTCAATCAGGTCAGATAGGCAAGAACATGTTCAATGCGATACAGACTCGGAGCCCAGGTTCATTCTTTTTAGAATCTCTAGACAAGGAAAGCCAAGGGCTTGGGCTGGAGAAGAAGATGGGGAAGTGAGAGGGAGTCTGAAAGATGGGGTTGGCTGGGGAGAGAAAGGAGAACAAGGAGAGAAGAAAAGTGAGAATTGAGTGATGGCTTTGCCGGAGTCTAGGTAACACCCCCTAATCTTACCGTCCAAATCACGTCTGAGGCTCAGACACTTAACTGGCATTCCACAAGGGCTATTTGCGGGGCAAGAGCTTTGATAATCTGGACATGCTTTCTAAGAAATTATATAATATGTGCAACATACTTGCAGAATAAAACCTGGTAGGGTTCTCATTCTTCTAGAGTGCTGTGGGGTTGAACTCCCCACTGCGGGACACAAGAAACCTGATTGCAATTTTCAGCCAGGTCTATGGGTTCAGGCATCCATCTTGACTGATGTCTGATGGAACTAACTGTAGATACACCTCAAGCAGGATATCACATTTAATGTGGTTCTAACTCTAGCTCCCTTCTCAGGAGGAAATTTTTTTTTTTTTTAGGTTTTTAAATAAGCTTTATTTCCTCTTTTTCTTAAAAAAATATGTGTGTAATAGATTGGCTCTTAGAAACTAAAATTTATTCCCCTCCATTGGTTTAAAACTTTTTCTCAAACTCATTAGTTTTTACCTCCTAGTACCTTATATGTAACAGGCATTCAATAATATATATATATTTTTAACATCTTTATTGGAGTATAATTGCTTTACAATGGTGTGTTAGTTTCTGCTGTATAACAAAGTGAATCAGCTATACGTATACATATATCCCCATATCTCCTCCCTCTTGCATCTCCCTCCCACCCTCCCTATCGCACCCCTCTAGGTGGTCACAAAGCACCGAGCTGATCTCCCTGTGCTATGCGGCTGCTTCCCACTAGCTATCTGTTTTACATTTGATAGTGTATATATGTCCATGGCACTCTCTCACTTCGTCCCAGCTTACCCTTCCCCACCGCCCCGTGTCCTCAAGTCCACTCTCTACGTCTGCATCTTTATTCCTGTCCTGCCCCTAGGTTTATTAGAACGTTTTTTTTTTTTTTTTAGATTCCGTATATATGTGTTAGCATACGGTATTTGTTTCTCTCTTTCTGACTTATTTCACTCTGTATGACAGACTCTAGGTCCATCCACCTCACTGTAAATAACTCCATTTCGTTTCTTTTTATGGCTGAGTAATATTCCATTGTATATATGTGCCACATCTTCTTTATCCATTCACCTGTCGATGGACACAGGTTGCTTCCGTGTCCTGGCTATTGTAAATAGAGCTGCAGTGAACATTGTGGTACATGACTCTTTTTAAATTATGGTTTTCTCAGGGTATATGCCCTGTAGTGGGATTGCTGGGTCGTATGGTAGATCTATTTTTAGTCTTTTAAGGAATCAGGAGGAAATTTTAAAAAATCTTTAGCCAAGCAAGTCCTGCTTTGGTTTAAATTCTTTTTTCATTTCCTTTGTTCTGCATCTTTGACTATATCTCCTGCTACTCTAGACATTCCACCTAATTTTGAATGGTTGCTCCCTTTTATACTAATTGTAAAAAATTCTCAGTCTCTCTGGTAGCAGCTTCTTAGTTTTCTCCCTAAGTACAGAATCTGCATTCACTGCATTTCTGTAGGTCTAGCTACTGCTGTTTATAATTGCGACTGTGTTGATCCATTCAATACTGAACCATTTCTGTATTCATTCTACGAATTTTCTATGAAATTACCTAAAACCCCAAGAATATTATCTTTTTATAGACCATAGCTGAACTCTGTGCTTTGTGTGCTCTCTGAGCTAATGTGAGGCGCTCTGGGGGGAGCTTTGTGGTCCCTGACTTATTTTGGGTGGGTGAGGGGTTGGTTAGAAGCGAATCACTGCTCATTTTACTAGTAGCCAGACAAGTCTCCCCACCATATAGAACTCATTGACTCTATATCATTTCTCATGTTAGTTCACATCCATGTGAACATTTATGTGCAGCAAAAACACAGAATTAAATGACCGACTCGGTTGCTTATTTCAGTTTAGAGATTTTATTTTGAACTCCATCAACCGGGCATCAGAACGAGCAATCCAAAATGTTCCCGAAGAGGTATCGAGACTCCCTTGAGTGGGGAGATCTGTGTTCTTCCAGTAGGAGAACTTTGTTTGGGGAAAGAAAAGGGCATTTTCTGCGCTGTGGTGCTTCTTCTCATCCAAAATGAGACAGCCTGGCATAGATTAAGCCCCCTCTTGGGGCTTTTTGGAGTGAGTCTGGTGAAGGTGGGGCTGAGTAAGCTACATGTTAGTTGGGATAAGTAGGGCTGGCTGCTATAGCAGATAAGCTCCCACATCTCAGTGGTTCAACCACAGAAGTTCATTCCTAACTCACACTGTACTTCAGTGACCCTGCTCCTACTCTATGTGGTCATTCAGGGACTAAGGCTCCTTCCATCTTGTGGTCTAGCCTTCTGTAGATCTTCAAAATCCTCTTCACTCAACTGGAAGAAGGGAAAGGAGATGGCAGATCATAGGAGAGAAGATCTATGGGTCAGACCTGTAAGTGGAAAACATCTCTTCTGCCAACATTTCAGTGCTGGGAATTCAGTCGTACGGTGATACCTCTCTCTAAGGAGCTGGGGAAAGTCTGCCCAGAAGGAAAAGGAAACGGGATTTGATGAGTATACCGCAGTCTCGGCTGCAGGCTGGGACAGCATTTCCACTTTCACTGCCCGGATGCATGGTCTCCTCCTCCAAGCTCTCTGAGGTAAGGACAGGACAGCAAGGAATGTGTCCTTTCTGCCATTAAATCTTACTGAAAGGAACAGCATCCATGTGTTGAGTATGTATTGTGTGCCTGGCTCTGTGCCAGGGGATGCAGCCCGTGGGATGCAGTCCGTGGGAACCAGTGTCACCGAATAGAAGGATTTAGGAACTACTTGGTGAAAATGGAAAGACACCTCCTTCTAAAACATTACCAGGGAGGTTTTCTAAGAAGAACCAGTAGGGAAAGAGAGAGATTGTTCCAGGACACACTCCCTTCCTTAAAACCCTTCTACTGGCACTCCCACCATCACGCATTCCCACACCACCATCGACAACATGATAAATCTAAATTTCTGGAGCTAATTTATAAGGTCCTTCAGGACTCGGCCTCTGCTTCTTCTCCTTCCTCACCACTCCTTCCTGCACTCCAACGAGGCCGAGTCCGGGTCGTTCCCCAAATGCACCTTGCTTTCTTCTCACTCAGTGCATCCTGCATGGGGAGGCTTCCTCTTGGAATCCTCTTCCCTCTCTCGGCTTGCTGGATCCTTTTCCTATTTAGGTCTCAAATGGGATGTCATTTCTTCTAGGAAGCCTGCCCTGGCCTCCCTCCACCCCTCAAGTTGGATATGGATGTTCCTTCTTCATGCTTGCCCGGCACAATTTTCTCTGCTATAGATCCTAGTGTCTGCCTTCTTACTGTCTGTGTCTCCACGCGCCAGGCCCACCTCCTTCATAATTATTTGTTTAGCACCTGGACCACAAGAGGTAGGTACTCAGTGAGTGGGTGAAGCGCAGCAAGGGTCACACTCTCACAGGAGCAGCCCTGGTACTGATCGTTCTCCGCCCCGTTTGTAATTTACACCCACAAGGGAAATCGACGAATTTCCATCACTAACCCTGAGGGTCTGTTTTGTCATTGTTGTTGCTTTTTTGTTTCTATTTTTGTCTTCCTTGAAACATTTCACTTCAAGTGGTGACCCTCCTCCCCTCCAGCCCAGAGTTACCTGGAAGGATGAATGTTGAATTGTTCCTAGATCCCTGGCTCAGGATTCCGTGTGCTGGCACATGTCACACGGCGACTGCGGACCCATGAAAAGCCGGTCCTTCCCAGCTGGTCAGGGCTTCTCTCTCTGCGGCTGCTCCACATTCTCACAAACACACCTGGACAACTCACACCTGAGAGGGAGGAGGCAGCCTGCGGACACGTGCACGTGGAGCCCGATTCTGATGTGGGCTTTGCCGCCCTCGTACCCGGACTTTTCGCTCCTCTTCTCCCTATGCCGATTCTGTTTGGCTGCCAGGTCTGCAGGCTTAGCTTTGCCCAGGCTCCGGGAGCAGTTCTGACTTCAGGCTGGAAGAATTCAAGCTGCTGCCGTCCAACGGCGTTGATTTGCTCTTGTCAGCCTGGCTACTTGCTTCTTGTCCCTCATCTTGTGGCTCATTCTGACAAGTGGATAGTCTGACGTATACCTCTGTCCCCAAGTCACTTGCCTTGGTTATTTTCTCCGTTCTCAGGGCCTCAGAGGCTGAGGACATTCATTCCTTGCTTAAGTGTCCTTCCCTGGTCTCCAGTCCCCTCGGGTTCTGCGTCTTGCCTTTTGATCTTGCTACCTGCAAACAGACATCCCCAGAGGTGGCTTCCTGCCTCCTGGGACTCCTGAGTGCTGCCCTTATTTGACTTATGTGCATCGCTGTGCCCACCCACCCAGGAGGTGACCCCCAATATTTCCCAGGGAAGCCCCAAAGCTAACTTCTTGCTCCCACTCTCATGTGGCCTGTTCCTATATCTGCCAAATTCTGTGTCCCCCCACTGGGTTGGTTGTTCTGCTCTCCCCTCGGTGTTTGCCCCACCTGAGTAGATGAGTCTAATTCCAGATCTCAGGACTTCCGCTGTCTTTCCTGTCCTAATGCAGTTAATCAGTCCATGCCCAACTGTGTTCTCAGATATGACTCTGCCTTCCCCTTGGGACGAACCATCCTTCTTCCATCTTTTAAGTTCCCGCAGAGGTCTCAGTTGGGTAATCAAGAGGTACTCAGGGCATCAGATATCCACGGTACAGAGAGAGAGGCTGATAGAGTCCCTTTAGCTCTAGGTGAAAAAAAAATTCAACAGAAGGCCAGGGCAGCTGTAAGCGAGACATGGCAGCCTTGCTAAGTAGGGATCTCAAATCCCTGTGGTGTGAAGACAGATGTCCCATAAACCCATGTGCAGCCTAATTTATATTGGATGGTTAGTTCTGCCATGAGAAGGTTATCTTGCCTGGGCTGGAAACAAAGGTGTCCAGTGGGAGCTCTCTTCTCTAAAGCTTGCCCTGTGCCAAGAAGGGAGCACCAAACCTTCCCTCCAAGGGATACTATTGCAATCCAGCATTTGCAAGCTTTGCCTAACAGTCTTGGTCCGATAGCCCTTGTTCCCTCTTTACCTGATGTGTGCCTGACCCCAGGCTTTGCCCTTCTGGTTTCCTATTTGCTCCAGCCAAGCCTCCAGGTTTGGTGTCTCAATTTGCCTGCTTCTCTTGCTTCCAGCTAGCTGCTGCTGCTGCTTTTTGCTCCCTGACTTATGGCATTCATTCATTTATTCATTCAAGATCCCTACCCCCAAGGAGCTTATAGTCTAGAGAGAAGAAAATGACACAAATGGTTACTGGGTACAATTGCAAAAAAATGTTACACAGGAAAATTTGAAGATGTTATGGAGAGATGACCGGCTTTATCTGGCGGATCAAGAATGCTTTCTGGAGGAAGGGATGGCACTAGAACCTTCTTTCTTGTACTATGTTGCAGAAGCCCTGTGGATACATTCTGGAATTCCCACGATGTGTCCTGGTCTTGATTTTGGCTCTGGGCGGTTGAAGTGAGAGTTGTAGGGAGTGCATGTGTGGGAGTCACAGCTTTATTCTCCACACTGGGCCTCAGTGACGGAAGTGAAGGTTTGTGGCCTCAGGAAGTTCTCCCAAGGCCCTGGATTTCTTTTTCCCCCTCAACCTGACTGTAGGGGCTCACTCTTCTCTGCATCTAGCGCAGTGCCTGGCTCACAGCAAACACTCCACGAATGCTGGCCGATTTGATTAGATTTGATCTGGGTCCATGTAGATAGATACAGGAGGAGAAACAGAAGAGAGTCAAAGGACGATGACCATAAGGGGAGGAGTGATGTAATTTTAACCGGAAAATTATCTGTGGATAGACTATATAGTGTATTCAAACTTCAGTCTTTCATAATCTAATTATATGCAAATACCCCATGCGGTCTTCCTTACCAGCTTGTGTACCTGGATACAGCATTTTGGAGAATCCAAGCGGAGCTCCTTGAGGTAAGAAAAAATAAAGACAGGGATTTGGAATCTTTGAAGTGAAAGACAGCAGCAGGCGTTGAATACAAAGCAGCCCCGCCCTCCGTGGAGTCTGCCCTCTTCAAACATCCCCTAATCCTTCCACTCAGATCACACACACTGCTTGACTCCATTTTTAGAACTCTCTAATTGGTAGAAATGCCTCGTCTTGAGGCAAAGTTGTAATTTCTCTTGTTGGTCTGAGTCCGGCCTTTCAAAACCCCTTGGGGTAAACCTGATTCTTTTTCCATATGATTTCCAGTCAAATGTTTGTATTTCCCACTGCGCTGCGGAGCCCTGTCACGCCAGCTCAGCTCTGCTCAGGGGCTGGACTGCAGGAAGGAACTTGGAGGGCCTCTGAACTGTGGGCAGCAGCTCCTGCACCGTCCTCACAGCCCCGTCACGAGGTCACGTCTGCTCACGATGAGGTCCAGCTCCTGTGCCTGAGGCCATGTTTATTCTCTAGTGCCTGGATTCCTGCTTCAGCTCCCTGTCTGGGACCCACTACGTTGGATTAGATCTTCCCTCACAAGGCCTTCCTAGGACTGAAGCCAAACCCCCATCCCTACGGATGAGTCTTCAGTATCTGATGCCAAGTGCTTCTCCTTGGCCCACTGCCTGCTGTCAGACTCTGCTGGTCTTTTCTGGCCCTGCCTTTGACATTAACTTCCTGCATGACCTCTGATTCCCTGTTTCCTGGTCTGTAAGTTGAATGAGTTTGAGTGTATCAGTGGTTCTAAAAACAGCCACCACTTAGAAACACCTGAGGGAGACTTTACAGAGTACCAATGCCCACGACAAGGACTAAGATGAAGCAAGCCAGGCCCCTAGGGTAAGAGGGACTCACCCTCAGGGACATTTGTGTGACCCTGCGAGTGATATTTCCTTACATTTTGTGCCCCAGGAGGCTGGCTTGCCTCATCCTAGCCCCAGCCCTGCCACTAGAAGGCCGACACCCAGAGATTCTGATCCGTTTGGTTCAGGAAGAGGCCCAGAAATTGGTATTTTTAAAAAATGATGCCAGAGGTTACTAGGTGCAACGAGGGTTGAGAATCACTGGACTAAATGACCTCTCTGGGGTCTCTTCCCCTGAAGTGCACTCCAGGACCCTGGGGCTCTTAACCATGCTTCTTTACCCATGCTTGACCCTGGGACTTTGCTAATCACTTGTGATGCCCTACTCTCTTCTGGTGGGTCTCTCTCATTTCCAGACCCCAGCCAGGCTCAGTTTAGCCCATCCTCCTCCTACCAGGGCTTTGTTCTGACCAATCTTCTCTTCTCCAGGCAAAGCCTCCCTTAGATAACCAAGGTTCCAAATCTACCATCCTGTTAGCTCTGCTTTGGAAATGTGCCAGGTGTCTGTGCACCTTTTCTGTAATGTGATCTGGAGAGTTTGTGATCCTATAGGGCTCTGGTATTTTCTTTTTCATTCATTCAACAAGCAGGTACTGAGGACCTGCTGTGTGCCCCGCCCTGCGCTATTTGATGAGGAGGACAAAGATATATAGGATATAGTTCATGCCTAGTATGGTTTATGGTAGATCAGCCTTTCCCAAAGCCTGCTCTGGTTGTCAACAGATGTTACACAAAACACACACACACACAAAACAAGAAAAATTTCCTGGTAAAATAATCTAGGCGGGCTCTTATTACAGCACTTCTCATCACCTTTAATATGCTAATAGGCACTATGCATCTCCAAAAGGGGAACCCAGTATAAAGTGATTCCCAAATATATGTGACCACCAAACTCCCATGTAACATGGAATATTCCAGAAGACACTTTGGAAAATGCTGTCATAGATCGTAGAATGCTAAACCTGGAATCAACATTAAATCTAGACAGGAGAACTCTATTAATGGGACCTAAGATTGCATTAGCTTTTTGAGCAGCTACATAGTTCTGTTGACTCATCATGAGCTTGAGGCTGGCTAAATTGCTTGGGTCTTTTTCCACACAAACCTCCTTAAGCAGGTTTTTTCCTTTGAGAATCTGGGCTATAGATATTTTTGGAAACTGAGCATAGGACCTATCAAATTTAACTTTATCGTTTTTGGTCCATAAAATCTGTTGAGATCTTTTTGATCTGAATCCTGCCCTCCCACGTATCAGCTAGGTACCCCAGCTATCTGTTGTCTACAGCTTAAGTAAGTAAGCCTTTCTTTAAGGAAGGCCTTCATCCAAGCCTCTGAAGAACATGCTGAATGAGACAGATCCCTGTATCAAACCACTGGAGGTTTTCCTTGGCATTGGCATTGATCTTTTAATCAACAGTACTTGGGTTTAGTCATTCTACAAATCCACCCAGGGCAGCCTTTGCTGAGCTGCCAACTGTCCTTCTGGGTCAAAGGGTAACACGGGAGGTTTTGGGAAGCACTTCGTGGAAATCCACGTTCCCCTGGTTTACCAGTACTGTAATACTTACAAAGAGAATAAAATAAGGACAGGCTGTTATGAATCTTTCAAAGAGGATAGTGTTTTTATTTTTGTGATTATAAAAGTGACCTAGGCTTATAGAAAATATGGAAAATAGAGGAAAAAAACCTAGTATTAAGAAGAAAATTAAAACCACCCAGCGTCTAATTACCCAGGGATAATCTCAGTTAACTGGTGCTATGTCTCTTTCCAGTCTTTTATTATGCACATGAATTGATTTATTCAAAAATATTTATTAAGCACCTTCTATGTGCTAAACATTGTTCTAGATGCAGCAGTGAACTAAAAGCAACCTCCCTCCCCCCACAAAAAATCCCCGCCCACATGAAGCTTACATTCTAGTAGATGTTTATTAATGAATGAATGAATGAATAATTTTTAAAACTCAGTCTTTAGTAAAAGATACTCTAAAAAGCATCTTGCTTATCTCTCCCAACTTAGCATTATATCAGAGCAACCATCCCTGGAATGACTTTGTGTTAATGGACCCAGGCCAGCTTCTGATGCTTTCTGTTTGCCTTACTAACTGTTCCCAATCTCTTCTTCAATCCTGCAACCTAGAATTTTGTGAGGAGTTGGTATGAAGCTCAGCAGCTTGTGATTTCCAGAATGCAGCTTTTCCCTCTCTTTGAAAATCAGGACAAACGTGCTATTGCCAGTCACTTGGCACCTCTTCTTCTTGACTGTTTCTCCAAGATTACAGCTGTAGTTCCCCAGTCCCACCTGCCTGGGAGGCAATTTGTCTAGGCTTGAAGACTTGAACTCTTTTACTCTCTCTCTGCCCATAATCGGCTTCAGGCTGTTCCCACTTGAGTTCATCCTCCCCCTCCCAGACCCAGATTGGTCTCTGTGGTAGAGAAGGCAGAGGTAAGAGGAGTTGACAGAGACGTGGCTCATACAGAGGAAAGTAAGTCAGAAAGAGAAAAACAAATATTGTATAACATTGCTTATATATGGAATCTAGAAAAATGGTACAGATCAACTTATTTGCAAAGCAGAAATAGAGTCACAGATGTAGAGGACAAACGTATGG
This sequence comes from Eschrichtius robustus, assembly GCF_028021215.1. Lineage (NCBI taxonomy): Eukaryota > Metazoa > Chordata > Mammalia > Artiodactyla > Eschrichtiidae > Eschrichtius > Eschrichtius robustus. The sequence continues at coordinate 17,044,337 of NC_090834.1, read as the reverse complement.
TTACCAAGAGGGAAAGGGGGGTGGTGGGAGGAATTAGGAGATTGGGATTGACATATATACACTACTATGTATAAAATAGATAACTAATGAGAACCTACCGTATAGCACAGGGAGATCTACTTAATGCTCTGTGGTGACCTAAATTGGAAGGAGATCTAAAAAGAGTGGATATGTGTATACGTATAACTGATTCACTTTGCTGTACAGCAGAAACTAACACAACTTGTAAAGCAACTCTACTCCAATAAAAATAAATAAATAAATAAAATAAAAAGAGCTGAGAGGTTCTGTTCTCTCTCTGCTGTCAATCAGCATGAAGACGTTTGCTCCAAGCAGCCGCCTTCTCCCCTTCTTCTTGCACTGAACTCAGAGGGAAGATTATGGAGGAGCCCCGAGGCAAGCCCTTTTAATTTTCATTAATCTCAGATGACTCTCTTTCCAAAACAATTCCTGATAGCGTTCTTGTCGGGCTGAGTGACTGTGTTTCCCTTTTGTATTTGCCCACTCTCTCATTTTACAAAGAAGGAAACTGAGGCTTACGTTCAGTAAAGGGCATGGTGTAAGTCTGATCCTAAACTGGAACTATAGTATTCACTTGGGTCAACCTTACGGTAGCTGAGAAAAAAAAAAAAAAAGTTTCGCAAGAAACAGATCACTAGGGGAGAGAAAGGACCTCAGGAGAAATTTAATTGAGAACCCCTCTCATGGGGAGAGAACAGTGGATTTCACTGAATGAGCCCCAGATTGCAGCAAGTTTTCCCTGGTTGCAGACGTCCCACCGGGACCATTCTGGTCCGTTCTGCTTGGGGGAATGGCAAAGCCCAACCCCTTTGCCTTCAGCATTGGACTCCCACATAGGAAGCCAAACAGCTGGTTCTTCTCCATATGTGGGCTCCCCAGCCTTACTCTCTGCATTAACTGAAACCCTTCCTCAGGGGAGCCACTGACAGCTCCCTTTGATTGGCTATTGACAGTCACGCTGGGGCTTCTAAGCAGCTCCTTTTTAACCTTGAAAGATGACTATTTTCGTTTTTTTGGAGTCTCTGTCACCACCTGCAGACAGAAGCAGATGATTTAAGAGGTGAGGGAGTAGGAATTCTGTGACCTTCAAACAGAAAGCCCCAGAATCAGTGGACACAGTTGAATCGCTACCTGACCTGCCTGTCTTTATGTCCTGGCTCTATCCTCAGTTCACTGTGTTAGATAAGAGGTTTCCTGTTACGCTCTGAAGAGCTGGAATTACCAGGCAAGCTCAGGAGGCATCTACAACACCATTCTCTGTAAACATCCTTGGCAAATGCTGTGTTAGTACCAGACCTGGGTAGATGCCATCTTGGCATCGAAAGTGCCATCGTTTAGGGCAAAGGGTGGGAGGGTAGGTACACAAAACATAAAAATTGAGTTAATTTAGTCTATTTAAATGTATAAATAAATAAAGCTAGTTCACTTGTGCATTTTCTAAACCAAGACCAGGAAACATAAAATTCTCTGTAATAAATAATGAGATAAACGTTAGTTTCATTTTACAGCCAGAAGAGTCAGAAGAAGGCCAAAAAAAGGAGAAAAGATGGGGGTAGGGGGAGAAAAGGAAGGAGGATGGAGACTGTGCAAGAGAGGAGGGAAGGGAAGGAAAGGAACGGGGACGCTATCTTAATCTTCTGTCTCAGAGATCATATCCATCTGCTGTTAAATACTTGAAGGGTTCCCCCCACCCCTCCCAAACTCTAAACTCTATAGGACAGAAACAAGGAACATCAGTTTGGCCCTTACTTTGTGGAATGAACAGTATGGTTTCTCTATAGGTAACAGCTCTACCTAGTATTCCAATAGAACTCTGCTTCGGTCGTATGCCAGGTACACCTAGACTCCTTGTCCTGATGCTGTCTAAGCGTTATTCTGCTGGATCAACACTGGCCACAAGTCCGCTTCTGCATCCCCAGCCAGTGGAATTTGGACCCATCCTTTTCTTGCAGCAGAGCTGATAGGCCAACTGCGGAATTGTAGTCGGCCTCCAACTGTTCGCTCCAGAGTGTACAGATGTTTGAATTTCTTCTACTTTAGCTATTTCTGCTCCTATTTGCTACCACACGTATTCCTGAAAATGTAGGAATTTCAGGAGGTGCAATTCTCTTCCAATGTAAACCTGTTGTTCCATGAATGCCTTCTGCAACAAAATACCTCTATGAAATGTCTATGAATGTCTTCCCCAGCTGTTGAAAAAGGGGTTTTATCATCTTCCGTGGGGTTAGACAGGAAAGGAGTAACTTTGGGGTGAAGAGCTGCCTGGACGACTTCCCTCTTCCATCAGTAGCTCTTTCCATCCGTAGCTCTTTCCATCCCTAAGATGGTTGGATCCTGTGTCCAATCATTAAATGGCCCTCCGACACAGCCCCTGTGGTCGAAGGTTGTTCTGTTTTAATTAACTATTTCCTTCCCATTATATGTAGCCTATGCTTTTATACTTTCCCCTGATTCCTGATCTTGTTTTCCACTCTTCATTGTTGGTTCTGTCAGGCATTCCATCACTTCCATCCCGATGGCATCCACTTTTGAGGGGAACCCAGGCCTCCAGACCTTGGTTTCTTTTCCACTGGAAGCCTCAATTCTCCATCCAGCTCCTGTTAATACTCTGAAGCTGAGGTCATCCCAATATTTCCAGTTTCCAGGACTTTAACCAACATCCCACCCCCAACAACATTAATCAAGCAGTTGGTTCTCACAAGATCTCTTCACTCCCTTCCTAGCGCTTAATTCTGAACTGCAGGAGGCCCAGTATCCCCGTGAACTACAAATGCCTGGGACTGGGTTAACACCATGAACAAAACCATCCTCTTTCCTTCTGTCCCCCCTCCTTGGTCAAAACCGACTGCTGAGCGTTTACCAACATCGTTCACAGCTGTGCCTCCTTTGGGCTGCCTTCTCTACACAGTAGAGATATGTATACAATCATATTACTCTTAATTTCCATGAGGTTGTCAGGAGCAGACCAGAGAACAGATGTGTTTACCAAAACTTAGAGGGGTTCCAGAGGGAATGAAATCATGAGGATCCTGAGGTTTGGCTAAATAATCTGACTCCCTTGGCCAGTTGTAGAAACAATCCTAGGCCAATGCTTCTCCAACTTTCATGCACAGATAAATCACCTCGAGATCTTGTTAACATGCAGACTCTGACTGAGCAGGTCTGTGGGAAGAAGGCTTGATGTGATGACAATATCACAGGTCCAGCCAGCCCGTGGGCCAGGCTTTGAATAGTAAGGGGCTAAGGCTCCCACCTCACTGGGTTTTCCACGTGTTGCCATTGTTGGTTCCTCTGATCTGCCTGAAGTTCACCATTTGTAAAATGAGAGTATAGAACTGCCTGGCCTCTTAGCCCCTTGCAGTGTGAATATGGAATGTTTGATGTAATGTGTTGTATTCTGGTCAGCTCACATGTCACCTCTTCTCTAAAATCTTCCCGATTCTCCAGTGGAAGTTCTCACTCTGAGCTCCCTTTATGCTTCAATTCAATTCAGTTTAGAACAGTTCAATTCAATATAACTCAGAAAGCTTCACTGAACATGTCAGGCTGTAAGTTTCTTTCTTTGAGCCTGAAGAGATGATGATGCCATTAACAAGGGTGGAAGATTTGGTTATACAAACGGAAGAGGAGACCTGGGGAGAAGATAACCAAGTTTCTTTTCTTTCCCACACATATTCATGTTATTTCACTCCATGAATTTTCTTGATAACCAAGTTAATATTTGCCCTGCTATGTGTCATATGCCTGTAATATGTAGAGGTGGAGAAGCAGCATGGCATGGCACCCACTAGGGCCAGACCATGTGTGTCTGGAACTCAACCTCAATGCTCCCTAGCTGCGTGATCTTGGACAACTTACCTAACCTCTCTGTGCCTTAATTTCTTTGTCTTTAAGATGAGGATAATAATAGCACCCACCTCATAGGGTTGTTATATCGTTAGGCGTTGATATTTCTAAAGCACTTAGAATATTATTGATAGTTAGTATTTTAAAGAAATGTTTGTTCAAAAAATATATGTTCTCGGGACTTTCCTGGTGGCACAGTGGTTAAGAATCCGCCTGCCAATGCAGGGGACATGGGTTCTATCCCTGGTCCGGGAAGATCCCACAGGCCGCAGAGCTACTGAGCCCGCGTGCTGCAACTACTGAAGCCCGTGCGCCTAGAGCCCGTGCTCCACAACAAGAGAAGCCACCGCAACGAGAAGCCCATGCACCACAATGAAGAGTAACCCCCGCTCACCACAACTAAAGAAAGCCCGTACGCAGCAATGACGACCCAAAGCAACCAAAAATAAATAAGTTTAAAAAATAATATGCTTGACTGTACATAATTTAAAAAACAGCAGGAAATAAAAATAAGTACAATATAGTGGTTAAGATGCAATTAAAACAAACAGACAAACAAAACCAAAAAATATATGTTCTGGAGGTGTCACTCAAGAAAAGTGAGGGTAGGAGATGTGGATTTGGGGGCTGTCAGTATGTAAGTGTTGTCAGGGCTTAGGAGCAAAGATATTTTCCAGGGAGAATGTCAGCTGCAGAAGGAGTGGTGAAAAGGGGAAAATGGATTCTTTAGGGAATACCAATATTTAGGGGGTCAGCAGAGGGAGAGGGTTCAATAAAGGAGACTTAGGAGTGGTCTCAGAAGTAAAGATGACCCAGGAGAAAGTGAAATCAGAAGCTAAGTAAGTAGAGAATTTCAAGAAATGGGCCATGGTCAACAGTGACAAACGTCATGGCAACATCCAATAAGATAAGGAACAAAACAAAGCTATTTGTTCATACGGCTGATAAAGCGTGTTTCAGGCTACATATAATTCCTCTTTCTGCCTGTCTTCACCCACTAAGCTGTGAGTCCTCAACGTAAGGGGCCGACTTTATTATTCAGCCTCGTACACCCAGGGGTGAGCACACGCCTGCAGCACAGGTGTAGCTAGACTGTCTAATGACTCCAGTTCCTTAGTGGTCCACATGACCCTGCTTGTCTACTGAATAGCGGGACAATAAACAAGGTGGAGAGAATTTCAATTCTTTCTTCTTGAGGTCCCCAAGAAAAGGGCAAGAATAGTTTTTCTTGACACTGGGCATCCTTTTCATGTGAGCTTGGGCCACTGCAGAAGTTGAGATGAGGTCCTATGAGGTCTGGGTCGGGGAGAGCGGGCTGGTGAAGATCTCAGGTGAGACCATCTTCTTGGCGTTCCCAGCATCACCAGGCAGTGATGGCAGCTCTCCCTGTTGGCCCCATGTGCACTAGCATAGTCTCATAGCTTGTGTGTGGTCTGGACCCACAAGTCTGTCTGCCTCGTGTGGCTCACTGGTGACCGCCATCTTTGCCCCTAGGAGACCGAATGACCACATGTTGGTGGCACTGAGGGAAAAATTCCTCTACAGGGTCAGGTTGGGCCAGCTGACCTTTAAGGTCCCGTCCAACCTCAAGATTCTAGAAGCCTGGGTGACCCCTGAAGGTGATGATGGAGCAGAGCCCAAGAGCTTCTCTAGGTGGATTCATGTGGTGGCCGGAAGTTCTGGGTGTACAGTTCTGTGCTGGGTGTTTAGGCTTCCATGGGATGGTAGGATTAATTGAGACAGGAAGGGAGGGAGGCTGGAGAGCTGAAAGAAGGCGGGGGAAGTGTGTGGGTTATAGGACTGCAGAGCCCCCTGCTGAGAAATTGTAAAGAATGAGGGTGGCCGGCTGGGACCGTGTGGGAGCTCTGACTCATGCTAGTGTTGACAAATAGGCTGGATTCCTTTAACGCCACTGGACTTTGCCCTTTCAGGATGTACAGCCAACGTCAGCACACTGCTAATGGGGCTTTGAGAGTCTCCTTTTGATGAGCGTGTCCCAGAAAGCAGGTATTAGCCATTTCTGCTGGGGAGGCAATGAAGGCATTTGCAGCTGAAATCGGCTTTCCTGGATGCCCTAATAAAGCAGAGACTTTCAAAGCCCCATTAGTGGTGTGCTGACTGCAGCTTTACATCTGTACCAGCCCAGTTCAAGAGCGGAGCGCTGGGCGCTCACATCCCAAACCCCAAGGAACGAACTACCTGCAGACAAAAGTCAGCTTCTTTTTCCATCAGTAGGCTGTGAGCTCCTTAGGAGAGAGACTTTGTCTTCCTGTCTGGGGGTATGCTAGTCTGGTGCCCAGCACAAAACAGACTCTCAATACATGCTAATGGAATTGGTAAATGTCTTTGGTGGGGTAGGGAGTCTTCTGCTAAAGGGAGTCACAATGTGGACAGTTCCCAGCATGGTGCTGGCCCTTGGTGAGCCCTCAGCGTATGATTATGGGATTAATGAATGACAGGTAGGGTTAAAGGGGAAGGGAAGGGAGGGGACGGGAGGGGAGGGAAGGGGAGGGGAGGGGAGGGGAAGGGAAAGGAAGGGAAGGGAAGGGAAGGGAAGGGAAGGGAAGGGGGAGAGATAAGGAAAAGTAGCTCTTCCCTCCACCCCGCACCTGCCAGTAGGAAGACTGTATTTCTCCCTCAGCCAGAAGTAGCTAAGCTTCCCTACAAGTAGCAGACCCCACAGCATCCATGTCTCCCTGGAATGAAGCCAGAGGACCTTTCTCTTGTTAGGTCCCAAAGGTGGGGAGTGGCATGGGGACAGAGGGGCCCTTGTTGTCAGGTTCTTTACAAGTTGGGTATGCTGAGGAATTAACATAGATGGGTGAGTTAACTAAGGCTTCCTTCTGGGTGAGTTAACTAAGGCTCTCAGAAGTTATGCACCTTGTCCAGATTAACACAAATGTAAACGATGGCGCCAGAATTCAAATCCAAGTCGGTCTGCCTTGCAAGCTCACATCTCTCCAACCACCTCCCACTTTCCTTCTGACCACAGATACCTCTGAGGCTGTCACCCTGAATGTCAACTGTTTCTAAACTGATGCCCTCCTCCACCTGCTTGACCCACGTGCACTTGCCCTTAGTTTGGTAACAATCTAGATAGAGGTAGATCATCCCAACTGTCCATCAACTTCTTCCTCTTCCATAATCCGAAGGAAATTCCTGGGGAAGGGGTTGACAGATGGACCAGTCCAGCAGCCCTGTTAGCCATCAGTTTCCATGGGCCCATGTTTCTCCAGGTGGATATGTCCTCCATACCTCTCGTCTCTTCTTTCTGAATACATGCTGTTCCCGACAAGACTTTCCAAGAAGCTCTGGAAAGGAAAATAAATAATAAACAAATAAATGGACTGAAATAGATAAATACATAAACACCTACCTGCTTGCCCTTGTGTGTCTATCCTGGTTCTTTGTTTGACTCGTAAAGTGCCTGGTCCCCAGAAGGTCTTGTGTCAGCCACTGTGTGTGACTGGGGCTCTTTGCCCTGTTGTTCTGCCATCTGAATGTTTCCAGTCAGGATTTAGTCACTGCACATCTTTGAGAGTCCTCTAATCAGAGAAATTAACTCTCATCAGACACGGGAATTAATCTTTGCTAGTGTTGTTGTCAGTCTAACTTTGCCTTCCTCGGTGCCAGACGTGGCGAGGGATGTCCTAGGAGGGAGCCACTGCCACCACTGCCAAGGGCCTCAGTGGGGACAGGCAGGGCTTCACCTAAGGAATGGAGACTGACCCCTCCTCCTACCTGAGTCAAGAGGTATACGGGACCCCTGAGGAGGGCTATGTTGAGTGACTACAATGTGTGAATAATGTAACGGCAGAGAGGGAGAAGAGGGGCGACTCTTAGATGATGACCCACGATGGGAGGCATTCTTTACCCTTCACCAGCTTGTTAGACTATAGACCCGTCTTTTGAAGCCATCCTTCAATTGGGGTGTGTGTGTGTGTGTGTGTGTGTGTGTGTGTGTGTGTGTGTGGCGGGGACAGACTCTTGGTTGCATTTGTGAAAAGTTTGGAGCCAAATTCCGGTTTCACAGCATCATACCATCTTCAGGCACAGAGAAAGCACAATGCAAAGAATATCAGGTTACTACAGCATAAATAAACATGACATTAACACAATCTTCCACAATATAGATTTCCTATCGTCTCGTTTGCTCATGAAAAGTATATTGTGGAGAATCATCTGTTAGCATCACACTTATTCACGCTGCGACACTTGGTTTCGTCAGTGTCAAGCTACCTCTACACGCGGCGGTAGTCACCAGTTGTCATCAGAGTTCTAGAGCAGATTTTCATTTTAAATTACAGCATTCTCCTGCATATGTGATTTTCAGGCTTAGAAAATCTCAGGGTCTTTGTTTCTGAGTGAGTGGTGGTAAGACAAGCACTGAGAATCAGAAAAGATGCCTTTCATCTTGCTTTGTTACCATGTACTCTGTGACCTGGGAAAAGTCACTTCCCTTCTCTGGTCCTCAGCTTCCCCATCTATAAGCTGTGGTTATTTGATGAGATTTTTGGTGAGTCTTTGAGCAGCTACTGAGAAAGTAGAGCAGGGGAATGGCCTTAATTATCTGAGGTGGAGAAAGAAGGGGATCAGAGTTTCTTTATAATTTGGGGCACAGTGACCAGAATTTATGCCACTTCCATGGCCACATTATCAGAGCTGCAGGAGTATCCCACCTGGGCAGGGCTCTCTGTTTCACACTCTCCACTTCTTGGATGATTGCTTTCTCTGCTACTGGGATTAAAAAAAGAAGAAAAAATCCTCCAAGACAAGTCACTTTCTCATTGGCCTGTGACATGCTACATGAACCGTCTATATTACGGATGTGACCATGGGTACTGCCCACGTTGATTCATACCTTGGTGACCTCATGGATCACTGACAGACTTGCCACCTGGCAGGCTGCCTGGAATTCACCGGGACCTGTCAGAAGCCCCAGCTGTACCTCCGTTTTGCAGGCGACCTCAGGTCCGGCGGCCACCCTTGGGTTTCAAGCCTACCATTGTCAGTCTAAGGAACAATCGCATCCTCAAATCAAAAGTCAGGAATTCTAAGAGGAGCGGTGCCGCTCACGAGCTGAGTGGCGACTTGCAGAAGTACAATGAGATGACAAAGTCTCTTTCTGGCATCTTTTCATAATGCAAAGCCCCAGGTAGCAGATAAACAATGCACTGCCAGCCAGCCAGAGTTCTTGCTATCTTGTTGACTGAAGCATTCATTGTGAGGCTTCCTGGGCAGCTGATTATGGGGGAAAGCAGGACTCGGACCACTTCTGCATAGTGTAGATTAATCTGCGGGCTGCACGACACCTTTACTTCGTGGTCTCTGTCTCATCGGGTGTCATGAGGGAGGGTGAGTTACTCTCTCTGGTTTTGGACACTTGCTTTTCAATCTTTTTTGCTGCCTTTGATTTTTACATTTGGCTCCAGGGAAGGCAGGCTGTCATGGATAGAGCCTCATGCCTGGCGTAGCACGCTGTGTGCTAGAGGAGCATCTCTCTGAACCCTCACCGGTGGGTTGAGGGACAAGGTTACCAGATTGCCTTCCTTGGCCTTCGTGCTCAAATGACCTCATCAGATCAAAGAACACAGCTACAAATCCACCCCCCAAAACAACCACCTCTGCCACCAACGCAATCTTGAAACTCTTCCCACAAGTTTAGGTTGCAGGAGACGGAAGAAGGATTAGGGCTGAGTAATACAGGTCAATGTCATTTTCTGAGAACACTGGTACTTAGAGACCATTGGCAGTAGAAAAAGTCACTATTTCCAAACTTGCAAACAGACCCCCCTAATTAGGGCCTGGGTCTTAAATAATGCTACATACTTCAAATATAATAGCAATGGGACTAAAATCGATTTGAGATAAGATTTCCCTTTTTGTTCTTTTTCTGTAGTTTTGAGAAGCAAGCAATGCTATAGAGAAAAACACAGTGGTTTTGAAATCGGAGTGGAATTTTTCTGAGTTCCCACCATCTCTGTGTCCCTATTTACAAATCTGTAAAGTGGGGTAGTAATACCTTCTTTGCTCTTGTTTTGAGGCTAAAGTGTATGTAAAGAGCCTAGCACATAGTAGGTAAATGGAAATGCTACTTATATGAGAGCACAGTGAGAACATATGACTCCAAGATGATTTTGTTGCCTTTTTTGGTGCAGACTTCCAAGAAGTAACAATCTAGGTTTAGTAATAGATTTGGTGTATGAGTGGCAAAATGGGCAGATTTTTCTGCCTGGGGGCTCCCTGTGATTTGACAGGGAGATGCAGCCAGTAAGGAAATCCACACTTTTGGTATTTTTCTAGGTAGGAAGGAGTAGTTGTGGCATGGGTCCTGCAATGTGAGATTTGTCTGACTTGAAAAAGAATATTGGCCACAATCCCTTATCAAACCCCCCTGGGGCCAGATGCATTTCAGAATTCAGAATTTTTTAGATTTTTGAAAAGTCATGTGCTACAGATACTGGATATTACATAAAACCCCCAGCAGAGTCTGGAGCAGCAACTTGGAAGGAAAAACCATGCTGATTTCTGCAGCAAATATTCATCTTAAGTGGAATAAATGAGGTCTACAAAGAAACCCAGGTCAGTTTGGGTCCGGTTTTATTGCCAAATGAGTTATGAAGAATCTTCCAGTATTCAGAGCTTTTTGGATTTCAAAATTGCAGATTGGTGATTTATAAGAATACTAGAGGGCTTCCCTGGTGGCGCAGTGGTTGAGAATCTGCCTGCCAATGCAAGGGACACGGGTTCGAGCCCTGGTTTGGGAAGATCCCACATGCCACGGAGCAACTAGACCCGTGAGCCACAACTACTGAGCCTGCGCGTCTGGAGCCTGTGCTCCGCGACAAGAGAGGCCGCGACAGTGAGAGGCCCGCGCACCGCAATGAAGAGTGGCCCCCGCTTGCCGCAACTAGAGAAAGCCCTCGCACAGAAACGAAGACCCAACACAGCCAAAAATAAATAAACTAATTAATTGAATTAGAAAAAAAAAAAAAAAGAATACTAGAGATGATGACGAATAATAAAAACAGTTGCATGTAATAAGTGTTCTCCTTTTGCCAGGAACTCTAAGTGCCTTTCATATATTTTCTTATTTGTTCTCCAACAACAGTCCTGGATATTGGTATTATTATCTTCCTTTTAGTGAGGAAGAGGAACGGGCTCAGAGATATGAAGAAACTTTCCCTGGGTCACACGGGCAGTCAACGGCAGCCCTAGGATTTGAACCTAGATCCAACCTGATTGCAAAGCCTATGCTGGTAAAACTAGATTAATGTTTTTCCCTGCATGGTGAAGGTTGCCTCACGCTGGAGTGCAGAGAATTTATCTCATGGATGATGGAATATTTGCAAGGCTATTTTAGCCCTGTGATTTAAGCCAGGCTGGAAGTGTCTTAAAGAGGCTAGTAGCTAAGAGGAACAAAGGGACAAGAGGTGTTAAAAAAAAAAAAAAAAGAAGGAGGTAAGTGGGGCATACATTACCTAAACCTGGCCATTTCAATATTGGCAAGCCAGCTATGTTGATGCAAGCCCATTCCAGACAGCTTTTGACCTTGATCTGATCTCCCGCCCTTAAAGAAAAGCTTTCTTCAGCTTCAAGTGGCCTTCCTCGGAACTCAGCTATCCAGAAAGGGTAAGTGACCCACCTCGGGCTCAGACCAGGCCTCAGCCCTGTGTGTGACCTCTATTGTGTGGGTAGAGTACTACAGAGAAAAAAAAAAAAAATCCTAATGGGCCTTAATGGGGGAGGAAATGGCCATCCTAAAAATAACGCCAGGCCCTGTGGAGTAATGACATCATTAGCCAACCCCAGCCTGACGGATTCTAAGCACTTTTGACCAGGCATTTTATTTTAGCACAAGATGTATCAAGCAAATCTATTATGCTTGTCAGCCCAAGCAAGGGTGGCTAGGCAAGAATTAAGTGAAAGGCTCCCGGGAAGGGCCATGACACTTGATTTAATCACATTTTACGTAATTGGGATAGTTGCTATTTCCGAATCTTTGGCCGGGCAGTCTTTATGACCACAACAAAACAGATCTGGGAGGAAAAGAAATTCCATCATCTGGAGAGGAGCTGACATTCGGATTTAATTCTGTCTTGGGCAAGAGAAGGGGCCTGGGGAACTGGGTTAACCAAGAGCTGCTCAGAAAGACAGAAGTAGGTGTCACAGCAAATTCCTCCTCCCCAGGGTGATTCTTCTCTTTTCAGCTGAGAAGGTGTGAGTGCCTTCCCATGGTCCCTGCCCTAGCAGGGCTCTTAGGACCGTGCATGAAATAACAATTCGTGTCACCCTCCATCTGTCCTCCACTAGATCACAAGCTCCACGAGGCCAGGATTGGGCTCCTCCAGACCTTCATCCCATCACTCAGCGAAGCGCCTGGCAAATAGCGAACGTTCACTAAAAATGTGTTCATTTAGAACAAATGACTGTGAATTCATTCGTAATGGTGACAGATGATGTTGTACATCTCTGTTTGTTCACTTGTAAGGATGGAAGAGGAAGCCGGTCCTTCTCCAAGAAGGTAGAGCGGTGATGTATCCCCTGGGCTAGGAGCAAAGAGCTTGTATCCTATGGTTTCAGTCAAGTGGTTCTGGCAGCTCAGGCTCCCTTCATGTAAGTAATGACAAAACCCTTCGTATCTCCCGGCTTCACAGAGACCAGCGGAGTAAATGACGTCCAGCTTGATTATGGTTCCGAAACAAATCAGCCATCGAAACTCAGACCTAAAGGCTTTTCCCCTTTTCCATTGCGCTGGTCCTACAGCAAGCCTGGCCATGGGATTCTTGTGGGTTTACCTCCCCAAGGATGTGGGGAAGGTGAGGGGTGACCACGCTTTGTGTCTGGCCACATCCTTGTTTCTTCTCCCCAGAACAAAACATCTGCTTCAGCCACCTCCCACTCTCTCTCTCCCCACCCCCTTCCTGTGCCCTCCTTTCTCACTTGCAGTCCTCATTCAGCCTTCCCCTCTCTTTGCTCTGGCCCCCTGGGGCCTGTCATAATTAGAAAAGGAGGAAGGAGGGGAGCCATCCTAGCCCACCAGGGCTGTAGAGGGAGCTGGGGCTGCGTGCTGGAGACGTGGGGCTGCAAAGTTTTCTGTGTCTTTCTTCTTTTCCAGCCACGGTACCTCCCAACACGGGCAGGCCCTGTCCTCAAGTCAAGGAGGCCCCAGGGCCAGGAACACATGGCTCTGCATGTAGATATGTGTCTAGAAAAGTGTGAGTGTGTGTGTGTGTGAGCATGTGTGAAGATGTGTTATGACTGAAGGTGTGGATTTATGATGTGCCGTGCTTCAGATGGGGGAGCCATGTAGCAAAGGTTGTTTTTATCTGGAAGCTTTAATCCGTGTCAACTTTGGGAGTTCAGATTCTCTAGGGAATCCCTGTGTACTATCCCCTCCTTCCGCTCTCCCTTTGCTCCCCCAGATCCTCCCTTCTACCTTAACAATAAAAGGAAATCAGTAGTTGACATTGATGATCAGAGCCATTCCAAATCTTTCCTCCCTTCCCCCAAGACCACGTGTTGGCCTGAGCTGAGTATGTCAGGCTCGGTGAGAAACACGCAGGTCAGGGACGCAGGCTGTTTCAGCTTCCGCTGGACCAGGGTCTCACTCCTGGGCTGGCATTTTCCTGGGGATGCTGAGGAGATCATTAATCTGTCTCCTTGCTATTTTTCTGTCCAGCCCAGGGGACGACTCTAGCCTATAAATCAGCTCAGAATGGAGTGGGAAACTCAAGGAAGGGATCCAGTAAGAAGGAAAATAGACACACAGGAAGGATACAGACCTGAGGTGTGAGACCCGGAAAATTGGGGGAAGAAAGAAGAGTGATCTTTTGAGGAAATAACACGAAGAGAAAAAATTGCACCAACCCAGCAGGGCCAGATCGGGGACAAAGGAGATCTAGACTCTGGTCTTCAAGATGTTACTCTAAGCTTCTTGCTTCAGCTAATCTCTCTGGGCTACAACTAGGCCATCTGTTCAGGTGGGCTCTCTCCAGGCCCTCGCTCAGTCTTGTGCTTTCCTGGGAATTAGAGCATGTGCAGAGAAACAAAACAAATTCATACATGCAAATGATTCCAACCCTATATATTTGCTCCTGCAAGTTAATTAATCAAAAGTACCCGTGGTAAAGATTTCTAAGGAGAACTGTGATTGATGGGAGGCAGTGTGGCCAGTGGGATGGGTCTGGAATCAGGCCTGTTACTGGTTTTCTCTGAATCTCTGGATACCGATCCATTAACCCTTGGCCAACACCTCAGTTTCCTCATCCTTTAAGATCAGTTTGAACTTCAGACTTCTGCGATGACGGCAGTCGTTGTCTCCACAGTGATATGAAGCACTCACATCTCTCTCAGTGACTCTCCAGCATCTTGGCCATCATTGACAGAAGCCACAGCTGGACGGGAGAAGGGGTTGCCTTGATGGGGTCCATCACTCTCCCAGTCAAGCCCACTGCTCTCCAGGCTATATGGGCTGGACCACTCACTCCTGGGACAAAGTCTGCTCTAGGGGCTGTTATCTTTTGAGAGGCAGCTTGGTGGTTTAAAGAGCTCAGGCTCTGGAAAGAGATGGACTTGTGTTTAAAAATCACCCATGAATTATGTGGCCCCTGGGGAGACCCTAAGTGTGCCTGAGGCCCGGTAACCACATCTGTAAAAGAGGATCACAGTACCTGCCTTGTTGGTTTCTTGTGAGTGTTAGGGTTAATGTATAGACAGCACCTAGTATAGTTCCCGGAACATGGAGGCACCCAATGAACAGTTATTATTACTATTATTGGACCACTGGAGTTGAAACCGGGAAGGAGAAAGGAATAATGGGAATGTAGGTCACCTTCAGGCAGACATATCACAGACTGAGTAAAGTGTGTGTGCACGTCTGTGCATGTGTATGGGTCTGGCTGTGTGTATAGGTGTGTGTGAGAGTGAGTGTATATGTGTGTGAAAGAATGTGTAAGAACGCATGCATGTGTATGTGTGCACATCTGAGTGTGTGTACACATATGTGGCTGTGTGTGAGCGTGTGAGTGTGTCTGCATGTGTGTTGGGGCAGACATACCTTCTAGTTCTCCAAATGGACCTTGCCTTTGTACACGCTTCTCCCTCTACCTGGAATGCCCTGGTCTTCCCCACATTCCATAAATGCCTACTAATTTATCAAGATTCAACTCAGACCATCGCCTCTTTGCAGCCATCCCTGAACTTTTTGGGAAGAGATGCTCATTCTCTCTTCTTCTGTTTCCCTCTGCCTTAAACTAGGGAAGCAGCAGCAGGTGGAGGGGTTAAGAGTATGGGATCTAGGAGCACAGATCATGGGTTTGAATTTCAGTGCTTCAACTTGGAGCTAAGTGATCGCAGATGAGTTCCGTGGCCTGGACCTCTGGAAGCCTCAACTTCCTTATCTGCAACGTGGAAATAATAAAGTTGTCTTCCTCATGAGGTTGGTAGGAGGGTGAAAGAAACTAATGCATTTACAGCATTTTCTACAGTACCTGGTACATAATAAGTGCTCAGTCCGTGTCAGGTACCATCATTACTCTACTATTGTTTTGCCACATCATATTGTACTATTAGAATGTTTCATTTACATATTCATTTCCCCAAATCTGTGAACTCTCTGAGAGTAGAGATTTTTCCCCTAGCACCTACCCAGTAGCCTGACATCCAGGAGTAATGGAAAGGAAATGGAAAGAAAAGGAAAGTATTACTTATCTCTTCTCGTCCCTATTTCTCTTTTTTTTTTTTTTTGAATTTTTGAATTTTATTTTATTTATTTTTTTATACAGCAGGTTCTTATTAGTCATCAATTTTATTGCCCAATTCATCACACCACCATCCCCATCCCCCCACGGCTTTCCCCCCTTGGTGTCCATACGTTTGTTCTCTACAGCTGTGTCTCAACTTCTGCCCTGCAAACCGGTTCATCTGTACCATTTTTCTAGGTTCCACATACATGCGTTAATATAAGATATTTGTTTTTCTCTTTCTGACTTACTTCACTCTGTATGACAGTCTCTAGATCCATCCACGTCTCAACAAATGACTCAATTTCGTTCCTTTTTATGGCAGAGTAATATTCCATTTGTATATGTGTACCACATCTTCTTTATCCATTCGTCTGTCGATGGGCATTTAGGTTGCTTCCATGACCTGGCTATTGTAAATAGTACTGCAGTGAACATTGGGGTGCATGTGTCATTTTGAATTATGGTTTTCTCTGGGTATATGCCTTGTAGTGGGATTGCTGGATCATATGGTAATTCTATTTTTAGTTTTTTAAGGAACCTCCATACCATTCTCCATAGTGGCTGTATCAATTTACATTCCCACCAACAGTGCAAGAGGGTTCCCTTTTCTCCACACCCTCTCCAGCATTTGCTGTTTGTAGATTTTCTGATGATGCCCATTCTAACTGGTGTGAGGTGATACCTCATTGTAGTTTTGATTTGCATTTCTCTAATAATTAGTGATGTTGAGCATCTTTTCATGTGCTTCTTGGCCATCTGTATGTCTTCTTTGGAGAAATGTCTATATAGGTCTTCTGCCCATTTTTGGATTGGGTTGTTTGTTTCTTTAATATTGAGCTGCATGAGCTGTTTATATATTTTGGAGATGAATCCTTTGTCCGTTGATTCGTTTGCAAATATTTTCTCCCATTCTGAGGGTTGTCTTTTCGTCTTGTTTATGGTTTCCTTTGCTGTGCAAAAGCTTTTAAGTTTCATTAGGTCCCAATTGTTTATTTTTGTTTTTATTTCCATTACTCTAGGAGGTGGATCAAAAAAGATCTTGCTGTGATTTATGTCAAAGGGTGTTCTTCCTATGTTTTCCTCTAAGAGTTTTATCCTGTTTCTTATTTTTCCCATCTGAGGCCCCTCTCCTTCATACTGCCATCAGAAAGCAGAGTGGGGACTGGAGTGCAGTCTCATCCCCATACAAAGGGCATCCTCAGTCAACACATAAAGGTCCCCGCTGTATCTATACTTAGCAGGCATTTGGCTCCCACATTTATTACATCACCAAGGCTATTTTTTTCCTGATGTTGTCTTCAATAGACTCAATTGAAACACAAGAAAGGCCCTCCTGGCCCATCAATGAGTCCGAGGCCAAAACTTCTGGTGGGACAACATCCTTCTGTTGTTGCCCATAGAAAGTGCCCTCAGCCACCCTGGGCTACTCATTCCCCAAACATGCAACACCCAACCAGACCGTACACAGGGGGAGAGAAGGTCAGCTGACCACAGAGAACTGACCCCCAGACGCCACAGTGCAAAATGCATACAAGTCAACCATTGTAGAGCACACAGGCTGTCAGTCTCCCTAACTTGTTTTCCTGCCTTAGTTCTCTCCCATCCCTCCATCTTCCAAAGAGATCTGCAGCTAAGCCTCCCTAGTTTTTAAGGAATCTTCACTGAGGCAGTGGCATCCGTCCAACCATCTGGTGAGGTTGGTACTGATTCTTGTTCCCCTGGATGAGTCCTGGGAAGTACCCAGAAGCCTGGTAGTCAGAGCATTTCCTTATGCACCTGCTATTACTCAGCTCATTGTCTAGGACTTCTGCTCTAATGCCCCGCTCTGGCATTTTCTCTTCTGGACTCCCTGTCTGGAAAGACCAAGCCCTTTCCAACTGGAACCGCTGCCCTGAAACTCATGCATGTTGGGGTCTCTAAAAGTTCTTGTTTGTGTTCCTTCCTGCGTGGATTCCATCTCTTTTCATCCCTCTGCCCATTCCAAGAGTCTTGCTACATGTGGGTAGATGATCAGTGCTGTATCCCTTCCCTTTGGTCTCACTGATCTCTGATCTTTAGAAGCCCTCAGTCTCGTGTTTGTCTTTAGCCCAGTTTTGTGTGGGCAAACGTATACACACTAGACTTTTGGGTCTATCTCAAGGTTCCAGCCAGCAAGGTTTGGCCAGTTGCTCTCAGAGCTCCGGGGATTACGTGAAGCAGTGTAAAAGCTGTGTAGCTACTGGCTCTCTGTCTCTACCCTTCCCCTGTAAGGGTGGCTGATGGCATCATTCCTAAGCAGGAGGTTTGGCTGATATGCGTGTGTGTGCATGCACATGAGTGTGAAAGAGAGAAAAACAGGAATTCAGTTTGAGATATATTCAAAATGAGGGGCTTCTAGAACATCACAGAGGTTTCCAGTAGATGATTTGATATATGAGGGCAGAACTCAAAGGAGAAGTCTGGGCTGCAGCCTCAGACTTGCGAATCAACAAGACATGGAAGAGCGTTGAATCCAGGTGTCTGCTTAAGAAGTGAATGAGAAGAGCTGGGATCTGAGGCCTGACCCTTGAAGCTTCCTAGCGTTTATGGGATGGGTGGTGGGAAAGGAGCTGCCTCGGGGTCTGAGAAGAAGGAAATGGAGAAGCTGAAGTAGAATTTAGGAAGAATGGCCTCCCCAAGTGCCTGGGGAAAAAGAATTTCCAGAAAGAGAAATGGTAAGTAAGATAAGGGCTGAAGAGTGGCTGTTGGATTTAGTCATCTGATGTCGTTGGTTACATTGGAACAGTTTCAGGGGTCTTGGGGCAAAAGCCAACCTGAAGTTGGCTGTGGAGTCAATACAAGAAGTGAAGATGCTTTGGGGAAAGCTGGCTGAGAAGGGAAGAGACGTTGGGCCTGAAGTAGCTGAAGTAGCTACTTCAGAAGTAGCTGAAGAGGGGCTTAAACTACAGGCAGGGCTGGTTTGATTGTTTTGTTCTCAATACAAGAGACTTGTGTATTTTTGAGCCCTGAGGGAAGTAGAGAGAGTTAAATATAATGGTTATGAGACAGGCTGGGACCTGGGACCTGGGATCCTTTGCTGCAGTGCTTGCACCTGGACAAACGTCTCCTCAAGCAACAGAATACAAAGAAATGATAAGGGACTAAAAATAACTGTGTGCATGTACAGTTGGGGCAAATTACGGACAACAAGATACAAAAAGACCAAAAACCCAGCTGCCACCTCTGAAGAGCCGGATGCAAAAACAGGGTACCGTGCATGCCCCCTGCACACAGCACCACCAAAGGGGTGGGCAGACCACCTAAGCTACCTTTCCGGGCCGACCCCTGGACACACCCCTACCCTCACTCCATATAAGGAACCAGCTCACTAGCCCCCCTTCTCAGGGAGCAAGCAAGGGAAACTGTTACTTATTTTCACCACCGCCTGCTGTAGCAGGAGCCCCAGTAAAGCCTTGCCTGAATTTCTTGTCTGGCCTCTTATCAGTTTCTATTGATTAAGGATGGCCAAGAACCCTGGTCAGTAACAGAGAGGGCATGACTGGTGGAGAGAAATGGCTGGTGAGGCAGCAGGCAGGCGATACTGAGCACAGGTGGTGAGACACACCTTTGCCAGGAGAAGGCACCTCCTCGCCTTTGGACTCGATCTAGCAACCCTTAGATGAGGCGAGGGACCAGAGGATGTCAGGTGGCCGATCGGTGGCCTACCATCTAACGTTTGGCAGAGAGAATCCACGCAGACAAATTTGAGTGGCCTGAAATTGAAATCTCTAAATGAATGAAACTCTCCGAGTGGCATGTCAGGGGCTCTGACCCACGTTCACAGTGACCCATGATGGAACAGGAGGGATGGCAGGTGACCTTGAAGTGCTCCTGTGTGGCACCTGCCTGGTGCTGATGGAAGCTGTCAATCTTGCCTGGAGACGAGGGTCACCCTGGGAGGCTCTGCTCCCCTGAGGGGGGAGCTGGGCAGGGGCTTCCCCTTGGGGACTGATTGCAAGGCTCCTCAATGGGGTCCCTCCTAGTCAGCTACCATTTTTCTTCATTATTTCTGCTATGTCACCCGTCACATTGTCAGTTTCCTCTCAGAACGGCGATAAATGGCGCCTCTCATGTTGTGTCCTTAGGGGACACCTGTTATTTATTTCAATGATGGGCAAGATGCCATAGCTAATTAAGAAAAATTGTGGGCCGCCCACAGCCATGCTATAGTTTTGTGTCACTTCAGCCCCACAGTCCTTCACCCCAAGTTGGAGCCATTTCCCTCCCCACCCCCCAGAGCTTGTGGGGTCAGGGGATGAAGGGTATGAACATCACTCCCTCCCTCTATCCCTAAAAGGAGTCCCACGCCGGTTTTCCTGCTGAAGGACATGGGGAGTCATGGGCCCAAGCTGGACACCTCTTCTAAGTTTCAGGCTTCTGAGGGGGTCAATCAAGTCCTTCCCTTCTGTCCCCCCCCCACCCCCGGAGAAACGTGGAGACACAGCCAGCGGAGTGTTTTCTCCCTCATGACTTGGCAGGGCAGGAAAGGCAGCTTCTGTGGCCAGGGCCGCTTGGACACAATGACCCAGATAACTGAAGTGACACCTGGCTCGTGCTTGCGTCACCTCAGTCAGCCTAGTCAGACCTGCTCAAAACAAAGGATGCTGCTGGCCCTACCCATAGGCGACTAGTTTCTTCTGGACTTCCCAGATTTCTGGGCCCTGTGAAAGGTGGTGGCAAGTTTTGTGTGTTTGGGTGGAGAAGATCTTGCTCATGAGATGGTCTCTGGAGCCAGAACGGTAGGAAGGGGGCTCAGGGTGGGGTGGGAAGGGTTATGTGAGGGTCGGTAGGTGTTAGAATGGGCTGCAGAGGGAGGTGGATGAATCTTCGCCTGAAGACTTTAACTAAGGGGGAGTCATATCCCAGAGGGTTTAAGAGGATGCTTCCCCAAGGGCCACAGAATTGCCCGGATACTTCCTGTGCGCTCTGGTCCCTGGGTCTTTTGGAATTCTTGGCAGAAATTTTCTTTTAACTTCAGATGCCCACGTCACCTCTGTGCCTGGTGGAGTCTTTATAGTTCCGACAAAAGGGGCAAAGCGCGGCTGGGATTCAAGGGCAGGCGAGAGGGAGGCAGGCGTGGCTGGGTTTGGAGGAGGTTGGCTGGAGGTTGGGTCCAAGCCCAGCGTGAAGGCGCCGGCACTCTCTGTGCCCCAAGTGGGATCCAGGAGAAAGCCCAGGGCCGGGGATGGTGACATCGAGCCCCCTGTGCCCTCTCCCTCTGTCAGTTTGCCTGGCATCCAACCCTTCCTGCTGGTCACGCTATCAGAGCCCAGCCTGAGAAGAAATTACATTGTATTTGGAGCCGCGATAACTTCAGAGCAGGCTGTTTTCTTCACACTGGGACACAGCACAGCTTCCCCTTCTATCTCTTATTTGCTTTCACATTGTACTCGCTTTAACACAGAGTCCAGGGGACAAAAGGCCCCTGTGTGCGACTCCCTCCTCCTGACCCCACTTCGTGGCCGCTCCCTGCCCCCAACTGGCCCTGACACACTCCTGGCAGACCACAGAGATGCGATCTGGGGCTGGCATTCCAAGGACCCACTGCTTCAGGAATTGCAAATGTCTCCGATTAAAACCAGCAGGGCTAATCTGAGCTCAAGTTGCTACAATACTGAAGAAAATAACAATTTGTTGGGTTTCTCTGACTCTCCAGGTGCGGGAAAGAAAACATTCACAGGGAGAAAAGCAACAAAGAAGAAAAGGGGAAGAAAAACACACAGATATGTGTGGGTTTGGACCCCATTTTGCCCAGACCATCTGTGTCGAACGCTGTAGGATCACATGCTTACACCCCGTCTTACCTCCACCGGCTTCCTGGTCAGATGCATGCTCTAGGTGTAATGTAGAGTCCAGTTTGGCAGAATTTTTCTGACTCCCCATGATTCTGGAAACATTTCTGTAAGAATTGGTGTACTCCATCCAGGTCCGTCATTGCTTCTCTCTTCAAGCAAGAATTCTGTATTCTTCTCTTAATTCAGTTCATTTAGAAAGAACTGGCCTGAACACGTGTCTAGAGTTCACCGGGCAGATGGTAATTTTTTCTAGCATTCATTCAGCAAGCAATGATGCCTGATTCTGAATGTCACATGCTCTGCAGATATTGGGTTTACAAAGATGAGGTCACCGACTTCAAGGAAGATACAGTTTAATGGGGGAGACAGACCTAGAAATAATTAATTATGATAGAAGGCTGCATGGAATAAGGGCTAAATAGCAGCATTTGAAATGACTTCTGCCTGGAGATTCAGTCTGCTGCTGAGTCTGGGCTGAGCTGCTGACTACCTAGGAAGCGTGGCCATTTTCCTCCAGTTCTTCTGAGCTCCCTCAATATCCCTCAGCATTTAATTCCTTCCTCTGAGTGTCTGCCTGAGTGTCTGCCTTACTCCTTCTGCCAAGATGGCCTTGATGTGGTCTTTCAACCGAATGACAGTGATGACCATTTCTGAATGCCCAGTGCCTCACAAATATCTTTAGGCCTTGGAGAAGTCATTGTATTAATAAGTTGGAGAACCTGGATTTACACCCAGCATGTTCAGTTCTTAAGTGCTCTTAGTACTGTATCACCTTGCTCTTGTGTAAGTTTTAGGGTTGAATTTAACACTCAAAACCGTTTTGGAATGAGATGGAATATATGTAATTTTATTTTTATTTATTTATTTATTTATTGAAGTAGAGTTGATTTACAGTGTTTCAGGTGTACAGCAAAGTGATTCAAATATATATTCTTTTTTCAGGTTCTTTTCCATTACGGGTTATTACAAGATATTAAATATAGTTCCCTGTGCTATACAGTGGGTCCTTGTTGTTTATCTATTTTATATAGAGTAGTGTGTGTCTATTAATCCCAAATTCCTAATTTATCCGTCCCACCTCCACTACCCCCTAAGTTTGCTTTCTATGTCTGTGAGTCCATTTTTGTTTTGTAAATAAATTCATTTGTATCAGTTTTTTAGATTCCACATATAAGTAATATCATGATATTTGTCTTTGTCTGGCTTACTTCACTTAGTATGATTATCCCTAGATTCATCCATGTTGCTGCAAATGTCATTATTTCATTCATTTTTATGGCGGAGTAATATTCCATTATATATGGGGTATATGTAATTTTAAATCTTTAATTTTTATAATGACCTTATGACTTTGATCATGATATATGCTTTCTTGGAAGTATAGAGACTTACCATGTTTAAAATTGAGTGATAATAATACCGCAAAATTCCATAGTGTCTTAATGTTTCCAAAGAGCTTGCATTCACATTTTACCATTTCATCCAATTGTACATGTAACCTCTTACATGTACAGTCAGATGACACAAACATTAGTTACCCTAAATACATCATCTATTCGAGTGACACTGAATAATGGCTCACTCTAATTCATGACAGGTACTCTTCTAACTGCTTTACATATATTAACTTATGAGACCCTATAGGGAGTCATAATTGTGATTACCATTTCAAAGATGAGGAAACTAAGACACAGAAGGGTTACGTAACTTGCCCTGGATCATAGAGCCAGTAAATGCAGAGCTAGGATTTGAGCTCAGTTTTTCACTTAGATACTATGCTGTACTGAGGATAACGCCTTCAGCTGTTTTGCATCGAGTTTCCAGCTGTAAGGGGTCAGATTTTATCCCAGTTCCCAGCTGGCTAAAGAGCCAAAGCTTGTATGTTTGACTTATTTCTTAGGGGTTTCCAGAGGCAAGATGTGCTATAAGTCTTGAATCGTGACCAGGTGGCTTTAGGCAAAAAAGCTTAGACATAAAGTTGTATAAGAGCATGACATTTGGAGGGAACAGTATTCAGTAGGACTGGCTGCGGGTGCAAAGGCTAGAATAGTGTAGATGAATATGAAAGTAACTGGGAACCACGTTGTACAGGGCCTCATACACAATGCTAAGGAAAGATCACGTTACACTGGAAATGATGGGGAACTACTGCAGGATTTTAAGAAGGGCATTGGCACTACTAGGTTTGTTCTTTCCTATTCTGTATCAGGATAGAAAAAGTATTCTTGTGTCAGAATGGAGGATAAAATACAGGAGGAGACAGCTGGCTATCATTAGGAGGCTTTTGCAATGGTTCAAACAAGAAATGGTGAGATTAACATGTGAGGTTGTGAGGTACCACCTCACATGAGTCAGAATGGCCATCATCAAAGAAATCTACAAATAATAAATGCTGGAGAGGGTGTGGAGAAAAGGGAACCCTCCTCCACTGTTGGTGGGGATGTAAACTGGTGCAGCCACTATGGAGAGCAGTATGGAGGTTCCTTAAAAAACTAAAAATAAAGCTACCATATGATCCTGCAATCCAACTCCTGGGCATATATCTGGAGAAAACCATAATTCAAAAAGATACATGCACCCCAATGTTCATTGCAGCACTATTTACAATATCTAAGACATGGAAACAACCTAAATGTCCATCAACAAATGAATGGATAAAGAAGATGTGGTGTGTGTGTGTGTGTGTGTGTGTGTGTGTGTGTGTGTGTAATGGAGTATTACTCAGCCATAAAAAAGAATGAAATGATGTCATTTGCATCAACATGGATGTACCTAGAGATTATCATACTAAGTGAAGTAAGTCAGACAGAGAAAGACAAATATATGATATTACCTATATGTGGAATCTAAAAAAAATGATACAGATGAACTTAACAAAGCGGAAATAGACTCACAGACATAGAAAGCAAACTTATGGTTAACAAAAGGGAAAGGTGGGGTGGGGGAGGGATAAATTAGGGATTTGGGATTAATAGATACACACTACTTTATACAAAATAGATAAAAACAAGGACCTACTGTATAGCACAGGGAACTATATTCAATATATTTTGTAATAACCTATATGGGAAAAGAATCTAAAAAAGAAAAAAATATATATATAAACTGAATCACTTTGCTGTACACCTGAAACTAACACAGCATTGTAAATCAACTATACTTCAATTAAAGAAAAAAAAAAATATATATATATATGATGTGAGGTTGTGATTGCCGCCAGGCTAAGACAGTGGCAGGGAGAATAGGAAAGATGGGACAGACCTGAGGGCTATTTTAGAGTAAATGGACAAGACTTTGTAAATGGATTAGAAGAGGCAGAGGAGGAGATATGCTTATTTCTGAAGTTTCTGTTTTGGCTAACTTGGGAGATGGTGATACTGTTAACTGAGAGAGGGGAAACAGGGGTAACTGGTCTTTATGGAAGAGATAATCAATTTGGTTGTGGAAATTTTGGTCTGAAAGTGGTCTGGGGAAACCTAGTTGTTGCCACCTTGTAGGTACTTAGAAATAGTAGATTTTTTTTTTTTTTTTTTTTTTTTTTTACAAATCCATAAACAAAAAATGTGTATAGAATAAAATGGACAAAGAAAACAAAAAAGCATTTTTCAAAGAAAGATATACAAATGGACAATAAACAAATAGAAAAAAATAAGAAGTACTATTGAAATAATGAGAAAATACAGAGACAAGATTAAAACCAATGCTGTTATACATTCTTGGTGAGGGTTTGGGGAAACTGGTACTCTTATTCACTGGTGGTGGGAACATACATTGGTACCATCTTTTTGAAGGTAATTTGACGGTATCTTGTTTGACTTTAAAAGTGTTTGCATGCTTGCTCCCAGAAATTTAGCCACAAGGATGCTCATTGTGGTGTTGTTTATAGTAGTGGAAAATGTTGAATCAAGGCTAATGTACAAAAATTGGAAGAAAAGTTTAAACGAATTTTGGCACAGTCGTACCATGGAATGCTGTGCAGCCATTGAAATGAGGTTGTAGAATTATACTTAGTGATTTGAAAGACAAAAATAAAAAAAGATTGCCAAGTCCTATGTAAAGTATGACCAAAATTTTGGAAAACAAGAAATTTTTAGACCAAAAATTCAATATTCTGCACAGAAAAGGTTCATAAAGTTAGGTATACATCAGAATACCAATAGTGATTATCTCTGGAAGTTGGAATTTCAGGTTTTTGCATTTTACATTCTTTTGGCTTTCCTAGACTTCCCAATCTTCTGTAGAAACCAGGTATTATTTGTGTTATTCTAAAAAGTGACTTAAAATCTAAAGTATTGGATGATCAAGTTTAGTTTTACAAAATGAATAGATCTGAATCTCAGGAAGAAGTAGGTGCTGAGAATAAAGAGTTCAGAGTCACTGACTTATAGGTGAAGGTGGATGAAATCAACCAGGAAGAACAGGTAAGAGCAAAAACTGAGTCCTGGAGAATAACAACCTTTGTTAAGTTAATGAAGGGGAGTCAATGAAGGGGTCTGAGAGGGAATGGTGAAGAAATGATGGTAGAACAAGACTAAAAGTGCCCTGTGACAAAGATCAGAGTAGGAGAGGCATCTTAAAGAAAGAAGCCATCAGTTGTTTTGCGTACAACAAAGAAGTCAGGGAACTTGGAGGCTGAAGAACAGTTACTGGATATAAAGATAAGCAGATGGCCTCCGTGGGTGAAGTTTCAGGAGAGTTTAAGAGGCAGAAGGAAGCCAGATGACCCCGGGCTGGACGGTGAACGCACCGTGAGGGACTGGAGATCACAAGTGGAGACTACTCTGAGGGATGTTGGTGGGTAACAGGATGAGAGGACAGTAGAGCTGGGGGAAGCAGAGGTGAATAAGGGGATGTTTTTAATGGGAGGAGACTTAAGTACAGTAGAGCCCCCCACCCACCACATCTGCACATTCAACCAACTCAAAATCATTCAGTTGTTTTGAAAATGTTTCTTTTAATTCCAGAAAATTCCAAAAAGCAAAACTTGAACTCGCCACTCGCCTGGCAACTACCTACATAGCATTTACGTGGTACTATGTACAACTATTTACATAGCATTTACATTGTATAAGGTATTATGAGTAATCTAGAGATGGTTTAAAGTATATGAAAGGATGGGAGGCTTGGAGGATGTGTGTAGTTGATATGCAAATACTGCATTATTTTATATACCGGACTTGAACGTTTGTGGATTTCGGTATCCACGGGGGTCCTGGAACCAACCCCCTGTGGATACCGAGGGACGCTCTAGGTTTTTAGGCTGAGTGAAGGGAGCTGTTATTGGAAAAGAAATTGAAGAGATAAGAAAAGCGGGATAATTAATTGGACAAGATATGAGGGAAGTGGAGGAGGAAGAGCATCTCTCTCCAGGGGGTAGAGGGAGGGTGTTATGGATGCTGGGCTGCACCGACCACACCTGCCCTTCAGGACTGCGGGACTTATCTTCCCCACTGCTGGGCATTCTCAACTTCTTTGAGAATTGCCTCGGCTGAAAAGAGTTGCCTCAAGCAAGCCCACACCCTGTTCTGGGGCATCCTACAGGCAATGACCGGTTAACAGCTCCATCCTTCTAACCCAGACAATTCTAAGGGCCATCCCAGCTCCAGAGCTCTCTGTAGGGTTGGCTGAGACTGCATAGTGATGGCACCACAGCCCAGGTTCTCCCTCTGCCCGATCTTGATTTCTTGATTTTCAACACAGGTGTTGCCCCTGAGAGCAACTTCCTCTAATAAACTTCTTGAATATTAAGTTCCTTCTCCAGAGTCTGCTTCCCAGGGAACCCAATCAGTGACAGAATGTATGAACTTCGATGGAGATATATATACATTTGGGAAAGAAGGATTTCGTATTTGTTATGTTCTATTTTCTCCTGTAAAATTGGAGGCAAGTTCATCCCATAAGAGACGCGTGCCATTCATTGCAATGTTGTAGTGTTAGAAGAAAAATCAAAAATAAATTCATCGCAATGTTGTAGTGTTAGAAGAAACATTAAAGATAACTTAAATAGACAGCAATAGGTAAATGGCTGAGTAAATTCTGGTGTATCATTTGGACAAAATACATGGTAATTAAGAAAACAATGTATTGACATAGAACAATTGTGGTTTAGTGGGAAAGAGGAAACTTAAATCTAGAGAAGAGGTTTGAAAAATAGTTTAGAATAGCCACCATGGAGACAGGAAAGGGAGCTTACTGCAGTCTAACAAAAGGAATGCCTAGTAGCCTGATGATCCCAAACAGCTAGTGATGTGATTATTGCCAATAATTTTGACACAGAAGCAGTGATGAACACGACAAAGCTAAGTTAACACAGTAAGAAAAGCGATACAGTCGAGAGAGTATGTAGTTGTTTATAGTGGTTCAGAGCCTAGGCTCTGGAATCAGGGTCTTGGGTTCAAATCCTGACACCACCACTTAATTAAGGACAGGGCTGGCTTCTTGGGTGCAAAAAGTGCCACTGAAAGACTCCTGCTCTCAGAATGGTCCTGTGCTTCAAATTCTTAATAATTTTGTCTTTGAACTTGTGTTTTGTTAAGGCGGATGGGCCCATGGAGCGTGTATATGAGCAGAGGAATCGGCACACGTGCACGACCATTATTACTTGCTGCCTCGATTACACGTAGCGCTCCAGAAGCCCTGCAGCTTCCATAACATACTTAAATTTCTACTCACTTTGCAGCTTGCTGAACTCACATGCATTGTGGGTCCACTGAATTCTGTGCTCACGCTAGGACGAATCTACAACTAGTAAATGGGGCACTGACAGCCCTGACCAGGCCATGCTTCCCTGTCAACCAGAACTTGCTGGGAAAACAAAGGCAATGGCATTCTCCAAACAACCAAGGAACCTAAGCACATCCTTTCTTACTCGCATTACTTTCCTGCATTAGCCAATC
Source organism: Eschrichtius robustus (assembly GCF_028021215.1). NCBI lineage: Eukaryota > Metazoa > Chordata > Mammalia > Artiodactyla > Eschrichtiidae > Eschrichtius > Eschrichtius robustus. The sequence continues at coordinate 17,016,014 of NC_090834.1, read as the reverse complement.
AGTTATGCAGGAAATCATGACATACCAGGAAAGGGAAAGATAGGACCGCCCATAGTTCCCTTTCCTTCAAGTCTTTCCATTTGAAGATAAGAAGTGTTGATAGGATGTGTGCATATCAGGAAGTGAAATAAAAACAGCTAGTTTTGTGCAGCGTTTCCACTGTTCTGGTAAGAGTAAAATACAAATACACGTACAAGCTATGAAATACTGGTAATTCTGCATATGAGTTAAACACTCATATTTGCATTTAGAACTGGCATCGCACGATATAAACAGTAAAACTTATGCTAATAATTTAAAATTCTTTATTTAGAATGATGATTTCTTGTATTATGTTTTATAAGTAATAAAATATTTTAAAGGGAAAAACTTTATTTACTTATTTATTTTTTAACAGCCATAGAACCTGCTCTGGACAAGGTCATGGCTCCTTCCAGGTGTGTCCGTGTTGTTGATGTATTTTTTTAAAATTTAATTTAATTAATTAAATTTTTTATACAGCAGGTTCTTATTAGTTATCTATTTTATACATATTAGTGTACACATGTCAATCCCAATCTCCCAATTCATCCCACCGCCACCTGCCACCCCAATCCCCCCCCACCCCCACTTTCCCCCTTGGTGTCCATACATTTTTTTCTCTACATCTGTGTCTCTCTTTCTGCCTTGCAAACTGGTTCATTTGTACCATTTTTCTAGATTCCACATATACTGTTAATATATGATATTTGTTTTTCTCTTTCTGACTTACTTCACTCTGTAGGACAGTCTCTAGGTCCATCCACGTCTCTACAAATGACCCAGTTTCATTCCTTTTTATGGCTGAGTAATATTCCATTGTATATATGTACCACTCTTTTTTTTTTTTAAACATCTTTATTGGAGTATAATTGCTTTACAATGGTGTGTTAGTTTCTGCTTTATAACAAAGTGAATCAGTTATACATATACATGTGTTCCCATATCTCTTCCCTCTTGCATCTCCCTCCCTCCCACCTTACCTATCCCACCCCTCTAGGTGGTCACAAAGCACTGAGCTGATCTCCCTGTGCTATGCGACTGCTTCCCACTAGCTATATATTTTACATTTGGTAGTGTATATATGTCCACGCCACTCTCTCACCCTGTCACATCTCACCCCTCCCCCTCCCCATATCCTCAAGTCCATTCTCTAGTAGGTCTGTGTCTTTATTCCCGTCTTGCCACTAGGTTCTTCATGACCTTTTTTTTTCCCCTTAGATTCCATATATATGTGTTAGCATACTGTATTTTCTTTTCTCTTTCTGACTTACTTCACTCTGCTTGACAGACTCTAACTCCATCCACCTCACTACAAATACCTCCATTTCATTTCTTTTTATAGCTGAGTAATAGTCCATTGTATATATGTACCACATCTTCTTTATCCATTCATCTGTCGATGGGCATTTAGGTTGCTTCCATGACCTGGCTATTGTAAATACTGCTGCAATGAACATTGGGGTGCATGTGTCTTTTTGAATTATGGTTTTCTCTGGGTATATGCTCAGTAGTGGGATTGCTGTGTCATATGGTAATACTATTTTTAGTCTTTTAAGGAACCTCCATACTGTTCTCCATAGTGCCTGTATCAATTTACATTCCCACCAACAGTGCAAGAGGGTTCCCTTTTCTCCACACCCTCTCCAGCATTTGGTGTTTGTAGATTTTCTGATGATGCCTATTCTAACCGGTGTGAGGTGATACCTCACTGTAGTTTTGATTTGCATTTTTTTAATAATTAGTGATGTTGAACAGCTTTTCATGTGCCTCTTGGCCATCTGTATGTCTTCTTTGGAGAGATGTCTGTTTAGGTCTTTTGCCCATTTTTTGATTGGGTTGTTTCTTTTTTTAATATTGGGCTGCATGACCTGTTTATATATTTTGGAGATGAATCCTTTGTCCGTTGATTTGTTTGCAAATATTTTCTCCCATCCTGAGGGCTATCTTTTCATCTTGTTTATAGTTTCCTTTGCTGTGCAAAAGCTTTTAAGTTTCATTAGGTCCCATTTATTTATTTTTGTTTTTATTTCCATTACTCTAGGAGGTGGGTCAAAAAAGATCTTGCTGTGATTTATGTCAAAAAGTGTTCTTCCTATGTTTTCCTCTAAGAGTATTATAGTGTCTGGTCTTACATTTAGGTCTGTAATCCATTTTGAGCTTATTTTTGTGTATGGTGTTAGGGAGTGTTCTAATTTCACTCTTTTACATGTAGCTGTCCAGTTTTCCCAGCACCATTTATTGAAGAGACTGTCTTTTCTCCATTGTGTATCCTTGCCTCCTTTGTCATAGATTAGTTGACCATAGGTGCATGTGTTTATCTCTGGGCTTTCTATCCTGTTCCATTGATCTATATTTCTGTTTTTGTGTCAGTACCGTATTGTCTTGATTACTGTAGCTTTGTAGTATAGTCTGAAGTCAGGGAGTCTGATCCTCCAGCTCCTTTTTTTCCCCTCAGATTGCTTTGGCTATTCGGGGTCTTTTGTGTTTCCATACAAATTTTAAGATTCTTTTGTTCTAGTTCTGTAAAAACTGCCATTGGTAATTTGATAGTGATTGCATTGAATCTGTAGATTGCTTTGGATAGTATAGTCATTTTCACAATGTTGATTCTTCCAGTCCAAGAACATGGTATATCTCTCCATCTGTTGGTATGATCTTTAATTTCTTTCATCAGTGTCTTACAGTTTTCTGCATACAGGTCTTTTGTCTCCCTAGGTAGGTTTATTCCTAGGTATTTTATTCTTTTTGCTGCAGTGGTAAATGGGAGTGTTTCCTTAATTTCTCTTCCAGATTTTTCATCATTAGTGTATAGGAATGCAAGAGATTTCTGTGCATTAATTTTGTATCCTGCTACTTTACCAAATTCATTGATTAGCTCTAGTAGTTTTCTGGTAGCATATTTAGGATTCTCTAATATAGTATCATGTCATCTGCAAACAGTGACAATTTTACTTCTTCTTTTCCAATTTGGATTCCTTTTATTTCTTTTTCATCTCTGATTGCTGTGGCTAAAACTTCCAAAATTATGTTGAATAATAGTGGTGAGAGTGGACATCCTTGTCTTGTTCCTGATTTTAGAGGAAATGGTTTAAGTTTTTCACCATTGAGTACGATGTTGGCTGTGGGTTTGTCATATATGGCCTTTATTATGTTGAGGTAAATTCCCTCTATGCCTACTGTCTGGAGAATTTTTATCATAAATGGGTATTGAATTTTGTCAAAAGATTTTTCTGCATCTACTGAGATTATCATATGGTTTTTGTCCCTCAGTTTGTTAATATGGTGTATCACACTGATTGATTTGAGTATATTGAGGAATCATTGCATTCCTGGGATAAATTCCCCTTGACCATGGTGTATGATCCTTTTAATGTGCTGTTGGATTCTGTTTGCTAGTGTTTTGTTGAGGATTTTTGCGTCTATGTTCATCAGTGATATTGGTCTGTAGTTTTCTTTTTTTGTGACATCTTTGTCTGGTTTTGGTTTCAGGGTGATGGTGGCCTCATAGAATGAGTTTAGGAGTGTTCCCCCCTCTGCTATATTTTGGAAGAGTTTGAGAAGGATAGGTGTTAACTCTTCTCTAAATGTTTGATAGAATTTGCTTGTGAAGCCATCTGGTTCTGGGCTTTTGTTTGTTGGAAGATTTTTATCACAGTCTCAATTTCAGTGCTTGTGATTGGTCTGTTTATATTTTCTATTTCTTCCTGGTTCAGTCTCAGAAGGTTGTGCTCTTCTAAGAATTTGCCCATTTCTTCCAGGTTGTCCATTTTACTGGCATGTAGTTGCTTGTAGTAATCCCTCATGATTCTTTGTATTTCTGCAGTGTCAGTTGTTACTTCTCCTTTTTCATTTCTAATTCTGTTGATTTGAGTCTTCTCCCTTTTTTTCTTGATGAGTCTGGCTAGTGGTTTATCAATTTTGTTTCTCTTCTAAAAGAACCAGCTTTTAGTTTCATTGATCTTTGCTATTGTTTCCTGCATTTCTTTTTCATTTACTTCTGATCTGATCTTTATGATTTCTTTCCTTCTGCTAACTTTGGGGTTTTTTTGTTCTTCTTTCTCTAATTGCTTTAGGTATAAGGTTAGGTTGTTTATTTGAGATGTTTCTTGTTTCCTGAGGTAGGATTGTATTGCTATAAACTTCCCTCTTAGAACTAATTTGCTGCATCCCATAGGTTTTGGGTTGTCGTGTTTTCATTGTCATTTGTTTCAAGGTATTTTTTGATTTCCTCTTTGATTTCTTCAGTGATCTCTTGGTTATTTAGTAGTGTATTATATATTTAGCCTCCATGTGTTTGTATTTTTTACAGCTTTCTTCCTGTAATTGATATCTAGTCTCATAGAGTTGTGGTCAGAAAAGATACTTGATACGATTTCAGTTTTCTTAAATTTACCAAGGCTTGATTTGTGACCCAAGATATGATCTATCCTGGAGAATGTTCCATGAGCACTTGAGAAGAAAGTGTATTCTGTTGTTTTTGGATGGAATGTCCTATAAATATCAATTAAGTCCATCTTGTTTAATGTGTCATTTATGGCTTGTTTTTCCTTATTTATTTTCATTTTGGATGATCGGTCCATTGGTGAAAGTGGGGTGTTAAAGTCCCCTACTATTATTGTGTTACTGCCGATTTCCCCTTTTATGGCTGTTAGCATTTGCCTTACGTATTGAGGTGCTCCTATGTTGAGTGCATAAATATTTACAATTGTTACATCTTCTTCTTGGATTGATCCCTTGATAATTATGTAGTGTCCTTCTTTGTCTCTTGTAATAGTCTTTATTTTAAAGTCTATTTTGTCTGATACGAGAATTGCTACTCCAGCTTTCTTTTGATTTCCATTTGCATGGAATATCTTTTTCCATCCCCCTCACTTTCAGTCTGTCTGTGTCCCTAGGTCTGAAGTTGGTCTCTTGTAGACAACATATATATGGGTCTTGTTTTTGTATCCAATCAGTGAGCCTGTGGTTGGAGCATTTAATACATTTACACTTAACGTAATTATCAGTATGTATGTTCCTATTACCATTTTTTAATTGTTTTGGGTTTGTTTTTGTAGGTCCTTTTCTTCTCTTGTGTTTCCCACTTAGAGGTTCCTTTAGCATTTGTTGTAGAGGTGGTAAAAACTTTATATATTAATATTTTAAGGGCATTTTCTCCCCCTGAATTTTGAAAGAGGGCCTGTATTTTCATTTTTCACTGGGCTTTACAAATTATGTAGCTGACTCTGGCTGGGAAGCCTTGGACAATTACTCAACTTCATTTTCTTCATTTGTAAATCGACGAAAAAGATGAAGAAAGTTAACGTACAGAAAGGGCTCTCGGTAGGCTGCGGCACGAATAATGCCATGTGTTTGCCACTCTTATTAGACAAATGGCTACGTGGCTGAAGTGGATGTAAAGGCAGGGAGGTCAGAAAGACTAGTCAAGAGAAGATGGGAAGAATTTAAGAGATTGGAGTTCTTGAGGTCTTGGCATAAACCAAACTGATCAAAAAGAGAGCGTGCTCTTATTGGCTTTGTTGATCTATAACCTTGTGCTTTTAAATATTTTGAATCCTAATTTTATTAACATAGTTAAAATATCTTTCCTAAACTCGCTGTCTTGCTTTCTTCCGGCAGGCTGATCCCTTGTTCCTGCCCCCGTCAGTAGATTTCTGATGCTCTTTTTCTCAAACGTCATGTTGAAACAGAAACATGGGGTCAAGGTTCCCTGCAGTAATGCCCTTGGCCAAAGATTTGGTCAGACCTTTGTTCTGGGCTCTAGGTAACCGTCTGGGGGAATGTAGGCAAGGTCTCTTCCAACAACCAATCACTAATTCCATTATCTCAGTTGGTTAAAGAATGTTTTTGGAAATCCTGTGAATCTATCAGATTCCTGGAAAAAAATATTACCACAAACACACACACAGTGAATAAATAAACTTTTAAAATGATGAGCATTTCTAAAGGAATCATAGATGAAAAGATAAGAAATTGTGGGACTTCCCTGGTGGTCCAGTGGTTAAGACTTCGCACTTCCAATGCAGGGGGTGTGGGTTCAATCCCTTGTCAGGGAACTAAGATCCCCCATGCTGCGTGGTGCAGCAAATAAATAAATAAATAAAATGAAAAAAAAAGAAGTTGGGTTTTTGAACTTAAGAGTTGGGCAATGGAACAGTATTAGGTGATGACAAGTTCTAGGGTGCTGCCGTGGAAGTGGGTCATTTAAATGGAGGTTAAATTTGTCGAAGTAAAGGAAATGAAGAAATTTCGAAGTTATTAGATGAGTCATCTACTTGAAGACTGAAGCCATGGGAATGATGACAGAGGTCCAGGTGGGAAGAAGCCAGGGGTCAAAGATCTATAGAAATCTGTGAAACTGACTGAGGTCAGTGGATGGCTACAGTGGGACTGGGGAGATGGTAGCACAGTTGGATGTGCTGAAAGGGTCAAGAGAGGAGGAGAGCTGAACGCAGCTATTTGTTCCAACATGAGGCTAGGCTCCAAAGTCTGAAAAACAAGAGTAGCTAAAATTTAATATAGCAAGGACCCAAATCATATATTCTATCCTAAAGGCAAGTAGGTTGAAGCCAGAGACTAATGGGGGAAACACCAAGATGTAATTGGGGGGTAATAGGATCATAGACATAAAGATCAGAGAACAGCACAGCAGTGAAAGCAACAGAACACAGAGAGGAAATAAATATGGCGAGGTCCTGTAATTGGATGAGGCCCATCGGACTAATAAGGGATCCAGTTAAATGCCTGCTGGCTGCGGCTGCAGACATCCTGAAGCAGCCCCTGGGAGCCTGCATGAGCTGTTGAAAGCCCATCTTACACCTGATCCCAAAGGGTAGCCACTGCTGCTAAGCCTCTGGAGACGAGCAGCCCCTCCCCCCCCCCCCCCCCCCCCCCGGTGAAAACACACCCAGAACAAACTCCAAGGTTGCCACTTTGTGCATGTTTTCAGGGCGTCCTCCCATTTAGTCAAAACACAGTTGGGCTTCTCAGGTCTCAGAAGGTGGCAGTGAGGTGTCCTCAGTCTGGTCCTCAGTCTGTGGGGGGGTCACATGGCTGTGCTCCTTGTGCAGACCCACACGGTGCGCTGATGCCGCTGTGCTAGCTCAGCCATGGGAGGCCTTCCTGGAGGTTCCCAAGGCCATGGCCAAGGTGCTTGGTCCTCACGGCATCCACGCAGCTCTCCCCCTCTGAGTCCTGCCTCCTCGGAGGTCGGGGTTCCCTGGTTCTCAGGTGCCTGCCTCTCTGGAGGCTGTCAGCCTCTTCCTTCTTCTGCTTCCACCTCCTGAGCGTCCGTCATCCTCTCTGGGGTCAGAGACAGGCCCTTCTCCTTGACCAGCCCTTCTCTTTCAAACCCAGCCATGGCAAAGCCACCAAGCTCCTTCCCTAGATGACAAATCCCATTTAATCACTTGACTGTCCCTGAGTTTTAACAAAAATAATGGCCCCTGGCAACTCCTCCTTTGTGCTACAAAACAGAGGTAAATGTTATTAACCAAGTGAAGAAACTTAGACCTCAAGGACACAAAAAACTGGGGAGAGGCTGGAAGAAGGGTTGGGGAGGAGAGAAGGAAATACCTTTCGTGCCTTTGTGTTGAGCTCACTGCAGAGAAAAACAGGACAGGTAATTTCGGAGTCAGTTATTCTGCTTCATTAAAGTCTCAATAAATTGCCCTGCTCTATGCAAATTCTATGGCAGTAAGTGTGGTCTTTGGTGGGTTCAGGAATTACCCGGAAGGGGAGCAGGATGGAGACGTGGAACTAGCTAGGTGCCCTGGAGGCCTGTCCCTGGGGCTGGGAGGAGGTGGCTGAGCCTAAAATAGGAACTGGCCAGGCCTTGGGCATCTAATCTCCCAGAGGGGCCAAGTTCTCACTGTGCCCAGTGACCTTCCGCTTCCCGCTGTTACCCAGAAAATGACATTAAACCCAATTGCTCCGTGTGTTCAGGCATACAAATGGATAGCAGAAAGCATTTGCCTGAGGTTGGGGGTGATGATAAAGGGAATGCATTTCTGAGCCAAATACAGTACGCAAAGTGCACAAACCTTTTCAGGATTACTTATTAGCCAAGGGAACAGGCAGTTGGGGGACGGTGATGGGGGAGGGAGACGAGGCTGGGAGTCCTGCAGTCTCGGAATCCAAGCCGATCCTGGGCTTTCATGCTCATTTCTGGTAACAAGAGGGAAAAGTTAAAACACTTTTTTGTTTGTTTTTTAAAAAATTTTTGTGGAAAAACAGCCCTCTTGGGTCTCTTACTCCCGGTCAACACTCACCACGCCAGTTGAGCTCTTAACTCAGTGCCAGGGTCAGGGAGAGACTCTGAAAATAATAGCAGCTGCTGTGTTTTGCCTAGAAGCCACACTGTTTTTTCTTTGTGTTTTCCTTATTTTCACCTCATTCATTTCCAGAAGTGGTAGCAGGCCCATGCTTTCTGTTTTCCGAGGCTCTGTGTGTGTGTGTACGTGTGTGTGTCTTACAACCCTGGCAAGGGGCATTCGTGAGGAAATCAATATTTGTTTCAAATGTGATGTTTACATGAAGGGCCTAGGGGAGGAGAGAGAAGTTGAGGCAGAGAGCTGGAATGCTCTGGAAGAGGACCTTCTTGGAGGATGGCCAGCCAGCGGAGGGAGGAAGTCACCCCAGAGGGCAGGGCTGCTCCTCCGGCTGCCCAGACAGCAGACCCTAACCCAGAGTGGCTCCATGGAGGGCCAGGCCAAGACTGGGGCAGGACTCGATGCGCAGGAAGGGCTGCTGAGGGTGAGGCTGGCAGGTGGACTTGGTGGGCCTGAAGGGTTTCCTGAAGAGAAATGGTGGGTGTAGGGATTCTAGGTTCACATCCCCAGGGGCAAAGTCAGATTAGTGTCAAGTCAGGCCTGACATCCAAAGCAGGACGTTGTAGACAATGGAGATTCTAGACATGAGTCAGGAGGCAGAGCTTTGCCTTTTCAGGCTTCTAGAGTTTGCCATAGAGCCCTCTGCAGTGGCTCAGATAATGGGGTGGGCACGGTCCTTAAGCGGGAGCTGAGAAAGCTGACCGAGCTGGCTAAGATGATGGAAGCCAAGTGGGCAAGCGTTCAGGATCATTCTCCAGCCCCAGACTCGAGCAGGAAACCAGGGCAGGAGCCCATCACACTGTCCAGGCCAGCACAAGTGGGCCCAGATGAAGCTCGGGGAGCATGAGGGGGACCCAAGCCCCCCAGATACTGGGTTTAGGACAGCAAAATCCAGACCATGCCTCCTGGTATGGGTGGAGCTCTCACATGCCTCATGGTGCAGTCAGCAGATTAAAGGTCCTCAGGTTCTAGAATGGAATGGAACGGAGAGCTGGCAGAGACTGATAGACCCAGGGAAAGACAAGGACTGGGAAAATCAGCCCTCAGTGGTTCTCTGGATGAGGCAGTGGCCGGAGCTCATTTCGCCTCTGCAGGTGGAGAAGGGTATGGAGGAAAGTAGCAGCCATCCAGACTCTGCCACTGGCTGGTCGTGGATCCTCAGTAAGTGGACCTCAGTGGGCCTCAGCTTCCTAATCTCAGGGAAATCATATTTCACAGATATGAATCTCATCTATAGTTTAGGATTATAAGAAATACTCTAAAAAATTCTTTAAATCAACTTGAATCTAATTCTCAGTTCCCATTCTTCTGAGCAAGTCGGAAATTTAGTCTTAGTCATTAATGGGACTCCCCATCCTACAGCGAGGCAAAAGTCCTAGAGTCTCATGCAGGGCCAAGGCATTTGGGCGTCTCTTTTATTCATTCAACAGATACTTTCTGGCTCTTACTTGAACCATGCACTTTTCCAGGCACAAGATGTATGAGAGAAAGAGACAGAATTCCTGCTCTCAAGGAATTTATATTCTGTAGGGGCTGGTAGGGAGAGGGAGGTGTGTGTGGGTGTGTGTGTGGTGTGTGTGTGTGTGTGTGTGTGTGTGTGTGTGTGTGTGGTGGTGGTGGTGGGGTGGGGTGTGTGTGCAGACAATAGAGGTATGAATAAATGAATCAACCAATAAATATGATGATTTCAGGAAGAGGGAAATGTGGTGGTTTAGTGGAGCCCATTAATGACAGCTGTTTCCAGCCTGCGCTCTGAACTGCCGGAGAGACAGACACATGAGTTAGACGGTGGAGACACAAGCACCAGCTTTATGGCTCATCATAGCTAGTTTGGAGGATGAGGCTCAGGAGTGCAGCAGTGATGGGCTTCACGTTGCTGACCCTGGAATTAGACAGACTTGCAATCCAGTCCCAGGCAGAGATGGTCAGTCACAAGCCTTCCCCTGAGGGGCAGAACCTTTTCCACGAAGCCTACTTCTTGGTCCAGGGCAGAGCAGCTCTCGTGCTCTCTGCATGAAGCAGATCCCAGAAAGAGAGGGAGAGACTGAGCCAGGCGGTCCTAGCGCCTTCTCCAAACTCACCAATCAGGTAAGACATACCTGCCCTGCAGAGAAGTGAGTAAAAGCTGGGGAGGGAGACCAGTAGTGTTACTCTGTCTAGTGGAAGTATCCCCCACATGGAAGGAAACGTCAGCAGTGTTCCCTCCTAAATCTGTGAAGAAATAATATAAAATCAGAGGCTAGAAAATAATGGGTGGGACGTGGGCACATCAGGATTTCTAAAGGATTACTTTAGCTAGAGTGGTTAGGAGAGGCTCTCTGAGAAGGTGACTTTTGATCAGAGACCCAAATGATGGGGAAGAGCCACCTGTGAATATTTGCGGAAAGAGCTCTCAAGACAGGGGACAGCCAGGGCAAAGGCTCTACAGAGTGAGTAAGCTTGGTGGGTTCAAGGAACAGAAAGAAAGCCAGTGTTGCTAGAGTGACAAAGCAGGGAGTGATAGAAGGGAGAGTCAGAAAGATAAGCAGGGTCTGGGTCATGGGGGCCCTTTGTGGGTTCAGGTGAAGAGACCAGGTGTTATTCTCATGGCAAAGAGTAGCCTCTGGAGTGCTGTAAGTGGGGAAGGAGCCAGAGCAAGGTAACAACCTGGGAGAGAGCGCATCTCTTGATGCTTCATCTGATGTTCTTCCTGCTATTCTGTGCTGACTCCATCCAGAAAGGGAGGGGCTTGTAATCCCTGCCCTGTCTCCCTTGCACAGTCGGACAGTTGTGGTGAAGATGGAAAGGCAATGCCTGTGATGGTGCTTTGGATGGTTGCAAGAGCTGTTTATAAATACTTGTATCAGCTATGGCCCTCTGGTCCTTACCCAGCTGCTGTGGGCTCTGGCCAGACCTTGTGGCCAGGTGAAGCTGGGGCTGAGCAGCCTGGGAGGTTGAAAAAGGAGGAGATAGGAGATTCAAGAATTGAAAGGCACCCGCGAAACGGTAGACCCCCAACTTCCCCATCTTCAGAGAAGCCCAGTCCAGCCAGGTGAGGCAGCAGGTCAGGGAGGGCAAAAGTGGGGGGGGGGCCCAGGATTCGGGTTCCCAGTCTAGAGTTCTTTCCATTGCACTGTGTTGAGGTAATGATCTCATTTTCCTAACAAAGAGTTCATCTTCTTAAAGACAAATAATGAGTGAACACCCACACATTCATGGAGCGTCTACTATATTCAAAGACTATCTAGTTGTCCTGACATTCACTATCTCATTTATTTCCTTCTTCCTCTTCCCTCTGTTCCTCCCTTTCTCCGTCTTTTGAGTATTTCTCCCGAACGTACTAAGTGCTGAGCTCACCCTGAGGTCTGGAGTCTCCCCGATACTTCGTTCCCCTTCTATCAACAGGCCAGTCATCATTGCCTTCCCTCTGTCACTGGGTGGTTGTGAGAATTAAATGAGATAACACATGCAGAACACTTTGTAACCTGTAAGGCTTTACTAAGCTGTAAGGAGACATGTTTTTATCATTAGCTGATGGAAGGTAAGAAATGTTCAGGCTTCCCATAATGTTGCAACCTCATCCACACTTCCTTGCCTGGACTTCTCCCCATCCTGCTACCCTGCCTCTGTTTTCTTTTCCCCCTTCTGCCCTCACTCCCCGGGGAAACTCAGCCTGGACACAGCAGCTGGTAGTTAGCCAAGTGTCTCCTTTTCTAACCTAATTATCTGAATGGGCTTGCCTGGGGCCCAGGAGGTCAGGGCATGGACAAAAGGTCACACAACAAACCTCCAGGTCTCCTGGGAGTGGGCATTGCCTTGGCAGCTTCCCACTGCTCTGACCCGTCCCACCGACACAGGATTTCAAATCTAGGCAGGCCAGGAGGAGAAAATAAAAATAGAGGAGTAGGTTTACAGCAGGGTTCCTGAACTTACTCTAATTTGGGCCGGATAATTCTTTGTTTTGGAGATGAGGTTGTCCCAGACACTGTAGGATGTTTAGCAATATCCCTGACCACTGGATGCCAATAGCACTTCCCACAGTTGTGTCCGCAGACGTTGCCACATGACCCCGGCGGTGGAGGTAATTGTCCTAGATCCATTGGTCTAGAGTATTACAGATTCAACTGTAATAAACAGTGAAGTAAACATCAGCTCAACTTGTTTAATTTTTTAGTGTTAACCTATGGCTCTAGTTTTAAACTTCGCTCTTAAGCTATTCTGTGTGTGTGTGTGCGCGCGCGATAGTAAATGCCTGGAAGAGTTTTCTCTGATTAAAGGTGGACTTATTTCAATGTGATTGGTATATTACCGAACAATTTCAGCATCATGCAACATTTACATTGCTTATGCGTGATCTCATCCTCCGGAACTCTGGGTGAACACAGAAAATGGAACTCAGCTAAACTGAGCCACACAAGTAGGAATCCACAAGCCACATGCAAGTGCATCAAACACTGACAAAGAGAGGGAGAGAGAGAGACAGAGAAAGAGAGAGAGGGAGAGAGCGCTTCTCTTTTTGGCATTACAGATACCATATCCTTTTTACAACCAGCCTCCTGCCCTTTTCCTTTCTTTGCCCAGTAGATGGGGACAAAGAGGATAAAAGCTGACTGGAGGCAGGGAGAGACTGTGTGGAGTGGAGTTTGAGGACAGAGAACGTCTTTGGGGGGTTAGAGAACTAGAATAAAGCGATGGAAGAGATAGTAGGAAGAGAAAATAGAGGACTTCAACCAAGGGGTGGAAATGATAAGATAGTCAAATCACCTTGAGAAGGATGTTCTAACAGTCAGGGCAACAATGGAATGGACCACTTGGGATGGAGTGAGTTCCCCATTTCTGGATGAATCAAGAGGAGGCTGTATTGTAGAGAGAAGGACGGCAACAATGGGTAGGAGTTTTGACTCAAAGACCTACCTGGTTCTTCCTGACTTTAAGACTCCATAATGTAATGAGAGGGAGTGAGTCCCTGGAAATGGTGTATTAGGAGGATTAATTTGGAAGGTCTGAACGGTCCTTTAGAAGAGAAAGAGGTTGTGGAAAAACTTGCAGGGAAAAGATCTCATTGCAGAGACCTCGTCATAAAGTAACAAGGGCCTAAATGTATATGCTGAGGTGAAGAGTAGGAAAGAATGGGCACAGGAGATGCTAAGGAAGGGGAACAAGCAGGATTAGGGGACTGATCATATTTGGGGCAAGGGTGGAGAAAATGAAGAAACAATAGCCCAAAAAAGAAAAAAAAAAAAACACTCTGTTTTTTTGTTTTTGTCTTTTTTAAAAAACTCCATGTTATAAACATGGATGACTGAAATGATGGTCAGCCATGGGGGACGATGATGAGTCTGGTTTTATGCGATGCTATTTTTGAGATGGTACATGCTGTAATCTGCTTGATGATAGGTTTTATGTAGCAATCACCAAAGATGTATCTAGCACAGTGCCAGGCACGGAGTAGGTACCAAATGATGATTTCTTGACGATTCATTGACAGGGTCTTGGTATGAAATACAGGCCCTGATATCTCAGGCTATGTATATATAGATATAGATAGATGTGGATAGATATCAAGATAGATCTAGATAGCTAGCCAGCTAGATGATAGATAGATAGATAAATAGGTAACTAGATAGATATTAAGATAGATCTAGATAGATCTAGGTATCTTCTTGAAAAAATGAACATTCCCATCTCAGCTGACTCATTTGGTGGCATAAACAAGTTTACATGATAGTTTGATAGAGATCAGTTTAGTGTGGGGTAAGGAAAAATGGGAGAGGTATCTTATAGTTTCTCAAGATATTTACAGCTCTTATCATACAGAAGTAGCACTCACAGGGTCCAGACAGATTGAATGCTAAGTGACAGTGAGGTATACAAGTAGAGATGTCCAGAAGGCAGTTGGAGATGCTCAACTGGAGCTAAGGAAGGAAGATAGGGCTGGAGCTTGAGGTACAGAAGACATTGAACTTCAAGGTAGAGAGTGTGAAGGCTGGAGGGTCTAGGGCCACATACCTGAGCCTCGGGCAGGCCCAGGGAGGGAAAGGAGTGTGGGTGTGGGGAGAGGGAGGGCCAGGGTAGGAGTGATGCACGCTGAGGAGGGAGGTGGGAGGGTCCAGTAGGGCAGAGTCAGGGCTGTCATGTGTCAAGTGCTGAGAGGACCAGGGAGCAGTGCCCTGGAAGATGTGTTAGAACTGGCCCTGAGGCGGGGCTGCAGCTAACGTCAGAGAACGTGGCGTCAGGGGTGGCGAGGATAGAATCTGCATTGCAGGATGTCACCCAATCAGTGGGTGGTAAGGAGATGGAAGCAGGGGTATAAATTGACAATTTTGTCTCTGAATGGAAGGCGAAATTTAGAGGCTGTGGTTAAAATAAGTGATTCAAAGTGTAAGGCTTTGAAGAGTACAGGAAATGTTGTTTAAGAAGATGTCCTAAAGGAGACTGCATTTGAGCTGGGTCCTCAAAATGAGTGAGGCCTGGCTGGGCAGAGCAGTGCAAGGAGGTTAACATGTGTACATTTGCCCCATGGTAAAATCTGAGAGGCCCAGGTTAGTCAACTGATATGCAAGGCAGAACACTTGGAACTGAATCCAGTCCAAGTCAGGAAGCTGTTCTTAGAATGGTACCCAGCACTCTTTACCTCCAGGATCCTCTGAAAGTGAAATAATCAGTAGCAACTAGCAGTTTACACATGCAAATTGTTGAGGTGATTGAAAGCTCAGGCTTTGGGGTCCAGAACTAGACCTCTGAATGCCTTGAGCTCTCCCACCTGTGAAATGTGCACAATAAGACTTTCAAAGGGTTGTTGCAGGGCTTAATAAGATCATGTATGCAAACTCCTTTAACACGTGTGACCAACACAGGGTCACCACTCGGCTACTGTTATTATATATGATCATCAGACCACCCAGCTATGTATTATCTTCTGTGATGGAGAAAACTGGTTATCAACCAAGGTAGCTCAGTTGGAACAGGTGGATGAGATGCAAATCTCATTCCTCCTGTGACAGAGTCTGTCTCCTTCGCTTGCTTTCCCTTCTCCCCTCCCTTTAACGTTTGGGAATATTTAATGTTCCCTCTTGGACAGGTGAAGGGGATCAAGAGGTAAAACTACTAGGTATTAAGTAAGTAAGCAATGTACAAGGATGTAATGTACAGCACAGGGAATAAAGCCAATACTTTATAATAACTTTGTATGGGGTATAATCTATAAAAATATTGAATCACTATGCTACAAACTTGAAGCTAATATAATATTGTAAGTCAATGTACTTCAATTATAGAAAGAGAAAAAAGTGTTTCCTCTTACATTTGTTAACTACCTATGGGTTGGACGGTAGCTGTGCAAGGTCCTAACTGTGCAAGTATCTCTCTCCTTCTCTCTCTCTCTCTCTGCACTTGTTTAGCGACATGTGGTGGGAGCCAGGTGGAGAAGAGGATACGAAGATAAACAAGGCAAAAATTCTGTCCTTGAAATGTCCACAGTCCAGGCTAGTGGGGAAGGCACTATGTAGACAGGCAATTAAAATAAAACGTGATAAGCACCAGAATAGACTATAAACAGCATATTGTGGCAGCCCAGAAGTGAAAGAAGCCATCCCTGGGAAAGCTGGGAAAGGCTCCCCAGAAGAGGTGATGTTCATCTTGAATCCTGAAGAATAAACCAGCATCTGTCAAGTGCAGATCAGGGAAAGGCGTTCCACATGGCAATTGCACAAGGCAAAGGCCTGGGTTCCTGTGACAGCAACAGCACTTTCTGTTCCAGGATAGAAGAGGCTTGGGGTTTAGGAATTTATCAAGGGTAGTGGAAGATGAAGCTGAAAAATAGGGTAGAATCAAATTGTCAAGGGACTTTTTTGGTGGCAGGCCAAGGAGCCTGGGTTTTATTTTTGAGTGATGGGAAGCTGAAGTCTTTAGCAGGAAAATTAGCAGATTTAACTATATTTCCCTCTATTTTTTTGGTAACAGTTATGCTGAGAAACAATTCACACACCATGCAATTCACTATTAAACGTGTACAATGCAATTTTTTTGTGTGTGTGTATTCAACCACTAACCTATTTTTTGTCTTTATAGCTTTGCCTTCTCTGGACATTTCATATAAATGGACTCATGTAATATGTGACTTTTTGTGACTGACTTCTTTCATTAACATAATGCTTTCAAGATTCCTCCATAATGCTGAATAATATTCTATTGTATGGATATACCACATCTTATTTATCCATTCATCAGTTGATAGACGTTTGGGTTGTTTCCACTTTCTGGCTATTATAAACAATGCTGCTATGAAGATTCATGTACAAGTTTTAGTGGAAACATATGTTTTCATATGTTTTCTTGGGTACGAAGGAGTGGGATTGCTGGGTCATATGGTAACTCTCTGTTTAACCTTTTGAACCTTTTCCAGAACAGCTGCACCATTTTACATTCCCACCTGCAATGTATAAGGGTTCCAGTTTCTCCACATCCTTGCCAACACTTGTTATTATCTGTCAGATTTATTTCTCAGGAGTGTTACTGGGGCAGCGGTTTGAAACATAGATAGGCATAGGGAGAGACCCATTAGGAGGCCTTTGCCATGGCCAATATGAGTGATGATGGCAGAATTGGCTGCTTATTTGGCTCATGTTGTTACTGACTGAAGGAACCTGACTCAACCTCTTCTAAATCTACAGATGGGGAGGTGAGCATGATACCATGACCACGAAGTCTCTACTTCCCTTATGTAGATGGCAGCATGTGCTTTCAGGGTCCCTTTTCAGCCAGCAGGAAGGGCTTTCAATCCAAGAAGAAACATCTTTCTGGGTTTACTGTTAACAGACTCCCGGGTTAGAAGGTAGTCGTGAGAACTTCCCTAGTTCAGCTCTGTGACCAGGGATTAAGACGTCAGGACTTTTCTTCACAGGGAGGGTCTCAAATAGACAGCAAACTTCTTTGGGTGGAGAGTGAGATGGAATAAATCATCAACCCTCTGGGGAGCAGGACGCTGAGTTCCTTCTGGTGGGGTGGAATCCAGTGGATAAAATTCCCTGAGCCAGTCTCAACAAGAGTCCAAGTCAGCACCACCTTCAAATTCATAGCTAACAAAGGTGCTAACCCCAGAGTTTGAAGAATGTCGCTCTCCATTTAAGTCCTTGCTGCCTCGCCAATGTCCCCTGAGGCTCTGGGTTAGTTACTCCCTCGCCAGTATCCCCTCTCGGTGCTGTGGCCACATGATGGTTTTCTCTTTTCCTATAAGGACTAAAGCTCATCTACAGATCCATACCTCCTGGCATAGCAAAGGCTCAGGAGATACTTAGAAGCGTCGCTAAGTCTCAGCTGGGCAGTCATTCATTCAACCAACAACCCTGTGCTGAGCTCTGGGATACGTATTCAGGAGACCCTGAGCAAGACAGAGCTCCTGCTTTCAGAGGACGCTCAGTCCAGAGAGAACCGCTTTAAAGGGAGTGTGTGGGTGCGTGCGTGCGTGCGTGTGTGTGTGTGAGGATATGTGGATGCAGACTTTGAATACAGTGTAGTCAATTGCCCTTGAGTTGGTTAGAATTGTGCCCTTGATACACCACGGTACTCCTATCAGCACCAAAGGGCTATGGTAGACTGCTGAATTTCTTCTCCTGAAACAAAACCTAAAGAGGTGTGTGTGTGTGTGTGTGTGTGTGTGTGTGTGTGTGTTTCCTCCCAACATGAAAATCCACAGAGTCTAAAGCCCCCTGCCCCTTCAGTCTCCATCTCCTCACCCCTACCAAAATACCTAGTCGACTGCAGGACAAAGGGAGAGGAAATTTTGGGTCAGCAAAACCCGAAGTTTATACAAATAAAGCACACACGGATGCCATAAAATGTGTAAGACAAAGACTTCCCTTTAAGCAGGAGCTCTAAAGTGCAGGGGATCACAAAAAAACAAGGAAGTGATGCTTCTCTCCCAATTATTGTGCACTCTCAGCTGTATTTTGTTGACCTCGATGATTTCAATCAGCTTTCAGCCCATCCAGCCTTCACCTGCTATGAATCAAAACCTGGAGGGCTCTCTGTTCTCCGTGCTCAGAAAAAAACCCTTTGATAAGGTTGTTATGGATGCAAGGCAGAGCGGGTTGGGCTGGGTGCCTTTCTTCGACTGGCATTATACATTTATGATGCAAACCAATGAAGAAGCCAGGGCTTGGAGTGCAGGGGCTGAGAGGGGCCTAGTCAGAGGTACTGGAGGGGCGGGGTTTGACTTAGGGGGAATTGGAATTGCCTTACTCTGTTGGAACCAAAGGCCCGTGAGGGAAGGGCTGGTGCTGGGAGGATGTGACAACAGGCCTCATATGCGAAGCTTAGCACCTCGAAACTCCGTCACTATTTCTGGGCTCCTTGGTGGATTGGCTTTTCTTGGAGGAAGGTGACGATCCCCAACACTGTAAACCTCTTCGGTAGAACATAATCTCCATGAAGGCAGGGTCTCTCTCTTTTTTCTTTTTTTTGGTTTGCTTTGTTCACTGGTCTGTTCTGATGTCTAGAAATGTGCCTGGTACATGGTAGGGACTCAACAAATATTTGTAGCATGAATGAATGCTGGGCACCCTCTTTTTTAGAGACACCCAGTTGTGGGTGCAGAGAGTACAAAGCTTTCTTCTTGGCTCTGGTGAAATTAGGAGCTATTGTGGGCTCCAGGCTACCATAGTGACTGGCTGTTGGGCGGTAGGTGGGAGGAAGATAGTGAGTCTGGGACACAGATGGTGGAGGAGAATCAAGGGGTTCAATTAGCTTGTACTAAAAAATACAGTCATATACATGTCACCTTCCCCGTAACCCTCTCCTGTTTCCAAGGGAAAGAAGGAACCTCCTCTCCTTACTTTCTCCCATGGTTAAGCTCCTAAGCATGATTTTTTTAAAATTCCTTTTCTTCTTCAAAGGCCACCTGTAACATTTATTTATTCCTATTTGGATGCTGACTTTTTGTGTAACCTTCGTTTTAATCTGTAATATATCGGTTTCCTCATTTGCAAAACGGGATTCATAAAATTGATCTCACAAAGTGGGTGAGGAGAATAAATGAGCAAATGTAAATAAAGTCACTAGTACATAAGAAGTGCCCTGAGAATGCAAACTCTCACTACTACCATTGCTACAGCTACTGCGAGTAAAATCGATGAAGGCTTCTAGATACAAGTGAGAGACTAGGATCACTCCTTGTGATTCAGGCCTGAGGCCTGAAGGGGAAGAGGGAAGGAGAAGGTAGTCATTGCTCGTGGCTGGGACCAGGGCATTGGGCTGGCACCCTCCTGGTAACAGAGAGGTTCCCCTCCAATCCCTCCTTCAAGCCCAGAATCAATAGGAGCCACCCATGGGTCTCCCCAGATGGTGGTGCCCATAGCCTGGGCTGTCAGTATTCTCCAGGGAAACAGTTTGCTTCTCCTTGGAAACCAGCCCTCACCCCTTTAATGCTTCTTCAACCTTTGTAGGATCCCCATAGCACCTGGAGCCACCCAGGCAGGATCCCTTGGCCACGTTTTGCATATAGGGTGGTCAGATATTGCAAATTAGATATTGGATCACATGATCTTTCAGGTGGAAAAGTCCATCTAAGAGCCTTATGGAGAAGCAGCAGAATGAGGGGGTTAAAAATGCAGGCTGTGCTGGGCAGCGGTCTAGCGGGCAGGTGGCCGTTGTTTTGCCTGGGCTCACATCCCACTCAACCTTCACCCGCTGTGTGATGCTGGACATGTTATGAAATCTCTCTGGGGTGAAAACAGAGGTGATGCTCATTTAACAAATATTTACTGATCGCCTCTGTGAGCCAGGTACTCTTAAAAATAGCATCTGCATCATGGGTGGTTGCAACGATTAGATGAGATAGTGAATGAATTGCACAGAATCTGCTCACAGAGAGCGTGGAACAGATATTAGCTGTTGTTATTATTTCATATGGTTCAGATGCCCAATTGTAGACCTTACAGTACTTGTCATTGGTTCTCTTCCATTAAAGAGAATATTTAGAATTGGAATTGTCCAGAAAAATCTAAGCTATGTGGTCCGCGGATCTGTCTATCACATGCTTTAAAATTAAAACAAATTTTTTTTTAGTCTGTAGAACCTTAAAGGTACCCAATAATTATTCATGGTTTGGGCCTTCCATTGTTCTATCTCTAACATATTCCTAACTCCTCCCCACTGAGTCATCCTCTGCATTTTTAGGTAAAACCTCATTATTGTAATTGCAGCAATGATGACGCCATCTTGTCATCATGCTGCACTGAAATCTCACCTTTTTCGAAATGCTTTTGAGGCACAGAACCTCATTTGTTCCAATGGCCGGGGTTGGGGGCGTATGCCTGCTGGAGTCTAAAGATGATGGTACCCCCTGTGACCTTGCATAACCATGTTCTGTTACAAGTTTGGGAGGGTGGTGATCTATCCTATGTCACTGCCTATGGTATCCGGGCTGTTTGCTGAGAAGAGCTGTTAAGAATCGCACCCACCCCACCACCCACTGTAGACAGAAACACTGAAATGAACTGTGAATGACTTTGGGGATCAAACAGACAAAGGTTCAATGCCAGTTCTCCCACTTATAGGGAAAAAGCCAAGGGATAGGGAGGATGGGAGGGAGGCTCAAGAGGGAGGGACATATGTATGCATATGGCTGATTCACTTTGGTGTACAACAGAAACTGACACAGTATTGTGAAGCAATTATACTGCAGTAAAGATCTATCTAAAAAATAAAAATTAAAAAAAATTTAAAAAGCCAAGTAGATTCCTGACCTCAGTTTCCTCTGAGAGAAAATGAGGCACAATATATATTCCAAAGAGGTGTATGAGGATTATTACCTAAGAGCCCAGCAGAATCTGTGCACACCTCCATAAATATGACTCCCCTTCCCCCTCTCACCTCCACCATCCCCGAAACACTGCCTTCCCTGTGGGCCCCCTGATGTTCTCTGGGTTTGATCCTTATCCTCTTGTCTTCACCATGCCCTGAGTAGTTGCAGAGTGTGTGTGTGTGTGTGTGTGTGTGTGTGTGTGTGTGTGTGTGTGTGTGTGTGTGTGAGGAGGTGGGCAGGGACGACGTGGAGCCTGGCTCCTTCTCTGATCTGTCCTGGGGGAGGAACCTAGCCCAGCAGCCCCACGTGGCTCCCATACGACCATAAGTAAAACACAAACAAAGCAGAGGTTGTTCTGCTTGTCAGCCTCTGAGACCATATGGAGCTGAGACATGACTGTATTACCTCTGCTAGACTGCAGTTGAGCTAAACAGAAAAGCCATAATAAACTATTCTGGGGAGGTCCCCGAGCTCCGCGCACAGAGCACAAACAGATAAACAAGAAGGTGGCTGGATGTTTTTTTTAAAGGAAGAGGCACCAGAGGAAAACAAGGGAGAGAGAGTAAGAAAAAACGGAGAGAGAAGAAAAAGAACAAAAGAGAAAGGGAGAAAGTAGGAGAGAGAGGTATGGGGTAAGACCACTTCAGTGCAACTGCATCATTGGGCATTTGTTTCTGCAAGGATTTATACCCTGTGGGGACTCCGTGGTGTCACCTAGATAGATAGTAAAATCTGATTGTAATTTTGGCTTTTCCATGGTATCTGTCTCTGTTTGTGGTAGAGTTGGGAGTATCAAAGAGAAGATGCAAAATGGCATTTAGGAATATTTGAAACAGCTTTAAATCCCCTCTTAGCTCCCTTCTATTCTTCCCCCTTCCTTGCGCCTCTTACCCTCATGATTCCAGTCCAAACAGGTTGATAAGACTCATATCTTTTGACACTGACCAGACCCTTCTTTTGTCTTCAGTAGAGTTGGGGCTGAGTGCCCAGGAGTCTGTGTGTGTGTGAGTGCATGGGGAGAGGGGGCGGATGGGGAGAGCGGTATGTGGTTCAGACAGAAGCTGCATTGCCCCTCTGCTTGGGCAGGCTATATGCCCACTGGAAGTCTTCCCAGACCGCAGGGAAATGGTAGATAACATAAATAAATCAGGGAGAAAAAAAAAACCCCACAGCCACCAGATGTTGCTCCTGAACAAAGTCTTACAGTAGGAAAGAAGGATTCCCAAAGTGGCAACAAACTCACATGGAAGTGTCTGTGAGGTTAAAACAAAAAATTCCCTGTTTGCATGCTGTTTATTCCAGGTGCGATGAGTAAATCACAACACTTTGAGAACTGTCATCTGTTTTGAAAGTTTGGGCAAGTGTAGAGTTCAGAAGCAATACAACCACCAACAGTAACTACTTCCACGTGGTAACTACCTCCCGGTCAAACTTTATAGCCACTCTTTAAAATGCTTGAATTATAGAAGCCCTATAGCAATGGTAGCTAAGCATGTGGGGTTTTGATGTAGACAAACTTGTATTCAAATCTGAGGTCTAACACTTACCTGCTGTGGGGCACTTATCTGCTGTGGGTATCCAGTGTAGGAAGATGGCAATAGTCAAGTCCTGGGACAACAGTCCTGCACCTACCTCAAAGGGAAAGGTCCAGGTTGGAATGGGAGGATGGAGGACCATGGGGAGAAAGAAACTGATGGATATAAGTATTTTGAAAATTATTGCTAGGTGATTGATCAGTTGGAGCATTTTGGGAGAAAGAAAAGAGTAATTGGTTCATGTAAAGCAGCAACTTAAAAAAGTCAGGCAATCATAAACTCCAGGAAAAACAATCTATGAGAAATGACACATAATTATGGTAAACTACCTGTCTCGGCAGTGAATAATACTCATGCAGTCTTAATAGTATAAATACAGACTACTAATTTAACCCTAATTGTTATATAATTACACCAGAAGGATAGGGGAGAGACAGTAGGAAGAAGGTTGACAGTGTACAAGAGAGCGAAATCCTCAACTGCAATAACTGGAATTTAATAGAAACTGTCTAAAACTGATAACTCAAGAAATAGCAGTATAAACAGGTTATTTAAAATTGGAGGTAAATGCCAGGAGAAAGTACTGAGTTGAGAGAGGTTACTTCTGTGGGACGGAAGAGGTGAGGAAGGGTAGATGAGAAGACTGCTATTGTTTGAGTCTTTCAGCACTATTAGTTTTTTTTTTAAACTATGTACACAGATTACTTTGATAAATAACTTTAAAATATATAAGGTGCTTAGCTTGGTACTTGCCACATAATAAATGCTTAATAAGTGTTAGCCATCATTACAGAACCGGAATGGATGTAAAAGGTTTATTTCATCTATTCTCTTGCCTTTAGCCAGTACAATACCTAAACTCCCCCACAGGGCTGACTGTATCACAAGGTAAATCCAGCGACTCTGCCAGCATCAGCTATTTACGTGTCACTGGCCAAGACACTCTCCCATAGTCCATGACGACCTCAGCAATGTAGAATGTCAGGGCCAATCCTGATACAACGGCCAAATAGGCACAGTTGCTGTAATACTCATTCTGTCCTTGGGGAAGGCTGAATGATGGCTCCCCAAATGTGTCCACATCCTAATCCCTAGAACCTGCGAATGTTACCTTATATGGCAAAAGGGACTTTGCAGATGTAATTAAGTTAAGGACCTTGAGATTATCATCATGGGCAGGATGTAATCACAACAGTCCTGAATGAGAAAGAGGAGGAGTCTGAGTAAGAGATAGGAGATGTGATGACAGAAGGAAAGGACTGGGTTGATGAACTTTGAGGATGGAGGAAGGGGCCACAAGCCAAGGAATAGGAGCAGCCACTGGAATGGAAAATGCCAAGGAAAAGATTCTCCCCTCGGAGGCTGCAGGAGGAATCAGCCCTACTAACATTTCAACTTTAGCCCAGTGAAACTGATTTCTGACCTCCAGGACTGTAAGAGACTAAATACATGTTGTTTTTAGCCCCTAAGTTTGTGGCAATTTGTTACAGCAGCCATAGGAAACCAATGGAGTCCATAAAAATTTCCCTCCCTTTCTTTTCATCCTTTACCATCTCAAGCAATATACATCATGTCTGGTAACCAGGGCCTCCCTGGGAAATGTAAAAATGTATTTGTGTTCGAAGTGTTACGAGTTGTTGTGTGTCTTTCAAAGAAATTTTACATCTTGCAAAAAGATTCCAAGAAGAAAGTCTCAAAGGCAGAGAATTATTTTTACTCATATTTGTTATTTCTAGTACCTAGCACAGTGTCTGGTTAATAAATGATTGCTGAAAGAATGAATGACTAAGTGGCTAAATACATAAACGAATCAATAACTGAATAGGCCTCTAGACTCAAAGAAGACGCCATCATCCCTCATTAGTCAAAGATATTTAAGAACATCTTCTTTCTGCCTAATTGAAATCCCCCAAGCTGAATTTTAAGTGCTGTCTTTTTTATCCTCAGTGGATTTAGTGAACATCTGGTCATCAACCAACATTTATTAAGTCACTCTTAGTTTTCTTTTTTCAGGCTAAATAATCTCAATTCAATGAACTATTCATACCAGTCTTCTCTTTGTCGTGGTCAGAGCAGGCCAGTTTCCATGATGGGTTTTCCTTTGGGCTCCAACCAAATGGAACTGTAATGAGGTAAGGCTTCTAGTGTATTCTCATTCTCTAATCTTTGCACACATTTGATTAGGGACCACGGACGAGGGACTTCACTGTCTTTGTTGCCAGTGGTGAGCTTATAAAAAGTGGGACAATCAGAGCCCACGGGAATGGGCCTGTATCAGTGGCCTATCTCTGTAACCCATGGAGGCAACACAGTGAGTGGCTAAAAGCACAGGTTTTAGCCTCTGAACTAGGCCTGGGTTCCAGGCCTGTTTTTTTCACTTACTATCTGTGTGACCTTGGGCAGGTCACAAAACCTCTCTAAACTTTAATATTGCAATCTCTAGCTCAAGGGGCCTTATAATGCTGTTGTGAGGATTAAAGTAGATGCCAAATAGCACTCTTAATTGTGCCTGCTACAAGCTAGCACTTGCTAAATGTGAACTATTATGGTAAAGACACTGGGAAAGGGTGTGGCAAAACTTGTTTTTCTCCTTCCATAACATTCTGGGCCATTGCTGAGGGAGGGGTAAGGGATTCAGATCAGGCCATCTTGGGCAAGGAGGATCAGAATTCATTTATTCAGCCTACAGGCATTTATTTTGTTCTCTAAAGGAGTTCTCAGTGTAGCAGGAAAGTATACAGATAAATTCAACATTGCAATGCAATGTGATAAGGAGTTGTGGAGTGGCTTCGAGAGGACGGCACCTTTGAATGAGTCTTAGAAGATGAATAGGTGGCCTCTAGGAAGAGATAATGTCATTCCAAACAGAAGAAACAGAACGTACAAAGCCACCGAATGTGAAACAGCATGATGGGTCCAGGGAAGAGGGCAGCCGTAAGAGTTATTATCACATTTCCAGTTCTCCGCCTTCTAAACACATGGTGGGATTGCATTTCTTGGCCTCCTTAGAGTTGGGTTTGACTGTTTGACCAGGTGACAATGTGTTGTGAGCAGAAGTCACAAGTGCCACTCCAGGCCAGAGCATTGTATTATTGATGTGGGATCTTCCCAAACTGGCTTTTCTTTTGTCACACTGACTGGTAATATTTGAAATGGTGGCTCCTCTGTTAGTCTAGTCCTGGAGTGAGGAGATAAAGAACAAAGTCCCCAGCTCTGTTCTACAGTCTAGTATATTGCTCACAAAGTAGTGCCTTTTGTTGTTCCAGGTTGGTATGACTTTGTGTTTGTTTGTTACTGCAGCATAACCTAGCCTATTCCATCTGATGGAGTAGATGCAGTCTGGGGAAATAATAACCTGTGTTTATCTTCTCTCCTCTCCTAAGGCCACCCACCCGCCCCAAGACACAGTAGATATAGAGGTAAGTAAACTTCAAGGACAGCTTTGAATGGGAAAGATAACAAAATAAGGCTATCCGTGTGTGTATCCACCAACTCTTTGTCTTTGAGGAGGGAAGACGTTGGTCAGGGATTGGCTGTAAGTATGGGTACCTTTGTTTCCCTTGACCCTACTGCCTCCCTGAGTCATTGCCCAGCAGTATGGGTTCCTAGAGCTGAGCCCCAAGGCAACCCTTTATAATAATGATGACTTACTTTCCCTTTGCACAGTTCTCTGCCCAGGGTGATCTGCTTTCACATATTTTATTTCTTTGACACATCACAACAACCTAGGGAGGTTGGCATTAGGATTAGTCCCATTTTACAAATGGGGAAATGAGAGGTCAGAAAGGTTACATGACTTGTGCAAGATCACACAGTTAGTAAATTTAAGAGACAGGTTTCAATTTGAGGTCTGTTGACACCAACTTATGAACTCTTTCTGCTCTACTGCTTCCCTTCCCCCTCCTACTCTTTTCTTACCTTGAGGTTGTTCAACCTGCCTTCCTAAATACACTCAGAAACACAGGGCTTTCAATTCATAATTGTGATAGCTTCAGGGACAGAGTGTAAAAAAATACCAACTCATAGGAACTTTTCCCCAGCCATTGACTCTTTTTCCATCAGAAGGAATGTGAGGAGTATTATTATGACCATCAAAATACTTTTATTAATATGGCAATGTCTATTGCTTCATACCTACAGGGATCCAGATTTTAACATTGAGGAGCTTAGTCTTTTCTATCCCAGAGCTTTTGCTCATTTTGGAATATCTTGGACTGGTGTATTCTTTCTCCACATCTCTGGTCCAACTCAAAGGCCTTCTTTTCCATGGAGCCTTCCCTGATTACCCAGAATCTCCATGTTCCTGTGGCACATACTTCTGGTTTGGTTCTTAACTGAAAATGCCTTCTATTATGGCTGGTTGTGAACATGTTGGACTTCCTCACTAAAACGTAAGCTCTTGGATAACAGAGAATGTGACATTCATTTTTGAGGGGGACAATATAGCACAGTGAAAGGCCCTGGGATCTAGCCTGAGCTCTGTTTTTAGCTAAACTCTATAGTTTTTGACAAATCACATCAATTTTCTCTTCTACAAAATATGAGAGTTGAGATATAGGCTTCAGAGGTCTACGAACCCCCCAAAAATTATATGCAAACATTTATATCTGTGTGCAACGTCTTTAGAGATGGTCCAAAATATTTGTCCGATTTTTAAAGGAGTCTGTGATTCAAGAAAGTTTACAAACCAATAGATTAAAGAATTCCAAAGTTTCCTAGAAGCTCAAATATTCTAAGAATTGTTCTTAAAAATCCATCAATCAGTAGAGCAAAACAGAGAGCCCAGAAATACGCTTATATAGTCATTTGATTTTTGGCAAAAGTATAGAAACCATTCACAGGGAAAGGAATGTCTTTCAACAATTTTCACTGAAACAACTGGATATTTACATTAAAAAAATTTTTACCTTGATCTCTGCCTCTTACCACATACAAAAATTAATTTGAGACAAATTATAGAGCTGAATGTAAAACCATAAAGCTTCTAGAGGAAAACCTAGGAAATTTTCGTGACTTGGGAGTAGGTAAAGATATCTTAGGACACTGATATCAATAGCCATAAAATAAAACAATAATAATTATTATAAATTAGATTTTATAAAAATAGGAAACTTCTGCTCACCAAAGACACTATTAAGAAAACGGATAAGTGAGCCACAGACTGAGAAGAAATATTTGCAAAACATATCCGACAAAGAACTGGTATCCAGAATGTACCAAGAATGGCTACAACTCAAGGATGAAAAGATAAACAACATAATCAAAAAAATGGGCAAAAGATTTGAACAGATAACTTCACTAAGCAAGGTTTACAACTGGCCAATAAGCACATTAAAAAGTGTTCAACTACTATACATCCATTAGAGTGACTAAAATGAAAAAGGCTGACAATATCAAACGTTGGCAAAGTTACTGGAGCAGGAATTCTCAGACATTGTGGGTGGCAGTACACAACCACTTTGAAAAATGATCTGGGAGTTTTTTTCTAAAACTAAACATAGTCCTATCTTATGATCACTAATACGACTCTCAGTGATTTATCCAAGAGAAATAAAAACGTATATCTACAAAGAGGGTTGCAGGAAAATGGTCATAGTAGCTTAATTGATTATATGTCCCCAACCTGGGGACAGCCCAGGTGTCCATTGACAGGAGCACAGACACATACAGAGGAGTACCACTCAGCAATAAAAAGGAACAAGCTGTTGATACATGCATCAACAGGCAAAACATTTTGCCTTACATTGTGAAAGAAGCCTTACATAAGAGTACACAGTATATTATCTGACTTATATGAAGGTCTCTAAAAGGCAAAACTGATATACAATGAAAAAAATCACAACAGTGGTTGTCTCCGTAGGAAGGGAGTGGGGCTGAATTGGGAGGGGCCTGAGGAGGGGCATGACCATCACTTTCTGGGTTGATGGTCATGTTCTATAATTTTACAGGGTTTTGGGTTACACAGGTGTATGCATTTATCAAAACTCGTTTTTAAGTTCTGCTCATTTTGTGGTATGTACATTTTACTTCAAAAAAAAAAAAAAAAAAAAGAACCACAAACAAATATTGAACTCTAATGATATGCATGCTAAAGTATTTAAAGCTGAAGTGTACTGATGTCTGTAATTTACTTTGAAACGCATCCAAAAACATAAGATAGATTGATGGGAGATGGCTAGATGGACAGGTATGTGATAAACAAATAAAGCAACATGTTAATTGTAGAATCTAAGTCGTGGGCGTATGGGTGTTCACTACACAGTTCTTTCAATTTTTCTGTTATGTTTGAAAATGTTCATAATAAAATGTTGGGGGAAAAAAATCTGTCAACCAAAAAGGCACCAACAAATCAACCAACCAACTAACCAATCAAATAGTAAATCAGCTAATACAGTGTTTCCCAAACTTGACTCTTTCGGATTCTCCCTGTAGTAATTTACTTGAACTTGACTCATCTTTAAAACTTATGGTCTAATTTTGCCTTATCCTGAGTAATAATATCCGTGATATTTCGTGTGACGTATTAGTTATATATGTATAATATATATGTATATATATATTTTTAATTTGATTTTTTTAATTCAAAGATTGTCAAAGGAAGTAAAACAGGAACAGCTAAGCATCTGGTCAAATGTACAGTTCAAAATGTCTTTTGGTGCTTAACAACAAGTCCTAGGAAAGAAAACTACAAAGTTATCTTGAACCGGACAAATAAGTTACCAAGGGCAAGTTTGTGGCACTAGGCTTACGCATACAATGTACATTAACATAAATATCTAAATGTTAACTTAAAGATGGCAGTCATAGGCCAAGTGTAAAGTTGTTGTACTTACCCGCAAAGTGTGCATATCACACATTAGAAGTTCTGGTCTTTGCTCCATGCTGTGGGGAATTAGAAGTGGGACATGTGGTCTCTGACCTCAAAGAGCTTTAGTGACAGCCTCTAAATCTGCGGGCCAAGGGGAGGACAGGCTCTGTGCATCTGGGGGCACATAGATGAGTGCCTGGGAGACATCTGCAGCAGGTCTCACCCGAGGGAGGTGAGGACAGAAATAACTGGTGACACATGGGTCAATGGCCTGTCTCCTTGCTCAAGACAAGTGGGGAAAAGACTCTTTGAGGCCTCACGAGCAGACACTCCATTGGATAGACCTTCAGATTTGAAACTGTGCCACAACTTTGAAGAGAAGGAGAAAACACACCATCCAGCCACCTAATCACAGGGCCCCCCTGTGGTTCCCACCACCCTCCACCCTCCACCTATTCCACTCCTCTCAATTGTCAATTAAAATAAACAGCCTTGTATTCCGAGGCCTGGCTTCAATCTATCTTGGCTGGGAGTATACGCACAGATTTGTGGCAGTGCCCGAAAGTCCTTGCTCAACCTTTTTAATATCTGAACAAAGCAATCAAACCCGATAAGATCTAGCGAAGGCGAGATCACTCTTCTGTCCCTGGGATGGAAGCTTATTAGGCTGTGGCCCACATCATCAGAGTTATTGTGCCATGTTAAATTTATTGGTACTATCTCACCTCATTAAATACTTAAATAGACCTGACAGGACAGAAAAACGGGCTTTTTAATTTTTTTCCCCTATCCAAAGTGAGCTGGTGTTTCCCATGTCCCAGTTCACCTCTGCTACAGCTGTTGGCAAAGAAATAAGAAAGCAGCGCACTGAATGGAAGGTGCGGGCTGGCTGTTTAGAGATTCCTAGGGTCCTCCCAATGCCAGCCTGACTTGGGCAGGAGGTGACAAAAGCACCCCTGAAGCGCGTGTGCGTGTCAGTGGGAATGGGGTGAAAGAGGCAGAGGGAACCATGGTGTTCCCTCCCTCTGCTGCGTTCCCCAAATCTGTCTGGCTCTGCATTTTCTAGGAGGAGCCGACAATGGCCAGAAATAAAGGTCAGGGTGAGTGAGGAGAGGAAATAGGGCTGTTTGGGGATGAGGAGGCCGGTGGGGAGATGTGGCAGGTGAGTAGCAAAGCAGCCAGCCTCAGCCCCTCCTCCAGTGCTGGGGCCTGTGGACTTTATTTAGCAAATAGCCCTAGTATCCAGGGCTGGATGGTGACCAAGGGCAGGATTTCCCCAGATTCAGAGCTAGAGAACTTCGCAGGCTGGTGAAGGCTTGCAGGGCCCCAGTAGCCTGAAGGCTTCAAGCAAGTTACAGATGTTGCGAGGGGGGTGTCAAAGGATGCTGATTTGGTCCTCTGCCTATGCCTTTCTCCAGACACTGGCTGTGTGTCTGTGTGTGTGTTGGGATGGGAGGTGGGGGGTAGAGTGGAAATTCAGGACCTGGAGAAAATCGGCAACCTGGAAAATGTCCCTTAAAGAGTTGCATCCAGAGCTTGATGCCTTTTCCTCATGTATCAAGCCAATTTCCTTCTCAGCCAAGGTGATTTGAGACACAGACTTCCCTCACCTCCTTCCTCTCCTCATATCTCTACCTGCAGAGAAGGTCTCTGTTCTCCAGCTGTTTCCCTCTCCCAGCACAGGTCCTTGTTTGCACCTTGTTAATAAGGTGGGCAAGGGGCCAGGAAGCAGCTCCCGGGCGCCTTCCGTTCCTAATGCCCTAAATGGCCATGACACTGCACTTAATTTCCGTTTTACTGCAACTGCTGGTGGGACATCAGCGGGCCAAGACCTGGGTCCTGTGACAGTATCTTCAACCATGGCCATCAGCGTCCCTGTAATTAGATGCCACTTGGAGCCCGCCATCCTGCAGTGCCAAGCTTGGAGGACTTATGTAACTGTATCCCTGTTTGGAGCACAAGTCTCTTTACAAGCTTCTAATCTTCCAGCGTTAAAATAGCCATAATCCCTTGCCCACCCTGGGAGGGAAGGCAGGCCACCACCAGATGGGTTAACTCTGTTGTCAGCTTAGAAGAGTGTGGGGTACATAAAACCCAGGACTTGTGCAGAAAACCCAGGTGGTTGACATTTACCAACCGGGGAGCATTGCTCTTTATCTTTTTTGGAATGTTCCATAGTAGACTTGGGGAAGTGAAATGGTCAGAAGCCATGGGTGAGGGCTTCCGCTGCCGTTGGTGCACATCCAAAAAATGTTAAATGGGGACCACTGTGAATGTTAAGTGGGGAGCAAGGAGGAAGAGCCATGGTGGTAATTAAAGCATGTTGACCATGTCGAGGTTTGGGGGAGGATTGGAAGTCAGCCTGTGTGTGTGGATATCAAGGTCCAGTTTGGTCTCAACCAAATGCTGGTTGCGGGGAGGGAGGTAGGGGAGGGTAAAGGAAGTGATTAATTACTGCCCAGGTGGCAGTATGTCTTCATGTAGAAGTTGCAGCCTCAATTATCTTTAGTTACTTCCCCATGGTCTTCAATCAAGGGCTAGTCCAGAATGGGGGTCAGTTGCCGAAATACATGTCCTGGGAAGGGCTGGCAAAAGGTGGACCATGGAGTGAAGGGTCACTTTGGGGCAGGCATGGCCCTGTCTCAGATCAGCCTTCCCTCAAGGACTGAGCGATAAAACTGATGATAATTGAAATTGGAATCAATAATACCCTAGACACATAGGGCATCTTCAGAGAAGCCCGGTGTCTTTTCTGATCCACTGATCGTGTTTGTCTTCACCCACTCACTGGGCAGGTCAGAAGCAGTGAGTGGGGACTCCTTTCCCACTGCATGGATGGACAAAGGCAATCAGCCACATACATACATACACCTGGTTTCATCCACATGCTCTCCTCTAGCACAGGGTTCCAAGTTATTAGGAAGAGTTAATTAGCAAGTCCCTGTGTCTTCCATCCTCAGTGGATGGAAATCACCGGAGGTGCCGATGAAAGCTACGGATTCCCACACTGCGCATGCGGAGTCGGTTTTCAGGGGGTGCGGCAAGGTTATATGCATTTTTAGCAGGCTCTCCAACTGCTCCCCAGGTGACTAGCGTTTGGGAACCCTGCACCCTTGCTGTCCTTCTTACTTTCTAAATAGGGAGGGGACTCACAGGGACTAGTTTTCAAACTGGTCAGGGCTGGAGACTGTATCTTCAAAATCCAGGATGCCTTTGAAAGGCAGTAGGAAAAAAAAAGAAAAATGACCCAAGATGTGGTGCACTTTCTGGGAACATCGGTCTCCTTCTCTGAGTGAAGGTGGGGGTGGGACGGAGGAAACTGGAGAGGGTTATGGAAGAGGTGGTGATTCTAGGTAGAGCAGTTCACTGCCCCTTCTCTGAGCTTGAGTCTCCGCATCTGTAAGGTCGGGGGGTTGGGAGGTGATCGCTCAGGGCCCTCCTTTCTCTGACACTCTGGGCGTCTCTAGTCTTCAGGCCAAATGTCTCCACCCCCACATGGCCTGACATCAGGGAAGGAGATCCTTTTTGCTTCTAGGTAAGGGAAAGGAGTTGGGGTACCCTGAGTGTCACTCTCACGTGGCCTGTTGCCTCTCTCCCATCTTTTTCTTCCACTCAGTCTCCTGGTCTCTCTTCCCGTTAGACAGAGGTGGAATCTCGAAGCAGGTCACCCTACCCTCTGCCCAATAAAACCCATGAAAGTGATCTCCCCTGGGCTGTTCAGGGCCTCCCACTCACTTTCTGCTTCCACATTGTCCTTCCCTGACTGGAGAATTTCTTTTGGCATCCTCCCCCATATTTGACCCCCAGGTTGCCCTTCTCAATTTATTGAATATAAATTATGCTCTCAGAGACAAATAGTTCTTCCTTTCTTGCCCCTTATGCTCTATTGTCCTCAGATAAAAATGCAGGACACTCTCTTAACGGGATCTTATGTATCCGAGTTCTCAGCTATCTCAAGTTATTAGGAAGAGTTAATTAGCAAGTCCCTGTGTCTTTCAGCCTGGTTCACCAGTGCCAGGGGAATTTATGGATTATATCCCAGGGAGAAGTCAAGGATGACTCCAGCATATTTGGCCTTGAAAAACAAAGTTGCTCTTTACAATTGACATCCGCTGGAGCCTAATGAAGCATGGTCTTTGGGAGAAAAGCTGGAACTCTGGACACAACTATGCTCAATTCAAGAGGCAACTACTGATGGCCTTGGAGCCATCACTGGGGACTGGAGATGCTGGGCAACACCAAGAGGGAGAAGATGTAGACCTCTTCCCAGAAGAACTCACGTTGAAGAAGGGAAAGCCCATCTCTTCAACCAACTGGTCGGTTGGAAGATGGTTGTACCTGAAACACGCTGAGAAGGAAAGCACAGTTGCAAGGACCTTCAAAACTGAAAACCCTCTAAAATTCAACCCTGTCTAGTGGCTGAGTTAGGCTGCAAGTGTGCAATGTCTGGTTTGAACTCAGTATACTGGAAAATATTTCCTTCTCTTCCTTTAACACTTTTGTTTCTACTACCTAGTACTCACACACAAAGGGTAGAGCTTTTTCCAGTATTTTTATGAGGACATAGCTGGATGTAGGCCTTGCATGGTACAGGCCTTTGATGGTGATAAATTCCATGGGGTTTCTGTTTTGTTTTGTTTTGAGAATGTCAACCTTGTCAATAGACAAAGATAAAGAAGTCTGTGTACGGGAGCAGGAGATTAAGAAATCTGAGAGTTTATGCCAAATTCACTGATTCCCTAATTCATTCCCTGATTCAAGTATTGGTTCTTTGCCATAGTGGCTCATAGACTACTGATTCATTCATTTATTTATTCAATAAACACCCATGGATTTCCTTATCTAAGTTCTTATCCAAGAAAATCAAGCTGAAAGTTATTCTTCCTTCTAGTTTCTCTTTTCTTGGTTTCCTTCCAAAGCAATTAAGGGGAGGTAGAGGGCAACAGGGGGAGAGATGTTGACTTTGGCTTCTCTGGGATGCCTACCCTTTGCAATGCCAGACCCCAGAGAAGGAGAGAGCCTTGAATGTGGAGAAAGATGGCAGAGTCTCCTTGGACTCTGACTTCCTCTCCTTTCTTTTGACCTCTTCTTCTCCAGTCCTCTTTGTCTTCCCTTGTTTCTTTGTTCCCAGAGGTTTTTGGCCTTGTTGGGATCAGCCACTCAGGGTATCTGTGGGGTCCCCAGCTCTGCTATCCTGCCTCCCCCTCCAACAATACAGGGAGTAGGCAGCACCTGGTGCTCCTGTCTCCTGAGAGCCTTTTTAATATTATTTCATTTCTTTTAACCTTTATTAAGACAAACATTGAGCTGAGAAGAGTCTATACTCCCATCAGAGACACTCTCCATTTTGATATTAAAAACAAAAGAAAACAAAACCTAAACTCTCCCAACCTGAGGCCCAGAGGGGAGAGAGAGAGAAGAGAAAAAGGGGGGGGGGGGAAGAAAAAAGTATCCTAGAGATATTTTTACCTTCAAAGATCCATCACTCATTACTGCATATCACAGACACGTCTACAATCTCATCTTCTTACAATTCTCCGTGAAATAAGTGTAAATGGAAAATCATACCCATTTTGAAAGTTCAACAAAATGTCTTTATCCACCAAATGTAGCCCCATCTGTCTCATTTTCAGAAACAAAGCCTGATTTTAAATAGCAGCTCACCACCCAAAGAAACACCGGCAGTTCTCTCCAGCTCCGCACGGCAGGGGCTGCTGCGGTACCCCCATGTAATCGCCCACCTCCTGGTCAACATAGGATGGACTTCTGGGGAGGCCAAACACCTCAGCTTCAGCGGGTTTCCTGGGTCCTTCCCTCTGAGGAGGGAGAAAAGGTAGAATTCTGTAAACATTTAAAGCCGGCTCTCCCTCACCACCTGGGGAGAGAGTTACCTGGGTTACCAGTCGCCACCAGCCCCCCATCCCTCCCCGGACCACAGCATGCATACACTGTCACCCCAGCCGGCGAAGAGGAGGTAAGGAGAAGCTTCCTCCAGCACCTGATTTCCACTTTGATAAACAAATGATGTACCACAGTAGACTTGAAAGTGGAAAGGTGCTCAGAAGCATAAAGAGGGGGAAAAGCTCATACTTGAAGGATTTAACTCTCTTCACTAACCAGCTCTATGATGCTGAGCAAATACTTGAGACTCTCAGGTCCTTCGTTTCTTTTAAGCTCATCTCCTACAACTTAGATGTCTGATAGGGATTCCAATCAGTGTGTCCCAAACCCCTGCTCTCTCCCTTCCTCCATTTTCTCCACTTCAGTTAAAAGCAACTCTATCTGTCCGGTTGATCAAGCTAAAATGAAAGCAAACCAACCAACCAATGTGACTCTGCTCCCGCCTATGATCTGACAACAAAACCTGTTGGTTCTACCTTCAGATACAGCCAGAATGAGATCCGTTCTCTCCTCCGTCGTCCCCACATGCCTTGCTGTAGACCACTGGCATTTCTAGCTGCTTCTACCCTTGGCCTGATTCGACAGCAGGGTAGGGTGGGGAAAGCACAGAATCAGCAGCCTACCTGTTTAGATTCCAAACCGGCTCAGTCATTGACTAGCTGTGTGGCCAGGTTCTTGATAACCTCTCCATGCTTTTGTTGTCTCATCTGTAAAATGGGAACCATAATAGACTACCTCATAGGGTTGTGATGAGGACTGACTGAGTTAAGATGCATAAATGAACTTAAAACAGTGCCAGGTGCATACGAAGTACTACGTAAGTATTAGGGTTAGAGTTAGGGTTATTATTGTTTATATTATTCTCAGCACAGCACCAGAATGATCCTGTTAAAATATAAATCAGACCCTATCACTTTTCTGTTCAAAACCTTCCAGTATCTCCTTCAGGATAAAATCCAAAATCCTTTCCTCCAAGGTTGTGTGAGTGTTGATTGCCTGTACCTCTTCTGTTGGTACTCTGTTCCAGCCACTTGGAGCCTGCATTTCCTGGCACACACTGGGTCATTCCCACCTCAGGATCTTTCCACTTGCTGTTGCCTCCAAGGGGAGTACTCTTTCCACGAGAGTTACGTGACTTTTCTCCCTCCCTCCATTCGAAGATCTCCCTCTTCGTGAGGTCATCTCTGACTACTCTTTTTAAAATTAAATCTGAATGCTCTCCATTCCTTTTTTTTCTGCTTTATTTTTCTCCCTAGCACTTATCACTACTTAATATACTATGTATTGTACTTATTTATTTCATTTACTATCTGTCTCTTTCCATTAGACTGTAAGCCCCACAAGTGTAGGATTTTTTCATCTGTTTGTTCACTGATATATTCCCAACTCTAAAATAGTGCCTGGTGCAAAATGGACACTCAATAAATATTTGTTCAACGGATGAATATAAATACAGTTAAACCTGACAATCTTGAAGATCTCCCCTTTTTCGTTAACATTCTGCAATCGTATAATGTATCTTCTTACCTGTGGAGCAGAGATTTTTGCAGTTATACCACCTAAAAGAGGTTAAATGACTTTTTAAGAGCCACAGGAACACTGAGGGAGAGCCAGTTCTGGAACCCAGATCTTGTGACACTGACTTCAACTCTCTTCCCTCCCCTCTGAGCCTCCTGCTAACATTGAATTTTCCTAGACACATTTGTTAAATGGATGGATGGATGGATGGATGGATGGATGGATGGATGGATGGATGGATAGATGGATGGGTGCATGCATGCATAAACAAATCCCCCTCCTCTTTGGGAGGCAGGCAAAAGATGGTAAAACTAGCCTGAGGAGAAGGCTGGAGTTTTCTTTGACAGGATGAGGCTGACACAGAGCCCAGCCAGGAAGGAAGGGTCCATCAGTGCTTATGCCTGGCCATGAATCATCCCCGGTGATTCAGGAGCTGGAAGACCTGTCAGGGAAATCTCAGATGGAATTGATGTATCAAGGTGTCACTGTCATTTATCAGAAGTGACGCTATGGGAGATTGACAGGTAGTCACTGGACAAACAGGCAGATCACAGGCTCATAGAGATGCCTGGCAGCCCCTGTTGCTTAGGAGACTCAAGTCCAGGCTCTGGAGGGGCCTCCACAGAACTTGGCCAGCAATGTGACAGGTGGGCAGGAAGAGTGTTGCGGTGAAATAGTAGTGACCCAACATGGGTCCCTGTCCCAAGGACCTCATGGGTCACCTAGATCGGGGGGTATTCTTTTTTTTTGTCAGCGTTATTTCTTTTTCCTTTTTTTTCTTCTTTTCAGAGAGCTCACCACCCCACATCAGCCTTTATGAGGTCCACATGAAAGGGGCCCCTAAGCTGTACAGAGTATAGGTTGGACAGAACCCAGCCTGCCGCTGGGCCAAGGACGTGGGACCATTACATCTTCTCAGATCTGCAGCAACCTGCTCTCCACCTCCTTTCAACATGAGAACAATGGCTAATGGTTACTGAGTACTTATTCCATAGTATGCCCTTAATGCACCTTATTTTACCTTCACAACAGCCAGATGTGGTAGCCATTCTATTCCTCATATTATAGTTGAAGAAATGAGACTCTAAACGTTAAATTACTTGTTTGGACCATAGGGCTAGACAGTGGCTGAACGAGAATTGCAATCCAGGTATGTGTAACTCACCGTCTCTTTCTTAACCCGTCAGCATCACTCCACAGACCATCAGAACCGGGCTCTTATCCCACCCCTCAGCCAGGTCCTCAGGGCCATCACTGTTGGGCACTTCTCTATGACTTTCCATTCTTCCAACACAGATGCTCTGCTTAAGCCAAACTCATATTCCTTCCAACTCCCATTCTTGTGAGTTTCTCAAAGGTCTTGTTGTCTTTGTACCTCAGAGCTGAGCGTAGTGCCTGGCTCATAGTCAGGGTTAAATAAACGTTGTTGAATAAAGGAATGACTTGTTTAGACCCCATCTCTGTGCCTTGTAGCTGCCAAATTCATCTCCACGGCTGGTGTCCAGTCAACATCTCTCCCTACCTCCAAAGCCTAATTTAAAACTTGATATTTTTCTGTTGGTTATGAGTGGAACTTGGTGCAAAATTTAAAGAGTATATTATAGTATATGTCAAAATTTGACAAAGTATAATAAACACCTTAGAAATATGTTAATCCTTGATTCAGTAATTCTATTTCTAGGAATTTATCCTAAAGAAAAAAAAAAAATCACACATGTACATGAAGAAGTAAGTGCCAGGATGTTCACTGCTGCATTGTTTAAGATGGCACAAAACTGGAAATCCCTGGAATGTCCAATAATAGAGGACTCGTTAAAAAAAATTACACATTCTCTTTTATATTCATACAACAGAATACTTAGTAGTCATTAAAAATAATGAAGATATATATATCTATTGACATAGGAAATTAAGTGAAAAAAGTAGGTTATAAAACAGTACACCCAGAATAATTTGATTTTTATTAAAATTGTATGAATATAAATATATGCATCAAAAAATGTCTAGAAAAACATATATCAACCTGTAGACGATGGTTATCTTCAGGTAAGGATTATGGGTGATTTTTTCTCCTTTTTACTTATTCATTTTCTAATTTTCTGCAAAGCACATGTTTAAAAAGAAAGATAAATGGACATTCTCTAAGAAATATTCCCTGATTACTCTTACCTCCCTTAATCCTTCCCAAATCTGATGGCCCCCACTGCCTGGTACTGTTTAGCACATGTGCTGGATTGCGTTGATTGTAAGGGTCTAGCATTGTTCCCACAGGTGATGATTTTCATTCCCCTTATAAGCTCTTAGAAGGCTGGAGTCCCCTCTTCAATCTGTTGTTGTTGTTTTTTAACTGCAGAATTTGATATAGTATATGGGAGGG
Source organism: Eschrichtius robustus (assembly GCF_028021215.1). NCBI lineage: Eukaryota > Metazoa > Chordata > Mammalia > Artiodactyla > Eschrichtiidae > Eschrichtius > Eschrichtius robustus. The sequence goes on along the minus strand of NC_090834.1, from coordinate 16,976,743 downwards.
CATAAAGTTTTTCTCTCTCCCACTGTTTATTCCTATGAGGTAGAAAATGAAGAATGGAATTCCCTGAGTCCATGGGGAGGAATGGGGATGAAGCCATTTCCCCAGGGCTGGGCAAAGGTCCAAATTTGCCCATGACACCAAAGGTAGTAAATAATACAGCGACCTCTGAGGTCAGGGCCCTGGCCTCCTCAGGCAGCCACGCTGACCTGCATAATGGGCCACAGGCAGTGATGATTTGTGCAGGTGCTGGCTGGCTTCCTGCCAGGCTGGCCTAAAGAAGGTCCACAGTTGGAACTAGACAGGCCTGAAAATATGGCCCCCCAGGGATGGCCGAGGCCATGCTCTGGGGAACTGGGCCGGCCAGGGGCCTGGAGGGGCTTCCGAGAATCGGAGCTGGAGACACATGGCTGCCTTGGCCTTCTTCTGTCTGTGCAGCTGGAGCCCCAGGGTGAAATCTACACCCATTACCCAACCGTACAGAGCAAAAAGAAATGAGTTTAAAGCACCAGAAGGAGGACTTAAATAATAATAATGTAGTGAGTGGTTTGGGTAGCAACTGTTGTGGTAAAATCACCTCCCATTTGTACAGAGCTTGACTGTGCACAAAATGCTTTCACATATATTATCCTATTTGACCCTCACAACAGCCCTGTGAAGTAGTCAGTCTTCACCCAGATTTTCCATCTCCTGACTTCACTCTGCTAAAAGAAGGTCTACCTGAGTGGGAGAGAAGATGACACGGCTCAGTGATAAAGGAATTTCATGGGTGTGTTTCAAGGACAGAGGTCTCCTTCCTATGTTTGGGTAAATTTTAGAGAGAGAATCTGGCTGGGGGCGGGGGTGGGGGGAATGAAATGACCCCTGAAGGCCCCAAGTTCGTGACAGGATAGCTGGGTGGGCCGGAAGGCCACAGCCATGAACGTAGGAATGTGGTGTTCATGCCTTCAAACACATGCCTCGTAGCCCAGTGAGGACAGAGACTTGCTCCTTTTTTAGACACCAGTGGACGAGGATGTCAGGGTCAACCATGGAATTCTCTGCCCAGGCTTCAGACAAGACCCTGTGGTGCAGTGTGTGAGCTCATGTGGGTAACAAGCAGGGACAGATGAGGAGCTAGAGTTGGGGAGAGGCAGACTGGTCCTTGAGAGAGGTCTGAAAAGTAGAAAGAAAATTGTCTCTGAGTTTGTCCTGTGAGCTCTGCCGGGGGTGGCAGGAGACTCAGTTGGGGAAAGCCAGCCAGGAAGACCGCGGCTCTGCCCACATTCCACAAGCAGAGCAGATACGTTCCAGGGTCCATCTCACTGTCAGAAAGGGCTCCAACAGCAAAGGGCTGAATGGATTTGCCCCTGCCTACTCTTAAGAGGTGCAGTCATTCTTTCATTTCCTTCTGAGTCTCTCAGCCATCAAGTTGGTGCCCTTACCCCCTCAGAATTACTCTCTGATGTGGCTCCGTGGGCATCTCCTCTTGGGTTTTGTGAGCCTCAGGGATGCAGCCGAGTTACTCCTAAGCTCTGGTCTGCATCATCTTTGTCTCAGGGATGAGGAAGAATGGTGCCCTCTGTGCTCAGGATGACTTTACTTCAAGGGACTTGTATTGTTGGGGTCCAGTCAGGAAGATGGAAACCACACCAGGCATTTCAACAGAAATGATTTGACACAGGGGATTGGTTCAACAGAAGCAGGCACTTATTACCTAGGTCTGGGTGAGCAGAGAGAAGAGCTTGGGGCTGTCAGAACTTAGAAGCTCCCAGGAGGGACCCTGCACCGCTGGGATCTAGACCTTAAAGGGGTGGGGGGCTGCTGATGCACCTGGAGCTTGAAGGAGGGGCCCCAGGGCTCAGTGTGACCCACTGCTGCCGGTGACTCTGGAGTTCAGGGAAGGGGCTCTGCAGAGCTGGGACTCTGTCTGCCAAAGGAGAACTGCCTGGCTGGTACTGGGATCTCGAGGGGATGCAGTGAGCCTGGTACAGGATGAGCCTGGAAACAACTGCTGCCTCTGGGCAAAGGGCTCCTATGCTGGGGCAGAGGCAGCAAGTGAAGAGGAAGGAGCAAATCCTGTCTCCCAGCCTCGAGCTTTCCAGTCTCCCTCTAGCTCTCCCTATTGACAGAACCAAACAGGAATCAGGGGGCTGAGGAGAAATGCAATGTGCAGAGTCCCAGCCCAGCATCACAAAGCAAAACACAGAAAGGGGGGTTTGCAGCTTCACAATCGGCACGGAGCCTTATTTCTAGAAGATGTATTAATGGGGGGACATTTTCCAGATGGACATAAGAAACTTCAGAAGGTAGCTGGACTCTCTTATAGCCCATGCTCTTGGCCAGCTCCTTGAATCACCACGTCTGATCCCCCACTTCTTTACTTTCTACGATAGGTCCTAGGGCTTTTACACATTGCATTAAAAAAAAAAAATGTGAGGTGGGCAAGTCTCCATCTTATCCCCTTTGGGATCATCTTGATCCTTTGACCCTCGCCCCAGACTGAACAAGGCCCACTTCCAAGTCACAGGAAAAATGGAGCTTCAAGTGTCAAACAGTAATAGCAAGATATTATCAGTGTAGGCCTGTGATTGTGTCGTATAAAAAATAAAACACATACCAGTTAATCAAAGCACTACAGACACTTTTAAGTAATCCCAGTTTGGCTTTGCATAACTCCATATACCGCCGGCAGCGCTCTTGTCTACCACCAGAGACCATAATATACATCAAAAATTCTCCTTTAAATTTATTTTCAGTAAAGATTGGTCTTTTGAACTGTGGCAGTGGAGGCTTAAGGGTACAAAATCTCTCTCGCCTTTTTCTCTTTCATTTTCTAGCTCCCCTGTCTTTCTCTTTGGTGGGCCAGCGACTCTGACGCGGGGGAAGAGAGCAGCAGTGGGTTCCACACATCTTGTCGAACCTTCTGTCCTTTGCATAGATCAGTTCCTCTCATCTGCCACTTGATTAAGACATTAAAGCAGGAAGGTGAAGGAAGGTTGAGTTGCAGCAAGAGGGAGTGGGAACAATTCCCCTCCGTTCGCCTTGGAGAAAGGCTCCAATTGCTGGGCCCAAGACGGTACTGGGCTATCCCAGCTGTGATGGTGCAGCCTTGGTGCTTTCTCAGAACCCCAGATTTTGTGGAATGCACAACACTGGGTACCTAGGGGTACTGATGACACCCCCATACCAATGTTGAACCCTGCCTTGCTGCCCTCACCAACGGGACAGCAAATAGGACAGCCTTCCCAACTCACAGAGAGACTGCGGCTGGTCACTTGGTTATGGGAGTACATTTTAGTGGCTAAAGCTAGTCCTAATTTGAATCAATCAGAATTAATTACTTGATAGCTGTTTGACCTGATGTCAGTTTTTGGTTTGAGTTTTATTATGGTAAAATATACCTAACGTAACATTTACCATCTTGAGTGTACAGTTCAGGGGCATCAAGTCCATTCACCCTGTTGTGCTACCATAACCACCATCCATCTTCAGAACTTTTTTATATTCCCAAACTAAAACTCTATACCTTTACAGAAATAACTCCCCCTCCACACACCCCCCACCAGCCCCTAGCCACCACCATTCTCCTTTCTGTCTCTATGAATTTCACTACCCTTGGTACCTCGTGTAAGTGAAGTCCGAAATACTGTATTTCTCTTTTGTGACTGGCTTAATTCTCTTAGCACAATGTCTTCAAGGTTCATCCATGTTGTAGGATATGTCCCTAAGGTCAGTTTTTCTTCTGAATAAACCAAGAGTTGCCAGCTCATACACTCTGCTTCCTTGCCCTGCCTCAAATGAAGAGTTGGTTAAGTGAAACGTATAGGAGAATACATCCACAGCTGCTTAGAGCCAGAAGGGGTCTTAAATATCACCCGCCTCTACCTCCTGGCCTTAGAGGACACCCTCACTTCCACCTCTGAGTGGAAGGGTGGGCTGATAAGAGTATTTTTTTAAAGCAATTTACCTTTTTTCCTGAGATGTTTATATCTATTATCTCACTTGATCATAACAACAAGTCTAAGGTAAGTCCAGGCAGGTCTCATTTTCCCCATTTTACTGCGGGTGACATCAACGCCAAGAGGGTAGAGATGCATTTGCTCCTGAACCCTTGCATGGTGGCTCTTGTTTCCGGTCTCCATCCTCTCCGCAATACCATGCAGCCTCCACGCTAACCCAGGTGTGCGTAGCTGGTTGTATTTCATTCCTTACTCAAGGATCACTTACCTCTCTCCTATCTTCTTGGAGTTAGTGCCTCAGAGCCCCAAGTCAGCTATTTGAACCTCTTAGATTATGTCCCAGAAAAGGAAAGGGGCTAGATAGTCACTGTCAGATATGAGCTGGGATGAAGATGGGACCTCAGAGCAAAGGAACCAATGCACTTGAAAAGATTCCATGGCTTCATCAAGGCCACTGTCTTATGAGTCAGGAGATTCTTTCTTAGCAGCTGACCTAAGTCCCTTCCACAATCGTAATAATTTTCTCCCCTCTTGTCCTGAGCTCACTGGGAACAGAGAGGGGCTGCTACTGGCATTTATGTTGCAAGAGACAAATTTCTCCCTCAGCCTCTTTTGCCCTTGGCCGAGTCTCTCAATCTTGAGCTTCCGTGGGGAAGAGAGGAATCCACCGGCAGCGATTTTCCTCATCACCGATCCTGGCAGCCGAGGCTGGGGTGTGAGTGCTCCGGGTGCCATGAGGGTCATCCCAAGGGCTTTCTCCCCAGGGTCTCCCAAGTGTTGGGTGAAATTTAAGAAGCACAAGCTGCCTTCCATCTGCCAGCTCCAGGGGTCAGGTGCCCCCAGATGGTGCAGGCCAGGGGACAAAGGGCAAGAAGGAGCCTGTCGATTGGAACATCAGAAGAGGATAAATAAGCACTGTCCTGTTGGCCGCCCAGGTCTTTCTTTTGATCTTCTGAAAGCAATACAACTCTCCAATAAATACTGCACCCTTATATAAATAAGCACCGGCCTTTGACCGTCTCTTTAGCCACCTCCCTGGATTCCTAAGAATGGAAACACAGGTACATGCCCTAAGAAGCTGCTGCAGCTGGGATGGGAACCATAAAGGGCATCCCACAGAGAAGGTGGCAAGACAGCGGGGCCAAATGGTGGCGTGGAAAAGGGGGTAAAGACTACGGAATCTACTTCTCTGCCGATAGGGAGGCTTAGAAGTGCTGGCTCCCAAGCAGTCTAGGTGGGAACAGAAGAAACAATCTTAGCTGGGCTTGAGCAGCCAACAGACTCTGGAGTCGCAGGGCGGAGGCTCTGGAGTTTTCTTCTCAGCCGCTCCAGCTGCACGTTCCTGAAAAGCCGGCACTTGCGTGAAGCATGTCCCAACTCAGACGTGAGTCACGCCAGCTTATTTTAAGGCCTGACCTCTTCCCGGGAAGGGAAACCGGCCTGGAAAGCCACGTGCTGGAAGGCGACCATGGCCCCAGGCCAAGGGAAACAGAGGTCCCTACAGCTCCCTGACATTCTACTCCCCAGAAGCCCAGTGAGAGCAGAGGCGGCAACAGCTGGTGGCACTCACCGCCCCTCCCTCCCCGGGGCAGTGACAGTGGGACTTGCAGCACCCGCAGCTCTCGGGTCCATCGAGAGCCCACGGAAGGCTGGGGGATGGGGCAGCAGGGCAGGGAGAAGAAGCCCTGTTTTTCCCTTCCTGGGGACTCTCGCCTTGTTTTTAAGTCCACACCAAATTGTCCTGAGAGGTCACTGCACTCCTTTGGGGATAAATGGACAGAGGGAGTCTGAAACCTCATGCTCACTCAGCCCAATGTACTTAAGTCTTTTCATAATTCATAGCCCCATTTCCATACACAGGCACACTTAAGGAGAGATCTCAGGGAAACCTCAAAGCTGTTCTGATTGCACGGGCTCATCCAGCATCTTCCTAAAAGGTTCTCGACTCGCCTCTCAGAATTGACGGCATCAATGCTTATGAAGAAAAACTAATAGCGCCAGCTGGTAGTCACTGAAAAGTCACTTAATATTTCTCAGTGCAAGGAGCTACACTTAATGGGACACAATGTTTTTTTCCCTAAGCAGTTGGAAAAAACCCTTGACATCCTATTAATAATGTCAAGTTTTATTGGCTCTCTCATTTGACATGATATTAAACTTTTCAGACTCTATCTCGACTGAGGTACAAGGTTGTTAAAGTGCGGACGGATTGGAGCATTACAAAACGTGGCGTGGAACCAATGCCTGTCCAGGTGAGCGTAGAGAGACGGGAAGGGGTGAGAGGCGGGGCTCAAGAGACAAATCCTACTTGTGGAAGACTTCTGAGGACCCCACTCCCTTCCCTGCACTGTCTTTTCCTAACACTGATGGGGCTTCAAAACTCCATGGCATCGGGCCACTCATTGTCCTCTGCAAGTCTACTTCCCTGCATAGAATGAAGTGAAAACAACAAAGTCAAGACAAATGACAGAGTCTGTGGAAGTCCAAGCACAGTTTCGCTCCATGGCACTTCCTTGGGACAGGAAGTGTCTGGCTTTCTAATAAAAACAATGCACAATAAGAATAGCTATTGTTACTAGTACCCACACATGGCTGACTCCGTTCTAAGTGCTTTGCCGTATTAACCCCTCTTGGCTCCTTACGAAAACTGCATGAGTTAGTTGCTATTTTTGTCCCCATGGTCCCCATTTTGAAGATACAAAACTGAAAGAAAGATGTGCCCAAATCTCAGGGCTAGTAGGTAACACACCTGGGAACCCACTCCAAGCAGAATGTAGCTGGACACCAACGGCTTACCATTCTTTGACGCAATGGGACCCACTTTGGAAATGCAGTGTCACCTCTGCAGAGGTTAGGGACCCCAGCCTGGCCCTTAGATCTCTCCCCAGCCCCGGCATCCCTCCTCTTCTCACCATTTTACTGTGGGGACCTGATGTGAAAACAAGCAGGCGGTTTCTAGCAGACAGGCTTCGGCTTTGCCTGTCAGGCGCAAAACCATAAATAACACATTTTAAGCAAAGAACACCCCGGCAACCCAATAATGCACGTCTAAAGCCATTTTGATGTTGGAGAGATACAGTAATACTTTTATGCTTTGTTTAAAGAAATTGTTTCCAGCATATTTGTAGTGAAATCACTCCAAAGAGTTTATTTTGGATGATTGATTTATAGGAATCCGGCTCACACGCCCAGAGGATGACACTTAAATCGTATCTTCTTTTCATTTATAATAAGGAACAAAATGATCATATTTTGACAAGCCTGATCATTTTGGGGGTTGAGCAGGTTCCCTCGGTGGGCTCAGTCTATAGCTTGAGGAACTGAGGGAATATTATTACGTCTCATTAAAATCAGCTGCAGCTGCTTCAGCTGGCTGCCCCAAGAAAACAAAGCGATGGACGGTTTATCCTGGAGTAGGCTACCTAATGATTTTTAAGAACGAGACAACTGGAAATATCTTGAGTTGCGATTGTCAAACCCAGCTGCCTCGGGTTTGAATTTACAGCAGCGATCCCTTAAAGAAGACCCTCTCTGTCCCCAACAAAGAGGTGACTTGCCGATTCACAGGTCTTTCTGTGCCCTCCCTCCCCCCGCCCAACCCCCCTTGATGCTGCTGCAGGCTCTGACCCTCTGACCCTCTGACCCACAGAGGCCTCATTGCATTCCCAGGCCTAGTGGGAATCTTAATGGCCAGCCATGGCGGTGATGAGGGTGACATTTGCTGCTTTGGTCCCTGCCTTCTCACTAGATCCAACAAGCCGGGCTGTAGCCCTTGTTTGTTTTCAGATTTACAGCTGGAATAGATGTTGCTTGCATCCCATCCCCAAATCCATGCTGCCACTCCTATATTTGTACGCAGCTCCTTGGCTGGGCTTTGGGTCCCGCTGAGTCCTGCCCCGCCTGGGAGGGTCTACTTTCTCCTCTGCTTCCCCTGCAAACCGTGGCAGGCATCCTCTTCTGGTCTCTCTCTCCAGCAGGGGCCCGGCCCTCCACCCCTCCCACTTCTTGGGAAGATGAGAGTTCAGTCTGTGACAACCAGCACACAGTGAGAAGACCAGGAAAGTTCTCCTGGAACAAAACCTCCCCAAGTTCTCGGGGGCCGTGGAGGTCTGTGTAAGAGGAGTCCAGTGAAAGATCTTCCTTCTCTCATCTCCCTCTTTCATCTTCCCTAATCCCCTCCTCTCAACTTATCTTTCTTTTTCTCTCTGTCCCCAGCCCCCCTCCTCTTTCTATTCACCATCAAGAACAGCCAATTTAGCGGGCGGCCGTATGGCTCCAGCAAAGTCCCTGGGATCAGTGGCTGTAGGGAATGGCGGAGCCAGAAGGGAAAATCAAAGATGAAATGAGCATTTGGATCTTACTGAAACTGACTACTCTTCTGCCTCATGGTTCCGGGAGATTAGGGGATGGGGTCTGTGCTTCCTTCTCTCCTGAATCTGACCCACTGCTTTCTCTCCTGTGAGGACCTGTAACGCGGCCAGGTTAGACACTGGTTTCAGCTGTCAAAAAGTTTTCCACCCGCAGCCGTGCTGGGGCTTTGAAGGTGATGTCGGGGTGGCGGACAGGAGCGGGTGAGGAAAAGCCATTTCTGGGACGGACAGAGCTCAAGGTCCAAGACCGGAAGATGTATAGGTGGACACGAGCGGGTGTTTATTCCAAACAGGAGGGGCTCAAATGGCAGCAAGAGGGATGAAGCTTAGATGTAAAGAGGAACATGGGTTTTTTTTTAAATTTTTTTTTTAATTTTATGGCTGTGTTGGGTCTTCGTTTCTGTGCGAGGGCTTTCTCTAGTTGTGGCAAGCGGGGGCCACTCTTCCATCGCGGTGCGCGGGCCTCTCACTGTCGCGGCCTCTCTTGTTGCGAGGCACAGGCTCCAGACGCGCAGGCTCAGTAGTTGTGGCTCACGGGCCCAGTTGCTCCGCGGCATGTGGGATCTTCCCAGACGAGGGCTCGAACCCGTTTCCCCTGCATTGGCAGGCAGATTCTCAACCACTGCGCCACCAGGGAAGCCCCGGAACGTGGGTTTTGAAAGTAAGCCAGGATGCCTTTAATAATTGTTATAATAACTACATTTTATTATGTAGTATATTTACTGTTCTAAGAACTTTCTTTTACAATCTCCTTTAATCCCTCCAACGACCCTACAAAAGAGGTATGCCTGTTAGATTTCCATTTTACAGCTGAGAAAGCTGAGGTTCAGATAAGTTAAATAACTTTATCCAAGGCCAGCAGCTAGAAAGGGACAGAGCCAGAATTTAGACTCAGGCAATCTGATGCCAGAGCCTGGGCTCCTAACTGCTGCCTTCCAGCTGCCTCCCTGGACAGAGTAGGGAAATGCTGCAGATGGTTCTTCCTGGCCAGGTGGGATACACACCTGGAAGACCAAGAGGTGGGTGAGTGGACTTGGTGGCTTTGTGAGTCTCTGAAGAGTGTGGGATTCTCGGTGACTGTGAGCCTGGCCTTCTCACTGACGCGGCTCCCTCCCTCTCCGCCCTTCCCACACAGTTTCTCCAAGCTCCATCCATCCCACGAGCTGGGGGGCGGGCTGAAGTGAGGATGAGAGGCCCTCCTGAGGCTGAGTCCAGCCCTGGATGCCTCTGCCCGCATCTGCTTTGCTCGGGGTACAGTTGCCTGACTCGCATCTGTTACGGTGGGTCACCAGCTGCCAACTGCGGCCAAGGGGTCAGTCACCTTTTCCATCCATCCTCCGTCCTGATCTGACTTACCTCGTACAAGGGGTGCCCCCCGAGCCCGCAGCTCTGGTCCTCCCGGTCTCCTTCTCAGCTTAGTGGGTTTTTATGTGGCCCAGGAGTCCTTGTCAGTTTCAAGAGCCCCCCCCCCTCCCCTGACCTTTTAATAAACATTTCCTGTGTTATCAGAATATTTCCTAATTCATTCCGTTCTGTCCCTGAAAATCTAAATCCTATTTAATGTCCTTCATTTTCATTTATAAAGACAGATACAAAATAATTATTTCCTATCTCTGTGGTTTCCTTATCTCTTGTCCTAATAATGCCTTCGGCAGTCGAACATTTCCCGTCAGTTGAAACAGTGTGTTTGTTTTTTGTTCTTTAAAGAAGAAAAATAAAATGCTTTATTGGGCTTTGTCTCATCTATCTCTTCCCTTTCAGGCTTTCTTGGCCCCCTTCCTCTCTTCCTCTCTGTCTTTCCCTGGGTACCTCTCTCTCCCTCTGCCAAGTCCCCTCTCCTGCTGCCCAGGCCCTCGACCAGCCATGCCCGGCTCCCCTCATTTTCCTGTTCGTGCTGCAGTCTGTCTGCAGCCTCACATCTGAATTTCATCAGCCCCTGAGCCTGCCTACGAGCTCAAGTCCCCCAGCTAGTAAAATTGGTTTGGACGAGCAGACGCAGTTTCAAAAAGAAACATTCTTTGGTTTCCTCTCATGAAAACTAGGGAGCAGAGAATTCACAGTTCTCTTCTCTGGGCGTCTCTTTGAAGTTTTTGATTGAAAGGAGAAGGGATGAAAAGGGATGGTGGGGGTGGGGGAGGTAGTGGTGGGCATAAGGATTCCAGATTTAAGTAGCAACTCTGAAGCTGGGGACCCAGACTTCTAGCAACCCTCTCTGTTCCCTGCCATTTGGGTTGGGACAACACTGTTATTTTTGGCCGTTCTGTATTTGAGCCAGTCTTTCCCCCTCCTCTCTTTTATTTTGGGATAAAATTCAATACACAGTTCAAGTCTGGGGTTTGGGAGAAAGTCGTTAATGGAAGCAGACTGATTTTACGGGGATTGGTTATGTTCTTGGTAGAGTTGTTCAAACCCAACCATTGGCACTGGCCGAGCGCCTTCCATATATCAATCAGCTCCATAAGAGATCACATTTACTCTCGCAGCCATTCTGTAACTAGGTGCCTTTGTTACCCTATTTTACCCACGAGGAAACTGAGGCTCAGCGAGACTAAGTAACCTGCTCCCGGCACTCGGCCAGCAATGGTACAGCCGCGCTCAGAACCCAGGTCTGCCCGACTCCGTGGCCTGTCCTCCCAACTCCGGTATCTTCTTTCTTCATGCCCCCTGTTCTCTAACACCCAGGCCTTCAAGAGAAAAAAAATGCTGTCACTCTTCCAGCTTTAAAGTCTTTGTCAAGGCCAAGAAGGAACTCAGAAGAGCTCTTTGTCAAGGTATCTAATGGATGGACCCGGAGCGCTTTTATCATTCACGGGGAATGTGGTTACAAGACACAGAAAAGAAAACTCAAGAGAAAAATGTTTGAAAGCCTGGTGATAGGGAGAGGTCAAGGACTGCTGGACGGGCACCAGAGACGTTCTCTAAACCAAACCCCTTCATTTTATAGTCAAGGAGACTGAGGCCTAGGAGGGGCGGGTCTGACCCTTCCCTTCACTTGGCTCAGCAGTGAAACACACTGATCTAGCCGCGGCCCCCAGACAGCTCTACTTTACCTTCTGGGAAGCTGCGTGGGGATCGGCTGAGGGAGGCCAGGGAATTGGGCATCTTCCTCTGTAAGATCCAGACTTAGGAGACAAAGGGGTTTAAGGAGGCCAGAACTAGCCAGAAGCTTCTGCATAAAGAAGGAGCAGTCATGAGGCTGACACTCCCCTAGACAACAAAACTCTGAAAGAGGCAGGCATCCTTGAGGCCCCAGCTCCTACTGGAGGATCCTTTTCTGGTCAGTGGATTAGGCTAACCTACCAGTGCTGTCTTTCTTCTGGCTCCCTGGAAGGTCCTGGCCTGGGGGACCAGGTTGCCCATGTACTTGGACTCGGTGAGATGCATACAAACCTTACAAAATGTCATCAATACAGTCTGTGCAACTCAGGCCAGAGGGCAGGAAGGATAATGCCAGCAAGGAGGGTCCCCTAGCTGAAGACTCTCTGTAAAGCAGTGTTAATCAAACAACTGTTTCATAGAATGGGTCACCCAAATCCCAAACCTCGCCAATTGAGATAGCATCTTCCAGTTGATGTAACCAGCAAAGAGAAGCATATTAAACCACTGGTATTTGGTGCACCCACTATGGAGAACAGTATGGAGGTTCTTTAAAAAACTAAAAATAGAGTTACCATAGGGTTCAGCAATCCCATTCCTGGGAATATATCCAGAAAAGATGAAAACTCTAATTCGAAAAGATACATGCACCCCAATGTTCATAACAGCACTATTTAAATACAGTAACCAAGACTTGGAAGCAACCTAAATGTCCGTTGACAGCGGAATGGATAAGGAGGATGTGGTACATATATACAATGGAATACTACTCAGCCATAAAAAAGAACGGAATAATGCCATTTGCAGCAACATGGATGGACCTAGAGATTATCATACTAAGTGAGGTAAGTCAGACAGAGAAAGAGAAAAACTGTATGACGTCACCTACATGTGGACTCTAAAAAAATGATACAAATGAACTTATTTACAAAACAGAAAGAGACTCACAGACAGGGAAAACAAACTTATGGTTACCAAAGGGGAAGGGAAGCAGAGAGAGGGATAAATTAGGAATTTGTAACTGAATCACTTTACTGTACACCTGAAACTAACACGTTGTAAATCAACTATACTTCAATTAAAAAAAAAAAAAAAACCCATCAGTATAACTGGCTTGAAATGGGGCCATGAAGGAATGGGGCTCCAGGACAACTATGGTTTGGTGGGTGTGTGAGTTGCTAGTGACGGGGAAGATGGTGGATTTTGAAATGATCTGAACATAGGTTATCTCACTGGGGGATCAGGACCTTGGAGGGTGGGGGGAAGAGTGGGAGAAGGCTGGGGAAGGGAAGCACAATCCTGAAACGTGGCTTCCTAGGCACACAAGAAACTTTGCCAATCTCATGTTGTTCCTGACAGCTGCTCTGGGGTGAAGGGAGACCTTGCAGAGTCTAGAGGAGTGAAAACCTGGTCTGGCAATTCCCAGAGCTGAGTTCTGGTCCCATAGCTGCCTCTCTGACCTTCAGTTTCTGGTCCCATAAAATGAGGGTGTGTGGCTATCAGTATTTTCCAAACTTCAATTTATTCAAGTACTATTTTTATGAGGAGTTTTGTCAGATCTTTAAATATGTTTCTTTCAATTGGCTTACTAAAAAATTTTTCCTCGCTCTGAACATACTATGCAAAATACCCAGGTTTGGTGAGCAAGTCATATTTTTTTCTAATGTAGGTTAAAGTAAACTTAACTATAAATTTTCTTTAAGGCTCATCTGTGTATCACCTAAATTACCTTTTGTCCTACCCTCTGAGGAACTCTGGGCTGAGCGATGGCAGACCCCCTCCATCTCTGCGATGCCATGATGCATTAAATGGGGGAATACTTTCCTTTCCCTTTCTGAATGGAGGACAAGATTTGCAGAAGCTCTGAGTCCCTGTTGGGAAAGAGAAGAGAATCTGCATGTTTCACAGATGCTGAAGCCAAATTCTGGAAGGAATGACAAAGTCATTGCTAATTGCAGCCAATTATTCTATCGGGTGGTACTAGTAAGGAGAATGACTTCAAGTCTAGAGTTGTCTTGGAAAGAATTACCATACTGGTAAATAATTTTGATTTGAGTAATTTTTAATGCTAACATTTGCTACAAGTACTTAGAAAATTTTTTTAAAATGCCTTCATTGGAGCTTGTTAAGGCGGTTTTGTAATTAATGACCCACCAGTCATACCTGTAATTTTGGGTATAAAAAAGAAACATTAACTATGTGTTTTTTTTTCTTTTTCCAAAGAGTAGAATTATTTTCTCTCAGCCCCCCAGGGCCTGAGACCACCCACTGGAAGGTGCCCTAGGTTATTATTCATCCTTTGTTCTAAAGAAACAGAAATTCATCATGGTAGACTGTGCACTGTGTATTTCCAACTGGGTCTCTAATCCCTTCTGTGTCTTTTCCTGGCCATGAGAGAGTGGTTGGTTCCTTCCCTTTACTCTGTGACTCAATTTCATCACCTATAAAATGAATACAAAGTGAAATGGCCTAGGGACTGTTACACTTAATCACTGTGGCTGTGTGTGTGTATGTACATATATATGTACACATATATACTGTACATATGTACATATATATGTACATAAGGAGGTGCTGCAGCTTTAAGCAAATACTTGTACTAAACTGCTTGGAATAATTTTATTGATTTATCATTTCATTTATTCTCATTCATTAAGTACCTTTTAAACACTATCATTCATCATTTAGTCCATCCATCTATCCATTGAGCTACATTGTCAACAAATATTCATCAAGTATCACTTACATGCTCTGCCCTGAGGGGAGATACAAAAGAGGTGTAAGAGAGAGTTCCTGCCCTTCAGGGCCTTGGAATACATTTGTCAAAACGATATTGACAGATGATCATTCACTAGCCATGCGACCTGGTGGGAGCCAATGATTTCATGAATGACGCTGAGTGTAAACATTCTAAGAAGTAACTGCTTTAAGAATTCAGAGAAGGGGAGAAAGATCTTTGCAAGGTGCTGGGTTCAAAAAGCATTTGAGGAGGAGGGGAGACTTGGGCAGAGTATTAAATGATGAATTGTGTTTGGGTTGGCAGAGAAGAGAGCAAAGGGTAAGAATCGGCATTTAAGATAATCAGCTCTGCCATTCACTTGCTGTGGGACTTACGGCAAATCTCTTAACCTCTCTGGTCCTCAATGTTTTCCTCTGTAAAATGGGGGATTGGACTGGTTGCTTCAAAATTTTATGATCCAGTGAAAATCTAGACAGGGGAAGCGCATGAGTGGTTTTGGTAACACAGGGGAAAGGCTTAATGACCTTTGAAAGACATTATCTGATTTTCCCAGAGTGACTGTTCTGCATCAGAAAGAATGGGCTGTGTTTGAACTGGGGGCCATAGCCTGGAGGTCTGATCTGGATTCCCTTGGACTGGAAGAAACACACTCTCATTGTCTTTGCCAACAACTGCCTGTGGCAAATTCAGTCCCCTGCTTGATGCAGCATTTGGAGGAAATTTTTCCATGAAAACAAAAAGTTTTTGCTTAATTATTCAGCACACTCATGCGTTTAAAAATACTGTCCACTCTCTAACCAACTGTCTTTTTAACAAAGCTTTTTGGCTCCCAAGGAGCTGGGCCTCCATTGTCTAAGGCTTCCTTATAAAGAACTCAGGGCCAGGCATAATCCCAGATGTCCCCGTGTTTAGAGACAAGCTTCCCCAGGCAGAAAGAGGTGTCTAACTCTCCTTTCTGTAGAGATGTGACGAAGGCACAGCCAAGCTCCCTGGGGACTGGTGTAGGCAGAGTGTGAATGGGGGTGAAATGATAAGACAAGGTCATTTGCCCAAATGTGGATGGTGAGTTTTAGAGCATCAGAGAAGACTTTTTCCATGCTGCCTCTTGATCCAACTGTATTTATCCTTTCATCTAAGATCCATTCATCTCGCCATCCATCTAACATAGACGCATTGCCTACTCGCTGCCCCACGCTGTTCTAGTTCCCGAGACCGCCACGTATGGAGAAGAATCAGTATAGGACAAGTTTCAGGGGAAACTGGAAATTTTCTAATGGCCCAGGGGAAACGTTGTAATTTTTGCCTTACTCCAACTTAATATCTTTGATTTCTTTCATGCTTTCTAGTCGCATGGCATTTAGGGTGTTTGTCTCAACTGATGGAGGTTTCCATCTTGAGGAGAGATCAGATCTCGGCTCTCAGAGAGCAGAACAAGGTCTGTATTGTTCACTTCATACACAGGGCAGCCCAGCATTAGATCAGCAGAAGCCCAAAGATGGAAAGATTTGGATAATGAAAATGCTATTTATCAAAACGGCGGCCCACGTAGATGCCAAATTTACAGCATTTAATGCAGTCACCAGCCTACGTGTGTCCCCTTAATATTCCAGCCTGCTTCCCCAGCCTCCCCGCTGAAGATGCCAGGAATGGCAAGATCAAAAGAAAGAGAGACTGCCTGAAGTTGGAAGCGTGAGTCATTGTAGCGTGAAGCCAGAGGGTCATAAGGAAATGGCACTTTGCTGGTGACCCTGCCAGAGGGTCTTTCCAGCACCACTCACTCACCTTTTCTGGGGAGCTGCCTTCCTTCCAGTAGGGACGGAGGTGTGGGTTTGAATGTTGGGGGGTGGGGCAGGGTTTGAGGAATGGGACCTGCAACCACCTCCAACCTTGTGCCACAAAAGGTAGGTCAAGCTTACCATTGGATTTTCATAACTGGAATAGAAGGTGATGAGAAGAAAGCAGCATTAAGAAAGCCTTGAGGGGGACTTCCCTGGTGGCGCAGTGGTTAGGAATCCGCCTGTCAATGCAGGGGACACGGGTTCGAGCCCTGGTCTGGGAAGATCCCACATGCCGCGGAGCAACTAAGCCCGCGAGCCACCACTACTGAAGCCTGTGTGCCTAGAGCCCGTGCTCCGCTACAAGAGAAGCCACCGCAATGAGAAGCCCGCACACCGCAATGAAGAGTAGCCCCCACTCGCCACAACTAGAGATAACCCGCACGCAGCAACGAAGACCCAACGCAGCCAAAAATAAATAATAAATAAATAAATTTATTAAAAGAAAGCATTTAAGTAGCTATCTGGTAGGACTTCCTATTAAGGTACCCAAAGAGACTGAGGAATTGTTAAATTAGCCATGACTTTCGGTTTCTTCATTTGCTAAGTTGGGATAAGAATACCTATCTTGAAGGTATTTATGATGATGAGTTTTTAAAAGGTAATGTATCTGAAGGCACCTAGCACAGTGGTTGGGTACATAATATACACCTAATATTTGTTACTTGAATCTGGATCTGAATCCTAGAGAAGGGAGGAAGGCTTCTCAAAGAAGATGAACTCCCATAGCTGGACTATTGTCAACTCCTAAGAATATTTTGGCCAATAGGATGCTGCCTTTCAGTGACCCCCCTCGTGGACAGTCCATCTTGCAAATGGCTCTTCTGATATTGACTTTGAAAACCTAACGATTACCCTGAGCTCCTTTTGGAAACATAAAAAACATAGTGCAAAGAGATCAGAGCCTTCCTCAGATTCCACAATTTGCTTGTGCCAAGAGCCAGGAGGTCTCCTGGGCCCTTAGCACTGAGCCCTGGACATGAGCTATGGCGTCTGAGCAGGCGGGAGAAAATAAAAGCCCAGTATTTTGTCAATAAGTGTCTCAACTCTGTATTGCTAAGTGTATTCTTTCTACTTCCCCATTCCTTTCTTACATTAAAAGGTGAGAGGGCAGAGATTCTCCACCTCCACTAAGGACAAAATAGCAGAGAACAGGCTGACACTATGATTGTGACGGTATAAGGTAGAGGTTGGCAAGAACTTCCAAACAGAAAAGAGGGATTAAAATTGGCATGCACAGCTGGGGCCGACCCTAGGTTCTTTTTCAGGCACCTCTAAGAATGGGAGAGGCTACCAGCTACTGTCTACATAAAGCGTCTCAGAAAATCACCTTGTAAGATTTCTTCCAGATTCCCTGGAGACCAGCGGGGAAGCAGCTGTCATACTTAACTTAAGAAGCTGCTGAGTGTGGTCGGTGTCAGAGGCAGTCCCTTAAAAGGGTACGTTTCATCTCTGCTGCCATTTGGTAAAGGAAGGCACTGGGCTGGGAGATTCACTTGACAAGCGGGGTCAGGAAAGTGGCAGTTGTTGATCCCAGGTGGCCAGAAAGCCTCCCAGTGAAGGTAAACAGAAATGGAGATAGATCAAGGGGTGAGAGGTCACTGCATTAGGAGGCTGATGAGGCCAGTTGTCTTCTGGGGTGTCTGGAGGCGGGGAGGCTGGTGTGATTGGCCTCAGCCTCAGGATCGGGGGAGGGGTGAGGGGGCAAAGGACAAGAGCAGGAGGATGGAGGAAGGAGACCCCAGAAAGAGTGGGAAAGGGGCATCTCTAGCCCAGAAGCTATTTCTACTTGTAGCATGGGTACTGCTAGCTTTGGGCAGGTACGCCTCGTGCTGCAATTGTGCCAAATGGAGTTGAGTGGTTGGCTAAAAAAAAAACTCCACTTACTCATTTGCATGTTGTTTTGCATCTCATTTGCATACTATTCACTTAATGTCATATGCACACAACTTCCCAGCTCCTGCTTCTTCCCCTCTCCAACCCCCACAAAGCTCCTGCATCTCCTTCCTTTTTCAACACCTCTGTTCCCATTTTTTCTCCCCAATTTGTACTCTTCTTCCTTCAGAGTGGTAAATAGAGCACAGGCTTTGGAGCTGGGTAGACCTGCCCTCTAACACAGCATCCTCTGTTTATCTATCTTTAGAGCTTCAGCAAATCTGTAATCTCTCTTATTCTCATCTGTAAAATGGGAACAGTTAACACCTACGTCTCAGAGTTGTTGCAAAGAATGAATTAAATAAAGTCAGCAAAAAAGCACCTGGCCCTACGGTAGGAACCTGACTCTTTATTGATGCCCTTCACATCAAGTCAGGAAAATTTTAAGGCTCTGGGATTCCCTGCTTGGTGTTTTCCTTGGAATTTATGGATAAGCTGGTTGATTCTTCAAAATCTCTTCTTTCTTGGTCATGTGTCTAAGCTGCATTTAGAGCCAGGGCAACGGGAGGAGAAACAGTGTCAGCACCGGTGCCCTTTCTGGGATTTTCCAGCATCATCTAACTGAGGACTTTCTCATTTGTCTTCCCCAGAGCCCAAAGCCTGAGAATGCCCTGGTTGCTAATCCCAGGGCGGGCTTCCTTCCTCTGCATCTGCTCTCCAAGCCTCACATCAGCTTGATCCCCAAAGCCGGAGGGCACATCCCCAAATCCCCGGCTCTACCAGTGTCCCTAATCAGGCCACCTGTCCCAGCCTGCTGAAGATGCCTGGGTCAGCTTCTGAGAGCCTCTCACCTCTTTATCCAAACAGCATCCTGGCTTCTCTTCAGGCATTAGATTCCGAGTTTATATTTCGCGAGATGCATGGTGAAGAGAGAACGATTCAATCTCCCCTCTGCATCCTGAGGAGTCACTTCTGTGAAACTCCCTCCAAATCCTCATCACTTTTAGTCAGCCATTTCTGTTTCACCTTTCTCTCCAAAGTGAGGACGAGGGGTTCTACTGTAAAATAATAAGAAGAACTAACACTCGGGTGGCATTTACCATGTGTCAACACTGTTCTAAGTGTTCTGTGGATATTGTCTCATTTAATCCCCATGACAACCCTATGGAGTCACTATCATTATTATCTCCATTTTACAGATGAGATGACAACTTGTTCTGCAAGGGAGGGTGGAGCCAGGATTCTAATCTGGGCAGCCAGCTCCAAAGTCCATTCTCTTGACTGTTATAATCAATCAACAATACGGCAGATGTGTGCAGGACGAAAAGCAATTCTTGATACTTTTTCCAAATTTTTGGAATCAGAAAGAGCAGACTTTTGTTGTAGTAAGTGAGATTAGGTAAGACATCAGGTAGAACTACCTGTTTCAAAGAGTTAACAGTAGGGCCAACACCATCATATGTGTGGGCTACATGGTACCAGATGGTGGCTCTCTTGGAGTCTCTGAAAACCTTGTGTCTGTAAGCATGGAGGAAGGGTGGTATCTATTGAGTGAGATGTTGAGGTTGAGGACAGGATTAAGGACTGCTGAAAGGTGACCAGAGAATCAATCTGTCAGTCAATCAGTGGATTAATCAATATTTGTTGAGTATTCAGTAGAAGGTACTTAAGTAAAAATTCGCTAAGAATCACTTCTGTGCAAAGCCCTGTGCTAGGCACAGAGGATGGATGGGCCGGGTCACTTATTGGGTCCTTTCCGGGTTCAGAAGACCATAAAGCCTCATTGTTTGGGCACACAGGGCAGACTCCACTGCCTTTACTTTGCCCTCTGGTTTATGCCATCATGTGGTCCAGATCTCTGTCCACACCTGCTCAGGACCAAGAGCCCCTGCCCCAGGGCTGCGACAGCCCACAGGCTCTGGAATCCCTCCAAACCTGCTCCCAGAACTCTGCCCCAGAGGGTTTGCCTGGAACTATGTAACTGATTCGCTGGCCTGTGAAGACTTCTCCCTCCGAGGGCAGCCCTGAACCTCATCTAGTTGGTTCCTAGGAGGGTGGAGCGTCAGTTCTTTCTTTTTTTAAAATTAATTAATTTATTTTATTTTTGGCTGTGTTGGGTCTTTGTTGCTGCACACGGGCTTTCTCTAGTTGCGCTGAGCGGGGGCTACTCTTCGTTGCAGCGCGTGGGTTTCTCATTGCGGTGGCTTCTCTTGTTGTGGAGCACGGGCTCTAGGCGCGTGGGCTTCAGGAGTTGTGGCAGGCGGTCTCAGTAGTTGTGGCTTGCAGGCCCAGTAGTTGTGGCGCACGGGCTCAGTTGCTCGGATGCATGTGGGATCTTCATGGACCAGGGCTCGAACCCATGTCCCCTGAATCGGTAGGCAGATTCTTAACCACTGCACCACCAGGGAAGTCCCAAGCTCTTTCTGATCCTATCATCTGATCATAAGTTTGCAGGGGAGTCACTCATTCACTTGGCCATTGAGTCACATATTCTACAAACAGTTATTAATCATCTCATATGTGACAAACCCTGTGCTGGAGCCCAGGAATGTAGGGATCAAAGAATTCTGTCTGTTCCTGCTCCTCAGAGCTTACTGTTAGCCAGGGAGGCAGACAACTTCAGAACAGGTTGTACCACATCCCTGAGATCCATCCTGGGTTAGGGGGACAAGCTCAAAAATCTGTCCCTTTATCAAGGTCCCTCACTGATACTGTATTTTTAGTTTGGCTGCATTTGCCATCCATCATACTAATTAATTAATTAATTAATTGCATTTTATTTTATGTTCTGGGAGTTTGGGTGTTTTGAAGGCAAAATGCAAATGTATGCAAATCAGCACACAAATTTATGCAACGACAACATGGAAATTTGTCCCCAGATTTCCTGGGAAAAAAATCTGGAGGCCTCAGCCAGTCCCTCAGCAGGCTGCCTGTCCCCAGGCCTGTCCTATCTTCCCTTTTGTTTGGTTTCTTAATCTGCACTGGGCTCCCTGCCTGGCCACTCTGAGGTCAGTAATGCAGGTGGACAGGTGACAGCCTGGCCATCCATTATCCCGAAACCTCTCAGCTTCCCGAGCCACCAAAAAACTCCCTCGCTCCCTGTAATCGGCTTTCATTTGAAACAATCAAGAGATTTCCTACCACTTTCCCCTCTGACCAGGTCTCGTAAACCACCCAGATGCTGAGTTTCAGGCTTAGAGCTCGGTTTGACTAAGGTACTTAATGGAAGCGGTGGGCAATGTCTGCTCGCTCTTATTGAAAAATAAATTCAAACCATTTTATTGACCATCTTCTGTGCGCAGAGCCTTGGTTTCCCCCAGGGGGCTGGGGGATGATGGTTAGGGCTGGGGGAGGTGAGCGTTGGGAGGGCTGCAGAGACACTTTGGCTTTGCGAGGTAAGGCTGCCCAGCGGGTGTCACAGTGATAAACAGCCTGTCTCCTGCTCCGGACAGGAAACCTCATGGAAGCAGCATGGTGGGAGGAGGGGCTGTGAGGACAGAGGCTGATGGGGACAGCACCAGAGGAGGATCGGCTTCGTCCACCTGCAGAGTGTCAACGGGTAGTCTGGCTCTGCAGAGCCGGAGAGCAACGGGAGCTTGACAAAGCAGGCTCAGTGCAGCCAGGGTTGGAAAGGACAGCGGGAGGAAGGCTGGTCCCTCTCGCCAGGAGAGGGGGGACGTGGCACTACGGCCAGGTCTTTGCTTGGGCACACGTAATCTCAAATGCCATCAACTGGTCAAGTGTGGCCAGACCCTCGTGAAAATGTGTAAGCTGAGGGGTGCCTGAAGGATTTGACTTAGACTGAAAGTGAAGAACTTGCGGAGGGTGGGCATACTGAGACACTAAGAACAGGTGACTAAGAGAGGATGTGAAATCTCCTTTTCTTGGAGAGCCTTTGAAACAAGTTCAGAACCCATTTTTTTGGGTGGGAGAGGAGGCACAGTCCTGTCTGGAGGCAGGGGAATGGACTAGGTGACTTCTGGCAGTCCAGGGAGGCTAAGGATAGATCTACCCCAGTCGATACACGTCCGGCATCAATTTGCTGCCCAGGTGTGGCCATCCCCAGCGACACAGAGTTTAGTCTCTCTCGTTCTCTTTTCCTCCCTCCTTACTATGATTGTCTCAACAGCTCAGTGGGTCAAACCATCCCCTCCAGTGTGAATTGGAGCCCTGTTTCATCCGCTCACTCATGCCATCTCCTTTCTGTGTGTGGATGCAGAACCTCTCTCGTCTCTGGGGGAGCTCCCCTTCAGGCCAGCCGTGCTGGGCAGCCTCATTGCCATTCGGCCAGAGCCTGGAGCTCAGCCCTCCGGAGGGGCACAGGGCAGCGTTCTGGCAAGCAAGCATGTCAGAGCGGCTCTGGCGTTTCCCTAGAACAATTCAAATTGCTTTTTTTACACCTCACTGCACTATGCCAACCCTGATTCACATTATTTGTGCACTCGCTAAGTGTACATTATCTGATCCGTCACCCTGTAAAACGGTGCAAGAGGAATCTGTGGCTCCTGTCTGCTGCTGACTGTGGGTCGGGCACAGGAGTCTCTGTACACATATTTTTGCAAAATGGAAAGGAAGGAATAAACCCAATGCCACCGACAACGATACCCCACTAGAGCCGGGGGCCAGGAGAGAAAGTGCATGACTCCTGCCCAGGTAACTTGGAGGCTCCTGGAAGAGATGGTTCAACCCCAAAGCCCCAGCACCTTTCCTTCCCATGGCCTCCTTTCTGTATCACATTATTTAACAGGAAGAGACAAGCAGGAGGGGAAATAAGGCTCTGAACCTAGCTATGCAGATTTCCTCTGACTGGAGTTAACGGGCCTGGGGAGAGCTGGAGGCGAGAGATAAAGTGAGGATGGGCATGTGCGGGTGGGCAAGAGGGACAACGCTCCCTGTCCACAGCACCTCAGCTTCCCTCAGGGGTGAATAGGGCTCCCTGTCCTGCTCAGCCCAAGGTACTCGGGAAATTGATCAAAGACCCTAGAGTCCTTCCATTCTGCGTCAGCTTGGGGCTTTACTAACCGGCTGCCAGGTTCTCCTACCAAGCCTTCAAGATAGCTTACCTCTAGGAAGCCCTAGCCTTTTGGAGTTATTAGAAAATGGATGGATTTACACAAACGAACCTATCTATGAAACAGAAACAGACTCACAGACATAGAGAACAGACTTGTGGTTGCCAAGGGGGAGGGGGCTGGGGGAGGGATGGAGTGGGAAGTTGGGGTTAGCAGATGTAAGCTATAATATATGGAGTGGATAAACAGCAAGGTCCTACTGTATAGCACAGGGAACTATATCAATATCCTGTAATAAACATAATGGAAAAGAACATGAAAAAGAATATATATGTATATGTACAACTGAATCACCTTGCTGTATAGCAGAAATTAACACAACATTGTAAATCAACTATACTTCAATAAACACACACACACATGCACACACACACACACACACACACACACACACACACGCACAAAGAAAATGGATGGATTCCTACTTTTGACCAGATATCATTCCACCCTTCCGCTCATTTCCCTTACAATCTGGGTGAATGGGACACTTTTTGGTTCCTAGAGATCGCACTCTGTCCCAAATGGTCACTGGAACGTTGGTAATCCATCCCAGTTGAAAACCAGGGTCTGATTTCTAAATGGGAACAGCTAGGATCTTCTGTGGATTGGCTGAGAGCCCCAGTTCACATCTGAACGTGGATCCCTCTCTCTGCGTGGGGAACTTCAGGATCATCTTCACATTCAAGATGGTGACTCTCTCTGCAAGAGTCCGGGTTTCCTGCACCACCTCAGCCCTGAGTTTAATTCACCACCTGTCTATGGAGAGCACACAGGTACCTGAGCCTGTCCCAGGGCCCGTGGGATGGAGGAAGCAGAACAAGAAAAAGACTTGGTTCCTGCCCTGGGGTTGCTTATGATCTGGTTGGATTGACAAATAGCTACCTTCCCCAGCTGTTCCTGATTTGGCTTCAGCCCCAGGGCTCCTGAAGGGCATTTTGCAGCAGTGAAGCCCAGGGGTCGCCCAGCTGAGATCCGCATTTTCTTCCTTTTGGCAGGAGCCAGCAGTTTCTACGTGGGAGCTCACATCTCAGTGAAAACGAGAAATCTGATGCCTCACTGACAACTCATTTTCTCAACCTTCATTCTGGGGAAAGGCGACTTTGTGTTCTAGCTGCCATATTGTAGCTGTAACCCCTGATGCACCATCAATTAAAAACAGCAATAACTCTGCATGGGAAAGAAGCCACAGATAATAGGCTTCCATTAGATTAAGTAGTTATATGAATAAAAAAATAAAACCTATACTTCGGCTAATTAAACCCACTGACCATCTGATTAAGATGTGTTGTGAGACCGTGGAAAAGTACCAACCACTAACTGTAAGTAATCTGGCACAGATGGGAATTAATAGTATATTCCCTGGCATGGAGATAATGGATCTCCATAGAGGCTCATCAGAGCCATTAATAAGAATGGACAGTCCCAAACAGCTGGTTCCTTATGCCGGGGTCAGGGCAGGCCGTGCTCCTAGTAAAAATAGCTTCTCAATTCCATTCCACCTACTGAGATCACCTGCTGAGGAGGGGTAGGCATGCTGACCTCTTGAGATGCCATCAGATTTAAGGTTCCACTGCAGTTGTAGACCTGCGGTCTGGACCCAAGTGAGTGGAAGAGGAATTGTGACCCAACTGTGACCCAAGAGTATGGAGTTAGGACCAGCTGCCCTGCCGTGTAGGGCTCTCTGTGCCAGACCAGAGTACTTCAAGGTAACTAGGAACCAAAGCAGTGGGTGTCCTGGGAAGGTAGATGCCCATTCCTGCGGAGCTGCACTCTGCAGGGGGTGGGGCTTGGGTTACCATGGGAACCAGGCCTAAACCCAGGTATAGGCCCAGAGCGGGCCCTGGTTGACACAGCCCAAGGTTGCTGTTTTGGGGGCTGAGAATCCAGGGCAAACCCCAGAAATGACCTGGGAGAAGCAGCTGTGGTCAGAAAGATGAGGGGGTCCACTGGGCGGGGAGCGAGGTGGGGCTCTGAGGGCCAGGAGCCGGCAGCTCGGAGCTCTCGCAGACAGAGTGTGTCCAGTGCCCGTTTAGCAGCTACTCTGGAGCCGTCTCTGCCCTTTGGAGCAGCTGCGAGGAGAGCACCGGGCCTTGCCTTCTAATTACCACTAATTGGGTAAATGCTGAGATGATCTCTCTCTCCCTTCCCCTTCACTCCCTCTCCCCACAAAGGCAACTGAGAGATACAGAGAGGTCACAAAGAGACTTTTCCAAATGGAGACAGGCAAGGATGACATGGTGTGAATACCAAGCAGCCACTGCCCCGGGGAAGGGAAGAGGAGAGAGGCTTCTGGGAGGCTCTGAGAGAGGAGGGCGGGGACGTGGGGCTGGGAGGTGGGGTCTGAGGTCTGCGGGCTCAAGCCACTTCCCCAGCCTGGCTTCCTCTCGCCTCTCCTCTGGAGCAGCAGAGATGTCTTGCTTAGGTGGGGGGTAACGCAGTCTGTCTTCTGGGGCTTGCTCCTTGAAGATTCCTCCTCTCCGGATCTTTGAACTGGGTCTGTGTGTATGGGGTGGGTTCTTCCGGCAGTCTGGACGGCAGAGGGGCCCTGGCCTGCTCAGGCTGTGGGCAGGGTCAAAGGCACTGTGAACACCAATGCCAAGCCCCCCAGGGCAGAAACGATAGTGCATCTCCTTTCCCTCAGGCTCTGGGTGGGAGCCATGCCTATGTCTGGACAGACCTAGAAGCTCATGGATTTTCGGTTAGAGGTAATTAAGTTAGTTTCAAAAAAGCTTTTGTGTTTGTCTTCATTTTTATTTTTCCTCGGGATCATATCTTTATCTTCCCCATAGCTTTGTAAAGCTGGGCGGTGACAAGGGAATGGCTATTCCATTTCACCGATGGAAAAACTGAGGCCATGAGTGCCTGTTCATTTCTACTTCAGAACCAGGACAAGCATCCGAATGGTCTGAAGTTCTAGGCAATCTACTAAAAATCCATAATGTCCGGAAAAATATTGCTCTGTTTTTAAGTTAGGTGAGGAAAACATGCTTGTTTCAAAAAATGTATTTGAATAGAACTGAAGGGTTTCAAGTAAAATGTGAATGTCCCAAGCCCATTCTCATCTCCTAGGTCCCACTAGTTAACCTTTGAGAAATTTCCCATTTCCAAATAAACGTGCATGTTTATCTCTATATATTTTTCTCTTTTCCACAAATTAAAAAGGTACTTTAACACTGTATTACAACTTTAGTTTTTCATTTACCTGTTACAATTTTATTACTCTTTACAGTTTACAAAGTGCTTTTGTTCTCACACTAACCCATCAAGGTAAGTGGGGTGAGCATTATTGTCTCTGGTTTTCAGACACGGAAACGGATTCAGAGAAGCAAAGTCGCTTTGTCTGTCCACTGTTAGGCAGCCGTCGATTGTCGGAGCCAGAACTCGAACGTGGGTTTTCTGGATTCAAGTCCAGTGTTCTTGCCCCAAACAACAGCAGTGGCAAAGACGGACACAGAACATCATAATCATGAGAGCAAACACTCACAGAGCCCTTACTGAGGGTGAGGGACTTCTCCATGTTCTCTGTACCTATTATATCATTAAAATCCCACGACTCTGTGAGATGAGCACCGTTATTACCATCCTCGAGTCACAGAAGTGGAAACCAAGTCACAGAGAACTTAAAAATAATGTGCTCAGGCTCACACCCCAAGCAACAAACCCCAGAGTCCATTCTGCACGTCTACACTACACTGCCACTTAGTCTGTGCCAGATGCTGCTAGATGCTCTTTTATGTATGGTAGCTCATTTCATCCTCACCAAAACCCTATATCAGTACTAATTAACATTGGACCATGCAACATCTTCACCAGTGTCCCAAGCTCAGGAATAAGGAATCTCCCAACAGCACTGGGAAACTTCTAACTCCTTCCCAGGTCTATGCTAGAGGCTTTCCATACACCTCTTTATTTCATAACGTGAAAGGGTTGTCTTCCTCATATTACAGATGGAGAACCTAAGGCTCAGAGAGGTTCAGTAACTTTCCCAAGGCCACACAGTAAGTGAAAGAGGCAAGACTGAATGCAGGTCTGTCTGATCCTGAAGACTGGCTTTGTTTCTGCTCAACCTATATCTTGTTTTCCGGACTGGTTGGGACTTCAGTATCTTCCCTCCTTCCTATTCCAAGGCTTGGGAAAACACCAGGTGCCTGCCTGGGGAGGAGTAGTCAGTGTATGGCCCTAGCCTCTTCTATTCCAGAGGAATAATGGATCCTGCCAGCCTTTCAATGTGCTCCCTACTCTCCTGGAAAGGCAGCCCCCCAGGCTATTTGTGTTTACAGGCTGGCTTGGCTGGAGACCTTGCCAGGGTTTGAGCATCTCGCTCCCACTCTGAACCCTTACAGCATTTGAAATGCGTGTCTTGACACTGTGCATTGGCCCTGTATTACAACCTTGCATCTGCCTGGGTCCTTGGCATCTGCCCTTCTAGACTGGAGGTGCTGCAGCAGGCACAGCCCAAAGTATGCAGTCCAGTGCGATGCAAATAATAGGTGCTCAATAAACGAGCCCTCCGGTACGACACTGACTTGAGTTTTCAGGGTCTGACTTTCCTAGGAGAGGTTCCGTGTGTGACAGATTCTTTGCAAGCAGTTTGCATTTGAGGTTCCAGCCTTAACTATCCTTCCTCCTCATGGCCTGTGCAGGGAAGGGAGGCTTCACGCCAGCTCTCCCCTGCTGCTCCTGGATAGATGCTCGCCTGCTTCCCACCACGTTGCTGTCAGCACGCGGCCACCCACTGCAGAGGGTTGCAGAGCTACACGTGAGGACGGTCTGGTAAGAGCTGAAGGGTTCTGGCCAGGGACACTGCCGTCATTTGAGTTTCCCAGCATTCTCAGGAGCCAAAGGGTGTGAGGCGAGCAAAGCAAGACAGCCCAGAAATGCAAAGCCTGCTGGTGGTACCTTTGTGCAAATCAAGGAACAAAAGTGTGTGTGTATAGGTATATATCTCCCAAACACTGGTTTTTGAGGCAGAGTCCAGATGCAACTTTTCACCGGTTACACTGAGGAAGGGGAGGGCTAGGGTAGAGCTTAATCCCACTGGGGCAGACTCACTGCTATGGAATGTTCTGTAGCTGTGGGGGAGAGGCAGACTGCTCCACTACCAGGGAGGGCTTTGAGGGGACACGGGAAGACTCCCCTGTGGTGTCCTTCCTGCCAGGGAGCCTTCGTGATCATCCTACCACTACCGCCAGCCCCGGCAACCACCATCTGCTTTCTGTCTCTGAATTGGACTACTCTAGTACCTCATATAAGTGGGATCGTACAGTGTTTGTCCTTTTGTGTCTGGCTTATTTCACTCAGCATAATGTCCTCAAGGTTCATCCATGTCATAACACAAGTCCGAATTCCTATCATTCTTAAGACTGAGTAATATTCCATTGTATGTATAGATGATATTTTGTTTTTCAGTTCATCCATCGATGGACACACAGGTGAAGTTTTAAACTCTGCAATGGCGTAGTTTCTTCTCTTTCCACGCATGCAGCCAACGGTCATCCATTAACGTCTTTCTGTATTCAGTAAGCACACGTGGTGCATCTCCAGTGTACCAGGATCTCTGATAAGATTACGAGAGAGATCGAACAGCGTCCCTGCTCTCCAAATGCTCACAGACCCAGCAGGGAACTAGTTCCTTCATTAGGGTACAGCGAGTGCTGCGTAGAGGAGGGGGAGACAGGCATGTGTATCAGGGAAGGCTTCACAGAGGAGGCAACCTTTGCGCTGTCTCTTGACAGATGAGTAGGTGATTGGCAGGCAAAGGAGACTGGGAGGGCACCCAGACAGGGGGGCTGCACAGCTGTGAGGGAGCAGCATGGGCTGGAGGGGTGGGACGGCCCCTGAGAGGCTGCAGGCTCTGCCAGTGACTGGGACATGGCGGGGGGGTTGGAGCAGGGGAGAGAGGGGAGGAAGGCACAGAGAGAGATGGGGCTTCAGGGACAGGAGGGGCCCAGATTAGTATGGGGTCCTGTTCACCATACTTCAGGGTGTTGTCAAGGAGCCAAGCCCGGAAAAGCCTCACTAAGAAGATTCCATGGAAAAGGAGTTTAAACCATGCTAGATGATTGGACAAATGATTTTCAAAGTTATGACACCTCTTGAATTTAGTAATCCAAAGATGCAGGATCCCTGGCCTAAGGATGATTAACTGGGTCCCTAGCTCGGGCCACGTGAGGGGACGTTAGAGGTGCCAGTTGTGTTCAGCAGGGGGCTGGTGCTGGCATTTGATAACTAAGGAAGACCACCCACCTACTAGAAAAACTACAAGCTAAAATATGCCCAGACACGCTGGGTCAAAGTAGCTAAGAAAGCCAGTCCTAGCTTTCAACTAGGGAGGAAGCAAGACTCCCATTGAATCTGAAACAGTGCCACACTAAACAACTAGGAGCAACCTGGGACTCTCTGAAACTTACCTAAGAGAAGGGAAGGGGGCCTGGACTTGAGTCAGGACACCTGACTCAGATCCCGGTTCTCTCGATCACCAGCTGTGTGACTCGGGGAAAATTGCTTGACCTCTCTGAACCTGTTTCCTCATCTGTCAAAAAGGCATGACCAGACCCACATTATTTATTTTTCATTAGAAATTCAGGAATGATCCGAATAAGTCAGAGAGTGCAGGTGATTACATCTATGAGGCATTGCCATCTCTCTGAACCCCCCCGCATCTGGTGCTGATATAAGCTGCGCATTGGAAATGACAAGGTGGGGGTGGCCTGCAGAATAGAAGAGGAGAAGTATGAAGGGAGGTGGAGGAGTCGAGCTAGGGCTCCGGGGGCACAGACATGGGTAAAATGTTCCCCAGTACTTGGATGTTGGTAGCAGAAATTTACTCGGGAGCTGCTCTGGGATGTCCTGGTGATGGAGTCTGGACTGAGACCATATAAGGGGTGACGGCCTGGGACTGCCTGTCTCTGTGGGCAGAAGTAGCAGGGGTCTTTGAGAGTTAGTGCTGTGCCAGGTGGTCCCAGGAGCATAGCATCAGATCTGAATTCAGGAAGGAAAGCTGGAGTCTCCACAACCTCTCTGCAGGGTTCCTCATCTGTGAATCTGAAATAATACCTGCTTTGCCTGGTCGGCATTAAATGTCAGTGTCAAAGTGTTCTTTAAACTATAGAGGTCTGAAGAAATGTTTGCTTCTTGTATTGCCCTTCCCCGTTCGGGCGGCTAAAAGATGGTGCTGTCTTCACAAAAAACTTGCAGCTGTTCTCACTAGTTCTTGGTCCATGGAGCCCGCCCATCTGCCCAAGACACTTGCTGTTCGCCAGCCTCGGCCGCCCAGTCTGCCTGTAAAAGCTAAGAATACGTCATAAAACTGCCTTAGGTTTTATGAGCCCTCTTTCCCTCCCAGGGACCGATCTTGGTGCTGTGAATCACACCAGTGCCTGTATGTGGGGCTCAGAGTGTGTGGCCAGGAGGAGGAGGGCAGATGGGGTGGAGAGAGGTGGCTTCGTGGGGGTCTTTGGAGCAGCAGGATTGTGCCACCTCAAAAGGGCTCCAGCTCTGGGTGACCTTGGCTGCCACCTTGGTTGGGCCATTTAGTCTGGCCCAAGAGACAGGAAGGTAAAGGAAAAGAGGGAAAAAAGATGTCGTGGTGCAATACATAAGTTTGGAGTCAAACAGACCTTGGTATGTGTCTCGCCTAAGCTGTTTTCTAGCTGTGTGACTAGGCAGGTTGCTTAACCTCTCTGAGCCTTAATTTATCATCTGTGAAATGGGGATAATGATAGAACTAAGCTTACAGGGTTGTTCAAATGAGATAAATGGAACAAAGTGATCGATATGTGTCTAATATTATGATTATTTTTTGCACGATGTTTAGAAAGTAGTAAATGTCCAATGAATACTTTCTGAATGGATAAATGAATAAACAAATGCATGGAATGAACTAGTTGAAGAAGAAGAAAAAGAGGAAGAAGGGAAAGAAGGTCTACCTCAAATGTCACCACCTCCTCCTTCTCTTACTCTCTCCAGCTCCCGTTTTCCTCACCCACAATTTGAGGGTTTGAGATTAGTTCATTTTCAAGGTTTCTCCCAGCTCTCATATTTGAAGACTCTTGATTCATTCCTTTACTCATTATTTACTGAGCATCTAATATGTGCTAAGTAGTGTTCTAGCTACTGTGAACAAAACACAGGAGGCCCTTGCCCTCTTGACATTTGATCTCTACTGGTGGCAGAAGTGGGACATACACAAAATATGACGAGTGAATACGTTATATAGTAAGCTAGAAGTCGTGAAGTGCTATGGAGAACTGGAAAGCAGGGTGGGGATGCTGAACGCGGGGAGGAGGCTATTTCGCTTTTACTTAGTGAGGTCAGGGGAGATGTCCTTCACCATGTCCCCTTGGGGCAAAGACTTAAAAGAGGTGAAGGAGTGAGTCGTGCTGATAGCTGGGAAAGTCTAGGTAAAGGGAACAGCCAGAGCAAAGGCCCTGAGGCTGGAGGTGGTCTGGCATGGCAGAACAGCAGGGAGTATCCAACCTTGTTCTCACTGAACAAGAGAGCACAATACAAAATGCATTCCCCTTGGTTGACCAGGAGAGGACTCCAGCTGTGGTCCACCACCCCTCTTGCGGACCCGTGTCCCCAGTCTCCCTATGTCCTGTCCTGGCCAAGGTATCCTGCCTGAGAATAGATGGAGTTGAGGAAACTTCCTTTTAAATGAAATAATTTAAATGTTATCAGTTCCTCTGCTGGGTAGAAATGAAACACCAGACCTTTGGCTGAGCGGGAAGGATTGACGAGTGGCTGCTAATCACGCATCTTCACCTGGAAGAAAGCGGCAGGTGAGGAAGGTGGCTGTGGCTCTTCCGTGGGGCTGAGTGCAGTACCAGCTCCCGCTCAGCTCCGCCTAATGATGGGGGGAGCACTGGACGGGGAGTCGGGATAGCTGCTTCCCCCCGAGACCCAGCCGCCAACTGGGAAACCTGGCTCAAGGCAT
This sequence comes from Eschrichtius robustus, assembly GCF_028021215.1. Taxonomy (NCBI): domain Eukaryota; kingdom Metazoa; phylum Chordata; class Mammalia; order Artiodactyla; family Eschrichtiidae; genus Eschrichtius; species Eschrichtius robustus. The sequence continues at coordinate 16,944,879 of NC_090834.1, read as the reverse complement.
TTCACTCCCAACCTCTGTTTCCTCTTCTCTATGACTTGAGGGTGTTGAACTCGGAGATATGTGATTTCTCCAAGTCAAGCGGCCACGTGTGTGTCTTTCCCACTAGACTCTAGACTCCTAGCAGGGCCAGCCTGATTCATCTTTAATCCTCAGCATCTGTATCACAGGGACCACGTTTCCTAAATAGACGGAGGGCTTGGTTTTAGGGGAAGGGGCCTCTCTAGAGCCTGGGAACTTTGTCAAGCAGGGCTTTATTGGGAAATAGCCCTAAGCTCAAGCCCTTTGCCTGCTCTGGCCTCAGAGAGCCTGCTTGACCGCCCACTGACCCCTTCAGCCACGGGACCTTCTACCCAGGGGTAGTTGATGGGAAGAATCGGCTTGTTTACTTTTCATTAACTTCTCTCAAGCGGGCTGTGTGTAGGGGGAGAGGATGTTGGGAGCTGGTTGGACGGGTGGACAGGCCTGGGGTCAGCCTCTTCCTCTGAGAGACCCTCTTAGGCCAATTCACCTCCACATCTTCCTCACTTCTCCTGAGTTCAAAGCCCTTCCTGGGAAGATGCTTCCCAGCCCCCAGTCCTGGGAGTCTTCAGCCTTGCTCTGGTCTCACTCGGAGGCCAGCTGCCCTAATGAAGGGAACCTATGTTCCTGCATGCGTCCCCAGGCTCCTCCAGAGGGAGGTCCCGCTGGCTGCAGGCAAGGCGCCCGTAATTGGCCTGTTACTGATCTGTAGATGGTAATTCTGAATCTGCCATGGCTGCTCCGTGGGGAAACGAGTGGTGGGGATGTGGTGCTTATGGAGGAGGGGTCTTGACCGTCAAAGAGTCCCCGGGAAGTTGCAGTGGCCCTCATGTCTGCAGGGCACTGACAGGGTTCTTGGAGCTGCATCCTCTAAGCCTCCTGCCCCCCAGTTTTTGGCAGCAGAGAGGATGGAGAACTGGGGGAAAAGGTCTCTCTCTTCATCCTGATTGGCTGGCAAAATGGGTGGGGGAGAACAGGAAGTGGACTCTTCAACCAGGACCTATCCGTGCCTTTTCCCATCAAGGAGCTGAGGCATCGCTGGTGACCCGAAAGTGACATTTCAGGCTGGTGTGTCAACTGAAGTCCCTTCCCGTGGGAAAAAAGAATAGCTCCAGATGATTGGGCCACATCCAAGCGGAGAGACTGCCTGGGCCATCGACTTAAAAAAATAATGAATGTAAAGAAGATAATGAAACCTAACTTCAGCACCTTATTTACATGGCCTCAGACCCACACAGAGAAATCCCTTAAGCCTTGGCTCGTCTCTCCAAGACAGGCTCTGAGACACAGGGCGAAGATGCCAGGCCTGGAGCTTTAGGTGTTCCCATGACCTCTGAGGAGTTCTTCACATCATCTGAGTCTCTGTTAGCTCGTTCGAAAATGGGGATTCCGATGGAACAGGGTAGGTGAGAGAATCATATGAGAAAGCAGATGGGAAAATGCTTTACAAACCAGCACTAACAAAAGTTAGCTATTACTGTTGTGTTCATTTTTAGTTAGCTCCCAATAAGCAGCATTTCAAATCAAGATGTGTAATATGAACAATCGTTTTTGTACCTGGGTTGCAGAAGCCCACCATAACCTCTGCCCCCAAATGCAATGAGGGTTTAGAGGGTTTCAACAGCTTCCCCCAGGCCCCACCCAACACCAGCCCACACTCAGGCAGCCCACACTCAGGCAGCGAGCTCCAAAGACCTTGGGCAAGTGACATAACCTCCATGGGTCTCACCTCTTTGTAGACCTGTGAGCTCTGACATATAATTCACCGGAAGATGCATTCTTGTCCTCTTTGGCCACCTCTCTTCTCAACTCCATCTCTTCCCTAATCCTGTCCTAAACCGTTCCTTCTCCTCTCTGGGGATCTACCCTGGCCTCTCTGAATCTTCCCTTTGCTACCCTCACCCACAAGCCCCCTTTCCTCATATTCTTTGGTGTTTTGGCCAGAGAGATCTGTGTCCTTCCCCAAGAGACGTCCCTGAGAATTCTTTAAGTGGCTGGGAGGGGAAAAGCATCGCGTGTAATTTTGGTACCAGAGATAATCAGGTGATCGTGCAATTAGCAGTAATTTGATCGCTCCCGTAATTTCCTTTTAACATGAGCCCCCTTAAAAAAAATAATAATAAAATAAGAGGGTTTTCTTTTTTTCCCCTTGTTTTGTCTGGAGTGTCTGTCGTCAGGAATGGTCCGACTCCCACGCGCTCCGTGTGGCAGCTAGGGGGAGGGGAAAGATGCCGGCGGCAGAACTCCTGAGGAAGAGGATGTGCCTGGCGGGCTGCTCTCCCGGGCGCCCCGCCGGGCTCAGGCTGTGGGACGGGACCGCGGGAGGAGGGTACTCCAGTCTCCAGAGACGGACTCCCGCTGACTGCCCCCCACCGCCCCCCGGGGTCCCTGGGTCGCTGGGAAGGGGCCCTCGGGCAAGACACCAGAGCCTGGGAGGGCGCAGCCGGGCTCACAAGCGCTTGGTGAGTGGAGGGAGGCCCTCCTGTTCCACGTCGCGGTCGGGGCGCAGGGGCCAGCGCTCCAGGGTCCATCGGGCCCAAGCTAGGGCTCCGCATCACACTCGCCCCTCACCCCATCCCCAACCCTGCCGCGTGGGCTGTGGCACAGAGGTGGCAAACACCCCCAGGGCCTTGTGCCCGGTAATTACCAAGCAAATTCCCAGCGAATTCCTCTCCCCACCCCGGGGCAGCGCCTGCTGCGTGTTCTCTGATTCAGGCCGGGAATGTGCAAACAGCGCCCGGGAACCTGCGGGGACCCGTAATTGCTCTGGAGTTGCCCGGGACTTTGCAAGGTAAGCGCGCGCCGCGCTGCTCCCGGCACGGTGCGCACCGATCGCCTGGCGCCCTCCCTCCCTCCCTCGGAGGATGCGGGGACTGCGGGGACTGCGGGGACTGCGCCGAGCCAGGTGGGCGAGCTCTGATTCCGCGGAGCTGAGCCGCGGCCAGGCGCTAAGGGGGCCGGGGTGCGGGAAGCAGGTGGGGACACGAGTGACCTGTGGCGGGAGAGGGGCCACCTGGCCACGTCCCCGGGAAGGAGGGCCTTGGGGGACATGGGCCCCTTCTGTCCCTTCCCTCCGGTGGAGAGGCTCCTCATTGATGGGCCTTGTCATCCTTCAAGTGTAATTTTTTTAAATTGCAAAAATCTTACAGAGCTATTAACCTCAAAAGAGTTTAACATATGGCAGACCGAGTCTCCCTCTTACCCTAATTATAAGGCTTGCAGTAATGGGGCTGTCTTTTAAGTTACAGCTGCTGCGCTTTTGGCTTTCGCTAACATTACATCCTATTAAAGAGCTACATTAAATGCATGCAAATTGCCGGAGCTACCGCGCTCTCCCGACCAGTGAGGGGGACGGATTGCAGCCCAGGCGGCGATATCGAGGGTCAGGCTCACCCTGCTGCGAACGCCATATGATCTATCAATCAAACTCCTCTCATTAATTAACTAATTCATTAAATATCTTTATACATGAAGGCCCGGCCAGGCGGAACATTGTGTTGACGGGGACGTCCCGTCAGCGCTTAGCCCTGCGCGCTCCCCTCCCCTCCCGCACAAATCACCCGATGACTAAGAGAGGTCAACTTCCCAGTTTCTGCAGGGACGGAAGCAGCCGCTGTGCCCGGACCCACCCCTGGGGGGGCCCTCCTCGCGCCTTCCGTCCCATGACCCCCCTCAATGACCCTGCCCTGCCCTCACCGTGCAGGGTTGTAATGAGCTGTATTTATGGGTCTGGTGCCTTGGCTTCCCTGGCACCTGGGGGGCTGGAACTGGACCAAATACGGCTCACTGGGGAGCCCCAGTGCCCAGTACAGGACCCAGCACGTAGCAGATGCTCTAAATGTTTACGGAAGGAAGACATGCTGTATTGGAGCACTTTCCTCTCTCCAGAACCCCCGGCACTAAGGGGGCCTCCTTTCTAAGCTCTCTGACCAGTTCAGAGCTGGTCATCCACATAGCCACAATCTCAGACACTGAAGCAAGCTCTGGCAAGAAGAATGAAACTATGTCGTTCTATAAACAATAAAGAGACATTTTAGAGTGGATGGTGGGCTTCCTTAGTTGTTTATATACACACATACATATATATTTGCTGAGCAAACTAGGATATAATCACTCCGTTGCTGTTCCCTTATTTAATGTTGACTTCAACTGTGCCAGATGGTTGTTTTTACTTCCAGGCTAGGGGAGAAGAAACAGAGGCTGGGAAAGATTAACTTATTCAAGGTCAAGTGGCAGAGCCAGAATTCGGAGTCTGGCTTGCTGGATCCAAGACCAGTGCCGACTGCTCTGTCATAGGCATGTAAAAAATAACGCTTGAGAGGTAGTGGATGTGCCGCTTTCCTCGGTTGCCTGCTGTTCCCTTTTGTTCCCACCGTTGTCTTTCTCTCCCTGTTTTGTAGCAGCCGCTGTCACCACTGCCTCCTCCGCTGGGCTGGTGGGTCTTTGCTCTGTGTTTGGGAAGATGGAGGTCACAGGGCACCCCATGATCAAGGCTGCTGGCTCTTGACTGTGCTTAGAATGACTTGGAGTGATTTTCCATATAGAGCACCTGGGCAGACAAAGCCAGTTGCCTTATGGCTGTGTTATCTGGCAGAGACCTGGGCCCTGAGCAGCTGGGTACAAGGAATGGGAATGGGATGGGCAACTCCAAACCAGCTCCTGGAGAACACTCCTCTACCGGGCTCTGGCCCCCTTTAGAGAGGGCAGTCACAGGTGAGAGCTACAGGTCAAATTAAAGAGGGTCTCTGCAGAGTTTAGCTTTGGTTCCTGCTGTTCAGCTCATGTAAGTTCCTAATCCACCCAGATGAAGTGAGCTGTGCCAGCAAACTTCCAAAGCCTAGGAATTCCTGGAAAAACGCATTCCCAGATCCTTCTGTACTCCTCTCACCCGCCTCTCTCCATCTCGCTCACTCTCTTGCCCCCCTGAGACATGGGGCTAATGGACTTTGGCTGCTAGCACCCGGGATGTTGGGCACCAACCTCGCCATGGGCCTCTAGAGCTTCCTCTGGCCCCCTTGGTTCCCAAGAATAGTTTTGGAATGGGGTGTGCTGTGCTAATGGGGGTTAATGGTAACCTCGGAATCAATTTTCCCTCCCAGAAGAAAAATCTCCCGGCTTAGACGGCATAGACTGTAATAGTGAAAATGGCTCTAGGTTGGAAAAATTGGCACGTTGTAGTCCAACAAGGCAATTTTTGAATTGTTCTATCCAGCTGTGTGCCTCTGGACACTATGCTGCTGGCGTCCTAAAGCTACGGGATGGAAAGCAACTTTCCAGCCAAAGACAGCGCTAATGTGGTTTTTTCTTTTCTCACCCCAGCCTGAATTTGTTGTTTTGTTTACCTGCCCAAAATCCTTGGAGCTTTGGCCTCTACCTTAGCAACTGTCAGAGCTATTGGATGAGAGAGTGCTGTGGCCTTCTGTAGAACCTCACTCCTCAGGGCAATGGGCCTGGGAAAGAGGGTTTCACAGGCTGCAAGGAGAAGCTGGGACAGCTCAGGCCCATAGCTCCCAACCAGCTTTGCCTGGTCCGTGTCAAATCTGGGCCTCTCTTGGACCCAGAAGAGGAAATGTCGGATGGTTATGCAGGGTGCTTGATTTTGATGGGCTGTGTTTCCTCTATTATAATATGCAAACCATTTTGTGTTGTTTTTATAAACATTAAAATGCAAAGCAACGCTTCTTAGAATAAAAATATATGATCTATATTTCAAGTAATAGAACAACAGAATGGGAGAACTGCAAGGCAGCATACCACTTACTTAGTAAATGTCCTCATTGTACAGATGGGGAAATGGAGGTGGCCCAAGGTCACGTATCTGTTTGGTGGGGAAGAACTTGCTCTCACTATACGGCGCTCCAGGCTTTGGATAATGGACCAAGTGGCCAGCGGAACCTGTCGTTCGATTTCTCTGTTCCTGTGGCCACAGCTCTCTACTTTCAGCTTACTCCGCCTTCCCTGGGTCATCTTAATGGTGGGCCTTATTTGGTGACTCAAGATTAGAACCACGTAATGGGTTGAAATGGAATTTGGAACAAGTGCTAAACTGGGGCTTGACCTGCTAAGTGTTCTCCCTGCCCTGCTCCCCCGCAGCCCATTTCCCCCAATACATCCTGAGATGTCTACCATGCCCATGGATCCTTTCATCCCCTTACTCCTCTGGATACAGCCCAGGTTCCTTTCTATGGCTTATCATGTGATTCATGAGATGACTGGTGCCTATTTCTCCAGCCTCACGTCTCACAGCCATTGACCTTCCGCCCTGCACAACCCTGTCTTCACCCCGTCAAAGCCAGTTATCCCGTTGCATCTTACCCTCTTCACCTTTGCATGCCTCATCTGCCTTTGCACATTCAATTATACCCTCCTCCTAGAAGTCTCTATCTTCCCCAACCTGTCCCCCTCCTTCCTACCCCCCTTCATCTGGCTAGATCCAACTCCTCCTTCAGTCTCAGCTAAAACACCAGATTCTCTTCACCAAGCCCCACAGTCTGGATTAGGTGCGCTTCCTGTGGACTCCTGAGGCATCCTTTACTTCCCCTGTGCTATCACTTACCACTCTGTACTGCAATTGTCTGTTGACCAGTTCGAATCTTCCATTAGAATGTAAGCTCCAGGAGGGCAGCACTGTGTCATGTTCACCCCGAAGACTGTCTGGCTCATGACAAGCACTGCCTGAGTAGTTGAATGACACCTAAAAATGCTGCTACTACTGCAACAAAAAACAACCGGTATTTATTGAGTGTTTTCCTCTGCCGGAAACTATGCAAAGTGCCTTCTGTGCATCACCTAATTTATATTAGTTCTTGTATGAATTGAATGAGGTGAGAACAAGGCATTCTAATCCTGGCTCTGCCTCTAGCTGCCTGTGTGACTTTCAACAATTCCCATGGTTTCCTCATCTTCAGAATGAAGGAGGGAGAAGGGGGCAGACAGACTTCCTTTCTCGGGTTCTTTTTCCTAGGCAAAAAGGGAATCAAGAGTCAGTCTATGCAGGCCTGGGGAAAATCAACCCTCAGGATTCAGAGAACCAGCGGACACGGAGGGTCAACTTTCTAGTCCGGGAGCAGGAGAGGCATCTGGCCGTGAGGCTGGGAAGGGCAGCGGGTTGTTCTCCCATGCTGTGGTAGAGCTTCCAGATAGAGAAGCCCGCTGCTAGCTGAGTCATTAACGCTGGTCTCCTCACCTCGGGCATTGTCTGATTTAAGTGTAATAGCTTGTTTGGTGGATTTTGCCTTCTATAGAAATCCCCCCAAGAGTGAAGTGTCGCATTCAGCTGGGAGAGCACAGGCCTTTGTGCGCTGATGGCCCGGCCTTGACTGAATGTGTTTGGAGTTGGTTATCAAAGGGGAGGATAAATTAGAGCACAGAGCTGAGAAGAGAGGAAGAGGGGGCCCTTTCATGAGCAGGGCTGAGCACTTAAGCAGCTGACTTGGAGCTGGGAAGCCCCTGAACCTGGCCCTCTTGCCTTTTGGCAGTGGCAGAGCTGCAGGCAGGCCTGGCTGTACCCTGGCAGAGCCCAGATTCTGAGGTCCCACCAGGCCCTGGGGGATGGGGGTGGGGGCAGGACAGGAGGAGGGGGGGTGAGTGGTGTTGATAACAGGATGGCCTCCGGGGCTTGGAGGAGGGCTCCTGGGGTGTAGAGGAGGCCAGCACCTTCCCTCCTTGCGCAGCTTTCCCCCTGTCCCCTTCCCGGATTTATTGAAATCATGTTCTGATGGTACTGTAGGCTCCAAGGGACCGCTTTGGTCTTGGGGATGCCGTTCAGGGGCTCCACCCCCATCTGCCTCTCTCCAGCCCCCAGCACACACTTACCAGCTGGCTCTCAGGACAGTTTTATGGAGTGCACTGGTCAGCCAGAGATATTGGAGCTCCCAAAATAAGAGATCCTGGGCATTCGACCCTCTCTATGGTCTTGGCTTCTGATGTCCAGATTCGGAGGCCAAGCTGGGCACAGCTGTCAGCTGAGCCACAGGCAGGGCTGCCGAAATAGTAAATTACACCGAGTGCCCAGTGCCCAGTTTTTGCCCGCAAGAATGCTTCCCTCTGTTTTTCAGTGGGTCTTCCCCCCCCCCCCCGCCCCCGTCAGTGTCCCTGGGCCCCTCACTGACAGCTTCTTGCCATGTGGGATCTTGATCAACAAGCTCACCCCTCGAGGAACCAGAGAACTTTTGTTTGCTGATTAGCGCTTAACCCTCAACATCTTAGGTTCATATCATTTTCCAGCTGGAAGGAACCCAAGACACAAGCTGTAGACCTATTTTTAAAACCCGTTTGGAGTTGCAGATATTTTAAAGAATCGTCTGAAAGTTATGACCCCTCACCCCAGAAACACACACATTCTCATGCATACAAAAGTTTAGCCGCCATTTCTGGGGGGTTACACCCTCCGAATCTATGTATACCTCCCACCCTGGCTGCACATTTGAATCAGCTGGGAGCTCTGATGAAATTCTGAGGTCTAGGCCTTACACACATAGACTCTGATTGAAACGGTCCAGGGTGGGATCTGGGCATCAGTATTTTTTCTACAACACTCCACGGGATTCTAATGCAGCCAAGATTGAGAATCATTGCCCTAAGGCCCCTTAGACTCTCCTCCCCACTCCGATTAAGAACCCCAGCTGTGGACAGTCAATGCCTGTACAGAGAGACATGTAGGAAGGCACATGCTGGGGTGCTTGTAAGGATGGGGTAGACACCATGAACGGATATATCATTTTGCCCACTGCGTTTAAAATCTTTTCCTTCTTCCCTCACCCCTTGAGGGGTGCTTCCTTGGTGTTCATTTAAAATAATTCTAGCACACCACAGTGGGAAGGGAGCCCAGTTGCCTTGATGTGCTTCTGTCATTTCAAGGAACTCAATAAAAATTTCGTTTTGGTGTTCATTCAAGGCAACTTCCTCATAGGGGTCTTATGCTGCAAACCCGAGTTCTCTTTTCATCTGGTCACCCCCGGGGAAATTGTGTATTTGAAATTCAAACAATATTTGGGCAAAAAGCAGTTCTCATTATATGCGGTGTGGAGAAGGCCAATGAGAGGAAAGCACGGGGAAATGATTGAGTGACATTTCTATTTGCTGGTTTGACTTTTCCGCCAGGGGCCGCCGTGCTTTGGGGCTGCCAGAGAACCTCAGCCTCCTAGGATGGACTGGAAATGCCAGACCCCCGGAAAAAAGAATTCGGAGGAGAAAAATGAGTGGGCTGGAAACGGATTTGAAGAGTCAACGTGACCTCACACTGATGTCGTTAGTGAGATAGGGAGAGAATTCTGTGTTTTGCACAAGTTCTGTCTAGGAAGGAGATTGTTCCCGTTATGGACTCTCAAGGTTGAAGGGGACTCAGAGATCGTCTGGATCTACCTTCTTTGGTAGGCGGATCCCCTCTCTAACATTTGAATTGACCCTGGTCAAGCATTTAGATGGATTCATACATTTATTAATTCATTGATGGGGCACCAGCCATGTCTGGCACTTGGCAAGTTGTGCAGGGGAATTCAGAGACTGACGGGTCACCCCTGCCCTTAAGTAACTTTTACAGTTTCCTGAGGACTTGAACAGCTAAAATGCCAGGGAGACGTGGTAAATGCTGTGAGGGCAGGAAGCTGGGGGGTGGGGCCGGGTGGGGATGTTAGCCTTGACCGAGGATCCATTAGGAGCCGCGTAGTAATTGCCCCGAATCACGTCTCTTAATCGTTACAGCAACTCTGGAAAATAAGTACTATTATCATCACCCCCTTTTTATAGACAAGGAAACTGATTTTCAGAGAGGTGAATTTGCTTTCTCAAGGTGACAGAGCCATTAATAAGTATTTTAGAATAGGTATTTAAGAGTAAGTATTTTAACCCAGTATGTCCCAGGCCAATTCTCTTGCCACTGTAACAATCTGCTTTCCTAAGAAGGGTTCCAAAAGGGCAAAGACTGACTTTTGGCTGGGCTAGGGGATGAGAAGGGAGGGATTTGGGCAGGCAGAAATGGGGCGATAGAAGGTACACCGAGAACAAAGTTTCCCAGGCTCAGTATCTCTGGGGGAAGAAAACGTAGCAGCTTGGGCTGGAAAGCGGGGGTTGAGAGTGAGACTAGGAAGTTAGGTTAGGACAGGGTTTTGAAGGCCTGGAAGCTACTGAGGTGGATTTGGGGTGGGATAGAGAGTGAGAAAACCCTAAACATTTTTGAAGAAAGAGGGAGTCTGATGTGAGCATTGCTACTCACAGGAGAGAGAGTGGAGATTTTGATTCCTGGCCCTGTCACTGCCTCGCTATGCAACTTTGGGCAGATTATTTAATCTCTCTGTGCCTCAGTTCCTTCATCTGTAAAATGGGAATGATAAACAGTCAAATGAGTAATGTCTCTGGAGTGCTTAGAATAATGCCTGACACACAGTAAGGTCTTCGTAAATGTTGGATATAACTTTTACCCTTCAGGAATTTAATTCTGATAATGGTATATATAGCAGGGGGTGACGTGGGGAGAGATAGAAGGCCCAGATGTTAGCTAGGAGGCAGTTGTAACAGTCTGGGCAAGAGGGTCTAAAGGCTTCACCTTGACTGGTACCCATGGAATGTAGTGAAACACCAGGAGGGGGAATCAGTGTTATTCTGCTTCTGATTGGCTGCGGAGGTGCACTCAGGAGCCCCCCGAGGTAACTCACAGCTGGGAGAATGGCAGTGTCAGTCCTAGACCTCGGCACTGGGAGAAGCTGCAGGTGAGTAGGGGAAGACGAGAAGGTTGGTTTAAACCCATGTGAAACTAGAGTGAGAAGCAACCCCAGAGCCAAAAGAGGAGCTGGGGTCGGGGGGTGGGGGGGATTGGTCTAGCCCTGCCCCTGGCTTGTTCCTACATGGCTGCTCTGCTTCTTTGTCCCCCCACCTGGGTCCTGGGAAGCTCTGTCCTCACGCTACCTTTGATTCCTGTGCTCCCGTCTCCTCTGAGTCCTTCCTGAGTCCCCCACATGCCCTCTACAGCTGCTTCCCCAAATGGTCAGGGCACGGGGACCCTGGGTCCCTGTCAAAGCAGATCACATCTCCTGCTGTTGCTTTGGGAAGGCTGGGTGTGAGGGATGGGTGGGCAGAATGCCCAGGCTGTGCGGATCAGGAGGGAGAGGGAAGGATTTGGGGGATGGTGGTAAGTAGCAGCAGAAAATAAGTATTCTGCCCTAGGAGGAGAAAATTGGTGAGTGACCAGCTTCGGGGGCTTTCAGGGGCTTCCTGCTGCTACAGGAATCCCTTGATGGGGACCCAGTGCCCTTCTGAATCCCCCACGCCTGTCTGATAGTGTGCACGTGGCATTGGGAGGGGTGTGGGTACCAGCTCACCAGCTGGAAGGGATGCTGAGGGAGGCTGGAGGGCCTCTGGTGGGTACGGAGGCTCAGCCTGGACCCCCCATCCCCAGTCCTCCATCCTCCATTCAATCCCATCATGCCTGTGGGCATCAGGGATTCAGACAAAAGGAGCCTTGCAACGGAAAGGGGGAGTCTTATAACGAAATTCCAGGCTGCTGTCAACCAGGTGCCCTGCCCCACAGAACAGATGCCAGACAGGTTGCAGTGTGTCAGGCCCGGGCCTGCCTGGGCCTGGCAGGGGGTCCTGCAGGCAGGCAGAGTCAATTACCCAGAAAGGTTCCACTTAACTTCCCCCGCTGTTTGCAGACCCTGCCCCGGCCTCTGCAGCCTCGCTGGCCTCGGCCAAGCACCGTCGGCCTGCACTGCAGCCGGCTGCCTGCCAGCTGTGTCCTCGGACATGTCCAGGGCCACCGGATCCAGGAGTCTAGCCTCCTGCCCTCATTGGCTCCAGGGCTGCCTGCTCTGGCTCTTGGCCAGAGGATTTCCATCGGTCCCCCTGCAGACCCCGCAGGATCCTTAGGTGGGAGGGGCATCAAGGGGCTCTCGTGTCCCTCTCGTGAGGCGTCAGCATCCTACAGGTCCTCCTCTTCTTCCTCCTCGGTCACCTGTCCGAGTTCAGTGGCTGGTGACAATCTGGGCTCTGGAGTTGGACAGACATGGGTTTGAAGCCGGGATCAGCCACGTACCGCTGCGGGACCTGGCGCGTTGATTTAACTTCTTTAAACTACAGTTCCACCATCTGTGAAGCGAAAACAATAATAATATATATCTCATAGGATTATTGTGAGGATCAGAGAAGATGGTGTAAAGTACCTGAAATGCCTGCCCAGGATAAATGCTCACCAATATTCTTTCCTTCCTCCCCGCGCCCTCACCTCTTTCTTCTCCTCCCCCCTCCTTCCCCTCGCCCCCCCACCCCTCCTCCTCCTCCTCTTCCTAGTTATTCATTTAAGATCCTCACTTATCAGGAAGTTTGTTGGTTCGGTTCCTCCTTTCTGCTGTAGAATCCTGGATTGAGAGAAAACCTAGTTTCTAGTCCAGGCTTATCTATCAATTCTCTTCAGACAGAATCGAGTCTACAACACTAAAATATATTATGAAATTAGAGTATGCTTTCCCCAGTGGGTTAATGCCGTTTAACCAAGGTCAAGGTCTTTGGGTTAAGTCCTAACCATCCCTGGCTTCTACCCATTGAGCCCCTGAAGTTTTGTATCTCACGGACATTTCCTCTCTCTGCACCCCTCGACCAGCCCAGTCAGCTTCTACATGTTTGCTGTTGGTCAGAAATGCCCCAAAGATGCAGTCTAGAGCTCCTGCAGGTATAATGCTGTGATGGGATTTCAGCTTCCAACATGCACCCAGTGGATGGAAGGTAGAACACTGTCATTTGGTCATTAAGTCATTCAACAAACACTCACTGAGAGCCTACTGTGTGCCTGGGAAGTGAGGGTTTAAAGGCAAATAGACAGCCCAGCCCCTCAACAAGTGAGCAGTCTGCTGGGGAGGTGGATGAGTAAACAGATAATTAGAATCGAATGAACTAGATGCTATGATAGGAGTAGGATAATGTGTTGGAGAGGCTTCTGGGATGGAACGGGAGCTACATTCTGCAGCTCAAGTATGATTGATATGGGAACATTGAAGCCTGCACTGTCCCTCCAACTCTGAGGAGGAGAGTGATACCTAAGGATGGAAGCAACGAGCTTCTCAGTGGACTCCAGTCCAGCCACCAGCCATCTTCCTCGAGCTGGACTCTTCTGTTGCAATCCGCTCACAAGGTCCTCTGTCCAACGGGCCTCGGCTACAGCATCTCAGGTCTGGGGCAACCTTCCCCATCTATCTCCTCTGCCATGTAGATGAGTGGGGGAGGTGGGTCTGACGATTCTGTGAGCAGTGACTGCACCCTAGCACTGCCCTAATTGTGCCAGACAGGACTGTTTAAATACCACCAGACAGAATATTACTCAAATTAAAAATGAGGCCTTAAATGTCATTATTTGTGTCATTATTAATAGCCCCTAATTGTGTTCTCTAATCATCATGAAATTATGTTAGTATTAATATTCACGTCAAAGCTGCCTAGGGAACTTGGAAGATTTAAAAAAAAAAAAAATTATACCATATGTCAGTTCCCATGAATGTGAAGCAAAGGCTGGTTTTAGTGCTTTAGTTCCAACTGGAGATGAGATGGTGCTCTCCACGGCTGGGGACCAGGATAGCCTCTGACTGCAAGGGCCTCCTTAATTTCCGCCCCCTGAGTCACTGACTCCTGGACCCCTCCACTCACACGCGTGAGTAGGACCTGTCCTCATGGAATACTGTGTGGGTCTCCGGCCAGCTGCCCTCACTGGTGAGGGGATTGGTGTCTGCTCAGATTGGAAAGTGTTTGGTGCCTTGGGACATGACACCTTTCCTCTCCTGCAGCTTTGAGACCTGCCTGTGTCTAGACACCATAATGAGAAACACGTGGCTGGCCTGCCTGTCCTCACTCTCCATCTTCTCAGAGACGCCACCTCCGTGCATTTGGGATTCTGCCTGAACTGCCCTTCCTGCCTCAGGGAAGTGATGCCAAGAAAAAGAGAAAAGAAAAAAGTTGGAGTCTCCCAGAGAAACATGTTGTATAATGCAACATAGAAAGAACTTTTGGAAAATAGAGATTCAGAATTTAAAAGTACATACAGCGTGTCCATACAATCTGGAAACAGGTGAATCTGTGTCCTCAAGGATATCTTTATCCTGTAAGGAACGAAATAGAATTATCTGTGTTTCCACATTTTTTTGGACAGCTCTGGATTTTGCCCTGTGCTAACCTTGCCGGGGCTTCTTTGGGGGAAACACCGACTCCCGGGATGAGGATGGGCTCCCTTTGGATGCTTTCTTTTCTTATCAGAGGCATCGGGAATGAGAGCTTCTGTGGGGGATAAGCTGCATGTGCCTCTCACATCACATGGGACTCGAGTTCTGCCTCCCCCTCAGACTGACACCAGCCGTAAGAGGTGGGGAGGTAACGGGGCGGGCCATATTGCCAATTAGAGATTCCCTCCCTTTGGGGATGTGTGGGGCGAGTGCCCTGGGACCCCCAGAGGCATCAGCCTCCTGCTGACATCACTCACTAGCTTCCCTTCATCCTTTCTACAACATTCCTTTAGGCTGCCTGCTCACCGCCTCAGTCATCCGCTAATGGAGTCCACGTGACCGCAATGTGTCAGACAAATCTGGGGCAACCGCCTCACTCTCTTCCCGGAGCCCTTGGAATTCTCTGGAACTGAGAATATTCAAATGCCTTTCTTGGTGAAACAGCAGGCTTCCAACCCGCCCCCCCCCCCCAACCCCAAATATTATGACTTGAGTTAAATATAACCCAGAGCATGAAAATAACAGCACAACATGGGGATCGGAGAAGCCATGGAGCGAGCAGCTCACACACAGTCACACTGTCTGTCACCCTGGGGGCGGCAGGGCAACTGCAGACCCCGGGGCCACCCAGGCAGAAAGCCCACAAAACCCCGCAGAGGTCTGGTGCCTTCCGGGCCGGTGAGTAGCTAGCTACGTTAGCCTGGGTGGGCCTTCTCTCTGCTGCTTTCCGCAGAGATTCTCCTTTTTCCTAATCAGATGTGGTGTGACTTAAAGGGTTGGGGAGGATCTATCTTAGGTGATGTGTGGCAAGGGAGACTTTCCTGCTTCTTCAGACGTGAAGGGAGGATCAAGGTAGGAGGGGGACCCTCAGGCGGCGGCAGGTCCGGCTGGCATAATGATGTGGATTTCCAAACCCAGAGGACACACGCGTGCCCCTTGTCACTGGACCGCCTTTTAAGATAATCTAGAAGGAGAAGCTTGATCTGCGGAGGGGAGGGTGGGTGGATGCGTGTTTAGGGCCATGAGTCAGGTTCTCCTGCCTCCTTTCGTAACCTCATGCATAAGCGTCCGCTAAAAACTCAGTGGGTAATAGATAAGCAAAAGGTCTTCTGAAAGTCAGCCTCTCTGAATTCCAAACCCAATGATTACTGTAATTGTTGGCCTAGGGCTGGATTTGAACCAGTGAACCTACAATAGAATAGTTAAATAGGCCTCCTCTCAGAGCCCTTCTGCCACTGAGTTACCCAGCAACAGTCACGTGGCTGCTTCTCTCTCCTCTGCTTTGGGCCAAATAGCGAATAGCTCAGGCCAGTCCAAAAGAGCAGGTACGTCGGTGTCTTCTCTGTATTACGGATACTTTATACACGTAGGAGGATTTATAGCGTTTGTAACATGCCTTCTTCGATCCCCATAAGGTAAGTAGGGCAGATGTAATTACCACCCACTTTACAGATGAGAAAATCGAGCCTCAGTACAGGTATAGGCCAACAGCTACGTCGCTTACAAGTGACACAGTGGAGTTGACCCCAAGTCTTCTGATTGCTGGGGCTACATTTTGAATAGGCCCCTCCCATATGGTACACGGCTCTTTGCCCTTCCACGCTCCCCTTCCCCCACCCCCGAGGCAGCTTGGGAATTCTGAGAGAAGTCAAGGGGCTAGCTAGACCATGAATTCTATAAAGACAGTGGCAACAATACTATTAAGTTCTCTGCCCTTCCCCAAATCTTTTCTTTCTTTCAGTCAGATCTCAGGTGTGCATGAGATGCAGTCCAGAGGGATGCGTGGGAAGGTGAGAAAGGAAGGCAGTGAGAAAGATTTTACCCTCTCAGGGTCTTTGCTTTTGTTCTCCGTGGCCCTTCCTCGAAGATGAGTCAGCGGAAAGAGCTCCCAATCCTCCCAAATCCAGAAACAAAACCACAAAGCGCCTCCTCCTCACCATTCCCACCCCCTCCCCAAGTCAGCAAATCCTGAGATGCCTTCTTTGGGAGAGAGCTTGGGTTGAGGAAGAGGGTTCCAGCTTCACACGGGGCTTCATGTGAGGGTCTTAGGAAGAGACAAGAGCCATACTAAGGACACCTACCCTGGACTCCCACCTGAGCTGCCTACCTGCCTCCTGCTTGAGGAAAATAGACATAAAGCCTCATTGGTGGGACTTTCAGTTTTGTCCCCTCTTTCGTCTCGAGAGCCACTGTCCGGATTTCCACTTCTGTGCCCCCTTATCCTTCCTCCACCCCCATCTTCCGCTCTGCAAAGCCCCTGCTAGAAGCTGACAAAGCTGACTGCCTGCTTAATGTGCTACAGGTGTTGTTGCTAGGCAACCACCCTACTCTGCGGCTCAGGCTCTGTCAGCCCAGCTCAAACCCCTGGTAGCACTTAACCCCATAACTTCTTACCGCAAACGCTAATGACCCAGGCTCACTGAACAGCACATTTATACCCCATGATCAAGGAGCGGAAGGATTGATTCTCAGCACCTTCAGACCTTCAACCAACACTGCTCGCCATCGAGCCCTGCGTCAGGCTGCCCTGAGCATGATGTGGAAGCCTTTTGTCTATAAGTGTCTGTTCCTCCTTTCCGGCCGCATCTGGAGGATACTGACTGTAAATGTTGACCATCTCTCTCCACTGGACGGCATTCTCCTCGAGTCAGCCAAACTCCTCGGCTTGCTTTCTGGTCCCCAGGAAAGAGGTGGCAGGCTTTTTCTGCATTTTAAACTATGTTCAGATTCACACTTTTGACCCCAGATCTCACAGTTACGAACGAAATTCATTCTTCGATGTCTGTACTCAGTTGAGCTGAGGATGATCACCAATTTCGCCAATTCTTCCAACACTTGAATGTTTTCATACGTTCCTGTTCTTGATCTTTGCTTCCGAAATGGAATAACTCACAGTCTTTTGGCTTAACCAGGAGTTAGTTACAGGAAGCTTTAAACATGCATAGATAAACACTTACATTAGCACATAGATCAAACTCTAGTAGAACTGATCTGTTCCTGAGTTGGCCTTTCCCATTCAGACTGTGATCAAACTGCTCAACTCATGCCAGGTCCTCAACAACAGTTGGTGAAGGCATGAACACAGCCATGTTTTTACTTCTCTTTTCTAAACCACAGAGTAGGGTTGACAGTGATGAGAGAGACCATTAAATGCCAGAGCAAATTCCCCCTTCCTTCCTTCTTACTTTTCTCTCATGAGTCTAAACTCTGCCTATAAGCCAGATTATAGGAGATGCCCACATGGTGCCGAATCTCCTTTCTGCTGGCTAGGTGCCTGATTGTGAGGGGCAGGTCTAGACTTGCTGGGCCATGACAGTGGAGATTCTCACCCATCCCCAAAGGCCAGCTTCTCCCAGGTGGGCTGGGCACCTCCGCACGACAGCAGAACACTGGAAGGGGTCTCAAGGGGTCACTACTGCTTTCTGTTCTAGCTGGAAAAAGTGCTTAACCCTCCCCCTCCTGGCAGTTATCTAATTATTCAGGAGTGCGGGAACAGAGAGAACTTACTTCCATTGAGCATTTATGTTCATTGTTTATTTAGGAGCAAGTATTTCAACCCCAGAGCCCCACTGCAGAGTAAGTTTCCTGCTCCCCGTGGCTGGAATGTGTCAGGCGCAGGACCAGTGCTTATGTGCACATTCTCATCTAACCTTTGTCATAGCTCCAGCATATGGACAGACCTATTTCTATCCTATGTGTGAAAAACTAGGTTCAGAGAGGTGGAATAACTTTCTCAAGTTTGCACAATTAGTAAGTGGCCCAGCTGGTATTCTAAGCTACGCTGTGTCCTGGGAGATCTGACAACCACAGCTCCAAGAGGTTAGGTGACTTGCCTGAGATCCCACTGCCAGTTAGTCATGGGATTGGAATTCTCATTGATCTGACTCCAAAGTCCTTTGCGTGTTTTTAGAGTTATTCCTCCAGTTTCTGTGTTGATGGTGCCTCCATGGTGGTGAGAAATTCTTGTGTCCGGCATGGAGGAGAAGTAGATTCTAGGGAACAGCAAAGATGGCATCCTGAACAGGCTGTATCTGGAAGTGAGGGTCCCTGTGTATCTGTTTTCCATTTCTTTGAAAGGACAACACTGGAGAGAGAGAGAGAGGGAGAAGGGGAAGGGGAAGAGGAAGAAGAAGGAGAGGAGGAGGGGGAGGAGAGGGAGAAGAAGAGGGAGAAAGCGGAGAAGGAAGAGGATTAGGAGGGGGAAAGGAGTGAAGAAGAGAGAGAGGAAGATAGAAAGACAAGGAGATAGACATATACGCACAGAGACAGAGACAGGCAGAGAGAGGGAGATGGAGAGAGAGAGAGAGGGAGACAGAGAGAGAAAGACACACACACAGACACACACACACCCCCCCCCACAAACCTCTTGTTCCTACAACGCTATGGCCCTCAGCTTCCCTCCCTCATCTTGAGGCAGTGATGCCTTGGCTTCGGGTTAAGCCACTTGTTGCCAGCTGGTGGCATTAAGAGTTGGGAGTGCCAGTTCGGTCACAGGTGACAGGATTGGGAACATCATCATGGCCCTGGCTCCTTCCCAGTAGAACCAGTGGGGTCTGGGAAAATTACCCAGTTGGGGAATTAAATGGGGGCAAAAAGAGATGGCAGATGATGGGTCCTAGTGGGGAGGGGAGGGGTGAAGTGCTCGCCCCATGAGTTTAACACTTTCATGCAAGTGGTTTCTCCATAAAGTATTAATAATGTTCCTATAATTGATACTTCAGGGCAATAACCTCTGACAAAATGGCCCTGATTTGCTGATAATTGAGTGTGTTGGATTGTGTCCTGAGAGAGCTGAACGCCAGGCAAGGCCCATTAGCCCATCATAATGACCCCTTTTGTCAGGTATTAGTGTCATTAAGAGCCCGCTCTCTGAAATCAGTCCCTTTATTTAACTCTTTTCCCTAATTATATGGATCATTTTACAAATCACAGCAAATGTTTGCATACAGCCCCATCACGCAATGGAGTGCGGAGCTTCAGGAACAGGCTGGAGATTTCTGAGTGGAGAGTCCTTGGTAAGGAGGGTACTTGTGGTCACTGGGAGATTTCCTGAGGAGATGGGCCCCTTGGAAAGCATTGCACGATAACATGATGTGCCCTGCCGGCCAAGGTGCCTGCGAGGGGGAACATCCGGATGGGGGTGCCTTGCCACGAGACCTTGCAGGCCACGCATAGGTCACCACCTGTGCCCCTGAATCCATCTAGGCAAAACATCTGGCCTCCTGGCCTCAGAGAAGCTGAATCCGTACAGAGGGTGCCAGGATGGAATAGGTCGGCACCTGAGCACAGCCATAGGGCCTCCAGAAGACACAGAACACCTGAGCTAATCATCTGGGTTTTGCCCAGAGCTGACTCACATTTCTGTCAGGAGGCAGGAGCCTGCGGGAGTGGCTGGAGAGGCTAAGTAGGGCCCAAATCATCCAGATCTGGGAAAATGTGACCACGGTGCCCTTGCATCCGTACTGAGAGCTGGCGGCTAGGTAAACAGCTAGTGCTTCTGGGACTCCTGGGGACTTGGAACCTGATCAGCCCCTAGGCCACACGCACAGAAGCTGACACAACAGGAAGCTCAAGGGACAGAAGGCTGCTTCTGACCTGTTCTTCCAAGTGCCTTCTCACTCATTAAAAACTAGAGAGTTATTTGTAGTGAGGTGGATGGACCTAGAGACTGTCATACAGAGTGAAGTAAGTCAGAAAGAGAAAAACAAATACCGTATGCTAATGCATATATATGGAATCTAAAAAAAAAAAAAAAAAAAAAAAAGGTTCTGAAGAACCTAGTGACAGGACAGGAATAAAGACGCAGACATAGAGAATGGACTTGAAGACACAGGGAAGGGGAAGTGTAAGCTGGGACTAAGTGAGACAGTGGCATGGACATATATACACTACCAAATGTAAAATAGATAGCTTGTGGGAAGTAGCCGCAAAGCACAGGGAGATCAGCTTGGTGCTTTGTGACCACCTAGAGAGGTGGGATAGGGAGGGTGGGAGGGAGATGCAAGAGGGAGGAGATATGGGGATATATGTTTATGTATAGCTGATTCACTTTGTTATACAGCAGAAACTAACACACCATTGTAAAGCAATTATACTCCAATAAAGATGTTTAAAAAAAAAAAGTAGAGACAGTTTCCCATTTATTCGAATCCACTCACTGCCTGACACATTTTCCACCCTCCCATCTCTGTACAAAGCTTTTTAACCCAGGGAAGGTTCAGTGTGGGTGAATCAGAAAGAGGTTTCGGTCTCTAGAATGAATTGCTTAGAGATGAGGGACTGATAGCTTGTTGGCAGCTAAGAAGGGTATATTTTTATAGATACCAAAGATGAAGCTGAAAGGATATCATCTATCACAGGAAAGGCACAGACGTTGCTGAGCTGGGGGGGATAATTTATCTATTTGGCAAAGTGATGGGTGAATTTCCCAAGAAGAGTTAGGACTTGCTCTGGGTCCTGGGGTGGAGTGTCTGGACAGTATCTCCTACCCCTGCCCTGTTTCTGCAAAGTGAAGGCTCCTTGACTTTGCTTTCTCTTGTTTTAATCACAGAGGAGCTTGTGCTCCCATGATTTGCGTTGGGCCTGGTGAATTTCCCAGCATTGGCCTTGGGTGGAGAGCTGCCAGCTGTGCAGAGAAACTGCCAGGGTTTCTGCTGAGGAAGCAGAATTTTGGTGGTAGAGTGTGACATTCTCTTCTCAAAAATAATACCTTTCATTTAAGGTAGGAGAGGAGGTTTGACTTACCGTGAAAATATGATTTTCAGCCCTGTTCTGCTTGGGGCAGACTTTTTCTGCAGGGCCTAGTTGCTGAAGCAGGGAAGGGAAGCCCCAAAGCTGCAGGTGGGAGTGGTGGTCTCAGGGACGCTGTGCTCCAGAGGATTCCTCTGAGAGTGGGGCCAGACATGCGGGAATCCTACTTTCCGGCTGCAGCTCCCTCGGTGGTCCAGTTCTGCTCAAACCCCAAGGAGTGCTGCTCCCATGGAACAAAGCATGCACCTCACCAACTGGAATACGAATAAAGTGATATTATGTATGTTTAGACACATAAATTAACAAATATTTTATGTTATGGCAATTTCTGAGCAGTCAATAGACATTTCTTAAACGTTGTATTGCTGAGGCCCTGAAGTGGACACTGGGTATATGCTGATGAACGGGGCATGGAATCTACTCTCAAGTAGCTCAGACTCCTGCATGTGTGGTTGTGGTGGAGTGGAGTGTACACAGACACTTAAGTCAATCTAGTGTACTGATGCTGTAATAGAAACGTGGGCTGGGTGTTACAGGAACGCACAGGGGAAATAACTAACTGCCTCTTGCTGGGAGAGACGGAGAAGGCTTTCCCGAAGACATAATACTTAAGCTGAGATTTGAGAGTTTGCTAGATAAAGGAATGAAATAAAGTGCCATCACAACAAAGAACAGCTACAATTTATTAGGGATTTTGGTATAATAATCATAATACCCGATCTTATAGAGCAATTACTATATGCCAAAACACTTTGCATAATTTATCTCATTTGATCCTCACAGCGACCCTGTAAGATAGGTATTATTCTTACCCCCTCTTTACAAATAAGGAAACAGAGGTTTCAAGGGAATTTACAGATATTAAATACTCTGTTGGGGTCACATAAATCTTAAGTGATTTAAGAAATCACTCCTGCTGTCCTTAGCTGCTGGGCGCGAGGCTCTGGGTGAGGAGAAGTGGGGGAGAAGGCTGAATGGAGCCCTGCAGCCCATGGGGCGTGGGCAGCCACTCGGGGGTTCCAGCCACAAATCCAGATCTGAACCTTATCCAGTAACTCAAATCCAAGATCCCTCTGTCCTCACTAGGAAGATCTGGGATGTGGGTCTCTAACAGGACAGAGTTCAGCCAGGGGTTCTTTAGTGGTGTTTGGCCCTCAGTTTACATGTGCAAACAGGTCTGCCATCTCTGCTGCACATAAGCTCTCCTTTCCAGCCAAACTGTTCTGTTCAGTGTCTCT
This sequence comes from Eschrichtius robustus, assembly GCF_028021215.1. Classification (NCBI taxonomy): domain Eukaryota; kingdom Metazoa; phylum Chordata; class Mammalia; order Artiodactyla; family Eschrichtiidae; genus Eschrichtius; species Eschrichtius robustus. Next base: position 16,922,675 of record NC_090834.1, on the reverse strand, counting down.
TGAACTCTTTCTGGGTCTTTCTGACCAGATCTCCTACCTAATGGGACTTTTCCCATCAGAATGTCTTCCGCACCTGTCTCCTTTCAACTAAACCCAAATCATCCTTCTAAGCTAAACTCAAGCCCCATGACTTTGGTGAAGCCTTTCCATCCCTTCATCCCACAATTACCCCCTCCCATTCTTACAGTGCTTGGTTCATCCCTCCTCCTGTTGTGAGTAACACAGTCATGGTCACAGGCATCACCCCCAAGGGCCGCTGTGCTGTGCTCCATGTGAGTGGATCCCCCAGTTTGCACTAGAGTAGCCACCAGTGTGCCCTGGATGTGTCTCCTCAAGAAAAGTGTAAATTTCTTCAAGTGAGAAGAGGTGTCTTATCTTAGACATCTGCAAGTGTCCTGTGATGCCTCATGTATAGTAGTTGCTCATTAAATACTTGTTGATGGATTTGCCACAGTCAGTAGGCGTGAGAAAAGCTCAAAGATGAGGATGTCAAGGCTCCACCTGAATTTATTCTCTAACTGGATGCATTTTCCTTAAGCTCTGAGCCCTGGTCGCAACATCGTCAATTTGAGAGAGGAGCAACTCCATCCACACTTCCCCCATCCCAGAGGAGGCAGGCAGAAGAGGATTCTTGCCTACAGGGTACATGGTGATCTTGGGCAGAAAGGCCTGGGATGATGGGAGATGTTATCAGTGCTAATAAAGTTCTTGTCTCTTGGTCAGGGCTTGCTAATTGCCTGCAAAGCACGGTAATGGGAAGACAGTTCCAGGCAGGAGAAGAAACATGTTCGTTCAGGGTCAGGGGCAAGATGTGGGTCTCTCTGGCTGTCAGGCTGAAATCTTCGTCTCTCTGCTGGTCTCCCTGCCTAGATGCTCCTAGGAGCACTGTGTGGGTGTGCAGCTTAAAATAATGCTGCATTTGTTTGGCTTTGAACGCACTACCCTGGAGACGGGTGGCAGGCATGCCCACCTGGAGTTTGTCTGGAGCCTGGTGTCATCTCCAGTTGACTGAGTACATGCAAGTGAGCTGGGGGAGGCTCAAGGTGTCACCCAAGGCAAGGAGAACCCTAGGAGACAGGCTAATGCTGGGGACAAAACCAAGCCAAGCAAGAATCTGAATACCAGTTAAGACATGGTGTCCGTCACTGCTCTCCTCTGCTTCCATTTCTGCTCCTGCCATTGGCTCCCCACTCCCACCCCCACCCCCACTTCACTATCCAGAGCCATTGTTCTCCGGGGTGGGGGGGGCGGGGAGACACAAAAGAAAGCACAGAGTAGATGCTCAATGACTTTGTTGAAATGAATTGAAGAAGGCACGAGGGCTGGGCACCAGCAAACAGAGGGGGCGCTGGCTGGTTCCTTTAGCAGATACACTGCTCTCAGGAAGGAGTTCCTTAAGAAAGGGGCAAAAGGAATTATTGATTGGGAGTTGCAAAACCACTCTGTCAGTTCTTTTAAAGAGAGAATTTCTTTCTCCTACGGAGACCGCACTTAGCATGAGAAGGGCCAATGTACAAGGTTACACGCCCTGTCTGTCCCTGGCCCTTCGCTCGCTGATGGCTTCATAGCCTGTCTCACAACGCGTTGCCTTCTCGCCCTGCACGCGCCTCTCTCCCCCTGTGCCCCAGAAGGTCAGCAGGTTGTCTCTTACATTTTTGTCTGTTTCAGCTAACAGGTCTCTGACAGGCAGGGTCCTTCCTTTCCAGGAAGACTGCCGTGTCCACAGCGAGGCTGCCTCTGTCCTACTTTGAGGGTCCTGAACTCACGAAGCGGAGCTGGGTCTAAGGACAGTGTGACCGCACACCAGGGTCTGGCTGCTAAGGAACCTGCTCAGATTTGGGAGGAGCAAATATAAATCACAGATGCAAATTGCTTAACTTTCTGTCCTTCTTGCTCTCTTCCTCATGTGAAAGGAAGAGAGAATTTGGAGCTGGTCTTTTCTAAGAAGGTGCTCCTGGTGAACTAGCTCCCAGAGTCTGAGAACCAGAGTTCATCTGAAGCTTGGAATTCAATTGCTCCAACAGTGAGGGGCTTTGGGGTAGGCTGGGGGAATTCTCTGGGGATTTGTAGCCCATGCTTTTCCCTGATTTGCTGTCACTGCCAATCTGGGAGTCTGAAATGTGTTGACAGCTGACATTCTTTGTGTTCTGACTATAAGAAGCGATTTGTGGGTACCCTGACTTTGTCTTTTCCATTGGCAGCCCGAGAACGAAGCAAACAGCAGAGGAGACAAGAGAGAAGGAAAGAAGGGGCTGATGGGTGTGTCCCAGTGAGGCCCAGAGTCCCTGTTTTCTCCTTTCCTCCTGCAAATGACCTCATTTATTATGGAAAAGGTTTAGGTATTGAGTCATAACTTGCAAGAAGGAGAAACAGCCCAATCGACACCTCTCCAGAGCACCTGTGGAGGCGGACTGCTGCAGGTAGGGTGAAGAGGGAGGAGGGGAGAGTAGTTAGAAGATAATCTGGCTTAAGAAGTAACTCTGGACCACCTGCGCTTTCGTTAATCATGGAACATGCGCGTCTAATCCCAATTAATTTCTGCCACCATCTCCAATCTCAGCTTCTCTGTTCACGCCAGTGACAAGACTTTAGCTGCAGGCCAAGAGGCTGGGAAGACCCCACATTACCTAGGTGGGAACAACCAGATGGGCCCTGCCTGCTGGGGCACTGGTGGTAGAGACGAGGCAGAAGAAGTAGCTGGGTTATTAAGTAAAGTCTTGCCTTGGCCTCCAGCTCTTCCCAGTGCAGCTTTATCTGGGGAACCAGGGAGAATCTTTTTGGACATGGCCCTTAGGCCTTATCGAGGGACTTTATCAACATTCCCAGAAGTGGAAGCGCCTGACAAGCACTCTGTTTATGCACCAGGAAGCCATACGGGATGGAGACTTAACGCACTGCCTGTGAAGGCCTATGCATGAGCTGGGGTGATGTCCAAGGACTACTTCTTTGGGCCTCAGTTTCCTCTGCTGGACCAAGAAAGAATTTGATTAGGTGATCTATAACTGCGCCATCCAATATGGTAGCCACTGGCGACGTGTGGCTATTTGAATTGAAATGAATTGAAATTAAATACAAAATTCAGCAGCTCAGTCACACTAGCCACATTTCAAATGCTCAATAGCTACACGTGGCCACTGGCTGCTGTATCAGGCAGTGTAGGTATAGAACATCTATGTCACTGCAAAAAGTTCTGGTGGGCAGCGCTCATCCGTAACGTCTCTGGCAATTCTGCTATTGCGTTATTCTAGAATTGTCTGCTATCAAGAGTCCTGCAGCATTAGTTCCTTTGCCCCCTTGAGTTTCCTCCCCACCAGCTGCTGTCATCTGCCGCCACTTACACAGCACACAACACAGCAATGCCCACACACACACACACACACACACACACACACACACAGGGCACACAATGCTTTCTTCCAATCAGGGCAGTGTTGAGAAATTTGATAGCCTGACTTGAGAACAACTGACTAATTGGGTGCACTCCTGACTTCTCCTTACATTTTAGGGACTTTCTTTGTCATGTAATTATTCGTTGTCCACCATTTCCTGAATGCCTACTACATGCCAGGTACTGTTCAGAGCACCAGTGGAGTGTGGAGTTTGGGGATGATCCCTTATGACAGCGAATTCCTTTGCAGTAGCAGGCATGGCCACTGTGATCATCAACAACCCTCTAAGTGTCCACCTGTGGCCTTGCCCCTGAATGTTTGCATCGCACAAACAGCCCTCACTTTATAAACACTTGATATGAACAGATGGGGGCTGGGAGGAGTTGAGGAAGATGCAGTGCGATCAGCATTTGGTTGGAGGCCTGGGCAGCATGTTATGGGGACAGAGCAGGGACAGTCACATGCCCCCCCCCCCTCCCGGGGCCTCGATTTCCCCAGGTGAACAGAGGGCAGGCCTGGCCCTCTCTGAGGCCTCCTCGTGGCCGAGACCCTCTCTGCAGGAGTCGAGATGTCTGAGCACTCTTTGGAGGAAAAGCCTCACTAGGTGCAAAATTCAGGCTGCACAGGTTTTTCTCTGTTTCCCAACTGTGCTGCCCTTTATTCTTATAAATCCTGAGGCTGCCTGGAGGCTCCTTCCCTCCCCCTACAGCCCTCCCTCCTTCCCGGCTGCATAGCCCCAGCCCAGTTCTTGTCATATTTCCTACTGGATCGGGTGTTTAATTAAAATCATAATTAAAATTGATCTCCTCATTAGCATGCACCTGCTCTGCCTCTCACATCCTTGCGTTCCATTATCCACTGAAGATGTCAGGGCTGACAGGCGAGAGCCAGACCCCAGGCCGGCCCCACTTGATGGGGTTGGCAGATGACAACATCTGGACAGAGAGGACTTTGGGGGAGAAGCTGCATCCGTGGCAGAACAACAAACAATTAGCGCCAGGTGGGCTCTCTGGGGAAAGGGCCGGCTGCTGGAGGCCTGCGGGCAGCTGGCCACATCTGTGGTCCTCCCGGAAGGACTCCTCCCGCGTCCACCTTCCTACCCCTACTCTGTGTGTGTGCACACACATATACATACACCCGCATGCACACCCCTCGGGTGATCTGTGACAAGTCAACAAACTCCTGGCCCCGGAGAGTCGCGGTGGGGGGTGGGGGTGAAGCCAAGAAGGCCTCTGGTTTCCAGAGGTGAACCCCAGATGTGCCCTCAAGGAGCCTCCATCAGGGCTGTGATGACCACCATCACGACTCTCCTCCAGGGGGCGCCAGTGAGAGTGAGGGGAGCCACAGGGGGTCAGGAGAGGAGCTGGCCTGAGCCTCCCTGCTTGAGGAGACCTGCAAAGAAATGCTGGGGTGTCAGGCGTGAGTGTGCAGTGCAGGGCTATGAACCCTATGGCTACTTGACTTCCTGCCTGGCCACTCTCACCCATGGAAGGGGAAGGAGGCCCGGGAGGAGAAAGCCAACAGGGCACGAACTCAGTGCAGGAATGGAAGCTCCACAAGAGCAGGGGATTTCTTTTTTTTTTTTAATTTTTATTTTTAATTGTTGTTAAGAACACATAACATAAAATTGACTATCTTAACTGTCTCTAAGGACAGTTCAGTAGTGTCAAATATATTCACATTATTGTACAACCAATCTTCAGAAGTTTTTCATCTTGTATAACTGATGCTCTGTATCCATTAAACAACAACTCTCCATCCCCACCTCCCCCAGCCCCGAGCATCCACCCTTCTACTTTCTGTCTCTAGGAAGCTGACTCCTCTAGGTGCCTCATATCAGTATAATCATATGGTATTTGACTTTCTGTGACTGGCTTATTTCACTTAGCATGATGTCCTCAAGGGTCAGCCATGTTGTAACATGAGTCAAAGTTTCCTTCCTTTTTAAGATTGAATAATATTCCATTGTATGTAAATACCACATTTTGTTTATCCAACCATCTGTAGATGGGTGGATACTTGGGTTGCTTCCACCTCTTGGCTGTTGTGAATGCTGCTGCTTTGAGCATGCGAGCGCAAATATCTCTTCAAGATTCTGCTTTCCATTCTTTTAGATATACACCCAGAAGTGGAAGTGCCGAGTTCATACGATAATTCTGTAACAAAGAAGAACAAACCTGACTCCACATTGGATCTGTTCCTTTATCTCTAACCCTTGTGCTCTGTTGCCTGTGCTTAGTCATGCTGGCTCTGCACCTTTGTAAAACAATGTTGCCTGTAGCCTGAAATATACAGGATAGCCCCTTCTCAAGCCTCTGACCTTTAAAGGTATAACACTTTTCCATTCATACAGAGGTAAAAACGTTGCAGAAAAGAGAATAACATTTGTCTTGTTGGAGGAAGATTGTGACCAGATCTACATGGCCAGTTGCAAGAACAAAGGATTCTGGCACCAAGAAATTGGCACCAACCAACCACATCACCTCCCCTTGTAGTATAAAAGAAGCCTGAATTTGAACTCAGGTAAAATGGTTCTTTGGGACGCTAGTCTACCATCTTCTTGGTCTGCTGGATTTCTGAATAAAGTCGCTATCCCTTGCCCCAACAATTTGTCCGTCGATTTATTGGTCTGTCGTGTGTAAAGCAGTATGAGCTGGGACTCGGTAACAATTCTGTTTTTCATTTTTGAGGAACCGCCATACTGTGTTCTATAGGGCTCTGCAATTTTACATTCCCACCAGCAGAGCACAAGCGTTCTAATTTCTTAACATCCTCATCAACACTCATTTTCTGTTTTTGTTTGTTTGTTGGTTTTTAGTAATAGCCATCCTAATGGGTGTAAAGTGATTTCTCATTGTGGTTTTGATTTGCATTTCCCTAATGATTAGTGATGTTGAGCATCTTTTCATGTGCTTATTGGCCATTTGTATTTCCTCTTTGAAGAAATATCTATTCGAGTTCTTTGCCCATTTTTTAATCAGGTTATTTGTTTTGTTGTTGATGAGTGGGCAGGGCTTTTTATCTGTCTTGTTCCCTGCTGTATTCCTGGCACCTAAAACAGAACCTGGCATATTGCATGCTCTCAGTTTACTTACTGAACATTTGTTGAATTAGTGAGTACCTTTCATTTTCAGAAATCACTAAATGAAATGGGATTCTTCCAAAGGGGTGGTGAGGATATGGATGTGATATGAAATGTGATATCTCACTTACTCCACCGTTTTTGCAAATCCTGTGGGAGTTCTGTAATAGAAAGCTAGGTCAAATTGACCTCACATCTAAGGGAGTTTTGACCAAGGTGGACATCCTATAGTGAAGGAAATTTAGGCTTTGGGGTTAGACCTCAATTCGTACCCCAGAGCTCTGCTACTTACTGGCTATGTGGCCCTGTGCAAATGACCTCTCTAAGCCTCAGTTTGCATATACATAAAATGGGAATAAAAATACCTACCAAATAGGGTGGTCACAAGGAAGACATGGGGTAATAAGGTCCTGTAACTGATCATTCCCCTTCTTGCTCTTCCTCCCTGTGATTCTAAAACTCTGATTATAACATCCTACAAATGCCCAGAACACCAGGACTCACACATTGTCCCTCGTGTTAAGCACATGGTATCTGTTGATCACTTTCTCTGTGTGAGACACTGCACTTAGGAGGGAGGCGGCTCAGAAATGTGGAAGGCATGGATGGGTCCTACCCCTGGAACAAGGCAGGGGGGCAGGTGAACCGAGGCCAGAAGAAGGCTGGAGTGACCCCGAGCTGGGTTTGCAGGAAGAGTAGGGCTTAGATAGGCCAAGAGAGTGCCCTGAAGTGGCAAGGGCATGGCTTCAACATCAGGTTCCTGTCTTCAGACTTCTTCCTGCCCAGTGGAGGCCACCCAGGAGGTGTGAGCAGGGGAAAAGCCAGGTGAAAACTGGTGAGGGCTAGCTGGGCTGCAGAAGAAGGCATGGAAATTATCCAAGGATGCAAAACCTCCTTGCAGTGAAGAGGTTCTTCCTCTGGCTGCTCAAATTCCTTCTGCTGGAATTGAAGTTTGTTTTCTCCTCTGCAGTCTCTGGGGGAAGGAGAGAATTGCTAATGACCTTCCTCCATTACCCGCCATTGATTTGTGGGAGGGGAGCTCTGCCGTAGCTTGGTCTTCCTGCCTTTCCCTGTGCACATCCCTCTGGATGTACTAACAAGGGCTTAACCAGAGATGAATGAGTGCCAAGGCATTTTTAGTTTATAGGACTTCTCCAACATTCCTCCTCCCTCTCCTTCCCCCCTTCCCTCTCCTCCCCACCCCTCTACCTCCCCAGTCCCTGTCCTTGGGGGTTCAGGGCAGAGGTCACCCTCCTGGGGGAGATGATCCTCCAGTCCTGCCCAGGTGGGGCTCACCTCTGCTCCTCCCTGGGAGCCGCCAGCAGGCAGCCTGGGAGCCCTGGGAAGTCAGGTCAAACGCAGATGATGTAGGAGCAGGAGCCAGCGGGAGGGGGGGTTGTCCACCAGGGAGGTGATTAGCTCTGCGGCGCCTCTAATAATCATCTGTGAGGCTAACAAACAGCACAGAGGAGGCAGCGAGGGCAGGCTGTGCGCTGGCTGTCTCTGTCCTTGTTAAGGTTAGGTGACGAGGGAGACCTTGTTAATTGCAGACTTATCCTGGTTACTACCAGCTCTCAGCCAACGAGCCACAGGAGGCAAAGCCAAGGCTTAGTGGGGAGATTTGGAGCAGCTGAAGGCTGCTGGGGTAGAGTTCCGTCCCTACCCTGGGGACCCAACTTGTGAGAAAGCCCTGGGATTCAAAAACTCAGTTCATCCATCGGTCAGTATTGGCTGGCTGCAGTGTGTTCTATAGAACATTCAAAGGAGTCCCGAATTTCATTTTTTTGAAAGATGTGAGTTGAACCAACAAAGACGAGTCTCCGTCTAGCCCATCAGAGGACCCCCCAACACACACACACTCTCACACACACACACTTACGCTCACACACACTTGGTTCTGAGCCTTCTGGTGTTAGATGCTCTATGCATATCCGTTGCATTGGATTAAACTTGAAATCGAACCCAGAGAGAAGGGGTGTGGCTCTTCTCCCTCTGGCTTCCCTGGCTCCTTTGCTGCTTGACCCTGTAGCTGCCTGGATAAAAGGACAACACAGAACGAGGTGGGAGGACCTGCCTCAGCTAGGGGGTGGCGGAGGCCATGAGGGGGCAGGAGCAAAGGAAATACAGGAGCCGGGCTGGCAGCCAGGGGTGGGACAGCATAGACAAGACACCAAACTCAGCCTTCAAGGAAATGCAGGGTGGGAGCGTGGCCACAGCAAGAGCCCTGGTTAGCGTGACACAGAACATGCCCAGGCCAAGCCCCATGAATAGAAGCCCAGAAGACTGACTAGGGAAACGGAGGTGTGGGCAGCTGGTTTGCCGAATGTCAATATGGGAAAATCTTAAAAAGTGTGGTTTTCTGAGGCTAGCCTCTGACAGAGAACAAGTGACTCTTAACCCCAGTGGATTATAATTCAAAGACCTCAAAGGAGCTCCTAGAAATAAGAAGCTTCATGGAGGATGCTGGAAAGACAAGGGTAGAATTTCCTCCCTATTGGGTGGATGTTTGTCTTCTGCCGAGAGCTACCAACCAGTCTGTCTCTCATATCTGGACAGTGCATGGGGACAGCAGCCCTGGCTCTGAACTGCCCCATCTTCTCCAACTGTTAGAATTTTCTTTACTCCCCTCTCTTCCTGGTTGCCCCTCTCCACTCTCCTCTGCGGACTTCATGGCTGCCTGCAGTCGCCTGGAACCCACCCCTTCCCTAGGCACCCGCTCCGGATACCCCTCTTAAGATCTGATCTGGGGCGGCAGGACTAGTAGTGGTGCCACGAAATAAGAATGGTAATAATAATGAAGGAATGAATGACCATCTGTTAGGTTCTTATGATGTGCCAGGGCCCTGAGCTAAGTGCTTTATAATGCATTATTTCATGTAATACTTCTAACAATCTCATGAAGGATCATTGAATCATTTTATAAGACCTGATTTATAAAAGAAGAAACTGAGGCTCCGAGAGGTCACACAACTCGCCCAGGGTCGCTCAGATAGCAAGTTGCTGCGCTGGGATTCAAACTCTGAAGGGGATGTTCTTTCTCCTGCAGAGAGGACTGGAGAGCTGGGAAGGCCAAACCCCTGGCTCCTCCCTCTCCTGCTGTCGCAAGGGCTCAGGGTGCCCAGCCCCGTCTATTATCCCCCTTCCCCGCCTCCATCCCACCTGAGATGGCCAGAGGCAGGGTTTCTTCACCTCGGTGGACACCCGAAGACCCACCATTAGTGTTTGGACACGCTCTTTGTCTGTTTCATATGAAACTAATGAATAGAGACCTTGGAGGAAGTCACTTTAATCCCTTGATCCCGTTTGTTGAGGGAAAAAAAAGACTAACTCAGAAAGTATTTCCTTCAAGGATGTCAGAGTGGGGCCCTGTGTTCTTTCCTACAGTCGGCCAGCGAAGTAAGAGGCCCCAGGCAGAAGTTTCTCTGGAGCATTCAGTCAGCAGGAAGTCCCTCCTACAGGGCACCATGGCACTGCCCCTGGGGACCAGAGTCCCTTTAAGACCTTTCTCATCTTTTCCCAACCTCCTGCCCTGCTGGCCCTGCCCCAGCTCCTGAGGCATCATCAGCTCAGAGCTGGTGGGGCTGGGGAGGAGCTTTTCCCTGCAGCCTTTCTACTCTGGGTTGGCTTCTGTAGTTCCTAGCTCCTGCTTAATAACCCTTGGTGCTGTTCTGAGTGCCTTGTTGCTACCAATTCATTTAATCCTCCCAGTAATCTGGTAGGGTGTGCACCATTCCCATTTTACGGATGGGCAAATGGAGGCACGGCAAGATTAGTGACTTCTCCAGGGGCACAGCCTGGAAGTGTTGGAGACAGATGTGAACCTCCATAACCGAGTCCACGGCTCAGACTCCTCCTTATTGGTACTGGATTGGATGCTGGGGACATTTAAAGTGATCTTTTCTTTTTTTTTTTTTTTTGGCAGGCTGGCCTAGGAAACTTTCTACTGTGAATAACACTGATCTACATGCCAAGCTCCAAGCAGCTGACGTATTAATGAGCATAGCTGTGGCCTGCCTGCTTTTTGTGTCCCCCTCAGAACTTGAACAAAAGGCACACTCCACGGGTGTTGGGTAGGTGGTTGATTGATTGGATTTTTACTGGCAGGAAGCTCCACTGGCTTCCACAGCTGCTGAGGTTGGAGAAGGAAAGGAGGGAGGAGGCGTGGTGGTCCACGGGAATGGGTCCCCCTATGAGCAGCTCAGTCCTGGGGTGTGTGCCATGCCTCTTCCTTGGGTAGAGTGCCAGGCAGACACTGTGGGTCCCTGTGAAGGTGGCAAAGCAGATGTGTTCCCATCCCCCTCTCAATCTAGTAGACCCTTCATTCCTCTTCTTCAGACTGGGAAGCTCTCCGCCCCGGGAATCTGCAGGATGAGCTGAACTGGACTTGCTTACAGGAGGATAATCCGTAGGGCCAGCTGTGCTTACTCTTCTCGGGCTGCCGTGGGATGGAGCTCTGTGGATCTCCCGGGCCGGTAAGGGGAAACCAAAGGAGGCTTGACTCCTGCCTCCCACCCGGGGAGGGAGGTCGGGCTGTATGGAGAGACACACAGGTTAGTTCTAACAGGTGTCTGCTTTCTGCCTCCGGCTCAGGGTGCCCACACCTGCTGCTACGTGTCCAGGTACCCCACCTGTTTGATCCCCACTGCGGGGGACTGGGGGTGGGGAGACCGGGGAGAGCTGGGAGGAGGGGAAGGAGATGTAACATACTGAGCCGAGAGCACTCAGGGAAATAAAGGATCTATTTTTTTTTTTTTCCATTTGTTCTCAGCAAACATTTGTCATTTAATTTCTTCCTAATTACACAATTACGTAATTATGTAGTATTAGTAAAATAAAGCCTAAAGACGTTTGAGTAAAGAATTACTTAAGTAAATAATGTCTGACTGAAGTAATTATTTCCGGGGTTTTCTTTTTTAAAGTAGAAGTGGATGAAATTAGTCCAGGCATTGTTGCGGAGCTGAGTGGGAGTGGGGACTGTAGAGCCAGGGGGCAGAGATAAAGCTCCCCTGGTCCTCCTGGGGTTTAGCTCCCAGCATCTTGGAACTTTCCTCCCTCTGTAGATGAGGCTCCGACGGCAAATTCCAGCTCTGCTATTGGCTAGTGGCTTGGGAACTAGCTTCCGTTTGAGCCACACTGGGCCCGTCAGAAGGGCTAGTTCCTGCCCCAGTGGGAGAGGAGGATGAGGGAAGTACTCAGTTACTGAGGGCTGTGCCTCGGCCTCCCCAGGTTTACGAAGAGGCAGCCATACATGAGACCACCAGGTCCGTAAAGAGACCCCCCCCCCCCCCGCCAGCTGCAGGGTGAGGGACTAGGTCCCGTGAGGTGCTGGGGGGCGATATGGTGGCAGAGGTGGGCGGAAGATCTCAGGGCTGCAAAGCTACCTGGAGACCTTATGTGGACAGGTCACCCGGGGTCAGGTGCCGTTTGCCCTGGGCGTTTCCTTCTTGGCCTGCAGGGCTGCAGAGAACACAGTTTCCTTCAAGGTTGGCACTCAGCGCCCCTAAGCCCCGGTAGACTTTGACCTGGCAGTGTGCTTAAGGGGGAAGGAAGCAGCCCTACCAGAAGGGGCTGGGAGGCCTGGGTTGAAGGGAACTCTTGGATGAGGCTGGTGGCGATGCTGCCAGAGTACCTCCTGGATGCCTGCTTCAATCTGCCCTTGATAAGACCAGAGGTCAGCTCTCAAGACACGAGCCCCTTTTCTCCACACTTCAGAGTTTGGTGAAGGACTGACCCAGCAGCTTCTTATAGAAGGTGATTCCTGGGGGAATCAGGCCGACCTGTGCTCCCTCCATCTCTCCCCTCTTCCCATCACTACAGTGCTTGCTTATCCTTCAGAAGAGAGTCACTCATTCCTTTGATCTGGAGGGCTTGTCCCTCTCTGAAATCCTCCTTGTGCAATGGAGCCCCAGACAAGGTAAGTCCTTAAGACTTCTCAGCTTTCTCCTTAGGGCGATAGAACCAATGTATTCCTCCCCTGGAGCTGTGTTTTAGTTTCCTGAGGACTTGCAGTCCCTGCTGAGGCCCTGGGAAGCTGAGGTATGTGTCACTGATCTTCTGTACTTCTGGTGCTGGTGGGTGTCAGACAAGAGTTGCGGATCACGCCGCCCTGCCTGCTGCAAATCTCCGAGAGCTCGAAGGAGACCAGCTTGAACAGGAAGCACGTAAGCCTTCTCAGCCTTCTCACTGGGCCCATGGCTTTGGGCCTGTGATTGGCAGCTCACCGACACCAGCATCCTTTGAGAAAGGAACACAAAAGAGGCTTCTGGAAAGTTACTGAAGCCACGGGAGAGTATTGGAAAGGAATGCTGACACAGTCCTTCAGGCCGGAAACTGTAAGGTGGGTTAAAAACATCCGTTTTTCTTGAGTGGTTTATCTGTTGCTCATTGAGCTACAAATATTTGGAAGTATTTAGTAAAGTTGAAGATACATTGCCCTACAATTGGGCAACTGTACTCTAGGCACAGGCTCTAGAGAAGCATATAGGTGCAAAAAGAGACAGACACCGGAGGAATCATAGCAGCATTGTTAGTAATGGGAGAAAAAAAAAAGAATAAACAACCTAAATTTCTATTAACAAGAGAATGAAATGAATAAGTTGAGTAAGTTGTGAAATACTCATTGAATGGAGTTCTTTTCAGCAATAAAAATGAATAAGTAGAACTGCATGTATCAACATGGATGATTCTATGAAACACCATGGAGCTAAAAAAGCATGCTGCAGAAGAGTATATACACTGTGATACCACTTATAAAAGCTGTAAGCGATGCAAAACCAAACCATGTACTGTTTCTGAAGAATACATAGGAATGTCGACACCAAATTCAAAGATGGTCAAATTCAAGAGCGTGGGAATAGGGAGTGGGAGGGAGGGTTGGGAGGAAGGGGCTGTAGTACGTGGGCATCCAACCTTATTGGTCATGTTCTATTTATGATGCTGGGATATGGGCACAAGGGTATTTATCATACTATTCCTTAAATTTTCTGAGTGGTTGAAATATTTTCAGAAATATTTTACAGTATTAAGAAATAAAAATGTGAAAATCCAAACAACAACTAAAGACCCCCTCGGCTTTTCTCAGAAGTGCCAGGACGTGGTGTGTGTGTGTGTGTGTGTGTGTGTGTGTGTGGTGTATACATCCATGTGTGTGAGTCTGAGATGGCAGAGGTGGGTGGTGAATAGTTGGGGTGAAGAGCAGTGTAGAAGACCTCAGATAGACAGGGTCAGAGCTGGCTCCTGGGAAGTTTTCTGGGTTGAATACTTATTCAGTAAAGTTCCTCTCTTCACATAATATTTGCCTGCGTAAGAAGCTAAATATTCAATGAGTAATTAGCCAGTTCAAATTTGTGGTATGAAAAGACAATTCTTTCTAATTATAGGGATGTCAGTTAAAAGATGCCACACTGGGATGCCATTCACTGCCAAGACAGCCTTAATAAAATTCTCACTGTGATTCAGATTCAAAAAGGTTAAAAAAAAAAAAAAAGACACCGTGAGTTTTGATAATTAAATATTTACGAGAGCTGAGAAAATAAGTCACACTAATGTTTCAGGCTAATCAAAAGCTCTTAAAAAAAAAAGTTCCAGTAAAGATATTGTTGCTCTGATGTGGATGGATCTAGAGACTGTCATACAGAGTGAAGTAAGTCAGAAAGAGAAAAACAAATATCGTATATTAACGCATGTATGTGGAACCTAGAAAAATGGTACAGATGAACCGGGTTGCAGGGCAGAAGTTGAGACACAGATGTAGAGAACAAACGTATGGACACCAAGGGGGGAAAACTGCGGTGGGGTGGGGATGGTGGTGTGTTGAATTGGGCGATTGGGATTGACATGTATACAGTGATGTGTATAAAATTGATGACTGATGAAAAAAAAAAAAAAAAGATATTGTTGCTCTCACAGCTCTGCTGCCAGGTTCACAGATTTCCTGGACTAACAACAGTATCATGGCTGACTCTCCTGGAGGGTCTGACGGGCAGTCCTTACACATCCATCCCTCCTGGAGACATGATTTAATTTACAGTTACTTTTCTGCTTTGTAATTTTACATAGTCCCACTGTTGTCTGCTCCCTCCCCCCAGTTAGATTCTAAGTGACATGACTACAGAGCTGTGTCTTTTTTTAGGGGGTGGAGGTAGGGATGGGAGGGGAGGTATGTCATCTCTAATCCAGTTCTCTCTGTAAGGGAAGCTCAATAATGAATTGAGCTTGACAAATAGTTAATGCGATAGAAATTGTACCCTGACTTGAAATTTAGCTCCAGTACTCCCTGGCTGTGAGCCATTGGACAAGTGACTTTAACCTGTCTCAGTGTCAGTTTTGTTTCTGTAAAATGGGGATATTACACAACTACCTTAAAGGATTCTTTTTTTTTTTATTTTATTGCAGTATAGTTGATTTACAATGTTCTGTTAATTTCTGCCGTACAGCAAACTGATTCAGTTATATATACGTTCTTTTTTTTACATTCTTTTCCATTATGGTTTATCATAGGATATTGAATATAATTCTCTGTGCTATACAGTAGGAGCTTGTTGTTTATCCATTTTATATATAATAGCTTACATCTGCTCACCCCACCTCCCACTCCATCCCTCCCCCAGCCACCTCTCCCTTGGCAACCACAAATCTGTTCTCTTTGTCCGTGAGTCTATTTCTGTTTCATAGATAGGTTCATTTGTGTCGTATTTTAGATTCCACATATAAGTGATATCATATGATATTTGTCTTTCTCTGTCTGATTTACTTCACTTAGTATGATAATCTCTAGGTCCATCCAAGATTAAGGTAATTTAAACCCATCTCTTCTTATAGGAGACTTGCGGGCATTGTCTACTCATTTCTGTCTTTACCTCTATGACCTGCTACCCCTCTCTCTGTGGGCAGAGGTCAGCATGAGATCCACCCTTTCTCCCCTCAGCTCCTGGTTTTCTCAGGATATGCTCCCATGACCACAGCTGCTTGGTCCAGGGATGGTAGCTGACCCAGGCTGGGCCAATCTGAGGACTTTCCCAGGATTTTGAATTAAGAACTGAGGAAGCTAGTCAGACCATGTCTGCTTAAAAATACAGTAAATAGGAAACAGCCTAATTGTAGTATATCAGTTAAGATTGGATTTTGCTGCATTTAGCTGAAACCCCCATCCCACCCATGCCACAAAAAAGCACAACTAAACAAAAATAATAATTAAATAAAATAGACATATATGTTGCTCTTCTGTAAAAACAGTCCAGAAGTAGGCAGTGCAGGGCCAGCTGAGGGCTCCAATGTCAGGCTCCGATCTTTCTGCTTCTCCATCCTCAGGGCAGTTTCCAGCCTCCAAGTTATCTCCTGTTCCAGTAAGGGTGCAGGAACTTCAGTGGTCTTATTTGCATTTCAGGAGGTTGGAAGGACAAAAGGGAGAAAAAGAGCATGGCCCTCATTTTTTAGAAGGCCTAACTCTTCTCCTCACATCTCATTGACCCAAACCTAGTCACATGGCCAAACCTAGCTGCAAAGATAGCTGGGAAATGTAATCTTTTAGCTGGGAACCATTGCTGCTCAATAAAACTGGGGTTCTAAGGAGGAAGGGAGGAATGCATGTTGTACGAGGCTCCCAGTAATCTCTGCTCCTTGGAGTAATTCTGCCACATAGACAAAGCTGGTCTGTTGTCACATCTCTATATTTCCCATGGCTTGGTTATTTAATCTTGGCTCTGATTATGGGAGATACTCAGGATCCTTTTAATAAATTCCTTCTTTTCTTTCTTTCATTAGAAAAAGTGTCAGTCACAGCCACAAGGGTCCTGCTCTTCCTCTCCTTTAAGACCCCTTTACAGCTCCCTGTGACACTGGAGGAACTCTAACAGCCCTTGTAGGTTTATCGGTTACTTTAACTAGAGGACTGGCTCCCACGTGCGTTCACTTGTGAGAAGGTTGTGGTGCTTTGCCCTCTGAGTTACTCTCTGCCTCTTTGGTTCTAACTCCAAGACTCTCTGGCTCTCTCCTTGGTTCCGGGTCCCAGAACATTGCAGAGAACTTGGAGTTGGTTTCTGCTTTCTTGTTTCTTCGAGTGTTGTCTGAAATCACTGTTGTTTCTCTTCTCCACTTAGAAGCACCGGGAGATAATATGAGCTCCAATGACTCAGCTATAAAACTGCTTCCTCTCCTCCTGCCTGGCAAGACCCCAGGAGAGGTCGCCAAGACATTGGTCTGTCTGCGGGGTTGTGCCAGGACTCAGCACACCCTCTTATATCGGCAGAGAGCAAGGTAAGAATAAGGAGAAGAGGCTTTCCTTGGCACTTCTCTGGAGAGTCACTTATACCACAATTCTGGTGACTTCTAGCCTGGGGGTTCAGTTGACCTTGGGAGAGCCTGGAGGTGTGCTTTGGGAGGAGGGCTAGGCATCCTGAAGATTACTTTTTGACAAACCCAGGAACTGCATGGAAACAGGGCCCATTCCACCCCACCCCCACGCCCCATCCCAGGGAGACTGGAGGTGGAGCTCAGAGCTGATCATGGGATTTGCAAGGGCAGGTCATTGTGGTTAGCTGATGGGCATTTGAGAATGCATTTTGTGCTGAGGCTATGGGTAAAACATACTTCTCTACGAGGTGACTTTATTGCTGCAATGAACCTCATCTCTGTGAGTCGGAAGGTCATCCTCTGCAGCAACCATGTGACTGGGAATCACAGAGAAGAGGAATCGAAGGCCCTCCAAAAGTAATTTATTAGCGCTCAATTATTGAGCACTCGTTACCGGCAAGTCCCATGCTAAGAGTAGGTATTATCTTATGTCATTTTTCTCTAACCCTCTGAATTCGGTCATGTTAACCCTCCAGTTCAGCAGATGGAAAAACCGAGGCTCGGAGTCATCCATCCCGTTGTCAGAGCTGGGATTCAAATTCAGTGTCTGATCATTCCAAGCCTCTCCCCCTACTCACCACACTCTACCACCTTCTGCAACGTTTACTGAAGGTCCCCACTGTGCCTAAGCTGGTTTCTAGATGCCACAGGCAGGACTGGATCAATATAGAGGCTGCCGTAACCATCTCCAGGAGGCCTGTTTCCCGCCTCCCTTACCATTAAGTTCCTGTGTGTCAACATCACGCAGAGCTACTACTGAGCAATTCGATGGAAATATAATGCAAGCCGCATATGTATTTTTACATGTTTTATTAGGTACATTAAAAGAAGTAAAAAGAAGTATCACTGTAGCTCATGCTATCTGCATAAAATATTTTAAAAATCACATTACAGTGGTATATCAGTGCATAGAAAATAAAATCATTCCAACTGAATCAATCCATTGACACTGACACAACCAGTGTTGTTTTTATTTATTTATTTTTATCTTTTATTTTTTCATTGAAATATAGTTGATTTACAATATCGTGTTAGTTTCAGGTGTACAGCAAAGTGATTCAGTTATACATACATATATTTATATCAATTCTTTTTCAGATTCTTTTCCATTATAGGTTATTACAAGATATTGAGTATAGTTCCCTGTGCTATACTGTAGGTCCTTATTGCTTATCTATTTTATATATAGTTGTATGTATATGTTAATCCCAAGCTCCTTATTTATCTCTCTCCCGATTTGTGCTGTGTTTTCAGTACAAGAAATGACACACGTTGCTGATACATGTACTACAGTACAGCAGTGATATCTAATGGGATACAAAGGTTAAAGTGAAATGTGCTTCTATCAAAACAATAAAAGCGTGTCTAATGCCAAAATATTTTACACTGCTTCTGCTTTTTAATTTAAATTAAATAAAATTAAAAATTTAGTTTTTGGTAGCATTAGCCAGATTTCAGGTGCTCAGTAGCCAAACATGGCTAATGGCTACCATTTCAGACAGTTCAGATCTAGCATCTAATTGAAATTTTTCATGACGCAAATGCACTTAATGCATCCTGAACAGAGAGAAGACATACCAGGCTGGAGGAGGGCGTCTGTACAGAAGAGAAGTGGAGAATGAGGCTGGAATGATGTGGGGGCCCATGGGAAAGGGCCACTGTCAGTTTCTGAAAGAGGATAATGCAGTGGGAATGGTAATTTAAGAAGATTAATCTGGATGCATTAGACAGAATGGCTTGCGAGGACACAGATTAGAGGCAGGACCATCACATTATGGGGAAGGGGAGTTGATAAAGCTGTGAACTACAGTGAGAGTTACCAGAAAAGGAAAACAATATGTCTGAGAAACATTATGAAGAGTTACTATGAAAAGACAGCCTCTTCAATAAATAGTGTTGGGAAAACTGGGCAGCTATATGCAAAAGAATCAAATTGGACTGCTTTCTCATACCATATACAAAAATAAGCTCAAAATGGATTAAAAACTTAAATGTAAGACCTGAAACCATAAAACTCCTAGAAGAAAACACAGGCAGTATGCTCTTTGACATTGGTCTTAGCTATTTTTTTTTTTTAATATATGTCTCCTTAGGCAAAGGAAACAAAAGCAAAAATAAACAAATGGGACTACATCAAACTAAAAACCTTTTGCACAGTGAAGGAAACTATCAACAAAATGAAAAGCAGCCCTGGGAGAAATGGGAGAAAGATATTTGCAAACAATGATAAGGGGTTAATATCCAAAATATACAAAGAACTCATACAACCCAACATCAAAAAAACAAACAACCTGATTAAAAATTGGGCAGAGGACCCAAATAGTTTTCCGAAGGAGACATTTAGATGACCAACAGACACATGAAAAAATATTCAGCATCACAAATTATAAGGCAAATGCAAATCAAAACCACATCGAGGGCTACCCTGGTGGCGCAGTGGTCAAGAATCCGCCTGCCAATGCTGGGGACATGGGTTCGAGCCCTGGTCTGGGAAGATCCCACATGCCGCGGAGCAACTAAGCCCAGGCACCACAACTACTGAATCTGCGCTCTAGAGCCCGTGACCCACAGCTACTGAGCCCGCAGGCTACAACTACTGAAGCCCGTGCGCCTAGAGCCGGTGCTCTGCAACAAGAGAAGCCACCGCAATAAGAAACCCGCGCACGGCAATGAAGAGTAGCCCCAGCTCGCCACAACTAGAGAAAACCCGTGTGCAGCAACGAACACCCAACGCAGCCAAAAATAAATAAATAAATAAATTTATTTAAAAAAAAAAACCACATTGAGATACCACTTCACATTTATGAGAAGGTCTATTATCAAAAAGACAACAAATAGCAAGTGTTGGCAAGAATGTGGAGAAAAGGGAACCCTTGTACACTTACTGGTGGGATAGTAAATTGGTGCAGTCACTATAAAAACCAGTATGGAGGTTCCTAAAAAAATTGAAAATGGAATTACCATATGATCAAGCAAATCTACTTCTGGGTATTTTCCCAAAGAAAACAAAAGACTAATTTGAAAAAATATATGCACCCCAATGTTCAGTGCAGCATTATTTATAATAGCCAAGATATGGAAGCAACCTAAGTGCCCATCAATAGAAAAATGGGTAAAAAAGATGTGGTGTATATATACAATGGAATATTACTCAGCCATAATAAAGAATGAAATCTTGCCATTTCCAACAACATGGATGGACCTAGAGGGTATTATGTTAAGTGAGATAAGTCAGACAAAGTTAAACACTGTATGATATCACTTATACGTGGAATCTAAAAAATAAAAACAGGAGAAAAACCATAACAAAACATAAACAGACTCATAGATACAGAGAACAAACAGGTTGCTGCTGTGGGTGATGGGGGAATAAGTGAAATAAGTGGAAGGGATTGGGAGGTACAAACTTCCAGTTATAAAATAAATAATGAATAAATAAATGTAATGTACAGCATGGGAAATACAGTTAATAATATACAAATAACTTTGTATAGTGACAGATGGTGGCTGGACTGGTCATGGTGATCATTTTGTAATAGATGGGAGTGTCAAATTACTATGTTGTGTACCTGAAATTAATATAATATTGTAAGTCAATTATACTTCAAAAAAAAAAAAAGGGTTACTATGGGTCAGTGGTTGGGTGCATAAGGGGAACAAGAAAGGGGGAGAGTTGACGATGACCCTGAGGTTTTGAGCCTCAGACAATAGAAAATGTTAATACCACTGATAGGAATGAAGTCAGGAGGGAAAGCAGGCTGGGGCCAGGGTGGGAGGAGATAGCTGATGAGTTCAATTTTGTACAGACTGGGTTTGCACTAATTCCTTCCATTATCTCTCCTCTTTACCTCTTCTCCTCTCTCCTCCCTCTTACGTTTCCCTTCCTTCCCTCCTTTTCCTGTCTCTTTCTTCTCTTGAAATAGATTAATTGAGCACCCATCATGTGCTAGAGACAAAGAAGTTTAACTGACATTTTCCAGGCCTGATGAAGGACCATTGAGGGGGTGGTGGGTACTTCATCAAAGACAACAAAATAAAATTTCCTTCTTATTTCCTTCTGCTGTACCTGGCATACCTGTTGGAATTTGGCCTGGGATGGGGAGTGGAGGCGGCAGGATGAAAGGAGTGTAAAAATTATTCATGTTTCGGATTTCCCTGGTGGCACAGTGGTTGAGAATCTGCCTGCTAATGCGGGGGACACGGGCTCGAGCCCTGGTCTGGGAGGATCCCACATGCCACGGAGCAACTAGGCCCGTGAGCCACAACTACTGAGCCTGCGCGTCTGGAGCCTGTGCTCCGCAACAAGAGAGGCCGTGATAGTGAGAGGCCCGCGCACCGCAATGAAGAGTGGCCCCCGCTTGCCACAACTAGAGAAAGCCCTCGCACAGAAACGAAGACCCAACACAGCCAAAAATAAATAAACAAATAAAATTTAAAAAAAAAAATTCATGTTTCTTAAGCATGTAGTATGCGTCAGGCACAGTTCTAAACATTTCACTGTGACTTAGCATCACATTGAAGAGCATTATTTCCCCCTTGACAGGTAAGAAAAATGAGGCACAGAGAGATAAAGTCACTTACCTAAGGAAGCACAACTGGTAAGTGGTAGGCGGGATTTCACTCTTACAATTGGTGTTGAATAATCACTGTGAGTTGGGTAAAAAGTGTCAGTCACCTTGTTGTGGGCTGATTTTTGCATCCTCCCCAAATTCCTTTGTTGAAGCCCTAACCCCCAATGTGATAGTAATATTTGGAGGTGGGGCCTTTGGGAGGTAATAAGGTTTAGATGAGGTCATGAGGGTGAGACCCTCTTGATGGGATTAGTGCCCTTATAAGAAGAAGAAGACAGAGAGACCCCACTCTGTCCACGCACAAGCACCAAAGAAGGGCCGTGAGAGCACACGGCAAGAAGGCAGCCGTCTGCAAGCCAGGAAGAGGACCTTCAGCAGGAACTGAATCTGCCCACACCTTGATCTTGGACTGCCCAGTCTCCAGAACTGAGAGGAATAAATGTCTGTTGTTTAAGGCACCCAGTCTATGGTGTTTTGTTAAAGCAGCCTGAGTTAACTAAGACATCGTACCACAGGGGTGCCTTGCCTTTCCAGCCCTTTCTGAAGGGCAGGCTTTTCACAGGGTGGGTGGCTCCCGTGAAGCCTCTGGGGGGTTTTTCCTTCCACAAGTGGGGCTGGTGACCAGCAGGAGTTTGTGCGGAAAGCAAAGGACTGACCGCCGTCCTCCTCCCAGCAGAGAGAGAGGTCAGATGGGGGATGCTTTCTTCCAGCACCTCTCCTTATTGTTAATCGGGTGACTGCTCCCAGGGATCTGGTTTTCTGCTCTGAATGCTGTGTTTTGATGGTGTTTTTCTAATATAGTTACCCACCTGCAAGTACACCCCAGAAAAAAAGGCCTTCAAATGGAATAGGAGCTGGGTGAGGGGGGAGGTAGGGGATGGGGAGACGATGGGAAATATTGCACTGCTCCCGTACAGCAGCTCAAGGGATTTATTCTAGGCTTTCAGAGCCAAGTGAATATTGCTTATTCATGTGCAATCTAATCCTCCACGTGGCCTGGGGGCTGAGAGCGGCAGGGCTGACCTGGTTGCAGAGGGGCAAGGAGGGGCTGGAGGGCCCGTCCCTGGGCACTGTGGGGCAGACCTGGCATCCTGTGCTCTGGGAGGGCTGGCGCTGGAAGAAGGTGTCCCTCGAATGGCTCGGATGCAGGGGCAATGACTGGGAGGGAGTTAGTATGGGCTGGAGGTGGATTGGTGATCAGACTCAGGATGTCTCAGTGGATTCAAGGTACAGAGTGTGCGACTCAAGCATCTAGGGGACAGAAATGCCATGCGCCCCTCCGCCATGCCCCCTTGAAAGGACAGCCGCGCCGCAGATTGATGCACACTCCCAGGCAGAGAATATCTTAATCACCCACTCGGTGGGTGATGGATCATCAGAGCAAGAGCAGCAGAGCTACTCTTCGGCCACCCCGAAGCTCTGACTTGATAACATGTGATAATTCACTTAGGGGCACAGGAAAGGAGAAGATTTCCCAACTGCGGCTAACCAGCGCTGAAGACCTGAAAACAACCTCTTGGGACTGCGTTTATGTTCAGCTGTCGGCTTAGAAGCAGATGTCTAAGTGAACCTGGACATGGGTCAAACAAATATGCTGGGAACTGCGTGCAATGCACGGATCTGTTGTTATATCCTGCGGAGGGCCTGTGTGCCCAACCTGCTCCCCTCCAGCCACGCAGAAGAAGAGACAGAGAAGAAGGCAATACCTCTCTGTAACATCTGATGGGATTTGGGGGGTGGTTCTAGCACAGAGACATCACTGAACAGCAGGCAGTCACCTCTGCAGGGCACAGCGATGGAGTGCGAAAGAGAAAGTGGCCCTTTTTGACCAGTGGAAGCTCAGGGACTGGTGACCAGAGGCCTGCTCTCTGGCCACAGGGGCCTTTGACAGTTCAGAGAGTCCAGCTATAGGAGAATCCTGTTTTCTATAGGGAAGGGAAGTGCTCCCTAGAAGCCACTGGGTGGAGGGCACAGACATCTTCCCTAACAACCCATCTCTTCATTTTTCTCTCCATCTCCTGCCAAAGAAGTAACCTACAGTGGTTTTGTTTCAACCAAAAGCTGAATTGGCTTGGGGGGTGGAATCCTGTGGTTATTCTCAACATGGAAAGAGGTAATGCCACATTAGGTGTGCCCCATCTAAGGGGCAGGACCACAGGTGTTTTTCACATAAGAACACCTGTGCTGTCCTTTAACTGAACAGGTATAATAAGAATAATAGAAATACCAGCAGATATCACTATTAAGTGTTTACCATGCATCAGCCCCTGGGCTAAATAGTTTTGTGAACATAATCACTTCTGATCCCCCATTAACTCTTCCTCTTGACTTAGCCCTTCTCCTCTGACCTCACAAACACTCACAACCACATTCCCCAGGATTGAAGCATCTGGGAACTCAGACCAAAAATAAACCCAAGTAATCTCTGAGCAGGTGTGCGTTACCTTGGGTTGGCTCCAGGTGAATGATTAATTTGCTGATACCTTTACTGGCTGGCTTATGGCAGATGGGGATGAGAAGCAGGAAAGCAACTGGACAGGTCAGAAGTGACGAGACACCTGACAGTGAGTTTAGACACTGCAGCCACACTATGTAGCTTGTAAATAGTAGCTTGTCCTTGTGGAGATATTCTAGGCTGGCAAAAGTACATGAGAAGGCATTGCAGCACTATTTACGATAACCAGGACATGGAACCAACCTAAATGTCCATTGACAGATGAATGGATATAAAAGATGTGGCACATATATACAACAGAATATTAGCCATAAAAAGAAAAGAAATTGAGTTATTTGTAGTGAGGTGGATGGACCCAGAGTCTGTCATACAGAGTGAAGTAAGTCAGAAAGAGAAAAACAAATACCATATGCTAACGCATATATATGGAATCTAAAAAAAAAAAATGGTATTGATGAACCTGGTGGCAGGGCAGGAATAAAGACATAAACATAGAGAATGGACTTGAGGACACGGGGTGGGGGTGGTGAGGGGGAAGCTGGGGCGAAGTGAGAGTAGCATCGACATATATACACTACCGAATGTAAAATAGTTAGCTAGTGGGAAGCAGCAGCATAGCACAGGGAGATCAGGTCGGTGCTTTGCGATGACCTAGAGACGTGGGATAGGGAGGGTTGGAGGGAGGCTCAAGAGGGAGGGGATATGGGGACATGTGTATGCATATGGCTGATTCATTTTGTTGTACAACAGAAACTAACACAGTATTGTGAAACAATTATACACCAATAAAGATCTATTAAAAAAAATTACATGAGAAGTATTCTTAGCCTCCATTTTACAAATGAAGCAACTGAGGTTGAAAGAAGTGGAGTGATTATCCCAAAGTCACATAGCAAGTAAGTTGCACAATCAGGATTTGAACCCCATGTCTGTCTCACAGCAAAACCACACCTGTCTCTTTCTAGACCAAATCTCAGCACAGAGGAAGTCATGAACAGCCCCATGCTGAATACAGAGGAGACATCCTGCCCAACAGAGTCCACATCATTGAATAGATAGTGCACTGGGGATGAATAAGGATAGGAAAGTTCTATTGCTCTAATAGAAAATACCTTTATAGACTGGAGAGTCATTTCCTACACCAGTTTCTCTTTTCCTTGGCTAAGAGTCAGAGTTATAGACTCTCAGAGATAGAAGGGACATTGGAGGACATCTAGTTCCATCCCCTCTTTTTACAGAAGAAGGCAAAGAGGCCCAGACAGAGGAACCGGGATGTTCAAGGCACACAGCTAATGAGTGATATGACTGAGCCTAGAATTTGGGAATTCTCACTGTTAGGCCCAAGCTCTTCCCATTGCTCTGTGAACTTTCTTATGTCTTCGGGTTTTTCCCTCACCTTGAAGGTCCCTCACCTTGAAGGACACATGGCAACTTACCCCAATCTCACTTAGTCTGAAGATGAAATGTTCAAAACAAATTTTTCTACTTTCTCCCTACTCCTTCCCCTCTTCCCATCCAACTAACTGGAAGGATGGTTTGGCACCAGAACAATCTACCTGAGACAAGGAAGGGGGCACAGATTTCCTCAATTCCTGGATTGGGAAGATATTGGTGTTTTAGTTTTTTAGAAAGTATCTTGAAGGTTTACCTAAAACTATAATAATAAAGACAGTGTTCTACAGATGAAATGATAGACAAATAGACCAATTGAACATAGCACAGTCTAGAATCAGGCCCCCACACATATTCAGTCACCTCATTTATGATAAAGGTGACTGCAGTGCCGCGGGGACAAGGATGGCCTTTTTCAATAAGTGATGCTAAGTCAACTGGATATCCTTATTTGAAAAAAAATTTTTTTTTAAATCCCTACCTCACACCAAACAGATAAATTATAATTCTAAATGAGAATGGTAAAATTATAAAGGCTTTTAGAAAAAAACATGGAAGGATATCTTCAGGATCCAGGCTAGATAAAGATTCCTTCAACAGGACACAAAATGCTTAACCATAAGGGGAAAAAAATTGATGAATTAGACTACATTAAGATTAATAACTTCAATTAATAATAAAAAAGGTAAAACCACACAACTAAGAAGGCAAAAAAGGTAAGCCACAGAGCTGGAGAAGATATTTGCAAAATATATATCTCTCAAAGGACTCATATTCAGAATATGTAAAGAACACTACAAACCAATAGGAAAAAGGCAGATAATTCAATAGAAAAAACGGACAAAATACTTGAACTGGCCTTTCCCAAAAGATCTCCAAGTGACCAATAAACATATGAAAAGGTGCTCAACTCTTTTGATAATCAGGGGTATGTAAATTAAAATCACTGTGAAATATCACCCGGTTTTCAGTGGAATGTTTCAAATAAAAAAGAGACAATGCCAAGTATGTCCTGAGGATGTGGAACCATCAGAACTCAAACACTACTGGTAGGAGTGAGAATTGCAACAACAATTTTGGAAAACAGTTTGGCAGTTTCTACTGATACAAAACACACATTTCTTAGAGCTAACAGAAAAAGCGTATGTGTATTTATCAAAAGACAGACACAAGTATGTTCAGAGCAGCATTTTAGTAAAAGCAAAATATTGGAAAAAAACCAAATATTTATCGAAAATGGAATGGATAAATAAATTGGGTATATTCACACTCTGGGAAACTATATAGAAAAGAGAGAACAAACTATAACCAATGCAGCATCATGGATGAGTCTCATAGATATGGTGAATGAAAGCAAGCAGACACAACCGTGAACATACTAGATGATTCCATTTATATAAGTCAGAAGCAGGGAAAACGAATCTATAGTGTTAGAAGTCAGGATAGTGGTTACCTTTGAAGGGAGATGGTAACTGGGAAGGGGCAGAAGGGGAGCCCCTGGGTAAGGCAAGTGGAAATATTCCTTTGTCTGATATCATGGTGCATTTGGTGAAAACCACTGAGTTGTACATTTACGTTAAACTACCATAAAACATGTCTTCAACTTATTTTTTTCTTCTAAAATGGAGGAAAGTCAGGAGAAAGGGACGTAACATCTATTTATACCTACTTCAAGCCTGCCGTCATGCTAGATTTTACAGGTGTTAGCTCATGTAATCCTCCCAGCCATCCTGTGAGATAGGTGTTAGGTCCTCCATTTCACAGATGAGGAAACTAATACCCAAAAATTGTCCAAGGCCATGCCATTAGCAAGTGCTGGAATGAGATGTGACCTAGGATTTGAATCCAGGTTTGCCTGGGCCAGGAGCCCGTCTTTCCTCCCCATCATGGTGCTTTCAAGGAAATGGCCCTAGCGTTGGGGTCAGAAAATCTGGTTTTGAATCCTAGTGCTATCCCTCACATGTTGTGTGACTGTGGGTAAATCGATCTAACTGGTTTTCATCTGTGGTTTGGGGAATTTTGGCCGGGGTGGGGAGGTGATACTGGTAGAAGAGTCTAGAAATGTACACAAAGTCACATCACAGAGCCCTGTACTCAGCAGATGCAGAATCCTTTTTGCTTCATCTAAACCCTACTAGGCATTCATATCCTTCCTAGCAGGCGTTGTGCACCCCAAAGCAAAATTCACCATGCCCCTCTCCCTGGTGTCACGGTTCAAGTGAATTCAGCTGGAAGTGAACATCAAGGGCAAGTTTGCTGGGAAAAAGGAGCCATGTTCAGCCTGAGGGTGTATGTGAAAGTGGGCAAAAGGCCTTGCTTAGGTGTTGAGGGAGTTTGCTGGTGACCTTATGAAAATGAGCTTCAGGTCTGTTGTTTTAACACCAGCTGGCAGAATTGAGTCGTCTCCCCGTGAGTTGTCTCCTTGATAGGAGAGGTTGGAAACGTGGAGAAGAATCTTCCAAAACCTGCTAGAATCACTCTCTTAAAAACAGCGGATTCTGCAAGCTCCTTTCACAGCAGAACTGAAGTGAAACTTTTTTTTGAGTCCCCTAAGAATAGTCAGGAAAATGGATGGAGGGTAAATAGCATCTGTATTTGTTCAACATTATGTCACCTGCCCCACGTTGCTTAATATCTGCTTAGGAATTGGGAGCTCCTTGGGCTGGCAGGGGGAGTGGGGACCTGAGCTCTACAGGGTGCCCTTCAGAACAGGACATGCGGATGGATTTTTTTTATGAACTTATGATCACGGTCCTGTACTATACGTGAGGCACATGAAAAAAGATGCCAGTTCTGGGTAACGTGGAAGAGTTGTCTTTCTGTGTCCACACCTCAAAGACCTTCTCCCCCTTTTAAAGGCTCAGAGATCAGTGCTATGAGGTGGGTGGGGGAAAGCAAGGGTTTTAAGAGGGAGGGATGAGGGGCAGTAAGCAGGAGCCAAGCCCCCAGCCTGCCTGCCCCTACCCTACCCCCCTTGTCTTCACCAAAGTCTTCATTTCTCTGTTCCTAAATTGCACACATTGATCTGCTGTGTGCAAAGTTGCAAAGCAAGTTGGCAGGAGCACTGGACTGTATCAGGTCTTTGAGGGAATAAATATACTTGGGGTTTTAGTTTAAATGAGTTGAGAGCTCGGGAATGGCTTGACAGCCATGGGGAGCCCAAGCGTCTGTTTCCCATCAAATAAGTCCCTTTGTAGGTTGCAGCTGTCAGTCAGCGCTGCCCCATGGGTACCTGCCCTTGGGGACAGATGTCCCCACCCACGCTGCTGGCCTGTCACTGCAGAGAAGAGGCGTGGGTGGAAGCGAGGCTGGGGTGGTTGGTGACCGGTGGCTGGGAGGGTCGTCTTTTTCACACTGCCCTGACCTCTCCCCAGTCAAGGGCTTGTCCCTAATGCATGAGCTTTTCTCAGGGGGAAGGGATGGGCTGAGAGGGGACCCTAGGCTCTGGGTTCTTCATACCCAGCCACCTGGGTACAGCCTGTCTGTTCTGCTACCTTTTCTTATATTAATATCTTGATTAATTCCAGACCAATTGTCCTTTTTTTTTCTTCTTTTTTCCTAGCCTTTGCAAACCACCTACTCCTCTGTAAGAGTGACTTTGATTGAAGTTTGAAGTTTTCAGGTTCAGCTGTTTTCTAGTTACTTGTTGTTAGAAAATGTAGCAATTTCCCCCCAATAAAGAGGGAAAAGGTCCTCCTCCCTTCCCCCCTCCTCCCCTCCCATCCAGGCATCTCCTGATGTGTCATAACTTTAAAAAAGGCCTGCAAGATATAGTTATTTATTCTTCTTCATCCTTCCCTCAACTCGATTTTGGGCTGAGGCCAAAACTGGGGGGAAACGATGAAGCAGCCATCCAAACAGTCTCCTT
Organism: Eschrichtius robustus; assembly: GCF_028021215.1. Lineage (NCBI taxonomy): Eukaryota > Metazoa > Chordata > Mammalia > Artiodactyla > Eschrichtiidae > Eschrichtius > Eschrichtius robustus. The sequence continues at coordinate 16,893,568 of NC_090834.1, read as the reverse complement.
CAAAGCAGAAGTGTTTGTTCCTGTGACCGCTGCCCTCCTGATGCTGCCGTCTGGGGATGGGGGTTTGCTAGTGGGCAGATTAGGGGGGTCAGGGGTGCACTCAGCACCCGCCCCTGCACGGGCCGGCCCTAACCCGTGGCCAAGGCTGAGTGGTTATGAAAGACCCTCTTGTATTGGATACAGTCAGCCCAGAGGGAGGCCCCCCCCAGAAGGTCACTGGCTCCTCCCAGGGTCGACCTTGCTGAAATTTATAGCTCCCCTCAATAAATCTATTGTGTGGCTCCTTAGGAAGCCGCGGGGGTGAGTCAGTGCTTGGGGACCTGGGGAGGTGGAACCAGGCAGGGACCAGGGAAGCCCTGCTGGGGCAGGAGGAGCAGGCAGAGAAGCCAGTGTCCCCTCCCGCCCCTCCCTCTCCAGGCTGGGGCTCTTTTCAGAAGGAGGCGGAGGCTACCTGCACACCCTTGGGAATGCTCAGAAGCTTGGCTCCGAATCTCTGCGCCAAACGAGATGAGGAGGCCCTGGGAGGGAGTTTGTGCCCGGAGAGGATGGGTGCGAGGTGCCGCTCCCCAAAAGACAGCAGGAACCCTTTCTCCCAAACCAGCCGGACCTCATCAGTGAGTCATGCCAGAGGTTCTTCCCTGTTCACAGTTACTGGGGCTTCTTTTTTTCCTCCTGATTTATTTTATTGCTATTCTGAGAAGGAACACACACACACACACACACACACACACACACACACACACACACACACGCCAGCAACTCAAAGGCATGATGAAAAAAAGATTGGTTTCAAACAGCTGGGGAGGGTGGTCCGAGCACAGGCCCTGAGCCTAATCTAGAATTTCCCCGCGGGGCAGATGAGAGCCGTGGAGCCGGGGTGGAGATTCACCCTCCTCGCCCCCCTCGCCCCCCACGGCCCCATTGCAGCTCACCTGGCTGATCGCAGCCTTGCTCCAGTCTTCCTGGGGGAGCAGGCTGAGGTCAGGAGGCAGCAGCGGAAGCGAGCAGCTGAAAGGTGGGCCGCGACTCTGCTGGGGGAGGGTCGGGGCCCAGGAATTCCGCAGGCTTGGGTGAGGAGGCTGTGGGGAGAAGGGCCTGTAGAGTGGGGTGCAGGCTGAGCCGGGGAACGGGAGACTGGGTTTACGTGGAGGGTGGTTGAAGGGCTCAGTCCGAGCTCCAGGTGTCGGCTTGAAGCGGGGCTGCAATATCCCTGCTCAGAGTGGTCCCCGGGCTGGGGGTGGGGAGAGGCTGGCAAAGGAGGCCAGCCCGTTCGGAGAAGCTCCGGGAGGCCCAGACATTGGCACGAGCTCAGCTTCTCTTCTGCCTCGCCATTTCCACACATACTTGTCCTCTGCCTCAACGAGGCTCAAATGAATCACTTCTGCCTCAAAATGAAAAAGGAAAAACTAGGAACAGTCCCATGGATGCATGAGTTCAGCTCAGAGCCTCTGCCACAGCAGCCCAAGGGGAAGTCACAGCTCACGTCCAGCCGGGGGTTCAGGCAGAAGTGGCCTGTGCTTATAAATGCTGTGTCCCGTGGCCGATTTTGGTGTTGTAAGGGATATATTTGTTAAATTCGCGTCAATATCCAAGGGGCCCTGTGTTTACTCCATTAGGAAACCTGATAGAGCTAATCAATGCTGGAAGGACTCTAGTTAACTCCGGAGGGAAGGCAAATATAAACAACAGCAGTCAAATAGATGTAAAATCCCCCCCCCCACCCCCCGGCACTGCATTTGGTTAGGGTGGCCGCCAGCAGGCCCGTGCCGCAAGCCTGGGCTGTCAGGGGGGCGCCAGGCTCCTCCCCGGAGGGCAGGAGTGGACAGGGGACCTGTTGGAAGTCAGGGCCTGGCTGGCTTCTGAATGTGGGTCAGGTTCCACATTAGCTGTGGGCCTTGGGCAAGTCAGGTGGCCTCCCTGGCCCTCAGTGTCTTTATCAGAAGGGCAGTCGCTAATGTTGAAATGCACTTCACATCTCATCAAGGGCTTTCATTATCTTACTTGATATTCTTCACCCTTTGAGGTGGGCATCATTATCATTATTTCCGTTTCACAGGTAAAAAAAATGCAGCTCAGAGACATTAAATGACTTCACTAAGGCCGCAGGCAGATAGAACCATTGAATCATAAATCCAGGCTCTCTCCTACATGCTTTCTTTCCTCTAGGCCATACCATTTCTGGAAGGGCTTTACACAGTATTACCTCATACGATCCCTCTAACCCCATAAGGTGGTTAACTTACTGTTACCACCAAGTGACAAATTAAGAAGTCAAATCCCCAGGTTCAGAGAAGTAAGAGACTGTTCCAAGGTCATATAGATTAACCTAGTCCCTACAGCCAACACCACTGCTTGTTCAGATCATACCAGTGCAAGGAGGGATTGGGAAGAGCTGATATCCGAGGTCTTTTCTATGTAAAACATGCTGTGTTACTTTAACTTTCTTTTCCAACCTCACATGCTTAGAGAATTCCTTTCTTCATATGCCACCATGGTCACCAATTAGTCTGGTGCCTCCAGATGAAAGAGCATCAGGAAGGAGACACAGAGAGGCTGGGTCTGGGGTGAGGGGTAGAACACTGAGAGTAGCCACACCCTCTCCCCATCATGGTTTTCTGCTGCCCCACCCCTGCCCTCCCTGGCTCAGGAAACTCAGGAAACCTATCAGCTCCCTGGAACCCTGATTGGACAACAGATCCAGGGCTCTGTAAGGCCGGGCTTACACGTCTCACCAGTAGCCAAAGACTTCTCCCTAGGGTGAGTTCACCCTAGACTTAACCTCTTTTATTCTTTTACTTATGACTGAGCTTAGGTCCTTTACCTGTGGAGTGCTGCTTAGCTCCAGCCAAGTCTCAGCGGGGGGACCCTCCAAGATTTACTGGAGAGAAGATTTCTCTCCCTCTTTCGAAAAGGGGGCAGTCAATAGGGATCTTCTTCCCCAACATCACATCCTAATGTCCACTTTTTACCCTGCATGGGGAGACCGGAAGAGATAGCTAGGGCTCTGGGATTATTATTGATAGTGATTTCTCATTTTACACGGGTTGCTTCACATGTCGTTTACAGACAGCGTTTACCTACATTATCTCATCTAGTTTTCAAATTCAATGTAGGGTCCAAGACTATTTTGATTCCTGTCCTATGAAGGAATAAAGAAACTGGACCTAAGAGAGTCCAGATGATTGGTTCAAGGTCATGAACTAGTAAGAAGCAGAGCAGGGTCTTCCCAACGCTTGGTCCAGACCTCTTTTCACTTAAGCAGCGTTGTTCCTCCGGCTGTCCTGTGAAATGCTGTGACGGTGGCTCTTGGAAGGCAGTGTTGGTGGCGATAAAGAACTGGCTGTGGTTTGGGAGGTGAAAGGTTCCAGGAGCTTGACAGGAGGCAGTGGCCTCTCTACTCCCAGGAGGCAGGTGATGCTTCTCACGGGGGAAGCCCCCATAAATGTTTGCTGTATAAATGAATGAATGAGTAATTGAGTGACCAGATCTCAGCTTTCCCGATTCCTAGTCAAACGTGCTGCCCAGGACACCACTCTCATTCCAGCACTTTTTCATTGATCTGAAAATGTAAAAATCAGTCTTCAGACCCTTAAAAATAAACCCACCCACGGGCCTTTTGCTGAGAGGAAATACAAGAAGCAGTTTGGGAGTGGGGGGAGAGGGAAGAGATTTTCGAGGTAGGGACTTGAGGCAGGGACTTGCCTGGCCCTGTGGTCGAAGGGCACCCAGCACAAGGAGCTGCCCTTGATGCTTCCCTGGCGGCCGCATCTCTGGGGACGGGGAGACGAGAGCCAATCCCATCCTTTCTGTAGGGCCCGTTGGACGTGTAGCCTTGGCGTCCAGCCACAGCCCAGGCTTCAGAACGCAGGAGGACCACTAAGCAGGAAATGCGGCCGCCTCATTCCAGATCTCTTCTGAATTTCACTTGTGACAAACCACTCTTCATAGACCCCAGAACTGCCCATCGTCACCGGGGTGAGGGAAGCAATGCTGCTGAGAGGGAAAAACAATTAGAAATACAATTAGTGTTGTAAAAGCAGGTCGTAAATATTTGAGTTCTCTCTCTGGAGAGGAGGGACAAGATGACAGCTCACAATTCCTTGTATTGACAAAAGAGGAAACAGTCCATGAAACTGGTCATTTGCCTGGGCATTTTTATCTATCAGATCCAAGAGTCAGAACAAGGGAAGCATGAATGATTGGATTAGCTGCCCAGCCTTTATGTGATTTTGCCGCATCAGCAATACGCAATGACCGCAACCCTCAGACGTGGGCATGCACACGCGCACACACACACACGCGCGCACACACACACACACACACACACACACACAAGCCAGCGCAGTGGACACGCTCCCACACAGCTAGGCAGAGGTGACCACGCGCTTGGACACTCCCATTCAACAGCAGAGGAGGATGAACTTCTCCACCAAGGTCAGATGTAGAAAAACATGAGGATCCTCCCTTAGAGTTCTTCCTCTGCATCCTTGGAGGAGAATGACAGAGCCTGGGGCATCCTCTAACACCCCATCTCCCTCTCAAGGGCCCAACCCCTTGTGATGCCCTTTGAGTAGGTGTCATGTGTGCCTTGGCCTTTCCTTCCAAGCCTCCATTTGGTTGTTCCTTGGGTGGTCTTGGCTCCACGACATGCTGGATGAAGCAAGGCCTGTTCATCTGGTAACCCCAACGCCTCCAGTGCCTGGCTTCTCACTTGTCACTGGAGCTCCGGGGCGCCTCCATGCCCCAGGTGGGGAAGGCGGGGGGTGGACATGGGGATTGCAAGTGCCCTGAGCTGTGTGGGACCCAGGCCCCCCCTGCAGTTATATACAACCACCTGGCACCTATGCCCACCAGCAGGAAGCAGAGCTCCCGTTGCTGGGGGCACTGTGCCAGCATGGCAGATGGGCATGTGTGTCAGCTGCCAAGGGACCTCAACTAGGATTCAAATAGGTCTGCATTTTTGGAGGGCAGGACATTCTCTCCTTTGCTCCCCTTTAATGCAAGACCAGCTGATGAAACCATCTATCTGTGTATTGCCTTGGTTCCTGGAGGCATGTAACTCCACTTACCCCCATTACTGGGGAGGATGAAAGGATGGATGGGGCACACTGGCCCCTTTCAGTGTTCATATACACCTACATATGTTCTGGGCATGTGCAACCCTGTACCGAGAGGCATGGGATCCCGAAATTGACTTGCTGGGAATTTTCTTTGGCTTTCTGACAAATAATTGCACAGCTTGATTACCTGAAAGTGGTGGGAAGCCCACTGCCTCACGGGCAGCTCCTCCTTTGCTGGCTAAGAGTAGTTGTTGGACAATTTTATTCCATAATACAAAATCTGCAACCAGATTAATTCCGGCTCTGCCCTGGAGCAACTGAGAACAAATCTGCCTTCTCTTCCTATACGACAGCCTTCAAATATTTTAAACCAATGGTCACATCCCTGAAGAATCTTTGCCTCTCTAGGCTAAATATTTCCCATCCCTTCAATTCCTACAGTCATACCTTGAGTGACATAAGACCCAGATTGCTTGTTAGGATTGAGTAGTGGATTGTTGAAAAAACAACAGGCGCTGAATTCAGACCTAGCTGAGTGTGAATCACCCTCATTCAGTGGAGTTGACTGAATGGAGACCTGGTATTTGCAGTCGGAGCTGCCATCTTGCAATAAAATTACCCACACGTTTGGATTAAATAGCATTTACTGAACTGTTACTATATGATAAGGGATCTATCCTTATTAAAAGTAGGTATTATTACTTCTATTTTAGAAATGAAAAAAACTGGTACTTAGAGGTGACCTAGCTTCCTGTGGGTCATACAGCTAGTCTATGAAAAGCAAGATTATGAACCTGTTATGGTTTTTGTTTCCAAGTCAAGTACGTGTCCATGACTGGAGATTGAGTGGGATACTGGAAATACATATGATGTGCATATGTAAGCATATCCGTCCATGGTGGAAGGCCGTCTTGTCAACAAGAACACTCCTGAAGCAGGGGTATGTGCAGGGGCAGGAGTGATGGGGCCCTTCACCCTTCCCTCTCTGTACTCTTTTTCTGTTCAAGTGTTTTTAAGACTACAATATCTTCAAGTTATTCTCATGTATTTGCAACACAAATAAAATGAATTACACTGTATCTTCAAGTTGGTTAAAGTCCAATGGATGAGCCAAAATATACTTAAGAATACATTCCCAAGTGTCAGAGGCAGTATGGCCCGATGGCTAAGAGCATGGAAACTGGAGCTCTAGAGCCTGGATCCCAATCACAACTCTACCACTTATTGGCTCTGTGACCTTGGACAAGTTAATTAATCTCTTTATTCCTCCATTTCCTCATCTGTAAAATGGGGATAACAATTTTTAGTACATATCTCATAGCATATGTTTGTCAAGAACAAAGAGCTTAAATATTGTTTGGATTGAGGTATACTTTATATATGGTACAATTTCTTTTGGATTGAGGTATACTTTATATATGGTACAGTTAACCCTTTTCAGTGTACAGTTTTATGAGTTTTGACAAATGCATAAAGCCATGTAATCACTACCACAATAAAAATACAAAACAATTCCATCAACCCTCCATATATCTCTTGAGTCCCTTTTCATTCAATCGCCTTTCCATCCTCAGCTCCTGGCAACTACTGATCTGTTTTTTGTTCCTATAGTTTGCCTTTCCCAGAGTATCCTGTGAATATAACTATACAGTGTGTAGCCTTCTGAGTCTGGCTGTTTCACTTAACATAATATTTGAGACTCACTCATGCTGTCGTATACGTCAGTAATTCATTTTTGTCATTGCCGAGTAGGAGTCCATTGTATGGATATACTACAGTTTTACACCCATTCTCTAGATGAAGGACCTTGGGTTGTTTCCAGTTTTTGGTGATCATGAATAAACTCTACACATTCACATACAGCCTGCGTGTACATGTCAGTTCATTTCACATGGTAAATACTTAGATTGGAATTGCTAGATCATTTGCAAGTATATATTTAACTTTATAAGAAACTGCCAAATGGTTTTCCAAAATGGCTGTATCATTTCACATTCTCACCCACAATGATAGAGAATCCTCCTTGTCTTATATCCTCCCCAGCACTTGGTATCATCATCCGTTCATTCATTTATAATTTTCGCCATTCTAATAGGTATGCAGAGTTTTCTCACTTTAGAACGAGGAGCATCTTTTCATGTGATTGTTTGCCATCTGTGTATCTTTTTTTGGTGAAATGTCTGTTGCTCATTTTTAAAAAATGGGTGGTTTATTTTCTTATTGTTGAGTTTTGAAAGTTCTTCATGTAGTCCTGATTCAAGTCCTTTGGCAGATATGTGTTTTGGAAATATTTTCTCCTTGTCTGTGACTTGTCTTTTAAGTCTTTCAAGAATGTCTTTTGGGGCTTCCCTGGTGGCGCAGTGGTTGAGAGTCTGCCTGCCAATGCAGGGGACACGGGTTTGAGCCCTGGTCCGGGAGGATCCCACATGCCGCGGAGCGACTGGGTCTGTGCGCCACAACTACTGAGCCTGTGCTCTGGAACCCGCGAGCCACAACTACTGAGCCTGCGTGCCACAACTACTGAAGCCCATGTGCCTAGAGCCCGTGCTCCGCAACAAGAGAAGCCACCGCAATGAGAGGCCCCGCGCACCACAACGAAGGGTAGCCCCCGCTCGCTGCAACTAGAGGAAGCCCGCACGCAGCAACGACGACCCGACATAGCCAAAAAATAAATAAATTAAATTAAATTAATTTAAAAAAAAAAGAATGTCTTTTGAAGAGAAGGTTTTAGCATTGATAAAATCCAAGTTGTCAATCTTTTCCTTTATGGGTCATGATTTTGGTGTTACCTAAAGTCACAATTTTTTTTTTTTTTAATATTTCTGTCTAAAGGTTTTATAGCTCTAAAGGTTTACTTTAGCTTTTACTTTCCTTTTGGGGTAAAATTTTGTATATGGTGTGAGGTAAGGTTAAGGCCTCTGGTGCCACGGCTGCTGTTGGACGCCTTGGATCCTGCATCTTCCTCTTGGCCAGGTTGTTTGTATTCTTTAGAGATTTTTCACATAATGCCTGTGCTAGTATTTATAACTCTGCTTAACTAGGCTGGCCTCTGCTGCCCTGGGCATTTCTTAGACTCAAGCGGGACGGAGTTGCAATCTTTCCAAGCCACTCCGTAATTATTTCCCACTCAGAGCACAAAGCATGCTAAGAGCTAGAAGTTGCTTAGTGTGCAGGCTGCCTGGGGGTTGGGACATGTCCAGTGAGAGATGTGCTGGGTCTAGCTTAGTCACACATAAGCCATGGATTGTAGCCTTGAGAGTTGGTTGGTCACACTGCACATTGGGCTGGGGCTGGACGACTCGTCTCTCCTTCGGCCCTGGGCCTTTGGGTGTGGCCATCTGAGGAGAGCTGCCGACCAACCAATCCTGAGGTTCTGAGAGGTGGATGGGTAGCAGGGGAGGTGAGTGCAGTCTAAGTCTCTGAGAAAATATGTGCCAGTGGAGCAAACACAAGAGTCTCTTATCAGTAGCTGATTTTCACTCTCTCCCTTTCCTGATTGTAAAGACAAACAGCAATTCTACAGCACCTGGGAAATGCCTGTGGTGCCACTATCCCCTTGTCTCTGCACTCATCTTACCACATCACACCCTTCCCTTCTCCTGTGCCAGTGTCTGGAGCAGGAAAGTGGTGGTGGGGGGCGGGAGGAAGGAAGGAAGAGTGGTTCAGGTTGAAGGCAAAGCTTCAAGGCTTTGAAGTGTGAACTCAGCAAGGGCTCCAGATGTTCACATTTCTACTCAAGGCACCAAAACAAGATTCAGCTGCCCAAGCTTGGGCAAAGGAAAATAGAACCGTCAGAGTCCCCAGCCTGGAAAATTCCTTTGTCCCTATCCTCCTGCCTCTGATCAGGATCTCACTTAAGTTGACCCAGATAGAAGAGCCCAAAAGAGATGGTGCAATCTCCTTTGGTTACTATCTCAAGTGTCCACCTTGATTTAGGCATTTTGGTAGCAGGACTGGTATTTAGGCCTACGGGGTCTATGGAACAGGAGTTAGCTGGTGGGCAGAGGCAGGCAGTGAGATCAGGAAGAGACCAGAGATAGGGCGGAGGTGGGGATGGAGGGATAGGGAAATGAGAAATCCAAGTGCTGATGCTCTAACACTTCAAGGATTCCAAGCAGAGAAGGTCTCACTTCAGAGCAGGCAACTCAGGGGTTCTGCTAGTCCCCTTGGCCAAATTACTGCATTCCCCTGGGCTGCTGCTTTTCATTTGTAAGCTAGAGGAGTTAACACTTTCCCCCCTCAACTACCACCACTAAGGGTGCTTGACCCAGAACTTGCTCTAAGTGATCCAGGAACTAGATTTGCCCTCTCAAGGCCTTCATTAATTTCTGTGTTAAAATAAAGGGTTAGATGAGATGATTTCTCTGATTCCTTTCAGGAGCTTACCTTCTATGATTTTATTTTATTTTTTAAATTTAAAAAAAGTTTGTATTTAAGTATAGTTGATTTCTACCTTCTGTGATTTTATAATTTTTATTTTTTTATTCTATGCCTACAAATTCCTGAAGAGCTATGAGACTGGGTAAAGTTACTGGAGAAGTACTCCACTGGTGCTGAGGGAAGGATAAGAAGATGCAGTCTTAGATTATAGTGAAGGGATAGAATTTGAACTGTGACTTCCCCACTTCTTTCTGCTTCTCTTTATCTTATACATCTTTCAAGACGCTTAGCTCAAGGCCCATATGGTCTGGGAGGCCTTCCAGTAGCAGCTCGGTAAATGCACTCTTTTGTAAAAATATAATGTGTGTGTGCAGCACAGTTTGAGCTGTATTAATTCATTCATTAATGTACTTACTTATACTGCCTTGTGCCAAAGTGGAGTTATGGTGGCTTACACAGATATGTGAAACGGAGTGAGATAATATATATTAGAAGCAAATGGGAAAGGAAAATATGAAAACAAAGGAAGACATGTCACACGGGATCAGGAATGAGGCTAATATAAGCATAAAGAGCTTGAAATCCCAAGCACCTACTACCGGTAACCAGGGCCTGAGTTTAGAATCTAGGGTTTCTGGCAGCCAACCTGGGCAAGGTAATGTGATCAGTCTCACAATTACAGTGTCTGTAAGATGGGAGAACAAAAGGAAGGAAGGAGGGAAGGAAGGAAGGAAGGAGGGAGGGAGGGAGGGGAGAGGAGGGGAAAGGACGGGATGGGAGGAGAGGGGAGGGGAGGGAGGAAAGAATGGAGATGGGGAGGAAAAAAGGAAAGAAGATTGTTTAGGAGAAACCCAACTTTCCCAGTGCTGACCCAGGAAGGCACTTTCCTGGGGGCCTTCCTAGGGAGAGCTCTACCCGATGAACATCGTGACCTGGTGAACATCGTGACCCGATGATCAATGTCTTCAACAACAGCCTCACAGGAGACGCAGCGCCTTACTTTTTTTAGGTTGCTCCCCATAACATCATCCGCCACACAGACCAAACTTTAACTCAGGAAAATAGGAGGCCAGAAGGACATGGTCCAGGAGACAGCTCTCTGCTGACCTGGTTTAATCCTGGGGCCGATTCGTTGTTCATGTTTCCAGAGGGAGGGAGGGACTACACATCCTTCAGGCACTTTTATGCATTTTCTTTCCCTCAGCTGGGCTTTTGATGGACACTGCATGGCAGTGAGTTTGAGACTATATTCCCTGCCAAATACCTAAAGTGCAGCTATTGGGTTGCCAATTAAATACGGACCCATATGCCTTACAAACACACAAACGGTTAGAATCTGTCAACCCTGGGGTAGGGCTGTCATTCTCTTATGAAAATTGATGCACCTACCCAGGAGCTGGGCTGGATCACAGGGCCACCCCCTTGGCTCTGAGCTAAGCTGAAGGGGTTTGCAGGGTGATTGATCCCCTCCTAGGCCAAGCGTGTCTGTACTATAGGATGGAGTGATTTCTCCGGGAATGGAGACCCTCTGATTCTGCCCTTCCTAAAACGAGAGGCTTTGTCTATGTGATTTCCAAGTTCCCTTCTGGCCCAAACATTGCTAATTCCAGAAGGAAAATGCTTCATGGGAGGAGGGCTGTTCAACACTGGAGTGGTCTGCCATTGGAACGGAGAAATTGTCTGCCTCAGAGATGTAGAGTCCCATGCTGTCTGGGGTAAATCGGAACACATCTGCCTGGAGGCAGGGAGCTGGACAGGATTGGCCTCTGGAATGTTTATCAAGGTGTCCCAGCAGTGGGTATTCAGCTGGCTTATCATCTTGTCTCATAAGTGTGTACGACCTGCTTGTGTCATCTGTGTCCTCCGGGCTCAGGCCTCCCTCCTCCTGGGGGGGCACAGGCATGTGGACTCTGGTCCACGTTGATCTTGTTCCTCCCCCATTAGCAGCTGCAGCACCGGAGCCCCCTCTACAGAGTCTTTCCTGGGAAATGTACTAGGCAGCACAGCACTCTGCTCATAAAAATACAATAAACGGCCCGGCAAGTGGTCGTCGGCAGCGTAATGACTCTAACCCAGCAGCGTTCTTGGAAGGGCCTCTTCAGAAGCAAAGCTGAGAAGACTTAAAGGAAATCTTTGGGGGTAATTAGGTTTCTGGAGAGCAGGAACTTCTTAAATCATGGAGAGTCAGAAAGGACCTGGTCTCTAAATCATACATCAGGCCAGGCTGAGCCCCGAAGGCCCCTCTGTTGCCCGCCTCCCCCCTCCTTGGAGGGCTGTTGGCCATGAGGCAGCCCCTCTTTTAAAAAAATTTTTTTTTCACATCTTTATTGGAGTATAATTGCTTTACAATGGTGTGTTAGTTTCTGCTGTACAACAAAGTGAATCAGCTATACGTATACATATATCCCCATATCTCCTCCCTCTTGCGTCTCCCTCCCACCCTCCCTATCCCACCCCTATAGGTGGTCACAAAGCACCGAGCTGACCTCCCTGTGCTATGTGGCTGCTTCCCACTAGCTATCTGTTTTACATTTGGGAGTGTATATATGTCCATGCCACTCTCTCACTTTGTCCCAGCTTCCCCTTCCCCCTCCCCATGTCCTCAAGTCCATTCTCTACGTCTGCGTCTTTATTCCTGTCCTGCCCCTATGTTCTTCAGAACCAATTTTTTTTTTTTTTAGATTCCATATATATGTGTTAGCATACGGTATTTGCTTTTCTCTTTCTGACTTACTTCACTCTGTATGACAGACTCTAGGTCCATCCACCTCACTACAAATAACTCAGTTTCGTTCCTTTTTATGGCTGAGTAATATTCCACTGTATATATTGCCACATCTTCTTTATGCATTCATCTGTTGGTGGACACTCAGGTTGCTTCCATGTCCTGGCTATTGTAAATAGTGTGCAGCCCTTCTTTTCACATTCATGTGTTACATTCAGCCCTCTAGAGACCCACCCTGACCCACATGAGAAAACCCTGGTCACTGAGAGGCCCAGGGAGGCTGAGGTGAGAAGCGGTTTTCCTGCCTGGGGTGGGACACTACCAGCTGGATAGATGGCTTTTTGTGTGGGTGGCGCATGGGTGAGGGGGTTCATGGCAGCAGAAGGATGGCTGTGATAACTGAACAAAAATGCCTTTCAGCCTTGTGATCCCTTGTCAAGGACTGAAAGGAAAACTTCCAACCTACTTCCTTCTAATTCCCCGAAGTCCCTTCCCCCCTCTTGCTAGTATTTGGGCCTCGAGAGTAGTTGACAGCCTGGCCGGTGCCGAGTAGGAGGGATGATGCTGGCTTACCTTCTTTCTTGGTGGCCCGCCCTCCAACCCTTCCCCACTTCCTCTTAAATGGAGAGGGCAGTAAACTCACCTCTGTTCTCTGGGCTCCTGGAGTCCCAGCTCCCGCCCCACTCCGTTCCTTGGGGGCTCCGTGGGGGGCCCGAGCCGAAGGGCCTGAACTGAAAGGCCCATTCCTACCAGCGCTGCCTGCGAGCTGGGGCGGGTGCAGTTAAGGAGTAAAAAGCAGTCAGGGGATTCTGGGGCCTCTGTGACATGCAGACCTTCAGGGCATTCAGGGAAAGTAGATTAAAAAAAAAAAAAAAGAAATCTTTTTCCAGATAAGAGAGGCCTGTAAAGAGGCCAAAGAAAAGAAAAACCAGCCCCCCACCCCTTTGATCACAGGGGATTGTAATTACTCAGATATTGATTGGGATAGTAAGTTTGCCAAAACTCCAGAGAGGGAGAGATATTCCTCCAGGTATTTTGCTTTGGCAGGATTTGCTGAGCTCTCCTGTGAAGTCAAAGTCAATTTGGAGCCCTGGGCCTGACCTGGAAGCCTGCAAAATGGGAGGTGGAGGACTTTTCCCCCAGAAGCGGGTACGGTACCTGCCCCGGTGTACCACCCTCCCTCCCCGGACTGTTCCCACTGCACTAATTAGCATGATCAAGGCTGTTATTAATAACCTCCGGGGCCTACCAGGGTGGAACAGAGGCAAGAACTGAAGCTGGCCCCCTCCGCCTGGACTCCAGAATCTTCTTCAGTAGTTTCCTACCTCGCTCCTGCAAGCCTCCTCTCTCAGATTTACCCCTGAGCTATACTCCTGTCGTGTGCATGCACGCATGTGCACACGCACACGTACATGCCCTACCTACGCTTCAGCCACACCGGTTTTACCCACAATCCCTCGTGTCCCCACCCAGCACACACAGCACGGGATTACAAGCTCTGGCTTTGGGGTCAGAGTGACCTGAATTCAAGTCCTACTCAGCCACTTACTAGCCCTGCAATCCTGAGCACGTCCCTTTACCTTTTAGAGCCTCAGGATTATTAGTAGAATGGAAATATTAGTAGCACCTGTCTCCCCTTGCATGGCTGTTGAGAGAGAGGATTAAATGAGATGATGTGAAACATTGGAGGAAGCAATCAATGCAAATAGAGGCCACTGCTATTGTTTTTCTCCAGCCCTTCTCTGAGATTTTGCACGGATAATTGCTTCTGCAAGAATTTCTCGCATCAGAGCTGCAAACCAAGGCTCTTCTCAATCTTCCAGGCCCAGCCTACACCCCAGCTTTGTCCCATCCAGTGCCACTCTCTCCTTTTTGCTTCCACTGCAGCCGCCTGTATCTCTTAGAGCTGTTATCATGCTTGCTTTGAGATCTGATTTTGAATTGGAGGAAGGCAGGGATTGTCTTCTTCATCTTTTTCTCTCCTTTGCTCCAATACCGGAGTTTAGTACTCTACACATCTTAAATATAGTAGGTCTGCAGTACATTTTTGTCTAGCTTTCAAAATAATAGATACCATTTAGTGAGCAATTACTATGTGCCTCTTTCATTTCCTTCTCCCATTTAATCCTCACACCAACCCTATGAAATATTATGACTTCCTTTTTACAGATGTGGAAAGTAATGCTCTGGAGAGATTAAGTCACTGGCTGATCACAGAGCTGATGAGTGGCTGAGCATTGCTCTAGCCCAAGACCGTCTGTTTCCAAAGCCCCTAGTTATATACGACTAGGCTAAACCCAGCACATCTTTCACGGGACGTATCCCAACCCCCAGGTAGCCTGCACGCTAAGCAACTTCCAGCTCTTATCATGCTTTGTGCTCTGAGTGGGAAAAGAGCTACTGAGTAGCTTGGAAAGATTGCAACTCCATTTTGCTTAAGTCTAAGAAATGCCCAGGGCAGCAGAGGCCAGCCTAGTTAAGCAGGGATATAAATACTAGCACAAGCGTTACATGAAAGGTCTTTAAAGAATACAAACAGCCTGGCCGAGGGGAAGATGGAGAATCCAAGGAGTCTGACAGCAGCTGTTGCACAAGATGCACTTTGAGGTATATGGTGTGAAGTGCCAGGAAGTCTGCCTGTCAAGGATGGGCTCCTCAAATATATCCAGGCTGACGGAAGGCAGGGGAGAAGGTTGGTTCCAATAGAAGGAAAGTGCTGATGGGGAGCTGAGGAACCAGTGGAGACTTGGCATTAGAGCTGTAGAAGACAGGAAAGATGGAGACGAGGGGACACATCACCATAAAAGACTGACAATGCGAATAGTGATGATGATGATGATATTGATTGAGGATTGCTTGCTTTGTGCCCAGTACTGCTTGATGTACAAAGTGATCAGCTGTCTAGTCTCAGCAACATAAACATGATTCTTTCAGAACGCAAGGGCACTCCTTTTCAATCTTTCTCTACTGCTGACACCCCGGAGAACTCCAACCTTTTCTTATTCTCTCAACAGGCATTTATTCTATGCCTCGCCTGTGTTTGCCACCAGGATGGATTCTGGGGAGATGAATGAAACCTGTGCTCCAACCTGGAGGACCTCACAGTCTAATGAGGGACAGGACACATAAATAACTACGATGCAGTGGGATGCAGAGAGGTATATTCAAGTGTTCTGGGAAATGGGAGCAAGACTCCAGAGAACAGGCAATATTTGAGCTGAGATGACTTTTAAGAATGGGAGGATTCGAGTAGGTAGAGTGTGAAGCAGGAGGCATCGTGGGTAGAAGAAGCAGGTTGGTGAAAGCTTGGAGGTGTGAAAGTGTACGGTGTGTTCAAGATGGGCGTAACAGAGACCCCCCGTGTGTCTAGAGTTGGGGTATGTGAGAAGTTGCAGTAGATGAGGTCTGAAGTATATGGTGGGTATATGGTCACTGGAGGCCACTCGAGAAAACCGTTCTCTTGCTCTCTGTACATCCCCTGATTGACCAGTGCCTGCTTGCCTACACCTTGCTCACATGACTGACCTTCCTACATACTTGCCCCCGCCCAGCTAGTGATTGTTCTAATCTTTAGATCAGTGCATCTCCACCATCATAGCTTATCAAAGGGGCGATAAGGGGCGTGCCCCTCTGCTAATTTCCCTGGTAACTGATGAGTCAACATGATCTCAAGTCCCCCTAAAACTGGTAACCTGCCTGCCTTCTGCAGCACATGGCGGTGTGTCGCTCCAGCACTTTGCTTCAGACATGTAAGCTCCCCCATCCATTAAACCATCGATGTCTCTGTCACCGACTCTGGGCTCTTTCTTTAGTCTGGAAGCTGGGCAAGTACAGGGCTTGTAGGCCTGTGGGGTACAGCCCAACAATGGGACAAAATTGTGAGAAATCTTTGAAAGACATGTTGCTGAATCAATCAGCAGATTTATTTACTGAGCATCTCCTATGTGCCAAGTATGGAACCTGGCGCTGGGACTCTAATGGCGAGCAAAGCCCAGTCAGTCTCTGTTTCCTGCATAGGATGGCCATATATCCCAGTTTTCTTCTTGTCCTGGAATAGTTACTACTAGCACTCCTTTGACTTTCAAAAGTGTTTCTGTTGACACTATAAATTATATGGTCATGCTAACTATATAGCTTCAGTCCAGTGCAGAAAGACAGATATTAATCAATCATCCAAATATATAACTTCAAATTGTGCTAGGTACTACGAAGGAAAGGTACAGAGTGCTGTTACAGTGGGCACTGGGGAGCAGCTCCAGTCTCCAAAGGAATTGAGACTTCTCTTCAGGCAAAGACATAGAAGGTTTTTAAGTTGGAGATCAGATCTCAGTTTTAGAAGTCATGGGATTTCTATGTTTGTTGAAGATTTCTCTCTCTCTCTCTCTCTCTCTCTCTCTCTCTTTAAAATCTCCCAGTTATTAACAATAGGAATTGAAACAAAAATAACACTTTTCAATGTATAGCATTTCACATTATAAATGAACTTTCACAGGTATGTTTTCTCATCAGAGGGGGAGAGTAGAAAGTGCAAAGAATCAGATGAAGCTAACTTTCTGTCTTTGCTCTGCCTCCAAGCAGCTGCCTGCCTGGGCAAGTTCCTTCACCTGACTATGCCTCAGTTTCCACATCTTTAGAAAGGGGATGCTCTAATTCAAAAAGATATATGCACCCAAGTGTTCATAGCAGCACTATTTCCAATAGCCATAGAAAAGAATGACGTATTGCCATTTCCAGCAACATGGATGGACTTACAGAATATTACACTTAGTAAAATAAGTCAGACAGAGAATGACAAATACCATATGATCTCATTTATATGTGGAATCTAAGAAATAATACAAATGAATCTATATACAAAACAGAAACAGACTCACAGACATAGAAAACAAACTAATGGCTACCAAATGGGACAAGGAGGTGGGGAGGGACAAACTAGGAGTTTGGGATTAGCAGATACAAACTATTACACATAGAAGAGATAAGCAAAAAGGATATACTGTATAGCACAGGGAATTATACCCAGTATTTTACAATAACCTATAATGGAATATAATTTGCAAAACAAACAAACAAAAACCAAACAAACTGAATCACTTTGCTGTACACCTAAAACTAACACAATATTGTAAATCAACTATACTTCAAGAAATATTCATAGATCTGCATGCCAAAAAGGTCAATTTTAATGTATGATAATTTTTTAATAAACTAAATATTTTGAAAATATTAGAAAAAAAAAAGGAAGGGAGTGGTCTTTCCCACATACAAGGGTGATTGGGAGGATGAGAAGTCACGTAAATGAAATGGCTAGCACAGTGCTTGGCACATAATAGGCTTTCAAAAAATGCTACCAACCGTTATTAGGTTTTCTGAGCTTGTGGACACTTAAAGGAAGGGAAAAAGCTGATGGTGTTTCAACCATTAGAAGGAAATTGGGCTGGAAAGTCCCTGGCAGTCCAGTGGTTAGGACTCTGAGCTTCCACTGTTGTAGGAAGTCAACCCCTGGTTGGGGAACTAAGATCCCACAAGCCCCGCGGTATGGCCGAAAAGAGAAAAAAAAAAAAAAAGGAAATTGACAAACCTCCCACTCTGGAGGCAGATGTTGGTTACCAGGGAGGCTATGCATGTGTGGGTACAGTGGGTATGTGGGAAATTCCTGCACGGTCCCCTCAATTTCTCTACGAACCTAAAACTGCTCTTAAAAAGACAGTAATGAAACAAACACACAAAGGCACACACAAACGAACATCCCTTCTTTTCAGGTGGACTCTCCGTGGCCCTTAGGGACCAGAACCTGCTTGCCTGACGGGCTAAGAAGACGGGAAGAGAGAAGTAAATTTCCAGACCCAAGCTGTGCTGCCTTCAGCTGTCCTGAATGTCTGGAAATCAGACAGTGCAGCCTTGACAAAAGTTTACTTGGTCCCATCTTTTCTCCTTCTGTGGCTGGCATGTGACCCCCTCGGTAGTGATGGAGGGCTCCTGAGAGCAGGGATGCAGGCAGATGCTGTGTCGAGGCAGGGGTGGGTGGGGCAGGCTAGCTGGGGCTGAACAAAGAAGGAGCCAGGAGCCTGTGTGAGGGTGAGGAAGGGGTGAACCCTGCAGCCCCAGTCACTGTTTCAGGGCTGGAAGTATTTTAACCACGTCCATCCAAGTCTGCCTGGTTTCTTGACTGGGAATTCCTGGAGTCTGCATCGCATTTTCCTTCTGATTTGCCCC
Source organism: Eschrichtius robustus (assembly GCF_028021215.1). Lineage (NCBI taxonomy): Eukaryota > Metazoa > Chordata > Mammalia > Artiodactyla > Eschrichtiidae > Eschrichtius > Eschrichtius robustus. The sequence goes on along the minus strand of NC_090834.1, from coordinate 16,875,187 downwards.
TGGTGTTGTTCTGCTGTGTATTTGCTGGGACCGCCTTAACAAAGTACTGCAGTCTGGGTGGCTTAAACAATAGAAATTTCTTTACTCACAGTTCTGGAGGCTAGAAGTCTGAGATCAAAGTGTCAGCAGGCTTTTTTCTTCCGCAGCCTCTCTCCCTGGCTCGTAGGTGGCCGTCTTGTCTCTGTGTCTTCACGTGGTCTCTCCTCTGTGTGTGTCTGTGTCCTGATTTCCTCTTTTTATGACACCAGTCATAATTGGATTCATGTCCACCCTAATGACCTCATTTAACCTTAATTACCTCTTTAGAGACCCCAAATCTCCAAATACTGTCACATTCTGGGCTGCTGATTGGGGCAGGGGGTGCGGTTAGGCCTTCAACATATGAATTTGTTACGGGGGAGGGATTCCGTCTCCGACATACAACTAGGTAAGTTGCATCTTTGTCTTAGTCTCCTGGGAGAAAGAAAAGTGGGTTGGATGACCTTCTGGGCATCGTTCCTTGGAGAGGAGTGAAACTGGGCACCTGCTGGATTTTTGAAGCAGGCAGGCCAGGCAGAGGTTTGGAGATGGTGGCAGCCTGTGCAGATGGCAGAGTTTTCCGAATAAATGGTGATTTTCTTCCTTGGTGATTTCCCAAGGCCACTGAGGCCTGACAATTCTGGCAGGGAAACCAAATGTAAATGAGTCTCTTTCAAGTCTGCCTGAGGGGTAGGCATTAGTCAGAGAACTAACAACCTCACCTGACTGTTTCCTGTGCTCTGCACACGTAGAAGGGGGTCGTGAAGAAGCACAGTCACCGATCCAGAGCTACTTTCTACCTAGACAGAAGACAAACACAAACCCTGAGCAAACCAACGGGAAATGTGGAGCAAGTGGGGCTAAGTCCCTCCACCCTGTGAGCACGACAGTGGAGGCAGCCTGTGGACCTCAGGGTCAGGGGCAGGCTCGCTCAGGAAAGGCTTCTGAGATGGTCATGAGAAGCGCGACCATTGGAACATTGGAACAGTGTTTCGAATTTTAGTCCAACTCCTATATTTTCAGACAGAAAACTGAGGCTCAGGGAGGTTCTAAGCTGGCTTGAGGTTCTAAGCTCATGAACAAGAAAGCCAGGAGTAGAATTCAGGTTCCCTCCCTCTGTGTTGTGTCTCTCTTACAATTACACTGGAAGGGGAGAGGGAAAGGACCAATTGAAAAAGATGTCAGAGGCAGGGAGTAGGGAGAGTGGATTTTATGGATGGGACCATATTGAGGAGAAGTGAAAAATTGGGCAGATAAGGTTGTGGAGGGCCAGGAGGCCAAAGACCTTGAAGGTTGAGTGGACAAAATTTTTTTTTTTTTCATAATTGGCAACAAGGGACAGAGGGATAGACTTCCTCTAACTATCTCCCAGGGGTTTCTACTGATATTACTTGCAAAAAAAGATTATTCTGAAAACACCCCACCTTTACATCAGAAGCCCAGAGTGTTTCAGCTTGTTGAATTCACCCAGCATGGTAATCTGGACCAGAAATTGTGAGCTCCCTGTTCCACGTTAAAAGATAAGGCATAAGGTCCCAGACCTTGTGGACTCTGCAATGGAGCCTCTTATGTTGTAGCCTGGACAGACCTAAGGACCCTTGCTACACAGAAGTGAATTCCCATTGGCCCAGTCTCAGCCTGCCCTGCCTTTACGCCTGTATCTTGGGTAGGACCCCATGGGTTCCTTGAAGCTGCGGCCTTGTGTCTGTGGATGCTGGACGGGCACAGAGAGGAAGGGAGAGGGCGAGGAGCCCTGCTGAAGAGGCCGAGAGGATACAAGGCCTGAAGGGGACCCGCTGCTTGTTGTCATTGCCTTGTTGGAATTGCAGAAACAGGGCTCCAGCACCAGGGGAGGATGTCAGGGTCAAGAACTGCAAATTGTAAACCACAGTGAAGTGAGATGAATCAATCTTCAGTGACCTAATAGACAGGAGGAAAGCCTGCTAATAGGAGGCTTAAAAAAAAGCCTCCCAGGATGTGCAGGGCTGCAGGAGATCACGGCCAGGCCAGCTCTGTCCACTCAGACAAGCAGGCTCGGGTGCGTTTGGTCTTACGTTTGTCAGGGAGTGGACCAGGCCAACCGGGACCAGAAAGCATCTCCACAGCCACACCCTAGGAGGTCAGGGTTGAAGAGGGTTCCCTGGTGCAAGTCTGTCTTTTTTTACTGTAGTCCTGAGCCCTGGAGAGGAAAGCATCCCTTCCGTTTACATGGTTTTCATTCGTTTCTGATTATAATACATTTGTTATTGGAAATATAGAAAACATACAGAAAAAAGTAGGATATCATTCACAGTCACACAACCAAAGATCATTACTGTTACTATTTCAGAGGATTTCCCTCCAATCTGTTTTTTTCTATGTATACAAATTTCCAAGTAAAATTGGGATTACTTATTAAATTTGCATTTTCATAATCTTTTTTCACTTAAGATTATATCATGAGCCTATTCCCATCCTATTAAATATTATTCTATTTTATCTTATTTTAAAATTTATTTTATTTATTTATTATTTATTTTATTTATTTATTTTGGCTGCGCTGGGTCTTAGTTGCGGCATGTGGGATATTTTAGTTGCGGCATGAGAACTCTTAGTTGCGGCATGCATGCGGGATCTAGATCCCTGAGCAGGGAACAAACCTCGGCCCCCTGCATTGGGAGCGTGGAGTCTTACCCACTGGACCACAAGGGAAGTCCCTATTCTATTTTAAAAAACAGGGGCTTCCCTGGTGGCACAGTGGTTGAGAATCTGCCTGCCAATGCAGGGGACACGGGTTCGAGCCCTGCTCTGGGAAGATCCCACATGCCGCGGAGCAACTAGGCCCGTGAGCCACAATTACTGAGCCTGCGCGTCTGGAGCCTGTGCTCCGCAACAAGAGAGGCTGCGAGAGTGAGAGGTCCGCGCACCGCGATGAAGAGTGACCCCCGCTTGCCGCAACTAGAGAACGCCCTCGCGCAGAAACGAAGACCCAACACAGCCATAAATAAATAAATAAATAAATAAATAAATAAATAAATAAATAAATAAATGAATAAATAAATAAATAAATAAATAAAAACAGGTTCATAGTATTTAATTCTGTGGATGTAAATATATCTGATCAACTATCGTTAGATATTTAGATTGCTTACCAATTTGCACCATTGTAAATTCTACTGCAATGAACATCTTTGTATCACAATAATATTTGACCACGTTTCCGATGATTTCCTTAGGGAACCTTCCTAGAAGTGGAGTCAGTGTTTCAAAGGCTCTTGTTGCACGTTGGCTACCTGCCCTCCTCACCCCCTCACCCGAAATGTTATACCAATTTGCACTTCCGTTAATCAGTGCTCATTTCACTGCCCACTTGCCAACACTGTGAATTATTATATTCTTTCAAGTGGAAGGTCATCTTTCCAGAGTCATGCTCCCCTTACTGATGAGCTTCAAACATGGCAGCTAACTTCTTTGTGTTTATTGGCAGAGCTCAGTAAATTCACACTTGGGGAGAGTCAGAAAACTTGGGAAGGAAAGAACATTTGATCTACAGGCAGCGTTAGGTGCTGCGGAGGGAAAGAGGGGGCCCGTGTATGAGGTGGGGCTTGATTCCTGCTTTTCCAAAAACCCAAAGTCTGTTGAACTGCTATACAAAGCCCCTCCTGCCTGGGAATGCTCCCGGGCTGATCAGGAAATGAGAGAACAAAGCAAGCTGAGACAAAGGCAGGCTTAGTGGTCTGGAAGTCCAGCGACGTGCAAAGCCCCTGACGCTAAGCAGAAATGAAAACATTAATGGTGAGACACCCAAAGAAAATGTATTCCATATGCACAGGCCGCTGGCAGCAAAGGAATACAAATGCACTTGGACTTTAGCCAGGGGAACAGGAACAGCAGCCGATAACTTTGGACTTGCTTTCTAACACCCTCAGGTCAGTTTCAGCTGAAGGCACTTGGGGTGCTGAAATTGACCTTCTTCCTGACTCCAGTGACCGATAAACACATCAGTATTGCAACTTATTTTAAATAATGGCCAGAGCCACCATTTATTGGGTAAGCCCAATAGCGGATCAGGTGCCTACTATCCACTCATGCTCGTTGCTTTTATGGAACACATGTAAGCCTCAGACCAGTTCTGTGCAGCAGGAATCATTATCCCCATATCCCAGATGAGAAAATTGATGCACAATGAGATTAAGCCACTTGCTTAATTTATCAGAGTGGCAGAACCTGGATCTTAAATCAGGACTCACTGGCCCACTGCCTGTGTTCTTACCACTCTGTCTGGGTGGGGTCTGGTTTCCAGACTCCTGGGTGTGGAGATGGGGGTAGGAGAGCCCATGCAGTCCGGGAGCCAGAAAGGCTAGGCCTTGCAGCCTTGGGAAGCCTGGCCACCCAGGCTGATGTGAGGTGACAGGCTCCTTACTCGGTTTGCCACACCCTGCCAGTGGTGATGTGGCAGAGGTAAGAGTGAGCATTCTTAGGGTGATAAATGGCCAGCGGGTCTTGGCATGTCCTTCCCATGGCAGTGGAGCCAAGTCCTTCTGGGCAGGACATTCCCAGAAAGCACCTTGGTGGTGGGTGGGTGGCTGGTGAGATAATCCACACTTTCCCTGATGTGAAAAGCCACACGCACAGAATTCCTGGGAGACAGGCCGGCAAAGAAATTGTCCCAGTGTCCACGGGAGGGTTGCAACCTGCCGGTCATCAGACTCCAGGCTGCGGCTGGGAGAATCGCTCTTCCTGGATCTGACTTCTCTTGATTCCTCTGGCCTGTCTTACGGATGGATTCTGCGGGTGGCAGGGAGCGGAGTCCATGTAGAAGGAAAGAGAAGGAATTATTCCTAAGGAATCTCTGGGAGACCTGGAAATTGGCTAGCTCCCAGCCAACCCCTAACTTCCCTTCTCATTAGGGCCTCCTCAAACTCCCCCAAATTCTCCCACTGCAACATATGTTTTGCTGACCAAGAAGAACTCTTAGTGCTGACTCGTGCTTTTGCTGGAAAAACACTGGACAGACAAGAATAGGATTTTTTTTTTTCTGTTTAGAAAAACAAAGCAAGACAAAAAAACAAAGCACAAAGCTTTTAAGTTAAGTGCTGGGGGATTGACTTCTCAGGGCAAAAAGGGGGATGGCTATTGTCTAGCTGAGAAGCCCCAGGGTCTGCTAGTCCGGTGTGGGATTAGTTGTGGGTAGAAGGTTTTGCATCCATGGTTTTGCTCAATCTCTGTACCCAGATTCTGAGGCTCCAAGGTTTGGTGCACACAGAGGATAATAATGTTAGCATTTACCGAGTCCTGCCATGCGTGAGTCATAGGTGTTAAGTGCTAGGTGTGCTGCCCTATTTAATTCTCTGGATGTTGCCTTGGGGTATATGCCCATTTTGTAGATGGAGACATTGAGGTTTAGAGAGGTGTGTGGCTTGTTCGTGATTATGTTTAGTCAGGGCCAGAGCTGGGGCTCAAAGCAGGCAATCCCAGACCAGAGTGCACACTCTCAACCTCTACCCTCTTGTTATTCTGCTTCCCAGGGATCGAGGGCTTATGCTCCAGGAAGGAATACATGATTTTTTTCTCTTGGTCCTTGAGTATTGCAAATAAATACCCATGACAAGGCCTCTGGGAGGGGCTCTCAAGTCAGCTCAATGGGCTTAAAAAGGATCTATAAGACAGGCGGTCCAAGGCAGGGTACTGGCTTGTCTGCTTTTTGTTCTTGATGAATAAACAGCCTCAAGAGGGGTTACTCCAATGGGTACCATGTCCACCCTCCCCCCACCACAGAGTCTAACTGTGAGTAGAGTTGAGAGGGAAATCCTTGTTTGGCTGAAGTAGGAGGCATCCTAAAAACACACTGGGCTTTATCTGCACAGTTAGATGGATGGGGACGATGGATAGATGCCAGAGGAAGCCTGGATGTGAGAATCTGGCAGACAGAGATGGATGTGAAGAAACAGGGAGTGAGAGAAAAGCAAAAGGCAAAAAGCCACATGCATGGGTGGAGAGAGATGCTTCGGAGTGGCCGGGCGATGGGGAAGCAGCAGGGGCTGGGCTGCAGCCAGGACAGAGGAAAGGGAGAGGCGAGCCTGACTGGCTTCTGTGATTGGAGTGGAGGGGAGCACGGCCCCTTGGGGTGACCCAAGGGTGAGAAACATCCCATATAGACAGAAGCTTGCTTCCTCCATGCCCAAGGCTGCCTGGAGAGAAGTAGGAAAGACTCATAGATGGAGGGCTGTGGTCCTCAAAGCGTGGTTCGTGGGCTAGCAGCTTCAGCACCACCTGGGCACTTGTTGGAAATGCACATTTCAGGCCCTACCTCAGACTCTCTGAATCGGAAACTCTGTGGCCCAGGTCAGCATCGTGTGTTTGCGCAAGCCCTTCAGGTGCTTTTGACACACACTAAAGGCTGAGAACCAAGATGATGTAGAGGGATGGGGAGGATGAGGAGGTGAGAGCAAGAGGGCGAAGAATTCTAGAATCAAGTTCAAGTGTGGGAGGGAACAAAAGACAAAGAACAAGAGTTTTGTGCTAGAGGGAAAAGAGGACAATGCCTGGGGATCATGGAGGTCCATCAAAGGAGAGTGCAGTGCTGGGAAGCGCTACCCTAAATCATTCTGGAAGAGGATGGGGCATGGAGGAAGGAGGGCAGGCTAGCAGAAAGCACACAGGCCAACCCAGGAACGCAACAGCCCCTTAAAGGGCCGAGGAAGGGTTTTAATGGTGCTGGAGTTCTAACTGTCCTCCCCAGGAACTGAACCTCGAGTTTCCATCAACCTGGGGAAGAGCATGAATGCACAGAGGAGACACTAGCAGGGGGGGCACTCAGAGATCAGATCGAGGGCTCCAGGAATGGTCTCCGCTCCCATTTCCTTGTTGCCATGGTAGAAATTCATCCAAACTCTAACATGCCCAGAGATCCCTTTGTTTGGATATTAACCTTTTCCTCTTCCCTCACCAAGGGAGGCTCTGATAAGCTCTTAAGAACCAGGGTGTGGGTGACCAGAGTAACAGTGTACAGAGTGATGTGCCACTGAACACAGGGCCCGGGCTTTGTACTGGTGCCATCAGGAGAAGAAACCTTCTCAGGGGAAGGCAGGTGGGCTAACAATCCCAGCCTTCCAGGCCTCTGTTTGTACATAACCAGGGGATGAATGCCTCCTCCATCTTCATTGATTTTTATTTTACTTTGCTTTTATTTTACTTCTTTGTCCACTCCTGACATTGGAAGGAGATGGATAGACTGGCAGCTGGAGACATTTCTCTCTGGATCCTTACTTACAGCTGATGCCATGACGCTCTGCACAAACAGCGTTTCCTGAGACCCCAGACCTCGGATCAGCAGAGAAAGGCGCAGCTCCAGGCATCTCCTCACACTCACTTATGACTACAAAAACCTTATAATGGTCCGGGGAAACTTTTGCCTGGGTAAATAACCATTATTGTGCTTACAATTTTGAAAATATTCATTTGAGACCTTTTGAATGTAGATTCAAATCTTCTCTGGAGATTGTACTTGAAGAAAAGGCACTTTTATATGACTTTCCATTTGGATTAGCAGGCAGACCACCTGGAGGCCTCTTAAGGGCCAAACTTGGAGAACCACCGTGCTAGCAGACAGCATGGGTCGAGGGAAAGGCTGTTGCTCCTGTTAATAGATCAGGAGGAACTAGCTAATGATTTTGAGGAGGAAAAAAAAAAAAACAACCCAACACTCAGTTGAAAGCAATCTCCATTAGTGCAGCACACGCAACACAACCGTGAATTATTGTGTTGATGGAAGAGACAAGCCATAAATTTCTCCCATTAAAGTTCTTGACTCACAGTTATCAGGCAGAGACTAATGACTTAAAAATAATGTGTGCAAATGTCATCAGAATACAGATGACCTGGCTTGTGGGCCCAGTAGGGGAAGCCAGTCTGATGCCTTGGACAGAGAAGAGAGTACATTTAGGGGTTGGGGCAGGATGCATTTTGTACACAATGGGAATATTTTCTTTTCAATCAAAGGGAGGCACTCCGGAGACGTGAGAAGGGACTATATTTGCTCTGTGGGGCAGCTTGGAGGTTAAGGCTGAAGCACCAGGAAAGGAAGTTCAAGGAGACCCTCAGTGGAGGGTTCTGATTCCTAGTTGCTCGGAGCTGGCATCACTTGCAGGAAGGGTTCCGACCAGGCAAGACCCTGGTTGGAAGGCAGTGAGCGCAGCCTGGACCCCAGATGGCTGCTGTCCTCCCTGCTTTGCTCCTTCTGGGGGAAGAGCTCCTTTCCTCTTTCCATCCATATTCCCCTCTGTGGTCTCATCTTCTACTTTGGAAGACCTCAACCAGGCTCTGGAGCTGTCCTCGCTGCCTCTTTTTTGACTATTTTTTCCTTCTCTATAAATAAGCTCACTTATCAAATCATCTGTCCTTTATCATTTAGGCAGCCCTTTAAATCTCGCCTGCTCAGCCTTCCTGGATTAGCAGCTGAGAGGCGTTTCTTCCCTTTACCCCAACCATACCTCTCCAAACATGAAAGCCACGTGAAATCCAGTGCCTCCCCACTCACCCTCCCATCAAACCCACCAAGGCACTTAGCCCCAGAGGGGAACCAGCTGAACCAAAGAGTGTTTTATTTGTGTATTTGTAAGCATTCATGTTTACTATAGAATAGCTTCTGCATATTCTTCCTGCCAGCATGGGTTTATTTTTCTAATGGGAATCCTCACCTCCGTGTTTCTTGGCTGAGTCTACTCTTTGCTCTACCCCTGCCCCAGCATCTTAGTCACCCACAAACTCTAGTGACTCATGGAGGGCCATTAACTAATCTGAATAAGAGGATGGGGGAACCCTTGGTACTATCTTCGGGAGAAAGGAATGAACACAACTTCTAGGGATTTGGGGCCCCTGTTGAAGAAAAAAAATAGCTTTTGATATGACCCAAGCTCATATTTTCTAAGCAACACGGCTGCCTGGGGTGGCATTTGGCTCTGGGAACTGACCTCTTAGAAAACTGGGCCTGGCTATCTGAATCCCAAACTTGCCTCCTTCACGGCTCCATCTTCCTACTCCTTGATACTCTCCAAGGGGCAGTGTCCAGCTTGCTTTGAAGGAGAGCCATCAACCACTATGTAATCAGCAGTGTTTTAGAGGAAAATCATACCTGAGTTTACACTTTCCTAAACTTGCTACTTGCTTGTTTACACTTCCCTAAGGTGCTGCAGTGACCGGGGGATTAGGCTGGGGTTTTGCATTAATTCCCACACCACTCCTCGTGCAGGTGGGGCCCTGACTTTGATCCTGACATCTGGGACCCCTACGCCCCGGGGCTCCGAAGCCTCTTGCAGGAGAATGGGGTGTCTAGAAACAGTCCCGGGAGGTTCTATGGGATCATTTTACTCTATTTCTTCCCTGCCCGCCCCCCTCCCCAATTTTTGTATTTTTTATTAACAAGGATGAAAGTAAATGTGAACTCGAAACAATAAGGCATGGAAAAATCACAGAAATAACTTAATTAAGTTTTTAAAGATTTCCATGCTGGAATAAATTAGCCTTCCTGCAAATGTCACAATATTCAGGAAAAAAAAAAAATTGTAATCAATGGAGCACAGTGGTTCCCTGCTCTTTATTTAAACGAAAGCTTCATGGGTGCGATTCCTCTACCCCTGCTCCTGCCCTGCAGATGCGGCTCCCCGGGACCCCTGGGCTGCTCTGCTGTGGGCAAGGGCACCAGCCTCTCACATCAGCATATTCTGGCTACCGCTCCAAAGGATGGAGGGGAGCCTTGTGGGTGGGGCTGAGGGGTGGGAGGACCGGCAGGGAGATTGTTCTTGGTCAGAGTGAGGGCTTGTTGTGGTTCTGTTTCTCCTTTGAAAGGTAGCAAAACCTAATCTCTCTTTGGGGATTGGGAATCTTCAGCGAAAGCCGGGGGTTAGGGAGCTCTCCTTTAGAGCCAGCGAGAGAGTGTGATGAGGGATCAGACCGCAGGGCCAGCGGGGAGAGGCAATTTCCCTGCCACCTCCTCCAGTGCTTCCCCACCCCCCGCTTCCAGTCCTTTCCTCATAGCCAGGGCTGCCTGAGACTGGAAGGGGTCACAGGGAGGCAGGGCAAGAGAAAGAGAAGGATGGAGGGGAAAGGAGAGGGCCCAGCTGCCCTGCCTGTGGCCACACAGACAGCTTTCCACAGCCATCAAGACGGAGGGTGGATCGCTAGGCTAATGAGTACGGGCCGCTGTGCTGCTGCTTCCAACCTGGACTTGAGTGGTAAGTGATGTCATGCCAGCTGCCCAGCCCTACTGTAATGCAGCTGTCAGGGTCCCGTGGGGAAAACTTGGGGAGAAATACAATAAGCCTCAAAAGCAGCAAAAGGCCCAGTCAAGTGAAGGGAAATGGAATTACAGTAATGCTGAAAGCCGGCACACTGGAGGATTAAGACACTTTGTTTTGGAACCAGATTCGACTCAACCTGGGTTATTAAATTATTTATTGTTTGCCTCTCCAGTAATGGGAGAGAGTAATGGGGGAAGCAGTCAGCCAGGGCAAAAATTGTTTTAATTATCAGGCATGTTTGGGGGCCAACCTGGATCTAGCCCCCTGAGCATGGGGCTGAGTGAGGTGGAAATGGGATATTCCGTGTTTAATTAGATTAATCAGATCCATTGGCTGTAATAACCCGGAGGCCGGTTACGTGAGGATCCTTCAGACTTACCGTGAGGGACGTCAGCCCATTGCCCAAGGACGTTCCGTGACCCTCAGCTGTTCTGCTTTGGTGAGCGTCACTGACTGCTACCCCAACTGCTGCAGCAACTTGCATCCTGCCAGCGCCACTGGGTTTAGAGTGAGGGCGGTGACAGGCCTACAGGAGGTGGCAAGGGGCCAAGGAAACAGAAGACTCTCTCAGTCTATCTTGGCCACTCTTTACTTATTGGCTGTCCGGGATAATGCAATGATGATTTCTGATACCTGCTATGAGTCAAGGCTTGTGATGAGCATTTTATTTTTTTTTGAATTTTCATTCAATTTTATTTTGTTTTGGAGTTCTACTGGGTTGTCTTCAGACACCTTCCTTTCATATCTTAAACTGTATCGCAAGCGTGCTACGGGAGAACCCAATAGCCTAGGGGATCCCAATAAAGTTTAGCACATAGTTCACATAACGTTCCGGAGTATTTCTTTCTGAATATAGGAGTTACCCGTCCAGGCGAATGGAGGAAAGTTTACACTTGAGGGTCCCTTTGAATAACGGGAGTTCAAAAATTCTCAGCTCCTCCACCTTTGTTCCTCTTTTCCTGGGTTTGGAGGCCACGTGTCCCGCAGGGTACGCCTGCCTCTCTCTCTGCACGCGGATCACTAGCTCCAGACCGCTGGAGGAGGAGACTACGCCGGAGGAAAAGAAGACTCGGGCGCGCGGCCGGAGGGAGCGGGGGGGGGGGGGGGGGGGGGGGGGGGGGCGGAACATGGTGATGAGCATTTTACATACATCCTTTTGTTTGATCTTCACAATAACCCTTCTTTTTTTTTTTTTTTAAAAGGAACTCCTTTATTTATTTATTTTTGGTTGTGTTGGGTCTTCGTTTCTGTGCGAGGGCTTTCTCTAGCTGCGGCGAGCGGGGGCCACTCTTCATCGCAGTGCGCGGGCCTCTCACTATCGCGGCCTCTCCCGTTGCGGAGCGCAGGCTCCAGACGCGCAGGCTCAGTAGTTGTGGCTCACGGGCCCAGCTGCTCCGCGGCATGTGGGATCTTCCCAGAGCAGGGCTCGAACCCGTGTCCCCTGCACTGGCAGGCAGATTCTCAACCACTGCGCCACCAGGGAAGCCCCACAATAACCCTTCTCAATAGGGTAAACATGCATCGCGATCTGAACGGGATCATCCTGACTCATGCCTGTTGTTTGTGAGTCATTTTTAAGGCTCTACCCTTTCACTGGCAAACGAGTCCTTATTTGAAACATAAATGATTATACCCATTTTGTAGATGAGGAGATGAGGCTTAGCATTTTGCCTAAATCCCCCCAGCTGGTCAGGGGCAGACCAGGTTTTACACTGGGCTTGTCTGGAGTCTGAACTCTTGATGCTACTTCTTCAGGGCTGGTGGAGAAGAGGAAAGCAGGGATACGAGGCAGACGGGGAGACTGCGGTGGTTCTGGTGCTCCTCTGATAGGTAGCAAAATAGAATCTCTCTTAGGGGCTGGAAGTTGGAAGTTGGGGGCACCCAGCTTAGGAAGTAGTTCAAAGATGCCTGTTGACTGACTGGTCAACCTAAGGCAGCTGAGGAAGAGGGTCTGCCCTCCTAACTCGAGGTCCTGGGTAGACTTGTTCAAGGCAGGCACTTGGAGAACCCAGGTCAGGACTAAGTGTCGTTCTTTGTCAAGAGGTGACCCACACATGCCTGGCTCTTCTTAAAGTCCAGTTGTCTGGGCAAAGAGGCAGGAATCTGAGCCTCTGCTTCCAGCCTTTGGCCTCTGATCTGAAGCCACGAGAAATGACGGTAAGAAAATCCCCCCACCAGCCGGCTGCCTTTGACACATACATTCCGTCCCATCCCATTTGTGGAGGAGGAAAAGGCTTGGTGAGCCTGGCTACCTTTGTGGAGGCTGCAAAGTCTGCCCCTGAGAAATGCAAATTGTTGTTATTACCATGCAAACTGTTGCTGTAAAGGGCTGGTCTGGAATACTTGGCTTCCTTAATTAGAGCTGATCTTTCTTTCCCTGCAAATTTGGGGACTCTCCTGTTATTAATGACCTTTTTGGATCCATGCCCAGGACTTAGAGATATTGTCTTCAGATACAGGTAATCAGGTCGCTACTGATCCTGAACAAATGGGGGAAGTGATTTAATAATTACTCTGCACTGTCTGTGGGTGACCTTTCATTTGTCGAGATGAGGGGCATCTGTTTATCATCACCCCCATGTGGAAGATTTTGATTTGGGGAGACTAGTTCTCCTGGAAGGAATCCATTTCACTCTTTGCCTTTGTAGAAGTTTGCCTGGAAAAGTATCATGTGCCATAGCACGTGAGAGAGCTGCAGTGGCAGGAATAGAAGTGGGACAGACAGGCTGAAAACACAAGTTCCTCTTAAGCCTGCGGTGAATGATTGACTCCCAGGGCGGGTGGACTTGTGCGCTGGTGAGGTAGGTCAGTGGTTTCTGGAGGGACCGTGTATTTCCACTTTTTTTGCACTTACAGTGTAAAAGTTCTGATACCCAGTTCCAGTGTATGTGTGTGTGGGAGGGGGTGGTCACCACTTACCAGGCAATTAGCACAATTCTGACACTCTCTACCTGGTGATAGTGTCAGATCCCACAGGTTAAGGGTTCAGTCTCACAAGACTGCCCCGCAAACCCACTTCAGATGCCAGTCGCAAGTCCAGGTTGTCACCTGTGCTTCTGATGGACCTGCTACTGTTTCCAACAACTCCCTCCTTGAGTTCAATTAATTGCTAGAGCAGCTCGCAGAACTCAGAAACATTTGACTTACTAGATCACAGGTTTATTATAAAAGGATAGAACTCAGGAACAGCCAGATGGAAGAGATGCAGAGGGCAAGGTATGGGGAAGGAGCACTGAGCTTCCACGCCCTCTCCAGGTGCGCTCCTCTCCTCAAACTTCCACGTGTTCACCAACCCGGAAGCTCTCGTCCTTTTGGGTTTTTATGGAGGTTTCACTACATAGACTCGATTGATTAAATCATTGGCCATTGGTGATTAAACTCAGCCTCCAGCCCTCTCCCTTCCATGGAGGTCAGGGGAGTGGGACTGAAAGTTCCAACCCTGTAATCATGTGACTTGTTCCCCTGGCAACCAGCCCCCATCCTTAGGTGAAGTAGGGGCTTTCAAGAGTCACCTCATTAACATAACCTCATCACTTAGGAAATTCCAAGTGTTTTAGGAGTTCTGTGCCAGAAGGGGACAAAAACCAAATGTCTATTTCTTACTGTAAATCGCAGTATCACACAGCACAATGGGAGAGATGGCCCTGTGTGCCTGGGGCGAGATGTGGCGGATCTCACTTGGGGAGACCTGGGCAGGGTCATGGAGGAGGTGCTGGGAGGAGGGACCAGGGAGGCTCAGAGCTCCGTGAGGCTGAGTCCCTCCAGGCGGAAATTCCTCTCTTACTGGACCCTGAGGGGCCTCTGGAGGGCTTGGTAGAGTGTCTGGTAGAGGGGTGACAAGGACTGAAGGCTGGGGAAGGAAGGCAGATTAATCTAAGCTGTACAGAAAGTCACACACTGTTGGGTGCGGGCAGTGTCTTAAAGAACTTGGGGCTAGCTCTATCACCTCATTTCTCTGTGGCCACCAAGCCCATGCTTACACGTCTCCCTTGGGGAACTCACCCTTCCTTCCTTGATGTCCTAAGGCCTCCCTTCTATTTCCAGCCATTTTAATAAAATTCCTTTTAAAAATTGAGATAAGAATATCTGTTCTATGACATTTGCCCGTTGACCTTTGTTCTTATTTTGGGGCATCGATTTGTACAGCTCCTCTGTCTAAGGATGGTCCTTCAGGCTTTGGAACAGAGCTCACCTACTCACCCTGCATCTTCGGGCTAAACATCCCACTTCTTTACATGTTCTTCGCGAGTTATGGTTCCAAGTACTCCCACCACCCTAGTCACCCTCCTCTGACCGAGTCTTGTTTTATGTATCTGTGAACATGAGGATTGCCATCAATACTCAAGTCTGGTTTGAGCACCACAGAGTAGAACAGGTCTATCTCCTTCTTTCTTCCAGAACGTATGTTTTATAATGCAACCTAAGAAAGGACATTTTTTTAAAGGGGGTGGAAGAAAGCCTTGGAGTCCCTTTAGAAGACTAGGTGGGAGGGATCCCAGAGAAACATAACTTTCTGGGGGGCTGGTGAGAGTTTCAAAGGGAGGGAGCAGGGGGTGGCCCCAGCAGTGTTTGGAGCCCTGCCTTCCTCTCGGCTGAGCAGGGAACCAGAGCTGGGCTTGGGAGGGGGGAGATGAGCGAGGGAGCAGCTCTGGATGAGAGGACACGGGCCACCACTGAAGTGGGAGTCACTCTGAACCTCGACAAGATGACCTCGGAACACTAAGGCCTCAGGGGAGAAGCTCCCCCTCCCTGCTCCCTGCCCGTGCTTCCTGGTGAGTAAGAGCCCCTTGTTCACACCCCAGAATGGTCTGGACCTCCATTCTTCTCACCTGCATCCTACATGTAACCATGTGCTCAGGTCCTGACTTTCTCACTGGACTTTGACAGTAGGGTCCACACATGCCCTTCCCATGATCCTTCATCCACAGTGCCTAGCACAGAGGAGGCACTCAGCAAAAATGGGCTGGATAAATGAACCAAGAAGCAAACAGTGGATTCTCATCGTGCTTGCCCTGAGGTTTCTGTTGATGGGGTCTATTCATTGGCCTGTTTGGAAACTCCTGTTACTTCCTTTCTTAGTTGTAAATGTTTTCCTCCTACTGCAGTGAACTCCCCATTATCCAGCCATGTTAAGAGATAGGAAAGAACCACAAAAACATAAAATGATTCTAGCTGAAGAGAGCTTTAGAAATCCCCCAAGTTTATTGAAAAGACTTCTTTTTTCTCCTTCATCCCCACTCCACTAAAGTCTCTCACTTCCTTTCTTTCTTTTTTCAAAAATTAATTAATTAATTGATTAATTTTTGGCTGCGTTGGGTCTTCGTTGCTAGGCGCTGGCTTTCTCTAGTTGCTTCGAGCAGGGGCTACTCTTCATTGTGGTGTGTGTGCATCTCATTGCGGTGGCTTCTCTTGTTGTGGAGCACGGGCTCTAGAGCGCAGGCTCAGTAGCTGTGGCGCATGGGCTTAGTTGCTCCGCGCCATGTGGGATCTTCCCGGACCAGGGCTCAAACCATTGTCCCCTGAATTGGCAGGGGGATTTTTAACCACTGCACCACCAGGGAAGCCCCCTTTCTATCTTTCCATACCCCAGCTCTACAAGGAAATTCCCTTGCCATCACCCCTAACTCCCTTTTTCCTACCTCCCTCCACTGCACTCATCTGGAAAACCCCATGCACCCGATCACTTTGCATCTTCTCTGAAGCAGCTCAGCATGGCTGGAATACATCTTCCTCCCCTTGAAACAAATCAACTGAACTCCAAGGAAGACAGCCCTGCCCCACCCCACAATGATATCTAGTAACGTGGCTTTTGCGATCTGTAGGTCCTGTCAGCTGCTACTCTATTTCTATTGCCCATTTTAGAATAATATTTTTTTGAGGACAGCCTTCTGGGTGACTTTTCTGCATATCTACTCTCTAGGCTTGGGCTGGAAAGCATCTTAGGGATCAGCTGATCTTGTACCTTTCAGTGTTGTTATCTTGAAGTGGGAAACCTTCATTTTACATAGAACCATTATTTATAAAAGAGGTGAGTGTGAGCTCTTGCCGAAGAGGTGCTGAGGGCCAGGGTCCTTCCACTTGGACCCTGCATTGCTCCTGAGGCTGCTCCCATTTCTTAGGGATCCTGCAGACTCCGTTTGAAATCGCTGATTTAGCCTGAGAAGCTTGTTGTTAAGGTGAGGGGACTGAGGTCCAGAGAGGTGAACCACTTGCCTGAGGTCACACAATAGACCGAAGACCCCGAATGTTTACTCTGGGACTCTTTCCACCAGAGCAGGACACCTCTTGCTCTGACACTTATGCTTTTTGGCCTCCCGAGCCTGACTCTGGCCCATGGTGACCTGTGCTGTGACCACCATCACCTCCTATTTGGACCCAGAAAGTCAGTCTCCCTGGCGGACAGACAGGCCAGCCGTCCTGGGGCCACATTCCCCAGCACAGGGGCACTGCCACCCTCCCACCTCTGTCCTTTCTAGGGATTGCAGCCCAAAGCCTCTTACAAAACTGTCTTCTGAGGGCCCCTTGGCTGTCCTGTTTGTAAAACCATTCACAGTCAGCCCTGCCTTTCATTTCCTTAATCTTAAATTGCATCAGAAAGGGAGAGATTAGAGGTAAAACTTCAATAAAAGACTGAACAAAAGCCCGCTCCCGCATTGGATCCTTACACCTAGCTTTGCCTTTTCTGCCCTCCCTCTTGTCTGACAGACTGAGTGTATGAACCTCTATTTTTTTTGTAAAAACTTAGATTAAAACACTATTTAGAAAAGGTCCGCAAGTTTGAAGTCACCTCTGGTTCATACATTAAACATCAAATGTACATTAACTGTGAATTATGGTCATGAAAAGTAAATCCTTTAATGCCGTTTTCTGTGTTCCACTGCTGAAGCTTAGCATTAATGGCCTCTTAGCAACTCTGTCAATGGGTGGACTTCTTATTTTCCAGCTCTCACCACCCCAGAGGCTTCCCTCTCTGTGCACCTGTAAATATACAACTGTGGGAAAAGATGGTAGGGAAGGTTAAGCTCAGAAGCAGATCCACCTGGGTGGCATGAGCCATCAATCCCCAATGGGCAGGTGGCCACACCTTGGATGGGCAGGTGGCCACACCTTGCGTAGGGCACCGTTATAGCTCCTTTACAACCCTCCTGGGCTCAGTTCAATTCTGTTTGCAACATTAAGTTCTGGGGCTGTAATTGTTAGGAAGGTGTCTAACCAGTATGTAGATCAAGCAGTCAATCAGAAATCCTGTCAGTGGAGAAGCAGAGTTGCACACAAAGGGCTTCTCTTCCTGAAGAAGAGGCAGGTGCAAAAGTCAGGTATGGGTCTTGGTGTGGAAGTCATGGTCTTGCATTTCTGAGCCATCTGCCATTTTTTGCAGGACCAGGGTGAACTGGACAGGTAAAGAGCAGGGGTGATATATATCCAAAATGCTTACTCTTAGGAGAAGGACCTTTTCCCTCTAAAACTGTAGGAGCTCTCCTTGTAGGAGCAAAGATGCAAACCACCTGCAAAGGCTTTTGCTGTAATCTGATCTAAAGCCTGGGAGGCCAGAAACCTGCTGGAGTTGCGGACAAGCCTTAGCAGGTTTTGAAACAAAATTAGGGAAGTCAAAATGAATTACTTCTTCTCCCAACCTACGTTAAGAGACAAGATCAGATAAAGTCAAGATAATGATTGAAAACAATTTAAAAAGGCATTGAATTGCATTTCAGTGTTTATGCACCTTTAAAGCTTGCACTAAATTGTACAAGTTATTTAAATACATTCTTTAATATTTATGCTTTGTTGTTTTAATAAAGACTTCTATTTTTAAATAAAATGCATAATTAAGTGGAACAGATTATTTTCCTCTTTGACATGCTTAATCACGCCTCTGGGAAGCATAACTTGTTCCAATTATAAAGTCCAGACACTACCGCCTACCATGGAGCACCTGCATTCAGTAGGTCCTCAATAAATATTTAATCATCAGCTATTATGTGCCTGACACTGTGTTACAGTCTGGAGAAACAAAGGAGAGAGAGAAAAAAGACATGGTTCCTAGTCTAATGGAGCTTGTATTGTAATACAATGAGAGAGTCAGACATTAGTTATACAAATGAGGGTCAGCTTATAAGATGAGATCACTATCAAGAGGCATGGGAGCACTGTCTGGTGAGAGCTTATCCCAAAGGAACTTATCCTAATAAGTTGGAGAGGCGGAGAGATCAGGAGGGCTTCGTGAGGATGTGATGGTTGAGCTGGAATCTGGGGGACAAGGTGGAGATCATTGGGTAAAGAGAGAGGGCAGGAGAATCTCATGCAGAGCAAGTGGGATGAGCAAAGCCTAGTGGTAGGAGGCAGCATGGTGTATTTTGGAGGGACTAAAGAAATGACTGGCAAGGATGACTGGCCTGGCCAGAGCACAGGCTGTGCTGTGGACAGAAGTCACAGCTGGGCTGAGGAAGGTGTGTAGGGAGCTAACATCCAGCCCTGCTCCAACTGCCAAGCTAGAGCCTCATAAGCAGCTGTGTCAGCCCGCAGGAAAGGGCATCTGTTTCCAGCTGGGCTGCCCAGAAGGGGCACCTTTATCTAATTCCCTCCAAAGTGCCCTGAGTGCTGTCATCCTGGTGTCTGGACTACGGCAAGGGAGAGGAAGAGTGAGACCAGGTAAAGCTGGAAAGGCAGCCAGACTTGAAGCCCCCTTTTGTGGGCCTTTATCCTAAGAACAATGAGAAGCTAATGAAGAGTTTTAAGTGTATATGTGTTTGATGGACAGATTTGCATTTTGAGATCACTCTAGTTGCAGTGTGGAAAACTGATTAGAAGGGCATCAGAGTGGAAAGGGGGTACGGTTTTGGGCAGGAGATCATGAGTTTCTTGGACTATCGAGCCTGATGTGTTTTGCAAGCATCCTAGTGGAGCCGTAAGGCGAGCGGTGAGATCAGACAAATTGCAGGTATAAAACTTAGTTTGTAGTTGTCGTAACATCCAGGCGTTGGCCACAGGGCATGTAGCAACTTAATCCGTGGGTCGACAGGGAAAGAAAGAGAAGGAAACTAAGTACAGGCAGGGCAGGGGCTAGTGCAGTCTGCCCCAGTGGTAAGGCGGGCTCTCAAGGGTAAGCTGGTAGATTCAGCTCAGCACGGGGATGGTCATGGTAAGGTTAGTGCTGACGCATTGCTTCTCCTGGTGCAGGTGGTGGTGGTGGCGCTTTGGACATTTCAGCAATGATCCAGGCCAAGGGCTAAGGGTATTGAGATAGAGTTCAGTTTATTTGGAAAAAAGGACTGATATAGGATGGATACATTGGAAGATTCTAAAACAGAGATTTAGGGTGGGGTGATGGTTCCAGAAGAGGATCAGAGTGCAAACTCAGAACTGGACAGAATCCAGCCATGCTCACTAGGAGGACAAGGTGCGCACTAGCGGGAAAGGTGAAGCTTGGTGGACTTTAAAATCCTCATGGGTTTAGCTCTGGGCCCACTGGGTATCTGGCTTAAGGATGCGAGACCAGTCATAGCCCCTCAACCGCAGGTGGGGTTGGGTCCCTAATAAACAACTGGGCTGGGTCAGGACAGGTTAGGGACAGGGCAGGTTTGAGTCTGCAGGTTGAAAATTTTCAGTACCTCCAGGTGCACAGGGCTGGAGATGCAGGAGCTCCCAGTGATAAGATCAGGAGCTTTGTGAATATAAACATATAAATTATGATAAACACTGTTTCCTCCCTCTTTTGGGTCAGTTGCCAGGTGTTCTAGTAGCCCTAATAATTCTATGTGGAGGATCAATTCCTTACCAGGCTGGGACAAATTTTGCAGGGCTAAAGAAAAAGTTGAGGTCACCTAGTCCAGAAAAAAGAAGGCCAGGAAGTAGAATCTTCTCAGCTGGCAGGACTTAAACTAAACATATTCTTATTAATGATAATGCCAGGCACTCTTCTAAACATTTTATGTGAATCAACTAATTTAATTAACTCAATAACCTCACAATACCTCTGGGAGCTCGGGTATCATCTACTACACTTTACAGATAAGGAAACTGGCGCATAGCTGAGAGGTTAATCTTCTCACTCTAGGTCCCATAACTAGTAAGTGTTCCAACCAAGAGTCAAATCCAGACAGTCTACTCCAGACCTTCACGCTAAATGTCTACATCATACTGAACATGATGAGAAAATCATTGAGTTCTCAAGGAATGTTTCATAGAAGTGGTTTAAAAATCCTTGAAATTCTGGAGCCTAGAATTCAGTGGGACCATCCCTGTCTTCCTTTCCTCCTAGGAAGCCTTGCAAACCTCGTGAGGGATAACTGAAGATGGAGGATACCGCTGGGATAATTATTCTGATGTCTAAGAAGTGAGCCTCTGAGGGGCTAGCCAAGCTGGAGGAGGGTGGCAGGGTGGGGGGTGAGCCTGGCCATGAAATCAGGGCTCCCCAGGCCACATCTGACAGTAGATCTTGGGGACATGGCAGCTTCCACTTCTGAATCCCCATAATCTGCCTCCCTGGTTCCCAAGATACAGATGCGGCCATTACATCTGCATTGATTGGTCAAGAGGTAAAAGTTGGTGGTGTTGCACTCATCTCTCTAAATAAGAGCCTTGGACCTGTAGCACTGCCTCTATTCTTTCCAGAAACCTCTCTCCGCAGTGGGCCACAGAACACTGACACTTATTGTGAGCTGTTTAGGGTGAATGAATGAACTAATTGGTGCAGGCAAAGTCCTGTTTTGTAACTACGAGGCAGTTTACAGGTTTTCTCCCCAGGCCAGTCCTCTGGGCAGACAGCCTCGTGGTATAGCTCAGCCGATGGATCTTTCCTTGCTCCCAATCCCTGTGTTTCCTGGACACTTATCCTTCCTCTAGCAATTTAGCCATGGGAGAGCAGCCTCTCCCAGTCTGAGCTTCATCTGAAGGTCAGATGACTTTCCTTTGATTTAGAGCAAACAAGCATGCAATCACGGCAAACATAAGACTTGGGGAAGGAGTCGGTTTCTAAGAGGCCATGTTGAGGAACCGAGTCAACTGTATTGTGAGGGCTTTTGCCCAGTTGGTATTTCTTTTTATTTTGAACTTGTTCCCTGGTTAGCGGGTTGGGATGGGAGGTGTAGTGAAAGTACCTGGCTAGACCCAACCCTCATTCCTTATGAAATATATTTGCCCATGAAACATCCTGTTTCAAAAGAAAGGCAAGATCTGCCTGGCTACTGAGAAGCCCTTTACTGAAGCCAAGGGCCAGATGTCCAAAGTGGAAAACAAGACTTACGGTCACCCACCAAAAATCTTTTTTTTTTTTTTAATTTTTTTTTAGCATCTTTATTGGAGTATAATTGCTTTACAATGGTGTGTTAGTTTCTGCTTTATAACAAAGTGAATCAGTTATACATATACATATGTTCCCATATCTCTTCCCTCTTGCGTCTCCCTCCCTCCCACCCTCCCTATCCCACCCCTCTAGGTGGGCACAAACCACCGAGCTGATCTCCCTGTGCTATGCGGCTGCTTCCCACTAGCTATCCATTTTACGTTTGGTAGTGTATATCGGGTTGGAAATCTCAGGCTGTGATGGGAACCCAGATGGTCATTCTCCTTCCAAACCCCCACTTCCATTTGTCCTTTGTCTTCTGTCTTTTAGATGATAGACTCTATCAAAGATTGAGAACGATGAGCTGGGATTAGATATCGTTTGGGATGAGGCTGAAGAGTTTGGTACTACCGACGTCATTTCTACTGCCAATAAAAATCAAGGGAAGTCCTGTGGGATGGGAAGGGATTCATTTGTCCCTTAAATGAACAAAACACTGTGGAGAAAGTGAAGAAAAGAGTTCTGAGAAGATCTACTCTGGAGGGGCCCCAACAGTAGCACCCAAAATATTCCTCTGTGTTTCTCCCTTTTGTCCCTGTCATGCCCTACACCCAGTGGTCCATTTGGGCTCAAGAAAGAAACAAAGTGAATTCTACTTCCCCTTCTTCTAAGTCCTTTATGAAAGAAAGGCTCTGCAATTTTTTTTAAAGGAACTATTCTAAAACTGAAAGAAGCTAAAAGGGAAATGAAGAAAATACAAAAATGCCTAAGTGTATGCAGGCTTAAAATACAAGTATTTGTGCAATAAATCATACTACTTATTGAGCAGGGAAGTCCAGCTTCACTCTGCACCCTGTTTTAGGATTCTGTCCAGAGTCCTTCTTTTTTGGTTCTAGAGCTGTTTCCCCTCTCGTTCTGGGATGAGGTCTGGAAAGCACTTACATCTATAAGTGGAAAAGTGAGCTGCCAGCCCCTCCCCAAGGAATAGGGCACCCCTTAACTTCCTCCAGGACCCCACTTGCATGGAGCAGATGTGAACAGTCTGGACACGCCACCTGCTAATCACAGGGAAGGGCCAAAGGGCTCTCTTTTTCCCAGAGACCCTCCACAAATTCCGACCAAGTGTCCACAGCGCTGTAAACCCCAGCACTGTAAACCCAAACAAGAGAAAGTCCCAGCTCATGCCACTAGTTTTGTTTATTTCAGCACCTTGTCTTCTGCAGGCATCAGGTACATTGCAGACAGGGAAACTGGGTTTCAGAAATAGCACCTGTTGGAGAATGGCAGGCATCACCCCCACCCCCCGCCAGCACCAAATGGTCTTAATTAACTTTGGACACTTCCGCGCCTCACACTTTATTTCTGAATGTTATTGAAAGTTGTCAGAACTTGTCTCACTTTTTTATTTTATTATTAATGTGTAAATACAATGCCTCAGGAGTGTTACTAAAACACAGAATCTAATCCCAGGAGATTAATTTATGAACGCAGCATAGGGTGAAGTTGCATCCTGGCGACTGCAAATTGATGTTGGTAAGAGCCACAAGCATCGGCCTCTCTAAACCCACAGGGATCCAGAGGGCCAAGGTGGCTGGAGGCAAGCAAGGATGAGGGGGAGAGAGGAGCTCTGCTGATTTCTGAGACCCCCCCAGGACACAGGACCTTGGTTTACTCTTGGTAGGGAAGAGGAGAGTAAGGCCATCTTTCTCTCCCGATGGGGCAGTGCTCCCTGCAAGTCTGTCCGTCCATTAGCCAAGTCCATGGGCGTTTATTGAGCTCTTATGCTACATCAATCTAAGCTCAGCTCCGTGGGAATCCAAACAAGCAAAGCAATAGTTACCGCTTGTGATGACCTTACCGTCCCCGGGGGAGTCAAACATAGGCACTTGAAACTATTGGAGAATAAAGCCAGGACATGCTCTTGGCAAGCATGGCGTTGTGTGCAGCAGATTTTTAAATGCATGGGTTAGGGAAGAGGAGAGTCCCTGTGGATTGCAGTGATCATGTAAGTCCTCCAGGTGGGGGACTTGCTGGGGTGGGATACACCGACTGCAAGCATAAGATAGTGGAGTTAAAGATGTGTGTCCTGGGTCCTTCCTCACCAGCGGGGAGACTTGCCTAATATCGCAGTGGTGTCTTTATTTCCACAGAGGATCTGAGTTCAGGCAATCTGGTGGGAAGGTGGAAATAGTATTTATTTAGAAGCTGTGCTCTACCCAAGCTTGAGAGAGCATCTGTCTATCCTTATCCAGAGTGGGTATGGTAGCACCCTGGCCCAGCATCACTGATCTGCACCTCCTGGGAGCTCTGAGCACTGAGCTCTGAGCCCTCCTTATTTGAGGCGTGGTTCTCATTGGTGAAGGCAGAGAGGCCACGCCCATAGCCAAGGGGAGGAGCTGGGGGGTAGGGGGTCCAAAAGAGCAAGCTGGGATCCTGGGATGGGCAGGTGAGGGAGGGGAGCTGGGTCTTCCATCCCGGGCTCCTGATAATCTGCTGTCTTTTCAGGGACCCGGAGCAGGTGGGGACACCGGTGTGGACGGCTGGGGTTTAGTTCCTGCCCACTCCCGAGGATGCTGGGGGTCCTCCCTCCAGTTTCCCTGTGTCCCTTTCTCCAGCTCGCCTCCCGCCTGCCCTTTGGGCTGTGGCTTGAGGCTGCGGCCCCTCCCTGCCCCTCCTGGGAGCAGGTTTGTGTGTGTGAGTGCGGGGTGGCGGGGTGCAGACCCTAGGGGAGGCCTGAGGTCGCACGCGGTTCCCCCTCCCAGAGCTGAAGCGGGGGCAGAAGGCCGGGTGAAGGGAGCGGGCGGGGTGGGCGGCGGAGCGTCGTCCGGAGGGCTCCGCGGGGCGGGCAGGATCCCCGCGCCTCCCTCCTCCAGCCGAGGCGCCAGGACGGATGTTGCGTCCGCCGAGGGCTCTTTACCGCGGGAAGCAGCCGGGGACCGCGGCGGCGGGGCGCCTGCACGCCCATCCAAGGGCAATAGTGTCCGCGAGCTGACATGTCCCCGGGACTGGTTGCGGGGCCCGAGCCGGCCCGAGCCGCGGCCGTTGATTAGAAGCTCCGGCGGAGCCGCCTGCTGATTCCGGGGGAACAGATCGGCCGCTGCTCGCACTGTATTCTCGCCGGCGCCCCTTCTCCCCTTTCCTTCTGCGGCGCTTCTCTCCCTCCCTCGGGGAGGTCCCCGGGGACGGCCGCGCCGAGGCCACCCCTTCTCGCCTCCCACCCCGCGCTCTTGCCGCCTCCGTGCCCCCTCCCCCTCCCAGGGCTCCCCCAGGCCTTGCAGAGATGGGCAGGGGGTCCTCACAGGGGACCCAGTGGGGAAGGGCTGGCGTGGTGAGGGGTGGGATGGGATAAGGGACGCAGCCTGGCGAAGGAGACCCTTCTCTTTCTGGAAATCCAGCCCCCAGAGAAACCAGAGCCCAGCCTTGCTCTTGAGCAAATGGTACATTTCAATCTCAGTTTCCGTCCCTGTCGTGGGGCTTTGGCTCTGAGTGTGTGTGATCTCCAGGATGGGCGTTCCAGAGCAGGCAGAGACAGACTCATGGCCTCAGGACTTTGGAGAAAATGCAGAGCATGGTCCCCTCTCTCTCGTCTCTCTTCTCCTCTCCCCAGTCACCTGCTGGGCACCCTACTTCCCGGCATCCCCACCATGCATAGAATCTGTAGCCCAAATCACTGGCTGGCCAAAGGGCTAACTGAGCCTGCAGGTCCCCCTTCCTCGGGCGGGGTGGGGGGTGGGGGGGCTGGAGAGAGGCAGGAAGGGTGGGAATGAGGGGGTGGGAGGCTGTGCACATAGTAGGCGCCGAGAACACATACAAGGGGTCAGCCACATAGACTAGGCAGTGTCCTGGGTGCCCCTGTTGCTGGGGAAGTGAGAGTCAGAGCAGCACACCATCCGACCGACCGACAGACAGACGTGGTGGTCTCCGCAGCTCAGCCCTAGCAGCCGGGCTGTTGGGAGGCAGCCGGCGCGTTTGAGGGCTCACACAAGCCCAGCGACTGAAGGGCTGCTCTTCGGAGCTGCTGCCAAACTAATCTCAGTCCGGCAGCCCCGTGCTTTGCCTTCAGTCTCAGCCCATTCGCTGGGTCTGCCCTGCAGAGGAGGCCTCCACCTCCTCCTGGGGCTGTGGATTAACCCCTAAAAACTGAGTTGTGTTTGCAGAGCTTACTCTAAAGCCGAGGGAGCCTCGTGTTCTTGCTCCTTGTTGACTAGGGGGATCCGTGAGGTCAGATGCTGCTGGCAGTGGCTCAGCCCTGGGCCCTAGACACACACTCAGTCTGGGAGTCTTCCAGGAAATCTTTCTCACACGGCCCAGACTGTGAGTTCTACCTTCCCCAGCCCCACAGGGCACAGCCTCCCAGGCTTTTTCCTAGAGGCACATCCCTGCCTTAACCGGGCTGGGAGGGTACCAGCATCTCCATCTCACCGGCAGAGGCATTGCTGCTCTCAGATGTCTGCCCATAGACCCAGGATCCAGCAAACACCCTTCCTTTGATCATTACTAAAGTGGCCGATTCATACCGCTGGGGGTTCTGCTTGGATTCCTCGTTAGCTCTCCTGCCCCAGAGCGCCAGTCTTGCCTGACTGAGGTTGCAGGACTGACCTCCTCTCTGGCCCTTTCCCACCCCCATCCCAGGGAGCTCAGTCTGTTCCTCTTGGCTTTCTGATGCCACTGGGGTCTGTTCTGACCAGGATGACCATCCAAAGCCACAGCCATATTATCCATCTGCCTTGGAGGGTCTCTACTGCCAGCTCCCCACGAAATATTTGGCTTCCCCCTTCCCTATGGGTACCAACCCGATCCTGAATCAAGCCAAGTCCGCTCCCCCCACCATGTCACCCCCTTTCCCATTAGCTCAGTTTACATCCTGTATCCTTTCAGGCTCCCTGTACCATCTATCTGCTCCAGCTTGACAGAGAACAGGAATGACAGTGAGTCCTACTGCCCTTTCTCTGTTTAAGTGGTTTGTGTACAACCCTCTAGCTCTCTAACCTCTCACGTGAGCAGGTACCTGCCTTTTCTGTAGCTCTGACTGTGAGGCTCTTCTTTAAGAGTCTGGGGGTGATTGCGAGTGAGATCTAGGGTAACTACACCACTTGAGTGGGCAGTTTCTTTGAGCCAGATACTGTTCTAGGCACCAAGGATAATGAAGATGAAAAGATAAGGTCCTACCTGCTCCCAGAGATTTTTCTTTGTGGTGGGGAACCCGGAAATCCATCTGAGGTACAATATGAGAGAAGCTGTAACAGAGGCAGATTCTAGCAGAAGAGGGGGTTTCGGGGAACATCTTGCCTTAGAGTTCATTGGGGCCACTAGTCTCTACGAGTTTCCACCCCCCCCCCCCCACAGATGAAATGGTCAGGGGAAGGGAAAGAAGAAGAGAATTGAGCTGGACACAGGGAGCCAGCATGGGTCTGGAAGCATCTCCTATGTGAATGGATTTCCCCTTACTTGCTTGGTGCTGTGTGGGGTATGGAAGTCTTGACCTCTGGAGGCTCAGTTGCAATGGAGCTGACAGAGACTTACAGTAAGTAACTCTAATAGAAGGCAGATTGAGAAAAGTGCCATAACGGGTACAATCAATATATTACTAGTATATGGAGAAAAGGATACTTTGCTGAAAAGTTTTAGGGGAGACTCCATGGAGCTTTCCTTTATTACACATTACTATCAAATAACCCTTTTCTTGCACGTGGGGCAGGACGGTAAATTATTATTTGCAGTGGATAATTCTATATTTGGATACCTAACATCCTCCCTGCCTGTCTTTTTTTCTTTTTTGTAATGATCTTTCATGCAACTCTCAGTTCCTTGAGATAGGTAGGCCTCCCCGCTTATTCTTCCCCTCCAGGTGGAGTTTGAGATTCAAGGTTAAATGGTTAAACCGGTGATCACATTCCAAGCCCGAGCTCATGGTGATTGGTTCAGGGATGACCCAACTCACCCAGTGAGTGTCCAGCTCAGGACTTAAGTGAATTGTCGAGGGGAAGAATAGCTCCTTCTCTGTTGGGCTTGGGATTGTGAGAATGCCATTCTGAAGCAGCTGCTACCATCTTGCTGCCACCAGGTCTTGAATGGCATGGAACCGGGACAGCGGAATGGGATGGTGAGAGAGAAACTCTGTCCTGGGGACAGTTCCCGAGTCACCCTCTAGATATCTAAAGCCAGGCTGAGCTCTGGACTTGTCAGTTACACCATCCAACACATTCCCTCTTTGTTTAGGTAATTTGATTGGGGATTTGATCCCTTGTAACATGTAGCCAAAAGAGATGTAATTGATACACCTTTAGTTCTGTGCTCAATGCTTTTAATTACAGCCTCTATTTTGATAGGTGGCAGTTACTGTTTCCATCTTTCTGATGAAGAATCTGAGGCTCAGAGAGGTCAGGACTCCAGGAGTTGGAAAGTTTACTCAAGGACAAAGATTTAAGAAGCTCAGGCAGGGCCTTAAAGGGTCCTTACCTTCAGGGGAAAAAAAATTAAGTCTCAGTAAAAATGAGAAAGTTCAATCAAATGACAAGTTCCTCTTCTAGAGTCTCACCCCTTCCTTCCTGCTATTCTTGGCATGGCTTCTGGGCCTGCCAAGGTGTGGCAAGAGGCACGACTCATTTTGTGGGTAGATATACAAATTCTGTGGGCCAGTAGATTTGTGGCTCTCCTTGCACAGCTATAGTTATTTCTGCAAGACATCAGCGTAGGGAGACACCAGGTCACCCAAGCAGGGTGAGGGGCAGGCGCATGAGGATGGCGAGATGCCTGGAGTAATCATGCCAGCCCGGGGAGCCTCCTGCAGGCTCGGGTGAGAGCAGGAGAGATTTCTAATTCTGCTCAACCTGCCCTGGCTGTGCCAGGGGATGTATGGCCAGGGGAGGGTTAATGACCAGAGGCCCTCCTTCAGAAAAGAAAAAGGCGTCAGTAACAAAACCCAACAGAACGAGGGAAGAGACGCAAGTTACCAGCCGCACACCCACATCTCCCGCTACAAATGCTTTTAAGCCGCACGTTGAATCTTCCCTCTAATGGCACCTCCTGTTAAACGAGATATGTCACCCGACCTGAGGAGGCTGACTTGAAAGGCAAATAGTTGGAAGTGATTCCACATGTTATTACTGAGAGCTGTTCTCACATTTCCGGCAAAAATAATGGAGCTGAGGTCTGAAGGGATGACTAATACCTCGCCATTACTGACCCGAGGCCGGGCATTACATTGTAATCCTGGCCACTCAGTGGCCCTTCAAGCTTATTTTTCGGTGCTTGTCCTCTGGGTGCTTTCTGCTGGTGGCCCTGGTCACGTTAACCTGGGCTCCAGCCTATTGAAATGAGAAGGCTTTCATCTCCATGGGGACAGGGAAGGAAGGGTGAGGCCACCCAGAGCAGAAGTGACCAGGCCTGAGATTTGGGTTTGTCCTCTGCTTCGAGGAAGGGCTGCGTCAAACCTGTCCCAGACACGTAGGAATCTGTCCTGATCCTAATTTCATCCAGGATTCTATCATTGTCTTTAACAGCTTTTATGGGTGTTTTACAGGCCTTGCCATCGGGAAATTCTTTGGGTTTAACCTTAAAGCTCTCCTGTTAAAATGTTAGCCTATGTCTCCTTTTCTTTTTTCCTTCAACAGTATAGGAGAATATTAGATTTAAAGACCTTAGAGAGGGAATTTAACAAGAGCCAACCTTTATGGAGGGCTGGTTATGCGCCCATCACAGTGTTGGGTGCCTTAATACACAACAGATAAGACCATGGCCTGGGTCACCAGTGGATGTCGGTGTATCTGTCTAATGGACATTTTTCACCCCTTGTTTCCCTTGACCTCTCAGTGATATTCCACCCTCTTGACCATTCTCTCCAATTGAAGAACTACCTCTTCTGTTCTCTGTGATGCTGGGTTCACCCGGATTCTTTCTCCTGGCTGGGGGCTTCTCCGTCTCCTCCGTGGGCTCATCCTTCTCTGCCATCTGCCATCTATACATTGGAGCTCCTAAAAACTTGGCCCTCATTTCTTACGATTCTAGACTCTTTCCGATGTTGACCTTCCCCATGGGTTTGGCCTCAATCATCATCCCTATGCCAATGGCTCCCTCACCTGCCTCCAATCCAGACCTCTCCTGTACTCTCCAGAGCTGCATTTCCAATGGCGTACCTGGAATCTCCACTTTGCTATTCCAAAGCTGCCTCTAACTCAACATTTTCAAAATTGAAATCCCTCTCTTCACTCCCAATCTTGGCCTCTCCCACTGTTCTCTTTCTGCATGTTCAGAAAGTCTGGACTTCCATCTGCACAAGCTAGAAAACTGGGGGGCTCCCTCTCTCTCTGAAACCCTCAAACTGTTGATCACCGAGTCCTTGCTGATTTGACTTCCTCATTATTTCTTGGCTCTCCCTTTCCCTCGGCCACCATCTTTGGCCAAAGTGCCATCCTCTACTGCTGGTTACAGCTTCTGAACTCACCTCACACAGGCTGACCCCTCTAGTCTGTTTTCCACCCTGTGGTCCAAGAGCTCTTTTCAAAACTCTAATTTGGCCATCCTGTTCTAGGTTGAAAGCCTGCATTGGTTTCCCATTGCTCCTAAAATGTAGACCAAAGTCTTTACCAAGGCCCTACACAACCTGGCGGGGCTATTTCCTTGGTCTCATCGTACACTATTCTCCCCTCACTTTTCAAACCCAGCATATGTCCTTCCCTCAGTTCCTTAATCCAATCTCCCTCTTGCCCCAGGATTTTTGCACATGCTGCTACTTTCCCCTTTGGCCAAGTTAACCTTCCCCTCCAGCTCTTGACTTGCACCAAAGTTCCATGACCTCTCAGATCAGATGAGGTCTGTGCCATGCAGCCAGCTTTCCCCCAGTGCTTAGAATAGCTCTGGCCCCTATATTCCACTCTGTAGCATTTGTAGGATGACCTACCCATTCACCGTGCACTCAACCATCAGCTGTGAGTGTCACGCCTCAGGTCCTCCTGTGATGCCCCTATTTTCCTGGCTGGAAAGGGTGAAGAGGCTGCCCTCTCAGTGATCAGGTGAAAGCTCAGGCAAGTTCAGCATTTTCAGACCCTATTTGGCCCCTGTGGTGTGGGTCGCTCTAGAGTTTTCCCTGCTGCCTGAGTTCTTTCTTGAGTCTTGCAGTCTGTTCCCAGCTGTTCCCAACCAGTGCTTCTAGCACCCTCGAAACAGATGTCCAGGACCATCCTACTGGAGTAGGAAAAGCTCGGGGGGCTGGCCCGGCCTGGGGAGGGCACAGGAACACCAGACCACACACAGACCTCTGCTCCTATATCTGTCACCCAGGCCTTTTGTCACCCTGGGTCTGCTGGCTGGTGGGGTCCTCAAAGGACTATGCTGGCAGCCAAATTCTCCTTTTTGGCAAATTCTCTACTCCTTTTAGAATCTAAGCTGATTTATTTGTTCTCTTTAGAGCATTTACTTTCTCGTGTATAAATATTGGGCCATGGGGTCGGAACTTGTGCTCCGCAGACAGGAGTGGTGACAGCCGCGACAGTGGTTTATTTTTAAATAAAAATTGGAAAGTTACAAGGCTCCTGAGGTATTCTGCATTTCTATTTTTCATTCAAAAGAAGAAGAAAAAAAAAAAAAAGGCAGGGGAGAAAAAAGGATGGGGGTGGGGGTGGGGAAATATGGCCTGTATCTCTGCTTCCATTCTTCAGGGCTTCCTGTTTTCATCTCCTTCTCCTGCCTCCCTTCCCTGGCACTTGGCATCTCTGTAAAGAAAGGGAAGGGGTGATTACTTCTAAGAAGGGAGTGGAGGATCTGTTCAAGCCGAGCATTAGGCATGCAGCCCCTGAGCAAGTTGCATGCATAGTAAAATATTACCTTAATAACATACTCACAGAGAGCTATGTGTAAATGGTAACAGCTGCTTTTGTGATGACCGTGTTATAAATGATTGCAGCCCTGGTCATTAATAATGCATTTGAACAATAACAACTTGATTCCAAGGAGGAAGTTCAGCCTTTCATTTTTTTCCTGGCATGCGAATTCACTCTTGCTGTTCTGTAAAGTAACTGGGCCCAAGGATTGAAGGCCCACACTGGGCCTTCAGAACCAGGAGCATTTCAGCCCATTCCTGGCTCCCAGCCAGGTAAAATGGGGCTTCCAGAACCCACCCTAGTGCTTCCGCTACACCCACAGTGTTAACCTTGCAGCTGGCCTACACCTTTTAAGCCTCTCCACCTCCCCTTGGACCTAAAGTATCAGGAACCTGCCACTCTGACGGTAGCTCGAGGGTGGACACCCCATGAGATATCAGGATCCTGGAAGTTTCCCAGCAGGTGGTGTTGATTATTCAAGGGTTACTTTTCTTTAACATGTCTGAGGTTACTGTTCTGCCTGAACGACAGTACAGACCCTTTAGGATGTCATATGAGGAAATGTCACAGTCCAGCTCCAAACC
Organism: Eschrichtius robustus; assembly: GCF_028021215.1. Taxonomy (NCBI): domain Eukaryota; kingdom Metazoa; phylum Chordata; class Mammalia; order Artiodactyla; family Eschrichtiidae; genus Eschrichtius; species Eschrichtius robustus. Next base: position 16,843,209 of record NC_090834.1, on the reverse strand, counting down.
CTTGGCCACATATCCTGCCACTCTTACTCCACACTATTCTAATTACTCCAAACTTCTCAGGGTTTCAAAAACATTCCCTTCTATTTAAGACCTTTGTACCTTGGCCTATGCTGTTCTCTCGGTTCTATCTATACAACTCCTACTCATCCTTCAAGACCCTGGCCAAATATCCCCCCTTTCTCTACCTCCCCAGGGCAGGGTTAGTTGTTCCATCCTCTGTAATCTTATCTATACTATAGCATTTTGCACAACTCTGGCACTAGTCATACCACACACTGTAATACTTTGTTTACATGGGGTTTTTCTCCCTGAGCTTGGAGCTTATTAAGGGCAAGAAATATGTGTTAGTATCTTTTATATCTCCATTCCCTACTGCAGTGCTCAGTAATCATTAAATATTCAGTAAGTGTTGAATGAAAGAATGAACAATCATTCAATAAATATGTTTTCTTATGTTTGATAATATTTTGGGGCCCTGGATCCTGAGCTGGAATCAGATACTCCTGTGAAGGCTAGTTCCTGCCCACCGGGGTGCCCCCTTGAAGCATTGTGATCCTGAGTTGGGGCAGCCCAAAGGTGTTTAGTGGTTACCAGCATCTATGGGAGTATAGCCCGTGGGCCCAGGCATCTTCCATGCTACACAGATCATAGTCTGATACTGCCTGCCCCTCTTAAGACAAAAGTTTCTCCTAGGAAAGGGAGAAGGAGGGATAAACCAGGAGTATGGGATTAACGAATGCAAACTACTATACATAAAATAGATAAGCAGCAAGGATTTACTGTACAGCACAGAGAACTCTAGTCAATATCTTGTAATAACCTGTAATGGAAAATAATCTGCAAAACTATATATGTATTACTGAATCACTTTGCTGTATACATGAAACTAACACAATATAGTAATCAACTATACTTCAATTTAAAAAAAAGTTTGTCTTATAACTGCCTTGCTCCCTGTCTCTCCACCTCTCCTCTCCTACTTAAACTTCACACAATTTATTACGGGCCTCAATATACAAAAGATATGCACCTTGGGTAAGTTTTACGCACACAGACCCATAATATTCAATTCATTTGGCATGCCTTCAATATAGGGCAGACTTCTATCATTGTTTCTGGCTCCCCTTCCTGTATACTCTCCTTTCAACCTCCGATTCTAGCCCAGAGGCTTTTCTTTAGTTTTCGTAATCATTGGGAAAGTAAGATCTCTTTTCCCTGGACCCTAAGTTCATTCCTCCACGCAGCCATCTGAACCCAACAGGAGTCCTTCTGCGCTGGAGCCTCAGAACTACAATGAATTAGGCCCTCCCTTCTCTGGGTATAAAGACCCCACAGTTAGTTCTCTGAAACTGCCCCTGTTTTAACTACTTCTTCCTGCTCTAAAAGCTTTTTCTTGCTTCTGCGTTTTATGACTGTACTCTAAAACCACTCTCATCTCTTCCTGTTCTAAAACTTCATCATCCTTTCGGAATCCATGTTTTCTCTACGAGTCCTAATTTTTTACAACTCTGACCTTGGATCATCGCTTACTCCATCTGTTCTTCCTGGCCTGGCTTTCCATCAGAATTGCCAATCCAAGGACTCATCTTTCAGCCCAATTTCTCTCCTCAGATTAAAAAAAAAAAAAAAAATCAGAAGGCGTTTGCACATCTATAGCTTCAGGAATTTACTTTATTTATTTATAACTAACTTGCTCTCTTACAAAAAGGATTTAAAACAGTTTGCAAAGATGCAAACGATATGGCAAGATAAAATAAACAAAAAACAGGTTTGAAAAAAGAAGAAGAGGCAAAAGTAAAGCAAGGTTAGGAGAAGCTGATGGAACCATGAGTGAGGTGCCCTGTGGCATCGTGAAGTCCCAGCTACCTGCTGATGGTGGCCATGGATTTCACCATGGGTATCCCACGGTCAAAACAAGAGGGGAATGAGAACACTTACGAAATTCAGTATCCAGGAGACAAAAGTGAATCTAAGTTTCTCATGAAAACTACAAACATTTAAGGTACCAATGCTAGAGTCAGATTTCTGCTCTAAGGCTTGGGCTAGGTTCTCTTAATAAAGCAGTTTCTCCACAGCGATCTTAGACTAAACACTGATGAATGTTCTTTATGCAAACTTGTTCTTATTAGAAAAGTTCAGCAAATTTTAACTTAGTAGGAGTGTTGAGAGGATAGTCAAGCACCGGACTGGTGTTTGAACTCAGTGATCTTGGAGCTTCCCTTCAACTTGAGTTTCTAGGTGCGCTGATGGTTACACAGCCAGGTAATATGTGATCCCTGCCCTCAGGGAGCTTACACTCTCACAGGACTGCTGCTCTCACATCTGAATGCACAAGAATATCACTGGGATACATGCTGAAAATGTGCCCTGCCCCAGGCAGGGCACCAGAGCCTGTATTTTTAACAAGCCCCTTTGTGATTCTCATACAGATGCTTCAGGTAAGAACTATGGTGATGGGGAACCAGAGCACCGGTCATCAATCCACAGTGCAAAGCATCAAATCTAAATGCTAAAAACAAGAGCCTGAAGGGTGGAGCAATCACTCTGGCAGGTGTGCTAAGAGAAGGAGATGGTGGTCATGTTTGAGCTGAGCTCTGAGACATGAGTAAGAGCAGACACAGGATAAGTGAGGGGCACTTTCATGCAGAGGAAATAGACTAGGCAAAAACTCAGGAGTGGAGAAGTGCAATGCTTGTTTAAGGAAAAACGAATAGATCAGATTGACTAGGGTATAAAGTCTATGTAGAGGAAATAGTAGAGAATAAGTCCAGAAAGGTAGGTTGGGGACAAATTATGGAGGGCTTTGAATGACAGACTGATGAATGGGAGCTGTACTTAGTAGGCAATGGGGAGCCATTGAAGGCTTTAGAGCCCCAGGATGATGTGATCAAAGTAGTACTTGAGGAAGATTAATTTGGTTGTAGTGTTTGGAATGAATTTGAGAATATGAGGACTGCACAGGGTTTGGTCCATAAAAGGCACCCTGTAAATGCTTGTTGAATAAAATGTTTGACTAGAGCAAAGAAAATGTCATTGCAAAAGTCTAGGTGCAAGGTGATAAAGACATTAAAGAACTAACAATAAGAAATAAAGAGCAAGGGAAGAAGTCTGTGACATTCATAGCAGAAATTACAGACCAGGATGACCTGCTGTGCAGGGTGAAGAGAAGAAAAGAGTCATTGTTTGCTCTCGAGTTTGGAACCTGAGCTACCGGGAGACCTGTGGGTCCACTCCCTGTACCAAGAAAGTCAGAGGAGGCCCTGGTTGTGGTAAAAGGTGATGAGTCTTTGAATTGGGAATGGGAATTGGAGCTTACAGGAGAGATCAGGGCTAGCAATTCTGGCCCAGGCGGAGCGGCTTCTGCAGGAACATAGGCTGGAAGGTAGCATCTAGAGCAGTTGCCCACACTTCAGTGTTGGGAGAAGAAAAACGAGTCATCCTAGGAGACACAAGGATGCTCCTGAATGGTGGGGACTAATTTAGAGTCTGGAATTCAAGGGAGAGGGGCATTTAAAGAAGGAAGCACTGAGAGCAGTGCTCTAGGCTGCCGACAGGTGGGGACACACCGCAGCTGAGGCTGCGCTTTGGGATTTAGCAATTAGGTTGTCACCGCTGACCTTTGAGAGAGTAGTTTCAATGAGCAATGGGGGTGTTATTTCAGTTCCATTCATCAAGCCCCCAATTAGACGAGGGGTCCTCAATCCATATGCCTCATTTTTGAAGATTTCTCTCTTTTTCTTTGCCCTACCTCTACCTGTTCCTTCCACTGTTGGCTCCTGGCTAGACCCACTCCCTCCTCCAACTGCATAGGGCACAAGGGAGCCCTTAAGGCTATCGGCCTTTGGTAAAACCTCAACGACTGTGAAATTCCATCACCCAAGCAATATAAGCGGGTGCAGCCCAGAATCAGTTTCTTCCAGGCCTGCTGCCTGCTGTCCTTCTGGCCTGGTTCCCTTTATACTCATGGCCAGAGTTCAATGCCAACGTCAACAGCTTGTTTTATGTTTGACAGTTTATAGTTCTCCTTCTCACTATATTTATCAGGACTATTTGGTTGCAAGTAACAGAAACTCAATTTGAATTGTCTTATTTTAACAAAGGGAATTTACTGGCACATGTACCTGGGGACTTTAGCTACTACTGGATTCAGGGGCTCAGGTGATGTCATCAGGATTCTTTTTCTCTGTGTCCACACTCTGCCTGTCTCTGCTTGGCTTCTTTACTTCCTGCTACAGAGAGGTCTTTTTCAGGTGTCGGGGAAGGTTTCCATCTCTAGCTCCCCCTGGCCCCCAGCACTCGGGCTGGAAAAAAATCCCAGGCAGGGAAGAACAATGATTGGCCAGACATGGTCCCAGGCCCATCCTTGAACCATCACTGTGCCCAAGGGCATGAGGAGCAATAATTGGCTGGCCCTGGATTGCAGGCCATCTCTGCTCCTAGGGGTCAACAGCATCCCGTTAGAATCACACGACTGACATGGCACAGAAGCAGTTTCCCAAAGGAAGGAGGAATGTCGGTAGGTGACGGTGGTGAGGGGTCAGTTCCAAACAACAGATTGTCCAATGACACCCCATCTACTTGGCTTACAGCTTCTCTGTCACCCTGGTGAGACTGTGCCTATATGTCTCACTTTCCCATCACTGCCCCAATTAGTGGGCAGAGAACTAAAGATGAAACTGAATGCCAAGGCTTCCCCCTCCTCCTCCTCTCTGGGCTCGCTTCGTGACAGCCATCACCTACGTGGGTATGTCTCCTGATTTCCAGCGGCCCCAGGCTGCGGTGGCAGGGGAGGCTTAGATCAGAGTGGTAATGGGCTGGCTGAGGTGTGTGAGAGCAGAGGCTGAGCCAGCCCCGGCTGCTGAGCCAGGCAAGATGAAGGTGCCATAAGCCAGGAGCCGGAGGGCAGATTGCCCACTCTCTGCCTGAATCCGCAGGAGGACTTGGTGCTTTCTGAGGGCCTGAGTTGACTTGCTCTGTGACCTTAGGCTAGACACTTAATTGCTCAGGGCGGCTTCCCTTCACTCTCCACCTGGAAGCAGAATAGTGACATGACTGAGTGGGCAGAAGCTGCATCTTTTCAGGGGGTGTGTTGGCTTGGAGGTTGGTTCTCTGGAAACTGGCTCCCCATCCACGCTGTACCCCTGAGCGTGGGCCCCCTGGCTCTGGGCCCACAAGCCTGCTTGGTAGAGAGCAGGTCTCTGAAGATCTTTGGCTTAAGATTTTCTGATTTCAACCTCCTGAACTATTTGCTGTTGCAACTGAGCTGGGAAATAGATGACCTTTTTCAGGGTGATAGTTGGGAGTGGGCGTGTAGGTTTCAAGGTGCTTAAAAGCATGTGCTTTCAGAGCCTGGGGTGTCTAGTGCCACAGAGGCCCTAAGGAGGGGCGGGGGTTTGGGGGGGTTGGTGGGTTTTTATAACCGCTGTTCCCTCTGGTCCCCTCCTCTCCAGGTTCAGCACCAGGAACAGTTACATGATGCCCTTGGGGAGTGTTCTCAGAATACAGACCCACCAGAGTGCTGGGAGGGGGAGGCAGGTAACCCAGGTCGGGTTACAGTCAAGCAAAGGGGGAGGATTTACCTGCCAATCATAGGCGTGTATCCGCCTTTACCCTCTGCCCTGCCAAGCCCTGGAGTGTGCTGCTCAAACTTTAGTGTGCTTTGGCAACCACCAGGTGTGGTAGAAGGAAATGCATATTCCAGGTCACCACCTCTAGAGAATATGAATCGGTAGGTCCGGTGAGGGGTTCTAGAAGCCTGCATTTTCAACAAGCAGCTCAGGTGATCCTGATATCAGTGGGAGCAGATTCTGAGTGAAGGAAGAGGGTAGGGCTCTGGGCCTTTCATCTTTGTTTGATTGGAACAGCTTAACTTTTATCCGCTTTGTACACTGAGGTTCTAGACAGGTGTACATTAGAACAAACAGGCTCATGATCTCAAAGAAATTTGAAAACTGCTGAACAAAAGCCATCTAATCACCTTGGCAAATTTAGAGTCCAGGCTTCTCAGCCTTGCGTTCAAGGCCTTCCATGACCTAATGCCTCTCAGGGAGGTTTCAGCCACAGGCAGCTCAGTATTTCCCAAACATGCTTCCTACATCCTTCCCATAGTCCTTTTCCTGCAGGAAGCCTTCCAGGACTACACTAGAAAGCCAGGGTCCGTGAGTGCTCCGGGAAGCTGGAGGGGGAGGGGCGGAGGGTACGCCCTCTGAGCACATCCCTCCAACATGTTACCTTTTCGTGAAATTTGCCAAGGTCTCATCTTGACTTAATGGGGGTCAAGAGGAAATAGTGAAAGTAAGGGACAGGGAGACTAGAAGTCAAATGGCATAGAAAGCCCCTCCCTTCCCCATACCCTGCTCCTGGGTCTCTCACCCTGTACTAGGACCTCGTGATGACCCTGGGTAGGGGGAGTCAAACGTTTGCCTGATCAAACCATCAGGAGGGCAGAGCCGATGGACCCCATCCCCCCAGCTTTCGCAGCACCCCACTCTCCCAGGCACAGGCACTGTACACTGTCTTTCCCCCAGCAGCATGAAAATATGCCGGACTGGGCGCCGGTGAGTGAGGCTGGAGGGGCCTGCCAGCCCCAATGCTGGGAGAGCTGGGCCTCTGGATTCTGTTCCCCTTTGCTGGGGGGAAGAAGCATGAAAGGGGAGCCGAGAACACAGGGTTCTCTCATCCCGAGAGCTGTCAGCCTGACCAGAGTGGGTGTTCATTTTCAGAATAAATAATCAACTCAAAAAATGTACCAAATTCATTTTCAGATTGGCTTGTCAGATCCACGTTTGCCCAGGACGAGCTGGTTGAATAAAATGTATCTTGGGGAGCAAGGTGAGCCAGCCTGTCTCATTTCCTCAGGGACATCTTGTAAATAAGGGCCATTCCTGAGGCCGGAAGCAGAGAATTCCCCAGAACAGATTGAATTCTGGCTTTGTCCTAATGAACGTCAATATTTATTACCAAAGGCATTGTGCTCCTTGGAGTAATAGAGCATTTCACCATCTCAGCGCCCGCCGGTTGCCTTCCCAGGTACCAAATGCTATGTAATTGCTGCTCATAAAGGCAGCAGACAATATTGCCAGGGAAACTCACTTCTGGCTGTAAATCTTCATCTTCAAAACCAGCAGAGTTTTGCTTTCCAGTTTGGAGGGTGTCCCTGAGGGCAGGGCCCACCCAGATTTTCTGGTTTTCCTCCTCTGGCAGGGAGCCTCCCAAACCCCTCTGGGGAGAGGAAGGGGGCTCCTCCTGGGATCAGAATGAGGGCATCAGCCAGCAAAGGCTGGAAAGGCGGAGGAGTGATGGAAGCTACCGTCCCCACCACAACTCTGAGCTGAGGGAGAGACAGAGAGTTGGAAGGGCCTATGAACTTGTCCCGTCAACGCTCTTACTCTGTAAATGAGGAAGCAGAGGCTCAGAGAGAGGCGGTTTTTTTTAAGGTCGCGCAGTTCCCAGGCCAGTGCCCTTCACATTTGGCCACACCGTCTCCTGGGGATTAAACAGTGAGCTCCAAAGAACTCCCTGAACTGGCTGCTGCCTGCGAGGGTCAGTGGTTCCCAGCTGGACACTTCCCTTGACTCCTGGTAAGTCTGGAGCCCTACTGCCAAGGGGCCTGGCTTCTTGGGGCCTTGTCCAGGCAGGGTGCTTCTTCTAGTTGATGTAAGCCTACAAGCTGCCCTCACCTGTCTTGGAGAAACCTCTGGAAACCAACTCCAGATTCTGCCCCTCAGCTGAAACATTCTTGCGAGCAACAGTCTTACGTGGAGAATTTGTACAAGGAAAAAGAGATTAGCTTCAGCTTTTCCTCAGAGTGAATAATCCTGTTGTTTCTAGTAGGACCTTAGCTCCACTAAGGGTAGAGGCGTGTGCCTCTCCAAGAAGGGGTTTGGAAGGGTCAAGGAGAGCCTGAAACGCGTGAACTCAGGACACCAGGCTGGGCCAAGTTCAGCTTCTGGATCTGCTTCCTTTCCTTTTGCCAACTTGCTAAGGACAGAGATGGCCCGGGGCAGAGACACAAAATGGGTTTTAGAGAGTGATGTCATGTTGTTCCCAGATACCAGATCGCTCTGCAGAAAATGCCTGCCTGCTGTTATGGGAGTTGTGTTGGAGAGAATTGTAACTTTTGACAATGGGCATCTCATCTTGCACAGATGCGTCCTTTATAGAATCTGCCAGCAAGATTACAGAGGCATCGCAGTGTAATGGGAAGAGGAGTCAATAATTCTGGGGTTATTGATTGTAACCAGATCTATTCTTCTTTTTTAATTTATATTTTATCCACTTTCTTCAACCTGCTTTTTTTTTTAAACCCATACTCACAAAAGCACCTGCTGGATCAAATGCAGTTGATTACATTTTTAAAATGATGGGAGTAATTTGCTGCTCTTAGGAGAGTCTGGGGCATGGCAGTATGTGGCTAGAGGGGGAGGGAAATGCATGCAGGGGGCAGGGTGGGGGAAGAAGTAGAAAGGAGGGAGGAAGGCATGGTCAGGGGAGGGCACGGAGCAGCGCAGGGGAACGCCCCCATTCGGCCCGGCTGACCCTGCACGCCCTGAAGCCAAGATCTGATGAAGACTTCATTAGAGATTCAGACTTCCCACAGTTCCTGGCCCCACTGGGGGTTAGTGCATCCCAGAGGATAAATTCTCATCTCTCAGAGCTTACTTCCTCCAGGATATTTTTCCTGATAAGGCAAATGGAAACACTGGTGGGTTAGGGCAGGTAGCCCATGCACACGAGTATCCATGTACATACCCTCGTGCGTGTGCTCAGTTGTACATATATATATATTTTTTTCATATTCTTTTCCTTTATGATTTATCACAGGATATCATATATAGTTCCCTGTGCTATACAGCAGGACCTTGTTGTTTAACCATCCTATACGTAATAGTTTGCCTCTGTTAATCCCAAACTCCCAGGCCTTCCCTCCCCCACCCTCATGTACATCTCCATTACAAAATATGTATGTATAGCACACAGCAGACAACTTGATGTTTATAATTGTTGGATTGGACTGTGTGGGATGAGCTTGTAAGCGCTTAAAAAATGGATTATGCATTTTCGATGTCCCCAATATCCTTTTTGTCTCTAACCCACTACACAGTGTAGCATAATAAAACCAGTGGGTATTTGCTGAATAATCCTCAGTGAGTTAAGTGGTCACTTGAACATTCTCTCCTTGTGGAGAAGTGACCAGGGACTTCTCCGCTCATCAAAATAGGCACAATGTGACTTTGATTCAATTTCAGTTTCTAAATCACCCTATGACTGTATTTCCATTTATTTCTCTTCCAGTTGATGAGAATCCCAGCCTAACAGAGGCAACTAGATCTGTGATCGTGAACTAGATCACAGAAGGCCCAAGTTCAGAGGCCCCTTAGAGATTGCCTCCTCCAGATCTGTCACTGTCCAGAAGAGGAAATTGGGTCCCAGAGAGATTAAAATGACCTGCCCCAAGGCCAGCAACTGGTTTGGGTTAAAATCAGGAGCATTTCAGTGTATTTTCCCCATGCACAATTGTTCTCTTTTCTTCCTCTTACTTCATTTTCTTCTATAGACAGTAGCAGGGCCTGGTCACCGATGTCTCTCCCTCTACTTCCCCAAACTTGCTCACAGCTTCCTGCTCTCTCCTGTTTGCTTCTAGATGGATTAGAAAACAGCAGGGGCTTGAGGAAAGTGTAAGAGGCAGAAACGGAGCTAGATTTAGGGTCATCATTACCCATCAACTCATTTTGTGTAGGCCTGGACCACTTGTTTTCTACGCTGGGGCTGGTACTGACATTCTGTGGGGTGAGGTTTTGAGGTCAAGTAAAGAGAGAAAGAAAGAAAGATCGTCATGTCATTTTGCTTTTTGGGTGGGCAAAAATACTGCACAAGAATTCTGGATTGTGTTTCCACATCTAAGATGTGGGGGAGATTTGGGAATGGATGAGAAAGAACGAGGGGTACATTTTTTTCTCACTCTAAGGCTTGATTGTAATATGACACCAAGGGGACCTACAAGGATGACCATGATCCCCTGGCTGGCCTTGACTTCTCATCTGTCCCTGTTAGCACCCCCCATTGCCAACTGCTCAAGCCATTATCCAGAGACCTACACTGTCTTTTTTCTTTATCCCTGTTCTCTCTGAGATGATACCAATCACTTTGAATCAGAAGACTTGAGAATGAAACTAATCTCTTACACTTAGTAGCTATGTGATCTTGGGCATATCACTTAATTTCTCTAAATCTCAGTTATTTCACTTGTAAAGGAAGGGTAAATATGCCTATTCTCCCTACCTTACTGAGGCATTGAGAACCAACACTCATAGTTTGAATAATAACATGGCATGAGTTAGACTGTGCCACATACATGTAAGAGACTTAAAAAATCAAGCTGTTTATTTTAGAGCAGTTTTAGATTTATAGAAAAAGATGGTTCAGAGAGATTTCATATAACCCACACTTAGTTACTTCTATTATTAACATCTTCTATTAGTATGGTACATTTGTTACAATTAATGGCCCAATATTGACAAATTATTATTATGAAGTCTGTAGTTTATTTGAATTTCCTTAGTTTTTACCTACTGTCCTCTGTTCCAGGATCGCATTCAGATACAACATTACAGGTAGTTGTCATTTCTCTTTAGGTTCCTCTTGGCTGTGGCCACTTCTCAAACTTTCCTTGTTTTTGATGACCTTGACGGTTCTGAGGAGGACTCTGTAGAATGACCCTCAGATGTGATTTTTCTGATGTTTTGTTCATGATTAGACTGGGATTCTGGGTTTTATCCAGGATAGATCATGCCCGAGACTTTAATTATATGTATTGATGTTATTTTAGAGTTACATTTTGTCCTTAAGAAAAGGACCCCTGATTTAGAGCCCTTCCCAACAGTGTCTGGGTTGCATGGGCCCCCTCTTGGCCCTGGAATAAGACTCCTGGTAGGGTTTTCTTTGAAATATAAGAAACTCTTTCCCTCCAGTCCACTGAATCTGTCTTTCTGGTCACCTGGGCCTGACACTAATGAGCTGTTAATAACATGACCGTTACCCATGCAAATGAAGTAAGCCAGGCTGGGTGGGGAGGTACTGCGGTGACAGCCCGTTCCCTTCGAGTGCTAAGTAATGAATCATGTTGCTGTGGTTATTAACCGCCTTAACTGAGGTGCCACAGGAGCTGACCCCACGGGCCCCTGGGTTCCTGGTTTATTTACATCAGCAGCCCATTTCCCAGGAGACGCTGGGCATGCAAGGGGTTAATCACCTCATCTCTATATTAAGGGAGCAGTGAGGTATCAGGGACTACAAAGAAAAGAGTCTAACTCTCCATTTGGGTGCTGACTCCTGTGTGTTTTGAGAGAGTTACTTACCCTCTCTGTGTCTCACTTTCTCTTCTGGATGCTCGTAAGTGATGGCTCTTGTGAATTTGCCTCTTCCTTGTTGTAACGTGGTCTGGGGGAATGGTGGTGCTGATGCAGGTTTATAGTCTGGACTGTTTTGCACTCAATTTACCTGTTTCTGACTTGTGGGACAGGGTAACAGATCTGAATGGGGACTGACAGGCACCCCTCACTGGAATGTTTGTATAGAGCGGGACCTGCCTTCATGGGTAGATGTGCTGTCGTTTCTCTTGTTCAGTCCAATGCCTCTGAATCACCTCTATCGAGGCAGAGCTTGTCTGATTTGCAAAGAAAGGCTGGAAGACTTGGCATCTCTGTGCTGACATCAACCCTAGGTAAGCATTCTCCACTCCGTTCCAGCCCACTCAGCTCTGCATCTGGATTGTTTCTTTGCCAGATACTGCATGTTACCTATGGGTTCTCTCTACTCTTAGGTTTGTCTGGGCTTCCTGTTTCCTTCCTGTCCTCGGGCGCTGTACTGTGTCCTTTTAGTTCCTTTCGCCACTGTCTAGAACCCTCTGGACACTGCTGCCTGACTCATGGGGCCATTCCAGCCTGATCCAAACCTTCTACCTTCAGGCCCTGCTTTCTCAGCTGGCACTTCTTACTCTACCCTACATTGGTCCCCAGGCAGCAACTCCTAACTGGGAGCAGGTCCAGCTGTGTCAGGGCCAGAAACTGGGGGTCCCAGAGGAGCTCCTGTCACTCAGTCCCCCTGTCATGGGCAGGGTCCCCCGGTGCCATGTTGGCACAGGCTGACTTATAAGGGCACGTCCTCCCTACCTGCTTGCCCAGCTGTGTTTGCATGTACACATGATGCCGTGCCAGACAAGCAAGTTCAGAGCCACTTAGGGGGATGATCAGATCCCTCAGTGAGTTTGTTTTAGAGTCTGTCAGGGACAGTGATATCAAATAGAGGGGTTTTTGCCCCAACCACATGCCTTGGCATCCATCCAGGTCATTAAAAGGAAACAGGCGATGGAAAGAAATGAGATGGTGGACAATTAAGGGACACATTATTTCCTCCTATTCTCCAGTTGTTAGACTTCCACAAGGAAGGGAGAAATTTAATGCCTACTATATGTTGAGTTCTTTACTACACTATTCCTGGTCTGCCATTTCTTCTCTCCTCTATGGTACCTTCATTCACCCAAGTTATTACTAGAAACCTCAGCTTCATCCCAAACACCTCCCCTTTCTTTACACTCCCAATAGTCATTCATTTCCTAAATCTCATTTATTGTCTTTATACCATGCTCATAGGGTTGTAGAAATCATTTTTATTTTATGGGTAAGGAATGAAATTCAGAGACACAGAAATCTTACTGAGGTCACAGAACTAGTAGGTGGATGAGTGATGTTTTAACCTGGTTTGTCTTCCTCCACAGTCCTTGGCAATTCATTGATCGACAGACGCTTAGCGGCCCCTATGACGAGGATGGTGCTAGATGCTGGAGGACAAGTCATGGTCTTTACTCAGGGACCCTGTAGTCCAGGAGCAGGGGGAAATATGTCCAAAAAAGCCAGAATACAGTGGAGGAATTGCCTGGCTCTGTGAGAGCACAGAGAAGAGATTGACTAACTGCTAGAGGAAAGTCAGGAAAAACTTGGTGGAGGAGGTGATGACTTTGGATCGGAGTCTCGAAGGTTGGGAGAAGTTGGCCAGTTAGACTAGAAGGGAGAGAGAAATCTGTTATAGGAACAAACACGAACAAAGCCGTGGACACAAGACAGAGCATGTGAGGAAAACCACAAACTCCTGTGACTGGTGATGGCACGTGGTATCAGGGGAACTGTGAGATCACATGCCGGGTGAGGAGTCTTAGCTTTTTCCTGAAGTCTGAGAGGGAAAGAGGTGCAGTCATGAAGGTGCCTTAAAAAAGGAACTGGCAGGAGTGTGGAGTGTGTACATGTTTGTGTGAGTGCATATGTATTTGTGAAGAAGCACTAAAACCATGGAGACCAATTAAGAGGCTTTTCCCACAGGTTTCAGGAAAGGTGATAAGGGCCTGGACCAAGCAACAGCAGAGGGGATGGTGGAGAGGGGGCGGAGTTGACAAATCATTCTGTTAGACAATAGAACGGACTCAGAGATGAATGCGCTGGTGGGGAGACGTGAGAAAAAGGGAGATGTTTGGGACGATCATGAAGTTTCTAATTAAATAACTTGGGTGAATGATGGTACCATTAAGTCAGATAAGGAATGGGAGAGGAAAATAGTGAGGTCAATTTGGGAGATTTTGGTGGAGAGCTTCATGTGGTGCTGCTGCTTTCTGAGCATAATGACGGGGAGGAAGGATAGAGTTGGGGCAATGGTCAGAGAGACGGGGGGGTCTCCTACGACATGGTCAGGGCCCGGGCTAATACTCCTGGCCAGCAAGTCAAGGTTTGGTTTGGAAGAAGCCACAGCACCATCTGCAAAGCTGTTCCTCGTTCCCAGTCCTCTGGTCACATCGACACCCCTCTCTGCTTGTCATGAGTCAGGTGCTGACAGTCTCAATGGTGCTGGCGATCTATCAGTGAGTGGAAAAAGATAATTGACCACCATCTCACCTCGCCTCGCCTCGCCTCAGCTGATAGAGAGAAATTTAACTGCTTCATTCCACCATAATTTCATATAATTCTCCATCTTTTTCTCCCCAGCTTTTACTTGGAAGTCTACACAAGTGATTGATGATTTGCTATCAAATATAAAAAAAGAAGCTAAAATATCATTGGACAGTTTAACAGCCTTTAAAATATAATGGTCTCTCTGGCTGGACATCCAGAGTCGCTGTAGAAGTCCAGAAGGTCAAGCTTTAATGAACTGGTGAGAATTAGAGGAGGAAAGTGAAAGTGATCAATGCTCAGAGCTGGCTCCACAGTCCATTGACCTTGGGGGGAGAGGAGACCTTGGGATTTATGGAACCCCCCCCCGGGAATATTCATGGATATTCATGGATATTCAGACACCCCTGGGGAGGGTGGTGGCGTGGGCCTATGATACAGAGTCAGGGGTCCTGGGTCATGAGGCTGTTTGCTCTTAGTCTGGTCCTTGTTTATACTCTCACAATCACCCAGGCTTTGCGGTCTCAGCCCCCTTAGCTGGACTCCCTCCAACTGTCTGCCTCTGGGAAGGCCTGCCTCTGACCCGTCCAGAGAACTCAAAAGTTCCCCTTGCCATCATTTTTTTTCCTTTGGACCCTCTGACTTGCTTGCTATATCCCTCTTGCTTCATCCTTGGAAGTGGAGACTTGCTTTATAGCCTTCTTTGCATGTAAGCCTCTGAACTTATCAGAGAGACATGACAGGCAGAAGAGGGGTGGGGCAGAAGTCACCGACTGTGTGCCATGCATTCTTCCAGGCACTAATCTCAACACTGGGTCATCTGATTTTCTCCGACCCTTGAGGTAGCTAATGCAATGCTCACTTACAGATGAAGAAACCGTGGTTCCAAAGATGCTGTGGGTAGCTGCCATAGTGGCTCCTCAGGACCCCTGCTTCCTGGCATTCATGTCCTTGTATAACCCCCTCCCCTGGAGTGTGGGCTGCACCTAGCAACTTGCTTCTAACAAAGGGACTATGGCAAAAGTGATGGCGTGTCACTTCTGAGATTAGGTTATAAGAAGACTGTCACTTCCATCTTGTTCTCCCCCTGGCTCACCCTGATGGAAGCCTGCTACCATGCTGTGAGCTGCCTGATGGGAAAGTCTACATGGCAAGGGATGGAGGGAGGCCTCCAGCAAACAGTTTGGGAGGAACTGCATCCTGGCAATAATCACATGAGTGAGCTTGGATGTGTGTCCTCCTCAGTGGAGCCTCGAGAGGTCTGCAACCCCAGCTGACACCTTAATTATAGCCTGGGGAACCCTGAGCAGAGGACCCAGCTAAGCTGTATCTAGATTCTTGACCCACAGAAACTATAAGATAATTAAAGTGTGTTGTTGTAATCCACTAAGTTTTGGAGTATTTTGTTACACAACAATAGATAAATAATGGTCAAATAACAGACAGTTAATAAATGGCAGAGTTCGGACTCAAACTTGGGACCGTTTGATTTTGTATTATGATCTTTTCATGATACTATATTGGTTTAAAAAAAAAAAAGATTGACATGTGCCTACAGCTCCAGGAGGAGCTAAAATAGAGAGTAAAATTAAGTTCATTGGGCAGTGGGATCCAGATATGCAGAGGGCCATGCTCTCACGGAGAAACCATTTATTCTGTCTTTACCTGTTGGTGGGCCTTCCGGGGGAGCTGCAGAGTGACAGATCTTCCCCCGAAAGCTCTTTCCCATTAGACAGATTGCACTTGGGAACATCTGCCCAGAAGCACTCCAGTTGATTTAAGCATCTTTACTTTTAATTTTTGGTACCTTTCAGAGGAAAAGAGAAAAATAAGCTTAGTTTCCTGAAGTGTAATTGTTCCAGGCAGTTATTTATTAATGAGAAGGAACAACATGTCAAGGAGGCCGGGTTTGGCTGTACAACTCATGTTAACCAGGGCGCAGGTTAGAGGGAAGGTAAGCCCGCCGTCAGTCTGCATTTGTCCAGCTCCGTGATCACCTGTTAATTACTTGTGCTTTGGGCCCTGGAGGGGGGACCGCCTTTGCTTCCTCCCCAGCCGAGGGTTGCTGAGTTCCATAGGGCAAGGGAAGCACCCTCTCTGACACGATGCTCCCAGTGGGGTTCTATGGTCCTTGGAGCTTTCTCCAAGATTCTGAAGACTCACTCTGTGCCTAAGCCCCAGGATGGGAAAGGGGTAAGGCCTTCCATTGTTGAGGATGTACAGTGTACAATTTTAACCTGAGTTGCCATTGAGTTGTGTGAATGTATTGTATTTGGGGTCAGTGAGATTATGGGAACTTGCTGTAAGTTAACTTGTGTACAAAACAGGGGGAATTATAGAATATACTTCACAGGATTGATAGAAGGATCAAATGTGATAATGTATGTGAAAACTTGTATGATATAAAGCACTTTGCAAATTGTGTGTGTGTGTGTATGTTCCTGTGAGTTTGGTCAAGTTGGAGTTATACTCATGGAGGAGACACAAAGGAATAAAGCGATTTATCTGATGAAACCACTTGACTAGAAATTAGATCAGTATGTGTCAGGGAGGCTTTCAGCAACATTTTTTTTTTGGCAAAAATTTCAACAAAATTTCTGCCTAATAGGAGTTTGAATTCATGGAGGCACGAGCGATTCCTTCACTGGGATGGTCTCACACATCTATATTGTTCTGAAGTATTGTTATTAAGAATGTGCGTGTATTACTTTTCAATTAAAAAAGCTAGTTAGAAGCATATCACAATGTGAACAGACTAGTCATATGCAGATTTGGACCATATCTGTACATTCAAAATAATGTAAAGAATTAGGGTGATTCAATTTTTAATTTCATATTACCAATTAATTATTTCTATATTTATGTGTTAACAAGGAATTAGGTACACCACCATCCTTGATGTGTTGGCTTTTTGTCCTCATGCTTGCCACCTCATTATCATCAAATGGTTAACAACTCCTCACTCAAGATAGGAAGAAGAAAGAAAAGATATCATAAGCTATATTTGTCTATTTTATCTTGGAAAGCAAAAACAAAAATTTTCTTCCAGAAGCCCCTGCTGAGAATTAGTCACATATCTACTCGTATTGTATGAGGACCTGAGAAAGTAAATATAAGTCTTTATTTTCATCACCAATAGCAGGAAGAGGGCAAGAGAGAAGGAAGTTAGAAATGGCTGCGTTACTTAACCAACTGGGTCTTCCACAGGGTGTCAGAGGCACCTGGTGTTAGAACAGGAAGGAGGTGATCTTGGAGATGATCTGATTTAACCTCATAAAAAGAGATGTGAGGCCCAGAGAGGTTATTGCCTGTCCAAAGTCACAAATTAAGTGGACAATACCTTCTGTGCTTGAAGGAGGTATAAATGGATTGTTTCCATGTTTCACATGGATTATGAGGCATTTGAGGAAAACTCCCTTATACAGAATGCCTGGAAAACTCGAGTTTCAAAACACATCTGTAGTTTCCTTTTTAGATAGTTATGTGGTTTTCTAGAATATAGAAGTAAATTAAGTTGTAGAGATAAGAGGGGAAATGGAAGCTATTGACCACTTAGGGTTGTCTCTTTGGCAGGTGACCAGGTAGGTCTAGGGTAAGCAAGCTTACTGGCGCCCAGAAAACCGTGTGCTTCTTCACTCTATAGTCATGTAACATTGGCATGATGTGAAGGGATTGAGGGGGCTGAGAGAATTGAGGAGGTTAATTCAGACCCAGCAGCAACTATCTGGTGTGTGCCCACACTCTGCCCAGTATCAAGTTAGGTCCTGTGATGGAAAAAAAATAAGTGCAATTCAACTCAATTCACTGTGACCCAACAAACATGTATTGAGTGTGCTTGTTCCAGGCATGATAAATATATAAAGATAAATAAACGATGCTTTCCCTCCAACTGCTCACGAATAGAATGGATGACAACAACTCACTAGAACACTATAAAATACTTGCTAAAATATAACATGAATGAAAGGCAGTGAGTGCTCAGTGGACCCAACCAGAGGGGCACTTTTAATGACCATTCCAGAGCCCAGTGGAATGGAAGAGAGATTTAAATCATGATGCTGTCAAGCTCTCCAGAATAAAGAAACTGATAGACTAACCAATCTGGGGTGGTAAGTATGGCAATTTCAGAGAACACTATGGAAGTTAAGAGGAAAAAACGTCAACCAGGCCTGGGCTCACTCAAAGAAGACTTCCTGGGATTGTGGACCTTGTGTTGGACTTGGAAGATGGCACTTGAAAGATACAGGAAGGGATAAGGGATCGGTGGGAAGTGAGTTTAGTTAAGGAGACATGATATGTTTGGCAGCCTTGCCTGGTCAGGAGGGCCTTGGGCAACCTCTTTTCTACTTCCTTCAAGCTCCAAGTCACCCAGTTCCAAAGAGTTTTCTTATATGGTCCTAAGCCAAGGTATCCCTCTTGATCTTTGGGCAAAGGAGTCCATCCTTTATGTTCATTCCTAAGAGAGAAGTGGAGTGGTCAGTGGCCTTTCTGTGGAGAGGCTCAAATCCTGGGGGGTGACTGGTGGCCCACTTGAACCCTGGTCTCAAATCTGGAAAAGCACTTAAAAGACTGATTCTTACCTGCCTCACCACACTGCCCCCCCCCCCCAGAAGGACGGATTAGAAACCAGAAAGTTAAGGATTTTGCCAATATAGAGAAGAGGCCTGTGTCATTCCATATAGCACTCCACCTCTAAAGAGTTATTCAAAATTCAATGTTCATATCTTCCACTGTTATCTCTAGATTTCTGCTTTCAGGGCATCTCAAGATATTGAAAGCTCATGAAAAGTTCTAGATAAAGAGGCAGGATGTTGGAGAATCAATAACATTTACTGGGTGCTTACTAAGTGCCAGGCACCACTCTCAATACTTTCCATGCATAACTTACTTAACAGGGAGAAGGCCCTGTTGCTGAGACTCCTGAGCCTCCATTGACTGCAGCGTAGAAATAGTGGGCCAATAAAAACGAATGAAATCATGGCATTTGCAGGAACATGGATGATCCTAGAGATGGTCATACTAAGTGAAGTAAGTCGGACAAAGACAAATACCATATGATATCACTTATATGTGGAATCTAAAATATGACACAAATGAACCTATTTATGAAACAGAAACAGGCTCACAGACATAGAGAACAGACTTGTGGTGGGCAAGGGGGAGGGCCGGTGAGGGAGGCATTGAGTCGGAGTTTGGGGTTAGATGCAAACTGTTACCTATAGGATGGATAAACAACAAGACCCTACTGTATAGCATAGGGAACTATATTCAATATCCTGTGATAAACCATAATGGAAAAGAATATGAAAAAGAATGTATGTATATGTATAACTGAGTCACTTTGCTGTACAGCAGAAATTAACACAACATTGTACATCAAGTGTACTTCAATAAAATAAATTAAAAAAAGAAATAGTGGGCTGGCAAAATGCAAGAAGCTATCTGTGCAAACACGACTCTTAATAATGGTCAGGAAGAGACATGACCATTGGGCGCATTTCAATGACTTTATCCATTCCACCCAACATTTTGTTCCTTCCCCTGTAACCCTTTTGGCTTTCTTTCACATATAAGCTGAAGCTTTCCTGTTCCCACTAACCATGTAGGCTGCAGCTTGGTAAACCATCACTCATACCCACTTCGTGGAAAGCTCTTCTTTGGGTAAGTGGCACTGCTTGCTGAGTTTCTGTGTAGAGCTGTCACTGGGGCCAAGGTATGGCAAAGGGCAGAAGCCCAGCATCAAGTGGGGATGGGAGTCTCCAGAACAATGTCTGATTGTCATGATGGCGTGTTGGAGAAAAGATACCCTCACTCTGCCTAAAGAGAACCTTCTGCCTGTCTCCAGAAATCATGCAAAATAGACTCTTAAAATGAGATTAGGCTGAAGCAGGACCAATTAAAGTTGGAGTTCCAGTTGCTCTATGACTTCATTGAAAGCTCAGTGCCAGCAGGAAAAAAAAAAAAGAAATCAATACTACATTTTCATCGTCATCAATTTTGCTTTTTGCTAAATGAAAATGCTTTTATTCCCTTTCTTGTTCCCTCCACCATCGAAGATGTTTTCTCTGCCCATGTACTACCTTTACCTCACCCTGTTATGTTAGTTGAACTCATGCAAAGAGCTCCATGTAGGATAGTGCCATAAGTACACTTGTCTGTAATAAGCATTTAAACAATTGCAGAGGATGCCATCTCAATGCACCAAAGATTTACTAGTACAATAGTCCTTGCTCTGCAGGTCTTTCTGCTGCTGCAGCAGGGCCCTAACCATGGTCTGCTCTGTGAAACTATTGGCCGCTCCAATTTTTGTAGAGTCGATAGCGCACTTACTCCAAACAGCTCTCAAGGCCCCAGGGGCCCATCCCAGCTCCACGCCCTGTGCCATATTGCAGCACCGCGCCTTGTAGACGGGAATCCCATAGGTGAGGCGGGCCCGTCTTGAATTCATTCATGGGCTTTGGTTGCAGAAGCAGCAAAGGACCTCATTATAAGATGTTCTCACCTGTACAGTTACAGAAGAACTGAAAGGGTTTTGCTGAACAATGCAGTGAACTGGCTTCCGACACAGTCCCACAGTAGTGACCTTTACGAGCTCTCAATGAGCTCCCATTGCTATTGGCTCCAAGACGGTCCCCATCCAGGACTTGACTCGGTGGGAAATATTTGGAAAGAAAGAAAGAAAGAGAGAAAGAGAGAAAGAAAGAAAGAAAGAAAGAAAGAAAGAAAGAAAGAAAGAAAGAAAGAAAGAAAGAAAGAAAGAAAGAAAGGCAAATTCACAATAGAGGACACAAGAAAATACAGCTCCACGGGCTGGAAACTCATTTCCTGAGGAGCCAGGAGCACATCGCAAGCTCTCTGGGAATCACTGAGCTCCAGGAAGCTCGACCAGTCACTTAATAAGTCATTGAGGACGTGTGGTTTAATTAACTTGCCCAAAATTCCTCCTTTCCTTTTCTCACTTTTGCTATTAATATTTTTTGATATCTGATAATGCAGTGTAGTTAATTTTTTCTGGCTTTATAATGAACACTGCCATAATGAAAAAGGTTAGCAGTGCTTCAGGCAGCTTTTAATTATCCAGCCGAGCAGGTAAAAGCACTTTATTCTTCTCTTTTTTTCCCCTTACTTAGCAATTAATGGAGGAGCTCAGTGGCACTTACTGTTCCTTTTTTGTTTTCTAATGGATGATCCCGCATGGAGCAGGGACGCCTTCCTGTACCCCAGTTCCTACCAGGCGGGGACGTTGGAGGCTGCAGGGCTGCATCTCAGGCCTCTGGTTTGTGGGATGGAAGTGCTTCTGCTGCTGGCTGAAGGTTTATCTAATTAAAAAACCGAGCTACCTAGAGTTGTTGTTACCAGTTCCCTGTCTTGCATTCTTCTGCCTTTGCATCTTCGCCCAGAGACACCCCAAAATACTTTTATAGGCCAGCTGGCTTTATGGTAGACGTTTTCTTGGTTCTATTGAATGGGGCCATCTTCCTTCTGCTTCCCGTGCTAACGGCAGCCTTGGGATTGTTCTCCTTACTTGACTGACAGGGAAACTGAGGCCCAAAGAGGTTGTCTGCTTGGCTAAAAGCCCTTCCTTCAGTTCTGATGATACTATCTCTGGATATGGAGAGACATATCACCAAGCTAATTATAATACTACCTTCCAGGAGGAAAGACTTTAAAAATAATGAGAGCCACTTCCAAACCCACCAATTGATAAAGTCACAGGGAACATATTTTTCTTATGAGTGGAATTATTTGCATGATTCCTCTTTCTTTTGCAAATAGAAAACAAAAAAATATTGTTCGCGGAGTGTGTATAACACATTTTTCTATGACTTGATAAAAGCCGACTGGCCCTCAGACTGTATATGCAGATCTCTCTAGAGGGGCTGGACCAGTTTTTCTAAGACCCCAGGGTCTTCTGAAAAGGAAGGGATAGAGACACCATGCTCGCTAAGATTTGAAGCTGGGATGGTTTGGAGGTGCAGGAAATGTTCCTCTGCAAAGTCTGCCTGAAGGAAGGGATACTGAAAGCATAAGAAGGGAAGATACCAAGGAGTAAGGGCATCCAGAGCTGGTGATCTGAGCTTGACCCCAAATTTCTGGGTTCCTGGAATAGGGGGTAGTTACACTTTCCTGGTGATGTGTAGGGAAGACGATGATCGGCATCTGAGAATAAACTCAAAGAGATCACTGTTAGGGAGGAGCCCTTCCAAAGATGATTTATGATGTGACACTCACCGTGCAAGGGTACTTGTCTAAATGTCTCTGTCCTACAATATACCCTTGTTGATAAGCTTCAAGGAAAGGGGAGAGAAGAGGCAAATTTTCATATCATTTGTGCCAAATGTTTGGGGCATTCTCTCCCCACCACACACCAGGTGCAGGAATTTCTGACTGGAGAAAGATCTTACTGATGCTATCGCAATGGGACTCAAGCACTGAACCTGCAGACCTTGGTGCACTCTATGAAGGTTTGGTTGCTTGTGGCCCTGTCATGTGATTTTAATGAAGTTCAGGTTGAAATAACTACCCGACTTACTTTGACTGCCATTGCAAACTTTAACAGTTGCAACAGCAGTACCTGCACAAGCAGCAAGGAATACCTGGGCCTCCAAATCTCACAGGTCAACAGCAGCCTGAGTTTTAGTAATTCTAGAACACTATCTTGCAGCCCAGTTTGGATACCATCATGACCTCATGTCCCTGGGACTGTGCAAGACTCATACTTGACTTTCTGTTCCACAGTGGCCACCATCATGACTATCGATGCTGGGGCAGTGACCTCACACGCCAGTTCTCCTCCCCCCAGCATTTGGGAACAGGACTGGCCCATGAGCCTGAGTGTCACAGGGGTTCTTGGGCAATCTGGGGGAGGGGTGGTCATTTGAGGGGGGTATACTCGCTTTTCCGTTAAGTGTTCAAGTTTGTGAAGTCTTTCAAAACAATCACTTTATATTTGAAAAGCACTTTGAAATTTTCAAAACAATAGCAGCTCCATTATCCCACCTGATTCAAATCACACTTAAAGGGTTGGGAAAATTCTTCCATTTTACAGATGAAAAAGTCAAGGCCACAGAGGTTACCTCCCTCTTTAAAGCAGGGTTTCTCAACTAGAGGTGGCTGTGTTCCCAGGGGATGTTTGAAAATGTCTGGAAATATTTTTGTTGTCATAACTGGGTGGGAGGGGGGACACGGTGCTACCGGCATCTAGTGAGTAGAGGCCAGAGATGTTGCTAAACATCCTACCGTGCACAAAACAGCCCCCCAAGACACAGAATTATCTAGTCTAAAATGTTAATAGCGTGGAGCTTGAGAAACCCTGATGTAAGGACATAGTTCTAGAGGAAGAGCTGGTGATTTTTAAAATTGATGTCACACTACTATTCATGATAACACCTGCCATTTGTTGAATATTATATATTGAGCACTGTTCTAAGTCTTCACACCCATCAACTCAGTCCTCAAAGCAACCCTAAGTGGGAAGGATTATTACTCTACTTTGAAATGAGGAAACTGAGACTCAGGAGGTCAAGCAAGTTGTCACAGGGCCCCCAGCCAAGTTAGTGATGGGACCTGTGTCAGCTCAGTCCTGGGCTTGTCCTGTTTCCCCCTCTCTGCATGGCTCCCTGAAGCACAACTGGACAGGGAACTCTGCCTTGCCTGGCCAGCACCAAGCACAGAACGAGTAACCAGTTACTTTTTGGATGGTCAGAAGCCTCAGGTTCCAGGATCACCACAGAAAGCTAATTTCGAAAATCCTGCTATTTGTGACAATATGAATGAATATTGAGGGCCTTATGCAAAGTGAAATAAGTCAGAGAAAAACAAATACTGTAAGGTCTCTCTTATATGTGGAATCTAAAGAAACCAAACTTGGAGAAACAGAGAAGAGATTGGTAGTTGGCAGGGGCAGGGGTGGAGAGTAGGGTTATAAGATAAAAAAGTGTTCCAGGGATGTAATGTACGGCATGGTTACTATAGTTAATAATACTCTATTGTATATTGGAAAGTTTCTAAGAGAGTAGATCTTGAGTTCTCATCATAAGAAAAAAATTGTAACCATATGGGGTGATGCATGTTAATTCAACTTATTGTGGTGACCATTTTGTAATATATACACATATCAAATCATTATGTTGTACGCCTTCGGCTGATTCAATGTAATATGTTGACTATAACTCAATAAAACTGAAAAAAAATAACCTTGTTCTCTCTGTGTTCTCTCCTGGGTACAAATTCAAGATTCAGGGAGACCAATGGCCTCAGTAATTTCTATCCATTGACATATGCTCCTTTTCCCCTCTTATACCTATGGGGCAATCTCTTGACATGCACACACATCAGTCATTCATTTATTCATATACTTACTCAAAAATATTTATCAAGGATTGAAGATACAAAGGGGAAATAAATACATATAGTTTTATTCCCAAGTTACTGACAGTCTATTGGATCAGACAAGCCTAAAAAATCATTATATTACAGTGTGCTTAGTTCAGTGATGGAGATGTGGTCAGACTATCAGAGGAGCACAGAAAAGGGGTCCCTAATCAGCTTCTGGGGGGGCTGGGAGTCATGCAATATGATATTGGAGTCTTAGAGTCTGAGATGGATTAGCCAAATGGAGACAGAGAGGGGGTGGGAATATCGTGAAAATACAGTCTCAAAGGCCAAGAGCTTCATGGTGAAAGAGCCTCTGGTGAAAGTGAAGTAGTCCTTTGTTATCCGAAGGCAAAGCACACAGCAGTGAGATGAAGGTGGAGGAGTAGGCGGAAGCCTGAAAGGGGAGCTTGTAAATGCTAGGGAGACACTGAGGAGGGGAATGAGTTTCAATGTTCAGGTTACAACCCTTAGGGAGAGCCACCTTGTCTTTGAGATGAGACAGGGCTTAAACTCTTGTGGAAGACAGACTTGAGGGACACGAGGCTGGAGGCAGGGAGATGGGCTGGGAGGTTTTTGAAGGAGTCCAGGTCAAGAGCCTAAACCAGGGTTGGAGAAGGAGGGGATGGGTTAAAGCTATTTTGGAGTTAAAGTCAGCAGACTTAGGTGTTTAGATTTGAGAGGTACAGGAAAAGGATATGTTATATTTGGACTTGTTGCATGAGCTACCTGGGAGACATCGGGTAGATCTCTCTGTCCAGTGGACCATTGGACAAAAATGGAATTTGTAGGGAGAGAAACGTGATGGAGATACAGATTTTGGAATCAACAGTGGAGAAGTGGGAGTTGTAACAATGGGACTCACTTGAGCAAATTGGCCCACGTGTCCTCCTTAATCCAATGATCTGTGACCAAAGCACTGGGCAGATGGGCAAACATGGCAGTTGGAGCCCACCCATAGAGATGGCAGGAGGGCATTCAAAGAAGTCATTGCAAGCCGAAGAAGCAGCCCCAAATAAGGCAAGTGCACTTGGCAATCTAGCTTGATATACTCTGGATAATCACCATGTAGAGGCTCAGTGGCAATCTGCCTTTCCCCCTCCCATCATGAAGGAAATGGCTGTTCTTCATGACACAAGGTCAACAGTTTGCCAACTTTACAGTCTTTACTGGCTTAGACTTGAACTATTCTTAATCTGAATATTCACGGCAGGGCTGTGAAGCATGGGAAACTCTATCTGGAATCTAGACTCCTGCCTCAGGATGGAAAGTCTCTGGATTTCCCACATTATTCTTCTTTCTACTATGTCGTGGCCCTTCCTAAATGGCAGAATGTGTTGGTGTATGCAGTCACATGCACAGGCATGATTGTGAACACGCAAACACACACTTCCCCGTTTCCCCCTAATACATGCACAAGTTTTGAATTAGAAAAACATGCCCCTCCATATTAACACCTGGCATCTGATATAAAACAAACTCAGCCTTAGTAATTATTTGAGGACTTTGCAGCAGCTTTCTTCTGACCAGTGTTGATGGCTGGTGCCAGTCACCATAACTAGGTGTGAATTAACGCAACAGCATTCGTGCTACAGGCTCGTGCTATTCGAGCCTCCTGGGCTTGTGTTTAAAACACAGGGTTGTGTTTTAGAGCCGTGGATAAAGTTCATTAATAGGTGCGAGCACAGTTCTCAAAGGGCAGTTCTGCCGTATTTTCAGTCACTGTTCAGAATTCTCATTAGCCAATTACCCTGATCCCATCCTTCCAGCTCCTGTAGTAATGTGTATTTTAAAGGCCCTGATAAGACACAGCATGTTTTAAATATACCTTAATGTATTGGAAATGCACGAGCCCCCTTAGGGTTTATATATCTTAACCATTGGCCGATCTTGCAAAGTTATAAATAAATGTTACGGGCATCAGCTGCAGTAGTAGAATCAGCTGGGGATATCTAAAAGCCAGTCTAAAGTCGAACTTACCCCTAATTTGAGATATAAAGCATGGTGAGCAAAGCAGGCAGGAATATACAGATGATTTCCTGGTAATAAAATCAACAACATTGACATATGAAGTGCGACTGAGTGGGAATAGGGTTGATGTGGGCAGCAGCTTGGTTGAACTAACAAGTAGTTACGTGCAAGTTACTGTGTTGGGCATTGTGGGGATAAAAAATGAAGAGAACCATGGTTCTGGTTGGTTTATAAACATGTACCTAGCGATGACACAAGGACACAGGTAATAATCAGAGAGGTTGAGGTGAGTGGACCTGCAGGAAGACAAAATGCTATGGGGGCCAAATTGGGAGGGCTCAGAAATGATTTCTTTGAAGAGGTGGCAGTTGAATGGACTTTGAAAAATGGGTCAGATTTCATAGGCAGAGATTGGAAACTTGAAGTGGTGGAAGTCAGAGCATAACATAAACAGAGCTGGGAGACGGGGAAACATAGGACATTTCAGCATACGGTAGACAGTTCAATTGGGTGGGAGGAAGTATTGGGTACCTGCAGGGGAGCAATGGAAAATAAGGCTGGAAGGGTGGGCAGGGGTCAAACTCTATAAGGTCTTCAATGCTAAGGTAAGGAGTTTTGAACTAATTCAATACGAAATGGAGAGAGAATTCAAAGCTTTTAATCAGAGGAAGAATAAGGTAAGAGCTACGTTTCAGGGGGGACTAATTTGACAGCGGGGTTTAAAAAGGACAAGAATGGAGACACACAGGAATTGAGAAGACCAGTTGGGGAGATTTTGAAATAAAACACAAGAGAGAGAAGGAAGGTCTGAATTAGGGATTCTAGCAGTGGGAGGGACTGCAGAGAAAAAACAAAGTGCCTCTGAGAGATGTTAGGAAGGAAGATGAACATGCAGGACCATGGGCAGCTGATTGGATATGATGCGTGAACACTGGGGGCCACTAATGCAGGTGGAGTGTCAAAGATGGCGCTCATGTTGTTAGCCCTGGTAACTGGTACCACGAGCTGAGTCTTGAACAGACTGTAAATAACACTGCCACAAAGATAGACTGACTTGAGGGTGGGCATGGGTGTGGAGGATGAGTGAAAGTTTCCAGTCATGAAAGGCCTGCAACTCCAGCAAGAGCCTGAGTCCAGAGATAGATACTTGTGAGACAAGAGGAGAGATGAGACCAATAAGGGGCAGAGGGTAGAGCAAAATGAGAAAAAGGCTACGCACAATGCTGGAGGTACCATTATTTAGGAGGTGCCCTGCCTTTTGGCCTCATTGTAGCTCCTATAAATGGTGAGCTCTTGACCAGCATTGGCAATATCTAGTCACATTCAAGGCCTGATTTTGCCATTGTCATTCCTTTGCAGGACAAGAGAAGACATGAAACAAGGGAACCAGAGTCTACAGAGAGGTCAAGACAAACTCCGGAATGGGAGCGGCAGGTTGTCAGGGAGGTGGTGGGTTGGGTAACAGTGGAGGAGGGAAGGGATGAAGAAACATTTCTCTCTGAGAATTCCTTCTGTGGGTCCTAGGAGTCAGTCTGAAGATATTCCCCATCCCCAGAGGAGGAGAGACGTATTAGCTGACATAGCTGGCAAGTGAAAGAAGATTCTTGAAGATGATGGTTAGCCAGTCAGGTCAATCAGAGAAGTAGATCACTAAGAGGTGTGTGTGTGTGTGTGTGTGTGTGTGTGTGTGCGTGCGTGCATGCACATGTATGCGTACATGCATTTTTGCATGTACATATGTACACACATACCCATGCATATATACACATATACACACATACATACACTCATATGGATTTATATCTACAAGTCTCTTTCTCTATTTATCTATCTACCTACTACTTATTTCCATCTATTTATCTATCTACCTACCTACCTGAGTGATTTGTTACAGGAGTTGGACCTTACACAATTGTGGGAACTGCTTCGTCTTTGTAAGGCTGCTTTTATCTGATGCTGGAGCCTCACATCCACAGGAAGGCAGTTGTGAAGGGAAGAAAGATGTAATCTGGGGAGAGAAGGGCAAACTGAACCTACAAGAAAAGCTGGAACCCACGAGGATGAACTGGCTGGAATCTGTGCCCGTTCTCCCCACCTCCAATCGTGATGAAATAGGTAACACGCAGTGAAGGCGGCTCCTCTCACCATGGGGTAAAGGCGCACCTGGCCGAGGAGCTGGACGAGCTGAGGGAGGGCCTGGGGGAAGGTGGAGCAGTTACTGGCCCAGCTGGTGCCCAGCATCTAAGAGGCGAGAGCAGGCAAGCGTGTGAGCCCAAACAGCTTCCACCGCAAGCTTCTGAATGTAAAAACCACCACGGCTGTGGCTTCATGTCCACCTTCCAGCGCTTGCAGGAAAATCTCTCTTGTGGCTCATTCTAACCAGAAACATACGAGGAAGGAGGTCTGACAAATGGGGTTCATCTGGTCTAGCTGATCTGACACATGCAGAGTCACCATGGCAGAGGGAAAAGGGGACGGCAGAGAGGAGGAAGAGGCGGGGGAGCAGGATGGGAGATGAGTAGACTAGTGATCTGGCTTCCCTAGTCGTCAGGCTCAATCTGCCAGACAGTCAGACTCTGAAGTTTGACTCGAGGCTCCCTAAGGTCAGGGTCTACATCACATCTCCCTCATTCTCTTCCAAAGCATGTTGTAAGGACAGGCTACCGAGTACCTGTTAGTCTCCAAGGACTGTACTATTTTGTATGCGTATGTCATTTCTTTACTATTCAGCATAATCCTAAACAGAGAGTAATATTATGCCCATTTTACAGATAGGGAAACCAAGGCTTTGGGTGGTCAAATGATGGGTTCAAGACCACACAGCTAGAAAGCGACAGAGTCTGTACTGGAACCTCAGTTAATTTGACTCCAGAGTTTCTGGTTTTAACTACTACTGGATCTAAAGCATCCTGGGTTCCCAGCAGAGTTCCTGGCACACAGTAGGATTTCAATAAATTGCAATTAAATGAATGTGTGGATTTATGGATGAGTGATGGGCAAATGAATGGATGAGTGATGGGCAAATGGATGGATGAGTGGACAAATGGTGGTCGGATGGATAGACGGTAGAACTAAGGTATCTGGGAGAAGCGGAGAGTTCAGGAGAGAAACGGGCTCAGGGGAGAATTTGTATGGCACTTACAAAAGCTCATCTTTGATCAGGTAGCGGAGAGAATCAGAGGGAAATCCAGACAACTGCTGAGCCCAGCTTTCCTTTTGCCACTGAATTAATCCATAGGCTTTTCCATGAAAACCCACGCTTCCAATGGGCCACCATTTGTATTACGTACTGGGGCCCGCGTAAGCGGTGAACCAAGGACCAGGAGCCTGATTCCTAAATCTGCCTTCATAAGCAACTTGCTGTGAACTTGAGCACCTAATTCTCCATCTGCCCCATGCAGTGATGGTGCTCGCCAAGCCACTTTGCTGGGTTCTGTTTTCGACCCTGTACCTGAGGTCTGACTTGAAGAAAATTAGCCCATCCTTTCGCTCCTCAGTTACTTCAGAATGATTAGCTGTAAATGTGGGAGTTGTACCCCTTAGAAATAGGAGAAGACCCTGGGCCCTTCTAGCTTGCTTCTGGAAATGGGTTCACTCTGTTGGACAGGCCTCACCAGAGCTCTTCCTTGGCAGCTGGCCTCTCCTGATGGGGGAAGGGTTCCCTCCGAATGTGAGTTCGTCCCAGAGACAGTAACTCTGTCCTCTCTTAGACGCTTCCTGCGTACGGGGGAAAGAACAGCTTCCATCCACACCCTCCTTCCTCCTTGGCAGGCTGCTGTCTGCTCTCCTTGTGAGGTCTCAGGAGCCTGTGACATTATCTGCTATCTCCCAGGAGAGGCCCTGGACCACAGTTGTGAGCCCTGAGATTGATGAATATGCAGGAGGGGCTCCTGTGCCAGGCAGGGAAGCTGCTGAGCTAGGATGATGGGCTGGGCTGGGCCAGCCATGCAGGGCGGGGTGAGCCAGGGCCTCGGCTGGGGGAGGGGAGATTTTTCTCGGGTTCTGAGCACCCTTGGAGAGAAGCCCAGCACAGTTAGGTAGGCCCATTCACCATCCTTAGGAGAGAGAAGCTGTCATTGGTATGTCTGCATTCTCCAGCACTGTGGATTCCAGAGTCTTAGAAATGCCCCTGGCCGCTAAGCATCCCACTGGTGACAATTAACCTGTTCAATACTAGGTCAGCAACTTTGCAGGGAATGTTTGCTGATGGCATTCTACTGGGTGTACTGGTACTACTGACTCTGGTCCCCAGAAAGCCTGACACGTCCCTAGTGGCAGAAGAAAGCTAGGAGCAAATTCTGCCAGCATCACAGAATCCTTAGGCTGAGTGTGACATTTAGAGGTCACCTGGTCCAGCCATTTGCCTGCAGGCAGGCCTGGACATAAACCAGCCTAGACAGATGAGAATCTGTTCTCGCTCCCTGCCTTCAAAAACCTTCACTCACAGAAGGACGTTTCATGTATAGCCTTAGTACCTAATATACCTCAACCCCGAGACAGTTCTTTCTGAGAGCTCATCTGGATTCTACTTGCTCCCAGTGGTTCTTTCTTTGATTTATATCTCAGTGGAGATGGAAGGAAGAACCCTTCACATGTTGCATGCAGTAGTTGCTGGAGCTTGCTCACGTGGGCATTTCCAGAACCCACTGTGCATGTTTCTTCTAACTCTGGGTTCAGCAACATCACCTTGGTAGCTTGTGATCAGCCATGGTAAGAGTATTTACACCATGGAAATGGGCAAGCACCACAAATCGGGGCTTTCTTTTCCCCCAGAAAACCAGCTGTTTAACATATACCAGCACACAACTGGTCGTGGAGAGCAATACTCCTTCACGGAACTCAGGTAACAATTCTTCTCTGTACACTTCACCTTAGTGCTGTCAAGTTATCACTTTAGTGCCTTCAGGTGAAGCTCAGTCTCTGGCAGGACTATGATTTCCCAGCGAGCAGAGGCTGCGACTTGAATTCGCCCACCGCCCAGGACTTTTTCTACAGCAGCTGCACGTCAACTATACACCAGAGGAATGAAGGACACGTATCAAATCATCAGGCTGAATGACTCTAGTTTTCATCGTCTTAGCTCTAATGCGATTCCACGGTTGGAGTCAGGTTTGCCAAGCAGGAGATATGTGTATCTCAGTTGACTTCAGCGTTGTGCAATTCAATTCAAGCTGGATTTATGAGACGTCTTCTCAGTGTTCACCCGGTACTAGGCTCTGGAGCCCCGGAGGAGGGCCTGTTGGTGAGTTTCAACAACCCATCACTTCTATTCGCAAATTAATTACAATTTGATTTGGAAGCTATGCATGCAAGCAGAGAGTGAGGGATCAATATGAATATTCTGGAAGACGTGTGCCTGAGGGATTTTGAGTGGTCATAAAACACGGTGGTAAGAACATGGGTCACTGGGGTCAGAGTGCCTGTGTTCGAACTCCAGATCACCACGACGTAACTGTGCAACCTTGGAAGAGCTGCTTACCAACCCACACCCTGCCCACCCCAACTCAGATTCCTCACTCTAAGGGTATAATGAAATCTAGCTCATAGAGTCGTTATCAGAGTCATTGCACTGATGTTTATAAAGCACGTGGCACATTGCCTGGGATACCGCAGGTGTAAAATATAAAGCAGTTATTGTTTTTATCATAGGGTCTAATGGCCTCTTTTTAAAAGTGAATAAACTGAGACCCAGAAGTGTGAAAATGACTGTTCGCTAATTAGTGGCAGAACTGGGATTAGCAGCAGTAACTAATTTTGTCAGTATAGAGGGAGGTACATGCTTCAGTAACAAATATACCCACAAGTCTCAATGCCTTGACATGAGAAATACTGTTGACTGTTTATGCAAAGTCGGATGCAGATCAGGGGACACTGCTCTGTTCTGCAGCTGCATCTTCTGGAGCCCGTGGTCTCCAAGGCCAGCACAGCAGGGCAGACAGAGGTGGAGGAGGTGTGCCAGGTCCTACTGACTTGGCCAGTCCATTGGTGAGAACCAGTTACATGGCCCCTGCTCAAGAGCAGTGGGGAGGCTAAGCTGGCACGGGGTTGGTGAGCACAGCGCGTGACACACCCACAAGACCGAAGCCATCCCAAGGGGGCATCTGATGAAGCGTTCAATTGCAGAGGAGATACGACGTGTGACCTTCGGTGATTGTCTAGTGAGGGGTAGAGACAAGGGTTGCAGGAGATTAGAGCGGGGCAGATAAGAGAGGACAAAAGGGCGAAACAATGCTTGTTGAGGGAGTAAGACTAGCTCGGGACCTGGGACCAGGACAAGTCCAAGAAAGACAGGTAGACCAGGAGATGTGGATGGGAGGGCATCCCCCGGAAGCAGCATGGACAAATGGGGGAGCCCTCCTGTGGTGATGATCATGACCATCTCCAGCCATGGTCAGCAGGGGGCGGGGCGGAGGCAGAGGAGGACATCCCTGTGATCAACGGCAACTCCCCAAAGCTCAGGCTCCTGCCTCTCCCTCTTGCACTCATCTGGAGAAATTTCCACGGAGCTCAGCTTCCTTCATAGGCCCTGAAATGAATGCCCTCTAGTGAAGAATGGCGTGGTGGGAAGAGGGCTGGATGTGGCATCCACAAATGCAGGTTTTCTGTTCCTGCTTTGGCCCCTGACTCCTGTGTGACTCTGAGCAGCCTCTCTACCTCTCTGAGCTGCAGTCCTCATTGGTGAAAAGAGGAGTTCCTTCCGGCCCTTTACAGATCTGATTTTCTGGGACTCTGAGACCCTCATAGCCATCATTTAAAGGATATTTTGGTGGTAAAATTTTTGGAGGGCCATTCTGGAACTCTCCTCTGGGAAAAGATTAAGAGGAGGCGAGGATCTGACCAAAAATATAGCGGCTTAGACGGTGAACAGGATGGAACGTGGCATATGCTAATCTTTGGTGCGGAGCCAAGCTTACATCGGAACAGACTCAGGATAAAGAGGCAGCCCTGGAAGCTGAGCCCGGTCTCATAAATCTCAGCACTGACATATCAATCCGTCAGCTCAATCAGTTGCAACATTTTTTTTTTCTTTTGGAAATAAATAAAGATGAAGGCAAGAGATACCACCCGAAGAGGAAACCCCAGAAGAGCATGGAGAGTCACACTGCCCCCTGAATCCTGGAGCTGGGCTCTGATGAATGGAGCAGGCTGCATTTGATAAGTCAGGTCCCTCAATCCAGTGGGTTTAGGCTCTTGTTTCCTAAATGGGAACTTCATGCTGTTCACTCATTCAAAGGCAGGATGCTGCCTCAGAAAGGTAATCTATAAATCTGTTATTTACAAAACAAGGGTCTCCATGTTTGTTTGTTTTTAAAAAAAACAACTTATAAATCATGCCTATCTCAGCTAGAAACTTTTCTGGTATAAATTGTCACCCTCTTCCTGTAAATCTCACATTTACAGTCCTTCCTGATCAATCAGACCTCACACGTCTAGGGTGGGAGAGCTGAGAAAAAAGGGTGGGGGGGCCTATGACTGGGAGTGCTGGGAGGGGTGGAGTGGAGAGTGCGGAAGCCCAGGGGTAATTTGTTCCTCAGTTCGCCCTGGGCTCCTTTTATTTATTTAGTTTATATTCTATCTGGCTCTGGGAGTCCACTGATTAAAAAAAAAAAAAAGTTTCAAATCAATAAAATATGCAACAGGAGATGGATTCTGGGCTGGTTTATTAGGCAATTTCCTGTATAGCTCCCTGGGGGAACACATGGCCCTCCACACCCTGCCCGGTTCTCATCCCACGTTAACCCTTGGGGTGCTGCCAGCTGACCTCACGGGGCACAGGAGCCTCCTGCCCCACCCCATGTCCTGGCTGTAGTCTCCACCCAGGGTCAGCTGCTCTTTCCCACACTGGAGGCTTCCAGACACATCCCTGCTGCTGCAGCAGCGTCTCCACCAGTCCCCTCCTTTCCTGCCTCTATTCCTTTAGGAAGCCACCTCCTCCAAGAAGTCCTCATTAACTGACATCTCATACTGCTGAACATATAGGGATTTATATTAGCAAATGACAACAGCAACAACAAAGCAGGTGCTTTATCAGAGGATGAACTAATAAAGGAGAAGCTCTTTTTCTTAGGAGTCACTTCGTGCTCATAGGTAGATGGACTGAGGCTACGTGGATGAGGTGAGACCCGGAGCACTGACGTTTCTCCTGAGGGTGGGCTCCCCTCTGGCTGCCCACAGGTACCAGCAGTTCCTTCCTCTCTCTCAGGCATTAGACCTTCCAAGCCCCTCATTGTCAGAAAGGGCTTTTATCTACCTCTCGCCCACCTGCCCCCTGCCCAAGCCACCCCTCTCTGAGCCACCAGCCCTGGGGAGAACACATCTCCCTCCAGAGCCCTCTCTGCACAGGCTGACTTTTTTAAGAGGGGATTTATTTCAAAGAATGTCTTCATTGAGGAATTGAAGTGGTTTCATTTTAGCTATGGGGGGTGCCTCACTTAATACACTAAATAGCTTTCGGAAAAGTTGTAAGTAAAATGCAAAAAAAAATCCTCTTTAAAAGCACAGATAGAGTTTCTATTAAAAGCAACCTTATGATAAATCCTTTCGTGAAGAATTGCTTTGGTCCTGAGCAGCAGATTTGCAGCTCTATCTTTCTGCTGGACATTTCCACCTAGGTGACAACAATGTTAACAGTACTGGTAGATTGGCTGCTTGTTGTGTGCCAGGCGCGTGCATGTGTGCATGTGTATGTGCGTGTGTGTAATTTTCCCACCGCAACCCTGTGATGTAAGTCCTGTATTATCCCCATTTAACAGATAAAGAGACTGAGACCAAGAGAAATTAACACAGGTAGTAAGTGATGAAGTTAAGATGAAGTTTCATGGCTCAAAGTCAAGGTGCCTGAAATCAGATTTGTCCTATTTCCGCCTTAGTCTGTGTAGACCTGCCTTTTCCTTACCTGTTTGTCTAGCACAAGTCTCCCAATTGTGGGCAGGGCTAAACCTTGGAGCATAATGTCTCTCTTCCTACTCCTTCTTCTCCTGCCCTGCCCACTCGGACAATTGTCAAGTCCGTTGATTTGACCACAATTCCACTCTTGTCACTTCTACATTCCTTTGCCCCTTCCTTTCTCCCCAGAGAAAGGACCACTCTTGTTTTCTTTTGCAGTAGCTTACCAACAAACATCCCTACCCAGTCTCCTTGTGTTGTGCCCGCCCTGCCCACTGTTTGCCAGAGTGACCTGCCTAAAGCACTATGACTCCCGGGCCATGTCCCCTCCTCAAAACCACTCAGGACTCTCTGCCGCAGATGAAGCCCCACCTCCTTGCCCTGGCCTACAGGGCCCTCCAGCCTGTCCTCCGCCCTCCATGGCTCTCCACCCTCCATGTCTACCACTTCCTCCCCCATGCAAGCCTTGCCCTGCATGCTCCGGCCACACCTTGTTTCCACCATTCTTTTTGTTTAGGCAGCGACAGCCATCACTCCCCCTTTCTCTCATTGTTAACGTTGTCCCTGGACTTCTAGAGCTAGAGGATGCTCTAGCTCTCTGGAAGACCCATTACATTCTGCCCTGAATTCTAAACTTGATCCATATTTTGTCTCTCTTTGCTAGCTCCCTGGGGGCTGCTATCTGACTTATCCAATTCAATTACCGATGCTTTGGGCAGAGCACGCTGTAGGTCCTGGGGATACCGAGGTGCATAAGACGTGACTTGGCTCTGATGGATGAAGCATCCTGTAGGGAAGAGAGACCAAAAAGGCACTATTACAATTTCGCATGTTGGTACAGAGCCAGAGGTCTTCACATGGTGTTGCAGGAAGCACAGGAAGGGAGGTTATTGTAGCCCCAGTCTCCTTTGTACCCCGTAATACAGAGCAAAGTGCCCTGCGTTTGATGGGGCTGCAGGGAATGTTTATTTAATTGAATAATTCCTCAGTGACTCTTTTGTTAAAAAGGATTTTTAAATGTTTGGTTGACTTAACTGAACTTGGATGTCCTTGGATTTCAGGACACCACACATTCTCTTGTTGATAGACACCACCCCTGCCTTTTGCTATTATAAATAAAGCAGCAGTTAAGATGTTTATGGACCTAAGTTTTCAATTTCTTGGTAAATAACCAATAGTGGAATTGCTAGATCATAGGTGTATTTGAAAACCTGCTATCGTTTTCCAAAGTGATTGTATCATTAGATCCATTAGCTCTAATCGCTTCACATCCTTTTGTTCTGGTCATTTTAATGGGAACCATTCTAGTGGGTGTGTAGTTGTATATTATGTATATTTATATATATAATACATATATATTATATCAGGTGCTCATACATTCTATTGTGAGCTAATGAGTGATTGTTGGTATATTGTTCTGGAAATGTTCGCAAGACTGTTACATGTGTTCCGTATGTACATTATGAACTCCTCAAGGATATCTCTATTCTACTCCTTTATTCTCTGGAGAAGAGTAAGAGACAGACTAAAATTCCACCCATATTCCTACATCCAAGTAAGAGGGCCAGCCTCTACCCTAGACTCTCACCTAAGCATCGACCACCTTTGACTTAATTTTTCCACTTTGGAGATGGAAGGATGTAGGGGTAATTAAATCTTACTCTTTAGGACCATTCTAAAGCCAAGATGTAGATGATGGTGTTGCTTGTTCATCGCTGATCTTGGGTAGGTCCATTAGAGCCTCCTGAACCCAGTCTCTTTTTCTATAAAATAACTCCTACTCTCAAGTGTTGGTGTGAGATGTGGGTGAAACAATGTGTGTTACTTGCCTAGCACAGTTCCTGGAATATAGTCTGCATTTAACAGATAACAGTGATTGTGGCACCAATACAATTATTGAGTACAACCACGGTGATCACTGGGCGAGGTAGGCCTGGGGAAGACTGTGCTAATTCAGACAAATTTATTTTTCATTCTCAAAAACTGTCATAGTCTAGTAAGGGAGAACTAAGGATAAAGGTGATTTGAGTGTAGTGTATGAGTCCCCAGATAGGGGTAAATAGAACCAAGGGAGCACCCAGAAGGCTTTTCTGGAGGAAGTGACAGCTATGCTGAGAGTTGGAGGATGGCTAAACGTTAGCCAGTGAAGATGGGAGAGAGGGAGCTGCAAGAAGGTGCTCCAGACAAAAAGAATGGCTGTTTTCCAGCAAATTTCAGCGTCCGTGTAGCATGAGAGACTTAGGCTAAGCTTTAGACCAGACAGAGAAAGAGTGGAATTAATGACGAAGGGAAATTAAGACATTTCTTTCTTTAGGACACTTAGCCAACGGATCGGTAGATCAGGCATGGCACTGCTTTGGTGCGGCAGGACCACTTGGGTAGGAAAAGGCTGAGACGTGAATATTTAGTTCAGTAGTTTTCAGACTATTTTTAAAAATCCATGATAACTGTCTCTTTAAATGAAAACTTTCACAGGAAAGCAAAATACAAAAGTAGCGCTTCTCTGGAAGGAAGAGAGTGCTGTTTCCAAACTCTTGTAGAGGGTCCACCTGAGGCCTCCACTTACACTATGGTGGCCCTTGGGACACTTCCAATGGATCCCCTGGATTTCTAAAAGTCGAGCCTGAAGAGCCTTATTTGAAAGCCAAAGAGATGGCTGGCCAGAGAGTGATATGTTCTCCAAGTCCAAGGACCAATTCTGGCATGAAAGCCAGTGATACTTGCGCCACTGCATTGTCTCCTATTATACAAGGGCTTCCTAAAGTGTCTTCCATCATGAGGTTATCCATACCTTTCTAAGATGCTAAGGGAGCACCAGTGTTCTTGCTACTACGGTTGAGTAATTTTTCTCAAGGTGTGTCTTTCACCCAGTGAGAGACAAGTAGATTGTCCAGGGACATTTCCTGAAGCTCAGATCTCCTGGGAATGGACAGACTACAGCAAGAGCTCCCCTTCCTCTAACAGGAGGGGTTGGGCTTTAACTCAACTTCCCATGAGACCGGAGTCTCCCTTCCCCCAGCAGGCTGAATCCACCTTTTCACAAAGTTTCCAGGCGCGAACAGCTGGCACTCTGAGATAACTCCCCACACAGCTGGCGTTTACATGCAGTCTGCCTGGCACCTGGGGCTGGTCTGTTTATCCCGCTCTCTGGTTGCTCTGCTTGTACTATAAGTAGCATCCTTTCCTTAGAGCATAACTCCACAGTCTGATCCATGGTGCCTCGACCCACAGGAACCGCAGGTCTTCTTTTGCTGCCTTTGACTTGTAAGTTTTCCCAATAAAAGTTGCTTCGTCGTCCCCACAACGTGATATTATAATGTTTACCTTCTCCCACCTTGACCCCACCTCTCGATTCCATTCTCTAGCCTTTCTAGTTGGAATTTCCGCTAGAAACTGGGGGTGAAGATAGGGGGAGATGCAACCAGCGGGTTCTCCACTGGAGAACTCTTTAGGGTCAGACAGAACTCCCTCTCTCCCTCTTTCTTTGACATTGTCCAGAAAGACCACTTGCCTTCCAAGAGGTCTCCTCCAGACCCCCCTTTTTTTTGATCAACACCACAATTTATTTGTAAACATGTTATATGTGTCAGTAATCAAGTTGACAACACTTTATACATTTCATGGTATAATATTAACATCATACAAGAAAAAAAGTCCACTGTAATCTGTTACAGTTTTGGTATTTTAAAATCTATAAATACAAATCTTATTTGAAACACTGAAAATAAAAGAGAAACAAACACAAATGGCAGAGAAAATTGGAAACAACTAAAAGAAAACCATATTTCCCCCCAAACAAATAAAATAATCTGATTACATATTTTAAAAGAAAAAAAGAAATCAAGGAAATCAAAGGATCATATATATATATTTTTTTAATTTTAGAATTTTATTTTATTTATTTTTTCATACAGCAGGTTCTTATTAGCTATCCATTTTATACACATCAGTGTATACATGTCAATCCCAA
Organism: Eschrichtius robustus; assembly: GCF_028021215.1. NCBI lineage: Eukaryota > Metazoa > Chordata > Mammalia > Artiodactyla > Eschrichtiidae > Eschrichtius > Eschrichtius robustus. The sequence continues at coordinate 16,804,074 of NC_090834.1, read as the reverse complement.
TCTCCCAATTCATCACACCACCCCACCCAAGCCCCGAGCCGCTTTCCCCCCTTGGTGTCCATATGATTGTTCTCTACATCTGTGTCTCTATTTCTGCCCTGCAAACCGGTTCATCTGTACCATTTTTCTAGGTTCCACATACATGCATTAATATACGATATTTGTTTTTCTCTTTCTGACTTACTTCACTCTGTATGACAGTCTCTAGATCCATCCACGTCTCAACAAATGACTCAATTTCGTTCCTTTTTATGGCAGAGTAATATTCCATTGTATATATGTACCACAACTTCTTTATCCATTTGTCTGTCGATGGGCATTTAGGATATTTCCATGACCTGGCTATTGTAAATAATGTTGCAATGAACATTGGGGTGCACGTGTCTTTTTGAAATACGGTTTTCTGTGGGTATATGCCCAGTAGTGGGATTGCTAGATCATATGGTAATTCTATTTTTAGTTTTTTAAGGAACTTCCATACTGTTCTCCATAGTGGCTGTATCAATTTGCATTCCCACGAACAGTGCAGGAGGGTTCCCTTTTCTCCACACCCTCTCCAGCATTTGTTGTTTGTAGATTTTCTGGTGGTGCCCATTCTAACTGGTGTGAGGTGATACCTCATTGTAGTTTTGATTTGCATTTCTCTAATAATTAGTGATGCTGAGCATCTTTTCATGTGCTTCTTGGCCATCTGTATGTCTTCTTTGGAGAAATGTCTATTTAGGTCTTCTGCCCATTTTTGGATTGGGTTTTTTGTTTCTTTAATATTGAGCTGCATGAGCTGTTTATATATTTTGGAGATGAATCCATTGTCCGTTGATTCGTTTGCAAATATTTTCTCCCATTCTGAGGGCTGTCTTTTCGTCTTGTTTATGGTTTCCTTTGCTGTGCAAAAGCTTTGAAGTTTCATTAGGTCCCAATTGTTTATTTTTGTTTCTATTTCCATTACTCTAGGAGGTGGATCAGAAAAGATCTTGCTGTGATTTATGTCAAAGAGTGTTCTTCCTATGTTTTCCTCTAAGAGTTTTATAGTGTCCAGTCTTACATTTAGGTCTCGAATCCATTTTGAGTTTATTTTTGTGTATGGTGTTAGGGAGTATTCTAATTTCATTCTTTTACATGTAGCTGTCCGGTTTTCCCAGCACCACTTATTGAAGAGACTGTCTTTTCTCCTTTGTATATCTTTGCCTCCTTTGTCATAGATTAGTTGACCATAGGTGCGTGTGTTTATCTCTGGGCTTTCTATCTTGTTCCATTGATCTATGTTTCTGTTTTTGTGCCAGCACCATACTGTCTTGATTACTGTAGCTTTGTAGTATAGTCTGAAGTCAGGGAGTCTGATTCCTCCAGCTCCATTTTTTTCCCTCAAGACTGCTTTGGCTATTCGGGGTCTTTTGTGTCTCCATACAAATTTTAAGATGATTTGTTCTAGTTCAGTAAAAAATGCCATTGGTAATTTGATAGGGATTGCATTGAATCTGTAGATCGCTTTGGGTAGTATAGTCACTTTCACAATGTTGATTCTTCCAATCCAAGAACATGGTATATCTCTCCATCTGTTGGTATCATCTTTAATTTCATTCATCAGTGTCTTATAGTTTTCTGCATACAGGTCTTTTGTCTCCCTAGGTAGGTATATTCCTAGGTATTTTACTCTTTTTGTTGCATTGGTAAATGGGAGTGCTTCCTTAATTTCTCTTTCAGGTTTTTCATCATTAGTGCATAGGAATGAAAGCGATTTCTGTGCATTAATTTTGTATCCTGCAACTTTACCAGATTCATTGATTAGCTCTAGTAGTTTTCTGGCGGCATCTTTAGGATTCTCTATGTAGAGTATCATGTCATCTGCAAACAGTGATAGTTTTCTTCTTCTTTTCCAATTTGTATTCCTTTTATTTCTTTCTCTTTTCTGATTGCTGTGGCTAGGACTTCCAAAACTATGTTGAATAATACTGGCGAGAGTGGATGTGCTTGTCTTGTTCCTGATCTTAGAGGAAATGTTTTCAGTTTTTCACCATTGAGAATGATGTTTGCTGTGGCTTTGTTGTATATGGCCTTTATTGTGTTGAGGCAGGTTCCCTCTCCCTCTGTGTCCACTTTCTGGAGAGTTTTTATCATAAATGGGTGTTGAATTTTGTCAAAAGGTTTTTCTGCATCTATTGAGATGATCATATGGTTTTTCTTCTTCAGTTTGTTAATATGGTGTATCACAATGATTGATTTGTGTATATTGAAGAATCCTTGCATCCCTGGGATAAATCCCACTTGATCATGGTGTATGCTCCTTTTAATGTGTTGTTGGATTCTGTTTGCTAGTATTTTGTTGAGGATTTTTGCATCTATATTCATCAGTGATATTGGTCTCTAATTTTCTCTTTTTGTAGTATCTTTGTCTGGTTTTGGTATCAGGGTGATGGTGGCCTCATAGAATGAGTTTGGGAGTGTTCCTCCCTCTGCAATTTTTTGGAAGAGTTTGGGAAGGATGGGTGTTAGCTCTTCACTAAATGTTTGACAGAATTCACCTGTGAAGCCATCGGGTCCTGGATTTTGTTTGTTGGAAGATTTTTAATCACAGTTTCAATTTCATTACTTGTGATTGGTCTGTTCATATTTTCTATTTCTTCCTGGTTCAGGCTTGGAAGGTTATACTTTTCTAAGAATTTGTCCATTCCTTCCAGGTTGTCCATTTTATTGACATAGAGATGCTTGTAGTAGTCTCTTAGGATGGTTTGTATTTCTGCGGTGTCTGTTGTAACTTCTCATTTTTCATTTCTAACTTTATTGATTTGAGTCCTCTCCCTCTGTTTCTTGATGAGTCTGGTTAATGGTTTATCAATTTTGTTTACCTTCTCAAAGAACCAGCTTTTAGTTTTATTGATCTTTGCTATTGTTTTCTTTGTTTCTATTTCATTTATTTCCGCTCTGATCTTTATGATTTCTTTCCTTCTGCTAACTTTGGGTTTTGTTTGTTCTTCCTTCTCTCGTTCCTTTTGGTGTAAGGTTTAGATTGTTTATTTGAGATTTTTCTTGTTTCTTGAGGTAGGCTTGTATTGTTATAAACTTCCCTCTTAGAACTGCATTTGCTGCATCCCATAGGTTTTGCATCGTCATGTTTCAGTTGTCATTTGTCTCTAGGTGTTTTTTGATTTCCTCTTTGATTTCTTCAGTGATCTCTTGGTTATTTAGTAATGTATTGTTTAGCCTCCATGTGTTTGTGTTTTTTACATTTTTTCCCTGTAATTGATTTCTAATCTCATAGGGCTGTGGTCAGAAAAGATGCTTGATATGATTTCATTTTTCTTAAATTTACTGAGGCTTGATTTGTGACCCAAGATGTGATCTATCCTGGAGAACGTTGTGTGTGCACTTGAGAAGAAAGTGTAATCTGCTGTTTTTGGATCAAATGTTCTATAAATATCAATTAAATCTATCTGGTCTATTGTGTCATTTATAGCTTGTGTTTCCTTATTCATTTTCTGTTTGGATGATGTAAGTGAAGTGTTAAAGTCCCCCACTATTATTGTGTTACTGTCAACTTCCTCTTTTATAGCTGTTAAAAGTTGCCTTATGTATTGAGGTGCTCCTATGTTGGGTGCATATAAATTTATAATTGTTATATCTTCTTCTTGGATTGATCCCTTGATCATTATGTAGTGACCTTCCTTGTCTCTTGTAACATTCTTTGTTTTAAAGTCTATTTTATCTGATATAAGCATTGCTACCCCAGCTTTCTTCTGATTTTCATTTGCATGGTATATCCTTTTCCATCCCCTCACTTTTAGTCTGTATGTGTCCCTAGGTCTGAAGTGGGTCTCTTGTAGACAGCATGTATATGGGTCTTGTTTTTGTATCCATTCAGTGAGCCTGTGTCTTTTGGTTGGAGCATTTAATCCATTCGTGTTTAAGGTAATTATCCATATGTATGTTCCTATTACCATTTTCTTAATTATTGCGGGTGTGTTTTTGTAGGTCCTTTTCTTCTCTTGTTTTTCCCACCTAGAGAATTTCCTTTAGCATTTTTTGTAGAACTGGTTTGCTGTTGAGAAATTCTTTTAGCTTTTGCTTGTCTGTAAAGCTTTTGATATCTCCATTGAGTCTGAATGAGATCTTTGCCAGGTAGAGTAATCTTGGTTGTAGGTTCTTCCCTTTCCTCACTTTAAATATATCATGCCACTCCCTTCTGGCTTGTACAGTTTCTGCTGAGAAATCAGCTGTTAACCTTATGGGAGTTCCCTTGTAGGTTATTTGTCGTTTTTCCCTTGTTGCTTTCAATAGTTTTTCTTTGTCTTTAATTTTTGTCAATTTGATTACTATGTGTCTCGGCGTGTTTCTCCTTGGGTTTATCCTGCCTGGGGCTCTCTGCACTTCCTGGACTTGGGTGGCAATTTCCTTTCCCATGTTAAGGAAATTTTCGACTATTATCTCTTCAAATATTTCCTCAGGTCCTTTCTCTCTCTCTTTTCCTTCTGGAACCCCTATGATGGGAATGTTGTTGAGTTTAATGTTGTCCCAGAGGTCTCTTAGGCTGTCTTCATTTCTTTTCATTCTTTTTTCTTTAATCTGTTCCACGGCAGTGAATTCCACCATTCTGTCTTTCAGGTCACTTATCCGTTCTTCTGCCTCAGTTATTCTGCTATTGATTCCTTCTAGTGTAGTTTTCATTTCAGTTATTGTATTGTTCATCTCTGTTTGTTTGTTTTTTAATTCTTCTAGGTCTTTGTTAAACATTTCTTGCATCCTCTCGATCTTTGCCTCCATTCTTTTTCCGAGGCCCTGGATCATCTTCACTATTATTATTCTGAATTCTTTTTCTGAAAGGTTGCCTATCTATCTCCACTTCATTTAGTTGTTTTTCTGGGGTTTTATCTTGTTTCTTCATCTGGTACATAGCCCTCTGCCTTTTCATCTTGTCTATCTTTCTGTGAATGTGGTTTTTGTTCCACAGGCTGCAGGATTTTAGTTCTTCTTGCTTCTGCTCTCTGCTCTCTGGTGGATGAGGCTACCTAAGAGGTTTGTGCAAGTTTCCTGATGGGAGGGACTGGTGGCAGTCAGAGCTGGGTGTTGCTCTGGTGGGCAGAGCTCAGTAAAACTTTAATCCTCTTGTCCGTTGATGGGTGGGGCTGGTTTCCCTCCCTGTTGGTTGTTTGGTCTGAGGTGACCCATCACTGGAGCCTGACCGGCTCTTTGGTGGGACTAATGGCAGACTCTGGGAGGGCTCACACCAAGGAGTACTTCCGAGAACTTCTTTTGTCAGTGTCCTTGTCCTCACAGTGAGCCACAGCCACCCCCTGCCTCTGCAGGAGACCCTCCAACAGTAGCAGGTAGGTCTGTTTCAGTCTCCTATGGGGTCACCGCTCCTTCCCCTGCGTCCCGATGCGCACACTACTTTGCATGTGCCCTCCAAGAGTGGAGTCTCTGTTTCCCCCAGTCCTGTCAAAGTCCTGCAATCAAATCCCACTAGCCTTCAATATCTGATTCTCTAGGAATTCCTCCTCCCATTGCCGGACCCCAGGTTGGGAAGCCTGACGTGGGGCTCAGAACCTTCACTCCAGTGGGTGGGCTTCTGTGATATAAGTGTTCTCCAGTTTGTGAGTCACCCACCCAGCAGTTATGGGATTTGCTTTTACTGTGATTGCGCCCCTCCTACCATCTCACTGTGGCTTCTCCTTTGTCTTTGGATGGGGGGTATCTTTTTTGGTGAATTCCAGTGTCTTCCTGTCGATGATTGTTCAGCAGTTAGTTGTGATTCCTGTGCTCTCACAAGAAGGAGTGAGCGCACGTCCTTCTACTCTGCCATCTTCTAGGATTCCATATATTTTTTTAACGACATAAAGTTACATCTCTTTAGACCTATGTGAGAGGTGAAATTGTACCATATTAAATTCTATTTCCTTTTTTATATTTCTTTTTCCCTTGGTTTCTAAAGTTTGCCAACTGTTTAAGCTACATTAAGGGCAGAAAAGAGGGGAGGTCAGACCCCTTCTTGAGTGGTGTCTTCAGATAACCAGAGACTTTCAGAAGAGAGGTTTCCATGGTGGAGGGGGTAGCTGTGGGCTGGAAGGAGTCTCTCTCTGACTTACCCATCACTCCTCTCAAGCACCCCTCCCCCACTATAACATTTCTCACTCTACACATATTTGTCTACTTAAGGATTTTCAGTCATAATATAGTCTCTGAAAAAGCAGGGACAATATTTGTTTCACCCATCACTGTACAACAGACCTAGAATAGTCCAAAGTTATTACAGTGGCCTCTAAGGCCCTACCAATTTGGCCACCCCATCCCCCATCACCTCTCTGGCCCCTTGCTTCTACTTCACTGCCCCTTGCTTACCCTTGCTCTGCTTCAGGCTTTGATTGTCTTCTGAATATTGCAGGCGTGCTGCTGCCTCAGCATCTCTGGACTTGCTGTTCCATCTGCTTTCATGCACTTCCCTCTCGCAGGTATCTCCAGGGTTGGCTGCCTCACTTCCTACTGGGCTTGTATCAAATGTTACTCTTTCCACAAGGCCATTTCTGACCACCCATTTAAAATTGGTACCAGCATACTCCCTATCCCACTGACTAAATTAATTATTCTCTAAGGCTCTTATCCACAGTAATGCTATGTATTTTACTCGTTGGTTTCTCTTCTCATTTCTAGAATGCAGGTTTTTGGAGGGCAGGGATTTTTGTCTGCTTTCTTCACTGTCCTACCCTTGATGCCCAGAACCGTGCCTGGCACATAGTAGATGTTGAATAAATGTCTGTTGAGTGAGTGCATGAATTCTTCTGAGAATTAGAGCAGGCTCCAGGCCTCTTTTCTGTGTCTGTCTATTTTTCCGGGGCTTAGGGAACTCGATATACAAGACTTACCATGGAAGACCAGAGCTGGCCTATTTATTCTTCCTCACTTTGGCTTCCTTGCATTTCTTACTAAACCACACAAATAGGCTTTATGTTTAAGAAGTGCCTTCCCTCCCAGCATCACTTAGTAGAGAAAAATATTTATTTGGGTTTGAGGTTGGCAATACATCAAAATCCAATAATCATACCCTAGTGCAAATGCACTGGAGGGTGTGAGATACAAAATGTAATAATATGTAATCTGCACATCAGGATCACAAAGGCGAATCTACAATTTCACTTTATTTATTTTCTTAAAATGTGACAATCCCACATGTACTTGAAATGATGCAGGTTGGGACAAACAGAAACGTGGGAGATTTATGAGCTGTATCAGCCTGGTCTTAGGGATTCCTCCCTGGTCCGTGCTTGGAAGATAGGGCTGAGCAATTTCACCTTTTACTGCAGCAATATCTCGTCTGCATTCGGGAGAAAGACCTCCAACCTGTGAACATATTAGCAGGCCTGTCTCTTTACCCGTGTGTGCATTCCCCACAGTGTGTGCCTCCTGGGTCTTGGGGGCCTGTTTACTGGTGTGAGCTGTTTGGAGGCTCAGTTGTGTAGCTTGTATGGGAGAGAGTCTCAGCGTGGGCTGGACTTGTGCAAAGTGGAGGGTGGGAGACAGTCTGGAGATTTTAAAAAGCAGTAGTTTTTTTTTTTTTTCCTGAACATGGAACAGAAGCCTGCTCGGATGAAATAACACAAAACAATTTCGAAGACCTGTGAGCTGTGGTCCCGTGGCCAGGGTTGGACATATCTGGATCTACCTAAGCTGTCCAAGGGGGTCTCCAGCCCACAAGGGAAACTTCACCTACCTCTCCCCACTCTCCTTGATCACTCCCTCTCCCAAGGGTTCTGCTCTCTCTTCTCACTGCTCTGAGTTTGCTGTCCCCTGCCGAGTGACTTTATGTTAAAGACAACAATAACCATTGTTTATTGGAAGGCTGATATTTGGCAGAAATGAACCACCCTGCAAGGCAGGTGTGCAGTCTCGGATTTGTCTAGGAGGAACCTACAACTCTAAGAGGTTAAATGACTAAGAAAGTCACTGTTAAACCTAAGATTTGAGTCCAGGTCTGTGTGGTTTGCTTCTGTTTCACTGTTTTAGGGTCATCAGACCTTCATCAGTACTGTCTTTAGCCCTACGCTACCAGGGCCCTGGCTCTGGGCTCCATGCTTAGAGGGGCCCAGCACTGGCTTTTCTCCTGTCCTGTTGTGTCCACGTCTTTGGCACCCACAGGACATGACCCCTGGATCTCACACCCCTTCTTCAAGACCAGGTTCCGGGTCCTCAAGGCAAGGAATGGAGCTTAGACATGTGGTCTGGGGTACACACACGCATGCAGGGCCTCTTGTCGCATAGGGCGGAACCAAGTGTGGGAAGGGAAGATGGGCGGCCCCAGTCAGGCTGCTTCCCTACGACCCTTGCTGTAGGGCCCACAGATGTCAGGCTTGCCATTTTCATCATCGTGATGTCCTGAGTGTGTACAGCCTCTGCACCATTTTCATTGCATCCAACCATCCTTTGATATTCATTCCAGCTCCATGAGACTGGAGGAATTTGAGGATGAGGGAGAATTCACAGGTAGCAACTACCCCTAGACATGTCCTCCGACCCCCTCTATGCCCTGAGCTCTCTGTCCCATGCCTGCCCTGGCCTGTCATGTTCTTTGTGGCCCCTCCCCTTTTCTATCATCCTCCTTGCACAAACCATGAAATCAGCCTGTATCTCAGGGACAAGCTCTTTGAAACTTGCCCCTACTAACCACCTCCAGTTTGGCTAAACTGACACATCCCCAAGGACATGGAGACCTCAGGGAGTCTTCCTTCACAAGCTGGCTGTGGATTGTCTATGATCTGCTGGTCAGATCACAGAGAAAGTTAGAAGCTGAGGGAAAAGCTGTCTGCAGTAACTAAACACCAAGCATCTTTTCATGGCTGTCTTCTCTCTGGCCATCCCCTACTGGGTCCACAGTGGCCTGGGTCCTCATGAAGCTATAGCACCTGGTTACAAGGAGATCCTCTGAATCCCAGAGAAGTCTCCTCTTGGAATGAGAGAGATTGTTCAGTGTGTGGGGAGTGGAGCCTACAATCCAGGGTTTCCCCAGGGCGCCAGCCTCCCTACCTCTCTACCTGCACCTCCTACCAACTCCCCAGTTAAACTCAGCCCCAGATCTACTGGCTTCTTCCTAGACAAATCCACATACTTGGTCTCCCTCAGAATCTGTGTCTTGCTTGTACCATTTTCCTTGCTAAGAATATTCATTCCCCTTTCTCTCATTTTGTGTGAGTTTTGCCCATTTTTCGAAGCCCTCGGCAGTTGGAAGTCATGCCGTTTGAGATGTGGTTGAAGAAACTATAGCTGTTTAGTCAAGAAAAGGAAGAATTCAGAAGAAGTGTGTGAAAGCCGATGTGAAAGATGAGAAGGACCGTCTTGTGGAAAAAAGGACAGATCTAGTACTTGTGACCTCAGGAGGCAAATCAGAGCCACCAGGGTACCAGTTCAAGCTCAGTGTGAGAGAGAACCTCCTGGCAGTGAGAGAAACCCAAACATGGATCAGACTGCCTTGGACAGTATCAAGCCTCTGGTCAGATACTGACTATGTTCCCCAGGGGTTCGTTCCCTGGGGCTGATGAAGATGAAATTTAAGATGAAATGTAGGGTTGGTCTACATGACTCCCAAGGCCATTTTAACCCTGAGATCCAGAGTTTTCTAGTATCACCTCCTCTGAAAGTTCTTCTTTATCTACTGCTACCTTCACAGAGAGTTATTTCTCTGGACCACTTAGAACCAAAACCTCAAACTTTAGTTCTAATTATTAGTTACCTTGTCTACTACTAGTTACCCTATGTAGGTTGAAAACTCCTTGAAGTTAGGGACCTTTTTCTGAGATAATCACTCTTCCAGAATATAGTAGGGGAGCTCAATACATGTGTCTCTTTAAGATAACTTTTTCTGATGATAAAATATACTTCTGCTTATTAAAAAGAGTTCAAAAACTGCAAAGTATGTGGAATAATATAAAAATGGTCCATTATCCCATCATCCAGAAATAACTTCATGCATTTCCTTCCAGTCTTCAATATGTATTTATTTTTTGAAATGATGAGAACAAACTTGCAGGGGAATTTCATATTTTTCAAACTCAAAAGCAAGTGGTAACCAAAAAGCTCAGTCAGCCTTCTGGGATGGTGCAGTTTGGTCCAGCACTTCCTGCTGTTGGTGTCTCCTGGGAAGCAGAGGAAGGGAGGGACTCTCAAATCACTGTGAGCTACTGGCTATTCCAGGTGAAGTGCCCAAGAGTCCCAAGGAAGGTGCCTTTTTTTTGCAGACTGTGTTTGCCTTCCAACCCTAAGATGTTCCTCATGGTCAAATGTGCTCTCCTTCTCTGCAGTTACCAGGGGGTCTCCGCAGGGAGGATTAGCCTGGCTGGAGATGTGTGTGTGTGTGTGTGTGTGTGTGTGTGTGTGTTTTCCTTTCTCCCTAACTCACTGAGAGCTTGGCAAGGCCAGGAGAGAGGCAGCTGATTATTTTTAGCCCCTTGTTCCTCAGAATGGATTGTGCATAACAAAAGAATGCTAATGCTCAGTGTCTTTATGAAAGCACTGGAGTTCATCAGCTTTGCAAAGAAGTGAAATTAAATCAAGATTTAATTGGGATATGCATGTTTTATTCATGCTACTAACCACAGGAGAAGCCAGCAAGCTGAAGGTAAAAAAGAGGGGAAAAAGTCTTTTGAAAAGTTGTTTCTCTCTGATTAAATAGAGATAGTTTCCAACTTCAAAGGCAGCAGGCCTTTAATGTATTTTAAATACTCAACTATGCTTGGCCTGGCCAGTTCTGTTGCTGGTAGGTGACAGCAACCCAGGCGTGCCCTACTCCTGCCTTCATGTCCTGGCCTCCAAAGCATGTATGTGGCTCCTGGTCCTACCGTCTGTGCTTCAGTATGAGCCCTAGAAACAGCTGTCCCAGGACTCTGGGGAGAGGTGGGCACAGCTCAGGGGATCTAGAGTTATCCCTCAGCATATGAGTAGCTCCTACTGCCCACATCTGAAGAACAAATAATACTGAGGAATAAGGCTTTTCTCCTTCATCAGAGACTTCTCCCCTGGAAGGAGACATGTTGAGTATCAAGCTATGTTAGGTACAAAGATAAGGCAGTCCCAGCCTGAGTCTCTTGCACCTAACAATATAGAACAAGAGATTAAAGAAAGACCCAGATAATATAGGAAAAAGAGAGAGAAAGGCAAAGTTTGCTGGAAAGGTTTCAGAAGCTCTGACAGATCAAAGGAAAGAGCAATCCAGTAGGAAGACCAAAGAGAGCTTTATGGTTGAGATGAGATTTGAGCTAAGTTAGAAGAATGTCCACAATTTCTGTGTGTACAATGGGGAGCAAGTGTTCCAAGCAGTGAAACTCTGAGTCAAGTTGCTGGAGATGGAAAGCTTGAAAGATGTTTCAGGGAAGACAAAGAGTCTGATTGGCTATGGCTTGTGGTGCATATGGTGTAGCAGCAGGAGAGTGTGGCAATATAGGTTGGGACAAGACCATGGAGAGTCTTAAACTCAGGCTGAGCAGTTTATAAAATGAGAGGATTAGCTTAAGTTTAGGCAAAAATAGCCCTTCATATTCATAAATTCAGAGGTCCATAGAATTGGAAAAGATTTTCAGAATTATCTGGCCCCAAGATTTCTATGGCTAACCACCTCCTGTGACCATAGCAGACGTCATTCATCCATCTTGGCACTCTTTTCTTCTGAGGTTAGAAGGAAGCTTACAGTCTTTTTGAACAAAGCAAACTAGTAGCCACTGCTAGATTCTGGCTATCTGAATTCCTTTCCTGACACTCTTGAATATACCATATCTCAAAAATATCTGCATGAAGTGCGTGGGACTGGTGCTCCCAGCTTTCCATAATAGTGGGCTAGGTTATTTGGTTCTAATTACCCATTGAGAAAAAACTACAAGTCCTCTTAAAAGTATCAAATAGATAACAAGATAGTAAGGAATTACTGGGAAAATTAATTAAGGGAAAACGTGAACAGTAAAGGCAACACAAAAGACATTTTTGCCTTAAGAGCATTGGCCAATTTGGGGAATTTTGAACTTTGTTTTGAAGTCCTTATTAAAAAAAGGGGGAAAAATGAAAATCCAAGATCTGTACAAGATTTGAAGTCTAATATGTGATACATTCCACAACAAGCTGGTATAAATGTAAACCAGAAGGAATCCAGCCTGCCTACGGTTTTGCAATCTTGTTTCACATCTTCTACATGGTCCAAGGAGCCTTAGGGTATAAACTTGGCATAGGGTGGTCCTATACTGATATATCTATGGCACTTGAAAGAAGAAATGAAATTTTTCTCCAAAGGAAAGCACTTGCATCCTTGGCCTCAAATATTACAAATAATTATTTTAAATATAATGGATATCATAAAATCAAAGATAACCAAGTCACAAAGAACAAAATAAGCATGGAAAAGCAGAAACAAACAAAGCAATAGAAATATATCAACAAGGAATTTAGTATCAAAATGACCAGAGAGAAGTTATAAAACAATTATGTTTACCCTGGGTTGCAGCTTGGATTCTCAGGGACTCAGACTCTGAGATGGATATTAGAGTTTAGAAAGCTTATTGGGGGCCAACACCTGTGGGAGAAGAAAAGAAAGCAGGATTGGGCAGAGGAAGAAGTCAGACTGAGATGCAGTCTCAACAGTCCTCAGCCAACACGAGAGGAAGCTCTGAAGCTAGGATGGCACTTCAGAGATATCCTGAATTGGAGGCAGAGATTTAGGTTGTTAAATTCCCATTACAACCAATCCTTAGATATGACTCACCCCTAGGAAGAACCTCTTTTCAACTAAGGTAAGGAACCTCTTTTCCACCAAGGCAAGATCCAAAGAGGTTGTCAGACAACAACATTCCCATCAGCTGAGTAAAGGAATCTCTTATTCCTGAAAGGGAAGTGGGCAGTGCAGCATAGCATCCATAATGCTCTGTTTGAGGAAATAAAAAGAAGTGTAAATATATATGTATGAGAAGGAAGCTATAAAGATTGTCAGAGTAGATTTTTTTTTAAAAAAATAGAGCTTCTGAAAATGAAAAATCCAACTATTAAAATTAGAAATCCAAAGATGAGTTTAATTGCAGATCAAACACAGCTGAAGAAAGAATTAGTAAACTGGAAGATATGCCAGAAGAAAGTAGCATATGTATGACATGAAGAGACAGAAAGCTAGAAGATGAAGAGTAGTCAAGTGATACACCGGATAGAGTGAGGAGGTCTAACATACATTTAATCAGAATACCAGGAGAGGAGAGAGAAAATAGGGCAGAAGCAATATTTGAAGAGATAGTGGCTAAGAATTTTCAGGACCAATGAGTGTCATAAATCCATAAAACCAAGAAGCCTTATAAATGTAGAAAACACGCAAACACATCATAGAACAACATAGACAAAGAGAAAATCTTAATAGAAGATTTAAAGAAATACAGGTTGTTTTCAAATGAATGAGAGGTTAATTGCTGACTTCCCAACAATAATAAAGGAAACTAGATGGCAAAGGAAGAATGTCTTAAGTATGTTGACAAAATTGATAGCTAATGAATAATTCTACACTTAGTGGAAATATCTTTTAATAATGAGCACAAAATAAAGACATTTTAGGTAAACTAAACAGAGTTGTTATCAACAAACCCTCAGTAAAATAAATTCTAAATGTTGTATTTCAGGCAGAAAAAAAAAAATGATTCCAGATGGAAGATGTGAAATGTAGAAAGGAATCAAGAGAAAGGAAGGTTGTAAATAAGTGGGTACTCCACATGAACACTGAATATACAAAAGAATAAAATCTTGAAGCTTAATTTTAAAAATATAGAATTAATGGAGTTAAAGTGTTATAAGATCTTTGGGTTATGTGTTATGAAGATTAAGATATTCACATTTGGTTTTGATAACTTAAGCATACATCTTATATATTTTAGAATATATTGGTCATGATTCAGCACAGAAAAAGAAACAGAGTATTTCAAGCAGGAAAAAAATAAATATAAGGAATTAGTAGTCTTTAAAAAAGTCATTGGAAAGATTGGAGAAGCAAAATCAGAAAGGCAGTGAAATGTAGTGTCCAACTGCTGCAAAAATTCATGTTTTCCACAACCCATACATCAGCCATCACCACTGTCAAAGAAGGAAAGGTCATTCCTTCATTCCTGCTCTCCAGGTTATATATGAGTATATTCACTGGCAGAACTTACATTGCACTTCAAAATCCAGTGTTAAAGGGTTTGAGAAATTTCGTTTCAGGTTTCCAGCTCCTGGGATATAGAGACAAGCACAGAAGAAGATGGTAATGAAAGATGATTACCACTAAACATTATCCAATAGCAAAACAATAAAAATAGTGTATAATATCCAGAGAAGTAGCTTTGCTACTATGTTTTATTCTAGAATTGTCATAGTTTTCAGGTTTACATTAATGTATATAATCTATTTTAAGTTTTTTTATATATTGATTGGAACTCATTTTTTTGCACATGGATATCCTTTTGTCGAAAAGACTATATTTCTTCCATGGAACTGCCTTTGCCCTTTGTCAAAAATCAGTGTGTGTGTGTGTGTGTGTGTGTGTGTGTAATTTTTAGATTACAGATTCTCCATTCTGTTCCATTGATCTGTCAGTCTATCTGATGCCAACGTCACACTGTCTTAATTACTGTACCTTTATATTGAATCTAAAAACAGGTAGTGTTAACTCTCTACTTTGCACTTCTTTTTAAAATTTATTTTAGCTGTTCTACAACCTTTACATTTCAATGTAACTTTTAGAGTCAGCTTGTATATATCTACCAAAAAGAAGCCTTATGGCATCTTAAATAGAGATTGTCTTGAATCTATTTGAGGACAATTGACATTTTAACAATACTGAGCCTTTGAACCTATAAACAAGGTATATCTATTCATTTATTTAGGTCTTCTTTTATTTCTCTTGACAATTTTTTTGTAGTTTTTAGTGACAGGTTTTGCATATATTCTTCCAGTTTTACACCTAATTATTTCATATTTTGATGCTATCATCTTTTAAAAATATTTTAATTTCTAATTGTTCATTGGTAGTATATAGAAATACAGTTGAATTTTGTATTTGATCTTGCAATCTGCAATCTTGCTA
The DNA here is from genome assembly GCF_028021215.1 of Eschrichtius robustus. NCBI lineage: Eukaryota > Metazoa > Chordata > Mammalia > Artiodactyla > Eschrichtiidae > Eschrichtius > Eschrichtius robustus. Next base: position 16,789,016 of record NC_090834.1, on the reverse strand, counting down.
AACTCATGTATTAGTCTCAGTAACTTTTTTTAAATAGGTTGCATCCCATTTTCTAGATAGACAATCATATTTTATGTGAATCATATGTGTATGTATGTTAAGACAGTTCTACTTCTTCCTTACCAATCTGGATGCCTTTTATTTCTTTTTCTTGCCTTATTGCACTGGCTAGAAACTCCAACATAATGAATAAAAGTAGTGAGCCTGGATATCCTTGTCTTGTTCTTGATCTTAAGGGGGAAAAATTCAGCCTGTCATCATTGTGATATTGACTAGAGGTTTTTATAGATTCCCTTCATATGATTGAGGAAGTTACTTTCCAATCATGTTTGCTAAAAGTTTTTTTTTTTTTAATCAAAAATGGATGTTGAATTTTGTCAAATGCTTTTTCTTCATCTGTTGAGAAAATTACGTGGTTATTCTATTTCAGTTTGTTAATACAGTGAATTTGATTCATTTTAAATGTTAAATCAACTTTAACATTGATTCATGGGATAATTCATGGAATAAACCTTATTTGGTCAAGATATACTATTGTTGATTTGGTTTTTTAAAATGTTGTTTATAATCATGGCATCTATGTTTATGAGGAATATTGTTCTGTAGTTTTCTTGTACTGTTTTTGTCTGGATTTGTTGTCATGGTACTGCTGACTTTAGGATGAGTTGGTAAGTATTCCCTCCTGTTCAATCTTTGGAAGAGTTTGAACAGAATCATTCTAATGTCTTCCTTCAGTGTTTGGAAGAATTTACAAATGAAGCCATTTGGGCCTGGAGTTTTCTTTGTTGGAAGGTTTTTATTTACAAATTTAATATCTTTAACAGATACAGGGCTATTCAGGCTATTTCTTCTTGAATGAGCTTTGATAGTTTGTGATTTTCAAGGAGTTTTATACTATACTTAATTTATTAAATGTATTATCATAAAATTGTTCATAATAGTTCCCTATTACCCTTTTAATATCTATAGAATCTGTAGTGACATCCCTTTTCCTATCTGATATTGGCAACTTGTGTCTTCTCTCTTTATTTTTCTCCATGATCAGTTTGGTTAGAGGTTTATCAATTCTGTCATTATTAAACAATATTTATTGCTTATTATTACATTATATATATACATATATTTATTAAAAAATAAGCTGCTGAATTTATTGATTTTTAAAAATATTTCTATTTCATTGATTTCTACTGTGATCTGATCTTTATTATTTCCTTTCTTCTACTTATTTTAGGTTTTATTTGATTTTTTTTTTTGGTTCTTTAAGGTGGAAGCTGAGTTTATGTGTTTGAGATCATTTTTTTCTAAAATGGATATTTAGTGGTATAAGTTTGTCTCTAAGTACTACTTTAATAATCCCACAAATTTTCATACATTGTGTTTTCATTCAAAGCGTTTTTGATTTTGTCTTTTGGTTTCTTCCTTGACTCATAGGTTATTTAGAAGTATCCTATTTAGTTTCCTAATTTTCAGGAAATTTCCCAATATTTTTGTGGTTTTGATTTCTATTTACTTCCATTTTGGTTAGAGAATGTACTTTACATGACTTGAATCTCTTTAAATTTATTTAGATTCATTTTAGGGGCCTGAATTTGGTCTACCTTGATAAATGTTCCATGTGCATTTAGAAATAATATGTATTCCACAGTTGTTGTATGGAATATCCTATGGATATCAGTTAGGTCAAGTTGTTTGATAGTGTGTTTAAGTCTTCTATATCATTGCTGATTTCCTGTTACTTGTTTTTATCAAGTATTAAAAGAGGAAAAATCTCTAAGAGAAATCTCCAGCTATACCTGTGGATTTGTCTATTTCTTTCCTTAGGTCTATCAATTTTTATTTCATGTATTTTAAAACTCTATTATTAGATGCATAAATGTTTAGAATTGTTATATGCTATTGATAGATTTATCCCTTCATCATTATGACATAAAGGTCTTTATTTATTGTTCTATTGTAATATTCTTTGCTATGAATCTAATTGTCTGACACTAATATAAGCACTCCAGCCTTATTTTATCTTTTACTTTTTTTTGGCCATGCCACACGGCAGCTTGCAGGATCTTGGTTCCACAACCAGGGATTGAAACCAGGCCCTCATCAGTGAGAGCATGGAGTACTAACCACTGGACTGCCAGGGAATTCCCAGTAGTTTTTTTTTTATATGGATTCCATTTTAATATTTATGATTAGCTTTATAATATTGTATAATTTATATTACAAAACACATTTGCTGGATGCCTATGCTTTCTTTTTTTTTTTTTCACACACACACACGTACTGTATTTTATTTTTACAAGAGATAAATAAACTGACACCAAGCATTATAAATGGATGACCACAACAAAAGCAACAATGATTGCAATTACCAAACACGAAACACACTCATACTATGTCATAATATTGACATTCAGTCCAGTAATCCTCCACTGTAACAGCTCCTTTACTTTGCAGTGAAGACTGATTTGTATATTTTTTGCCTCCGAGTCCTTGTGGGATTTATTTTTTTTTTAATTCAAACAGAAAGTCACAAAAATTATAATCATCCTCATCAGTTCACTTAGTCCCATGTAATTCATTTTTTTTTCATCTTGATCTTTTGTTAGCAGTTTTTTGTTATTTTTTTCACTCCAGCCTTCTTTTAACTAGTGTTAGTATAGTATGTCCTTTTATATCATTTTATTTTTTACAATATTTACTATCCATTCATGATGAAAAGAAAACACTTAGCAAAGTAGGAATGGAGGGAAACCTCTTTCTTTTGATAAAACTTATCTACCAAAACCTATAGCAAACATCATACTTAATGGTAAAGCTCTGGATGCTTTCCTTTTGAAAGCAAGAACAGGAAAAGGAATTTCATTACCCCCACTTCTATCAATTCAATATTGTACTAGAGGTTTTGACCAACACAAAAAAAACCTTCCTTCTCCCTTTACCACCCCCCAAAAAATAACTGAAAAGGAAAAAAAAGTCATCACTTAAAAATGATATAACTGTGCACATAGAAAATCCAAAGAGTCCATAGATAAATTTTTGAATGTAATAAGAGATTTTTAACAAGTTTGCTGGATATAAAATAAATATAAAAAATATTTGTTAGAATATTTGCACCACCATATATCAAGACTTACTATAAAAGATAATATAACTAGGTTGGTGTTGCATTGGTGCAGTGATAGTAAAATAGAGCAATGCCATAGAATAGCAAGCCAAGCAATAGACTCTTGATACAGTGCAGAGGTAAGCCCTGCAGAGAATTAGATAAAAGACAGACTTTTCAAAAACGGTGCCAAGAAAATTGGATATCCATATGGGAGAAAAAGAAATTAGATATCTGCCTCACATCATACACTAAAATCAATTTCAGATGGATTAAAGACCAGATTGTGAAGTCAAAATTATATTGCTTTCTGGAATTTCAGGTCCAGAACAAGATACTATAGATTGACTTTTCCTTGCTCCTCTCTCTAAATATAACTAAATACCAAGAAATTATTAAACAGAGAGTGATTAAAGGACTCTGAAAGCTGGAAAGTAAAAGGCAGACTGGCTAGAGACCTCAGGACTTGAGGAATAACAATGTGGTGAGTTCCCTCCTTTTGCTGTTGTTGCTGTTTTTCTTTGTTTGTTTGTTTGTTTTATATCTCTCATATATCTTTGAACTAGGCACTGGAGAGGCCTATGACCCAGAACAACTGACAGGCATAGATAAAGACAAAAAAAAAAAAAACAGAAAAAGGCCTCTCTCTCCTGCCAAAGGACCAAGAAAAGGGAAGTCCAACAGAGATCTAGTGAGGAATCTCAGTCCCTGCTCCATCACTAGAAAACCAGCAACGGCAGCAGTGAAAACACAGCCACCTCAGCCCTGCTCCACATCCAGGACCCTGGTGAGTGGTCTATTCTGCTTACAGCAGCAGCAGAAAAACCCCAGGCCATCTTGCCCCTGCTCCATGAGCCATGCTCAGTGGGTGATCTAATTCATAGGTAGCAGTGAAGCCCTAGGCTGTCTAAGCTGCCACTGCACAACTGGGGCACTGGTGGGTTATCCCATCCATCAACAGTGGCAACAGCAATGAAGACCCATGTCTCCCTTCTTTCCACCTAGAGGCATAGGGAGGCCCAGGCTAAGGGATTTTTTTTCTTCTTCTCTACCAAAGGTCTCTCAGTAACAGGTGGCCTAAGGAAGTACCTTCTGGCACTACAGATAATGCTAGCAGGCATTGAACAAGTGTCCCAACAGCACTAGAAGAACAAAGCAGGCTGAAATAATATTACAAGAACTCAGAAAACTAAATTTTCATTAGAACTAAAGTCACAAAAATAAGGCAGAACCTATATGCTAAACTTAAAAAGGGCAACTTTCTGATAAAATAGGTTTAGATGAGATCAAAAGTCCCTTAACTAAATGACCAAAATGTCCAGGATACAATAAAAAATCATTCTTCATACTAAGAACAGGAGAACCACAACTTGAAAATGAAATGACAATCAGCAGACACTAATCCTGAGATGTTGAATTATTTGACAAGAATTTTAAAGCAACTCTGACAAAAATGCCCCCATAATCAATTATAAATTCTCTTGAAACAAAGAAAAATATAGAAAATCTCAGTAAAGAAATAGAAGTTATAAAAAAGAACCAAACAAAAATAAACTCAAAAATACAATAACTTAAATGAAAAACTTGCTGAATGGAATCAATAGCAGAGTGGATATGACAGAGCACTGAATCCATGAACTTGAAGTCAAATCAATAGAATTTATTCAGTCTGAACAATAAAGAGAAAATAGACTAAAGAAAAAAACAGTCTCAAGGATTTATACAACAAACATCTAACATTTATATCATTGGAGTCCCAGAAGAAATAATAGCTGAAAACTTTCCAAATTGGTGTGAAACGTAAAACAACTATACCCCAATAAAACAAACAAACAAACAAACAAACAAACAAAAAACCCCTACAGATCCATGAAGCTGAGTGAATCCCAAATAGGATAAACCAAAAGAAATATACACCAAGAAATATCACAAACTTCTAAAAACTAATAGTGAAGGAAAAAAATCTTAAAAACCACCAGAGATAGAGGACACATTATCTATTAAAAACCACCAATTTGAATGACAAAGGATGTCTTATCTGAAACCATGTGGTAGACAGAAATGGCATAACGTTTTTCAGTCCTTAAGAAGTGGCAACCCTGAATCTGGTGAAACAGACAACAAGTTTTTTTTTTTTTTTTTTTTTTTTTTGCTTTGTTTTGTTTGTAGACATAGACAAGCTTATTTTATTTTATTTTAAATTAATTTTTATAGGAGTATAGTTGATTAACAATGTTGTGTTAGTCTCTGCTGTACAGCAAAGTGAATCAGTTATACATATACATATATCCATTCTTTTTTAGATTCTTTTCCCATATAAGTCATTACAGAGTACTGAGTTCCCTGTGCTATACAGTAGGTGCTTATTAGTTTTCTGTTTTATAGTCATATGTATATATCAATCCCAATCTCCCAATTTATCCCCCCTCACCCGCTCTTTCCCCCTTGGTAACCATAAATTTGTTTTCTACATCTGTGACTCTATTTCTTTTTTGTAAATAAGGTTATTTTTAAATTTATGAAAGGAGACAAGCTCTATAATAGCCAAAACAATTTTGAAAAGGAAGAATTAAGTGGGGGAAATCATTTTTCCCAATGTTAAATCTTACTATATGGCTAGGGTATACAATAAATGTGATACAAGTGGAGGGATAGACATATAGATCAATGCCATACAACAGAGAACTCAGAAATAGATCCAAACAAATATATCCAACACATTTTTGACACAAGAGCAAAAACAACTAATGGAAAACAGATAACCTTTTCACTAAGTGGTACTAGAGCTATCCATAAGCATAAAATGGGCCTTGATTGTAAACCACACATCTTATGTACAAATACCAAGTCAAAATGGATCATGGGTCAAATCTTAGGAAAAAAGCATAAGAGAAAACCTTTGGGTTCCAAGGCTAGGCAAAGAATTCTTAGACTTGACACCAAAAGCACAATCCATAAAAGAAAAAATAATAAATTGGACTTCATCAAAATTAAAAAATTTTCTCTGCAAAAGATCCTTTTAAGTGGACAAAAAGGCAAATCAGACTGGAAGAAAATGTTTGTAAACCACATGTCTAACAAAGAATTTGTATCTAGACTGCATAACGAACTATCAAAACTCAATATTAAAAAAACAAACAGTCCAATTATAAAATGGGCAGAAGACATGCATAGACGTTTTATCAAAAAGCATATGCAGATGACAAATAAGCACATGATGTCCAGCTTAGTTAGCTATTAAGAAATGCAAATTAAAACTACAGTGAGATAGCACCACACACCTATCAGAATAGTTAATGTAAAAAATAGTGATAACACCAAATACTGGCAAAGATGTGGAAAAACTGGTTCACCCATATATTGCTAGTTGGAATGTAAAATGGTACAACCACTCTGGAAAATAATTTGGTATTTCTTTTAAAATTAAAAATGCACCCAACAGTCGCACTATTTGGCATTTATTCCAGAGAACTGAAAACTTATATTCACACAGAAGCTTGTACAAAAATATTTATAGCAGCTTTATTTGTAATTGTCCCAAACTAGAAACTAACCAATGTCTTTCACTAGATGAAAGGTTAAATAGGCTGTGGTACATTTACATCCTTGGTTACTACTCAGCAGTAAAAAGGAATAAACTTGATACTGCAACAACTTGGATGAACCTCAAGGAAATTATGCTGAGTTAAAAAAGTCATGGTCAAAAAGATACATGCTGCATGATTCCATTTATACAGCAGCATAATTACAGAGATGGAGAACAGATTAGTGTTTGCCCAGAGGTAAGGACAGACAGAGAGGAGATAGCTGTAGGGGTATAGCATGAAGGGAGTCTTGTGATGATGATACCATTATGCATACTGACTGTGGTGGTGATTCTATGAAGCTACATATGTAATAAAATTGCATAGAGTGATACAAATACACACCAATGTATGTATAAGTGCATATATATGAGTGCATGTATAACTGGTGAAATCTGAATATGCTCTGTAGGTTGCAATGATGTCAATTTCCTGGCCATGATACTTTACTCCAGTTCTACAAGATGTTAACATGGGGGGAGGCTGGGTGAAGGATGAATGTATGGAGATTCCCCATACATTTTTCTAGCACCTCTTGTGCCTCTACAATTATTTCAAAATAAAAAAGATTTTTAAAAATTATATTGTTTTTAGATGATAAAATAAAATAACCTCCTGACCTCAAAGTAGGGAAGAATTTCTTAAACGAGATACAAAATGTACTAGATATAAAAGACATTGCCTCAGTCTTCAATCTTAAACTCCTTGTAGCATTTACTGTTATTATTTACCCTGAAATCTCATGCTGATTATTTTCTATCTTGGCTTCTATGGCACTTAAACTTATTTAAATTTTCCTTTTATCTCTCAAACTTCTTTATTTACTTGTTAAACAAGTACTGAGCACCTGTTATGTTCCAGGAACTCTTTTAGGTGTGGGATATTATAGTGAACAGAACAGATTTTTCAAATAGATAACGTCCCTATCCTGATGGGGCTTACAGTTTAGTGCTAGCTGGTGGTTGAGAAGGCAAAAGAATGTATACATAAATAAGTAAAATATAGTAGTATGCCAATTGGTGATAAGTGTTACAAAAAAACAATAAATCATAGAAGGGGAATAAGAATGCTGGGGAGAGATAAAGTGTTCAGTTCTGAATAGGACGATTAAGGAGGTCCTCATGGATGAGTCTTTTGAGCAGGGAATTAAAGGAGGTGAAAAATGTGCTGTGAGGTTATCTGGAGGGAGAGTGTTCAGAAAGGAGGGATGAGCAAGGAGGGTGTATGCTTGGCCTGCTCAAGGACAGGCAAGGGGGCCAAGGTGTCCAGAGCAGAGTGAAGGAAAAAGTAACAGGAGATGAGGTCGGAGTGGTCATCACACCAGATCCCAGTGGCCCTGTGGGCCAATGTAAGGCCTTTGCTTTTACTCCACATCAGTGGTCTTAAAGCGTGGTCCCGAACCAGCAGCATCAGCATCCCCTGGGAAAGTGTTAGAAATGCTCAACATTGCTAATTAGTAGAGGAATGCAAATCAAAACTACAATGAGGTATCACCTCACACCAGTCAGAATGGCCATCATCAGAAAGTCTACAAATAAGAAATGCTGGGCTTCCCTGGTGGCACAGTGGTTGAGAATCTGCCTGCCAATGCAGGTGACACAGGTTCGAGCCCTGGTCTGGGAAGATCCCACATGCCGCGGAGCAACTCGGCCCGTGAGCCACAACTACTGAGCCTGCGCGTCTGGAGCCTGTGCTCCGCAAGAAGAGAGGCCGCGACAGTGAGAGGCCCGCGCACCGCGATGAAGAGTGGCCCCCGCTCGCCGCAATTAGAGAAAGCCCTCGCACAGAAACGAAGACCCAACACAGCCAAAAATAAATAAATAAATAAATAAAGAAGCTTTCATTAAAAAAAAAAAAAAAAAAAAAAAAAAGAAATGCTGGAGAGCATGTGGAGAAAAAGGAACCCTCCTATACTGTTGGTGGGAATGTAAATTGGTGCAGCCACTATGGAGAGCAGTATGGAGGTTCCTTAAAAAACTAAAAATAGAGCTACCATATGATCCTGCAATCCCACTCTACTCAATATTCTGTAATGACCTATATGGGAAAAGAATCTAAAAAAGAGTGGATATATGTATATATATAACTGGTTCACTTTGTTATACAGCAGAAACTAACACAACATTGTAAATCAATTGTACTCAAATAAAAATTCATTTAAAAATAAAAGTAAAAAAATAAAACCACCATGTGGGTCTGGAAAAAAAAAAATCACCCAACAGGCTTGTTACAACTCAGATTGCTGGCCCCACTTCTAGAGTTTCTAATTCAGCAGGTATAGGGAAAGGCCTGGGAATTTGCATTTCTTTTTTAAAATTTAATTTCATTTTTAAATTGAAGTATGTTGATTTACAATGTTGTGTTAGTTTCAGGTGTACAGCAAAGTGATTCAGATATATATATATATATATATCTTTCCTTTATAGGTTAGATTCTTTTCCTTTATAGGTTATTACAAAATATTGAGTATAGTGCCCTGTGCTATACAATAGGTTCTTATTAGTTATCTGTTTTATATATAGTAGTGTGTATATGTCAATCCCAATCTCCTGATTTATCCCTCCCCCCTTTCCCCTTTGGTAACTGTAAGTTTGTTTTCTACATCTGCGACTATTTCTGCTTTACAAATAAGTTCATTTGTACCATTTTTTTTTAGATTCCACATATAAATGATAAATAAATCATACTTGTCTTTGTCTGACTTACTTCACTCATTATGACAATCTCTAAATCCATCCATGTCACTGCAAATGGCATTATTTCATTCTTTTTTATGGCTGAGTAATATTCCATTGTATATATGTACCACATCTTCTTTATCCATTCATCTGTCGATGGACATTTAGGTTGCTTCCATGTCCTGGCTACTGTAAATAGTGCTGCAATGAACATTGGGTGCATGTATTTTTTGAATTATGGTTTTTCTCCAGATATATGCCCAGGAGAGGGATTGCTGGATTGCCAGAACCTGCTGGGTGATTCTGATGCACACTAGAGTTTGAGAAACACTGCTCTAAATCATATGGATACCATCTGAGAGCCTTGAGCAGAGGACTGGCATGGTCTGATTTACCTTCTGGCTTCTAGGTTGAAAATACTTCATAGGAGTGGACCCAGGGAGGCCAGTTAGGAGGCTACTGCAAAGATCTATGGGGGAGTTGATGGCAGTTCGGTCTAGGGTCATAGTGGTGGAGATGGAGAGGGGGTTACTGTCACTGATTCCCCAAGGCTCCTTTCTCCACATGAGTTATTTTCTTTTGAGCTTGGTTACAAGCTTTCATGTGTAACTTGCACAGAAGATGCTCAGATCCATGTATTGGTGGGCACCTTGCAGAGCTCTTTATCCCCTATATTCAACTCCTTTTAGGATATTTTAAAGGAAATATCACCAAACTTTCACTTAGTGGAACTATTCTGCATGTTTTGGCATCTGCAGTACATATATCTACACTGATATATTCCCACAGAATTAAAAAATTTTCATTTCTGGGCTCCGTTGACCCCCACAGGACCCGTGAATCCCCTCACACCTATGAATCAGGTCACTCTGATATTTGTCATCTATTGTCCCAAGAACTGAAGCCCAGGCTAAGATGACAGGTCTGTCGTTTTGCAAGGGTGGGTTTGCTTTCCCAAACGTTGTTGGGCTGGTTCTCGTGGGATCACTGCAGCCAAGGAAACTAACTGCAAGCCTCTAGCTGGTTCGGTTGTAAATGTTGACGGCGACAGGTGACAAGAATGAGATGAATGTTTATAAGAATTACATGCATCTCTGAGTGTTTATTTATTTGAACTTCTTGAAATTAATCTTAGAATTTGTACCACATGTAATGTTGAACACTGATTTCAAACTTAATACAGTGCATGGAAATATTTACAGGATTTAGAGGCACTTCAGAGTCTGTCACAGGGACAGACCAATGACACAATCTGCTTATGCCTTCTGAAACCTGTATTTAGTCACAGACAACTTTAGGTAACTCTTTTTAATAGTTCAATGGCTAAAATCATTATTCTTGTGCCTAAGAAGAATGAGATTGTTAATTGTGTTTACAGTAAAAGATGTGAATAAATAAAGTATGTTAATATTTTATTATAACTGTTAGGATTTGCTAAACAGCATTTATTACATTGGGAACAACTAGTAGATTTTATTTCTCATGCCAAGTCCTATTGATTGTAATTGACTGCTTGGAGCTCTGTGAGAAGAATCCTGAGGCTGAGTCTGCTTACCGCAAGAAAGAGGGTCACATTTGATAGGAACTGGCTGCCATTGGTGCGGGTTGTGGTTGTGGGAGTGGGGGATGGCTCCAGAGCCTCATATTGTCTGACTCTTCCACAGAAGCAAAACCAATCCGCTTTATTAGGATAAATTCAACATTTCCCAACCTGGATGGGAGCTCCCCACTACTCAACTCTCTGCTTTGAATGTGCTCGTCTTTCTCATCTTTGCATTTTTCTCATGAGCCCAATGTTCATCTACTTGCTATTCTATCTAGTGTAAAATTCTCTATTTGGCTTTGAGGAACCTTATGATCTCTCTCTACCCCTCCTATGCCTATCATCCCCCTAAAGTCCTCTATGCATCCCCTTTATTCCGGTTAGCCTGGATTCCTTATTGTCACACGTGGAAATATGGATAATTTGGTCTCCGAGCATTTGCTTAAACCTACCATCTGAGTCTGAAATGTCCACTCTCCTCTCTGTCTATTTAATTTCTATCCATCTTTTAAGATGTGGTACAAGTCCTTTGTAGACTGTGGAATCTTCCCTCATTACCCTGATCCCTTTCGCCTGATGCTCTAGTTCTTGATTTCCTAGAAACCTGGAGTTAGTTGCAGAAAACGCAATATCCTTCCTAAAGCAAAAAATAGATGAATTATAGAAAATTGGGTAGTGTTGGAAAATTTGGAGGAGCATGCTCTAGGCTGGGCTGTTAGAAAGACTTGCAAAATACTGCAGAATTCATCCGCCCGGGAAGCCGCTCCCTAGACCCAATCAGAAAGGTTAGGAATCAGGAAAAAAAAAAAAAAAAAAAAGAAAGAAAAACCCTAGAACCCTTGGTTTTAGGGACATATCATTTTGGGTAAAGTCCAGGAATCAGGGTATTACCACTATTATAACTGTTGCCCCAAGAGCCACATCAACCCTGCCAGAGTACACTGGGGAAAAAGGATGTCTTCTACCCAACATCTTGGCATCCGAGAAGTGAATGACTGGATGATGGAACAGGTTGAACAAATGTCCTACCTCATGGGCATGCTTGCCAGCAGAAGACAGCAGATGCCTGTAAGGAGACCCTCCTCTACCTTCTAGATCTTGCATGAGTAGATGTGATTTCCTCTACCTAAATCTTAAAATCCAACTGAAAGAGCCTGGGAAATGTAATTTCTGGCATTCTGCCATCTAAAATAAAGGAAGGCACACCAGAAAGAGAGTGGGATGGATGTGGACAATCTGCCATATTTGCCATATAGATTACAAATTGCTGTCTTTAAGCATTGCAAATCCAGTCGTGCCACTTCCCTTTTTAAAACCATTCATTGCCTCTTAATAGCCTGCAGCCTGAAGCCTTAACTCCTTAGCATGGCCGATAAGGCTCTCTTCTGTGCCCGGGGGGCAAGGGCAGTACAAATGAGAGTTTATTATGGGAGGGTGGCTAGGATAGCTTTTCCAGCTTCTGGGCGCTAGTGTTCTCTCCTCTGCTCTTTTGCAAAGTCATCAAAAACATGGCTTTCGTTCTGATTTCACATTTTTTGAGATATGACTCTTTCGACGCCTCCCTTACTTTTATTTGAAGCTTCCCCTTCTTATGCCCCAATAGTCCCTTTCCTGCACAGTTTGGATTTTACTCCCAGAAGTTTCTCTTTGGTGTAGTGCTTTGCCTTGGAAGCAAGATTTAGTTGGTTAGTTCCAGGAGGTTTTAGGGTCCAGACTGGTTCAGCACCATCTGTCATGATTGCACTCACCCATGTTGCACAGCCAATATTGCATTGTCTCTTTGCATTCACCCACAAATTGGCTCCTGTAGAATCCCTTCCCATTTTCAGTCTCTGTTCTCAGATTGGGCCTCCACAATTCCAGCAAATGCTTTTGGCATCTTGAGGTTCTCATATTCTCAGGGCCAGGAGAGTCCAATTGCCTTCCCTTCTTTCCTCCAGCACAGACGCTAATATCACATGGGTCTTATACATGTTGGTAGTTTGTGCCTACATATTTGGTGTTCATCAGAATTCCACGATTTCTCCTTTTATTGTAGATGTTTTCCATGGTTCTTTGGTTTTGATATCCTAGTTGCTAGGTCTTTTTTTTTTAATGGGAAAATTAAGGGAAAAAATAAAAACCATTCAATTTTTGCCACCATCTTCTTTTAAAAATATTAAGTGAATGAATAATGAATCACTGATGACTCTGAGTTCACCCCTAGTCTTGTTAAAAAAAAGGATCTTGGTGAAGTTTTGATGTCATGAAGAATGATGGGTTTGCAGGGATCTCTCCAACAACCAGCCAGCACCCTCACTAAGTCGACATTTTTGGCTTGTGTCCACCCAAAGTTTCCTAAGTTGGGCCAAATACAGCCTCTATCCACTCACTGCCCTTTTCCTGTGGGAAACAGATGTCACTTCTGGTTCTCTTAAAAAAATTTTTAGGTGCTTCAGGTGGCATTACTAAGAACAGAGCCTGGGCTTTGTCATCAATGGTGTAAGTGAATTCTATCTTTCATCTTCTTGTCACTCAGTCAAGAGTTAAAGTCTGGGGTGGGGGAGGTTAGGTGCAACTTATTGGCAAAGTTTAGGCTTGTTCTTGTGATTTCCTTGCTAGGAAACAGAGGATGAAACTGGTATTTCAGTGTCAGTAGTGTAGGAGGTAATACTGCATAATAGGTGGTTCCTCCACAATGAGAAAGGACTTAGATGCTGTAAAGAGGAGAGAAATGTTAAATTTCTATTGCAGTCCATCCCTTTGGCTGGTGAACATCCATTTATTCTTCCTTAAATTTTAAAATTTACCAGGAACAATAAAAATAAATGAAGGAAGGAAAGAAGAAAGAAAGACAAGAAACTCTTTTAATAAAAGGCTCCTACCTTTCATTCAAATGAAAACACTCTTTCACCAAAGGTAGACAGCCAAGGATCTTGCAGTTCTCGCTCCAGTTTTAGGTACAGGATTTCGGTGATGTGGTTTTAGTGTTGGCTTTCCAGGTTGTGAAGTTCACCACCACCCACGCACATTATATCAAATCATGACAAAAAGGAAAAGAAAGAAATACAGATAAAGGCTATGTCTATTTTTTCCAAAGCTGATTATGACACCGTAGTTAATTTTTATGACTTCTTTTCCCCATTACCCATTTCCTGTTTCCATTGACTTTAACTAGTACCTCAACTAGTTGGGATTCTTTCCTGGGTGAGGTGGTGCATATGACCCATGCCTTCGTTTCTGAGGGAGGTGAGATCTTGATAATCCTGCGTGTAGAGACTTCTATGAAGTTTTACCATTGCAAATGATGCTTCCAGGAGGTGCCCTAGGAAACCCTCTGGATTTATTCCTTTCTCTTCCCTCCTCCCTTTTTATAGCAGCAACTTTATTTCATCCTGATACTGAGGATTAACCATTCCATCTAACACTACAAACTCTTTTTTTTTTTTTTTTTTTTTTTGCATGTTCTCCCAGGAGCATGAGAAACTCAAAACATCCAGGAGGCAATTATAACTTCCAATTTGATGAAATAAATTTTGTGTTTCCTCATGGACGCATTCCTCCGTTGAGATGTAGTGTAGCATAGTGGTTAAGGGCCTGAGCACTGAACTTAAACTGCCTGTGTTCAAATTCCAGCTCCACCATCTACCACTTCTCTGCATCCAATTTCCTAATGTGCAAAATATGGACAATATAGTATTTTACTCATGGAGTCATTATGATGACTAAATGAAATAGTCCATGTAAATCACAGAAAAATGCCTGTCACATAAGTGTTTTTAAAATATTAACTATTACCACTGAGTGCTAAACACGCAGAGCACAGTTACAAGGGAGGGAAACAAACAAACAAAAATCAAGATCACTAGATGTAACTATGAGCTTGCACAGCCCCTCATCACTCCATGTACATACATTTTCACACCTTCATTTCTGGACCTGGGGATTATGTTAGTGGGAGAAATAGCACCATGTATTTGTTGCCTACTCAAAGGACACAACTTATTCTACACCATGTACGCCAGTCTCCCAAGATTCCCCCACAACTGGCACTGATTTTTATGAAGTCCATATTCTTGTTCTATAAGGCCATCTATTTCTGGGTGATGGGCACATGATATGACCAGTGAATCCCATGGGTATTGATCCATTGTCTTAATTCTTTTCTGTAACAATATTATTAATTATTATTATTATTTGAATTGTTTGATAAGAAATAATAATGTGCAGACTGTCATAATGATGTATAAGTCAATACTTAGACCACAGATTACACGTTGAAAAGGAAAGAAAATCCTAATACAGAAAAACTTTCTCTTCCAAAGGGGGCAAATCATTGCCCCTTCATAATGGAAGGGTTCATTGTAATCAACCTGCCGACAGGAGCCTAGCTGGTCACTTTGAAGTATGATACTGTATTAGGGGCTAGGGATGTTGGTTGTTGCTTCTACAAATTGTTGAGGGTAAATTCTTAGTCTGTGTTCCTGTCAGCTCTTGGTTACATGGTTACATGGACCGGGTGTTCCATGTGTTAAATAGCACTCTATATTGTTTACTTATTCAGAACATAGACTGTACTTTGAAGAATAGAATCCCCAAACCAACTTTGTTAGTTCATGAAAATAATGAGCAATGTTTAATTTTCTAATGCTGCCATAAAAAATTACTACAAATTTGGTGTCTTAAAATAACACAAATTTGTAATCTCACAGTTCTGTAGGTCAGAAATCTTACATGGGTCTTATGCATCTAAAATCAAAGTGTCAGCATATCTGTGTTTCTTTCTAGAGGCTCTGAGAAAAATCTGTTTTATTGCTCATTCAAGGTGTTGATAGAATTCAATTCCTTGAGGTTGTAGGACTGAGGCCCCCACTTCCTTGCTGGTTGTCAGTTGAACGCTGTTCTCAGTATTTAGAGGCCCCTGCATTCCTTAGCTTGTGCGTCCTCTATCCGTCTTCAAATCCAGCAGTTGTGGGTTGAGTTTCTTTCACACTTTGAATCTCTCCTGCCCCTTTGGTTACATCCCTCAGACTCTTCTTTTAGGAAATGCTCTCCACTTTTAAGGACTTAAGTGATTTGATTGGGTCCACCAGGATACTACAGGATAATCTTCCAGGCTCAAGATCCATAGTCTTAACCACATCTACAAAGTTCCTTTTGATAAGTAGCATAGCATAACAGGCTCCAGGGATCAGGGCATGAACATCTCTGAAGAGCCATTATTTTATCTACTGCAAGCAAGCACTATAGAAGAAAGCTAATCTGATTCTCTGCAGTAGGAAACTTTGATGATTATTCACAAGGGGCACAATATTATCATACCAATCCTCAAATGTTGATCCTTCTAACTCCCAAATCATTTGGCTAAACCATTAGCAACCACCTAGTTCCTTAACTCAGTTTATCACTCTTTCCAGGCAAAGTAGAAAAAGCGATATCTTAGTCAAGGAGAATTAAGACATCTCTGAGAAAGTCATAAAGGTGTACATTTGTCCCATCAAGTGAAAGAAAATTACTTCTAGTGTCCTCCATTTGTTGGAAATTGAAGAGAAAAAAAGCATTTGTCAGATGAATAACTCCATGCTCAATATCAAGGGCTGTACTGATTTGTTCTAATAGGAGACCATGAAAAGAAAAGTACCTGCAGTTAGAGTCATACATTATTAAGCTGACAATAATCCACTGCCATTTTCCAAGGTTCATCTACCCTTGGCAGGATAAACCAAAGAACCAAATGGCCCTGTGAATTGTAGTGTTTATCAAGTATTTGATGGTGACACTGATTTCTCTGATTCTCCTAAGGATGTGGTTTATGTTTTGAGTTATTTTTTTGGTAGGAAGCATAAAGTGTAGAGGCTTCCTCTTGTCCCTTTCTGCCATGATATCCCTTCCCCCATTGGTAAAGGGGGCTGATAGAGGATTATTGCTGTGTATATTTATTTCATTTATTGACATGAATTTTGATTCCTTTTGGTCCACTACCATGACTTAGGTCAAAATTCCACTTGTCACCTGTCTTGCATAAGCTTCCATTCTGGGTTTTAGATCACTGTGGTGTTCTGAGTACCCAAGCAGCAGTGTTAGTTTAGACCTGATGTGCAATATATATAAAAGGTTTAGATATCTATCTTTTTCTGAAGGTAAACATCTGAAGCCACCTTTGGAGAAGGATAAGAGGAAGATTCTAAGTGTACACTTGGATACTTTTGCAGGATCTTTCATCAAGTGTACCCAGTCTTCTTTTCACTTACGAGTTTCTGTTTCTTTGAACATGAGTCTAGGAAATGGGTGGAAAATCAGGACCACCATAATATGAAGTCAACCACCATAGTTGAAGTCAGGCCTCCAGTTATTCAGTAATATCCATAAAGTGGGACTTTATTTGGTATGGCAGAAAAAGTAATGTTCACATATATTCTACCTGGTCCATCCATTTCCCTGCTCCCTTGTAGTTAAGTGCTGCCATGTGATTAGACTCTGCTCAATGTGCTGCAGAAGTAACAAGCGAGACTTCTGGGCTGAAGCTCAGAAAAGCAGGTATGAGTTCTCCATGTAGTCTCTTCCCCTACCATGGAAACTATGAAATCAGATCACAAGATGAAGCAAGCTTGGTCTCTAAGCCACTGCATGATCAAAAGCCCTAGACAGTCACTCAGACCTGTAGCAGACTTTGTGTCCATGAGAAGTAAACTTTTAAGTGCTACGCCACTGACACTTGGGGGTTATTTTATTATCAAAGCATATCCTCATTCATTGGGGAACCAGACCTTATAGTCAAAGGACCTCATGAACAATCAACCACCATGAATGATCTTGTGTGTTAGACCATTTTATTTACCATAATGATACTTCCTTCTGTTATGGTAATCAAGCTCATTCTGCTTCTGTCAGTTAAGTTTCTCTGTTTATTTTTATTTTTTCCATTCTGGAATCCTTGCATCACACTGAAACCAGGGAGCCCATTTTAACTGCAGCACCTTCCTCAATATCTCTGGACTACAGCCACCATAGTGTTTCTCAAAGATTCTTGTACCTCTTTTACCAATATCTATCTCAAGGCTTCAGTGAGGAGAGATTTTTTTTTTCCTGGGGTCTCCCCAGAGACTTAGGGAGAGGGTGGTTGCATTGTGATTAATTTATTTCAGACTTCTTATATACCTCCAAATTCAAATTCCTTTATCTACATTAGGTCAAAATATTTTTGGTATTTTGATTTTATTTAGTGAGGGTCAGCTCTGAACATAGGTGTTCATTAACCAGTTATACAAACTATCACAATCCATACCAGCAAGCACACAAAAACTGGGCTTTCTAGTAAGTTCATTCAAATTGATAAATTGAATCCAATCTAAAGCTATGTTTCTTCCAATTTGGTGAGGACCCTCTAAGTTCATTCCCATACACATTCCAAAGACTTTTGCAGATATAAATAAAGTCTCATAATTCTTTGGGATAGATTCCTCTCTTCTTTGATTTGATTTATTGTTTTCTTCTTAGAGTATGCTGTGATCTAATTTAATTGTAGCTTTGGAGAAAAGAAGGGGTTGGAAGTGGTCAGAGAGGGTAGATCAAAAGGGAAACTGGCTTGTTGTTGTAGGGTAGCTCTCTCATATGTGGGCACAGGAAGGTTGTTTCCAAGAGCATAGGAAGTTCAGTGACGGGTAGGGGTTCTGTACACCAAGACATCTCCTAATTCTGCCATATATGTCTAATCCAGTGTTTCAATGTTCTCTTCTTTCCTGATCCGTGGCCCAACTGAAGAGACATTACAAGTTGGTTAATTCAACAGATGTCGCAATTTGGCAATCTGCAGGGGAAAAACATAATCTTTGATAAATTTGGTTTTCACTTATCTCAATCCCAAAGATGCAACTGAAAAGATATTCTTTCACGCTGTTCATAGAGAGCCTGAGAATTTAGAAATTTAAATGCTTCATTTTCTTCTAAAAAATCATCAAATGCCAAGATAAGTAACTCCCTTATCCTGTAGCCCTTGCATTAGCAACTACAGTCTCCCAAGCTTTGCCCTCCACGAACACTTTATTCCAGATGACTGTGGGTAATACTTTAACTATTTTGCTGCTGTATGCCATAAACTAGAATTCTATCCTGGAATAGTAATAGAACGTTCATTGCTTTCTGCTGTATCTAGGCTAGATATCCAATCCCAGCTTTTCCATGATTTATTGGAGACATCTTAATTACAATGTGCTTACTATGTGCCAGGCACTGATCTGAGTGGTTTTCACACATTAACTCTTTAAGCATTAAAACAACCCAATGAGATTGGCACTGTTATTACCCACAGTCAAAAATGAGGAACTGATACACATGGAGGCTAGTTCACAGAGCTTATAAGTGGCAAAGCAGGAGAATTAAAGCCAGGCAGTCTGTCTCCTCCATGTTTTTAACCACTGTGCTTTATTGCCTCTCAATTTGAAAGTATATTCTTATCATTTGGTTTGCTGTCATTTTGTAAGAAATAGAAACTAATTTTTGCTATCTTAACAAAATGATGTTTTGTTAGAAGGTCGTCAGAATTGACAGAAGCAAACTAGAAGATCAGCCTTGGATAATAAGGTTGAGTTGAGGTCCCTATAGTGGGCTAAGGAGAAGGAAGTGAATAACATTCTGCAGAGGAAACAGTCTGGCCGGGACATTACTCTTGTCACTACATCTGCCATCACTGCTAACTTCATGGTAGAATTCAAACCACTCCATTATCTTATTGCCACTCACTCAAGTGCCAAATTTCACAGCAGAAGCCTCTGATATGCTGAGCTTATTTACCTGCCTGTACTGTGGCTGCCAAGGAATGGACAGAAGGGGGATTGAAAGCTTTTGGCTTCCTTAGTGGGAGAGAGATGAAGCCCAGCTTCACAATGAGACTAAATACGATGAGGAAATCTTACAAATGGTAAAGAGGTTGCTTGACAGACATCAAAATACTAACTGTTCATTATGACTTGTAAAGATCTAAAAGGATTGAGACCCTACAATCTCATTTGTGTCTGAAAACACAAGAAACCAAGGAACAGATATTTATCGGCCTTCCCAACCTCCAAATCTCTCCCAACTCCACTGTATAGTTGGATAGACTTCACTAAAGAGAGGTAAACTGACTCTCCCTGCTCCCATCCCTGAAACACAGAAAGCTAGATGCAAATTCTAGGCTCAGTCCATTTAATATGAGGCTGTATTTCCCAAAACTTTGCAAACCCAAGACACACCCTGGTCTATTCTGAGCTTGAAGCTATTTCTCACATTCCTTTGTAGTATTGGTTACCCACAGTCTCAGTAGTACCAGACCAAGCCCCAAACCACTGAACTCAGCCCATCTGGCTTTCATATGAAATCTGGTATGGTAGAGTCAGCAACTGACCCTTAAGATGCTCTGAGCTGTCTAAGTTGTCAAAATAGGCCAACTGCCTAGGTCCCTCATACTGTCTTTCCCCAACCCCAATCTTCCTGGAAGTACTGTTAAGGAAACATCAAGACATAGACTTAGGTGAGGCTGTAGATAGATATAATAGGAAATAGATACAACTAAGAAGGTTCTATTTTTGTTTCTTTCCACCATTGCCTTAGACAAACCTTGCTTAAAAGCTGCGGCTACTTGGAGCTCTGTCCAGTTGTCCTCAGGAGTAAAATCAGGGGAGCACAGAAGCTGTGCCTGTAAGGAGCTGATACAAACAGGTGTGGACCCAAACTTTGAGCTGTGGCTTCCCTACCCTTCCTTGTCTCCTCACAAGGTTGTCTTTCTCTGTGAGCAATGGTCAAAGTCCTGAACTGATTAGTTGTTTTTAGGGCGAGGAGCTATTGACTGTGTTTTCCAAAGCCTGGGCTCTTCACACCGTGGCTTATCTACCTCCTACCTCATAAATTCTCTGGGACTCTGGCAGCCTGGGGTCTGACTTTCCTATAAAACATCACCGGACAGATAACTAAAACACCCTTAAGGTCTAGAAACCTCCTGGTGAGAGTGTTTCAGCTTGAATATAAAATAGAGTAGACCATGAGTAAGGAGAAAGAAAAGGTAGCTCCACTTAAAAGAAAACACTTCCCAAGTTACTCCATCTCCAGAGTGGTGCCCCTGTTATTTTGGAAAGTTTCACTATTCCTAGCCTGGCTGCTTGCCTACTCTTTACCCACGTAGCCTACAAAAGAACTCTGCCTGTCAACATTTGCAGTCAGTGTCCAACTGCAAATGTGAGGATTGGGCTCATGGACCCTACACCAGTTTACTAAGCAAATGGACAGGGTTCTTCATTCACAAATATTAATAAACAGCCACTAGATATGTGACTAAAGCCTATGATAGGAAATGAAGGTGCAAGGTGAACAAGCAGAACTGACCATAGACAAAACTATGGTTTTGTCTATAAGGTAGCAGAAGAGACTTGATATACATTTGAGGTGTCATTGCAACCATAAAAGGATGCAATCAAAAAACAAAAAGAGGACTAGGAAATCTATGTTATTATTGTTAACTGTAAAAAAATCAATGAACCAGTAAATAATAAAATGGACATGGGCAAAGTAAGTTGGCTACTTGAAAGGTAAAAATCAAGAAAACCAACTATATTGTAACAGATGGAAAAACTTACAGAAAAGTTGAGACTTGGTGAATAGAGTTCTATTCAGAATAAAAGAATTTCCAGAAAAGAAGAGTGAAGAAAATATTAAAGAATAACAGAAGAATAGTTGCCAGAGTCAAAGAAAGACATACACCAGCAATAATATTTATTTTTACAAGTTTTCTTCTTTTTTTGTCTTATTGCTGATACACCTTATTCTTATTTTCTGTTTCCTTAATTATCTCTGTTTCTTCTATGGTTAGTTCTGTTTACTCCCTAAGTGTGTGTAGAATCGATTTTAAAAGATCCACACCTGGAATTCTGGTTCCAATCAAGACGAAGTAGGTGGTATTGGAATTATACTCCTGCCATAAACGACTATAAAAACTGGACAAAAATATTTAAAAACTTTTGTCTAAAGGCATTAGAGAACAACCATAGAAGAAATACAATACAGGAGGTGAGCCCATCATTTATACTCACTTTGTCCCTGAAGGCATTTTCTAAACTGAGGTGCAGAGAGCCCAAGCAGAGAGTGGTGGTCTATTTGAGCAGAAGAGACATTCATTGTTTAGAACTGCCAAGAGAGCTACTAATTTAAAGATTGTGTCACAGGTAAGGAGAGAACTGCAGATGAGTCCCTGAAATCTAAATAATATTTTCCTTGTTCTTTGGACAATTTCTAAACTATTCATGCACAGGGAGAGACTCTGGAAGAAGAGCTGCAGGTTGGGAGATAAAGACTGGAATTCTGATATAAACAGAATGGAAGTATCTTAGTGAACCCCATAGGTTTTCAATCAAGAGCTAAGAAAGGTCATATCTTAGTAAGAAGTAGCAAATGTTAGGAGTCATAGCTACATCTAAGAGTAGTACAAAACTGAGGTAAACCTCCTTAACAAATCCTAAAAGTAATCCTCTACAGGATAAAAGTGATCATCCAGTAATTTGTTTTCTTTTACATTTAAAGCGATATTATAGAGGTTTAATTTACATACAATAAGGCATTTTAGCAACTCATTTTAATTGTAAAGTTTTATGAGTTTTGACAAATGTTCACATCCATATAATCACCACTCCAAAAAAAAGTGTAGATAACTTCTATCACCCCAAGTTTTCTTTGTAACTTTTTACAGACAATGACCCCTCCTGTTCTTTTGGATCCAGAAAATCACTAATCTGCTTTTCATCAGTAGATAAGTTTTTCCTGTCTTTTAATATCCTTTTGTGTCTGGTTTCTTTTGCTCAGCATAATGTTTTTGAGATCATCTATATTATTGTGTGTATTAGAAGTTTGTTCCTTCTTATTACTGAATACTGTTGCCTTATATAAATATACTACAATAATTCACTTATTTGTAGGCATTTAAGATTACTTTCATTTTCTGCTATAGTGAATAAAGCAGGTATAAACATTCATGTACAAACTTTTTGTGACATATCTTTTCATTCCTTTTATGTAAATACTTAGCAGGGCAGTTTCTTGGTTATAGGGTAAGTACAGGTTTAACTAAACAAGAAACTGCCAGACTTTATCAAAATAGTTGTGTAATTTTATACTCCCACTAGCAATGTGTGGGAATTCCAGTTGTTTCACATCCTTGTCAACTCTTAGCATTGTCAGACTTTAAAATTTTAGCCACCTTAATGGATGTGGAATATTATCTTATATGGTTTTTAATTTGTATTTCCCTGATGACTAATAATACTGAGTATGTTTCAGGTGGTATTGACTATTGTATATCTTCCTTTGTGAAGCTCTGTTCAAATATTTTGCCCATGTTTTAAAATTGAGTTGTTTGTGAACTATTGAGTTGCAATACTTTTTTATATACTCTAGATGCATGTTCTATATCAGATATATGCATTGCAGATATCTCCTCCCAGTCTGTAGCTTGTCTTTTAATTTTCTTAATGGAATCTTTTGAAGAGTAGAAGTTTAAAATTTTGATGGAGTCGTATTTATAATTTTTTTCTTTTATCATTTGTTTTGTGTTCCATCTAAGAAATTTTCTTCTAGAAATGTTTTCTTCTAGAGGTCTATGGTTTTAGCTTTTACACTTAGGTTCATGATCCTTTTTGAGTAAATATTTTTCATGTTGTGAGTGAAGGGATGAGGTTCATTTTTATCCAAACAGATATCCAGTTTTTCCAACACCATTTGTTGAAATAATTTTCATTTCCCTATTGGATTACCTTGTTGGAAATCAATTGAACATATATTTTTTTCCCAGTGAATTCTTCATGTTCCATTTGTTTCTATTTTATAATTTCAATTAGTATCATTATTATGATTATGGTTTCTTATAAATTCTTGAGCTTTTTAAATAAAAAGTGTTTTAAATTGTTTGCTAGTTCCATCATTTTTCTTATTTCTGACTCTGCTTTGTTAACTACATTTTCTCCTGATTATGAGTTGCATTATCCTGCTTCTTGATATGTCTATTAAATTATGATTGGATGCTAGGCATTGTGAATGTTATGCTGTTGAATGACTGAGTTTTGTTATTGTCCTTAAAGAGCATCTATTTTGTGTGTGGGGGGGTGGTGGTGTGGTGGGGTGGCAGCTAAATTGTTGTTTGACTTGATCCTTTTAAGGCATTTTAAAGAGTTTTGCATGTACACACCTTTAATCTACCTCCTAACAAGATATAATTATTTTGGGATCTCTACTTAATATCCTGGGTATTCAACAAAGTCTCTCCATTATCACCGGCCAGAATTTGAATGTCTCTCAGCCCTGTGTGAACTCTTGAAGTTTTTTTAGCTTATAGAAAACTAAAAGTTGTCATTTTCCCAGCATCAAGGATGACGCATAATTAGTATTCAGCTACGAAATCAACAGTACCCCTATGCAGATTTCTAAAGCTCTCCTCCTGCATAGCTCTCTCCTCTACAGTACTATGCCCTGCAAATTCTGGCCACCTTGGCCTTCCAGAAATCCTGCTTATGTCATCCCAAGTCAATACAACCCCTTTTTATCTGCTTGAGCTTCTTCTTCTTCTTCTTCTTCCTTTTTTTTTTGAAAAAAGTCTGGAAGTCTCTTCTTTGAAGAAGGCTAGGGTGAATAGAGCTTAAGAGACATATAGCACATGGGCTAAAGGTGTAATATATATGTACTTGATTTGACAGAAGTGAGGATACATAATGAGATGAGATGATATTTAAAGAAATAGCAACTGAGAACTTTCTAAATCTGATGAAAGTCATTAACCTTTAGATTCAAAAAGCTCAGGCAGAATACAATTTTTAAAAATACCTTACATCTAGGCATATAATAGTCAAAATGTTGAAAATCAAAGATGAGGAGACTATCTTAAAACATTTAGAGAAAAACGACAAAAAAAAGATCTATCATAACACTGATGATTTTTCAACATACGATATAAAAGCCAGAAGGCACTGGAATGACATATTTAAAGTGTTAAATAAATAGAACTGCCAACATAGAATCATATAATCCATGAAAAATACCCTTTAAAAATATGGGCAAAGATGTTAAAAAAAAAATATGGGCAAAATAAAGGTGTTTTAATATAAAATAAAATACTGAAATATTCATTTTCAGCAGACCCATACTATAATAAATACTGAGGAAAAAATGAAAAGCTAAAGAAAAATGATGCAGATGAAAGCCCAAAACATAAGGAAGGAATAAAGAGTACTGAAAAGACTAAATAAGTAGGTAAATATAGATAATATTAACTTTTTAAAACAACACATAAAAAAGTCTTGTAGGATTTAAAACATAGAAAAGTAAACTACTGGACAACAATAGCACAAAGAGAGTGAAGGAGAACCCATGGAGTTAAACTGTTATAAGTTTATTGCATTGTTTGAAAATTAGTGTAAGTATTAATTTAAATACGCTTTAATAGATCAAGGATAAATACTAAAATCTTCAGTTTTAAAAGAATATAAAATAACTTTAAAATCTCCATATAATAGAACAATAAAAGAGGATACAAGTAAAAAAGAAAAAAAAAAGGAGAAAAATTGAAATATGGATAAACTTGATTGATTTAAAAGGGAGCAAGAAAGGAAGAATAAAAAACAAAGAACATGTGAAACAGATAGAACACAGAAAATGAAAGACAATGCTGACTAGATCAGTAATTATATTAAGTGTAATAATTTAAATAGTTACATTAAAAATGCAAATCATTAAGTAGCATAACTAAAAGGCAGAGCTTGTAAGAATGGATGAACAAATAATCTTCAACTCTATGCTATTTATAAATGATACTCTTCATTAAAATCCACTGAAAATTGAAAATAAAAAGAAAAGTATATTCTATGCAATCACTAACTCAAAGAAAGCTGATATAACTAACTATGTAAATATCAAGTAAAGTAGACTTTAAGACAAGATGTATTATAAAATTTATATGTAATATCATATACTATATATATATGTATATATATGTCATTTCGTTTTGTAATGGTAAAAAGTCCAACTCAATGGAATGGTAAAATATTGCTTAATTTGTGTGCACTCAATAACATAGTTTCAAAATACATAAAGCCAAAGTTTACAGAATTAGGAAGAGGTAGATGAATACACAAACAGCTATCAGTGGCAGAGATGATGATCAACATCCTGGTAGATGAGGTACACTTCAGAGGGTAGCACCACGGCTGGCCACAGACCAGAGGCTCCATGCCTACTATAATGCCTTGTGAGCCCCAGAATGTAGACTATGTTCTGGAGAGAAGCATTCAAAAGGAAGAAATTCAGAGTTGACTGACCTTAATTCTGAAATGACTGAGTGAACCGTAAAGTAAGATGACTAGAATTGACAAGATTATATTTTTGGTTGCCAGACAAAATGGGGAACTGAAATGCAGGTTAATCAGAATTAGAGGAAATAAGAGAGTCACTATTTTTTGCATAATCCATTATGTGGCTATAAAATTCAAATCCCATATAGTTCTATAATTAAAAATGATAATTATGATACACTGACCCAATGGATTACTATACAGTAGTTAAAAGAATGAAATAGATCCACAGGTAGTATCATAGAAAGATGTTGACAGTATAGTAAATTTTGAAAAATTTGCATAATGGTATGTATAATAGGATACCAATTATATAAAAACATATTTACACACGTATTCATGTACTTATATGTACACACAAACACAGGCTTTTAACAATGATTATTCCTGAGGAGAGGTATTTGAGGGGGAGGTATGCCAAAACAGGATACTTTTACTTTTTAATAATGAATTTCTGAACTGTCAGACTTTTTCTTTTTTAACAGCTAGCTAGCAAGCGTTACTTACATGTACTTTAAAAAAAGAAAAATAGGCAATGTGCATGACACAGAGTAGGTAGCCAATAAATGATAGCTACTATTGAGAGAGAGTAGCTTTTCCTGAGCTCACTATGTGTCAGGGGTTAGATAAATAACTCGCACATAAACTTTCTCCTCTAACCCTCCCCAGCTGCTAATTGCAAGAGCCAACACCAAGACTCCACCTGTCGACCCTCAGCTGATTTCTTCCTACCATGCTTGCTTCATCTTCTTCTTCAGCAACATGCAAACCCCAGACTTCTGAGGCTGCTCTAACTCTGCTCCAACAAAAAGAGCCACTTTGACATGACATTGACCTATTCCAGGGCAGTAGTGGAAATCAGAGGAGTGCTGGCACTGTCTGGGGGTACAGAGGTGTGCAGGCGGCATGCCCAGTGCAATTAGAGGCGGATTAAGAGGGAAACAGTATGGGGGCCAGGCGTGATGTGTTTTTGCCGTCCTGTCTGGGATTAGTAGTAATATATCTGCTGGTGTGATGGACACATCTGCTTTCGTTTATTCTGAGCCCTGTCAAGCTCACAGGCCTGGATTAAAGCAAAATCACGCTGAGTGAACATTGCTAATTTAGCTACTTTTTCCCCTCTCTTTTTCTTCCTCATATTCAAATTTTAATGTGAATGTTGCAAGAAGCCATTTCTTTCCAACAGGATGATTTGGGGAAGGAGCCTCCAATTCATATATGCTGAAGGGGAGGGGAAATGTGGAGGTCTGGACCAGAACGTGCAGCCTGGGCAGTCAGGTCCATATTCAGAGGGAAAGAAGAGGAGAAAGGAGAGAGAATGGGATGGAAGGGGAAGAGAGGAAACGTGAATTTCCACAGTACTTCCTGGGATGAATAGATCTGGAACACTTCCCCATTAAAGCAACAAACAACAATCTCCTCCGACAGCAAAGCAGAAAGCCCCGTGTATATTTCAGTCCACAGTTCTCTTCCACCTCCCAGAGGATCAGACTTTTCCTCTCTTTTGCCCCATCCTTGAGGCTGGCTCCCGGTTTCTTAGTCTCCTCCCTGCCGGATACATCCCTGCAAAAGAACTTCACTGCAGTGTGGGCTGCTCACAGGTGCCTCAGTTACAGGTACACCATCTCATTTCTGAAGCCCAATTCTCAACAAGTTCGGTTGCTGTATTTCACACCTAGTACATTCCTTTAGCTCAGTCTCTGGTTAACTCTGTCATTTCTTCTTGGCTGCCCAAGTTCTGCTTCTCAGTGCTGAGTCAAAGCGCTCCCTTCACAGCTTCCAGAATCCTGTCTTAGAGATTCTGTCTTTTCTTAGTTTCGGCCCAGCACCTATTTATCAAAGTCATGCCTTCAGGCACTTTTTGTTGGTCTAGACAAGATCTTGGGATTTCCCCTCTCTCCATCCTAGTTAGGTTTTGCTAGACAATATGCTCCTTTCTGCTGTCCTTGGTATTTGATTTGCATCAATTCATTTGGCCGATTTCTCTTTGGTTTCTTACACTTTTCTCAACTTCCCTTTCCTTTTAACATCTTTGAGACAGCAACATCTTTATTTACCAAGAAGAAACATTACAAGAAAACATATTTCTTGCTTTGAAATGTTATAGCCAGATGCAGAAATAGTAAATGAGGTCTAGAAATAAATGCCAGGATGCCAGATAAAGGGGATTAAGGTATGAACAGTCTTTAAAAGCGTAATAAAATCAAGCTGAAAGTCAACATGGTGTCTTGGGACAAAGGCAGGGGATGGCAGGGATTAGGCTAAGATTAGAGCATTGAAGAAGAGACAGAGCTGATCTCAAGCCAGAAAGGGTGGGGGGAGAGGCAGGAGGCAGGGCTGCAGCCCATCTCTCCTGGAGTCAGGCAGGCTTCGGGTCCTAAAGATAGTGACTGAGGGATTGAATCTCTTCTACCCTCTCCAAGGCTTGGGACATCAACAGCCTCAGACTGCTGTTTGCCTTCTCCCAAGCCCTATCTGGGAGGGCAGGGACCATTTAGTGGAGCAGCCCCTCTGACTACTATTCCACTCCATCTTCAGCAAAACAAAAGACACTTGCAAAGGGCTAAATCAAATTCACCTTCAGAACTACCAGAATCTGGCTAATGTGATTTCAAGCTTCCTCCTCCCTTCCCCCAGAGCTCGCCACCTTCTTGCTGAAGTCTCAAATTCTTTTAACAAGTGAAAAAGTCTTTCATGCTACAATTAGGGATAAAAGACATAAAATGCAAACGCCTGGCTGAGCTCCAGTCAGAGAATAATCAATCAATCCTTGGAATATAAATTACTAATATCAGATTCTTTCCTGGTATGATAGAGGGAGGAGGGTTAAAAGAGCACAGGATGATATTGACACCTGAAATGGGGGTTGCCAAGGAGATGGGAGCCGAGGAGGAGGGGGCAATCCCTTCCAGGTACATAACACCTTAAGATTTGAAGAGTGTGTGTGTGTGTGTGTGTGTGTGTGTGTGTGTGTGTGTGTGTGTGTATGCTTTGAGTCATTACTGCTCGCAGCCCTGGGAGGCAGGCATGTGTATCCTCCCCATCAAGCGTAAGAGGCAACTGAGGCTCAGACCTGTCAAATCACCACTGCCAGGGCCAGAGATCTTTATTTTGTATTTGAACCTAAAGTTCTGACTGCAAGCCCAGTGATCTTTAAAATATATACCAAAGCTGCAGAAAGAAACCGGCAACAAAAGAAATATCTTACCAACTTTTACAATTTTGGCTGAGACTTGTTGACCTTCAAGTGGGGGAGGACACATGAATCTGTGAGTAGAGTAATTTTAGGATGGAGCTGCCAAGGCAAGTAGCCTGCTTTGCATGATTTATGAAGACTTTTAAAAAAAGAGAAAGAGGTTGAGTGTTGACTTTGTAAAAAACGAGCTTCACTTTCTGGGAATTAACTATTTGAAGTACCCCAACATTTTCATGAATTTATCCTCTCCTCACAAAACTCCATCGACCTTTTCTTCCTCACCTACCTAGATAGTCCAGAGCTTCAACTATTTCCAATTTAGTATGGATATTTATGCTTATTTTTCTTAATTTTTTAAAATTGAAGTACAACACTCATACAGAAATATGTATACAACATGAAACTATAACTCTATAAATGACCATAAAACAAACCCCTGTGAAGCCATCACCCAGATGGGGAAATAAAACACCTCTAACATCCCAGAAGCCCCCATCTTACCCCCTCCTAGTTACTAGTCTCTCTCCTCCACAGAGGTTATTCTTATCTTTGCTTCAAAGATTATAGGTTGGTATTGCTTATTTTTTGGACTTTATATGAATGGAATCATACAATATATATTAGTTTGTGTTTGACTTATTCTGATGAGTATTATATGTGTGAGATTCACACCCGTTATTTCATGCACTGGTAGTTTGTTTATTTTCATTGCTGGGTAGTATACCATTGTACAAATAGACCTCATTCATTTACGTATTCCACTGTTGATGGAATTTGGATTGCTTCCAGTTTGAGCTATTATGAGTAACGGCACTATGAACATCCTTGTGCATGTATTTTGATGCATATGTGCATATTTCTATTGGATATACACCTGGGATTGAAACTGCTAGGTCATAGGGTGTGTATAATTTTAAGTTCAGTAGATAACACCAAGCTGTTTTCCAAGTAATTGTGCCAAAGTACAGTCCCATCAACAACGTGTAAGTGTTCCAGTTGCTCCACATCTTTGCCAACACTTGTCATTACCAATCTGTGTAGTTTTAGCTGCTCTGGTGCGTGTGTAGTAGTATTTCATTGTGGTTTTAGTCTTTATTTCCTTAATTACTAATAAGGTTGATCATTTTCATATGTTAACTGGCCATTAAAATATCCTCATTTATTAAGTAATTTTCTCACCCATTTTTCTAATGATTGTCTGTCTTTTCCTTATTGATTTTTCAGGGGTCTTTATATATTTTGGATTGAGTCCTTTGTCAGGTTATGTGGATTGCAAATAACTTCTCTGGCTCTGTGTGTGCTTTTTCCCTCTTAATGGTATCTTTTGATGAATAGAAGATCCCAATTTTAATGCAGTCCAATTTACCCATCTTTTCCTCTATGTTTAGTACTTCTGTGTCCTTTCAAAAATTCTTTTTTTCTCTCCTTGGTTCATAGAGGTAATATCTTATATTCTCATATAGAAACTTTACAGTGTTGCCTTTTACTTTTAGATAAACAAACCATCTGAAATTTATTTTTGTATGTGCTATGTTGTAAAAGTCAAGTTTTATTTTGTTCTGTATGAACATCCAAGAGTCCCAACACCATTATAGAAAAGACTGACCTATCCCTTTATTCTACAATGTCAGACCCAATGCTCATATATGCACAGTAATTTCTGGACTCTCTTCTGTTCCATTGTTCTATTTGTCTATCTTTGTGCTAATATCACACTGCCTTAATTATTGTAGCTTAATGATATGTTCTACCTTTTTGTTCTTTGTCAAGAATGTCTTAGCATCTTGAACTTTTGCACTTCCATATGAATTTTAGAATAAGATTTTCAATTTCAAAAAGAAAACAGTAAAGAAGGGAAAATTCATTGGCATTCTGATTAGGATTACATTGAATATAAAGCTAAAGTTGGAGATAATTAATATCATTGCACTATTTAGTTTTTAATCCTTGAAAATTGTATATATCTCATTGAACTTAGATCTTTTTTTCCAATAATGTTTTATAGGGGCTTTTTGGTATTTTTTGTTGTTGTTGTTTTGTTGTTGTTGTTGATGGTGGTATATGTATAAGTAGAAGTCTTTCATATCTTTCTTTAGATTTATTCCTAGGTATTTTGTTTGCTGACGCTATTATGAATGCCTTATAATTATGTGAAAAATAATTTATACTCTCTTTGTTCATATTATACAAGCATATACTTGATTTTTGTATACTAACCTTGTATCTAGCCACCTTGCTAAATAATTTTAAAATTCTGATCATGTATCTGTATATTCTTTGGATATTCTATGTACAAAATGAAGTTATATGCAAATGTTATAGTTTTAGTTATCTCTTTATCATTATGACCTTTTTTTACTCATTACATTGGCTAGAATCTCTAGTACAATTTTGAACAGAGGTAAATTCTTGCTTTATTTCCCTCTTCAAAGGCTTCAAAGGGAAGTCTTCAATATTTCCATTAAGAATGATGTTTGCTATTTTTTATAGCTACCTTCTTCATAAAATAATTGCATTCTATTTTTATTTTGCTTAGAGCTTTTATCATCAATATGTGTTAAATTTTATTAATTGTCCTTCCTGCTTCTATTGAGGAGATCATATTAAATTTCTTCTTTATTCTGTTATTATTGCCAACTAGATTGTTTTCAAATATTGAACCAACTTTGCATTTTTATAGTAAATATTCCTGGGTCTTAATGGTCTCCTTTTCATATATTCCTGAATTCTGTTTGATGATCCTGTTTAGGATTTTTGTATCTAGGTTTGTGAGTCAGATTGATTTAGACTTCCCTTCTTGTAATATCCTTGTCAGTTTTTGGCATCAAGGTTTGCTAACCCCTTAAATGAATTGGGGAGTATTCCATCTTTTTAAAGACTCTGAAAAAGTTTTTGTAAAATTTTTGCTATCTCTTCTTTAATTTTGGTAGATTTCAATATAGAAGCCACCTAGGCCTGAAGCATGTGTGTGTGTTTGTGTGTGTAAATGCTTTTAAACTATAGATTTGACTTCTGATTAGATGTGGACGTATTCATATTCTCTCTTTCTTTTTGTGTTAGTTTTAATAAGCTGTGTTTCTTAGGAATATATCCATTACCGCTATGGTTTCAAATGTATTGGTATAAAGTTTTTATATTAGCTTCATGTTTTTAGTCCTGTAGAATCTGTAATGACATCACCTTTTCATTCCTAATATCAGATACTGTTTCTGTATCAGAAGAAGTGGATTTTTTTCAGATACTGGGCCTTAATAGATGAAGAAATGTTCACCTTCATGTTACTAATCCCAGCACCTAGTTCTGACCTCCGACCATCACCTTTAGACGCCAACTCCAGGCTAAACAAGGTAGAGGGAGTCTTCCTAAGTTCTACAGGCCATCATCAATTCCTTATTTCTGCAACTGTAGTAGTTTTAGAAGAAAATTTATTAAAGTATAATACACATACACAAAAGTGTACATATCACACAACTTAATGAATTCTGAGAAACGCACCTGTATAAATTATTATACATCTATATAATCAGCACAAATATTAAAAAATAAAGCATTACGAGCATCCAGAAGCCCTTTCATGCTTCCTGCTAATTATACCTCCTACAAGCGTAACAACCATCCAGACTTCAAACAGCATAGATTGGTTTTGCCTTCGTATAAATATCTGTTGTCTTTTGCTCAAAATTGTGTCTTTGAGAATTATTCCTATTGTTGCATATAGTAGTAGGATGTTCATTCCCTTTGCTCTATAATATTGTCCTAATGTACCATAATTTATTTATCTATTTTACTATTGATGGATATTGGGATACTTTCTAGATTGGTATCATTGTTCTACTATGAACACTCTTGTACATACCTTTTGGTGAACATATGCATACATTTTTCTTGGTTCTATACTTAGGAGTGGAATTGCTAAGTCATATGGTTTGCATATGTTCCACAATAGTGTAAATACCATACTGCCAAAAAGTTTAAAAAAGTGATTCTATGAATTTACTCATTACTAGCAATGGATGAGAATTACATTTCTTCTGCATCCATGCCAACACTTGATATTTTCCATCTTCTTCATTTTACCATTTGGCTGCGTGTCTAGTGATATTGCATTGCGATTTTTAAGTGGAGTTCTCCTGATGCCTAATTAGGTCAAGCATCTTTTCGTATGTCTATTGGCTGCTTGGAGATATTCTTTTGTGTCTATTCAAATATTTTGCTCGTTTTTCTATTGGGTTAATATTTATTTTTATCATTATGAAAATAATGTTATGTTCATGATAGAATTTTTTTAAAATATGAAAAACAATATTTATTATTATTATTTTTAAAACAATATTTATTATTAAAGAACAACAAACATACCAAATGGTAAAATGCTAAGGCCATTTCCTCTAAAATTAGATGCAGAAAAGGATACATACTATTTTCTTTTCTTTTGTTTTGTTTGAATTTTGTTTTATTTATTATTTTATAAGCAGGTCCTTATTAGTTATCCATTTCATACATATTAGTGTATATATGTCAATCCCAATCTCCCAGTTCATCCCACCACCACCACTGCCCCCACCACTTTCCCGCCTTGGTGTCCATACGTTTGTTCTCTACATCTGTGTCTCAATTTCTACCCTGCAAACCAGTTCATCTATACCATTTTTTAGGTTAACATATATACGTTAACATACGATATTTGTTTTTCTCTTTCTGACTTACTTTACTCTGTATGACAGACTCTAGATCCATCCATGTCTCTGCGAATGACCCAATTTCGTTCCTTTTTATGGCTGAGTAATATTCCATTGTATACATGTATGACATCTTCTTTATCCATTTGTCTGTCGATGAGCATTTAGGTTGCTTCCATGACGTGGCTATTGTAAATAGTGCTGCAATGAATATTGGGGTGCATGTGTCTTTTTGAAATATGGTTGTCTCTGGGTATATGCCCAGTAGTAGGATTGCTGGATCACATGGTAATTCTATTTTTAGTTTTTTGAGGAACCTCCATATTGTTCTCCTTAGTGACTGTATCAATTTACATTCCCACCAACAGTGCAAGAGGGTTCCCTTTTCTCCACACCCTCTCCAGCATTTGCTGTTTGTAGATTTTCTGGTGATGCCCATTTTAACTGGTGTGAGGTGATACCTCATTGTAGTTTCGATTTGCATTTCTCTAATAATTAGTGATATTGTTGAGCAGATTTTCATGTGCTTCTTGGCCATCTGTATGTCTTCTTTGGAGAAATGTCTATTTAGATCTTCTTCCCATTTTTTGATTGGGTTGTTTGTTTTTTTAATATTGAGCTGCATGAGCTGTTTATATATTTTGGAGATTAATCCTTTGTCCATTGATTTGTTTGCAAATATTTTCTTCCATTCTGAGGGTTGTCTTTTGGTCTTGTTTGTAGTTTCCTTTGCTTGGCAAGAGCTTTTTACCAAGTTTCATTGGGTCCCATTTGTTTATTTTTGTTTTTATTTTCATTACTCTAGGAGGTGGACCACATAAGATCTTGCTATGATTTATGTCAGAGAGTGTTCTTCCTATGTTTTCCTCTAAGAGTTTTACAGTGTCCAGTCTTACATTTAGGTCTCTAATCCATTTTGAGTTTATTTTTGTGTATGGTGTTAGGGAGTGTTCTAATTTCATTCTTTTATATGTAGCTGCCCGGTTTTCCCAGCACCACTTATTAAAGAGACTGTCTTTTCTCCATTGTATATTTTTGCCTCCTTTGTCATAGATAAGTTGACCATAGGTGCGTGGGTTTATCTCTGGGTTTTCTATCCTGTTCCATTGATCTATATTTCTGTTTTTGTGCCAGTACCATACTGTCTTGATTACTGTAGCTTTGTAGTATAGTCTGAAGTCAGGGAGTTTGATTCCTCGAGCTCCGTTTTTTTCCCTCAAGACTGCCTTGGCTATTCGGTGTCTTTTGTGTCTCCATACAAATTTTAATATTTTTTTGTTCTAATTCTGTAAAAAAATGCCATTGGTAGTTTGATAGGGATTGCATTGAATCTGTAGATTGCTTTGGGTAGTATAGTCATTTTTCACAATATTGATTCTTCCAATCCAGGAACATGGTATATCTCTCCATCTGTTTGTATCATCTTTAATTTCTTTCATCAGTGTCTTATAGTTTTCTGCATACAGGTCTTTTGTCTCCTTAGGTAGGTTTACTCCTAGGTATTTTATTCTTTGTCTTGCAATGGTACATGGGAGTGTTTCCTTCATTTCTCTTTCAGATTTTTCATCAATAGTGTATAGGAATGCAAGAGATTTCTGTGCATTAATGTTGTATCGTGCAACTTTACGAAATTCATTGATTAGCTCTAGTAGTTTTCTGGTGGCATCTTTAGGATTCTCTATGTATAGTATCATGTCATCTGCAAACAGTGACAGTTTTACTTGTTTTCCAATTTGTATTCCTTTTATTTCTTTTTCTTCTCTGACTGCTGTTGCTAGGACTTCCAAAACTATGTTGAATAATAGTGGCGAGAGTGGATGTGCTTGTCTTGTCCCTGATCTTAGAGGAAATGTTTTCAGTTTTTCACCATTGAGAATGATGTTTGCTGTGGGTTTGTTGTATATGGCCTTTATTATGTTGAGGCAGGTTCCCTCTATGCTCACTTTATGGAGAGTTTTTATCATAAATGGGTGTTGAATTTTGTCAAAAAATTTTCTGCATCTATTGAGATGATCATATGGTTTTTCTTCTTCAGTTTGTTAATATGGTGTATCACATTGATTGATTTGTGTATATTGAAGAATCCTTGCATCCCTGGGATAAATCCCACTTGGTCATGGTGTATGAGCCTTTTAATGTGTTGTTGGATTCTGTTTGCTAGTATTTTGTTGAGGATTTTTCATCTATATTCATCAGTGATATTGGTCTCTAATTTTCTCTTTTTGTAGTATCTTTGTCTGGTTTTGGTATCAGGGTGATGGTGGTCTCATAGAATGAGTTTGGGAGTGTCCTTCCTCTGCAATTTTTTGGAAGAGTTTGAGAAGGATGGGTGTTAGCTCTTTTCTAAATGTTTGATAGAATTCACCTGTGAAGCCATCTGGTCCTGGACTTTTGTTTGTTGGAAGATTTTTAATCACAGTTTCAATTTCATTACTTGTGATTGGTCTGTTCATATTTTCTATTTCTTCCTGATTCAGTCTTGGAAGGTTATACCTTTCTAAGAATTTGTCCATTTCTTTCAGGTTGTCCAGTTTATTGGCATAGAGTTGCTTGCTGTAGTCTCTTAGGATGCTTTGTATTTTTGTGGTGTCTTTTGTAACTTCTCCTTTTTCATTTCTAATTTTATTGATTTGAGTCCTTTCCCTCTTTTTCTTGATGAGTCTGGCTAATGGTTTATCAATTTGTTTATCATCTCAAAGAATCAGCTTTTAGTTTTGTTGATCTTTGTTTTTGTTTTCTTTGTTTCTATTTCATTTATTTCTGCTCTGATCTTTATGATTCCTTTCCTTCTGCTAACTTTGGGTTTTGTTTGTTCTTCTTTCTCTAGTTCCTTTAGGTGTAAGGTTAGATTGTTTATTTGAGATTTTTCTTGTTTCTTGAGGTAGGCTTGTATTGCTATAAACTTCCCTCTTAGAACTGCTTTTGCTGCATCCCATGGGTTTTGCATCATCATGTTTCACTTGTCATTTGCCTCTAGGTGTTTTTTGATTTACTCTTTGATTTCTTCAGTGATCTCTTGGTTATTTAGTAATGTATTGTTTAGCCTCCATGTGTTTGTGTTTTTACATTTTTTCCCTGTGATTGATTTCTAATCTCATAGGGCTGTGGTCAGAAAAGATGCTTGATATGATTTCAATTTTCTTAAATTTACTGAGGCTTGATTTGTGACCCAAGATGTGATCTATCCTGGAGAATGTTGTGTGTGCACTTGAGAAGAAAGTGTAATCTGCTGTTTTTGGATGGAATGTTGTATAAATATCAACTAAATCTATCTGGTCTATTGTGTCATTTAAAGCTTGTGTTTCCTTATTCATTTTCTGTTTGGATGATGTAAGTGAGGTGTTAAAGTCCCCCACTATTATTGTGTTACTGTCGATTTCCTCTTTTATAGCTGTTAGCAGTTGCCTTATGTATTGAGGTGCTCCTCTGTTGGGTGCATATATATTTATAATTGTTATATCTTCTTCTTGGATTGATCCCTTGATCATTATGTAGTGACCTTCCTTGCCTCTTGTAACATTATTTATTTTAAAGTCTATTTTATCTGATATGAGTATTGCTACTCCAGCTTTCTCTTGATTTCCATTTGCATGGAATATCTTTTTCCATCCCCTCGCTTTCAGTCTGTATGTGTCCCCAGGTCTGAAGTGGGTCTCTTGTAGACAGCATATATATGGGCCTTGTTTTTGTATCCATTCAGCGAGCCTGTGTCTTTTGGTTGGAGCATTTAATCCATTCGTGTTTAAGGTAATATCCATATGTATGTTCCTATTACTATTTTCTTTATTTTAATGGGTTTGTTTTTGTAGGTCCTTTACTTCTCTTGTGTTTCCCACTTAGAGAAGTTCCTTTAGCATTTTTTGTAGAGGTGGTTTGGTGATGCTGAATTATCTTAGCTTTTGCTTGTCTGTAAAGATTTTGATTTCTCAGTCAAATCTGAAGGAGATCCTTTCCAGGTAGAGTAATCTTGGTTGTAGATTCTTCTCTTTCATCACTTTAAATACATCATGCCACTCCCTTCTGGCTTGTAGAGTTTCTGCTGAGAAATCAGCTGTTAACCTTATTGGAGTTCCCTTGTGTTATTTGTCGTTTTTCCCTTGTTGCTTTCAATAATTTTTCTTTGTCTTTAATTTTTGTCAATTTGATTACTATGTATCTTGGCATGTTTCTCCTTCGGTGTATCCTCCCTGGGACTCTCTGCATTTCCTGGACTTGGGTGGCTATTTCCTTTCCCATGTTAGGGAAATTTTCGACTCTAATCTCTTCAAATATTTTCTCAGGTCCTTTCTCTCTCTCTTCTCCTTCTGGGACCCCTATAATGCGAATGTTGTTGCTTTTAATGTTGTCCCATAGGTCTCTTAGTCTGTCTTCATTTCTTTTTTCTTTATTCTGTTCCACAGCAGTGAATTCCACCATTCTGTCTTCCAGGTCACTTATCCATTCTTCTGCCTCAGTTATTCTGCTATTGATTCCTTCTAGTGTATTTTTCATTTCAGTTATTGTATTGTTCATCTCTGTTTTTTTTTTTTCTTTAATTCTTCTAGGTGTTTGTTCTTTAATTCTACTAGGTCTTTGTTAAACATTTCTTGCATCTTCTCAATCTTTGCCTCCATTCTTTTTCTAAGGTCCTGGATCATCTTCACTATCATTATTCTGAATTCTTTTCCTGGAAGGTTGCCTATCTCCACTTCATTTAGTTGTTTTTCTGGGGTTTTATTTTGTTCCTTAATCTGGTACGTAGCCCTCTGCCTTTTCATCTTGTCTATCTTTCTGTGAATGTGGTTTTTGTTCCACAGGCTACAAGACTGTAGTTCTTCTTGCTTCTGCCATCTGCCCTTCAGTGGATGAGGCTATCTAAGAGGCTTGGGCAAGTTTCCTGATGGGAGGGACTGGTGGGGGTTAGAGCTGGTTGTTGCTCTGGTGGGCAGAGTTCAGTAAAACTTTAATTTGCTCGTCTGCTGATGGGTGGGGCTGGGTTCCCTCTCTGTTAGTTGTTTGGTCTGAGGTGACCCATCACTGGAGCCTACCCGGCTCTTTGGGCGGACTCTGGGAAGGCTCACGCCAAGGAGTACTTCCCAGAACTTATGCTGCCAGTGTCCTTGTCCTCACGGTGAGCCACAGCCACCCCCTGCCTCTGCAGGAGACCCTCCAACACTAGCAGGTAGGTCTGGTTCAGTCTCCTATGGGGTCACGGCTCCTTCCCTGGGTCCCGATGCACACACTACTTTGTGTGTGCCCTCCAA
This sequence comes from Eschrichtius robustus, assembly GCF_028021215.1. Lineage (NCBI taxonomy): Eukaryota > Metazoa > Chordata > Mammalia > Artiodactyla > Eschrichtiidae > Eschrichtius > Eschrichtius robustus. The sequence continues at coordinate 16,749,655 of NC_090834.1, read as the reverse complement.
GAGTGGAGTCTCTGTCTCCCCCAGTCCTGTTGAAGTCCTGCAATCAAATCCCACTAGCCTTCAAAGTCTGATTCTCTAGGAATTCCTCCTCCCGTTGCCGGACCCCCAAGTTGGGAAGCCTGACGTGGGGCTCAGAAACTTCACTCCAGTGGGTGGGCTTCTGTGGTATAAGTGTTCTCCAGTCTGTGAGTCACCCACCCAGCAGTTATGGGATTTGATTTTACTGTGATTGCGCCCCTCCTACCATCTCACTGTGGCTTCTCCTTTGTCTTTGGATGTGGGGTATTTTTTTGGTGAGTTCCAGTGTCTTCCTGTTGATGATTGTTCAGCAGTTAGTTGTGATTCTGGTGTTCTCGCGAGAGGGAGTCTGTTCATGATAGAAAATCTGACAAACACAGAAGAGTATATAAACAACATATTGATAATAAGAACCTATGATTCCATTAATATTTAAATAACCAGATATTTATAATTCTACCACATTATATCATTTAATACAGTATAGTTGTAAAATAGTTATAAAATAATATAGTCATGTTTATACTGTTAAAAACAATTACATTGTCTCCTATTTTATTTAAGGTCCTCCAAAACACACACATTAGAAATGAAGGGAGGTACTTTTTTCTCTTGTCCTTAAGAGGGTTGAGGATATTAGCCCCTTAACCTCATTGCTAATCAGAGGGGCATCACTAGCTGTTCACAGGGTCAAACCTATTCTTGGCATCGCTGGAATCTGAAGAAGGCACAGTTGGGGACCATTTGTGCCAAATTTGTTCCCTCTCTGTGTTCATGGCATCACCACTTTCCCTCTTTCCTGAGCCAGACACCAAAGTCAACGCCTACTCCTTTGTTTCACAAAGCTAAATTTTTGCTAAGTCCAAAACCTCTTCTTCCCCACAGCCAGTTCCCTAATTTGAGCCTTATCTGTCATCTGAATTACTTCTTCCCACTTGACTGATTTTCTTGCCTCTATTCTTACCCTGCTGCCTACCTCCCACCCCAGTCCAGGCCATTCTTCAGATACCAGGCAGCCTTTCTAAAATGCAAATATAACCATGTCACTTCCCTGCTTATACCATCTAAGAGGCTTCCCAATGCCCTCGGATAAGGTCCAACATCTTTACATCGATTACTTGGATGCTTCTAATCTGGTTCTTTCTTTCTTTAGCCTCAGCTCCTGCCACTGACAGATCATAGACTTCTAGGCTTCAGAGCCTTTGTTCAAAGCCTGCTTGAAATGCCCTCCCCTGGCTTCTCTGCCTTGGAGAAATCCTGTGCACATTTTCAAGGCCTGGGTCAAGTGCCATCTGAACTCCTAGACAGGACTAATCTGCCCTCTCCCAGTTGGTTGTATAAACCACTCAGCCCACTGAATTGCTATAGTATCTTTGCCACCCTCTCCACACAATGCATTTCTCAAATTTTTATCTCTTGCATTTCAAGCGCTTGGCACAAGGTCTGGTATATAATAGATGTTTAATAAACATTGAAAAAATGCCCAAAGGAATTAAACAAAGGTAAAAAGAAAAGGGAACTAACATTTGTTAAGAATTGCCAGGTACCAGACACTTTACTTATGCTCTCTCTTTTAAACTTCCCAACAATACTATGAATTAGGTGGTCTCATGCCCATTTTTATGACTGAGGAGACTAAGGCAGAGAGAAATTTAATCATTTGCTCAACGTTACACAGCTAATACATGGCAGAGCCAAGATTTAAATCTAAGTCTGGAAACAAACCTGGTTGTTTACCCTTAGATTATTGTAATAATGTTATTAATCATTATCATCTTGGTGATCGTACTAAGAAAATGATCAGAGCGCTTTACATGTGTATCTCGATGGTTTGTTCACAAAACACTTTCCCATCCATTATTGTTATCACGTCCCATCACAAACAGTTGAAGTCGGCAGAATTAGCCTCCAACTCTAACTAATGAAGACAGTGAAGTTTGAGGACTTAAAGTGCCTCACCTAAGGTCACAGTCTTAGCAAGCAGCACAGCTGGAACTGAAATCCAGGTCATCCAGCTCTAAGTCCAGTGCGGGCTGACGAGGAGGACAGAATCCCAGAGGAATAAGTGCTTTGAAATAATACGCTGGCTGCTAACTCTGGCAGACACCCTTTCCGTTCCCCTTGCAAATCTGCTGGAGCCATAGCAGCTTCTAGGAGGTGGAAAAACAAAATCACAGGCTGAAGCTTTCCACCATTTCGGGAGGGTGGGGAATTCTTTGCATGAGAGCCATTGTCTGACTTGGCAAGAAAAAAAAAAATGTTAATAAAAAGAAGAGAAACCAGTACATATAAACATTTTAAAAAGCTGCATGGAGCCCAGACCAGTATAGCAAGAAAAAAAGCTCTCTTGGGCCGCTGCCCTGTGTGAACCACCCCCCCGTAACCACCTGTAGGCACTGCCCACAAGGCCTGTCTAGGGAATCTCCAATCTCCGTGAAGAAAAGGATAAAACAACATCAATTCTCTAGGACCCTCATTATTCAAACAGTTCCAGAAGCAGTGAGAGGACAGCGGTGACTTTGGGAGAAGCACAATCTTATCTCCAGGGTGAATAGGACCACTTGTTGTTTATGTCCAGGAAAGCAGGGCAGCACAAAAAGAACGGGGAGAACTGGAGGAGAAGGGCGCCAAAAGCCAGCAGCTGATCTAAAAATCCTCTGCAGAAACAATGGCTCCTCCTGGGATGAGCTGCAGCCCCTTCAGAAAACAAAAGCTCTCGCGGAGGAAATTGGTATTTTGTGGTTCTGGCAAAAAGTAACAGACAAAGCTCGCCTGGCCTGCCCCTCTCCCTTCCAGCAAAGGAGACGCAGAACTTGTCGGGAAGTGGGGACACTTTGGTGAGTCTCCCTAACTTCCATCTTATCTTCCAGCTTCCTGGCTCCTCCACAGAGACCTCCACTCTTTTCCCAGTGAGGCCCCAGGATGTCCTGGTTACCCGCTGCCCAGTCCCCTTTCAGTGTCCCTCTGTAGTCTGTGGTCTGTCCCTTTCTTGTTCCAGCCACAACCAAAAGCTGCTGTTGGGTCTAGAGCTCCCTGAAGTTTTTCTGACAATTTTTGAGCTTGGGCTAAAAATATAAACTGGCCTGGGACTTTACTTGAGCCCATTTGGCCCTTGTCACCCGGCCAGTAAAAGCTCCTACATTTCAAAGGAAGCACAGGTGGATATGGAACGGGCTGCCAGCCAGCAGCTGTCCCTCCTCCTGGATCACCCAGGGTCCCTCAGGTGGCCCCAAGTTCCCCCTTGTCCCCTGAGACCTGACCCTGGGGCGCCCTTTAAGCTGACTCGGCAGAGTTGTTTTTTTATGAGAGTTCCCAAATTTGTATTTAGGTGGGACTTGGGAGAGGTCATTTGTTTAGAAGAGGGTCCTGAAGACCTTGTCTTGAGATGATGTTTGCAGAGCAAGGGAGTGGTTTTTATTTAGATTGCAGCTCTAATTCGGGAGATTGCTGGAGGATGGAGGCCACCAGAGGCTTTCCAAGCTACCCCTCTGCAGTTGTTTCTATTAATGACCACATCAGTGGCAGGGAGGGGAAACCACACCCAGGAGCAGAGCAGAATTCATTCTACCCACAGACTGGGGGAGGCGGGGGATGGGGGGGAAGCCAGGCCATTCCTAAGGCTTCCATGGGGAAGGGCTCAGGCACCTCCAGTGTGAGATGATCTGTGATGCCCTGGGCCGCCTTGGAGAAGGGAGAGAGAATCATTTCCTGGGGGAGCTGCTGAGGCTCCTTCTCTGCCTAGGAATGTGGAGGAGAAGCCACGATGGGCACGGTTGCTGGGCACACAGGGCAGTGACCAGACTGAATCGACCAGTGTTTGTTGGTAATAATAACCAGCTTGCATCTCCTTCTGTGGAGCTAACAAAGTGCTTCCTCACACCTTATCTTATAAAGTTCTTCCATTAAGAATGTGAGGTAGTAAGAATATTAATCAAATCTTTCTCTTACTGAGCACCTACTACGTGAAGGGCAGTGTTCAGTGCTTACAAAGCAGGGGTGTTTAGCATACAGGGCTACAGACCCCTAACAGAGCTAGAATGGACTTCGGGTCTCCATGATGTGTTGAAATTCCAGGAACAGTTTTGCATTTAAGCATGACTGAGCTTGTTTCTGTAGTGAAAGGCCATGACTTCCATCCAGTTCTTAAAGGCATTTAGGAATGATAAATGTTCAGAACCCCTGCTTTAGAAACAGGATTTCAGGTTCTATATTGGTTTGATACCAGGGTCAGTCCCCCTTCTGGCAGGTTTAGAAACCTTATTTCTGTTCTCACATTGCACTTTGCACATGCCTTCGATGGAACAATTATAAATGTTTATTGTATTTTAAAGGGCTCTTTTTGAATCCCCCCTTACTTTCATTCACTAGATTATAAACTCTTTGAAGACAGGCATTGTGTCTTACTCACAATTTCATCTCTGGTGCCTAAAGTAAGTTCAGGTACTTAGTAGATGCTCAATAAGATTTCGGTGCGTGAAATTAACACAATATTGTAAATCAACTATAATTGAATAAAATTTTTAAAAAATTTGCTGCATGAGTGAATGAATGAATATAAAGGCCCCTGGTAGTGAAACTGCTCTCGTTTAAGTATGTGAATGTGTAAGAGAGTGCAGTGTGGGCGGGGGACCGTGGGTCCCCTCAGACATGGCAGTGGAGGGTGTGTGTGTGTGTGTAATGACTCGGGGCCAGTTTGCAGGAAAGCAGAGGCTGCCTGAGTGTTGGGCACAGAGCCAAGGGAAGCCATGTCCTCGCATCCTGGTGGCACTCGGATTTGGCTCTGGACCGGAACACCTCAAGCGCACCTCTCCCTGCCAGCACCCCGTGCCTTCACTTTCCCCAGCATCTATTAACGATAAAAGTCCCCATGGTTTATAATTACCAGTTTGACAAGTTCAGGAGTTCTCTGTTAATTATTATAATTAGCTCTCACTCAGTGCGACTTCAGGAGTTTAACAACAATATTAACAACGGGAGGACGACAATCAGGAATTGACTACAAAGAATTGACTGGAAAGACTTCCTTCTGCTGTCAGGGAAACATTGATGAAGGCAGAACCTGCACAGCAACCCCCCTCTGTCTGCCTTAACTCAGTGATTGGGCCTAAATCTGCCTTGGGGAATTGAAAACAACGGTTGCGGCCACTGCTTGCAAACCCCAAGTTTAAAATTAACCAGGGAAGAAAGAAGAAGCCACTGAACTGACAGCTGTGGGCTCCTGCTTGACCAGAAATCGAGCAGAAGCTGCAGCCAGGTAGGAAAGCATGAACCAAAGCTGTCAGCCGTGGCTCCAGCCCTGGTTGGTAAGGAGTGCAGACATGCACGAGGTATTAGGAGCAGGAAGAAGGAGGGCAGGGCTGGGTCATCCCTGGGGGCAACCAGCCTATCCTGAAACTATGATGCTTGGGGTCACTTTTTCTGCCCATCTCTCAATGCTATTCGTTACCATGACTATTCCCTGAGTTATGACCCTCAGCCTCTCTCACCTGGATGTTACTGGACTTAACTGGACTCCACACCATTTTCCAAATCTGCTTCAAATTCACAGACCTGCCAGTCTACCCATCCTGAAGGATGGCTTTGGTGGCCTCAACTTCTCACCTCCAAAGTCTTCGATTGGTTCTAATTGCTCACCAAATATAGCCCAGAGTCTTCATTTTGGCACCAGAGTCTACTCAGTATGGGTCCAACTTGTCTTTCCATTACTGTCTTCTAATCATTCTCTTAGTCCTTCACTCAAACGATAAACACCCACCAAGCACCCACTTGATATCAGACGGTGTTTCAGATGCTGCAGCCTCAGCAGCCAACAAGACAGATGAGTCCTTGCCTCCATGGCCTTTTAACTCTAGTGGAGGACGTCAGAAAATAAACTCATGCACTAATCAATAGTATCATCGAAGGAAATGATAAGTCCTCCATTGTCATCACAACCCAAACAGGCTCAAGACATAGAGCATGAAGGGTAAGGCCTTTCCAGGAGGTACCATTTCCAGGAGGTACCAACTCCTCATCATGCAGACAATTACTGCACGATGACGAGTTGGTCTCCTGAGAAACATTCCAATCAGAGGAACGGCAGGTGCAACATCCCTAGTCAGGGACAGCTTAACACATGGGAATAGAGCAGGAGGGCCAGAGGATGGGGCATGTGAACAGAGCAATGGGCAGCCATCAGAGAGGTTGGCAGGTCCACATCATGAGGACCTGGGGAACCATGGAAGGAATTTGGTCTTTATTTCTGATGTGGAAAGAAACCTCTGGAAGTTTTAAGCACATTCTTCTCCTTTGAGTATGATGGAGTCCTGCTGAGCTGAGTGCCCCAGCCTCTGTGGTCTCCTGTCAGGTGCAGCTTCTCTAATAGGGGCCAAGGCCCTTGGTCATATGAGGATAATGCACCTTCAAGTTTATTTTCCTTTGACCAATCCTCAACTCTTTAATAATAAACTTCTTTGTGCTAATGGATGTGAATGGATGACTTTGGCTTGGCTCACCTGCTTGCCTGGCCTCAGGATTTCAGATTGGACTTCAGGGCTTCTCCACATGTCTTCACTCTGGGGCCAGCTGTATGGCAGCTTCCCAGGGTACGCTCTTCTTCCTGTGGGTCACAGCACACGAGGTCACACCAGGTCTCCCCAGCTGCTTTAAAGCCACTCTCCCATCTCATTTGCTAACATTCCATTGACCAGAGCAAGTCATGTGCCCAAGCCCAGCTCAATGCACCTTTCCTCAGTGGGGTTACTGCAAAGGATAAAATAGGATGTATAATCCTATTAAAAGGGAATGAGACTCGGGGTCAATAACTCAACCTACTACATTCCCATCTACTTGCATTTCTGCAGACCTCTTGAAAACTTTGTCTAAAGTTATTCTTTTGGGGGGAATTTTACCAGTGGGGAGTACTCTGGATCTCAGGGAAGGCATTTTATGCCCCTCAAAACCTTTCTTGGGCGGCCACAGATGCGTAGAGCAGTATCTGCTTGGCGGTAAAGCAGGAAGGATGGAAACTAACATTTATTCAGCCTCTATCATAGGCCAGGTGTGATGATAGCCCTTTGGGAATATCCCCTTTAGGTTAAACAGGTGCTTTTCTACTTGCTGTTTTCCAGCTTCCTCCTACCATGCTACAATGACCAACAAGGAACAGAAAAAGAAGAAATCCACGGAGACAGAGAGACCAGAAGAGTAGGATGGTGGAGCAAAGAATGAGAGATGTCAACAATTCTTTGGTAAATGGAAAGCAGGCTGGAGTGTTGATGATGCAGGAGACTGAAGGAGCTGAAATCTGACAGCCTACGGAAGGAGTCTGCAGATGGGGCCAATCCCTGGAAGCCTTCAGCCATTGGGATTACCGGGATCCTGGGGGCATGGATCAGGAGTGAGGCACATGCAGGGAGATGGGTTAAAGAGCACTTAGACCCCCAGATCTTCTCCATCCTGTGCAGCCAAATGACTACTCCTAGCCAACCTGGCAGGAAGGTTTGCTTCCTGGAGAAATCAAGCGAGGGAAGGTCTATATTTAGGGACATCAGGCAAAGGTGAAGGTAAGGAGATGCAGTGCGAAAAAAGATAGTGGATGAAACTACACTATGAACTCCTCCAGTGGCCACTCCTCTTCTCTACTCCCTCAACTCTGCTGAGAGATAGGAGGGTTGTTCTCTGGGGAAGAATATCCCCAGAGAAAAATCCTGTGGACACTGACATTTGAGAATCCCAAAGACATGGACCCTGTCCTACAGACTAGTGGACCCAATAGTTGACAAGCCTTCATGCATAGAATTTCCAGTCAGCTTTGAGTACCTCATCCTAAAGGATCACCAAGGATTACCAGACACTTGGGGAAAGCATAAAAGCAGTGTCCAAACTATCAGGGAAGGAAATTCAGAGGAAAAGAAAACAACACAGGGAGCAGAAGAAAAACATGAGGGAAAAAAAAATCCCCATCAAATCTGTGGAGAGGTAAGAGAAGATTGCCTTCGACAAACAAGAACAGGGTACTATTTTTTTTAAAGGAACAACGAGATAACAGGAAAGAACTCTTGAAAGATAAAGCTATAGTGACCAAAAAAAAAAAAAAATCAGTGGAAGATTTGTGAAATAAAGGAGAGTGTACCTCCCAGAAAGTGAAAGCAAAAGACAGAGGGAAGTGAAATGGAAGGGAAAAGACAAACATATTTGAAGTAAGTGAGTGGGTTTTATTGAATCATTAGAATAACTGTATAAGGTAGGTGTAATTTCTTCTATTTTATTGAAGAGAAACTGAGACTCCAGGGAGCTTCAGTAGTCTTCCCAAGATCACACATAGTGAAATGGCAGAGCTGGAATGGCACCCATGTCTTAGGACTCCAAAGCCACGTGTGTCTGCCCAGCTGTGCCCTGAGAAGAGCAGACTCAGCAGAGGTTGACTAGAGGCGTAGAGGGGGAGGGAGCTGAGAAGGCAGTTTTATTGGAAGGCATCATATTTTCACCTTTCTGGCATGTGGTAACTCTAAGGTCCATGCTTTTCAAAATCTTTTAGTGATGATATATAAGAGAGACATCATGCACAGTGTACAGGGCCTCAAAATAGGGTTCTTGTCTCTTCTAATCTGCAACTGATTTAAAATTCCAGTAATTCTTTGTCCTGGGATTTTATCTGATAAAATTATGAGTGTTCGAAACACACAGTCATCCTTTAATCAGACTTAGTGGGGCATTTTCATAAAGTGACAGTGGGATCGAGGAGATGGTTATACATCACAGTTTTCATCCAGGTGGATTAGGCCATGACATATATTTTGAGTCGGGGGAAAATGTAGTGTCAGAGGAAACATAACCAATAACAACCGGGACTGGCGGATCTTCTGATTAATGGGCCCCAGCTCAGCTGCTGGTCATGGACAGTGGAAGGAGACAGGACCCCCCAGCAGACCTGTCTCCTGTTTTCTGGCAGAAAAGAGAATAGAAGAGAAAAATTAAGAGACTGTGGCTTCCTGTGGATCAAATGAGGCCTGATGAAATAGATGGTGTGAGGTTCTACAGCCCATAGAAATTTCCACTCTTTTGCTTTCTTCCTTCCCTATTTCCTTCCCTCCTTCCTTCCTTCCTTCCCTCCTCCCTCCCTCTTCCCCTGCCTCCTTCCTTAAAGGAGACAGAAGATAGAGGTCAACACAATCACCTTGATTATTGATAGAGATTAGTTTGAGGACATGACTTAAATATATGACAACAGCAGGCTTCCAGACACTGACCTAAAATAGACAGACATGGTCATGGGCCTCAGGAGAGCTGTCTGGCAGACTGCATCAACCCCTCCCACAGTCAGTTCCTGGGGCAGAGGCTTTATCCACCCATCCTGTCTAGGGAAGAGTGGGTGAAGAATGGAGGAGACATGCTATGCTAATCAATGTTCCTCCCGATAGAAGGAAGCCTACAGTGCTTTTGCAGAGGGGATGTGGAAGAGCACTGGGGTTTTAGTTTTCTTTTTGCTCCCTTCCTGGGGTACGTTTTGATGAATACTTGGCATCTCCAAAATGATTAATTTCTATTTCTTCCTACTAGTAGCTGGGAATCTTGTAGATATCACTATGTCACCCCCGGCGAATTGCTCTATCATCTTGGGTTTCAGCTGGCCTGACTCCTGTCTGGGAGTCAGGCATAGCTCCAGCTCCCTTGTTCACTTTCCAGGGTTGCTGTGGGGGTCAAAATGCAACACTGTTGTGAAAAAGAATCATAAGCACTTAATAATGCAGAGGATTGTTCCAGTGATGCCCAATATGGTGACTATTCAGTGCTCCAGACCTTCTCCTCCACAGCCCTGTCCACAGTTACCTCTTCCACATATGCACTTCCTGTATCTGGTCCACAGAGACACTCAGGAGAACACCTTCCCCCCCAACCCATGGCCACAGGCCAGGCATCCTCTGTTCTCCACTCTGCCCCTGCTTTAAGTGCCTTATGCTTTTGGCAACAGGCAGCAACCTGCCCAGCTACAACCAAAAGGAAAGAAAGAAAGAAAGAAAGAGAGAGAGGGAGGGAGGGAGGGAGGGAGGAAGGAAGGAAGAAAGAAAGAAAGAAAGAAAGAAAGAAAGAAAGAAAGAAAGAAAGAAAGAAAGAAAGAAAGAAAGAAAGAAAGAAAGAAGAAAGAAAGAGAAAGAAAGAAAGAAGAAAGAAAGAAAGAAAAAGGAAGAAAGGAAGGAAAGAAAGAAAGAAAGAAAAAGAGAGATTAAAAACACACACACAAAAAAAATATTCTATACCTCTTGCTCAGAAATGGTACAACCAGGGAGGTCTTAAGACAGAGAGATTAACTTTCTCCAAAAGCCAGCGCACCTGGGAATACACAGCGAGACACAATAGGCTGAGCAAATATTAGACAATATCCCTTTTCTGCATGGCCCACTTTGTTGGAGATGAATGGATTGACTTCTCAAACACTCAGAGTGAACCAGCCAGCCTGGCTTCAAGATCAACATCGCTTGTCTTTCTTTCCTTCCCACCCCTCCCTCCCTTTCTAATTTCTAAAGCAAATGTATACAAAATATTTATCTAAAATAAAGGCACTCAGAAAAACAAGCTGTGCAGAGTTAGTGATCTGCAGCCATTGCCTGCCTGACACGGAGACCCTGGTCTCTATTCTTCTGTGGGCTGGTACCTGTCTTGGCTCCAAACTGAGCTTGCAATGCGGGAACACCTGGGCAAGGCTCATGGCACTGCCCTGGCTCCAAGATGATGTTATCTGGAGCCCTTGACTCCTCCGGGCAGAGCTGGGATGAAAGGGGCTGGGTAAGGAGCTGCAGATTCAGGATGGCAGAGAGCACAGAGGCTTGCACTCTCTCAAGAAAGAGCATCGTGGATTTAGGTTGAATGTGAGAAAACATTTTCCAGCGGATACTGGTTGAATCTGAAATAACATGAAATGTGAAGGCTGTAGAATGACTTCCTGAGGTCCAATAGGAGCAAGTGGAGGGCAAGGGTCACAGGTCAGAGATGGTACCTACATATGAAGGCAAGGTTGTCTTGAGGCAGGAATACATCCATTGTGACCTTTTGATGTCCCTGTCTGCTGGAACCAGATCATAAGAAGCCAGCTCTAGATGGTACCTTGAGGTCATGGTGCTTTATCAACAGTTGAGGAAATGAAACTCAGAGAAGTGAAGGGGCTTTTCTGGTGTCACATAGCAACGAAGTGGTGAGGCTGAGATTGCTTGCCTGGCTGAGCCCTAATCTCCTGTGCCTTCTCCTCCTGGGCTCAGCTGTCTCTGAGCCCCCAGGTCAGGCTGGACCTGCCCTGAATGGACTGATCCCCTGGGTCAGGAACTACCATTCTCTAACTTGGAGTATCCCTATAGCCCGAAAACCTTGACTGATGCATCACCAGCAGCCTGACATCACACTATGTGTTGTACATCTCCCCATGTGCTGAGGTGCTAGCCTCTTCCATATAGGCTCTTTCTGCCTCAATCCTGGTCTTTCGTGGTCCCAGCTGCTTTTCTTTCCCTTTCCCCACTGCCTAAGGCAAAGGTCCCAGCATGCCTTTCTGATGAGTCTGTTTGCATTAGGACAAAAATGGGTGGAAGCAGGATTTTCTCATGGCTCCAGGCCCCATAGGACAGTGGACACTAGGATGTGACATTCTTATTTTTCTGGCAAGAGGAAGAGGGATTTTCATCTTCTCTCTGGAAGAGGAAATGACAGGAAAGCCACAGCAGCCAGGGCTGGAAGACAGACTGTGGTTTCTCATCATTAGAAAAATTAAAGTATACAGACAGAAACGTGGTTTTGCTTCATAACTGTATCCTGTCAACTAAATATTTCATTTAGACCTAATGCCTGAGCCAAATGAGAATCTCAAGCAAAACTGCACTATTAGAATACACTTAATTATTGATTCAGCCAGGCAAAAAATAAAAAATAAAGAAACCGGGTGGTACTCTAATTCCTCTTATCAAGCATCTCGAGTGCTAATATGCACTTGAACAGCTGCTATTATCCTGGGGAGCCCACTGCCTTCAGCTGCAAAATGTACAACTTCACACCAGCCACAAGGAGCCAGATGGAAGGCAACAATGGAAAAATATCTTTCTTTTTCCAGCCTCAATTCCTCACTCAGGGAGGGGAGGGGGCAGAGGTCCAAAGTCAGCACGAAGAGGGGAGCCTCCCCCTACACTTCTTTCTGACCTCCTGTCTCATATGTCTAGAAGATACCAGATTATTTCAGTGGTTTCCAACCTGGAAATTTTGGGCATGCCCAAAATATCATTCCTGTGAATGTCCTCTATTTCTTCACTTCTTTAAAAATAATAAAGACAGAGTCCCTCCCATAAGGAAGCTTGCACAAGCCTCCTAGATAGCCTCATCCACCAGAGGGCAGACAGTGGAAACAAGAAGAACTACAATTCTGCAGCCCATGGAATGAAAACCACAATCACAGAGAGACAGACAAAATGAAAAGGCAGAGGACTATGTCCCAGAGGAAGGAACAAGATAAAACCCCAGAAAAACAACTAAATGAAGTAGAGATAGGCAACCTTCCAGAAAAAGAATTCAGAATAATGATAGTGAAGATGATCCAGGACCTCAGAAAAAGAATGGAGGTAAGGACTGAGAAGATGCAAGAAATGTTTAAAAAAGACCTACAAGAATTAAAGAACAAACAGACTTGAATGATACAATAACTGAAATAAAAAATACACCAGAAGGAATCAATAACATAATAACTGAAGCAGAAGAACAGATAAGTGACCCAGAAGACAGACGGTGGAAATCACTGTCATGGAATAGAATAAAGAAAAAAGAATGAAAAGAAAGGAAGACAACCTAAGAGACCTCTGGGACAACATTAAATGCACCAACATTCACAATATAGGGGTCCCAGAAGGAGGAGAGAGAGAGAAATGACCCGAGAAAATATTTGAAGAGATTATAGTCAAAAACTTCCTTAATATGGGAAAGGAAATAGCCACCCAAGTCCAGGAAGCACAGAGAGTCCCAGGCAGGATAAACCCAGTAAGAAACATGCTGAGACACATAGTAATCAAACTGACAAAAATTAAAGACAAAGAAAAATTATTAAAAGCAACAAGGGAAAAATGACAAATAATATACAAGGGAACTCCCATAAGGTTAACAGCTGATTTCTCAGCAGAAACTCTGCAAGTCAGAAGGGAGTGGTATGATATATTTAAAGTAATGAAAGGGAAGAAACTGCAAGCAAGAATACCTACCTGGCAAGGATCTCATTCAGATTCAATAGAGAAATCAAAAGCTTTACAGAGAAGCAAAAGCTGAGAGAATTCAACACCACAAAACCAGCTCTATAAAAAATTCTAAAGGAACTGCTCTAAGTGGGAAACACAGGAGAAGAAAAGGACCTCCAGAAACAAACCCAAAATAATTGAGAAAATGGCAATAGGAACATACGTATTGATAATTACCTTAAATGTGAATGGATTAAATGCTCCAACCAAAAGACACAGACTGGCTGAATGGATACAAAAACAAGACATATATATGCTGTCTATAAGAGATCCACTTCTGATCCAGGGACATATACAGACTGAAAGTGAGGGGATGGAAAATGATATTCCATGAAAAAGGAAATCAAAAGAAATCTGGAGCAGCAATACTCATATCAGATAAAAAAGACTTTAAAATAAAGAATGTTACAAGTGACAAAAAGGACACTGTATAATGATCAAGGGATCAATCCCAGAAAAAGATATAACAATTATAAATATATGCACACAACATAGGAGCACCCCAATACATAAGGCAATGCTAACAGCTATAAAATGGGAACTCCACAGTAACACAATAATAGTGGGGGGCTTTAACACCTCACTCACACCAATGGACAGATCATCCAGACAGAAAATTAACAAAGAAATACAAGCTTTAAATGACACAATAGATTAGGTAGATTTAACTGATATTTATAGGACATTCCAACCAAAAACAGCAGATTACACTTTCTTCTCAAGTTCACACAGAACATTCTCCAGGATAGATCACATCTTGGGTCACAAATCTAGCCTTGGTAAATGTAAGAAAATTGAAATTGTATCAAGCATCTTTTCTGACCACAATGCTATGAGATTAGGAATAAATTACAGGGAAAAAAACATAAAAAACAAAAACACATGGAGGGTAAACAATATACTACTAAATAACCAAGAGATCACTGAAGAAATCAAAGAGGAAATCAAAAAATACCTAGAGACAAATGACAATGAAAACATGACAATCCAAAACCTACGGGATGCAGCAAAAGCAGTTCTAAGAGGGAAGTTTATAGCAATACAAGCCTACCTCAAGAAACAAGAAAAATCTCAAATAAAAAATCTAACCTTACACCTAAAGGAACTAGAGAAAGAAGAACAACCAAAACCCAAAGTTAGCGGAAGGAAAGAAATCATAAAGATCGGAGTAGAAATAAATGAAATAGAAACAAAGAAAACAACAGCAAAGATCAATACAACTAAAAGCTGGTTCTTTAAGAAGATAAACAAAATTGATAAACCATTAGCCAGACTCATCAAGAAAAAGAGGGAGACGACTCAAATCAATAAAATTAGAAATGAAAAAGGAGAAGTGACAACAGACACTGCAGAAATACGAAGCATCATAAGCAACTACTACAAGAAACTCTATGCCAATAAAATGGACAACCTGGAAGAAATGGACAAATTCTTAGAGAGGTATAACCTTCCAGGACTGAATCAGGAAGAAATAGAAAATATGAACAGACAAATCACAAGTAATGAAATTGAAACTGTGATTAAAAATCTTCCAACAAACAAAAGTCCAGGACCAGATGGCTTCACAGGTGAATTCTATCAAACATTTAGAGAAGAGCTAATACCCATCCTTCTCAAACTCTTCCAAAAAATTGCAAAGGAAGGAAAACTCCCAAACTCATTCTACGAGGCCACCGTCACCCTGATACCAAAACCAGACAAAGATACTACAAAAAGAGAAAATTACAGACCAATATCACTGATGAATATTGATGCAAAAATCCTCAAAAAAATACTAGCAAATAGGATCCAACAACACATTAAAAGGATCATACACCATGATCAAGTGGGATTATTCCCAGGGATGCAAGGATTCCTCAATATATGCAAATCAATCGTTGTGATACACCATATTAAAAAATTGAGGAATAAAATCCATATGATCTTCTCAATTGACGCAGAAAAAGCTTTTGACAAAGTTCAACACCAATTTATGATAAAAACTCTCCATAAAGTGGACATAGAGGGAACCTGCCTCAACATAATAAAGGTCATATATGACAAACCCACAGCAAACATCATTCTCAATGGTGAAAAACTGAAAGAATTTCCTGTAAGATCAGGAACAAGACAAGGATATCCACTCTTGCCACTATTATTCAACATAGTTTTGGAAGTCCTAGCCATGGCAGTCAGAGAAGAAAAAGAAATAAAAGGAATCCAAATTGGAAAAGAAGAAGTAAACTGTCACTGTTTGCAGATGACATGATACTGCACATAGATAATCTGAAAGATGCCCCCAGAAACCACTAGAGATAATCAATGAATTTGGTAAAGTTGCAGGATACAAAATTAATGCACAGAAACCTCTTGCATTCCTATACACTAACAATGAAAAATCAGAAAGAGATAGAGAAAAATAAGAAAGGAAACAATCCCATTCACCACTGCAACAAAAAAGAATAAAATACCTAGGAATAAACCTACCTAAGGAGGTAAAAGACCTGTATGCAGAAAACTATGACAGATGAAAGAAATCAAAGATGACACAAACAGATGGAGAGATATACCATGTTCTTGGATTGGAAGAATCAATATTGTGAAAATGACTCTACTACCCAAAGCAATCTACAGATTCAATGCAATCCCTATCAAATTACCAATGGCATTTTTTACAGAACTAGAACAAAAAATCTTAAAATTTGTATGGAGACACAAAAGACCCTGAATAGCCAAAGAAATCTTGAGAAAGAAAAACGAAGCTGGAATAATCAGACTCCCTGACTTCAGACTATACTACAAAGCTACAGTAATCAAGACTGTGTGGTACTGTCACAAAAACACAACAGAAATAAAAACAGAAATAAACAGAAACACATAAACAGAAATATAGATCAATGGAATAGGATAGAAAGCCCAGAGATAAACCCACACACTTATGGTCAACTAATCTATGGCAAAAGAAGCAAGGATATACAATGGAGAAATGACAGTCTCTTCAATAAGTGGTGCTGGGAAAACTGGACAGCTACATGTAAAATAATGAAATTAGAGCACTCCCTAACACCATACACAAAAATAAACTCAAAATGGATTAAAGACCTAAATGTAAGACTGGAAACTATAAAACTCTTAGAGGAAAAGATAGGAAGAACACTCTTTGACATAAATCACAACAAGACCTTTTTTGACCCACCTCCTAGAGTAATGGAAATAAAAACAAAAATAAACAAATGGGACCTAATGAAACTTAAAAGCTTTTGCAAAGCAAAGGAAACTATAAACAAGACAAAAAGACAACCCTCAGAATGGGAGAAAATATTTGCAAACAAAGCAATAGACAAAGGATTAATCTCCAAAATATATCAACAGATCATGGAGCTCAATATCAAGAAAACAAACAACCCAATCCAAAAATGGGCAGAAGACCTAAATAGACATTTCTCCAAAGAAGATGTACAGATGGCCAAGAGGCATATGAAAAGCTGCTCAACATCACTGATTATTAGAGAAATACAAATCAAAACTACAATGAGGTATCACCTCACACTGGTTAGAATGGGCATCATCAGAAAATATACAAACAAGAAATGCTGGAGAGGCTGTGGAAAAAAGGGAATCTTCCTGCACTGTTGGTGGGAATGTAAATTGATACAGCCACTATGGAGAACAGTATGGAGATTCCTTAAAAAACTAAAAATAGAACTACCATATGACCCAGCAATCCCACTACTGGGCATATACCCTGAGAAAACCATAATTCAAAAAGACACATGCACCTCAATGTTCATTGCAGAACTATTTACAATAGCCAGGTCATGGAAGTAACCTAAATGTCCATCAACAGTCGAATGAATAAAGAAGATGTGGTACATATATACAGTGGAATATTACTCAGCTAGAAAAATGAATGAAATTGGGTCATTTGTAGAGACGTGGATGGACCTAGAGATGGTCATACAGAGTGAAGTAAGTCAGAAAGAGAAAAACGAATATTGTATATTAACGCATATATGTGGAATCTAGAAAAATCATACTTTTTTGCTCTGTTTTCTTAATGAGTGTCTTCCCTTTGGTCTGTCCTCCAAGGCACCATTTCTCTTTCATGTTGTCTCTTGTTTTCCTTTGCGTTCTTTATATGTGGAGTCCAGACTAGACAGTGTCTAAAGGGAGACTGCCAGTGATGTGTCTGCTGTGAGCCTGGGAGGCCCACTGGCCAGGTGCTGACAAGCTTTATCACACGGTCTTGTGGAGGAGGGAAGAGGCCTGGGGAGGTCTAGGCAACAGCATTCTGCATTTCAGAAGGACTGGCATGCAAGGGCCCAGCTTTTCTTGGGAAGTCCCCACCTCCTGTCACCAGCAGAGTCTGTGATCACTGGTTTTGCCCTGACACTCACTTTGGCTGCCTGGGGGAGTCATGAAACTTCTTTGTGTGCTAATGTAAAAGAAAATGCCCACGGAGGCCTTAGGGATACACAAAGCAACCGACAGTTTGTGGTGTTAGGAAAACAACATTGGAGAGACAGAGGATGGAAAAAAGGAAATCGATGGCTTGTGAAGACTGGACCGAGCAATTAGGCCTGGGAGCCTGGCTCTTGCTTGTGGCTGGTGGGTTACTGTGAGTTGTGGCTGGATTTGTGTTCTTTTATGGCTCCTGAAAGACAGTGTGCTCCTGAACCCCCTTCCATTTCCAAACCATGAGGAAACTATGGAGGCAGTTAGGGTTCTTATGAGAGTGAGGTCGATTGCAAAAATGGGTGCATTTTTTGCCCTCCTGCATCCATGCCTTTTGCAATGTGACTTTGCAATTCCTTCTATCAGTTTTCCTATCCCTTAAATCTGGACTCAACTTGTTCTAAACTTGTTTGCCAATAAAATGCAGCAGAAGTGACAGAACCCAAGAGCTTTTGTGTGCCTCTGCTCTCCTGTGAAGAAGGCATTGCCATGTGAAAAGCCCGAACTAGGCTGCTAGATGATGGGAGATACATGGCCCTGTCACTCAATTTCCACAGCCAATAGCCAAGCACCAGACACAGGAGTTAGGCATCCTGGACAAGCCATCTCCCAGCCTACCTACCAGCTGACCACAATCGCATGAGTGAACCCAGCCAAGATCAGCCAAGCCTGGCCCAAATCAGCAGAACTATCCAGTGGACTTACAGATTTGTGAACAATAATAAAGGTTTATTGTTTTAAGTCATTGTGTTTGGCGTAGTTTGCTATGTAGCAAGAGTCAACTGATGCAGAGATTGAAAGGGTGAAGGGGCGAGGTATCGTCTTCTAGATCCTAGAATGAATCTTGTTCTTAACTGTACACAGGAATCTACAAGATGTGGACTCCTCTTACATCTTTGGCTGTACTTCTTGCTACTAATACACCCCTCAACACTTGCCTGGCTCCTCCCTCCCCCATACACATCCCAAGCTCTAGCCTTTCTGAGCTCCTTGTAACACTTTGAACTCTGGTTTGAATTCTACTCTTCCCCCTTCCTGATACATTTTCCCATTTCTCACCTGCTTTCCATTTGCCTGGCTGAGTTCTTCAGAAGGAGTATGTTGGAGTGCTTCAGAGGACTGAGTTTTGGAGTCAGACAGTCTATAGTGCCAGCTCTGCCTCTCAGCACTTGTAGGACTTTAGGATGGGAAACTTCTGGACCCTTAACTTCTGCAACTCTAACAGTCTAATCATACCATCTCGTGCACAGGTTTACTAGGAACCTTAACTAAAATAAGATATGTAAAGCACCTAGCATAGTCCCTACACTCAATAAATAAGGCTATATTCAACAAATACTCTCTGACAGTCGTCTCTGTGTCTGATGCTTCGCTAGCCTCAATGGACATGAAGAATAACGCTGTAGTCAGAGGAATTGGTGGGTAAAGACACGCTTTATATATTTCTCTTGTACGTACCATCTCAGGCCAGGAGGTATCCATTGGGGTTTATCCTGAATGTTGCATCCAAGTATCTAAAAACTTGATCTTTGAAGGCACTGGTGACCCCGAGCCAGAGAAGAAAAAGGTACCTCTTTCCAGGAGAGACAATCATCTATGAGGCAGCTCATTCAGTCACATCCCAGGTTTTCCTAGGAGATTTCCCCACCATCCAAAAACCAATGAGGTCTGACCTTGCAAGATGGGATGAGCTCCCAGCCCAGAGCAGTGTGACTGCAGCTGAAGATGGGCCCATTCATAACCAGGCACAGACAGACCCATTAGCAACATTGCTGCAGGCAGGCTATTACTTACAATATAGTTACTGTCGCTTAACCAAAATGGATGGGACACAGTGTTTGGGAGAAAAGCCCTGATTCTGACCAAGAGGAAAATAAGTTACAGCAGTAGTGGGCTGGTCTAGGGAATCTCAGGGGGCAGGGGCAGGGGTTGCTACTGAAGTCAGGTCCCCCCTACTCAATGTAATTGTTTTTGGTAAATGTTCAAGATTAAAGCTCCCAGGGAAGGATCTGATGTGGGATTCAATCTTTGCTCAGGGAAAAGAGAGAATTATACAAGAGAAAGAGCACCAGGTGTTAGGGACAGTGGTGGCATGGTCATGGGGAGCGGGTAGTATGAGCTGTAACTGGAAATTTCTCTAAGTCCTCTTGTCCACAAAGCTAGTCTATTTCTGCCACCTTAAGGGTCTGCTCTGCAGTCTTCAAAGTTCAGAAAATCCCTCCCTAAAAACCATCAAATGCAACCCTGGGTGTCTCTGCTGAGATTTTTTTAAACTGTCAAGTTCTAAACCCAAACATGATTTCCCTTATGGAGTTCTTTTGCCCATGGGGATCACCTAAAAATTCTAGAAAGATACAAGTAGAGAAATTTTCCATTCTCCCCCAACCTTGTCCTCTTTCTAGGTTCCTTGGAGATCATCAGGAATGTCAAAGGCACAAGAAAATATATGTGAACTCTTGCTCCTTAGAAATATTTTGTGGCCAATCCCTGGATAGGGTACCCCAGTGGACCCTAAAACTCCAGTGACTTTTTTGAGTCCCTCCTCCACAGTGAAATCTTCCATGAACTACCTTGACCCAGTTTGTTTCTTTTGTACTTGCTAAGAAGGTGGTAGTTACGGAGCTTAAGAGTGTAGGCCTGGGTGAGACAAATGGGCTCCAACCCACGGACTGAAACCTTTGATCTGTGTAAGCTTACTTACCCCTTTTAGGCTTTGGATGCTCCCTATTAAATGGATTAATCATAGTGTGTTCTTCACAGACCGGTTATGATTATAGAGAAAATGTATATAAAGTACTTAGCACTGTGTACACTCAATAAGGAGTGCTATTTTTCTTTATTTCTTTATTCTCAGAATTAGGAAGCATCTGACAACTCTGTTCCAGGAGTCAAGTGATGGAAATTTTAGCTCCAGCTTCATCATGAAAGAGCAGGGTGACCTTGGATGGGTCATTTAATCTCTCAATTTTTAAACTTATAAAAGTGAGATGATCATTTCCCAGATTTGTTATGAGGATCAAAAGACAGAATGGATGGGGAAGTGATTTGAAAGGTATTGAGAGGGAGGATATTAAAAATTGGAAGGGATCTGCTGAGAGATTACCTAGCCCAACCTTCTACCACTCACCAAGACTCAGCATGGAAGTTTCAATAATGGAAAAATCACTCTCGAGCAACACGGTTTCATTGGTGAAAAATGCATGGGTTTTAAAAAATTATTTTTAGAATTTTGTTTAACTAATATTATGGAGTATCAATTTTGAGGCCAGCCACTATGATTTCTGTGAGGGCATATCAATGAACAAGGTAAATATGGTGCCCACTTTCATGGAGCATACATATGGTGCAGTTTTAGGAAGATCTTCCATTCATTGAAGTTAATTGGATTTCCTGTAACTTCCAACCATTGATTAGTCCTGCCTTATCAATCAGTAATCACCACCATCTCCCCAAACATACACACACACACACACACACACATCCCAAGGCTTCTCAATTTCAGCTTTCTTCAACTGTTCCTAATGAGATATATGAGTTAGGATGAGCAAAGTGTCCTCCTTCTCTTTCTTTCATCACCCAGAGATTAGAGTGATAAGAAATTGGCATATGGTTCCAGAGTTATTTTTTCCAAAGAAATAATATAATAGTTAGAGTAACACTCGTTGCTGTTACAAATAAGCCCCCCAAATCTGGCTTAGCAGAATAGACATCTGTTTTCTCATTCACCTAACAGTTTAATTCTGGAAGGCCTTGCCGATGGTAATTAGGGTCCAAGGTCCTTAAGTATTGCCTCTAATTATACCTAGGGCCTTGGAACCCTCTGCATTTGTCTGGTGGATTGAAAAAGACATTGGAGGACGTATACCCGCTTCTTAAGCTCCATGACTTGGAGGTGTTGCCTATCACTTCTGCCCACATTCCAGTGACAAGAATTTGTGTCATATGGCCCTTCCTAGCTTCAAGAGAGGCTAAGAAATTATAGCCCTTACCTGGGGCAACTATTTGCCAGCATCAAATCTCCAGTACAGAAGCTAGCTATCTCTGCCATAAATAGGGCCAAATTTATGTCAGTAATAGTAATATGTTTTGAGGGCTAAGTGGGTGGTCTTTGGAAGGAAACTGTCATTGTTATGAACTTATGTTTAATTTGAGGACATTCTCCAAGCCTTCTTCCACCAAATTTTCAGCATGGGGTTTATCTTTCTCCCCACATTGTGGAGACAGTAGAAACTGAGCAGAGCAGAATGTCTAAGGCAGCAGAATTTGAAAGCCAAGAATGAACTGGAGACTGGCCCTTTTTCAGTCTAGCCTCCAGAATAGGCACATGGGACAGAAACAACAGTTCAGGGAGGAGTTAAAGGGCAAGGACTATGAGAAAGAAGATAAGTGAAGAGGCGAATGCAGAGGAGCTATAACACCCACGTAGGATGCCTTCTGAAGGCTTAGGTCCACACCCCTCTGTGTGGTGCTAGGGACCAAGTAAGTCTAAACAATGCTCTACTTACCTTTTCCTCTCTACTTCTCCCCTTTCTTCTCTATGGCTTTGGGGAAGATCATTTAAACCTTTTACAAAAGAACTGTTTAAATGTCTATGGGATCCAGTGTATATTTTATTAAGAAAAGTAGGCTAAGTGATATTCAGAATGGATAAAGGGTAGCCTTACTCTTTGGTCTTATGACAAGCATCAGCCCACTCCCTCAGTTTGAAATAATCAGAAGGGAGGAATAACAACCAGCAGATAATTACTTAGCTAGAGAGATATAAAGCCAGTTCTCTCCGTGCTTATCTCCCCAAAGCAATCACCATAGATAGATTCTGAAAGCCATGAGAGTTTCAAGCCCATTATATTCTGACCACCTCCTTGTTGATGCTCGCTATTATTTCAAAGATGACATCGGAACGGAGCACAATTATCTCGATGTGTATGGACAGTTCAGTGCACAGTAGGTTGGGATTATTAACTCTATTACTCAGGACACTACATGTCTATTAATGTTACGTTAGTTTTGTTGAAAGTCATGTACTGTACTAGTACATAATGAGCTTACCATTCACTAATCCCCCATGACTTTGTTTTACATGAATTTCTGGGAAACTAAGGTTTCTCCCATTGCACAAATAGTTTTGGATCTAAGGGTGGGATATTAAATGTAGCGCTGATAAATTTCATCTTGTGTATTCTAACCCATCCTTCTAGTCTGCCTTTTGAATCTAGATTTTGTCATCCAGAGTTATTATCTATCCCTCCCAGCTGAGAGCCATGTGCAACTTTGATAAGCAAGTTTCCTGTGTGATTTAGACAGACTTTGTGATGGTCAAGTTTCAGCAGATCACTGTTCTTCACAGAGTGTTGTTTAAATGAGCTTGCATTCCTTTGCATATATTATTTGATAAAAGGAAAATTAGTATGCCAAATTCAAGTCAACTTATGGATGACTTGCAGACAGGTTACCTGCAAATTGACTCTATTTTACTTTTTGTATTTCTCCTGAAAGGTGGAAGGGAATATTAAAAAAAAACCTTTTTGGTGTTGGTTAAAATTTTTTGTTCTTGTTTGAAAGCTAATAGATGTCTCATGGTATCCAAAGTAAAACCCTTATTATCCCACTTAAGTCAGTTCCTCCCCTAGTTGGCTCCATCTCAGAAAATAATTCCAGTCTTCCAGTTGCCCAGGCTGTAAAACTTTGGCATAATCTTTGACTCTTCTTTTGTTTTCCCACCCCAAATTCAAGTCAATGGCAAATCATTCTGGCTCAATCTTTAGAAGATATCTGGGACCTGATGACTTTCCATCACCCCACTGCTACCACCCTGTGCAAGCTGCGGTGACCTTTTGCCTGGTTACTGCACTAGCCTCTTCACTTGTACCCTATTTCCATCCTTGCTCAACTAGAATCAATTCCTCACTCAACAGCAAAAGTGATCCTTTAGAAAAAGAGTCATATCATGGCACTCCTTTGCTTAAAACCTTCCAATGGCTCCCAGGTCACTCAGAATAAAGTCCAAGTGACCTGCAATGGTCTCCAGCATCCTAAATGATCAGGGACCTCTGACCTCTGAGAGCCCTCTCCCAGCCCTCCTCTTGCTCACTACTCTTCAGCCACAGCTCTAGTTGTTCCTAGAATATTCCAGGCAAGAGCCTTTTCTCCTGGTGTTTCCCTGCTGGAATGCTCCTTTCCTAGTTATCTGCATTGCTCACTCCCTTACTTCCTTCAGGTCTTCTTATGTTACCTTATCACGAAGGTCTTCTCTGATCAACCCATATAAAATAGCATATCCCCTCTGCCCCACACACTTATTTATTGATTTTTAATTTATTTAATTTTTAATTTTTTTGCCCTACACATTTATTTTCCCTCCTTATTCTATTTTTTTTTATACCATTTAGCACTCCCTGGCATAGTATATATTGATTTCTGGTTCATTGTCTATCTCCCCCCACTAGAATATAAACTCCATGAGGACAAGAGCTTGGTTTATTTCACTGCTGTACTCCAGTATCTAGAACATGCCCAGCACATAGAAAGCTCCCAAGAAGTATTTGTGGAATGAATGAGCAGATTGCACTGGAAGAGACTTAAAGTCACCTCTCTGGCCTCAGTATCCCCAACTATAATATAATATATGTTCAGTGGATTTCAAACTCTGTCCACCTTTCCAAGCTAGGGAACTCTTCCTTTAAGTGAATTCTTAAGCAGAAATCAAATAGACACTTTCAACCAGAAAAACTTCACTTTTAATTATATTAATTAATTACATTAAAATGAGTTCCATGTGACCCAGCAATTCCACTTCTGGATATATATCTGGAAAAAAATGAAAGCACTAATTCGAAAAGATACATGCACCCCAATGTTCATAGCAGAACTATTTACAATAGCCAAGCAACCCAAGTGCCCATCAGTAGATGATTAGATAAAGAAGACGTTTTATATATATATATATATATATATATATATATATATATATATATATATGTATGTACACACACACACACACACACACACACACACACACACACTGGAATATTACTCAGCCATAAAAAAGAATGAAATTCTGCCATTTGCAGCAAAGTGAATGAACCTAGAGAATATTATGCTTAGTTAAATAAGTCAGATAAAGACAAATACTGTAAGATATCACTTACATGTGGAATATGAAAAATAATACAAATGAATATATATGCAAAACAGAGGCAGACTCAGGTTAGGAAACAAAATTGTGGTTACCAAAGGAAAGGGGGAAGGCGGGAGGGACAAACTAGGAGTATGAGATTAACAGATATAAACTACTAGTACAAAAAAGAAAAGCAACCAGGACATACTGTATAGCACAGGGAATTATAGCTATTATCTTGTAATAACTTATAATGGAGTATATAATCTGCAAAATTACTGAATTGCTATGTTATATACATGAAAATAATATAATATTGTAAATCAACTATGCTTCAATAAAAAAGAAAATAGAGTTATTCTGGTTGAAATGAAGCTAGAAAATCAAAGACACGCCCCACCCGCCCCCTTCACCGTGTACGCTCCAAAGTTTTCTCAGAGAGAAAGTCTGAAAAACCACAAAACCAAAATATCCTATAACTCCGTCACTATGGTGACTGTGAGTTAGCAAAATTCATTACTAAGAATAATTGTGGTGTTTTATCATTTATAGTTTTTTAAAGGGGAAGTAATTCTTTGTTAAACTTTATTTGAGCTTAGTTCTCCCTTCTTACCCCCCTTCCACCAACACTGAGGCTGGTGGGGGGGGGGGCGTGGACTGAATCGCTGAAGGTCTTGTTTCAGGATGAAGATTGTATGAGCAGCTAGTGCTGCCATAGTGGGTGCTCCCAGCTTAGATACGATGAAGGAGCTGTGGAATTTAGGGGAAGGGGAGACTTAAATTTCTAATGTGACTCAACCCATTGCTAAAATGCAGCAACATCATGTCTTCGAAGTTAAATGCAGATTCAATTAGAAATTTTACTGAAATTTCAAATTACAACCATTTTCCCCCTTAACCGACAGAATTATATGGCGTCGCAGAGAAACTGACAGGTAATTTGGGAAACTAGAGGTTCCTTGGACTCTGTAGTTAATGGAGAGTTTAGCACCAATTCCTGTGTAATTTGCACTTCTGAGAAGCAGAATTATTATAAAGTCAGACATCTCCAGCACTTTCAACTCTTGGATCTGCCGGGCTCTAAGATGACCAGGAACGTAGAAGGGCTGAGGTCAGAGGTTGCCATTTCAATATCTGAGGCTGCCCGGCTCCCCCAAACTGGCATTTGAACTGAAGAGTTGAAAATTGGAGGTGACATTCAGAAGTCTCTGAAAATTATAACACTGACTTCCTCCTTGAAAAGCTTATCTGAATCCTAGCTTATCCTTTGATGAGGTTACTGAAAAAGCACTCTGCTCTGAGCTCTTGAAAGATAACAGTCAGAGCAAGTGAGGCCCGGCTGTATCCCTTGGGGGAAAACAGTGGCAGAGGTAATAAGCTGGGGACACTAATTAAATGGTCTGGGCAACTTTCTGGGGATGAGCGAGTCTGCCCCTTAAACGTTTCTCCCTGGGCTCCTCCAGGGAGTGATGCCCTGAGTGCTTGGGGGCCCCGTTAATAGAGGTGGTCCCCCACTGGTTCCCCCAGGAAAAAGGCATTTGTGCCTAAAATGGGGTCGCTCAGGAGAGCATGGCTTTCCACCTGCTCCTCAGGTGGCTGCTCTGCTTGTCTTTGCCAAACAAGGATGAGAGGGAAATGAAGAGCTTCGGCACCAAAGACACCTCCTTCCCCAGGCATCATTAAAGCCACAACCGTCCTGACAACAAAACCACTGCCAATGTTAGGATCAGTGCTCCTGACTCCTCCTAGAATGCAACTAGAATCATCCCTGATTACTGCCCCTGTGCTGGTCTACCTCTTTTCTGAACTCCACACTGCTTAGGGTCTCACACGTTTATTTTGGCCCTTCTCATGATTATTTAAATGTTTGCTCATGGATACCAAGACTTTCCAGCTAGGTGGTAAGCTCCATGAAAGCAGGGACCACGTTTTACATTTCTACTGCTCCCAAAGCTCCTTGTACATTGCTGAGTACAAAATAGGTGCTCATTAAGTACTTTGTTAGTTCGGCAAGTATTTAGTGAGTGTATTCTTTCCATAAGACATCACGTGGTAAGTAGAAGTCCTCTGGGCCATGGTCCTGCCTCCTCTGCTTCCTACTGGCTGTGTGACCTTGAATAAATGAGTTCATCCTTGTAACCCCAGTTTCTTTACCTGTCATGAGGGGATAGAAAAGCTAGCCTTGACTATTGTATTAGTGTCACTGTTGTGAAGATTAAAGGATTAAATTAATGCCTTTAGTTGCTGGTTCATGTTATGGTTTTTGTTTATAAGCACATAGGATTTAGGTTAGACTTTCAGACACATCTCTGGGACTCAGTTTTTTGTAATATTTACAATAATTTATAATTTTAAAATTTATTCATTGTTCAATAAATATGCAATGAGTATCCACTCTGTGCATAATATTACATTACTATTAGGAATAAAAGGCTGAATCTAAGCCATGGCCCATGCCCTGCGATCTTATCCTTCAGTGAGAGTGATAAGGTTGGCAGAGAACTAACAGATGAAATAAATACTTCTTTATGTAAGGGATGATATATATTCTATGATATATACATGTATATAATAAATATATGTCATATCAATTATTATTATGCATTGTATTCGACTTGCATTAATACTGCAACTCTATACCTATATAATTCCAAAGTGTCAAATAAACTATAAAAAATGTGTCTTCTTACCTTGTAAAACACAAATCAACTTGATTTGTAGGTTATTTTTTAATATTAAAAAAGCAATTGTTTTGGGAAGAAACAGAAGCACCTTCTTTATCTACCATGTGAGACTCTATATGGGAAAAAGATGGTTTTAGGAGACTCACAGCCAAGTTCACAGGTAAAGGGGTCAGTGGACAGTTCAAGTGACACCCCAGACCCAACTCCAATCCTGAAACAGAAGCACTGGTGACTGGGAAGGGTCACATCGGATGAGCCATCAAACATTTGTCCATAGAAGGCTCCACGCTAAGGAAGGGAGTCGGGAGCCAGAGACACCAGGCGAGCCTGTTCTGGAGCAAAGACTCCTCCGAGCTGAGTCCACATTGAGCAGTAAATAATCATTGACTTTGCAAACAGTGTGTTCTTTCCCAACCAAAGAGTAATCTTCCTGTGTGCACAGTGTAGAAAGGACAGTTGGTCCCAGGGTGATCTTTTCGGCCATGGTCTCACACACAGATAACAGTTATTGTCAGTTCTACCATCCTCTAAAATAAATGACAGATAAATACCAATCTGGATAGCACACACATAGATGCATGAACTTCATAAACTCCTTGGGGAATATAAGCATTTAATAGCCCAGGTCATAGGTATGGTAGGAAGAATCTGTAAGTAGTGATTTTAAACAAATGAACTAAAGTTTGTGGCACCTGTATTATTCATTCACATTGCATAAATTTTGATTTCGTTATGTTATCAATCTGTTCTCCCCTAAAATGCCTAGAAGAGTGTCTAGAAATAGGAGACATCAACAAATTAATTTTACAATATTGTACCTGAGTGTCTCAAAAACAACTAAATGAGTAGTGAAATATTCAGGCTATCTTATTCTGTTAAACATCAATCAGTTGCATTGGCCATTTGTTTTCCTTTCATTAGAAGGTTGGTTCATGAGAGCAGATTTGTTTCTGTTTTGTCCACTGATGTGTTCTGAGTGTCCACAACAGTGTTTGGCATACAGTAGGTGCTCAATAAATATTTACTTGGTGAATGATTGAGTGAATAAACATTTATTGAATGAGTAAATTGATTTCAAGTCACTGTGGACAAGTAAGGCAGCTCATGTACTAGTTGAACTGAAATGCACATTAGCTATGCAAGGAGAGTTCATTTCTTTATTCATTTATTCTTTATTTACTTATTCACTCATTCGAGAAACAGCTCTTTAGCATTGCTTATGTTCAAGAGACTGTGATGGGAGACACAAAGATGGACCAGAAACATTTTCCACCATTAGAGAAGTTATAATTATGTTTGTGTCAGGAAGAGAGGCATAACCAAATACTGCAATTGGATAAGGGTTGAATTAGAAAGATAACCTCTCAAGTTTCTTATTCTGAGATTCCATGATTCCATGCGTTAAGTGCTGATTTCAGATAGTTTCTATGATACATACAACCTGAAGTTACTGAGAGTTATTTATTTATTTTATTTATTTATTTTTTTGGCAGACCAACCGGGCGTTTATTGGAACCATCCTGACATTTTCCACTTCGAGGCAGTTTTCAGTTTGTTCATTTATTAGGCTTTTCTTTTTTTTTTTTAAACATCTTTATTGAAGTATAATTGCTTTACAATGGTGTGTTAGTTTCTGCTTTATAACAAAGTGAATCAGTTATACATATACATATGTTCCCATATCTCTTCCCTCTTGCATCTCCCTCCCTCCCACCCTCCCTACCCCACCCCCTAGGTGGTCACAAAGCACCGAGCTGATCTCCCTGTGCTATGCGGCTGCTTCCCACTAGCTATCTATTTTACATTTGGTAGTGTATATATGTCCATGCCACTCTCTCACCCTGTCACATCTCACCCCTCCCCCTCCCCATATCCTCAAGTCCATTCTCTAGTAGGTCTGTGTCTTTATTCCCGTCTTGCCACTAGGTTCTTCATGACCTTTTTTTTTCCCTTAGATTCCATATATATGTGTTAGCATACTGTATTTGTTTTTCTCTTTCTGACTTACTTCACTCTGTATGACAGACTCTAACTCCATCCACCTCATTACAAATACCTCCACTTCATTTCTTTTTATGGCTGGGTAATATTCCATTGTATATATGTGCCACATCTTCTTTATCCACTCATCCGATGATGGACACTTAGGTTGCTTCCATGTCCTGGCTATTGTAAATAGAGCTGCAATGAACATTTTGGTACATGACTCTTTTTGAATTATGGTTTGCTCAGAGTATATGCCCAGTAGTGGGATTGCTGGGTCGTATGGTAGTTCTATTTTTAGTTTTTTAAGGAACCTCCATACTGTTCTCCATAGTGGCTGTATCAATTTACATTCCCACCAACAGTGCAAGAGTGTTCCCTTTTCTCCACACCCTCTCCAGCATTTATTGTTTCTAGATTTTTTTATGATGGCCATTCTGACCAGTGTGAGATGATACCTCATTGTAGTTTTGATTTGCATTTCTCTAATGATTAATGATGTTGAGCATTCTTTCATGTGTCTGTTGGCAATCTGTATCTCTTCTTTGGAGAAATGTCTATTTAGGTCTTCTGCCCATTTTTGGATTGGGTTGTTTGTTTTTTTGTTATTGAGCTGCATGAGCTGCTTGTAAATCTTGGAGATTAATCCTTTGTCACTTGCTTCATTTGCAAATATTTTCTCCCATTCTGAGGGTGGTCTTTTCGTCTTGTTTATGGTTTCCTTTGCTGTGCAAAAGCTTTGAAGTTTCATTAGGTCCCATTTGTTTATTTTTGTTTTTATTTCCATTTCTCTAGGAGCTGGGTCAAAAAGGATCTTGCTGTGATTTATGTCATAGAGTGTTCTGCCTATGTTTTCCTCTAAGAGTTTGATAGTGTCTGGCCTTACACTTAGGTCTTTAATCCATTTTGAGTTTATTTTTGTGTATGGTGTCAGGGAGTGTTCTAATTTCATACTTTTACATGTACCTGTCCAATTTCCCCAGCACCACTTATTGAAGAGGCTGTCTTTTCTCCACTGTATATGCTTGCCTCCTTTATCAAAGATAAGGTGACCATATGTGCCTGGGTTTATCTCTGGGCTTTCTATCCTGTTCCATTGATCTGTATTTCTGTTTTTGTGCCAGTACCAAACTGTCTTGATTACTGTAGCTTTGTAACATAGTCTGAAGTCAGGGAGCCTGATTCCTCCAGCTCCATTTTTCGTTCTCAAGATTGCTTTGGCTATTCGGGGTCTTTTGTGTTTCCATACAATTTGTGAAATTTTTTGTTCTAGTTTGAGATTTAAAATTTAGACACTTTTAAAGGCAAGAGTTTTATGAAAAATGTGCATTTTAAGTGAATTGCTATCTAAAGCTAGATGACCATTGGGCTGTTCTGGGTTCTGAGCAGCCTCCAGATCGTGGGGTAAGATGCTACCTTCTGCCTTTTTTCTTCTTCAATGTATAACAGGTTTAATACATTCTTATTTACAAAGTAAAAACTATATTTCACATTTTTTTCATCTTCAGTAAGTTTAGTACATTAGTGTTTATGAAATAAAAACTTGAAATTTTTCTTGTGCTTCTGCCTTATCACTAAGCTTAAATGACCAGAAAAGTACAATACTTAAGGAAACTGCTTTATGGATTTAACCATGCAGTTTGTGGGGCCATGAATGATGGATAAATGTTTGTAGCAAAAGTACTGTATCTTTAAAAATTGTTGCTTATTAAAGTCTACAAAGTTGAACTGTAAGACACAATTAAAAAAAAAACCCACAACTTTTCTCAAAATAGCCTAGAATACAAGAAATGCTTTATGCAACTACTGAGATACTAACCAGTTCTATGGCTAATATTAAAAACTGAACAATCCATTTAAACCTTACTCATACTATTTCTACACACAAAGGTCCAATGGGCAACCCAAATACAGGATGGCCTTGGCCCCAGCAAGTAGCGATCCTGCAGGTCACCCTCTGAGGTACCTTACCTCGGCTGAGTCACCATGGTTCTTCTGCTAAGACATAGAAGGGGTGTGTAAAAGTCACAGCCAGGCTAAACTTGAGGAAGATGACAGCCAACTTGAAAGCCCGTAGAAGTTATCTTTACCAAACTAATCCCTTTCTTTCATTTGTATGGACCTTAGTTTCCAAAACTCTTTTCTCATACATTATCTCATTGGCTTTAAAAACTTTTAAATTTTATTTTTATTCCTTTATTGAGGTATAGTTGATTTACAATATAATATAAGTTTCAGGTGTACAACATAGCGATTCACAATTTTTAAAGATTATACTCTATTTATACTTAATATAAAATATTGACTATATTCCCTGTGCTGTAAAATATATCCTGTAGCTTATTTATTTATACATGGTAGTTTGTAATTCTTAACCCCTTAGCCCTATCTTTGTGCCTCTCCGCTTCCCTTTCCCCACAGGTAGCCACTAGTTTGTTCTCTACATCTGTGAGCCTGCTTCTTTTTTGTTATATTTGCTAGTTTGTTTTACTTTTAGATTCCCACAAATAAGTGATAACATATAGTATTTGTCTTTCTCTTTATCATTTATTTCACTAAAGCATAATACCCTCCAAGTCCATCAATATTGTTGCAAATGGCAAACATTCATTCCTTTTTATGGCTGAGTAATATTTCATTATATATTTGTATACATACATCTATTACATATTTCTTATCCATTCATCTCTTGTTGGATACTTAGGCTGTTTCCATATCTTGGCTATTGTAAATAATGCTGCAATGAATATAGGGGTGCATGTATCTTTTTGAATTACTGTTTTGTTGTCTTTGGGTAAATAGCCAGAAATGGAATTCCTGCTTCATATAGTAGTTCTGTTTCTAGTTTATTGAGGAACCTCCCTACTGTTTTCCGTAGTGGCTGAACCAATTTACATTTCCACCAACAGTATACAAGGGTTCCTTTTTCCCCCATCGTCACCGACATGTCTTTTTTAGAGTACATTTTTTTCTCCACCCATTTTATTGAAGAGGCCACTGAGTGTCATTTGCTCAAGGCAGCGTGAGTGTCATTTGCTCAAGGCAACATGATTAGTCAGTGGTAGAACTGGAGTCTACTTTTCCCTCTACACTGTGAAGACTACTGTCTTGGATACTATGAGTCTGTGGGAGGATACAGAGTCCTTTCTCTCTGCACAGAGTGAGGTTTTCTCTGCCCAAAGCTGGGGCTATAAAATCATGCAGTCCCCATGCCCCAAAACCCTCCTCGGTGCCAGCACCAGACAACATTTCTCCTGATCACTAGTGTGACATGGACCCACCCCAGTGGTCCAGTCAGCTGACAGCTGGAGGGGAGGTGCTCCATCTTTTATGCTTGTCAACTCCATGAATGGATTAAGGTATCAAGAGAAGACAGCATCAGGGAGACTTTGGGCCACAGCCAGGACCAAAGGCATAACTTGAAGGGGCAGA
Organism: Eschrichtius robustus; assembly: GCF_028021215.1. Classification (NCBI taxonomy): domain Eukaryota; kingdom Metazoa; phylum Chordata; class Mammalia; order Artiodactyla; family Eschrichtiidae; genus Eschrichtius; species Eschrichtius robustus. Next base: position 16,716,749 of record NC_090834.1, on the reverse strand, counting down.
TGGGGTTGGAAGATAAGCTCTCCTCTTCAGTTATCTAGAGGGATGGCAAGGGCAGCATTTCTGCCCCAAGTCGTGCCAGGATGAGCTACTTTGGGGTACCCAGGTCTACTTGTGCCATTTATACTTTGAAGCCACCACTATGAAGGGCCACCTCGAAGGACATTGAGGGCATATGCAGTGGAGTCAGAAATCCCAGATTCAAATTCCACTTCTACCTTTTGTATTGTATGTGACCTTGGGCAGCACACCAGAAGGTATCTGTAAAACGGAGATAAAGTGATACACCCGTATCTACACCACTGGCTTTTAAAGAGGATAAAATAAAACAGAATTTCTGAAAATTCATTGTAAACATTTATATTCTGTACAAACATGAGTATTTTCCCTGAGGCAAAAGGGAACCGTGAGTTGTCCTCAAATAACCCCTCCCCTTTCCCACAGGCACTAGTGGCCCCACCACAGCCATTGCCCAGAATATGGACCGGAGCTCAGCTAGGTTACTGCTGAGAGGAGCACTTTAGGCTTTTCAATGCTGGTTCAAAACCCAAGGGATAGAACTAGGACCAATAGGTCCAAATTACAGGGAGACAGATTTTGTCTTCATGTTATTATAATAATAACAACCAATATATATTGGATGTCGGCCCTTCATAAGTTCTTCTGCTAAGTTCTTTGCCTATATAAACTTATTTAATATTTTAAACAAGGTTGCAGTCAATCATTCAATAAATACTAAACACGTACAATGTATCAGGTTCTGAAACAGGTACAAAGCCACAGAGGTGAAAAGATACAGATTCGGTCCTTGAGAAGCTCATGGTCTTGTGGGGAGACAAATATACAAATATAATATAACGTGATAAAAGATATAATAGGAATACATGAAAATAAAGTCGGGGGGATGGAAGACCCAGGTTTGGAAAGAGATGTCAAGCAAGGTCAAAGGAGGTGACCCCTTTTGAAGGACACATTTGTGACCAAGGCTAGACCTGCTCATATGTGTGACATTGTCAGAAAGTTGCCCCTCAGATAATCAGTAGGAAAATAATACTGCTCTGTATCATGTGGGCTAAATTAGCTGCTCCAGGGGCCAGATAATGACACAAATATGATTGCACAAAGTGAGATATTATAACGTATTTCATAAGCTGCGGCGGTATTTTTGCAGCTCATGAAAAACAAGATAATGTCCATAAAAATAAGATATTATGGCAAAATCGGTATTAATTACTAGGAGGCAAAGTGCACTGCTTGAGGCTGTAAAACTTTTAATATTCCAGAAGAAAGCAGTTCAAGTAACAGGCTAACCACGATCGCTTAATCTCTTGGCAACTTCCCAGCCTATCTTAGTGAACAACAGAGCAGAGGCAACAGAATCAGCCCCAAACAAACAGCCCCATGAAGCGTTGCTAATTTGGCTGAGATGACTGAGAGGGGTGAGGAGGGCTGAGAGCAGAAAAGTGCCCTCCTTGCAATTTACCTTCTTACTACTGATGAACGGGGCTCAGCAGAAAGCCCCTGGGTGAGCCTCTATAGGGCTTTTGAGATGCAGTGGGCCACCGGTTCCTTAAGATGGGCTTTTCCTGTTGCTGGTGATACAGATGAACTATGTGGGTCCTTGGTGGGGCCGGAAATTTTATCCTCTTCCCTGTCTTCACCTCCTTTCAGGCCATAAACACACACACACACCCCACACATGCACAAACATACACATGTGCACACATGTGTGCACACACTCGCTCTCAGGGCACGGAACTCCTACCTTATGTAAGGTCAGGATCTCACTGCTTCTATTTCCACACTTGGAATGTGAGACCAATTTAGCGACAGCCTCTCATGTGCCATAAACGAAAGAGAAACATATGCACATGCAGCGATAAAACAGATCTGAAACGACATCCCTGCCGCCTGTTGGGTGGCAGCTGAAATCAGACATCTTAATGTATGGTATTATGGGAACTGCCCACATTAAGATAAAATATCTGGATTTAAGTAACTGTCTTTTGTTCTGAATTAATTTGGAGACTGAACTCAAAAAACAAAGGCAAACAAGTCTGGGCTAAGGAATTTATTTCACAGCCACTGTGCCCGCTGCCATTCTCGGGGTGGCACTGTGCAGGAGTGCCCATAGGAGCAGGGCTGCTTCATCCCTGAGTCTCAAGCATTTGGCAGAAGTCCCAGGACACAGTAGGTCCTTTACAAATATTTGCTGAGTGAGTGATGAGGCACAGCAAGTCCTTCCTCAACCACCAAGTACATTCCATTCCTGCTTCCCACTTCCTGTCCCTGGACAGTTTACATCCATACAAACCTCTACTTCCCTCACCTGGTTGGAACCTATATTGCAGAACCATCCGCATTAGCCAGTGACAGGAAGATTCCTTCACTTCAGGTCTTTTGCGAGACTCAGTTGTGTCGGCTGTATTCCTAGTGGCTAAGAGTCCCTTTTCTGGCAGGGTTCTTTGCGGGCTAAATATGCAGGTCTGAAGAGGAAGACTGAAGAGGTTTTGTAAGCTGGTGTGGGGTCAGCAAGTACAAGAGTTTCCAAGGATTCACTCTGTTGGTTGGCAAAGAGCTTCAGTCTCCTGGGCTGGCAATCTGGCACTGCTCCCCCAGGCTTCAGAACGGACCACCTCCAATCTTGTAGATGTTGACGCTTGCAGCATTTGCCCCCATGCTCCTGGCTGCCTTAGATTTCCTTGGGAAAGACAGGTAGCTGGTTTCCATTCCTGAGCAATGTTTCTTCAGCCTCACTATCTCCACCATGCTTACCTAGTCCAGAAAAAGATAATTTGTGCTTAAGATGTAGTGTATCTTGAAGGGCTCAAGTGATTGCTTTTTCCAGCATGGGCAAGTCCATTGAGATTGGAAGATCTAAGCTGAGATTGCCCTTTGAATCTTTTTAACAGGTATTGATGACATCTACTGGGGGTCTGGTACTGTGTGAGGTGTTGGGGGTGGGGTGGGAGCAGGGACCAAAAAAGCAAAAGAAAGAATCCCTGCTCATAAAGATCTACGTACGTGATGCTATTTAATAAACTGTAAACAAATGTAGAGGTGAGAGATCAAAGGAGAGGAAGAGGGAGGGAGAACTGGTAGGCAGAAGATCAGGGAAGATGCCGTGGAGTGGGTGAGTCTTGATGACTGGATTGGAACAAAGGGTCATTGGGGAGGGACAGCATGAGCAGAAGAGGAGATTTTCATGTGGATGTTCAAGGTAGTGCGGTACCAATACAGGGGTAGACGGACTGACCAATGAATCAGAGTAGAGAGCTAGCAACAGACCCACTCCTATATGGAAACAATATATGACAAGTGGCCTTGCTGACCCCTGGGGAGAGGAGAGACAACTTGACATTGTGACGGGGGGATGACTGCCTGTATTTAAAAAAAACAAGTGAAATTGGATGCTAATGCATAAATCATAAAAATAATTCCCTCATACACTAAAGACTTAAATGTGAAAGGCCAACCTTTAAAGCTTTTAGAAGTAAATAAAGGAGGCTATCTTTGTGATGCTGAGGTAGGGAAGATTTCTTAAACAAAAGACAAAATGCATTAATAATTAATTATAGGACGGATAAATTTAACTACATTAAAATTAAGAATGTGTGTTCACCGAAACAATGGCATAAAGAAAGTGAAAAGACAAAACACAGATGGGGAGGATACATTTGCAACAAATCGGTTCAGTAAAGGATTAGCTTCCAAAATATAAAGAATTCAGAAAAGTCATTAAGAAAAAGACAAACAATCCAGCAGTTAAATGGGGGGGGGGGGGGGAGGAGAGGAATATGTGAAAAGATATTCCATGGTCAAGAGAATAAGGATTGGCAAAGGACAAAGAACTGGGTGGGAAAAGTTCAGGTTGGAAAAGGGGCCAAGGTATAGACATTTGGCTGGAGACTCTACTTTGAAGAGAGGGAGTAGGTGCAGAAATTAGCAACAACCTCTGCCTTTTGAAACTCCCTCCAGTAGCCTTGCATTAAAAGCATGGGTTTAGTCGGCCCCTGAGAGGTCATTGAGGAAGCTTGGAGCATGAAACAAATAGCTGACAGACAATATGCAAAAGCATTTGCCAGGAAGCCCACACTTAGGAATCCACATCTTGGGTATCTTCTGTAGTAGGTCTGCAGCCTGTGGGATTTGTGGAGATGGGGTATGAAATCTGAAGCAGGAGACTGGCCTAAGAAGCCTTCTTCTCTGGCTACAGCAGCCAGCATCACTAGGCAGAAGTTGCTCTTCAAAAAAAAAAAAAAAAAAAGAAGTTGCTCTTCTTCAAGAAAATCCTGCAAAGGCCCCACTGCCTTGAAATGCTATGCACTATTTCTGTTGGCTCTTAAACAGAATAATTCATTAGTGAAGAACAATCAATATCACACTCTGACAATTACACACTGACTCTGTTTACCCAGTGGACACTCTCTGATAATATTATTTATGATCCTAAATAACTCCATCAGTGTTCAATACAGCTGGGAATGCCTCTGGGACCAGGACACAATCAAATTATGAAGACATATGGTTTGCTCAGCCCTGGAAATGTTCAAATGCATTTCATTGATGTTAGTCTTGAAGTCCTACCTTCTCCCAGTCAGTTCCACAACCTTCCTGACTGTGCCTGCAGGATGGGCCTCCTCTTTGGGGAAGGGGTCCTTTGTAGTCCTATAAGGGAGATGTGGTTGCCAAGGGAATTTTACTCTGGCTATTTCAGGGTTCTCCAAAGTGAAGGAGGCATCAAACAGTTCTAGACCATAGTAGCAATTGGGATGTTGCTAGGCTTTACCTGTATAAGATTGTGGAACAAATGTGTCTGGGAGAGATTAGTGGGGCTGCAGAGAGAGAGAAGATGAGAAAGTGGGGTGTGTGTGTGTGTGTGTGTGTGTGTGTAGGAGTCCATGGTAGGGGGTGAGGGGTTAGATAGAAGCAGAGGATTGTGAGGGCTGAGGGTCAAGTACACTGGGGTTTTAGAAGGAAGGTGAGATTATTTACTTAAAAAAAATTCTTAATTATTTGACTTGTTACAATGAGTGTGTATTATTGATGTAATTAAAAATATAGAGATAGCAAGTCTCCCTCTCCCATTTTCCTCTCCCTGTCTCCTTCTTTCTCCCCCCTCTCTCCATCTCCATACTTCTCTCTCTCTCTCTCTCTCTCACACACACACACACACACAATTAGAGAACTAGCACCAAGAGAGGTTTTGGTGCCACTTTATCACAACCGCAGGTCAGAGAGATGTGAAAATGGCATGCCTCTCAGTACCACTCTGAGCCCATTTGACAGAAAGGAGTGTGAAGGAACAGAGTGAAGGAGGACAACGAGTGGAATTCTGAAGAGGGAGGCATTGAAATCCCACCCTTCTGTTTCAACGAATCAACTTTTCTACTCCTTAAAAGAGTAGACTGTGAGGAAATGGAGGGTAGGGTCTCCTAGGCCATCTATCGATAACATTGCTGTCTGATCCCAGCCTGGTAGGGAAGTCTCCAGAGCCAAGAGAAAGATTCCAACCTCTTTGGGCTGTGACAGCCTTGCAAAGGGGAGCTGAAACTGTGGGCAGGTGCCAGCACCTGACATTTGCTTTGGAAACCTGCCCTTTCCCAAAACTCCTTGTAACAACCCTAGGAAGATGATGCCATCCACACTTACTAGGTGAGACAACCGAGTTCCAGGCATGCATCCCTGGGGCATCCAGACTTCCCATTCAAAGATCTCTTCACTGGCCCTATAGCATTTCCACTCATCTGTCCTCAGTGACTAGGGGCCAGAGGTGAGTCTGAACCAAAGTGTCGTCTGTGACAAAGGATTCAAAGACCAGTGATAGACTCAGAATGTGGGGAAGCTGCCCTTCATGGTTCTCTGGTTCCACTGAAGGCCAACAATCTTTGCCACATAGGAGTCTCATGGATGCCTTTCTTTTTTTTTTTTAAACATCTTTATTGTAGTATAATCGCTTTACAATGGTGTGTTAGTTTCTGCTTTATAACAAGGTGAATCAGCTATACATATACATATATCCCCATATCTCCTCCTTCTTGCGTCTCCCTCCCACCCTCCCTATCCCACCCCTCTAAGTGGACACAAAGCACCGAGCTGATCTCCCTGTGCTATGCGGCTGCTTCCCACTAGCTATCTGTTTTACATTTGGTAGTGTATATATGTCCATGCCACTGTCTCACTTCGTCCCAGCTTACCCTTCCCCCTCCCCCTGTCCTCAAGTCCATTCTCTACATATGCGTCTTAATTCCTATCCTGCCCCTAGGTTCTTCAGAACCCTTTTTTTTTTTTTTTTTTAGATTCCATATATATGTGTTAGCATACAGTATTTGTTTTTCTCTTTCTGACTTACTTCACTCTGTATGACAGACTCTAGGTCCACCCACCTCACTACAAATAACTCAATTTCGTTTCTTTTTATAGCTGAGTAATATGCCATTGTATATATGTGTCACATCTTCTTTATCCATTCATCTGTCGATGGACACTTACGTTGCTTCCATGTCCTGGTTATTATAAATAGAGCTGCAATGAACACTGTGGTACATGACTCTTTTGAATTATGGTTTTTTCAGGGTATATGCCCAGTAATGGGATTGCTGGGTCGTACGGTAGTTCTATTTTTAGTTTTTTGAGGAACCTCCATACTGTTCTCCATAGTGGCTGTATCAATTTACATTCCCACCAACAGTGCAAGAGGGTTCGCTTTTCTCCACACCCTCTCCAGCATTTATTGTTTGTAGATTTTTTGATGATGGCCATTCTGACAGGTGTGAGGTGATACCTAATTGTAGTTTTGATTTGCATTTCCCTAATGATTAGTGATGTTGAGCATCCTTTCATGTGTTTGTTGGCAATCTGTATACCTTCTTTGGAGAAATGTCTATTTAGGTCTTCTGCCCATTTTTGGATTGGGTTGCTTGTTTTTTTGATATTGAGCTGCATGAGCTCAATGTATGTGTGTTAGGGAGTGTTCTAATTTCATTCTTTTACATGTAGCTGTCCAGTTTTCCCAGCACCACTTATTGAAGAGACTGTCTTTTCTCCATTGTATATCCTTGCCTCATTTGCCATAGATTAGTTGACCATAGGTGCATGGGTTTATCTCTGGGCTTTCTATCTTGTTCCATTGATCTATGTTTCTGTTTTTGTGCCAGTACCATATTGTCTTGATTACTGTAGCTTTGTAGTATAGTCTGAAGTTGGGGAGTCTGATTCCTCCAGCTCCATTTTTTTCCCTCAAGACTGCTTTGGCTATTCGGGGTCTTTTGTGTTTCCATACAAATTTTAAGATTTTTTGTTCTACTTCCGTAAAAAATGCCATTGGTAATTTGACAGGGATTGTATTGAATCTGTAGATTGCTTTGGGTAGTATAGTCATTTTCACAATATTGATTCTTCCAATCCAAGAACATGGTATATCTCTCCATCTGTTGGTATCATCTTTAATTTCTTTCATCAGTGTCTTATAGTTTTCTGCATACAGGTCTCTTGTCTCCCTAGGTAGGTTTATTCCTAGGTATTTTTTTCTTTTTGTTGCAATGGTAAATGGGAGTGTTTCTTTAATTTCTCTTTCAGATTTTTCATCTTTAGTGTATAGGAATGCAAGAGATTTCTGTGCATTAATTTGATATCCTGCAACTTTACCAAAATCATTGATTAGCTCTAGTAGTTTTCTGGTGGCATTTTTAGGATTCTCTATGTATAGTATCATGTAATCTGCAAACAGTGACAGTTTTACTTCTTCTTTTCCAATTTGTATTCCTTTTATTTCTTTTTCTTCTCTGATTGCTGTGGCTAAAACTTCCAAAACTATGTTGAATAATAGTGGTGAGAGTCAGCAACCTTGCCTTGTTTCTGACCTTAGTGGAAATGGTTTCAGTTTTTCACCATTGAGAACGATGTTGGCTGTGGGTTTCTCATATAAGGCCTTTATTATGTTGAGGTTAGTTCCCTCTATGCCCACTTTCTGGAGGGTTTTTATGGGTGTTGAATTTTTTCAAAAGCTTTTTCTGCATCTATTGAGATCATATGGTTTTTCTCCTTCAATTTTTTAATATGGTTTATCACATTGATTGATTTGCGTATATTGAAGAATCCTTGCTTTCCTGGGATAAACCCCACTTGATCATGGTGTATGATCCTTTTAATGTGTTGCTGGATTCTGTTTGCTGGTATTTTGTTGAGGATTTTTGTATCTATGTTCATCAGTGATATTGGCCTGTAGTTTTCTTTTTTTGTAGCATCTTTGTCTGGTTTTGGTATCAGGGTGATGGTGACCTCATAGAATGAGTTTGGGAGTGTTCCTCTCTCTGCTATATTTTGGAAGAGTTTGAGAAGGATAGGTGTTAGCTCTTCTCTAAATGTTTGATAGAATTCACCTGTGAAGCCATCTGGTCCTGGGCTTTTGTTTGTTGGAAGATTTTTAATCACAGTCTCAATTTCAGTGTTTGTGATTGGTCTGTTTATATTTTCTATTTCTTCCTGGTTCAGTCTCAGAATGTTGTGCTTTTCTAAGAATTTGTCCATTTCTTCCATGTTGTCCATTTTATTGGCATAGAGTTGCTTGTAGTAATCTCTCATGATCCTTTGTATTTCTGCAGTGTCAGTTGTTACTTCTCCTTTTTCATTTCTAATTCTATTGATCTGAGTCTTCTCCCTTTTCTTCTTGATGAGTCTGGCTAATGGTATATCAATTTTGTTTATCTTCTCAAAGAACCAGCTTTTAGTTTTACTGATCTCTGCTGTTGTTTCCTTCATTTCTTTTTCATTTATTTCTGATCTGACCCTTATGATTTCTTTCCTTCTACTAACTTTGGGGTTTTTTTGTTCTTCTTTCTCTAATTGCTTTAGGTGTAAGGTTAGGTTGTTTATTTGAGATGTTTCTTGTTTCTTAAGGTAGGATTGTATTGCTATAAACTTCCCTCTTAGAACTGCTTGTGCTGCATCCCATAGGTTTTGGGTTGTCGTGTTTTCATTGTCATTTGTTTCTAGGTATTTTTTGATTTCCCCTTTGATTTCTTCAGTGACCTCTTGGTTATTTAGTAGTGTACTGTTTAGCCTTCATGTGTTTTTATTTTTTACAGATATCTTCCTGTAATTCATATCTAGTCTCATGACGTTGTGGTTGGAAAAGATACTTGATACGTTTTCGATTTTGTTAAATTTACCACGGCTTGATTTGTGACCCAAGATACGATCTATACTCATGGACCCAAGTCCATGAACACTTGAGAAGAAAGTGTAATCTGCTGTTTTTGGATGGAATGTCCTATGAATATCAATTAAGTCCATCTTGTTTAATATGTCATTTAAAGCTTGTGTTTCCTTATTATTTTCATTTTGGATGATCTGTCCATTGGTGAAAGTGAAGTGTTAAAGTCCCCTTCCATGATTGTGTTACTGTCGATTTCCCCTTTTATGGCTGTTAGCATTTATTTGCCTCATGTATTGAGGTGCTCCTATGTCACGTTCATAAATATTTATAATTGTTATATCTTCTTCTTGGATTGATCCCTTGATCATTATGTAGTGCCCTTCTTTGTCTCCTGTAATACTCTTTACTTTAAAGTCTATTTTGTCTGATATTAGAATTGTTTTCTTTTGATTTCCATTTGCATGGAATATCTTTTTCAATCCCCTCACTTTCAGTCTGTATGTGTCCCTAGGTCTGAAGTGGTTCTCTTGTAGACAGCATATATACAGGTCTTGTTTTTGTATCCATTCAGCCAGTCTGTGTCTTTTGGTTGGAGCATTTAATCCATTTACATTTAAGGTAATTATCAATATGTATGCTCCTATTACCATTTCCTTAATTGTTTTGGGTTTGTTTTTGTAGGTCTTTTCCTTCTCTTGTGTTTCCTGCCTAGAGAAGTTCCTTTAGCCTTTGTTGTAAAGCTGGTTCGGTGGTGTTGAATTCTCTTAGCTTTTGCTTGTCTGTAATGGTTTTAATTTCTCCATCAAATCTGAATGAGATCCTTACTGAGGAGAGTAATCTTGGTTGTAGGTTTTTCCCTTTCATCACTTTAAATATGTCCTGCCACTCCCTTCTGGCTTGCAGAGTTTCTGCTGAAAGATCAGCTGTTAACCTTATGGAGTTCCCATGTATGTTATTTGTTGCTTATCCCTTGGTGCTTTTAATATTGTTTCTTTGTGTTTAATTTTTGATAGTTTAATATGTGTCTTGGCATGTTTCTCCTTGTATTTATGCTGTACGATACTCTCTGCACTTCCTGGACCTGATTGACTATTTCCTTTTCCATATTAGGGAATTTTTCAGCTATAATCTGTTCAAATATTTTCTCAGTCCCTTTCTTTTTCCCTTCTTATTTTGGGACCCCTATACTTCGTATGTTGGTGCATTTAATGTTGTTCCAGAGGTCTCTGAGACTGTCCTCCGTTCTTTTCATTCTTTTTTCTTTATTCTGCTCTGCAGTAGTTATTTCCACTATTTTATCTTCCAGGTCACTTATCCATTCTTCTGCCTCAGTTATTCTGCTATTGATTCCTTCTAGAGAATTTTTAATTTCATTTCTTGTGGTGTTCATCATTGTTTGTTTGCTCTTTAGTTCTTCTAGGTCCTTGTTAAATGTTTCTTGTATTTTCTCCATTCTATTTCCAAGATTTTGGATCATCTTTACTATCACTACTCTGAATTCTTTTTCAGGTAGACTGCCTATTGCCTCTTCATTTGTTTGGTCTGGTGTGTTTTTACCTTGCTCCTTCATCTGCTGTGTGTTTCTCTGTCTTCTCATTTTGCTTAACTTACTCTGTTTGGGGTCTCCTTTTCACAGGCTGCAGGTTTGTAGTTCCCGTTGTTTTTGGTGTCTGCCCCCAGTGGGTAAGGTTGGTTCAGTGGGTTGTGTAGGCTTCCTGGTGGAGGCGACTGGTGCTTGTGTTCTGGCGGATGAGGCTAGATCTTGTCTTTCTGGTGGACAGGACCACACCCGGTGGTGTCTTTTGGGGTGTCTGTGAACTTATTATGATTTTAGGCAGCCTCTCTGCTAATGGGTGGGGTTGTGTTCCTGTCTTGCTAGTTGTTTGGCATAGGGGGGTCCAGCACTGTTGCTTGCTGGTCATAGAGTAGAGCTGGGTCTCAGCATTGAGATGGAGATTTCTGGGAGAGCTTTCACCATTTGATATTATGTGGGGCTGGGAGGTCTCTGGTGGACCAATGTCCTGAACTTGGCTCTCCCGCCACAGAGGCTCAGGCCTGACACCTGGCCAGTGCACCAAGACCTTGTCAGCCACATGGCTCAGAAGCAAAGGGAGAAAAAAAAGGAAAGAAAGAAAGAAAGAAGAAGCAAATAAAATAAAGTTATTAAAACAGAAAAAAATTATTTAAAATAAAAAAGTAATTAAAAAAAAGAGAGAAAGAAAGAAGAGAACAACCAAACCAAAAAACAAATCCACCAATGATAACGAGCACTAAAAACTATACCAAAAAAACCAAAAAAACAAAAACAGTCAGTCACAACCCTAGGACAAATGGCAAAAGCAAAGCTATACAGGCAAAATCACATAAAGAAGTATACTCATACACACTCACGAAAAGAGAAAAAGGAAAAAAAATATATGTATATAAGGAAGAGAGCAACCAAATCAATAAACAAACCTACCAATGATAATAAGCTCTAAATACTCAACTAAGATAAACATAAAACCACAAACAAATTAGATGCAGAAAGCAAACCCCAAGTCTATAGTTGCTCCCAAAGTCCACCGCCTCAGTTTTGGGATGATTCCTTGTCTATTCAGGTATTCCACAGATGCAGGGTACATCAAGTTGATTGTGGAGACTTAATCTGCTACTCCTGAGGCTTCTGGGAGAGATTTCCCTTTCTCTTCTTTGTTTGCACAGCTCCTGGATTTTGGATTTGGCCCAGTCTCTGCATGTAGGTCGCCTGAGGGCGCCTGGTCTTCGCTCAGACAGGACGGGGTTAAAGGAGCAGCTGATTAGGGGGCTCTGGCTCACTCAGGCCAGGGGGAGGGAGGGGTATGGAATGTGGGGCGAGCTTGCGGCTGCAGAGGCCAATGTGATGTGGCAACACCCTGAGGCGTGCTGTGTGTTCTCCCAGGGAAGTTGTCCCTGGATCACGGGACGCTGGCAGTGGCGGGCTGCACAGGCTCCCGGGAGGAGAGGTGTGGATAGTGACCTGTGCTTGCACACAGGCTTCTTGGTGGCTGCAGCAGCAGCCTTAGCGTTTCATGCCGTCTCTGGTGTCCGTGCTGATAACTGCGGCTCGCACCGTCTCTGGAGCTCGTTTAGGTGGTGCTCTGAATCCCCTCTCCTCCCGCACCCTGAAACAATGGTCTCTTGCCTCTTAGGCAGTCCCAGACTTTTTCCTGGACTCCCTCCCACTAGCGGTGGTGCACCAGCCCCCTTCAGGCTGTGTTCACGCCGCCAGCCCCAGTCCTCTCCCTGGGATCTGACCTCCGAAGCCCGAGCCTCAGCTCCCAGCCCCCACCCGTCCTGGCAGGTGAGCAGACAAGCCTCTCGGGCTGGTGAGTGCTGGTCGGCACCGATCCTCCGTGCGGGAATCTCTCTGCTTTTCCCTCTGCACCCCTGTTGCTGTGCTCTCCTCCATGGCTCCAAAGCTTCCCCTCCGCCCACCCACCGTCTCCACAAGTGAAGGGGCTTCCTAGTGTGTGGAAACTTTTCCTCCTTCACAGCTCCCTCCCTGAGGTGCAGGTCCCATCCCTATTCTTTTGTCTCTGTTTTTCCTTTTTTTTTTTTGGCCTACCCAGGTATGTGGGGAGTTTCTTGCCTTTGGGGAAGTCTGAGGTCTGCTAGCATTCAGTAGGTGTTCTGTAGGAGTTGTTCAACATGTAGATGTAGTTTTGATGTATTTATGGGAGGAAGGTGATCTCCACGTCTTACTCCTCCGCCATCTTGAAGGCCTCTCTGGTTGCTTTTCTATATTTCTCTCCTTTCCTTTATTTTATCATCAGATATTTACTGAGTACCTGCCATGCAGAGAGGAGGTGTGTCCACAAATGACCACACTGCAAGTTAGATAGCAAAGCATCTGTAAGGGAGGCACAGATCAAGTGCTAGGGGGCTGTAAGCTGCACTTTGAACAAGCTTCACGTGGGATATGAAACCACACAGCAACCCTATTTCCCGCTGTCCATTTACATTCATTCAAGAGGGATGTTCTTTTACCCGTGGATCTATGCTTGAAGAGATCCATGACTTTGATGAACACTGTCCAGTAGTAAAAGTCCAGTGACACATTAACTAACATGTAGACTCAACTCCTATTTAGACTGCCCAATCCCATGTAATGGTCAAAGCAACCAACTTCATTTAGAGTTACAGCTATTCACCCTCTCCCTGGCCAGGACCTGCTGCAGTGACCCCCTGACTACTGTCAGCTGAGTCAGGGGAATGTGGTGGGTTTCTCTACCTCTCTTGTTCCCCACCCTTCTCAGTCCTCTGTTTATGACCCAGTAGAACTGGGTAGGAGTGGGAAGGAAGAGAGGTGAGTGGAACAGGTAAGTCTACCTTGATGGACCCGTCATGGCTCATTTGAGCATCCAATACTGTACTCTCTCAGATTCTGGTCCTGGCTTGGGGGGTTAGAGTAGGGAGGTGTTAACTATGGCTGGGGAGACTCAGGGATGTGAACACTGGGGATGTGGTGGCCTTCCAGGTGGAGGGAGGAGTAGAGTGTTCCTGGAAGAGTGCTGGGATTAACCCCCTGCTTTGGAGGGTGAAGGTCATGAACTCCGGGCTGCAGGCATGTGCTGATGGGAATCTGGTCGAGGCTGGACCAAGACCATCTCTGGCTGTCCTCCTCCCCATGGTCACCATGATGCTTTGCTGTGGGCTTTGGCAAAACTGAGCACTGGTGTTGGGAATATAACTCTGCCTGGGCAATTGTACTGAGGACTTCATATGGTCTTACTTTCTAAACTGTATTGGTGTGGGGTCAGAGTTTGATCATTTTTAATGTGCTATTAGTTCTTTGGGCTCTTGAAAAAGAGGGCATGAGAGACTTGGGGTTGAACTACTTCATCTCTGAGGAGTTGGGGAGACAACTCAAGATCCAGTCACTCCAGAAATCCCCACTCTGTCTGAGATGGAGCAAGTGAGAAAATGGGGAGGCCTTCCATTGTCTTGAACTTGAATTAAACTTGGACAGTTTGGGCTTCCCTTGGAGTTTAATTCACAGGGGCTAAATACTTTGATTTTGGACTTTAATCTCTTTGGTATTCTACTCTCTAAATTTTCCCTAGGAATTTGATAATGAGAAGGGTTTATATCCAAATTTGGGGCATCTTATTTTGGCATTTATTATTGAAGAATCTTTATGCATTTTTTATTAGCTCTTTATGCATTTTATTATTGAAGTATCTTCAGGCTACTATTAAATCTCATTACAGAACCTCTGATGAGTTTATTGGGCAATGTGACTGGACATAAATTTGGATTGGAAAGAGAATAGGCTCTGAACTTTTAGCCTTGGGTGCAGGATAGCTTTGGAGGAGATTTGATTAACATACTGTTCTGACCATTTCGGGGCCTCCTGGGAACAAAGTCAACATTGTCTTACAATGGTGCCGAGAAGGTACATGAAGTAGCAGAGCCTGATGCTGGAGAAGCAGCTTCGTGTAGGCGGGGCAGGACCGCTCAGGTAGTCGGTACATTCCTCCCCTGGAGCAGCACAACCACACACCTGCTTGACCAGAGGCTTAAAAGTTCAGCCCACAGTGACCTTTCCAAGTTGTCGGTTGTGGGTTGGGGCTGCCTGAACCGCTGGTCCTGCACTGAGATACTTCAAAGCCTTATTAAGAATGTTTGGATCCCCATGAAGCCTTACTATACCCAAGTTTACCAGGAGATTTGAATAGGAATGGGGTTGATGGGTTTCCTCATTTATAAAATCAGGAGTACTGATAAAAGAAGTAAAGCTTTGAAAGCTTCCAGACTTGTGCTTGGTCATGGTCATCACTACCCAGCTTTACTTGGGTGGGACGTTGGTCTGGCTGTGTTGTGGGAACATGGGACATTGTGTACACTTGTAGCAGTGACACTGTCCTAGGGCATGGATAGATGTACCTGTGGGACCGCCCCCCCCCCAAAAAAAAGAGTTCAGCCCAATTGGTTAACTGTCTGGGAAAACAAAAAGCTGTGCAGTGCTTGTCCCTTCGTTCTCTGGTTTCCACGTGGAGGGACCTCCCTAGAATAACACTCCCGGCCCCTTGCTGTCCCCTTCCTCACCCAGCAAGGAGGAGTGACTTGTCCTTACAACCTTACATGTTACCCACTCTCTTTCTCCCCCTCCTCTGTTTTGGGATAGATTTGTATTCAGAGGACACAGAATCTCTGCTATCAGCCACGTGGTAAGATTCGTGCGGTGGCAAGTCATTTGGCCAGACCCAAGCCACGCCCTGTCATGTAACAGGATCAGAAATAAAGGTGAGGTTTGGATCTCCAATTCTCTGGCTCTTGGTCTATCCTTGAAGTGGTTCTGGATTCACAGAGGGAGAAAGCACTGTTGCCCCCCTCACACCTGCGAAGTAACCCTTTTGGACCAAGAGCCTGAGTGATTTCTCAGCTGTGAACTCACAGTTTTCTTTGGGAATGAGTCGTGCGCTTTCAATTTTCCACTTCAAAAACACACACTTCAGCAGAAGTCACTTTACAGCAAATGAAAGAAAGAATTTCCCAGGGGAAGGAGGGCTTTGACGCTTAGCCCCAGGCAGAGGGTATGATTTAGGGGCATGTCTTTTTCCCAGCTGTGAAGTCATCCCAAGGTCTCTGTGATATCATTGCCCTTATAGCCAGTAAGGCAGTGGTTTGCAAAATGCGAACAATTAAGCAGCCCTCTGACTGGCGGAACTGCATCCCACCGTCCAACCCATCATGGTTAGGGAGCATCTAACTCACAAGCGAGGCACAGGGGTTTGGGTGGGTTTTATTGTGGGATAATGGGATCGCTGTCTGAAGGTGTCTTCTCTTTAGGGTCTCAAAGAGCAGCAGGGCTATTAAGGTGGTGTTTGCTCTAGCTGGGCCCACTGAGAAAGCTCCTCACCAAACGTCTACCTTCATGGGCACTGCCCTCTTCCTCCTCCTCACCTGACCATCTCCACTGCCCTCACCTCATCCCTGTTGTTGGCATTTATTGAGCACTTCACAAAATGCTGGGCTCTGTGCTTAGCCCTTTTCATGCACAATCTGCTCACAACCACCCTGGGAGATCGATGCCATTATTAGCGCCCATTTCTGATGGGTGAAATGAGGCTGGAAGAAGTTAAGCCAATAAACGGTGGAGCCGGAATTCCAACCCAGACCAGTGCGAGTCCAGAGTCTGTGTCCTTGGCAAGTACACTACGCAAGGCAGATGACCATCCGATGTCTTCTCGGGTGCTGCCGCCGACGGGGCGCTCATTAGCTCCCAGGGCTCTCATTGCACTGCCAGACAGAGCCCACGTGTCCCTCTCAGGGTCTTTGATCTTCTCCTGTGGCCACCCAGGACGCATCTGGATGCTAGGACGACATGTTTGATTGAGACCAGGCCCGGTTAAAGCTCTGCGGTGGAGCAGGGGCGTGGTGCTGGTGCGATGGGAGGGGCTGACCCGTGGAGATGGCGTTTCACTGAAGGCAGCGAGGCTTGAGATGGGTGTGCTATGGACGGCACGGCCTTGCCTTCCTTGGGGGGGACCCCGAGGGACCACCCGGGCAGCCTGGCGCATGCCCGTCCTCTCTTTGATCATGCCGCGGCCTTGGTGGGGGGCTGCGAGGTACATGCTGAGGCTGTGTTTCCTGCTCCAGGAGCCTCGCTGCCCCCGCGTGCTGTGTGCAGTGTGTTGCATCCACCTCTGCAAACCTGCCCAGCGTTCTGGCTGGCTGTGCTGATCACATTCCGAATGCTTGTGTTTACCCACCTCTCCGCTGAGCAAATTTACAAGGTAAATATTTTGGGACATCACAGAGATTAAAAAAAAAAAAATCGCAACACAAAACCAACACAACTGTGTTGTCCTCCCCAACCCCTTGTTTCTAACTAATAAATCATAGGGTAGAATTAACTGAGATTTAAGCTCTTGGCACTGGATCAATTTTGAGATGCCGCCTCCACTCGTTCTCTTCCCTAGTCTTTCCCTTAACTCTTACTAGAAGCCTCGCTGTTCTGAGAGGTGATGGCACAGAGAACACAGGACGTTGGGTCACTGAGACCTGGCTTCAAATCCCAAGGCAGCCTCTCAATAACTGTGTGATGATGAGGAGGTTACTTAACCTCTCTGAGCTTGTTTTCCCATGGGAAACTGATACCCACTTTGCACTGCTGTGATGAGCTTTAGGCAAAATGTCTGGGTCGTGGATAGTTTTGATTGTCGGTTGGTCATTCCAGGATTCCATCCTTTCAACCTGGACCAGTTCCGTGGTGAGGGATTTTCATCAGTTAAATCTGGATCAGGAGTTGGACAGTACAGCTGGACTCAAATCAGACACTGAGCTACCTTGGGCGAGTCCCTGATATTTCTGTGCTCTCGTGCATCCGTCTGTTGAGCAGAGATCATTTTGCTGCTTCTGAGCAGGAGGTGCGGATGAGATGGAAAGAAGAGTAGAGGGGCTTAAAGTCTGTTGAAAGGTGAACAGCTCCTTGTAAGCCCCAAGCATTGCTGCTCACTCTTGATTATGTGCAGGCCCAGTGGGGAGACAGCATAATTCTACTCCCTAACTCCCCCTTCCTTCCTCTCCACCTTTCTCCCTCTGCTCTGCTCCCAGGACACTCAACAAAGCCTCGCATTGTGCGGTAATTGTCTATTTACAAGGCGGCCTCCCCTGCCGTATTTAGAGCAGGGACTGTGTTTATTCTTCCCCGGGTCCCCAGTGCCCAGCCCAGTGCCACACAAATAATAGACAATTAATAAACACTTGTTGCTGACTTGCATTTAGAGCTGCACACCCCCAGCTCTCTTTCCCCCGCTCTCTTCCCATGGCACACTTATATTCTTTCCTTCTCACCCTGCTCTGTCCTCCTCTCTCTCCCCCTTGTCCCATTGCTGTCCCTGCAGTCCCCTAATTGAACCTTTCTGGGCAGTAGGAAGGCCAGAGATGATACCCCGCAAAGTCAATACACCCCCTGCAAATAATCCAGAGTCACCACCATTCTTTCAGGCAAGCACTGTTTGGGGGGATACCCTTTATCTCCCCTTCTTCTGGCATGTCCAGCACCGGGGTGGGTCACAGAGGGGACAAAGGCAACTCCTCTAATTTGGTGGCATCCAGCCCCAAGCCGAGCAGCCAACCTCCCTCCTCCTCGTCCTCCTCCCACCTCTGCAGGCAGCTCTGGGCAAACAAGTCGGTCTTCATTAAGACAAGGCGCACCTGTCACCTGGGTGAACTCTGCCCTTCTCCCTGGTGGCAATTAGCCCGGCTCTGGCTGCTGGAAAGGCATTTGTTTCCCCTGCTCTCTCCTTGAGACTTTCTTAGTGGACGAGGCTATCAGAACCGCCGGCCCAGGGGTCCTGCTGTCTGTTAGTGGCCCTGCCACGCCTGCCTCTAAAGCACCCCTTGGAGAGGAATTTTAACGTGTGCTGAAGATAACAACGGAGTGGGAGGGGGCCTGGGGAGGTGATGGCTAGGGTTTCTGGGCAGGTGAGGGGGGCCCGCCCTGTACTGTTTTAAACTTCAAAGAGACAGTTTCGGGAGCCCTGCCTTCATTTATTCCGTATTCCCAGCAAAGGTGAAGATGGAGGGGCAGAGCCAATCTGAAAGGTTCAGTCTGCTGTGGAATAGAGCCACCTATGTACACGGTGGGCGTGGGGATGGCCAGGAGAGGGGATGCGATGTGTTTTGTGCAGTCGTTGTGTCTATCCCCTGGCCTCCATCGCAGGAGGATCCACGCAGGCCTTCCCTGTCTCTCAAGTAGGGACAGAGGCGTGGCAGGGCCTGCCTTGGCCATTCACACCTGACCCTGGCTGTGCTCATGACCAGGGGGGTGTTTTTGTTGCCTACCTCTCCAAACCCTTGCAGGCCGGCGACTCTCTACTTGTGGTGTTTTTTCTTCTGCCGGAAGTGGAGGAAGAAGAACTGGAGTGTGAATAGGGCCTGCTGAGGGGCACTCACGATTATTTGCACACCTACTAGGGACCAGACAATATGTTCGATCATTGACACCCACAGTTGTATTTAATCCTCATGATAACCCAAGATAGTAGGTATGATTCCCCCATCTTACAGGCCCTGCTACTATAAGCTGTATTCTCTTGGACACGTTTTGTTGGTGTTGGTGGTGGTGGTGGTGGTGGTAGTGTTTTTCAGTAGGTCGTTCTTTTTTTTTTTTTTTTTTTTTAATTTATTTATGGTTTATTTATGGCTGTGTTGGGTCTTCGTTTCTGTGCGAGGGCTTCCTCTAGTTGCGTCAAGCGGGGGCCACTCTTCATCGCGGTGCGCGGGCCTCTCACCATCGCGGCCTCTCCCGTTGCGGAGCGCAGGCTCCAGACGCGCAGGCTCAGTAGTTGTGGCTCACGGGCCCAGTCGCTGCGCGGCACGTGGGATCTTCCCAGACCAGGGCTCGAACCCGTGTCCCCTGCATTGGCAGGCAGACTCTCAACCACTGCGCCACCAGGGAAGCCCCAGTAGGTCGTTCTTTTAAAACAAATACTATTATTATTGTTTATTTTGAAAAATCTCTCCTTTCTATAAGTTTATTCTATGACAAAATTATATGTGTTACTACAGAAAACGTGGAAAATTTAAACATAAGTAAAACAAACCCGTATTCTAACAAACAAGCACTGTTACCACTTTGGAGGGAGCACATTCAGCTTTGGTTGTGTGTGCGTACATGTAGAAACACCCATAGCCATATATCTAAATCACATTTTAGAAGTAGGATGATACACATATCTTTTAAATATTTGTGATAAATGCACGTAACATAAAATTTACCATCTTAACCATTTTAAGTGTACAGTTCAGTCGTGTTAAGTATAGTCACATTGTTGTGCACCCAGACCTCCAGAACTTTTCATCTTGCAAAAGACGAAATCTATACCCATTAAACAACCCCTATATTCCCCTCCCCCCATCTGCCCTGATAACTTCTATTCTACTTTCTGTCTCCGAATTTGCCTATTCTAGGTACCTCATACAAGCGGAATCGTACAGTATTTGCCCTTTTGTGTGTGTGGCTTGTTTCATGTAGCATGATGTTTTCAAGGGTCATCCACGTTATAGCATGTGTCAGAATTTCTTTCCTTTTTCAGGCTGAATAATATTCCATTGTATGTGTTTGGGAAGGTTTTTTCAACTTCTCACCTCAGCTTCTCCATCCGTGAAATGGAGCAAATAATAGTAGCAGCCTCACAGGGTTGTTGTTAGAATTAAATTAGTTAATAAGTACATGTAAAATCCTTAGAGGTATGCCTAGCACGTCGTAAGCCCTTCACAATTGTTAGCTCTTATTGTTACTATTTGTCTTTCACCCCATCTCTCCCAAATGACGGTTTTCTGGGCTTAATAATAACAATGACTATTTATTGAGCACCTTTTATATGCTAAGCATGTACCAGATATTTTACTTTATCATATTTAATCCTGAACAACCTTATGAGGTTGAGGGGTGGTGTTATTATCTCCAGGTTTCAGAGGACTTCACTGAGGCTCGGAGAACTTAATTAGCCTAAGGTTATAGAGCTATGTGAGTGGTAATGCTCCCATTTAAAGCCAGGGTGATCTGATTCCTAAACCCACTCAGACACTGTGCTATACCACCTACTGGAGGGATTTGCTGGGCAGGCAGGTGTCTGCTTTCAGACGACCCATCTTTGCTTCCTACCATGTGAGGCAGCAGAATCTCTTTCCAGGGCAGGAAACTCCCCGAGGTTCTAGCTGTGAAAGGCAGAAAGTGAACTTCTTCCTCTCCTTCCTCCCTCCCCACCTCCTCTCCCCTCTCTTCCTTCTCCTTTACCTCCAGTTCCTCTGCCTGCATCCTGAAGGGGACATGAGGAGGCGATGATTAAGATGCACTACAGGAGAGCTGGCCCCGTGGGATTTCTAGTAACCAGACTGTCTGGTTGGGAGAGAACTGGGGGCAGAGGGGACTTTGGGCTCCCCGTATTTCACAGAAGGCAAAGTTGAGCCAGGGCTGGTGGTTGTCCATCCCATTGGTCGGTGGCATTAGAGAAAGATGAGACAGAGAAAGCCCCATTCCTGAGGGGTTTGAACAGAGGCTGGGTAACCTTTATCAGGGGTCTTGTAAGGGGAATCCCTTCTGGGTCTGTCACAGTCTGTTCTGAGGTTGGAAGAGTTGCTGTGGTTTAAGCAGATGGGAGGGGAGCCGAGGGGACCCCGAGCCCCGTGGACGCCTGGAGAGACTCCCGCAGGGGCCACAGGGGATTCGCAACCAATCAACACATCACTGACATCCACCTCCAAAGCCCAGGCCTGCTATTTCCTAGGAGGTCAGGCCGAAAGGATCATAATTTTCCTGGAGGTTGGAACTCTTATCCACGCACACGTCATATTGACCCAAATCCCCGAGAACGGAAAGAGACAGCAGAGTCAAGAGCCTTCCCACCCAGCCATGGTGTGTGTGTGTAAGTGGCTGTGCACATGTCTGCGTGTATGTGTGTGTGTGTATATACGAGAAGGTGCTGTAGGGAGAGGATAATTTTTGGCTGCCTCTCCTGGCCCTTCACACCCCTTGCTCTGAATGACCTGGCTTCATGGCAGCTGGCCTTGTCCCAACTTCAGACAAAATCCAGCTTCTCCAATTTTGAAAATCCAAAGAGAGGTCTACTGGCTTGTGAGCCAAGGAGTGACCAGGGCAGACCAGTGGTAGCCCTGGGGTTGGGGTTCCTGTGCACTCAATGCCCAGCTCAGGCACCCTCCAGGCTTAGGGGTCCAAGCAGGCCCCTTAAACTCAGTCAGCCTCCTTTTCCTGAGGCCCTGAAGTCATAGTGGTAATAAGAACTATAGCAATACAACAACAGTAGGGCCAGTTCTGCAAAGATGGGGTCGGGCAACTGGACAGGGGATGTAAAGCCCTTTTAGACTATACGTGCCACACATGGGGACGGGGGGAGTGGTTACTTTCATTAATCAGGAGCCCCCGGCCAGGAGCCTTGGAGAGCAGCACAGAGGAGTGGGGTCAGGAAGAACCCTACGGGACCCCTACGCTCTGCCCCTACGAGCGATGGGCCTGACCAGCAGACTCCTTAGGGATCAGAAGGAGAAGAGCTTGGGACCGTGGTGAGAAGTTAGTGCAGAGAGTATGCTGGTGATCAGTAACTGGTCATCCTCTCCCCGCCTCACGTCGGTGGGACTCGCAGTGAACGCTCAGAGTCTTAAAACCCCACAGCAGGGGCTTCCCTGGTGGCACAGTGGTTGAGAATCTGCCTGCCAATGCAGGGGACACGGGTTCGAGCCCTGGTCTGGGAAGATCCCACATGCCACGGAGCAACTAGGCCCGTGAGCCACAACTACTGAGCCTGCGCGTCTGGAGCCTGTGCTCTGCAACAAGAGAGGCCGTGACAGTGAGAGGCCCGCGCACCGTGATGAAGAGTGGCCCCCGCTTGCCGCAACTGGAGAAAGCCCTCGCACAGAAACGAAGACCCAACACAGCCATAAATAAATAAATAAATAAATAAAAATAATGATGACTTTAAATAACAAGAAACAAAAAAACCCCAAGGCATCTGTCTCAATTTCCTTCTTTGAGGAATGGGGTGGTGGTATTGCCCCATTCAGCTCATAAGATCACACTGACTTGAAAAGCCCGAAATTTTACCAGGAGATGCATTTTCAGGCTCACCCAGGAGAGCTCCTGCGCATTGGCCACGCGTGTGCCTCCGTGGACCAGCCGGCCTCAGCTCCGTGTCCAGCCCTGCACCCCACGCTCCCAGCCTGTGGCCAGGCACCAGCTCTGGGGGTCCTAGAGGAAGCGGTTTCTCACTGAGGGAGAAACAAATCCCCTCCTGGCGGAGAACCAGTGTCAGGATGCTTGGGGGCCCACGACCCTCCCACCTTCCTCCCCTACAGATCGGTGGGGAGTGGGGTCAGCCATTTCACCCATGTCCCTGTTCTTCAAACAGCTCCGCTTTGGGCTTATGGAGTTCACAGTTCATCTTCTCAGGATTTGGAGCTGGAAAGCAGGGCGCTCCTTCAGCTCGGGGGTTTGCTCATGCACCAGACCCCAGAGACCCACCGCCTCTCCTTTCCTTCCTTGGGGACAGAACGGGGCACCTGCCTCAAGGGCCTTGGGAGGGGCTCACATGCCCTTCTGGAGGCTTCCATAGAGACACAGTGGCAAAGAATAAAAAGGAGGAGCTGAAGAAGCAGAGGAAGGAAGAAGAAAGGAGGGAAAGCCAGGAGATTACGGGGGATCAAGGGGAGGCTGTTTAAGCACAAGGCAACTTACACGGGAGCCGGGCTCTGGCGGCTGTGCAAGGCTGGGGGCTGCTTGGCCGCTGATGCTGAGAAGAAACTGCATATTCTAGAAGCCAAAGGAAGACGTCCTTCTTCCAGCAGGGCCCGCGGGGACCCCAGGCAACACTCAGCTTCCAGAGGGCAGGGCTGGGCCATCCATGAACCTTACCTGGGCCTGGGGGCAACAGATGTTTATCTGAAGCAATTCCGCTGGGGCAGACGTCTGAGAGGGGTGTTGTGTGCATGTGTGCATGTGTGTGTGCGTGCGTGAAGCACATTTATCAGTGCACGGACTGCACGCAGTCACATCCGTATGTGTCTGAGTATGCGAATGTACATACCTGCCCCAGAGTCACACCGGCAAGCTGAAGCCTCCACCAGCTGCCCCCCATGGCACATCCTCCAAAGTGACGGCCCTCCAGCTCTGTGTCAGGGCTGATCTGCCCACTTCCCAGCTTACTCGGGCTCTGAGGTGGGGCAGTAGCTCAGGGCAGCCCACCTCATCCTCTACTGGGCTGAGTTCATACCGATGCATGGCCAGGACTTGGTGGATTACCAGGGACTTTCACCCTCAGGCTCTCACAGCAAACGTGTGGTGGGCAGAGCAGTTGCCTTTATGAGATGGAAACCAAGACTCAGAGTCTCAGAAACATCTGCCTTTTGAAGTCAGACCTGCTGTTGCTTCCCCTGCCCTTGAACACCACGAGGTACTGTTTCTGCTATTTGTGGACCACCTCGTTTCATATCTCTACCATGTCAACCTGTAAGGGTCAGAAACGAGCAGGGCAGGCCAAATTAGGGGCCTGGCTCCCCCCATTCACGGCTGTGTGGCTGGTCTTATATGGTCAGAGTCAAGGTGGGTCACAAGCCCAGAAGCTCCTGGGTAGGACCTTCTGCCAAGGTCTGGGAGCCCCAAGTTCTGAATCTTTATATTTAAAGGAATTTTAATGTTGGGAAAAATTCTTATGTGGAGGAGGCAAAAGGTGCTGCTATCAGGAACTCAGGGAAGCTTTTTGGCTTTGGAATCTACTGGGATTGTGTTCAAATCCTAGTTACGTGACAGAGGCTGATCATGACCCTCTCTGCACCTCAATTTTCTCATCTATAAATGGGAATCATAATAATAATAGCAGCTAATACTTGTAGAAAGCCAACAATATGACAGGCCCTGTTTTAGGTTCTTAATATATATTAATTTAATCCTTACAACAGTCTTGTGAGTTAGGAATTATTTAACCCCATTTAACAGATAAGGAAACTGAGACTCAGAATAGTAAGTAACTTGCCCAACATCACATGGCTAGTCCACAATGAGACTTGAGCTCAGGCAGTTTGGCTGCAGCATCTGCATTGAACCACTGCAGTACTTCTCGACAGGGCTGGCTAATCGGCTGAACCTAAGAAACAGTTTAACAACAGGTGGCGGTTTCAAAGCATGTCCGCAAACTCCTTGACACTCTTCCGTTAAAAGGCAGGGTCTAGGTCTCCTGACCCTTGAAAGTCCTGGGTAGACTTTGTACCTGCCTTAAAGAGTTAGGATGCAGCCAGTACGATGCGGTGTGATGTCCAAGGCTGTATTAGGAAAGGCCTTTCAGATTCTGCTGGTCTCTTGGGACGCTCGCTCTGGGAGTCTTCAGCTGCCCTGTTAGAACCCTGGCCGCCCCGAAACTGCTGTGTGGAGGGACCACAGAGGAGGGTCTCGCTAGCCCAGGCTCCAGACATGTGGAACGAAGAGCCTTCAGGACACCCCCAGTCCCAGCTACCTCCTGATTACAGCTGCAAGAGAGCCACCCTCACCAGGAAGAACATAGACTTTGAAATCAGGTTGCCCTGGGTTTAAATCCTGGGGCTCCCATTTCTTGCTCTGTGACCCAGGGCAGATTACCTAACCTCTCTGAGCTTCAGATTTCCCGTCTGTGAAATGAGCACAGTAATCCCTGCCTCCCTGGGAGGTTAGGAGGATTAAGTGAGTGAATACAAGCACAGTAAGAACTGCTTCCCTGAGCCCAGGCAACTTCCAGATTTGTGAACAAAAAAATGATCATTGTTCTGTTAAGGTCCTGTTTGGGGTGGTTGGTTATGAAGTAGTAGATGACCAGAACATAATACTTGCTTCACAGTAGTTGCTGTGGAGTATAACTGAGAATGTGTCATCAAGTCCCTGGCAGTGAAGGCCACCTCCCTTTCCCTCACCCATCAGCCCTCCTTGGGTCCCCTCTTCACTTGTCTCATAACAAAAGCCATTTCTACACAAGCTGAGTAGCCACCTCAATTAAATTATGAAAACCAGTGCAGGGGATCTCAGCTTTCTCATATATAACCATGATCTTCAGGACCCTTTCAAAACCAAAAATGCTGCCCATGATGCTAGGATCTGGAGGACCCTGGCCTGTGTGTCACTCAAGAAAACTCCCTGGAACTTTACCGAGCAAACTCTGCTGCCACCCTTGATTCCTTCACTGGCAAATACCCATCAGGGTCACACTATGTGCAGTTTTCCTTAGTCTGGAAGTTTTGTGAGGGTAGAGGCTTTAGCTTTATTTTATTCTTCTATTCAGTTTGTGAATTTCCTCACTGTCTCCACAAGAGAAAACAATGCATATTAAAGTATGTATGATGAGGGTACCACAGGCCTGTCCAAGGGAAGAGAAGGGGAAAATGATAGAATGAAATGGAAGGGAGAGAGGAAGGAAGGAAGGAAGGAAGGAAGGGAGGAAGGAAGGAAGGAAGGAAGGAAGGAAGGAAGGAAGGAAGGGAGGGAGGGAGGGAGGGAGGAAAACAGAGGGAGGAAATAAAGAAGGAGAAAAGAAGGGAGAGAGAGAGAAGGAAAGAGAATCAGAGACAAGGAAAATGAAGGAGCAATGGAAGAAAAGAGAGGAAGGGGCTTAAGATGAAAGGCAGCACATAACCCCAGTCTTGTTATGGTCCCTCCGCCCTCGGCTGAGTCCTGAGCTGGGAGGCTGGAGACTTAGGTCCCCGGCTCTGCCCGCCCCGCTCTGTGCCAGCGCTGGCCTCGCACACACAGCTCTTGCCTGCAGCTCAGCACCCTGAGCTCCTTAAATAGCTCTGAACCGCACTGAGTGGTGGATAAACATTTGTTTCACAGCTCACAAAGCAGAGCTGCTGGCGACCAGCAGGTTTGATGTAATGAGTTCCATTCTGGACCCCGGGGAGCATTTAGAATGGGCTCTACTTTGCCCAGGCTGCCAGTCAAGCTGGTACCATGGGAAAAAAAAAAAACACAGCACTGATCTCTTCCCCACCATCCCGTCCGGATCTGGAATCCCCAGAAGTCAAACTACTCCATTCTCCTGGGATGGGATTGGGGGGAGAGTGCCCCAGGCACCTTGGCTGGGAGTACCATAAAGAGTGTCTGGGTCACCTTCTTTCTCTGCATCCTCAGGAAGTGACCTGGGCTCATGAGCAGTCCAGAAGACAGCCCTTCTCAGGAGGTGAAAATTGCAGGTAATTTTTCTCCCCTCTGATTGCCCAATGGAAACTTCTGCAGCTATGGAGCTTCTGAAGAAAGGACGCAGGGTTAGAATAGCCTGGCATTGCCACCCTGAATTGGCAGCCAACCTCCTTGACCACTGCTCTTCACCATCCAAAACGTGCCCAGGATGTTCTGCTCACCTTGGTACTCTGGCCACAGGATCTGCCAGGAGCCACAATGCCTACAGGCTGTCCAACATCCCCATTCCAGTGCAGTAGGGCGGTGTGTGGGGAGGGGCGGGCTGATTCTTTTTATTCTCCCCTTCCTCCCAGACTCCCCACTTCAGGGCAACATGACATGCTGCCAGAAGGAGCTGAAAATGCTGAATAAATGGTAATTTATTGATAGGTTGAATAAATGGTAATTACGTTGTTGGCCTTTCAGCACTTCCTCTGGAGATATTAATAGCCATTAATGCCCCACTGTTTTGCACTGCAGGGGAACCTGCCAGCCAGATCCCCAGGGCCGGTCACTGCCCCAGCCCCCTTGCTGACCACACCCTTCACTGCCACTGCCTCATTTGCTTCCGAATTTCAGGAAGGAAATGAACCAGCACAGACGGTGGGTGGAAAATTAGAAGTGGAGAAAGGAAATCCAAGGGGAAGTGATTTAGTTTTTCAGCCACATGGGTTGTTGAATTGGCTTCTTAGACTGCTTGACTGGGCTCTCCTAGGGATCAGCCTGTTCCTTCCCCAGACTCCAGGCGACAGTCACCATGGAAGTTTGTATCCTTTTCCTCAAAGTTACTAGGGTTGGAGAAATTGCCAAATGAGTTCAGAGGCAGACCTGAATTTCCCCACTAGTGCAAGTTAGGTGGCACGAATGGGAAGAGTCGGGCTGAAATGGCAGAAGTTTAGATGTAAGGTGCATTTCCTTGGATTCTACCCTTCCTGATAGCAGCAGCCTGGCGCCCTGAAAGACCAGGAGCCTTGGAATCAGAGACTAGCCTTAACAAGCTGGCTCCACGCCCTGGACTATAGGAGATGATGAGGAGAGTGCAACCCTTGGGTATGAAGACTCAACTTCTTTACAGCTGTGTGACCTTGGGTAGGTTACATACCTTCTCTGAGCCCCAATATCCTCATCAGAAAATAACGTTTCTAGAACAGGATGGGAAGTAATGAATAATAAATACTAGTCCTTGTCCTGTGTTGTGCTGAGCCAGTTTGTACCAGCTTATGAGCCATCGGTGGACATCTCTTCCCAAATTGTGTTCAGGAACATCACATTTGTAGCTTGAAAGCAGCCATAGCGGGAGTGTTTACACCCCAGAAATTGGCAAATGTTACAAATTAGGTCTTGTAGTTTTTCTTAGGAGAGCTGACTGTTCACATTTCACCAGCATGTCACTGTTCCTGCCCCATTTCAGCTGTCTGGAATCGCAGGATCTTAGAGTGTGTCCTCGGGCCCCTGGAAGCTACGAGCCAGCCCTGTGGATGATCTATTTGCCTCCCATTCACCACAACAAGCTGCTCACTTCTAGCAGGGATTGTCAAAATCTCCTTGAGGCCCTGTTAGAAAGCTGCGGCTTCTTGATCTATTCAGCACCAAGAGGCAATTGTCGAGGAAGTTGATTGTAGTCCAAATCCAGGTATCAATTCAAAATGTTTTTGCCTCAGACAACCGCGTACGATCAATCAGTAATGTAATCCTCTGCTGGTAGAACACAAAAACAAAGCCCCACCTTGCCTCTTAAACACAGCATCATTAGTCTTAGGATAAACTATAAATTGATGCCCAGAGCAAACAGCCGGAGCTGTGTCCCGGGGAATGGGAGCAGATGAAACAACAGTACTTTACGGTGAAAGACAAATCATCGCTCATTCCGCTCCCTATCAAGTGGAACACCATCCACCACGTGGTGGACTCGTTGGGTTCCCAGACAGATAGGACCACGAACAGATGCTACGGCTGGGACTGCTGGCCTGGGCAGAGCTGTGATTTTTGCTTTTCCTTGGAGGGAGAGGAGAGACCAATCCACTTTCTGTATGGTCCTGTCCTTCATTCCGGCTTATAAGAGTGAGTGAGGCAAATAATCCCATCAATTATAGTGTCCTTGAGGATGGGGAACTTCATCTTTTTCATGTTTCACAGAGTCCTGTCTGAATGGCGAGAGAAGGGCCATGCTTCCAAGCGAGAGAGAAAGAGAAAAGGACTGATCACCTCTTTTTTTGATTTCAGGGGATCATTGAAGTCCTGTGCCCCATAGAGTCACCCTCATCCCTGGGCCTGCCACAGTACCCATAATCCCAACCCTTTGGCTCACTCCTTTAAATGAAGTATTATATCCCCAAAGCTCCTATTACTGGGCACATCATATGTGCCCCACATCTATATGTTGAATGGATAAATGAGAGGGCAGATGCATGATAACACAGGGTAGGTAAATAAACATTATGGCAGGTGACCCTGATTTGTGGAGAGGGGACTGGAACAAGTGATCCCAAATGAAGGACAATGGTATTGGAGGGAAAGGTGGGAGGTCCTGAAGTTAATACCCACTTCCTGTCTAATTTTTCCCAAGGCCAGCCCTGGCCCTAGCTGGTTTTTAAGCAAAGTATGTAGAGAGCAATAAACATCATGGTCTGTCTCTACCCTAACGGGAACATGAGGCAAAGAGGAAAAGTTAGTTTGTTGTGATTCACCGCAGCTCATGAATAATCCCACAGGCCCTATTCCTGACCCTCTGCCGTTCATGGGGCCAGAGAACTGAGGAACAATGGAATCTTCCTGACTGTTGATTTAATTAAATGTGGCTAGCCGGTGACGAAGTCTGGCTCGGCGCAAAGCCAAACTCACAAGTGAATTGGCCATGTCATTGATGAGTGAGTCAGGCCTCTTGTTTGACCAAATGCACCAGTCATTTGGGATATCTGAAGACTTCTGGTTAGCAACTGACTCTGCTATGATGCAGAAAGACACTGGCGGTTTGGTTAAAACCCATCAATAGGGTGACAAGTACACTGGTGCATTCTGTCCATCTGAGAGCCTAGTATAGGTACAACATCAGTGATACCAAGTATTTGACATAATGTAGTCAAAGCAATGTTCGATGGACTGATTTTTTTTTTTTTTTTTTTTTTTCATTTCCCCCGGTTGTTGTGGAAATAACGCTGACACAGCTTAGGGGTAGTGTGGAAACAGTTGGCATGTTTCCTTTATGTATTTTTCACCTTTGCCATCTGGAACTAGGAAAAGATCTCCTTCCTTCTGCCAGCTCCCCCTAGCTGAAGTCTACACAACCTTTACCCAGACATCAGGAACAGCTGTCTCCGGCAGAAGGAGGTTGACTCCAGGTGAGCGCTCAGCAGCAAGGGCAGGTGAGATAATGAGTAACAACAAAGTCCTTTTCAAGGAGGTGGGAGACTGTTCTAGAGGTGGGTCAGTTGGCATATGCCAGGCCTTACTTGGTTGGTAACATTTGTTCTTCTGTGCAGCTTGTTTCTCAGTGTGGGATCAGACTTATTTTTCCCTCTCTTCCCCTTTTCCTGACTTCTTTTCTCCCTTCATTTACTGTGCAGCACACTGTGCTTCATGCCACAGAAGAATCGGAGATGATGCAGTTATAACCCCTCCCCTCAAGGACCTGGTCACACTCAACTTGAGAAGAAAGGCAAGCTCAAAAGTCACGGTACTGCAAAAAAATAAAGGGGAAATCAGATATAAACTAGAAGAGATTAAGCGTTTGGGAGTTTGGGGGAGGGGGAGAGGGTTTTTCCCTTGGCCGTCATGGAGGGGCAAGTAGCATACATGGACCAGGAAGGACAGGTGAGTTTAGGACTGTTACATGGACCAGGAAGGACAGGTGAGTTTAGGACTGTTACAGTGTATGGGGCAGTGGGGGATCTGGCAAATTACGGGCAGGGGGAAAGAAGAGAAGAAAGATGTAGATGAAGAAACTAGGGTAGTGGGATTGAAGAAGTCAAAGATCCTCCTGGACAGAAGATGTGGGAAGAGGAGTAATAACAATCATGGTTTTGCCTTGCTGAAGTAGGGTCAGAGCAAAACAGCACAGAACGCCAGGTTTAGGAGGTTGGACATATTTTGGCCATTCATTGGGAGCCATTGAAGATTTATTAGCAGGTTGATGATATCAAAACTAACTTTTAGGAAGAATGATCTGGCAAGAGTTGTAAGAAAGTTTGGAAAAGGGGAAGATGACAGGCAATGGAGATAAAAATTAAGCTGAGATATGAGACAGTCTGAGAGATGGGAATCCTGGTGAGAAAGCGATGAGGGAACTTTGTTGAGAAGCAGGTCTGGTTGGAATCAAGAGGACATGGTTCTGATAACTGCACATTCAAAGGGGCAGGAGGAGTTGAAAGCAACTCCGCAGTTTTGTACTTTGATGCTTGGTTGAGCTGACTTGGGAGAGAGGATGCTCATGGCGGTGATGCCCCCTTGATCCGCCTCTGATTGCAGCACGGCGGTGGCGGAGATCCGCGTGGCCTCAGTCACCTTGCACATTGCTTGCATCTCCCCCTCGCGGGCCCCCTGGACTTCTCTCTATTTTGTGCCCCAGGTCCTTCTCCAAAGCCTGGGAGCCTGCTTGGGCTGCCCACAGGAGTAGCCCAAGTACATGGGGAAGAGAATGCCCTGGGCAACTCTCAGCCAATGGGGAATGGAGTCAATGCTGGGCTTTCAGCTCTTTAGGAGCACAGTTTGGAGAGCATTCTGACTACTTCTCAGGAGGTCCCAGTGGAATGGAGGCTGCGTTACCCACAGCACTGATCCTGAGGATGATCCCTCCCATAGATGCTCCTATATCCCTGCCTCCCTCTGCTCACTCCCTCACTCCTCCCTCCTGGGACCACCTCCCACATAAACTATCTGCACCTCTTCCTTGTCTCAAGCTTTGCTTTTGGGATGATCTGAGACAGACATACCACGGGTAAGGTGGGTGGTGGACACTCAGGTGGCCCCTTCCTAAGACAAGTGTAGATGTGAATCCAGAGCTCTAGTGAGGCTGGGGTTTGAGATCTAGATCCAGGAATGAACTGCAGGGATAAGGTGATTGAAATTAGGGAAGTGAATGGAATTGTCCAGGGAGAAAATGTGGAGGGGAAAAGAGAAAGGAAAGACACCAGACTTTGGGGAATTCTCCATCTGGCACATGGGAGGAGGGCAAGCAGCAGACCTAGTAGACGGGGAGAGGCCCAGGGTGGTGTCTGTAGTGAGAGTGAAGGGGTCATGAGTGGAGCCACCAGAGGTGAACGCTGCAGAGGCCCCAGGAGAAGGTGGCATTTCGGAAATCCCTGAAGACCTCAGGAGAGTGGTTTTGGTGATGACAGTGAAAGCCATTTGCAAAGGATAAGCATGTAAGAAAGTGGAAGCCCAGAGCATAGATTCCAAGTTCCTATACCTGGCACCTGAAAAGACTTTTAAAAATAACAAGCATCTCACAATAGACCTACTGAGCTAGAATCTGCATGGATGGGGGCTTCTCTCTCAGTTAGATTGTGGGGAAAGGGAGGAACAGTGATCATTCTATAGCCTGGGGCAGCGAGGTAGGGAAAAGAATGTCTTTTAGAGTAGAAGAGATGTATCCCATGCAGAGGGAATTAAGCAGTGGAAAGGAAGATATTAAAGATGCAAAAGAAAAGGAATAATACATGGAGAAGGGCTCAGAGAGGGAGAAGGGGTCAAGAACTCAAGTGGGGTCAAAAGAATTTAGTTTCAACAGAGAGGATTCATTTATTCGATCATTCAACAGGCAGGGATTAGGTTCCTTCTGTGCATCAGGCTTCGCGCCGGGGCACTTGGCATAAAGAGGAGGGCAAGGAATAGCTACTCCCTTAGAAGTGAAGGAGGTGGAAAGAAACAATCCCTAGAAACATGTTAGGTTCTTGAATAGGAACATTTGTGGTGTAAAGGAAAGAAACGCTCCTTTAAAGGAAAGAAAGAGTATGGTGCCAGAGTGAGTGTCTGGCACAGTGATGGGTGTGTAGTAGGCCTTCCAGAAAGCTTAGTTTCCTTTCTTCTTGGGGCAAAATACAATACTATTGTAGACAAAGTAAGGTTTTACTCTGCCCAGAGGACCCAGTAAAGCTTCCCAGAGAGGCTGTCATTCAACTAACTAACTTAGAGCGGAGGTAGGGAAACAGGAGAAGATGTGTGAAGATGGAGCAATAATTGGAGTGAAAAGCAGGGCAGTTGAGGAAAATAAGTCAGAGGGCTCTGATCTTCCAATAAACGGAAAGCAAGGCTGTCTTTTGAGGGTAAGTGTTATGGGCTGAATTGTGTCTCCCCAAAATTCATATGTTGAAGTCCTAGCCCCAGTACTTCTGAATGTGACTATTTGGCAACAAGGCCTTTAAATAAGTAATTAAGGTAAAATGAGGGCATGTGGGTGGGCCCTAATCTAATATGACTGGTGTCTTTATAAGAAAAGATTAGAACACAGGCTCACGCTGGAAAAAGATGTCCACGTGCAAGCCAAGGAGATGCCTCAGAAGAAAACAACTCTGCCGACACTCTGATCTCGGACTTTTTCTCTCCAGACCTGTGAGGAAATAAAGTTTTATTGTTTAAGTCTCCTACCATGTGGAAGTTGTTACCACAGCCCTTGCTGTGAGGGCATAGTAACAGATCTGGGAGAATGAGAATGTTTTGGGAGAGTCACAGTGAGGAAGTCAATAAAAGCTGGATGAATGGGTTCCTGAAGAGAAGATGGTCCAGCTGACTAAGGATGAATTCCTGATTCTTACCCAGCAGCATATAAAACTGGGCTGTGTTTGGGTTCTGGCACCAGGGAGAATGGCGACTTCTAAAGTGGCCATGAGGACGTGAAGTGGCTGGCCTGGGGCACAGGGTTTGGAGAGGCAAATGCGGCTAGAGTGGACAAATGGACGGGAGACTAGGGAAGATTCTGGAATGGGAGAAAAATTGGGTAATTAAAGGGGAGAGAGTGAGAGGTAGGAAAGGACAGAGCTTGTGTTCACAGAAGGGCAGTGGGCTCAGAGGTGTGCTCAGGGTTTTAAAACAGTGGACAGAATTTTGTCATGTCACATGAGGACTGAGTAGGACTGAACAGTGGCCAAGCACTACATGGAGGTTAGGGTAAGATGTTTTCTAGCTTCCAGTGGTCCGTGTTTTAACAGCAATGTTCTTCTAAAAAATGCAAACTCCTGGCTTACAGAGCCTCCTTCAAGGCCCCAGGAGCATATCTCCTTTAGAAGGATGGATATGTGAGGCCTTGGACCCTTAACGTCTTCCTTCAATTATTATGCTCTGATGGAGCTAGAACCTATGTCTCTTAATTCCCGATTTGGGACCTTCTAAAACCTGCTCACATTAGCAAGTGTATGGTGGTGAGGGCACTGGTACCCTCCCTCCACAGAGGGACAGTGTTTAAGAGCCATTGTCCCAACAACTCTTCCAGGATGAAGCCTGTGGATTAGCAAGACCCCATGACCAGGTGAAGGCAGGTGAGTGCACGAACCAATGGTAGGTTTCCTTCTTAGACTCTCATATTCTACAGTCCCAGGGGCTAAGATCACAAAATCATCCCTAAGTGCTCAGAGTGGAATGGAAAGAAACAGGAATGAAATATCTCAGAATGTCATTAGCCCTGCCCATTTTCTGCCTGTCTCTGCTTAGATGACTTTTCAAACCATTCTTATAGATATTCAGAGACTCCATTACCCTTGCAATATAGCCAATCATGCCCTCCACCTAGACGAGAGCCTGCATTGCATAGGTGCTCATTAAATGTTTGCTGCATTTTTGAATGCTCAGCAAATCTTCTTTCCCAGGAATTCTTTCATCCTTCTATCCTGCCACTCCTGTATTCCTT
Source organism: Eschrichtius robustus (assembly GCF_028021215.1). Taxonomy (NCBI): domain Eukaryota; kingdom Metazoa; phylum Chordata; class Mammalia; order Artiodactyla; family Eschrichtiidae; genus Eschrichtius; species Eschrichtius robustus. The sequence continues at coordinate 16,682,078 of NC_090834.1, read as the reverse complement.
ATCCTGTGGTTAGCTGTGTGTTCCTGTGTTCCCTAGCCGCAGTTCTCAGCCTAGGTGTCAAAACACACTGGCTTGTCTTATCTTCCAGGAGGTACAATGCAAGTAATTTGTTACCAATAATAAAGCATCAAGTCTGGGAAGGTTTTATTTGTGAAATAGAGAAGGTTTAAAAGGGCGCTTATCAGGACTTCCCTGGTGGTGCAGTGGTTAAGAATCCGCCTGCCAGTGCAGGGGACACGGGTTCAAGACCTGGTCCGGGAAGATCCCACATGCCGCGGAGCAACTAAGTCCGTGTGCCACAACTACTGAGCCTGTGCTCTAGAGCCCACAAGACACAACTACTGAGCCCGTGTGCCACAACTACTGAAGCCCGCATGCCTAGAGCCCGTGCTCCACAACAAAGAGAAGGCACTGCAATGAGAAGCCCGTGCACCATAAGGAAGAGTAGCCCCCTCTCACCGCAACTAGAGAAAGCCTGCGGTGCAGCAATGAAGACCCAACGGAGCCAAAAATAAATAAATAAATAAATAAGTTTAAAAATAAATAAAAGAGCGCTTATCATAATGTCCTTTTACTGACCTTTCTGTTTGCTTTTTTAGTGGGAAAGCAAGGAGTAAGAGTCACAGCTGGGTTACAGGGCACCGTGTATAACCTCTGTGAAGGCAGTGGGTGTGTTTTGAATAGGTAACTTTCACCCAAGCCTCCTGACTTGCAGGGAAACAAGTATGAGATTCGCACTTAGAACATTAATTCAACGTGGAAGAGATGAACAGATCTTTAGCTTTCTCCTCACCAGGCTTAATATTCGCAGATCTGCCCGGTGATTGGACACTCAGACACTCCTAAAGAGCATTGTAATTGGCTGCGTGGGTCTCTGAGGGCCTGCCCCCATTAGCATGAGAGTGATTCCTGCAAGTTGCCCAAACATAGCAAAGGCAGCCGTGTCCAAACAACACTGTGCTGGAGACTGAATCGTGTCTCTCTCCATAGCCTCGGCTATTTCAGAGATCATTAACAAGGTGGAATTGGGTGCCCCCAGGGTCACTGCACAATATACATTGTTACTGTCTTTTAATGGACTTTCCCCAGACCCGGTGATTCTTAAACTGCAGCGTTGGCAGCTGCTAAAGCCAGGCTGAGCCCTGCTGTCTGCAAGAAGAGCCGGCTTGCCAGTCCTGCCAGAGCAGATCTGAGCTTGGGCAGATGGGTCAGGCCGGGAGAGGGGAGGAGGGGAAGTGGGCTTCAGGGGAGGGGGCACCAGCCCAGAAGCCAGGCAGCCCTCGGACGTCCTTGTTATTGATTTAGCGTGAGGACTGAAAGTGGCAGGCAGGCAGGGGGTGGGGGCTGGCGGCGGGGAAGACAGGTGTAGGCAATCATGGAGAGTGACTAGCCGGGGTGCTGCAGATGTGGCTGGGGTGTCAGCTGGTGGTGATTAGCGCGGACGCTTCTGAGGGGCGCAGCATCAGATGGTGGTTTCAGAGTCCAGATGTGAGAGGCCGGTGAACCCCCTTCCCTGTTTGCCACCCCTTCCTACTCTTTCTCCTCTCCCAAGCATGTGCGTCCACCTGCACCTTCATCCTCTCCTACCATGCCCTCCAGGCCAACCCTCCCCATTCCGTACATTCCTCTCTAGATGAAGGACATGGATACACAGATTGCACTCCCCCCCACCAAATCTTCAGTCTCTCAGCCAATTTCTGAGATGATCGCACAGACCGAGCACCTTCAGACACCAGGCAAGACAGAACCTGCATGATCCGTAAGTACGATCCTGCCCATTCATGTGAGAAAGATACCTGGTGGCAGAGGGTGTTTATAGCGTTCTGTCAACTTTTCCTGCCCTCCTTTTTATCACTTGCCTAAAATTTTTATAAATAAAGATTTGGACTGGAGTATAATATACACAAAAAGTAAACATACTAGTGTAACGCCCACCTGGATCAAGCACTAGAAAATTCACAGCACTTCGGAAGCTTTCCTTAGTCCCCGCTCTAGTCACTAATACCCTGCTCTCTCTCCAAAAGTGACCTCTTGACGGTAATCACCATAGATTCATTTGGACTGTTTTGGAATCTTATGTAACTGGACTCATAAAACAAGGCATTATGTTGTATTTAGCTCTTTTTGTTCAATAATATGTTTGTAGGCAATTTGTTCTTTTTTGTTTCTGTGCACTATTCCACTGCATGAGTAATTCACAATGATCTGTTCCACTGTTAATAGACCTTTGGGTTATTTCTGGATTTTGGTTACTATGAACAATACTGTTCTAATCATTTTAATAGGGATTTTGCTATATAATGTGTGCATTTCTATATATTTGGGAGTGGCATTATTAGAATCACAAGGTGGGTACGTTCAGGTAGAGTCACAACAGTTTAGTAGAAAGGGTTTCGTGAAACGACTCTGTCATGCCTTGGCTCTGACGTCATGAGACTAGCCCTCCCGCACCACAGAGGCTGGGAGCTCGTGGTAAATTAGCCAACATCCACAGCTGACTGTCCCAGGCATTCTGTTGGACCACTCTGTTGGTCCAGCATTCTGTTGGACCTGCTCACCCATGTCAACACTTGGTACCCGATATCCATCCTCTCTTACGTCTTGATTCTTATGAACTCTGTTTCCCTATAACCACTTTGGGCCTTCCTTGCTTCAATGACCCCTTTGGATATGCTTCTGTAACTTACTGACCAGTTGTTCTGCCCAATTAAACTCTTGACTACATTCCCACCCCCATCCCATGGAGCTCTGCTTTGGGGTCCCCAGAACTCATCCAGGTCAGCCCCGGCATCTGGCCTGTGCGTTAGAGAGGGTAAGGCGATCAGAGGTAGAGTTTGTCATCCCGAGAAGAGAAGAAAGTAGACTGGAAGACAGGCAAATCAATGAGATTGGCATTTTTCATTATTAATGGGGCTGCTTTGTCTTGGGTTAGTGGCTATTTGCAAAACTTCAGGTGGCCCAGCCCTTTGAGCTTCACCGTGTCTTGACCATACTTCCCTAATATGGTGAGAGTATGTGTGTGTGTGTGTGTGTGTGTGTGTGTGTATCTGTCTGTCTGTCTGTCTGTCTCCCAGTGTCTATTATTTCTGTGTCTGCAGCTGAGTGTTCTGCACCCAGAGGCGGATGTGGTGAAGCCCTGTCACACGGCTGGTGGCGTGTGGTGAGTCAGCCAGGCTCCTCACTGGAGCGCAGGGAACAGGAACCACCGTACTTGGCAACTTGGGCTGCGTCCGCATGATTGGAAACAATCTGTGAAATGAGTCAGACCCGTTGAGAAAACAATTAAGTCAGTGGGAAGAGAAAATCAGTAAAACTGGTGATTTTGCATGGTAGATAGAAAGCAGCCCATTGTTTGGTTACATTTTTCACTTTCCAGCTGGTCATCGTGACACTGAGGTTGGGCTTGCCTACACAGATGCTTTTAACAATTCGATCCAGACTCTGTCTACACAGCTCGAAAACTCTCCAGCAAGCTACTCAACAGAGTCAAATAATCAACTATTCTCCTCACTACTAAGTGTGTCCTCTATGGGGACCCCATAAGAAACGATGGCAGACAGGAGAGACAGGGCTTTGGGAGCGCCATACCACTTCTGTTAAATTCCAAGTCTGGGGACTGAGTGAGCAGCTTTAAATATTATTTGGCATCTGTAGGTGGGAGGCAGAGACAGCGGTCAGACGGAGTTCAAAGCTGTGAAATCCAGAGGTAATCCTCCAGATTCATGCTGATCAAATGTTTTGCTTTCATCCAAGATTGCTGAGCTGGGTGACCCCAGATAAACAAACTAATTCTAGCCTTTTGGAGATCATTAACCCAACTCCCAGATTTTAAAGGTGAGAAAAGGGAGGCCCAGGAAGGTAGAGAGACATGCCCAGGATTATATGGGTAGAAAGTGAGTGTTTACTTGCCCAAATTCTACTGTGCTTTGCTGTCTCCAGTGGGTGCTCATGAACCAGGAGAGCTGGATCCAGTGTAGGAATTTGTGATGGGAATATTCAAAAGGAATGGGCTATGGAGTAGAATTTCCTACTGAGAACTGGGGAGCTTCTCCTCATCCTTTTTCGGGCCTCTTCCCTGTACTACCTGCAAAAGCTACTCATTACCTGAAAAAGCTACTCATTACCTACAAAAGCTCTCATCAATCTCCAAAGAACAGCAGGGTCCAAAAGTAGGGGAAGGTGGATGATGTGGATTTGGCTGGAACGTATTCATGACCTGAAGTGTTCTCTAATTGTGCAGATATTCCCATAAAGGTTATTTTATTAAGTTGAGCTACAGTAAATCTGTCATCTCCATAAGTAACGCCGCAGTGAATCTGTAGGTAAGCTCGGAACCCTGCCGTGAGCCATGCTGGGCTATTAGCTTCTGCTTGGCGTTGTTATCTGTGCAGTTATAGCGTCTCAGGGGCACAACTCAGGCGCTGGGTTTACAGGATTCATTTCCTCACAGATGCCCTTAGCTCCCAAAGACAACAGAAATTGTTACAAAAGATGGAGGCAGGAAGACCAGAGGACCCTAAACGTGTACTCCCTCTAGCCTGTTTGGAAGCAGCTTGGGACCAGTGTAGAGAGCTGGAATGGGAAATTAATAGTCTCGGGTTCTGTTCTGACTCTTACAAACTGCTCAGCCCAAGGAAAATCACTTAGTGTGTGGGCCTCGCTCCTGCCATCTTTAAAATGGCGACACACACACACATGCCCAAGTGCATGCCCCTTCATGGTAAACACAGCAGTCTGCAAGCTGGGATGCTGAGTTCTTAGGATGAAAGTAATGACTATTAAGTGTATTCTACCAATTGGTCTGCTATCCTATGGCCATTCTGCAAAGGGCAGCAGCACCTGCCATAATCCACCATCTCCTTTTTCTGGGGAAAGAGAGGAAAGAAGGTTAATGATGTCTCTACCCAAGAGAAATTTAAAACAAGTTGATGTCTAAATGCATCGTTGATGAAGCTGGATGACTCATTATCTCCTTGTGATATAGAAGCCAGACTATTGTAAACATAGTAATTCTTAGGATATTAGGAATTTTCCATCACTGACAATATTTAAGAACAATCAGATTCATCCCTAGTCATCGCACCCCAAAACCAATCATGGACTACCATTTTGGGGGCAGAACTGAGTGTTCAGTGGAGGCTGTCCCTGAAGGGACAAAATTGGGAGTATCTGCCTTACCACATATGGTTGAATTAGTTGTTATTCGCTATAGAAAAATCACATTTCATAGTTCCTAGGAAACAAGGCAAACTTTTTCAAGATTTGATTCCATATTCAGCAGAATCTCTCTCCACAGCTTTTTCTGAGCATCACTGTAAAGTTTTCCCCCATCTTAAAAAGTTAACTTGAGAAGAAAATGAACTGAGTTTGGAAAAGTGTGTTAGGGGGATGCAAGTGAGGGTTTACAAACCCAGGGAAAACGTGCTGAAGAAAACCCCCCTGCAAACTGGGGTCAGCAGACGTTACTTTACAGACATGTCCATGGTTTGTCCAGATTGGTTAGAGCATGTTTCTTTGCAGCAATAAAAAACTAGAGACATTAACAAGCAATGATGTTAGATGGAATTAAGTAGCATTCAGACCATGAAAGGGAAAATTAAGGAGCTAACCTTCCACCGCCCGGACAGTTTACCCATTCAGTAAAAATAACAAGCCTGTCTTTCCTGCCATCCCTGCCATCAATGGGAGAAAGTAATTCAGATGGTCCAGAAGGCAATGGCCGCCATATGCCCTTGTGCAGTTATCCTTTCAGGACCCTCCTGTTGGCTTTGCGTGACTAACTGGCCCGCTAAGTGCAATACATTTTGGTTGTGAGTCTTGCCTCTCTTGGTGGTTCCTGATGCGCCCTGATGCAGGCACTGCCATATATCACCGCCTTTCTGCAAGAGCGCCACCCAGACACCATCCGCAGGATTGCAAACGGAATGATTCACAAACTGGTGGCAGCAGCTAAAAGCAGTGCAGTTTGTGACCCTAAGCATGATGCCAAGATTCTAAATGGACCGTTGCAACAACAAAGCTGCCTGAAGATTCTAAAACACAATTGTGTCAGTAGGGTTTTCGTAGGGTGGCATAACCTGTAACCGACGAATGCACCCATCGTGTTTTCTCCCCGGGCACAGCATCCTTGCACTCTACTGGGTCTCCTGTCTCGTGGCTACCGTTTATTTGTATCCACAGGCACGGAGCAGGGATTCTGCAGAAAGAGCCCCAGAGTGGTGTCTGATTCCCATAGGCCTTCGCAGCCAGCTCTCATGAAGTGATTTCCAATATTCAGTTTCTGAGAATTCCGACCATGATATGCAGACCATAGCAGATCTTAATGACAATAATATTATCTTGCATTTTCATGATGTTTAACAGTTTACAGAATGCTTTCACACACATTATCACATTTAATCCCTGTGAGATGGGTGGTCTCTTCTCCATTCTATTGGCAGCTCAGTGTAGTGGAAAGAGCTCTGAAACCAGAGAGGCTTAAGTTCAAATCCTGGCAATGACTCCCCACTAGCTCTCCAACCACAAACAATTTGTTTCATTTCTCCTAGTTTCTTTTTTCTTACCTATAAGATGAGGAATCATTTCTACGACCTATAAGATGAGGTGAGTGGTAAGAATTAAATAACATATGTAAAGATGCATAGCACAGGCCCTGATGCATAGAAGCACTGAGTAATCATTAGTTTCTATCCACTTAAAGATGAAGAAAATGAAGCTTGAGAGGTTAAGGGAATTGCTCAAAGTAACAGCCAGTAAATGGCAGAACTGAGACTTCATTTATTTTATAAACATTATTGAACACCTACTATATGCCACTGCCTCAGGCAGAGGAAAGTGGATAAGACAGAATTCTAGCTCTTGAACTGTTCACGGTAGAGTGCCAGAGCCTGAAATGCAAATAATCAATTACAATTTACTGTGATCTGAGAGGCAAAACGTATTGAGAGAACGTCCTGAAGTTATAGGTGCACGCAGGTACCTATGCAGGAAATAAGTCTGAAGAAGAGGACCCTTCAGGGGAAGCAGCCATAGAGTTCAATCTGAAATAGAATTTCAGCAGGTGGATCTGAAGCACAGAGGGGGACACTTGGGGACAGACAAGAGGGGAGAGGGAGGTTCTTGGGAGGCAAAAGTGAGAGGAATTGGAGGGGCTCACAAGGAATGCTGAAAAGCATGGATCTCTGTCTAGTCAACACTCCGACAAATCCACGGGATGATTCTACGTAAAGAACCAATGTGGTCAGATTTGCATTTTTGAAATTGGGGCAGCACTGTGGAAGATTGACTGGAGGAGAGCGATAACGGAGCAGCAGTTCAATGAGAGATAATGAGGCTGTGAACTAAGAAAGTGGCAGAGCAGACAATTTGGAGAGATGTAGCAGAGGTGGAATTGACAGGACCGGGCAATTGATTAGATGTCAAGGCGTGAGAGGAAGAGAGGAGTCAAGAAGGACTCCCAGGTCGTTAGCTTAGATGACTGGGTGAATAGTGATGTCCCCACTGACACAAGGGGGAGGAGAGTGGGTTTGAAGGGATAATAATGGGTTCATTTGGATTTGTTGATTCTGAGAGACAAGTAGACACCGTCTAGGAGGAGATGTTTAGTAGAGAGTTAAAAACATGAGTCTGGAGCTGGGGAGAGGACTGAGGGTGAGAAGCAAGGATCGGGGGTCATCAGCTTTTAGATGATGGGTAAAGCTGGTCTTATGCTAAAACGATAGAGCAGGAAGAAAGAGGGTCATGAAGAACTCTAGAAAATACCAAAATGTAAGTGCTAGAAGTGAGGACTGTCAGAGAGAAGGAAGTACCAGGAGGAAGGGGGGCTTAAGACGGTCAAGGGAGACAAGTGCTTTGTGATGCTGAAAATAGAGGAAGGGACCATATTCCACCAAGAGTCAGAGAAGACAGAGACGGAAACTCCTATCATATTTGGCAATAGAATATCACTGTGGCAGCTTAGTTTTAGAAAAGGTTGTTAAAAGAAGAAACTTTCAACTTGTTATTGCTTTTGTTTTTACTATGACCCAGAATAAGAAGAATATTTTGTATTGTGACCTGGGACAAAAGTTTCCTGAACAATACTCACTTTCTGACATTTCATAGTTCTGTTCTATTCTATTCCATTCTATTCTATTCTATTCTATTCTATTCTATTCTATTCTATTCTATTCTATTCTATTCTATTCTATTCTACTCTATTCTATCTGATCGTATCCCATCCCATTCCATTCTGAATGCTGCTTGGTACTCACAAATTTTATTTTATGACCAAGTAATGGGTTGCAAGCTGCAGTTTGAAAGAGCATTGTTTTGGAATTCCCTGGCAGTCCAGTGGTTAGGACTTGGCGCTTTCACTACCAAGGCCCAGGTTCCATCCCTGGTCGGGGAACTAAGATCCTGAAAAAGCGCTGGTTTAGATAAACATAATTTTCCTAGAGGAAAATTATGTGAAGTGTAAGATGGAGAACACTGGATTTTGAGTGAAGACACCTGATTCATGGCGTGACTCAGCTACTTACTGGTTGTGTGACCTTACATATGCCTATTAACCTCTACGTGTCTCTTTCATTATCTGTAAAATTCAGATAATACATCAGCTGCAAAGGGATCTTCTGGGGATCAAATCAGATAAAATATGTTAATGCAAAAAGAGTATGTCTAGAATAGTCCTGGTCAAACTAAGACTTTTTTTAGTCGTACTCAAAAGAAAGAGCAGAATGGTGCATTATGTGTTGGTTCTGGCTCTCTTACCTGAATCCTGGAGCCAGAACATACCAAGAACCAAAATTGAACAGAAATTTAATCATGCAACATTGGTGCTGTTGCCACAACACATATAAAATACTCTTGTTCCAATACTATTGTCACCATCTTGGTTTTCTGATTCATACCCAGAGTCCTTTATTACAAGGACTTTCAATAAAGTCCCATTGGGAGAAGAGCCAACCCAGGCAGGTTTTCTCACCATAGTGTGAAATGACAGGAGAAACGCTGCAGGAAAACATAAAAAGATGGGATCCTTCCATATAGGCAATAATCCACATGAACTTCATAGGCCTCGTGGTATCACTGTATTAAAGCATAATACAATCATTGATTTTTGTGATTCATTCGACCAGCTGCTACACTTGAATACCTCATATATGCACTGACTTAGGTGCAAGGAAGATGACCAAGACATGGTTCCTGACCTCAAAAAGTGTACACACAGATGGATTAGCAGACACATAAATAGATAACTTTAATGAAATGGTACAACTAAGAACGAGTTGCATCTGAGCACAACAAGATATGAACATACTAGGAGAGAAAAGAAGAAGAGCAGCTAGCCTAATGTGAAGTTCTTGAAGGTCATCTTGACCAAGGTGAATTTTGAAGTAAGGGTTAACAAAGGGAAATGGGAGAGAACTTCCACAAAGGCAGAACAGTTTGAGAAAGGCATGGAAGTGTGAAACCTTGTATAGTGTACACAATATTTCTAGAGCATAAAAAAGGGCAAGTACAACCTAGACAACAAAGATAGGTTTGGTCCCAATCTCTGAGGGTCTTCTCTACAAGGTTAGGGGGCTTAGAGTACATTGCATTGGGTCTGGAAGCCACTGATGGGGACTCATTGCTCTGGCAGCCGTATGGAGAGGATGTTAAGAGTGGGAAGTCCAGGGATAATTGCAGTGATCCAAGAGAGACAAGTTAAGGGCCTGAATAAGAGAAGCAGTATTAGGGTGGAAAAGAAGAGTTCGATTTGAGAAATATTTTGGATGCTGTATTTAGATGTGGGGGTTGAGGTCAGGTAATAAATTCTTTAGGAACAAAAAATGAATAAAACTGCCCTATTCTGCCCAATAATACTGTCATCCTCAAGTTCAGGGTCTAGTATGGAAAAATTAAGACATATCTACAAGGCACTGTAATGTGAAGTAGGAGATGCTAGGTGTTGAAAGAGAGGCAGAGATACCTGGCTATAGGAATCAGAAGGAAGAGCCAAAAGTTCCAACTGGGCGATTCAGGGAAGGCTTCACGGAAGAAGTGGCATTCAAGATGGGCTTTGACAATGGATAAGATTTTGCCACGAGTTGGTAAGAGGAAAGCGCGTTTCTAGTTGAAGGAGCATCATAAGCAGTCACTCTGGTAGGAGAAGGTCTAGTCTAGAGAGACAGGCTCTGGAGTCACATAGGCCTGGGCACAAACCTCAACTCTTTCACATTCTAATCAAAGAATTAGGGGCAAGTTACTTTGCTCCTTCAAGCCTCTGCTCCTCATTTGTAAAATCATTTGTTTATTTCTTTATCTTAGGGAGTTGTTGTGTGATTTAATGAGATAATGTATTTAGCTGTGGAGTCAGTGCAAGTAATCAGTACAGTTAGCTGTTATCCTATTATTAGGACAAAGTAACAGGGTGTGGGGCTTGAGATGGGATTTGTCACGTAAAGGAAATGCATAAGGCGCAGAACAAAATGGAGAGAGTAAAGGTAGGTCAGAGAGTCTGGGAGAGATTGTGGAAGACCTTTAGAGCTAGATTAAGGCATTTGGACTCTTCTGAGACAGCAATAAGGAGACACAGAAAATTTACAAATAGGGTGAGAAGTTGAGCTGCGTTAACTGAGGTTAACCAGCAGCCATACTGAAGATGGTTTGAAGAAATGAGGAATTGAAAGCATGGAGATCGTTTACGGAATTATTGCAAGAGTTCAGATGAGAGGCAATGAAGGCCTGAATTTGTGTAGTATTAGTAAGAAAGGATAAAAGATCTTAAACATGAGGGAAGTTGTTAAGGGGAAAGAAGGAGAAATATCAAAGACACCCAAGTTTCCAATTGTGGTTACTGGAATGAGCAATAATAAGTATTAATATAATAACAAATATTAAGAAGACAAGAGGAGAAGTAGGTCAGGAGTTATAGGAGTCAGAAAATAAAGCAAAATGGTGGTTTCAGTTTTGGAGATAATTGTATATTATCCCAATATCCATTCTCCTCTGTCTTGTACAGTTAGAGACCTCATTTCCCAGCCTACCTTGCAACTGGGTATTGCCATGTGATTAAGTTCTGACTGATGGGGTGTGAGCAGAGTCATGTCTATCCCTTCCAGATCATTCCCTTTTAAAGAGCTACTTGTTTTCCATTCTTTAGTCCCTGTTCCTGAAGGTCTGCATAGAAATGCAGTAGCCAAGAGCCAGCTTCCACCATGCAGGCAAGGGCAACACCCAAAGCCTTAGGATCAGAGCAACATGGGGCCCTAGCAGAGCTGCTCCTCTGCCCCCAGATCTCTACCAGCTCAAATTTGCACATAAGTGAGAAATAAACCTTCCATATTGTTTACGCCACTGTTATTTTGGTTTCTGTTAAAACAGCTGAGACAGTTCCCCAACTGTAGAGAGAGGATGAGCTTTAGATAGAGCAGTAGGTAGATGGAGATGGTCAGGAGAGAGTTGAGATTGAGGCACTGTAGCCATAGAGATAGGGCAGGGGTGGGGATATCGATGCAGGAGTCGTGTGAATAATGAAGACAATCAAAGCCATCTAGGAAATGGGATTGCTAAGGGAAACATTGGAGAGAGAGAAGGGGTGAGGACCACAGAATGCCCAGACAGTACAACTGCTGGGGTGCGGGGGTAGGGAGAAAAGGAACAGAGATTGAGACTGAAATGGAGACAGATTTGGAATGGTGATGAGTTAAGAAGGAGGAAGAGAAAGTAGAAGAGAATAATGGCAAGGCATTTGGGAGAAATTTTTTTTCCGTAGGAAAAGGGGCTATCAATGTCAAATTCTGCAGGGAGGTCAAGGAGGGTAAGAACTGAACACATTTGGGGGGCGAGGGATTAGAGTATACTTAGAACAGAAAATGACCAAGGAAAAGTCAAATTATTTTCAAAATAATGTGCTTAAGAAGACAGGGAATATTATCATAAAATTTAAAGAGTTCAATCTAAAATTAATTTTTAATAAGTATAAGGCAAACAATACATGTAGAAACTTCCCCCTCCGGGAGGTAGAACTTAATCCGCTGCACCCCTCAGTCTGGGCTGGATTTAGTGACTGGCTTCCAAAAAATAGGGTGAAGAAAGGGAAAAAATAGTAACTTTAGAATGGAGAAACCTGACAAATACCACCCACCTTACCCAAGCGATCAAGGTCAGCAATTCTAGCAGTAAGTCACACGGATATAATGTACCCCCTGTATGATGTGATGAGAAGGGCAATTCCACTCTGTGGTGTTCTTTCTCAAAACCCAGACCTCAGTCTAAATGTGAGGAAAACATCAGAGAAACTCAAATTGAGAGACATTCTACAAAATACCTGACGAGTACCCTTCAAAACTGTCAAGGTCATGAAATACTGTCACAGAACAGCAACTCAGAAGACGTGATGACTAAATGCAATGTGGGATCCTGGTTAGGGTCCTGGAACAGAGAAAAGGACATTAATGGAAAAACTAGTGAAATCCTAACAAAATCTGGAGTTTAATTGACAGTACTGTACAAATGTTAATTTCTTTTTTTTGACAAATATACCACAATTACATAAGATGTTAAAATACAGGAAACTGGGTGAAGGATATACCCTCTTTACTTTGTAAATTTCTGTAAATCTAAAATTATTCCAATATAAAAAGCTTATTTTTTTGGCCAAGCCACGTGGCATGTGGGATCTTATTTCCCCAACCAGGGAAATTGAACCCCCGCCCCCTGCATTGGAAGCGTAGCGTCTCAACCACTGGACTGCCAGGGAAGTCCAAAAGCTTATTTTTTTTTAAAGTGGAAGGCAAGGGCAGAGTTTGGGGATGGTTCCTGCCAGGACTAAGCAAGTTTGAAATATAGAGTTTCTGGTCCCCCCACTGCCCTACTGTTCCCCTCCCCCCACTAAATTTTTTTTTTCCCATTAGTCTATTATTACAGTACAATGGAATGTTCAATTTCACACTGTATGTGGCATTCCATGCCAACTAGAATAGCTAATGCAACTTTACATTTATGACTCTGCTTGGGTGTGAATTATTGTGTTTATGAAAATCTCCATATTAATGTCTGATTGTAAATCATTCTGCCAGCTCCTCTTATTAATAGCTCAATTCCCACGACTCACTGCTGCAAGCTATTCAGATTACTGCAACCGTACAGGAAAGGGGCTGCTTCCCATTTGTTTACCATTTAATTCTAACCATCTTGGGCTTTGCTCTAAAGCCACCATCCTCTAAATTGCCCAAGCCAGATATTTTGACTGTGTTTCTTTATTGGTGAGGAGCTTCTCTGAGGAGAAGCATTTATTACTCTCTGTTCTCACATTTCCTGCTTTTTAGGAATACCTGCTGGAAAGTGATTCTGGCATGGATTCTGGAGTTGGCTCAAACCCTGGCTCTGTCCCATATTGGCCGCATGAACTTGCTAAGTTATTTAGTCTTTCTCTGGGTTCCAGTTTCTTCATCTAAAGTGGGAATCATAACACATGTTTTCTAGAGATGGTATGAAAATTAAATGTGATGGTGTTCATAGAGTTAGTATGGTTCCTGGCACATAGGAAGCCCTCAGTGTTCTTTTTGTGATGGTAATTATAGCACAATAATGATAATATTAATAGTCGATATAGATGAAAGAATTCTGCCCTGGCAGCTGGAAGGTCTGGGGTATAATTGCAGTTTCTCTGTAAACTAGATTGCTGATCTTGGAAAAGTCACTTCATATCTCTGGCTCTCAGATTTCCCATATGTAAAATGAAGAACCTGCATTTTTTAAGCATCTCCTCCAGGGCTAGTATTCTATACTTTATGCATAGAACAAGTAATCACCCCTAAAATGTGTGCCCACTTTTATTCCTTTTTCCATCCTCCCCAACCCAGCCCCTTCTCCTTGGGTCAAAAAGTGCCTCAACTGGAGCTTACAGAATATTCAGGAAGGGGCCAGCCTTGGCTTTGTTTTTTTCACGCTTCCTCACATGACAGCTCAAATCAGACCCCCTATCCCAGCCCCCTTACTGGCAGAAGGGGAAATATGAAATATCAGCAGGCAAGGAGGTTTTCTATGCTTCTGTAAATCATTAAAGTGGCCAATATTTTCCTTTGCGGCCCCTCTCTTACCTCACGATATATTTTTTTTTCCTGTAGTGAAATCCATTCCCCCAGCCTAGAAATGTGGGCACTTTATAGAAAATCTTTAGCTGGTACCAGCACAAATGGATGGGTCTTATTTCCTGTCTGCAGTTCATGGTGTTGCAAAGGCATTGCCAAAAACTACTGACTGAGACATAAAAGGAAAAAATGGATGGACATGAATGTGGCCTCGTTCACATATACATTTACAAACACACAGACAATGAACATGATCATGTCCACACTTGCAGGAAGATATTCCGCAAAGAGACCTCCTAATTCATAGCCCGACTCCCTACCCCCGCCCATGCTCAGGACCTACCCTATGCACTGGAGGAGAGGGAGAAAGGGGGGTAAGACCAGGCAATGTGATTTGAGGGACTGGGAAATATCCCCAGTACATTTCCCTGATCTCTGGGCCGTGAGGCTGGAAATAGCATTCTAAAAGATCCATCCACTATGTCATTTTAAAACTAGAAAGAAAATAACATTCAGAATCTTTCTGGGATTCTCTTTTTCTAATATGATACTTCCTAAAAGTTATTGTGCTTTGTGGTTTAAGAATGACTCGGGGGGGACTTCCCTGGTGGCACAGTGGTTAAGAATCCACCTGCCAATGCAGGGGACACGGGTTCGAGCCCTGGTCCTGGCAGATCCCACATGCCGTGGAGCAACTAAGCCCATGTGACACAACTACTGAGACTGCACTCTAGAGCCCGTGAGCCACAACTACTGAGCCCATGTGCCACAACTACTGAAGCCCACGCGCCTAGAGCCCGTGCTCCGCAACAAGAGAAGCCACCGCAATGAGAAGCCCGCGCACCGCAATGAAAAGTAGCTCCCACTCACTGCAACTAGAGAAAGCCCGCGTGCAGCGACGAAGACCCAACACAGCCAAAAATTAATTAATTAATTAATTTTTTAAAAAAAGGACTCGGGGGGATGTTCGTATAATGTCACATGTAATCGTCACACATTTGTGAGGGAATTGTTATTATCCCCATTTTACAGATGATGAAACTGAGGTCCAAAGGGATGAGGTGATTCATTCAACATCACCCAGTTAGGAAGTGGAGCAGCTGGGACCCGAGCACAGGCTCTTGAACTCAGTCCCAATGTGTTTTCCATTCTAGCAGATTCTTTTCTAGCACAGGATTCTGAAATAGAGGGGGAACCAACTGCAGGAGCTTGGCTTCTTTTTGATCAGAGGACTCATAGTTTGCGGGAGAAAGGGCAATGGGGCCTGAGAGGCAGAGAAGAGGAGTCATAGATATAGCATTGGGATGCACAACGTTTAGTAAGTGTGCAAATGTCACTCACTTTATACTCACCCCATCTGCAGAGCCCAGTGGAATCCTTGTGCTTGTGTGCCCAGCAATATCGAATCTACCTATACATTCACTTCCCCCCTGTGTGAATGATTTGTGCTCATTATCTTCCGAAAGGGAGTGATAATCCTGGTCTTACAGAGGTACCATGAGGATTGCTGAGGCATGTCTACATTTGAGTAGAATTTCTACACAGGTATTTTTCAGTGATTAGAATGCAGGAAAGGGCGGAAATTTCAAACACATCTGAAGTTTTTTGCTCAGTACGTTTTCTTGTTAAAGAATAACTAAGGTACACGATTTATATACATACAGACTGCTCTACGTTTAAAAAACCAACAGCCCACACAGGTACCCAGGACCTGGCTACCTGTGCTCACGTGATGTGCTCAGGGAACAGGAGGTAAATAAATGATCTTGCTGAAAACCAGAAAAAAAAAAAAAGGGAGAGAGAGGCATTTAATTCCCTCCTTCTTTCTGCTTTCCTTCCTTCCTTCCCTCCTTCCTTCCTTCTTCCTCCTGCCCTCCCTCCCTCCTTCCTCCCATTTTTTCTTCCTCCCTTCCATCATCCCTCCTTTGCCTCTCTTTGCACTATTTGGTAGCTTTGAACCCAAATAACCTGAATTAATTCATTCCAGGAGCCTCGATTGTCCAATTGTCCCTCAACCCTCACCCATCTCCCCTTCCTCCATAGCATGTACCACTCTTTTCCTGTGGGTGATGTCTTCCATGGGGCCGAGGGCATCCCTCACAACTGGAGGTCTACAGGCAGGCCTTTTATAGTCACTCAGCACTGGCCACGCTCATTCAAACTGAAGGGCCCCTTGGATATCCTTCATCCCTGGCAGAACCAACATTCAGACCAAACGATCTGCCCAGTGTGCTTAGCCTACTGTCAGGGAGGCCTTCTGTCCGAGTTCAGCCTGACCAAAGGCTGCTTCCTCCCACCAGAACTGTGAATTGTCCAGAAAAGGAGCTGAGTGCAGGCTGATAAAAGCCCTCAAAGAGAGAGGCAGGGCTCAGAGCCAGTTCTTTGAGGGGCGATAAGATTCCCTTTGTGGAGGGGAAGGGGCAGCTCAGCCCTCAGCACTATGACATCGCCTTCTCCGGGCTGGATGCCACCTCGACCCTCTGCCCTGCCGTGTGTCCCTTGTTTAAATGACGCCCACGCTCTCCTGAGACCCCGCCACCCCCATCCTGCTCTCGGGGCTGCTGCTGCCTCCCATCACGTCCCCTTCCCTGGCCTGCACGGACTCTCCGGAGGTTAGGGGAGAATGGCTGATTTCTTTTTGTTCCCTCTTAGATGTTCTGTTTGTTGAGCGAATTGTTTTCTTCCTGGCTCTGAGCTGGCGGCTGACACGGGCTCACCCGCGCTAATTAGCTAAGCTAGCTGGTGCTGCGTTGGGAAGGTTTTTCTGGGCTCCTCTATGTGTGTTGCTTTTTTTAAACATGATCAATACCCTCTCGGGCTGGGCTCCCTCACGCACTCCTTATTGTTCTCCTGTGTGCATTGTGCCGGAGTCCTGTTCAAGGACTCAGGGAGCCTCAGAAGACACGCTTCTCCCGAGCCTGGCTTGCAGCCTGGAGCTGGGGGAGACCGCTGGGCAGATGCAGCTTGACCCTCCCCCACGCCCGCGTCCGCGTCCGCGACTTGGAGCCAGTGTCAGCAGCAGTGGACAGCGCCCTGGGAGGCCCGAGTGGACCCCGGACAGTTGGGTAAAGATGAGAGATTGCTGTGCAGCTCCAAGGCAGACACCTTTCCCTCTCTGGGACTCTGGTTCCTCGTTTATAAAAGGAGAGGTCAGTTTCTAGTTTGGGTGTGAGTACCCTAGCCCTGTGATTTGGTCTCAAAGGAGCATCCTGAGATTCAGACCTTCTTAGTGGGAGGGGTACAAGGAAAACACATTCACAAATAGGACCTCACTTGCTCCTGCCTTGGTCCTGAAGATGGACAATGCCCACCTTTCCCAAGTGGCACCCAAAGAGGTCTCAACCAGACAGGGGCAGGCTTCCAGCCTGAAGCCCCACTTGCAGCTGGCCCTGCCCTCCTCTCTGCCCACTGGGATCCATCTGCATATTTTGCACAAGAGACACAAGATTCTCTGACGCTATCCCTTCTCCCACTGGTATCTAGCTGTAGCGGCTGGGGATGCCCCAGGTGCAGACTGTGAGAAAATGTCTTCAATGTGATTTTGTTTTATATATATATATATATATATTAATATATATAACCTGTTTTATATATATATATATTAATAAACAGATGCTAGTTCAAATTAGGTTTTATTGATGGCTCATTCTGAGATTTAGATTTTTCCTGCTGCCTTCTTCAGATTAAAGCATCTTCTGAAAATGTCTGGTGGACCTGGTGCTGGAGAGATTTTCTCTTTCCTGTTCAAGCACAGGAAAAATATTTTTCTGTTCTCAAAAAGAAGGGTGTTAGGAATAATATCTCATTTTTACTGAGAAAGTAGTATGTGTCAGATATTGTGCTAAGGACATACATAAGCTATTTTGTTAATTCATACAATGGACTTAGGTCTTCCCCGTTTTACAAAAGCTCAGAGAGGTTAAGGAACTTGTCCAAAGTCACACAGGTAGTAAGTGGGGGAACCCAGAACCAAGCCCTGACCTTTCTGACCTTGGAACATCTTCTTTCCTGGATCTTCTCCTGGACCCCCAGTTTCAACATCAGCAGCCCTGACTGCTAGGAGAGTCACCACATCTGATGACAACATGAAAGAGTGGAGAGGACCCTGACCTCAATGCCAGGTCCAGGTTTCCAGCCCTGACTCTATGGCCCAGTGCCAAAAAAAACAAAAAACAAACCCAGTGAAGTCTCCAAGTTTTTGTATCCCTACTTCACAAAATTAGCGTGGAGATTAAATAAGATAATGTTCATGGAAATGCTTTGGAAACTATAAAGCACTCTAGGAATATAGAGTATGGTATTTTGTTCTGACGCTGTCCAAGACTGAGAGCCATGTTAACTCTGTGCATGGAAAAAGTCCCCCTGTCCTTAGTAATGCCTGCGTTTCCCCACATTCAGCCCTACCGCCATGGAGGTGTGAGTGTTAAGTCTTCCCTGGCACCGGTCCCTGCAGCAATCTCCAGCTCCTTTACTCCTGAGGTTCCCTGTGGACCAGAGGAGGCTGGAATGGCTGAGTCAGCTGCATTTTCTCCCATCTCAGGGCTCCCTTAAACCTGTTACTGAAATTGGCTCCGTGGTACCGCAGGTTTGCTTGCCATCCAGCAAGTCCCCTGGGGTGGCCCCCTTAATCACGTTTGCTCTCTCTCCTCGGTCTGGCTGGCTAGGAGGACAGCAGGTAGGTACGCAGGCTTTCTATGTATAGGTGAATGTGTGAGAGTGTGTCTGTCCCCTGGGAGGAGCCGGGGACTAAGTTCTCCTTCAATAAAAGTGAGTTCGTTGCTGTCTTCCCATAACCGTAATCCATCCCACTTCTTCCAAGAAAGTGACAGGCCCCCGGGGTGATGCCTCTCCACGATTGGGAGAAATTGGCTATTTTAGTCCTTTTCTAGCAGGAGCAAGCTCTTTGAGCTGTCTTGCAGCAGCCTGCCAGGCCCCTCTGCTGTTGAGAACACCCTCTCCTAGTTTGTTCCCTGGTTCCTGGGCTCGCGCAGTGATCCTGGTGGGCTTCAGAGCCCGAGGGACACCCTGCTCTGCTCTGCCGGGAAGCTGGTCCTCTTTCAGAGGTGGGATACACCAGATGCTTTCAGATGCTCCCAGCCACCCAAGTTCCTCCTGGCAGAGGAGCTGAGAGCATCCCCCAGGGGGGACTGGGGGCACAGCCCGAAGCAGGCCCGCCACCAGTGTGACATTTCTTTGAAGTCTTATGTTTTATCTCAGGAATGCGTGTGAATTTTGCATTCCATGCCACAATATATATCTGTTTGTTCTAATATAAAAATGTTTAACCCCATATCTTCAAGTAAAACTGACGCCCTAGGAAGATACATTTGTTTATTCTGTGCCTTTATACTGTCTCGTTTACCACCGCATACCCCCAGGGGTACAAGCTCTCTAGTTAGAGAAGCATCTGCAATAGTAACAACAACAAAAAGCATGTGTGTTCAGAGCTTCCCTTCCTCAGTATTCTGTAAAAGATGCTGTCTCTCTGCTAAGCTCTCATGTCTTAGGTTCTGGACACTAGGATAACAGAGAGACACGAAGAACTTGGGAAACAGCAAAGGCTAAAGTGATCCACGATGTCTGGCTGCTCCCAGTTGTTTGTTGACTGAATATTTTTCCTTCCTGCCTTAGTTCAACATTACCACGGAGAATCAAGTCCTAATCAGGCAGCGACAGCCTTTTTCCCAATACCGCTCCCCCACTCCAGTAGGCTGCAAAGGTAACAGCCCAGGCATCTTTGTTATTTACCTGCCTATCATTTGCACCTGTCTCGGAGAGTGAAAAGTAGCTTCTTTATAAGTTATGAAGTTCTTAGAGGATATGACCTTGAGAAGTGGCTCGGGGTGTGGGGTGGTGCAGGGAGGAAGGAGCAACAGTTCTTTTTCCAATTTGAATTGTCTCCAGGGGAAGCCCAGTTAAGAAGAAAACTGATGTTGGGATTGAGTAGATGAAAGAAGAGAAGTCTTGGAACTTTAGAAAACAAGAATGGGGAGGATTGATTTGACTGAGAGGAAGCCTTTTGGATGATCAAGGGGATTCCACTTGGATTGAACAAGTAGGACAAGCTGGTCACTGGAGCAAGTCCCCAGAGGCCAGGCAACTCTACTTAGAACAATTTAGAGGCACATCCTTGCCCAGAGGCAGGGGACTGGACCAGGTGATGTGCTGCAGCCCCCTCTAGCTCCCTCCCTCCTTCTCCACTACCCGCTACGGTCCCCAGAAGGTACAGCTATAGGTTAGATAAATGATGGCACCCAAAGGCACAACCTGATATAATATTCGCAGTATTTCTTAGACAAGGGAAACATCCAGTTCTGTGATTTCACTTGATACAACAAAGCCAGACCTTTATCACACGACCGTACGCAGAAACCGAGAGTGAGAGAGCTGTAAACATCTCAGAGCCGCTCTACAGACAGCCCCGTATGGAGACACATTGCAGTGGGGGAGGAAGGGGTGGGGAGGAAAGGTGAAGCTTGCCAAGTCGCAGTGCTCTGATTTGCAGGGAGCGTGGCGTGGATATTTCAAATCATTTCCTTTTCGTTAGTACCTCATCTCCCAACTGTTCCCTGAGCATTGTCTCAAATGTGATGAAACAGCCGGCCTCAAATGTAAAAGCCACAGGGCTCCGTTAAATTATGTTGTCTTGCTGCATTGGTGTGTCATGTCAACCCAAACTCCTGTACAGCTTCTGGGAGAAGGAAATGTTGTCTGACGATGAATTTAAAGGAAAATGAACCATTT
Source organism: Eschrichtius robustus (assembly GCF_028021215.1). NCBI lineage: Eukaryota > Metazoa > Chordata > Mammalia > Artiodactyla > Eschrichtiidae > Eschrichtius > Eschrichtius robustus. Next base: position 16,661,274 of record NC_090834.1, on the reverse strand, counting down.
TTATCAAGGCCACTCAACATTAAATATAGCTTTGGCTCTGGTCTTATTTGAGGGTGCAGAAGTACTTGAGGGGAGTTATTTTGGAGCCAGAGTCCCTAATTCCTCCTGCGTTTCCAGGCTGTGGGGTCTGAAGTGACGCATGTGAAGCATCAGGGAAATGGAACCAATATCTGACACCAGAGCCCCAGATGGAACTTTGTTCTATTCGCATTAATTGAATGCTGTGCTATAAACGGTTACATATGCCTATTCATACAAATTAACGCATTTAGCCCTGTGGAGCACACGGTATTGGCCCCATTTTTGTCAGATGTGGAAACTGAGGCTCGGTGTTGGGGGAAACATCTCGCTCAAGGAGCCCATACTAAAAAGTCACGCAACCAGGATTTGAACAAAGATGTCTAATGCCAGAACTTGGGCTCTTTCTGCCCCACCACTCCAAGAGGAAGCCTCGTTCCACATTCATGTCTTCACTTATTCCTTTACTTAGACCCTCAACAAATATGCATTGGGCATCTACCGTGTGCCAGGCATTAAGGACACAGAGATGACTTGGACAAGGCCCCTGCACTGAAAGCTTGTAGAATCTAGTGGAACTCACCATCTAGTCCTGAAATAGTTATTCAACAAATATTTAACTTTTGGTCGAACAAACAGCTGGCCTGGTTGCTCACACTTCCAGGCAGTTGCTTCCATGTCCTATAGTTGTTTTTGCTCTTGTTTTATGAGCGGGTGGCATCCTCTGGTACCCACGCTCAAGAGGCAAGGCAAACTCCTGGTCCAGACCTCGGGGAGACTTCATCTTGGATTTCCTAGGGCTGGAGCGAGGCCCAGACATTGTATTTTTTTAGGCGTTCTACAGGGGAAGCATCCAATTGCCACCCCGAGGACGACTGAAACCCAAAGCTCAGAGGAAACACACTCCTTTGGGGATCTAAGTGTAATTTTGCTTTTCTGACTTTTATTCTTTCATTTTGGGCCCTGATTAGTTTGGGAAAAATTAATGAAGAGGATTTTTTTTTTTTGCTTTCACTGTATGATTTCTTGGATTATTATATTAAACAGACCCTCAGTCTTAGACCAGACATTAGCTGGTTAGCACTGTGCGTTGGCCAGCGGCCAAGAGTTACTTGTTGGAAACCACTGTCATTGAACTGGCTTGATTTTCAGCCTAGCTCCTCCCCTGCGCACACCTTTCTGAAGACACTGCCTGAAAGACCTCAGCCTTGGCCTCCTGTTGCTTTTGAAAGTCTCACTGGTGCCGCCCCGCCCACCCCCCTCCTGCTGCCTCGTCCATTTAGTGGTGCAGAACCTGTGCTTTGGCTCTGACACCTGCTCTTCATCCCCTGCCTCTTTCATTCTCAGGCTTCACAGGCCCGTTCTCACCTGGTGAGGAATGCTCCAGTGCCTTGGACCTGTGAAAGTTTGGTCCCGTTTGAGCCCTTTTTCACTTGGTCCTGCTTCCTCAAACCCCAGGCTCAGCTTAGCTCATAGGAGGTCAGAAAATTTTCTAAGACCAGAATGATGAAAAGAAAAGACAGGAAAGGAAAGGAAAAGAAAAGAAAAGAGGATAGTGGTAAAAATACTCTTTTCTCACCCCATACACACACGTATTTTGGTGCTTAGAACTAAAAATTCACCCCAGGCCTTTAGCATCCTTCTTTTCTTCCTCTTCTTCCCCCCCTTCTCCCCCTCCTCCTCCTCTTCCTCCTTTTCCTCTTTCCCATCCTTTCTTTTTTAATTTTATCCATCATTTAATCCAAGACAGAGAACTATCTGAAAAAAAAAATAAAATCAGACCATCTGAGTCCAATTACTTTGTCCAATCCTTTTGTTTTGAATCTATTTATTTTTAGTTAATTTATTTATATATTTATTTTTGGCTGCATTGGGTTTTCATTCCTGCGCGCCGGCTTTCTCTAGTTGTGGTGAGCGGGGGCTACTGTTCGTTGCGGAGCGCGGGCTTCTCATCGCGGTGGCTTCTCTTGTTGTGGAGCACGGGCTGTAGGCGCACAGGCTTCAGTAGTTGTGGCGCACAGGCTCAGTAGCTGTGGCTCACGCGCTCTAGAGCACAGGCTCAGTAGTTGTGGCACAGGGGCTTAGTTGCTCTGCGGCACGTGGGATCTTCCCGGACCAGGGCTCGAACCCGTGTCCCCTGCATTGGCAGGTGGATCCTTAACCACTGCACCACCAGGGAAGTCCCAGTCCTTTTATTTTGTAGACAACAAAAGTGAAGCCCAGAAAGGGGGAGGGCTTTTCCCAAAGGCACCCAGCCTCGCAGTGCTATTAGTAGGACGGGAACCCAGAGCATCTGAGTCATCTTTCTAAGGTATAAAGAAGACTGTGTATTCTTGTCAAGCCCCGTCCTGAATACACACCTCCAGATGGCCAGAGGTGTCAACTCCCTTCTCAAGCCACTCAGCCTAATTCCAGGACAACTTCCCTGGTAGAACCAAGAAGACAACAAGTTCCACGGTGGGTCAGGCCTGCGGTGCAGCCAGGCAACCAAAAGCATGTCAGTCAGCCCAAGAAGGGGTCATTGGCATTCAGGAAATATGACAAGCCTCTGACCCCTGTCTTCTGCCATGCATCATGCATTGCATTACACGACAGGAGTGGCCCTGGCTGGAGAAAGGAATCAAAGGCAGGGCCAACCCCTCAGCTGTAGGTTAATAGTGGACGAATTACACACTTGGAAAACAGTTTTCCCCTCGATGCATTATCTGGACCGTATCAAAGCCCTTTGTCTGGGCTAAGCTGGCTGCGGGTGATGTTTGCAGGCTAGGGACTTGCAGAAAAGATATATTTTCTGACAGGGAGAAGGTCACCCGGGCAGAGGCCATTACAACGTGCTACGGTCGGGTCGGAATTTCCCGGATCCCGATCGATGTGGTCTCAGGGCATTACTCAAGCATTGGAATTAGAGCGCTGGCCAAGAAAATGCTCTTCAAATTGGTCGACAAGTCACACGCCATGGAAAGTCACTCTCTCATTTACCCTCAATCCCTCCATGCTAAAGCTGGGGCGCCGGGGGTCAGCGAGACTTCAGGAGGTCAGATTAGGGAGCTCAGCAGATGGGGGCCCATGGAGGAGCAGTTGGCCCCAGGAAGCTGAGCCCAGAGAACTCCAGGCTGGCGGTGGGAGATGGGGTCCCAGCCCCAGTTTTGCCCTGAACTCACTGAATAACCCTGAGTAGGTCACTTGATTCTCTGTGTCTCAGTCTACTCATCTATAAAGTGGGACAAATAAAACTGCCTCCTAGACACCTTTGCTGTTTTACTCATTAGACACAACAGATACAGAAACTGAAAACTTAAAAGTGGTAGTATTATCTTTCGGACATAATTTAGGGAAACAAAAGCCCTTCTTCATCAAGCCCCTTAGATGCGTGTAGCTGGGAACAGATGGGTTATAATTGATCCTTCCAACAACCTCGCCAAAGTTAGTGTGAGTAAAACCAACTCAGACCCAACACAGGACTCTGAGCCTTGCTTCCAGGCCGTCTTTCCCAAGGCATTAGCCCAATCTTGGGAAGCGGTCCATCTTGCCCATCCCATCTGCTTTGTGTGTTCCAAATGCAAACTGACCCCAAAAATCCAGCCTTGATTTTAAGCAGTAGCAAAGTTGGGCTACTGTAAGGTTTCTTCGTTCTAAAATGCTGCAAGCCTGTGCTTTTGTGGTTCAAAATTAGACTCTTGATCATGCAGATGCAATGAACTGCTTCTGCTCCAAAAGACTTGGCACTGACTGGCTCATTTAACACCTTTGAGAAACACACGAAGGCCCTAGAGAATGCTTTGACCCATCCAGGGTCTCTGTCCACAGGGCTGTGGAGACAGTGAGGCACAGATGAGAAACGCCTCTGCTGTCAAGTTTTTACAGCCATCAGGACCCAGTGTTCCCAGGTTGAACACATTGGACTCCTGCCCATGAAGGCGAGACAGATGCCATGATCTGCACAACATGTTCCCACACCCTGCCTGCTCCTTCCTGGGAAGCCACCACATTGATCCAGTTTCCGGTTCCCATCCAATTTTCTGTGACTCCCATCACCCATTGGCTGACCTGTCCTTTGTTCTTGATGGTCAGGTCTGGCCTCTCAGTGCAGACCCCCTTGACGGTAATGAGAGGGGTGCAGACTCTCCTTGCCCGCTCTAGAGCTGTTTACCCAGTGCAAGTCATTTCTGCTATTTAGTCCCCCGTGGCGCTAAGACCCTGAGACAAGAAGTGAGTTCCTTGGGTTCTGGAAGTCATGACACCATCACATCACAGAATGTTCTAGCAGGAAAAGCCTTTAGCTCCCACCCGGTTAGTAGTAGATACATAAACTAGATTTTTTTAAAAGGTGGGAACTTCTCTGGTAGAAGCAGACTCCTGAGCTCCACCCATTTCCCCAGCAACCTCTGGGGGTCCTTAGAGTCCTAGCTATTCCACTGAACCCAGTATGAAAATCACTGATCTAGTCCAACCTCTTCGTTTTGCAGGTAAGGAAATGGAGGCACAGAGAGTGAAGTGACTGTTGGGCTGAGTCACACAGCTGTAAGCAGGAGAGCTGAGATGAGCCCCGGGAGCGCTCACCTTCTAAGTCAGAGCTCTTCCCCCGCACTTCATCATTATCTTCATCATCTTCATCTTCATCATCATTATTTTCATCAGTCACAATGTCCCCCAGCCCTTAATAAACATTGTCTGCTAAGCCAGCTTCCTTTTGTGGCTGTGGGTAACTGCACGTTATCTGCCGAGCCCACCATGATGTCTCCTCCCATGATAGGGAATGTAATAGCCCAGGTTCAGAAGCAGAAGTGGTAGGGTTAGGAAGAGACCTGGATTGAGAGGCAGGGATCTTAACTAGCTGCCCAGTTCTGCTTCTTAATAACTCCCTCCTCTCCTTGGGTCTCACTTTCCTCATCAGTGAAGTGGGAGGAGCTCCATGGACTTCAAAGATTTGTTTTGAGAATCCAATGAGGAAGCATCCCTTAAAGTGCTGGGCGCTGTGTCCTGACAGGTAGCCGGTGCTCCGTTAAATTCCTTCAATTCAGATCAGAGGCCCGCAGGGAACCTGTTGGAGGAGTTTCTGCTTTGCCTAAGCGGAGCAGGCATTTCCATCCAAATAAACTCGGCTTCTTTCTTTGCAGTCATGTTGCCTTCTTTGGCTGTTCCTGTGGCCTTAACTGAAAAATAAATAAACACGAGACGGGGGTGAGAGGTTGAGGAAAGGATGTGGCAAAAGACAAAGAAAGAAAGAGAGAGGGAGATTGATTTCTGGGCAGAATTTATACCTTTTTGGCTTTTTCAAAGGTAAATGAATAGATTGTTGTTGTTTTTCTGAGTGTGTGTGCACCTCTATGTTATGTAGAGACCCTTTTAAAGGCTTCTGGAAGCAATCCCTAGCATTTTCTATAGGTACAGACAGATAATTGAATGCTTTCAAAGACCACTGTGAGGCGGGGAAAGTTCAATTTTGCTGTGTGCCATTGCCTGCATTGACTGAGCGCGCTGTGTGTGTGTTTTCCTGGGGAAGTTGAATTTCTTTTTTGCTTTTCTTCCCACTGCTGCCCCTTCACCCCTTGTCCCCCTTTCCCCATCTCTGATGGAGCACTTAGACAGAGAACAAGAAACAATATATAATAGCCCCAAAGTCACACCAAATAAACACAGCCGAAACTCCCAGCCACTTCTCTGGCTGCCAATGAAAAGCACTGCCTCTTCACTCCGGGGCCTGAAGGATGGGGGGCCTTTCTGCTCAGCTATTATTAGAGCCATTGTGGCAGAAGCCCAGGCAGCTCTGGGCAATGGGGGGTTCTTGTTTTAATTTGTTGCCTGTGCAGGCAGAACAAAGTGACATGGGGAGAAAGGATGGGGGGATTTCCTCCTGCTGCTATTTCTGTCTCCATGACAGGCATTGGTGGATGTGTGTGTGTGTGTGTGTGTGTGTGTGTGATATGCTGGGGCTAAGGTCTGAGTGTGCCTGTTGTGTAGAACAAGAATAGCTGCATCCAGGTAAGACAAGGTCCCCTTTAGGGTATAAAAGGGAGATGCATAGGGGTTTGAGGTTAGGCAGTAAAGAAAGCCCACCCCCAGATTCATGGCAAATTCAATGAACATTGGCCATCAATCTTTATAGAAGATGCCTAGTTTAGTTCTCACAACTACCCTTTCAAATATACCCTTTCTCTCTTTACAGATAAAAAAAAAAACTGAGGCTCAGAGCTGTTGAGTGAATTACCTAAGTCCAGTTCAACTGGCCCTCATTTCAGCGCAATTTCTACTATATTTGACATGTCCCACTGTGATTATGGGGTAGATCAGAAAGAGAATCTCTTAGGGTTTCAGATCCAGGCACTGAAGAAGATTATTCCTCCTGGCTGAAGAGGGCAGGGTGGCAGACACAGTGCCCTTCCTAGATGTTTAAGTAAAGAATGTCCCAAACATTCCCCATGGCATCACTGTATGTCTCCAATACTAACCATCCCCTAGGGACTGTGTGCACCAGCCCTGAGTACATTTTCTCCTATTCTCATGCTGTAAGTCAGAGAATATAACTCACCTGCTCAAGGTCACCAACCGATGAGGGACCAGGCTGGGATTCTAAGCCAGGTCCCTCCCTCCCTTAAGCTCAGTGGTTCTGTCTTCTCCAGCAGTTCAGGCAGGGAAACACTCATCCTGAGTTCCAGGCACACCACATGGCGTCTTAGTTCCTGCCTGGTCCCATGGCTGCTCCTCCCAACGGGACTGGAATGGCACTCATTCCAAAGTGCATGTCCCCATCCTGAGGAGCACATCAGAATGCTTAGGAAACGCTCTTTCCCTGGCTTTGCTGTGGTCTGTCTTGTTTCCCCCCCCTTGGAATGCAAACTCCCCCAAACCAAAGCCCCATGGCTAAAAAGTTTTAATTTACCTTTAACCTGTCCCCCAATCTAAGGGCCTTAGCAACCACATAGAGAGAACTCATCGTATCCTATACTATGCTAAGTACTCTGTGTTATTTGTAATCCTCACGGTAGACCCAGGAGTGAGGGATTTTTACAGGTGGTGAACTTGAGGCTCAGCAATGTTAAGTAACTTACCCGAGGTCAAACACACAGCAAGTATTTGAGCCATATTTGAATGCAAAACCCCACTCTCCACTTGCTGTTTTCTGCCTTACAGTGTGTGTGGTTTAAGTGCCTTTCCCCATTCCTTTCACCCTGCCTCCCACTACTCCCCACCCCAACTATGGGAGACATTTAGTGCTATACTGCCCTCCCACGGAGCCTTGGCTCCCACTGGCAGGATCTGTCCAATCTGCAAGGAGGCTCAGCTATGTAAACTGTCTGGAGAGTTCTGAAGGGAGCATCCCGTTATCTGCTCCTTGTCAAAGGCAGTAGAAGTTTAGAGCTTGGGCTCTGGCACCAGAAGGTCTGGGTTGGAATCCCAGATCTACCACTTATGAGTATGGTCATTAACTCTTCATGACTTGGTTTACTTATCTGTAAAATGGGGATAATAATAGTATGTGCCTCATATGGTTATTAAAATGAGCTATATAGGTAGAATGCTTTGAACATTGCCTGGAACCTAGCAAACGTGATAAATGTTAGCTAATATCTCTTTTAACATTACTACTTTCTATAGAATCATAGATTTTAGCTCTAGAAGGAAACTTACAAGTCACCTGGTTGGCCCAATGTTCTATCTTCAGGCAAATAGAAGATGTGTAATCCAAAGGCCTGAATTTGAATCTCAGATCTACCACTTACTGCTGGAATCTATCGCTTGGGACAACTTGTTTGGTCTCTCTGAGTCTCAGTTTCTTCAGATGTAAGAAAAGGGTTGTAATAATAAATATCTGCCTATCTCATAGAACCAATCCTCTCATGGAGGATCAAGTGAAGGGATGTAATGAAGAGGGCAGACGGAATTTTATATTAATATTATTCCATTATTACCAGAAGACAAATAAGACTCAAAGAGTTTAAATGGTTTACCCAAGAAGAAAGTGCTCATCCATCAACCAAACAACCTGCAGTTAAGTTTCCACCATCGTGCCATTGGATGAAGGCCCAATGACTAGGGGCTGTCTGTAGGTAAATGAAGACTGGAGCCAGGCAAGGAACTGTCCCCAGCAACAAGAGTGAGGTATTGTGGTGCCAAATGGCAAACAGACTGAAGAACTGGGAAACCAAAGTCAAACCATGAACCAACTCTCACCATAACAGGAACAAGTACGTAGGTTTCATCAGCCAAGATTAAGTACAATATGGTGACAATGTCAGGAGAAAACACTGTTGATCTAATTCTGACTCCCACTGTAGAACGGGGAAGAACCACTGCTTTCCAAGTTCCTGGTAGAGGTTATTTGTGGTATTGTCTCTGTCCAGCTCTACCTTTCAGGACACTGCACATTCCCTAGTACCTAGCATCCACCACCCCCATGTCTAATGCAGGAACAGCCATTTAATATACATGGTCAGGCTCCCAGCCTCAGCTGATAGGTCTGAGGATAGACAACTGACTCAACCTTGACCAATCAGATCTCTCTCCCGAGATTTTTGAATTTCACACCCAGACGCTTTAAGGCCAAGGAGCTTCCAGCACCACTGTTGCTCTGTTTTCTACCACGTGGAGAAAACTTACCTGCAGAGAAAGTGAAGAACAGAGCGACAGCTCAAAGCAATGCATAAAAAAGAATGAAGAGTGAGGCCTGATGACTTTCAAGACTCTCCTTCCAGTTGTTTGTTTTGAGATTCAGCCATAGTCCTGACCATGCATTCCTTTTCTTACAACAAATTACCTTTTTGCTTAAGTTAGTTCCAGTTATGTTTTGTTATTTTCAATCAAAGCTGATCCGATCCTTCTATAAACTAGTTCAAAAATATCCTCAGTGGTCCTCTTCTTAGGGCTCTAGCATAAGATCTTGGTGGCAAGGGGTAACAAATGGGCAATTTGCAATTTACCCATGTGGATTGCCTCTCTTTTCTGTCTGGACTCAGCTTTGATACCTTGCCTCCTTCCCCCCCACATCGCCCCTCTCTTCTCTCAAGGTGATTCCAGTGGTTCGGGTGGTCATCCTCCCAGGATATCCAGGCACATTTACCTACAGAGGGCACACAGCATGCAGTTTTCAGAGAATTGAGCTGAGATAAAGTAAGGGTTGGTCTAGCCCTTTGTTCTTCTTGGAAAGTCCTTGAATGCAGACCTTCAATGATTTTGAGGTTCTTGGACACAAGGCCCCTTTGCTTCTGCTCTATGACAGCCCGCTTCCCCCCAACTTTACGAGTTAGCAATCATCTTCTCTACCTACCACCTCACTCTAATGAGACATAGTCTTTGGAAGTAATGAATATCTTTTGTGCTAAGAGGTAAATATGCTTTAACGCAGTGATTTTCACGCAGGGTATTGGGGAGGGGAAACGATATGTTTAAAATTTCTGGTGGGTGTAAACTATTATATAGAGAATGGATAAACAAGGTCCTACTGTATAGCACAGGGAACTATATCAATATCCTGTAATAAACATAATAGAAAAGAATTTAAAAAAGAATGTATGTATATGTATAACTGAATCACTCTGCTGTACAGCAGAAATTAGCACAACGTTGTAAATCAACTATATTTCAATAAAAAATTAAAAAAATAAGAAAATAAAAAATTTCTGGTGGGCCTGCTTTTGCATAGTTAGAAAATGTATATGTAATATATCAAATGTCTTCATAATATAAAACATAGAAAAAGCTCAGTGTAATAGTTTTGCGTGGTTTTGGACATGCAGAAGACAGAATGCAAATACAATAAGGCACAGATTTTGATGCAAAAAGGTTGGGAACCCTGCCACATTTTCTTTATCGTTTTTAATGAGATTTAACTTACAGGTTACAGGTAGTAAATGTACATCCCCAGAGAATGTTTACTTTTGCTTATACCTGTGTAACCAGCCACCACTGAGATCAAGATTTAGAAAATTTCCAAAATCCCAGGAGGCTTCCTTATATCTCCTCCCAATCAATAGCCACCATGACCTCCGGCATCTCAAAGATAACCATTATTCTGACCTCCAATCACCATTGTTAGGTTTGCATGTCTTGGAACTTATTGTAAATGTAATCACAGTTCGTTTGGCGTCTGCCTCCTCTTGTGTGAAACTCACCCATGTTGTTGTGTGACTAGGACCTCGTTCTTTTTCATTGCTACACAGCACCAAGGCCATGGGATCCCTGTGTAAATACACTACACTTTATTTGCCCATTCCACTGTGAATGGACATTTGGGCTGCTTTTAGTTTGGCCCTATTAGGGATAAGCTTGCCAGTCTTGTGCATTTCTTTGGATAGACAGAAGTGCACTTGTTTCTGTGGGATATTCACCCAGGTGAGTTACAGAGCATGTGTATGTTTGGCTTTAGTAGGTACTGCCAAATAATTTTCTGAAGAGACTGTACCCGCTGCACAATTTAAATTTTTAGTTCTTCAAATAGTCACTGAGCACATATTATTGAGCCAGGAGCTGCACTAGGCATTGGGAACACAAAGAAAGTGGGCACCACCCGTGGCCAGAAGAGCTAACAGCCCAGTCACCACACCAACAGCTGGCTTTTATGTAATACGGTCAGTGCTGGGTCAGAGGTGTGCCTTGGGTCTCCAGGGTTGGCGTCCCAGACTTCACATGACCTGACAGAGGGCTTAGGCAGGTGTGAAAAGGACAGAGGCGGGTCCTCCAGCCCCTGCATATGTAGACCTTGCAGGCCCTTCCGGCTGGGAGTCCCACAGATGCAGCAGCCGGGCTCAGGCCAGGCTGTCAGGAGTGAACAAACCTCTGCCAACGTGAGCAATGATTTAAAGGAGAAGGTTGAGACGGTGCTGAGATGAATACCACTGACTCTGCTGCCATCCTGGAAGCCATCCATCAGGGCGTCTTGGCAAAGAGGGGCATAAATCCCCAGCCAGAGAGACCAAGCAGGACACCAGGAGGAACGGGAGGCTATGGCAGCTTCCAGGGCTGCCTCTGGCTGGACAGGAGCCAGCATTTTGAAAGGTGTGTGTTTGGCCGAATCCGCAGAGGAGAGTTTGGTAGTGAGGGTCCCTGCTCTCCTGAGATGTGCATCCCCAAGGAGGACACCACCTGGTCACTTGCCATATGTGTTCCCCATCCTGTGCCCTTGCTGGAGGAGGTTTTTCTCAAAGGAGAGTCTGCCTTCCCTCCCTCTCTCCAGCCTGAATCTTGCCGCATCTGGAGTTTGGCTCAAATGATTTATTTTTCAAACGAAAGGGGAAGGTTTAGAAGTGGGTTTGAAATGCACACATGCCCCTGTCCGCTGAACCTCCCTACCAGCAACCACTGCCCCCCACCATCAGCCTGGGGCCCAGAGGGATGGAGACCTGGGGGGTGAACAGGAACAGAACACCGAGCGGGAACAACAAAGCGAGCGAGTGAATGGGAGATTTTTCTGAGTGAAATTTGCTCATGAGCTTCTTTAATAATGTTATTCATCTTTCTGTCAAAGTCGTCACATTAATGTAGTGGGGAGAGATTTAGAGGAGGTGAATTAAGATTTAAATACACAAAACGACTTGGGGAACATTTAAATACAATACATTTTATTTTGGTGCAGCCTGTTCTGGCTTAGACAAGTCACTTTTCCTTTGGGGACCTGTTTCTTCGTTGGGAAAATGAGAGGAGTTTCACACTGAATTTCAAAGGATGCAGAGAATCCTTAAGGACTGATGCAGAGAAACACAGGGGAGCCCGGGAGGCAGAGTTCTGGACCCTCTCCCCTGCTTCCGTAATAGTTCGTTGCTCTGCTTTTACATATTGGCAGCTGCATTTAAAATAAAGTCACCTTGGCTTTAAAACAAGAAGAGTTCATTCATTCATGCATTCATCCGTTTGTTCATTCATTCATTCAACAACCACTAATCGAGCCCCTTCTTCGGGCCGGGTGCTGTGTTAAGCTTTCAGGATGCATCAGTGAACAAGGCTGACGTGGCTCCTGTCCTCCTGGTGCTCCCAGCCGGCCAGTGTCAACTCTCACATTCCCTGGTGGCATAGCTGAAAATAAAGAGTCTGTCCAGCTGGGATTAATCAGAGAAAGCTTCCTGAAGGAGGTGGGCTTCAAAGGCCATCTTCCTCTCCATTTGCCATGCCTGCTGAGCTTCTGGGCACACAGAGCTAGATTTTCTCCACAGGATGGGGAGGCTCAGCTCTACCTGCAAAGAGGGTGAAGTGAGGACATCAGACGGGAAGCCAGAATGAGAGCAAGGAGGATGGCCCAGACATCGGGCATCCACTTCATCCATCTCCCCGCCGTCTGACTGGGCCGGAGCCAGGCGCTGAAGCCCTGGGGAGGCTGTGAGAGCCTATTCCCTTATCCCATCCCCCACCACCATTACCACCATCCTCACCTCGCTCGCTCAACTCTCCCCTTCCTCTGCTTAGACTGTTTGTAGAACAGCAAAGGGATGCCTTCTTAGATCAGAGACTTTCCCACCCTGACAGCCTCTCTTGTCCCTCTCTGAGCCCCTCTCCCTGACCAGAGGCAAGTACCTTCACCCATAGCCCTCCAAACCCCGAGGGAGCACTGCTCCTAGTGACAGGGCCAGAGACACATCTCAGCCTGACCCAGGTGGGTATGTTGATGGGAGCCCAAGAAACCTCTGGTCAATTGTTTTGCTCTGCCTTTTAAATCAGACTTCTCAAGTATGCTCTCTGTACGTTACACTCTTTTAGGCTCTAGAAAAAGAAACATACTCAGGTTACTGAGATTGTTGCAAGAACACAAGAATACAGCCTTACGAAAAGACAATCCTTGAGGTGCCAACTCAGCCTTTGTGCCTGAGTCACTGGGTCACACCTGCAGGAGCAGGCATTGTACCCACCTAGGGCCCTCCTCCCCCGCTCCTGTGGAGACTGAGCTACTCTTGGTGTTTGGGATCTGCTCCTTTGGATCCTACCACCTCCACTTTACTCACCAGCCCACTCTCTGTACCTCTCACATTCAACTTTTGAAGCAGAATCTGACTGACTTGGCTAGTCACCATCTGGGACTGGCCAGCTCCGAAGGTTTAAAAGCCTAACCACTACCCCGGCTAATGGCAGGCTAGAGTTGACTGCCTTGGGTCCAAGGCCCATTCTTGGTCCATTAGCTGTGGTGAGAGGGATGGATTAAGTAGCCCAAGGCACAGAGACCACGCATAAGAAACCCGCCAAGAGGGCTATGGCTATGGGAGGGCAGGGCTGAGGCTCCCCAGAGGGGGGCAGTCTACCAGGTAGCCATCTGCCTTACTCCCCAGGACAGGAGGGGTCAAAAAGGCAGGCCAGGGGAAGGATCCATATACAGGGACTGAGGCCTTTGGAATTTGAGGCACTCAGAAACCAGGTCTTGTGGGATTCTCTGCTTGACCTCAAAGAAGCTTATACAGAGAAGGAATCAGAACTTCTCAAAGAGAGTGCCTCTTTTTCTCCAACATGGCAGTCTGGTCCAAAAAGCAGATGGTCCAAATGCAGAGGTCAGGGTGATGAGGTTTAGGAGGGGTAAGCATACTCAGAACCTCGCCCTTCGCCACGCTTGAGGGGAAAGGGTGGGCTCCCCGTGCAGAAAATTTGAGAACAGGACTCGTAGCTTTGCACCCAGCCAACAGACCTGTGATTTCTTCAGCCCTTTAGCGTCACTCTAGGAAGGCATCCCAGGCAGTGGTAGAAGTGGATGTGTGCTGGGCCACCCACAGTCTCTTGCTGGGACCCCTTTGCTTCTAAGGCAATACATCTGTAATTCAGCTGCTGAGGAGAAAGTAGTGGGTCCCACAAGAGCTGCTTCCTAGAGTGGAAACTGTATGAAAGCCAAATACAGGCAAACCAGGAACTACTATCTTTTCTCCCCATCTCCCTATAAGAAGCCAAGGTCACCAGGCAAGTCTGTAGTCCAGTCAGTTGAAGGTATGAGGATAGGAAGGAGTATCTTTCAGTGGCTGCCAGGTTTCCCAGACCACTGAAGAGCTATTCTTTCTGGAGGCAGGAAGGCATGAGGTGACGCCATGAAGCCCTGCCAGGCCTGGACACACACACTACTGAGCCCCAGACAGATGGCAGCCAGCGGTGATGACAGGGTCAATCCAAGCGGTTCTTGGAGGCCTTCTCAGACTGCAGACAGACCATTTATATGAAAGCATTGTGCAAAATTCTTAGTGACACTGAAGCTATTATTCAATTATTAATATTATTGTTGTTGTTTGTTAACAATATGAGTCTTGCTACTCTCAGAGAATTAACAGTGAGAATATTCTTCAAAGACTGCAGCCCCCTTGGAGACCAACTCTCTTGCAGAGGTATCTATTTTTAATTCCACTAATGCTTTCCTTCTAAGAGGACACAAAGGTCCCTGCCCAAAAGGACGATTACCCCCCTAGAGTTCAGAGGCTCCTAGTTTATTGAAGTTTTCATTCTAAGGATGTAATACAAATGAATTTATGTCTGGGAATAAAATATAAATTGAAATATAAATGTATGAAGCATTAAATGTCTTATCTTCGGCCCCATCACCCCACTACTAGCCCATGAACCCATGTCCCTGAGCTTCTGGAAGATTAGATCCTCGATGGTAGCCTCATACGGAGCATGTGAAATCCGTGGAGCGTGGGGTAGTGAAGAGAAAGCCCCGGGCCAAGAATGAAGAAACCTAAGTTAAAATTGTGATCTGCTTCTTACCAGCTTTGTGCCTCTGGCAAACCCTTTGGACCCTTGATTTCCTCAAAAGGTACATAACAAGTATCTTAGTCCATTCTGGCTTCTATAACAGAATATCATAGGCCAGGTAGCTTATAAACAACAGAAATTTATTTCTCACAGTTATGAGGCTGAGAATTCCAAGATCAAGGTGAACACAGATTTGGTGTCTGGTGAGAGTCTACTTTCTGTCTCATAGACAGCCATCTTCTCACTGAGTCCTCACATGGTGGAAGGGGTGAGGGAGCTCTCTGGGGTCTCTTTTATAAGGGCACTAGTTCTATTCATGAGGGCTCTACCCTATAACCTAAGCATCTCCCAAAGGCCCCACTCTCTAATACCATCACAGTGGGGGTTAGGTTTCAACATATGAACTTGGGAGGACACTTTCAGTCTATAGCAACAATATTACCTACTGCTAAAGAATTGTTGGGAGGGCCAAATGAAGTAATGGATATACACTCCCGTGGCCCTGGGCATAGTAAGGGCTTAGTTAATATTCACTGAATCAGAGTTGAAGGAGGGCTATCCGCACAAAGTTGGTAGGATTCTGGAGACGGTTGGTGGAAATGTGTTCTCAACAGTTCGGGGCAGAGAATGGACAACCACACACTATGTTTAGACCTAGTCAACCATGAATGAAGAGAAATTCAGTTAGAAGCCCAGCCATAGGACTTGTCAAATCCTAATATGTGGATTCTGTAAAAATCAACAACATTCTTCCACGGATTCATTAAAACAAACAACCCCTCTTATTTATCAATGCTATTCTCCCCAAGTGAAGATGACAACGATCAATTCAATAAACAAATCAAGTTAAAGAAAACTTAACTCAAGGCAGACATGATTAATTTCCTCATCACTGATTGACATTAACTGTATTAGCCAGCTTTGCTACGGTAACAAATACACCCTAAAATCTTAGTGGCTCATAACCAGAAACGTTTCTTTCCTGTTCACAGAGCATGTTGGCAGCTGCAGATATTCTCCAAGTCTCTCCTCATTCCTGGACTTGGACTGAAGCTACTTTGGGACCTGCTGTGCTGACAGTAGAAGGAACCAAGCAAGAGACCTCAAGAGAACCAGCAAATGTACCATACTTCTTAGAGTCTCTGAACTGTCCAGTCCCATTGGCCCAAATAAGTCACATGGACAAGCCTGCTGATGCGGGGGATGGGGGACTAAAATACGTTCCCTCTTCTAAAGGCCACAATAAGTCACGGGTAAACAGGCAAGGGAACATAATGGTCTTATGGGAAGGGGATGTGTAACTGGGACTAGACTACAATCCATCCACGGTGGACGCTGACCCTCTCCTTCTCCCCACACACTTCAATTTTACAGCATTCTCACTTAGAAGGTATTCTATGTTCTTTAATTTCATATAGCTGGTGAACTTAGTGGGGGCAATATGGGTATGGGCCGTCTCTCTGGGAGTCCCTCCAGCCACACTTTCTCCTTTCATCTTTCCTGCCATCTGCCCTACCCTTCGGACTCTCCCACCCTCTCTGACTGGGCTAACTGACCTGACCTTTCCCATGACTGGTCAGAAGACACAAGCTACTTCAATGGCCTTGTCAGATCCAGCGCCAAAGCTGGACCTCCTCTGCCCCAAAAGCACCCACAGTCTGCTGGGTAGGGCCATCCAGCTCCACTCCAGCTATCCCTCCAGGCTGGTACCTGAAAAACAGAATTTCTGCTTCAGGTAACACAGCTGCCCCTCTCTGAATAATGCATGCCGTGCACCACACCGGACCAAGGACAAGCTCATGAGAAATTAGGGAGCTTTCATTTGATTTCATTATTTTGCTTTTAGACCCAAGCACTTGCTGCTGTCAGGCATTTCAAAGAGGAGGACAAGACAACAACGTGTTCTGAGACAAGCAGGGAAGGTCAATCATCTCTGGGGGCTAAAAGGACTGCAGTGGAGGAGGCAGGGTAGGGACAGCCCTCCCCAGAGGCACAGGGCCCTAAAGGGGGCACCAAGAATACTCCGTGGGGGTCTGGGGAGACTGAAATCCTGAGTAAACAGACTTTCTAGGAGATGCTTCCAATGGAGGTAGGGGACCTCCACACACATCAGTTAGTGGCAGGGGAGAGCAGAACACCTGGAGAGCTGTGACATGGTAACTAGGACTCGGAATCAGAGTTCAGAGCAAAGAATTGTCATCAGTAGAGTAAATGGTCCTTAACGCAGGATGTTTGACTTCAACAAGCAAGTAGGGTTCACGGCAATGAATTAGCCCAACTAGAGTCAGACAGTAAAGCCAGGCTAACTACCCTCAAGGACTTCCCCACCCCCAGCCAGCTCCTTCCTGGTTTGGACTTCCCAAAGGACCTGCCTTATGAGTTCCAACCTGTATTATCGTTCATCTGCCTGAAGAGGCAGCTTTAACCGTCCCACGCTCCCTCCGCCACTGCAAACACACGCTCTGCTCTAACCAGACAGGTTCTCCCCTCGCCCTGCCCTGCAGAGCACAGGTAATTTCTCAAGTCCACGGCCCTTCCTGGAATCCTCTCCCCACCCACCTCTGCCCAGCCAGACACCTGCCATCTTTTAAAGATCAGTGCATGTCCTACTGCTATTTGAACACTTAAGCCCATATTGATCTCTCCCTTCTCTCAATTCCTACAATCACCTCCACTAATGGCCAGTTTGTATGATCATTAATAAAAATGATAATACACTATCTCAAAGCATTTTCTCACTGGCCTTCAAGCTACACTTCTCAGAGGTATAGGGTACTCACGGGCGCCTTAGAGGCCACTCTGGGGGCAAGGAAAGGCTGAGCAGGTGGTGAGCCCCACACTCCCACCCCTCCAAAATCACCAGCTCAGCTGTTATCTGTGTTTTTGCTTGGAGTTTCACATACAATTTTTCTTCTTAAAAAGGATTGCACTATTGATTTGGAAACCACTGCATTTTTAAAATTTCCTCCTCACTTATGGGGCTCTTATGGGACCAACAGGACTAGGTATTACCAGCAGAGGAAGTTGAAGTCTCAGAGGGGCCAACTGTCTCGCCAAGGGAACAGGGAGGCTCCCAACTTCTGTCTCCTGAGTCTAAATCCAGGGTATTTACAACCCGCAACTGGGAGCGGCTTATCTCCGACTGACTTGTACATTTCTTTCAAAAACAGAAAGGGTATTTTAACATTTATTTATTCTGCTTCCTTCCTATTCAGAGCATGGCTGTGGGCACACAGTAGGCATTTACTACTTACCTAGTCCAGACTGCAGGTCTGCCCTTGGCTTTGCTGAAGATGCAAGGCCCGCCATCCCCTTAGCCCTCTCGGGCAGCACGTGCCTAGGAGCTGAGTGATTTCCACAGCTGTACTAGGTACCTGGGTGCTTTGTAATCAAGGGGATACTTCTTTGCTCCCTTTTTCTCGCTTTTGACATGGTTACAAAATCTTATTGTTAGCCCAGAGGATGGGGTAATAGGACACGACATCCATACTGTCACTGTTTAACGAGTGCAGTCACCTCCCAGAGAATAATCTGTGTATCGTAGCAATAACGCTGCTGCTGGTCACATGCAGCCTCTGTTCTCTGCCTCCCTCACCAGGCTTCCTCCATTCTGGGAATGAGGTGTTTCCACCAGGAGGAAAGATGGGGTGTCCTCCTTGGCCTCCCACTGGCCACACTTTGGAGATACAGCATCATTCTTGCCATCATAGTAACCCCAGGAGGAATCATGGAGACGACTGCCTTCTGGTAGGGGAAGAAGCAGAAGCAGTAGGCAGACTCACAAAGGAAAAAAAGATAAATCGAGGTAAAATTGTTTCCAAATTGAATGTTTTTCACTATTTTCAGTGTGGTGTCTGCAGTGCTCCAAGATGATTCCCTCTCGGGGGCTTCAGAAAAGCTGTAAATAGAATGAATTGCTTTTAGGGACATACTCTGATAGTTCACTTCTCAAGAAAATATATGCTAATGCATGTAGACTGTCATTACTGGGGAGACCTATGTACCAACTCTTTTATGTCTATGAAGAGTGGATTTCTGATTGCTAGCATTTTGCCAAAGTCTTTGTCATGCGTGGGCTGAATATCTAGCAGGAAGAGGCAGATTCAGGCGTGACTACATGCTGGGTGTCTCCTAGGCCAGGGTTGGAGGGGGGGCTCTTGGTTTGCCCAAGAAAAGTTTCTTGTGAAACCAGAAGCAGAGAAAGAACATCTTTGTCTAAGGACCTAAATAAAAGCCAAGCCAGTCCGAACTCACCTGCAGTTCTGGGACTTCAGGGTAGTTTAGAAGTAGGGAGGCCCCCAAGGAGGGGGGAAGGGTACCAACTTAGTTCAGCAGGGTGTGATGCTACACCCAGCCAGAGGGTGGCAACACCTTCCCCATGCCCTACAAGCATCTCTTCTGACCGTTCCGGGGTGTTTTTGCGGGATGGCCTTCCCCTTGCTCAGCCAGCCTCTTCTGCATTTTCTTCTTCTACGGGAAAGTGGGTTAAACAGCACTTGGCTTTGCAAGGAACACAGCCAACAAGTGAGGTATCAAAAGGAGCTTCTTGTGTAAGAGATCAGACTCCACCAGGCACACACGCGGGCGCTCTGCTGGAGCTCCTGGGCTCTGCAGCCAGCTTCATTTAGGATTCATAAATACTTTTGCGCACTCCCGCACATACAGCCACCAAAGGAATTTCATTCTGTATCATGTGCATTCAAATGCAACAAAGTGAGAAAATGTGGCCGTTAAAAAGAAGAAAAAGAAGAGGAAGGAAGAGGGGCTGAAGAAAGTCTGACGCTCTGAGTAGCAGGTGTTTGCTGGTTGATGCCTTGATGAAGGCTGCTTCCATCTTTATGTTCCCACACGGAATCCTCGCCCTGGCTCCAGTTCAACTGGAGCCAGGTGGGTGAATGCAGCCTATACTGGCTGGTATAGGGTACTTTGGTCAATGACACTTTAAATATGCTAAATTGGATGCCTGTCAAGGTGGGCATCAACCCTAGATATGGGTTGGCCCTAAAGTCCCTTCTTCGAGGCTTCTGGGGAACTGGGATATTTTGAACGCCAACTTGGGGTTTAGGTATCAAATCCAAATGCCTTTGGGAACCAGGTTGAGGGATCTAAACATACCAAGCTGGGCAGGTGATAACCAGGATGTGACTGCCCATGCTGAAGGGGGCAGCAGTTACTCAGTTCCAGCAGGTTATGCCCAAGTGGGAATTGTTGTCAACTCTCCCAATTTATCAAAAGAAGCTGGAAATCTGTGTGTTTTTTTTTAACATAAAATCTCTTGATTTTCAAATGATGACAGCTAATTTTAAAAATTAATTACTGTGCTGGCCAAAAAAAAACAATTCCAACAGGGTACACCTTTCAATTCTATCCTAAACACCCTAGTCTGTCAAATACTTCCCTTCTCTGCTTGTTTGAAACCATATGATCTGTGCCCCATAAATTGCCAGGTTTGATTTTTCTGACTTGTTCTCTAGCTTTGCACTGTTTGCTCAGCAAGAGTCTACACACTTCAAGGGCAAAGGCATGTCTTTTTTCCCCAATAGTTTCCAGCTGACAGTAGATGCTCAGCAATTTTTTGTGAGTTATAACCTACCCTATTCCATGAAGGATTTGAAGAATCCTACATAAATACATGCTACAGAAAAATAAAATAAATAAGCAAGAGCATCAGGGTAAATACTTAGACTTGACCTACTGACTGGTTGCCTCTAAGGTATGGTGTTGCGTGAGTTTCCTCTGGATAGCATTCAGATGTCTTCCTTAGATTATATGCAGAACCCAGAGGGTTGAGAGGGTGCCTGGAACATGGGGAAAGCTCACAGATTGTTAGTGGAGTGAACGAAGGACAAAGAAAGTGAAATGGCCCTAGAGAAGGAGGCCTGTGCACTGTGAGGGATCAGAATGTAAGATCCAAGCTCAGCCTTGAGCTGGGAGCCAGAATAATGAATTGCAGTTTCTTTATTGAGCCCCCTTTGGTTGTAAGTGACGGAAATATAACAAAAACTGGCTTGGGCAAGAAGAGAAATGTACTAGAAGGATATTGATGGAATATCCTTCCAAGCCATGAAAGAGAAGGGATTCATTTGGACCCACAGGAAAATCTGAATGAGATAAATCTCTCTCTGTATTTCATCTCTCCTTTGAGTTCTGGCTTTATTTTCTCCCTCAGCAGTCAGACTTCCTTCACGCATTAGGGAACAAAGCTACCAAAAATCTCCATGCCTCACATCCAGTAGCTTCTACCCCTGGGGGAAACTGCTTCATAATCTTTCTCATAGCAAGATTAAGACCCACGGGGAGGGGCTTTCAATGCCTCACTGGGGTTTCGGTGCCCCTCTCCAGGGCCATCCCAATCAACCATGACAGCCACAGAGAAGGTTGCCATGATTGGCTGGCTTTGGGCAGATACCCACATGGAGTAACAACATGGCAGCTTTTTTTGTTTGTTTTGGGTTTTTTTGTTTTGTCTTGGTTTTTTTTGGTGGGGGGGAAGAATTTGAAATTTCTTTTAATATTTTTATTTTATTGGAGTATAGTTGATTTACAATATTGTGTTACTTTCAGGTGTACAGCAAAGTGACTCAGCTATACATATACACACATCTGTTCTTTTTTATATTCTTTTCTCATATAGCTTATCACAGAATATTGAGTTCCCTGGGCTATATAGTAGGTCCTTGTTGGTCATCTATCTTGTATACAGTAGTGTGTTTGATTCAAACCACAGGGTTTGTTTCGGGGGGAGGAACATTTCCCAGAAGATAGGGGCTCTGTTCTTAGAAGAAGGGAAGTGTCCTGGCAGATCAAACAGCCTCTGGAGTTCATATAGCACTTGGCTACAAGTGCCTCTTTTAGGATCATCTCATTTTATTTGTCCCTCAGAAAACTCTGTGAGGAGTGTAGAGCACTTATAATTGTTCCCATTTCACTGTTAGAAAAAATAAGGTTCAAAGAGATGAAGCAACTTAACCAAGATCACATAGTTTCTAAATGACCCATCCAGGCCTCAAGCATTTTTTTTTCACTTTAATACCAATGCTTATCCCTTTATAGTGGAGGTGAGTGAGAAGATTGTGAGCTTTCTAGAAAAGGAGTCTCTTATTGCAAGATCATGCTTTCCTGAATTATATAAAGCCTCAACTGGTAGAACCCTAACTTGGTTGCTATTCCTCAGCTCCTTTTGGAAGTTTGTCAGGATCCACTGACATACACGCATCTGACCTCAACGGCCATCTCCTCATGGTTCAGGAATTTTGTTGTCTACCCAGGATTCATATCCAAAGACTCCCTCTAGCCACTCAACTCTAAACTGTCTAATTTTGGGTGTTTAGAGGTACTTCTGCTTTGTGAACTGCTTGGAGTCCTCTGGTCCAGAAGCACTAATGCCCATAGGAAAAGAGGAACTGGAAAAAGGGAGAAAATCTACCTAGGAGATGTGGTGTTGACCAGGACAAAGATGATCATTTCCTTTTCTGAAGTTGGGAGCAGCTCCAGCCACCTTTGGTGGGTGGCACAACCTCATGGGTACTGAGAACATGGCAGCAGGGTATTTGGAATCTTCCATCCAAAGATGATGAGGGGAAAAGACCTCCTTAGCTGTATCACCACTAGACTCCCAAGTCTCACGCCCTCTCCTGCTTTTGAGGCAAATCGTGAATGTGCATCTTCCCTCCTGCATGTCAATGCCCAGAGAAGTACTGGATCGAATTGATTTGAGTTGGATCAGCCAGACCCTGTGTCCAAGCTGCCTCGTCTGAGTGTAGTCAGCACAGCCTAATAGAAAGAAAGAATTACTCTTGACACCAGGATTATTGCTGCCAAAGACATCAATAACTTTTTAAAGATGTGAGATAATATAACACTAATTATCAATTGAGAGAACCCATCACAAGGAGAAGGCAAGTAAGGTTTCGATTTTCCTTTCTACATGAACCCTACCCCTCCATTCCACAAAGATTTGTTGTTCCCTGGGTTTGGCCTCATGCATAATTCAGTGATCTGTGTGGCAGGAAACATTTAGAAAACTTTCGCCTTCTCCAGGAGGCTGGGGCAAAGGTGGCTTACAGCTATTCATCCATGCAAGCAAAGCTATCTCTGCTGCAGCCCTCTGGAAGAGGGGGGACCATGGCTCCTCTCATCCCCATTTGGTGACTTGCCTAAGGGTGACATAATGATTGCTGTGACAGAGTCAGAGAAGAAAAATACAGGTTGGATGAGATAAATTGATGCCACCCCAGGCTTTCCAGCAGTCCTGGTGGTGAGGAACTCTTCCTGCCTTGGAGGTTTTGCTTTCTCAGAAGGAAACTGTAGTGTTTAATGTTGAGATGAAGGTAAAGGAATGGAGTTCTCTAGGGTGTTATAGGGAAACTTAAATGAATTGGATGGTCCCTAATTTTATCCATTTATTCATCCTAAAAATTCTGGGCACTGTGCTTGGTCCTGAGCATACAATGAAAAACACTCTCAAAACACTTGAGATAAGAGACACTGTTTTAGGAAAGATCTCGGTGTTCTCCTCATTTGCTGCCAGTAATAAATTCTCCCTTCTCCCCTCTCCCCGCCAAAAAAAAAAAAAAAAAACCACTCAGGATATATTGGGAGGCACAAACAAGTATATCAACAATTGTGCTTTGCCTTTCTAAGGCCTGAACTGATGGAACCATTTATTCTTTTTATTCATTCATCAGAAAGATATTTTGTGAGTACCAACTAGGTGTCTGGGCCTTCACTGGATGCTGGGTAGACAGCAGTAAACAAGACAAGACAAGACAAGATTTCTAGTGGGAAGCTGAGCTATAGACCAGTCCATAAAATGCATGCACAAAGTAGTTACAGAGTGAAATAAGTGTCCTGAAGAAAAAGTTGATGATATAATAAAAAGTGAGTGGGGTGGGGGATAAGTTCAGATAAAAAGGTCTCTCCGAAGAGGTGATATCTGAGCTGAAATTTATGGATTAGAAGAAGCCAGTCATGCCAAGAGATAAACAGAAAGAGTGTTGGCAGCAGTGGTGTGCTGGTAAATGTTTTACAGCTGGCTCTCTGGGGGAAATGAAAGCCCTGATTTGTAGTGTTTGCCAGTTTCCATGGTGTAAATACTCCCACACTGCCAATTTCAAGCTGCCAACATGATACTGCTGCACACAGACTTGGGAAGAGATGTGTAAAACAGATACCCACTACCCTGCGTGTGCTGCCTCCAACAGACCACTCACTGGCTCACGGTTACCTGGCCATACCAAGGGGCAAGTAGGCAGTGGGTCCTGGCCGATAGTAAGGAATCAGATGGCTAGACTGATGGGACTAGAGAGAGAGATTTCTGGGGCTGTAGGTTGAGGACTGGGGTTGCTACATTCAGATGCAGCTACTAAATATTATATGGTTAGCACACTCTGCAATTCAATGCAAGAGGCACTGTACCTGATCCATCTTGATCCCATTTTAAAATTGGATATTCCCATATCACCAACCTAGATATTTTCTACTTAAAAAATGTAGTAAGTGTCATTTCATATGTGTGCGTATGTGTATGCATGGGTGGATAGGCTTGGTGTTGTGGGTACAAAAAATGAGAAATGCTGAGTCCCTGCCCTCATGGCACTTACAAACTGATAGAAAAAGTGGAAACAGGAAAAGAAAACTAACATTTATTAAACATATACCATTAATAAAAATTAGAGACCAGGAGGAGGGAAACATGGGAAGATTACACATAATCTGTGATATAAAGAATAGAGTTTTACAGTTTGATGTGACTGAGAATTTTCCAGAAGGACAGAAAACGATGGAAAGGATAAGTGGTTTTCTTTGGCTCAGGCCAGGAAAATGTCATCTGATAAGAATTGTCCTAATTACTCTTCTAGTGAACACATTGTTTATCCATCAAGGAGACTTTGAGAGGGACCCAGGAGGTCAGTTTATAGAATTTGGTCACAGTCACCTTCAAGAATCTAGAACCTAGGACTCAGAGAGATGGGCAACATCAGGGAACTGTCAACCGATAAGATGCCTTAACAATTTAAGAGTCCTTTGGGAGTGGATATTACCACCTAATACTTGAATGCAGATGCTATAATTTATAACATGAAGTTGTTCTCTCTGATTGGCATTTTAGGGGTGGTCCCTGATGGTAAGTACTGTCCTTTGCAGGGCTGACCAATGATCATTCAGTGTCTGGCCTTTTCAAACTGCTTTGTCAGGGACTCTACAGAGATGTATTGATTTATCTTGTGTCAACAATGAAGAGTTCGAGAGTCTGGCAGGAAAACCAGATGGAGAAATCCAGCAGAATTGCAAACCTGGGACCAAGGCTTGGAGCCAGTTACGTACCCAGAGGAGATAGACGTTTAGGAAAGAGATTGTTCCTTTAATTCTAAGTGAAGGAATAACAGTAGAAAATGGAAAAGTATTTACAGGAATGTTGCTGTTAGGGGCAGGAAGAGGATTGAGAGAGGTAACTGGGTAACAGATGTTAATTTCCTAGAAACAAATGAAGAGAAAATCATGGGAATAAAGAGTTTCACAAAGAAGGACACAGTCAGCAGATTTAAACATAGCCAAGAAGTTATGAGATTGAGAACTGAGGAAAGGCCATTGAAACAAGTGATCAGGATGTCATTAGTCATCTTTGTGACAGCAGTTTCAGTAACATCAGTAACTAACACCCTGTACAGTGCTTTTTAGTGTGTGTGTGGCAGGGGTCTTCCTTATCTATTAGCTCATTTGATATTCATAAAAAAATGCGATGAAGAAAGTGAGGTTTAGGTAGTAAACAGTTGATCCAGAAACTGAGCCCACGTTTTCTGAATCCAAATCTCATCCTCATTCTGTTGTGTTGCACAGCATCCCTCAAGAGAGCACCTTGGCACCAAAGCTGGACCACAAGGAAGGAGTGAGATGCAAGGACGTGGTCAATGTCAAGGGCAGCGAGAATAAAACACCCTCTTTGAAAGTCTGCATGGTGAAGAGAAGCTGAGTGGTCACTGGAGGGACTTTTTTTTCCAAGATGAAAATAATGTTAAATGTTTTGGACCAGGAAAGGAAGGACTGGGTATCAAAGAAATGGAACAATGTCCCAAAAGGGGGAGAAGGGAAATGGGATCAAGAACACATGTGGAGGGACACTCATGGCACATCACTGGGAGAGTGAAAAGGCAGAGGAAATTCTGAGCTGAAGATATCACTGTTAGATGAGGACATCGTGAGATCATCTTTAAGGCTGAGAAGGGGCACCCATAGAGTTGAGAGATTGAGAAGAGGGGGAAGAGAGACGGAAAGCTGTTGTGGGTGTTTGCTTGATGACCTCCTGACACCCTGTCATATTCTATTCATGTCTCCTGGGGTTAGGGAGGACCCAGAGACTTCTTTTAACCTACAGTGGCCACTCTGGGGCACTGGCAGTCCTTTTTTGGGGTAATGGTGGTATAATGCAAACAGCCCTTGGCTTGGACACCCAACACTTAGAGTCCAGTTCTGGCCTCAAGTTTTCCTTGGCTTTTTGTCCAGGAACTCCAACTGCTGGACAGTATACTTGCAGGTCACACTGTTCTCAAACTCACTGGGACCAAAGCCATCATAAAGTAACAGAATTTCAAGTGTTGGCAAGATAACCTGGTCTAATCGTCGAATTCCCTTTATAACAACTGCACCAAGTGTTCTGCTTCATCATTTCCTGTGATAAGGAACTCACGACTTCTTTAGGTGCCCTGTTCCTCCTTATGTTTGTCTCAGATCTGACTTCTAGGCAATACAGAACACAGAAGTAAATAATCCAATTCCTGCTCCCCTGGGAGGGGTCGTAAAGGACTTGAAGAGAACCATCATGTCACTTTTGTTTTCTATGCTTCAGAAAAGCAAACCAAATTCTTCCTGTCGTTTCTGGGATTCTGACGATCACGTTTGTTTTTGCCTGGATACACCCCAAGATGTAATGACTGTAGGTGTGCTTCAGCTGAGCCCACATTCTGCCTCTTTACTTTTTTGCCTGAGGCTCTGATCCCCTTGGACTTGACCAGAGTCTCTCTGCCTCCAGTTTCTCTTCTCACAGGTTCATCCTGCAAGCTGCTGTCAGACTAACCATCCTAAGACATGTTTTTTTACAGGTCACTTCCCTTGTCAGAGAAATCGCAGCAGTTCTCCATTTGCTATGAGATGAAGTTCAAATCTGGCATTAAATACCCTACAAAATGAGCATCTCAGTATTTTTCCAAGCTTTTCTCTGTTCTGAATATCCCCCTCCAACCAAGGTTGCTCATTCATCTTCCCATTTATTCAACTATTTATTCATTAAAGAAACAATTATTGAATGTCAACTTTATGCCAGGCGTATGACAGGTAATGGGAATACAAATATGATAGAGACATAGTCCTTGACATGAATGTGTTCACAGTCTGGTGAGGAAGAAAACTATGTATGGGCATAAACAATTCATGTTATCAAATATGACAAAAAATAATCCCTAGATATCACAGCAACGATGTGCAATGCTAACAGGGAAGGAAGTGATCTTCTCTGCTCAGAGTGGTAAGAAAGGATTCAAGGAGAGGGTACTGTTTAAGTTGAGACTTGAATGATAGGTAGAAGTATGCATAGTTAATAAGGAAAGACAAAAATGTTATAAGTAGAAGGAACAACATCTGAAAGACCAGATTCTAGAAACTTCAAGTTGTCTAACATTTCAGTAGAGTATGGATATGTGGAAAAGCGGGGAAAAAGCAGTGGTGAGCTCCTAAATCTTTAACAGTAAGCCCTTTGGGGTTGGGGAGGATCCTGATTTGTAGCATTTGCCTATTTCTATGGTGTAAATATTCCCATCATGACTTATTTCAAACTACTGATGTGACATCACTGAACACAGAGCTGGGGAAGAATTGTGTTCAAATGGCTCTCACAAGCCGATAGAAAGTAGACAAGGACATAATCAGGAAAGGATTTTATAGGTTAAGGAATTGGGCTTTTTATCCTATGGGATGATGGGGAGCCACTGAATGGCTTAAAGCTAGATAATGACACGACCAGCTTTGCCTTAAGGAAAAAACCACAAACTCGAAAAGATACATGCACCCCAATTTTCATAGCAGCATTGTTTACAATTGCCAAGATATGGAAGCAACCCAAGTGTCCATCAACAGATAAATGGATAAAGAAGATGTGGTATATACATGTAATGGAATACTACTCAGTCATAAAAAAGAACGAAATTTTGCCATTTACAGCAACATGGATAGACTTGGAGGGTATCTTGCTAAGTGACATAAGTCATACAGAGAAAGACAAACACTGTGTGATATCATTTATATGTGGAATCTAAAAAATACAACAAACTAGTGCATATAACAAAAAAGAAGCAGACTCACAGATGGAGAGAGCTAACCAGTGGTTACCAGTGAGCAGAGGGAAGGGGGGGGCAATACAGGGGTAGAGGAGTAAGAGGTACAAGCTATTGGGTATAAAATAGGATACAAGGATATATTGTACAACATGGGGAATATAGCCAATATTTTATAATATCTATAAATGGAGTATAACGTTTAAAAATTGTGAATCACTGTAGTGCACTCCTGTAACTTATAAAATTGTACAGCAACTATATTTCAATAAAAAATAATTTTAAAAAAAATTTTAAAAGAAAAACAAAAACTATGTATGTGTGTAATTGTGGATGGGTATGGTATGAGAGAAATAAATGATGAAAATTAGGAGACTAGTTAGGACAGTGGTTCTAAACTCTATCTGTATGCCATACATTAGAATTACCTGTGGAATTAAAAAAACATAGTAATAATGCTGAGACCTTAATCCCAAGATTCTGATTATATCTGTCTGGGGCTGGACCTAGGTTTCTGTGTCTTAAATGTTTCCTGGGTGATAGTAATAGAGAGCATGGGTTGCAAAGTGCTGAGTTAGGAGACTATTGCTCTGAAATACGTTTTCTCTTTATCCAATCTCATGTTTTGCCTTGGGGACCGTTCCAGCTCCACCTCCAAACACTCTTCAATTGGCTCATCCATTCCAAGCGGCCATTTCTTCCCTTCAGACTCAGTCCTTCCTAATTTTCCCTCCTGAGGTTTTCTGGACCTTTTGCTTCCCAACCTGGCCTCACTCAGAAATCAAATAATCAGTGACACTCAGTTTCATGCCTGGCTGCTACGAGCCAGTCCTGAACAATCTCACACCAAAACCCCAACACAGGACAGTAACCCTTCTTTTTTTTTTTTTTTTTTTTTTGCTGACAGGCTTCTTCTTTTATTGAAGCATAACAAAAATACAGAAAACTGGGTAACTTGCAAGTGTGCAGCTCAATAGCTTTACCCCAAATCACCTGTGTAATCAGCATCCAGTCAAGAAATAGAAATGTACCAGAATCCCAGAAGCCGCTCCTGATACCTTCCATTCACTCCCCCTCACTCTAACCACTATTCTAACTTCTAACACCTTATGTTAGTTTTGCCAGTTTGAGGACTTAATAAGAATAGAATCATAACATATTACTGATGGACTTTATTTTATTTTATTTTTTTAGTATTAATTCAAGAATTCATAGCTAATCTTTTTATTTTAACATCTTTATTGGAGTATAATTGCTTTACAATCGTGTGTTAGTTTCTGCTTTATAACAAAGTGAACCAGCTATACATATACATATAGCCCCATATCTCTCCCTCTTGCATCTCCCTCCCACCCTCCCTATCCCACCCCTCTAGGTTGTCACAAAGCACCGAGCTGATTTCCCTGTGCTATGTGGCTGCTTCCCACTACTATCTATTTTACATGTGGTGGTGTATATAAGTCCGTGTCCCTCTCTCACTGCACCCCAGCTTACCCTTCCCACTCCCCGTGTCCTTAGGTCCATTCTCTACGTCTGCCTCTTTATTCCTGTCCTGCCCCTAGGTTCTTCAGAACCATTTTTTTTTTTTTAGATTCCACATATATGTGTTAGCAAACGGTATTCGTTTTGCTCTTTCTGACTTACTTCACTATGTTTGACAAACTCTAGTTCCATCCACCTCACTAAAAATAACTCAATTTTGTTCCTTGTCATGGCTGAGTAATATTCCATTGTATATATGTGCCACATCTTCTTTATCCATTCATCTCTCGATGGACATATAGGTTGCTTCCATGTCCTGGCTATTGTAAATAGAGCTTCAATGAACATTGTGATACATGACTCTTTTTGAATTATGGTTTTTTCAAGGTATATGCCCGGTAGTGGGATTGCTGGGCCATATGGTAGTTCTATTTTTTGTTTTTTGAGGAACCTCCATAATGTCCTCCATAGTGACTGTATCAATTTACATTCACACTAACAGTGCCAGAGGGTTCCCTTTTCTCCACACCCTCTCCAGCATTTATTGTTTGTAGATTTTTTTGATGATGACCATTCTGACTTGTGTGAGGTGATAGCTCATTTTAGTTTTGATTTGCATTTCTCTAATGAAGAGTGATGTTGAGCATTCTTTCTTGTGTTTGTGGGCAATCTGTATATCTTCTTTGGAAAAATGTCTATTTAGTTCTTCTGCCCATTTTTTGATTGGGTTATTTGTTTTTTTGATATGGAGCTGCATGAGCTGCTTGTGTATTTTGGAGATTAATCCTTTGTCAGTTGCTTCATTTGCAAATATTTTCTCCCATTCTGAGGGTTGTCTTTCATCTTTTTTATGGTTTCCTTTGCTGTGCAAAAGCTTTTAAGTTTCATTAGGTCCCATTTGTTTATTTTTGTTTTAATTTCCATTTCTCTAGGAGGTGGGTCAAAAAGGATCTTCCTGTGATTTATGTCATAGAATGTTCTGGCTATGTTTTCCTCTAAGTTTGATAGTGTCTGGCCTTACATTTAGGTCTTTAATCCATTTTGAGTTTATTTTTATGTATGGTGTTAGGGAGTGTTCTAATTTCATTCTTTTGCATGTAGCTGTCCAGTTTTCCCAGCACCACTTATTGAAGAGGCTGTCTTTTCTCCATTGTATATTCTTGCTTCCTTTATCAACGATAAGGTGACCATATGTACATGGGTTTATCTCTGGGCTTTCTATCCTATTCCATTGATCTATATTTCTGTTTTTGTGCCAGTACCATACTGTCTTGACTACTGTAGCTTTGTAGTATAGTCTGAAGTCAGGGAGCCTGATTCCTCCAGCTCTGTTTTTCTTTCTCAAGATTGCTTTAGCTATACGGGGTCTTTTGTGTTTCCATACAAATTATGAAATTTTTTCTTCTAGTTCTGTGAAAAAGGCCATTGGTAGTTTGGTAGGGATTGCATTGAATCTGTAGATTGCTTTGGGTAGTATAGACATTTTCACAATATTGATTCTTCCAATCCAGGGACATGTTATATCTCCCCATCTGTTTGTATCATCTTTAATTTCTTTCATCAGTGTCCTATAGTTTTCTGCATACAGGTCTTTTGTCTCCTTAGGTACGTTTATACCTAGGTATTTTATTCTTTTTGTTGCAATGGTAAATGGAAGTGTTTCTTTAATTTCTCTTTCAGATTTTTCATCATTAGTGTATAGGAATGCAAGAGATTTCTGTGCATTAATTTTGTATCCTGCAACTTTACCAAATTCATTGATTAGCTCTAGTAGTTTTCTGGTGGCATCTTTAGGATTCTCTGTGTATAGTATCATGTCATCTGCAAACAGTGAC
The DNA here is from genome assembly GCF_028021215.1 of Eschrichtius robustus. Taxonomy (NCBI): domain Eukaryota; kingdom Metazoa; phylum Chordata; class Mammalia; order Artiodactyla; family Eschrichtiidae; genus Eschrichtius; species Eschrichtius robustus. The sequence goes on along the minus strand of NC_090834.1, from coordinate 16,629,968 downwards.
AGTGTTACTTCTTCTTTTCCAATTTGTATTCCTTTTATTTCTTTTTCTTCTCTGATTGCTGTGGCTAAAACTTCCAAAACTATGTTGAATAATAGTGGTGAGAGTGGACATCCTTGTCTTGTTCCTGATCTTAGAGGAAATGCTTTCAGTTTTTCACCATTGAGAATGATGTTTGCTGTGGCTTTGTCATATATGGCCTTTATTATGTTGAGGTAGGTTCCCTCTATGCCCACTTTCTGAGCAGTTTTTATCATAAATGGGTGTTGAATTTTGTCAAAAAATTTTTCTGCATCTATTGAGATGATCATATGGTTTTTCTTCTTTAATTTGTTAATATGGTGTATCACATTGATTGATTTACCTATATTGAAGAATTCTTGCATCCCTGGGATAAATCCCACCTGGTCATGGTGTATGATCCTTTTAATGTGTTGTTGGATTCTGTTTGGTAGTATTTTGTTGAGGATTTTTGCATCTATATTCATCAGTGATATCGGTCTGTAATTTTCTTTTTTTGTAGTTTCTTTGTCTGGTTTTGGTATCAGGATGATGGTGGCCTTGTAGAATGAGTTTGGGAGTGTTCCTACCTCTGTTATATTTTGGAAGAGTTTGAGAAGGATAGGTGTTAGCTCTTCTCTAAATGTTTGACAGAAATCGCCTTTGAAGCCATCTGGTCCTGGGCTTTTGTTTGTTGGAAGATTTTTAATCACAGTCTCAATTTCAGTGCTTGTGATTGGTCTCTTTATATTTTCTATTTCTTTCTGGTTTAGTCTCATAAGGTTGTGCTTTCTAAGAATTTCTCCATTTCTTCCAGGTTGTCCATTTTACTGGCATATAGTTGCTTGTAGTAATCTCTCATGATCCTTTGTATTTCTGCAGTGTCAGGTGTTACTTCTCCTTTTTCATTTCTAATTCTATTGATTTGAGTCTTCTCCCTTTTTTTCTTGGTGAGTGTGGCTAATGGTTTATCAATTTTGTTTGTCTTCTTAAAGAACCAGCTTTTAGTTTTACTGATCTTTGCTACTGTTTCCTTCATTTCTTTTTCATTTTTTTCTGATCTGATATTTTTTATTTCTTTCCTTCCGCTTACTTTGGGGTTTTTTTGCTCTTCTATCTCTAATTGCTTTAGGTGTAAGTTTAGGTTGTTTATCTGAGGTATTTCTTATTTCTTGAGTTAGGATACTATTGCTATAAACTTCCCTCTTACTACTGCTTTTGCTGCATCCCATAGGTTTTGGATCGTTGTGGTTTCATTGTTATTTGTTTCTAGGTATTTTTTGATTTCCACTTTGATTTATTCTGTGATCTCTTAGTTATTTAGTAGTGTATTGTTTACCCTCCATGTGTTTGTATTTTTTACAGTTTTTTTCCTTTAATTGATATCTAGTCTCATAGTGTTGTGGTCTGAAAAGATACTTGATACAATTTCAATTTTCTTAAATTTACCAAGGCTTGATTTGTGAACCAAGATATGATCTATCCTAGAGAATGTTCCACGAGCACTTGAGAAGAAAGTGTATTCTGTTGTTTTTGGATGGAATGGCCTATAAATAACAGTTAAGTCCATCTTGCTTAATGTGTCATTTAAAGCTTGTGTTTCCTTATTTATTTTCATTTTGGTTGATCTGTCCATTGGTGAAAGTAGCATGTTAAGGTGCCCTACTATTGTTGTGTTACTGTCGATTTCCTCTCTTACGGCTGTTAGCATTTGCCTTATGTATTGAGGTGCTCCTATGTTGGATGCATAAATATTTCCAATTGTTATATCTTCTTCCTGGATTGATCCCTTGATCATTATGCAGTGTCTTTCTTTGTCTCTTGTAATAGTCTTTATTTTAAGGTCTACTTTGTCTGATATGAGAATTGCTACTCCAGCTTTCTTTTGATTTCCATTTACATGGAATATCTTTTTCAATCTCCTCACTTTCAGTCTGTATGTGTCCCTAGGTCTGAAGTGGGTCTCTTGTAGACAGCATATATATGGGTCTTTTTTTTTTTTATCCATTCAGCCAGTCTATGTCTTTTGGTTGGAGCACTTAATCCGTTTACATTTAAGTTAATTATCTATATGTATGTTCCTATTACCATTTTCTTAATTGTTTGGGTTTGTTATTACAGGTCTTTTCCTTCTCTTGTGTTTCCTGCCTAGAGAAGTTCCTTTACCATTTGTTGTAAAGCTGGTTTGGTGGTGCTGAATTCTCTTAGCTTTTGCTTGTCTGTAAAGGTTTTAATTTCTCTGTCAAGTCTGAATGAGATCCTTGCTGGGTAGAGTAATCTTGGTTGTAGGTTTTTCCCTTTCATCACTTTAAATATGTCCTGCCACTCCCTTCTGGCTTGCAGAGTTTCTGCTGAAAGATCAGGTGATAACCTTATGGGGATTCCCTTGTATGTTTTTTGTTGCTTTTCCCTTGCTGCTTTTAATATATTTTCTTTGTATTATTTTTTGATAGTTTGATGAATATGTGTCTTGACGTGTTTCTTCTTGGATTTATCCTGTAAGGGCCTCTCTGCATTTCCTGGACTTGATTGACTATTTCCTTTCCCATATTAGGGAAGTTTTCAACTGTAATCTCTTCAAATATTTTCTCAGTCCCTTTCTTTTTCTCTTCTTCTTCTAGACCCCTATAATTTGAATGTTGGTGCGTTTAATGTTGTCCCAGAGGTCTCTGGGACTGTCCTCAATTCTTTTCATTCTTTTTTCTTTATTCTGCTCTACGGTAGTTATTTCCATTATTTTATCTTCCAGGTCACTTATTCGTTCTTCTGCCTCAGTTATTCTGCTATTGATTCCTTCTAGAGAATTTTTAATTTCATTTATTGTGTTGTTCATCTTTGTTTGTTTTCTCTTTAGTTCTTCTAGGTCCTTGTTAAAGGTTTCTTGTATTTTCTCCATTCTATTTCCAAGATTTTGGATCATCTTTACTATCATTAATCTGAATTCTTTTTTAGGTAGACTGCCTATTTTCCCTTCATTTTTTTGATCTGGTGGGTTTTTACCTTGCTCCTTCATCTGCTGTGTATTTCTCTGTCTTCTCATTTTGCTAAACTTACTCTGTTTGGGGTCTCCTCTTCGCAGGCTGCAGCTTTGTAGTTCCTGTTGTTTTTGATGTCTGCCCCCAGTGGGTATGGTTGGTTCAGTGGGTTGTATAGGCTTCCTGTTCCACCCTTCCTGATGGAGGGGTCTGGTGCCTGCGTTCTGGTGGATGAGGCTGGATCTTGTCTTTCTGGTGGGCAGGTCCATGTCCGGTAGTGTGTTTTAGGGTGTCTGTGAACTTATTATGATTTTAGGCAGCCTCTCTGATAATGAGTGGGGTTGTGTTCCCGTCTTGCTAGTTGTTTGGCATAGGGTGTCCAGCACTGTCGCTTGCTGGTCGTTGAGTGGAGCTGGGTCTTATCGTTGAGATGGAGATCCCTGGGAGAGCTTTTGCCATTTGATATTACGTGGAGCCAGGAGGTCTCTGGTGGTCCAATGTCCTGAACTCGGCTCTCCCACCTCAGAGGCTCAGGCCTGACACCTGGCTGGAGAACCAAGACCCTGTCAGCCACATGGCTCAGAAGAAAAGTGAGGAAAAAAAGAAAGAAAAAAAAGAAAAAATAAAATAATTAAAATTTAAAAATGTTAAAAATATTATTAAAATTAAAAAAATTTATAAAGTAATAAAAAAAAAGAGAGCAACCAAACCAACAAACAAATCCACCAATGATAACATGCACTAAAAACTATACTAAGATGAACATAAGATTCAGAACCTAGTCAGTCGCATACAGCAAACCCCAATCTGCAGTTGCTCCCAAATTCCACTGCCTCAATTTTGGGATGATTCGTTTTCTATTCAGGTATTCCACAGATGCAAGGTACATCAAGTTGATTGTGGAGATTTAATCCGCTGCTCCTGAGGCTGCTGGGAGAGATTTCCCTTTCTCTTCTTTGTTCGCACAGCTCCTGGGGTTCAGCTTTGGATTTGGCCCCGCCTCTGCATATAGGTTGCCCTCTGGCATCTGTTCTTCACCCGGACATGAGGAGGTTAAAGAAGCGGCTGATTAGGGAGCTCTGGCTCCCTCAGGCTGGGGGGAGGGAGGGGTACGGTATGCGGGGCGACCCTGCAGCGGCAGAGGCCAGCATGACAATGCAATAGCCTGAGGCATGCCATGTGTTCTCCTGGGGAAGTTGTCCCTGGATCATGGGACCCTGGCATTGGCGGGCTGCACAGGCTCCCTGGAGGGGAGGTGTGGATAGTGACCTGTGCTTGTACACGGGATTCTTGGTGGCTATAGCAGCAGCCTTAACGTTTCATGCCGGTCTCTGGTGTCTGCTCTGATAGCCGTGACTTGTGCCCATCTCTGGAGCTCGTTTAGGTGGTGCTCTGAACCCCCTCTCCTCACGCACCCCGAAACAATGGTCTCTTGACTCTTAGGCAGGTCCAGACTTTTTCCCAGACTCCCTCCCAGCTAGCTGTGGCGCACTAGCCCCCTTCAGGCTGTGTTCATGCAACCAACGCCAGTCCTCTCCCTGGGATCTGACCTATGAAGCTGGAGCCTCAGCTCCCAGCCCCCACCCATCCCGGTGGGTGAGCAGACAAGTCTCTCAGGCTGGTGAGTGTTGCTCGGCACTGATCCTCTGTGCGGGAATCTCTCTGCTTTGCCCTCTGCACCCCTGTTGTTGTGCTCTCCTCCATGGCTCCGAAACTTCTCCCCCTCCACCCCCCACAGTCTCCGCCCATGAAGGGGCTTCCTAGTGTGTGGAAACCTTTCCTCCTTCACAGCTCCCTCCCACTGGTGCAGGTCCCTCCCTATTCTTTTTGTCTCTGTTTTTTCTTTTTTCTTTTGCCCTACCCAGGTATATGGGGAGTTTCTTGCCTTTTGGGAAGTCTGAGGTCTTCTGCCAGCATTCAGTAGGTGTTCTGTAGGAGATGTTCCACATGTAGATGTATTTTTGATGTATTTGTGGGGAGGAAGGTGATCTCCACCTCTTACTCCTCCACCATCTTGAAGGTCCTTTTGGGTTTATACTTTTAATCACATAAATTTGTTAGATCCCAGAGGGGAGTCACTGCATGCCATGCAGGGCCACAGAGGAAGCTCCAGGTTTTTGTCGGGTGGCAAAGACAGGAGCAAGAGGAAACTCTAGTCTAGAGCCTTTAATGGGGTTTCTGAACTTGAGTTTACTCAGGAATAGCAGAGGAACTGCAATTCTAGAAGGCATAACGTTGCAAGTTACAGGTCAGTCTGTGGAGAGTTCAGGATGGGCTGTATTTATCCCTCCCAAATTCTTGTCACTTCAGTTTTGCTGGACTCTGGTATCTAACTTCTCAACTCATTGAGACTCTCAGATGTTTTCGGTTCCCCTTCCCACTGTCCAGAAATTGCTTCAAGGCAGAAAGTCAGGGTGATTTTGGGGTCCACTTGTTTGCTTTCCTTCTCTCAGGGATTACAGTAGTGCCTGCCTCTTGTTCAAGGTCTGAAGAATGTTGTTTCACATATCTGTCCAGTTTTCCATTTGCTTACCCTGGGAAGCCAAGTCTGGACTCTTACTCCTTCAAAGCCAAAGTGGGTATTGCTTGATTATATGTGCATGTTTCACTTGACAATGTGTATTGCCCAATTACTTGCAATCCGTACCCCCCTAGGAATGTTTGAGTTTCTTCATCCCTCACTAACTCTTATTTGTAAATCAAATAGGTATCAAGTCACATCAGATTTTTAAAGTTTGTATTTCTTGATTACTAGTGAGGATAAGCACCATTGTCCTCATATGCTTTTTAAATATAAATTTTCCCTGCTTATATGCTTTGGCAATGGTAACCATACACTCTTGCTTACCTGACACAGTCCTAGGGTATATTGTAAGGTGCATAAACAGTATTAGATGTAGAATATTTATTGTGCTTACTAATGTTTGGATTTAATTGTACTTTTCATTGTTCTATTCTTCCCCAGACTTTCCTGCTTTCTATTTAATCGATTTCATTTCTTTTTAATTTACGTCTTTTATGCATTATTTTTCTCCTGTGTGTGTGTGGTTAGCTTTAAATTTTTAACATGCTTGCTGACTTGAAAAATCTAAAGTTAATCAATATTTCTACCCTCTTCCTGAACAAGACAAGAAAGTTTGAACACTTTAGCTTCCAACTATTATGCTATATTTTGCTTGATATAATAGTCCACTATTTTATTTTCCACCTTGTTTTGTAAACCCCAAGTGAAGTATTTTCATTTTATATAGTCAGTTTTTGTTTATGTTACCCACATGTTCACCAGTTTCTTTATTCACCATTACATTTTCCATCTTACTCTTTCCTTATGGGTTTAATTCCTTTCTACAATTTTTCTCTCAGTGGGATTCTAAGAGCTATAAACTCTTTTAATCTTTGCTTTTCTAAAGATATCTTTATTTTTCCTTCACTTTTGAATGATAGTTTACATCAGGATGGAATTTTGCGTTGGCAGTTATTTTTCCTCAGCATTTTGAAGACATGTTCCATTATCCTCTGGGTTAAATATTGTCATTAAGAAGTCTGCTGCCAAGTAACTATTGTTTGTCTACAGAAAATCATCTTCTCTGTTTTATCTTTGACTGTTGTATTTAGCAGTTTCACTATGATGTGTTTAGTTATAGATTTTTAAAATTTATTTTGCCTGAATATTATGTTTTTAATATAATTAATCAAGTTTGTCATCAATTCTGGACAGCTTTCCTCTTGTGCATTCTCAGTTTTTTTCCTCTGGAACTCCTATTAGGCATTTATGGTGAGTTTATCATTCCATTCTTTATTTTTACATTTTTCGTATTTTCCATCTTTTTCTCACATCATATTCTACTTTGGTTAAAGCCTCCTGATCCTACTTCTAATTCATTTATTATCTTTTCTCCTATTTCCGACATGCTTCCATTGAGCTTTTAGCTCCAAAGACTGTATTTAAAAAATTGTTTATTTGGTTCATTTTAAAACCTGTTTGTTCTATTTTCATAATGACTTATGCGTATATTAGAATCTACATTACTTTTTAAAGGTCTTTATTCATTTTAAACATACTTATATTATCTTTCAGATTGCTATTCTATTATGTCAACTTTCTGATACTCAAAACTTCCTGTTGTTGGTGTTTGCTGAGCCTCAGGATGGACTAGAAAGTTGTCAAGTGCCCAAGCAGGGCTCATTCTGGATGTCTGGCCTCACCTCTCTCTGTGCATCTGCCTTATTTCTCTCTACTTTCTTTCAGATTGGCTTTCCCTGCTTCACATGGATGCGGCCAAACTTGGCTATCAGCTTCCTGATAGCCCAGCTCACCTGTTTACTGCCATCTGTTCAAGGGACCAGCTCAGGCTGAAACTAGTGTCTTAGTCTCCTTTCTCAACTTCCGGGGGAGAAGATTGGATTGGCCCTGCTGGGTCATGAGTCTACGCTGGTCCTCTCAGGTATGGACAAGGAATCAGGGCCACATAATAAAAAGACAGTTTCTGGACCACACTCCTGTGTCGGGCAGTAGTCAAAGAACTGGATGACTGTGGATTGGGAAGACACCCCTCAAAAATACTTACTACATCCTTAAGCAGGAATGTTATCCTTTGCATCATTATTCACAAAGTGACCTGGAGGCTCATAGATAATAACAGTGAAGAGAGGCAGAAAGGGGTCTTAGCAGATGCTCTGAGCCTCAAATTGTCATTTGAGGCATTTCCACGTGAGAGAAAGAATAGTGATCTAGTAACAGAAATGGCTAAGTAGCAAAAAGTTGACCCTTAAGTCCCCACCTTGTCTAGATGCTACAGGGTGGAGGATAAGAGTCCCCCATTAAGAGACTCCAGAGGAAGCCATGACCTCTAGGGGATCTGGGTTTTTATTAGAGCCAGAAGATAGAGTATTGTTGACAGAGTTCGCATACAGGAATTTTGGTTTCTTACAATGCAATAGGACTGGTTGGGTTACAGGGGAAAGGACTAGGGGAAAAGTAAATAGTGAGAGATCAGCTGGCAGGTGGGGGTGGGAGGTGCAGAGTAGTATGGGAAGAATTCACAGGTGCACGTGAGCTGACACTGAGCAAGGAGGCAGGGATGAGCATGAGTGTAGCTGATGAGAGTTGGTCACATGCTGGACCTGGTGCTCAGGGGTCACTGGGTTTCAATGCCTTTAAATATATCTTATATAGTCTTCCCCTTCCCTTTTTCCTGTTCTGTTCTTTCAGTTTTCATCAGCTCATTCTTTAAGATGCAACCCGATTCCCACTTCCCTTGGCAGGACTTCCCAGGGGTTCTCTAATCTACAGCGACCTCTCCTGCCTCCTGTGGCCCTTCTGGTCGCATCATTCATTTGATGATTACCTATGCACTACTCTGTGCTATTGTTCCAAGCTGCCATCTACTCCTATATCATCATTTAACTACCCATGGTTTATGTTGGGTTTTACCAGTGAGACTGGAAGCTCCATGAGGGAGGAACGTGTCTCGCCCTTCTTTGTACCTGCTATAGCATGGTGGATAGTGACCCTCACATAGTAGGTGTTTAATATGTATTTATACTGACTTTCTGGGTTTTTGTTTATGACCTTCGGCACATCACTCTGTGACGTTCAGTTTACCTAATTGCAAAGTAGAGATAATAACCTCCTCTCTCCATTCATCTATTTTGTCTCTCAGGCGATATTTCTTGAGCACCTACTCTGTGTGAGGGTGAATGTGTGGAGTGAAAGCTTTCTAACAGGATTGCTAAAAGCATCAAATAAGATATTGGATGTGAAAAATGCCAAGAAAAGCAAGAAGCACTTGCAAAAGAAAGGCATTATTTAAACATTCACATTTAGACATTGGAACATTAAATTATTTTATAAGCTCCATCCTGAGTTCTTATAGGACTCTGAGTCTATAGTACCTATGTTATAGCACTTATCACACTGTGTGATAATTATTTGTGTATATTTCTATCTCTGCCCCAGACTGTGAGCTTCAACATGGAATCCCCAGCACTTAGCACAGTGCCTGCCACGTAATAGGTCTCCGTAAATATTTTAAATAAATAAATGAATGAAAAAAAATCAGCTTCCAAACATGCTCAGCCTATAAAAATGTATTCAGACAGTAAGCACACTGACAAGAATTCTGTCCTAAGAATCTTGTGGAGAGGGTTACAAATGAAGAAAAAAAAGAGGTATGGATTTTGCCCTGAAGGAGCTTATAAATGGAATGGAGAAGCAGAGAATATGCATCTAAAAATGCCTTAAGATGATTTATCAGATTACCTAAAAGCAGTTGTATTTTTAAACTAGGACACTAGCATTGATGGATTTCAGAATAAATCAGGCAGGTGGTGTTAATCAGGAGAAGCTTTTTGGAGAAACAGGGAATTACATAGGGAGGCATTGACAATATAAACAAAATTTACAGTCTGCCACTTCATGGATGGAGGGGCTACATGGACCACTGGTGGTTTGCAAGGGTATTTGAGAGCTCTAGAGCCATAGTGCTTGTGGGAGACTTTCTGTCCCTCTGTTGGATACACACACGCACACACACACATCTTTGTGGCTACAGTGGTGGAGTGATGGGCTTGAAGTGCTTCCCTTCTCTGGAGGGAAATCCTCTGTCCTCAAGTGTTTCTTTCTTTGCCTTCACATCGACCCTTTGAAGGTAGCCGCTTTGCAGCTCTCAAGAGCTCTCTCTCAGGACTGGGCCTGCTCTGAAAGTGCCCCCATTTCCAGTATGGAACACAGAACTCATTCAGTTATGATTCTTTGTTCCAATGCCTTTGATCATCTTAGGGAGAGGTAATTTGAGTAGGTCAGCCGAGGGCAGAGCCAGGGTGACAATTGTTTCTCTCACTCAAGATAAGAGGTGGAAGGCAGAGGCCCCTGCTTTTGAAGATGTAACTTATTGCCTGGTTCACAGCCTGTCCTCCTCAAACAACATCCAGAAATATGGCCTCAGAGCTCACCTTACAATAGGTATTCTATGTTCATTGATTCAACAAATGTTTACTGTACTGCTATGATGCGCTAGCTATTATTCTAGGTGCCAGGGATGGAGCTGCAAGCAAGAGAAAAAAGTTTACTAGTTTCACAGAGATTATATTTAAGTGAGAGAAAAAGGAAATCAGCAAGTTAATTTTATACAAGATAATGTATAGATACTATTAAGAACATAAACAATGGAGTCCTAGAGAAGTCTCAGAGAAAATGTCCCTGAAGTTGCAATATTTGAGCCAAGAGTTTAAGAATAATGAGGAACCAGCCATACAAAGAACTAAGGCAAGACTATTCCAGGCAGAGAGAAGAGTAAATGCAAAGTGCAGAGGCAGGAACAGAATTGGAGACTTCAAGACGTGTGCATGTGCTCACTCACACATGTGAGCACACACACAAACACACACACACACACACCCACACACACACACACATACATACACTAGAGTATGAGCATTTCAGGAATCAAGATAGAAGACAGCAAAGGCCAGATCATGCAGGCTTAGTGCCCCATGGTAATGCACTGGGATTTTATTCTGGGGCAATGGGAAGCCACTGACCCACTGGAAGCAGAGGGAAGGTGGGACCCCCGCAGGAAAGGCTTCGTATCTAGCCTGTGTTATGGGAAGCAGCAGCTGCTGTTGCAAGGTCTTAGAAGTGGTGAAACTCCCCATATGACCCTAAACCTTTCATCTCTCCTGAACCATGGCACTAGCCAAGTGGAGACATTGTCCACGATCCTCAAAGGCTGCTTTAAGATATGTCTTTAAGATAAACTGCAAAGCCCAGAAACTTGAGGTGACGTCTGTCTTGTGGGCTCCTTTAAAAAGGCCAATGAGTGCATGGAAGACAAATCAAAACTCTTTATGTCACCAGGGATCACCAAAAATCACTGAAGTCACCTCGGAATTATTTCAGACATATCAGTGCCTCTTCTGCATTGAAATATTCCTAATAAGCATTTTGTCTTGTTGGTGTATTCCATTATTGTCCTCTCTGGGAATTTTCCATTAGCCCGAACTCTTCCCCTGCTGACATAGCCCAGCTCCTTCCCCACAAACATGGAATGTTGGATCAAGAAGGCATCTTAGAGGATATCTCATCCAATGTGCTTGGTTTGTAAATGAGCAAGTGGAGGTTCAGAGAAGGCAAATGACTTGATAAAAATCGTATAATCCATGTCTTTGGGTCTTAGTCTTATCTCCTTCCAGTAGACTTGGCTAGCATGAAGAAGGACAGATTAGGTAAGCTTAGACTGGCCTCTTGATTCAGAAAAAGAGTCCCCACGTGAAGCAACCAGTTCAAAGTTTGCCAACACGGAGAGTCTGGGAAGCTAAAATGAAATGTTTGTGATGGACGGGATATCTCCTCAAGCTCCAGCATCTATAACTCAGAACCTCCAACACAAGGCGGGAGAGTAATGACCATGGGGCCTGAAAATCTCATCAATGTTTTTATATCTGCAGGAGGTTTCAGGTGAAGTATCCTGGTGGGGGGTCGTGTTGACAGCAAGTGCTTGCTCTTCATTCGTGGGAGCCAAGTGGCTCACCTTGGGGCCTGGGAAGACAGGTGCAGGGCAGGGGAGGGCCGGCTCTGTATGAGGGGTGAAGGGGATGGGCCCTGGTAATCCAATATCCTCTCGGAGCCACTCAGTGCTCCACTCCAAATCCATCACTGCAAATGAACCAGGTGACAGGATTAAATATCCCCTAATTGCAGTCCCCTGGGAGGGGCTGTGCCAGCTGTCTCTTCCACATGCCCAGCCCAGCAGATGGGAGATCAGATATCAAAGGGTCACTTCTGATGGCCCAGAAGACAGCCTGGGTCCTGGCCACCTGGGCCGAGTGGAAGGAGGAACAGAGGGCAGATTGGGGTGCTGTAATGGGTCTGAAAAACAGAATATTTAGTACCATCTGCCCCTTAGCATCGATGTAGTAAGGTCTGCACTACTCGGTGGCTCCTGCTTCTTTGTCCTCCTCATTCACCAGGACGGGATATGGGCTGCTGCACCTTCTCCTCCTGCCCTCTGAAACTCGCTGCTAGAAATGGATTTCTGCCTCAGAAAACCAGACATCCTCACAGGCATGCAGAAGTCCACCTGCCCAGCCCCTGTCTCTGGCCCAGCCTGCTCCTCACTAAACCCTCAGAGGCAAGGATTTCTCACTATTCCTTCCAGACCTCTTGGAAGAGAGGCTCTATAGGGTTGCTGGGTTGTGTATTCTAGCATCCTGGGCTTCAATAACGGGCAGGTTCTTCAAATTCCTTGAGGACCAGCGCAAGAAGAAGAGGAACTTACATTTGGGCTCAAGAAATGGACTTGAGCGCCAAACAAAGCTCCTGAGCAGGAGAGGCTGTCTGGGTGCAGTTGGCTGGACTGAGAAAGCCTGGAGCAGGGGAAGAGCGGGGTGACTTTTGTCAGGCTCTAGGCTCTTTTCTTCTGAGACCTTTTCACATCGGGTGATCTGCCATTGTCTTCCCTCAAGACTGCACTCACCCAAATCAGCTCCCATCCAAGAGCGCTGGGCAGTTCTGCGGGAATAAGATGCATTTTCATCGAGCTGAAATCATGATATTGTAAAATCAGCAGGAGCAGGTATAAGCTAAGAAAAGCTCTCCATCCAGGGACGGCGCCAAATCACAGGCAGAAAGAAGGTCTGTGCGTCAAACCTCACTGGGGCTCAGGCAAAAGCTAGAAACAGGCATCTAAAGGAGCACTCAGCCCACGACGCCAGGACTGCAAAAGACTCCGGTGACCTTTGAAACAACACGATTGTTGAGAAAGACAAGACCTCAACAGAGGGGTCAGGACTCAGGTCAGTTTTCCTTGGGGCAGCTGGAGAGCTCCGGGGTCATCGGCCTCTGGACCTAGAAGAGGGTCTGATGCTAAGCCAGCTCTAACTGATCGTGTTTCTCTTTTTAAAGGGTCTACCACGTTCTTAGAAATATGCTAAGGGCCAAGGTGATTAAGACCAATACTGTCTTTGCCCTCAGGGATCATGTTTGACTTAGGGAAGTCACTGCATTGCTCCAAACTTCAGTTTCATCATCCATCAAATGGAAGTTGTGACATCTACCCTAGGTCCTTCAGAGAGTTGCCGAGAGGCTCACATGAGATGACCGAGGGAAAACTGCTCTGGAAAAGCTCTTTGGCGGGTACTATAAAAGTGAGCAGTATTTGGAGTAATGCTTCAGCTCAGAGAACAATGTAGCTGAGTTACCACGAAGCTGAGACCTCCTTCCCTTTCTCCCTGGCTTATCCCTTCCTTTTATTCTAAACAGAGACTTAGTCCAAAGAGAACCATCCCATGCTTGATGATAAAAGGGACAATGGGATTTCTGGGTGGTCCTCTGGGCCCACAGATAGGAGCCCTGCAGTCCAGGATGCCAAACAAACCAGGTGATTTGTGAGCGAGGCAGCAGCAGAGCTATAGGCTGAGAACAAAGGATTTGGCCCATTTCTGTGTCTCTGCAGTGGTCACACACCAGCTGAACACAACAGTTTCTACTTGTGTCCCAATTTTAGGAAAACCAGAAATCTGGAATCTCGACATAACTCACCACCCCCGAAAAGGACAGGCGGTTAGAGCAGGTTGGTTCCTGGTAATGGTGTCTTCGGGCTAATCATGTGTTCCCATATAGGCCAGCGAGCCCAAATGCTGGAATTGCCTGGGAAATTTGTCAACACACAGATATCCAACTTCTACCGTGAGAGATTCTGATTTTGAAGGTTTTGGGGTGGGACCTCAGAAAGGATTCTGATCTACCGGAAAGCTTGAGAACCTCATATATAGACAATCCACCCATGTCTTGTCTGTTTTCATTATATGTTCAGGATGGAGCACAGAATAGACATTCAATAAATGTTTGTTGACTGAGTAAATGAATTTATTAAAATATATCCAAATACGCTCAAGTAAAAAGCAATGAATGGCAAAAAGCAAACTTTTTTTAGGATTTAGAAGTCTGCTAGGATCCAGCTGTAGCTGATTGTCTTTCTGACTCTCAATTCTTCAGGGTACAAAATTGAGAAACCTAGATTTGACTCTTTTGTGCTTTCTATTAGGTTTGTTCAGAATAAATGGAAACTTGCTCCCATTGGCATAAGATAGAGCTTGATGTAAAAATGGTTTATTCTTGCTCCTTCCTTCAATATATTTTATTATTATTAATGCATTATCAGTAATAATAATAATAATAGTAAATGTCTTTATTTCATGTCCTCATTAGAGATCTTATGAAAGAGATAGGGAATTATTATCCCCACTTAACAAATGAAAAAACTAATGCCTAAAGAGGCCATATAGCTCATCCCTGCAATCACCCAATTAGAAAACAGCAGGATTGGACTCTCTTGACTCCAAATCTGATATTCTTCATACTCTAGCAAGCTTCCCCTAAAACACTGCAAATGTGACTCCAGTGACCTCCCACGTATGTCACTCCAAATGTGCAAAACAGAATGACTGGAATCATCCACAAAGCACCAGGATGTGTTCCTTTACCAAAGAATCCCTTTTTACAAAAGCTCTTCATTTTATGTAGGATCATTAAGAGGTTAAGTAAGACAGGTAATGTAAAGAATCACTCACTGCTAATTGAAATGCAGGCGAATCATCTCTGAAATGATAATGTAAGTTAATGGGAAAAAGGAACTCATTCTAAAAAAAATCTGGTTTATATGTGACTTTTCAGGAGTATACCTATCACGGGAAAGTCAGGTAAATGTATACACTCATATACCAGACTTCTCTAGGAAATACAGTCCTGAATTGAAAATAAATTGACAAATAAGCTGCTTTTCCTTTCTTTCCTCCCAGAGCCAGGTCCTCATGCCTCAGAATGTTCCAGCATCCCAGCCACTGCACTCAGTCAGACCATGGGCTCATGTATTTTCAACTAGGCAACTTGAGCTGAAAGAAGCTTTCAATGGAGTCCAACAAAATCAGCACAGCCTTAGGCTGGGTCTAGATGAGGCCCAACTAATGAAAATGATGGCGATTTTCTGAATACTCTAAACTTCTGGATTTTGAAAATGTCATTTGCTTCAGGTACAAAGATAATGACTGAATATTTAGCGCAACCCATTATCCTAAATATTTTAAACAATGCCTAAATCCATGACTTTCTTTAACTCCTGGCTTTGGCCATTTTTTTTTTTAACACCTTTATTGGAGTATAATTACTTTACAATGTTGTGTTAGTTTCTGCTGTATAACAAAGTGAATCAGCATATACCCAGAGAAAACCATAATTCAAAAAGAGACATGCACCCCAATGTTCATTGCAGCTCTTTTTACAATAATAGCCAGGACATGGAAGCAACCTAAGTGTCCATCGACAGATGAATGGATAAAGAAGATGTGGCACTCATATACAATGGAATATTACTCAGCTTTGGCCATTTTGAGCAGAACTGATCCATTAATTTATCCTAAAGTCAATTTGATTAAATAGCCAATCAATTCAGTTTAACATCTGGCTATTCCAATGAATGGACTAACTGATGAAATAGACCAATAACCTTGACAATGGATTTTGGAGACTGTAGGAAGTACGAAGTCACCAGCTTCCCAATGTGGGACCACTTGCTATAAAGCAAGGGCTGAAGCAGACATGAGTGGAATAAAAATGCCCTTTATTCTCTATAGGTGTCTCTGGGGCCCAGAGAGATGAACATCCTTTCCCTGGAGAAGCCTGGTTGCCTTATGGAGAATCCTGGCTGCGCACCAGCTCTCCCAGCTGCCCCTCACCCGCAGCCAGCCCGCAGGCACGCAGGTCCCTGTCAGCTCTAACAGAGGGTGGGGACTGGTCAGGCCATTCATTGGTTCTGAAGTTTCTTCTACTTAAACCAGTTTGTTAGGTGCTTCGTGATTTACGGCCACAGTGGAAAATGAGGCTGGGTATTGATTCTCGGCCTTTTCTATTGCAAATGGGTGCAATGTCTTATAGTATGTCAGAATAATAGCAGTGGGCACTCTATCAATGTCAAATGTTAAAAATGATCAGCTATTGTGATGTAGGAGATTAAATATGAAAGCGTGATGGGTATATAAAAGTGAAACGGCAATAATAAAGGGATTTTTATGTTCGGCTCATTGCTCCCTAGAACCCACCTGGGAGCTATTAGAACCTATTGTGCTGATCAGTGACATATCACCATGGGTTAAAGGACGAGACAGGTGTGCCCCTCCCCAGGTGCTGTTGAGCCTGGCAAAGTGGAATGGGAGAACCCAGGTGAAGAGATCAGAGTTCACCAGGCCCTACCTTCCAGAGCTTGAGTGCAACTTCTAGGATGACTAGGAAGGAAAGGTACAAGGCAACCAAAAGCCAATCAGAAAGGCCGGAGGTCACTATATCCCTTCTTATTTTCTCCTGCGGTGACGGCTCAATCTTTAAAGTCAGCCAAGAGAATTTGTCCTCTTCTTTAAGGTCTCTGGAGAGATGGCAATCCCATTTTGTGCAACCACAGAAAGTTACAACTGGAATAGATCTCCTAGATCACCTTGCATAGTCAACTTTCCCTTTTAAAATTCAGGGAACTGAGGCCCAGAGAAATAGAGATATGTCCAAGGTCACACAGGCAATGAGTGCCAGAGTTGGACCAAACCCAGGTCCAGGCTGGAAATCTCCTCACCGTCTGTCCTCATCTGCCATATGTGTCTGATGCCATCATGTCCTCTAGATCAGCACTGCCCAACAGAAATATAATGAAAGCCCTATCCGTGGCTTTAAATATTCTAGTAGCCACATTAAAAAAAGTGATAAGAAATAGGTGAAATTAATCTTAACGTATTTTATTTAACCTAACATATTTTAAATATCATTCTTTCAACATGTAATCAATATAAAAATTATTGATGTATTTTACATTATTTGTCTCACACTAAGTGTCTGGGTGTATTTTATAATTGTGGCACGTGTCGGGTTGTACTAGCACATTAAGTGCTCCATAGCTGCATGGGCTAGTGGCCTCAGCTCTAAATGGAGTTGTCTGGGGCCTGGGGAATGTATCCATATCCCCTAGGGAGGTATGTAGGGCCTAGAGGAAGGCATGTGTACTTTGAAAAAGCAAATAAATACTACAATACACTTGGAAATTTTTTTTAAAAAACTCATTTATAAGCACAAACTACAGACCATAAACCTTGGCAAAATCTTAGTGAGGTCACATTGAAGACAGACTGTCAGTCACATATGGGACTTTTCAGGGAGGTATGGAAAGTATATTTGAATTTCTGGACATTGTAAGGGGCCTGGGAAATTTTTTATGTTTGCCAAAAATAGACATGAATTTACAAAGACTAAGAAATGGACCAGCCTTCTGGGGCAGAGCAATTTCTCAGATGATGTTGTCATCAGCATATAAGTTACCAAACTCATTTTCTGAGAGAAAAACCAAGTTTGAGAACTGCAGAGTGTCATGCAGAGGTTGAATTAAGCCTTAGACTTTATGTCAGAGACCAGGGAACCCTTGAAGCATCCATCTGCCTGAGTCACCGATGCCCCTTTCTCAAGCACACAGTGGAATGGCAACCTTGCCAGGCATGCCATTTGCAGATGGGTCCATCCATGGCCTGGAATGTCCACTGGGTACACCCAGGGTTGGGGGAAGGAGAAGTCATGGTCCCCAGCTTCAACCTGGAGATCAGCCCATGGCCAGCAGGTGGGGAGGCAGGAGCTGGGGGAGAGCGGCGATCAGGGTACCATGCAGCCACCTCCATGTTGCCATTCCTGAGAGCAAGCCGACCATATAATGCACACAAAGCCAGCCTGAGAACTAACACCAGGTCCATTTCAGCCAGAGACAGGTTGTCACTCTGACAGCTATCAAACCAATCAGAAGGGTAAATTAAGGTGTCCTTCTTTTAATTTTTTTGGAGGGGTAAGGGGTAGTTAAAATGCTGATCTCCAAGTGACAGTTTTCTGAGCTGAGAGTGAACTGTCACTGCTGCCATCCTCACTCTGGAGGCTCTCAGGAGGAGCATGTCAGGGAAACCAGCAGGCTCCTTACAGACCTGCTTGCTCCCTAAGGGCCTCCAGGCACAAGTCACGCTGTATGATCTGCCCCTTGGGACCCAGAAGGGGAAAGTGCCAGTCTCCACCCGTTCCCACTGCACTGGGAGCCAGGGATCAACTTTCCACTTTTGGGGAAGAAACTCCTCCTTTACGCCTTAATTGCAGCCTTAATAATTAAGTGGGTGCTTTAATGATGTGGGCGTCTCATTACAGAGTGACACTGGAAACGCACGCACACAAAGGCACACACCTTCATGCATACACGTGTGTTCTGGAAGCCAGGCATTATATCATTTTTTAAAAATTATCATAAGCAAAAATTTTAAATAAAAAACAACAAGGGATGCATGTGTGCTTAATTACAAGAGAACTTTATTAGCTGGCACTAATTAAAGCATGTTATGAAGTCTGACAAATGCCTAAAATAGTTTTGACGCAAGTAATTTGTTTACGACTAGAACTTGGTGGAAAAGTTCAAGCAATTTTATTTTTGCCTGGGTAGCACCTCAATGTCTGGGGGATAATTAACGATTAGTGGTTTAATGGCAGAGGCACATTCATTATCCTGCTTTCTGACTCCTGCCAAGACATTCACGTTGAGTGATCAAGCCCATTCCGCCTCCATCTACCTGACAGCTGACCTCCCACTGGCAGCTGAACCCATTTCACAGATGGGATTTCCGGAAGCCAAATGCCTGCTCTCTGGTCCATCCAAGATCTCAAATGTGTTCAAGACGGACCCTTCCCACTCCTCACGGAAGAGGGGAATCTTCTAGTCGGCATGTTCTTTGTAAGCCCTTCCTTTTGTGGGTGTCCCTGGCCAGTGAACAGGCACTATTATGAGTGTGCTGTTTTGACTCTCTCCCAGGAGCTCTGAGGCCGACCCGGAGAACAGCAACTCCATTCCGAAGCTAGGAAGGCCTTCGCTGGCCCCCTCACAGGTCCTTGCCTGTTGGCCACCTCGTCTGTTCTTCCTTCTCCTCACACCACCAGGGCGAGGACAGAGCTATGCCAATATCCACACACTAAGCTGTCCACACATACAATCAGAAAAAGCCTCAGAGTTTAACCCCAAGTCATCATTTTTTAAAACGGAAGTATAGTTGATTTACAAAGTTGTGTTAGTTTCAGGAGAGTACAAAGTTAGTTTCAGGTGTTAGTTTCAGGTGTAGCACAAAGTATTCTTTTTCAGATGCTTTTCCATGATAGGTTATTACAAGATATTGAGTATAGTTCCCTGTGCTATCCAGTAGGTCCTTGTTGTTTATCTATTTTATATGTAGTAATGTGTATCTGTTAATCCCAAACTCCTAATTTATCCCTCCCCCCCACAACCCCAAATCATCTTAATTGTCTGCGCAAGCAGGAATATATGCTCCCAGTACCACTCTTTGCATTGGTTTTTTTTTTTTTTTAATTATTTTTATTTATTTTTGGCTGTGTTGGGTCTTCGTTTCCGTGCGAGGGCTTTCTCCAGTTGCGGCGAGCGGGGGCCACTCTTCATCGCAGTGCGCGGGCCTCTCACTATCGTGGCCTCTCTTGCTGCGGAGCACAGGCTCCAGACGCGCAGGCTCAGTAGTTGTGGCTCACGGGCCTAGTTGCTCCGCGGCATGTGGGATCTTCCCAGACCAGGGCTCGAACCCGTGTCCCCTGCATTGGCAGGCAGATTCTCAACCACTGCGCCACCAGGGAAGCCCTTTGCATTGGTTTTTATGTCTACCCAGAATGGTTCAATGCCCTGCTCTGAGCAACATGCTTTTTGGGGGGCAGCGGAATGGACTAATTGACCTCCTGGGGCTCCATCTAGTCTGTAAATCTGAAACAAGGAAAGGTCACTTCTTAGTCAACTCTGTGGCTTGCCTCCCACTGCTCTTAAGCTAGGCATACTTCCTGGAGGCAAGAAGACAGACTTGGAAGAAGATAGTAGTCAAGAACTTTCTCTACTTCGTCACACAGACCCGCAGAGGATTCCCCCTCTTTCTCCTTTTTTTTTTTCCTTTTTCTTAAACCAAAGTTTGAAGCTAAATCCACTGTGGGCTTAAGGAGGCACTTTAAACTTCACTCGCTTCAGAGTTTAAATGGGAAGACTTGACAGGTATGCTAATGCTCTTCTATTAAGTCTGCAGAAAATGACATTAAAGGTATTGGTTAAAGACGCGGCTCAGTGTTTGAGCAATTTAATGAAGTGTTACACACAAGCTGACCTTGTAGAGGGAGAAGCTCACGGCTCTCTCCGCGTTTCGGGAGGCCCTGGCCACTCTGTTTGACATCTGAGCTTAACACCAACCCCAGACTCATTACTGTCTTCGAGGTTCTGGGAACCGCCGAGGGGGAGACCAGCCTTTGCTTGTAAAGTCCAGTGACAGCAATGAGAGGTAAAAATAGTGGCTTCTGATCCTCCGCTGCGTAAAGCCAGAGGTGCCGATTTGAATGACATGTTCGGTTTTCATAAACATGGGCCGTGGTCCCCTGGAGGAGTCTGAACAGGGGAAAGGAGGGGCTCCTAGAGCAGGCAAGGTGGACGGGGTCAGCCGTGTGTAAAGGCCAGAGCTTCCTATGGCATCTGAACGCCAGGTGAGCTGGGGGAGCTCGGAAGGGGGGGTGGGTCTCTGCCAGTAGAGCGGGCAGCCCCACAGGGAGTCCAGGTCAAGGTTCCCTGAGCATGCAGCAGCACTAGAAAGATGTGAACCCCTAGAAAAGGGCAGGTTCCCCAGACTCCTACAGCAACCTCATTTCTTCACCAACTCACTCATTCATTCATTCATCATGAGTTTTTGAGCACCGGTTGTGCATCACGTCTCTCTCCAACTGCCCCTGATTCACTATGTTCCAGCCATGCTATGGTCTGCCAATTCCTAGAATGTTCAAAACTCCTCCCTACCACAGGACCTTTGCACATACTTTCCCCTCTGCCTGCAATACTCTTCTGAGATTTTCATAAAGGTAGCCACTTCCATCCATCCGATATCAGCTTACACATATTCTTACCAGAGGGGCAGATGGGTTTAGAGAAGTATAAGGCCCACAGGTCTTGCTTGGTACATAATAATTAATAATTGTTATTATATTTATTAGACTTATGATCCTTTGCTTTTGAGTGGCTCATTATACCTTTCAAAGTTCCCTCATATGTTATCCATTTGGGGATTCCCCCAACCTCCTAAGTCAGACAGAGGATTGGCTGGCTATTCTTATGTTGATACAGGTAGCCTGAGGCCATCAGAAACTGTGGGTGTCCAAGGCAACTGTGCTGAACCCAGACCAGGATCCAAGTCATCTGAGTTTCCATCGCTGCAAATGGTCCACATATCTCTCTCTGTCGACAAAGTGGACACACATGTAAGGGCCAGGCCTGGAAAGCAACTCTCAGAACCCCTCAGCATGGGGAGACGTGACAGGTGAATGAGCCATGATTCCTGCGTCGGGCACGGTGCTGGCAGGGCGGACACACAGACGGCAGCCCTGCCCTTAGGCACCTGTGCCCCCGGCCTGAGGGGCAATGAGAGGAGCCTTTGACACGTCCCTTCTGCTCTCTCCTATCTCTCCTTCCCTTCCCTCTGCCCCCCTTAGCCTGTGCTCAGAGCTGCCACGTTTCCCCTGCTGTAGTCAAGCTGGCTTGTTCAAGCAGAATTCTTTGGAGGAAGAGCCCGGTCCAGGTTTTCTAGGAGAGAAATTCATCCATCAGTGAACATCTGTTGAGCATGACCTCTGTGCCCTCCCCTCTGTTCAAGCTCTAAAGATAATGCCTGACGTTATTGAGCTCTTGCCCACGCAGGTTCTGCTGCCTTCCTCCACCCTCACAGCAATCCTAGGAGAGAGGGCCAACCATGTCCCCATCTTGCAGGTGAGGAAACTGGGATTGGAGAGGTAAATAACGGGTCTAATATCACACGGTAACAGCTGGTACAAGCTGGCTGTGAACTCGGGGTTATCTGACTCAGGGTTGCCCAGAGGGCTCTGTGCAGTTGTAGTTGGTGAGAATGGTGCCCCCTAGAGGTGTGGGTGCACAAGATGGGCAGCTGCACACAGAGGTGCTGGCCAAGGGCTTAACCATCACAAGATTCTCCTGCTTATGATTCCCTTACAAAGCCACCAGACGACAGTACAGGGGGCACCTCCTCTACTGCTGGGCCGTGTGGCACCTTCAGAAAAGAGGGATCTTTGGGGTTGGAGCAGTCTCAGGGGGCTTCATGGAGAAAGCAGAGTTTGAGATGCCAGATCTCAGATGGCCAGGACTCGCCCTGCACTTCACAAAGGCCTAATGGTAGAGAAATCCTTTCCATTAACATGAATAATTTCGTGCCTGGCCCTATTGTGGGTATGTTACATTATTATCTCATTTAATTTTTTAATTGACATACAGCACTGTATAAGTTTAAGGTGTACAACATAATGATTTGACTTACATACATCATGAAATGATTATCACAATAGGTTTGTTGTGTGTATATCATCTCATATATATACAACATTAAAGAAATAGAAAAATACATTTTCTTCTTGTGACGAGCACTCTTAGTTACTCTCTTTTTTTTTTTTTTCACACACACACACTGTATTTTATTTTTACAAGTGATAAATAGACTGACACCAAGCATTGTACATGGATGACCACAACAAAAGCAACAATGATTGCAATTACCAAACATGAAACACACTCATACTATGTCATAATATTGACGTTCAGTCCAGTAATCCTCCACTGTAACAGCTCCTTTACTTTGCAGTGAAAATTGATTTGTATATTCTTTGCCTCTGAGTCCTTGTTGGATTTTTTTTTTTTTAATTCAGACAGAAAGTCACAAAAATTATACTCATCCTCATCAGTTCACTCAGTCCCATGTAATTAAATTTTTTTTTCATCTTGATCTTTTGTTAGCACTTTTATGAGTTCATCAGTTTTTCATTAGAGTTCTGAAAATGCTTATTCATTCAGTTCAGCAGTACAGTCAGTTACCAGAAACCTGTACTTGTCAGAGTCTTTTCCATGAATTTCTTAAAGATGAAACCCTTTTATAGGAACATATTTGCAAAAGCATCAGAGTACACACAGAACTGTCTGCAAATGACAAAAGACTTAAAAGTGACCACAGTTAAAAATTTGATGAAAGTTCATAATAATGCAGTTGACAAGAAAATTAGTTATTTCTGAGATATACATTTTAAGGTAATAACTAGGATTATGACTTATAACATTATACCAGAACATATAAGATTTTTAGAAATTTCATGTAATGTCTGAAACATTTATATTAACATATTTCCATACAAATAACCCAATGAAAGTTTAGTATTAGTTGTTTTGTTTGTTTGTTTCTTTACACTGCAGGTTCTTATTAGGCATCAATTTTATACACATCAGTGTATACATGTCAATCCCAATCGCCCAATTCAGCACAACACCATACCCACCCCACCGCAGTTTTCCCCCCTTGGTGTCCATATGTCCGTTCTCTACATCTGTGTCTCAACCTCTGCCCTGCAAACTGGCTCATCTGTACCATTTTTCTAGGTTCCACATACATGCGTTAATATACGATATTTGTTTTTCTCTTTCTGACTTACTTCACTCTGTATGACAGTCTCTAGATCCATCCACGTCTCAACAAATGACTCAATTTCGTTCCTTTTTATGGCTGAGTAATATTCCGTTGTATATATGTACCACAACTTCTTTATCCATTCGTCTGTTGATGGGCATTTAGGTTGCTTCCATGACCTGGCTATTGTAAATAGTGCTGCAATGAACATTCGGGTGCATGTGTCTTTTTGAATTACGGTTTTCTCTGGGTATATGCCCAGTAGTGGGATTGCTGGGTCATATGGTAATTCTATGTTTAGTTTTTTAAGGAACCTCCATATTGTTCTCCATAGTGGCTGTATCAATTTACATTCCCGCCAACAGTGCAAGAGGGTTCCCTTTTCTCCACACCCTCTCCAGCATTTATTGTTTGTAGATTTTTTTGATGATGCCCATTCTAACTGGTGTGAGGTGATACCTCATTGTAGTTTTGATTTGCATTTCTCTAATAATCAGTGATGTTGAGCATCTTTTCATGTGCTTCGTGGCCGTCTGTATGTCTTCTTTGGAGAAATGTCTATTTAGGTCTTCTGCCCATTTTTGGATTGGGGTGTTTGTTTCTTTAATATTGAGCTGAATGAGCTGTTTATATATTTTGGAGATTAATCCTTTGTCTGTTGATTCGTTTGCAAATATTTTCTCCCATTCCGAGGGTTGCCTTTTCGTCTTGTTTATGGTTTCCTTTGCTGTGCAAAAGCTTTGAAGTTTCATTAGGTCCCATTTGTTTATTTTTGTTTTTATTTCCATTACTCTAGGAGGTGGATCAAAAAAGATCTTGCTGTGATTTATGTCAAAGAGTGTTCTTCCTATGTTTTCCTCTAAGAGTTTTATAGTGTCCAGTCTTAGATTTAGGTCTCGAATCCATTTTGAGTTTATTTTTGTGTATGGTGTTAGGGAGTATTCTAATTTCATTCTTTTACATGTAGCTGTCCAGTTTTCCCAGCACCACTTATTGAAGAGACTGTCTTTTCTCCATTGTATATCTTTGCCTCCTTTGTCATAGGTTAGTTGACCATAGGTGCGTGGGTTTATCTCTGGGCTTTTCTATCTTGTTCCATTGATCTATGTTTCTGTTTTTGTGCCAGTACCATATTGTCTTGATTACTGTAGCTTTGTAGTATAGTCTGAAGTCAGGGAGTCTGATTCCTCCAGCTCCGTTTTTTTCCCTCAAGACTGCTTTGGCTATTCGGGGTCTTTTGTGTCTCCATACAAATTTTAAGATGATTTGTTCTAGCTCCGTAAAAAATGCCATTGGTAATTTGATAGGGATTGCATTGAATCTGTAGATTGCTTTGGGTAGTATAGTCATTTTCACAATGTTGATTCTTCCAATCCAGGAACATGGTATATCTCTCCATCTGTTGGTATCATCTTTAATTTCTTTCATCAGTGTCTTATAGTTTTCTGCATACAGGTCTTTTGTCTCCCTTGGTAGGTTTATTCCTAGGTATTTTATTCTTTTTGTTGCAATGGTAAATGGGAGTGTTTCCATAATTTCTCTTTCAGATTTTTCATCATTAGTGTATAGGAATGCAAGAGATTTCTGTGCATTAATTTTGTATCCTGCAACGTTACCATATTCATTAATTAGCTCTAGCAGTTTTCTGGTGGCAGTTTTAGGATTCTCTATGTATAGTATCATGTCATCCGCAAACACTGACAGTTTTACTTCTTCTTTTCCAATTTGTATTCCTTTTATTTCTTTTTCTTCTCTGATTGCCGTGGCTAAGACTTCCAGAACTATGTTGAATAATAGCGGTGAGAGTGGACATCCTTGTCTCGTTCCTGATCTTAGAGGAAATGCTTTCAGTTTTTCACCATTGAGAATGATGTTTGCTGTGGGTTTGTCATATATGGCCTTTATTATGTTGAGGTAGGTTCCCTCTATGCCCACTTTCTGGAGAGTTTTTATCATAAATGGGTGTTGAATTTTGTCAAAAGCTTTTTCTGCATCTATTGAGATGATCATATGGTTTTTCTTCTTCAGTTTGTTAATATGGTGTATCACATTGATTGATCTGCGTATATTGAAGAATCCTTGCATCCCTGGGATAAATCCCACTTGATCGTGGTGTATGATCCTTTTAATGTGTTGTTGGATTCTGTTTGCCAGTATTTTGTTGAGGATTTTTGCATCTATATTCATCAGTGATATCGGTCTGTAATTTTCTTTCTTTGTAGTGTCTTTGTCCGGTTTTGGTATCAGGGTGATGGTGGCCTCATAGAATGAGTTTGGGAGTGTTCCCTCCTCTGCAATTTTTTGGAAGAGTTTGGGAAGGATGGGTTTTAGCTCTTCTCTAAATGTTTGATAGAATTCACCTGTGAAGCCATCTGGTCCTGGACTTTTGTTTGTTGGAAGATTTTTAATCACAGTTTCAATTTCATTGCTTGTGATTGGTCTGTTCATATTTTCTGTTTCTTCCTGGGTCAGTCTTGGAAGGTTATACCTTTCTAAGAATTTGTCCATTTCTTCCAGGTTGTCCATTTTATTGGCATAAAGTTGCTTGTAGTAGTCTCTTAGGGTGCTTTGTATTTCTGCAGTGTCTGTTGTAACTTCTCCTTTTTCATTTCTGATTTTATTGATTTGAGTCCTCTCCCTCTTTTTCTTGATGAGTCTGGCTAATGGCTTATCGCTTTTGTTTATCTTCTCAGAGAACCAGCTTTTAGTTTTATTGATCTTTGCTATTGTTTTCTTTGTTTCTATTTCATTTATTTCTGCTCTGATCTTTATGATTTCTTTCCTTCTGCTAACCTTGGGTTTTGTTTGTTCTTCTTTCTCTAGTTTCTTTAGGTGTAAGGTTAGATTGTTTACTTGAGATTTTTCTTGTTTCTTTAGGTAGGCTTGTATAGCTATAAACTTCCCTCTTAGAACTGCTTTTGCTGCATCCCATAGGTTTTGGGTTGTCGTGTTTTCATTGTCATTTGTCTGTAGGTATTTTTTGATTTCTTCTTTGATTTCTTCAGTGATCTCTTGGTTATTTAGTAACGTATTGTTTAGCCTCCATGTGTTTGTCTTTTTTACGTTTTTTTCCCTGTAATTCATTTCTAATCTCATAGCATTGTGGTCAGAAAAGATGCTTGATATGATTTCAATTTTCTTAAATTTACTGAGGCTTGATTTGTGACCCAAGATGTGATCTATCCTGGAGAATGTTCCGTGCGCACTTGAGAAGAACGTGTAATCTGCTGTTTTTGGATGGAATGTCCTATAAATATCAATTAAATCTATCTGGTCTATTGTGTCATTTAAAGCTTCTGTTTCCTTATTTGTTTTCATTTTGGATGATCTGTCCATTGGTGTAAGTGAGGTGTTAAAGTCCCCCACTATTATTGTGTTACTGTCAATTTCCTCTTTTATGGCTGTTAGCAGTTGCCATATGTATTGAGGTGCTCCTATGTTGGGTGCATATATATTTATAATTGTTATATCTTCTTCTTGGATTGATCCCTTGATCATTATGTAGTGTCCTTCTTTGTCTCTTGTAACATTCTTTACTTTAAAGTCTATTTTATCTGATATGAGTATAGCTACTCCAGCTTTCTTTTGATTTCCCTTTGCATGGAATATCTTTTTCCATCCCCTCAATTTCAGTCTGTATGTGTCCCTAGGTCTAAAGTGGGTCTCTTGTAGACAGCATATATATGGGTCTTGTTTTTGTATCCATTCAGCAAGCCTGTGTCTTTTGGTTGGAGCATTTAATCCATTCACGTTTAAGGTAATTATCGATATGTATGTTCCTATGACCATTTTCTTAATTGTTTTGGGTTTGTTTTTGTAGGTCCTTTTCTTCTCTTGTGTTTCCCACTTAGAGAAGTTCCTTTAGCATTTGTTGTAGAGCTGGTTTGGTGGTGCTGAATTCTCTTAGCTTTTGCTTGTCTCTAAAGCTTTTGATTTCTCCATCAAATCTAAATGAGGTCCTTGCCGGGTAGAGTAATCTTGGTTGTAGGTTCTTCCCTTTCATCACTTTAAGTATATCATGCCACTCCCTTCTGGCTTGTAGAGTTTTTGCTGAGAAATCAGCTGTTAACCTTATGGGAGTTCCCTTGTATGTTATTTGTCGTTTTTCCCTTGCTGCTTTCAATCATTTTTCTTTGTCTTTAATTTTTGCCACTTTGATTACTATGTGTCTCGGCGTGTTTCTCCTTGGGTTTATCCTGTATGGGACTCTCTGCGCTTCCTGGACTTGGGTGGCTATTTCCTTTCCCATGTTAGGGAAGTTTTCGACTATAATCTCTTCAAATATTTTCTCTGGCCCTTTCTCTCTCTCTTCTCCTTCTGGGACCCCTATAATGCGAATGTTGTTGCGTTTAATGTTGTCCCAGAGGTCTCTTAGGCTGTCTTCATTTCTTTTCATTCTTTTTTCTTTAGTCTGTTCCGCAGCAGTGAATTCCAGCATTCTGTCTTCCAGGTCACTTATCCGTTCTTCTGCCTCAGTTATTCTGCTATTGATTCCTTCTAGTGTAGTTTTCATTTCAGTTATTGTATTGGTCATCTCTGTTTGTTTGTTCTTTAATTCTTCTAGGTCTTTGTTAATCATTTCTTGCATCTTCTCAA
This sequence comes from Eschrichtius robustus, assembly GCF_028021215.1. Taxonomy (NCBI): domain Eukaryota; kingdom Metazoa; phylum Chordata; class Mammalia; order Artiodactyla; family Eschrichtiidae; genus Eschrichtius; species Eschrichtius robustus. The sequence continues at coordinate 16,601,862 of NC_090834.1, read as the reverse complement.
TCTTTGCCTCCATTCTTATTCCGAGGTCCTGGATCATCTTCACTATCATTATTCTGAATTCTTTTTCTGGACGGTTGCCTATCTCCACTTCATTTAGTTGTTTTTCTGGGGTTTTTTCTTGTTCCTTCATCTGATATATAGCCCTCTGCCTTTTCATCTTGTCTATCTTTCTGTAACTGTGGTTTTTGGTCCACAGGCTGCAGGATTGTAGTTTTTCTTGCTTCTGCTGTCTGCCCTCTGGTGGTTGAGGCTATCTAAGAGGCTTGATGGGAGGCTCTGGTGGTGGGTAGAGCTGACTGTTGCTCTGGCGGACAGAGCTCTAATCCACTTTAATCCACTTGACTGTTGATGGGTGGGGCTGGGTTCCCTCCCTGTTAGTTGTTTTGCCTGAGGCAACTCAACACTGGAGCCTACCCGGGCTCTTTGATGGGGTTAAGGGCAGACTCTGGGAGGGCTCATGCCAAGGAGCACTTCCCAGAACCTCCGCTGCCAGTGTCCTTGTCCCCACGGTGAAACAGAGCCACCTCCCGCCTCTGCAGGAGACCCCCCAACACCAGCAGGTAGGTCTGGTTCAGTCTCCCCCAGGGTCACTGCTCCTTCCCCTGGGTCCCGATGCGCACACTACTTTGTGTGTGCCCTCCAAGAGTGGGGTCTCTGTTTCCCCCAGTCCTGTCAAAGTCCTGCAATCAATTCCCACTAGGCTTCAAAGTCTGATTCTCTCGGAATTCCTCCTCCCGTTGCCGGACCCCCAGGTTGGGAAGCCTGACGTGGGGCTCAGAAGCTTCACTCCAGTGGGTGGACTTCTGTGGTATAAGTGTTCGCCAGTCTGTGAGTCACCCACCCAGCAGTTATGGGATTTGATTGTACTCTGATTGCGCCCCTCCTACCGTCTCACTGTGGCTTCTCCTCTGTCCTTGGACGTGGGGTATCCTCCTTGGTGAGTTCCAGTGTCTTCCTGTCGATGATTGTCCAGCAGCCAGTTGTGATTCTGGTGCTCTCGCAAGAGGGAGTGAGAGCACGTCCTTCTACTCCGCCATCTTGGTTAATCTCCACCTCTAGTTACTCTCTTAACTTTCACATGTAACATACAGCAGTATCTTAATTATAGGTATCATGTCGTGCATTACATCCCTAGTACTTATTTATCTTACACCTGGAAGTTGGTACCTTTTGACTGCCTTCATCCAATTCCCCGTCCCCCAACTCCTACCTCTGGTAACCACAAATCTGATCTCTTTTTCTATAAGTTCGTTTGGATGTTAGTTCATTTTTTGTTGAAGTATAACTGACCTACAACACTATGTTAATTCCTGGTATACAACATAGTGATTCGATATTTCTATACATTTCAAAATGATCGCCATGATAATCTAGTTGCCATCTGTCACCATACACAGATCTTACAGAATTATGGACTATATTCCCCACATTGTACATTTCATACCCACAACTCATTTATTTTGTTCATGTTGACCCTGTGAGGTAGGTAAGTGAAGACCTGAGACTCTGATCTTTCCTCTGCTGTTCCGACTCCTGTCCACTGTGATCTGGTGGAAAGAATAAGGACTTTGGGTCTTGCAGATGCACATCCAAAGCCTGTAGGATGCTGTGCTGTGCAATCCCAGGCAGGGTGTGAGGGAAGGTGTGTATAAGAACAGTCTAAACATGGTTGAAACACACACACATACACACACATAGGCTAACAAATGGTCTTAGAGTTGGACTATTGAACATGATAAAATGTTGACTTGAGTGTTCTAACTGGACCCTAAGTAGCTGGTGAGGCTTTCAAGGACTTCATGTAGGGGTCAAACAAGCAGGTTTCAGCCCCAGATACCGGTTCAAATCCCCACTCCACTACCTACAAGCTGCGTGACCTTGGGCAAGTTCAATCACTGTAGCTCTGAAATGAGGACAACACAGCATCTCCTCCTGGGGTTGTTGTGAGGATTAGGAGTAACACCATCAAAGTGCTTGCAGCTCCGCCTGCCCTCCCGTGGTGCGTGATGTGTTGGCTACTCTTAGCAATTCACTGAGTCTTCCCATTGAACACCTATCCTGTACCAAACCCTGTGGGAAATACAAAAAAGAAGTAGGCCTAGTCTTAGCCTTGGGTGTGTATTCAAATAACTAATTCATCCCAGAAGGGGATCAGGTGCTGTTTCTGAAGTGCAAGTAAAGCATTTCTAGAAAGAGATCAGTCCTGACTGGGTGGGGAGAAAAACGGTGAGCTGGAGCTTGGGGAACGGGCAGGGTTTTAATAGATGGAGAAACCAGCAAGCAGGTTACTGTTCTTACCACGTCCATCAGGCATCAGCTAGTGGGGTGTCTGATGCACCCAGGTGATGCCTGCTAAGAAGAAAAAGAAGTCAGTTAAACGGGTAAACTAGCATCGCCCCCTAACATAGCGTAACTCTCCATCCTAGTCCCAGTAAAGATCTCTCTGGCATGTTCATGGACACAAGCGCATTCCTGTTTACTTTTCATTTTGGAGCCGCTGTGCAGACCCAGCCTTACCCCACTCCATCCAGGACTTTATGCAAAGGGAAGGGCTAAACCAACACTGAATGGCACCCACGCTCTTAGCTTTGAGTCAGGCATGATTAGAAATAGGACTGAAGGGGAAAGATTCTCGGAAAGACAGCGTGAGGTGGAAGCCTGGGGCCCAGCCCTTAATCCCATGGTGCTTCTTAGACTAGGACACCCCTTCCCTTTCCCCCCAAACATTTCTTTTTTTTAAATTGAAGTATAGTTGATTTACAATGTTTCAGATGTACAGAAAAGTGATTCATTTATACATATATATATTCTTTTTCAGATTCTTTTCCATTATAGGTTATTACAAGATATTGAATATAGTTCCCTGTGCTATTTAGTAGGTCCTTGTTGATTATCTATTTTACGTATAGTAGTATCTGTTAATCCCCAATCCCTAATTTATCCCTCCCCCGACCTTTCCCCTTTGGTAACTATAAGTTTGTTTTCTATGTCTGTGAGTCTCTTTCTGTTTTGTAAATAAGTTCAGTTGCATCATCTTTTTAGATTCCACATATAAGTCATATTACATGGCATTTGTCTTCCTCTGACTTACTTTACTCAGTATGATAATCTCTAGGTCCATCCATGTTGCTGCAAATGGCATTATTTCATTCCCCCTCCAACCATCCTTTACTTTTTCTTTTTATTTTTTTCCTTTTCTTGTCTTCTTCCTTCCTTTGCTTTCCTCCCCTCCCTCCAGCCTTCTCTCCCTCCTTCCCTTCTTTCTGGCTGGGTGCTAGTTTTGGAATTGAATTAAGAACCCCTTCTGCCTCCTACAGACATACACTCTAGCATCTTCGTCCCCAGCCCACGTCATGAGCCAAAGACTCAGCTTCCCTTTTTCCTGGAAGGTGGACAGGTGATTCAGCTGGGGGCAGAGAAGAGACAGAAAGAGCAGCAGAAATAATCGTCAGGCCAGGAGATAGCCTCGTCTCCTAAGGAGGAAAATCAACCCAGGAAAGAATTCACTCACAAACCTTTTGAAGGGACATGGAGGAAAGTGGAGAGATTTTTTTCCCTTCTCTTTCAGGAAAAAAGCTTTTAAAATAAATAGCTGACAGCGTCTCTTATTTGAGTAATTCTCTGCTGGTTATAAATGTGCCACTCTAGAATGCTTTATTTAGAAGTTTAAAAAAAAAAAATGTATTCTCCAGAAGAGGGCTCAGCAACACCCAGGAGAGCAAGTCTCACCCTCCCCTGGCCCTCCCGATGCCCAGCTTTGGACATTCATATATTTGCCTATAATCTGATCTAGTTTATAATTTTTTTTAAAAAAAAAAAAAAAAGGAGAGACAGCTGGTTCTCCCACACACATCTGACATTTTCCTTTATGCCTGGTTTAACTTTTTTATGACAGCCTGGATTCACTCCATTGGAGAATTTCTCTCTTCAGATGAGCTTTGTGTTTTATGTTTGAAAATTTTTCTTTAGACAAACCTAGTAATTTTTCAAGTGAAAATGTGTACACTTGAAGCACTTAGGAAGTTTCAGGATCCATCTGATCGACACAGAAATCTGAGGTTATTCAGGCTAAAGTCCCCATATCTAGCTGCACTCTTAAAAAAGCAATAAAAAGCAAGTGATATATTTTAACTTGTTTTTTAAGCAAAAACCTCCAGACTGTCAGTTCCTAAGTAATTGATTAGTACCTCTGCACACTTCCCACTTTTTCCCTGTGAATACAGGTACGAGGCTGCTCTTGGAGTGTACCAGGTACTCGTCTTGGAGTGGGAAAGGAAGATAGGCCAACTCAGTGTCCTTTCTCTTCCCAGTGGGGAGATCAATCTTTCCTCTGGTGGCTCATGCTGCTGCTTCCCAAGCCAGGGGCTCTTTGCTGGGCCCATGTCCAGAACTTACACGGTGTCCTAGAAACACGTAGACTTCGGGAGTCCAGCGCCCAACCTTGAACTTGACTTGCGCTTTACTGACTGAATCACCTGAGAATGCCTGCTTGAGCTCTCTGTGTCTCTGATTTATCCATCTGTAAAAAGGAGTTACTCAAACTCTCTACACTACACGTGGTACTAAGTGAGATCATACGTGTGCTTGGTAAACAGGCCATCTCTGTGTGATTTTATTTGTTGGCTTAACTTGGAGGGAAACCAGCTTGCTTAACAGCCCACGCCCTTCAGACCCTTTGGTGATCCAGCCAGAGGCAGAATGTCCAGTTCAACCTCTCATTCCTACCTCATCATGCCCTGATTTACAGGGTTAAGGTAAATATACACGGATAACAAAAAGACACCCTCTGCACGCTTGGCCTTCCCCTGAACCCACTTGCTCTGAGGTTCAGGGGCATCTATGACCCATAAGAACTGCATTCCTTGATCGAACTACATCTTTTGATTTGGGCACCCTGATACCATATAAGTAAACCCATCCATCAGTGTAGTATGGGTCCTTTTCTCTCTAGTTGTGCTCAAAGTGTGGTCCCTAGACCAACAGCGTTGGCATCGCCTGGGAGCTTGCGAGAGGTGCAGAGTCCCAGACTCCCACCCCAGGCCTACCGAATCATAATCTGCATATCAACAAGACCCCAGGGAATTCGTACGCACCTCAGTTTGAGGAGCACAGCCCCAGAGCACGGTAATATTGCAGGAGTGCAAGCTTCAGCCAAGGAAGGACCTTCCATCCCTCATATCCCGCTGCTGGGGACCTGGAGCACCTAACCCATAAAGTGTTGCCAGACAGACACCAGCTCCTACAGTGGTTGCCTGGTCACTGGAGACTCTTCAGCCTCTTTTCCTTTTTCTCCTCTAACACTTGCTACCACAAGGCACAAGGTTTGGGTAGACTCAGATATTCAAGGCCTGAGACTAAAGATGGAAGGTTCAGCTGAGTTCTGAACTGAGAGTATTACCAAGATTCCTTCCATCTCTACTGCACTTAATGTTTTGCATATATCACATCGCTTGATCCTCTGAGTACCTGGATGGGGGAGGGGGCAGGTAGGTCTTCAGAGAAGGGAAAAAATCTGCTCCATCCACTCATGAGTTGATGGAAGGATGAGGGCTAGAACTCTGTCTGGTCTGCATAGTGATTTACAAATTTGTGCCCCTTAGATGAAACCTGGATAGAATTTGAAGGGCTTCTGCAACTAAGGGATTGGTGAATTCCAGAGATATCGGACAGAGGTTTGCAGCCCAATCGATACTAAATCCATTAATTTAGCCTTCCAAATAGCCCTGTCCACTCACCCAGGGCTAGAGACTCAACTCCTGGAGCGGAGTCAAAACTGCAGATACCACTCGCCAATCAGCCTGCAGCATTGATTGAACGCCCACTGTGGGCAGCACATCACTCCAGGCCCGTGGGGGAGTGGGCAAGGAGCACAGCAAAGAAATGTGCTTTGGGAGACATGAAGTAGGACAGTGTCCAAAATGCTGTTCAGTGTTCTGTACAGAGAGGTATGTCCAGTAAACGTTTACTTGAGTTTTGTGCCAGCAAAAATAAACTCTCTCCACAGTTGAGTTTGTATGCTTTTTTTTGTTAGAAAATAAAAAAACACTGTATAGCTCAATGAATATCCCTCTTTTGCCTCAGCTGCCAGAAAACCCAGAGTAATTCTGCCCAAATCGTGTAATCGACTCATTTCAGAAGCCTGAGCGTGTCTACTGCTTCTGCGCTCTTTCAATAGTCTCTCTTACTTTTTGTTTTGTGTTTTGGGGTGAAAATCACTTTGAATCCTTTTCTGGTAATAGATAGGGCTCAAACGCTCACACACAACTCTGAGGCGTTTCCCACTTGGTTTCAGGTGGTGGAGGAAAGGCATGCATTATCTTCATGAGGTGTCTTATGCGGGGACTAGACGCCCCGAATTACAATTGAGAGTCTGGGGTCTCAGGTATCCCACTGATTTGAGGGGTGATGTTGCACAAATCATTTTACCTCTCTGGGCCACAATTTCCTCATTCACCAAATGGGGAGGCGAGACTGGCTCCAAAATTCCACCAGGAGAAAAAGGGAAACAACAAAAGAACAGGCACAAGGTAGTAGAAATGCAGAGAATGGATGGCATGAGCATCGTTGGGTGTTGTGTCCCAGAAGGAAGATCTGCTGAAGCTTTGAACCAGGTGTGGAAGTCAAACATTAGTGTATGTGTCTCCATTAGGGGTGAGGGGACAGAGGCAAAAGGCTATTCAGGTTGTAGCCGATAAAGGGGAAAATGGCCACAAATTCCTCCCCTCTGGCCTCGTTTGCAGAGGTGGAATCCTGGAGGCTATTTCTCCACTCCTTGACCTGAGTAGGCCATATGACTTTCTTTGGCCAATGGGACATTAGCAAATATGACCTAAATAGGAGCAGATCTGTGCTTTCGGAACCCAGCTACCTGAAGCTTTTGGAACCTGGCTACCTGAGCTAGCTGCTAGATTATGAGAGGCGCATTGACCCTTACTGTCATAACCAACCATCCAAAGTGTGACTGGGGCCATAAATCAGCCCCCAGACAACCCATCTGCACAACACTGAGCCCAGCTGAGATCAGCCTAGCCCAGCCCACATCAGAATTGCCCAGGAGAATCGTGATCTAAAGAAATGATGGTTGTTTCAAGCCACTAAGTATTAGGGTGGTTTATTTATTATACAGCAAAGGCGAACTGCTAATACCAGATGGGAGGTCAGGTCTATTTGAAGACATGAGAATTGGAACCAGCAAATCCCAGTTGGGGAGCCTGCTGGAGATAGAAGATAGCTGGGGCCTTTCTCTCTACATTTGTAAAGCTGGATGACTTCACACCCTCCCAACCCTTATCCCTGTCACCACTGTCCTTTTTTCTCTCTTCATCCATCATGCTTCCAGCAGAGGCAGGAAGCAGGCGTTCTCATTCTTGGCTCCTCACACCAGCTAAAGGGAGAGAGGATTAGCTGTGGTAGACCAGACAGGGGAGCAGGACGCCTGATAATTAACCCATCCTCCTACATACCCTGGCTTCCAACAAAAGGAGCTGTACAAATGGACCCAACGAAATTATCAGCGCTAATCTCCCAGCCCCTCCTTAATGCTGTCCCTCTGTTGGCCAGCACCCGGCAGCGCCTGTTAAGCCATCACATTCTCCCCCCTCCACCCCCAGCCCTGTCCCCACTCTCCTTTTCTCTCTTTCTCAAGTTGTTACCGCACAGGCATCACAGAAGGAATCAAACAGGGACAGGTTCTATTGTTCAGCAGAGGCAAGAAAAAAAAATAATCAAAAAAGCAGGGGACTTAAAAAGGACCAGAATTATTTCTCAAATAGAATGGGAAAATCTAACATGCCTTATCACTACGGAGAACAAGCACTGTGCAAACGCCCAGGCCTCTGACTGGCATGCTGGTTGTTTTGAATAGACGCATGACATTGTCAAAGAAACTGCCATTGTGTTGTTGAAAGGCACTTGCAACATTGCATAAAAATCAGGCGTTCGTGTCACCCTCAGACTAGTCAAAGCTGCTGTTTTTTCTTTCTTTCTTTCTTCTTGAAAGAAGAAAGAAGGAAAATAAGAAATGTCCCTAGAATAAGACCTTCAAAGCCAGATAAACGTTATTTCTGAAAGACATCGGAAACTGGGCACCCAAGCAAAGCCATCAACTAAAGAGGTATTCTATTTGGAAAAGAGGCTGGTAGGGCAATGAGGAGGTAAGAGGCTGGTGTAGGGCTACAGTCATGGATTTTTTTCAGAGATTGAATTCTTCAGGCTTGACTTGCTGTCCAATCCTTCTGGAATTGGCCAATCCTCTTGCCGGCACCTCTCTTCTCTATTACTTCCATTGTGAGCGGTTATGTAATTTATGCGTGTTGTTTTCCAAGACCCCTATAGAGTCTTTCTCAACTCTTTCCCCTCAGTGAGGACATGAAATTTCAGATTCTTGGAATTCCAGAGGGATCTGAATTCATCTCCAGGGACCGTGCTTGTCTCCGGCCACTCTTCAACCACACTGGGAAACTCAGAGAGAGCTGACCAGGGCTCTTCCTCGGGCTCAACTCTTCATTGCAATTAGCCTGCAGCTTTCACAGTTTGCCCGGAGCAATCAACGATGACTGTAGGTAAAGGGTTTGATGTTCTCCAGGTGAAACAGATAAATTTTATTCCGCGGACTAGAGATGCTGGAACTTGGAAAAGTCATCAGAGAGGGGCATGATATGTTCTATCTGGTCATCGCGTTGAGAGACAACTTTTCCAGTTTCCTTACCGCAGGAGAAAGCGAGCTTCAGGGGCCTATGAAGAAGGTGAGAGATTTGTACACGCACGTAAAGCCCGTACAGGGTTCTAATCGATTGCTGTCCCTTACAGTTCCACAGATTTAACCTTTAAGAAGAGGGAAGAATTGAACTCTAATATTGATTTGACTTCCTGTGTGCCCATGGGAAGGGACCAGGCTGGGAAACTAGCTCTGGGTGGGCGTCTGGCTGATGAATGCTCCCTAATCGCAAGCTTTGATTAGTTCAGCTGCTTCTAGATTTCTGGCTGTTAACAAACGGCCCTTAGTCTGTGCCTGCTTCCTCTCACAAAGGGCTGGGTACAGGGAAAGAAGCTTGGACTGGAAGGGCGGGTCTCTACCCCCTGCCTGCCACATGCTCTTGGGTTGGCCACTTATCCACTTTAAGTCTTAGCTTCTTCATAGGTAAAATTTACTTTATTTATTTATTAGTGTCCCACTTGTTCCAGAACTGATTTAAGGTGGCTTATCTGTAAAATGAAGGGATTAGACTAGATGATCCCTTCTAAGGTACGTTCCCAACACTAGGAAGCTCAGACAGTCTTGCCTGCCACTTGAATTTGCAGACTCTGCAGTTCAATTCCAAGTCAGAGGGATGCCAGCTGCCCCTTGAGTGTGAGTGATTCGTAGTCACAGAGGGAACTGTGGGACTGATTGGGGAGATGTGTGCTTTGCGCTTTGGTAACACTTTATACTTAGGGTTTCACACCAGCAAACCGAATTCTGGGTACTAACAAATTTCATATTCACACACCTTTAATAGCAAAGCATTTCTGTACGGAAGCAATTTCCAAACATGTCCCTACAAAGCACAATTCATTTTTAAATACTCAACAAAATAATCCAGAGCCTGACCAACTCTCAGGCCTGTGGAGTCTCTTTATGACATCCTGCAGCTCTGCCTCACCCACAGGTCACAGGAGCTTTAAGTCCGAAGAGTCCATTTGGGGCATTTCATTCTAAGAAAGACCCTGGCAAACGGGAGTTGGTGTTGAGGAGTATGACCAGGAAAAGAAAGGTCTGGAAAGAGTGCTTTATGAGGAATAATAGGAGAAGTGGGGATGTTTAGCTCAGAAAAGAGAAGACTTCCCAAGTCTGCAGAGTTGCCATGATGAAGAGGGGCCCGTGGGGGCCACTGTGGAACAGCTGCCCATCAGTGGGATGGGGAATCTTAGGAGGTGGTGAGCTAGCAGCACTACAAGTGTCAACCAGAGGCGGGGTGAGGGTGCCACAGGAGGAATGAATGCCTCATTTGGTCCAATTTAGCAAACGCTTGCTGAGTGTCTACTAGGAAGCCAGCTCTGCCATGAGGTAGGTACGGTGGAAGATACAAAAGCAAACCCTGAACCATTCATTAGAATTCTCCTGGTTACAAGCAGCACAAGCCAACTGGCGATCTTAGTCGAAAACGGGCATTTATTATAAAGACACGGGGATGATCTTTATACAAAGGTACAGAGGTGTCGCTGAAGCAAGCCAGACTCAGGTCTTCAGACACCAGCAAGATTCCTATCTCTGCTCCCTTCTGCATGTCTTTTCATTCCTCTTCTCTCTCCTTCTTGGAGGAACCAGCTTTGTCTGCTTCTCAGGTCCACTTAATTGAAAATATGGCAGTTGACATGACCCAGGTCTAACTTCCTGTCTCTCCCAGGTCCTCATTTTTGACAAAAGTACACTAATTGGTCCAATTTGGGTCAGTTGCCCAGGTACTCACTATTGACAAGCACGGTTCCTGGAGGGCACTGCTGTCACGTATGGGTTGGGCTTGAGTCGGAGAGTTGCCAGAAAGGAGTACAGATTAGAAAAGAAAGTAAAGAATGTCCACTCTAAAGGCACAGTTCTTGGACTCAAGGAGATTGTAGTCCAGAAGGGAAAGCCAACACATCAACCATGAACTCTAATCTAGGATCGACTGTGATGCATGCTGGAACGGAGATGTCTGGTCCAGACAGGCACAGAGGGAAGAATCCTGACAGGCAGAACCAGAAGGCTTCGTGGCAGAGATAGCATTCCAGCAGGGCTGATGGTCTTCTTTTGTTGCTGTTGGTGGTGATGAATTTTTAATTTCACAAGTAGTAAACAAATACCTTCTTCTTATTGAAAAAATTTACCATCTCCTCACGGTTAATCATGAGATATACCCTTTTAGACTATGTCCATAAATTTACATTGATGTAGACATCGTGTATAAAAATATACGTGATTTACATATGTTTTACATATGTAAATAAAATACTATGCATGTTATGTTACAACTTCCATCTTTAACTCAATAATACTTCTTGAAGAACTACCCATAATACTACCTATTAGAATTTATTCTATTCTTTTAAACTAATGCATATTATTCGGTCATATGACTACAATTCAACTTATTTGACTGTAATGCAATTTATCTATTCCTCAGTTGATAGGAACCTGGGATTTTTTTCGTTTCTCACTGGGCATCTTTGTACATACCTCTTTATGCAATAGCACGAGTGTTTCTCTAGATACAGAGATGTGAAATTGCTGGGACATAGTACATGCACGCTGAAAATTTAATGGCAGTTGAAAAACTGGACTACAAAGCAGCTGTCCCAATTTATCCTCCATCATCAGTGTACGAGGGTGTGTTTCACAACACCACATTTTACAAGTATGTGCCATTCTTGTGGGTGACAAGGGGTAACTCGATGCTGCTTTGATATTCATTTCCCTGATTACTACTGTGCTGAACATCTTCAGTTTGCCCTTCCAGTTCCACTCTCCACATTTGTCCACCCCATTCTCTAGGAAGCTGGCCTGTAAGGACTATGTCAACAGGCTCTTTGCCAATAGAAGACTCAGAGGACAGGAGAAAAATGAAGTTAGGGAACTTATTCCCTCTCCTTCTCTGCCAGTTCCCAATGGCGTAGTGCACCCCAGTACCCAAAGCCACAGTTCCTGTCACAAGCCCTCTCCATACAATTCTCCCAGGCTTCTACTTTTTCTCTTGTACCTTCAGGCCTTGGGGTGGTAACAGCTTCCTACATATCCAACCATCTATATCTTTGGTGTTACTTTGCTACTTGTTCTATCAATTACTGAGAAGTTGTTAAAAAAAAAAGCTATACTTGCGGATATCTCTATTTCTCCCTTTAGATTTGTCAATTTTTACTTTCTGTATTTGAAACTCTGTTATTAGGTACATAGACATTTAAGATTATTAAGTTTTTTTAATGTATTGACCCATTATTTAATTTTTATTTCCAGTAATGTTTTGTTTTAGAATCTATTTTTTTCTGATAGAAATATAGTCACACCAGCTTTTTTATGCTTATTCTTTGCAGTTTACAACTTTTATTTTTAATCTCTCTATGCTTTTATATTGAAATGTTTTAAAACACCATACAGTTGGTTTTTTAATGCCTTTTTGGAGGGGGAGAATATACATGCTATTTATTGTGGTAAATATATATATATATAAAACACAAAATCTTTGTAATGTAAAATTACTGGCCAAGGATACTGTACCATCCCTTGTTTGTTATTTAAGTCCAGTTCACACTTTGTAAATAGTTCCTTCATTAAACTTTCCTCAAATTGCCTACTTTTACCCTCTGTTTCCTGCTGGGTCTTTGAGTGATAAAAACCAGTGAGGCTGAGTATTTCTCCAGGTCTCTCTTGGTCATATTAATGTCTTCTGTGACTTTCCTCTTCATATCTTCTGCCCACTGTCTCTTTCTTGTTAGAGTGACTCCTTGATTTGTAAGCAGTCTTCATATAACCTCGATACTAATAATCTATTGTCTGCTACATATGTTGAAAATATTTTTCTCAAGTCTGTATTTTGCCTTTCAAACTTTGTTCTTGGCATTTTTGTAACTAATAAATTTCTATTTTTGATGTAGTTATATTTAGCAATATTTTCACTCTGTGTCAGGGGTCAGCCATTTCTGAAATTGGCCAGATAGTAAATACTTTGAGTTTTGTGAATTATCTGGTCTCTGTACTCAACACCACCACTGTAGCACAAATGCAGCCAGAGGCAATACATGAACGATGTGTCTCAATATTTTTTTTTATAAAAATAGGTGGTGAGCCAACCCTTGTTCTGTATCTTTTGCATACTTTCATTTATTTAAGAAGACTCTTCTTACCCTAAGGTCATAAGCAAATTATTCTATTGTCTCTTCTAAATATTATGGATATTTTTATGTTTAGATTTTTAGGCTATTTGGAGTTGACTTTTGTGACTGGTAGAATCTAGCTCTATTTTTTTCCTCAATGAATAGTTAATTGTCCCAGTCCAATTGATGTGAAATGCCACCTTTGTTTATTTATTCAAAAATATTTATCATTTATTACGTGCCCAGCAAATATATGTATTTATTTCTGGACTCAGTATTCTAGTCTGTCAACCTGTTTGTCTATTTATGAGTCAATAGCACAGAATTTTACTGTTTTAAATACCATACATTTATAATATGTTTTGATATCTGAGAGGACAAATCCCCTTTCCTTTTTCTTTTAATTATCTTGCTTTTCTTGATAGTAATTTTTCAATCTGGGTTTCAAAATTAGCTTGTCAAGTTCTATGAAAAATCTTGTTGGGGTCTTGATTGGGAGTGCATTAAATATTTATAGACCATTTGGGGAAGAACTGACTTCTTTGCAATATTGAATCTTATCAGGAACATGGTAAATGTCTCCATTTTCCAGGTTTCCTTTTATGACAGTAAAGCCTGAAATATTCTTAGGAGGAGACTGGATTCTCTGACGTGTCTGCCAGCTGTGTATCAGAGTAGCCCCAGACTGATAGGTGGACTTTGCACCGTCTTAAACTTCCCTTCTCATTTTCTGGGACCCTCTAGAAAGTCAGTGTGAAGTTTACTGATGCGTCAGAAGAGACTTTCTTATTCTAGGATCATTCTGCATATCTAAGAAGCAGAGGTTCCTTTGGTACTCCAGGCCAGTTGGGCAAATACTTATTTTTATATTAAGTGTCAGGAGTCATGCAAAATCTTCTGAGGTTAGGTATTTAGGAAGATAGGCTCATACATTTGTGTCGTCAGCTAAACATAGTGATTTAAAGACCTTCAACAGATAGTTAATGAGTGATGACCATGAGCCAGGAAATGTGTTAGCTGCTGGGGCACACCAAGAATGATCTAGTCTCTGCGTAATGAATTTGCATTCCAGGATTGGAGGGCGGGGCTAGAGGCCACAGACACCTGAACAAGGAATTGTCCTCAGGTCAGTGCACAGGGGGCTGTGAATCACAGGATAGGAGACTTAGCACACCTGAGATTCAGCAAAGGCCTCTGGAAACGATGGTGCCTAGGCTGAGCCTTGATGAAAAAGTAAGCTTAAGTCCAGCAAAGAAAAGTGCGGAGGGCACTCCAGGGAGAAGGAGAAGCTTTACATGAAAACGCTGAGATGGGAGACCTCCTGGGGTTTGCAAAAAAAAGAATTATAAGCAGTTTAGCATAACTGTGGAGTATACTGCAAGGTGAAAGGCAGAAGATGGGGCTTGCAAGATAAGCAGGGAATCACAGAAGACCTGGTCCGGTGCTCCACAGAGAGTGGCACTTTTTTTCTTTTTTTTTCTTCTTGTAAGTATTTGGGAGTTACTGAGCTTTCCTTGGAGCCTGGGAATGGCTTTGTCAGAGATGTTTATTAAGTCACCCACTGGCTGAGTATAAAGGATGGATTTAATGGACATAAGACCAAAATCAAGGAGACCATTAAGGAGGGAATTCAATAGTCCATTTCAGAGATGAGGTTGATCTGAACTAGGAGGGAAGGAAAGAAGGGGCCATATTCCTGACCGGCCTTGTGGCACAGTCGTTCAGAACACAGGATCTGCAGTTGCGGGCCCTGAGTTCTAGCCCTTGCTGGAAGTAGAGACTTGGAGGGGGGGATTTTTTGCTCCTTTAAGCTCCAGTTCCTAATCCCTAAAATAGAAATATTAGTAGCTATTTCATTAATTTATTGTGAGGACCAAATGAGATAACAAATGTCTGGCACATAAACAGTTGCTCAGTAAACATTCATTGTGCAAATGCTGACAAGGGTAACAAAAGTCACTGCCATATTTCCTGCATATGCCTAAGAAATGAGTCTGTTTGGCTTTATTTTAAAGTAAGGGCCAGGAAAATGAAATGAAAGTAGTTGCCTTGCTGGTCCTACAGGGAAAAGGTTTGGTAGACCAATGGAAAAAGTAAACTCTTGAGGATATCCAACAATAATTTTTGTTTGCTGGTATTTAACAGGAAAGAGTGGCTTTGGTTTCTGGTAAAAGACAGGATGCATTCTGTCCATGGTTCTGGAGATAACACTTACGCCTAGACTTGTGGGAGGGAGAAAAAGGAATTGTCCTCTTTCCTATGAACCACATGGGACCAGGAGAGCCAAGCCCATGTAGTAGCTAGGAAATGGGAGTCAGGTTGGATTGGGAAAAAACATCAAATTTGTCTCAGAAAACCTGGATCTGGATCTTGGTTCTCTAACTATTATCTGTTCCATGGTCTTGAGCACATCTTATAATTGCTCCGTGCCCCAGTCTCCTCATTTGTAAAAAGGGAATGATAAATAATGATATATACTATCTTAATAATAAACAAAAGTGGTACATAATAGCTTACTCAGCCTAGTTGTAAAATTCAAAGGAGATGGGGGAAGTAGAAGCACCATGAACTATACAATGGTGTTTAAATATTAGTTATTATTTTGCTAAGTGAAGCTGGGGCCCTGGAGCAAGGCTGAATATCTGGAAACTGCTTCACACCACAGCCCAGCAGGCTTCAAGTCCAGGAAAGAATTCAATTATTGCAGCGTGTAATTTTCTGTTTGCAAAGATCACATTGTGTATGTAATTGAATCAGAATAAAGAGATCCAAAGGCTGCGGGCTTGGGATAAGGCTTTGGAGCTGGACTCCAGGTGAAGCCAGGCTGGAGGGGCGTCAGCTGGAGGGGGGGTGGCTGGGGGAGGGTGAGAAGGTGGGTGGAGGCGTGGAGAGCAGAGAGCCAAGCAGACCTGGGAGCGGGGGTGCTGTTCCTCGTTTTGCTTGGTTCCCCTAAGCCTTCTTTTCCCCACAGATACAGAAGCTCATCTCTAAGTGCAACTCCACCTTGGCTGGACATCTCTTTTCTCTTTTGCGGGTTGAAACGGCCACACTGTTCCAATCTGAAGGCTCTTTTCTTTCTCACCTACTCCCATCCTCTTGCATGCCCCTCACTGCCCACTGCCTGTTCCAATACCATGCATTTAAAGCCAGGAAGGTACCTCTCAAAAATGGACATCAGAAGCCAGGTCAGGGGTCATGGGGTGATTTGGGTCGGGTGACCAAAGGTCCTGGTTTGCCCAGGACTACCCCGGTGTTAGCCTCAAATCCGGGCACAATGGGTGTTAGGTCCTAATTTGGGGAGACGGTGGATTTCAGAACAATGAACCATGAGACTCAGGGAACCAGGTAGGGAACCCTGGAAACTAAACGGCCCCTTCCTGGATGCGGCATCTTCCCTGAGGCCAGGAAACAGCCCCCGTCCCTGTGTGGGCTGTGTAGGAGAATGCTGTGGCTTTTCTGAAGCCACTGCTGCTGGAAGGACAGAAGACGGGGAGGAGGGAGGGAGGGAAGAAGCTCTGTCCCTATTCTCTCTGCACTGGTCCATCCCAGGCCTGGCCCTTTGTCCCGGCCGGCTCTGACCGCTCTCAATGCGCCTGCACGCAGCCAGAGCCCCAGTTCCCCCTTCCCTGTTCTAGCCTCGCACCCTCCCTATCTCCTCTGCCAGCCTGCTCTATCCCTTCCACTCCTCTCCAACCCTGGGGGAAGGGAGTGGGATTTGGCAGTTGTTCCAAGCCAGGGAGACTAAGAGATTGAATTCCAGCAAAGAGCCAAGAGCAGGTCGGAGCCCAGCTTCCTAATGACATTTTCTGAGCACTAACAAATCCGACTCCAAGACAAACAGCCGGCAGCGCCTAGGAGAGAAGGAGGCTGGTGGCTAGCAGAGGGGGAGGAAATGCGGACTGGGAGAAAGACAAAGTGAGGGGGAAAAAAAAAAAAACCGCAGCACACCCAACCCCATGGCCCAGAATCTCTCCCACATCTGCAGAATCAGAAACACTTATTAATAGCCAGCAAAAGGCAAAGAGGAAGTGTCTCATTGTCTGCCGCTGTCATTCCTCACTCTGACGAGCACTTAAAATGTCAAGACCCCTTTCAGCAGCTATGCACAAGCAATCAGGCCCTCTCATCGGTCACTGCGATTTCGAAGCCGCCGCATCTCAGTCATTACGACTTATTTCCACGCTGTGTTTGGAGACAAGGCAAGTGTGAGCGCATAAACAAGCACTGTCTTTTGGAAGGACAGCTTGCGTGGAGGGGGCCAGGGAGGCAGGAGAGGGCTGGGGTGGGAGGGAGAGACCAGATCCTGTGTAGCCCGCTCTGGGAGGTGGGAGAAAAAGCCATCACACACGGACATTCGGAGGATTGAGTCTGGACAGGGGGCGGGCGCCCAGCACGGAAGGTTTACCTTGTTCTAGAGGGTGGGAGCAGTCAGCTGTTATGCACAGGAGAATTACACATGTAACTTTTAGGCAAAGGATTGTTTTACGCAAGGATTGTTTTCTGGAGGTGGGGATTCTGCTTAATCAGTATCTCTTCTGGGGGCAAAATAACACTAAATGGGCTGCAGCAGGTGGGATTTAGGTGGAATAGAAGGAAGGACCTCCTGATCCATAACAACAGTTATAAAGGCAAGCGGGCATCAGCTCTGTGCTGTGTGACCACCTAGAGGGGTGGGATAGGGAGGGTGGGAGGGAGGGAGATGCAAGAGGGAAGAGATATGGGAACATATGTATATGTATAACTGATTCACTTTGTTACAAAGCAGAGACTAACACACCATTGTAAAGCAATTATACTCCAATAAAGATGTTTAAAAAAAAAAAAAAAGGCAAGCGGGGCTGGAAAAATCACTTTCCCCGAGAGTGTTTACCTGCTCTTCTGGGCCCTCCACCTGACGCACTTGGGTGGAGTCCTGGGGTGGGCGTGGGGAGTAGAGAGGAGGGAATGGGAGATGCAAGCCTTTCTCCAGCAGCTGTATCTCTAATTGAACGAGTTTGCAAGGGCTGCTGTAACCAAGCACCACAGGCTGCGTGGCCTAAACAACAGAAATGTACTGTCTCCCAGTTCTGGAGGCTAGAAGTCCAAGATCAAGGTGTCAGCAGGGTTGGTTCTGAGAATCTGTTCCATGTCAATTCCCTAGCTTCTGGTGGTTGCTGGCAGTCTTTGGTGTTCCTTGGCTTGTAGAAGCATCACCCCAAGTCTGCCCTCGTCTCCACATGATGTTCTCCCTCTGTGAGTGTCTGTGTCCAAGTTTCCCCCTTTTATAAGGACATCAGTCATGTTGGATTAGGGATCCACTCTACTCCAGAATGGCCTCATCTTAACTAATTACCTCAGCAACAGCCCTATTTCCAAAGAAGGTCACGGTCTAAGGTACTGGAGGTGAGGACCTCAGCATATGAATTTTAGGGTGACACATTCAACCCGTAACTCTTATCTATTAGAAAGAAACAAAAGATTATCAAGAGGGTGGGTGACCCAGGAAGTCCAGAGTTGGAGAAAGCATTCCAGTCTCTATTCCCCTTGGCTCCACAAAGACACATCCCTGTTATTTATTTCTGTTGGAAGAGCCAGGATCTGCCTCTCAAACCCAGATCTTTTCTTTCGCCCCGCACCAATTTTACTCCCCAAAGCAGCAGACAGTCCTGATGTTACGGCTGAAGGGAGCTCATGGTCTCCTTAGCTTAAAGGGCCGCCTGGTGCCCAAAGCATTCTAACCACCAGAAACTCACAGCAGGACGAGAAGCTCACCTCCCAACTCCCCACCACAGGTTTCAGGACGGACTCAATGAATCGGCTCACTTAGGAAAGGGGAGAAGGTAAAATTATTTCATGTCGGGCTTTACGCTGACCTGATGATGACACTGCCCAGGGATCCAGTTAATGTTCAAAGAAAAATGACCTGTTGTTCAACATTCTCCATAATGTCCATCCAATTCAATTAGTTAATAGAATCATGAAATGTCAGTGCTGGAAGTGTAGAGGTAATTCAATCTAAGCTCCTCATTTTTAGATGAAGAAAGCAATGCTGAGAAAATGCACAGCACTGCCTGCATGTATAGTAAGTGTGCTGTGTGGGAACAGTCAGGTTTGAGGGCTCCCAGCCCAGGGCTCTGAATTCAGTGCATGTTTCCTGAGCACGTGCTGTAACCAGAGCCCAGGGCAGGGCTCTGTCCTGGAGGAAGCAGGGTTGGGTATAGTCTAAAAGGACACAGCTGCTGCCCCCGGGGAGCTGTCTGATGGGGAAGCCAGGGGTGCACTTTTCCCCTCCAGCAGGGGTGCTCCGTGTATGCCCCTCTCTCTTGTTGGTATTACCGATGCCCCTCCCACCTAAGGGCCAGGGCTGCAGGTCCAGCAAGAGGCCTGGGGCATCTGAAGTTGACTAGCTGATGGGCAAAGGGACCCGTGGCTTAAGCCTCACTGGCCCATCCTCTAAAGGAAAGAACTAACACAACGGAACACCTGTGAGCAGGAACAAGCACCCACAGCCTGGCCCATCTTTCTGCTCTCTCCTGGCAGTTCCCAGTTCCTCCAGCCTGCCCTTCACCCACTCACAAACTGGGCCAGGGACCAAGAGTGGTGTTTGAGGTGCGTGAAGGCCCGCCTGACGCAGCCTGGGGCCAAGCTCTGTTGTCTCCCGTTCCCTCCGGCCTGGGCTGGGGAAGCAGCTCTTGGAAATCTGCAGCTTCCACTCCCGGCATCATCTTTAGCCTCCTCTTCCCAGACCCTGGCAGCCAGTTAATCGGAAGCTGAGCCAGGAGATCAGACCTGAAGACAAACAGGAGGTCATCCATCTTCCCTGGGCGCTCTGGTTTCCCAGCAGGGTCCTAAGCCACCCCCAGATGTACCTGGACGTTGAGGATGGAGAGGGGGTTGGAAAAATAGGGAGGCTGACTTCCTCTTACTTCCTGGCTGGAGACTGGGGGGAAAATGGACTCTCATTCCCTGATCTAAAGGGAAGGAAGTGTGGAGGGAATGGGATTTGAGTTTCAGAAGGGGGTGTCACAGGGATGGGGATTTTAAAACAAACAGAGACGCCAGCAGTGTCCTTTTAGGGACAGTCATAGTAACGGACACCGCTGGAATCGTAGCCAGCACGGGGCCTGCTCCTGGGGCTCCAGAAGTGGATGCAGCGTTTGCTATTTTCCAGTCCTCTTTGTCGTTATTGTTGCGGTTTTAAATTCTCGGGGTTTTGAACACAGCCAACCCGCAATGCAGGGTGGCACTGCGCACATGCACCCTGACATTCTCACAGGCATACCCAGGCCCTTCTTTTCCCGTGTGCTCCCAGAGCCCCAGGCACACTCATGAACGTGCACCTGACACAAAGACACACCCCTGAGGTGTGACACAGAGACACAAATGTCCACGCACGTACCTTTGCTAATTCCCACATCAGCTTAAATATACTGGACTATCGTTGTCAGAGGTCGGCAGGGGACTTGGACCCGGGTCTTCTGCTGCTTTATCCGGGCTCCGTAAACCTTTTCACACCCTCACAGTTTCATCTGACATCTTTTCTGCACGTGTATATTCTTGCTCACTGGCAAGTACATGGTTCATGGAGGTCATCACACCCAAGGTCTCTTCCAGGTCTGACCGCATACCTGCATGCCAAGTACCTACAACTGACATACATCTCCTTGCTCAACATGCTTGAGCGTACACAAAACTGTGTTCAGCAGCTGCTCCCTCAAATGTACGCTCTTGACCACAAGCGAATGCACGTTCACCCACCCTCTTTTGCGTCCCGGTAACGGTCTCTCGGCGTCGTGAAGGCGAGCTTGGATGTTCAAGCCGAGATGCCCCAACAATGGCTGGCCAAGACACACTCCAAAGTCCCCCTTCGCACCCCGTCTTTCTCTCTCACTCCCATGAGCTCTCTCTCTCTCTCTCTCTCATTCTCTACTTCAGCAAAACACACAGAGTATGTTTCATATGCCCCACGCAAGGTGGGAGAGGGAACACAGACAGTCACAGACGGGACTTTGAGCCCCCTGGGTTCTTCAGCAGGCAAAAACGGGCAGTGATGTAGTATCAGAGCCAGTGTGTTTTTAAAAAATCGCGCACATCTCCCAAGGAGGCAGAAAAATCAAAGGCTCGTCATTTAAAATCCCCACACAACAGAAGGAGAAATAAACACAGAGCTCTCAGAAAAGGCTGAGGCTCTCCCATGCATCCCTCCCTCCCCAGAAGAAAAGACAAACAGAAAGCAAACCAAAAAACAAATCTGGACTGAAAGGAGCGATTGTCGGATGAATAGCTCCGGGCTCACTTCTCGCGCCGGGAATCTCGCTCCCTACCCCGCGGGATGGGGATGAGAAGGACTTGCGCGGGAGCTGGTCAGAGGGGCAGCCTAGGTTAGGCTGATCCAGGGGATGGGGTCTTTGCTCCCGGGGAACTGGGTGGAAAGATCACAGGCCTGGGAGAAAAACAGATCCATCATGGAGGCCACAGTCTCTCATTTAGTAGGTGTGTGACCTTGGACAGGGCTCTTGGCTTCTGAGCCTCAGTTTTCTCACCTGTAAAACCAGAGTGATGCAGGGTCCTTACGCCCAAGCCTGGCTGCGAGGGTCAAACGACCAAAGAAAGACCTCAGGATTCTAGAACAGGGGAGGTCTCCAGACTCCTGTCTCCAATCACAACAAATACCTGGGATACCCCCAAAGTACAAGGTGTGCCTTCACTCCTGGGAGAGGAAAGATGTCTAAGGGGAGGGAGTGAGTGGCCATAACTGGCTCCTTTTCCCACACTTTCCATGGTCTTATCCTAAGACCCCAGCTCCTCCCTCCTGCTGGTGAAGGTCTCCTCTCTCCTAGTTTATCTCCTCAAGAAATGAATAGGTTTTGATCGTTTACCTACTCCATGCTTGGCCTCATACTAAAGCCCTGGGCAGACCCATAGGTCTAAGATTGAATCTCTGCTCCTAAGTGCTACGGTTCAGCTGGGGAGAGCAGACCCTCGCCTGAGAAATATTACAGCATCCCTGTGTCAGTTATCTTAGGCTGTTGTAATAAACTCCCACTGGCCGGATGACTTAAACAATAGAAGTTTATTTTCTTACAGTTCTGGAGACTAGAAGTCCAAGATCAAGATGCTGGCAGATTCAAGTCCTGGTCAGGGCTCTTCCTGGCTTGCAGAAAGCCATCTTCTCCCTGTGTCCTCATGGGGCTTTTCCTCCATGTGCTCGCAGGGAGAGAGAGAGAGATCTCTGGGATCTCTTCTTCTTCTTAAGGACCAGTCCTATGGGATTAGGGCCTCATATCTGTGACCGCACTTAACCTCCATTAGCCTTCCCATAAGCCCTATCTCCAAATACGTCACATGTTTGGACACGTATGGACACAATTCAGTTCATAACATTTCCTGTCCCTCATGCCATCTGTCCTTGAAGGTGGACAACATAGAAAGCAGGCCAGGCCAGGAGAGGGCTGCCCATGACAGGTGCTTTGGTATGAAAAACCTACATTCCGCATTGGGGCAAGGAGAAAGCACTCAGATTTAATTGTTGGGTTATGCATGACTGGTTAGCAAATGTGACAAAAGACAGGGGCTAATACCTGGACTCCTTCCCATTCCAAGAAGACTAGACCCCAGTGAGCAGATGACAGAAAAGGCCAACCGCTGGCTTGCACAAAGAAGGGTGTTGGAAACCAAACAGGAACACTATCCTTCCCTTGAAGAAATAACTGTGCAGCCACGCATAGATTGCCATGCAGGACCGAACTTGAAACTCCAGAAGGTGACTGTAAGCAACTTCCCTTGTCTGTTAGGAGAACTCCTGCAGTTCTTTCACTGCCCAGCTCAAATACCAGCTCATCTATAGACCATCCTCTGTCCCAAACACACACACATATATGCACATACACACACGCACATACACACACACATGCAACAATCATTGCTGTTTATTCTATGAATTCATGGTAGTTGGTGCCAAACTTTTAACAGCATGCTCAAATTGTCTATTGCTTTTTTCGGTCATTTCCCACTTTATAGGGTGTAAGCTTCTTGAGGGTGATACCGAGCAGGACACTGTAGGGCTCCTGGGCACAAAAGCCTTTCTGTGTCCTCCATTTCTTTTTTTTTTTTTTTTAAACATCTTTATTGAAGTATAATTGCCTTACAATGGTGTGTTAGCTTCTGCTTTATAACCAAGTGAATCAGTTATACAATATGTTCCCATTTCTCTTCCCTCTTGCATCTCCCTCCCTCCCACCCTCCCCATCCCACCCCTCTAGGTGGTCACAAAGCACCGAGCTGATCTCCCTGTGCTATGCGGCTGCTTCACACTAGTTATCTATTTTACATTTGGTAGTGTATATATGTCCATGACACTCTCTTACCCTGTCACATCTCACCCCACCCCCTCCCCATATCCTCAAGTCCATTCTCTAGTAGGTCTGTGTCTTTATTCCCGTCTTGCCACTAGGTTCTTCATGGCCTTTTTTTTTTTTTTTTTTCCTTAGATTCCGTATATATGTGTTAGCATACTGTATTTGTTTTTCTCTTTCTGACTTACTTCACTCTGTATGACAGACTCTAACTCCATCCACCTCATTACAAATACCTCCATTTCATTTCTTTTTATGGCTGAGTAATATTCCATTGTATATATGTGCCACATCTTCTTTATCCATTCATCTGTCGATGGACATTTAGGTTGCTTCCATGTCCTGGCTATTGTAAATAGAGCTGCAATGAACATTTTGGTACATGACTCTTTTTGACCTATGGTTTTCTCAGGGTATATGCCCAGTAGTGGGATTGCTGGGTCATATGGTAGCTCTATTTGTAATTTTTTCAGGAACCTCCATACTGTTCTCCATAGTGGCTGTATCAATTTACATTCCCACCAACAGTGCAAGAGTGTTCCCTTTCCTCCACACCCTCTCCAGCATTTATTGTTTCTAGATTTTTTGATGATCTCACACCAATCAGAGTGGCCATCTCCATTTCTTGAGTATAGGAAATAGGCTTCATTCAGCCCCCATAAACTTCCCTGAGTTCCAACAGGCAGGTTCAAAGAGTTGCTAATTAGTGAAGGGAGAGTACGGGAGACAAGGGAGGAACAGTCAAGAAACAATAGGGCAGACTTGGGGCAGGGTCCTTGTTCCCCCTCAAGGGATATATGTAACAATATCTTTGAGCTGTTTTGCAGATACTGAAACCCTCACCAGGTGGGAGAAGTTAACTGCATGCTTCCCACAAGCAGGTAGACCTCAGACCAGTTAGAACCAGAAGGTTGACTGATGCCGACTCCCACTTACCTCACCACCAACCAATCAGAAGAATGTCTAAGCTAATCACACCCTCTTTGAATCATTACTATAAAACTCCTCACTAGCCCCTCCAGGTAGGGACACACAGTTTTGAGGGTATTAGCCCGCTGTGACCCCCTTTGCCTAGAAAAGCAATAAGGCTATTCTTTTCTACTTCACCCAAAACTCTGTCTCTGAGATTTAATTCGGTGTCGGAGTACAGAGGCCAGATTCGGCTTCAAGGGAAGGATCTTGTCCATCTGATTCATAACTTTAACTGCAGCATTTAACAAATGGAGCCTGGTAATAGGGTGACCAACCATCCCAATTTGCCGGGGGCCTGAATGGTTTCTCAGGACAGTGGACTTTCAGTTAAAGCCAGGAGAGTACCAGGCAAATGGGAATGATTGGTCACCCTACCTGGCACGTGGTAAGCATTTGGCAAATAGCTAACATGCAAATATTGCAATAAATAAGGAAAAGATCCAGGAAATAATTACAGAATGATGAAAGGGATGAGGGTAGTAATGGGAAGCACCCTAGCAGATTCCCCAAAGATAAGGCTTTATTGGCCTGGGAAGGAAGATGCTGAAAGTAGATATAACCCAAATCTATAACATCACCAGCTGAAACAAAGGAAGATTTAAGAATGTTTGAATACATTTTGGGTCACAGGGACATAATGGGAGAAACCAGAGTGTTTGGGTCTATCTATAGCTTTTTAAGGATTGATGTACAAAATGACAATGTATACCTCCAAACCCCTCACAGAGACAGACCCCCAAATTGCCTGGCTCGTGAGCTGAATAGCTATTTCCTTTCTGCACATAAATATTATCATAACAGCATTAAAAAGACTTTTAAGGAAAGAAAATAAATCACTCTAGTTGACTAAACCCAGCCCCAAAACTAATTTTCTTTTTGTATAGTCTCTTTTAGTCCTTGCTTATAATTCTACATAATTATAATCAGAGTGAACATACAACTTTGTGTACCCTTTTTTAAAACTGTGGATTGTGTGGGAAACATTTTCTACATTGTTACATAGTCTCCATGGTTAGTCTTTTTGATGGCAGGAGAATAGTCTGTAACTCAGTTAACAATTCCCCCCTTGTTGGCATTTAGATTGCTTCCAGTTTTCTACTAATGAAGATAATCCTGAAATGAATATCTACATGCACATTTCTTGTTCCTTCTTTTGTAATATTTCCTTAGGTTAAATTCCTACAATTGAGATTACTAGGTCAAGGGATAGAATAACTTTAAGACTGACCCACGCTCTCACCAAATATTTATTGAACACGTACTGTGTGCCAGAGACTGTGTCAGACACTAAGGATCCAAAGGTGAAATAAAGTGTCTGCCATCATGAGATTCGCAGGTGAGAGGGGACACAATCACATAAGTGATACAGTTTGATAAATGCTGCAACTGTGATAGAAACAGAGCTATGGGGTCCCAGGGAATTATTTCTAACAGCTGAGGAAGATGGGCGTGGTCATGCAAGCTGCTCCAGGGTGGAATTTACTTGCAGATTACTTGGGAATTTTAGGAAATGTCAACCTGGTGGACAGGTTGGGGATGGAAATTCTGAACAGGGAAAACAGCAAGATCCAAGTGATAGCACAAGAAAACACAGTGTATTCTAGGACTTGCTGGTGGCTTGATAATGTTGGGATATAGATGTAGACAAGGAGAGGGTTCCCAGAGGCTAATGAGGGGACATGAAACTGAGCAGGTAGGTGGGCAGCCTATGTACTGCGCCAAGGAGTTTGTATTACCCTTAAGGTCATGGCAAGCCAGTAAGGGATTTTAAGCAGACTCTTGCTACATTTTTTCAATTTGTTTTCTAAATTCTTCGTATGTACCAACAATGAGAAAACCTTTTCTAGTTTTTCTGTTCTAGTTCTCCTTGGGATTCCTCACAGCTCTATTCCCATTTCTGCCAAAGGATGGGGGTGGGGCAGGGTGGGAGGGAACAAGTGGCCTCTGGCCTGAGGCTGTTATAGTTGAGTGGAGATGAACTTTACCCAAGGAGGAGGAAAGGGAATTGATGAAGATCTTCTAGGACTGGAAACGGAAGCAGAGAGGGGGTTAGAATGGGATGTACCACTCCTGCCGCCTCCCCCCAAAGCAAAGCTCACCAAGATGACAGACTCCCTATAAAGCCTCTTAAACAAGGGCCTCCTGGTCCCCTTATGCTTCTCTGAACCTTACCCTCGGTAGTGTGGCTTAGTCATATTGACCAGTGTGGCGAGATGGATGTAATTCCTTTATCCCAGAAAGCTGGAAGCTTCTTGAACCTACTGCCATTTGTTGATGGGGGCCCTAGAGGGAACATCAGCTGCTAGCCTCTCCTGGTTTTCCCTCTTTTGCTCTCACATCCCCCATTTCCCCCGAAACACACCATGCCCATTAATGACTCCAGGGCTCTGAACAATGCTCTACCTTCTGCTGGGATTACCCTTCCTCTCTCTACCTGTCTGGCTAACTCTGCCTTGTCTTCTGGGTCTCAAGCCAGGCTCTGGAAGCCCGCCGAGCCCTCTAGTAAGAGCCAAGCCAGCCCTGGACTTTGCACTGATCGCTTTCACTGTGCTTGTCAATTAGGGCATCCTTGTGTGGGCGTCTTCATCTTGCAGTAGCCTGTGAACATCTTGAGGGCACGGACCGTGCGTTCGTTACTCATCTCTGACCCCAGCGCCCACCCAGAGGCTGGTACCTGTAAGTGCCAACAACTACTGTTAAATACTTTAATATTTGGTCATGTGACAAGAAGACTATGAGAAAGGGGTAAAAGGGAGGAAGGATGAGGACAGCCAGCTACAAAGGACCCTGCGCTGCGTCCTTTCATTGGGATGCATAAGAGATATTTGGAGCCCCCGAGGATGCTAGCAGCCATTTGTCCCTTTTCCTCTTGCCTACATCTTCTTCTTTCTGCCTCCTGTTATCTTCGCCTTGGCTTCTAAAGACACGATCAGGCATCCACCCCAGGTGCCCTGTCTGCTCACCTTTCTTCCAACCCCGGGGCTGGAGCAGGGAGCAAAGAAGCTGGGCCAGCAATATTGCGTCTCCCTGCCAACTCTAATTCCTGTCCCTTATTAAGTTCAAGGCTGATTTGGGCTGTGTGATTTTCCTGAACCACCTGCTGTCTGACCGATTCCTTTTCTTTTTCTCCTCCTGGTGACTAATAGCTTCTCTTTGCTCCCTTCGGAGTCTCAGAGTCTCCTCTCCCCCTTCTCCTCCCCATCCCATTTGGACCCACATGATTCCCTGGAGCACAGATCTAGAAAGCAAGGCCACGCCCTCCAGGCAATTCCTCCTTTGGGTCCTGGGGTTCCTCTCTCCAGGGAGGGGTTGCTGTGGAAAGGAGAGCATGGCTGGGAGGGGCTGGAGGCCAAGGGAAGGAATAGGGGGAATAGAGAGGCTGGGACTGCCAAACCACTAGGGGAAACTTCAGGAAAGGGAGACAAAGTCTGAGAAGCACAGAGAGCCCAGGACAGATAATAGAGCCCCAGAGCAGAAGAGGACGGAGCATGGGAGATAAGATGACAGTGTAAGCCAAGGACACTGGAGAATGGCGTAGGAGGAGGTGGCTGGGTGACATGGGGACCCAAGACAGCAAAACTGTAACAAAACAAATTTTCACACTTGAGAACTTGCAGCTTCTTGCCGTCTTCAGAGGAGTGAAAGCAACTGGGAATCAGCTCAGGAACCCCTTGCTGCATAGATGAGCAGGGTGGCACTCGGACAAAAGCTTCAGCCACAGAACCCAGGGCTGGGCAGGGCCTCGTGAAGGCTGACTGTGCTGCACGCACACACACACGTGTGCCCAGGGCATGAGCCTGAGGCCAGCTGAGGGAGTCAGAGCCTGACTCTAACAGGGTCCAGGCTTCAGGCTGGTGACTGGAAACACAGATTGTGCTGAAAGCTTGGGCGCCAGGCCAGGGGATCTGCACACCTACCTCTCAGTGAGGCGGGTATCACACTAGGAGTCAGAGGACTCGTGTGCGAGTCCCGACCCTTCGCACAGGGCCCTGTAACTAGTCACTGGACATTGCCGAGCCTCTGTCCTCACCCGTGTACACAATCCCAGCTCTGCGTCTTGTCATAACTAAAGCTGATAAAACACGGGCATGGGAGCATTTCACAAACGGCAAAGCACGCCGGAAATAGGAAGAGTGATTGTCCCCTTCCCGGCCAGGAGATCACAGGAGGGGGCAGAGGGAGACCGTGGACTCCCCAGGCCACCTGCTGCCTCTCTGTGTTGGTGGGTCTCCCCCCATTTATGCTCCAGCCAATCTGAATTTCTCTCCATTCTGGCCCACCATCCTGCCTCTCTCTCTCTGTCTCTCTCTCTTTCACCTCTGGGCGTTGGCACATTGATCCCTCTGCCGGTAATGTTTTCCCACCTTCTCTTTGCTCAGCTAACTCCTACTCTGCCTTCTGGTCTCAGTTGAAACGTCGCTTCTTCCAGGAGTCCTTCCCAGATCCACCAGTGCTCCTGAGTTCAGTGTTGCCGCTGTGTGCGTTCATGGAAGCCTGTGTTTCTAGGACTGTGTGTGTGTGTGTGTGTGTGTGTGTGTGTGTGAGAGAGAGAGAGAGAGAGAGAGAGAGACAGAGACAGAGACAGTGTCTATGTGAGGGGGAGGTGGGTGTGAGCCTCTCAGTCCTAATTATAGCCGACTCCAGGCCCCGAGACCAGCATGGAGGACGGCCACAGCCGTGTGTGGGTGCCTGGCCACCTGGCCACCAGCTGCCACTCTCTTCACACTCTTGGGGAGAAGCCACGGGAGTCTGAAGCATTTTCTGGGTCACCGCCTAGCACTTGGTCTCTCACTGAGGGAGCCCTGAAACCCGCCTTCGCCTCATTCACAAGCACCCGTTGCCATGGTGGTGGGCCAGCCTTCTAGGGCCAGCTGAGGGGAGCCCTGGGTTCTCCTGGCTCCCGGGACCCCAGGCACCCCGGCTGTGGCACCTCTGCCTCTGTGAGCGGGTGTCTGCTTGGCACACAGGGTGGTGGGACACGCCTGTGCCTGGCTCTGCCCTCAGACGTGAGGGGCACTCTGCGAACCTGCCTCCTCTGGGGTCCTCCTCACTTTCCCAAATCAGGTTCTCTCTGCCCCCTGGAACTGGGCTGCCAGGCCCTTAAATGGGGACCAGGGCCCAGTCCGTTGCCTCATGCAGGTCTCTGCACGATGTCACCTCCTCAGAGCCCCCCAGTCACTCTATTTAAAACAGCCCCTTCCACTTCTAATTCTGCACCTGCTTTGTTTTTCTCCACAGCACTCAATGTTACTGGGTCATGCCCTTTTTTCATTTTCGGGAGTGGGTGGGGTGGGGGGGTGTATCTACTGTCTGGCTCCCTCCAGAATGAAAGCTGGAGGAAGGCAGGGATTTTGTTGATTTTGCTCCTACTTTTCTGGCTGATCTCCACGAGCTCCTGCCCCACTCTGGTCCATACTCTGCCCTGCTCTGGCCTCAGGAAGCTGACCTGTGGGCATTGTACCTCCAGGCCTCTCTTGTTGACCAGCTCCTGGCGGGGTGTGGCCAATGTGGGCACCAGAGAGAGACCAGAAGGCAGGGGAAGAGGGAGACGGGGAGTTTCTTCTCCACTCCTTCCCTTTGACACTAGGAATCTGGCAGCTGCCTCCCTCCACAGCCGCAGCTCTTGCCAGAGAGCCTCTCCCCTATGATTCCAGGGCTCACGAGCTCCACTCAGTAACTCTACTTCTTCTGACTGCCCTGTTATTCCTGGTTTCGGAGCCCTCACCATGCTTTGGGGGTTCCCTTGGTCTGCTCACATCTCTGTAGCGAGTCCCTCCATTACAGCCTCTTCATCTGAACTATCTGGGGTGAAAACATCTCCTGCTGAGACTCTGACACAACTAAGGTCCAGTGCAACAAATACTGTTGAATGAATGAATCCATGAATGGCAGGTGCCCCAGGCTGACGCCCCTGACCTGAAGCCCAGGCTCTGCTACGGAAGGATGGGGTGGGAGGCAAAGAAGTTCAAGGCAGGCATGGGCTCTCTACATAGGACAACCCCGAACTTGTCCCAGACCAAGAGCAATACTCACATTTTTAAAGGTTATGAGTAAGAGAATTCCAGAGTCTCCCTCAGCGGGTTGTTCTTATGACTTATAACTTTCCCTGGCAGAAATATCTTCCTAATGTCTAACCCAAATCCCTTTT
The DNA here is from genome assembly GCF_028021215.1 of Eschrichtius robustus. Lineage (NCBI taxonomy): Eukaryota > Metazoa > Chordata > Mammalia > Artiodactyla > Eschrichtiidae > Eschrichtius > Eschrichtius robustus. The sequence continues at coordinate 16,571,583 of NC_090834.1, read as the reverse complement.
ATTATAGCTGAAAACGCCTTCTTGATCTAAAGATAAAGGTTGCGTCTCTATGTTATTATTCTAGGAAGTCATTACACTACATTTGCATGCAGTCATCTAGTATGTTAATATATTAAATGGGAAATGCAATGAACACAAAGTTTCAGTCCAGAAAAGCTAAAGTATAGGTTCTGACACATTATGCTGAGCAACTTCTAGCAACTCATTTAACCTCCCAAATATCTTTTTGCCATCTATAAATTGGGTATAATGGTGAACCTTGCCCAGCCTACCTCCTGCCCTGCATTTGTGAACATTCAATGCAATGACTGTGTTAATGGGAAAGCATTCTATATCCAAATGTTAGCTGATACTCTCATTCTCTTCAGAATATTTAATCCCAGGATCTGGGATTGTCTTAAAGTTGTCTTTTTCAAATCCTCCTGAAACTGAGGATTTGAAAAAGATCCCCAAATTTTCCACAGGGCTCTTCCTGGTATTGCCTATACCTGGGGCACAGGATGGGGAGGGGGACCTCAGTTTCTCTTCCATGACCTTATTATATTTGTGGCCCATCTGAGCGTGGTGGGAGAGATGACAGTCTGTTCAGGCAAGAGCCTTGGTGAGGATGCTTGATTTCATAAGAGGATGCCAATTCTGCCACCCATTTGGTTGATTTATGAAGCATGTATGCTACCTTGTGCTGACAACACAGAATGCCAACACTCTACACCCTCACTGGGAAACATAAATTTGAATCGTCTGCTGCTGGCTGTCATGAAAAGCCCAGTGCAAGAAATACTCATCATGGGGGATTATCTGAAGGACATGCAGCCCATCTACTCCTCCAGATCTTCTAGATGTTTATCCCTGGATCAAGCCAGATGATCAGAGAACTGCATATCTGGACCAAATGGTTTTGGCTTCTCGTGGAAGCAGATTTATTGACTTGTGTTTAGTCATACGGTTTTAAGTTTGCACTGAAGAAAGCTTGAAGGGAAATCTCCAAGTCTAGCTATTATATTTAATGGAAGAAGAGTATTTTTTGAATTGCCTGTTAGATCTCTGTGTTCCTTTTTGTAGTCCCACATGGGAAATTTCCCTTATTTTCAGCTTCTCCGGGGAAACTGGTCTAATTTTGACTAATGGACAATGCAAAATCTGTCACTGGTGGCTTTCCTTTTGACTTTGGTTGCTAGGAAGCGCAGACCTTAGGGCATGAATTTCTGTGTTCTAGCTTTTCCTCGGTCTGATATTTCTATTTCTCCTCATCTTCACTTTATCCCAACCACTTATCTATGGTTTTTTTCTTATTGTGGTGTGTCATTATTTTTTGTAATGCTGCAAAAAAAAAAAAAAAAAAAAAAAAGACTGGTGGTTCAGAGTATTATGAAAGTTTGGCAAAGGGGTAAGAGTAGTCTAGACAAAAGCAAAATAAACATATGAGTCTATTGAGAGATGGACAGCAACATACATTTTTTTCATTAATTTGTCATACATCCTTTGTGATTTACTGAATGCTTACTATAATACTAGGTCCGAGTGATATAAAAACAAATAATATTCATTAATTCAGCAAATATTTATTAGGACTTGCCAGGTGATAGACATATAACAGGGAATAATGTGGCTACAGCCCTTGTCTTCATGAAACTTTACAGATGGTGGAGAAGGCAAATGATTTCACCAAAAACTACCTTCAAGTGTGAGGAACGTGTTCACTGGAGGAAGTATCAGCTGGGTAACCTAATTCTGTCTGGAGTCTGAGGGGTCTCCCTAGGGAAGGAATGTTTAACCTGCTATCTGAAGAGGGATAAGGAATTAGACAAGCAAGAAGCAGGAAGGAGGGAGGGAAAGATGTCTCCAGAAGAAGGAACAACATGTACAAATGTCAGGAGACAAAAAGGATCATGTCCTCAGATGAGCGGATAGACAAACCTATCTTCATGTATAAAATGGAATACTACTCAGCCATAAAAAAGAAAAACCTATTGATACACACAACAACTTGGATGGATCGCAAAGATATCACACTGAGTGAAAGAAGCTGGTCTCAAAAGGTTACATAGTGTGTGTATGATTCCATGGATATCTCATCTTTCAAAGAAAACTATAGTGATGGAGAACAGATTAGTGCATGTTAGGACTTAGAAAAAGGGAAGAGTATGACCACAAGGCAGATTTTACAGGCATGATGGAACTCTTTTTACTCTGATTGTGATGGTGTTGTAGACCTCTACCCATGTATTACAATTTATAGAACTGTACACCAAAAATAGCAGGCAATTTTCCTGTTGGCTAATTTAAACAATAAAATTTTAAGTCACAAAAGAAAAAGTTTACAGCTGAAGACCTCAAAAAGGAAAAATGGGGCTGGAGAAAGGTAGACAGTAGATCTCAACAGTATCTGCAGTATTTTGTTTCTTACAAGATCTGAAAGAAAACACTAATCAGCCAAGGCTGTGTTTGCACATTATCCTGATGGCAGTGGGGAGACATTGAGTGGTTTTGAGCACGGGAAGGACATAACCGGATTTACACGTTAACACAGTTCCTCTGGGTGCAGTGTATAGAGTGGATTAAAAGGAGCCCCAAGTGGCTACGGGGAGACTAGTGAGGGGCAGTTAGGGAGGTCCTGGTGGGTGAAAGTGACTTGGAGTAGGAGGCTGAAGACAAACAGGTTCACACACAGCAACAGCCTCTGCACAGGTCCAAAGGGAAGGGGAGGGAAGAGGGTCGGGGATCCTGGTGGGGCCATGGGCCTCTCTGAGCAGAGTGCTGGGGCGTCGCCCATCAATGAAGATGAGATGTATAGTCCCCTTCCTAATCTGGTCACTTGGATTAGAACCCTGTGGCTCTCCTAGTCAGTTGGTCCCATTTCCCCAGCTCTGGAATAACAGCTACCTCTTAGGGTTGATGGAAAGGCCAGTCCAGGCGGTGGGCCTGGCCCCAGGAGAGGAGCAGCTGTTCACTCCAGGGTCTTTTCTCTCTCATCCCATCTCCTTCCTCTTCTGGGTCAGTTTAAATTTGGGAGAGGAGGGGTGGGGCTCCAAGGGCAGAGAAGGGGGGTGAGGAAAGGCAAGTTGTAATACTGTTCCCCCCAAGTCCTGCTGAGAAATGGCTTCTTAGTGCTTTATCTGTCCTGGATATCAGCTGCAGGTATCTTATCAAACTGTAATTACCCAGCCTGGGTGTGTGCTAATTGGTTCTCTGGAGTAAAGTTACCTCCAATCTGTGTGTTATGGGTGCACAGCAGGAAATGATTTGAGCCAAGGAAGTTGTCTGTGATGCTATGTCAGGGAATCACTGTGGTGACTACGAGGACACAGGGCTGAGACCTGGCTTAGAGAGAAGGAATCATTCCGTGTGTTCCAATTCTAACCTGAAATGACCAGCCTCACGTCACCTAGGGCCCAGGGCTCCCTCAGAGGACAGCCAGTGTGAGATAGCTTTCCTCCATTGTAGAAAGAGGTGGGGGTCGGGAGGAGGAAGGAAGGAGGGAGGGAGGGAGGGAAGGAAGGGAGGGAGGGAGGGAAGGAAGGAAGGAAGGAGGGAAGGAAGGAAGGAAGGAAGGGGGAAGGAAGGAAGGAGGGAAGGAAGGAAGGAAGGAAGGGGGAAGGAAGGAAGGAGGGAAGGAAGGAAGGAAGGAAGGGAGGAAGGGAAGAGAGGGAGGGAGGGAGGGAGGAAGGAGAGAAGGAAGGAAGGGAGGGAGGAAGGAGAGAGCGAGAAAGCAGGAAAAAGCCCTCTCTGACCACACTGACTTCCCTGGTTATGAGATTCTTGACAATTATTTCAATTACGAGATCTCTAGGCACAGCCTTATTGCCTTACTAACCGCTTCTGTAATCTGGCTTCTGTCTCAATCTGCGGCAGATATTCCATTTGCAAAATCCTCCAAAGATCTAGGATGAAGGGATCGGAGGGTTGGCGAGGATCTTAAAGATCATCCAGTCCAACGTGTATCTTCCCTTTGACAGCCTCACCAAGGGGGTGCGCAGTTCCCACACACCCTCAGATGGGAGATTATTACCCCACGAGCAGCCCCTTCCATGTTCATAATGACTCCAGTAGAAAGATTTTTTTGTTGATTTTTTTAAAATATGGAGCTCAAACTTGTCTCCTTATGATTTCATCTGCCCCTCTGGTGGCTCTAAGCAAGCGTAATACTTCTTCCCCCTGACAGCACTTCAGCTATTTTCCCGTAAAAATATCAGAACCCGACACCACCATGCACTCTGTACCTAAAGACAAGATCCTAGGTGTTACATACAATCCCCTTTCATCACCTCCTATGCACATAACACATCATGTCAGCTGTCTGCCTCCAAAAAGCTCTTTAATTTGGCCACTTCTCTCCACCGCTGGGGGCACCAGTCCGGTCCAAGGCACCATCATCTCAACAACACCATGTGACAGAACCCACACCCCCACTGCTGGTCTTCTGCTTCTTCCCACTCTCCCCACCCCCAGGAAACCCCACAATCTATTCTCCGCTCAGTAGCTAGAGTAATTTGTTTGCCATTCTTTTTTACCGTGGCAAGATTTACAGGACATAAAATTTGCCATTTTAGCATTTTTAAGTATACAGTTTAGTGGCATTAAATACATTTCCAATGTTGTACAACCATCACAACTGTCCATCTCCAGAAAATTTTCATGACCCCAGACAAAAGTTCTGTACCCATTAAACAGTACCTTCCTTTCCCCCAGCCCCTGGTAATCTCTGATCTACTTTGTCTCTGTGAATTTGCCTCCTCCGGGTACATAAATGGAAGCATATAATGTCCGTTCCTTTGTGTCTGGCTTATCTCAGTCCGTTCTTTTGTGTCAGGCTTAGCATCAGGTTTTCAAAGCTCATCCTTGTTGTAGCATGTATCAAAACTTTATTTCTTTTTAAGGCTAAATAATACTCCGTTGTAGGTACATACCACATTGTGATTATCCACTCAGCTGTTGATCTGTGTGGTCTTAGGATGGTTACTTGCTCCTTCTGAGCTTTAATTTCCTCAACTGTAAAATAAAATGAATAATATCTTCTTTTTAAGACGGCTGTAAGAAAACAAAAAACTTGATCTAAAAAATTTGGCAGAAACCCGAATAGACTTTTTTCCGAAGATGTACAGATGGCCAACAGACACATGAAAAGATGCTCAACATCATTAATCATCAGAGAAATGCAAATTAAAACCACAATGAGATATCACCTCACACCTGTCAGAATGGCTATCATCAAAAAGACTACAAATAACAAATGTTGGTAAGGATGTGGAGAAGAGGGAACCCTCATACACTGTTGGTGGGAAAGTAAATTATTGCAGCCACTGTAGAAAATAGTATGGAGGTTCCTCAAAAAACTAAAAATAGAACTACCATATGACCCAGCAATTCCAATCCTGGGTATATATCTGAAAAAAACAAAAACACTAACTCAAAAAGATACATGCACCCCAACGTTCATAGCAGCATTATTTACAATTGCCAAGATATGGAAGCAACCTAAGTGTCCAACAACAGACGAATGGATAAAGATGTTACATATATGTATAGTGGAATACTACTCAGGCATAAAGAAGAATGAAATTTTGCCCTTTGCAACAACATGGGTGGACTTGGAGCATATTATGCTAAGTGAAATAAGTCAGACAGAGAAAGACAATTGCTGTATGATATCGCTTATATGTGGAATCTAAGAAATACAACAAACTAGTGAGTGCAACAAAAAAGAAATAGACTCACCGATATAGAAAACAAACTAGTGGTTACCAGTGGAAAGAGACAAGGGGAGAGGAACAAGATAGGGATAGAGGATTGAGAGGTACAAACTACTATGCATAAAATAAATAAGCTACAAGGATGTATTGTACAGCACAGGGAATATAGCCAATATTTTATAATAACCATAAATGGAATATAACCTGTAAAACCTGTGAATTACTATGTTGTATGCCTGTGACTTATATAATGTTGTACGTCAATTATATCTCAATTTTTAAAAGGTAAAAAAAAAGTGGTTATAAGGGCTAAACAAGATAGTGTAACAAATGCACATAGTCTATAGTAGGACCTTAACAGATGGGAAGTATCATTATTATTACATTTTATTGAGTATTCCACTGTCATCTTCAATGTTTTAGCTCCATGAATTCTTCCTAGTACCCACCTAGCACTGTTCTTGGCATATGGTAGACAGTCAATAAATATTTGCTAAATGAATGAATAAATGAAATTCAACTTGCCTTTAAATGAACGTATTTTCCTGTCCCTACCCTGCTTCCCTGCTACATTTCCTTATTTTTCTGTCACTGCTATTCCTATTCTTCCAGTTAGCCAGTCTCGTGAGCTTTTATCATTTTTGATCCCATCATTATCTTTAGCCTCTAAATCCAAAGAATATGTAAAGAGATAATGGTTGTGATGCCTCCCTACCGATAGCTTTTTCTAAGGCTCTGCCTGCAGTACTGGAGCTATGTTTTTTATCATGTGACCCAGATTCTGACCCCACCCCACTCCTACCACCCCCACCAGACTATAGGTGATCGGACCAGGAGTGGGCATCACCTGCGGTGGCTGGTAACCTACAATACTATAATGTAACAGGTATGGGAAACTGAGTCAATCAGACTCTCAGAAGTTGCAGATTCAAATATTAAGCAGCTGAGTCACTTAGCAGTGGGACGACAGGAGGGTCACCATCGACTTGGAAAAGCTGAAGTTATTGAAAGAAAGGAAAAAGTGAGTGGTCAGAGAAAGCCAGTGGGGGGAGAGAAGAGAGTGGAGAAGCTGTGTAGGAAGAGGGATTGATTCTAGGATCCAGAGAGATACGAACCTTGTGGTCCAAGAGGGAAAGAGACAGAGATGGAAAGAGGAGCTGGCTCCGTGGGTCTTCCTGGGTTTCTCAGTGACTTCTGGGTTCAGTTCTAATTCCATCATCCCGCTGGGGGGGGGTCTTAACTCCAGATGACTTATACTCTCTGGTTATACTCTCTAGTATCTGGCATCAAGCTACTTCTTCACTCAAAAGTTTTGGTGGCTTCCCAGTGCTTGTTCGATGAAGTCTAAACTCAACAGAGACTCAAGGTCCTACATCTCTTAGTTCTCAGATAAACCTGTGCTATTTTCTTCCAACACAAAAACCTTCCCCCACCAGTCAAAACGCCTCCCCATCACGTTGCTCACTCTGTTCTTCCCTAACTAGTCCGCATCCTTCCCTTTGTGTCCTAGAATTACCTTTTTCTCCCTCTTTATTTTTCTTCCTCTATCTCTTCTCCTGTGCTTCTCTATTTCCCTCCTTTCTCTTTCCTCTTTTACCCAAATTCTACTTCATCTTTCAAGGCTGAGGTCAAGTATTCCCTAACTACCCCCAGGCCACTTACTTATATTTCAAATATATTCATCTTGTCCTTCCCACCAAACTCCAGGCTGCCTGAAGGCACAGACTCTGTATTCTACCACTTCTATCTTCCATGGCGCCTAGCAGTGTTCCAAGTGCTCAGAAAATATTGAAAACATTCTTGTTCAATTAATTTCAATTATAAAATTAATGAATGTGGGTATAAATAGATACTTCATTTGAAGAAGTGAATAATGTTTGAATACCAAGCAAATTACTGTGTGTGTGTGAGAGGGAGTGGGGATGTATGTTTTGGCATCCCACAGAGCATACTAAGAATTTTGTTGTCTACTACTCCTCTGCATATCAACAGTACTGGCTAGTGCTATTCTGCATATTCTTCAATAGAATCGAACTTCAGAACTCATTTTTTTAAAAGAACTCTTTAGATTAAGGAACTCTATCACCTTCTGGTCCTACAAATTCAATTAAAATTCAAAAAGCCTTTATTAAGCACATTGTGGGAAATACAAAAATGATTAATAAGACTTAATCTCTTCCTTCAAGATGCTCACAGTCTGGTTGGGGGATAGGACAAGAGCATCAGTGACTATAAAATCTGTGCCATAAGAGAGGTGAAAGTGCTATGGTGGGCCAGAGAGAGAGAGGCTATGTAAAGAAGGGAAGGGTCTGCAGAAGAACTGGAGGAAAAGACATTGGGACGGGCAAATGCACACGTGTGCAGGCAACACAGTCATGTTGGGGAAACTTGAATGGTCCAGTTGGTACTCAGTGCCTGATTATCAGATCTCTGCCATTTAGGAAAGAGGAAAGCTCCCGTGGCCAAGAGGTCTCATCAATACACAGCCACTAAGCATTTGTTGAGCATGAACTTGGGCATGATAGATGGAGAGAAGGCACTTTGTCCATCTGTCCCTTGTCAAACTTGACATGGAATAAATTGTCCACCTTCTCCTTCACAAAGGGACAAAAGCCAGGAAGAGTGTTTTACATTCAATGAAAGTGTGAATATATTATTACATTTTATTAATAAATGTTATTCCATATTCATTAAATACTGATATAAATAATGAACAAAATTCTGTATTTTATTTTTATCTCACGTTGAAAGCACTGTTTTTTTTTTACTCCTACCCCGCCTCGGAGACCTGCAGAAGCTAGAAGTTTTTCTCGTTACCTGCCATCTGGTTTTAGATTTAGGAACTAAGGATATGTATTTACCTAGACAAGGAGAGATTGAATGCATTCTGCGTGGCTATCATACTATTATTTGAGTTGATAATGGAAGAGATCTCAGCCAGTAGTTGCTGGAACCATCCCATGCCAGCTCAGGAGAGCTGGTCGTGGGCATTTCTTCCCAGTTCCTTGTTCAGTGACGTCAGATTGGCAGCTTGAAACTGGCCATGGTGGGTATATTTACACCGTGGAAATAGGCAAAAGCTGTAAATAAAGGCTTTTCCTCCCTGGAGAGCTGGTTAAATATTTCCCAGCACACCCCTGGACCTCACTGTACAGAAGAGGAAATGGAAGCAGAGAGGTAAAGTAACTTGTCCAAGATCACATAACCAATTGTGCTCGCGAAGCTGGTACTAGTCAGGTCACCTGATGCCTGTGTATTATCACTCTTTTCACTGGAAGCTGCAGAACTGATTAGGATTTAGAGGGTGCCTCTAAATAAGAATATAGACAACAGCACAGATTATTATACAAAAGAAGTAGATGCCATGGTCTTCAAGTTAATAGTTTGCCAGGGCTAAAAGAAGAACATACAAGCTTCTCTCCCCAGATGGCTCTTTTGTACCCCTTCCCCCATACTCCTACCCTCCTGGGGGGAGGGGTCCTAAGAGTGGAGAAGCAGGAGAGGAAACTTCCATTTCTTCCAGCTTTGCATTGGAGGGAGTGACGGGAAGGCATTCCTCAGCCAAGTGCCTTGATGCTTTGGACTCCACTTTGCTCTGTAATTAGTGTCTATTTGTCTCCTTAAGTTGAACTGGTTTTTAGCAATTTAGAGCCAGGGAACCCATGTTATTTCAGTGAAGTGATAAAAAAAATGGATATGTAATTGAAATCCTGTTCTACTCCTCTGGGAACCTGGGATGTTGCTTCACTTGGCTGAATGATAAAGATTCGGGGCCCTGATCACAGGCAGATAAGTAGGCTGGTTGATTAGGAGGAATCCCACAGGCAATCCCTAATCTACTAGTCTGTTTGCTAACTATCTGTCTTTTTAGAATATTTGGTTTGCGTAATATGATAATATAATAATGCACACGCTCTTTAAAGGTGGAAATGAACCCAAATTGAGGACAAAATAGCCACAGCTGGCATCTCTCTTCCCTGCTGCAACAGATCAATTATCAATTAGCCACAAGTTTGTATTGAGTGCTTATTATTTGCACGGCACTAGGTTAGGGAAGAAGAGGTGTCAAACGTCCAGTTCCTGGCCTTCAGGAGCTAGCAAAGGCAGCAAGGCACGCCGACAGGAAGTTCATAAATGCTGTAAAAAAGTGAATGCTTTGGTCCTAAATGTGTGAATCAGACCAAAGCAGCGGGTGTAACAGGGAATTTGGCTCTTGGCTGAAGAAAGCCATGCGAAGCTGCAGAACCTCACAAACCCCCCCAATCCTCTCCTGTAAAAAGCACTGAAGTGTCTGGCTCAATGTCAACCTTTGTGGTTAAATGGCATCTCATTATACCCTCGATCCTGGGAGTTCCAGGCACATCCAGAACACAGACTGGCTCCTTCCTCCCTCTGAGATGAAGTTGGTGGAAGTGGCCTGATGCGTGGACTGGTAACTTCTGCCTTCTGTGTTTCTCCTACACTTCAGTAAACATACAAAGAATGCCCACCACCCACTGAGCTCCTGTGCCAGGCTAGACTCTGTGCCAGCTGCTTTACCCGTGCTGTTCCAATGTCACTCCTGCCACAAATGCATGAGCGTGTTCAATAAAGAAGGTAACTGAGAAAAACAGACAAACACTGCATGGTCTCCCTTACACGTGGGCTCTAAAAACAAAGTTAAATTCCAAGAAACGGAGGGGAGAAGAATGGTTGGCGGGGGCAGGGGGGGCGTGGGGGAAAAGGGAGAGGTTGGTAAGAGGGTATAAACCCTCAGCTGTAAGATGCATATGGTCTGAGGATGAAAGTAAATCATGGTGACGATAGTTGGTAACAGTGGATTGTATAGTTGAAATTTGCTAGGAGAGCAGAACTTAAATATTCTCACCAAAAAGAAAAAAAAAAGAGAGCTAAGCACATGAGGTGATGGATGTGTTAATTACCTAGATGGGGGAATCCTTTCACGATGTGTACATATATCAAATCATCACATCGTACCCTTTCAATATCTTACAATTCCGTCAATTGTGCCTCAGTAAAGCTGGGGGGAAAAAAGAAGCTAAGCCTCGGAGTGAGGGAAGCCTTGTCCAGGGTCAGCCAGCCAACATTCCAACTCCAAAGTGCATGCTTTTCTCATCAGTCCTAGCCATGTAAGTCAGTAATTTCTCAATCTAGTCACACACCATAGTATACAGTTGCTGGGGCCCCACTCCCTAGATTCTTTTTCTCGAAATCTAGGCTGGAAGCCAGGCAAATGAACTTTTAACCAACTTCCCAGGTGATACTGTCCACAAGTGCAGGAAAGTAGGTGCTGTTACCTGTTGACATGCTGTCTCTCATCCCCGCCCTGCCCCAGTCCAAGGGCACCTCCAGGTCAGGAAGTAGGTCTGAGTCACCCCTGGGTCTCCAGCATCAGTGCAGGGGCTGCACAGTTGAAGTACCCAGTGCCTTTTTTTGTGGCCATGTTGCGTCACGCTTCATGGTTTCTCCGTCTTTGCGGCTCTTCTACAAATAGGCGCTGGCTTATCACACCTGCTACGGCTTCCCGAGACCCAGCTCACTGAGTGCCCGGGGGGCTAACTTGCAACATGTACATCCTGCCAGTACCTGCAGGCACCCCCAATTACCACTCGGGGCTCCCTATCTGCTGGATCCCCAGCCGCCAGCCTTTCCCTCTGTTGGGTGTTTCTGCTCAGAGAAAGCTGGCTGAAAGTCAACCGACCAGAAAAAGCATAATCGGGAAGAAGGAGATTGGCAGACAGACTCGATAGGACATTCCAAAACCACGCAGTGTGACCACTGGCTCTGCCTTGGTGTGAGGTTGGATGCTCTCCCTTCCCCCACTCCCCTCACCTCCGTGTAGAATTGCTGTGTGAGAGTCACAGAGGCACAAAATATTTGACGGGGGAAAAACCCGAGACTTTTTTGTCACAGACCCCCAAAAGCATATTCCTGTAAGCATCAACATGCATGGGACGTTAATAAGTGTTCTGCAAAATTTAAGCCAAAACAGGTTGAACAGAAACAGTTCTCCCTATTATAGGCCTTTTAAGGGTTGCATTATGTTTATCTGCCTGTTAATTATCTTTATATATTAGGCAGCATTTCTCACACTTTTTCTTTCTTTCTTTATTTTTTTCTGGAACTCTTTTCTTTCTTGAAATTTTTCACTAATGTTCTGAGGAATAGCGTTTGAAAAATGATGATCTGGGACAATTCTCTTCGCTCCAACATCCAATGTCCACTTTGCAGATCAAGAAACAGAGTCAAGAAAGGAAAAGGGAGTTGTCAAGACCTCAGAGCTGGGGAATTCCCTGGTGGCACAGTGGTTAAGAATCCGCCTGCCAATGCAGGGGACACGGGTTCGAACCCTGGTCCAGGAAGATCCCACATGCCGCGGAGCAACTAAGCCCGTGCGCCACGACTACTGAGCCTGCGCTCTAGAGCCCGCGAGCCACAACTACTGAAGCCCGCGTGCCTAGAGCCCGTGCTCCGCAACAGGAGAAGCCACCGCAATGAGAAGCCCGTGCACCGCAGCGAAGAGTAGCCCTCTCTCGCCACAACTAGAGAAAGCCCGCGCACAGCAACAAAGACCCAATGCAGCCAAAAATAAATAAATAAACTTATAAAAAGAAAAAGAAGACCTCACAGCTAGTTATGCAGGATGCAGGCCTGGGTCTCAGGGATGCTGAGTCGCTTCTGCTCCCAGGATCTCACCTGAGATCACCACATGCCCACAGGATGGGCCTTGTAGCCAAGATCAATGCCGGCAGCTTTAGACTGTAAGCTTCTGGGGAGCACCCTCTCTTCAGCACCCAGCCTTTGACTACACCCAAAGGTGAGAAACAAGGTGAGTATGCATGGAACACTCAGTCCTTCACATCCTATAGCTTGACAAGCTCCACTTCCAGAGCCTCTCCACAGCCTAGGGAGGAGAAACACACAGGATTTGTGGGTTTCAGGGAGCCGGAGGCTGCGAGAGGTTAACGAATATATCTGAATAGTTCAGCTGGCAAAAGGACAGACCCAGGACTTGAATCCAAGGCTTCCACCTTATTCTCCAGCCACCCTTTGATGACAAATCCGTCACTGGTGCCAGGAAGCTAGTTCTCATCTCACTCTGTGGTAAGTGAGCACATTACCTGGCTGGGGCCCCGTAACAGGCTGAGAAGCTCTTTGCTACCCATCTCAGGGCAGGGCTTACTCACCTTGCCCTCCAGGGATGGGGAAGCAGAGTGAGTGATTCATTCTCCCTAGTGTGACTACATGTCTAATTCCTTCTCCAGTCCTTCTTAAGCCCTTGGCCTCAATTACGTTCTACGACCAGCAAGTGACACAAATTAATTATCTGCTGGGAAAAGAAGGGCTTTCTTTTATCTGTATGAAAGCAGTCACCTTCTCATTTCAGGGATTGGCCTCATAAATTCCAAGGAAGGACAAAGAAGATGGCTGCCAGTAGGAGGGAGGGAGAGAGAGAAAGAGGAGAAAGGGGAAGAGGGAGAGGGGAAAGAGGAGAAAGGAGGAAAGAAAGACAGGCAGAGAGGATGAGGGAGAGGGGAGAGAGGAGGGTGGGGCAGAGTGTGTAAAAGTTAGTGCAATATTAAAGACATTATGATAGAAGAACTGTAGACACTGGCGTGTACACAGGAGGTGGCACTTAAATCTGCTGAGGGAGGATGGATGACAGGGAAGGCTGTAATATTTAAGCCGAGCATTCGGTCATTCAGAAAATATAAGCTCCATGAGGAAAGGAACCATCTTTGTTTAGTTCACCACTGTGTCCCCAGCACCTGTCACAGTGATTGGCGCACAGTGGATGCTCAGTAAACATCCATCTGTTGAATGGATGGATTAATCAGTAGACGTTGGCCAAGCAAATGGAGCAGGAAAAGCCATTCAGGGAAGAGCTAGCAGTGGGAGTAAAGACAGCTGCAGTGACCAGCAGCTTTCCAGGACTAGAGCACCATGTGTGTTGAGGGATGGAGAGGCAGATGCGAGGTTGGAAGGGCAGCCAGGAGCCGAAGATCTGGCTAGTCTGTGCTGGGGGCCCTTGATCATCAAGAAATAACAGCAAATTCCTTTTACATAGACAATCCCATTTCATCCTCATGGTCACTCTGTGAAGGATACAAGGGGGCTCAGAAGGCTTACAAGATCACAGAGCAGGAACAAGCACCTGATTTTGAACCCAAACCCTGTGCTCTTTCCGTGACAGGTGCTCTTCCCTCAGGTATCTGGCCTGGGATGATTCACGCACCTTAGTGCTGTTCTTCTGGCACTGATTATCCTCTAGTCTGGGTTCAGAGCACAGACGTGTGTTTTCATGGAAAATAAAGATGGCAAATATGCTAAAAAGAAAATCCATGTGATTCATTCCAAAGGCAAATAGGTGGTCATTTGCTTCATCAGACACTCTTTGCAACTCCCTGGGCCCCCGTAGCTGCCCTCGTTTGCTCAAAGGTGCGTTGCCCAAGGGTAGCTGTAGACAAGAGGATGGGAGCTTCGTGTCATTTCCCTAGTTGCTCCAGGCTAAAGGGAGATAGCGAGAGAGAAGTGCTGTCAATAAGTCCATAGACAGGCCCCAAGGACTGGCACTCACCTGGGCACGGCCCACCAGAAAGTGCGTTGAGGACAGGATGCAAAAGGCATAGAGGACACCATTTCTGCCTCAAGAGAACTACCCACATGAGGCAGGAGACCGAGTGAGGTTAGAAGAATGGATGACTTGGGAATAAACTGGTCTCATGCATGCTTCCACTTGGGCAGGGGGAGGGAGCAGCGCAGAGGCTGTGGAGCCAGAACAAATCTGGGTTCCTTCCTGGATCTGCCACTTGCTGGCTAGATGAACTCAGCTATCAGCATAATACCAAATGCACGTAGAGGGCTATACAGGTCAACGCATAATCTCATCTGAACGGCAGAGTACTGGGAGACAGTGTGGGATGGAGTACTTTTTGCAAATCCCATTTTCTAGATGAGGAAACTGAGGATGATCAGAGTGTAATTTAGCCGAAGGCACCCTGAAAGCAATAGATCTGAGATTTCTACACTCCAAATCCCAGGGCCTCCCGTGGTGCTACACTGAGCAGGAAAAGCCGAGTTCCCCAAGCAGCACCAAGAGCAGCACCAAGGAATCTTAGCAAGAACCAGACAAAAGCAGGGTATGGATTTTAGATCCCCAAGGTCTTGTGCCAAGGGGTCTGGGGAAGGGAAAGTGGAGTCTCATTAACATAGAGTTGGGGACCCAGGACTCCTGGGCTGTCTTCCCAGCTTCCTCCATCTTTGCCCACTGCCCTTCTCTCCCAGGTTGCTGCCTAATTATAGAGCTGTTGATGCAAATTATTCTAATAACGGTGCTAATTTATACACATTTACATATAATTTGCAATTCATTTGCTGTCCACATTTAGTCAGACTTCACTAATTCCGACAGAAGTGGGGAAGCCTGGTCTGAAATGAAGAGTCTAAATTATGGAATAATTCAATACTTTCTCACAGGAGAGTCTGCTTTAAAATCAAGCACGTGAAGTAAAAAGGGGGTATTGTCAAAATTCTCCTTGCAAATCCTTAAAATCTCTAAAACGTGGGTTCTCAGAAGCTCAAAAGCCAAAAATTAATTCCTTTTATTTCTCTTTGAATTTGAGCTCTGGAAGAAAAGACAATGGGTAAATAAAAGTCTCCCTTTCTTCTCTCTCTCTTTCTCTCTGAATTTCTATAATGGAATTCAGGAAGTTCAAGTTCAATTATGTGATGTGATTCCACCTACTAACTTAGTTTGAACTAGTAAACTTCTCCTAGTGTAAAATTCTCCATCCCTCAAAATATGTAGATTGGAATTACTTAACTGAGACATGAGAAATCATAAAGTAAATTGGGCTTTGATATATGAGGGTCATGTAGTTAATGAACATAATTCAGGAAGTGCAAAATGACAACTGGGTTTGTGGGGTATACACTGAACGACAGCATTGGAAAAGAGATAGTCTGTTAAGAGATAGTAATAACAAATACACACACATAAATGTACATATTGTCTTAGGTTGAGTACTAGAAGCAGATCGTGAGTAGGAATTCTTGCTCAAGTGATTTATTAGGGGGATTAGGGGGAGCACTCTTAGGAGGGCTGGAGAAGCAGAGTAAAAATGTGAGAAGTAGCTTCAGGCTGATCCCATGGGGAAGCTCTAATCTAGAGCACTGAATGCACCAGAGTTAGTCCCACCTATTGGACTTTTGTCCTCCCCATGCCAGTCACTCATTGGCTGAGATCATCTCTTAGAGTGGGAAGGGGATTGTCGTCTCCCCAGTCAGGTGCCCGGCACTCACAGTGGGTAAAGAGTGCCTGGGTTGGGCACCGAAAGCATTTTCTGCAGTTCACCTTTGCACAACTCTGACCCCTTCACTTCTCCCATTAAGTTTACTCCATCCAGACACAGTCTCTCCAGGATTCTGATAGGTCACAGTTTCCTGGAAAACACTAAAAGGAGGGTGAATAGAATGAACCACAGCCCTGCTGCTTGTTCTTGAGGCCATGATGCTACCTGATATTTCCACCTCCACCACCCATTTTAGATCTCACGTTCTAGCACTTCTGTTGGTCTAAGTAACTCATCTGGGGGGTTGACCTACCTTGCACTGTCCAAGCTAGGGGTCTACTAATATCACCTGATAAATGGGATGTAGCAGAATTCCCCAGTGTGGAATATGCTGCCTCCAAAACCCTAAGAAGCCCACTAGGTGTTATGTTTCTTTCTTAGTGATAAGAGGTACAAGGAGCAATAAACTCATCCTGGGGAGGGACCACCTCTAGGCTATTAATCCTCTAAAAACTTCTGTGACGTTGCAGTCTCTAGGACCTAAAAGTCTCTAGGGTTTTATCACCAACCCTCCAGAATGCATAGATCTTACCATGGCATCCATAGTATTTGTTAATTCTTCTCACTGGATCCAATCAACATGATGGCGTTAATATACTGGACCATTCTGACGTTTTATCAAAGGTCCAGATAGTGTAGGACCCTTTGGACCATATAACAAACAGAGAATTCACATTCCCCCTGAAACAAGAAGGTGAATATATACTGTTGTCTGTTCCATATGAATGCTAACTGCTTTTGATCCTCCTTGCTTATGGGTATGAAAAAAAGAATTCATTCACCAGATCAATAGCTACATACCATTTACCCAAGGCCATGTTAATCTCCTCTAGTAAATAAGGATGACTGATAAGCAACTACAATTGGGACTACCTTGCAGTAGTCCACTGTCATCTGTCACAGCCCACCTGTGTTTGGCAGGGGCCAGACTGGTAAATTATATGGGGCTATGACAAGGAACCACCACCTCAGTGTCCTTTAAATCACTTAGGGTGGCACTAATCTTTGCCATCTTCCCTGGAATGTGATATTGTTTTTGGTCTTCTATCCTGGTGGAGGGAGAGAACTTTCAGGGGGTCCTACTGGTCTATCCTATTGAATAGTTCTTGCACCATAGGTCAAAGAACAAAGTAAAGGTTATACCTTCTGCTATGTCCATTCCAATTATATTTCAGTAACCAGAGAAATGACCACCAAGTGGACATTTTGAGACATTTTGGGACCAGAACTCCATGTATTACCTGGCCCCTTCTCACATCACAGGTGTGTCATAACTATGCTTTGTGTCCCCAGGTGTCAGTGTCAACTCAGACCTTGTCTTCAACAGACCTCACAAGGCTCTGAGAGTTCCTTTTCCCAGTGCCTGGTTATGCAAGTAAATGACTATAGGTGCTTTGGGGGAAAACTTGGGGAATCAGTACTGTATACAGTATTCTACTCTATATAATTATCATAGTGGTGCAGGGCCCCTCTGTGTGAGAACTTGGCCTCTCCTTTAGTCAGTGAGTTCTGGGTTTGAGAACTGGTTCACGTCTGGAAGCTAGACAAGGGATCGTGGCTTTCTATTGGAGAAGCTGAACTCGGCCTTAAGCTCATCCATCCTAGATCTCTTTCTAGTGTATATAAAACAGTATTCTTGCTGGCTGCCCATCTATTTTGCCTCTTGGAACACCATGATCTATGTACCATGTCCAGAAATCCCTGCAGGCCAGGCTCTCCTAGTTGCCATCCCAACCTTTTTGCCTGTTTCAGTAATTATGCTCACCTTGCCTCTGACAACTAGGTGCTACCACTAGGCCTCTGCTATTCTGGAACATCCCCATTTCTACTAGGGAGCCCAGTGTGTAACAAGATCTCCATCAGTCCTAACGCTGAACTCTCTGGGGATGTCGGTGCCCCTTATCATCTCGGTAATCAGAGTGTCATCCAAGCCCTCCTGAAAAGCATGGTTAGTTGGTGGATTTTCCAGATTATATAACAGACCCACTCTAACATGCCCCCTTGTCTGAGGCTTTTGATCTCCTCCTCCCCAGTTCAACATGGCAATTCTGGCAACTCTGTTTTGTTTAATGTGGGCCATTGCTTTAGCCAAGCTTCCAAGAGCCATCTTAGCAGTGTATTAAAATAGAAACTTGGTGCACTTGCCAGGGCTTTATATCCTGTGTCATGGGAGAGTGCCCTGTATTGGAAAACCCTATCTGACTTTATATTCTGACCCCCTCCCCAATCCAGGCCCTTCTGGGTCTACTCCTGTTTCCTGCCACTATATTGCAGCCAGATCCCGTAGCTCTGGATATAATCTTCTAACCCCTTAGCCAGGCCTAGCACTTCCCCAGTCTGGCTATGCTGAGATTTGACCCTAGTCTGTGGTTCTGATGACCAGAAGGGGAGGTGGGGAGATCTGAGGAGGGCAAGCATAAGGCATCATTTGAAGCCTCTGCATCACCTTCAAGCAAGTAGGAGCCTCTGTCTTTTAACAAGGGGGAGTAGGCCATTTGTGCAGGCCCAAATGATTCAGGGAACTCTGGGGAATCAGTCTTAAGTACACAGTTCCAGATATTCCCACTCCAAGTATCACGGTCCCACACCTTCCCTAACAGAGCTCTGCTTTCAGCATAGATAACTCTCCTTGGCTGAGAATTCAGTCTTCTTTGAAGTTCTGCCACTCCTACAATAAAGGCCTATGCCTGCCTTGTTTTTAGCTCTGTCTGCTTCTGGCTATAGGTATGAAATTTCTCTTTAAATGCTGCAACTTTTCTTTAAATTGTTAATAGATTTGAGCCTGCCATTTTCTCTCTTCAGCAAATGAATGGTGCTTAGCAAAAGTCACCCAATCCCACAGTCTTTCTAGTTGTTATTTCCCCCATTCTTTCTGTTATGGATTGAATCGTGTCTCCCCAAAAGTCATATGTTGAAACCCTAATATCCAATGTGACCGTATTTAGAGATAGGGCCTTTGAAAGAGGCAGTTGAGGTTAAATGAGGCAAGGGTGGGGCCCTAATCTAATAGGACTTGTGTCTTTATAAAAAGAGAGAGAGACACCAGAGAAGTGTGTGCAAAGATAAAGGGCCATGTGAAGACACAAGAAGGTGGTCACCTGCAAGCCAAGGAGAACGGCCTCAGGAGAAACCAAATCTGCCAACGCCTTGATCTTGGACTTCCAATTACAAAATTATGAGAAATGAATCTCTATTGTTTAAGCCACCCAGTCTGTGGCAGCCTAAACAGACTAATACACCTTTCAAATTCCCAAGACACTGAAACAGCTAGTGCATCCCCTTCCCAGTTCACCTTGGTAAAAATCTTAGCAATCACTGTGCTGCAGCCTGCCAGGGACCATCAACACTCCATCTACCAACAGCAATGGGGGTCCATTGCAATCCAATTCTAGAATCCTATACTTAATGCCTGCTTTTTGTTTGTTTGTTTGCTTGCACGCTTTTTTAGGACCACTCGATACAAAATGTCTTAGGTCAGACTCTCCAAAAAGCAGAGCCTTAGATAAGGACTTTCATTGATTTATTGGGACAGTCTACTCAGGAGAGGGAGATTGAGAAAAGCAAAAGAGGGTGAGGGAAAAAAGCTAAGCAACAATATGTCCGTGGCTGAAAACTAGCATCAGTTTGATCTCACGGGAAGGTCTGCAGTGCAAATTCTACCACAGAGTTTGTCTTACCTTGAGGCAAGAGGGCTGCCCTTTTACCCTGTGCCATTCAGTCATTGCCTGAGATCTGCCACTGGGGAAGGGAAGATGGGTGCATAGCCTCAAGAGTAGAGCAGCTCCTGTTTGGCCAAGGGAAATTCTCCAGAAAGGAGGCAGCTGTGAAGTGTTATGAGCCAACATTTACAGCAGCTGGGAGACAGGAGCACCAGCCAGTAAAGGTTATCTGAGTGGAGTACCAACAGCATCTACTACAGCAAGATAGATGGATACATGGATAGATAGATAGATAGATGATAGATAGATAGATAGATAGATAGATAGATAGATAGATAGATAGATAGATGATAGAAGCAAGGAAGAAAGAAACATAGGTGATAGATGGTAAGTAAGTAGGTAGGTGGGTAGGTAGATGGTAGACAGTGTTTTGTAGGAATTAATAGAGCATGAGAAGTCTGAAAAGAATCAAACCAACATATCTCTGCTAGATGAAAAAATGTAAATGGCCTCATTGCATTATGTCCTTCCTAACATGCCTCTTTGGTACTCAGCATACTACTGCACACTGATGATGATGGCTGGAAAGGATACTACAGTAACACAGATGAGGTTCGCTGTGTTACAGGTCAAGTTGCCCAGCAACCAGCCCCTGAGATGGAAATTAGTGGGCAGGAATATTATTATGGAGTATTCATGGGATCAACCCCTCTGGGAAAGTGAAGGCAGCAAGACAGGGCAGAGGGAGGAGCTGGGCTGAAATGCAGCCTCTTTAAAGGCTACAGTGACACCACAGGAAACTGAGGCTAGACTGGCATCTCAGAGCTGCACCAAGCTGAAACAGGGCCTAGACCTTGACACCTTTCCATGGGCCAGTCATCGGATGTGGGCTGCCCCATGAAAGGGCCATGACTTCGGGCAAGATGACTCTCTTCAGCAATGGCAATTCCTAAAGAGGGTTAACAGGTAAGAGCTGTCAGCTGACAACCCTCCCAACAGCTGGCAGAATGCCTCCTTCAGTGCCTTCTTCAGAAGGTTCTGGGCTGCACAGCACAATATCCACCATCACCACTTCACATAGTCCAAGGGAGAGGCGAGGTTTCCGTGATGAGATGGCACATAAGCTGGACCTTGACAGAGAGTGGGAGTTAGGTGGGGGGCCAGGCACCGCCCTGCTCTCTTCGTCAGTGCCAGATTAGGAAGCCCTCAATTAGGCCATTACACGCTGAAGACTTCTGAGGAAAGAAACAATCGGCAGAAAGAGCCATTAAGTAGGATACCTGTTCTTTCTCTTTTGTTTTCTCTTTTAAAAACAAGCTGGAAAATATGCCTTAATTAACCTGCTTTTCATTTGGAAGACAGCAGCAGAGCTTCTGAGCACGTCAGTTGCTTGAAGATGAAATGGAAGAGAGCTTGTCAAACATCTCCCAACAAGGGCAGGAAAGCAAAATTGGGAGGTGAAAGGTTGGGTGGGCGGATTGCTCAGACTCAAGAAACTATCCACCAGGCACTAATTGGGCTGCCAAAATGCACTGGGGCAAAGAGGAGAAATGCAGAGGAACAGATTTGCAGCCAGGGGTCGGAGACGAGGCCAGGGAAAGGCACAACCAGGACCCTCCACAGCACGAGAGCCTGAGGACTAAGTGGGGTTTCCGAGTGAGGCTGGGGCAGCTCGTGGGGGCTGATGCCCAGTGAACTCCCTATTTCAGGCTCAGGTCCAGACCATATTCTACCCCCCCCCCCCCGCCATCTGCAGCATCACTGTGGAGGATTGCTGGTGGGGAACAGCGGGAGAATTTCTGAGCCCAGCATTCCCAAGGAGGAGGCTGGGGAGGAAGACCAGGGAGGGCAGGCTCCTGGAGTCTCTCCAGAGGGCAAGGCTAGTGTCATGGAAGAAGGGGAGGGATGGGGACGAATGCTGCTAGGGGCAGGCAAGGGAAATCACGAACAGTTTTGGGGCAGAAGAGAAAGCTTAGGGTAGGGAAGAAGGTATGTGAAAGTAAAGAGAGGAGTTTGTTTGCCTAGCTCCTTTTCCACTCTCTGTTCCTCCACTTTCCACTTCTCAGCAGAACTTTCTTAGCCAGTTAGGTGGGCCACGCGATGGACCCCCATCCTGACTACCCAGCCCTACTGCTCCCCACTGTTGTCCTCTGACCTCTACCCAGAGTGAGTCCGCAGAGGGCAGCAGGTAAAACTGCAGATGTATTCAGCCTCCGTGGCTAATTTCATTGTCATTCTCCTCCCCACCAGTTCTTTTACTGAAGGAACTCCCTGGAAGCCAGAGCGTATTTCCTTGATGGCCTGAACGTTTTTGTAGTGAGAAGCTCTATCCAGGGACCTGGTGTCGTTCATTCATTCATTTATTCATTCATCCATTTTCTGTGTATTTATTAATTTCTCAAATGTTATTTAAGCACCTAGTATGCCAGCCATCATGTTTGAAATGAACACTATGCAATTCCTACACCTTTGAACTCACATCTAATGGGAGGGAGAAAGCCTTCAGCC
Organism: Eschrichtius robustus; assembly: GCF_028021215.1. Classification (NCBI taxonomy): domain Eukaryota; kingdom Metazoa; phylum Chordata; class Mammalia; order Artiodactyla; family Eschrichtiidae; genus Eschrichtius; species Eschrichtius robustus. The sequence continues at coordinate 16,549,374 of NC_090834.1, read as the reverse complement.
AGTATGCACACTGTAATGGAACCAAGCTGCAAAGTGATGGAGAGATTACTTCTGCCTGGGGGCTGGGGCATCGGGAAGGTTTGATAGGATTTGGGGCTTTAAGGGTTAAGTGAGCATTGACTAGGTGTAAAAGGATGCGAGAAAAGAGATTCCAGCAAAGGTATAGAAGCATGAAATAGGTGCCATGTATGTAATCAGAAAATGTTGAATAATCTGGTAATGTCAGAGTCCATATGGGGAGGTAAGGGAAAGTGATTATGGAAGACTGTAAAAGTGAGTCTAATTGTTTTAGATGCTGCCTGACTCTGCTTGGGCTGCCATAACAAAATGCCAAAGACTGGGTAGCTTAAACGAAAATTTACTTCTCACAGTTCTGGAGGCTGGAAGTCCAAAATCAAGGTGCTGGAATGGGCAGGTTCTGTCAAGGCCTCTCTTCCTGGCTGGCAGGTGGTCACTATCATTGGGTCCTCACATGGTCTTTCCTCAGCGTGGGCAGGAAGAGAATGAGAACAAGCTCTCTGGTGTCTCTTGTTATAAAGGCACTAATCCCATCATGGCAGCCCCACCCTCATGATCTCATCTAAACCTAATTGCCTCCTAAAGGCCCCACCTCCAAATCCCATCACAATGGGATTAGGGCTTCCACAGGTGAATTTTGGGGATGCACGTTCAGTCCATAACAAGTGTGGAAAACCAGTGAAGATTTTTAGGCAGATTTTTAGGAAGTGGTATAGTTAGCTTTGAATTTTTAGAAATACCCATCTATTAGCAGAGGGGATCATGAACTGGAGGGGCAGGAGTGGAGGCAGGGAGACAATGTAGGATGCTGTTGAAACAGTCAGAGCAAGAGGTGATGAGGGTTTGGCAGCAAATTCCAGCAGTGAACAGATATTTGTCAAATAAGCACAAGGTGGGATTTGAGAGGTTTTGTGGCTATCCTCAAGCTGGGTGATGGGTAAAGATGGTCATAATATTAATGTTGCTGTCAAAAAAGAGAAGTATTCAGCTTTTGAGGGTCCCCCTTCCCTTGCACCATTGTTTGCGTATGCTCCCTCCAGGAGATGAGGGGACTGAGGATTTGGGAGCACAAATGGCAAGACATACTATGGTCTGGATTGCAGTCATATTAGATGACCTCTGATCTGTGACAGCCCCTCTCAACTTTTGGCAGAACGTGAAAGGCTGAGCTTGCCCACTGGTGTGGGAATGAGAAGAAAAGTCCTCATAGGAATCATAGAAATAAGTCAGAGCTGACATGTTCATTGCCGCCTGTCAACCCCACCTGCTACCCCCACCCTGATACCCAGATCACACGTGATTACTTAATTACGTGACCATGTATCCTGCTTGACCGGGGACAGTCCGATTTATACTTTTTGTTCAGGCACAGTTATTAATATAATCCCTTTCACTCTCAAAAGTGTTCCAGTTTAGATGCTAAAATATCAGTTTACCTTCCACATCAACGGCAGCCTTCTTTCCCACTGAGCTCAGATGCAATCTCAAAAATCCTTCTCAACTCAGCCTACTTTCTAAGCAACAGCTATCAGTCAATCAGGTATTGAAACCTATTTGCCACCTTCAACAAAAGAAAGGACATAGGTCCAATATTAGCTGGGCAATCTCAGGCATGCCATTTGTTCTCTGGGAGCCTCCATCTCTTCATCTGACAATTGTAATAACAGCATTACCTACCCACAGGGCTCGTATGAGCAGCAAATGTGGTAGTGCATAGAAAAGTACCACACAAATGATGGTGTCTTTATGATTATTCAAGGGAGAAACAGTTGGCGTTGTGGAGTCTCAGGGGCCTTGGTGTCTTCCTTGCTTCTCCTCTAGGAGGAGACCAGGATCCTCCATGGGAAGGACGCTGCTAATGCCAGCAACTCCTCCTGGAGTTTAAACCTCTCCTCCCCTCTTCTCCTTTGGAGACAAACAACAAACCCCTCCATCACCCCCGCCCCTCAGATCAACTCCATCAAGAAGCAAGGCTTCTCTTTGTACTAAAGCAAACACACATCTCCTACTGACGCTCCCCTGGGACCCTCTTCGGCAACACATACAGAGCTTTGGAGTTGTGAGTGTGTTTAATGCCCCAGGGTCCCGTCTCGGTTCAAGGACAGTATTTTAAGTCCCTGAGAAGATGGGAATAAAGTTTTGAATGCAGAAAGAAATAGATTCTTAACAGACTTGAATGATAAAACATCACAATCCCATCCAATTTCAGCAGCCAGCTCTGAAGAGAGACCAAAGGAAGAGACAATTGGTTGGGAAGCCTGACTTCTATCCCAGCGGTGAACCACGTTCCTGCCCTAAGCTGGTACCCCCTCCTTGACTTGTGATAGACATGGGCTAAGCATGAGGGTGTGGGCTGCTGGGGACAGGGGGCAGGGAAGCAAACCTAACTGAGGTATGGAGGACAAAGACACGGGGTGGGGAAGTGACCCTTGAAAGATTCCTGCCTGAAGGAGGTGTCACCTGGCCAAATCATAAAAACCCAAAGTGGGGAGAGCGTATCGCCTGACCTAGAGTCATCGGTAAGAGCATAGGCATCTTTTGTTTTCCTTTTCAAACGAGCTACATTATTTCAGAAACAAACTATAACCTTAGCTGCCCATGCCAAAGGAGTCCAGGCTTCAGGAAGGAAGAACAGAGGTAATCTTCTGGGAACTCCTGGAGGAAAGAAATATGAGGCAGATGACTCCTGAGATGATGGTCTCCTCGTGAATTCTGGAAGGACCTGGCCCAGAGCCTGGGTGGAGAACAGGCTGAGCTTCACCAAACCAACTCTACCATCTGTGCTACGGACAGAGGGACCTAGGAGATGCCCGGACCAGGGAAGAAGCCACACTGGGAGGCCAGGGTAAGCTTAGTGGTACCTGATATTTGGGAAGGGCCTATCATTCTGAAGGAGTAAGGTCAGCAGCCTGGGTTCATGATGGAGGGGTAGATGGGAAGGTCGTTTCACGGTGTCATCAAGAAGTTTAGGTCTCATCCTGATCCTCAACTTTGCAAAAGCAGGAATATAATCCCCCTACCTCTCCCAGGAGTGATCTGATGCAAGGGGGATGTTTTACATTGAGCTAAGGGCATCTTAGTCTTTTTTCTGGAGGCAAGCACAATGCCCGGCATACACCAGGTCAATGATTTCAGCCCTGGCCACTCATTAGAGCAACCTGGGATGCTTTATAAAAATATTGATGTCTAGGAGCCACTCCCAGTGCCTCTGAATTAATTGGCCTGGGGAGGAATCTGGGAGTTTTTTATAACTCCCCAGAAGATCTGAAGGGGAGCCAAGGCCATGAACCGTTGCAACAGTTCATCTGTGAATGTGAGTTGAATGAATGAAAGAACCAATGAAGGAACAGGAGAATTGAAGGTGAATGCTGGCACTCATTCACAATGGCAGCATCTCCTGCAGGACCACTGGCATCGGCGTGGGCTGGTGAACAGGTCTGCTCAGGAGATCCAGTTATCCATCACAAGGATCTTGCGTGAACCCAACGTCAAAGCAAAGGGAAATTGGCTGTTGCTGAAAGAATCTTCACAACAAACCACTGTAGCTGGGTGTGTTATCCTCTCTTCCCTGCCAAATTCTGTTTAATGTACTGTTATGTGTCTCTCTCCATTTCATTCTCAGAACAAACCAGGGTCATAGGCAGGATAGGTGTTTTTATCTATGTTTCATGAGTAAATAAAATGAAGTGCCCCCTCTCCCAAGATGATACATGTTGTCCCATGTCACTCATTTCCCTGGCAGAACCAAGGACTCTCTGCTCTGGATTGGGTTCACCTGGAAGCTAAGAGTTAAACTGGGAGTCTGACCTCTTCTTCCCAACATCTATTCTACCCTGTTCCCCATCACACAGGCACACACAAAGGCTGGGGCAACACAACTAGGTGTCCAAGTGGGAAGATATCAAACTCAAAAGGGTTCCATTTCCACCATTGTGACCTTGTAGCAATGATAAGGAGATGCAGGATCCTGAGCTTTGAGTCACAGTTTAATAAACATCTCCCCCATTGCCTGGATCCTGATTTCTGTTGAGACCCAATGCCTTCTTGAACTAACTTGTTGAGTGATTGCAAATTTCTTTGAGAGCCTCATGGGACATGATATTCAATGCAGGTTGAGCAAGACACAAACACAGGCTCCTTGGATGTGTACCCTAGCTCTTTCTCTCTCTCTCTCTCTCATGTGCACACATGCACACATTCTCCTCACAATGCCATAATGTCTATGTAAATTGGATCTTTAATATCTTTCAGATAAATGGCTTCAGAAAGAACATGGATACAATAGTCTGTCTCTGAGTTAACATGATAGGCTCTGCCTCCCAAATTAGCTCAGAGAAATTAGCAGGAAGGAAAGAAAGATCAGACGAAATAATAAACCTGCTTACCTGCTCATTAATTTAATCTCCGCCCACCCACCCCCCCCCCCACCCTCTCTTTGCCTTGTGGTTTCACTACCCATAAAGATAACTAGATAACTTCCAAGTCCTAGATGAAAGGGAAACTAGGTCCGGAAGCTCTAAGATTAAAGGAGAATTTTTAGGATTAGTCTTTGATTTTCTCCTCTCTCTCTTTTCCCCCTCTCTCTTATTTTGTTCTTTTTATCTCAGAGGTGACTGAGGAAACTTCCCCTTCTGTCCTTCTCTCTGCTGAGCTGGTCAACCTGAAGCCTCCCCTGGCAGAGCTCACAGGCAACTTGGGGCCTGAGACGGAAGGTACTGGGTGGGACTACTCTCTGGGAAATCGCCCACCAAGGCTCACTGGAGGGTGTCTGTGATTTGGGTGATGTATAGGTGCAGGAAACTGCTCCCTCCTCATAGTTTGAGTGGGACCCCTTCTTGCAGATTCTTGGGTACCCTTCTCTATACCTCTCCTTCCTCATAGCTCTAGTGCTAAAGTAGGGAAGACCCCAACCCATCTAGCCTGCAGAATCTTAGGAGATTTCAATGATGTCATGAGGTCTGCACCATCATGGGAGCAAGACTGCGGACGGCTCCAACAGTGCTCAACAAACAAGTTTTACATACAGCACAAGGACCCCTCCCGTGGTCAATGCCTTCCCCTTGATATGACCAGCAAAGATGAGACAGCCTGTTTCTATACTTTAGCTCCAATTCAGAGAGTTTGTTCTCATACTTTTCCACTCTTCTTGGGAGCTCCTGACAGCTAGGGTGGTAAGCCCCTGCCTGAAAGTGCTGAGTAACCAGGTCTTCATTCATTGCTCTGGCTCCAAGGGTATCTCTTGAATCCTCCCTAAAGTCTAGAAAGAAGAAATCATACAAAGTACATAGACATTACATTCAGCTGGGAGAAGGTGAAAGCAAGACTTCTTAAACAGGTGGGATTACAGATCGTCATCATCAGGCTCTGTTCAATAGATGGGAAGCACAGAGTGATGAAGGTAGAAATATGTACCAGAGCAGGAGTTTACCCTGATGCTCACATGGGGTGTCATTAGAATGACTCCCCAACTCCTACCAAAACCCCTTCGTACAAGGTCATCTAAAACCTCCTCTTGAGTCAGACTTCTTCAAAGCAACATGGGCGTCTCTACTGCAAGTGCTAGGGTTTAGCCAAGGCACAGGCACGTGAAAACATTAACAGAGGCAAGATTCCAGGGAATTTTGCTGGGCTGGGCTGGGCTGTGCTGTAAGAAATGACACAGGAGATGTTTCTCTGCTTTTTTCTGAAGCCTGTCAAGAGATCTGAATGTGAATATATACGAATTTTTAAACCTCTGGCACAGAGATACCCCATGACTGATACGCCACAAGATCTTATCTGCTATTCACTTACAAGACCATGGACCTCACATTTGGAAGGAAAGTTACTCTAATCTAGAGCAGCAGAGTTTTGATCTTATAATCTTAAAAATCCCTAAAGACCTCAAAAGAGCTTTTGTTTATGTAGGTTATATTTATCGATATTTACTATACTAGAAATTAAAACTGAGAAAATTTAAAAATATTTGTTAATTCATTTAAATGTAACAACAATAAATCCATTACATGTTAATATAGATAATGTATTTTATTTTTAAAAGTTTTTCCACAACAAAATTAATGAGACCAGTGGCATTGTTTTACACTTTCATAAGTCTCTTTAATGCCTGGCAAATTCAAAATCAGCTGGATTCTCTTATCTGCTTCTGAATACATCCTGTTGTGATAGATTGTTTTGTTGAAGTATATGAAGTAAATATGGCCTCACACAGATATGTAATTGGAAATGGGAGGAATATTTTATTAGCTTTTTCTGATGATTGTGGATATCCTTGAAATTATATCAAAACTCAACAAATGGTACTCCCTTGAAGGTTAGTTGCAGTTTGGAATAGAAAACTTTTTCACTCTCTGTTACGTTAAAATCCATTGGTCTATCTTACACTTTGAATGAAAGTTTTACATGATGCATTGATGCTTTGGAAATATTGGTTCACTGAGTTATGCAGTTCTTGCAAATGTCAATACATTTCATTATACAATTTTGGAAAGTCACATTCATTAATATCATTTCTAACCTCATCTGAAAGATTTTTAAACATTTGAAGCTCACAGTGCAAATGCCAGTGTGATTCACACCTCATTGGAGAAGGCGTGGCCGCAGCTCAGCTATACTCCCTAAACTCCCCTTTTTCTTCTTTAATCTTCTTAGAAAAAGGATACGCCATGACAATAAGTGTTACTGTTGTCAATTAATCCCTAATAATATATACAATGGATAACACTTAATGAGAACTAGCTCCATTCTGGGCATTGTGCTAAGCTCTGCACGTTTATTACTTCATTTCATCCCCCAAACCACATGAGGTGGGTACAATTTGAGCTCATTTTAAAGATAAAGAAACTGAGTTACACATCAAATTTGCACAACTGGTAAATGTCAAATTATGTGTTTATCTGACCCCGGAGCCTGTACTGGTACCACTTAAAAGTGAATTTTCCAGTAGGTGAGTGAATTTGCTCCTCCTTTAAGCTGGTTTTTGGGTCACAGTCTTCTTGGCTAGTTTATCTTTTTTTCTTCTTTATATTTTTACTGAAATATAGTTGACTTACAATGTTGTATTAATTTCTGCTGTACAGCAAAGTAATTCAATTACACATACATATATATATATATATATATATATATATACCTTCTTTGTTTTTAAATATTCTTTTCCATTATGGTTTATCATAGGATGTTGAATATAGTTCTCTATGCTATACAGCAATACCTTGTTGTTTATCCACTCTATATATAATAACTTAACATCTTGGTTACTTTATCTTGCTTCCATACCATCCCCAAACTGAGTGGTTTTGTTCAGTGCCCATGGTTCCTTGTGAAGGACAGTTTTCTACGTATTCCTCAAATCCAGTCTGACTCAAAGTCCTTGGAATTCCTCTTCTCTCCTCATTGGCTTTCCTGACTTCAGCTTGTTCTCTTGCAAGCCACCCTCCACGCCCGCTGCCATCACAGCCTTCCTAAACACCCACGTCCTTCCCTAGCTTAAGTGCCCTCAGGGCGGCCCCATTTCCCACTGGAAAAAGATTAAGTTCTTCAGCGTGTTCAAGGTGCTTTGTTATTGGCCTCCAGCTGACCTCTCCAAGCTCATTGATTTGTCCTTGTTTCCTGTGCTTCAGAGGCCTGGATGGATCCTACACAGCCTCCACAACAAGGACTATGTCTTATTTCTCTCTGTGTCCCTGGTGCCTGACACCATCCTTGGCGCACAGTGGCTGTTCAGAGCGTGTTGTTGAAGAAATGAATGATGCATAGATGCCTCTTCAACAGCACTTCCCTTATGCATCCTTGAACCCTGCTCATTGAACGTTTCCTGAATGCCAACCTCCAAAACTGTTGGATTCACTATATCTGAGCACCCTCTTTCCAGATTTTAATAGCTAGCGCTCCCTAGACATCTTTATCCCTTCCAACTTTCCTAGGGAATGGGTTGCCACCGCCCCTCTCATCAAGATCAGCTTCTCACGGGCTCTTCCCCAGGCTTCAAATTTCCCTGTCCCAGGAAAATTTCCAGTCCTCCAATGCTCGTATTGCAGAAGGTCAGATCTGTAGAATGATCATAGCTTTCAAATTCTCTGCCATTGGCTTCTCCATAGAGCTCCCGTCTCCCTACCAGAGGCCCCCAGAACCTGCCTCCCCTCAGAGACACTCTCTTCTGAGCTATCATCATTTTGAAGGCAGTTTTAACACAGTGCAAATCCACAACTTAATTCTACTCCAATCCCTCTGGCTCCAGCCAGGCTGGGAGTGCTCCCAGGTCCACTTGGAAATTTTGCCTTGGGTTGCACGGATGGAAAAAGCAGAGAGGTGTTACTGCAAGGAAGCACCAAGTAAAAGCAGCAGAGAGGAAGGGAGCGGGCTACTCGCTTAACAGCACATTTGTTTCTTTGCAGAGTTTTGGGCAAGTGCCTTATCTAGAGGCAACGTGGCAGGGCATTTCTAACCCAGGAGTTTTGCTAGAGCCCTTCATAATTCCCTGGAATGGCTGTCTGTCTATCAATCAGTCAGCACCAATCATGAGCCCAGACCAGTACTAGCCTTGGAGGGGGGAGACGGACGAAGATATAAAAGTCCTGCTCAAGGACTATACGACCCAAAGTGAAGACACTCCACCAGACATGAGACAGTGAGTTATGTAATGAGTATTATTCTGGGAAGAGAGAGACAATTGTGACCCATGGGTATGGATTGAGCTGGGGTATTCCTGATAGGGGATCAGAGAAGGGCAGTGGCATGAAGGGGCTTGCAGGCAGAGAGGGCAACAGTCTGGTCTGAGCCTTGAGCATGTGCCAATGATAGAAGGTCAACTTACGCAATAATCACGGCTTTCAAATTCTCTTCAGATAGATGATCTTATCCAGTCCCTCGAGATGCAGCCTTAGAATCTCTCTCAACACAGCCCTCGAGGATGACACCAGCAGTCACTGTGAATTCCAACCTGAGATTAAATTTATTTACAATCCTTGAACCCATAACCATGAGAATAGGAAAAAAAAGAGAGAGAATTTGTAAGTTATCTCAAGGGGATAATGGAGTACATAAAACAGATCACTACTTCTTTTATAGCCTAAGTACTCAGTACGTTTGCCAAACAAAACATTTTAACTGTTTGCTTTATGCAGTTGTTTGTTATCTCACGTAAACATAAGTCCCTTGAGGGTGAGGAGTGCCCTATTTTTCCATGGTCTTCAGTGCAATATGGGTATCAACAGACAAATGTCAATAAACAGGTTTTGAATGAATGAGTGAAGGAATAAATAAATGAATAGTTGATGGTCCTGAAAAAAATGGTGATGCCACTGAGAGAAATAGAAGATGAAGAGCGAGGCCAGTGTAACAAGGAAGTTGTTTTTTTAAAAAAAAGTTTTTATCTCAATATAAAAAATAACTTTATAGAGACCAAGAGTTTCTACAAGATCAACTCTGCTTCATCAGGAGGTGATGATGGTGAGGATAGAGATAGTTACCATTGATCTCATGTTCATCTCATGCAAGCCTCACCCCAGCCAGATGACATGGGAGCCATCCTCACTTGACAGGTGAGAAAGCCAAGTCTCAAAGAGATTACGTAATTTACCCAAGCAACGAAGCTGGGAGGGGGTAGAGACAGGCTTTAAAACCCAGATTCTCCTGATTCTGGAACCTCAGTGCACTTACTGCCTCTCAAACAGCAAAATTCCATTCCCTGGGGATGCACATTTGACCAGCTCCGAGCCCTTATGCCATCACGTCTCACCCGGATGTGTGTGTCGCTCTCGAGCCATAATCAGCCTCCTCTTTCAGACTTTCTGTTTGGAGACCAGCCCACACCCCAGGCAGAGAGGTCACTCCAAACTTTTTCTGGGTTCACATTCTAGTGTTTTCTATGAGGAAATGAGGGGTGGAGAGGGAGGTGGTTTCCTCCAGGCAGTCCTAGACCTCCATGTCGTCTGGAGCCACCTGCTCTGCTAACACATCCTCAGCCTCCTATTTGGATATCTTTCCAGGTGGGCAAGGACTAACTTTCCCCTAAGAAACGTTTGGCCCTTGCCCAGCTCCTGGGAGGTAACTTCTAAGCCCTTGGACTATCTGCCTGATAGGAGTGTCTTTCTTTACCTGGAGGTCTTGGGTCACTCAGCATCAGTGTGACCTCTGGGGTGAATGGATACTAAGGCCCATCATGCAGGTATGCTCCATGCCTACATGACTGTCCCCAAAACAAACTAGACACCAGGGCTCAGCCAAGCTCCCCTGGCTGGCAATACTTTGTGTGTGTTGCCACACATGGTTGCCAGGGCAAGTAAGCGCTGTCTAGTTGACTCCACTGGGAGAGAACATCTGAAAGCTCACACCTGGAACTTTCCTGGGCCCTGCCTGTGCACCTTTCCCTGTCACTGATTGTAATCTGTATCCTTTTGCTATCATAAACTGTAACCATGAGTATAACAGTCCAGCTGAGTTCTGTGAGTTTTTCTAGTGAATTATCGGACCTGAGCATGGTCATGGGGACCCCCAAGCCGCAGTCCTCTTGGCTCCTGCCTTCTCCCTCTCATCACCTTTGCTTCAGACCTGGGCCCGGCTCTCTACATGTTCCCTTGCACCTGCCCCTCTGGACATCTTTACCTCCAAGTTTGCATTGTCCAAGGATGGCACACGCAGGATCCCAGCCATGCCCACGGCTCAGTCTGGCTCCTAGAGAACCCCAACCCAGGCTGGAGCACTCAGCTCTCTCCTCCCCAGGGAAGGGAGGCCAGAGATGCCCCACCAAAGCTGAACAACTGCTTGGCAGAAGCTCAAGACAATGGAGGGGAGGCGCAAGATGAAACAGGTGACCTTTAAGGTTCTCTCAAACCCTAAAGTGTTGATTGCTAGCTGTGTTCATTTGGTTCCTATGCTTTCAGTTTGAAGCAATAACAAGATTTTCAAGTGGAAATGTCCTCTCGAATGCCCACAGACAGAGCTGGGTAGATGGATGTGGGTGAGAGAGAGAATATTCTCAGATCTGGGCCCTGCTTGGGAGCGGAAAGGCAAGCAGGGAGTTCTGACTTCAGGCAGAAATGTGGGAGCCCAGGAAACTAACTAGTCAGGCTGCTTTTCAAAGCTTAGCTTTGGATTTCCAGAACTTGCTGGGGAAGGCTCCCCTTTCCTCCCCGCCGACTTCTCTTCCCCACCTGGCACCAAAGGGCCTAGCCTCAAAGTCACAATTATGAAAGCTATGCAAGGATGCTAATTGCTATATCTGACCTCCCTTCAGATAACAAGGGAATCACTCTCCCTAATTAGCCCTGCCGCTGGTAGACCAGCAAAGCCAAATGTTTATTATGGGATGAATGCACTTACTGTAAATTTTGACATATGCTGTGGAAAGATGTTGGATAAATAAGACTTCAGAGGCATGGGTTGTTTAAATTATGAATACCCACTGCTGCGGGTGACAAGGGTGGAGGAGAGCGAGGGGATTAAAAAAAAAAAAAAAAAAAAAAAAAGGACAGGATCTTGGAGCAGTGCTCAGAACCTAGGAACAGACTGGGCCAGTCAGGAGAGAAGGAGAGGGAGGAATTCTGGGTATGAAGCCAGGAGGGCTAGGGGAGGGGAGAGAATATATGCCACCAGCATCCTCACCTTGCCCACTGGAGCCTCCATGCTCCTTCTTTCACGCAGAAACTCCCTCTGTGTCCCACCTCCACTCACACCTACACATAGTCCCTTGGAAGGGGTTCTTGGGAAACAAGGACACATGTTCTTGAAACAAAGACAGAGGAAGGGTCAGGAGAAAAGTGTCCCCCTGCCCCCATGGGCTCTGAAGCAGTGCATATGTGGATAAATCCTGTGTCTGTTGTTGTTGATGTCTTGATTCTTTCCAGCAAAAGGGAGGGTGAGTCTATGGGAACCTGATCCTGTTTCTGGGCTTCCTGGGCTGGGCCGAGATATCAGAGAATCAATCATTCCACGCAGTCAGGGATCCCCGGGCCATGATATTCTGACGCATTTAGGAAGGGAGCTGATTTTACGGGTTCCCCTTAATCCCTGCAGGCCTAGTCCTGGGAGAGCAAACCACATACTGTGAAAGAAAAATACCCACTTCTCGATGAGGAAAGACCCTCCCCCCCCATCCCACAGGGCTCAGGACCAGAGGGCTGATCCACAACCTGGTCTCACATAGCTGCTGACTTTGTTTCTTTCAGCTCATTGGGTTCCAACAGATAAAGGAGAGAGACATCCTCTCATCTCAGTGGGTGGGGTGTTTTGGGACGAGTATGTGTGGATGACAAGAAAGCAGAGGGACTCTCAGTAACTGCAGAGACAGCCAGGCCCCATAGAGACCAAGCCTGTTTAAGACACACAGCCCAGCCCCAGACGCCTGCTTGTCGGGTCTACACCTCAGCCCCTGGGCCTCTGAGAACAGGGTGACTTGCTACCCTCATCTCTGCTTCTCTTTCTCTTTCAGTCCCAACTAAATGACTCTCAGCGAGGGTCTTAAACACGAACTTGCAAGGCCTTTACCCAGTACTGAAAGGAGTTTACTTTTCACCCGTCGGCAGGCAGCGGAGAACCACGGAGGGTATGTGAATAAGGACCGACATATAGGATCAGTATATCAGTAGCACTGAGGCAGCTGAGCCAGAAAGCATGATCCTGGGGACGCAATTGCCCTGTAGGAAGCTGCTGCAATTGTGGAATCCTGAGGGTCTAAACTTAACCTGTACATGGGTCAGAACAGACTAGGTTATGTTTACGTGGTAAACAATCCCAAATCAAAACAAGCTACCAACAACCGAGGTTTATCTCTCATTCATGATACCCATACCGTGCGGGTCAGTGGGGGCCTCTGCTCCACTTAGTGACTCAGGGACTCAGGCTTTGGAATGTGTCACATCAGGGAGGAGACAACTGGAGGGCCAATCGTCGGCTCTTCTTCGCTTCAGCTTCTAAATGACCCATGAGCTGCTCACAGCTCACCGGCCAGGTCTAGCCACACGGCTCCACTTTAGTGCAAGAGGTGGGACATATGGAGGAATGTTCGGGAAGCAGCACTATTTACGCCCCAGATCACATCAGAGGGGATAGCAGAAATTAGCATTCCTAGTAACGTCTTTCAGCCCTACCTTCCTCCCCTCCCATGCCTGCACAAGCATAGAGTCAGAGACCAACAGACACCAGATCTACAAAGCCCCTCCATTTACAGATGGGGAAAATGAGGCCGAGAGTGGGCTCAGGGTACACGGACAGCCCCTGCAAGGCTGCCCGGCCAGCTGATCATGAGCCCCCAGCATGCTCCCCCTTGGTGTCTCCTGGTTTGTTCCTTGGTTCTTTCTCCCTTGTAACTTTCATTTCATTATCCTCCTCCCCTCATTCCGAGGAACTTCCAAATGTCAGTCTTTCTTTAGTTTTTCACCTCAGCAGAGCCCTCCTTTTTCTCCCTCCCTCAGGCAGGCTCTTTCGCTGTGAAGGGCTCCTTTTTCTCCTCCCACGGAGCACACTGACCTTTTCCTCCTCCACAGGACAAAGCCAGGCCTGGCGCACGCTTAACGGGAGTTGGCTCTGGAAGTCCCGGTAATTGCTCCATCCTTATTGAGTCCGGGAGGCCAGTCGTGGCCAGGGTGGCCCCCTCCCTTTTCCCCTGCTCACTTCCTAGAATCAGGCTGCAGATGGGCTGCTAATGAGGTGACCAATTAACAAACGCTAAATAACCCCAGAAGAGTATTTTTGCTCCCTGGCCTGATTTCCGGGCCCCTTTGTTTCTCCTTGGGAATCTGTCCTCCATGACGGGACCACAATGGGACTGTCCCCAAGCCTGACCCTATGAGAAGCTGACCCACTTGATCCTCAGTCACAAGAGCCCATTACCCGACTCCTTTGCTTTGGGGGGCGTGAGAGCAAGGAGGGTTCCTGCGTCTCAGGAATAAGAATAAAACCACACCACTGACCACTTACCATGTGTTACGTAACCCTCAGGAAGACTTTCATTCACTCATTTATTCAAACAAACATGAATTGAGGACCTCCGAATGGCCAGATGCTGTATTGGGCAGTCCTGACCTAAGACCTTGGTAAAAAAGGCCAGTATGTCCAAGCTCCATGCTTTGGAACATCTTTCTGTGAATTTTCTAAGTCTCTCTCTGGTAGCTACTGGAGCTGGCAATGCTGACCAGATGGGCAACCCTGAGCCCTTCAAGAGCTCCATCCCAGTTCCTCCCCTCAGGGCATCCCCAACTCCCGTACACACATACGTGGGGTTGACCAGATGCTCTGAGGTGAGTCACCTATGGAAACTCCTCCAGGAGTGTGGACTGGTGAGCAGGTCACTCTCTGTAGCCATAGCAGTTTCTTTCATGGAGTCCCATGAGACTGGCCCACCAGAAAGGTGCTGACACACTGACTTCATGTGACTTAAACTGATTACGTAGACAGAGGCCCCACCAAAAAAAAATTTTCACAGGACTTTACACACTCAAGGGGTGGCCCTGACACTATCTCTATCTCTACCATAGAGAGGTGGTAGGGAGCAAAACAGACACAGTCCTTGTCGCCATGGCACTCATAGTCATAAACACTAATCAAATGAGGACCAGAAAGAATAAAAGATCTGTGAGACTCATACAGGGACATGTCTTGTTGTATGAGGTAGGTATTATTATCAGCTTCATTTTATAAATGAGAAAACTGAGGCACAAAGGTGTTGAAGTCTTGCCCAATGTCATACTCTAGTAGAGCCAGAAACAGACTGAGGAACTTGCTCACCTAGGCACCCAATGAGTGTAGGCCTTCCCCCATCTGCTCAGGCTGAAGGAGGAATATTCTGGCTTGGACACAAGGGGATGGTAATTACGAGGATAATTGTGATAGTAGCAAGGGAGAGAAAATCCAGTACAAACTGACTTAAGCCCAAAAAAAGGAATTAATTGGCTCCTAAGAGGTCCAGCAGTGTTTATCTTCAGGCATGGCTGGATCCAGGTGTTCAGATGATATCACAAGATTCAGCCTGTCCCTTCTCTTCACTATTCTTTTTTGAAAATTGAGGTATAGCTTACACCCAGTAAAGTGTACAGATCTTTAAGTGTACATGTCAGTAAATTTCTACACACAAAATTACCACCCAGATCAAGGTATAGAGTTTCCAAGACCCCATAAGGCTCTCTTTTGCCCCACTGTGATCCATAACCCCTTAAGGGTAGCTACTGTGCTAGACTTCTTTCACCGCAGTCTAGTCTTTCCTATCTTGCTTTCATATAAATCGAATCATACAGTGGGTATTCTTGTGTGGCTGACTTTGCCTCATCAGGATTATGATTGTAGACTTTGTGCTTCTTCTTGTGTGAAAAAGAAAGTTTGTTCTTTCTCATTGTTGTGCAGTATTTTATTATACGAATATATCACAAATTATTGTTGATAAACACATAGATTGTTTCCAATTTTGGCCACTGTGAATAAGGCTGCTATGAGCATTTTTTTACACATCTTTTGGCGAACAAAAGCACTCATTTCTGTTGGGTATATATACTCAGAATAAGAGTTGCCAGAAAGTAGAGCATTTGTATGTTTAGTCTTAATAGATACTTCAAAATAGTTTTCTAGAGCAGTTGTCTCAATTTACATCCCCACCAGCATTTTTAAATTGGATTGTCTGTCGTTTGCTTACTGGTTTGTAGGAGTTCTTTATATATTCTGAATATTGTAGTTCTTTTTCTGATACATGAGTTGCAAATATTTTGTCCCAGTCTTTGGCTTGCTTCTTCTTTCTCTTAATAATTTTTTTTTTATGAATAGAGTTTCTTAATTTTAATAAAGTCCAATTTAACATTTATTTTATGTTTAGTTTTGTGTGGGGGGGGTGTGTATATCCTGCTGAAGAAAATTCTGTCTCTCTCAAAGGCATGAATATATTCTCCTTTGTTTTTCTACAGAAACTTGATAGCTTTAGCTTTCCTATTTAGACCTATGATCCTTCACACATTAATTTGTTATGAATGGCATAAGGCAGAGGTCAAGGTTCATTTTCTTCCATATGAATACCCAATTAACCCAGCACCATTTATTAAAAAGTACATCCTTTACCCTCAGTGAATTGTAGGGAAGCATTTGTTGTAAACCAGGTGATTGTATATATGTTTCCACTATACTTTACTCTTTCTTAGCCACTAATGTGGTCACTCCATGTGGTATCAAGACAGTCAAAAGTGGCCCCAGTCTTACCTTAATCAATTTAGCAGCACCAGGTAAAAAGAATACCTCTTTCCCAATCAGTAATCCCACCATTGCACTTGGGTTTCCATACTAATCCTTGGACCAGTCGGTACAGTGAAATGTTGATTGGCCATTATTTGGTCATACGCCCACCCCTGAAGGAGGGGTGGAGGATATGGAGAGGCGCCCATCCAAAGCTCTCAACTGCGGTAGGAAGAGTGTGGTTCTTCTAAGGACACTTGGGATTCTGTTACCAAAAGAAAGGGAAATGGACGCTGGGGCAAACAAAACAAGAACTTCTTGGACTCTGTGACCTTTGGAAGGCCCGTTGATCTTTCACTTTGTCACTCTCCTGATCTGACTTATTCGTGAGACTTTCCTGGTTACCAGGCACTCTGTGAATCTCTGCAGGTGGTAGAGATGCTTGAAGATTTCGTACCCACCCCACCTCTGATGATAGGTAAGACTAAGGAAGCCTGAAGAATGATAAAGCATTACTGGGTCTCTTGGGTTATCCAGTGAACCCTGGGCAGGGCTGGGCACTTCTGAATAGCCACTGTCAGGCTGCAAAGCGAAGGCAGGTCTGGAGAGCTGCATGTCACGCCTCATTTCACCAGGTGTGATTTCCAATGAGACATCGCTCCACTGAGGACTAATGACACTGGGAGAGTCGAGCAGGGTGGCTGTGATTTCCAGTATGCACCAGCCAGTCATTACTAGCAGGAAATGGATTTTTGCCGGGTAATCAAAGTCAAATCTCTCTCTTTCCCCACCCTTAAGTGCCCCCCACCACCAGCCTCCATCACACACAAGGTGTCCTGGCTGTACCCTACTCCCTGAGTCCTCAGCAAACCAAAGCCAAGCCAGGCTCCCTGCCATCCCCCCTCCCAAGGAGACAAGATGCCATCCTCTCATGGGATACTTGGATTCCTGTGGGGGAAGGGCGTGTGGGGAGAAGGACAGAGGAGTAGGAGGGGTGAGGTCATAGGAGGGAGGGGTGAGGTCATAGGAGGGAGGTCTTCACCTGGCAGGAAGTACAGGAAAAATAAAGCAACAGTGTCAGGGGTTTAATCAACCTTTGAAGACTTCGCTGTGTTTGGACAGAGGTGTGTGAATAATACTCATTTGGATTGGCACCTGTGCACACCGCTGAATGGAAAATAGCATTTTGTCGCAGTTGTGATGAGGAGCAAGCAGTCTGTGGAGACAGGCTGCACACCTCCTGGAAGCTGGGAAGATGGGTTGTTTTCCCTTTTGTTTCCATCTCAGGTTGACCCTGTGACTCCTTGAAAATCCGGTGGCTCAGAGTCAATGCCTCACATTCCATTTTCTGCTTCTCCAGATGGAGGAGGAATAAGAAAATCCCTGGCAAGGGCGTTCAGCCAGGTTGTGAATTGCCAGGTTTCTGGTTCTGACCCCACCACTGGCCCACTTAGGAGGCCCTGGGCCAGGGGAATTAGGACTGTGCCTCAGATCCCCTGTATGCAACGTGCAGGGGACCCGTCTGTCCCTCCACACTTCCGGTTTAGGGTGAGGATCACGGTGGGAGAGGTGACCCCTGAATCCAGAGGGTTATGTGAGGGTGGCCATTCCCCTTTTCCTGAAAGGAGCCTAAAGGCATTCCATAGCCTTTAAGCTGCAAGACGGCCACATTGAGTGGCATCAAGGGACTGAGTGCCTTTGAGGAGCCCCCATCTCTTCTTCCTCGGTGTGAGGGCAGCTCCACCTCTCCCACGTCTTTGTCTCTCTCTCCCAGGACAGTCCAGTCTCAAGGGTAAAGAAGACTCTCCATAGCCCAACCAAGGTCATTGTTGAAAGTTGAGACTTGTCAGCATTTGCTCTGGGCTCCAGGTCCAACTCCCAGGCATGATGGATTCTGGCAATCGGGCCTGTGCCCGTGCTGCCCCAGACACCCTAATCCTGTCCCCAAGGACACCCCAACTTCTGTAGATGAGAGTTCTCCTTCCTACTCTTTAGAGACTCCTCTCCACCACGGCCATGGGGCTGCCTGGGCAAGAGGTGCTGATCATGTGAACGCCCAGATGCTCCAGCCCCCCGTCCCTGCCCACCCCATTGGGTTGTCTCAGGCCTTTGGATCTCCCCCTCCAGCAGTGTGCTCTCTCTTCCCTGGTCCCTTTCAGGCCCTTCTGTCTTATTAAACACCTTCTGCACCCCTCCACCTTCTTCCCTCCCTTCTTCTTTCTCTTTCCCCTTTTTCTTCCTTTACCCTCCCCTCTCTCTCTCCTCCCTGCTTTTTCTCACCCGCCCACTCCTTCCTTCCTCTTACCCCTCATCGTCTTTCCTTCCCCACAACTCTTCTCTAATTTATCTTCCAAGACAACCGTCCCAAGGAGCAAGCACAGCACCTCCTCCCAGCCAGCCTCCCCGGCAATTCTGGCACGTTGGCCTTTCTAAACCATTGCCGTGGAATATCTCCTCCACATAGACCTGAGACCACACACAGGCTCCTCCACCCCCCAGGAGGTCACACAGTTGGTGGGGACACAGGTCCCTCACCGCACAAATGAGCCACCACACTAGTCACACAGGATGTGCATCACCAGCTCCTGCTTTCCTTTACAGAGCAAAGTGGGGCCATTGACATTTAGAGTAGAAAGACCCTTAGAAATCCATTTTCTGGCCCCGGAATCCATTGTGAGCCCAGTCAATACCAATAATATAGCAGTTTGCTATTCAAAATAATACGGTATTAGATATTAATGTACATCTAATAGATCTCATTAGATAACGACATCTAAAATTAGGTAGTATCTCTATTACAGTACCATGTACCACAGTATAATATCTATATATAGTAGAGATAGTATCCACAATATAGTATAGTATATATATTATGGTGTTAGATACTATCTAATATTAGGTATTAATGTCTATCTAGAGAAAGAACAAAACTGGAAGAGCCACAAAAAACTAAACAAAAAGAATGAGAGAGAAGAACTGCTCTATGAGGTACTGAAAATAGTTTAACACTATTATAATTAAAATAACCCATTATTCATGTGCAAAGGGAAAGACAGTTCAGCGGGAAAGAATAGAGACCAGAAATAGGCCTAAATACAAAAAATCACTTAACCTATGTTAGAGGTGGCATTTCAAACCAATGCAGGGAGGGGCGGACTTGATAAATGTTATTGGGGTTATCATTTAACCCTGTGCTGTCCAATATGGTAGCCACTAGCCACATGTGGCGGTGTGCACTGGAAATGTGTCCAGTCCAAAATACACAGTGCATTTTGAAGACTTGGTATGCAAAAAGAAATGTAAAATAGCTCATACATAATTTTTATATCAGTTACATGTTGAAATTATATTTTGGATATGGTGGGTTAAATAATATATGCTATTATAATTACTTCCACCTGTTTCTTTTGACTTATTTTTAATGTGGCTAATAGAAAATTTTAAATCACATATGTGGTTTACATTATATATCTATTGGACAGCACAAGTCTAACAATTTGGAAAAGTAAAATTGAATCCCCATCTCGCTCCTTAAACCAAAAATGAAGTCCAAATCAATAATTTTAATGAAAATATAACTGAAAGAAAATATGTTTAATTAATTTTATTATTTTATTTTATGATCCTGGAGTGGGGAAGACATTTGAAACCATGACAAAACTCAAAAGCTATTTTTTAAAAAGACTGATAAATTTAATGTCATAAAAAATAAAATTGTCTATACACAAAATTATCTTTATTAAGGTCAAAAGACAATTAAGTTTAATGGGCAAAACATTTGTAATCGATGATAGAAAAAAGTTCATGCAAGAAAGCTCTTACAAATCAGGTGTTTAAAAAAGATGAATAAACCTGCAGAATTGGCAAAGCATATAAATAAGCTGTTCAAAGTAAAAAAGTAATTAAAAATCATCAACACATATAAAAAATGTTCAACTTCACAACCGAAGCATGAGAACTTGAAAATAAAACATTATTTTTCTTTCAGCACATTGACAAAACTTAAAAGATTATGAGGGTGGCAAGAAACTAGCCCTGTCACTGGTGGGGTACAAATTTGTGGCACCTCTTTGAAAGTCAGCGCTGGCAATAACTATCAGAATGTTAAGTGCATATATCCTTGGACCCAGGAATTCTACTTCTAAGAATTTAACCTACAAATCACTTATATAAGAAGGCACAAATTAGCGTACAACAATGTTTGCTGCAATGTCACAGTAGCAAAAGCCAACCAACCAACCACCAACCAACCTAAAACAACTTCAAGATCCATCAGTAGGGATGAGAAAGTACATTTTGATACAGCCATGCCATGGAATACTATGCAGCCATAAAAAGAATGAGGTAGGCTTATGTATATTGATATGGAAATATCTTCAATCTGTATTAGTACATGATCAAAGCAAATTACCAAAACATGCATAATATAATTCTATGTGTAGTTGTCAAAGATATAATTAAATATGTTGTGATCACATGAAACATTTCTGGAAGGGTCTATAATTTGTAGAAGGTAGTTACCTCCCAATGGTGGGAAGAACTCAAGAGTAGGGAAGGAAATAGTTTCATTTCTGCTTTTATCCCTTTGTGCTATGTGAACTCTTTTTGAAAATACCATGTTCACCTACTACTTATAATTTTCAAAATAAAGATTTAAAAATTGTCCAGTCTAACCCATCATTTTAAAGAAGAAAATCAAGATCCAAGAGGGGAAATATTTTTTATTACTAACAAATTACTCTAGAATTTAGCAGCTTATAAAATTATTTTCTGATGCTCATAATTTTGCCAGTCAGGAGTCTGGGAAGGGCTTGTGGGTGGCGGAAGTCCACTCTCCTTGGCCCTTGCAGTCAGATGCGGGCTGAGCCTGCAGCCATCTGAAGGCTTGACTAGGCTGAATAGGTAAGAGGACTCATTGTCACGGCCAGCATTCAGTGCTGGTTGTCAGCTAGGAGCTCAGTTGCGCTGTGGCTGGAACACCTCTCCAGCATGGCAGCCTCAGGGTAATTGAGTTTCCTACATAATGGCTGGTTTCCCCCAAAGAGAATATCCCAAGAAAATTCGTCAGAAGCTGTGTGACCTTTTCCGACGCAGCCTTAACTGTAACATAGCATCAGTGCCACCATTCTGTATTGCTCTAAGCAATCACAAACCCACCTATTCAAGAAGAGAGAGCACAAACCCACCCCCACTGCCCAATCACCGCCACCACCTTCTTTGGAATGTGTGTGAAAGAATTTTGTGGCCGTGTTTTAAAACCACTACAGAAAGTAACTTCCCCAACACAATAGTTAGAAAGTGACCGAGGCCAATGGAGACTAAGGAAGGAGTTCTCTGGCTCCATCACTGCTCTGAGCTCATTCTGAATGTGACTTCCTGACCTCTCATACCTGCTACCCAACCGACACCCATGCACCAAGGACTCCCATCCCCACAGCTGAGCTCACTTTTCCCCCTTTTGTACAAATGTCTAATTGTTCTCCAGAGGTGTCCTCTGGGGCAGACACACAGGAGCAGCCAGCCTTGCAAGAGTCTCCTAAGGTCATCTATTTATCCAGTCCAACTGAGTGAAGCTGGGGGCCACCTGGGCCTCCTCTGTTGGCTCACAGAGATAGCTTAATTACTGGACTAATTCCTGCCTTGCCCTCCCCCATTCACTCTTTCCCCCTCCTCTGCCCCATCTCTGCTCACCCCTCTTCTCCTTCTTCTTCAAGAGCGTTGGCAGAAATTGTCAGGGAGTTGATCAGATTTATTCAATTTAGACTTAACAGACCTGGGACTCCTATTTCTCCCTCAGGTTCATAAGGTTTTTGATTCCATTTACAGGTTTATTCATTTATCAGATATTCGTTTCAATTCACTTTAAACACCAGGCTCGGAGAGATGAGTTCAGGAGAGATGTTCATCATTTACTGCGCCGGCTCCTTTGAGAGCTGCTGGGCTGGCCCCATTTTCAAGTGGGCTGTGGTGTCAGCTGGGGAGTGCTTTAAAGGAACAGGACTCCAAGTATGCGTATTCTGGGGAAAGGTAGGACTCCTCTGGGGCACACCTCTTTCCTAGATGGCTTGAGGCATTCTGGGGTGGGTGCCCTTGGGAAAATGTACGGCATTTCCATTTTCTGACCTAGAGTATGCTACCTTTCCAGACTGGGAGCCTCATCCTAGTCTCATTTTCTTGGAGCTAAAGGTGAAGGTCCCGATAGAGCCTTCTCACACTATCCCAGAAATAAAGAACCCCATCCTTCAACCACTGCCCGCCTGCCCTCCATCACTGCACCCCTCCATGTATCTCCAGCAAAGGATGCTGCCCTATACCCTTCAAGGTGGCAAACATGCCTCCAAGGGGTAGGGGTGGGGCAGGAGGGAAAGAGTAGGCCTGAGGGATCTCCTTTACATCTCACCCACTACCCTACTGTCTTCTACCCCAAGGCCCAGAAGCCCCCTCGCTACCAGCAAACCCCTTCACACATCTAATCCACACTCTCCTGCAGGGATTTAAGCCCATTTCATTCTCCATTTGCCATCTGTCCATCATCTTCTGAAAGGAAGAAAGGAAAAATAAAAGAACGTTTTAGTTATTTAAAAAGCGTTATTAAACCTCTTTGAGTTGTGTTACTCCAATTAATTCTCCCACAATAGAAGTGCCAGATCTCCAGCATCTCTCAGATGGACATGTCTTCCTTCTTGCTGTCCCACCTCCCACTACAAAAAGCCAGACATGGGCTCTACTGCTGCCCACCCTTGGGATGTGGCATGGGCCCAATCGGCCACCTGCTCCCACCTGGGCCCTGGTTCTGGGTGGGTAAGGAAAGACAGTGGTGTCCCTGGGCCCTAGAGATGGGGGGCACAGGGAAGAAGGGTCATACAGTGGCAGTGGCCATACAGTGTGTCCGGCTGAGGCCGTGACAGCCCCATGCAACAGTAGTGTAACGTGCTGGCCAGACATCTCCTGCTTGAAACCAACGGTTGTCCCCCTTGTCTTATTCTCCAGGACCACCTTAGTGGCTGGCCATTCCTCAGCCTAGTCAGGCAGCCTTCCAAAGATTTAGTGAGCCCCTGACATGCTTCCAAAACAATCCCCTTTTTATTTACGCCACCCAGAGCCAGTTCTACCAGCTTGCACCCAAGAACTTGCCTCTTGCTCCAAAAAGACAGAAGGCCAGGTTGTTCTGTCCCTACGGCCTGAGCAAGCACGTGACAGGTGTGGCTCCGGAGCTGCCCTGCCTGCCCCAGAGCAGCTCTCCTGAGAGCGGGGCTCACCCCTTGGCAGAGGTTGGCAGGCCTGGGCGCTAGAGGCCAGCACCCCACTAAGTGGCCCGGGCAGCGCCATTAGCATTCCTGTGGCCATTGCAGCTGCTCATGGGTTGATACTGTGTCCTCAACTGGAGAGGGGCCTGGGGCTTGAAGAGCCTGCGGATTTTTGACAAGATGACAGGCACAGTGAGAAAACAGCTACATGGCTTCCTCCTTCAACCTCGAACCTGCTTCACATGCCCCCCAAACACACACACACACACACAGACACACACAGACACACACACACACACACACACACACACACACGTCTCTCCTTATAGCAGACAGGTAAGATCCCAAGCTCAAGTAATGCCAAACTTCTGCTACCACCTTGAATGGCCTCTGGCAGGCCCTTTAACCTCTCTCCGCTTCAGGTTTCCTGGCTGGAAGGTGGAGGGGGGTCCTCCTTCATCTTCTCAGTCTGTGAAGAAAGGCTGGGCTAGAGGAAGACGTTCCTGAGTGCTGTGAAAGGTAGACACTACGCACGGGCACTGCCTCGCCCACCCCAGGGCTCCGCTGGAGGGAAGGAAAGGCCTCAGAGGGGCTGCACATGAATGCACATAACCACTCCGTCTTGCTGACCTATGGAAACAGAGAAGCCATCTTTTTTCTTCTTGTCCCTGAAGCAGTATATACGTGGGCCCAGAAAGAACTGCAATGTGACCATTTCTCCTTTGAGATCGTTTATTCCAGAGAGGCCAAGAAAAGAAGAAAGAAAGGGGAGATCTGACACAGGAAGAACTTTCTGGAAAGCAGCATTTCAGAAAACGGAATGGGAGGGCACATCCAATTGGAATCAGGAGGTGCTTTCTGGCTCTGCCTCTAACTAATTTCATGACCGGAAGCAAGCCAGTGAACCTCGCTGGCCCTCAGTTTACGCATCTGCAAAATCGACATAGTACATTTGCCGTCTGACTCACAGAGTGTTGGGAGGGGGATGCACTTTGAAGGCTGCCCTCCATTGTCTCTGGAAAATCCTCTTCACTCCCCACGGTGCTCATCAGAGCAACTTGCACCTTGTGGATACTCAATACTTAAGTATGTATCTATCTAGATCCTGCCTCGTTCTAAAACGATTTGAAGTGCCTCATGTTTCGATGTGTACAATGAATGCATCAATTAATGGGTTAATGCATGTGAAAGTGCTGCGAAAAATATAAGATGAAAGAGACTTTTGTCATCAGAATAGTGATGGAGAAAGCCTAAGTAGTACTTTCCAGAAGCAGAGGCCCTCCTAGGAACTCTGGCCTGAGGAGGGGTGAATTCGCTCTTAAGGCCAGGTGCTGGGCCAACCGACCTGTGAAGGTGACACCTATTCAGCATTACCTTAAAAAGGGGGTTCTGATATCCAGGTTTTTAAAAGGCAGCCCTGAGGCTCCTAGCTATAAGTCACAGGTTTTTTTGTAGGGCATTCAGCCTCCAGAAGCAAGCTACATGCCATACTAAGGGAGGAGAGGGATTTCTCTAGGTACCTTCCTGCATCCACCTCAGGGGGTCCCGCCACTCCCAAACATTCTCTGGAGTCACTGCCTGTCACCTAGACCTCTCAGTTCCCTGTGCAAAATGAGCCCACCCTGGTCTTCCACCGAACTTCCAAAGCCAGGGCTGGAAGGTCTGCTCTGAGGGACTTGAGTCCGGGACTCCAGGGACACGGGACTGGGGGCACGAGTGGTGGGAGAGGGATGGGGAGCTGTATGCAAGGCCCACGGCGAGGGTCAGCTCCTCAGAGCTAGTGACGTATGTAGCCAGGTCAGGCAGACACTGAGCCACAGCAGGGCACTGCACCTGACTTTACAGTTATTGCCTCTCAAACCGGACACCCCCTCGGAGCTCACGCAGTATGAGATGAAACAGCCTGCGGGAAGCTGCTAAGAAATAGAACAGCGGTGGAGGGGTTTTATTTCCCCCCCTAAGGGAAATGCTCTAGACATCACAACTTCCTTCTCCTCCCCCATCGCTACTGCTGTCAGCTCGGCTCCAGACATTTTTATCTGGACGGGTTCATGGTGTCTCCAGGATTGAAATGGACTACTTCCCCAGACACCTGCCCCCATAACTGGAGGGGTGAATCCAGCACTTTGGGAAGGAAGGAGGGGTTAATTACAGGGAAAGGGAAGGTTGCTGCATGAAACTATGTCTGCATCTGTAGCTACATGGGTGTATATCTTTGCACATGCAAACCAGCATTCATGTGTGTGTGTTTATGCTGCGTATGTGAATTTGCATGTGTGCATTATACATGCATGCATATGCGTATGCATATAAACTGTGGGATGCAGTGCACATGTGAAAGAGACAGAGAGAGACAGAGAGACAGAGAGGAAAGGCAGTATCCCTCCCGGTACAGTCTGGGTTCTGTCCACAGCTCTGCGCCCTGCTATTGCAGTTCAGCCAGAGTCCAATCATTACCACGAGCTGGAGACATCATTTGGTGTCATTTGGCTTTGCAGAGCTCCTGTACCAGCGAGGAAACCCGGGAGGGAGAGTTCTTTTGGAAAAGAACAAAGGTAAGAGAGAAACAGAAAGCACAGAAAGCAGAGGGAAGGAACAGCCGGCTTCTTGAGAAGAGGCAGAAATGGAATGTTTGGTGGTGATGTTACAGGTAAACTGAGTTGGCTGACTGGGTTGGCTGAATTTAGGACAAAGCAGGCCTTCTTCTCCCTTCAATAAAAGAGGACTTCTATCGTCTTTCGAGCCATTGGAAATCCCTTTCGCCTTCCCATTTTACATTCCACAAAACAGCGAACCCTTTGGAAAAGTTCTCCAGAATTTAGGAACAACGTTGCTGGGGGCACTCCCTCAGAACAGAGTTCTGGATTTGATTCCAATTGGTCCACGGTTAGCTTTGCTTTGGACCTGCCTCTGTGCATGGGGCTTGGAGGGGGTAAGGGTGAACAATATGAGGGACTCCACCCTCTGAAGGCAGACCTCAGTCTGAGAAGGTGTGTGAGTCTCCTCCGGTGAGCTCTGGGTTTCAGGCCACTGGATTCCCCCCCCTACCCTACCACCTGCTGCATCCAGTTAGGGCAAGGAAGAGATTAGTTGATCCAATGGTTGGATGGAGGATAGACAGGCAGGAATTAGTATCCGTCAAAGACCACCCACTGGGTGCAGAGGTCCCTGTGCTTTATGATGGTGTCTGGGCTAGAAATCGTGTCTTCATTGCTCTGACTCCAGAAATCTCTCCCACCTTTGTAAATTCTTAGCAAGGGAGCCTTCCTAACTGCCTCATTAACTTAGCCTTGGCTGCCAGGAATTCTTAAGTCTTACTCAGCCAACATTAGTAAAGACTCTAAGAAAGACGAGCTCTTTACCTTGGTATTACCTAACATCCACAGAGCACTGGTATAAAACATGGGGTTAGATGTGGTCTTTTATAACATTTACCATACACTTCAGTCTATTCTCAATTTCCTGTTTGTTTTCATTGAAAATAACATGGAATACAGTCCTGCATTAAAAGGAGGAAAAGTCAGTGAAAATACAGCAGCAGGGAATAAAGCAGAGTTGACTAGGAAGTGCTGTTGTGCGTAAACTGTGGCTTGCACAGAACTGGTGCCCTGTAAATGCTGAATAGATGAACGAATAAATGTAACTCGTAAGAGGTAATCAAGAAAACACACAGACACACACACACACCATTTCAATGTCCTGGTTCTGTCTTAGTCCGCCTGCATCAGAACAACCAAGAGTCTTGGTAAATAGGTGATAGATTCCCTGCCCAGAAGCCAGACTAACAAAACCAGAATCTAGGTGATGAGGTAGGACTCATGAACTTGTATTTTCTAACTAGCATCTCAGAAGATTCTGATGAGCCACCAGGTCTGGGAGTCAGTGGGTTGGATATCTTAGGCACCACGTGAGACCAGCATAGGGACACTGAGACCACCAGATGACACTGCTATCACCGCAGGCAGGTGATCTCGGTTCACAGCTGGCAGCCGACTGTGTGTTCTTGGGCGAGGACACATAGACAATTGTTCTTTCTGGGACTGTGTGTGGTCTTCTGCAGATGCTGAGAACAGGACAACAAGGTCCCGTCCAGCACAAAACTCCACATTTTCATAACAAATGAGTGGGAGAGAACTAAGATGAGTTCAAGAGCATATGAGAGATAACCTTGAAGTGATGAAGACCTTCTTCCTGGCTCTCAGCCTCCCCTGCCTACATGGGGAAGGGGGTCTAGAGGCAGCAGCGGTCTGGATGCAGGTCCACTCAGCTGCGTCACTTACACAGCCTCCTGGAAGAAAGCAGGAGGACCAAGACCCAGATCCCAGGCCCCCACGGCCCTCTGACAGTCACCTAAGTCTCCCGGAAATGGCACCAAGGGGAAGCTCTAAATCACATGTGGATTCTGTTTGCCTTTTTCCGCAGTAGATCCGATGATTTAAATTAGGTCTCGATTCTTGTTTAAATTATAGTTTACTGTTCTGCACCCCGCTCAGAAGTGAATTACCTTAAGCAGCGGTATTAATAACATGGTTATAATTAAGCCTCATTACTGCAGGCAGTTTGCTGAAACAAATTGCTTCTTCATTATTATTATAGCACCTTTGGTAAAAAGACATTTCCCCAGAATGCGACCTTGATGCTTTATATAGTAAAAGCCGAGATATGATAGAGATATAAGGATGAATTAGCATCTTTTGCCTTCTCTATCCG
Organism: Eschrichtius robustus; assembly: GCF_028021215.1. Lineage (NCBI taxonomy): Eukaryota > Metazoa > Chordata > Mammalia > Artiodactyla > Eschrichtiidae > Eschrichtius > Eschrichtius robustus. The sequence continues at coordinate 16,521,250 of NC_090834.1, read as the reverse complement.
GCTCATTAGAAGGAAAGGAACGCAAGTCAAATCCAAACAGCCTTGATGGCAATTTTAATCTGTATGAAATGGATAATGAATAGTTTTGAACTTTCTGTGACATTTTTGTAATAGTGTTTTATTTATATGATGCCACTATTAAAATGAATAAAGAAAGAAAGAAATACAAGCCGAGGAGTAGAGACAAGAAAAGCCAGGAAGGTCTCACCAGACAGCCAATGGCATTGAACTTGAGCTTGTTATCGTCAATTGGTTTGAGAGTTTCTGGCCCAGAGCCTGTTACACTGGGGGAGAGAAAAGGGAAGGATGGTCTGTCTATTTATTCTAATTCTGCTGCCTTACGCTGGCCTCAAGGCCTGGAAGGAATGACCTAGAAACTCCGCAAACCAAGTTTGAAAGGCATGCAAACTTCGGAGAATGTGGGGCGCCTTAGGAAATCTGTAATGCTCACTGGCGCTCTGCAAGCTCTGGCACCGCACGGCCCCTTCTGGTCTCCTCCACTCCCCATCCAAGTGGTGCTGAGAAGCAAAGCACATCTTTTGAGGACTGAGGGACTCAGCAGGGTCATTTCCTGTTTCGCTTATTAATTACTCTTTCTGGTGATAATTAAGACTCTGAAAACTAATTTTGTTTGGTGATTTACTCTTTTCTTGTAATTAGATGCGGTGATTAGAATGTGCTTTGTACCGCATTAGTGTTTCCTTAGAAAGAGGCAAACAGAGGCTCACGCACGCACATGGACATCCACACGCGTGAAGAGCAGCCCCTTCCCGAGGGGGCAGACACCACTGCCAGGGCAAGCCGAGCCCCGCGCCCTGCCCATCCCACCTCCCATGGGCAAGGGGGCTGAGCTGAGCCCCTTGCTACCTGCCTCCTTCTTCTGCTGCCCAAGATCCGGACAGGGTCTAATCCAACTCTCCCGACTTTATCTCCAGCTCAAGACACTCTAGCCCCTGTAGTCAGAGGTGCCATAAAGACAGTCTTTATTGGCATGCCATGCTTCTGTTGCCCCCAACAGAATGGGTGGCATAATCAGTAGAATAAATCTTCCCTTTCTCCCCCTCTCTCTCTCTCTCTCTCTCTCTCTCACACACACACACACACACACACAAACACATACACACACATCAGATACCCAAGGGGTGAGAATAAACCAACGGCACATTCATAGCCCTGGGACCAACCTCAAGGTGACAAAGTTCTCCTGAGAAGCAGGCAGAGCTACGGGGGCCCTGTCCCACCAGAGACTGTAAAATGTAGTTGATGAGAATTGGGGTCAGAGAGACCTGGGTCCAGATTCTAGCTCCACTGCTTAGTAGTTGTGTGGTCTTAGGCAAGTGACTTAAGCATTCTGAGCCTCATATTCTTATCATTCTTAAGTCACCATGGTGCTGTAGGCGTAAATGGGAGAGTTATCCGAAGTGCTGAGCTCAGTGCCTGGCTCATGGAAATACCCATTAAGTGGAAGCTATTATTATCATCCCTCCTGTGTGCTTTTTCTTCTTTCTCTACGGAAGGAGCTCCTGGGCTAAGTACGAGGCCATAACAGACTTCAGGAGGCCTGGGGAAAGGTCAGAGGGCCAGTCAGGGGACTCTCTTTATTACACAAAAAGCTCCCAAGAATAGCTGAACCCATTTGGAACAGGCCCCCAGGCCTCCAGCTCTCTATTCCTCGGTGGCAGGGCTGCTGAGCTCAGCCCGGCACATGAATAATGATAGTGAAAGAAAAGAGACATGCTGCTTCTCTAGCACCTTGCCCTTCCTGGACGAGCATCCTTGGTTCATTGCCACTCACCTCCGAAGAGGGTTCGTTGAGTCACCAGCCGCTGGGGACTTGCTTGGCACTGAGCTGGGCACAGGGATGGTACCAAGTGACTTTTACATGCTTCTTGACCTCCAACAGTTTACAGCCTCGTAGGTGTGCCTGTGTCTCCAGTTGAAGTTAAAATCAGGGTATGCGAGGAGCCAGCAGTCCTCAGCTGAAACCAGGGAGAGCTTCACCTGGCGCTTGAAACCTCGGCAGAATATGGATGGGTGAAGAAGAAAAGACAGTCAGATACAGAGAAGATCACATCAGCCAAGGAGGATGGCGCGACCCTGCTCGGCACACTGCACCATGGCAGAGAATGGGGTGGGCGGGGGTCCAGGTGTGCGGAGGGATGTTGCAGGAGCTGAGACTTGAACGGTAGGTTGAGCCCAATTCCTAGATGAGCTTAAAAGCCAAACCAAAGAGTTGGAACTTATTTCACAGGCTTTTGCAACTTGTTGAAGCATCTGGGGAAGGTGGCATTGTTCCGATTATGTTTTACAAAGGTTACGGTGACAGCAGTGAGAGACAGGGTGGAGGCAGGAAAGTCAGTGCGGGAGCTGGAAGGGCCTAAGCAGAGGCAGGGGCACGCCCCGCACCGCAGCACAGGCCACCGAATATAGGGACTTGTTCTCTGTTCCCCCTGGGATGTCTCTCAGCTCAGCCTGTTTCCCTGGACGATGCAGTAAGGACCCCGCCATCTGCCTGCCTTGCTATTTTCAGACTTAATGCTCAGGAGGCAGCCAGGCGCTTTCCATCCCACTCTCCATTTTGCTCTTTCTTATGTGGACCTGCCCCAGGCTCCTCACCCTCTCCTACCTGCCCACAGTCAACCCCTCGGGGGAAGGCATCCCCGACACGTGGACACAGCCTGATCGCTGTTTGGGTTTGAATGCCCTTCTCAGTCCACCTTTGTGGCAGCTGGGCATTGGGCCCGTCCGCAGGGTGCCCACCCACTCTCTGCCATCCCTCTCCCCTCCTTGGCACAGCTCTGACCCCTGGCACCCCGACTATCAAGGCATTTAGACTTTGGAGCCATGGTTGCGTGCTCCTACAGCAGGGGCCTGGGTGGCATTTGAGGCAAAAAGCCACAAAGCCAAGGGCTGAACTTTTGTGGCCCTTCAAGTCTCTTGTCATTTCCCTTCTCTGTAAGAATTGAGTCTGGCTGAAGGACACTGCGTGTGCCATTAGACCAAAGGTTACTCCAGAGAAGATTCTCTGCCACTGTTAAGTAAGAGATAGGCCAGCCAGGGTGCCCTGGGAACCTTTTCCTTGGGAGTTTAACCCCTCATGAGCCAAACTGTAGAGAAGGCTGCAATATGCTCCTCACAGGCCAGGGAAAGCCTCTTGCAGGGAAGCACCAAGACCACCAACCTCCCTGACTGCATGTCCCACCAGCCCCCAGGAGCACAGCCTAAACCAGGGTAGAGGGAAGAAGGTGAGAAGGGGACAGGGCACTAATCTGGGGTGGTTATCTGATTTGCAGGAACCCCCAGACCTTCCTTTCTTATCTGTAGGGCAGAGGCCAAGCTGTATGGTTGTGAGGAAGGGAGAAGAGGAGCAGTGATGAACTGGGACATCTAGTTGGCTTCCTGTGGGCAGCTCTGCTCCACAGTGGAGACAGGGAGGGAATGGAGCAAGGATAACAGGTAGAGAATGATAGCAACTGAAAACCCTGGCTTTCCCAGAATAGCCCTAATTGCATGCAACTGTAGTATTAAGTATGTAGTGAAATGTTTACTATGCATCCCATTGTATTTATACATCAGAAGAGAGAGACCTTGTGTTTTAATGACTTATACCACTCAACACACATTTTTTTGGTATTTGTTTATGACTGTCTTATCTCCTAGACTCTGAGCTAGTGAAGATCACAGACTGTCCTATTCATCTTTGTCTCCCAGCATTCAGCATGGTGCTGATATATACATGGCAGGCTCCCAATTAATTATTTATCGAATCGATAAACAAATAAATGGAAGGGCAAGGGAGAAGGAAAACAGACTAACATTTTTGTGCATCTATTCTGTACCAGGTAGTAGCATAGACATTTATTCATTCATGAATCTTATGCCAACCCCTGTTAACTAGATAACATCATCTTGTTACTCTCAGGAGGAAAATGAAGCTCCAAGACATTTAAGATGTTTGCCCAAATCATACGGGTATTTGAACCAGTAGCCAATTGGCTTCAAAGTCCATTTTTATGTTGTCTGTCCAAGATAAAAATTGCAATGAGTGTTTTTCTGAGTGTCAGTCCCCTCTTCTTTCAGTAAAAATATTCCATATTTTCTCTCAAGAGACACGCTTCTGCACTCTCACTCCATGTGCTTTGGGAGGAATCAACTCAACTCCCAACCTCAGGGGTCTTGGGACTCCGGTGGATCTTTAGAACATGGCAGATCCAGACCCAGTGCTTTGTTCAGGATATTCACCTAATCCAACCATAACCAACAAAACACAATCAACCCTTAGCAAGTGAACTATGAGGAGAGGGGCTATTTGTTGATACTCAGTATTGTCTCCACCCTTCTTAGCTCTTTCCCAGTACATAGAACCAAAAGCCAGAAGATTCTCTTTCCCAGACTCCCTCGCCAGCCTGGTCTCTGGAAGAGTTCACCAGTGAGAGTCACGTGTACGGGATATGGAAAGTGGAAGAAAAGAAAGCCATTTTTCCTCCAGCTGCATGGAGTTTTGCAGGCTTCCAGGCATCCCCTTATGAACCACTCATCCAGGTGCTAACAGCCCTGAGACCAGGAGTGACAGCTTCCCTGAGAGTCCTGCATTCCAGATCTCCTGGGGGCTAGCAGCTACCTTCCTGACATTTGCTCCCCAGTCCTTCCAATGGTTGTATAAGTTTTACTCTTCATTAAATGCATTGTTCCTCCATATACCTAAAGTGGTTTCTTGTTTCCTGACCAAACCTTCACTGATACACGCAGGGGTGCTCTCATGCGATCGCAGAGACTCCTAGCAGCAACGATGATTTTATCCTGGCCCCGCTGGGAGACGTCCTAGGAAACTTGAGAACAGAGCGCAGATTAGAGGGATGGAGGTGAAGTGAAACTTCGATGACATCATTTGAGCCCCTGAATCCAGCTTTGCCAGAAGCCAGTGCTAGCCCAGGGCTTCTCAGTGCCCAGTCTAACAAGATTCCCTTTGCAATTATTTAAGCCCATTTTCTCTTGCATTTGTCCAGCTAAAGATTCTGACCCTTCAGCCTTCTGGCAGATCCTTCAGCCTTCTTCTGTAGACGTCTGTTCCAGCCTCAAGCTGCCTCTTGAGCTCCTTCCTAGACCTGTGACCATGAAAAGCTTTTCCAAATTCCAAAGACCCAAGTGCAACAGTTCTTTGCCTAGAATCCTGCAGGCCTCAAAACCCACCTCCTCAGTCCCCTCTTTTAGAACAAGAAGAGTTTATGCCTGTGTGTCAGGATTTCAGAAGCAGCCAGATTTTTCTTTCCCTCCTTGCTATTCTTTCACCCTCCCCCTTCCCCAGCTCACTACCTCCTACTGCCCACTTCCACCCATCCGCATAGGTGGGATCTTAAGATTTGACAATTAGATATTCATAGTCTGTGCATGAACATAAGACCTCTGGCCACAATTAAAATGTACATCCCTTGGGAGAGGCAACACAAGCTCTAGTAATGGGGAGAACAAGAATTCTAGTCTTCCATGCCAAAGGTTTGACTCCTACCTCTGCTTAACTGCCTTGGGCTACTTTCTCAGAGCCTCAGTTTCTTCACTGGCAAAATGGTGGCTGTACGCTTCCCTCACAGGAACTTTGTGAGGGTCGAGTCAGGCGTTGCCTTAGCTCACTGTGAGGTGACAGACGGAGTCACTGTGACATGGACTGAGGGCTTACCGTGTGCTAGACCATCAAACCCTTCCATGTGTTACGTCATTTTATCCTGGCCAATAGGGTACTAGAATTGTCTGTATATAACAAATAAGGAGACCACAGCTCCAACTGGTTGTACTACTTTATTAAATAGAAGGGGAGACAGTATTTGGACCCTGGCAGAAAGATACAAAACCCACACTCCTAATCTTTACTTCAAATGGTGTCCTGATCAAATATTTTACTGAAATATTTTTTGGTTTTTAGAAGGCAAAAAACAAGCGGTCTTTGGGAACCAGAAAAGGGGGTTTGGCTGGGAGAGAGGGTGCTAGGAATTAGGGGCCAGGAAGGTAAGCTGCCTCAGGGCTACCTCCCACCCCACTCTTAACCAGCCCAATGGGCTCATACATTCCCTTTTAAATTTCAATTCAGTGAAAGTTTATTGAACAACTACTGCCCTAGATTTTTGTGGGAGACATACATATGGTCACGTAAAAGAAAAGAAAGTTTAATAATAACGTTTTTAGAAGAAGGAAATGTATCTACCACATATGTTCAATGGCTGGGCTGCTAATTTAGTTGTGTGTGTGTGTGTGTGTGTGTGTGTGTGTGTGTACAATCTCATACACACAATCTCATAAAGTGCATATAATATACACAGACAATCCTTTGCCATTACGACCTGATTCTGAGGGGCAACCCCCAGAGCAGAAGGGGTCATGTGGGAAGAAGGAAGCCCTGAGGTGCTGTTGGCCTTGGGCCTGGGCAGGCCAGCCTCCGTGTCCCACTCCTGGTCCAGCTTTCCCAGGGCAGACCCAGAGCCAGCGCAGGAGGCTGAAGGGAAGTTGCTCCTTCAATTCATTTCTGGGCCAGTAATGGTTTCCGGCCTCTTCATTTACATTTGTAATTGACAGCTCCTCAGCAGCTCATTAAAAGTAGGTCTTTGTGACCAACAAAAAAGAGGAATGAATCCCCGGGGGTGGGATTTGAGAACCTGTTTAAGAACCTCAAGAAGATAGCAGACAGATTCCTGGGAACCAAGAACACAAGGAGCTTAGCAATCATCACTGGCAATGAACCTCAGCATTTCAGCACTCTGCAGTGAGCCTAGAATCTGTGTCTGCACCTGCTGTGGAGGCGGGAAAAGCAGCGACAATGGACTGAGGCACACACGCTGGTGCTGACACTCAGGGATCAGCTAGTGACCACCTCCCTACCTCATCCGGTCCTCAGGGCATCAGCAAGCAGGGGCTGACCCCTTAAAGTACCTGAACCCCCATGCTGGGGAGGCTTTAAGGGCAAGAGAAACCACGCATCCTATAACTGTTTGTCAAGCACCAACTGTTTGTTAACCGTATCCCGTATACTAGGTTGTTTTAATCCTTACAGTGGAATTCTAACAGTATAATCACCTTCATTTATTTTACAAAAAAGGAATTTGTAGAACAAAAAGGCTTATTAATACATTAAAAGTCCCACAGGCCAGATCTTATGAGTCCGGTAAAAATTTCCCCACAACAGCACAATGGACAACCCAAGGACGATGTGCCAAGTGTGAAAGGAGAATCATGGACAGCAAATTCTACAGGAATTCAAGGAGATAGAGGTCGTCCTGAACCAGGGAAGCCAGGGTAGGCTGCCAGGAGGGGTGGTCCTTGAGCTAGGTCTCAAAGGCTGAAGTTGGATTTAGAAAGACAGAAGGAGGGAGAAGGGCCACGGGGTGAGGGTAGAAGGCAAAGCGTGGGGCCAATCAGCCATTCCATGCAAGAGGCCTCTGATTATCCTGGAGCAGGTAAAGACTGGCACACCTGTAGCACAGGATGTAGGTGGGTAAGAGCAGTAGGTGGTGCTCCAAAGGCGTGCTGGGGCCAGAGCCTGGACAGCAGCAAATGCCAGACTAAGGAATAAGGACCGCGGCCTCTGGGAGTTGGGAGCCATTGAAGATGCTTGAGAAAAAATATGGTGCTCCCGAAAGATGACTCCCAGCAAGCAGGGGGCTCTCAAACCCTGAGGCCCAGGCAGCCTGACCAGGGCTAGGGCTGGGCCTGGGGCCTCCCCTGGGCTGTTTCAACAACTTCACTCTGCTCTCAGACTCCTGCCAGCTTAGGCTTCCTTGCCTAGTGGTGCCCCCTCTACCTGCCACCCTGAGACAGGAGGGAAGGGGTTAGGGACAACCATTAAAAGAATGACACAGCCATTGAGTATACATGAAAACTGGCTAAAACCAACTAGGCCCAAGATGGCAGAAGGCTTGACTTCCCATAGACCTTGAGCCTCATTATATGCTCATTTGTAATACATTAGCATGCTGACACACCCACAGACCCCAGGACAGTTCCAAGGCTGACTATAAAAAGCCAAAAAGAGGGTGGTGGCCCAGTTCCTGGAAATCCCTCCCCATCCCCCAAATAGATGGAATAATCCTTCCACTCATTAGCCTATGAAATTACCCAGCCCATAAAAACTAACCACCCCATACTTTGGGGCCACTCTCGCCTTCTGAGATGGACAGCCTTCTGCCTATGGAGTGTGTATCTCTCCAAATAAACCTGCTTTCGCTTTACGATGGCTCACTCTTGAATCCTCTCCTGCATGAAGCCAAGGACCCTCTGTTGGTGGCCTGTCCCAGGGACTCACCCGAGATCTGCGATGTGACCAACCTCTCGTGCCCCATTCTCCTGCAACAACCCTACCCCTCCTTTCAGACATGCAGTTTCCAGTATGGCACCCAGACATACCCACTCCATGCCAGGGTCTGGCTTTACATACCATGTACTATCCCAGATGTGTTTCTGTGCCCACCCCTGATGGAGAAGATTGCTAACTCCTCTCCCCATAAACACCACCCTCTTCCTCCAGGTTCTGGGTTCCCTCCCTTCAACCCTGGGCATCACCACCCCTGAAGCTGGATCTTTCTTTCTTCCTCCACTAGAATTTGTGCGTGACTCTATTCACATTTCCTGACATATTTATTGGTTTAAGCTATTCTCTCATTTTTCATGTATATCTTCCCTCGCCGAGTGATTATTAGCCCAGTGTGAGCAGGGGCAAAGTCCTCCCTCTTCCCTGCTAAGCCTTTTCCAACACTCCCTTCCACGGGCATCTTTCCTTCCACAGAACCCTCACCTGTCCTTCACACACTGAAGCTAGCTTGCACACTATTTGTTTCCTACTCATTCCTTCTCTCATATATTCAGTGGACCTGCATCTCACCATCTTGAGCAAATCACTGGACTACTCCAGACTGCAGTTGTGTCCTGTGTAAGATTGGGGCGATAAGAACAAATCTGGCAGGGAATTGTATAGACATTAAGTAAGATAATGTTTGGAAACACACCTAGCACAGTCCCAGGTGTCTGGAGCCAACAGATAAGTGTCCAGTGATTCTGAATTAGTGATTTTACCTAACTAGCATTCTTTAAGAATCGACAAGGCAGACAGACTCATAAACCCTCATCGTGTAACCAAGCGGAACTCTATGGATCCTTCCCAGGATAGACCCCCCCCCCCCGCCATATCCTCTGCTGTAGTTCCTCTCTGAAGTACCTAGATAACAGTATCTGATGCACATTTCCTGAGTTGTTTTACAGATGCTAAAACCACCACCAAATGGAAGAAATTAACTACTCGATGATCATGAGCATGTAGCACCCAGACCTACTGGCGCCTATGGATTGATAATGTTAAACCCTGTGACATCACTGCTACCTCACCATCAACCAATCAGAGAATTGTGCATGAGCTGATCATATACCCTGGGATACCCCTCCCTCACCAGGCCTTTAAAAATGCTTTTCTGAAACCCACTGGGGAGTTCAGGCTGTTTTTTGAGCACTAGCTGCCCTGAATTCCTGGCTTGGTTCCCTGCAATAAACACTGCACTTTCCTTCACCACAACCCGGTATCAGTAGATTGGCTTTACTGCATGCAGGCCAGCAGGCCTGAATCTGGTTTGGTGACAATCACGTCCACTCTTCCTTTTGTTCCCTTTACCCCCTCATTCCCTTTCTTGCCTGCTGGATCTAGCACATTTTTGCGTACAGGGTAAGCTTCAGTAGACATCTGCCAGCTTCATGGAAGTGAATTTGCATTCTCAAGACAGCTCCCAGGACACTCGGTTTATGTTAGCATCAATAACGGCAGGGGAGGCACTGGAAGTCCTGACCCAGTTATCTCTCTCTATGGTCATTCCCACTCCCTGACTGACCTGTAATTACAGGATAGGCAGTGGCCAGAGGCAGATGGTGACGGATCAGCTTGGTTGGATCCTTGCTAGCATTGTCAGCCTCAGTGGCCTGGAGCCAGCAGGAATGTCCCAACTCTTCAGCGGGACAGTAATGCTGACACTCGGGTTCCTACCAAACATCTCCTCATCAGATAGCCTCACTACCAGCCCTAATCCTTCTCCTATGGTCTGCACAAGTCTAGCAAGCTGGGGTCCATCTCCCTGCCTCCACAAGAAGCTGGTTGTGTCCAAGTCACTTAGGGGCCTTAACCAGGTAACTGGTTCCAGAAGCCCAACCCAAGAATCTAAAATTAATTCTGGTGGTGTTGTGTCAGGAGGTGGAGAAGACAGCACAGAACTGGGATACACAACACCTGGGCTCCAGGCCCTGTTCTGCTGATAACCAGCTGAGAAACTGCAGACAAATTACCTCCCTTACCAGACCTCCCTCTTCTCCTCAAGCTGCAGGGTTGTACCAACTGCCTCTGACCTATCCTCCAAGTTCAAAGGTGAGTGATGTCAGTGTCCCAAGATCAAAAAGACCTCTTCTCAACCAGCTGCCAGCCAAAAATTCTTCCTCCATAAATAACCTCAACACTTTGTCTTGAAAATTCAACTCACTCTTTTTCTGTTAATCTCTAGGTTAGAGGAAAATTGTCATCACGTTTTGCTCTTATTCCAGTGCTCTTAGCAAGAGTGGGCATGGGGAACTTGTGCTGGGCCAGAACGAGAAAGAGAAGGAAGCTTAATATGGCTGGTTCTTTTCATCCTTCAGAACTCCGATTCAATGTCATCTCTTCAGAAGGTCAGTTTTTACCTTTCCTGACCATCCAATCCAAATCTACCCCCACCCACCATCATATACACTCATTATTCTCTATCACTGCACCATTCATACTCTATTTCATCTATACCAGATACCACTATGTATAATTTATTAATGATTTATTTCTTCACTTATTTTTTGTCTCCATATTCATTTCCTATTGATGCTATAATAAATTACCACAAATTTAGTGGCTTAAAACAACACAAATCTATTATCATAGAGTACTGGAGGCCAGAAGTCCAAAACCAGCTTCACCAAGATAAAATCAAGGTGTTGGCAGGCCTGGGTCCCTTTTGGAAACTCTAGGGAATAATTTATTTCATTTCCTTTATATAGAAACCACTTGCATTCCTTGGCTTATGGCCCCTTCCTCCATCTTCAGGCCTGCAATGTAGCATCCTTAAATCTCTCTCTGACTGTGACCTTTGCTTCTGTTGTTACATCTCCTTCTCTAATTCTGACACTCTTGCCTCCATAAGTACCTTTGTAATTACATCCATTAATTATAATCAACTCAGAACCGGCATACGTGTTAGAATTAGGATACAAGGATATTAAAAGTGTTATTATGACTGTATTTCACATGTTGTGAAACTAAACAGAGATGTGGAAGATACAAAAAAAAAAAATCCCAACTGAACTTCTAGAAATAAAAAATCCAGTAAGTAAAATAAAAAATACACTAGATAGGATTAGCGGCAGATTAGACATTGAAGAAGAAAAGAATAGTGAGCTTGAAGACATAACAACATAAACAAACCAAAATAAAACACAGAGAGAAAAGACAATTTTAAAAATAAACCGAACATCAGTAAGCTATAGGACAATTTCAAACACCCTAATATATATGTATTAGAGTCTCCAAAGGAGGATTGGCAGAGAAACTATTTGAATAATGGTCAATAATTTTCAAACTTTGATGAAAACTACAAATTGACAGATTCAAGAAACTCAATGAACTCTCAACACAAGAAACATGAAGAAAACTACAGCAAGCCTCACCATAATCAAATTGCTCAAACTGTTAACAGCAGCTGGGGAAAAAAAAAAAAAAAAAAAAGACATGTTATAAACAAAGGAACAAAGATAAGGATGACAATACATTTCTTGTGAGAAACAAGGCAAGTGAGAAGACTGTAGAGCAACATCATTAAAGTACTAAAAGAAAAATATGGGCAACTTAGAATTCTATACCCAGCAAAAATACTTTCAAAAAACAAAGGCAATATAAAGGAATTTCAGATGTAAAAAAGGTAAATTAATTCATCAACAGCTGACCACACTACAATAAATGTTAAAGAATATTCTTTAGGCAGAAGGAAAATGAGAGTTCTACCCACCACCAGTCCCTCCCATCAGGAAAGTTTCACAAGCCTCTTGGATAGCCTCATCCACCAGAGGGCAGACAGCAGAAGCAAGAACAACAATCCTGCAGCCTGTGGAACAAAAACCACATTCACAGAAAGATAGACAAGATGAAAAGGCAGAGGGCTATATACCAGATGAAGGAACAAGATAAAACCCCAGAAAAGCAACTAAATGAGGTGGAGATAGGCAATCTTTCAGAAAAAGAATTCAGAATAATGATAGCAAGGATGATCCAGGACCTTGGAAAAGGAATGGAGGCAAAGATCAAGAAGATGCCAGAAATGTTTAACAAAGACCTAGAAGAATTAAAGAACAAACAAACAGAGATGACCAATACAATAACTGAAATGAAAATTACACTAGAAGGAATAAATAGCAGAATAACTGAGGCAGAAGAACGGATAAGTGACCTGGAAGACAGAATGGTGAAATACACTGCTGCGGACAAGAATAAAGAAAAAAGAATGAAAAGAAATGAAGACAGCCTAAGAGACCTCTGGGACAACATTAAATGCAACAACCTTCGCATTATAGGGGTCCCAGAAGGAGAAGAGAGAGAGAAAGGACCCGAGAAAATACTTGAAGAAATTATAGATGAAAACTTCCCTAACATGGGAAAAGAAAGAGACACCCAAGTCCAGGAAGTGCAGAGAGTCCCACGGAGGATAAACCCAAGGAGAAACATGCCGAGACACATAGTAATCAAAGTGGCAGAAATTAAAGACAAAGAAAAATTATTGAAAGCAGCAAGGGAAAAATGACAAATAACATACAAGGGAACTCCCATAAGGTTAACAGCTGATTTCTCAGCAGAAACTCAACAAGCCAGAGGGGAGTGGCATGATATACTTAAAGTGATGAAAGGGAAAAACCTACAACCAAGATTACTCTACCCGGCAAGGATCTCATTCAGATTCAGTGGAAAAATCAAAAGCTTTACAGACAAGTAAAAGCTAAGAGAACTTAGCACCACCAAACCAGCTCCAAAACAAATGTTAAAGGAACTTCTCTAAGTGGGAAACACAAGAGAAGAAAAGGACCTACAAAAACAAAAACAAAACAATTAAGAAAATGGTCATAGGAACATACATATCGATAATTACCTTAAACATAAATGGCTTAAATGCTCCAACCGAAAGACACAGGATCACTGAATGGATACATAAACAAGACCCATATATATGCTGTCTACAAGAGACCCACTTCAGACCTAGGGACACATACAGACTGAAAGTGAGGGGATGGAAAAAGATATTCCATGCAAAGGGAAATCAAAAGAAAGCTGGAGTAGCTATACTCATATCAGATAAAATAGACTTTAAAATAAAGAATGTTACAAGAGACAAGGAAGGACACTACATAATGATCAAGGGATCAATCCAAGAAGAAGATATAACAATTATAAATATATATGCACCCAACATAGGAGCACCTCAATACATAAGGCAACTGCTAACAGCTATAAAATAGGAAATCGACAGTAACACAATAATAGTGGGGGACTTTAACACCTCACTTACACCAATGGACAGATCATCCAAAATGAAAACAAATAAGGAAACAGAAGCTTTAAATGACACAATAGACCAGATAGATTTAATTGATATTTATAGGACATTCCATCCAAAAACAGCAGATTACACTTTCTTCTCAAGTGCACACGGAACATTCTCCAGGATAGATCACATCTTGGGTCACAAATCAGGCCACAGTAAATTTAAGAAAATTGAAATCATATCAAGCATCTTTTCTGACCACAAGGCTATGAGATTAGAAATGAATTACAGGGAAATAAACGTAAAAAACACAAACACATGGAGGCTAAACAATACATTGCCAAATAACTAAGAGATCACTGAAGAAATCAAAGAGGAAATCAAAAAATACCTAGAGACAAATGACAGTGAAAACACGACAATCCAAAACCTATGGGATGCAGCAAAAGCAGTTCTAAGAGGGAACTTTATAGCTATACAAGCCTACCTCAAGAAACAAGAAAAACCTCAAATAAACAATCTAACCTTACACCTAAAGGAACTAGAGAAAGAAGAACAACCAAAACCCAAAGTTAGCGGAAGGAAAGAAATCATAAATATCAGAGCAGAAATACATGAAATAGAAACAAAGAAAACAATAGCAAAGATCAATAAAACTAAAAGCTGGTTCTTTGAGAAGATAAATAAAATTGATAAACCATTACCAGACTCATCAAGAAAAAGAGGGAGAGGACTCAAATCAATAAAATTAGAAATGAAAAAGGAGAAGTTACCACAGACACTGCAGAAAAACAAAGCATCCTAAGGGACTACTACAAGCAACTCTATGCCAATAATATGGACAACCTGGAAGAAATGGACAAATTCTTACAAAGGTATAACCTTCCAAGACTGAACCAGGAAGAAATAGAAAATATGAACAGACCAATCACAAGTAATGAAATTGAAACTGTGATTAAAAATCTTCCAACAAACAAAAGTCCAGGACCAGATGGCTTCACAGGTGAATTCTATCAAACATTTAGAGAAGAGCTAACACCTATCCTTCCTAAACTCTTCCAAAAAATTGCAGAGGAAGGAACACTCCCAAACTCATTCTATGAGGTCACCATCACCTTGATACCAAAACCAGACAAAGATACTACAAAAAAAGAAAGTTACAGACCAATATCACTGATGAATATAGATGCAAAAATCCTCAAGAAAATACTATCAAACAGAATCCAACAACACCTTACAAGCATCACACCCCATGATCAAGTGGGATTTATCCCAGGGATGCAAGGATTCTTCAGTATACGTAAATCAATCAATGTGATACACTATATTAACAAATTGAAGAAGAAAAACCATATGATCATCTCAATAGATGCAGGAAAAGCTCTTGACAAAATTCAACACCCATTTATGATAAAAACTCTCCAGAAAGTGGGCATAGAGGGAACCTACCTCAACATAATAAAGGCCCTATATGACAAACCCACAGCAAACATCATTCTCAATGGTGAAAAACTGAAAGCATTTCCTCTAAGATCAGGAACAAGAAAAGGATGTCCACTCTCCCCACTATTATTCAACATAGTTTTGGAAGTCCTAGGCACAGCAATCAGAGAAGAAAAAGAAATAAAAGGAATACAAATTGGAAAAGAAGAAGTAACACTGTCACTGTGTGCAGATGACATGATACTCTACATAGAGAAAGATGTCATCCGAAAGATGCCACCAGAAAACTACTAGAGCTAATCAATGAATTTGGTAAAGTTGCAGGATACAAAATTAATGCACAGAAATCTCTTGCATTCCTATACACTAATGATGAAAAATCTGAAAGAGAAATTAAGGAAACACTCCCATTTACTATTGAAACAAAACGAATAAAATACCTAGGAATAAACCTACCTAGGGAGACAAAAGACCTGTATGCAGAAAGCTATAAGACACTGATGAAAGAAATTAAAGATATACCAACAGATGGAGAGATATACCATGTTCTTGGGTGGGAAGAATCAATATTGTGAAAATGACTATACTACCCAAAGCAATCTACAGACTCAGTGCAATCCCTATCAAATTACCAATGGCACTTTTTACAGAATTAGAACAAAAAAATCTTAAAATTTGTATGCAGACACAAAAGACCCCGAATAGCCAAAGCAGTCTTGAGGGAAAAAACAGAGCTGGAGGAATCAGACTCCCTGACTTCAGACTACACTACAAAGCTACAGTAATCAAGATAATATGGTACTGGCACAAAAACAGAAATATCGATCAATGGAACAAGATAGAAAGCCCAGAGATAAACCCACGCACCTATGGTCAACTAATCTATGACAAAGGAGGCAAGGATATACAATGGAGAAAAGACAGTCTCTTCAATAAGTGGTGCTGGGAAAACTGGACAGCTACATGTAAAAGAATGAAATTACAGCACTCCCTAACACCATACACAAAAATAAAATCAAAAT
Source organism: Eschrichtius robustus (assembly GCF_028021215.1). Lineage (NCBI taxonomy): Eukaryota > Metazoa > Chordata > Mammalia > Artiodactyla > Eschrichtiidae > Eschrichtius > Eschrichtius robustus. Next base: position 16,505,217 of record NC_090834.1, on the reverse strand, counting down.
GAATTCGAGACCTAAAGGTAAGACCGGACACTACAAAACTCTTAGAGGAAAACATAGGAAGAACACTCTTTGACATAAATCACAGCAAGATCTTTTCTGATCCACCTCCTAGAGTAATGGAAATAAAAACAAAATAAACAAATGGGACCTAATGAAACTTCAAAGCTTTTGCACAGCAAAGGAAACCATAAACAAGACGAAAAGACAACCCTCAGAATGGGAGAAAATATTTGCAAACAATTCAACGGACAAACGATTAATCTCCAAAATATATAAACAGCTCATGCAGCTCAATATTAAAGAAACAAACAACCCAATCCAAAAATGGGCAGAAGACCTAAATAGACATTTCTCCAAAGAAGACATACAGATGACCAAGAGGCATATGAAAAGCTGCTCAACATCACTAATAATTAGAGAAATGCAAATCAAAACTACAATGAGGTATCACCTCACACAGTTAGAATGGCCATCATCAAAAAATCTACAAACAACAAATGCTGGAGAGGGTATGGAGAAAAGGGAACCCTTTTGCACTGTTTGGTGGGAATGTAAATTGATACAACCACTATGGAGAACAGTATGGAGGTTCCTTAAAAAACTAAAAATCGAATTACCATATGATCCAGCAATCCCACTACTGGGCATATACCCAGAGAAAACCATAATTCAAAAAGACACATGTACCCCAATGTTCATCGCAGCACTGTTTACAATAGCCAGGTCATGGAAGCAACCTAAATGCCCATCGACAGACAAATGGATAAAGAAGATGTGGTACATATATACAATAGAATATTACTCAGCCATAAAAAGGAACGAAATTGGGTCATTTGTAGAGACGTGGATGGATCTAGAAACTGTCATACAGAGTGAAGTAAGTCAGAAAGAGAAAAACAAATATCGTATATTAACACATATATGTGGAAGCTAGAAAAATGGCACAGATGAACCGGTTTGCAGGGCAGACATTGAGACACAGATGTAGAGAACAAAAGTATGGACACCAAGGGGGGGAAAGCGGCAGGGGGTGGGGATGGGGGTGGGGGTGTGATGAATTGGGAGATTGGGATTGACATGTATACACTGATGTGTATAAAATTGATGACTAATAAGGACCTGCTGTATAAAAAAATAAAATTAAATTAAAAAATTTAAAAAACAGAAAAACCACAAGCGAACAATTAATTGTAACACTGTAAAAGCAAAACAACGTGGATATGGAAAAATATAAAGGGACTTTTTATTTACACAGGAGTCAGAGATAGTCCAAACTAGACAAATTGTAGTATATTATACCAACTCAACCTTTATGCTTGATAAAGAATAAATACTGGTGGTTAAGATTCTTGGAAACCAATGCTTTGACTTTATCAGTTAGTATATTTTAAATTTCTTAAGTATTTAAGAGAAATATTAAACCGGATGAATTAAAAAAAAAAAAAAAAGAAGAAGAAGGAAAATGATACCAGATGGAAATATGGATCTGCACAAGAGAACGAAGAAGATGAGAACTGATAACTATATGGGTAAATATGTAAGTGTTTTTCTTCATTGTTTAAATACATTTAGAAAATAATTGATTAAACAAAAATAATAGCAATTTAGTATGAGATTTATAAAATAGATAAAACGTGTGACAGTAATAGCACAAAAAGTGAGAGGGGAGAAATGGAAGTATACTGTTGGTAGATTCTTATAATACATATTAAATAGGATAATATTATTGGAAATTAAACTATGGTGAGGAAAAGATATTGTAAACCCTAAAGTGACCAATAAAAAAATTAAGTTAAAGCTAATGACACAAGGGAGATAATATTAAATTTTTAAATATATTCAATTTATCTAAAAGAAGAGAAATATAGACGGAAGAAATAGAAAATAAAGAGCAATATGATAAATTTAAAACTAACCATATCAATAATCACTTCAAATTTAAATTAACTTTACATACTTCCGTTATCAAACTGGATAAAAAAAATATAAGATCCAACTAGGTATTTCCAACAAGAAAAGTGTGTCAAATATAAAGATACAAAGAGGGTAAAAATAAAAGGATGGAGAAAGGTATAGCATGCTAACACTAATCAAAAGAAAGCTGGAAACAGATTTATACTCCTAGGAGTATAGGGTAGATGCACTTTTCCCTGTCCTTCCTACTAAATACAATTGAATATTCTGGACATTGCATATAAAACGCGACAACTCAGAAAGGTGGAGAGAAGACATCATGTCAGCTAGGGAACTCAAGATGCCAGAAATAATATGGTGGTATTTTCCTGGGATTTCTTTTTGCCTCATGATCCCAGAAGAATACATGAAGAAGCCAGCAACCCAGAAATGCCAATGAGCCCAGATCAAACAAAAAAGCCTGTTTTTTTCTAGCCAAAGACCAAGAAAGCAGCATCTTGCAAGACAGAAAACGTTTAGACAATAACCTGTCTACCCCAGCCAAATAACACAGCAAAAAACATGGACTCACTCCAACCCATGCTACTAAAGCCTGAGTAGGGAGCCTAGATTCCACCCCCGTGAGGCTATAACAAGACTCCTTAACATCCCCACCAGTGTGGTGTCAGAGAAGGACAAGTAGAAGTCAGGGTTTTCCTTCCCACCTGGTTTAAATCCACTGCCCCTCGCCCCCATGATGTCAGTACAGACTACATAGGGATTCAGAACTTCCCCCCCCCAACTTGACAGTAATGAGGAAACCCTTCCCCTCCCCACTGGGGAAGAGTCAAAGGAAACCTAGTCAGGACTTTCACTATCACCAAGTGGTAAAGAGGCCACTCCCACCATGACATCAGTGGAGACCACCTGTGATCTGGACCTCTCACAGTGGCCCAGTAGTAATGAAGAGTCTCTCTCCTTGCATGTCAGTGGAGGTTGAATGGAGAACCTGAACTCCTACCTGCCAGTATCAAGACAGTAACACCACCAGCCCACCCCCATGGAGCAGTGTCTGAGAGAGGCAGTTAAGACAGAAAGTGTAAATAAGATCCAGAGTCTCAAAACATATCATTAAAATTTCCAAAGTTCAATCAAAAAATACTCATCATACCACGAACTAGGAAGATCTCTCTCAAACTTAATTTAGAAAGATAATCAATAGGTACCAATACTGAAATAACAGAGATGTTAGAATTATTGATAAATATTTGAAAGCAGCCACGGCAAAAATGCTTCAGTGAGCAATTATGAACACGCTTGAATCAAGTGAAAAAAATAGAAAGCCACAGCAAAGATATAGAAAGTTTCAGCAAAAAGAATAGAAGGTATAAAGAATAAGCAAATTGACATTTTTGAACAGGAAAACACAAAAACCAAAATAAAGGCTCAGTGAATGAACTCAATAGCAGAATAGAAGAGAGAGAAAAGAGATCAATAAACTGGAAGACAGAACAATAGAAATGACTCATTCTGAACCACTGAGAGAATATCAACTGAAAGAAAAGGGGGGAAAAAAAAGAAGAAACAACGGAGCCTCAGAAATCTGGGAGGTAATAACAAAAGCCCTAACACTTGTGTTGTCAGAGTCCCAGAAGAAAAGAAAGAGGGTGGGGTTGAAAAACTACTCCAAGAAATAGTGACTGAAGACTTACCAAATCTGTCAAAAGATATAAATCTATAGGCTCAAAGAGCTAAGAAAATCCCAAACAGGAAGAACCCAAAGAAATCCATGGTAAACAGTATAATTAAACTCCTGAAAAGTAAAGACAAAGAAAAGTTCTTAAAAGCAGCCAGAGGCGTAAAGAATTCAAATTACAGTGTATTTCTCATCACAAACCATAGAGGCCAGAAGGCAGTGGTACATTATTTTTCAAGGGTTGAGAGAAAAGAACGGTCAATCCAGAAATTTATTGCCCAGCAGTATATATCCTATATCTGGCAAAAACTATCCTTTAGTCATGAAAGGGAAATAAAGATATTCTCAAAATAAAGAAAACTAAAAAAATTTTTTGTCAGAAGACCTAACCTAAAAGAGTGGCTAAAGGAAGTTCACTACACAGAAAGTGAACAATGAAAAAGAAATGTTGGAACATCAGGAAGGAAGAAAGAACATGGTAAGCAAAAATATGAGTAAATTCAATAGGTTTTCCTTCCCTTAAATGTTCTAAGTTACAGTTGGCAGTTGAAGCAAAAATTATAACATTGTCTGATTTTGTCCTAAATGCATGCAGAGGAACTATTTAAGACAAGTATCTTACAAATAGGGGAAAGTAAAAGGATGTAAAGGGAGGTAAGGTTTCTATATTTCACTCAAACGGGTAAAATAATGACGTCATAGTCTGTGGTAAGTTATGTATATATAATACCTAGAGCAGTCACTAAAAATGCTATAGAAACAGATATATTGAAAAACACTATTAGTAAATCAAAATGAACTCCAAAAAATATTTTTAAAAGTTCAAGTAGCACAGCTGAAAGCAGAAAAAGGAAAACAGACACAAACAAAAAAAAGAGACCAAACAGAAAACAAAAAAATTAAGTAACAGACTTAAGCCCTGACATATCAATAATCATGTTAAATGTAAGCGGTATAAATATATCAATTAAATGAGTGGATTAAAAGACTGACCAACCTATATTCTGTATACAGGAAATTCACATTCAATATAATGATATAGGCAGGTTGAAAGTAAAAGGATGAAAAAATTACATATAATGCAAACATTCATCTAGGCAAAGCAAGAATAACTATATTAATATCAGATAGAGTAGATTTCAGAGTTAAGAAAATTACCAGAGATAGCAAGAGACATTATGTAATGATAGAACAGTCAATCTAGTAAGAAGACATAGCAATCCTAAAAGGTTATGACCCGAACAAACAGGGCTGAAAAATACATGAAGCTAAACTGGTAGTACTGAAAGGAGAAATAGAAAAAACACAATTATAACTGAGGACTTCAACACTGTACTCTCAGCAACTGATAAAACAACTAGATAGAAAACCAGCAAGGATATTGAAGAACTCAACGACATCAGACAAAACAATCTAACAGACATTTATAGAACACTGCACTCAACAACAATAGAATACACATTCTTTTCAAGAGCCCTGGAACATATACCAAATAGACCATGTCCTGGGACATAAAACAAACCTCAACAAATTCAAAATAATTGAAATCATACAAACTGTGTCTCTAACCACATGGAATTAAAAAAATCAATAAAAATCAATAACAGAAATATAACAGAAACATCTCTACACATTTGGAAACCAAACAAGACATTTCTAAATAATCCATGGATTAAAAAGGAAGTCTCAAGGGAAATCTATAAATAGTATAGAGAATGGAGGGAAAATTAAAATACAGCAAATCAAACTTTGTGGGACACAGCTAAAGCAAATTTATAGCTCTAAATGCATACATTAGAAAAGATGAAAAGTCTCAGATTAATAATCTAAATTTCCACTATAATAATCTAGAAAAAAAGAGCAAATTAAACTCAAAGCAGAAAGAAGGAAATGATAATGATAAGAGCAAAAATCAATGAAATTGAAAACAGAATAATAAAACAAAGAGCTGATTCTTTGAAAAGATCAACATAATTGACAAATCCTTAGCAAGACTGACAAAAGAAAAAAGATAGAGAGAGAGAAAAGGCACAAATTACACAAATATAAGGAATGAAACAGGGGATATCATTATACACCCTGCAGACATTAAAAGTATAACTGTACATAAATGTTTATAGAAACCTTGCACAATGGCCCAGAACTGGAAACAACCAAGATGTCCTTCAGTGCATGAATGGTTAAACAAACTGATTCATCCATACCTTGGAATACTACTTAGCAATAAAAAGGAACAAATCTATTCTTACACACAACAGTCTACATGCACTTCCAGAGAATTATGGTGAGTGAGAAAAGCCAATCCCCCCCAAAAATCCCATACACATTGGATGATTCCATTCATATAACACTTTTGAAATGGCAAAATTATAGGAATTGAGAACAGATTGGTGGTTGCCAAAAGTTAAGGAGAAAGTGTGGATGCGGGTGAAGTGGGGATGGCTATAAGAGGGTAACGTGTGGGATCCTTGTGGTGATAAAAATGTTCTACATCTTGTGTCAGTGTACATATCTTGGTGGTGATAGTGTACTAAAATTTGTCAAGATGTTAGGGAAACTGGTTAAAGGATATATAAACTCTCTCTATACTATTTCTTACAACTGCATGCAATCTACAATTATCTCAAAATAAAAATATTAATTAGCCTCAATGAGAAGACCACATATTGTCCAATTCTATTTATATGAAATATTCAGAATGAGGAAATCTGTAAAAAGTGAAAATGGTCGCCTACGCCTAAGGGAGAAAAATGGAATGAGGGTAACTGCTAATGTGTATGAGGTTTCTTTTGGTTAATAACATGTTCTAAAATTAGATTGTGGTGATGATAAATCTGTAAATATACGAAAAGCCATTGAATTGTACACTTGACATGGGTAAATTTATGTTGTTTAACTTATGTCTCAATAAAGCTATAAAAAAGAAAGAAAGAAAGCTTGAGTGGCTACATTAATGTCAGACAAAGTGGATTTCAGTTCAAAGACTATTACTAGATATATTTTAAGTTATTTCATAATGGAAAAGGAGTCAATTCATCAAATGGACATAATAATCCAAAACATTTATGTACTTAATAACAGAGCTTCAAATGACATGAAGCAAAAACTGATAGTGAGAGAGTGGCATGGACATATATACACTACCAAATGTAAAATAGATAGCTAGTGGGAAGCAGCCGCCTAGCACAGGGAGATCAGCTCAGTGCTTTGTGACCACATAGAGGGGTGGGATAGGGAGGGTGGGAGGGAGACGCAAGAGGGAGGGGATATGGGGATATATGTATATCTATAGCTGATTCACTTTGTTATAAAGCAGAAACTAACACACCATTGTAAAGCAATTATACTCCAATAAAGATGTTAAAAAAAAAAAAAGAACAACAACAACAGAAAACTGATAGAACTTCAAGGAGAAATGGGGCAAATCCACAATTATAGTCAGACACTAAAAAACTCCTTTCTCATAATCGATAGAACAAGTAGACAGAAAATTATTAAAGAGATAGAAGATTTGAACAGCACCATCAAACAAATTGACCTAATTGACACCATAGAACACTTCACCCAACAACAGCACAATGCAAATTTTTTCAAGTGCACAAAGAACATTTCACAAGATGGAATGCATTCCATACCACACATAAATGTAAAGAGCTCAAGCTATACAAAATATGTTTCCTCAATTTAATTGGATTAAATTAGAGATTAATAACAAAAGTATCTCTGGAAAATCCCCAAATATTTGGAAACAAAATAGCACACTTTTAAATAACTTGTGAGTCAGAGAAGAAATAAGAAAGGAAATTAGAAAGTATTTTCAACTGAGTAAATATGAAACACAATCTAGTCAAAATTGCGGGAAGCCACAAAGCAGTACTGGGCTGGTGCGATGCAGGGATTTAGAACACTAAATGCCTATATTAGAAAAGAAGGAACAAGGAAAGTATCAAATCAAAGACCTAAGCTTTCACCTTAAAAAGCTTGAAAACAAAGAGTAAATTAAACCCAAAGTAAGCAAAGTGTTCTGATGCTAATAAAGATTAGAGTAGAAATCAATGAAACAGAAAACAAAACAGAAAAATCAATGAAACCAAAAGTTGGTTTTTTGAGAGTATCAATAAAATTGATGAACCTTTAGCCAGGCTGATCACTAAAAATGGGGTGAAGACACAAATTATGAATATAAATAATAAGAGACATGGCAACTGTACAGATTACACATATATTAAAGAATAAGCAAATATTATAAACAACTGTAGGTCAATAGATCCATCTTAGAAAAAATCAATACACTGAAAGATACAAATTACCAACTCCCACTAAAGAAGAAATAGATAACCTGAATAGATTTATAGCTATTAAAGGAATTGAATTTGAAGTTAAAATCTTCTGATAAATAAAACTTCAGGCCCAAATAGGTTCATTGGTGAATTCTACCAAATATTTACAGAAAAATAATACCAATTCTACACAAAGTCTTCTAGATAACTGAAGAGGAGACAATACTTCCCAAATCATTCTGTGAGGCCAGTGTTACCCAGATATCAAAATCACACAAAGATATTATAAGAAAAGAAAGTTACAGATTAATATCATAGATGAAAAAATTCTGAACAAAATTTAAGTTGAATCCAACAATATATAAAAAAGGTAATGATCATGACTAAGTGGATTTAACACTGGTATGTAAAGCTAGCTTAACATTAAAAATTTATCTATGTAATTCACAATAGGAGCAAATTAAAAAAAAAAAAGCCATATGATATTCTCAATACATGCAGGTAAATCATTTGAAAAGATCCAACATCCACATAAGAGAGAAATTCACAATTTAGTGGGAATAGAGGGGAACTTCCTCAACTTGATAAAGGGCACCTATAAAAAAGATTAATGCTCACAGACACACCAAGACCAAGAACAACACAAGGACGTCCTCCAGCACAACATTATATTCAATGTTGTGCTGGAGGTTCTAGCCAGTGCAATAAGAAAAGAAAAAGAAATGAAAAGAATCAAGATTAGAAAAGAAGAAGAACAGTCATTATTCACAGACGACATTATTGTCTATGAAAAAAATTCAGTGGAACCCATCAAAAGCTACTAGATCTAATAAGTGAGTTTATCAAGGTTGAAGTATAGAAAATCAATAGACAAATATCAATTGTTTCTATAAACTAACAATGAATAATCAAAATAGAAATTAAGAAAGCACAATATCATTTATAATAGTATCAAAAATACAAAATACTTAGGGATAAATGTGCAAAAGTTGTAAAAGATAGGTGCACCAAAAAACATAAAACATTGCTGAAAGAAAATTTTAAATACCTAAATAAATGGAGATATATACTGTGTTCATGGGTTGGAAGAGTCACTATTATTAAAATGTCAGTTCTATCCAAATTCATCAATAGATTCAATACAAACCCAATCAACATCCCGGCATACATTTTAGTAGAAATTGACAAACTGATTCTAAAATTTGTATGGAAATGCAAAGAACCTGGAATAGCCAAAACAACTTTGAAGAAGAAGCACAAAGTTGGAGGATCCACACTACCTGATTTCAAGAGTTATTATAAAGTTGCAGTAATCAACTTTGTGTGGTATTGATGTAAAAACTAAAATTAAAAAAAAAAATCAATGTAACAGAATAGAGTACAGAAATAGACCCAAACATACATATTTTTTATTTTTTTTTTTAATGGAAGTTAAGTCAGAAAGAGAAAGACAAATACCATATGATATCACCTATATGTGGACTCTAAAATATAGCACAAATGAACCTATCTACAAAGCAGAAACAGACTCACAAACACAGGGAACAGACCTGTGGTTGCCAAGGGGGAAGAGGGTGGGGGAGGGATGGACTAGGAGTTTGGGGTTAGTAGATGCAAACTATTACGTATAGAATGGATAACCAACAAGGTCCTACTATATAGCACAGGGAACTATATACAATATCCTGGGATAAACCATAATGGAAAAGAATATAAAAAAGGATTGTATATATGTGTATAACTGAGTCACTTCCCTGCACAGCAGAAATTAACACAAACATGTATAGATAACTGATTTTTGACAAATTTGTAAAGGCCATTCAGTGGAGAAAGCATAATATTTTCAACTAATAGTACTTAGAACAATTGGATAGCCACACGAAAAACAGGAACTTTGATCCATTCCTTATACCACATACAAAAATTAACTCTAAAAGGAACATAGACACAAATGTAAAACCTAAAACTTTAAAAATTCTAGAAGAAAATTTTTATGACCTTGGGTTCAGCAAAGATTTCTTAGATACAACTGTATAAAAGAACAAATTGGGGGGGCTTCCCTGGTGGCACAGTGGTTAAGAATCCACCTGCCAATGCAGGGGACACGGGTTCGATTCGGGAAGATCTCACATGCCACAGAGCAAATAAGCCCGTGCGCCACAACTACTGAGCCTGCACTCTAGAGCCCATGAGCCACAACTACGGAAACCTGCGTGCTTAGAGCCTGTGCTCCACAACAAGAGAAGCCACCACAATGAGAAGCCCGTGCACCGCAAGGAGGAGTAGCCCCTGCTCGCTGCAGCCCGCCCGCGCGCAGCAACAAAGCAGCCAAAAAAAAAAAAAAAAAAAAAAAGAACAAATTGGTAAATTGGACTTCATCAAAATTAAAAACTGCTCTTCAAAGACGCTGTTAGGAGAATGAAAAGACCAAACACAGACCAAGAGAAAACAGCAAATCATATATTTGATGAAGGAATTATATCTATGGATATGTAAATAATTCGCAAATTCAATAAGAACATAATCCTATTTAAAAATGAGCAAAAGATTTGACTTCACTAAAAAAGGTATACAGATAGCAAAGAAGTATATGAAAAGATGCTCAATGTCATTAGTCATTAGGGAAATGCAAATTAAAACCACTGTACCTAAATAATAAAATACATGTTTTTAATCCTTTGTAGTTCTCTGGGCTTTAAATATTTTTTGTGCTTTTAAAAAGTATTGTATCAAATTGTTTTTCAGTTGATCATTTCTTCATTAGATTTTTTCAGCTTTACGGAGGTGTAATTGACAAATAAAATTGTATATATTAAAAAAAAACAAACAAGCAAACACTGTACCTCTATTGGAATGGCTAAAATTAAGAAGCCTACCATACCAAGTGTTGCCAAGGAAATGAGGCAATTGGGATTCTCATACACTTCTGGGAGGAATATAAAATGGCACAACTAATTTGGAAAGCCGCACAGCAGTTTCTCAAAAATTTAAACATCCACTTACTATATGGTCTAGTCATTCCTCTCTTATTTGTCCAAGGGAAATGAATGTGTAGGTACATACCAAGACTTTTACACAAAAAGTCTTCACAAAAAACACAAAAAATCGTGTTCCCAGGAGCATGATTTGTAATAGCCCCAAACTGGAAATAACCCAAATGTCCATCAACCAGTGAACAGATAAACTATGGTGTATTCATTTAATGAAATACTATCAGAAATGAAAAGGAATAAACTATTGATATATACTACAACACAGATGGATCTCAGAATAATTATGCTGAGTGAAAGAAGGCAGGCCAAAAAAGAGTGCATACTGTATGCTTCCATTTATATAATTCTAGGAAATGCAAATGAATCTATAGTGACAGCAGATCAGTGGTTGCCTGGGGATTGGGGGTGGGGGAGTGCAGGAGAGAGAGATTATAAAGGGGCACAATAAAACTTTGGGGGATGATGGATATATTCATTATTTTTAATATGCATATGTCAAAACTTATCAAATTGTACACTTTAAATATGTTCGGTTTATTGTATGTCAGTTATATTTCAATACAGCTTAAAAATGAAAGGATCCACAAAGAGGTACAAGAGCAGTAGGGAAGATTATTGTTTTGTCTCTTCCCTTCCCCTGATACTAATTCCCCAGTCAAGGCCTAGAGATGATGGAGGGAGACAGAAAGAGTAAAGATGAAAGGACATCTGGGCTTGGACCAGTCGCAGGGCATCTAATGTGCTCCTTTACCTCATACCTTCCCCTATCCCCCTCGACTCTCTGTTTCTTAAATTGATGAGTTTGAGAGCTGGCAGGGACCAGAGAGATAATAAAGCACACACAATAGTCAGCAAATATTTATTGAACACTGTACTGGGGCTCTCCAGAGAAACAGAACCAAGAGTATACACACACATACATATACACATGTGTGTGATATATATGGAAAGAGAGAGAAAGAGAGATTGATTGATTTTAAGGAATTGACTCATATGATTACAGAGGCTGAGAAGTCCCAAGATCTGCAGTCAGCAAGCTAGAGACCCAAGAGAGTCAATGGTGTAAATTCCATTGTGAGGACAGGAGGAGACCAACACCTCAGCTGAAGCTGTCAGACAAGAGAAGGGAACTCACAGGAAAGCCAGTCTTTTGGTTCAATTCAGGTCTTCATCTGATTAGATGAGGCCCACCCACATTAGGGAGGACACTCTGCTTTACTCAGTCCGTGGTTCAAAGGTTCATCTCATCGAGAAACACCCTCACAAACACACCCAGAATAATGTTTGACCAAATGCTTGGACACCGCATAGCCCAATCCAGTTGACACATAAAGTTAACCATCACAAACTCCTACTGTGTTTTAGATACCAGAAGCAAAGGAGGAACCAAGACAAACATTCAGTCCCTGACCCCCAGAGCATTCAGTCTACAGGGAGACAGACATTAAGGACATTGTTACCATAATTCACTGTAGTCAACAGAATTCTAGGACAGCCCCCATGATCTCTGTCCCCTGGTGCTTTTCCTTGTCTATCCCCTCCCCTTGAGTGTGGACAGAACTGATGACTTGCTTTCATCCCATATAATATGACAAAGGTGATGGGACTTAACTCCCTTGATCATATTACTTTAAATGGCAAAGGTGAAGGCATTTTTTTTTCAGATGTAATTCAGGTCCCAAATCAGTTGATTTTTAATTAGTGAAAAGAGAGATTATCCTGGCTGGGCCTGGCTTAATCTGGCAAAACCCTTGAAACAGGGACTAGGCCCTTCTTGAGAAGGACACTCTCCTGCTGCTCTTGAGGAACAATCGGGCATGTTGTGAATTGTCTATGGAGAGGGACAGCCTCTTCAGTCTTCGTGCCACAGGAGCTGAATTCTGCCAACAAGATGAATGAGCTTGAAAGAACACCCTGAGCTCCAGATAATTATGAACACAGCCCAACCAGCACCGTGATTGCAAACTTGGGAGACCCAAGCAGAAGACCCAGTTAAGCCACACTGGGACCTCTGACCCGCAGGATTTGGGTGCTGTTCTAAGGTGCTAAAGTTGTGGAAATTGGTTATGCAGCAATAGAAAACTAATACGTGCACTCATTCCAGAAATACTTTAGAGAAGGGATCCCTGAGGCCCAGAAAAGTAAAGTGACTTGCCCGAGGTCACACAGCTGGTTACTGACAAAGTGGTAATAGCTAGCATTTCCTGAAAATTTACACTGTGCCACGCACTATGCCAAGATAATCTGACAAGGCAGTGGTGTGCATATAGATAACTATGTAATAACCTTCGCATCCCTGTTTTACAGGTGAGAACCTGAGGCCTAAGGAGGTGAGAGAGCTGCCAAACACCACATGGGTGGGAAAAGGAGGAGCTGGGATCTGGGCCCAGACCTTCTGGCTGCCAAGGCTGTGCTCCTGACTTCTCGCCCTCCTGCTCTAATTGTGAGCTAAGGGGCAGGGGAGAGCTGGTATGGCAGCTGTGGCCAAGCTCACCCCTCACTAACTGTTTATTGAACGACAGTTCCCAGAGAACTGTAGTGACAATGTACTGAGACTTGAAATCACACGCTTGAGTGTCATGTCCCCGACCCCTACCTCAGTGAACAAACAGAAGACCCCACCTTCAGGAGAACAAAAATGCAACATTTGTAATGTCTCACAATTGTGTCGCACTTAGCAGTTTGCAAAGCACCTTCACAGGTCCTGGCTCATCAGAGCCTCAAGATGGCCCAGGGAGGTGGGCAGGGCAGGTGCAGGTCAAGATCTGCAGACAGCAACCTGGAGAACCAGGTGTAAGTTCCAGATGGAAAACCACAGGCTCAAGACCAGGAAGAGCCAATGTTTTGGTTCCAGTCTGAAGGCAGGAAAGAACCGACATCCCGGCTTGTCCCAACTTGAAGGCCATCCCTCAGACAGAGTGAGTTTCCCTCCACTCAGTGAAGGGCAGCCTTTTTGTCCTAGTCAGGTCTTCATCTGATTGGGTGGAGCTCACCCACATGAGGGAGAGCCGTGGCTTCACTCAGTCTGTGTTCAGATGTTCATCTCATCCAGAAACATCCTCACAGACACACCCAAAGGAATGTTTGACCAAATGTCTGGGCACCTGTGGCTCAGTCCAGCTGATGTGTAAAATTAACCCTCACATCCACGGAGGGGACTCTTTGCAAAGATGTGGGCAGGGTTAAGGGAAACTGGCAAGGAAGAGTGACATACGTCAGGGCTAGCAATTGCAGGGAGCCATTGTCACTCCTGGGCTGAAGGGCTCTGCGGGGGGAGCAGTGACCAGAACTAGATTCAGTAGCTGTAGGAGAGCAACAGGAGATGAGCGGTGGCCTTTTAGAGAGGGATGCAGACGACCCATGGCCCAGCAGGGTGGGAGTGAGGTTAATAAGTCCCTTCCCCTCAGTCTCCTCCTGACCCAGTCCCTGTACTGGGACCTCCGATCAGCCACACAGGAGGCAAAGGGGGCCCGTTGATGCAGTCCGTACAGAGCAGCACCCCCAGGGCCCAGAGCAGTGCAGAGAGAGGTGGCAAGTGGGGCTGGAGGTGCCAGCAGTGTGCCCACTGCAGGTGAGGGTGTGAAGGTTCAGAGCAGAGAATTTCCTAAGGAACAATTAGCAGAGCCAGAACCAAACTGGCTTTTCTGACGCTGAGTCCAGGATTCTCCCCAGTCCCTCCTGCACACAGGTTTGCTCCTTCTCCCTCTAGGGTAGAGCATAGGCTTCTTTGGGGACACAAAGCCTGGATATTGAAGGGTCTCCTCATCAGTGAATTCGGTCGAGATCCCAGACTCTGCATCTCCTGCTCAAGATGGCTCCCTGTTGCCCTAAGATCCCCACTTGTGATACTCGCCTATATCAGCAAACTCACCTCATGTCTCCCTTCGTCTCTCCAGCCACTGATCTGCTTTCAGTTCCTCAAAAGCACCAGTCTTTTTCCTGCCTCTGAGTCTCTGAACATGCACCTCCCTTTGCCAGTAATGCCTTTCCTCTCACTCTTCACCCAGTTCACTCCTCTTCCTTCTCTCTTTCATTTCCCACCCACCATTTAAATTCAGTCCCCCTGCTGTTCTCTTATTGCCCCTTGCTCCTTTCCTTTCTAATCCTGTTGAGTATGTAAGTATGTATTAATTGCCATGATTTGTTTAATAATTGTGCCTCCCACTAGCTTTTATTTTTTTTACATCTTTATTGAAGTATAATTGCTTTACAATGGTGTGTTAGTTTCTGCTTTATAACAAAGTGAGTCAGCTATACATATACATATATCCCCGTATCTCCTCTCTCTTGCATCTCCCTCCCACCCTCCCTATCCCACCCCTCTAGGTGGACACAAAGCACCAAGCTGATCTCCCTGTGCTGTGCGGCTGTTTCCCACTAGCTATCTGTTTTACATTTGGTAGTGTATATACGTCCATGCCACTCTCTCACTTCGTCCCAGCTTCCCCTTCCCCCTCCCCATGTCCTCAAGTCCATTCTCTACATCTGCGTCTTTATTCCTGTCCTGCCCCTAGGTTCTTCAGAACCATTTTTTTTTTTAGATTCCATATATATGCGTTAGCATACGGTATTTGTTTTTCTCTTTCTGACTTACTTCACTCTGTAGGACAGCCTCTAGGTCCATCCGCCTCACTACAAATAACTCAGTTTCTTTTCTTTTTATGCCTGAGTAATATTTCATTGTATATATGTGCCACATGTTCTTTATTGATTCGTCTGTCGATGGACACTTAGGTTACTTCCATGTCCTGGCTATTGTAAATAGTGCTGCAGTGGAGATTGTGGTACATGTCTCTGTTTGAATTACGGTTTTCTCAGGGTCTATGCCCAGTAGTTCCCACTAGCTTTTAAGTTCACTCAGGGCAGGAGCAGTGCTCTTTTGCTCACCAATGTAAACCCAATGCTTCCCACAATGCCTGGCATATAGTAGGTGCTCAATAAATCTTTGTCAAATGAATAAAACAACTGGCTCTGTGACAGAGCTTGAATCTGAGCAAGAGACGGAGAGTGATGAGAGGCACCAGCCATCAGGGCGTATCCCCACACCCAGTGGTTCTTCTGCAAGGAAGCCATTGCTTTCCAGGTGAGATTGTAGGAGAACCTCTCTGCTTTATTGCAGGTTTATGAGATACTTCCATTAAAGCACCAAACCTTTAGTTTAAGAATAATCAAGTAGGGACTTCTCTGGTGGTCTAGTGGTAAAGAATCCATCTTGCAATGCAAGGGACACGGGTTCGATCCCTGGTCCGGGAACTAAGATCCCACATGCCGTGGGGCAACTAAGCCCGCGTGCCGCAACTACAGAGCTCGCGTGCCTCAACTAGAGCCCGTGTGCCACAGACTACAGAGCCCACACTCCCTGGAGCCTGTGCGCCACAACTAGAGAGAGAAAACCTGCACGCCACAACCAGAGAGAAGCCCACGCGCTCCAACGAAAGATCCCTCATGCCTCAACGAAGATCCCGCGTGCCGTAACTAAGACCCGATGCAGCCAAAAATAAATTAAATAAATAAATAAATAAATAAATAAATAAATAAATAAATCTTAAAGAAAAAAGGAATAATCAAACATTTTATTCCCTTGAGAAAATGAAAGTCTCCTCAAGAGAAGTAGAAATTTTAAGCACATCAGTCACTAATACCTCAGGGTGAGTGAGTTTACTGGACCCTTGAACAGAGAGCATGAGAGGAAGGGTGACTGAAAGGATGGAGAGGAAGGCCCGCCACTAAGGAAAAGAGAGAGTGGAGAGTGAGGAGGCGAGGAAGGGCTCTGCCGGGACTCACTGCAGGGATGTTAGCTCCAGACGTGAAGATTCCCATTAGCATTTGTTGGGTATAGATGATGCGGCAGACATGTGCCTGGTGCCTTTCACACATTACTCCTACACCTCACAAGCCCCAAACGGGGCCAAAATACTCCCCCCATTTTACCCAAGAGGCACTCAAGGCCCCATGAAGGTAAAGTGACTTGCCCAAGACCACACAGCATGCAAGCAATGGCACTGGGATTTGGACCTCGATCTGTCTGCCTCCAAAATGTCAGGATTTTTTCCTCCAATTCGACTATTCCTTCCCAAAACCATGGAATAATCTATGGATGAAGTCATAAATTTAACCCTCCCCATGGCAGAAGGACAGGATGGAGTCAATCAGATATTTCCATCAAGAGCAGTGGACGGGCTTCCCTGGTGGCGCAGTGGTTGAGAGTCTGCCTGCCAATGCAGGGGACACGGGTTCGTGCCCTGGTCTGGGAAGATCCCACATGCCGCAGAGCAACCGGGCCCGTGAGCCACAATTACTGAGCCTGCGCGTCTGGAGCCTGTGCTCCGCAACAAGAGAGGCCGCGATAGTGAGAGGCCCGCGCACCGCAATGAAGGGTGACCCCTGCTTGCCGCAACTAGAGAAAGCCCTCACACAGAAACGAAGACCCAACACAGCCATAAATAAATAAATAAATAAATAAACCCAAAGTTAAAAAAAAAAAAAAAAAAGTTGGTGTGTTAAGGTGCTCAGTTACGAATAATTAAAAAAAAAAAAAAGAGCAGTGGAAGCCACAAGCCAAAAGTCTAATACGTCTAAAAATATCAATAATAACAACTATAGTAATGGTAATAATAACAACAGTAACAGCAGCTGCTTAAGAAGCACTATGGCCAGGACCATAGTAAGCACTTTACACAGGTCCCCTCGTGTATTCCTCACCTCAATCCTAGGAGAGTGGGGCCTTTATTATCCTCATGTTACAGAGAAGGAAGCTGAGGTGTAATGATATTAAGTACTTCCCCCCAAATTATGCAGCTAGTAAGCCAGGAGGCAGACCCCAGAGTTCAAGCTCTGACTCTGCTCTACCTTATCTGTGGAGTTCAGCTCCTGAACTTGCCATGGGTGTGCTGCTCCTCGTCTGGGGTGGGGGGAGCTTCCTCGCACCTCCCCAAACAGCTGCCCATCACCTGGGCTGCAGCACAGCCCCTGCCCCCCCTTCCCCGCACCATCCCACAGCCATGTGGGCAAACACCCTGCCTCTCCCCAGGCAGGGGACGCCGATTTGCATAACTTAATTAAATTCTGCATTCTCGTTTTGGAAGGAGCAGGCCTATGAAGGACGCTGAGTGCATGGTCTTAAGGCAAATCAACGTAGATGATGAAAGAGCCTATTTCGGTTAAGCAAATTATGAGGAGGCGGGCCATGTCCTCACTCTAATAATTTCCTGTGAATTATTTATATGGAAACTGCAATTACATCGGGCAAAACAGTGTTGTGTGCATAAAGCTCACTTAATTACCCAACCACCTGTTGGGACACAGGGTCCTCCACCGGCCCATTTCTTCGCCCAACAGGTCGTTCTTCTGGGAGGGCAGGGGACCTGGGGACCTGGGGACCTGGGACCGGCGGGGCTGGGAGGAGAACCGTGGCTGTCTGCCGAGAACAATGCAACCTCGGCTCTCATCTCAGACTGAGTCCCCATCCTGGCTCCTCTGGCCCAGCTTGGAACTAGACTCCCATTCTCTAGGGCCTGGACAGATCCTGGCCCATCACTGCCTCTACCTCGTCCCCGAAAAGGAGAAGGAGACAGTAAGGAGTAAGAAAGGGGATGAGAGAAGAAGGAAGAAACAGCCCCACACCCTTCCCAAAAAACCCTTTAACCAAAGCAAACGAGACTCCTTTCATCAGGGCCCGGTTGTTTAACTGGAAATGAGGGTTGCCATGGAAACCGTCCTGTCACATAGTATTTCTTACCAGTTGCCAGCGGGAGAGGCGTTGATGTGTAGAGCAGAACCCTGGCTGGGTGGGGAAGGTCGGGGAGGTGGGGGCCCCCTGCTGGTGATCCATTTGTTGAAACCCAAGTCACATAGGCCTGTCCCTAACCCAGGGCATTTCAAGTCCCTCTCTCCCTTTCCCGGATCATGGGGGTGGCGTATGGAGGTGAACCTCTCCTTCTACTCACCCCCCTGGGAGAAAAACATTGTAAATGTCAGAAATCTGATGGCACTGTCAAAAATACATGAAATCAGCTATATAAGAAACGGTGAAACATACGTTCTTCCTTGTTCTGTGACTGTAAAAATCATGAAATTTCTTCAAGAGAAGGTAAAAACAAAGAAAAATGACCGCTGGGAGAGGTTGGAGTGGAGTCATGAGAGTCTGTCCCAGGATTGGGGGAAGAGTCCTCCCTTCACGATGGCGTTTTAACCAGGTTGGTCCGGGGCCCAGGCAGTGGACACAGGTCTGGTGAAGAGGTGAGCAGAAGGGAAAGCTGGTCAAGGAAGCGCTTAGACATGGGGTAGGGGGGAGCCGTGGAGGTCAAGGGCTGCCTAGTTACAAAGCTGCAGGGGACCAAGACTCCTGGCTTCTCATCCTATCTGTCACTTACTGCTGGGTAACCTTGAGAAACTATTAACAGAAAAAAAAAAAGCAGCTAGCTGTGAAGTTCAACTACGATGATTGTAACACCCTGATTTATTCCACAATTAATGATATAGTGAGTGAATATCATAATAGTCACGTTTAATAGTGTCCAATAACAGAAATAGCTCGCATGTGTGGAGGCTTGACTAAATGCCAACCACTATGTTGAGATTGATATGCATTTATCATGACTCCCATTTCACACACAAAGAAACTGAGGCTAAGAGAAGGTAAGCAAGTTGTTCTAGCTACTAAGCTAGAAGTGACAAAGCCAGCATTGAAACCCAGATCTTTCTGGCTCAAGACTCATGCTCTTACCACCGGAAAAAAGGTTTGGGAAATCAAAATCCAAGTTGTCTGAGAGTCCAGCCCTCTGCCAACGTCACCAGGGCAGTCTCTCCCCATCTAGTCTAGAACCGGCTGCTTAGCAGGAAAGAAATGGAGTGTTTTTTCTCCTTTAAAGATTTACCATGTATAAATGTATGAGAACATTAAAGGCAACAATTTTTATTGGAAACCTTATATTCTCCACCCTCATTAGAGCTGCCAACAAGATCTATTATTAGTATTACTATGCAGATACTGTAATAAAAAGGGTATTTAAAGTGGATAGTTTGGCAATGAAATAAAATAACTTTTCTCTCTCTTTCTTTTCCTTTTTAAGATATATGTGTGTATCAGAGATGGTCTGGAGCAAGGCAAAAGCCTCGTGGGACCCGAGAACTGAAGAGCTCATAAAATGTCCCTCTACAGCCATTGCAGAGGCTGAGAGCAGGTGGGGGCCCCCTGGAGGTCATTGGAGCTCCACCCGCCTCTGGGTGGGATTGCCCCCAGCACCGCGTGGAACAAGATTTCTGCAGGGGAGAAGCCCCTGCTTGTTGGGGCAGAAATACGCCATAGGGCCTAGCTGCTGCCTTTGAGGTTGTTTGAGTGTCTCCACAAATCCCTCGTGGGAGCTTCAGCCTCTTCCATCTCGTCCTCTCATCTCAAAGATGACTTAAACTCAGGTAATGGCCCCATACCCTTCCTCCATTCGCCCCACATCCCTGCCTTGGGTTATGGAAAGTCAGAAATAAGAAGAGCCTGCCTCCTTGCCTTCTTATCCTGGTTGCGTTCCCTGCTAGCTCATCAACCTGTCTTTCTCAACTCAGAAGGCTTCTTGGATGAGGGGAGGATTTCTCCTGGGTCTTTCCCAGAAATAAATGGAGCGTGGGGTGCTTGGGCTTTCTCATTGCTGGGCTGGCTCGCTTTTGTAACACAGAGAAGTCACTGCCCTCCCTCCCAAGGCCACGTATCAGTTCCCCCTCCCTGCGCTAAGCCCAGGATAGGTGAGACAGGAGGGGCAGGAGGCATCCAATTCCTGACTCACTGGAAGCATCCCTGGACCTGCTGAATGGAAAATTCTCGGCTTAATTAAAGGCTTAGCCCTCCTCTGAGGGCCTAGCTAGGTAAGCCCTCATGCTTATGATTATTACTCTTTTTATTAATGCTAATAGTTACCATTTATCGTATGCTATGTGTTTACTCATTTAGTCTTCACAACCACCCTGTAAGGTAGGTACTGGGGTTATCTTCATGTTGTGAGGAAACTGAGGTTCAGAGAGCTCATGTAACTCACCCAGCCATCATCCTTGCTGACCTGAACCTTTGAAATAACCTTCTAACCAATCTCCCTACTTCCACTGTCGATCCCCTGCAATTCGCTCTACACGGAGCAATAAGCTATAAACCCGGGGGACATGTCAGCCTTCATTGTGCCCCAGGGCCTTTGCACTGCCTGTTCCCTCTGTCTCAGCAGAATGTTCATGCTCCAGATTACCTCTGCATCATCACTCAGGTTTCAACTCAAAGAGGCCTTAGCTGACCACCTTCCCAGGCACGCACCTGTCGGCCTTATTCTATACGCTATACCACCACATGCCTAGAACAGTACCTGAAACACAGCAGGCACTATAAAATACATAGTAAATATTTCTCGAATAAATGTTAGCAAACTTATCCAAGGTTACATGTTCTGGGTTGTAGCTGAAAGTCAAATTCAGGTCTGTCTGACCCTTAACCACGCAGCATGTACGTGTGTGGTTTGGGTGTTCAGGTGAAGGACGGGTGGGCTGGGGGCTGCCCAGGGTCCTTGTGGACAGCTCGCCAAGAGTCCAAATGTAAATCCTTCACAGGACCTAACTGGCAGCCTAGGCAGTGAAAAGGCCAGGTCAGGACCGATTCACAACCTAAGGGGACATTGAGCCCCAGGAAGGAAGGAGAGAGGGTCAAGAGTGAGTCCTGGGGCTCTGTAACCTGTAGCCTGGAGCCCAGGGCCACCCGGGTGAGCACTGCTTGGCTATTTGAACCCCACTCTAGGCTCCCAGGACCCACTGGTCCCAGATACCCATCACTGACTCTTATTTCTCCCTCTTGTGGAGAGCTCTGGACAGGGCTGTGGGGCAAGCTTTGGGGGCCTCAGGATCGGTCCTCGTTGGCTGGGTACTTGGTATCAGTTCTGGACTTCCCCGGGGGCAACGTCTTACCCTAAAACAACAGAGGTCAGGCTACATGGGGCTTGCTCTGCCGTACCATGGTGCCCGTAAGATTTCACACACTCACCTCCAAAGAGATCCATGACTAGAGGTCAATTGTGCCTTCCATCTTTGACCGGGGAAGGCTGTCCTGAAAGGCTGTCCTAGCGCTTGCTTTCCATTCACACTAAAGTATCTGGCATGCCAGCAATCACCCTTGAGCTCTCACTACTGAGCCCAGTCCTGAACTATGGGGAGATGGAAAGAATGCAGAAAATGCAAGCCTCTTCCTTGGACATTGGCCATCTAACCGGGAGAGAGAACACACACACACACACACACACACACACACACACACACACACAAACACTGCTTCACCGGCTAAGAGCGTGGGCTGCATCAGACCAAGAGGCTCACGTCCAAATCCCGACTCATCTACTTATGATTTGGGTAATTGTTTCAAACCATCTAAGTCCCAAGTTTCCCATGTGCAATGCACAATAGTTCACGCACACCCCATGGCACTGTCGTGAGAGTGAATAGCAGAGCCCTTCGTGAAGGGTCCGGCACTTGCACGCTTGTAATGGCAGCAGGAGCAGTCGTAGCAGTAGCAGCAGCTGTTACAGGAAGCAACCCACAGGCCGCATACTAAGAAGTACAAATTAACTAAATTTCCGGCTAAAGCAGGTCATGAACGCTAAGGAGACCGTGATGGTGATACGTCGTTGAACGATGTTGTAGGGGCAGACTTCTCAGAAGAGGTAGGTTTTGAAGCTAGGAGATGACTCAGAACATTAGCGATATTATCCCAGCAGACTTCAGAGTCGATCTCCAGGACTTCTTCACTTTTCTTACATCATGGCGCACAGAGAAATGGTAACATTTGTTTTGCACGCTGGAGCATACAGCATCGGCTACTCCCAGCTGGAGGAGAGCCGGCCAGGGCCCCGGGGGCCGTCCCCACCCACCCAGGCGACTCGAGGGCTGAGGGAATCCCTATCTCAACAATCCTTATCTTACCTATTTGAGTTCACCCTGCCACCCCGTCACCATGTACCGCAGCACATCTGCTGGGAAGCTCAGATTCAGAATAAGCTCATCCACTGACAGATGAGAAAACAAATTTGGGGAGCAAAAGTGACTTGGCCGGGGTCACACACTTGGGCCAGCACCAAGTGGAAAACTAACGTCCATGTACTATATTGTCTGCTCTTGAAAGATGGGAGGACATCAGGTCGTGGGAGGAGGCCAGGGAGCTCATTTGAGGGCAAGGGAGTTAACCCACATTAACAGAGGACACCTGATCCAATAAATAATGAGGATGACGGTAGCTAGGCTGAGCATCTACAGTATCTTGCGCGTGTGCTGAGTGCTTTACATGCCTTTTTTCATCCGGTGCTGGTACCCTGAGAGGGCACTATCATGGCCGGTGGAGAGGGCACAAGGTCAACCAGGTTGTTATGCCACGTTGGATGAAAGCTTGGGAAGGTCCATCTCCAGAGCTGTGCCCACCACACTCACCTGGGGCAGGAAGCAGGCTGACCCTATAGCCTTGGACCTCCACAGCCAGGGCCAGAGAAGAGGATCCCCTGGGAAGGAATGGCGGACCCAGGTCCATTTCACCTGAAGGAAGCCCCCCACCCCATTCTCCTCCCGTATCTTCCATCCCTGCTGCATCCATGGGAGCAGCCTTTGGACTCGGCCCTGCCACCTGTCCACATGCATCTTCTGCAGCTCATCTCCCAGGTGAGTGACATGTCAGTATTGCACTCTACCCGTTCGTTAGAATCACCGGTCAGGACTGCTGGGGGCACCAGCACATACAGGAAAGTGAATCACAGATCTCCAGCTTAATCACAGCCTAAGGACCAAGTCTGGCCTCTTCCATCAGGAGCTATTAAGGCCTGGCTAGCTAAGCCATCCCCCTTGGCCCCAGTCCTTGGGTGCACCTAGCCCTTTCTCGTCAAACTGCCCTCCCAGTGGCCCCTAAGAGCCCCTGGTGC
Organism: Eschrichtius robustus; assembly: GCF_028021215.1. Classification (NCBI taxonomy): domain Eukaryota; kingdom Metazoa; phylum Chordata; class Mammalia; order Artiodactyla; family Eschrichtiidae; genus Eschrichtius; species Eschrichtius robustus. The sequence continues at coordinate 16,481,432 of NC_090834.1, read as the reverse complement.
CAGCCCCAAGGCCCCTCCTCCAGGACCTCTTTGTTTGTGCCCTCTTGGGCATCCTCTTCCCTGGCTGAGTTAAGCTGTACCAGTGCCCCCCACCGTGAGTCACACCAGGGTCTTCAGAAGCCCTCTACTCATCACTGCTATGCCCTCGCTTTTCCAGAGGCCATGGTCATCCTTCGGCCTTTCGCTGTGCCACCTAAGTGCATCTGTCACATGCCTACTGCATAGTGGAAAGAAGAATAAAATCCAGTCTTTAACTTGTCTCAGGAAGGTTTGCCTCGTGGTCTCGCCCCGCCTCCTTCCCCACCATCATCTCCTGCCACTCTCTCTCACACTCACTCTGCCCAAACACACTGCCTTTTTGTTGTTGTTTTTGTTTTTTTAAACATGCCAAACATTCCTGCTTCAGGGCTTCTGTGCAGGCTGTTGCCTTGCCTGGAACACTCTCCTCCCCATCTTTACCTGCCCCCGATTCATCCGGCAGATCTGAGCTTACATGTCACTTCTTCAGATGAGACATCTCTACCAACCCCCATCCAACTTCTCTCTCTCATGTCACCCTGTTAATTTCCTTCCTAACACCTATAAAAGTCTAGGATTATATACTCATTAGGCCCCACTCCAAGGCAAACTCCTTGAATATAGACCGTGTCTCTTCTCTACCATCCCCTTGGCTGGCACAGTTTGGGGCATATACTAGGTATTTACTAAAAATCTATGGATTGAATGATTGAATGAGTTAGACATCCTGAATTTCAGTTCCAACTTTGCTGCTGACTAGCTGTGTGACCTTGGACAAGTCACGTCCTGCCTCGGGACCTTAGTTCTTCCTCTGTCAAATGGGGGTGGAGGAGATGTTTGCAGTCCTCCCTAAGGTGCTTCCAGCTTTATTCCTGTCTCAGCCTGGAGGAGATGGAGAAGCCGACGTTAAGAGGAAGCAGCACATCTCATCTGAGCAATCTCTCACCTTCTCCAGGCCCAAAGAAGGAACCACCAGGCAAGAGGGAAGCAGCTCCCTTGAGCGAAAACAGTCTTATTGGATGGAGCTTGAAACGGAGGCAGCCTTGGGGCTGGCAGGCCTTGGGCAGAGCCCCTGAGCCCCCAGTGGGCCATGTTGGGGGCTGAGGCGGGGACCTGTAGGAAAAGCAGCCCCCAGGGCCTTAGTCCAGTGCTGGACTTCCATTCAACAGAGCTCAGCACCTCACAGAGGAAGCACCCTGGGATTTGGGAGAGGCACAGCGCCTATCATCATAAAAAAGAAGCTGTTTCGTTTTCAAAAGTTTCACACACGTGATTTCATATATTCCCATTATAACCCGTTTTTCCCCCTACCCCTATATTTCCTCTCTCGCCTTCCCTCTCCCCACTGGTAACCACTAGTTTGTTCTCTATATCTGTGAGCCTGCTTTTGTTTTATTCACTAGCTTGTTGTATTTTTTAGATTCCACATATAAGTTATATCATACAGCATTTGTCTTTTTTCTGTCTGACTTATGTAACTTAGCCTAATGTCCTGTTGCTGCAAATGGCAAAATTTCATTCTTCTTTATGGTTAAGTAGTATTCCATTCCATATATATATACTACATTTTCTTTATCAATTCATCTGTTGATGGACATTTAGTTTGCTGAAAGACAAGATGAACTTATACATAAAAAACATGGATGAGTCTCATAAACATACTGTTGAGCAAAAGAAGTCAATATACAGTAAGGTATTTACTGTGTGATTCCTTTTATATCAAGTTCATACACATGCAAAGTTAATGTCATGTTATTAGAAGTCATTATAACAGTTACCTTGGGAAAGAGGTTAGTGACTCAAAAGGAACATGAGGGGCTTCCCTGGTGGCGCAGTGGTTGAGAATCTGCCTGCTAATGCAGGGGACACGGGTTCGAGCCCTGGTCTGGGAAGATCCCACATGCCGCGGAGCAGCTAGGCCCGTGAGCCACAGTTACTGAGCCTGCGCGTCTGGAGCCCGTGCTCCGCAACAAGAGAGGCCGCGATAGTGAGAGGCCCGCGCACCGCGATGAAGAGGGGCCCCCGCTTGCCACAACTAGAGAAAGCCCTTGCACAGAAACGAAGACCCAACACAGCCAAAAATAAATAAATAAGTTAAAAAAAAAAAAAAAGGCTTCCTTGAAAGTGACTGTTAAAATTTACAAAAAAAAAAAAAAAAAAAAAGGAACATGAGAGCAATTCCAAGATGCTGTTAAAGTTCTGTTTCTTTTTTTTTTTTTTGAAACACAAATATGGGTTTTTTTGACTCTTTTAAAAAATTTTTATTTTATATTGGAGGGTGGTTGATTAACAATGTTGTATTAGTTTCATGTGCACAGCAAAGTGATTCAGTTATACGTATACATTTACCTATTCTTATTCTGTATGTAGGCTACAGAAGTGTGTTCATTTTGTGAAAATTCATTGAATTTATGACTACTACACATCTTTAACTATCTGTTATGATTTCATTAAATTGCATTTTATATCTTTCAAGTTAAAAAAAAAAAAGAAGATGTTTAATCTGTGTTTTAAATTTTAAATGACCCTCCTGAGGCTAACTGTCCCTCTCATCTCCCTGTCCAGCACTCAACCCTTCATTCAAATTCCATTTCTGTCCTGACACCCCTCCCCTGGAGGCCGAATCCATTGCTAGGAGTCCTCCACTGATATTTCATTTGGGGGCTCCCTCTCTCCATCTCTGCCAAGTTTCTTGGCTCAAAGGCAGCTCCAGAAGCTGTCTGGGACACCCCATTCATTGCCTGGTAGGTATCCTAGGCACTCAACAGGTCAGCCCTCAACCCCAATAAAGCATCTGAGAGGCTCTGAAGCTCTCAGGGCTCCCCACATCTGAGGTCTCCCCGCATCTGAGGTCTCCACTGACCTCAGGTGGCACACACATCATTTTATCTCCTTCTGCAGCCTGACTCTAGGAATCCCTTTACCATGCTGATGTTTGGGGCCGACACTGACTGTGGGATGTGTGCTGGGCCTAGAGCCCGAGTAGTATCACAAACAAGGCCTCTTCCACCTTTGTCCTCTAAGCTTCAACACTTGGTCTTGAACAGCTGCTATGGCTCCTATGAGTGGTTTCAACAGCCACCATCTTAAATACAGTTTAACTCTTCAAAAAGATCTTCCTTTCTTTTTCTATATTCAATCTCCACAGTACCCCAAGCAGCAGCCTGCTGTGGCCAAAAAGCCAGGGACTAGATGTTATTAAGGGTCTGATTCTCCCCCTCCCCTGCCGTAAGACCAGACAGGTCACGACCTCTGCTCCCTCCTCCATAGAATGAGGAAGTTGGGCCAGGTATCTTGGTTCTAATATTCTAGAGAGGCAGAGCAGGTTTTAATAGTCCCATTTTACAGAAGATGAAACTGAGGTTCCAAAATGACTGGCTGAAAAACTAAGCTTGGAATTCCTCTCCAGAATCCCATTCTTAAGTTATTTCCATGGGACCACCTGGTGACTACCATAGCAGACAGCACAGATATGGAATATTTCCACGATCACAGAAAGTTCTATTGGGCCATTCAGGTTTGCAAGGTATCTATATCCGCATTGCTCCCTCAATTAGATTGATCTCCTCAAGGGCAGAGGATCAGCATCTGTATCTTTGTTTCTCCGGTGCCTGGCACTGTGCTTGTTATCACAAGTGCTCAAACATCCATCATGGATTCGTTTGCTGGCAGAAAGCCTTGCCACCCAGCTAGGATCTGGGCCCAAAGTTCAGGCTGGAGAACTCATGATGGAGAGCGGGATCTGTGTAGGATGGGGAGATTCCCATCCCTCGAAGGGGATGGCCAGGAGCCCAGCTGCTGGGACAGAAGTTCTCACTAATCCATCTGTGTTCTATGGGGACAGGTGAGGGGAACACCTGGCACCAGCGGGAAGGGAGCAGGCCGGAAGGAGCAGACACCGCCCAGGGGCGAAGCCAGGAGAGGGGGCCTCCTTCCCCACTGCCAAAGAGAGTCCCAGCTGGGCTGCTGCCTCACTGGCACCAGGAGACTACTCTGCTAATTACCAAACCCAAACTTGGGATTTGCATTTTTATGAAATGCTTATACAGGAGGCAAATCTCTTCCCTTTAAAAAAAAATCAAGGTGGTTAGCGGGAGAGAAAGCTCATACCAGTACCTATTAATTCAATCTAATCTTGGTCATTTCAGTTTCCATAAGAAAGTGCTTTCATAAAGCTACAAAGCTAACATCCATAACTCTCCAGTTTCTCCAGACAGGATACCTCTGCATTAAGGTTCCCATTTATCTTCCGAGATGGCAAATCATCCATTTATAATGGGATCTAGTAAAGCGAGCTCCCATCATAGTTCCAGCTGCTGGAATGCGCCTCAGACCCAGAAACATTACTCTGGGGCCCATGACTGTCTCAACCTTCTTGGCGGCCCCCTGACTACATTTGTCTGGGTGCACAGTGCCTGAGGCATCCACACACAACACCATGGGGTGGCACGTGTGTGCTGAAGGGAAGGGCCATGGCCATCAGAGAAGCAGGTACCCTACTCCCACCAGCCTGCTGACACACATCCCTTCCTTGAGAAGCCAAGATGAAGACCAGTAGGAAAGGAGCTGAGCCTGGCTTAGTCTTTAAGGTAGCTAGAGCTCGCTGTAGAAATGACAATTTGGGAAGAACAGGGCTTAGCAGACCAATTCCAGAGGCTGAGTTAAGCAGGCAGGGGTGAGGTCCCACTGTCATGTGGCAGGTTCCTTGGGAAGCAGCCTCTGAGATGGAGTTTAGCCAGCAAGGTGTTTATTAAGGAGTGCCCATGAGATCCACACCAGTGGGAAGGAAGGATAGGAAGTAAGCACAGGCAGAGGGAGGAGCTCAGCTTTTATATAGACCACCAGCACCTTGGCCTACCCCAAAAGGAGTTCTGGAGCCTGGAATGGCCCTATGGAGCTGGTCCCCGATCCAGCCGAGATGGCCAGGCCTTCTATTTCCGCATCAATCTGTCACTGGATGTGGGCCACCCCAGAAGGGGGATAACCTTGGGCAGGAAGCTTTCTGCAGCTGAAGCAGTCTCTGATGGGGCCAACTGCTGAAGTCTGTCTGTTGATTCATGCCCCAGCAGCTAGGTCAAGTCCTGCACTGAAGGCAAATCTGCGCCTCCTGCAAGGGTGTCTACCATACCTACTGTCCCTCTCCCCTGTCCACAAGAAAATATGCTTTAACCATACTACTCCTGGGCCTTTGGTGCCCAGGCCCTGTGGGGTGATAGGCAATGAGCCCCACTAACTGCTTGCTCAGTCCTCTGCCCTGGTTCTTCTCTGGTCAGGTGACACAGAAAAGGATACTCCCAGGGGCATTAATTCCTTGGCACTTTCAGCTTGTTGAGTGGGCAGGACAATAGATTCTGGGGGCCAGAAAAACTGTCAGGCAAACAAATGCAGGTGCTAATAATCAGAAGTTTTCCAGTGTGCACCAAAGAGATAAGGGAAGGGGGATGTGGGCAGTCATCCATCGGATCTGCTGTACCCCCTCTTCTGTATCCCCAGTATATGCCCATGTAGCCTCTGCTCAAACTTTTCCCATGACGGGGAGCTCACTACCTAAAACAGCAGCACATTACATTGTCGGGCAGTTCTAGTGGTCAGAAAGTTATTTCTTAGGTTAAGCTAAAATTTGATCATTGCCCAGTCTCGGTCCAGTATATTCCACTAGGACAGGGGCAGGAATGTTTGTCTATATATTTCATGCCTATATCCTCAGCATCTAGTAAGAACACGTGGCACATGTTAAGCTCAGTAAATATTTCTTGAATGAATGAATGCTTGTACGCATCCGAGGAGTTTATGACTTGTTCTTATTTCCAATCTCCTTTCCCACTTATCACCTATGTGATCTGATTCTCATCGCCCCCATGGGTTTAAGGGCATAGCATAGTGCCTGGAACAAAGCTGAGCTAAAGTGCTGGAACTCATTCATTCAAGGAGCACACAGTGAACTCTCATGTGTGTCAGACACTCTCTCTAGGTGCTCAGGGATCTGGTCTTTGGAAGTACAAAGTGTTAGGATGGAGATAGAGGGCAAAAAATTACCAGCAACGAGTTTGATTTTAGAAAAAGTTTCTAGGTGTTTCATCAGGCACAGTGGGCAAATGTACACACACTCACTCCTACTCACAACTCACCGTTCCCTTCAACAGAGCCAGCTCTCCCAATACAGACCCTGAAACCTGGCCAAGAAACAGGACCCTCAGGGAAAGCAGCAACGCCAGCTCCTTCACCCACCCCCTTCAGGAGAAGGAACAGGTCACAGACCCCGGGACACCATTCTTGCCGCCCCTTAGGTCTGGAGGAACTGGGTTCTCACAGCCCCTCCCTCTGCCATTTGTATCTCCTTTGAAATGCAAGTCGGGGGGAATGGATTAGCTCCCCCTCCTGAAACACCGCTCTGATGCCAGGAAGAGCAAGCTGGAATCAGCAAGGCGAGTTAAGCTTTCTGCCTGGAGCCGCGGGCTCAGTGGGGCCGATTACAACAGCAGGTGATGAGCCACGTTACCGCCGCTGCGGAGCCTGTGAAAATCCTGTTACCGGGCAAAGGCGTTTTAGCTACAGCTCCAAATTTCAAAGAATGATTGAGCTGGAACGTGGCAGGCAGGAGGCAACTGGGGACCAAAGTCATTTGACTTAAACTGAGAATCAGGACCACGGGGACTGCGGGGGTAGAGAATTCCAGAGAGGGCCCCAGGTGTGCCACCCTCCTCCACTGCCCCCCCCCCCCCCCGCCGCAACAGACCCTCTCTCCCAGAGCACACCCTCCCTCCCGCCATCCTCCCCTCCCCTCCCCAGCCCATCCTGAAGCAGAAGGAGCTTCCATCTGCCTTGAATCCTGTCTTCCTCACCAATCTGTAAGCTCCTGGAGATCAGAGCGCGAGGTTTCTTCAGCCCCGCAGGGTTTAGCACAGCGCTGGCTCATGTAAATGCTCAATAAATTTTGCCGAATGATCCGTTGGTTACGGCCTCAAAGCCACATCTTCCTTGCCTTGTTCTGCCTGATTTCTATATTCCCGCCCACCCCCCCCCCAACAAAAACACAGTCCCACTGAGTGCTTCTGGAAACCCATATCTTTTATGCAGCCACCCCTGGTTCTTTGGAAAAGAAGTAGTGCCTGGCTAGCAGATCCGAATCTGACTACAGATGAGACACTCAGACGGAGGAAAAGATTTTAAAAAACAACCCAGGAGAAGAATGAGCCTTGGGTATTTGCTTTGCCCTATTCGATGGGAAAGTGTAAAATCGCAAGATTTAGGGTCTATTCTAGGGTCCTGGAATCCAACATCCCCTTCACCACCCTGGTCAACCGCCCCCTCATATTGGCCCTCGTTTGCCTTTAATGGGAAGCTGCCTGATGCAGCAGAAAGAGTATTTGGGCTTGGATGCCATTAGGGATCTGAATTCAAATCCTAGTTTTTCAAGTCACTTAAGCTTTCTGACCTTCTCTGGTAAACTACCCACCTCATAAGCCTTGTATATACAAAGACAACATACATAAGGAACTTCTCAATGGTCAGCACACAGTAGAAGTTAATCAAGTAATAACAGCATCATTAATGTTAGAATCAAGGTTACCATATGCTAAACCTGAGCATTGCCCCTCGTGCCTAAGGAAACCCAGTTTACAAAGGGCGTGAGTCCTTGATCTGATGTGATCTCCACAACAGCCCTGTATGAAGTGAATGATTATTATTCCCTTTGTACAGAGAGGAAACTGGGGCTCAGAGGACTAACTTGCCCAGGGTTGCCTGGCTGGGAAATACAAAGGCTGGAACTGGAACCCAGGTACTGAGGCCAGAGCCTGGAGCTGTTCCCCACACCAGGGTACCCCCCAGACAGGAACAACTAATTGTAATCCAGGGTGCACATCCGCTGTCTAGCAGACAAAAAAGATGGGGGCAAATCTTTCTCTCCTCCCTCCATCTATCCCTCCCTTCCTTTCTTCCTTCCTTCTTTCCTTCCTTCCTTCCTTCCTTCCTTCCTTCCTTCCTTCCTTCCTTCCTTCCTTCCTTCCACCATGCAGTGATTAAACATTCACCATATGCTCAGCCCTCTAGTAGTGAACATGGGATAAAAAGACAGAGATGGGACATCCCTGCTGAAGGCAGCTTACAATCCAGCCGAGGAGATGAAATGACTGTCAATCACAGGAAGTAATCTGAGCAAGGGCCACATTCCCATGGGTGTGCGATGGCTCTCCAAGCAAAAGTCACATGCGGGGTCAGAGGACATGCATACGCACAGCACTGCCATGAAGGAGGAGACCCCAGAATGAATGAAAACTAACAGGAGACAGATTTCCCAGGCAGGAGCTGCACAGAGACGAAAAGGGCGGCCCTGGAAGCTTAGTGAGGTCACCGTCCCCACAGGTGTTAAAGGAGTACCTGGGTGATTAACTTCAGACCCCACCTCAGCCCCAAGATTCTCCACATTAACAACAGTTCCCGTTAGAGTCCGTTGTAAGAGAAGCAAGGAGATCCAGAAAGGTCCGCGCGCATCCTCTCCGGAGAAGCCGGAGCTTCCCCAAGCAGGGCGCAGATCAACCGCTCCCCAGCTCGACTTAACGTGGCTCCAGCCTTCTCATCTCACATAAGCCATCCCCGCTCCAACTTCTTGTGCCTGGCTCCTCCAGGCCGAGATTTAGAGGACCCGTGGCGGCTGCCTCTCCCTCCGAGGGAAAACAAAGGAGAATGCACCCAAAGAAAGACCACCCGAAAATCCCTTGTTTGCTTTCCTCTTCTGAGTCACTGCAGAACACAGGCCGGCAGGGTCCCAGACAAACAGGAGACCAGGCTCCACTTCCGCTCTGCCCTTTGCAAAGGCTCCCGTCCACCCTCCTCCCCCGGCGAGGCCCTGCTCTCACACGACAGGGAAAAGGACAGCCGGCCCTGAGGCACTCTGGGACAGCTGGCCACTTGTTCCTCCACCTGTCACTTTCCTCAGTGCCACCAAAATGAAGGAACCTCCAGGCTTCCTGACCTGGGGATCCTCCTTGTCATTGGAAAGGCTTTCATCCCTAGGGTCCCAGAACTGGAAAAGGTGGCCCTTAGTGGTCATCTCCTCCAGCCTCCTCACTTACTGTCTACTGCAGATCACACCACACAGCAGTGTCAGACCTCCAGCGACTCCTTTTACAGACTGACCACTGACCACCGAGCTACCGGGGCAGAACTACATTGCTATTGTGGGAATTCTGTTAAATCTGAGCATTGCCCCTCAGCCCTTAGGCAATACAGTTTATGGGGCCTGCACAAGCACATAACATCCCAAGATGTAGTAGAAAGAGGAGGGTTGTTTTTTTTGTCTGTTTGTTTTTTTTAGTAAGTGATACCTTATTTTATTTTATTTTATTTATTTATTTATTTATTTATTTATTTATTTATTTTTGGCTGTGTTGGGTCTTCGTTTCTGTGCGAGGGCTTTCTCTAGTTGCGGCAAGCGGGTGCCACTCTTCATCGCGGTGCACGGGCCTCTCACTATCGCGGCCTCTCTTGTTGCAGAGCACAGGCTCCAGACGCGCAGGCTCAGTAGTTGTGGCTCACGGGCCTAGTTGCTCCACGGCATGTGGGATCCTCCCAGACCAGGGTTCGAACCCGTGTCCCCTGCATTGGCAGGCAGATTCTCAGCCACTGCGCCACCAGGGAAGCCCAAGAGGAGGTTTTGAAACCCACAAAAGCTGGATTCAAATCCTGGCTCCTGCAGTTGGCAGCTACCTGACTCTGAGCTGACGACATGCAGCCCCTCCCACCATGCATCAGTTTCCATGTGGTTAAAACAGAGATGAGATTTGCCTGTGCTGAGTGTTCATGCAGCTTTAAGGATGCAAGGCATGTAGAGCCTTTAGCATTTAAGTAGTAGCCCCCTTCTCCTCCCTCCCTGAGGCCCCTAGAAATGGAAATGCACTTTCTTCCTTTCTGCAAAGATCTGCCCCAGGATATGGTTCCTATTAGCCCCAGTCACCACTGCCAGCGATTCAGCCAGAAGCAGAAAGGGACGTGGTGGGGAGGGGGAGGGACATGGGCTTCCTTACCCTGAGAGCAAGTTATCTCTAAGATAGAACCAAGCACGGGCCAGCCAGCTTCACTCCCTCTGGCCTGAGCACCCCTGACAATTCCACCCTGGCACCACAGTTGGATGCACTGGGGAGAGGGTGGGCAGGGCACAGGCATGGCAGATGTCCCTTCTGGCCCAGCTGAGGTAAGAGGAGCTGGCTGGTCGACTGTGGAGAGAGGCAACGTAGTGGGAATGGGAAGCATCTTCCAGGTGGGGTACCCAGGCCCCTTCCCGGGAGCAGTCAACTAGGCTGAACGCTCTGAGCCCCACTGAGGGGCTTCCCCCTTCCTTGTAAGACCAGATAAGGAGGACCAGGTTAATGGGGAATTGTAGAAAGAAAGTGTGATGATTAATTTTGCATGTCAACTTGACTGGGCCACCGGGTGCCAAGACATTTGGTCAAACATTATTCTGAATGTTTCTCTAAGGGTGTTTCTGGAGGAGATTAACATTGAATCAATAGACTGAGTAAAGCAGATTGCCCTCCCTCGTGTGGGTGGGCCTTGTCCAATCAGTTGAAGGCCTGGATAGAACAAAAAGGCGGACATTTCATGAGTAACAGAGAATTTCTCCTGCCTTTGAGTTAAGATTCAGTAAGTCCCCTACATACAAACAAGTTCCATTCCTAGAGCACGTTCATAAGTCCAATTTGTTTGTAAGCCCAACAAAGTTAGCCCAGGTACCCAACTAACGCAATCGGCTATATAGTACTGCACTGTAATAAGTTTATAATAATTTTCACACAAATAATTCATAAAAACAAAGAAACACAAAAAATAAAGAAAACATTTTTAATCTTACAGTACAGTACCTTGAAAAGTACAGTAGTACCAGCTACATCACTGATGCTTTTACACTTGCTTCTGGACATCCTGGTCTTGAAATAAAGATACTGTACTACTGTACTCTATACAGTACTGTACAGTAAAGTACACAAAAGCACAACCCCTTGTAGAGGACGCATGCACGTACGCCACACACGCGAACTAACTTACACGACTGGACATGTGAACACACGTTCCCATCTTTGAACGTTCACAACTTGAAGGTTCATATGTAGGGGACTTACTGTATTGGTTTTTTTGCTGCCTTTGGACTCAAACCAAAATATTGGCATGTCTTGGGTCTTGAGCCTTCAGATTGGAAATACACCATTGGTTCTCCAGCTTGCCCATTGACCCTGGAGATTTTAGGACTTGTTAGCCTCCATAATTGCATGAGCCAATGCCTTTTAATAAATCCCCTTCCACATATATATATATATATATACATATATATGGAAATATATATTTCTGTATACAATACATATGGAATACGAATGTGAAACTATATATATGCACATATATATGGAAATACATACATGGAAATATATATGCACATATATATGAAAATATATAAATATATATGGAAATATATATATATGTATACACATACACACACACACACACATTCTATTAGTCCTGTTTCTCTGGAGAACCCTGACTAATACAGGAAGAATCCTACGCATCTCTAGAGAACATCTAGAGAAGATGTTCTAACACTCTGAGCTGCCCACCCTGGATGTATGAAAGCAGAGCCCCATCCGGCATCCACGCATTCAGTAGGGAGCTGAGTTTGACACTTTCCAAAGACTCTTCTGTCTCTCAAAGTCTGTGATTTTAAGGCAGAGATGGGGAGGGCGTCATGCAGCCACCCTTCTCCCCAGAAGTTGGCCAGGGCAGCTGCAACCAGAATGAAAGGGACATGAAATCTACCTCCCCTGTGAGCTTTTCCTTTGAGCCCCCAGCGCCCCAATCCACTTAGATCACACGGTGAGCAAAGTGAGTTCTTCTAACTCCCAGCCCAGTGTTCTCCCTTCTCTGTGATGCTGAGAGGGGTGTGGAGATGCTAAAGAGGGAGGTGGAGGAGTAGCCCTGGAGAGATCCAGGGCTCATCCGGGGTGGGAGTCAAGGGGTGAGTGTGTGGTCATCTGGAGGGGACGGGAGAGGACCCCAAACAACCTGACCCAGGCCCCAGCTCTGAAACTCAGAATCACAGAATCACAGCATGGCCTGGGGGCCACCTGAGAATAGCCGAGGTCTGCCTTCTCTACCCCCAGAGGGAAATAATGGGAGAATGATAAAGATATAAGGGCTACTTAATCTAGAGAAGAAAATTCTGATCTTTGTGTACTTTAAATACAGATTTAAAAGAAAACAGCATTTCTCTTGCTTGAAATGTTTTGGGGATAATCCTATTATGAGGAGAAAGTGTGGAGAAAAGGTTTTCTCCGCGGCCGTGACAGCGAATTTGGAACGAAAGGGAATCTAGGGCTTCCCTGGTGGCGCAGTGGTTGGGAGTCCGCCTGCCAATGCAGGGGACACGGGTTCAAGCCCTGGTCCGGGAAGATCCCACATGCCGCGGAGCAACTGGGCCCGTGAGCCACAACTACTGAGCCTGCGCGTCTGGAGCCTGTGCTCTGCAACAAGAGAGGCCACGATAGCGAGAGGCCCGCGCACCGCGATGAAGAGTGGCCCCCGCTCGCCGCAACTAGAGAAAGCCCTCGCACAGAAACGAAGACCCAACACAGCCAAAAATAAATAAATAAATATATTAAAAAAAAAGAGAGAATCTAATTCCCACTTGCCTCTCTTCTTACCCTTTTTCTCCATCTCCCCCACTTCTCTGACCCTCCCCACATACCCCATCCCCAAATCTTCTTCAAATGTGCTCCCTCTTTGCTCTCTGGCTGGCTTGGCCCAGATGTCCCCAAGGAGACCTGAAACGGCCACCCCAATGCTGTGCTTCCTCACCTCCTGTTGACCGGAAGCCGAGTCAGCCAAGGTGGCAGTGGGGGAGCTGACACACAGGAAGCTGCAGCTGTGAGCAGAGCTGGCAACCATGAGGTGGGGCTGCTGAGCAGAACCTAGGGTGCCCTGGGTGTCCAGCCTCAGAAAAGGGAGCTGATAAGGGGACTGTACTCACCCCTTCCCCCCAGAAAACCAGGCAGGCTCTGACAAGGAAGGGGAACTCTGTTGAGGAGCCATTAGTCTTCTCTGGAATAGATTTCACAGTGGCAGCATAGGTTGAGTGGAGTCTGAGTATTACAAGTTGAATTATGTCCCTGGGAAGTCCTGACCTACCCAGTACCACAGAATGTGACATTATTTGGCAATAGAGTCTTTACAGAGGTAATCAATTAAAATTAGGTTATTAGAGTGGGGCTTATTCCTATACGCCTGGGGACTGAATTGCATCCCCTCAAAATTCATATGTTTAAGCTCCAACCTCCAGTGTGAGTGTATTTGGAGATCAGGCCTGTGAGAAGGCAACTAAGATTAAATGAGGTCATCCTGGATTATAGAGTACTGAAATTATACATGGAAATTGTAGATTATACATTGGAATTAGTTTAAGCAAAGGCTGTGTAATTCTGAAGAGTTAGGTCAACTGTGGAGCAGGTTGTTGATAGAAGAAATGTTTACAGATTACAGGTAAATTGAACTTAAAGGAACCCAACAGAAAAAGAAGACTGTCAAAGAAACTGTTGGAAGAAAAAAAAAAAAGTCCAAAATTTACAAATAAACTAAAACTTTCCCCCACAAAAAAAAAAAAGACTAAATGAGGTCATAAAGGTGGGGCCCTAATCTGATAGGGCTGGTGTCCTTATAAGAAGAGGAAGAGACACGGAGCTCTCTCCTTCCCCCATGTGAAAACACAGTGAGAAGGAGGCCGTCTGCAAGCTGGGAAGAGGGCTCTCACCAGAAACCAAACCCTGCCAGGTCTAGATCTTGAACTTTCCAGCCTCCAGAACTGTGAGAAAATTAATATCTATTGCTTAAGTCATACCATGGGCGATATTTTGTAACAGCAGCCTGAGCTGGCCAATACAACTGGTGTCCGTATAAAAAAGGGAAATTTGGACACAGAGACACCCACAGGGGTAAGATGATACAAAGAGACACAAGGAGAAGACGGCCGTCTACAAGCCAAGCAGAGACGCCTGGAACAGGTCCTCCCTCACAGCCCTCAGAAGGAACCAACCCCGCCAACACCTTGATTTTGGACTTCCAGCCTCCAGAACCCTGAGACAGTACATTTCTGCTGTTTAAGCCACCCAGTCTGTGGCACTTTGTCACAGCAGCCCGAGCAGACAAACACACTAGGCTAGACGGATAACCACAGGCCTGAGGCTGGGAAGATCAGGTTTGCCCTCCATGCAGGCCTCTGCTCCAGAACCTCCCCTCAGCCTGGAAGGGAAACCGATGACCAGACCCTGAAGTCCTTCCTTCCTATCGACTGTGTTCTGGGCCCCTAGAGTTCCAACTTTCCATCACATTTAGGGGGTGGGCTCCACACAAAACCCTATTTTGCTTTGCAAGAAGGAATCATTTTTCATCAGGCGACAGTGACGCTCAGAGAGAAATCCGTGGAGACAGAGCAGGCGTGGTGCCAGTGGGAAGGCTAGTTGCCAAAGCCCAGCTCCCTGCTTTAATTCCATAGCTCATGGGGGAGGGCACCTCTGCCCCGCCGAAGGGTAGGAGAAAGACGGGGTACTTATCAGCAGAAGCAGATGCCCTCCCAGAGGCCTGGCTGGTGCCCTTCTCTAGCTGGGGTGACCCCGGCATGATATTAAGCTGGATTGGAAGGAACTAGAGGCAAAGGCAAGCAGAGGCAAAGGACAGGGGTGGACTTCAGAGAGGAAAGGTGGTGGCCTGACACCGACAGACAAGTTGATTACGGCCCCGTTTCATCACCCGCTCCCGCAGCACACGGGCAAGGAGTCCCCGCCACGCGGTTACAAAGAGAGATGAGAGACAGGGCACGGAAGGGACCTGGTGGGCACCCAAGGAAGGTTGGCATGAGAACAAGGGATAGAGACAGGAGGGAAACACAGGCACACGAAGCTGCCTCCAAAGGCTGCCAAGAGGCTTCAGAAAGCACATCAGTCCAACTTTTCAGTCTTGTCCAGACTGCACGACCAGCCCCTTGGGGATTCTCTCATCAGTAGAAATTAGTGACAGCTGGGCAGTCTGTAGCCCCTGCCATCTGCCCCTGCCCGGCTGAAATGCTCCTCTAGGCGGCCCTGAATGTAGTCAGTGTGAGAGCAGGAGACGGGGGCCCACTCCCCAGAGCGGGGAGGGAAATGAAGGGACCACAGCACATATGGATTCCCAGATCAGAGAATGAAAGCCCTAAACCATCACGTTGATTCAGGATCCTGGCAGGCAAGCAAATCTGCAGATGAGAATGTGCAAGAGCAGCTTGACAAAACAATTCGAACCCAAAGAGAATTGCCTTGAAAACAGTCACTTCCCACAACAGGCCCTCTTAAGAGAGCTTTGAATTCTCAGTGACGGATCCAGAAAATAGACCAGTGTCTCAGCCAGCAGTGGCAGCAGCCCGTGTTTTCCCAAGTCAGGCATGTCAAGTTCAGTTCCACCGAGTGCACTAAAGAATGTGAAGCTTAGCGTGGTATTTCCAGTCGCTGTAGAAGGAAGATGAACTTTGGAGCAGACAGAGCTGGTTTGGATCCTAGCTCCACCTCTTGCTAGCTGGGTGGCATGGACGAGTTCCATGAATCTCTGAACCTGTTTTCTGTATTTTTAAAATAGGAGTAAGAGCATCTACCTCATGGGTTTGGTGAGTGGATTAAACAAGATTATATAAAGAGTCGGGCACACAGTAAATGCTCAATAAATATTCTCATCGCCCCCACCCCTCTTTCGTACCTAATACATCAACCTCCTAGATTAGACTCATGGGGAAAGTTTCCCAGGCTCTGTTTGAAAATCTCCAATGATGGAAAACTCACCCCTTGGGCAAAGAGGGCACTTCCATTTGGACAGCTCTCGTGGTCAGAATGCTATTTTGCTAATAATAAGGTAAATCAAAATCAGCCTGGCAGTAATGTCTCATTGGTCCTTATTTGGTCCTGCACCCCATCAGAAATGAGACATAAAAAGAGAAGGAACATGTTCTCCTCCTCCTGTAATAACAGGTCCCGTCATCATCTGTGCCTTATCCATTCGTCCATCACTTCATCCATTTACTCAAGTCACGGAGGCAGGACACAAAGACACTAGTCCTGAATTTACTCTGAACTACCAGCTGGCCAGTATCTCAGAGTAGCTCTGTAAACTTTTTCTTTTCCTCCAGAGGAAGTATAAAAGGAAGGAAATGAAAAAACTGGCTTTGGGAATACCTCTGGATGGGAAGTCATGTCCTCAGGGCCTGCAGAGAACCTGAAGATGGTGGCAGAGCAAGCGAGGTGATCCTAATTCCTAGTTCCCAATAGGACCTAAATCCTCTGTCCAAGGCTGGAAACCACTTTACTTTGAGATGAACCAGCTCAGTCTTATTTGCAAAGCTATCCCCAAAGCCTCCACAAGAAGTGTAATATCACCATAAAGAATCGTTATTTTCCCATGTGTCTATTTCCCTCTCTTTAAAAAAATAGTCTGAGTTTGTGGTGAGCAAGCCTCCCTCTCCATCCCCCTCCTTTACCTGATATTATTTTGGTCCCCGATAATTACATTAGGTATAGAAAGAGACTTTATGGTGCTAATAATTATACATGCTTACAAAACAGATGGGTCTGGGGATCTGGAGGGGGAACGTTTATGGACTCGGAAATGAGACATTTTGTTGTAGGAAATGGATAGTTATTTCCAGGTTTTATTGCTGTATTTTGTAGGACTCTTCTTAAATCTTGTGGATAATACTTTGCCTTAAATCTTGTGGATAATACTTTGTATTACCTTCCGTTCATTTTATAAGACAGCTCATTGGTCCCAGGTGTGCTGGGAAAATGACATTAAATACCTGGAGAAGGAGGGAAAGTCAGAAACAACAGGGGACCGGTCGATGCCACTGGGAGGAGGAAGCCTACAAACTGGGGATGGGAATCCCACAGAATATCTGAATCAGAAGGAACCTTAGAAATCATCTAGGCAAGCAGTTCTCAAAGTGGGCTCCCCAGACCAGTAGTATAATCATGGTCCAGGAACCTCTTAGAAATGCAAATTCTCAGGCCCTACACAGAAACTCAGGGTGGCACCCAGGAACCAGCCTTTCGTTCCAGGTGATCCTGATGATGGCTAAAATTTAAGTCACTGATCTGCTTCAATCCTCTCATATTAAAAGTGAGTAATCTATATAAAATAGATAAACAACACAGACCTACTGTATAGCACAGGGAACTATATTCAATATCTTGTAATAATGTATAATGGAAAAGAATCTGAAAAAGAATATATATATATATATGTATATATGTATGTATAACTGAATCACTTTGCTGTACACCTGAAACTAACACAACATTGTACATCAACTATACTTCTTTAAAAAAAAAAAAAAAGAGTAAACTACGGCCCAAAGGGACTAAGTGATTTCCCCCAACTCCCCCAGCCAGTTAATGGAGAGTCAGCACTAGAACATCCAATCCACCACGCTCTCCCTAAAACACCATGTGGTCCCCCTAAGAACTAGGCACGCGATGTAGCTGACTTGCTTCTCAAACTTTGGTGTGTATAGAAATCACGTGAGGATCTTGTTAAAATGCATATTTGGATTCAGTAGCTCTGGGGTGCTGCCCGTGCTTCTGCATTTCCAACAAGGCCCTGGGTGGTGGGATTCTGTTCACTCCTTGAACAGCACAATGCTGGCATACACTAGTTGTGGGATTCTGGGCAAGTCACCTCCCCCCACCTCCCCTTTCCTGGGCAGCAGGAGCCACTGAGAAGGCGCACTAATTCTTCGTGTCCCTCTTATGAGACAATCTGAGAAGCAGTGACTTTGCATCCCTTCGCTCACCCCCTCTCGTCCTCCTTGGAGCTTTGGTCAGTGGGCCACTGCCCGGCTGGTCCTTTGCTGTCTCTGACCTGTAGACTTCTCCCCTCTGCAGGCTGCCATACTATCTTGGGGAGAGCCAGTCGTCTCCCATTTTCTCCAAAATTCAACATGATACACAGATAATGGGATCCAGGAAAAATGAAATATATCTCCCTTTCTTTCAAGGAACTCCTGGGTAAAAATCCCAGAACCCTTTCTTGGTCTTTCTGGCTCCTATTTCTCTTTGCTCATCAGCAGTGAGTTCCTTATGCTATCCCTCTGGCTGCCACAAAAGTCATTTATTTATTCACTCAACAAGCACTTTCTGAGTGCTTTTTAAGTGAAAGCACCAGCGTAGACATTAGATAAATGGGCTTCATCTCTTCCTTATCTTCTTTCCCCACCATTTGTAGCTTAAAGAAAATGAGGTCTCAAGCTAAAACTCCCACAAGGACCCCTTGTCAGACACATTTACTGAAATTTTTCTCACTCCCTTTGGCTCACCTTTGCCCTGTCCAACCAGGTAGATGTGCCTCATCCCCCTAACTGGGAACACCCCGTGTCCAGCCCCCAAGCACACCACTCTGTTAGCTGCCAGCAGGCCTGGCTCTGCCTTTTTCATATCCCGTCCCTCTAGGAATCTCATTCTCTCCCCGCTAGTCCCTCTCGCAGACAAACATTGATAATGAATAAATCTCTTTCAGGGAAGGGAATGGGCTGGCGTGTCCATGGGGATGGCCCTGCAGACACAGGCAGGATGGATGGCTGGTGGGAGCATTGCCTTTGGCTCTAATTAACGTATTGTTCTCTGGGCTCCAGCAGGATTATGGATGAGCTCCACAAAGCGGCCCATTTAACCTGAGCATCCTGCTTCCAACCTATTACTTTCTCCACTGGCTTCAGCCTACAATTTGGCCTGGTGTGGAGGGGCTGAGTGTGGGCAGAAAGCCAAAAGAGCTCAATTTGAGATGTTCCCCAAATGCACACACCCAGCTCGCTTCTACCTGACAGGTCAGCCTGTTGGAGGACTGGTCTTATCCCCTCCCCGACTAGTGGGCAAAGAAACACAACCCAAAGTGCCCCAAGTCTCTGATTTGAGGTCCCAGCCATAAACTCTTGCAGATAAACCCAAGGAGGTTACCAGCCCAGCAAGATGTGGGAGCTGCCCCATGATCCCTGGCTGGCGGAAAACAGTCCAAAAAACTTTAATGAGGCTCCTAAGCTAAGTTTTCATTTGCATATCCCTGAAAGTCTTTGCTATCTTTTGACTATTTTTTTCACTCAAAAACTATTGTCCAAGGGCTGTTGTATCCAAGGGGACAAATTGTACAAGACTTAGCTCTCACTCTGAGGAGGCTGGCAATCTGCTGAAGAAAATAAGAAACATTCTCAGAAGACCAAGGCACCAAGGGTACCTCCTCTCCAAACATTGCCTGAGGGCACAAATGCGATGATGTAAGAGTGAAGATTATATGGGGTGATTAAGGGAGGTATATTGGAAGTGACAACAGGTAGGCTGGCAATGAAGGCCACCCAGAGAAGGGGATTCAGGGAGAGGAAAAGGGCAGCATGGCAGGAGAATTTGAGATATTTAGGGTAGTCAAGGGTGCTCCATCTGGACCAGTAATCTAGGGGCAGAGTATAAAGAAATATGAGGGCTGACTAAGGAGTTTGGACTTTATGGTAGTCGTGAAAGTTGCTGAGTAGAAAAAAGACATGATGAAATGTGTGTGTGATTAAGAACGTTACTCTGTCAGGGATGGGCAGGAAGGATTTGAAGAGAAACTATGTGGTGTTGGGGAAACCAATTGGGAGTCTTGACATCCTCATAGGGTCTGGAATGAGGGTGGTGGCTACAATTTCCAATTTGCAAGGGAGGGAGGCTGGTCATACTGAACCCCAGAAACTCCACATGAGATGCTCAAAGTCACACAGTTAACTATGGATGGATTTCCATATGAACGTCTTTTGACTCCTAACCCAGGATATTTTGCTGAAGATCATATAATCAGAATTCAAATCCCAGTGCCTCTAATATCTCCAGGTAAACAGTTATCAACTAAACTAAGCTACAATGGCCTAGGCTCTCAGATTTTTCCAGGTGCTTCCCAGAGCAGAAAGGCAGCAAGAACTCTGCCCACTCCTGACACCATTTGCATCCTACATAAGCTTCACCAGGGTGTCTGCTCTACAGGATAAAGAAGGCTGACGCTCCACCCACCCAACCTCAAATCTCATGTCTAGGGGGAGCCACGGCAGCAAGGGAGGAAGATGGGAGACCAGGACCAGAAAGCCTGAGGCTCACATTCTCACTCTCCTACAACCTCAGAGAGGCTCCTTAATCGCTCTGAGCTGCAATGTGCTCAGTTAGAAGCTAGGGTTATACTACATATCTTATGGGGTGGTGATAAGGGTTAAATGAGATATCATGCGTAACAGAACAGATAGTATTGTCATTATCATTATATTCTTATAAATGTAAGGACTTCTAGACCTAGAACAAGGACCAAGGAACAGTGCTCTGTTAGTAAAGTTTAATGCTTCAAAGTAAAGTATTGGAAGGAACAAGCACAGTTCTGGAATCAGAAGACCTATGTCAAAAAACTGATTCCACCATGATTAGCTGTGTGATTCCGGGTGTGATGAAGACTGGCAGGGCTCACCAATATCTGCATTCTCCTCTCCTTCCTGGATGCCCAGCTGTACTACATCCGCCAGCCTTCCTGTCATTAGATGTAGCTATGGGACCGTGTTCTAGCCTATGGAGTGTTAGCAGAGGTGATGCATGCCATCTCCAGGCATGGCCCATAAAAAGCATTCCATATGAACCCTTCCTGGCTTTTCCATATACCTGCTAAATCAAGATACTCCAGACACCTGGAGGACACCAGAGCCACAAGACAGAAGGAATCTCGTCCCAGAAATACTTCATCAAGCAGAGCATCCCTGCCAACTCTCACTGAAGAGGGACATGTCTTTGAAACTTTGATTGAACTAATCCAGGGAGATTTGGGGGCTGTTTGTCACAGCAATGAGCTTAGTCTGACTAGTGCACTATCCTAATCTCTCCTGGAGAAAAGATTCAATAACTTTCCATACATCCCCATGTCCCCACACCCCTACCCCAAACACATCCATACAGAGATTTCTTATCTCTGCTGGGTGGACCCAGGGCGGGTGCCAGACTGAAGCTTCTACTGAAACCATTGCATCCCCAGGCTGGGGGAAGCCAGGCCCCCTTCATTCCCTTTTGCAGCAAAGAAGATGCAACGTGCCTTCACACTCTGTGTGGTGTGTTTATTGCAAAGATTGATAAGGATGTAGACCATCAAGTCCCCCACCTCTTCAGGGCAGGATGTAGAAGTTGAGAATGGACACGGGTCCCTGGAAAGGTCACCGGTGTACCTCTAAAATGTAGGCAAAGTGCATGTGCATCTGTCTCCGTGTGTGTGTGTGTGTTTGTTTGAGAGGAAATTGTGTGTGCATCCATGCGAGTTCGTTTTGAGGGCTGCGCACACATGAGTTTGTGTGTATATCTGTGTGGATGTGTTTGAGGCATATACACATGTGTATTTGAGGGGTGCACATGTTTGTTTGTTTCAGGGTTGGGTGCATGTGTACAGTATGGGTGTACTTGCAGTGTTCGCACATGTGCAGATGTCCATGTGTGCACATACAGAAATGTGTGTGTCCCCGGGTGGGAGGTGGCAGAAGAGGAGAAGCAGAGGGACCATCATTAGGTAAGTCCTCCCAGCCTCATTCTGCTGGAGAATCAACTGGAACTACAGGGAATGTCATTGTTAGGAATGAATATTCTTCATCTCCTCTTCCTAAACCTTTTCCCTGGACATTCTTTTTTTTTTTTTTTGGCTGTGCCACGTGTCTGACAAGATCTTAGTTCCCTGACCAGGGATTGAACACGCACCACAGCAGTGAAAGCGCCAAGTCCTAACCACTGGACCACCGGGGAATTCCCTTTCCTAGACATTTTAGAAGGGAAATCTTTTTCCCTCCACACCCTGAAGGAGGCAGAATCATCTGTTGATACCTCTGCTCTTTCCTGCATTTATTAAATATCTGTTCTGCTCCTCTCTGCACCCAGGCCTGGGCCCCTCACCCCGTCCAGGCCTGCTTTCCAGCCCTGGTCGAGGGAACAGTGTGCAAGAGAATTCTTTTAGGAACAAAGAAGGCCAGATTGGTGCAGAGAGGGGGAGGGAGGAGGTCTGCAGCCCTTCTGGGAAGGGAGGGGACAGAGTCAAGGGTGGCAGAGCCTAGATTGGGGAGAACTGCAGGGGAGGCTCTCAATTCTCAGCCCCGCGGGGCGCCAGGGAGAAGCAGCTCCCAGCACGGCCGGCTGTCGGGTTAGGAACAAGCCCCTGACACAAGGGGTTTGCACAGGCGCACAAATGAAAGAAAATCAGAGGCAATGAAACCATACAAATTTCGGGTAATAGAAAGAGAGGAAAGAGATGTGCGTGTGGTCTGGGTCTCGGCTCAGAAAGGTCGATTCCAAGAAGATGCTGCCCAACTTTATATTACTTTTCAGAAAGCCAGTGAGCTGAAAAATAACTCTCACCTTTTTTTTTTTATATGATTATTCGTTTCTTTGGAGTTTCTTCTTCACATTGTTTTGTGCATCTCAGTGGTTCCTTTCTCCCAGTCTGATTTCATTTGGAGATTTGGCCTGGAGCCTGGAGGGAAAGATGGTCCTTCTTCCTAAGAATGCGTTTATTTCAAATCCTCAGCAGCCCCTCTTGGGGGTGGGGGGAGATGGGGTGAGGGCAGACCTGCTCCCCTGGTTCACAGATGCTTGCGTGTTGCTCACGGGCAGATACACGTGTACATACATGTGTGTGCTTGAGGAAGCATGAGGGTTAGTGAGGGGGTACACGCATGAGTCTGCATGCATGCAGGGATGCACACGCATGGGTGTATGTACATGGGGCCCAGAGCTCCATCCAGGTGGGAGGAACCTGTGGGGGTGGGTTTTTCTCTTTCACTTGACTCTGAGGTCGCAGTGACTGGCTCCCTCACCTTTCGCCAAGCTTGGCAAGGCGCAGGTGTTTGAACCAGGGAAAATGTCAGCCCCCAGGAGGAGCCCAGCTCTAACTTAGAGTGAGCCCCTAGGAAGCGTGGCAGTGCATTCTGGATGTTGTGCTTTGGATCCATTTGCATTTGCTCTTTCCAGTAACTAAGAACTGGTGGGTGGGTGTGAAGGAAGTAGGGACTCTGCCTCAGTGCCCACTGCCCACCTCCCACCCCCAGCTTCGCCAGGCTCCTGGTGAGGCTGTGACACCAAAGAGAGCGACAGAGAAGCTAGAGCAAATGCCCTAACGAGCCCTGGTTTCTCTTCCACTCCCATGGCAACCTGGAAGGATTCTTCTGGCCTGAAGAGCTGACTCCTGGGTTTCGGGGGTGGGGGACCTCAGCGCAGAGGCTGGGTGCTCTGGCGTTTGTCCTGCCCTTGGGCAGGCGCATCTGGAAACAGCCACTGCTGTTTAGACCGTATGCTTGGGGTGGGGGTGGGGCCTCTGAGCTTTGCTGGAGCCAAAAAAGTGAAGGATACAAGTGTCCTTCCCTCCTTCATCACCAGCAGGAGCCTTCACCGAGCCCCAGAGGTAGGGGCTCTTCGTGATGCCCTCCCCGCCCCAGGAAGAGTCCAAGGGGCTGAGCAGAAAGCACAGCACCCCCAGGGCCCCATCACCCCTGGCGCCATGGCTCGTTCGGGCCACCCCACCATTTAGGGAGATGAGGGGACTTGGCCTCGAAGAGGCTAAGGTACTTACGCAGGGGACACAGCCAGGAAGCTGGCGAGCGGAGCTCCCTCTCGTCGCACAGGCACCTGGCGTGCGGGCTCACTCCTGCACAGGCAATGGGAGGAGACAGAGCCCAGAGTGAAAAGAAGAAATGCTTGAAGCTTGAGCGCCACCGGGTCACAAGCAGACCCAGGCCCCGCCCCGGGTGAGCCCAGCGCCCTGTGAAACGGGACCTTCGTGGGACCGTGGGGTCACTGGTGTCTAGGCCTCTGGAGGGCCCACAGAGCTGCTTTCTTTCCAGGTTAATACAGGATTATTATTGTCCATCTATACCCGCTGAGAACTAAGAGAGGCAGTGGGGTGCAGTGAGAAGAGTCCGTGCCACCACATCCAAGTCACTTAAACTCTCAGCATCTCAGAAATGATGATGAGGATGGACGCCTGACTCACAGCGTTGGTGTGAAGTCTGAATAGACCAATAGGTATGGAAAGACCTCCTGCGTTGCCTGGCACGTGGCGGTGTTCAGATTGGGTCCGCTTCCTTCCGCTTCAATGGGACAGAGTCACTTGAAAAGCCGCCCCAGGTGCCCATAGGAGGGCTCAGCTCACAGTCACCCCTCTGCTGAGCCCTCGTAAACACTGCCCCCTCCACCACCTCCACCGTGGGAAGCTGGGGTGTGGCACCCGTGGAGAGGATCCCCTAACCTAAGGTGGGTCCCTGTTCCCCACCTTCCCGTGCAGAGTCTCTTAGGCTACAGGGTGGGATAACTTGCACCCTCCCTCTCCTCCTTGTTCAGGATCAGGAGCAGCTGACCGGCTACAGCAGAAAGGTGCTGGTTTGCCCTAGAGAAGACCTTACAGAGAGGACAGCCTAGGAACCCCAGCTTTTCCTTTGCACCCCGGGCCTCCAATTCACTGAATGTGAGTTTCCCCTTTGGCAGAAATCCCCAACATTTGTAGATAATAATAACTGACATTTTTAAGGCCTTTGCAGTTGAAAAGCATCTTTGCAGCATAGCAGGATGATAAGAAGTGTGGGCTTGGGAGACAGAGGACCTGGGCTAGTACTTACTGCTAGGTTCTGTGTAAAGTAGAAGCAATAAATACCAACCCAGAGGGATGCTGGGGGAGGAAATGAGTAACAGATGAGTTCAAGTGACCCGGTAGCCTAATTAGCCTACAATGAACCTAATAGCTCTAGCTGTGTGACCTTGTGCAAATTGCTTAAACCCTACGTGTCTCAGTTTCCTTATCTGCAAAATGAGGCTAATAACAGGATCCACCTCGTAGGGTTAAATGAGTATTCAGTGAGGATTAATGCAGGATTAAGTGAGTTAATAACATACTTAGAATAGTACCTGCCACATGATGAGTGCTCTGTGAATTATAACTGTAATCCTTACTACGATTATTTTGCCATCACGATTGCCCTTGGAAGTCAGGAGTAGCGTTAGTCCATTTCATAGATGAGAAAACTGAGGGCAGAAAGGCAAGATCACTGGCCCAAGACTCGAACTTCAGGCTTTCTGGTGCCGAGTGAGACTTCCTTGCACTCCTCTGCCCCCAGCGGCTTCGGTGGCTTTTCAGCTATGGAGAGACTGTCCAGTAAGACTCTGGTGCCCCTCAGCGTCCCTCTCAGCCAGCCCAAGACAGCCTCTCCCTCCTGCTTCCTGATGGAGCCGCCACCCTTCAGAAGCTGGGTGGCTGGCTCAGGCTTTCCCTCGGGGAGACGGGACATCTGCTTTCTCCCCAAAGGAACAGCCTCAGGAGAAAGAGGCCATCAGCCTGGCATGGGATGGCTCCTGCCCTGGGTTTTCCAAAAATTCTGCTATCAGCAGGCCTCCTCCTTTGGTCTCTGTGGCTCTCTGTGGCTCTATGTCAGAGACTGTGGAGTCACAGCTGTCACCGTGTGTGTGTGTGTTTGTTGAGTGTGTGTGTGTGTGTGTGTTTTGGGTGGCGAGGTGGGAAGCGGGGGCGGGGGGGGGGTCTCTCTCCCCAAACCACCCCCAGGCACTCAGCTGTAACCGGAGCCTCGTGGAGGGTCTAAATGACACGGTACCCTTCAGAGGCGCCGCCTGACCAGCCTGGGTCCCCTTCCCGAGCCCCCGCACAGGCCCCCCCCCCAACACACATGCGTGCGCGAGCACACAGCCCTGCACAGAGGAGACGATCAAGTGCAGAGAATCTTCCTGTGCTGCTTTATATGGCAAATAATTGAGCCGAGACCCTTGTGGTCTCGGTGAGGAGCTTCATCCATATTCATGCCTCGCGTTTCCTGTGGAAACGAACACGCGACATTCCAGCACGACGACGACGGCGGGAGCAAGAAATCTGAAGCACTAATTCAGTCTCTCCACTCCCCAGCCCGGCTCCAGCGCCGGGGAGCGCAGATTTAGCTGGTGTCTAACCAGCCAGGAGGCAGCGTGCTCGGCGAGGAAGACTTGTCCCTCCGCGTCCATCCAGCTCTCCCTTTCTCTGGCTTCATCTCCTTCTTCCTTTCTTTCCTCTCCTCTCCCACCTTCTTGTCTTCTTTCCTGCGTCTCCTCTCCTTCCCTCTCCTTCCCCATCACCTCCCCTCCGTACTACCCCCCTCCCCGCACCGCCCCTCCCCCCCCCCCCCCCCCGCCAGCCTTTCCCCTCCTTCTCGCTCCATCCACCTGTTCCTGCCTTCAAAGCCTCCTGCCCCCTCGCTGCCAAAGTTACCTTCTGTGCGTGGAGTTTCACTTTCCTTATCTAGTTCTGATGCGAGGCTGGGGGGCCGCGGTGCTGGGAAGCAGGTTGGGCGCGTGCCTATGAATACCAAGCATGTTAATAGGTTAAAGTAAATCTAAAGTAACATTTGAAAGCAGAGAGATGAAAGCAGATCACAGGCCAAAGATCAAACAATCTAGAGCCACTTCTAAGCCTTTTACAGCTGCAGATTATTAGCATTTGAAAGTGAGGAGCATTAGAGGGAGAGAGGGGAAAAAAAAAAAAAAGTTGGAAGGAATTTTTGTTGTGGAGATAAAAACTGAAATAAATGACAGTGGAAAGGGAGAACTAGAGAAAGGCTGACTTATTTTAAAAACCACATTAAGACAGTGGGGGAGGGGGGACACCTCTGGCTATATTTTTAGCTCCTCAGCCAGCATCTGGGCTCCGATGCTGATGTACGCCACCCTCCCTGGTCTTCCTCTCCCCTCCTTCCTCCCTCCCTGGCCTTCTAGGGGAGGAAAGAGGTTTCAAGTCCTCCTTGGCACACTCCCTTCCCTCCAGCTGTGAGACAGCACCTCTGTTCTGGGAGGCGAGGATGGGAAGGGGAGAGTGCGACAGGTAGTGGGACTGGGGCCAGGCACCCCAGGACGCCCAGCCACCACTCCCTCTAAGGGGTATCCTAAAGATGGTGGATTGATAACAATCATTTATCTCTGTTCTCTCCCCAGATCACCCTAAAGTGAGACTCAAGTGACTAAAAATCCTGCAGGAAAAAGAAAGTGGAAGAGGTGACAACAGCACAGGAGAAATGGTATCAAATTTGGGGGAGAGAGAAAGTAAATGGAAGAGTGACAACTGACTTAACAGAATGGAGGAGGCTTAAGTGGCCCAGACCGTGGAGGGAGGTGTCATGAGAAGGGAGTCATGGCCCCTGGGTACCTCAAGAAAGCCTGAGGAATCAGCGCATCAGCATGGCAGAAGGTAGGATGGGGCAGGGGGCTAACACAGGGGCACCAGTTAGACCTTCATGGCCCCTCACCTGGCCTGTGCAGCCAAGCAAGCGTCCTTATCCCAAACTAGGGGAGGGAGAGGGCGGGTGAGGGGGAAGCCAGCTCCTGAAGAAATTGAACCGGAGAGCACAGGGACACCACACACACCGACAGATGGGGGCCAAGAAGTAGTATAAAACAGGAAGATTAAGTTAAATTCTGCATATTGAGCAGGGACAACCTCAGCCTCCTTCCCAACTGAGATTTCATAATGGTAACAGCCAAGATATCACTCAACTCCCATCCCTCAGCCCCACCCCAGACCGGAGGCAGGAGAATTTTCCTCTGGAAAAACTGAATGGCCCAAGTTTGTAGGGGGACAACAGAATTTTGTCTTCCAAAAAAAAAAGCCAGTTCCTTGTCTATTCACCCTACAGTGAAACCCACCAACCAACAGGGACCCATCCATACTCAAACAACTGCCAATCAGGTTTTTTTTTTAATGATTCACACTCTTAAGTATGGGCAACTAAGGAGCACCAGACATTCTAGGAAAGCCTCCACCATTAAGACTAGATAAGCAAATAGGAAGAAAATAAGGAACTCAAAAGAAACAGAGACAAGGTTGTGAATTTAAAAAGAAATTCAAAAATATATATGATTAATATTCTCAGAGAGATGGAAGTAGATATTTTACCTGAAATAAGAGCAGGAGAAAAGAAAGAAAGAAAAAGAAAGAAAGAAAGAAAGAAAGAAAAGAAAGAAAGAAAGAAAGAAAGAAAGAAAGAAAGAAAGAAAGAAAGAAAGAAAGAAAGAAAAAGAAAAAGAAGGAAGGAAGGAAGGAAGAAGGGAGGGAGGGAGGGAGGAAAGGAAGGAAGGAAAGGGGGAGGGAGGAAGCGTGATATAGACTGCCATATATAAAATCAAAGCACAAGGAAGAGCTCTTGGCTATTTAAAATGATAGCAAAAATTCAAATGTCAATAAAAGTTCTGAAAGATAAAATAGAAGAAATTTCCCCAAAAGTGGAACAGAAAGAGAGAGAGTAAGAGAAATACAGATAATGGGAGAGAAGGATCAGCTCAGGAGGTCCAGCATTTGACCACTGGGAATTCTAGACAGGTTCCAAGAAAATGGAGGGGAAAATTATCAAAGAAATAATAGAAGAAAATTTCCCAGAACTGAGCGATGTTGGTTTTCAGATTGAGGTTTCACTAAAGGCCCAAAGTATAATATAATGTCATCATGTTTCAGACACCAGAAATGAGAGGCTCCAAAATGCTTCCAGAAAGGGAGCAGCAGGGGCTTCACCATCAATGGATTAGAGGACAGTCTCCTGGGGAAAAAATTAAGTTATAGGTTATTGATACACTTGCTCATGTGACAAATAATACTGATAGATGGTCTCCCATTCTGTTGAATCATTAAAAAAAAATTATGAGAAAACCATAGAAAAGAAAGCAAACCAAAAAAGAGCAAAAGCATAAAGTTGCCCAAGAAAGGAAACAGAACCATCATAGAGTCCTGTCTCAGGAGTGGACATGTTTTACTTCTTGTTGTGGAAGAAGAGAATATAGATTTAATTTTCAAAATGTGA
Source organism: Eschrichtius robustus (assembly GCF_028021215.1). NCBI lineage: Eukaryota > Metazoa > Chordata > Mammalia > Artiodactyla > Eschrichtiidae > Eschrichtius > Eschrichtius robustus. The sequence goes on along the minus strand of NC_090834.1, from coordinate 16,452,517 downwards.
TATAAGTATATTATGGGGAGGCAAAGCTACGAGCTAAGATTCATGCCATAATAGGAAGTCAGTAGACAAGATCAAAAAATTGTTTTGTCAAAAAATAGAGTTAAAAAAAGAAAAAGAAGAAACAGTAGCTGCCTGCCTTATGTGGGCAGCCGTCGGTATTTACTGCGAGGGTGCCTGAGGGAATTCCCCAGGGGGACGGTAAAGTTCTGTTTTTAGGTGGCAGTTTGGTTACATAGTCACATGCATAGCTCTGACCTCACGGATCTGTGCGCTGAAGATCTGCACATTTCACTGCCTGTAAAATTTATCTCAAAAGGAAGGAGAAAAGAACCACAGGCAAATATTGAATTCTAATGATATGTATGGTGAAGTGTTGAGGGATGACTACAGTGTACTCGTATCTGCAACTGACTTGGAAATGTACCAAAAGATAAGAGAGAGTGACAGATGGATAGAAGGATGGAAAATTACAAAGTTATGTGATAGAGCAATGATCACAAAATATTAATTGTAGAATTAGATGGTGGATTTATGGATGTCCGCTGTAAATACAACTTTTTTATATGTTTGAAAATTTTTGTCATAAGGTGGAAGTGTGAATATGTTGCTTAGATGAAGAGATATAAACACCAGGAGAAACAGCCCAGAGTTGGAAGTGGTTGACTCTGGAGGGTGGAAAGGGCCTGGTGCCTTTCTCGCAAAACCTCTTGAAGTTATTTGATTTTTAAATTTTGTGTGTCTATCACTTTGGTTAAAAAGTAATTTACAAAGGAAAGGAAGGACATATTAACTGATAAGTATTTTTAAGGTAAGTATTTACACAAAAGTATACAATTTCACAATTTGGGCGGGGCCATGAAAGACAAGAACAGGGTGCGTTGGCTGTGAGAGGGGAGGGTACTGGGGAGGTGGACAGTCACAAAGGCCCAGGGCAGGAACCAAGAGAAGACCAGTGGGCCTCAGTGTGAGGAAGGAGGAGGAGGAGAGGGAAGTCGGGGAGAGAAGGGGGGAGGAGGGGGAGGGGAGGGGAGGAGGGGGAAGAAGAAAAGGAGGAGGAGAAAGAGAGGAAAGGGGAGAAGGAGGGGGAGAATGGGCTGCTCCCACATTTGTATGTCCCAGGTAGAAAGCCCCGGGCTGACCAGTGACCAGCTGGACCCAGGGCAGAAGAGGGCTCATAAGCTGTTTGTCTATTGTAGTTGCTATTCTTCTGTCTTCCACTAGCTTTGCTCTGTTTTAATAAAGTCCGTGCTTTGGAAACCCAGGGAAGGTTTTCAGGCCTTATCTGTGTATCCAAGTTACAAAGGTTGGAGAGGGGGCAACAAGACCTTGGTCATGGTACCTGGGGGAGGGGGATCCCAGAGGAAGGTCACTTTATCTGGTCCCAGCCTCCTGTCTGCACCACAGCCCCGAGGTCTCCTCTGCCTTTCACCTTGGAGGGCCTGCCATTTATTGTCAACAAGGGCGACTGCTGCCCCGCGCATCTCTACCCACATAGTAAAGACTTATTATCCAGGGCGTTAGGCAGAGAATCCAGGAAAGTGTGCCCCCCTGCTCTTGAGCAAGACCGAGGTCCTCATCCCCATTAGCACTTCACAGATTCCCTCTCTCACCCCAGATGAGAAATTGAGGGTGGGCACAGGGCATCCTAGACAGAGAGAAAAAAAAATTAGGAAAGAGAAGTGTGAGGGACATGGGAGGAATTAAGCTGAGTCACGCTGGAAGAGCAGAATTTTCCCATCAGGACACTGGAGGGGCCTGGGGCATTTGGGGCCCTCCTCGGGACAAGGAAAAACTGGGACAAAGGCAGGGAGGCTCTTTGCCCCCTGGGGAAAGGGCTCAGAGGTGCCTGGGTGGGCTGCTGGGTTGCTGAGAGAGCTGCTGCCGGAGACCAGAGAGCAGGAGGTGCTCAGGGTCCGGGACCCGGGCCTGAGACACAGCCATACACCTCTGGCTGGCAGGTGCCTGCCCCTAGTGACAGTGAATGGCACCAGGCAGGGACGCCCAAGGCCCTGGCACAGAGCCTGCAGCCACCACTGTGAGGTTTTTTTATTCTAATGCCACTTGTCAAGCTGGCAGCCCTCAGGGCAGCTGGACTTGACAGGGAAGCAGCTGGGTCCCCTGGGTTTTGTTTCCCCAGAGCCTCTCCAGGTCCTCAGAGATGTCCAGCAAGAGCTCTGCACTGACTCCAGAAAGGGGAGGGCTGGAGGGGGAGGGCTGGTGGCTGCAGAGGGCAGAGGGGCCCCAGGGCTCCACAAGAGGAAGTGCCATCCTCCTCTAAATCCCACCCACTCTAAAGTGGGACCCCAACAGCTAGAATGGATGGCACAACTGGATTTTCCCAGTGGGAAGGGAGCAGAGGATTCATTCTGGATCAATATTAGTTCAGCCCTGGGGAATCTGAGCGGGGACAATTGTTGTAGAGGGCAGAGTGCAGGGCACCGGAGATAAAGACCTTTGTCCTCATCCGGGTCCTGTCACTGTGACTGTGTGACCTCGACCAAGTAACGGTACCTCTGTGCATGTCAACTTCCTCCTTCGTGCATTGATGGTAAAGGGGATGGCTTAGGTGCACTCATTAATTTAGCATATATCCGCTGAATACTTCTTAGGTACCAGGCGCCATCTTATATGATGCGAAGATGAATAAATACATCCCTGACTTCAGCTATTGATAGACTGGTGTTCTTGTAGGGAGGGCGGGACATTCCTCGGATCTCATGATCTAGGGCTTGAATGACAGGTATCTAGGGGATCCCAGGTGAGGGCATCCCTCATGGAACATGAGCCCAGAATGGACGCTATGATCTCCACCCCAGTGGACACCAGGGGCCTAACCAGGACCTGAGGTCTGCAAGATTCCTGAAAATTACCTTCAAAACTAGTAAAGACTCATCATCGGGGGTGTTGGCACAGAATCCTAACCGGCAGGATATGTGGGGGAAATCTGCTTTCTGCCTTTTTCCACAGGAGGCTGGGAGACTTGGCAGCCTGAAAAAGCACTGGCCTTGGAGTCAGGAGACCCATTTCTGGTTCCCAGGAGCAGTGTGACTGCAGGCAAGAAGGGCTCTTCCTGTCTCTGAGCGTCCATTCTTCCATTGGTAAAATGAGCCCCCTCCATCTTAAGAATTCATTGCTCTCTAAATGCAGAGCACACCTCCTGACCCTTTCTGGGAAGTAATCCTGCCCCCGAGTCTGCCTGGTTCCTAAGGATGGAGCCAAGCAGCAAGTCACCAGCAGGTGGGACCCTCAGGAATGCCTGATGGGCACAAATGTATGCTTACTCATCACCCACCAGCCATCTACAGCATCCCTGAGACGCGTGGGGAAGTTTCCTGTAACTGTGTTACGGATGGTTCTCTCAGCATTGTGTCTGGCCATAAAATATACTCACTTAATAGTCTCCAAGAAACTGCCAGGCCTTCCGGGCTATAACTCTGAGCCCCCAGCCCCTCCTGCCTGGCCTGACACCTTGTTTGGTGAATCTGATTTGACTTTGATCTTAAATCTGCTCTAACTGCCTCAGAGCAGTAGCCACAGGGAAGGGGTGGGTATGGGGGAGAGGAGGATGGTTGCTGAGAATTATGACTCAGGCCCATTAGGAAGGGATGACCGCTCAGCACAGCCCCTTCTAAATCACGCCTGAGAAGACTGTCACTGAATCCAGAGCAGCGCTGCAGTTGGCAGGCAGGGAAACTGGTCGGGAGGCTGGAAGGGTGGAGACTCGCCCAGCCTGGCCTGGCTCCCCTCCGCACTCAGGGCCCCCCACATTCTTCTCAAGCCTTCCAGTGACTGCTGTGTCTAGACACTCTCTTTCTCAGCCTTGTCCAAGACTTTTTTCCTCCCTTTGTAGGATTCCAAGAAGTTGGTACCGAAGGTTGTATGTTGTAGGGGATGGGAGCCCTGATGGGTGTGAAAAGGACAAGGTCTCCAGTCCCTCTGTGAGAGGGTAAGAGTCCCTGGATGCCCCTCTGTGACCTCACCTCCTTTTCTCTGAGGAAAGAGTCACTGAAGAAGGATGGTGTGGTGGAGACACTGCCGTCTCCTCTCCTCGATTGGGCCCTCCCAGCTGTTGGCTAGAGCTGGGGCTCTGGTTACCGCCCTCCTCCAGGAGCTCTTATTCATCCTCTGCAATCCTCCTATAACAGCCTCTCCTCTAGGAGACCCTTCCCAGTCCTCCTGGGGAAAACTGGTCCCTTCCTCCTCTCTTTTCTTTAACATTTGGGTCCAAAGACCCTTTGGTGCAGTGGCCAAGTGAACTCTGAAGTCATCCTGCCTAGGTTTGAACCTAGATTCCACCACTTCCTGCGTGACCTTGGACGGTGACCTCACCTCCCTGTGCCTTTGTAGCCTTCACTCTAAAGGGCAGGATAATGAGAGTGCGTGTCTCGTGGGATCGTTGTGAGAATTATCCACATACAGCTCTCAGAGCAGAGCCTGGTACACAGTAGGAGCTTAATAAATGTTAGCTGCTGCTCTTGTTGTTTGTTAGTATTCCCTGGGGTGGGAGTGGAGGGACCCAGGAAGTATGCTGAATGTTTACTTTCCACTAGACCGTGTCTTTCCGTGTGTTGTTCAAGGCGTGGGAAGGAAGGAAGGAAGGAAGGGAGGGAGGGAGGGAGGGAAGGGAGGGGAGGAGAGGGGAGGGGAGGAGGGAGGGGGAAGGGGAGGGAGGAAGATCATTGAGCATGGGACTATGGGGGATGCAAAGACCCCAAAGAATGGTTTTTGCTGCATAGTGCTTCCATTCTGGTTGGGCTGCCAGGGCAGCCATCACAGGGAGACTGTCCCATGGCCCAGCCAAGCAGCAGAAACTTAGAGACTGGATCCCAGGCCCACCAGCACCAGGAGCTCTAAGAAGGAGTAACAGGAGGTTAGGGAGGGCCTAGACACCCCCAGACATCACCGTAGGGAGAACTTATGGTCCAAAGGGCTGTTATGCAAAGGAATATATAGCTCCACAATTCACTGAATTTACCCTAAATTAACCCTCCTAAGCTTTGATTCATACTTAAGATTCCTGGGTGGCTTTGGTCCCTGAGTATTATTAGTTAATATCTTTTAGTGTTCGTGCCTAGAGATTTGAAAGTCACAAAGTCATGATTATTTTTTTCTTAGAACTGGAAGGACCTTAGGAACCAACTAATTTACACCATTATCTTATAGAAGGGAAAACTGAAGTTTGGAGAGTTGAGATGGCTTCCCTAAGTCCACTGAGCTTCTCTCCAAATGTGTCTCTGTATTTCTTGGCATTGAATCCCTAGCCCCACATTGGTAGGGGGGTTGTGGAAATCATTCTTCCAGTTTTGGGAAATTGAAAGGAAGCATTGAGACCCACATTGGTGAAGTGCCTTACCCCAAACCACACCAGAGGTCAGCAACAGAACTAGCCAAAACAGGGGTTCTGACCCCCAGACCAGAACTTCCCCCCCAACCCAACCCCAACTGACCCCACTGTCAAAAAAAAAAAACCCTGATTATGCGCAGCTGAGGCCCCCCCCCCCCCCCCCCCGGAATGGAGGTGGGTGCGGCGCAGGCCAACATGCTCCTACTCTCTTGGGATGGAGAGGGAGCTGAGGCCTCCCTCCCCGCCCCACCACCAAGCACCTGGCAGGGAACCTGGCCTTCCAAACCGCCCTTTGTCAGCTGCTCCTCTGAGCAGAACACGCCGCAGCCCGAGAAAGAGACTTGATCCTTGAGTGCCAGGGAGGCGCCAAGCCTGTATCATGAGGATTTTCATAAACACAACTGTCTGTGTCTGGGCAGCCATGTGGAAAGTTGCAATATAACCCACTGATGTCATGTGGCACGGGAGACAAGATTTCCAGAGGCAGCCATGCTGTTCTTTCCAACCTCAGTGTGGAGCAGAATCCCAGACAGGCTTCAGAAAGAAAGGGAAGGAAAAAAAAACCCTGCAACAAATTGCAAAACAAAACACCGATTCCAAGGTCTCCAAGGGAGGGTAGGGAAGGAGCTTGCTGGGGAGGAACAGCTGAGATGGGGCTTCGGAGGCAGAGCAGGGTCACCCGCCAAGGCTCCTGAGGATGGCGTGGGCGGCCTGAACAAGGAGGAGCTGGGCAGGGCCATTTGGTGTGAGCTGAGCTCTCCCTACTGTCCATCACCTCAAATCTCTGGACTTCAGAAATCACCTGTCATTCCTCTTACCTCAGGCAGGACTGACTCCTCACCTTGGACAGACAGACACTGGGTCTCCTGGTCCTTAAGATCTCCAGATTTCTGCAATCCTTTCTACCACTGATTCCGGGATCACATATGAAGTGGAACTCAAATTCACCCTGCTGCACTTTAAGTACAGTCCTGGTTCTCTATCCACCAGGCAGGACCCCCCACAGAAGAGGGAGTGAGGGTGGGAGTGGGGCATTCTTACCTTCTCTGCTGGCATTTCATAGAATGTTACCTCACTCCTCTCCCGTCTCCGCTGGCTGGCAGACCTTGGCCGGGTCATTTAACTTCTCTGGGCTGCAGTTATCTCTTTTCTAAAATGGGGAAGCAGAAAGCATACAATAAATATTTAAGTTTTCTTGTAGCTCAAGAAGCCTATCATTTTTTGACCGTCTGCACAGAAGGAGTAGTAGGGTAGTACAGATTACCTAAAAGATATTTTCCGGCTTTATTAACACTTACTGGGATTTTTTTCCAATTATAAAAGTAATCATTCCAATTGCAAGAAAACTTGAAAACCAAGAGTAAGCATTTTTTAAAAAAAAACCTGTTTCCCAAGCTTTTTGGAATGTGTTATTTTCATCTTTAGTCTTTGCGTCTTCTTATATTTTTTAATAAAAATATTATACTGTAAAAATGCTCTACAGTCTGCACTTTAATCACTTTGGAATGTGTTCTAAACATTTCCTTATATCGATATTCTTCTACAACATGGCATTTTCTTATATTCGTAGTTTTTCTTATGATTTTTAATATCCAGGCAAACCGCAAACAAAGAAATACTAAGGGCCAATAAACACATGAAAACAATTTCGCCTCAACAATAGTCAAAGAAAAGGAACGAGATGTTATTTTTACACGTCAGATTAGCATAGGTTTAAAAAAAAAAAACCTGGCAAAATCTACTTTGTTAACTGGAGGAAGAAATGGACAAGAATTTACATGGCTGGAAGGGTGAGAATCTATCTGGAAGACGGTTTTCTGTATCAAAATATAAAATATGTGTGATTATTTACTTAGTAATCCTATTTCTAGGAATTTACCCTATGAGAGCAATCACCTAAGTGTGAAAAGATATAAGCAAAACAATGTTTGTTCAATCAATAGGGGGATGGTTCAGATGAGTGTGAAACATACAAAACAGCAAAATAGTATGCAGTCATTAAAAATGATAATGCAGCTTTATATTTATTGACTTGGAAAGATGTCTGACATTTTATGAAGTGAGAAGAAATCACAGAACAGCATGCAAAGTCTGAGCCCATTTATGTAAAGTTATATGCAGAAATCTGTATGTGTGTCTTAGATAACTAAACGCCTAAAGCATTGTTGGCTTCAGATAGAAGGGGCTTAAAGGTTGTCATCTGGTTGGAACAGAGGGGCGGGGAGACGATCGGGGCCCACTTTGAAGCTGCATTTGCTAACCAACCATCAAGCTTTTGTGGTTTTTTTGTTTTGTTTTGTTTTTCTTAGAATATATGTTCATTGGGGATGGCAGGGGGAGGGCAGTGGCCATCTGCCGACAGGTGTTGACCAAAGGATTAATAGTTATTATCTCTTGGAGGTGGGATTCGGAATGTTTTAATTTCTTCTTTGAACTTTTACTATCATTCAAACGTTTTACAAAAAATAATTTGTAACATTTTCTGTTAGGGAAGGCTTACAAATACTGGTTTATTTCTTTATTTTACAATATCCCAATAGCCTGGATTTCCATGTCGTGCCTATCAAAGTCTGCAATCTGATTAACTTTCTTCACCTTCCTCAGAGAGCTTCAGTCGTCTCTTGCCAAGTTTGGGGTATCTCGGTAGGTACAAGCCCATGGGAACTCCATACTCAGATTCTACCCCATCACACCCCAAGCCCGCTGCCCCACCACCATCAGAAAGATGCTGTTCAAACCTCTTCTGTCCGGGCTGACCAGGGCCCTCTCACCTTCCTCTACCACCCTTTCTTCAGACTTGCACCTTGGATTCTGATTCCACTACTGAGCTCTCATCAGACATGGAAACCCCTGCCATCAACTCTGCTCCTCACCTCAGCTCTGTGCTGGTAATACCCAGCCTGGTATCTGACCTTGCCCTGTCTTTCATCTTTGACTTTGCTGCTTCTTGGCAGGTTCAGGGCACCCTACCATGCTAGGTGTGACAATGCCCCATCCTACCTGATTCACAGTTCCAAAAATACCCACTGTGTGCTCATTATGTGTTCAGCCCCTGGCTGATTCTTGTGAGCACAGAAACCATGAGCGTAGGTCCCTGCTCTTGAGGGGAGCTCAGTGTATTGGAGGCAACTGAGGGACAACCACTATGATGGTAGCTGACACTGAAGGTTTATTAACGCCTGGCACTGCCCTACATGCTTTGTGTGTATCATCTCATTTAACCCTCGCAATAACCCTATGAAGTAAGCACTATTACTGTACCCATTTTAAAGGGGAGGAAACTGAGGCATAGAGGTAGCTTCCTCGAGGTCACAGAGAGCTGAGCAGTACGTCAGGGATTTGAACCCAGTAATCCAGCTCCAGAGACATCAGTCTTAAACATCATGCTCTATGAAAAAAAAAAAAAAAAAAGGAAGCCAGCTGCTGAGTCTCGCGATAGACATTTATAAAAAGGGCTGCAGAACTATGGAAAACAGTATGAAGTTTCCTCAGTAAACTGAAAATAATATTACCATATGAACGAGCAATCCCACTCCTGGGCATCTACATGGACAAAACTATAATTCAAAAAGGCACATGCACCCCTATGTTCATAGCAGCACTATTCACAATAGCCAAAACATAGAAACAACCTAAATGTCCATGGACAGACAAATGGATAAGGAAAATGTGGTACATATATACAATGGAATACTACTCAGCCATAAAAAAAGAATGAAATACTGCCATTTTCAGCAACATGGATGCAACTAGAGATTATCACACTAAGTGAAGTAAGTCAGAAAGAGAAAGACAAATACCATATGATACCACTTATATGTGGAATCTAAAATATGACACAAATGAACCTATCTACGAAACAGAAACAGACTCAGACATAGAGATTTGTGGTTACCAAGGGGGAGGGAGGGAGGGAGAGGGATGAACTGGGGTTCATTTGGGGTTGGGAGATGCAAGCTATTACATTTAGAATGGATAAACAACAAGGTCCTACTGTAGCACAGGGAACAATATCTCATCTCCTGGGATAAACCATAATGGAAAAGAATATTTTAAAAAGAACATCTCTATGTGTATAAGTGAGTCACTTGGCTGTACAGCAGAGATGGGTACAACGTTGTACATCAACTATACTTCAATTTAAACAAATGAAGTATATGGGAGACCTAAAAAAAATAAAAAGGACTGCGGGAGTTCAGTGAAAACAAGTCATGGATTCTTCTGCTCTCAGACGCTCGGCTGGCATGAGACCCAGCCATGTAACCAGCTTCCTCTTAGCTGCTCACCTAACCAAGCTTCTGCTTTTATCTCTGCCCTGGTGTGACACCTCGTCTGTTACTTACACTCGGAATCCATTCTGAGTGAGCAATGTCTGCTGGGCTGGCCTCCAGCTCTGTGTCCACCTGAGCTGGGCTGGCTGGCCCAGACCCTGCCTGCTCCACGTCATCTCAGACCCAGCGGGCCAGGTGTCCCGTCCCCGCCCCAGTGCACAGAGACACAGCTGGCCCCGGAGCTCTCCCACCTGGGTCTCAGCTTCTTCCCAATGCTCCGTGAGCCCTCCGGTTGGGGAGGAGTTGATGAACATTCTTCCGTGACCATTCCGCTTCTGTAAGTAGACCATGTTTTCTGTAAGGAAAGTCTTCCAGAAAAGTTTTGTTTAAACTAACTATTTGTAGATTGAGTCCCATTTAGAATGTAGTGGAATAATCAGCTACAAATGCAAAACTCAGACATGACAGCACTGACTAGCGTGGAGTATATACAACGTGCCAGGTACTTTGCTTGTAATGTCCATGTAATTCTTAGAACACCCCGGCAAGGCAGGCACCATTTTCATTATACCCATACGAAGAAACCAGGCCCCGAGAAGTTAGCTGACTTGCCCAAGGTCACACAGCTAGTAAGTGGCAGAACTGACTCTTGGCCGCCACTCAGTCTAAACCCTCACTCTGAGAATTCTTAGGCAAACGGTCTCTCGGGGATGCAAGTTTTCTAAGTTTCAATTCGTGTTTTGTCAAAAGAGGACAGACCTTACTTTCTCGATTCAATCTTCAGCCACCAGGCTGGGGTGAAAGGAAACACGAGTCTTGCTGGATAGTTCTGGGGCAGGCATAATAGAAGTTTCTCCCCAGCGTCCCCCAGAAGGGGGAGCTCTGGAGCTACCCCATCTCCAGCCCATCGTGGGCGTGCGCGCGCACACACACGCACACACACGTGCACACATGTAAATACACACGGGTGCACCTTCCCAGTCTAGCCTATGCCTGTGCCCTTTGACCAGGCGGCTGCCTGGGCACACAGGACAGAGCCACTAGGAGCCAGGGCAATCAAGCGCAAGAAAGTTGAATAAAAGCAGCTAATACGATATCTACGATATGCAGCTTTGGTTGTAATAAACACTGCAGCTGAATATTCCCATGGGGCTTTCCTAATGGAGGGGATGTGTACACTCCAGAGCAACCCCAGGGGTTTTACACGCACCTCTGACTAAACTCCCTATAAAACCAAGCCCGCCTTTTCACCAGTTGTGACAGGGTGTTCTAATATTAGTCCAGTCTCCTTGTCTGTCAGCTCCCCCAACAAAGGCTTTAATGATCTTTAACCAGGCATAATCAACACCACACACTCAAGCAGAGAGTGCCCGGACCCAAGCAGCCCCTGCCCCTTGCAGCACTCCGCTGGAAGTTTCGAGGGGGACAAAGGCGAACCCCTCAGCCCCCTTGAGCTACCTCCTCTCTCCCTGCAGGATGGGCTGTGCAGGAGAGCAGCCTCCCAGGAGGGCAGGGGCGGCGGGTCGGCGGGCTCAGGCTGGCTCGGTGGGCGGGGTGCAGGGCCGGCCTCTAGGGCCCTCCTCCGCAGGCTGGCTGTGGTCCGGACAATGGCCTCCGGGATGCTGACCGTTGCGGGCAGCGCTGCTTCTGCAACTCTGCCTCTTACGCTGTCATCAAGGGCATCCCCTCTGCGCTTCTGACAGCTGCCTTCTCTCTAGAGAAAAGCCGGGCCTGGGTGGAGGATCCTAGCGGCCCGGGAAAGAGCAGAGGAGCCTGCAGTTTGGCCGCTGTGCCTGGTCCTCCCAGCGCCCCCAGACCCAGCCTGCCCAGACCTTGCACCCTCCCCTTCCTCTCCCCACTCCTCTTTCTCTCCCTCCTTCCTTGTCTCCTTCCGTGGACCCTCCATGCGCCTCGAGGCCCCGGAGAAGGTGGGCCTGGGACCAGAGAGAGTGGCAGGGAATAAAGGCAGGTGGTGGAGGAGATGGGCAGACACGTAGCGGCACGGCCCAAGGCCTGGGCCCCGGTGTGAGGAAATACATGGGTGGACCAGGAGGGTCTACCCCACAAAAGCCTTAGTCCTTCTACTTCTAAATCTGTCTCTGAGCCTTCAAGGCTGTGCAGTGTTTATCGGAGCCAAGCAGGGGCCCTGCACTGGCTCTGGGGCAGCTCTGAGTACTCCTGGCTCATACACGAGCCTGTTTGGGAAGCAGCTCTGTAAGCTGCCCGGTAGCCTCGCCCGAACCTCCCAGCAAATTCCCTCGGGCGACAGCGAATCAGAGCCTGGATTTTGGCCTCTGACTTCAGCAAACAAACCGGCCTGAGCTGTTTAATGCAGCCTCCCTGCTGCTCTGGACCACAAGGAGCAGTTCGGCAGGGCCCAGAGGCCTGCCGGGTGGTGTCCGGCTTTCCCGCAGCCCTGAGGGCCCTCCAGAGCTGCCCGAAGTTCTGGGGAACAGAGAGGTGCCTTCACTGTTTCAACAGAACTTAGTTTCATTCTTTCACATTACCAACAAATATATCGTACTTAACTTGAGAAAAATAGGAACAATATTAAAAAGTAGAAGGGGAGGCCATGACCTACGGCAAGCACTGCTAACATCTGAATGCATTACCTTCCAACATTTTTATTTTCCTAAAAGTGTTGAATTTGAGTTTGCCCTTGGACTTGTACCAGAGACCTGCAAGGGTTCTTTTGCCTGAGAAAGATGCCCCCTGTGTCGGGGAGGGAGGGATTTTAGCTCATGATTTATTGGGTGACCAGGGCCCCTGCCTTAACTCTGTGCCTCCATGTTCTCAGTTGTTATAAAAGGAGATAACAACAGTACTGCCCTCGAAAGGTGGTCATAAGGATTAAATCTTTTGGTATATGCAAAGTACTTAGAATAGTGTCTGGCATAAACATGAAATACGTGTGGGGTGGCATCACCGATAGTTTTATGATGATGTTGATGATGCTGATGATGGCTATTTGCACTATCTTCCCTGTGAGGAGTGGGGAGTAGGGACCAGCCCCCCTTTCCCCAGCAGCTGTGGCTTCCACGGGGGAAGTCTAAGCCCTCAGCTGCGTAACAGGTAGGCAGGTAGCCCGAGAGAGAGAGGAAGTCACTCTAGGAGGACAGAAAACAAAATATCACCTGTCCAGTAATCTGCCTTTGCTGGGGTGAAAGGGTAGGGCCGTGGCCACCAGCCCTCATGTGAGCTCTTCTCTCCTATGTAGCTCCGTGCCGGCACCTAAGAGGCAAGTGGCTGCTCCTTTCCTACCCTTGCCCCTGTGCAGGTCATTAATCCAGCATCTCACTCCTCTCCACTGAGCCCAGCCCAGGATATGGACTATTTCTAACCCCACAGTCCAGTGGGCTTCACTCATACACCAGGGCTGGCTTTCCAAAGGATGCCTACTTGCCGACTTCCTCTAGCCCTGAAAGCTTTCTGACTTAGGCCATGAGAATATCAGAACATCCCTGGAGAGAACCCTAGAGATCCTCAAATAATAGCTCATGACAATAACAGCTCGTATTTGTTCGGCACTTAACTGTGTGTCAAGCCCTTTGCTAATTTACACATGTATTATCTCATTTAATCCTCACAACAAGACACGAGACAGGAACCATCCCTATCTCCATTTTACAGTTGAAAACCTAGCTTGGAGAGCTTGAGTCGTCTGCCCAGGATTGATGCCTGGCTACATAGGCTACCAAAGGGACTTGAATTTACCTATGGAAAGGCTGCCCTTCGTTCTGGGGAGACATTACTGTGGACCTTTAAGTTTCCTACAGCTATTCTAAGGGGAAGCCTGATGCCATTGTTAACCTGAATGCTGATGAAGTGTTGGTTTTGATCACGTAAGCTGGGTGTATCTCTTATCTGTGACGTTAAAAAAAAAAAAAAACAAAAAACCAGAAAGGATAAATCACCTTCCATGGCCACATGGCTAGAAAGTCAGAGCCTGAATCAGAGCCGGACTCCCCAGTCTCATGTTCTTTCCAGCCTATCCTGCTCATCTTCTGTCCCTTCCAGAGGGCCCTTGGCCCAGGCCAGACACCGAGTCTCACACCCTTCTAGTATTCCCTGCACGGTACCCAGCACAGCCGGCGCACCCCGTAGGTACTCACTCAACCCCTGAGAGCAAATGGAGGCGAACTTTCTGCGGGAGAGTCAGAGCCCACGCTGAAATGTACACCCAGCCTTCTCTCGATAACTTGCCGTGGGTCATTCATTCATGAATGGAAACAAGCTTGTGCAGAAGCTGTTGATACTGCGGACCGGAGCCCAGCCTGGCACCCTAACTCTGAAAAGCTGAGTCTCCCCGGACCCTGTTCTTTCTCTACCTTGTCCGCCAAGCCCACCCACTCCTTTCTCCTCTTTCCTTCTCCCTCCTGCCCCTAAGAACACAGCACGTTCCCAACCCAAGTTAGCGTCCCTGGAGAAGCTAATATTGCCCAAAAGAATCCGAGAGAGGAAAGCTGATTGGATTTTATTACAGTGCTGATGCCTGCTTTCCTCTGGGAGCTGCCTAATTTCTCTCATTCACAGGTTGGTGACTTCTTGCCTGCTGCCTGACAGCGGCTGTCCCTGCGACCACGGACTGGAGGCAGGCAGCTTGGGCAGGCCTCCATCAGCAAAGCACTTCTGGCTGGTGGTAACTATGCATTTTTTATTGAGTAAGCGAGTTAATGGGCATGTAAAACATACACAACTTGTCAGCCCGTTAGCTGCTGCCATTGCCGTGGCTGCTCTTCTGCCTCCGGCTCAGCTAAATTGCTCATTGCCTTGCTCTCTTCCTCCCTCTCCCTCTCCTTGTTTTTTTGTGTTTTTTTTTCCCAAAGTCTCTGTCTCCCCAACCTGTACCTCCCTCCCTCCCTCCCCAAACAGCTAAAGGGTCCCATTTTTATTTATTTATTTTTAATCATAAATAAATAAGTTTGAGAGAAGGCAGCCAGTTTGAAAGAAGACTTAGCCTTGAAGTCTCGCCTGCCTCTGCCCAGTTAATGCTTTGTCCTCAGTTCCTGCTCAGGAAGCCGGGTTCAAGGACAGAGGCAGCCCAGAGTGAGCTTTCGCCCAAGGAAGAGGCACCTAGTTTAGAGCACTTGCCAGATGCGGGACACGGATGCCTGCGTGGACACGCCTCCAGTTGTGCACATGTGGTCAACTGCCTGCATCAGCAGGCCCCCCTACCACCTGCTCACACCCCCAAAACCCCACTCTGCATGCACACACTCAGCCATCCACATCGGCATGTACAGACCCTAACAGCCTCAAAAAATCCACATCGCAAACGGGTACCCTTGAGTATTTACACTTGAAAGAACCCACAGCTGAGTGCATACCCTACACTGTAGCCCGCTCTCTGCACCCCTTCCCGAGGGGCCTTCTCAAGCCTGGATGCACACTTCTCTCACACGAACACACCCACACACACACACTCAACGACACAGGTCTTTAGGCACACCCCTAAGTCCACATGTGCATTCACTGCCTTCAGACACCCCATCCAAAGGCCATATTCAAGTATATCCCCATGTAGATGCACCTTCAGAACTGATGTGAACAACAACACTCCTATAAGTACCTCACAACTGCTTCTGCACGCACCCCCCCCCCGTTTATGTACACAACAAACTGCTGAAGCCTGCCTACACACTTCCAACACGTGTGCACCTCTAATAGTCACATCTGCATGTGCACACACCAGATACACTCAGCCTCAACGACCCATGCCTGCAGTGTACACTCCTGCATATACACAGGTTGTAGGCAGGTCCTGTCTGCATGTGCACCCCACTCCCTACCCCTGGATATGTCCCCAAACCCTCATGTCTGTTGCATATGCATATAAACCAACACTCCCACCAGCCTATCTGCAAGTTGGCCTTCAATGTATATTTCAGGTATATTTGTACACACCTCATATGCACACATACACTATACCCCATTCTACATACTTACAACCCATGCACACAAACTCTTAACCCCTATTTGTATGTATGTTTCATGTAAACATCCCACAATGTTTTATTGTCTGTATGTTCACATCATATGAACTCATAGAAGACTCCGGTTCTGCCCATATTCATACTCCAACTTCCTGTCTGCATGCACATCTCAGATGTACACCCCCAAATGCTCTATTCTACCTATGTGTGTGCGTAAGCCCTGCAATGAATGATTCCATATCTGCTTACGGAGACCCCAGTGCGTGGACATACACCCAAACCCACCATCTCCACATGCAAAGGCAGCATGTACAATCCCCGCTAACACACCACGGTTCTATCAAATGCTCACCATCAATTCCGTTTAATTAAAACTAAACTAAGTGATTGAGCCCATCTCAGACTCGGTGCTGAGTGCTGGAAATATGCAGATGGAAAAGAACAGCAGCGCTTACCCTCAGGAGCTTCCTGTCTAGGAAGGGAAATGAATAAGAAAGCAGCCAGTTAGTTCAGTCACAGAAGTACGTGCACACACGAGCACACACTCTCAGCGGCTCCAAATTCACAGGAACATTCTACCTGCACATCTCAGACGTACAAATGGGCACAGCCTGATTCACATTCCCATATACCCCCATTCTGTGCCTACATCCCCAACTTTAACCATGTGTGATCATTCATTGCCTTTAGTCATAGTGGCTTCACAGGTCACCATCAGTCTCCTCCTGGATGGTAACGCTGCTACTAGGCGAGAATGTTGTCCCCTGAGCGCTGCATTGCTGGGACCGAGTCTCCTCTCTTGGGTTGCTCACTGAGGACCTAGTCCAGCACCAACAGGGCCTTGGGTACAGAGAGTGTCTCCTCAGCAGCCATCCTGCTTCATTCTCTGCTTCAAGGCCTCAGGTGAGTCACCGGCCTTGCAGTTAACCGCCTTCTCTTTGCCCTCTACAGAGCTCGCTGTCCCCACGAGGGGCCCAAGGGCACTTTCCTGCCTACTCTTCCTTGCCTGGGTGGCTGCCACTAGTAGTTCTCTGATACGATTATTTTTAAAAGCTAATCCAATTCCAGCCCGAATTCTTAGAATTTCAGTGAACTGAATTCCTAGAACTCGGCCTTGCAAGCCAAATCCGGCCCACCGTCTGTTTTTGTAAATAAAGTGCTATTGGGATGGTCACACCATTTGTTTAAGTATCGTCTATGGCTGCTTTGGGGCTCTAATGACAAGAGTTCAGTAGTTACAACTAAGACCATCACCAGTAAAATATGTAGTATCTGGCCCTTTATAGAAAAAGTTTGCCAACCTGATGTCAAGCATGGCGGTGGTAGTCCTACTCTGGTCTTCCCTGGTCAAAACAGCAGAATACACTCTAAGAGGTAAATAGAGAAACCGCGGAGTGCAGAGGCAGAAGACGGTAAAGGAAAGGAATTCAAACCACATCTTCAATTCACCCCGCAGATATTGATTGGTGCCCACTATCTGCTGACACTCTGCTGGGCATGGGGTTACCGCAGGGAATGGAACGTGGCTCCTGTCCTCCTGAAGTAACCAGTCTACTGGGAGACATTAAACCACAACTTCCACACAGACTCCATAGTGGAATTGTGATAAATATTGACAAGGGAAAAATGGGGATCGTTGAAGCCAGGAAAAGGAACTTAGAAGTACTTTGACAGGTGAACTCAAATATGTGAGGGATTGACAAGGTAGAGGGATTGAACAAGCTCTCTGGACACCCCAAGGTGGGACCTGGGACGAGGACAGCACAGTGAAAACAGGAAGACCTGTCTCAGTGGGACGAGGAGATTTTAACCCTCAGCACTGCTCTGTAATGGGCTCTGCACACAGGAGGTTGCATGCTACAGGAATATTAGGGATGGATAGAGGGGATTAATACTCGGGTTGGCCTACATGACCTCTGAGTCCAAGTGTGGGACTCACCATGGCTTCTCAATATGGCGCCAAGCTAAGCTTTGCCAGCGTTCCCTCCCTCCTTGCCAACATCCTTTGCTCTCCTGTGGCAGGGGTAAGGGACAACCTCTCCTGACCTGGCCCTTGGGTGGGCCATGAACAGCTCCATTCACAGGGGCCTGTGAGGGTGTCCATCCCTCCTCTGGTCATTATCGGCTCATACATTAAACCCTGTAGGCCCTGAAGGTAAGTTTCCATATCAAATGGCTTCTAGGAGGACCCTCAGAAACTCCTCCTCCCCTTCTCACGTTGGACCCCAACCTTCTTTCACTGGCTGTCTCCTCCCAAGTTCCAGACTTTTCCATCCCTCTTTTGAGGCTTCCAGCCCCTCTCCTCCCCAGCCCCTCAGGTGGGGTCCACAGCCTCATGCCTGATCCCATCTTGCAGAGGGTTCAAAGGAGGACCTCAAAGTTCAGCCTCACCCTTAACCCAGGAATTTTTGTGCTTCTTGCTCTGGACACCAAGGACACAGATGAGGGCAAGAGAGAAGCAAAACCGGCAGCAAGAAGGAAGGCAGGGTCAGGATGAAAAAAGGAAGGAAGCAAAACGCAAGAGAAAACACAAAGGCGAATGGGGAGAGCCTTAGGAACCTTGTGTTTAAGTGGTCTGATAATTAAATGGAAAGTGTTTGGCGGAGGAGCCCACCTTTCAAAATCCCTGCTGGTGGCGAAGCATATAAGAACCTGAACAGCAAATATTTACTCAGAATTAACATGGAACAGATCCCATCAAGCAACCTTGGGGCTGTTTCTGGAGTCTTACCTTAATGTCTTGTGTGGCATGGGGGCCCAGGCGGGCACTAGACCTGGCGTAATATGCTAAACAAATCTAATGGTGTGCCTTATTTCCCCCCTCAGCAGAACTCTTAATTATGTATCTTGCAAATGCACAGAGAAAATGGATTAACCACAGCAGCTGTTTCCTGCTGGAGCGGCACCCTCCCCAGAAGCCTTTGCAAGAAGACGGTGGGCTGGCCCGACAGGCCGCACCAGGGAGCTGGCCGGAGTCTGGGAAGTGCGCAGGTGAGAGGCTGATGAGGATCTGAATCTTCAGCCAGGGAAGTGTCTGCCCCTTGACACCCCAATGGGAGAGGTGGGACATGAGTTGAAGGGTGAGTGGTAAGGGGGTCAGCCCAGTCTGTGGCCGTATGGGCTGAGGCAGGCTCTTGGAAAGGCTTCTCTGCGGGGGCCATCTTTCCTGGTCCACCCCCCCCAGAGCCCCAGTTGTGCTAAATGCCAACTGGTCGCTTAGTAGGGTGACTCACTACTTCCCCCTTAGTTTCTCCTAACAAATTGCAGGAACCCGGGTATCAGTTTCGTTGTCACTTATCAGGGTCAATGGAAAAAACTGGGACCCAGAACGGCTTCCACGGAGGAAGAGAAGTCAGGACAGTTCGGAACGTGTGGCTTTAACTAGGGAAGGCAGACCAATGGAGAAAAACGGAAGGTGACATCAGGATGCTAGGTATAAGGGCAGAAACCCACTTTGAAGTAACGGTCTGGGGCCTGTGTGGAAGAGAAACATTCTGCAGATGGGCAGAACACCGACATGAGCTGGACACTGGTCAGGGACAGAGCACCACTGAGACCACCTGGCCAGTGAACCCAGAGACGTCCAGAGATGCTGGCTTGCACGTGTGTGTGTCTTGAGGACTCTGCCTGGGACATAAAGGTCTTTCTCTGTGATGCCTTTGGCACTGCTGTCTTGAGCAGCTGGATATCAAACAGGCTAACTGCACGGGGATTTAGTCCTGAGTTTGAGTCCCATTCCAACACTCACTGGCAACTCTTGCATGTAACCTTTCTGGGCACAGTTCCTCCATCTGGTTTATGTGAAAAACTGGCATGAAGACTTGGACGCATCAATAATATTATCTGAATCTGAATGTGCTGAGTGGCCATGTTACCTATCATGGGTTTCCCCTCAAGTTGAAGGAGGAGTATTGGTTGAAATTTGTGAAACAGCTTTATGACCTGGAAAGGGCAAGAACCATATGTATTGAGCACGTACTATGTGCCAAGCACCGTTCACTCAGTCCTCACAGTAATCCTGTGAGACAGGTCCTATTAGTATCCTGATCATTCAGGGGAGGACGTTAGGGCACAGAGAGATTACCATACGTAAACTCCCAAAGTTCGCACAACTAATAGGTGGGTGGAGCCAGGATTCAAACCTTGGCATTTTAATTCTATCTGCTCTACAAGTGTTAATCAGTGATTGTTGTGATGTAAGACAGTTCTCCAGAACTGGCTGGGCTCAGCGGAAAACGGGAGGAAGCAGGTCCACGCCCTTCCCGGCATCATAGGAAATTGAACACTAAGGCGAAGCTTTGGGCTCCTGTCATGTAAACAGTGAGACTAAGGGCGTAGGCTAAATTCGAAAGACAGAACGAGACTACAGCGTAGGGCCAGGGCAGGAGTATGGCCTGAAGAGGAGCAATACGGCAAGAACAAGCCTTGGAAGCAAAGCAACGCTGCCCCA
Organism: Eschrichtius robustus; assembly: GCF_028021215.1. Lineage (NCBI taxonomy): Eukaryota > Metazoa > Chordata > Mammalia > Artiodactyla > Eschrichtiidae > Eschrichtius > Eschrichtius robustus. Next base: position 16,432,519 of record NC_090834.1, on the reverse strand, counting down.
CACATCCCCAGATGGCACCATGCAGCGCCTCCCCGAGCATCTATTCCGTCCCATTTGATGAGACACATGGGGGATAAGATGACTGAAAGGCAGGATTCCTGCCCTGTGTAGCACAGACTCTACCAAGGAAGGCTGATCTTGCTCAAGTAATTGCAAGCATGATGAGTTGAAAGACGAAAGAGGTTTGGATGTATATTAGCTCGGGTAACGTTAACTGCTAAAACAAATAGACCCCCCAAACGTATAATAGCTCAAACTCAAGAACTATATGCCTCACTCACGCGGCAGGACAGGATGAATGTTCCTGAGTGGTGAGAGGGGCTCTTCTTTCATTTCTTTCAGACACAGGCTACCGGCACCTCTGCCATCTCAACATACATCCTCCTAGGCGTTGCTGGGGTCACCACTGCAGTTGGCCAAAGGGAAAAGGGCTAGAAGGAGTGTACAGGAAGGTTTTCATGGGCCAGGCGGACAGGAGCACACGTCACTCCCACTCCTATTTTAGTGACGGCGCCTCAGCCCCACGTCACACACAATGTCCAGGGAAGAGCAGGGTGCCCAGGAGGCCGGGGGCTTAGTGACGAGCTAGTAGACTGCCACAGCGGGCCACACAGGATCTTTGCCCAGCCCCCGCCCTCTGCTTGGAATGCCTCCCCCGGGCCCAACTTCCCTTCTTTCTACTCAGCAAACTCTGTGGCTTTGTGAACAATGGCATATAATATTCAACCGTAATATTTTCTTCTCTTCTGGTACCTATAATCCCCCTCTGTTCCCAAAAGCCCTATAAAAATTGTCACTCATAACACGATGTGCACTAGTGGTGTCTTGGGAAGGGAAGAGGCCTTTGATCACGTGTGGGCAAATCTGGGCAGGCAGCAAAAAAACAGCAGAAAGCAAGATATCAAGAGGGGATTCCAGAATTGAGTCAAGGACAGGAATTCAGAACCACCGGTAACCAGCGGGGCACGGGGCCACCCCGAGAATCCTCAAACTACTGGGGAGAGTGACTCTCCAGAGGGGTGTGGGATGGAGACTCAGATCATCTTATTTAGAAACTAAGAAAAAGGTGGGGGGGGGATATTCATAAAAATCTAGAGGAAACCTGGGGAAAATAATGAACATAACACAAAATGTTTCACAAATGTTCTCAGATCAAAGGCCAACAGACACTGGTTATTCCCGTGTACCAGGTACTCTGCTTCACAACAGCCCGGTTAGGTAGGGATTGTGCCCAATTGACAGATGAGAAAATCTAAGAGAAAGTCTCACCACATAAATAGGAGAGCTGGATTCAGACTCAGATATGTTCTTTTTTTTTTTTTCTTCTTTTATTGAAGTATAGTTGATTTACAGTGTTGTTAATTTCTGCTGTACAGCAAAATGATTCCATTATACATATACATACATTCTTTTTCATATTCTTTTCCATTATGGTTTATCGCAAGATACTGAATGTAGTTCCCTGTGCTATACAGTAGAAACTTGTTGTTTATCCATCCTATATATTACGTTTGCATCTGCTAATCCCAAACTCCCAATCCTTCCCTCCCCCAGCCCCTCCCCCTTGGCAACCACAAGTCTGTTCTCTATGTCAGACATGTTCTCAAGTGATATACTCTACTGCCTCCTGCCTGAAGGGAAGAATAGAAGAAGAGCAAGAGGACAGATGTTAGTAGGAACTTGGGGCGGAAGTGGGCAGGCAGGAGATGCAGTTGTAAAGAGGGAGCAAAGCTTCCAAAGGCTGGACTTCCTGGAGAGATAGGGGCAGGCCAAGGAGGGTGAGAGGACCCCAGGCACCTGTGGGAGGGAAGCTGGCGATTCCTGCCAGCCTCCCCAAGGGAAGGAGGGAAACGTCTGCACACCCAGTGGCTGCTCCTCTCTGCTGGGGCAGAAGGAAGGGAGCTCTTGGCAATGCTTGACTTGCTAAGCCTCAGGGGAGAAAAAACAGGGAGCTGGTGAGAGCAGCTCCCTGAGGTGCCTCGGGTGGGAGGCAGTGCTTTCCAGCAGGGAGTAAAATCAGGAGGAAGCGAATCAAGGCCAGATGGAGTTAGTGTTCCAGCAAGTGCATGTGGTTTTAGAAATGAAGGAGAAACATGGATTGAGGCCAAATCCAGGCCTCAGGCTTCCACCAACCTGCAGCCTTTGGGAAATCACACAGACATAGGATGTCGGGGCTGGAGGGTATCGTAGAGATCATCCTGTCTAGCTGCTCCTTCTACGATGGGGGGAAACTGAGACCTGGAGAGAGGAGGTGAGTGAAAGGGCTAGGGCATATCTCAGCTCTCCCTCCATCGTCAGCAATGCCACCGAGAAGTCATGTAGGCGGCAGGCACCGAAAGGGCCACCCTCCCACACCCTCGTTCTGCACTAAGTCTGTGCAGCACCACAAGCTAGAAGGCACTAAAGCCTTGGGGGGCTGCTGAGGTGCAAGTGTTTTGTGCAAACTTCCCTCCATCCCTCCCCCTGCCTACTGGCTCGGTAGACGGTCCCCGTTCCAGGGCCTCCAAGTGCTTCAGTCACCATGTGACCTTGGCAAGATACTTCGTCTCTCTCTCTCTAACTCAATTTCTTCACCACTAGCATGACACGGTAGGACAAGAAAATCTTTAAACCCCAGTGCTTTTCCTGCTAAGGTTTACAACCATTTGCCCAACCTTCTCCCTGTGCCTTCAAGGGCTACGATGTCAGTATAAAGGCTGAGATTGGAAGAAGTCAACCAAGATTGTCACAGGAGATGAGCAGAACCTCTCCTAACCTTGGGGGAGCCCATGGCAATGGAGGCCATCCAAACTTAGGTCTAAATATTTAAAAGGTACAAATTAAGATAACAAACTGTTTCGTAAAATATGCTTGCCCACCTCCCTTGACAAGTACACCTTCATGATGACAAAGTCAAAAATATCAGTGGAAAACCATGGATTTCTTTTCATGTTATTGAAAGCTGGCAAATATCAAAGATAGACGAATTTAATTATTATTGCACGTTTGAGTGCCGACAGCGTTTGTATGAGTAACAAAACAAAGATAAAATAATTCAAAAACTACTGAATATTTACTCCAAAATTAATTTTCTTGCCTTTATTTAAACAGAATCCTTAATTATGTTGTTATAATCAAGATGTTCACATAATTTGTGTTCTATTGAGATCAGTGCCAACTTAGGCATCTCTTGAGTCATTGTCATTCTTAGATCGTTTTTTTTTTTTATTAACTTCAATTTGGAAAAACTTCTCTGCTGAGGCAGGAGAAGTTGGAAATGGCAATAGAATTCTTAAAGCCACACTTCCATGTATTCAGAAATGAGCACTGAATTTTACTTATTTTTCAAACATGATAATGTGGCCACATATGACAAATTATCACTTCAGAAGACATAAAATAGTTCATTTTCACCACTGTTCTTATAGCAATATCTAGATCCACACAGTAATGTAGAGAATCCGTATCACACTGCGTGCATGTTATATCTAGACCTACATATACACAAATTTAAGAGAAATGTGAGTTGTTTAATATTGCAAAATGTTTCTGCGCTTTTACGTGCAGCTACTGCAAATACCACACTAATTAGTAAATACCTCCACGAATTTGAATTTGAACACAAAGAAAACAAGAAAATGGATGCTCAGCATTCTGGATACTTGATGATGAAAGAATCTATCGCACCGTGCTGAGAGGAAGGATTTGACAAGTTAATTAATTGGTCTTATATTTAAGCACTTTCGCTGCTTAAATGCATGTTTTCCCCACCCCACCCCCCCCCACCCCAAAACACTGTCTCCTGATGTGGGCAACAGTACAACCCACCAAGCTTCGGGTCATTCTAACCCAGCTGCCTTCTGTTTCAAGAACAGGGGGCAAGAGACAGGGAGAAGCATTTCCCTGGGGCCTGCACCGTGATAGTCATGAGAGTGGATGCTTAGGGCTACAGCCGGGGCTGAGCCCTGGAACCCACTAACAGAGGCACCCACGTGTCCTTTAATAAATGTACTAGTGTGGGGATTGGAGGGTGAGTAATTGGGACCTTTGAAGTGCAGGGCCCAGGTAACGTTCTCCCCTTGCCCAGAGGAGCGTTGTTCCTGGAAACTGTGAGCTGGAGGGGTTGAGGCTAGCTGGCCACCTGATACTGCCCAGGGGCCAGAACCTCTCAAATCATTTTCAGGTTCTTTCTGAGAGCACATGATAGCCTCCCGCGCTCCACCCTCGCCTGTCCCATCACCTACCCAGTCATCTCACCAGACCCCTCAGACTCTCCTGCCATGTGCTCACACCCCTCTGTGATTTTGTTCTCGTGGTTACCTCTGCCTGGGATGTCTTTCCCCATTTTCTTTGTTTCACTGGTTGTTTATTAAACAGTTAATACTCACTGGAGCATAAATACAACACTTTTTTTTTTCTAGCCATAACTTTCATCAGTTCTCTGGAGTCTCTCATTAACAGATACTCTAACTTTCTGTTCATTTCCCTGGATCTGGGTCCTTTGGTGCTAGGGACAGGGAGGGGGTTAGGAGAGAGGGCTGGAGCCATAGTGCATGACAGGCAGCCTGACCCCGTAGGGAGGGTCCTGGTCCCTAACAACTCAGCCTGCTTCCATCTCCTGCTGGTGGCTCCGCCCATATGTAGGCACCATGGCTGTCTTAGATCCGTGTTGGCTTCACTGGCCAGCTAGGTGCCGAGGATCATGTCAGGAAGAGGGAGCCATGGTTACCTTAGGCCCCCACTAGTGGCCTATCCCCCAAGGACCCTCTCTGGGAGGGCTATCTCTTCATATAGCAGACAGCCCCAGAGCACCTGCCTCTCCTCTAGACCTGGCTCTTTCACATCCATGAGATCTGGGTTTTCTTTGGTACCCCCAGAGAGATAGAGAGAATTAGGATGGAGGGGAGACTCTTCCATTTTCTTCCCTATGCCACAGTTCCTTCTGGCCTTCACCCAAGCTGTTTCAACAAGCCATCCTGTTCCTCACTTCCCGTCTCCCCTACCCCGACTTCAGACATCTCCAGGAAAGAAGCAGGAAGAGAACACAAGTCAAGCTGTCCCAAGAATGCCCTCCATCCTCAGCTCCATCCAAAGCACTAGGATGTCTCCTTCAGCCTGGGAGTGAGATCTCCATCCCTCTTCTTACTGGCCCTCCCAGCCTCCATGAACAATGCCCTGAGAGCTTCCCTCACGTGGCTTGGGGGAGGGAGAGACGATGTCACAACAGCTTCCACTAAACCGGTGGTTTCCCCTCTCTCTTTTTCCATAGCCTGGGATACTGGACACTGGGGTGTGGTGAGGGGGTATGACAGTACCAGATGTGCCTCTTCACAAGCCCTGAAGAAGCCCAGGTGTTGGTGTCCCTCTTTAGTGTGGTTTTCTTATCATTTCTTTGTACCCAGCCGTTGATCCCATTGCCAAGTCGACCTCCTAATATGCTTGCCTGATGGAAGACCTTGAGGGTCAGATAGGCTTCACCCATCTGTGGAGTCGGCCTTAGCCCCGCCCCACCACCAAGCAGCCAGCCTCTCCTCGGGCTCCCACAGTGCTTTGGATTGATTTTTGGCCCATCGTGGTGTCCTTAGCTGTTTGCAACCATGCTTCTTGGCCTAACTGTGCAGGCAAGGGATGGGCTTTGCATCTCTGTACCCCCAAGACCTACCTCTAGGTCGGGCACCTCACGGGCCATGCTCAAAGCTTGCTGAAGGAAGGAATGAAATGAATGGACTTAAGACATAATGAATAAGTCAGTTATTGAGTAAAGGAAGACAATCATAAGTGAGTGAATGGCTGAAGGAGTGAATGAACAAACCCAGCGCTTTGCTTCCCCCCTCCTGCTCTCCAGCCTCCTGGGGGCTCCCAGGAAGCCCATGTGTAGAAGGCCCTTAGCTCATCAGATTCCAGGGGAGCAGGCAGCCCAGCCCACGGTAATGGAACTGTTAGTTCAGGAGGCAACAGCCTCACCGTGTAAAATCACTGTCTATTCTAGTCAAATTAACTAGGTAATACTCTGCATTAGTGTAAAATTCTCCATCAAACCACGAAGACTGGCATTTAAAACATTCAAGGCCTGAGAAGGGGAGGAGAGGGCAGAGAAAGCAAGAGAGAATCAGTGCTTTTTCCTGACGAGTAACGTTTGAAACGTTTCCCAGCCTCTCCAAGCCAGGAGGGGCCCCACCTGGGATTGCTCAAAGCCCATGCCCGATGTTCCTGGCTGGGCCTCTTCTCCCAGAGCTTCCACTCTCTTCACAGGGTCTCTTTTCTTGGGGTCACTGCCCCTATATTGGGCCCTTCCTCTGGGGGTTCAGTTGGACGATGCTGAGGTTGTCAGAGGGAGGGACAAGACGGAAGCTCCCCAGTACAAGCATGCCATGTCATTTCTTGACAACCCCTACTCTATGAGCAAGCCGCCCCTGCACCAATTCTGGAGCATCCTTCGCCCTTGGAACCCAAAGGTCCAGCCACCAGACTTATGAGTGGTGCCTATGGGTCCCCCTAGCGGACCCATAATTGAACTGAACAAAGACCACTCCTGAGTCTGGCTGGATATTACGGAGAGCATCTGTTTCTGCTAGTAACATTTATTGGGCATCTCCCACAGCCAGATACTAGGTAGTGGATGGGAAAGCTTTTGCAGGGGTCACAGGTCTAGTTTACAGGTCGTCTGTGAACCTAGGAGATGGGACCGCCTTTCTGACGCCCTCAGTGGCACCCAGTCAGTGCTCGGCAAATGCTACAACAGATACTGGCATTCAGAAATGAAAAGTGAAGTAACAGAGCCAGTGATACAAGGTACCTCTACAAACACCCATCAAACTGGCAGCCACTCAACCCAGCCCCTTAGGGCTCAGTCCCGGAGTCCCCCACAGGAGGGGGGGAAAAAGAAGCAGCTTCCCAGGGGATTGTTCCACGCTGAGGTAGCATACTGGCTGCTGTGCCCTGGGGAACCAGCTCCCTGCATAAATGCGCAGATAGACAGACAGATCTTATTAAGCATACAACATTCAGGGGCCTCATTTGGAAAAGACATTGATTCTAAACGGCTGTTTGCCATTGACAAGCCACAGCGCCAAGGCAGACAGCTCTGGGTTATCCAGCTCACATCCCCCCACACCTCCATCCCCTGCGTGGGCACACGCATGCACCCCAGGGCCCCTCTGCTCTAGCCCTGTGCCCAAGCTGCTACTGCATTCTGGGCGGCGGACTCGCTTGGCAGAGACCAGATGCCAGCACATCCCTCCCTGTCCCCTGGGGATCTCAGGCCCAGCCGCGGCAGCCAGGCAGCCTTGGGACCCTGCAGTCCCCACCAGCCCCCACCCCCAGAGCCCATCAGCACGACTCCCCATCTCTCTGTCCCCTTTCCCACCCCATCCTCCCTCCTTACTGCTTATGCCTTTGTAGGCAGGAGGCAAAGCCATGCGAATACATTAACATTTCCTTAATTCTATCTGTGCCTCCAAAACTCTGAGTCACAACTGGGTGGGTTTTTGTGCCTGGTGAACTGTCAGCCTCATTCAGAAATGCCATTTTCTACTTTGCTCCTGGATCAGCAAGGGAATAAGGGGCGGGGCTGAGATGGAGGGTGGCACACTGAACCCTGACTGGTCCTTGACTGATGACAAGATCAGGGCAGGGCAGTTTCTAAAAGGAGAAGCCATAGAGGGTTCTACGAAGAAGAACCCTAAGAGCAATGCCCTGCCTTTTATTGAAATTTTTACATTTTACAATGTGCATTCACCTTTTTTATTTTGTCATTCGCACACCCATTCTGCATATGTGAAAACTGAGGCACCACGATTTGAAATGCCTGCCCTGGATATCATACAGCTAATCATGGTAGAGTCAAGGCCAATACTCATCTTTTGACTCCAAGCCCACGCTGTGCCACCCGGCCTTGCAGCTGCTGGCAAAACTCCAGCAAAGTCACTGTTTCCCCAGAGATGGAGAGTTAAGGTTTGACCTTGAAGCAGCAGTCACACATGGGAGATCTCAGACATGCTTTTTCTGCCAGAAGTGTTTTTGAAAGAAGTGGATCTAGATGTCTTAGGCAGAGCACACGTACCCCAGTTACCCACATCATTCTCATCCCCGCCTGTGTTACACTGACAAGTTCATACATGCATGTTCCCTGCCTGGCTCTAGAATTTGCCCCTCACATAAGGTTTCTGCCACCTAAGGACAGTTCTGCATTTACACAGAGAAGGGGGCACCAATGGTGTGGGATCTCTAGGATGTTAGCCAGCCCCCTCTGCTCGGAAATAGCTCGCTCACTTTTAACACGTGTTAAACTCTGTGGGCAAGGCAGTCTGTTGGGCTCTGGGTGGATACCAAGATGAATAAGTGTGGTCCTTTCCCTCTAGCCATGTAATCAGTCATAGGAAACAGACACGAGAATTACATCATAAGCCAGTGGTGTGGGTACAAAGATGCCATAGAACCATGGCAGCCTGGGGCGTGGTAGGAGAGGGGAAGGGACCGTAAAGGGGTGAGCGGTGCTGAAAGGGAAGGTGAGAGGAAACCAAAACAAAATATGACTTTCTCCCCTGCATCCCTGCTCCCAGCCACCCAGGACTTCCAACTGGCCCAGCACCCTGCTCCAGTCACTCCCCACCTAGAGATGCCTTGAGCTTCTGATATCAAGATGCCAGTGCAAAATGGTACAAATGAACTTACTTACAAAACAGAAATACAGTCACAGATGTAGAAAAGAAAACCTATGTTTACCAGGGGGAAAGGCAGGGGATGGATAAATGAGGAGTCTGGGACTGACATAGACACACTACTATACATAAAATAGATAACTAATAAGGACCTACTGTATAGCACAGGGAACTCTACTCAATACTCTGTAATGACCTAAATGGGAAAAAAAAATCTAAAATAAAAAAGGTGGATATACGTACGTGTATAACTGATTCACTTTGTTGTACACCTGAAACTAACACAACCTTGTAAGTCAACTATATCCCAATTAAAAAAAAAAAAAAGACGCCAGCTCAAGCATTTGACCATAGTGGCTGTGCTCAATTGAGTGCCTGTTCTCTCTTCCTTAGCATCAGGGAAACTCAGAGAGAAGTACCAGATTCTGCATGAGTCAGTCCTGCTTGAGCGCAAAGAATGCTGGGACTTCAGCAGCAAAGTCTGGTGGGAAAGGGAGACCAGCTTGAGCCTAGGCATGGCCAGGACAAGAGAAACACATGGGTTGGTTGGGTTCCCAGAAACTCAGGAGAGCAGGGAAAAGTCAGACCTATCCTGGGCCCCAACCCTGTACGTGGAATTGCCTACAGTGGGATATTTCTAAAGGAGAACGTCTCAACCCACAGATCTCTATCAGTTGAGAGAGATTTTAGAAGTAATTCCAAGTAATTAAAAAACAGAATTTTGCAAATAAATTGATTATATCAGGGTGGATTCAAGCTTATCCATGAAATCATATTCATTCATTTATTCACTCATTTATTTCACAAATACTAGCCTTGATTATATAAGCCCTGCACCTCTCATTCTCAATTGTTGCACAAAGCGTATTCTCGAATGGCAAAGGGAAAGGTAGAGCCACGCAACTCAGGCATGCCGCAGAAGTGTCTTGTATGCAACCGGCATCTGCATGTATGGTAATGAAACAAAGTTGAGAAACCAGTTCTAAAGGCTAGCTGTGGGGCTTCTCTGGTGGCGCAGTGGTTGAGAATCTGCCTGCCAGTGCAGGAGACACGGGTTCGAGCCCTGGTCTGGGAAGATCCCACATGCCGCGGAGCAACTAGGCCCGTGAGCCACAACTACTGAGCCTGCGCGTCTGGAGCCTGTGCTCCGCAACAAGAGAGGCCGCGATAATGAGAGGTCCGCGCACCGCGATGAAGAGTGGCCCCCGCTTGCCACAACTAGAGAAAGCCCTCACACAGAAACGAAGACCCAACACAGCCATAAATAAATAAATAGATAAATAGATAGATAGATAGATAGATAGATAGGCTAGCTGGGCACTTCCTGCACCAGCCCACACTGACCTGTGGCCACGGGCCTCTGGGGCCTGTGACTGAGCCTGCAGCCCACAGGCTGGGTGCTCTCCTTTGATGAGGCTCCAGGGCCAATGCTGCATAACTAATGTCAACAAACTCATGCTTATTCAAAGCACACTCCCTCCACTGACGTCCAGGCGTTCAGAAACCTCACATGCACACACAGCACCTCTTCACCTTATCCCGTTCCAGAGCCCCAACACGGTTCCCAGTTCCCGTTCTTTGTCCCAAGGCAGACAATGCTCTCTTTCCTCCTTACACGTACTATATCCTCTTCTCATCTTGAGAGGAGCTGATAAACTAATTTCCCCTTGTGTGCTACTGCCCAGCGAGAGTGCCTTACCTGGAGTCCCTTCTGGGGAAATGTCAGGCTGTCAGATCCAGCACCATGGTATTTGGGAACTTTCTAAAGCTGGACAAAATTTAGGGATCCTTTCATCCCAACTGGTTTTACAGACTTAGGAGGCTGAAGCTCAGACAAGGAAATGAATTTTCCCAAGAACACACAAGTGGGTAATGATCACATCCAGTATTGCTGCTCAACAAATCAGCCCCAAACTTAAGGGCCTCAAAGCAACAACCACTTATTTAGCTCACAATTCTGCGGACTAGAAATTTAGGTGGGCTCAGTCGGGATGCTTCATGTAGCCTGAGACCACTTGCAGGTCAGCGAGGCGGCTCTCTTTCTGGGTTTTGACTGTCAGCTGGATAATGGAGACAACTGGGCCACGTGTCTCTCACCATCTCAACCAACTGGTCTGGGTGGCAGCAGGGTCCCACGAGAGTGAACAGAGGCAGGCAAGCCTTCTAAGGACTAAGCTTGGGGCTGGCACAGGATCACTTCCACCACATCCTATCGGCCCAAGCAAGTCACAGGACAGCCCAGGTTCAAGGAGGACGGAAATAGACTCCACCTCTGGATGAGGAGAGCTGCAATGTCACACTGCAAGAGTTGGGGACACAGGGAGGAGTGAAGGATGGTGGGCACTTCTTGCAATCTTTAGCCAAGACTGGAACCCAAGTCTGCTGACTCCATGCTGAAGGTACAGCACCCTTTTCTGATCCCATCTGATCCATCTGTCTTCCCTACCATCCATGCCAGTGTCCTCCTCTGCAATCCAGAAACATCCTCTGCGCTAGAAGAAAAAAAAGATCCAGCACTGGAAAGAAGGTCAAGCTCCTCTGTGTCGCTGGGGAGAAACAGTAGGAGCACAGTTTCTGTATAACTATCCCAACATCCTCCCAACGCATCTGTCATTCCCAACTCCCACCTCCTTCTACCCTCAGCAAAGCCAGAGGGATCCCAGATCCCATTTTTTTGCAACTCTCCCACATCACTATAAGCTCTTCACCGCTCCATCGTCCTGGAGGGGGAGATGGCAGCCAATTTTCCAACACTGAACAAGCTAGCCCCTGGAGTCACTTTTGAAACACCACCAATATGTTGTGCCAGCTTCTTTTCTGGGGGACAGCAAAAGCTATTTTTCTCTCTTTTCTTCCCCTGATGGAGAGAACCAAGACCCCTTTTGAATTCAACTTTCTCTTCTCTGGTATTAAAAAAAAAATTTAAAAACAAATCTGTCAAAATTCCCATCCTGCCTTCCTAGTTACATTTTTTAATTCAGCTGGCTCCTTGTGGGGGAGTCTTCTATTAATAGGTATACCAGGAGGCTTTAGCAACTCAGGCAAAAGAGTACCTAGGAGAAGCCTGGAGAGGGCTGACGCCAGAACAGTAAGCAGGAATCAAACCGGGCTTAATTAGGAAAACATGACTTCCCTATTAACGCCCCTATCTGTGTGATGCTGCCATTAGAAAAAAAAAATGCCAGGAAGCTTATTTGTTTTGCAATTACGGATGAAATAAAAAATTACTTGGTCTAATTGGACCTCTTTTACTAAAAGAAGCGTGTAAAATAACGTCAGTTTCATTAGCAACTCAAAATGTACTATTCAGTGTGCTACATATGTTTAAGTGAAATGTGGAGGGTCAATTTGCTATGTAAATTTCCACAAATTTGGCTAAACTAAAACGATTAACCTAATGTGTATGCAAATTAACTTAATTGATAACGACTTTTCTCCAGGAACTTTAAAAGGGGGGGAAATGTATTCCGATTCTAACAGTCCTCCCAAGTGTTCTGTCACCCAATAGCAAAATGATATCTTGACAAATTAAAGAGAATATAATGAAATCAGATTAATTAATGCCAAGACCAATTACCACATGCAAAGAAACAAATCTCACTAATAGACAAATCCAGCAATCATTTGAATGAGATTTTGAAAGCTTTCCCTATTTGTCAATTTGTGTGTGTGTGTGTGTGTGTGTGTGTGTGTGTCATTCCATCTCTGAAATGTTCCCTTTTGTTTAGGATATAGAATGTAAGCTGGAAGGGACCACACACTCCGAAACCTCCAGTTGGATTAAGAAACTGAGCCTCAAAGAGGTGAATTTATTTGTGCAAGGTGGCACAACTAGAACCCCTGTCTTTCTTCTGTAGCACCCCATCTGCCGGCAACACACTCGGACGTAGGAAAACATTCCATTGCCCCTGCCTGGGAAGGCCCTGCTCTGCAGAAAAGCATTCACACCCTCCTTTTTCCCAGGAGACAGTTGGTTTCCCAGGCTAGGAGGCAGGCAAAGCATTCTAGAAGGCCCCTTCAGCTCTGGGACTACCTGATCCTATAGTCTACATTGGAATGTTTACCATATTAGAATGCAGTCTACATTAGAATATACCTATATGTTTAAGAATTGAGGGGATTTTCATCTTGAGTCTCTTTTCCTTGACTCAGGCCACCTTTTTCACACCAAAAGCAATCATCATAATAAGCTGCAGAGGCTAACCCCTGTCCCCGCTGGGCTTAACTTGAACCCCTGTGCAGTTAACAGTGAATTCTCCAGGGTGATCATTTGTCCATGAAAGTTTCAGCCCATCTATCCCCTTGCCCACTTCCCCATAGCTAAGGACTCTAGGCTAACAGGCAGAGCTCCGGCTTGGATTTATTACTTTTATTTATTTTTTCTCGTTATTCCAGATGGTTGTTGCTGAAAGACTGAAGTATGAATTACTTCCAGTGGGACGCTCAGACAATGGCAGAGTGGAAGGAAAGGCAGCTCAGGATGTTGCTGGGGCACCAGGGAGCAGTCAAGCCTCTATCAAGCAGCCAGAGGCGGCAGGAACACTGCAAATGGAGCCCACCAGGCTCATCCGTGGACTCGGGCCTGAGGCTGCCTCCTTTGGTCAGTTCCCAACCTTCTTTTTTTAATTTATTTATTTAATTTATTTATTTCTGGCCGCTTTGGGTCTTCGTTGCTGCGTGTGGGCTTTCTCTAGTTGCGGCGAGCGGGGGCTACTCTTCGTTGCGGTGCATGGGTTCTCATTGCAGTGGCTTCTCTTGTTGCGGAGCACGGGCTTTAGGCGCGCGGGCTTCAGTAGTTTTGGCACGCGGGCTCCGTAGTTGCGGTGCACGGGCTTAGTTGCTCCACGGCATGTGGGATCTTCCCGGACCAGGGCTTGAACCCGTGTCCCCTGCATTGGCAGGCGGATTCTTAACCACTGCGCCACCAGGGAAGCCCCAGCTCCCAACCTTTGGGTTCAGCTCTTGCCTGGACTGAGGCAGGGCTATGGCATGGCAAGCCAAAAGAATAAGAGCAGGAGAACAGACACTGGCTGGGGAGTCAGTAGCCCCATCACCAGGCCACTGAACTTGGCCAAGTCATTTCCCCTCTCTGGCTGTCAATTCCTCCTCTGAAAAACAAGGGACTGGGGATATGGATTAATAATCTCCTCTGGCTCTGACTCTAAGTCTCAGCCTTCTGGGTACAGTATTAGGTTCAAGAATGACATCAACCCCATAAAGTTGTTACGAGGATTCATGACTACATACATGAAGTGCTTAGAATAGTGCATGGCACATAGTATGTGATCAGTGAATGTTAACTTGTATTATTTTCCTCCTGCCAAGTGGTCCTTCCCCACCGCTCGAACACTAGTGGAAAGGATCGCTACCACTGTGGTGAGCTGATAAACGTTTAACAACCAGCAGAGGCTGGGGGTGGGGTTCAACTTTGTCGGGTTTGCCAATTGCCTCAGTGTAAATAATTCCACTGTGGTTGATTGCAAGCTACCAACATAGTGTAAAACAGCTCACAGCATTCCTGAAAATTTAACAGTTCGTTTTTGCACGCCATTATGAGACAGCACCAGAGCACCATTGAGATGCAATACCTCCCATTCTCATTCTGTTTAAACAGCGATCGGACGGTTGCCCATCTTGCATAGGGAGAGACTGGATGACAATTAAATATAATGTCCTTGTGGCTATTCTCCCACTCAACAGTCTTGGGGGCCACCGCAAATTTCCTCCCCATCCACCCACTCCCACGTCCTCCCCTCAACCCTCCAAGCAGAGCGGTCTGTGTGTACTTTGGAAACATAAACGCACATTGTCATCAATCTAAGTCAAGCATCATTGAGAAAGTACATCTGCTGAAAAGAAACATTTATTCATTTTTAAATTTTGAGGATGTACGTATTAATCACTGTTGAGGATTATCCACTCCACACCCTCTTGGGTGAGTCACCTTGTCCCCCATTCCCTCTGTCCTCTGCCTTCAGCCTCAATTCTCATGGTCATGGCCTCTCTTGTTGGGATGGTTTCACCTAGATCCCGGACTTAACATTCCTCCTGCTCCCAGGAAGATGGTTATTTACCGACTGAAAATGGAGAATTAAAAGAAGGAAAATAAAACACCTTTCCCGGCGGGGGCCATAAAAGGCTCATGAAGTCATAGAGACAATTACTGGCAGGCCTATATGGAGTACCCTCTGTGAGTCATCTGTCTTCTGCTGGCAATAAAGACACACAGCAAATTAATCGTGAGGGAGGTCCGCTCACTTACCCTGTAATTAGACGGAGCTGCAAGATGCTTCCTTTCAAACTACATGTGGGAGGGTCTGTTCCGACTCCAGGTGGCCCTGCCTCCCAGCCCAGCCAGGCCTGGGCTCCTTTGGCTACTGCGCACACCACCTGGGCCCGGAGTGATAGGGACAGGGGCAAGGCAGCAGCCTCCCATCCAGGGTGCCTCTCCTCGAGGTCCTGAGAGTCTATTTAGAGAGGTGGACAGAGTGTAAAGATTCAGAGAGGTGACCATAAGCTTCTCAAAGTGGCAGACATACCTTTCTTTCTCACATCTTTCACCACTTGCTCTTGTGCATTGTACATTTCAGCCACATTAAAGAGGTTTCTTCGCAAGTTCATCATCTGCCCTCTGGCCTCCATACTTAACACACGTTCTGTTCCCTCTCCTGGAATGTCCCTATCCCTACAAGGTCTCGGCTCACAGAGACCTAGTGCAAATCACATGTTCTCCACAAAGCCTTCCCTGACCCACCTCTGGGCAGGTTAACGAGCTCTCCTCTCCCCGCACACCTTTGTGCAAAACTTTTACTTTGTACTCATCCCATCAATTATAAAAACTTGTTTTGAAATCGTTTTCCTCACCCCAGATTGTGACTTTGAAGCAAGGCAGAGGCTGACTAATGTCTTGGAATCCCACTTGCCGTCCCACCGCCAATCCCAGCTCCCAGCACCATGCTCTCACCCAAGCACGTGCCCAATAAGTTAAGAGTGGGTGTAGCTCCTCCACCAAGTCGAGATCACACCGCAGGGAGGATGGTTGGAGTCGCAGGCCTGACCCCTGCATTTGGTGGAAGCAGCCCCCATCTCCCACCCCATACTCTTTTTTTTGAGGTCCTTTCTCTCCACTCCGGACACCCCTTTTTTGCAGTCAGCACCTCAATTCTGGCTCTGCATTGGGAAGAGGAAAATGAGAAAAGGTCAGGGAGCATTCTTGCATCTCAGGACAATCACCTAAGATGTTCAGCTCCCCAGAGCAGAATCAGGCATGCAAATGAGTGCTAGCCCACGGGCCCTACGCTGAAAATAAATCTGCTGGAAGCAAGATGAATTATGGGTTAAAAATAAAATTTAAGGCGGTGCTGATGCTGTGTTTTCCTAAGTCCAGTGCATAGGCAGCCAGAACCTTCTTCCTCAGGACACTGGTGAGTGAGCAAAGGGCAAAGACTCATGGGGAAGAGGAGAGAGTCTGCAGGCCGGTGTTTGGAGTCTGAATCCGTGGGCTCTTTGGGGCAGGAGGAGAGGAGAGAAGGGCTGCGGAAGATGCCAGATGCCCAGATGAGCGTATCTACCATGACAGGTACTGCCCTTTTAAAAGTGCTTTGCCAAATCTTGCCCCAAACTTCCTGTAGGACCAGCAAATCAGAAGGCCTTCCAGTCATGTAACGAATATTTATTTATCAAGTGTCCACCGTGTGCCAGGCATTGCCCCAAAGGCTACAGATACCAAGGTAAACAATATAGTCCCAGCCCTCATGGAGCTTAGAGTCCAGGCATGGGGTGGGGGAGGGGGGCGGCATGGCGGTACCCAGTAATTACCGACGACTGCCTAAAATGACTCTTTGTCACAAGAGTGTATGATGGGGTCCTGTTCCAATCGAGAGGTCAGGGAAGGCCACACTGAGGAAATAACATTTACACCAAGGCCAGTAGGGGTGAGTGGCAGCCGGTACAAAAGGCTCCGGGCCAGCAAGGACACCCAGAGGAACTAGTGTGGCTACACAGTGGGTGGGAGGGGAAACTGGTGATGGCTAAAACCCAGTGACTGCAGACCGTGCTGAGGATTTGGACTTTCCAAGGGGACTAGTGGGGACTGAAGTCCCACCCTCTCTCCACTCACCAAGGCTGCATCCTCACGCAGGGCTGCGTTCCCCAGGGGAAGGCATCTTTTCCACAGTTTCACACAGGTGTCATCTGGGGCCAAGTCCGCAGCACGGAGCCGACCCAGAGGAGTGCTGTTTCAAACCCACACGCAGGCGCCTCTGGACAACGGTGAACGTGTTAGACTAAACATCTCTGAGGCCCCTCCCGCGCCAGCCTTCTAAGTCCTTAAAAGAAGGGGGCAATTGCGTTACAGGGGAGGGGTGAGGAAATGGTCTCAAAGCCAAAAGAGCCTTCCTTATCTTTAGTGTTCTGTCTGGACCACCAAGCAAACCTCCAATAGTTTCCTCACCGTCCAGAGCCCAGCGGAGGGGAGGGAGCGGATGGGGGCCCCTGATCTGAGCAGGACGGGCCGAGGCTGCTGCAGGAAAGGCCACCCTGGACCAACAGCCTCTGTGGGTTGGGACTTGCAGGCTCCCCGCTCTGGTTTTGGAGGACAGCCCAGGGAGCAGAGTCTTCAGGGAGGAGGTATTGTTTGCACAAAGTGTCTGTTGTTGCCTGAGGCCTGCAGCTCCCCTGGACAGAGTCACCAGCTGGCTGGCGCTCGGATTCCCTGTGCTGGGAGGACCTAGGGCGCTCTGTCAGATCCCATCCATCAGGGCACCGTGGGGGGCACCACAGGCACCAGTGGCCAAGGGCTCTGCCTCTAGCCCCCGTGCCTAGAGAGGAGAGGCGGCTTCATCCCATCCCGTGCTCCGTGGCCCTGCAGTGGCCACCCCCAGCCTCCTTCCCCATCCATGTCACACCCCTAGCAATGCATACCCGAGCTCAAACTTCCCACCCCTCCTTGGCAGGCTGAGCATATCAAAACCGCCCCCCGCCCCAGATTTGGCTGCTGGCGCTGCAGTAATAATAACTGTGTCCATCTGTGGACTCTACCAACTGCGGACCTTGTCCCAGGGGGACAAACAAAGCAGGGGAGGCATCCATGAACAAACAGACACAGCCTCACCCGTCCCACTGTTTAAAAACGATGCAGCATCCTACTGTATAGCACAGGGAACTATATTCAATATCCTGTGATAAACCATATGGAAAAGAATATGAAAAGAACACATATATATGTATAATGGAATCCTTTTACTGTACAGCAGAAATTAACACAACATTGTAAATCAACTATACTTCAATAAAATAAATTTTTTTTAAAAACCGATGTAACGTTTGGTAATGATGTAACGTGCTGAGCCTCAGTTTCCTCATCTGTAGAAAGTACAAGGGACTGTGGGGAGGACTAAATGAGACTAGCATGGAAATAACTTCTTATGGTGCCTGGTGCAAAGTAAATCCTCAATAAATGTTAACTATTACCATTAGCTACTATTTATTGGGCATCCCCAGCTCTGTGCTACAGGATTTACAGGATTTACAAACATGCCATTCGTCCTGCCCTACAGCTGGAGCAGGTGTGTGGCATTATCCCATTTCACACAGGTGGAGACAAAAGCACGGTGAGTAGGATTTAATCACAGGATTATGTGACTCCAAACCACTGAGTTGCACTACCCATTATGTCTGGGGCCCCAGTTGCTCCATCTGCTTTCTGGGGCAGCTTTTTTTCACTCAAGTTCCCCCAGCAGCTCCTGAGAGAGAGCCCCCAGGAGGGGAGAGAGACCAAGGAACCTCGGACTTCCCAGTCAATACCGAGGCAAGAGCTGTGACTCCAAAATGTTTTGGGTCAACCTGGGATGCTCACCTTGTCTGCATCTAAACCAAGGGGGAGGCGAGGAGGGAGAATCTGAAAAGGAAAGAAACTGGGATTCAGAGCACAAAGCCTTGGCCCACCACTTATTAACCATGTGACCTTGAGCCACATATGAAATGTCTCTGATACTCACTTCCCCATCTGTAAAATGGGCTAACATAATAACCACCTTCTCAGAGATGCTCTGAGGGAGAAATTATCTGTGAAAGTGATCTTTCTCTACTCTAGAGTGATATTCAATTATAAAGAATTGTCATTGAGGCACACTTGCTTAGAAGAAATAAGTTAAACTGTAACAGGACTTTGGTTTAATTTAACACATGAGTACTGAGCTATATCGAAGGCACATATTCAAATTCAAAATTGAGACTGAGGAAAGGAATACAATGTCTTATAGGGTTCTATGGGGCTCACAGACCAAGTTCAGAGTAGAGGCAGAATTTCCTGGAGGGATGTTTGCTCACTGAGCTTTCGAGAGGATTATGAGAAGGACATTGATGCTGAAGGAGCCTGTTCCAGCAGAATACAGATTGATCAAAGGCAGGGGTGGAGAAACCAGGCAGAGTCCAGGGTGGCTGGACCACTGTGTACCCACAGGAGGGCATAGGAGAGAGGCTATGAAGCTGACACAATTATTATCCCCATTTGACAGATGGAGAAACCAAGGCACAGAGCAGTTACAGAAGTCACACAGCAAGTGAATGTGGTTGCAGTCAGCCAGGGGTTGGCTCCATGTTCTTAACTGTAATCTCAGCCTGGGGCTGTGGGAAGAAAGTGAACGAGGGGCCCTGCAGATGTCTGGGCACTTTGTGGGATGAGAAGATGAAGGAAAAGGAGTTGGGAGGGTGGAGTTGCTGGGAAGCTCAGGTGAGCGAGCCCCCTAATAAGAACCGGCAATTCCAAGTCCGGCCAAATGTTTCTGAGGCCTTTTCTAGCCTGTGTGTCAAAAGCCCCTCCCAGTGCTTGCTGGGCAAGGGTCAGGAGGGCAGATGATACTGTGACTTTGATGGCCCGGTTAGCACACCAGCCCCCAGACGCCACAGCACCCCTGGGAGGTTCCCATGACCCTGGGCCACAATGTTGGGTGTCCAGATGCTCCCCTCATTCTTGACCCTTTAAGATGGTAGCCTTCATGGAATTCCTGGTCTGTCTTTGCTGTGCAGATTGGAACAGGTGTAGCCCCGCAGCATCTCTGTGCACCTGACCCACCGTGGGCCAGATTCCTTCTCCTAAGAGGACACAGGAACCTGGCCTTCTCCTTTACTGGGGGTGGAGGGTTGCACAGACAGAGGGGCAAAATGGGGAGAACTTGGACTTTGGAGTCAGACCAACACAGACTCGATTCCTGGCTGTGCCACTCACAAGCTGTGTGACCTGGAGAAAAATCCCTTAATCTCTGTGGGCCCAGTTTCCTAGTCTATAAAATGGGAGCAAATAATATCTACCACACAGACCAGAGAAGTGCAAGGGTCCACACAAGGTTGATTAATGCCTATCCCAAAGGGCCCTCTGTAAATGCCAGACCTCTTTGCTAACCACTCTTCCAGAACAGTGTTTAGAGAACCCACCCAGTGGCATTTACTCTTTGCCCAGAGCACCAGCCCAGATAAAGACAGGTAGCTCCAGGTACAGACAAATGGAGAGGCCTCCTGGGTACCTCAGAAGATAACTCCATCACCAGCTCCTACAGAAGTCCTTTGATATGGATACAACCCAGGCCTGTGGGTCTCACTGCTTATGAAGATGGTGCTGAAAGATTTATAGAGGAGATCTGTGAGGGACATAGCAAGAGGAGGGCAAGCTGGAAAGCAAGAAAGTGCACATGCCTAGGGACAGAACATCTGAGAGACGTGATTACAGATCCGTCCATGTTAAGTGAGATGTGAGTAGGGCCGCTGGCCAGCAGGCTGCTCCCAGAAAGGGGACAAAACAAACTGGAGATGTGCAAGGCCCTGTCCATATATTGGCTCATTTGATCTTCACAGTAGTTCCCTGTAGGCAGGTGAGGAAACTGAGGCCAGAGAGGTTAAATACCCTGCCTGGTGCCACACAGCATCACAGATGTCCAAAAAGAAGTGGCATTTGAGTTGGGCCATGAAAGATGGGTAGGGTTTCTACAAACAGGAAGCTGGCCTGCGAGGGGCCTGCCTTCTGAGCAGGGCCATCACATGGGCAGAGGGCATAAAGGAAGACGGGGGGGGTGACGACAAATCAGGTGTTGCTCAGGACAGGGGGCTTGTGGGAGCACGTGTCTGGTGGGGAATCTACACATACTTGGCATTCTTGGGATCTAAGAAACTTGCTCAATGTCATACAGCTGGTGAGTGTTACAGAGAGAAGTTGAAATCTATGTCTTTTGACTTTCTTACTAAGCCAAGATTTGACTTACTCTATCTGCAGAAACAAGATATCAATCCAATGGAAAAGGCAAAAAAGAACTAGAAATACCCAGTTCGGAGAAGAGAATACCGAGCGAGGTGTGAGATGGTAAGAATTGTCACCAAACCTGGTGACCAAAGGCTTCAGTCCTTCCTCCCCAGAGACAGGAAGTGGGGAGATGGTAGAAGTGGTCCAGGCCTGCCCTTCCCCTCACTGCCCACTGGGTCAGGCCCAAACTCCATAGCCTGGCCTTCAGCATCTCCACACTCAACTGGCTCCACACTCACCCCACAGCTTAGTCTCCCCTGTTCCCCCGCCATGCTCTTGCTTCAGACAGGGTTCTCACAGCCCTCCAAATCTCTAAGCCTTTCCTCCAGCCACTTTCCTTCCCTGGCTAACCCATCCTCCTATTTCTTCATTCACAAAATGCAACAAATACAAACTACATCACAAGATTGTCTCAGGATTCCATGAAATGACTCATTCTCAGAGTCCATGGATATTTTTTGAGAATATCGAGCACCTGCTACGTGCCAAGCACTGAGCTAAGCACTGGGAACCGCAGGGAACGACGCCGAGTCCTTGCCCCGGGGGAGCTGGCCGTCTGGTGGGAAACAGACCGGTACATCGTCCACTTGAGAGCACTGACACTTCCAAAATGCAGTGGTGGGATTAAGGGAGGTTTCCTGGAGAAAGTGACAGCAAAGCTGAGACTTGAAGGACCAACAAAACTTGGCAAAGGGCAAGGGTGTTCAAAGCAGAAGGAGTAGCATTTGCAAAGGTTTTTAGGCCATGAAGACCATGACATTTGGAGAAAGTATCTGTGGTTCAGTGTGGATGAAGTATGGAGTCACTGGGGCCAGGGGCTCGGGGGTGGCCAGAGATGAAGCCAAATGGTGAAGCAGGGGCTACATCCAAGAGGCTTGAAGACAGGCATCCTTAACCTTTTCAGGCACCATGGACCCCTTGGAAAGACTGGTGAAGCTTTTGGACCTCTTCCCAGAATAATGTCTTCAAGTGCATAAAATAAAATACATAGGATTACATAGGAAATAAATTATATTGAAGTGCAGTTAAAGAAATATTTTTTAAAAACTAATTTGTGATATAGTAATATATGAGCTTTTTATTAATGCAGTAAACAATCAGTTCTGGTGGCAGGTCTAATTACATGATTTTGAAATAGTGCTGGGAGAAAACAATATTTCAAGATTAAGTGTAATAACTATAATATGATATAAAAATATCTGTGATTTCCATTGATGACAAAATCACGAGTACTGCCAAAATTGCTGTGGATTAGATGCTATGGATGGTGCCTACATTTGTAATTAAAGGAAATGCTAACTTCAGTGAGAGTTTAGTGAAATTAAAGACTTTTTTTTTTCTCATCCATGTTTATTATCCCCGGCTTTGAAGACTTGTTAAGGAGTGTTTTCTTGATCCCCAACTCTTGAAAAGCCCTTGCCATGGCCACAGCCTCCTCTACGGTCCTCATCTCCTACCACCTGATGACTAGATCCCTCCTTTTCAGCTAATCAGCCTCTTTGCTATCCCCTGAACACCCCAAGCGTACAGCTGCCTCAGGTCCTTTGCACATGCTTGTCCTCTGCTTGGATTGCTGCTCCCAGAAATATGTACATGAATCCCTCTCTCCTTTCTTTTAGGACTCCACTCAAATGTCACCTTATCAGAGAGGCCTTCCTTGGCCACGCTATGAAAATAGCAACACCCACCTGCCCCCAGTACCCATATCCCCCATTCCCTGCTTTACCTGTCTCAATCACACTTATACTACCTGACATTTGTAAGACTTTGCTTCTTGTCTTCTTCACCCCACTAGAATGGATGCTGCATAATAGCACAGACTTTGTCTATTTTGCTCGCTGCTGTCTCCCCAGCGCTTGGAGCAGTTCACACGAGGAACCTATTACCCCCGACCCCCTTCTACTCATCTAAATCCTTCAAGGCCCACCAGCAGCATGAAGTCCCCACCACTACTCCAGCCTTCTCTGGATACCCACACTCAGGAAGACAAGGCTCCTGAGGATGGAAACCATGCCCTGCATTTCTGCATCTCCCCACCCTGCTTGGGTGTGGAGCAGGCTTTTAAAAACGCATGAACCAGCCGGCCTACGTGGCTATGTGAATGAATGGAGCTGGCCAGAGGAGACTGTGGAATTCCATCCGTAGTAGGCTGAATGGTGGCCCCAAAAAAGATATATGTCCATGTCATAATCCCCAGAATCTATGCATGTTACTTTATTTGGAAAAAAGGTCTTTGCAGATGTAATAAGGTTAAGGATCCTGAGATACAGACACCATCTTGAATTATCAGTGTGGGCCCTAAATGTCATCACAAGTGTCCTTCTAATCAAGAGGTAAAGGGAGATGACACAGACACACAGAAGAGGAGGTGATGTGAGGAGGGAGGGAGAGATCGGAGTGATGCAGTCACAAGCCTAGGAATGCCAGGGCAGCCCCCAGAAGCTGGAAGAGACAAGGGGTGCATTTTCCCCTCCAGCCCCTGGAGGAAGTGCAGCTTCACTGGGTTTTGGAGTTTTGGACTCCAGAACTGTGAGGGAATAAATGTCTGCTGTTTTAAGCCTTTCAGTTAGTGGCAATTTGTTAAAGCAGTCACAAGAAACTAATGCACCATCTATAGGCCTGCCATGGGGAAACACAGACTGAAACTAGATCTTCCCTTTTTTTCCCCCGAAAGAACCTGGAAATTTAACCTTTAATATGAAAGCTCCCGGGGACTTCCCTGGTGGTCCAGTGGGTAGGACTCCACCCTCCCAGTGCAGGGGGCCTGGGTTCGATCCCTGGTCAGAGAACTAGATCCTGCATGCATGCCGCAACTAAGAGTCCTCATGCCACAACTAAGAAGTCCGCATGCTGCAACTAAGAAGTCCACATGCCACAACTAAGAAGCCCACATGCCACAACTAAGAGCCCGCGCACCGCAACTAAAACATTTCCCACATGCCGCAACTAAAGATCCCGCATGCCACAGTGAAGATTCCGCGTGCTGCAACTAAGACCCGGCGCAGCCAAAATAAATAAATATTAAAATTAAAAAAAAAAAAAAAAACTCAATATGAAAGTTCCTGATTTCTAAGTACGGCAGTCTGGGTTTTTGTTGCAGAAGCCAACTCTGGCTAACATGAGCTAATATGAATGCTGTATTACAAGGAGATAGATGAGCTCACAGAATTGAGAAGATGAAACAAAACCTGGAAAAAGGGCAGGATCCAAGGGAGACCTGCCATTTCCAGACCACAGGGGCACCTGCTCGGAACACTGATGCTGCTGGCCACTCATGACCACACCACTGGCTGCCACCGCACTCCAATCCCCAGATCACAAGGAAAGCACATGGGGAGTGGGCCTCAAACCCAGGCAGTCGGGCCCCAGAGCCTGCTGCCTTCCCCAACACGAGGAGCATGTCAAGGGAGGCTCTGTAATAAGACAAATGTCGGAGTGACGGGCACTCCCAAAAGGAGCAGTGGCTTTTAGGCTTGTTGTTTGGGACCCACAAGGAGAAATGCATTTTAGATCACAGACCAGCAAAGAAACACACCACATACAAACTTGAAATAATATTTACGTTGCTGTGTACAATCTCTGCTGACAGCCTTCTTTCCTCCTCCTTTCACTTCTCTTCTTTTATTTCTTCTCTTGTCTGTCTACTCTCTCCTATCCCATCCCATCATATCCTACTTATTGCATTCCATTTTCATTCCCAGGCAGAGTGATGTTCATTTCTGAAAGTAAGAGAAAATATTCCCCATGCACTGAAAGACTCAGAAAAGATAACCACTTAAGAATTTACTTAGAGATAAATTTTTCCCCAAATCAAAATTTAAGAATGAGTAACTTGGGATCCCTTCTAAACTGATTTCAAGACCCACTAAGGGATCATAAACCACAGTTTTAAAAAACACCACACCAGAGCAACTAATTCTACTAAAAAGAAAAATCAAAATACACATAAACAAAAACAACAAGCAACCAACAGTATTAAGGACAAGAAAAAATGGTTTTGAGCTGGACACAGTCATGGGCTGGCAGTTTATGTCCCCTTCATTAAAATGTATTGATTGATGGATTGATGATGGATTGACTGATTCAACCGTAGTAAGAGAGAATGTAGGAAGAGCCCTCTTTGGCTTAGATTTTGTAATGACAGCTTTAACTCTTAAGCATCTAGCACAGGGCCTGGCATACAATAGGTGCTCAATAAATATCTAAGTGCTATAAGGGAAAAGAATCTGAAAAAAATATATATATACATATATGTTATCAGAGATATATATATATATATAAACTGATTCACTTTGCTGGACACCTGAAACTAACATAACATTGTAAATCAACTATACTTAAATTTTTTTTTAAAAGGAAGGAAAAAAAATAAAATTAATAAATATTTAAGTGCAACTGAAAACAGATGGTTTTCCTCAGCTCCCTTGTCCTGTGGCAGGCCCAGCTGGAGACTGGGTGTGGCCGTGTCTATAAAGGGACCCACGTCCACAGGTGGTCCAGAGCCCAGAAGCACCTCCACTCTCGGTCCCTACCTGCCTCTCCTTCCTAGGCTCCACTCGTCACCATCCTCATAAACACCCAGCCAGGGAGTGCTCTGCTTCACATCAACCAGCATCACCCTCCCCTCCCCCTCTCCTTCTTGCATCTCTCTTTTGGCAGTGCTATTTGTTAAACCGCAAAAACACACCAAATACGGCTCTGTATTTACAGGGCGGGAGGAGAGTAGGGGATGGGGCAGGCGGAGAGGAGAGAGGTACAGCTTTGCCTCTAATGTCTTCGTTAGTTGAACTCATCAGCTAAAATCATTTGCAGAATTTTTTTTTTTTTTAAAAAGGAGACAGAGAGAGAGAGAGAGAGAGAGAGAAAAGGAACTGATCATATGCAGGAGAAATAACTCAGATGTGAAAATCCTTCAGACGGGGAGATTGCACTATTTATTCACCCAAGTGTCCTGCTGTGTCTCTGAAATGCAGTGATTTAATGAGGTGCTGCAAGGGTATTTGTTATTAAGAAATTCTGTCTCTGCTTATTCTCCTCCGTGTGATTAGGACGGAGCCAGCCGGCAGAAGCTCCTCACTGGCATGCTATTAAAGATTTAGGAGGCTGTTGCTCTTCCCCTGTTCCCCTCTTACAAGCGCCTTTTGAAATAGTTCCAAAATTAAATATTGTACAAGCCGATCAGCCTTGTTTAACGCAGATGCTGAGTGAGATTTAAAAAGAAATTAGAAAAGCATTTGTGTTAACAGATGTTCTTCCTTTTCTCTCTTGGAGCTGAGATGATTGGGGCTGGGTCCCTCCTGAACCACGCAAGAGCCAAGAGGGATAAGCCCCAAATTGCACAGGGGCAGAGAGGGGACACCTGGGTCCTCAATCCCTCTGTTGGTCAGGACCTGGGGGCCCTGCAGGAAGGAGAAAAGCAGGCTGCTAGCCTGGCAGGCTCTTCCCCAAATCTCCTGGAGTCTCCTGGAGCCTCTCCCAAGGCCAGGGCATTCAGCAGGTGCTCGCTGGAAATCTGCAGCCACGCAAACACCATGATTCAGAGCTTCAGGAAATCAGCAAAGGAGCAGAAGTCTCTGTCCCCAAACTCATCCAGCTATTGAACTTGATGATAGACCAAGTCTTCTTAGCGCCTCTAATCCAGACCCTTCATCCAGGCCATACCAGCTCTGACCAGCCCCCCAAGTAAGTTAGGCACCCTACTTCCTTGGGATCACACTGCTTCCTTCCTTGACGTCCAGTTAGCATGGTCTATCTGTGCTAACTTGGTAAGTTCTGGCTGATGTCTTAAATCTCTCTTCAACAGACTTTGCACTCTGTCCTTATTTAAAGCTAATGGGGGCCATCCCTTGAATAAATAAAGCCATCCAAGTGTATGGCATGTTGAGGCTTCTCAAAGTGCCTACCCCTGCCCTGCAGATTGGTCCCCACGGCCTCCCTTGAGGCATGAGGAAGAGGCTCAGTGATATGGGTACTAGTAAGTGGCAGATCTGGAACTAGTACCATGCCCCCCAAACTCAGTCAACTGTCTCATCTGATAAGCCGCAGAGATTGAGAAACAGATTGTCGATGCTCTTTGCAGATTTACATTTGTTTATCATTGTTGTTGGGAAAACACAAGGCACAGAGAGACAGCGACTCGCTCATGAGCCCACAGAGCATCCGGGACAGAATCAGACAAGAATCTGCCTCCTAAAGGTCCAACTGAGTGTTTCCCCGTCCGTCAGCCTATTGCACCATCTACCAATGTTTATTAAGTGCCTGCTGTTTGCCAAGCTTTGTGCAAGGCACTGAAGGCATGGGGGGACCAAACGAGAGCCTCAAGAGGAAGCAGACATTAAACAAATTATTGCAGATACGGACAAAAGCATTCACAAGAAGGAGTATGGGGGCTCATGGGAGTGTGTAAGTAGGGAAACAGAACCAGTCAGGACTCGACTGCCCCCAAGGTAAGACAATGAACAAACTACAGCCAAGAAACCAACTGCAGATCAGAGGTAGCCGCTAACTATTCCTTTAACCCCGGGGCACCCTTCGCCACATTCAACTAGCTCCCAGTGATGGGATCCTGCTCAGTTCCTCCTGCCAACCCCTGCCCCATTAGGCGTGGAGCGCTGCCCTTCTTGTCCCCATCCCCGCCCCCAACGTGGACGGCAGAGTAATAACCTCCACCCCCGCCATCACCACCGTTACTCGCCACGTCCTCTCTGAAGTCCCAGCCCTGCACACATGCCCCAGTAACAAGAAGAAAGACAAGCAAAATTGAGAACCAGGCAACTTCCTAATTAACACTCTCGGAAACAGCCGGACCTCCCCCTGCACGCAAACGAAGATCCCCTTTAAAGGCTTTGAAGGGGACTGAGCCATGGCAGAGGGACGGGGTGCGGGAATGAAGGTGGCTCTGGACGGGGCAGGGGCCGTGGGGGTGGCAGGCAAGGGCCAGACCGTGGTAGTGCTACGACAAGCTGCAGGGCTGGCCTGGATAAAGCTCCCAACTGCTCTGGGTCCCTGTCTCCCCATCTGCACGCAGGGAACTGAGCTCAGTGCGACCCGGGATCTGGTGACTCACTTCTCCTACCTGGCCTCCTCCTCTTGGAGGTTCTCCTGTGGAGCTCAGCCTTTAACACACCACACCTCTTCTCATCACCCAGGGCAGGGCTTCACTCACCTCCTTCCTTAACTCTGAAATATCCCATTTTACATCAGAATCACCCGTGGAGCTTTAAATAGACAGATGCCTGAAAGCCACCCCTAGAGATTCTGGCTCGGCTAGCCTTGGTAAAGACCCGGGCACCAGCTGGGTTTATTTCAGACACTTGAATGGTCATACAGGACCAAGAACACTGCCCAACAAGTTAGTGCGACTAGAGCTTCTCCCTGGAGGCAGAGGAGACCCTTCCAGGCTTTCCTTCCTTGGGTCCTCATACTGAGCCCTCCAAATTCCAGTGACAGCACCAGGGCAGGGAGGTTTCAGCTAGTGCTGTGACTTTCAGGCTCTGTCTGTGCCCTTCATCTAGTCTAGGTTACCTCTCCCCTCTTCAATGACCCCCGCATGGGGACTTCCACAGCCCCCACCCCAGCCAATCCATCCACCGTCCAGAGCATCACCACCTAGTGTCTGTGCAACACTTAGAGCCCAATGTCTTGCCTTACCGTTAGTTGCCAATGCATCTGTAGCCCTCTCTAGGTGGCAAATTCTTTGAGAGGAACTGTGTTTTATTCATCGTTTATCCTCCTCACACCAAAGCCTTGCCTAGTGCTTTGAACATAATAGGGATTCAGAGTCTTTAGTTGGGGAAATAATAGTAACACACATGAAATGGCTAGAGAATCATATAAGATATGTATATATATTTCAGAGAGGCAAAATAGCCTTAGTCTAGAAGTCAGAAAGGTGGGATCCTGGTCCCAGCTCTGTAACTTTGGAGCAAACCTGCAACCTCTCTGGGCCTTGGGATTTTTGTCTGTAAAAGCAGGTGGTTGGACTCAACCATCTCTAGGCTGCTTCACACTCTGTTCCTCTCATTCAGAGCCCCTAACTGCCTCTAGGTATTCAAAGAAGCAGCCCTGACTCCACGTTACTTGAAGAACCAGCACAGGAGCAAAATCAGTATTTCATGCTTTGTCAGCCTGGGACATGACTGGGAAAGTACCAGCACACGTGGCAGTGGAGGTTTCCATCCCCTCTAAAAATATATGTGTCCGTACATGGACCCACTCGTATACATCCCATCTTCCTTTATCCTAAACCTCTACCCTCATGTTTTACAAAATCCAGGAAGGCACAAGATCAATGTTGTCTTTGAAGCGGACCAAAATAGATGAGTACCAAAACCACTAGGCAAGGTGGCATTATATTTAAAAGTCCCATGATGCAAGCTCTTCCAGAGCTAAGTGCCCTGCCGTTATCTGGAAGAGGAAGGGAAAAAAAAACAAAAAAAACAAAAAAACACTTGTTTTTCTGCCAGTCAAGGTCTGCTGGTTCATCTTTCCTCTCAGCTGGGAATTCCTAGAGCTGCAGACCAGGAAATACAGTGATGGCAGCCAGTTTAGAAACTAAGAAGCTGTGGTAAAGGCTGATAGTTGCTTCCCAATAGCCACTCCTTCCTGTTTTCTTAGGAATACAGACAGTCTTTCTGACTTTTTACTAGGCACCCAGCTAAAAGATGACATTTTCCAGCCTCCCGCTTAACTAGCGTGGCCATCAACTAAATACTGGCCAGTGAGACAGAAGTACTGTGTGACACTTCCAGAAAGTCTCCTGAAAAGGAAGGGCCTCCTCCTTCCAGCTGCTGGATGTAATGGCTGGAGCTCTAGAAGCCATTTAGGACCATGAGGTAAACTTGGGAAAGAAGCCACAAAGTGGCAAAGTGACAAGATAGAGAAAGTCTTGGTCCCTAACCCTGTGATCTGCCATAACTCCTTCTGATTTGTTTTATGTCTGATTTGTTTGTTTCTGATTTGTTTTGCATCAGGGAGTGAGGTCACTGCTTGGTGGTTTCTGTTACTCAGAGCCAAACCTAGTTCTAATTGATGCTGCAGATGAAGTGTACAGAACACTGGACTGAGAGTGAGAGGACAGGTTCTTGTCCTGGGTCTGCCGTTAGAGTTGGCTGTAAATTAGGGCCAGTCCCTAAATTCTGTAGGCCTAAGCTTCATGATCTGTAAAATGGGTCCAGATGAGAGAGGAAATGAATTACATAGTTTCAAAGAGCCATTCAATTTCCAAACCAGATACTTCTGTTAAAATTTCAAGATATCCCAGTAACTTAGGATAGACCAGTTAGAGAACCCAGTTCAAGAGTCCCCAGTGTACCAGTGATGACATCTTTCATCAGCAGGGGTGCCATGAATACTACCAAAGTGAGACACAATCAGGGCACTCAAAAAAACCAATATCACAGACTTCAGAATTTGATAAACTTGACTTCAATTCCCAATGCCACAATTTTCTAACTCTGAGACCTTGGACAAGTCACCTATCCTCATCCTTAAAATGGGCAAACAATATCCAACGTTGCAGGGATATTGGATGGATTCGTGGGAATGTAAACATCAAGCTTATCCAGAGCACCAAAGTGGCACAGTTAATCTCTAGATTGTGCCAAAATAAATTGGATGCCCGGAGAAGAGGCCAGACACCCTGGGCAAACACCCTCTGTCCTCATGGGTCACCAGGATGGGGACCCCGATCCCCACTAGGCCCACACTAAGCCATGTGAATGAGGAAAGACAGCCCAGTTTTCATTCTTCTCTGTAATGGAAAGGGGGTGGGGATCACAAGAAGAGAAAGAAAGACAAAACTGAGGAGCTGAGATTTGGGTGTGTGAGTACTTCAGCAAGAAAGCATATATCTTTATTGGCTCTGGACAGTCTGCCAATCAGCCACGAAATTACCAGCTTCCCGCTCCTCCCAGAAGGGCCTCTGCGGCTGTGCACAAAAGCTGCCAAAGGAACTTCGGGACCTGGAGGATAAAAGCCCCTCTCTGCCTGGTGCGGGCTGATTTGCAATGCATTGCTTCAGCATAATGTCCCAACTCTGCAGCCACACAAAGGCATTTCTGTCCCTATCTGCGAGTTTAATAATTTCTATTTCCTACACCTTGCATTCATAATGCATCCACCCAACATGGGCTTGGGCTGGGCGCTGGCCTCAGGCCTCGGCCATGTCAGTTGCCCTCTCCAGGGGCCCGGGCTGGAAAACCATTTATTAGACAATTTAGCATCTTCGGAGGATGCAGCAACCGCAGGCAGGCTGCCTGACCTCCTTGAAATATAGCTCAGATGTACTCACCTAGCCCTTCTTGGCCCTTTACCCCACTTCATTAATTTATTTATTCCACGCAGCACCTACTACTGGTAGACATTGTCCCAGCCACGCTAAGAACTGGTTTCATATCACTGATAGCCAGCACTGAGGAGGTGCTATATATATGGGGGAGGGGGGTGATTTGATATGAGAAGTGCACTTGACCGTAACTCTGTGAAGGTTGGTACCATGTCCATTCAAGTTCACTCTTGATTTCTTTAGCACTTCACAAAATCTGCACATAATAAGTACTCAATTATATTTGATGAATATTGAGTGAAAACATAAATGACCATCAAGACCTATAAGTAAAATGAAAACAGATTTTGTTTGTTAGGTTTTGCTTTGTTTGGCGTGACTGTGGTGGGGGGGAGGGCACCTGTCACAGGAGACCTAAAAGCCAAGGTACCTGTGGAGCTGGCCCTGGAGGAGAGCAGAAGTTCAATTTCACAGAGAAAGGCACGGATGAAAGAAACCGCTCCCTGCAGGGGGAAAGAGCCTGCAGAGGCAAGAAGAACATTAAGAGTTTGGGGTTGAGGGGCAGGCGAGTGAGCTGAAGGAGTAGGTTGGTCCCAGTGATCCAAGGCCTCACTCATTGGCCAGAATTGGGAATGACGTCAGACAAACCTAAGCTTGGGTCCCAGCTTCAGTGTTTATCAGCAGTGTGACTTCCGTCAAGACCTCTCACCTTGCTGAGCCTCCGTTTTCTCTTCTGTAAAATATGGTCACTGCAAATTCCTCCCTTCCGGCATCGCCATGAGGCTCACAAGCAGTGGTCCTGCACGTGAGGCAGGGAGCATGGCTGGTTCATGAGGTCGTGGGTGGAAGCCACATCTGCTTTTCACAGGGATCCTGGCACTTCTGATTCAGGCGGCCCTGAGAGTGGGCAGAATCCAATCCTGTCGTGGACTGCCATGCACCCCTCTCCTCTCTGTTTGGGAAACACCAGCAAGATCACTGTGTCCCCACCCCTGCAGGGAGAGCTAATCCCACCAAGTAGAGTGAGAGGTACAGAGGGCACAAAGGTCTGGGAGCAAACTGTGTGCAGCTGACTCGGGTCAGAGAAGTGTTAGGTGAGTGGCTGATGGCGACCGCGTGTCCCCCAGACACTTCCCTGAGCAGGTGGTACCCACTGTCTGCTCCTTCCTGCAGACAGTGAAGACGGGGACCCCTCTTCCTCCTCTTCCTCTGCCCTCTACCAGCCACATCACAGATGCCTTTCTCTCTGACTCTAATCAGCTCTTCCTATCCTTCTCTGCACCTCCCCACCCGCAGGCTACCTAACCCAGCACTGAGTTAAGAGTAATATTGGAAAGGTTAGATCTGGAATGGACAATTATCCCCACCCATGTTTCACAGATGAGAAGACTGAGGCCCAGAAAGGTAATGAGACCTGCCCGAAGCCACACACTGAGTCAGTGGTGGAGGCAGTGGCAACTCAGTACACACATGCAGTACACACATGGTTGATTGTTTCTGCCTATACAAGTTAGGAAGCTTCTAGCTGCAAGTAATAAAATGTTCAACCCCAAAGAGCTTAACAATGAAAATATGTATTATCTGATATAACAAGAGGCACTGTTAATTCTGTCGATCAATATCAAGAGCCATTTCTTTCCCTCTCTCTGCTCTGCCATGCTCAGCATGTTGGCAGTTGTCCTCAGGCTCACCTCCTCATGGTCATAAAGTGGCTGCAGCAGCTCTCAGCATCATGCCCTCACATAATAATACTGCTCAAAAAATAAAATGCCCCTCTTTTGTGCTCATTTTAGGGTGAGAAATCCAAGAATCCCTGCAGGCTCTATTGTGTCCCACTGGTTAGAATTGCAAGGCAATTAGATGGAGTATGATTGCCTGGCTGCCTACATGATTCGCCCTCTGGTTCTGGGAGAAGCCAGCTTGCCTTGAGGTGCATGGGTACAGGAGATCTAGACAGAGTAAGTGTTCTGCCAGTAAAGAACAATGTGGAGGCTGAACGGCATGCAGGCAACCAATAGCTGGTCACGCTACCTATGTGTGATGTTGACCTTCAGCTTCTCAGGGACAATGAAGAGACAGCTTTCACTGGAATACAAAGGTCCATCAGCATTTGTTACAGCCTAAGTCTCTGCTTTGTTCGTCTTTGAACTTGGGCACAGAGTTAAACAGCCAGGATCGAATCCTTACTAGCCCTGTGAGGTGGGATCACCAGCTTGTCCTGGGAGCCTCAATTCACTCAGCCACTTGAGAACAGGAGCTGTACTATTCAACTCTGCACCCCAACACTTAGCCTCATGCCCCTACACATAGTAGATGCTCACAAAATGTTGCTAAGCCAATGAATAAAATCTGTAAGCCTAGGATAATTCCCTCTCTCTTACAGGGCTGTAATTGGAATCCAGTGTAATAATGTAGAAAAAAGCATTTTGTTAAAAGTGCAAGGAGGTGTTACTATTTTCATTATTCCCCTCTCTTCTCTTTCCTCTCCACCTCAAAAAAATCTGACTCTATACAAAAAGTTCGCCACTGGAAAACCTGGGAATGGGTGGAGAAGAGAACATGAGAAAACAAATCCTAGTTCAAGGTCTGTGTTAGTCAGTTCAGGCTGCCATAACAAAGTAGCACAGACTGGGGGTCTAAAGCAACTGAAATCTACTTCTTACAGTTCTGGAGGCTGGAAGTCCAAGGTCAAAATGCCGTCAGGGTGGGGTTCTGTTGAGGGCTCTCTTCCTGGCTGGCAGGTGGCCACCTTCTCGCTGTGACCTCACATGGCTTCTTCTCTGTGTGCATGTGGACAGAGAGAGAGCCCTGGTGTCTCTTCCTCTTCTTATAAGGACACCAGTTTTATTGGATTAGAGTCCCACCCATATGATCTCATTTAACATTAATTACCTACCTCTAAATACAGTCATATTAGAGGTTAGGACTTCAACATATGAATTTGGGGGAAGGGGACATAATTCAGTCCATAAATTCTGAGGAGTGTTCTGGAATTGTTCCTCTCATTTTGGGAACCAAACTTAGACATAGCCTGCCCTCTGTGGTCTGTGCCTCAGCAGAATGTCAGAGTAACGGTGGCATCTGTCCCAG
Source organism: Eschrichtius robustus (assembly GCF_028021215.1). Classification (NCBI taxonomy): domain Eukaryota; kingdom Metazoa; phylum Chordata; class Mammalia; order Artiodactyla; family Eschrichtiidae; genus Eschrichtius; species Eschrichtius robustus. The sequence goes on along the minus strand of NC_090834.1, from coordinate 16,398,213 downwards.
GTACATTCTCGGATCTCATCAGCTGACCTGCCATTCTTGGTATCACTCCTGGACTCAGCCAGCCCCAGTTTTATGTATCAGTATTTGTTGTTGCCTCTTTCTCTGCCCAGACCACATGCACAAAATTCTAATGACCCATTCAGACTCCATTTTCTGGTTTGCTAACCCTGGCCTCCCGCTGAAGCTAAAGGCTCTGCACACCCCTTCACTTCTGGCATCATTCATCAGGATCGATGAGATTGTGCTGCAGTTCCCAACAATTCCAAAACCACAATCACTTAACAGAGTTGTTTCTCACTAATCTACATGTCCAATGCTGCAGGGCATGGGGCTCTGCTCCACACAGTCATTCAGGGACCTAGGCAGATGTAGGTTCCTCCAGATTGTGACACGGCAGGATTTTCTAAAGACAGAGAGAAAAGAAATGGAGAAAAATGCACACCAACTCTTAAATGCTCACAGAAATGTCATTTCTGGTTGCACGCCGCTGGCTAGAACTGGCCATGCAATACAGGTGAACTTGTTCATGTGACAGGAAAGAGAAAAGACGTAGAAATATTGGTGAGCACGAGTAATGTCTATCAAACTCACTCTCTCTAATAACCATGACTTCCCCCTAGCCAGGAAAGCCCCCACATTCCCTTCTTCCCCTCGAGGGTATAGAACATGTATGTATTAATAATTATACATTCTCAACGTATACACCCAACAATAGGCAAAAAGCCACCCATTATTTCTGAGTCAATCATTTCAACATTTTTCTACTAAGGTCCCCAGAAATGACAATCGGCGACTCTCTAACTCTCATCTTACCAGAAACTCAAAGTACCTCTGCCTGCTTACCCAGACAGACTGCCCTGCCCTCTCCTATAGCAAGGTATTCAGGAGTGACATCATCATTAGCCCACCACTGCTCCCAACCCCCTTGATGGACTATGCTGGGGAGCACTTACAAGCACCCAGGGTTTCCCCTCCACCCAGGGCCCCAGTCCCACCCAAAGATAAATAATTCAAGCCAAGACATTCGACGGTGCTGCTACCATGCCAGGGATTTAGTGCACACATCGCTCGTGCTCCTCTTGCCGCCACAAGAAATATTACAAATTGATCCACAGGACCTGACTCCCTGCTCATACTTCTCCTGGGCTGCCACTGATGCTTCTCTCTAGAAGTAAAGGCTGAGCTGGTGACAGCAGGATTTAAGTCTGGTGTGGGGGGTGGGGGAGGTGTTGGGGATGGTCAGCTGAGAAGCTGAGAAGGGTGGACTGCGGGAGGAGAGGCCAAAGAGCTGGGCCTCGATGATGATGTAAAATGCTAGGTGTCTCCACCAAGAGTCCCCGTGGGGAAATAAGGCAAACCCTTTGCAGCTCAGTAAGCAGGACCTTTGTCTTGCCTCCTTTAGAGTAAGGACCAAAAATACTAACATGAGCCACCAGTTCTTGAGCCATTATTATGTGCTAAGCACTTTTCTGAATGCTTTATATGTAAATATATTCATTTGGATTAATTAGAATTAGGCTCAGCTGGGAGTGACAGTAAACCCTAAATAACAGTAGTTTAAGTAGGATGCTTATTTTAGCTCTTGAGGTGAGCTGTCCAGGGCTAGTATTCACATCACAGTATTTAAAACCCAGGTTCCTTCTGTCTTGTTGCTCTGCCTGTATGGCCTCCACTTCTAAAGCCACTTTGTGCCCCAACACGACTGTTCCAGTTCCAGCCACTGTGCCTGAATTCCTGCCAGCAGGATGGAGTAACAGGAGGGTAAGAGCATGACCCTTCTCTTTAAGGGCACTTCTAGAAGCCACACTTACCGCTTCAACTTGCATTCCTTTGGCCCAACCTTAGTCACGTGGCCACAGCAGTAAAGGAGGCTGGGAAACGTAGTCTTGATTCCAGTCAGCCACGTGCTCCAGGCAGCTAACATCTGAGAGTTCTATTGGTGTAGAAGAAGAAGAGAAAAGTGACTGAGGGACCACTAGCAGCATCACTCATGTCATTCACCTCACAACAACTTCTTGAGGTAGTACTGTTATTAAATGCTTTTTACAGATAAGGTAACTGGCATACAAAATTTCTGCATGAAATTCCCTGATCAAAATCATTATTATCCTTCAACTTACTTACTGAATGTCAATGACCTTCCACCTTGCATTAATAGTGTTTATCTCTCAGGCTACACAAGGCGGGCTGCACAGTGCCCTTGAAGGCAGGGCGATACATTTAATTCATTTCTTTCTCCCTGGTGCCTGATACCATGCCTGGCATAAAGGGGACATTCAGCAAATAAACATTTGTGATACTAGATCAAATATAATTCTTTCCTTTGCTCTGTCATGATCACCCTTATTATCAAAAACCAGTTAATCAGCTGTTACATGCACTTGGCACTCTTTAACTCAAGATCAACAGACGTGGCATCCACTGCCCAAGAACTGATCATCTAAATCTGGGAGAATTTGAAATGGAAAGAACAACATCCACCTCTTCCCCTACCCTCTTATCTGGAGATGAGAGACCCTGCTCTCCTGTTGGAGGAACTCTCATGGGCTTTCTAGCCGAGAGGAAAGAAACTCCTGCCTCCCCAGGGGAGAGAAGCAGGGCTGCTCCCAAGAATATGGAACTGCTGATCAGCCTGCTTTGCAGATGCCCCCCCACTGCCTCCCCCGACGCTGACGAGGCTGAGCAGTTCAGGCAGAGTTCATCTTAAGCGACTCCGTCATCACCCCCACTCTCAGCCCACTCTTCGCGGCATTTGCAATTTCTCTGCTCCGGGGGTCATGTCTCCAGTGTGCCCTCCCTGAGTAATTGTGAAATTATTATGGTTGGTGATTTTAATTTAAATTGGATGGAGGAATGTCATACTGCGGTCGACTCATTTGCTATGGATTTTCACTTAACCAAATTGATTAGTCAACCAACTAGACTTAACTTGAGAGTTGTAATCATTCATTATTAGATCTCATTTTTCCCAACACACCCAGATGATGTCAAGAAATTAAAACTGCAGCAAAAACTCCAGAAATGTCTTCTCATCAAGGCAGTGGGATCTGATTGAAGCGTTCCAGAGATGAAACAGGCTGTGGAAATCTGTGGGGGGCCACCAGGGCCAAACTCCTTGGTGCTGCCCCAGAAGAATGGCCAAAAGAAAAGAATTGGGAATTCATGGGGAGGAGAGCAGGCTATCAATCCTTTCCTCCCTCTCCCATGTGTCAAACTTCTACTCATTCTTCAAGAGCCATCTCAAATACTACCTCTTCTTTGAAGCCTTCCATAACTTCCCAGGCAGAGTAATTTGCCATCTTTTCCACTCCTGTATACATCTCTATTATAGGAACCAGTAGGTTTTCGGGTAATTATTGTTTAAATATCTTTTCTCCTCTAAATTAAAGCTCCTTAAGTCCAGGGTCAGGTTTTAGTCAATAACATATCCTGTCTGAAAAAGAATATATATATATATATATATATATAGAGAGAGAGAGAGAGAGAGAGAGAGATGTTTATCTGAATCACTTTGCTGTACACATGAAACATTGCAAATCAACTACAGTTCAATTTTGAAAAACGAATGTAATGTATAAAAAAAAAAGTATCCTGACTCTATCACTGTGCTTAGCACATAGTAGGCCCGCAGTAAATATTTCGCTATAGATTGAATGAGTGAATAAATACACTGCCTAAAGGACAATGCACTGGGATGGATTCTGTGGGCAGAGCAAAATTCACCACTGTGGATTCCTGCAACTGCCCAAGAGTGGAAGGGAGATGGCTCAGCTGCTACAGGTATGAATCATATCTAGAGATTAACGTGGACGTTACGCTGAGTGTGACGCACCTGTATGCTCTGACTGCCGGTAAAAGCTAATATGATTGTCAGTTGCTTCAACAACACTAAAGAATATATCCAAAAAAAAGGGACAGTCATTGTGCTTTTGCCCTGGACAGTCTAGTCCCAGAACATCACTTAGAAGGACACTGCAGACTGAAATCTGGGAAAAGAGGTCCCATATGGTGAGGGCTGGCTTCATGGGCATACAACCCTGAGCTTGATTTAACCCTGCCTGCTGTCACCATCCTGAAATTCCTGGTAATTCTTGAACAAAGGTCCCCACATTTTTTCAAGACCCATGCAAATTATGTAGCTGGTCCTGCATATGGGGAAGGAAACCATGTCACATGAAAAATAGCTAAAGAACCTAGGGTGATTTGCCTGGAGAGGGGAAGCCTCAGCGGGGACATCCTAACTGTCTCCAAATACCTAAAGACAGTCAAGGGGGAGAAGAATGAGACTCTTTCTGTGCTACCCCAGAGGACAGAACCAGGACCATGGGGTTGAGGCTCATTTAGATTTGGGGCTGATGTTGGCAGGCAAGGGGCAGGGGCACTCTGCATTGACTAGAACTATCTATTTGCAAAAGACTCCTGCGAAATGAAGTACAGTCCATGGCTGGAGGTATTCAAGCTGAGACTATACTTGGCATGGAATATTGTTGAGGCAGAGGAGGAAGCAGCAGACGGGGGGTGGGGGGTGGACTGAAGGATTCATAAAATCCCTCCCAGTGCTTTGATCCTATGCTTCCAAGGCTAGGCAATCCCCTTTCTAATGCAGAGTAGGGGCAAGTGGAAGGGAGTGGAGAGAAGCAGAGGGGAGTGAAGGGGGAGAGAATCACTGTCTGGGGTAAGTAGATGTGGACCGTGACCCTTGACTTATAACTGCTGCAGCCAGAGGTGAAAGGAGGAAGCTTCACAATCGACCCTCCTCTAAGTCTTTCCCAGCAGCCTTCCTTCCTGTCACTCGTGGAGGAGCTTTAGCTGCCAGGGGCAGTGTTACCTGGGCAAATGGTCAGCATCCTCTCTCACCCACAGCCAACAAACACCCCCCCCAGTGGATTTAATCACCCACCCAGGGTGTATGTGCGGGCTGAGGAGAAGGTAGCAGTGGCTAACGAGGAGTTAAGTCCATGATCAACCCTCAAAGTTGTCCTAAGTGGCTTTGATCCAGAAAGATCCAGGGAGTCTTAACACAAAAAATAAGTTCCAGACCAATTGCTTCCTTCCTGGCTCCTGGAATCATTTTTCCAGCCGTGCTGTCTGCATACCCCATGGGAGCTATTCGTTAATGAGGGTGAGAAATGCCTAAATTATGCCTCTGGTTCACGTCCAACTCATTCAGAAGGTAAGAAAGTGAGATAACTCACTCCCGCACCGTTTCAACCATTATCATCGAATCATTTCCGTTCAGCACAGAGAGGCCATTGACCAGGAGACCCAAACTGCACATACTGCCCCTCATTTCTGCATCTCACACCGGACCCCCGGGCTCCCCCTTTTCCTTGCTATTTTCTTTATCAATGGAAACTTTGTTTCCCTTTCCCTCCGCCCCTACCTGGGCACCTGATCTTATCTCTCTCCGTCTGGTTTGGAGATCAACCACATTGAACCCTTTCAACAGTCTCTTCCCTGGAGAGGAGAAGCAGTTTCATGCTCCCACTTGCTGCAAGGGATAGGCAGTGTGACAGGTCCCCTCCTCCTCTCCCTACCCCACCTACCCGCCAGCACCTCCAGCTTCAGATGGGCTCTGCAAACTGCCACCATTTGGGGGAGAGCAGAAGTCGGAGAGGAAGGGGATCCGAACAAAGGCTTTATTCAAACTCCTGCATGCTAACATCTCCAAAAAGCTTTTAACAGAGACCATCATTTCCCTCCAAGAATCAATGCATTTTAATTCATACGAAGATATTTGTCTGCTGCAGTTCCTTCGAGGCGTAGAAACACGTTTAACAAAACAAGTCAGCCTCGCGTGGAGACAAACGCGCCAGCTTCTCCCTGAAATTACTGGAAGTTCATTTTCAAAAGCCGTCCTGTTTTCTGGGAATCAATGCATATCAACTAAAATCAATAGCTTCTCCGTGCGGATGGGCTGAGACACCAAACTGATCTAGCGTTCCAGTGCATTTGTATCCAAATCTAGACGTTCTCAACAAGTCAATGAATTTAAGCGTCTGCCAGTGTCTTTTCACTTAAAACTAATCTGTTTGCTGATCGGACTGCACATTTCCAGAGCGCGTAGTAATATACTCTGTGTGTTTACCAGATCCCATTGTACATTAACTCAAATAAAAATATTTCCACTTAACTTAAAATCGAGTTTGTCCCAACTTTAGCAATGCTCATGGGAATGAACTTTAGCCAGTGTGCTAGCCCAGCTCTCCCAGAGAACAAGGCCTGGCGCCCTCTCTCTGGCACCAAGGGTGTGGTCTCTCTGGGGCTGACTGATATATTCTGGAACAAAGTCCTTCCTGCTTCTGTGGACCATCAACTCCAGGATTAGACGGAGCATCAAAGGATGTGTTTGGTCACCCTGCCTCCCAAACTGGAGATTTCCCCTAAGCCACTCTGCAGAAGGAGGTCCCTCTTCAGTTCCTAGAAATCACCTAGGAGCATAGCTCTGCAGTCACTCATCCTGTATGTGCAACCAAGGACCGTTCCCATATAGGTTATGACAGAATATTGACTTTGCTGTACACCTGAAACTAACACAATGTTGTAAATCAACTATACTCTGATAAAAAATAAATAATTAAAGAAAAGGACCGTTCTCTAATGAGCCACTTATAGGGCACCTACTATGTGCAAGGCTGCGTGGACATTCAAAGAAGTAAAGGAGTGGCTATAGCCTAGAAACCAATGGCCTCGGATGGAGGGGCTCTGATCCGTGTTTCAGATGGTCAGTCAGCCAATGTTCCTCAAGCCCCACAGTGTCCAGATTCTGTGCTAAGCACAGGGAAACAGTGATGGACATATCAGACAAAGCCCACTGCTTGCAAGCTCCCCAAGAGAAAAATCAAATGAATCGGTACAAGAAACCAACGATTAATTATATGTGTGGGCAAAGCACTGCTAGGGAAAAATACAGGCTGCTGAGGAGCAAAGAGCAGCATCTAAACTAGTGGTAGGAGGGAGGCAGGGGGGCGGGGCTGTGCCTGCTACTCTCTATACCAGCACTTTACTTCATCTTCACAAGTTTGTAAGGAGTTACGAGCATCCCCAATTTGCAGGTGAAGAAACTGAGGCTCACAGTTGCTTACCAGCTCCATGAGACCACTAGGAAGTGACACTCGTCCGAAAAGAACAAATCATCAAGTGGCAGAGTCAGGATTCAAGCCCAGGACTGTCAAAGGCTGGACCCGTGCCTTCCCCACTGTGCCACCCGCCCTTCACATGCAAAGTGATCAACAGCACAAGCCATTATGTGTTCCTAGGAGCAAGCCAGACCCAGAGGGGCAGTGGTGTCTGGATTTAGAAGACGGGGAGAGCCCCAGGGGCTGAGGTCTGTATCAGGGAAGGCTTCCCAGAGAAGGTGGCTCTGGAACCAAGTCAGAGAAATGCTGAGGAAGGGAAAGGTCCCAGACAATAGGCACAGCTGGGGCAAAGGCTCAGAAGTGGGAAAAAATATTGTTTTAGGGGGGGAGTGAGGAGACCAGGCCAGGCTCATGTACCAGTTCTGTATAGCGGAGTCATAGGGGATGAACCTGCCTAGGGAGCACGAAACTAGATTCTAGAAGACCTTGAATGTCACACTCCAGGTGCGTTCTTTGATTGGATCCCAGGTTCCAAAGCTGCTGCTGGTCTTAAAGAAGCCCAGGGTCAAGCATACACTTCCCTGTGCCCAGGACAACCCCATCCAGACCTCCTTTGATCCCACAGGGTCCCTCTCCCCACCTATCTCTGACTAGCAGCTCTCGGGGAATGCTACTGAAGGAGCCTGGTCCCTAGCTCCGAGAAGCCTCAAGGCATCACCATGGAGACGATACAGGCTGCAGCCACACAAAAGAGGCTGTGAGCTCCCCAGCTCACCTGGGACTCCGAGCTAACAAGGAGGTGGCAAAAGTGTTTCATTTTCTCTCTTCTTCTTGAACTCTCTAAAAAAGAAGAGGCAATTCACACAGGCAAACAAACCCCACCCTGCCCTGCAAGGAAGCTGCTAGGTCCACCCTTCCACGGTAGCTGGCCTCCTTCTGAGAGAGGGAGGGAGAACCCTGTATCTGAAGGTCTACAACAGGAGGTTCCTAGGAAAGAAAGATGATGGAAGGATGAACGGGAAACCTAGGGCTGTTCACCTTTTCTCCTACCCAAATGGAGGAGCAACTCAGCCATGTGTGTCGATGTAAGTTGATATCTTTTGCTTCATTCACTTTGGGGTTCTGAAGTGCAGACAACCTCTATACTTGCTGCAAGCCCAGGATCCTTCATATTAGGGTGAGTCAAGCCAATTGGGTTCACTGGGATGACTTCCAAACCATCCCCACTCAAGAGCTGCATCCTGGACTAAGCATCCCGATGCAACCTGTCCCCATTTAGCATCCCAGGGAACCCTGACTCTGCGCAGAAGGGCAGGAGTGTCTGAGTGGTGCAGGAGGAAAAGAGGAGAGAAGGCATGGAGGTACTGGGATACCCAGAAACAGGGCTGGGGCGGAATGCGGAAAGGAAGGCTGTTGCTTCTGAGCTGGGAAGGGAGGAGACAGGGAGCATCTCCAGCCAGCAAGCAATCTTCACACATGCATTGTCGTTTTCTTCTGCAAAGGGGTGAGAAGAGGGGAGAGGGAGAGGTGGCAGCAAGAGAGGGAGCAGGCGGGAGAGGTGAGAAATCCAGCATCTTCAGACCTGCCCACACTGCTGGCTTCTCTACTGTGAGCAATACCTCATCTCACAGTCATTAGAGAGCCCACAGGAAAGATGCAAGCCGGACAACCCGAAGGGTGAGAAAATAAAGAGAAGGGATGCGCATACATGGATGTGCGCCTGGACTTCTTGGGAGAGATGGGCCCCAGCCTGAAGCTGTCCCAGCCCCCAAATTCCCAGAATCCTTGGAGTGGCTAATGGACCAGCTCTCTTGTCACTCCAAAAGCCCCAGGAGCACCCAGCGGGCAGAGAGTCCCCATGTCTGATCCGAACTCTGTTCCTCTTTCCTTGCCTTCTCCTGGAGCAAATAGGGTCTCAGCTTTCCTTCCAGTCTGGCCGAGCCCCTTCCAGCTCACGAGCAAAGACCAATAAACTGGGAGGCTAGGGAGGGGAGCAGTCCCCAGAATAGCCCTGGCAAGATGAGCACTTGCTACTGAGAGTACAGGTCAGTCCCTGACAGCCCTCTACTCAGAGCTTGCCACAGTTCCCAACTCACTCAGGGTAAAAGCCAAAGTTCCTACATAAAGGCCCTGTGAAATCTGCCTACATACCCCTCTGACCCATGACCTTTCTGAACTCCCCTGGTGCATTGCCTCTCACCTGCTCTGACCAGATCACAGCATCTCCTTCTTACTCTCCAAGCACATAAGATGCCCTTTGGGCCTCAGGGCCTTTGCACTTGCTGTTTCCCCTGCGCAGAACATTTTCTTCAGATGTTTTCACATCTCTCTCTCTCGGGCCTGAATTTCAACATTACTTTCTCAGTGAGACTTCTTAGTTCCTCCATCTAAAATCCCAGCCACCCCTACTCCTCTTCCCAGTTCTACTTTGTCTCAGCTTTTATCACCATCTTTAATTACTTATTCACCTAGTTCATTGTCAGGATCCTTCACTGGAGTGCACATTCCGTGAAGGCAGGGAGTTTTGACTGTTTTGTTTTCTGTTGTTTCCTCAGCACCTAGAAGCATCTTGGCAGATGGTAGGACTATTCATGCAATGAAAGACACATCCCTACGTTGGCTCCTCCCACTTCCCCGGAAGTGCCTATGGCAATGCTTCTTCCAAATACCTCTGAAGACACCCACCCTCCTGGAAAACTACTTATACTTTGGACTCAGACTGAGACTGTCAGGAGAAAGATGGCAGGGAATAACAGAATGGGAATTTCCTCCTTCCAGGTCCAGAGTGGGCAGGATATGGGTGAAAGGGGATGCTTCAGAGTGGGAACCCCACTGATCACCATGGGCACAGAGCAAAGTCACTGTGATCACTAGCCTCTCCTTTGGTGAGGATACACACACACACACACACACACACACACACACACACACACACACACACACACACACACACACACACACACACACACACACACACACACACACACACACACACAGTTTCCTCCTCCGGTCACTGGGGTTTGAGGAAAAGAGCTCCAGAGACAGGTGATGGATTCCAGTCCCTCCTGTCAGCATCGGACTCTGCAGACCTTAGTGCCGGCAGTCATCTCACCAAGCTGCTGAGACCTGGTTTCCCTCACTGTTCAATGGGGCCAGAAATGCACCCTCATCCTCTACCTGCAGTGTAAGAGTGGGGTGAGGGTCTCAGTTGGTCTCAGGTGTGGCCACCTTTGTAAATACCATCCTACTGAAAAGCATCCTTAGTGCCCACACAACTTTTGCTGATTTCTACCTACAGTTGGTGAGGGTGGGGCTGGAGGGCTAAAGAAACAAAAAAGCAAAAGGAAGAAAAGTAACACCCCCATAGCAGGCCATTAGGCAAAGCACCAAACCGTTCCAGCTGAGCTTACTTCCCGCTGGAGCAGAGGCCTTTTGCAAGTTGGATTAACATTGAGAACCACAAAGGCAAGCCAATGGCTCCCAGGCATGGGTGCCATCCCCGTCCGCCCACCCCCCATCTGGGCAGGTGGGACCCAGGGCAAAGCACACACTTTTCAGGCAGATGAGTCAGGTGCCCATGACACTGTAAAGGTGGCTCAGGGCTGGAAGGCACTGAACGAGGCACCCTGGCCCCAGCCGGGCTAGCCCACCATCATTTGTAATTGAGCTTATCGCGGGCCGTTCTCACTGTCGCTGTCACTTAAAGCCATTTGACGTCATTGAGCCTCTGGAAAAAGGAGAAGGGAGGGAGGGAAGAGGCAAAAGCAGGAGAAACAAAAGGAGTTTCGTAGCAGGACTTCAAAAAAGCCAAGTGTTTGAAAAGATCTTTGCTAAGGTTCTGACCTACTTTGCATGCGGATAAGCCATCTCCTTCGCTTTAAAAGAAAAAAAAAAAATATCCCGCACAAAGTGGTCGCAGCTCTATTCAGCAGAGCCAGGGCTTCACTGCAGAAAGGGGCTTTAGCACTATAATCAGACCTCATTTAGGAGCCATGATTTGGGTAATTATGTAAGATCTCAGCCTCTCTTCTTTCAGGGCCGCGCATAGCCCTGGAAGATGGGGCTGCCAGAGTGAGGCGACCAGGGCTGAGAGAGGGGGTGCCTAGCCAGCACAGCTGCAGGGAGCAAACTTCTTCACTCCAGAACACCAGGTCACACCCTAACCCAGGTGCAGACCTGGGCTCTGACCTCTCCCAGCTGGGTAAGCTTGTGTTTTCTTCTCGTGCTTACACCTCAGATGGTGAGTCAGGTAACAGCCACAAGTGAACCCTCCTGGTCCAGTACCTGGCACATAGCAGGTGCTCAATAATGGTGACTCTCGTCCCTGTTTTCTAGAATGAGTTGAGAAGAGTCATCCCATCCTGCTCACAGATTCCTCGGACCCATGAATGCCAACTGGGGTCTCCAGCCCCCAGTGATTAGAACATAAGCAGAGGGCTTCCCTGGTGGCGCAGTGGTTGAGAATCTGCCTGCCAATGCAGGAGACACGGGTTCGAGCCCTGGTCTGGGAAGATCCCACGTGCCGCGGAGCAACTAGGCCCGTGAGCCACAATTACTGAGCCTGCGCGTCTGGAGCCTGTGCTCCGCAACAAGAGAGGCTGCCATAGTGAGAGGCCCGCGCACCGCGATGAAGAGTGGCCCCCGCTTGCCGCAACTGGAGAAAGCCCTCGCACAGAAACGAAGACCCAACACAGCCATAAATAAATAAATAAACAAATACTTAAAAAAAAAAAAAAGAACATAAGCAGAGTCAGGGCCCACAGAGCGAGGGGCCGGCTCAACTGCTGGAAATGCCCAGCCTGCAGAGGGCCCCAGGCAGTCTGAAATCAGAACAAATGGGACACATGAAGGGGCAGGAAGAGAGGCACAAGGACATGGGAGTGGAGGAACAAGGGACACTCTGCGGAGAACAGATGGCGAGGGTGGCCATGCTCCCTCACCTGCCACCTTGCCCCACGGCTTCATTGCCCCACTGACCCATAGGGTACAACACCCTGAACTTGGTCCCCAAGAGAGAGAAGAAAGTGTTATGTATGTGGGGGACATTATAGGACAGTTACAATGTTTGAGAGAAATGAGATGAGCTGGGATAGAGATCAGAGGGGAAAGAAGGAGAAACTCTTGTGAAATTGGGCTAAGTGTTTGTTGTCATTAAAATAATGAATGGTATTAATAATTTTATTATATCGCCCTCACAACAATCCTATGAGGTTGGTACTGTTAGGGAACATTATGATTCCCATTTTATAGATGAGGCAACCAAAGTTCAGAGAGAAACTCTAAACTGTTCAGAATCGCACAGCTAGTCTGAGGGTCTATGTCTGAATCAAGAGTCTGGGATCTCAGTTACTCTATGCTGCCTCCAAAGCCTTTGTATTCATTCAATAAATATGTAATGAGCACCCACTGTGGGTGTCAGGTTCTGATCCAGGCACTGGAGATACAGCAATAAGCACAACCGAATAAGTCTCCGCCCTCCTGGCACCCACACGGGTCAGCTTTGTGGGTTTTGAAGCCGCAGGCTTCCCCTTCCCCAGCATGATGAGGGATACTCCAGGAACATCCTCCAGGGATGAAAATAAACCCTTTTAATCTCAAATTCAAGCATCTAAGAGTAGGTCAATGTCTTTTGAAAATCTAATCACTTTGTGAATTCCAAACAAAGACGAAATTAATTGTGGATTATCCTTTGGCTTCGGGTTGCCCTCCGAATGCAGTATCTGGCAAACGAGCTACCATTGGCTCCCTGGGCCTTGGTCAGAAGGGCTTTGAGGATTTGAGTGCCCAGTGCCTCCTCCAGGTCCCTGGACGGGGGCATCTTTGACTGGTCTGATGGTGGGCACGGGCGTCCTTTGCCTCTCACCCTGTTGCCATTCATCTGTGGGTCACCTAATCCAAGGGCAGAAGAGAAGGGCCAGAGCTCTGCCAACCTCTACCCCTCCCAATTCAGGCAGGATTAAACCCCCAGACAAAGAATACTCAGGGCAAATGTGCAAAGATCTCACAAGCTAAGAAATGCACATGCTTTTTGGTCTAGAGTACCATTCAAGGCATTATCCCATGTAATCCTTACACCTTCCGCCCAAAGACGTAAGCATAAGGATGTTTGATTCAGCATTGTTTATGGTAATAAAAATGGAAGCTCATAAATATCTGTGAATAAAGGAATCATGAAATAAACCATAGTATAGCCATCCTGTGGAATACAACATATCTGGTAAAAAGAATCAAGTGGAGAAATAGACACTGCCAGGAAAGATGCAAACACATTCAGTAAAAAAGCAAGCCACAGACAATATGTTTGATATAGTCCTATTTTTTTTTTTTTAAACCTGTGTGCCTGTTGAGGGGTACACAATTTCAAATAAGATAATGCATGCAAAACTTTAGCACAGTGTCCAGCATATAGAAAGTTCTAGATATACTTAGCTATTATTTCCAAATATATTTTTAAAGGTGGGGCATAAGGAAGAATCTACACCAGGCACCCCCAGTGCTTGCCTCTGGGGGCAGGAGTGGGATGGGGATGGTTCTGAAACTGAGCGTCCACCATGAGCTATTCTCAGTCTATTGTTTGAATGTTTCACATCAGGCATGCATAATGTTTGCAGCTTTCAAATCACAAAAGGGGGAGGAATACGAAGAGCTTCACTTTCCCAAATACTGTCTCCTGGGTTTCTGCCTCTGTCCTAACCCTTTTATTTTCTCCCTTCCTCGCCCTTCCTTTCAACTTCGGCTCTCCACTTCTTCCTGACACATCCACCTTCACTCATAAACACAGCTCTGCAGAGGAATGCATGCAGAGCATTTTGACCGCTGCCGCTTGGTCCAGGGATTGCTCTTCCCAAGGATGGTGGAGAGGGTCAGGCAGTTCTGAGGGAAGGAGACTACCTGGGCTGTAGTGCTTGACCCAACCCTGGTCACTCCAACCCCCTGACCTCTTCACCCGGAGAACATTGAGAGCTGGGGGGCGGGGGTAAGAGGATGGGAAGGTGGGGCAGTCCCAAGAAACCAGCCCGCTGAAGCCTCCTTCCCACTGGAAAAAGGTCTGTGCCTGAAGGTGGTCCTCCCTGCTGCCGTGGAAGGCTCTCCGACCTTCCAGGCTTGGCCGCACCCAACTCCACGCATCCGTGAGAGAAGCGGGTGTTTGGGATGATGTTCAGCCATCGAGCACAGTCCTCAGCAGCTCAGACCCTCAGGAGACCCAGAAATGGTTAAAACAGAGCTCCCAGTCGTCCCTTGGCACCTGCCTGGAGAGGGGAGGGGGAGAATCTCGGGAGGCACTGTGTGCACAGAAGCCCTTGGCCAGCGGGGCCCCAGCTTGGGCGAGAAGACACGGGTCCTGGCTTAGGGACATGGCAGGATCCGCTCCTAGAGTACCTCCCCAGACAGGGGAAACCTAGGACTCTGCACCAGCCTGTCTCTGCCTGTCCTTCCTTTTCCACCTTGGAGTCGGAACAGCTGGCTTTTACTCATTATGAACGAAACAGAATTTTCAACATTTCCCAACATTTCCCAAACCTTGCTTTTATCTTCACTGGCTCTCAGTTAGGGCTCTCAGCACAGCCCTAACTTTCCAGCACTTTCTCAATGTCAAAGACTCTTATTAGACCACAAATCCTAAGTGAGTTAGTTCAGGTAGATACAATGTCCCCATTTTATAGATGAGAAATCGAGGTCACAGTCACACAAGGGTCAAGGGTAGACCAATGACTGACTTTCCTGGCTCCCAGCCTCTTTCCATCAGACCGAGCTGGGCCTCCGGTGAGTTTGCCTTACTTGACCCCTGAAGCCAGGCCCCCTGCCAGGGTTATCCATACCGTTATCTGAAAGTACCCACCGCCCAAGGGATCAAATGGTAGACATCCTTTAGAAAAGGCTTTCCCAAAGGCTTAGAATCATAGCCTACTAGAGATTTTCTGATCCTTTCATTTTGCATGTGAGGGAGGTGGAATCCAGAGAGGTGGAGTGATTTATCCAAGGCCACACAGCAAGGCAGAGCTAGGATTCACCCTCCAGCTGCATTTGCCCTCTAGCTGGACCCAGGTACTGGATCGCGAGCTCACCCATCTCAGGGTGAGTCCAGCCCTTGCCTGTGTCTCCTGGCAGAGCCTGGGCAGGGCCGGGGTGGATGGTGTTTTCTTGCCAGTTGGATTGGAGCATCTGGAGGGATTTCAAGGGCGAGGCAACTCTGCTCTCTTCCCTCTCTCCCCCCACGTGCACCAACAGAGACCGTGAAGGACTTTCAGCCAGAAGATTGTAAGTGCCTCACGGTGCTCTGTGATGAGCCTCACCGCCACCCGAGGCAGAGCCCGGACGATGCCAGGATGTGCTGACCCCGGGGGGGATGTCATAGCTGCTGCCCACAAGCTGGGCACCCCACAGGCAGGGCTGAAATTTGGGGTCCCCACTGCAGCTTCTGTCTCATCAGCTCATACCTACATTAGCCTAAACTGAAAACTCTGAGGCATCCTGGGCAAAGAAAGCCCTGGAATGGGAGTCCAGAGGCCTGGGTCCAGGCTCAGCTCTGAACCAACGCCCAGGACGCCCTGGTCAAGTCTCCTACACATTCTGGGTGTTGTGTCCCCACCCGCGACATGAGGATGTTGGGCCAGATTATCTCTAGGGTCCCTCCGGTTCTGCCAGGCCCAGCTCTGTTGTTTAGGAAGAAGGGTAAAGACGGAGTAAGAAAATTAGGAGTCGTTAAGAGATGGGGTTGAATAAGTCTAATGTAACATTCCTTAAATACAGGGCTATGTTCTAGGAAGTCAGCTAGGGGCTTCACACCTGTTCTTTCCTTTGATCCTCGCAATGATCTTACTTTAATCACCTTCATTTTATAAATGATGCAACTGAGGCTCAGAGAGATTAAGTAATTGTCTGAGGTCACGCAGCTTGCAATCAGTGAGGTCAGAACTGTTTCACCCACTACACACTCACACACACTCACCCCATATCCTGCCTCGAGCCAGGCCTCTCCCTCCGGGTGCAGCTGCTGAGATGCTCAGGGCCTGCATCTCCCCATCAGCCTCGAGGGTCTCCCTCTCCCTCCTCTGGAATCAGCGCAGCCCTAACTTTCCAGCACTTTCTCAATGTCAAAGACTCTTATTAGACCACAAATCCCAGTTTTTGCTCCAGAGAAAATGCCTCCATTCCATCTTTCATTCATTTCCTTCCTGCTTTTTCCCCCAGATTTACCCTCCCCTCCTTGAGGTCCCTGCCCATGCCTCATCTCCAGCCTCTTTCCCAGGGACCCCACCTTCCCAGAACACTCCACATCCTTGGTTCTCCTTATTCCCGTGACTTTAACTCCCCCCCAGCTGCTTGTCCTCGGCTTCAGGGCTCTTGGCTTCTCGGGATGCGGGTGTGTCCATCCCGCATCACTCTGCTGCATCTTCTCAAATACGGCCCCATATCAGGCTCAGCGCAGGGGCTGAGGGACAGGTGCCTGGGTACTCACAGGTGAGATCACAGCAGGAAACACCCCGATGGGCTCCACCGCAAGGGGCTCGCGATGGCGGCCGGTGCGGAGGGGAGGAGCTAGAGGTCACCGACGCCACTCAGGCTGGAGGAGAGTAGGCTGGCCCCCAGGCTGAGGAGTAGTACCCCAGGGAACAGAGGGGAGGGGGATTTGGAAGGAAAAAGCCAGAGGACTTGCTGATTCATTATGACCCAGAAGAGGGAGCAGCAGAGGATGGCACCAAGGCTTAGGGGAAACCTGGGTGATGGGAGAGGTGTGGCGAGCCTCCCAGAAATCAAGCTGTTAGGAGAAAACTCCGTGTGTGTGCGTGTGTGTGTGTGTGTGTGTGTGTGTGTGTGTGGTGGGGCAGGAGATGGTGGAGGATCTAGTTTCAAACACAGGTTTTGAAATAAGAGGGATTTTCAAGTGGAAATGCCTGTTGGGTGATTTACAAAAGGGACCAGAGCAACAAGGCAGGCGCAGGGTGGGTTATATAATGACTGTGCTCTGAACTCTAAGCTGCGCATGGGGGAGCCCAGGTCTGCAACCCCCGGCCACATCTGCCCTGCCAGGAGCCTGAGTCAGCCAGCCTCAGCAGAAACTTGATGAGTGAAGGCAGGTGACGGCACCCAGAGGGTGACCCTATAAGAATAACCTGCACCCCACGGGTGGCTAGGGTGTGGGGTGTCAACAGTTGCCAACACTGCAGGGAACAGAGGGAATGAGGAAGGCCAGGAGATGCTTGGACATTCCAGGGAGCCATGTCAGCATGGCCATGAGAGGAAGTAGGCCTGCAGAGGACTAGAGGGGGAGCTTGGAGGGTGGCAGTACTGGTTTTAAGGGAGAGAGAGAGGTGTGTAATCAGACGTTAGCTAGAAGGGGTGGTCGGAAAGGTCAAGATTGGTCCTCGGTTCCAGTCAACAACGTTGATGCGGGGCGGTGGGACCCGAGGAGGCTGGGGGTGGCAGGGCTTCCCAGTCTGCGGGGGAGAGAAGCAGTGGGCCCACAGTGACAGCACCCTGAGGCAGGGCTTGGGCCAAGGCAGGAACACACTCTTTGTTTAATTTTTATTGGTGTATAGTTGATATACAATGGTGTGTTAGTTTCTGCTGTACAGCAAAGTGAATCAGTTATACATACACATCTATCCACTCTTTTTTAGCTTCTTTTCCCATAGAGGCCATTGCAGAACACCGAGTAGAGTTCCCTGTGCTCTACGGTAGGTCCTTGTTCGTTATTTTATATATAGTAGTGTGTATATGTCCATCCCAATCTCCCCACCTATCCCTCCCTCCCCTTAACCCTTGGTGACCATAAGTTTGTTTTCTACATCTGTGACTCTATTTCTGTTTTGTAGGTACCACAAAACAGGAACACCGCCTTTTGAAAGGGGGGATGCGTGCACTTCTGGGGAGAGAAGGGGACTGAAGAGAGTCACACGGGCCCTGGGAGGGAGGGGGTCCGGGTAGTGCCTGGAGACTTAGGTCCCCAGACAGCAGCCTTCTCCTACCAGAACCACAGCTTCCAGAAAACGCATTGGCTTCCTAAGACCCTCAGGCATTCGGGAATCCAGGCAGGAGAAGCAAGAGTGTGGCTAAAGTTCTAGCTGTCTCTTCCAGTTCAGTGAATGCTGTCAGTGTGCCCTCCCCCCTCCAACACACACACACACACACACACACACACACACCGTCACACAGCAGAGCCACTTCCGCCTTCAGCAAAGGTCAGGCAGCAAGTCACCAAGTCGGGGAGGGGCTGCCAGCATCCCCTCGAGCAGATATTCCCCGGAGGGGTAGGGACGAAGGGACCAGCCCCCAGGGGAGCTGCCTTTGCTCAGACCCCCCAGAGCCTCCATCCCCTCTCCCAAAGGCACCTTCCCTTCCCCGGCCTTTCCCAGAATCAATCCCGACATCTCCTTAAATCGAAGTCAGCCACAATGAAAGGGTGGTGCGGAATTTTTGTTTACCAATCCTGGCATCTAATTAAAATTAGCTGATGGTTCTTCGAGTTGGTTTTCTTGTTCTGACTATTTTTAAGCCCGAGCTGCTAGATCAGTGCAGCCACTAGTAAGCTGTCAAACCAAATTTTCAAAAGTAAATTGCTTTTATAATTAATTTAATTATTATTACGGCTCCCAGTTTTGTGTTGCCTTAATGAACACAATCAGGTTTCACCCTCTGCTTCTCCCACCACTCACTTAGCAAGCCCTTGCTTCCCCAGACCCACCTCCCCGTTCTCCAGTCCAAGGTGGGCAAATGGAAAGGAAAGAAGAGAAGCAGACACGTGCCCAGTCCCCCCCCCCACCAGATCCCCCCAGTAGCTACCTCTCGCTCATGCCCTCACCCTCAGAGTGAGTAATTAAAGTTCTGCTCCCTGTTATGGAATAAATGGTACATGTTTTAATTACCCCTGAGCCTACCCAGGCATCCTCACACCCCCCCGCCCAAGTCTGTGAATCTATGTGGAGCGGAGGGGGGGACAGTTCAGAGAAAGAGAGAGAAAGCGCTTCTGTGACAGTGACAGCGGTCTGTCACCCGGGGTCTGGAATTCACTGGGGAACTGTCAGTTACTAAGGAAACTAGGAAGGAGAGAAAAAGGGAGAGAGGCGGTTGGATCCAATTTTGGGCGACAAGTGTGAGGCATAAAGATTTTGGACCCTCTGTGCATCCTAGCCTAAGTGGAGGCATCTTTGGGGCGAGGGGGGCAGGTCACCAGAGAGACGTTACCTGGGGGCCACACCCTTCTCAGGAGCCCAAAGCCAGTCAAGGGGATGGAGACACAAAGGGAGGAGCAGTGATGGGCCGGAACAGTGACCAGAAGCAGTGTGTGTGTGTTTGCGTGTGTGTGTGTGTGTGTGCGACCACCCACATGCTCCCATGAGCACACAACCGTTCACACCCATGTTTGTGTATGTCTATGTATTTATCCTTTTCTGTCTTTTGGGTGTTTTTTTTCTTTTTGTTTTCCTCCTTCCTCAGTTTGCAATTAATCTCATTTCCACTTTTCCCCCTTTTCTGGTGGGCATGGTTATTCTGTTCTGTCCCCTTCCTTTCTCTTTCTCTCTTCTCTCTCTTATCTCTGTCCCTCTCTCTGTCTCTGTCTCCATCTCTGTCTTTCTCTTCCTCTGCTTCTCCATCCTCCACCTTTCCCTGCATCCTCCCAACATCTCTTTTCTCTGTTTGTCTAGTTCACCCCCCTCCCAGCCCCTCCCTCTCTGCCTCTGTTTTCCTCCCTCTGTGTCTCTCAGGCTCTGGCTCAGACTTGACCATGTGAACTGTAAAGGCGAGAGACCTAGGGATACCTGAGCATCTGTGCCCGGCCTGACTCCCCTCCCAGGCCCAGCTGATTCCTCCTGCCCCAAGGAGCCACAATGCCCACAGAGGACGGGTCCAGGGGAGTGCTGATGTGGAGCGTCAGGTAAGGGCTCAAAATCTGATGCTACTGGGATGGAAGAACAGAGGGCATGGCCCCTACAAGTCCCCGTTGTTTCTAAAGCTGAAGCAGAGACCAGGAGAGAAAGGAAGGACTGGAGCGGGGTCCGGAACCAGCTCAAGCAGAGGGAGGGTGAATTCGGGCAAGGTGAAGGAGACAGGGTTCATTTCTGGGCTTTTGACCTGAATGACAGGCATGAAGCTCACAGAATGAAGGGTGTGAGTCATCTGCTGAGTGGGGCTCGGGCCTGGCTGGTGATAGGGCATTCTGGACGCCACTCAGGAACCCCAGGAGGATGCCAGGCCCTGGAGAGAAACTGTCCTTCCCGAGAAAAAGCGGTGCCAGGCAAGGCTGGGCCATCCCACTTCCTGGGCCGGGACCCACTCCCTTTCTCCAGGAAGCCAGGCTGGGACTTCAGCCGCCTCACTCCTACTGCAGGGCCATCTCCTCCTTCACCTCTCACTCTCGTCTTTTCTCCTTGGCACTCAACTGACCCGGGCTTGGATCCTTTCCTGTTCCCCTCCTGGTGAAGAGAGGGCCTGGGCTCCGTGTGGCCTGACTTCTGGCTCCCAGGGCCCCTCAGGGAGAGCCCAGTGTGCTGGAGGGACGGAACCACTCCCCAGGCTGGTCAGAGGGGCGGGCGGAGGTGGAGGACCACTCAGGCTGCCCTGCCCAGAGCAGGAATAGTCTAAGTGGTGGGGTGATGAGTTACCTTTCTCTCCAGAACCAGGGCCCTGGGACGCCTGGGAAGAGAAGAGGTCCATTTCTCTCCCACCGACACACACACACGAATCCAAAAGGTGGCAACTCAGCCCTCCCTACTCTAGGGGGCGCTCTCTGGTCAGATACCTGACAGCAGCCTAGAGGCACTTCCAGGAGACCAAGGTGCCCCTGGAGCCAGAATCTCAGCAGGAATCCAATGCCAAGTTGAGAGGCTTCAGCCCTGCTTCTGAAGCCACCCACAAAGGCCTCAACAGTCCCCGGGCCGCGGGCTGATTTGGCATCCTCCGACACCCCTCGCCATCGCCCGGCAAATGCTCCAGCCAAGGCATCTGTGTAGAGCAAGCCTGCCACCTGGTGGTGAGGCCACCCAACTACAGGCCAGGGCTCTTGAGCGGGTTCAGTTGGCTTTGGGTCCCCAAGGCTGTGGCCCCTCCAGGACTGATCACGGAGGCAGCGCTGCCGTGCAGAGGCTGCGTGGAGCCCTGCCCTGGGCCCTTCTAGAAGAGTTCATGGGGGCAGAAAAGCAGAAAGCAGGGCTGGGGTTGGGTTCAAGGGCTGAGGCAGGGCACCCAACGGCCAGGCCTAAATGGAGGGACTTGTGGAAGAAGACGTTTCATGTGTCTCTGCCCTGGACATCGGTGAGGAATCAAAGCCTGGGGCACTGGGAGGCCTGAAAGCCTGGGTTCCTCTCCTGGGTCCACCAACACCCACCTCTCAGGTGGATGGTGGGCCTTTCCGTGGACCTGGAGCTCCTGCCGCAGGAGCAGGGCGGGTGGACAGGGCAAGACGCAGGCCCTGCTCTTGAGGGGCTCGTGGGCTAGAAGCAGTTCAGATCTGGAGCCGGGAGCTGGCAAGGGTTTTGGAAGTCCGCTGCCATTAGGACAGGGAGGGACTTGGGTGTCAGCTAGTCCAACAGAGGCTGCAGCACAGGTTCCCTTGGGCCCCTGCCTTCACCCACAAAAATGTCCATCCTAAAAATTACATTTTATGACTGCTTTGGTATAAAGATGAAAATATTTATACTACATCCATAACGTTTCTTCAACCTAAAAGTTCATTTTTTTCTTCGGACTTTCAAAGAAATCACACATTTCCATATGCCTAATGGAAACGTGAACCCTGAGTCCAACCTCCTCATCTTCCTGATGAGACAGAAGCCCAGAAGAGGATGAGGTCTGCCCAATGTCACACAGCGGGCAGTGGCAGGGCTGGGGCCACAAGCAAGTCCTCCAGCTCCCAGGCTAGGGTTCTCTCCATTCCCCAGTTAACTTCTTTCAGGAGGCAGAAAAATCCCTGTTACCTACCCCACAGGCCAAGGAAGAGCCCCCTTGCCCAGCCCTGCCAGGCCCCTTGGATTGGCCACCACATGGAGACCCTGGCTGGGTTCCACCCGCTCCTCCCTGCCCTCTCAGCAGAGGCCTTCCCTCCCCGAGTCCCGGCCCTGAAGGCAAGTCGCCACCACCACCGCACTCTTTGGCCTGCTGTCTTATTAATTCCTAATTTCCAATTTGCAAGAAGAGAGAGCCTTAAACCTCCATCTCACCAGCCCAGCAATCACACAGATGATCCAAGTATCTGTGGACAGCCTTTAATTTATTTCCCAGTTCACGTGGGCACTGCTGAGAGACTTGATGGCACCAGCTTAAACATAATAAATTACTCAACTACCAGAGATTAGTTAATAAAGCTCCAGGCTCCCTCCCAGCCCCTGCTGACTTGGTCAGCAACACCAAAGATTCTTTTGACGATGCCCAATGTTGGGGAGGGGGTCTGTGGTAGGTGTCCCCAGGTCTGAGCCAGCTGTCCAGCCCTCCTCAGGACCCTTGGTTCCAGGCAGAAGTGGTGACACGGGGAGAGGGAGGAGCCCCAAGAAACTCCAGGGTGGACTCCAGGGTGGCATTTTCTACTCCAGGTCTCAGTATATCAATGGGGTCATTAACTAACGGTGGCAAATCTGACCCTTGCTTGGGCACAGCTTGGAAGACCAGGGGTCAGAAGTGTGCTCAAGAATGAAGGAAGATGTCGGTTACCTTTGGAGCCAGGCGAAGGGAACGGAGATGCTTTTCTTGAAGACATAAAGGGTCAGGGATGGTCTTTAAGCATCTGAAAGTCCACCTCTGCCCCTCACTCCAGTTACCTGCCCGGTGTGTCTTCACTGGGCCTCACATCCATACCATATACCATCTTCTCATCCCCAATACCTTATCCTCACAGTGGTCCTCCAACAGTTCTGCCTCACCCACGTGTTCATAGTCCCTCCCGCCCCCCATCAGAACCCAGCTCTTTAGAAACCCCAGCTCTAACCCCATCACTCCTCTGATTACAAACTTGTGATGCTCTTCCATTGCCTGCCTAATAAAACTAGCTCCATACCTTGGAATGCATTGTCTTCCCCGGGTGGTCATGCAAACTCTGAGACTGGAAAAGATGCTCGAGGGAGAGGGTGCGGCTCGCCTTCTGGGGAGCCTCAGAAAGGGAGATTCTCATCATCAGATGGCTCTGCAAAATCCTGCAAGAGACAAGGAAATGGGCAAGAAAAACTCAGAATTGTGTCCTAGCCCAAGACACTGGGAAAAGGGTTCCTGGGGAGGGCGGAGGATAGGAAAAGGATATCTATAAAGTGCTAAGCATTGCCAGCACCCTGAGCTATCCTGGGAACCCTCTCCTCCTTAAGAGTCTCTCCACTGGCCTCAGCTCAGGCTCCCCAAGCCTTAAATGATCTCAAGAAAGATAAATAACTACATCCTCTTCATTTCTCCTGATACCAAAGCCGGAGCTCCTGGCTCCCAGGCCTCCGACCACTCCAGGCCCCCACTTGGGTCCTCCTTGGTCCCAAGTCAGACCCGAGAGCAGGGAGCTGGACTTCTTCCCCAGCCTCCTGGCATCCAGGTGCTCTTGCGGCTAAAGAAATTGTGATCCACAGTCGCCTTTGTTCCCAGGCACTAGTATTACTCATTGTTATCAGCAATAAAAACCTCTTCAGTATTTCTAATTCTTTCCTTCCATAAGGCTCAAAATACTGCCTACACATGCTCTTGTTTATGCAGAGAGGGCCTCCCTCACACAATAGATGGTGACTGAATATGGGGTAAATTGAATCACATTATAAATGCACTAGGGGAATCCTAATATGAATCCTTTTATAAAGAGAATAATTACCCCCTAATTTATCATTAGTGTAAACCCAGGTGTTCATAGGACAAGTACGTTGGATGTGAGCAGAACCTGCTGTTCTACACACACACACACACACACACACACACACACACACACACACACACCCCTGGGGAGTGGAACCCACCATGCCCACCCAGTATAGCTCCAGGCACAAAGTAGTCTTAATAAAAGACTGATAGATATACTGAGAGTATATTTCTGATAGTGATACTGATGAACAAGAGTACCAAAGATGATATAAGATTATTGTTTCCTCTTAAGAAAAAGGGAAACTGAGGCCCAGAAAGGAGCAATGGCTTTGCTGCTGTCACCCATCTCCATAGAGAAGATCATTTCCAGGTCTTTATAAGAACTTCTGGGTCCCAAGGAGATGGTGGGGAAGTGGGGGGAAATGGAGGGATGGTTGCTGGGGTCCAGGGATTGATCTTGGGAAGTGTTGGTTTCACATCAGTTCCTACAGGCTTGGGAGTGAGTCACGTGATAAAGGAGCAGATGAGATGCTGTGATTTCAAGCTGACCCTAATTTCTGCCTGAAGGTGAGGGCTCAAGGTGGATACTTCCCTGAGCCCCTGATGACAGGGTCCTGGGGTCCAGGAGCAGGTATGCTGCTGCCTCTGGGTATGGCAGGTATGGCCCAGCCTCCGGCTCACATCTAGTGGCGGCCAGGAGTACCAGGGCCCAAAGCACTTGCTTTCTTTAGACTTTTTACTGTCTAACCCCACTCCTCGGTATCCTGGAAAGGGCCTCAGTCTCCCCAGACTTGTCCCCAATAACACCTGATCCTGGGAAAACCTGGATTCTGGGCCCAGCCCTGCCACTACTAACAGCCCATTCTGCTTGCATGGGCTTTGAAATTGATAAGGCACCGTCCTGCACCATCTCGTTCAATCCTCACCACAACACTGAGAGGCAGAAAAGTTTTAACTCCATTTTGCCAGTGAGAAAACTGATGCTCAGAGAGGTCAAGTCACTGCCCCAAATCGCACCAGGTCTTCTAAGTGGAAGCCCACACCTCTTCTCCTCCACCCAAGTGGCAAGGTTTTCTGGTGAGGAATCTGACCAGATAATCCCTAAGGTCCCTTTCAGCATTATTATCCCACCATTCTACGAAGTCACGGCTCAGAAATTTGCAACTAATCCAGAGAGACTGCCTAGAAGAGGTGAGTTTACAACAAGGTGTGAAAAAGAGCGAGAGGCTTCCTTGGTGGAAGAGTCCGCCGTTCTCCGTGTCTCCATCAGAGGAGAGCCCAATACATATCACCCCTCTTTCCCTCCATGTTCTAAGAAAACTAAGGGAAAAAAGGCAAATGGTGGCAGATGGGAGCTAGAAATGCCACCT
This sequence comes from Eschrichtius robustus, assembly GCF_028021215.1. NCBI lineage: Eukaryota > Metazoa > Chordata > Mammalia > Artiodactyla > Eschrichtiidae > Eschrichtius > Eschrichtius robustus. The sequence continues at coordinate 16,373,003 of NC_090834.1, read as the reverse complement.
TTGTTGCTAATAAAGGCAAACTTGGTAGATCTAGCTGGCTGAGGGGGCAAACGGGTCTCCTGGACCCCCGAGTCAGGTGGCCATGACCATGCCATCACAGGCAGGGTAGACCAGCAGGCTTTGCACATGGAGGTAATGGTGGAGGGCCTGCCCAATTACGATGGGTGTCACCGGCGGGGGGCAGAAGGCAAATGGGCTCCCGGCCATCAGCTGATCTTTAACAGAGGAAAGAAACCAGTAGGAGCTAAGCCGGCATGCCCATGTGTTCTCCCCAAAACACCAGGCAGATAAGTCTGCTCCCCTTCGCTGGGGCAGAGAGAGTAAGGGGAGAGAGAGAAGCAAGAGATACACCGACTGAGCTCCCTCCACGAGAGAGGAGTGACCAAGAAGGAAGCGAGGCTCTGACCACCCTATCCGCCTCCTCCAGTGCCCACCCTCTCCTCCAGAGTTACAGAATCTCAGAGGATGGGGCCACTCTTGCCCGCAGATAAGAACCAGCCCTCCTCTGCCTCTGCCTCATCAGACCATCTCCTCATTCACTGCCCTGGATTTGGAAGATGCGTGTGCTGCAGAGAGGGTCTCATTCACTGTCTTGGGCGGGGGGGGGGGGGGGGGGCGGGGGGGGGTGGGATGCACGATGGGAGTTCTAGAAATCTTCTTTTCTGACTGGTGAATTAGAGCTCATGACCTGCAAGGAGGTTAAAAAAGACCTAGAGAACCTGGTGGATGGGGTCAAAGGACATTTTCTAAAGTGATCAAGGACCGTGCCAGTGTTCTGGACACCTCTTCGCTCCAATGACAATGATTATGCACCTGTGTAAACTAGGCATAGTAATTACATCAGAAAGTTATGAAAATCATACAAGAGAATTCAGAGTTCTTAACTATGATATTACAATACCATGCACCACTCACAGATTTGTGGCAAGCAGCCTTGATGCTATTAGTGGTAAATTAGACACATAAACTAGAGTGAACATCACTTGTATAACTTGTATGTACTTCAATGTACCCTCTGGGGTAAGACAAGGGTGATAGTATGATTAGTACCACTGGGACTGCTCATTACCCACAGCCAATCTTATCTATGCCTATAATCTGTGTAAATTTGAAAGTCATCTGTCTTGGAAAGAGAAGGAAAAGAATCATGGAAATAATATATGTAAAATAGCTTTGTAAACTAGAATGTGAGTTTATATGCTAGGAGTAATTTACTGCCATTATCATTATTATGCAACTGGAAAGGAAAAGGCTTTTACTTTCAGTCTGGAGCCTGGATGAAGAGGAAGCCCTCCCAGATCACTCCCACCCACATCTGATTCAGATGATCCCAAAAATCTGTCCTGCACCCATCTAGTGTTTGATGATCTGGATCCTCTACCTATTGGCCACTGTTTCATGTGTAGTCCGGGTGTCAGCTGAGACCTCCCCACTCCCCAAATATAGGTAAACTTGACCAAAATCACCAACTCTCCACCTGTGGGACTACAGAGCCTCTAATTTCCCTGAGTTCCCCACATCTGGTTAATTCCCAGTCCCCATTGTCTTTGGTCTGCATCCATACTGGCTATGTCCATCCTGCTCTGTGTCACCCAGGACACAAAGCTTAGGCCCTCCGTGGAAGGTCCACCATGAGGTCAGGGACTGGGTCTTGAGACTGACTGTAAGTAGCCCAGAGTTCAGTTTGGTCAATGCCATCGTTACAGTCGATTCTCGTGATCCACAGTAGTCACGTTCCATAAAGTCAGTTAGAACACCGAACCTTTGTCCCAAAGGGAGATAACAGCGTTAGGTTTTGTGAGCCTCTGGTCACCATATTTTCATCAACTCATCAATACATCACCTTGTTTTATCCTCATTTCTGTTTAAAGACACCTTATTTAATATCATCGTTGGTTCATTAACATTGAACTCACAGCCAACAGCATTATAAACTCATGCCTGATCGGAGCTTATCTAACACGTGTTTCTCCATAAGGCACATCACAGCCTTCTGTGCTCAGGACACCCGACAGCACTGTAGCACCACACGTGGGGGCCCTTTTAAACAGCGAAATCACCAACGAAAAGCACAAAAAAATGCAGAAAAAAGGTGGCACAAAAAGGCCCACGAGAAAGAACACTTGTTTACAGGCTGAGAGCTGAAACAAGAAGGCAAAGTGTTGCCTTGTGCAACCTCCACTGAGAATGTGCGCATCAAGCAACTCAAATTTCTCACCACTCAGCCCATGTCTGTGAATAGCCAAGAAAGCGCCTTGAGTATCCACTGTGGGGTCACACATTTTAGCAAGTAGGCAAATTTGCAGACATGGAATGCACCCATAATGAGGACTGACTGTCCGTGTGTGCTGGGGAGTACTACACAGCCATAAACATGAACAAACGATGGTGCGTGCAATGGTCCCGAAGACTCTCAGAGGTGTCATTCCGAGTTGGTCTCAAAGATTCCACACTGTATGGTTCCACTTATATGATATTCTTGAAAAGCCAAAACCATAGTGATGGAGAACATATCAGTTGATGCCAGAGGACAGAGGTGGGGGGCAAGTACGGCTTTAATAAAAGGATAACTCGAGGGAATTGGGGGTGGCGGCAATGAAACTGTTCTATATATCCTGATGGTAGTGGTCGTAACTTAAATCTCTACAAGTATTAAAATTCATAAACTGTACATCAAGAGCAAAAAGTTCATGTTATTGTATGATGAGTTAACAAATAAAATAAATATGTAAGCAAATATGTAAGCAAATAGCATAATAATGAGTAACCAGAGAGGCGACACCCTGTCTCCAGTCTGAACTGCCTTGCTGCATGGAATAGGGCCCCACGAGAAGGTGAATGTGGCCATCTGAGGCCCTTCTGTAGTCCTAGTGGCCTTGTTGGAGGAAAGAAAGCGGCCACCTACATGCTTGGGTTATAGCCTCATGCCCCGTGCAGGTGACTCCTACAGCCTGCTAGTCACCAGAAGAGGGTCACCAGCACAGTCCAGAGGCTTCTCAGCCACTTTCCGATCATGGGCTCCTCTGTGAGAAGACCCCCACTCCTCCAGGGTCCCCAGGGCATTGGCTTTATGTCCACATGCAGAGATTCCCCCTTAGAAGTTAGTGTTGCCCCTAGCAACCAGCTCTCTCTCCAAACTGCTTTGAATACTGACTGCCTTAGGAAGACTGCTCCTCGGAACCAACTTCTAAAAGACCTCCTATCACTATGTGAACAAAACATTTTTAAACAGAAAATTTAACAAGGTTTTAAAACAAAGATTCATCTTTTTCATCATCTTCTGACTATATGTTTGCTGAGTGGCTTGAGGGCGACTTGCTGTTCTTTCCAAAGGAAGAAAGAGGGAATGATGGTGGCAGATCGTGACATGCTACCTGTTCTGAGAGACCTATGAGAGATAAAATAGAGATAATACGATGTCTCTACACCTAGCAATGTCCGCTAGTATAGGTGTTGGCATACAGTAGGTGCTTAATAAGTCCCAGGAAATCAAGACAAATTCCCAAGTATAAAAGAGTTGCACATTATAATTATTAAAACACAGACATGCCTATTGAATATCATCAATAAACATTGCTGGTATCCAGTAAGACCCATACACAAAGATGAGTTTAATGAATAAATAAGATATGGACCACACCTTCCGAGGTCTCCAGGTCTAGTGGAGAGAAAGGTATGCATAAATAATTGTACTATCAGGCAGAGACACTTGATGCTAGAATAAAATATAAGAACATGCTATGGGGAAATGGGTAGGGAGGAGTGCATGAATCAAGGTTCTTTGGTTGCAAGTGACAGAATCTCAACTCAAATGAACAGAAACAAAACAGCCAATGCATTGGTTCACATAATTTGAAAGGACCTGGGTGTATCCAGAGACTCAAATGGATGTTGATAGAAAATCCTGTTCTTCTGCAATCCTTTGTCCTCTGCCTTCATGAAAGAAGTCTTTAGTTTGAACACGAATCTGGCTTGAATCCCAGCTCTACTGTTTACTAGCCTGAGCTTTTTTGAGCTGCAGCTTCCTGATTTGCAAAATGGGAGTAATAATACCTACCTCACAGAAGGTAGTTGAGGGTTAAAGGTGAATTATAACTGTAATTGTCATTGTCAGACAAATCCTGTATCCCCTTTTCAGCTCAACGATCTTATTTTCTAATCCCTAAGTACTCATCCATCCATGCATCCATCCATGCATCCATCCATCCATCTACTCAATATGTATTAAACACCTGCTCTGTTCCAGGCAATATGCTATACACTGAGAATATTGATATTAATAAGGTAGGCTCCCCTACCCTCCAGTTGCTTACAGGGGAGTGAGTGATAAGACAAACAAATATGAAACATAAAATGTGAGGAAGTGCATAGGAGAAGTACAAATAATCCCTAACATCTGTATAGTGTTTTCATTCTTAAAGAACACTTTTACACCCAGTCACTGCACTAAAGTCTTATAAAAATCTCATGAAATATATTATCACTCTATCCTGCTAATGAGAAAGCTGGGGCAAGTTTTCAGCAATATGACTAAAATGCTCACAGTTGGTGGGAGGTAGGAATAAGTTCTCCTTTCTGTGATGTTATGCTCGTGTGGAACATAAAAGATTTACTGGGAGGAGGGGAAAAAAAGATTTGTTTTGACATTATTTTGAAATATAGTGACCAATAAAGAAGCTATAACCAAACTGAGGAGAGTAGGAAAGAGTGAACCAAATGACACAAAGTACTGCCAGCGTGAACAAGAGTAGAAGAGCTGGTGCGTAAGCACAAGCAGTTTGCCATCTGGGTAGAAAAGTCTAGATCAGAGCATGAGTAGTGGAATCACACCAAAGTGCTCACATTTTTCTTTTCAATCTTGAGAGAAATTCTGCAGATTTTTGCAGGACCATAGAACTCTGAGAACTATGACACAATACGGAACCTCATGTCTATTGCATTTCTCATATTTACATATTATCTTTTGGGGACATTAAGATGGCCTTCGGCTTCTGCCCGCTCAGTCCCCAGTGGAGGGGGACCTTTATTGGAGGCAAATACCGTAAGTGATTTTCCCAAGGTAACAAAGTCAGCAGGCAGAAAACGTGGAAGTTGAACCCAGGTCTTGAGATGTCAGTTCTGGTGGCTTGTCAGTCACATGAGGCTGCTCTCCATACCAGATGCCAGAGGCAGGAAAGGACTCCTGAGTTCCTCTGTGCCCCAGCTGGATCTGACCTGCCTTGAGGAATTTCCCATCATGATCTGAATCATTTCCTCCTCTTTCCCTTTCTCCCACCAGGGTGAAACTGACCCATTTCTCCAGGTCCCTTAACTCAGAGGAGTGAGGTGATGGGTGCCTCCCCACCGTGTTGGATCAGCAGGGGAGAGATCGGGTGGGGACTTGGATTCAGGGCTCCCAAAAGGCTGCCTGCTCCAGCCGTAGGCAGAGTGACGTCTGCTGGCAGTGCCAGGGCACCCTAGCATTGTCAGAATCAGAACACCTTCTGCCACCGGGCAGGGCTGCCACCACCTGGACCAAGGGTGGGGCTTGGAGGATTGGAATAGCATAGCACTTCGCAGCCAGTTGCCTGGGTTTGAATCCCAGCTCTGCTACCTCCTAGATGTATAATCTCAGCAAGTCCCTTAACTTTCCTAGACCTCGGTTTTCTTATCCACAAAATAGGGATGATGATAGTGATAATAACATTTGTGCTACAGGATTGTTGTAAGGCACAAATGAGTTTATCATGCAAATATATTGTCAACCTTATGGGTATGTAAATGCTTACTTTTGTTAGCTTTGTTTTTATTGCTGACAGGTGAGGGTCAGCGGAGGAGAGTCTGAGTGTCCTCAGAGATCCCACTGGGAACTTCCAGAAATTTCCTGGGATAGATAGAGCAGAAAAGCTTTGTGCAAAGTAAAATCATAGAGTCCCATAACCGGGGGCAACAGAAAATTTTGGTCTTTAGGCTCGCTTTTTTTTAATCCCAGAAAAAAACTGTAAAATAGTTGTAGAAGAAAGAGTAGATAAAATGGAGGAATAAATGGGACATTTTCCCAGCTGGGCAGGAGGATGCTGATTGAGTACAATCAATGCCACCAGCCCGCTAACGAGACCCAATCAGGCGGGGCGATTAGAGATATTCTTCAGAGAAAGAAGCCTGACAGCTGCAGGAAAGTTTCTGCCTTCCTAGAAAAGGGGGAGTGGGAGAGACAGGCAGAGTGGTGTGGCAGAAGGGAGAGGGAGGGAAGTGAGGAGAGGGAATCAACAAAGCATCAGCACCACCCAGCTCTTTCTTGAAGTCAAAGAAGAGTGAAGAAGGCAAAGAGGAGAGAGAAGGGTAAAGCCTCGGGAGGATCTGCTGCTGCCTTCATTTTCTCAGACGTTGATTTTCATAGTCCTTCCCACTAACTTCCCTCCTCCTGCTGGACTAAGGAATCCTGGGCTAAATGACAGTGTGCATTGAGATAGGTGTGTCTTGTGCCCCTAACAAGGATCACAGCTCACATCTGCAAAACCGATTACAGGTCACAAATCTCCTTCATGTACAAAATCTCATTTTGACCTCACATAAACCTTTGAAGATGGTATTTTTAATAAATTCCCCACTTGAAGGGTGACTTCAGTACAGTTCATTTCACTATGTATTTATTGAGCACCTACTTAACATGCAGCATTTGTGTTAGCATTGAATAAAACAGTGGCTTCTCGCAAGGAGTTCCTAGTCTAGTAAGAGAGACATATATCAGTTCAATATTGTGCGGTAACTATTCCTTTCAGCAGAATGACAACTAATAGATGCAGGAGGAATTAGTTAAAAAATCATCATTTAGCAAATTTCAAAGTAATAATTGAAATTTTAGGCAAGAACCATTGGGATGATAAAACCATGGGGTAAAAATTTGGTAAGGACTAGGATATTTACAAAGTATCTCCCCATAGATTACTTATTAATTACAAAGGAAGAAATGATAAACTTCCAGTAGCGAAACCTAGAAGGCAGCACTTAACAAAGTGATTAAAGTAAACAAGACCAAGAACAGCACAAAGAGGTACCATGTGCCTTTTGATATGATGCACTGAAAAGGACACAACATAATTTATGGAGTACACCTGCTAAAAATGTTGACTCTGAAATTAACCAGGAGGAAACCATCACACATATCCAAACAGGGCGACAGTCTACATACCCACTATCCTGCACTCTTCAAAACTGTCAACATCGTGAAAGGTCAAGAAGGGCTAAAGAACTATTCCAGATTAAAGAGACTGAGGAGATCTCACAACTGAATGCAATGTATGATACTGGATTAGGTCCCGTATCAGAAAAAGAATTGCTCTAAAGGACATTTTGAGGATAATTTGGTGATGTTTCAATATGTCTGTATAAGAGCAGAAGCCTGTTGGGAGTGGGTAGATAAGTGAGTGGCAGAATTCAACTGCCTACTTGACATCCATACACTGATGTCTAAAAGATTTCTCATCATTAGTTCTTGATTCTTCCCACCTCCAAACCTGTAACTATCATATTTTCCATGTGAGTCGTCACCAGCATCTACCCAGTTGCTCAAGCCAAACAGCTAGAAGACATCTTTGTTTCTTTCTGCTACCTCCACAGCCAACCAATCTACCAGCAATTCCTGTTGACTCTACCTTCAAAGGATATCCCACACTGACCCACTGCTTCTCACCTCTACTGCTACAACTCTGGTCCAAGCCACTACCATCTTATGGGAGTACTACAACAATAATCTCTTCATTTTTTGCCAAGTCATCTTTAACACAGGGGCTAAAGAAATTTTCTTTACTTGTAAATCAATACAGGTACTACCCTGCCTAAACCTCTCCACAGTTCCTACTGAGCTTAGAGTAAAATCCTGAAACCTTCTATCTCCTCCCTGAAAGAAACCCTTATCTCCTGTAGTCTCAGTGCTGAGCTTTCTGAAAATCAAACCCAGACTTGTATCCTGTGAGTGGCTGAGTTATTGCACAAATTGTATTCCCAACCTTGCAGGGTGTCTTCCGGTAAAGTTAGGACATGGATTGAGAAGAAATGGGATCCTGAAAATTGGACTGGAGACATATGAGAGGACCCCAATGAAGCTAAGGACCCCTACATTCTGCGAAGTCCTTTTTGTAGAAGCAGCTCTTACATTTCCTGCCTAAGGAGGTTTGCCCTTCTTTGCCTGAAGAACTTGTAATGGCCTTTCCTAAGGCGGTTCCCTTGCAAGGCACTGTTGACTCTCCTCAGGACCCCTGCCAATGCTCTTTGCTTCCAAACCCATAACTAGACTCAAATCTCAATAGGTGCCAAAAGGTACAAAAGGTGAACTGTGAGGCGTTTCACTAAACATCACAAGAACTGCACTATTTTTCCAATTTACACAGATAGACATCTGGGGAATGTGTGTGGAGATGAATATTAACTGTGGGATCAAGGTGAAAGGAACATGAAATTGGGTCAGGCCAAATTTATTGATTTGGGCCCACTAAGCAGAGATTCTGGATTCAAGTTTAGCTTCAAAGGTTTGGAAAGGCTCTGTCAGTTTGTTTGGTTAGTTGACTGAAACATGGACCCAAACATGGCCTACATTAAATTAAATTGAAATGCCAAAACTGCCTTGGTATACAGTAGAGGAAGGTATCTGAAGACTTAGGGAGATGGGAATATTAAAGTGAATTTATCATGTAAGACCTATTCATCCACCCCAGGAGGGTCTAGAGGATACACCTTTACCCGTAACTATGAGAAATAAATTTATGAGAAAAGTCCCAGCATCATTAAAGAGTTCATTAGTCACCCTTCTTTGTAGGTTGGAAATTACAGTGGGAACTGCTACCATTGAACTGGGATCTCTAAATGTATTGGGCATAATGGAATACTGGGTGGCAGAGCCCAAGCAGTGGCATTAGTTGCCAAAGACCAGGTGGGCATGGTTACTGTAGTGAGCAGCAGAGTCAAAGCAGTAATCAGAATATTTCTGACTCTCAGAGACCCATGGCATTGGCTAGCTGATCATGGCGTCCCTAGAAAAGAAATAGATGTGCAGTCTACTAAATTCTTACTTGATCGATATAAACAGAAGAGTTCTAGGTCCAATGAACAAAAGTCTAATATGAAAGACAAAAACATGGTTACAGCCCCTCAGTCAATCCTAGACTTGAACCAGTTTATAGACTTAGAATACTTTGAATGAAAGGGAGCCTGGATCCACTTTGCTACATTGCCGAAAACCTATACTGTTAGTCTTCTTCCCAGCCTTCTCCAAAGGGATCTACAGACATTTAGCAGGGTAATTGCTCTTTGGGGGAAGAGAAATAATCACATCTTTCAGGGATTAGTAGACATTGGCTCTAAATTGACACTAATTCCTGGAGACCCAAAATGTGTGGTCCACCAGTCAGAGCAAGAGCTTATCCATGGAGGTTTAGTTCCGGTCCCTCTCATAGTGGGACCAGTGGGTCCTTGAACGCTCAGTGAATCCTTGAACCCATCCTGTGGTTATTGCCCCATCTCTGGAATGCATAATTGGAATACATGCTCAGCAACTGGTAAAATCCCCACACTGGTTCTTTATCCTGTAGAGAGAGGGCTGTTAGAGTAGGAAAAGCCAAGGGGAAGCCACTAGTACTGCCACTACCTATAGAAGTAGTAAAACAAAAGTACTACAGCATCCCTGGAGGAAATGCAGAGATGAATGCTACCATTAAGGACTTGAAAGATGCAGGTGTAGTGATTCCCATCACATCCCCACTTAACTTACCTAAGCAAAAAACAGATGGATCTTGGAGAATGACAGTGGATTATCATAAACTTACTCAGGTGATGACTTCAATTGCAATCAGATGTGGTTTTGTTGCTTGAGCAAATTAATATATCCCCTGGTACCTAGTACATAGCTATTGAGCTGGCAAAGGCTTTTTTCTCTATACCTGTTAGTAAGGACCACCAGAAGCAGTTTTCCTTCAGCTAGCAAGGCCAGCAATATACGTTTACTGTCCTACCACAAGGGTATAGCAACTCTGCAGGCATATGTCATAATTTAGTCCACAGGGAATTTGATCACCTTTCCCTTCCATAGGCCATTACACTGACCAACTGTATTGACAATATTAGGCTAATTAGACCTGGTGAGGAAGAAGTAGCAACTACCCTAGACATATTGGTAAGACATCTGCATGTCAGAAAATGAGAAATAAATCCCACAAAAATTCAGAAGTTTCCTACCAGTAAAATTTCTAGGAGTCCAGTGATGTGGTGGTGTATGTCTACATATCCCCTCTAAAGCAAAGGATAAATTGTTGCATCTGACCCCTGCTACCACTAAAAAAAAAAAAAAATGGCATAACACCTGGGAGGCCTCTTTGGATTTTAGAGCCAATGTATCCCTCATTTGGGTGTGCTACTCTAACCCATTTACCAAGCGACCTAAAATCTACTAGTTTTGAGTAGGACCCAAAACAAGGGAAGACTCTGCAACAGATCCAGGCTATTATCCAAGTTCTCCTGCAGGTTAGGCCATATGATCCAGAAGATCCAATGGTGCTTGAAGTGTCAGGAGAGGATAGAGACGCTCTTTGGAACCTTTGGTGGGTGCCCATAGGAGCCTTAGGACTATGGAGCAAAGTCTTGCCATCTTTTCGCAAAACTATCCTTTTGCAAAACTACTTTTGGCTTGCTACTGGGCCTCAGTAGAGGCTGAACACCTAACCACGGGCCACCAAGTTACCTTGCATTCCACTTGAGGTGCCGTCATGGACTGGGTGTTATCTGACTCACCAAGAAATAAAGTTGGGTGTATAAACCATCACTCTATTACAAAACAGAAATGGTATATAGGAGATCAGGCTCAAGCAGGTCCTAAAGTCACAAGTAAGTTGCATGAGGAAACAGTCCAAATGCTCAAGATCCCTACTCCTTCTATGTTCATTTCTTTCTCTAGGCCCGCACCTTGGCCTCATGGGGAGTTCTCTATGGCCAGCTAACTGAGGAAGAGAAAACTCAACCTAGTTTATAGATGGTGCTTGTGTACATGATACACCGGCACCACCTCAAAATGGGCAGGTATAGTATTAAAAGCCCCCTTTCTGGAACATCTCAGAAGGACAGTGGTGAGAAATCCTCCCAGTGGGCAGAACTTCAAGCTGTGTACCTGATTGTTCATGTTGCCTGGAAAGAGAAATGGTCAGAGGTACAAGTCCATACCAATTCTTGGGCTGTAGCCAATGATTTGGCTGGGTGGTCAAGGACCTAGAAGTAACACAATTAGGAAATTAATGACAAGGATATCTTGACAATTGCAGTGCCAGTGGTAGTGGAGGTGAAAGTCTGAACGGAGCTAGCGTTAAGACCGAGGGGAGAAGAACTGACACCACGAGTCACAGATAATACCTTCAAGGTTCTGCTGCAAACAGGAGCAGAGAGAAGTGCGGTGGTGGATGGCAGTGGGAGTGGGTAAAACAGAGGGGAAGTAGGAAATGTTACTAATTATTTTAAGATACAGTAAAGACTGATTTATCCAAAAAAAAAAAAGGAAGAAAATTAATGACAAGGAGGTTTGGGAAATAGGTATGTGACTAGACCTCTCTGAATGGGCAATAATGTGAAGGTAGCTGTGTCCCATGTGAGTACTCACCAAAAGGTAACCTCACCAGAGGATTTTTTTTTTTTAAGTTTAATTTTTATTTATTTATTTATGGCTGTGTTGGGTCTTCGTTTCTGTGCAAGGGCTTTCTCTAGTTGTGGCAAGTGGGGGCCACTCTTCATCACGGTGCACGGGCTTCTCATTATCGCGGCCTCTCTTGTTGCGGAGCACAGGCTCCAGACGTGCAGGCTCAGTAATTGTGGTTCACGGGCCTAGTTGCTCCGCGGCATGTGGGATCTTCCCAGACCAGGGCTCGAACCCATGTTCCCTGCATTGGCAGGCAGATTCTCAACCACTGCGCCACCAGGGAAGCCCCCCACCAGAGGATATTTTAATAATTTAGTAGATAGGATGACCACTCTGCAGATACAGGCAGCTTCTTTCCTCATGGCTAAATGTGCTCATGAATAAAGTGGCCATGATGCACGGATGGAGGTGATGCACGCCCTCAGCAACACGGACTTCCACTCACTAAGGCTGACAAGACTACAGCCACTGCTGAGTGCCCAATCTGCCATCAGCAAAGATCAACACTAGTCCTTGATATGGCACCATTCACCAGGATAATCAGCCAGCTACCAGTGGCAGATTAATTACATCGGGCCACGGAAGGTGCATCTTTTGTCCTTACCGGAACAGACCCTTACTCGGGACAAGAATTTACCTTCTCTGCCCCCAATGCTTCTGACAAAACTACCATTCATGGATTTATAAAATTCTTATCTACCATCACGGTATTCTACACAGCATTGCTTCTTATCAAGGAACTCACTTCACAGTAAATTAAGTGCAATAATGGGCCCACACTCATGGAATTCACTGATCTTACCATGTTCTCCATCATCCTAAAGCATCTGACTTGATAGAACAGTGGAACAGCCTTTTGAAGACTCACTTATGGTGCCAGCTAAGTGGAAATACCATGTGGGGCTGGAGCAAACTTCTCCAGAAGGTTGTTTGTGCTCTGAATCAGCATCCCCTATATGGTGCTGTTTTTCCCATAGCCAGGCTTCATGGATCTAGGAAGCAAAGAATGGAAATGGGAGTGGCTCTATTAGCTATTACCCTAGTGATCCACTAGATGTTTAGTGGATTCATAGATCTTCTAGTTTGCTTCTTTTCCCTGTGACTTTAGGCTCTGCTTGTCTAGAGATCTTAGTTCCAAAGAGAAGAATGCTTCCACTAGGAGACACAACAATGATTTCGTTGAATTGGACCACGCAGCCACTTGGGGATCCTCACATCTCTGAATCAACAAGCAAAGAAGTGGGATGCCATACTACTGGGATGATTGATCCTAATTTTTAAGGGAAACTGGGTTGCCACTACCCAATGGAGATAAGAAAAAAGTATGTCTGGGATACAGGAGATCCTTTAGGACTCTTAGTACTTCCGTGTGCTGTGATTAAAGTCAATGGAAAACTGCCAGAACTCAGTTCAAGCAGGACTGCTAATGGCCCAGACACTTCAGGAATGAAGGTCTGGGTCACTTGACGAGGCGAAGAAGTAAGACAAACTAAAGTGCTTGCTGAGGACAAAAGGATGTAAAATGAATAGGAAAAGATAATTATGCATACCATCTATGATCATGTGACCAGTTTTAGAAACAAGGGTTATAATAGTTATGAGTATTTCTTCCTTATTTTGTTATGAAATATAGATATAATATTTGTATAAAATATTTTAATATAGATATTTAAATTTACTTTTAAATGTATATTATATTTTAAATAAATATATTTATAATATAGCATATTATAATTTATAATAAATATGGAATTAATATTTACACTTATTATTAATATAAATATATAAACATAGTATATAGTATTTTCCTTCTCTTATTCCCTTATCATCTAACATCAGATGTATTAATAATAGTTAACTTTATATCTCAGTATTTAAGATACAAGACAAAGAAGAATAGTGAACACCCATCCAAGGACTTTGAAATCTCTTCTGGGGAAAATGTTGGTATGTTTTTGGTTGTTCTCAGGATAGTTGTATCATGTTAGATAGAAGGAGGACATTGTTACTGTCTTTATTTGTATATTATCTATGTCTGAGATGTGTATGGGTGCCAAGCTGGCAGGGGGCGGTCTGTGATGGTCATTTTGACATGTCAGCTTGGCTAGGCTGCAGTCCCCAGTTGTTCGATAGAGTACTGATCTAGATGTTGGTGTAAAGATATTTTGTGGATATGATTAAAGTCCATAATCAGTAGACTTTAAGTACGAAAGATTATCCTAGATAATCAGAGTAGGTATAATTTAATCAGTTGAAAGGCCTTAAAAGCAGGACTGCAGCTTCCCTGAGAGAAGAAGAAATTCTTCTTGTAGACAGCAGCTTTAGCTCATGGCTAAGTCTTACAGCCTACCCTTCCTGGTAGCCTCCCTAGATTCCAGACTTGCCTAGCCAGCCCCCACGATCATGTATGCCAATTCCTTATAATAAATCTCTTGATAGGTACTTCCTACTTATTCAGCTTCTTTGATTGAACCTTCACTAATAGAATTGGGGGATCATAGGATTTTAAATGACATAGGACAGGTATCAGCACTTAACCATCAACAGCAAAATGGATGTAATTACCAAAAGAGTTTGCAAGGTCTGAGGCAATTGGGGGTGGGGAGGGGGAGGTGGGGGACGGGCGCTGAACTGCAGGGATCTGTGGTATTGGCTAACTGATCATGGAGAAAAAGAAAGCTCCCTATGGTATCATGCTGCTTTTATAATTTTTTTTAAAAATCAAGTGCTGGAAAGCAGAAGGCTGCCATCAGCTGCCACAGTGGAAATTTCTAGGCCTTCATCCAATTTTCAGATTGGGTATACCCAGAGCCCATAGATGAAGTGGAGTCTGTGTCATATTGTGGAAAGATCCTACAATGTCATCACAAGTATATACAGCCTGTACTACCCCAATCCTTCCCCAGAGTGATATAAGGCATTTGCCAGGATGATTGTGCCCCAGGGGAAAGGAAATATCTTAACTGTTCAAGGACCATTAGATACAGGATTTCAGCTGACTCTGATGCCAGAGAACCCAAAATGCCATCCCAATCCTCTGATTAGAGCAGAGGTTTGGGGGTGGGGTGTGGCCAAGATGGCAGAGTAGGAAGACCCTGAGCTCACCTCCTCCCATGGGCACACCAAAATTACAACTATTTACAGAGCAACTATTGATGAGAAAGACCTGAAGAGTATCAGAAAAATATCTTCTACAACAAAGGATAAAAAGAAGGAAGAAACCAAGATGGGTAGAGGGACAGAGATGCGGTATAGTCAAGACCCATACCCCCAGGTGAGAAACCCACAAATGGGAGGATAATTACAATTGCAGAGATTCTCCCCGGGGAGTAAGGGATCCAAGGTCTGTATCAGGCTCCCCAGCCCAGGGGTCCTGCAACAAGAAGATGAGCCCCCAGAACCTTTGGCTTTGAAGTCCAACAGGGCTCACTTTGGGTAGAGCCAGAGGACTGTAGGAAATAAAGACTCCACTCTTAAAGGGTGCACACAAAATCTCATATGTTCTGAGACCCAGGATAGAAGCAGTAATTTGAAAGGAGCTTGGGTCAAACCCACCTGTTGATCTTGGAGAGCCTCCCAGGGAGGCAGGAAGCAACTGGAGCTCACCTTAGGGACATAGACACTGGCAGAAGCCATTTTGGGGGAGTTTCTACTACCACAAGAACACTGGTGCTGGCAAGCACCATTTTGGAATCCTCCCTCTGACTTTTTCGCACCAGGACTTGGCCCAACCCCCCAGCCTGTCAGCACCAGTACTGGGACATCTCACACCCACC
Source organism: Eschrichtius robustus (assembly GCF_028021215.1). Taxonomy (NCBI): domain Eukaryota; kingdom Metazoa; phylum Chordata; class Mammalia; order Artiodactyla; family Eschrichtiidae; genus Eschrichtius; species Eschrichtius robustus. Next base: position 16,357,574 of record NC_090834.1, on the reverse strand, counting down.
AGCTAGCTGGGTGGGGACACAGTCCCACCCACCAGCAGGCAGGTTGCCTTAGGAATACCTGAATTCCCAAAGAACCCAGAACCCAGTCCCATCCACCAGTGGGCCAACACCAAATCCAGTACCCCCAGGGCCCTGCAACCACAGACCCCAGAACCCAGCTTCACCCACCAGTGAGCTGGCACTAGGCCCAGAACCCCCTTGACCCCTACTCTGCCCACCAGTGGGTCAACACCATCCCTGGGACCCTCTAGGGTCCCATAACCACCCACCCCAGGACCTAGCTCCATCTACTAGTGGGCCAGCACTAGCCCCAGGACACCTGGGGCTCTGCAGCCAGTTGCCTCATGACCCAGCCCTGTCCACCAGTGACCAGCAGCCTCAACACAAGGCAGGGCCTGGCAACCAACAAGACCAGGGGCCATCCATGCCTACCAGACTGCCCACAGTAGTCAGCCCACTACAACAGAAGGGCCCATGCAGCCCACATCAGGGGCAATCCTAGAGCATATAGCTCTAGTGGTCAGAGGGGAGTGCACTGCTGGGATGCACAGGACATCTCATATAAAAGGCCACTTCTCCAAGATCAGGAAACATAACCAACTTTCCAAATACGCAGAAATAAAAATAGCAAATTAGGCAAAATGAGGTGACAGAGAAATATGATCCAAATGAAAGAACGAGATAAAACCACAGAAGAACTAAATGAAGTGGCGATAAGCAACCTACCCAATAAAGAGTTCAAGGAAATGATCATAAAGATGCTTAAAGAATTCAGGAGAAAAATGGATGAATAGAGTGAGAAGTTAGAAGTTTTTAACAGAGATAGAAAATATAAAGAAGAACAAAATAGAGCTGAAGAATACAATAACTGAAATAAAAACTATACTAGGAGGAATAAACAGTAGATTGGATGATTCAGAGGAATAGATCAGCAAACTGGAAGACAGAGTAGTGGAAATCACTGAAGCTAAACAGAAAAAAGAACTTTAAAAATTAGGACAGTATAAGAGACTTCTGGGACACCATCAAGTGTACTAACATTTATATTACATAAGTCTCAGAAGGAGAAAAGAGAGAAAAAAGTGGGAGAAAACATATTTGAAGTGATAATAGCTGAAAACTTCCCTAACCTGGGAAAGGAAACAGAAATCCAGGCCCAGGAAACACAGAGAGTCCCAAACAGGATCAACCCAAAGAGGATCACACCAAGACACATTGTAATTAAAATGGCAAAAATTAAAGATAAATAGAGAATATTAAAAGCAGCAAGGGAGGGCTTCCCTGGTGGCACAGTGGTTGAGAGTCTGCCTGCCAATGCAGGGGACACGGGTTCGAGCCCTGGTCTGGGAAGATCCCACATGCCACGGAGCAACTGGGCCCGTGAGCCACAATTACTGAGCCTGCACGTCTGGAGCCTGTGCTCCGCAACAAGAGAGGCCGCGATAATGGGAGGCCCACGCACCGTGATGAAGAGTGGCCCCCGCTTGCCGCAACTAGAGAAGGCTCTCGCACAGAAACGAAGACCCAACACAGCCATAAATAAATAAATAAATAAATAAATAAATAAATAAATAAACCCAAAGTTTAAAAAAAGAAAAAAAAAAAAGAACTAAGCTCTCAAGAGATCACAAAATAAGAAGAAGAACAAATATCCCTGTTGTTAAAAAGAAAAGGAAAAAAACTATAACTTTAAAAAAAAAAAAAAAGCAGCAAGGGAAAAGCAACAAGTTATGTACCAAGGAACTCCCATAATGCAATCAGCTGACTTTTCAACAGAAACTCTGCAGACCATAAGGGAGTGGCATGATATATTTAAAGTGATGAAAGGGGAACACCTACAACCAAGTATATTCTACCCAGTAAGACTTTCATTCAGATTTGAAGGAGAGATCAAAAGTTTTACAGAGAAGTGAAAGCTGAAAGAATTCAGCACCACCAAACCAGCCTTACAAGAAATGTTAAAGAAACTTATCTAAGTGGAAAAGGAAAGGCCACAACTAGAAATAAGAAAATCATGAAAGGAAAAAATCTCATTAGTAAAGGCAAATATACAGTAAAGGTACTAAATTAACCACATATAAAGTTAGTTGGAAGGTTAAAAGACAAAAGTAGTAAAATCATCTATGTCACAATAAGTAGTCAAGGGATCCACAAAACAAAAAGATATATGATGTGAAAAACAGTAAATGTGGGGTGGGGGGAGTAAAAATGAAGGGTTGTTAAAATGCATTCGAACTTAAGAGATCAGCAACTTAAAATAATCACATATATGTAGACTGCTATATATAAATCTCAGGGTAGCCAAAAATCTGTAATACATACGCACACAAAAAAAGAGAAAGGAATTCAAACATAACACTAAAGATAGTCACCAAATCACAAGGGAAGAGAACAAAAGAAAAAGAAAGGAACAAAAAAGAACTACAAAAACAATTCCCCAAAATTAACAAAATGGCAGTAAGTCCATACCTATCAATAATTACTTTAATTATAAATGGACTAAATGCTCCAATCAAAAGATATAGAGGGGCTGAATGGATACAAAAACAAAACCCATATATATATATATGCTGCCTACAAAATGCAGATCTAAAGACACACACAGTCTGAAAGTGAGGGGATGGAAAAAGGTATTCCACGCAAATAGAAGAGAAAGCTAAGTAGCAATACTTACGTCAAACAAAATAGACTTCAATAAACACAGTTACAAGGACAAAGAAGAATATTACATAATGATCAAGGGATCAATCCAAGAAGAAACTATAACAATATAAAGTTATATGCACCTGACATAGAAGCACCTAAATACATAAAAAATATTAAAAGACACAAAGGGAGAAATTGGCAGTGACACAATAATAGTAGAGGACTTCAATACCCCATTTACATCAATGGGCATATCATTTGGACAGAAAACCAATAAGGAAACACTGGTCTTAAATGACACATTAGACAGGTGGCCTTAATAGATATATATAGAACATTCCATCCAAAAGCAGCAGAATACACACTATTTTCAAGTTCAAATGGAACATTCTGCAGGATAGGTCACATAGCAAGTATCTTTTCTGACTACAATGCTGAAAGACTAGAAATCGACTACAAAAAAACTGCAAAAAACACAAATATGTGGAGGCTAAACAATATGCTATTACACAACCACTGGATCACTGACAAAATCAAAGAAGAAATCAAAAGATACCTGGAGACAAAAGAAAAAAAAAAAAAAAACAATGATCCAAAATCTATGGGATGCAGCAAAAGGAGTTTTAGAGGGAAGTTCATAGCAATACAAGTCTACGTCAGGTAACAAGAAAAATCTCAAATAAACAACCTAACCTTACACCTAAATAAACTAGAAAGAGAAGAACAAGCAAAGCCAATATTAAGTAGAAGGAAAGAAATCATAAAGATCAGAGCAAAAATAAATGAAATAGAGACTTTAAAAAAATAGGAAAGATCAATAACACTAAAAGCTGGTTCTTTGAAAAGATAAACAAAATTGATAAACCATTAGCCAGACTCATCAAGAAAAAAGAGAGAGGGCCCAAATCAATAAAATAAGATATAAAAAAGAATTTACAATTGAAATCACAGAAATACAAAGGATCATAAGAGATTACTATGAACAATTATATGAGAGTAAAATGGAAAACCTAGAAGAAATGGACAAATTCCTTGAAATGTACAATCTCCTAAAACTGAAGCAGGAAGAAATAGAAAATATGAACAGACCAATTATCAGTAATTAAATTGAATCAGGAATAAAAACTCCCAACAAAGAAGAGTCCAGGACCAGACAGAATCACAGGTGAATTCTACCAAACATTTAGACAAGAGTTAACACCTAGCCTTCTCAAACTATTCCAAAAAATTGCAGGGGAAGGAGCAGTTCCAAACTCATTCTGAGGCCAGCATCACCCCGATACCAAAACCAGAAAAAACAGCACACACACAAAAAAATTACAGACCAATATCACTGATAAACATAGATTCAAAAAATCCTCAACAAGATATTAGTAATCTGAATTCAATGATACATTAAAAGGATCATACACCATATTCAAGTGGGATTTATCCCAGGGATGCAAGGAAGCTCAATATCTGCAAATCAATCAATATGATACACAATGTTAACAAACTGAAGAATAAAAATCCTACAATCATCTCATTAGATACAGATAAAGCTTTTGACAAAATTCAACATCCATTTATGATTAAAAAAGAACTCTCAACAGAGTGGGTATAGAGGGAACATACCTCAACATGATAAAGGCCATATATAATATCATACTCTATGGTGAAAAGCTGAAAGCATTTCCTCTAAGATCAGGAACAAGACAAGGATGCCCACTCTTGCCATGTTTAGTCAACAAAGTATTGGAAGTCCTAGCCACAGCAATCAGACAAGAAAAAGAAATGAAATGAATCCAAATTAGAAAGAAAGAAGTAAGGTAGTCACTGTTTGCACATGACATGATACTATATATAGAAAATCCTAAAGATGCTACCAAAAAACTACTAGACTTCATCAATGAATTTGGTAAAGTTACAGGATACAAAATTAATATACAGAAATCTGTTGCATTTCTATACACTAACAATGAACTATCAGAAAGAGAAATTAAGAAAACAGTCCTATTTACAATTGCATCAAAAAGAATAAAATACTTAAGAATAAATCTAACTAAGGAGGTAAAAGACTTGCACTCAGAAAATTATAAGATACTGATGAAAGAAGTTGAGGACAACACAAACAGATGTAAAGATATACCATGCTCATGGGTTGGAATAATTAATAATGTTAAAATGACCATACCACGCAAAGTAGTCTACAGTTTCAATGCAATCTCTGTCAAAATACTTATGGAATTTTCACAGAATTAGAACAAATAATCTTAAAATATATATGGAAACACAAAATACCCCAAATAGCCAAAACATCTTGAGAAAGTAAAAGCTGGAGGAATTACACTCCTTGATTTCAAACTACATTACAAAGCTGCAATAACCAACACAGTATGGTACGGGCACACACACACACACACACACACACACACACACACACACACACACACACACAAAGACACATAGATCAATGCAACAGAATAGAGAGCCCAGAAATGAACCCACACTTATATGGGCAATTAATCTACAACAAAGGAGGCAAGAATATACAATAGGGAAAAAACAACCTGTTCAATAAATGGTGTTGGGAAAACTAGATAGCTACATACAAAAGAATCAAACTGGACTACTTTCTCACACCATGAACAAAAATAAGTTCAAAATGGATTAAAGACTTAAATGTAAGATCTGAAACCATAAAACTTCTAGAAGAAAACATAGGCAGTATGCTCTTTGACATCAGTCTTATTCATATTTTTTGAATATGCATCCTCAGACAAGAGAAACAAAAGCAAAAATAAACAAAAGGCACTACATCAAACTAAATAGCCTTTGCTCAGCATAGGAAACTATCAACAAAAAAAAAATTTCACCTACTGAACAGGAGAAGATATTTGCAAATGCTGTATCTGATAAGACATTAATATCCAACATATACAAAGAACTCAAACAAGTCAACATCAAAAAACAAACAACCCAACTGAAAAATGAGCAGAGGATTTGAACAGACATTTTTCCAAATAACACATACAGATCACCAACAAGCACATGAAAAGATGTTCAACATCACTAATCATCAGAGAAATGCAAATCAAAAACACAATGAGATATCACCTCGCACCTCTCAGAAAGGCTAATATCAAAAAGGCAACAAATAACAAGTGTTGGCAAGGATGTGGAGAAAAGGGAACTCTCCTGCACTGTTTGTGGGGATACAAATTGGTGCAGCCACTATGGAAAACAGTATGGGGGTTCCTCAAAATATTAAAAATAGAATTACCATATAGTCCAGCAATTCCACTCCTGAGTATCCAAAGAAAACAAAAACACTAAGTTGAAAAGATATGTGTACCTCTATGTTCATTGCAGCATTATTTACAATAACCAAGATATGAAGGCAACTTAAGTGTCCATGAATAGATGAATGGATAATGAAGATGTGGTATACACACACACACACACACACACACACACACACAATGGAATATAACTCAGCCATAAAAAAAAATGAAATCTGGGACTTCCCTGGCAGTCCAGTGGTTAAGACTCTGCACTTCCACTGCAGGGGGTATGGGTTCAGTCCCTGGTCAGGGAAATAAGATCCCGCATGCTGTGTGGTACAGGAAAAAAAAAAAAAAAATGAAATGAAATCTTGCCATTTTCAAAAATATGGATGGGCCTAGAGGGTATCATGCTAAGTGAAATAAGTCAGACAGAGAAAGACAAATACTGTATGATTTCACTTACATGTGAAATTTTAAAAACAAAACAAATGAACAAACATTACAAAACCTAAACAGGGTCATGCATGCAGAGAACAAACAGGTGGTTGCTAGAGAGGGTGGGATGGGCAATCAAAAGTACAAACTTCCAGTTATAAGATAAATAAGTTCTAAGGATGTAATGTACAACATGATAAATATAATTAGTATACTGCTGTTTTTTACATATGAAAGTTGCTAAAAGAGTAAATCCTAAGAGTTCTCATCACAAGGGAAAAATATTTTTTCTATTTCTTTAATTTTCTATCTATATGAGATTATGGATGTTCACTAAACTTGTGGCAATCATTTCATGAAGTGTGTAAATGAAATCATTATGCTGTACACTTTAAATTTATACAGTGATGTATGTCAATTATATATCAATAAAACTGGAAGAAAAAGATAAAGTAGAGGTTTTGGAGGACAAATGATGAATGGAGTTTGAGCTCAGGCCCTTCCACAGTGAGTCCCTTGAGCCTATCAAGCCACTCTGTGGTTACTTTGGCATCTGGCAGAATATTTATATTGTTTCCCTGGATTAAAAGTTATTACGGTGGGAGGTGGGAGGGAGGAGTGAAGTGGAAACCTCTGAAACCACCTCTGGCCAAGATAGTATATCAGAAACAGTACTGCAACTGGAGTATTGCAGAAGTTCCCACCACCATCAAAGAATTATAAGGTGTGGGGCTAATAGTCCACAGCTTATCCCTTTTCAAATCTCAGCCCTGTGAAAACATGGCTGATTGTGACAGATGATAGTTTATGACGAAACTTAACAAGGTTGCTGTCCCAATTGCAGCTGATATGGCAGATGTGATATCTATCCAGGATTAGATCAACCCAGTTTGGACTATAGCTAATGATCTGGCAAATGTATTCTTGATCCCCATCAGTAGGAAAGATGAAAAAAATAGTGTGCATTTACACGGTCAGGGCAGCAGTACACAGGCACTGTATTTCCAAAGGGCTATATTAACTCTTCGCTAAAGTGTAGTGCACAAGGACCTTGTTCACCTTGACATTCTGCAGACCTTCTGAAGGTCTACTATCAAGATAGTAGACAACCATATATTTATGATTTATACACAGGGATTACAATGGACAAACTAACCTTAAAATATCATATAGCATATACACAAGTTTGTGTGAGTTCAGTAACACCCACACTGGTCTAACCTGGTAAAATAAGAACTCCACCAATCATGAACTTAGATGTCACAGCAATGTCAAATTGCTGTAGAATTTTCTAAAAGCATACCTCTCAATTTCTGCATTTATCTCATCGCAGAGCAGTAACAAACAGTTCACAAACTGGCACCAGTCCACAAACCACACTTTCAGTTAGCTGATGGCCTAGGGAAAAATGAGTGCAACAAATAAGAAATTCCACGAAGATTAAGGATTCTGCCGTATATTGAAATTTTTAGGATGCTGGTGGTCTGGGGCAGGTTGAGACATTTTCTCTAAGATAAATAACAAGTTCTTGTATCTCATTCCTCCTACCATTTGCATTGGTATAAGAACATGCCCTAGGGAATACTGTTTTGATCCGTTATCAGGTGACTTTGAAGGCTTTCAAAAAGAACAGCCTCTGTAGCATATCCAGGCTGTGTGTGCAAGTTGTCATGTCACTTAGACCATATGAACAAGAGGCAGAGAAATGTATCCATAACGTACAGCGGTATTTAGTGGAATCTTTTGCAAGCACCAACTGGTGAGACCTCTGACATGCTATTGGTAGCCCTAGTAGAGACTGAACCCATATGGAATCAACGAATTGCATAACCAGAGCTGCCCATTATAGTGTGGGTATTATCAGATCCACCAAGTTATAAGGTTGAGTGGGCATAACAGCAATCCATTATGCAATGCAAATGGCACATTTCAGATTGAGGCAGAGCAGATCCAGAAAATACAAGTCAATTGTACTACGTGAGCCAGACTCCCATGTCTACTATATGTTTACTGATTCCTCTACCCCAATTCACATTTATTACCTCATGGGGTAGAAGAGGTCTTAAACGAACCAAGGGAAAAAAAAAAGACCTCAGGCTGGTCTGTAAAAAGTGCAATATGATAGTACTAGCCAAAACTTACTGCTGCATTAAAGCCCTACTCAAGAGTGACAAAAGGAAATTTTCTCAGTGGTAAATATTCCCAGAGGGCAGACAAGGAACATTATGCTTCATCATTTACTGTGGGTGAAGGAAAAGAAACCTGAGCTGTGTATATACATGATCTCTGGGTAGCAGATGGCTTGGTTGGAAGGAGCCTGGAAGGAAAAGAATTGGAAGATCCGAGACAAGGAGGTCTGGTGAAGAGTTACCCAGACCTGTGGGCACATAGGTGGGCACAAAATATGCAGATCTTTGTATCTCCTCATGCTCAGCAGAGGTCATTCACTATAAAAGCAGCCCTCAACAACCAGGTAGAATTGTCCTGTGAAATCAGCCAACCCATCTCCCCAGCCAACAAGTGCTGATGCAATGATCTCATGAACAGAGTGACAGTTTGGCAAGGATGGAAACCACACGGGGCCCCAAAGCATAGGCTTCCTCTCATCGTGATTGATTTACCTATTTTCAGTGATGACTGCCTGACATGCCAGCAGCAGAGACCTGCCCTGAACCCTTGATATGGCACAATTTCTGAAGGAGATCAGCCAGCCACTTGGAGACCTTCAATTACATCAGACTCCTTGCTCTCTGGAGGAGACATCCATTTGTCCTTACTGAAATTGATATTCTCAATGTAAGTGTGCCTTCCTGCCTACAAAACCTCCACTGGCACTACCATCCAAGGGCTTATAGTATGCCTAACCTATCAACATGGTCTCCCATATAGCACTGCCTTGGATCAAAGCTCCTATTTTATGTCAAAGGAGGTACACCAATGGACACATGATCATGGGATACACTGGTTAAACCAAGTACCCCATCACCCAGAAACAGCCAGTCCAATCAAGTAGTGACTAGCCTTTAATGCTCCAGATAAGATGCCAGCGAAGGGTCGAGATGAAGATACATTATATGTGTTGAAGTAATGACCTACCTATGGTGCTGTACTCCAATAGCTACAATTAATGGAAGTGGGAATCAAGGGGAAGAAGTAGGAGTGGTCACTCTCACCGTCACTTCCAGGGACTCAAATACAGAATTTGTCCTTCCTAACTTCACAACATTACGCTAGCCAGGTTAGAGGTCCTGGTTCCCAGGGGCAGAATACTTTTGTCAGGGGTCACGGTAAGGGTTCCACTGAACTGAAAGTTGTGAATTTGGCTATTTTGAGTTCCTCATATCAATGAACTAAGAGGCAAAGAAACGTGTTAATTTAACGGCAGGGAAACCTACCCTGATTATCATAAGTTAGAGTTGCTGCCACACAATAAGGGCAGGGAAGAGTGTGTCTGGTACCCAAGTTGTTCACAGGTATGTCACTTGGTGCTTTTATGCCCAGAGATAATACTTAATATGCAATTATAGAAACAATAGCCCAACAAGGGCTACTAAGGGCTAAGATGCCTCATGGATGAACGGCTGGGTGTCCTTACCAAGACCAGTCAGAATACTCAGGAAATCCAGAATGGTTGGGAGGAGAGAAAGATGATGAATATCAATTACAACTTTGGGACCAACTAAGCAACAGTAGTTTCCTTTATTAACCGCTTGCCTTCAGTCTTTTCAGAGATTGTGACTAGCCTCTATTTTAAAGGGAACTCTGAAACTTACTGGACTCGTATCTCCACTCAGATAATGAAGGCATCTTCTCTCATTAAAATGGGGAAGGTTCAGCATAAGCAAGGCATGGAACCAATAAACATCAATAAACATCAGTAGCATGTGGTTCAGGCAGAATACATGATGGGGTCATAGGAGGTGTGCTAAGACTTGTCTAAGGCCACGTGGAGAAGCAGAAGAGGAAGCCTCAAACCTAGGGCTTCTCATCTTAAACATCAAACTTTCCCCTGCATCTTGCTTTTTACTCTATTGAGTAAGAGCCACCGAGTGAGTCTCTGGTGATATCAAGATGTGCTCACTACGGTTGCTACCCTCAAGTACTAATTTAAATTTGTTTTTAAGCATATATTTTCAAGTAAAGAATAACACAAGGCAGCCAGAGCTCAGTGCCAAAGAAATTATACAGTCATACAGTCCTACAAAGACTCTGGAGGAAAAAATACTTCCCCAAGAAGAGCCAGGTGGGCAGACCCCACCTGTTGATCTTGAATCCAGCTTTACCAATACCCACTTAGAAGCAGAGGTTGGGGGAGGGCTTTTCTTGCCAATGCAGTGACCGTTAATTGGGGGCGACCCTTGTGCTGAATGTGAAGCTAGGTGGATATCTGTATGCCTTATGAATGCTCACATTCTCTGCATGTCAGACTCTTCCCCAGCCCCGCTAGTACTTGCTCAGTGGACCTAGGTACAAAGCGGCCATGGTGGCATGGATGCAGGCTACTCAGGGGATTGACAACATGCACTTTGTGTCACCAAGGCTGATCTGCTTTTCACTCTTGCTGAGTGCCCAACTTGCCAAAAGCAGAGACCAACACTGAGCCTCCTGCGTGGCATCATTTCCCAGGGAGACCAGAGGCAGTTTAAATAATTGGACCCCTTCCGTCATGGAGGGGACAAAGAGTTGTCCTCACCGGGACAGACACATATCCTGGGTTTGGATTTGCTGTCCTTGCTTGGAACACTTCTGCTAGCACCACCATCCATGGGCTTATAAAATGCCTTATTCACCATCATGGTATTCCTCACAACATTGCTTCTAATCAAGGAATTCATTTCTCAGCAAAAGAAGTGTGGCAATGGGCTCAGGCCCGTGGAATTCATTCTTATTACATAGCTCATCAACCAGAAACAACTGGTCCCAAAGAATCTTGGAATGAGCTACTGGAGCCTTAGCTATGGTTCCAGTTGGGAGACAACCCTCTGTAAAAAATGGGGTCTGTCTTACAGAATGCAGTATGTACTTTGACTCAGTGACCAATATATGGTGCTACATAGAAATCTTCCATAATAGGATGCAGAGATCTTAGAATCAAGGGCAGGAAGTGGGAGTACCTCCTCTCACTCTGACACCTAAAAACTCTCAGAATTTTTGCTTCCTGTCACTGCAACTCTGAGCTCTGCTAGTTTGGAGGTCTTGGTTTCCAAGGGAGAAAATCTTCCACCAGGATAAATACCAATGGTTCCACTGAGTTAGAATTTGAGACTTCCCCCTGGCCATTCTGGGGTCCTTGTGCCACTGAAGCAACAGGCAAAAAAGCGAGCATTACTCTACTAATTGGGATGATGAATACCAAAAGGAAATTTAATTGCAGAGAAGACTTTGTCTGGAGCCTAGGGGATTCTCAAGGACATCCCTCACTACTTTTGTGTCCAAGAGTAAACAGAAATGCAAAATCACAGCAACCACAAATACACAGACTCTCTAAGGACTTGGACTCTTCAGGAATAAAGTTTTGGGTCACACCCACATTCCACCAGGTAGAAAAACACTGCCCAGATAATATCCTGGATGAGGATGATGAAAACACAAAAATGTGAACAGGTAGTGTAAGAAGGGATATATATATTTAATATAATTTATTCATATGTAATTTATTTGTATAATTTACCTTGATATATATACTTTATGACCAGTTATACGGACAAGGACTACAGCAGTGCATATTTTCTTCTTCCTGTGTACGTGTGTGTGTGTTATTTTACTTTCTGTCCTCCTTACCTTGTTGTCATATAAGTTGTTAGAGGTTAACTTCGCAATAGAGAAGAAAATACTCAGATGGACGGCACGGAGAGAAGCTTCACCCGGGATTCGCTACATGCTTTATCCACGTGGTTTTAAGAAAAAAAAAACGCGGAATCCGGGCGCTACAGTGGCCATTCTCGGGTGGCTGGAGCACGTTACCCAGAAACCGCTCCCTCAGAGGCCGACGGGAGCGGCTGGCGGGCGTCGCGCTTGGGGGCGCTGAGCATGCTGGGAGGTGTGGTCCCGGCGCGGCCCCGAGGATTCTGGGTAGTGTAGTCCTGGCGTCCTGCTAGAGTGCCCCCTCCTTGCCCCCAGCTGGGGGCTCGAATGACCCCTTGTTCTTTGGTGGCGCTGGTGAGTGTGGCTCCAGCGGGACCCTCGCCGCAGCCCTGCACTTCCCCACGTGGAAAGCAGGTCCATTCCTGATGCCTTTAAGGAAGAGGAAACCCTACCCTGCCAGATCTTGAGAGTTTCCAGTGACTCTCCTGAACCTTTCGGTTCTCGTTCTGACCCCTGTGGCTCCTGCCTGCCCAGAGAGGACTGCCTGGTGGGCAAGGGGAGGACTCCTAGGCTCCTGACAGCCCAGCCTCAGGCACACATGGCATTCAGAGATGTGGCTGTGGATTTCACCCAGGAGGAGTGGATGCCGCTCAGCCCTGCTCAGAGGTCCCTGTACCGGGAGGTGATGCTGGAGAATCACAGCAACCTGGTCTCACTGGGGATTCCATTTTCTAAACCAAAACCCATCACCCAGCTGGAGCAAGGGAAGGAAACCTGGAGAGAAGAGAGAAAATGCCCACCGGCCACTGGCCCAGCAGAACCACAGCCAGAACTCCACCTCAGTCCTTTCTGCCCTCCGGATTTCTCCAGTCAGAAATTCCGCGTGCAGCATATGCTGTGCAGTCATCCTCTCTGGATCTCCTCGTGCTGGTGTGCGGAAGATCCTGCCCGGCCGGGAGATCCGTGCCCCGGGGGACCAGCAGCTGCATCAAACCTCCGATGGAAGTTCCCGGAACAATAAAGCAGAAGGTCAGGAGAGAGAAGGTACCCAGCCTTTGGAAAGACAAAGAAAAGGACTTCAGGCACGTTCCCCAGGCCGCCACCCCAGAGGCTCTAGGGATGGCATCCAAGGCGTGGAGGTAGAGGCCAGCCAGCTCAGAGGGGGAACTCCGAGGAAACAGACGGACTGTTGAAGAGGATAGAAGTGTTAGGATTTGGACCAGTCAACTGTGGGGAGTGTGGACCGGGCTTCAGCAAGATGACAAACCTGCTCAATCACCAGAGGATACACTCAGGGGAGAAGCCGTATGTGTGCGCGGTGTGTGAGAAGGGCTTTAGCCTAAGGAAAAGCCTTGCCAGACACCAGAAGGCACACTCGGGGGAGAAGCCCGTCGTGTGCAGGGAGTGTGGGTGAGGCTTTAACCGGAAGTTGACGCTCATCATACACGAGAGGACACACTCGGGCGAGAAGCCTTACATGTGCAGCGAGTGTGGGCGGAGCTTCAGCCAGAAGTCAAACCTCATCATACACCAGCGGACACACCCCGGGGAGAAGCCCTACGTGTGCCAGGAGTGTGGGAAAGGCTTCAGCCAAAAGTCAGCTGTCGTCAGACACCAGAGGACACAGTTAGAGGAGAAGCATTTTGTGTGTGGCGTGTGTGGACACAGCTTCAGCCAGAATTCAACCCTCATCTCACACAGGCGGACACACACTGGGGAGAAACCTTACGTGCGTGGGCTGTGTGGGTGAGGCTTTAGACTCAAGTCACACCTCAACAGACACCAGAACATACACGCAGGGGATAAGCCCATTGTGTGTACGGACTGTAGGCGAGGTTTCAACCAACCAGTCCAATCTCATCAGACACCAGAGGACACACTCAGGGGAAAAGCCGTAGTGTGCAGGGAGGGTGGGCGAGGCTTCAGTCACCAGGCAGGTCTCATCTGGCACAGGCAGAAAGACTCAAGGGAAAAGCCTTACCCGTGCAGGCAGTATGGACTCGGCTTTAGCAGTAAGTCAGCTTTAATCACGCACAAATGGGTACACTCAGAAAAGAAGCCCTGTTTATGCAGAGAGCGTTGCCAAGGCTTTCCCCAAAAGTCACACCTCGTCTTACATCAGATGACACACCAGGGCAAGAAGCCTTACGTGTGCAAGACGTGTGGACAGGGCTTTAGCCAGAAGTCTCACCTCAGCAGACACAGGAGGATGAAGTCCGCCCACCACAAACTGACTTCAGTCTGACCCTGAGGCCCACTTGGGGCAATCTTCTGACCCCTTACGCTCTCTTTAAAAGTGAAGAGGTGGCAAGGACTGAATAATCACACATCTTATACTTTCATGAAATGCATTCCGTAAGTGGTCAAAGGGCATTTGACTTCATTTACTTCTTCCATGCTAAGTCTTCATCTTTTGTGGCCTTTTGTTCTAATAAACTGCATCTTTACAAAAAAGAAAAAGAAAATACTCAGATGATGAAGCTCTCTTTTTTTTTTTATTTTATTTCATCATATGGGTTTTTTAATTTTATTTTATTTATTTATTTATTTTTGGCTGTGTTGGGTCTTCGTTTCTGTGCAAGGGCTTTCTCTAGTTGTGGCAAGCGGGGGCCCCTCTTCATCGCGGTGCGCGGGCCTCTGACTATCGCAGCCTCTCTTGTTGCGGAGCACAGGCTCCAGGCGCGCAGGCTCAGTAGTTGTGGCTCACGGACCTAGTTGCTTCACGGCATGTGGGATCTTCCCAGACCAGGGCTCGAACCCGTGTCCCCTGCATTAGCAGGCAGATTCTCAACCACTGCGCCACCAGGGAAGCCCCTGAAGCTCTCTTTTGAAGAGAGTAGTCAACACAACCTGGTAATGGACAGGTGACTGTCCCCCAGAGATGGATACAATGACTATTGAAAGTTTGCATCTCCTCATCTTGAGAAGAGGATGGGAATGTCTTTGTACAAAAGACGGTTGCATCTTGTTAGGTGAAAGAACAATTCATTTTATGGTTGTGGGAAGTTCAAATCTGTGTAGAAAGGAATGTATAGATGCTGAGGACCCAAAGGAATACCCTGGAACAGCCCAACTGTCTTTCTAATTTGAACCCTTCCTTCCAAACTCCACTTTGTGATACTGGGACTTCTGCTGTGCACTGGCTCCCTGCCCAGCTCTGTCCATCGGAGCCACTGGAGGAAGACTGCAGGGCTGCAGGAGGAACAGAGAAACTTGGCCCTTCCTGTTGGTGCCCTGTTCGCTTCATGTTCCGGTCAGACTTGTCTATCTGGTCCTGGCAATTTGTTTCAAGGCAGCAGTTGAATACAGTTTGAAGTTTCTCCAATACAGGTCCCCCGCCCCTCACCCTTAGAAGGATTGAGTCCCAACCCCATGAGCCCTTCCTTCAAACTCAGCAATACCAGTCCCAGCCAAGCAGTTTCTTTTCCTTAGAAGTTTGACTTTCAGCTCTGTGGGTCCTCTCTTTCAAGATTCTAGGTTTTAATAACTCCAACCTCTTCTCTTTGTTGCCCCAGTTCTAGGGGTGGCGGCTGCTTCCTGCAGTTGCTACTTGCATGACACTCTAGTGTTCTCTTTTCAGTGAGTGAGCAATTCTTCTGAGCTACTTACTGTTCTTTACATTAATTCTCTATGTTTACAATTTTCAAAATACCTGGTATGGCTTTTGTCTCCTGATTAGACCCTGACTAATAAACCATTCAAGGGGGATCTCTACAATGACGTGGCAGACAAAGATGGAAGCGCCTCCTTCGAATCTGGCCTCGACCACTCTGTGCTCTAGCAATATCAGAACTGCCTGTAGCTCCCCATCCATAATGTGGTTTCTGCTTCTGGGTTATCTACCTATTTTGGAATCATGACAAGACCATCTCTTTGGACCAAAGACTAAAATTAAGATGTGTAGGGGCTTCCCTGGTGGCGCAGTGGTTGAGAGTCTGCCTGCTAATGCAGGAGACACGGGTTAGAGCCCTAGTCTGGGAAGATCCCACATGCCGCGGAGCAACTGGGCCCGTGAGCCATAATTACTGAGCCTGCGCTCCGCAACAAGAGAGGCCGCGATAGTGAGAGGCCCGCGCACCGCGATGAAGAGTGGCCCCCGCTTGCCACAACTAGAGAAAGCTCTCGCACAGAACGAAGACCCAACACAGCCATAAATAAATAAATTTAAAAAAAAAAAGATGTGTACATAACACAAAGTGTTAAGTGCCCTAAGAGATAAAGCAGTGTGGGACTATAAAAGACTGAGATATTCCAATTAGCAGTAGGTGGTGAGGGAACCAGGAAAAGCTTCATGAAAAATATGGCATTGGATCTGGATTTGGAAACTTAGGTAGAATTTGTACAGGTAGGGGAGAACGAAGGAAGGGCATGATGGGCAGGAAGCATGGCATAAGGAAAGGCCCGGAAATGGAAAATCGTGGGTTGTGGGTGGAGAAGAGTGAATCAGATTATTTGGATGGAGCATTAGGTGAGTCTTCAGTGGGATAGTCACCCCTTCAGCTCCATACCCCACAGTCATTCCCCCAGCTTCACCCCTGCTGGAGCTCAGCTACCCCTCTAACTCATCCATCTCTTGCTACTTCCATCTCCCCATCCCTGCCCCCAGGGAACCCACAGTCAGAATGGAGGGATTTATGAGCAATAGCACTCCCTTCTCAGATCAATGGCCGAAGATCAATGGCTATAATTCAGAAAATTAATCCATATTCATTAGAATTGATTTGAGCAAATGATATTATAAAAACTCCCTTGGAAATCTATGGAAGGGAATTAAAGAGAAAATTATTCTAATGTCACTACTGTCTGCCAAGCTACAGGTTTAAGAAATCAGGCAACTGAAGCTCCTGTTAATATTCAAAGGAAGCTCCAAAGGTCATTTAGGGGCATAGCTATATTGGCCAGTTGGATGTAGAGGGTAAGGAGAGGGAAGAGATGTTTTCCTCCCTCATCTTCCTTGGAGATCTAAGAAACAAATGAACTCATGGGTCGCCTCCAATCCTAGAATCTTGTAACTCCTGTATTCCTCCCTGATGTCATGAGGAGTCACAGATGAGCTTCAGGAATGTCAAGTGCAATCATTAACTTAGAAAACAGCCTTGACTCCTGAAGACCAGGCTCCCTAGGAGGTCCCCTGTCCTGTCCCAGGGAGCCTCTGGTCATTCTCTGAGCCAGACCCCCCCACCCCCCATCTCTATTCACCACACAACTCACAAAATAAGAATAGATACAGATTCACAAGTCTTAGTCTAACACAGCTGTGAAAAGTGGAGAAAGGTCAAAGGGAAAGTACAAACTTGGCCTGGTGAACGTTTGCAGAGCTCAGGCAGAAGGACTGGATTCCAGTTTTGACTTCACCTCTTAGTAGCTGTGGGAAAATGACAGAATTCTTTGAGTCTCAGTTTCTTTGTCTGCAGAATAAGGATAATAATATAATAACTCCTCCCTCAGCAGGATTACTACGAAGATTAATTAACACAATGCATGGTGAAAGTGCTTTACGCACTGCGAAATGCTATTCAAAAAATTTTATTGTCCTAAAAGCTTAGAGGTGTTCTTCTGAAGCAGGCATCTTGTTAATGGAATCTGTCTATGGTTCCATGAGGTTCATAAATGCCCTGAAATTGTATGCCAAATTGTCTATGTATGTATGTATGTATGTATGTGCATTTTGAGGGGGAAGAGGACCATGGCTTTTAAGAGATTCTCTAAGAAGTTTGTGACCAGCAGCCATTATGAATTAAGAACCCCTGATAGAAGGAGACTGACAGAAGTGCCACATCTCTGTGCAGATGGGACCAGAGTCTTTTATGCATCACAGCAAGAGAGACCTTACCTTAGCAGGAATCACTGCAAGATGAAGCATCAAAGCCATTGAGGAAAGTTGTAGAATCTTGGTGGTCAGCCGTGCGAATGGCCTGGGTGCTGACTTGCCCTGAAGCAGGTGGAATGGTATTAACAGCTCCTTAACAGTTCTTCAAACCTCCATGGTGTCCAACCCCAGGGGGCTCTGTTCAGCTGTATGTGACTGGAGCCCTTTGGAGGTGATCCCTGGAGTTTGGCAGAGAGGGGGGCTTGCCTCCATTACTTCCCTCTGCCCTCTTTCCAATCTCAATCCTCACAGCAAAAGGAATCACAAATTCTATGGTAGCCTCTTGCTCTCCTTTACCCTTCCTGAAACCCCAGTTGCTTCCTTCTCCCCCGGGCATGCTGGGAGATTCCTTGCTGGGGGGAGGGAAGGGAGCATCTAGATTGCATCTTACTTTACAGTATCTTGTGTTTGGAACCAAGACTCAGGTACAGGATGGTCCCCCACTCCCTTCTTCTAACCCAGGGTGTCTAAAATCTCCCCTGGAGTCCCTGGAATCCTCCAGGGGAAAAGTTAATCAGGGCCCCAGCTCACTGAAGGCATGATTGGCCAACTGTTAGGTTTTTGTTTTTATTGTTCACATAATTTTATTCCCCACTGATGGCACTTGAAAATCCTGGAGGCCCCTTACTTATATCTTCTCCAGTGTTTATAAGATGGGGGCATAGAGGATGACCCACACTGGAAGGAAATAAAGAGGTTATCTTGTCCTTGCCCATAGCTTCCTTCCCTGAAAGGGCCCCAGGGTGGACACCTCACAAGCTCCCCTCCTCAGGAGACCAGAAGCTTCTCCTGGTGTCTCATCTGAGTCCCTTGGATGGTGCCATGTGAAGTAAAGCAAGTGACCCCACATCTAGACTCAGTCTCTTCCACTCCAACTTTCTGCAAGTCTCAGAGCCCCATAAACTACTTTGGGTCTCTTTTCTTCCTCTGAGTTTTATTTATTTTTTTCTGGGAAACTGCCAAGTATTTGGGGGAGGTAGTGTGGACAGAAATGACCACAGTGCTAGAGGGAATGTTTAAAGAGTCCAACAACCATCCAACACGATTTATTGAGCATCTGTCATGTTACAAGAATGATGCAAGTCACACAAAGAGATGGACTCTGGCTGGGTGAGCCCCTCCAGGAAGCCAGCTTCCAAGGACAGGGCAACCACCCTGCAGGTCAGTTCCACAATGTTTGCCTATCTTTATGGAGTTTATCCCAGTCTGTCTAATGGGTATCATGGCGATTTGGGTAAAGGATCTACTCCCCTACTGGACCACAGATGCCTTAAGGGCAAGAGGGGTCCAGACATGTTCTGCATTTGTTTGTTGAATTAAATTAAATTAAAACAGGGTTCATGCCCTGTTTTTTATTATCTCTTTAGGTGGTAGAGAGCAAAGGTAAATAGGAGTAGAACAGTGAACACACACAATGCTCCTGAAGAATTCTCCTCTATTAAACGCACACACACACGCTCATGCTCATATACACACATGCACATATGTGCATATTCATGCACGCACACACGTCACATTCAGAGGAGACTCTTGGCTCCCTGCCGCTTGCTTGAAAACCCAGGCTTCAAGAGACAATTAAATATTTATATCTTTACATCTCAGTGTCTTCTTTTCAAATCCAAACAGCCCCAACAGGAGCCATCACTGGCACTTATTTAACTCCTTAAAAACATCCACGAGGGGTTTTATCCTTTTACAATTATGTTGTTAAGAGCAGAGAAGATGCAACAGGCTTTAGGGTGGGAATGAGCTTACTCCCCAGAAACAAGGTCGTGGGAGCCCCAACTCACTCTCTTAGACTCAGTCTAGGATCCAGCGCTCCTGGATCTGGGGCCCAGCCGCCCAGCCCATACCCTCACCCATGGTCCGCAAAGGACAAAGGGATGCTCTCTTGCCAGCTTTCCCCAACAGGCACTTGAGTGCCCTGCAATCAGGGCTTGGCAGATTATGCAAATTGCCTGTGCATAATAATGTCCTCACTGAGTAGATTAACCCAGAGTGGGGTACCGGACAGGAGCTAGCAGGTACTGGCTGCCAGGCCCTTAGCTCTCTGCCCCAGCCCCAAGCATGGTGACAGTGCTTCTAGACCAGGCTGCCGATGGCCTCACTACACTACCTTCCCCACCTGCCACCGGGCCTCTATCATGTGCGCACTCTTACCTCTTCTCCCTCAGTCTGTGCCTAACCGCCTACCCTGTGGGATCTCCAATGTCAGGGCCGAGAGGAAAGGGAACAAAGCCCTTTCCCAGGAGTTGCTTGAGCTAAGGGTAGGTAAAGGAGCTTTCAAATGGGCCGAATCTTACCACCTTGAGTCACTGACATATGCATTTATGTCTAATTCCCCATCTGTGTGCAGGACTTATGTCCCTGAACTCTCCATAAAACCCATTCTAGGGCCTGCAACACAATAAGTACTCACCAAATGAATGTTTCCCGGATAGAATTGAATTCCAAAATCACAGGGCT
The DNA here is from genome assembly GCF_028021215.1 of Eschrichtius robustus. Classification (NCBI taxonomy): domain Eukaryota; kingdom Metazoa; phylum Chordata; class Mammalia; order Artiodactyla; family Eschrichtiidae; genus Eschrichtius; species Eschrichtius robustus. The sequence continues at coordinate 16,337,087 of NC_090834.1, read as the reverse complement.
GGGAAAACATCTTCAAAATGATTCAAGCAGTCAACAGACATATTCTGATTATGACTCATCTGCCAGGCACTGTGTGAACGCTGGCATAGGGATTTTAACCTTGCTGCTACGAGTTCCTTGAAATTATAAGCAAATTATATGCTCATACGTTTTTCTGTAGGGAGAGGGCCCATGGTTTTCACCAGCTTCTTCATGGGGTCCTGACCCCTCCCTAAAACAAATGTTAACCACTGCCTGTCCGCGGGAAGGACAGACATGAAAACCAACAATCACAACAGTGTGATAAGCCTGGGACCAAGATGAGCACAAGATGGTATGAGGGCACAGAAGAGGGTCCAACCTGCAGAGGACAGAGCCCTGAAATCAGCATCACTCCCTTCTAAGGTAGATATTCCAAGTCCCATTTCACTAGTTGGGAAAATGAGTCTCAGAGAGTTTAGGCTACCTGACCGAAGTCACACATCAGTAGAACCAAAAGTGACTCGAAGCTCAGTATTGAGCTTGCTCCCTGCAGCTGCCTTGGCATTTGAGATCCCAGCTTCGAGACCCCTCATGCTCTCCCAGGGTTCAGGGGGCAGAGGAATGGAACCCCTGCAATGACTGTCTGAATTCTGATCAGCCATGGAGCAGGCTTGGCGGCTAGGCCTCCGGGTCCCCGGTGTGCACATCTTTGCATGCTTCAGCGGACTTTGTGGAGTCTATTTACCACATCTAAGACCAATTTCCTTCCCTTCGGTTGCTTTGAAGATAATTTAAGGTACTTGCATTGTCTGCCTGGGAATGTAAAAAGCTAGCTAATGCCGAAATCGATGCTTCCTGCTTGATGCTGTGCCTCCGCCCACCTGCCCTGAGCAGCGGCTGGCTCACCACACAGCCTTCAATGACGGCTTCAGCAGATCTTCCCGGCCGGCTACTCTGTTCATCAGAAAGTGGCTGGGGGCTGGTGGGGGGGGTGCCTCAGGATAATGGCAAGCAGATTGGGTTGTTAAGCCCGAATGAAATATTTAGTAGCACCACTGGCAGGATTTGGCTGGTCGGGAACAGTACTTCAGCCCTGCTTGGGGAAGGGGGGGGGGGTGGGGAGGGTGCCCAACATGGGCTCCCCAAGCTAGGGGTGCAGATTAGCCTGTTCCAGCCCGCAGTGAGGGAGCAGGGAGCAGCACCAGATCAGGCTGAGAAAATGCTGCAGAGAGGAGGGAGGAGAAGACCAACCCGGACATGACCTCCCAGCTGGCTCTGTTCCCAGGGCAGGCTGGAACCACTTAGGAGGGCAGGTTGCTCTGCCAAACCTGCACCTGCAGCCCCCAGAGGGCATGAAACAGGGGTGCTCATCACCAAGGAGAGAGCTCCCATTGTCTGCGTATCTCCACACCTCTTCTAGGTGCCGATGCTCTGCTCTGGAGCTGAGCTTTTCGTAGAAAGTTTAACCGGGACTTAGAGGGCTAGCTGAAGGGTGGGGTTGGAGAGGTAAGAATAGAAAAGATGGCATTTTCCACGTTCTTCCTTCCTAAACTACTCTGGGAACAGAGTACTCTAGTCCTATGTACTTTGTATTATACTATCCTGACTTCCTCACTGCTAAAATCATGGAATCTCAGCCTTAGATGGGACTTAGCAGATCACATGTTCATTCAACAGTTATTGAGCTACTTACCTACTATGATCAAGTATAGTATATACCATGCCCTTCACCCATCCCACATTCAATATTTTAATCCCCTTTATAGCACCCCATCCCAAATTGGCCAATACTAGAATGACTTCATGGATGGGGAATGAGTTATTTCCTACTGATCCTCATTCCAGCAATCTTTATTAGGAATAATTCCCTTTATTCAAACCAAAATCTGTACCCCTTCAGCTTTTATTTATACCCTTGGCCCTTGTTCCCCTGACCCATTCCCTACCCCCCCCCCACCCTCCCCAACATTGCCAAAGCCACAGTAGCATCCTTCAGGTATCTGAAAACATCTCCAGGCTTCTTCCAAGTCAGCAGTATGACCAAAATCTAATTATAATCTGAGGAACCAGGTGGGCTGTGGCAGTGCTAAATCTTTTGGATGTCAAATAAATCTTTCCATAGCTTTTCTCCCTCACGTTTATTTGATTCCTTTTCTACTTAATCTCCAGGTCTACCGCAAAGTGGCAGTCACAAAACTCCTTCATAAAAGCAGGTTACAAAATTTCTGCTCTTGTCTGGGGCAGACTGGCTTGTATCAAACAAATTCTTCTGCTAATAAAAACTTTAAAAATCAAAATCAAAAAACAACTCTTTAAAAATCAACAGAGAGCTGCCAAGGCATCCAGGACCTATGAGCCAAAATTAAAAAAAGAAGGGAAATGAACTGAGAGGCACCCTACATTCATGATTGCTTTTCCCTGATTCATATTTAGTATCTCAGAGGCTGAAAAGACAAGCAGAGACTAAGAAGATGAACATAAAGTAGTAGCTAAGACACAATGAAGCCAAGCAGTCTCATGAAGCTGAGGAGACATATACTGGAGCTCAGAGCTACCAACCAAGGCATTTAGGATATAAAGGTTGAGATCCTGGAGACAAGAGAAGACCAAAGAAGTGAGCCCAATATTTAATGGCACTTTCCCTCAAGGCATGTGTGATCCATAAGCAGCAACCCAGGGGATGAAAAACCTAACTAAAAACTGGCTACAAGGCTGGGAAATTTTAAAAGGCTGTTAGGTCTGGGTCCTTGCTGCCAAGATGCCAGAAGGGCTGGGTGTGTTGTGCCCCCTTCCTAAGAGGATCTTCATCCTGGTGTATAGACCAAGAAAAGAAGTAATAATGGTCATGCCAAAAAGGCTATGGCCACATGTAGCCTATATGCTGCACTAACTGCACCCAGCGTGTGCCCAAGGACAAGGCCATTAAGAAGTTCATCATTCAAAATATAGTACAGGCCACAGTCATCATGGACATTTCCAGGGCGAGTGTCTTTGACACACTTGTGCTTTCTCTATGTGAAACTGCATTACTGCATGAGTCATGCCATTCACAGCAAGGTAGTCAGGAATCATTCTCACAAAGCCCAGAAAATCCACACACCTTCACCTAATTTAGACCTAATTGTGCTGCCCCGTGACCTCTGCCAAAGCCCATGTAAGGAGCTGGGTCCTTAAGGACTGAAGAAAAACTTGTCCTCTGGAAAAAAAACCGACTGGAAGTTATGCTTTTAAAAAAGAGACTTTAATAGTCTCACAGTCCTAGGAAGACAAAAATGAAAGGCCACAACCAAGGAGGAGAAAGCCTGGTACACATTCCAGGATTTCATTTGGGGTCCATGAAGCGCTAAACCAAAAGAATAAATGTGAAGAGGGCATATACCAACCTTCACAGAGACTGGAACTCAGCTTCAAATACAGGTGCTCTTCCTCTACTATAGTTGACTAAGCAAATCTTAACTGGAAGAAGATATCATCTAGAGATTACAAATTTCATAAAAATGTCTGGCATTCAATAAAAACTGACTAGGCATGCAAGGACACAGAATGAAATAACTAAGAATGAAAATAAAGGTCAGATCATAGCTTCACAGCTGAACCAAATGTTAGTATTTTCAGACACAGACTTTAATGTCACTATGACGAATATCTTCAAGAAAATAGATCAAAATGGGAAATTTCAGTAAAAAAGAAAAAAAAACACTCTGGAATCTTTAAAAAGAACCAAAATTCAAGAACTAAAAATATATAACACCTAGAATCAATAATTTGGGTTTAATAAGAGACTAGACACTGCTGAAGGAAAGAATAGGTTGGAATGGCAGGTTGGAAGACAATAACCAGACTGATAAAAAGAGAAAATATTTCTAAAAGATGGAAATGCAGTAAAGAGTACAAGACATATGGGACATGGTGAAAAGATCTAACATGTGAAACTGGAGTACCAGAAAAAAAAAAAAAGAGAAAAAATTTAGCATAAACAATATTTGAAAAATAGTGACTGTGAATTTTCTGAAATTCACATTCTTCTAAACTGAAGAAAGACGTTAAGCCACAGATTTTCAGAGAACCTCAAGTGGGATAAATGTGTAGGCATATCATGGCAAAATTATTGAAAACCCAACACCAAGAGAAACATTTAAAGCAACCAGAGAAGAGACCCACACTACTTTCAAATGAGTAACAATAAAACATAGATAACTTCTTAATAGAAATGATAAAAGTAGTAAAAGTAATGATTTCAATTTATTGTAATAAACCAAAGATGCATATTATAATATCAGGAGTAGCCAATTAAAAAAAATGGCAAAAGACTATACAACTAACACGATAATAGAAATAATAAAACATACTGAATTAACTCAAAGAAGAAAATAAAGGAGGACAAAATAAAGCATTACAAATAAGAAAATACACACTATAATGTGTTTAAGCCCAAATATATCAGTAATTACATAAAAGGATAAATACACTAAATTCTTCTATTGAAAACAAAATTTGTCAGACAAGTTTTTAATTTGTCAGATAAGTTTTTAATACCAATTATTTATTTATGTTATTCAGAAGACAAATATAAGGTTTCTAGATTGGGGCAGACTGTTACTACTTACAGTAACAACTGCATTGGTTCCCCATGGCCAATTTTCCCCCTTAAGGGTGGTATAATGAGAGCCAGATGGTTAGGACTGTACATGCAAAGGGTACACAGAGGAGAGGAATTCAAAAATTATGAATCTGAGAGTTTATATAGGAACAGCCATAAGGCTCCCCTCCCGCCTTCGTCCTGAGAGAGGGAGAGGAACCTTTCTAATGCAAACTATTTTCTCAGGGAAGAGATATGACCAAGTCTCTACTCTGGAATTCAAGTACTTGGCTCTGGGGTTGATATATTTACTTACCCTTTGAATGGGAACAGATGGCTCCATTATAAAGAATAAAAGCAGCTCCAGGTTTATCACCCTTAGAATGTGAGGAGCAAATGTGACTGGGGGAAAGAGACATTCTTTCTTTGCTTAGAAAGACTTAAAAAACTTTAACCAGGCAGAAACATGAAAATATTCATATTGCTTTCCAACAACTATGATGAAGGAAAACAACTATATGCTGCTTATAAGCAATGCATCTTAAGTATAAGACCAAAGAAAGGGTAAAAGAATAGAAAAAGATATACCATGCTAACACTAACCAAAGGAAAGCTAGTATGGCTATATTTATATCAGACAAAGTAGACTTTTAAGGCAAGAAGAATTACCAGAGATAAAGAAAGACATTTCCTCATGGCAAAAAGATCAATCTACCAGGAAGACATAAAAATTCTTTATATGTATGTACCTCATAACATGACTTCAAAATGTAAAAAGCAAAATTTGGAGAAAGGAGAAATAAAGAATTTCTTACGTTTTTCTCAATAACTAGTAGAATGAGTACACAAAAATATAAAGGATATGATTTGAAATACACACTTAATAAACCTAAACTAATTAAAACTGTATTAAACTAATTAAAAATACACAAAAACAATACACTCAATATCCTTTTGGAGTAACAGGTAACAGATATACCTTCACACCTAAAATAACCAAAAAACTTGAACAAAATTTATAAAACAATGATTCTTAAGGCTTTGGACATCAGGATACAAAGAAGAATGATCCTTGAGAGATGGGAAGTAAGGGAGGAGTGAGCCCTGTTACTGCTCCAACTTACTGCCTGCAGAAAGTTTTCAGGCTCTGGTACAAGGAGGAGAAACCCAAGTGGAACTCAGTGGTCTCCTTGAATTGAGGAAATAAATTCAAGAGTCCGGGGAGTCCAAGGTGACCAGAGTTCACTCATACCACAGCTCAATAATTCTCTCTTATTATTTTTCAGTCTTTATTTTTATGTTTCTTTTTGAATACTTTCCACTGCTTTGTCTTCAAATGTACTAATTTTTTCCTGTACAATGTCTAGATTACCATGATCCCATTTAGTATCTTTTTCATCTGAAACATGGCAGTTTTTTCATCTTTAGAAATTCAAATTGGGTCTTTTTCTTTCTTTTATGTCTCTACTTATGCACAGTAGAGCTAAATTTTCCTCTAGCTTTTTGAGCCTATGGAATACAATTATAATAACTGTTTTCATGCCCTTGTCCACTAACTCTACCATTTGGATCAGTTTTGATTGGTTGAAAATTCTCCTTATTATAGGTATACTTTTCCTGCTTCTTCACAGATCTGATGATTTTTTATTGGATGCCAAGCATTATAATTTTATCCCATTATGTGCTGAAATATTTGTATTCCTATAAATACTCCTTAGCTTTGTCCTGGGATACAGTCAAGTTATTTGGAAGCAGATTGACCTTTCTGAAGTTTGGCTTTAGGATTTATTATGTAGGACCAGAGAAACATTTAATCTAGGGTTAATTTTCACCACTACTGAGGCAAAATCCTTCTAGTTTCTGTCCCTGAGGCTCCATGAATTATGGTTTCCATTCTGGATAGTCGGAATGGGCACTATTCTCAATCCTATGTGAATGCCAGAGATTGATTGTTCCATAGAATTTTTTCAGGTGTTTCTCTCCCTGGCCTCAGGTAGTTTCCTCAAATCAGTTTTCTCTCTCCCTTTCTCTCTCTCCCTCTCTCTCTCTCCCCTCTCTCTTTCCTCTTCTAAAGTTAGATTACAATAAGTTTAAAATACATACTATAAGCCCTTAAGATACCACTAAAATGGCAAAGCAGATAGTTACAGCTAAACCCAACACGTGATAAAATGGGATTGTAACAAGGACTCAATTAATACAAATAATAGCAGACATCTTAGGCAAATCTAATACAACAATATATAAAAAGATAATATATCATGACCAGGAATGCAAAATTGATCTAACATTTTAAAATCAATGTTATTCGTTGAATAAACAGACCAAAAAAGACAAACGATATAACCATCTCAATAGATGCAGAAAAGCATTTGACAAAATTCAATGTCATTTCTTGTAAAAACTCTCAGAAAACTAAGAATTAAAGAGAACTTCCTCAACCTGATAAAGATCATCTACAAAAACCTGCAGATATCACACTTAAAGAAAACTTCAGGTACAGATGATTTCTCCAGTGAATTTTATCATACATTTAAGAAAGAAATCTACACAATTTTTTCCAGAGACTAGAAAAACTTTACAACTCCCAACTTATATTATGAGACCAGTATAATCTTTTTTTTTTTTTTAATCGTATTGTCTGTGAATCAGCTATCAGAATTCAGCTGAGAATAGAAATCTCATTAAATATTGCATGATAGAGCCAAAGGCCTCGACCAGTATAATCTTGATACCAAAACCTGATAATAACATTACAATAAGAAAAACTTCAGATCAATCTTTCTCATGAATGTAAATTCAAAAATTCTAAACAAATTATCAGCAAATGGGATCCAATGATATACAAAGAGAACAATATATCACAATCAACCTGGGCTTATTCCAGGAAAGTAAAGTTTGTTTACTATTTGAAAAGCAATCAATGCAATTGATAGTAATTCACCAATTAACAGAATAAAGGAGAAAAAATTACATGATCTCCTCAATAGATGTAGAAAAGTCATTTAATAAAATTCAACACTCATTCATTTTCAAAATTAGAAAAAGAAAGCTTAACAAATTAGCCACAGAAGGAAAACTCCTTAATTTTATAAAGGATTAAGGATAACTATAAAAAACTTGGAACAAACACCATTCTTAATGATAAATATTGAAAGACTTACCCCTGATATCAGGAATGAGGCAATGATGTCCACTGTCACCCTCCAATACAACATTATATCATAGGTCCTACCCAATGCAATAAGGAAAAGGAAAAAAAGTATATAATGTTTGAAAATAAAGTCATTTTGCAAGGGATGTGATTGCGTATTTGAAAATCCAAAAGAATATGCCGATAAACTGACAGAGTTAAAAAATTAATTTAGCCAAGTCAAGCAAGGTTACAGTTCAACATGCAAAAATGAATTGAATTTTTATATACAACCAAACTATTAGGAAATATTTTTTAAAGATAGCGTTTTCAAAATAATATTTTCAATAGCATCAAACACATAAAATACCTAGAAATAAATCCAACAAAAGATGTGCAAGACTTCTAGGAAAAAAAAAAAACCTACACACTTTATTAAGATAAATTAAAGAAAACTTAAATGAGTGGGAGATATTACATATTTATGGATTGGAAGATTCAATATTGTAAATAAAATACTGTAACAAAAAGTCAATCCTCCCCAAAATGATGTAAAATTCAATGCCACCCTAATCAAAATCTCAGCGTGTTTTGTATTTTGTAGAGATGGATAAACGGATTCTAAAACTTACATGAAAATGCAAAGCATAAAAAGAGCAAAGACAATATTGAAGAAGAGTAACAAATTTGGAGGACCTAAACTACCAGATATTAAGTATATCATTAAGCACCAGTAATTAAGAAACTGTTGAGTTGGCACAAGGTGATCAAATGTACAATAGAACAGAATAGAGAATACAAAAACAGTCTGATACATGCTTCACTTCTAGCAAAGGTGATAAATGGAATAGCGGGCAATGAACAGTCTTTTCAATAAGTGGAGCTCAATTATTGGATATTTATATGGGGAAAAAAATATTGACCCCTACCTCACACCATACACAAAAATCAGTTCCAGATGTATTATAAATTAAAAAGTGAAAGGTTAAACAATAAAACTTCTAGAACGTAGGAAAATATATTAATGATCTTGAAGTAGGTAAATGTTTCTTAAATTGGGCACAAAATATACTAACCATAAAGGAAAATATTGATAATGGGACCAAGGTAAAATTTAAAGCTTCTGTTTATCAAATGATACCTTAAAAGAGTGAAAAGGCAACTCACATAGTGGGAGAAGATTTTTTCAATAAATACTTGTCAAAAAAACCCCTCATATCCAGAATATACAAATGACTCCTACAATCAATTCTAAAAAACACAGAAAATCCAATAGATAAATGGGAAACAAATGAACAGGTATTTCACCAAAAAAGGATATCTATGTGTCCAAGAAGCATATCAAAAAGCACTCGATTTCATTAGTCATTAAGGAAAAACAAAATAAAACCACAATGAGTTACTACTACACACGCAACAGAATAGAACATTTTAAAGCATTGATAATAATGAAGTGTCAGCAAGGATATGGAGCAAATGAAATTCTCGCAGACTGTTGGTGCAGGTGTAAATTGGTTTACCCACAAGTCTGTTCCCTAATAGAAATGCATACATAAATGTATCAAAAGACATTACTGATAACAACACACTGGGGTCGGGGGTGTTGGGGGGGAGTACCTATCGATAGTAAAATGTGTAAATAATTTGTAATATAGTCACACAGTGGAATGCTAGGCAACAAAGAAAATGGACGAACTAATACTACATACAACAGCATGAATGTACCTTACAAATATAATGTGGAACAAAAGTCACACGAAAAAGCATATACTGTATGATTCTATTTGTAAAAAATTCAAAAGCAGGCAAAACTCCTATCTAGTGATGAAAGTCAGAATAGTAGCTGTGTTTGGTACGGTTAGTGACTAAAAGAGGCATGGAGAGGTTTTGAGGTGCAGGCGATAGTCTATTTCTTGATCTGAACATCAGTTGGTTACATACCAGTGAAAATTCATTGAACTATACGTATAATGTGTGCACTTCTCTGTATATATTTTCAGCTTCAATTTTCTTAGTGCTTACCAAAAAAAATAAAATAAAACAAGATGATAAACGTCATCTGTAGCATGATTTTATATGTGTAGACCTGTATAAAGAATATGTGCTAAACATATATAACTATATATGCCAAAATGCTAACAGTAGTTATGTCTGGGTGTTGGTTTATGAGTAATTTTCATTTTCTCCTTTATACATTTTTGTACTGTCTGAATATTTTTGATGAGAATATATTACTTTCATAAAAACTAAAAATAATAAAGCTTTAAATAAAGTCCTAATTTTCAAGTGGTAAAATGGCATGTGGCTATATTTAGAGAAGAAAAGAGTCCTAAACTCTTACAAATACATAACGGAAGCATTTACATATGAAATAATACAATGTCTACCAGGGTGCAGGGAGAAGTGGGGAGTAAAGTTTCTTAATGGCCATATATTGGTAATTGTTAAGGCTGAATTATGGTCCACAAAGTTTCATTATACTCTTTTTTCCACCTATGTGTGTTTAAATAATAAAAAGTTGAAAAACAAACAAACATTCTTTCATAAACATAGAATTTGTGCATGGCAGATATTACCCATAGCAAAAGCGATGCATAATCTATATTTAGCCAGAGAGGGTGAATTATTAAAGAAGATGTTCTCAATATTTTGATGGAGTCTCAGCAAGACTCCAAGAAGACTTTGGCATGGGGACTGCATTCATGCCACGTTGAAGGTCCACCAGGTTCTACATGTTGGTCAAGAGTCCAGCTCAAAGAACCACTGCTCCAAAGGAAGGAGACCACTCAGGGAGGCCAATCTTCCACCAGCCTAGAGAGAACCACGCCCAACAGAGCACACAGTGACTTAGAAGATGGAGCACCCACAGCTGACCCTTAATCCAGGGCTTCCCTAAAAGGAGGCAATGAGGTGACTTCTTTCATGGGAATTCAGGACCTACCAGAAACTTCGAAGAAGTCTTGCCCTTTCAGCTTAGGAGTAAGGTATTGGAGACAGGAAGCAAGAGTCGGGATGAGGTGATGAAGAGGCATGAACTTGGAGCCACACTATTTGACTCTGAGATGTCTCCAGTCTCAATGCCTCCTCTGTAACATGGGATAATAATATCTGCTTCTCAGCTTCTGTAAGGACTAAATGACAGAAAACACGGTACCAAGCAAGTGCCTTACCCAGAGTAGATGGAAAAAACACATTATTTCATTTTTGTAATCAACAAATATTTGTTCAACAGCCCATATACAGCCGATGCTGAAAAAACCAAAGCCTACAAAGAGGGAGAAGTGAACGTAGGGCAGTGAGTACCACTGAGAGGGTTCATCCTATCTCAGAAAGGCTTCTACCCAGCTCTGTGGCCCAAGCCTTTGCATTTGTTGCTTGTGTCCTGCTCATTTATGAAATCTCTAGAGCAGCACATTGGCCTCAGGAGTTTCGCCTTATCCAATCTGTTCACCATTATTCTGGATTTTGACAGACATGATACTCGAGGAGAGGATGGGAAAGTTTCTTGAGGGCCTACAGAGCAGATGTGGGCATGTATACCAATCACCCAAAGGTATAGAATCCAAGGGAGCTCAATTATAGAAGTGAAATGATGGCTATAGCAAGACAGCTACCAAAAATCTTCTTTGTGACTTTCCGGATCACCTCTATTTCAATCATCTTCCCCTGCCACTGCTTTGGAGTACCCGTCTCTTTCCAAGCTGCCCAATGTTGAGCAGGGGACACAGTGCCATGATGAGCCAGTAATTTCTGGAGAGCTGTAGCTAAGCAGCATATCACCTGCTGCATCAACAAAGTTTAGGTCTAGAGCAGGGGAGCATGTTTTTAGGCTGCAGGTACGTGCCCATTAGTGTCATGAGGACTCCAGCTCTGCCTAGTAAATGGCAGTGCCTGGTAATGGAGGTGCCCAGTAATGGTGCTGCCTGGTAATGGTGGTACCTAGTAATGGAGATGGCTAGTAATGGTGCTTCCTGGTAATGGTGGTGCCTAGTAATGGAGATGGCTAGTAATGGCGCTGCCTGGTAATGGTGGTACCTAGTAATGGAGATGACTAGTAATGGTGCTGCCTGTTAATGGTTCTGCCTGGTAATGGTGCTGCCTAGTAATGGAGATGGCTGGTAATGGAGGTGCCTGGTAATGGTGCTGCCTGGTAATGGTGGTGCCTAGTAATGCAGGTGGCTGGTAATGGTGCTGCCTGTTAATAGTGCTGCCTGGTAATGGTGGTGCCTAGTAATGCAGATGGCTGGTAATGGTGCTACCTAGTAATGGTGGTGCCTAGTAACGGTTGCTAACGTGCACAGCCTTTTGTTTTGTCCTTGTTCCAACCCACGTGGCACTGCAGTGAGAGCCTCCATTCACTCCCACTTCCTGCCCTCGCCCAGCATCTGGATTCTCCCTCCACTGATCACCCGTGCTTTTCTGCAGCACATCTGCAGAGAGCAGGTCCTGTCCTGAGCTTCTCTAGGCCTGTCCATCTCCAACTAGCCATAGGTCAGCAACTGCTCCCAGGGCTCTGCGTCTCACACAAACTGGGTACCTGTGACCAGGCCACTGACACCAGGGACATCAGTGCAAATGAGACCTACGAGGGGACAGTCAAGGGAGCTGATGAGAAAGCCCCAATCCTGTGGAGGTAGAACTACCTTTCATTGAGTCCAATCAGGCCTCAACACTGTGTCTGACAAGCATGGCTTAATTTAGCCTTCGGTCCAACTCCGTGAGCTAAAAATCATTATCCCCATTTCACAGATGAGAAAAATCAGCAACTCCCAGAGTGAAAGTAATTTGTCAAAAGTCATCCCTCCAGGATTTGGCAGAGCCAATATTAGAAACTAGATCTCTCTGACTTGACTAATTTTTTCACTACAAATAGTTTCTAAACTTTCCATGGACACCTGCTTGCTTCCCAGACCCCAGCAAGTGAATGCACCTGAATAATTCAATAGGTTGTGCGTTGCAAGGGCAGGTCTGGTGGAATTCTCCTAGTCCCAAACCCCACTCGGTTAAAGCCCTCAACCATGGTGATTCTGCCCCACGGTGCTCTGCCTCTCACACAAGGAACATTCATCTGCCTGAGACTTTCCCCCTGCTTCTGTCCGGGAGCCTTTGGGAATCTGCTAGCTCCCTCGTACTACAGAGCAGGGCCCGAGTGGCTGGAGGAGCCCCAGCCCAACCTGAAAGCTAAACCCTCTGTGACCCAAGTCTCCTCAAAACAGAGAAGTTTATAGTTGGAAGGAACCTCCAAAGTCATCTAACCCAACTCCTCAACTCAAGTTGGAGTCTTCCCCACAGGGACTCCACCTGTCTCTCACTCTCCCTCCCTCCTCTTGTAAGAGATTCCCCAGGGCTTCCCTGGTGGCTCAGTGGTTAAGAATCTGCCTGCCAATGCAGGGGACAGGGGTTCAAGCGCTGGTCTGGGAAGATCCCACATGCGGTGGAGCAACTAAGCCCCTGCACCACAACTACTGAGCCCATGCGCCACAACTACTGAAGCCCACGCACCTAGAGCCCGTGCTCCGCAACAAGAGAAGCCATCGCAACGAGAAGCCTGTGCACCGCAACAAAGAGTAGCCCGCGCTTGCCTCAGCTAGAGAAAGAGAAAGCCCGTGCGCAGCAACGAAGACCAAATGCAGCCAAAAATAAAATAAATAAAAAATAATTTTTAAAAAAAAAAGAAAAAAAAAAGAGATTCCCCGGCCTCTGCTTGATGGCCTTCCTCCAGCGACCAGGAACTCACCACTTCCCTAGGGAACCAACGTTTCCCTTGGTCAGTGCCAGCTGGAGAAACCTTTTCCTTCCGTTGGGCCCCAGGCTATCTTCCTGAAGCATCTACACATGTCCTATTTTTACCCTTAGGGATGCAGAGAACAAGGTGTCCCCTCTTGCTCACAGTAGCCCCTGGGAGACAGTCATAATGCTGCTGCGAGTCCTTGGGTCTACAGACCAGACATCTTCATTTCCTTCAACCATTTCTCACGAGTCTCGGCTTTTACCTTCACCCCATCTCCATCAGCCTCCACAGAATGTGCTCCAGCTGACAGGTCTCTGAGAGTATGCTATAAAAAGGGGTCATCATTTGCTGCAGTTCTCTCCTCTCCCCTCTCTGTCTTTCTCCCTGTTTCTCTTTCTCCCAGGTTCATCATGAAAAAAAAGATCAGATCAGGTCGTGGGGCCTCATCCCCCACATCCCTGTGGGGCTCTGGCAGCCAATTTACTAGCATCTGGATCTGGGGCATACCTGGGGCCTCTCCCTCCAGCCCCCCACCACTATCTCACAGAGACTACTGCTACCTGCCAGTGCTGGAGGAGATGGGCACACACAAGCAGAAACGTTCATTTGCCAGGACTTGGCAGGAACTCAGAAAACCTCCACAACTCTTTGGAACTGGTTATGGGACAATCTGCCTCTTCAATCCAACTGGATATTCCAATATCCAAATACTAGGGGACAATCCAGGGCAAGTCAGAACTTGCATGCCAAAGCCCTTAGAGCTGGGAGGGGACACTATTTTCAAAGACATTCCTGAAACTCCCTGCCACAGAACTCCTCTTTCTTGGGACACTATGAACGGGGGATCGTAAGTGAAGCAGCAGAGACTTGGGCTAGATATTGAGAAGATACCTTGGATTACCACCTGGGATGCTGAGACGCATGACAAAGTCATCTGAGGACCCCCAGGGAGGCTGTCCTTTGCTCAGAGTTGAGGGGATAGTGGGCACTCCATCCCCCACACCCTTTGGGAAGGTCCCTCAGACACAGAGGGTGAATCGTGAAATCCAGCCTAAACCCACACGTCTGTATCGCTCCTGCTCCCCACGGTTACACAGTCAGCCTGCATAACTGCATGCGTGGCTGGAGAGGTACAAGAAAGAGCAAACGTCATCCCTCCCATAGCCTGCCTGTGACATCACCCCAGTTCTGGCTAACTTTGCCGAGGCGAGGAAGCACGCAGGGCACACCAGGGGAATCTCAATGGGCAGGAGAGGCCCTGGAACCACTGCCCGCCCTACTTGTTTTATATGCTACCTTAGACCTGTCCTTGTCCCCAAGATCTTACAGTCAGTTAGGGGACACGTCATACCTGGTGATAGAACGTTCGCTCACACTTCAAGCAGCAGAGGGTGGGGCACAGGCTAGCCAGGGAGTTAATCACATAGTAAAGGCTGGAGGAGAGATCCTGCAGAGAAAGTGGAGTCTTCAAGGAGGACACATGTGGGAGGTCTAATCAATCACTGGGGCCAATACATTTGCTCTAGTAATTCCTGTTATGATGGCCCAGATTGGGCTGTAATGGCAAACACTCCCCTGGATGGTCCCCTCAGGTCCACGCACCACCTCCCTCACACCACCACTCCAGCCAGCACATCCCAACTCTAGGCTCAGTGGCCCAGAGAACACTGTAAAGTGGGGGCCAGCCCTCTTCCCTTGCTGTCTCCCTTTCTCTCTCTTTCTTCAGTCCCAGGTTTCCCTCTTACTCTACCTGGTTCCAAGTGCCCTCTATTCATTCCCCAGCTAAAAGCACTCAGGAAAGGCTCTGTTAAGTCATTCACACCTATGGGGTGCCTTTTAAAGAACAAACACATTAAACTAAAGGAATAACATTCAAATGGTGGAATCTTGGGCATCAGGACGTGGGTAGGGGATGTATTTCTGGTTCAGAAAGCGGGAGGAGATGCTTCCAAGATTCCATGGTTGCACTGTAGGTGACAGCTTCCTGTGATTGCTAAGAGGCTGTTGCTACCTCCTGGAGCTGGGAATCTCACTGAATAATAGCAAAAGGAGAGAACTGTGTCCCCCTTTCCCCCACTTCCAGGGTGATTTGTGGGCAGTGCCCATACTCAGCCATAGATACCCCTGGCAGATCCCATCCCTGCCACACCACGCGTTCACTGTGTCTCTTGGGAAGGTCTCTTCCCCTCCTTGGCCTTGTTTTCTCATCTGTAAAACAAGGGGCTTGAACTAGATGGCTCCTAACCCACTTCTTCACTGACATTCTGGTCAGCTGGGTCTCTGGGCTGCAGCTGTAGGAAAGGTTGCCCCCATCTTCCCCCTCACCCTCTCTCTCTGGTGACCTGCATCCCCACCCTCATGAAGGAAAGAAGATGTAGAATGTATGTGCTTAAAGAACCCTCTTTTTTTTCTATCTCTTTCCTTGCAGGCACTCAGGAGATGCCTGGAGGGACAAGAAACTGGGAAGTAGGAAGAAAATCTAATAGGTCACTTGGGTATTTTTCTCCTGGGCTATGATAAAAGGGAAGGGAAAAGAAGTACCAGAGGTTGAACCCGATACCCTAACCCAATCAGGTCCTAATTTGAACAAGCATCCAGTCCTGAGTCTACTCCAGGGCAAGACACACGGACAAGGAGAGGCCAGGATCATGCTCTCCTTCCTCTCCAGACTGGGCTGCAGCAAAATAGGTTCTACTGAAGACTGGAGATGGCTTGGCAGGAGGGTTGGCAAAGGGATTAAAGCTTCAGACAGGCTGCTGGACTCACTGACCTGTAAGACCCCTTCTGGTTCTGGCATTCTATGAGAAGTGGTACCCAGACTGGGCCATCAGAGGTCCCTGAAATGTCTGTGGTGTCCACCTTGCCTGTCCCTGCTCAGAGCCCCCTGCCAGCCGAGGACCCAGTTTCCAAGGCTGGATGCCCATGCAGGTCACCATCAGCATCACTACCCACCCCTCTGTGCACACCCTCCCAGATCCCTATTTATAAATGTGGCAGAGGCAAGCAGGCTGGGGAAACAGCCATTGCTACGCTAACTGCCTACATGCGACCTGAGGGTTAGAAAATGAAACTGTAAAACTGCTCAGAAATCAGAGGAGCTGAAGTCCCTGCACCCTGAAAGCTGAGAGGAACCCAGCTACCTGGGTCTGACCTGGATTTGAGCCCTGGCCCTGGACACCAAGGGCCCATCAGGCTGCAGGAAAAGCCACTGGCCCTGGAAACCAGTGACCACTATGACGCCACTTAGAACATTGCTGTGCCCAAGAGCGGGGTGAACACATGATCCCCTCAGCACAGCCAGGGCTGCACTCAGCCAGCCTGCCCTTGCCCCCTTCTTTCCAAACCAACTGTCTGGGAGCAGGCAGGGCTGCCCAATGGAAGAAGCACAACCAGGACTCAGGAGATTGAGTTCTGGCAGCTGTGGACCTGATCACCTAGGTTATCCCCTTCTCTGAGTCTCAGTTGTCCCATAAGGGTCTATGTGACCCCAAAAGCTCTTCCAACACGGTACCCCTCTAAGAGGAGGTCTGGTAGACTCACTCACAGTGAGGTGTGTGTAAATGATAACATATAAGCATCTCCTCTCCTTACTTAGGAGAAAAACCTCTATCGGAAGGATGAAGAAACAATGATAGAATTTCAGGTAAGAGAACAAGCCAGTCGGTGTACCCTCTAGAGGCAGAAGACAGGTAAAAGATGTCCTCTGACAAGAACAAAAGATTTGACCTAGTGTAGAAACTTGAACCTCATTATTTGGCTGAGTCCCTCACAAAAATAAGCAGAAAGAAGGAGGTGGTCATTAGCCCAAGCCCCCACCCTCTTGTGGGCAACTCCAGGACTGGACAAAGCAAGTACCACCAGATGCCTTTCTGCTGCTCACCCAGGATCTGCCTTGTTGTCTGAGCAACTACTGGGACAAAAGAGCTAGCTGCTTCCAGCCAGGGCCACGGCCTTTGGCAGTGGGGTGGGAGAGGGATTCCTGCACATCACATTTTGTATACAAAGGATACTAGATTAAAATAAACACTAAGGGCAGTCTTACAAGATAGAGGTTTAGAAACCAGTACACGCCCACCCAGTTGGCATAACTGGGTAGGAACAAAGCCTACCCATTTGCTTCAGTGATTAAGAAAAAAGAACTGCAACTCATACAACTCAATAACAAACAAATGAACAACCCAATCAAAAATGGGCAGAAGATCTAAATAAACATTTCTCCAAAGAAAACATAAAGATGGCCAATAGGCACATGAAAAGATGCTCAACGTCGCTAACTATTAGAGAAATGCAAATCAAAACTATAATGAGGTATCACCTCACACCGGTCAGAGTGACCATCATTAAAAATCTACAAATAATAAATGCTGGAGAGGGTGTGGAAAAAAGGGAATCCTCCTACACTGTCGGTGGGAATGTAAATTAGTATAGCCACTCTGGAGAACAGTATGGAGGTTCCTTAAAAAACTAAAAATAGAGTTGCCATATGATCCAGCAATCCCACTTCTGGGCACATATCTGGAAAAGATACATGGACCCCAATGTTCATAGCAGCACTATTTACAATGGCTAAGACATGGAAGCAAACTAAATGTCCATCAACAGATGAATGGATAAAGAAGATGTGGTATATATATATGTATACACACACACACACATACTCACACACAATGGAATACTACTTAGCCATTAAAAAGAATGAAATAATGCCATTTGCAACAACATAGATGGACCTAGAGATTATCATACTAAGTGAAGTAAGTCAGACAAAGACAAATATCATATGATATCGCTTATATGTGGAATCTAAAATATGATACAAATGAACATATTTACAAAAAAAACCAGACTCGCAGACATAGAAAACAAACATATGGTTTCCAAAGGGGAAAGGGGGTGGGGGAGGGATAAATTAGGAGTTTGGGATTAGCAGATACACACTACTGTACATAAAATAAACAACAAGTTCCTACTGTATAGCACAGGGAACTATATTCAATATACTGTAATAAATCAGAATAGAAAAGAATATGAAAAAGAATATACATATCTATAAAAAACTGAATCACTTTGCTGTACACCAGAAACTAACACAACATTGTAAATCAACTATACTTCAGTTAAAAAGAAAAAAGAAAAAGAAAAAGGAAGTATAGACTGATTACAAGTGGCATGCAAAGGTGCAAAGGTCTTTTTCAGTGCTTCTGGCTGAACCAGCTGGTGGTCCTGCCCAGCTGCTTTCCCCTCATCCTCTCCTCTTTGCTCAGTGTAATAATATCCAACCTAATGGGTATAGACCCCAAATTTCATCCATACGCATTATCTCATTTAGATTTTGTTACATTTTACTAATGAGAAAATTAAGGCTCATAAAGGGTAAAATACTTAGCCAAGATCAGACATTCAATAATTGTACTTGAACCCAGGTCTCCAGAGTCTACAACTAGAAGTCTTTCCACCTTGTCAGAGCTGCTGGACTGGGCTGGGAGGAGGCAAGCTTCTGAGCAGGCATCAGTCAACTCCCCCGTGGCAGGAGGGCAGAAGGGCCAGAGCTGATGGAGGCCCAGGAGCCCATGGCATGATGGGAGAGTTTTCCCGCAAAATGGAGCAGGCCGCCAGCATGCTCATTACCCAGCCTTATTCCATTTCATACTAAATGAAGCCCCTGGAGGGCCAGGCATGATAGGGTGGGGTGAGATGGGGAGTGAAGACTATTACTGGATTTTAACCTTCGTCTTCTCTTTCTGGGCCTCTGGAACAGCTGTTCAACAAAATGGATCTGTACAGAGAATCAGTTTTGCTGCATTACTTAATATACAGTTGCTCTCGGCAAGAGATATAATTGACTTGCTTAACTAATCAATCTTTCTATAAGCATGGCTGCTTTTCCTCTCCCAGTAGGGGAGGAAAGCAGGGGAAAGGGGAGGAAAAGAGAAATTGCAAGGAGCAACCTTTGGCATGAATTAGAGAGCTCTAACACCCAGCTGAGGTTTCAGAGCTAGGGGGTAAAAACTGCTGCCTTGCCTTCCCATCCAGTTTCCTTCTTGGTCCAGACGCGATCTGTGGTAGCCTGGAGTAACAATCGCCCCACAGGAAACGGAGGCACGAGTGCCAGAAGAAGTCAAAGGAGCTGTGGCCCAGGCAATCCAAAAGTCATCTTCAGTTGTCTTTGGAGTGACTTCAGTGTCTTTTAGAAATAAAAGTGTGTCTGATGACCTGGGACTTGAAACACTCAAATTAAGCAAGGAAGCCATGGATAAAAGCTCATTTGGGCTGAGTGTGAAAATATCCAGCCTCCCCCATACTCCACCCACCCGTCTACCCCAGCTCAGTTTCTCCATCTCTCCACTTTGGGGGGAAGTGCAGCATCACCCAGCAAATTC
The DNA here is from genome assembly GCF_028021215.1 of Eschrichtius robustus. NCBI lineage: Eukaryota > Metazoa > Chordata > Mammalia > Artiodactyla > Eschrichtiidae > Eschrichtius > Eschrichtius robustus. The sequence goes on along the minus strand of NC_090834.1, from coordinate 16,317,303 downwards.
TCCCAAAGTACAGGCCCAGACCACACTGCCCTCTCTCTAACCTCTTCTGCATCTGACTCCCCCTTCCCTCCATTCAGAAGAGGAAACTTTGACCCCTTTCCTTTTCTTCTCTTCCCCTCCAGCTCTCATCTCCATCACTCTCCACACCTACACACACACACACACACACACACTCCCGCAGGTACTACTGAACTGGGGGCTATCATTCTAAATTTAGAGGAAATGAAGTTGAAGAATGAGTCACTACATAGAAAGGATGACTGAGTAAAAAGATTGATGTCACCCCAGTGGCTACATTATGCAATAAAAAGTACCCCCTTGGGGCTCATCTCCACCCCCTCCCAGCACTCCAATCCTGGTAAGTCCATCTCCTTCTTTAAGTCCTAACTCAAGTATACCAAGCTGAGTGAGGTGCCCCTAGGCTGGCTTCCCACCTGTGTGCTTCTAGATGGACTACTTAGATGTTATTATTATTCATCTATGTGCTCATCACCCCAATGCCACAAGGTGCTTTGTGAAAGCAAGGATTTTTGACTCGACCACTGTTTCTTTAGTGCCTAGTACTTTGCCTGAAATATCGTAAGCATTCAATGTAGGATTAATATGGAATTGTGAAGCCAAAAATTACAATGTCTCCATTTCAAGGTTCCTGAGTAGAAGATCTCTCTCCAGAGAAGAAGTCCAAGACCCATCTTCTGTCTCATTCAATGTTTTTATCAATGGCATACATGAAGTTTGAGAAAAGATGATTACCTAATTTGTATATGGCGAAATTTAGGGAAATTAATTGCATGGCAGACCCAGAATCTGACTAAGTAGGCTAGAACACAAGCCAAAACCACACAGATGAAATCCAGGAGTGTTAAGTCTTACATTGAGGTTCAAAGAATCAATTGCACAAGTCTAAGATAAAGGAGCTCTGGCTTGGCAGAGAGCCATGAGAAAAAGATCTTGGGGTCTGAGCTGACCACAAGCTCAATATGGTGATACAGCTGCTAGGAAGGGAAAGAAATCTAAAAAGTGCACAATTAAACAGGAGAAACGAAAGCCCCTGCGTAGTTTACCCTGATGGAACCCATCTGGATCATCGGGCTATGCTCTTACTAGCTCATTTTAAAAGGGGCAGTGGAGAGCGACTAGGATACCAAGGAGTCTAGAAGCAGCGACAGAAACTTTGGGAGTGTTTCACCCAGAACAAATGACAGCTAGCTTCAAACATGAGACAGGCTGAGGAGAGAGGAGTCAAGATTTGCCTGACAGTGTAGAGGTTAAAAAGGCCAGCTCAGGAGCCAGTGCTCTCTGGGTTCAAATTAACCTGGGCTCTGCCATTTACCAGGTGAGCGAGCTAGGGCAAGTTTCTTGAGTTCTCTGTACCCAGTTATCTCATCTATAAAATAGGTATAATGGTTCTTAACTCATTTAACCCAAAAGCTAACACAGATCTTCAGAGAAAGGCACAAAGTCAAGTCTCCACAAATGATGACATATTACTATGCTGTGACTCCAAAAGACACACCAGAAGGGAAGTGTGGAAGTTACCAGAAGGCTTATTTCAATGGTGCAAGAACTTCTAACAACCAGAACTGCTGCCCACGTGGTATGGGAGGACTGTGAGATGTGAGAGTCCCTGATCATTGGACTGTCAAGCAGGCTGGGTGCTGTGGATGGGACCCTCTGTACCTGGTAAAAGACTGTCCAAGATTCGATTTGAGGTCCCTTTCAACTCTAAGATTCTTGGACTTTCCAGGAAGTCTTCCTCCTTCCTTACCCTCCGGGGAGCTGATCAATTTTTTTCCCTTTTATGTAAGGAGTGTAAGAAATGGTGCATCAAGAGGATTTCATACTCTGTAGAGGGCCCTTCCAACCCTCCTTGGTCCACAAACCCTTTGAGCCCCACCCCACTGGGACAGACAGACAAAGCCTCACCCCAGAGGCCCGGAGTGCTGAGCTCCCCCAAGGAAGGAGGAGGTCCCTTCCCAATGAGCACTGAGCCTCACAGAGCAGGCTTAGGTCTTGGCCCCCAAGCCATGAGCGAGCACCAGGAAAGGCCTGGTGCCAGGGAGACTCAGAGGGAGATCAGAAGTGAGATTTCATTACCAGAGGCACCAAGCTCTCCTGGGAACAGAAGCTTCACACCTGGGTCCAAGGGTGACATTTCGGGAGGTCCAAGGAAAATGGCTCACTTTCCCCTCACGCCTCTGCCTCGCAGACAGCTGCCAGCATTATTTCAGCAGGAAGGCGGCCTTGGCCTGGCCCGGGCCCCAGCGAGAATGCACTGGAGGGAGGCATCAGTTGAATTACTAACCCAGAATATGGGAGATGGGTGGGAGGGGTCAGCTGTCCTGGTGGCTACAGCAGAGGTTTTGTGCTAAGGAAATGCTATCTCAGATCCCACTTTGCTTTGGGCCTTGGCTCAGAATTAGTAATAATAATGACTTTACCACTTTCTCCCAGGGTGGCCTTGAACCAAGAGGTTCCATCTCTTTAAGCCTCAGTTTCCGGATCTACAAGATAAGGGGCTGTGCTGGTTGACCTCAAATGCCTCTTCCTGTTCAAACACAGTTTGCCAAGAAACCTCACAGTCTTGGGTTATTTAACTCTCTCAATAACCCATTGAGGTCGGCCGGCCGGCCAAATTCTATAGTTTACAGAAGAGGAAAGCTTAAGAGGGGTAAGTGACTTACCCAAGGTCACAGAGCTAGGAAGCAGAAAAAGTCCAAGTCCACTGGACCCCAAGGTGCATTTTTCTTTCTGCACCCAGTTTTCTCTCTATATCACATCAGCCCCCCACCACATGTTCCTAACCCATGTCCTGTAGGGTCTCCCCTCTGGTGAGGGGGTTACAGGGATGCAGTGAGCTGGCTGGGGACAAGGAAGGGGACAGAGGCTCCTGAGGGTCAGGGCCAGCTCCTCCCAGACAGAAGCTGGGAACTGATCCTACCGAGGAGGCAGCTTCCTGGCCCCGCGAGGAGATTGATCGGGGTCTGATGCTATAAATGCACATCATTGTTTTGGCACCTTAGCGCTGAGCCTTCCTCTGCAAATGGATGTGATTTTTATGGCAGTGTTTATGGAGCTGAATATTCAGATTGATTCCCCTTTCCCTTTCCCAGGGCTCTTCTGGGAAGCAACAGAAAACACCCCCACCCCAACGCAGGAGTGGGAAAACTGCTCCCTGCTCCCCCAGGCAGACGATGGCCCAGTCTCCCCGCCCCCTGCAGGCCCCTCCACAGGTCCCCAGCAACACCCGGGGATGGATTCCCAGAGCCTCAGATGCCTCCCCATCCTCATCCGTTTTCTCCCCTGAAACCTAGAAGCCTGTGATTAGGAAAACAAGACAAAACAAATATAGCAAAACAGAACAAACAGAAGAAAAGGCAGCACCCTGAGCCATTTCGAGTTGGCTGGGTCATCCCAGGCTTCTGCTTCTCCAGTCCTCCCCAGAGAACCTGATCTCCTGCTAATCTCCAAGCAGGTGTCTTCCCATTAAACCAACAGGCCCAGTTCCCTTTCCTTTACCCACTAGCGGAGGAGGGACAAGCTTCTTCCTTCCCTAGGGTTGGAAGCCCTGCTCCTGGCCGTGTTTAAAAAGGGGAACCATTCTCACTCCCAGGACCTGACCACCTGCATTTCCTCAGTAGGAAACAGCATGCCTTCACCCACAGCAGAACCTATTCCCATCCCAAACCACTGATCTGCCTCTGGGGCTCAGAGAGCACCTGAGAGGTCACCCAGCCCACTGCTGCCACTAACTAGCTAGACTAATGCATCCTCTCCCAAACCTTGATCTATGATACGGTTTGTTCCCCTTTACACACAACCAGGAAGGTTCTGGAGCCAAATACACTTTCCTCCTCTTATGGGTTCCTGAAGCATATTAACATCTGAAAGGCACCCAAAGTCCTTCATTGAAGCAAGATCTTTTATATCTTTAACCCAAAGTTCTCCAAACTTTTTAAACCATGGATTCCTTTCTCCCTAGGATGATTATTGACATCTTGGAACTAGGGTTCCATGGGACACAATTCCTGAAACTTTGGATTAGCTAGTTCTCTGGGTGCCCTATAAGCCCTGACAGTTCATGATTCTATAACTTAAACCTCTACAGTATCATTTAATGTGGCCCAGAACATGTCCAGCCTCTGGGTTTCTATGATTTGCCCCTATTGTCCATCATGCCCTGTCTGCAGTGATTGAAGTTCCCTCTATTCCCGTTACCTGCCGAAAAGGGAAAGGGTTCAAGGTCTACACTCCCAAATCTCAACACTTTCACCCATTGCTCCTGCAGCAGCACAGCTGCCATGGGCTCTTAGGAGCCAGATTTTACTCCATCTCTGCTGTTTACAACCATGGGGCCTTGGACAAGTCACTCAAGTCCTCCGAGCCTCGGTGCAGCATGCAGAATTCTAAGACAGCTCCCTAGAGGCCCACGCCTGATGCATACCCCCTGTACCCTTCCCTCCCCTAAGGCGTGGGATACTGCCCTTGAGATTAGATCACTAATCAATTGACTTGAGGTTCATCAAAAGGGAGGTTCTCTTAGGTGGGCCTGATCTTCTAGAATAAGGAGGCCTAGAGCCTCACTTCTGTTCTTTTGCTTGCCTTTTCTCACTTTCTTTCAGGACTGTCCTTGTGTACCTTGGGATTAAGATGAGCTAAGTGGGATCAAGACATAACCCATCACATGAAGGAAAAAAAAAAAAAAACACTCAAGATTAGATTAATGGATTTGACCTCCTGAAAGTGAAAAGGTCCTACCAAGTTTCCAACCTCCACTCACCAGGTCAGTTGTCATTGACAGTCAGCCAAGCATGCATTCATCCAATAACAAGCACTTACTGTGTACCAGCCATGTGTGGGTCTGGAAATAAGACAGCATCCTTGCATTTAAGGAGTTCCCAGTGTGTTTGGGTTGCAAACAGGTGGTGACAATAAGATTTCCATCAGGGCCCCAGCCTTGGATTGAAGTTCCATAAACCTATTTGGTTGTGAGCATCAAAGGAAAGACACTGACTATTTATTCCATGGGGTGGACATCAGATGCGCACTTGTAAGATTTTCAAGCAGTTCTATTACCAAGGCTGCCCCTAATTTTAAGGCAGTGAACACCCAGTTGGGGGAAGAGCATACACTGAATGGAGATAAAATACCTGAATCGGGTGTATCAGCTGATCCATAAAGGATGATGGTCGGTGGGGAAAAAAACATTGAGAGAAACACTGTGTGTGAACACTCACTGTCTCCAACCACTCCCAGCCCTGGCAAAAGATAATAAGAAATAAAAAGGAAAGATTTGTATAGAATATTCAGAGAGTCATCCTGGCAAATTCATTCAACAAGTACAAAGAGACTACATGTGCCTGATGTGTGTGTTCTAGATGCTGGGCATACATCAGAGGACAGATGTTAATTCTCCTTTGATAGGGTTTACGTTCTAGCAGACAGAGGCAAACAAACAATAGACATGTTTTTTTAATAAATCAATATGTTAGAAGGCAATGGGGACTGCAGGTGTCGTGAGGTTTTGCAATTTTCAAGTAAGTGGTGATTCTGGTCTCATTGAGAAGGTTGAAACAAAGACTTGGAGGAAATGGAAGAGTTAGCCAAGCAAATACCTAGAAAAAGAGTTTTTTCAGATGAGGGAATAACTAGAGCAAAGACCACAGGGCAGGACTTGGGGAGCAGCAAAGTGGTCGGTGTTGCTAGATCAGCGTAAGGTACAGTAAGGGTAACAGAATATAAGGAAAGGGGGTTGGGTGGGGTCATTGTAGTGATTTCAGCTTTAATTCTGAGAGGAATAGGGAGCCGCTGCCGGCTTTTGAGCAGAGGGACGCCATGATCTTTCGTCGCCTCTAAAAGGATCATTCTGGTTTCCATATGGGGCACAGGGGGAAGAGCAGAATCAGAGAAACCTGTTGAGGCTACTGGAGTGACTCAAGGTGTGAGATGAGTAGGAGCAGTGGAGGTATGAGAACTGGTCAGATTCCATATATTTTTTAAAAGAAAATTCAAAAGTAGGGACTTCCCTGGTGGCGCAGTGGTTAAGAATCCGCCTGCCAGTGCAGGGGACACGGGTTCGGGCCCTGGTCTGGGAAGATCCCACATGCCGTGGAGCAACTAAGCCCGTGCGCCACAACTACTGAGCCTGCACTCTAGAGCCCGTGCTCCGCAACAAGAGAAGCCACTGCAATGAGAAGCCCGTGCACCGCAATGAAGAGTAGCCCCCGCTCGCCGCAACTAGAGAGAAAGCCTGCGCACAGCAACAAAGACCCAACGCAGCCAAAAATAAATAAATTAATTAATTAAAAAGAAAAGCCAAAAGTAGAGTATTTCCTGGCAGGTGTTTTGACCTAAGCAACTGGAAGATTGTAGTCATCATCAGCTGAGATAGAGAAGGCTGTAGATAGAGCAGATTTGGAACTGGAAGGGAGGAGAGGTCAGGAGTTCTGTTTGGGGCACGTTGAATCTGCGAAGTCTATCAGAATTTAAGCAAATGTGGGGAGATTTTTTTTTTTTTAATTTATTTATGGCTGTGTTGGGTCTTCGCTTCTGTGCGAGGGCTTTCTCTAGTTGCGGCAAGTGGGGGCCACTCTTCATCGCGGTGCGCGGGCCTCTCACTATCGTGGCCTCTCTTGTTGCGGAGCACAGGCTCCAGACGCGCAGGCTCAGTAATTGTGGCTCACGGGCCCAGTTGCTCCGCGGCATGTGGGATTTTCCCAGACCAGGGCTCGAACCCGTATCCCCTGCATTGGCAGGCAGATTCTCAACCACTGCGCCACCACGGAAGCCCGTGGGGAGATTTTATACTTCTTAATAGGTCAGAGTAGGCTCATTGGATATGCAAGTCTCAAGGTTGGGAGAGAGGTAAACTTTGGTGTTATCAGTATATAGCCAGTATTTCAAGTCACATGACAAGGTGAGATCACCAAGGAAATGAGTATATTGAGAAGAGGACCAAGGAGTGAGCCCTGGGTTCACAATAAGCCCAACATTAAGAGACCTAGGAGAAGGGATGAGAAAGCAAAGGGAGTGAGGAAGAATCAGCAGCGAGATAGGAGGAAAAACCCAGAGACTGTCATATGTGGGAATTCAAGGCAGAAGGTGTGAGCACCTGAATCAGAGTGTCAGCAGTAGTGTTCAGTCTGCATCTTGCTTGACCTGTCTACTGGACTTAGCGATAAGAAGTCATCATTTGCCTTGACAAGAGCAGTTTCAGTGCAGTAGTGGGTGAAAGGCCTTCCTGGGTGGCACCAACTCTTCTTAGGAGTTTTGATGCAATAAGAAACAAAGGTATAGGCACTAAAAGAGAGGTGGGATCAAGAGAGGATTTTCTTCATCTTGGAGAAGAGTATATTTATGTGCAGATGGGAATGGTCCAGTACAGAGATAAAATCTGACGAAGTATAAGAGAGGGAAGAATTGTTGGAGGGGAGAAGGAAAGGGCTCTCATGTACACACAAGTATAAGAGCTGGCTTTAGCTAGGAGTATGGACTGTTCATCCATGTAGCATATGGGAAAGGCAGAGAAGGAGTGAGCAGATGCTTGTAGGTGGGTAGATGCGGTGGTAGAAGTCTGTGGAAGACCTCTTTTCATTGCTTCAATTTTCTCAATGAACTAGGAAGCAAAGTCATCAGCTGGGAACAAGGATGGAGGAGGTGTCATATGAGAAACCTTAGGGCAGGCTGTCATGATGATATGGTGTTATGACATAAAATTATTGAGCTTTTGCTTCACGCTGTATACTAAGCTCTTGACACGCGGCATCTTCACAACAACCCTCAGAGGTTAGTCATTACACACCTTTAAAGACGGAGAAATGAGGCTCAAGATGATTAAGCAAATTACCCGTGGTCACCCAGCTGGTAAGTGCCAGAGCCAGGATTCAAACTGCAGCCTGACTCGCTGCAAAGACTTTGCTCTTAACCAGGGTGGGAGTGGACGCAGAAGCAGAGGATGCTCTATAGGGGGGAGAAGGACACTCTCCCTTCCTTAGGACAGTGATGGGCCCAGAAGACAGGAATGGCTTGGCTGCCTCAAGACCCATCAGCGAATGAACTGAGTTTATCAATGAGTTGCTCAGATGCTCCCCACACCTGCCATGCCCCTTTCCTGAGCTCTTACTGTGTTTTGCACATACATTTGTTAAAGACAGCACTTTCATGCTCTATTAAAATCCATTATAGTGTACCTCAAGCTTCCCTCCATCACATCAGCTAGATTCAGGACACCTGAGAAGCACACGTACTTCTGTATTAGTTTCCTATTTCTGCTGTAACAAGTTACTACAAACTCAGTAGCTTGAAACAACACACTTTTATAATCTTACAGTTCTGGAGGTCAGAAGTCCAAAAGAGATCTCACTAGTTAAGACCAAAATGTTGGCCAGACTGTGTTCCCTTCTGGAGACTCTAGGGAAGAATCCATTTCTTTGCCTTTTCCAGGTCCTGGAGGCCACCTGCATTCCTTGGCTTCCTCCATCTTCAGAGCCAGGAATGCAGGCTGAGTCCTTTTCACATGGAATCACTCTGACCTCCTCTTCTGCCTCTCTCTTCCACTTTTAAGGCTCCTGTAACTACACTGGGCCTGCCTGGATAATTCAGGCTACTCGCCTTATCTTAAGGTCAGCTGATTAATTCCATATTCACAGGTTCCAGGGCTTAGGGGGGTGGAGTATTATTGGGTCTACTACAATGGGTAAATTCTAGAACACTAGCCTCTAGGTCCTTATTATCCTCTTTCATTCATTCATTCATTCATTCATTCATTCATTCATTCATTCATTTATCGATTTAGGAATCTGGGCTTTAGGAACCAGCCCTGGCCTGGGAGTCATTGTCCTGACTCCTCCGCAATGTTTATGTTATTAATAGGTATGTTCTTTTGCGAGGAAATCCCACAGAATGTCTGAAATGAAAAGTTACTTTGTGCCTAATCCAACACCACCTCTGTGCTCACTGGGGGGGGGGTCCGTGGAGGCAGGGGGTGCTCAGGAGAGTTGGGGGAGTGGTATGGGGGTGGAGGGTTGAGACCCCCTTCCATTTCCCCAGCATGTCTTCTCCACGCCTTCCTTGTCCAGGATGTAGTAGGTGTAGAAGAAGCCCTGATGGGCTGTGGTGTTTTTCCTGACAAACTTTGTTAGCAGGGCTATTTAAATCATTGTAATCACTCCAGAAACACCCCATTAGGTTTCCCAGTAAGGGACACTGTGGAAAAGGACCAGGAGAGACAGAGGGGGTTGCTGAGAAAGAAAAACTGCAGCAGACCCGCCATTTGGCTCCTGCAACCTCTACTGCCATTTGCTTCAAACAAGGAGGCAGGAGAGGGAGCCAAGGGCAAGAGAGAAAATAACAGATACTGTCAGGTCCTGCCATTAGAAATGCAAAATTCATTAGAAAAACATTGATTGCAAAGAATTGATTTAGTAGTGATTTGATTGTCAGGCATACAGTACATCCAAGGAAAATTTTCATTATGATTCAGAATTCGTTAAAAAGAAGATAAGACCGGAAGGTGGTGAGGGAGGACACGTCAGCCCGGCTGCCTATTTATTGTTAGAGACCCGAGTCTGGCAGGGCAGACGGGGTGGGGCGGAGATGTTGCCCAAGAGGACCATGCCTATTGCGTTATGGAGGAACTAGTGATTTACCTGTCACTTCCCCGGGAACTTCAGTCTGTGTACCCTACCGAGGGGCTCAGACCTGTGGGCATGACCCCACCTCCCAGTTAAGGGAGCCCAGGCATCCCTCTGCTGTGCCCCCCTGTCTCTCTCACCCCTGCAGTGAGGTTGCGCAGCTGAATCTGGGGCAAGCACAGGGGCTTCAGGGTACCAAGGATGCCCAGTAATGTGCCGCCCTAGTCCAGCTTCCCACTCCTCGGAGAACTTTGCTAAGCCTCCCTCAGACCCTGCTCTCAACACACCCCCTGCCTGTGTTCTGAGGCCCCTCCTTTCTTCTGACTCTCACCATGCTGCCACCTTCTCACTCCTTTATGTCCCTGGAAAAGCCAGGTCCTTTCTCTTCGGGATCCTGGTATATTCCTTTTGGCTTCTGGTCTTAACTCCATCTTCCTCACCAACGTAGATTCTCTAGGAAAACTTTGACTTTTCTCTGTCCCACCTTTCTGGCCCTTGATAGAAGCCGGGGTTCCTCAGCTGATTCTAAAGATAGCTCTCCATCCACTAAAACCACTTTGTGCATTTTCTATTTTATTTATTGAGCTATCTGTTCTAGCCAGCTCTGTCTCCATCCACACATATCGATTGTCATCTTTTATCCTCCTGCCTCTGTCTCTGTTCCTACCCACTTGTACTCAGTATTCTTTGCTTTCTCCCTCTCTTTTACCAAATACCAACCACTAGCTTTTCTCAGCTGTGTTCCTTTAATCCCCTGGACGACTGGCCAAGGGGATGCAGGATCTTCTCCATCACTTGGCTGGAACATCATCTCTCTTTACAAGGTTTCTCGACCTCCTTCCCTAGATTCTCATCTGTAAAATGAGCGTGATAATAGCAATTGTGCCTACCTACCTCAGAGGAGCAAATATAATCACACACTGCGTAAGTGCTTTGTAAACTGAAAGGGCTACTTAAATGTAAATTGTTTTACTTCTCCAATTCAGGGATTCACAATATAATTTGCATTCTGAAGGCAATCCTCAATGATTAGCATTAAATATTTAAGAAATACTTTTGGCCAGTGATTCTCAATCCTAGATGAAAAATAGTGGTTTCATTGCTCCAGGTTAAAACTCAAGCAAAGTATTTTTGAGAAGCTTCCCAGTAATGGAAATAGGCAGCCATATTTGAGAGCCAATGATTTGTACTTGACTTTTACGTTTCTACACCTATCTATCCCCTTGGTCCAGGAGTAAACTCCCCTCCTCCACCTACTTTCCTGCCCACCTTCCTTCCTCGTCTCCCTCATCCAAAGTGGGTCTGTGGAAAGAGATGTGTAAGGGGACAAAGAGGCCTAGAATTTGGGAGACTGACAAGAGACATGGGAGGTGATTGTTGCCCTCGAGGATAATGGAGACTTGTTCCCTGACCTCAAGTATCTCATCTCAGTCTCAACAGCTGCCAGTCCTCTCTGGTGAGGTGTGATCCAAATGGGAGGGTAAAAGTCAAGGCAGGCTTCACGGAGGAAGTGACAAAGAGCCAGGTCCACAAGAATAAGAAGGAAATTAACAAGCCAATAAGAGGGAAAAGGTATTCCAGGCAGAGGAAAAGGCATGAACTAAGACTCCAGATATAAACACTCAAAGCATACCTGAGGAGGTGCTGTGTCCCAGGTGAGCAGCTGTGAGGGGATGCATGGCCAGAGAAGGGGTAAAGTGGAACCTGGTTGTGAAAATCCTGAACGGCAGGCTAAAGAGTTAAGCCTGTGGTCTTAGCAATAAGGAGTCATGGAAGGTGGAGTGTGGCATGCCTTCTGTGCATGCTTGCAGCACACTCACTGGCTAAGGACTTCTGCTAAACGAGCAGGTCTCGGTGATCATCTGACCTCTGGCCTTCTCACACTACCATATGGTTTCATAGGCTCTGTCCCTGCCTCTAACTCTAGCAGAGCTGAAATTCCAAGGATGGCATAGATGCCAGCTCAGAGGACTTAGCTTGGGGGAAATCCTCAGAAGCATTTAATGAGATCGTTAGCACTGATCCAGGTTGCAGCAACAGAACCTACTCCCTGCAACGCATGAGGCTGGGGTGGGGAGGAACACTCATCAGGACCATTTGGGAAGAGGAAGAAGTCCTGAACTGGGAGAGGATTTGAAGAGGGAAAATCAAGTGTGAGCTCCTGGTCACTGAGGTCATATTGATCCATCCTCCAAAGAGCAAAGCCATTGGCCCCGTGGGCTGAGGTTGCAAGGAGATCTGATTCTATCTGCAGTTTTAAAGGATAATTCTCAGGCATCATGAGTAAAAGCCAGTGATCCCTCTGAAGAGTGAAATTTGCTCAAAGGACAGCCAGAATTACTGTAATGAGTACATCCATTAATTTTATTATACACCACAGGAAGAGTCGCCATGGAGACTGGGGCTTTCTCTCTGGGGCTGGGCTGCTCCGGGTGATCACAAGGAACCTCATTTTGGTATCCTGTGATTTAAAGACAATGACAGTGAGAAGGGACTTGGGAGGTTTTTCTTAAGGGTCACTTCCTGAAAAAGAAGAGGCAGTGTATTAAGGTAACACTAGCTGCTGTAACAAATAAACGTAAAAATCTCAGTGGTTTAACGTGACAGAAGTTGTATTTCTTCCTCTCCTGGGGAAGCGCTCTGCTTCAAGGACCCAGACCAACAGAATCTTTTCCACCATCAACACGTGGCTACTCCCTGGTCACCCTGGGCAGTCACGTCTAGCCAGCAAGTGGGGGAGACCAAGAGAATATGTGCCTGGGTGGTAATTGCGAATGAGACCTGGAGCTGGCATATGTCAATCACTTCCACTCATATTCCAGGCTCAGAACTCAGTCACATGGCCCATGCAGATGCAAGGGGTGATGGAAATGTGGTCCCTGTATGAACAGGGACTTTTTCCATGACAACTCTACACTGTAGAAAGGAAACATGAATCTTTGCTGGGCCACTAGCCATCTGCCCCAGGAAGCCTGGTGTAAACAGGGGAAAGAGCACTGGACCAGGAGTCCAGGAGTAAATGTGTAGGCCACAATAAGTCCCCTCTCCTCCCTTGGCTTCAGTGTCTTCATCCCTAAAATGGGAGCGTTGGACTTCATGGTCTCCAGCAGGCTTTGACCGTAATGCTGAAGTTGAGGCTGCCCTGTGGGAAAGGAGCTGTTCTCCGAGCTCATGGAAAGTTCTGCCCAGCGAGCTGCCCTCCTGGGCAGCGCGAGTCACACTGCTTTGGGAAGACTGTACCAGGCCACAGTCTCACTCTCAACCTGACATCACGCAAACGGGACCCCAGAGAGGCTGGAAATTGAACAGTCCCCACAGGAGAGGAAACATGAAAGGTTACATGATTTGAGCCTACACAGGGGTCCAAGTGACCTTTCCTTGAGTGGAAAGACACAGGCTGCTGGTCCAGTGACCAATGAGGCAGACGGCGCCAGGAGCTGGGCTGCCCCCAGGAACCACGATTGAGCAGAATGGCTCACGCTGCCTGACTCACAAAGGTGAGCATGCCGAGTGCAGGCAGGAAATGCCGGAGCTCCATGGAGACAAACGCACAACCCATCTGTTACACAAACACATGTAGCATTTACATGGCTGGATACCGAGGTCAGGTACACATCAGAGATGCAAGAACATGGATGTGCAAACACGGAGGTACATATAAATGGATACATGGCCAGCGCATACTTGCCCAGGGTAGATAAGGATGAACTGGTACACACATGTACGGCTATCCATGAACGGGCAGACACACTTAGATACACACAGAGGCGCATTTGGATATTATACCAGGACCCATGGTAGATACATAATTAGGTGTATGTGGATGGATGCATAAGCTCGTTTATACACAGAATTCACATCAATACATTCAGAGCATTCCCATGAAAATCTGCATAGCTTCCCACATATGGAAACACATACACAGGAGCCCATACACAGGAGCACACAAAGACAGCCACCCATATACGACTAACACCACAGATATACACACACATATACATAGAATCCACACAGATGAACATCTCACAGTTAACTGTCTAACCTCAGAGCTGCACACAGAGGAGGCTGGGAGTTTGTCTTAGACCCTGGTTAGGTGTGTTGACCTTCTAGGCAAATCATTTCCTCTCTTTGGGCTTCAGTAAACTCATCAGTACGATACGGGGGCTGGGCTAGGCGATCTCCAAATGCCAGTTCTAAACTGGCTGAGAGACATTCATAATTAAGTTAGAAGGCATGGCCCCTCTTCATGGGCTGCTTCCAGTCTAAGGAGAAGCGGGCAAGCGCAGTCTAGAAATGACAGGGAGGCATGGAGAGCTACCAGCTTGTGACTAATGATGGAATCTGTACAGAGAGTCAGGGTTTGAGGAGCTAAAATAAAGGTGGCACCACAATTTCCTTTAAAGAACACTTGGTTTCCTCCACTGGACAATACCGAAGTGAACTAGACAGTCTCCAGGCCTTCCCGTGGAGGCATGCCAGGGCAGCCTGCAGAGCGCAGGTTCAAGGAGGGTTGAGGGGGGCAGGGGATACTTACTCCCAGGTGTCAGGACCATGGGGGCAGGCACATCTGTCCAGGAGTCCCCCTGCGAGGCTGAGAGCCCACACCAAGAGGACCAGACTCAGGTGACCTACAGTGAGAGGGAAGAAACGACCATAGTGACAGGCTGGATGACAAGTCATTCTGCCCATACTCAGCCCACAGCAGCCCTCTGGCTAAAGGAACTCTATAAAGTGGCCTCTGAGCAGATCTGCACACTCTGTCTTCCACCGTCAAATGGCTTATGGATCCCTGCAGGACGATGCTGGCCAAGATCCAGGATATAAGGCTACGTAGTACGGGCACCTGCATCCAAACGTGCCCACACGTGAAGGCCTGTGTACACGCATGTGGGCGTGGGCACTTGAGGCCCCGTGTTTGCGCATGTGTGTCTGACAGTGGATACCACACAGGTGTAACTGCTTACAAGTCTTCCTCGCCCACCCGAACCTGCTGTGTAATACACACTTGAATACGCAAATCATCGTATCTGAGGGTGTCTGTATCTGTTTTTGCCCACTCACCCCATTCATGGTACCTGGAGGTATCCATCTCAAAGGGAAAACCATTTCCTGTTTTCTTGCCCTACTCACACAATGGGAAGTTCTGCCCTCCAGGAAACAGTGGGAAGAAATCTGTCCTCCTCTCCACCTGCCTCCCTTCCCCGACCCACTCCTCTCTTGACTTAATTGGCAAGACTGGGGCAAGACCAGGGCATGGCGCCTGCGTGGCTGGGTCAGCATGGACTGCATACACCCTCCCCTCCTCGGCAGGGTAAGCTAGCCAGGCTCTGCCCGGAAGCAGGGAGGCCTGCTGCTGTCTGGGTACTTGGCTTGTGACTCTGGACCACCTCAACACAGGAGGGAGGGGTAGGAAGCCCGTGCGGGCCTCATTTCTTTAAATCAACTTTGCTAGCCATAGAGCTGGTATTTCAACACATCTAATATGCTATCAATTGTAAAACACACCCCAAATTCAGAAATGTGAAAACATGTGTCTTAAAAAAAGAGATGAAATACAGGAATATTTTGGTCACTCTCTGCCTATTTTTTACTTGATTCAGAAATTGGTAGGAAGAGGGATGCAGTTAATTATCGCCCTGAAATCTCTAGACATTTGTTCCTCCTGGACACAAAGTATCTGTGTGTGGGCAACGATTATAGCCGGACCGTGGAGCCTGCCCATCTGTGGTTACTGACGTGTCCACTGATGGCTGAGGAACTGCGTTTATACGTGTGGCTCACTGAGCATGTAACGGCTGCAGGTACAGGTATTTTTATGTGGGTGTGAATGATTTCATGGGTGCTTTATTTGTCAGTATTTGCCGTCTTCGTGTGTGAATGTGAATCATAATCCCAGACCCAGATTCCCCACCCATCATCCTGAAAGGGCCACAGCTGTAAACCAGGAGAGACAAGAGGACGGTGACCTGTCTTTCTCGCTCCTTCAATCTCCTTGCGCTGGCTTCTCCCTCTCCAGGAAGAGGTCATCCAGAGGCCCCTCCAGAGACAGGCCCCGCCTTGCCTGTCTGGGAACAACAGGCGCAAAGCAATCTAGCAATTAGTAATAATCGTGTCTCTCTGACAAGCCATTATTTCTCCAGGACAAAGAAGGCACTTGGGGGCTGATGAGGGCCAGGAACAAGAAGGATGGAGAAATGGCTCCTTCATGTCTCTGGATTGGGCAGGAGTTTGGGACTCCTCAGGGGAAAGCGGGGACCCCACACTGACTCCCCTCGGTCTCCTCCCCGACTCCCCACAGCCCCCCTCCATCCTCTCCAGCCCTTTTTCTCTCCCTCGCCCCTGAGTGTCCAGGCAGGCCTTACTTCCATCCTCACAAAGGGAATGAAATGGTTCAGGCACAAAGAAACCCAGGCCCAGCCCGCGGCTCAGGGCAGGAGTGCAGGAATGACTGACGGGGAGACCTGGATTGGCCAGTCCTTGGCCGCTGTATCAGCAGAACATGCGTTTTGCAGGACTGAGCAGGTGCAGAGCTGCCTTAGAAAACCAGCTTCTGGAGGACATGCCTCAGCATCCAGCCGAGCGCTGGGTCTCACAGACGCTCCCTGAAGACAGCTGGTTCTTAATCCCTCCGGTATTCACGGAGGTTTCTGGGGTACAAGGAATGTTGACAAGGGGACACGAAGGTCCAAAAGACATGATACCTTCCCTTGAGGAACCTAAACCCAGTAGGAAGGAAAGGAAATCTCCACAAATGACTGTAATGCAGAGCTCAGTGTAAAGTACCAGGAGAGAGAGGTGAACAAGTGCCATGGGAGATGAGAGACCCCTGGCACCTAGGGAGATTGGGCAAGCTTCCTGAGAGAGAAAATATCAACTGAATCATCCAGAATAGAGAAATAAAGGATTCCAAAGGGAGAAGAGGAGCACAAGGGCATTTGGTGGCCAGGAAGTTTTGAAGATGAAGATGATGATGATGATGACTTTGATGATGTCAAACAATATCAAGGATGACATCAAAAATCTCTTTGTTACTTTCTAGCATGTTCTCCTGAGTCCAAACCCAGCCACTCTGCTCATTACTGCCTGACCAAGCCCAAGCCTCATCACCTCTCCAGCCTCTGCTTCCTGGAATTGCTAAAACATAGAGGTGATCCAATCTGCGCTCCATAACAGATAGAAAGAGATAGAGCTTTGGTCCTGGCTCAATCACAGGGCAGGCTGAGAATACATGAGAGGATTACAAAAGGAAAGGAAAAAATATATAGTACTTTGCATCTGGATAATACAGCTTTCAAAGCACTTCTATATATATTATCTCATGTTGGCATAAAAGGTGATACCGACCACATCGCAAAGATGACAACCAGACTCAAAGAGGTGGGGGGTTAGCCAAGATTGCATAGCTGGCCTTGGCTCTATCTGCTGCCACTCCACAGTGCCTGGAAGGACACATGTGGACCCACTTTGAGCCCATTCAAGAGGAAGCAGGTGTATGCGCTGAAGATTAATCTCTCCACAGCGGGCCTTTCTCCCGGCTGTCCAGAAGGATGGGAGGAGTCAGATGTCCAACAAAGCTCATGGCCAGAGAACCCTTGCTCCATGCCCAGACACTGTTTCATTCCAACTGGAGACCCACCCCTTTTTCAGCAAACCCTCCAGGAACTGCTGAGAATGTGGCTCTAGCATGGTGTCAAGCTGTGCATGCACTGGGGACACAGCCACCCCAGGGATGCTCTTCAAAAACCGGCAGAGGACTCCAGTCTCCTCCAAAGCAAAACCGAGCCTTCTGTGATCTGCCCCAATCCAGCCTCCCACTGCTCATCCCTGGACATCTTTTTCTCTAACAGGGAAGAGCCAATTTTGACTCCACTGTTGGATCTGTTTCTTTGACTTTAGCCTTTGCTTTTCGTTGCTTTTGTTATTATAATCATACATAATGGCCTGCCTCAGAGAACCCTACCTACCTGTGAATGGCTGGCTGCAAGAAAGAAGAAATTAACACATCCCCTCCCTGAGGCTAGACATTCCAGGAGATGTTTTGCAAGACTGATGGCCCCTTTTTACTTCCTCCCCACCTCTCCCTCTCTATTCTGCCTCTTTACTTCTCTCTCTGATTTTATAAAAGAAACTGGCATCCAGACCCCAATAAGATGGTTTTCTGGGGACCCTAGTCTGCCATCTTCTCGGTCTGCCGGCTTTCCGAATAAAGCTGTATTCCCTGCCTCAACACCTCGTCTCCCGATTTATTGGCCTGTCATGCGGTAAGCAGAGCGAGCTTGGACTCGGTAACATTTCTTCCGCGATACCATTCAGCCCTCAAACTCACCTATGCTCCCTGCCTCTGTGCCTTTTGCTCTTTCAGTCCCTCCACCTAACACATCCCCCTCTGCCTCCCTGCTGACCTTCAAAAGGTCTTCTCCTCCTCCCATTCCCATCAGAATCCATCTCTCCCTCCACCAGCACTTTCTACCTCAGTAATGCACTTAACCCAGCCTGCCAGGCAGCAGGGTGATTGATGGATGCCTCTGTCTCCCTCCAGTGGACTGTGGGCCACAGGGAACCACACGGCGGGCCTCCTTTATTTCTTCACCTCCCCAGTCCCTGACACACACACACACCACACACGCACACACACACACAGTAGGCACTTGGTTTAAATTCATTGCACATTGTTTCATCCAGAGGTCACAGTGACACTTAGTGCTGCTGCTGAGCCTTACATAGCAGGACAGGGTCACACCAGGGTGGTCCAGGGGGAGATCCAGGCTGCTGGAAGTTAACCTGGCTGGACACAGACCCAGCTGTAGGGCAGTGGAGTATGGATGGCAAAGTGTGCCCAGCCCCGCAGGGATGACCCACCTGGGAAACCCCCATTAGCAACCCCTTCTCTCAATCAGGCTGGTCCAGGCACAGAAAGACCCTGAGGACCATTCAGATCCCCTGGAAATGTCAACACTCCCTGAAAGAGGTCTCAACTGGCCTAGAAATCTCCGGGCTGCCTGTACTTGTGATAAGCACAATAAATAAAACAATGAGACCCATTTGAAGGCACTTGTGAGACAGTAGAGCTTTGAGAACTTGACTTTGATGAGTTTGAGGAAAAAAAGAAGAATGAGTTTCCTCTTGGGCCCAGGTTTGTTTATCCTGCTTCTCAGAAGCCAGAGCCTACAAGTGTGATGGTTTTAAATGGCCCAATATGTTTCTCCTACAGGCCCAAAGGCACCTGTCTGCCCTGGGCCAAGTCCCAAATCAGTACAGAAGAGGCACAGCCACTCTGGCTGCCTGGAAGGGGTGGGGGGGGGGCAGGGGAGCAGGGGTTGTCTGGGGGGGGAGTCCAGATTTAGTCCTCCCGTGGGAGTGCGCAGAAGAAGTGAGGGAGTAGGGGAGCTCCAGCTAAGGGGGAATCACAAGGTACAGGTGGCTGTGCGATCCAGCCGGCGGAGCCCGTGTGGGCTCGTCCCACAGGGGAGTGGAGGACAGAATCGGGGATTAAGAGTTTGGAGCTCAGAGCTTGGGCCTGGATCTGCCCCTCACATGCCTGGTGCCAAGTCTTTTCTCTCTGGGCCCTGCCTTGATTCCTTCACTCCCTAAGCAGGTGGCTCCATGGGGTTCCCCAGCTCCTTCCTGACCCCTCTCCTCCCCAGCTCACACCAGACCCATCTGGACCCCATTCTGCAAGGGCCTTGCTCCCTCTCAGCTGTCATCACATCCCCAACCCAAGACCACCCATCCGACTGGAAACCTGACTGTGGTACCTTGAGGCATTTCCTCTCACTATGGAAACTTGGTACTTGTCCCCCTGGGGCCACGGGCTACACACCCGTGTGCCCCACCCATCGGTAATAGTACTACTACTATTTCTGTAGTCCTCACTACCGTGTCAGGCACTTTGTATGCCTTCTCCTACTTGATACAAACCTTTCTACAGATGAGAGAAAAACCAAAGCTTAAAAAGATTTAAGTAATTTGCCCTCCTGCTGCCTTCACAAGGGCTTTGGCACCCATCTCATCCTCACGACACGTCTGCCGGGACAGCAGCCAGATATTCCCATTTTAGCAAAAAGGAAATAGAGGCTGGGAAAGGTGAAGCCGCTTGCCAAGATCACAGCTAATAAGGAGCAAAGCTGGGGCTCTGAATGCATGGGAGGTACCCATGAACCCCACACACTGTTGCCCCCCTTCCCAGGACGGCCAGACCACACTCCCCTCCCCCACCGCCGCCCACCACCGGTGTCACAGTAAGACCATCAGCCCGCCCTGCCTCCCGCCGGATCATTCCACAGAGTGCGGCCAGACCCTAACTGACTCTGAGAAGTGATTACTTCAAAGAAGCCCCCAGCGGACCAAGATTTCTCTGAAAAAATAAACAGCAAGCCCTCTGACTCCCCGCAGCCTAGAGGAAGGTGGCCCCAGAGCTGGATTTCTGCCGGCCAGTGGGCGGGGCTGGTGGGCGGGGCTGCTGAGCCGGGCTGGGGGCGGGACCAGCACGCCCCGGCCTGGCCCCGCCCCGCTTCCTCCTCGCCCACCTGGGCCCCCTCCCATCCCGACGTGGAAGCAGAGGCAATCGGGCCGGAAGGCACTGAGCAGTGTGAGGACAGCCCCACGTCCAAGTGCGGCCAGAGATGGGACGTGTCCTCTCAGAGTCCATCAGCCAGTCATTAGCAGAGCTGGGCTAGAACCCACTAGACTAACGCCCGACCCCACACCACCCTGGGCTGCCAGAAACTCACTCTCACAGCATGGCACCTGAACCAGGCAGGATGCCACCTGTCCACAGGTGAAGGACAGGTGGAGGGATGCTCTGTGGGGAGCAGGGAGCCGAGGGGGCGGACCAGAGTACTCAAGAGATTCCCACCCTCGGGCGCGCTGTTCCTTCAGCACGTGCGGTGACCTACTGTGTTCTAGGCCTGGGTTCTACGGTAAGCAGGACCTGCCCTCCAGAAGCCTGCAGCAGTGGCCGTGACAAACTCGCTTGCGAGTACTCCTCTCCTCACCTCCCCCAGCCCCACCACGCCTCCTAAGAAGGAAGGATCCGTGGAAGTCTGGGCAGCCTCTGGCCTTGCCCTTCTGCACCTTTGAAACCAACACTAGAGCACGCAAGCTCGGTCAGAGGTCTTGACCCAACGTAAGCACCTGGCCGTGGTGAATTTTTTTAAATTTTGAAATAGAATCCACAATTATAACTCAGATTTCTCACTACCTTTCAGATTCCTGGCTTCTCTTGATAAACTCAGGAGGTCTGGTAATGCCCCGCCCACATTCCTTCCTTCATTCATTCTTTCATTCGACCAAGTGCCTGGTCCCATCCCAAGTGCTGGGAATACGGAGGTGAACAGGGCCATCCAAGTCACTGCTCTTGAGAAGAATCTCTTCAAGGGGCCACGGTCAGCTGGCGCTGGCCCGTTTGTGAGGCATGGCCACTCTACTTCGCCAGAGTCTCCACCATTCCCTGGACCACCCTTCCCATTTGTGAGCTCTGCTTGGTCCCTGAGTTCATGCCCTCCTTGCCAGACCGGCTGATTAGAAGGGCAGAAAGCTGAAGCAAACTGGACCAAATGCTAACCTCTCTTTAATCTGTGGTGGGTGCAGGAGTGTTTGTCATACTGTGTTCTGCGTTTGTATGAATATTTGAACTTTTTTTTAATTTAAAAATAAGAATGGAAGTGAAGAGAGTTACTTGTGAGTGAAAATCTAGAAAGGTGAAGGAAGGGGTGAAACAAATTAAAGCCAGCAAGGGCTGTGCTTGGGGTGCCTTTGGGAAAGCGTAGGGGGAGGGGAAAGAGATTGTAGGGATGCTACCACACTGGGTGGGCCGGCGTCAGACGGACAGAGATGGAGGAAGGGTTTTTTTTTAAAGGTTTGCTGTATGTTAGGGATGAATGTCCCTTTGGCATTTTTCAAGCAGCTTCACAAAAATTTTAAATTATTTTTCAGTGCTTTGGGGACGCCCGTCTTCTGCTACTTTTGAACATAACTCTGCGGGATAGGTGTGAGGAGAATAATCAATAAAGCATAGTGAGTGTGTGATCAGGAACTAGGGGCTCCTGAGAGGAGCACCCCTACTGATCTGGGAGTCAAGAAAGGCCCCCAGGGAGAAGTTCTTTAAACTAAACCGTGGATGAGTAGATGTTGCGTGACACAAGAGGAAGGTGATGAGATAAGGAAAGGCAAGGAATCTTCCAAGCAGTGGGGATAGCTCTGGGAAGGCTCAGAGGGCAGACTCCAGGATCTGTGTGTGGTTCGAGATGGGAGGACAGTTGGCCTGAGGTAGAGATGGAAGGAGAGATGGGGCTGAAGGGGTGGGCAAGGACCCTACCAGGCCTTCTGAGCTCCATGACAGCTCATGGACCATATCCAGTGGGCAATCAGGAGCCACTGAGGGCGGTAATCAGTGGCTTTAAGATACTCCTCTGTCTGTTCTGCGAAAATGGATTGGAATGAGGCAAAGCAGTGGTAGGCAGACCAGGAGGCTATTGCAATAAATCAGGAAAGAGATGATGGCGGTTTGGGCTGGGTTGCTGGCAAAGAAAGTGGGAAACAGGGCTTGATTCTAATGACATGTAGGAGATGGAGGAGAGTGATGGGCTAATTCAACACCACGTCCCTAGCACCTAGCATGCTGCCTGACACTCAGTACAAATGAAATGAATATGTATTGAATGAATGGATGAATGGATGTATTGAAGGAATGGATGAATGGATGAATGTATTGAATGAATGAATGAATGGATAAATGAACCAAAGACCTAATACATTAGTAAGCAAATACTGGTAGATGAATGTTAAGATGTTAAGGATGAATGTTAAGATGAATGTGCATCCCTCCATTGCACGATGCTCAAAAAAAATGGCTACTATTTCTGAAGGCCTACTGTGTTCCAGGCAGCGGTATTAGTTAATGCATACACATCATCTCTACACAATCTCTAAGCCTCACAAAACTCCTGCCTTTAGGCGTTATCATTCCCATCTTGTGGCTCAGGAAATAAAAAAGTAGCTTGCTCACATCCACCCGAGGAATAGGAAGCAGAGCTAAATTTCCACCCAGGGATATTCTTTCCACACCTCACAGATTCTCAGAATGGCCCCTTCCAGGCTGAGGACACGATGCTCAGCTCCCCCACTCTGCTCTCCCCCAACTTTGTATTATAGGTAAAAGGGAACAGCTACCAAGTGAAATGGAAGGTTGGAAAACATGAACCCCAAGTTCCTGAACATTTAGTTCTGCTCTCCCAGTAGTCATCTTCATCATCACCAACACTTAGCCAGCGCTACTGTATACACCAGCTACTGTCCTAGACAACAGGGCTATGGAGGAGAAGTGGATTCATTCCCTGTCCTGGAGGAAATCATCCAGCATCTGATGAGGAGGGCGAGTGAGTGAGGAGTAATTGAGTAACGGGTTTCCTGAGAGCATGTGTGAAGAAGGCTCAGAGAGGTGAATGTGTTGAGACTGGAGTGTGGGACCCTCAAGGGAAAGAGGTGGTGGAGGAGAATGGAAAGATGGTGGACAAGCACCTGAATTAAGGCAACAACAACGGGGACTAAGAGAAGGGACAGAAGTAAAAGCTGCTTCAGTGATGGTCCAGACAGGATGGTGATGCTGGGTTAGGAGAATGAATGGACTGCCCACCCCCCTGGAGCTACTGAGAATCTTGGTATTTCAGTCAGAGCGGCCACCAGCTCCTCCCCCTGTCCCAGGGCAGCTGCTAAGACATTTTATTGTCCCCCAGGGCCAATGTCTCAGGAACAGAGAAGGGACTCAATCTCTGCCCAACTCCCTCTGAAAGCACAGCTCCTGTTACCAAATGCATTTGTGCCTGGTGCACAGTGAGGCCAAACAAACCGAAGCGTCAGAGTTTGGAGCCGAGAAAGGTTTACTGCAGGGCCAAGCCAGGAGAATGGGTGGCTCACACCCCAAAAACCCCCGAACTCCCCTAAGGGTTTCAGCAAAGCATTTTTAAAGGCCAGGTGAGGGAGGAGGGTCGTGGAGTATGTGATCAGCTCTTACACAATTCTCCGATTGGTTGATGTTGAGATAACAGGGGTTTACATTATCAATCCATAGATGCCAGTAGGTCTGTGTGCTCATGATCATCAAGTAGTTAATTTCTTCCATTTGGTGGTGGTTTCAGCATCTGTGAAACAACTCAGAAAGTGTGCAGGGGCTTCCCGGGTGGCGCAGGGGTTGAGAATCTGCCTGCCAGTGCAGGAGACACGGGTTCGAGCCCTGGTCTGGGAAGATCCCACATGCCACGGAGCGACTAGGCCCGTGAGCCGCAATTACTGAGCCTGCGCGTCTGGAGCCTGTGCTCCGCCGCAACAAGAGAGGCCGCGATAGTGAGAGGCCCGCACACCGCGATGAAGAGTGGCCCCCACTTGCCACAACTAGAGAAAGCCCTCGCACAGAAACGAAGACCCAACACAGCCATAAATAAAATAAATAAATAAAATTAAAAAAAAAAAAAAGAAAAAAGAAAGTGTGCATCAGTTACTATTATCTGGGTACTTCAGAGAGGAGCTACAGCAGAAGATGTAGGGGAAGGGTCTGTCCCGGGAAGGCCCCATAGGGTCCTGCTTGCTTACACTCCTGCTCTCCTTACCTGTCAAAATTCACAAATCTGATCAACCCACTTGCCCTCAAGCCAAATAACTCCCGTCTTTGGCTAAATAGAGAAGAGGAGATCAAGGATTTGAAGAGACACTTATTTATCTCTTTACCAGACAGTCTAATGAATAATTTCATGTTTGCAAAAGCTCATTTTGAAATTTGAAGACAAGAGATATATTGCCAAGGCAGCTCTAATACTGCGACATTAATTTTGCACTGAAAGATTTACTCAAAAATTAGATTTTACAATTTTAATGCCTCCATTCTTTTCTTTAAATAAGCTGTGAAATACAGTTAATTAGACTTAAACCCTGGAAGCTTAGACATTTGAGCTTTGGTGTAAGCTACAAAAGAATGCAAGCTTTTTCACTTGCAAATTAAATCTAAATTCATTACATGCCTAAACCTATACTACTTGCAAAAATCCTGCTGGGCTGAGGAGGGGTCTTCTTGAGGCTCCAGATGTCTCCCTACAGCACCCTGGCTGCAGAGAAGGGTTGTGAAAATGAAAGGAGGGACAAGACGGGAGGTGGAAAAGACAGAGAGCGTCTGACAAACTTGTCTTGGGTGATGTTAGTGTATTCTTTGGAACGCCAGCCTTGAGAATTGCTCCTTGGGGAAAAGAAGGTTCCGTGCTCAAAAAAATCAGGGAGATGCCGCCTATCATGCTCCCTTCTTGGAAAGTCACAAGGTTCAAGGAAGTAAAACAAACGAAAAGCTGTTTAATTTTACTTCATCCAGAATTCCCAAATATATTCGACAGTGAAGCCCTTTTTGTCAAAACACCTAACATTAGGGTCTATCCACTGCTCCGCAGAACAGTCTGCTTTGGGCTCTGGCAGCCCCACTAGGACTGCTTTCTCCTCCTTAGACATGGCCTTGGAGACCCAGCCCAAATTGTCTGTTCTCTTGCACATTGATCTCTTCACTGGGAGCTGTGAAACAATCACATACACAGCCAGCTGAGAAATACAAAATTGAATTCACAACAGGCTGAGGATTTTAGGGACCCAAGGTAGATACAGTACTGGTATCCCGCTAAGTGGTCATGTCTGCAACACACTGCTTAACACTTGAATCAGAGAAACAAACAATTCAAAGGTGTAAGAACGTGTAGGGACCTTTTAACCCGACAGCCCACCTAATGCTAGAATCCCTTCCACAAAAGCTATGCCGGTCCATTCCAAGCAAAGCACTTCTCAGCACAGGGAACTCACCACTTCCTGGAAGTCCGTCTTGTCTCAGGACAGATCTGACTTCATATGTAGCTATAAGGCCACTTCCCTGTGAGACCCCTCACTGGCCTGGAGGTGAACTTGTCTAGGACCCTGCCAGGTGGGCTCCAAATTAGCTGGACTGGGGGCTCCACTCCTGCTAACCTCCTAGTACTTCCCCATCCCTAACTTCCATTTCTGAGTCAGAGACCTTCTTTCCAGCTACTAGCTTGTGCCTGGTTCCACGGCCGAGCCCCTTTCCTTCGGCCACTGCCTCCTCACACTCCTGGGGACCATGGACACCTCTGAGAATCTAATGAAACCAGTGGGTCCTCTTCCCAGAATTGTCCAGTATTGAAAGCTTCACAAATGCCTTCAAGACTGTCCATCAGCCCCGTCTGTGACTTCCTAGTAGAGGCATCTTGATCTGATTGTGGGTGTTGGCAAAATCCAGCCAACCCCAATAGACTGTAGGGAATTTTCCAAACATCCACCGTGTGCCTTTGTTTTGTGCCCTTTACTATTCAGGACACCACCCTTGCTATCCACTGCCTATTACTCTATTCCGGACATAATTCATCTTTGGAGGGTAATGATAAAAATGATAACAATAATAATTCCACCTTGCTTTTGCAGTTTACAGAGTGGTGGCATGACTTTATTTAACTTGACCTTCGCCAAGGTCTGAGTCATAGGAGTTATGTTTTGCTTTTAACAAAGGGAAAAACAGGTTCAGAAAGTTGAGTGACGTACCCAGCAACAGAGCCACAAGACAGGTTTCCTGAGTCCTAGTTCTTATAAGTTATCATGTTGCCTCCAAATTATAAACCCTAAATCCTATGTTTTCTTATAGCACCCATAGCCCTTGGTGTCACAGAGGAGAGGGGAGGCTATTTATTCTTTGCATAACAAGTACAAAGACCAACTGATTATTTTGTATACAACAGGGTTCAGAACAATGCTTTGGATTTTAAAATATCAGGTTCAATACCACTATTGAACTTGTAGCTCTGTAACTTTGTGCAAGGCACTTCAGACTCTTGGAATTAACAGAACTGAAGCCACAGAGCTACTGGGAGGACTAAATGAGATAACACACATACAGGGCGTGGCGCATGGCACACACTCAACCGATGTCAGACTGAAAAGGAATGTGGGCTGGGGAAGCCAAAAAGTTCTTCCTGGGAGAGGTAAGATTTAAATTGGGCTCAGGAAGTGGGTTGTAGGTATAGGAAGACAGAATGAGACCTGTGAAGAGGTGTCTAGGGAGGAAATTGCAAAGTGCATTGGGGTGGAGGAGGGAGGGGCATTATAAATAAGCTTCAGTCTTTGGCAGTAAACATTCTGGGTGGAGGGAGCAGAGAGTGGAAAATACGGTCCATTGGGGCTTTGGAGTTTGGACTTCTTTTTGAGGCCAAGGAGAGTCACTGAAGGTTTTGAACTAGAGAGTGATAAAGGACGATGCTTAGTCAGTTGACTGATGGCTAGAAGCAGATGGAAGCAGGAGAGACTAGAGAACAGACAACTGGGGGGGTTATTGCAGTGGCCTGAGTGATAGAGATGTAAGCCCATTTTTTACATCTTGTTTGACTCTAGCAACTTGCCCTGCCTTGTTCCCAATCTCCAGGTCCCCCTCCCATCCTTACCCTGAGTTCCCAGGTAGAATGACTGGGCCTTTGCAGTGGGCCCCATTCCAGGATTCCCATTCTAGTGGCCTGATTCATAGCACAGTTCTAGCCTTTGTCTGGGATCGTTTTTTGCTTTTTGGGGGTTTTTTAAATTGAAGTATAGTTGATTTACTACGTTGTGTTAGTTTCAGGTATACAGCACAGTGATTCGGATAGATGATAGATAGATAGATAGATAGGTAGATAGATAGATAGATAGATAGATAGATAGATAGATAGATAGATAGATAGATAGATAGAGATAGATAATCGATAGATAGATGACAGATAGATAGAGATAGAGATAGAGATACATTCTTTCTCAGATTTTTTCCTGTAGGTTATTACAAATTATTTAGTGTAGTTCCCTGTGCTATACAGTAGGTCTCTGTTGGTTATCTATTTTATATACTGTAGTGTGTATATGTTAATCCCAAACTCCAGACACAGAAAACAAACTTATGGGATAGTTCTTCACTGTTGCCTTCCTGGGAACTGGACCCTTATCCTTGGGACCCACCCACCTCTGCTATAACTCACCGTGTTGAAAATAGCAGTATGACAGTGGCTTTCCTGTGGTCTCAAATCACTCACAGGGGTGTTCAACCCATAGCCTGCAAGAGACAAGGTGCTGTGCTGAGCGCTGTGGAGGGTGCAGAATTGGGTCCAACAAGTTCACAGCTTTCAGTAAGCTTGCCATCTAGTACAGAGGGTAAGCCATATATAAAAAAGACTATGATATAAGGTCAAGTATGACTCAAAGAGCTTTTTAGAACAGCTCTGGATAAACAGCTATGGCTGTTCTAAAAACAAATGACCCAGAAAGCCATCATAGGTCTCCATTTATTTGGCCAATGTGATCATTCCCATCAGAGCTTTATGCCACCCATGTGTGAGGAAACAACTGCCATGGGAAGTGGGCAACATCCCTTCCTGACCTGCTCTGTGCCTCCTGTTTCCATCTCTCTTCATGCTCCAGATCCCTGCTTTGGTTCTTCCTGGCTTTGAGGTTATGGCTGATACTCCATCCAGCCACTGAGGTCTGTATCCCCGCTTAGGTCTGCAAACACACCCACAGTGGGATTGGGGTGGGGGGAACCTTTCAAGGAAAACAAAAGAAAAATACCAAGGCCTATAAAAAGAAACATGTTTTCAGAGTGCTTTTTTCCCATTGCAAATTGAACATGTAGCAAAATATCGACTTGGCGGGCACAGCCCAGTGAGGCCCCCCAGGCCCTGGTCTCTTCTTGTCATTTCCCCTTTTTTTTTTTTTTTTTTTTTCCCTAAATGCTTAAGAAATGCTTGGATCTCTCTCCAAGCAGGTTAGAGCTGGCCCTGCTCCCAGGTCCTGTAGGATCTTCAGTGACTTCCTAAACCTACTTTGTCTCTGATTTAGGGCCCCTAGTTGTTCCCATTGAGCCAGAGCTGCTGCTCTGACACCTTAGTTCTTCTCAACATGGCCCGTTGAGAACTATCCCAGACAAAGCCTAGCTGCCCCGCCCCAGCCTGGGCCTCCCTACACTAAGCAGAGTGGAAGCAGATCTTTCTTTGCTTCCACTCAAGAATCTTCTGACTTGGTCTGGAATAGCCTTCTTGCCCACCCACCCTCTTGGCTGTGTGGGCTCGGTTTGCTGGTCACTAAGGGCCAGTTAAAACCAATTTTGTTCCCAGAACAACTTCTGCAGCCTTGTTTGTCCACACCGTGCTCTCATCAGCTTCCAGGCAGCCTTCAGAGCTGACACCATCTTCCCCCAACTGAATCATGCTGCCACCATCCAAGGACCGGAAACAAACACCATGTCCCTTTCCGCCTATAAAGGTCACTCCTTTACCCCCACTCTCCCATCTCTTTGGGTGAGCAGAAGAGGCAGCCTGTCTCCAGCAACTAGTTGACAATTGCAATAGCACCCTAGGCATCCTTCCTGCCTCAAGCCTTCCCCTTCCTTGTCTGTATTCCACGGCGCAGTAGAGAAAAGAGCTTCCTACGGTGCACATTTCTGCTGTTCCCTGGCTTCAGACTCAGTGATTTGCATTGTCTTCACATAAAACCCGCGTCCTTGGCACAGCTGACAGTGCCCTGCACAGTGCATCTATCACCTGCCTACCCTGGCACTCCCCATAGCACACCTTCCCTCTAGCCATTTGGGTTGGAGGTTACCTAATATGCCTGGCTCTTCGCCCATCCCTTTGCCTCCTGCCCAGCCCACCTGGTACACCTTGGAAATGCCTAATTCAACCTCCAGCTCAAGCATTACCTCCTCCAGGAACCTTCCTTGACCTCCCTTGACAGAGGCAGCGTCGCTATTCTCTGAGGATCCCACGTGCTGCATTTGGACCTGTATCGCAAGATGATGCCATTTCTATAATTTTATATGTTCGGTCTCTCCTAGACATAAATTGTGGCCAAGAGCTCAGACTCAGAGTCTAACAGAGCAGAGATCAGATTCCAGCTCCATCATTTACTAGCGAGGTGACCTCATGCAAGAACAGACCTCAGTCTCAGTTTCCTCCTGTATAAAATGGTAGTAATGATAATGAGACCTACCTTGTAAGAGGCTGTTGTGAGGATTAAATGAGTTAATGATCTAAATCACATTGCCTGGTATACAGTAAGCAGCCATTTGATGCTGATTTATTCTGTTTTAGACTCTGAGACCCTAAGTTCTTACCACATAGGAACAGTAACTACATTTATTTAGCATCTGCTAGTTTTACTTGTATCGATGCACTTAACCCTCATAACTGCATGTAAGTGGTATTTTTGTTATCCCCATTTTGCAGATGAAGAAAAGAAGCAAAGAGGCTAACTTACGTGCCTAAGTGAACACACCCAGGCAGCAGCAGATTCGAACCCAGGAAGTCTGGCTCCAGAGCCCTCCACCCGAAGGACTACACCCAGTGGCTCTTTAGATAGTCACTAAACATTTATTTTTAAAACTGAGCCAACCAGTCTGTTCAGCTTTGTATCTTTAGTGCCAATCATGGACCCAACACATCTGAGTTCTCATAAGTGGCTGTTGACTAATGAGGAGCAGAGATTACAAGGCAGGGAGTGAAGCCTTTCCCTGTGATCAGTTCTCCCTCCGCTCCACGCATGCTGATGAGTCCTGACTCAGGAGCCCCAGTGACTGTGGACTTACTCTCCACCGTAAACAAGTACAGTAAACAGAGCAGACTTCCCATTCACCGGCTCAGACAGCCACAGCCCCTGGGCCACCCCATACAACCCCCTGACACCTGCAGTTGTCTGAAGAGAGAGAAGGGAAAGAACCAGCCCGGGACAGGGAGAGAGAGAGAGAGAGAGAGAGAGAGAGAGAGAGAGCATTTGACTCATTAGCTGCATATTCCATTCTGACATTTGAACCTGACGGAATCCAAGTAGGGCTGGAGTAATGAATTAATCCCAGGGAAGAAGACAGGTCTGCAGCTCCTTAGCTATTAATGGCCCACTGTGAAGGGGAGCCCTGCTGAGCCAACATGTGACATGGAGACTGTTCCCCACTACCTGGCTCCTGTTGGAACCTCCCTGGTCCAACCCAGCCAACTTCAGAGAGACTGACACATGATAGGTGTTTGATACGTATCTACCAATTAAGGAACTGGTTGAAGAGTGAGTCATTCCCCCCGGGTTCACTGGGACAGGACCAAGCATCCTATGATTCTGTGCTCCAGTTAGCAGTTCCCATACCTCCTAGAGGTCAGCTTGTCCAGGCCCCTGCCTTTGGGCAGTCTGTTCTCCTTTTCTAGGGTCACAGACCAGGGTATCTCCTATCAACGATCACAGAGGAAAAATGGTCATCAGTTTCCCCAGATTTATTTTCATTTATTCATTCATTCATTTTCTTTCTTTCTTTCTCTTTCTTTTTTCTCTTCCTCTTTCTATCTCTCTCTCTCTCTCACACACACACACCCTCCCCAAATCCACCAGTCTCCCTTCCAGTCTCCCTGGCTACCCACATTCTTAGTGATGCCAGATCCAGGAGGCCACAGGATGGTGCTGGCACAAATCTGCTTCGAAAGGGAAAGACGAGAGAGGGAGCGACAGAGAGGAAGAGGGGCACCCCTGCACTCCCCGGCTCTCTTCTCCAGGCTTGGCTGTCTCTAACCCCAGGCCACAGAATTCATCGCTCACTCTGATTCAGTGGGACAGTTATTTTATATTATTAAAATAAGAGATTATCATCACCACCGATCTCCATCTCCTTTCCAATCTCATTTGAAAAGCAGGCATTGCCTCCTGCTCCCGGACCCCTAATTCTCTCTGCCTCGGCTGTTAAATCATTTAACCTAGCAAAGTGTCGGAATATGCATTTTACATGAGAGACACGAGGCAGGATAAATCTGGGCTGACTGCAGAGACTGAAAAGAAATATCTGAGGTGCAGACAAGGGTCAAAGAAGTCTTGGATGGGATGCAGAGTCCGGAAAGGCGGGGTCTCCTCCCTCTCCTCTCCTGCTTAGCGGATAAGAAAGCCAAAGCCTGGTCCCTCTTTGAAGAAAAGCAACTGAAACCCATAACAGACACCAGTAACAGGGGCCAGGGCACATCATGCAACCCGGCCTTCCCTAGATTTCTATGATGGGGCATTACCAGACATGACCTTACCAAGCTCTGAGACTCAGATTAGACCCAGTATTCAGCATTCAACTTGATGCACTCAAAGCTGGGCTACAGAGTTCAGGACCAGTGGAGCCGTCTCAGAATGTCTGGGCTGTAAAGACCCCAAGCACAGCTGCCTCTACTTACAGATGAGGAAACCAGAGCCCAGAGAGGGGTAAAGACTTAGCCAAGGGTACAAGATATTAGCCAACACCAGGACTTGCACCCAGGGTTTGAGCCTAGGGATCCTGGCCCTTGGTCCAATGCCTGGTCCAGAGGACTTAAGATTGGTTCTGACTCTGGCCATTTCTATACACTTAACCCTTTGTAATTTATAAAGGACAACTGTAGTTACTCAGGAGCCTGGGTGAGAACACTGGGAAGGTTCATTTACTCATGAATTCATTTTATCAAATTATACTGAGGGTCTGCTATGTGTTAGCCCTGGGCTGGGTGCTGGGGATGCAGATGTGGACCAGACACAGCTGTGCTATCAAGGACCTCATGGTTAGATAACTCTAACAGGGTTAAAAGCTAAAAACAATGCCAGGTGTGTGCTCTTGGTTGAGAATATAATTTTTCCATACGTTTTATCGGTCAAATGGAGATTTTGCAAACCACTGTGTGAGTCCCATAAATGCTTAAGTGCCCCTAAGTTCACAGTTGCTTATTTCTTGCTTGACCTAGAAAGAAGAAGCAATGCTCCTTAGGACATTTGGCATGTAGATAGCAGGCCCAGGGCTCAAACCCAGGAGTCCCACTTCAGCTATGGTGTCAGGCTACTAAAACAGAGGGCGGGGGGAGGGTTGCCACATTTAGCAAATGAAAATACACGAGACCCGATTACATTTGAATTTCAGGTAAACAATGGTTAAAATAATTTTGTAATATGTGTGTCCCAAATACTCCATGAGACATACTTACACTAAAAAAAAAGTATTCATTGTTATCTAAAATTCCACTTTAACTGGGCATCCTGTATTTTATCTGGTAACCCTTTGGGGACGGGAGAGAGCACCACTTGGAAATTGGATACACAGGGACCTGGGTGAGAGATAGTGAGAGATGCTGGGCCTGGGAGCCAGGAGAGATTCCTGGAGCCCAGTGGGTGCCTCCTCAGTTCCCAAGGGAGGCTGTCCCCACTCCCCCAACCCAATGGCAACTTGAGCTGCTTCTATAGCTGTGCTAATGAGAACGCTCTTCCCCAAACAACAGATTAATTGATTTAAAACTTTCAATGCCAGATGCTTGGTGGAAGCATTTTAATAATCCTCGAGTCAGAATTAATCACGTCTCCTGATCTTTGAGGAGGGCAGTTATTAAATCCTGCAGAGGCAGGGGATGGGGCCAGGCAGGGGAAGAAGCTGCTTTTCCTGGGTCCTCTCTCCTGCTGTGCTCTAACCATGAGCCCTGGGGGCGCTAGGTGGGGTGGCATGGGATGGGAGCAGAGGCAGGTCTGGAACGGCACATGCAGGGCAGGAAGTTGACCGGCTAAGCCCTGGTTTCTCGCAGCCCAAGGCCAAGGCGGGGTACAGGGGAGTCCTGTTCCAGAGGTTCCCCCACGGCCTGGCCACAGTTAACTGCAGAACTGGACATACTTGCTCAGGCCCAGGACAGGGCCGTCTTTCTCCCTGAATCCCTCTCACTCCCCCTTTTCACATCCAAGGAATTTTAGAAGAATCTAGTTCTCTGAATCTAGGAATGAGGAAAAGGAAAAAATGTCTCCTGTAGTGAAACCAGGGGCTTGTCGTCCCCCCTTGCTGAAAACTAGCTTCCTGCCTCTCGGCAACCTCCCGCCACACCAGCTGCCCCTCCGTGGGCTCTGATGCCCTTTCTCCTTTGCCTCTCAGCTCGCTCCCCCTGTGGGCTCTTAGTCCTTTCCCTCCTCCATCCAGAAGCCACCTGAATTCCGCCTCTATGTCTCCAGACTTCCACCTTCTACCCCGTCTCTCTTGCTTGTCCAGTTGCCTGTTCTCTGCCCCTAATTCCTCTCACTTCAGCCTCCTACACTTACAGTATACCAAGCATATCACCAACACAAGTTCTAATCTTCATAACCCTCCTATTCAGTAGATTATTACTACCCGTTGTTTGCAGAGGGGTAAACTGCGGCTTGTTTTGTTAGGTGGCTTGTCCACAGACACACAGCTGCATTAGGTCAGTCCTGAGCCCCACCCCACCCAGAAGGCTTCTCGGACCCCCATTTTCCTCTTGGTTTCAGAGTTCCTAACGTAGTCACATCAGAGGGAGCTGATTTTGCACATAATGATACCAAATGTTTTGCCCATTCGAAGCCCCTAAAAGTCCGGGGCCATGTTTTGTGCTCCTGCGCAGAACGGGGTATCAGCCCACCTGGGAAGACTTGTTAAGTGACAACGGGAAGCCTTTGCCTGGGGGGAAGGTGTGTGGGCACCTGAGCCTCCCACGATCTGAGCCAAACAACTCCATTTCTCTTGAGAGTCATCCTGTGGATGGTGGCCTCACTCCATCACTCCCCCCTCACCTGAAACCCTCACACACCCCTCAGCAGTGTCATGCAGACACTAAGCACTGAGCAGGCAGGGGCCTGCCAATGGTCTCCACCACATATGAGGTCCGGCCCCAAACAGCACAACCCCAGACAGCCTAGAGGGTGACACATTCTGCCCCTGTTAATGCTGAGCACCCTTGGGCTCCCCTGGTCCCCTGATGCCCCACTGTCAAAGCTAAATCAATACTCCCTTTTTTCTCTGCAAGAACATCTCAGTAATCCTAATTGGTCACTATGGCAACCCCAGCTGCAACCCTCGTGGCCTCAATGAAGAGACAGAAGGATGAGAGGGGGTGAGATAGAGGTTAAGCCTACTTATTGTATAATGCTCTGCCTTTGATATCACCTAGATCCACATGCTAAGTACCTGGAAAGAAACAAAATCCCGTGTAAATTAGAATGATACCATCCAATCCCCTGCTTATATCCTCACTAGTAGCAGCCGATAAGGCCACTGTCTGCAGCCGCTGGGCCTGACCTCCTCCGCCTGGCGGCTGATGGGGTTGCGGCGGTGGGTCACATTCATCAGAGAGGATGGGCGGGGCTGTGAATCCCGCAGGGCAAAATGGCTGTGCAGGGGCCTCTGCCTGTAGCATCCCCACCCCAACCCAACCAGGAGGGGATCTGAGGGAAAAGGAGAGACAGGAAGACCACTGCCCAGAGCCTGGTCCTGTGTCTCTTCCTTGGTGGAACCTTGAGGCTGCTATTCCATTTCCTCAGCAGATGGATCATTCCTTGCTTAGCTGGGGTACCCTCAAAACCCCAATCCTGCCTTGCGCTCTGGGGCGAGATCTCCCCATCATACAAACATGCACACACATGCACATACATACACACTTCCTGCCCGCAAATGTGTCTTCCCATCTAGCCACCCTCAGAAAAATAAAGCCTCTGCTCTCTTCATTCTTCAAGACTCCCTCTTCCCCTTCCCCTCAGTGCCGCTGCCCCACACGGGCTGGGCCTTCCTTCTGTGACTCCATGATCTCTCTATTGCCAGGGTGAGGGTTGGCTCTGCAGCTGCCCACATTTGCCAGTGACATCAGTTCCTTCAGCTCTGCCCTCTGAATTGTCTTCTCAGAGCCAGACTCCTTCCCCATCCCAGGAGAGGTGGGTTTCAGCTTTCCCTCCTGACACACTGCTATGCTTATGCCCTACCTGCCCCACGTGGAACTTCTAACCTATTTTCCACTTGTTGCAGCAGAAGACTCCCAGGGTCATAGTCTACCCCAGCCAGGGCCAGAGCCAGACCAGTCCTATAAAGGATGGGATTCAGTGCAGCCTCTTTCCTTGGCCCAGCTGCCCCAGGTCCATTTGAGCAGAGCTTTTAATCCTACCCTGTGGCCAACAGAGAGACTCCTTTGCTGGGAGTCCCTCCAAGTTTTTCTATGGTCCGTTTTGGTCCTCTCCCCCTGGGAAATCCATGGTTGGACACTGGATTTTTCTTAATGTTAAACAGAAGGGGAGAAAGCTGTGTCTGTTCTGCCCTCTTTCTGTCTGCCCCTTTCATAACTTCTCCTTGTTCAGCACACACAGCTGTGATCAACCATCCATTTCCGAACTCCAGTCAACACCTAAGGCTTTCCCTGCTGCCTGCCAATTCACTCTGTCAACCGTCCATCTTAGAACCATTTAGGGGGCACTTTGCCATGTCCTGGGCACAGTTAGGGACACGAAGAACCTGAGAAGTTCCAATTTTCTAATCCAAAAAGGATTAGAGGGCATGCATCTGTCCATATCTAGTCTGTAGAAGATAAAGCTTTTCTCTTGATTGTATCTGGGAACAGAGAGGAAGAACAGCTGTGGTGTGGGGGGACGAGACATGACTTTGGAATCACACAGATCTTGTTATGGAAACTTGGGCACATTCTTCAACGTCTCTAAGTCTAGGATTCATGGAGATCATAATGCCTGGCTTGGAAGGTTACTGTGAGGCGTGAATGTGATATAGCCTGGAAAAAGGCTTTGTCAATGATGAGATGCGGTACAAATGTAAGGAACTAACATTACCATGACAGTGATATGGGACTATAGTTCTCTTGGCCTTGGATGGGTGATCTTCCTGTTTCTCCCCTCGGGGAGACTGTTTTGGGAGAGGAGGGATCACAAGTCCCTCTCAGGCTGTGACCCTATGTATTCTTGCCTTCTCCCCCCAGGTTGGTCCAGGATAGGTGATTGTAGGTAGAGAACGTAGAGACAGAATCCCTCCTATCACCACTTACCCATAGATGAGCGACAACGGCATCCTCTTAGCTTAAGATGTGATAATAGTCTTTTCACCTGTGAGTCCCAATTCCAGCTGCCTGGGAACATGTTCCCACCAGGTAATTTTTGATCAGGAATGTAGGTGCAGGCACATTTCAGATACGTCCCTTGATCCCCAACACCTCCTGTGACACAGATAAAGAAAACACTATGCTTATCCTCCTTATGTCAATGAGGAAACTGAGGCAAGAGAGGAGAAGTGACATTTCCAAGACCATGGAGCTAGCAAGCTGCAGATCTGAGACTTCTAATTCCCAAATGCAAAACCTGCACTCTCTTTCTCTGTGCAGCTGCCTGCCTCCTGAAAGCTGCTCCCTGTGGCCCACTCATCTGCTATTCTGGCAGGGTAAACACTTGAAGAAGGCCCTTTGCTCAGAGGGCATGTTGAGCAGAATATCAGGTCAAAGTTCATCTGCATTTTTGGCAACAGAAGGCTGCCGAGATAATAGGAGCCCCTTTGTCCTCCATGGGGCTGGATGGGAGCAAGTGGATGTCTGAAGGAGATTACAAGCAGTTATGGATATTGCTTGTCATGCTACCATCAGCAGACGCCTTTTTCAATTGACTAGTTGCTTGTATTTCCAGAATAGGGAATGCCAGATGTATTTCCTGCACTGAAAGAGAGTACTGAAGGCCCTTGGAAAGAGACCCAGCTGTTAAGTATCAGTGGAGGCTGGGGTAGTTTAACCCCTGGTGGCCAGGTAATCAGAATTCCTGGGAAGCCAAGGCAGCCCACATCTAACAAATGAATGGAGGCTTGAAAGTCCTTTCTAAGTTGCTTGTTTGGAGTTCAAAATTCACTTTGCTGTGTAAACAGTGTTATTAGAACTAACATTTATTGAGTCCTGTATGTGCTACATGGTATCAAAGCATTCTATCTGCTTTCTTTTTTCTATTACATCCTCACCTCATTACAACTTTACAAGGTAAGTGTGGCAGACACTGGCTTGTTCACCGTATCAGTAACCCTTTCCTCTTAGGCACACAGTCCTTCCTCAGCCTTCCTTATATTAGGGGCAGCCATGGGACAATGGAAAGTAGATGGAAATCATATGCACCACCTCCTAATCTGGCCCATAAAAATGTCTCCTGCCCAACCCTTTGTGTGCTCTCCTCCTTCATCTATCTGCTGGATGCATGGATCCAGTGAAAGGCTCCCAAGCTCTAGGGAATTATGTCATCCACTAAATGGAATGATCCTGGGTCCCTGAATGACTGCATGGAGCCAAACCCCACTACTGACCTATGTTGGACTGTGACACGAGTGAGAAATAAAACTTTACTGTGTTAAGCTACCGAGATTTGGTGGGTTTTCTCACCCACCCAAACTAATTCAGTAAGTATCAGACTATATCAACAGCCTCCATTTTACAAATGAGGAAACAGAGGCTCAGAGAGGTAGCGTGACATGCCCAATGCTACATAGCAAATAATCTGTAGAGCCAAGTTTAGAACCCAGGTACGTCAGACTCCAAAGCCAGTAATTTTCCATGCTACCTGCCACAATAGGTGGCCAGGATCCTAGGCCGGTCACAAAAGTCTATTTAACCAACAAAATACCCAATGCATGTTTCAACTACCCTTAGCCATTGCCCATAGCAGTTTCTGTGGGATGTTGATTGAGTTTCCAAACCTGACTCTGAGAACACGTCCTATCACCATCACCTCACCCCCAA
Source organism: Eschrichtius robustus (assembly GCF_028021215.1). Lineage (NCBI taxonomy): Eukaryota > Metazoa > Chordata > Mammalia > Artiodactyla > Eschrichtiidae > Eschrichtius > Eschrichtius robustus. The sequence goes on along the minus strand of NC_090834.1, from coordinate 16,279,112 downwards.
TAATTTTGGACCACACTTCCAGGCCTGAGTAAAATAAGATGCTTCTGCAGATGAGGTTTCTCAGTCAGTTGTTCCCTAAAGACTCTGAATCAGAATACAAGAGCATTTGTTTCCATGAGAATGAAGGGCCCACACTCAAACTTCCCCTGTGTATTCCATGTAACCCTTGCTGAGTCAATTTGTTGGTAGATAGGGAGTTTGCTTATGACCTAGGACAAGCAGGTCAGTTCTGGTTCTTAGTATATTCCTATATTGATCCTAGAAGCATGGATCCTAGAACCATTTTTTCTGAGCCTGAAATCCAAATGCCTGGTCTGACCAGCTGAGGTACATTTACAGTGACAAGGGGAAGGAATATTTTAAATTGTAAGTGACCTTGAAACCCTGAGAACTCTGATTGCTGTAGGCAGAGGAAAACTCACGCTTCTTTTCTGAATGGGGCTCAGCCAGAGGAAACAAATCAGCTCTACAGTATATCCTGAGTGTATGATGTGTGCCCACCAATGTATCAGTCCATGGAATGGCAGGCACCATGCCTGCCCGCCAAAGGATGATAAGCTGATTAGGGAGACTGAGCTGAAACACAAGGAGACAAACTCTAGAAAACTCTCCAGCCAGTTAATGTTAATTTGCACGTGTTCACATATGGAACACTGACCTCTGTCCCTTTCAGCCTTCTCTTCAAACTCTCAAATAAATCCAGCTGCACATAAGTCAGTGGTATGGAACTTACTGAGTGTTTGGGAGGGAAGATGAAGATTTACTTCACATGCTTCACTGAAACTTTTTAAAACGTTTTCTTAGTTTTTCTCTCTCCTTACCCCAAATCCCCTCTCTTCCTTGCCTTCACTTGGGACCTCTCCTTTCTGACTCTCCACATATTTTCTCACTCCTTAATCCAACTTAGTTTCCAAATCTCTCACTGCTGCTATATTATGCAGAGGAATGTGACCCTTTCCCAGATCATGTCTTCAAACTTTATCAGGTCTTTAGCTAGCAAATATCTTCTAGTTATCAGAACACATTCTAGGGGGAGAGGCAGGCATATTACAAATAACCCACTGAAAACATTTCTGATATCCTGCTTGTGGAATTTCACCCTGCAGAATCTGATCCAGGGCTTTGCCTGCAAGTGAGTTTGCTGTCCGTGGTGCTGACCTGGGAGGCTAAGGCTAATCATCATTTTTCTACACATCATTCAGTCAGGGAATTGGATGGTCTTGCTGTCTGCTCTGAGCCTCACCCGACTCATGTCTGAAACGGGATTATTAACAGCACTCACCATATGCAAAGCATTTAGCATCCTACCTGACACAAAGAGCTCAATAAATGGTAGTATTTCTTATTGTTATTATTATGCTATTATCCTGCAGGCTCCTATTTATTCACTGCCACTTCCCAGATATATTCCTCCCTCCAAAACTCAATTTGGATAAGTGATTCCACCTTCATTTTTCTTCCCACACTTTGCTTTAGAATGAACACAGGTTTTCCAAGATTTTTTGCTTTAACAGTGAAAGAGAAACAGAAGTTAACAAAACAAATAACTGGTCTCACTGGTTGAAACATGAGTGGAGTTAACTCTGGAATTTTTTCAGCTTTGATTTTGTTCCTTCATTGATTCATCTCCTGACTCCTCACTTGGGAATAAAACCCACTCAAATGCTCCTTTTTTACTGTTGTTGTTCTTGAAAGCGTGTGTTCCCAAGATTCCCTGTGCTTGCCTCTCTCATAGTACATCTCATGCTCTGCTGAAACTGCCTCTTTATAAAGACTAGGTTGGGACTTCCCTGGTGGTCCAGTGGGTAAGACTACGTGCTCCCAATGCAGGTGGCCCGGGTTCGATCCCTGGTCGGGGAACTAGATCCCGCATGTATGCAGCAACTAAGAGTTCACATGCCACAACTAAGAAGTCCGCCTGCCACAACTAAAAGATCCCACATGCCGCAGTGAAGATCCCGAGTGCTGCAACTAAGACCCAGCACAGCCAAAATAAATAAATAAATATTATAAAGACTATGTTATTCGCCATTTTATCCTCAACAACTTGCAGAATGCCAGGTACATTGTTTGGACCTGAATGAAAAAAAATGTATTAATAACCAAATAAACAAAAGAACAAAGGGAATGTGGTGGGCTGCATTTTTGCCCCAAGCTTCCTCTCCTCCCTATATCCACACACCCTTTTCCATGTGTCTTTGCAATTCTTCCCACTGAAGAAGTAAACTATATTTTCCCTCCCCTTGACTTTGAGTTTACATATGTGAGTTTCTTTGGGTATATGACGAAGCAAAAGTAACAGTGGGACAGTTCTAAGCCTAAGCTTTAAGAGGACTTGCACCTCTGGCTTCATTATAAAAAATAAAAAAAAAAAATGCCCTGGATAGCCCATGGCACCAGGAGGAGGATACGAGCCACATGGAGCAGACCCACCAGAGCTGCCACAACCCAAAGCAGAGCTGCCTCAGCCACTCATCGATCTGAAGATCTGAAGTGAAACCATCCAGCCAAGCCCATTGTAGATGAGCCACATCTTAGCTGACCTTCCGAAGCATAAGTGGTAATGATTATAGTTTTAAGCCACTAAGTCTGAGGATTAATTTGTTACATAGCATCATTTGGGCAATAGCTCACAATACATAGAGAAAACAAACAATGGATTTTTTTTTTAAAAAAACAGACGATCATGGCTGATGAAGTTCAGCATCTCACCTTCTCTGAGCCTTAAATCTTCTTCTATAAAGTTTGGATAACAATTTCTGATCAACCTAGCTCACATGGTCATGGTTTCAAATGATTATGGGTAGGACGGCACAGCAGTGAGTTAACCAACAGAATACAAATAAAGGAGTATTATCATTAGGGGCTAGTATTCATAAGTTTCTTTAACATCCTGGTACAACCATAATCTCTAGCCCTGGATCCTGTATACTTAACTGAAATGGGACACCAGATGGCTAAAGATGAGTATTTGGGTCCACCAAAGTATTGGTAAAATTAATTCTCTTCCAAGAGGGAACTTGAGACTGCCTCTTTAAAGTTCAACCAGGAAATTCAACTGAATTCTAGACTTTTGAAATAGGAAACTCCTATTCTACCCTACCCAGTGCTTAATGCACTTTACAATACCCCCAACCAGAGTTTTCCAGCCTCCACTTAAATGTTTCAGTCAAAGGAAACTCAACTACAAAGCACCTATTTCAACTTTGGACAGCTATATCTATAAGAAAGCTTTTCCTTATCTTCCCTAACCCCCAGACTAGGTCAATTTCCCTAGTATAAGCTTCTCATAGCACTCTATTCCTTCAGAGCATTTATTAAAGATTATAATTTAAACGTTACTTGTGTAAAAATTTGTTCAATGTCTATCTCCCACACAGCACAGTAAACTTCATAAGGGCAAAGACTGGATCTTCTTTGTTCACTGCTGTATCTTCAGTATCTAGCATGATAACAGTAAATTAATAAGCATTCAATAAATATTTATTCACTAGATATATTAAAAAGTTTTTTAATCTTAATTAATAATCTTATATAGTACTTACTGAACAAGGATCAACTCAATAATGAATGAACAAAAGACAGTATCTTCCTGAACTTCCTCCCCTTCCTTCATAATTTTATGCCCTAATGGGAGGAGAGAGATAATAAACAAATCAAAAAGTAAAACACATAGCGTACCAGATGGTGATAAGTGCAATGGAGAAAAATAAAGCAGAGAAGGAGAAGATGGAACCCAAGGGAAGATTGCTATTTTAAATGAGATGGTCAGGGAACGTCTTTTTGAGAAGCTATTTGCACAATAGATCTGAAGTTGGTGAGAAAGTGAGCCATGCAGATATTTGCAGTAAGAAGGTTCCAGGCAGAAAAGAACAGCCAGTGGGAAAGGTCCCGAGTAAGAAGCATGCCTGGCAGAATATGAAAAAGGTATGGAGGCCAGGGTAGCAAGGGAGAGAACAGCATGAGATGAAGTCACAAGGGTCACAGGGAGCCTTGTAGCCCTTGTAAGGACCTTGGTTCTCACTCAGGAAAATCAAAAACTATTGAGTGATTTTGAACAGAGCATTGAGACATGACTTGATTCACCTGACTGGTAGGGTGGGTCTAGACTGTAGACAAACAAGGGCAGATGCAGGTCACTTAGAAGGATCTGGCAGTAATCTGGTCAGATGATGATAGTCTGGCCCAGGGCGGAGTTTATTCTTTTCTGTATCCTAGCACCTTGCATCTAGAGGATGCTGAAAAATAAATGAATGATTGGACAGATGAGAGACGGAAAATGCTTTGGTTCTGGAATCAAAACAACTGGATTTGGGCTCAGAAGTCCAGTTAAGCCTTGCTTATGTCCCTTGAATTATTTTCCCTAGATTCCTGTCTTCAGTCCAAGGATAAGAATTAAAGCTATTAAAGCATGTGTAAGAGTAGCCAGCCCAGCCAGACAAAAGAAACCACACCTTATATGATTCCATTTACCTGAAATGTCCAGAATAAGCAAATCCATAAAGACAGAAAGTAGATTAGTGGTTGCCAGGGGCTGGGGAAAGGGGATCCTGGACAGAAAAAGGACAATAGGCAAAAACAAAGGAAACGTGAATAAAGTATAGACTTTAGTTAATAACAATGTATCAGTATTGGTTCATTAACTGTGACAAGTGTACTAGACTAATGCAGAAGGTTAATAATAGGAGAAACTGGATGTGGGGATTTATGGGAGCTCTCTGTACTATTTTAATCATTTTTTATAAAACTAAAGGTGTCTAAAATCAAAAGCTTAATTTTTAAAAAATGAGTGGCCAGGGCTTCCCTGGTGGTGCAGTGGTTAAGAATCTGCCTGCCAATGCAGGGGACACACATTCGAGCCCTGGTCCGGGAAGATCCCACATGTCGCGCAGCAACTAAGCCCATGCACCACAGCTACTGAGCCTGCGCTCTAGAGCCCGCGTGCCACAACTACTGAAGCCCGCGCACCTAGAGGCCGTGCTCCGCAGCAAGAGAAGCCACCGCAATGAGAAGCCCAAGCACCACAATGAAGAGCAGCCCCTGCTCGCCGCAACTAGAGAAAGTCTGCACGCAGCAACGAAGACCCAACGCAGCCAAAAATAAATAAATAAAATTAATTAATTAAAAAAAAAATGAGTGGTCATTCAGGCCTGGGAAACGGAAGGAAGAGTCTCAGTGGTTTATTAGCCAGGAAGCATGGAGTGCCCCCATTCCATGCGCAGAACTAGCCCTTCCCTAGAGACTTGGGGCTCCAGGGAGATAGCGTGCCTTGGACATTCTTCCATAATCCATTCTTAGAGCTGCTTCTTTCTGTGTGTGCCTTGGGCAGTAACTGATCGTTTAAAATAATAATGAGGTAAGAAAAGTTTGATACAGAAAATACTTCTAAATGACTTTAACTAATGTCCTCTGGGGTTCTGGGTGGGTAATCTGGGCCCCTTCTGTGTACAGGCAAATGTGATTATAGCAGGGCCTGCAGTGGCCTGTCTCAGCTCCCAGCCCCCCAGGCCACTGCCTGCCCTAACCACATTAGCAGCACTAGAGCCATCCATCAGACTAACCGGGGGCCTGGGGTTGGGCCTGGCCCTCCTGCAAGAGCTGGGCCTTGCCATCAGGAGACATCTGGCTCCTTCTTCACAGTCACAAGATAAAGAATGTGGCTGTGGCACTGATCTGCCTGCCTTGCCCCTTCCTCCTGCCCACCTTGGCCACCCCACTGCATCCTCAGAGCTGCTTGGTGGGGCCTGGGGAGGGGGTCCCTTGCTTCCTGCGGACGGTCCCAATCTGGCTGGGGTGAGAGGCCACACTTCTAGGCACCATTAGCCTCCCACCCCCAATTCAGCAGGTGCCCTCTCTTCTGCCCCCACTATCAACTCTCCCAGTCTCCCTGGCCCAAACCTGTCAAAAATAGAACTCACTGGCAGCAGGAGCAGGGGAGTGGAAGGGGCAGGGGTTCTTGTTTACCTAACACCGTGCTAGTTGCTACAAAGGTCAAGGCCCATCTGCCAGGCAGCGGGTGCCAGGAAACCAGCTGCCTTCATGGCATGGGCGCCAAACATTAGTGAGGGGCAGGTGGACAGACCAAGTAACTGCTACACACACACATACACACACACACACGCACACTTCAGGCCCAGAATTGACTGGGTAAGCCATGGGTAACGCATTGCTGCATGACTCATGGCAAATGCTGAGACCTCCACTGGCTTCTTCCTGTCATTTAAAATGCCCACAGGCCACCATCCCTGCTCCCTGGGCAAGCTCAGGGAGCCCATTTTATTTTTTATTTTTTTAAATTTAGGGTCTTTGCTGCTGTGTGCGGGCTTTCTCTAGTTGCGGCGAGCGGGGGCTACCCTTCCTTGCGGTGCACAGGCTTCTCATTGCAGTGGCTTCTCTTGTAGCAGAGCACAGGTTCTAGGCACGAGGGCTTCAGTAGTTGTGGCACACGGGCTCAGTAGTTGTGGCTCGCGGGCTCTAGAGTGCAGGCTCAGTAGCTGTGGTGCATGGGCTTTGTTGCTCCGCGGCATGTGGGATCTTCCCAGACCAGGGCTCGAACCCGTGTCCCCTGCATTGGCAGGCGGATTCTTAACCACTGCACCACCAGGGAAGCCCAGGGAGCTCATTTTAATATGAGACTAAATTCAACATAATTAAGAAGCCTAATCAGCTATTGTTTGGGGGAAAATGACCAACAACACTATGACTCATTTTAAATCTGAACAGAAACAATTTGGGAGCACTTTGGTTTTGGAGATTAACTTCAGTCAACTGAGGGTTGCCTTTTCAGGAACCCATATGCCTGAACTCCCAGTTCTGCCCCCCTTCCCCACTGTGCTGCTTCAGTCCCTGTGGGAAGTCTGCTGAGACAGGTGATGTTGGGCAAGAGTGAAGCCACGACCTCCTGGAGCATCAGGTGAGGGCAGTGAGAGCTTAGAAGAGTGGGCCACTCCCAGCCTCAGTGCCTCCATCAGGCAAATGGGGAGGATATCCCAGCCTGACACTAAGAGGAAGAACTGGCTTTGGGGAACTGAAGAATGAATTGCCAGGGCATGTCCCCTGCCAGCCCCACTTCCCAGGACCTCACCTGGGGCTCAGGGAAGCCAGTAAGCAGAGTGCTGTTCCAGCAGGCACGACCCCCTTCTTCATGGTGTTTTACCCACACATAGGAAGGCAGGGCTGAAGAGCACATAGTCCAGGAAAACCGGTCCTTGTGTTGACAGCAAGGGCAGGCGCTGCCTGACAGGACACGCAGGAGTGGCTCGCTGCCCTGAAGGAAGTAGTTGAAGGTGGACATGGGCTCACTGGGGTGTACGCACACGTGGGTGCATGCTAGGAGCCGCTGAGCCCTCCATGTGTCCAGAAACACTAGCAACTTCACGGGGAGGGAGTTAGGGGCTCTGGGAAGGCTTGCATCAGCTGTGTGACCCTGACAAGCCTCTTTCCTTCTCTGAACATGTTTCTGATCTGTAAGCTGTCAGACTCGTTTCAACCTTCACAGTGCATCAGAATCACTTGGGGGATTTCCCCTGGTGGCACAGTGGTTAAGAATCCACCTGCCAATACAGGGGACACGGATTCAATCCCCGGTCCAGGAAGATCCCACATGCCGCGGAGCAAAATAGCCCATGCACCACAAGTACTGAGCCTGCACTCTAGAGCCCGTGTGCCACAACTACTGAGCCTGCATGCCACAACTACTGAAGCCCATGCGCCTAGAGCCCGTTCTCCGCAACAAGAGAAGCCACTGCAATGAGAAGCCTGTGCACCGCAACGAAGAGCAGCCCCTGCTCGCCGCAACTAGAGAAAGCCCGCGTGCAGCAACGAAGACACAATGCAGCCAAAAATAAACAAATTAAATAAATTTTTTTTAAAAAAGAATCACTTGGAAAGCATTTTAAAAGTATACTTGCCCAAGCAAGCCCGGAGATCTGGAGTTCATTAGTGGTATGGGGGTCACCAGTAGTTTTTAAAATGCACCAGATGATTCTAAAGCTTAGCTAAGCCTGAAAAAACACTAGAGCACCACATAGCTTGTATTGGACCGACTGGAGGGCTTATTAAAACACAGATTCCAGGGCCTTGCCCTGAGAATTAACATTTCTAACAAGTTCCCAGTTGATGCCAATGATGCTGGCCTGGGGACCACACTTTGAGAACCGCTGTCCTGGACCAATGCCACTCAAAGTGTGGTCCCCAGAGTGGCAGCAACATCATTACCTGGAAGTTTATTGGGAATGCAGATTAAGGCGCCTAATTACAAACGTTAAGGCAATATGCCCTTCTAGGATAAAGAAAAGGATCGTGATGATAATGATGCTGATAAAGGAGCTGCAGAGAAGTCAAGGAGGGGGGAGCCTGGGTAAGAGAAGGGAGCAGCTGGCCCAAGCCAGCCCTGTGTTGGTGTTGGATGGAGAGACGGTTGCCCCTCTCAGAGCTCTCTTCTTCTCTCCTCTTGCCTTCCCACACTATTGTGAAAAGTTTTCATAAGCGCTGCCCCTAGCCCATTTTCCTCAGGTGTGGATCTGCATAAATCATGGCTCAGCCCTCAGCCCCATCATCAACCATTATATCCCAGTTCATCATCTTGCCCACATTACAGATGGGAAAAAATAATTGATTTGAATGGCTGCCTGGATACCCCAGGGCAAGGCTTTAATTCACCTTCGATGCTGGATGGGTGCTCCGTGCTGGAGCTATAGATACTCTCGATCAGCATGGACCAACTGGCAGGCTGAGCATGCTGTGACCAACCCCCTTCCTTGGGCTGCTGCCTGATTTCTAGCTACAGCCCCTCCCCAAACCGTGAGCTGTGTAAGTGCTGTGAGGTGTTAAGAAGAGAAGTAGCACCGGCTGGTTGGGAGAGCCCTGGCTGGGGAGACAAGAGCCCTTGTGCTGCCTTGAGCTTAACTCCAATCTACTGTGACCCTGACCCAGCCTACTCTCTCCAGGTCTTAATTTCACTCTCAGCAAAATAGAAAAAGGCATCCTTGCTGGTTTCCTTCTGATGGGGTTGCAAGCTACCTCCCATACACCAGATTCCCCTTTGTTTGAGGTCTTCCTCTTCAGTCACTACTGGGTTTCCTGTATTTGAGGAAGAACCAGAAGTATGAAGCAGACATTGTTTGGAGTGCCCAGAAGTCGCATTCCTAGCACCTTCGCTCTGTGGAACGAAGCTTGGCCATGTGACTGATCTTGACAACACAAACATCAAAGTGAAAATAAGACCTTTTTCCAAAGGTGGTTCCATTACTTACCCCATCATTCAGTTCCCATTCTGGGAACTGTCAGAAGGACCTATTGCATGTTACTTTAAATAGCCTCATTGGTGGCAAATCCTCATCCTAGGAGTGTGGATTTGCTTGTTTGAAACAGCCCAAAGGTATCCAGAGCCAAGAATGGTGAATAGAGTGAGAGATTAAGGCTGCGAAATACCATTTTTAGTCTAAAACAAGGTGTAACTATAACTAAATAGATCCGGGGGTTGGTCTGAATGGCCTCTAAGGTCTCCTCCAGGTCCAACACACTATGATTTTCTTGTATAGATAGAAAATGGATTCTGAAGGCAAAGGAAAACATTCCATAGGTGTCCTGAATGAAGTAACTTCAAAGGAATCTGTATAAAATTACTCCTCCCAAGATGACTAATTTAAAAGGCAATTCTCCTCTAGATACATACCTTATTTCATGGATTCATGAAATAAGGTAGTTTTATTCTCACATTTTATCTCACATTTTATCTCTGAAATCAGGATACAGATGACAATTGGTGGAGGGTCATAGTTTAAATGGCAGCATTTTTTTCTTTCTTAGTGGTACATAAAGTAATCTTTCTATCAATGGCATCTTGGATTCAATGAAACACAGTAAATCCCAAACTGTTCTGATTTTCAGTACCAGTTTGATTCTTAACTTTGGATGCACATACCAGATGAATTAAATCAGAATCTCTGGGGGAAGGATTCAGACAGTATTAGTTTTTAAAGCTCTGCAGGCACAGGGCCTATGACACCTTAAGATAACTACAGCTCTCTTGTAGCTGTATAGGAATCCAGGCTTGTGGGGAAGCCTAGACCATGGCTGGTCGATCAGAGAAATGGAATGTTTTAGGAATAAATAGTGTTGAGCTCCTGAGTTGAGCCATGCCTGAAGTCTTCCATCACCTCTAGACTTCACAGTTTGGTAAGCAATAGATCTTCTGAATTGTTCAAGCTGGTTCAACTTCTATGTATGTCTTGCAACACACATAGAATGAAGTACCAGCAGGGGTATGTTAACTGCAACTGACTGGGCTGAGGAAGTAAAGTGCTGGGCAATGAGAGTTCTACTATCCTGGGCCAAGATGTTGGTAATCCTTGTTCTGAGGTTGCAAATAGCTGATTAAGTGATGACCTATTTTTTGTCTTAAGACTCATACCATCGATTTGCCAAGTTTTCAGCACCCCAGAATTTGTTAGCAAAAATTCAAAATATTATAGAGTGAAGGCTGACTTTTGAAGCCTTCACAAAGGCTTACAACAGGCTCATGTGAAAACAGCTCTAGAGAAGAAAACATGGATTTGCTAAGAGAGGCCCTTTTTAGTTTGTGGTCTGCAATATACATTCCCCAGGAGTCTGGCAATTAATAATTATCCTTGCAGAGTTGGAAAAGCCATATTCTCTACTTCAAGCTCAATTTCCTACAGGTTGAGGCAGGAAGTAAGAAACTACTCAGCAGAAGACAGATTAGGACCCAGAAGAAGCCTAATCCCCCAGGTGTCTCTCAAATACTCCTGTTAAGTATTGTCTGCCTAAGGAAAGGATTTATCACTTCCCTGGCTAAAATGTAGCTGTAAGCCAGAATACTTAGAGGGCCTTTCTCATCCCAATCTGAGGTTTCCAACTGCCCCAGAGTACATGAAAAGTAGAGCATTGAAGCCAGGACTGGTTGACTGGGGATAGAAGTTTACAGACCCTGTTCTAGGCTCAAAGACAGTTTCTCTAGCTTTCATAATCCATGGCCCAAAGCAACAGGACCTATTAAGATTGAATTTAGTTGCCTCTACAAAAGACTGACTATTGGCTTCACCACAATTTATGTTTACTTTTCCTATCATCCCCTGAAATAAAAGATGCATCCCAGGCATTGAGCAAATGATTGACATATGATGAACGGATGAGTGAATGACTCTGGCTCCAAGCACTACCAATGGTATACAGCAAATATAGCTCAAAATGAAGCAAAGGGATAGACAGTGGGAGTACAGTTCCTCATTTTAGGTTGTGAAAAAGGGACCCAGGATGAAAGATTTGACACTTAATCCTGCAGACCTGAGCTGGCCTCTTCTTCATCTCTCAGAGGGATCTCCATTTTGCCAGGTCACAAACACTACTGCTGAGAATTCACAGGGTCTTCCCTGGGGGTCTACACTAAAGACTACAGTAGAGTCCTATTTCCTAGGAACCTTTAATGTGTTGGGTGATGGATAAGATGGATACATCCAAAGTCATTCTCTATGGGTAACAGACAAAGGAACCAGGGATACGATGTATTGAATTCATATGAAAATACAAAGGCTCAAAATAACCAAACCAATCTTGAAAAAGAACAAAGAGGATTTACATTTACCAATTTCAAAACTTAATACATGACTACAGTAATCAAGACAGTGTGGTACAGGCATAAAGATAGACATAGATCTTTGGAATAGAACTGAGAGTTCAGAAATAAACCTCTACAGTCATGGTCAATTGATTTTGGCAAAGGTGCCGAGATAATTCAATGGGGGAAAGAATAGTTTCTTCAACAAATGACGTTGAGACAATTGGATATGCAGGTATAAAAGGATAAATCTGTACCATTAACTCATACCGAAACCCAAAAATTAAATCAAAAGCCATCATAGATATAAATGTAAGAACTAAAACTATAAAACTCTTAGAAGAGATCACGGGAGTAAATCTTTCTGACCTTGAGTTAGGCAATGATTTCTTAGATATAACATCAAAAGCACAAATGATGAAAAAACAAATTGATAAGTTGGACTTCATCAAAATTAAAAACTTTTTCTCTTCAAAAAACACCAAGAAAATGAAAAGACAAACCACTGATTGGGAGAAAATATGTAAATATATTTACAAATCATATATCTGACAAGGGATTGTGTCCCTACGTGGTAAGCAGAATTATGACCAGCCAAAGATGTTCACGTCCTGAACCCTAGAACTTGTGTATATGTAACCTTACATGACAAAGGAAACTTGGCAGATGTGATTAAGGTTAAGGACTTTAGATGGTGAGATTATCCTGGATTATTCAGGTGACCTCAATCTAATCACATGATTCCTTAACATCAGAGACTATTTCTAGGTTGTGGTCAGAAAAAGATGTGATAATAGAAGAATGGCCAAAGAGATGACATGTTGCTGGCTTTGAAGGCAGAGGAAGGGGGCCACAAGCCAAGAAATGCAGATAACCTCTAGAAGCCAGAAAGACAAGGAAATAGATTATCCCTTAGAGCCTGCCAACACATTGATTTTAGCTCAATGAAAGCTGTGTCAAACTTCTGACCTATGGAAGTATTAAATGATAAATTTCTGTTGTTTTAAGTCACTAAATTTGTGGTAATTTTTACAGCAGCAAAATAAAACTAATACACCGGAATACACAAAGAATTACTCCAGCTCAATACTAAGACTAATAATCCAATATAAAAATGGGCAAAAGATTTAAATAGACATTTCACCAAAGATACATGAATGGTCAGTAAGTACGAGAAAGAATGCTCAACATCATTAGCAACTAGGGAAATGCAAATCAATACAGTCATCCCTCTGTACGCATGGGGGATTCGTTCCAGAACCCCTGTGGATACCAAAATCCGAGGATGCTCAAGTCCCTTATATAAAATGGCATAGTACAGTCAGCCTTCTGTATCCACAGATATGGAACCAGCAGATACACAGGGCCAACTGTACCATAGTAAGATACTACTTTACACCCACTAGGATGGCTATAATTAGAAAGACATACAATAACAAGTTTTGGAGAGGATGTGGAGAAACTGGAAAGCCATACATTGCTGGTGGGAATGTAAAACAGTGTGAAATAGCTTGGCATTTTCTTAAAATGTTTTATATAGAGTATATGATAAATGTAAATATACAGCATATAAATATATGGCAATCCCACTCCTAAGTATCTACCCATGTGAAATGAAGGCATATGCTCACACAAAGATTGTATGTGAATATCTGTGACAGCATTATTCTTTTTTTTATTGAAGTATAGTTGATTTACAATGTTGTGTTAGTTTCAGGTATACAGCAAGGTGATTCAGATATATATATGTGTATATATATACATACAGATATTCTTTTTCAGATTCTTTTCCATTATAGGTTATTACAAGATATTGAATATAGTTCCCTGTGCTGTACAGTAGGTCCTGGTTGTTTATCTATTTTATATATAGTAGTGTGTATCTTTAATCCCCAGCTCCTAATTTATCCCTAACCCCTCCTTCCCCTTTGGTAACCCTAAATTTGTTTTCTATGTCTGGGAGTCTGTTTCTGTTTTGTAAATAAGTTCATTTGTATCATTCTTTTAGATTCCACATGTAAGTGATATCATATGATATTTATCTTTCTCTGACTTACTTCACTTAGTATGATAATCTCTAGGTCCATCCATGTTGCTGCAAATGGCATTATTTCATTCTTTTTTATGGCTGAGTAATATTCTGCTATGTATATATACCACATCTTCTTTATCCATTCACCTGTTGATGGACACTTAGGTTGTTTCCATGTCTTGGCTATTGTAAATAGTGCTGCTATGAACACTGGGGTGCATGTATCTTTTCAAATTAGAGTTTTCATCTTTTCTGGATATATGCCTAGGAGTGGGATTGCTGAATCATATGGTAACTCTATTTTTAGTTTTTTAGGGAACCTTCATACTGTTCTGCATAGTGGCTGCACCAATTTACATTCCCACCAACAGTGTAGGAGGGTTCCCTTCTCTCTACCCCCTCCCATTATCCTTAATAGCCAAAAAGTGGAAATAACCCAAATGTTCATCAACAGATGAAGGGATAAACAAAATAAGTAAGGATAATAATAATAAATACTAAGGAAAAAAGAACTTATACATGTTACAACATGGATGAACCTCAACAATATTATGCTAAATGAAAGAAGGCAGTCACAAAGGACTACATATTGTATGATCCTATTTAAATGAAATATCCAGAGTAAGCAAATCTATAACAACAGAAAGCAGATTAGTGGTTGCCTAGAGGTGGGAGGAGGGGGGTTGGGGGTTGGGAGGTGATGGCTAAAAGTACAGGTTTTCTTTTATGGGGTAATTAAAATGTTCTAAAATTAGATTGTGATGATAGTAGCACAACTCTGTAAATATACTAAAAATCATTGAATTGTACACTCAAAATGAGTGAAGTTTATGGCATGTAAATTTTACATCAATAAAGCTAAGGAGAAAGAAGAAGGAGTAAAACTCTGCATGGCAGAGTTGTTGAACCCTGCCAAGTGAGGGCTTCCTGAAGGCAGGGCGCGCTTTGAGAACTCACATCCATGGAGAACTAGCTGGGCTCCTCGTTGTACCGATTAAATATAGAATTTGATTTTATTTCAGGAGCCTATAACATTGGAAAGATTGGTCAGATCATCTTCCCAGAGAGAGAAAGGCATCTTTTCTGGGGAGTGCTCGCTGAGAGATGTGAGACTGGGGAGTGAATTTGGCAAGAGGGAAGGTTGGCTACAGTACCCATGATTTCCAACCAGAAAATAGGACATGTGCAAACATATTCAGAAGGCACAAGACAAATTATACAAAACCAGGCCAACCCAGAGGGTCCCCAGCCTCTGGGTACAGCCATATGAACCTCTGTCTGCAGCCTGTTCCCTGGGGGCAGAGGGAGGAAAGGCCAGGGCTGGGCTCCTGGGCCAGGATGTGGGGTTGCAGCCGGCGTAATGAATAGCATCCTCCAAACAGGCAGGGAACTCAGGTGGGAATTAGCCTGTTCTAAAAGCAGGACCTGGGCTGCCTTCTGAGTACATGAAGCCCATTCCCATCCATCTATCTTCACACCTGAGAGAAAGAAAGTGCAATAACAAGCATCTTGATGTATACGCATCTACAATCTGGTTATGAGGTTATCAAGCAAGAAAGACGCCCCCAGGGAATGCATATGCTTTTTTTCATAGAGGAAATAGTGAGTAAATAGCTGAAATTTATCTTGAGGGAGATAACAGAAGCACTTCTTTAAATTGTGGAAAAAACAATATTTTTCCCCAGAGCAATCAAGTCCTTCCAGGTTTGGATCATGTCTCTCATCAATGGGCCTCCAAGCCAGATTCATCTTAGGTTCATGGGACAAGAAAGGAAGTGGATCTGCCTTGGCCAGGGGTTTTAATCTAAGCCAAGTTCAGGGGAGACGGAAGAGGGACCCAGCTACCCCAAACCAGGCCTCCATTTTGCCCATCCTCAAAGTGTCTCAGAGGGTGGCCCAAGGGCATACACTGCTAGTGACCTCAGGGACACTGGAAATTTCTGGAAGAAGGTATGGCTTCTAAGTCTGTCTGTTGCTGGGATCTCTGTATGCCATCACTGCCTTGGTGAGGGACATTGGTCTCTTTGCCTGCATAAATGTAAATACTAAATGTATTTACTTTACTGACCTATTTGTGTAAGAACTATCTTTGCTGGCTGAAACAGTCAATGAGATCATGAATATGGAAGCTTCTGTGAACCAAGAAGGACTCGTAGGGGGAGGAGAGGTGCAGGGGAGGTGGCAGGGGCAAGGATTTATTGAATACATTCAAGTGCCAAGCTCTTTCCTTTTGGTTATTTTCTTAAATACTTGTTAAAAAAAAAGAAAAACACTCATGAGGTAGCCATTTCCACTTACATATGGAGAAACTGAGGCTTACAAATTTAACATGGCATGTCTGACCCAGGCTATATAATTGGCAGTACAGGATTTGAACACCAGGTCTGTCGGACTCAAATCCACAACTGGTCCCGAAGGCTGGTCATGGCTTCTATTAGACTAAAAATACCCTTGGGGCCATGGCTGCGGCTGGACTCTTGTCTGGAGCCTCGGGTAAACCACAGAGCTGCCCGGGATGCAAGGATACCCTCCATGTCACTAGAACAGCAGTCCTGGTATCTCTGACTTGTCGTTTAGACATTCCTTTGACCTCTTCTTTCTCTGTTTCAGTGAGCGAGTCCTGAACTCAAAGCACTCAGATAGCCCCTTCCCCTGGAGAGGTGGGACGGAGGTGGGGAAGTTCCTGTCCCCGGCTTAGCCATCATCTTTTTTTTAGTGATGGTATATGCTTGCCCTGGCTCAGCACTCAACCTCTCTGAGCCTTGATCTCCCCATTGAACGACTGGACCAGGTTGATGAATTTCAAACTTATGTCACCACAACTCACAGTGACATTTTCTCTGACAACCCAGTTCACGTGTAAATATTTTTCTTTCCACAAAGCAAAGCTTATCCATGCTATACATGCATATGTACATGCACTCTACTATTTTCCTATTTTACTCTGTTTCTATTTTTTTTTAATGCTGGTCACAGCCCATTAATTTGTTTGATTTCACTGCCCTAAAGGGTCAAGACCCACAGTTTGGAAGATCCCATTCTAGACGCTCTCTAATGACCATTCCAGCTGTGACACTTGATGAATCTTTACCCAGCCTTCCCCTCCTCCAGAGGGGGGTTCCTCTGAGCTGATGAGCTCCTGGGGAGCCTGCCAGGACTCTGCCCCCTCCCTGTCCCTGGGAATGTTTCTCCTGGCAACCTGTTTCATATGCGCACGCTACCTTCATGAATACCCCAAAGTAAAACGACTCGTTCAAGGTCACTCACACCACTAGTAGCTGGAGCAAGGACTTTAACTTGCACAACGGGACTGCATATCCAGGCCTTCCACACAACCACCCGCCTCCTGAGACAGCACCCTGTGGTCAGGCAGCACCCAGGCCTCCCAGGAAGAAGTCCTCGCCCCATCTACTTGCATGCCGTCAGCCCCCTTGCCCTTCTCCTGGCTCTTCTTGACCTTCTGCAACCAGCATCCTCACCTTTTTGCTGCCTCTCAGCTCCCCAGCCTGTCTCTGATGTCTGTCTGGGTACACCTGGGTCATGTGTGCATTTGGGGATGAGGGACAGGCAAGTCAGTCCATTTGGATCCATCTAATCCATGGGGATATTTCTGAATTCTTAGTCCCACGGGAGCAGACATTCTATCTAGCTCATGCAGGTTTTAATTGGTCAAACCAAATATGTGTCATTGAAGTTGTGTCTCTCTTCCAGTCCCCCGAGTAGACCTTTGACTCCTCCTATCAAAGACCTCCCCGACCCCGTCTGTGATGTGGTATCCAGGAGTCTCACAGAGGCACAGCTGGGGATGCTGGGAGAGGTAGAGAAGGTCTATGGCATCCTGGCTGTGAGTACACAGGAAACCACCATGGATACTGCCACTCAAAATTTACATGGCAGACATGGGTCTCTCACCCCAGAGGGACATCTATGAGCAAAGTTCTGGTTTGAGATTGCTAATGGCTATTAATTACTGTGTATGAGCTTAGATATCAAGCACAGATAGAGAATGATAGCTAGGTGACAGTTGATGGCTGTGAAATAATAGATAGTAGCTATTAGATGGTAGGTAACTATAGATAGTAGAGAACAAAAAGTAGCTGATAGGTTGTAGCACATAGCAGATAATAGATAGTAGCTGATAGTAGATCACAGATAACAAATGGAAGATACTGGATAATGGCTGAAGATAATAGAAGCTGATAGTGGATAATAGTGGGTAGTTGATAAGAGTAGCTAATAACGGATAATAGGAGCTAGGTGATAATAGTAGCTAATGGTGGCTAATAGTTGGTAAGTGATAATAGTTGCTAATAGAGGGCAGTGCTAATAGCAGATAATGCTGGCTGTAGATCACAGCTGATAGCTCACAGGTAGTGGCCTGAAAGACCACTAAATACCGAACAGCCAGCGGGGAGTTCCATTTATTATTTTAAATGACTTTAGGACTCACTTGGACACTCTTGGGTAAGTAAGCCTGTTCTGAAGTCTCTGTAACCAAGGTGGGGGTGGGGTGGGCGGGGATACTCAACCCAGTTAGTCACCAAACTGGTTTCCAGTTTAAGTTCCTTCATTAACTAGCTGCAGGATCTTGGGCCCACCATGTAACCCCTATGATTCCTCATGTGTAAAGGAGGAGGTGGGTCATATTCCTGACCTATCCACCGCAGAGGGCAAAATGAGGGTAAATGATAGAGGTAAGCACACTTCGACATTTCATAATGAGATACAGAGTCAGACGGTCCGCAAAGCTGGCAAAGGCCCGGCTGCAGGAGGCCAATCACAGGTTTGTGGGCCAGCAGATAACTGTGTTTTCCATCCTCACAGTGAGTAGGTTCATGCCCAGGGGCAGGGATGGCACATGATTGGCAGGCTAGCCCAACTGCAGGAGGGCCAGGGGTACCCTTTCCTGGCCTTTCACTGATGTGCACAATCTGAACGTCCTCCTGATACTGTCCAGTGGTTTCTGTCACTTGCTGATGGCTTCCTCCATTGTACTTCAAATAAAATCCAAACACTTCATCAGGACCTCCAAGGTCCCTTCTGATCTGGTTCTTTCCTAAACTTCTGACCTCAGTCTACACTTCTCCCCCATCATTCACCTTTGCTCAAGGGCTTCTGCTTGTTCCTCAGAGAAACCAAGCTCATTCCCACGAGGCCTTTGCACTTGGTGTTCCCGCTTCCTGGAATGTTCTCCTCTCACAGCCACGTCCCTGAGCTGTGGGCACAGTAGTTTCCTTCTCAGCTGCTACCCCTCAGAGAAGACTCCCCACTTCAAGTCACTCTCCATCACATCACCCCATTTTATTTCCTCTGTAGCACTTAAGCCCTATCTCACATTAAATCCCCATCAGCTTCTTTATTTACTCATTAAGTTGTTCAATGTCTCTCTACCCCATTGCAATGTAACTTCCAAAAAGTTGAGGCCCTTGGTATCTCTTCATTGAAGTTTCCCAGCACCTAGAACAGTTCCTGGCACATAGTAGTGTATTAACGAGTATTTATTGAATGAATCAGTGAATGAAGAAAAGGCCATTGCAACCACAACAAGATGGCAAATTTGGGGCCAGACAGGCTGGGATTCTGAGACTGCTCTACTTCAAACTTGTGATGAAATGTTGGACAAGTTTCTTAACCTCTCCTATTATCTTTAGTTTACTCAACTACAAACATCAAGATGATATTGACAACGTTGAACTTGATCTGAGCCCTGTGCTCCCTAAGGTTGAGAAATCCCACCACCCTTTTGTGTTCCTAGACATGACTAGCCTCAAAGGACCACCCTGCTCTTCTAATTCTGAGATAAGACCCACTTACATCCTTCCTCATGACTCGCATAAGATTTGCTGATGGCTCCTTGTTTACCTGCCCGCATAAAACCTTAGCCCTCCTTCCATTTCTTTGAGACACTCCTCATTAATGAGCATTTTCCCCATTGCAAACTGCCATAATAAAATCATCTCCTTAATTGTCCAGTGCATTCTGTCTTTCACAATATTTCTTCCCCTTGCAGAGTTAATATGAGGATTGAACGGAGTAACGTGTGAAAGTTGTATTGCACAGCACCTTCAGTATAATTTTCCCTCAGTGGGATTTGAAGGATCTCCAACATTCTCTAGATTGAGGCTGAGTATTGATCCATTCACAGGTCAGAGAAAAACTAACCACAAAGCATATTCACAGTTACTCAGGACTCCAATGCCCATTACCTCTGCTCCCATGAAAAAGAAGAGAGCAAAATGCCAACCCTGTTTATATACATATATATATACACATATACATATATACGTATGTATATGTGTGTATATATATATATATATATCCATCTATACATATATGGATGGATATATATATATATACATATACATATACACATATATATCCATGCATATAATTTCCAAATATATACCTTCATATGTATATACAATGATACACATCAATAAGCAAATATAATAAATAGTACATATTATAATATTAAGAACCATTTTCATGTCAACTATGTACTGTGTGACAAGCACTGTGTACTAATCATTATTATTCCCATTTTGGGGGTCTTAGAGAAGGCAAGGGATTTGTCCAAGGTCTTACAACTAATTAAAAACAAAGCCGGGACTTGAACCCAGGTCTCGCTGACCCCAGAACTCATGCATTTTTCCTCTCCATAATCCTCTATTATTCATTTAACATGTATCTTGAGTGCCTGCTCTGGACTTGTCATAAATAGAATATAAAGGGTTGTTTATACAAATGTTGCCCTAAGAAAGCTCCTGATCTGCTTCTCGAGGCAAGACAGACTCTGGGAACCATGAGGAGACCACACAAGACAGAGTTAGCAAGTAAAGTCTCGAGGGAGAGGTTCAGAGAAGAGCAAGATCGATGTGCACCAAGGGAGCTGGAGGTGCACCGCTCTGTGCGTGTGCTCAATAAACAGACTGGATGAATAAATGATTTAATTAAGGTTTAAGGGGCGCGATTGGATTTAATTTGGTCTGTAATTATTACTCACCCCAACATCTCTGGTCCTTTCACTGCCATAAGGATGGGCATGAGGAGAGTCATCCTGACCTCAGTGGACTTCTCTCCTGTGTATTTTCCACCTGCCAGCACTCCCGGGAGGGCTGGATTTGCCTTCCCGGGGAAAAGACCCTCAGCTAAGAACCCTGATCCTTTGGCAGGCGGCACTGTTCCATCCACTTCCCCACGTGACTGTCTCCTAAGAGCCTCCCCCATCCTGCTGAAGATTTTTAAGTTATGGAAATTAAGGAACAGGCATATTCTTCAATTCCCTGCATGGCATGATGGCCATTAACCAATTAATGGCTGGGCAAGTGCCAGCCAGTAGGGTAATTATTAGATGGTAATTGCCATATCATTACAAGGTAAATATAGGCTCGGACTGCCATCCACCCCAAAGAGGGCAACTGGGAATTCATTTTATCCCTATTAAGCATAATTATTCCCCAGTCTCTGGGAACCTGAGATTTCCAATATAATTATATAGTGTTTGCCAATTCCATGCACGAGGGATGGGGTTCAAAAGCAGACAATGAGGGACGGCCTGGGGAGGTGTGGGGCAGGAGCTGGAAGCTCACAGCAGCGTCAAGGTTTAGAAGCTAAATCAGTTGGGCATATCTGAAGGCAAGGGGGCCCAGTAAGGGAAAGGAAGAGGAAAAGAGATTTCATTGAGATTTAATAGAATCCTCTTCTCTGAATGTCTAGAAAACATGTTATACAGATCTTTATTACCCCCAATCTCCCATTCACTCATTCCTTCCATCCAAAGCTGATGAGGGAACACGGCCAAAAGTCAGATATTATGCACAGCCCTGGAGATACAGAGGAAGATAGAGCAGGAAATCTGTTTTTAAGAGGCCAAGTAGAGGCAGAGATCATGCTATCTTCGTTTCTCATTTTACAGGTGGAGAAACTGAGGTTCCCTGGTTGGCTACATGTGCTCAGCTCTCTCCGAGAAATAGAATTAACAATCCAAAAAGCAGAAGGTCATCTACAATGCCAAAAAGTGCAAACCGAGAACTTTTAATGCTTCACAGGAGCTGTGCAGATGTGACAATTGAGACATAAAGTTGATAAAGCACCCTAGGTACTGCAGACCTAGATGGTGGAGGGCAGGGTTCCCAGGCATGGAAGATGTGAAGCTGTGACCCGGAGCAATCTGGGAGATCCAGAGACACCACTTTTCATGCTAATGTGGAATAATGCCATATATCACCTTTAAAGAGAACTTGACTGTAATAAACATTTATACCAAAACTACTTCCTATAAATCAAGCAACAAATCTCTGGTCTATCGGAGACATACCTTGTGTCTGGGAGTCTCGCTATTAAATCAAGTATTGTAATTTGCTTCAGAAATGTTTTGCCAAAAGGTTAAAATATACATACTCATAGCTCATCAATCTCATGGGTTGGTAGGAAAGCCCTTTAGGTTTTGTTATTCAAGCCTTCTTTTGATTTCCTAACTGGTTACCCTGTAGATCTCTACTGGTTATGCTGTAGACTCTAGGGCACTGGATTGGGAGGGATGGGTTGCTGGTTGAGGTAGAGGAGGAGGCAGGGGGATTAACTAGATCAAAGGCTTTTGATTACCTACCAGTGATGGAACAACAATGATAGCTACAATCAGAAACCTATTACAAGCAAGGCACAGAGGCAGCACGAGGGATAAAGTGGAGAAAAAGATGGGCAGGGGTCCTGCCTTCATGGAATTTGTAGTTGAGCAATTTACGAGAACCTGTACATCTTGTGTCACGTTGAAGCTTTGCAACCTGTTAGAATTATCCCCATTTTATTGGTGAGGCTGCATGAACTGCTTCACTTTCCACAGCTAGAAATGGGCCGAGCAGGGATTTCAACCCAGCTCTGTCTGGTTTCAGCCCCTCCCCCCGCAGCACTCTCCGTGTACAGGGAAGCACACACAGTCCTTAGAACACTAAAACATCCTCCACCTCGGTTCCCAGGTGGCCCTGCAAGTGTAACGTGTTTGTCTCCTGTCTATCCCACCTGCCAACAACCACTCTTCAATTGGGTTTATTATCTTCGTGGCACACAGTTACCGTAGCAGCAAATTTATCCTCAACAGTACAGTACTCCTGGGCTTCCCTGGTGGCGCAGTGGTTAAGAATCCACCTGCCAATGCAGGAGACACGGGTTCAAGCCCTGGTCCGGGAAGATCCCACATGCCGCAGAACAACTAAGCCTGTGTGCCACCAATTACTGAGCCTGCGCTCTAGAGCCCACGAGCCACAACTACTGAAGCCCGCATACCACAACTACTGAAGCCCGTGCGCCTAAAGCCCGTGCTCCACAACAAGAGAAGCCACCGCAATGAGAAGCCTGCACATTACAAGGAAGAGTAGCCCCTGCTCGTCGCAACCAGAGAAAAGCCCGCGTGCAGCAACAAAGACCCAAAAGCAGCCAAAAATAAAAAATAAATAAAAACAAAATTTAAAACAAATACAGTACTCCTATGATTTTTCAACTACTAATGGAATTACTATTTTTGTTTGTTTTAAAGCCATAGCCATAAAATAGGCTCCCAACAATACTCTTGCATTTTATAATGTCTTTAAAATTTACTGGAAGTGATAACTGTAATAACAGAATGCCTGTAAACACACAAATGGTCTTCTCGGAAAAGGAGGGGTGAGGGGCTTTGGTTTCTACCATGGTGGGGCCCACAGAAAGATGGATGGATGGGAGCATAGAAAGAAAAGGTGGAGGACCCCTGTACCCTTGGAGGTTTAGAGAGGTCTATGAATCCAACCCTAGGTGTTTGATGAGCCATCCCTTCTCCCTGCCAGGAGCATCCAAGAAGGTGATTGGTAAAGAGAAAGGAAACTGAAGGACAACTGGATGTGCCAGGAGTTCTGGCTACTCCTTGGGAAGGTGGGTGTGAACAATGCAGGCCACACCCCTTGGTTCCTAGAGGCTGCACCCTAGTTCTAGTCCAAAGTTCAGTGACAAAAGGAGAAACAGAGCCACCAAGATGGTAGACCTAATCTGGAAACTTCTCTGAGGTTAAGACCACCTGAAATATGAGTTGTTTCAGAGATATGTCCTTCCCAAGAGTCTCAATTTATGGCTTTAAAATTTTGGCTGGAGTGCTCACCAATTCACGGGTTAAGTCTCAGCTTTAGAAGGGCCATGCCAAATTATAAGTATGTTACCACTGGCGTAACATATTCACATTCTGGAAGGGATTAGCTTATCAATCTAGCTGTCTCCAAGAGGAGCTCTCTTATGGAGACCCCAGATAAAGAAAACTTAAAGGGGTGGGAGTGGGTTGGGGAGTAAGATAACCTAGACAAAGTTTCAGAGTCTAGAGAACGCAGGAAGGCCTTGCTGGGCCACGAAAATGAGGGAGGAGAGGGACTGGACAAAAGGCCGGTGGGAGAAAAGAAAAGGGGACACGTTCAAGAAGGCGGTAGAGGGAGGGGAAAGAGAGAAAAATCCCTCAACCAAGACAAAGGCTCTAAACGCAGGAGTGGGAAAGGAAGGAGAGGCAGTAATCCTAGAGTGTGCTTGTGTGCAGGGGCCACAGTGGGCAAGGACACTTGATCGGAGAGCCTAGAATGGAAATCAGGGACCATCAAAAGCCAAGGCTTCAAGGAGATGGCCAAAGAAAGGAGAGTGATCTGAAAGGGCACTCGTCCAGGAGCCTAGAAGGGCATGGGGACCAGGTAGCCCGAAGTTCAAGGCATAAGGAATAAGTCGGCCAACCTGATTAATGTGGTCATCTGAGTCACACCAAATTAAGTGACCAGGTTGTGATTATGGAACTTGCCAAACAGTACATACTCTACACTCAGGACTTCCTTACACAGAGCTGATAGACCTAGCTCAGGATGCATGGATGCCCTGTTAGGAGATGACACAAAGTATTCAAGTGAAGAGGCAGAATTCCCCTCCTGAGGATCCTTGGCCTGGCATAGACATGGGTGCAAAGGAAGGAGCAGAGGGTCTGGAGATCTGCTTTCAGACCGCCCAGTCTCCTCCAGCATGTACCCTGTGCACGCACGTGTGCAGGACACGCACCACCCCCCCCCATGCCCTGCTCCTGGCTACCCGCAGCTTGCCCATATTATCTTCACCCTCACCCCCAGCCTGGTCCTGAAATTATCCAAATCCATTGTTGTTTCACCAGCAACATCCGAGCCTGACTCTGCTCCCCCCACCACGGGGCTTCCGATGGAGGGGAAGAAGCCAGGCCCGAAGCCTGCTCTGAGAGCCCTGGGGACTCCAGCTTCGTGGGCCAGGACCCAGCAGAACACATGTCACCTCCTCTGACACCAGCGGTGGAGGATGTCAAATTTGATCAAGCTGAGCCTGACGTTTGAAGAGCGAGCCACTGGGTGGGCTGCTCCAAAGAGAAGAAGCAGACACAGCAGCAGGCGATTTCGTTCCTATTCTGCTGCAGGCTTCCAAAGAAAACAAGACGACTCTGAGGCAACCTGGGGCCATTGGGGTGCACGTCTGAGTACACTGGGGTACACATTTGCATCTGCTACTGAACTGATTCATGCAAGTAATAGCCAACTCTCTGCAGATCCGTGTGGAAAATAATTCATGGCCAATTTTTAACCCCTCCTCCCCTCCCCCACCATTCAGCACATTTCTAGGGCTCTCTCCAGATGGTCCAAGTCCCCACTAGGATTGCCCACCCACATTCTCTGCTTCTTCAAACCGTACCCATTCTTTTCAAGCCTAGCCCAAGCTCCCCACCCTCCATGAAGCCTTCTTTAAAGACTCCAACCCAGGAAGAACAGCCCCATTTTGAACTCAGGCTGCATGTCTCCGTACAAGGCTTTTGTCATGGGGGTTCACTTGTCATGGAATGTAAGCTCCTTGAGGTCAAGGAAGACCCTGTCATGTACTGCTCTAGCGTTCCCTACAGCCCTCGATAAGGAGACGCTCAATTAAAACTTCCTTTTGAATCTATATCAATAAGAACGGTGATCTCTTACAGGTTGTTACAGAGAACGAGTTGATAACAGTTCAAGTTCGGGCTCTTTCCTGCTAGGCGAGCTCAGGCAATTGATTCAGCTTCTCTAAGCCTCCATTTCCTCATGGGGATAATGAAGGAATTAAGCCCTACCTCACAGTGTTTTGAATCCAATGAAATAATGTGTGTTCAGGGTTTAAAACAAAAATGGACCTGTAATAGATGCTCGAACAGGGCTTGCCTGGTGCCACCAACCCCCCATGTGTGTTCAGTGCTTTTAATTTAACAAAACCCTTTCCTATACATCACCTTACATGAGCTTCACAACAATAGAGGCTAATAGAATCCCAGGAGGTGGATTCTATTATTGATGGTATGCGTGTCTTACAGATGAAGAAACTGAGGTCTAAGAAGTTTATGTAACTCTAACCCCAGGTGACACCACTAGTGAACACTAGAAATAGGCTTCTAATAGTGTCCATCTGACTTCAAAGTCCAGGCGGCCTGGCTGGGACCCCGTGGCAAGGTGGCACCTAGAGGTGATACCAGTTAGCATGCAGACTCAGGCCAGCGTGCAGTGAAAGAACGAATATGGAGAGGCAGGCAGAGATCCAGGGACTATGGTGGGGCTCCAGCAGTTTCTCACCCTGACCCATCACCCCGTGACCGGAAGGTACAGGGCCAGCAGGATCCAGGCATGACAGCATTCTGCCTGGTTGGCTTTGCCTCTGTCAGGATGCTGAGAAATTCAGGCTGTAGGCAGTCGCCATGGCGATGGTGGTGGAGAAGGCATCAAGCGGAGAGCTCCTCCTGGCCCAGCCCTTCTGTTAGGGACAGAGAAACAAGATTCTCCAGGAACTTCTTGATCCCCAGACTTCAACCCCCCCCACCCACTGGAGTCCAAGCCCTCCTTAGAGCCCCATCATCACAAGACTATGGGGCGGGGGACAAAGTAAATGAGGAAAATTCAGGGGAGCCAAGAAAGTCTCTGCTGCCCCAGTGTCTCCCCCACCATTATGAATGCCACCTGCAAATGTTCATTGTAAGGCTTGAAGGAGGTGGGATGGGGCAGGGGTGCGGAAAGAAACTTGCTTCGATAGACACCAGCTGTGTCAAGCACTGTGCTACATCCTTGAGGTCCATGAGCCCTTTTGATCTCACAACATCCCTGATGAGGAAGGTATTAATATCTCCACTTCACAGATAAAGAAACTGAGACTCAGCTTAAGCACAAGCCAGTACTTAGCTCAGCCAAACTTTGAGCCCAAACACATCTGACTCAAAGTCTGTAACTTTGAAGGGGCAACACGTCCACGTTTTATCATCCAACTGTTTGGGGAATGGGGCTATGACTCCTGGTTGGAAGGAAGGCTGAGGGAATAGAATAAAATTCAGGGCAGGTCAGGTTCACAGCTGGAAGATGAGGCATTGCTGGGGGGGAGCTCCAAAGCCAAAATTCAACTAAAAGAGCCATATTCTAGAAGCCTGTCTTTAAAGCCTGTCCTTCTCCTTTCCTCTGGCCCCCAGCCTCTGCCTCTCACACCCCTTCTCCTGGGAATAAGACAGGTTGAAGGAGGAGGGTGAAGTGGGTCTAGCACACTGGTGTATATGCCCCGGAAGCCGCTTGGAGAGGGCAGCTGAGGTGGGGTGGCGGGTGGGAAGGGGAAGACCTGTCCCCCCAAGTCCCACAGCCAAGCGGAGACAATCCCCCACCCTCCTACAGACTTGTATTAAAAAGAATACGGAAAATAATTACAGGCTAGAGAGGATTTATTAAATTGGGTAAGTCCTGGCTACAGCCTTCTTTTTAGGCTTTGAGTGGTGTATGTATTTTTTTCATCAAGGCTACATAATAAAATAATTGCATAATTAGTAAGGAATTTGTTTCCTTTCAAGGAAGAGTCTTTAATCCCCCTAAAGAACACCTCCCCTCCCCCAGGCTCTGCCTTTATGATGGCTGAGGAAGAAATAAGGAGAGAGGGAAGGAGGCTACCCTTCCCATCAACAACTCCTGGAGGTGAGAAATAAAGGTCACTCCCCACCCCACCCTACCTGCAAACTGGAATCACTGATGGCTCGGGCTGGCAGAGCCTCCTGGGGGTCATTCTATCCATCCACCTTCTAGACCTAGACCACTCCCATGGCCCCTACCCACGTTCCCCAAATGTGGTTCTCAGAATCTTTGTCAAATGCAGAGTCCTGGGCTCCGGTCCTACATAAACCCAGGAGATTAGTGGAGTTGCAGCTTTCCACACTGAGCATAACCTAGCGACAGTTATTCATATGATAGTTTGATAACCACTGGTCCATTCGCAACCCGGGGAGTGAGGCAGGGTGCCAGGAAGAGGAGGACTTGATGCTGATGGAGAAGAGCCCAGGAAGAGTTGTGTGCCTGCCCGCGCATTCTCTCTTATAACATGAACAGTTAGGGAGATCCTCATTTATGATCAGGTCTAGCTACTTCCCTTCTCCTACTTGGTCCTCACTTTTCTCATCTGTATAATGGGGGATTGTGCCAGATATTCTAAGTTTCCTTCCAGCTCTGAGGTTCTTTGATTCAATGACCTGTTATCAACCAACTCCTTATGATCTACCATCTACTCTGATCTATTATCCCTCCCAGGTGCAGGCAGAAGTGACCCTATGATTCCGATGAAAGAAAATAGATGTCAGGGCTTCCCTGGTGGCGCAGTGGTTAAGAATCTGCCTGCCAATGCAGGGGACACGGGTTCGAGCCCTGGTCTGGGAAGACCCCACATGCCGCGGAGCAACTAAGCCCGTGTGCCACAACTACTGAGCCTGCGCGTCTGGAGCCTGTGCTCCGCAACGGGAGAGGCCGCGACAGTGAGAGGCCCGCGCACCGCGATGAAGAGTGGCCCCCACTCGCCGCAACTGGAGAAAGCCCTCGCACAGAAACGAAGACCCAACACAGCCATAAATAAATAAATAAATAAATAAATTTTTTAAAAAAGAAAATAGATGTCAGAACAGTTTAATCCTGGAAAGGACTCTCCTCTTCAGATTCCAGAATTAAAGCTCTGATCCCTAGTCGAACAGAAACATCCCTGGGAAGGGTTAAGCTGTCACGAGCTTCTTTATTCTTCACAGCAGGTTTTAATAAGAGGAAGATGGAGAGAAAAATATCAGACTGATCAGCTAAGAAAGAAGGAAGAGGATGGAGAAATGGAGTGACATCAGTGGTCTGGCAGTCCAGCGTCCTGGATTCCAGTCCTAACCCTACAGTGTGTAACTGTGTGATGACAATGTTGGATTTTACCTGAGCCTGTGAGCCTGGAAAACAGTGCGGGCTAAAAAATCCCCCATCCTCTGTGTTCCAGAAAACAGCATGCTGCAAAAACTCCCCCTTCCCCACATGACTTAGAAAAGATTCACAGATGTCCCCCTTTGTTCCCCTATGACAAGGCCAGACACAGACCCTCCAAATTCCCTTTCTTTGATCCATAATTGATTAGCTGAACTGCTCATTGCCACTGATCAATCAGAACTAAACGCTGCTTAACCAAGCTTTGGTTCTGCCTCTGTCTTTCCACCAGGCCCTGAACTTGGGCCCTGTCTTCCTGAGACAGCCCCTCCTGAGGACCAGCTGGCCTCAGGGTGAGCCGCTCCCTGGTCTACTGTCCCCTCACATCCCCTGTCATCCCCCTCCCCACACCTGGCTCTTCCCAGCTTGTTTACTGCTCTCTACAAAAGAACCCCCGTTTGCCCCACTTTTGTGGCGCTTGCAGATCTCATGGACAGATCATCCTCCCTACCGCAGTAGTTCCTTTCCCTGCCTCATAATCATCCTTTCGAAAGACTCATATCTCTCCTTACCAAGTCCGGATTTGTTTTCATTTGACAATGACCACGGGCAAATCATTTCACTAGAGTTTCTGTATCTGTCAAGTAAAAAAAAAAAAAAAAGTCACAAAGCTATAAAATCAGAGACGTAAGTTATATAAAAGTACTTTGTATGCCATAAGAAAAGAAAATACAGGTCTAGGGGATACTCAAGTCCTCCACCCTGGATTTCCTGCCAAGCATGTCCTCCAGCGCCCACCCGCCTTACGCTCCAACGCTGCTCAGCCGTTCTCTGTCCCTGGACCATCCCAGGCTCCCGCCCAAGTTTCCTGGGGCAATTAACTTGGGCAATTCAGCTCTACGGTCTCAATCCAGAAAGCCACCCCTCCCCTCCCCAGGTGCAGCCATCCCTCATTAATCACTGTCACATCCCACAGAGGGCTTCTATTTAACAACCAATTTATTTCCAATTTAACTAATATGGGGATGGGCCATCTCTCTCTCACGCAAACCAACGACGCCAGGGTTGTACATAGACTTACAAACGGGTGTGCTGGATAATATAAACTCTCATCGCAGCCACATCAGGAGAGAGGGGAGAGGAGGGAACAGGGGTGAGAGAGGAGATGGCACCGTGATAAAATATGCAAGCCCCCAAGGTAAACAACCCCTGCTACGCTCCCTCCAGGCCCCTGCATTCCTGCCGCCTGGAATTTTTATTTATTAGTCTCACTGATTTCCCCGGCTCCCCTTGAGCTCAGACAAATGCTTCATAAACAATGTATGAGATGCCAACTCGAGGTTGGGTGGGAGCGCACAGGTGCTTGAGGAGGTGGCCATCATCCGGCCCGAAACCAAGCTCCCTGACCCCACGCCCACCCCCTGGAAAAGTTGCTTATACTTGGGTGAGACAGTGGCCCCAGATGAGAGAACACTTGCTCTTTGAGTGGGATAGCTCATTAGTTGTCTACAAGGCCCAGCCTGCCCAAGGAAGACATATTGATCTGCTGGAGGTATCTGAGAGCAGGAGGGCTTTGTTTACAAGGCCCGTGGGGCTAGGTCCAGGCTCAGGGTATCCCCCAGACTGGGTGGGTCACCAATAAGCCCGGAGGCTGCCTCCGTGTCTCGGCTTCCCTGCCACCCCCTCTCTCCTCTCCAGATTCTCAGATTGTGTGCAGACCCCAGGAGTCCCATCCAGGGCTGGGGCCTTAGCTAGGGGTAGAGGCATTCGGTCAGGAAACTGGGTTTTAGAAAGAGTGGAGCCACTTCCTAGCTGGGTGATTTGGGGTAAATCATCTCACCTCCCATCTCAGTTCCCTTGTCTGAAATGCAGGCCTTGAACTAGACAATCTCTGAGGTCTTTCCAGCTCTACCTCTTAGAGGTGGAGCCACAGAGAAGGCAACAAGGCTGTGAGAGAGATTCATCCTCAGCCTGGGAGGCCCACCAACACGACTTTAAATTACACCTCCTTAAACTCTGCTTAACTCGGCACTTTCCAGGGCTACCCTGGAGGGCAGAGCGAGTTTATGTTGAACAAACACCACTTGGTTAACAGAAACATATTTATAGTGGTTGTGCAGCTCCAGGAATGGAGAGTCCTACCCAGGCCAGGCTTTCAGGAAGGATGTCCCCACTGAGCAGCTCTCTCCAGCCCCCAGAACAGGACTCTCTCTTCCCAGCCCTGATTTCTGCTCTCTGCAGCTGCCATAATTCCATGCCTGTATCATGCACCTGGTGTCTGGGGAAACCCAACTTACAGGCCTGCTGATTCCATTTAAAAGGATGATGCGTGTGGGAATGATTTTTAGTTGGGTATCCAACTCAATTCTAAACAAATTAGAAGAGGGTGTGTTCATTGGGAGAGCCAGGGGCATCTGTTTCAGAGCTGACTTCAGGATGCTGGTTGTATGTTAGAGATATGGGTTGTAGGTGGGAACCCTCTAACTTAAGAGCAGGGAAAAAGCCCGGGAACAAGAGAAGGGGGAGAGGCTCCTCCCAGCAGAGCCATCATTCTCTGAGGAGGAAGCTAAGGACAAAAAGAGAAAGAAGCAATAAGACTTCCTTGCCCCTCCCCTTCCCCACATCCCACGGCTACATGGCTGGATTCCTCTAGTGGCCGGCAATATTTAATGGAATACTTTTGTTTGGATCTTGCATCCCTGGTAACCTGAAGATGTTACCATGGCAATCCCTGAGTAATACATCTCGATTATTTATGGCCTTGCAAACAGGGTGGGGAACCACTCTAGGCCTCACAGAAACAGCAGGGAGCTAGAGGCCTCATTTCCTCTTCTCACTGTTTCCCATCAGTCCCAGAGGAAGGGGAAAAAGAAGATGCCACCTTGGCTGGCTGGAAATAGCCCAAAGCGTCTCAAAGCATTTGGCATGGAAAAATCTCCACCCTCCCCACCAACCCCATTCCCCCTTTATGCCCCTTTTAGAACTTTCCTGTTCCCCAGCCCTTCCATTCTGGGGTCCCCATAGTTCTCCCAGGTTGCCCTCCATGGAATAGCCAAGGATGGAGGAAAGGAGTCAGGAGTATCTAGTGACTTAGGCCCCCAGTTCCAACATAAGCTGGGCTAGAATCCTATTCACACCACTTATTACATCTGTGACCTCAGACACAGTACTTGGCCTTCCAAAGCCTCTGGTTCTTCAAGTGTCAAACGAGGGTAAGAATGGGTCTTATATTCACACGGTTATCGAGAGAGTTAAATGAAATAACGCATATAAAGCTCTTTGTATGGCACTTGGCACATCGTAAGTGCTCAATAAATCATAGCTGTTCTATAGCAATTACGTTATCAACCATCCTAGCATATCCATGTTTGCGGATAGACGTTGGGACTGTCAAGAGGGCAACAAAGGGCAGGAGGACAGAGCTGAGGGTGGACAGGTGTTGGGGGGCGGGGAAGACAATTTTCTTCTCTTACCTGGACAGAGGAGAAGCAGGAGCCCCAGCGGCCAAATCAAACCTGGACCCCCTCAGGCCAGTCTCAGCAGGCCAGCACCCTGCTCCTAACGAACAAATCCTTCTCACAAGGTCAGCCCTAATGAGTGAGCCCTGTACTGGGTTGAATAGTGTCCCCCCGTAATCCGTGTCCACTCTGCGAACAGGACCTTATATAAAAGTAGGGTCTTGGCACTTCCCTGGCGGTCCAGTGGTTAAGACTCTGTGCTCCCAATGCAGGGGGCACAAGTTCAATCCCTGGTCGGGGAACTAAGATCCCACATGCTGCGCGGTGCAGCCTAAATAAAATAAAATAAAATAAATAAAAGTAGGGTCTTTGCAGATTAAGATGAGGTCATACTGGATTAGAGGAGACCCGCCCTAATCCAGTGACTGGTGTCCTTATAAGAAGAGGGAAGTTTGGACACAGCCCCACCAGGGAGAATTTGACGTGACAAGAGGCAGAGGCTGGAGTGATGCTGCCAGAAGCCCAAGAACGAGAATTGCCAGCAACCACCAGAGCCGGAGACAGGCATTAAACTGTCTCCCTCAGAGCCCCCAGAAGGAAGCGATGTTGCTGACATGTGGATTTCCAACTTCCGGCCTCCAAAACTATGAATGAATACACTTCTATTGTTTTAAGCCACCCAGTTTGTCGTATTTGTTACGGCAGCCTTTGGAAACTAATACAAGCCCCCAGACTCTGGCTAATTTACTGGCCCATGTGTGTCCCCTCAGCCGTCAGGAACAGCTCCATCAAGAACTGGCATCACTGGTTGTACCAGAAAGAGAACAGAGCTTGGTCCCAGTTTCCCAGGTCACACTGGTCTGGATCTTGCAGACCCTCCTTATCTGTTCTGCTCAGGCCTCTGTGTCTCTGAGACCTGTTCAGGTAGCTTTCCCAGGTCACACACTAGCTGTGTGACGGAAGTAGATTGCTTACCCTCTCTGAGCCACATCTATGAAATGGGGACATTGATGCCTGTCCCGCCTGCTTTGCAGGATTGTTAGAGATTTGCATTTGATCCCTTCTATGAAATGTTTTAGCAGCTCTAAAGTAGGCTGTACATGCAGCCAATTACGTTTACGTTTCTGTGACGACACAGAAGAACTTGTGTTTCCCATGTCCCTCATGCCTACAGGTCAAGGCCCCCACCCACAGTTTAGAGCAGGTGGAGGACTTCTCCCATCCAAACCCGGCTCCTGGCTCACAGCCTCTGGCCTCTACTGTCCTGTTGGCATCCCTGGCGTGGCCCTTCCACCAGTGGCCCCAGGCAACCACAGCCCAATGCATAGACACTTAGCCACCAGTTACAATCCAAGGTAAAAACTATTGCCAAAGAGATCACTGGAATTCTGGCTAACTGGGGAGACTCAGAGGGTAACAAAGGGTAGGAAATTAGAGCATCAGTCTGAAAGGTCTTTCTAAGAGGTACTTCTCCCCTGCCTCTGCAGATACCGACCCTCACCTAGAACCGCAGTTGTCCCTCCTTCATTCCTGGGTGGTCCCAGTCTCTCCTGCCCTCAGCGCTAGGTTCCTGCGACTCAGCTTGGCTTCTGGGTTGCCAGGAGGCATCTTTTTTGCCTGTGCTGACCTGGCCCTTGTTTACAATAAATTCTTAGTAGCTAACAAAGCCTGGCAAATGCTGGGTATTAAAGAAATATATTTTGAGTGAATGAACGACACTTAGGGGCTCATTGTACTAGATTCATGGTATGAAAAACCGAATTCAGGCTCCATATAGTCAGGATGGAAAGAATTACTTACATATGTTAATGCTCCTGTATGTTTACGGTGATGTGAGACTGGAACATTGCATGTTTTAGACTAAGATTGAACTTTCCTCTGTTGGAAGAGAAGGTGGTGGTGGTGGTGGTGGGTGTGTGTGTGTGTGTGTGTGTGTGTGTGTGTGTGTGTGTGTGTGCGCATGTCTGTTTGTCTGTCTGTCCATCTGAGGGAGTGAGTAGGGATCAGGGAAAGATTTAGGGAAGGAGGTTATTTACAAGACCACATGCCTGATGGTGGTGGTGGTACAGTGGTCATGATGAATGTGTGTGTGTGCGCGAATGTGTACGTGACTTCATGTGTGTGCATGTGTGCCCTGGAGGACCAGAGGGGGTGCCATGCTGTTCACTCTGTCCCTGGCAGTGGTGGTGCTTGGGGGCAGAGTGGTGTCTGCAGCCCCCTCTGTGGAGGAAAGCTAGGTCGCAGAGACACAGAGGCCTGAGCAGAACAGATAAGGAGGGTCTGCAAGATCCAGACCAGTGGCCCCAATCTGCAGTCCTCAGACACTTACAGGTTCCCACAGGTAGTAATGGGGGCTCAGGAGCTATTTTTAATATTTCTGTATGCCTAGCAGAAACGACATACCAAAGATAAGACTGCACAGACTGCTAACTGAGACATCATTTCTTTGCTTTTGGCTGGAATTATATCAACTCAGTGTGATAACACTGCTAATCTCACGCTAATCTGAACCCCTGATTGGCAGTCATACATGGCTTTGATTAATAAAAAATGGGAAAACAAATTACTACTTGATAAATGCAGTTTGTTTGGTAGACAAAAATCTTTAAAAATACGGGGTGTGTGGTGCAGAGGGAGGGAGAGATTACGTGACTGTTAAGAACACAGGCTCTGGAGCCAGACGCTCAGATTCAAATCCTGGCTCAACCACCTATAACAGTAAGTGGTAGTAGTCTTTTAATTCTCTAAGCCTCAGTTTCTTCATCTACAAAATGGGAGTCATAATAATATCCATCTCCTAGGATTAGTGTGAGGATTAAATGAGATAATATAGAGAAAGCACTTAGCTCCTTGTCTGGCACAGGGAAGTATGCATTAAATATCAGGTCTTTTTCTTGTAATCAGTAGGTATTACTACTCTTACCATTAGTAGGGATGAAAAAGTTGGGAACCACTAGGCTAGATTATTCTTGAGATCCAAGACACATCTGTCATCACTGCTCCCACAAGGAGGTGAGAACTAGAGGAAATTGACCCTCAGCCCACAGGTCAGAACTCACTCTGGGTGTAGGTAGTCTCTGGGGGATTAAAAGATTTGAAGAAGAAGATGGGCACCCAGTTGACCTGGGTGGGGGGAATCAGGTTTTATCTGCCATGTGAGGCCAGAAATTAGGAAGAATGGAGTCCAGGACAGGTGACAGTGTATTATTTTCTATCGCTGGATAACAAATTGCCACACATTTAGCAGCTTAAACGCACACCCATTTACTAGTATCTCACAGCCTATAGGTCAAAAGTCTGGGCAGGCTCAATTGAGTTCTCTGGTCAGAATCTCACAGAGCTGAAATCAAGGTGTTGACCAGCCCTGTCCCTTATCTAGAGGCTCTGGGGAAGAATTCACTTGCAAGTTCCTTCGGGTGGTTGGCCAAATTCAGTTCCTGTGATTGTAGGACTGAGGTCCCAACTCCCTTGCTGGCCATCAGCCAGGGCTGCTCTCCATTCCTAGAGGGGCCCACATCTGTCCTCCATGGGCCCCTCCATCTTCAAGCCAGCATGACTCATCAATCCTTGTGCTTCTCTTGACTTTCCCTTCCACCACCATCCAGAAAGAGCTCTGGTTTTAAAGGAATTGTTTGATTTGATCGGGTCCACCCCAATCATCTCCCTATCTTAAGGTCAACTGTGTTGTAACATAATCACAGGAGTGATAGCACATTCACAGGTGAGGGTCACTGGGGGTCTTGGGGGGTCATTCTTAGAATTCTGCCTGTCTCACACAGGACGCCAGACAGGGGGCAGCTGGCTTAGGATAAGGCACTGAGGGCTCGGTAAGGCCCGGTTTGCCCCATGGGAGATTGTGTATTTCTTTCAATTCAAGGGCGGCATAGTCATCATGAAGGAATATTATTAATACAGGTGAGGACCAACCTTCCCCAGTTTCCCCCAGCAACTGTCGGGGGCCCAGGGTTTTGGGGAGCAGGGCTGATTTGTGTATGTGGCACCCGGAACTGCATACTCTGAAAGCAGATGCAATTCGCCTATTGGCTTCATTCCCTTCCCTTCCTTTTCCCACGCCACACCCCCAGCTCAGGCTGGGCCACTGTTCCTCTTCTCACCTGGAGAAGGAAGGCCTTTTGTTATTCAGCCACCTTTTTCCTCTCCTCTGCTGGCTTCCGTTCAAAACCCTGTGACTCCTCTGCCGCCATGGCCCCAGCCCTGTCTTAGGAGAGTTCCTTCTGTTCCCTTAACCTGTGGAGTAAGCATCGCAGTAACCCGTAGTGGATCCAAGACCCCATCTTTGGCCAGTCGATCCTGTTCTAGGGCCTTCTGTCCCCAACATATGCATCCAACCCACCTGCACCCTGTGTGCCCAGCTACATCTGGCATGTCCCCACAGCCCTCCATTAAGCCTTCCACGTGGGGACCTCTGGATGGCGCTCCGACTCTCCACGGTCCCCCCAGGCCGGTGCTCTCTGTGTGGTCAGTGTCATCTGCACAGCAATCAGTCACCTTCCCAGAAGCCATTCTGCAGGTGCCCCAGCACTTGGAAATGACCTGCTCTGTCACACTCCACCTTACTCTCTACATCTGTAACAGGGAGACAGGGACAAGGCTAGATAAGCAGTTTAATTTTGGCTGTGTAGCAAAATCACCTGTGGAATTGGTAAAATACAGATTTCTGGGTCCCACTCCCAAGAGGTGAGTTGAAGCTCTGGGGTGGGGCCCAGGCTCTGTATTATTAGGGCATTATTCCTTTCCTGCAGCCTTGATGGGGAGGGGCAGGGGCAATTCCACTGGAGCCAGCCCCCCACCCCAGGACCAGCCCCCTTCCTGTTGCCGGGGTGCCGGGAGCGACTTGCTGCCAAAGTGCTCGGAGCCGCGATTGTCTCGTTGGCCTGGTTATTATGGAGGGATCCGACACAGAAGCACTCAAACCCCTTAGCTCACTTGTCAGAGGAAGAGAGAGAACGACAAGTGTAACAGGGGGAGAGAACAGATCCTCCATGTCACTCAGCTCACATCATCGCCCGTAATGAGCTCTGCCCGACAGACAGCTGCTCACACGGCTCCACAGGTACGGCGCTCACTCGCTGCCCCACGGTGCCAGGGAACCCAGAGGAGGCTTCTCCGCCCCCCCCTGCAAGTCTGAGGCTCTGCCAGGCTCCCTCCGGCCCCAGTCTCCCCTCCCCCAATCCCAGCTCGCTGAGCAGGCAGGAAACCGAACCATCCTCAGGGCAGAGGCTCAGCTCCCTGCGGAAATGGACAGATCACAAGAGCCTAATGTTCTCACATCCCCTCATTTCGGATGCATAGAAACTGCAGCACCTTGGCCAGTCAGACAGGGGCTGTAAAGGACCTGGCTTGAGCCGTGTGTGTGTGTGTGTGTGTGTGTGTGTGTGTGTGTGTGTGTGTGTGTGTGTGTGTGAGAGAGAGAGAGAGAGAGAGAGAGAGAAAGAGAGACAGGCAGACAGACAGAGAAAGAAAGAGAGGGGGCTGTAGAACATCGCCCTCTGAGTTTACACTGGGTCGGGGTGGGGGGGTAATAAAGCTCCCTGATCTTGCAGCCCCTGATGAACAATCCACAGGATTTTAGAAAGTGTACCTTGAAGGCTCAAATTGTCAGGGAGGACCAAGACCTGGGTAGAGGCTTCAGGGAGGAGATGAGAGTTACACTAAGCTCTGGAGGAGAGACAGGACAGGTGACAGGTGTTAGATGATGTCAGAAGGGCAGGGGGGAGTAAAGGGACGGTGGGCTACCCCTCTGGCTGGGAGAGGGCCAGCCTAGGTCACTAACGTCATCTCTCCTTAATAAGCTCCTCCCTCACTTAGGACAGGCAAAGTGAGCGAGCAAATCCGACTTGGAATCAGGTGTCTAAGTTCTTGGAGACCCGAAGCTTTTCTAAAAGCCTAGTGGGGGGGTCAGGAGAGGCGGCTTCCAGTCCCAGCTCGGCGTCTGACCAGGGCGTGGCATTGGGCGAGCCACTCAGCTTCTCTCCTTTAGCCCTTCCTAAGACCCTGCCTTACAGCCTTATCTGCTGTGGGGCTGGGTTTGAGCCCAGTCAAGGGTGAGGAAGGAGGCAGGAGAGGCAGGTGAACTTCCCTGCTGCATTACTACAATGTGAAATCTACAGCCTTTGCGTCCCCTAGAAGAGAAGCTGTCGCCAGCTCCCACGCAGGGTTTCCCCAGCAGACCTCCCCAGGAGCCCGCAGGTGGCAAAATAAAACAAACTATCAATTCTTTG
Organism: Eschrichtius robustus; assembly: GCF_028021215.1. Lineage (NCBI taxonomy): Eukaryota > Metazoa > Chordata > Mammalia > Artiodactyla > Eschrichtiidae > Eschrichtius > Eschrichtius robustus. The sequence goes on along the minus strand of NC_090834.1, from coordinate 16,240,581 downwards.
TTTTCTTTTTCCTCCCCGGGGTGTAGTAAACCCATTCTCAGTTAACAGTCTGCCTGCTTCCCGCCTCACACTCTCTGTTGCTGCCGGCAGCCTGAGAAGCCCAGACAACTGAGGGACGCTCTGGAGAGCCCGAGGCCCGGGAAGGGTCAGGGCCTGGAGGGGAGGCGAGCAGCCAACCCTCCCCAGGCCGGCCGGAGATCTGTCCGCTGCCCTCTCCCCGTTGGCTCCTCTCCCTCCCACAGCCAATGGGTGGGCTCCTCAGGCCAGGCTGCACCCAATGAGACCGAGCCCAAGCCGGCCAGCCTGTCCAGCTAGACCAGCGGCAGGATGCAAGAAAGGGAGGGAGAGGGAGAGAAACAATCTGGGGAGAGCAAGAAGCAGGAGCTTGGAAGAAAACTCAGTGGTTTCTGAACATTAAATGAACTGGTGTTTAAATGAGATGCAAATGACGTGCAAATGAGCCTCTCGTACTTTTGAAAAGAGGCATCAAAGCTTGGCTAAGAGAATACCAGTTAATCTCTCAGCCCGCCAGAGACATCCAGAGTGACCCCTCATCTCCGGGGGACTCTCTACTGCATTTAGGAGCTGCCTGAGCTCCGCAAAGCGGTCCCTGCCCCACTAGGGCCGCCAGCGACTCTGCTTTGTTTTCCACAAGCTAAACGGCAAGGGGTGAAGGAGCACCCCCAGATCTAGAATTCCCAACACCATATAAGTCCAGTGAAGGGAGGGACCCCGCTATCTTTGCTTCCCCCATTTCACACGTGAGGGGGCCTGACCGAGGCCACACAGCAGTTTGTGGCAGAGCCGGGCTTGGAACCCAGGGCCCCAAGACCCACTGACCCCCTGCTCCAGTTCACCATCTCACCCTGTGAGCGGAACTTCCCTTCTAAGTCCAGTGAGGTGGGGAACTGCTCATGGGAAAGAGGGCCAGACAGCACCCGAGAGAAACGGCACCTGTGTCTCATGTCTGGAACTTCAGCCAGATTCTTGTCCCAACTCCAGAGTCCGGTTCAGAGGAAGTGGGTCGACACTTCCCCAAGGACTCCATGCAGTTCTTGAAGCTTCTCTGATCTCCATGGACCCCCCCCACCAACAACCTCCCTGCTTTCCCCATCCTTTCCCAAACCAGACCCTGCACGGACATTCCTAGACCCGAGCCTCCACTCTTGGGGCCCCCCAGTGGTCCACACATGGGGTCTGGGAATGCCAGAAGGAAGAAAGTAGGCCAATGGCAGAGAAGAGTATCACTCGTACAGACTGAAACAGCCTTTGCCAGAGCTTTTAGGGGCTTGAGATGTCAGAAACGACCTCCAGAGGGCAAAGGGGAGCTGGCTGAGCCCCCTGAGAAGACAGGCAGCCGGGAGGAGGAGAGGCAGGCCGGGGCGGGGGGAAGAGTCAACCAGAATCTACAGCCTGTTCCTGGGAAGGGGCTCCCCAGACAATGAAGCGCCAGGTGCCCAGAGGAAGAGTCAGCCCCCACTCATGTCCCTCAGCCCTTGGCAGGCTTTGGAGCCCACCTTCCTGCCCTCAGTGCTCCTGGCCCAGCCCTTCCCTGCAGTCTGCCCCAACCCCAGGACGCAGGGCCCCCAAGTGAGCACAGGCAGGAGATGGGGCTGCGGGTAAACGAGGAAGCAGCCCCGACACACACTGCCTGACAGGCACCCCTTTAGTTCAGAGCCGGGCCCCCTGTGCACTTACTAAAAGCTTGATAAATAGACATGTGAATTGATTGGCTAATAAACTGATTGCTGTTGGAGACCTTTCAGCCAGGGACTTCTCACCCCCTCCCCAGGTCCTGTAGTCGCCCCACAGAGCCACTCCTCTATGCAGCCTGGCCACCAGTGGCCCTGAATTCGAGATCCAAGGATAGGGAAGGGGTGGCGTGGGCACATCCTCCCAACGCTGCAGGGCGATGCCAACCGTGAGCCTCAGTCCTGAGCCCCCTGCAGGCTCTGAGAACTTGGGCGGCAGATGCCACCTCCTTGACTGTCCAGGCATTCGATTCACGTCCTCCGTTGGCCCCTCCCCTAAAAGGACAGAGGGCTTGTACAGAGCGCAGGTGACAAACCTCTTCAGATTCAGATAGAGAACCCAAACCCCAGAGCGCAAGGTCACAGCTGCCCAGGGACCAGATCTTCTGACTAAGACACCTGCCTTCCAGCAGAGGGCGGTGATTATCCCCACCCCAAGGAGGGCCAACCTGAGGGGAGAAGGTGAGGGCTTTGGGGAAGAGGAAGAGGACAATCGCTGGAATGTTCCATGTGCTCCTATCCCCGAGGTCCACTTTGGTTCTGCCCTTCCCCAGCGGATTTCTGTCAGTGCTGGGACGAACAGAAGCCTCTTGCTGGGCAGTCACCCGCCTAGGGGCACCGTAGAATTTATTTTGCGAACCGGGGCTCTTTCAAGAGTGAAAGGGGGCTTCCCTGGTGGCGCAGTGGTTGAGAATCTGCCTGCCAATGCAGGGGACACGAGTTCGAGCCCTGGTCTGGGAAGATCCCACATGCCGTGGAGCAGCTGGGCCTGTGAGCCACAATTACTGAGCCTGTGCGTCTGGAGCTTGTGCTCCACAACAAGAGAGGCCGCGACAGTGAGAGGCCCGTGCACAGCGATGAAGAGTGGCCCCCGCTTGCCGCAACTAGAGAAAGCCCTCGCACAGAAACGAAGACCCAACACAGCCATAAATAAATAAATTAATTAATTAATTAAAAAAAAAAAAGAGTGAAAGGGAGCACGATTAATTATTCACCGGGACCACAGGTGCCAACCTGGACTCTCCCTAGCAAATGGGGACATGGGTCGCCCTGACCGTGGTTGACACAAGGCCCCGCCTTCTCTCCGTCAAAGCACTTCTGATCATCTGGATATGACCACTGTGTCCTCATCTGGTGGTCTCACCTGCGGGGATGCGGAGATCAGCCAGAGAGATGAGACCCAGGATGCTGCTTAGAGAAGTATGTGTTAGGTAAGGGGGAAAATAAAGACCCGAGCACCCGGTCACAGCACAGTCTGCAGTTTCCAGTCATTAATTTGGGAGATACTTCCCTGCCTACAGTGTGCCCAGCATAATGCTGTGTATTGGCGAAACACTGGCAATTAACACAGACAGTGACTCTGTCCTCATGGAGTTTACGGACCACTGTAGATATTGAACATTAATTACACATCATGTTCTAAACAAGGAAATACTAGTGATGTGGGAACATTCAGGAAATACAAGAGCCAAGCCTTTTCTACGGCAGTCTTGATTGGGTCAAATCAATCCAGTGTGGAAGGTGACCACTCAGGAGCTATGTGACTTTGAGCAATTAATATAACCTCTCTGAGCCTCAGTTTCCTCACTTGTAAAAAGAGAGTGATAACTACTTTACAGGTTTAATCTGAAAATAAAATTAGGTAATAAGTGTGTGAAATTGTCTCCACAGTGTCTGGCACAAGATAGGTACTCAACAAACACTAATCCCCTTTTCTTTTATTTCTAAAGAAAATAATATTTGGCCTTTACTCCTGCCAAATATTCTCTCCTTCCCATTGTCTACCTGGCAAACTCCTATTCATCCTTCAGTGCCCAGCACAGTGGCATGAAAGCCAGCAAAAAGTAGTAGTTAAACAAGTACAAGGTTTTTGACCCAGTGTTCCTGGATTTGAATTCTGATTCTGCCAATTGCTCTGTGATCTTAGATAAATCACTTAACTTCTCTGTGCTTCAATATCCTCCCCTGTTTCACAGGATTATTATGAGGGTAAAACACGCATGATGCACTTAGACCAGTATCCACTACTTAGTAGGTGCTCTATGAATTTTTTAAGAATAAAATGGCCAGCTCAGATGTCATCTGGAAAATCTGATATGTTACTGAATTAAGCTGAGCTTGCGGCACTGCTCTTAGCTGTAAATGATCCTATCCTTGGGCTCCCCTCCACACTGCCCAGGGTGGCCTGTGTATCACAGGGCAGAGAGTGAAGGTCAGCAGATGAACTGTGAACTAAGCAGAGGAGCCAGGGCACAAGCTGACTTGCGGACCAGGCGTCTAGAACCAATCCAAACCCCAGGCCTAACTACCTCTCACTTCTACAATTACACTTCTGGGGAGTTTAAAAACCGGACAGATTCTCCTCTCAAATGGTGTAGACACTGTTCTTTCAGAGATCATTTCTCAAGGTTATTGCACACACGGGATCTGACGGCCTCTCCCTGCAGCCTTCCTCCCTGGGAACATAGTCCCACCAAGACCCAACTCTAGCTTCAAGAATTCAAGATGTGTTCTGATCACTTCAGGCGCCCTGCCACCCACCGCCAGCCCTCTATCCCCCTGAGTCAGGCAGCGGCACAGCCACTGTCAGGAAATCCTATCCAGCCCTGGCTTGACATTTCAACAGCCCAAGACCTGGAGATAAAAGTTGTCACTGAACAAAGTTCATTTCCCCCTCCCTCTCCTTTCCGGAGGCTTGATAGGCATCAGTGTGCGCGCCAAGATGGCCCTCTCTCTCTTGCGGCTGCTGCAGCAATTCCTGCTTTTTTGGGGGGAGGGGGGATACCCTCACAATTGATGATTACAAAGAAGCAGTTTATCACCTGTGCTTTTATGATTGAGGCAACTAAGGGGAAAAGATGTCCTTTCAGATAAGCATTTGAAGGAGGGGGGAGAAAGATTTTCAAAGCCTCCTTTGTTCTCCTGAAGAGCCGTGCCATGGAGTTCTGGCAGGCAGCCCAGGAGAAAGGAGAATTTTAAAAACACAATCTGAGCTGGCTTCCAAGCTGCTACACCATCCCTGTCATCAATTAGGGATGTTACTTAACAGGGGGTATGGACCATTGTCTCATCCAGCCTGCTCTCCCTAATTGGATGTGGACTTGTGATGAGTTCTCCTGAAAAGGGCTCTGTGTTTAGAGGTCCTCCTCTGGCCCTTGACACTCAAGGCCAGCTCGGGTTGGGCTGGCACAGGCCTCTGGGGCACATTGCTGGCAGGGAGGTAAGGGAAGGACCTTCCTGAGACCCCTCAGTGCAGGCAGCGAGCACAGACCCAGGACTCAGAGAAGGGCAGGCTGCCAGTTCCCAGCTGCCAGGCTGGGAACTGAGCTTGGGTAGCCAGGGAGGGGATGGGAGGTTGATTCCATGCCCCCTGCCAACTGCATCCCTGCCCAGCCGCAGCCCGAGGTCCTTCCACGGTAGACCCAGCCCCCAACCCATGTTCTGAAGATGAGCCTCATCAGGGTGCAGAGAGCTTCAGGGCCTCAGTCGCCAAAGGGATGGATTGAGCTGCTGCAGACTCAATAAATATTGTGCTCAAGAAGCCCGTATACTCTGAGTCACAGCCTCGCCACTGCCAACGATCAAGAAACGACCATCTTCCCTAGCAAACTGAAACTCCAATCTGCCACAGTTTGTGATGGGAGAACTGCTGGGGTGAAAGGGAACTGGGATCTCACGGTGCCCTGGACCACCTAGGCCTCTGGAGAAGATGGAACCTGGAGCTCAGGGTGATTCCCCACTTTACCTTGCAACCCCAAGTGTAGGGAGGAACATTTTCTTTACTCTCTACAGTATAGTGAGATCAAGCTAGAATGTTACAGAAAACTTTACCAAAAGCTCAGGAGGAACAAAGGGGAATAAACCCAAAGTAATACAAAACCAGATCATCTGGCTCAAGACCTACAATTGGCTCATGTTCATTGTGGAGCCCTCACACAGTTGCCCCGCACCAGGATGGACCCTGGCTTGGACCCTTGCCAGAAACTGCCTTTCCCCCTTTCTTCCAGGATCCTGGAGGTCCATGTCCAAGTAAGTGAGATGGGATTTACCCTCCAACCTATCTAAGACCTGCCTTCTGATTTCTAGGTTCTGTCCCAGAACCGACCTCTTGCCTGGGTAATTAAGGCAGGGAATATCCAGCAAGTATCTCTAGGAAGAAGCACATCTCACACCTCAGCATCATGAGCATAGAGAAATGTAATCCCATAGCCTCTCACATGAGCAAGAAACACAGAATTTAAAAGCAAAGGGCTGTTTTCCTAGTCTAGGTGGGCCTAGCCCACTTGAAGACTTGGTCTTCAGCCTAGGTTTCCTGCTCACTCTTTCAGTTCTCTATGGCAGTAAAGCCATGCCCTGCTTGGCTGGAGTCCTAATGCACCCCTGCCTAGCTCTTGCCAACTCCCTGCCCTATGCATGGTTCTGGATGCAATTCCCTAGAACTCCTATTTGCCGGCTGGGTCCCTACATCGACCAGACGCATCATTTGTATCCACGATAAAACCTGACTTCCAGCCCTGACAACTCCTTAACCCCACCCTATAGCTGACCCTACTCTCTGACACCAACTTGAATAAAGGCGAAAATCATCCCAAGACTTCTTAGAACTTATGAATGGAGGGTCTAGTGGTCCTTTTACCAAGAACCATCCACATTGCTGAGTGAGGTGATAACCATCAGGGCAACAGATGGAGAACTCTTCATTCTCCAGAATTCTCAAGAGAAGATGAGTGCCCCCAAGAGGTCTGGAAATGAACAGAACTGTTCCACTTGAGGCAGGAATTTGCTTGATACTCTGAAGAGGGAAGAGAAAAAAAGAAAAGAAAGAGAAAGAGCTGGCAAGATGGCCAAAGGTTGAAAGTGAACCATCTCTTCAATCCCTGCCTCCTCTAACCTTCATCAAGTCTACATCAAAAACTCAGCAAATCCCGGAAGTGATTAGACGGTATATGGACACCAGCCAAGGAGAGGATGCAGACAGGCCTGGGAGTGGAGCATGTGAGGCATGAAACACTAAGTGAACGAGATCAAGAAATCACAGGTTCATCTCACAGGCCACAGATTTGAAGTTCTGGGCAACTTTAACAGACCTCTAAGGGTCAGGAGATGCCAGCTCATAGCTTAAAGTATAATCGTTTTAGCCACCATTTTACTGAGTACCTACTATGTGGCAAATTTTGCATAATTTGTTTTTTTAAGCCTATATAACCCTGTGAGTCAGGTACTATATCCATTGTAGTGATGAGGAAACCGAGGTTCAGAGTGGTTAAATAACTTCCCCAAGGGACTTCCCTGGTGGTGCAGTGGTTAAGAATCCACCTGCCAATGCAGGGGACATGGCTTTGAGCCCTGGTCCGGGAAGATCCCACATGCTGCAGAGCAACTAAGCCCATGTGCCACAACTACTGAGCCTGTGCTCTAGAGCCCAAGAGCCACAACTACTGAGCATGCGTGCCACAGCTACTGAAGCCCGCGCACCTAGAGCCCATGCTCCACAACAAGAGAAGCCACCGCAATGAGAAGCCCGCGCACCGCAACGAAGAGTAGCCCCCACTCGCCGCAACTAGAGAAAGCCCGCGCACAGCAACGAAGACCCAATGCAGCCAAGTTAATTAATTAATTAATTAATTTCAATTTAAAAAAATAACTTCCCCAAGATCATACAACTATTTTGTCAGAGCCTACCTTTTGGGCAGCTGAGTCTAAAATCCATGCTCTTCCCACTATGATGTGTTGGACTTCAGAAGTCTCCTGGTTCCCTTCCATCTTCAGCTTGGTTTCTTCCCATTTTCCTTCAGTCTGCTCCTGACAGCCCAGCTTGAGTCTATGGTGAGATCAGCTCAGTTAGACCACAGTCAGCCACTTTACAGACATTTCTCAAACTCTTACCATTTGCCAGGACTTGTGCAAGAGACTAAGGATTCCAACACAAGTACAACACAAACAATGACCGGTGCTCGGTCAAGTGCTCGGTGCCGTGATGGATACGTACCTATGGTACTATGGGACAGCACAAGGGGAGCCCGTGTTCTGCCTTGGGGCAAGTAGTGGAGAACAGGTCATTGGAAGTGCTGGGTGGTTCTTTGGCCAGAATGGACCACACACAGTCTCCTGAAGCCAAACAGCTGAGCCTAGAGCTCTCTAGGGGCTATGACTTTTTTTTTCACTTTATTCCTTTGCCAATCAGGAAAGAACAGAAAATGCAGAAGCCTTAACAGATGCAATCCTACGCTGAAGGAAAGGAAAAATCAAGCCAACATTTTCTGAGTATCTATGTGCCAGGTACCCCTTCAGTCCTCACGACTTCATTTTGCTGCAAGAATCACAGGGTAGTTAAATAACTTAACCCAGGGCGTTCAGCTGGAAAAGGCAGAGCTGGGCTTCAGACCCAGCCCCACCTACTCCAAAGGCCATGAATGATCTTTCCACTAGGTGCTGTCTCACCGCCTCTGGGCAGAAGCTGCTGGATGCCCACTTGAATCGACTGGTTGATTAAACGTGGGCACAGCAGGTGGCATGTGCTGCATGGGACTGTACCAACCTGCCCTTGCTGGACCCTCCCCACATCAAGGGATACAAAATAAGGAAATGTCTGAGGGCTTGGGGCCGTGCTTGTCCACGCTTTTCAGCCTCTTCGGCACCGAAGAGCCCCCCCCCCCCAAGGCTGCCTTGATTCCCTTCATCTCCACCTGTCCTGCGCATCCGGGAAGCCTGAGCACCAGCCTCAGGAAAATGTCAGCCAGGCCTGGCCAAGCATATGCCTGTGTCATTGGCACCACAGGGAGCTCCAGCAGTCGGGAAGTGGAAGAACCCGGTGCCAGGGGCGGGGCAGGTGGCATCTCATCGGCCCCGCCACTGCTCTGAGAACCCTCCAACCTACTCTTGGCTTCCTCTCTGATACAAGGGCTGCCCACGAACCTTCATCCCCCATGCCCATGGCAACCCACCGGCCCGCGGTGCCATGCCAACCCACGAGCTGGCAGAGACACTACCGTGGCGAGATCCCCTCTGCCACCTGCCCGTTGTCACTCTTCATTGATCATAGCTGTCCTTGCACGGGGCTGCAGTCCCAGGCTCCAGGCTTCCAATCTGCTCTCTGGGAGGCTGACAGAGGATGAGCAGGGCTCGGGGAGACCTCCCTTCCTCACTCCCACCAGCTCTTTGCCCAGGGCCTGGATGTTGGAACAAGAGCTAGGAACCCAGATGGTAACTGCTGCCATCTAATTATGCGTGCATATGATATTAGCCAAAAGCATCTGACGGTCTCCTGCAGACTCGGGCAGATCAAATGAAGAGGCGCGCGGGTTCGAGGATTACTCCAGCAGGGTAATGGCTGACAAGACTGCCTGCTGCCACTCAGGCGGCCACTGGCAGGCTGTCTCCTCCCATCAGACTCCTCACTCTTTACCTGAAGGAAGAGGAAAAGCTGGGGCCAGTGGGGGCTGGGGTCCTCCAAGGTGCGTGGCTCTTGGCCTTTCCCTAACCGTGACCTGCCAGTCACAGTATTCAAGACCTTGAACTTCACCAGGAGAGAAGCAAAGGGTTTGTGTGTCCCCAGAAGGGCAACTAAGTGCTCATGGAGAATTCTGTTCATGTCCTAATAACCATGAAGGAGTCCCACGTTCTTCTGAGACTACCATCTCTATCTCACCAGTTGATAATCCTTATCTAAAAGGCAACTTCAACCCATGTGGCACTTTTTTGCAATTAATTGGGAACTATTATTGCCTTGGCCTTGCCCAGTTTCCTGAAGGTTAGATACCCTAACCTTGGTTTTATTATCTTTCTGGAACCTAAGATACTTAGCACATGCTTTGTACACGTTAGGGGCTCAAGACATGTTTCTTGAGCTCAATTTCACAATTCTAGTCAGCTGTTCTCCGGTTATCTGCTATGACAGGTACCATGCCAGACATGGGAGACAGACATGAGCAACCCACAGTTCCTGCCCTAGAAAATTCTCATCTAACCCACTAAGAGTTAATTATGAATGACGGCAGAAAGGGAAGAGGGATCCTCAAGAAGGAAAAAGAAGACAAGTGGGAGCTGAAGGCAGAGAGTGGACTGAATCATCAGAGAAGGAAGAGTTTAGGCGATGTATCAGCAAGGACTTGCTGAGGACTTCAACATTTGCATCGTCAATGTGCATTCATTGCACCCACTGTGTATGAGGCGGGGGCTTGGCAGAGGGTCTCTGATCTCAAGGAATGTACAAGGAAGTCGAGGGAACAGGACATGTCTGTACAAAGATAGCATTGCTTCCTATACTCATCACTTAAGAAGCAAGAGAATGGCATGGAGAAAGCCCTGGTGACCACAGCAGTCAGAGGGCCTCATGGGCTGTTGGGATTTGCCAGAGCAGAGCAGAGTCAGTCCCTGAGAGCAGGATGGGGAAGGCAGGATGGGGCAGGGAGCCAGCACTTATGTGCCCCTCGGGTGGGCTAGGTGCTGCGGAAGCTGACCCAGCTGAGGATAATGACATTTGAGGCCCAGTCTGGTGAACAAGCAGGTACCAAGGGACAGAGCTGTCTCCATCTTGGTCCAGGGTGAGAGTTCCAAGAAGATGTAGAGGCTCATGTTTAAGGACCGGGATTCAACTGAACCCTGGAATGAGGCTCGGTGGACACACAGGACAGAGCTCTCTCCTGCCAGAACTAGAATTCAGGTGCATAAACAATGTCATCAGAACTGGTACATGGCATCGAGGTGGGGCCAGCAAAGAGGATTGCGGAGGGTTCTCCCCTGGGTCCCCTTGGAGTAGCCCTCCTCACTCATTGATTCCCTCTGGCCTGGACACAGGTTGAGGCTCCCCTTCATAGGAAGGACCAGCACTCCAGCTGTGGGCAGGAGCAGCTAGAGGCTGGGCCCAGGCAGGGTCTCCCTAGAACAAGTAGGACTTGAGCTCTACAGGATGCAGCAAGAGAGAAGGGCATTATTGGCAGAAGCATGGAGTTACAAAAGACACAGAGGTAGAATTTTTGTATAGCATGCTTCTGGTCCAGTTGGGAAATATGTTCTACCAGAGCGCAATATTAAGATTAAAGAGTATTGCTTATTACATTGGGGAATACGGATAGGGGCTAGATTGTAGGGGGGAGTTGAGTATCAGACAAAGGAGTTTGGGAATTTTTCTGGAGGAACTCTAGAGCTGAAGAGATATAGATACAGTGGAGGTGGAGGATTGCATCTAGGTAAGGTGACCCTTGGGATCTCACATTATCTGTGGAAAATCCTAAAAGAGAATAGCAAATACTCTCATATGTTGCTCGCAACCAGGGGGAGAGTTCCAGGTAGGAAGCAAGGAAAGAGATTGACTCAGGCAGTGCGTGCGTGCAAGTGAGTGTGTGTGTGTGTGTGTGTGTGTGTGTAGGACTAGGTGCTGGACAAGCATAGCCATGCCTACGTTGTGCTCTCTGCGTTCACCCCACACCTGGCTTTGGGTCCAGGGCTCAGCTTTGGAATTAGACTTGGTATAAAGACAAGGCAACACCAGCTGCCAGTTCACACCTTTCCCTCCAGCAGGTTTCTTCTCCTTTCCCTCCTCTTCCCTCTCTCTTGGTCTCCAGACAGGATGCCTTCCCTACTTCCACCTCCTTCCCCAGCAGCGTGACTTCCTTCCAGCCACAGGGAAGCGGGTGTGTCAGGTTGTGGATCACCACGGAAGGGTTGACACCTCATGGGTAATGAAGAGAGAAAATGTATCAGGGGTGTTTAGGGGAGATGACAGCTGATCACTGAGACCTGCTCGTTGCCCAGATGTATTTTGTCAACTGATCACTCAGCAGACCGGACCTGGAGTTCAGTCAAGACCCCTGGGTGCTCCGGAGAGATGGGGACTCTTTTGATCCCAGATGCGTGTAACTCTGGTCCTAGCCACACTCCCGCTCTCCCCGTGGTGGGGAGGAATGAGGAGGGAACAGAGTCCCTTTGAAGCTCATCCTGGGACAGGGCAGAGCTTCCTTCCCCTGTAGAAAAATGAGAGCGGCAAGCTGTGATGTGCTTGGAAATCAAATCCCTTGAGAGCAGAGAAGATGTTCTGGCCAGGGGTACTGTGGCTTTTTGCATGGTCCTGACTTTCCCACGGCTCCTCCAGCCTGCGTTGACAACAACAACAGAGCCATGTGACCGTGAAAAGCCACCAAATCTCTCTGAACTTCAGCCTCATTATCTGCAAAACAGGCATGATTCTGTATTTTCTTAACTCTAAGATACCGTTGATTTTAAGACCCATCATTGTTTTATTTACCACTGAGAAAAAAAAGTAAATGCTACCAATTAAACTATGACATGCCATCAATTGTAAGACCCATCCCGATGTCAGAGATGTTAAAGTGAGAAAAAATGTCAGTGTGAAAATTTATGAAATAGGATAATAATAATTCTCACTGCAAGAGGTTTTAGAGAGGATCGAGTGAGTTGAGGAGCAGGGACATGTCTTGTAAGCTCTGAACCCCAGTGACGGGGCATGAAAAGATCCAAGATGGACCTGAGCTGTGTGCCCCGGGGAGCATTTCTTGGCCTCTCAAATTGGGTGGGCACATCCTTCATGGGTGGTCGTGAGGCTTACACGCAAAGCATGTCACCCAGTACCCGATGATTATTATAGTCTGCCCAGAATGGTTCTTTACCTGTGGAGGGGAGAGTAAAACCACCTCCTAGGGTTGTCACAAGGATTAAGAGATAACTGATGTAATGTATTCGTATAGTAGGATTTCAAAAACACTAGTTCCTTCTAATTCCTTTTCAGTGCTTATCACATTCTGCCATTTAGTATATTTACTTGTGTACTTATCTCTCTTGTTCTTTATGGTGCAAGGACGGTGATTTATGCTCATTTAGCAGAGGCAGGATGGAATTGTGGCAATAAAATGGGTTTTAGAGTCAGACAGAAAGACCTAGATTCAAATCCAGGCCCACTGCTTACTCACCAGTGGAGTGACCTTGGATAAATTGCTTCATTTTGTTAAGCCCTCCATTTCCTCATCTAAAAATATCATCTCTAAAAATACTCCAGGGACTTCCCTGGTGGCACAGTGGTTAAGAATCCGCCTGCCAATTCAGGGGACACGGGTTCGATCCCTGGTCCGGGCAGATCCCACATGCCGCGGAGCAACGAAGCCCGTGTGCCACAACTACTGAGCCTGCGCTCTAGAGTCCACGAGCCACAACTACTGAGCCCACGTGCTACAACTACTGAAGCCCAGGCACCTAGAGCCGGTGCTCCACAACAAGAAAAGCCACCACAATGAGAAACCCGTGCACCGCAAGGAAGAGTAGCCCCCACTTGCCACAACTAGAGAAAGCCTGCACGCAGCAACGAAGACCCAACATAACCAAAAATAAATAAAAATAAATAAATAAATTTATTTAAAAAAAAAGATACTCCAGTGGAAGTGCCTGGCTCATGAAACACGATTAGTAATATTCGCTGAGTGTGCGAATGAAGAGGCAAGAGAGGAGCTGCCCCAGTTGGCCTCCTTTCCAGTTGCTCATGCGAAAACCTGGTCACCCTCTTCTGCTCTCTAACCTCCTCACCTGATTAGTCACCAAGTTCTGGTCATGCTGTCTCCTTAATAGTTTATAATCTCTTTCTCCCTGTTGTCTTGCTGGTAATCTCTTAACCCAGGCCACCAGGCTTTCTAGGCTGAATTCCCGCAAGAGCCACTACAAGATCTTCTGTAGCAGATGCTGTTTGTTGCCTACCCAGAGTTGCCTCTCAGGCGTCCAACTCTCTCCCACGTGGCGCAAAGGTAAGTCTGGATTCATCAGAGCCGATCATGGTAAATTCATTCCCCTTGTCAGTGATTCATTTAGGAAGGGGCAGGGGACCCAAACCTGGCCAGTGAGGAATAAGAGGACATCTGCTGGGGTCTTCAAGGAAGGGTTTCCTTGCTGATAGAGAGAGACATACAGCAAGAGACGTGTCCTCGTCTTCCACCGAAGGCTGTGCTGTCTGTGCAGGAGGGCACCTCCCACTGTGAGGGGTCACGGCCAACATGCTGGGGACCGCAGAGCAGGAAGATGGGAAGGACCTGGGTTCTCAACGGCAGGATGGAGCTGTCCACTGAGCCAAGCCTAGACACTCCCTGATGCCCTGCTGCTCTCCACGTGAGATGAATGCTTTCCAGAAGCCTTGGGAAGCGAATACAAGTACACATTTTACAACAGTGTCAGAACCAGAGCTGGAACTTTATCAATATTTGTGGAAGAAAGGAAAGGAGGAAAGGGGAAAAGGAAAAAATGAAACTGCCTTTTACCCCTTGCTCTCCTTCTAGACAGTTGTCATGGGGTTTTAGGCTCTGCATATGGGAAGAGAAGATTCCTTCCACAGAGTGTTATAAACATGCACTTGATGCATTCTCCTGAAAGAGAAAGTGAGTGAAGCTGAAGAAATGTTTCCTTCCAATAACAAAATAACATGAGGCTATAAAGCTAGAGTATCCCAATGGCCTCATAAGCTTGGAGAGACAGTGAAACACTTAAAAAAAAAAAATTATAAGAGGCAGCCTTGTATAATTTCTCTTAAGTGTCTTCTGGTGTCAATAGCCTACAAATAGACAGTGCATCTGGTGTGGGAACAGTCTTGGTGGGGAGGGTAAAGAATAGGGTGGTGTTCACTGCACTCCTTTCCTTCCTCCCTTTTTTCCACAAATATTGATAAAGTTCCAACTCTGATACTACAGCTACAGGCTCTGGACCTTTCCAGATTTGTCCAGACTGTGGGGTGGGTAAGGCTGTGTCAAAGAGCTGAGCACTGCACTGAGTGCCCTTGGGGGGGGGAGCTGCTGAGGCAGGGGGAAGGCCGAGGCTGGATGGTGGGCTGGCTGCCCTGTGGGTGGCAGGGAAAGAACAATTCCCTACCCCGATGGCAATGGCGGTGAGGCAGTTGATGGTTCACTGCTGAGAGAGAGGGGAATTGTATTAGTTTCCTATCGCTGCTATAACAAATTACCACAAGTTTAGTGGCTTAAAACAGCACAGATTTGTTCTCTTACAGTTCTGGAGGTCAGAAGTTCAAAATGGGTTTCACTGGGTTAAAACCAAGGTGTCAGCCGAGCTGCATTCCCTCCTGGAAGGTCTAGGGGAGAATCCATTCCCTGGCTTTTTGCAGCTTCTAGAAGCTGCCCACTTTCCTTAGCTCCTCCACCCTCAAAACCAGTAACATTGGGCCAAGTTTTTCTCAAGCTGCCATCTCTCTGGTTTGTCCCCTTTTGCTCTTTCTTCTACCTTTGAGAGCCCTGATGATTACATTGGACCCACTTGAATGATCCAGAATAATGTCCCTATTCTCAGGTCAGCTAATTAGAAGCCTTAATTCCACGTGCAATTTTAATTCCCGTTTGCCATATTAAATGGTATATTCACAGGTTCCAGGGATTAGAGTGTGGACGTCTTCAGTGGAGGTTGGGGGACATTATTCTGCCTACTAGTCTGCCTCCTGATGCCCAAAGATACATGTCCATCCTACAAGCAAAACACAAATGCATTCACCCCACTTCTGGTACCAAACTCTACATTAGTCAGGGTTTAACCAGAGAAGCAGAACCAGTAGGAGGTGTATATTAAGAGATTTATTGCAAGGAATTGGCTTACAAGATTGTAGCGGCTGGCTAGGCAAGTCTGAAATGTGTAGGGCAGGCTGGAGCTCTGGAGCATGGCCTGAAGCTGCTGCCCACGGGTGGAATGTCTTCTTCTCTAAGGGAATCCTCAGTTCTGCCTTTAAGTTCAGTGGATTGCATCAGGCCTGTCCAGATTATCTAAGATAACCTCCCCTACTTAAAGTCACCTGATTATGTATTTTAATCACATCTACATTAGACCTTCACAGCAACACCTAGATTAGTGTTTGACTGAATCACTGGAGACTGTAGCCTATCCAAGTTGGCACATGAAAGAGAGCATCACACAGATGGAGGTGGCTCCCTAAGGACCCAGTCCTCTGCCTGTTTACCACAAGCTCCTATAAACCTGGAACGGACGCTCGGTCCTGAGGATGGTCCTCTCTATGGAGTTAAATGGGCCTGGGGAGCCCTAGAAGCCCATTCTGCTCTTCTGCTCCACTGTTCCCAGAGATTAGAAGCTTCTAAGAACAAAGGCCAGGGTTTTGTGTTTATATATCTATATCTAGCAGGACCTAAGCTAGTGCTCCTTGTATAGGAGATACTCAGGCAATGCTGGTTGGAAGAATTTTATCTCTGTTGAATAAATGTATTCTCCCCTGTTCCTAACCTGTGAGCCCACTATGGCAGCTACAAAGTTTACTGCATTTCCAGCTACTAATTCAGATGTTGGTGTAATACAGTGTCATATACGGCCAAGTGGCCTTGGTGGGATAATGGGGAATCATCCTAGGAGTGGAACTGGTGTGGGTGATGGTGAAATACGAGTAGAGGAAGAGGCCATGGCATCTCTTTGTAGAGACATTCACAAGCAGAAAAGAGCCCAGTCTGGCTGCATCAGAATGAATATTGACTTATCTAGAGACAAGCGTCCTCAGAATGGCCTGACAGCCTGGGAGTCACTCGTTCCTGAGTGTTCAGATTTTTGGGAAATCCAGGATGCCTTTGGCATCAAGGACATAGAGAAGAGCATGATGGGCTGGCCCTTGGAAAACATTTTGTCTTAACCCCTTGTTTTATAGAAACTCAGAGAGGGAGAGTGATTTGCTCAAAGTCACACAGCCAGCCACAGGCAGACATACCTGGAACTAGAACCCGGGCTTGTGATTCTGATGCACTTTTCACTTCTCACTATGCCGTCGTGTCAACCTCAGTGATATTATGTACCAGGATAGCCAGAACTCAATCTATGCATCTAGAAGGGTTAGGCATATTTCTCCAAAGTTCACTGATACATTCACTGCTGGAATATACAAAAATTGACTTAGAGATGGCTTTACCATCTTCCCCTTCAATGATTTCCAAAAGCATGTCCAATAAAAATTCATTCTTTTTTTTTTACATAAATTTATTTATTTTATTTTTTATTTATTTCATTTTTGGCTGCATTGGGTCTTTGTTGCTGCGCGCGGGCTTTTCTCTGGTTGCGGCGAGCGAGGGCTACTCTCTGTTGTAGTGTGAAGGCTTCTCATTGCGGTGGCTTCCCTTGTTGCCGAGCACGGGCTCTAGAGCGCAGGCTCAGTAGTTGTGTCACACGGGAGGGCTTGAGCCCGTGTCCCCTGCATTGGCAGGTGGATTCTTAACCACTGCGCCACCAGGGAAGCCCTAATCATTCATTCTAAATAAAAACAGTTTGTGACTTAAGAAAAGTTCCTTGTCCATTCTCTTCAACCAAGTTACCTCCCTGAAGTCTATCCAATGCAGAAATTCTGGAGCCCCCACTATTTACACAGGATCATTGGTTACTTGCGATTGACAGGCTTGAGCCATCTCATGAAAACCAAGCCCAAGTAAAAATGTTTACGTCGCATGTATAGGGGTTCAGAATAGGCCTTCCCACAGTAAGCCACTTTGGCAACTGTATTATTTTGAGCTAAAGACAATCAAGACCTTGTGGACTCAAAAGAAATTACTGCCCTTCTACTACCTAGAAGAATTTGAATTGGGGATTTTTCCCAGAAAAAGAGTTACTCCCACAGATAAATTTTATCTAGGTGGGTCCATCTTATGGCAAACATCTAATTACCCAACATCTGCTCTTCTTCTTGTACCCTGTGAACGACCCTCCTGTCTTTGAGGTCCCCAGGCCCCTCTCCCATTCCTTAGCTCAGGATGGCATATATACCTCATTTTACCTTTGTGTCTCTGAACCTCTCATGTATGTGGGGTTCCTGTACATACAAATTAATATTAATTTCCTCATGCTAATCTGTCTTATGTCGTTTTAATTATTTGACCAGCCAAAAGAACCAAAGAAGGGAAGGGGGAAAGGAAATTTTCCCCTTCCCCAAATATGTAACTGGAGTATGAACAAGAACAATTCATGGATATACTCATAACATTTTTATTTTCCACTGTCCCTGTATGATTCATTCCATGGGGGCAGTTTTCCCTTTGCCTGTGATGATAATCTTGGTTCCGGGCATGTTCCATAGCTGGGTGGCCATGGTGGGCAGAGTCCTAAGATGACCTCCAAGACTGCAGCCTGCTGGTGCACACATTCTGTAAAATTCCCTCCCCTTGAGTGTGGGCAGGACATGTGAATATGCTGGGATAGTTACTCCTGTGAGTATGTCACACTACATAAGGTTCCTTCATAGCAGACTGGGTGGAGACTCTGCTGCTAGGAGCTAAGGAGCCAGGCTGACTGTCAGCAAGAAAATGGGGATCTCAGTCCTACAACCACAAGGAACTGAATTCTGCCAACAGTTTGGAAGAGGCTCCCAAGCTTTAGATGAGAACACAACAGCAGACACCTTAATTTCAGCCTTGTGAGACCCTGAGCAGAGAACCCGTGCCCAGGCTCCTCACCTATGGAAACTGTGAGATAATAAATGCGTATTGTTTTAAGCCACTAAGTCTGTGGTAATGCATTACACAGCAGTAGAAAACTAATAAAGTAACTTCCTAGCATTCTATCAAAGCATGAAGAGAAAATAGTATTTATATAGTGCAGTGAGATAAACGGGCAAAGGTACCCAAAGCTGGGGGCACTGCCCTGGGGCTCGAACATGCCCCAGGCCCCAGTCAGTCACTCTGAAAGATGAGGGGCTCCATGTCTACTCCCACCTGTCAAGAAGCTCTGAAATAGAAGGTCCCACTTGCAGTTTGAGCTGTGAATACAATCTCCGTTCACATGTTTTGAAACAGGAGGGAAGGGGGCAGGGCACAGCCTTTAGAAGAATGACATAGCCCGAGGACACAACATAAACTGATTAGAACCAAATAGTTCCAAGATGGTGGACTTCCACTAGACCTTAAGCCTCAGTATACGTTCATTGTAACACTTCAGCACACTAAATGACACACCCACAGGTGCCATGACAGTTCCAAGGCCGACCATAAAGGTAAAAAAGTAGGTGGTGGCCCAATTTCTGGAAATCCCCACCCCTTCCCCAAAATAGACGGAATACTCCTCCCACTCATTAGCCTATGAAATTACCCACCCTTATAAAAACTGACAACCCCATACCCTGGTGCCGCTCTCACCTTCTGAGATGGCCCACACTCTGTCTGTGGAGAGTGTTTCTCTCTAAATAAATCCACTTCTTACCCATCACTTTGTCTCTCACTGAATTCTTTCCACAATGAGACATCAAGAATCTGAGCTTCATTAAATCCTGAGACCAGGTGTGCGATCTCAATTAAAAGACCATGGGTTCAAGTCCCAATCTAGGTTTTGGCTGGGTTTGAGTCCTAGAGCATGGATTCAAGTCCCAATCTGAGATGCACGGTTTCAGTTTGAACATTTGGCAATAATAATTTGATTTGGTGTTGAAATCGAGCAGGACCCTGTGGGGGGCCCTCCTGGGTACAAAAGGCCCCCCTGTGTCCCCTGTCTCTTGTCTTGTAGAAAAAGGCTTTAGTCTCCAAGGCCTTCCCTCAGTTCCAAAGAGCAGACTCAAGCAGTTACTAATTAGGGAAGTGAGGGAATGCAGAAACAAAGGAAAAGCAATTAAGCAAGAAAAGTAATGTTAACAGTTCAGCAATAAAACAGAATCCTAGTTCCTCCTCAAGGAATATACGTAACAATCTAATGCATATCTTTTGAGTTGTTCTGCAGAAACAAAGATCCCCACCCGGGTGGAGGACGCTGACCACAAGCACCAAACCCCAGACTAATTGGAACCAGAATGTTGATGATTAAGATTCCTGAACCACCACCCTGTTACCTCTCCACCAGCCAGTTAGAAGAAAGTCCACAAACTGCAACCTTCACCCCAACCGTTGCCTTTTAAACCCTCCCCTTTTAAACCCTCCCCTAAAAGCCATTGTGGAGCTTGGGTCTTCTGAGCCTGAGCTGCTCAATCTCCCTGCTTGGTGCCTGCAATAAACACTGTACTTTCCTTTACCACAACCTGGTATCAGTAGACTGGTTTGCTGTGCAGCAAGTAGACCCAAGTTATGTTCGGTAAGAGTGTCACATTTTTCTCCCACTCCAGCAGTATCCTGCTGCCTCTGGAATGCTTACATTGGAAGAGGGAAGCAAGGTTCTCTCCTGTGGTCCAGCAATGGCATCCCCTTGTCAGTGACCCTGACTCCACATCCTTCTCATCCTAATCAGAACGCTTCTTCCAGGCTGATGGCCCTGATGGCCACCGACAGGCCCTTCTTAGGAGTGCCCAGCTGATACTGGCGCATAAGGATTCTGGGAGGCTGGGGGCCCTTCAGGCCTAAACGTCTTCAACCTCTGTTCCCACACTGCTGAGGTGTGGTTCTGGAGAATGCAAGCTTCACGCAGGGTGGTCAGGCAATCACCCCTCTCCCTGAGGCCCCTCAGGCCTGTCTGGGCTCCAGTCAACATCGCAGCCTCGGCTCAGTGGATGGAGTGCTGAGCCCCTTCCCAGGGACCCACCAGTTTCAGTTTAAACTTTAATCGAGTTCCTTCCAATTCTCCCTCCTCCACTCCACCTCACCCCCTGGTTGAAATCTTATCTCTTTTTGGGCTGAGAAAGAGACTGTTATTCTCCACAGTCTGGTTTATGATATAAAATCTGTGCTCTGAGCCCTCTGGCTTTGGCTTTTGATATTTAAAGCCAAGCTTTTGAAATTCAAAAATACCCTTTTTTCTCTCAAGCACCTTGCCCTTAGAATTGAAATCCGTGGCTCTCAATACCATGGCCTCTACAATAGATTTACAAAAGGCTACTTAAGAGCTCAAAAGCCAGGAAAGGGACTCTTTGTTCTCTCCGTATGGTCCCTACCCTAAGAGCAACGCAGAGAAGTCGCTGCTGCCACTGGAACAGTGAGGCAGAGAAGTGAGGGGGTTAAAGAATTGGAAAGGCACCAGTTTAATATCAAATTTTTACTGTGAGGCATTTATAAAATGCTGAGGTGTGTTTCCCCAAGGCTTAGCTAGGTGTGGTTTTCATGACTCATTCCAGCAAAAGTACTAATAAAAGCAAGAAATAGTGCCTTTATAAATATTACACAAATCGTTGACAGGTAAATTTATTGTGTTCGTTTATGAGCATTTGTTAACGAACTGTTTGAAACTAATCTTAGAATTTATACAATGTGCAATTTTAAATACATCACTTATTTTATACTTGAAAGAGTACATTAAAATATTTATAAGAATCCACACATATATGGTCAACTAATTTTTGACAAAGGTGCAAAGGCACTCCAGTGGAAAAAGGGTGGTCTTTTCAACAAATGGTGCTGGGACCATTGGCTATTCAAATTTTAAAATATTAACTTCTATTCATATATCCACCATTTACAAAAATTTACTCAAAATGAATCATAGCCCTAAATGTAAAACCTTAAACAACAAAACTTCTGGAAGAAAATATAAGAGTAAATCTTTGTGAACTTAGAGTAGGCAAAGACTTTTTTTGACACGACGTCAAAAACACCATTCATAAAAAAAAAATTGATAATTTGAGCTGCATCAAAATTAAAAATTTCTGCTCTTCAGAAGATACTGTTGAATGAAAAGAGAAGCCAAGGACAGGGAGAAAATCTTAGAATATGTCTTATAAAGGACTTGGATCCAGGGTGAATAAGGAGCTATAAAAATTCAATAATAATACAAACAACACAATTTTTCCAAATGAGCAAAAGATTTGACGACATTTCACCAAAGGAGATGTATGGATGAGCACATGAGAAGATGCTCAACATCTTTAGTCATTATGGAAATTTAAATTAAAACCGCAATGAGATACTGCTAACAGAATGAGTAACATGAAAAAGGCTGACCTGATAAAGTATTGGTAGGGAACTCTCATACATTGCTGTTGGGAATGTAAAATGGTACAACCACTTGGGAAAATAGTTTGACAGTTTCTTAAAAAGTTATCCATACACCTACCATATGGCCCAGCCATTTCTCTTTTAGGTATTTGCCCAAGAGAAATGAAAGCAGATTCCATACAAAGACTCTTACATGAATGTCCAGAGCAGTTTATTTGTACTAGCCTCAAACTGGAAACAACCCAAATGTTCATCATCTGGGGAATGAATAAACAAACTGTGTATATCCATACAATGGAATACTACTCAGTAATAAAAAGGAATGAACTATTGACACCCTGGATGAATCTTATATTGAGTGAAAGACACTAGACAAAAAAGAATACATACTGCATGATTCCATTTACATACAATTATAAAAATGCAGACTGATCTCTAGTGATAGAAAGCAGATCCGTGGCTTGCCTGTAGGGAGAATGGGCAAGAAGGGATAGAGGAGGACAGACAGGGGCAGGAGGAATGGATCACAAAGGGGCATAAGGAAATCGGGGTGGGGGTGATGGATATGTTTATCATCCTAATTATGGTGATGATTTCACAGGTAGATAGATATGTCAAAACTTACCAAATTGGACATTTTAAATACGTGCAGTTTCTTACATGTCGTTATACCTCAATAAAGCTGTGAAAAAGATATGTGTATAAAAACAACGTGTGTTTCTGGGTCTGTCATTGTTAGAAATGACAGACTTCCAACAATCAGGGACAGACTTCTAAGAAAATTCATGCATACCTTCTAAAACCTAAACTTAGTCACATCCAGCTACATATGGATCTCAAAGATTCCCTTGTTAACCTCATTAAATGTTGTACACAAAATGAACATTTTTTACATGTGCTTACAATAAAATAGATAACTAATTTTTAGTTTATTTTAATTAATTAATTAATTTATTTATTTTATTGTTGGCTGCGTTGGGCTTTCGTTGCTGCACGAGGGCTTTCTCTACTTGTAAGGAGCTGGGGCTACTCTTTGTTGTGGTGCATGGGCTTCTCATTGCGGTGGCTTCTCTTGTTGCAGAGCACAGGCTCTAGGCACGTGGGCTTCAGTAGTTGTGGTGCGAGGGCTCAGTAATTGTGGCTCACGGGGTCTAGAACGCAGGCTCAGTAGTTGTGGCACACGAGCTTAGTGGCTCCGCGGCATGTGGGATCTTCCCGGACCAGGGTTCGAAACCCTGTCCCCTGCATTGGCAGGCGGATTCTTAACCACTGCATCACCAGGGAAGTCCCTAATTTTTAAATGTTAATAGCTTATCAATAACTGAAACCAAGCAGGACCCTGCGGGGCCCTCCTGGGTACGAATCCTTTCCACTTCTTCCTTTTCTTGTTTGTAGGAAAAAGGCTTCAGCCTCCGAGACCTTCCTGAATACCAAAGGGCAGATTCACCCTGTTACCTCACTACCAACCAATCAGAAAAAAGTCACACACCCAGCAGCCTTTTGCATTGTCGACACATGTGTCTCTTAGGACAATTCATTTAGTTAGACAAGAGTCCACTCTTGGGCCCTGGAAGGGGTCCCTCTTCTGGTAACACAGCTACAGGAGGGGAGAGTGATAAAGAAGAAAAACTGTACTGAGAGGGCTTCCCTGGTGGTGCAGTGGTTGAGAGTCTGCCTGCCAAAGCAGGGGACATGGGTTCGAGCCCTGGTCTGGGAGGATCCCACATGCCGCGGAGCGACTGGGCCTGTGAGCCACAACTACTGAGCTTGCGCGTCTGGAGCCTGTGCTCCGCAACGGGAGAGGCCACGACAGTGAGAGGCCCACGCTCCGCGATGAAGAGTGGCCCCCGCTTGCCGCAACTGGAGAGAGCCCTCGCATAGAAACGAAGACCCAACACAGCCAAAAATAAAATAAAATAAAATAAAATAAAATAAATAAATAAATAAAATCCAGCCATTCATATTAAAAAAAAAAAAAAAAAGAGTAACTTAAAAAAAAAAAACAAAAAACTGTACTGAGAAAGGCCAGGATGGGGAGAGGAAGGGAAGGCGAGAGTGGGTTATTGAGCGCCACATAGACTGTAGGCATACCAATTCTAACAATCTGTCTATGTGCAGGTGCTTCACTTGTTATCTCAGTTCATCCTTAAAATCCAAGTTAAATACTACTGTTAAACTCCTTAAAAGGTGAGGAGACTGGCATCTGGTAGAAAATTTGAATAACTTGCCTTAGGTTAGAAACCATAACAGCTGGAGGAGTTTCCAGCTGTATTAGTTTCCTAATGTTGCTTGGTGCCTGTACCAATTTAGTGGCTTAAAACAAAACAAATTTATTCTTTCACAGTTCTAGAGGTCAGAAGTTCAAAATGAGTCTTATGGGGCTAAAATCAAGGTGGAGACTATGTTCTTTGTGGAGGTTCCAGGGGAGAATCTCTTCCTTGTCTCTTTAAGCTTCTCAAGGCTGCCATCATTCCTTGGCTTGTGGCTGCATCACTCCAATTTCTGCTTTCATCATGCACGGCCTTCTCCTCCCTTTGACTCCCTGTTATGAGGACCTACCTCCCTCTTATGAGGACCCTTGTGACTACATTGAGCTCTTAAAAGCAAGAAACAACAGGCACAAAATAAAGTCATTGGCCCCCATGACAGCAAACCAAGACTTAATTGCAGTTTCAACCTCTCCTAGGAATGTGGTCTTTAAACAGACAACCTGAAATTTCCTGATCAGCACTAGCAAAGCAATCTGCATAATAAGACCCCTGTCATTCCCTTCGCCTCAAAAGAAGATGACCTGGCTGGAAAGAATTCTTTCTTTTCTCTTGCTAAAAACTTCCTTGCCCCACCCTCCTTCTGCCTATAAAAACCTTCCATTTTGTACACATCCTCGGAGTATCACCCTACTATTTGCTAGATTAGATGCTACCTCATTCATAAATTGCTTAATAAAGCCAATTAGACCTTCAAATTTACTCTGTTGAATTTTGTTTTATTTAATTAATTAATTAATTTATTTTTGGCTGCGTCGGGTCTTAGTTGCAGCACACAGAATCTTTGATGCGGCATGCAGACTCTTCATTGCAGCGTGTGGGCTTCTCTCTAGTTGTGGCATGCGGGCTCCAGAGCATGTAGGCTCTGCAGTTTGTGGCACTCGGGCTCTGTAGTTGAGGCGCACGGGCTCAGTAGTTGTGGCATGCGGGCTTAGTTGCCCTGCGGCATGTGGAATCTTGGTTCCCTGATCAGGGATCGAACCTGAGTCCCCTGCATTGGAAGGCGGATTCTTAACCACTGGCCCACCAGGGAAGTCCCTTAAATTTTATTTTGTTAACAGAGCCCACCTGGATAATCCAGGGTAATCTCCCCACCTCAAAGGCTTGATTTAATCACAGTTGCAAAGTCCCTTTTACCATGTGTGGTAAGATAGTCATGGGTTCTAGGGATTAGGACACAGACATCTTTGGGAGCATTGTCTGTCTACCACACCAACCTTGGTTGATATGACTCCCTCGATCAAGAGGGCAGGCCCTTGCTGACCAGCCCCCAGTCCCCCTTCCCCATCCCACCTTCTCTCACTCCCTCCCCACAGTGGGCACTGCAGCCAGAGCTCACAACCTGGAAGCTTGCGGCATTTGGGTACCATGTTCAGCCCTATGCTGGGTTTGTGTAAGCTTTTCAGGATGGAATCATGTCTCTTTCATCTGCGTAGCCCCTATGGCCCACAACACGGAGTCCTGCACCCAGGGAGACTTCGTATTTATTCAGCACCTGAGTGGCTCAATGGAGGGATGAGACAAAAGCATCAACTTTGTCTCCAACCACAAATGAAACAAAGACACATACATTTGCCACCATATAGAGGTTGTGTTTACTCTGTAGTGCAGTCCTGAGGGCTCATACCACTCTAAGGGTATGTCGAAATCCTAACCCCCAATGTTATACCATTTGGAGGTGGGAGCGAATTAGGTCATGAGGGTGAAGTCCTCATGAATGGGATTAGTGTCCTTATAAAAGAGACCCCAGAGAGCTCCCTGACCCCTTCTGCCACATGAGAACACAGCAAGAAAACAGCCGTCTATGAACCAGGAAGTAGGCTCTCGCTGTAACAGGGAAGAGCCAAATCTGACTACATGTTGCATCTGTTTCTTTTACTTTAACCTTTGCTTTCCGCTGCTCTTGTTCACTAAAACGATACTACCTATACATAATGGCCTGCCTCGGGGAACACTGCCCCTCTGCCTGAATGTTAAACCAAAGTGCCTTTGTTCAGGCAAACATCCGGACCCTGTCCACCTGTGGGTGGCTATAAGAAAGAAGAAATTAACACATCCCCTTCCCGAGTCTAGCCATGCCAGGAGATATTTGCAAAACTTATGGCCTTTTTACTTTACTTCCTCATCTCCTCCCCCTCTCTGTGCTATAAAAGAAACTGGCATCCAAACCCCGATAAGATGGTTATTTTGAGACTCTAGTCCGCCATCTTCTCCGTCTGCCGGCTTTCCGAATAAAGTCGTCTTCCTTGCCTCAACACCTCGTCTCCGATTTAGTGGCCTGTCCTGCGGCGAGCAGAGTGAGATTGGACTCGGTAACATCGCCAGACACCAAATCTTCCAGCATCTTCACCTTGGACTTCCCAGCCTCCAGAACACCGAGAAATAAATGTTTGTTGTTTAAGCCACCCAGTCTATGGTTTGTTTGTTTGTTTTTTAATAAATTTATTTATTTATTTTTGGCTGTGCTGGGTCTTCGTTTCTGTGCGAGGGCTTTCTCTAGTTGCGGCAAGCGGGGGCCACTCATCATCGCGGTGCATGGGCCTCTTCACTATCGCGGCCTCTCTTGTTGCGGAGCACAGGCTCCAGACGCGCAGGCTCAGTAGTTGTGGCTCACGGGCCTAGCCGCTCCGCGGCATGTGGGATCTTCCCGGACCAGGGCACAAACCCGTGTTCCCTGCATTGGCAGGCGGATTCCTAACCATTGCGCCACCAGGGAAGCCCTCTATGGTATTTTTGTTATAGCACAGCAAACAGAGCTCACCACACCACACAGAGCTAACACCTTTATTTTACCTACGAGGGCGCCAAAGCTCAAGGAAGGGAAGGCCCCAGGCATTAGAGGTACCACCAACAATTTCATCAACCAACATTTTTTGACACAGTGGGCAAAAGGCACTGAGTTAGATACTGGTTCATCTACTCCAATCCCTGCACACACAGGTGCAGACGTGTGTGTGTGTGTGTGTGTGTGTGTGTGCTGCAGCCCCTATGGGATTGGAAAGAGAGGTGCTCAATAGTCTTCAAGGCAGCCATGCATTTCCATTTCTGGTTGATTAAATCCATTTCTTTGCTTATCTACCTCCTCTGGGGACAAAAGGGTTTGAGGCCAGAGATTTACCCTTTAACTTAAACTATAAGGCAATGACTCTTAAAACAGAAATACTCCAGAGTTCCTCCAAAGAATGTGTGAGTATGGGGAGCCGAGGAGTTGGGAATTGTTCTGGCCAAGTGGTTGGCACTTGCCTAAGTGGTGACGCTTTGTGTCCCCAGGATGGAGTAGAGAAGAGAAATGGATGAGAAAGAGGGAAAAGAAAGTGAGACGCTCTTCGATAACCTTCCACCTCTTCATTAGTCAGATTCGCACATGTAGTTTGGAATACTGTAAATTTCCACCCTCACTCACCCTCCACCTAATAGAACTTTAGAAATATATGCTAATAGCAAACAAAGATGTCTTTTCCCACCTCAAGGGTTTGGGACTCCATAGCATCTTTCTCCTGAGATGTTCTGACAGTAGCTGCTGCCCTGTGGACCTACAGCAGCGTTCATACAATAAACAATAGACCACGACCACATGGGCAGGCAGGTGGAGCACTGAACAAATCTAAGGGGTCACCATTCACACTGTCATCATGCAGAGTTGTACATTCACTGTGACAGTTTTCCAGCAGATGGCAGTGACGTGTCTTGAGGAAGGAGCCCTTGTTTATAGGAGCTGAGGGCAGTGCTGCGATACCCAGAATGTCTGGTTCACCTATGTGACCTTAGGTTCTCTTCTTTAGAGAAATGGTGCTGGGAGTACAAAGCTGGGCAGAGGGCTAAACCATCAACCATCCCCACCTGTGTCCATGTGACATGTCCTCGGTTGGGGATAGAAAAGTGACCTGGGTCTGAGGAAGGCAAACTGAGCAGCTGAGGGGAGTCTAACCTCCATCCTGGTCCCTGACCACATCCGGTGTGGAGTAAAGGGTACGGAATGAATGTCTTCCTCACTGCTATGTCCCCAGAACGCAGCCTAGTGCCTGACTCAGAAAGAGTGCACAGTACCAGTTAGTTGAGGGAATGAATGAATGAATGAAAGAAATCTTCCCAGCCACCTGTGGGGTACCTGGGTGAGTGCGTGCTTCTCTATCCCTGGGTGCATTCTCTCCCTTGAGTCCTCAGAGAGAGACAACAAAAGCAATATCCAGGGACCTCTCTAAAGGAAGGCAGAAACTGTCAAAATGAATTCACTTAAAAGACCCCTCACCAGGAGGCAGCCCCTGGAGAGCCCGCTTTCTGGGGGAGCAAATCTCCTCCTTCATCACCACGTGCTGCCCTCGCTGCTATAGCTCACTCTGTCCAGCGGTCTGTCCAGCTCTCGGCAAAGCCGATCTGCCCAACTCACTTGCAAGTCTGAGAGGTAATCACTGGCTTCCTCCAGTGTTAATATTCCAACACAACTTCCCAGAGCCAGGCTGGAGCCCCGGCTGGTTTGGCTGGGTGTGGCCCTGCCTCTCTCCTCCCACACTGCCCATGCTCTGCACGAGAAATCCACAGATAAGGCAGAAATAGAAACTAGGTGAAAGTCTGGGCTGGGGCCAAGAAACTCCTGCTGGGAATTGCCAAGGGCAGAGTGGCCCTGGAACAATCAGCTCGCTGGCCTTAGGGAGAAAGGCTGGGGGACCCCAGGGTCAGGCTTCAGGTGCAGAGGTCTCCATCCTACTCTACTTGACTCCCTAACAAGTCAAAATTCAGATTGGTGAGACCTGCAAATGGAAGAATAATTACAGGAGAGGAGGATGGGAGAGCCAGATCCCCAAGAGACTTCCTTGTTTACCAGGCATGGTGTCTGCAATTGTCCTGGGGGTGGGGTGTCTGCAGGGAGCAGCAACACGGTTTGGGGGAATTTGTGAAGCCAAAGCAAGCTAGGGATGAAGGGATTGGCAAGGAAGGGACAATAAGGGATTTTGGCAGCCTGGAAACCTTTTCTGAGCATTTAAGGCAAATTCTATCCTATTCCTTCTCCCCTAAGTGATAGACACACTTGGGTATAAAAGAAGGTTACAAATAATTCTTCATACTTCACACTTCAGAAAGGATTTTCACATCCATCTCCTCGCGTGATTCTATAATAAGGTGGCAAGTAAGATCATTTTATTCCATTTTACAGATGAGGAAACTGAGATGCGGGAGGTAAAACAACTTACCTAAAACCACAATAATAAATACAGTTGCATCAAGAACTTTCTATTTTCCTAACACTAAGTTTTTACATAACCTATGTGACAATCTAAGGTTAGGAAACATGGCCAGTGTGCACCAGCACAGATCTGAGCATCTTTTCACCACATCTCCCCCTCTGCACAGAAAGAGCAAATGGCCAAACCAGGAGTGGACCCCAAGGCTCTGAGAGATGGCCCAGTGCCCTTGGCTTGGCAGACCCCACAGCCCGAGAGAGAGACCTCAGAAACCACCCTCCAGCGTCTGGGGGAATCAAGAAGAACCCCCATAACACATAAAACCCTGGCGGTCTAGTGGTTAAGTCTCTGTGCTTCCACTGCAGGTTTGATCCCCGGTCTCGGAACTATGATCCCACATGCTGCACGGTGCACCCAAATAAATAAATAAATAAATAAAGCTGATCTTGTATTTATTTTAAAAAAACAAACAAAAAAAACTGGGTCTGACATGTGTAGGTGTGGGCATAGCACATGCCAAGCTGTTAGCAACACATAGAGATCGCTGGGAATTCCAAAACCTGCACTGTTTTCCCATCCCTTCCCACTCCCTGCCTCCCAGACCTGAGTTCTCCAGTGACCTAAGGGGGTTCACTCCAGGGCCTCCCTTCTGGAAGCTGAGCCCATCCTGCTGTTGGACACCCTGCTTCCTGTGTCACACCAGGGGCAAAAGCCAGCTCTCTTGGGCATGCTGCTTAAACAGGAAAATTAAAAATACCATTTGGAACAGCAGTGGCAAACAGAGCCTTCTGTCTGAGGGCCTTTCTGCCATTCTCCCAGTTCCTGGGTACCTTCTCTACTAGAGGTGTTTTTCCCAGGAGGGTGAAGGGATGGGGGGGTGGAGGTGGACATTACCCTTTTCTTAAGAAGGTCTTTGTTGCTGTTGTTTCCATCTTTCTCGAAGGCTGAGAGCCCCTGCAGAGCTGTGAGGGCTACTCAGTGCCATGGAGACAACTGTGATATCAAAGGGGAGGATTATGGCTCCAGTGGGGAGGGAGGAGCAGGAGTGCCAGCCGGAGGCGGCGACTGACAAGAGAAGATGACAAGTCACTTAGGCCCCATGTTGAGAGCCGGTGGCAGAGTGTGAGATGCAGAGACAGGCCTTGTCAATTCTGAAGGATTGCCAGTGTCACAGGAAACAACACTCTCTTTAAAAAGGAGCCTAGGAATAAACCTACCTAAGGAGACAAAAGACCTGTATGCAGAAAACTATAAGACACTGATGAAAGAAATTAAAGATGATACAAACAGATGGAGAGATATACCATGTTCTTGGATTAGAAGAATCAACATTGTGAAAATGACTATACTACCCAAAGCAATCTACAGATTCGATGCAACCCCTATCAAACTACCACTGGCATTTTTCACAGAACTAGAACAAAAAATTTCACAATTTGTATGGAAACACAAAAGACCCCGAATAGCCAAAGCCATCTTGAGAAAGAAAAACGGAGCTGGAGGAATCAGGCTCCTGAACTTCAGACTATACTACCAAGCTACAGTAATCAAGACAGTATGGTACTGGCACAAAAACAGAAATATAAATCAATGGAACAGGATAGAAAGCCCAGAGATAAACCCATGCACATATGGTCACCTTATTTTTGATAAAGGAGGCAAGAATATACAATGGAGAAAAGACAGCCTCTTCAATAAGTGGTGCTGGGAAAACTGGACAGCTACATGTAAAAGAATGAAATTAGAACACTCCCTAACACCATACACAAAAATAAACTCAAAATGGATTAAAGACCTAAATGTAAGGCCAGACACTGTAAAACTCTTAGAGGAAAACATAGGCAGAACACTCTATGACATAAATCACAGCAAGATCCTTTTTGACCCACCTCCTAGAGAAATGGAAATTAAAACAAAAATAAACAAATGGGACCTAATGAAACTTAAAAGCTTTTGCACAACAAAGGAAACCATAAACAAGACGAAAAGACAACCCTCAGAATGGGAGAAAATATTTGCAAATGAAGCAACTGACGAAGGATTGATCTCCAAAATTTACAAGCAGCTCATGCAGCTCAATATCAAAAAAACAAACAACCCAATCCAAAAATGGGCAGAAGACCTAAATAGACATTTCTCCAAAGAAGACATACAGATGGCCAAGAAGCACATGAAAAGCTGCTCAACATCACTAATTATTAGAGAAATGCAGATCAAAACTACAATGAGGTATCACCTCACACCGGTTAGAATGGGCATCATCAGAAAATCTATAAACAAATGCTGGAGAGGGTGTGGAGAAAAGCGAACCCTCTTGCACTGTTGGTGGGAATGTAAATTGATACAGCCACTATGGAGAACAGTATGGAGGTTCCTCAAAAAACTAAAAATAGAACTACCATACGACCCAGCAATTCCACTACTGGGCATATAACCTGAGAAAACCATAACTCAAAAAGAGTCATATACCACAATGTTCATTGCAATTCTATTTACAATAGCCAGGACATGGAAGCAACCCAAGTGTCCATTGACAGATGAATGGATAAAGAAGATGTGGCGCATATATACAATGGAATATTACTCAGCCATAAAAAGAAACGAAATTGAGTTATTTGTAGTGAGGTGGATGGACCTAGAGTCTGTCATACAGAGTGAAGTAAGTCAGAAAGAGAAACCGTACGCTAACACATATATATGGAATCTGAAAAAAAAAATTGTTCTGAAGAACCTAGAGGCAGGACAGGAATAAAGACGTAGATGTAGAGAATGGACTTGCGGACACGGGGAGGGGGAAAGGTAAGCTGGGACGAGGTGAGAGAGTGGCATGGACTTACTTATATATACTACCAAGTGTAAAATAGATAGCTAGTGGAAAGCAGCCGCATAGCACAGGGAGATCAGCTCGTTGCTTTGTGACCACCTAGAGGGGTGGGATGTGGAGGGTGGGAGGGAGATGCAAGAGGGAGGGGATATGGGGATATATGTATATGTATAGCTGATTCACTTTGTTATAAAGCAGAAACTAACACACCATTGTAAAGCAATTATACTCCAATAAAGATGTTAAAAAAAATAAAAAAGTAAAACGGAGCCGTCCCTCTGAAGTGGGGACACCTGGAAAGTAGCAGCTGGCAGCGGGGCTGGAGGTGGGTGCAGGACCAAGCAAACGGCAGTGGGCTGTCCTGGTAACACAGCACTGATGGAGGCAGGACAGGAAACAGACAAAGAAGGAGGGAGGGGAGAGGCCGGTCTGTTGGCCACGGCAGAAGGAATGGATCCTCCAGAAGGGTGGGAATGAGGCTCCCAAGACGTGGGTATTCTGGAGCCAGAAGGTTTGGCTAGACCTGCATATAGTAAGGGTTCAATAAACAATTGCCATAGAGGATGGGCAACCTCAGAGGAGAGTCCCAGGGCTCAATCAATTGACCAGGATGTGTTGTGAGCTCACCTTGTGCCTGGTGACATGCTAGGCAACTTATCAGACACAGCAAATATTAGGCATGTCCCTGCCTTCCTGATTGGCTGCAAGTACATATCAATGACACATCCATTCCTGAGGGCCCAGAGCTCGTGGCAAGTAGGTGGGCAGGGAGTGGCTAGGCTGGAGGCACCCCTCAGGAGAACTGGCAGCAGGAAAGAAGACAGAGGGGAGAACTGGGTGGTCCCATGGAAACAATCTACTTAATTTCTCTGGACCTCAGTTTCCTCATCTGTACAATGGAACACCTTGCACTGTAGAATGCTGCATCAAAGACACTCTTCCTACCTTTCCACCAAGGTCCAGTTTCTTTTCTTCTGTAGCAGCAGGGAGCAGTCCGTGACATCCATATCTCTCAGAACAGAAATAACTCGGGCCGTGATTTATCATCAAGCAGAGGAAGAAAGAAAATCATGGTGGTATCTTTGAGGCAGGTGGTAACATCTTCCAAGAGCCCCCTCCACCAGTATCCCACCCCGCCACACCCAAAATAAATAGGGGAGACACATATTCCAGGCTCTCCCTGACACATCTAATAGAATATCTGATGGAAACGTCCGCAAAGCAAACAGGAATCTAATCTATCCCTTCATTCAGCCAAATGGAAACAGCAGGATATCCATGGCTGAGCCTCCAGCTTCTGGCGGGGGACACGAAGAAGGAAAATGGAAACAGATTACAGTCAGTCTGATATCCAAATAACAAATAGGTATCCTGGAGAGAAATGTGTTTTACTGATGTTCGGGAAGAGATCCACTGATTTCCTTGTCTGCCCTTGCCACTTTAATTGAGGAAGGTGCTAGTTAAAAGTCAAAGGAAAAATAAAATGAAAGAGGGTGCTTAAAGGCTGGCAGTCATCTGCTCCCGAGCACATCCAACCACACGTATGCACCACACACACTCTGTAATGAATTCTCCCAACAACCCAAAGTGTCCGTTGAAACTGGCCAGTGATTGAGCACAGTTCATTTTCCCAGGGGTTGACAGGTGTCTGGGCTTCAAGGCAGAAGGATTGCACGGGAGGGAAATAGCTTTGGGCCTGGCACTGGGGGCTGGGGAATGTAGGTTTCTGGAGGGAAGAGCTGAGATTGGCCTGGGGTTCAAGCAGAAGGGGGATGTGGCCTCCCAGAGGCCAGGGAGGGGCAATGGGATCGTCACAACAACCCTCGCAAAAATCTCAGCTCTGGAGCCAAAGAAATAGTAGAGGGAAGGCAAAATGAAGCAAAATCGTGGAAGGAAGGCAAACAGCTCAAAGGAAAGGAAAGAAGAAAAGGTATTTAAAAAGGGGACAAAGTGGCCAGGCCCTAGTGTCGCTCCAGCCCTGGATGCTTCATTATCATCAGGACCACCATCTACCTCTGAAGATGCCAGGTAGGACGGAGATTTTTGTGATACTATAAATATAGTTTATAGACTTTGGTTTATCTTTATGACAGACCCAATAAATAATTTACTGGTCAGTAAAAGATCAAAGAAACGGCTAGAACTGCAGCCTGAAATATCAAAACCTCTAATGTTTGTATGGAAGCGATACCAACCCTGCAAATTTCCTGTTTGATGGGATAAGTTTATGGTCCTGTGCCCAAGGCCCCAAAAGGTAAAACTTTTAAGAAAACAGAATAAACAAAACCCTGGGCCAAATAGACATAGGAACAGACATAATAAGAAGAGAGCTGGAATAAAACAGCTGACATCACGACATCGCTGTTACTGTGGGAAGTTACAGTGACCCAGTCCCACCCTATTCCCTCACAAAGGACCTCAGAGGGATGTGAATGCTTTTAACAGCCAACAAAATACATGTGATCAACCTTCTAAGAAATCACTGGAGAGAAACCCCAGATCTGAGTGAGTGAAGAATCAATGGTCCCAAATCCAGTCAAGGTAACACAGGCATTTTTCCCAGGAAGACTGGATATGATCGTAGTTAAGGTCTGGGAATCCCAGGGGAGAAAGGCTGTACTAATAGGAGATGCCAGGCCTGGATCCTGGAAGAGAAAAAGCCCAAAGCAAGCCCCACCCATTTTCTTCCCGCCTCGGCTCTGTCCTAGAGCTCAAGCCAACTGTCCAAGCTCTGTCTCCCTGCCCCCTGCAAAACAGCTGTTCCTTAGCCATCCTCGGCCTCAGGATGTGCACCCCGCCAATGGATCTGGGGTAGAGGCCCTGGGAGCCGGCTTGGGGCTGTTGGGTCAGGAAATCCAAAGTCCCAGGTAGGGGAAGGGCCAGAGTAAGGCCCTCTGAAGCACAAGCTCAGCGCAACATCTATAGGTGGCAGGGGCCCCAAAAGCAAGTGTTTGTTGGGGTTTATCCAGCACTGGCTGAAAGGGAGAGACACAGATGCCACAAGTATTCCAGACTCGAGAGAGGCATTTGCGACAATGACAAGTGATGACTGGTTCATAGGGCCCCACTGTGCACTGGCTTCCACTAGCCCCCAGGCCATGCTCACCTTTGGACCGATGAGTCATTTTCCCTATTGTCCTGGAACAAGGAGGAGCTCCAAAGAGCAGAGGGAAGTCTCTGTCCACCAAAAAGTAACAGCCCCTCTGTAAATTGTTCCAGGGCAATTCTTTTTTATCAGTCTCGGGTGAGTTAGCATGAGTCAGCCCCCCCCTTGAGCCCAGTTACCCCTGGGTACCTTTGTCCCTCTTACCCTAGACTTTTAAAGTTAATTTTTATTGGAGTATAGTTGATTTACAATGTTGTGTTAGTTTCTGCTGTACAGCAAAGTGAATCAGTTATACATACAGCCACTCGTTTTTAGATTCTTTTCCCATATACGTCATTACAGAGTATTGATTAGAGTTCCCTGTGCTATACAGTAGGTTCTTATGAGTCATCTATTTTATATATAGTAGTGTGTATATGTCAATCCCAATCTCCCAGTTTATCCCTCCCGCCCTCCTTTTTCCCCTTGGTAACCGTAAGTTTGTTTTCTACATCTGTGACTCTATTTCTGTTTTGTAAGTGGGTTCACCTGCACCATTTTTTTAGATTCCACATATAAGCGATATCATATGGTATTTGTCTTTCTCTGTCTGACTTATTTCACTCAGTATGACAATCTCTAGGTCCATCCATGTTGCTGCAATGGCGTTATTTCATTCTTTTTTATGGCTGAGTAATATTCCATTGTATATAAGTGCCACATCTTCTTTATCCATTCATCTGTCCATGGACATTTAGGTTGCTTTCATGTCCTGGCTATTGTAAATAGTGCTGCAGTGAACATTGGGGTACATGGCCCTAGACTTCTGCCTTAGACTTTTAACAGGACAAGTACTGGCATTTGGGTGGGATGAGTCTTTTTGTGTAGGACTGTCCCTGCTCATTGCAGGATGTTTAGATGATCCCTGGTCCAGACCCAGTGATTATTGAGAGCCAGGAGCAGTCCTTAGTCATGGAGACAACCAAAGTCCCACATGGTTCTATGCAAGGCCTCTCCCATGTGCAATACTGCCTCTCTACTTGGGAACCACTGCTCAAAGTAGGGAATGGACTTGAGGACACGGGGAGGGAGAAGGGGAAGCTGGGACGAAGTGAGAGACTGGCATGGACTTACATACACTATCAAATGTAAAACAGATAGCTAGTGGGAAGCAGCCGCATAGCACAGGGAGATCAACTCGGTGCTTTGTGTCCACCTAGAGGGGTGGGATAGGGAGGTTGGGAGGGAGACACAAGAGGGAGGAGATATGGGGATATATGTATATGTATAGCTGATTCACTTTGTTATACAGCAGAAACTAACACAACATTGTAAAGCAATTATACTCCAATAAAGATGTTTAAAAATATATATATACAACTAGGGAAGAAAAACTTGGGGAAAGCCATGGCCAGTTGGGAGACACAGACATGAGAATAGACAGATACAACAGATCAGACAGAAATGGGGACAGATAAACCATCCTGGGGGGCAGCCAGGACAGTTTATGATAAACCTGATGCACTTCTACAAACTGATACAGTCAGCAAAATTGGCATTTGGTTCTTTTCTTTCCATGAGAGAGAGAGGTGAAGACACCTTTGAACCCAGCTGTCACCTTGAAAGAGAGACAATCAGCCATTGCCCAGTTTACCAAGTCTCCCCCGAACATCCCTTTGGGATTTGGAAACCGGATGAGATGAAACAGACATATCTGTCTTTCTCTTTCATTCTCCCTCCCAGCCTGCCCCTCCCCGACCTCACGGGCCGTCCTATCCCTAATGGAAGCCAATTGCTGACAGATTGGTGGCAGGTTGCTTTGCTGTCTTCCTAAGTGGCTTCTCCCCACTTAGAGTAGGAGGCAGCCGCTGGCAGGGCCAGCAAAAATGTCAGGTCGTAAACAAGCTGGCCAGCAGCTCCATTCATTAGAGCAACTCAGTGCTGTGCATCAGGCCCAGACTGCAGCCCAGTCTGGGGCGAGTCAAAGTGGAGGTCTCTGTGCCCACATTCACTCCCAGGAAGGGTCCCTGGGGATGAGGCCAGCACTCCAGTCCTTTCCCCTGCCCCCTCCCCTCCCCAGGGCTCAGCCTCAGAAGAGCCCTGCTCAAGGGGAGGACTGAGGCAGGAGCACTCCAGGGCCCCAGGGAGGACTCTTTCCTTCCACTGTAGAGAGAGGACACAGAACTGCAGAAGGGGAAGCAATCCACCTGCACCCTGCTTTGCCAGCTTTGTCATTCTGTCGCTCGAACCCAGAGTGGTCACTGTATCACAGGCCCCATCCCTGCATCCCCACACACACATCTGATCCAGGCAATCGGCTGAAGGGCCCAGGGGCCCAGAATCCCCAAAGGATGCTGAGTGGAGGCCCCACGTGGAGTGTGGCGTGTGTCCAGCACGTGAGTTGTCTGGGTCCCTTCCCCGATTGTCACCGAAAATTAAGAAGGAAGACCCTTTCTTCCTCCATCACGACCACGGGAACGCAGCTCTGCTTTCATAGCTGGCCTCTGTTTCCCTCCTCTGCTCCAAAACAAATCGACTGGGGCATTCTGTGCTGCTATTGAGTGCAACAGACCACTTCATTGAATCTGTGGAACCTTGGGGTACGAACCGTGTATAAATACATGGCACGGAGATTGATAATTACTATCTTTACCACTTACTGAGCACCAACAATCCGTGATAGCCTCTGAACCAAGCTCTTTATATACATTAATTTATTTGATGCTAATAACAATCTCATGAATTGGGTGCTATTATTATTCCTCTTTTTTAAAGCCAAGGCAACTGAGGCTCAGAGAGGTTAAATAACTTGCCAAGGACCACACGTGCGCCATGCTCTACTCCATGGAGCACTGTACATAGAACAGAGACTTGATAAATACTTGACAAACCAAAGAGTGAATTAAATACTCAATTTTGTCTTCCCGTGACTCAACTTTCTAACCCCACCCTGCAGCCAAACCCAGCCAGCTAAGCTATTTGTTTATTCAGTAAAGACTTATGGAGCACTTACTCAATTTTGTTCACTGCTGTGAGTGGGTACAAAAAAGCAGCCATTGGAAAAGTTAATGGAAACATTCAACTAATAAAAAGTTAGCAACATTTAACATTAACTCGAATTAATTTCAAGGTTATCTGTTTCCACTTTTAGCTAATTAAATGTTAGTGAAATGGTGCAGAACTACTTGACTGCAGAGTAACGTAGCAAAAAGAACCCTGGATTTGAAGTCAGGGGTCCTGGGTTCCAAAACCCCACAAGCCCCCTCAGCACGTGAACAGAGCAAGACACGACCTTTCCAAGCCTCTGCCTGAATTTCCAACCTGAGACTGAGAATCCCTCCCACCATCACAGTCACCATCAGGACTCAGAGGGAAAATGCACAACAGTGAGATTTATAAACCTTAAAGCTCCAGAAACATGTGAGATGGCATTCTTTTTTTTTTTTTTTTAAGATCGAAATTAGTCCATTGACAGTGCTTTTTTTCAAAAGCAATAACGGGCAATTTGTCCATACGCTCATAAATTTACTTGAAACTTTCCCTGAAAACAATTAGCTCTTTCCACATGATTTGCAGTATGACAACATAGCCATGTTGCTAGACTACCACGTGAAGGATTTTTTGATTTGATGACGGCAGAGAAGGGAAACCATAATTAAAATAAGGCAGGATAGTGACACGGGTTAGCGCCAACAGCCTGGTCATTGGGTTTGCGTCTCATTTTCAACAGTTTTCACACTTGGTGGTGTTTTATAGGAATCGGGCACCTTTCTTTCAGTCCAACCAGAGGACAAGCTCCCGAAGGCAAGAATAGTGTCTTCACTACTTTTCATCCCTACACCTCTCACTGCCTAGCACAGGTCCTCTCTGGAAGGGAACAGTGTGGGAATGTCTATTGCACAGACCGGAATAACACAGGAAGCATCCCATACCCCCAGTCAAGGGTCACGTTCGACAGGAAATGCTATAAACTTCACAGTTAGGTTTGAATTTTGATTAAGGAATCAATCAGGGGAGAAAAAGCAAAAGAAGGAGTGTGCCATCCTTGGAGCGAGGTGGTTACAGCAGGTCAGCTGAACCTGTCACATCACATGGGCAGGTGTGATTCTAATAACAGATGACACCCATGGAGTGCTTCCTTTGTCCATTGCTATGTTCAGCTCATCTAATTCGCTCGACAACTGTGAAGTCCAGTGAGTAGTCCTGCTTTGCAGATGAGGAAGCAAAGCACAGAAATGTCAAGAAACCTGACCACACCCACAAAACAAAACCCACAGCTCAAGGGTGAGCTGAGTTCCCACTGACCCCAGAGCCCTGAATTCTGGACCACTGAGTAAACTGCCTCTGGATGCAGCAAGCAGAGCAAGTCATCTTGGTTTCCACGCAAAATGAGATCATTCTCCAACTTTCCAAAAAAGGAGAGAGCCAAAGAGAACAATGATGCTTTTCTCATTCAGGTAAGTCCAGATTTGTGGGGAGACGGATGGAGCGGAGCCGCACTTGGCTTTTGGCCAGAGTCAGAGTGGTCGTCTTTCTACTGGCTATGACTGATCCAAGATGGGGCCTTGCTGACTTAATTTTGCAAACTTAACAAGTGAACTAGAGACAAGGGCCAGCGCTGCTGTGCAAACTGGCCAGAGGTATTCCTTGGTTGGGAATGTCTCTCCCTCCCAGTCATAAACAGAGGACAATGTCGGAGCTGAATGCTGGCGAAATTACTTGGCTGGTTACCAAGTATTTTTAATAGCAGCGTCCTTCAATTTCTCTCCCTTGGCTTGACCTAACTATGGAGGAGATGGAGGCCTGGCAAGACTTGGAGCTTGCTTGGAAAGCCACGCTCTGCAGCCGTGGAGGGAACCGTGAGACTCAAGACCCTAGTACAGTGACTAGCAAATGTGAGGATACAGCAAATGGGGCACGTGTGCACGTGCAGACACACAGCCTTGCAGTCCTAATAGCACTAAGGACCTGTGGCATTGTGCTTCCTGGTAGACACAGTCTCGGTGTCGGGGGGAGACTTGTACCCTCAAGCTCTCTCAAACAAGGTTTTCAGAAAAAAATATTATTCCACACTGAGGATATTGAATGAATGAGTGAATATTAATCATTTATGAACTCCAAAAAAACCCTAATTCTCAAAATGGTTCAGGTCTCTAACACACTTTTAAGCAAGTTCAAGCTAAGTCCTTTCAAATTATTGAACGTAAACGCTGACCATTATTTAACTATAATGACGTCATAGATAAGACATTAATCTTTTAGCTCATTAGCTACTGGTTTATTCCTACACTCACAGGTGTGAGGAATCACCTCTGCCCACAAGGAGCTTGTGCCTAGTAGGAAAGAGGAGGCATGTACATGAATAATCTCAGGTCAAGGCACTGTGTGATCAGTGCCACGTGTAAGTAAAGAGAGGGAGCGTTTGCTTCCAGGTGGGCAATCAGAGGAGACTTCGTGGAGGAGTCACCTAGGAAAGGAACTTGAAGAACTGAGAGCAGGATTTTTACGAAGTAGATTTGGAAGGAAAGGGGAGGAAAGGAGAAAGACTCAACACTGGGTTAATGGAATAAAAAGTGGACCAGTTTAACCTGAGCATGAAGTTTATGTGGGGTGATGAGTGTGGCATAGGATTGGGAATGTAAACTGGGACCAGATTGTGCTAAGCTGTGAATGTCAAGGTAGGGCTTACGGGATTTATTTGGGATACAATGGGGAGACATTGAAGGTTATTGAGCAGGGAAGACAAATGATCAAATTAGTTTGTTCCCAGTCCCTATTTTTTTGAGAACATATGAACCTCTCTGGCAGACACTACCCATAGCCTAGACTAAAGCCAAAAGTACTCTCCCAGGCAGCAGCGAACCTGGCCGTGCTTCCCGCCTGCTCTCTGTGCCCAGAGAGCTCTTGAATGCGTCCCCTTTCTGGGCACTCGGCCGAGGTCAGCTTCCCTAAGCTGCTCTCTCTAACTCCTGCTTTACTGAACACGCTCCAGATTCTTCTGCAGCGAAAACTCAATAACGGCAAACCTTCCTCTGTTCCCAGAAAAATAAGTTAATTGATGATTGCCTTAATTATAAATTTTTCAACTACAAAATTATTGTTAAATGTTGGCCTCTGTTACAGCTTGCCTTTAATAGAATCTAGCATGAGATGCTACTTGATTAAGTACAAAATCATATTTTTAATTTGCCTGGGTTTTGAAGTTGGGCCCATCTGGATGGGAATCCTTGGTCTACCACTTACCAGCTCTGTGACCTTCGGCAAATCAATTGCCTTTTCTGAGCCTCAGTACACTCATCTGCAAAATGAGGGCAATTATGCCTTTCCCACCCGGTGCTAGGAGAACGAAATGAGATTAAACACAGGTGGAGTGCCTAGCCAAGTGGCAGCGTTTGGAAGGACTCAACAAGAGCTCTGTCCCTCGTTCCCTCGCCCACTTCTTCTCACTTCTCCCGCCCTTGGGGGAGAGAAGTGTGCTTCCTGCCAAGGCTGGACTTACCAGCGTCCTGAGGTGCTCCGTAAAGTGCGAGGCAGTGCCACAGGGTGGAACCAGCATGGACTTTAGGTGTAAGACAGAACTGGGTTCAAATTCTAGCCGTTCTCACTGGTGGCGTAACTTGAGCAAAACGTTTGTCCTCTCCAGG
Source organism: Eschrichtius robustus (assembly GCF_028021215.1). Taxonomy (NCBI): domain Eukaryota; kingdom Metazoa; phylum Chordata; class Mammalia; order Artiodactyla; family Eschrichtiidae; genus Eschrichtius; species Eschrichtius robustus. The sequence continues at coordinate 16,199,013 of NC_090834.1, read as the reverse complement.
CTTCATCTCCTCCTGTGAGAAATAAAAGCAGTGCAGTTACTGTGATGATTCAGTGAGCAGGTACGTGCAATGTCCCTTAGCCTCTCACTTAGTAGGGCTCAACTTATGTTAGCACTAGAAGCTTCCAGCAGCCAACCCTGGCAAGTTTGAGGACTGTCAGGCTCAGCTCTCTCCCCTCGTAAACCCACTGTTCCTGGTTCCACTTTCTTCTTCTTTTCTCAATAGTTTCCATCTCCTTGCATTCCATTTGCCCAGGAGGAGGTATATTATAATGAGTAATCATGTTGTCACCCAAGACAGACAGACCTGCATAGGAATCTTGGCTCCATTATTCAGAAGCCCAGTGACCTGACCCAGAGGGTTCAGATTAAATGAGAAAATGCAGGGAAAGCGCCTAGAAAAGCGCCCACTTGCGGCAGCCCTGTTGAGGGTAAGCCCTGTCGGCGCCATGTGTTTTGCTCCTGACGGCACCCAGCTCCATCAGCTCTGTCATCTTTGCCTCTTCCCGGTCATCTTGGGCTCCTGTCCAAATTCACATTCACAAACCCACAGCAGTACTGATCCGCTTACCCTCAAAAACAAAAACCAGGGTCCCACATATATATATGACTGGTGGGGGGGCCTCATTTCCTGGGGGAAACTGGAGGGGTTGGTAGCCAGCACAGAGGAAGGCTAGTGGGCCCAGCAAAGGAGGCCAAGTTGATGATTTCCTATTCCTTCTTTGTACATTTTGCTTAAAGCAAAGCTCACTGCCACCTCCCCCCCTTAGTCAAAGGAACTGTTATTTCTGCCAACTTTCCCTGCAGACATTAATTAACTCTCTGCAAGGCATGGCCAGATCCCACAGAAGTCAGTGCCCCATAAGACAGAAGGGGACCCAAGTGGTACCTCCTCTCCCCTGCACGCACCACGGAGAGGTGGCCATTTGTCCTCTGTCCTGGCCAGCCCAGGAGAGCTGGGGACTTTAGCCTCAGAAACTCAGCTTCGCAGAAGAGAATTATCATATCTTCCTGAAAACCAGAGAAATGCACTTGCTGCAGGAAGGATCTAAAGTATTAAAATAATCACTTCCATTTGTATTTGCTCTGCTGTTTACAACTCATTGACCCCTATATCACCTCACTTCTTAGAGCTGGAAAGACCTTAGAAAAAAGGTCATCTGACTTTTTCATTTCACTGTGAGGAAATGAGGTTGGAGAGGCTGTGAGACTTGCTCAGGGTCATTGGAAATGCATTTGGCTGAGCCCAAATGAGATCTCAGCCCCAGGGTTCCTTCCACAGCTCCCCACAGTAGGACACAGACGCTACTCTGGAAGCAAGTTCGGGCGTGGAGTAGACACAACGTCTATCCATTTCTCAGTTAGCATTTATATTATATTGAGCACCTACTATGTGCCAAACACTGTGCTAGTCACTTTCATGTATATTATTTCATGGGATTATCTTGCCCAGTTTTGGACCCCCTGCCAGCACTGACTGGCACATAGTAGTTGCTCAATGAATGTGAGTTTTCTTCTTTGCCTTGGGAGCTGTGTTGGGAGTAGAAAGAGAGTGGGTTTGGAGTCAGTCTGGGTTTGAATCTCATCCCTACCACTTGTCAGCTTTTTGGCTTTTACCTCTCTAAGCCTCAGTTTCCATATCTCTAAAATGGAGATAACAATGAAATTGGAGTATGGTGATAAGTTATTGCATGTGAAGGACCTATTACTCATAATAAGTACTCAATTATAGTCATCTCTATCATTCAGTGTGCTGTTATTGATATTGTTACATGCCTTCAAGGAGTTGATAATCTCAGAAGACACGTATGCACATAACCACAAAGCAAAGCAGAGCAGAGACCAGTGGAGGACTACAGAGGTTCCAGGAATGCCCTTATGTCTGGGGATGATGGAAGGATTCCTAGAACAGGTGTCACTATAGTTGAAGGAGTTGAACAGATGGCGGGGGCAATGATGCTGGGAAAAGAGCATGGGTAAGGATAAAGAGGCAAGAGAATACAGCAAGTATTTAGTTCCAAGAAGGTAGAAATTTAGAAATTTTGGAAGACTGGAGGTTTAGGAGAGTAGTGAAGATGAATCTGGAAAAATAGGTAGGATCAAACTGTGGAGGCTAAAGACTGAGGACCTTATTCTGCTAGCAGTGGGGACTCAGAGAAACATTTTGAATAGAGTAATGGTATGAAAATACCTAAGACTTAAAGTGATGAATTTGGCCAAGGGTTCAGTGTAATTTGGAAGGCAGACATCAGAGACTAGAAGCTACTGCAAGAGACCCAACTTGAGCAAATGAACGCCTGACAGAAGGAATAACATGGGGAGCGAAAATAAAGGGATATAAGACAAAGATCAGAGGTAAAGTAAAGAGGACTGAGCCACAGATTGGATGTGGAGTGACGGAGAGAGAGGAGTCAAAGATGGCTGGGGTGGAAGGGAGCTGAGAGAAGGGTGATGCCATTAATCTCAGTGGGGAAGTAGCAAATGTTGATCAGAGACAAGGAGAAAGAACAGGAGGTCCCTTGCAAGGAGGGCTGGGGAGTACTCGTTATGCAGAAAGAGATGGTGGAAAGAAAGATGCTGAAGGTACAGGAAAGAGAATAACCAAGAAAGCAAGACCCTGCACGAGGCCAGAAGCCTTATGGGGCCTCAGTCAGGACATGGGCTGGGAGTAGAAAGACAAAGGAAGAACTTTAAGGTGGAGAGATGGAAAACTGAATTTCTTTGTCATACTCTCATTCATTCCATAAACATCCATTGAGTACCTATTACCTGCCAGACAGGAAGCTGACCCTTGTTACCCTGCATCAGACTTCCAGCAACTTGGATGCAAGGCCATCTGCTCAGGGAGAGGGGGTTAGGGTCCTTGGGAACTTATTTAGAAAGCCAATTCCTTGGCCCACTCCCTCCCCCACAAAGATACCAATTCAGGATCAGTCTCCAGGTGGTTCTTTGGGAGATATCCCAAGACCACAGCTGGAGAAACTGAATTTGAAGCTCGCAAGAGTTTTGGGGTCACAGCTGAGGTCCCAGATTTGCAGAGGACCCAGGCTACATCCTTCACAGTCATCCTAGGAGTGTGGGCGTGAGGCAGTAAGTGGGGCTCACCCATCGTTGGGATGAACAAGGAAATAGCAGGTGAAGGGAAGGGGGATGATTGCAGGAATCACTAGGAAAACACTGCAAGTGGCCCGACTCTAATCTCCATTAGGCTTTGCACACCCCACAATTCTGACTTCATCTTCCAACTTTTCCCAACCCCTAAAAACCCTTCTAGGAGCTCCAGAGAACTAGACTCCTAAGGCTTCTAGGCTTCCTTCAACTCTGAAATTTAATTACAGTTACACTTAACACATATCCAATGATCAGATCTGTTCAAAGGAGGAGACAATCCTCATGATAGTGCCTAATGTTTTTGATAAATGTCACAGTGTTCAGAGCAATTTCATGCACATTACTGTACATGATATTACATCAGCATTCCTCCAAGTATGAGCCATAGACCACCAGCATCAATATCACTTGGGAGTATGATAGGCACACACATATGTAGGTCTCAGCCAAGACCTGATATATCAATCATCTGGAGATCCAGGACCCTGAAAACTGAACCTGTAGTACGCTCTGGGGTGATTCTAAAGAAAACTATAAATTGGCAATTTATAATCTTGTCTCTGTCCCTAATTCCTGGTACAGAGCTTCAAAAATTCTTAGAGTTTCCTGATAGGAGTGTCTCATCCATAATGAGCCTCTTTTGATCATTCCTGAGTTCATGCTAATTGTGAGCCCTTAGATAGTTCCTAGGGAGGGGATGGCCATGCCAGAATGACCAGTCCCACCCCCTAACCTTTGGGGAGGAGAGAGGGACTGGAGATTGAGGTCCATCATGTAGCTATTGATTTAATCAAATGTGCCTATATAATAAAACTCATATAAAAACTCTGGACACTGAAGCTCAGTGGACCTTCCTGGTTGGTGAACATATTATGTGTTGGGAGGTGACTAGACCTGATTCCATGGAAGCTCTGGCCACCCCCCACCCTGAGACCATTTGGAAGTTCCTGAGTTGTATCCTTTACAATAAAACTGTAATTATAAGTATAGCACTTTCAGGGAGTTAGCAAATTAACCAACCTAAAGGGAGGTTATGGGAACCCCTGAATTTGTAGCCAAGTCAGACAGAAGTGCAGGTAAAATAGGGCCCCATTTGTGGCTGGCATCTGAGTTAAGAGCAGTCTTGTTGGGGACCTCGGTCTTTAACTCTGGGATCTGACGCTAACTCCGGGCAGTGTCAAAATTGAATTGGACTGCAGGACACTCAGTGGGTGTCAGAGAATTGTCAGAACACAGGAACCATAGCCCTATATAAGTCAAACCACAATCTTATAAGGTACATATCAACATCCCATGTTACAGATGAGGAGACTGAGAGACAGGGAGGGTAAGTGACTCCCCCATAGGCAGGGAGCCATGCTGGAGAAAAGCAGGAATATGAAGTTAGGTCCTTGGCCCCAAGTGATGCCTCTTCCCTCCAGGGTACAGCTGCCTCATGGTCCACTATACCCACAAGATGGTAGTAAAATCACAAAGCTCAGGGGCTGGGACCAGCCTTGGGTTTGGGGGTGAGGGTCGGGGGGCTCACCTAAGTCAACCCAACAGAACCAGCTGCCAGGGAGGTAACAAAAAAGAGCTGAGGCTCTGAGACCTTTGAAAGTTTAAATTCTATACCTTTCTGACTGTGTGTGTCTTGCGTAATCCTCAAAGACTTGTAATTGTGACAGCCTTGGAAAATTACAGGTGACTTGAAGCAATTTAATGATAATAAAAATAAAATAAAAACAGTAAACGGCACTGCTGCTCCCTCTAATTTCCCAGCATCTTTATCATATAAATGCCTCCTATTCTTTTCCCCACAGACGATTAATGAAGCTGCAATTGCCATACTGGATGCTGTGCTCACATCTCCTTAATTCTCTTTCTGCTGTAGCTCCAGCACTGGGGACGCCCCTCCCAGCTTCAATGGCAGGGATCTCACAGGGCCAGCCAGACTTCAGAGGCAGCCCTCGGAGAGGCACCCAGGCCTCCTCCATGGACCAGACTTTCCTCCCTTGCTCCTCACCCTAATGGCCCAGGGCTGGCTTCTCCAGCCAAGTTTCTCCAGGACCCCTGGTGATCTGAGCAGCCACAAATTGACCTTCTCTCTGGGCATCTCCTTTCCTCACTCCTGGTGTTAATATGCCCCTTAAAGAGCTGCAAACTCAACAAGTCTCTCTTATGCAGGTTAATTCAGAGGCAGCCAAGCTGTGATCAAATGACCTTTACTCACGTCCCTGCTAATTTTGATGGGCAGCTCCATTTCCCTTCTCGCTCCCGGTCCCCCCTTACTCTAAATTGGAAATCTATCAATTTTCTAAGTAAATGGAAAATAAAGACACACAGGCACAAGCAACACACACTCACCCACATACACACTAACATACGCTTGTTGAGACGGGGCTAGATTGGGCCTGTTTTTTTTTAAAATACTAGATTTCATAGAAGAATGCTAGAGCTGGATCCTGAGCTGATGCCAAAAGAAAATAAAGTTTCCAAAAGAGAATCCTTCCTCCACAATTTTATCTCTTGCTTCATCAGTGAGGTACAATCACAATCATAAATAGGGAGAATAATAACAATAAAAAGTAACATTTAGCAAGTGCTTCCTGCTTGCCAGTCATTTCCCAAAGATTATCTCATTTTTATTTTCTCAACAGCTCTATGAAATGAGAACTATTATTATCCCCATTATATGGAAAAAGAAATTGAGGTTTTAAGAGATTATGGAAAATGCTTAAGGACGCTCATACAGAAGGAGGCAGAGTGAACATTTAAACCTGGATGGTCTGATTCCAAGGTCAAGTTCTTGTTTTGTTATTAGCAGTGTGACCTGGAACCTATCACATAATCACATTTAGCTTCAGTTTCCTCATCTGCAACAGGAGTATAATAAGACCGACCTCATCAGGCTCCTGGAGGATCAATTAAATGGTGACCATCCTTTGAAAGCTACGAATCACTGTCTGTTCACCATTATAACAATGACTATTAATTCAATTAATGAATTACTGGTACAAATATTTCCTGATCACCTACTATGTGCCAGCCCTGTCCTAGGCCTAGAGATACAGCAGTGACTGAAACAGATAATATCCCTGTCTCCGAGGAGCATGCATTCAAGTGAGGGAGACAGACGGACAAGAAACAAGTAAAACACATAGTTTATCAGATGAAGCTTAATGCCAGAGAGAAAATAAAGTGGGGAGGGGAGTATAAGGAGTGAGGGTGGGCGGGCTGCTCAGGGCTGACCACACAGAGAAGGTGATATTTGGACAAGGCTCTAAGGGAATGAGGGGAGCAAGCAGAACAGTTATGCAGGGAAAGAGTGTTCTGAGCAGTGGAACAGCAAGTACAAAGATCCTGAGACAGAACCAGCAAGGAGGCCAGAGTGGATGCAGCAGAGGGAGGGAGGAGGGAGTAGCAAGGGGTGAGTCCAGAGAGCTAAAGCAGGTGGTGGGCCTTGTAAGGCCTTGCAGGTCATTGGCTTTTACTCTACATGCCGTAGCGGGGAGGGGTTTTGGGCAAAGCAGTGACAAAGTCTTAACGTTTTTAAAGAGTCACTCTGGCTACTACAGGAGGGCAGAAGCAGAAGCAAGGAGACGAGTTAGTAGGCTCTTGCCACTAATCCAGATGACAGAAGATAGTGGCTCGGACCAGGGAGCTAGCAACAGAGGTAATGAGGTGTATTTGGATTCTGGATATATTTTGAAGGTAGAACCAACCAGATATGCTGATGGATTGGATGTCAGTGTGTAAGAAAGCAAGGAGTCACTGATGACACCAAGGTTTTTGACCTGAGCAGCAGAAAGAATGGAGTTGCCATTTACTAAAATGAGATATAGTAGGAGGAGCAGGTGTTATGGATAGAACTGTGTCCCTCAAAAATGATATGTTGAAGTCTTAACCCCCAGAATCGAGAATGTGACCTTATTTGGAAAGACGGTCTTTGCAGATGTAGTCAAGTTAAGGTGAGGTCATTAGGGTGGGCCCTAATCCAGTATGCCTCGTGTCCTTATAATAACAGGAAATTTGGACACAGATTCACACAGCAGGGAAAACGTCATGTGAAAATTGGAGTTATGCTGCCACAAGCCAAGGAGTTCAGAAGCTAGGAGAGAGGCCTAAAACAGATTCTCTCCTGGTGCCTTCAGAGGCAGCAGGGCCCTGCCAACACCTTGATTTGGACTTCTCACCTCCAGAACCATGAGACAACAAATTTCTGTTGTTTAAGCCACTTCGTTTGTGGCACTTGGTCATGGCAGGTTTGGCGTGAAGAGTCAGTGGTTCATTTCTAGACATCCAAGTGGAGATGTCAATAAGCAGCTGAGTCTGGAGTTCAGGGGGGATAACTGAACCGCACACACACATCTGAGAGTCTTATCTGCTGTGAACTTAACAGCTATGGGACCAGCTGAGGTCACTTAGGGTAGATAGACAAGAGGTCCAAGGACTGAGCTCTGGGACGCTCCATCATTAAGAAGACAGGGAGTTAAAAAGCAGTTGGTGAGTAAAGAGGAAAACAGGAAAGATGTTCTGAAAGACAAATGAAGACAATGTTCTGAAAGGGTCAAACATCAAATCGCTGACATGTGACAGCGAGGAGTCAAGTTGGATGAAGATGAAGAATTGACCATTGGACTTAGCAACTCAGAGCTCATTTGTGACCTTGACAATGGCAGTTTCAGAGGTGGGAGTGACGTTTAATTGGAATGGGTTGGAGAGAGAAGAAGAGGAGAAATTGGAGGCACAGGCACAGACATCTCTTCGGAGGAGTTTGCTAAAGGGAGACCTGGGGTCAAGAGAGAGGCTTTCTAAAGATAAGAGAGATAACAGTACGTTTTATGCTAAGATAAATGATGCAGCAGATTGGAGGAAACTGATGAGCTGAGGAGAGCAGGAAGAACTGCAGAGTGATGTCCTTGAGAATCTGGGGGGTGGGGGGGGTGGGCAGGACAGAGCACACACTTGCCCAGGAGCATGGGCGGTGCACCCACGGTCACAGGAGAGAGACAGGTAGACATGAGCAAGGTGCCCAGGTGGGTAGATGTGGTGGTGACTTGGGAGGTAAAGTCATCTGCTGAGAGTGAAGAGAGGGGAGGAGGTGCTGCAGCTCTGAGGAGGAGGAGAGGGAGGAGACAGGCATGGGGGAGAGAGAGAGGTGGGGAAACACAATAGGGTTGTCGGGCAGAACTCAGGGCACGTGCTCCTGAATGTGCAGTAAGGCCCGTACGATGCGCATGCACTTTTCTCCAGCCATGTTCAGCTGCCCACGTGTAAGCTCAGAGTCAACAGAGAGTTGCAGTTCATCTGAGGTGGGGTTTTGCTCCTGGAATGCAAAGACAAGGGGAGCAAAGGAGGAACAATCATGATGAACTGGAGAATTTAAGCTGGATACGGATAATAGGGAGGACCTGAGAAGGGCATTTGGATAAAGGGATTGTGGGTTCCAATAAGGGGAAGGATTGTTAGAGTCGGGATACTAGAGCCTGGGAGCTAGAAGAATAAGGAGTGGAGGTCCTTAACATGTATATCTCGGAAGGGTAGCAGTGATCGGCAATGACAAAGTTTAGGGTATGGCCATGGGGCAGGGTGGTGGGGGGCAGGATGGAGAGCATTGGAAGAAGTCAAAGAACTAAGAGGCCAAAGTACTAGAAAGATCATGGATATTGAAACCACCAAGAATTTTGAGAAGGTCGTATTGGAGAGAGTGACAGTGAGCCAGGAGCTGAAATCCTGAAGGAACGAGAGCAAGTCTCCCAGAGTCGTTAGGCACCTACAGCAACTCCTGATGACGTGAGTTCCAAAGCTGGGGGTGCTTCCAGAGGCGACTGAGAAGAGTGTGAAAGCAGCAAAGACAAACCAGGGACTGTTGAGAGAAGAGACTGAGAAAAGAGGGGGTTTGCCGATGGCAGGCCATGAGTTCCTGAGGGCAAGAGCAAGGGCTGGGAGGGACCGAAAAATTCAGTCAGAAAAGGAGATGTGCAGAGCTTAATAGAGCGCAGGGCCAGGGGGTGAGAGGGCTTCTCCCGTGATTGACATAAAGGAGGATGAAAGGCACAGGAAGGGTCCAGAGACTAAGCCAGCGAGGGGTGGTGAGGCCGGGGCGTGGAGAGGAGAGAAGGGTGAGCAGTGCTGGTGGGAGTGCTTCCTGGGAGCTCCAGGTACTCTGGAATCCTCAGTCACTCCTGCCAAAGGTGATGGATGAGGAGGGGCTTGTAGTTATCCTAACATAAACATTATCATTTCCATTCCTACAGTATCAGTCAGACTTCTCAGGTGTAAAGAACTCAACTCACTCTGGCTAGTTCTCGCAAAATAAAAAAAAAAAAAAAAGAAAAGAAAAGATATTTATTAAAAGATATCCATAGCTCCCAGCAACGCAGACCCAGCATCTAAGGCCATGCAGTCAGGTTCAAGGTTTAAGCTCACTGTGGGTGGTCTGTTGATGCCTCCATCAGCTCAGGACTAAATACTAGAAGCTCTGCCACTACCACCCTCAGAGACCCAAACAGTCAACCATTGCGCTGGCCCGAAAACTAATTCCTCATCATCACCACCGCCGCCCGCCCCGCCGGCCACCTCTGCTTGCTGTTCATTCTCGGTGGACCAGTCTGGTTGACCCAACCTCAGTCATGACCCAGGCCTCAGCTGCAAGGGAGGCTGACGATGCAAGTCTCCTGACCTCCACCTTAGGAAGAATTACGAAAATCTGTGTGAATCACCCAGATCTAAAGAGGCTGTTCAAAGAGTTTAGCAAACCACCAATGTCAAATATTTATTGAATAGAAACAACAATCCTAATTTTACTGTTCGTTTGCCTAAGCTTTGCAAGAAAGAGCTGGGGCGGATTCCGTGCAGCCACGTCACCCTTTGACTCTCAGATGAGGTTTCTGACCTTTCAGCAGCAGTTGAGAACGCTGTTCCTATCGATTAGAGCCAAGGTCTCAATAAAACACGTGCGTGTTCTCAGGTAGGACCATCGGCCTGAGCCTTCCCAGGTGAGATCAGCTGCATTTAGAGCTCACTTCACAGCAAAGCACACTCTTGACCCTGAAAAGACGAGATGATAGAGGCTACTATTTACTCAGCAGCCCCTGTGTGCCAGACCCTGTAATCTTCACTCAGTGTGCATGATCTTGTTTAATCCTCAAGGTGACTCTGTGAGGAAGGGAGTGGGATTATCATATCTCAGATAAGGAAACAGAATTTTAAAGAAAATACTAGTAAGTTGCTTGTGACCCCACCCCTGCCCCCCCCCACCCACCCCCACCCGACCCCCAGCAGCAACAAGGTCCCTGAATGCCGTTGCACAGGTCGTGCACTGCACAAATCCAGTGTCCAACTGTACTTGATGGGGATGGCACCACATAGAGTTGTGCAGTGCACAACCCGTGCCCTCAACGTAGGGCCTCTGCTCACTTGGTTTCGAAGTCCGTTTCCTCTATCTTACAGCATCCAGTAATCAAAGTCTTTTAAGTCAGAGCTCCTTAAGGTCAGGGAAGATTTTGTCTTTGGATGCACAGAGAGTAGCACAATGCCTGGCACTTAGCAGGTGCATTGATTAAATGGCTGCAAGATTAAAGGCTATCAGAGACGAGCATGAATGGGCTCATCAACTCTTGAATCACTGGATCTACAGAGGAACCACTTGAAGCCTGAAATAGGTAGTTTAAACAAACGAAAGGAAGACCTGCCGCTTGGCACAGCTGGCTGTCAGCTTGTAAAACTCATTAACCCAAGAGGTGGTTTAGGCAGCAAACACTAATGGACTCCAGGTGCGTCTCGGAAAGTTCAAGGCTTCTACAACCATAGTGTTCTATTAAGAAGGGTAGCCAAGGAGAGGACTAACATTGTTTGAGCACCCACTATATCCCAGGCACTGGGCTAGATTGAACATGTTCTATTACTAATCTCTCCAAGTGTATTCCCTTTTATGTAAAATGGAGCTAATGTTACATGCCTATGTGGGGGGAGGTCTTGTGATCATTAAATAAAATAATATATGTAAAAGCCCTTAGCACAGGCTTCCCACAGTATTAATGCACAGCAAGTGTTCACTATTATTCCTACAAAGAATAATAATATTGAACAAATGAAATTGTGTGGACATTTCATGAGTAGGAAAGAATTTCACAAAACTTGCTTCTCATACCAAGAAACCAGGTTCAATTACTTTCTTATATGGACACTTCCCTGATCCAGACTTTAAGAAACCAACCTTTTCGGATTTCACATAAATAGAAGATTCTTTTTCTCCATTGTGACTTTCAGCCAGGGTGATCTTTAATTAAAGCAGCAACATAATGACAAACTCCTGCTTCGGGCATCCCCCACCTCCTATAATTTCTACCAAGAGCTTTCAGGGGACCAACATCGTGTCGGGCACCAAATAAAATATTCAGATGAGACTTCTGCCTTCCTATGTAGAGATTTGTATGCAGAGTTTGTGGATGTTGTCGTACACAGACAAGATTATAATACTTGAAGCCAGATCACAAAGAAAATCATCCCAAATTGTCCAGCTTAGTCATGCTTAGAACCAACTTCCTTTCCTACAGATCTGAATGTAGCCCCTGGAGGCCTGTGCTGCTGTACTGTGTACCCCTTGAAGGCAATGATCATTCAGTTATGTGTCATTTCTTCTCTGGATCCATAAGCCTATCATGGTGCCTGGTACAAACTAGATTTTGCCAGAGAGAGAGAGAGAGAAAGAGAGAGAGACAGACTGGAAAGATGGATGGAAGAAGCAGCATGGTATAACTGACCCTAGCATCAGCTCTAAAGTAATATTGGATTCCAAAATCAGCTCCACCATTTTTTGGCTGTGTGGCCTTGAAAAAGTTTCTTAATCTCTCTGGACCTCTATTTCCTTAACTGAAGGATAATATGGGGATAATACTACTACTTTGTAGGTTTGTTGTTAAGTATTAAGTAAGAGAATACATATAAAGCACTCACCTATCCATCAACACACATTTATTGAGCTCCTGCTTGGATGCTGGTCCAAGCATCGAGACTACCTCGTTAAACAAAGCATCGACATATATACAATACAGAATGTAAAATAGTTAGCTAGTGGGAAGCAGCAGCATAGCACAGGGAGATCAGCTCGGTGCTTTGAGATGACCTAGAGGGGTGGGATAGGGAGGATGGGAGGCAGGCTCAAGAGGGAGGGGATATGGGGACATATATATGCATATGGCTGATTCACTCTGGTGTACAACAGAAACTAACATAGTATTGTGAAACAATTATACTCCAATAAAGATCTATTAAAAAAAAACAGATAAAAATCCCTGACTTCATAGATTTTACATTCTAATAGGGCAATCAGATAAAATATAACAAATTAGACAATTATCAAGTATGGTAGAAGGTAAGTGTTTTTTTAAGAAAAAACAACAGAGTAAGGGGGTGGTGAAGGGTTTGCAATTCAAATTAAAGTGGTCAGGGTGGTCCTGACAGAGATGGGGATCTTTGAACAATGACCGAAAGGAGTGAGGGACTGAGCCATGGGGATAGGTGGAGGAGAGCACTCCAGGCAGAGGAAACAGACAGTGCAAAGGCCCTGAGGTGGGCGTGTGCCTCATATATCTGCAGTACAGAGAAGGTCGGTATGGCTGGAGCAGAGAGAGACAGGGGAAGAGTAGGAAGAGATGAGGTTGAAGAGGGAACGGGAGGTCAGATGCCATAGGACCAGAGTGGCCAAAAAGACGTTGGCTTTTTTTTCTTCTTTTTTAGTGAAATGGGGATCCCTCTGGAGCAGCAGACGGACATGGTCTGATTTCACGTTGACTGTTTTGTGGAGGACCTGACACCTAATTGGGACACAATGGTAGGTATTACAAATGCTTGGCAGAAACAGTTAACTTCTTGGGTCTTAGCAAAGCTGTTTGGCCTTCTAATTACTTATACCATCTGTTTTCATAGACTGAAGCAAAGAGATCTGCAGAGTTGAATAGAAGGAGTTGGAAGCCAGCACTGCAACTCTGCATGGCTCACTGTCAAGTGCTCCCAGAGCACAGGGTGAATGCGCATGTATGTGGACATGTGGTTGACCCCCACGAGGGGAACAATTTGAAATTGCTCCTCTCCTTGTACGTCTGCTAAGGGGTGCTTCCTCTCTAGCTGTCGGGCAGCCTCCTCTGGCCCAGAGAGATGAGCATAGTCTCCCCAAAGTTGGTGGCGAGGACATTTATAAAGTCCTTCACATGAGACCTGGCCCCTTCTCCTCCTCCTCCTTCCCTTCCTCCTCCTCCTCCTTCATCGACATCATCTTCATTAAGTCCATTATCATTATCTTCATCGGCATCATCATCACCACTATTCATTCATTGCTTACTCTGCCCGCGGCTGTTATGAGCACTTTATATGCATTACCTAACTTAACTGCCACGATAACTATATGAGACAGGTACTACTGTTACCTCCATTTAACCCAGGAAGAAATTGAGGCCTGGAGAGGTGAGTTGCCCGAGGTCCCACAGCTGGTCCATGGCCGAGCGGGCCTATGATACAGATAGATTGGCTCCAGAGCCTAAGCTCACAGCCATTATGCTACCTGCCTGCAACTGCTTTTGACTGGAGGCTATTGTTCTTCTTTCACCCTATTTGAAAATGCTGTCCACATTCTCCTCCATACGTAGAGAAGGGGGAATGGCAATGTAGAGTGGAAAGGACAAACAGCCATGTAAAGGCAAATCGGCATCCCACTGCAGTGTATATGACTTCAAGACCACCTGTGTCCTGACATTCATCCAGGTGTGAGCATGTGCAGAAAGGGAGCGAGAGAAGGTCGATTAGGTTTGGGTGTAGCTATGGATCTGGCCATGAACAAGGCTTACACTATCCTGGGAGAAGGGTAGTGAGGTGGTTAAGAATACCAGCTCTAGAACCAGAGCCTAGTTCTTTCCTTCACCTGCCTGGAGACCTTCATCTCCCAGGAAAACTTCACCTCTTCCCACCTCTGTTTTCTCATCTGTAAAATGAAGGTGATAATAGTACTTATCTCATAAGCTTGCTATGAGGATTAAATGTGCTAAGGCACAATGTAATAGGAAAACCACTAAGCACTTCAAATTACAAAATGTGTAGACATTGCCTAACTTCTGATTTTCAGCCCAGACATGGCCATCTACTAGCCAGAGTCTTAAAGAGAATTTGAGCTATGGATCAAAGGCAAAGGATCCCTTGGAAACCTGGTCCCAACCTTTGAAATTAAAAGGCATAGACCTGGGTGTGAGGCACGTCCAGGATGCCCGCATCCCAGGTTAGGGACTTGCAAATTCCCTTCAGTGAAGGAAAGCCCAGGCTTCTGCCCCTGTGTGAGCTCCTCAAGGGAAAGACTTCCAATTATACTGGAATTGAATTGGGGATGACTCACTCTCCCCAACAGGTCAGTCCAGCCAGAGAAGGCATCTACCAAGTGTTCAGTGTAGCTGGGTCTGCCATAGAGCCGAGTGCATCCTGCAGTCATGGTTCCCTGTTTTCTTCACACTAAGCATGAAGGAACAGGGTAAACAGAGCAGCCATTCTAGCAAAGGACCAGAATGGACATTTTTTCCAAATACATACAAATGGCCAACAAGTATATGAAAGGTGCTCAACATCACAAATCATCAGGGAAACACAAATCAAAACCACAGTAAGATATCACTTCATACCTGTTAGGATGGCTATTATCAAAAACACAGAGACGGGACTTCCCTGGTGGCGCAGTGCTTAAGAATCCGCCTGCCAATGCAGGGGACACGGGTTCGAGCCCTGGTCCGGGAAGATCCCACATGCCGCGGAGCAACTAAGCCCCTGCACCACAACTACTGAGCCTGCGCTCTAGAGCCTGCAAGCCACAACTACTGAGCCCACGTGTCACAACTACTGAAGCCTGCACGCCTAGAGCCAGTGCTCCACAACAAGAGAAGCCACCACAATGAGAAGCCCACACACCGCAACGAAGAGTAGCCCCCGCTCTCCTCAACTAGAGAAAGTCCACGCATAGCAACGAAGACCCAACGCAGCCAAAAATTTAAAAAATAAATAAATGAATAATATTTTTAAAACCCCACAAGAAATAACAAGTGTTGTCAAGGGCATGGAGAAAAGGGAATGCTTGTGCATTGTTGGTGGGATGAAATAGGTGCAACCACTGTGGAAAACAATATGTAGTTCCCTCAAAAAATTAAAAATTGGACTACTATATGATCCAGCAATGCCACTCCTGGATATATATCCAAAGGAATTGAAATCAGTATCCCAAAGAAACACCCATGTTCACTGCGGCATTATTTACAACAGCCAAGATATAGAAACAACTTAAGTGTCTGTCAGTGGATGAATGGATAAAGAAGGTGATATATATATACAATCACATATATGTATGTATGTATATACATACATACAATAGAATATTATTCAGCCACAAGAAAAAAAGAAATCCTGCCATTTGCAACAAAATAGATGGACCTTGAAGGGATTATGCTAAGTGAGACAAGTCAGATGGAGAAAGACAAAAACTGTATGATATCACTTATACGTAGAATCTAGAAAATCTGAACTTATAAAAACAGAGAGTAGAATGGTGCTTACCAGGCGCTGCAGGTGGGGAAATGGGGGAGATGCTGTTAATGGGTACAAACTGACAACTAGTAGATAAATTAGTTCTGGGGCTCTAATGCAGAGCATAGTGATTACAGTCTATAATACTGTATAATAAACTTCAAAGATGTTAAGAGACTCAACTATTCTTAACACAAAAAAGAAATGATAAATATGTGACTTGATAAAGATATTAGCTAATGCTATAGTAGTAATCATATTGCATACATAAATGTATTAAACCATCACATTGTTTGTTCACTTTAAACTACACAAGTGTTATATGTCAATTATACCTCAATTAAAAAAAGAAGCCCTTCTAGGGTTACTCCACTCCATAGAAGAGGGCCACTGATCTGTGAAAGCAAGGGCTGTGTCTGGGGTGTTCTCTGCTGGCTCCCCAGCACCTAGAACAGTGCCTAGCATATGTAATAGGAGACATTCAATATTTGTGGAAGAAGAGACTAAGAAATAATGGAAGAAAGGAGGAAATTTTGAGCTTTTTAATAAACAATACCTTTGGTTTTTCACCTGACCAAACAAATTTTCCAACCGGAAGAGGCACTGATTTCCTGATCAGGAGAGGAATGTGGCATACACCTGGGGGAACAGGTGTAGCCTTGAGGGTTCGCATCCAGGATGACTCATCTTCTCATCACATCCATTATCCCAGCCCCTTCTTCAGGCAGTTCTTGCATCCCCAGGCGCTCCTCCAGAAACCCACCATTGTCAATTATAAATAAAGCAAACCACATTATTGCATGTGCCTCCATCTCTTAATTAACAAATAAATCAGCCCCGTCTCACCAATTAAGAAAATATATCTGGGACCGCAAAACGTGCCTTATTCCTCTCGGTGAGAATGAAAGGTGTTTGTCACAGGCCTGGAGGTGATGGCAGCTGCCCACCGCTCCCACCGGCCCCTGCCTCCTTCACACAGCTGTGACTCTCTCCCTGGGACCTGAGACAAGACCCTGGGAGGCGTGCATACTGGGGAGTTTCCCCTGCCTCAGGTGTCTCTGTGTGGGACCCTAACTAAGCCCTGGGCAGTGGGTCCAAAGTGCTGAGAGTCAAGTTCAGATGAGTTCTTCCTCCAGCCTTCTAGCCCAGCATCTACATTCCACCTCGTAGGCGAGGACAGTACCCAAATCTGGACCAAGAGGCAAAGTATTTCTCTTTTTTCCCCATCTTTATTGAGGTGTAATGGACAAAACTGTATATATTTAAGGTGTATGACTTGCTGTTTTGATATACACATACACTGTGTATATCAGTGTATATACACCTTAAATATATACAATATATATCATTGTATATATTTAAGGTGTATGACTTGTTGTTTTGGTATACACGTACACTGTGAAATTTCTTAAACTGAGGTCCAAGGACCATTGACGTCAGAATCATAGGGAGCTTGTAAAAACGCAGCTCCTCAGGCCTCAGCCAATCCCTCTGGATCAGAATCTCTAGGGGTGGGACCAGAATGTTGCCATTTTAACCTGCTCCCCAGGAGAGTCTTATAGTTTGACAACTACTGATGCAAAGCCTTTCTTTTCCTCTGCTTGGAAATTTAGACTTTCTTTTGTTTACACTGGCAAAAACGGGGGAAAGTTTCTGGCAAGTGGTACAGGAGGATCATAGAAGGTCCACGATGGAGGGGGCCCTAGTTCAACTTTCATTATGTAGATATGCAGACCAAGGCCCGTGTTCCAGGTTGAACTGTGTCCCTCTCATCTTGCGACCTCATTTGGAAATTGAGCCTTTACAGAGGTATTCAAGTTAAAATGAGGTCATTAGGGTCGGTCCTCTTCCGATATGACAGGTGTCCTTACAAAAGGGTGAAATTTGGACACAGAGACACATGCACAGAGGGAAGATGATGTGAAGAGACATAGAGAGAATGCCATGTGGTTTTTTGGGTGTTTAAAAATTTATTTTTTTATTTGGCTGCGCCAGGTCTTTAGTTGCAGCACGCGGGATCTTCATTGCCGCGCAGGCCTTCTCTATAGTGTGGCGCGCAGGTTCTAGAGCACGCGGGCTTAGTTGCCCCACGGCATGTGGGATCTTAGTTCCCTGGCCAGGGCTCAAACCCGCGTAGCCTGCATTGGAAGGCGAATTCTTAACCACTGGACCACCAGGGAAGTCCCAACAATGCCGTATGAAGGTTGGAGCTATGCTGTCACAAACCAACGAATGGCCAGAGCTACCAGAAGCTAGAGGAAGCAAGGAAGGATCCTCCCCTACAGGTTCCAGAGGGAACATAGCCCTGCCAACGCCCTGATTTCAGACCCCTAGTCCCCAGCACTGTGAAACAACACACTTCTGTCTTTCTAAGCCACCCAGTTTGTGGTACTTTGTTATAGCAGCTAGAGCCAACTAATATAGCCCATAAGGGGAAAATGATGTGCCCAGGGTCAGACGGCTAGATAGTGGCCAAGGCAGGGCTCCAAGAGGTTTTGGACCCCCTCCTGGGCTCCTTTCACTCCATCACACTGCCACGGAGTCTAACTCGCCCCTCCCACCCCTACGAGGCATGACCCCAAGCCCTCTAGAGAGCCAGAGAGCAGGTGGCCTCTCCCAGGCATTCTTCCAGACACAGAAAGCAGAGCCAGCCTGCTAGACTGGTACACTGACTCCATGTCCAACCCACAGATCCCAGAATCAATCTGATCTTGCAAAGACCATCAGGCCAGGCAAGTGCCCACGGCGCAGTAGGCAAAGGGCTACGGGTGCCATTCCAGCTGCCACGTCCTCCTGTTTCCAACCCTGTTGAAACCCGAACTGGCAGTTAGCAAACACACCAAGGACCTTCCCATGGGGTCTTCTCAGAAGGACAACACCTGACTGGCTTCTCAGGCTGCCCAAGGAAGTCGGTGGTAGAAAGTAGGAGTCTGCCCAGAACCCAGAAAGCCCCCCTCCTACCTTGCAGCCTCAGGGAGGCCAGCTCTGAAGAGGCAGTGACAAGAAACACTGGGGGCCTCACCCGGTAGACGATACTGTTCCTGCAAAAGGACCCTCACCCTCACTTACAGATCCTTTTCCATGATTCCTTGCCCTCCCCCTCCACAGCATACAGGTTACCCCACAGCCCTTATGAGATTGTATCACAAGCTTCTGGTCTATGAGGACTGGATTGGGTGGGAGGGGCGTCTAGGACCAGGGTGGAGAATTTCATGTGGCTTAAGAATTCTGCGTCAAGGAGCAAAGCAATGTTCTTCAGAACTATGGTCCCTAATTTTTGTTGTGGCTGATGGGATCAGGACACGGGATTTCTTAGTTCTCTAGGGAGACACCACCAGATAGAAGGTTAGTGCCCTGAGAACAAGGGAGGCGGCATCCAGAAGGAGGAGATCTCTGCAGCCAGCTCTGGGTAAGCAGAAGCTCCCGCACATTGCTACCACCATCTCAAGGGTCCCCATGCCAGGGTAACAGATCCATGAGGAAAGTCATTTGTGATGAGAAAGGAGAGAGAAAGAAGAGGGAGAGCATGCAATCAAATTAATCCTAATGCCATTGACAAGGAGATCTGGAAGGACAGCCAATGACTCCATTAAAATTATGACTCTAGGTCTCTTCTGTCATCACCTAGGGTCTTCTCCCCTTGCCCACTATATCTCAAGAGTGCTGGCAGTGACCACGGTGTTGGAAGACAGGAAGGAGAGCAAGGATGGAGATTGATGCCACAGAGGGGGAGGCCATCTTTACACCCACTAGGTCTTGATAATCAGTGGTCAGTCGCCTTGGTTGGCAGCTGCAGGGAGGAAAATGAATCCCATCCTGACTATGGGAGCAGGAGACACGGACGGTCTGGAGCTTCTGCCATACCCCTCTCTTGGCCAGAGGTCCCAAGGTTCCCCAGCGTGGACACAGGCCCACCATGCTCCATCTGCATGGACCATCACGTCAATGGTGAACCCTGGATTTGCGCAGAATGACAGCCCAGGGAGACACCTACACATATATGTGGGCAGTTTCATAAGACAGGACAGGATGATGAGAAAGACAACCAGCAGAATTTACCCAGATCCCCTAGAAATAAGCCTACAATCTCTTTTTTGTTTGTCCATAATGTTTTATCTATATGAAATTCATGTAACAAAATTAATCATTTTAAAATGAACAATTAGGGACAGGTGGGGGGAGGGATAAATTGGGAGTTTGGGATTGACATATACACACTACTATATTTAAAATAGCTAACCAACAAAAACCTACTGTATAGCACAGGGAACTCTGCTCAATATTCTGTAATAACCTAAATGGGAAAAGAATTTGAAAAAGAATAGATACATGTATATGTATAACTGAATCACTTTGCTGTACACCTGAAACTAACACAACATTGTTAACCAACTATACTCCAATATAAAATAAAAAATTTTAAAATAAAAAACACCACACACACACACACAAAATAAAGTGAACGATTTAGTACATTCACAGTATTGGGCAACCACTACCTCTGTCCAGTTCCAAAACATTTCCATCACCCCCAAAGGAAACTCCATACACATACTCCCTCCTCCCGGCCCCTGGTGCCCACCAGTCTGCTTTCTATCTCTATAGATTCACCTGTTCTGGACATTTCATAGAAATGGAATCATATATGACTTCTGTGACTGGCTTCTTTCACTTAGAATGTTTTTGAGGTTCATCACATTGTAGCATGTATCACTACTTGATTCCTTTTTATGGCTGAATAATATTCCATTGTATGGATATACTACAATTTGCTTATCCATTCATCTGTTGATAAACATTTGGGCTAAATCTACAGTTCTGGTTGGACCCAGAGCTCTCAAAACCACTTTCCCTTTGAATTAACACACCAGTCCTAGCTTCCTGGCCCTGAGTCTGCCTCCCAGGTTGGCCTGGCCAGCTCCCATGCATGCCTAAGTCTAGCACAGCCCTCCTGCCTGCATGTTTATATAGCCCAAGTAATTCCAAACTCAACACGCCCTCTCCAAGGACAGCCCCCTCCCCAGGTGTTCAGGCTGTCTTCAGCTGAGAAAGGTGAAGATGCCTTAAACTGAGCCCTCACTCTGGGCATCCAGGAAAGAGGAGAGGATGTCAGTAGACTTTCTGTCTTCAATCTGGCCTCAACTTTGCAATCCCAATATATCAATCAAGGAGAACTTGGACAGAGTTATTATTTAGTTTGAACTACGGTATTTGGTATGTGTTCCATTTGGGCAGATAGATAAATGTGCATGCATTCCGATTCTCTTAAGCCCAGGGGAGGGCTATCGGCCACACTGAGCCAGGGTTCAGTTTCACCTAATACATCTTCACTGGGTACCTCCTCCACGCCAGGCACCATGACATACCGAGGGATACAGAAAGATCAATGAGACATGGCCTGAGGAGCTCAGGGGCTGGAAAAGGAGACAGATATGTGCAGGAGCAGAGTAAGACAGGGAAGATGGACCCTGAGTCCTATGGGGGCCCAGGAACGCAGAGGAGGGGAGTTCTCTTCCGGCAGAGCTGGGGAGGGAAGGCTTCTCAGATGATGTGACGTCAAGATTGAAGCAGTGTTTGAGCAGGAGGAGAAGGGCTTCCTGAGGGGCCAGCAGGAGCACGAGCAGGAGGAGGGTGTGGTCCTCCACTGCCCCACACCCACCCCAGCTACGAAGCAGGTGCTCAGGGCAGGCGTGGAGGATGGGCTAAAAAGACGCTTGGGACATCGGGTTAAGGCATCTGTCCTAAAATATGCACAGGTTTGTGACCAGAGGAAGAGGGGTCAGAAGGGGCAAAGACTGGAGGCAGGAGGCTGCGGCAGTGGCCCCTACCCCACCAGACCCCGGGAAGCTGACCCAGCAGCACCGGCAGTGTCTCTATATAAAGCTGGCTGAGGGCAGTTATCTTGTGGAAAGGTGGGGAGCAGGCCCTGAAGGCATTAACGTGATAATTTATGCAAGATTAAGAAAACCAGTGGGGAGTTGATGGAGACTGGGAGGCTAGACCCCTCCACTCACCCCCACCTTAGCACCACACCGTCTGAACTTGGGCAGCCGCAGGAGGTGCGGAAAGGAAGGGACTGTGTCAGGAAGACATTTCGGAGAAGCATGGCGGGGTGTTCAAAAATACTGTTGGGGGGCTTCCCTGGTGGCGCAGTGGTTGAGAATCCGCCTGCCAATGCAGGGGACACGGGTTCGAGCCCTGGTCTGGGAAGATCCCACATGCCGCGGAGCAACTAGGCCCGTGAGCCACAACTACTGAGCCTGCGTGTCTGGAGCTTGTGCTCCGCAACGGGAGAGGCCGCGACAGTGAGAAGCCCGCGCACCGCGATGAAGAGTGGCCCCCGCTCGCCGCAACTAGAGAAAGCCCTCGCACAGAAACGAAGACCCAACACAGCCATACATAAATAAATAAATAAATAAATTTATTTAAAAAAAAAAAATACTGTTGGGGTCTTCTCATGCCCAAACTGGGAAATTATCAAAAGAGCAGTTTCCCATGAAATCCACATCTATGAGGGGGGCCCTGCCCTGTTTGATCCCCCCTGTGCCATTCTGAGTTTGAGGAGAACCTCCCAGGTCAAAACTCAGCTCAGAGCAGAAGGTGTCCACAGCCCCCAGCTGGAACCCCCGATGCCCTCCAGCTCCCACGGCGGCCTGGCCCGTCTCCTCCCAGATGGACCCGCTGAACTGCCCAGTAGGGTCCTGCGAAGCCTCCACCTCCTCCCTGTGCTGCCACGTGTCAGCACCAGGCAAGAGAGACGCCAGCCTCATCCCCAGCCTGAAAGCCCATTCGGGGCTCTAGAAGATGAATTATGTTTCATTTATATCAAAGAAGCAATCTTGGAGCCCATTTGTGATCAAATTTGCTGTCAGAGAAACTTTGCTTTATCTCATTACATCTGATATCTCTTGGTTTCTCGTCCTTGAGACTATTAAAGTTTAATGTCAAATTCAAGATGAAATGAAATCTTGGCTGTATCATCTCATCAGGACCTGAACATTCCCCCTTCCATCTAAAAATTTTTGACAACTAATTACAATGGGGATTGGGGGGAGGGAGAGTGAAAGACCTACTTCCCTCCCATTTGCTGAAAATACCATCATTTGAAGGGGTTGCCAGTGAGCACAGGGGCCACGTGGGGCTGGAGGGCAAGGAGAGGTGCCTGTCGCCATGCAACTCCTCTCGGTCGTCCCTTCTCCCCAAGCTCACCATCCCCGGGACTAATGACATCTGGTTTTCATCCCTGTTCAGACAAGGCGTTCCTGCCCAGGGCACACACCTTGGTGGTAGAGGAAGCACTCCGGCTGGGAGGGGCGTCAGCACTCGATCCCAGGCTCTGCCAGCTATGTGACCATGGGCAAGTCACCCCTTCTCTGGGCCTCAGTTTCCTCAACTGTAGAACCATGTGGTTAGACTAGAAGCATGTGACCCCATTTAGGCACCAGGAGGGAAAGAGGATGCCTGTTCAACCATGGCAGTAAGGGACTGCGGCCGAGAGGGGAGTACATTCCCACCGAAAGTCACTCGACTTAAAAAAAAAATTAAACAAACACCAGAAAATCATGTCTGTGGGGCTTATGTATCATGACAACTCTGAGACAAGTGATTTCTGGGGCTTACGATTGCCTCTAACTAGGAAAAGTACCCACAGAAAATGAGCTTTGGACCAGGAATACGCTCTCCCTAGAATAGAGCTGGTATCTTGATTAATAACACTGATTAAAATCCAGCCCTGTGCAATGCAGGGCTGTCAGAAGCTCAGGAGCATGCAGGTCAGAACTCCTAAAGAGCAATGTGCTTTAAAAAAAAAAAAAAAAAAAAAAGGAAGGTTTAAAAAAAATAATGCACCCGTAAAAAACCATATTGGAAAAGACTATGAAAAAGAATATGTGTATATGGATAAGAGAATCACTTTGCTATACTCCAGAAACTAACACAATATTGTAAATCAACTATACTTCAATTAAAAAGTTTTAAATGCATTAATGTATTACAATATATTAGCAAGCCCATTTATTCAACAAACATTTATTAAGCATCTCATGTGCACTTCCACTGTTCTAGGTACAAGGGATTCAGCAGTTAATAAGAAAGACAGAAATTCTTGACCTCATGGAGCCTGGACACTGGTGGAAAGAGGACAATGAATGCGATAAGTAAGTAATTAATTCATTTGTACTGATCTGCAAATTCTTAAAGTGAGCAGAGTCAAGGAGTGATGAGGCTGCTGGGAAGTTAGGAGGGCTTGAACCCTGGCTCTGCCACTGACTAGCTCTGCAACTTTGATCAATTTGCTTCCCTCTCTGGGCCTTAATTTCCTCATTCATAGAACAGGGGCCATTGTGGTACCCACCTCTAGGGTTAAGTGAGTGGGTTTGTGTGACATGACCATATCTATTACGTCATAATCATGTTTCTCTGGGAAAGCTTCTTGGAGAAGTTGAGCTTTACCAGCAGACTCCAGTGCCCAATGCCCGGAGGAGTGAAGCTGGGTGTAGGCAGAGCAGCCCACAGCTCAGAAGAAGGTCCCAGCTGTCATCCAAATAGCTACTGTGCAGGAAGAAGTCAGGCATCACCTTCGTGCCCTCAGCCAAATGAGGATGTTGCTTCTCAATAAATGATCCCCCCCACCCCATCTCCTTTATTCACCCATCCCTCAGCCTAACCATCTCCAGGGGAAGTTCGTCATGAGATCCAGCCTATCTGATTTCTATAGCAACCAAATGCCAGGGCTTCTCCTATCCTCTTCAGAGGAATCAGAGAAAACCTTAAAGCCCATTCTGTAATCTAAGTCTCCAAAAGTTTGAAGGCAACAATTTATTCCTTAGCCCTTTTATTCTCTGGGAGAAAATAATAATCCAAAATGTGTACAGATGTTTTCTATGAAATCAGTATACCTGGGTGCCGGAGTCAACATTCAGCTTTACAACAGCCCTGTAAAGTAGACATCATCCCCCATTATACAGGCGAGAAATTACCAGACGCTTTAAATGACTACCCAAGGCGGCCCCGCTGGTAGGCGACAGAGCAAGGACATAAACTGCATCCTTTGGCTTCAAATGCCATAATCTAACCACACTGTATTGACTGATCATTAGTCCCTGAATGACACATACCCGTACAAGGTATGACATAAGCCAGGGAGACTGAGTACTTTTAACAAACACTCCGGAGCTTATGTATCCAAGTTAATGTTGTCCTTCGCAAGCTGATACTTTGGGAGTCTCTGCATTTATTCCAGTGATGTTACCACTCACTGTGTTTTGGTTTAAGTTCTGGTTTTTTTGCAGTTTTGTATTCCTCGCTTTCAGTGTTGTGAATCTGCTCCAAGATAGTAAATCTTTAATGTTTTGAGGGTAGATTCAATTTCTGGAAAAAGACCAAACATTTGGAGACAAATCTTGCCAATAAGGTAAAGTCATTTATATTAAAATTTTAAAAACAACTAGGGGACTTCTCTGGTGGTGCGGTGCTTAAGAATCCGCCTACCAATGCAGGGGACATGGGTTCGAGCCCTGGTCCGGGAAGATCCCACATGCCATGGAGCAACTAAGCCTGTGCGCCACAACTACTGAGTCCGTGCGCCACAACTACTGAAGTCTGTGCATCTAGAGCCCGTGCTCCGCAACAAGAGAAGCCACCGCAATGAGAAGCCCGCACACCTCAACAAAGAGCAGTCCCAGCTCACCCCAACTAGAGGAAGCCCGCACCCAGCAACAAAGACCCAATGCAGCCAAAAATAAATAAATTAATTAATTTTTAAAAAATGTTCTCAATTAAAAAAAAAAACAACTAGGTGCCTGGGGCTCAATAAATATTTGTTGACTAACAATGACAACAAAATGAAAATTAAGCACATGTTGTTTGATTCTAAAGAAAAGAGACTAGTTTTATTCTTTGGCTCATAAACTTTCTCTGAGAGTAATTCCAGAGAAGAAATTCCCGAAATATTTTGAACACCGGTAGGGTCATTGGAATAAGAGCAGCATATCAAGGAGGACAATCTATGGTTACAGAAGCTCTAGATTTCAAATCAACAGACATTTAAGGAGTCCCAAGTATATGCTAGACAAGGTCTAGACTCTTCTGTGTTCTGCCCACCAAATTCCAATGTGGGAGTGGGGTCCCCCAACACATATCCAACAAGCAGCTCTCCAGACACTAGCTGGGTGTCCTACAGTTCAACCCAAGTCTGACACCATCTACCCAGAGATAGCATCAGATCACAGGTTAAGGGCTCCGTCCCACAAGACTGCCCCCACCCCGTTCAGAAGCCAACTGAAAGTCTAGGTTGTCACCTGTACTTCTGACTCGCTATAAATCAGAGTTTCCCACAACCCTCTCCTTGAGTCTGATTAGTTTGCTAGAGTGGCTCCCATTTGACTTACTAGACCACCAGTTTATTATAAAAGGATAGAACTCAGGAACAGCCAGATGGAAGAGATGCAGAGGGCAAGGTACCAGGAAAGGGCGAGGGGCTTCCACGCCCTCTCCAGCTGAGCCACTCTCCCAAAATCTCCGCATGTTCACCAACCTGGAGGTTGTCCAAACCCCATCCTTTTGGGTTTTATGGAGGTTTTACTACATGGGTATGATTGATTAAATTATTGGCATTGGCGATTGATTCAACGTCCAGCCCCTTTTCCCACAGGAGGTGGGGTGGAGAACTGAAAGTTCCAACCCTCTAATCACAGGTTGGTGCCTCTGGCAACCAGCCTGCCCTCTGAGGTGGTGACACAGGGGCATTCTAAAGGTAACCTCATTAACATAAAAGACACCAATATCACTCTCACCACTTAGGAAATGCCTAGGGTTTTAGGAGCTCTGTGCCAGAAATGGGAATGAAGACCAAATATCTATTTCTTATTACAACTCACAATATCACGTAGACACTGTGTGTGGTTAAACAAGGACAAAATTCGCAAAGTTCTTCCAGTCTTTTGGGGGGAGGGAAGCAGGGAGGACGTCTATAAGAAGCACTAAATATCCAAGATACAAAGCAGACCATAAGGATTGTAATCCAAGATACAAAGCAGACCATAAGGATTGGGTGTGGTATCTGGCGGAGGGGTGGAGCCTTCTGGCTGGAGGGTCTGGGAGGGGATTTGTGGAGGAGACTGCACTGGGCTGGGCCTTAAACAGGGCTTCCCAACCTTTTCACCATGTGGCACACACAGAAAATGGTATCAGCTGGCTGGCTCGCTGGGACAAATGGATAATGCTGCCTTTGGATGGCAGCACAGGCCGGGAAGGATTCCAGGGGCCCAGGCCCCACCTGGCTGCGCTCAGGGCCAAGGGGAATGAGCATTTCACTACACACTGGTTGGGAAGCCCTGCCTTGAAGAAGGAGCAACTTCAGCAGGTGAGTTGGGAAAAAGAATGTTGCAAGTTCAGGGGCACGGGGCAGAGAGGTCTAAGTGTCTGGTGTATTCTGACAACATGCTGATATCCTGTTTGGTAGGAGGGCAGGAACCCAAGGGGGAATCAGGGAATTATGACTGAGAAGGCAGGTTGACACCAGAGAATTGGGGGCCTTGAGCGCCATGTTACAGAATACTGAATTGATTCCACAGTCAACTAAGAGCCTTTCGGAGTTACTGATAGGGAGCTGAGTGGTGTGCTTGAGGGAAAAAAGTCCTCCCACGTCTTACGGTTTACTTCAAAACAGCCATAAATAATAAACTTTAAACAAAAGGCCACATCCGCAAAGCTAGGATTCAGGCCTCCCTCCTGCTTCGAGCTTAGCAGGGTGCCCTGCTTAGAGAAAAAGACCCAGGTGATTCAGAAATAAGATGAAAATCTCCAACCCCACTGTTTTTTTTTAAATGCTGTGGAGCTAAAAAATAAACACCAATGTTTCCTCAGGAACTAAAAGCAGGCAGCCTCCTTCATGTATTTTTCTGTCCATTCCGTTAGTTGTTTTGAGTTGCCGCCGCTGTTGTCTGCCCTGACTGAAATGAGAATAAAGATACACATGACTTATAAGCAAGCAAACCCCCGGCCTGTGTTGGAGGTGGCAGAGGACGGCAACAGGGCCTGGAGGGCCCTTCAAGACGGCTGCCGGCGTTGCTATGGAAGTTTAATTCCCCACTAGAAGCAAATCCCGTTCAAAAGGCCAAGGAATGGCCATGTTAGGTCAAGAACGAACATGAACTAGGGGAAAAGATTGCTTTTCAAGAGAACCATATAATTAATTTAGCAGAGGAGCCACCCTACAAAGAGAAAACTACAGCGCCTACAAGGGATATGGTGCACGGAAGCGTTCTCCACTGCAGCAGAGCAGTTTACATTGCGGGCCGGAGGGATAGAGGTGAGGGGTCAGGAGAAACTTTCCCGGCAGAAGAGCTGTAGGACACTGATCCGTGTTCCCGAGGAGAGTCGAGAATCTGATTCTCTAGGAACTCTAAAGAAAAGTAAAATTAGGTACATGTCCCAGGTGGTTCGGGTTAATGCCTTCCAACATTTTTTAGTTTGGAACCTCTGAAAGGGTTCAAAACACCATTTCCTCAGGTCTAATTCTAGCTCAGGATTAGGAATCCATGGTCTCTCCCCTCCCCCGTCTCATAAGTGTGTGCCCGTAAAACTAGTGTGAGTCACATAAGCTGACCCACGAGTGGATGCCGTTGCCTAAATAATCCATAGGCCATGCTCACACCAGGCACTCTCTTCCACTTTTCTCCTCTGTATTTGCACTCAACTCTACCCATCACTCTCCAGCCCACAGTCCAAAAATTCTATGAAGGAAAGTGACGAATCAATCTGCAAATATTAATCGGGTTGGGTTTGAGGCACTGTGTTAGGTGCCATGGGGAAAATGAAGAGGTAAAGACTGTATCCCTGCCTTCAAAGAACATGTCTGAAAGGAAGCTCGAATGTGAACATATAAAAATGTAACAGGTCAGTTTGGGGGCCTAGCTTAGAAAATGCAAGCACAGTAGGGAATTCTGTAAAAGGAGAGCTCCTTTCTTGCTGGGCTGGCCAGAGAAGGCAGGAAGAGCCTTCAATGGTGGTAAAAAAATAATAATAATAATAACATAAAATTTACCATAGTAACAATTTTTAAGTCTACAGTTCGGTAGTAAGTTCATGCACATTTTTTTCATTCACATTAAAAAATGACTCTCTGTTTCCCTTACCTCCTAGCCCTTGGCAACCACTATTCTACTTTCTGTTTCTATGAATTCAACTATGTCAGATACCTCACATAAGTAGAATCATACAGTATGTCTTCTTGTGACTGGCTTATGTCACTTAGCATAATGTCCTCAAAGCTCATCCAGGTTGTAGCGTGTATCAGAATTTCCTTCCTTTTTAAGGCTGAATAATATTAATTGTATGTTTATACCACATTTTGTTTATTCATCCATCAGTGGATATGTGGGTTACTTCCCTCTTAGATATTGTGAATAATGCTGCTGTGAACATGGGTGTGCAAATACCTCTTTGAAATCCAGCTT
Organism: Eschrichtius robustus; assembly: GCF_028021215.1. Lineage (NCBI taxonomy): Eukaryota > Metazoa > Chordata > Mammalia > Artiodactyla > Eschrichtiidae > Eschrichtius > Eschrichtius robustus. The sequence continues at coordinate 16,169,909 of NC_090834.1, read as the reverse complement.
TCAATTCTTTTGGATGTATACCCAGAAGTAGGAAAGTGAAACTGCTGGAGCATATGTTAGTTTATTTTAATTTAATTTTTTATTTTGAGAAACACCATACGGTTTTTCATAGCGGCTGGACCATTTTACAATCCCACAAAAATGCACGAGGGTACCAATTTCTCTGCAACCACCTCAACACTTGTCTTTTTGTTTTGGGGGTTTTTTTGGTGTGGGGGGTTGATAGCGGCCATCCTAATGGGTATGATGTGATATCTCATTGTGCTTTTGGTTTGCTTTTCTCTAATGATTAGTACTGCCAGCTGAAAAAAAATGCATAATTTGAGAGTTGTGAGTTAAGTTTTATCTGGGGCAAAATGAGGACTATAGCCCGGGAGACAGCATTTCAGAAAGCTCTGAAAAACTGCTCCAAAGAGGTAGGGGGGAAGGTCAGTATACATGTGATTTTGGTGAAGGGGGAGTACGTGCAATCAAGCACATATTTTTTGTAGAAGGTTTCCGCTAGTCACGAGGAGCAGACATCGCCATGAAGGATTTTAGTGCTTTTCTAGATACTAGGAGATGCAAGAATTGGGCTCATAAAATCATCTCCTGAAAATATCTAACTATCTGAAGACCTGTTCTGCCAGTTTTTCCCGGAGCACAGAGTGCCTCCTTCCTGATCTCCACCCCCAACTCCTTTCAGGGCGTGCTGAAGGTCAGCAGCTGCAGCGGCTCATAATTTGATCCTTGTAGAGGTAGATGGCAAGTGCCAATTTATAGGTGACAGTAATTTTGAGCATCTTTTCATGTGCTTTCTGGCCATTTGTATATCATCTGTTCAAGTCCTTTTCCCATTTTTAATTGGGTTATAGATGGGGGGTGTTGTGGTTAAAGGATGAGCATCTTGAGCAGAGCTTGAAGAGAGAAAAAAGTCCAGGCAGAAAAGGAGACAGTCCAGGTAGAAAGGAGACAGGCTTTTGTCAAATCATGAGTGACTTAAGGAAGGTGAATCGGGTGGGCTGTGCTCACCAGATGAACAATGGGTGTGGGCAGGTTCTCCCGACCAAGATCCTGTAACCCTTTGTCCAGAATTGGAGAGGTTGCAGGTCCCAGATGCACACCCTACTTAGCTCAACTGAAGCTCTGCAGTTAAACAGGACCAGCTTCCTGTTACCACCATCTCTCAGGCACATTCCTTTTGGGGGAAAGGGCTCTGGGCTCCATCCTCACTCCAAGTGACTGCTGGTGCCGCCCTTTACATTTCTAGACTTATTTTGAGCTTCCAAGTGATTGGTACCTCGGCCGTCTCCCTGCCTCCCACTTGCCTGCTGTGTCTGAGGCAAGAACCCAGGGAGGAAGAAAGCTGATGCCATGGAGAGTTCTCAGGTGAGGCTACGGAATCAGCCTACACACTCCAGAGACATCGTGGGGACACTGTGGGTTGCACACTATCCTGCCTCTTGGGCCACTCCTCCAGCCGATAGATTTTTCTTTTTTTTTTAATAGATCTTTATTGGAGTACAATTGCTTCACAATACTGTGTTAGTTTCTGTTGTACAACAAAGTGAATCAGCCATATGAATACACATATCCCCATATCTCCTCCCTCTTGAGCCTCCCTCCCACCCTCCCTATTTCACCCCTCTAGGTCATCGCAAAGCACTGAGCTGATCTCCCTGTGCTATGTTGCTGCTTCCCACTAGCTATTTTACATTCGGTAGTGTATATATGTCGATGCTATTCTCACTTCGCCCCAGCTTCCCCCTCACCCCACCGTGTCCTCAAGTCCATTCTCTGTGTCTATGTCTTTACTTCTGCCCTGTCACTAGGTTCATGCGTACCATTTCTTTTTTTTTTTTTAGATTCCATATATATGCGTTAGCATACGGTATTCGTTTTTCTCTTTCTGACTTACTTCACTCTGTATGAGAGACTCTAGGTCCATCCACCTCACTACAAATAACTGTTTCGTTTCTTTCTATGGCTGAGTAATATTCCATTGTATATATGTGCCACATCTTCTTTATTGATCTGTCTGTCGATGGACACTTAGGTTGCTTCCATGTCCTGGCCATTGTAAATAGTGCTGCAATGAACACTGTGGTACATGTTTCTTTTTGAATTATGGTTTTCTCAGGGTATATGCCCAGTAGTGGGATTGCTGGGTCATATGGTAGTTCTATTTTTAGTTTTTTAAGGAACCTCCATACTGTTCTCCATAGTGGTTGTATCAATTTACATTCCCACCAACAGTGCAGGACGGTTCCCTTTTCACCACACCCTTTCCAGCACTTACTGTTTCTAGATTTTTTGATAATGGCCATTCTGACTGGTGTGAGGTGACACCTCATTGTAGTTCTGATTTGCATTTCTCAAATAATTAGTGATGTTGAGTATCTTTTCATGTTCCTCTTGGCCATCTGTATGTCTCCTTTGGTGAAATGTCTATTTAGGTCTTCCGCCCATTTTTTAATTGGATTGTTTGTTTTTTTGATATTGAGCCCCATGAGCTGTTTGTATATTTTGGAGATTAATCCTTTGTCTGTTGTTTCATTTGCAAATATTTTCTCCCATTCTGAGAGTTGTCTTTTCATCTTGTTTATGGTTTCCTTTGCTGTGCAAAAGCTTTTAAGTTTCATTAGGTCCCATTTGTTTATTTTTGTTTTTATTTTCGTTACTCTAGGAGGTGGGTCAAAAAAGATCTTGCTGTGGTTTATGTCAAAGAGTGTTTTTCCTATGTTTTCCTCTAAGAGTTTTATAGTGTCTGGTCTTACATTTAGGTCTTTAATCCATTTGGAGTTTATTTTTGTGTATGGTGTTAGGGAGTGTTTTAATTTCATTCTTTTACATGTAGCTGTCCAGTTTTCCCAGCACCACTTATTGGAGAGGCTGTCTTTTCTCCATTGTACATTCTGGCCTCTTTTGTCATAAATTAGGTGACCATGTGTGTGGGTCTATCTCTGGGTTTTCTATCCTGTACCATTGATCTATATTTCTATTTTTGTGCCAGTACCATACTGTCTTGATTACTGTAGCTTAGTAGTATAGTTTGAAGTCAGGGAGCCTGATTCCTCCGTTTTTCTTTCTCAAGATTGCTTTGGCTATTTGGGCTCTTTTGTGTTTCCATACAAATTGTAAAATTTTTTGTTCTAATTCTGTGAAGAATGCCATTGGTAGTTTGATAGGGATTGCATTGAACCTGTAGGTTGCTTTGGGTAGTATAGTCATTTTCACAATATTGATTCTTCCAATCCAGGAGCATGGTATATCTCTCCATCTGTTTATGTTATCTTTGATTTCTTTCAACAGTGTTTTATAGTTTTCTGAGTACAGGTCTTTTGCCTCCTTAGGTAGGTTTATTATTAGATATTTTATTCTTTTTGTTGCAGTGGTAAATGGGATTGTTTCCTTAATTCTCTTTCTGATTTTTCGTTTTTACTCTATAGGAATACCAGAGATTTCTGTGCATTAATTTTGTATCCTGCAACCCTAACAAATTCATTGATTACTTCTAGTAGTTTTCTGGTGGCATCTTTAGGATTTTCTATGTATAGTATCATGTCATCTGCAAACAGTGACTGTTTTATTTCTTCTTTTCCAATTTGCATTCTTTTTATTTCTTTTTCTTCTCTGATTGCCATGGCTAGAACTTCCAAAGCTATGTTGAATAACAGTGGCGAGAGTGGACATCCTTGTCTTGGTCCTGATCTTAGTGGAAATGATTTCAGTTTTTCACCATTGAGTATAATGTTTGCTGTGGGTTTGTCATATGTGGCCTTCATTATGTTGAGGTAGGTTCCCTCTATGTCCATTTTCTGGACAGTTTTTATCATAAATGGGTGTTGAATTTTGTCAAAAGCTTTTTCTGCATCTATTGAGATGATCATATGGTTTTATTCCTTAATTTGTTAATACGGTATATCACATTGATTGATTTGCATATATTGAAGAATACTTGCATCCGTGGGATAAATCCCACTGGATCATGGTGTATGATGATCCTTTTAATATGTTGTTGGATTCTCTTTGCTAGTATTTTGTTCAGGATTTTTGCATCTGTGTTCATCAGAGATATTGGTCTATAATTTTCTTTTTTTGTGATATCTTTTCCTGGTTTTGTTATCAGGGTGATGGTGGCTTCGTGGAATGAATTTGGGAGTGTTCCTCCCTCGGCAATTTTTTGGAAGAGTTTGAGAAGGATCGGTGTTAGCTCTTCTCTGAATCTTAGATAGAATTTGCCTGTGAAGCCACGTGGTCCTGGACTTTTGTTTGTTGGAAGAGTTTTAATTACAGTTTCAATTTCATTACTTGTGATAGGTCTGTTTATATTTTCTAATTCTTCCTGGTTCAGTCTTGGAAAATTGTGCCTTTCCAAGAATTTGTCCATTTCTTCGTGGTTGTCCATTTTATTGGAACATAGTTGTTTGTAGTAGTCTCTTATAATCCTTTGTGTTTCTGCAGTGTCAGTTGTGATTTCCTTTTTCATTTCTAATTTTATTGATTTGCATCCTCTCCCTTTTTTTCTTGATGAGTCTGGCTAAGGGTTTATCAATTTTGTTTATCTTCTCAAAGAACCAGCTTTTAGTTTTATTAATCTTTGCTATTGTTTTCTTCATTTCTATTTCATTTATTTCTGCTCTGATCTTTATGATATCTTTCCTTCTACTGACGTTGGGTTTTCTTTGTTCTTCTTTCTCTAGTTGCTTTAGGTGTAGAGTTAGATTTTTTTAAATAATTTATTTATTTGGTTGCATTGGGTGTTCGTTGCTGTGTGCGGGCTTTTCTCTAGTTGCGGCAAGTGTCATTGCAGTGCATGGGTTTCTCTTTGCAGTGGCTCCTCTTGTTGTGGAGCACAGGATCTAGGTGCACGGGCTTCAGTAGTTGTGGCATGTGGGCTCACTAGTTGTGGCTCGCAGGCTCCAGAGCGCAGGCTCAGTAGTTGTGGCACACGGGCTTAGTTGCTCCGCGGCATGTGGGATCTTCCTGGACCAGGGCTCAAACCCGTGTCCCCTACATTGGCAGGCAGATTCTTAACCACTGTGCCACCAGGGAAGTCCCAGGGTTGATTGTTTATTTGAGATTTTTCTTGTTTCTTGAGGTGAGATTGAATTGCTATAAAATTCCCTCTTAGAACTACTTTTGCTGTGTCCCATAGATTTTGGGGCACCGTGTTTTCATTGCCATTTGTTTCTATGTATTTCTTTTTATTTTTTTCTTTGATTTCTTCAGTGATCTCTTGATTATTTAGTAGTGCACTGTTTAGCGTCCATGTATTTGTGTTTTTTTCCTGTAATTGATTTCCAATCTCATAGTGTTGTGGTCAGAAAAGATGCTTGATACGATTTCAATTTTCTTAAATTTTCTGAGGCTTGATTTGTGACCCAAGATGTGGCCTATCCTGGAGAATGTTCCATGTGCACTTGAGAAGAAAGTGTATTCTGCCACTTTCAGGTGGAATGTTCTATAAATATCAATTAAAATCTATCTGGTCCACTGTGTCATTTAAAGCTTGTGTTTCCTTATTTATTTTCTGTCTGGATGACCTGTCCATTGGTGTAAGTGGGGTGTTAAAGTCCCCTACTATTATTGTGTTACTGTCAATTTCCCCTTTCATGGTTGTTAGCATTTGCCTTATGTATTGAGGTGCTCCTATGTTGGGTGCATAAACATTTATAATTGTTATATCTTCTTCTTGGATTGATCCCTTGATCATTATGTAGTGTCCTTCCTTATCTCTTGTAACAGTCTTTATTTTAAAGTAGTCTATTTTATCTGATACGAGTATTGCTACTCCAGCTTCCTTTTGATTTCCATTTGCATAGAATATCTTTTTCCATCCCTTCACTTTCAGTCTGTACGTGTCCCTAGGTCTGAAGTGGGTCTCTTGTAGACAGCATATATACATATATGCGTCTTGTTTTTGTATCCATTCAGCCAGTCTGTGTCTTTTGGTTGGGGCATTTAATCCATTTACATTCAAGGTTATTATCGAAATGTATGTTCCTATTACCATTTTCTTAATTGTTCTGGGATTGTTTTTGTGGGTTTTGTTCTTCTCTTGAGTATCCGGCCTAGAGAAGTTTCTTTAGCATTTGTTGTAAAGCTGGTTTGGTGGTGCTGAATTCTCTTAGCTTTTGCTTGTCTGAAAAGCTTTTGATTTCTCTGTTGAATCTGAATGAGATCCTTGCTGGGTAGAGTAATCTTGGTTGTAGGTTTTTCTCTTTCATCACTTGAAGTATATCCTGCCACTCCCTTCTGGCCTGCAGAGTTTCCGTGAAAAATCAGCTGATAACCTTATGGGGATTCCTTTGTATGTTATTTTTTGTTTTTCTCTTGCTGCTTTTAATATTTTTTCTTCGAATTTAATTTTTGTTAGTTTGATTAATATGTGTCTTGGTGTGTTTCTCCTAGGGTTTATCCTGTATAGGACTCTCTGTGCTTCCTGGACTTGGGTGACTATTTCCTTTCTCATGTTAGGGAAGTTTTCCACTGTAATCTCTTCAAATATTTTCTCAGACCCTGTCTTTTTCTCTTCTTCTTCTGGGCCCCCTATAATTCGAATGTTGGTGCGTTTGGTGTTGTCCCAGAGGTCTCTGAGATTGTCTTCAATTCTTTTCATTCTTTTTTCTTTATTCTGCTCCTCGACAGTTATTTCCACCATTTTGTCTTCCAGCTCACTTATTTGTTCTTCTGCCTCGGTTACTCTGTTATTGATTCCCTCTAGTGTATTTTTCATTTCAGCTATTGTGTTGTTCATCTCTGTTTGTTTGTTCTTTAGTTCTTCTAGATCTTTGTTAAACATTTCTTGCATTTTCTCAATCCGTGCCTCCATTCTATTTCCAAGATTCTGGATCATCTTTACTATCATTACTCTGAATTCTTTTTCAGGTAGGTTGCCTATTTCCTCTTCATTTATTTGGTCTTGTAGGATTTTACCTTGCTCCTTCGTCCATGACATATTTTTTTGCCATCTCATTATTTTTGTTTTTCTTTTATGAGCGGGATTGTGTTCCTGTCTTACTGGTTGTTTGGCCTGAGCCTTCCAACACTGGAGCTTGTGGGCTGTTTGGTAGAGCTGGTTCTTGGTGCCGAGACGAGGACCTCTGGAAGACCTCACTCTGATGAATATTCCCTGGGGTCTGAGGTTCTCTGTTAGTCCAGTGGTTCAGACTCAGAGCTCCCACCGCAGGAGCTACGGCCCGACCCCCAGCTCGTAAACCAAGATCCCACAAGCCGCGCAGGGCAGCAAAAAAAAAATAAGGAGAACAAATTAGACTAGGAAACTGACAGATATGTTAGAAAGAATATAAAAATAAAAATATAGATGAAACAACAACCAGAAGGTAAAACAGAACCACAATAGTAAAAAAGAGGAGAAAAAAATAAAAGGTGGAAAAGGCCTTGGCTGTGGAGGGCCGGGCCTAAGCAGGGGCGGGGTTTGGGTGGTGGGTGGGGCCTATGCTTAGGACCCACAGGGCTGGAAAAGGCCCTGGGAGGTGTGGGGGTGGGGCTTAGGCTCAACATAACAGAAGGGGCCCAGGTGCTCCTCCTGCCTCTGGTCTCAGAGGGTGGGGGACCCCACCTGGGAGCTCAGCAGGATTCCCAGGCCCCAGTGGGTGGGGCTAATGCCCTCTGCTCCTCTGGTCCTGGAGGGCCCCTCCTGCCTGCCCCTGCTCTCCCCCAGCCTCCCTCCTATGCCCCCAGGACCAACGTGGTGGGTGTGGGGGCGATTGCCTTGGAGGGCGGGGTACCCGGCCTGGGAGCTCAGTAGGTTTCCCGGCGGTCGAGTGGGCGTGGCCAATGACCTCGGCTCCTCTCCCGCTCCTCAGGTCCCGGAGGCCCCCTCCCACCTGCCTCTCCTGATCTCCCCGGTCTCCCTCCTATGCCCCCAGGACCCACGCAGCCTGGAGGTCAGCCGATAGATTTTAAGGTCCTCTGTCTTCACAGGGAGCAAGAGAGAAGCTGGGTCTGTCACCGCTGAGACCCCCGAGAGCCTGTCCTCCCACAGTTCCCAGACCAAACACCTAGCTACACTTTGTATGTAGCATTTGCTACCTAGGGAAATGCTCCCAATACACTGTGATGAAGCAGGTGACAAAAAAAAAGTATTACTGCATGAGATTCCTATTGAAAGACAGAGATAAAGAGCAGAGAGAAAGGGAAGGCCCATGAGGTCACACACCTCCCATATTAATAGTGGCTGCTTCCAGGTAGTGGAATATGGATGAATTTTATTCTTTGTGCTTTTCTGTATTTTCCAAAATTTTGACCATGAATATGTATTACTTTTGTAATCAGAGAAAAGGACAGCACATGGTAATTTTTAAAAGCCTTTGTTGGGCTTCATGCCCACTTGGGCTTGGTGCTCTTACAGATTCCACACAGAAAATTGTCGAGTCCTTGACCCCTGGAGCACCTCATCCCAAATACACCTGCTGATCTGCCCAAGGGGCCAAAGACATTCCTGGGGAGCCACAGAACAGTCCTTGATACCAGACCAGTCAGGGAAGAGGAGGATGGCCCAGGCACGAAACATGATGGATCCGTAAAGAGAGGTGGGCTTCCCTGGGAACTGGGGTCGCCTTCATCTCTCCTCAGATCAACCCAGAACACCTTCCTGGAGGAAGGGGCGATGAGAAGGGTTCTTTTAGAAGCTAGGAGGAGACTGCCTTGCAGATGAGACTGGAAAAAAACAGGGATGCTTGGCTCCCCGCAGCTCAGGAGAAATCATCACACTCTCAAGGACCAACTCTCTCTGGATGTAGATGGGCTCGGTAAGGAAACTGGAATGAGTTCAGCCAGACGGAGAGGAGACTGAAAGACAGTATCTTGATTTGAATCAGTGGTACAAAAACATGGCAAATCTCTGGATTCTAATATCAGCCATTTCCCTTCCTCCCCCGTGGGTCCTAAAGATAGCCCGGTGTGAGACAGGACTGTGAGGCAGCACCAGACAAGGGTGGAGATAAAGTTCTCCCTCGGCGCTCCCCCTTAGAAGATAAGGTTGGGCTGCTGCCTGTTTTCACGTGCGCGAGAGATGAAAGTTATAACTACGATCCTTGGTGCTGGTAGAGCACCTCCCCACCCCCCGAGCTTTTGTACCGCACATCCTGTTAGACAGGAGGAGAAACTTTGAGGCTCAGAGGGACAAGCGACAGGCTCAAGGCATGGAGTGATGCGGCCCAGGGCTCCAGACTCCACAATCAGCCTTCCCACCCCTCCCCCACCAACAGGAGGGTCTCACTTGTGCTCTGGGACCTGCTCTCTGAGAGTCCAGACTCCCTCTCAGCCTTCTCTCCCAGCAGAGCCCCAATGCCTTCAAGTTGCCCATCCTGTCACATCAAGCTTGACTACAGCCATTCCTCACAATCAGAAAGACACCGTTTCTGGGGTCCTGAAGAAGAAATCCCTGGCGAGGGTCCTGTTGTCTACAAGCCCAGTAGGACAACTACAAGACCTGTCCCCACAAGCTTCAAGGGTCTCAGCTGGCACCAGCTGCCTTTGTTAGAATTAGAATAGGGGGCTTCCCTGGTGGCGCAGTGGTTGAGAATCTGCCTGCCAATGCAGGGGACACGGGTTCAAGCCCTGGTCTGGGAAGATCCCACATGCCGCAGAGCAACTAGGCCCCTGAGCCACAACTACTGAGCCTGCGCGTCTGGAGCCTGTGCTCCGCAACAAGAGAGGCCGCGATAGTGAGAGGCCTGTGCACCACGATGAAGAGCGGCCCTCACTTGCCGCAACTAGAGAAAGCCCTCGCACAGAAACGAAGACCCAACATAGCCAAAAATAAATTAATTAATTAATTAATTTAAAAAAAATTAGAATAGGGTGCCCCCTCCTGGCAGATGAATTAGAACACAAGGCTCTTCTGGTGCCCACCAGGCCCCCGCCCCTGGGGCCTATGGATTTCAGCTCTGGATCAGCCCAGGGGTCGGGAACACTGTGCAGGACAAGCTATGGGCCACACCCCGGAGGACCTAAACGCCCACCCCCTTCCTCCCTAACCCCCTCTTCCCAGACAAGCACACCCACGTGGTTTTCTCTCAAGCTTCCCACTGGGTGCTCAGGAAGGCTCCTCACCCCGCACCCCGCCCCTTGCCAGTGGTCTGGATTGGATTTCTAACTCCCTGTGTGGAGCTGATGAGATCTCATTCCCAGGAGGAACCAAGCACTTTCCTCGTCCTCTGCCTACCCCCCTTGGAGAGCTCCTTTATGCTCTATTTTTAGTTTCTTGATTGCAAGTGAGAAGTCGGAATCAGAGTATGCCAGGAAACTGCAGCAGAAACCAACCCAGAAAAATGGACAGAAAGTAGCAAGGGGAGGGGAAGGGCTCAATGGGAGAGGAGAGGTGGCACTCGGAGAGTAGGAATCCCAAGCTTCCCGGGGTGGAAAGCAGGGCAGAGGGTGTGGTATCCACCTGCCAGCACAGCAAAGAAGCTTCAGTAAAGCCATAGAGATAGAAGGACCCCTAGAGGACACCTAGCCCAGCCCCCTTCTTTCCAGAGTTGGAAACTGAGTCACACCGTTGGGCGTGACAGCGCCTAGAGAAACACCCTGATTCCCGAGGCTTCCTCCTCTGGCCCTGCGCCAGGAGATCAGGGGTTTGATGCGGAAACCTTTCCGTCGGAGATTCAGCCTCCAAGCAGGTGCCATCTTCACGCCAGCCAGCCAGCCGGGTCTCCGGCGGGCCAGCCCAGGCCAGATCCATCCCCGCAGTCCCCTCGGCCACCCTTAAGCTGGCCAGTGTTCCTTTCCCTTCCCGCAGAAGTCAGCGGTGGCCCTTGGCCTCCACCAGATGCATCACCTCCTTCCGGAGAACAGACAGAAAGGATGCGCGGGCCGGGAGCGCTTCCCCGATGTGCCGCCACGCTCCCTAAATGAATGAACTGGCAGCTCCAAAACGGCGGCGCAATTGGCAGTTATTGCTGGCAGTTTATCAGTATTAACTGATTAGGCCCGGGGATGATGGATCCCCTGCCTCGCTCAGCCCGCCACCCCGCGGGCCGCGCTCCACCCTCCGCCGCCCCGGCAGCCCTGCGCGACCCGGCTCCTCGGAGACCCTCCTGCCCGGCATCAGCCGGCCGCCCGCCCCAGCCCTTCACTCACCGCCTCCCACTCCCGATACACCCTCCCCCGAAAGGAGACACATTTAACTAAATAAAACAAAATTCAAATGAGGACACTAAATCTCCCCGGCGTTTAACTGATGATCATTATGCTTGGGAACCTAAACTCTTTTAATTTCACTGCAGTGCAGGGAGATGAATTATAGAATTACAGTCACCAATTATCAATCACGCCTTTGCTCCGAGTCTCTTGGCTACCCAGCCCGCTCGCCCTCCCTCTCACAGGCCAGGGGTGGAAGAAGTGGAATAATAGCTTTGGAAATATGAGCTCAGCCTGGGGAGGTGGGGTGAACTCCAAGCTTGGGAGTACCCTGGGCGTCTGTCTCTCTCTCTCTCTGCCATCACCCCTTTTCTAGCACACCACCCTTTCCACCTAATGTTGTTTTTTTTTTTTTTGGAAGCAGCAGAGAAAAGAAAACCTTTTTCATTTAGAGCTTGGTGTTAAAATTCATTTTGTTCAGGGTAAGATGTGCTTGGAGCTTCCTTCCCCACACTGGGCAGGATTCCAACAGCAACTTCTGCCCCTACCCCAGCACCTGCTGCCGGGCCCACCTTAGCAGGAGGCAGCCTGCCTGCCTGAGGATTTAAAGAGGCTCCCAGGCAGGCTTGAGAGCGCTGCCCACGGCTGGCTGCTGGAGCCCAGGCTTCCACGACTAGGGACTGATTCCATTGCCCTCTCCTTCCTGTCTTCCTTCACAGTGAAAATAATAATAATAATTTGAATAATAATTTCCACCAAAGCTGTGAATGATTTGCATTTGTATAGAGCTCTGCAATTTACAAAGTGCTTTCATGTGCATTATCTCATTGGATCCTCCCAATAATCCTGAGAGAGGTCCAGAGAGCAGGTATTTTTGTTATTCAAACGTTTATTCATTCATTTGACTAACATTTATTGAGTTTCTACTTTGTGCCTGGCCCTGGGGATACAAAGGCAAGAAAAAAAAAAAAAAAAAAAGAGGAGAGCACTCCTTCCCCTAAAAATTCAGTCTACTGGGGAGACCTACTAAGTGAACAGAAAAGGAAAAGGCCAAGGAGATGAAGAATTCCACTTCACAGGGGAGGAACCAGGGCTCAGAGAGGCTAAGCAACCTACAGTTGAGTGACAGAGCCAGGATGGACCCCAAACCTGCTGCACTGGGCTCCAAGTATGTGCTCCCCGACCCCTCAACCTTCCCCCCCCCCATATTGTTATACTGTCATCATTGTCTTTATCTGATCTATTTTTTAAGTGCCCATAGAATTCAATTCTAGCCTTGGGTCCAAAAAATTATCCTCATTTGTAAACAGCTGTAGGTCAGAAGAAAAGACTGTGGGAGCCTCTGACACCCAGTCTCTCAAGGCCAAGTATCCTGCTACCCCATAAAGAGAGATGAGGGCTGTGAATGGAAGCCAGATGCCTGGGTCCTGTCCTCACTGGGCACCTGGCACCTAGGGCTCCTTCCGATGAGATGCTGTACTGAAGCTTCTGGTCAAGTTTTCCTGGTTGATTTATGGGTTGACTGACTAGTTGGTTGTTATAATACCCTGTTTTATTCCAAAAAGAATTAGGTGGACCAAGGCAGTGAATTCTCTCCTACAGGGGTCAAAGGAATAAGCTTGGCCTGCCCACTAGTCACTCCTTTATTCATCTACAGTCCCACCGCCAGGTTTACTCCGAGGATGGAGGTCCGATGCTCACGGGTTGACTCTGGTCCATGGCTTCTTAATCACCCCAGGCCCACTGACTGTAGGATCTGAGGCAGGTGGAATTAACCTTGGCCAGGTCGCTTAGCTCAGACTCCCCCTGCAGAGAGGCTGGGTCCTCAGATTCCCCTTGGCAAGGGAGACAGAACAAGGGGACCCTCTGGGCAGAGCCAGACCACCGTCCTTGCCTCTTAGCAGAGCTAAATATCTCCCAGAGGAGGTTCTGCAGGGATCACAGCCTGGGTCAGAGCCCACCGGTCTGCCTGGCCAAAGCCACGACAACTCTATCCTGTCACCAGCTGGCTTCCCTGGGCTCTGGGCCACTGGCCTCCAGCCATGGGCCAGGCACCCAGCCATGCCAGGGAGCCAGCAGTGCTGGCATGAAGTGGCCCTGTAACATTTTCATAGGCCTTGGAAGGCTGAGATGGAACTGTGGAAATTATGTCTCCATCCTTAGGTGGGGAGGGCATCCCAACCTCTCCCTGGTCCCAAGGACTTCCTTCTTCCCAATCACATCCCACTCCCATCTTCATGCTGCAGGAAAGGGAAAGTTTACCTTTCAGGTTCTGCAGCCTCTTGGCCTCCCACCCCCATGACACACCATTTTGCTCCCAAGTTTTATACCTGTGTCCTTTTATACCTCTCCAAGCCCTGCAGCTTTAGCTCCATCCCAACCCTCCCTCCACTCTGTCTGCCTTGCAAACATCTCTTCAGCCTTCAAAACCTCAACTACCACCTCCTCTGGGAAGCCTTCCTGGCTGTCCCCCCTCATCACCAGTAACCCAGAGTTCACCCCCCTCCTCCAGGCATCCTAAATCTTGCATAGGCTTCAGTCTGCCCCCCTTATCACGTGCTGTAACTGCTCCTCTCCTGTGCTCTGAGCACCTTCAAGGTAAGGCTGGCTTCTGTCATTACTGTGTCTTTGTGCCTTGCCCATAGCAGGGCTTCAACTAACATTTATAGAACTGAATTTAAGCTTTGTCGTAGGGTGCCCAGTTGTAGCACTGAAAGTTGTGTATCCTGGGAAACTCACCAGTCCCTGACAAAGCAGGGTGGTTGGTGGCCCTGCTCTGTGTGTCCTCACTGGGAACTGAGGGTCGCAGTCTCCGCTAATGTGAGGCGTGTTTGCAAGGCTGGGTTGTCCAGTCCATAATATCTGAAAGGGAGGGTGAAACGGCTCAGCTGTCCGGCCACCAGGCGTGGTCTCCACCATATATAGGTCTAAGGATCCACAGAGTCCCAGATGGAGCCATACAATTTGGGCTTTTTAGAAATGGACCACCTTGGAGATCATCTAGGATGAGGAGAAATGGAGTGGCCCACCCAAGGTGGCCCCAGAAGACTGAGAGACACTAAGGGGGACAGAAGGGAGCCTGGACTGGCAGTCCGAAGCCTTCTCGTCCTGGACCTTCCACGGGCTGCCCTGCTGAGCCCATGCTTTTGCCCACGAGACACAGAACATGCCAGGCGGACATTTTCTGGTGCCTCCAACCCAGGCAGGGACAGGGAGACCACCACTTACTGAGTCCCAGGCTCTGGGGATTATTTATTTACTCCTCCCAACAAGCCTGGGTCATTCTACAGATGAGAAAACTGTGGCTTGGAGAAGTCAAAGAATTTCCAAGTTCACCCATGATGGAAGTGCTGGGTTTCAAACACAGCTCTCTGGCTCCAAAGCCCAAGCCCTTCCACTCCACCACCGGGCCCCTGATCACTGCAGTCCAGGTTCCTCCAAACCTAGCTTTGTTTTGCATCTCAAGGTAGCAGAGGTCAGGGGCGCCATTGCTGCCGAGTCAGGTGCTCACCGTCAGGAAGAAGAAAGGAGACCCTGAGTGGTGCACAGCTGAGGGCATCCATCTTCGGAAAGAGAGGGGGCGTGAGCAGAGGGGAGGAGGCTGCCGTCTTTGGCACACCTCTGGATCTCAGCGGCAGAGCAAAGGCAGATAGCTGTTTAACAATTAAATCTTTCTTGTTCAGAATGACACGTAGAAATGGAAAAATATCCCATGCTTTTGGATTTTCCAGAGAAAACTAATTCAAAAAGATACAAGCACCCCAATGTTTATAGCAGTACTATTTACAATAGCCAAGACATGGAAGCAACCTAAGCATCCATCGACAGATGAATGGATAAAGAAGACGTGGTATATATAACGAAATACTACACAGCCATAAAGAAGCATGAAGTAATGCCATTTGCAGCAACATGGATGGACCTAGAGATTATCACACTAAGTGAAGTAAGTCAGACAGAGAAGACAAACATATGATATCACTTATACGTGGAATCTAAAAAAATGATACAAATGAACTTATTTACAAAACAGAAACAGATTCACAGACATAGAAAACTAACTTATGGTTACCAAAGGGGAAAGCGTGAGAGGGATAAATTATGAGCTTGGTATTAATAGATACACACTACTATATATAAAATAGATAAACAACAAGGATTTACTGTATAGCACAGGGAACTATATTCAATATTTTGTAATAACCCCTAATGGAAAAGAATCAAAAAAATAATAATAATGTGTGTGTGTGTGTGTGTGTGTGTGTGTGTGTATGATCCAATCACTTTGCTGTACACCTGAAAAGAAAAGAAAAAAAATAACAGAATGACACATAGAGAAATACTGCTGGGGAGGAAAGCATAAAAGAAGGAGGCAAGGGAGGAATGGAACAGCCTTCATGGAGGGTTGATGGAGACAAGGAGGGGCACGAAGGTCATGGGTGTCCAGGTGAGCCTCTGACTGCCTTCAACAGTTACCCTGGATGCTGCAGGCCTGTAGGTGAACGAGACACAGGCCCTGCCCCAGTGATGTCCCCACTCACTCAGGAGGAATCGGCACCCGCCCTCATCCCTGGACTTCTAATCCTTCTACAGCCAACTCTGGAAGCAGCAAGGGATGAACATTTCCTTCTAGCTGACCCTGTAGAACGGCTTCACCCCAGCTCCTGACCTGGTCTCGGCAGATGGTCAGAGGCTTCTGCAGCCACCAGAAGATTGCTGCCTGGACCCTGCCCTGCCCCCAGCCCCTGCAGCCTGGTGGGTCCACCGCTTGACCTCCCCCAATTTTGGTGAATACTGCGGTGGCAGCTGCTCAGCAAGGACAGGGGATCCCACTGCCAGGGCCTGAGGGCTCCTCTCCAGCTGTGAGCCAGCTTCAAAGGTGATGGATGAGCTCCTTAACCCCAGGAGCCTCCAGGCCAGGCCCTGCCCCCATCTGGCCCATCCCACTCTTCCCAGTCCATCCTTCCGGCCCAGACCCCACATCTCTGCAGTCTCAAATAGCCGCCTTTCCGAAACATGAAGTGCAGTTTCTCTTCTAATTACAAAAATAACAGCTGACAAACACGTGCCAGGGGCCCCTCTTTTCCTCCTGAGCTAACAGGCCCATTAGGACACATCCTGTTATCGTCAGTGCCCTCCATATATTTCATGGAACAGCCTCAAAAGTGCTCTGCGTCTTGCTCTCCCTCCCTCCTTCCCTCTCTCTTTTTCAAGGCGATGGCTTTGTGAAAGCTGAGGGGAAAAATAAAGCCTTTTACTAAAATGTCACTCTGGGAGAAAGTGGCGGTGGGGGGGGGGGTAATTTTCTAATAGGCCATTGAGGGCTTGCTTTTTTTTTTTTTTAAGTGTGATAAATTTGGCCTGTCTTAAAAAGACAGTTCAGTGTTGCTTACCGTGATTTGACCAGATAGCCATTTCAAAAAACAGACACTGGTCTTCTCATAATAAACGAAAGCAATAAAAGCAAGAGCTGGGCCAGAACTATAATTAAGAATCAGGAACTGAAAGCAGTGGGTGTGTCAATGGAGGGCAGAGTCCAGTCTTAGGGCCGGAGGGAGTGGGCTGGGCAGGCTGAGAGTCCTGGGAGCCAACACCCCGTAGGAAGGGAGGTGTCTTCTCCTGCCCTGCCCCTGTTGTCCCCACCCTCTCCTTCCTTTTTTCCTCTCATTTGGGAGAACTCCTTCCCTAGACAGATGGGCCCCGGGGTGGGGAAGATGGCCAAGGAGGGGCTTATCACCCATCCCCAAAGCCAAAGCAAACGCCTGTTTGAAATTCAGCCAGAAACCCCCCTCCTTGCTCTGTCTGTGCACAATAAACATCCCAGGCTCGGCTATTCCTAAAGAGCTGTCTGTTTAACACAATCTCCATCTCAAGCGGCTGTTTTGCATTTCCTTTTGGCTTTATTAAAACTGATTTTCTATTTGAACTATAAAAACTGATCTGATTAAATTTCCATTTTTCCCCAAAGAAAAGGCTCTCTCCTCTCTTTCTCTCTCCCCCCGCCGCCTCTGTCTCTCTTTGCCTTCTCTTCTTTTCTCCTTCCACTCTCTCCCTCCACTTCTTTTTCCTTTTTCCTTTCGCCAAACACGTAATTGTTGATTATTTTCCCTCCTCACCCCTCTGTTATCCCCCCACTGGGTCCCTGTCACAGTTTCCATGGGGATGGCCATGGATGGTGCTCCCTGGGAAGGGAACAGGAGGGAGATCCCGCCCTGGACACTGCAGGGAGGGGGGTCATCTGTGAGATTCCAGCTATTTCCCCGGCACCACTTAGGAAGGGCTTCATACTCAGGGAGGCCCGTGTGACTGGATGGTACCCAGGGCTGCCCACCAGCTCTGCAGGCCAAGGTTCTAACAGAGCCAACATTGTGGGTTCAATCTTCCCTTTGGCCACGTAGCTCCTCCCTTGTGTTCAGGGCCCCAGTGCAAACCCATCACACTGACCAAACTGTGTGTGACTAAGGCCACAGGACGAGGAGCCAAGAACGTGCAGAAGAGGGTACGTGAGCCCACTGCCCTCAAGGAAGGGAAGACCACAGCTCCTTCTCTGCCTTTCGCATTTTTATTTCTCTCTCCTTACTGACGAGAGAAGCCCTTGTCTTTTCCACCCCTGAATAATGACAATGACAGCTGTCACTTATTACAGACTCACTGTGGTGTGTAGGCAGTCTGTGCAGGACACACTCGTTCCTGGTCATTCGTATCCCCACCCCCTGAGGGAGATGCTGTCTCTGAGAGCTTGAGTAATTCCTTCACGGGGAGAGGCAAACCTGGGCATGCCCCTCCCAGCCTGTGTTTGAACCACTCCATGATGCTGTCTCATGAAAAGAGAGGACCCTCGTTAAAGATAAACACAGAGTGCCCAGGAGCTTGGCAGAGAAGAACTCAGGAAGCGGGGTCTCTGACTAAAGGATGTGCTGATGAAGAGTTCACCTCTGTCCTCCTAAAGGCCGCCCCCCTTCACAGTTCCCTGGTTCACTGCCATCCCCCTGCATCCACGCCCCTAAAACTCCAGCCGGATCCCCTTCCAGTGGTGGTGCAGCTGAGGCAGACTGGCATTTTTTTAAAAAGACTTTCATAAATATTCAGGGAAAACAAAAAGTAAATAAAGACAGCAAATATAAATGACAGACACCAACTGATTTCCTACTGCACCTCAGTGCCTGTATCATGAGTAATTAATTGTTGAATGAATGAATGAATGAAGAGCTTGCTCGCTTACTGAACAAAATCAAAAGAGGCATGGGCAAAGTTTCCTACACAGCTAGAGCTGCCCACTCCATGGACAGCTCCTGTCTACCTCTCAGACAGGTAGAATGGCAGGTGCTGACTTGCATACAAGGAAAGTCCTCACCTATCAGGCGAGAGAGACCTCATTGCCCCACACTGAAGCTGCCCAGTATAATATCTTACCCGTGCATCAACCATACCATGCTGATAAGAAGAGCTTATGCACTTTTGTATCAATTCACCCCTGGTTACTTCCCTCTCTGGATCCGAGCCAAGAGATCCAGATCCACCAAGTCCCCTCCCACCAGCCTCAGCTCCCATCTCTGCACCTCGGCTCAATCTGGCCCCCAGCATCTGGGGTTCTCTCTTTCAGCCACCACTGGCTGCACACAGACTTCATGCCAGACCCAGGGAGTCACTGGGATGACTGGCAAAGGTCCTGCCCTGCAATCCAGCAGGAGAGGCAAGCTATGCTCTAGATAATATGATACGTGGGAGCTACAGAGAAGAGCCACAGCCATTAGAGAAAAGTGCTGTGGACACTCAGCCGAGGAAGAGACTGCGGGGTGGGAGGGAGGGGAAAGGCTTCACAGAGGAAGAAGCCTGTGACTCCCTAATCTTGAAGAATAGTTATGATTTTGACATTTAGAAACATAGAAAAGGCTCTTCCAAGCAAAAGGTCCACCTGAGTGATCCATGGATGCTGGAAAGCGTCAAGCTGTCCCATTTGCTGGGGGCAGATTATGCGAAGCAAAGCAGGGCAGCAGGAGAGAAAGCCAAGGGTGGGCTGAGGCCAGAATCTGGACGGCTTGGCTACCATGGTGCCAGGGGAGACCCTGAGAGCTTAGTGCCTTCCTCCTCCATCCCCAGCAGTCCAAATCCTCCTCGCCTTCAGGGTGCAGTTGAAAGCCCACCTCTTCCAGGAAGCCTTCACTGATCTCTCCAGAAAGGCTCTCTCTGCTGAATTCCTCTGCCCTTCCAGTCACCACCACTCACTGGACATTTCAGCCTTTCTATACACCAGCCTGGCAGAACCGGTTGGTCACCAACGCCTCCAGCTCACACTCCCCCGTGCGTTGCCTGTGTGCTGTTCCCTGTGAAGCAACCCCTCCCCTACCAGCCACCCATCTTCCTCCTGCTGACTAACGCCTGCTCATCCTCAGGGGTCAGCTCGGCCAGTCCCTTCTCCAGGAAGCGTTCCTCGCCCTCAGCCCCTCATTTTTGCCTCCACAGCAACCGTGCTTCCTGCCTCCGTCGCCCATGCATGTTTCTCCTCCATCAGAGCATGGGCTCCTTGAGAGTAGGGACTGTTTCTTTTATCTTTTCATTCACTGCAATCAGCACAGTGTCTGGCATGTTTGGGGTCTCCCATAAATATCTGTTAAAAGAATGGACAAATGAATGAATGAATACTGCCTTGTGAATTTCCTGCATGGGTGTTTTGGTTTGCTACTTAACTCCCTGTGGATTGTTCCTCCAGTATGCAAGTTCCCCAGGGGCGGGGACCCTCAGCATTTAGTACAGTGCTGCACTCACACAACGTGTTTCCCCACATTTTTGACAAAAAAAAACAAAAACAAAAAAAATCTGGATCTTGTACTTTGAACCAAATCCCTTGCTTGAAGTCTTGGGAAGATTCCCAAGAAGAGCAAAGCACAGTTTCTGTGTCCATGGACAAGGAAGCCCAGTCGGAGACCTGCAGCAAAGAGAGACCACCAAAACCTAAGCCCCATGAGGGCAGGGAGCTGCATTGGCTTTGTTCACTGCCGTATCCTGCACCTGGCTGCTCAGTACACACTTGCTGAAAGAAATATGATCATGCACAGAAAGGTACCTTGAAAACTGTAAACACCATATAAAGGTTTCTTTTGATAACTGCCTGGATATAAGAAATTAAAGAGAGAAGAATGCATTAAAAAGAAAGAGTGCTGGGCGTCTCAGGGGGGAACCAGTGACTTGCGAGAGAAGATGCCAAATGTGGTTTGAGACGTTTTACGGTGACAGAAGGCATTTAAGGAAAGATGTCCTACAGGCTGCTGGATTTATGAGACTAGAGTTCTGGTAAGAGGTCAAGGCTGGAAATGAAAATTTGAGCATCTTGGAAATAGAATAACTGCAAAATGAGCTCATGCAGGAAGTAAATCTAGCAGCAGGACTAGGCAGCATCAGGAGGGGCCTGGGGGGACAGCCCTAAGGATGCGAGAGGAAGTGAAACGATGGAGAGAGAGGAGGCACAGCCAGGGAGACAGGAAGCGACCAGAGGACAGTATGGATAAAAGGACAAAGAGGATGAGCGAAATCTTACTCACCTTTGGAGATGTGTGCCCTCTTTTCTGACAGCTTTCATCTCTGCCCTTTCTCGGAACAGTGCAATCATGTCCTGCTCCAAATTCTGTCTTGTTCCTGGCCTCCTGTTCTGCAGGTTGCCCCTCCCACCACACACCCACTCATCTTCCCCTGTCTCCCTCTCTACAATCAGACCATCAGTCATGGGACCACAGTGTATCATGGGCCACTAGCACATCACAGGTTAAGAAAATAAAAAGGGTTCACAAAGCATCGCATCCTTTGCTCTCATGCAACAGAGGAGGCACAGAGAGGGAATGCAACCTACTGGAAGTCACACAGCTAGGGAGTGGTGAGCAGGACTAGATGCCAGGCTAGTGCTCTTGGATGTCTCCCACAGTGCATCCAACAGAGAAGCAGAGACCCAGAGGAGAACGTCGCTTGCCCACGATTCACAGCTGGGCCAGGCTGGGACCAGAATCCAGAGACCACTTTCCTGTCCACACTCTTCCCAATCCACTGCCCGGACAAGAACAAGCTGCCTGCTGGTCTCCCAGATCTTCAGGCCAGCCTTGGTGCCCATAGTGCTCCCCAGAGCAAGCAGACACAGCCTTGCAAGTTGATGCTGCAGGGCAAAGATCTAGGGCTCAAACCCAGGCTGCTCCCTTCATCTGCAGCCCCTCTGCTCAGAAAGCTGAAGACCAGGCTGCCTTTAAGGGCAAGGCACTTTTGCTCCCCAAGCAGCGACTGTTAACCTCCTTTCAGCCATACCTAAAATCTGGGCCATTCTAAAGACACAATTACACAGCCTTTACCATCCCGGCACCCGGCGCTGCTATCTGTTTAGAAACCCCTGGCCCTCCGTGTCCTGAAGCTGCCAATTTCCTCATCAGTATTTTATTTGTCTGTTTTGCTCATTTTTAAGCTGGTGGCAATTGCTATTTAAATTGTTCTGTAAAGTGTCTTTGCATTTACAATGCCGGCTGTCAGCAGCCCCACAATAGGAAATGAGATTTGGCATCAAAGGTAAAGACGCTACTAAAATACATTTTAATAAATATGTAAATCAATTAATCAATCACCCATCCAGGGAAGGAGCTTCGGGAACACAGACAGGCTGGCTGAGAGAGAGGAGCTGGAGGGAATGTGGGGTCCAAGCAGGTGAAGGATTCTCAGTGGGCACTGACCCCGGAGGTTATGAGCACGTCTGGTCCTGGGGCCCTGGCCTGGCCTCCCGCCTCCCAGCTCCTCCTAAATGGGCCCCCCACGCAGGGTCGTGCCACAGCAGCTCCAGCCAGGAAAGGGTACAGAGCCCCATCAATGTACAGACAAAATCAGCTCCAGGGCTGCGACGGAGAAACCAGCCTTCTGGCTGAAACTCCCACCACCCCCAGTATTTTCTCCACTGATGCTGTTTCCTAGAGAACTCAGAGACTGGAAAGTGCCTGCAGGGGTTATGTGGGTAAGTTGGACCAGCCTGGAGGATTAGCATCAGGAAACGTCAGGAAGAAATGACCAGCTGTTCTCTCTTTCCCTGAGACGGCACCAAAGGAAAGGAGCTTAAGCTGTCACAGGCAGCTTGAGTAGCTGGGGAGAGGAAGAGTTGCTGTCCGCTGGGAGAGGGTCCTGACTAGGGAAAGTAAATACGACTCAGGGGAGAGTACTGAGGGGACAGAGAAGAGGTCTACCAGTGAAGAGCTTTTGAAACAGGAGCCCAAATACACACTGTGGCCAATGAGCAAGGTGGGAGTGTCTGGTGGCAAGGGGCTGGCCACAGGGTCATAGATCCTTCGTTTGTACCAAGGTGTGTTATAAGTGGCATCATTCTGGCCAATAAAATCTGAGCTTGAGCTGGCACGCATCTCCAAGCCTTGGCTAGACAGACTCTACAGAGTCTCTTCTAGCCCATGGTGTGTACAGTTTGCTAACGAGGGTGCATCCTCACATGGCTTCAGTGTGACCTTGGGAAAGTTACTTGTCCCCTCTGGGCCTCTGTCTACTCATCTTGACGATGCAGGAACTGAGCAAGAGGAACTCTAAACTCAAAAACTTGATGACTCGTTTTCCCCATCATTGTGGAGATGGAACCAGTATCTTCCCATTACAGCTGCCAGCCTTTGTCATCATCAGCAAAGTTGGCCTGACCCTGACAGGGAAGGGACTGACCATTTGGAGGCTGAAGACCAGGGTGGACCCGTCCGAGGGGTCTAAATGCCTCCCACAAGAGACCAGGACGTGGGAAGACGGATGTATACCCACAGAGGAAGCCAAAGGACCAGTCCTCAGCTTCTCTCCCTCCCCTTCCTCTGCACTCCCTCCCACCCCATCCCCACTGCCTCCCCTGGAAGAGTTAAGCCCTCTGATTGAAGACCTGTCTGGTGCCCAAATTACCTCGTTTTTTAAAACTGATGCCACCAGGACCAGAGGGCAAATGTTCCCATTAGGGCTGAAAGCATGCACACATGTCCACCCTGGGTGCCTGGGTGGGTACACAAATGGAGGACACATGGGTGGTGTTTCAGTGAGCACATAAATGCGTGACTTCAGGCATATCTGCGTGTACTGCTGTGTGCCTAGAAATGTGCAGACCTCTTGCTCAGCGTGTTCACAATCAGGCTCCTATGTATGTTACATACATGTTTGTGACATGCACGTATGCATGTATGTTTCAGCAAGTCTGTGTGTGTGAATGGTGCCTAAGTAGCCATGCTTTGAAACACACCTGTGGTCAACACAACCTGCATGCCAGGCAGGGGCTGGGGGACATTTCTGTGGCCAGAGATCTTGCTCATCTTGCTCTCTTCCCTGGGAGCATCTATTTCACAGCGTTGCCCAAGACCACTGCCGGGCTGGCTGCCATCAACCTGTGCCTGCTTCTTCCTAACCCCATTGAAGCAGAGGCTTGAAGAGGGCAGTTCTGAGCATGGAGCTGGGGGCTCATTTGGCCAGGGGCCAGCTCTCTCCTCAATTGCCCTGACCCACTACATGGGACCAGGCACAAGAGTGGGGGGAGCATTTGTCCAAGGAATCCCTCTAACCTCTCTAGAAAGATCCAGGAATCCTCCTAAGAGAGAGGCCAGGTGGCATGTCCCTGAGCCCTCGCTGCTACCTCTGTCCCCGCCTTGCCACCCTCACACAACTGTTAAGATGAACTACTGAGTTGGCCAAAAAGTTCATTTGGGTTTTTCTTTAAGATGTTATGGAAAAACCCAAACTTTCTGGCTAACCCAATATCTCAAAAGCAATCCTGACACCTTCTGCGTTACCCTTTGGCGGCTTCCCATTGCCCATCTCCAGAAGGCTTTGTATAACCCAAATGCCCTGATGTGGTATGTGCCCCGTCTCCCTCTCCAGACTCTTCTGTGGCACCTCCTGCCTCATCCTCTACGCTCTAGCAGCCCCTGCAACGTGTCAGAAGGCTTCACACCTCCATGCTGTTGCTCCTGCTGTGCTCCTCTGCCTGAGTGGGACCCCCCTCCGACCTCAAATCGCCCAGCTTCTACTTAAAGACCGGTTTCCAGGAATCCCTCCCTCACCCAACCAGGTTCTTCTTCAGTGCTCAGCACAGTTGTGATGTTGTACTGTACTTTCTTATCTGCTTACTAGCCTTCCTCCCCTACTGAACTATAAAGCTGCCATGGTCAGGAACCACGTCCTAGTCACTGCAGCGAAGCAGACAGGAATGCCCACAGAATGACCTGATGGCTCTCTCTAGATGGCCTCGCAATGAGCTGGTTGAGGTTGGTGGCTCCCCGTGGTCTCCAGAAGCTCTAACTCTGGGCAGTTGGCACGCCCAGCTGTGGTATGTATTCCCTCAAGCAGTTGGCACCCATGCTTAGATTGTTTTGCAAAGTTGCTCTCAAGTTCTCCCTCTAAAACAGGAACAACCATAGTTGTGGCATTCCTCTCCTGGAGCACAACCCATGATGCATCCCGCATGCCCAGCCCAAACATGTATTAAACATGTCTTTTTCTTCTGATGCTTTGACATCTAATTATTTATTATTGTCTTGCTAACACTGGAGAGACTTCCCCTCCCAGGGCTAGCTAACTCCTAGAGATAGCAATCACTCACCTAGCGTATACCTTTCATATACAGACGAACCAATCCAGAGCCCATACCCCAACTACCACCTTTATTGGGTTCTCATAGGACTCTTACACTCTGGGCCACTATCTACCTGCCCCAATCACCCCAAGGCTGGGTACCAAACAACTAGGGAAAGCCGCTATGCCCAGGAGCCCACTGAAATTATTCAGATTAGCCAATGCTAAGCCTGCTTACCCTGCCTTGTCCATCCTTTCCCTTGGAAACCACAGTAAAGGCTCTTGCCCAGTTTCCCCCCGACTCCCTCTGCCTCCTGACTGATCCTGGTGCTTCCCCTTGTGGCACTGTGTGATGTGGCACTCCCCCTTTTCTTGGGAACTGCAGCCAGCTATCTTTTCAATGACAATCATCTCCTGATCTGTTGGTCTCATCATACCTGAATAATAATAAAACTTACATTTTAAGACAAAGCACAACTCTCCATGGGATACTGAGAGATTGGAGATCACATGTCCTGTATATGTTAACCCTCTGCCCACAAGTACAACAGTTGCTGGGATTTGTCCAAGACTTTCACTCAAAAGCCATCTTTGTATCCCCAGGCACAAGGCACAATGCCTGGTACATAGAATGAATAATGACCTGGGAGCATCCTCATGGTACAGTAACTTGAGGGGTCAGTACAAATCTGATACTGACATTCTGAACAAGGTGGGTGAGACCCCCTACTGCTGATCACACCTTCCTCATCTCACTTCAGACTAGTCTATAAAATGCTAAATGGGTCCAAGGATACCAGTAGAGGAAGAGCCACACCAGGACTGGAGCCCTCTGACCTCAGTCCAGAGCTCTGTCTGTATTTCCAGCTGCCTCTCTGAGGATTAGGAGCCTCCAGAAGAGATGAGGGAAGGGAAAGGGGATGAAGCCACTCCTTCACCACCAGACCAACACCACCCAACAACATGGATTGACCGCAAGTCCTGGATGAAAGATGCAAAAGTCATTGTCCTTCATGCTTATATGTAGGTTCATTTGGGATGATGTCTTTTATTTCTGTTCCCCTAGCATCTAGCACATTGTAGGTACTCTGTAATGTTTATCAATGAAAATAAGTGTTCTGAAATTATTTTGTGCATGCACATACATTACATTTTCCCAAATATGTTGTAAGTATCTCAATGGCAAGAGTATATAGTCTGCTCCTCTACGTCTTTGGAAAGCTCCTCCCATCCATCCCCCACCCCCAGCCCAGTTGCTGGCTGGGCACTCAGAGGACCAAACTGGTCATACCTGATGACTGCCTGACTGTCCAGCTAACTGGTCACCCCATGGCCCCAAACAGGATGTCCCCCTTGCTCTCCGCGGCTCCATCATTTGGAGGATACCATTTCTGGGGAGACTTCTGAAGCACCAACTTTATGAAGATTGATTTGGCCTGCCCGCCATTCTGACAGGTCCAAAAGCAAACACGGCAGGGCCATGGGGGAGATTCGGTCATAATTACCATCTTTAATTACTGCTAAAACATCAATTGCTCTTGTTCAATTAGCAGTGCGGTTTCAGGCATGGCAAACTTTGCAACACAAAATAAGCTGAAAATTGATTTCTGAGCATTAATGCAGATCTGAAATTGCTAACCTGATAAGGTTGTCATAGAAGAGCCAACGTGGCCAAGGAGGAACTTTGTGGGGATGTAATTGCCTTGGTAGAAAGATTAATAACTTGTATACTTACTTCTTATTCATCAAATAGGAGGCACTCGTGGGTGGGGGGAGGGGTGTCCAGGAGCGGAGGGCGGGCACGAGGCACTAAGGCAGGGGGAGGGTGTTAACAAGGACGACGGCAATTAGGCAGGAGAGAGCAGCAGCCTGCACCCAACGGTCTGTGAATGAGGACATGCCCTCTGGGATGGGCCGAGGGAGGGGCCGGCTGCCTGGGATGGCTGCCAGGGAGAGCGGACCTCTGCAAGGCAGGCAGCTACTGTCACAGGCAGGTGGGGAGAGGATGCCTGGGTCCCAGCCACCTCCACATTCTCTCCAATCCCTGGCAAAGGACCTTAAGGTCAACCCCCCTTAAAAGCTCACTTGGCCTCTGGAAGAGCTTTCTCTATTCGGGACTCCTGGCAAGAGAAAGAGTCGAATGCAATGGATAAGAGGAGCCACAGCTGGTCCCCAGGATGCGAGAGCTGCCACCACACCTGCTCTCACCGTCTCTCATTCAGATGCCAGGGTCTTCCTGCCATGGAGTCGAGTGGATTTCTGGATGCATGTCACAGAATGGTGGACGGGGGAGCATTTTTTGAGCTACCAGGTGCTCCACAGAGTGTGCAATTGCTATTGTTAATTATTATTATTACTATTACTACTATTATTATTCTTCTTTGGGCCTATGGTTGATGTAGGGGCACAAGTCAAAAATCTAAACAGCCTTGGAAAAGACCACTCTCTCTCTGCGGGAAATGAGGAAAATATTACTCCCTCTCACCTTACAAAACTAACAACTACTGAGCACTGGTATGTGCCAGGAACCAGGCAAAGCAATAGAAAGATGGATCGAGGGATCAGTGGATTAACAGATGGATAGATAGATGTAGGTATGTAGATGACAGAGAGAGAGATTATTGCATTTAATCCTCTCAACACCACTAGGGGGTAGGTATTATTATCCCCATTTGATGAATGAGAAAAATAGGACTTAGCAAGATTAAGTAACTTCCTCTAAAGTCACATACCTACTGAGTGGTGGAGCTGAGATTCAAGCCCATACCACTTTAAGGTAAGAGACAATACTCTTCATCTCTAATCTCTGCCCCTGAGGCATCCTTTAAATCTGTTTGGTGCTTTCACTAGACTATGCTGGGCCCCAGGGCAGACACGGCTGCCCCCCCCCCCCCTCACCGCCAGCAGTCCGTCAGACTCTCCCAGCAGATGTCCTTGCTAAGGCCAGGCTTAGTCGGAGCCAGATTGTAACCAGGCCCTTCTCTTTTATCTTCTCCTTAGAGTACAGGCCCATGACCCCCGTAGATCCAAAAGTCAACAAAAGTTTATTGAGGACCATCTTGTCTGGCCTGAGCCCAAAGACAGAAGAGTGAGACCTTCCAAACACTTACTCTCCGGCAGAGGGACGTAAAAGGGACAATCATATCGGTGTGAGTCGCACAGAACAGATGAACAAGTGCACAGGAGAGGGAGCAATCAGAAAAGGCTGCCCAAGGGAGATGATGTCTGAGCAGGCTTAGCAGCTTGTCACGAGTTAGCCAGGCAGACGAGAGAGCCAGACGGCCCTCTAAGCAGAGACATGGAGGTGTGAAGGGGCGTGGCCTGTTGGGGGAAGTAGGATCTGTTTGATATCTCTGGAGCTTAAGCCTGAGGTTGGGTTTGGGGTATCAGGGAGAGATGAGGCAGAGAAGGGGGGGAAGGGGCCAGATGATGAAAGGGCTGCAGACCACGCTAGACTTTATCTTGCAAGTGCTGAAGAGCAAGGAGACAGCTCTGCATTGCAGAAAGCTCTCTCTGGCTGGAGGGGGAAAAGGGTGTATTGGTTTGCTAGGGCTTCCATAACAAAACACCACAGACTGGGTGACTTAAACAACAAAAATTTATTTTCTCACCATTCTGGAGGCTAGAAGTCTGAGGTCTGTGATCAAAGTGTCGGCAGGGGTGGTTTCTTCTGAGGCCTCTCTCCTTGCCTTTAGACAGACATGTTCTCCCCGTGTCTTCACATGGTCTTCCCTCTGTGCCTCTGTCCTAATCTCCTCTGCTTATAAGGACACTAGTCATATTGGATTAGGGCCCACTCATTACGACCTCGTTTTAACTTAATTGCCTCTTTAAAGATCCTATCATTCTGAGGTACAGGAGGTTAGGACTTCAACATACGGATTTTGCGGGGACACAATGTGGCTCATAACAGAGAGGCAACAGGTATCCAGACTGCAGAAAAGAAGACCAACAGGAGGCCACTGCTGTAATCTGGGCAACGAGGGGGAGGCCTGAATCAGCAATGACTATAATCACCCTCCCAGGAAGGGGCTGCTTGGGGACCTGGTGTAGAGAGAGAGTAAACAGGATGTGTGAGTAGCTGGATAGAAGGATTTTCTTAAAGTTGCAGATGCTGTAGGATCAGAGGCTGGGCCAGCAGCTCTAGAGAAGCCTCTCTAAAATGCTGCTTTTTCAGATTCCCTGGGACAATATGATGTGCAAATCCACAAAGCTAACACACATGCAGTGCAAATCACTGATGCTGAGAAAATCTTCCATACTGATTAGAGAGGTAGTCAAGCATCGTGGGAAGAACACCAGATCAGAAGTCAGAGGCCTGGGTTCTGCAGCCCCTTCTCTGTGACATTAAGAAGGTCACTTCTCTTTGGGCCTCAGCTTTCTCTTCTGTAAAAGGAAACGGTTGAACTAGACTGTCTTTAGGGTACCTTTCATCTTTGACACCTTGTAATCCTATTATTGCATCATGAGCAGAGTGGGAACAAGACTCGTGCGAATAAAGAGAAGCCAGAAGGAGACTGGGTTGAAGTGAGAGAGAAGCAAGTCCCTTATTCATCACACTGACCACACTCCAGGGACCGTCTTCATATGCTCAGATCCAGAGGCCACGCCCAATCAGTGCCACCCTCATCTGGCATGAGTGTTTCAACCAGTCACTTAAGAGAAAATATTTATTGTAATAAGTAAACACTGGTACAACAAACCAATTTATCTCACAACCTTAACTACTTCAATGCTGATGATCCTAAAAGCTCTCCCCTGCCCTGAATCCAGGCCCTGTATCTCCCTCCTGCTCCAGTTCATCCCTTCCACTTCCTGGTTTGGGTCAATGGTACCATCTTTGACCGACCTCCATTTTGCCCACATTACCAATTAGCACCTGAGTTCTGTGGCTCTGATTTAGCAGAGGATCTTGCCTCCAGCCCTCCTCTGCCTTTCCTTCACATACTACCTCAGTCTTAGAATTTTCCAACCTCACAACTGTTGCAGCTTGTTCTTCTTGGTTTCAGGGACTTGTACCCTCATGTTGAGGGGCAACAGCCTCCTAACTGGATTCTTTCTCCAGCTTCACTTCCTTTGGTGCTTCCTTGCATATTTCTATTCCTAAGCCCCATCCTTCCTAGGCCCTGCCCAGCTGTTGACTCAGTGGGTGCCACCCAGGTCCTGAGCCTGTGAGAATTGCTGCTCTCTGGGGGAGTTCTCAGGACAGGGAGGAGAGGGGAGGAAGAAGGGTTGAGGTCCAAGAGCAACTGCATGAGTATCAGGCATCAGCCTTCCCATCTATTCCCCAAGAAGTGTGCAGAGCCAGGTCCAGGGGCCTCCAGCCTGGATATCTGGATTCTCCTCTGAGTCTCAGCTGGGCAAAGTCTCAGACTTGAACCTTGGCTCAGTCAACCATGAGCCCTGGAACTACCTAATTGCCCTCAGCCCTTTCCCCCAGGGCCAGAGATATCTTCTGCAAATCTCTGCATCAATTTGTATGTGTTACCCTAGTCCTGTACTGGTGCTCAGCAGACTTGCTGAAGCACAGCTTCCCAGAAGCCTCTCCTGTAGCCCCACTGCTCAGATTGAACCTCCTGAATATCAACATTGCCCAGAGAAGACATAAACTCATTGTGACCACCTGGACTTGGTGATCTAGACTGCTGCCTGGCCCCAACCCCTGCAGAGGATAACCTCTTCTATCTTGGTTACTTCTCTTCCTCCTTTCAGCATGGCAAGGCATAACAACTCTTCTTAAAACCCTCATTTTTGTCACATCACTTTTCTCCAGTTTCCAGTGACTCCCTACAGCCTATGAGTTTAAGTCCAAACTGCTCAGCATTGAATTCAAGAGCTTCCATAGCCTTCCACCCCCTCTACATATTCAATCTCATCTTGTTCTACTTCCCAGCTTGTTTTACTCCATCCAGGATTGGTTTGAGGGCTCCACCCCAAACTCTCCAGACTCAGTCCTAACCCCAAGTCATTGCCTGAGCCGTGCTTGCCCACAGAAACCCTCACGCTCATAGCCCTCTGTTAGGAAGACAATCCAAGACTGCATATCCTCTACTGTGTTGTTGAAGGTCCCTGATCCACAGCTACTTGACCAGTGAAAGGAACTTGATCCAAGGGTTTTCCCAGGATCTATGAGAACAAAAATTCTATCCAAATAATGATAACGGTTATTAGCTGGACCAACCAAATTGTCTCAAAAAGTTTGAATAGGAAAACATGGGGAGAGCATGAGTCAACTGGTAGCAGAAGTAAAAACAAAAAAGATACGTAGAAATAGGTGTTGAGGTAATAGGATTATTAGTGTGCTTTAAGCAAGCAGAAATTATGAGTAAATAGAAACTATAAATTAACAGACCACACAAAACAAAGAAATACTAATGGAATTTCTGGTTGGTGTTTCTCCCTCTAAAAGATAAATAGTTCTCTTGAAAATCACCTAAAAGCAAGGAGGAGAATAAAAAACAAACCCTATCTTTGACAAAGCTAACAAAGATCTATAAACTCAGACACAACACATAACTGGGGTGCGAAAAGACAGAAAGAAAAAACAGCCACGGCACAGAGCTCAGGTAACGCTGGCCAAAGTCAGCTCTCCAAGGTAAGTGCTATACCCCAGGAGCAAAAAAATAACTCTCTTTTATTAGGAATAATAAAGGCAGGTATGTGGGCTGGCAGGGGGAGCTTTCCTGAATTTATTTTGACATGAAATAAAAAGAGCAAAGGTAGGGCCAGTGATGGATCATACAGAAAAGTCATATTTGCAGGAAGCAGTCTCTCCATGAGGTGGAATAGAGGAGAAGGTTCCACGTTATGAGCATATCTGCAGCTGTCACTGCCAGTTAGCTAGAGAGAAGTAAAGCTTAAAAGATCTTACCCTCATGTCCCTATAGGAAAGTTTCTGGTAGCCTAGTTCATGGTCATGCTCTCCCTCCTTCACTCCAGAAGCTCATGCAAACAGCTGGTCCAAGAAGTCACTTCATTCAAAGATGAATTAATAATCAAAAAGGAACTACCATGGAATCTATACAATGAAGATACTACAGTTTAGAAAGGGGAGAAAGAGAGAGGAAAAATAAATAGAAGATAAAAACCACTCACCACAAAAATATTGCCATGGAGAAAATGAACAAATACATTATCATGAATATTCTTTAAACTCAATGAAGCAATTACTTCTATAAATCAAAGCACAAAGAAGACATACAAATATTCAGAAAAAATGTGGCAAGACACGCAAAGGATATAAGTCATGAGAGGGCAGAGCTTAGAAAATAAGTGGAAGAAAATGTAAAACCAACCACAGACACTGCAGAACCCATAAGGAGGGTATAGAGGACAGGATTGAAAAATGTGAGACAAATTGGTAGAAAGTAATCAGAGGACTTCCCTGGTGGTGCCGTGGTTAAGAATCCACCTGCCAGTGCAGGGTACATGGGTTCAACCCTGGTCCGGGAAGATCCCACATGCCATGGAGCAACTAAGTCCGTGCGCCACAACTACTAGCCTGCGCTCTAGAGCCTGCGAGCCACAACTACTGAAGCCCGCGTGCCACAACTACTGAAGCCCGTGCGCCTAGAGCCCATGCTCCTCAACAAGAGAAGCCATCACAATGAGAAGCCCGCTCACCACATCAAAGAGTAGCCCCCTCTCGCTGCAACTAGAGAAAGCCTGCACACAGCAACAAAGACCCAATGCAGCCAAAAATTAATTAATTAATTAATTAATTAATTTTTAAAAAAGTAATCAGAGGTTTAAAAAAAAAGATGAGACAGAAAATAGCAGGTATGAAAGACAAACATACATGCAATTCATGTTTCTACAAAGAGAACAGATACTTAAAGATATGATTTATAAGAACTTTCCAAAATAAAAAAGAACAAAATTTATAGATTAAAAAGGCCTACTGTGTCCCAGGAAAATACTGGCAAAGAATGATCAAATCTGGGAAAGATTCTGGCCCTCAAAGACAAAGAATCCTTCAAAACACCCAGCCCCAAAAGTCAAGTTGCCTTGAAGAGGGAGAAGAAAAATCAGGGTAACCGCAGATATCACCACAACATTATCAATACAAAGAAATAAATAAATTAACATGCTATATCCAGGTAAACTATCAATTAAGTATAAAGGCAACATTTAGGAACATGCAAGAACATGAGAACATCAATCTCACGAGCTTGAAGAATCTACAAGAGGATAATTTCAAGTCATTTAAAATGAGTGGAAGAACATACAGCAGAACTGGGTGACACTAAATCCATGTGCCTGAGACTATGACCAACACTAAAGCAACATGGCGATTGTGCTTACAGGAACAAATGTAAAGGTTATAAACCTTAGTAATGTAGAAATTTTATAACTAACAAAATCTGGCTCAGGGAAGGGAAGAGAAGGTAGAAAATAGTATAAGTATGCTGACAACTTTTTTGTTTATAGCTATTTGTCAAGGACATCATTTAAAGCCAATAAAGTGATGGACATGCATGAATATTGAAACATACAAAGGGAAACATTAAGAAACATAGTAATAATACAATCAACTAAAATAAAGTGGTGGAGGGGCTTCCCCCGTGGCGCAGTGGTTAAGAATCCGCCTGTCAATGCAGGGGACACGGGTTTGAGCCCTGGTCTGGGAAGATCCCACATGCCGCGTAGCAACTAAGCCCGTGCACCACAACTGCTGAGCCTGTGCTCTAGAGCCCACGAGCCACAGCTACTGAAGCCCGTGTGCCACAACTACTGAAGCCCGAGCGCCTAGAGCCCATGCTCTGCAACAAGAGAAGCCACTACAATGAGAAGCCCGCGCACCTCAACGAAGAGTAGCCCCCGCTCGCCACAACTAGAGAAAGCCAGCACACAGCAATGAAAACCCAACGCAGCCAAAAATAATAAAATAAATAAATTTTAAAAAATAATAATAATCCATTAAAAAATAATAATAAAAAAAAAATAAAGTGGTGGAGTAGGGAGTTTGGATTCAGTGGAAAGGTAGCAATTTTGTCATTCTTAGAGAAAGTATCAATAGCTAACAGATATTAAGGAAAAAATATGTGTGTAAAAAGTAACTACTGGGGGGAGGATAAAAGCCTTTCAAATTTTTAGAAGAAATATACATAAAAACCAAGCAAATAAAACAGAATATGGAATAAAAGATTGAAAAAATAAATGAAGCAGCAATAAAACCAGAAAGTATAACATAAAACGTGATTTAAAAGAAAAAGAAACTAAGAACAAACATGTCTGTCATACTAATTTATGTTAATGGGATCATTTTACCTACTAAAACATTCTTACTCTCAGATGGATCACAAAATAAGGCCCAAATTTCTCATATATTTTAAAACACAATATTAAGAGAGGTTGAAAACAAAAGACTGGGCAAAGACAGAATATGCAGCACAAAC
Source organism: Eschrichtius robustus (assembly GCF_028021215.1). Classification (NCBI taxonomy): domain Eukaryota; kingdom Metazoa; phylum Chordata; class Mammalia; order Artiodactyla; family Eschrichtiidae; genus Eschrichtius; species Eschrichtius robustus. Next base: position 16,135,860 of record NC_090834.1, on the reverse strand, counting down.
AAAAAGAAAGGAAGAAGCACAACTTTAGTAGCTGATAAGATTTAAATTGGGAGCAGGGAGTAGGATGCAGAGGAGCATTTAACTAGAAAAAAGGAAACATTATGATGATAGAGTGCACCATCCCCAATGATGATCTAACAGTCACGAATATCTTTATATCTTTATATCATCACATCAACATCTTTAAGTAAAACTACATGATATACAAGATGAAATAGAAACATCGTAGTAGAGACTATAGTTGACACCCAGCTCATGACAGAAGAACTAAACAAAAAAATAATTAAGGATATAAAGGAGAAAACAATCAAATTAATGAAGCTATTCTAGCTCATACCCTGAAATAATACTTTAATATCCTGAAATCAGAAAATTTTTAAACCTGAAAATTTTATGTTACAAAGGCCACCTCAATTTACTCCTCCCCAAAAAAGAAACCATACAAACAATGTTCCGGATGTATAATGTAATAAAATTAGAATTCTGAAATAAAATCCTTATCACTCAGAAATTTTCATTCTTTCTCTCAAACAGCACTTTTGGGACAAAGAGGAAATCAAAACTGAAACTGGAAATTACCTGTAAATAATCCTAATGAAAATATTATATGTCAAAACCTGTGCTAAAGAGTGTTCATAGTTAAAAATAAAAATTAAACAAGCATCCAACTAAGGAAGTTAGAAAAAAGATAACAAATTCAAGTTAAGGAAAGCAGAAAGAAGACAGTAGTTATATGAAAGCAGACTACAATGAATTAAATTAAAGAACTGGAGAATTAATATATATTATATCCAGGAACTGATTCTATTTGTAAAAAAAATAAATGAAAAGCCAATAAAAGAATAAACCATTAGCTAACATTATCAAGCCAAAGGGAGAAAACTGAAATATCCAAAATAAATAATTTCAATGGGAAAAAAAACATAGAAACTGATAAAATTTAAAACATAATATGACACTATTTTGCTCTTTGTTATGCAAAATAATTTGAGAACATGAATAAAAGGATAAATTTACAGGAAAATATAAATTGCCACAACTAACCATAGTAAAATTAGACAATCTAATGGATCAATTGCCATAGGAAGCTAAAGACTAAAGTTAAACTAAAGTCAAAAGAGCACCAAGCCCAGGTAGTGTCACAGAAGAATTTTAACAAATCTTTAAGAAACGGGTAATTCTGATGCTTTATAAACTCCTTCGGAGTATACAAAAAGAAGAAAACTTACAATTATTCTTTATGTTGCCGAAACTTGGCCTCTGTTCACCAGTGCCAAATAGAAATGCGGAGACAGGGACTTCCCTGATGGTGCAGTGGTTGAGAATCCGCCTGCCAATGCAGGGGACACGGGTTCGAGCCCGTCTGGGAAGATCCCACATGCCGCGGAGCAACTAAGCCCGTGCACCACAACTACTGAGCCTGCGCTCTAGAGCCCGAGAGCCACAACTACTGAGTCCATGCACCATAACTACTGAAGTCCGTGCGCCTAGAACCCGTGCACCGCAACGAAGAGTAGCCCCCCGGCGCGCAGCAAAGAAGACCCAAGGCAGCCAAAAATAAAAATTAATTAATTAAAAAAAAAAACTGTGTTCTTTAAAAAAAAGAAATGCAGAGACAGAGTCTTGGGTAAAGTAGAAAAGAGTAGCTTTTATTGCTTTGCCAGGCAAAGGAGGCCACGGGGGCTAGTGCCCTCAAGACTGTGTGACCCACCGTGGAGGGGGCAGTGAGGAGTCTTACAGTGTTTAAGGAGCAGGGCGTGATCAGCTGGTGGACATTCTTCTGATTGGTTGGTGGTGAGGTAAGTGGGAGTCAGCATCATCAACCTTCTGGTTCCAACCTATCTGGGGTCTACGTGCTTGTGGGCAGCATACAGTTAACTTCTTCTACCTGGTGGGGTTCAGTATCTGCAAAACAGCTCAAGGGACATGGCTCAGAATATTATCTATAGTCCTTGAGGAAGAACTAAAGGTCCTTGACTTTGTTTAATGGCTAAAGTATTATTCCTTTGTCTTGCTTGACTGTTTTCCTTTCTTTCTACATTTTTTTACTTCTCTGATTAAATTTATTCTTTGACTAAAGTTTTTTTTTTTACAGACAGAAGGCAGACAGAGGACATAGTGGGGGTCTATTCTGGGAAGGCCCCATAGGGTCCTGCTTGGTTACATTTATAAAAGTGGTATAACAGCAAAATCAAAACCTGACAAAGAGCACATAAAGAAACTATAGCCCACATCACTTGTGAATATCACAATAAAAGCTATATTAGAAAACAGAAGTCAGCAGCACATTAAAAAAATAATAACAAAGTAGAGTTTACTCCAGGAATTCAAAAATGACTGATTATCAAAAAATCATTTTGTAATTCAGTATATTAACAGATCAAAATAAAAAAAAAATCTCATAGATCATTCTCACAGAAGCTGAAAAGACATTTGAGAAGCTCGTACCCATGCTTGATTTTTGTAAACTGTCTTATAAAATAACAATGGATGGATACTTCCTTAATATGATAAAAGATATGCTTGGGCAATAACCACAAAAATGTTTAGTGTGGAAACACTGCAAGCATTCTCATAAAAGTCAAGAACAAGACAAAGACACACAACATTGCTACCACTACTTTACAGTGTTCCAGTGGTGTAAGAATTAGAAAGGAGAAGGTAAAATTAGCATCATTTTCAGTTGATGTGATTATTTGATTATTTGGAAAATTCAAAATAATCGACTAAAAATGTTACAAACAATAAGAAAGTTGATTAAGTTGGCTGGTTATAAAATTAACATACCAAAATATATGTACAAACAACAGAGAAGATATAATGGAAGAAAAATCCATTCATAATAGCAATGGAAGACGATCAGATACAGAGAATTAAACCAAGAAATGCAGACAATCTAGGAGGAAAAAACCCTGAAAACAGTATGAAGCACCAGTAGAAGACTGGTATATGAAGATCAGTGTCAAAAAATATGAAAACTCCCCTTATGTTAATGTATAGATTCAATATAATGTTGCCCCCAAATACCAACAGAGTTGGAATTTGCTTTTTAAATTTCGTTTGTTTGTTTATGTTTGCTTGGGTGTTTGAAGGGGGAGGACTTAAAAGAGGATTCTGAAATAAATAATAACCTCTAGAATTAAATAAGCAAGAACTACTAGAAAACGTGTTTTTTGAAGAAGAGTAATGAGTGGTAGAAGCAGGACCAGCCTTACCAGATATTAAAACACATTGTGAAATGACAAAGCTGTAATAGTTAAAACATCATAGGACGTGGTGTGAACAGATGGACAAATCAATGGAACCGAAGAGACTCAAAGACACCCTTTCAAAGGGTAGAGGATAGAATTTTAAAATAAATGGCATTTAGGCAACTGGGCAGCCATTTGAGAAAGAAAAAAAGTAAAATTGGATCACTGGATCCCCATCTCACACCTCACACCAAAAGCAACTCAAGAATAATCAAATATTTACACTTTTACAAAATGAAACTATAACGTTCTAGAAAAAGTGGGAGAATTTTACAAATACAATTTGAAGTAGGATAGACCTTTCTAAATAAGACCCAAAACTTTCAAAAAGTTGACTAATTTGACCACATAAAAATCAAATTTACCTAGTTTGAGGCTGGTGGGGTGGGAAACATTATAAACGAAGCCAAACAACAAATGACAAACTGGAAAAAACAATTTTTAAACCATATCACAAGCAGTTAATTTTCTGGAAGGAGAGAGAACATCTATAAATCAATGAGAAATTGGGCAAAGGAGATGCTTCTCAAACACAGAAGAGACAGTGGCCCTCACCTGTAATAAGAGAAATGTTAACATTATGACACCATTTTTCACCTAACAGCTGATCAAAGACCAAAAGGTTCTAAATCCCTGTGTAGAAAAAAGTGTAGGGACACAGTTTTGTTTCTCTGTTTGTTTGTTTTGCTGGTAGAAGAATAATTCGATATCACCTCTATGGGGTTGTTACTTACTAGCTGGATGTTTGACCCTGGGCTAGTGTCTTACCCTGAGTCTCAGTAGCACACTCTCTTAGAATCATTTTCAGAATTAAAAGGACCTGTACACGTAAACAGTCCCAGTGCTCAGAGCAGCAATACTGCTCTCCTCACAGCTTTGTCAAGTACCACCTCTGTCCTTGTTGACTCCAAGAGAATGTTTGGTCCACAGCCAAGGCTGTTCAGAGCCTCCGTTCTCTGGGGAAGGGACTTTCCTCCTCCTAGAGCTGGAGGAGGGAACTGGTGTATCTTGGATGCCCAAACATGCCTGAGGAGGAGCAGAGGCCCAGCCCTCACAGGGGAGCCCAGGATTTGCCTCCTGAGTAATCGTCAGCCCAGTCTGGCAGCCATAAGCAATGGGCAGGCACATAAAACCAGGTGTGGTGCAGCCTTTGGACTGTACTTTGAGGTTGCTGATGTCCCCTCACTAGCCCAGATCCCCAACGGCTTGGTTCCAGTCACACCCCCATCCCCATGAACCCGGGGCTGACTGAACCCTCTGACCTCATCCCAGGTAGGAGAATGCATTGAAGCTGTGTTGAATGCCATGGCAACCACCTGCTGGAGGCCAGCCTCCCCATGCACCTCCTGACCAACCCCAGCACACACTCAGTTCTCGTTAGGGGTAGGTAAGCTGGTATGTACTTGATTTTAAGAGCCTGCTGGGTCCAGAACGTGGCTACTTCAGACAAAGGAGGTCTGGATCTGGATCCAGCCATGGCTGGAACTCACTGCATCTCCATGAGCAGGTTGCCTCCCCTCCCTGAGCCCATAAAATGAAGGAGTAGGACTAATAACCTCTGTGGCACCTTCCAGCTATGACATTCTGGGGCTCTAGGATTCCCCCCAAGAGCCAGCCCTGGAGACCAGCAAGGCTGCTCTTTCTGGTAAGTTCCCCAGGGAAAGAAAAGGGAAGGAGGCCTTATAAACTAACCCTGCAGGCCTGGATAGCGGGATGGACCCCTTCCTCTGCAAGAATCTCCATCTGGGAGAAGACCTTCCTCCATTCTCGACAGGGTATTCCATGGAAATTTTGGCTGAGGCACCATGACACAATAAATGCCAACATACCAGTAGAAATGGCAGAGTAGATGTTCAAAAACCAGTTAGAAGCCTCTTCAGTCCACAAAGAGGATGCAAACGGTGTAGCACATGGGCCTGGGGGGATGAGTTTGAGAAGCAGTTTTCTCGGGAAGAATTGCTATTAAGTGTTTGCCCCACTTACCCAGGCAGGAGCAGTGGAAAGAGGGACCCAACCAGAGGGACTTGCAAAGGAGCTTGATAAGGGTGCCCTGTGGTTTGAGGGGCCCAGGGGACTGGTATTTAGCTCCTGCCAGGATATTAAGGAGCAAGAGAGCCAGGCCCATGAGTTGCTTTGATGGCAGAGGAGTTCTGCTTCTGGGGTGGGAAGGCCTGCGCCCCTAGGATCTGTCAGAGACAAACGGTGCTTCTGCATTTCCCTGGACCAGAAGTGGCTCCCGTGAGAGCTATTCTGGAGCCATTTTGTGTCCTACACAAGGGGCACCTGGGAGGGCAACAGAACTCCAATATCAAGTAGACACCCCCTAGATTAAAAACGGGGAGCTCTAGCGAGGGGATGAAAGCTGGAGGATGGCCCATGTAAGGGCACTGCAGTCAGAGAGGAGCCTTTGAGGAATCCACAAGAGAATGAGTCTGCTTCAAACATCTGTTCGGCCCAGAGAGCACAGGGCCATTGTGCCAGTTAGGTTTCCTCAGGAAAGTGGAGCTGCTCTGAGTAAGACGAAAAAGGGACTTATTATAGGGATTAGACTCCACACAATTGTGTTAGCTGGTGAAGGGGTCTGCTATCTGATGTTGAGCCTGAGGTCACTATAGGTCATGAAGCAAGGGAGGGCAAGGGCAGACCTGTCTCTCTGCGCCTCCAACCTTGACCAGCTGCAGGAGGAGCTGGAGCCTCCGGTGACACAGCCACACGCACGCCTGGCCCAGGACTCAGAGAAGCTGAGCGGGAGACGCCGGGGGAGCTGCAACCTGACCCTAATGTGGCCACCAGTAGATCACTGACAATACGTGGGAGCTATGTGGCACCTGCGTCCCTGCACCAGCCTTCCCAGCACAACGGCTGCTGCTTTCCTTCTGTCTTCCAAATCTTGCCCAAATTTCTCTTGTGGTCAAGCCTAATCCAGAACCACTCAGGGAAGGAAATTCTGGGAAACTGAATTCTAGCTGAGCTACATTGATGTAGTACAAAATCACCGCAGCCACCTTCTGACAGCATCATTCAGGTAATAATAAGCTCTTCTCCCGTCCTCAGCCTCCCTCCCTGCACTCCAGCAGCTCAGGGCTCAGCAGCCGGCAGTGGGGACCAAACTGGAAAAGGAAAGGAGGCTGACCCATCTTTTGCTCCAGGGCAGGTGGCAGGACCCACCTCCCTCAGTATGCAAATAGAAATCAGTTGTTAGTCATCGAATCAATCCACACCATAAAGCATCTGGCAATTAACCTACCTAAAAATTCAAAGTACTTTTACAAAGAAAAATTATAGGGACTTCCCTGGTGGTCCAGCGGTTAAGACTCCACGCTCCCAATGCAGGGGGCCTGGGTTCAATCCCTGGTCAGGGAACTAGATCCCACATGCCGTAACTAAAGATTCCTCATGCTGCAACTAAGACCTGACGCAACCAAATAAATAAATAAATATTAAAAAAAAAAAAAGAACAAAGGAAAATTATAAATGAATAGGGGTAAAACAGAAGACCTAAATCAATGGAGAAAAATTTCCCCAAATCAATCTATAAACTCAATACAATCTTAAATAAAATTCCAGCAGGATTGTTAAACATTCGTTTTTAGATTATTATGAATGAAGCTCAGTATCTTTTCTGTATATTTAGTTATTTCGTTATTTTGCTTCCTCCTTAGGGAACTGCCTATTTCTATGATTGCCTTCTTTCTGAAGGTTGCCTCCCAGAAGTGACGTGTCACTTAGGTTCACATTTCATTGTCCGAATGTAGTCATATAGGCACATTGAACTCCAGGTGGACAGGGAAACACAATTCTACCATTTTCTTGAAAGAGAAGGGAACTTCACTATTTGTGAACAGTCCTAATGACTACAATAATCATTTTTAAAAAAGAAAACTGTAGCACTGGCACAGGAACTAACATACCAATGAAACAGAAGAGAGAACCCAGAAATATACATATACGTATACATATATATGTGTTATATGTTTGTATGTGTATTAGACTGGGCATATGATATGGTGAAATCATAAAGCACTGGGGACAAAGGTGGTTTGCTTAGTGAGTAGTGCTGGGAAAGTTGGCTTACCATATAAATGACAATGAAAACCCCAAGGTTACTGGGGTTTCTTGACTTGATGAACACTTTATTAAAGTTCCAAATTTTTATCAGATGATATCATTTATAGGTGGAATCCTTAAAAATGATACAAATGAACTTATTTTAAAAACAGAAACAGACTCACAGACATAGAAAACAAACTTATGGTTACCAAAGGAAAGGGTGGGGAAGGGATAAATTAGGAGTTTGGGATGTTAACAGATACACACTACTATATACAAAATATACTACTACTGTATAGCACAGGGAACTATATTCAATATCTTGTAATAACTTGTAAAGGAAGAGAATCTGAAAAAGAATATATATATTATGTATATATATTAAAAAATATATATGTACATATATAACTGAATCACTTTGCTGTACACCTGAAACATTGTAAATCAACTATACTTCAATTAAAAATTTTTTTCAAAAAACAGTTACAGGGACTTCCCTGGTGGCGCAGTGGTTAAGAATCCGCCTGCCAACGCAGGGGACAAGGGTTCGATCCCTGTTCCGGGAAGATCCCACATGCCGCAAAGCAACCAAGCCCGTGCGCCACAACTACTGAGCCTGCGCTCTAGAGCCCGTGAGTCACAACTACTGAGCCTACGTGCCACAACAACTGAAGCCCACATACCTAGAGCCCGTGCTCCACAACAAAAGAAGCCACCGCAATGAGAGAAGCTCGCGCACCACAACGAAGAGTAGCCCCTGCTCGCCGCAACTACAGAAAGCCAGCACGCAGCAACGGAGACCCAACGCAGCCAAAAAAAAAAAGAAAGAAAAAGTTACAAATTTTTTCCTGTCATGTTTATAAGAAATGTCTCTAAATTTGTTGATTGACCTTAAATTCTGCTTATAGTGTCTGGGTATTTAGGAGTTTTATGTTTTTATGTACTAGAGTTAAGCCTGTCCATTAGTTTTAAGGTTAGAAACAGAAATCAGATATTTATTCTATTTTTCTATGATTTAATTTTTACAGTTAACTTCTTTTTTGTTGAGGTATAATTGACATGTAACATTACATTAGTTTCAGGTGTACAACATAATGATTCGATATTTGTATATATTGCTAAATGGTCACCACAAGTTTAGTTAACATCCATCACCATACATAGTTATACAATTTTTTTTTCTTTTTTTTAACATCTTTATTGGAGCATAATTGCCTTACAGTGGTGTGTTAGTTTCTGCTGTATAACAAAGTGAGCCATACATATACATATATCCCCATATCCCCTCCCTCTTGCATCTCCCTCCCACCCTCCCTATCCCACCCATCTAGGTGGACACAAAGCACCGATCTGATCTCCCTGTCCTATGCGGCTGCTTCCCACTAGCTATCTATTTTACATTTGGTAGTGTATATATGTCCATGCCACTCTCTCACTTTATCCCAGCTTACCCTTCCCCCTCCCCATGTCCTCAAGTCCATTCTCTATGTTTGCGTCTTTACTCCTGTCCTGCCCCTAGGTTCTTCAGAACCAGTTGTTTTTTTTCTGTTTTTGGGGGTTTTTTTAGATTCCATATATATGTGTTAGCATACGGTATTTGTTTTTCTCTTTCTGACTTACTTCACTCTGTATGACAGTCTCTAGGTCCATCCACCTCACTACAGATAACTCAATTTTGTTTCTTTTTATGGCTGAGTAATATTCCATTGTATATATGTGCCACATCTTCTTTATCCATTCATCTGTCAATGGACACTTGGGTTGCTTCCATGTCCTGGCTATTGTAAATAGAGCTGCAATGAACATTGTGGTACATGACTCTTTTTGAATTATGGTTTTCTCAGGGTATATACCCTGTAGTGGGATTGCTGGGTCATATGGTAGTTCTATTTTTAGTTTTTTAAGGAACCTCCATATTGTTCTCCATAGTGGCTGTGCCAATTTACATTCCCACCAACACTGCAAGAGGGTTCCCTTATACAATTTTTTTCTTGTTATGAGAACTTTTAAGATCTACTCTCAGCAAATTTCAAATACGCAATACAGGATTATGAACTATAGTCACCATGCTGTAATTCCATCCCCAGGACATATTTATTTTATAACTGGAAGTTCGTACCTTTTGACCCTCTTTGCTCATTTTGCTCCACCTACAGTTAAATTCTGTAGTTAACTTCTTAACCCATATGAAATTTATTCTTCTTTTATAATATATGTATCTGAATGTATGTCTGTATACATTCAGACATATGTTCAGATGTATGTCTCGTCCCACCTCCAACAGCTATCTAATTTTTCCCAGCATCTTTTATTTGTAACAAAGTGGATCACTTTGTATTAGCTTAACAGCTGGCATCAGAATTCCTCTTAGGGAAAAACTGTCACTGTTTAGAAGATTCTCTTGATAAACGTGGAATAAAAGGTGAACCCCCCGAAGGCCCAAGTGACAGTGGCACCAAAATTTTAGATAAAGCCATTCTGAATGAGATTTAGAAGGAATGTAGTTATTCACATAAAAGAGAGGGTGAGAGAGAATGAAAAAAAGAAGGGAAGATGGTGACAAAATGAGCCAGAAAGATGACAAGAGGTTGGAATGAGTCAAGGTCAGTGGAGTATGTTGGAGATGGGGTACAAATACTTGTGCTTCAGAAGATGGTGCTTGTTGTGAAAACTAAATCTCTTTGCATTTCAGCAGCATAAACCCCTCCCTCTTTTGTCATACTCTTGCTCAAAACTTCTTGTATTGGTGGATTTTTTCCAGCTGGAATTTCTTAGAAGATTGACAAACAAATTATAAAATGGAAGAACCAAAAGCCACAGAGAACTAAGTAAAATTTAAAAGAAGAACAGAAAGGAGGGACATGTTCTACCAGCTTTTGGAAACGGTACAGCCGTGGTCATTGTTTTTGTCAGGACAGGCTATATTTTGCTGCAGAAACAAAAACCTCCAAGTGCCATCATGTTGCATGTCCATCGAGGGTTGCCTGGAAGATCCAAGCTGACAGCACCTACCTGGCTGGAACACTGCAGTTTGTCATAGTAGGGGGAAGGGAACATGATGACTTACACACTGGCTCTGAAAGCTGCCTCACAAAAGTGACACATGTCACGCCCACATTTCATTGTCCAAATCTAGTCATACAGCCACATCAAACTCCAGGTGGACAAGGAAATGCAATCCTACCACTTTCCTGAAAGAGAAGAGAACTTCACTGTTTGTGAACAGTCCTAATGACTACAGTAATCATTTTTTAAAAAGAAAACTGTAGCACCGGCACAGGAACTAACATACCAATGAAACAGAAGAGAGAACTCAGGGAAAAAAAAGAAAAAAAAATATATGTATGTTATGTGTTTCTGTGTGTATTAGAATGGGCATATGATATGGTGAAATCATAAACCACTGGGGAGAAAGATGGTTTGCTTAGTGGGTAGTGCTGGGAAGATGGGTTTACCATTTAAATGAAAAACAGCTTTAAATCTCTCCTTCTACTATATAAAAACTTGCATTCCAGAGGATTAGGACCCTAAATGTGATCTGTAAAACTACAAAACTAATGGAGAAAATATAAAAAGAGTATCTTTGTGACCTTGGTGTGGGAAGATTTCTTTAATAAGACCCCAAAAGACTCAAACCATAAGGCAAAAGAGAAATGATGCATTTGACTAGAATAAAATTGAGCCTTTCTGTTCACTGACAGAACAGAAAGACGAGTTAACAGTGAGATGACCAGCCAGGAGACGATACTGCAACAACTAAAATAGAGAATATGTGTATATCTAGTATATATCTTATGTAGTTGAATTCCTTCAAATCATCAAGGAAAAAAGCAGAAACAACTGAAAAAGGGCAAAAAAAGATGACTAGGCAATTCACATAAGGTGAAATCTGCAAAGTCCTTCCCTATAACAGGTACATGAAGAGATGTACATCTGCACAGTAATCAGAGAAATGCAAAAACCAGTGACGTCCCCTGTAAACCCGTCAGCCTGGCAACAATTAGAAAGCCAGATAACACCAAGTGTCGGAAAAGATGTGGGGAAACAGGAGCCCACAGGCACTGCTGGTGGGAGAGTGCGGTGATGGAGCTGATCTCGGGAGTCATCTGGCAGTTCTAAGTGAAACTGAACATGGCCAGCAAGCTCTCCCCTGGGTAGGTACCACAGACACCCACAAGAGGACATGCTTGAAATTGTTCATCACAGCAAGGAACTGAGGCCGCCTGGGTGTCCATCACTAGGGAATCAAAAACAACATTTATTGGGTGCAATAGTGTGAACAACTATGCACCATTCAGAAGTAGCGAAACAGATGTATGTACGGCAGCATGAACTAATACGAAAAACAGAGGAGAACGAAACAGACCAAAATGTATATGTGTGTGTGTGTGTGTGTGTGTGTTGAGATCTGTATACACGTGTGTGTATACACATATATATGTATATATGTATATGTATATATGATATCTATTGGAGATAGGAAGGTAAAGATGGGGTGAGATGGAAAGAAATTATGAAACAAAACAAAATAGGGGCCTTCCACAGATGAATGATGACAATTACCTCATACTGCATGGTATGATTAACTCAATTCCATGCATCTGCCACCTGATAAATATCAACAGAAGGAAAAAGAAACCAACCACTCGGAATCACTGGGCTCCCCGAGAGTGGCACTTCCACTGCTGTCCCATTGGTTACAACAGCTTCTCACACTTTAACCTGCAGGCTCCTGGGTTTGGCCCCCAGAGACTGGGATTCAGTAGGTCTGATGTGGTGTTACCAAACCAGGTTCGTTTGCCTGAGGTGCAGCAAGCCAGGTGCTGCAAACCCAGAGGTTGGCAGCAGAGAAAGGTTTATTCACAAGGCAGCCAGGTGAGGAGATGGGAGAACGAAGCTCAGATCTGCTTCCCCAAAGGCGAGGGGCTTGAGATATTTATGGGACAAAGAAGCAGGGTGGTCTTAGGTGTGAGAAGGAGGATTGGGGGTGGGGGAAAGGTGAGGTAATCGGGGTTCTGCACAGGCGTATGAGTTACATGCTTCTTCATGGGATGCATGTTCAAAAATGGAGGCACTTATACCTGAGGATGGAATTTTCAGCCCTCTGACGTCAAAAGGTCATTCATCAAACACCTGCGCAGGCCCAGTTTTAGGGGTGGTGGTCCCAACACTGGCTTGAATTGGACAGAAGCCGACTCCAAGTTCTTGGAAAACAACTTAAGCCCCCCAGTTACTATAGTGACCAATAACATCAGAGGCGTTATCTATATGGGTGGTCAAGGAGTCAAAAAATAACCAAGGCGAGCCTGGGCAGTGAAGGCAGTTTACAAGCGGAGGGGGTTTTAACAACCTGTTCCCTTACCTGCTGTTCTGTAGGACAAGCTCAAGAATTTCTGTTTGTCCCCAGTTTCTGTTAACCCTATGGGGCATGGTTTCAGGATGGGTTTTTTAACCCCATGGGGCACGGTTTCAGTGGCGCCTGAGAATTTGCGTTCCTCGCCAGGTGGTACTGATACTGCTAAGGAAGAATACCTTGAATAGCAAGTCAGGATAACCATAGGCCTCTGCAGCATCTGCACTTCTCTCCAGCTCCTTCCACTCACCCAGGTGGCTTCCCTACTAGATTCTAAACTCCACAGGGGCAGGGGCATGCCTCCCTGTGCCCCCTTCCCCCAACTTCCCAATGCCAGGCACATGGCAGACACTCAATAAATGTTTGATGGTGCCAGGCTGGACATTTAAAGTTTTTGAGCAAGAAAGTGACTGATGAGAACTAGGGAGTCAGAATAGGAATCTCACCAGCAACTGGGGAAGAGTGGCTCAGAGTGGGAGTAAATTAAGTTTAAGGGGAGGAGGGTCTAGACTAGGGAGGCTGGAATGGAGAGGAAGGCTGCCATCTGCCTGCATATCCTCAACAGCCTACTCATCTGAGTTACTCTCGTCTCTCCCTCTCCCTCTGCCACCCTCACCTCCTTCTCCAGCTAAATTCAGAAAGAGCACAGGTGGGGCGAGATCACCTACCATCCCATGTACTAATCCGAAATCGCTGGGAGACGGGCATCTGGAATTCACTCTCCTTCCTACAAGTCCAGAGTGGATTAACCACGTATGGATGAACAGCAAGCTGGCTGGATGTAAGGCCACGTGCTACACCACATCCATAGGGTCAGGGCAGGACCATACCTGGGGATGCAGGAGCATCAGGTTACATTTGTCTCAGTGGCTCTTTCTGCCCCCGCATCGCTTTTCCCCTTCTTTCGATGCCCTGCCCTTGGTGCTGCGGCCTGGAGAAGAGCATTGAAGCGGGGCCTGCTCTAGGGCCAAGTCACCACGCCTACTCTGCTCTCTGTCCCCATACCTGTGGCATGAAACATGAAACCCCCTAAGACACATCTAACTGCTGTGATTTATTCTGTTCCCCTTCTCTGGTGTTTTTCCCCTTAAGGGGACGCCAGCAAATAAGTTATTCTAATGGTGCAGCAGTACATGTGGAGGGAAGAGACTAAGGACCACAGTCTTCCCTACCTGACTTGGTCATCAGGCCTTGGGAGGCCAATCTACCCAATTCAGTGTGACCCTCTCCCGCCTGCATGAATCACTGCGGGCTGGACACAGAGGAGATGCCACATCTAGACTCTGCTCAAATTTTCCAGTTGTCATCCAGGATTCGGGCGATGGGAACCCTTATTATGCCTGAGGCCCTGGGGAAGGAGTGCCCGGACCTGGTGTGGGAGTGGGTCTGTCGTCCATCAGCCAGTCCATCCCTGGGGCTGCAGGCTCCCACAGCCCCCAGACTGAGAGATGGCTGAGCGCCCCACTCTGGGGAGCCCCATTCCCAACCCCAGACTGACCTCTCCTGGCCAGACCCCGCAAAGCAATTTGAAAGAGAGGGTGAGGAGTCATCGTGGGCTCATTGTTTTCTCACCGCCTACCCGCCAAAGAGAGGGGAGAAAGGGGACAAAGAGGAAATCAAAAGGAATACGTTGACCCTCCCACCCTACAGCCTCCTGCTTCTCCCCCCAGACTCCAGCTGTCGGCCTAAAATCACAAAGCCATTTCTCTCAAAACCCAGAGGGAAAAAAAAAAAGAGAGGAAAGCAAAGGAAAGGGAAGAGGCAGCAGCGAATTTCAGAAGGAGGGCTAATTTGTGCAGCGCCGGACAGCTTCATTTGCATAATGAAGTGTGCAGAGGATGTTTGGCTCATGTATTTTTTAGAAGGTTTAACTTTAATTTTATTTAGCCTAAGAAGGGCATGTCACTCAAACTCCGCTGGTCATTTATAAAAATATTTCAATTGTGTTTCCAAGGAGCTGTCTTTCTGGCCTAAGTGGCTGGTGCCGGAGGTTGCGAATGCTAATGCAGAGGTCGGGAGATCGATGGGGAGAGCGAGCGAGGGAGAGAAAAACGGGAGGGGCAGCGACACCAAGAAAGAGACACTGAAGACGCAGAGTAGAAAGGACGAGCAGGAAAACAAAGGGAGAAAGAGACAGAGTGTGGAGTGGGACAAGGCTCCCTGGACTCAAAAGAAGCAGGTCAGGTAACCATCCACAATGGGAATGGGGATGGACTTTCCCAGTGGACCACACCTCACTCGTGCAGGTGGGCCCAGCTCTCCCAGCACGTGGCGTTTGGATTTTGTTTTGAGGATCGCTACTCTAATCTCCAACAAATACCGTTTCCAAGAAACGTACTCTAAGACCAAGCTGTCTTCCTTCCACCCCTGGGTCCCGCACTGGAAGCCTTTTCTCCATCTGTAATTCTGAACTGGAGTGAAGGAGCTTGACTGTGGGCTGTTTGCCTTGGAGATGGGCAAGGGAGGACCGGGCTGAACACGGCTGTGTACACTTCTTTTCTCCTGCCATTACAGCAACAATTACCCATCACCTTCCATCCCGAGTTTCCACCACAAACACCCCAGCCTCCTAAATGAAAAACTCTTCGATTTTCAAACCACATGTTGCAGTGTCAGCACACAGAGTAGATAAGGAGTGAGAGGAAGGAGAGACTCTACCTGCAGAATCCCTCTCCTCTCCCCACTGGCCTGAAAGCGCTTCAGGGAAACCCCAGAATCTCAGACCCAAGCCAAGTCTCTGATTCACTGATGTAGAAACTGAGCTCTAGAGGAGGGAAAAACTCTACCCCAGAGGCATCCAGGGCTCCCAGGTGAGAGCTCTCCTGGCCACGCTTCACCGTCTCCCTCCTTCCCTTGCTAATCCACCCCTGGGTTCCCTCTGCTTCCTCTCTTGGTCTCAAAGCCCGGAGAAGAGATTTCCAGTAACTTGCTCCAGAAAATTCCACCTCAGCAAAATGATTTAGATCTCCTTGTACAGTTTTCTCTGCCGGTTGTCTAAGTTGAATGTTTAGCGCTCAACTTGATCTGTGGACGCAGCCTGGGGACCAGGCATTCTGCGTCTGGAGACACCTCCAAAGGTCCCAGTCTTAGAGTTCACACTACCTGACACAGAATGTGAAGCAGAGGGGCTAGACACCCCCCAGAAAGTGCCCCAATGCCTCCTGCAAAAAACATAAAAATTACACACTCGGCCAAGATAGCCTAGGGCTGGCAGCTCAATTCTCAGAGTTCACGGACTTAGCACGGCACGGGGTACAGGGTGGGGAAAATAGCTCATATGTGACATGTGACAGGCAGCCGGAGGGGGGCAGGGGACTTGGAGTTGGGTTGCCTGGATTCAAATTTGCTTGAATTAATGACTTGAGCAGGTCACTTAACCTCTCTGATCCTCCAGTTCTTCATCTTACACAGGAGGAAGACTATCTACTTGTCAGGTCGTCGCGAGGTTTGACATCCTGCATCCTAGTTCACATGGCCCTGGTGGTGGGAGGGGCCGAGGGGCTGTCTGCCAGGCACCCCAACGGAGAGGCTACGCGTGCAAAGCCACCAACCGCGGGCAGCTTACAGGACAGGAGCAGAGGGACGACAGCAGAATCAGCCCCTCCCCCTGGAGGACGCCCCACGCATTAACTACTACCGATGTCCCGTTGTTTTCTCGGCCCTTGTTTTCAACAAAAGAGCTTTGACAGAGACTAGATAATCAGAGACTGCCAGAAACAGAGGGGTAGACACAATCAAAAGCAATCCTCCGTCATTCTCTCATTTCCAAGACAAGCAGTCTACAGCCCAGAGAGGGGACAGAGCTGGTCATGCAGAGCCCAGACCTGAACCCACTTCTCCAGGTCCTGGAATCCTCATCCTTTCCGATGACAAGACTAATAGCTTCTGGTGGGTGAAACTTCCCATGCCCTCAATACACACACACACACACACACACACACACACACACACACACGTCAGGAAAGGGCGTGGGCTTCCAGCGCACCAGTTTCTGATGTGCAAGGGCAGGGGCAGCTGAGACCAGACTGGGGTGGGAGAAGAGCCGGGGGAGGGGGCCGGCACCAGCCACCTCGGCCCCTCAGGAGGCACGGGCATACGGCCAGCCAGACCTGGCAGCCCGAGCACACTAATCCTGCTGTCAGCCAGGCCGGGCGACGGATTAGGAAATGTCACGTTTCAAAGGAAATTATTTCCATTTTCTCCCCAGGAAAGTAAAAGGCAGAAAGAAAAGCAAACTCCCAGGGTCGTGTAGTGGGAGACAGGCCAGCATATGGGCCTTAGACATGCACGTCCCATCCCTTCGCCCTCCCCCAGCCCCTCCACGGATGCCCAGAAGTGACAGCCTCACTGAGTTTATCTCAGCCAAGGACAAATGGATTTCACAGTTTATCAAGGGAGGAAGGGGAGTGTCACAGACGCATCAACCATGACCCACCTTTGGTCCCTGCTTTTCTGGCCTGGTCTCAGCCACAGCTCCACGCTGGAGCCCCCTCACTCGGCTGGCTCCCTGGGCCCTGCCTCCTGGGATCAGCAATTCTGAGACAGACGTCGCCCTTGACCTTCCATGCAGGTGCCAGAACCTCTGCCCCTGTGCGGCCCTGAGACCCTGCCTCTTGTCTGGGGCTCCCCACTCCGCAGGCAAGACGGAAAACTCCAGACACAGAGAATGAAATCATACATTCTCCCTCTCTAGATTTCTCTATTATTTTGCTGCTTCTCTACTTCCCCAGTCTCAGCTGAGACAATAATAAACACTTCTCATTCTCACTGCCACTGAAAATTATGGAGGTCTTAATTACAAAAGTAATGTCACAATACTAGCAATTAATTAATTCTAATCTGGCCTGGAAATGAGGAGGTCGGGCATACTACAATCGCCTCACAGCCTAGGGAGCTGAGGACCACCCTGACGGGTGTTGTGATTGAAATATATTTATATGGAGTTATTAGATACTATCTGCAATCAATCCATTACCATAAACTTAAGCTTCCTCGTTCTTTCATATTAAATGAATTTTCATGTCACACTTCCCAGTAAGTACTGCCTCAAGTCAACCCTTATTTATCTAATAATGCCATGCAAACATTTTATTATATTTCAATGAAACGTGTCGAAAACTATTACCTTGTGCTGCCTTTGGGGTGGGGAAGGAGCAGTGCTGAGTGGGAGGTGGGGAGACTTATCTCTGTGTCTGCTCAGTGAAAAGCAGCCCCCTCCCACCCATTCCTCTGCCCGCACTCCAGCACTCCGCTTCAGGGTGGTAGACCTGCAAAGAAAGTGTTTCCCAGCCCCAGACAAACTGAGGACCTGCAGGGCAAATGCAAGCCCTTCAAGAAGAAAAGCAGAAACCCCTCCTCTATTCTAAGAGCCCTCTGCCCCACCCCTCTGGCCGTGGACCAAGATCAAGGCTAACTTCATGGACGGATGACCTGTGCAGTCACACAGAGCCCCACCCTCAGAGGGCCTCGCGCTTTGCTTAGTGGTCTGCCATCCCTGTTCTGCAATCCTTAATCATTTTTGAACATAGGGCCCCTCATTTTCATTTTTCACGGAAGGATCCCACAAATGATATCGCTGGTCCTGTCCAGGATACATTTCAATTCCACTTCTCGACATGCTGCACCCTCTGGGGTGTTTCCCTGCTATCTAGCAGCCAAATCTTTGTGGTCAGAAGAGGCCGTTCTGGTCTTGCCTTTCCACCCTTCCTGACACAAACCCTCTCCTGGAGAGCTCTCCATGGTTCTGATGAGGACCCAGAGGTTTGTGCCTAAGGCCATGCGTCCAGCAAGTAGAGAACGCTGACTGGATCCCAAATCCTGGACCCCAGAGTTGGGATGACTCCCTGACATTGCATGGCTGGTGACACAGTCACGAGGCCATCCTGGGTGCGGGGACAGTTGGACCAGGTGACAGCCCTAACAGCATCTAGCTCCAGCCCTGCTCGGTGTCTCCTAGGATCCAGCACCTGCCCCGCATCCATCTGTGGCTACTCCATTGTGGCTGAGTTAGAGGTGAGTCTGTCCCCACTGTCCCCCTGTCCCTTGTCCCTGCTGTTCAGGTCTAACTAGTCTTGGAAGGGCCAGCCTCTTGGTGACCAAAGCTCCCAAATGGCCATTGGGTTCTCTTAGCTTTATGGCCCATTCAGCCAAGAAACACATTTCCAGGGACTGGTGGACATCTACAAAGCAATCTTACACACACATCCCCTTCCATTCTCTGGTCTTCAGTTTTACGATCTGCAAAATGGAGAATAACATCTGCCATGAAAACCTGTCAGCGCTTTTGCAGAAAATAGGTGAAATAGTGAAGGTTTTCAAGCACCATGTGGATAGTTATTATGTTTGATTTCTAGTTCTCGGGCCAGTGTGTCTAGGGTAAAATAGATCCTCGGTGATCTGCTTTCTACGCTCTTTCCCAGGCTTGTGGTGCCCTGTGTGAGCCTCCTTACACGTCACCCCTACCCCACCCCCTAAATAATCCCCCTTCTTCCTCGATACTTTACCAAACTTCAATCCCTTTCGTTAGAAAGGCAAGGAGGGCTCTTGCAAACCCATCCACAGTAAAGTGGAATTGACCGAGAATGAGAAGGAATAAACAGTCCCACTGAAGGAGCTGCTTCTCCACTCTGCCCCCCGCCTGGTGAACACTAGATCCCTCACATTTGCAGGACTGAGCCGGCAGAGCTGGACCCGGCTCCCCAGGCCAGCAGGAGGTGAGAGGCTGGCCGGCCGCAGAGTTCTCAGAGATTTTGCTTCCCTCTTTCCAGACCCATTCCTGTTCAGGTTTCCTGCCTGCCTTCTCCTCTCACTCCCAGCCTACACATTCAGTCTCTGCAAAGCCATTTTACAGATGAGGAAACTGAGGCCGTCACTGCAGACTTGAGACTCTGATTAGGATCTGTCTGACTCAACCTCCTGTCCTGCCTCTCACCCAGGCATTTGCATTGTAAAAGCTCCTGCTCACAAAATAAAACCTTGACTCTGGGAATCCTCAAAGGCCTTCATTCATTCATTCATTCATTCATTCATCTAACCAATATTAACTCTGCACGGATGGTGTTCCAGGCACAGTTCT
Source organism: Eschrichtius robustus (assembly GCF_028021215.1). Taxonomy (NCBI): domain Eukaryota; kingdom Metazoa; phylum Chordata; class Mammalia; order Artiodactyla; family Eschrichtiidae; genus Eschrichtius; species Eschrichtius robustus. The sequence continues at coordinate 16,116,131 of NC_090834.1, read as the reverse complement.
GGCCACAAAACAACACGACACAAGCCTGTGCCTCCAAGAGCTGACGTTCCAGCCTTTGAGCTCCACCCTCCAGGTGATCCGGAAGCTGCCCTGGGCCCAGTTCTGACCCCAGAGAAGCCACCCCTCGGCACCTAAGCCCTCAAATCAGGAACCACGGGGAGAGGAGCCGAGGCCAGTGGCCTGCCCACCTCCCGATTAGGCCCCCTGCTCTCTTGGGCTTGGCCTGGCCCCTAAGTGGCTGACCTGAGATTTGAGGAGAGTCAGAGCACTGCTCACGGGAGAGCAACTCCAGGTACTAGGATAGAGGAGAGGTTTCAGGATGGAGAATCTTCCCAGAAGGCCCTAAATCGTGCCCCGTAGGAAGCACTCACGGGTTAGGTTAGCTTGTACCCAAGCCTCCTCTGTGTGTGTGTGTGTGAGAGACAGACAGACACCCATCACCGAGTCCTAAGCTCCCTGAAGGCAGAGGCGCCAGCCTCTGTTACTCAGCCACGCCCACCCAGCCACATCCAGGGCTTCAAGGGCTCTCAGTCCAGCAGGGGGACTGACCACCGCACAATACGCCTGCCTGCCCGACAGGGCGCAGACCAACCCCGCCCCCGCAGAAGGACAGGGCTCCTCCTCCCCACATTCCGTCCCCTCCCCCCTCCTCCCTCCGTCCTCTAATCATTCATGGTGACAGATTGACAGAAGTGCCCCCACCAGATAAAATTGCCTCTGGGCACAAGTACAAAACATAAAACATTTAGGGAAAATCATCCAAGAACAGTTGGCACCACGGGTAAACTGCTTTAAACACTCAACTATAAGCAACCAGTTTAAAACTCTGGCTCCGCTGAGTCCTGGCATCAGCCCAGCAGGGTCCCCCATGCTCAGGCCCCCCCTGATCACAGCCACCCTCTCCTGGCCTCCCCTCCCTTCCCTTCCTCCTGAAACTGGGCAGTAGCCCCTCTTCCCCTACAGGCACACCCCAGGAAGTCCCAACGCTGGAGGGCACCAAGGGGGGAAGTTCCCTTTTTTGGAATCCTCTCTCTCCAAACTCCCAGCACACACATCCGGCTACAGGGCTGAGGATTGAACAGGTCTGCCCAGGACTCCTCTTTTACCAGTGCACTAATTCCACGCAGGCTGTCACAAAGCCTGGCCACTCTGATCTTTCTTCCCATTTGCATAGCATCTATGATCCACAGAGTAGCTCCACATCTTTTATCCCACTGGCCCTCACAGCAGTGTGGTGGGTTTGTAGCTCCCTTCATGAGATGCAGAAAAGGTCCAGAAGCAACTGCCCAGGCCATAGAGTTGGCAGATGCCAGGGCTGGGACAGGAGGCCAAGTCTCTCTTCTTCAAAGCCTTCCCACCACATAGAGCTGCCTCTCACTTCACACTCGGCTGCCTCTTTACACTCAGAGGTGTTCTCCTGGGGACCCTGGGCCCCGGATCAAGGGAGAACAGGTGCGGCTCCAGGAAGAAACAGCACTGAGAGCCTTGTGGGCTCAGAGGGCTGGGGCCTCCCACCGGCACCTGGCTCTCCTCCGTCCCAGTCACCTCAGGCTGTGGCCTCCTCCCGGGGGACGCAGGCTGGGGTCCGCTCCCCGGCAGGAGCTGAGTCCAGGCTGCCCGTCTCCCTGCTGGGGTGCTCCCGGGAGCTTTGGAGCAGCTGGTGCTTTCTGTCCCACTGAGACCCATCCCCAGACCCTGGGGAGCAGCTGCTTTCCTGCCTGTGTCTCACCAAGCAGGGCTGTCTAGAGTCGCCCCTCACCCAAGTCCCTAACAGATGCTCAAGAGACCTTTACACTTGCAAAATACCTAGCACTTTCCACAACTCTCATCTAATTCTGACCCCCATAGTATAAGATTGGCATTAATGTCCCCATTTAACAGTGAGAAAACCAAAGACTTGGGCAGGTTGGAGGAATTGTCATGAGTTATCGGTAGCTAAGAAATGGCTGAAACATAACTTGAATCCAGATTCTCTGACCCGGAGTTCACTCCTGCTTCCACCATCACCAGTGCTGCCAAACAAGCACCAGGCAGCCGTCTCCTGGTGGAGATGGCCTCATTGTGTGCCAGAGCCTAGAGCCCTTCCTTGTCCCTAGAGGTCCTTGTCTACTGTGGTCCCGCTGGGCTCGGGGTCAGTTAAGGCATCACCTCTCTCCTTGCCCTACGCGCTTTCACTTAACATACGTATATTGAACACCTACTATGTACCAGGCACTATGTGACGTGCCGGGAATACAAATGATGAGCAACATACAGCCCCTTCCTACCAGGAGCTTCCTGGAGGGGGTGGGGAACAGTGAGTAAAGCAGCTGTGAAATCACATTGTGCTGGTTTCCATGACAAAGCAAGCATAGGGCGCTTTGGAGTGCTTAGGTAGGAATACCAGGGCTGGTCTTGGAAGATGAAAGTCTTCTTGAGAAAGGGGCTGTTACCTGAACCAGGTAAGAGGTTTGTCAGGCAAAGAGGAGGAGGCGGGACACTCCAGGCAGAGGGGACAGCATGGCATGCTTGGGACAGCAAGTATTTCACCCTGATGTAGCACAGAAATCCAGGAAAAGAGAACATTTCCAGGAGTGGTCAACTAGATCTAATGATCTGGAGAAGACAAGCAAGACAAGAGCAAAGCCTGCCATTGCATTTAGTAAAAGGCAGGTCACAGGTCACCTCAGCAGAGTGGTGGGGTGAAAGCCCAGTGATTCTAATGGAGTGAATGAAATGAAAATAGGAAATTATGACAATGTTTCAAGAAGTCTGGCTGTAAAGAGGAAAAGACAGCTGGGGCAATAACCAGGGAGGTGTGTGAAGTCAAAGAGGGGGTATGTTTGCTTATGTAATGGGAGACATTTATGTCTAAATGATGCATGGATGGATCCTGAAAGGGAGTGGGTGTTTGCAGTTTTAGCAGAGAAAAGAGTTCATTGATGGGTGAGATAAAGTCCCTGAACAGGGCTTCCCTGGTGGCGCAGTGGTTGAGAATCTGCCTGCCAATGCAGGGGACACGGGTTCGAGCCCTGGTCTGGGAAGATCCCACATGCCGCGGAGCAACTGGGCCCGTGAGCCACAATTACTGAGCCTGCGCGTCTGGAGCCTGTGCTCCGCAACAAGAGAGGCCGCGATAGTGAGAGGCCCGCGCACTGCAATGAAGAGTGGCCCCCGCTTGCCACAACTAGAGAAAGCCCTCGCACAGAAACGAAGACCCAACACAGCAATCAATCAATCAATCAATCAATCAATCAATCTTTAAAAAAAAAAAAAAAGTCCCTGAACAGGAGACAGGACACTTGGTGTCACTGTCCACCAGGACAGAAAGATCCAGGAAAAGGCCAGATACAGATGCAGGGAAACTGGTGTGGGGGAGGGGAGGTGTGTTGCCAGCATTCTGGTCTCAGTGGTGCCAGAAGTGGGAAGAGAGGAGGAAGAGGATGCAGTGTGGAGGAAGTTCAAGGAGAATAAAGTTTGAGGTAGCCTCCTCAAGAAATGGAAAGAGGACTACGTAGGGAATCAGAGAAGGATTGTTGAATTTAGGTGGTGCCAATCTGCTCAGCACCATGTGTGTGCTTGTGTGTGTCCAGCAGCTCTCATCACCCCAGACTGAGAAGTGGAGAAAGCAGACCATTGGATTGATCCAGGGTTCAGAGTTTTTCCAGGTCATGAGCCAGAAACAATGGAGCAAAGGATCTGAGGATATTGCACAAGGGTGGCTGAGATGGTTCATTTTAAGTGACTGAGCCATGGGGTGCCCAGATATTTGGTAAACATTATTCTGGGTGTGTCTATGAAGATTTTTTGGATGAGATTAACATTTGAATACAGACTAATAAAGCAGATTGCCCTCCCCAATGTGGGTGGGCCTCATGCAATCAGTTGAAGGCCTGATCTCCCATGAGTAGAGGAAAAGTCCTCCTGCCTGATGGCCTTCAAGCTGGGACAACAGTTCTTTCCTGCTTTCAGACATGTGCCGAAACATCGCCTCTTCCTTGGTCTTGATCCTGCTGGCTTTTAGGCTGGAACTACACCATCACCTCCCCTGGATCTCCAGCTTGCCCGCTGCAGATCTGAGGACTTCTCAACCTCCATAATCGCATGAAACAATTCCCTATAATAAACCTCAGACAGAGGTAGAGTTAGAAGTAGAGCTAGAGATATATCTCCTATTGGTTCTGTTTCTCTGGAGAACCCTGATTAATACAGTGGTTAAAAGATGGGCCAGAGGATTTAAGCTGGATGGGAAAGGAAATGAAGGCGGGGAAGGTAAAGAAATCAAGGGACACTCCATGAGAGTGAAAAACACACATAGATGAAAAAAGAAACTGAGCAAGAGAACTGGGCTGATGAGAAGTTGTGGTCCAAGCACAGATGTACGATTTCCGAAGGGGCACAGTTCTGGACAATAAGATCCACGTGTCATTATGGGAGTGGCTGCTGAAAGTACAGCAAGGATAAAGACCAAAATATACATGAAGAGATGTGAGAGCAGCGAGGCCAGGACTTTGGATGAGTCTCCAATGTGGATAAAGTTCCCAGGACCTTGGGAGGCCTTGGCATGAGGACGATGACAGAGGCAGATGCCACGTGTTCAGTGAACGAGGGAGAGTTACTTTTATTGTGATAAGCCGTTGGGTTTGGGGGGTTTATTGCTACTGCAGTATGACCGTTCCTATGTGGTGACCAAGGGTGGCATGAACAAGAGCTATGGTGGGATTTAGCCAGCCACAAGGTTTCCATGAGAATTCATCACAATATTTCCCTGGCAGATTGGATTGGCAGAGGAGACAGATGTGGGAAGATGGTTGAGGGAAGAAAGAGGAAGTGGGAAGGTAGGAAGAATCAGACTTTTCCAGAAGGACTCAGCCACAGCCTAGATGGATCAGGGCTCCACCCTCGCCTACCTCATTTGTAAACAAGATTCTCCCGGGCTCCTGGGATGTGTCACAAATGCACTGGGCAACAGTCTTTACATCTCTGATGTCTCCTTCACCCTGATAAGGTTTATTTGCTCCTTTACTCATTCTATAAATATGCGTCGACCACCCAATATAATCCAGCGCTTTGCTGGGTGCTGGAATTAGAGAGATGAGTAAGACACGCTCCACGTCCAGACACCTACGTCTCTCTCCGGAGGGAAAGTGTAGATGGAAAGCATTGTGGTAAAATGCAGGGCCCTTGGGAATCCTTCCAGGAGTCGTCCGCAGCCAGGGGGAGCACAGCGGCCAGGGCCCATCCCAGGAAAAGATCCCTCTTCTCTGGTCCCTGCTGGGCAAGTGAGAAAAGACAGGACTTCCCCACCCAGCTCCAGGGCTGCATGGACGCATGGCTTCCCCCAGAGATGGTCAGTGTGGGAAGGCTTTGAGCCTGAACAGCCTCGACCTCCCTGCCTCCCCCAAAGCCCAGAGGAATAACTCTGTGCCCAGAAGGAAGCTGGGGACCATGGAGAGGAGGAGTGGGGTGATGGAGGTTTGCAAGTGATGACCTTTTCACCTTTGGGGCTCTGGCCTGTCTGGTGTTGTTACTGTCACCCTCTGAAGTCCCTGACCTGCCCCCATGCCTTCTCTCTCCCAGCCCTCCTCCTCCCTCCCTGGGCCCCCTGCAAACCCCCTTTTCCTGCTCTCCCACGGCAACTCCATCTCGGGTCATCCTCCCTCGCATCGTCGTCTCTATCTTCCCCACTTCCGCCCTCTCTCACTCTCTATTCCCTGGCTTCCCCACCTCACTCCATCTGCCCCTCCCCTTCTCTCTCCTCCCTCAGTCTCTCAATCAGGCTCTGCTCTCCCTTTCTGTCCCCCCTCTCTTTCCTCTTTCTCTCCTTTCAAATCTAATCAACAAGTATGTATTGAGTCTGAGCCCTCCCTCCTCTCTCTCCTGTTCCCTGACTCTGTCTTCCCTTTACCTCTACTCCCACCCGGCTCTGCTGCCCTGTGGTCAGCTCCACTCACCCCGGAGCCAGGCCACATGAGGCTGTCAGGGGCTGGACCCAGAGGATGAGAGACTAAGTGTGTCCCTCACACATAAGTAGAAAACCAAGCAAGAGTCCCGTCTCTCCCTAGGGTCCTCCTTCCTCCAGGCAGCCCGGGGAGCATACATTATTTAGAGAAATTATTTAGCATTCTGCTTCTGTCATTCTCTGCCATGGCGCCAGGCCCTGATATGTGATAAAAGTATCAACGTTAAATCGACTCTGACAACTGCTGGTTACTGGCAGTGTCACTAGAGCCTAGAGCCGGGGGCAGAGTTGACAGCTCCTGCAGGACCTGGAGTGCCAGCGGTGCCAGCAGCCTCTCTTGGAAACATCTCCAGCCCCCCAGCCTGGGACAAGCTTTGAGACGGGCAGCCCCTGGGGACAGGCTGCTGCCCGCATACCACGCCAGAGCCACCCCAGGCCCTAGTCATCCCACTTTGCTCAAACTCCTCACCCTCGAAAGCGTCTATTTCACCATCAGTAGAAAAATTCTGATAAAAATAAATAAATAAATAAACAAGTGAGTCAAGCCACTAGGCAGCAGTAGGTCACATGGTGGCTTTTTAAAGTTACACATCAGTTCTGGCAGATGGAAATTTCATCCCCACAGTACAGATTTTAACACCAAGGCTCGGAGATGTTAAGTAGCTTTCCTGAGGACGCACAGCTAATAAGCATGGAGACGGGATTAGGACCTGAGTCTGTCTGACTCAAGCCCAGGGAACCATGACATAATGAGCTGGCAGAGGGCATCCGGCATGCAGCAATCAGAATCCAGCTTGGGCCACTGACTGAGGCTGTGGATATCCTCTGAAGGCCAATAAAGGATGGATCCCTCCCCCTAGCCTCTGACCACTGGCTTGGGATGAACTAATTCAACCCACCTGGGTGAGGGGGAGGATGAACTTGACCTGCCTTGAGGATGTCAGAGGAGACTTGGTACATCTTTGCACTCTCCCTACTCTTCACCCTGCATCACCACTCGGGCTAAGCAAGGCTCCATTCGGCAACTCTGAAGGAGGAGAGAGAGTGTGGAACTGCAGGGAGTGAGTGGCAGGGCACCAGGGAGAGCACGAGGAAGGAAGGACAGAATAAGAGACCTGGAACCAAAGGCAGGGAGAGCTCTGCCCTCACAGGACGCTCCCGTGACCAACCTTGCCCCTGTGGGTCTCCCTCTTCTTGGAGGCAGAAACTGTGTCTCCTCCTTCTTTTGAACTAGCCAAAGGCTGAGCATGGAACGACCTCACAGAAGATGCTTGCTGGTTAGGTTTTCTTCACTGAGGGCAACGGAGTGGAGATGGTAACAGCCTCTAACGGGCATCTCCAGGGCAGTGGAGGATGGTCCTGGGGTAAGGTCCTTGTGAAAAGGACTTAGGGGCTCCAAGCAGTAGAAAGTCAGCATTGAGAAGGGGGTTCCAGCCAAGTGGGCGGGCATGGGCTGCTTTCACGGAGACAGAGGTCCAAAATGGAGGAGGCCATAGCCTTGTTTGTCTCTGCAGACTAAGCCCTCCCTGGGAACAGAGTTTAGTGCTAAGTGCTTTAGAGAGATTCAGACAGAGAAGGGTGACCAGAATGCAGACAGACTTCAAATGATGGCACAGGAGAGATAGTAAAGAAATTGGGCATGTTTAGCCAAGAGAACACTCGCAGGGACAAACTATCCAATATCTAAAGAGCTGTTAGAGAATGGACTGGAACATTTGGCACATAAAGTGTGGAATTCAGACTATTGTTGGAAACAGCAGGAAAAAAAAAAAAAAAAAGATGATTTAGGCCCCATGTGAGGACCCAGAAGTGATGGCTCTGAATCATGTCATATAGCAGTGCTTCCTGACCTGGTTCACAGCATGGCTCACACAGAAACTGATCACATATGTACCACTCACTGGGGAGAAAGGAATGTATGAGGATGCCCAAAGCCACAGGTGGCCAGTGATGGGAGTGTGACCACCCACGCGGCAGCCCTGTGGCTGAGGAGAATTCACAAAACGTGCCCGACGGGAGTACACTGGAGACACTCTGCTTCCGATCACTAGAGGTGCGCAAGGAAAGACCGGATGAGGGTTTGGGGGAGAAGGGCTGCTGCAGAAAGGGTTCCCATACGAGAAAGCGAGTTGGTCCCTTTCAGCTCAGAGCTTCCAACGTTCTAGGCGTCCCGGGAGGACTGACAGGTGGAGGCGTGGGGGCTCCACGCGCACGCTCAGATCCGGGTCCCCCTGCTGCTCTTCAGAGCAGAGGCTTTCTACATTAGCCAGCCCCTCACGGTGACGGCCCATGTCAGCCCACTTGCATGCTGTAGGAGACACAGGTGACCCCGGGGACGACTATCCCATTAGCCGCCCCACCGCTGTGTGGGATAAGGCCTCCAGATGAACGAATGAAAATCACCCAAATTGAGTTCAATTGAGCAGAAGAAAGGAGGGTGGATCCCATTCATCATCTCTAGGCTGACCCTCATGCATCACCCTAAACACAGCGCAGTGCCACTGTAGACAGACAATAGCAGTTAGTGAAGTGGGACTTTGATGTTGTCAAAATAAAGATCCGTGCTCTGCTCACAGAGTGTGAGATGACGGGATGGCTCCAGGTTGTCCCAGTGAGACTGTCCCAGCATGTCTGGTTGGAGAGGCATGGACTGCAGAGCCAGACAGACCTGGGCTTCTCCACTTACTGGCTGTGTGAACTTGAGCCGGTTACTTGGCCTCTCTGAGCCTCCACCTCCTCAGCTGTAAAGCAGGTTGGATAGAGTCCACCTCACAGGCTTGTTAAAGGATTTCATGAGCTAGTGTGTGGCATTGCCATGGACACTCTGTGTGACCTTGGGAAGGTCATTGCGTTCACGAAGCCCCAGTGTCTCGCTCTGTAAAATGAGGGGTTTGTCCATAGATCGCTAAGGTTCCTCAGGCCCTAAGGTCCTGCATTCTATGATTTGGGAACGTGCAGCCACAGAAAGCCACCAGTCCCTGAAACCTGACCTCTCTCCCTTCCTCAACTCCAAATTCACCCCCTCAAGATAAGGGTCCCCAGGTCACCTCCCCTCCCACTCCTCACCCCCAATCAAACCAAGACGCCAACTCTGCAAATGCCCATCAGTCTTACAAGACCCAGAAATCACTAACTTTTGATTCATGAAGCACTTCAGTGTCCCTAGCCAGGTGCCCTCCACTTCTGCCCTCCACAAAAGACAGCCCACACCTTGGAAGACAAAAAGCCACTAATTGCTTCCCTCTGTACTCCAATATTGATTAGGAGAGTACAAGTCTATTGGTATTGCATCGACAGCCAGCTGGCTCTCTTGCCTGGGGTAGATGGTCTTTAATAAGATAGAGAGAAAGAGAAGAACTCTGTTGGGTCATGGAGTCAGAGGCCAGAATGGCGAGGCGAGGGACGGGCTGGGCAGCTGGATGGGGTGGGGTATAGTTCTGCATTTCTGGGACAGGGGCTCAAGGGCCACACCTGCCCACCTCCAGCCTAGCCCAGCCAGTGTAAGAGGGGAGGCCTGTGGATTCACACATCTCTCTGAGCTGATGCTCTCAGCTCGCCCATATCTGTGCACTGGGTCTCATCCATTCCCTCCCCTAATCCCGGCTGCACCCTTCTCCACCCTGCAGTGTGACGCAGGTGGCCCACCTCCACGGATTGCATTACCCAAACCCCCTTGCTCTCTGGTTTCCATTTGAGTTCATCGGAGGAAACACTGACGAGGGACCGAAGGGTGGAGGAAAGAGCAGTATTTATTCCCAGCTCCCTCCCCCGCAGGCTCTACCTAAGGCCATGACTCCTACAGCTGCAGCTGCCTCTCAGGACTCGGTAGTAACACTGTACCACCACTGCTATGCCCTGGGGTGCTTTACCATCCTGGTTGGTTTTCCTTAACTCCGCCTACACTCTGTCAATAGCCCCTGCATTAGATCCCCTCTCTTTAATTACCCCTCTGAAGCAGAGACCATGACCTGGCCTGCTCCTTGGTCCAGACCAGTCAGGGACCCTGTCCTCAGCCCTAAGCTGCCGTGAGGATGCCGTGACAAGAGCACAGTGGGGAGTGCAGTATATGAGGTGCCTTACAGAGGACACCTGGTGTCCTCATGTGTAAGAGCACCCGTGCAGACATGGGAGCCCACGCCCACTTACATCACAGAGTCAAGGTTCTTTTGTCTGGTCCCTTCCTCCGACCAGACCTGTATCCCCCAACCCACCCATTCTTTCTCTCATTCAATAAATCTTTAGTGAGCCCAATCTCTATTCCAGGCACAGTGCTAGGTACCGAAACATAAAAATAATTAGACACAGTTCCTGCCCCAAGGAACTCAGTCTGGTGGGAGTTGGACGTGCATAGAATTAGGGAAGCAGAGTCCTGGAGATGCTGTGAGAACAGTCGTCGAGGGCACCGTGGGCATCGTCCATCCCTCTCTGAAACCTGAAAACCAGATGGGGTGTCCTTTGTTCAATCCATCAATGCATCCAGAGATGAATTTTCTCTGTTAGGGGCTGTTTGGATTTGGACCTCTATGGAAGTTGGTGAATGACCTGGAGGACATATCTGAGCCCTCACACAGCCCTAACGCCAGGATTCCCTTGTCCAATTCACCAACCTTGACCAAAGAGCTTGACCTTGCCCTTGGCTTTCTCCCCTTTGAATGTGTGTGGTAGTTGGCAGCTTGGAGGATGGGGTGGGAGCAGGGTCCCAACCAATATCCCACCACTACTCCCTCCCAGACTGTCGCCCTCCAGACACCAGATGGGGCAGGTGTCAGCCCAGGAGTCCAAAGTCGCAGATTCCCCTCACAGGGCTCTCCCTGCTAGAATATATTCTGTCAAGGAAGGGGCCTGTTAAATGATCACTGCGGCTCAGAGAGGAATTTACAGAATTAATCTTTAATACTTGTCAGCATCAGTATTTGGTTATTAAAAGAAGAAATAATAAAATAACAAGCTGATCCCGTACCATTTGACGAGGTTCCCTCCTACCAAACACAATGTTCCTACACACACACACACACATGCATACACATACACATGCACACACATACATATGCACACACATACACGCATACATATGCACACACATGCACTTGCACACAATACACACATACACATGCACACACATGCACTTGCACGCACATACACATGCATGCACTTGCACGCACATACACGCATACATATGCACACACACATGCACTTGCACTCACATACACATACATGCACACACACCAGAGGTCCCAGAAAATCCCATGATGGCAGCAATGAGCACCAGGACCCCTGATCTCAAAGGGTGAAAGTGAGGTTGTGACAGGTGGTTGGGCAGAGGATGTGTCTTTAGGCTCCAAAGACAGCTATTTACAACAGACAGACAAAACTCAATTGAGCTATCTAGAGCCTGGATATAGAGTTTGGGGAGGGCCGCCCAGTACTACTGACGAAACATATTAAATAAGTTAAAAGCTACCCGAAATGATAAAAAATTGGATGTTGTCATGTAGATCCTACATTTGAATATAACCAGATTATAAATCACACTCCAAAGACTTCAAAGCCTACATGTTGATACAACATGCCGTCAAGAGAACTCACTTCTGGCAGGAAAGGTTATAGGAAGGTCATTCTCACATTCAACAGACATTTATTAGGAACCCACCATGGGCCCAGCACTATGTCAGACACTGGGATACCAAGAGGAGCTGAAGGTCACCCTGGCCTTATTTACTCACAAGCTAAAGAGAGAAGCGGACATGGAAACGGGCGGTAACAGTACGATGGGCCCGCCCAGGCAAAGGCAGCATGCTGTGGAGGGACAGAGGAGGGACAGCACCTCTGCCTGGAAGAATCAGAGAGGGGTCAATAGACGAGGTGACAACTGAGATGGGTCATAATGGGAAGGGTTGACCAGATGGAGAAGGGAAGAAGGCATTCTAAGCAGAGGGAACAGCATATGCAAAGGTGCAGAGGTGGGAACGAGCGTGGCGCGTTCAAAGAGCAGCAAGTAATTCCTTGGGCTGAAGCACAGAGTGTGAGGGACACTGACAGGAGTGAAGGCTACAAAGGTGAGTTGGGGCCAGATCATGAAGGACTTTGATTGCCAGGCTAGAAGGTGTAGAACTTATTCAATAGCAAGTGTCGAGCCAGTAAGGCTTTAAACAAGAACATGATAAATCAGAGCCGTGTCTTCAAAAGATATATCGGGAGAACAATGACCATGGGATCCTGGAGGCAGTGAGGACCAAGGAATCCTCCTTCCACTGGGGAGGAGTTGATGCCTTTCTAAGGGGAGCACTCATGAGACAAGCCCCATAGAAAGTGGGGTCATGAGTTCAGGGGTCCTGGATGGAAACCACCCCCTTCCATTGTCATCAGTGGTGTGCACCAGGTAGGGCTGATGGGTAAACAGACCCTCAGTGGGGAGGGTTTCTAGGTCCTGGAATAGCTTGGCTGGCACAGGGCCTGGTCCTCCCATACAGACTGGACAGTAGTGGAGAAGTCCTCAGGGAAAGGAGCCAGAGCCCAAGATTAGCATGCAAACCTCCAGATCGGTTTTGTTTTGGGAAAAGTTCAGGTCCAAAAGCTCATGAGACATAGAAAAGGTAGAGGGGTCTTGTATAACTCAAGTTACACTTTGATAAATCCAGGTCTCAAGAATCAAGGCAGATTTCCAGTGATGGTGGAGTGCAGAAGCCAGTAAATTCTCTTCCCAAAATCTGGGACAAAATGGTCAAAAACAAAAACAACCATTTTGGGGCTCTGGAAATCAATCAACCAAAGGCAAAACAACAAATTGAGAAGGATTTGTTCACCAAAAACCAAACTGCGGGTAAGAAAATTGGGAGTCTGCAAAGTTCTACCTGGGACTGCCCCCATTCCCACCCCCAGTTGTGGTTCTTCTTGGGTGGGGCTGACCATAAAAAATAATAAGTTGCACTGCAGGGGAGGGCTGACTTGATTTAGAGCAGAAGGTGAGAAGTCCATGTCCAGCAGTTGGCAGTAAAATGCTTGATCAGTGGGGAAGCAAATGGGCGAGGCCCACAGCTCTGCCAGACTGAGGGTGCCGTCCCAGCTGGGGCAAGCAGCAGAGCAGCAAACTCGCCAGAAACTTAACAGGGAGCCCCTGGAAGTTAGAGAGCCACAGAAGGGCTGGAAAAGCATCCCTATCTGGTATCCTTGGAGGCTGCATACTTGAAGGGAAGACCAGATGGCCTCAGAAAGTAAAAGCAGGGAAGACCTGAAAACTGCCTGAACTTGGAATGTACACCCCCTCCCCAGAATCCACGCACAGAGGTGGAAGCCTTCTGGCTCAAGGTGTTTGCATACACCTCTGGCTGATCGCTGGCTGACAACTAAGCTACGCAGACATGGAGAAAACCCTCAGGAAGCCAGGCTAAAAAGAAAAAGAATTTTTAAAAAACTGAGTAGAGATAGCAGCAGCATGTACCACTGGGGAGAAAAATTCCCCAGATTAAGTCCAAATACGTTACTTTTAAAAAAAAATCCAGCAACAACAACCCTCAAGAGTGAAAAATCAGAAGCCAAAGTTTGTACAACATATTATCTAAAGTGTCCAGTTTTCAACAAAAAAATTACCACATGGAAAGAAACAGGAAAGTAACCCATAATCAGGAAAGGAAAAAGAAGTCAAGAGAAACCAACTCTGAGCAGGCACAGATGTTGGATTTGGTAGACGAAGACATCAAAGCAACTATTATAAATGTGTTTAAAGAATTCAGAGAAGCCACGTTTAAAGAATTAAAGGAATACATGATGACAATGACTTAACAAATGGGGCATCTCAGTAAAGAAATAGAAACTATGAAAAAGAACCTAACGGAAATTGTAGAATTGAAAAATATAGTAACAGAAATAAAAATTACACGCTATGGTCTCAACAGCAGATTTGAGATGTTAGGAGAATTATTGAACTTGAAGTCAATAGAAATTATCCAATCTGAAGAACAAATAGAAAAATTATCGAAGAAGAATGAACAGAGCTTCAGAGGCCTGTGGGACAAGAAGAATTGTACCAACATACCTATAATGGGAGGCACAGAGAAGGGGAGGAAGAGAAAGGGGCAGAAGAATCAAGAGTGGCTCCGATTTTGAAGTCCCTTTCACCACTCTGCTTTGGATGTGGAAGGTCAGAGGGTGCAGGGGAGTGGTATGAGCCCCTGTAAGCCTCAGCTCTGAGCTGCCTCTCAAGGAGGGGAAATTGTACTCACAGTGTGCTGGGCGCCATACTCTCACGTACTTCAGCCCATTGGCCCACACAAGTCTGTGAGCAGTTCGATAGCCACAGTCTCAGGATACAGAAAAAGCTCAGAGAGGTAAAGCAACTGCCCAGCTCACAAAGCTGGGACTAGAATCCAGTTCCCTCTTCTGCTTGCCTTTCCCACTGCACCTGGTACCTCTCAGCTCACACCCTCATGCCCTAGAGACTCAGCCGTGGGGGAAGGACCGGTGTGACTGCAGGCAGAGAGCAGCGCTGAGTGCGGCCCTGGGGCTCGGGAAGGGGCAGACCAGAGACGGGGGTGAGCACAGACGTGTCTCAGAGCCTACAGGAGCCTCTCCTCTTTCCACAGGGAGGTGGGCCGCTTGCCAGGATGGGCTGTCCCACTGCCAGGGAGCCAGGCCCTCCCTCCAGGTGCTGACTCACCAGGCAGAGCAGGGGCTGGACAGGATTCCCAAGACCTACAGCCTCCCTTGATTCCCACCCTCGAGGGTCAGGCCCAGCAGCCTCCTTCCCGAGCCCGGCCTGAAGTCGGGCTGGGCCTGGCCTCTAGAGGGTCAGCATCACTCCCCGAGTCCTTCCCTCCCAGCTCCACTCATGTTTCCATTCATCCTCACGGCTCTCCTGAAAAGAGGAGGCCAGGTAAGGAGTGTGCGGCCCCACAGGGTAGACACACAGCTGATGCGCCAGGATTCGTGTCCTAGTGCACTGACTCCAAAGCCCTGCTCTCCCCTCTACCTCTCTCTGGGGATTTTGCTCCAAATAGTCACCCCCAGCTCCCCTCCTGAGGGCCTGGGACCAGCAGGGCATGTGCTTCATACCCAAAGCTCAGCACTGGAAAGAGGAACAACGTCTCCATCACAAAACCAGCTCCCAAGTCAGCCGGGACGCCCTCTCCCTCCCCGGTGCCCTTTGCCCACCCTGCACCCCTCACCTGGGGCCAAACCGGAGGAAGGAGATGTAATTGCCATTGGAGGCAGAGCCATTCAGGTTCGCATAGTGACCGCTGGGCTAGGCGCCACCCACGGCCTCCTCTTGACATCCTCACCCCTCCCAGGGCGCCCCTCCCCTGTGGACAAGGGCTCAGCGGGCACAACCCCAGCGCTGCGAGGGCGCCACTGCTGCGGCTCATTCGTCTCCGAGTTCCCGGAGTGGAGCTCATGGAAGGCACCTGGTGATTGACTGTGGAACCACAATTACTGGCCTCCTTTGGTGCCTTCTTTTGTGTGAATCAGATCTGATGTTTAGCCTTTCTGAGCCTCAATTTCCTCATTCTTGAAAAAAGGACAAATCATGTCTACCTCACTGGAGTGGTAGTATAAGTGAGGAAAAGGATATAATAAGGATAATATTAATATTAATAATATTAATTCCTATTAATATTATCAACAATAATGTTGATTAATAGTAATAAGATCATTACTGTTGATAATAGGATAAATATCATTTATATTATAAATGATAGAGCGAAGGTGTCAGGAGAAGGAAGGGCAGGACAGTAGGGGAGAGGACGGGGTGAAACCTCGGGACTGGCTGAGGACAGAAAGGTGGGGAAGGACCTGAAGACGAGGAGGGTTGGGGTTTGAGAGGTGGAAGGAGGCAGGAGAGCACTGGAGGAAGAGGAGGCGTGAGCAAAGGCTGGGTGGGTGCTGGGCACCCCGGTGGGACATAAGGGCTGGAGGAAGGCGGGACCAGCAGGAGGATAAAAACCAAGGGCAGGGCTTCCCTGGTGGCTCAGTGGTTGAGAGTCTGCCTGCCAATGCAGGGGACGCGGGTTCGCGCCCTGGTCTGGGAAGATCCCACATGCCGCGGAGCAACTGGGCCCGTGAGCCACAACTACTGAGCCTGCGCGTCTGGAGCCTGTGCACCGCAATAAGAGAGGCCACGACAGTGAGAGGCCCGCGCACCGCGATGAAGAGTGGCCCCCGCTCGCCGCAACTGGAGAGAGCCCTCGCACAGAAACGAAGACCCAACACAGCCAAAAATAAATACATAAATTAAATGCTGGCTTAAAAAAAAAACCAAGGGCAGCGGCCTGCGGGGTTTGGTGCCCCAGCAGCTGGGGTGAATGAGCAGCGAGTCCACAGGCTCAGCCTGTCGCCTGCACGCTCCAAATTAAATAACTGCAACTCCCCTTTTATTTCCTCTCTGACAGCAACTTACTGCAAAGGCAGCCGCTTCTGACATTCTAATATTCAGAGTCACATCCTGTGGGATAAACCCATCGCTGTTGTCTAAGCTGATGATTTGTACCAGGAGAGGAGGGAGCCGGGAGGAGCCGGGAGGGGCCGGGAGAGGCTGGCCTGGGGCTGCTGTTGGCAAAGGAGAGAAGCTGGACCAGCCCAGGCCTCCGGCCCTGGAGTACTTGGTTGGGACCATCTCATCGCCCCTCCCCTATCTACCAGCTCACTCGATAATGTTTTGGAGCACTCACTACAGGGCAGTCTGTGCCAGGCACTGTGCGGGGTCACAGAGCCCACCCGTCAGGAAGCTCATACCCCCAAGCCAGTACGGGCACGCAGCAATTTCCCAAGCCCACAGCAGAGCCCAGGGGTTAGAGACAGGTGCTTTGGAGACACACAAGACGGGGTTCATACCCTTAACTCTGCAGCTTACAAGCCCGGTAACCTCGGGAAACTTTCCAAACATCAGTCTCTGTATCTTCAGAATGAGAATAGCCATGTGGCCTGTTCCCTCATGTCAGCCAGAAGAGTAAAGAAAGAAGGCAAAGAAAGCACTGACGGACCCCAGCGCAGAACAAGCGTTTACAGCGGCTGTGAAAGTGACACCTCAGGTAGGATGCAATGCTGCCCGAAGAGGGGGGCCCGCAGAGTGCTGTGGCAATGTTGGGGAGCACCTGCTCCTACATCAGACAGTCCCGGGCAGCTAGGAGCCCCCCACAGTCCACACACCCCTTGCCTGGCCTCAGACACATGTGGAACCCTCCAGGCAGCTTTGAGTATAATGGGATGCTTCATGGAATCTTCTGTCCACACCAGCCGCGCACTAGACAGCCAAGCACGGGCAGGAGAGAAGCAAATGGGTCAGCTGACCACACGAATTGGGGCGGGCGGGTCACTTCCAGGGCAATAGGAACAAGTGACTGGGTGAAGCCAGGCTGGTCTTAAGCTGGAGAATAAGGCAGAAGGCTCCAAGCAAGGAACAGTGAAAGGGCCCACCTGACGATCAGGGGCTTCCGTGCCCAAGGGGTTCTCGGTAGGGAGATACTGGCCCCCTTAAAGGACCAGCAACAGAGAAACCTGAGGGGATGGGGCTGGGGACAGGGCCAAGCCAGGAGCCTGGGGAAGAGGGAGCAGAGGGGAGGGGAGAGAGACCTTAGGGCTTGCGGGAGGTGTGAATGGACAGAGATTTGGGTCAAGTCTTCCCAATTAGCCTTGAAAGAGAAAAAATATTCTCCAAGGCCTGAAAGGAAGAACAAAAACAAGGAAGAGAGGAGCTCTGAGCATACCCTGAAGAGTTGCTGAAGGCCTGCTCTGGCCTTTAAAATGCAGGGAGTATGGTAATCTAATAAACATGGCAACACAGCGTTTGTCACCAAGCTAATTTTATTAGAACAGATCTCAAATGGCTAATTTCCTTTTACTAATGAGCAAATTACTTGAATCTCTGATCTGCTTTTAAGGCACTTATACTAATAAAACATGAACGACAGTGAAAGTTGTTGTGAGATGTGGTGACACACGCACTTGGGTTGACGGGAATCTCCAAGCGTGGAGGGTTGCTCTAACACGACCTTGCCCACAGGTGCCTCTGGTCTATGCATGCCAGCTCGGAGACCCACCCCACCCAAGGGAGGCAGGGTGGCGGACAGAAGCACAGTCCCGGGGTCAGGACGGGGAGGAGCAGTGGAGGGGGTAGGGCCTGGCCGGGCAGCAGGGTGGGTGAGGCTTCTGCAAAACCGCCAGGGAGTGGCGGGCAGGATGGCTTCAAACTTTCTGCGTGCCCCCTTGAGGAGGGGTCTGCTCCCTGCCTCCCCACCTCCCGACCCCTGTGTGTAGGGAAGAACTTTCTAAACATTCCCAGTGCCCCGGTGATCTAGGCTGGCTCACACCAAAGCTGAAACCCATTTTGCCAAACCATCTTTCCCACAGCCAGACTGTGGGCTCCTGAATCCAGGTCTTCACAGCAGGTTTGCAGGTCCTGGGGAGTGGGAGACCCGATGCCCAGCCTCTTCCCTAGGCAAAGGGGCTTTGGCTGGGCTCTGATCGGGCCAATATTCATTGCAAGCAGCCAGGACAGGCCTGGGAGGGTGCAGCACAGAGTGGCGAGGTTGGTTGCCACCCGGAAGAGAGGTGCACAGGAAAGCCCTCAGCCAATCAGAGCCCACGGATGCTGCCTCCTGCCTGAAGGATGGGGGGAGAGGGTAGACACAGGCCACATTTGATCTAAGAGGAGGGGTCCCCTACTTGCTTTGGTGGCATGCTTGGTGTTGGCAGACAGAGAAAGCCTGCTGGGAAGGTGCCCCCTGCAGCAAGACCAGGGAGAAGGGCTAACAGGTGGTCCCACCCACCTGGCAAATACAGGACATCCATCTGCTTCAACAGGCTTTGCAAAGAAGGGGAAAAAGGAATTCCCGGGAAGGAAATCCAGGACACGGCCGGCTCCCTGGCCTAAAACCTGCCTTAGTAGTTACTTTCTGCTAAGAAGGGCTTGAGAGAGCTGGGCACCGGGGCAGCTGGCAGTCCCTGACAAACTGCCCCAGCAGTAAGCTGGACTCAAAGGCCCTCAAAATGCCCAAGAGAAGAATGAGAGCCTCCAGTTCCGATCCCAACTCACCCGCTTCTTATTAGCAGTGTGATCTGAGCCCAGTCACCCAGTCTCTCTGTGCTTCCGTTTCTTTCTCTTTAAAGCAGAGATACTCCTGATCACATATGTGAACTGCCATGTGGACTCAATAAGGAAAGAACCAGACACGTGGCAAGCATTCAGCAAACGTGTGTCCCCTCATTTCTGCAGGCTGGGTTTCAGGAGCTGCTGCCCCTTTTACAAAGTGTGAGGACAATGTTAAGGTGACAGAGAAAACAAGGGGTGGGAAGTCCCCAGGTCACACACATGGGTGCCCACATAAGAGAAGAGAAGAGAGCGTCTTGTCACCAGCAACAATCAAGTATCTGGCAGGGATGTCCCAGAGGACCCTCCATCCCCTCTGGGGACTGCCATGCAAGCCGCCCTTGTCCAGCACCTGCCAGAAGTCGCGGGTACCACAGCCACCCTCGTGGCTAATCTGGCCCTCCTCTAGATGCCCAGAAAAAGTCTCCTGTCCATCAGCCCTCAGCTCAGGAAGGGCTCCCTGGATCCAGCCTATATCCAGCCCCACAGGTAGTTTTCTTGGGAGGAGGCTCAAGGTGGGGGGACAACCGGAATGGCACATCTCAAGGTTAGATGTGTGACAGGCTGCAGGTTTGAGACACAATCCATATGCGAGCACTCGTGGCCACTTTCCTCTGTGTGAATCGCAGCTGTGGCCTGCAGCAGAAGCCACTACCACAGACCTCATCAGGGCTCCTGGCATCTCTCCACGAGCTGCCCCTCCCCCAAATCTGTCCATGCCCCTCCCCCTGCCCGCACTGTCCCTGGGCCCACCTCTCTGAAGTGCTCTGGCCTCATTCATTATTAAGCCATTTCCTCAGTTCAGAGGCCCAGGGGCCAGAGGCTTGGCAGTCTGTGTGCTCTTTCATCTCCCAGGTTGCACGGGGAATGCAGAAACGCTGGGCTGGTGTTCAGGATGCAGATCAGAGGCTCTCAGTCCTGGGTCTGGGGGAGCCCTCATACTTTTATGCCCTGGGACCCACCCCCCCATAGGGCCAACCTCT
Organism: Eschrichtius robustus; assembly: GCF_028021215.1. Classification (NCBI taxonomy): domain Eukaryota; kingdom Metazoa; phylum Chordata; class Mammalia; order Artiodactyla; family Eschrichtiidae; genus Eschrichtius; species Eschrichtius robustus. Next base: position 16,096,129 of record NC_090834.1, on the reverse strand, counting down.
GGGATTACCCCACAGGGGCTTTTACTCCCTTCCCCGGGGAGCCACAACTGGACCCCCAGCCCCCATCCCTGCCTCTAAGTGCAGAGCTGGGATTTGATGCCAGCAGGTGAGTCCAAGCGCCAGCTCTTTTCAAGTGGCGAGACTTGCCTGTTCTGTAAATAGCACGCAACTCACCTGAGAATGAGCTTTGGGCTGAAGGCTATATAAAAGCCTTAGCAAACCCCTAGGCAGGTGGGGAAAGACCCCTCCTGAAGTGGTGTGATTTAGATACACACTAAATCAAATCCCACACGAGGACCAGCTCCTGCAGTTGTCCCCGACCCCCGCTTGGTGGGCTGCGTTGGGGGTGGGGTGGAGGGCAGAGGTCTCTCTCACGGTACCATTTACCATGTGATATGATGTGGGAGTTGACACTGCTCTGCTTCCCCCTCTCTGACCGCAGGTTCTGCCCTAGTCACTCAAGTTCCCCTCCCAAGACGCATGGCCCAGCAACTTAGCCTTCAGTTACTTGAATAAACACAAGAGTTGGGGGAAGAGGAGAGCTTATAGGGTCAAATAGGGTCAAATATCCTGGTCCTCAGTATTTCTTATCTCTTTGCTCTCCTGGGTCCATCTCCCCCACAGGCTTCACTCTCCCCATAGATGAAAACTGGAACCCTCTCTACACGTCTGCAGCCACCCGAGCCGAGTGTTGGATTCCCAGGCCCGGCCAAAGGAGACGGAGCAGGCCTGGCCCCCCACTGGCAAGGAAGGCCACCGCATTGCCTCAGATGGAGGAAGGTGGCAGGGGAGCTGGCACCCGGCAGGGATGGTTTCCATTTCTGCTGCCCCCATGCCTGGCACTGCAGGATCAAGCCTGGAGCCCGGCAGTGAAATGAGTCTTGGTCTTCCCCTCCACAAAGTCCTATTTGAGAAACAACCAAAGGGGACATCAAGGGAGAAGTCTCCGGTGAGGCCACCAAAGGCAGACAGGAAAGGAAGCAGGATGCCAGGGACAGCAGCTCCCCATGGGTTTCAAAGTGCAGGCTTCCTCGTAGAAATCTGAGTTTCCCGGTTGGCACCCAGGAAACCTAGGACCTGCTAAGGGGACGAGACAAGATGTCAAAGTATGACTTTTTCATCGACTCCAACAACCCACGTGGCTTTTTTAAAGCCTGACTCCCAGGCCTGCATTCCTTCCCCGCGCTCTCTGCCGTGATTCCCATGGAAGGAATCAGCCTTCATGTGGAAGATGGGATGAGAGTTCTAGGCTGTCCAGAAGAGATAAGACCAGCCTGTCCAAGACTTTGTGGAGGTCCTGGCCTGCAGGGCTAGAGACCTAGAGCCTTCCAAGGAGCAGGGGCTGGAAATCCTCACCTGGGCCTTCCCAGCGACCCCGGCCTCCAAGCTCCAGACACCCAGAGTTTAAAAATATGCTGCAAAGACTATGCATTCACCAGCTCAGCTGACGACAATGGAGTGGGTGCTGCCAGGCCCTGGGACACGTGCGCCGCAGCCCCTGTTATGTGCTAACAGCACCGTCTCACCCCAGGCCCCTTTACCTGTATGATGAGAAGCGCTGACTTTAGTCCCTGCGGTCCCCTCCCACCCTCACGTCCTGTGTGTCCCTGACTCTCTGAAGTCCCAGCCTGCCTCCAAGGGTGGCTTGAGAACCAAATGAAGTGTGACCATGGAGGTGCAGGATGGCCCGGGAACAGAAGAGATAAGCTTGGGAGCCCCAATAGGAGGGAGAGAACAGACTTGCCTAGGCACAGCCTCCAGTGGGACGTCACAGAGCCCTGGGTGGCTGAGCCAGTCTTCTCCCAAGGGCCTGGGGCCACCTGCACTATCTCTCTGATCATAGCAGCTCTGTAGCTGTCTCCATTTGGGTTGGAAATGGTGGGCTTTTTGTAGTTTTAAGGTCTTCAGACCCCTCCCTCTGCTCTTTTCCTTATTAAAGTTTCCCTTACCCAGCTTATATAATATCCAAAAATCAACTGCTTGTTTTCCTGTCCGTTTAGAAATCAAAGTGGGACTTAGAGGGGAAGGCTGCAGGCCAGGAGGCAGCCCCAGGCTGAGCCAGAGGCTCTGGGAGGGAGAGGGCCCGGGCAGCTGGCTTCTAAGCTCAGTTGTAAAGGAGCTGAGTGCTTGGGGTCTCTGAGGGCCTCAGGGTTGGAAAAGCCCGAAGAGCTGAGTGAGCTCTCAGTTGACAGGGCCACCCCTCCCCTCCTCCGCTTTCCCTCAGCCCCAAACAGGGCCTGGAGCACCAAGCCCTCTTCAGGCCACAGCTCAACCAGCGGAATGGGGCTAGATCAGCCAGTTCCAGCAATAGTTGGTCTTTAAAAGAAAGCAACTCAAACTCGCGTGCAGGCTGCTCACACACACCCCAAACTACCTCCCCACGAGGCCTGGGTTCCAAGAAGGCTCTATGGCTAGGTGTGGCTGGGTCTAGCGAGCCAAGAGGGGAGACCTTTAGAAAATTCTAGAGAGAAGCAAATAAAAGAGCTCTGGAAAAACTATGGAGACAGTTAAAAGATCAGTGGTTGGCAGAGGTTAGGAGGGAGGGAGGGAGGGATGAATAGGTAGAGCATAGGGGATTTTTAGGGCAGTGAAAATATTCTGTATGATACCGACATGCATTTGTCAAAACCCGTAGAAGGTACAAGGCCAAGAGTGAACCTTAATGTAAACTGTGAACTTTAGTTAATAATAATAATGTATCCATATTGGTTCATCAGTTTTAACAAACGGCCCACACTAATGCAAGATGCTAATAATATAGGAAACTGGGCGGGGAGGGGTGTATGGGAACTGTCTGTACTTGCAACTCAACTTTTCTGTAAACCTAAAACTGCTCTAAATTATTATATCTATTAATTTAAAAATAATAATAATAGCCAAATCTGGAAGCAACCCAATTGTTCATTAACAAGTGGATGGTTAAACAACCTATGGAACATGCATACCATGAAACACTGCCCACCGAGAGAAGGAATGAACTGTTCACACACACACACACGTACGTACACACACACACACACACACACACGTACACATACACACACAGCCCTGGGTTCTAGTGACAGTGACACTAACGTGCTGTGTGGCCCTAGGCAAGTCATTTGCAGTTTCTGGGTCTCATTGAGGTCCCATGCGAACCTTCTCACTCCGGCCCACCTCACTGCCTCACTCTTGTCACCAGATGAAGGATGAGATGAAGTTACATTTGATCCCTCTCTTGCCCCCAAGAAGGAATAAGCTCTCCACGGCCCCTGGCCCCTTGGCAGCCCTGACAGCTTCACCCTCTCCCAGCCAAGTACCCAGGGTTTTCCTCTAATCCGGCTCAGTCAGGGTCCTGCTTGGCAGGACCACAGGCCAGGTATCAGCAGTAGCAGCACATGCCTCACCCCCCGCCAGCCCCAAGGCTCCAGCCACTCTGGAGTCCCAACTCACCTATCCCTCCCATCCTGGCTCTCCCTCTGCTCTCCTGACTTGTCCATACATCACCAGGAATGCAATACCCTTTAAAAAAAGCCATTTCACTCTGAACTAACAGAGTCAGGCCTCATTGTTCCCAATATCACCAAGCAATTTCTGAGCTAGGGAAGTGTTGAATTGGAGCCGGAAGATGGGCAATTGGGCGAGGTCAGCTGACATGGTGCCGAGCGGGGGTTGAGAGCTCAAGGGAGGTGAGAGGAAGGGTTCAGCTTGGAATGTGGGATGAAGGACGCTGGGGTCTCCAGAGGTGGACGCAGAGGTGACGCCCTAACATTTGCCATCCCTACAACTTCCAACCCCACTCACTGTGCCCAACTATGGGTTCAGCTGGAATGTAACTTCTTCACCAACTGACAAAAATCTCCTTTAAATTGTGCCCACCTGCTCTAATTGCTCGACTCTCCTTGCTGCAAGTTTTTACAGCAGAAATCCAGCCAAAGAGCGTGTGAACAACTCCAGATCCCGGAGAACATTGCCCAGTCCCCGCCTGCACAAGGCCTACAAGTATCCTTCAAGGAAGGTCCCCCGGGTCCCTCCTCTAACCCAGCTCTCAGAGAATCACTTGACCCTCGCCCCGGCCCTGGCTATCCTGACATTTGGCTCTTGCACAAATTTAGTGCCTGTCACATTCATTTAGCTCCTGGACCACATGCTACAAGCACAACATTGGGCTCTGTACGTTAACAACCTAATGCTATTATCAACTACACTTATGAGCAGGGACCATATTTATTTATTTATCTTTATATCTTCAGTCCCAAATGTGGTTCCAGATACACAGTAGGATCTTAATAAACGTAAAATGAACAGAATACTGTAGTGGTTGTACAGTTCTGGACACAGTGTTGACTGAATGGCATCAATTATCTAAAGAGACATCCAGGGACTTCCCTGGCCATCCAGTGGTTAAGACGCCACACTTCCACTGCAGGGGACGCAAGTCGAACTAAGACCCCGAATGCTGTGTGGCACGGCCTAAATAAATAAATAAATAAACAAACAAACAGATATCCAAAAACTCTTAAGGGAAAGAACTCCATTTCCCACAGTCCTAGAACAGTGATTTCCAGCAGAAATCTCTGCAATGATGGGGGTGCTCTGTATCTGAGTTGCCCCAGTGTCTAGCCCAACTACCTGGGACTACTGAGCACTTGAAATGTGGCTAGTGTGACTGAGGAATTGGATTTTACATGTTAATTAATTCTAATTTAAATAGCCACAAACTGGACAGTGCAATCCTAGAAAAAGGTGATTCTGGAGATGGGCTCATAAATGAAATGAATGTAAAAGGTCCTATTAAGAGCTCGGTGCCACAGCATGGTGTGTAATAAAGAGCATGGTCTAGGGTTCAAATCCCCGTTTTCAAGTTACTAGCAAGTTATTTAACTCTCTGTGCTTCTGTTCCTAATCTGAATAACAAGAATAACATTTACCACATAGGATTCCTGTGAGGGTCCAATGAGTTAATACATTTAAACAGTGTCTTGAATATTATAATGAGTACTCCACATATATGAACTGTTGCTATTACTGGCATTAAAAATGTTTGTTGAAGATATATATACATATATATATATATATATATATATATATAAACTAAACAACAAGGACCTACTGTATAGCACAGGGAACTATACTCAATATCTTATAATAATCTATAAAGGAAAAGAATATGAAGAAGAATATATATGTGTATAACTGAATCACTTTGCTGTACACCAAAAACTAACACAACATTGTAAATCAACTATACTTCAATTTTTTAAAAGTTTATTGAGTCTGAATGTGCATCTACCAAAGAATATTTGCTAATATTTATTGATCACCTACCAAGTGTCAAGCACTGTGCTAAGAACTTGACAATCGCCCTAAGAGTGAGGTATGATTGTCAACATATTAAAGGTGAAAAACTGAGGCTAAAGGAGGTTGAGAGTCCAGATTCCAACTGACAATATGCCTGTTTCCACAATCTCTACTCAGTCTGTTTCCTCATCCATAGACTGAGTCTTAGACCAGTGTCTATATCACAACTTTGGCAGGCAGATAAATAAGAGTATGCACATGGCCTGTGCTTAGTATAAAGCAATCGTTCCCATCTGGGGGCAATTTGCCCCCCAGGGAACAGCTGGCAGTGTCTGGAGGTGTTTGGGGTTGTCACAACTGGGGGCAGCGCGTGGATAGGTGTTGTTACTGGCATCTAGTGGGTAGAGCCCAGGGTTGCTGCTAAACTTCCTACAAGCACAGGCAGCCTTTACAACAAAGGATTATCTGACCCAGAATGTCAGTAGTGCCAAAGTTGAGAAACACTGGTCCAGAGCCTCACTGACAGTATTCAATACTGTGCTGGCAATGAGAGAAAGAAGGCAACTGAATCTACAAATTTCAAAAGGTGCACATTTTGTTCAGGGTCTGGAACAGCAGTGCTGTAGCAGGGCAGTAGGTTCAGGGAAATGGTTTCATTCTTCAAATCACAGAGGGTTATCACTTGCCAGATGACAGAGCAATGTGCCTGGCACTGCAGGGGCTTGTGCTTAAAAAACAGGATCTCCACTCTCTAGACACTTGTGATGAAACTGTACCAACACAAGGTTAGGAAACAGAGGAGGAGGAGTGAGGGGGCTGAGTCATCCAAGACTACAAAGGGAGGGGGTGAAATCACTCCAGCCCACTCCCTCATTTCACAGGTGAGGAGCATAGAGGGTAGAGAAAGGGCCCTGAGCCACAGACACTGTGGACGAAAAGTGTGGAGCTCCTGAAGAGGCCAATCACCCCCTGTACCCCAATTTTCTATGTACAAAGTAGGAATGATACATTCTGCTCCTCCATTTGACTGCAAGTTGCCCAATCTCCAACCAGGTTAGCATGTCAACCAAACACCATCATCAACGTCAGTACCATTTACTGAGCACTTACTATGTGTCATGTATCGCACTGAGAGCAAAATCTCACTTAACCTCAGAACAACCCAATTTTACAAATGAAATAACTGAGTCCAGCCCCAGACTACCAGACCCTAGAGCAAAAGCTCTTAATCTCCATGCTATACATCCTCTCTTGGCATCAGACTGGAGTCTGAACAATGATGGGCCCATTTCACGCTCTGCCCCTCCACACAACACAATTGGACCACCAGCCCTTGCCATGCCCTGACCCACTGCAGAAATTGTAAGGGTCTCCCAGGTCCCAGCACAGCACCTGGCATCCAGGATTGAGATGGGAGTTTGGCTCCTTGGGCTCCATGGATAAAAGCCAAAGTCACAGCTTCTCCCCACTGTGCACAGGACCCATGCCTGACACTCATAACCCAATTAGGGCCAGGGAGATAACAGGTAATGAAACAATAACAGTGCATGGCAGCATAGGTGTGAAATTAACAAAACTCTGTGGGAGTTTGGAGCTCTCACCTTAAGTGCTTGGAGATCAGGAGGCAGGGAGAGAGAACAGAGAGGGCTTCATCAAATCCACGCACCTGCCCTGGAACATAAAGGAAGGGGAGGAGTTCTCCTGACAAACTCAGGGTGAGAAGTGAGGAAAAAGGCATTCCCAGCAGAGGGACTTGGGTGAACAAAGGCAGAGGTGGGCAAGGCAGCTGAAGTGGGCAAAAGAGGATTCCAGTTTGGTAGGAACAAGATAGGACCTTCCTGTGATATAGACAAATGAAGAGGGGCTAGGCAGTGGGCATCCAAAAGCACCCTCTAGATTGGGGCAGGTTAGTGTTAGCGATGTTTCAAAAGGGATTTGCAAGTGAATTATTTATGGCGGTAACAAGCAAGCACTCATTTAGCTTATATCCCACATTATACAAACACAGCGTTGAGTTGTGCAAGTTAAGGCCCTAATGCCACTCTAAATTAAATTCATCAGTGTCTTAATTAAGGTCTATATTTAGTTCTTAATTAAAGGGGAGAGAAAAATCCATGATGTTGCATAGCAGAGATCTGAAATGGAGATAAATCATCTTTCTGCCGGTATACTGGACACATGCCCACCCACTCTCAAAACTCAGCCCCCTACTGCGGGTGCAATCCTTTAATCCTTCCTTCTTTTCTTCCTTCCTTCCTTCTTTCCTTCCTTCCATCTTTCCTTCCTTTCTCTTTCATTCCTTTATGAAATTTTATTTATTTATTCTACATCAAATTATTTATTTATTCTACATCAAATTATTGAGCACCTACTATGTGTCAGGCATTGAGCTTTGATTATGGGGCACAGTAGGGAATAAACTAGAGATGGTCCCTGCCTTCAAGGGCTTGCACTCCAGGGACTGCCAATGGATACATACATGTCTCAGCTTTGAAACCTCCCTGGGTCTCCATTGCTCTCCAGGCCTTTCCAGCCAGGAGAATCCTGGTGTCCGGACACCCTAGGTGATGCCACAGCTGATGCTTTCATCCTATCAGCCAGAGAGAGCCTTGAAGAGTGGCCATGTGGGTCCTCCAGTCCCCTGCCCCCACCATGCTGCCCAAGCTCCCATGTGGACCAGTGGCAGGGCAGACCCTCAGTACCGAATTCTACTCTGCCGTCCCCTCTAGCAAAGGATGAAGACTTGTCAGAAGGATGAGGAAGGGGTCGTGAGCTTCCCTTTGACCCTAAGATTCTAGGATTCCCCAACATCAAGTGGGGCGCTGGGTCCTGGGAGTGGTTTTAGTGAACAGGGTTTATGAAGGAAGATCACAGAACACAGGATGTTACAGCCACAAAAACCTGTGCAGCTTGGCAATCTGAGTTCCTGGGAGGTCAAGTGACTTGTTCAAGAAAACAGAGAGTTAACAAAGGGCAAGAGCTAGAATCCACATCTGCTTTGTGCCAAGGACTGTATCCAAGGGGACACGAGCATGGGTAAGCCAGGGTTCCTGCCCTCAGCACATCTGCTGAGGGAGGGGGGAGCCAGTGCAAATTGGGAGGGGGAGGCTTGAAGTTGGCAAGGCAACCATGTGGATTATCAATAAAATCTGCCCATCTTCATCCCCCAGAAAATGTTTTTCTCCAGGGCTGACTGGGCCCTCCCAGTGCACAGTACAAGCCTGCTGGGATTGGGGGGGGGGGCGGTAATCCAGATCGTGACAGCACAATGCCAGGATGCCAGGACAGGCTCCCCTCACTTGCTGAACCCACTAGAAGCATGAGGACTGCCTTCTGCCAGGGCAAGAGGCTTTGGGCTGTGCTAAAGATGTCAGAGTTGGTTACGAAAAGAAGTGGGACAGAAGGGCATCCCAGTCGGGAAAATGGATTGCACAAAGGTACAGAATCAAGGAAGGCAGGGCGAGTTAAGAAAACCTCAGCAATTTTTGTGTGGTGGGAGGGGATGGGGCAGGTGAGGTGGAAAAGATTGGCTGGAGACACAATCCCACTCCCGGGCATATACCCTGAGAAAACCATCATTCAAAAAGAGTCATGTACCACAGTGTTCACTGCAGCTCTATTTACAATAGCCAGGACATGGAAGCAACCTAAGTGTCCACCGACAGATGAATGGATAAAGAAGATGTGGCACATATATACAATGGAATAATACTCAGCCATAAAAAGGAACGAAATTGAGTTATTTGTAGTGAGGTGGATGGACCTAGAGTCTGTCATACAGAGTGAAGTAAGTCAGAAAGAGAAACCATATGCTAACACATATATATGGAATCTAAAAAAAAAAAAAGATTCTGAAGAACCTAGGGGTAGGACAGGAATAAAGATGCAGATGTAGAGAATGGACTTGAGGACATGGGGAGGGGGAAGGGTAAGCTGGGACGAAGTGAGAGAGTGGCATGAACATATATACACTACCAAATGTAAAATAGATAGCTAGTGGGAAGCAGCTGCACGGCACAGGGAGATCAGCTCGGTGCTTTGTGACCACCTAGAGGGGTGGGATAGGGAGGGTGGGAGGGAGACGCAAGAGGGATGAGATATGGGGATATATGTATATGTATAGCTGACTCACTTTGTTATACAGCAGAAACTAACACACCACTGTAAGGCAATTATACTCCAATAAAGATGTTTTTAAAAAAAGAAAATTGGCTGGTGCCGGCCTGGGGAAGGCCTTGAACGCCGGCATTTCACCCCTCCGCTCAGCCTCCGGGCAACCTCGGAAGGACGTACACCGCTCGCTCTCAGAGCAGAGCTATCAGGAGGAGAAGGGTGGTCCTCGCCGGTGCCCGGCCCCACGCGGGCGAGCCCCGCAGCGCCCCAGCAGAAACTCCACGGGCAAGCACCCCGCTTCACAGCACAGCCTCGGGGTGGGCAGGGGTGGCGCGTTACGTTAGAGCTAGCGACTTGCTACCGGGGAAGCGGCGCTAAAACCCAGGGACCCGGTGGGTGCAGCGGGTCCGGGGAGCGGCGGGGGCGGGCGCCGAACCAGCCCGGAAAGGGGACTTGGCACAATCGGCGCATCAAAGCGGTGCAGCTGCGGCTCGCTGAGCCCGCGCAGCTTTCTTCTCTCCGCTCTCTTCTCCCCGATTAATCAGCGGCTACAGCGCGGCGCTTTGATCCCCGAAATCAAACCCTCCGTCTGATGGGTGACTTGATGTTATGCTAATCCGAGCTGATTGAGCTGAGATAATTACACTTCATCCAGGTTTCCTGGGAGTTCCGAATAAATATTGATGCACATCTGTCCCCGGCTCAGGTGTAGCGGGGAGCTTTGCGATGGCAACAGTTTCGGCCGGCCCGGGAGCGCGCGCACTGCAGCCAGCCGCCCGCCTTCGCCAGCCTCCGCCCGCCTTCGCCGCTGCGCCGGGATGCTGCGAGCCGGGCGGGATTCCCAGAGCCTCGCTGAGCGGGGCCCGCGAGGCGACCGGGGAGGGGACGAAGACCTGGCGCTTTGCGGTTCGGGGGCCTGGTTTGAGTTTCAGCGTCCCCGTATGGGCTGTGTGGTGTTGGACGTGTCACTTAACCTCTCTGAGCCCCAGAGCCTACCCATTTCTCTAGATTGCCGCGGAGATTAAATGAGATGCGTGAGAAGGCGCTGAGCTGTGCGGAGTCACACTTGGCCTTGCTGCGGCGCCCTCCCCACTGAGAGCCCGGAGGCGCTGGGAGAAGGCACCCCAGCCGGGGTAATCTCCCCGCCAACTCTCGTGCGCCCGGGGCTGCGCGCTCCAGACGGTATAGAAATGAATAATAAAGCAAGCGTTTCGGTGGCGCCGCTCCTCCCCGCGGGCTAATTAGATCGTGTTTGTAAAGCACTTCGAAGACAAAACGCGCCCCAAGTGTTCATTATCGTTAGCCCCGTCCCAACATGCTTCCCGAGCAGCGCGGGAAGCCGGGAGAGGCCCCTTGCCAGCCTGCGCTGCAGCTGCCGGGCAGGTACAGAGACCCCAACCCAAGCGCGGGGACCGCCGCAGGTCCGCTACCCACAACCCTTCCGAGCTCTAATCCCTTTCCCAGGCCCTCCGGAGATCCGGACGCAAGAATAAAGACGGGGGGAGGAAAAGGAGCGGGTTACAAGACACAACAATCTGCAGATGTATCCATCCCGCTCCGGGGAAGAGCTAGGGGGTGTCCAAGAAGGCCTCACTGAGGAAGCGCCCCATATTTTGGAGGTGTAGGAGCTGGCCGAGAGGACGGGGGGAGTACCTCCTGGTACTGACCCTGGACGACCCTAACCAACGTGTCTTCCGAAATCTTGCAGAATTTGCCCCCAGAACCACGCCCCCCATTGACCAGAGACCCTGTTCTCCAGTCCCCGCGTGCTGTAAGGCCTGGACCAGCGCTGAGGGACAATGGGGGCACAACCCCCAGCTCAAGCGGGTTCTGGGTGTACCAGGCAGTAATCCTAGCAGAACTTGGCCTTGCACTCAAGAATTAGACTCACCTGGAAGTGGTAAAACCGAGACAATATTATCTAGTCCCTTTTCCCACCTTTATTGGGATGATGATTATAAGACCCAGATCAGTGAAGGGTCTCCATACACAGAGCCAGGTGGAAGCAGAGCTGAGCCCGTTTCCAGACTTCTCCTCCAGCGCTCTGCAAGCTCACCTTACTGTTCCCTTGGAATAACCACAGCAGTACTTAGAAAAATAATAATGAATAATGTGCAGAGTTCATTACCTTTTACAAAGTTCATTACCGTTTACCTTTTACAAAGGTTACAAACCCAAACCCTAACCCTAACCCTAACCCTAACCCTATGCTGCCATATGCACTATCTCAGTAGGTCCTAATGAACCACCGAAGCGCAGAGGTGTCAGGGGATTTGCCCTGGGTCACACCCTGGTTAGTGACAATGCTGGGGCAGGAGCCCTGGGTGCCATCTACAGATCCTGTGCAGTACCTTCCAGCTCACCTTCTTAGAGTGCCTGGAATCGTATTTCTTTAAATGCATGCAATTCTTGCCTATACTGTAGCTCACGCTGCTTTCCTAAAATTAAGCATTTTTCTGTCAACAAGCATCTTTGCCCAGAGACGTTTCCTATTATCTTCAGAAGCTGGTGGATGCGGCTGAGCCCCTAGACCTCTTCCTCAGAAGCATGAAAAGACAAGTCTCTTGAACAAGGGGTGTGGGGTGGGGTTGGATGGAGGGTACACCACCCTCTGAGAAAGAAGACTCTAAACTCCTCGGAGCAGGGATTGGACCGCACTATCCCTTTCTTCTCCATCATTCCTAACGCGGTGTTTAGGGATGTTGGTTGAATGCCCAGCAGGTGTGAAACTGAGAAGCAAATGGCCTGAGGCCTGGGAGAAGGAAGGAGGGGCAAGGCGACCAAGTTCAGCCCTTTCCGGACACCAGGCTTCTCCAGCTTTCACGTGCATATAGGGAGTCACCTGGGAGCCCCTTAAAGGGTAGATTCCCAGATCCAGCCAGAGATTCCGATGTAGAAGTCTAAGTTAGAGCCCCTGGAATCTTCTTTAAACACTCACTGCACAGCCCCTCCCCCAGGCGTTCCTCCAACCCCTCTCTGAGAAGCCCTGCCTACCAGGAGCTAAGCATTGCGCAGACCCCCTGCGGTCAGCCTGGGGAGTGCAGGGGAAGGGAGAATGCTCATTCAGACAGAAGACAGGTGATGCCCAGGGAAGCAGGGCATTGGGCCTGGTTGTGGGGCGGTAGGAAAGCTTCGGCCCCCTCTATGGGAGTGGCTTGGGTTTCACAAGCAGTGGTGAAGAGGGGCCAGGGAGAGGTTAGGGACAGCCTGGGGGCAGAGCTAATACAGGCTTCCTCTGAGGACTTCTGCAGAGAGGAAGAGCATTTAGTCCACTGGACCCCCGAGCCCTGCTACTTGTCACTAGGTCAGTGGGCGAGTAGGTGTCCTGCTGGTCAAGAGCTTTGGGGGGTAGGACAGGGCTGCCTTACCCATTAGTCACAGGACACACAGGGCCCATCATACTTTTAGGGGCCTGAGGAAATGTTTGAATTTCTTTTAAAATCAGAAGAAAACAAATGAACTTTCAGATAGGATAAAGTGTTTTAACATGTAATATCAAAATTTTCATCTTTATACCAATACAGTTGTAAAACAGAATTATTTATTTTTATTTTTTTTATTTTTAATGGAGGAAGGGACCCATGAAAGCAAGAGTGCCAGGGGTCACAGAAGTCAGAATGCAGCCTGGGCAGGAGGTTGAGGGATGTGAGGAGGGAGGAAGGTGAGTGGCCTGGAGACTAGGATGCTTCCCACCGGGAGATATGACTTCCGTGGCAGCCAGAGCCTGCGGTCGGCCTGGCCCCTCCCCGGCAGCGCCCAGGGCTCTGTGGGAAGAGGCAGCCTCTGAATCTGCCCTAGAGTTACCAAAGTGATTATAATCGACACTGGGGCAATGCTCCCTAAAGAGACGGAGCCCCACAGGCTGGGCCCTGCCGGGGATTAGCTGGCTAGGCTCAAAATGGGAACAGGGAAGAGGACCCACCTCCTGTGCCTTTGGATAGAAATAAATTAATGTAAATGAGATCCAGGTGAGTGCATTTATTTTATAGCTAATATTTGGGCACTTTTTGATCCCGAGCTGGGATCTTCATTCTCGTCCAGAAGTGAAGAGGAAGAGGGAGAAGAAACAAAAAGAGAAGGACCACTCTGGCCAAGGCTCCCTCTCCTCCTCTTGCCTTACCTCCCCGCCATCCTAATACCCTGCAAGGTCCCAGACTTTGTGGGTGGTGAGCAAGCGGCCCCACCTGTAGTCAGAGGCCACGTTCCCTAATCCAGAAATTAAAGCGCCCGGAGAAAACAGGCTAATCAAATTATACATTCCTGAGAACCATTTATAAGCCGGGTACATTCTTTAATCTTAATTAGAAATCTGAGCGGCTCCCACCGTCTCTGTAATCAACATTGAAACAGCGCTGACCCCCATGGCGCTAACCTTGAGAGCCACACACAGGTAGGTTAGGAGAGCTGGAGGCTGCTCCTGGCTCCTCACCGGAGAAGGGGTGTTCGCGGGGCTGTGGGCAAGGTTGAATCCCTCAGCTGCCCCCGCAACACCCCGAGTCCTCCCCCCACCAAGGACACACGTACAGTCTCAATCCAGTTCACCCTCACTCACCGCCACCCCGAACCAGGACCAGGTTTAGGACCTTGAATCTCTCACCTATCAATTATAATACCTTTCTAGCCGGCCTATTCTCTGTGCTGCAAGCCTATGATCTTTCTACCAAGCACATCTAACCATGGGCTTGCCTTTAAAACTCCCCCGAGGTTTCTCGGAGCCTTCAAGACACGATGCAACACCCCTCTCTCCCCAGCACAGTGCCTTACTTAGGCTTTGTGGTCTAGCCCCTGCCTACTTCTCTATCCCACTCCCCCATGACACTGAAGGGGTTCAGGGCATGCCACCCCAAAACATGCTACTCTGGCATAAGGATTATTTTGAGCTGAAGGCAATTTTTAAAAAGCAGACACAAGGCGAACTCTCTGGCCTCCTCTTCTCTACCAGGAAGAGCAGGATGATTCTTCATCACTGTAAACAACTCTAGACTCTTATCAGCCCGGAGATGGCACTAGAGGAATCTACATAAAAAATCTCGCTAAAACAACTTTTATCTTCTTTTAGTTTCCTCCACATATTTACCTTGCCACGTTTTACCACCTTTAAAGGCCTAAACCCTTGTTTCTTTGCTTATCACGTCTCTACAAATTTATTCTTCCTTGTCAGGATGCTGTATAAGCCCCAGTTCCGGCCTTTCTCACCTTCTGAGAGGGCCCACACTTTGTGGAGCGTGTGTCTCTCTAAATAAATCCACTTCTTACCTATCACTCTGTCTCTCACTGAACTCTTTCTGTGACGAGACATCAAGAACCTGCGCTTCATTAAGTCCTGAAACCAGATACTGAACCCCACCAGGTGGGAGAAGTTAACTGTCTGCTGCCCACAAGCAGGTGGACCCCAGAATGGTTGGAACCAGAAGGCTGACGATGCCGACTCCCACTTACCTCCCCACCAACCAATCAGAAGAATGTCCACGAGCTGATCACGCCCTCCTCTTTGAACCATTACTGTAAAACTCCTCACTACCCCCTCCAGGTTGGGACACAGTTTTGAGGGCATGAGCCTGCTGTGGCCCCCTTTGCCTGGCAAAGCAATAAAGCTATTCTTTTCTACTTCACCCAAAAAAAAAAAAAAAAAGCCCCAGTTCTGACCACCTCTTTGAGTTACTCACCACTGAGTTCTCCCACATGTCGATGCATGACCTAATGAACTCTGGTTTTTTCTCCTTAATCTGTCTTCCGTCAGTCTAATTTTCAGGGCCCCAGGCAATGAACCCGAGATGGGCAGAGGAAAAGAGAGTTTTCTTTCCCTACCATACTGAACTACTATCATCCCCTGTGTATACCAGGCACTTTCATTTTCTGAGCTTTTGCACATACTGTGCATCCTGCCCAGGATGTTTTCCTCTGGCTTTAACAACCTAGTCAGCTCCTACTTAGCCTTTAAAACCTTGCAAAGAAAACATATGTCCACACAAAGGCTTGCACAGGAAGGGTCACAGCGGCATGATTCATAATAGCCCCAAACTGGAAACAATCCAAATGTCCATCAACCAGACAATGTATAAACAAACTGTGGTATATCCATCCAATGGAATACAACTCAGCGATCAGAAGAAACAAACTACTGTCACATGTAACAACAAGAGTGAACCTCAACAATATTATGCTAAGTGAAGGAAGCCAGACACAGAAGACTATGTATTGTATGATTCTATTTACCTGAAATTTCCAGAAAAGGCAAACCCACAGAGGCAGAAAGCAGACTGGTTCTTGCCTTGTCCCGAGGGAAGGAGCAGTAATTGACAGCCCACAGGCATGCAGGGACTCTGGGGCTGGTGGAAATGTTCTAAAATGGGCTTGTGGTGATAGTTGCACAACTGCCTAACCTTCAAAAATCATTGAAATTCCACACTTACAATGGGTGAGCTTTATGGTATAAATAAAATTAACAGCAAAGCTGTTAATCAGTAAAGCTAATTGATGGATGGATGTAGAGATGAATGGATGAATTTTTGTAATGAAACAAGTATAATACATGGTGAGAGTAGAACCTAGGTGGTGGGTGGAGTGTTCACTGAACCTTCTTTCAGCTTCTCTGTATGCTTAACATTTTCCATGATACAATGTTGGGGGAGAGCAGTCCTTGCTAAGGTCTCACTTTTCTGAAGTGTTTCTCCTTTGTCTCCCTTCGCTCCACACACCCACCCTGGAAAGGACTCATCACTCACCCTTGTTACTAACCTTGTTTCCCTTATGAGGCTCTGTCCTTGAGAAGCTGATCTTTGTTCCGCCCAGGGTCACTTGAGGAATCCTATTACTTTTGAAAAGATGAAGCCTGAAGGAGTTCATGGTTTAAAGGATCAGAATATAACAAAACCTGTATTTGGGGGGGTTTTGTTTTGTTTTAGTAGTTTAGCAAAATTTGCCTTACCCTTTGATTGCTGGGGCAGATGCTCTATTTATGTAACAAAGCAGTGCCTCTTGGGAGGAAAGAGATAGATGAACTGCCTAATGTCTGCTCCCCAAGACTCAGGAATCAGGGAGATCTGTGGCTGGACTAATGGCCTGTAAAATCCAGTCCCCTAAACTAGAATTATCTTAGGATTACCATAAGCAGGTGTCCAGGTGAGTAACCTAGGCCCAAGTTAAGGACACAGAAGTGCCTGGGAGAGGGCTGGTTTGGGGAAACTATGTGGGTGGTGCAAAACTTCCTCCAGACCCAGAGATCCTCGGGCAGTTTCTACTTCTGGTATTGATAACAATGGCTGAGCATGTGAGTTTGATCCATGAGTGCTGAAGGTTTGAAGACCAAGTTTGGGGCCCCACTGCGGTCTGGCAGGGGCCTTAGGATCAAAGGACAAGAGCCTGTGGGCTGTGCAATCCTATCTGGACTGAGCAATCCTATTTGGACTGAGTATACCACCAGGATTACTGGACAATTCAAGGGGTTTGGGGGGGGACTTCAAGAGAGAGGTCTCAGACTAACTGCTAATCCGGAAGGTGTACTCTCGGGCAACCAGATTTTAAAATGTGCCCCAAATTTATGCAGTGGTTCACACCAGTTGCAACTGTACAGACCCTATGCCTGTGTTTCCTCATGTATCTGTCCGACTGGAGAGTAAGGCCTGTGAAGGCAGGGACTGCATGTCATTTGTCTCTACAGACTCAACATAGGTCCTGGCACATGGTAGGTGCCAGTCTGGAAGCCAGGAGTCCCAATCCATGGGCCCTGTTCTGATACCTGCACACTGTGTGGCATCAAGCAAATCCCCGGAGCCTGGATTTTCTCTGTCCTGTGTCACCCATGCCAAGAAGGAAGCAGGGACAGCATGCTTGTGAAGGACCTCAAACTTTTGGAAGAGGGAGAGAATTGATAATAAAGCAGACTCTAAGGCAGAATACCCTAAGGCAGGGGTCCCCAACCCCCCGGCCACAGACCAGTACCGATCCTCGGCCTGTTAGGAACCGGGCCGCACAGCAGGAGGTGAGCGGCGGGCGAGCGAGCGAAGCTTCATCTGTCACTACCCATTGCTCCCCATCGCTGGCGTTACCGCCTGAACCATTGCCCCATTCCGTCCATGGAAAAACTGTCTTCCACGAAACCGGTCCCTGGTGCCAAAAAGGTTGGGGACCACTGCCCTAAGGAGTAAGTGCAAGTAAGGCTTGAGTTCATGCATTCACTCATTCAATCCACGTGGGGACTGGTATTCCAAGGCACAGTGCTGGGAACCAGGGACGCAGCTATGTATATGACAGTCTGCTTCTGAGACTCTCCCAGCCTGGAATATGATATGATCTCACGGGGGTGCAAAAGTACTATTGGAACTGTGTCAGTTAGCATGTTTTTGGCTGCAAGTCACAAAAATCCTCATTCAAGGTGACTTAAATAAAAAGGAAAATGTATTCTCTTATGCAGCAGGAAGTCCAGGACTAAGGCAGGATCCAGAGTTGGCTTCCTCAAGGGCTCAGTGATGTGACTGGGAGCCCAGCTCCTTTCTGCCTCTCCTCCTTTCTTTCCCCGGTTTGGGTTTCATCTTTAGTCTGGTGACAAGATCAGCTGGGGCAGTTCAAGCCATCTCTTCTAGACTTGGTGCCACGCAGCACACAAAGAGGGTAGATTTTTCTCTTTTGTAGCTGTCTTCTAGAAGCAAGAAGACCTTTTCCAGAAGGTCCTTGGTCTATCTCTTTTTGTGTCTTACTGGCCCAAATGTGGGGTACCTTCTCAATTCCTGAACCAGTCACTGGCAAGGGGACTGGGTGTATTTTAGACCAGACTCTCCTCTGAGGCTTGGGAGTCATGAGGAGTCAGCTTCGCCTAAAGCCACGGACTGTGTGGAAGAGTGGTGAGTACCCAACTGAAATCAGGGTCTGTCATAAATTTTAAAACTTAGAGATGGGTAATGGGTAAACTACCAACAGTGTCCACGATAGGATACCCAAGGAAGGCGTGGGTAAGCCAGGAAAGCTTCTAGAGGAGTTGACCTATGAGCTGGGTCTTTAACAACGGGCAGGAGTTATTGGTGAGATGAGAGAAGGTTATCCCAGGCACAGCATTTGCAAAAGCATAACTAGATGTTCAAAGAACAAGGAGATGCCTGGCAAGACTGGAGTGCTGGGGGACATGAGTGAGACGGCAAATCCAAATCAGGTTGAAAAGATGGTCAGGGGTAACACAGTGAAGGCCCTCACAGGCAGTGTGAGGAGCCTGAACTTCCGCCAGTGGGAACCAGAGGTGTCTGAAGGATAACTCTGAAGGCAATGTGAGAATGTCCCAGTATAACTGGGAGGGAGCCGGAGCCCTTGAATCAGGAACACGGCTGCATCCCTCTCATGCCAACCCCGCCCCCCCACCAGGTTTTCCGAGCATCGGAGCTGTCCATGGTATCTTCTCTATAATTTGGGAATGAAAGGTGGGGCAGGCGCTGACGGCAGGCGAGCAGCTGCGATCACTGCCTCACTGTGGGTGTGTAGCAAGGACACGGGTGCATGGATAAAAGGGAATGAACACAGTCCCCTCCCGGTAGCCCTGAATGAAGCCACCACTCGTGGACACAGAGAAACAGGTCTGTTTCTCCAGCCCAGCTGCTACCCAGTGAGACTCGTCCTCACACCCATCATGCAATCAGCCACCCAGGCAGCCAGCCGGCTTTGCTAAGGTAGCTGCTGTCCCCACCACTGCTGCCATGTGGCCTGCTGCCCACCTCCTGCTGGGAGGAAGGAGGCATCACACTCCCATGAGGGATTCCAGTGAGGAAACCACAAGCTACTCACCCCACGCCAGCCCCACTCCCTCACCCTCCCACTCCTAGATCATCCTACAGACACGCCAAACTCTGCCCCGCACTGCTTCTCCCTTGAGTTACTGAGCTCTGCTCCTCTCTCCCCTTCCCTCCCCAGCCCCACGGCAGGGTCTGCCCCAGCTCCTCCTCTTCCTCACCACCTCTTTGCCCCCTCAAACTCCCATAGTCTGTCTCCCACCCCAACCAGGCTATAATAGGGCTGAGGCCACTAATCGCCTCCCAGTGACCACATCCAGCGAGCTCTTCTCAGTCCTCATCCTCCGTGACCTCTGAGTGGCGTTTCTCACTCTGGACAATCCCCTTCTGCTTAAGCTCAGTTCCGGGTATGCAACCTTTAACTTGCCAGCCCTTGATTTCAGCAGTCCTGCACTGCTGCTGGCCGGTTTCCTCCCCTCTGGCCATCTCCTACCGGCTCCCCTCACAACTCCTCCCCCACCAAGCCCACGTGTGTGCTCCCACTGGCTCTACCTCCAGACATGCTTTCTCACCTCCCCCTTTCTCCTGGTGGCCTGTTTGTGTGTAAAGATGACTTATGTCTAAATCTCCAGGCCCCCTCACCTCCTGAGAAAGCCCCAGTCTCCCTTCTTTTTTATTTATTTATTTTTAAAATTTTATTTTTAACATCTTTATTGGAGTATAATTGCTTTACAGGGATGTGTTAGTTTCTGCTTTATAACAAAGTGAATCAGTTATACGTATACATATATCCCCATATCCCCTCCCTCTTGCATCTCCCTCCCACCCTCCCTATCCCACCCCTCTAGGTGGTCACAAAGCACCGAGCTGATCTCCCTGTGCTAGGCGGCTGCTTCCCACTAGCTATCTATTTTACATTTGGTAGTGTATATATGTCCATGCCACTCTCTCACTTCGTCCCAGCTTACCCTTCCCCCTCCCCGTGTCCTCAGTCCATTCTCTACATCTACACCTTTATTCCTGTCCTGCCCCTAGGTTCTTCAGAACCATTTTTTTTTTAGATTCCATATATATGTGTTAGCATACGGTATTTGTTTTTCTCTTTCTGACTTACTTCACTCTGTATGACAGACTCTAGGTCCATCCACCTCACTACAAATAACCAGTCTCCCTTCTTGAGGGTTCTTCTGGATCCTTCTCTCTGGTTATCCTTATAACAGCTCAAACCCCAATGCCTGGCGCCAAAGCCATCGTCTTTTCCCCACCCCACCCAGTTCCTCCTCTTCACTTCCCAGCTTCTCAGAATGCCGCCGCGTCTCCCAAGCAGCCAAATTTGAAACCCTGGAGTTCTTCATGTGCCTTACTCTCCCTTGTTCTTCCCATCCTATCAGTAGCCAAGCTTTTAGAGTCTCACAATTCTGATATTTGTCATGTCTTGACATAAACATTAGTGGTTACACATATATCTGTCCAATGAAGCTCAAACTCCCCAGCTTGGCATCCAAGGCCCTCTGTGGTCTGCCCCGGCCTCTCCTTTCAGCTTTGTTTGCTAGCACTCTGGGTACCTCCCCACTTTGCTCCTGCTGCCTTCTCTTCCTGCAATGCTTTCCCTCCCCAACCTGATGTGTCCATCCTTTGCTGCCTGTCTCAAATATCAGTTCCCTGTATGGGAGCAGAAAGAACCACCAGCTTTAGTGCTGAAAAGCCTGGGTTGGAGGCATAGCTTGGATCTACACCACAGTTGGGCTCTTAATACTTTTGCTTGGAATTGAACTTTACCCTCTGAACCTCAGGTCTTTTTCCCTTTGCCCCACTGGGGAAGAGAGGAATGCAGGCTCCTTGCAGACAGGACAGCCCTGGCAGGAGAGAAGGGAGGGTGCCCAGGCCCCTCTTCCCATCTCATCCACTCATTTGGAGAGAGGGAGCGACTGAGAGCACAGAAGGGAGAGCAGAAGCGACTCTTACCACTGTCGCTGAAAGAGCTGCAGTTCCCATATTGCAGGCCCCGGTAAAATGCTGAGTGAGACAGAAAGCGATTCCTCCCACACTGCCATATGCTCGTATCAGGGCAGTGAGCCAGAGCTGCAAGACACGTCAGTCTGTATGGCTCTGTCCACGAACATCTCCCTTGCGAGGGGCACATTCATCAGTTCTTTGTGTGTCATAAACAGCAGCTTCGTCTACATGCAAGCTTGGCCTCCCTGTGCTATTTCTGTAAAGGTTCTAACTATGACTCAGATCTTTTCCTCTCATTCTCTCTCATATTCCAGTTTCCAGAAGAAAGTGGGCTAGTACCAGTGATTCCAGAGCTGGCTGTTTCTCAATATCCAGTCCTGTATCAGCAGCCAAGACCTAAGGGTCTGGCCTCAGATGGTGGTGCAGGGCAAGAGCCAAGAGCTTCTGCATCTCTGCCCTGACCTCTTCTCCCCTCCAAAAAAAAAAAAAAAAAAAAAGAGGGGGCTTCCCTGGTGGCGCAGTGGTTGAGAATCTGCCTGCCAATGGAGGGCACACGGGTTCGAGCCCTGGTCTGGGAAGATCCCACATGCCGTGGAGCAACTGGGCCCGTGAGCCACAATTACTGAGCCTGCGCGTCTGGAGCCTGTGCTCCGCAACAAGAGAGGCTGCGATAGTGAGAGGCCCGCGCACCGCGATGAAGAGTGGCCCCCGCTCGCCACAACTAGAGAGAGCCCTTGCATAGAAACGAAGACCCAACGCAGCCAAAAATAAATAAATAAATAAATATTTTTTTAAAAAAAGAACTTCAATTAGGTGTCCTCTGAAGCTACTCTTTTTAAAAATTTCCAGCTAATAATTTCATGAAAGAATTTTTTAGGCCTTTTCTTTCTAGTGCTCTCACCTAAGTGAGAAGTTGGCTCTTCACCTGGATCATCCAATTCTTTCTTCCCAAATTGCAATTCCAGTCTCAGTGTGGGTGTCCATGTCCCTATGGCTTTCTAGTGATATTTCATGGCTCATGCTGACTCTATCTCCACCTCTTCACCTCAAGTCCAGCATTTAGGAAACAGCAGCTCAGCCAAATGGCGTCCATCTGCAGTGCAGCTACCCCAAAAGGTAGCTCCCCAGTTGTTATCATTACCTGCACTCTTCCTGGAAGCACAGGAAGGTCAACCCATTATCAGAAATAAATCTTCTACATGGAAACAACCTAAACGTCCATCGACAGATGAATGGACAAAGACGATGTGGTGCATATATACAGTGGAATACTACTCAGCCATAAAAAAGAATGAAATAATGCCATTTGCAGCAACATGGATGCAACTAGAGATTATCAGACTAAGTGAAGTAAGTCAGACAGAGAAAGACAAATACCATATGATATCACTTATATGTGGAATCTAAAATATGACACAAATGAACATATCTATGAAACAGAAACAGACTCACAGACATAGAGAACAGACTTGTGGTTGCCAAGAGGGAGGGGAATGGGGGAGGGATGGATTGGGAGTTTGGGATTAGCAGATGCAAACTATTATATATAGAATGGATAAACAACAAGGTCCTACCATATAGCAGAGGGAACTATATTCAATATCTGTGATAAGCCATAATGGAAAAGAATATGCAAAAGAATGTATATATATATATAATTGAATCACTTTGCTGTACAGCAGAAATTAACACAACATGGTATATAACTATACAATAAAATAAATTTTTTTTAAAAAGAAAGAAATTTTCTCATCAGGCAATCAAGCACACAAGCTAGAGGAGAGTACAAAGTAGTTCTCTCCTTTGCTCCGTGCCAAGTCCCCCTTGACTGACATCTGGGGTTCTACCCTTCTGCTCCCCTGCCCCTCTCAGTCTTCAGGCCTCTCTTCTTCCCTCCCAGGGTCCAGCTGCCTCTTCCTCTGACCTCTGGCTGAGAAACTCATGCAATAGTTTCCATCCAGTTTTCCCCTTGATGGAAATCAAAAGGGGCTTCAGATTCTGCAAGTCTCGCATGTAGAATGAAGGAATCAGCCCCCCAGAAACAATACGCAAGAAGAGAAAGCTTCTCTAGCTCCACAGGTCTTAGCCTTCATTATGAATCAAAACGACTCGGGCAGCTTTCTCAGAACAAAAATGCCTGGGTGGTCTGGGGTGAGGTCCAGGCACTACCTTCAATCTCCAGGTAATTCTGAAGTGCAGCCAGGGTTGAGAACCACTGCGCTGATACTGATCATCATTCATGGTGTAACTGAAATGCATGATTATTGCTAACAGAGTCTCTGTTGTTTTCCTCTCTCTTACCAAAGCCCTCTTCTTCTGCTGGATATAGGCCAAGTGCCCAGTACAGAGACAGGTCTCCATCCCAGGAAAAGAGGTCCAGATACATAATCAAACAGCCTTCCATTTCATACAGCTGTACTAACCTGGGGCTAGAGGACAAGAGTTGATGGGGTTGGTTCTTTCCAGCTCTCAATGACAGACAATAAGTAGTACAAGGCAGTGTGCAATGAGGATAGTAAAAAGGAGATCGCTGTTGCCAGTACCTCCTCTTCTCCCCCCAATCAGAATCTGGTTGAAGACACCCACTGATCTGGGGGTTTCAGCCCAGCAGAAGGGCTGCCCCTCTGCTGAACTGAAAGATGGAAGAGGGAAAGGGAGGTAGTTTGGGGCCAGAATAAAAGGCTGAGGGAGCAGGCTAGACTCTCACTCCTCAGAACTCTTCCAGGTCCCCAGAGGAACTCTGGATTTCCCCCTTCATCCCAGGAGCTCAGGGTCCTCTGAAACATGGTACTCAAGCCAGCAGCCCTGCCAGGAGCCGCTGTGTCCTGGGAGAGAAGATTGAATGCAAGGCTGGCTTCCTCAGGACCAGCTCAGGCATCCTCCTCAATCCTTCTCACTCAACTGCTTAGTCCCCAGCATCATCATCTGGCCCTGGGCTCCTGCAAATACAGTTTCTTCTCAGTTATCTGCTGATGGGCTCTGCTGCCTGGGCTGCAGCAAGAAGAGATCAGTGTGGTGCAGAAGGGACCACAGTGTGTGAGATGTGTGTCTCTATCTAGGGACCAGCGTTAAATACAGATGCTCAGGTTGTGTTCCTTGCTGTACTGACGCTCTCGGCGCTGTGCTGCTTTTCTCTATAGTGCCTTTTATTCTACTTCCCCAGCTGCCTCTCCACTTGTGGAGAGGCAGGTGTGATCAGCTCCATTCTACAGATCAGGAAATGGAGACTCCAGGAAGCGAGGCCCTTCTCCCAGCTAATGGCAGGGCTAGGATGACAGTCTGAGCCTCCTGACTCCCATCCCCATACCCTCCTTCATCTTTTCCCAGGAATACTCTATTGGGGGAAAAGCTGTGGACACCAACACCCACTCCAGGAGGATGTTTTTCCAGGGGCATCTCTCCCCACTCCCAACCCCAGCCCCCCAATTCTAACTCAAGGATCTGCCTGACAAAAATCTTCCCCAAAAAACCTGGTCAAGAGACACAAGTCTTGGTCTCTTTGCAAGACTGCAGTCAGTGGCAGACTCTGTTTTTTTTCCTTCCCCACCGGTGAGAGCAGTCACTGTGGCTTCTACAAACATCTAGTCAGTCTTAAGGAAACTGCTCAAATGTCACCTCCTCTGGGAAGTCCTCCATGCCTTATAGCACTTTCCTCTCTGCTCCCTCAGCCCTGGATTCATGCTTCTCAACATTTTATGATTTTTTTCTCTTCGGTTATTTGTTTACAGGTTGACCTCCTCTACCAGACCGTGAGCTCATCAGATAGGATACTGCCTTAGTCATCCTGATGTCCACTGCAAAACAGGCCAGAAATTATTCCCAAACACACTTAGCCTGGGGGTCCTGACAGCCCTCCTAGAACCCTGGCCCTGGATCTGCTTTGCCATATCCCTGGAAATCTCAGGATCTGGAAGGTTCCAGTTGGAGGATGATCGAGTCTCCAGCTCTACCCTGAAGCCCTCTCCATCGGTAACTATCCCATCCAAAGCCAGAAATCCCCAAGTTGAGCCTGTTGGATCTCAGGGTTAAAAGACAACATGGTAAAGGGAGATGCCACCCCACCAGGGCCAGCCAGAGGGCCATCTCCCATCATAGATGAGGCAGCTGGTCAATTCAAGATGAAATGAGGGTAGAGGATCCTGATGGGCAGTGTTACGGTGATGGGGTACCATGTGGTGCATGGGCAGAGGTCCACAAAGACTCAACTTTTGCCCACAGGTTTACCCAGAGGTTATCAAGGACTGAGCGCCACCCCTCCCCCCCCACCGCCCGCCCTCCGTAAGTTCAAGAGCAGACTCTGTTTCTAGATGAAGATAGGGACTCAGCTATTGGCAGAGTGGCCCATGTATAAAAGATGCTGGGGCTTCCCTGGTGGTGCAGTGGTTGAGAGTCTGCCTGCTAATGCAGGGGACACAGGTTCGAGCCCTGGTCCGGGAAGATCCCACATACTGTGGAGCAACTGGGCCCGTGAGCCACAATTACTGAGCCTGCGCGTCTGGAGCCTGTGCTCCACAACAAGAGAGGCCGCGATAGTGAGAGGCCCGTGCACCGCGATGAAGAGTGGCCCCCGCTCGCCGCAACTAGAGAAAGCCCTCACACACAAACGAAGACCCAACACAGCCAAAAATAAGTAAATAATTAAAAAAAAAAAAAAAAAGGTGCTGGATTCATGCATGTTGAATAAACGAATGAAGAATGAATGAAACCCTACCCTCACCCAAGAGCCAGGCTGAGAGCCTCTGCAGGGAAAGGAGATCTAACCCTGGGACTGTGCAGAGGATGCCCCCCGCCAGGGCTGAGAACAAGAGCGCCTGGCGGCTTATCAGGAAATCAATAAGGAGGCGGGCCCTGCCTGGGCAGTTGATGCGCTGTAAACAGGCCTTGTGCAAACACAATCATCTCCTCGGTTATTAATGGGCTTGCTCGCTGCCTCTTCATTTGTGCTCAAATATCAACAGAAAACCGTTTACTTACCATGGGGCTCCTGCTCACGCCGAGCAAATTTGGACAGGGCTAGTCAAACAGGGAGCTTGTTGTTTGGGCTAATGACAGAGCCCAGTGTAAAGTTTAGCGGTGGCAGAAGCAGGCAGAGAGGGCAGTGGCCTGCGCCTGCCCCCAGGGATGCCCTACAGGAGCTGGGTTGGGGAGAGAAGTGGGCCGGGGAGAAGTGGCCGTGAGCCACACAGCCATGGTCTCACACGTGAACCCTGCTGAGCCCCTCACACCTTGTGGTCAGCTGTGATATCCTTGGATCTTCACATTGATCCTGGGAACCAGGCCTGGCAGGAATTGCAATTGGAGTAGTGGCAGAGGACACGGGCTTTACAGACAGACAGCACAGCACAAATCCCAGCACTGGCTAATGGCATGACTAACGTGCGGCTAGGTGCGAATTATTTGTCCTAGGCCTCAGTTTCTTCATCTGTAAAATGGGAAATGTGACAGTGCTTACCTCACAGAGTTGCCATGAAGATTAAGTGAGATAGAGCACAGCACAGTGCTCAATCCCCAGAATCCCCTTTTGCAGATGAGAAAACTGAGGCTTGAATGAATTTGAGACTCGCCCAAGGTTGTATGCTTAGGAAGTGGCAGAGCCAGCCTGGAGGCCACGGCTTCCGCATTCAGCATTCCGAATGCTGTCCCTGGGCATGTTCCCCGGGCTCTCTGCTGTCAACGTGTACCCCACGAGCCCAGCCCCAAGACCGCATCCCACCTCGGGTGGCCAGAGTTGCCCTGAGCGCTCAGCGTGGACCAGCACAAGCTGACCTACCCTGAGAGCCCCGGCCCCTGCTCTTGCCCCCATTCTCTGTATCTCTGGTAGAACATTAACTGAGAATGGGGATCTCTGGGGCTCACCTTTCATCCTCACCCAGCCCTGTCCTCTCACAAAGTGTTGTCTCTTCTTGGAGTCTCCCCAGAACAATCTGTCTGGGCACTATGAGGCAGGAGCTTTGTCAGCTTCCCGAGTGGCCTGAGTCCCGAGTCCCTCTGCCCAGTGGCCCAGGCCTGGGGGAGGTGCCCCAAACACCTGTTTAACATCACAGATGCCTATTTAATGTCTTCCCCTGGGGGTATCAGAAGCTCTCAAGCTGAGCCCCAGACTCACCAGAAAGGACTAACCCCTGGTGGCTGCAAAATCCGGGGGGCTGAGGGGAGTGGGCAGGGAGCAGAAGGTCCTGTTATTGGAACTGCACTTTTCACCTTCCTGCTGGACCTCACATCACGTGCCTGCTGCAAACAGTTACCAAGCATCTGTTGAGCACCAGGGCACCCCCATGCTAGGCCCTGGGCAAGCTACACCCCTGTCTGCGAGAGGTTTGGGTCTGTTACGGAGGTACACAAGCAAACATGCCAAGTGATCAGGGCTATGAGGCCCACAGGAAGGGCCCAGGGCGCAGGGATAAAGGGGCACTTGGTTCTGCATAGGGAATTGAAGACGACTTCATAGAGCTGGAAGGATGAGAATGAGTTTCCAGTCAAGGAGAGAAGAAAGGTCCCCCAGGTCACAACAGCAGCATGTGCAGACAGGAGGCATGAGAGAGCACGACACGGAGAACATTGAGGCTGGGGAGGTAAAATGGGACCAGTCCTCGACGACCCTTGTGTCCCACAGTATGGTAACCCATAAGTGAGCAAAGCTAACAGCATTCGTTCAGTCTCTATTTGAATGCTTTCCATGACAAGGAACTCATCCCCTCACACACCAATTTGTTCTGAGTCTGTGTTTTTGCTTTGAAGCAATACCCACCCCCCACCAAGACCTAAGTCAGCCTTTGGGCAGCACAAGGAAGCAAGTCCTCACTCGTTCTACCGAGCCCTTAGCGACTGCCTGCTGCATACTGCACCGGGTATACAGAAGTGAACAAGAAAGACCCGCCCTGCTCTCAGGGAGCTGAATTCTGGAAGGGGCAGAAGGAGACCATCCTTATAAACAAACACACAGCAAGATAATTTCCATCAGAGATAATGCTGTAAAAGTAAGGAAGTTTGTGCTGCAGTGGAGAATGCTTGTGGAGGGGCGAGGGAGCAATTCTGGCTTTCGTGGTCATAAAATGTCTATCTGAAGAGGAGAAATTTGAACTTGAGGTGAAAGGGAAGGAAAGGACTACTGGGTTTGGGGCTTGACAGCTGGGCGTGGGGTGGTACCCAGTAACCAGATGGGAAGACAGTGGGTAGGTGGGGATGAGCAGAGGGATGGGTCGACTACCACCCACACCTCAGACAGACCACCTACCAACCTGCAGCCCACACACACCCAGGCACTGATGGGTGCCTGCCTGCGCACACGCGTTCACACACTCCCACACACACCTGATCACTTCTTCGCTCTGTGCCCACGCTCACACACGGACCCAAGTGTGGGTCTTCCTCTCTGCAGTAAGGAACGCACTTGCAGGGCACACGTGCAGGGCCCGACCCCCAGGGCTGGCCATCCTCGTGGACGCCAGATGACTCGGATGCCCAGAACACGGACGCACACCTTTGTCCTCTTCCTCATCCTCACGCACACATCTTCGGCCTCGCCGTGCTCACTCGTTCATCGGCTTTGTTAACCTCCACTAACGTGAATGCCCACCCCAGGGTGACTGACCTGGGTTTCTCCTCCAGAGGGAAAGAAATCCTGACGCCTGAGTCATCTGAATCTGTGGCAACGAAAGGTCTCCTGACCAGAAGGAACAAGAAAATGTCACTGGCTGATGGGAACAATTTTAGTGCAAAATGCCACATTCTAATGATTGCACCTTTTGCTGTGGCCACCAGCAAAAAGACACTTAGCTCTTTCCCAGGGGCCAGACTCTGATCAAACAGTTGTACTTCCTCCTGCCTCCGCTTTTCCCCAGAGCTGTGCATCTCTAGCCAATCTTGGCTCCTCCCAGTGCCAGACCAGGCCTCCACCTGGAGAAGGCAGAAGGATGCCCCCTGGATGGCCTGTCATGGGGCCTCTGTCACTCCTCCACCTTCGGACCCCTGGGTGGGGGGGGCAAGGGGCTCCAGCTCCACCCACTTTAACCCAGGACATGGGATGAGATGCTCTCCTTCGGGCTCTCACAGCCCCACACCTCCCCTATCACTACAGTCCCCTCGGTACAAGAACCACTCCTTTGCTTCCTCTCTCCTCTCCAGACTCTAAGCTGCACTTAGAGGAGAGGGATAGTGCCCATCTTGTTCATCACTGTGTCCTCGGAATCTAGCACAGGTCTGGCACATCATAGGGGCTCCATAATATTTACTAAATGGGTGAAGAATCACGGAATGAAGGAAGAAAGGAACCGAGTTCCTCTTACACAGGGCAAAGGAGAAGAACATTTTTGCTTTATCCCGGACTGCTCTGGTGCAATGGGGCCCCCGTGGTGCACTCAGTCACTCTCTCTACCTAAACCATCCCAGGTGGTCCCTCCCATCCTTAAACACCCTCAGAGCCTTCCCCCTCCCCTCAGCTCAGTGGGGAGCTTCAGCATGTCACCGCACCCCCCAACCCCACCTCACCTCTCGTCACAGCACCTCCACCCCATAAACACTCACACTCCTCATTCTGGGCTCTCTACCTGCAGTGCCCTTCTTCACCCTTGGAAATCCTGTTTATCCTTCAATCCCCGTTCTAAGGATACCTCCCATGGTACACGGAGTTCTAAAATAACCCCCAAGATTCCCCACCCTTTGATATTTCAATCAAACCCTAGTCTAGGTATTGCTATAAGGAATTTTGCGGAGGTATTTCAAGTTCCAAAGCAGTGACCTTAAAATACAGAGATTATCCGGGTGGCCTAACCTAATCACCAAGCCCTGTAAAAGTAGAGCATCTCCAGTTCATCCCAGGAGGGAAGTCAGAGAGGTGGGAAGCATGAGCTGCTGGCTTGGCGGTGGAAGAGGCCGCATGGACTGGACCAAAGAGCAGCCCCTGGGAGCTGAAAGTGACGGCCAGCCAATCAGCAGCAAGGAAGCGGGGGCCTCGGTCCTACAACTGCCAATAACCTGAATGAGCTGAGAAGTGGATTTTCTCCTAAAGCCTCCGGATGAGAACTCAGCCCGGCCAGCACCGTGAGTTCGGCCTTGTGGATACTCTGAGCCAGGCTGGGCTTCTGATGTCCAGATCAGGGGAATCATAAATAGGTGGGTGGGGGCTTCCCTGGTGGCGCAGTGGTTGGGAGTCTGCCTGCCAATGCAGGGGACACGGGTTCGAGCCTTGGTCTGCGAGGATCCCACATGCCGCGGAGCAACTGAGCCCGTGAGCCACAACTACTGAGCCTGCGCATCTGGAGCCTGTGCTCCGCAACAAGAGAGGCCGCGATAGTGAGAGACCCGCGCACCGCGATGAAGAGTGGCCCCCACTTGCCGCAACTAGAGAAAGCCCTCGCACAGAAACGAAGACCCAACACAGCCAAAAATAAATAAATAGGTGGGTGGGGGAAGGGAATTATGGTGGGGGGTTTTTCATCGTTCTTTTAATTGCGGTAAGATACAAATAACATAAAATGTGTCATCTTAGCCACTTTCTGATGTACAGTTCAGTGGTGTTAAGTGCATTTACACTGTTGTGCTGCCCATCTCCAAATCACTTTCCGTCTTGCAAACAGAAACTCTGCGCCCATTACACAATAACTCCCGATTCCCCCTCCCCGCAGTCCCTGGCAACCACCTTTCCACTTTCTGTCTCTATGAATTTATGGGTGTTGCTTTAAATGGCTCGGCTTGTGTGATTTATTCTGCAGCCAGAGAAGAGCAACCCACCTCCTCTCTGAAGCCGTGCTGATCCCCGACTTTCTCCTCCAGGCTCGCCCACAATCCAGACCCGAGTCGGGGCAGCGTTTGTGCCCATGTCCAGGTGGGGAACAGAGCTCAGGAGTCCTTGAGGGTGAGGACGAGAATGTATTCACCATTGGCTCCCCAAGTTGTCTATTACCATAATAGCTAACAAAAATGACAGCTACCATTTTCCCATTTGTTAAGCATCTATTGTGTACGTTAATAAGCCCTTATATAAGCCTCACTAAAAAAAACACCGAGGTGGTAGTATTCATAATGAAAATAATAATCACTAATTTACAGCATGCTAGGTAAAATGCTTTATATATATATTTTGTCATTTAAATCTCACTGCCTTATGAGATCAAAATTATTATTATCCCATTGTACAGACGATGGGAAAGACTCAGATTAACAATGACAATAATAACTCGCCCAAGATCACATAGCTGGTAAATGGCAAAACCAAGTAGTGACCAGCAGGCTGCGCTCCATGGAATTACACCTGCTGGGACCAAGAGAACAAGGCTGTGTGGATGGATCTTGTGAGCGTGATCAGAGACTCTCAGGGCTGGAAGAGACCTTGGCATTCATCTTTGGAGATTGGGCGAGAACTGGTGAGAATGCCAGGAGGGCCTTGCAGGGCGAAATCAGGGTCAGATGCTGAAGCTGGGCCTAAAACAAAGCAGGACCTATGGGGCCTTCCCAGGACAGAGCCACTCCTCCCCCAACCCACGTCTTCTGCCTGCCTCTTGTCTGTAGAAAAACTTTAACCAAAGAATAAGTTTAGTCAGAGAAGTGAGAAAATGCAGAAGCAAAGGAAAGCAGTCAAACGAGACCAAATAATAACAGTTTAGTCATGAAGCAAAGTCAAGGACCTTTAGTTCCTCCTCAAGAGCTATAGATAATACTCTGAGCCAGACTTTGAGCTGTTCTGTAGATACTGAAAACCCCACTGAGTGAAAGAAGTTAACTACATGATGACCAGACTGTAGCCATGACATAAGCTGCCACAATTCCAAGAACTGGCCGCAGAGAAATGGGAACAAACTGACCCTGGAGCTGAAGATTAAACGTACTTTAAACAATCAAGTGGGAAGCAGCTGCATAGCACAGGGAGATCAGCTCGGTGCTTTGTGACCACCTAGAGGGGTGGGATAGGGAGGGTGGGAGGGAGGCAGGAGGGAGGGGATATGGGGATATACGTATGCATATAGCTGATTCACTTTGTTGTACAGCAGAACCTAACACAACATTGTGAAGCAATTATACTCCAATAAAGATATTTTTTTTAACGCTAAAATAAATAAATAATCAAGATAATGCTGATCAGACCCACTGCATGACTAACTTCAAGATGATTGTCGGAGTTGACTGTGCTGCTCTGCACACAGTGCCCCCTCCCTCTGCATATACACCCCTGAAACTCCCCTTTAAAAGCTCCTGCCCCATGATCAGCAGGGGGAGTTGGCCTTTGGACACAAGAATGCCTTCTCCCCCAGTTGCCAGCTTCCAAAATAAAGCAACCTTTCCTTTCTACCAACACTTGCCTCTCTAGTATTGACTTTTGAGTGGTGAACAGTCAGACCTGAGTTCAGTAACAGGACCAGTAGTTTCAAACCAGGTGGGGGAAGATGGAGGGAAACAGAGGGTAGGGCCATCAAACCTCCAATTCTCTTCTTCAATCAGAGTAAGTCCTCTTTTAACTCTTTCACATGTTAGAGTTCCAAATAAGGTTCTAAAATGCAGTTCCATTACTAAAAACATAAGCTGAAAACCACTAAACTGTTCCAAGCCGTTTTACTATGAAGATGTTATATTTAACTATAAAGGCTCAGAGAGGTGAAGTCACTTGCCTAAGCTCACACAGCCTTTCTGTGGTCAAACCAAAACTAGACCACAGGTCTTCTCTCACATCTCCTTTTGGGTCACTGGGAAGATCTTGTAGTAGACAACCAAGACTCGTAAATTCCATGGGAGTTCTGCTGTTGGACTTGAAGCTACCCTTAGCCAAAAAGACTCATAGGCACAAGAAGGACGCCAGGCAAAGAATGAGCAGTGGCCTGGGAGTGAGCACATGAGGTGCCAGTCTCAACTCTGTCCCTACCCACTGTGTGACCTGAGGCAACTCACTTTTCTTCCTTGGGCCCCAGTTTCCCCATCTGTGAAATGAGGGCATAGGCTGGGTATTCCTACATTTTTTCCAGCATAGATGTTTTATGAAGCTATGGTTCTGTGATCATAGGAAGGCCAACAAGGAAGAAACTCAGACCAGCAGCAGTGACTCAGCACTCCCTTTCAGCTCTCTCCAATGGCACCCCACCGCCACCAAAAAATGACAAGAGACATTAAAATACAAAGCAGCTTCAGACAGGGAAGTGGAGCGAAAGTACACAGACCCAGGCAGGAGGTGTCAGCACCAAAGGAAGTAATTTAATAAGGGCCCACTTGGAAATTACATCACCCCAAATAATATAATAAACCCTAATTTACTCACATTTATCTCCCAGAGTTTTTTGGGGGAAGCATAATCTTTCCTGCTCTACAGTGATGGATTAGCGCAATGGAAGCTCCACTGGAAAATAAAAAAAATACATCTTGTAGTTTTTGACACGTTATTATTCAGTGTTATCTTGTATGCCTCCTTCTAGGCCCATTACTCATGTTCACTTTTTCCCTTCTGTTTCTTCCCCCTTCCCTTCTTAAAACTCAGGGAAGGCAGGGCTGCCAGCACATGGCATCACTCAGCCATTCGCCTGAGCATAGCCTAGTGTTAGGGACTCCTGGGTTGGACAAAGTATGGTAGGAGAGAGAGGGGGACCTTCAGGAAGATTCTCCAGGGGATGAAGGACATTGCTGGTGGTCTATGGTGAGATGCTACCTCATCTCTGCCCCCTTTTTCTAGCCTGGAATCAGAGCTGCGCCCACAGTTCTCCACGAACCCAGCTGGCCCCTGTAGTCTGAACGGACACTGAAGCCCTCTAATCTCCAGCTGACCACCAGGGCTGGCCTCAAATGGCTCTGTCTGAGCTTACTAAGGGACATGGGATAGGAAACTACCTCAAGCAAGTGAGGGGATTTTATCGGAAGGATACAGAGGGAACCAGAGGGGAGGAAGTACAGCCAGGCCTCGCAAGGAAGCAGAGAGTAAAGAACCAGGGATGATTTTTGTTTCTTTCTGTCGCTTCACATTTTCTTTTCTGTGGCTTCATATTCATATTCTCTCTCCCTCTCTCCCTCTCTCTCTGCCTCTGTGAATCTATTTCTAGTGTCTCTCCCTAGACAATGCCTTTCTTTGTTTATGATTCTAACTGGTCCATCCAGGTTCCTTGTTCTCCATCATTTCCCATGTCGAGCATCCAACCAACTGTGTCCCACCTCTCCATTTCCAGGAAAGAGCCTCTGAGTGGCCCAGCTTGAGTCAGGACTCCAGCCTGGTCCGGGCAACTATGGAGGCAGAGTGAGGGGAGGGGTGGGAGGAGGGCATGCGGTAGTTTCATGGCAGTCAGGCCCAAGGTTTCAGTGGGCCGTTCTCTAAGAAGGGGATGCACGCCAGGTAGACACGCTAAGAGGTGACTGCTATTACTTAACCTTTCTAAGGCTCACTTTCCTTATCTGTAAAATGGAGATGGTGATAGAAGGAAAGAGGTAATAGAAGCAAAAGTACTTTGTAACAGGCATCGTGCTGTGCACTTAGCACCCCTCGGGCTCTCCCAGTTTGTGCTGGAAGGCCCTTCCCTCTCTTCCCCTCTGAGAAGAAGCAGTTGGCCCTCTTTGGTCCTAAGCAAGTCCAGGCTACAGAGGGGAGCAACAGGAACCACCCGTGTGGTTGGTGCTGCTTTTCCAGGCACCTGAAGCCAGCAGTCCATGGACCTGCTCTCCCCGGGAAAAGGAAGAAAGAGGGGAAGGCCCGCAGCACCCTGGGAGATGCCATGCATAATTGCTAATAAGCAGGCGTGACCGAGTCTTAACAATAATTAAAGTTACCAACTGAGAACTTGTCCATTTCTGGGTCTAATGGTTTTTCAGCACATTAAACATTAAAGGGGTAATCACCTCACACGCACCAGTGCCTATGCAGCCGTCCTGTGTCTTGCCTGCTGACAGTAGGAAGCGGCAGGCAGAGCCCCAAGCAGAATCTGGGGGGGTCTCTTTGCCTACACTGGGGTTCCAGGCACAAAACCCCATCAGACCACCCCCTGCAAGCTCTGGTCACTGCCTGCGAGAGCTGGCCTCAGCCCAGGTGATATGTCTCCATGAGGTCCTGCTCTGCGTCTCAAGGGACTGAGGTCCCCGAGGTCTGAAAGAAGTCAAGCTCCCACGTCAGGAAAGCCCCTCCAAAGTCCCCTTGCCACCTCTTCTCCACTGACACTACTCCAAGGGAAGGCACTCACACTACCCCTCATCACCACCTGCCTGGTGGATCTCATCCCTTGGGGGATAGGACAGGTCCTGGACATTCAGTGTAAACGGTCCTCTGTAACTCTGTGCACTGTGTTAGGTCATGCATATGTTTCCTCTTATTTCATACAATTTGTGGGGTAGATTTTGTTATTCCCATTTTGCAGTTGAGGAAATGTTAGCTCAGAGAAGCTGATGAATTTGTCCAAGATCACACAGCTACAAGAGGAAGTACCAACATTCAAACGCAAGTCTACCTTCCCCAAGACCTGTTCTCTTTAGAGAAATCCTCCCAAATGCACTGACCAGACTCCCATTGGCCTGACTCTCCACGTGCCCTGAGAAATTGTTCTGGGCCATAGGGGCGGGGCTGCTGGGACCACTGGCCTCATCTGAGGTGCAATAGAAGAGACTCTTGATGTGGAATTAAAAGACCTGGGGCCCCCAGGTCCCAGTTGTGCTCATACTAACAGTACAACCTTGGGCAAGTTGTTCAACCCTACTCGCGCTTCAGTTTTCTCATTTGAGAAATGGAAAGAATATTTTCTACTTCACAGAATTTTTAGGAGGGATCAAAAGAGATAGTACATAAGACCTAGAAAGCTGAAAATCATCATCATTCTTGGCCTTCAGAGACCATCCTGTGATGACCAGCCAACACCACATATGTGGATAAAAGTGCAAATAGGCCCTCCATATGTTTCTGTGCATATTAGTGATGTGTATAGGTACCTGTCTTCCTCTGTCCTGGTGTCTTCTTGCGTGTATATGTATGTCTGTGACCCCTCCCATATACAGATTTCCCAGGAATGGGGAATTCACTGACCAAGATTTCCATCCCACCCTGACTCCAGCAAATTTTTCCAGAGGCAAAATTATGATGTTGTCTTCAGTGGGTCCTCCCCACCTGCTCCTGCCTTCCCATGCTGCTCCTCAGATGCCACAGGTCCCGTTACTCTGGCATACCCCCAGCCCACCCTCCCTGGTCGGTGGCCTCGCTCCAGACCTTTCCAATTCCCCTTCCAAGATGTACCTAACCTATGGTACTCTCCTCTCAGCTAATATATTTGCATTTTACGGGGTCTTTTAAGCTGTCTCAGACTCTCAAAGGTAGTATGTCTTTGGAAGAATGGGGACAAAATGGCCTAGAGCCCCCCAGAAACACTTTTTTTTTTTTTTTGGCCACGCCGCGTGGCTTGCAGGATCTCACTCCCCGACCAGGGATTGAACCTGGGCCCCCGGCAGTGAAAGCGCTGAGTCCTAACCACTGAACCGACAGGGAATTCCCAGAAACACATTTTTTAATCCCCTCTGCTTGAGCAGACCTGTATCCAAACACGGTAGTCACAGACCAGCCCAGTGGTCTGTGAGCTCAGATTCATTGGTACAGTAAATCACATCATCTTAGAAATGACAGTGTCCGCTCCATGGTTCCTGGGTTTTGGAAAGGTACTGGCCAGGGCCCTGGATTACATCAGCTGATGACTGAGTCTTGGACCATGACTGGGCCCTTGGCCCTGTCCAAGGTGCTGATATTTTTCTTGGTTGCTACAGTCCCTCTGTGGGAAAACAATGTCCCCTTGGGCAAGAAGACCCATTAACATGAACCTTCTCAGACAGTGGATAGAGGTGGGAAAGTCACAGTCCATATTTTCTTGTTAGCTTCAGTATTTCCCTCTGTGAAGTGGGGGTAAGAATAATGACTCACAAGAGCCATTATGAGAATTGTATCTGATAACATGTTGACGCACAGGGCAGACACTCCTTTCTTCTGGAAGATAACTGACCTGTATCAACACCCTAGAAATCAATCTCTCAACTCTCTGTGGGAGCAATTCCACCTCCTCTGTGAAGCTCTTCCTGGCACCTGTCCCATCAGCAGGAAACTAATCAATAGCTTTCCCCTGGGATTCCCACAGTGCAATGCACACACCTCCCCTCCCAGCGCTGACTCACTACATTGCATTATATTTATCCACGTGCTCTTGTGCTCATCTGCCTTCCCCTTTGAACTGGTCCCCAAGGGTGCCTTATTCCTTGGCATGCCCATGCCACTAGGTACATGAACACATGAGTCCAGCCACACAGAGGACAGTGTTTTTTCTTTGTGTAGAACTTCTCATCCATGCCCCCCATCTGCCCCACTCAGCTTGCCCTGCCCCTGCCTGCTCCAGCCTGTCTGTGCTGAGCCCACTCACCTCCCACCCTCGGAGCCTCAGCCTACCCCACTTGCTCGCACTAAATTTCTCCAAGACACAGTTTCTTCCATCATAAGGTACAATTGATAATAATCTTGGATAGAACCTCTTGGAGTTCTTGGGGTTATAATTTTCAGTTCATAAATGGCATCCACCATACAGTAGGTGTCACCCCACCCTTTGCACTCTGTGCATTTCTCCTCGATCCTTTTCCTCTCCTAATGCCCCCAGTCCCCACTCCCTTGCCCTGGACATTATGCCTTCCCTGTCAGGATGGGCTGGATCCTCCTAGAAAAATTCCTGGTCAGGCCTCTGCCACCATCCCCTCCACTTCCCCTGCAACGGGGCAGAGTCTCCTGAGAAGGGGTGCCGAGGTTTACAGTGACTTCTGTGCAGGGAGTGGCGTGTCGAAGCTGGCTCCAGGGCAGCCTGAGCCTCCTGGACTCCGGGAGGCAGAGGAGTTGAACTTGCCTGGCATCACATCCCCTGACCTTCTCAGCAAGCCACCCACTCAGCCAGGAAGTGCCCCCCTCCAGCCTCTCCCCCTCCGCCTCGGCTGCTTCTTGCCACTGCCATGGCCTCTCCTGCCCAAGAGAGCCGTTAACAGCTCCACCCTAGGCCCGGACAGCCTCAGCGCTCTCTCAGCCTCTGGTCTCATCCCTTCGTCTCCCTCTTTCTCTCCCCCTTTCCTCCCCCTGTCCTTCCTTCTTATGCAAAATCCCAGTCTTGCTCCTAATGCAGAAATGGAATTATCTACAAGGATTTGAAACGACAAATGTACAGGGAGCTAAATGGCACCAGGCTTTTCTCTCCTTCCTTGCCTGATAAATTCCTTGCCTGATCCAGCAGTCTTTAAATTAGGTGAATTAACTGTAAGGGAGGGTTCTGGGGGAGCGGGAGGAGCTGCTTGGGGGAGGCTCTACGTCCTGCCAGAACAAGCTGATGGCTCCAAGGGGGCTGCCCTACCCCTAGGAGGCCAGAGTGTTTCCCTCAGTGTCAGCACCACATGGATCTCTTATTATGCCCAGCACTTTACCGCCTGCAGTCTCCTTTTCATCCTCATTATCTCATTTGCTCTTAACAGGACACTACAAAGTATCTATCACAATCCCTATTTTATCAATAATAAAGGAAGCTTAGAAAGTAGCTGACCTAAAGTCACACAGCAGAGCTTGATCCTGGGCAGTCAGGGTGCTCCCATCATTCCCTGCCCTGTCCAGGCTCCCAGCTGCCCCATCACACAGGCCACAAAGTCCCCAGGGAGCTGGGAAGGCAGAGAGCCCAGAGCAGAGGCATCCTTGGATGTGCATAACTGAAAGTTTGGGCAGGTAACTCCGTGAGACTTGAGAAAACAAGACATCTTTTCTGTAGAATTCGAAGGCAGCAAGGCCCTAGACTCCACAGAGAGAACATCCTTGGTTTTCCAGGTTCCAATACTAGGGTAGGGCCATAGCCAGCGAAGGATGGTACAGGAGATAAAGCTGCAGTAGGTGATGTTGCTACGGAGGACGGTGTTTCCATGAGATCCACCTGGGTCTTTTCTGATGAGACTTCTGCACAGAAAATGGTCCCTTGGAAGCAGATGGCTGACACAGAATAGGTAGCAATTCAGGACCTATGTGGAAACTGAGCCTCAGAGCTGGGAAGTGACTTGTCCAGGGTCAAATGATAAAACTATTAAAGACCTTGGAACAGGACCCAGGTCTCCCAACATCCAGTCCTGAATCCTTCCCACAGCATCTTACGTTGGGTCAAACTGCTGAGCTCTGGGGGAGGTGACTTAGCCAGGACCTAGGAGAGACTCCGGAAGACTGAGAAATCTTCTAAATGTGGATATTATTTGTTAAGTTAAATGTGGATATTATTTGTTAAGTTCTTTTAAGTACACTTTAATTATATAAAATAAAATATCTTCCAAAATTGCAAGGACCCTTTGTACTTAAATTTATTTGTTAATTATTAAGCATCTATTGCATGCAGGGTGCTATATAGCAGGTATTATGGAAGACAGGGGAAAAGAAAAAGACATTGTCCAGTCCTCATGAAATATACTCTATTGATGCACATTTATTCATTCCATAAACATTCACTGAGATCCCACTAGGGATGTTAAGATGGTCAACATAGATAAGATCCCTGTCCTCTGGGAGCTTATATTCTGATGGATAATCATAGCTTATTAAGCATTTACTACATGCTGGAAACTCTTCTAAGTACTTTACCTACAGTATCTTGTATAATTTGCACAAGAGGTCTGTGAATGCTCATTTTACAGATAATGAAATTTGAGATCCAGAAAAGTGAAGAAACGTGCCCAAGTTCAGTTACTTCTGAGTTTAAACTACTTAGGATTTGAACCCTGGCAGTTTAACCTCAAAGACTGTACTTTTACCTGCTTTATTACTGCATTTTATTAGTGTGAAAAAGTTCCAAAGAACGTATACCCTCCCGAACGCGGCCGTGCAAACCACTTGCCCCCTAAGCTGACAGTGTGCCTGGTCATTTGTCTCCGGGGCCCTAATGAACATCACACACCATCACTATAATTTATAAGCCTATCATGTTCAAATTTGGATTTGGTCCTCTGTGGTCCCGCCACACTTTATCTCGGTAATGATTTATTGTTTTAATTGAGACTTCACTTAAGTAGAACTCATTGCCACAAGCACGAGGGGTTCCAAGTCCCCCAAGTCCAAGGCCAAGGTTGGCCCAAGCCAGCTCTCTCTCCCTGGCTCTTCTGACTATAGCCAGAGAGTAACAGAAAGCTGCAAGCCGTCCCCCGAGGCAGAGGGACCGTACCTCCAGAAAGACAAATGGCTTTGTATTCCGTGGAGACAGCCCTGACGCTCAGTGGCCTTTGGGTTAGTGAGTGAGCACAGCGCCCAGATAGGTCAGTGCTGTCAGGAGGGAGGGTGGGACGGCGTGTGCGTGGGGAGCCCAGGTGGGGAGAGGTGAACCCTGTCACCGCAGGGGAGCGAGCCTGTGACAGCAGTTTAGCAGATCTAATGAGCAGCCCAGCTCCCCCGCGTCAACCCTGACATCTCTGTTTCCCCAGGCAGCAGCACCTGTCCATCTGCCAGGCCGGGCCCTACCCCCGCCCGTCCCCCGCCCTGGTAGCCAGTGCCAAAGAAGTGGCTGTGTGACAGTGAGATGGAGAGCTAAGGAGAGCAAAATTGGGGGTTGAGCCAGCCCCCCACCTCAGAAGGGCACTTCTGCACAGTTGCATGGGCCTTGGACATGGCAGAGGCCAGAGATCGGGAGTGGAGGCCCCCCTGATAAGCCAACATTACCAAGGACCTACTGTGTGCAGGCCCTGGCCAGTCTGTTTCGGGGATTTGAGAGTAAACAAGACTCAATCCAGTCCTATAAGGAAGGGCTCCAGGCTGGTCAAAAGGCAGACCCTGCTAGCTATAAACAATCTACCATAGGAGTACGGAGAGAGCCATCACTCCTAGCTCAGAGGCATTGGGAAGTCTTCATGGAGGAAGCAACTCTGAGATAACCGTTGAACAATGGGTAGGGTTTTGACAGGAGAGAGAACCACTGGAGCCAAAGAAGAGAAGCAGGAAAGCAAGGGGTTGTCTGGGGATTCCAGGAAACCAACTTGGCTAAACCATAGGACGCAGGAAGTATAACTAGAAAGGTAAATTGGGACCTGGTGATGGGAAGTCTTGGATGCCAGGGGAAGTAATTGTTCTTTTTTAGAAGATAATGAGAATCTATTAAGTTATTTGATTTGGGTAATGACATGGTCAAAACTGGGGGATTGATCAGGAGACTGCAAGAGAGAGGATTATTGGAGAAAGAGCTACTGGACTTTACTACTCCCTAGGCAGGGAGCAGAAAACAGAAAGAGGAGTATATCACCTACGATTAGGTATGGCTGAACATAGCAGAAACCCAAGATAAAGCGTTTGTCCCTAAAAGAAGTCTAGAGGAGGCCAGTCCAGAGTTGACATGGCAGCTCCAGATACACTGTGGACCCAGGTTCCTTCTGTTCCTGTTCTAACATCCTAGCATATGGCTTCCACTCCCAAAGTCACTTCATGGACCAAAATATCTGCTGAAGATTCTGCTGTTGTTTCTACATTTTACGCAACCAGAGGAGGGAAACGGGAGAAGGCAAAAATCTCCCTCTGAGCTAGCTCCCTTTAAAGAACCCTCACACTTTCTCTTACGTGATTTCCTCTTACATCTCATTGACCAGAATGCAAAGGAGGGTGGGAAATGGAGTCTTTTAGCTGGACCCGCTGTGCCCTGAATACATTCAGGATTTATCGCTAGGGAGAAAGGGGAGATGGCTGTTGGAGGCCAAGCAGTAGTCTCTGGCACTGGGAATCTGGCAACAGCAATACCTCTGAGACTGTTAGAGCAGGGGCCTGGGAAGATAATGAGCCCAGGGGCAAAATAGGGGAATCCAAAGAAAGAGGAGGTTTGGGGGTGAAGACAGAGCCTGGTTCTGATGCTAGGGGAAAGACATCTGCTGTGGGCTCCCTGCTCTACCAGCAGCCAGGGACTCCCACTGGCCTCCCACCTTTCTTGGGGTCAAGCCTTGGAGAAAACCCTCAGCTATAGAGGGTGAGTGGAGATGAGGGGATGGAAACGAAGGCTTGGGAGGACCAGAATCCCTTGTCCAGAGATGACAGGGGAGAAGCGTAGACTCTGCCTCATCAAATGGGGGTGGGCACCTGGCACAGGCTGATACCACGTGGCTGCAAGAGGAAACCAGGTAAAAAGGCCTCAGGACAGAGTCACGGATGGAGGCGAATACAGTGCACGGTGCTGGGAGGCTAACTCCAGCAAGCCTTCCCTAGAGGAAAGTGCCACACGGGGCGCTCCCCTGCCTGGCAATGAGGCCACCAAGCAAGCTGAACAAATTCTCCTGTCTCAGGACGCCGGGCCGGCCTGCCAGGGCTTGGCTTCTGGACTCAGCCACACCCCACATGACATCTCTGTGGGAGAGCTGGAGACATGGGGAAGGGGAGGCCTGGATAGCTGTTTTCAATCTCCTCTCCCCTCCCTCACTCCAGCAAAGCACGTGGGGCCCACAG
This sequence comes from Eschrichtius robustus, assembly GCF_028021215.1. NCBI lineage: Eukaryota > Metazoa > Chordata > Mammalia > Artiodactyla > Eschrichtiidae > Eschrichtius > Eschrichtius robustus. Next base: position 16,053,673 of record NC_090834.1, on the reverse strand, counting down.
GTTGAATGCCTTCTGGCAAGCGTGTGTCCTTTGTGTACAAATGAGCGCAATGAGCATTGCCCTTTCTTCCGTTCCCATTAGGATCGGCTACTTCTTTTTCCAGATGAGCTCTCACCTTGAAATATTTCTGTTCACCCCAACAGTTTGTCTCACAACATAAATCTCTGGGTTTCCCAAAATGTCTAACATATGGATGAGAAACAGATTTCACTTCACCATCCAGTGCCAATAAATTCTTGGTCGCTATCTGAAATGCTGTGTTGAGAAGGACTCTGAGGACCCTTCTTGACTCCGTGGGAAAAAGTGCTATAATCTAGTTTGATGTCTGCCACGGGAAAGCGACAAAGGATAGTGAAGCAAACTCCAGCTAACTGCCATCCTGGTGTAGCACTTAATAGGTGTTTAGTAAATTAATGCATGAGGTACAGTGGGTCAGTCAAAGGGACAGTCGTCCCTTCTCTCTCTAACTGCCTCCCCCAACCGGGGTCTGGAATGACCACCTATTGTGTCATCCCAAACCATAGTCAGGTGTCTAGGCAGAAGGACTTTTTTGGACTATTAAGTGCAGGGTTCTCTTTTTTTTTTTCTTTTTTTTTTAAACCTTTCTTTTTTTTAAAAAAATTAATTTATTTATTTATATTTATTTTTGGCTGTGTTGGGTCTTCGTTTCTGTGCGAGGGCTTTCTCCAGTTGTGGCGAGCGGGGGCCACTCTTCATCGCGGTGCGCGGGCCTCTCACCTTCGCGGCCTCTCCCGTTGCGGAGCACAGGCTCCAGACGCGCAGGCTCAGTAGTTGTGGCTCACGGGCCCAGCTACTCCGCGGCATGTGGGATCTTCCCAGACCAGGGCTCGAACCCGTGTCCCCTGCATTGGCAGGCAGATTCTCAACCACTGCGCCACCAGGGAAGCCCTAAGTGCAGGGTTCTTGATAGGCAGCTCACCTGTGTCTGAGAGATTTTCTTCCTGCAACGAGGGCTCTGATACTATGGCCCAGAATTCCATGGCAGTCTAGCGGAGTCCTGAGGGCAGGAATGGTTGTTACAGGAAGGGGCAGCCAGGCCTCTGTTCCCTGAGACTCTAAGTGGAGTAAGGCAACTCCCGGGATCCCAAATCTTGAGGGTTTACAAAGAAACCCCAACTAGGGTGATCCAGTTCCCATGCCTAGATCCACCTGGCAGGGCTATTAGAAGAGGGCACCATTTTTTCCTCCAATCCTCTCCTAGCAGCTACCCAGACAGGCCTCTCAGCTGGCAGGGTGCCGTTCCCCAGCTTTACGGAGCTTCTCTGCACCCCCATCCCCATCACCCCACACTCCCCTACCCCTGTCCAGGCAGAGCGCAGCCTCTCGCTCCACCAGGCAGGCTGGCGTGCTCTGCCTTAACTCTCCTGAGCCCTCCGACATTAGCCAGCTAACGAGAACAGATCTGACAGAGCAGGATTACCCACTCGGAGGGAGCCGACTGATTGTGTTTACTCCCAAACCTGGCCCTATTTAGTGGTCTGTGTGCATCATTAATCTTCTTCCACAATCCGTTCCCCATCTGCTCCCACTTTTTAACGAACTGCCACTTGTCGCACTCAATAAAATCAGCACTTTGCGAGAATTTCAGTAACGATGGATGGATGGGAGGGAAGGCAAGAGGCAGCCAGAGCAGGCGATGGGAGAGAATGAGGGAAAAACCAGGGGGAGCTGGGCAAGGAGGCGGCGATAGAGATATCCTCGCAGGTTCAGGAACAGTGTCCGATCTGCATGGGCAAATGAATCACAGCACGCCTGGTGCTCTGGGCAGCCTTGCCCCCAGGCAAGGCACTAATAACCACATCAGACCAGGGCACCGGCAATTCTTACACTACACCATGTCAGGCTGGGTTTGATCGAAGCCAGCCTGCTTTACACAATTATTTTCCTGGTCGTGAATGGCGCAAGAAGCATGGGGATGCAGTTTTCCAAATGTGGCTGCCAGCTCTGGGGATTCATCCGATACCAGGCCTATTACCTCCTGATTACTTGACTTGGCAGTCAACCCACTCCGAGCTGTGAATCAACAGCAGGAAGGGTGCGTGGGGAAGCTGAGGCTGCAGGTTGCACTTTTCAATCACGTGTCAGAGGTGTGATGAGGGCTCCATCCAGGGCTCCTAGGATGGGGAGGGGCGGCGGGGAAGGGTGAAGATGGTGGTCCCTGCTCTACTTGGGAATCTCAGGGCCTGAGAGGTCAACCACGGGGGTCATCTAGTTTGAGGCTCAAGAAGAAAACCAGGGCTAAAGAGGCAAAGGGACTTGCCCAAGGTCACTGCCTCAGTCCCCTGCGGTTACTCTAACAAACTACCAAAAACAGGTGCCTGAGAAACAACTGACATTTATTTCTCACAGCTCTGGAGGCTGGGAATTCCAAGATCAAAGTTTCAGCAGATTTGGTGTCTGGTGAGGGCCTATTCCTGGTTCATAGATGGCCATTTTTTCTTTGTGTCCTTGCATGGCTGAAGGAGCAAGGGCGCTCTCTGGGGTCTCTTTTATAAGGGCACTAATCCCATTCATGAGGGCTCCACCTTCATGACCTAGTCACCTCCCCCCCCACCAAAGGCCACACCTTCTAATACCATCACATGGGGCATTAGTATTTAACATGTTGAGCATTTAGAATTGGGGAGCGACCCAAATATTAAGTCTATGGCAGCCTCACAGTGACTGCCAGCATGTGGACCATTTGGGTAGGGCTGTAGCCCAGGGCTGACCTTCTCTCTCATGGGGAGTAAGGGCTGGGAGTCAGGCTCTGCCTTCTTGGGGACCCCTTCCCTCCAGATCAGAAGCCCTGATACCCTCTTCCCAAAGGCTCTAGTTTCTGGACAGATGCAGAGCAGGGCAGGGAGGGATTGGGATCTAGAAGCAGTCTTGGCCTCATAAGCCTCATAAGCCTCATGTGCCCACCGAGTCGATGGCTGCCGCTCTCTCAGTTTAGGCCAAGGAGCTCCTGCCTTAGGGTTTGGTCAGTCAGTGGGTCTGTGCACAAGTGTGAACACCTGTCATACTGCGAGGTGCTGACAAACAGGCCATATGGACGGCCTGCCTGCAGCTCGAGGGGCCTTGGGCCTACAGTTCAGGGGGTTTCCCACCAGGACTCTGGCCAGCCCCTCCCTGACAAATAGGATTCTGCTCCTGGGGCCCGCAAACAATGCACGGTTCTGCACCCCCCACCACTAGGCTGTCAGCTCCATCAGGCAGGGTCTTGAAGTGTCCTATTCATACATTATCCCCGGCATCCAAAACAGTGCCTACTAGGTGCCCAATAAATATTTATTGAATAAGCAGATGACTGGATGAATGAAATGAAGTTCCAGAACCACCCCACTTTGCATGTCATCTGTCTTTGGGGCCTTAGAGGCTCCTTGCTCCCCTCTCATCTCCTTGGTCTCTCTGAGGCTGCCCACATGACCCTCTCAATACTGAGTGCTGAGCTGGGGTGGGCCGGAGCCTAGCAGGTCCAGCCCTGAAGGTGCATCCTTCTCCTGAGCCCAGCCCTCCCCAGGACCATTTTCTCCCATGCCTCACCCACCAGTGTTCCCCAGGCCCCCCTCACTCAAGGCTGAGTCACCAGGAGTGTGAAAGGAAGATGATCCTACTCCCAGCATTTGCTCCGGTCCTCAGAGTCGCCCTAGCCTGGCCGACTGCACAGCCCTGCTCCTGCTCCAGCTTCCCACCTTCTTCAACTTGGGCACTCTGGGCTCAGAAAGTGTGTCCACCCCCAGATTTTGCCCACACCTGTGAAAGGAAGTACCACTTGAGGCGAAGAGTCCCTTGAAAATCACAACTGCAAGGGGATAGAAAGGAAAGTCAGAGTTCCAACTTCCCATTTGCGGAAATGTAGTGAACGATCAGGGACCAATGGCTTCCTCCTCCAACCCCAACCCTGGGGACATTAGAGAAGCAAGAGGGAGAAACACAGGCAAGAAAGTAAGAGTGAACATGAGACGGATGGAGAGAGCTCCACGTTGCCTTGGGAAGGAGACCTCTGCCCACCCTGTCATCACCATGGGGCAGAAAACAGCAGAACAAGCCCGGGGTGGGCTGTCAGTAGAGTTTCATCCAGGTGGCGCTTGAGAGCCACCCCCCACCACACACACACACCATAAAGACTAGGATTAAAACTTAAGGCAGTTCCCTGGGGGTCAGGGTCACCTAATAGAGAAGGGGACGGTGGTGGTCCATGGGCAGTGATTGGACACTGGCTGTACTACCAGGGTTCTGCATATTGATGTGCACTTATTCATCCTCTCACCTCAAATACCCTAAACTCACCTGGAGGGGCACCAGGTGGGGCCCAGAATTCATCTGCTCCCCCCTCAGTATGTGTAACAGCCAAGATGGCTGACACCTCTAGAGGATATCAGTTCACAGAGGAAAATAATAAAATATCTGAGGAATGCAACCCTTATTTCTTTAAAAAAAAAAAAAAAAGACAAGAAACTATAGCAGACAAAAATGGAATTAAAAGACTAAACAGAACAAGAATTTAAAATAACTTTATAATAATGATCTTCTAAGAGATAGGGGAAGGTACCAGTGAATGAAGTAGGAACACAGAGTTTTAAAGAAGAGGCAATTGGAAATTCCAGTAGGAAAAACATCATAGTTGAAATAAAGAAGTCAGTATATGAGTTGAAAAGCAGAATAGATTCAGCTAAAGAACTGGAAGATTAGATTGATGCTAAACAGCACCATAAAGGGATAAAGAGTTGTAAGCTATAAAAGAAAAGTAAAGAGATATGATGCACAAAAGTAGAAATGCCAACGTATGTTTAATAGGAGTGCTCAAAAGAGAGAAAAATGAACAGAGGGGAGAAATATTTCAAGGAATAATGATTGAGAACTTCTCAGAAGTAAAGAAAGTTGAAAGGCTTATATAGTGCCTCATATAGGATGGATTTGGGGAAAAAAATACTCTGGACATTTTATAGAGTAACTTAAGATCAAAAGTAAAGAGTAAAAATTTTAAACTATCCAAGAAGAAAAGAGCAGATAAACTACATATGAAAAATGATCAAATCAACATCAGCCTTCTCAACAGTGATCCTAAATACAAAAAAAAAAAAAAAAGAGCAATACAGTAATATTTTCAGTGTTGCAGGAAAAAAAATCTTTAAACCTAGAATTTCATATCCAACTAACCCCTATTTAAAAATAAGATCAAAATAAAGGATAGTAACAGGCAGGTGAGAGCTCAGAATATTCTCTTTGGAAAACTCTTGGAGGAGGTACTCTGGCAAAAAGGAAAAGAAATTAAGGAGCATGTTGGGAAATATATGGGTAAAAAAGAAAAAGGAAAGAACTGAAACAACAGTGCGCCCATCAGAATCTAGAAGTAAGATTTTAAGCAAACCTAACATGGTGGGACAAGGTGAGAATCATCATGAAAGTGAGAGATACATGTTGAGGACCATATTCAGGGGAAGAGAAAAACATGGATATACTTCAGAACTTAAGAAAAAAATGTCATCAGAAGTCTTAAAAGGGCAACCATCAGAAAAATAAAAAATAGAATGAATTACTTTTGACCAGTCAGCTTTTGCAAGGTTATGCTACAGTAACAAGCAACTCCATCTCAGTGGCTTGCAACAACATAGGTTTATTTCTCACTCAGGTGTTGGCTGCAGGCCAGCTACTGCAGGTGTGTTTGATATTATCTTCCCAATTCAGAACCTGGCTGAAGGAACAGGTCTTATCTCAGCCTCATGGGAGAGAAAAAAGTACAGTAGGGGAACCATATGATGATACTTAAAGCTTCCGCTCAGAAACTGTGGTCAGATCTTTTTGACTCATATTCCATTTGTCAAGCAGATCTCAAGTTATGCCTGGTGTTAATGGGATAGGAAAGTATAATCAACTCACAGGGAAATGCTGCAAGTCACATCACAAAAGGCAGGGATGTATAACCCTACTGTGGGGAGGATGGTAACATCTTTGAAAACAGGAAAAGAAAATTCACTCTGATTAATGTAAGGCATAAAACGGGAGAGGGGATAGAAACTTACATAAGACATGACACAAGATAGCAGAAAGGAGTACTAAAATAAATAAAAATTATAACAAAGATAGGGAATCATATATGTGTCGAATTTTCTTAAAAAAGCAAAATCCAGTAATACATTACCTATAAGAGATGTATTTAAAAACAAAATTTAGCTTTCCAGTCTGGATAAGATGGTGTAGATCCATCTCCCTGCTCCTCCCCCACAAAGTGCAACTATAAACCCTGGAAATCATGCCAGAAGCAACCGAAGGAGAACTCCGAAATGTGGTAAGAAAGCACACTGGTTTGTGACCCTAGAACCAGAGGCACAACCAACTGCAAGGCATCTTGTGTCCCCATCCAACAGAAGAAGGCAACCAGACCCACCATTTCCTAAACCGCAACCTAGCAAGAGAAGGCAGCCCAGTAGGCTAGTTCATTCTCCCAAATTAAACAGAAGTTCGTCTGACAACATCAGGTAAGCCCAACACCACTGGAGAGGGTGATTGATGGGGAGCCAAACCAACGAGCAGCCACGGAAAGTACTCTCCTGCCCTACTGGGCCTGAGACACCCTCCCCCACTGAGAGACCCCCCGGGCCCAGCCTGGGTTTCCACTGCTACCCCTCAGGCAGCACAAGCCTAGACCAGTGAAATCCTCAGTAGCGTCGGATAAGCCAAGCAGACCAAAACAGCACCAGAAAGGCTCTGAAAACCTTACTGTCGTTAGAATAACCACCTACAGATGTAGGCCAGGACCTGTGTGCTGAAAGGCTAAGAGTTTACATAGGACCCTGAGACTCATAACATAATATATAAAACGTCCAGGAACCAATTTAAAAATCACCTGTCATACCAAGAATCAAGAAAAATCACAATTTGAATTTTAAAAGGCAATCAACTACGCCAACACTGAGATGAATCAGACGTTGGATTTATCTGACAAGATAATTTTTTTAAAGAAGCTATCATAAAAATGCTTCAACAATCAATTACAAATTCTCTTGAAACAAAGAAAAAAATAGACAATCTTAAAGATTAAGTTGTTTTTCGAAAGAACCAATGGACATTGTAGAATTTTAAAATACAATAACAGAAATGTTTTTTAAAGAAAACCTCACTGGCTGAGCTCAATAGTTAGAGTGAAGATGATAGAGGATAAAATCAGTGAACTTGAGGACAGATAAATAGATTTCACCCAGTCAGAACAATGGAGAGCACAGCCTCCAGGAGGTGGGGGATAATAACAAAAGATCCAACGTTCGCATCATCAGAGTCCCAGAATAAAAGAGGAAGAGAGTGAGGCTGAAAGATTATCTAAAGAAATAGTGGCTGAAAACGCTTCAAACGTGGCCAAAGAAACAAACCTACAGACTCAAGAAGCTGAGCAAACAGAATAAACTCAAAGAAATCCATGCCAAGGAACATCATAATTAAACTTCTGAAAACCAAAGACTCATCAAATTTTTGAAAGCAGCCAGAGAGAAACGACGCATGACCGATAGGGGAACACCAATTCAAATCCACCAAATGACAGTGGATTTTCATCTGAAACCATGGAGGTCAGAAGGATGTGGCACAACATTTTTCAATTTCTCAAAGAAATTTACTATAACTACAAATTCTATGTCCAGTGAAAGTATCTTTCAGAAATGAAGGGATAATAAAGGTATTCTCAGACAAAGGAAAACAAAAGGAATGTTTTGCTACCAGACCCCAGACTACTTAGAGATTGACAAAAGAAATTTTTTCAAACAGAAAGGAAATGATTTTTTTAAAAAAGAAGTAAAATCTTGGAGCATTAGGAAGGAAGGAAGAACAATGGAAAGAACAGAAATACTGGTGCATATAAAAGACTATCCTATTCCTCATATTTGATGACTGAAACAAACATTACAACACCACCTGATACTCAAGCTCCTGAAATTTGGAGAATTCATCCAAAAATTTAAAGAGTAATTAACACCACTTTTACACAGCTCTACCAAAAACAGAAAAGGAGGAAAATTTTCCCAAATTTATGAGGCCAGTGTTACCCTGATAACAAAACTAGACAAAGAAAGTACAAAAAAGGAAAACTACAGACCAGTACCTCTCACAACTTAGATGGAAAAATCCTCAATAAAGCAGCAAACTGAATCCAACAACATATAAAAAGAATTATACATATGACTCAGTGGGACTTACTCCAGTCACTCAAGGCTAGTTCAGTATTCAAAAATCAATCAATGTAGCCCACCATATCAATAAGCTGAAGAAAAATCATTTGATCATATCAACTGATGCAAAAAAAAAGCATTTAATGAAATTCAACACCTATTCATTATTTTTTTAAAAACTCTCAGCAAATTCGGATTAGAGGACAATTACCTCAACTTGATAACGAGCGTTTACAAAGAACTTTCAGCTAGCATCTTACTTAATGGAAAATGACTGAACACAATCTCCCTAAGAGAAGGAATGAGACAAAGATGTCTACAACCATCACTCTTATTCAATGTAATGCTGCATGTTCTAGCCACTGCAATTAGGCAAGAGAAATAAAGAAACAAAGGGCATACAGATTTAAAAGAAAGAAATAAAATTTTTGTCTCTATTTACAGATGACATGATTGTCTATGTAGAAAATCCCAAGGAATCTACAGAAGATTCCTAGAACTAATAATGAGTCCAGCAAGGTTTCAGGATAAAAGATAAAACACACAAAAATCAATGACATTTCTATATACTATCAATGAGCATACAGAAACAAATTTAAAAGCACAATACCATTTACAATCACTCCAAAGAAAATGAAATATTTAGGTATAAGTTTAACAAAGTATGTGCAGGATCTGTATCCTGAAAAACACAAAATACTGACGAAATAAACCAAAGAAGATCTAAATAACTGGAGAGACATACCAGGTTCATGGATTGGAAGACTTAACATAGTAAAGATGTCAATCCTCCTGAAATTGATCTATAGGTTTAATGCAATTCCTATCACTGAGGTTTTTTGTAAACACAGGACCAGTAAGATAAGAGAGAGAAAGAGAGAGACTGATTTATTATAAGGCATTGGCTCAGGTGATTATCGAGGCTGATAAGTCCCAAGATCCGCAGTTGGCAAGCTGGAGACTCAGGAGAGCCAAGTGTATAATTCCTGTCTGAATCCAAGTCTGAAGACAGGGGAAAATTGATGTCTCAGCTTGAAGACAGGCAGGCAGAGAGAGAGCAAGTTCTCTTTTACTCAGTCCTTTTTGTTCTATTCAAGCCTTCAATGGTTTGGATGTGGCCAACCCACGTTAGGGGAGGGCAATCTGCTTTACTCATTCTACGGATTCAAATGTTAATCTCATCTGAAACATCCACAGAGCCTCACAGACACACCCAGAATAGCAGTTAACCAAATATCTGGGCAAGTTGGTGTATAAAATTAACCATCACACAAAAGAAACTTTAAAAAGACCAAAAAAAGACAAAAATAAAAATAAATTTTAAAAAATTAACCACCACAGTAGACAAGCTTATTCTAAAATTTATAGTTGGCCCTCCATATCCACAGATGTGGAACCCACAGATAATGGAGGGCTGACTGTGTTATGCCATTTGATATAAGAGACTTGAGCATCTGAGGATTTTGGTATCTGTTGGCGCAGGGTGGGGGGCGGGCGGTGGCCTGGAACCAGCGCCCTGTAGATAATGAGGGATGACTGTATGCGAAAAGGCACAGGCTCTTGAATTGCTAGAACAATTTTGACAAAGAAGAATAAAGTGAGAGAAATCACTCTCCCGGATATTAAAATTTACTTTACAGCCATAGTAATCAGGACAATGTGGTACTGGCAAAGAGATAAACACATAGATAAATGGAACAGAAGAGAGAACCCAGAAACAGACCTACACAAATATGCTTAACTGATTTTTTAAAAATTATTTGTTTATTTGGTGGCACCAGGTCTTAGTTGCAGTAGGAGGGCTCCTTAGTTGCGGCCACGGGCTCCTTAGTTGAGGCATGCAAACTCTTAGCTGAGGCATGCATGTGGGATCTAGTTCCCTGACCAGGGATCAAACCCAGGCCCCCTGCATTGGGAGCATGGAGCCTTCACCACTGCGCCACCAGGGAAGTCCCTGCTTAACTGATTTTTGACAAAAATACAAAAGCAGTTCAATGGAGGAAGAATAGTGTTCCCAACAAATGATGCTGGAACAATTGGACATCCATAAGCAAAAAATGAACACCTAAACCTGACACCTTATACAAAATTTACTTAAAATGGGTCATGAATTTAAGTGTATAGTGTAAAACTATAAAACTTTTAGGAAAAAATAAAAGTATGAGAAAAATCTTCTGGTTCTAGAGCTGGGTAAAGCATTCTTAGATTTGATATCAAAAGCAAGATCTGTAAAAGGAAAACTTGATAAATTAAACTTCATAAACATTAAAAACTTTTGCTCCATGGAAGTCTATATGACAAGTTACACAATGGAAAGAATATTTGCAAACCATATCTCCAATAAAGGACTAGTATCTAGAAAACATAAAGAACTCTCAAAACTGTAAAAAAAAAAAAATACACACACAATTAGAAACAACTAATGCTGGAGCAATTGGAAGCCCATAAGCAAATATATAATTAGAAAATGAGCAAATGACATAAACAAACATTTCACCAAAGAGGACAGATGGTAAATAGGCAGAGGAAAAGATGTTTAACATCATTAGCCATTACAGAAATGCAAATTAAAACCACAGTGAGATGTCACTATACACCTCTCATGATGACTAAAATAAAAAACAGGAACAACACCAAATGCTGGTGAAGATGTGGAAAAACTGGGTCACTCATACATTGCTGGTGGGAATGTAAAATGGTACCGCCGCTCTAGAAAACAGTTTCTTATAAAACTAAACATGCAATTACCATACAACCCAGAAATTCCACTCCTGGGCATTTATCTCAGAGAAAAAAAAAAATTATGTTCACCAAAAAAAAAAAAAAAAAAAAAAAAAAAAACTGTACACAAATGTTCATAGCAGCTTAGTTTGTAATAGCCAAACAATGGACATTTCATATGTCCTTCAATAGATGAATGGTTAAACAAACTGCAGTGCTGACAGACCATAGAACACTACTCAGCAGTTAAAAAGAATAAACTATTGATACACACAACTTGGATAAATCTCCAGAGAATTATGCCGAGTGAAAAAAGTCAAACTCAAAATGTTACATATTACATGATTCCATTTAAATAACATTTTTTTCAACAACAGATTAGTGGTTGCCAGGGATTAGGGATAGTAGGGGAGAGAGGATGGAGGTGGATGTGGTTACAGAAGGGCAATAAGGATCCTTGTGGTAATGGAACTGTTCAGTATCTTGACTGTGGTGCTAGATACACAAACCTACACGTGTGATAAAACTGTAAAGAACTAAATGTGTACACACAAAGATCTAACCATCACACACACACATACACACACACACACACACAAATGAGTATAAGTAAAAGTGAGAACATCTGAATAAGGAATAAGACTGGTGGATTGTATCAATGTCAATATCTTGGTTGTGAAATTATACTACAGTTTTACATAATGTTACCATTATAGGAAACTGGTTAAAGTGTACACAGAATGGATCTCTCCATATTTCTTATAATGCATGTGAATCTACAATTATCTCAAAAACTGAAATTAAAAAAACAAAATCTACAGAATAGTTGAAAAATAAAGATATGGTATGGCAGAGATGGATGATTGTCAATTATACTCATTCTTCCCTTCTTCTATATAATACAACACAATTTTCAACTGGACACAGGGCTTCCAGGAGTAAAGACTACATTTCCCAACTTCCCTTGCAACTAGGAGTGGCCTAAGACTAAACTCTAATCTTGGTATGTAAGCAGTAATGATATATTCGACTTCCAGGAAGTATTCTTAAAGAAAGGGGACATGCCCTTCTCCTTCCCCTTCTTCTTTCCTTCTTACCAAATCATGAGCACAAGGGACATAACCTAGGGATTGTGGAAGGACCCCGGGTCCCTAAGGACTTTATGTGGCTGCCATAACAGCTCTTGTCTGCCTATGCTTAATTAAGAAGAAATAAACTTCTATCGTGTTTAAGCAACACCACCCTAGGCTTCTTCTGGCTTTATGAAATAAACGTCTACCTTATTTGGGACACTGGTATTTTAGGTTTTCTCTGACTACAGTTGAATCTGGACCTAACTAATACAAATAAAAGATACTCCATGGAAAAATAAATCAGTTTTATTTTCAGACCAGGTGGAATTCCAGGCCAACTGTAAGAGACAAAGAAGGAAGTTAATTCTTTTTTCAGCCATTATAGGGGTTTTTAGTAAGGGGAGACCCATCTTTGTTGGAGAATTCCTTGTTAGTCTTTCCATGGGGGATGCGAGCCCCTAAATCATACCAATATGCCAAAATATGGTCATTAAACTGTGTTCTAAGGAAAAAAAAAAAAAAAGAAGGAAGTTAAAAACTGTAAAAGAACAATAGATCAGGACAACATAAGGATAATGAATATATGTGTGTTTAATAATACAGTCTCAAAGACTGTAAAGCAACAGCTGACAAGTACTACGGGGGAAAAGAGACACATCAAAAACCGCAGTTAAGGAATTTAATATACTCCTCTCAGAAGCCAACAGATCAAGAAGACAAAAATGAGCAGATAGATTTGAATAACAGAATTGATAACCTTGAACTGAGATATAATGAAGAATTTTACACCCAAGACATGAGTGTATGTTATTTTTTAGCTCACATAGAACATTCAAAAAAATACACCATGGGGCTTCCCTGGTGGCGCAGTGGTTAGGAACCTGCCTGCCAATGCAGGGGACACGGGTTCGAGCCCTGGTCCGGGAAGATCCCACATGCCGCGGAGCAACTAAGCCCGTGCGCCACAACTACTGAGCCTGTGCTCTAGAGCCCGCGAGCCACAACTACTGAAGCCCCTGCGCCTAGAGCCTGTGCTCGGCAACAAGAGAAGCCACCACAACGAGAAGCCCAAGCACCGCAACGAAGAGTAGCCCCTGCTCACCGCAACTAGACAAACCCCGCGCACAGCAACGAAGACCCAACACAGCCATAAATAAATTAAAAAAAATAAATACACCATGAACTAAGGCTACAAAGGATGATGATTCAACAATTTCCAAAGACCGTAATAAAAATAGGAATCGATACAAAAAGACAGGTTTATATTAATCTCAAAGGTATAGAAACTGAAAACCCAAGCTACTTAATAATACTTGTATTAAATAGGAAATCATAGGGGAAATTACAAAATACTTAGAACTGAATGACAATAAAAACCCTACGTGTTAAAATTTGTAAGATTAAAGTGAGACCTAAGGAAAATTAATGGCTTTAACTATATTTACCAGAAAACAACAAAGATGGAAAATATGAGCTAAGTATTTAACTCAGGAATTTAGAAAAAAGATTACAGAATAAACTCAAAGAAGAAAATAATAAAAGAAAAAAGGGGTAGAAATCAATTTAAATGCCTTCAGTTAAAATATCACCTTATTGCAACTCCTAATGAATTAACTGATCTAGCCATTGATCACCAATTGCTACTAAAATAAAAAAAGTCAACCAGACACTGTCACTATGTTCCTCTTGAAGGAAGAACATAACCTACTTATGAGATAGTCATGTAAAAAATGCATATATATGTAGATATCAGTATAGATAGACAGGTAAATATGATATAGATAGATTTAGATATAGATATAGGTATAGATATATAGATCAAATTTGATCAACCCTTTAGATCCAACTGCAAATTTGCAGGAAATTTCATGAAAGTTCAATCAACTCTAAATTCAATGAAAGTTCAATCAAAATTCTAGTAGATTTTCTTAGACAGTTGACAAATTGACTCCAAAATTAATATATGGAAAAATGAAGGCTCAAAGTCCACAAATAGCTAAATCAATTTTTTTAAAAGAGCAAAGCATGGTGACTTGCTATATCAGATATTAGAACATAATACAGAGCTATATAATTTTATAAAAGTTTGGTTCTAACTCAAGAACAGACATATAAATCCAATGGAGCAGAAGAGAAAATACCTATACATACAGGAACTTGATATATGATAAAGGTAACACCACAAATAAGTGGGAAAAGGATGATTTATTTAGTTGATGGTTTGCCATCATACCATACACAAAGGTGAATTCCAGGCAGATTAAAGACCTCAAATTGAAAGGTAAAATAATAGATCTAATAGAATAAAAACAAATGAAACTCTTTTTGTGATCTTTGTCAGGGATGAACCTCATAACCAAAACCCAAATAACAAAAACCATAAGGCAAAAACTGATGAACTTGACTATAAAAAACTTAAAGATTTATATTAATTGAAAGGATGCTGTGTTTATTTCCTAGGGCTGCCATAACACAGTACCACAAACTGAGCAGCTCAAAACAGAAATTTATTGTGTCATCATTCTAGACAAAATAAGTCTGAAGGCAAGGTGTCAGCCAGCCCTTGTTCCCTCTGAAACCTATAGGGGAGAATCCTTCCTTGGTTCTTCTAGCTTCCAGTTTTTGCCAGCAATCCTTGGCATTCCTTGGTTCATAGGTGTATCACTCCAATCTCTGCCTTTATCACCATATGGCTATCTTCTCCCTGTGTGTCTCTGTCTTCGCATGGTATTTTCCTCTTCTTATAAGGACAGCAGTCATACTGGATTAGTGTCCACCCTAGAGACTTCATTTTAACTTGATTACAATCACAAAGACCCTATTTCCAAATAAGGTCACATTCACAGATACTAGGGGTAATGACTTCAACATGTCTTCTTGGGGAATACTATTCAACCCACTTACAGTCTGCCCTATGCCCCCAACCCAAATTTACATCCTACCCACATGCAAAATACATTCACCCCATCTGAACATTCACAAAAGTCTTAACTCATTCCAGCAACAATTTTAAGTCTAAAATCCTATCTAAACATTATCAACTCACAAAGCCCCAAATCTCATCATCTAAATAAGGTATAGATGAGATCCTGAGTATGATCCTTTTGGGGACAAAATTCCTCTCCATCTGTGAACCTGTGAAACTAGAAAACAAGTAATCTGCTTCCAAAATACAATGATGGGACAGACATAGAATAGACATTCCCATTCCAAAAGGGAGGAATTTAAAGGAATAAAAAGGTCACCATTTTCAAGCAAGTCTGAATCCCAGAATGACAAATTCCTATGGATTTCAAGGCCTGAGAACAATCCTCTGTAGCTCGATGCTTTGTCCTCTGGGCCTGTAGCGATAGCCGCTGCCTCTCTGGCCTCTGTCTCTGTATCTGTGGATCTGCCCTCGGAGTCATTCATCTTTTTCTTCAAGGGAAGTACATGTTTGCAGTTGAGTAGCTCTATCACCTACTTTCCTGCCTATGGAATCCCAGAAGTCTGACAGCTTTCCTTTTCTTAACCAGCTTCTGTCCAAGCTGGCAGTGTTTTAACTGGCATAACATTCTCACAAACCTTGTCGGTCTCCTGTGTATGTCAAAGACATCTATGCCATTAGACAAATGTTCCCCACAGATACTTTCCTCATAACTCTGCCTGTTTCTGGCTTCTGCTGAGATTTGATTTGACCCATTGGTCACATACCTAAATCTCTTCAGCAAAATATTGTCCAGCCACACCTTTGGTGCTCTCTCCAGAGTGTGCTTTCTCAACAGTGAATTTTCTAATTTTGACAATCAGCATAAGCCAAGAAACTCCCAAACCATCAAGCTCTGGTTCCTTTATTTTTAACAATTTCTTCTTCAGTTGATCTCTTTCCTCTTGGAATTTGCTATAAGCAGTAAAGAGAATCCAGGCCACATCTTCTACACTTTGCTTGGACATCTCCTCAGCTAAATATCCAAGCTGAGTTCTGATTTTTACCCAACAACGGAACATAAATCAGCCAAATTTTTTATTTTATTTTTTAATAAGAATTGTCTTTTTTCCAGTTTCCAATAACATGTTCCTCATTTCCTCCTGAGGCCTCAACAGAAGAACCTCTAATGTTCATATTTCTAGCAGCATTCTGTTCATGATGATTATTGTATTCTCTAAGATGATAGAAGCTTTCTCAGCTGTGCTCCTCACTTCTATCTGAGCCCTCACTAGAATAGCCTTCAATAGTCATATTTCTGCCAACAATCTCTTCAGTTTAATATACGATTTTTTTTATAATGAGCCTCAAAATTCTTCCAGCCTCTGCCCATTACCTAATTCTAAAGCCACCTCCACATTTTTAGGCTTTTGTTACAGCAATACCTCACTACCCAGTACCAAAATCTGCACTAGTTTCCTAGGGTTGTCATAACATAGTTCCATAAACCAGGTGTCTTAAAGCAACAGATGTTTATCCTCTCATAGTTCTGGAGCCCAGAAGTCTGAAGTCAAAGTGTCAGCAGGACCATGCTCTCTCCGAAGGTTCTAGAAAAGAATCCTTTCTTGCCTCTTTCAGCTTCTGAGGGCCCCAGGCATTCCTTGGCTTATGGCAGCATAACTCCAATCTCTATCTCTGTCTTCACATGGCCTTCTTTACATGTCTTTCTGTGTCCTCTCCTCTTCTTATAAGGACACCAGTCATTAGATTTCATCTTGAGATCCTTAACTAGTTACATCTGCAAAGACCTTATTTCCAAATAAGGTCACATTCTGAGGTTCCTGGTGGACATGACTTCTTGGAAGACACAATTCAACCTACTACAGATGCTATGGACAAAATTCATAAACAAGTGACAACTGATAGAAAATATTTTGAAAGCCTAAAATCATTAAAGATTACTATCTCCAACATGCAAGAGAACTGTGAATCAACAAAATGGAAAGTCCTATAGAGAAAGAGGCAAAGGATATGAACAGGCAATCCACTGAGGCAGAAACTCAAATGAATAAAACTTTTATAAAGAGCTATTCAGTCTCATTAATAATAGGAGAAATCCAAATTAATACAAGGAAACTCGGGGCTTCCCTGGTGGCGCAGTGGTTGAGAATCTGACTGCCAATGCAGGGGACACGGGTTCAGGCCCTGGTCTGGGAGGATCCCACATGCCGCGGAGCAACTGGGCCCGTGAGCCACAGCTGCTGAGCCTGCGTGTCTGGAGCCTGTGCTCCACAACAAGAGAGGCCGCGATAGTGAGAGGCCCGCGCACCGCGATGAAGAGTGGCCCCCGCTTGCCGCAACTAGAGGAAGCCCTCGCACAGAAACGAAGACCCAACACAGCCAAAAATAAATAATAAATAAATAAATAAATAAATAAATAAATAAATAAATAAATAAATAAATGGGGGGGAGGGAAACAAGGAAACTCTACTTTATGTCCATAATTTTGGGTAGAAAAATTAAGTTTGCTAATACCGAGTATCGGCAAGAATGTGGAGGAATGGGACCCTACATAATTTATATTGACTTTCCATCTTGCTCAGAGTAAAGTCCACAGAGCCCTGCATTTCCTGGTCCAACTACTTCTCCAGCCTCATCTCCAACCACCTTCTGCCCCCCTCTCTCTGCTGCAGCCCACCAGCCTCCATTCTGCTTAAAGTGTGCCAAGCACACTTTGACGCCAGGGTCTTGGCACTTGTTTCATGTGCCTGGAATACACTTACCCCATTCATGGCATGGTTCCTGATTTCCTTGAGGTTTCTGCTCAAATGTCACTTTTGGAGGGAGGCTTCCTTGACCACTCTGGTAACGGAGGACAGAGGCTCCCTCTTTGCTTGGTGTATTTCTCTCCATCACAGTTACAACTCTCTGACACACTTTATATTTTGCTTGTTTGTCTGTTTATTGTCTATCTCCCTCTACTAGAATGTTCACTCTGCTTTGCTCACTGCTGCATCCCCTGAGCCTAGAACAGTGCCTGGCATAATATAGGTGCTCGATAAATGTGTTGAAAGAACAAGGAACTACTAATATTTATTAAGCGATTACTGGATATTGAATGCCTTCATTTAATCCTTACAACAACCATATTAGTCATTATTACTTCCATTTTACTGACTTGGAGACTGAGGCTTAGAGGGTTTAACCAATCTATGGGAGGTCACACAGACAGCAGATGATTGAGCTGGGACTTGAGCCCAGCCTGGTTGATTCCAAAACCCAGGCTCTTAAACACTTCACTATACTTCTGTCAATCACCCACAGGGTTCATAATTCTCACATGGTGGACATGAATGTTCATGGCTCAGTTCTCCTGCCGTAGGGAACACAGCTGTCATTCCTCTAGATCCAAAACCACATTACTGCCGAGGGCCCGCCTCCCCTGGGCTGCTCTCAGGCAATGACCAAGCACAACTGGTACTAGTGCTGCCCTCTTCTAATGGCAGCTTTGGCTGGGGACTCTCCATCAGCCTGGCCAATGCCTTTTTAGAGCTGTGCTAGGTCTCAGATTCTTCCTATCCAATCTTCCTTCCTTCCCCCTCTCTTTTCACAGAGTCACACTGCCTACTCCTGCTCCCTCCCCTTTGTCTTTCACAGGGTTTTTGCCAGTGAATCTCTTGCACCCCAGATCCCATCTTGGCTTCTGCTCTTTGGAGGTCCTGATCTAATATAAGCATAGTACCTACTATAGCTGGACATACATACCCCCCATGACCCGGCAATTCCCTTCCCATATATATACTCAAAAGAAATGCATACATACTGTCACCAAAAGACATGCACAATAATGTTCACAGCAGCTCTATTCATAATAGCTCAAAACTGGAAACTACCCAAATGCCTATCAACAGTCAAATGGGTAAATAAATCATGGTATATTCACACAATAGGACATTATACAGCAAGGAGAATGGATAATCTACGATTACTCACCACATGGATGGATCTCACAAACAGAATATTGAGTAAAGGAAGCCAATGCAAAAGAGTACAGACTGTGAGATTCCATTTATATAAAGTACAAAACCAAGCAAAACTAATGCATGGTGTTAGAAATCAGGACAGTGCTTACCTCTGGGGGCTAGGGGTGAAGACTAGAAAGAGGAGTAACAGGGATTTCTGGGGTGCTGGGGATGTTTTGCTTCTTGATCTGGATAGTAGTTAAGTGGCTTGATTCATTTTTTGGAAATTCCGCACTTACAATATGTGCATTTTTTCCTATGTACATTATACTGCAATTTTAAAATATTAACGAAAAATAGAAGATCAGGTCAATGTTGAACAACACTCACCAGAACGACAAAATCACAAGCCAACTGATAAGCTCTAACCCTGTCCCCTGTTCCTGTCAGGGTTCCACCATCCTCACGGTCACTTCAAGACTCGAATATGTCCCTTTCTTTACCCCTTGATGGCCAGTCTGCCACCAAGTCCTGCTGGTCATTTCTTCACAATATCTCTCGGTTTTGACCTGTTTTTTGTGTGTTCCTGCTGTCACTGCTCCATCAGATGCCTAGGCTCAGCAGAAGCTGGCTTCTAACTAGCCTCCCAGCCAGGTCAAGGACTAGGGAGGCCAGCAAGGCACCCAGGGAGCTAAAATTTAAGGAGGCATCATTCTCAGGGTGCTGCAAGCATGGAGTTGACAGCAGAAAGTGATGTTTCTTTAAATTCTGCACCCAGGCACCTAGCTTGCCTCACACTAGTCCCTGCTCTGTCATGCTGGATTAATCTTGTTTTCATCACGTCCCTCCCCTGCCGAAAGATTTACCATTGTCCCATCTGCCTACTAAATTAAGGATGATCCTGGATAGGTCATACCATCTCCTTTAGCCTCAGTTTCTTTATACATACAGTGAGGAGCCTGGACTTAGAGATGGCATATAGATTTCCTTTTTGAGTATAGCAAATCTAATTGGCTATAACAGCTATCTGGAGCATTGGGTTAAGAAAGATTCTGAGGACAAGTACAGATTCACTTGGAGAAAGGTACTGTGATCAAGTCCTGATATTTGGCACGAGCGAGAAAGAGTACAGCCTTGAAACACATATCAGGCGTTTGCCTTAAGTGACTAAGAACAAATTCTTTATCCTGGCATTCTAGACACTCCGTAATCTAGTCTCATCATACAGTGGTCCTGTTTCCTAGAGAATCAAGTGGAAAATGTTCAGCCTAATTTCAAAATACAGTAAGGTGAAGTGCCCTGGGACAGCTGCACCGTGCTGAGTTGCAGCGTGGTTACCTGTGGTTGTAACATCACTCTCAGGTCCACTTGGGCAGAGCTCCCATTGGTCAATCCTTGGGTTCCCACTGGGCTCATCTCCATTTCCAGAACCTAATTCCAAAATACTGTTCTGAACTCCCTCCGGAGAGCTGATTTATGTCCTGGTTAAGAGAAAAGGAACCCAAAATATTGTGCCCATTTGTTTGAGCCATGGATGGTTAAACAGGGTCATGTCTCACCTGCCGACCAGCCTGGTCCTCTCGGCTCCTCTGGTACCTGCTGGATTTGACAGCTCAGCCCAGAAGACAAAGCCCAGCCGATGAGCCCAGAGAAATGCCAACACAGGGCCTCTTAGAGGTGCCCCCAGGGACTT
Organism: Eschrichtius robustus; assembly: GCF_028021215.1. Classification (NCBI taxonomy): domain Eukaryota; kingdom Metazoa; phylum Chordata; class Mammalia; order Artiodactyla; family Eschrichtiidae; genus Eschrichtius; species Eschrichtius robustus. The sequence goes on along the minus strand of NC_090834.1, from coordinate 16,033,157 downwards.
GCTCATGGGGCTTTCTGAATCCCGGGTGCACACACACACAGACACACACACACAGACACACAAACACACACAGCCCAAAGTGCATGATTCATTGAATGGGGAAATCTCCCCAGTCCTTATTTTTCTTTTTTTCCGTCTTTCCCAACACCTTTCCACCCAAAATGGAGATGGCTGGGCTCTGCCTGAGCTGGCACATCCAGGACTCTCTGGTCAGAGAGAACCCAGCCCCCCCTCCAACCCCTCATCTCCTCTGGGTGGACACCTACATGCAGCTACCCAGAAGGCAGGTACATGTACACACATGTAATACAGCAAGATTTGTGCTCTGCTTAGGCCGAATACCAGGCAAATGCAAAACAGTAGTGGTTAGGGCTTCCCTGGTGGCGCAGTGGTTGAGAATCTGCCTGCTAATGCAGGGGACACGGGTTCGAGCCCTGGTCTGGGAACATCCCACATGCCGCGGAGCAACTAGGCCCGTGAGCCACAACTACTGAGCCTGCGCGTCTGGAGCCTGTGCTCCGCAACAAGAGAGGCCGCGATAATGAGAGGCCCGCGCACCGCGATGAAGAGTGGCCCCCGCTTGCCGCAACTAGAGAAAGCCCTTGCACAGAAACGAAGACCCAACACAGCCAAAAATAAATAAATAAATTAAAAAAAATAAAAATAAAGGAATTCCTTTTAAAAAAAAAAGTAAAATAAATATCCTTTAAAAAAAAAAAAAAAAGACAGTAGTGGTTAATGCTCCACAGTGATGTATGGATGGCTTCTCAGAGGAGGTGACTGAGGTGGGTCTTACAGGATAAGTAATAGTTGGCCTAGAAGAGCAGAAAGGGAAGGGAAGGCTTGTGTCAAGGATGTAAGTAGGAATGAACTCAACATATTATCCAGCAGCTGTGGGAGCTCAAAACCCCAGGACAGGACCTGTGTGTCTCCAGCCCAGGACCTCATTTCACCTGCTTGGGGGTCTCGGGGACATTCCTAACATCCCTATCGAGGATGGACCCATTAAGTACAGCACAGTGGGTGAAACAGTAGGGAGATAACATTCTAGAGATCGGAGGTCCCAGAAGAGAATGAGCGGGGCACCTCTGCATCCCTTTCCCCTGGCAATGCCCAGCAAGTGGTCCTGTCCTGTTTCCTGCTGAGCTCATCACTGCCCATCCATTCATGGGCCGGCTCCTGTCTGCTCATTGACTGAGCCCAGGGGATGGATGTGTGATGGAGTAAGCAATGGGGAAGAAGGGTGATCCCCTCCTGAGGTCATGAGACTGGTGGGTGGCGGCCCATCGCCATCCCAATGAGTGAATCAACCTGATTCTCAGGAAGGGATTTCAGTGAAGTCATCTGGAAGGAGAAGAACTCGGATACTGTGTGGCAGCAACGTGTGAGCACAGAGGGCAAGAGGGGCAGCAGGGAGGGATGAGGGAGGGGGAGAGGCAGAAAGTTCCCTTCCCACCGTCCAAGAGCTCTTATCCACCGACTCCCCATTCCCAAGACACAACTACAGGCACCCTTCAAAGCCCTCCTCCTCCATGGAGCCTTCCCTGAGTGCCCCAGCCAGAAGGGCCAGAAGCACAACCAAGGTTGAGAACCACTCCCTCTAGACAGTTGTCTTAGGAAGCAGGACCCTGCAGTGGAATTAACAAGGGCTCAGGAGGCTCAATCTGGGTTTTATTTCCAATTCCGCCTCAACTAGATGGGTGACCTTGGGCAGCGTACTCGTCCTTAACAAGGACAATTTTCTCATCTGCCAGTTGAGAAGTGACCATAATACGTACATCTCTCAATATTGAGAGGATTACATAAGATATTTGTAAAGCCCCAGAACTTAGTAGATGCTTGATAAATGTATTTCTCTTGTAACATGCTTCATTTTCAAGCACACACCTCATCTAGACTGCAAGCTCCAGGAGGGAAGTTCTGTAACACACACACACACACACACACACACACACACACACACAGTGCCAGCACAATGCCTGGCACATGGACAGCTCAATATATGCCTTTCAGAAATAACAACTTATAGAGCAAGAGGGAGAGAAAGGAAGCAAGGAGGCAGAACCTTGAGAAGAGAGCTTTACTCCCCCCAAGACTGGGCAGGAAGCTGAGTCCCACCCTTCTCGTCTAGTTGTCAAGTGCCTGTGTTCATTATCTTAACAGTTATTCGTGATCAAACGATTTGGTGTTAATGTGGATCTAATGTCTAAATCCATACGGGTCCCACAGTCATTTAGTATTAATTAAACAAGGCCATTTTAAGGCTGGGATTCCACTGGGTTTACTGCGCTTAGCGCTTAATGGCAGGAACCACTTGGCCACTCCGCTTTCTCTCTGCTCTCGCCTCGTCCCTTTTACCTCCAGAGGTCAGAGCTGGAGCAGAGTCACGGCTGCCCTGGGGTGGACAGCGGTGCACAGGAGGACCTTGGCTGGGGTGCAGACAGATGATTGACAGGTGGGGAGTTCACTAGAGGCCCAGCCTTGCCCTCGAGAAGCTGACATTTCATTAAGAAGAAATAAGGGCTGCATTGGCAGAGCGCTAGCCTGGGTGGGAGTCTGGAGAACGGGGTTTTAGCCCTGCTCTACTGCTGCTGACTGACTGTGCAACCTCGTATAAGACACTCCCTCTCCGTTCTTCATCGGTTAATTAAGGAGTCTGGACAAGCCAGGTCCATTCCCTCTATCTGGAATGCATCTCCTTCAGTTTCCCCTGGCTGCTTCATTCCATCTTTCAGGTCTCAGCTCACATCAGCTCGTCCAGGAAGTCTCCTAACCACTTGCTCCCCACCACCCCATCATTCTGGAGCATATTCTCTCTGCTTTATTTTCTTCATGGGACCTGTCACTATCTAAATTATCTCGGCATTTGTACTCATTTCTTTGCCTGTATATTATCTCTGTGTCCTCCCACTACAAACTCCACAAACCAAGGACTTCATCTGTCTTACTCAACACTGTAACACCAATTCCCGGATCAGTACCTATTCTGTACATGGCACATGTATCTGGCACATGGCAGGGGCTCAAAAAATAATTCAACCACTGAATGAATCATTAGGTGATCACTAAAACCCCTTAAAGATGGGCATTCAATGGCCCTTGACATCTGGGCCCAGAAAGCACGGGCAGAATTGGGTGCAGACAGAGCTGGGTTAGCCAGGAAGACTGGTGGGGGAAGGATGATTGGGACAAGTCCTAAGGGATGGAGCAAAGCCAGCCTGGAGGGGAGGAAAAGATGGGTGCTGCCTTGAGCAGAAGTCAGACATGAGCCACAATGGTGGAGAGCTCCGAGTCTCAGCAGCTGCTACCCCTTTGGGCTTCCAGCCAAGACCATTTGGTGAAACTATATTAATAATCACAATACAAGAATCCCTTGTGGACAGGGACAGTTTCCCTTCCAAGGCACCACCATGCATATCACTTCACGTTATTCTCTTGTTATCCCCTTGATACAGGGGATGGGGAAATATCTTCTGTCATTTATAACACTTATAAAATTAATAACGCCAAAATTATCCATTTGTATAGTACTTTCCGGTTTCCAGAACACACTTTCCTATACAAGAAGGCTAGTACATTCCCCATTTTGCAGAGGAGAAGACTCAGGGAGATGAAGTGACTTGTCCAAAGCCACTCATGGAATAGGTAGCCTGAAAAACTCAAACACAAAACTCAAAAATTGTCTACAACCCAGTAGCCTGCTTTCCAGATGAGGAAACTGAGGCAGAGGGTACCTGGTGAGATTATGACAGTCTCCTCCACATATACCCAGGGGGACTAAACTACTTGCAGGGCCAGGGTGAGGCCTGATGAGAACAGGGGGAAGGGAACAATCTCCCTTTCAGACTGCAGCATGGAGATGGAGATTAGCCCAAATGAAATATTTCATTATTCTAGTTCAGGGAGACAGCATCAGAGAACCATGGTATTACAGACTCCTAGAATTTTTAAGCTGAAAAGGATGATGGAGATATCTCCTATCAAGATTATATATAGGGCTCAGTTCCCAGTTCTAAGCTCTTTGACTTATCATCATAATTTCTGAAATGAAAAGCAAGATGCCATGCACAAAGTAGGCCCAATGAATATCTGATGCAGGGTCAAGCACTGAAAGCAGACAAGTAAGGCAGATCAAGGGTAACAAGTCAAACCGTGGTCGCCACTCGGCCGCAGTGTTGGGGTCCAATAGGGAGTGGTGAGGACTGTGGCAAGTTGGAGAATATAAACCTGTGTGAGGGGGGTATTACTGCAGCCAATTGTTGCCATGGAGGCGTGCAGGCTCAGTGTTATACCAATTCTTAAAATTTCTGAAGAAACGCCAGAGATGAAGATCTCTATTAGAAAGTCTAGAATTTTAAATGCTGGCATGTAAATGTAAAGCACTGTGTGAGCCAAGCAAAGTATGTCTAACAGCAAGTTTCCAACCATTGACACTTGTAGTTAAGTGGATAACTCAACTCTGTTCAACCCCTTCATTGTGCAGAGGGGGCAACTCCAAGAGTTAAGCTATGGTCCTGAGATCACAAGCCATTAGGGGCAAAGCCTAATTGCTCCAGATTTCTAATCCAATTCTTAAACTGTGGACCCAGGGATCAGGCATCTGAGAATCCAGTAGGTTTGGAGACACATCACTACATGGTTTGATGTCCTACATCCACACATTCCATCCAGCCCAGACCCTGGCCCAGAAGTCAGGGTCCATCCTCCCGCCTGACCTGGAAGGCCTCACCCACAGAAGATGGGCAACGGATGGAGGTAGCACCTCCTGATCTCCTTCCATCCAACGCCTTGGGAGGTCCCCCCACCCTCTTCACAATGCACCATCCTCAGGCCACTTAGAATGCAGCACCGTGGCACAAGCCAGCTGTCACTTAGGCACTTACAGGCATAACCGTGGAAAAACCAAAGCACTGTTATTACACTTAATAACCAGTTTACACATCATCAACTCATTGGAGTCTGAGAGGCGCTGTTAGGGTGTCAGCTCCCTCAGCCTAACAAGTCAGCACTAGAGGGGGGCACAGATGGGGCTGGGCACCAGCCTCCAGGAGTTACTCTGTCCCCTTCCTGCCTCACGCAGAGGACACTCACCCAAGGCCAGCCTGAGGCTCATTCCTGCCCTCTCCCCCCACCCGACAGTGCTCAGGAGCTTAGCAGCTATACCAATGGCATCCAGGGTTTGGAGCAGCGCCAGAACCCCAGAGAAGGGGGGTCTGGGCCCTGACTGGTATCTGAACAGGAAGAAGCAAACTGGCTTGGCAGACTGGGGTCCAGGGGTCTGGAGGAAGAGTGTCCAGGACTAGGACCCCTGCGGTGGTATCCTGGCTCTGCTGTGTGACCTCAAGTAAGTTATTTCATCTTTCTGAGCCCCCGTTGCCCCATTTGTATAAGGTGGTGCCTCAAAGCTTTCTTATAAGGGTTCATTGAAATGTATGCATAGTGCCCAGGATGGCTTCCACACCCAATACATGGCAGGTATCGCCGAGCTCTTGTTGAGCAGGAAGATGCAGAGGTTGGGGGTCCTGAGCCGGAGAACAAGGACAAGCACAGGGATTAACAGGAAATACGACCACTAGGAAATGTTTCTGAATTGGCGTAACACACTGAGGGAAGGTCTTTTAGAGCTGCGATTAAAATAGTTAGCAATAATAAAACCTAACATTATTCTTATTGTCCCCCTTTTAGAGTGAAAGTTCAGAGAGGTTGACTTACTTACCCAAGGTAATCCAGCAAGCAAGTGGTAGAACTGGGCTTGGAGGCCAGGCAGTGAGACTGCAACTGAGATTTTAGCCATCCTTGCCGTCCTCCCTCACCCCTCCCCTCCCAGTCCGGATATCTACAAGGGAAGACCTGCCGTGATGTGGGGCTGGGGGAGGGAGAGGATTGCAGGTGGGCCAGGCTACAGTTATCCAGGGTCTTGAGGTCCTACCCCTAGACTGTTCTGCACTGGAACAGCAAATGACCCCAGAGGCGTGGGGAGCAGTTCCAGGATGGAGGCCAGGGCAGAGGCCTCCAGAACGCAACGATCCTCCTGTCACCCTGGGTCAAGGCCACATTAGCCACACCTTCCATGAGGCCCAGTCAAAGCGGTGGTCCCCACCGAAAGCCTTGGAGGGCGCGCGCACGCGCGCACACACACACACACACACACACACACAAACACACCCCCGCTGGACGGGCCTCTCCGGCCGCCCCGCTACAGCGCTGGCCTGAGGCAGTGCAGTGCTGCCATCTTTCGGCCCCACGCGGCATTGCAGCCCCACCCGCCCTCGGCGGTGAGCCCAGCCGGAGCAGCTGCCCCCAGGGGCACCGGCCGCCAGCCTGTCCTGCAGAGTCTGTGCCTGCAGTCGGGGGGTCCTCCTCCGTGAGCCCTGGAAGGACGGCTTCTCAGCATCAGCCATGACCCAAGACTCCAAACCAGCCCAGGCAGCCACAACGGGGCCCTCTGCCCTTGGAGAAAGAGTGCTCAGGCCCCAAGCGGTCCAGGGCTCCCTGAGGTTGCCTCCTGCCCCGCCCCATGCCTGGGCTTGCGCTGGGACCTGGGACCGCAGAGCAGGGAAAGGGAGGGGGTGAGTGTGAGAGAGAGCAGCTCCAGAGACCTGGGGGGAGATTCACTGCCAGCTTCTGTGAGATTCCCAGAGAGCCAGGAGCCCTTATCCCTAGAGGAGGGATTGTGGGTAATCAGTGTGTATGTTTTTGTTAGTTTGCCTTTTTGTTTTGTTGTGTTTCTTATTTTTTCTTTCTTTTTTTCTTTATGCTTAATTGGAATTTTACATTTTTCTGCAGTGACCAAGTAAGCTTCAAGAAATAACGTGATATGTTTATAAACTTACCTGAAAGTAAATTTGCTTTTAAGTAAAGACACAATAATTTTAGAGCAAAAAGCGACCTTTTTCCAAACCCCTTTCTTTCACAGACAAGGAAAATGAGCTCCAAGATAGGTGACTTGCCCAAGGTCACACCACTAGTCAGTGGAGAGACGGACTGGAACTTCCCTCTCAGGACAGGATCTTTCTTCTTTGAGAGTGGGCTGGGCCTTCCCTGACCCTCCAGCCAGGGTATGATCCCCTATCAGTCCCACAGCACCCATTTTTCTGTTTACTGTCTGTCCCTCTCATGTAAGCTTTGTGGAGGCAAGAACCTCACTTGCATTGTTCACTAAGGTATTCCCAGTGTCCACGTTGAGTGAGTGAATGGAGTTAATCAGGGAAGGCTTCCAGGAGGAGGTGATTATACATCCATTTTTGAAAAGGCAATGGTCGTAGATCAATAGAAGACAGGAAGCATGCCAGGAGGTGGAGGATAGCCTAGAGCTGGCACACAGTAACTATGTATTCCCAAATACTTGTGGGGGAGGGGGAAACGGTGGAATGGCATGGATTGTCCTCCCACACACATAGGTGAGCTAGGATGGTTTTGCTCATCCTGGGAATCTGGGACAGAAGCTAGAAAGAGCTCCTCTCTGGCACCAGGAAGGACTCACTAAGAACCAAAGCCTCAGGGCAGCCTAGCTGGGTCTGTTGGGATCTGGCTGGGCCTGGTTTACTGTACTGGATGGGGTCTGACCAGGTCTGGGTGGGTGGGCTGGCTGAGCCTGGCTGAGCTGGCAGCTTCCTCCTTGCTCCCATATTTAGGAGCGCCTAGCACCGTCATCTCAGTCTAATCTCCCAGGGCTCTAGTTTAGAGACATATAGGGGGGAAAGTCCAGAAACGCTGAGGCTAAGGGGAAAATGTGAGGGGGTCCAAATTTATGCAATGTCTTGTTTTTAGGGCCCTTCACAATAGCACTATTAGTTTAGGAACATAGATGCATTAAGATATAATGATCAAGTTGAAATATAGAGGCCATTTACTGTGTACAGATATGAAAGTCAGAGAAAAATGGGAAATTTTCAGCAGAAGGAAACGGACACTTCCTAAAGGAAAAAAATTATTCTCTTAATATTTCTGGAAAAGTTCCTCAAAAGGTTCTTGGGAAAAGCTTTATTGCCCCTAGAATGTTACATAACACCTATGTGACGAGGAGGCAGGAGGCTCCACGCAAGTCCCTCCTCAGGAGACACACATGTACTGGGCACCTGCTGTGTGCCCGGCTCGGTGCCAGGCTCGTCCTGTGCACAGCCTGGTGTGACTAAAAGGCGACACCTGTAGATCACAGGCACATGCAGCAAGCCTCAGCCAAGGGACAGCATCACCCGCACACAGGGGAGGCAGGGCCTGTCAGCCTCAGCCTCTGCTTAGGCCAGGTGAGGGGCGTAGGTGCACTGGTCTGGCCTGGGGCCTGGCATGAATGCCCGTGCTGCTGTGCACTCCCCTCTGCACCTGGGCCTGCTTTAGGCTTCTGACTTTACACTTCCTCCTGCAAAGCCTTTAACACCAAAACCTAAAGAGACGGGGTGCTGGTTAAGGGCCCCTCCAAGGATGGGAGCAGGGATAACTCTTTATTGTTTCTGATTCAAAACCGAACTCAGAAGAGAGAGCAAAGGCCAAATGATAGAGAGGGACTCAGAGAAAGATACCCAGAGGGGGATGGAAAGTGAGAGACAGGGAGAAAAAGAAAGATGGAGAAATAAAGAAGTCGGGAAAAAAGGAGAGAGACAAAGAGACAGAAACGAGGAGAGAAGCTTACAAAGCAGGAGAGAAAGGGAAGCTTACAGGGCAGGGGAAAGGAAGGCAAGCGAAGGAGACAAAGGGATGAACTAACAGTGAAAGGACCAGGGAGGCGGGAGGCACAATCTCTCCAGGCGGCCCCAACCCTCTTCCACCCTCCCCGCAGGCACAGCTAAGAAACGGGGAGGCGGGAAGAGGAAGCAGAGCCCGGTGAAGTCGCTGGGTAACCTTGGAGACGAGAGCCAGGCAGCCGGGCGTAGGGAGGGGCGCAGCGAGAAGGAGGGAGGGCGGCTCCGCAGAAGACCCGCAACAGGTCCGGCCGCCGGAGGGGGGTGGGGGCGGGGCATAGAGGCCGAGGCGTGAGACTTGGATGAGCTGGGGGAGGGGGGAACAAAAGATTCCAGAAACAAACCTAACGAGGACTGAGGAGTCAATAAAGAGAGAGATTTTACTGAGAACCAATTTAGGGAAGAAAGTGCAAGGAGTTCGGGAGCTGTGATAACAGGAAGGGGGCTGGGGCGGGGAACCGGGTGGAGATGAGGCCAGCAGGAGCCAGCCCAGATGACTGCGCTGGAGCACGGAGAGGCCAGGACATCGGGGCTGCGCAGAGGAGAGCAGGCAGAAAACAGTCACAGCTGACTGGCCAGGAGGGGCTCTGATTTCTGACCCTTTCCCTGAGACTCACTGGGGGCATCCCTGCAGCATCCACCCCCAGCTGGGGATGCAGGGTCTCTGAATCCCAGATGGTTGGCTGGGGGACCATTCCACTCACTGTGTCCTAAATTCTTGCTGAGCTCCCACTATGTACCAGGTGTGTGCGGGGGCACTCTGGGGACACAGGGACCATTAGACAAACATATGCCCTCAAGCCACTCATACGCTAATAGGCAGGGTGGAGAGCTCTCTTGGATCAGTTAATGCCAGCTTGGGGCACATCAGAGAAAGCCTCCCCCTGGTTGTTACTGAGCCAGACTTCGAAGGCTGGGAAGGGCAGAGATGAAGGGGAAGGGCTTGTCAGGTGGAGGAGAGGCAAGAGGCCCAGCAGGAGGCAGAAAAGGAAAGCCTGATTTGAATCCACAGCTGCTGACTAGCTGTGTGTTCTTCAGCAAGTTACCTAACTTCTCTGAACCTCTCTTTCCCCATCTTGCAGAATTGTTTAAGGATTATGGACAATATCTGTATAGTGCCTGACACATAGTAGGTGCTCTATAAATGTCAGCCATTAGGGACTTCCCTGGTGGCGCAGTGGTTAAGAATCCGCCTGCCAATGCAGGGGACACAGGTTCGATCCCTGGTCCGGGAAGATCCCACATGCCGTGGAGCAACTAAGCCTGTGTACCACAACTACTGAGCCTGCGCTCTAGAGTCCGCAAGCCACAACTACTGAGCCCGCGTGCCACAACTACTGAAGCCCGCGCGCCTAGAGCCCATGCTCTGCAACAAGAGAAGCCACCGCAATGAGAAGCCTTTGCACTGCAACGAAGAGTAGCCCCCGCTCACAGCAACTAGAGAAAGCCCGCACATAGCAATGAGGACCCAACGCAGCCAAAAATAAATAATAAATTGATTTAAAAAAAAAATGTGGCAGAAGTGACAGTGTGACTTCTGATACTAGGCCATAAAGAACACTTCAGCTTCCTCCTTGCTCTCTCTTGGATCACTCACTCTGGCAGCAGCCATACTGTGAAGACACTCAAGCAGTCCTACGGAGAGGCCCACACAGCAAGGAACCGAGGCATGTGAGTGTGCCATCTTGGAAGTGGCTTCTCTGGCCACAGTCAGGCCTTCAGATGATGCAGCCCTGGCTCGAATGCCAATCTTGGCTGCAGCCTCATGAGAGACCTGGAACCAAAACCACCCTGCTAAGCCATTCCCGAGTTCCTAACCCACAGAAAGGGTGTGAGATAATAAACCTGTATTTTAAGATCCTGAAGTGTATGATAATGTGTTACAAGGCAATGGGTAGCTAATACAGGGGCTTGCAGTCGGGTCTAGAGCCACACCCCCAGCAATGGCCCCTGGGGACCTGTGTTGTAAACACAGCGCCCACAGCAGGGAAGGTGAGGAGAAGATGCAGAGGCACCGAGGCAGGACGTCAACAAGTACTGCAGCAGACAGAGTTCTGAATGACGCCCACAGCAGGCCTGGATATGGAGGGCATGGGCGGGGTCTGGGTTGTTCAGAATTCCCAGGAAAAGCAGGTCCCCATCATCCCCAGCTCTTCCCACATTGACACAGCTGTGTAGCTTGCCTAAGCTAGCGGGCAGGCCAGGGTAGAAGTGAGAACAAAATGACATTTGCCTCACCTGGCCTTAAACCTCAGTCTACCACTTACTACCTGGGTTATCTTGCACAAGTGACCTTGATTCTGCCTCCGTTTCTCATCTGTAAAATGATGATGATAAGCCTGGCTTCCTCGGCTATTATTCTCATGGCACGGCAAAGAGTCTCATTACAGGAGAATCAAATGAGAAATAAATATACAACATCAAGTTCAAAGTTGAAGTCTTGGAATACTCACCCCTTGAAGCCAGGAGAGCAGGTCTGGCTGGGGATTTCCCATCTTTTATTTACCTTCTGACTCCCAAGTTGCCCATTTCCTTTAGGGCCTGAAATAATTTGCAGGGGGAGCTTAAAAGGAAAGGTTTAAAAAAAAAAAAAGAGGACACTGGTCATTCCTGTCCCATAACATTTCTAAGTAGTTGAGGGCTTGTTTACAGAGCAAATCTTGGCCTTGACCACATTCATTCTCATCACAACCCTGGGTTACTCACTAGCCACCTTTGCTCTGCTAACCTCTCTAAGCCTCAGTCTCCTCCTCTGTGAAATGGGGGTAATAACAGCATCAGATCCACAGTGTTGATACGAGAGTTAAATGAAATCACAGTGGAACAGGCCTGGTGAGTCCTCCTCAAATGTGCGGGATGATTGAGACAATGGCACCTGTGATACCAAATAAGGCCATGTTCTTGTAGCACAGAATTTAAACAGCTCAGGGAGCCCAATTTCATTTACAGAGGAAGGTCCATTCTTCTGAGGCCTTCTCCTCAAGTAACAATTGTTGGGAACCCCAAGAAATTCTGACATGGGGTGATAATCTGTCCTCCTCCTGTACACCTACGGCCCCCCATCCATCCAGCATTCATTCATCTCTGTAACCATGAGTATACCTCCCACCACAGTGCCTGCACAGAGTAGGATAAGGACATGTCAGGTGGATGTGTGGGCAGTTAGATGGATGAACAGGTGGATGGATGGATGGATGAAAAATGGATGAATAGATGAGTGGATGAATGAGTAGGTGGATGGATGGATGGACGAAAAGATAGATGTAAGGATGATTTGAGGGTGTCCTTCACTCTAGGCCTCATGCCAGACCTCACCCTAGTCCCTTCTTGGGGCTCAGTGTGGGCAGAGAGAATTCCTCTCCTGCAGGGAGAGAGAAAAGACAGAGGAACATCAAGCATCCCACAATTTGTTCTCAATCTTAATTAAACACATTTTTGATGAGCTCATCAACTTCACCTAATTAGTCTGTCCTAGAGCCATCTCTGCCTTAGGGTGTGTTGAAGGCGTCTGGGCTTCTCCCTCAGAAGGGAGGGAGGAAGGACTCTAGTTAGATCTAGAAGCCTGTGCTCTTCACGGTCCAGGGGGCCCAGCAGCCTGAGGGGAAAGCCCAGGCAGCAGGGCGGGAGACTTCCACCATGTCCTCAATCTCCATGAAGTCTTAGGATTCTCTGGGGTGAAGGGAAGGAGAGAGGAAGGGGAGCAAAGACTCCTCACCGGATGCCCCCCGCCCAGAGATGCCCAGAAGTCATCCAGAGAAGAGATGGGGCTGGCTAGTGGCCTTTGGTGTCATGGAAAGAACCCGAACTTGAGTTGGAGGTCTTGGCCTGAAGACTCAACCATACATGTCCCGGCTGTGGGCAAGTCATAGGACCTCTTGGAGCCTCATTTTGGGGAGGAAGTTGGATTGGATGATCTCGTAAGATCCCTCCTATCTCTCAAGACTCATGAGTCCAGAAGACAGACTTCAAGGTCATTCAGGAGCTCATGATCTGGACACCAGGATGCAGTCAGGAAAGTTCCACCCCCTGGGGGCCTCGATGACTCAGCCTTCTAAGTCCCTTCTCCAGATCTGTGCCTGGTGTTGGGAAGGACACCCTAGCAGAGCCTGAGCCTCAGACCAGTGGGGAGGGGAAGGGGGTGGGGGTAGCCAAGGAGGCTGTGACAGTGACTGGAGCCTCTGAGCATGCCACAGACCCTGTTTTCTCTGCAGAGGTGGCTGCCCTAGAGGGAGCAGGTACCCTCCTAGCCCCAAACCTTCTGGGAGATGGACAGCCAGGCTACCGCCTAGTGCCAACGAGGAGCTCCTGCTCACATCCTCCCCCACCAAGTCCTCAAGAGCCAGGCAGAAGCTCCAGCCACAGGGAGGGAGGGCCGAGCTGCCAATCTACCCCAGTCACCACCTTGAACTCTGAGCCCCATTCTCCCTGCTGTGAGCGCCACCTGGCCAGCCCAGACAGCCCCGGCAAGGACATGGAGCCAGGCCAAGTCCCCAGCACGGATAGCGACTCATGGTGCTCCAGCTCTACCAGTCCAGACTCCACCAATCAGGGGGTGAATCTCTCTGAACCTCGGCCTCAACAGCTCCAAAACAGAGCCAGGGAGGTGGGAGGGGCAACACAAATGGCCAGTCCTCACCTTCCGCCAAGCTCAGGAAAGGACGAGAGGAGGCCAGCATCACCCAGGTACTTTCTGGGAAGCATGGAGATAGTATCTGTTAGGATACTTTGCCTCCTTCTGGGCTCCAACCCAGCCTTCCCACCCTGTGGCCACGAGCACCCCTTGCCGGCCCCAGTCACAGCTCCCAAAGCCTGGTCATCACACAGAGAAAGGGCTGAGCTCAGGGAGGAGCAATGGCTTTCCCAAGCAGCCACAGTGGGAAGCAGGGAGCTCTTCAGGGCCAACCTGGGGTGTGGCCCTCAGGCAGAGGGGCCGAGGTGCAGGCTGCAGGGCCTAGTATCAGACTCGCCTTGGGTTTTGCTGATCCACATGGGAGGGTCCCTAGGCAGACAAGAGACGGTGGCTTGAGCTGTGTCTGGCTTGGAGACTGGCTCCACCTGTCCTCGTGTCCCTGCCACAAACCTGCCACGTGATCTTCCCCAAGTGAACTAGCCCCTCTGTGTCTAAGATTCCTCATCTGTAAAACGGGCATAATTTCTGCCCCACATTCCCCTCCGCTCGGGGCTTCCTGGGAGATAAACACTCTGTCAGTCAGAGACTGCCAGAGCTGCAGACAAGCCAGGGGAACACCCGCCCCTCCTGGTTTTGCAGTTGTAGAAGAGGCTCAGATAATTTAGGTGACTTCTCCAAGGTCACACAGTTCATTGTGCTAGAATGTGGATCCAAACGCTCGCCACTGTACAAATAACAGAAACAATGTTTCTATAACAGATATTTGCCTCAGTGGTCATCTGATGCAAGTTACAGACCCTTCCTCTGAAAAATACTCATATGCACTGACATGCGGACTGCTCATGTGACCTAAGGAGATTTGCTCCTGAAGCCCATTCATGGATTAGCTGGTGGTCGAGGATTCTAGCTCTGCCACTGTGTGACCTTGGGAAATTTACTTAACCTCTCTGTGCCTCATTTTTTCATTTTTCAATAATCAAAGGGGGACAGTAATAGTACATGCTTCACAGGTTGTTTTGAGGATTTGATGAGTCCTATACGTGTCAAGTACTTGGAACAATGCCTGGCTCATAATAAATGCTAAATGAGTGTTTGCTGTTATTACTCCCTGAATAGTCTCGGCTTCCCAGGAGCAGCCATCCTCCTGGGGGTCCTTCAAATGTCCAAGTGTAGCTGCTCAGGTCTGCCCCAACTCCCAGCGTCACGCAGGCTGGGTCAGTAAACTCTGTGGGATGAGGATCCCTCCACCACCAGGCAAATGCCCCAGCCCCCCGCCAAGCTTTGACCATCCCCCGCTTGTCCAATGCCCACCTCGGCAGCTGCTGCCAGCAGTTCCAGGAACCCAGCCTTGTCCCTCCCTTGCCTTGCCCTCCCTGCTGCCCAGGAATCAATGCAATCCCCTAAAAGCTCATAACTCGGAGGTAATTATAAGAAGCATCAATTACCCAGAAATGTGGATTTCATGAATTCAATTAATTTGCATGGCGATCGATAAGGGAGGGTTCGCTGGGGTCCCCGGGGGAAGTTAGGACATTGTTCTGCACACTATTGATTTTACAATGTAAAACAAAACCTCTCTCCTCGAATTCATAGATGCCCATTCATCCATATTAACTTTCAGATCATTTATTTTTGTATGTCTTTCAACTCTGTTTGTTGCTATCACAAAAATGCAGAGTACTGCATTGTAGGGAATAATTGAATCAATACAGTCATGCTATGCCAGGCTTCCCTGACTTGAGGAAGAGATGCTGGTCAGTGAGCTGCTCTTCCTCGTATTCCTGCCCTCTGCTCTCCCCAGCCATCCCCTCACACCCGTCCCCGCACTAAACACTCCCTCTCCCAAGCAGGCCACTCCCTGAACCTTAAGTCCCCCACTCCATCAGATTCCTGATAGACTTAGAGTACAGCTGGAGGGATGCGGTTAGACAACAGGCAGAACTTTTCAAACCCAAGAAGAGTTGGCAGGAATAGAGCACTCCCCTTTTCCAAAGGATCTTCAGAACCAAAAACATGCAAGCACAATGGTGGCCTAAGTCAGGGGTATGGACCCAATGACCCCCCAGTGACCTGTGTCTCTGCTACTCAGAGGAAAGGCGTTTATACCCTGCGCTGGGGGAAGAGTGTTTCTTCTCCTTCCCCAGAGGCAATGAGGTTGAGGAGACAGCATTTCCCAAAAGTTATCCCACCCCCATCCCGCGGAAGAGGCCAAGTTTAATAGGAGAAGTGGTCGTCAAAAAAGTAAGAGGCCCACCAACCTTAGCCTCCCATTCTCCCCGACTCAGGGGTCCCCAGCTCTGCTGTGTTCCTGACGTCTTGCCCATCCCTACCCAGTGGCCAGCTTCCCCCAGGCCTCCCTGAAAGAGGCCAGGCTCTGCTCTCAGCAGCACCTAGAAACTGGCACGAACACGCAGGCGCACGCACGTGCACACGCACGCACGCAGCAGTGTAGATACGAGGCTGGGACCCCCTGACACAGCCACACCCCCGGGAGGGCATGAGCTGGGGCTACCCCACCTCCCTCCACAAAGCCCCAACTCAGCAAACGCCCTCAGCACCCCGTGTCTGGAGAAGGAGAGAAACCTTTTTTTAAATTTGCCTCTGCCCCCCGCCCCTGTCAGGATATTAGACAGCTAAACAGCCTGGCGCCTGTTTCCTTCAGATAACCAGTTCCTGACGAACCCCCTAATTGTCCCCAGAATCTCAGCACCAGTGTATAGAGTAGGTCATTTAACCAACAGTACACACAACTAAATAAAAATCCATTTTCCAAGAGAAAATTCTATTCTTATCAGAGTTTTGCAAGAGGGTTGCAAGCAGCCCATGTTAATTGAAGCTTTGATGTTTGTAGGAGAAGGCCTCTAATCAACGCCACAAAGGAGGCTGATTCACTGCAGTGGGCCCCTCGGCCAGCGGCGGACCGGACTCCAGGGAGCCGGCGACAGCGGGCAGGGGAGAGGACAGAGGGCCCAGGCCAGTCACTGGACACCACAGGGCCCCAGCTATTGCCCCAGGCCCAGAACCAGCACAAAGACACCAGGAGGCAAGTGGCGGGGTCAGGAAGGTCACTGAAGCCGGAGGTGAGCTGGGGCCCGGGGTGAGGAGGCACCTCACGATTGCTCACTTGTGGCCTTGGGCGAGTCACTTGACCTTTCTGAGCCCCCGTTTCTCCTCTGGATGACCAGAACCCTCTTTACCTGTCCTGAAAACCCATTTGACGATGATCAAATAAAAATAAAATCCAGAAAAGGAAGTTTCATTTTTGAGGACGTCCTGTGAGCCAGCTAACCACCACCTTACAATCTATAGGGTACACAGTACACGCTATGCTCACTGCACAATCTATAGGGTACACAGTACACGCTATGCTCACTGCTGATTGCCCTGTATTTATTCCTTATCTCATTAAATCTTCAAGGTGGGGAATCTTACCCTATTTTGCAGATAAGGAAACTGAGGCTCAGAGCAGCTAAGTGTCTTGCCCAAAACCTCACGGTAGAAAGTGGCATAGTTGGGATTCAAACCTGCTGTCTTTGCCTCTAGAATCCAAGCAGCTTCCTCTTATCTGAGCTGCTTCTTCTAAAATGAGGTGGGAGGGCCCGTCCAGCCCTTCCTCCCTATCTGCCCCACCTGCCCTCCCCTAACTCCAGTAATGATTAACATCCACACAGACACATGCATCATTTCCCTTGTTCCTCACAGCAACCTCCAAAGCAGGCAGGAGGTACCTGGAAACAAGAAGATGAGTCTTGCAGAAATGTGTGCGGGTTGACGAGGTCATACTCATAAAGAGTCAGCTTCATCTGGACCATGACAAGCTCTCAAGGACTCGCAGCCCCAGCACTGTGATGATGTAATGATGGTGGGGGCCATGCTGATTTTCACACCTGGTAACCAAGCACACACCGTACCTTCCACACAAGGCAGAGTTAGCAGTAGTAGTTAAATCATCCTCATTTTCTACATGCAGAAACTGAGCTCACAGGATGTCAGTGAGTTTTCCAGGCCACACAGCCAGTGAGTGGCAGCACTGGGATGTCTTGAACCTCAGACTTCACTCACAAGCCCATGACCAGTCCACTGTGCCCCTGTGGTCCAGTGCTTTACAAGGCCGCCGCTGATAAGGGCTGAGGTGGGAGGGAGGAGGGAGAAATCCAGACACGGAGCTGCCTGGGTGCTATGGACTGAATCGTGTCCCCCCCACCAAATTCATATGTTGAAGCCCTAGCGCCCAGTGTGATGGTATTTGGAGGCGGGGCCTTCAGGAGGTGATTAGGTTCAGATGAGGTTGTGAGCGTGGGACTTTCTTGATGGAATTAGCGCCCTTGTAAGGAACACCGAAATCTGTGGGCACCTTGATCTTGGACTTCCGGTCTCCAAAACTGTGAGAAACAAATGTCTGTTGTTTAAGCCACCCCATCTACGGTATTTTGTATGGCAGCCCAAGCTAAGACATGGGGCTGTCAACATCACAACTCATGCACTTGGGGTGTGACAGGGGTGTGACAGAGGAGTCAGGGGTATGGACGGGACAGAAGTGATGGATGTCCTCATCCTCAGGGGGCCTCAGGGGCTGGAGTAGGGCAGGAGGCACACTAGAGTCCTACAGCCATGCTCAGGCCCAAGACACAGAGGCAGTGGTCCCGGGGAGGAGAGAGGGTGAGAGAGACGGGAGAGGCAGTCTGGGGGGCAACAAGGTGGAAGTGTCTTCAGAAGAGGAAGGAGGAGGGGACTGGATGAATTTTCCAGGCCAGATTAGGTGAACAAGAGTTAACATTTATTTCTTCAACACTGTTTACCTAGGACCTGCCAGGGGCTGGGGGCTCAGAGACGAAAAGACATTGGTGGGCAGCATCCACTCTAGTGGGAGCCATGTTTAAAGCCGTGGGAGTTTAGCAGAGGTCCCCCTGGGCCCTCAGGAAGAAGAGGTCGTTCTCAGCTGCCATTTCAGGGATTCGTACAGATGTTCCGGGCAGCGAATTGCGAGGTGAGAGGTTTACCGGGAACCTCTACACCCATGACTTTATTTGATGACTTTACCTGCTGGGATAAACCAACCATGAGAGAACCAAGGCCCAGAGAGCTCCGGTGACTTGTTCAAGATCACAGAGCTTGCAAGGAGCTGAATTAAGTCCCAAATCCATGTCTTTGGACCCTGTACCAAGGCCACTAGGTGCAGGGTGCAAAATGTAATGTGGCTAGCTCAAAATCAGGAGTTAAAACCAGGTGTCCAGAAACAGGCACTGGGCTCAGCCTTCCCCACAGCGCCCTGGGACCCAAAATCTCCAGCAGGCAGACCTGTGCCCAGCTGTGTCTACAGAGTGTGGTGGCCCCAAAAGGGAAGGAATGGGGTGCGGTAGACCGTCTCAGGGTGAGTTGAGTGATTCTTACAAGGGTAGCGGCCTCTAGCTTCTGGCTGTCCAATTGCTGGTGGGGCCTGTAGAAAGATGATGGAGGTTCAGTGGACCAACTGCACTGAGTCAAGGCCAAGGTGGGTGGGATGCCTCAGGACACATAAACCTCCTTATGTTTAACCAACTCAGCCGATCCATTTGCCTTGGCAGCAGTGGGACTTTTTGCTTATGTGCTTGACATGCCGAGAGTTAAAGATCAGTAAGCAATTAGAAAAGCCCTTATAAAAGCAGAGGAGGGCTCACGACCTGGGTCCCCTGATCATGAGATCAACTCCCAAGGAAGCTGAGTGACTCAAAGTCTCCTAACTGGTCTTCTGACCCTCTCCCTGTGTCCCCTTCATTCTGTTCTCTACTCTGAAGCCAGAGCAGAGAACTCTGGCCCTGTCACTCCCCAGCTTAAAACCCATCAGTGCTTCCTCCTGCCCAGGAGATAACATCCCCAAGCTTTGCTGACAGATAAGACCCTTCCTCATCTCCTCCTTCAGACCTTTCCAGGAGCCTCCAGTTTGCAAGCCCCTCCTCATATTCAATGCCCCTACCAGGCAGTTCCCCATGTGCCAAGCCCAAGCCTGTGCATGCTCTTCCCTTACCCTGTAATATCGCACCACCACCATCACCCTGCATCCACCCATGTGTGACAGATTGTATTAACTGCCACCATTCTAAAGAGGTGGAGTATAATATTACCCCACTAAAGAGGTAGAATATATTTCTTTTCCACTTGACCTTGGGTCCAGACATATGACTTGCTTTGGCCCATGAAAGGTTAACAGGAGTGACATGACTAAAGGTTTAAAAAGTGCTTGTGTGATTGGGCTGACTCTTTTGTGCTTTTTCCATCACGCCCAAGCTAGCCTGCTGGTCTCAGGAGGAAGATAAGAGACTCAGGGAGCAATGTTGCCTGATCAGGCCCAGCCCAGATTAACTGACCCTCAGCCAATTCACAGAAGCATAAACTAAATAAACGGTAATTGTTATATGCCACTGAGATATTATAGATGCTTGTTACACAGCAGATGGTAGTAATAGCTAATCGATACATCATTTGAACCTGAATCATTTCTAGCCATTCATCAGACCTCAGCTGAGGTAAATGCCATTTCTTCTCAGAAGTCTGACCTGAGCCCCTCACCACTTCCACAGTTTAGGGTCAGGTGATCCCCCTCTGGGCCCCCCCGGCACCCTGCATTTACCCTTCTTCCAGCACTGTAGCACACACTGGATTACCATTTCTACTTCACTTTCCTGTCTCTTTTCCTGAAGACAGGGATTGCGTGTTATTCACAATTTCTGACACAGAGGAATTCAATGACTATTTGTTCAAAGAAAAAACATGGAGTTGGCCTTTTCCGAGTGGTGGAAGCAAAGAGCACTTCTCACTTTTCCACCCCAGCCCACCATCATCATGGAAAGACTCACGTGAGGTCTCCACACCTCCTGACGGCCACTTGCATACATGCACATGCATACTCGAACCCCACACGTACTCAGGCTACATGTTTCTACCCCTCCGCTTGCTTGGTGACAAAGCGCTTTTTGAACCACTTTGCTCCATCTTTCTGCAATATCCTCCAGCAAATCAAGCATCCCCTTCTTGGGATGTTTTCAATCTGTTTTATGTTGATTTTAATTAAAGAATCCGAAACTGAACAAACAGTTCCTAGCAGGTGGCCATACAAGTGTGAAATAAGCAAACTGTTTTATCTGCCACAAACTCTGCTAGTAAATTTCTTCAAATTAATCCAAGCCTCTGTGAGTCTGCTGATTCCAAGGAGAAAGCTAAGCAATCCCTGCGTCCAAATATTTGCTTCTGTTACAGCTCCTGGAGCCAACGACTAGTGGTGTCCACCTTTGCTCCACCCTCATCCACCTTGTCTCCTAGGCCCATCTCTGGCACTCCATTGGCCCAACCTCAGAGCCATAAATATCTATACTGAAGAGGCATTCGCTATGTGCCAGGCACTATTCTATTACACACTTCATAGTACTAGAGTGATAACCTCCATTTCTGCCCACTGTAATTGCAGGACCGCCCCTAGACAACAGAAGTATTTCTGGCCATCCCCAAGAAATGTGTCACGTGTGCTCGAGTACAAAGTACAGGTCCAGTCGGCCACCCATGGGCCTCTGCCCAGCACCACCACCTCTGCTAGGTGGCGCCAACCGTTCTCCTGGATACCTCCCCACTGGCCAGCCTTAGGGTCTGCACTGGTCCCCTCCACCCACTCCAGGCTCTCAAGCCTTGAGGTGCCACATCTGCATGCAGTTGGCCAGCAAGGGGAGAAAATCTCTGTATTTGTTAGGTTGGCATTAGCTGCTATACGGATATATAACTAAATCTCATGGACTGAACACAATAAAAGTTTATCTGTTGCTCACAGCACAGCCCGATGGGATGTCTGCTCCACGCAGTCATTCATAAACTCAGTCTCCGTCTATCTTGTGGCTCCACCCTCCTCTAGGAGCCCAGAGCCCGCTCTGCTTTACAGCAAATGGAAGAAGAGAGCAAAGATTACACAAGGGGGTTTCTAAGGGGCCATGGCTCAAAGTGCCCACATCATCCCTGATCATATACCATTGGCCAGGACTCAGTCACATGGCCACATCTAATCGCAAGGGAGGCTGGGAAATGTAGTCCAGCCATGTGCAGCCCAGAAAGGAGTGGCCATGGACTCTGGTGAGCAATAGCAGCTTCTGCCCCTCCTCTGCCCCCACTTTCTGAGTGACCCTCTTGGGGGCATCCCAGCAGGGCAGTCTCACACTCCAGTGCCAGGTGGAGTTTCTCAGAAGCAGCTCTTTCCACCACCCTCTTCAATTCCCTGGGACCCAGACACATGTCCCGGTGGGAAGGAGAGACCAAGGATGCAGCATAACACTGAGAACACAGTGGGCTCTCCAAACCACCTGTTGAGAATTGAATAAAATGTCCCCCTCAGTCCCTCCCAACCCAAATCCTTAGAAATTGTAGGTCTCCAAGGACCACAAAATTGCCAGAAACAATGACTTTGCTTTAGTCTTTCTCTGAGCCTGTCCTCCTCTCTTGGCTGCAAAACCTTGTGTTCCCCTGGTTTTCCTCTGCTCCTCTGACTTCACCTCCTCTGTCTCCTGTCAGGGCTCCTTTGCTTACTCCTTAAATGACAGTGTTTCCCAGGCAGCAACTTCTACCCTCTCTCCCTTCTTTCTCCTCTTTCCGCTCTCCTTCCCTGGTGGACTCACCTGCACCCCACCTCAGGCACTGCCTTTCACCAAGCCCTCATTTCTGGCCTGGATCTCTCTCCTAAAATCTGGACCTGCATTTCTAACTGCCTGCTGGTCACATGCTCCTCTGTGTTCCAACAGTGACCTGTCCAAAGGTGGGCTCACTGTCATCTTCTTGAAGTCTCCTGTCCTTCTTCTCTTGCTTAAGGAGTCCACCATGGACCCTGGCATCCGGGGAGAATCCTGGGAGCCCCCCAGAGTCCAGCTCTGTCTGGCCCCAGAGCCAGGTGGCAATGAGCCTGCCACGTCTGGCTCCAGCTGCCTCTGGGCACTGTTTTCTTCAGTACCTCGACCTCCAATCTGACCCAGAGTACCCAAGAGACTCTCGTCTGGTCTCCTCCCCACCAGTCTTCCCCCTCCAACCCACCTTCCTCAAAGAAGCCAAAGCACAGATTTCACCATGCCACTCCCTCCAAACACGCAAGACGTGGGGACCTCCGGGAAAGGCCAAACTCTATAGTTTAGTAGGAAACACGGTCACCATCTGGACACCCTCCCCGCTTCCCACTCCAGCCCACCTCTGTCGGCTCCTCCCCCTCCTCTAACTGCATCCTCCACCACACCCTCTCCCAGGCTCACCATACCAAGACCTTTTTAGTCCTGAGCCTCACACCTCTGGGGCTTTGCATGTGAAACTGTCTCCTTTCCACCTGGAAAAATTCTACACAACTTCCCCGAGCAAACTCCCCCTCCAACACCCTAATAAACAAGGGCAAGTACTCCCAGCCCTGTGGTCCCCCAATACTGTTTTCTTCCTTGCAGCCACTGTCATCACATCTTGTTACACTTGACCATTTCTGGTCTAATTCTACTACTCGACAGCGAGTCCCTGGGGGCCTAGCACAGGGGCTGGCGCTTGAAAGGGCACATGAGGCTTTCAAAGGAAATTAGGTGCCTTCCTGAGGCCGGGGCGCTGCTAAGAGCCATACACATAGTGGGAGGCTTAGGGAAGCCTGGATTTCTGCCTGGACCCTGTTCCCCAGCGGGGCCTGGTGAGGCCTAGCTAACACCCCTCTCTACTTCTCTGCCAAAGGCACCTTGGCCGTAACCTTGAAGGCACAAAGCCAGCAAGGACCCTCTCTGCAGCAGCAGGCCCTGCAGGTTGATGAGGCAGCCAAGGGGCAGGAGGGGCAGGCGGCCTACACACTCCCCTCCTCCTCCTGGGAGGAGACAGCACGAGGGGATGGCAACAAACAAAAGAAATCCTTCCCTTCATCTCCTGCCCTCTCTGGGAACTGCTCATCGGCATCTTGCAAAGATCACTGAGCCACCAATTTCCAGGACTATCGCTCCCTGTGTATAGTGTGGCAGCCTGCACTGGGAAGCCAGACCCACCACCCACTGTGGGGTTGCCAGGCTGCATTCCCTGCCCAGGGGGTCCAGGACCTGCACTCAGCTGGGGGATGGAGAAGTAGAGGTACCCCTTTCCCAACCTGGGGGCAGGGAGGCTTAGGGATCCACCAGGGTGAAGCCACAGAGCCGAATAGGTGCACAACATCACACACACACACATACACACACACACACTCCTTGTGCCAGATATGGGCACATACTGCCTCATGTATAGGCAGCATGTCAGAGGCAGATACACACCCAGGAGGGACTGCCATCTGCCCACTCATCTAGAACAAAAGCCTTTCTGATCCTCAGTTTCTTTACCTAAAAAGTGGGGGTAATCATACCTCCCTTGACTCAGGAATAAAAGATATTTAGGAAATGAAAGTTAAGAAACTTCCTCTTCTCAGTTCCCCACCTAACTCTGGTTGCTGGCAGGGGTAAGTTAGGGGAGAGGACAGGAACCCAGCGCAGGCACCTTGACAAACATAATGGGTGCCTAGAGGAACAAGGGAGAAAGGTTAAAAAGAGCCTAAGGTCATCGTGGAGACAGAATAATGGCCCCCCAGAGATGTCCACATCCTAATCTCCAAATCTGTGAATATGTTACCTTACATGGCAAAAGGAACTTTGCACATTTAAGTTAAGGACCTTGAGATGGGGAGATCATTCTGGATTATTCAAGTGGGCCCAGATAATAATAATAATAGTAAGGATCTTTAAAAATAGAATAGGCAAATATGAAAATAATAGTAATAAAGGATCTTTATAAATAGAATAGGCAAATATGAAAAACAAGATAATAATAAGGATCTTTAAAAATAGAATAGGCAGGGGCTTCCCTGGTGGTGCAGTGGTTGAGAATCTGCCTGCCCATGCAGGGGACACGGGTTCGAGCCCTGGTCTGAGAAGATCCCACGTGCCGCGGAGCAACTAGGCCCGTGAGCCACAACTACTGAGCCTGCGCGTCTGAAGCCAGTGCTCCACAACAAGAGAGGCCACGACAGTGAGAGGCCCACACACCGCGATGAAGAGTGGCCCCCGCTTGCCGCAACTAGAGAAGGCCCTCGCAGAGAAACGAAGACCCAACACAGCCATAAATAAATAAATAAATAAAATAAATAAACCCAACGTTTAAAAAAAAAAATAGTAAGCTGAAATATTAAAAAAAAAAAAACAGAATAGGCAAATATGAAAAACAGAATGGAGAGCCCTCAAAAAATTAAGAATAAAACTATCATATGATCCAGCTATTCCAGTTCTGGGTATTTATCTGCGGAATACAAAAGCACTAATTTGAAAAGATATCTGAACTCCTATGTTCATCACAGCACTTTTTACAATAGCCAAGATATGGAAACACCTAAGTGTCCATCGATGGATGAATAGACAATGGATATTGTCCATGTAGTACAATACGATGGAATACTACTAGGCCATAAAAGGATGAAATCCTCCCATTTGCAGCAACATGGACAGACCTTGAGGGCATTGTGCCAAGTGAAACAAATCAGACGGAGAAAGACAATCACCATACGAATTCACTCATATGTGGAATACAAAAATCAACAAAAAATAAACCAAAAAAATGAACAAACCAAACCATACGAAAACAAACACAGAGATACAGAGAACAGAGTAGTGGTTACCTAAGGGGAAGTGGTGGGGAGGGCGAAATGGGTCAAGGGGATCAACTGTGTGGTGACGGATGGAAACTAAACTTTGGTATTGAGCACACTGTAGTGTACACAGAAGCTGAAATATAATGTACATATAAAACTAATATATTGTTCTAAACCAATGTTACCCCAATAAATTTTTTAAAATTTTAATTCAAGTGGTATAATCGTATATAAGATAAAAACTAAAAGTCCCACACAAGAAAAAAATGGAATAGGCAAACAGGAGAAAAGGTCAGAGTGATGCAATGTGAGAAGAACTCAACTTTCTTTTGCTGGCTTTGAAGACAGAGGAAAGGGCCACAAGACAAGGAACATGGGTGGCCTCTAGAAGCTGGAAAATGCAAGGAAACAGATCCTATCCAGAGCCAACAGAAAGGAATGCAGCCCTGCCAACACCTTGATTTTAGCCCAAAGAGACTTGTCAGATTTCTGACGTACAGAACTGTAAGATAATAACCTTGTTATGTGGGCTGCTGAGTTTGTAGTAATTTGTTATAGCAGCCACAGAAAACTAATACAGTCACTCAGTATATGGGGGAAGCAGGATCCAAACCCAAGCTGGAATGAGTTAACAAGAACTGCTGATGTATAGGATGAGTGGTGTGAGAAAAAGAAAGGAGTCAAGGATGACATCAAGGGTTTTTCCTGGGAGCTACATTTACGCAAGGAAGAAGACTGTGGGATGCGAAGGTTTGGGGGAGAAAATTAGAAGCTGAGTATTGGACATGTCACATTTGCAATGCCTATTAAGTAACTAAGTGGAGATGTTGAGTAGGCAAGTAGATACAGGAACCTGGAGATCAAAGGAGAGGTTCAGGTTGGAAATATAACGTGGGAGTCATTGGCATGAAGAAGGTATTTAAAACCAGGAAATTGAATGAAATCACCCAGGAAGAAAGAGAAGTCCAAGGACTGAGTCCTAGAATTTGGGGAGATGAGGAAGAATCAGCAAAGGAGATGAAGAGGGGCACCAGAAGTCCGGAAGAGGTTCACTGGGGCCTGAAATCCCTCTTGGCAGCTCAGACAACAATCTCAAAATTTTAGAAGCTGAAAGCTGAAGGACAAGATAAGTGATGACTAACTTAGTGGGCCCAAGAATGCTGAATCCCCAGCTAGCAACTGGGGAAGATGAGAATCAATGTAATTTACACTACAAAGCCTCAGGAACCAAAAGGACCAGATACCTCTGGAACCAGAAGGTGGGGTTTGGGGGGATACCTAGTATAAGAAAGATTAGATGAACACTGTTTTGAGAAGCACCTAGCTGTGAAGCCATGAGCACATTCACTTAAACCTCTCTGAGACTTTGCTTCCTCCACTCCAAATCTGCAAAATGGGGATGACTACCTATCTCACAGGGTTGTTTTGAGAAGGAATGAAATCAAATGGAAAGAATTGTCCACACTCAAGGTCACCACTTGCTCTCCTACCATTCTCTCTAGAACTCATTCCAACCAGGCTTTTGTCCCCACGAGTCCAGGAGACATCTCTCATCAAGGTCACCAAGGACTTCTGCATTGCCAGGCCCAATGGTTAGTTCTCTGTGCTCATCTTACTCATCAGACTATTTGACAGAAGTGATCACTCCCTCTTCCCTAAAACCTCTTCTTCACTTGCTTCAGGGATACCACTCTCTCCTGGTTGTCCTTCAACTTCACTGGAGCCTGAGCAGACACAGTAAAGGATTATCAGATACTTGAGAGAGGAAAAAGCCTCTAACATGAAAGACAGAAGCCAAAGTAAAGAAACAGGAAAAGGTAAGTTGGAGGAAACTACGCAAAGGAGGAAAAAAAAAGATTTTAAGCATTAATATCCTCAGAGAAAAGAGAAGATACTGCATCCACGAAATACGAATAGGATGCTATAAGAAAGAATATTGAAAGGGAAAAAAAAGAGCTTTTGGAAATTTCTGATGGCAAAAATGAAAAATTCAACAGAAATATGGGAGATAAGTTTGAGGAAATATCCCAGAAAGTAGAGCAAAAAGGATGGAAAACAGGAGAAAAAATTTTTAAAAATTAGAACAGCGATTCAGGAGATTCAACATCAAATAATAAGAGAACAAGGAAAAAGAAGAGACAGAGACAGAAATTATCAATAAAGTACTTCATGAGAATTTCCCCCAAACAAAGAGCATGAATTTTCAGGTTGAAAGGGGGCACCATATGCTGAGCACAATTGATGAAAATAAATTCACACTAAGACACATCACTGAAATTTCAGAATACTAAGGAGGTTGAAGAGAAAATCCAAAAAGGGGGGAGGTCACAATAAATGTATCAGGAATTAGAATGGTTTTAGACTTCAGCAGCAATACTAAACTCAAGAAGGCAATGGAGCAACGTGTTTAACATTCTAAAAGAAAACAATTTACAACTTCGAATTCTGCATCAGTTGGGATGGGCTTGGTTACACTGCTGTAATCGAAAACTCCAAAATCTCAGATGCTGCGATGTCCATCTCAGTTCAGCAGAACCCAGGCTGTTGTAGTCTCTCCCTACTTCCATGGCAGAAAAGAAAACATGACAAATGGGTCACAGCTCTTTAAAAAATTCTGTCAGGAAGTGGTACACATCACACTGCTCACATTTCCTTGGCCACGGTTAGTTACATGGATTTGCCTAATTTCAAAAAGAGTCAGAGAAGTGCAACCCTACTATGTACCCAGAGAGAGAACTAGTTACATACAATTACCAGTCTACTCTCTGGTCACTAAATATTTGGCTCACTCTCCTCACCAAGGAACATACACTGACCTTCTCCCCAAAGGGCAACAACCCGAAAGTTCCAGGTAGTCATAGCAACAAACACAAAGCTCAAGATCCCTGGGTGCTGTGTCACGGAGGATACAAGATATATACAAGATCCTCTTCTCTTAATCTGTAGGCCCATGAGCTAAAAATAAGTTTTATGCTCCACATACCCAATATACAGTGGTGGAACACGGATAGGATAACCACAATAGCCAGTCCCATTCAGAAAGGGGAAGAATGGAAATAGCCAGAAGACAATGGTCCATAAGCAATTCTGAAATCCTGCTGGGCAGATACTTTGAGGGCCTCATTCCTGGGAGCAGGGATGTTGCTGGATTAGGCTCCCACTATGCTCCCTGGGAGTAACTCCTTTGTCCATTATACTCCATTGTTCCTGGCTCTTTCCTCTAGGAAATTCTTTCTTTTCCATTATTTTCCTTGGCCATAGCTGAAGTGAATGTAGGAGAATATGGTCTCTTTGAGAGCTAAGCCTCTTTCTCAGATCACTTCCTACTGATAGGGTTAATTTAGGTTCTTAAACAGTCTTTCTCAGAAAGAAAATACCATATATCACTTGTATGTGGAATCCAAAATACAATACAAATCAACATATCTATGAAACAAAAACAGACTCACAGATGTAGAGAACAGACTTGTGGTTGCCAAGTGGGTGGGGGGACAGGGTAGGGAAGGAATGGTAGTTTGGGATTAGCAGAGGCAAACTATTATACATAGGATGGATGGACAACAAGGTCCTACTATATAGCACAGGGAACTGTATTCAATATCCTGTGATGAACCTAATGGAAAAGAATATGAAAATATAGATAGATACATATATATATGTAAAACTGAGTCACTTTGCTGTACAGAAGAAACTGACACAGCACTGTAAATCAACTATGTTTCAATAAAATTTTTTAAAAATAGTCTTTCTCAGGCCACACTGGTGATTCTTTTGGCAATACAACTCTTTCAATATCTTGTCTTTTTGTCTATTTGATTCTGTCAGCAATAGAATCCAGCAATGGTGCCCACATTTCTTTTAGAGACATAGTTCCCAGAGCTATATGTCTTTGATTTCTCATCTCCATATCTTCTCTCTTTTCCTAAAGATCAGTGTGTCTTGAGCCTATCAGGATTACATGGGCGATCCGAGGCTTCACTTCACTCTCTTTTCCTTGAGACATTTGTCCTGTTAAAGTAATAACTGGGTGCCACATCCTTGAAGGAGCTTTATCTTAAACATCTTAACCTACTCACTTGCTAACAGTGGGAGTGAGGACCATGCCCTTATTTTGGCCCTTTCCACAACAATCAATTTTAAGCGGACTTTCTTATTCAAAACTTTTATCAATTTTATCTCCTACTATTTGGAGTCCAAAGTTAAGTGGCTTTTCCAAATATTTCAAGGCTCTGAATTTTTGGAAGCTCTCTATTCACTTTTATTTCTGCTTGTATATTGGCCAGTTCTTTTCTGAGTACACACTTTCACACAACTTTGCCAAACACAGTCAATAATAACCAAACATATGCTAACATACTGTTTTCTTTCCCATATCTTCATCTTGAGTTTAAATTTCCCTGAGAACGTGACCTGACTCCCAGATAATTTTATTAAATATTTCCCACTGCATAATGTAAAGTGTCATCTTTATACCCTCTAATAAAGTTTTCTTATAGCTCACTGCACAGCCCCTAGGCCAGGCTACCTATTACAAAGAGGCTTTTTTGTTTTATAAGTACTCCATTTCTAAGAATCTATCTTGATCTCAGTCAAGATGAGCTAGATTATGATGTGGCAACAAACAACCCCTAAATCTCAATGGCTTAAAACAATGAAAGCTTTATTTCTTGCCCCACTATATGGTGGGGACATATATATCCCAAGTCTTTCTCACTCAGGGACCCAGGCTGACAGCGCCCCCAGCATCTCAAATGTATCAGTCACAGTAGCAGAGACGAAACATAGTGAAGTACATACCATCTCTTAAAGTCTTCTGTCCAAAGACTACCTTCTACTTCTATTCACATTTTGTTATCAAAAGCAAATCACATTGCAATGCCTAACTTCAAGAAGACGAGGGTATGCAATCCTGTCATGAGCCCAGAAAAGGAAGAACTAGAAATATTGGCAAATGACATTAAAGGCTATTATAAATTCCATACCCAGCTAAGCTGCCATCTGATATGAAATAGAATAATTAGAATGTTCAATTTTGTAAAATCTCAAAAAGTTGATCTCTCTGCTATACTTTTTCATAAGGCTACAAAGCAAAACAATAGAGTAAGCCAAAAAAGGGGAAGGCATAGACAAAGCAAAGGGAATCTCCTGGGTGAAGACAAAAA
Organism: Eschrichtius robustus; assembly: GCF_028021215.1. Taxonomy (NCBI): domain Eukaryota; kingdom Metazoa; phylum Chordata; class Mammalia; order Artiodactyla; family Eschrichtiidae; genus Eschrichtius; species Eschrichtius robustus. The sequence goes on along the minus strand of NC_090834.1, from coordinate 16,003,058 downwards.
GAGATCCTAGAATAACAAGTATTCACTACACACAGAGGATAACCAGTCCAGATTGGATCAGTATGAATCAAGAGATAGGAATGTCCTCACCATACCTTTGCATTTGCACCATCAATGTGATGTAATTACCGGAGGATGTACTTTATCAAAACAAAGAAGAAAAGCAAGACCGAAAAAGCCATGAGATTTGGAAACAATGAATCCAACCCAGGAAAGAGGCATGTAAAACCAAGAATGGCAGCAAAAGAAACACCCAGGATGACTGGAGTGTAGCAAGCCTGGAGAGTCATCAAACCAAGAAGAAGGAAAATAAAGGTCTTCTGAAGGGATGTTTCTAATTTTTTTAAATGGAAGTAGTAGATTGCCTGATGAGACTGGCTTTGTGGTAATCATACTGAGAGGCTATAAGGAGGGGTAGAAGAATTAGCAATGAGTAAACATAAAACTAAGCAAATTAAAAATCAAGGCAACTTCAGGAGAAATGAAAAGAAAGGAAACAAAGTATACCACGATATATATTCAGTTGTGAATAGTTGCATAGGTATAACAATGTAAATGTTAAATGTTGGTATATTTTAAATTGCAATATAGTGATACTGGGGAGTTAAGTAAACCCTTATCTATCATAAATAAAAGTCCATATATATCTATATACACACATCACATACACACGCACACACACACACACTAGGAGAAAGAGGGGAAAGAGTTAAAATGGAGGTTGCCTCCGGGGAGGAAGACTGGAGAGAGTAGAGAGGGATGGAACAGGAAACCACTATATTTTATTATAAACCTTCTGGTATTATTTGACTTTGTAAACTATAGGCATATATTGCCTTCAAGAAAATTAAAATTAAAGCGAAAAAAGAATCCCACACCTCTAGGTAATTCTGATGCACAGGCAAATTTAGGAAGCACTAGAGCAGCCTACTGTCCCATCGATTATTGAAAACTATGCAACATTCCCTGCTAAGTATTATAGTTGTCCAACTCTGATTTGAATATCTCCACAATAAAAAACTCACTATATAAAATTGTACCTGTACTGCTTTACAGACCTAATTTTTATAATATATCAGTTATGGATATTGTATGGTAAAAATACAGAGATCCTACAAGACTGTACTGGCCCAGTCCACTTCCAGGGGTTAAACTAGTTAGAAAAGTAACCAGTGTCTCTCAATTCTCCAGCAGTGAGTGATTATTCAAGAGGATGGGGATTTTCATTGTGCTAGGGCCCACTGCCTTGGCAATCACTGTGTAAGAGATCTGTCTGTCCGAATGGAGGGAAGGGTCCAGGAGTTCTAGGAATTTTACATTTAGGTCTCTTTCTCTGACTTTGATTGATGGCACAGCTTATGCTATCCTGAAGAGTTCTAGAAGCTGAGGTGGTGAGATGCCTGAGAAAAGAGGAAGCCGCATGAAAGACCCTTATAAATTGTACCAGGATTTTGGATCTAGAAAGTAGTTATTTATCTCAAGATGTGAGACCTATTTTTAAGGCATTGTTTCCCTTATCATATCCCCAGGCAACCTACTCCATCCCCTGGAGCTCTGTTTGAATGGTTTCATGAGAGAGGAGATAGTACAGTTATTTAAAGCAGTGGTTTTCAATAGTGCAGATTAAATGAATTATACGTTTTAAAACTCAATCCAAAAGAAGATAGGAAGGTAGTAACAAATAACAGATATGAAAAACAAAACAAATAGCAAGGAGGTAGATTTAAACCCAGCTGTGTTAATAATAACATTAAACGTAAATCATCTAAACACCCAAATTAAAATACAGAGATCATCAAGCTGGATTAAAAAGTAAAACCCGGGCTTCCCTGGTGGCGCAGTGGTTGAGAATCTGCCTGCCAATGCAGGGGACACGGGTTCGAGCCCTGGTCTGGGAAGATCCCACATTCCGCGGAGCAACTGGGCCCGTGAGCCACAACTACTGAGCCTGCGCGTCTGGAGCCTGTGCTCCTCAACAAGAGAGGCCGCAACAGTGAGAGGCCCGTGCACCGCGATGAAGAGTGGCCCCCGCTCGCCGCAACTAGAGAAAGCCCTCGCACAGAGACGAAGACCCAACACAGCCAAAAAATAAATAAATAAATAATAATTTAAAAATAAAAAAAATACACTTACAACCATTCTGTACCCATACAACTAGTCTGTTTCTCACTTTTGGTACAGAATTCAATAAATTACAAGAGATATTCAACACTTTATCATAAAATAGGCTTTGTGTTAGACAGTGCCATGTTAGACTGATTGTTGAGAGAGACTGTGAGAGAGAGTCTCAACACATATCTTATACCTTAAACAAAAGTTAACTTGAAATGAATCACGGACCTAAATGTAGACCTAAAAATATAAAGTTCTAGAAGAATATATTTATTACCTTGGGTTAGGCAAAGAGTTCTTAGGACACAAAATCTAACTCCTAGAGCTCGAGGACACCTTTAAAATTAGATCAAGGCATGTTTTAGGCAAATAAAAGAACTTCTTTATACAGGTGAATCCAACTACTTTCAGTCCCTCCATGCTGTCTCCTGTAATACCCTCCCTCTTCCATAATCCAAATTTTAGCATAACCAACTCTTACTTATTGTCCTGTCTCAGCTTTAGTGCCACTTCCTCCAGGAAGCCTTCCCTGACACCCTAAACTGGGTCAAGTACTCCTCCTTTGATTACCATCACTTCCTGGACTTAGCACTTACCCCTCTCTATTGTATTGACCTGTATCACCCTCTAGATTGGAAGCCCCTAAAGGAACTCAGATGGTGTTTGTCTTGCTTACTTTTATTCTCAGTAGCTGAAAGATAGTAGATGCTCACTATATTTTATTGGATGAACAACTGTGTGATCGTATCCTTTTTTTCCAATGTTTTATTGTGATAAAATACACATAACCTAAAACTTACCATCTTAACCATTTTAAGTGTATAATTTAGTGATATTAAATACATTCATAATGTTGTGCAACCATCAGCACCATCCATCTCCAATATATACATATGTGTGCGTATATACATATATATATATATGTATATACGCACACATATGTATATCTCTCACATTTTTCTTATCCATTCACCCATTGATAAACACATTGTTTCTATATCTTGGTATTTCGAACGCTGCTGCAATGAACATGCGAGTGCAGTTATTTCTTCAAGACTCTGCTTTCAATTCTTCTGGGTATACACCCAGAAGTGGAAATGCTAGATCATACAGTAGTTCTATTTTTAATTTATTGAGGAACTTCTGTACTGTTTTCTATAGTAGCTGTACCAATTTACATTTCCACCAACAGTGCACAAGGATTCCCTTTACTCCATATCCTCGCCAACACTTGTCATATCTGGTCTTTTTGAGGATACCTATTCTAACAGGTGCAAGGTGTTATCACATTGTGGTTTTGATTTGCATTCCCTGATGACTGTTGAGCATCTTTTCATGCACCTATTGGCCATTTATATATCTTCTTTGGAAAAATGTTTGTTCAGTTCCTCCATCCATTTTTTAAATTGGATTGTTTGTGCTTTTGCTATCGAGTTGTATCAGTTCTTTATATATTTTGGATATTAACCCTCTTATCTGATATATGATTTGCAAATATTCTCTCTTATTCCATAGATTGCCTTTTCATTTTGTTGACCGTTTATTTTGCTGTGCAGAAACTTTTTAGTTTGATGCAGTCCCACTTATTAATTTTTGCTATTATTGCTTGTGCCTTTGGTGTCATATCCAAAAAAATCATTGTCAAGACTAATGTCAAGGAGCTTTTTTCATTTTCTTATAGGAGTTTTATGATTTCAGGTCTTATGTTTAAGTCTTTAATCCATTTAGAGTTAATTTTTGTGAATGATGTAAGATAGGAGTCCAATTTTATTCTTCTGCATGTGGTTATCTAGTTTTGGCCCATGTTTCTAGCCTCCAAAGTTTCTTATGAGAAATCTGCTGATATTCTTATTAAGGATCCCTTGTATGAAACAATCTGCTTCTCTCTTGCTGCTTTCTAGATTCCCTGTCTTTGGCTTTTGAAAGCTTGGCTTTCAAATACGTCTAAATAATATGTCTAAATATGTCTAAAAATAATATTATAATATGTCTCAGTGTGGGTCTTATTTGGGATTTGTTGAGCTTCTTGGGTGTTTATATTGATGTATTTTATCAAATTTGGGGACTTTTCAGCCATCATTTCTTCATTCTCTCTGTCCCTTTCGTTCTCTTTTCTCCTTCTGGGCCTGCCACAGTGCTTACATTGGTCCACCTAATGATGTCCCCCAGGTCCCTCAGGCTCTGTTCACTTTTCTCTACTCTTTTTTCTTTCTGTTCCTCAAATTTGATAATTTCTATCATCCTCTCTTCAAGTCCACTGATTCCTTCTTCTTCCTCCTCAAATCTGCCTTTGAATCCCTCTAGTGAATTTTTCATTTCAATTATTGTACTTTTCAAATCAAGAATTTATTTTTGGTTCCTTTTTAGGTTTTTTACCTCTTTATTGGTATTTCCATTTTGTTCATACATTGTTTTCTTGACTTTCTCCACATCTTCCTTTAGTTCCTTGAACATCTTTCAGACAGTTGTTTTAAACTCTGTCTAGTATATCTGCCATCAGGTCTTTTTCAGGGAAGCTTATTCTGATTTATTTTTTTCCTTTGGATGGGCCATACTTTCTTGTTTCTTTGTATGTCTTGTGAATTTTTTTGTTGTTAAAACACTGGACATTTAGATCTAATAATGTTGTAACTCTGGAAACCACATTCTCCCCTTACCCCAGGGTTTGCTGGGGTTATTGTTTTGTTAGATTGTTGTAGGTTGTCTCTGTGTCAAGGATCACCTAAGACGTAAACTTAAAGTCTTCTCAGGTCTTTTCTGAGCCTTTACATAGGCAGGCACTATCACTTTCTAATTTTCCCCACATATGGAGTTGTCTTTGAATGTTCTAGTTTTTAATATCTGGCTCCCAAAAGGGGAAAAAGAGTAAAATTAAAGGGAAAAAAGGTGGCAGCCCCTTAAATACCCTGTAAGTCACTTCAGCCAGAGGGCGTGCAACAATAGGAGAGGTGCAACAAATACGGCCACCTGTCTTTTTGTCTGCACCTCTGTGATCACAAGCAGCAATCATAGCACAGATCCTCAGTATTTGGAGGACAGGGTCCTTCTTGCCCACCCTGGCTCCTGCAAGCTGTGTGCAGGCTGCTCCAGGAACGTGTGCACAGCTGCCTGTCGAGCGGCTGAGAGAGGTGAGGTGACTCATCCAAGGCCACAAAGGCTATCCTGACTCCTCATCAGGTTCTCTTTCTCCTTGGTACATTGCACTACCTCTTGACTGTGGCACCCCAAGCTGCCCCCCACCTCAAGGTATATAAGGGTGCTGGGATGGACACCCAGCCTCTGTCACTCACTCTCTCACTTCTCACTCTCCTTGTCTCACTCACTCTGGCCTCCCTCTTCTTAACCAGAATGCCTGGTAGTCTGATGGGTAAGAATAGACATATGGGGTTTGAGTCACAGTCATTGGCTATGTGACCTTGGGCGAGATACTTAATTTCCCTGAGCTTCAGTTTCCTCAACTCTCAGATGGGGATCAAATAGTATTTACCTCAGAGGGTTATTGTAAGGACTTAGCACAGTGCCTAGCACATATCTGCTCTGGTTATCTGCTTTTTACTGTTTCCCTAACACGTGGTATCTTCATGTCTTTCTGGTACCTTTCTTTCTTTTCCTCCCTCTGCTGGTCTGTCTGCCTGTCTTCCTATCTCCCAAACAAGCTGCAGTTCCCTTAAACATGCTGGGCCCAACCTGAGGGATATAGATGGGCACGGGGCTGAGACTTCCTGGATCAAGAAGGGAACTCCTTCTAGGAAAGGAACCATGGTGAAACCACATACATCAACACCTTCCTCTCACCTGTGCCAGGCAAGGTCTTGGAAGAAAGGCCTGGGGAGGCTGTGTGGGGTGGAGAGGCTGAGGGGGTGGGGACAGCCCTGAGAAGACCAGAGGTGAGGTGAGCTGGGGGTCCCAGTCCTGGGTGAAAAGAAACCAGGGGGGATGAGAGTGGCCAGCACCCAGGCATCAAGGGCACCACCCTTAGGGAGCAGAAGAGGGTAAAGGTAAGCCCCCTGGCCATTGCCCAAGGGTCAGCTCACCCAACAGCAGGCACTAATCGAGGGCCCTCTGTGCTAGGCTGATATCAGGGTGGACAGCACAGGGGCTCTAGGCCTCCTGTAGGTGGAGGGTCGTCAGAGCGCTGGACAGGCGTCATGGCCTGGGCTGGTCTCAGAAGACCTAGGTTTGGGTGAATGCATGGCCACTTAGTAGTCACGTGACCTAGAAATCATACAATCACTCTCAGCCTCAGTTCCCTCAGCTGTAAAATGTAATAACAATATATGCCGCCCCTGGATTGCTGTGGAAATTAACTTTAAAGATAACAGGTGAGAAAGCACTTGGTAAACTACAAGGGGCCCTGTGATGTTAGGTGTTATTACTGGGACAGGCTGGGAAGCAGAGCTCCCACTGCTACCCCTCTGGATGGCCAGCCCACCCCTCATCTCCCTGCCCCACTGTCACAGAGGACCCATTCTCAATGGTGACACCAGGAAGACAGACACACTCCAACACAATCTGTCAATATAGTCCAGCTGAGCCCCTGATCAACGTGCTATGTGACCTTGGGCTATTCCACTTCTGGGCCTCGGTTCCTCCTTCATACTAAGGGGGTTGGGCCATAATGTTAAATTTTCAGATTTATGAGCCCGTTTTGACTTCATTTTGGTGGCACGAAATCAGCCACGGTGGGAGTCTTTACACCACAGAAATTGGCAAACACTTCAAATCAGGGTACCACTGTTCAGGCTGACATTCCAGAATCCCCTCCTTCCAGTGGCTGGCCACGAACGGAGCAGCTGCCCAGACACCTTGCCCAGCGGCGTGCTCAGCATCCGGCTGCTTCCCAGGGACTCCCCCCTGATAAATACGGATGCACACCTGGCGGCAGCAGGCTCACTCCCCACAGACCACCACCCACCCCCCCGCCCCACCCTCTGCCTGGTGGATTCCTGGGTGCAGACAGGGAGGGGAGGGAGGAAGGGAGGCAGCCCTGTGTTTGTCAACTGCAAGCTCTGGGCCCCGCCTGGCCTGAGTATTACACAAGGCCCTTTCTCCCCGCTATTCCTGATCTCCCCATCTCCCCAGCCAGTGTCAAGGTAGGAGGGGAGCTGGCTAAGCCTGCAGCATCCTGCCTGCTCAGTAACTGAAAGGTACCACCAAACAGACCCCTGTCCCCCCAACACCACCCCCTCAGGACGTCCACACTGGGTAAGGGCCTTGCTCGGGAAGCAGCTCCTGCACGGACTGCAGTGTGCCTGGTGGCCCCAGAGCTGGAACACATACACTTTGTCCCCCTCATGTGTTGTTCCACACACCCATAACCTAGAAGGCAAACCAGCCCCAGGTGAAGCGGCAAAGGGAGGGAGCCGTGCAGGGGGCTGCCTGGGGGTGGAGGCTGAGCCTGGTCTCTGCCCCCTCTCTGTCCCCTTCCAGGGTTTTGGGGGTGTTGTTCTTGATGCTATTTTCTGAATCAAGCCCTCGGGCACTTGCTCACTCCCCGTTATGGGTTGAACTGTGTCCCCTAAAAATGCTACATCGAAGTTCCAGCCCCCAGTACCTCAGAAGGTGACAGTATTTGGAGATAAGAGGTAAGTTAAAATGAGGACATTAGGATGGGCCCTAACCCAATAGCACATGTATCCATATAAAAAGGGGACATTGGGACAGAGAGACAGGCACGCATTGATTGAAGACGATGTGAAGACAGGATGAGAGGGCATCAAAGCCAGTAGGCCTGGAACAGGTACCCCCCTCACAGCCCTCAGAGGAGCCAACCCCATTGACACCTTGATCTTGGACTTCCAGCCTCCAGAACTGTGAGACAGCACATTTCTGTTGTTTAAGCCACCCGGTCTGTGTTCCCGCAGCCCTAGGAAGCTAATACAGTCCCTTTCTCTGAAAGTGAAGTGAGAGAAACTGCATCTTGGTTTCACTACTTCCAAGCGTGCTCACTCTCATGTCTGTATCTAATCCTCACATCACATGACTCCTTAGGCCCAACGGGTGCTACTCAGCCCATTTGACAGATGAGGAACCTGAGGCCCGGAGGCAGGGCGCTTACCAAAAAGCCCTCACAGAGTTAACCACCAAGCCAGGACTAGAACCCAGGCCCCCTCGCTAACATCCCAGAGGACTTTCCTACATCAAGCCAAACGTCTCTTCCTAAATTTGTACAGAATTCTGTGAGGCCATAGGGCTGGGGGGCTAGCGGCACCTTTTTCACCTGGTCCTCCCACCTGCATCCTCTGTGGCATCGCCCAGGTAGCCTTTAATCACCCTGATGCCTGGGCCCCACCCCAGACCAAGTGAATCAGAACCTCCGGGGTGGGGCTCAGGCAGTGGTAGCTTTTATAGCAAACTAATGTGATTCCATGTGTGACTGGGGTGGAGAAGCACCAGCTAGAGGGTTCCAAGGTGGGTCCTTGACCAGGGACCACTGGCTCACAGAGCCAGCAACCAATTATGTGGCAAGGGGAATGGGGGCCCAAGTGTTCGCACTCCGTCCCAGAGGGGGCCTGGGGGTACCCAGCAGGCAATCACACCTCAGGAAATGTGAGATATAAATTAAGGTGCGAATCAGCACTCACACATTCCGTGCAAAGCCTAGAAATTGTCAGGGCTGGGAGAGGTTCTTCCAACTCTTTTACTTTACTGGGTAGTGGGGAGTTCTTTAAATATCAACGGAAAGAAAAATAGTGTTTTTGCTTTAAATTTGGGGCCTTTACTCTTCCATCTAAATCAAATGTAATTGCTTGTTATGAAAATGAAAGAGCTGCGCTTGCTTGAACACTTACTATATAATGGGCATGTGCTAAGTGACCTTTACAGTGTTTGTCTTTCCAATAATCCTACGAGGTAGGTACTATAATCCCCATTTTACAGAAGGTGTAACTGAGGCTTGGAGATGTTATTTAACCTGCCCAAGGTCACTCAGCAATTAGGTGGTGGGGCTGGGAGTCCAACCAGGAAGGCTGGCATCAAGGACCGTGCCATTGACCACCAGCTGCACGGTATTCTACAGTCTTCTAATGTTCATAATGCATTTTTGTAAAAGGTACTAAAAAAAGTATCATATTAAAATATTTAAACAAAATACCTTTTTTCCATTTCTTCAAAATTTCCAGAGATTTTTTTTGCTCCCTAACTCAGCACTGAGGAGCTCAGGCAGTAGTAGGCCCTAATCCAGAGAGGCGGCAGAACAGGCACCCTCATTCCCAGCACGAGGAGCCCCAGCCTGGACACAAGCGTTGGCACCCTGCCACCCCCAATTCCCATCCCTACCTGGGCCCTTCGCTTTCTGGAAAGAGGGAAACATGGGCTGGGACTTCCCTCTAGTGGCTCTGAGACTAACTGCAACCAACACATCCACACTTTCCCAGGCCAGGTACAGAGCCCTGAGCCCCAGTGAAAAGGGGAACCTGCACACCCAGTGTGGCAGCACTAGACCCCTGAGACTCTACCAGGTACTGAAGCTTGGAGGCCTAGACAATGCAGCCCCAAGAGGCCAAACCACATCAGACTCCCACTCACCCTCTTCCCCTCATCCGCCTCCCATCCCTCCCCAGCTGATGGGGGCATTAGAAGTCAGGAGGGGGCACCCCTGGAAGGAGGATTCTGGCCCCGGGGCAATGACAGGGACCCACAGCACTCTCCCAAACATGGCCTGTGCCCTCTCTCCAATGCTCTCACCCACTCCTCTCCTTGCTCACCTAAATCCTGCCCGACCCAGCGCTCCCCGCTCCGGGAAGGCTGCTCTGAGCCCTCCCTCCTCCCACCCTCCCCGTAGCTGACAGTTATCTCCAGAGGGGTACAAGGTACCTCTCAGCTGCAGGCCCAGAATACTTATCAGGACATCAGTCTTCCCTTCCCCCAGCCCTCCTCCACTAGACTGGGAGCCCCTGAGGGCAGGCTTGAGCCATGTATGTCTCTGGTACAGAGACCCCTGGGCCACAGCCTGGGCACAGAAGCCTGCTCAGTCGGCTACACCGAGCCCACGGGAGGACACAGCCGTGGGCACCTGCACGGGAGGCTCCACTCCCACGCGCTCCATGACCCAGTGCGCACTGAGGGGCTGGGCAGTGGACCCAAAGGAGGCAAGGGGAGGTTCCCAGGAGTGCGCAGCGTGAGCTGGAGGGGCAGACACCGATGGCACAGAAGACCCCTGCGGGGGAAGGGTTGCCTCTCAGGTCTCCACTCCCTACTGAGCCGGTGGAGGGCTGGGCCTTAACAGCTCCCGGCAGCTGAGGGGAGGGTGCGCTGGGAGTCCCAGAGTCACCCCCAGCCCAGCAGGGACCCGCCCACCTCAGAAGCAGGCAGACTCCCAGGGTGCCAGCCCCCACCAGCCAGCCCGAGGGTACCTCCCACCCCACCCCAAGGCCTGAGTGCATCAGCGGCAATTCCAAAGGCCCCATTTAGATTCCTAAGTAAAGGACTTGTTAAGATGGAGCCTGCCTCTGGAGAAATGGGAATGCTTGGGGTGAAAGATGACAAATCGGGGGCCCAACGGCCAGGCTAAGAGCATAATATTCACTTACATCTCATTCATCAGGGCTGCCCCTCCAGGCCTCCAGCCACTCGGCCTCAGCCACCTGCGGGGGGCGGGTGAGGGAGTCGGCCCTCAGGGGCCCCTTTGGCCTCCAAGAAGCCTTGGAATGATGGGAGGTGGCCGAGCAGTCAGTCCTGCCCGTAGCCAGGGGCGGGCCCAGCAGCAGAGGGAAACGGGGGGTGGGGGGCAGGGTGGAGACCCACCCCCTGCAGCTCTACCACGCAGACATGGATGAGGCCCAAACCAGAACATCCCTTGGGCCAAAACCCCTGCTCCTGGCTCCTGCGAGAGAACCAAAGAATGCCACCAGGTCCGTCTTGGGCCCTGCCCCTGCCTGGGGAAGGATGTCCAGTCAACTGGGCCTAAAGGGGGCCAGGATGGCTCCTGCTCAGGTTCCGGCCTGGAGGACGGGTCGGAGCTCTCCACACACACTCGCAGACACACACTCGCACACACAGGCACACACCACAACCCAGACGCCAGGCAGGGCGCACGGCCGGGCGCTGCCGAGTAGCAGGCTTGGCGCCGGGGCCCAGGCAGGCGGGGGTGCGGTGTGAGTAATGGCGGGTGCAGGATGCACCCGAATCCTGATAAGGGAGAATAATAACTTGTCAAAGATATATATGATATGTGCTTGCTTTCCCTACGGAATATCTATGGGGCTAATTCATCAAGCCGGCGGACTGGCTGGAGACCCACGGAGGGAAGAGAAGAGAAGCACGTGACCAGCAGGCCCCAAAGTGCCTGGTGGTGGGGAGGGGAAGTGGCCTGCCCCAGCTGGACTCCTGCCAGGGCCCTAAGAAGCACTGAAACTGGCCCGTCCATGGGTCTCCCGGGTCCCTAACGCTAACGCCCAGGTACATTTTGGATCTGGAATCCAGAGCAGATGTCCCCCTACTTGCGAAGCCCACTGTTTCTCACGTGCTCCTTCTCCCCTCCCCTCCTTTCTTTCTCCCTGCTGTGCAGTCTGCAGAAAGCCTCTGGTTCGAGAAGTCGGAAGATGATCAGAAAACGTCTCGGCTTTTGGAGAGGAGACGACGAACAGAAACAGTTCTTGGGGAGAGCAAAGCTGAGAGGGCAGGCCCTGCGTGGCTCTCCTTGCTCTCCTCACCGCTCTCCTCCTGCCCCTCCCGGCCCGACACCCCCCCTCACCCCCCAACCTCCCTAAGCTCCCGCAGAAGGAAGGAAAGGAAGAAGGAGGGCCTGTTCCCCTTAGCCAGGTCATTTCAAGGACGCCGATGCCAGAAAACCCACCTGGAAACACGGTGCGCACCCCCAGGAGGCAGCTACCTCCCCACCAGAGAGGTCTTTCATCCATCTACACCTTCACGATCCCCCGGCAGGGGGTGGTTAGAGCTTCCTCTCTAATCCCCTCTCTTTCTTCCTCCTCTGTCTTTGTCATAATAATTTTAAAAAATGAATTAGCTTGCATCATCCCAGGCCTCCCCCAGGGCCTCTGGAGGTCTGCCCAGCCCCTACCCTCACCCATCCTCTGTCCCGCAGGCCCTCGTGGGGCACCTTCCCCCGCTGCCCCTCAGACTGTCACGGGGCGCCTGACTCACCGTCACCCAGGTCTGCGTTCTGCCACTTCCACTGAGGTCAGCTCCCTCCCCTGTCAGCTCCAGGCTGGCATTCACCCTCCACTTGTACCTACTCACTAAACAAAGACTAGAGTAAACAGACCAAGAGGCTGTGGAGCTCATCATGTGAAAATACTGAAACCCCTCACTACCGACACCCTGCTCTTCCCCCTCGCCCACCTCCCCAAGACCCAGCAACCAAAGAGTTAACTTCTGGCACAGCTCAGGGGCCTCCAGGACCCTGCCCGGCACCTGGCCCCGCACCCATCTGGTTAGTAAGGGCTGGTGCCACACGGTTGTTAAATATTGAGATTCCCACCTTGGATGGTGCAGCTGTAGCTTCATCCTGTGGGAATTACGCGAGAGTTTCTCTGTGCAAGAATCACCACTGGCCTCCTTCCTCCCTCCCTCCCTCTCCTCCTTCCTCCTCTCCCCACTCCTTCATTCCTTTCCTCCTTCCTTCCTTCTACTCCTTCCTTCCTCCCTGTTTGAGGTCTAAGTTCTCCCCCCAAGCACGCCCTCCTGGCCCTCATCTCTGACACAGATCTGAGAGGCCACCCACCACTGCTTACAGCCCCCCTCTCACTCTCCCTCCCAGGGCCACCCTGGCAGTGGCTGGCATCTCCCAGATCCCAAGGGCCAGGAAATATGGGGACCAGGCTCCAAGAGTGCCAGCCCCTCCCCGTCTCCATTTCTCCCTAATGGCCAGTAATAGCCCATCCCCTTCTCTGCTCCTCTGGCCCTCTCCCCAACCCGCCCCACTGCCCTGTCCACAGAGGGCAGGCCCAGGGCTGGAGACCACTGGGGCATGTGGAAGGGGAGAAGAGAGGGGGGCCATGCCCCTGCCAGTGCAGCCTGAAGCTACAGAGCAATTAACTTGGCATTTTCAAACAAGGGCAGAGGAAGCGGGAGCCACAGGACTGAGTCAGCACATAAGAGAGGCTGGCTCAGCTCGTTAGCAGGACAGGGCTGAGCCAACAAGAAACAAGGTCAGGGAGGAAGGAGTGGGACCCCCAAATGGAGATGGGGCGGGGGGCAAGTGAGGAAGGGGGCTGCCGGCCCCTCCCCATCCCCTATCCAGCAGCCAGCCTGCATAGGTCCTGGCTGCCAAGGCCATGGGACCAGCCCTCAGCTCTTTTTCCCCCAGGCAGCTCCTGCCCACCCTCCACAAGTCAGCAAACATTCTCCATGTATTGTAAGTGCTCTATGACTTGGAGTAAAGGTGACAAGACACTCCCCTCCCTCCTGCCCTAAAACATACAATAGAGTTGGCCTCCCAGATGACATCACCAAGGGCCTGGGGCCTAGGAGCAGCACAGGGCTAAAGACAATGTTTGGGGGGTGGCGGCCGATCTGGTCACCTGGGAGACTTCATGGAGGAGGTGGACTTTTTAGTAGCTACATTTAAAATAAGGTTGGCACACCCAGTCTTTTTCCAAAAAGGAAAAAAAGCCTCTGAATCCAGCCATCTGCTGAGGGCTTTGCCAGGTGCCAGGGGCACTACCCACATCACCTATGATCCTTACATCCTCCTGCAAGATTCCTCTCACCCAGGAAGAAGCAGAGGCCAGGGCTTACGTGACTCGCCCAAGCTCATACAGAAAAGGGCAGAGCTGAGATTTGTACGTGGATTCATCCACTCCAGAGGCTATGTTCTTTCTGACACAGTGCTTAAGCAGGTAGGACTCTGCTAAACTGAGAACAGGGGAAGGTATTGGAGCAAAGGCCCAGATGGAAGAGTGAATAAAGTGAGTTCTAGCAACTAGGCTGTCGGCCAGGTTGGAAGAGGGGCTGAGCATGCGTGATGGTTAATTTCATACATCAACTTGATGGGGCTAAGGGATGCCCAGATGGCAAAACATTGTTTCTGGTGTGTCTATTAGGGTGTCTCCGGAAGAGATTAGTGTTTGAATCAGTAGACTAAGTAAAGAAGATCGCCCCCACCAATGTGGGTGGGCCTGAACAGAACAAAGAGGTAGAGGAAGGGTGAATTTGCTCTCCTCTTGAGCTGGGACATCCACCAGTGCTCCTGGTTCTAGGGCCTTCAGACTCAGACTGGGATTTACACCATCAGCTTCCTAGTTCTCTGACCTCCTGACTTGGACTGAATTACAGCACTGGCCCTCCTGGTTCTCCAGCTTGCTTACGGCAGATCGTGGGACTTCTTGGCCTCTATAACTGCACGAGCCAATAAATATAATAAATGAATAGACAAATCTCCATATCCTATTGGTCTGTTTCTCTGGAGAACCCTGACTCATACAGCATCTCCAGGACAGGGTGTTGCTCTCAGGGTTACTGACAATGCCCTGTGGATGTGCCACAACTTGGGGGGATCTCCTAAGCCACACAGCAAAGCATCCTTGTAGACAGGGACCAAGAATTTACCAGAACACCACACTGGACCATATCGTCATAACTGCCAATTCTACTCGCCTTGATTAATCTTGATCCTTGAGAGAGGGGCTATTTCCAAGGGGCTGTGTGTGGTTCTTTCTGGTCCTGATGCTACTGCTATTTTTGAGGCAAGGTAAGTTTAGGGGGAAGGCTCAGGGGCCATAGGCTGGGGGGAAGGCCAGTGATGGTCAAGAACTGGGTAAAATCTGGAGTCAGCCAGGCACAGCCACGTCAGCCATGAGATGCAGGGTCCCAGACAGATGCAGCAGGAGCAGGGAGGAAAGGGATCTGCGGCTCGGCTGAGTTCCTGGCCGGAATTTCCCATCAGCATCAAGCTAGGAAACCCCCTCCCTCCAGGCCTTCCAGTGGGGCTGGGCCACCTGCGATACCACTCCCCCCTAGTCTCATGATGTGACCTGTCCCCACACCCCCATCTCTTCTGATCTAAACATGGACAGATTTTTCCCTTTTCTTCATAGTCTGCCCAGGTGAAGTTAGAACATTCTGAAAAAGACTGACTAGAAAGCACAAGGCAGATAAATACAAAATCATGCAATGGACAAATGCCCCAAACACATTTGTTGAATGATAAAAGTATTCCACGGGATTTCACCAGAGTAAGTCCCTACGCTACGCTACTGCTGTATCCCTGGTGCCTAGAATCGTGCTCGGAACAACGTGGATGATTAGATGATTAGCGCACCTTCGCTGAGGGGATGAGTGGGCCAGATGAACATCCTGCCTGATGCTAAGCCTGGCTCTCCCCTTCACCCAAGCTTGTTTTTCTCACTCTCAGCTCCACACAGCACTGACCTGATGACCCCCCCGCTGCCCTCCACCTGACAAACAAGCCTCGCCAAGAACCCACCTGCTCTCCTGCCAGACTCCTCCCTCCGCCACTTCCACTCTGCACTGCAGCCCTCTCACCCCAGTGACCACACCGCACATGCCACCATCTACTGTGGACTGAGCAGTAACTGGCATTTGCTGAGCCCTCTACATGACTCATCTCATCTGATCCTCATGTGCTGTGCACAGGTACTAAAGGCACCCAGTTTGGAGATGAAGAAACTGAGGATTACAGAAGCCCAAGGTCAAACAGCAAGTAAATATAAGAGCCAGGACTCAGACCCTTAACTGTTTCCAAATCCCATGCTCTCTGCCACTAAGAGTAGTGATGGTGGACCCCTGACACCACCAGGCTACCTCCTCATATCTTCACCAATCATCAAATTCAAGAATATCAGTGACACTGAATTTGCCCCAAAGACATTCGTTCAATAAATACTGAGCACCTACCACGTGTTCAGTGGATACATAAATGACGGGCATCAGACTCCCTCCCTAGGAGTTGTCATGGTCCGTGAGGTGGACACCACTTGCCTGGGGTGAGTGGTCCCTGAATGGGGACCTCCCATCTCCAACGCTGGATTCTCAGCAGCAAACAGTCAGGAGAAAACCCTCTTATTTGGTTTTCCTGGCCCCCACCTCCCGCGGCCTGCAGTTCCCAGCTTGCTCACAAAGCTCATCTGCCCAACAGGTGCTGTGCACCCAGAACAATCAAACACGAGTGACCTTGCTTCTGCAGGGGGCACTCCAATAAGTCACCATTCAGGCAACCCCCAGGGAGAAGGTGTTCTGGAGCCCTGACGCTATACTCTTGCAACATCAAAAACACTTTACTCACTTCAACAATGAAAGATACCATCTTCACCAAGACAAAGCAGCATGGTTTCCTGAAAACGATGCCCAGCAAGTGAGGGTCGGAGATGAGCGAGTCATTCCCCCCTGGAAGGGGCAAACTGTCCTACATGGAAAGTTCCTGTGTGATTACCGGTCCGCTCCTCACTTTGGAGACAAGGACACCTCAGACCCGTCAGAGAAGCCTGGAGACTTGTCCCTCTGCTGAAGAGATGGAGCCAGGATGTGGACCCAGCTTCTCTGGTCCCTAATCCAGGCCTCCTTCCCTTATTACCATGCACTCAAAGTTACAGGGAACAGGCCAGTGTGGGTGCTGGGCAGGGCAGGGTGAGGCCAACCTGATGGCTGTCCAAGACATCCTGGCCGGTGCTGTCCTGTCCCTGGGAACTTTCTAGAGAGTGTTGCTGCCACACACACCCATCCCGGCAGCTGGCTTGCATGAGGCTTGTCTGGATGTGTATGGGGTGTGGAGGCCTCATGTGCCCAGGGGCCAAAGGCTTTCATCTGAGGGAAGGGTGTTTTCTCACAGCCTGGCCAATGCAGAGGCCCGGGGGTGAGGGCGCCCAGATTGTCTCCAGAGGCCCACAGTCTTGAGCATCAGGGTTCTGGGGACCAAGTGGTCACCTGCACCCAGGACAGGGGGACTGCCAATAGCATTTGACCTTCCCTCTCCCTCTCCCCTACCGCTTCCCCCAGCTGGGCCAGTTGTCTTCCTCTCCAGCCCAATCAGGGGAGTTTCTCATTGTAAATACCACGCCACAGCCATCCTCCAAGTTCTGGCACTCCAGCCGCACAGGTCTGAGCTTTTCTCCAAGTACCTCTCCCCCTTGATAGCACTGAGCCTCCCCTTCCTCATTTCCTCCTTCCCTGTCTCAGCCACTTGAAATCTGGCCCATCATTTAAGACCCAATTCAAAACTCACCTCCTCCACTGCCGTCTCTCTCCCAGCTCTGTCCCCCCAGAGCCTCTCCCGTCATCATAATCGTCATCATCGAGCCCCTTCCAGTGCGCTCACCTCACTCCATCATGTGCTCCCGTGACATCTGTACATGACTTTGTTTCCTAGCACAGTGCCCCACACAAAGAAAGCTCAAAACTAATTTTTACTTGAAAAAGTCCAATGCATTCATCATTATGTTACAGACAAGGAAACTGCAGCAGGGAGAAGTTGAGAGACTTCCTCGAGGTCACATACCAGCCGGTCAGTGCTAGAGGCAGCTCGAGAACCCATCCATAAAAGCGTGATTCCCACCCTGTCCTCCTCCCTTGACCCCATACTGCCTCTTACCACCTACTCGAATCAAGCCAGGGCCACAAGCTCAGCATGGATGATTTGTTATTGCAGGCATCGCACATACAGAAGAGTATAAATATGTATGTGTTGTGAAAAGAGTAACAATCACCTGAGTCTCCACTACCTGGGTTAAGACATACAATGTTATTAGTGCCTTAGAAGCCCCCATTTCCCCAGCCCCCTCTCCTGTGACCCTCCCCATTAACCACTGGAGTTAACCACTATCCTAACTCTCCTATTAATCATCCCCTAGCTTTGCGTTATGGCTGTGCCACTTTTATGCGTCTTCCTAACAATGTATTGCCCTTTGCTTACACAGCTAGGTTTGTGCTTGCTACTCAGTTTTTCAAAACTAAACAGGATCTGTGATCTCTTCAATGCTTAACACTGTTATGTTCAAGTTCTCCCAATGCAGTGAACCCTGAGCAGATGCCTATTATAAAGTCAGGCCACAAAAGCATGTACAGAGTTCTCCTATCAGATAGCACCAGCTCTCTCCTAAAAGAGAGAGCTTTATTTTAGGCACTGAATTAATGGTATACAAATGACATGCATAGTAATGTGGAATTTTTTTTTTTCAGGAAAGGATTTTGTATGTGTGTGAAAAAGTCAACTGCTCAGGCCCTTGTCTTACAGGGCTGTTTTGATCCCAGTTGTCTGACAGCAGGGACCTGTCCTTGTGTTTGGAGGCAGAAAAGAGGCTCCAAGAGGATGTGAAGAGAAGCTGGCTCAGAGGGTCCCCCAGACCCCTCCTTGCTTCCTCCCAGCCAGCCCTCACCACGGTGGCTTTGGCCCACAGCTGCCCTAGCCCAGGGACCTGGTGGCAGACAGAAACAGATCTACTTTGGTTTCCATGGCAACTGCACGCACTGGGAGACCAACTGAGTGAGCCACAGCCAGCGAGGCAGCTGGTTTGAAGGGTGTTGATCTCTCTGTGGACCAGCAAGGCAGAACCACAAGGGACTGGAGGCAGCAACCAAGCCAGGAGGAGCCACAGGAGCTGGGCATATGGAGTCTGCAGGAACCTGTCTGCAGAGCTACACATGAGCAGTGCACACGTGTCCCCTCACCCACGACCCTCTCTCGCCCACCCACTCAGGCAGAGGCACGTGCTGAGAAATGCACATCCACACTCCATTGTGAACACAGAGACCCATGCTCCCAAACTCAGACACCTGTTCACACCAAATACACCCAAGGTTTTATACCTTGCCCCATTTTCACACTCAAAAACACAGACCCCTGCATACAAATGCACATTCATCCATAATATATAATCTGTACCCCTAGAAAGAGTCACAGTCACCCCACTACACATTCTCTGTACACACCCACAAGCACGGATGGTGCAAACACTCACCTTAGACACACAGACCCACATTTACAGGGAGAAACGCACGTCCACACTCACCTGTGTGCTGGCAGGGACACTCCCAGCACATACACATGGATTGAGATCAGAGCCTCTGGATGCTAAGACTCAGAAGCTGAGGAGCCCCAACGGCAACAACTCAGAAATGAGATGTGGTTCAGGGCTGCAGCTGCATCACAAAATCCCAGAAACAACTCTCCTGGCTTGCTGCCTCATGAACGGTGTGCCCCATAGAGGAAGGCCTTTAATCTTCTCTGTTTACTCAGAGTAATTCTTTTTTGTGTCCTCCATAAACATCAAAAGGACAGAAATCCAACAGGACAGAAATCCAACTATCCTCACGTCATGCAGACTTGAAATAAAAATTTTGATGACAGCCTCAGAGATGCACGTTCCTCTTTAAGACACCTGTGTGTGTCTGACTTATGAAGAGGCATGTCCCATCCTGGTTCACCGCCTTCTGGTCCCAAAAGGCAAGGAAAAGAGGCCTGCTGGTTCCGCTCCTAGGAAAAAGGGACAAATTCACAGCACGTGGAGTATCCTGCTAAGCCAGGGGTTAGCTCCTGACCTAGCAGGGAAACCTGACAACCACAGGCTCCATCCACCGAGGCCCTTGAGAGCCAGGGGTCACAGAAGCACTTGGCGGGGGAACATTTTGTTGAGAATTTCTTGAAGCACATTTGAATATTTGTGACATTTATTTCAATATTGTCCTAATGATCATTTAATTAATATGGAGAAATGGAAAGATTATGTACATGTGTATATATTCCTATTGCAATAATAATAATAGCTAATACTCACAGGCACAAAAAGGTCACTAAATGTTAAGCTATTGAAGGGTTTCCCTGGTGGCACAGTGGTTAAGAATCCGCCTGCCAATGAAGGGGACACGGGTTCGAGCCCTGGTCCGGGAAGATCCCACATGCCGCGGAGCAACTAAGCGCGTGTGCCACAACTACTGAGCCTGTGCTCTAGAGCCCGCACGCCACAGCTACTGAAGCCCGCGCACCTAGAGTACGTGCTCTGCAACAAGAGAAGCCACTGCAACGAGAAGCCCGCGTGCCACAAGGAAGAGTAGCCCCCACTCACTGCAACTAGAGAGAAAGCCCGCGCACAGCAACGAAGACCCAATGCAGCTAAAAATAAATAAATAAATTTTTTTTAAAAATGTTAAGCTATTGTTATTACTGTGATTTTAAGTTGATAATGAAAATCATCTATAACTTAAAAATTGGGGGTTGTTGAGATGAACCTCCTTATTTCATAGGCTTTTAAACACTTTTCAGTTTTAGCAGCAGCAGGATTAGCACTGTGTGGTACTTTACAAACAGCTTCACATACACCGTCTCCTTTGTGTCCCTGAGCATCTTCTGTTGGCCAGGCATCAAGCTGGGGTGGCGGGTGTCAGATTAATAAGACCCAGGCCCAGGCCTTGAGGAGCCCACAATCCAGCAGGTAAGGGGCGGGGGAGCCACACTGGAACTGTGTACCATGCAGCCTCGTGTCATCACAAAGGCCAGTGCAAAGGGCAGGAAGCATAGGGAAAGGAATCATTTGTAGATGGGGAAGAATCAGGAAGGGGTGGAGAATCAAAGAGAGCTGCAGGGAGGAGGTCACACTTGAGCTGGGCCTGAACTCACCAGTAGGTTTAGACAAGCCAAGTTCCTGGCTGGAAAGGAGCGTTGAGGTCCGGAGCACAGCTGTAGAACAGTGGGTGGTCGACCTGGGCAGCTAGACCCAGGGGTCCAGTAGGGTACAGGGAAGAATGGAGCCACAAAGGTAGACTGAGGCCAGATTCAGAAAGGCCTTGCACGGCAAGCCAAGGAGTCTGGCCCAGCAAATCATCAGGTGTGAACCAGCCAGACCTGTGGTCCAGAGAAACACCTCAGGTACCTGGGTGTCTGACACTGTGTTGTGGGGTATGACTGGGGACCTCGGGGCCAAACCGGAGGGTTAAAATTGCACCCTCCCATTAAAAGAGCCAGAGCGCCGGTCGGCACCCCCGGCAGCCAGCTCACCCAGCTCGGCCCCTGACTCACACAAGGCTCTCCATAAATGTTTGCTGAACCGCACGGCGCCGCGGGTCACGCGAGGAAAATGGAATTAAGAGTCGAGTGACCTGGAGGGCTGGTTCAGGCCCACTATTGACTGGCTCCTGGAGTCTGGACCGGCGACTTAACCTCTGGTTCTCGGTTTCCACGCTGGTAAAGCGAATCCGATAATGCCCTGACCTCCCTGGCTTAGCTGCTCTGAGGCTCACACGCGGGAACCGGCTGAAGGCGCTGGAGGGCGCAGAGCGCCGGCACTGGCGGGGGACCACGCGGGCCGCTGCCGCCTCCCCAGGACCATATGCGGGGAGAGCTGGCTCAGCCGTCAACAATTACCGGCCCCCCAAACTCACACCTGCGCTGCATTTCCGCTTAGGCAGATGGTGCTATTTGGCCGCGCGCCAGCACGTAGGCCCCGCCCCGGACGCTCGCGCACGCGCCCTGCAACCGGCGGGACGCGGCTGGGAGGTGGCTTTGCGGACCCGGCGCGCACCCGGAAAGGACCTGGCTCAGCCAGAGGGCGGGGTGCCTACGGCGCCCATTCCCTTGGTGGAACAGCGCCCCTTTCCCAAGGCCAAGGCAGCAGCAAGGCCAGCTTCTCCCCAATTCTCACACCGCCTCTGAAAGGTGAACAGGGAAGGAAGTTTTCAGAGTTTCCCATGTGGAGAAACTGAGGCTCAGAGAGATTAGGAGACTTTCAGCTGGACACACAGATATTAAAAGATGGAGCCAGATGGAAACCCAAGTCTGCCGAACTCCAAGCGCACAGTTCTTTCGTTGGTTGGCACTACCCCGGCTCCTCAGACCACTTTGGCCAATATCTAGTGAGGACAGGAATTCTTCCTGCACCCAAAGCTGGCTTTGCCTCCGTCCAGCGCATACCTGAAGATTAGTGGGGATCTGAGCCAAGCGTAAATCAGTAGAATTAAATGATGAAATACACACAAAGAACTCCTTAAAAAAAAAAAAAAATATATATATATATATATATATATATATATATATATATGTATAGCATCACCACCAAGGGCTCATCCAGCCTTAACCGGCACACCTCCCAGAATCCTGAGCTCATTGTTTCCTCTTTGCCCAACGCTGGTGTTCAGAAAGTTCTTGCTTCTCTTTAGCTGAAATCCATCAGTCTCCTTAAGGATCCAGTTGTCCCTCTTGGGGCCACATGGAACAAATCAAATCTCCCTTTCTTTTCACAATCCAGCCTACATTAGGAGGCCGCCTTCTCTCTTCCTGACTCAGCGGCCCCCAGTTCCTTCAACCATTCCTTAGAAGTCATGCTTGTGAGTTCCTTTCTCAGCCTCCAGACACACTCCTGTCTGGTCCTATCCTTCAGAGCTCAGCACAAACATGTGTTCTCACCATGTGTCAGACACCGTGCTATAAGTGCCTTCCCTGAGTCATCTCATTTACTCCTGACGACAACCCCAGGAGGTGGATGCCATCATTATCCCTGTTTTGCAGATGAGGAAACTGGGAAGTGAAGGAACTTGCCAACAGTTACAGAGCAATTGACAGAGCAGTCTCTGCTGCCCTCTGCTGTCATTGCAGCTCCAGCAGAACAAGAGCACTGGGCTTGGGGTTGGGTGAGCTTTGCTTCCCACTCTCCCACTTATTATTGTGTGACCCGGGCAAGCCACACATCTGGTTCTCCTGGTCTGTAAAATGGGGGTCGTTATAATGTCCACCTGCTAGGCTTTTTGGAGATTAAAACACATTTTGAGATGTGACCATAGGCCTGATACTCCCCACTAGCTCCCCCTCCCCCTCCAGGAGTCCTGTGTGAGGATTCTCAGGGACTACAGCAAGTGACCAGATTCATGTCACATCCTATGGTGCTGGGGCTCTCTCCAGGAGGGAGCCAGGTTCAAATCTCCAGGTCCCCCACCCGGCCTGAAGTCACTCTCTAAAATGATTTGTCAAGTAACAAGCAAAAATATATTACCAATTTAAGAGTGTGATTTGCCTGGAACTTTTTAATCCTTGGGCCGTTGTTGAATAGATTAAAGTGTCTGCTTTGATCCATGCATGTAGATGGAAACATAAATATAGCCATCACTTATTCTCAGCCGCCAGGATGGGTGTCACGTTGCATCACGCCGGCTTCCCACCCAGCCAGGGTAATGCATGAGAATGACCTTTTTGCCATTCAAATCCCTCTTGACTTTTCTGCTCTGGCCGGAGCCCGAGCTGCCGCTGCTGCCTAATGTGACCACAGCTCACGCTGGGAAACGGTCACTCGGGGGAAAGGGTGGAGCAGGGGACTCCCGATGCCGAGAACTTCCCCCAGCTCGGCAGAGCCCAGCAAGAATAAATCTCCGGAGAAATAGATTTTGAAGAGGAATTTGGTACATAGATCTTCTGTCAGCGGAGCAGACTCCGGCTCAGCCGTTTTTCAGGCTCGCTGCTTATCCAGAAATACATCTATTTTTACATGGATCTCTGGCGAGATTCCCTCTTCCCTCGTGGGGTGGGAAGCTGCGCTGGGAGCCGGGCACGGGGTAGGGGGGGTAGGGGGGCGGGGCCTCGGGGCAGGGCAGGCCCAGGGTCTGGCTCCAGGACGCTGCGGCTCGGGAAGAGGGAAGCGGTGCCGAGCCCTGGGCCTTCCGAGCCTTCCTCCAGCCATCCGCCCGCATCCTGCCCCGGCCCTTCTCGGGACACGGCCCGGCCTCCCAGAGTCTCCATCACGGCGCCTGCCCCCCTGCGCCCTCTGCGCCCAGCCAAAGCCCCGGCCACCTCCATGACCCCCTCAACCCTGAAGTCCGCTGAGGACTGAGCTGTGGACACCCCCCAGGCCCACAAGTCTGCGCAGACGCGCGCGGACAGGCACACAACGAGGACCCCCATCGGCCGCCCACTGAGATGGGCTGCGCCCGCCCTTCGCTGCCGGTTTATTCCGGGCCTGCCTGTTGGCACCCGGCCATCGCGAACAGTGGGAGCCGGCTCTGGGCAGCCCCGCGGACCAGCGGGTGGAATGGCTGGCGGGGGCTCTGAGCAGTGCGCTGTGGCAGGCAGTTAGGCCTCAAACAATGGCCCGTGAAACGTCAGAAGTAGCGGGGAGGCTGGGGTTGGCAGGGGCCTTGGGCATGTGGAGGGCCCTGGGGTTGACCACGCGCTGATGGAGCCAAGAGCCGGGGGGACAGTGCTCTCCTGATCCCATAGGACCCTTTGGCAGGAGAGACACCGTATGCCTCCTTTCCCCAAACCCCCTTGAATAAGTTAACTCCTTTCACCCCAGGAGCTTTTGTGCTGTGGAGACCCAGGCCCCCCCAGGATAATCAGGGGAGAGGAGATAGTTCCAAAACTAGGAATGACCCCACTGTGGCTGTATCTGCTGCCCTACTTGGCCCTGTCCTCTGCCTCCTCCCCATAGTCCAGGCCTCTGCTCCCAAATTCTGTTCTAAGAAGCCCACTGTCCTACCCAAAGGTCCTGCCTCTCCCCTCTGCAGGTCCTGGCTCTGGACTTCAGCCCCTGCTGCTTTGGGGACCTTGTTCCTGAATCATACCCCTCCCTCTCCTTCCAGCAGTGCCAGTCTCTTCCTCTGCTCTGTTTTCAGTCGGCCCCGGCCTTGCCCCATCCCTGCACACATGCTGACACGCAGTGCCTGTGGACCCTACTGAGGCTGGTGTGTGTCCCCACTCTCTCCCTCCACACCACTTAGTCTCACTCAGAAATACCTGTCCCCCACAGAGAACAGACTTGTGGTTGCAAAGGGGGAGGGGGGGAGGGAGGGATGAACTGGGAGTTTGGGATTAGCAGATGCAAACTAGTATATATAGAATGGATAAACAACAGGGTCCTACTGTATAGCACAGAGAACTATATTCAGTGTCCTGTGATAAACCATAATGGCAAAGAATATGAAAAAGAATGTATTCGATATATATGTATAACTGAATTACTTTGCTGTACAGTAGAAATTAACACAACATTGGAAATAAACTATACTTCAATAAAATAAATTTTTTTAAAAAAAAGAAAAGAAATACCTGTCCCCATCACCCACAGCCATCCCATCACCGACTCCTGGCCTTTGTCCCACTCTCCTGCCAGACCTCTGCCCTTCCTAACCCCGAGCACCGGCGCTGCCTGGCCTCACAGATGGGACCTCTCCTAGCTTGCCTCCTTCCCTTCAGCTGCCCAGCTGTGCCTGCTCTTTCACTCTCTCTAGCTCTTCTTCCTTCTCCTCCCATCTCTTCTTTGGTGGTCCCCCAGTGTTCTAGCCCAATTTCCTTTCTACCCTGTCTCCCTTGGACATGACGACGATCTACCCCCGCACCCCCCAAGCCTTCAATCATTGCTTTCATGTGAATAGGTCACAAATGAGTATCGCCTGGTCTGACATTTCTGATGAGTGTTCCCACCTGCTCATAGGACAGTTCCAGGTTGGCAGATGCTGTCACCCCTAAGTCACCCTGCCTGAAACAAATGCATCATCTGCCCTCCATGACCAGGACCTCCACCTGGAGTGACTGACGAGTTACCATCTTTCTCCTGTTTCCTAAGCTGGATCCAAGGATAACTCCTCCTTTCCCCTTCACTCCCTCCCGCCCACCCACACGCATGCAGCCAATCATGGAGCATCCTCTAGTGTCGCCCGCCCAGCCTTTCCATTCTCATTACACCCAGGTTCTAGCCCTCATTTCCATTCACCAGGACTATTTCAGGAACCACCTAATCTGTCTTGCCCCATGGGGTAGGTAGAATAATGCCTCTCTCAAAAAATGTCCACGCCCTGGTCCCTGGAACCTGGGAATATGTTACATTACATGACAAAAGGGACATTGCAGATGCTTAAAATTAGGGTTTTGGACCTTAAAATAGAGATTATCCTGGATTACCTGGGTGAGCCCCATCTAGTCACATGATCCCTTAAAAGCAGTGAACTTTACCCAGCTGAGGTCAGAGAGATGCAACAAAAGAGAAAGTAGGAAAGTGGTGGAAGAGCTGCAGCAGAAGGGGAAGTCTGAGAGCTTCCAAGCAGAAGGATTTGATACACTGCTGCTGACTCTGAAATACAGGGGCCCATGTGCAAGAACTGGGAGGGCTTCTAGGAGACAATGGTGGCCCCAACTTACAGACAGCAAGGGAATGGGGGCCTTCAGTCCTACAACCACAAAGAACAGGACTCTGCCCACCACCTGAATGATGCTAGAAATGGATTCTTCCCGGAACCTCCCCACAGGAGCCCAGCCAGCCAACATCTTGATTTCTTGTACAACCCAGAGCAGAGAAACCATTCAAGCCAACCTGGACTTCTGGCCCGAAGAACTGTGAGACAATAAGTTTGTGTTATTTTAAGCTGCTAATGTTGTGGTATTTACTTTGTTACAGCAGCAATGTGAAACTAATACCACCCACCATTATCCATTTAGCAAACCACTGCTATAAGCTCACCCTCGCACTGCATTACCTTTCAGGACTCCCAACCAGATATCACATGTGTCCCAAATCCTCAGCCTGATGTTCTACAGTCAGCCTCCAAATTTTATTTGTAGTTCATCTACCCCACTAACTCCCACTAAAAATACACTAGCCACATTCACACCCTCCAAAATTGCCTCAAGCATCCCTACCTCTGGGTCTTTGCTCACGGTATGCCCTCATCAGGAGTTCCCTCTCCTGTCCCCTCCCCTCTGCCACCCAAATCTGAGCCCCCCTCCTCCATGAAGCCTCCCGAACCTCCAGCGTGAGAAGCCTCACTACCCTGCTCTCTGCCTCACCCACTGGGCGCTCAGTACACACTGCCTTGTGTCAGCGTCTGTCCCTCCTCGACACCCTTCCCAACCCGATGGCAAGACCCACACCTGTCTTTTCTCTAAGGGCCCCACTGTGCCTAGCACAGTTCTGCTTATAGAGTAGGGATCAACAGAAACCCGTTGAGTTACAAATAAAATGGAAATATTTCCAGCTACCGCCCTATTGAGCACTAGATCCCAGATGTGAGGATCTGAGGGACTATCCACCCTGGACCTAGCTGCCAGGGACCAGGAGAGAGGGACAGAAGCCGTCAGGCCAGGAGGCCACTCTGCTTGTGGTAAGGTGGTAAGGGGACAAAAACAATTCCAAACCACACAGAGCCAGGCCAGAAACGATCCTGTGTCAGGAGCAGGTGAGCCAAGAAGAGGTCCCCAGGTCAGACCGGGGAGGTCCAGAGGGAAGCAAGAGGAAATATCCAATTTGAGCTCAGGGATCAGGGCAGATCAGCCAGGACCTGCAAATTAGCCATTACCTACCTGCCTGGCAGTGCAAGGGGACAGCGTGGGCTGTCACCAAGTGCCAGTCAGACACCCATGAAGACCAGCAAAAGGCTGAGGGAGGGAAGAGGTTAAGAAGTCAGGGAGAGGGAGGGCTGGAGAAAGGAGGGCTGGCGAGGGGAGCGGGAGAGAAGACAGAGAAAGGATGCGAGGAGGAGAAAGAGGGGAAGTGGGAGGAGAGACAAGGACTTCTCCCTCCATGGCCACTGTGGAAATACCACAGTCCCTAGAATACCCGGAGCCCACGGGGTTAAGATGAGGTGAGGAAATGGCAATACCCCACCCTCCTTGGTCACCACAACTAAGAAATTACGTAGAGTAATTAATCAAAAGCTAATGAGAAATGTGTTTTCTCTCCCAGCCTAGCCCCACATCATATTCTTATTAGCTGAGGTTATTACAATAGTAATCATGCATGCTCCAGGCACAAATTGGGTTTTTTGCTCCACTGCCACCAATTTAGAAAACCATTAATGGCAAGATAAAGCCCCCATGGGTCACACCAGGCCGAGCCCGAGGAACTGGCTGCTGGTTCCTGCTCCCACTGCCACATACCCACTGTCCAGAGAGGGCACCCCCCCCCCCACCAAGAGCAGCCACAGGAATCAGGAAGTCTGACCACAAGAAGGAGCCAAATACTGGTGGGGTGGGGCGGTGCTGGGCCTGGAGTGGGGGTCCTTGGACTTTACACACACACACACACACACACACACACACACACACACATACACACACACACCCTCCAGTGCAATTGCTAGGGCAGGGACAGCCCTCATGAAACGAAGCATAAAGGCAAGTCTGCCTCTGGGGTCCAAGTCATCCCAGTTCTCTCTTGAGCCCTTCGCCATTCAGAACCTGTTCTCTAGAGAGGGTTGGCTACATCTGTGGTTCTGAAACACAGGTATGCAGTCAGGTGCTGACTCTTGATGAGGTTTCCACTAGTAAAAAGAAGGGTAATGTTTTCATAAAGCTAAATGGACTCAATTTGAAAGATGTTCTTAATTCTGAAACTGTCCTTCCTATTTTCTTTGTGGTTTTACACACATACGTGTATGTGTGCCTGTGCGTGTGCGTGTGTGTGTGTAAAAGTTACATATATAACCTTACTTGGTAATTACTTTCAGTAGCAAGGGACGGATTTAAACTGATAGTGCACAATTGGAGATGTACTGGCTGATGTAACTAGGAAGAACAGAGGTAAAACCAGAAGTCAGATGGTATTGTTGGTCCCTCTCCCTTTCTCCATCTCTCTTTCATTGCTCTTGTTCTCTCTCACTAAATTTGAGCTTCCTCCCCAAGCTGAGATCATGGGAGGGATGACTCCTGGGTTGGCATGGCCAAAGGGTGCTCTGGGCTTATGTTATCCATGCTTAGGATCTCAGAGGAAAGAGATCTTGGTTCTCCCTCAGCACCCCCATGTGAAATCCAAGGCAGGGCTCTTACTGTCCCACCTTGGGCACTCTATATGTATTCTTAGACCAATCACTGTGGCCAGGGACACCAGGCCTGAGCTATGGGATTACTCCTGAGGCCCAGGTAACTGTAGCCTGCTGCCCCACTAGAAACAGGGGAAGAGTTTATGCCCTAAAGGAATACGGATAAGGTAACTGAAAAAGAGGGAAGAAGGGGGCCACACAGACAAAGACAATGGACACCACTATACCTGGCAAAATAAAAATAAGATGTCAGTCCTCCACCCCTATTGCAAAAGTTTCTTTCTGAAAGTCTTGGGAACTACTAAGTCAGACTGAGCCACCAAAAAATGCCAAAGACCATTCTGCCGTGTAAATCTCCCAGGATTTACACAGAAGAAAGTTACAGCAATGAGGTGTTAATGTAGACTCAGCAACCTCACTGGTAAACTAAACTGTTTCAGAATATCAGAGGGCCTGTATGTAACATCAGAACAGATGGTGGACTCCTCCAACCATTCCAGATATTCTGCACTGTAAGCCTAAAAGGTCCTCAGAGCCATACTGCTATGACAGTAAGGTCAGCAAGCAGAAATTTTTCTACAGAGGAAACTCCCCAGGGGCCCAAAGACCTCATGGAATCCCACTGAAGTCAGCTGGGACTCATTTCCAGAATGTCAGGCCCCTGAGCAAAATGGCTCTCCCTTAGCCTCCCAGTATCAGCACACCTATGGCTTGTCCAAGTAATGGATCAGAAGTATGGTCAAGACATCCTCCCTTAACTGGTGTTGGTTTGGCTATTTTTTATCATTTATTATTTAAATGTTTGAACCTGTTGTCTGCAGAAGTCCCCCAAAATAATAAACAGCCCTAAAACAGACCTGACTTTGAAGTCTATCTCTACTTCTCACTGGTTGTTTGACTTTGAACAAAACTCTTTGACCTCTCTGATCCCCAGTTTCTTCATCTGTAAAATGCACCTTCAAAGACATTCTTGCATCTTTTGGTGAACTTTGTCAAGCACTAACTAAGTGTCAGGCACTGTTGTGATGTGCTGTGGATGAAGGGGGTCTTCCTAAGAATGCTGGGGATAGAAGACACACACCCAACACGTGTGACCCAAAGGAGAATGGGACATGTGTCATAAGAGAACTATGAACCAAGTACAGTGGGCATTGAGAGGAAGAAGGTACTACTTCCAACTAGGGGGAAGGGCAGATGTGGTGGAGGAGAAGACTTCTGCTCTGGTTTGGAAGGATAGATAGAATGTAGTGATGAAAAGGTAGGGCACTTCCTGCAGGGAGGATGGCCCAAGCAGAGGTCTGGAGACAAGAATACTAAGAGTGAAAATAACACAATAGACCAGTTGGACTTAACTGACAACTACAGGACATTACATCCCCCAACAACAGAATACACATTCTTTTCAAGTGCACATGGAATGTTCTCCAGGATAGATCACATACTAGGTCACAAAACAAGCCTCAACAAATGTAAGAGGATGGAAAGAAATTATATCACACATTTTTTCCAAACACAACACTATGAAACTAGAAATCAACTACAGAAAGAAAAATGGGAAAAGAACAAACACATGGAGACTAAACAATATGCTACTAAAAAACCAATGGGTCCTTGATGAAATCAAAGAGGAAATCAGAAAATACCTTGAGAGAAATGAAAATGGAAATACAACTTTCCAAAATCTGTAGGATGCAACAAAAGCAGTTCTAAGAGGGAAGTTCATAGCAATACAGGCCTTCCTCAAGAAATAAACAAACAAAAATCTCAAAAAACCTGACCTACCACCTAAAAGAATTAGAAAAAAAAGAAAAAAGAAAACCCAAAGCCATCAGAAGGAAGTAAATAAATAAGATCAGGGAGGAAATAAATAAAATAGAGATCAAAAAATAGGAAAGATCAGTGAAACCAAGAGCTGGTTTTTTGAAAAGATAAAGAAAATTGATAAACCTTTAGCCAGGCTCACCGAGAAGAAAAGAGAGAGGACTCAAATGAACAAAATAAGAAATCAAAGAGCAATAACAACTGATACCACAGAGATACAAAAAATCATAAGAGAATACTAAGAACAGTTATATGCCAACAAACTGGACAACCTAGAAGAAATGGACAAACTTCTAGAAACATACAGGCTGCCAAGACTAAGTCAAGAAGAAACAGACAATTTGAACAGACCAATCACTAAAAGTGAAATTGAATTTGTAACAAAAAATCTCCCAGCAAACAAAAATCCCAGGATTGGATGGCTTCACAGGGGAATTCCACCAAACATATAAAGAAGAACTAATACCTATCCTTCTCAGACTATTCCAAAAAATTGAAGAGGAGGGAACATGCCCAAATTAATTCTATAAGTCCACCATTATCCTGATACCAAAACCAGACAAAGACACTACAAAAAAACAAAATTACAAGCCAATATCTTTGATGAATATAGATGCAGAAATCCTGAACAAAATATTAGCAAACTGAATCCAACAATATATAAAAAGAATCATACACCATGTTCAAGCTGGATTTATTCCAGGGTCACAAGGATGGTTCAACATTCACAAATCAATCAATGTGATACACCACATTAACAAAAGGAAAGACAAAAATCAATGATTATCTCAATAGGTGCAGAAAAAGCATTTAACAAAATTCAACATCCATTCATGTTAAAAAAAAAAAATCTCATCAAAGTGAGTATAGAAGGAACATACCTCAACATAATAAGGGCCATTTATGACAAACCCACAGCCAACATAATACTCAATGGTGAAAAGCTGAAAGCCTTCCCGCTAAATTCAGGAACAAGAATGCCCACTCTCAGCACTTCTATTTAACATAGTGTTGGAAGTCTTAGCCACAGCAATCAGACAAGAAAAATAAATAAAATGTATCCAAGTTGGAAGGAAAGAGGTAAAACTGTCACTATTTGCAGATGACATGATAGTCTATATAGAGAACCCAAAAGTCTTCACACAAAAATTATTAGAACTAATCAATGAATTCATCAAGGTAGCAAAATACAAGATTAATATACAGAAATCTGTTGTGTTTCTTTACACTATTAAAGAAATATTAAAGAAAGGAAAAGTAAAAAAAAAAAAATCACATCAAAAAGAATAAAATACCTAAGAATAAACTTAACCAAGGAGGTGAAAGACCTATATGCTGAAAACTATAAAACACTGACAAAGCAAACTGAAGATGATTCAAAGAAATGGAAAGAAAGTCTGTGCTCTTAGATTGGAAGAAGTAATGTTGTTAAAATGGCCATATTACTCAAAGCAATCTACAGATTTAGTGCAATCCCTATCAAAACACCCATGACATTTTTCACAGAACTAGAACAAGTAATCCTAAAATTTATACGGAACCACAAAAGACCCAGAATTGCAAAAGCAATCCTGAGAAAATGAGAACAAAGCTGGAGGTATAACCCTCCCAGACTTCAGAATATGATACAAAGCTACAGTAATCAAAACAACATGGTATTGGCACAAAAACAGACACATAGATCAATGGAACAGAAGAGGCAGCCCAGAAATAAACCCACGCACCTATGGTCAATTAATCTATGACAAAGGAGACAAGAATATGTAATGGAGAAAAGACAGTCTTGTCAACAAATGGTGCTGAGAAAACTGGACAACCACATGTATAAAACAACGAAATTAGAACATTCCCTCACATCATATACAAAAATAAACTCAAATGTTTTAAAAACCTAAATGTAAGCCCTAAAACCACAAAACTCCTAGACAAGAACATAGGCAGAACATCCTTTGATATAAATCATAGCAATATTTTCTTGCCTCAGTCTCCTTAGGCAAAAGAAATGAAAGCAAAAATAAACAAATGGGACCTAATTACACTTAAAAGCTTTTGCACAGCAAAGGAAACCATCAACAAAACAAAAAGACAACCTACAGAATGGGAGAAAATATTTGCAAATGATGAGACCAACAAGGGGTTAATATCCAAAGTATACAAACAGCTCATACAACTCAATATCAAAAAAAAAAAAAAACCCAAGCAAAAAATGGGCAGAAGAACTGAATAATCATTTTTCCAAAGAAGACATACAGATGGCTAAAAGGCACATGAAAAGATGCTCAACATCCCTAATTATTAGAGAAATACAAATCAAAACCACAATGACGTATCACCTCACACCTGTCAGAATGGCTATCATCAAAAAGTCTACCAATAACAAATGTTGGAGAGGATGTGGAAAAAGGGAACCCTCCTACACTGTTGGTGGGAATGTAAATTGGTGCAGCCATTGTGGAAAACAGTACGGAGGTTCCTGAAAAAACGAAAAATAGAGCTACCATATGATCCAGCAATTCCACTCCTGGGTATATATCCAGAAAAAAATAAAAACACTAATTCAAAAAGATACATGCACCCCAATGTTCACAGCAGCACTATTTCTATAGCCAAGACATGGAAGCAACCAAAGTACCCATCAACAGACAACTGGATTAAGAAGATGTGGTGTATATATATATATATATATATATATATATATATATATATATATACCACAGAGTATTCCTCAGCCATAAAAAAGAACAAAATGCCGCCATTTGCAGCAACATGGATAGACCTATAGAATATTATGCTTAGTGAAATAAGTCAGAGAAAGACAAATACTGTATGCTATCACTTCTATGTGGGATCTAAAAAATAATACAAATGAATGTATATGCAAAACAGAAATAGATTCACAGATATGGAAAACAAACTTGTGGTTACTAAAGGGAAGGGGGAAAAGGAAAGGGACAAATTAGGGGTATGGGATTAACACATACAAACTACTATATATAAAATAGAGAAGGAACAAGGATATACTGTATAGCACAGGGAATTATACCCATTATTTTGTAATAACCTATAATGGAGTATAATCTGCAAAAATACTGAATCACTATGCTGTACAAGTGAAACTAACACAACATTGTAAATCAACTGTAATTTAATTCTAAAAAATCCTAAAAGTGAGTAGGCTTCCTGCCCTGAATCTGGAGGTCACTGTTGGAAGGGTCTTCCCTTCTGGACCATCCTCTTTCTCTTCTACCATAGCTCTACTCTCTCCACCGTGCATTCACAGGTGACATTGGCTGGACACAGCCAAGGGTGGCATGGGAGAGGAGTTGCCTCAGGACCAGTCCCTAAAGAATCTATGACACCCTCAGCAGAACCACCCGCGAACAGTCCCCACACACACGCATACCTCCCTTTATCTGCCTCTCCAGCTTTGCCAAGGTTCAGTGCTGCTAATGAGCATCAGTCAGCTCAGCTCTCCCCCCACTCCTGCCAGGGCTGGGACACAGCTGATCACCAAGGTTTCCTTTCCCTCCTGCAGGGACAACACAGCTGGAGGCAGAGGCAGGGGGCAAAAGGGAGGGAGGAGTGGCTCCAGGGGTTGGGTGAGGTGGATAATAGGGAGGGATTGGAGGCATTTGGGACTAAACTTTGAATCATAGGCTCAGTGGGCTGAAGGCCTCTCTAGCTCCTGCTTGGACTGAGCCTCTGTGATAATAAGAACTCCTACCAAGAAAGTGCTTCATAATACAAAGCCCTTTCCCACAGAGCCTCATTACTTTAGTCTCCAAACAACCCAGGGAGACAGATATTTTGTTTAATATCTTTCTTCTTTGGTCCACTCTAAGATCCACAAGGGAAGGGACCATGTCAGCCTTGTCATTGCTATGTATCCTCACTGCTACATACAGCACCCATTGTAGAGCTGGCATTCAATAAATGTTGCTGCCTGGATGGATGGATGGATGGATGGATGGATGGATGGATGGATGGATGGATGGATGGATGGATGGACGGGATAATGGATGGACAGGTGGGTGGATGGATGGATGGATGGACGGATGGATGGATGGATGGATGGAAGGGATAATGGATGGACAGGCAGATGCATGGATGAATGGATGGATGGATGGATGGATGGGATAATGGATGGACAGGCAGATGGATGGATGGATGGATGGATGGATGGATGGATGGATGGATGGATGGATGGATGGATGGGATAATGGATGGACAGGTGGGTGGATGGATGGATGCATGGATGGATGCATGGATGGATGGATGGATGAATTATCCCATTTACAGTTTAAGAAACTGAGGCCTTAGAGAGAAAAAGTAACTTACCCAAGACCAACCAGACAGCTAGCAGCAAACCAGCACCAAGCCCCAGTTCACCAGCTCCCCATCTGGCACACTTCCCAACACCCAGAATTGTCTCTCTTCTTTCGGTTTCTTGAACGTGCTCAGCCAAGAAATGCTATCCTTCTGAAGCTCTGATTCTAATCCTTCCTCTGGCAGTTTTTCAGAAACCAAGCTACTGCCAACTGGTCTCCCATAAAAAGAGCAGGATCCCCAAAGCCCAGTGACCATGGACTAGAGACAGGGAGGCCCTCTGGCCGTCGTTCTGAAAACACCTGACTGCTGACTGTGGAGGAAAGGTAGCAGTGGCATCCAGAGCATGAGCCCCCATGGAAGAACTTAGTACAGATGGTATAGGGTGAATAGAGCAGGGCTTGGAGTCACATAGACTCAGCTTAAAATCCCAGCTCCTTCCCCACCACAAGCGTCTCCTCTCCATCTCAATGAACCTGGCTCCTAACCTCTCCAAGTCTGCTTCCCTGTCCATACTCATCACACATGTTTTTCTGAAGCATAAATCAGTGATGAGATGAAGTCACGGCTTTGCCTCAGTTCCCTGGCTCTCTCTAGATTCCCAGCCTCCTCACTCCTCCAAATCCTGAAGCCCAGGCGTCCACACAGACACCTTTCCAGGCCTTCCATGCCCCACTCTGCAGGCCTTCTCACCACAGCCTCACTGCTCTGCTTCAGGCCTCACCCACTATCCCAAGGGCCGGGCATTCTTCCTTCATCTTGATTCCATCTCCGCCTTTGCCCCCAAGGGCCATGTCAGGGCCCTTTCTCCTTCAGCTCCTATGTTTCTGCTGCAGCAGCCTGCCCTCTCCTCCCACAGTCACTCCTTAGTCACCAGATAAAACTTCTCTCTCTCCACAGTGAGTTCTGTCTCTTCCCAGGAGGCCACCTCAGATTCCCCACAGAGACCCTAGGCAGGCCATCTGACTCCCCCTGTTCCTGTTGTCCCCTCTGGTTTTCTAAAACCTCCAGATTTTTTTTGCCTAGACCAGACAGGGGTGCTTCACCTGGTCCAGGAGCCCCAAGAAGGCCCTCAATATATTTTTGGATTTATAGGAACACATGCACATTTTGTAGGAAAAGAGTCCATAGCTGCAGAGTTCCCTGATCCCAGAAAGCCTGAGATTCACTGCCTGGAGGCTCCAGACCCCCTTGCATCCCACCCATGACAGACAGCTCAGATTCAGTCCTTTGTAATTCAGTGTGAATTTTGCCCTTTCAAAGCCCAGTTGACAAGATTCCTCCTGCCTGGCCTGACATCTACATGAATTTCAGGGACACCACAGACTTTTGGTCCCTTCTCCCTAGCCTTGGCCTCAGCACAAGGCATGGCCTCATTGCTCCACCAGGGGTTTAGCGCACGAGCCACAAGCAGCCACCATCCTTCCCACCATATCTCCTCCAAAACAGAGCCTTCTGGTGTGTGGGTGCAAGGCCCTGGAGGGTCTCCTTGGTGAGGACAGGATTCTATACACAGTGGACGCTGCATCGATGCTGTGACCATTAGAAGTTAAAGGGTCTTTGATTACAGCAGGTGGAACTGGGAAATCTGGCAAAAGTGCGGATCCCATAGATCCCCAGAGTAACATCTTAAAAGATACCAACAGACCATCGTATCCAGCCAATTATTCAAAAACCCACTTCAGTAGCACCTTCACCGTACCCAACACTGGAGATAGACAGACATGCGAGATACGGCCCACTGGGATGGTGTTAGTGTGATTCCCATTTCACAGAAAAGGCAACTAACACCCAAGGGGTTGATGGCTTGTCTAAGCCCAAACAGTTGGTAAGTAAAGGAGAGGAGCTAGGTAAGACCCAAGCACCCTGTCTTCTTAGGTTCAAGAGTTCACAGCACATACCCCCATCCAGCGGCCCCCAAATGTGACCCCGCAGGCCAGCCTCCGCTTCCTGCTCTAGATGTGGGAATGATGGGAGGACTGCCTGAGAGTGGGCAGACACTGGAGCTACCAGGTCTCTCTTTTGCCTGAGACTCACAGAGGGCTCCTGGCAGAGGAGGGTGGGAGAGAAGCTGGGAAGCCACAGCCTGTGCACGCAAATAAGGCAGCTGCATAATTAATCAACATCAAACAGTTTCATTAAGAGATGGAGCTTTGCGGCTGTTTGTCTTGGAAAAAAAAAAACTGAAACAGCAGGAAGGGGACAGGAGAAGGGAGGCTCAGACTGTTAAGGCCCTATTCAGAGGCTAATGTTTCTGCCCGCTGGGGGCCAAGGGGTCTGCAGATGGTGACAAGATCTGTTGGGAGAGGAGGCTAATGGCGCCCAGGACGGCTTTAGCCCCCAGATATTAGGCTTGGGCTCCCAAGAGGTCATTTTATCCCTCCTGGACAGGGATGGTGCCCCTCAGCTGTCAGCCCACTAAGAACCACGCCAGCCACCTGAACCCAGGCCTCTTACAAGAGCAAAGGTTTGGGGGAGGAAGGTGGGCGTCGCCAGACGGAGCTCAGAGACCCATCCCGGAACAGCAGACCCTCTAGAAACAGAGAGTCCCAGCTTCTGAGCAGGGGGTTCCCCAGGGAGGGAGCAGATGCCCTCATACACCCTGGGACTTGGTGCTCAAGTTCCCTAAAATGATCGCAAAGCACTGTGGGACAGAGAAGAGCAAATTGCAGAAACCAAACCAGGGGACCTATTTATCCCTAAATCTCCAGCTGTCCCCTCACCCCATGCCCAGCACCTCTTCTTTTACTCTAAAATGAAGAGAGGAAAGCAGGGGAATGAGAGCTCCTTGCCAGGCCTTCTGCGCGCTGATGCCACAAGGCTGGAGTCTCCCTAGGCACCCAGCTGTGGGGTGTGGCCCCCAGTTGCCCTGGCTAAGTTCCCATGGGCCAGGGAGATCACCTCTCAGAAGAAATCCTTCCAACTCTTCATGATCTGGCTCTGATTCTCTTTCCAGCCACTTTCTCATCCCTCTATTCGCTCTGTGTTCCATCCATATCAAAGCAAGTTCCATTCCCCCAGCAGCCACGGCCTCTCACATTCCATGCTATTCCTTCTGCTGGAATGGCCTGCCTATTTTCTGTGTTCCCTACCTAGCAAACTCTTCCCTATCTGTCAAGACACAGTCCAAATACCCCTTCCTCTGTAGAGTCTTCCCTGAGTTCCATACCCTACAAGGTCAGGTATCTTCCTCACTGTGTGCAACGTAATTTGTGTTGTAATTATTTGTTTACTTGACAGACTCTGGCCATGAAACCACAAGCTCCTTGAGGACAGGGACCAGATCTTTCTTCATCTCTGTATCACTAAGACTTGGGCTGCATTCTGTAAGTTTATCAAATGAATAAATCTCTCGAACTGAAAAAGATCACAGATCCCTCATCCAGATGCCTGACTCCTGACGAATGTTTAAACCATTCAGAATGAGAAGCTTATTCTCTTCCTGAATAGATCTCAGATCCCTGAGACTGGGAAGAGGCGGAGGTGGGAGAAGTGAGCCTCACTTAGCAGGCTGGGTCTCCAGGATCATGAGCAACAGTTCCCAAGAGGTCAATGCCTTAGGCTGAGTGCCAGACCATAATAAAACCCAGTGTGCTGGGCCAGAGCCACCTGAGCTCTCTTCCTGAGCTGAGTGCTGCTGGGTGACATGGAATGTCGTCTGGGAATGCGGTGGGGCGGAAGTTGTTCCAGTGCCTCTGGAATCCCCGGGGCCATGGGGCCTGTCAGGGAGGGCTCTACCCATCAGGAGCCTCTCCTGCAGACCTGGAGCTCCAGGCAGGAACCAGGTGGGACCAAACAGCCGCAGCTCTACATGCCCACCCAGGTCCTCTTACCCTCTCTTCTGCCCGCCCCCCCGTCCCCTTTCCTCCAAAACTGCTGACTCCTCGTGACTTAAGTCTTCCAGAGATGGCCAGAAGGGAGAGGATCCATTT
The DNA here is from genome assembly GCF_028021215.1 of Eschrichtius robustus. Lineage (NCBI taxonomy): Eukaryota > Metazoa > Chordata > Mammalia > Artiodactyla > Eschrichtiidae > Eschrichtius > Eschrichtius robustus. Next base: position 15,964,224 of record NC_090834.1, on the reverse strand, counting down.
TAAATTAACAAGGTTATTAGCAGTTAATTACCTGAGGTGTCGCTGTAATTGAAAAGAAAAAGAGAGGAAAGAGGCTCATAAACATTCCCAGGCCCCGTTCTCTTCACTATCACTGAGGGGAGGATGAGGAGGGGAAGGGTGAAGAGGGCCCTCTCCCCGACACAGGCCCTGCTCAGACCACTGGCTTTTCTTTCTCTCAGTGTTTCTGCACGTGCTCCCACCCATTGTCCAGAGATACGTGGGCGTGGGGGAACCAGACGCAGGAAGAGTACGCTGCCTGCCCCACAGACACTTCAGAGAAATGCTCAGCAGCAGCTATAAAGATGAAGGGAGATTTATTTCATATTAGGGGTGTGGAAAGGAGGCACATATCTGAGGCACATATTTTTAGTGATTTTTTTTTTTTTTTTTTAAATTTATTTATTTATTTTTGGCTGTGTTGGGTCTTTGTTTCTGTGCGAGGGCTTTCTCCAGTTGCAGCAAGCGGGGGCCACTCTTCATCACGGTGCGCGGGCCTCTCACTATCGTGGCCTCTCTTGTTGCGGAGCACAGGCTCCAGACGCGCAGGCTCAGCAGTTGTGGCTCGCGGGCTCTTAGTTGCTCCGCGGCATGTGGGATCTTCCCAGACCAGGGCTTCGAACCCGTGTCCCCTGCATTAGCAGGCAGATTCTCAACCACTGCGCCACCAGGGAAGCCTTTAGTGATTTTTATCTTGGATTGTCCTTAGTCATTCTACAATTAAGCATGGCTGGCATACGTCGGAATTATTGATTTTTGGTCCTGAATTCACTGCCACCAGAGATACCACTTATGGTCAGGGATCATCCCCCTCCTCCCCGACTCCTCCTGCCCCTGCCAGGGCTAAAGACCGCAGGGAGGGGTAGGGCCTGGAGAGGACACAGAAGGAGGCGTCCCTCCCTCAGGCTGGCCACCTAACCCCAGCTCCTGCTAATGAGACCCTGAGACGAGGATGCCACACCCCACAGCTTCTTAGCAGAGAGGCCTCTCCTGCAGAAGCTCACCAGAGGCCATCCCGTCCCTGACACCTCACAGGAGGAGACGGGACCCACAGTCTCCATCAATGCCTGCCTGTGGGAGATGCAACCATCACAACTGTCTCCCGTTCCCACCAAACTGTTCCCTGTTTAGGATAAACCAGCAGGAGGAGCTAAGCTGAGAGAACCAAAAACCCCCCACCAGTCCAAAAATTCTCCCGCAGAGGCAAGCGGCAGGTGCAAATGCCCGCGCTCCCGGGCCAGGGCCCTGACAGAGGCACTGCTGGGTCTCCTGTGAGGAGAGCAGGGGGTGGGTGCCAGCAAGATGGACAGGGGATCCCAAGCGGGAAGGCAGCCGTCCAACCGCTTCGAGCCTCTGCTGCCCTGAGACGCCTGCCACGCCCCCCCCCCCAGCCACCCTCCCTGTCCTCCTTCCTTCCCCCGCTACCCCCCACCCCAGCAATACCGTGGGTCCCCTGCCCTAGGCTAAGCCCCTTCGCCTCTGTACCTGACTCTCCTGAGCAGCATTCAGCCCCCTGAGGAGCCAGAGTGGTCAGGAGTAGACCCCTCAGCCCCACCCAACCTTCTAGAGGCAACAACAAAGTGCAAAGCGGGGAAGGGCAGAGCACGTGGAAAGCCCACACAACCACATACATGTGCAAGTATGAGTGTAGGAAGTATAACATACATGCAGAAAAACGCACAGAGCATTAGTTTTTTTTAATTGAGCATTTACTATGTGACAGGTAAGTGACATTACTAGCTGCATTTTATGAATGGAGAAATTAGGGTTCAGAGATTCAAATATGTCCAAGGTGATAGAGAGAGACATGAACCCAGGCAGTCTGTCTCTAAACTGCCTAAACCCTAAATCCTCCATTACACGCTTGGTAGGGGTGGGGTAGGGAGGAGATGGTTAGGGAGCCAAGGTGTATTAAAATGTTCCTCTCCCCACTCCACATGGGGAGGTCACTGCTCAACAGAGGACCAGAGTCCTTCCTCCTCTCTTCCCCACCCCAGGCAGGAGCAGGGGGTCAGGGTCCTTGGTCAGAGGGAAACCAACCCACCATCACAGACTCCCCCAGTCATGCCCTCAACCTCTGGCTCCCTGCCCTCCCTGCCCTTCCATCCACGCTCCTAAGGGCAGAGGGACCCAGCTGGGTCAGGGAGGAAAAGGCCCAGTCTGGTTCCCGTTTCCTCACCTGCAGGGCTGCTCCATACACCGCGCCCCACCCCCCCACCGCCCCGCACTGAGTTTGCACCGTTCAAAGTCACCTTGTGAGTGCCTCCCGTGCCAGGGAAGGCAGCCAGTGGGAGAGAAGCAGATGGGCCGCTGACAGGGGCAGCATGGAAAGAGCATCTACAGCTAGCACGGGCGAGGGCATGGAGAGGCTGCTGCACAACCTGGAACCTGGACTCGGGGCTCCCAGGGCTCAGGGCAGGCCCCGGGGTGAGCCCAGAACCCTAGGCTGACCCTGGAACCCGGTTCACCTGGACTGGCCTCTCAGTCTGGTGGGCCACTGACTGTAACATCTGGAACCTGAATGGGCTTGTGAAACTGGAGGGGGTGGATCTGACACCTGAGAGCCACGAAGCTCCCAGGAACCAGAGCTTCACTCCAAAGAAACCTTAAGCCCTGTCCTTTCTTTCCTGGGAACAGAGGAAACAAAGTAGGGAGGGAAGGAAGCGGCCCAGGGCCTACCACTCCACCCTGCGGCCCTGCCCCATGCATCTCTGGCCCCTGGGATTCGCCTTGTCCCTGGTCCTCTGAGACTCTGGACAGGCAGGGGTGTAGTGGGAGCCCACAGAGCTGCCTTCAGACCTCTCCCTGCAACTTACTGACTCTGGGAAAAATCACCTCACTTCTCTGGATAACAGTTTCTATAACATGGGGAAACCACCCACCTTGCGGCTTACTGCACAGACAAAGTGCCTAAGACACAGCTGGCACTCAGCAAATGTTATTTTCCACCCCCTCTCCCTCCCCACCCCTTCCCACTGGAGAAGCTCTCTCCCCGCTGGTGGGCAGGCCCGGGGAGTGGAGGGACAGCAGAGCCTCCTCGGGGCACCATCCCGAGCTAGCACTGGCACTTTGGGAATTGGAATCTACCGGGGATCCTGCAGGGACAGTGGGATGTTGGGGCCACGTGCTGGCGCGTTCTTGGGCACACGCTGGAACCTCTTGGGGGGAAACACCACGTACTCCTGGGCACAGGCTGCGATATCACGAGAGGTCCACTGTGGGGTGTCTGGAGCAACGTGGGCACACTGGGACCTTCCTGACAGTTACTAGGGTGTTCCTGGCATTCCCCACCCTGAGGGCTGGGGGCCTTACAGGGTCTCCATTGGAGAGATACCAGAGCACAGTAAGAATACAATAGGAGCTGCTGGGGACATGCTGGAAGGTTACTGGGAAACTCTCTGGGGTGTCACTGGGAGCAGAAGCACACACCTGGGCATCCGAGGGTACTCTGGGACGCAATGCCCACTGGGGCCCTCTGGGGACCACCAGGGGCTCCCCGCAGGGCACTCAGGGCTTCCACTAAGGGCTCACTCTCAGCTGCTCTTCTCTTGATGGCCGGGAGGGTAGCCTGCCTGGGAGCCAGACGCAGGGCCGCATTGCCCCAGAAGAGGGAGTCAGCATCTGGACCTGGGACCGGGCAGCAACCACCAGTCTGTGCTTCCGTGGTGTGGCGGCAGGCTCGGGGAACGTGCAGCCTGGTCTGGAAAACCGACCCTGAAGAGGGGGGCAGCTCTGCCTGACTGCTGGGAGCCCTGCCTGGCGTCAGTGCCCCCAAACTCGGGCCCTAGGCCCTACATCCACCCCCAGGTGAGAGAATACCCAGGGCTCCGGGAGGCAGGACCGCTGGCCGCCAGGACCCTCTCAGGGCTGAAGCAGGGAGACCCAGTGGGGCTGGCAGGGGCCTCATCAACAACAAAGCTTCCTCTGTGTTCCCGGAGGCCGAGCACAGGGATCTAGAAGGCACTCAGCAGAGAACAGCCTTCCTCCCCACGGTCGTGGCCCTGGAGGGAGGCAACAACAACCCAAGCCATGCTCCAGGGTCATGTGTGGGTAGCTGCGATCTCACAGGAGCCTGCGGTGGAGGCGACGGGAATGCAGACACCGCGGAGCGGCAGAGGGCTAACCTCACAGAGTCCTGCTACAGGCAGGCAGACAGTGCAGACGCCCACGAACCAAAAAGCCGAAAGGGGAAGGTCAAGGTCAGTTTCCAGGAAAAGGCCCGGCTCCTTCTGAAGATCTAGATATGGTCAGAGGAAGAACAAAAAAAGGCAAGACAGACAAAACCCCAAACTTGAGCATGTTCATTATCAACTAGCAGGTATTCAACACCTCCTACGTCCCAAGTGACTCCATCAAACGCGGTCCTCGCCCCCAAGGTGTCCCCAGGCAACATCGTCATCTCTCCTTCTTCCCCATATGCCTCTTCTCCTCGGAGAATAGCACCCCTCCGCGGCAAAAACCTGGACCCCACTCTGCCCCTCACGGCCACTCAGGGGCCAGATCCTGCCTTTTCTGCCTCAAGACGTATCTCTCTCCTCCTCCTTGGGCCCCGCACCGCGGCAGCACCTCTCCGGCAGATAGCCACTGGGTTGGGACCCTGCCTCTGGCCTTGCCCATCTCCACGCAGTTGCCAAATGGTCTTTGTAAAACACCATTCCAGTCATCCCTGCCTCCCGCGCAAAGTCCTCTCTTGCCACCTCAGAGCCCATAAAGTAGTATCAAAATTCCAAGGAGTAAAATGCCCTTCAGCCCGATGCCCTTCGGTCCCCAACACAATCTATCCTCCAGTCACCCTAAGCTCCTTGTCAGTCTCTAAACTTTTATTCCTCTCGCTCCTCTGGGCCTCTGCATGTGCTCTTTCCTTGTCTGTCTCCCGTGAATCCTTGAGACTGCCTGCAGTTTTGTATCCCCAGCACGTGGAACATGGAAGTGATTGAATGAATGGGTGGATGCCCATGGGAAAGGATATATTAAAAATCTCATGAAAGGATAAATTAATCTCTCATGAGGTTGTAGTATTTTCCACATCATAACAACAAGGAAACAGATTCAGAGAAGTGAAGCAACTTGCCCGAGTTGCTCTTGCTCACAAAGAGTCAGTACCTCATCAGAAGAGCCCTGGAAGGCCCCACACAAAGGAAAGAACAGAGTAAGAACCGAGGATGGGTCAGGAGCAGCACGGGCAGGAGTCAGCAGAGGTCAGGGAGAGGAGACGGGGAGCGAGGATGGTAGAAGGTCGGCGCCTGGTGGCCATACAGCTCACAGTGAAGGAAGGAGGTTTCGGGCAGATATCACTGGGGTCCCAGTAGGAAAATAGTGTCCTCCTCCAGGAATCAGAATGGGGCTAGAGTGAAGACAGGACACCAGGGTGGGGGACATTAGCTAGTGCTGGCCATGGTGACAAGGCTGTGTGCGGTTTACTAAGCCTGGACTAATGGTGGGAGTCTTGACATAGAAGTAACTCTTCCCCATTCCCAAAGCCCCATGGGGCGGGGTGGGGATATGTATCCCAGTCTCGGGAAGAGAAATTTGGGGGCACACACGCTGGACCTCTGGCCTGTGCAAAACAAACTTCAGCTTCTTGGCCCTGGGTGGTAATGGCTGCTAGGGAATCTGGGACTCTTGGGGAAAGATAAAGACTTGGATAACCCTATTGTCCCTATTCCCCAACTCCTATCCTCTTTTCTGTGTCCTCCCCACCCTAGCCCTTCTTAGAAACCTTCCCTGTTTCCAGCATGCATTGCCCCTTCGACTAACAAGAGCTCCTCACCAGGCCCCTGACCTCCCGGCTTGTTCCGGACATGGAAGACCATCTCCCTAAAGGCCACGGTGACTGGGGGAGAGCAGTGGGATGGACCCGCCACCTGCCCTAGGCCTGGCTCCAGCCCCGTCCACACCTGCTCAGGGCTCAGGGCTCCAGGGCCTGGTGGGAGGCGGCTGTGCTCCAACTAGCAGGCATGTTTTGTTAAAGAGAATACAGCTGCTGCTCTACTTCAGCGGATGGGACCCAAGATAGCTGCATGCCCTGGAAAGGACCAGTGCTGCTGCTGGGCCAGAGGAGCTTGGCCACCTCTGCCCCCAGCCTTGGACAACCAAGGCAACCCACACCAAAGCAGCTCCTATGCATGCCTGTCCGGGGAAGAATGGACTTGGAGAAGAGTGAGTCACTCGGCTCAGGACACTGACTTAGTTCCTCTACGCCCTGCCGCCCCAGCATCAAGGAACCTTGGATCCAAGGCACCCACGAGGCCCCAAGCAACATCACGCACCTGTCCACCCTCACCTGAACTTCCAGGACTGCTCTGTGCATCCGTTCACTAGGCCTGAGGACCTGCGTGGCTGAACCAGGATATGCCCACAAGTCCACCACCCAGAGGCCTCCTCTCCATCACCCCTGGCCTGGTGTGAGCTAGCAGCTGGTGTAGGCCAGTGGAAAGCAGCAGAGACGCTGTCAGCACCCACCCCTTCAGGGTGACTGGCCTGCCTCCCCACCCCCCCCACCCCTGCTCAGCCCGCTCCAGCCCGGCCACCGGACAACGAGGAGAAACAGGAGAGGGGCTGAGGGTCGGCACAGCCAGCCCCAGGCCTGGCCACCCACTCCCCCACCCCTGGCAGCACTGAGCCCCATCATCAGGCAGGCACCAATTAAATCCCCCTAATGAGGAAATAAGGATGCAGGAGCTAGCTCCACCATGGCCTCCCCGGCCCACCGCCCTCGCCTCTCCATTGGACTTATCGCTCGTCACAGGATGTTTACAATAATTTTTAATTTGTGCAATTATTAATCACTTTTCTATCTGCCTAATTTGCATAATAATTAGTCATCTCACTGTTTGGCATGCCTGTGAATGACAGTGTTTTAAATTGAATTAAGATTTTAATATTCTATTTTCCTGCTTTCTTCCCCCTCCACACGCTAATCAAAGTCAGATTTGGCAGCCAGAGGGAGGGTGGGGAGGAGGCTGGCAGGCGCTGGACTTGGCCCACTCTGCGCGCTCCTGAGAGCTATCTCTCGGAGGAGGGCCTGTCTGGAGAAGGCAATGGCAACCACCCCTCAACCCAAACGTGGCACTTGAAGGGTTAACCCAGGCTTGCCTAACCAGTAGAGGTAATGAGTGAGGAGTGGGCAAAGGCACTGCAGAGGGAGGGGTCATACTGGCCCAGAGGCGCCAGAGATCAAAAAAGAGCTTTCATTTTTTTTTTTTTTTTCCAAACAGGCTGCTTTTTGCAAGGGGAAGTCAGAAAGCACATCACAGGCCAGTAATTGATCCCCGGTTACTAGTCTAGGTTAACTTTGATGGCTCAGGGTCCCCCAGGTAGAGAAGCAGGCTGCAGCAGTCTAAAACCCATTGCCATTCTTCAGATGGATGGAGAAAACACATCTCTGCAGCTGAGTTTGGTCCCCTGACTCCCCTGTAGAGCCACCGCTGCTCCACACGCCGGCAGACCCTCTGCCCAGGCTCAGCGGGGCACTTTGCAGACTGTGCCAGGGAGTGTTGGGTTTTGACTGACCAGAGGCAACAAGCAGGGGCACACTGTCCTCTGTCAGGAGGCTTTGGTGGGTTTCTTTCTCTCCTTCTTACCCTCTAGCCCCTCTCTGACCACCCCAGGAATTCAGCTCCACCCCCGCCTCCCCACCACTATCGGCTTGTTGCCATGGTAATCCCGAGGCTGCCCTGGATACCCACTGCTGCTCCAGAATTCTCTGCTTAGGCAGGCAGCGCACCCCGCAGCCTGCTAAGAACACCTCCCCTTTGCCATCGCTGCGGACAAAGGGCGAGGAGCCAGGGCATGATCACCTACACATGGTCTGCAAAGTCAGACCCTGGCCTCTCCCTCCAGGTGAGTAGGGAGAGAAGACGGGGAGCGGGGGGTGGTGCGGCAAACTTCACACAGCAACCGAGGCCTCCCCTAGGCCAGAATAGGAGGAAGGGCCCCGTCCTACCACGGAAATCCCTTCCTCCCACAAGGAGCAGGGCCTCCCAACTCTGCCCTTAGGGGCCAAGGGAGGGAAGTCCCCTGGATGGGAAAGAGGGAAGTGGGGTCTTGCTGCCAGATTTAGAGCTGGGTGAGAGGAGGGAGGGCTACCAGTTTCCAGGGGAGCCCTTCTCCTTCACAGGACTCCACGGCTCGTCTGCATTCCCCACCTGCAGGTCAGTCAGCACGGTCCGGCAGAGAAGTTCCAGGCATCCCTGGGGCCTCCTCTGGCACAGGGTATCTGTGGGCCCTCCAGTCAAGTGCTAATCTACCTAGGAAGGCACCAGCCTCCGGGGCTGGTAGTACCAGGAACCACTTGCCTAGTCTTTGCCTGGAGGGGCAGGATAAAAGTTGCCAGGATTCAGGGGAGGTGCAGTCCAACCCAGGAATTACAGGGAGAAACCGGGCCTCAGGGCTTTGGGCTGTGTCCTCAACCCCAGCTAGAGGGTGCACACAGCCCTCTTAGCATGTTGTAAAGCAGGCTCTGACGAGCCAGACTTGACACTCTGCTACACTTTCACTCAGGGGACCCCAGCCCTTACCACACCCAGCTTTACCCACCACAGCCAGCTCTCTGCTTCCCCACAGCCCCTGAGCGGCCAAGGGAGCCCCGAAGACAGTGAGGCCTGCACATATAGCCAGTGCCACAGCAGCCTCTGCTGGCCACCCTCGCCTCCCACACCCGACCTCGGGATGAAAAGAAGGCAGCAGCCCCTCGGATCCAGGCCCACTGTGCGTTGCAATCATGGACCTGGGAGAGACCTGGTTTACCCCTGCTGTCTCGGCATAATTATCAAGAGCACACACCATTCACTCTCAAAGTGTCCTGGTTTGGAGGATAAACTAATCACAGCCAAGTTCAGGGTCCCAGAGAGCCCAGGGGGAAGGTGGAAAAACTCCAAGCACGGAGACAAGCAATCTTCTCTCCACCCCCACCCAGAGTTACTCTCTTCTAGGCAACACAGGAGGAAGCTCAGAGCCTCTGTCCTGGGCCAGAGCAGACGTGTCTTGACAGTCCTGCCTGGGGAGAGAGGGAAAGTAGCTCTTTCCCACTGGAGGAAATACTAGACAGGAACCAAAAGGAACCCAAAGGAACCCAAAGAAGATAGAAGAAAACTCAGCAAAAGGGTAGGAAGCCGGAGGGAGTAAAGTGCGATCTCTACATGTGTCCAGCAGGTGGCAACACAGAGCAGTCTGCATCCGCCCATCCCCGTGGCAGCAGGGCAGCCCTATCCAGCTGGTTGCCTTGTCTGGCTCTGGGGTGTGGCCTCTGCCCTTCTGCAAAGCCTCTCTCTCCCCTTTACTAGATTCTACACCCGCTTTTCCCCAGCTGACTCCCTAGCCTGAACGGCAAAAATCAACAAATTAACACACTACGCGCACACGCACACACACACGTGCACACACACACACACACACACCCCACCCTTAACCTAAGAGAGGAAGAAGAGAATTCAGAGCCCAAACTAGGGGCTGCGGGACTCCTGGATCCCTTCGTCTCATGCTGCTGCCTGGTTGATGCAAGGCTCTTAGGGGACCCCTTCCACCAAATGGGTAGAGATACCTGAGAACAGAGGTATAGAGACCACTGTGTTTCTTTGTGGGATGGGAATGGAGTCATAGAAATCGGGGAATTTCTATACGTTCTGTCATTTGGAGAAGTCAATGCAAATTGGCTGCAAAGTAATACATAAATGCACAGGATCTACATCCGGAACCAACAGTGGTGGCATTATGGGGACTCAGCAGTAACTACTCCACAGAGCCTTGTGACACTAGTGGGAAGAGAAACCGGCTGGTGCACAGGGGTTTTCCTGCACTGCCTTCCCACTCCTGGGCACCCGCTGCCATTCCCCCCACCCCCACCGCCATGAAGCACATGGCCAGACCCTGGTGGAGGCAGAGGAAGGTGTGTCCTGCACTGAAGTGGCTCGTGGTCTGGTTGGTTGGCGCTTGGGCCTCAGTCCCACACCTCCACCATTTCCCCTCCAGCCTAAGACTCTCCCAGCATGTAGCTGAGGCCAAACTGGGATTTTTATCCCCCTTTTCCCCATGCAGGAGAGGATTACTGTGAAAAGAAAAAATAAGAATCACAAAATCCTTACAAAGATTTCAAAAAATGCCCTACCTCCACTTGCACATCGCTTGCTGAGTTCTGGAAGTTCACATTTGCCTGGGTCTTACCTGCAATGGAACCTCAACCTAGCATTTAGTTGAATTCAGCAAATATTTACTGTGTCTCCTACAGGCCAGGCTTCGTGTTGGATGCTGGAGACTGTGGTCTCCACCTTTAGTAAGCTCTAAGTCAGGCCAGGGGAGCAAAACCGCATTGACTGTAATATAAAGAGATTTATACTACAGTCAGGTATGAACAAGTATTATGGGAGCGAGCCCAAAGAGGAGGCATTTCATTCTGCCAATCTGCCCGTGGCGAGGAAGCCAGGGAAAACTCCACAAAGGAAATGACATCTGAGCTGGGCCCTGAAGGTTCTGCTAGGGGAAGGAAGAACAGGGCAGAAGCAGCAGCTTGGAAAAGCACAGAGGCCTGAACCAGTGGCGTCTGACCAAGGGGAGTGAGAAGTCCAGAGAGTACAGGGAAGGGGCCCACAGGTCAGTTCGCAAGGGACCTTGACAGAACGCTGAGGATACTGGACGCATCCTGCAGGCAAGGGTTTCGTCCTGTCGGCCTCCCACGTAGCCCCGGAGGGCGTTCCTGTCCTCGGTCTCCCCTGCTGACACTGGGATAATCATGCTTCCCACACCCTGTTCCCACAAAAGCCACAGACCCTCTGTCGCTGGGCCTGGGTTGGCTGGCAGAACCACTCCATGAATATCTGACAGGATGTCCATGTGCTAATTAGGCATTTACCTCATGCTGCAGACATGACAATCAGTTAGCCCAGCCCAGAGCACCCACTTTGGCCTGTTCTTACCCAGAGCAGCCCCTCAAGACTCATTCATTCATTCATTTGGACAGAGAGCATAGGCTTTGGTAGCTCTGTGGTCTTTAGCCTTAGTTTCCTCATCTGCGAAGTGGAAATATTAGCATCAAATTTGTTGGGTTTTTATGAGATTAATGTATGGAGAGGCCTGGCCCATAGTAGCCTAAATAAATGAAAGCTATTAGTTCTGAGGTGTAACGCCTCGGCCTACAAGCTGGAGATTTGAAAGTGAATAAGAGACCTGAATAAGAAAATAATAAATAATAATCAGAAAATGAGTAAGAGTCCTGGCCATAGGAGCTTACAACCCACAAAACAGCATGATGAATGTTGGGTACAAAGTGCCATGGAAACTCAGAGAAAGGCTGAATAGGCGAGCAGACCCTACCCTGGGAGAAGTAGAACGAGTCTGCATTCTGAGTTCCGAAGCAGAACTGGGAAGACAGGCCCTTCCAGTCCCTGCCCCATAACCTGGGGGTCCCCCAGCACCTCGAGTGGTTGCTTGAGTTTGCCTTTGTCAACACTTTCTCTTTAGTCCACATCAAAAGACTCCCCAGAAGACTCAGAAGTTAACTCCTCTCCAGCATGAGGCCATGTTGGCTGGGCTAGTCTGAGCGTCAGGAGAAGTAATGGGCCCCAATAACCCTCATTCCAGCCTCCTCTCCTGCACCAAGAAAAACCAGGACAAGGGGGCTTCCCTGGTGGCGCAGTGGTTAAGAACCCGCCTGCCAATGCAGGGGATACGGGTTCGAGCCCTGGTCCGGGGAGATCCCACATGCCGCGGAGCAACTAAGCCCGTGCGCCACAACTACTGAGCCTGTGCGCTAGAGCCCGCGAGCCACAACTACTGAGCCCACGTGCCACAACTACTGAAGCCCACGCGCCTAGAGCCCGTGCTCCACAATGAGAGGCCACCGCAATGAGAAGCCTGTGCACCGCAAGGAAGAGCAGCCCCCACTCGCCGCAACTAGAGAAAGCCTGCGTGCAGCAACGAAGACCCAAAACAGCCAAAAATAAATAAATTTTTTTAAAAAACCAGGACAAGGCCCACCATCCTACCACTTTGCATGCTGAGAAAGCGTAGCAGAACAAGAAAGTGGAATTTCTCTTGGAGACTGAAGGTAATCACATTGAGTGCAAACACCAACGGCATACGTGGAGATGGGGGCAACATGGCCCCATCCCCTCTCTCATAATATGTGTAAAGGAGCTGTGGGAACTTCTGACAGTAGTGAGCTCAGTGGTAATCAATGGTGGGATGTGGTCACCGTGAAAGCTAATTCAGTCTTAAACACACTGATTGCAATGTAACACTGATGACATTGACTATCAAATAACATTGACTACAATATAACCCGATCTACATGGAGGGAAGTGACAGTCCTACCGTACTCTGACCAGAATACCCTGAGCCTCAGGACTCACACCAGCTGCTGTACTTTAAAACAGATGGCAACAAACCGGAGTGAGTTCAGAGAAGAAAATATGGGGCTCAAAATCATCCATTATAAGGATGGTCGAAGGAACTGGAAAAGAGTCAGATAGGCCCAGCAGCTTTCTTCTAATGTCAACATAACTGTGACATTACTTCCTAATCACACAGGAGGTGCCGCAATTAAGGGGGAAAGAGTCTTACTGTCAGCCACTCCAGCACGATGAATCCCAGAAATTGTTCCCTGGGTCCCTGCCTCACGTTCAGGTGGTACAGCCCAACCCACACAGTGCCTCCAGGACGACAGCGTTCAGGAATAGTTCCTCTAACCCATTCGGTTTCCCCTGATCTTTATTTATGACTCTGGGACCCACCTTGAGACCACCCTTCAAGGTTAACTTGAACAGGCCTCCAGACCCCTTCAGCTGACCCCCTTGATCCTCTCCTACAGTCCTTCATCCTTTTCCTCCCACCTCTTCCTCTCCTGTCAGCCTCTAAGCTGGGTTGTCATGCTTGGGTCTGCTGCTGGATTGGGTGTGGAGGGGAGGGAAGAGGCCCTATGTGAAGTATCTATAAATACAATTAAACCCTCCATGTATGAAGATTAATTTCCTACTACCTTATTATGCACAGATCGTCTTGCTTCCTTTCTTATACAAGTTTCAATACATAGCTCTCCTCCTATTACCTTAACCTTATGGCTCCTGGGAGGGAAGCAGGTAGGGCATGGGAAGAAAAATGTGTCCCAACACATCTAAAGTGTTGTCAGGTAGAGAAGGGGTTATTAGTCTGTTTTTGTAAGCCCCAAGATGAATAACTCAAATGGTGAAGCCACAGGAAACACAACCGAAAGGAGCTGGAGTTGCCCAAGAATGGAATACGTTCTGTCCCAGGAGGTGGTGACAGGACAGCAAGTGTTTAAACATGGGTATGAGTGGCTCTTCCCAGAAATACGACTTGCCTTTGAACTCCAGCACTGGAGTGGGTGTGAGGAATAGACTTCTTTATGACACTTTCTAACTCTGATTCTAGGATTAAGATAATTAGCACTGCATCTCCATGGGACCAGAAGTTGGGACAGCAGCTGAGCTAATAAGTTGATGGAAAATACTTTTAAATTAATTGGTGTGGGGAAAGTGTAGCGTAGAGAAGTCCTTTAAGGTATCTTCCAACTCAGATTCCTATTCTGTGATTACAGGTTTTGAAAGAGTGTCAGCCACTGGCAAATCTATACAGCTGACAAGATGCCAGTCAACCTTCTGTCTCAAGACGACAGCTGGTATGTGGGTGTGTGTGTGCACGCGCGCACTGGGTGGAGATGGAGGCAGGAAAGGACAGGCATCTGAAGGGCCAGAGCCTGGGCTCACACAGCTCACACACACAGTGGAGATCCAGAGCTGGACTTGAGGCCGGCGGCAGACACAAGGCCTGAGCAGGCCCATGCCCACCCCCTCCCGAGCTGCAGCCGCAGCGTCTGTTGTTAGGGACACAGCGGCCTCTGCCTCCTCTAAGTCACAGCACTCTAAGCCATCAGAGCTCAGAACCAACGCCAATATGCCAAAGCACAGGCAGTCAGGAGCGGGGGACAGAGGACAGGGCCGGGCAGAGAAGCTAGTGCCAACGTGGCCCTGAAAGCCAATGCGCCAAAGTGCCCACCTGCAGCCTCTCTGTGGGCTCTGTGACTGTGGGTGAGTATCCAGTCACCCGTCTCCCATGACTGCCACCCACTCCCCTACCTGCCCTCAAAGCTCCTGCTCTCTGCTCTGTCCTCCCATGCAGGGTTGACAGGAAGAGGACACAGGACACTTCCTGTCTTGGGTACTACTCTGGCTCAGGGCTCACCCGGACCTCGATGGTTCACGGGCGGTCCTCCCACAGAGTTCTCATTACCTGCTCCCCACTGTAACTGCAGCCTCTCAGTATAAACCAGAGGTTAAACGGCCCTTTGGCAGCCCCTTTCTCCATCCTAAGGACACCACATACCCCACCCTGCCTTGTCCACCTTCCACTGGCCGGTCAAAAATGTTCTTTATTCACCAGTCAAAAAGGTGCTTCTAAAAGGGCAGCAGCACCCCCTCTCCCAATCTGCCACCCTTGAAACTCAAATGCTGCGTCTGTGTGGCCGATGCAGAGACCACCTTCCTCCCTCTCTCTGAGGAACTGGAGGGGCTTCCACAGGTCTCGAGGAGTGTATCCTCCCTCGCAGCTTCAGAAGTAGGGAGGGAACAAAATCCCTGACTCTAATCCTCCTGCGCTCCTAGACTCCTCTTTCCCCTGCCCCTTAGGAAACACAGACACCACGGCAAATGCGCCAAGCCCTGGGGCAGCGTAGCCGCCTATCTGGAGCTCCGCCCACCTTTCAGTGAGCCCACCACTACCCATCCTCCTTGTGAGCCACCCCTCCGCCAGCCAGCACTACTCTCAGAGCCAAAAAACACCCAAAAAACAAAAACAAAAGAGAGCTGAAATACTCATTGAGAAGAACTGCTTTTGAAATGCCATATGGCCTTACCTACAGAGAAAGCCCCCCACCAGTTCTTACTGATCCAACCACAAATAACCTAAATCTGGGTCCTGTCTGGACATACCATCAGCAGCAGTGGCCCACTTCTCCCCTTAGTCGGGTAATGGGTGAGGGAAGGCCGCCTGGAGGTAGATGGGGAAGAATCACTGGACTAGGCCAATCACGACTCCTCCCCCTGCTCTAGACACCCCCTCTCCTGGGGACAGAAGACCCCACCCACTCCAATACCCTTCTTCAAATGGCACAGCCCTCAATCCCACCCAGCAAGAGATGCTGGCTCACCAAACCCAGCCAAGGAAAAGCCATCCCGCTGTTCAGGTAGAGTCAAGAGTGCGGTGAGAGTGCAGTCAACAGGGGCACGTGCCACTGATACAGCAGGCACCTCTCGAAATATCTTAATAATACCATTTTAAGAGAAGATACTAAAAAAAAAAAAAAAAAAAAAGAAAGAAAGAAGATACTAATATTTTATTAAGCACCTACTACATGCCAGGCACTATGCTAGATACTTTATTTCAAATCCTCTCAAATAAGGAAATTATGGCTCAGTGAATTTAAGTAACTTGCTAGATGGTAGCACCTGCCTAGTTTGTTGACCTCTCTAGGAGGCTGGCTCCCACCAACTTCCACTATTAATGAGGGGAAGATAAGAAGGACCCCTCTGAACAAAGAGGTGGAAGTGAACTTCCTGTGATGGGCAAGCAGCAGCAGCAGGGGGTTGCTTTGCAGGAGTCAGAAGCCCAGGAGGAAATAGCCCCAGGAGATGGCAAATACCGCCTGGAGCCCCTTCCCAAGGCTCCACTCCAGATACAACATCTAGGCTACTTCGGCCAGCCCAGCAAGTCTCCACGGATTCACTTCAGTACAACCTATGAAGAATGTTACAAGCCCTGGACTTACCATGGCGAGAAACCCTCCCATTCAGGTGAGACTTAGCCTGGAGGGGTGCAGGGTAATAGGGAATAGAGGAGTGGCACTCTGCATAAAGCAGAAACTGACCCCTCTGTTCCCAACCTACCCAATGCCCCCTACCCAAGGGCACTCCTGTCCCCCAGGCGGATCCCAGGCTTGGGAACCACCAACCCAGGAGACTACAATAAGCAGCAAGTGCCCCAGCCCTCTCCCTTCAAGAGCCCTGCAGGCAATATTTGGCTCCATGGTTAGCCAGGACCCCTCTGGGAGGGCACCATACCCACTACCCCGTCCCAGCCTATGCTCCTCCCTCCTGTTTGGGCTGGACAAGCAGGCAGCCCTGCAGTCCAGGCTTTCAAAGCTCAGGTGATCCAAAAGGGGCTGGGAGGCCACTCTGGGATTCCGCACTAATGACTCTCTATTTCTGGTCTTGGAGAGACAACTCTGAAGGTCAGAGGTGTAGAGGAGGCAATGCGGATATATTTGGCATCTGCTATTCCCGTCATAAAAGGCTTCGTCGAGTCGAGCCGGCTGCGCAAGAGGTCCAGGCTGCTGGGGTCCAGATTCCCACCTTTAATCTCATGCCTTTCCCACACAGAGGACGCCCTCTGCACACTTTCTCACTCCCCTTAGGTGACTACTACATGACCACTACTCATCAGATTTCCTTCCAGAACCCTCCTCTTGGTCAGTCGATGTTCCCGGTTCACATTCAGGGCAGAAAAATTGCACTAATAATGCATCCAGACTACATGGAGTATTATCAACCAGTATCAGAGTGACTTCCAAGCCCCAGGGTGGAATCAAGTCCTCAAACCTGACCCAGACAAGAGCAGCCAGGGGATCAAGAGAGTAACCAGAACCGTGGGCAACCTACTGCAAGTTTGCTGTGGGGGGAGGGGCCAGAGGAGGGCTCTATTTCCCAAGACAAAGGTAATAACTTCAGAACTGTCTTCTGTCCAACTGAGAGACAAAGCTGGAGAAGGCAACAGAGCAAAGGACTAATTGTTTGACTATCTTGGATCTCCATCTAGTTCAGACTAACTTAGTCCTCTCACCTCACATAAGTTTTGAGCAAGGACAAACTGCATGCTGTTCGTAACGGGGGGTCAGCTCTTGCCCTACGCATCCTGGGAGACGTGAACTCTACCCGCAAGCCAGGAGGTAGAGTAGCCAGGCTTATCCAGTACCCATGAAACTATAGAGAATCAGACCTCCCACTTGCCCAACCTTTTCTTAGCTTCTCCCCTATTAAAGCCTGCTTCCCTTGGGGCTCGGAATGGCCCTCTACATACCTCTGACTCATCCGTGAACGTTAGAAGGCCCAGCTCCAACCCAAAGTCAGTAATATGTGCACAATGTTACACAAGTGTTACAGAAACAGCCATCCTATTCCAAGGTGGCAGATGAAAAGATAATCTTCACCCCGAAGTGACCAGGAACACTAACCTAGCAATAAAACAGTTCCCCTCCCTGCCCCCTCAGCAAACACACGTCCAAGCTCCTGTTTCCCAAGACCACATTTTCTAAGCTGTAGCCTCAAGCTGCCTAACAGGGTGATTTAGAAAGTGTCTCCATTGCCCAATCCTTCGGCTGCAGGTGTCACATCCTCTCTGCCGGGTCTCAGTGTGATAACCGGGGAGTGTGAAAAGAAACAGAGATAAAATAAATTAAATTTTTGTTTTCAGAGAAGAAATAAATTTTCATTTGAAATTACCTGAAAATACACTGTACAGTTTAGGCAGGCACACAAATGACAGGCAAAGAAAGCATGCAGAGGCCCGGTGCCCTTCTATTTGGCATCCCTGGACTGGTTCATAGATACGGATTCTGACCTATAGAAATGCTTTTACCCCACACAGCAACTATATCCAGACCGTGTGGAAGGTCACCGCTCCTGGCTGGCAGACCACTACGCATCAACATCAGAAGCCGAGCTGGCCAAAGCAGGAGATGCCATCCTGGGCGGGAAGAGTGCTGCCAAGTCTGATAGAGACACAGTGACCAGGGTGAAGTGCCTGAGCTCTCCGTCAAAGGGGGCCACATAAAGATCCTAGCTACCCCTCATCCCAAGAGGGGGCGCAGAGAACAAGAAAAAGAGTTTACCCGGCCAGGATACCCCAACGCCACTTTTCTTGGGAAATCCAGAAATTTGGCCCTCCCAAATCTGCAGACACTTACAGACTCTGATCTCTCCCTGACCACAGAGGTGAGGTATGCATGCAGTTAACACATGCTTGACACATGGTAAGTACTTAAAAAAAGATAGCCATTAAAATCATCATCATTATTTTATTATCATTATTATTATTTCCCCAGACATGCATTCCTCTCTTCCCAGATGTCTTATCTACTACCTCCCCAATCCCTGGAAGAAAGGGTCAAGGCTAAGTACCCCTCTAGTACATTCAGGGTCTTCAAAGCCAAGCTCCAAGCTGAAACTGCCAGCAAGCAATTCTTCCAGGACTGTGGAACTCAGCCCCGAGTATGCCGTGGAGACCCTCAGACAGAGGCTATGAGAAGGCCCTGGTAAGAACTCCTTCCTGTGGGTAGGGGACCACCCCCTGGACTCTCCCTTCGCCTCTTACCTGGCTATTAGGCTGGATGGATGGAGGATGGATGGGGGGAGAACTGCAGAGAGAGGAGTCTGATGTTTAAATCCTGGCTCTTCTCTCTTGTACAGAGCGATTCTGAGCAAGTTACCCTCTCTTGCCAAAAGAAAAAGAAAACAGGCCCTGCTTACTAAGCATTAGACATTGCTTTTTTACCTGTGACTCCTTGTAATTCCTTAGCTGACAGAGGGTGCTGAACATAATATGCAGGAAGAGGAAAACTGATTCCTTTTTCAACTGACTGCTCTCTGCCCCCTCCCAAGGGTAAGGGTTCACAGGCACCAACTGAGAATCAAACTACCACCAGGACCTCCTACATGCCCTTGTTTTCTGAAAGGGTGAACCTGTGTAAGCCCGAGGTCAACAGCATCAAATGGGAGGCAAACACACTTTCTCTACTGAGCAGAGGAAAATATTCAGGTACAAAGGAGAGACTGAGTCATTACCAGATACAGTAATGTTGTCTGCATATGGCAAAAAAGGCCAGCATCACGGGGGAGACATGACTCAGCTCCAGCCTGGCCCCATAATCTCTCTACCTACTTTTACAGGCCAGTCCAGCTGCCTGAAAGCCGGTTCCAGAAGTATTTATGCCAAAAACAGGACTCAAAACTAAAAAAAGAAACGAAACCGGGAGAAAGAAACTGCCCAAATAACCTATGCAAAAATGCACAGTTCAGGACACACATTTCTTAACAAACTCAAACTTAAAACTCAGGCCTCAAGATAGCTACCTCACAGCCTAGACTCCGCCTTCTCACTGGGATTCCCCAGGCACACCCTAACCCTAGTCCAGCTCTTTGACTAGGGTGAGTAACCTCTTTAGAAAGGAATGACGTTCTCTGTGTCCTAGGTCAGTGTGTTCCAAGAAACCTGAGGAAAAAAGAGATCAGAGTATTGCCCTCTTGCTAATGAACCAATGGCAAAGCATTAAGCCTTCTCAATCAGTAAAATCAATTAATCACATTCTATTTGAGCTACAGCGTCTGCTCACTGCTGTTTTTTGCCCTTTGTATTTTTTGAGATATAATTCACATACCATAAAATGTTCTCTTTTAAAGTGTACAATTCAGTAGTTTTTAGTATTGCTCACTGCTCCTTAAGTCTAAACTTCAGACTGAAGAAGGCAAAGGAAAGGAAGGAGAAGAGAGTCTGAATATGATTTAAAAATTTAAAAAAAAAAAAAAAAAAAGAAAGTCTTCCACGTAGAGAAAGGTTTCCAAAGCCCAAGTAAGGGAGATTCTGGTCAAAACCTAAATACCAGGTTTCTCTCTTGAAAATCTTTACCATATTGAAAATAGGATTATGTTTCTGGATCTAAGGTAGGGATAAGAAGTGGAAGAATATGCAACTGAATTTAGCCACCTATATCTTTGAAAGATTCTAGGGCTTATTATTTTGAAAAATGTGCATGGACCCAGCGCCCTGCTTCCCCAGTCCAGAAAAGATGTATCACACTGCCCTCTAGTAGCCAGCCTAGGAAATGACAGTCAGCTTCCAGCTGAACAGGCGTGGAGGTCTCCGCCCTAAAGGTGTGCTGTGCTCATACATGTAAAGGCAGAGAAATCAGAGGGAGGAGGAATTTATAAATTTTCACCAATGCCCACCAAACACAAAGCTTGCCCGGAATAGAATCTATCTGCTTCCCCTCCACCTCAGTCTCTGCTTGAATACAGGTGATAAATTCTTTTGTTAAGAAAAAAATAATTGGTGGTTTAAGATTTTCAAAGTATCTGAGCCTCTTAGTCCATTCAGGCTGCTATAACAAAAATACCATAGACAGGATGGCTTAAATAACAAATATTTATTTCTTATAGTTCTAGAAGCTAGGAAGTCCAAGATCAAGGTACCAACAGACTTGGTGTCTGGTGAGGGCCAGCTTCCTGGTTCCCAGACAGCCAGCTTCTGGCTGTGCTCTCACATGACCAAAAAAGCAAGAGATCTCTCTGGGGTCTCTTTTATAAGGGCACTAATCCCATTCATGAGGGCTCTACCTTCATGACCTAATCCCCTCCCAAAGGCCTCACCTCCTAATACCATCAACTTGGGAGCTAGTATTTCAACAAATAAATTTTGAGGGGATACAACGTTCAGTCCATAACAGCCTCTTAAGGTGAGTTCTTCCTAAGAAACAGTGTAGGGCCCCACAAAAATGAAGTTAAAACCTGAACCCATACGGAAATAAAAGCCAGCTGTGTACAAGAGATGTGACAATAGGCTAGAAGTTTAACGTACTCACTGCCACTCACAGGAAAGGGACTGGCTTTAACATAACTTACAAAAGTATAAACTCAAAAGTAGTAACTTAGAGTAGGATCCAGTGTCCAGAGCCTATATTCCCTGGGGACTTTTTTAAAAATAAGCTTTTTATTTTGGAAAAATGTTAGACTTACAGAAAGTTGTAAAGACAATACAGAGAGTCTCATTACTCTTCACCCAAATTTCTTGACTGTTAACTTACCTAACTACGTTCATTTTTCAAAACTGAGAGATTAACAATGGCATAATTCTATGAACTAAATTCCAGACTTTATTTGGATTTTACCAGTTTCACCACAACATTCTAACCTTGGGCCTTTTAAAAAAACGTTTGGGACTTCCCTGATGACTCACTGGTTAAGACTCCACGCTCCCAATGCAGGGGGCCCAGGTGCGATCCCTAGTCAGGGAATTAGATCACACATGCCGCAACTAAGGGTTCGCATGCCACAACTAAGGAGCTGGCAAGCTGCAACTAAGACCCGGCACAACCAAATAAATAAATAAAATATTTTTTTTAAAAAATGTTTACAGCAAGGCACCAAAGGACCATATAGGCACTGTAGAGCCCAGCAGAACACTGGGTTCTAGTCCCAACTCTGCCACATGGTAACTATAGAACCTTCGAGTTTATTTTGAGCTGTTTCCTCTCTAAAACTACCTTCCTCTCACAAATACTGATTCTAGACACAATTTAAGTTTACCCTTCATCTCTCTGCCTAAGCTCTCCTCTGACAGCCACTGACCAATTAGGAAAGAGATATTCCTAACTTGGTAGTGACTTCAGCTGAGACTCTCTAGGTAGAGAATGGAGTCCCTCTGGGATTTTCAGATCTCAAAATTATTTTAAAATCCACAAAAGTCTCAAATGGCTGGGGGGCAGACAGCCTTTCTTCAGGATTGCAGCAGAGAGGATCGCTATCCCAACAACATCCACTTCTCCCCTCTTCCTGGGCGTGCATCACATTTCTCAAGCTCCTTTGCGTTAAGGGGCAGCCATGCAACTAACTTCTGGATAACAGAATGCGAATGGCTGTGTGCCACTTCTAGAGCTGGCCCACGATATCTACCAAGCAACCCTCCAAGCTCTGCTCAGCTCACCAAAATGGCAATGCCCAAAGCAACCCTGGAAGCCACGTTAATGTTGGCATCAGCCTGGTCCCTAAATGACTGCGTGGAGTAGAGAATCCCCCTCCCTCTCACCCAGTCTGAAACTATCCTGGACATGAGTGAGGAGGGAGGAAAAAAACTTCTATTGTGGTAAGCCAGTCCATTTGGAGACTGTCATAGCAGTTTAGCCTACCCCAACTAATACAGGTACTAAATGTCAATTCCATTAGAGCAAGACCTTGCCTCTGGATGTGTGCTTAGAGCCCCAGGCGCAAAGAATTGAGTGGATCACATGCCTGAGGTCAGGACACACTATCTCACTCATCCATGCAAGGCCCCTCTTTTGTTTCCCTTTCCCTCCTTCATTCCGCATTCTAGTCCCATTCTGTTCCCTCCCTCAGACACTATTCTAGTTAAGTTCTAGTAAGGTGTAAATTCTCCTTAAAAAATGCTTTCTGTGTTTCTGTTGTTTTCTGTGTTCAATTTACTTAGCTAATTTTTGCTATAAATTTCATTATTCCTTATTTTCCTCACCTGGAGTCTATCATGTCCTAACAGCTTGCATCTGACTTTTTTATAATATTCCATCATATGCATACACCACATTTTACTTATCAATTCCTTTAGAAACAGGCTTCTGAGCTGTTTTCAGATTCTTGCTACCCAAGATACATACAGATAAACATCCATATATGTAACTCCTTGTGGATCTGTGCAAGTTTCTCTGAAGGATAAAGCCAGGAGTGGAACTGCTTTGAGGTAGGGTATGTACAAACTTAATATATCAGTTATCTATTGCTGCATAACAAATTACTTAAAAACTTAGCAGCTTAAAACAATAACACCCACAGAATGAAAGGAAATACTTGCAAATCATATATCTGATAAGAGACTTGTTACCAGAATATATAAAGAATTCTACATAACAGTGTGTATGTGTATATGTTTGTATGTGTATGACAAATAACCCAACTGAAAAATGAGCAAAGGATTTGAATAAACATTTCTCCAAAGAAGATAAAGATATTCAACATTAGGCATTAGAGAAATGCAAATCAAAACCACAATGACATACCACTTCACACCACTAGGATAGCCATAATCAAGAAGACAGATAATAACAAGTATTAGCGGGAGTTCCCTGGTGGTCCAGTGGTTAGGACTCAGCGCTTTCACTGCCGTGGCCAGGGTTCAATCCCTGGTCGAGGAACTAAGATCCCACAAGCCGCATGGCACAGCCAAAAACAACAACAAAAACAAGTATCGGCAAGGATGTGGAGAAACTGGAACTCTCATACACTGCTTTGGAAGTTTGGCAGTTCCTCAAAAAGCAAAACATGGAGTTACCATATGAGTCAGCAATTCTACTCCAAGAAAAATGAAAACCTAAGTCCATACAAAAACTTGTACGTGAATGTTCATAGCAGCATTAGTCACAATAGCCAAAAAGGGGAAACAACTCAAATATCAACAGATGCATGGATAGATAAAATGTGGTATATCCATACAAGGGAATATTATTCAGCCATTAAAGGGAATGTGGTACTGATACATACTACAACACGGATGAACCTTGAAAACACTACGCTAAGTGAAAAGAGCTAGATACAAAAAGCCACGTATTGTATGATAGTCCCATTCACATACTATGTGAAATGTCTAGAACAGGCAAATCTATAGCAACAGAAGGATTAGCGGTTGCCTAGGGCTAGGGGAGCTGGGGACAAGTGAAGAGTGGCTGCTGATGGATACAAAGCTCCCTGTATCCAAAATGTTTTTAAATGAATTACAGTGAAGGTTATACAACTCTGTGATATGCTAAAAACTACTGAACTGTACATGTTAAATGGATAAACAGTATAGTATGTGAATTATATCTCAAGCTGTTAAAAAATAATAAACACCTCCTCTTATCTCAATTTCTTTGTGTCAAGAATTTGGAGCTGGGTGGTTCTGGCTCAGGATCTCTCATGAGGTTGCAGCCATGTTGTTGATCAGGGCTGAACCCATCTAAAGGCTTGAATGGAGCTAAAAGGATCCACTTCCAAGGTGGCTCATTCACAGGGCTGGTAAGTTGGTGTGTCTACTGGTGAGAGGCCTCAGTCCCTCTCCGCATGGGCCTCTCCAGAGGACCACTTGAGTGTCCTCATGACATAGTAACGGGCTTCTTCCACAGCTAGTGATTCAAGAGAATACAAGGCCGATGCTTCAATGTCTTTTATGACTCAGCCTCAGAAGTCACACATTTCCAGTACATCCTACCGGTTACACAGGTCAGCCCTATTCACTGTAGGAGGGGACTACACGAGGGCTTAAATACCAGGAGTCAGGGATCATTGGGGCCATACTGGAAGCTGGCTATCAACACTTGATGATTCGGAAGACAATGATAACAACAGCTAATAATTTTGTGACATGTACTATGTGCCTGGCACTGTTCTAGGCTCACAATAAACCTATGAGGTGGGTAATAGTATACCCATTTCAAAGATGAAGAAACTAAAACACAGAGAAGTTAAGTGGCTTATCAAGGTCACACAGTAAAAGACATACCTGGATTCAAACTCAGACAATATTCTCTCAAAAATTCTGCAATACTGCATCCCAGATATTACTTATTTTCAATTAAGTTTTGCCCATTTGTTCTCCAGAATGGATGCACCAGTTGAAACTTCCCATGAGTTTTCATTCCCCATGAGAATTCAGTCTCTTGCTTATTTTTGCTAATAGATACAAAGTAGAAACTCATTAATGTTTTGATCTCTATTTCTCTAATTTACTAGTAGTAATATATTTATTAGCCATTCTGGTTCTCCCTTTAGATTTTACATATTCATATTCTTTGCCTATTTTTATTTTGTGTTTTGTATTTCTTTCCAATTTGCAGTAGTTCAATCTCTTATAAATGTAATCCTTTGTCAGTTTTAGACATTGGAAATATATTCTCCTCATCTATACCCATTTTTAACTTTGACTATGGGGTGCTTTGTTGACTAGAAATCTTTAATTATGATGTAGGCAAAGCTATCAAACCTTACGGATTGTGATTTGGAGATCTAATTTAACAAATTTATCCTCACCCCAAGGTCACAAAGACATTCCCCATTTTTTCTTATTGGCTGTAGCATTTTACCTTTCATTTAGGTAAAATCACTTTGGGATTTGTCTTTGCTTTATGTGGTTTAAGGCAGGGATCCAACTTTATTTTTGTCCATATAATAAGCCAATTTTCTGAGCACCATTATCTATCTCTTCCCCACTAATTTGTGACACTACCTTTACCAGACACCAAGTCTCCAAACAGCCATGTCTATTCCTAAATCTAGTTTAGCAATAATTCTTATTTTCTAAGAGGAAGGAGCTATCACTGTGAAAGTTTTTACTCATCCTGCTTCCTAGATGAATGAAAAATCCAACTATCACCCTCCAAGATCCCTGGAGGTTCAATATTAGCTTGTATTCGTCCCCAAAACAGAATATCCATTTAAGAAAATTATTTTAAAAAAATAAATGTGTGTTTATTAAAAAGGGAAAACCCTAACCAAGAACAAACCCTGGGACACAGAGAAATCAACGCTTCCTCTGAAAGCCAGCAACAGGCAGTGTCGGCACACCTGAGAAGTACAGGTCTTTCAGTCCAAACATTACGTCTCAAATATTCTTCTGCAGTCAAAACTGGCATCCAACAAGTCGCTGGTCTGTGTGGGCCCTGATTATGAGCACAGATGACTGTTGCAGCTGGACGTCTGTCCACCCTGTGTCCACCACCACAACCCACAGCCACCCCCACTGCCTCAGAAAAGTTACATATCCTCAACACTCCACTTGTAGGCAAGTTCCTCCACCGCCTTCTTGCTGGTAAGCCTGGCAAAGCGCTTCTGTTCAAATCCATTGGATCTGCAATCAAGAAATACTAATCAGCCGGAATCCTGAACTGAACATTTATTTTTGAAAAAAGAGTTCACAATCTAATGAGCAAAAAGGAAAGTAAAGGCAATCATGTGAAAATATTTAAGACATAAGCAACAGAATCAGAAAGACAGAATACATAATCCAACCTCTTATTAGTCCTTGTTCAGTTCCTTCTCAAACTCTTTGACAACTGTTTCAAACATTTACCACTCTCTAAAGGCCCAACTCACTCTCAACTGATGTCTACGTATTATACTTTATCCATTCGTTACACAAAAAATTAGTGAATTCTTATTATGTACTAGGCACTGTGTCATGAAAATGAGTATAACATAGCACCTATCCTGATAAACTCACAGACTAGTGGAGGAGATTGACATTTAAACGAATAATTAAAACAAAAAGCATGGATTATGGTAGAAATACGCACTGGGTATCATGGAAACAGAGTGGGGACCTTACTCAGCTTGGGAGGGGGACGGACAAGAATGGTCAGCAAAGGCTTCGTGAAGGGGGCCACTACGCTAAGTCTGAAAAGACGGAGTTAACCAGAGGGCCAGAAGGGTCAGGAGGGCATTTCAGCACAGAGCATAGCACGAGCAACAACAGCAAGGGCACAAAGTAAGAAATCGTATGGCACATGCAGGGAACCAAAGGCAAACTGGTATGGCTGGAGCCTCAAATATGAAAAGAGAGCAGCACGAGACAAAGCTAGAAAGGTAGGTAGAGGGCAAATCATAATGAGCTCTGTAAGCCACAGTATAAAGCTTAGATTTCACCTAGTAAGGATAAATTTATTTTTTTTTATTTTTATTGGAGTACAGTTGATTTACAATGTTGTGTTACTTTCAGGTGTACAGCAAAGTGAATCAGTTATACATATACATATATCCACTTTTTTTTTTTACATTCTTTTCCCATGTAGGCCATTACAGAGTACTGAGTAGAGTTCCCTGTGAAGGATAAATTTAAAGTGGGAGCATAAACTGCATTTCAAAGAGATCACTCTGGAGGAGACTGAAGGCAGGAAAGTTACTGCAATGGTCCAGGCAACAGATGATGAAAGTAATGATAAAGAAGAGGAACAGAAAGAGAGAAAACATAGTAGGACTTAGTGATTGATCAGTTATATAAGAGCAAAGGAGGAAGAGGTAAGTTTGACTCATGGGTTAATAATTTTAGTGACTAGATGAATGAGGCTGCCATTAACCAGGACAGAACACAAGAGTAGGAGCACGCTTAGAGTAGGGAAAGCTGATGAGTTCAGTTTTGAATATGTTTGCATTTAAGGTGCCTCAAGTACATATCAACAGAGAAATCCAATGCACAGCCAGATACTCCAGACTGAGGTGCAAATACAGATTTGGGAATCATGTACATACAGCTGGTAAGTGAAGGTGTACTAGACAAGATTCAGCCAAGAGAGCACACGGAGTGAGAACAGCTAAGGGTTACAGATGGAGCCCAGAGAAACATTTAAGCAGGGGGCACAGAGGAACAGAAGTTCATAAAGGTGGCCAAGATGAAATGATAAGAGAAAATAACCAGAAGTAGGGTGTCATGGAAGTCACTACAGGGGTGAATTTCAAGGAGTGGCCCTCAACTCCCTTCTAATACCATGTACTTCGTCTTCTTACATAAACTTCTTGAAAGAGCCTTTACTCACTGTCTACTTCCTTATTTTTCATTCACTCCTTCACACAACAGAACTTGGCTTTTGTTTCACTATGCTATGGAGTTAACGCTCTCTCAAGTCATTAATGACCTTCCTTATTGCCAAACCCAGTGATTTCTCCCTCTCACCTAATCAGTCACTTGGTTCTGCCATCTTATCACTTAACCAATTTCCCACTTCCTCCTCTCTCCATTCGTACTACCACTGTCATGGTTCAGACTTCCATCATCTTTAGCCTAATCTACTGCAACAACCTCGTATCTTGTCTCTCTACTTCCAAACTGGTGCCTTGCAAATGCTTCGTACGACCGCTACAATGCGTCACCTATCTAGAATGTAGAGCTACTGTTAATCCACCAGTGGCTCCCCTCTGCCTCTAAGGTGAACACCAAGCTCCTCAGAAATGTTTCCAAGTCCTTCAGTGACCAGGCCCCTGCTTACCTTTCCAGCCCATCTCACACAACTCCATTTCACACTTACTGCTATCCAACATCAAACTGCTTATAACAGGCCCCCACCCCACCAAACACTAGGATGTTCCATATCCTTATGACCTTGCAATACAGGATGCTCTTCCTTAAATATCCTTCCTTTCCTTCTTATCTTGGTTAATGACTGACATCCCTAAAGACTTAGCTCATGTATCACCTCCTCTAGGAAGCATGCATTCCCTGACCACAGTCTCCCAAGGCTGAATCTAACTACTCTTCCTTTGTGCTCCCAAGGCACCTTGAAAATCCTCTATAGTAATACTTAGCAAGTAGCATTGAAATTATTTACTTGTCTGTCTTCTCCTCTAGACAGAAAGTGAGTTGCTGTGCTCAAGGACCGTCTCTCACTAATTGTGAGACCCTAGCACCTAGTACATAGCTGCTTAAAGTTATAATACGTATGCTAAGTGCTACTGAACTGATTGGGATGACAGGCTTCCCTCTTTCCTAAGGCCTTCCCTAAGGGATCAGTTGGGTGAGTAGTGAAAGGGTGAGGAAGAAGGGAAGCTTATTATGAATGGCACCATCTCCAACCTTAGAAGCATGCATGGTGTTCTAGAGCACAAGGAAACCACTGCTTCTTGTCTTGGGGAATAAGTACTTAAGAGAATCAACACTAATATGATCAAACAGACAAAAGGTCCTATGAATAACAAACCAAACCCTAAACAGAATCAAAAAAACAAACTGCAAGAGAACACACAGTGGAAAGAGCTTTAGACCGAAGAATCAGATGCCCAAGGTCTAATTCCAGCTTTATCAGGTGAGCTGAAAGACTCTAAGTTGTTAAATTTATCGGGGCCTCCGTTTCTCTTTTAAATAATGTAAGTTAGTTTAATTGACCTTATGGGTTTTTCTAACTGTAACATACTATAGATCTGTTTTAGAAATATTTACTTGCCAAAAACAGACAAAAGCAGAAAAGGCAATGAAAGAATAAATAATCAGAAAGAAAGCAAGGATGAGAAAGGGAACTAAAAGGAAAACTCTAGGAGAAAATAAGAATGAGAAGTGTAGGAAAACTACACGGAGAGATGGAGACAAGTTATACCAGTTAAAAACCAGGTCAGGGAGAGTTCTGTTTTGGGTCCAGAAATTTGAAAAAAATAGAAAAAAGAAAAAAAGAATGAACTCAGTGTAGCAGGAGTATCTTTAGGGTTGTGGCTATAAAAAGATCTACTTCTGGCTATACAGCAAATTAGTATTCTGAAAAATCCTCCTGTTACCAAAAAGCCGATATACAGTGCGCTGCAAACGAAAGCAGGAAAGGAGCCTGAAACCACAGCCACCCTGAGGATACCTGCCAATATCAGGAACTAGAGCTCTGGATTTAGATGGCAGCTTAAAGGACAGAAGATAATGCCTTAGGCCCATATAAAGCAGAGTGGTAGATTCCAGTCATGGCAGAGAACTCGTGCAAACTAATCTACACTCAGAAAACAATTATAAAGTCTGGACAAAATATAAAGATACAAGTATCTGAAAGTATTTGAAGGCATGAGAGAGTGACCAAAAGCAGACAAAACTTGGGTGGGAGTCTAGGTGTGAGAAGAGATTTGTGAGGCTTTTTGCCAGAGGGCACTTCCCAAACTGCACAGCTCATGGAGGCAGAAAGGCACAGGCTTACTGGCTTGAGGTGTCAGTGCAGAGTGAGCAGAGCAGCTGGAAAATCAGGGAAGAAATACTGAAAGGGAGGTAGCTTCAAAAGGGATGAACCCCAAAATCTACATACAAACTGCACCCAAATCTTTGGCTAACTGCTAAACTGTGCTTGTGCAGGGGAAACCCCCTTGGGCCCCATGAAAAAGCAGCAGCTAGAAACTGAAAGAACTGAGCAGAAACTCCTGCAAAGGAGTTAGAGTTTGGAGTTAAAATACAGCCAAGTTAACTGTCTGCTGGAATGAAAATCAACACACTTCAAGGACTTCCCTGGTGGCACAGTGGTTAAGAATCCGCCTGCCGATGCAGGGGACACAGGTTTCGAGCCCTGGTCCGGGAAGATCCCACATGCCGTGGAGCAACTGAGCCCGTGTGCCACAACTACTGAGCCTGCGCTCTAGAGCCCGCAAGCCACAAGTACTGAGCCTGCGTGCCACTACTGAAGCCCGCGCGCCTAGAGCCCGTGCTCCGCAACGAGAGAAGCCACCGCAATGAGAAGCCCACACAGCACAACGAAGAGTAGCCCCGCTCACCGCAACTAGAGAAAGCCCATGCGAGGCAACGAAGACCCAACGCAGCCCAAAATAAATTAAATAAATAATTAAAATAAATCAATTAATAACTTAAATAAATTAAAAATAAGATGGTTACACCATCTTATTAAAAAAAAAATCAACACACTTCAAAGAAATATAAGAGGATTCAAAGTCTCTGCAATGTATCATTCATAATGTCCAGTATAACATTTTAAAGTGACCAGACATGTAAAGAAACAGTAAAATGTGATGAAACTCAAGAAAAAGCTATGAATAGAAACCAATCCTGAGATAACCCAAATGTTGCAATGAGCAGACAGGACTTCGAAGCACCAATTATAAATATTCTCAAGGAAAAAAAAAAAATGATTCATAATGAATGAATAGGTAGGAAATCTCAGCAGAGAAATATGTCAAATGGAAATTCTAGAGTTGAAAAATATAATAAACTAGCTGAGGGACTTCCTTGGTGGCACAGTGGTTATATTATAAAAATATAATAAACTAGCTGAGGGACTTCACTGATGGCACAGTGGCGCCTGCCAATGCAGGGGACATGGGTTCGAGCCCTGGTCCGGGAGGATCCCACGTGCCGCAGAGCAACCAAGCCCATGTGCCACAACTACTGAGCTTGCACTCTAGAACCCGTGAGCCACAACTACTGAGCCCACGTGCCGCAACTACTGAAGCCCACGTGCCTAGAGCCCATGTTCCACTACAAGAGAAGCCACCGCAATGAGAAGCCCATGCACTGCAATGAAGAGTAGCCCCTGCTCGCCACAACTAGAGAAAGCCCACGTGCAGCAATGAAGACCCAACGCAGCTAAAAATAACTAATAAATAAATTTAAACTAGCTGAAACAAAAAATTCAGTGTATGAGCCTAATAGGCTAGAGATGGCAGAAGAGTCAATGAACTTGAAATCAGATCAAAAAAATTATCCCACCTTAAGAACAGAGAGAAAAATAATGATAGAAAAATGAACAGGACTTCAGAGATCTGTGGGATAATATCAAGTAGTGGAAATAGTGTAATTGGAGAAGGAAAAGTGGTTTAAAAAAAAAAGAAGAGGAATTGAACAGAAAATAGCCAAATAACCTCCCAAATGTGAAAAACATGAACTCATAAATCTACAAAGCTCAACAAACTCAAAAAAGGATAAATACAAAGAAAACCACACCTAGGTACATCATAGTCAAACTGCTGAAAACCAAAGACCAGAAGGAAATCATGAAAGCTGCCAGAGAATATATTATAATGTGTATATGTTGGGGTTAGGGGATGAGACAATGAAACAAATGAAATCTGAGGGTTGACTTCTAATTGGAAACAATGGAGGCCAGAAAGTGATGAAAAGTCTTTAAAGGGCTGACAGAGCTGTCATAGAAGTCTGGTACTGTCAATCCTGAGTTCTCTGTGTTGGTTTGAAACCTCAGGAGTTCCCTGGGTAAAATCTGAAATTGGCCCCCATACTCAGAGGACAACGAGAGACAGAAAGAGAAAGAGGCAGATCACTCCAGATTGGCAGGTGGCAGGTTTAATAAGCAAGGGAACTTACATACAAGGTTTGTCTTGGGCGCAGGACAAGTGGTTCTCCACACCTGCCTGCCAGAACCTTAAAAGTTTATACAGAGGCCTTATATATAAGGGTTCAGTCACATATTCAGTCCAGATGGTCAACAGCACCCTACTCTCTCAAGGCTATGTCCGTGAAATGGCTGCCAGTATGAGAAGAGTAGGCAGGATGTACATTCCAAGGACAGGGGAGAGGTAAGGGCCTCCAGTTGCCTGGGTCCAGCTCATAGATCAACCAGTGGTCACATCCCCTCGATAACCTCCCCCAACACTATGCCAGTGAAACAATCCTTCAAAAACGAAGGTGAGAAAAAATTCTCTAATTTAATTAATAGAACTGTGCCAATGCCAACTCCTGGCTTTGATAATGTACTATGGTTATATAAGATATTATCATTGGGGGAAGTTGGGTGAATGGTACACTAATACACTGTACTATTTTTTCAAGTTCTTGTGAGCCTAACATTACTTCAAAATTAAAGCTGTTAAGAAACAAAGGTGAAATAAAGATGTTTTCATATCAACAAAAACTGAATTTTTTGCCAACAGACCTGCACTGAAGGAATATTAAAATTTCCTAATTTCTTTAGGAAAGAAGGAAGAATACCAGAAATTGTAACTATGTGAGTAAGTACTAACAACTATATATTTTTTTCTTTTGTTTTCTTAGCTTCTTAAAAAAATATATAACTGGGCTTCCCTGGTGGCGCAGTGGTTGAGAATCTGCCTGCCAATGCAGGGGACACGGGTTCGAGCCCTGGTCTGGGAAGATCCCACATGCCGCGGAGCAACTGGGTCCGTGAGCCACAACTACTGAGCCTGCGCGTCTGGATCCTGTGCTCCACAACAAGAGAGGCCGCGACAGTGAGAGGCCCGCGCACCGCGATGAAGAGTGGCCCCCGCTTGCCGCAACTAGAGAAAAGCCCTCGCACAGAAACGAAGACCCAACACAGCCATAAATAAACAAATAAATAATTTAAAAAAAAAAAAAAATATATATATATATATAACTGCAAAGTAAAAATTTTAACACTGTATTGTGGGATCTATACCATTTTTTATGTAATATGTATGAAAACAATAGCACTAAAAACAGAGGTTAAGTAGAACTGTAGTGTTGCAAGGTTCTTATATTTTATGTGAAATAGTACAATTATAACTCTCAGTAGGCTGTGATAAGTTAAAGATACGTACTGTGATCCTCATAACAAACACTGAAAAAAAAAATTGCAGAGAGGTATAACTAAAAAGAAAACAGAGCAATTAAAATTCACTACTAAATTCACACACCTAAAATCCAAAGCACTGACAATACCAAATGCTGGCAAGGATATGGAGCAACAGAAATCCTCACTCTTTGCAGTAATGTAAAACGATACAGCCTCTTTGGAAGACAATTGGCAGTTTCTTATAAAATTAAACATAATCTCAACAATACAATATAGCAATCATTTACCCTGGTATTTACCCAAGTAAACTGAAAACTATATCCACATAAAAACCCATACACCAATGTTTATTGTAGCTTTATTCACAACTGCTAAAAACTGGGAGCAACCAAGATGTCCTTCAACTGGGGAATAAACAGACTGTGGTATACCCATCCAATGCAATACTACTCAGTGATAAACATGGACTACAGTACTGATTCATGCAAGAACATGGATGAATCTTAAAATGCATTTTGCTAAGCGCAAAAGGTCAGACTCACAAGGCTACACACTGTATGATTCCATTCATGTAACACTCTGGAAAAGACAAAACTACAGGGACAGAAAACAACAGCAGTAATTACAAGGGGTTGGTGGAGGAGGTATAAATGACTAAAAGGAGACTTACACAGGAAATTTTAGAATGATGGAACTATTCCATACAGTACTAGGGTGGTGAATGAATGACTCTACTCATTCGTTAAATCCCATAGAACTATACACCATAATGAGTAAACACTAATATAAGTAAACTATAAAAGAAAAAAATTACCCAGGATGTTTGGCAGGGGAGAGGTATGGGGGCTGACTCTTTAAGTTATGTTGGAAAATGGTATTTTGATTAGAAATTATAAGGGTAAGAACAAAATGAACTGCACATAAATGCTACACTCTAGATGGTAAATTAGTTTCTCATTTCTGAATTTCTCAATTTTGAAACTATTTTACATGTGTCCTGGGATGAGCAAAATGGATGGTGGATGGTGGGTGCCAGGTTTCTCAATGTTGGGGAGGTAAGCAAAAAGGAAAGGTAATACTTGGTTAGAGTCAGTTACATCAACATGAACTCATATTTATATATATATGTAAATATATGTGTATATGTAACATACTTGCAGGTGGATAGACACAGAAACAATTATAGATATGTGTGTATACACAGACTACTATACACGCATTAAGTAGCTCTGTCTGCTGAGAGGGTCTAGAAACAATGACACCTCAGTAACAACAAGCACTCTAGCAGTCGGATCTTGGTTTCCAAATATCTTTCTCCATTAAAAGCAGTCAGGATTTCTTAGAGAAATGGCTATTTTAGGGCTGGGGCAGAGAAAATACAATATGAGCCTGAAGCACCTTATAGTAACAGAAAGTCAAAGAATGCTCAAAAAAATAGAAGGATGGGCATATAAAAGGGACACCTGAAAGAACTCCCAATGGCCAAAGAACAGAACAATTTAAGCAACAAAATAAATAACATACTATTAGATTACTATACAAAGTATAAAATATACATGAGTCCATACTGATATAAACAAATGATTGAGCAAATAAATGGGGAGATGAAACAGATCTTCCTTACAGAAAAAGTCTAAATAATATTTGTAGATATCCTTCTGTAGGTCTCCTTTTGAGTGTAAGCTGAACTCAGTCGACTCACTTCCAGAGAAGAGAGTATGAAAGAAGAAAAACAGTAATTTTAAAGCAGAGAAACCCGGCAAACACTCACTACCTTAACCCAGTGATCCAGGTGAACATTACTAGTGATGTCATGTGGATATCATGTAACCCCTAAAAGGATGTGATGAGAAGGACACTCCACCACTGTGGAATTCTTTCCAAAAACCCATAACCTCAGGCTAATCATGAGAAAAACATCAAACAAACTCAGTTTGAGGAACATTCAACAAAAATACCTGACCATACCGCCCCCGCACAAAAGTGTTAAGGTTACAAAGAACAAAGAAAGACTGAGAAACTGACACAGATCAGAAGAGACTGAGGAGACATGACAACTAAGTACAATGTGGTATCCTGAATTGCATCCCTGAACAGAAAAAGAACATTAATAGAAAACTGGTGAAATCCAAATAAAATCTGGTGCATTAATAATAACATACTAATGTTGGTTTCTTAGATTTGATTAACGTACCACAATAATATAACGAATGGTAACAAAACTGGATAAGGAGTTTACAAGAATTCTTTATAGTATCTCTGCAAATTTTCTATAAATCTAAAATTATTCCAAAACAAAAAGTTTACTTAAAAAAAGAATACAAAAAAAATTTTTCAAAACACTACCCCAAGCAACTGCAAAATACACATTATCTTCAAGTGCAAATGGGCTATTCACCAAGGTAAACCATATACTGGGCCATAAAACATGCTTAATAAATTTCAAAAGATCAAAATATTACATAGTGTATTCTCTGACCTCAATGGAATTAAATTGGAAATCAATAACAATGAGATATCTAGAAAAGTCTAAATGTCTGGAATTCTAAAATACACTCATAAGTAAATCATGGATCAAAGAATGAACCGAAAGGAAAATTAGAAAATATTTTGAACAAAATCCAACATACATTCCTGAAAAAAGACATTCCTTAGCAAACTAGGAATAGAAATCTCTCAACTCAATAAAGGAAATCTACAAAAAAAATTCTATAGTTTACAAGATATTTCATGGTGAAAAGGCTGAATGTTTTCCTCCTAAGGCTAGCAACAAGGTAAAATATGTCTGCTCTTACTGCTTCTACTCAACATTTGCACTGGAAGTTGCAGCTAGTGCAATAAGGCAAGAAAAAGAAACAAAAGGCATCTGGATTAGAAAGGAAGAAGTAACACTGTTTATATTCACAGAGGACATGATCCTCTAGGTTCAAAATCTGACGGATCCTACAAAAAAAGCCATTGTACGAAGTGACCTTTACATCAAGGAAAGTGGCTGATAATATTTGTTGCCAATGATAAAATAGGAGCTTTCAAGCGTAAATTAGAATTTTGAAAAACTTGTACCCACTACCATGAACTCCTTTAGCTTCTAGTTATTTAAAGATTTTTGTGATGAGATCAAAGTTAATATTAATATGTA
The DNA here is from genome assembly GCF_028021215.1 of Eschrichtius robustus. Lineage (NCBI taxonomy): Eukaryota > Metazoa > Chordata > Mammalia > Artiodactyla > Eschrichtiidae > Eschrichtius > Eschrichtius robustus. Next base: position 15,928,282 of record NC_090834.1, on the reverse strand, counting down.
TATATCATTATCTGATATTGTATATGAAATATGTCAACATTTGGAAGGTCTGAAAAACTCAGCAAACCAATGAACAGTACATGATGTTATAAAATCATGCATGAGTAAAAGATTCATCCAAAATAGGAAAAAGACCAATGGATTGTAATCTAACAGTATGAAAAGCTTTTTGATATGGTTTCTGATTCCATATTACAAATAACCTTTAAGAAACTACCACTTATTGAGTTTTTGTGTAGTATTAAAAAAAATCTAATACACCTTCCTTTTCTAACTACCTATTATAAGGTTGAATTTTCTTCCTATATTTCAGCTAAACATACTGCAACAGACTAAATCCTGATGTCTTCTTGTAACACATTGCTATATTTAAAATGGATAACCAACAAGGGCCTACTGTATAGCACAGGGAACCCTGCTCAATATTCTGTAACAACCTAATTGGGAAAAGAATTGGAAAAAGAATAGATACATGTATATTTATAACTGAACCACTTTGTTGTACACCTGAAACTAACACAACATTGTTAATCAACTACATACCAATATAAAATAAAAAGTTAAAAAATAAAAATAAAATAAAATACAAAAAAAAAAAAAAAAGTCCTGATGTTTTCTATCAGCCCAGACATTAATGAGATTTGCAAGAATGTAAATCAAAGCTATCCTGAATCTCACTTTTTTTTGTTTGAAAAATATAGTTATTTCTCTTTAAAAACAGGGTAACTATGTGAATGTAATGGCTTTTTTTAAAGAATTAATAAATACTTTTTAAACTTCTTAGTTTAATTTCTAATATGGTAAATATTAACAGCTATAACCCACATAAACAAAACTTTTTAGAGTCCTCAATAATTATTAAGAGTGTAAAGGGGTCTTGAGATGACAAATTTTGAGAGTCACTGTGCTAGATGATATAACAATGTCCTTTAGCAGGCAAGAGATGGGATCTAACATGAAGTAGAGGGACTGACTTTGGATAGGAGCATATATAGTTCATCCATGATAGCAGAAAGGAAGTTAGTGCATGTGGGTACAGATATGGGTAGGTGAAAAGACAAGGTGGTAGGGGCAGTGCAACATGACAAGTAACTCACTCATAAGGCAGTGAAGAAAAGATTCAAGGGCTACATTTTAAAGATACAACATACAAAAGGTTTCAGACTAGCACCTATCATTCACTCCCACCAAACCTTAGAAAATATCATTAGAAGTGGTCAGTGTCAAAAACAAAGGGTATCCTAGCTGGACCACCTGAGTTATTTGCCCAGAGCTTTGAAAAGGAAAAAAGGAAGGAGTATTCTAAGCATGGGAAATGAGATTTGAGAAATAGAAGCAACCAAACTGCATATTATTAACCTTGTGATTAAGGCAGAAAATGAGGCAGAGTGTAGAATGATTTGAGAACAGTCAGGGAAGGGTCGGGTTAGATGGAAGAGAAAACAAAACCGTAGGAAATATTCAGGTTTACCTGTCTACTCCATCCCAGCGATATCCAGGCCAGATATTGAACCTGTTGGGAGGAGGTGCTGGGCCACTGTAGCGAGGTCTCACTAATGACAGGAGAGGGAGAAAAGTTAGTTACCTACATAATTCAAATCAGAGCTCGATGGCAGTGGGAAAAAATTTCTTTGTACAGAAGTCTCTATTGAGTTCAATCTAAATCCCCCAATACAAGAAATCTGAAATTGTATGGAAAAGCCTTCTTTGCACACAGCTATGTATCATCACCCTGTTGATTTTCTCTCTTCACGTAAGTCACCTCATTCCCTGAAGATTCCCAGAAGGCTCACCTTTCTTATTCTTGCTCTCCTTGGCCTTATTCTTCTTGATCAAGTTGGCCATGGGGTCCCCCTCTCTTTCTTTTTCCCTCAGCATCCGATCTAGATCTTCATCATCAATATAGCGGGCCAGAGGCTTTTGCATTTCCTTCATTGCATCCTCCACATTTTGTTGCTGCTGCCGGCGCTGTGCAAGCCTGGACAAAAAGAACCAGGAGTGTCTGCTATCCTGTTTAACATTTCCACTCTTACACTGAGATGTACTGCTACACTTGGAGAACCTCCTCTTTCCAGCAGCCTAGGCCAAATACTGAAAAAGGTAAAATTCTTAGAATACCAACTGGAAGTGTGGAATATATCAGTATCTTAGGAAGGAGACTGAGCACACTGAATTTCCCATTCCCAAAAACAGCTTTGGGGCTTCCCTGGTGGCGCAGTGGTTGAGAATCCACCTGCCAATGCAGGGGACATGGGTTCGAGCCCTGGTCCGGGAAGATCCCACATGCCGCGGAGCAACTAAGCCCGTGTGCCACAACTACTGAGCCTGTGCTCTAGAGCCCGCGAGCCACAACTACTGAGACCGCGTGCTGCAACTACTGAAGCCCGTGTGCCTAGAGCCCATGCTCCGCAACAAGAGAGGCCACCACAGTGAGAAGCCCGCACACCACAAGGAAGAGTAGCCCCCGCTCGCCGCAATAGGAGAAAGCCTGTGCACAGCAACAAAGACCCGACACAGCCAAAACTAAATAAATAAAATAAATAAATTTATAAAAAAAAAAAAAAAAAAGAACAGCTTTGAAGGCAGAAGAATAGAGAAATGACTTCCTCCGGTCACTGCAGTCTTGTTTTTCCTTTCAGTGGTTCTCTTACCCTTTTCCCCACTGAGCATACAGCTCATCTCTCTCCGAGTCCTTCTCCGCTTTTCTCCTCTGCTCTAAACGTTCCAGTTTCAAATTCCTCTTACGACCAAACTTATCTCGAAATACGGTTTCAGCATACTGGAATTCAGCTGCAAAGGAAAATTATACTTTTAAAGATAAACACCAGGTATCAAAATCAGAAATAATATTCTAACAGCTGAAATCAACCACGTGGGGTTCTGATGCTGGATAAGAACCTTCACAGCCAGACTACTAGTAGTCCCTACCAACATCTAAGTGCATATTGGCGATGATCCTGAAAATTAACATTTTTCAAGAAGGAAAAGAACCACTTGAACCCAATGAGAAGTTAAAATAATGCACAAAACCAGAGCTGAAATTTGACAGCAATTAAAACTTTTAAATATCAGGTATAATAAACTACATTAAAAAAAATAAAAGCTACAAGAGCCTCAACTGGTCTCTGCACTTTCACATTTTTACCTTCAAATGCCATGGTCTCTTGGTCCCGTCTCTTGAGCTCCTGCTGCTCTCGCTGTATGTCAGTTAACACCAACCCAGTTTTAGCCCCAGAATACATGTGTGCAGCCTATGCAATGGAAAAGGGAGCATCCAACATTAAGACAATGCAGCAACAGACTCCATGGGTATACACAGGTGTATTTTTGTCTGATAATCAGCAACAACCAAACCAAAAACTCTAGCTTTATATTCTTATTATCAACCACAGGTTTCACAAAATAGAAAAGAAGAAATAAAACTGAATTTCATGGAAAATTAACAGTACTATCAAGTTTAAGAGTAAACAGAAACACAAACCAACAATATGCTAAAGGGAAGGCTAAGCATCGTATTTCTGGCTTTTCAGCATATAAACTGCACACATGAAGACTCTCAGGTCACCTGACCAGAAACCTCTATAAAGCTCTAAGCCCTCTGGTAGAGATCAACACTGATAAAATATTTCATTTAAATCACAAAGTCAAGCAAACCTAAGATCCTGAAATTGTGGCTATATTTCAGGATAATGACAAGATATAACCAAATCCAAACACCTTACTAAACTCCACTCTGTATCAAGATAACAAACCAACCCACAATCAATGTATATACTTATATCCCGATATCCTTAAACAACGTACTAAATTAAATTTGATTAATATTAAATTGCCCATGGACTAAGCAGATACATAAAAATGTCAAGGAGTCCAGCTGAAACACAGACCTCACTCTGTTCCCCAAAAGAGAAGAACCCTACTTCCTGGGCTAGGGACAGGCTGGTCTACCCTACCAGGACCACATGGGCTACAGAGAAACTTACCTGAAAAGTCTGCGTTAGAGGAAACGTGCACACCACAGGCTCTATCATTCTCTTTCTTAACCAACTCACTGGAATAACACTTTTTTTAAAAATTAATTTATTTATTCTTGGCTGCGTTGGGTCTTTGTTGCTGCGCGCACGCTTTCTCTAGTTGCGGCCAGTGGTGGCTACTCTTCGTTGCGGTGCATGGGCTTCTCATTGCGGTGGCTTCTCTTGTTGCAGAGCATGGGCTCTAGGCACACGGGCTTCAGTAGTTGCAGCACGTGGGCTCAGGAGTTGTGGCACATGGGCTTAGTTGCTCCGCAGCATGTGGGATCTTCCCGGACCAGGGCTTGAACCCGTGTCCCCTGCATTGGCAGGCGGATTCTTAACCACTGCGCCACCAGGGAAGCTCTGGAATAACACTTCTTTACTAGTACTGGTGTTCTTTACAACACAATTACTCAGGGTTCATGCGGATTTGTTTTGCTAATTCAGGCTTCATCACAGATTTAAAATAATACAAAACACTTATTTCCCAGGTGATATGATTTCTAAAAGTCGTTTTATATTTTAAGTGCCTCTCTTTAAGCTCTGGACACCTACAGTCCAATTTATAATAGTAAACTGCTTACACTAAATGCTTACTTTGTCCCAGGCACTGTGCTAAGAGCTTTACTTACTGACTCATTTAATTCCCACAAGAACCTTATGAAGTACGTACTACTATTATCCACATTTTAAAGATGAAGAAGCTGAGGCTTAGAGATATTATGTATCTTGCTCAAATCTCACAGATAGTACATATAAGAAGTATGATCCCAATATGTGATGTTTGACACAAGGTTCGTGCTCCTAACTCCACTCTGTAAACTACGTTCTCAGTTTATTCGTAAGAAAATAGGAAGTTTCTGTGGACCTATTAAAATGAGATTCATGGAACTGAGAGGATATAAAGGCAGAAGCTCTTTAGGAAATCTGCTATTTGCAAGTTCACCTGGGCTGGGTTAGGCGGTCCTGACTTCAGAGAGAAGAAAAGAGCCCTAGAGGTCCTGTGAGCTAGATTTACTATGCTACTAAGAGCTACCTCTTCCTGCTTTGGCTTGGATCTCTGGGACTTGTACAGAGCTAAAAGACAGGAGTTACTCTAAGAGAAGATATGGCTCCTGAAAATTCTTACCTTCTTTCCCAGAGGCTGACTCCTTCGAGGTGGAGACAGGTCGGAATCAGAAGATTTGGCCCTCTGTTTCCTCCTTGGCGGAGAGAGGTCAGAATCAGAGTTCCCGTGCCTAGGTCTATTCCGTGGAGGTGACAGATCTGAATCAGAATCCCGGGGCCCTGAACTTTGTTTATGCCGTGGAGGAGAAAGATCTGAGTCAGAGGCTTTCCTACTGTCACTTGGGTAGGAAGAAGAGTCCAACATGTGACTCTGATGTCTCCTGGGTGAAGAGCTTTTATGATATTTCCTATGGCTGGGGGAAGAGCCTGGAAATTAAACAGTAAAGTCTTTAATCCCCTTGGCAGAATCTAAAAAAAGAATCTGTCAGGCTAATGTTCAACATTCATTTAGTCCTCTTGTGAGGAACTATCACTAACCTAAATACAAGTACGAATGACATGGGAGAAGAGCAAAGTGAGAAACAACTTTTAAAACCAATAGGCAGGATGTGGGGTTCTATTCCCAAGTTATTAGTGACTGACTAGCATGTGAGATCTCAACATACTCATCTGTGCCATATATATATATACATATATATCTATATATACATACATATATATATATATATATATATATATGTACATATATATATATATTTTAGGTTATTAATCTGTTTTGAGTTTATTTTTGTGTATGGTATTAGGGAGTGTTCTAATTTCTTTCTTTTACATGTAGCTGTCCAGTTTTCCCAGCACCACTTACTGAAGACTGTTTTTTTCTCCATTGTGTATCCTCGCCTCCTTTGTCATAGATTAGTTGACCACAGGTGTGCGGGTTTATCTCTGGGCTTTCTATCCTGTACCATTGATCTATATTTCTGTTTTTGTGCCAGTGCCATATTGTCGTGATTACTGTAGCTTTGTAGTATAGTCTGAAGTCAGGGAGTCTGATTCCTCCAGCTCCGTTTTTTTCCCTCAAGATTGCTTTGGCTATTCAGGGTCTTTTGTGTCTCCATACAAATTTTAAGATTTTTTGTTCTAGTTCTGTAAAAACTGCCATTGGTAATTTTATAGGGATTGCACTGAATCTGTAGATTGCTTTGGGTAGTATAGTCATTTTCACAGTATTGATTCTACCAACCCAAGAACATGGTATATCTCTCCATCTGTTTGTGTCACCTTTGACTTCTTTCATGAGTGTCTTACAGTTTTCTGAGTACAGGTCTTTGACCTACTTAGGTAGGTTTATTCCTAGGTATTCTATTCTTTTTGTTGCAACGGTGAATGGGATTGTATCTTTAATTTCTCTTTCTGATCTTTCGTTGTTAGTGTATAGGAGTGCAAGAGATTTCTGTGCATTAATTTTGTATCATGCAACTTTACCAAATTCATTGATTAGCTCTAGTAGTTTTCTGGTGGCACGTTTAGGATTCTCTCTGTAGAGTATCAAGTCATCTGCAAACAGTGACAGTTTTACCTCTTCTTTTCCAATTTGTATTCCTTTTATTTCTTTTTCTTCTCTGATTGCCGTGGCTAGGGACTTCCAAAACTATGTTGAATAATAGCAGTGAGAGTGGACATCCTTGTCTCGTTCCTGATCTTAGAGGAAATGCTTTCAGTTTTTCACCATTGAGAATGATGTTTGCTGTAGGTCTGTCGTATATGGCCTTTATTACGTTGAGGTAGGTTCCCTCTATGCCCACTTTCTGGAGAGTTTTTATCATAAATGGGTGTTGAATTTTGTCGAAAGCTTTTCCTTCATCTATTGAGATGATCATATGGTTTTTCTCCTTCAATTTGTTAATATGGTGTATCATATTGATTGATTTGCATAAATTGAATAATCTTGCATCCCTGGGATAAATCCCACTTGATTATGGTGTATGATCCTTTTAATGTGCTGCTGGATTCTGTTTGCTAGTATTCTGTTGAGGATTTTTGCATCTATGTTCATCAGTGACACTGGCCTGTAGTTTTCTTTTTTTGTGACATCTTTGTCTGGTTTTGGTATCAGGGTGATGGTGGCCTCACAGAATGCGTTTGGGAGTGTTCCCTCCTCTGCAATATTTTGGAAGAGTTTGAGAAGGATGGGTGTTAGCTCTTCTCTAAATGTTTGATAGAATTCACCTGTGAAGCCATCGGGTCCTGGACTTTTGTTTGTTGGAAGATTTTAAATCACAGTTTCAATTTCATTACTTGTGATTGGTCTGTTCATATTTTCTATTTCTTCCTGGTTCAGTATTGGAAGGTTATATACCTTTCTAAGAATTTGTCCACTTCTTCCAGGTTGTCCATTTTATTGGCATAGAGTTGCTTGTAGTAGTCTCTCATGATGCTCTGTATTACTGTGGTGTCTGTTGTAACTTTTCATTTCTAATTTTATTGATTTGAGTCCTCTCCCTCTTTTTCTTGATGAGTCTGGCTGAAGGTTTACCAATTTTATCTTCTCAAAGAACCAGCTTTTAGTTTTATTGATCTTTGCTACTGTTTTCTTTGTTTCTATTTCATTTATTTCTGCTCTGATCTTTATGATTTCTTTCCTTCTACTAACTTTGGGTTTTGTTTGTTCTTCTTTCTCTAGTTCCTTTAGGTGTAAGGTTAGATTGTGTATTTGAGATTTTCCTTGTTTCCTGAGGTAGGATTGTATTGCTATAAACTTTCCTCTAGAACTGCTTTTGCTGCATCCCATAGGTTTTGGATCATCGTGCTTTTGTTGTCACTTGTCTGTAGGTATTTTTTGATTTCTTCAGTGATTTCTTGGTTATTTAGTAATGTATTGTTTAGCCTCCATCTGTTTGTGTTTTTTACAGTCTCTTCCCTGATATTTCTTTCTAATCTCATAGCGTTGTAGTCGGAAAAGATGCTTGATACGATTTCAATTTTCTTAAATTTACTGAGGCTTGATTTGTGACCCAAGATGTGATCTATCCTGGAGACTGTTCCGTGTGCACCTGAGAAGAAAGTGTAATCTGCTGTTTTCGGATGGAATGTCCTAAAAATATCAATTAAATCTCTCTGGTCTATTGTGTTATTTAAAGCTTGTTATTTCCTTATTAATTTTCTGTCTGGATGATCTGTCCATTGGTGCAAGTGAGGTGTTAAAGTCCCCCACTATTACTGTGTTCCTGTCGATTTCCTCTTTTATAACTGTTTGCATTTGCCTAATGTATTGAGGTGCTCCTATGCTGGCTGCATATATAATTGTTATATCCTTTTCTTGGATTGATCCCTTGATCATTATGTAGTGTCCTTCCTTGTCTCTTGTAACATTTATTTTAAAGTCTATTTTATCTGATATGAGTATTGCTACTCCAGCTTTCTTTTGACTTCCATTTGCATGGAATATCTTTTTCCATCCCCTCACTTTCAGTCTGTATGTGTCCCTAGGTCTGAAGTGGGTCTCTTGTAGACAGCATATATATGGGTCTTGTTTTTGTATCTATTCAGTGAGCCTGTGTCTTTTGGTTGGAGTATTTAGTCCATTCACATTTAAGGTAATTATCGATATGTATGTTCCTATTACCATTTTCTTAATTGTTTTGGGTTAGTTTTTGTAGGTCCTTTTCTTCTCTTGTGTTTCCCACTTACTGAATGAGATCCTTGCTGGGTAGAGTAATCTTGGTTGTAGGTTCTTCCCTTTCATCACTTCAAATATATTTTGCCACTCCCTTCTGGCTTGTAGAGTTTCTGCTGAGAAATCAGCTGTTAACCTTACGGGAGTTCCCTTGTATGTTATTTGTCATTTTTTCCCTTGTTGCTTTTAATAATTTTTCTTCGTCTTTTTTGTCAATTTGATTAGTGTTTTGGCATGTTTCTCCTTAGGTTTATCCTGCCTGGGACTCTCTGCACTTCCTGGACTTGGGTGGCTATTTCCTTTCCCATGTTAGGGAAGTTTTCAACTATAATCTCTTCAAATATTTTCTTGGGTCCTTTCTCTCTCTCTTCTCCTTCTGGGACCCCTATAATGCGAGTGTTGTTGCCTTTAATGTTGTCCCAGAGGTCTCTTAAGCTGTCTTCATTTCTTTTCATTCTTTTTTCTTTATTCTGTTCTGTGGCAGTGAATTCCACCATTCTGTCTTCCAGGTCACTTATCCATTCTTCTGCCTCAGTTATTCTGCTATTGATTCCTTCTAGTGTATTTTTCGTTTCAGTTATTGTATTGTTCATCTCTGTTTGTGTGTTCTTTAATTCTTCTAGGTGTTTGTTTCTTAATTCTTCTAGGTCTTTGTTAAACATTTCTTCCATCTCCTCGATCTTTGCCTCCATTCTTTTTCCAAGGTCCTGGATCATCTTCACTATCATTATTCTGAATTCTTTTTCTGAAAGGTTGCCTAGCTCCACTTCATTTAGTTGTTTTTCTGGGGTTTTTTCTTGTCGCTTCATCTGGTACATAGTCCTCTGCCTTTTCATTTTGTCTGTCTTTCTGTGAATGTGCTTTTTTTTTTTTTTTTTTTTTTTAAACTTTCTTTTTTTTTTTTTTAAACTTTGGGTTTATTTATTTATTTATGGCTGTGTTGGGTCTTCGTTTCTGTGCGAGGGCTTCCTCTAGCTGCGGCAAGCGGGGGCCATTCTTCATCGCGGTGCGCGGGCCTCTCACTGTCGCGGCCTCTCTTGTTGCAGAGTACAGGCGCCAGACGCGCAGGCTCAGTAATTGTGGCTCACGGGCCTAGTTGCTCCGCGGCATGTGGGATCCTCCCCGACCAGGGCTCGAACCCGTGTCCCCTGCATTGGCAGGCAGATTCTCAACCACTGCGCCACCAGGGAAGCCCTGTGAATGTGCTTTTCATTCCACAGGCTGCAGAACTGTAGTTCTTCTTGCTTCTGCTGTCTGCCCTCTGGTGGATAAGGCTACCATCTGTGTCACATTTATCCGCACATAAAGAGTGGGCAAAAAACAAACTGCGCTCAGGTCTCAGTGGTGTGGTGAAACTTAAAACTACCTGGATTATATTCTCATGTCCTCAGACTAAAGTATAAAAATGTATTTGAATTTAAAAATTAAAATAGTACCTAGGGACAAAAGATGGAGTAAACAAATTTCACCACACAGGTGTGAATCGTAGACATAAGCATCACAAATCACCTTCCCCAAAAGCAATCTGCAATACATGTCAACAGTCCTAAAAGCACAGAACCCTCTGACCCAATAAATCAATTTCTATTGTACTTAGTTTCCTAGGAAAGAGATCTAGAAGTACTTCAATTCCCCAGAAATCTATCTAGAAGTAGATAAGGAAATAATTCAGAACAGGGCAACCGTTTACGTATAAGGATGTTCATTATGGAATTATAGAAGAAAAGGTTTAGAAATAACCTAAAATACGCAATATTAGGGAAATGGTTAAGTAAACACCAACAAAAATTATATTAACAAAGAGATGTTCTACGACATGGGGAAGATAATGTTAAGTGTAAAAAAACAGGCAAGATTACACATGCAACATGTACTTACTGCCTAGACAAGTCTCAACTACATCAGAAATGAATAGAAAAAAAAAAGACTAAAAGGACATTGGTTACAACACTAGCAGTGGCTGCCTCTGAGTGACAGAATTTTGTATGACCTTTTTCTACATTTCTATGCATTCTATACATGCAACAAACATGTATACAATATCTTTATATGAGGTGGGGAGAATATACAAAAGGATATATAAAAATTTCCTCCCTGCTACTGTAAATTTTTAACTCTCCTCAGCCCAACCTGTCACCACTTCCCTCCAGTTTTTAAAACTTCTCCAAAGCTCCATTCTCATTTCTAAAGATCACAAATACCTAATAAAGCAACTAAAATGTCCAAAAGAAAGTGCCTCGGGAACAAGTCTCTCTCACGGACAATCAAATGCTCACCTTTAGAATCATGCTGCTTACTTCCAAAATGGGATTTTGCTTGCTTTTTCCGTGGAGGAGAGAGTTCTGCGTCATATTCATACTTGCTGTTCTTTGGGAGTGATAGATGAGAAGGTCCTGGCCCCTTCCGATGTGGAGAAGTTTTGCTAGAGCTTTCTGGGGCTTTACTGCTTTTGGTTCTGGGCAGTGAATGAGGGACATTAGAAGCCAAGTCAGGGGAATTATGATGGGCCCTCCTGAGCTGTGGTGTGTCCACGGAGTCAAGAGTCCTTCTAGGCTGAGCTGTGTCAGGGGAGCTGTTATGGGCCCTTCTGCGAGGAGAGATATCTGAGGAGTTGTGGTGGGCTCTCCTAGGTGGAGATGGATCTGGTGTGTCATGACGGGCCCTCCTAGGAGATACACCTGAAGAATGACGATGAGGCTTCCTGATGGGAGAAGGATCCGGTGAATCATGACGGGCCCTCCTTGGGGGAGATGGGTCTGAGTCATGATAGGCCCTCCTGGGGGGAGATGGATCTGGGGAATCATGACAGACCCTCCTAGGAGGAGATGAATCCGGGGTATCATGACGGACCCTCCTAGGATGCAATGAATCCGGGGTGTCATGACAGACTGTCCTAGGAGGAGATGAATCCAGGGGGTCATGACGGACCCTCCTGGGAGGAGATGAATACGGGGTGTCATAACAGACCCTTCTAGGAGGAGATGAATCCAGGGTGTCATGACGGACCCTCCTAGGAGGAAACGAATCCAGGGTATCATGATGGACCCGCCTAGGAGGAGATGAATCCAGGGTATCATGACGGAAATGTCTGTGTGAGGGTAGATCTTCATCGTGGCCTAAACACAAATAGCAAAGAGTCAGGCTCCTACAAGTGCTCTGTTCACCCTTGTAACCAAAGTTTCAAAAGATGCCCCCGGCAGGATACATCTCAAAACTCTTCAGAAAGCCCAAAAGGTATGCACAACTCTTACTTAGGGGTAGTAAACCAGCACTCATGTATATCCTAAGAATAATCTCTCATGTTTGCCTAACAAGTCATAAATCTGCAAAGCATTTTAAATGTATTTTTCATGTTACATCTTGTTAGGTAAGCAGGGCAGGTATCCTTGCTTTACAGACACGAAAACACAGACTCCAAGGAACTAAGTGATTTCTTACCTAGGGGTCATAGCTACTAAGATGAAGAGATAGGCTAGAACTCCAGCCTTCTAACCCCCAATCCAATGTTCTTCCCAAAACCTTATTTGTACAGAGTTCCCCATCAGAAGCTCCTACTGATATTTAGCCTAGATAATTCATAGTTTGTATCCACTCTTCTTTCAAAAGGCAAATTGACTAAATCTGTGCCGCATCAAAATAAAATGCTGTTAACTATTTAATCCATGCCATTGTGCTCTTTATTAGAGTTGGGGAGAGCACCAGAAAGGATCAGCATTTACTGATCACCTACTGCATGCCCATTATTTATATAGATTATCTCATTTAATTCTCATAACAAGCCTAGGAGATAAACACTGTCATCCCTATTTTATAGATGAAGAAGTTGATACTCAGCAAGATTAAGTAGTTTGCCAAAGTCATCCTGCTGGTAAGTGGTGGAATGAATACCCAAATCCAGATTTGTTTTTGACTCCAGAGTCCATGTGCAATCTTCGAAAAGGAAAGCATTTGAGACTTTCAATATTCAAAGGCATAACAGAATGAAATGTTTATAGCAAATCAGGACAGTTCCAAAATCCAGTTTCTCTTCTCCCTCTATTTCTTATCACTGATCTCCCTAAACAAATAAAATACAAACACAAATAAAAGTTGGGTAGGACCCAATGAATACTTGTTAAATGGATGAATGAAACGAAGTCAACTCCTTTACTTTGGAGAATAGGATCCTCTGACTGGAATCCACCCCTCAGAGAAAAGTATTGATATCTGTGGGGTACCTGACAGTAAATCTAATCCACGAGGTTGATAAATTCCATGATATTTATAAAAAGGAAGTAAGGGTCAGAGATCAGTCAGGATATTTCCAGTAACAAATGGGCCAGTGAGGACGAGGCAAATGAAAAACAACTATGCACATTTATGTTTGTGTGTGTGTGTGTCTGTGTGTCACTTCCTAGACCTACAGATATGGAAATCAGAAGATTCTCTCTGAAAAAAAGATTGTGAAGAAGACTGGAAACACAACCACAGGATAAGGCAGAAAATAATAGATATGAGTGAACAGGATTCTGATAAAATAATACTGATAATAAAGTTTTCATTCATAAAACATAATAATAATGTACTAAAAATTGAGGCAAAGGTGATCACTAACCAATAGCCAATTGTCACTTTTGTTATGCATTTTTTTCTAATCAGAATTTTAGGATAATTAACCTAAAGGCACAAAGTATAACACAGAAAGAATAAATCCTGTTTAGGAGTTAATTCTTCTACCCTCCATATGTGAAAGGGAACAAGCATCAAGGGTAAACAGGAGTCAACTATCAAGAAGCAAGATCCTAGCTTATGCAAGAATGGAACAGAGAGGGTAAGAATCAGCACTCTTCCACTGGCCACACAGAGCCCAAATGACTGCTGGGACCAGGGCTGTGACTCAATGGGACCAAGTATTTCTTAGTCTGTGTCCCTTAGTAAGCAGACCTACCACCAAGTTTTTGGAAAAGGGGAAATGACTGCTAAGCCCCAAGTGATGATTCACCAAAGAGCAGTAAGCTGTAAGAATCAAATACCTATTAGCAATTCAAGAAATATGTCTTAATGGCAACTCTTTGTGCTGGGCAGAGGGAATGCTAGGGCAAATAAGACTAGGTCTCATTTCTGCTCAGACATAACAAATGTCCTTTATCAAACTCTCAAGAACTCAAAAAATGTTTTAAATAGAGAGTTAAATTACTAGCCCAGGGAGAGGGTGTAGAGTGGCAAATGGAGGATAATGTGCTGCAAAATACCAATAATTAAGGGAAGAACAAAGAAAGATTTATTAATACAAAAAAGAGGATAGAAAACATTGATCCTTGGCCCATACACGTGTCACTTCAACCTGGGAGAGGACAGAGGTTGCTTTAGTCTCCAAATTCTGTTCCTCAGATTCTCGTAAACTCCTCCAAATATATACTAAGTGCTCTCCTATTCTGGGCCAGAAAGGAGTGGGTGCTGAAAGACACCCAAATGAGTCACTTCCTGACCTCAGTAACCCTAACACCAAAATATAAGAAAAAGTGGAATACTTGGTCTCTCAGTTCTCATATCTTACTACCTCTGAAAAAGTTCCAAATTCTTTTTCACTATATTTTTCAGGATCAGTGACACACTAAAATAAGCTATGCATTCCTCTAAAAAGAAAAGTGTAGGACAGAAAAAAAAAGGCTTCCCTCAAATCCAACAATACATAAAAAGGATCATACGCCATGATCAAGCATGATCAAGTTGGATGCAATCCAAGGTCACAAAGGATGGTTCAACATACACAAATCAAATCAATCAGTGTGATACACCACATTAACAAAAGGAAAGACAAAAACACATGATCATTTCAGTAGACAAAGAAAATGCATTTGACAAAATCCAACACTCATTCATGACAAAAACTCTCACCAAAGTGGGTAGAGAGGGGACATATCTCAACATAATAAAAGCCATTTATGACAAACCCACAGCCAATTGTCACTTTTGTTATGCATTTTTTTCTAATCAGAATTTTAGGATAATTAACCTAAAGGCACAAAGTATAACACTTTTTTTTCCTACTATATATCACAGGGAACTATATTCAATATCCTGTAATAAATCACAATGGAAAAGAATATAAAAAAGAATGTATATATAACTGAATCACTCTGGTGTACAGCAGAAATTAACACAACACTGTAAATCAACTATACTTCAATTTAAAAAAAAAAGAGACACTTCTGAGTAAGAGATAAGTAACCACCAGGAAGAACAATTCAAAAGTTTTACACAGAGATAATACTTTAAGGAAGAATTATAAAAGTGTCTACAAAGGCCCCCCAGGCTATGTAGTTCAAATGTCAAAAGGTCTAAAGCCATCTCCATTCAGTGGGCCTGATTTGTATGAAAAAGCAAATGTGCAGTTTTATGTAAAGAAATAAACATATTGTGTCTTGATGTGAACCAAGCAGCAATGCTATTTTGCAGTTCACACTTTCTAGCTCAGCAAATCATTTACACACAGGATTATATTCATATTGAAAAAAATCTTTTGTCTAGGTGATGTGATTACCTTTGACAACTGGCACTTACTTCATGGTCAGTGGAGCTGTAATACTCAACAATGAAAATCTGAAAGCTTTCCCACTAAATTCAGGAATAAGACAAGGATGCTCACTCTCACCACTTCTATTCAACATAGTATTAGAAGTCCTAGCCACAGTAATCAGACAAGAAAAAGAAATAAAACCTATCCAAATTGGAAAGAAAGAGGTAAAACTGTCACTATTTGCAGATGACATGATACTCTACATAGACAACCCTAAAGCCACCACACAAAAATGATTAGAACTAATAAATGAATTCAGCAAGGTAGCAGGATATAAGATTAATATACAGATATCTGTTGCATTTCTTTACACTAACAATGAAACATCAGAAAGGGAAGATTAGAAAAAAAAAATCCTGTTTAAAATAGCGTTAAAAAAAAATTACCTGGGAATAAACTTAACCAAGGAGGTGAAAGACCTATATGCTGAAAACTATAAATCACTGACAAAGGAAACTGAAGATGATTCAAAGAAATGGAAAGATATTCTGTGCTCTTAGATTGGAAGAATTAATATTGTTAAAATGGCCATACTACCCAAAGCAATCTACAGATTTAATGCAAACCCTATTGAAGTACCCATGACATTTTTCGTAGAAGTAGAACAAATAATCTTAAAATTTATATTGAACCACAGAAGACCCAGAATTGTGAAAGCAATCATGAGAAAAGAAGAATCAAGCTGGAGGTATAACCCTCCCAGACTTCAGACTATGCTACAAAGCTACAGTAATAAAAACAGCATGGTACTGGCACAAAAACAGACACATAGATCACTGGAACAGAATAGAGAGCTAGAAATAAACCCACACACCTATGGTCCATTAACCTATGACAAAGGAGGCAAGAATATATAATGGAGAAAAGACAGTCTCTTCAACAAGCGGTGCTGGGAAAACCAGACAGCCAAATGTAAAACAATGAAATTAGAACATTCCCTCACACCATATACAAAGATAAACTCAAATGGTAAAGACCTAAATGTAAGGCCTAAAACCACAAAACTCCTAGAAGAGAACATAGGTGAAACATTCTTTGACATAAATCGTAGCAATATTTTCTCAGCTCAGTCTCCTTAGGCAAAAGAAATAAAAGCAAAAATAAACAAATGGGACCTAATTACACTTAAAAGGTTTTGCACAACAAAGGAAACCATCAACAGAACGAAAAGACAACCTATGGAATGGGAGAAAATATTTGCAAATGATGCAACCAATAAGGCGTTAATATCCAAAATACACAACCAGCTCATACAACTCAATGTCAAAAAAAGACCCAATCAAAAAATGGGAAGAAGACCTGAATAGACATTTTTCCAAAGAAGACATACAGATGGCTAAAAGGCACATGAAAAGATGCTCAACATCGCTAATTATTAGAGAAATACAAATCAAAACCACAATGACGTATCACCTCACACCTGTCAGAATGGCTATCATCAAAAAGTCTACCAATAACAAATGTTGGAGAGGATGTGGAAAAAGGGAACCCTCCTCCACTGTTGGTGGGAATGTAAATTGGTACAGCCACTGTGGAAAACAGTATGGAGGCTCCTTAAAAAACTAAAACTAGAACTACCATATGATCCAGCAATTACACTCCTGGGTGTATATCTGGAAACAATAAAAACACTAATTCAAAAAGATACATGCACCCCAATGTTCACAACAGCACTATTTCTATAGCCAAGACATGGAAACAACCCAAGCGTCCATCAAGAGACTATTGGTTTAATAAGCTGCGGGACACACACACACACACACACACACACACACACACACACACACACACAGACACACATACACACACCTAAATATTACTCAGCCATAAAAAAGAATGAAATATTGCCACTTGCAGCAACATGGATGGACCCAGAGAATATCATACTAAGTAAGTCAGACAGAAAAAGACAAATATTATATGATATAATTTATATGTGGTATCTAAAAAATAATACAAATGAATCTATATACAAAACAGAAACAGACTCACAGACATAGAAAACAAACTTATGGTTACCAAAGGGGAAGTGGGGAAGGGGTAACTTAGGAGTATGGGATTAACAGATACAAACAACTGTACCTAAAACAGATAAGCAACAAGGATTTACTGTATAGCACAGGGAACTATATTCAATATCTTGTAATAACCTATAATGGAAAATAATCTGAAAAAAAAAAAAATATATATATATATATATATCTGAATCACCTTGCTGTACACCTAGAACTAACACAGTCTTGTAAACTATACTTCAATTAAAAAAGAAAAAAAAAAAAAGGCTTCTCCTATAAATGGGAAATTCAGATTTACCGATTGTTGGAACTCACCTCCCAGAAGCTTCCATTTGGCACTGGAACGAAAGGCTTCCATCTGCTTTACCTCTTCTGGCCGCTCATCCACAAACTCAGCCACCTGTGGGAGTCAGAACAATACGTTAAGGAAATCCACAGGATCCAGCCAAGTAGCACTGTTGTTGTCTCAAGAACCTGAAGCTATGACTATTCCATTCCTAATAATACACGGCACATGAAGACCCAAAACGGCCATGAAGAAACCGCTACTGGTCCTCAGTTACATTTGCTCCATAAACCTGTGATTGTCACTGGATGGTTTAATTATAGATCTTTCTCTGACTAATCAATTTCCCTCCAGAGGTTAATTTCTTTCATTACAAACCTTCTTATTAATGTGCCAGGTATACAACTGCCACTTGTAAGCTAAAAGCTAAACTCCTTTTACCCTTTTACTTTTACATTCAGAGTGAAAACACAGGCAGGTTTCCTGTCATCCTATCATTCATTAAGGGCTTTGGACTCCTTATGAAAACTTTCTTCTTGTAGGTAGTCACAATGACAGTTTTTCTAGTATCCAACCAAAAGAAGTCACTAAAATGTACACAGACTCATAGAATCTTTAAGGGATAAGACCATATTTCATATCATCCAAATTCCCAAACAAATCTGGAAACTTCTCTACAGTATCCTTGATAAATGATCACTCATGTAGTCCCTCCCTGACAGGGAACTAATTCACTGACATGGAACTCATGTTACAAGGCAGTCCACTGCATTTTGGGGCTAGAAAGTTCTTAGTTTCATTGGACCCATATCTACCTTCTTATAACTTCTTTCCATCCACCCTAGACCCACCTCTGATGCAACTGATCCCCTTTCCACATGATAGACCTTCCAAGATGGCTGGCATAATAAATTCTAATTACACAGTAGCAACTATGAGCAAGGCACTGTGTTTTGTGCTTTACTTATATTATCTCACTTAATCCTCACAAAAGCCCTGGAAAGAAAGGCTCCACACTACTAAGAGCAAACTATGGCTCAGAGAAGTTAAGTAACTTTCTCAACCTAGCAAGTGGCAGAACTGAAACTCAAACCCAGGTTTGAATTCCCCTCTACTTCTTCCCTTCTCCCAAGATCCTACCATCATTCTTCATATAACCTAGTTTCGAGATCTCTCACTGGGCATTAAAAACACAGGCTTTCAAACAAGATGGGGTTTCCCTGGCGGCACAGTGGTTAAGAATCCGCCTGCCAATGCAGGAGACACGGGTTCGAGACCTGGTCTGGGAACATCCCACATGCTGCGGAGCAACTAAGCCCGTGCGCCACAACTACTGAGTCTGCACTCTAGAGCCCGCGAACCACAACTACTGAGCCCGCATGCCACAACTACTGAAGCCCGTGTGCCTAGAGCCCGTGCTCCACAACAAGAGAAGCCACCTCAATGAGAAGCCCGCGCACCACAACAAAGAGTAGCCCCCGCTCGCCGCAACTAGAGAAAAGCCTGCATGCAGCAACAAAGACCCAATGCAGCCCAAAATAAATAAATAAATAAATTTATAAAAAAAAAACATGATGACTTGAGATCTAAATTCCCAGCTTTGCCCCTTAATATTTGTATAACCTTCGGCAAATTATTCTAAGCCTCAATTTCCTCATTTGTAAAAGCAGGATCAAAGGATTGCTATGAGGATTCAACAGATAATTCATGTAAGCTTAGCAGTGCTTGGTACATGGTAAATTACACCTATTAATCTTGTGCTGCCTCTATTACTGTGGTTGTCCTAATTATTGGTTGTGATAATCTTGGAGTAACAAAAATGAATTCAATAATCAAGGTCTGTTGTAACAAGCATAGAGTCTAGCAGTGGGGCTAAAGCTTCCCTTCTTTAGGTTTTGGGGCAATCATAAGAGCAAAAGACAATATTATGAAGCAAAATTAACAGACCTGACTAGAAAAAATCAAAATTTTTAAATGTCAAAAACTATTATAAATGAAGAGGCCGGGCTTCCCTGGTGGCGCAGTGGTTGAGAATCTGCCTGCCAATGCAGGGGACACGGGTTCGAGCCCTGGTCTGGGAAGATCCCACATGCCACGGAGCAACTGGGCCGGTGAGCCACAATTACTGAGCCTGCGCGTCTGGAGCCTGTGCTCCGCGACAAGAGAGGCCGCGATGGTGAGAGGCCCGCGCACCGCGATGAAGAGTGGTCCCCACTTGCCGCAACTAGAGAAAGCCCTCGCACAGAAACGAAGACTCAACACAGTCATAAATAAATAAATAAAAGAACGTGAATTTCTTAAAAAAAAAAAAAAATGAAGAGGCCAATGACAAAATATACCTATGGCGTGTAAAACAGATAATATATTCCTATTATACAAATATCAAATACATCAATGAAAAAAATTAAAACTCCAATTTTCTAAAAAAATGGACGAATACAAGAAATTCATAAAATACAAAAGCCCAATAAACATATGAAAAATCATTCATTTTACTATTTTTCAAAGAATCTGGATACCACTGTTCACCTGCCAAATTGACATAGGTTTGCAGTTGTTTTTGTTGATGTGAATAATGCTCCAATATTGATGAAGAAATGGGGAAACTGACATTCCCATACACCTCTAGTGGGAGTGTAAATTCATACCACCTTTTGGAAAGCAATATGGGAAACACCTCAAAATGACCATACTCTCTAACCTATTGATTTCACTTCATAGGAATAAAGAAATAAATGGATTCTTACAATGATTTATGTCCAAAATGTTTATTAAATCATTATGATATTTTAAAACAGGAACAACCCCCCATACAGCCAGTAATAAGACAGATTAAATTAATATGTATATTGAACTACTATGCAACCATTAAAAGTCACATTCTCAAAGAATATTTTAAAGTCTTACTGAAGTACTGACAACATACTATTAAGTGAAAGAGCAGGCTCCAAAACCATATGTATAGTATAATCCCAATTATACTTGAAAAAATAAATAAAATACAAGTATTACAACCTATGAATTAAAGCATCTAAACGTTAGCAGTTGTTATCTTTGGATGGTCACAGTAAAAGTGATTATTATATTCTTTTTAAAACTTAAACGTTCTTACAATTACAAAATATTCTGTAATAAACATGTATTGCTTTCATAAAATAAAAAAATAGGGCTCCCTGGGTGGCACAGTGGTTGAGAGTCCGCCTGCCAATGCAGGGGACACGGGTTTGAGCCCCGGTCCGGGAGGATCCCACAGGCCGCAGAGCAACTGAGCCTGTGCGCCACAGCTACTGAGCCTGTGCTCTAGAGCCCGCGAGCCACAACTACTGAGCCCACGTGCCACAACTACTGAAGCCCGTGCGCCTAGAGCCCGTGCTCTGCAACAAGAGAAGCCACCGCGATGAGAAACCTGCGCACCGCAATGAAGAGTAGCCCCCACTCGCCGCAACTAGAGAAAGCCTGTGCGCAGCAACGAAGACCCAACACGGCCAAAAAAAAATGAATAAATAAAATTAATTAATTAATTTATAAATAAACAAATAAAATTTAAAAATAACAACAAATGTTATAAACATTAACTAGGTTTCAGTAATTCATTCTGACCGAAACTAAATTGGTTCCTTAGGATCACTATTTCCCTCCTAATTACTAACAAACCGTCTTTTAAATAATCTATCAATATTATAGAATATGCTGGGGATTAACATTAAACACACTCATCTGGAATTCACCTTTACAACCTTTTAGTATAATACAGCCTATCAACAGCTCTCCTTTTCACCTCGTTTCTCAGCAATTCTGAGCAAAGTTTCCATGACCGTACCAATGCTAACTTATTTGCCTATGCTTTTAGCCACCTGGCTCTTACTCATCCTTTAAAATTCAATTCAGATATTTCCATCCTTCATGGAATTTCCCAGTGGGATAAAAAGTGTGCTATCTCCCTTGTGTTCTAATAGCACTTGGTACATATGTGAACTCTATCGCCAACATTCATCATATTGTCATTTGAAATTCAGTCTCCCAGTGTAGAGTATGACCTGTAAAGTACAGACACTATGTTCTCTTAATCTACATATCTCCTGTACTTAGGCAAGAGCATATAATTTAAAGCTTAGTTGAATCAGGGAATAAAATGAGCAATTAAAAAGTTTCCTTTGATTGAACGTGAACGTTATTTTTAAGGTACGTTCCAACAAATTGAACCATGGCGAATTCTAATCATGGCTCTATCACTGACACTGAGGAATCCTGCCTCTCTGTGATCAGTTCCCATTTCCAGGCAGATGGAGCCCTCCATATACAAAGACTGTGTATAGGCATCAGCAAAGAAGACTACTTTAAAATAGCTCCTGGAAAGTGTCACCTCTTCTCTGCCCTCAACTTTCCCCCTTACTAATCTACCCTGCACTGGGAGTCGAGATTGAGAGGCTTGCATTTCAAAGTCCTCACAGCCTCAAAACATACACACCACAGGCAAATCTCCATCATCTTCCTCTTCCTCCTTTTCTGTTTTAGTGGTTGACATAGATGTCCAGCTCACGTCATCATCCACAATCCGCATTCTAAATGTGAAAAATAAAAAGATCAAAAGAGAAGAAACATTTTTGGATAACAGCCTACAAACACTTATCTTTGGTTTTAGGCTAAAACTCAAAATCCTACAAGATCTATGGTCCATTCTTTGCCAATACGGCCAACTTCATCTTGTACCACTGCCTCCTCAGTTCACTACTCACTAGTCATCTTCTGGTGCCTAGAATGAGCCAAATTCCTTTCCGTATCAGTTTCATGTCTCAGTTCCTTCCCTCTGCCTGACCTACTCTTCTCATTCTTTACTGGGAAACTCTTACGCATTCTTAAAATCCTAGCATATATATAACTTCCTTCACAGACCTTCCAATACTATTTCACTTACCTCCCCCAACTAAGAACCCCTGTTAACTCATTCCTGGAATACTTTATCACAAAGGAAATAAATCAACCAGTTGTGTAATTAGTTGTTTAAAGGCTGTATCCCCATTAAACTATAAGCTCCATCAGAGTAGGGACTATGCCTCTCTCACTCACAGTGATATCCTCAACACCCTGCAAAAACTGGCATAGGAAGTACTCAATAAATGTTTGTTACATGGATAAACTACGGATGAGTCCAAATAATAACAATGCCATGATGTAAACAGTTATTATTAACAGTTACTATATGAAAAGGCAAGATCACTTATCACAACAACCATTTAATATAAGCGATATCATTCAGAATTACTCTCCTTTTTAAAGATGAAAAAACTGAGGCTTAGACAGATGAAATATCTTGCCCAAGGCCACACAGCCCATAAAGTGGCACAGCTAGGACTTATCAGTGTTACTCCAAAGCTCAAGTTAATTTCACTACATGGCACTGCCTCCAAGGAATCCACACAAGTCAGAGGGGACAGAAAGCAAGAATAACACAACAACCAAACCAGGAGAGGAAATGGATTAGTCCTTCGGAACTACTTGACTTTATTGGGTATGTTAGTAGTTTCCTAGGGCTGCCTAACAAAGTACCACAAACTGGGTGGCTTAAAACAACAGAAATGTATTCTCTCACAGTTCTGGAGGCTTCAAGTCTGGAATCAGGTGTCTGCAAGGCAATGCCCGCCAGTAAGGCTCTAGGGAAAGACCTTTCCTTGACTCTTCGAACTTCTGGTAGTCCCTACTGTCAGCATAAAACCAGTCCAGTCTCAGCCTCCATCTTCACGTGGTAGTTTTCCCTGTAAGTCTGTTTCTGTATCCAAATTTCCCTTTTCTTAAAAGGACACCAGTCATATTGGATTTAGCGCCCATCCTAACCCACTATGACCTCATCTTAACTAATTACAACAGCAAAGACCCTATTCCTAAACAATGTCACATTCTGAGGTTCTGGGTGGACATGCCTTGGAGGGAAGGGGCACTATTCAACCCAGTACACTGGGCCACATAAGTTTTCTCGTTTGAAAAGTGGGGGTAACAAAAATATCTACTTCATGGTACTGTTATGAAGCTTAAATAAATCGTTTAGGTCTAAAGTACTTAGAACGGTGCCTAGCACATGACAAGAACTGTATAAGCGTTAGTTGTTATTGTTAGTAGTAGTAGAAAGAGTAACAGGAAGTGAGCATAGGTCTCCGACTCAGGACCGGAGTCCTTGGCATTGGAGAATCCCCACCGACATGTTCTGGGCCCTTAACATCCACGCACAGAACCTCTGAATTCGCTTCACCACTTTAGTCTCAGGGCACAGTATTCATTCTCTGCGGGAGAGGACGGAATGCTACAAAGGCGGGAAAAGAGTAATGAAAGTTACAGCCGGGCCTGAATACGTCGAAGACACTGCCCAGGGGCGCGAGGAGCGGTCTGAGCGGACTCCGGGCTCAGGCAGCGCCGGGAGAGCAGTCAAGGGCGCTGGGCCCCTCGGGGCCGCCGGCGAGGAGCCCAGGAAGAGCCGGGCCGAGGGCGGAGCTGGGAAGATTAGGGGCGGCGAGCCGCGCGGACCCCGCCCCGCCAGGGCCAACTCACCCCTTGCCGCCGGCCCCGCCAGTCTTCGGCCGCTTTTTGCGACGCTTGCGACCGGACTCAGGGCCCCCGTCGACGCCGGCATCTGCCCCAGACAAGTAACGCTTCAGGTATTCGGCCTTGGAGAGCGGCGGAGCTGCCGCCATGGCAGCGGCGAAGGCCAGGAGACGGATCGACGCTGAGGTCAAAATTCTTAAACGCGAAACGGACAGCGAGAACTCTGGGAGGCGGGACCAAGACCGGAAGTGGCGGAGGGTGTTTGGAACGGCCAGGGTGTCTCGTGTGAGCTTTTGCGGGCTTACGAGGGACACGCGCACCTTGGGGGCCCACTCTACATCCCTCTGACGGGGCAATCGTGTTTCTTATCTTTGTCCATTCTGTCATTAAACAGACCGTGCAGCAAGCGCTGTTGTAGCCGCGAGGCTACAGCCACGACCCCAACAAGATCTCTGCCCCCAGCAGCTTCAGAAGCACCAGAGAGCAGTAGTTAGGAACGTGGGCTCTGGAGCTGCAGTGCATCTCAGTTTGAGTTCTGCTTCCATAACTTCCTAACTGTACGACCTTGGGCAACATACTTAACAAAATGGGGATAATAATGACACCGAACTCAATGGTTGCAAGGACTAGGATAATATTACTGTGTAAAGGGCTTTGAACAGCATCTGGCATAGTGTGTCAGTTATTTTTATTAGTATGTTTAGGTGGAGAGAAATCTGCTTTAATAGGCTTTCAAGAACTATTCAACAGAGGAAGTCAGGAATTCCAAACCCAATATAATTACTGTGAGAAATATGGAGGTTTCTAACCTATGTATCTCACCCACATTTGATATTGGTTGCCCCTAGCTATCTCTTGCGTAGAATATTTCCAATGAAAATGACCTGGATCTATTTTCAGCATGGCAAGAGAGAAGCTAGAGAGATTGAATTTTTTTTTTTTTTTTTTTTTGTCATTCAGTCTTTTATTTTTTAAAACTCAGGTAATTTATTTTTTGGCCAGGCAGCATGCGGGATTTAGTTCACCGACCAGAGATGGAACCTGCGCCCCCTGCAGTGGAAGCGGAGTCTTAACCACTGGACCGCCAGGGAAGTCCCTAGAGAGACTGAATTCTAATGCTCAAGTTTAGGGAGAAGACTTTTCTTCTTGTGGGCATTAAGAGCTTTACTTGAATTATCTCATTTAACCCTCACATTTCTCAGATGCTTTTATTATCCTTACCTTACAGATGAGAAAACTGAAGCTTGGAGAGGTTAAGTCGCCCAACTTCACACAGCCAGAACATATGACCCTTGGGAGCAGAGGCTACCAAAGTGGGGTGCAAGAGGTAATCCAAATTTCTTGAAAAAGCATTAGATTGCGTATTTTACTTATCTCACCATATGTTAAATTTTTGTCACTGTTTTAAGGTTTATTAGTCAATAAAGTATTGTTATACTTTATAAATAAATACGCCTGTCTTGGAACACATGTTCAGAAAATATACATAACAAAACAGGTTTGGAGATCACTGCCCTGAAGCATGAACTTTTAACCACTGGGCTACACTGCGTGGTCACAGCACAGGCCCAGGAGTAAGAGCAGGCTGGGTGTCTCAGGGCCTGTGAGAAGGGGGCACTGGACTGATAGGGCTTCACTAGCTGCAGGGCCCCACAGGTCTCCCATCCACAGCCCTGCCTTGGCTTCAGTGTATCTCAAGCTGAACTCCACAGCCCTGCCTCCACCCTGGTGTCAGCAGACGTTGGGAAAGTCTCATATTTCTGCTCCAGTGAACACTACCAGTACAGTCCTCTCCACCCCATCGCCTCCTGCCCATTTCTGTCTTCAGTTCCACCTCTACCCGTTCTACTCGGTGCCAAACCTTAGCCTGACAAGACTAAGCTCAGGTCTTAACCCTACCTCACAGGGCAGTCAAGCAGGATCAAATGCATTCACGACCAGTGGCATCGTCTAAGCTTTGCCCTGTCTCTGCAGTTCCATCTAATAAAGCTAACGCCCCCGCCTTCCCTGGCACTACCCAGACCCCTTCCCTGCTTGACATTCCTCCATAACATGGTGATTAATCTGACACTGTTCTACTTGTTGGTTTCTTGTCAACCCCCCACCCACTCTGTTTGCCAATTTTCCCCACTACACTTGAAGCTCCATGAAAGCAGAGCTTTATTTTGTTCAGTTCTATGATGTGCCGGGCACAAAGCAAGCACTCAAACATCTATTGAAGGAATGAATGAAATGCCAGCTCCAGTCCCCAAATTACAGTTAGCCACACTGGAGAAAATGTTCTTCAGGAGGTTGAATTCTACCAGCATAACAAACAAGGACAGAGTGCAAAAACTAAAACTAAAAATAAAATAATAATAAATAATAATAATAAAAAAACAAGGACAGAGTGATTTCAGAGGCCAGTGCTGTTTGAAAGCCACCATTTTAATGAGAACTTCTTCACCTGTCCTAGACTCCCTCCCCTCAGAAGACTCTCTTCCTGTTGAGAGTCAGTGTTTTATATACCCAACCCAACTTCCAAACTCCAGACGTAGCTGTCTTCCACCTTCTCCAGCTCTTCAGAGTTCCAGCTCGACATGAGAGAGCATTGTGTGGAGGGAGGGTAAAGACTTGATAGGAAAAAAGTAACAATGACATGCCCGATGGTTCATTTCTGGGTTTCTTCCCAGGCCAATTCAAATCCTCCAAAACAAGGTCAAGTAACCCAAGAGGCTTGCATTTCCGTCACAAACTGTTCAGAAAGTATGCTCAGATCTCCGACTCAGACCAGGTGTCCTCCCCACATGGGCAAGGCCTGGTGGGGAGGCCACTCCAGCCTTTTCCAATAGCAATAAATAGCCCCGTGGTCTGAGCAGCGCTGGAGGCTGGCAGGGAACCTCCCACTGCTACCGCTGGGAAGCCAGACCTGTCTCATAGCCCTCCGTCTTCATGTCGTTGAGCCCCAGTTCCTCGTTTTGGTCAAATGTGCGCTTATAATGCTCCACCTTCATCTCAGGATCGTCTTCAGGTGCATACACGTTCTGCAAGGCCAAGGACAGACCATCAGTGCCTGTGCCATCCTGCCATCCCCCCTCCCCCCTCCCCCAGGCAGCTTCCAATTCCCACTTTCCCAAGACCTTAATGAGGCGTTTATTCCTTTTGTTTTGTTTTGTTTTTGGCCGCACACCATGCGGGGTCTTAATTCCCTGACCGGGGATTGAACGTGCGCCCCCTGCAGTGGAAGCACAGAGTCCTAACCACTGGACCACCAGGGAAGTCCCTTTATTCTCTTTTTAAGGGCCTCCAACACCCCATGGCTAGGCTCAACTCGTGGGCAGCAACAGAACCCACATGGGCTAGAAGTGGGACTGCGGGGAGAAAAACTTTCTATCTGCACCTTCTTACGAAGAGAGTAGCATAGTCTTAACAGTGGAGAGACTTTAAAAGAGTTTTGCCTGACCCATAATAACTGCTCAATAAATGTTAAAGTTACTGTTAATCACCAGAATATCTCCCTAGTCAGCTTAAAGCCTTTTCCCATCTTGGCCTCTGGACAAGGCACCATTTCTCCTCAATCCACGGTCAGATTTGCAAAATGAAAACGCCACTGCTGGACTTAGAGCTGGGACTCGAGCTAGACTAGAGGAAGAAGGAACCTGGGAGTCTCCTTTTTCCCCCTCTTGACACACACTTACAGTCCCATACACCTTCCCCTTCCTTTCTTATGTTCCAATTTCTGCTAAACGGTTCCTTGATAAAAAGCAGTTCATTTAGAATTAAGTCTCTCAGTTTCTGGAGAAATGATACATATTTAAGGAAGGTCAGAAAAGATATCTCCGTGAAATGCCAGGGAAGGTCTACAGTACCTGCAAGTAGCTGTTTCCTGCTGGATCATCCATAACAAAGTGGGCCTTCATGTTACCCTCAAGGACCTGAAGGAGACAGAATACAGCATGAGCATGTAAATCTTACATAGCTGCTGGCAGGAAGGGACTATGTCTGCCACACAGAAACCAACCCGATTTACATTGCAGAATCCCCCAAAGTGTTAAGAATTGGTGAAATGAAGGTACCTCTAGAGGTGGAGTGGAGAATCTAAAATAAGGACTTTTGACAGCTATTTAAGAAGCAATCCGGCATCCCTAATCTCCTCTCCCATTCCAAACAGACCAACGATTGCCCTTCCCCCACACCAATAAAAGACAGAGAATTCTGTGGAGAAGTTACCACAGCACACTACGGACTGCAGGACACTGGCCCAGTTGAGGGTAGGGGGAAAGGAATCAAGAACAGAAGGTTAAGTGAATGTACCCTTATTGGAAACAGACATACACACACCCCAGCCCTCTTCCCACACTCAGCTCTCAGAACACAGCCAGCCAAGCCTTCACCCTCAAGACAGGAAATGGAACACCCACTGATGGGAATCTGACCAGCCCAAGAGGAAACACCTAACAACTCTGGCACTGGAGTTACCTCAACAAAATGGCTAAGCTAGATCCCCCTCCGACGAGCCCAACGTCAATAAGACTCACCCCACTCAGGTGTTTTAGTCCTCTACTTTTAAATAGACAACCAATGATTACCAGACATGTGAGCAAAGCCCCTAACATTGAAAGACAGACATCAAATGGAAAAAACAAGAAACAAAAAACTTAAGAGGAAATGGAAACTATGCGAGGAAAATAAAATGTCAAAAAAAACCACAACCCAACATTAATATTCTCAAACAGAAAAAAATACTACATCCTTAAAACAACAGGATGCTATTTTTTTAAAAGGAGGAGAAAGTACTGAAAGACCAAAAGCCACTTGGAAAATAAAAATGTCAGTGGAAATGAAAAACTCAATTGAAGGGTTGGAAAATTAAGATAATCTCCAAGAGTAGTGCAAACACAAAGAAACTGAAAACAGGACAAAAAAATAAGTAAATTACAGAAGACCAGACAAGTCAGTCTAACATCCAAAACATAGGGATTTCAGAAAGAGAGAACAGAGGGGAAGCAATAGAATACTTCTTACGTCCTAGAACTGAGCCACGTGAGTTTCCAGATTCAAAGAACCCACCAAGTGCTTAGCAACAATGGTTGAAAATTGACCCACATACACCAAGTCACATCCTGAAATTTTACATCACAGGGGACACAAAAGTATCACAAGAATAGGTCACAAACAAAAGATAGGGAATCAGAATGCCTTCAAACTTCTCAACAGCCAAACTGGGAAACTGAAAGACATTAGTGGGAAACTGGAAGACCTTAGAAATTCTGATAAAAAATTATTTCCATCCTAGAATTCTATTCCCAGCCATTAATCTAATATAAGAGTAGAATAAGGACTTCCCTGGTGGTGCAGTGGTTAAGAATCCGCCTGCCAATGCAAGGGACACGGGTTCGAGCCCTGGTCTGGGAAGATCCCACATGCCGCGGAGCAACTAAGCCCGTGCAGCACCACAACTACTGAGTCTGCACTCTAGAGCCCGCGAACCACAACTACTGAGCCCACGTGCCACAACTACTGAAGCCCGCGCGCCTGGACCCCGTGTTCCACGAGAGAAGCCACCGCAAGGAGAAGCCCGCGCACCACAAGGAAGAGTAGCCCCCGCTCGCCGCAACTTTAGAAAGCCCGTGTGCAGCAACGAAGACTCAGTGCAGCCAAAATTAAAATATTAATTAATTAATTAATTATTTTTTAAAAGTGGAATAAAAAAATTCTCAGACATGCAAAGTCTCAGAAATTTTACTTCCCATGCATTTTCTTAAGAAGCTACTGGAGAAGACGCTCCAACAAAAAAAAGGGAGAAAACCAAGAAAGGAGGTGGCATGGGATATCAGAAACCAAGAGAATCCCCAACATGTCGGTTAGATGTTTACATGTGGCAAGAAAGGGTGTGCAGCTTCTTGTTCACTGGAGCCCCAGGACCACAAGCAGTGACCAGCCAGAGTCCTCTCACCTGGTCCAACTTCTGGCTAAACTCCTGCAGTTTCTCTGTCTGGCCAGGACTGGAACTGTCGCCCAGTGTGAAGGGGTTCTTGGTCACCTGCAATAAATGGCATCCAAATTGCTAGAATACTGGCTCCATGTTTGATAGGCTTAACCATAAACCTGGTGCAGGGTGACAGGGGTGCCTGTCAGGGAAGCTTGGTCTCCATTTATGCCGCACCGCCTTTCTGACCTAGGCGGCCACCCCTAAAACGGTGTGAATTAATCTGCCAAGATGATAACGGGCGACGTGAAACAAAAACTATAGAAATGTTCTTAAATATGATCTCTAGTCCTCATTGGAAGAAGTGCAAAATAAAGTATAATTTACAAAGACAAAATGCCCGACGACTGATCATCAGTTAAGCGAAATGATTCATTAAGAGGATAAACACATGGGTTAAGTCAACACACACACATATATATGTATGTTCGGGATTTTTTTAGGTGCTGGAAGGACCCTCATGACCCCATTTTACAGTGAAATAAAGGACTTATCCAAAAACCGCAAAATATCTACATCAGCCCAGAATTAGGCCTGAGAATTTCCATTCTGAATTTCCAACAAACTTATCATCACAATCCAAAATAATATTTAAGTCTCTCGAATCAGCTTTAAAGCAAAGAAACCTCAGTTATCAGCTCCAAAAACTAGGACCTTTGCAGCCTTCTAGCCCCTTCCCCACAGCTGCACTGCGGAAGATGCCATGCACAATACTCAGGGGACTCACCAGTTCCCGGATGTCTTTCAGTATCCCCTCCAGTGTGGTGAACTTGCCCCCGAGGACAGCCATTCCCAGTTCAAACTCCAGCTCTGGGATTTCCAAACTACATGTCTCGGACTGTGAGATGAGAGATCAAATTAGGCTTTAAATCAGGAGCTGCTAGATAGAGAAAGCTAACCAGAGTCCTCCTGCCAAATTAGTACCACCAGTGATAATCTGGGGACAAAGTCAGCTGTCCCAGTTTTCTCTGAATCTCCAATTAAAGCTAGACTCACTCCTGGAACCAACCTTAAAAGGGGGCATTCTCAGTCGTGGCTCCAAGCTGGCAGGCATCCTGTCATTAGAGATCAGAAACAAGGGCCCTCACAGACACTAGAGGCAAAAGGCTGCCAAGTCATCAGAAAGAGCTTATGGGTCACCTTCTGAATCTGCACTTCCTACCATGGATTAACTCTGCTCAGGGATCCTCAAACCCAAGGAAGTAAGGAGGTACCTCACAACGCCAGGACATGATTGAGAAAACACAGATTCCCCCTCGACAGAGACAGCCATGTGCAGAGGAGAGTCACTTCCCCAAGCAGGCTGTTACCTTGAGCAGGTCTCTAGTCATATCTGAGGGATCGGTGATGTAGAAGGTGATCCTGGTGCCCAAGGGCTCTACTGCTCCTCCAGATTTCACCTGCAACAGACAACAGTGTCAGGAGCAGCAGCAAAGGAGACGCCCATCCTCACCTGGTGCGGGGAGACCCGGGCAAGTTGGGGGAGTAGGCTTGGACCTCCAATCAGGCCCACTAATGGCTACCAAGGACAGTGCCTTCTAAACCAACAGTGGCAGCAGTCACCCAAACCAAAATCACTGAAAGCTGGCCAGGAGCAGAGTGCCCAGCACCAGCGGCCTGCCAAAGATTTACCCCAGATTGCCAAGAAACTGAATTCACAGTTAAAAAAATGACTCTTGGGGCTGAAAGGGACTTCCAACTGCAACTAGTGTGTAGATTCCCTTTATAATTTTCTGGTTTAAGAATTTAAACAGCTTATGCTTGAATACACTCAGGGAAAGGGAATTTACAACCCTCCAAGGCAGCCCACTCTATATTCAGATAGACCTAGAAAGTTTTTTATCATTGAGTCAAAATCTGCCTCCCTGCTCTTCCATCCCTCTGAGCTGTAGGTCAAAAAGTGGGTCTCTCTCTTCCGTATAACCAACTTTGAATGTCTTCAACAAGTTATGCTATCTCTAACTTTTCTTCTCTAAGCTAATTTCTAGTTCAAGAGCTCCTCACCCTAAGCAGCTTCAGAAAGGATGAAAGCTACTCTTCCCAAACAATGAAGCCCACCCACCTCATTGGTCCGATGGCCGCAGTTCTCGCAGTTGGTAGCCATGATGATAACCTCCTTAAAGTGGGGAATTTCTGGAAGATGGAATTAAGGAAATCTGCTTCCAGGATAGCAAGACCACCCTCTGGGGAAGAACAAATCCAAACCCCACAAACACACAGTTGCTGGTCTCAGGACTGCAGGAAACAGATCATAAGAAGCAACCTAACTCAGACAGCCCCCCAGAAGAGGGCAAGGTCACCACCCACGGCGATCGCTGTTCATCAGTGTTTGATGACATGGCTCAGGCCACACGCAGGAGCCTAGAGACCATGGCCTAATTCTCTCTTTGACCCCAAAAGCCAAGGTGCACGGTCTCATCAAAGGCAGCATCCCTCTCATCACTCAGAATAAAGCCTTGTGCTTTCCCTGAAGGGAGTACTCTCCAGCTTCAATATCATCTTCATGCCTGAGTCAGATGAAGAGCAACCCAACTGCCCGACAAAAGATACGAACTAGCTTCATGTTGGTCTGGGCCGGAGCATTGCATTCCGGGCAGTTGGTGTTGAACTGGAGCACCTGGAACACAACAGGGGGACGTAGACTGAGCCCTCCCAGGCGGGTGAAACCTGCTCAGGCTAAAGACATTCAGCTGGCACACCGGCGGCCACCCGTGAACACCGTCAGTCTCAGCCCACCACTCTGCTCCTTCCTCCACAGTTGCCAATGTGACTCACTTCGTTTCTGAGATCTTCCTCTTCTGGTTTCTCTTCTGGTTCCTCTGCCTAAAGTAGCAGAGATGCAAATCATACGTTGGCACGCAGACCTCAGCCTCCCCAACACCCTGCCCCAGAGTGAGAGAAAATGCTCTGGTTTGCTTACGTCAGCTGCCACCTCGTGGGTTTAACAGAGAAGTTGGAGAGCAAAGCCCCAGGCAAGGGCAGAACAGAGTTTAGGATAGGATCACAGCCACTGATGTCCTGTGTTGTAAAGTTTACCCAAAGTCCTTAAGTGAGCTAGAGGGGAGGCACACACACGCTGAGATAGCGTACACGGGGCGGCAGCAGCAAAATAAGTTCCCACTGACTCCAAGCAATCGGAGTACAAGATAATTTCAGAGCATTCTTCTGGCTTCTTCAGTGCACTTACCTGGAGCCCCAGCTTCTCTTCCTGCTGTAGAGTCCGATTATAGTGTGTGATCACCAGGGCATCATCTTTCCGGGGAGCATATGGGTTTTCCACAAAGCTGTTCCCTGAGGGATCATCAATGATCTAACAGATGGGTAAAGAGAGAGCAGTTACAACAAGAAATCATGTACGATCCTCCACCTACCAACAGACCACTGAGGCACCACAGAAAAATCTCAGACAGTCTTAATGGTCTCGCCTGCCCTAAATCTAGGGCACCTGGAATGCCTCAGTACTCACCAGGGTGAAAGGAGAGGCCACTTGCTTTAGCTCCTTCAGTTTGACAATGAACTCATCAATTCTTTCAGCCATGGCTTCTTCATTCGCCTGACAGGAACAAAGAGTAAAAGACCAGCCCTGGTGGTAGAACTTGTGCCCCCATCACTTCCAACAGGAAGTCACCACCTGTCTTAGTGTGACTGGGAACAGAGACTCAGGCTTCACAATAAGAAGTAGCAAATAAGTTTGAAGTTTCTGGGTGGTGCCAGATGAGCCTCATTCTCTCACTCATTCAGCCGTTTAGTCCAGGCGCTTGTGCCAGGTTATAGACAACAGTAAATAAACCAGAGCCCTCTCATGGGGCTCCACAGCCAGTTAAGAAGACAGGTGACTGAATCTGCAGTTATATTATTTCATACACATATTATGTGTATACGCGTATATGAAATGCCCTAATAAGCACAAGATACAATGGAACGCTCAGGAAGCACAGATAAGCCCCAGAGTATCCGGAAAGGCTCTATCGGAGGTAACGTTCCAGTGCCCGCCTGAGAAGAGGCCTCAATGTACAGTGGGGGAGGGGAAGTGGAAAGGATGGTGGTACAGCGTATGCAACATCCAGGAGGCTATAACATCACTGTGTGCTTCCCCCCACAGTTCTCCAACATGCAATCAGAGACAGTTCCGCCACGTGGGAAGGTGAACCAGTGTACACAGATCATTTTTCCTTGAGCTGCTGCAATCAGAGAACCCCAGCTCACCCTTCGTGTGGGCTGATCCTGCTCCAGGCCAGAGACAGCACGGCTGATCAATCCTTCAACAGTAGTCAGAGCTGGTGAGTAAAAACAAAAGACTGGTCACTCTTCACTTTGCTATCAAGTGCCTGTATGACCCTGGGCAGTTCACTTGAACTCTCTGGGCCTTGATTTCACCTGTAAAATAAGGAGGCAGGGGACAAGGTTCCAGTCACCTCTAATAAGAGTGACTATTACAGAAAATTCTGTAATCAGCACATCACAGTCTTACACAGGACATCACTATACATTGGGTTGGCCAAAAAGTTCATCCTGGTTCTTCTGTAAGATGCTGTGGAAAAACCCGTACGAAGCTTTTGGCCAACCGTTCAATACTATCTTAAGCTGCTTTACCTAAGCTTTCTGCTTCTGTTAAGCCAATGAAGATCACAACGATGTGGCCAAACCCACACACAAGCCACTAGACCTGGCACCAGGAGTTTTGCAAGAAAGTAAGATTTGAGCCAGGCACGAACAGTGCAAACACTCTGACCTTAAACTTACCTCCTTTCTGGCTGAAGGCAGGGATTTCAAAATCCAGCTCTGGGATCCTTGTGGTGGCAGAGTCAGTCTTCACTACTTCTCTGTTCATGTCCTGGGCAGAAAGAAGAACCTTCAGTCCACAGACGTCTCAACAATACAGGTTCTCCTCAGGAAATAACACGAGTGCGTGCCTGCCCCGCCCCGCCCCGCCCCGCCCCGCCCCGCCCCGCCCCGCCCCGCCATCAGGGGCCCCAGCCCAGCTGTCTCTTCCTCCCTCCACTAGGGGGAGTCCGGACTACTCCTGGGGAATAGTACCTTGATGTGAAAACCAGCTACCCAAACGATGAGGGTACTCTCCGTAACAACTACTGCTCATTTGATACTTTCTGACAAAGCTTACAAAGCACTTTCACAAGTCTTACCTCACCTGAGCAGATGACAGCACCAACGCCATTTTACAAAGGAGGAAACTGAGGCTTGAACACTTCAGTGGATTTATTTGAGGTCCGACCACCTGGACCAGAGCTGTGACTCCAGTCCCCAAGCTTTCTCTAGGACACTAGGGTAACTGCTCTGGGCTCCTCTCACCTCCTGGGCCCTGACGGTCAAAGTATAGCGCACTCCCTGGTCCTGTATCCTGCCTGCCGACTGGATCTCCGTGTTGTTCCAGCCACAGTGCTCGCAGGAAAAGGAGCTCACGATTATTTCTCTAAAGAAGGGGATCTCGGTGAGGAGGAGGCGCGTCATGCCCTAGGGAAGCAGAAGACAGGGAAAGAACCAATGGAACCCCCATCCCCCATCTACTGACCCCCGGGCGTGCCTCGCCTCCGGGTCCCCAACTGGACCAGCCTGGCCAGGTCGCCGACCCCCGCTCCTCCCCTCCTCAGCCCAACCCTCCAGCCGCCCGCGGCCGCGCCCCCGCCTCACGTTGCGGTAGCAGTTCATGCACAGCGACTCGATCTCGGTAGGCTGCTGCTCCTCGTCATCAGCGCTAATAGGCCGGAACAAGTGCCCCGGCCCGGGCTGTCGGGCCGGGACGGGCGAGGGGGCGGCAGCAACCCCCGGGAGCCCGGGATCCACAGCCCCACTGGCCAACATGACCACGCGCAGCTCAGGCCCCAACTTCGGTCTTCTGCGTCTCTCTTGGCCCCACCCCTTCCTCCGGCACTTCCGCCAGCTACCGCCCCGCCCATCCTTAAAGAGGCCGAGGACTACCCTCGGGGAACAGTACGTGACACGGTTTCCCAGTTGCCGGGATTATTCGGTCCAGACTTACAAAGCCAGCCGGATCCAGGAAAACCAGCCGGATCCAGGCTTTGCCTCCACCTCAATTCAGGCGTCACTGACCCCAGGGCGTCCTCTCAGACCCAGGGCAGTTTTTTGCTCCTTTGCAATAGCTCCGCTGTACTGGGTTCTATTAGTCCACAAGTCTAACTACGAGAGGCTTGACGGCAAGGGGCCTGGCCGTCCATCGGTATCCCCGAGGAGGTGCGCTCCGCCCTGGGTTTGCATGGATCCGCCGTTGGGCCAGATGCTGCCTCGGCTCTAGATCACCCTCCCTTAGTCCCTCAATCTCTCTCCCTTTCTGTTCTTCTCACTCCCTATTTCTGTCCTCATAAACACCTGCCCAAATTCCAGCCTCAAATACACGGCCCTCACTTTTACCCCTACTGGCTCATCCCCACCACATCCAACCCCAGCTGACTCACCCCTCCTGATCTCCT
The DNA here is from genome assembly GCF_028021215.1 of Eschrichtius robustus. Lineage (NCBI taxonomy): Eukaryota > Metazoa > Chordata > Mammalia > Artiodactyla > Eschrichtiidae > Eschrichtius > Eschrichtius robustus. Next base: position 15,891,780 of record NC_090834.1, on the reverse strand, counting down.
AACCACCAACAACAGAAACAGCTCTTTGGGGGGTAAACTTTCCTTTCCAGCACCTCCTCTCCCTGGGCACCTTTCTCCCAGTTCTGGTGCTAAATCTAGGGTGTCATGGAAGAGATCCAATCTGCAGGCATGATGAGGCCAGATTCAGATGGGGTCTGTGCTATGAGGGAGTGTGGCAGTGAGAACTCTGTGCGGGGTGGGCTGAGCCGGGAGGAAAGGGTGCTGCCTGGGACGTTCTAAGGGTACTGGACTGGGTGTGTTTACCCTTTCCTCTCTCCTCTTCCCTCCACTTCACCCACCCCCAATTTCAGACTTCCCAGGGAGCTATGAGGAGCTTGGTTGCCCCCAAGTGAATCTGTACATGGGGAATGGGGGTGGGGGTGGGAGTATGAGTTTGAGGGTCCAAGAAGAGGGTCAGTCATAAAAAGAGGGACAGTCAAAAAAGAGGCCATTCAAAATCTGGACCAGCCGGGACAAAGAAGACAGGCCACCTCAGGGGCCTATACCTCGTGCACACCGTCCTGTGGTAAGCAGGCTGGTGAACAGTGCAAGTGCAGAGGAAGGGTCTCTAACCCAGGCACACCACAGGTGTGACAAACAGCTGTCAGCCCAGTCAGAGCAACACCCCTCCGATACACCTGGACTAGGAGGAGGTCAATGAGAAAGAGTAGCGAGGGACTGAAGGGGGGTGATGGGTGTGCTTTGGGGATAGTGGTGAGGCCACTGATTTCAGACATAGTCCAAATGAGAGTCACACCAGGCAAATAAGCTTCCATCATAAGCATCTATTTCATTTGTGTCAGAAATCTAGACCTCCGCCCGGGAGTCGGGAGGGAGGGGCCAGAGATGGGGAGGGCACACAGTAGGCTCCCCAGAGAGTTTAAGTAGCCCTCACAGATTGGAGGGCTCGGTCAGCTGTTTAGATGTAGTGTTATGTAAGGAAATCCAGGCTCTGCTCCCTCCCATCACGACCCACACCATTTGTCCCCACCAGCATCAGCCAGCAGGGATATATACACACACACCATCACATGTTCTCTTCATCATATTTTCTGCTCTTTCTCCCTTCTCTTCCCCCAACAGAAGCTGTCATGGCAGCCCTGGGGAGAAAAGCGCTCCTCTCTGTGGACCAGCTCTAGCAGTGGCCACCAGGTGGCCAGAAGTGATCAGAGCCTGGCCCTGGGACGAAGAGGCACAGGCTTCCAGCACCATGGCAACAGGCTTGCACATAATGACCCTGCACATACAGTGCCTCCGTCCCGCCCTCTCCCACCACCCCAGAATGGAGCAACTCAGGAGGATTCCCAAATGAGCACGGGAAGCCGGGTTTGCAAAGCCTGGTGAATGTAATGCATCCGGACGGGGGAATTGCAGGAGGCTGGATGGCCTAGGACAACAGCCCTTTGGGTGGCCTCAGCTATCCTGTGCAGGGCCCCCCACCCTCTGCCCAACAGGCCACTGTCAAGGACATAGCTATGTTAGAGGCTCAGATCGTGGGCTCCCCAGACAAGAATCTGGGACGTGGACAAGTAGACCCTCAGGGCTCCCCCAGATGGCCGGGACTATGGTCGCGAAGGCTGTAGTTGATGTCTTCCCACAGGTCGTCGAGGCGGGCCTGCAGCTCGCTCCGGGCCTTGCCTCCGTCCCCTTGTAGGAATTCTGGAGCGAAGGCGCTGTGGCCTGGCGGAGGCGGCGCCAGCTGCTGCTGGATCTGCTTGGTCTCTTGGTCAATGGCGCGGGTGAAGGCGGCAATCTGCAGGAAGGTGTCGTGGCGGAAAGCCTGGAGTCGTTGGCGCACCTCCTGAGACAGCACCTGGGGATCCGGCTGGGCCTCTTCCTCCGCACCGTCAGCGCCGGCGCCAGCAAAGGCGCTGAGCTCTTCGCGCAGCTGGTCGAGGTTCTGCTGGATGCGCGTGTGCAGGGCCTTGGCCTTGAGCGTGAGCTTGCGCGAGAGCACCTGCACGCAGCGGCTGAGGCGCGCCGGGCTGGCGGCCGCGTGCGGCGCCACGCTGCGGTGCAGCTCCTGCACGTGGTGCCCGATGCCGGTCACCAGGCGCTCCGCGTACGGGTGGAAGAGCGCCTTGACGCGGCCAGTGTGGTGTGCCACGCGGTTCTGCAGCTCCTGCAGCAGGCTGCGCGCCTCTTCCACGCCCCCCAGCAGCTGGGCCTTGGTGCCCTCTCCGACCACGCGCAACTGCTCCTGCAGCTCCTGCACGCGCAGGGCCACCTGCTCCATCAGCTCCACCGTGTAGGGCTGCAGCTGCCGCCGTAACCCCTCCAGGTTCCAGCCCACGCGCTCGTGCACCTCCGCCATGTAGGGCTCCAGACGCTCCCTCACTTCCTCCAGCTCCTCCTGCAGCTGCTGCCGCATGCCCACCGGGTCGCGTGGGAGCCCGGGAGGCTCCCTCCCTTGCCCATTCAGAGGGCCCAGCTTTTCCAGGAAGTTGTCCATATTGCTGAGGTCTGGCTCAAGTCTGTCTTTCAGGCTCCTGGGGAAGGAGACAATCAGGCCATCAGACTGCTAGCCCCCTCATCTCCTTTGCCCCAAAGACATCACTCACTGATCCTATGGAGAAACCAAGGATGCAGGGCGGTGGCCCCCGAGCCGGGTCTCTAGTACTAACCCAAGCCAACCATGACTCCTCCCACAGGAAGTGCAAACACATGGCACACGCATATCCAGGTCAACACTTCCAATTCCTTGTGCACGGAGGCACCTGGACTCTCACATAATCCTTTCGTTCTGGAGGCTGCAATGGGGGGTCCTCTCCCCTGCTCTCTGGTCCCACGCCTCAGCGGGCATGGAGGCAGCAGCTAAAGAGAGATCAAAGGCGGAGGCTGCCGGCAGGGGTTGCTGAACAGCCCAGGAAGACCAGGATAGAGGGCAGAACTAGCGCCGCTCTGTTCTCTTCCCAGGGAGGACCACAGGGTTGAGGAATCAGGCAGTGCGTCATCCCACCCTCTGGGTGTCTTCTCCCGTTGCCCACACCCCTTGCCCTGGCCACTCACGCGGGCTCCCGTGCCAGCTTCTGCTGCTGGATCTGCTCCACCCTGCCTTTGTCCCTGCTGCTCTGGCTGAAGTAGTCCCAGAAGCCTTTCCGTGCCTGGGTGATTGAAAGCACTGTGGAGAGGGAGCGGGTGAACAGGGGCTGGGTTTCCTCCCCCAGGGTGGACGGACCCCTCAGTCCAGCCTCCACCCACACCTCCACAGTGAAGTCAGGGTTGGAGACCCACCTGAGAGGAGGGCCAGAGCCCAGGTCAGAACTGCAGCCACACTTGCCATGATGTTCTCTGAGAAGAAAGGCGAATGGAGGCCTGGTGAGAGTGAAGAAGCAAAGAAGGGACACCTCCCAGGGGACTTGCCCCAGGGGACCCTGCCCCAAATCTGTTAACCCTCCCCTGGGTGTAGGGAGCACAGAGCTATCAGGGCTTAAGAGGACTGACCTAGTTGAATGTGGCTGGGAGGGAAAGGGTGTCTTCCTGGGATGGGTTGGGGGGGCTCCTTTTTCACCTCATCACATCATATGGAGTTTGTGGAGCTCAAACTGCTTTGTAAAGGTTTCCCCCCACCCCGCCCCGCCCAGGAGACCCCAGGAGCAGCTCCCTCGGCCACTTTTGCCACCACTCCCCTGCTCACCTATTCCTGCCCCCATTTCATGGCTGGGAAAACTGAGGTATCCTGGGGGTGGGGGAAGAAGCTGCTCTGCCAAAGTGCTCCAAGAGGAGGTCCTTAGTTCTTAGTTCCCACCCACAGCTCTCTGCTCAGTCCCCTCCCTTAGGACTCCAACCCACATCCCTCTGCCCTGGCTGCTCACCTGCTCAGTTCTGGGCACAGAGAGCAGACATTCCGCTTTATAGTCCGGGGCCTGGGCCTGTGGCAACAATTGCTCTGAGTAAATACCACGTGGAGGTTCAAAGAAGGATGACCTCAGCTGCCTCCCAGTGCTTGCCTCCTGCCCTTTCCTGGCACCCAGGGGGTTAATGAGTACCCTAGTATCTCGATGCTGCCCCAGTAGAAAAGTGCTTCCTGGAAAGTTTTACAAGGAGTGGGCCTGAACTCCTCACCCAGGTCCCCCAGACCCCTTGACTTCCAACCTTCCTGTGGACCTACTGACTGACCCACCAACAGGGACAAGCCTGCTTGTCTGCTGAGGGCCCCGCTCTTACTCAACTGCCCAGAAGCACTGTGCCCCAGCCAGACAGGGACAGTGTCCAGCTGCCAGCCTGAACCTGAGCAGCCCTTGACACCTCCACCACGGGCTACTCAGGCAGCCTGGGAAGAGCCAGCATTTATAGGGTTGAAGACCCACCCACCTCCCACTTTATGAAATAATCCTGGAACAAGCTGGGGCAGTTTGATGGGGTGAAGATGACGTCATGAGAGGCATCTGGGCCAGGGACATTGGGCCCAAAGAATGGGAGCAAGAGGAGGATTCTCCCCATGGGGAAAGGCTGAACTCCACCCACAAGGCCTCTGAGAAGGAGAAGCCAAAAAGCCCAGACTTCCTCTGATGATATATACCCACTCCATATACTTAAACACACACATTCATAAACTCCTGATTTTTGCTTCTAAATGTGTCTTGAATCGATCTCCTCCCCTCCATTTCCACCACTGGTCATTTCACCACACCACTGTCTCTCACCTTGATCACATTTGTAGCCCCCAGCAGGTCTCCCTGCCATGGTCCTCCTTATTCAGTCCATGCTCTGCTGTGGCTATTCCCAACCCACTTCTGGCCTCATCTCCTGCCACACAAACCCTTGGCATTCCCTGAGCATACCACCTCTTTCAGGACCCTAAGCTTTCGTACCTGCCATTCCCTCTGTTTGAAATATTCCTTAGTGAACTTATATTCATTTTTTTCAGACTTAGTTTGTATTAGTTAAGATTCGGCTTAGCTGCAAATGCCAAAAAAAAAAAAAAAAAAAAAAAAAGGAGAAAGAGAATAGCTTAAACAAAATGGAATTCTGTATCTCTCTTATGTAAACATAGGCCAATCAAGGCTCCTTCTGTCTTGTTGCACTATCATCCTCAGCAAAAGGCTCATGTCCAAGTTTCAGCTGCTTCAGCTCCAGCCATCAAGTCTACCTCCCAGCCAGCAGAAAGAAGGACATGTACCCTTCCTTTAAAGACACATCCCAGAAATTGTTCTCACCACTTTACTGACATCCCATTGGTCAGAACATAGTCACATGGCTACACTTAGCCGAAAAGGAGAATGGGAAATGTAGTCTTTATTCTGGATGGCTGTATTCCCAGCTGGGAAAGAGCTATATTACTCAGGAAGAAGAGAAGAATGGATTTGGGAGGACATGAGTAGGCTCTGCTGCACAGCTCCAATATCACTCTAAATGCCCTCTTCTGCCCTCACACTTCTCTGGAGACAGACGATTCCATATTAACCATAGAACATTTTGTATGTTCCTGGAGTATCGCACTTATTACCCTGCAGTGCAATGATTCATTGACATATGTGAGAGCTCTCTGAGTGCAGGGACTTTGTCTAATTCATCTCCGTGTCCCCCTATTATGTTTGGCACAACACATATTAAATGACTTGTCCATCATTACACAGTAAGAGGTGCAGCCAGAATTGGAACCCAGGTAGCTAAGGCCAGCATGGGATGGGGCAGAAAGGGTAAAGAGACCACAATCAGGTCATGAAGAGCCGTGTGCAAGCAGTCACTGAAGGGTATATGATGGAAAGATCACTCTGGAGGGCAGCAAGACAGAAGGTGAGGAGACTGCTTAGAGGCTGTTTGAGTAACCTGAGAGATGATGAAGACTCTGAACTAAGGCATAACAATGAGAATTGGTAGGAGAGAATATATTTGAAGGATACTGAAGTGGTGAACTGATAGTACCTGCTGACAGGTTGGATGAAGGAGATGAAGGAGGGGAAGGAAACTAGATGTCTCCCAGGTTCCTGGGCAAGTATGTAGATGGTTGCATAACTTGTGTCCATCAACAGAAGAATGGATAAACAAAATATGGTATACACATATATACAATGGAATATTTTTTAGTCTTAAAAAGGAATGAATTCTGATACATACTACAAAAATGGATGAATCTTGATGACATTATGCTAAGTGAAATAAGTCAGACACAAGAGGACAAATCTTGTATGATTCCACTTACATGTGGTACCTAGAATAGCCAAATTCAGAGACAGAAAGTAGATTAGAGGTTACCAGGGGCTGGGGGAGGGAGGGATGAAGAGATAAATTGTTTAATAATACAGAGTCTCTGTCTGGGAAGAAGAAAAAGGTCTAGAGATGGATAGAGGTGATGGCTGTATAACAATGTGAAAGTATTTAATGCCACTGAACTGTGCACTTAAAAATGATAATTTTATGTTATGCATATTTTACCACAATATTTTTAAATAGCATTTCTGGTACCCTAATGGTTTTCTGCTGAGGCTATGCTATAAAATATAGCTGCACTGGATTTTCTGTGAATCATCATCATCACCACCCCTTCTAACGTCCTTTCTGGGATGCAGAGGAGACACCTGGAACCATATTTCCCAGAATCCCCTTCTCTCTATAGGCCTAGGTTAGAGTCACCAGGGTGAGGTGGAAGAGGAGAGACCATTATTCTTCATTGGTTGTTGCAGGCAGATGCATAGCCAGACTTGGGGTTTAAAGCAGCTTCTGGGTGACTTTCTTAAGAATCACACTCATTGGTTTTGCAAACTAAGATAATTAGGTGAGCTTCCCATTTGTAGCCACTTACAAGTGAACTTTTGAGAATCACTCCTTCAAGTGCAAGCTGAGATGGTCACTCCTCCAGCCCTTCCAACAGTTTACAAAACTGTAATTTTCTACATTACAGCCTTTCACACGTGAAAAATATAGAGTGGCTTCTGTTTTTCTGACTGAACTTAGATTAATACAATAGGTAGATGCAGCACACACTCATTCTTCCCTATTTGATGATACAGTCTTAGTTTTTAAAATGTTTGGGTTGGTTGGAGGTATTTGTATATGTGTATGTGTTAAGTGTTTTCTGTGTGGAATCATTTTAAATCATTGTAGGCAGAGTAACACTTCACCCTAAATACTTCAACATACATCTCCTAAGAATAAGGACACTTTGACATAAACAGAATACAACTATCACACCTATGAATATTAACATAATTCTTTACTATCATGTAATATATACCATATATTCAAATTTTCCCAATTCTCCCAAAATGCCTTTTATAGCTGTTTTCTCTCTCTTTTTTCCCTTTTAAATTCAGGATCCAACACATTTCATGGGGTTGTTATGCCTCTGTTGTCTCTTTACATTTAGAACAGTATTCCCCAACCCTTGACATTGACTTTTTTTGAAGAGTCCAGATAAGATGTCTTGGAAAGTGATCTGAATTGGACTAGTCGTTTCCTCACCATTAGATTCAGGTTAAACATTTTTGTTCAAGTCTTTGGATTCAAAAACCAGTCCCCTGAAAGCTCTTACTTACAGAAGAAATCAGCTTATACATGTAAATGGAATGATGTAATTTTTTAAAAATCACTATTTTGCAACCCTCCGTGAATATTTGATTCAGGCAAGGTTCATCAATGAATGCTAAAACCATTAAATGAAAAATTATTGAGGAAAGGGATGCTCACATGCCTTCAAACTATCTCCCCACAAATTACTTATCAAATCGCTAAACTTTACTTTTGCAATGGAGAAATCTGGTGGTTCATTTTAACCAAGTGATCAAACTTAACGTCACCAAACAGTGGAACAACCTGATATTTTGTACCTCCAGATATAATGCCATAAGAAGGGTCACCTCTGAAGTGTCTTGAACCAGATTATTTCCACAGAACTTGTTCAAGCTTCCCTGTCTTCACTGTCTCCCTGTTGTGTAGAATCGTGGTACTCACAGACAGCTGAATTTTTAGAAGAGAGTTAACCATCTGTTTTTTGTTTTTGTTGTTGTTTTTTCATCCAAGAATTGCCAACATAATCTGATTGTAGAGTAAAAAGAATTTTAAAATGTATTTTTATAACGATTAAAAGGTACCTTGCTCTTTAATGCTCTGTAGCAGCAGTTTTACTGTAAACACATGAATTAAACAAGTATACAGATCTCAAATAAAAACTCAATGTGAACCAAATGGGAAGACCTCCTAGACAGTCTTTCTCTTGTGACCTGTTCTTTAGAGGAGCAATAGTGACTCCTCATTGTACGTAGTGTATAAAATGTGCTGCAGGTTGCCCTCCTTCAGTGTACCCTGCCAAGATCTCAAGTGTAAGCTGTGATGCAGCAGTCTCCGCTCACTGTGGCACCGGTTCCTGGATTCCCTTTCCGAACACACCAGGGACATAGAACATAATCATAATATAATAACTGCTCTTTATGGATCCATTCTACATTGCTTATATTTCTATCACCAAGTCTTAATGGAAGTCCATTTCTTAAAAAAACAAATTTACATCTCAAATACAATTCAAAAAGAAAGGTATTTATGCTTAACACAGCATTAAAATAGCCAGACAAGTTAAGCACTGACCTGCGCGATCGTGTTTTTGTCTTGAACGACAATCTATTTGCATTATTTGTCAAAAAGAAAGAGAATTAAATAGGACATCTAGAAGTGAAATATATTGTCATTAAATTAAAAAAAAAAAACTCAGCTACAATTGGAAAGAGAATTAGTAAACTGGAAGGTTGATCTGAGAAAATCACCCAGAAAGAATCATAGAAATAAAGAGAAAGAAAATATGAAATGGAAGTTAACAGACACGAACAGAATAGGAAAGTCCAATATATCCCTACCAGGATTTCTGCAAAGAGAATAGAGACACTTCAGGCAATATTCAAAAGATGATGGCTGAGAAATTTTGAAAATTGAATAAAGATGTGGCATGAATTGTCAGTTATAGGAAGCATCCTGAGTCTTGAGTAGGATTAAAATTAAATTAAAACAAATGCAAATCAAGACACATTATAGTGAATCTGCAGAACACTGAAGACAGAGTATCTTAAAATCAACCAAAGAGAAAAGACTAATGATCTACAAATAAAAATTATTAAACTGACAGCTGGCTTATCAGCAATATATCTTCAAAAGACTGAAGGTAAATTAATGGCCAACCAAGAATCATACTCAGGTAAACTATTATTCAAGAATAACAAGTTAATTTCAGAGAAGGACTGAGAGAGTTTATCACTTACAGATCCTCATTGAAAGACTACTAAGGATCCGAAATGGAAACAAACCCAGAGAGGAGTAGGATACAAATAACATGGAAGCAACAAACAATGAAATTAGTAAATGTTTAGGTAAATTAAAACAGCAGGGACTTCCCTGGGGCACAGTGGTTGAGAATCCACCTGCCCGTGCAGGGGACACAGGTTCGATCCCTGGTCCGGGAAGATCCCACATGTGGCGGAGCAACTGGGCCCGTGCACCACAACTACTGAGCCTGCGCTCTAGAGCCCGCGAGCCACAACTACAGAGCCCACTCACCGCAACTACTGAAGCCCACGCGCCTAGAACTCGTGCTCCACAACAAGAGAAGCCACCACAGTGAGAAGCCTGCGCACCGCAAAGAAGAGTATCCCCTGCTCACTGCAGCTAGAGAAAGCCCGTGCGCAGCAACGAAGACCCAACGCAGCCAAAAAAAAAAAAAAAGCATTGGTGATTTTACATGTATTTATGTAAATGTGTGTGTATATATATTTAAATATACATATATTTAACCCATATGAGATTAGTTTTTTATAACTAAAATTGGTCAAATATTGGCAATTTCATATAGTTCAACCTAACATGAAACATTTTTACATGTAGTTTAGTCTGTCTTAGTCACTGCTGTATTTCCGACACTCAGAGCACTGCTTGTCACATGGCAGGGGCCTCAATGAATATTACTGATGAAGGGATTGCTTTAGAGAAGGTGTTGTAAACAACGAGGAACTAAAATATTATTGACTAGACCAAAATCACGTGGAGAATGGGAAAGGAGAGGTCAAAGTGAAAGCATGCCGCAGTCTTTGCATTACTCAGGAAGAAGATAAGAATATTGATTATCTTTAGACTTTAAGTCAAGTGGGAGGATTAAAATTTCAGGAGTAACCCATTAAAGATACAAAGAATACATAACTTTCAAACCAGCAAATGGGAAAAAGAGACTAAAGAACATCAGATTGACTTCTAGTAAAGGCTGGTGGATTGACTGTGTGCATTAGCCTCTGCTCTTTTCTGAAATCCCAATAAAATGACATTAAAGTGCACTTTAAAAAAAATGCATAAACCCACAAAGAGAATAGGAGACAAAAGAAATTTTGGAAGCTGGAAAGCTTCTAGATAGTCAAACGATAGTAACTAAACACACCTGAGAAGATGAATTTTGAAGCAGCAGTGGAGAAAGGCAAGAAACCCCCTGATTGATATTACTGAACTCCCAAAAGCTCAGACATTAGCAGCAACAGATTCTTCTGGAAACATGGGTGGCAGTGGGGCTGAAAATGTGGCAAATGGTTGAGAGTCTGTTTGAGAAGCAGATTCCTCTCCAGTTCCGCTCAGCTGGGTTTATGTCCTTCCCCCAAAGCAGCAGGAAGCCAGAGGTTTATTCTCTGGAGAGAGTAAAAGAACAGGTCTCTGGCCTGGGAAAAACAAGATATTGTTGGGGCCAGGGTTCCTGTACTCAAAAATACAGGATTTAAGTAAAATTTTATATATTAAGTTATGAGACTCCTCTTTCCACACACCATCCTTCCTTTCGGCCAAAATGTTGGCCTGTTTGACTTTACCCTCCAGAAAGGAGACTGGAATATTCTCCCTGTGAAATTAGACTAAGCCAAGAAAATAGACCTAAAGAAACACTTTTGGGGGTTTTTGTGGTCAAGATGGTCCATTGTAAAGTGACCCATGGACTCAAGGCTTCACATCAGCTTCGTTTTTTCTTCTAATTTTTTATGAAATTTTCCAACATACAGAAAAGTTGAAGGAACAGTACAATGATCACCCTAATACTCACCATCTAGGTTCAGTAATTGTTAATATTTTGCCATGTTTGCTTTCTCTCTCTATATATATGTATTTTATACGTGTGCCTAACCATTTGAAGTTGCAGAGAGCATGCACTTTTCCTCTAACAACTTTAGCTTGTATGTTCTAAAAAATAAGGACACTCTTCCACAAAACCACAGTACTTTTATCATACCTAGGAAAATTAATAAGAATTCCATAATATCATTGAATATACAGTCCATACTCAAATTTCCCCATTCGTCATTTAACAATCTTTTTATTAGTGCTTTATTATTTTCTCAGTCAAGATCCAATCGAGGTGGGGGGAGGGATAAATTAGGTGTCTGAGATTAACATATATACACTACTATATATGCAATAGATAATCAACAAGGACCTACTGTATAGCACAGGGAACTCTACTCAATATTCTGTAATAACCTATATGGGAAAAGAATCTGAAAAACAATGGATATATGTATATGTATAACTGAATCAGTTTGCTGTACACCTGAAACTAACACAACATTGTAATAAGTCAACTATACTCTAACATAAAATAAAAATTAAATTTAAAAAAAGGTCCAGTCAATATTTATGCATTGTCCCTTGTTGTTACTAAAGTACTCTTTAGTCTTTACTATTTTTCCTATTTTTTAAAAAATAACGTTAACTATTTGAAAAGACCAAGACAGTTGTCTTGTAGAATGTGCCATATTCTTAATTTGTCTGATTGTTTCTTTGTAATGTCATTAACCTTGTTTCTCTATCTTCTGTATTTCCCATTAACTGGAATCTAAGTCTAAAGGCTCAGTTATGTTCAGGCTATGTTCCTTTAAAGAGGAAGCAGGAACTTCACATTACATCACATCAGGAGAAATGCAGTGTCCAGCTGTCCCGCTGTTAATGATCCTAAGTTTCATCAATTAGCAAGGCAGTGAAAAGGAGATCTCTTAGTTGTAAAGACATGCTCTTTACCTTTGTAATTAGCAGGTGATCCCTTGGCTCTCTGTCCTTGGGAACCTGATGAATTTACCACACATTCAAGATCTTTGCCTGAAATGATTATTTCATTGGAGATTTTCTAATTCTATTATTCCTTCTACATGTTTTAGCTGGCATTATTCTGTAAAGAAAAGCTCTCCCTTATCAATGGGGATGAACTACAGTTCTTCCTGAAGCAGCAGCAGGGTAAATGCTTAATTCTTTCCCTTGACCAATTTACAGAAGAAGGAGGTGGTAAAATATTCTCCTCAATGGTGGCAAATTAAATTTTATATTTTTCTTTTGGTTGTCACTATGGACTCGGGGAATTACTCTTTTTCAATTTTTATGATAATGCACAGTTATTACAATGCAATATAGCCACGTTTGATGCTCAGACTCTTCCTAATTTGGCCAGTGGGAGCCCCTTCGAGCTGCTCCTGGGTTTTGTTTTGTTTTTAAAGATTTTAAATTTTATTTATTTTTTTTGGCTGCATTGGGTTTTCATTGCTGCGCAGGGGCTTTTCTCTAGTTGCGGCGAGCAGGGGCTACTCTTCGTTGCGGTGCACGGGCTTCTCCTTGTGGTGACTTCTCTTGTTGCAGAGCACGGGCTCTACGCGTGGGCTCCAGGAGTTGTGGCACGAGGACTCAGAAGTTGTGACACACGGACTCTAGAGCACAGGCTCAGTAGTTGTGGCGCATGGGCATAGTTGCTCCACGGCATGTGGGGTCTTCCTGGACCAGGGCTCGAACCCGTGTCCCCTGCACTGGCAGGCAGATGCTTAACCACTGGGCCACCAGGGAAGTCCCTCCTGTGTTCTTTTAACACACCCCACTTATGAGTCAGGGTTCTTTAGAGAAACAGGACCAATAGGATGTATATAGATATATAAAGAGATTTACTATGAAGGAGACTCACACAATTATGGAGACTGAGAAGTCCCACAACCTGCCACCTGCAAGCTGGAAGCCCAGGAAAGCTGGTTCTAGTTCAAAGGCCTGAAAACCAGGGGAGTCAATGGTGTAAGTCTCAGTACAAACCCAAAAGCTCAAGTATTGGGGGCTGATAGTGTTAAGTCCCAATCAGAGTCCAAAGGCCTGAGCTCCAACATACAAGAGCTGGAGAAGATGAATGTTGCAGCTAAAGTAGAGAGACCAAATTTGCCCTTCCTCTGCCTTTTTGTTTCATTCATGCCCTCAAATGATTGGATGATGCCCACCCACATTGGGGAGGGCAATCTTCTTCACTCAATCCACTGCTAATCTCTTCCAGAGACACCCTCACAGACACACCCAGAAATAATATTTACCAGCTATCTGGGCATTCCTTAGCCATCAAGTTGACACTTTGAGTGCTTCCTTGATTTCTGATACAACTAGATTTCCCAAGCTCACCTTGTACTTCGTTTGCCCCAGACCTGGATCTCCAAGGGGCCCTGGTTTGTTTTAGTGGAGAATGGTATTACCAAACCAGGTTCCGGTGCTTGGCATTGCTGTTGGGTTGTCTTTGCTTGTAGGCCTTTGCAGTTAACTAAAGGTATGAAATATATGGAAAAAAAAAAAACATGATTTCATATAGATATTTCTAATTCAGATTTTAAACTGCAGAATTTTTCTTTTTTTAATGTTTTTATTCCTTTTCTCTTATGTATTAATTTGCTTTAACCTACAATACACATAAAATAGTTTCTTTTAGTCTATCGTTTGTCTTTTGACTTTGCTTAGAGTGATTTGATCTTTTGCCCTGCAACATATTTTTATTTTTGTATAGTCAAATTATAAAGTAATTCACCTATGTTTTCTTAAGTACATGTATGGTTTCATCTTTTCATTTAGATCTCTCATGCATTTGGAGTTTATTCATCTCTCATTATTTATCTCTCGTGCATTTGGAGTGTATGGCATGAGGAATGAATCCAACTTTATCTTTTCCCAAATAGCTATTCAGTTGTTTCAATACTATCTCCCCATTATTCAAGATCTACTGTTTCTCACATACTAAATTTCCATTTGTTCTTTGGCCTATTTCAGGACTCATCATTCTGTTCTATTGGTTTGTCTCTTCATATGACACTACCACACTGTTTTACTTTAGAGCTTTATAGTACGTGTATCAGCTCCCTAAGGGTTTCCCCCTTATAAACATAAGCAGACAATCAAGAATCATAGCATAACCAAGGGGGGAAAGTGGCGGGGTAGGGGTGGTGGTATGATGAATTGGGAGATTGGGATTGACATATATACACTAATATGAATAAAATGGATAACTAATAAGAACGTGCTGTATAAAAAAATAAAATACAATTCAAAATTTAAAAAAAAAAGAAAGAATCATAGCATATCTAAGGAGAGTCTCATATGAAAAATGTGGGCCAAAATAAAAAATAGAAAACAGCAATGTAGAGGAAGAGTCTTTGCAGGGAGAAGAAAAGAAAAAAAGAAAAATGCAGAGAGATGTAAGAAAAGATATTTTAGGACTTCCCTGGTGGTCCAGTGGTTAAGACTCTGTGCTTCCAGTGCAGGGAGTATGGGTTCCATCCCTGGGTGGGGAAGTTCCACATGCCATGCAGTGTGGTAAAAAAAAAAGAAGAAGAAGAAGATACTTTAACCATAAAACAACAATAGGATTTTTCTTTAAATGTCAATATGGATGGCCAGAAAAAAAAGCTCTTGGAAATTAAAAAATGTAACAGAAATGAAACTAATCAAAATAAACAAACCAAAACTCAATAGAAAGGTTGCAAGATAAGAAAGTTGGTAAAGAGAAGAGAAAATTTAGAAGGTGAGAGAAACAATCCAGGAGGTCTAACATTCAGACAATAAGAGTTCCAGCAAGATACAGAATAAGGGAAACCATCAAAGAAATTATTCAGGAAATGAATTTCCAGATTGAAAGGGCCTATCAAGTACTCTCATGCCTAAGGAAGTGGTTGCAAATAGACCCACACAAAAAGCACTTCATCGTGACTTTTCATGACCACAAATGAAACCGTGTACCTCAGATTGGGACTTGAACCCACATGCTGGGACTCAAACCCAGCCAAAACCCACAGCCTTCCAACTGAGATCACACACCTGGTTTCAGGATTTAATGAAACTCAGGTTCTTGATGTCTCATCACAGAAAGAATTCAGTGAGAGGAAAAAGTGATAGGTAACAAGTGGATTTTTTTAGAGAGAAACACACTCCACAGACAGAGTGTGGGCCATCTCAGAAGGCGAGAAAGACACCAGGGTATGGGGTTGTCAGTTTTTATAGAAGGGGTTAATTTCATAGGCTAATGAGTGGGAGGAGTATTCCAGCTATTTTAGGAAGGGGCTGGGATTTCCAGGAATTGGGCCACTGCCCACTTTTTGATCCTTATGGTCGGTCTTGGAACTGTCATGGCACCTGTGGGCGTGTCATTTAGCTTGCTGATGTGAGCCTATACTGAGGCTCAAGGTCTAGTGGAAGTCGACTTGTCCACCATCTTGGACCCATTTGGTTCTAATCACTTTATGTCATGTCCTTGGGTTATGTCATTCTTTCAAAGGTTGTGCCCTGCCTCCTTCCCTCCTGTTTCACAAACAGAAAGAGAAGATGTTATGGAACGCAAGTTCGTGTGCCTGACATACAGGGAGTCCAAACAAACAGAAACATCGGAGTTTGGAGCAGAGAAAGGTTTATTGCAAGGGCCAAGCTAGGAGAATGTGTAGCTCGTGCTCAGAAACCTTGAAATCCCCAATGGTTTGAGGGTACAACTTTTTAAAGGCAAAATTTGGGGTGAGGGACGCAGGGTGTGTGACTTTCTTCTGATTGGTTGGTTGTGGGGTAACAAGGCTGTGTTCCAGGAATCTTGTGCTCAGCCTGAAGTTACCATCCTCCACCTGGGTGGGGACCCCATTTCTGCAGAAGAACTGAAAGATATGTATGTATAGGTATATCCCTTGAGGACAACCAGGACACTGCTTTATCACTGCACCATTGTTTCTTGTCTGCTCCTCCTTTGTTTCAGCAATACCTCCCCTCCCTAATTAGTAACTGTTTAAGTCTAACCTTTGGAACTCCGGGAAGGTCTAGGAGGCTGGAGCCTTTTTCCTTCAAACAAGAAATGGGGGACACGGAAAGGATTTGAAGCCAGGAGAGCCCCACAGGGTCCTGCTTCATTTCAGGAAGGCAGGGGATAGAATGTATGTGTGTGTGTGTGTGTGTGTGTGTGTGTGTGTGTGTGTGTGTGTGTGTGTGTGTGTGTGTGATGTGTACAAGTTGTTTATATGTGGAAGAGAACCCAATTTTCATTGACCATTAGTGGATAATCATAAGCCTGAAGATAAGATAAAGCTAAAATTGAAACATCAGAGTAATAAGATTTTCTAAGAGCCAAAAGTTGTTTTTGCAGAGTGGAAAATGGGGATGAGCTTGAGGGACTTCTGTTTTTTTACACTAACTTGTAGGCTTGCTGGACTTTTAAAACTGTGTACTTTGATGAAATAAAAGCAGAATTCAAAGGTACATAAAATTATTTTTTAAAGGAGTACAATAAAACAAATAGAAGTACAAGCAGGAAGATAAAAGAAGCAAAGAAATACCATGGTAAATAGAAAATATTAAATAATATGATAGAGATAAATCAACAATCACAATAAAAGGAAACAGATTAAACCAGCCCGTGGAGCATCAAATCTGGAGCTAGACTGCCTGGGTTAAAATGCTGACATGGATTAGCTCTTTGACCTTGGGCAAGTTATTTAACTTCTCTGTGCATCAGTTTCCTTATTAGTAAAATGCGGATAATCATAACATATAGTACGGTATAATTCATAGGTTCTTTGGGAAATAAATGCTTTAATATATTTAAAAAATATAATAAAAGCACTCAGAGCAATGCTTGGCACATAGTAAGTGCTGTGTAAGAATTTACTATTGTTATTACTATTATTTTCACATCAGACTTTACAAAAATTCCAGACATTTTCTATTTAAAGAGGCACACCTCTAACATAATGTCAGAGAAAGTAACTTTTAACAAAGGGTGGGGGGAGGGTGGAAGGCTTTAAAAAGACATACCAGACAAAAATTAATCAAAAGAAAGCAGGTATGACAATATAATATCAGAACACATAAGCTTTGGGTCAAAAAGGATTAATAGAAAGAAAAATTCACCAGGAAAAGATAAAACCTAACAGTAGGGACTTCCCAGGTGACGCAGTGGTTAAGAATCTGCCTGCCAATGCAGGGAACATGGGTTTGAGCCCTGGTCCGGGAAGATCCCACATACTGCAGAGCAACTAAGGCCGTGCACCACAACTACTGAGCCTGCACTCTAGAGCCCACGAGCCACAACTACTGAAGCCCGCGGACCTAGAGCCTGTGCTCTGCAACAAGAGAAGCCCGTGCGCCACAACGAAGAGCAGCCCCCACTCTCCTCAACTAGAGAAAACCCATGCGCAGCAACAAAGACCCAACGCAGCCAAAAATAAATAAATAGATTTATTAAAAAAAAAAAAAACCTAACCGTATAGTCTCAAAAGGCATAAACAAAAAACTGCTGAGTCTCAAAGAGAACTTGACAAATTTGGTAGGTGATTTTAGTGCCATCTTCTCAAAATTGATAGAATCACAGAAAAATGATGTGAATAATAGTCAACAAACTTGATATATAAAGAACTCTGCACACCCCAGGAAGCGGAGAATCTTTACCATCACAAGTACATACCTCAAGGGAAATCCAAACATTATTTGTAATAGCAAAAAAAAGAAAAAGAAAGAAAGAAAGGAAGCAAGGAAGGAAAGAAAAAGAAAGGGAAACAACCAAAATGTCATAAATAGATGGACAAATAAATGACGGTAAATTCACAGAATGGAGTATTAACATTAGCTGGTAAAAATAAACATGTTTGATATATATGTATTAACATGGATATGTCTCCCAAACATAATGTAAAGTGGAAAAGAGCAATGTGCAGGAGGATACAAACAATTTTATATTAATCACTTAAAATTTTATAGCATGTGAAACAATACTGCATATCATTTTGGCTACATAAATATATATAAAAGAATAAACAATGGATGGAAAGGAGACTCACCAACTTCAGGCTAGTGATAGACTTTGGGGAGAGAAAGGAAATGGGGAGGGACTTTCACTATATCTGTCAGATTCTATTCCTTTAAAAAAAGATTCTAAGACATGAACGTTAATATTTGTTGAATCTTGGAAAGGGGTGCATGGATGTAAATAACTGTCACATGTACTTGTATGTATGTTCGAAATATTTCATTGTAAAATTTTAAAAATAAAAAGCAAGAGATCAAATTGATGGAGAGATAAAGGAAATAAAGACTGAAGAGTATCGTTGGTTTTGTACACAAGAGGCTCCTGGTGAGCCCAATAGAGGCAGATGCAGTGGCTCCATGGATGTAGACGCCAGATAGAGTGAAGTGAGGAGAAACGAAGGAAGGAAGGGGCTTGAATGGACCTTTGGTGTAGCTGTTTTGGGGAAACAGGAGAGAGAATTGAGTAGGAACTCATAGAAGTCTTAATTAACAGACTAGCCAAGGGCCCACTAAAAGCTGGAGGTCTGAATTTACAGTGGCATAAATCATAGCACTGTCTTCTCTAACAGGGTTCCATAAGGTGAAGTTGAAAAAGCAGAAGTCAGCTTTTTTTATATATACATATAAATTTATTTATTTTATGTATTTTTATTTTTGGCTGCGTTGGGTCTTCATTGCGGTGCGCGGGCTTCTCATTGCAGTGGCTTCTCTTATTGCGGAGCGCAGGCTCTAGGCGCATGGGCTTCAGTAGTTGTGGCACGCGGGCTCAGTAGTTGTGGCACACAGGCTTAGTTGCTCCGTGGCATGTGGGATCTTCCCAGGCCAGGGCTCGAACCCATGTCCCCTGCATTAGCAGGCGGATTCTCAACCACTGCGCCAGGGAAGCCCAGAAGCCAGCTTTTTGTGAGGAAAATGAAAGAGAAAGACAAGGGGACAAAGGGTCCAGAGAATTGCAAAAGAGTTGTTGAAGTAATGCACTGGATGGGAACGATGGAAGCAGGAGCCGTGAATATGAGAGAGAGAATGAGAGGTCAGAAGGATGGGCACTGTGGCTGAAATGAGACAGAGGAAAAGGATGCTGAAACTGAGGAGGTCAAGGAGTTGAGAGGGAAGGTGTTTGGATGGGTTTTCCACATACATGATGTCACAGGCAGGAAGGCAAGCTCCGAGGAGAAGAGATAGATGGTCAACTAAGAGCCAGATGCTGAAGTCTGTAGTGAATGTGGAGGTCAACAATGAGGGAGCACGGCCAGGTGGAGCCAGCCTCCAGGAGTCAGTGGTCTGGAAACAGCAACGGGGCTGTGAATCGTCTGCCTCTGTGAAGGAGGGTTGCAGGAGAAACCAAGGAGCAGGCATCCTGCACGAAGGCCAAGTTCCCACAAGGGCCAGGAAGTGGAGAGAGTTCTAGGCAAGGCTGAAGATGCAGAGGCATCTGATCCATGGGGCAGTGGGAAAATTGGGAGGGAAGAGAACTTTGGGGTGTTGGGTAGAGAGAATAAACAAAGAAGGATGCAGGAGAGAGTAGGAGTGTTCATCTTTCCAGAGAGCCTTTCTTTGGGGCTGTGGCCAGGAATGAAACGGATGCGGGGCACAGTGGGTTTAGAAGGGAGGTTCATGCTGCATCCAACATGTCCAAAGCCTTGATGAAGGCAGCCGCTGACACTGAGACCGACATGGTTGGGACCTCAAGGGTGGGACCACTAACTGTGTTCCAGACACCCCGCCGGGTCTGGAGATGAACTCGGTACCAAGTAACACCCAACTAGATTACACTGTGAGCCCAGGGATGTTCCAAGTGCTACACAGCAAAGGACGAGTTCTCCGGGTGATGAAAGGAAGAAGCAGCATGCCCAGCAAGAGAAAAGACGTGGAGGCCAGAAGCTATGCAATCCATAGTATGAATGAAGGGCTCAGTATGGCTAGAGTGTGGTGGTAGGAAGGTAGCCTGAGCACATCTGCACGTCCCTCTGCCCCTCAGAGTCTGGCCCAGTAGGATTTGAAAATACTTGATAACAATAACCCCTCTATTGAGCACCTCCCATGTGCCTGGTATTTACCCTTTATCATCTGTAATGTTCAAATCAATACTCCGAGGTAGGTATTGTTATCCTCATTTTACTTACAGAGAAACTGAGGCTCAGAGGGATTCGGGAACGTGCTCAGGGTCTTGCCCTGGGCCAATCCCGGGTCTGTCTAACTCTGAAGTCCATGCTCAATACGCCAACTCATGCTCAGGATGAGAGAGAACCCTGCTCGTGGAGCCGGTACCACACAAAGCCTCTACACACCTTACTGGGGGACCCAGAGACCCACGTGCTCAGTAGAAAGCCAGGTGCCAGGGATTTATGATTCGGTAGAAAGAGGGCTGTTGAAACACAAGGGAGCCAGGGTCCATGTGTAAGCTGATCTGGGGACAAGAACAGTAGCTCAGGGCCAGCCAGGGAAAGGACAGCCAAGATCAGGACAGCTGCCAAGTCATCACAGGGAGTGGAGTCCATCCCTCCCTCCTTGTCCCATCCCGCACTTAAATACGCCCCCTTCAGTGCCCCTTCTCTCCTGTCCCCTATGGAGGTAAAAGCAGCTCTAGTTATGGCCGGAACACCAGGTCCTTAGGTCTTTAGCCTTGTCAACTGTGGCCTCCACAGGCCATGATCCATCGTGCCTCAGAAATGCCCCACAACTAGATGTTTGTGTCAGAAACACCTACTGGTGGTGCAATAGCTAGGTGGGACCAGTGACATGGACTCTGATACCACAAAATGTACTGAGCACATTCTGAGTCAACACAGTGATGGGGGCCAAGAAAGATAAGGATTTTAGTTGTTTGGGTTTTGCTTATGTAAACCCTCCTTCATCACCAAAGGTTGGAGGCTCCTGGCAGTGAAAACTGAAATGATGATTATGGTTATGATGATGATGATGATGATGGTGATGGTGATGATGATGACGATGAGAGAGAGAAAGAGAGAAGACCCTCAGGACCAGTGAAAATAAAAATTGTAGAAGAAGATCATGACCTGAGAAAGCACAAGACCTGAAGAACACAAGCACAAGCAATAAGGGATGACAAAGTTGCAATAGTTGACTTTCACGTTGGCTTTGGGTTTCCTGGAAATCCATGAAGAGGGAAATTCAGTTCGTTGCATAATTGTTGTAAGCAGAAGAAAGAAACAGACCAGAATCAAAAACAAAATAAAGCTTTGCCAAACATGAGTTGCAAAATAAACATCTCGATGGGACTTTGTATACAAGGACTTTTGAATCGTGTTAAAAAGTCACTGAGAGATGGCAATTTTGCATAAGATCAAGGTGAGGAAGCCCAAATATCTAAGCTTCTGGTGATAAGATCTGTGGATAGGATTAAGAGTGCCTGATATTTTTTAGTAGGAAGTCCTGTCTATTAAAATATTAACTAACATTAATGAACAGCTTTTTATTTCATTAATACTTAAAAGAATACAATATAGAAAAAGCATACATTGCAGATAAGCAAAATATGTATATATAATCACCTATATTCCCACCATCAGCACTTGTATATTCTCCAATTTTGTTTTAATCTAGGCATATGTTTAGATTTTTTTTTACAAATTTATTTTTATGCACTCAGACTGTTTAGTAGCCTGATTTATTGTTTAGAATATGTCATACTCACAATCCATGTCAATTAATGTTCATTCACAATATGATTTTTAATAGAGATTAATGTGGACATATCATAATTTAACAATCTCCTCTTGTACATTGTGTTTTCTTAATTTTTAAAATTATAAACAGCAATGTAATGAACACTTTTATAGCTAAATGCATGCATTCTGTGGTTATTCCCTTACCATTAATTTTTAAGTGGAAGAACATTTTCTAAACAGGTATATCCCTAGTCACAAACCCTTTGCAGTAATACTGAGGCCTCCCAGTGTTAGGATCAGTTAACCTCCCAGGTTGGAACCAGTGGCTTAGACTCTAAAGGAAAGATGCACCACAAAGCCTTCAGGCATTTTCTGTCTCTGTTACTTTCATGGATTTTCAGATACAAATTGAGTGCATGTATCTAATTTCACTTTTCTCTGAAACCTCCCTCAAAATATAGTGAAAAGATTTTTTTTTTTTTTTTTAGAAAAGATGTAGACCCATAGGGACAAAAAGAATGGAAAAAAAGACCACAGCAAAATTTTGAAAGCTAGAAAGCAGACAGACCAGTTGCAACTAATTTAGCAGGCCTGAGCAAACTGATCTGAAGTTGGCAGTGGGGAAAGATGAGGGCCGACCTGAGTTATTGCACTGAATTCTCAAAATGTTAAGGAATTGTAGTAAATCTTCTGCTAGCCAATGTTACACCCGTGTATGAATTAGTAATACCCTCCCTTTTCTCAAGACACTCTACTGCCATCTACCAGAAGTTTGTCATAATAAATATACAGTTCCATGATGTCTACAGTGCGGGAAAGGTGCACTCGGAATTGTGCCCTGCACAGCTTGCACAGCCATACATACCAGCCCTGACCTGGAGGCACCAGGTACCACTGAAAATAGAAGTGAATGAAGAGGCTGTTGTAAAATATGAAAGACTGGTTAAAACTATTTAAAAAGCTGGAAAAGCTTTAGCTTTTCTCTCTCACCTTGGCAGAAGATTGGAGGTTTATTCTCTGAAAAGCGGAAGACTGAGTATCTGTGGAAAGAGAATGTCTGGCAGAGTTGAGGACAGGGGTACTCTACCAGAAATAGAGGGATGAAATCAAAGTGTGCCCTCTGAATGCTGAGCCCCATCCTGCTTCTTCCACTTGGGCCCGGGAACACTGGTATCCAGGCCTTTACCCTCCAGGGAGGAGAGTAGGAGAAACTTCCTAGGGAAACATGACCTGCTCAAAGGAAAATACCTAACTATTTTTACTTTGGGGGTTCCCGAACTAAACTTTCCAGTGGATCATGCAACAGTGAAGCTCACAGTCAACAATACTATGTACTCATGTACATGGGGCTTCAAATCAGCTTTCAAATCCCCACTCTGCAGTTTAAGCAGATAAGCAAAGTTTACCAGGCATTTGAGGAAAGATCCTAACATGAAAGATAGAGACCAAAACAAACAGACATTTAAAAAGGAACTTGAAGAAAACTGAGACTATGCAGACAGAAGAACACTTAAAAATACCATTAATATCATCAGAGAGTTAAAAGAATGTATTACAATGATGAAACAAGAACAAGACACTACAAAAGAACATTCACAGAATTTTTTTTTTAAAAAGCACTTGCAAATTAAAAACACAATTGTAGAAACAGAAAACTGAATAAAGTGTGAGGAAATCTCCCAGAAAGGAGAGCATGCAGAGATGGAAGAAATGAGTGAAAAGAAAATTAGAAGACTTGTCCAGGAAGGTCCTATTATTGGAAACGACTGAGAAAAAGTGGTACAATCATCTTAGAAAACAATTTAGCATTACCTGGTAAAGATGAACATACATATACTGTACAACTGAGCAAGAGAATAAAGATTTATTAAATTCATTCATTTATCCAACAAATATTTATTGAGCACCTGCTAAGTCATTGTGCTGGGCATTGACTATACAAGAATAATAAACAAGATAGACAAGACCTCTGCCCTCTCAGAAACCAACCAAGATTCTTCATCCCAAGGCAGCTGTGAAGTATGGCACATCTCAGGCTCAATTTTGTCCACAAGGTTTGGGTTTTCGTGCAAGGAGTCTCTGGATAGATTTCCTGTGGGCAGAACATGTGTATGAAGGAATTGTAATTATTCTGTGGCTCAAAGAGGAGTAAAAATTAGAACAAAGCTGGATTGAGAAAGAACCAATTTAATTTTTTAAATTTTGATAATCTTGAACAGAATTGTCCAAAGATAGAATCAATTGTTTGGGGAGGTGGTAAGTTGGCTGTCAGTGGAGGTGTTCAATACTAAGCAGGATTCATTCACTCAGTGATTGCATGATGGCCATGTGCTGGGCACTGGGCTAGGCACTGTGTATTAGTTAGCTATTGCTGCATTGCAGATCACCCCCAACTTGAATGTCTTACGATCCCGCACAGTTTCTGTGGGTCAGTGGCTTGGCTGTGTGGTTCTGGCTCAGGACCTGTCATGAGATTGCAAGTAGGACGTTGCCTGGGTCTACACTCATCTGAAGGCTTGACCAAGGCTGGAGGATCTGTTTCCAAGGTGGCTCACTCGTATGGCTGGCAAGTCGGTGCTGGCTGTTGAGGAGGGGCTGTAGTTCCTTCCTATGTGGACCCCTCCACAGGGCTGTCTGAGTGTCGTCGCAACATCACAACATGGTGGCTGTCTTCCCTCAGAGTCAACGGTCTAAGAGAAAGCAGTATGGAAGCCACAATGGCCTTTATGCCCTAGCTTTGGGATTCATATACCATGACTTTCACAAAGCCTATTGATCACCTAGGTCAGCCCTCTTCAATGTGAGAGGGGCCACACAAGGTCGTGAGTACCAGAGATGAGGGTCAATCTCAGAGGCTGGCTGCCACGCTGTGAGTGCAATGATGAACAAACGAGTGGGGTGCCTGACCTCAAGAGTCTGTTAGCGTAGAGTTAGGATATTTATTAGAGATGCTGTCAAAGGAACTGGACTGAGAGACAAAACAGATCCCTCCAATCCTAACGTCCTGTGATCTTGTTCTTCTAGGTCTTAGTTCTTTACTCACCATACCACTAAGCCACCATCTCAGAACCAGCAACTCACACCCTCGTTCTTCTGCCACGGGCAATTCTGAGGTCTCCATTATTAGCTGCTTGTCATCACACAGCGACGTAACATGGTCCCACTCTTGGTGCTCTCAGATACAGAAGTCCCTGGATAACCCCACGCTTGTTGTTTCTCTCCCCAGGGTGCACCACTGCCTGTGCTCCTCTTCCCGGGAGCACAAGGTGTCCTATGATAATGCCAAGAGAACACTGTGTCCCCATGCGGGAGCTGCTTTTGATCCAGCTGGGTAATCCCTCAACAGCAGCAATGCCCTGTGGGTTCAAGAGGAGAGCGGGCCCCGCCCCCCTTTACCCTGTTGTGCTCTTCTCTCCCTAATCAGGGCCATGCCAACCACCAGAGACTTCAGGGGCCGTGACCCCTCGGACGTTCTCGGATGACTTTTTACCTTCAAGCTTTGTGGAAGGGTGCAGGGGTATGGCTAATGTCTTAGCCTGGCCCACACCAGTGCTGGTCGACCCTCGGTTTGGTGCACTCACCCATGTGCACGGAAGAGTCTGTTATCTCCAGTTCACCCGAGAAGCCAGAGGTAGCTGGGGGAGCTTCAGGCCTGAAACTGTGCGGGCTCTGGGAGGACCATGGGGAGATACTGATGTGGGCTGCACCGGAGTCCAGAAAACGCCCTCCCCTGCCACTCGCAAGGGATTCAGTGCTCAGTTCTCCTGTGTGTAAGTGCTTCAGTCTTGCCAGGTGGTAAAAACCGGGTCCTGGAGAAACTCTGGTGAATATTTATTTATTTGTTTGTTTGTTTCTAGTTTTTAAAGTAATACTATTAGGATGGCTATTTTTAAACACAACAACAGAAAATAACAAGTGTCGGAGAAGACGAGAGAAAACAAACCCTTGTGCACTGTTGGTGGGGATGTAAAATTCTGTAGCTGCTGTAAAACACAATATGGAGGTTCCTCAAAAAATTAAACAGAATTACCGTGTGATCCAGCAATTCCACTTCTGAGTATATTCACAGAAAAATTGAAAGTAGAGACTTGAAGAGGTATTTCTACACCCATATGCATAGCTGCATTCTTCACAACAGCCAAAAGGTGGAAGCAACACAAGTGTGCACAGACAGATGAATGGATAAACAGAATGTGATCTATACATGCAATGGAATAGTATTCAGTCGTCAAAAGGAATGAAATTCTGATATGTGCTACGACAGGAGTGAATCCTGAAAACATTACGCTAAGTGGAAGAAGCCAGACACAAAAGTAAAACTATTGTATGATTCCACTTCCATGAACTATCTAGAATAGGCAAACTCTAAGAGACAGAAAGCAGACAAGCAATTACCAAGAGGTGGAATGGGGGAGTGGTAATGGCGAATTACTTAATGGATACAGAGTTTCTGTTTGGTGATGAAGAAATTTTGGAGATAGTGGTGATGGTTGTACAACATTGTGAATGTAATTAATGCCACTAAACTGTACACTTAAAATGGTTAAAATGGCAAATTTTATGTTATATATATTTTACCACAATAAAATCTAATACTAAAACATTATCTTAAAGTCCCAACACTACATAAATCTATAAAGTAGAAAGAAAAATCCCATTCTCCGGAGAGGAGACCTGATGAATTTACCATCTAGGTTTAGAGATTTCTTTCTTCTGTGTAGTGGGCACCCTTGTGTAGTGGGCATCCCCTCTTCTCTATGGTCTCTAGGCCGCATTCCTCAACTCTGGAGACCATGGGTTTACCAGTCAAGAAATTTCTGACATAAGCATGAATCGATATAATGGAAGTGTGACGGGGTGGGGTAGAATAAATCAAAATTCACATAAGTAAGTCAGGTTAAAGGCACAAAAGAGCTTCTGCCAGGAGGGACAGTCTCCCCCACTGTGCCGTGAGCTCTCCAAAGCCAAAGGCCACGTCCTGACTACCTCGGTGGCCCTCTCAGAGTGAAGCACATTGTCAGACCGATGGTCCACAAAAGCTATTTTGCTCATTGTCTGGTGCCTATGATTCCACATACAAGAAATATCTAGAGTAGGCAAACTCACTGAGACGGAAAGTAGTGGTTGCCGGGGACCGGGGGAAAGTTACTGTTTAATGGGTATGGAGTTTCAGCTGGGAAGATGAAACAGTTCTGGAGATGGATGGTAGTGATGGTTGCACAACGAGGTGAGTGTACTTAATTGAAGACATTTGTTGGCTAAGTGAATATAAATGGGTTGCATATTTCATTTGTGGATAACACATGACATCTTTATCCACCTCCCCCTTAGAGCTATCCCCACACCTCTCCCAGCACGCCCTGCCCTCCCCCCTCACCCCGTCGCACCTCCCAGCCCTCGTGTCCCTCTAAGCATCCCCTGGCAGCCCCCTGCCAAGCATTGCAAAGCTCTCATCTCAGGCCCTGCAACACCAAGAATTCACATTGTAACCAGACTGGGCTAGCTTCTCTGCAGCTTTATTGAGTAGCGAGAGGCAGTGTCACTTTGCACTGGACAGGTATCCACGGGTTTATACAAGAAATGCTTTGGGACAGACAGACAGACAGGGGGCAGGGCAGGGCAGGTGTCAGTGGTGGGGCAGGAGCACCGGGGGCAGCTCAGCCCGCCAAAGGGGCCAGCATCTGCTCCTGGGCGGTGAGGGCGTGGGCCTGGCTCTCTTCCTCCTTGAGGGTGTTGAAGAAGGTGTTGACTTTGTCCCTCAGGTCCTTCTCCAGGAAGCTCAGGTGGTCTTCCACGTCCCCCGCCAGGGGGCCCAGCTTCTGCCTGAGCTCCTCCACTTGCTGCACCATAGCTTTGTTGAAGGTCTCGCCGTAGGGCCCCACGGTGTGGCGGAACTTCTCCACCTGCTGGTCCAGGTGGCTGCTCAGCTCGGCCAGCGACCTCTGCAGCTCCGCGGCGTTGCCCTTCAGGTTGCCGCGCACGCTCTCGGTCAGGGGCGCCAGCTTCTGCCGCAGCTCCTCCGCGCGGGCCGAGATCTTGGCCTTCAGCTCCTCGGCGTGCTTCTTCATCTGGAAGGCCAGGCCCTCGAGCTGGTGGCTGAGCTTCCCCTGGACGTCCTGCGCGTAGGGGGCCAGGCTGCGGCGCAGCTCCTCCACGTTCTGGTCGATCTTGGCCTTGAGCTCGTCGGCATAGGGCGTGAGGCGCGCCTTGAGCTCCTCCACGTTCTGGTCGATCTTGGCCTTGAGCTCGTCGGCGTAGGGCGCCAGCGAGGCCTGCAGGTTGTCCATGTTCTGCCTCAGCACCGCCTCCATGCGCTCGGTGTAGGGCGTCAGCTGGCGCTGCAGCTGCTGGGCCTGGGCGTTGACCTGGGTGCGCAGCTCCTCCGCGTAGGGCCCCAGGCGCTGCTGCAAATGGCGCATGTTGTCGCCAATCTTCTGGCTCACCTCGCTGGCGTGGGGCAGCAGCCGGGCCCGCAGCTCCTCCAGCTCCTTCCGAATCTCCTCCTTCAGCTTCTCTGAGTCCTTGGTCAGGCGTTCGTGCAGCTCCGTGGCAAAGGGCACCAGCTTCTTCTGCAGGTCATCCGTGTATGTGTTCACTTCCCCAAGTTTGTCTTGGAAGAGGGTGCTGGGGCGGAAGGACACAAGGGGGCCACCGTTATGCTTGGCATTCCATGCCAGGACCTTGACTCCTTACATAGCACTCACCTTACACACACCTGCCTAGGACAGATGAGTGTGCAGGGTACTGAGTTCACCCATCTTTCCCCTGTGGCCTTCCCTATGGTGGATCATGATTTGAGCAAGTGGATGTAATAGACTAAGGTATTAACATTGAACTTGTATCTCTGAGTCTCCCCCTGAGCTTGAGTCACAGTATCTACCTATCATGTGACCTGGAGCAGCTTGCTTTCCTCTGCTTACCTGTAAAGTAAAAAGTGTGGACTCCGAGGTCCTCCCCAGCCCAGGTGTGCTGTGACAGAGATCACATTCTCTAGTAGAATGTTATGTTCTGGACCTCTTCCAGCATCTTCTAGCTACACCAGGTGCTGGCTTCCATGCCATGTGCCCACCCTCAGAAGCTTGCCAAATATACCCACCTCCCTTCCCATGATTTCACAGAGGCTTGTCCTTCTGGAATGTATTAGAAGCCAGCTCACACGACATTTCTTTCCCTTCCTTTCTTCTGCGAGCCTCAATACTAAGATGTGGTCATTCGTCATGCTCTAGAAAGTTAAAGCAGGGATTATTCAGCCCAACTTTTCTATTTGTATATGTGGATCCCAGGTCTGGAGACCTTGGGTCACCAGTGAGTTGGTGGCAGGGCAGTGGGTATCCTAAGCTCAGGTCTCCTGCCTCCGATTTCAGCCCTTGCCCACTCATTGCATGGCCTTTAAGAAGCTCCGCCTTGCAAGCTCTGCCCCTCTTACTTGAGCTGCTGGGTGAGCTCAGACTTCTGGAGATGTTCCACAGCCTTCTTGGCATTGTTGCTCAGCTGGCTGAAGTAGTCCCAAATCACAGTGGCCACCTGGTCAGCACTGACCTCCTCCTGGGCACCTGGGTGGAAAACAGAGCAATTCATGAGGACCTGTCTCCTTCCCTGCCCCTCTGCACCAGCCTTGAGCTGCAGGCCGGATGATGGGGGGAGCCCAGCCACTGATTTCCTTCTCTGCGCTTGGCTAGTTGGAAGCCATGGGGGTATGTAAAATGGGTATAGCACCAATGCCAGGGGGCCCACCGCTGTGAATGGACCAGCTCTCCTGTGAGCCAGGTGGCAACCAGGCAGCCGCCTGCATCCAGCTGTGGGCTGACAGGCACTCGGAACTGTCCTCTTACCTTGGCCCCAGACTCTCCACCCTTCCCTGCCTGATGCAACAGATGGGTCCTGCCTGAAAGTCCCATCCAAAGGCAGCTTCTACTCACCGGTGACAGCCACCAGGGCCAGGCTCAGGACCACAGCCTTCAGGAACATCCTGGGCTCCTTGCTGGGCTGGAAAAGTCTCTTACTGCACTGGATCCTTCCTGGATTCAGAGGGGGCCAAAGGAGAGGTTCTCAGGCAGCTCACCTATGCTGCTGCTCGAACTGATTGAAGCTCAGAGCCAGCCAGATATTTAAATCCCCACCGGGCTGTCCTCCCCGCCTTCTTCCCCATTGTGACTCCACGCTGGAAGGTGACACATTCCCAGGAGGCCTCTTGGACTTTTGTGACCCTAAGGCAACGTGGAAGGTGACGGCAGACTGGGGCTCAGGCAGCAGTCAGAAGCAGCTGCTCTGTGCACGTGCCCCACCCAGCATTGAAGGGAGGATGGGTGGGGGGCCATGAGCTGGGGGAGAAACAAGGCCTAGGGAACACCTGAGCCTGGGACTGATGCCCCAGAGGCCCTGTGGCAGCTCTGAGTCTGTGCCAGGCTTGGTGGGGGTGAGGGGGAGGCAAAGTTCACAGCTCCTCTGTCTGCTCCAGTGAGGAGTGGCCCCCCACTCCTACATCCCCCCAACCTGGACTCCACCTCAGAGCACCAGACTCTGGACTGGGACATCTAGGGCCACAGGTGCGGGCAGCGAGCTGAGATCCAGGGCTCTGGTCAAGGTGCACCCAGGAGCAGGGGACCCCTACAAGCCTTTGGGAAGGTGGGTGGAGTTGGGGGGTGTCCTGTGTTGAAGGTGTTCACTGTAAGTGTGCTTCATGTCCCATCACTGCCAAGTGTGTCACCTTGGTCTAGTGATTCAACTTGGCCTAGCCCTGAGCCTCAGTTTCTCCTTTGAAAAATGGGGTTGTTGGGTATATTAAATGAGATATTGCTGGTGAAGTGAGTAGTATAGTGCCTGACAGAGTAAGCACTAAAAATTAGTTGTTATTGTTGTTAATAATAATATTACTATTTTCCTGATTTGGATCAAAGCAGGGAATACAGTAGAGTGCTCACCGCTCCAGTGAGAGTGGCAGAGTTAGACCCAACCCTCCGGGGGTCACCAGGCAGGCGTGATGCAGGGTGAGGGGCAGGCTGGCCCGAGGCCTGATTCCTGCCCACCTCTCCAGCCACACTCCCTGGGTGGGAGCAGTCAGCTTGTGATGAATCACAGGACCTGAGGCTCTCAGGGGGCCTCTCACCAGGGGATGATGGGGATGGTGGTGGTGTCCAGGAGATCTTCTACTTGGGCTTCCAACGTTCTCTCCAAATGAGGTCACACACAGGAAGCTATCCACCAAGAAGGCGACACAGGCTGGTCGGCTTGGGCCCCTCTGCTGGACCACGCACAACACCGTGAGAGACTATGAGATGAGATCCATCGTATCGCACTGTTGGCTGCCCTCTGTGAGT
This sequence comes from Eschrichtius robustus, assembly GCF_028021215.1. Taxonomy (NCBI): domain Eukaryota; kingdom Metazoa; phylum Chordata; class Mammalia; order Artiodactyla; family Eschrichtiidae; genus Eschrichtius; species Eschrichtius robustus. Next base: position 15,860,825 of record NC_090834.1, on the reverse strand, counting down.
GCAGTGCCTGGCACGTAGATGGGCTTCCAGTGGTCTGCCATTGGAATAGACCACAGTTGTGCTAACCCTGACTTCCATGTCTCCATTTTTTCGTATACCAGAAGTGGCTTGCTGTATCATGGAATGGAAGACAGCTGGAAGGCTTTCTGATGCTTGCACCCCTTCTGCAGAGTCCCCACTACCCAGCAGTGTCCCACACCACCCATGGTCACTTCCAGTGTCAGGGAGCTACTCCTTCCTGGAGCAGCCCATGCCGTCATGCAGTAGTTATTAAGGGTTCCGGTGCTGGAGTCGGACGCCCTGGGTTTGCGTGTGGGCTCCCCACGTACTGACTGTGTGATCTTGGGTGAGTCACTTAACCTCTCTGAGCCCCATCTGCCTCAGCAGGGCATAGAATAGTACCCGCCTCCTGGGGAGTCAGGGATATCATCTGAGTAATGCCGGGAATGGTGCCTGGAGCAGAGTGAGTGCTCATCAAGCACGAGCCATGTTTTACCCCTGAAAGCTTTACCTCCCTGCAACACGCCCGAATCAGGCACAGTCCAGCCTGGGCTGGGTGTAAAGGTCAGTGCCCCATCCCTTCCCCCCTCCAGGCCAGAGGTGAGGAGGGCAATGAGTCACCAAGGACACTCCGTTGAGTGTGGCCTCCTGGACTTACAGTCTGAGCAGCGGGCCTCTGGCTGGCAGCGCTGAATCAGCACTGCCCGGTCCAGCCTTGTGGCAGGGGCATGGGTCACAGAGGCTCATGTGCTAAGCCTCACTCGGACACAAGTGGAAGGAGAGTCAATCCAACCCCAGGGGACCATTTTTGGCCCCAACTGGTCAGGCCTTCTCCCCCTCGTCCTCCTCCTCCTCTCCTCCCACCACCAGTTGTGGTCTGGGGGCCAAGCCTGGAGGAGTCTCCTCATTCCAGGGGAGCCATGGTCGGGGGGAGGGAGAGAAGAAGGCGGGGAGAGGTGGCTTAGTCTGGGCCACCGATAAGACCCTTACTGAGATAGCCCTACTGAGACCCAGCTGGAGCTGCTGGGAGGGATACAGGCACACAAAGGTGCCAAGCCCTGTGAAAGAGTTAAGGTCCCAGGCGCCACGGCATGTCGCCACCCAGCTGCGTGGGCCCACACACCCAGGTTCTCTGCCCAGCTCGGCACCTCACCGCCGGGTCTCTCTGCCCACGTCTTCTGACCTGCCTGGGATCAGTGGCCCATTGCCGTGCAGGAGAGAGAGCACGACCTCCTCCAGACCCTCCACACGCATGGAAAGAGAGTTGGAGGAAACAGGGCCAAGGGCTCCAGCCAGCCCATTCTAGCATGACCCAGCCCAGCCTGGAACCTGCACTCCCACTGTGGCCCTCACCTCTGGGGCCAAGGAACAGGCCAGAACAGAAGAGGGAAGTGGACACAGTTGCCCTCTACCTTCCCCAATGTCCAAATCCTTCAGTGAACTCCTACTCAACTTCCTTTCCTCCCCACCCCATCACCAAAATCTGTACTCAGGAAGAGATCTGAAACGGGTTGACTCTGATGAATGAGTGACACAAATCTCCAAGGGTCTCATCTCTCCAAGTGGTTTGGTACCAGCATGGCTATTTGAAGACCTGGATTCTGGTTCCCAGCTCTGCCACTGATGGGCTATGGGTACTTGGGCATGCCTCTGGCCCTGCCTTAGGTTTCTTACCTGTAAAATGGGGTTAATAATGTCTACTTCACAGGAATCTATTCGTATTTTAGCAGATAACAAGGTCTATGTCAAAGGAATGAATCTGTATGGAGAAACTTCAAGTCTCAGCCACAGATAAAGAATTCTGAGGGTAGGGCCAGGTCACTTTCTCAGGCCTGTGATTTCACACTGTGGGTTTAGTCGCTTCCTCCTGAGAAGAGGGCCGCCTGTCAAAAGCTCTACTTCTACATTGGAGGCTCCTCCCGCCTTCAGACTATGCTGTCTAGGGAAGGACAAGGTGTTTGGGAGAAAGGGAGAGAGATTTATGAAGCCCCCTCCATGGACCAGCTGCTTTGTACATATCTCATTTACATTTCACCGCGATTCTGGCATATCAGTATTCTAGCCCCATTTTACAGAGGAGAACATCGAGGCACTGAGATGTTAGATCTCTGGCCCTGGGTCATATGAGTAAGTGCCAAAGTCATCATTTAAACCTAGAATTTCTTGGCTCTGACGTCTTCACATCCAGAAGACAAAGGCCCCTGATCCTGCCATCCAGGCTACAGCTCCCAGTGTGGGCCCAAGGGACACCTCACCCCGAGAAGGGCCCAGGCCTCTCCTGGACAGCTGACTGCCCCTGTAGAGCTCGTCTGGCCCCTCGCCCCACCAGACCAGCCTCACCACAACCTTGGTTCCTTTCAGTTGCCTAGCCAGCCAGGGGACTATGAGGGCCGTTATTGCCAAGCTGAGGAAGCTGAAGCCTGAGGTGAGAGTACTCAGCGCTGGGGGTCAATCCCAGCTGCCGCAGTTTGGGGAGGGCCCCAACCATGAGCCTGGATCCTGTCCCAGAGAATGTTATCAGTGGGTCCAGAGGGCAAGGTGAGGAGGAGGGGATGGTAGGATAAAGGCCTGGGACTCAGAGCGGCCTTTGACCTTCTCCCACCACCCCCTGCTCTGGGATCAGCTCAAGGAGGCTTCTGGGTAAGCAGCACCAGGGACTGAAGCCCAGAGACGGAGGTGCTGGGGAGGTGGCTGTGTGCCCTCACCTGTGTCCCCCCTCCCCGCACAAGCCTCTGCCCGTAGGCCTTCTGTGACTTCACTCTAGACACCCCATCCCGACCTGCTGAGTTGTTCCCAAGTCCGAGACAGCCCATCCCCCTCTCACATCACCCACACCCCTTGCAGGCTGTTGTCAGGGCTTGGGGCTGGGGAGTGGAGGGGTGGGAAGGACCTGGAGCCCAAGTGTGAAGGGCTGAGGTTTGTCCTCTAATCCCTTCTCCCATTTCGCCAGCCTCTCCCTGCGGAGCCAGGCTGTTCAGGAGGAATGGGGTCTCCCCAGGCCCAAGCCACCCCCGGGTCCTGAGCCCATCTGGGCTGCAGGGGTGGCAGAGAGCAGCATGGGCACCCGTAGCTTTCTAGAGATTTCCCAACTCCCAGCAGGCCTGACTGCCTCTGGCTACCCTCTCTCAGGCCCTGGTCTAGATTGATCAGCAGGTGACCTTTGCCCGGCTCCCTGGGCCCTCAGTGCCCGCTGCCCTGGGGACAATATAAAACAGGTCAGAACCCTCTTGCCTGCTTACTCAGTTCATCCCAAGAAGCAGCTGCTCCAGGTAATGCCCCCTGGGGGGAGGAGGAGGAGGAGGAAAAGGAGAGCAGGATGGTGGGGGCCAGGTGGGGGTCCCTGCCTAGCCCAGCCAGCAAAGCCTGGAGAAGAGCCTGCTAGAACCAAGGAAGCCTTAGGGCTCGATGAGCGTCCCCTCCCAAGGCATTCTGGGGAAACGGAGGTCCGTGGGGGAAGGTCACTTGCCCAAAGCTACGTAGAGCGTAGTGGCAGAACTGGGGCGGGCACTGGCTCCATTTTCCATGCATTCTGCATGTTTAGGACCCGAAGAAGACTTAGACACCCCAGTCCCACCCCAGGCAGAAAAACTGACGTCTGGAGGGTACAGAAAGCCACCCAGAGTCACACAGCATTTTAGTGGTGGAAACCTGGCCAGAACCCAGGTGTCTTGATTCCCGGTCTGGTGGGGTTTCTGCTCCATGCCACTCCTCCCTCTCTCTGGCCTGGGTCCCCCAAGTACCCTGTCTGAAAGCCCTTAGCTTCTCCCATACTAGGACGGGAACAGGTCCTTCCTCCTCCTGGCCTGACCCAGCTCAGGTCCTACTTTAAGGGCCACTGCGTCTCCCCAGGGAGGGCCCAGCGGCGGTGGGGGGACATGGGGCACCCCTCACAGGACACTTCCCTGCAGGAACAAAGGTGCCATGCAGCCCCGGGTCCTCCTCGTTGCTGCCCTCCTGGCGCTCCTGGCCTCTGCCCGTAAGCAGCTGGTGGGACCGGGCTGGGGGCGGGGAATGGGCCGCTATCTGTCTGGAGGACCCTTGACAGGTGGCTTGGGGATGCCGGGCCCTGATGAGTGGCCGGGCAGGAGCCAAGGGTTCCCCAGAGGCTAATCCACCCCACTCATCCCCACTCTCCTCACAGAAGCTTCCGAGGCAGACGATGCCTCCCTTCTGGGCAAAATGCAGGACTACATGAAGCAGGCCACCAAGACTGCCAAGGACGCACTGACCAGCGTGCAGGAGTCCCAGGTGGCCCAGCAGGCCAGGTACGCCCTCCCTTCCCTGCCCCCGGCCCCCCACCTGCCCCTGACTTGGTGAGAGCCCAGGAGGAGGGCTGTGGCTCTCCCATGGCCACCAAGGACCTGCGCCTCTCTGAGCCTTTCTGTCTGTAAAACAGGCTCCCTCGCAGGGAGAGGGCACCAAATCCCGCCTCTTATCCCTTTGTCGTCCCTCCTTTCTCCCTCCGTGTCCCGCGTGGCTCTGAGGAAGGCCATTCAGCCTTCACTTCCATTTTCCTTTTCTGATAGTCTGGCTCTAGGTTTGGCTCCACCCGACCCAATTTCAGCCCGGTGTGTGTGTATGTGTGTGTGTGCGCATGCGTGCGTGCGTGCGTGCGTGCGTGTGTGTGTGTGTGTGTGTGTGTTTCTGCCTCGTTCCAAGCCCTGGGGCCCGTGTGAGCAGAAGTCGGCCCTTCCTCTCCCACCCTGCCCCTGCCCACTAGTCCTCTGCTCTCCCCAGCCCCGTTCCCCGCCTCCACTTCACCCGCATTGACCGGCATTTCCATAGCAGAGGCGTTCACAAACATTTTTAGTACTCAGAACCCGCTGTGGAGTAGGTATTATTTTCCCCATTCTGCAGATGAGAAAACCAAGGCTCACTTAACCAAGGGACCTGCCCCATTTCAGGCAGCTAATCAACCCTCTGATGATTTTCTAAATGAGAGACGGCTTCCCTCGGCCCCGCCCCACTCAGAGCCACGGGGATGTACAGTTCTAGGGGGCCTCATTTGCCTAGACTAGAACGGCAGTCCTGACCTTACACATCTCCCCACTCAATCACTCCTCTCCAGCTTGCTTCAGACCCACGTGGCACAAAGGTCTGCCCCCACCTGGAGAAACTCGGATTTGGCTTGTGCTGGGGGTCCCATCATCACCTTTGACGTCTTTTCCTGGGGTGGCAGCTGTAGGGGGTTCCTGCCTGAGGTCTTGGGGCATTGCTGGGTGGAGTTGAGAAGGTGGTGGGAGAGGCAGTGGGGATATGGTGGGAGCCCCATGGTTGCCACTGCCTAGAGACCGGATCTCATCCCCACCCTGTTTGTTCCCCTCACTGATTTGACCCCCAGAGGCTGGGTGACCGACAGCTTCAGCTCCCTGAAAGACTACTGGAGCACGTTCAAGGGCAAGTTCTCTGAATTCTGGGATTCTGCCCCGAACCCCACACTGCCTTCACCTGAGGCCGCCTGAGATCTCGGTACCCCAAGTCCACCTGCCCATCCATCCTGCCAGCTCCTTGGGTCCTGCAGCCTCCCAGGGCTGCCCCCAAAGGTCGCTTGAAAGGGACGACATTCTCAGTGCCCTCCCACCCCACCCCAGACCTGGCCCACCCCCGGGGTGTGCTGTCCTTCCAATAAAGCTGGACAAGAAGCTGCCATGAGTGGGATGTCCCACGCGTGCCATGTATGTTTGGGCGCGGGAATGGGCCGGGGCTCTTCCGCGGGTGGGCTCAGGACTGACTCCAACTCAGGCAAGCCTGGGGCTGGTGTCCCACCCACCTCTTAGCAGCTGCTTGGGGTAAGGTAGGAATGACCCTACCTACCCTGCCTGCCTCCACAGGTTTGCGTGGAGGAGCAAAGGGGATGCTAGGTTTGGCAAGACTTTGATAAACTGTCAAGTGCTGTGTAACATGTCTTGAGTGTGTGCTCTGTGCCAGGCCCTGCGCCTGGCATTTTATGTCATCATCAGTATTGAGACTCTGTGTGTCCATCAAAATTCTGGAGTTGACTTGCCCTGCCCGGGCCACCTGGCCCTCTCAACCACACTTGAGGGAAGGAGGCCGAGGGGTAGTAGTTAAAGTAAGATACATCTGGGCTCTAGTCTTGGCTCCATCACTTCATATCAGCCTCAGTCTCTTATCTGTAAAGTGGGTACAATGATACCCCATCCACTGTAGGTTTGTTGAGAATGAATGAAGGAAAGGAGACACTGCACAGCACCTGGGACATCAAAGGCACCTGGTAAATGGCTGCCATTGTCACTACAGCCTGAGCTGATTGTCCTCTTGGGACCAGGATTGGAGTGGGGGGGGGGCCAGTGTCCTGGGAACTAAGGAGGAACCCAAGGTCACCCAACACAGGCTGTGCCCCTTGTGTCCCCACTACCCAACAGATGTTCACGTCAGAGGGGTCCAGAACCACAGACTACTTGAGCAGCCCCACACTCTTCCAATGACAAGACTGAGGCTCAGAAAGGTGAAGGCACGTGCCCAATGTCACTGAGTCAGCAAGCAGCAGAGCTGGACCTCAGGCCCAGGACAGCTGTCCACATTCTGCTCAGCTGACACAGAATAAGGCTTCGTTACTCCCATGCCAGGTGTCAAAGGCTCCTTGACAGATCTTGGTGGCGTCAGGACATCCAGCCCCACTGGGAGACGTCTGCTCTCTCTTTGGAAGTCCACCTGGGCTTCTCTTTGGGCCCAACTTGGCCAGGGATCCCAGCACCCACACCTGGAAAATGTTCTCACCCAAATCTGGGCTTGACACCTATTGTAGCTCAGGATGATTAGGAACTAAAAAAGCCCACTCCTTTATCCAAGAGCTGTTAAGATACACTGGAGGTAGAGGAAGGGTAGATTTTCCAGCACCAGGGCAAAAGGCCCTGAGGGCAGAGGGAAGGGAAGGCTCCGCGAATGCACTGCCCAGACCTTTGCAGGTCTGTGAAGCCACAAGCATGCACATGGGGGTGTGCATACCTGAGTGTGAAGAGGGGCCGGCTGTAAACACTCAAGTCCATATGAACTTGAACGCCTGGCCACAAACTTCTTTTTTTTTTTTTTTTTTACTAATCATGGATGCTCAGGAGCACGTAGGTCTAAAAGGGGCAAAATCTAGACCACCCTGCTCTTCAACCCCGGAAGTGACTTCACATCTCCAAGCTCCAGCTTCCGCATCCATACCATCGATTTCATGGCAGTCTACCCAGGATCTGGGGAAGGATGCAGTAAGATGATAGATGTGAAAACACTTTGGAGCTTAAAATGTGCTAGTTACCTGCAAGAGGTGGTGATGATTTTTCTGACTCAGGCCAGAAAAAGAGTGGCTGGCAGGGCTGGAGCCCCAGGGATGGAGCTGGCACAGCTGAGCCCGAGGAAACAGCGGCTGTTTCCAGGCAGGGTGGGAGTGTGAGGAATGGCACGAGGCCCTTGTGAAAAAGGAAAAGGGAAGTGTTTGTTAAAGTATTTTTTTGCATTAATAAAGGATGAAGGAGCAAGTGCCAAGCCCTTCATCTGAACCTGCCCAAATCCTTCAAGTTCCAGTGGCTCGTTGCAGTCTGTCGGCCTCACCTGCCCTAGAGTAGGAGGGCTGGGGGAGGCTCCTGTCCTCTGCCCACGGGAAACGCTGGGGACAGGGAACCCACTTCTCCCAGCAAAGCCACTACTTCTTGCTTGAGGCGCTTTCCGGGCACCTGCGTTGGATTATCTGTCGCTTTGCCTGGTCCTCTATTATTTCCTTTCTGTCCCCACTCTTGAGCCCCCCGGCCAAGCAGGTCCTCCAGCATTAAGGCCCTGAGAGGCCCCAGTTCAGAGCTGATGACTCCACTGGGAAATCAACAGGTGTCCCTGCCCTCTGGCCACGCCCCCCTGGAGTCCCCTCCAGCGTCACTCCCCCCAGCCCCCCAACCTCATTCTCCCCAAAGAGAATTTCTTGGCTTTTGGAGAACTCTTTATTGTTTAAAAATCATCATCGAAGCTTCAAAAACACATACAACCCATCACACCCGTCCCGCTCCGAAAATGCTTATTCTAAGAAACTGAACTGATGGCGAGGGGAGCCCAAGGCATCTCACTGGGCATTCAGCTTCTTGGAGGCCTCGTCGATGGCGGCCAGGATGCTGACCTTGAGGTTCTCCAGCACGGGCAGCAGGCCCTGGCGGAGGTCCTCCAGCGCGGGCTTGGCCTTCTCGCCCAGCGCTTTCAGCTGCTCGCTGGCCTTGGCGTGGTACTGGACCAGGCTGCCGCCGCCCTCCTTGAGCATCTCGAAGCGGGCGGCCATGCGCTGGCGCAGTTCGTCGCTGTAAGGCGTCAGCTGCTGCCGCAGGGTCTCCACGTGGGCGCGCGCGCGGTCGCGCATCTCCTCGGCCAGCGGGGTCAGCTTGTCCTGCAGCTCCTGAACCTTCTGGCGCGCGCCCTCGCGCAACTCCTCGCCCAGCGGCGCCACCTTCTGGCGGTAGATCTGCAGCTCCTCCTGCCACTTCTTCTGGAATTCGTCCAGGTAGGGCTGCACCTTCTGCTTCACCTCCTGCAGGTCCTTGTTCATCTCCTGCCTCAGCGACTCTGTCTCCTTTTCCAGGTTGTCCCAGAACTCCCGGGTCACCGGGCCCAGCTGTTCGCGCACTTTGGCAAACGTGCTGGTCAGGCTGTCCCAGTTGTCCAGGAGTTTCAGGCTGACGGGGGAGAGAGAGGAGGGCTCAGGGGATGCCTCCCAGGCACCCCGGCACCCCCTGGAGCTGCAGCCCAGCGCCCCCGCTTACCTGGGGTGACACCTGGACATACCTGTCCCTGAAGGCGCGGTAGCTGGGGGCAGACCCTCAGCCTGGCTTCTCCCATCCATGATCTCCGCACCCCCACCCCCGCCCCACTCCCACTGCATCCCACTGACCAGATGGACAGAGGAGCTAGAAAGAGACAGAGCTGGTTTTGGTACCCAGTCCTGTCTGTCCCCGAAGCCGGGCCTTTTAAGGACCTAGTGTCCACCCTTCCAGCCCATTCTCCTCTCTGAAGACAGCCATCCTGGTGCTGGCCGGAGCCGAGGAGGGAGTTAAGAAGGGAGTTAAGAACAGGAAGGGGCTTGTTGCACCTGCAGGCAGAGAGCGGTGTCGTGAATACTGACCCGGCAGCACTGGTCTGCCGCCTGCTAGGGGGCTGTGACCCTGCGTGGGGATCCCACTTCTGTCTTCCATCCAGGTCTTCTATGGGGCCCATCAAATAGCAGGTGGGGATTCGGCCAGTCTGGCTGCTTCTTCCCACAGGCCTCTCCACCCCTAGCACCAGCACCCCCTACCCCTGCCCCAGGCCCCAGTCTGGGTCCTTACTTGAGCTGTTTTCCCAAAGTGGAGGCTTCAAATTGGGTCACATAGTCTCTGCCACTGTCTTTGATTGCATCCACGTACACGGTGGCAAAATCCTTCACCCGATCCCAGGATGACTGGGGGTCATCTTGCTGCCAGAAATGCCGAGCCTGGCTCCCTGGAGGTGGGAGGGGAGACCCAGATCAGGCCAGCTCTGGGCCGGGATCTGAGCTGAAATGCTAGGTAGGGGAGAAGGGAGTGAGGGAGAAATTCAGCTCCCCGTGCCCAGGAGGGTGGACCACAGCGGTTCAGAGAGAAGTCGCCCCCCGATGGTCAGCTCCCTAGGTTGGGGGCACCTACCGGTGAGGAAGAGCACAGCCAAGGTCAGCACCACGGCTTTCATCTTGAAGGGACGTGGGTGACCTGGAGGAGAAGATGGGCCCGGCTGAATGGGGCTTGAAGGAGCCCGCGCACCCCATCTCACTGTAGCCCAGGAGAAGGAGGCGGGGCACAGGGTAGGAGAGGGCCAGGAGTCCAGAGCCCCAGCATGGGGCAGAGGCTGGAACCAGGATCCCAAAGCCTGAGGCTCAAATGCCTAGAGCTGGGGGAAGCGGGTAGCAGCACTTACCTCAATGGTCAGCAGTCTCTGAACAGCCAGCTCTCCCCCAGCCTATTTATGTGACCAGGCAGGGGATGGGCTGGGAGGCTGATAAGGCCAGCCCAGGCCTTGCCGCCGCTCACTGGTCCTGGCGATGTGGAACTCAGAGTTCAAGGATCAGCTCTGTCCCTGGGGCCGGGCAAATAGAGCAGGCAAACAGGAAACTGTGAGGGCTGCAGGGCCAGGGATCAAGGGTTCAGGCAGGGGTGGGAGGGAGTGGGTGCAGGCTTGCGGGTCCCCAGAGTCTGGGTCAGCTGCACCCGGCCCCTTCTCCTCGGTCGGGGCTGTGTGCCGGCCATTGTCCATTGTGCCAGTGCAGCAGGCGAATGGGAGGAAGGAAGAAAAACACATGAGCTGCCAGCGATGGCTGGAACTCCTCCACTCGGGAGGTGTCCTCCCCCGCTGTCCCCTCGCATTCCAGGGAGATTCTCTCACCTCCACCCTGCCCCCACCTCACAAAGGCAGCAGACGGTGCTCCCACCAATGCTGTCGCATCTCTCATCATCCCCCCTCTCCAGGCCCTTGCAGACCTCCCAGATCCAAAAGCAAAGGGAGCCCCGTGCTAGGATGCTGCCTGGGGAGAGAGACAGGACAGTGCTCAGTGGCTCCCGGACTCTGAGATGTCAGAGACCTCTAACATTTCCAAACAAATTCTAAAGACCAACACAGAGCTGCCCACTTCTCATTTTGTCATGTTAAAAATCTTACCCACCGCTGCGCCCCACCTGGCCCAAACCCTACCATCTGGTGGGATGAACTGGGAGATTGGGACTGACATATATACACTAATATGTATAAAATGGATAACTAATAAGAACCTGCTGTATAAAAAAATAAATTAAATAAAATTCAGAAATTAAAAAAAAAAAAAGAACCAAAAAGAGCATAACCTCAGAATAAAGGACAGTTGCTTAAATGGGATACATAGATCTTTGCATTGTTAATATTTTTAATTAATTAATTAATTAATTAATTTTTGGCTGCATTGGGTCTTCGTTGCTGCGCACGGGCTTTCTCTAGTTGCGGTGAGCTGGGCTACTCTTCGTTGTGGTGCGCGGGCTTCTCATTGCAGTGGCTTTTCTTGTTGTGGAGCATGGACTCTAGGTGCACAGGCTTCAGTAGTTGTGGTGCGGGGGCTCACTAGTTGTGGCTCGTGGGTTCTAGAGTGCAGGCTCAGTAGTTGTGGCACACGGACTTAGTTGCTCTGCGGCATGTGGGATCTTCCCGGACCAGGGCTCAAACCCGTGTCCCCTGCGTTGGCAGGCGGATTCTTTTTTTTCTTTTCCTTAATTTAATTTAATTTATTTTATTTTTAACATCTTTATTGGAGTATAATTGCTTTATAATGGTGTGTTAGTTTCTGTTGTATAACAGAGTCAGCTATAGGTATACATATATCCCCATATCTCTTCCCTCTTGCATCTCCCTCCCTCCCACCCTCCCTACCCCACCCCTCTAGGTGGACACAAAGCACCGAGCTGATCTCCCTGTGCTATGTGGCTGCTTCCCACTAGCTATCTATTTTATGTTTGGTAGTGTATATATGTCCATGCCACTCTCTCACTTCGTCCCATCTTACCCTTCCCCCTCCCCGTGTCCTCAAGTCCATTCTCTACGTCTGTGTCTTTATTCCTTTCCTAACCCTAGGTTCTTCAGAACCGTTTTCTTTTTTTTAGATTCCATATATATGTGTCAGCATATGGTATTTGTTTTTCTCTTTCTGACATACTTCACTCTGTAGGACGGACTCTAGATCCATCCACATCACTACAAATAACTCAATTTCGTTTCTTTTTATGGCTGAGCAATATTCCATTGTATATATGTGCCACATCTTCTTTATCCATTCATCTGTCCGTGGACACTTAGGTTGGCAGGCGGATTCTTAACCACTGCACCACCAGGGAAGTCCCAGCATTGTTCATATTGATCTTGGATCCCACACAGGTGAGAATGGACACCAGCCCTTAGGGATGGCTGGTGTCAGGGAAAGACCTCTGGACTGCTAGTGGCAGGAGCCTAGGTTCTTATTTCATCTTTGCCTTCAGTGTGCAAAATCCTGGAGGAGGATTGTGAGCCAGTTACGTAATCTCCCTGAGCCTTGGTTTCCTATCAGTAAAATGAAGATGAGAATGGGGGTGGTTGGAGGATGAACCCAGGGAAATCCTGTAAATCAGTACTGTGTGCTCGTTGGTGTTTGCAGAGCCATTTTGTAAGGTTTCTCCTGGAAGGTGTGCGAGCCCCCAACGCCAGGTCACCTACAGGGCCCCGGTCATAGAACCTGTGAACATGCAGGCCGAGAGTAATTTTGAGATCAGCCTCTCCCCACCCACCATCTTCAGATGAGGAAACTGAAGAGTGGAGGAATTTGCCCAGTGTCCCTGGTGTCCCAGGGAATTAGAGCCAGGGCTGGACTTAGAACCCAGGTGTCTGGACTGAGGACCCAGGGCAGAAATGTGCTCTGCACCACCTACCCAGGAAACTCCCTAATGTTCTAAAACCCAGCCGGGGACTGCCGTCTGCCAGATCCCGGAGTGGCGGGGCTCCAGGCCTCTCCCACCCTTGCCAGCCTCATGCCTTTCTCCTCAGAGGGGAAAGCTTTGGAGCTGGACCACCTTAGGTTTCAATCCCAGCTCTGTCACTTGTTAGCTGTATGACCTGGGCTAGTCCAGACCTTCCACCTTACCTCAGTTTCTTATCTGTTAAGTGAAGATAATGACAGAACGTGCATCTCCTAGAGTTATCGTAGGGGTAGCACGCATGGCAGGCAGGATAAGCCCCTCCCCCAAACACGTCCATGTCCTACTCTCTGGAACCTGTGACTGTTCCCTTACATGGCAAAAGGGACTTTGCAGATGTGATTATAAGGACCTTGAGATGGGGCAGCTATCCTGGGTTATCCAGGTGGGCCCATGCCATCACAAGGGTCCTTAAATACACAAGAGGGAGGCAGGAGAGGGAGAGTTGGAGAAAAAGGTGGGAGGTCAGAAGCAGAGGTTGGAGTGATGTGATTGCTGGAAGGGGGCCATGAGCCAAAGAATGCAGGCAGCCTCTAGAAGCTGGAAGAGCCAAAGAAGCAGAGTTTCCCTAGAGCCTCCAGGAAGAATACAGCTCTGCTGACTTCATGCTTTAAGACTAGTGCGACCTATTTTGGACTTTTGACCTCCAGACCTGTACTGTCAGATCATAAATTTATGTTGTGTTAAACACTAAATTTGAACATGCACGGCAAAACTGAAAGGGACCTGGCACTTAGTAAACAGTAAGTATTCTGTGGCCCAGAATCCCAATTTCTGCCATTCTGCCCGCCTGCTCCCACTGAACACACTTGCACTGTCAGACCAGAGCCATGACCTCCGTTTCTGGTGGCAGAAGTGGGGGACGGTGAGGAATCACATTTTCCCTGCGTGGTCTTGACGTGCAGATGCCGAGATGAGGGACTGACCCACCCCCAAGGCTCTGTGGGCTCGGCGGAGAGGGAGGCTGCCGCTTGGCCAGCCCAACTCCCTGCCTGTTGTCTAGAAGAGTCTGAGGGAGGCCGGTGCCCTTGCTGGGGCAGCTCAGGGGTGTCTCAGGACGAGAGGCTCCTTCCTCTTGGGGAGAGGGGCGGTAGAGATCCTCCTAGCCAGCATACGGGGGGCCTCAGAAGCTTACCAGTTGGGCACTGTTTTGCCCTGCTCTTTGGTTCACTCGTGAAATTAGAGCAAACCTAGTGTTTGACGTCTGTACAGTTCTTTCGTGGCCAAAGCAGTTTCAGGATGAACTCAGTTTGTCCCTTTAAGGCCAGCAGGCCAGATATTCTCCTTGTTGTGTCTGTGAGAAGGCTGCAGCTGAGAGCTGCTAAGAGCCGCCCTGTGTCCTTCAGCCGTTAGTGTTCGGTGCTGGCAGGAAGGGAATCAGGGGGCCTCTAGCTTCTAGCTCTTCTGGCTTCTAGCTCTTTGATGGTTGCCTATCAGCCAACAGCAGCCGGACCCCTGACTCCCAGAGCCCTTGTTTGATAGCATCTTACCAAGCCAGAAGCTTCCTTTTAAAATATACTTATTCACTAGTGTGTCTACTCCATCTCATTGTAAGATATTTGGCTTAAACCAGCCCAAACCCCTCGTTACTAATATTTTGGAGAAGCGAGTCTTTCTGGACAGAGACCTATGGGAAAACCACCACCAATAGCAAATGGAGCGCATCTCAGAACCAGACCTGGGGTCCAGCCGTCATTGTCAGAGGCGCCAAGTGCCCGGATTGGACTGTTTGGTGGGTGCAGGGCCTACCAATGCAGGCCCACAGTCCTACCACCCTCTTCCCCGATCAGGGGAGTCTCCAGAGTGACCGTTTCTGAAGTGGGTGCCCTGACACGTGTGGGAGTGTGGCTGGCTGGCTACAGGAGTGGATTTTGCTCAGAATGACTGGCCACTCATTTCACAATTGATGTCTCAACGTTGTACTGGTCAGTCCGCACTGGGAGGACTCTGTCCCCTGCTAGGCCTGGCACATAACAGACACTCAGCAAATATTTGCTCCATGACCCACACTGGCAACCAAAGGAAGGGTCACCAGGGAGGCAGATGGTCACCTGAAGGAGCGGGCCTGGAGAGGGGACACAGGAATCTGGAGCGTTTGGCCCTGTATCACAGGCCCTGCTCAGAACATTTACTGGGAAAGCACATGGTGCAGGTCAGGAGGGGAGGCTTGAAGTTAGGAAGGTTTGCATTGATCAGGGGAGGAGATCCCCACAACCACCATCACCCTATTCACTATCTGGCAATTTTGTTGCAGCTCCCGGTGATAGATCCCAGTTGAGACCCAGGGCAGGGCATTGTAACCAACCGAGGTTCTCTCCTGCCCTCCTGCCTGGGAGATGAGGCAGCAGGAGCAGACGTCTGGCTCCTTGGCAGGCATGCCAGCCTTCCGAATTCTTGATCTGTGCAGGTGGAACTGGCTGGGGGCTACCACAAAGTCAGAGAGATGAGTAAGGATCTGTCAGCAGGGCTTCCATCTTCTAGAGCTCAGACCTCAGGGCCTGTATCCAGGAGGCAGGGCCCTGAGGGCCCTGAGCTCATCTCAAAAGGCATCCTGGCTGCATTCAGGAGGGCATGGCACCTCCCATAAAAGGTTCTTACAAATCCTTTGAAGGCATCTGGGTTTATTGCTGTTTGGTTCCAGAGACACTCCCAGCCTTCCATGGGAGTGTGTACACACTCAGATGATTTCTAGAAGACCCTTCTGGAGAAGGCTTTTTTCTGGTCTAAACAGTCCCACAGCAACTTTCAAATCCACCATGGACTCCCTCCTCTCCCTCTTCTTCCTACAAACTCAGTATTTCCAGCTTTTGTAACCTTTCTTCATAGAAGGCCTTCCATCAGCTATCTGTCAGCCGTGGCTGGGACCCTGCTAGAAATTCTACCCTGCCCTCTGGAGTCCAGCCGTGGAAAAAGGGGGAAAACTATAGCAAAAGTCCCCTTCCATCCTAACACTTAGAGTTGATCGTATCACTGGGCTGACCGAGGTCACCCCATAAAGGCCCCAGCCTGTGCCAACTCTCTGAGGTCCTCCGTTTACTCCTTCAAAAGTACGCTCTCAAGGAATCTGTTTTCCACCCGACTCAGCAAACTCTTAACGTTCCCTTCTGAGGGGCCAGAGTCCAAGCCAGGTGCCTGACGACCCAGCGTGGAGGCGAGTTCAGGCTTCTAGAGAATGCTCGGCTCGCAAGGCGGGGTGAGATAAAGCACTGCTCAAAGCCCCACGCTACACGTCCTCAGCCTCCAGCATTCCAGCTTCCAGCCTGAACGTTTCTCCCAACTAGACTCCAAACCACAAGGCAAGAAACTTATCAGCATAAGATCATAATCAGGTGTTTATTTGCACAATCCCCTACTGTCCAACCAAGTTACAAAGTTGTAAGTGCCCACCAAGAAACGACTAAAGGTCTTACTGCAACTTGGGTCTGGAGATTTTTAATCCTTTTTTAGTTCAACATAAATGAGAAAGAAAAAAAATACTCTGACATTTTCAAAGAACAGAAATAGGAAAGTATGTTCATATACATTCAACATATACTGCGCATATTGGTCACTACAATACAAAGCAATGATTTTTTAAAAGTGTAGTTCGCAAGATGGCACGGTTAATAGGCTCACTGGCTTTCGTCTGGGTGGTCGCAGGGGGGCGGCAGTCTGCTCGTCCATCAGCACCGTGAACAGAACAGGCTGAGCACGTGGTGGGTGGGAGGCCAGCATGGGAACTGCACCGAGCCCGGAGAAGTCAGCAGTGGCTGTCTGGGCTATCTCGGTTGCTTCCAGAAGGTGAGCAGCTGGTGGCCCCACCCAGTGGAGGGGATTTGGGGACCAAGGAGACACGGAGAGATCCCAAGAAAGGCTCTTGCACTGCAGAGACCCACTCGAGGGATACTGGGTCCAGGAGCCGAGCTGCCAACATCAGTGAGAAGGACAAGCTGCATGGGAATCCTGTCAGCAACACCAGGATGGCCATGCTGGGAACCCGCTTTCTTCTGTGCAAATTCAGGATGAAAGACTAGGAGGGGCCGGGGGACCTTTTACTCTGCTTTCCCAGCAAAATGGATCAAGAGTCAGAATATTTAACACCTCTTCCTTGTTTTGAAGATCGGAAGGCGATAACCCAGATCCTCTGTCAGCCCCCAGCCAGCAGAGAAGACTTTGGTTTCTAACAGTGAAGAAAAATAAAGATAACGACACAAATAATAGCTATTGCATATGCACTGCTTCAGCTGGGGGAAAGGAGACCACTACATCTGTCACTGGCACGAGTGAGAACTGTTCACAATTACAAGGTCTAAATAAAATACTTTGAACAAAAGGTGCAAGTCACAATTCAAATAGAACAGAATCTGCTTAAACATTTCTCTTTTAAACAAAAATTCCTTTTGTTTTTATTTATTAATAATAATAATAACAATAATAATAACAATAATATCAACATTTACCAAAAACAATTCCTACATGATCAAGAATTAAAAGAGGGGCTGAGGATGAGGATGCCCAGGGAGAAGGAGAAGTTAGGAGAGAGGCAGGACCCAAGACAACCTCCTGTTCTTCTTGCCTGTGACAAAGAGGCTGAAAAGGAAAAGCATTATATATATGTATATATGGATGTATACGGTTACATCCATATATATATATATATATGGAGCAACAATCCTTGTTATAGCACAATAGAAAATGAGAATAAAAGGTGACACAAAAGCATAGTGTACCACTGTTGGGTGTTCAGTCCATGGGTGGAACCAGCAGGAAGATAAAGGCAACCAACTTTCCAGGTTGTAAGAGGGGAGCCGAGTTACACACCAAACAGATGTTCTAACTGGCAACCCATCAACGCCAGGCCACTCGCAGCCTCCGTGCTAACATTCTCATATGACCTTGGCTGGGCCAGACATGTTCTTCAGTGGATCCCAGCAGCAAAGACCTCTCCAGGTTCCAGGCTTGGGGTTTCTCTTTTTGCTCTCCAAGTGCCAAAGGCTGTCATCCCTTCCTCTGTCTCTTTCTCCAGCTACTAAGATTCCAGAGGATGTCCCCCTCTAGCTTCTGCTCCTGCGGAACAGCAGTGCAGAGGTTGGGGGGCACTCTGTGGACGGAGGCCAGGGAGTGGAGTGGCTCTGCGCCCCCGGCCCCCGTACACTAACTGCTTTGCTCTTCTGTCTCAAAAAAAGGAAAGAAAGAAAGAAAGAAAGAAAAGAAAGAAAATCACCTCCAAAAGAAAACATACTTTAAAAAAAAAAAAACAATCAAAAATAATCCAAACCAAAACCAAACAAAACCACCAACTCAGATACACCAAATACACTTTCACGAAAGGTGGCGAACATGGATTTCCTGTTTATTTCCTTGGTGACTTGGTCATACAGGCGAACGTGGCAAAACCCCCCTCAGAACCCAAAAGAACGGCACGCTGATGAACCAAATGTGAGGAAAGGAGCCGACATTCTGGGTGGAGGGAAACACAAGGGCAACTTGGCGCAATGCTGCTAGATACTGTTGGTTTAAAGTCAACCTTCTCATTCCCGCGCGGTACATAAACCTGCAACAGAGCAGCAGACACAGAGAATTCGTTTCAAAAGAGAGAGACTCATATATTCCACTGAAAACTTAAAAAAGAAAAAAAAAATAGGTGCACTTTACCTCAGTCAGATATTTAAAGAGTTTTGCCTAGTATGGATTTGCCAGATGGCTTAACTTTCATCAAGTCTTTACTGTCAATGAATTTTCAAAGACAGAACCGATACTACCTGCTGTGTGCGTTTAGGCGTTACTCCAGCCAGACTGGACTGTTTACCCATTTTCTACCACTGGCCTCTGATCACACATTTCTGGAATATTTTGCCACTTGCAGCACAGCCTTAACAAAATCTGGCTGGCCATGTTTTCTTGCTGAATTTCATCCTTCAGGACTGAGTTCAAGGGTCACCTCCTTTCCCATTACCCTGGCCAGAGGTCCCGTCTGTCCTCTGAAGCCCTAAGCTCACTTACTCTGTGGAGGCTATGGCACCTATATAACACGTCTTATCCCCCATAATTCAACCAAGGGACTATGGCCAGCATCCACCCCCCAAACAACTAGCATGGTGCTTAATGAAGGAACAGGAAGATACAAAGACCTTGACGGGAAGAGTGGCGTTGTCAAGTTCACTGGCTCAAGTTCACATGGAAGGGAATCTCCTGATGGGATCAGGAGCTGGTACTGGGCCAAAGGGCTGGTTTGGCCCCGGCCAGGGTGATACTCACTCTCCATCCTTTGCTACACGCCTGCCTGTTCCATGCTGAAGGAGACCTCGGGGTGCTTGTAGCTGAGCAGTATGTCTGTAATACATGTGGACGGGTAGCAAGAGGAGTTTAAATGCTGGCTGCCATCAGTCAGGTCTGGGTGCTCATGACCTCCAAGACTCTCCCCGCATTCTGCAAGACCAGAAGAAACATGGGAGATTTGCAGGGAGCGGGGTGGTAGGTGGGCAAGAGGTAGGCAGGGGTGGAAGAGAAGTCTGAACCTTCCGCAGCCTGACTCCCAGCCCTGAACTCTAGCTCAGAGCAGGCCCTCGGTTTGGCTAGTGACCGTGGCTGGGGGCCAGCCTCCTTCCTGTTGTCCCCAGTGTCTGTTTTGCCCTCTTCCTTTACAGTCTCCCGCCGTCAAGCACTGTCAGCTCCTGTGGTGTGGAGGACACCCTCGCGGCTGGCAGGCACTGACTCCTGGGCACGCTCTGTACTCAGGACACGGGCCTAAGCACTTCAAACTCCCCAAGCTAGTTAATGCTCACAGCACAGTCTAGGACAGGGGCTCTGTTGTTTCTGTCCCTTTACAGAGGAGGACCCTGGGGCTCAGAAAGGTTAAGCGCCTTAACCTGTGGAGCCAGTGAAGGACAGTCAGAATTTACTGCAGACCTGTCCACTCCCGAGCCTGGGCTTTATATCAACTATGATACCCTCCCTCTACTGGTTCTAAAGGGAGGCAGACATTGGGACACGGTGCCCTCTAATCAGAACCAGAAAAAGAGTTATTGAAGGAGCATCTTAACAAAGCACTGCAGACGGAAGCGTGATGCCCCTGCCCTCAGCCAGGAGGCGTGCTCCTTCACGCACGCACACTCGGTGGAAGAGAACTGGGGAAAGGTCGTATCCAGAGCCCCGTGGGGATGCTGTGGCTTCCCATGGGCTGTTTATACAAGAGGGGAGTAGTCACTGGTGAAGATGAAAGGCGGGCCCCTCCAGGAACTTCTCCGGGGTGCCCCACGCATAACACCCCTCACCCTCATTCTCCCCATCCTGGAACTGCTGGCTCCCCATGAGCGAGGACTGACTGAGAACCGCATCTGACATCCGGGCAGAACTAAGTGCTTTCCCAGCCACGAGACTCATGCCAGGCAAGTTATCCAGCTGCACCTACAGGAAACAGTTAGGAAAAGAAGTAAGGATATCAGAAAACGCGCCACTCCCAGGGACCCTTAGAGACAGCTGTGCCCTCCAAAAGAGCCCAGGCAACAGCCGGCCTCAAGCACCAGTCCCAAGCACTACCACCCAGACTGCCTTCCTCTGCAGGGCCAGCTAAAGGGGGACGCTGCAATGGTGACCGTGCGGGAAGCTGAGGTTGGGGGTGGGGGTAGGGTGGGAAGGGAGGGGCACGGTGAATCTCAGCTGGTGGTCAGATGCCCTTGACATCTACATGGCCCTCCAGTGCTAGGCTGCTGACCTATCTCATCACCACGAGGAGTTTGTCTTAGGACCGCACTGTCAACAGCACTCCCTGGGAGGATGGGAATGTCCTGTGCCTGCCCCGTCCAATAGGAAGCCAGCAGCCACCAGGGCTACTGAGCCCTGAAATGTGACTCGTGTGACTACAGAACTCAGTTTTAAATTTTATTTTGTTTTAATTACACTTAAGATTGAAAAGCCACATGGGGTTGGTTGCTGCTGTATTAGACAGCGCTGCCTACGAGTCTGCCCTAAGGAAACAACGCTTTGCTGCGTGGATTAGCTCCCTTATCTGAATAAATTCAATGTAGCTGCCAGAAAACTAACCAAGAGCCTGAAGGCTCATTTGCTGGGGCCTGAGTTTAGACTGTCTGGGGAGAAGTTCAATAACTAAGACTAGAGGAAACAGATGGCAAACCGTTCTTGATTCCTCAGTCTCTAACGTGGAGTTCGGATTCTACGGAGATTCTCCTGGAGTTTAGGATTGCTTGTTACGGTGATTCAAAGAAATGCTCCCTTAGCGCCCAGAGGCGCTGGGCTCTGGCCGAGGAGAGTGAGAGTAGATGCTACCCCACATTCCTAAGTTCTGTTTTCAAGGATCCCACTTCCGAAAAGCAGGAGGGGGCCAACGTACATAAGCATCGTCACTGTTCTGGATCGTGTGGTGTCTCTGGAGGGTCCGGGGCCTGTGGTGTTCACTGACTGAGGGGTGTGCTGGGTACCCAAGTCCATTGTGATCTGGCAGCTCCATTGCTTGTCCTGGAGAACTTCTATCCATGCAGTTCCCTAGGACAGACTCTGAGGAGACAGAGCAAAATAGGGTCAGCAGACCTAGAGTTTCTCCCAACGCTGGCAACTCTCACCAAAGAAATGTCTCACAAGGGACAGTGGGCAATGGTGAGGACCGCATGTGCACTCTCCGCCAATCCCCAGCTGGCGGGTGGTGCTCAGAGGGGCCTGGACCAGCCTGCCAACCCTAAGTCTTACAGCAAAGCTGAGGCTCTCTCTTGCAGGGGTCATACCCTCAGGAGAAAAAAATCCCACATGTCAGTGGTTGGCTGGATCACACTGAACCTTTTCTTTTTTTCTTCATTTCTCTGTTGATTTGACAGTGCTATGTTCCCACACCTAGATGCACAGAAGAATCATTCTTGGAGCTTTCAGGACCTCTGGCCTAGGAGGATGGCCTCCATCCTGTGGACGCCTCTCTCTCCTTCCTTGGCTTCCCCTCTGTACACCACCCAGTCCCCTCCTCTCCTCCTCTGACTGCTGCCCCCAGCTCCTTCCATGGCTCCTTCGCTCTTTACATTTCTATCCTTTTTTTTTTTTTTAATTTTTATTTATTTATTTTATTTTTATTTTTGGCTGCGTTGGGTCTTTGTTGCTGTGCGCCGGCTTTCTCTAGTTGCAGAGAGCAGCTAGTGGGGGCTACTCTTCATCGTGGTGCGCGGGCTTCTTGCAGTGGCTTCTCTTGTTGCAGAGCATGGGCTCTAGGCACGCAGGCTCAGTAGTTGTGGCTCGTGGGCTCTAGAGCACAGGCTCAGTGGTTGTGGCGCACAGGCTTAGTTGCTCCGTGGCATGTAGGATCTTCCCAGACCAGGGCTCGAACCCGTGTCTCCTGCATTGGCAGGCGGATTCTTAACCACTGCGCCACCAGGGAAGTCCCTACATTTCTATCCTTGACCGTCTCTCTCTCCCCACACTTACTTTGACAGTATCATTTATTTTCACGACTTCAACTACACTGCTTCTATATAAAGAATTACTGAAATGCTCTTTTAAGCTCCAGATCCAAAATTCTAACTATTTACTAGGCATCTTTCCCTGGATGGCTAACACTCAACATGCCCAATTCTAAACTCATCAGCTTCCCCCACAATCTCTTTCAGACATCCTGGTTTTGGTGCCTACTTTCCTATCTTCTGGGTATGAAGAGCTTGTGGAGTTCATATGGATTCCTTACTCTCGGTTCCACATCACCTGAAGTCAGAAGAATGTGCCCCTCCAATGTTGGTCACTTCAGTCTCTTTCTTACTAATCTCACTGCTTCCACTGAGGTAGTGTTACCTCTTGTTACACTAGTGTTACCTCCTGTTACCTCTTGCCTGGATCACTATAATAGCCTCCTAACCATCCCTCTAGCACTGCCCTACAAAGACTAACCTTTCTATAGGGGAGCCCAAACCCCTCATTTTCACAACACCGTCCCAGCCTCTCTTCCAATGAGTATGCCACACGACTCTCCTCTACATTCTAAGCTCTGGTCAAATGGGACCACGGACAGTTCAGTGCATTTTCTCTCACTGTTCTCTCTCTCTGGAAATGCTTGACTCTTTTACTTCCATTCCTGCCAATCCGAATCAACTCATCCTTCTAGGTCCAGCTCAAATATTATAATTTTTATGAAATTCTCCCTTTCAAACAGAAAGAGATCTTTCCTTTCTTTAAATGGCAGAAGACTTTATTGGACTCTGATTACTCTAATGTTATTCCTGGCACCATCTTCAGTTGCATACTTGTCTTAATTATTCATATTAAACTGCAAATTCTCTGAGGACAAGAATTGTATTTTATGCATGTTTGTGAGCCTTCACTATTCCAGAACATTGTCCTATTCCCAGTGTTTAATAATAATCTCTTCAACTGATATTAATAAACACTCTCTTAATGTGGGTTAGCCACCTGTCAGAGTCATACAGCCCTGTGGACTGGATTTTGGAGAGAAAGAGGAATTCATGAAGACTGAGTATTTCTTCTTCTTGACCAAGGACGGTCAAGAAGAATACCAGGGCCACACCTAAATTGACAGGATCCTCCTGGTGGCACTTCTGGCTCCAGTCCTTAAGAGCCTAGAACTTCAACATACGTTTTCTTTGCTTGGTTGGTTTTTCTGGGTTAAAGCTCCCTGGCAACTATTGGGCTTATCTCCTGATGAACTGTACCTTAGCGAGACCAGGCTTTTAAACAAATTTTAATAGGAAATACAGTCCTAATGCTAACTGTACCATCCCAGTATCTATTTGAATAACGAAAGTAAAATGTGCTGCTTGAGTGATGGTTAAAGGGTTTCAGGTACCTATATTCAAATGATCTCCATAACCATCAAGGTGAGGCCTGGGTTCAGGGGCTGAGACAGGACGGGAAGGAAGGGGAACAAAGTGACATGCACGTTGCTGGTAATGCAAAACACTCTGGAGAAAAGTGAAAGGATGGGAGCTTCCAAACTACCAATACCAAAAATGAAGTCAAGTGAGAAATTTTTTGAAAGTTCTTTGAGCAAAGAGGTCAAAGGAAGAGCCAGGAGCCACCTCTTTTGCTACTGAAAGCTAAAAGCCAGCAGCGAGAGGAAGATAAAAGAAAGCCTACGCCAGGACTTGCTCTGTGGGATTAGGTCACCCATCCTACCCACCCAGCCCGATTCCTCTCAGTGGACATAGCTCACGTGCTGGCCGCAGGGCCAAACAAAAGCCACCGGCAGGAAGTGGTGCAAGGCTGCCTCTGTGGAGCGAGGGACTGGCTCTTGAGTCTGCTTTGACAAGAAGGAACACGAATAGCTGCTTCTTACTTTTCCGAAGTGTTTTCTAATGCCTATACTTTCTTCTTTGATAGCTAACCCCATCCACTCAATTCCTTGGGGCTCCTTTTTTCTGGACTATAGAGCTGGATGCAAATCTCATGAGCTGCACCTCCTTGCTCTCCCAAAGACAAACACGAGAGCTCTCCTGTTTAAAGATTTTTAAAGGATGATTATCAAACGTGAGGAAATGGCAAGGCTAACGGCATGTATAAGCCCTGGTTCTTTTTTTTAAATTTATGTATTTATTATTTTTATTTATGGCTGTGTTGCGTCTTCGTTTCTGTGCGAGGGCTCTCTCCAGTTGCAGCAAGCGGGGGCCACTCTTCATCGCGGTGCGCGGGCCTCCCACTATCCCGGCCTCTCCCGCTGCGGAGCACAGGCTCCAGACGCGCAGGCTCAGCAACTGTGGCTCACGGGCCCAGTCGCTCCGCGGCATGTGGGATCCTCCCAGACCAGGGCTCGATCCCGCGTCCCCTGCACTGGCAGGCAGACTCTCAACCACTGCGCCACCAGGGAAGCCCTAAGCCCTGGTTCTTGACATTTGGTTCCTTCCCACCTCTTCCAGAGGCCTCAATGTGTTTATCTGATATGTACGCTGAATCTCCCTCCCCCAACCCACCTCTCTTTTTTAAATCTATTTTTATTCCTGAGAATGGGGTTTCTCCAAACCCAAACACCCACCCTCCTTTTGGCCCTGCCTTTGGGAAGGTCCCATGGATTCTGTCCTCCTAGTCTGCTCTCTTCACAGCCTTTGGGTCTGGTGCCAACACACCTGAAAGTGCCACCAAGACAGAGCGAGCTATTGCTTGACAAATCACATGACGAGTCTTTCTGACTCCCCGGCCTAGAGCTCAGAAGCACTAGCTCTGGGGTCAGGAAGACCCGGGCTTGGATCCTGGCTTCACCAGGATTCCTGAGGTGGGGGATCCTGGGCAAGTTACCTGACTTCCCTGGGCCTCCGTCTCTTCATCTGTAAAATAGGACTTAGGCCACAGGTGGGTGAAGGGCTTACTTGAGCTTGGTACTCTGTTATGAGCTCAGTAAAGGCTCATACTCATTTCAGAGATGTTACTTCTGAGTGGTTGGGGCACAATGAACCAGTTGACAAAAACAAACAAGAAAATGATTTTATCACAGAATCCTACTTCCAGAATTATGGGGGCAGTTTACCCATAGGTAAGTGAATAAGTGAGTCACTGAAACTTTAATTTCCAGGAAAGAAGCCTCTGGTTTAGAAGCGACAAATGGAAGTTAAAAACTAGACGAAAGGGAGTTCCCTGGCGGTCCAGTGGTTAAGACTCGGCGCTCTCACTGCTAGGGCCCAGGTTCAATCCCTGGTAGGGGAACAAAGATCCTACAAGCCTCGAGGCACAGCCGGAAAAAACAAAACAAAACAAAACCAAAATCAAACAAACAAAAAAACTAGACGAAAAAGAAGCCTATTAAGGACTTCCCTGGTGGCACAGTGGTTAAGAATCCACCTGCCAATGCAAGGGACACCGGTTTGAGCCCTAGTCCGGGAAGATCCCACATGCCGCGAAACAACCTAGCCCGTGTGCCACAGCTACTGAGCCTGCGCTCTACAGCCCGCGTGCCACAACTACTGAGCCTGCGCGCCTAGAGCCCGCGCTCTGCAACAAGAGAAGCCACCACAATGAGAAGCCCGCGCACCGCAACGAAGAGTAGCCCCCGCTCGCCGCAACTAGAGAAAGCCTGCGTGCAGCAACGAAGACACAACGCAGCCAAAAAAAAAAAAGCCTATTAATAGGAGTTGGGTAACAAACCAGGGCTCTTGTCTGTTCAAATTTCAATATAACTCACAGGTTGAAGATCTGGAAGGGCTGGCATCTTTTGCTTGGCAGATATACTTGGAAGGGGTAGAATGGGAGGCAAGGAGGCATAAAAGAATATGACTAGGAATTCGGGAAACTTGAAGTCAGGTTCCAACTCCATCACAAACAGTGTATGAACTTGAATAAGTCATTTAATCTCTCCTAACCTCAGTTTCCCTATCTGAAAAATGAGGGCTGTTTGGGGGCTCAACAGCTAACACATGTGTAAGGGTCTTTAATAAACTGTAAAGGACTACACAAGAAAAGTATTATTTTTAGTAAGAATGTTGAGTCCTGCGTTTAGAAGTCCCCTGTGACACTCTATAGGTGAGACCCTTGACCAGTTTGGCAGCTGGTGGGGGGGGGGAATGGGGGCATGTGTGTAAACAGACCAACCCACTGGCCAAGGAACGGGAAATTCAGGCTCAAATCTTTGGCATTCTTTATGCCAATTCAGCAGCTGGAGGAACTATCAAGCTCACCACAGGATATATAAATAATGCGGAAAGAGGATTGCTGGGAGCAGAATTCTTGGGTATTTTCCCAAGTAAAGCTGAGACAGTACAGGGGGAAGGATGACCATCTGATCACGCAAGGGGAAAAAATACACAAACGGACACAAAGCACAGCACCCACCTACCCAGGGAACCTCGGGGCAGCTTGCACAACTCTCTATTGAATCTGTCAATGTTGACTCGTCCTTACTCATTTACTGGGTTTTAAGAGAAAATGAGAGAAATGACATGTTGTGCATATCCCTCCTAAAGGTTCCGAGGGGTAAACCCTCCCGGTCTGTCATCGTTTGACTCCTCTGTGAGGCCTGAAGTCCACCAATGCTGCTGAAGCTGAGTGGGCTCCGAGCAGAGGATGTGGTTTTCTCTGTGAGTTCAAGCTGGTAATGTCACTGTGTAAACCGGTTATGCTATCATATTTATTTGCAAAGTAAAAAAAAAAAAAAAAAAAATCAAGTGTATGTAATACTACAGAGGGAAGATAAACCTTACTTCTACTTCTGGAGTGGCAGACGGGAGATTACAGGCAGCATGGGGCATGTCTAGCCCTGAAACTTCCACACATTACAAACAGACCTTTGGCACGTTGCCTGCTCAGCACTCTGGCTGCGCCTGGCCCCGCACTGATTGGTGGCATACGGCTGTAAAAGAAATAGGTAAGCATGGCCGCTGATAACGATAGCATGTAATTTTCCTTGACTAACACCAGCAATCCCTGATAATCTACCCTTAAGAAATTTTAGAAAGATGCCAGTAGCTCTGCTCGTTATAATTATACCTCTTACAGAACTCATTACGTAGCGCTTCATTTAAGTCTCTTTATGAGCTTGTCTCTCCCGACCCCCAGCCCCCAGTACAAGCTCCCTGAGGGCAGGTTCTCCACCTTTTCATCCCTGCATTCCCCACTGGACCTAGAATACAGTCTTGTGTGATCTAGTCATTCAATAAATTTCGCTGAATTCGCTCTATCACAGAAGTAACACATGAAGTGTTTGGGGGCCCGTGTGTAACTACGAGCAAGCAGCAGGCGTCCCCCCACAAAGACATAAACAAGGACGAGCTGCACCCACGTGCCTGCAGGGTGGTGGGCGGAGGACATCACAACCCTTTCTTGGCAGAAGGAAGGGCAAATTATCGGATGATTCTTTGGCGGTTGTAAAACTCTGAGCTCTCATGTTTTTAAAAGAGTAGAATCACGTCAGGTTAAAGCAGGAAGAGATTGTGGAGCCTAGTTTCTCCTGTAAAAGGGATCGTAAGACATACGCCCAAGTTGGTTGTGAACAATAAATGAGTAACTGGCTGGAGGGCACCAAGCCCAGAGCAGACCAACTGCAAACACCTTCTCGGAGGGGGCGTCTAGCTAACATCCCTCACGATGCAGATGAAGACAGGGAGGTGCGGTTAGGTGCCGGGGTGGTCACAGGTTTAAGGTAAGGACAATGGGGACACTTCAGGATAAGAAGAAGTTTTAAACACACATAGGTACATCCCCAGAGGGATTGTAACTCTTAACTCTGGAGTGGCTTTGGGCTTCCCTGGGCTACTTTTCCTCTATTGCATTATTTTACTATACTGGATTCTAAACTCACAGGGTAATAAACTTGGGGCTTTATTTGTTAAAGATAATTGTATATATGGATCCAAAAGTCTCAAAATAGAAGTCGAAAGAGGTTAGAAAGAGGCAAGGTGAATAGTATTGAAGAAAAGGCATACGCCGTAGCTAAGTTGAAGAGTGAGCTGAGAGTAAACTGGGCAGAGACGGGAAGGATCATCTCTACCGTACACTGGCAAGCAGGGCAGGAGCTCAGACTAGGGCTTCTAGAAAAGCTCGCATCCAAGGTCAGGAAAAGAAGATTTAAGAATAAAGAGGGCTTTGGGGGGAAGCAAAACTGATCATGAGGCAACAAGGACAGGGTAGTTTTGAGCTGAAACCTTTAGGGGTGTACTTATGGCTTGACTCTTCCAGAAACCAGAAAGGATGCTTGCGGAGAATGATGGCGGCGATGGCGGCGGATGGAAGAAGGCAGGGGGAAGGAAGAGGGAGAAGTAATCGTAGTCACTCAGCTTGGGGAAGAGGTGGGAGGGACTCGTCAAAAGAATCCTGACTGAAGTTTCGGTCTGAAGTGGAGTGAAGTGATTTAAAGCCGCGGGGAGCCGCTGGAGGCAGATCATTCTCTGGATTTCAGGAAACCTTGGCCCTTAGCTTCTATTAACTCCTTCACATAGACTAGACTTCACACCGACCAAGGCAGCTTGCTTCCCCCCAAAAACGTCCCTGAGACACTCCCACCCGCTGGTCTTTCCTCATGCTTCTCCCCTAAGTCCAAACGGCAAAATCCTTTCCATCCACCAAGACCCAACTCAAATGTCACTTGCTGCGGGAAACCTGCCCCTGCTCCGACTGAGAACTGGCCTGTCCCTCCCCTGGTCTCCCACAGCACTTGGACCAGCCACGTCCTGCCTTCCTGCAGGCACCAGATAGACCTGCAAGCCCGCCGAAAGGGGGTTCCCCTGACAATCAGGGGACACAGGTGAATTCAAGCCCCCTGGTCTTCCTGTACATAGGAGTCACACAGGAGGGAAAAGTGAAGGGAATTCAGAGAGGGTATTTTTGAAGAAAAATATTTCACAAGGTTACTTGCACACATGGTAATCCAGGGTGCGGGCGGGGAGTGTGCACTGTGTGCTCGCTTGCTCGTGCCCCGAGCCTTGCACACCCAGCGTGTGCTCAGCGAGTATCTGCTGGCGTGAAGTGAGTAGCTCTCCCGAGCGGTGGGCCCTGGGGGCAAATCACTTAACCTGGGCCTCAGGTGCCTCACAGGTAAAATGGAGACAGTAAGATTTGTGAGGATTAGACAAGTTCATACGTGAACAGCATCTGGCGTCTGGCGCGTGGAAAGCACTACGAAGTGTCAGCTTTTCTCCTTTTCTGGTGAAAGCTGTCATTCGCACAGGAAGCTTTCCCACAGCATCCCTGATGCCGTCAAGCTGCCTCTGCTAGAACACTCCCAGCCACAGGAAGCTCCCAGGCTGCTGAGCAGCCTATTCTGGAAAGTTCTCAGGAAGGTCTTCCCCAGGGGACTGAAATCTGCTGCAACTTCTATCCCGATCTTGATTCTGCCCCATAATATGAGCCCATACCTTTTCCATCTGACAGGTATGATAGCTCTCGTGAGTTTTTTTCCCCCAAGCCTAAACATCCCCAAGTCTGTCAGCCAATCCACATACGGCCTGGCTCCGAAACCCCCCCAGCATCCTACGTCTGCCTAAAAACGCAGCAGCGGCAGGTGGACACGATACGTCTGACTGGTGCAGACCTCAAACTGGACGGCACCCACCTGCTCAAAAGCCCAGGATTTAACTGGAGTTTTAGGGAACCACATCCCTATCAGTGCTTAATGAGCACAACCCGAATGCACCAGGTCCTCTGCACATAAACTGATTTAGAGCCAGGTCTTCCATCCTGCTCTGTGCCAGCGGACCCAGTTCCCCCAGGAGTTGAGTTTTGTGTGCTGACTTTAAAAGGACAGGGCAGGAGAGGCAGGCAGCTTCAAGAAGGGGAGGATGGGAGAAGTGCCCAGCTTCGGGGTTGTATATTTCATTGTATATTTCATAGATCTCCTTTTCAAGATCTACCATGATGGGAGGGATGTCAGTCCAGATTTCGAGTAGGGTGAATGCCATGACACGAGTGGAACAATGTCTTCTGAGTATAAGTTACTGACAGTAATCCCAATCTCCTCCCAAATGAAAATGAATGTACTCACTAATTATATAGTGATACTAAATGAAATGGCATGGGGTCCCTTATGATGCTGTAATAGTCTGTGTTTAGCTTATTAACAAAGTGATCAGAGTAATAATAATACCTCAAATTATTTACATCATACATTCAGATGATCAAGTGTGCCTCTCTCTCCCTCTCTCTGTGTCACACACACAAACATTATGTATAAACATAAAACATACGTGTATGCTTTAATCTTCACAAATACTCTGCAAAGGACCGTTATTCCTCCTGCCCTTTTTCACAGATGAGGAAATAAGAACCTGAGGTTTAAGTGACAAGGTCACTGCATTCGTAACACAGGCGTGTCCAGGACCGAGGGGCCCTGACTCTTAGTTCAACACTATTTACACTAAATCCTATTTCCTTAGCACCGACTGACTTTTATTCTACCGCAGAGGTTAAAGCTAGCTATTTTGATGACAGCCAAGAAACTCTGGATTCTAAGGAACCACGGTATGAATATGGGAAACAGGTAATATACCTTACTGACTGCACTATCTATATGTCAATTGTCTATCACTCTCTTTTAAGTTTGAAAACAGATCCCCTTCCCCACCAAATACCCACTTCCTACGTGCTTCTCCCCTAAAAGGTGCTGAAGGTCTTCTCAGGAATTCTTTTTTTCTTAGGAACCCAGAGTACTAGCTGAAAAAAGGTAATACTGCTGAGTTAACTGAATGAGGGCAGACTGGCCCGGGACTGGACTTTGCAGGGCTCTTACCTCGGCTGGACACCTTATTTCTATTGAACGCAGCAGCTGGCTGTCGGTACGGATGTATCCCCAACTCCTGTACATGACTCACGGTTCCTAGTAAAGACTCAGGGTCCCCGGGTCCGCCAGTACTCATGAGCAGGGGGCCGTCGTGGCAACCTTTGGTCAACGTGTTCACGTTCTTCCTGTCCGGAAAGCCATCCTTGGCCCCCTCACACGAGCACTCCTCCTCCATGCTCTCCGAGTGCACGAGCGCCGGCTGGTGAGCGTAACCGTGGGTCGGGGTGGGGGAGGAAACCTGCGAGATACATTCTTGCGCCCTGATTTGCAGAAGATGCTGGGGGCTGGTGTGGTGGTGGTGGTAAGAGTCAGCGTTTTGATACGGTAAAGCCTGGCGCTCTGTCATACTCTGTCCCCCGAGGCCGGGAGCCAGACTCCCTGCGTCCCCCTGGTTCATATGCCTGAACAGTTCTTGGTACTCTTGCTGCTGCTGCTGCTGCCGCTGCTGCCTCTTGATGAGCTGTGCAAACTCTGCCGGGGGCAGCCGGATGTCCGAGTGGCCGGTGAGCGAGTGCCGGGGGGAGAGCAGTCCTTGGAGGATGTGGGGGACCTGCTGGTGTCGTGCGTAGTCCGGCGGCGTCGGGGACAGCAGGGCCTGCTGCAGCGCCGACGCGGTATAGTGCGGTGGCTGCTGATGAGCGCTGGGAGGGAAGGTGGGGAACTGGTCAAGTGGAGGGACTTTCAGGGCTTGGGTGGGAGGTAACCCCACTCCTGCTGAAGGGCTGTAGCTGCTGGGGGAACCCCGGGACTGGTCCGAAAACAGATGGGGGTGTAAATGCGCCTGGTCGTAGTTAGCAGGGGAGAACCGATTCACGTTCAAGCTGCAGACACAAAAGGGAGTGAGTACCAGGCATCCATGTGACAAGCGTGCTAGACTCCCCAGGGGAACAGCTACCACGCTTCCTCGGTGGGGAGCCCCCGCTGGCACAGAGGACCGCGGTGGATGGGGCGGGGAAGATGGGGATGCGTGCGTCATCCCCACCCGTCCCCTCTGGTTGTAGGACGCAACATCACTTGAACTATTAAGATGTACCCATCTCTTAGAATATGGGTGGCAGAGAAAGAAACAATCCTAAAAGAACAGACAAGGGGCAATGGCATTTTTACCAACTCCTCTAATTGGCCACTTTCTTCTTTGCAGACATATAGTAAGGCAGCTTTGTCCTTTTCTTCCTCTGTCTCATTAGCATTTTGATCCAGGGTCAATATATAGATTTCAAGTCCGTCCCAAACCTAC
Source organism: Eschrichtius robustus (assembly GCF_028021215.1). Lineage (NCBI taxonomy): Eukaryota > Metazoa > Chordata > Mammalia > Artiodactyla > Eschrichtiidae > Eschrichtius > Eschrichtius robustus. The sequence continues at coordinate 15,828,952 of NC_090834.1, read as the reverse complement.
CACCCCAATTTTAATAAGGCTGAAATGAGCACAGCCCAGTCAGAACCCTTCTCCTTTCCTCCTCCCCTCTCGCCCTGCTAAGGGGCTTCCTCCCACCTAGGCCACCTGGAGAGACGGCTGGGTGACTCTGGGCCGGCTTACCTGTGGGCCTCCGCACTGTCGGCGCTCAGCTGCTTGGACAAGGGCCGGTGCCCATAGCTGAAGGCGGCCATCAGGTTGGTCCGGTGCTGCATCTGAACCTGACTGGCGCTGGGGCTGATGGAGACGCCCCGGCCAGCAGAGCCTGCAGCTGTCCCGGGCATGCTGCTGAGCATGTCAACGGGCTCCTGGACTTGGATGGTCACCTGCTGTGACTGGGGAGGCTGCTGTATGCCCAAGCAGGTTAGTGCCACATTGGGAGGAGGGGTACAGTTCTCAGGCTGCTGCTGGAAGACTGCACTGCGGGAGGGGAAGCCTTGAAACTGGGAGGGAGATGCAGCACCTGGAGAGAAAGGAACCTCAGAGTGACCAAATGCCCGGGTTACCAGCTGGCCGGAAGTCATGGGAGCCAGTGAGGACGCTTAACCTGCATACCATCCAGAGCAGTGCTTCTCCAACTCCAGGGTGCCGAAGGCTCCTCTAGAGGACTCGAGAAAACACAGGCTCTCCTGGGCCCGACCCACGGAATGCTGATTCAGTAATTTGTCATTCCAGGAATTTGTCATTCCACTAAGTTGCCCGAAAGCTGGTCTGTAGATTGTTCTTTGAGTAGCTCTGACCCAGGGCAGTGCTTCTCAAACTCTAATGCACATACAAACGGCCCGGGGATCTTGCTAAGATGTAGATTCTGATTCAGCGGGTCTGCGATGAGATCTGAGATTCGACTCTTCCCGCCGATGTTGTTCGTCGGGGACCCCACTTTGGGTAGGAAGGGAGGGCCTAGAGAGCAATTCAAACTCTCCAGGGGATCTAGATTGGGTGGCGTTACTTAAGAGACCCTCAGTTTTTGGAATACTAAACGCTCAGAGTGCTGGTCTCTGAAGGCCCACACAGACTAGGGCACACTCAACTTCACCTTCACCTAAACACCCACAAGCGAGAAGCCACGTGCCCAGTGGATCACCAAACCCAGGCATGACAGGAGAGAAGGTTCTGGTAGTCGCCTTTCATTTGGTAGAGTTGGAGGGGGTTTTATGAAAAATATTATTAACGGTCAACCTTTACTGAGACCTATTTTGTTCCAGAGACTATTTCAAGTATTTAACATATATATTTATTAGGTAAATAGTATTAGTATCCCTGTTTCACCTTTGAGCAAGCTGAGGTGCCCAGAAGTTAAGTAACTTGCCTGAGGTCTCACAGCTAAGGAGCTGGTAGAAGAAGTCAAACCAAGGCAGACTCCCTTGAACACTACGTCACGCTGCCACCCGAATCGATGGCTTGAGGCACGCAAGGGTAGGCCTCACTTCTCCCCGCGGCGCACCACGGTTGGGCATAAACCTCTCCACTCACCGTGAGGCTGGATCATGGTGCCGCTCATGGGGGGAGGGCTGTTACTGGGTTGTCTGAAGAGGTGGTTGTTGGGGTGGCTGGGAGGAGGGCTTGAAGGCTGAATCCTTAACCTTAAAAACAAACAGAACCAGATGAGCAAACGCACTTCCTGAGGGGGCAGTATGACCTTGCAGTTAGTTTCAGCCATTCGACACACAGGCGGAAACTACATTTTTTGGTTTTGGTAAGACTCCAGGCTAGACAGACATGCACAGACCGCCCACCACAGTCTACTTAGAGCCATTCACATCCTATTTCCCCAGACTTCCCAAGGAGGCAGCGGTCACCGTGGGCCTCCGTCTGGCCTCCTCTATTACTGGCGTCAGGTTACTTTGTTCACGGGGCTAAGAAAATGAAGCGGCACAGGAGGTCAGGATTTTAGGGGCCCGCTAAAATTGACCCTGGTCTCCCTGCTTTTCAAGTGGGTTCTTCCAAGATGAACGTTAGAGTCAGTCAGCATCGCCCATGAGAGTCAGGCCAACAGCTTAGGCATGAAACAACATGCTTCATTACCTCTGGAGCTGGTGGGTGAGGAGGGCGGGCTGATTCTCACACGCAGCCTGAAGGGGTGGAGAAGGCTGAGGAGGACAGATAGAATCCTAAAACAAATGCAGGAAAGGAGAAAAAACACTCGTGAGCTCGAAGATTAACAAGACCCGTTCTCAGGAAGGGAAGAAGCTCTCTGTGGCTGAGATTCACGCTACTGCTGGTCATCAAAAGGTTTGATTACCTTTACTCAACCATGGCAACCACGCATATAACTCAGCTCCTCTTTGCCCTGCGTGATCTCCTCCGAAACTCACAGGCCAATCAGCCTGGAAGCAAACTGCAAAGAAGCTGGAGAAAGCAAAGAGGGAAGGCCTACTTGAATCTGCTGCTGGAGAATCTGGTGGTGCTGCTCTTGCTGGTACAGCATGTGCTGCTGCTGCGTCTTCTCCAGGGCTCTTTCATCAATCTGCCCACCGTACATCTTCTGCAGCTGCTCACACTCCTGAAGGGAAAGCAGTGAATACAGATGGGATGCAGCCGGGCCCGCGCCACGCAGGCGTGTCAGCAGATGCAGACCTGCCCCCAGGTCTCACGGGCGGAAGGAGCCACACAGGAGAACAGTGTCCTGGAGGAGCAACTAACCCATTTACGTAGCCATTGGTGTACGAAATACATTCACGCTCTATTCTGGCTGAACAAAGGGAAAACTCCAAGATGGCCTGCGTACAAGCAAAGGTTCCAGTGTGAAATCTGTGTACAAAGCACATGCCACTCGAAGCTTGGTGGTCAGGAAGGCAGAAAGGAAGCCGGCCCTTTCTAAAGCCTGGGGGTGCGCTTCCTTCCTCTGGGAGCGCCATTCCATACCAACCGGAGAGTATGCCAGGTGGTAAGAATGCAGAGCAAGCTCCAGCAAGACCCAGGGCCCATAAATCATGAGAGGAATGCCGGGGTTGCTTCGAAGGACATTCCCTGGGGCCTCCCACCGAAACACAAGCCCAGAAATTCCTCTCTAATGAACTACAGAGACAAGAGGAAAATGTAGTCCCTTCCTGGGGAAAGCTGGACATAACAAGAAGTAAGGAGAGTGTCGGGAAGCTATTTGCTTTGGAACCTCTAAAACTTCAGTGCTGCTGACATGAAGGGGGTAGGAAGTTTAACACCCGGGTCCTCCTGCAATACTGCTCTCTGTCACCCATGCTTCGCCAGAGAGGCCTGCCCTCTCTTCCATTACCTGCTGCAACTGTTTGATGCTGCTGTTGTTGCCCATTTTTTCCAGGTGAGCTTTGAAGGCCTGGATGCTTGCAGCCCCATCAGAGAACCGGCGCACAGGGGAGAAACGCTCCGTAGGGAGGTGCAGGGTGTTGGAGTCCTTGTAGGTAGAGCTGAATACATGGGAAGAGAAGGTTAGGGGCTAGGACTCAGGGGTTTTGACCAAATCACCTAGGGACACTGTTCCAGATGAACACAAAGCTGGCTGGCTGCACGTGCAGCCCTGCACATTACGCCACTTCCACGTCATCTCCAGAGGCCAGTCGTTTCCCTAGCCTGCTTCCCTTAAGAGGCCTCCAAGTGACCGTCTTCCATTTCCACTTACCTTGAGTTGGCTTAATATCCAAGCCCGGTAAGGTCCTGGGATCAAATACATCCAGTTCTTACAAATACACTGGGTCAGAGAGAAGAGCTTCACAGTATCCCTCAGGCCCAGCTGTATAGGAACTCTTGCTTTTATAATCATGTCTCTATCTAGTGCCTTTAGAAACCTAGAGCAAACCTACCCGTTTGACCCGAAGTTTTCCCTGAGCAGCATTCTCCATACGATGGACCAGACGGAAACTACAGTCAACTGTGGGGTCAAAGGTCTGGCCTGGAATTCACAGGTTTTGTGCTAGAAAACGGAGGGTGGAGGTTAAAGTGGGGAAAATTGGGACTTGTGATCCCCAGATGGAGACAGCCCATTCTTAAGGAATGTGGGCCTCAAGATCCTGCACGTACCTGGTCAACGCAAATAAGGTTACCTGCTGTGAAAGTTAACTTCTCAGGGCAGTGGCACCCTCCCAACCTGCTAATGAAAGAGGAATCATGTGGATTACCTTCAAAATGACCCACTGCTCAATCAGAACACAGCCAGTGACTTACAGAAAGAAAGAACAAGCTATCAATGATAAGGAATGCCTAAGACAGCATCAGAGTTAGAAGCTAACACCTATACTTATTACCTAATCAGAAAGAGATGTTTATGGGTTGAGGTAAGCAGATAAAAGACTGCCAAGGCAGCATTCCAGCAGCTGATGGAAAGGATCAGGATTTCATGTCGAGGGCAGAGATGACATCACACTGAGCTATGGGTGACATGATGTACCACCTTGCCAGTCACTCATTCTGGACTGAAGCAGAACCAAGGCTAAGGAAGAGGGTTAACAAGTGAGTTCAAACGCAGCAGACAGGGAGGGACTAGGAGGGTCTGGTGACTGTGCAGAGGGGTCAAGAGAGTTCTGGCAGCAGGTGAAAGCCCTTTACCCTCTCTTCTCTAACGATGGCTCCTGTTTCAGACTCTACCTGAAGCCGAACAGTAGGGAGCTGATGAAACGAACACGAACATGCATCTGGTTCAGTAACACAAAAGACAAATGATTTTGGCAGACGCACTCCAGAAACAGTGATCGTGAGAGCCGCTCTCAGGAGTATTTCCTCAATACTTCTTATTTCTGTCTCTGCTTCAGGTGTTTAGAGTTAAAGCAAGCAAATACTATTTTCTCCTAAAATTTGATTCTTACATTTGCAACATATTCTGATAATGGACACATTTCTGATTCATTCAGAAAGTCATGTTCTTCAAGGAGTTAATATGGTCTGTCTGCACAAAACACATTCTCTCCCATCAGAGCAATACTCCCAGGTCCAGGTATTTCACGGCTTTTCCAGAAGATCAGGTTGTGAACAGACTGACACCCACGGCAGCCCAGCACAGTAGATTCAGTGGAACAGTTCTGACGCAGCTGCTCATTTTGGAAGCACTGATGGTATCAACTGTGTTTTATTTTTATTAGCAATCATGTTCAAACTCAGGACAGCCTCATATTAGGCTGATATTCCCACTACACTCTTCAAACAGGGACTTGGCACCCCACCTAGATAAAATCCATCAGTTGTGTCAGTTGTTTTCTGTTGTTGTTGTTGTTAATTACACTTAAATTTTTTTAAAATTTTAAATTACATACTTCCCGCATTGAAAAGGTCGGTCAGACCCCTCTTCTGTCTCCATGTTGGACTTTATCTATGATACCCCAGAAGAATAGATAATATGTGCTATTCTTGAGTCATTTCCTCCAGCAAATGAAAGGAATTCAGTAATCTATTCAGGCTACCCATTTTCAGTGTTTTATAGCCTGGGAAAGTTTCTCTTTTCCCCTGAAGACTTACTTCAGTCTCTTGTGTTGCCATGTTTTTATAACCCCATCGAGACACGCTGAGGTTGCATAAATGCCCCACCGTACACAATCTGTCACTCATAAAGCATTCATTCCAGTTCAAACTGGCTTGACCATAGGAAACCCTCTACCAGGAGTGTTCACACAAAAACAGACAGCAGACAGACTTCCAGCAGGTAAGGCCTTGACAATGACTAGGCAGGGTGGAAACCACACAAATGGAGCTGTGGGCCAATGTGGTCTTTCTTTAGTAACAGGTGTAAACAGGATATCAGGTCTGATAAAGGCAGACTATGGAGATGTGCTGATCTTCATGCTTCCCCCATAAGAACACATCCTGAGGAGCACCTGAATTAAACAACGAGTAAACCCAAAGGCCTGAAACTAAACAACAGACCCTGACATAGGATGAAAAATTAAGTGTGGGCTATAAAGGAGGGGAAGATAGAAACAGGGAGAAACAAAGTAATAAAGCGTCTATTAGGTAACAGTGTAGAGCTCAGTTATTGAGAAATCACAGAAAATGTTTGGAGTGGAAAATGCAGCTAATAATCACTCAACGTACTCTCGATGTAGTATCGTAACAGTGTTAGGCCCTGAGAGATTTTCCTTATAAAAACACTGTCTTTCTGTGCCATCAGAGTTTTATTTGAGAAATGTCATTTCTACTAATAAACCATTTTCACTACATTATTCATGGTCATTTATAAAAGCTTATCTTCCTCCTTTCTAAGTTCCAACGTGGCACTAATGATGTCTCAGTCTGCTCAGAGGTCACCTGTCTCTGCTGATTACCTCTGATGCCCAGTGGGTAACTAGACACAATAAAAGCACTGTGTCAAGATTGCCAGTGTGAGCCTGTTGCAAGATTGAATAACAACACATTTATAAACTTAATCTCCCTGGAATCTGCTTTCCAACCTTCCCAAGTAAGACTGCTTTTCACTGTCCTCCCAAAAAGATTGAAAGAAAATAAGCTCTAGCAACTGGTGGTGGCTTTGAAAGTGTGGCCTTTGAGCTTGGGGACAGCTTCAGAATGGACTAAAGGTTAAGATTTTCAGTCATCGAGGTGTTCCCAGAAGAGAATCATCTTCTTAAGCCAGCAAAGTGTCATTCCCCTCTGTTTCGAGGCTTACTTGAACTCAATTTTGTGAAGTTTTCTTGGCAAGAAAGGTTACACTTGTTTTTATTTCTTTAAGACAATGAATTATAAATGTATCAGAGACCTACTAAAAGATTTTGCCATCAGAATATTGCAAGGATGACTTTTCAAGCACAACACTCAAGAGGATGGCGTATCTCTGCTCTACCACTCACAAAGGAATGTATCTTCCCCCATATCTAAGCTCCTTGTTCGGCGGTCACGTGATAAGAAATGCTCATTCTTCTGATGGCGATGGGTTATTAAAGGTCAAGCCTATTGATGTGGCTACAAATCCTTCTATATTTCCAGTTGGTCTTCTGAGAGCTTCACCCACTTTCAGGTTTCAAGTTCAGTTTCATCTATAAGTCAACATCTAGAATCACGAGAATCACCTGCAGGCACTCAACGTGCCTACGAGGTAATGGGAAAGAAGCATCTCATATTGTCCTGGGCACTGCTTAGTTAAGGAGTTGAGAAGATGTAAGTTCAGGATGCTATTTAAAGCCACGATGCTAGTCACCATGTCTGTAAGACTAGCCAGAAGGGTGCCTGTCCAATGAGCCTCAAGGAGCTCCCACAGCTCACGTGGCTACTCACCGATGCTGATCAGGTACCAGGTGAGGGGGCCAGACCCGGGAACGGAAAGGCTGCTGTCCTAGCTGCCGCTGTAGGTCCGGTGGGATCTCAGCTGTAGGGTTGGTCATGGCCAGTGTATGTCTTTTGGACCTATTTGCCAAGTACCTGCAACAAGCAGGAGCACATTTCATAGTAAAAAAGACAGACAGGAATATATTCCTCAGCAAGAAGCATTAGAAGTTAATCCAAAGCGCTCAGAATGAAACAGTGCCAGAGCTCAAAAAGGGCTCGATGGCCAACAGATCCCTGACTGGATGAAAGTGAAACATGTTCCAAAAGGCCAACAAAAGTTGGCTTACCACTGAAGTGGCTGAATTTTGGACCTAAGACTAGCCATTAAGAGAAGAGAGAAAACAGATGTAGCTCACGAAGTGGATCAATTTCCCTTACTTCATTCCATTCAGGAAAAGAATTTATTTTCTACTTGTTAGTTTCATTCCTCTTTTCTCTCCAAATTTCCAAACTACAAGTCGGAGGAAATGAGCCCTAAGGATTGTTCCTAGAGATGAGCCAAGAGAGATATTCAGAAGGGCTTCGCATGTGTCTCTTGACGCCACTGGCCCCCAGGGCTGGAGACTGACCTCGCTGCAAGTCACAGAAAACAGATCTTTCTATGTGGGGCTAAGTGAGTTCCAACACCTCCCCTTCCCTCATGCCACATGACTGTAACTCCATCATCAGAGAAGAAAAACTGATGTTGTCCCCAGGGAACCAACATTTTCTAAAGGATGAAGAAATGAAACCACATGAAATGTTTAGAATTGTTTTTTAGGGGAAAAAAAGGCAAGGCAAGAAAACAGAAGTTTCAAAAGCTGAAGAGTGGACAAGCTGATGACTTTTCTTCTGAAGACCTTTCAGATCCACCACTAATACCATTAATAAGGTATCAGTCCCCCTTGGTCTGACTGATGACTCCCTCCACCACTGCCGCTCTTACTGGGCATGAATAAAAGAAGCATTATTCCTTCCATTACATCAAAACTGATAGGCATTTTACCCTTTAAATGTTGGTCTAAGGAAGAAAGAAGGAGCTGAAGGAAGTAAAGTGCAAGACAAAGAAGATAAAATGAAATACTGCTGTCTAATTAAAGTAGGAAGGCAGTAAGTTTCCTAATTTCTCTTCATGACACCAGCAGCACCCATGTACAACGTTACACACCCTGTGATTGGCAAACTATAGAAACCACAGAATCAAGAGAAAAACAAAGTCAACACGATTCCTCTATCGGCTACGCTGTAGAAGGAGCTGGCCCACCAGCCAACACCCCTGTTCTTCACTGCTCTTTCCACATGGGACCAGACTCTTTTTGAACAGCAGCTCTCACACAAAGCTACTGGGGGTAGGGAAAGAATACTGGCCAGCAACCGTCCGGGTCTTATAAAGTGGTCTTGTTTCATTCTTAACTACTTTGCCCATTCCAGCTAAAAACAGTTAACAGACTAGAGAGTAATTAGCGGTATGCAAACTTGCCAGAGGGTAAGCCATTAGTGGTTTAATATCCATTTGATAAAAACACCCAAAGTTTCCCCAAGAGCCCATGAAAACCATTTTATTTCAACTTCCCTCAAGGGAAAAAACATATAATCTTGAAGAACACCTGTATTTCTGGGAAAATACATGCTGGATTCTGGTCAAACCCCCCTCCCCGGAAAATAAGAAAGTCAACTCTCACAAGGGGGCATGCATGGAGCTGAGGACCATGGCTAATGGAACTGAGGTCAAATGAACAGTACAGCATGCCTGATGGTCACTGCCATTTTCTGTGAATTAGGCATCTCTGCAAACAATGGATATTTGCATCTGTCCCTGGCCCGAATCCCATATTCTTTTTTCAATATCTCTTTGTTGATACAAAGGGATGGAGGAAACACACAGCAAACAGTACAAGAGGTATTCATTCTCCTGGAAAGGAAGAGTCCATGCCAGCGGTCCATGGCCAGACTAGCTAGGATCACTGTCATCCCAAATCTCCAATTCCTTTTCAGTAACAGTTCTTGGCAGGTAGAAGCAGGCTTTGTGCCTTGTGAATACTATCAGAGTTGCAATATGAAGGCAAGGGGCAAGGAAGGAAGGAGGGAGGAGAGAAAAAGTTCTTATGGTTATTGCTGTCACTTAGGGGACTTCCAATGGTGCTTACAGAAATGAAATTTTCTGGGTAGTCTTCTGTTACTTCCATGTGGGGAGGAACATGCCATCTGGCTTGAGCAAAGAGACCACACATATGTTGAAGCTGCACTGTACCACCTCCTTGGGCAGAGGTGACCTTTCGTTGGTTGCAGGGGGAGCCTGCCCAAGGACGTTCTGCAAGCACTGCCAGATGCCACATTACCTCTGCACAGCTTCCTGATCTGGCTCCCCATCCGAGCTCTCCTCGTCCACAGGGGTAACTGCTGGCACTGCCTGAAGAGAGACAGGAAGGAAAAGCTCAAGGTGGCGCTTCTTCTGCAGTAGCTCTTATTCTAGACACTGGGCTTGGGGCAGGCCTCTGTCACTTTTGTTTTATCTGCAAAGCTTTTCTAGGATCCCTGGGTTATACAGAACTTTCATATACCTTTCCATTGTTCCATTTTTACCTCGCACGGTTGATTTTAATTTGAATTTCTTCCTCTGATTCATCTTCCTTCGTTCATTTATTCATCCAACAAATAGCTGAATGCCCACTATGTTTCAGGATAAAATGTGAATTAATAAAGTTCTTGCCCTTGTTTTACAGTCTAGTGGAGGATAGAGATAGGCAAACAGACAAGTACAAAACAGCAGGACCCAGTCATGGGCGCTTGGGAATTGAGGAAGGCATTCTGGAGGACGTGGCCCCAAACCTGAGACCTGAAGGATGAGCAGGAGTTAGCCCAGCAAAGAGGGGAAGGGGTCGCAAGCGTCTGAGGTTTCTAGGCCAAGAGAAAAGAGAAGGCCTGCGGGTGTTTGAGGACCTGAAAATGTGGGAGAAGCTTTTTTACCTGGAATGTCTAGGAACTGACCTGTTGTTTCATATTAATGTTATTTCCAGACTTTAGATATCCTTTACTCCAGAAAAGCATACTGTTTTTTTAAAAGCACACTTTAGTACATAAAACTGTGTAATTACAATTCAATGCTTTAAAATCGCTGTTACGCACCAAAACATGTAAGTGAGATGAGGACCGCCACAATGCATGCATCACTGTGACTCTTCCCATCCGCTTGTGGGCTGGAATGCTGTATGTCCTTGATAGCTACTCACAGCCTGTGGCTCACATAATCACCATGCCTCAAGCACCAGAGCAAACATCATACCTCAGTTATTACAAAAGAGCATTTTTTTTTAATGGACAATAATTATAAAACAAAACAAACTTTTGGAATAGTTCCATTGTCTGTATGCTCCTAGGGTTTCCAGATCCCTTACTACAGTTCTACAAGGCTGGAGTGAACAGGGTTAGGCAGGAAGTGGCTACAGACAAGGCAGGAGAGGAACACTGTGGCCAGTTATAAATGGCCTTGAATACCACATTAAGAAGTTTATTTTGAGAAAAGGCAGTGGTGAATCACTAAAGATTTTAAGCAGGGACATGATGTTACAAGATTTATATTTTAGAAAGCTGGCTTGCTTTAGTTGCAGCATGAAAATGGCTGGTGATGAGGATTAGAAGACAAGCCAGAACAAGGAAGCTGGTTAGGAGGCCACTGTGCTAATCCAGGCAAAGGATGACAGTGGCCTGAGATAGATAGAGAAAGGGCAGTGGAGATGGACAGAAGTAAGATACTTACTTCACAGGCACTGGGTAACTGATTTGACATGGGGAATAAGGGAGAGGGAAGAAGTAAAGATAATACCCACATTCCTAGCTTGTCTAACCAGGAGAGTGACGGTGCCGTTCACTGTTACCCAGCGGGAGAAACAGGTTTCACACAGTCAGGATAAGTTCATTTGAGGACACGTTGAATTAAAATGGTAAGTACTTGTTGAATAACCAACTAAATTCGTGCAGTCGGTAGTCATGTATACAGAAGTACAGAACTCAGAAGAGCATTCTGGGCTGGAGAATCACTCAGTAACAGAATTAGAGAAGTGGACAAGATCACTCAGAGAGAGCATGGAAAATGAGATGGAAACAGGGCCTCAGGTAGAACTCTGGGTTTCACCTACTTCAAGGAAAAAGAAGAAAGGGAATCTGAAAAGGAGAAGCAGGTGGAAAACAAAAAGCAAGGAGAATGGGTAAAAGAAGACAATATTTCAAGGAGAAAAATGGTCAGCAGTGACTAATACAGTTGGGAGGTCCAAAGAGATAAAGATTAAAAATGTCCAGTGGATTTACCAACAAAAGCTTGTTCGTGACCTTGGCAAAAACAGTTACAGTGGACAGAGTAAGTCACCGCACCTCCCATAAAGCTGTTCCTGATCCTTCATAACCTACATTGAACTTGCCCTTCTCTGAGTGCCTCTGCCACCTACAAGTCCATGGTCTTCACTCTGGTACTTAATCACATAGGGCCTTTTACTGTTATTCCAATACTTCACATATGTGGATCTTATTGTCCCATATTATAAGCTCAGTGAGGCCAGGAACCGTGAATATAAATTCTTTCCCTTTCCCGACAGCAGTGTTACTGAAAGTGTGGCCCGTGGACCCATGCCAGTCCACAGACTGTTTCGTTACCAATCCAAAATAAGGTAGGTAAAGAAATAGAGAGTAAGATTTACAAACCTTTACAGCAACTTAACGGAGTAATTTTTTTCTGTTGAATCAAATAAAATTTAGCCTTGCAGCAGTTCATATATTTAAAAAGTTTTACTTCTCTAATAATTCACTTTCATTTTATTTTACAAAGGTATTTATCCCTGATGGATGGACTGAAGGGGAAAAAAAGGTCCTCAACTAGAGATACATTAAGAAGCACTGCCCTAAAGCACCCAGTAAGGGCTATGGATATAATTAGCACCCAATCTTAAGGTAGTATGAGACTAAATGAATGAATAAATGAATGAAGGAATGAATGAATGAATTTACCTATGACAGAAAAATAATCAGAAATAAACAGAACCCAGCGGAAGAAAAGAATCTTTGAATGTGACCATCATATAAAAAAAAAATTGGGATTGAGAGATACCAACTGTCAGGTTTGAGCTTGTGAAAGCCAAATAATCAAGTGATTCAGGTTGTACCAAAAGTGTGAGGTACTGTTAATCAAAGGAGGAAGGGTTGGTGAGAATGTAATTTTGGAAACCAGTCTAAAAAGCAATTAAGTCCAGAGAAAACTGTTAGCTTCCGCTGCCCTCTGGCAGGGAAACATTATCTGCAGGAAGGCCAGGCCTGAGGCTAATGCTCCCCGCCCACCCGCCCTTGAAGCTGCAGCCGCCCTTTATGCAAGTATCTATAAGTAGCCCCCTGAGGATGAGGCCTCCAGAAGCAGGCTGCAGTGTGGAAACTATTTGGTTAAGTGAAGAAGTTAATATTAACTCAGGAAAATTCTACCAGCCTGAAGAAAATGGGAATGACACTGAGCATCATACATTGAGGGAAAGGAGAAATTCAGACATTTAGGTTGGAGACTCTGGGTTCTACAACCTCTTTATCAAAGGCCTCTGAGAAAGCAAGTTGGGCTTCGTGCTGCAACTCACTGGTGTCATGGTGACAAGAGGGGAGGGTCCCCGTGGGCGCTTTAGCAGCTGCTGGGCATGCAGTTGGATGTTGGCGCCTCCATCTGATGCCCTTCGGCCAAGGGGGCCCATTCCGTTCAGCAGCTGCAGGGTGGGCGGCTGTAACAGGGACTGCTCCTGTCAGTAGAGTGGGAAGGGACAGATTGGTGAGGTGGGGGGAAAGGAGGAGAGAAAACAGCGGCACTCTAATCTACTGAAACTAAGGGATCCTACGATGGTGACGCAGAGTAGAGAAATCTTCCCTCTCACCCGAGCTGCTTTGCAAGAGAAATCATCCTTCCCTATAAGGACACCCTTAAATCCTGGGGACAGTCCCTTCAAGTCTCTCAAAGGAAGCTCTGATGTGCATCCTTGGGGGCAAGCCCTCTCCCGTTTCCGGGTACCTTGTACTCCAGCTGCCCAGCTGGCTGCAGATTTTGCATGGGCAACAGGTTGTGCATGAAGTTCATGTTAGGGGCCACCTGCAGGAATGGAGCCTGCGGGTTGACTCCAGGAAAGCCAGGCAGCAGCTTCTGCAGATCTTCCATAACCTCCGTGCTGATGGGAAACAGGATGACAGAGAAGTTCGGTTACAATTCTCACTCACAACCTATATCCCCAAACTGATGAAACTGCTAAGTTCGGCACAATTTATTTTGTTTTATTTTTCTACTTTCCTCCTAAATTTGTATTTCCCTCTACGATCCCAGAGCGAGTAGAAGCGTGTGGAACCTGGCGCTCCGCCACTTTACTATCTGGGGCTGGGGATCGCCATCCTTCACGGACCACTCACGTAAAACCAACAGCTCTGAGCCAAGAGGAAACGATGGCCCCAGTCCAGTTCAGGTTTCCAAGGCCTGGAGGTGAATGGCAAGTTTCTGGAGGACACAGGCCATCCACTAAAACAATGGCTGCCCGAAGTAGCAACTGATTCACCAGGGAAAGAATGCAATCGGTGCCGTCAGTGCTGATGGGCAGATAAGCGTGGATCTGTCGAGCTCCGATGGTGGAGTTTACCGCACACTTTAAAATAAGAGCTCTTTCCACTAACAGCGCGACACAGGACTCCACCCCTTTGCAGCTGACGCAGCCTCTGGAGCCAGAACGTTCCCCTATTGCCTGTTTGATCGTAGGCTGAGAATGAGAAACGTGAAGCAAGCAAACCAGCAGGCAGGGGAGGGTTTTTGGAAATTGAGAACTCAGAGAAAAAAGAACCCTAGCTTTGCCCCTAGCTGAGCTCTCAAGAGAGCCCCGGCCACACCCTTTTCTTCCCTCCTCAGTACAAGAAATAGCCAGAGAACAGGGGTGGCTATTTCAGTGGTGAGAATCTCCAAGTGCAGAACAAAACCGGGAGAGCTGGTCTTCAGTCCACTTCCCCAGCGTGAGGGCAGCAGGGGACACACTGAAGGACTGTTTTTGGGAAACACTTGGGGAAGCTGGTCCTTATTTGGCGTGGTTTTGGATTTTTGTTTACTTAATTTTTAACATATACAAATTATATCATACTATTTGTCCCCACTTCTTAGATGAGTCTTGCATTAGAATATATGGCAAACAACATCTCTAAAGGCTGTCAAACTCGGATGAATTTTCAGGGGTACCTTTACGTGGCTTAGATCAGAAGACCTTAATCTTTGTGGGAAAAGACATGCTATGCTCTTCACCAAAGTACTGTGATTACCTGGCACGATGGTGGCTTTCAGCCCACCATCCACGAGGGACAGCGCTGTGATTTTTAGTCAAATCCAGTCTCATCTACCAGGGGCCCTGAACTGGGTTAAAAACATGTCTTGGCCACTGGATTAGATCTCATCTGGGAGATACGGTGAAGTAGGGAAAATGTGCCATGGTAGGAACTCAAAGTCAGTGGGAGTTCTCTGCCCGGCTGTTAATCGGGCAGATACTCACCGTGGGTCGGCCACGCCCACTGTGTGCCTCCTCATCGACAAATAGCGGACCAGCGCTTCAGGGGAAGGCTCTTCACCCTCGTCACTGTCCAAGTTCACCGTCCCATCCGGCTGAAGAGGAGAGAAACACAATCAAATTAGAAATAAGAAATAAGGAAAGGCAGCAAGACTATGGGCAAGAAAGTAGTTTCAGCCGACAGCTATCAGAGGTTGCTACTTGCCTCCACGATTTGATTCTCTGGGTTGATGAGCTGCACCTGGGGAACGCTGATGTTCACAGTGGTACCAGCCTGCTCCGCCTGGAAAGCAGTACGCACATATACACACATTCCTTCGGTACCGGAGGGAAATAATGATAGGCTTGCAAAGCATTCTTGATTGCTAAACTCTATGTTTCTACCTCTGAGTCTCTGGTTCCTTTGCCCTTAGAAGCTACCAGGAAGCATTCTTTAGAGAGGACAGTCTCTCTCAATGATTTGCTGTTTCTTTAAAAAAAAAAAAAAAATTCAACTATTGTTGTCCCTCCCAAGTACTGGGACACTCTTCCATCCTCTCTGTCAAAGAAAGGTTCAGTTCTTGCTTGACCTCTGACAGAGCAAGAGATGACAGCCGGGAGGGGACAGAGGTACGGAAGAATAGGAACTCTTGTGACCTAGAGTTAGTGACTAATGGCTAACCAACCCCCCTCCATCTTACTTGTCCCGAATCTGGTCACTGGAGTTATTGCCCACCTGGATGTTGACTGGTGCTTGAAAGGTCATGGCTCGGGGCATGGTAGGAGGTACTCCGACACGCAGAGTTTTATGTCTCTTATGCCGATCACACAGCAGGCTGTAGATTGCACTATAGTGATCATAGGCATCTGATCTTAATGACTACCAAGAGAAAAGGGGAAAGAGCAAAAAACCTGGGTGATACGGCATGTCAATGACCAAAACCCTTTTAATAGTAACAGTAGAAAACCAAAGCGCCTTCTTTCCAAGGCCCAGACAGGGGCAGAGGAAGAAGAACGGGAGGAAAACAAAAAGATCCAAGTTCCCAGGAAAGAGGAATAATGGAAAAGGCAGGACAGAGGGAGTACAGCTACACCCCACCTTGTCCTCCACTCGTTTACAGATACCTGTAGTGTCCGCTCTTTGTCCAGTCCCATGTCCTCCATGGCTAAGAGGACATCCTCATTTAGGGGGTCCATCTGTCTTTCTTCCTTCAGCTGCTGGCATTCAGCTATTAACTGTAACAAAAAAAGGCAAGCTATCTAACTCCCAATTAACCATGTCAAGATGGCATATCATATATAATGAACAAGCTGTTCCATGCTGCCTAGCTTGGGATATTTTTGGCCTCAGACAAAGCCTAAGCAAGAAAGCCCTGGGTACTCAACTAGGAGCAGATAAGATCGTAAGGCCACTATTTTCCTGAGCTCCTTGGGGTACCCGGGATGGCTACAGGGGTTCAAATAAAGGAATGCTACGGGAGCCACTGGACTGAGCACACTAAGAGGAGGGAAACAACCCCGTGGGAGGAGGCTGCACGGCCCCAAGAGCCAGGAAGGGACTCTGATTTGAGGACAAGCAGCAGGGAACTGGTATCACTGTTCTCCAACAACTCAGCTGGTTTAGGATTCCTTCTTGCTGGCTTCACTTGCTTCAGGATTACACAACAGTTTGTACCTAGGCCCGCCTTTTCAGCTCCTGGCCTGATTACAATCTCATGCAGAAGAGACTGCAGTAGCCCTAAGAGGAGTTCCCTGGGGCGAGTGGTGCCCAGCTCACCCTGTCAAAGCTGGGATCAGCGTCCCCGAGCTTCATCCACTTGTGCTTGCAGATCTGCTCCATGGAGAGGCGCTTGTTGGGGTCTAACACCAGCATGTGGCGGATCAAGTGCTCACATTCTGCAACAGACACAGAGCCTGCGTCAAGGTCGGTGAGGGAAGCACCGCTGGGGCTGAGGAACTAGAGGCAAGGTGAGCAGGCAGATTTTCAAGCTCCGGACTTCTAATTTGTTTCTCTTGCTTTGTGATCCTTACCTATGTCCTTGCTTACTCCAGGAGAGACTGGGCAAAGGCAGAAAGAGGTGGAGGAAAGAGAAATTCAAGTCTGGTAGTCTGGTTAATTAATACCTTCACTAAAAGTCAGATCAGAAAAAATCTGGGGATAATCCCTGGATTTCATTTATTTATATTATGTACGACCTCATTTAAGGCAATTAACGAAGAGTTTTGAATGTCCTTCTGAAGAGATTCAGTTATCTTACAAGGTCCTCAAAATAGTTCCTCCCTCCTCTATTCATTCCTATGTGCATACTAAGGCTTTCAGCTTAGGGTCCAAAGCACTCATCAAAACTCAAGGAATTAGATGTTCTGATGGTTCCAGGTGTGGGGAGAAAGGCACAGGCACAGGATGCCTCCCTACCACACACTGGGTCTCTGCTGGCCTTACTGATCATCTTCTCTGCGTTGTTTAAACATTCGCAGGTGCATACAACTGGGCTCTGAGCTAAAGAGATTCAGATCAAGAGATGTCTCTCTCGGGGAGCTCATGCTACAGAATATATTGCAAAAAAAATGACGGTTTCAAAATCAAGACGCCTATATTCTGATTTCAAAACCACCCTCTTATTTCTAAGTTTTCTCATCTGTAAATTGGGGGTTTTGAGGATGAAGGTGGTGATGATGATAGAAACAGCAGTATTAAGATACTCTTCCGAGCACTTTACACAATTATTTTTATCTCATTCAATCCTCACAGCAATCCTAGGAGGAAGGAACTATCATTCTCATTTCGGAGAGGGTAAAAATTAGGTGCAGGGAAGTCAAGAAGCTTGTCGAAGACCACATAATAGGTCAGATTTCAAACCAGACAGTCTGACTCTTAGGTTGTTGCTCTGATCCACACCCTATCTCACCCAGAACCCGCAGAACAAAGTCCAAGGTCCTTTGACTTTCCCGAGCTCCAGCACACGGGCCTTCTTTCTAGTCTGTGTGTGTGCTTCACTCACCCCCTCCAACAGCATTTACACGCGCTGTTTTCCTCAGTCGGGACAGCCGCTCCCAACCCCTCACTTGGCTGGTTCCTTGTCATTTGGGAAAGGGCTTAAATGTCACTTTCTGAGAAAGATCTTCCCTGGCCGCCTCATCCACCTCAAGTAGGCTTCCAGTCGCTCTCTATTACATCACACTGATTTTCTTCACGCTAATGACTTCTTTGTGAAATCACCTTGTTTATTTACTGCTTATCGTCTAACTCCTCCCCCACCCAGGTAAGGTCCATGTCTTTCTTATTGCTGTTTCCAGCACCAAACCTGCAATGCCAAAGATGATTATTACACCTAATAGGAGCTGAATAAACAGCTGATGAATACGTGAATGAATAAATATTTATTGAAACTCTAGTCAAACAAGATTGTATTTGTGGAAATGCTTTTTAAAACTATAAAATTCTCTATAAGATACAAAATTGTCTGTTTCTGTTTTACTCCAGCTGTCCTGAAAATAAAACTGGCCAGTGATAATAACAATAACAATAATAAATTAAAGAGACTTTAATAAGTTAAAAGACTTTTCATATACAAGGCACTGTGCTTACCAACTCTGTTTCATTTAATCTTCACAACAACCCTATGTTAGATACTGTTTTCAGCCCCATTTATAAAAGAAGAAAAAATTAACATAATCAACCACTGCAACCTAAAGGGCAGAGCTGGGACTTGAGAGCTCTGCTCTTGCACACTTTCACATGGATACAAATCATTAGGTATGTTTTTCCAGAGTAAATTCAACTCTGAAACCCCACAATTTCTGCACCGTTTGGCAAACATCATTCTGTATCACCATCGTGAAAGGAATACAAAGAGTAATTAAGACAAATTACTCTTAATTTTTAATTTATTCTAACTTTAAACGAAAATACAACAAAGCAATATATCCCTATATCAAACTGATATTACGGGAATCATCAATTTGTTCTTGCTTTATGATCAAAAGTATATTCAAATGCAGTGTGGATCTCAAAGGCTGTAGTTCCTATATCCCTATAAGATAAACGCCATCTACAACATTAAGCTTTTATTAAAATTATGTCTCCAGAGTAGCAAGGCTAGATGCCACAACTGTAGCCTCTATGTAGATGATAAATATCATTGCCACACATCTTTATGGTGTGCAATTACTTGAGAGGAAAAAAGTGTTCTTGATTTAGAAAGTTACTAAAACTAAAGACCCCCATGTAGGGAGAACGCCTGGGCCTGATTCCAAAGCTGGGAAATTATTGTTAGGCCCTCTAGATGGCACTCTACTGTTTTCTTTTGGTTTCCATATAGCATCTAGTGCATGAACGGTATCCACATTAGTTCTGAATCAGATGACCAAGGCAGAATGATGTTTAGTTACAGGCTCACTTTAAAACAGAATTTTCAAGGCATTTTATTAAAAACGACAACAACAAAAATTAACACCACTGTAATAAGTCCTGATTAGAAGATGTATCTGGTTCAATATCAGGATCTTGAAGCCTCTATTATCATCCTTAACCATTACTTGGTTTCAGATGCCTTGAAAAATCTCCAGAAAAATATGAACAAGAATTTATACACAAAAATTTGCGTGTAGTTTTAGTCTATTCAAGGAGCCCCCAGAGCCTGTCACAGATTCCCCAGGCGTCTACAGGTCCCAGGCTGAGAACTCCTTGTTGCGGTGGCAACACCTAACGGATACAAGCTCTTATCTGTGTGCCCTATATAACATCCAGCGCCCAAAGGAGCAGAAATCTAACACTCTTCACATGTTGCACAGATGGTAAAATATGACAAAATGTGGAAAGCCAGGGTATTATTATCAACTCATGTTTCCTAAGTGTCACATATAGCTCAGGAAATTATATTCAAACTAGACTGGAAAGTACCATTCTACATAAAACATGGAAAGACGGTGAAAACAAAGGAAATAAATGCTTTCAAACCTAATAACACAATTAACCACTGGACAGTCAATTGAAATGAGTGGAAAGAAAATGGGGCCTCAGATCAAAGAGTACAACAACATCAACTTTCCCAGATGCCAAAGAGAACTCTATTTTAATGTCAAAAATGTCCCCATCGCTTGTTCCCTCTCAAAGGGCAGACCTTTGCTACTGAATAGAACTGAAGCACTTGGGGCAGTGCAGGAACCCTCGGCTCTGCGTGTGCCCGAGGGGGCTCCCTTCAGAGCTGCTCTCCTCTGCTCCTCGCAAGCGCCAAGTGGCCCCTGCAGTGAAAATCGCTGTGGCCCCGCGAAACCTGATGCCACCAGAACGGTGACTAGAGGATGCCCAGCTCAGGCCCTGCCCCGCGGCGCTGACAGGCATTTGGATGACTTTGTGGAGAGAGGGCTGCCGTATGGACAGGGTCCTGAAACGGGAATTAAGTTCAGACTGCCTCAATCTCAAGTTATAATTCCATCTGAGGCTGGGTCTTTAACACCTTTTTCTCTTTTTTGACCTTGATAATAAACAGCTTTCTCTAAGAAGCTGAAAGCATTCAGCCCGAAGGAGAAAAAAATAAAGGATGAAGAAGGGGAGTTAAAAACCAACTTCAAATTCACCCAAGATAATTAATAGAAGCTCTGTCTCTAGTTTCCAAGATAGAAGAAATAAATAGAATAGCTTAAGAAAGAAGTTCCTGACTAAAACTTTGAAAACATGTCCCCCGAAGACAGGGTAAAGGTCATGAGGCTGATTTATCTTGGAGAAGAGAAGGTGTAGGCAGGAAGGGGCACACTGGGTGTTCTTCAAGTATCTGAAAGATATTTATACAGAAGACAATGTGCATTTATATTTTGCTGCTCCAGGGCCCTGAATTTGGAATAATTAGAAGTAACAAGTTCAATTTAGGAGAAATCTTTCTGATTATTAGAGTTGATCCAAAGTACTTGATCAAGGTCCTAGGGATCTAAGGAGGGGTCCCTTAGGGAAGTGAGGGGGGCAGTCAAGTAGGCAGGGCCATACCTGGAGCACAGCTAATTTTATTTATTTTATATATTAGTATTCTGAGTAAGGTTTCATTTTAAAAATTAAGTCCAGGGACTTCCCTGGTGGCGCAGTGGTTAAGAATCCGCCTGCCAGGGGTGGTGGTGTGATGAACTGGGCGATTGGGATTGACATGTATACACTGATGTGTATAAAACTGATGACTAATAAGAACCCATTGTATAAAAAAATAAATTAAATAAAATTTAAAAATTAAAAAAAAAAAAAAAGAATCGCCTGCCAATGCAGGGGACACGGGTTCGAGCCCTGGTCCAGGAAGATCCCACATGCCATGGAGCAACTAAGCCCGTGCGCCACAACTACTGAGCCCACGTGCCACAACTACTGAAGCCCACGCACCTAGAGCCTGTGTTCTGCAACAAGAGAAGCCACCTCAATGAGAAGCCCACGCACCGCAATGAAGAGTAGCCCCCGCTCGCCACAATTAGAGAAAGCCCGCGCACAGCAACGAAGACCCAACGCAGCCAAAAATAAATAAATTTATTAAAAAAATAAAATAAACAACCACCCCCTTTAAAAAACAAAAAGAAAAAAGAAAAAAATTAAGTCCAGAAGCAACTGAATAGGATGAACTCTTTGGTCTCCTCCAACTCCAAAAACCATGTAACTATGAAAAGGGAACAATTTGACCTGAAATAGTATCCTTATTGTCACGAGAAATGTCTAATCAGAGGCTGGCATTTGAGATGTCGTTAGAAGGGCCCCCAGTATTAGGTGTGAAGAAGACTTGGGATCCTTGAACATCTCACTGAGCTCTGTGTCCCCAGGGCCCACATAGCACACGGTATGTAACAGGTTCTCAGTAATGCCAGTTGAAAGAAACACGGGACTAGGTGACTGCTACAATTCCTTCTTACAACTTTAATAATCTGATTCCAAGAACCCACAATAGAATAGGCATTCTCCATGCTTCAAGCTAGAAAAAGCAGCCAACTATCATTTTACAGAAGATTAAGATGTGGCACTGTTTGGGGGCAAAAGCCTGAATCAGATGATTTCCAAGGCCTCCCCTTGCAGTTTTAGAGTTCTCTGTCTCATTCACACAGAGGGTACTTACTCACTGATCTTTTCTGAGGCTGCACAGAATAATATGTAAATCAGATTACCACTTGAGGAGACGTCTGCATGTGGCCTAGCCATAGCGTCTAGGTTATGGTACAACAAACCAAAACAGCTCTTGGCAGATAAATCTTCTCCATAAACCCTGTGGATGTGTCTGAAAGTATTAAAATGTATCCTTAGCCTCTTAAGAGAGTGAAGGTGAGAGAAAGAAAAGAGTGGAAAACACATGGAAGGAGGGAATGAAAGATTAATAGAGCAATTCATTCAAAAATATTATTTAATAATAATTACTAACATTTACCGAGCACTGTATAAGAGCTAGGCAGAGTGCTAATTAAAATAAATTAACCCTTTAAGTTAATTTAAGCATTTAATTCACACACTAATCCTTATTAGTATTATAAATATTTCACAAGTAAAGAAATTAACAATCTAGTAAGTTAAGAAACTTGACCAGATAATAAGAGGCAAAACCAGGATACAAATTCTGGTCAGTGTTATGCCAAAGCCAGAGTTTTTAACCGATATAATACCTAAATTAATTGTTGATGTATTAGGTAGCAGCTAGAGTATCTTTATAAAAACATATCAAATCAATTTCACTCCTCTTCCAACAGATCAAATGCCATGTAGTCACCACAGGTTCTATCACGATAGAGTCACCTATAAGCCAAGTTCATAGAAAGTGGGCTAGGTGATAACTTCATTGTCAGAAGGCTATGAACAGCTGGAAAACAGTGTTACGGGGAATGGCAAGTTGCATTAAGGTGAACTGAGAAGGCGGGGACATGACGGGGAGGCTGAAGTGCGCTACAGAAGAGTGAGCTTGGTTTATATACTCCGGTTGTTGCGTGGTGACGGGGACTGGGATGGAAGGCTGGCAACGACAGGCTTCCCCAGTCAAGGGATCACAGGCAGAAGGGGCAGGCAAAAATTCAGGGACTGGCCCTCAGAGTCTGCAGGCTGATCCCATGATGGAGGAAACGCCAACTGTCCCTTAAGCCCTTCAAGTGTGGCCAAAGTACGGGACATGCAAGGCAACCACGTTCAGCTCTGTGGGCAGAGGAGTGGTCTGAAAGGAACTGAGTCACAGATTCTTTCTGACCACATAAAACTGCTTGGAGCTGGGGGAGCAGAAGACATCTGTGTGCCAGGAGGCATGGGAAGAACGCGAGGAAGAAGCAGTCACCCAGGAAATTCATGCTTCTTACAGGTCCTTGGAAGAGGGTATGGTGTGGTTTCTCACAGCCTCTTTCCAGTCAATACTAGGTGTGTTCAAAGGTAATGCCAAAACATGTAGCCCAAGAGCTCTTTATTTTCAATAACTTTAACAAACTTCTTAATAAGGTTTAATTCTCCTGAGCAATTCAAATTTCAAAGAGAGCACTATTTTTCTCAAATCTCAAAAATCCAAAAAAGAAACACAAATAAATTGGCTAAAATGTCTGTTTCCCTGAAAAATGAATTAACTTTATATATATATATTTTTTTAAAGTTACATGGCACTAAAGTCTTCACACTTTTCAGAACAAGAATACCATGTGAAATACTGTCTGATTCTGCTATCCACTTTGGCCAGCTCCGTTACCAGTCTTGGGGAGAACTGACACTATTACAGCAGACAAACAGAACAAGACAGATGACTGGTCTGCAATGACAATCTCTGGATGGAGCACCATGGCTTTGATAAGAATCTGTGTTCTGGACTTACAAATGTTTGTGACTCAGAGCTCCTCTTTAATGCTATCTGCCTTTTCCAAAAGAAAAAAAGAAAAGAAGAAGTCTGTCATAATGTCCTGATCCTGTCATAATCATGGCTAAAAGAGTGTGCTATCTTGCAATGTCATGATCGCTACAGAAATAATTTAAAAGATCAATAAGAAATCATAGGTGTTTTTGCCAAGATACCTTCTTTCGGTATGAAGATGGCCGGAGTTAGGCACCCTCACTCTGCTTGTGGACTAAGTCCTAGAAATGATATTTTTTAACATGCCCAAGGAAACCCTGTCATTGTCAGCTGTCAGCTAAGGTCAAATCTATCTTACATAGCAACTATTTTAAAATCTAAACAAAGTAGACAAATGGTCTTAAAATTTGACATTTCTATGTATAAAGAACATACACTGAATGCACTGTCATATACCTGCACTGAGAGATCGCATAAATGTTAAGTAAAATCATACAAAATACAGGGTTTTTGTTGTTGTTACAATGAAATTTTGTTATACTGGATATTGCTAGAACAATGGTGCTGTAGGTATTAGAAGATTTTTACTCTATAGAAATTAATTTTGATACTTTACTGTTACAATAGAAATGCATAAACATTTCTAACTTGTATTTCTAACTTTAAAGTGATAGTCAATACCTCAGTTTTATACAATGAAAGAAAATACACAATCTTGGAACTAACTCTAATGGAACTTAATCTGTAATAACGTTGGTAGAGATAAGATTTGACTCATAATAAACAAGCACTGAGATCAGCTCCTCTAAAAGAAGTGACACTGAGGAAAAAAATGTCTTGTTTTGAAGCCATTTGCTTTTAGTTCTTTCGGGGAAAGAAAAATGGGAGTCCCAGTACTAAAGCATTCCGTAAAATTCCTACAAGAATAGCCCAACAGCAAGAGATCAGACAAGGAAGTAGAGAGTGATTTAAATACAAATTCTACCACCACTGGTTTCTGCAAATTATTATCAGAATGTTCTGGAATAGAAATAAAGTTCCTTACAACCAAAGTCCTGTGAGACACTTTCTATGGTTGAACAGAGGCCAAAGGGAGATGGCTTGGCACAATTTAGCAAATAATGATGGCGCAGATAAGAAAAGCTTCTATTAGGAATCCATGAAGTTAGGCTGAGAGGCTAAAACTTCCATTTTAACAGTTTATCAACCTGAGATAGACTAAGGAGAAAACAAGTGTTTGACCCATAGATATCCATTTATTAGAAAACCAACATCTATTTCTTGAACTTTGCTTATTTTCAAGGTGGCTGTGATCTTGCCAGAATTAAGATTTAGAAATTAGGAGACGTTGGCTTAAAGGCTGGGGATGACCACATTTACCTGCAGCCTTGACCTTGAAAAGCCCCTGACATGCCACACTGTTATACTAGAGGCTGTCCAATTTGCAGTTCACATTTTTTAAATACAAATTTGTCACTTACACTACCTTATTATTCAAATATATTTTAAGTCCTAACAGCAATCATTATAGTGGAAGAAAACTCTGGTTCAGTTTTACATCAGAGTCCAATACATAGTCCTTGATACTAACACTTTTTTCCAAAAATAATCCAGATGCAGATGGGCAAAGATACCCATTCCAGGACTCTCTGGATACTGGGAATAACCTGTGAGATATGTACTCACTGAGAATTGAAGTACAATCGAAGACAGTTAGGTGGCTTCTGAAGCCAGAGTGCACGGGCTCACATCTCAGCTCCGCCACTTCCCAGCTGTGTGATTCTGGGTGTGTTACTTATCCTTACCATGCCTCAACTGTCTTGTCTATCAAATGACAATAGCAGCCTACCTCATAGGGTTGTTTTAAATATTAAATAGGTTAATGCAACAATGTCTGGTACCAAGAAAGTGCTCAATGGATGTTAGCTACTATTCAAATCTCTGGAGTCCTTCCATCTAGAACTTCTTCCCTTACGCTATTTTTCTCTGTAGGGTTGCTGACGCTAGGAGACAGTGTGCTTGAAAAGGGTAGTAAGAGATAGGGCAGTGCCCATATTTACCCCCTGGTTTTCTATCATATTAGGTAAAATCACGGCAGAGCTGGTCAGGGGAGGCTTGCTTAACTCTGAGGTAGCCCTAGCCTCGTTCCTGACATCATGTGGATTTCTGCACTCACTAACACGAAAGCACTACACAGGTTGTCTCCCTAGCGGCTGAGTATACCTTAAAAAAGTATGAGAACTCTGAGCTCCTTAGTATACGGAGACTGATGGGCGAGTTACTTTAATCTCCTGTCCCAATCCCGCTTGCTGTGTGGTTCTTGATGAGTAAGCCAATCAGGGCAGGATCGTTTGCATCTAAGTAGAAGCTTTTTGGTAGTAGCTGCACGGTAGTCTCCATCAGAAGCATAATGTAAGCCCGGGTCTTGCATTCCCAGGGATAAAATGCTTATGCAGTATTACAATTAATTAAGTCACAATGAAGTCTAATCAATAAAGACTCAAAAATATTGTCCACAAGAGATCCCTATATACTTGTCTCAATGCATTTTGTTCACTGTAAATTAATTTTCCTTCAGCTAAATATTGGGCTGGCCAAAAAGTTCGTTCGGGTTTTTCCATAAGATGTTACCGAAAAACCCAAACGAACTTTTTGGCCAACCCAATAAATGACTGACCTTACTATATCTGCTAGCAGATGATATAAGTGGTGAATAAGACAAACTAGGCTTTAAGAAGTAGGCCTCTGATGGTTTTTAAAAACATACTGGTAGTGACTGAGCTTGGTGCTCAAAAAACTTTACGTTGTTGGCTTCCGTCAGTGGGACCGGAACTCAGAGAAAGCGACTGCTAACATATGTGGCCACGTCAGGTCTCACCTTCTGCAGAAACTCAAAAAAACAGCAAGGTTCAACTTTGAATCCTTTTACAATTTAGGCTCAGAGTTTTACCTAACTGCTCTCTGGGATGCTCTGAGAAGTTTAATCCAGAAACACTTGCCTAGACCAAATGTATTTTACTTGAGACATTGAAAGCCAACCCTATCGTAGATCAAACCCTTTTAAAAACTAGAAATCACTTGACCTGGTCATTTACATAATAATGTATATAATAAAAGTACATAAAACCAATTAATAATTCAGATCATCAGTGAGTTACCTATCACTTTAATAATAAAATGCAAGAGTCTGATGGAAGAGTCTATAGGTAAGTGATGATTCAATTTTTCACTAAAAAAAATTTACTGAATATTTACGCCATACCAGTTGCTCTTAAGGCTTATGGGAGGGTGATGATGTGTGTGTGAAACACAGTTCTGATATAAAGGAGTTTGCATTCTAGGGAAGAGGAGAGGAAGACACATACATAGCTATTGAACTAGGTCGTATAATATCGATCCCCCTTGAATAAATCCTCTTAAATTTATACCACTGTCATTGCAACTTGAAAGTATGTCTTTAGTATATCTCGGGATGTCCACGAAGGGAAGGTTGTATCATACGAACAAGACTAGGCCTAGAAATATCCACTAATTGGGAGGACACTTCATTCCACACATTACTGACAATAAAGAGATGCTTAGAATTCTTTAACTGTATCCATTTGTGTAGCATGGCCTCCCACACAGCTGTAGATGCTCTGGAATTCAACTTGGCTAGAAGAAGCTGGACCATGAGGCCTTCCCCACTCGGCCACCCAAATGCTCATTTGAAAAACGACACCAGCTCTGCTGGAGTTTCTGGATCCTTCTGGCAGAAAAATGGATAAATTCAGTTCAAGTCTATGACAACAGCCTGAGAAAAAAAGGATCTTGTGTCTTAGGACTTCCCTCAACTACATTATTATCTGTAGCACAGTAATGGCTGACCTGACAGGCTGGAAAGCGGCTGGCTCCAGCCTCCATATAAAGAATTAACTGTAGGTCTAACGAGGTGCAATTATGCCTAGAAACTAGAGGTGTAATCAGCAAAAAGAACTCAGGGACAGACTCTAGGTTTCCTTTACGTGAACTCGAAACTTTTTGGTACTTGAAGGAAGTCTAAGCTGAGAGAAGACTAAACCATCTTATGCATTCATTTTCTCCCGTGCCTTTATCCTTCTGACAGCAGTCTCGAAGGGCCTTGGGATTCAGGCCTACGCTGGTAGGCAAGGCCGAGCACACGTATGTCCCTGAGGGCAGAGAGATCACACTAGTAACACAGCAACCGTCTACTCATTTCCTAGATTGGGTTGTTTGTCATTTCCTGTACTTAATCTTACAAAAAATGTTATTCCTACTTAGGGAATTACTTGTCCAGGATTAAAAAGTGACCACATTTAGGATAATTATGTTGGCGTTCTATGAGTCTTCAAACTTCCGTGTTAACGTATATCATGTTATAAATATTAGCTCTTTCTAAGTAGTTAAAATGTTCCATGGTTTATTTCTAAGCACTGAGACACAATACGGCTGACAGCATGGTTAGCTATTTCACCAGCATCCACGATCGGAAGCCAGCTCCGGTAAGGCTTGAGTAAAAATCTTTTGCCATGATGTGGAGGTGGAGGGGAGAACGGATCCAAGTTGTTCACAGGAAACACTGTGGACACTGGAAAAGCAGAGGAAGTGGTTTGTTTACACTGCCCTTTCTTTGCAGCGGTGTGGTGTAGTAGAGCAGACACTGAATTTGAGTACTAACTTGGTCACTTATTACCTGTGTGGCTTTAGGCATGTCAACTAATTTCTTTAAACTTCAGCTTCTTAAACTTCATTGGTAAAATGATAAATGCTAGTGTCAATACCAATTCCAGAGTACAATTACATAGCTCAAATTAGATCAAGTATAGGAAATACTTTGTAAACTTGAAAGCCCTAAAGAAATGTAAGTTACCGTTATTGATATTATTATTTGAATTATTCGGTAGTGAGCACTGTAACAAATCTATGCATGCATTCATTCATTCAACAAATACTTACTGAGTGCCTACCAGGACCCATGCACTGTCCTAAGCCATGGGAATACAGCAGTGAACAAAAACAAAATTGTATTACAGTCAAGAGGCAGTGGGGATGAGGGGTGGGGACACAGTAAACAAATAATGTCAGGTAGTGGTTAAGTGCCATGAAAAACCGTGAAGCAGAGTTATGGAACGAGAATGACGGGGGTATCAGGAGAGGCCTCTCTGGGGGGACACTTAAGCAGAAACCTCAAGTTAGGTGAGGAAGCCATGTAAATATGTGAGGAAACAGGAATGCATGCACTTGGAAAGTCTGAGAAACAGCAAGGACGCCTCTGTAACTGGAGCTCGGGGCCTAAAGGGAAGAGAAGCAGGAAATGAGATTAAAGAGAGGGGCCAACCACAGTGTGCCTTGTAGGCCATAATAATAATGACTTTTGGAATTGTTTTCTAAGTGTAAATGAAAGCGACTGGAGGGTTTTAAGCAGGATCCTATTTACCATCTACATACTGTTTACTAAATCCTACTACATGCCAGATACTCTGCTAGGCTAGAGACAACTGTGAAAAAAACCCCACATTTTGTCTTTACTTTCTCTAAGCTCACAGTCTGGTATGGAAGATATATAATGAAAGAAACAATTACAATGAAATGTTTGGGAAGTCCTATGATAAAAGAAAGACTGGTAGAAATTATCTAGATTCTTATTTTTATCACATCTAATTTCTTGCTCTAGAATACAGGAGTGGGTGTCATGGGGTAGGGTAGGGGGAGGAAGAAGTACCCCATGCAGAGGGAGTTGCTCCAGAGAGTATCACTCGTTCAGGGAACCAGAAGGAAATTAGGGCAACTAGATGTAGAATGGGATCTGGGGCTGCAGAGATAGGCACAAGCCAGGTCACAGAAGTATTACTATGTCATTGTTTTTCAAAAAGCAGTCATGAGATCAATTCAGTAAGTTATAATTAACATTTTTAATGTAACAGAATAAAATGTATTAGAGTGCACTGCACCTAGTAAAGACAAGTTTTGCTTTTTAAAAAAACTTTCGTTCAGTTGTATGTATATATGTATTTTCTAGGTCACTGTATAAAATGTATCTTTTACTATGCTCATGGTCAAAAATGAAGTCAGTGCTCTAGCCACATTAAGGAACGAACTTCAACCTAGAGGCAATGGTAAACCATTGAAAAGTTTAAGCCGGAAAATGATATAACCAAATTTGTGTGTGTGTGTGTGTGTGTGTGTGTGTGTGTGTGTGTGTTTTGTCGTATATAGTTTAGAAACATTACTCATGCAGCCGTGTGGAGAATGCATTAGAGAGGGATAAGGCTGGAGCCAGGCGTCCATTTAATTGGCTATTATTTAATCCAGGCAAGAGCCACTACAGAAGCGTCTACAGGAATGGAGGCTTGAATCTACAGGATTTGGTTAAGTGAGCGGCTGTGGTGATGGTAAGAGAGGAGGAATCAAGGCTAGCTTCTTGGTCAGACGGTGACACCATTCACTAAGATAGGGAACACAGAATGGAGCAATTATAGGGAGGGATTAAATTCAGTTTTGAAAATGTTTCCATTGATGTGAATTCAAGACATACAAGTAAAGCTGACTGGTAGCAACTGGCTGGATGTCTAGCCTCTCATCCCAGAGGAGAGGTCTGGGCCAGAGAGTTACCCAAGTGTTAGCTGGGGACTGAACATCACTGGGTTCCCTGGAGCCACGGCAGTGAATAAGATGCAAGAAGAAAAGATTTAAAGGATGAACAGAGAAAGAGAAATCTGGCAAACAAGGTGTACTCAGAGAGACAGGAGGAAAACTGGAGAACGTGGCATCTGAGAAGCAATGGAAAAAAAAGTGTTTTAAAAAGTAAGGAGTGACTCAACAATAAGAAAACAAACAACCAAATTTAAAAATGGGCAAGGGACTTCCCCGGTGGTCCAGTGGCTAAGACTCCCCACTCCCAATGCAGGAGGGGCCTGGGTTCGATCCCCTAGTCGGGGAACTAGATCCCACGTGCCGCAACTAAGAGTTCCCGTGCCGCAATTAAGAGTTCCCATGCCGCAACTAAGACCCGGCACAGCCAAATAAATAAATAAATAAATAAATAAATAAATAAAATTTTTTAAATGGGCAAAACATTTAGACATGTCACCAAAGAAGATATACAGATGGTAAACATGCATATGAAATGTTAACTATCATACATCATCAGGGATTAAAAATTAAAATAACAAGATACCACTTCACATCTATTAGAACGGCAAAAATCCAAAGCACTGACAATACCAAATGCTGGTGGAGATGCAAGATGGTACAACCACTTTGAAAGACACTTTGGTGGTTTCTTACAAAACTAAACATACTCTTATGGTATAATCCAGCAATCACACTCCCTGGTATTTAGTCAGATGAGTTAAAAACTTACATCCACACAAAAACCTGCACACGGATATTTATAACAGCTTTGTTCATTATTGCCAAAACCTGGAAACAACCAAGATGTCCATCTGCAGGTGAATGGATAAGTAAACTGTGGTACATCCAGACAATGGAGTATTATTGAGCATTAAAAAGAAGTGAGCTATTAATCCACGAAAAGACATAGAGGAACCTTATATGCATATTACTAAGTGAAAGAAGCCAATCTGAAAAGGCTACATAATGTATGATTCCAACTATATGACATTCTGGAAAAGGCGAAACTGTGGAGACAGTAAAATGATCCTTGATTGCCAGAGGTTAAGGGAGCGGGAGGGATGAATAGGCACAGAGGATTCTTAGGGCAGTGAAACTGCTCTGAATGATACTATAATGGTGGATACATGTCATTATGTATTTGTCCAAACCCTCGGAATGTACAACACCAAAAGTGAGCCCTAGTAAACTATGGACTTCAGATGGTAATCCAGTGTAGTGTCGCTGCAGGTTGATGGACCGTAACAAATGTTCTACTTTGGTGCCGGACACTGACAGTGGAGGAGGCTATGGGTGTGAGGGGACAGGATGTATACGGGAGCTCTCTGTACTTTCTGCTTAATTTTGCTACGAACCCAAAACTGCTCTAAAAAATAAAGTTTATATTTAAAAAAAGAAAGAAAGGAGTGGTGAACTTTTAGCATTTAGCACTAAATACTGCTGGGCAGTCATGAAGATAAAGACTGAGGATAGCCAATAGATTATGACAAGATCACTGGTGACTCCGGCCAGAACAATACACTACACCCCTTCTCTGCTTCCTTCCAGAGTAAAACTGGAAAGAGCTGTGTCTATTTCCTTTCTCCACTTCCCTTCTACTCCTTTTCGGTTGCATCTACATGAGTTAGTGTTTTCCTCCTGCTCCTCCACCAAAACGTACTTCAGGATCATCAGTGATCTCCAAACCTTTAAATCCGATATTCAGTTCTGTATGGCTGTTGGCATAACTGATGACATT
The DNA here is from genome assembly GCF_028021215.1 of Eschrichtius robustus. Taxonomy (NCBI): domain Eukaryota; kingdom Metazoa; phylum Chordata; class Mammalia; order Artiodactyla; family Eschrichtiidae; genus Eschrichtius; species Eschrichtius robustus. Next base: position 15,797,060 of record NC_090834.1, on the reverse strand, counting down.
TTGGGCTCCTACCATGCCTCCTGTCCTTCCACTGACCCTACCTAGGACTGTGCTAAGTCACTTCTCTGTCATCAAGGACTCTGTAGTTAATAGACATTGTCTCATGATCATTAGGTCCAGGTGGCCTCTGTGCTCTGGTGGTCTCCAAACAATGATGAAGACCTTTGCTGACATATTCCTGGTGCCCATTAATAGACTAGCTACCCATTAATAAATATTGACTTAGGAATGCACTTACTGTTTCCAAGCACATACCCACCCCCCTTAGGTTAACTATAAAATTGTCCCCTTGGCAGTGCACAGTACCGTTGTGAATGTTCCTGGATGGTTGTCTGCCGGATCCTACTTACTCTGTAAGTTACCCTATAATAAACTGACCCACTGATCACCTGGAGCTGCCTACCTTGTTTTTCGGTCTCAAGATGCCTTCTCAGTTCAATGGGTGCTTTCCGTTCCCTCCGTCCTCCAACAAGTTCTCAGTCATCTGACCTATCAGCAGCACCCCACACAGTTCCTCATTCCCTCCTCCTTGAAACATTCTCTTCACTTGTCTTCTAGGACAGAGGACTCTCTGGCTTACCTTACTAGCCATTCCAATGCTGATCCCTCTTCACGTTCCTGATCTCTGAATATTAGTGTGTCCCAGAGATTAATCCTTAGACGTCTTCTCTTCTCTGCAATCATGGCCTAAAACGTGACCTTATCTCAGAGCTTAAAATACTGTATTATCTATATACCGATCATTCCCAAATGTGTATCGCTAGCCCACCACTCCCAACTAAGCTACAGTCCTATATTCAACTGCCTATACAATATCTCAACTTAGATGTCTAATGGGCATCTCAAACTAACACATCTAAAATATCTCTCCATTCCCATCTCTGTTAGCAGTTAATCCATCCTTCCAGTTGCTCAAGCCAAAACCCCTGGATTATTAATTTAATAATTACTTTTTCTCTCACATCAAATCCCACATATATGTTGTTGGAGCCAGACTGCCTAGGCTCAAATTCTAGTTTAGTCACTTAGTAGCTGTGTTATCTTGGGAAAACTGCTAAACATCTCCTGGCTTCAGTTCTATCACCTATAAAATGGGGGTAATAGTCCCATGTATCTTACAGGATTGTTAAAGTAATTAAATGAGTTAATGTTTGCAAAATGCTTGAAACAGAGCCTGCCACACAGTACATACTATCTCTCTCTCTCTTTTTTAAAAATATTTATGTATTTATTTATTTGTCTAGGCTGTGCCAGGTCTTAGTTGTGGCATGAGGGATCTTCGCCGCAGCATGCAAACTCTTAGTTGCGGCATGCGGGATCTAGTTCCCTGACCGGGGATCAAACCTGGGCCCCCTGCATTGGGAGCGTGGAGTCTTATTCAGTGGACCGCCAGGGAAGCCCCTGTATTATCTCTTGCATCTGACGACTTACCATCCCCACCTGTACACCCCACTCTGGGAACTAGCCACCAATATCTCTCATCTGGATTATTGCAAAAGTCTCCTACTAACTGGTCTCCCTCCTTCAGCCCTTGAACCTTTCAACCAACAGAGCTGCCAAAGTGATTTTTTTAGAAAACAAAAGTCACCGTAAAGTTCTTTAGATATTTTTGCATGTTTGAAAATATGCATAGTAAAAGTCAGAAAAAAACGAAAAGTCAGATAGTATCATTCCTCTGTTAAAATCCTCTGATCCTTTGCATTTCACTCCGAGTGAAAAAGGCCTTTACACTGACTGACTAAGCCCTCAAAGTGAGCTCTCTGTTGCCTCTCTGGCGGCACCTCCCCTGTCCCCTCATTCATTCCTTTCCAGCACAGAGGCTTCCGTCTGTGCTCCCTCACTGGGGCCTTTCCACCTGCCGTCCCCTCAGCCTGGAAAGCTCTTCCTCAGACCGCACGGCTCATGCCCTTGCCTTCTCCAAGCCTTCGCTGAAATGCTGACTTCTCAGGGAAGGGGTTCCCTGACATACCTTTCCAAATAACCACCCACCCACCATCCCTAACGCCCCTTCTCTATTTTATTTTTCTCACAGCTTTTTTCGAAAATGCATTTTAGAAATAAAATTTCTGAAATTTATTCTAGATGCAATTCTCATTTATTCTAAAACGTAATTCCCACGTGCTTATACTGTGTTGCCAACCCAGTGGACATAGCCTCTGTATGTTGTTCCTTAAAGTGAAATCATGATTAAGAAAAACTAAATAGATTGCTTACAGCATTGCCTCCAAAATGTTCTTTTCTTACGTGCATATAGATGGTGATGAAACACTGTAGATTCTGGGAGTCTGGTGTCTGTTTTCAGTGTTAAATTCTTCTAAGAGCTACTTACCCTATTGCCCACTCATTTAAAAAGCACTTTTTGAGTCTGGGGGATAAATGTCATAGAAGCAGGAAATGTAGTAGCAGCAAGATTAAGATGCAAAGCCTGCTTTATCCTTGGCATTTATTACCACACCTCAATGGGGCCCCATTAAATAGAAATATCATCCTGAAAAAGGGTGAGAGATGAGGTGAAGACAGGGGTGAAACTACTATGGCTACTGCTACTATGCGATGGACCTATTAACTTTACACACATTATTTAATTTAGTTCTCATAGTAGCAGCCCTCACAAAACTGTCAGCCGTTTATTGACGAGGAAACTGAAGCTCAGAAAGACTTAGTAATCTGCCACACCACACGAGTCGTCCTATGTAGAGCCCAGAGCCAAACTCAGGAGGGTTATCTGATGCCAAAGCCTAGATGCTCTGTTCCTATAGAACCTTGCCTCCGGAGGTGTCAATTCAGCAAACCGGAGCCAAAAAAGGTGGTTAAATGGGCAATTTATACTCTGCCACTCAATTCCTGGGATAACTTAGCATGTCTAATGTTCCATGAACCCAGTCATAGCTGTGTGATGGCAACTCCCTTACCTGTGGACATAAAAAATGGGATGCGGAACTTTCCACTCAACACCCGGGCCCGCAGATTCTGCAGTGTGCTCCCATCGAATGGCAGGGCACCACACACAAGCACATAGAGGACGACTCCGAGGCTCTGCATCCCAAACGGAGAGTACGTACAATTAATCACATCAGAGGAAACAAAAAAGGCCATTATAGTATGTGTATGAAGATAATGGTGAGTCATGCACGAGATAATGGAACAAACTTTTTCTTCTTTTTTTATGAGAAATAATATGGGGCATTGTCAAGGCCAATCATCTTTAGAATACTCAGCATTCTTCTTTGCTTCCAGACATTACTTTTTGGGAACATAACTGGAATTTCTCTCAGTACTCATCCTAGGGAGAAGGCAAGTGGCAACAACAGAAAGAATTTCTGTTCTTGGCAAGGGTACCCATCCAAGCTTGCCTTAGGGATTTTTTTTTTTTTTTTTGCAGATGCAAAGGGGGAGGTTGAACTCTGTGGCTCAGTCCATAAGACAAAGGTTGAAGAACAGACTGCACAAAGAATTGGGAATTCAAAGAACAGGTGATCAATTCTAGTGCAGTACTACGTGTTGTCCAGGATGAGGAGAGCTGTCATCAATCAAGGGTAACTAATGCTACGGGGTATAAGAGAAGGCAGTCACGTACCCAGATGTCCACTTTGGGCCCATCATATTCCTTTCCTTCAAAGAGTTCAGGTGCAGCATAGGGAGGGCTGCCACACCAGGTCTTTAGCAGCTGCCCAGGGGTGAAGAGGTTACTGAAGCCAAAATCTAGAAAGACAAATGGACATAACTCATGTTATCTTTACCCAGTGAATACTAGTTTCTAGTCAATAGAATAAAGGTTCTGGATCCTTAAGTCTGAATATCAAACACGAAAAGAGAACCTTTAGAAATTATATAACCAGCCGCTTAAATTTAAAGTAATAGTGAAATAGAGATACAGATGGGCTGGAACGCAAAAGACATATGGTTAACTAAAAGTAAATATGATTGGTTTACGTCAGCAAAACCAGCACCGTTTCCTTCATAAATCTGGACTGAGTGAGGTGAGTGGAATTTATTTCTTTAAGAACAAAAATAAAATTGGATAATGATTGATATTAAGACCACATCAGAGTCAGTAAATACATGTTAAGTCTACTCACCTGGACCCAGGATTTTCAGATTATTTTTACTTCTTATGACAAACACATTTATGACCACTAGAGATATAGTGAACTTAAAAATTAGACAAAGTGACTTTATTATCATTAAGGTGGAAGAATATGCAACTTATTTACAAACAAACCACGAACACTTACATTTTAACTTCAACTCCTTTTGTGCTTCAACTTCCCCCCTTCATTTCTCCCCCTCCCACTGTTTGAAGAGAGAGTTGACGGGACATAGGAGGGGTGCGGTTTGGGGAGGAATACTAAGAAAATGAACAAGGATGGCAGGCAAAGGATAGAGTCTCGCTGACTTATAAATACTTTTATGCACATAGATATTTAGATGAACAACGTGCAGGTATGACAGGCTAGAGCTCCCTCCTGCCCCCAGGACTACCACATTCCCACAGTCCCAGCAGCTGAAGACTCCGGGCACCTCCCTACTCTCGGAAACTCTCCTCTCTTTCCTAGTTTTACTCTCGTTGACAACTCTGCCTCCTTCTGCTATTTGCTTTTCTTCTTCCTACCTTCTCCAGAAGGTGCTTTCTAGTAAACCATGTGCTGATTTTGACTATCGCTCCTTGCCCTGTATTTTCTCAGGGCCAGCTCTTCTGGTCCCACAGCTTCCACTCTCATTTGTTTGGTAATGATTCTCCAAATTCATATCTTTGGCCCTGGTACCATGCTTAAGTTCCTGACATGAACTTCCAGTACTTGCCTGGGAAGAAACATCTCAAACTCCCCATTTTCCAAAATCAAATCTGCTCTTCCAGCAATGTTCCCATGTTCATTCATGGCACTACCTTCGCGCCACTAGGAGCACTGCCATCTTTGTTCCTTGCTCCTTCTCACCTCCATTTCAAACTGGAGGTACAGCTTTTACTGCTTCTACCCTGTAAGTGTGTCTTGAACCTATCTCCTTCTTTCCATTTCCATTCCTCCCACCTCAGTTCATACTCTTATTATCTCTGACCTCGACCGATGCTCTTGCTTACTACCCTCTATTTCATTTCCCTCTAAGCCACCCATTCATAGCACAGTGAACGTGACACAAATCACATCGTGCTGCCTCCTTGCTCGAAAACGTTCGGTGGCTCCCTTCTGCTTACAGAACAGTCTAGCTCTGGTAGCATTGTCACTTGAGGTCCTCATGACCCAGCTCCACCCAACCTTTCCAACTCACTCCTAGCCATTCTAGCAACACTAGACTATGCACAGCCTGTGTTTATGTGCCTCTCTTATGCTACTTACTCTCTGTGCCATGCTTTTTCCCTTCCTTGCCACATTTGAAAGAGCACTCATTTTCAAGGCCCAGTCAAATATTACTTCCTGTATGAAGCCTAAACTGACTCCCACCACAAAATACCATGCCAGTGGCTTCCTCCTCTGTGCTTCCGTGGCCCTTTGCTTATACCTCTACAGCCCAATTACAACTCTGCCTCATGCTATACTTAGTTGTATTATGTGTTTATACCCTCCACTAGTTAGTAAATGGGAGGGATATCGTTTTATTTATTTTAGTCTCCACACAGTGTTTTCATACATAGCAGGGACTCAAGAAAGGGTCACTAAATTAAACTGCAATAAAACTGCAATAAAATCACTGGGCCAATCCTCTTATCACCTCTTGGCTACTGGAGCCTTTTCATACTGACTGGCAGCTGGCCAGCTACTAGAGCCTCTACCTCCCAGCCAGCCCTCCTAAGGTTGTAAAAAACTTAAGGATCACAAGGGGCTTAGAGGTCAGAGCCATCATCAGAATCACTATAGCTACTTCAAGGAGAGAAATCCAATACTCTCGTTCATCAATGCAAAATAAATGCCTCTTCTGCCAAGTCTTCCTGAATCTCCTATAAGAAATGTCCTCCACCTACCTTCTCTGCACTCCCTTATTACTTTGTATTCCTCCTTTATTTGGGGTATTTACATATATAAATATCCTATTCTTCTAGCTCCTTAAAAATATCCTATCTCTCTAGTTGAGGTCTACCCCCTCTCTCCCTAGTTCCTTAAAAATACCTGTTTCATCTCTGACTCTCTCACATTACCTAGCATACTGTTTAATTTAAACACAGTAGGTACTTAACAAATGTTGACTATGAATGCAACTGCAATTAAAGCCCTACCAACTAACCTACAGCTTTTGAAACCCAGTACTTTTAATTTATAAGTTAAAGTCTGCATGCACTGAAACCTGTTTTTCTTAAGAGACTGGGGATAGGTTGCTAAAAATCCCAACAAATGAGATTCAGCAGAGCAGGTATCTTTCGGAATTATCTAGAAAGAGGGCTCTTGATATATCTTTTAATTGGTTGGCAAAGACCTGCACCAGGTCCTTTCCCACGACTAGCCTTCTCTGCACAGCGAGGAAGACATGCTGATGGAGTCTGTAATAACTAATGGACTCTGACACTGGTGTGACTGGAGAGCAAAGTCCAGAAGAGTCATGGAGTATTCTGCTTGTGTTTTGAACGGAGAATGCAACAGGGCAGGCAATGAATTAAAACCACTTGATTTTTTTTTTTAAATAAATTTATTTATTTATTTTTTGCTGCGTTGGGTCTTCGTTGCGGTGCACGGGCTTCTCATTGCGGTGGCTTCTCTTGTTGCGGAGCACGGGCTCTCGGCTCGCGGGCTTCAGTAGCTGTGGCTCGAAGGCTCTAGAGCGCAGGCTCAGTAGTTGTGGCGCACGGGCTTAGTTGCTCCATGGCATGTGGGATCTTCCCGGACCAGGGCTCGAACCCGTGTCTCCTGCATTGGCAGGCGGATTCTTAACCACTGGGCCACCAGGGAAGCCCTAAAACCACTTGATTTTAAAACTTCCTAATAAACAGCTTAAAGTATATAGGAAATCTGTCATTTTGAACAATGAATGCTCTATCTACAATTAGCAACCTTTCTATGCTTTTACTCTGTCGGGCAGGAGAAGGCACAGACTTCATGGCACGAGCTTGTTTTTTAATCTACCAAACAGGAAATCTTTACAAAGGAAACAATATTAAAGGAAACCATCTTCGGCGATGGTTATAGGCTTAGATTGCTATTAGGTGCTTATATGAGAAATGAGTGTGCAAGAATGAATGACATGATCAGAGCCTGACATCTAGAGATGCCACATCGGGGGAAACACCTGCTTCCACAGCATGTTACAGCCACACAGCTGCATTCAACAGCTAGACCCAATGACCGAGAGCAAGATTTCAGTAAGATTCAACAAGAAACCCCCCACCAGCAGCTCGCTCCTATTTCCTATTACAGAGTAAGCAAAAACCCTTTAGTCTTGTAAACCTGTCATGGGGTCTCCTCTAATCATTCCAAGTATTGTTCTTACTCCTAACCCTAAAGTGTTGCACATTTAAGCAAAATCTGTTTTGCCATGCTTGTTATGACACTTGTTGGAATGGACTTGTTCATCTTATTTTTGGCTCAGCCGCTGAGCCAAATGTCTTTCAGTCTTTACTAAAGCTTCTTATTCCTAATGTCTCTTTCATGGTCTTTAAGTTCCTCCATTATCTTCACTCATGTATTTAACATGTATTTCTGGAACCCTTCCAATCAGTAGAGCAATGTGTTGGTTCCTATGAAAGAACCAAAGGCAGAAAAGAGACGTTCCTATGGAAGGACTTAAAAAGAAAGCAGAACTTAAGGTGAGTGGATTGGAGCTGGAGAAGCAGAGGGGGATGTGGAAAGGGTTTTCTAAGTGGTGGCTGGGCAAAAGCAGAGTAAAGGCAGATCACTTGGAACTAGTGTGCTAAGTTGAAGCAACAATAAAGAAACTGCCCTGGGTATGATGTAGGGTTCACCAGAGGCATATGGCAAAAAATAACGTTACACAGTAGCAACAGGCCAGACAAAATATAGCTTTAAATGATAGAACAAGGACCCTAGATTTCACCATGTGGACTTTTCTTTCTTTCCTTTTCTCCTATTTCCCCCAAATTTATGAATTTTATTAGATTTCGGATACAAAGAATTTGATTATGAATTAATTATAATCTTTGGTTCCTGGCACACTCTCACCATTGCTCCACATGCGGCCTGCTTTTATTTAGACTTCTCTTCTATAGCCTTATTATATAAAATTCACCCATTTAAAGTGTACTTTCAGTGGTTTTTAGTGTATTCATAGAGTTGTACACCATTACCTCAATCAATATTAGAACATTTTCATCAACCTAAAAAGAAACCCTGTACCAATTAGCAGTCACTCTCCATATCTCCCCCCTCAACTCTCCCACCAATGCCTCCGCCCTAGACAATCACTAATCAACTTTTTGTCTCTATGGATTTGACTACTCTGGACATTTCATATAAAAGGAATCATACAATATGTGGTCTTTTGTGACTGGCTTCTTTCAATTAGCATAGTGTTTTCAAGGTTCATACACACTGTAGCATCTATCACTAGTTCATTCTTTTTTTACTGCTGAATAATATTCCATGGTATGGACACACCACATTTTATGTATCCATTCATCAGTTGATGGATATTTAGGTTGATTCTTTTTTTTTTTTTGGTACTATGAATAATGTTGCTATGAACATTCACATAAGTTTTTTTGTGGATGTATGTTTTCATTTCTCTTGGGTATATACCTAGTAGTGGAACTGCTGGGTCATACGGTAACTCCATGTTTGGTCTTCTCAGGACCTGCACAAACCGTTATCTGAAGTGGCTGCAACACTTTACATTTCCATCAACAATGTACAAGAGTTCCAATTTATCCACATCCTTCCCAACACTTTTTTTTTTTTTTTTTAATGTTTGGCTGCATTGGGTCTTCGCTGCTGCACGCGGGCTTTCTCTAGTTGTGGCGAGCGGGGGCTACTCTTTGTTGAGGTGTGCGGGCTTCTCATTGTGGTGGCTTCTCTTGTTGCGGAGCACAGGCTCTAGGCCCGTGGGCTTCAGTAATTGTGGCGCATGGGCTTAGTTGCTCCGAGGCATGTGGGATCTTCCTGGACCAGGGCTCAAACCTGTGTCCCCTGTGTTGGCAGGCGGATTCTTAACCACTGTGCCACTAGGGAAGCCCCTTCTCAACACTTATTACTATCTTTTTATACATTTTAAATGACAGCTATCCTGGGTGGGGGATTGGTTTTAATTTGCATTTCCCTTATGGCTAATGATGTTGAGCATCATTTCATGTGCTAATTGGCCATTTGTATATCTTCTTTGGACAAATGTCTATTCAAATCTTTTGCCCTTGGGCTTCCCTGGTGGCGCAGTGGTTGAGAATCTGCCTGCCAATGCAGGGGACACGGGTTCGAGCCCTGGTCTGGGAAGATCCCACATGCCGCGGAGCAACTAAGCCCGTGAGCCACAACTACTGAGCCTGCACGTCTGGAGCCTGTGCTCTGCAACAAGAGAGGCCGCGACAGTGAGAGGCCCGCGCATCACAATGAAGAGTGGCCCCCGCTCTCTGCAACTGGAGAAAGCCCTCGCGCAGAAACGAAGACCCAACACAGCCAAAAATAAATAAATAAATAAATAAATTTATTTTAAAAAAAAAATCTTTTGCCCATTTTTAAATTGGGTTAACTTTTTATTATTGAGTTGTAAGAGTTATTTATATTCCCTGGATACAAGTCCGTTGATATGATTTGCAAATATTTTCTCCCATTCCGTGGATTATCTGTTCACTTTCTTGATAGTGCCCTTTGATGCACAAAAGTTTTCAATTTTGATGAAGTCCAATTTATCTAGATTTTCTTTTGTAACTTATGCTCTCGGTGTCATATCTGAGAAATCATTGCCTCACCCAAGGTCACAAAGATTTACCCCTATGCTTTCTTCTAGAAGTAGTTACTTATTTTTAGTTATGCAGTGAGCACCCCTGAACCCACCACCCAAATAGAAAACTGCTATCTTAATAATTACATCTAATCATAAGCACTACCCATCCCATCCCCTGTCCTCTTCCAACCATTGATTTTCAACCCTGTGTGTACATCAGAATCACCAATGTACTTAGAGTGATCCACAAACCTTACTTCAGACCTACTGGATCTCCTGGAAATAATTTAGACATCTGAATGTAAACAGATAAAACAACTGTTTCCAAAGAGGTTTGAGAACCACTCTTACAGTAATGAGTCGTTAGAACCTCTGGTACGGGCAGATGCAGTAAAACGAACCTGAAAGCAAGACTAGATTAAGTGTGACGTGAAGTAGAAGGCCTGTGAGAAAGTAGAAATAGTGAAAATGAGAAAGACAACTCAAAAATTATTTTGAAAAAAGACTGGACAGTACTTGAGGACAGATAATAATACATGGGATGAAAAGGAGTGAAAAGTAGAGAGGAGTTGATTTGGGAAGAAAAAAATTTTTGGGGGGTCCTGGATTGAGTTTAAGAAGGTGAGAAGAAATTCAAGTGAAGATGTTCTGATGAAATGAGTTGCAGTAATGAATGGATACAAGTTTTTTGAAAGAATAAGTAGAGAAAAAAGGATGGCTGGGAATCAAGGCTTAGGAAACACCCATAGGTACTTCCTATGCTTTAGGTGCAGGAATAGAAAGAAAAAGGAGCAAAAGGGAGAGAGAAATATATCATTATAAAAAGAAAGCTGAGAGAGGAGAAAAACATTTCAAAGAAGGAAAAGGTGGTCTGCAGCATCCATATAATGTCATCCAAGTACTATGCAACTTTCATCTGAGGGAAAACTATATCACATGTAATTACTCTAGAATAGAAGTGGTATACTTTCCCCTCAGAATTTTTGTTAGTTAATCTGTCTTAATGCTAAGTCATAGGAATGAACTAAGAACATAACCTAGATTCATTCTGAATCATCCGGAATGTCACACTACGAATAAAATAAGGCCTTTCTTACGTTGGATGACAACCAATAAATAATAATTCTGAACTATGAGTAAATTTGTTCAGGGAACTTAGAAACGAGCAACGCGGCCACTCAGCTGAGTGGCAAGGACCCTGGAGAGCCAAGTATCCTGGGCTGCCCTGATTCGTCTCTCTCAGTGCCACAGTTTTCCCATTGGTGCAGCACTTTGAATTCTGTGGAATAAACAGCCATTTTTCAAGGGACACTCTGTCAAGTGCTGTGTTATCGTACCATGTATTTATTATCTCACTGAGATGAGCGTTATTTTTGTTTTACGTCTGGGAAAGTGAGGGTCATTAAGTAACATGTTCAAATTTAAAGTTTAAAAAAAACCCCAAAACTTACTAAGCACAAGGCCCAGCCTATAATGCCAGCCCGGATGCCCTCAAAGCCCGCATCCACACTGTGCTTTCAGCATCAGGTATATGTTTATATTGAGGTAAATGTACATCCCATAACTATTTTTATACAACTTCCAAACTCCTGAGTTATTATATTCTACTGTTTTTCATTTTCTTCTTGACTGCCAACCCTTTGTTCTGCTTATGTAATTCCCAAAGGCATACAGGGCTTGAGACATACTGCTTCTTTACAAGTTGCTTTAAAAACAGCGCACTGAAAAGGAGAGTAGGCACTGTATATCACTGAGAAAAGGATGAATTTCTCAGTAAATGGCACAGGTGCATCTGATTTTCCATATGGGAAAAAATTAAATAGGACACCTTCCTCACATCATATCCTAAAATTAATTCCAGGTGGATCACAGACTTAATGTAAAAGGTAAAACTACAAAGTTTTTTATAAAACAATAAAGGAGACTATCTTTATAGCCTCAGGGGATGGAAGGATTTCTTAAACAAGAAGCAAAAGGCACAAATCATAAAGGAAAAGATGGTAAATTCGGTTACATTAAAATTATGCTAAAATGTCTAGGACAGGAAGCACATGAAAAGCTGCTCAACATCACTAATTATTAGAGGAATGCAAATCAAAACTACAATGAGGTATCACCTCACACCGGTTGGAATGGGCATCATCAGAAAATCTACAAACAACAAATGCTGGCGAGGGCGTGGAGAAAAGGGAACCCTCTTGCACTGTTGGTGGGAATGTAAATTGATACAGCCACTATGGAGAACCGTATGGAGGTTCCTTAAAAAAGTAAAAAAAGAACTACCATATGACCCAGCAATCCCACTACTGGGCATATACCCAGAGAAAACCATAACTCAAAAAGACACATGCACCCCAATGTTCATAGCAGCACTATTTACAACAGCCAGGACATGGAAGCAACCTAAGTGTCCATCGACAGACGAATGGATAAAGAAGATGTGGCACATATATACAATGGAATATTACTCAGCCATAAAAAGGAATGAAATTGGGTCATTTTTAGAGACGTGGATGGACCTAGAGACTGTCATACAAAGTGAAGTAAGTCAGAAAGAGAAAAACAAATATTGTATATTAACACATATATGTAGAATCTAGAAAAATGGTACAGATGAACCCGTTTGCAAGGCAGAAATAGAGACACAGACATAGAGAACAAACGTACAGACACCAAGGGGGGAAAGCAGGGCGGGGGGTGGGAAGAATTGGGGATATTGGGATTGACATATATACACTAATATGTATAAAACAGATAACTAATAAGAACCTGCTGTATAAATATAAATAAATAAAATTTAAAAAATAAAGTCTGCCTTGCTCATAACAAAATTATACTAAAATGTCTATTCATTGAAAGATATTTTAAAGAGTGAAATGAGAAATCACGAAATGAGAGAAGCTATTTGTAACCCACAAAACAAAAGACTCATATCCTTATTATTGAAACAAAAACTCCTATAAATCAGTAAGACAGACAACCCAGTAGAAAAATGGGCAAAAGACTTACTTAAGCAGACACTTCACAAAAAAGGCCAAAGACATGAAAAGGAGTTCAATCTCATTATTAAAGACAAAATTAAAAACTAAAACCACAATGAGATAACCATTACACACTCACCAAACTGACAAAAATTATAATGTGTAATAATATCCAGCACTACACACTACTATACAGAAAGTGGATAGCTAATAGGGACCTACTGTATAGCACAGGGAACTCTACTCAGTGCTCTGTAGTGGCATATATGGGAAAAGAATCTGAAGGGGAGTGGATATGTGTATATGTATAGTTGATTCACTTGGCTGTACACCTGAAACTAACACAGCATTGTAAATCAACTATACTCCAATAACAAATTTTAAAAAAATACACAGCACTGGTGAAGACATGCAGGAATGGGAACCCTCACACAAACTGACACACCAGTTTAGCATCACCCAGTAAAATCTGAAAACAGACATACAGTACAACCTAGCAACTTTACTCCTGGGTTTATACTCTTAAATGTTTAAGAATGCACATTAATGTTTAAGAATGCAATGTTCGGGGCATCCCTGGTGGCGCAGTGGTTGGGAATCTGCCTGCCAGTGCAGGGGACACGGGTTCGAGCCCTGGTCTGGGAGGATCCCACATGCCGCGGAGCGACTAAGCCCGTGAGCCACAATTGCTGAGCCTGCGCGTCTGGAGCCTGTGCTCCACAACGGGAGAGGCCACGATAGTGAGAGGCCTGCGCACCGCGATGAAGAGTGGCCCCCACTTGCCGCAACTAGAGAAAGACCGCGCACAGAAACGAAGACCCAACACAGCCATAAATAAATAAATAAAAAAATTAAAAAAAAAAAAAAAAAAAAAGAATGCAATGTTCATCGCAATTGTTAGTCAGAGCTCCGAACTAAAAGCAATCCAAATATCCATCAATGGATAAAATGGAAAAATAACTTGTGGTATACTTCTGTCATGGAATACTAGAAAGAAATAACTGCGCCACAACTACTGAAGCCTGCACGCCTAGAGCCCCAGCTCAGCAACAAGAGAAGCCACTGCAATAAGAAGCCTGCAGACCACAACGAAGAGTAGCCCCGCTCACTGCAACTAGAGAAAGCCCACGCACAGCAACAAAGACCCAATGCAGCCAAAAATAAATAAATAAATAAAATTTAGAAAATGGTCCACATCAAAAAATTAATAATAAAAAATAAAAAGGAATAAAGGTATGAGAACTCAGAGCTGCCCTTAGAGAACAGCTAAGAGGGTAGGAACTGGGAGTTACTTGCTGAAACAGGAATCCCAGTGAAGTTTTTGTTGAAAACAGCAATAATCCTATTTGAAGAAGAGCAAACTATGAAGATGTGATATATAATGATAAAGTTTAGAGTTGTAGTTAAAAACAATTTAAAAGTAGTAAATATTTTAATGATATATAATTGCTGTCATAATTTAACAGCAATTAGGTAAAAATGATAAGCAGTTCACTTCATTCAAAATATTAGTATTAGTGTTATACTAATAAAATAACTACTTCTCAGTAACTCATATTAAGAGACAAAGATGGCATACAATATGTTATGGTCTGAATGTGCCCCCAAAATGCACATGTTGAAATCCTAATCCCCAAGGTGATGGTATTAGGAGGTGGGAGCTTTGGGAATCGATTAGGTCATGAGGGTGGAACCCTCATGAGTGGGATTAGTGCCTGATAAAGGAGGCTCCAGAGAGACCTCTAGCCCCTGCCACCATGGGAGGACACACTGAGCAGGCACTAGCTATGAACCAGGAAGAGGGCCCTCACCAGAAGGCAGTCATGCTGGTGCCTTGAGCTTAGACCTCCCAGCCTGGAACTGTGAGCAATAAACTTCTGCTGTTTATAAGCCACCTAGTCTGTGGTATTTTATTATTGCAGCCCGAATGGACTAAGACGCCTTACTCATAGTTTAAAAATCAATTTTTGTCTATACTCTCACTGTCTCCCCTAACTGAACAAGAGCTGCTATCAAAGAACACCACTAAAGAGACTTAGATTTTCCTTCTTTTCCTTCCATATGTCTAACTTAAGATAAACAGGCTTGATATACTAGCAAATCAAAAAACATGGACGGCCAGAAGAGACGGGAGGGAAAAAAACTCAAAAAAATGGGATAGTAAAAAACAGAACAAAACAAAACAAAACAAACCCAAAAAAAACACGTAGGTAACTGAGAGTTAACCTAATCTTGGCAAATCTTTCTGATAAATAATCTTAACTCTCCCCTAACTAGAAGATATTTTTCTTTCTGCTTATAACTTTTTAATTATTCAAATTCCAGAGGTAAGAAGCCAGTGGATGGACAGAGCCTAAACATGTCTTTATCACCTCGGGCACTCTGTATTCAGCCACTATTTTCTTTTAGCTTCCCAGAACTGCCGTCCTAAGGAATACTAAAGTGCTGCATGGCCCCAGCTCATGTCAGCCCAGGATGGTTCTAACCAGGGGGCACAAGTAAAATAAACTACGGCATCCCAAGCTCACACGGCGGCATCACACAGCGAAGGATGGAGAACGCTGGTACAGTACAAAGGGAAACGCAGAAGCAGGGCAACGTCCACAAGAACAAAAAACGGGAACAAGAACAACAAAAATAACACAGAAACTTAAGGCAAAGAAGAGAACAGATTCAGTGCATGTTCAAAATGATAAGTATATAAACTCTGTAGTTTTGAAGTGTACTGATAATGTCAAAGAAAGGAAGGGGGGGGGGGGTGGGTAAACACCACAGCCCTATCAAGAATTTCTGTGCTCTTACAACAATATGGGAGAGATTAAGTAAATTATGTTATATCTATTTGATATGCAATCATTAAAAATGATTACAAGGAGCAGCATAGGGAAAATATTTGACATACCATAAAGGATAAAAACTACATGTAAAATTGTACATACAGTGACTATAATTATAAAAAGCATGCATAGAAAAAGAAAGAAATGTGTTCAAAATGATAATGATAAGTTTTGGAGGTGAGATTCCAGTTTGAGTACTTCAAAATCTTTTGTTGTTGTTTAAATTTCCTATAGTATGCTTATATTATTGCTTTATTATTCTGTATTAAAAATTTTTGTTTTAAAAATAAAGACTTGAATAATAAGAACTAAAACACTGAGCAGTTAGTTTCAGAAAATTCTCAGGTACAAAGATGCCATAAAGATACTTTATATCCCTTCCTCTTTATTTATCGGCAACAGGAAAAAAATTATGACCTACAGAATCAACATTAAAATGATGAATATTCTAAAGAGTTACAGAAGGAAAGGGAGAAACAAGAGAAGAAACTGGTTGAAGTGAATACTCACACCCACACAACAGAAGCCATATGGGTGGAGTTGTTCTCTTCATGTGGCCTACGGTCATTTATTTCTCCACTCATAAGTGGCTCCTAACATAGTTTGTTAAGTCTCTTTTCCAACCCCCAACACCCTGGTTGGTTAGCATTTGTCTGCAGGCTAGAATGGTATCTTACATCCCCTTAATACAGAGCAGCAGACTTTAATTGGAACCATATGTCTGTCTTCTAGGGATGGTTTAAATACCAGAGCTTTACTATCCATTTTGAGACTTGAAATCCTTTGTTCTAGGCAAGATCAGGAGCCTGGGGCTATACGCGGCAGTGATACTGTAGCCCTAAAAGTTAAGTATATCAACAACTGGGTATGTCTATGCGGTAAGGGGAAAGAGGGAACGGGTGGCACAAATTTAAAAATCAGGACAACTGCAACAGGAAATTTTCTTACTTGGTCCACCACCTTAGAGTAATACCCTTGACTTCTTTTTTGGCTGACCAAGGAGCAACCCGAAGCAGATATAACAGATTAGGTGCAGCCTGCAGCCAGTTCCAAACGTTCACAGTGTCTGTGAAGGTAATACAGTAGTACAGCTACAAGTGGCAGCCAACCCCTCCAGGAGTAACTTGTAGCTTCATTTCACTTCCTCGCTGTGATAAGTAAACAGCTTGGAAGTACGGGGCAGAGGAAAAAAGTGAAGTGGGAAAATAATTATTTATCCTGAATAAACCACCTCACCAGAAAATACGGAGACAAGATCCTTCCTGTTTTAAAATCTGAAAGCTTCTGAGGACTCATAACCCCAATGCTGCACTTGCAATTAAAGACAAAGACCACGAATAGAAATAATTTGGGGCCCTGATTAACTTCTCAACGGACTAATAAGTACGGGGTGTGGGCCACAAGCTGTCAGGTATTCTAGCTAGAAATGACCTGACGAATCAAAGATCAAGACCTGTAAAAGAACACTTTATAAACAGGATTTAGACCGTTATATGGACTGTTAAGATAGAACATGACACGGAAGAGGAACTAACCTTGCTTTTCCTACACAATATTACTAGACTAGAAATCATGTGACCCAAAAGCTTTATTTGGATTTGGACACAAGAGTCAACTGTGTGAATCTCAAAATATTGGTAGTGACAAAGGATGAGTTTCAAAGTTCCCAGGAGTCTCAATATTAGTTTGCTCTTAAAAAATGGGTCTGGGAAGTCCTGAAGTGTTTAGCAATCCCTTCAACCTCTGGCTGAACTTCCTAACTAGGAGCTAATAGAGAAGTAATGCCAAAAACTACTGACTCACAGCCTGAGCATTTATACTCAAGAGAAATTCCTTCATGGGAAAAAAAAAAAAAAAAAAAAAATCAAGTAATCAGCTTATTTGGGAAGGGGGGCATTTGGTTTAGTTTAAGAAACCAGGGGAGGTCAGAATTGGAGGAGGGGAGAGATAATATTCAGGAGATTGAAAGAATATATGTACCTTCTTGGTAACGTGTTAGAGAGGTATTAGAGGACCATTCTGTTGCAGCTCTTACTATTGCCCCATATACGGGGCTCTTCCACAGCTATCACTTAATCTTAGCAATCTCCTGACCCTCCACAACTTCCGAGCATCGTGTATCTATACAGCATGATGACTACCTCCGTGGAAAATGAAAGTTTAAAAACAAAAATGCTGAAGCAGCGTTACATTGGTATTTTCAATGAATGACATGTATTTGCCCCCAAAGTTTTAAAAATATCTTAGCAGTTAGGATCACTGAACTCAGCTATTTTTAAATGAGGTAATAAACGAATCCCCTCCACTCTATCATAGATAGCACTACCCCAACCCTTCTCATGAAAGGCAAAAACCCCTCGCCAACAGTTTGATCTTTTCATCAAACTCAGTACTGAGTAGATGTGTAAAGGAAAACGTTATAATAAGACCTTTTCTATAAGACCTACAAACAATATTCACTGGAATTCTTGAAAACATTAATGCATACTATTGTAATGATGATTCTAAAGTGATTCATATCACTTAGAAAAATAATAGTACAATCATTCAATCAGGTAAGTTTCTAATCCTGATAGGTGAGCACTCTATACAAATTTTTAGTGTGCCTTTTATAGACCATAATGAATCAAGGTCCCCTTAACTTCTCAAAAGAAACTGAAGATACCAAATGGAAATACAGTATATAGGTATAACAATAATATTTTCCAAATTAAAAATTAAGGCATATGGTCTGATAAGCAGAAGGCTACTTTTGCAGAAAAGAAGGTATGATCACATATAAGATTCTCAGTTGTCACCTAGAAACTAAGCAGGCAAGAAAATACTCTCTTAGGTTAAAACTAACAGAATAGAATAAATATAACTCAAATGAGAGGAAACATCTGAACAGTAACCCACCTAAAAGGTAAGGTGTAACTATGCTAATAGGAGTAGGATACGCCCCAAGTTTTTGAGGGACCATTAATGCATCGAGGGGCACACAACACAATCACGCATCTAACTATATAGTTATATACATAAATTGAGTTTTAAGCACAAGTTTAGGGGCAATCGGTATATAATAGAGGAGAAGGGTTTTCCTGAAAAAGAGTCTATCAAGAGCTCAGAGAATCTCTATCTGATTAAAAAGATCAAGGTCATATTTGGACTAGAATGTAAAGAAAACTAACCTATTTAATTGTACAAGTACCCTGTATTTTCCAACTTTTTTGACTCTCAAACTTCTTTCAAAGGAATATATTATCCTAAAAACCTTGCAAGAAAGAAATTTTTAAAATAACTTTGTCATTTTTGTGTGATTTATGATAAAGAAGCAATTTAAGTAAAATATTTTATATTAGTACATTATTAAAACGGATTTAAAAGTTCATTATAAATATTTATATTTATCAACAAAATGAAAAGGCAACCTACTGAATAGGAGAAAATATTTCCAAATCATATATCTGATGAGGGGTTAATATCCAAAATACATAAAGAACTCATACAACTCAGTAGCAAAAAAAAATTCAATTTTTTAAATGGACAGAAGATCTGAATAGACATTTTTCCAAAGAAGACACACAGATGGCCAACAGGTAAACGAAAAGATGTTCAATATCACTAATCACCAGGGAAATGCAAATCAAAACACCTGTTAGAATGGCTATTACCAAAAAGACAAGAAATAACAAGTGTTGGTGAGGGTGTGGAGAAAAGGGAACCCTTGTGCACTGTTGGTGGGAATGTACACTGGTGCAGCCACTATGAAAAACAGTATAGAGGTTCCTCAAAAAATTAAAAATAGAACTACCATATGATCCAGCAATTCCACTTCTAGGTATTGATCCAAAGAAAATGAAAGCACTGGGAATTCCCTGGCAGTTCAGTGGTTAGGACTCCTTGCTCTCAGTGCTGGGAGCCCAAGTTTGATCCCTGGTTGGGGAAATAAAATCCCATAAGCCTTGTGACGTGGCCAAAAAAAAAAAAAGAAAAGAAAAGAAAATGAAAGCACTAATTCAAAAAGACATCTGCACGCTCATGTTCACTGCAGCATTATTTACAATAGCCAAGATACGGAAACAGCCTCAGTGTCCATCGACAGATGAATGGATTTTAAAATGTGGTATATGTACACAGTGGAATATTATTCAGTCATAAAAAAAGAATATAGGGCTTCCCTGGTGGCACAGTGGTTGAGAGTCTGCCTGCCAGTGCAGGGGACACGGGTTCGAGCCCTGGTCTGGGAAGATCCCACATGCCGCGGAGCAGCTAGGCCCATGAGCCACAATCACTGAGCCTGCGCGTCTGGAGCCTGCGCTCCGCAACAAGGGAGGCCGCGATAATGAGAGGCCCGCGCACCGTGATGAAGAGTGGCCCCCACTTGCCACAACTAGAGAAAGCCCTCGCTCAGAAACGAAGACCCACCACAGCCGTAAACAAATAAATAAAAATTAAAAAAAAAAAAAAGAATATAAAATCTTGTCATTTAAAAAATATTAAATAGTTATATTCACTTTATTTCTTGTTTTTTCTTTTCCATTATGGTTTATTACAGGATATCAAATATACTTCTCTGTGTATACAGTAGAACCTTGTTGTTTATCCATTTTATATATAATAGTTTGCATCTACTAATTCCAAACTCCCAATCCACCCCTCCCTCAGCCCCCTCCCCCTTGGCAACCACAAGTCTGTTCTCTATGTCTGTGAGTGTGTTTCTGTTTCATAGATAAGTTCATCTGCGTCATATTTTAGATTCCACATATAAGTGACATCATATGGTATTTGTCTTCCTCTTCCTGACTTACTTCACTTAGCATGATAATCTCTAGGTCCATCCATGTTGCTGCAAATGGCATTATTTTACTCTTTTTTATGGCTGAGCAGTATTCCAGTGTATGTATGTATGTGTGTGTGTGTGTGTGTGTGTGTGTACACACCACATCTTCCCTATCCATTCAGCTGTCGATGGACATTTAGGTTGCTTCCACGTCTAGGCTATTATAAATAGTGCTGCTATGAACACTGGGGTGCATGTATCTTTTCTTTTCTTTTCTTTTTTTAAACATCTTTATTGGAGTATAATTACTTACAATGGTGTGTTAGTTTCTGCTGTATAACAAAGTGAATCAGCTATACATATACATATATCCCTATATCTCCTCCCTCTTGCGTCTCCCTCCCACCCTCCCTATCCCACTCCTCTAGGTGGACACAAAGCACCGAGCTGATCTCCCTGTGCCATGCGGCTGCTTCCCACTAGCTATCTATTTTACATTTGGTAGCGTATATATGTCCATGCCACTCTCTCACTTCGTTCCAGCTTACCCTTCCCCCTCCCCGTGTCCTCAAGTCCATTCTCTATGTCTGTGCCTTTATTCCTGTCCTGTGGGGTGCATGTATCTTTTCGAATTATAGTTTTGTCCGGATGTAAGCCCAGGAGTGAGGTTGCTGGATCATATGGTAACTCTATTTTTAGTTTTCTGAGGAACCTCCATACTGTTCTCCATAGTGGCTGCACCAATTTACATTCCCACCAACAGTGTGGGAGGGTTCCCTTTTCTCCACATCCTCTCCAGCATTGGTTATCTGCAGACTTTTTAATGATGGCCATTCTGACTGGTGTGAGGTGGTACCTCATTGCAGTTTTGATTTGCGTTTCTCTAATAATTAGCGATGTTGAGCATTTTTTCATGTGTCATGTGTGTCAACTATGTGTACCTGAAATGCCTTTTTAATGAAGGTACATTAATTTTTCATTTGTAAAAGCTCCAGTCTTAGGAATAGGATTCAGAAGAGAGAATTTTCCAAACTCCATTTTCCCAAGGGTCAATATACATTAAAGTTCCTTAGCCCCTGATAGTTGAGGGTCCTATACCATTTCAGGCTGAGAGCACAAGGGTGAGGCGTTATGATTCCTAGGCTCTACTAGGACCCGAATTTGGGAAAGTCACATGGCCTCTCTGGGTCTCAATTTACTACCCATCAACCAGGGAGGTGTACTGAAAGATTACCTAAACAAAGGGTGTTAGGATCATGACATAAAATTTGGGACTGACACGATGAATATTCATAACTACTTTTTGTGACCTGTCAGGGACATTCTCAATCACCAGACTACGGAAGGGGTCTCAGAAATCCAAGGTTTCCAACCTTTGTTTTGAGATACAGATATGACTGTATCTTAGTATATTCATACTGGCGGTGAAAGGTCAATAGACTTATGAAATGTTTTAGTTTCTCACTTTTAAAAAATGAAGTAGTCTAGATCTCACTGCATTAAAGGTCAAAAATTTCCACAGTACCTTAAATCCATGCACTGTGGAAATTCTTTCCAAAATGTTGGCTTTGCTGGAGCTGAACTTCAGATCTTTGCTGTCTACTGATTGCCAACTAAAACAATAACACTGGAGTGGAAACCATCTCATGGAGACCATTCTGGGAGTCGACATTTAAAGAAAAAAGTTTCCAACTTCCTTAGGTTAAAAAAAAAAAAGTTTCCACAACTTTCAAAACATTCTCATAACGTCTGAGTATTTCAAATAACTTTGCTTCAGGGAGTAAGCCAGCTACATTTAGGCAATCTTTTATAAATACAGAAATTTCTCTAGTTAATTTTTAAGGACAAGAATTAAAATTCCTTTTAAATAGCAGTGCATCAACCATTAAAAATAGGGCAACACCAGTTTGATAGCTTAATATAATCCATCAATAAGAAAATCTGATTTCTCTATTTCTAAACATATCTCCGACTGGAAGTTCCCTCTTCCTGGCCCAGAGATGTGACTCGTTACCCAGTCCCAGAAATTCCTGCTCTGCTCACATCTCTTGTATTTGTTGCCCTTTTCTTCCTTCCCACATCCACTACCTCCACCTGTATGCAGGATTTTACCATTTCACAGCCTTTTAACTGATCTTCCTATTGCTTTCCTGTCCCCTCTCCCTACTCCCGCCCTTTTTTCCTTATCCACCCTGAATCTGATTTATTTAGCCTGGCATTCAAACAATTTCACAATTTAGTATAAATACCTCCCCTTCCTGCCTTCTCAGGCCTGACTCCCCTCCTCGATCCTTCCCTCTCACCAAGCTTTTCTGCAGATATGCTGTGTGCATTCTACTGCTGCTCACGCTTCTCCAACTCAGCTTCCCACTGTAACCAAAATAAAGCCCCAAATCCTCACCATGTGCACAGGGCCCCACGTGAACTGGCCCTTGCCAGCTCTCTCATCCCATCTTTCCACCCCCGGCCTTATTTATTATCCTCAGCCATGCTAAACTTTCTCTTACCCCCTAAATATGTTGAATTTGCCACTCGCAGGCCTTTGCCTTGCTCTTCCTTCTGTTTGGAAGGCTCTGACCATCCTGGTTACCCTCCCACAAGTCATTCTATCAGGCTACTCGATATTACCATTTTCACAGCCCTTACGAGAGCTTGTTTATGTGCTTACTGTCTATCTTTCCCCATCAGAATGTTAGTTCCAAGGGACTATTTTATCTGCTGCTGTATTCCCAGTGTCTGCACACAGCAGGTGCTTTACTAACATCTGCTTACTGACTAATCCCACTGGCATTCTCTCCTTGACACCTATCCTTAAAGAATTCCATTCATCCTTTAAGACTCACCTCAAGCGCTATATTCTCAAAAGGGTGTTTCTGTCCTCATCACCACTGTGTAAAGTTCAGATCAACAAAGTTATCGAGCACCTACTATAGAACAGGTACGATAAATGGGATATGCTTGCAGTCCCTGAGGCGTTTGTAATCTAATGAAATTCTGCAAACTAAAGTGCTTTCTCCATCCTCTGAACTCCTGTGGTAACTGGACTATACGATTGACGTGATAATGAATCATGATGTGCTCTGTAACATCTCTCCTATTGTATCAAACTGCAATTTGGTAGCTGTTGGCCATGCTGTCACCCAGGGATACAATCGATGTGCTGAGAGAGCCATGTTGTGCCTCCCCCATCCCGAATCTGCTCCTTTGTGGATCCTCACACATCTGAGGCACAAAGTGAAAGGTTAGAGACCAAGAATCCTATTCTTTTCCCAGCGCTGAACTCTCTACACGAAAGCGATTTGCATGAGTGCTCTTTATAAGAAATTCAAACTTTTAGCAAGTTAAAGGTGTTTTGGAAACTCTAGTGTTTTCTAAACAAGACATATTTGCATGCCAAGTATGTTGAAATTAAATGATATACGTGAAAATGCCTTGCAAAGTACTTTTTATAGATGTAAAGCATAATTTTGGTGTTATTTAACTTTTCAAAGCTCTAAGCACTTGTTGCCCAAATAGACTGTAAATTCTTGAGGGTGGGAGTCATGTTCTTAGCCTTCTTTTTTCTGTTCCATGATACCGGAGCAAGAAGCCTTTGTTAAGAACAGTGAAGATTATAGATAGCCACTACAAATTCTTCGTTCCAGACTTGGCAACTCTGCCTTTCAGAAATAAAATTCTTTATTCTGAAAACAATCAATGCTTATGCTGGATTACTAATGATAGAAACATCTTTCAAATAATTCTACAGAAGATAGGTTTGTGACCAGCATTAAGAAGAAAGCACTAAAACCAGAAAAAAAACCCAAAGTATTCACCTGGGCTTCATTCTCTCTAGAACTAGCACTAGAACAAAAATTCATAGGTAAGAATTTAATCACAAAAACTCTTAAACAATGGAATGACGTTTAATCTTTTAATATCTGTAACTGAAATTATCTCTCGTGTCCTGGGAACACATATTCACTTGAAGAGGGCTAACATGGGTTTTTATAATAGCTAGATTTTTATAGTAGTACCAAGTATTACATGTAAATTGTCACATTACTTCATACAAAAAGTAAACATAAATTCCTGTAAGCACAGACATCCCCAGAACAACTTATTCATCTACTTTTGAACAGGATGCATAATCTTTTCATCAAAACCACTAGGCAAATATTGGATAAGGAAAACATGAATTCCTTAAATTTCCTGATCTGAATTTTTATTAATTCCAAGTTAATTTGCTACTATAACATATATGATGATTTTTAAAATGAGGTGCTTAAGACTAACAATATTTTAAATAAAACAAAAAACCCCTCTTTTCTCTCTCATGTGTTTCTTTCATATACAGTAGTTCTTTCTTACTGAGATTTATAATAATTCATCAAAAAGACTACTGAAAAGATCAGGGATCTGAAAGTTACTTTCAGCTTTCAGAATAAAAAGTTGATTTCATTACTTATCTGAACTTATCCCATCAGAACCATCCAACCTACCTCTCTAAAATTAGTCATGCTGTAGTCAGCTGCAACTAGAAGCGTTTCTCCCACTGGTCCATTAAGTTCAAAGAAGGCCTGGCTGATGAGAAACGGGTATTCTATCCAATTTATGTGTAGGAAGGGAAGTTCAGGCAATGACTGAGAAACTGAGTAATGATAGCATGTAGGAAAGAATGCAAACAAAGACAATGTCAGATACTGTAGCAGAGCACAAAACTAGAGGTGCTCATTTATTCTTTGCTTTGCTCTGAAAACAAGTAATAAAAATGCAGACTTTAGGTTAATGAAATAAAAATCTTGCCAAAGTATATGTATTAATACACAGAGAGCCCAAGGCTGGCTGTCAGCACCCCTAGGAGTCTGTAATTACACACCAACAGGTAGAGACTCATATTGTGACTGCATGGGTTTGTTTTTAACTATTAACAAAGAAAAGTATTTAAAAATCTCCTTACCCAAATATTTGTCAGTAGAGTTTCTAAATTCAATTATCATCAACCCCTGCTTTTTAAACTTAGCTTCTCAATGCAAAAACTAAAAGCCATACAAATTTCCCTTAACTAAATCAAAATGATTCTAAGTTCAAAATCAAGAACAAGGAAGCATAAAAATTTTTTCTTAGTCTTTGGTCAGTGAAGGTAGAATAAGACTGTAGCAGAAAAAGAGGGCCTTCCTTTAACTCACTACCCTAATCAAAAATCCAAAGAACCCTACAGTAACATTTGTGGTAGGCTGAATAACAGCCCTTCAAAGACATCCTTGTCCTAATCCACGGAACTTGTGGATGTGTTACCTTCTTTTGCAGATGTGGTTAGGTTAAGGATCTTGAGCTGGAGAGACCATCCTGGTTCATCCAGGAGGGCCCAATGTAATCACAAGGGTCCTTACAAGAGGGAAGTAAGAGGATCAGATTAGGAGTGGGAGATGTGACAATGGAAACAGGAGGTGGAAGTGTGATGTAAGGGATGGAGCCAAGGAATGCAGGAGGCCTCCATGAGCTGAAAAAGGCAAGGAGATGAATCCTCCAAAGCCTCCAGATGGAACCAGTTCCACCAATACCTTGGTTTCAGCCCCACAGGATTCATTTCAGATTTCTGACCTCCAGAACTATAAGATAAACTTGTATTGTTTCATGCCACTAAGTGTGTGGTAATTTGCTACAGCAACAATAGATAATTAACACAACATTTGATTATACTTTTAAGGATTGTGAAGCTTAGTAGGTGTTATTACCATTAATTTAATTGAAACTACAATGAATAATTACAAAAGAGGGTTTGAAATTGTCAGGCCTTTCCACCCTACCCACCCTTGTGAGAACTGTCAGCATCTAGAGAGCTTTAGAGAATATAAAACAGACGTAAGGGCAAAGGAAGAACATGATTTCGTGTAAGATAAAGAAAGCATCTAATTCCTGTCTACTGTGTATTGAGCAAATACAGAACTCAAAGAGCTTACAACTGTAAAAGTTCTAATCAGCCCAACTCAGATAAACAAAAGGCTAGGTGACATTCCGAGGATGTAAAAGTAGAGCCTGGAAAGTGAGCAGAGTTATGTACACAAAAGAAACTGTCAGAAGAATCAACAACCTACAAGGGTACACATAGGTACTTTGACCTATAATATAATATAATATAAATTTGAACTCTCAATTCCCACCCAGTTAAGGAGGGAAATCTTCAGAATTGCTTCTTACCTAGGCTTTTCAAGACAGTTATATTCTAGCTAAAGTTCTGTTTTCTATATGAGATTCCAGTCCTTTTTTATCTGGAAGACGAGGGACATACAATGCAATACCAAAAATTGTCAGAAAAACAAAAATGGTTTATTTTCATATTTATAGTTTCCATATAAACTGCAGTCACTTTCTTCTATCAATAGGTGGTGAGCTTGCATTGGTTAGGCAAATGCTGACAGTTAACTAAAATTGAAGTATGAGTAGAGTGAGGCAGTGAAAAGTGCTTTTGTAGGCACTGTCAGATGAGCAGATGAATGAAATTTGAGGATAAAAAGAGATGGACTGCCTTTAAACCACTGTAAGATCTATTCTTCTTAAATGATCATAAAACCACAGTCTTAAGAATAAGCATGCTCTATATCAGCAGTGACACAAATCAACCTTCTCAAGTGAAGGTGAGAAGGCACACAATTTTATCAGTTTTTTTTTTTTACTACTTTATTCTATATTTTATTCCTTATTTAAAAATTACTTTTTCTTCTTTCTTCCCAACCTAGTTGCATCCCAAACTACATGAAAAAGTAGCATCAATGTATTTTGAAAGCTTATTAATTTTCAAGCCACACACACACAAAAATCCTTTTCATAATACTTCTTTCTGAATAGATGAAACAGATAATCCCTTGCTTTAAGAACCTTGAAGGGGGGAGGAGAGAAGATGGCGGAAGAGTAAGACGCGGAGATCACCTTCCTTCCCACAGATACAGTAGAAATACATCTACACGTGGAACTGCTCCTACAGAACACCCACTGAACGCTGGCAGAAAACGTCCGACCTCCAAAAAGCCGTGTGGACGAAAGGCTCTTGGTGCTCCAGCCAGGCATCAGGGCCGTGCCTCTGAGGTGGGAGAGCCAACTTCAGGACACTGGTCCACAAGAGACCTCCCAGCTCCACGTAATACCAAACGGTAAAAATCTCTCAGAGATCTCCATCTCAACATCAAGACCCAGCATCACTCAATGACCAGCAAGCTACAGTGCTGAACACCCTATGCCAAACAACTAGCAAGACAGGAACACAGCCCCGTCCATTAGCAGAGAGGCTGCCTAAAATCATAATAAGGCCACAGACACCCCAAAATACACCACCAGACGTGGATGTGCCCACCAGAAAGACAAGATCCAGCCTCATCCACCAGAGCTCAGGCGCTAGTTCCCTACACCAGGAAGCCTACACAACCCACTGAACCAACCTTAGCCACTGGGGACAGATACCAAAAACAACGGGAACTACAAACCTGCAGTCTGTGAAAAGGAGACCCCAAACACAGTAAGATAAGCAAAATGAGACGACAGAAAAACACACAGCAGATGAAGGAGCAGGGTCAAAACACACCAGACTTAACAAATGAAGAGGAAATAGGTAGTCTACCTGAAAAAGAATTCAGAATAATGATAGTAAGGATGATCCAAAATCTTGGAAATAGAATAGACAAAATGCAAGAAACATTTAACAAGGACGTAGAAGAACTAAAGAGGAACCAAGCAATGATGAAAAACACAATAAATGAAATTAAAAATACTCTAGATGGGATCAATAGCAGAATAACTGAGGCAGAAGAAAGGATAAGTGACCTGGAAGATAAAATGGTGGAAATAACTACTACAGAGCAGGATAAAGAAAAAAGAATGAAAAGAACTGAGGACAGTCTCAGAGACCTCTGGGACAACATTAAATGCACCAACATTCGAATTATAGGGGTCCCAGAAGAAGAAGAGAAAAAGAAAGGGACTGAGAAAATATTTGAAGAGATTATAGTTGAAAACTTCCCTAATATGGGAAAGGAAATAGTTAATCAAGTCCTGGAAGCACAGAGAGTCCCATACAGGATAAACCCAAGGAGAAACACGCCAAGACACATATTAATCAAACTGTCAAAAATTAAATATAAGGAAAACATATTAAAGGCAGCAAGGGAAAAAAAACAAATAACACACAAGGGAATCCCCATAAGGTTAACATCTGATCTTTCAGCAGAAACTCTGCAAGCCAGAAGGGACTGGCAGGATATACTTAAAGTGATGAAGGAGAAAAACCTACAACCAAGATTACTCTACCCAGCAAGGATCTCATTCAGATTCGATGGAGAAATTAAAACGTTTACAGACAAGCAAAAGCTGAGAGAGTTCAGCACCACCAAACCAGCTTTACAACAAATGCTAAAGGAACTTCTCTAGGCAAGAAACACAAGAGAAGGAAAACACCTACAATAACAAACCCAAAACATTTAAGAAAATGGGAATAGGAACATACATATCGATAATTACCTTGAATGTAAATGGATTAAATGCTCCCACCAAAAGACACAGGCTGGCTGAATGGATACAAAAACAAGACCCATATATATGCTGTCTACAAGAGACCCACTTCAGACCTAGAGACACATACAGACTGAAAGTGAGGGGATGGAAAAAGATATTCCATGCAAATGGAAATCAAAAGAAAGCTGGAGTAGCAATTCTCATATCAGACAAAATAGACTTTAAAATAAAGACTATTACAAGAGACAAAGAAGGACACTATATAATGATCAAGGGATCGATCCAAGAGGAAGCTATAACAATTGTAAATATTTATGCACCCAACATAGGAGCACCTCAATACATAAGGCAAATACTAACAGCCATAAAAGGGGAAATCGACAGCAACACAATCATAGTAGGGGACTTTAACACCCCACTTTCACCAATGGACAGATCATCCAAAATGAAAATAAATAAGGAAACACAAGCTTTAAATGATACATTAAACATGATGGACTTAATTGATATTTATAGGACATTCCACCCAAAAACAACAGAATACACATTTTTCTCAAGTGCTCATGGCACATTCTCCAGGATAGATCATATCTTGGGTCACAAATCAAGCCTTGGTAAATTTAAGAAAATTGAAATCGTATCAAGTATCTTTTCCGACCACAACGCTATGAGACTAGATATCAATTACAGGAAAAGATCTGTAAAAAATACAAACACATGGAGGCTACACAATACACTACTTAATAACGAAGTGATTACTGAAGAAATCAAAGGGGAAATCAAAAAATACCTAGAAACAAATGACAATGGAGATACGACGACCCAAAACCTATGGGACGCAGCAAAAGCAGTGCTAAGAGGGAAGTTTATAGCAATACAAGCCTACCTCAAGAAACAGGAAACATCTCGAATAAACAACCTAACCTTGCACCTGAAGCAATTAGAGAAAGAAGAACAAAAAAACCCCAAAGCCAGCAGAAGGAAAGAAATCATAAAGATCAGGTCAGAAATAAATGAAAAAGAAATGAAGGAAACAATAGCAAAAGTCAATGAAACTAAAAGCTGGTTCTTTGAGAAGATAAACAAAATTGATAAACCATTAGCCAGACTCATCAAGAGAAAAAGGGAGAAGACTCAGATCAATAGAATTAGAAATGAAAAAGGAGAAGTAACCACTGACACTGCAGAAATACAAAAGATCATGAGAGATTACTACAAGCAACTCTATGCCAATGAAATGGACAACCTGGAAGAAATGGACAGATTCTTAGAAATGCACAAACTGCCGAGACTGAACCAGGAAGAAATAGAAAATATGAACAGACCAATCACAAGCACTGAAATTGAAACTGTGATTAAAAACCTTCCAACAAACAAAAGCCCAGGACCAGATGGCTTCACAGGTGAATTCTATCAAACATTTAGAGAAGAGCTAACACCTATCCTTCTCAAACTCTTCCAAAATATTGCAGAGGGAGGAACACTCCCAAACTCATTCTACGAGGCCACCATCACCCTGATACCAAAACCAGACAAAGATGTCACAAAGAAAGAAAACTACAGGCCAATATCACTGATGAATATAGATGCAAAAATCCTCAACAAAATGCTAGCAAACAGAATCCAACAGCACATTGAAAGGATCATACACCATGATCAAGTGGGGTTTATCCCAGGAATGCAAGGATTCTTCAATATACGCAAATCAATCAGTGTGATACACCATATTAACAAATTGAAGGAGAAAAACCATATGATCATCTCAATAGATGCAGAGAAAGCTTTCGACAAAATTCAACACCCATTTATGATAAAAGCCCTGCAGAAAGTAGGCATAGAGGGAACTTTCCTGAACATAATAAAGGCCATATATGACAAACCCACAGCCAACATTGTCCTCAATGGTGAAAAACTGAAACCATTTCCACTAAGATCAGGAACAAGACAAGGTTGCCCACTCTCACCACTATTATTCAACATAGTTTTGGAAGTGTTAGCCACAGCAATCAGAGAAGACAAAGAAATAAAAGGAATCCAAATCGGAAAAGAAGAAGTAAAGCTGTCACTATTTGCAGATGACATGATACTATACATAGAGAATCCTAAAGATGCTACCAGAAAACTCCTAGAGCTAATCAATGAATTTGGTGAAGTAGCAGGATACAAAATTAATGCACAGAAATCTCTTGCATTTCTATACACTAATGACGAAAAATCTGAAAGTGAAATTAAGAAAACACTCCCATTTACCATTGCAACAAAAAGAAAAAAATATCTAGGAATAAACCTACCTAAGGAGACAAAAGACCTGTATGCAGAAAATTATAAGACACTGATGAAAGAAATTAAAGATGATACAAATAGATGGAGAGATATACCATGTTCCTGGATTGGAAGAATCAACATTGTGAAAATGACTCTACTACCCAAAGCAATCTACAGATTCAATGCAATCCCTATCAAACTACCACTGGCATTTTTCACAGAACTAGAACAAAAAATTTCACAATTTGTATGGAAACACAAAAGACCCCGAATAGCCAAAGCAATCTTGAGAACGAAAAATGGAGCTGGGGGAATCAGGCTTCCTGACTTCAGACTATATTACAAAGCTTCAGTAATCAAGACAGTTTGGTACTGGCACAAAAACAGAAATATAGATCAATGGAACAGGATACAAAGCCCAGAGATAAACCCACACACATATGGTCACCTTATCTTTGATAAAGGAGGCAAGAATATACAGTGGAGAAAAGACAGCCTCTTCAATAAGTGGTGCTGGGAAAATTGGACAGGTACATGTAAAAGTATGAAATTAGAACACTGCCTGACACCATGCACAAAAATAAACTCAAAATGGATTAAAGACCTAAGTGTAAGGGCAGACACTATCAAACTCTTAGAGGAAAACATAGGCAGAACACTCTATGACATACATCACAGCAAGATTCTTTTTGACCCAGCTCCCAGAGAAATGGAAATAAGAACACAAATAAACAAATGGGACCTAATGAAACTTAAAAGCTTTTGCACAGCAAAGGAAACCATAAACAAGACCAAAAGACAACCCTCAGAATGGGAGAAAATATTTGCAAATGAAGCAACTGACAAAGGATTAATCTCCAAGATTTACAAGCAGCTCATGCAGCTCAATAACAAAAAAACCAACAACCCAATCCAAAAATGGGCAGAAGACCTAAATAGACATTTCTCCAAAGAAGATATACAGATGGCCTACAGACACATGAAAGAATGCTCAACATCATTAATCATTAGAGAAATGCAAATCAAAACTACAATGAGATATCATCTCACACCGGTCAGAATGGCCATCATCAAAAAATCTAGAAACAATAAATGCTGGAGAGGGTGTGGAGGAAAGGGAACACTCTTGCACTGTTGGTGGGAATGTAAATTGATACAGCCACTATGGAGAACAGTATGGAGGTTCCTGAAAAAACTACAAATAGAACTACCATACGACCCAGCAATCCCAATACTGGGCATATACCCTGAGAAAACCATAGGTCAAAAAGAGTCATGTACCAAAATGTTCATTGCAGCTCTATTTACAATAGCCAGGACATGGAAGCAACCTAAATGTCCATCGACAGATGAATGGATAAAGAAGATGTGGCACATATATACAATGGAATATTACTCAGCCATAAAAAGAAATGAAATGGAGGTATTTGTAATGAGGTGGATGGAGTTAGAGTCTGTCATACAGAGTGAAGTAAGTCGGAAAGAGACAAACAAATACAGTATGCTAACACATATATACGGAATCTAAGGGAAAAAAAAGGCCATGAAGAACCTAGTGGCAAGACGGGAATAAAGACACAGACCTACTAGAGAATGGACTTGAGGATATGGGGAGGGGGTGGGGTGAGAAGTGACAGGGTAAGAGAGTGTCATGGACATATATACACTACCAAATGTAAAATAGATAACTAGTGGGAAGCAGCCGCATAGCACAGGGAGATCAGCTCGGTGCTTTGTGACCACCTAGAGGGGTGGGATGGGGAGGGTGGGAGGGAGGGAGATGCAAGAGGGAAGAGAAATGGGAACATATTGTATATGTATAACTGATTCACTTTGTTATAAAGCAGAAGCTAACACACCATTGTAAGGCAATTATACTTCAATAAAGATGTTTAAAAAAAAAAAAAAAAAAGAACCTTGAAGGAAAAGCTGCTTCACTCCTATTTCACATCCTCAGCATACTTCTCACCTGCTATTTTGATATTCAGATTGGCATCCAGTAGCAAATTTTCAGCTTTTAGATCACGATGAACAATATTCCGACAGTGACAAAAATAGACAGCTGCGACAATCTGTTTGAACTTCCGACGGGCCTCCTTTTCTGCCATTCTGCCATGGGCCACCAGGTGGTCTGCAGTGAAGAAGAACACCATCAGTTCTTGTTTTGGGACAGTGGTATAATTTCAAAAGGTAGACAGAAGGAGTGATGCAAGCAGGCCCAGCAAATGAATGAGTCAAAGAAGTAAAACAAACAAATGGAAAACAATACACTTACAGTCCTGATTTGTATCTATAAAAATTCATTAGTAATGAGCACCCAAACTTCGTTAAGTATAAATCCCATTACACATACATATGGATAAGAATACACTCGCCCGACCATAAGGAAGGAAGAGCTGTGAGGGATGCACGTAATGGTTTTCTTCAAGGATCGTTAACACTCAACACCTTCCTGTTCATAATCTCCGTTGCAAAAGATTACATATACACAGCAAACATGCACATGAAGATAAGTATCAGCAATATTTCCTGTGCTAAAGGGTGAGTCAAAAAGCAGAGTCACAATTATCAATCATTTGAGGAAAGAATAGACAGAAATTAGTCATTGCTGAGAGGGGAAAACCTGCTTTATATAGGATTCTGTTTAGGTTAATATCTCTTCTGCTTTCTCAAAGGTTTACAATTTGACATAAAAATGTACTTATTTGGTGACTGTTCTCTGGAATGCATAGTAATATGCCTGCATCTTTACATTTGCATTTATTGTGCTTACCAAATATTTTTAAAACTATGTTATTAATTTTTACAGATAACATCAATAGAAAACCAAGTGAAGTTTCTACCACTTTAAATGAAATAATTTCATTGGCTACGTCACTAACTAAGGTACAACAGAAGAATTTACATGGGATAAACTTTGTAATTCTATAAATCAGGCTATCCTCTATATTTACAAAGGAATTGATTGACATATAATCAATGTCATAAGTCCTATAACTTTTTTCTAATAGTGGAAGTAGGTTTATATTGAACCAATGACATACATATCCTTAACCCAGTTCTCCATCTAACAACATATACAGATCATGACAGCTGATGGGATTAGAAATGTCAGTGACACAGTTTGCTCTGCTTGAAATCTGTAATAGCTCATCAGCACTATCCTTAAATCAACTGATCTAGCTGGAAAAAAGACACATTTGCCATCATAAGCATCCTGAGATAGTGGGAAAGTGGAAAATTAGACAATATAAGTGTATTATTTTTTGTTTTTTAATAGTAGTTTCAGTAATACTACCCAATTGTCTTGGCACCATCTCCATCCCCCATGGGACCAGTCAGGTATATCTTTTCTTCATCACAAAGAAGAACTTTGAGATAAAACATATGCACCAGTAATGACTGACAAGATTAAGAGCTTAGGACAAGAAATGGAGGGGGGGTGGTTTGAAGAAGGAGGCAAAATGACAATCCATCTACATATCAGATTTTCAAACAATTCAAACTACATTCTGACCACAACGGACATTAAACTTTGGAGACCAAATACTATAGTAATTTTAAGAACAATGTTATAAGTAGTTTATTTGAATTATTAAGAAAGACCCCTCAAAGGAGTTGTTATAATTGTTAGAGTTATCAATGACCCACACATAAGATCTTTGAAGCATTTCCCTCAAAAACAATCATTATTATGGCCAAGATCACCAATTTGGTAGAAAGCAAGAGAAAATAAGAAGTCTTTAAGCTTAGATGTTAGAAGGACTAGGATACAGCTTTCTACAGGAGTTTAGAGGTGGTGATAAATGAGCTCACACTCTGGTATGTTTAGGCTTCTGGTGAGATCTGTCAAAAGAACTTCAAACAACACAAGGTCCCCAACTAGGGACAGGGAGTGAATACAAGCTGTTGAAGAACTGGACGTCCATCAGATGTGAACACCATGCTCCACTTGAAGAGGCCATTCTCTCTAACAGTACCTGCTCCTTTGACCCACTATTTCTCTTAAGCCAAGGCCTAATTATTCTAATAATGTGCTTTAGCTGCGAAACCTTGTCTAATTAAAGAGCTTTGAAGAGACAGCTATTCTTGAGAAACACAAAAATAAACCCTTATGAAGGTTTACCATCAGAAGCTCATTTGGCCAAGCCACCCATTAATTAAAATGCCCAGGAGACATTCATCTGGCAGTAAATACTAATTACCAGAACACATCAAAGAGCTTCTTAAATACAACAGAATGATTAATTTAGCAATTGCCAAAATAAGGGATTTTCTTTTATTAAAAAAACCTCTTTGTATTTTCTAAGTACTTTGTTTTCCTAAAATGATTGGAAAGTTCTCAAAAATGTTACACAGGCCAGGAGCTGGTGGAACGCAGCCTAGTTCTGTTTTATCTCTACAATGACACATTGGTTGTCCTTGGATGAATCATTTATACTGCCAATATTGCCACCTCTTGATCTGCTAAACAGAAATAAATTCTGTTACATGCTATGGCCAAAGAAAGAATAGCATGTTTGGGAATAAACTTGTACTTTGACTAAGAGTTATCATATATGACATAATTTTAACTTTCAAAGACATTTAAAAAGCTATTTTTTAAAAAGGTCCACTCATTACTACACAAATACTATTTCAGCATTTGGTTAATAGATCATAAGGATCTTTGTTCAGGATTCTGTAGTGTTTGAAAGTGATTATTATCATACACCAATTGTACTGTTACACGGTTCTGGTTACAAGGTATTTGTGATAGCACACTCGGTAAAATGGCTGAACTATATAGTACTTTCCCTAAAGATACCTACAGTATCCCTATAGCTATGAATATAAAGAAGATACACAATTTACTTTTTTAAAAAATGTGTTGTCTGCAAACGTCAGATGTTTCTTACTAGCCATTGTGTTTGATGTTTAAGTTCTCTCTTCTTTGGGAACGCTGTGCTCTTCCCCATACACAGGACCTTCATACTGGCTCAATGTCATTCAGACTTTAGCCTCTGCTTTTATTTTTGCCCATCTTATTACCACCACCACCACTCCCCGCCTCTAGCCCCTGTTAGTTTGCTTTCAGTGTAAACCTACAGGGTCTAGTGGGTGTGCCAGGAAACCAGCAGCCTGCAGTGGTTTTTGGTCCCTGCTGAAATTGCCTTTCAGCTGCCTGCTGACAAATGGCTGCTTTATGTTCATGTGTGCTCCATAGGCAGGCAGCAAAAATTCTTCAAGTTCAAATATGACACTTAACTTTCAGCGAAGAAACCCAGAGCAGTAGTAGCCCAGCCTCAACTTAACACAAAGTCACAGCATTTGAATACACACTGGGGTAATTTCAGAAGGCAAATGAAACAAATAGCTCCTGAGCCACTCAACATTCAAAGTAAAATACATTCTGCAACTTGTCAGGATAAACCCACTTGCAAGGAAATCTAAAGAGTTGTTCTGCTTCTTCTGGACAGTTTAGTGAGCTAGTTCTCCGAAATACTGGGCGATACCACCCATACCTCCAGTCCCAAACACCCCATCCTGCAACCATAACCCCAGCCCCCCACCCACACCCCTGAGTCTAGACAATCTTCAATCCATCACAGTAAGTCCCTTTTCACCATCAATTAACTACTACTCTATTTAGTTGCCATTATACCTCCGCGGCAAATTTAAAGTTTTTCTCTATCACAGCTTCAACCATTTCAACCCAGACAAGGATGAGGTGACTCTCAATTAAAAGGAGAAAACGGTTCTCCTGTATTCAAGCTCTTATCAAAAGTAAGGAGCCTGTGAAATAAAAACAAAACAAAACAACAACAAAAAAAGAAAAAAGTAAGGAGTCTAAGTTCTCTCTCTCACTTTCCAATCACCATAAATAACTTGGCACTGGATTTCTGTAATCTTTTTTTATCTGTTCTTCCTTACAAAATCAAAAGTAGTTAGTGACACTAAGGGATTTATATACCTCATGAGGAGTATATTATTAGAAGCGGAGGGAATGAATTCTGAAGTTTCAAAAGTATTAGAGCACCAACATTTATAAAGTTTGCTTCAGAATTCACTGTTTGTAATTTTGTCCCAATCTGACTCAGGAAGAAATATCTTGTGGTACAGTTAGATTCTAACCTTTCAAAGAGCAAAAATACACATAAGGCAGTCTTAACGTCCCTAGACCAGCCTTGCTGGAGTGTCAGAGGCATGCCACTAATGGGGTAGCGGTGGGAAGCCAACATTTCTTAAAATAAGTCACTTTTCCACTATAAACAGACAGTGTCTCCATTTGTCTGCTAGGTCTACAACTTCTAAGATCCAAAACACTAGCTGAAAATGAACATACCCTGATAGCAGGTCAAGCAACAGGGCAGAAACTTTTCATTTTTCATGATGAAGAAATAACCCAGTCTAGAATGGGGAAAAGGCGGCTCATGTGCTAAGCTTAGGTGGCTACCTGGAAAGATTTCTGCCAATTCCAAGCTAACCACAGCTAGCAGTTCTTCGCTTTGCCACTCAGTTCTATCATTTCTTCTTTCTACACTCATGGAAACGACTTTCTGTTTATCAAACAAATGCTTCTTTCCAAAAGAGTCAGGGCGAGGCCAAGATAACTCAGCTTCCTGGGAGAAGGTTAACAAGAGTGCACTCAAATGTCACACTGTCCCTAACCCTCGGAGGCCCCAAGCTGCCAAGGACTAGAGGAATAGGGCTTGTTATTTGGTTTTCCTTGCCAAGATTCCAACTACCTCATACCAGGCTTCTTTACTTGTTGCTGCTGCTGGTTTCCATCTCTTTTCTTCATCCTTCCAGTGGTCCAGGCCAAAAACCTTGCTGTCGTCTTTCATTCTCTTTCTCCCACACCCCACATCCAATCCATCAGCAGATTTTATAAACTCTGCTGTCAAAATACATCCAGAATTCAACTATTCCTCACCCTTATCCCCACCCCACTCTAGTGCCACCAACCTAGTCCAATAGCCATTATCTCCCTCCTGGTTTACTGCAGTAACCTTAGAATAAACTCCTAACCAGTATCCCTGATTCTGCCCTTGGCTCACTGCGATCTACTCTCAAAATGACAGCCAAAATAAGAAGTCTTTTTTTTTTTTTAACTTTTTTCTTTTGAAATAATTACAGATTCACAGGAAGCTGCAGAGATAGTACAGAGAGATCCCATGTACCCTTCACCCAGTTTCCCCCAATAGTTAAATCTTACATAATTATAGAACAATATCAAAACCCAGAACTTGACATGGGTAGAATTATGTGTATACTCCTATGTCATTTTATCACATGTATAGATTTGTGGAACTACCACTGCAACCAAGATACAGAATTATTTGGAGTTACTCATTACTGAGTATTCTTGCAGGCATAAAAACAAAATGTCCACTATTACTTTTTTCTACTATCCCAAATATTAAACTTTTTCCTACAGGGTTCTGAGAAAACACAATTTCTTTCTGATTCACTTACAGTCACAAGATATGCTTTAGTTCTAAAAGTTTTTGTTTTTTTTTAAATTTTTATTTATTTATTTATTTTTAATTTATGGCCACGTTGGGTCTTCGTTTCTGTGCGAGGGCTTTCTCTAGTTGTGGCAAGTGGGAGCCACTCTTCATCGCTGTGCGCGGGCCTCTCACTATCGCGGCCTCTCTTGTTGCGGAGCACAGGCTCCAGACACGCAGGCTCAGTAATTGTGGCTCACGGGCCCAGCTGCTCCGCGGCATGTGGGATCTTCCCAGACCAGGGCTCGAACTGGCGTCCCCTGCGTTAGCAGGCAGATTCTCAACCACTGCGCCACCAGGGAAGCCCAGTTCTAAAAGTTTTAAGCTAGAACTATTTCTATTTTTTTCCTATGCCTTCTTACTCATACAAAAGAGCTTTGCATGTGACGGATGCTTAATAATTACAGATTAACTCAGGGAATATCCATCAGAGGAAAGACTATACACGTATTTTTTTACTCTTCATCTTGCCACTAACAAAGTTTGTAAACTAAGCATGGTTTATGTTAAGGCTTTATAAAAAAAAACATGCTATTCTTTTGATACAAAGTCTGTTTACATTAATGTATAAAGGAGGATTTGTTTTCTTATAGTTTCTTAAAAAAATACTTCTAGACTAAGCATAAGCCCAGGTAGCCTATGAAATAGGATCCCGTATATTCTTAAAGGCCTTTCAAGAATGTTATTCAGACTTCTCAGATATAGTGCAAATGTTTCTCGTGCTACACCAATATACTAGCAAAGGTGGGTTAGCTAATTTTGTAATACAGAGATTCTTCCCTGATTCCTAGTATAATCTGCAGGTTCCAAATCCAGCTCATTCTTTCTCTGAAGCTTTCCCTAACCTACTCATCTACTCTAGAAGAACTGGTCCATAATTTTTATCTAATGGCATTTAGCCTATACACCTCTGTAACATCAGTGAACAACTGTATTACAGTTGTTTCTTAACATGTGTATCTCCCTCTCTAGACCAGGGATTCTTAGTCCATGGATGGGTTTCCATCCACGAATCCTGTAAGGGTAAAGGAAAATATGGATAGTGTGCTTCCATTTGTGCAGTAAGGAAGAGGAAATACAAATATGTATGTGGGCGTATGTGTGTATATTTAATTTATATTTTCTAAAGGAAGTAATATTAAGTGAGAAACTTCTTAAAATGGTTACTTATAAGGGAATGGAAAAGGGGTGGAAGCTAGAATTTCCTGAACGTACCCTTTTTTTATAGTTTTAGTCCTGAAAACATGTAATGTCTTAAATAACTTACACAATTCAGAATTGAGTCAAAGAGAAGAAAAATTTCTAAAAATTGAAAGCAAATTGGAAAAAAAAAAGAACGTAACTCTGAGTTAAGTTGTGACATAACCAGAAAATAATTTTTTTAAGTGACAATTGAATGCAGTATTTTGCCTATGCATCTTTAATGGGCTATATCCTGAGGACAAAAAGAACCAGTAGTCTCTTTAATACTTGTAATAAAATTGGTATTACTTTGAGTCAGTCTTGCCCTCACTCTCATATTAAATATGTAATTACGTTAAAGTCATTTGAAACCACAAATTTTCAGCATAAGAGAAATGAGACATAAATACATAATATTCAGGAAGTAGAAACACTGAAATTTTAAATTTCAATTGGAATGTTAGTACAAACTTGTATTTTACTTTTCTCTCTATAAAAACCACACATTTGCTACCTCTGTGCCCTAAACAGGCCTCTAAGCAATGACAACCCAGTAGTAATATAAGCATCCCTAGGGGACAGGCTGAAGGAACCAGAGCTCCCAGGAGAAATGTTTGATTCCAGGTCTGGGACAGGAAGTATTCAAGATAAGCCTGGAACATCTTACCTAAAAGCAAGGAAGCTATTAAAGACTATTGGGATCAGGGGCTTCCCTGGTGGCACAGTGGTTAAGAATCCGCCTGCCAATGCAGGGGACACGGGTTCGAGCCCTGTTCCGGGAAGATCCCACGTGCCTCAGCGCAACTAAGCCCATGCGCCACAACTACTGAGCCTGCAGTCTAGAGCCTGCGAACCACAACTACTGAGCCTGAGTGCCACAACTACTGAGCCTGCACGCCTAGAGCCCGTGCTCCACAACAAGAGAAGCCACCGCAATGAGAAGGCTGTGCACCGCAACGAAGAGTAGCCCCTGATCGCCGCAACTAGAGAAAGCCCACGTGCAGCAACAAAGACCCAAGGCAGCCAAAAATAAATTAATTAATTTTTAAAAAAAGAAAGCAAGCAAGCTATGTGCAAACACATAACTTTAAAAAAAAAGACTATTGGGATCATGTCAAAAGAACACAGGAGTCAACTTAAAGAGGCTTCCGCTAGCTAAGTGGAGTAATTTGAGCATCAAAAGAGTAATAACTCAATGGACTGAAACACTTCAAACATGTTAAAATCTGTAAGTTCACAATGATATTACAAAATAAACAAAATCAACTTCATTGGTCACCACTGGTAATTGCTAGGGTACCAGTTCATTATTCTGATATTTAATACATAATGAAAAAGAATCAAGCATTTATTTTGCCTTTATTGTAGTTTCTAAATCATTTATAGGCAAAGTTCTTTACAGAAGAATTAGAGCTAATAAATGCAGAAAGAATGAGAGAATTAAAAAATCACCATTTTGCAACTTCTAATGAAGGAATGTATTTATTAGGCAACTAAATAATAAGAGTGGCTAAAACATTTGATCAAAAGTGGATGAGAAACTTTATAAAAACTTTATGAAACTTTATACATCACTAAAAGTGGTGAAATCGGACATTATACAAATCCTGAAATGATGCAACAGTTAGACTATGATGTATTCCTCTCCCGACCCCACCAAGGTGGACCCTTCTTTAACCAAACCACTTTACAAGAAATAGTGAGCCAGAGACAACATGCTGAATGATGCAATAAGGATCCAAATCCAGAATGTGGGAAATTTTACAAGATGATCCAGTTTCTTCAATAAATAAATGTCATAGAAAAAAAAAAACAAAAAACGTGTGTGATGGCAGGAGAGAGAAGGGGTTGTTATAAAGCATAAAAAATTTAAGATACTTATTAACTCTGGATGTCTGGACTTCGTTGCATCATGATATGAATAAACTATAAATAGATGTTTTGAGACAATTGGAGAAAGCTACGAAACATGGCCTGCCTGTTAGTTAATTTTGTTGGGTTTAAGAATGGTATTATAGACTTTAGTTGATTATGAAGGATTAGCTGATACTGGATTTACTCTCCCACTTTAACCAACTATAAAATTTGGACTGTTTGCAGACATTGGGCAATAACCAACAAAAGGCTATGATTCTTCAGAGAAAGAAAGCACAAGAGTTGCGCCCCATATTCACCCCAAACCACAACCTATGAAAACAGATCAGAGTTAGGGGCTGGTAAGGCAGTTAGAATTTGGGTGGCAGGAAAACAGAGAAGGAGAGAGAAGCAGAGGAGGAACATCAAAAGTTACAAAAGAAATTCTGATGAGGTCTTGGCCAACTCTCAAACTGCATATGAGCAAAAGCAAGACTATAAAAGGCCTAGCATTAAAAAGTTGCTGGGAGGATGAAAGCTAAAGAGAAAATTTTAGAGATTAT
Source organism: Eschrichtius robustus (assembly GCF_028021215.1). Classification (NCBI taxonomy): domain Eukaryota; kingdom Metazoa; phylum Chordata; class Mammalia; order Artiodactyla; family Eschrichtiidae; genus Eschrichtius; species Eschrichtius robustus. Next base: position 15,754,823 of record NC_090834.1, on the reverse strand, counting down.
ATAGTGCACATGGGATGCTGGCGTTCAGATACAGCTTACAAGGCAAGACCTTGGTGAATATTCTACATACTCAGTGGAGAGCCCAGAGGACAACACCCTGGGAGTAAGGGCTGTGCCATGGGAATAAGGGCAAAACTAAAACAGAACCAACATAACAATGCCTAAAACTAATAAGCCTCAGCATGATCAAGTTGATCCATCATAATTCAACCTCCTGCCAGAACAAACTCAACACTGTAGAAGATAACATAATCCAGAGTCTTTATAACGTGTCACTCTTAATACCCAGTATACAATAAAAAAATTACTAGACATGGGAAGAAGTAGGAAAAATGACCAATAATCAAGAGTTTAACGTCAACAGAAGCAGAACCAAAGATGACTTGGATATTGCAGTTAGCAGGCAAGGACTTCAAAAACGACTGTGATTAATACGTTAAAGAAAACACAGGGAATGATGTACAAAAACGATAAGATGGAACATGTCAAAGGAGAATCAGTCTCTAAAATATATATAACTTATAGGGACTCCCCTGGTGGCGCAGTGGTTAAGAATCCGCCTGCCAATGCAGGGAACACAGGTTCGAGCCCTGGTCCGGGAAGATCTCCCATGCCACAGAGCAACTAAGCCCGTGCACCACAACTACTGAGCCTGCGCTCTAGAGCCCGAGAGCCACAACTACTGAGCCCGCGTGCCACAACTACTGAAGCCCATGTGGCTAGAGCCTGTGCTCCACAACAAGAGAAGCCACCGCAATGAGAAGCCTGCGCACCACGACGAAGAGTAGCCCCCACTTGCTGCAACTAGAGAAAGCCCGTGCGCAGCAACGAAGACCCAACGCAGCCAAAAATAAATAAATAAATAAAATAAATTTTAAACAAATAAAAAAATAAAAAATATATAATTTATAAACATATTCTAAAATGGCAAAACACCCGAAATTGAGAACTTATTGGATAGATTCAACAGCTGGCACAGCAAAAGACAGGATTAGTGACCTTGAAATAAATATTATTGTTAAGTTTTTAAAAATCCTTATATGCAAGAGGAAATATTAAGTATTTATATGTGAAATGATATGATTTCTTGATTTGCTTTAAAATACTTTTAACCAAAGAAAAGTTGGGGGAAAGGATGAAACAAAACCAGCAAAATATTGATAACTATCAAAACTAGGAGATGAGTACATCAGAGTTTATTATACTATTTTCTTTCCTCTTACATATATTTGAAAATGCCTATAAAAAGAAGTTTTTAAAAATGGAATCTATCATTTGCACACCTATTTTCATAACAGCATTATGTGCAATAGCCGAAAGGTAGAAACAACCCATGTATCTATCCATCCACAGATGGATTAAAAAATGTAGTATGTACATACAGTGGAATATTACTCAGCTTTAAAAAAAGAAGGAAATTCTGACACGTGCAACAACATGGATGAACCTTGAGGACTTTATGCTAAGTAAAATAAGCCAGTCGCAACAGGACAAATACTGTATGATTTCACTTATATGAGGTACCTAGAGTAGTCAAACTCAGAGACAGAACATAGAATGGTAGTTGCCAAAGGATGGGAGAAAGGTAAATGGGGAGTTGTTATTTAGTGGGTACAGAGTTTCAGTTTTGCAAGATGAAAAGAGTTCTGTAGATGGATGGTGGTGATAATGCAAATATAATTAACACCACTGAACTATATACTTAAAAACGGTTACAACAGTAAATTTTATGTTATGTGTATTTTACCACAGTTTTTTTAAAAAAACAAAGTCTCTCTCTCTCTCTCTCTACCTCTCCCCCTCCCTACCCCACATGCACACACACACAGACACCAGCCCAGAAAATATCTTCAGGATATCAAAGTTTGAAGGCACACTGAAATTAAATGCACTAATTCCAAAAAATGAGCTAAAAATCTCTTTATATAAGTCAAATATTTTAAAATATTATGACTAAAATATCTTTATTTTTCTAGAAGTTTTGCTTTGTCAGAAAAGACTTCATTTTCCAAAGACTTCATTTTCATTTAAAAAAAAAAAAAAAACCAGTTCAGAAAACCCTCAGAAAAAATATTAATATAGGAGCCAGGTAAAAATATTCCTTTTGCTCATTCTCTGGGGCATTTATTTTTACGTCATGATAGAACCGACAGGATGGTCAGACGACAACCATGAATAGATATCTGGCAGTAAAGTGAGGTCATCAAACTGTAAGTTTCTAAGCACTAAGCACAGGTGGCTTCCTCACATACCTTGGGCAGGTTACAAACATAAATGCTAAAGCCATGTCTGATACTGAGAAAATAAAACCAAAAAAATGAAGAATAATGAACAGGAAATTAATTAGGGAAGGAGACGGAAGTAAATTGTTTTAATTTAGGATGACTGAATGAAATTCAGTGATACAGTTATTTGCTTCTGTCAGTAAAGCCTTAGAAAACAGCTAGTTTTTGTAGCCAAAGGGAGTAAATAATTTAGTGAGAAAACAGTATTTTAGTTATAAAAATATATAGAATGTCATGAGGATTAAATAAGAAAAGCATGTTACAACAACAACAAAACCACCACCCAAAACACAGTAGCGTGTTCAAATAAACAAATGTGATAGTGTTCTCAAACATTTAGGAGGTTGAAAGATAACATACGTAACACGTAACACAATATCTGGTACAGGATGGTTATACAATTTAGTCTTTCCCATTCTCTGCTCTGTGAGTCTGAGGGTCCCATAGCATAAATAAATGGCTTTGCGAGAAGTTCTGGGTTCCATACATGTTGACACCTTTAGGAAATGTCATTTTTAAGGCACTGAGAATGTCCATAATAAATCATACACACTTCAACACAGTACTGTTAATAATTTATTTTAAATGCTCATGAGTTCTGCCTGGTATTCAGGAAACTTTTCTTGATAAAGTGCTGGATTTATGACTTCATAGTCTCAAACAGGAAGTTTGGGGATATATATCTAAAGAAATCATACTGTGGAAGTTTTAAATTATGAGTTTAGTGGTTTACAGAACTAGCCAGTTTCTCAATTCTGTTTATAAAATTAAACAGACCCACACTGTCATGGCTGCCCCTTTATAATACAGTGTCAAATAATCATTTCAATAAATCAATTGAATGAGTAATAAATGCTCATTCAATAATCATTTATTGAAGCCTATTACATTGCTTAGAATTCATAATCTTTAATGTCTTTCTCTGCAGTTATCCAGAAAACAAAAAGGTGTTTTCCTCCCATGTCAAAAACTCATTTAACTAAAATATGTTATGGAATAACATGAAAATTCCATGCTTGACTTGGTTATACTTCACTGTGATACAATGAAATAAATATACTGAGTGCCTACTATATGTTAGACACTGCATTAGTGAAGACACAGATGAATAAGATTCAAATGTCACAATCTACAGTCTAGTGACATTCTTTCATTCAGTTAGTCTTTCATTCAACTGATCAATAAATATTTACTGAGCATGTATTCTCTGCAGGCACTTTTCTAAGCACTAGAGATTTATTAGCAACGCTCAAAAGTTACAAAGTCCTTACTCTTATGAGGCTTATATTTTAGTGAGATGAGACAATAAGCAAACAAACAAACAAACAAACAAATAAATGTCAGTTGGTGATAAGGACCAAGAAGAAAAATAAAGCAAGGAAGGAAATAGAGAGTAGTGGGTCAATAGGAAGAATGAGATTTCAGGCAGCATGGCAGGCAAAGACCTCTCTAATAAGGTAACATTTGATAAGAGACCTGAAGGAAATGGAAGAGAGAGCCATGTGGATATCTGGGGAAAGAGTATTTCAGGAAGAAGAAATGGAAAATGTCAAGGCCTTAAAGTGGGAACATATCCAGAGTTTAATGAACAAGAAAGAGGTGCCAATATGAAACGGGGGGAGAGTACGAGGTGCTAAGGTCAGAGAGGTAGCTGGAAACCAGATAACATAGAGGTTTATAGACTATGCATTTATTCCAAACAGATGAGAAAGCCAATAGAAGTAGAAAGCGGAGTGGGAAGATTCCACTTTCATTTTTAAAGAATCACTCTCCCTGCAATAGAGGCATCAGGGCAAGCTCAGGGAGCCTGGTTAAAGGCTATTGCCGTAACCCTAGCAAGAGATACCTATCACTTCGGTCAGATTGGTATTGGTGGAGGTGGTGGTAAATGACCAGGGTCAGCATATATTCTGATGGTAGAGTCACCCAGGTTTACTGATGGATCTGGCCCGAGGTATGAAAGCAAAAGAGAAATTAAGTATGACTCTATAGAAGTTTCTGGTGTGAGCAACTGGTTGCACAGAGTTGCCACTATTGAGACAGGAGAGACTGGTGAAAAGAAAAAGTTGGTGAATGCAAATCAAGAGTTCAGTCTACATATGTTAAGACTGTGACATCCATTAGACATCCAAGGGGAGATGTCAAGTAAACAGCTGGGTATATTAACCTAGAGTTCAGAGGACAGGTCAGACTGGAGAGTTAAAATTTGGAAGCCATGGGACTTCCCTGGTGGTCCAGTGGGTGAGAATCCGTACTCCCAATGCAGGGGGCCTGGGTTTGATCCCTGGTTGGGGAACTAGACCCCGCATGCATGCCGCAATTAAGAGTTAGCATGTTGCAACTAAGAAGTCCGCATGGTGCAACTAAAAAAAAAGATCCCACATGCCACAACTAAAGATCCCGTGTGCCACAACTAAGACCTGGCACAGACTAAACAAACAAACAAATAAATAAAATATTTTTTTAAATAAATAAATAAAATTTGGAGGCCAGCAGTTTCATGGGCCATAAAAATCAATTAGGGAGTACATGTGCATAGAAGAAAAGAGGTCCAAGGACTGCACCAAGCAGCACTCCAAAGTTTAGATGTCAGGAAGACGAGGAGGATCTGGCAAAAGAACCACCAGAAGAAAAAGGGATCAGTCAAGGGACTATTGTCTAAATTACTCAGTCTAGTGCCAGTAAATGACACAGAAATACAAAAGAAAAAAACTTAACTGCAAATAGTGCTATAGTAGAGGTATGCTCAAAGGAAGAAGGAAGGGCTTCCCTGGTGGCGCAGTGGTTGAGAATCTGCCTGCCAATGCAGGGGACACGGGTTCGAGCCCTGGTCTGGGAAGATCCCACATGCCGCGGAGCAACTAGGCCCATGAGCCACAACTACTGAGCCTGCGCGTCTGGAGCCTGTGCTCCGCAACAAGAGAGGCCGCAACAGTGAGAGGCCCGCACACCGCGATGAAGAGTGGCCCCCGCTCGCCGCAACTAGAGAAAGCCCTCGCACAGAAACGAAGACCCAACACAGCCAAAAATAAATAAATAAATAAATAAATAAAAAAGGAAGAAGGAAAAAGGCAATAACTCTCGAGCACAATCAGGGCAGAGTTCACAGAAAGCCTAACATTTGAGAAGGGTCATGAACGTTGAGTAGCAATTGATAAAGCAAAGAAGGATAGCTGGGCTTTTGTATCTTGTGTTCTGACACATCCTACGGATAATCAGCCTTGCAACCAATTCCTCTGAGGACAATCCCTCTATAGACCTTGTGAAGAAAAAAAGGACAGTATTCTACAAGAGATTAGGAAGTAATGTAAACTCATCTGAGTCCCCACTAGCTTCAGACTACCATGGGACATGCTAGGGTACCTGGTAAACCCCTTTCTGCCTCTCTTGCCTTCACATTTATCAAAGACAGTGAAACCCATTTCACAGTTCACTGCTCCACCCAGAGTCTGCCAGTCACTTAGGCAATATCCATAGCCTTGAGGATAATCTATTTGACAATTTAACTTCATGATTACTTGAACCTTCTTTATCTCCAGTGACCTATAACTCCACCAAAGTTCAGCAACTTTCCTATGGCCACATCTTGAACTTGTCTCTGCTTGACACTTTTCTACCTTTGAAATTCTAAACTTCGATAGTATACTCCCCTCTCTCTTAATATAAACTTCTATATCAGCAATGTTGAATAGAAATAAAATGTGAGCCATTTATATAATTTAAGGTTTTCTAGTAGTCACATTAAAAAAAATTACTCATTTTGAAATTAATTTTAAGAATTTATTTTAACTCAATACATCAAAAATATAATCACATTAAGAATATAATCACTGCAACATGTAAACAGCATAAATATTAGCAATGAGACATTACCTTCTTTTTTTCATACTAAGTCTTCAAACTCCAGTGTGTATTTTACATTTACAGCATGTCACATTTCAGACACTAAATTGTCTATAGGCAAGGTGAAATGTAATTTTACCAAAATAAGAGTTGGGTTTTATGGAAAAATGTTTTACACTGTGTGTAGTAAAGAACTGGCCTTGCTCGAAGTGAAGGTCTGGCCTTACTCCTTGGCTTCCAGGAGGTCATCTCTGGGCCTTTGGAATGTTATGCCTGATGGGAGTGTCTTTGTCTGGTCATACCAGATAGTCTAACAATATGATTTAGCATGGGACTGGCCATACCCACATAGTCTTAGGATGGAGGCTGGCCACACTAGAAGACCAACAATGTGACTTAGGGTGGCAGCTTTGGGTCATGTAGTATCAATTGGCCTGGAGACAGAAATCAACCATGTGGGCATTCAATCAATCAATCATTCATGCCTATATAAAATAAAAACTCTGAACACAGAGGCTCAGGTGAGCTTCCCTATGGGCAATACTCTGTGCATACTGTCACACGTCAACACCAGGAGAGTAAGACATTCCATGGGGAGTGGAAAACAAAAGCTCCATGTCTGGTACTTCTCATGGACTCTGCGCTTCTTCCCTTAGGTGATTTTAATCTGTATCCTTTCCTTGTAATAAACTGTAACTGTGAGTATAATAGGTTTCAGTGAATTCTGTGAGTACTTTTAGCAAATTACCAAAGGTGAGGGTGGTATTGGGAAATTCCTGAACTTGCAGTTGGTGCCAGGAATGAGGGTGCTGTTGGGAGCTGTGTTCAACTTTGTAGTTGGCTAACTCTCTCAGTTGTCCTAAAACTGCTTCAGTTTTTAAACGTAAATGTAAATTCAATTCAAAATTCAGTTCCTCAGTTGCGCTATCTACATTTCAAATGCACACAGTGGCTACAATATTGGGTGCACTTTCGGACTTTTATCTCTTTGATCCTCTTATGCCCAACACACTTGCTTTTCAACTTCATCTAGATCTCTAGCTTTTAAAATTCCTCCTATTTAAGATCATTCATCCTGGTCTCATTTGCCCTATATCCCTTTCAGCCTAAGCCCAATGACCCACACATTAATTACTTTATTGTTAGTGGCCTGAATTTCTTTGCCAACTGTCTCTCATCTTCTACTGCACATGACTTTATGTCATGTTAATTATATCTCAGTTTTTTTAAAGTTTTTTAAAAAATAAAAATGTTTAGAATATTGCCTGGTACATAATGCTGCTATGGACAAGTTGTACAATCTTTACACTGACTAAGCACTTTACACTCACATAATCCTCACACCAACCCTTTGAGATAAGTGGTGTCTTCATCATCATCCTTATTACTACTATTATTATTATTATCTTCCTTTTAAAAGAGGAGAACACTGAGGCAGTGAGATTAAAAAGTTTGCCCACAATTACAAAGGCAGTAAGTGGAGGAATTAGGATTTGAATCACAGCAGTCTGACTCTATCCATATTCTTAACCACTAACAATGTTGCTTTAACTATATCCACAATCCATTTCTCCATCCCCAGGGCCACTACTCATCAGACAATTCTCAGCCCTCAGCTGTCTTACTGCAGTAACCTCCTAAGTGCTCTCCCAGACTCATTCCCCTCAAATGTATCTTTATATTGCCAACAAAATACCCTTTCTTAAACAAGTCGGACTGTGTTCTGGCCCTTGCTTAAAGCCCTCCCATTGCTCACGATCATCTCATAGTGGAAGAAACTTTTAGTGGCCACAGACTTATTTACTTAAATGAACTCTTATGTGGAAATCCAATAGGCATATTGGGTATAAAAGCAGAGATGCTCCTGTTGAATATGAGCGAAAAGTGGGGGTTGGTTGAATGCATTTGTGAGGAAAGCATGACTCTTTAGCCCTGCCTCACACATCTTCCTCCTCAGAGATGGCATCCTAGACATTTCCAAAGAACCCTTAGAACCTGTGGAATAATCTGGAAACCAGCCTATCACTTAACCCTCTAAGAAACTAGTTCTAGTCCTGTGAATACACAAAGTTGTTTCATGCTTTAGAGTCTTTACATATGTTATCCCTCTGGAAAGGTCATTTCTACTCAGCAAACTTCTCATACTTGAAAACTCTGTTCAACCTTTACTTCCTCCATCAAGACTTCTCTAACCTACTCCTTATTCCAACAGCTGCAAATAGAGCTCCCCATCTTTATCACAGGCCTGTTGATGATGTCCTTTGTACAATATAGTACTCAAAACTGAAGATAATATTCCAGACATGGTGTGACTGCCACTAAAGTTAAGACTGCTACAACTCTTTCAGCAAATCCGAAACTGAGTTTGGAATTAGCAGCCAACTACTATCCAAAGCAGTTTTGCGTCTTAATTAGCCAATGACACTGGGATAAGGTTCCTAGCTAATAACATTTACACCTAGAGCAGAAACTTCCAAGAATCATTACTCATCACTTCAAATAACCTAGCAAAACTCTGTATCAAACCAACTGTCTCTGTTCTTCACTCCTATATCTCAGCTGCCAAGAACTGCTAACAAACAACCCATAAAACAAGCCACAACAAAGTTAAGATCAACAACTGCCAGCCCGTCCACACTGCCTATCAGTCCTTCGACTTGCCTCCTGTCATCTACCTCCTTCATTTCCTTTAGTTGCTATTCCAAGATCTCACATCTCAGCATACAGATGGTTTTCTTACTTCTCAGAAATTAGTTATTAGGTACTCAGATTCTAAACCTTAATCCCCCAGACATCAGTCTCACACAAATACTTCAGCAAATTTACCAGCCTTCAACTCTATCTCTACCCACTTCTTCTCTTCTCACACAAAACGAATCCCTCACCGATGCACTAAAACGTATCCCCTTGTATCTCCTTGAGGAATGCTCCACTAAATTTCACTCTCTCCCTTCCACCTACATTTCCTCTGGTTCCACTCTTCTTTCCCCTCAACATAAACTACAGGTTTAAGTCAAATATATGAAAAAAGAAAATACACATGCAAACAATGCCCCAGAATTTACCAACTCTCTCATTCCTTCCCATTATAGCCAACTTCCTCAAGAGTTATTTATACCACTGGCCTTCAAAGTAGGGTGCTGATTTTTATCTCAGTAGTCGCTCTAGGGATTATAATATGCATCTTAATTTATCACAATCTACTTCAAATTAATGCTGACTTGATTCAGGTAAAATATAGCAACATTATTCCAATATAACTCCATTTCCTCAACCTTCCTTTAGATACTTTACATCAATCTCTGATCGAAATCCAGAAATAGAGTGTTATAGTTACTTTGTTAAGTCATTTTATGTCTTTTAAAGAAATTAAGAGAATAAAAGGGGGAAAAGTATATTTGTATACTCTTTTATTTCCTATACATTCATCTCTTCTGATTTTCTTCATTTCCTCCTACGGACATGAGTTACCATTTCGTGTCACTTCCTTTCAGCCTGAGCACTTCCTTTAGAATGGCTTATATAGCAAGCAGGTCTGCCTATATAAGAAACTCTCTCAGTCTTTAGTTATTTGGGAATGACTTTATTTTGCCTTCCTTTTAAAGGATAGTTTTACTAGATACAAAATTTATGGTTCACAGCTTCTTTTTTTTTTTTTTTTAATTTCAGCATTTTAAACATGTCAATCCACTGCTTCCATTTTTTTCTGATGAGAACCCAGCTATAAATCATATTGTTGCTACCCTGTATGTGGTGAGTCATTTTTCTCTCGCTGCTTCAAGATTCTCTTCTTCTTTTCGCAAATTGACGATGTGTGTAGATGCAGATCTCTTTGTAATTATCCTACTTGAGATTCAATGAGCTTCTTGATACCGTAAATCGATGTTTTATAATACATTTTAGAAGTCCTTGGCCATTATTTCTTCAAGTATTTTTTTCTGTCCCTTTCTCTCTCCTCTTTCCTTCTGGAATTCCCATTATAAATATGTTGGTATACTTGACCTTGTTCCATAGGTCTGTGAGGCTCTGATTATTTTTCTTCAATGGTCTTCTCTCTGTTCTTCAGATAGGATTATTTCTATTGATAGAAATAATCTTCAGGTTTACTGGTGTTTTTTGGGTTTTTTTCCTGCCACCTCAAATCTGCTCTTGAACTCATTTAGTGAATTTTTCATCTCAGTTATTGTGCTTTTCAACTCTGGAATTTCCATTTTGTTCTTTTTTATAGTTTCTATTTCCTTATTGAGATTCCTTATTTGTTAAGTCATTGTTATCATATTTTCTGTTTGTTATTTAGACATGATTTCTTTTGTTTGAACAAATTTATAATAATTGCCAGAAGTTTTTGCTAAAAACAACATCTAGACTCACTGAGAGAAAGTTTCTATTGACTACTTTTCCTCCTGATTTTGGATCACATGTTCCCGGGTTTTTGTTTTTCTTCCAGTTTTATCGAGATATAATTGACATACAGCACTGTATAAGTTTAAGGTGTACAGTATAATGATTTGACTTACATACATCATGAAATGATGACCACAATAATTTTAATGAACATCCATCATCTCCTATAGATATAAAATAAAAGAAATAGAAAAAATCTTTTTTCTTGTGATGAGAACTCTTAGGATTTACTCTCTGAACAGCTTTCATATACACCATACAGCTATGTTCATTATATTTATCATGTTGTACATTACACCTCTGCTACTTACCTATACCTGGAAGTTTGTACTTTTTTACGGCCTTCAGTCAATTCCCACTCCCCTCAAAGTGCTTTTTATAAAGCTGGGTATTATAGATAATATACTTAACTAATTGTGGATTATTATTTTTCTCCCCTGAGGACTGCTGTTGGTGCTGCTCTTCTTTGTTTTGTTTTGTTGTTAGTAACCCTCTTAGAAATAATTTGAGCATCTGTTGCTCTGTGGTATGTAGCCATTGATATCTCTGCTAATTTTTTAAAAAATTCTTTTTATTTTTATTTTTTAGCATGGCTTCCTTGAGGTCATCCCTATGTCTACATCATTTAGTAGTCAAGCCAGCAGACCTTTCACCTTCTGTGGACAAATCTATTGGTGGATTCAGGAGTCCACTCAAAGTTCAGAAAGTTTCAAAGTCAGCCTCAGCTTTAAACTTTGCTGGGCTGTCTCAGAACTTCCTAATAGAGGCCACTCCCCCAGTAAGCCAGAGATGAATGGAGAACTTATCTTACCCTGTTGTGGTTCTCTAATTAACAAGGTCTCCCTACTAGATTTCTGGCTTGTCGGCCATTCTGCTGCTCACCTCTAGCAAGACCACAACCTCTAGCTAGCAAGGCTTTGAGCCTTCGACATTCATTTCCTACCAAAATTACTATTTTTACTGATGACAACACAACTGGGCATGGGTTTTTTTTGTCTTTCATTGCAAATCAAGTCAGCTGCCTCTGGCAACAAAGATGCTAGTTTTAAGGCCAGCCCAGCCTTGGATTACATTACGTTTCCCCCTGGGGAAGAGGTGCAGGATGTAGGGGCTCAGGCAAGAAAGCCAAAGACTCCCACTGTTCCTACTACAAGTTCAAAAGATTTTCATGAATTAAGCTTCTCAATTTGATGTTTGCTACTGGTTCATTTTCAGAGCCCTAAATGGGTGTTTCTAACAATTTTGTCTAGTTTTATATTTGTTCTTTGGAGAGAAGATACTCTTAACTCTGTTACCATCACTTTTTTAAAAAAATATTTATTTTATTATTTATTTGGTTGTGCCGGGCCTTAGCTGCAGCAGGCGGGCTCCATGGTTGCAGCTTGCTGGCTCCTTAGTTGCGGCACGTGTGCTCCTTAGTTGCAGCCGACAGGTTCCTTAGTTGCGGCTCACCGGCTCCTTAGTTGCGACAGGCAGGCTCCTTAGTTGTGGCATGCAAACTCTTAGTTGTGGCATGTATGTGGGATCTAGTTCCCTGACCAGGGATGGAACCCAGGCCCCCTGCATTGGGAGCGTGGAGTCTTAACCACTGCACCACCAGGGAAGTCCCACCATCACTTTTATTTATCTTATTTTCAATTGCTACATCTGTACATACTTTAGAATTCATTTATTATATAACATTTATGCACTCATACCTCACCCCATTACATTCTGGTTTCTATTCTTATTACACTAGTGAAACAGCTCTCTTTAAGAATACTGAGAACATCTTTGTCTCAAAGCCAGAAGTTACGTTGCATTCCTTACCATATTTGACTTTTCTACAGCATTTAATACTGCTCCTTTTTGAAATTCCTATTTTCCTTGGTTTTTATAACACCACAGTCTTATTTTCATCGACAGTGGCTTTTCATATTTTATGGCCTCATTTTCAACTTAAATTCTGATGGTAAGAAGGGTTTCATCCTTAAACCTATTCTTTCATCCTTAAACATACTGATGACCAACTACCATCTATCTGCTGATGGAAACAATATCCCTAGGCTCTATCTTATCCCTGATTTCCAGATTTCTATTTCCAATTACTTGATGGACAACTTTCACCTAACTGGTGCCTCAAACTAAATATGTCTAAAAACAACACACTTCATCTGATCTTTTTTTTTTTAAATTTATTTTATTTATTTATTTTTGGCTGTGTTGGGTCTTCGTTATGGTGCACGGGCTTCTCACTGCAGTGGCTTCACTTGTTGTGGAGCACGGGCTCTAGGCGCGTGGGCTTCAGTAGTTGTGGCACACAAACTCAGTAGTTGTGCCTCGCGGGCTCTAGAGCACAGGCTCAGTAGTTGTGGTGCACGGGCTTAGTTGCTCTGCGGCATGTGGGATCTTCCTGGACTAGGGCCCGAACCCGTGTCCCCTGCATTGGCAGGTGGATTCCTAACCCCTGGGCCACCAGGGAAGTCCCATCTGATCTGTTTTTAACCCTGGTATTCTTTATCTCAATAAATGACACTACTACTGTCAAAAACAGGATGAGAAATCTAAAAATCATCTTACTACCCTCTTACGCATTTTCTCCTTTACCTAGCACCGTACTTCCCAATAGTTTAGTAACCTTTGATATGCTTAATTAATCTAAAATTTCAGGAATACTGCCTACTTCTTTTACATCAACAATGAGAAATTAAAAAGCCTTGATGAGAAAAGGTGAAGTTGTTATTATATAAGTAGAGGAAATGCTACTAATTTATACATACTAGCTCTGCAAACAAGCTATTGCCTATGCCTAAATCTCACAGTAATAATACCCATCTAGGAAAATCTGTCTCACCCTCTTTTTAAATGGGGACTTATAACAAGAGGGTAAAAAAGACTTCATGTTAAGATTGTTTTGCTGCTATGTCTATGACCTATTCTCAAAACAGAAATTTGGTTTATAGTTATAATCAAAGATCCTCCCAGAAACACTTTATTGAAGTCATTCTATATGGAAGAACAGATTCTTCAATCTGGTGAATGGGAAAGAACAGATACTCTGGAGTCAGGTAATCCTCAGCTCTGTTACTGATTAGTTATAGGACTTTGGCAAATTATTTAGTGTTCTTGAACTCCAGTTTCTTTGTCTGTAAGATGATGGCAAAAATATCTATGTTACAAGATTATTGTGAAGTTAAAATGAAAAAGATGAAGTCACTACCTTACTTCAATACGTCATCATTCTTAAGTATTACTGTACAGTCTCCTAACTAGTCTTGGAATGTTCCATCCCAATTCTTCCTTATATGGCAATGATTCAAGATAAAATTCAATTCTTTTACATGGTTGGTTCATTCATTCATTCACTTACTCCTTCAGTAGTTACTGATCATTTCCCTCAGTAATATTTGAGTCCAACAGTATGAACTGCAGAGCAAGAGGAGCCATGGAGCTAAATGGTGAGCAAAAATAGACATGGCCCCTAAACTTGTGGAGTTTGGTGCCTGGTGGGAGAGAGAATCCACTACATAATTACAGAAAGAAATGTAAAACCAGAACTGATATCAGTACTGCCAAGAAAGGATACAGTACAATGAGAGGGTGTGATAGGGGATTTGGCCAAGTCAGAGAAGTCTTACAAAGCTCTTTACCATGGAGCCTCTCCTATCAAACCAGCCTTATTTGCGGCCATTTTCTCATACATAGCCTATATTAAAACCATACTAAACAACTTAATGAATATGAAATACGCCACATTCTCTCTCCTCTTGAAATCTTTTGAACATGCTACAGCATTTCTGAAATACCTTGCTCCCCCAGTTAATTCCAGAAAGTATCCAAAGATACAGTTCTTACACTACTTCTTTAAAGCCTTCACCACCCATGACATTAATATTAATCACCTGATCATGTTGGGGTATGCCAATTCCTCTACCTGATAACTGATAACGTTTGTAAATCATTAATATTTTATGGGGAGATATTCTGAGATTATGCCAAAATCCTGTCCCCATCTGTATTAGTTCCCTTAGGGTGCTGAAACAAATTACCACAAAATGGGTAGCTTAAAACACTGTAGTTTATTCACTCACAGTTTTGGAAGCAAGAAATCCAAAATCAAGTTATCAGCAGGGACTCACTCTACCTGGAGGTTCTAGGGAAGAATCTTTTCTACACCTCTTCTAGCTTCTGGTCACTGTCAGTTTTCCTTGACTTGTGGCTGCATCACTCCAATCTGCTTTCTCTCTTTCAAGATTGTTTCGGCTATTCTGGGTCCTTTGTAATTCTACATAAATTTGGAATCAGGATATCAATTTCTACAAAAATGTCAGCTTAGATTCTGATGGGGACTGCGTTGAATCTGTACATCAATTTGAACAGCACTGTCATCTTAACAATGTTAACTTTTACAATCAATGAACATGGGATGTTTTTCCAATCATTTAGATTGTCTTAAATATCTTTCAACATTGCTTTATACTTTTTTGTACTTTTCAGAGTATAAGATTTGCACTTCTTTTGTTAAATGTATTCGTAAGAATGCTATTCTTATTAATGCTATTGTAAACTGAACTGTCTTACTTCTTTCATTCTCAGATTGTTCACTGTAAGGATATGGGAATACAATTGAACATATTACTCCTGCATCCTGCAACCTTGCTAAACTCTTATATAGTCCTTACAGTTTTTTAGTGGATTTGTTCGGATTTTCCATATACAAGACCACATTATCTGTGAATAAACTGTCTTACTTTTTCCCTTTACAACCTAGTGCCTTTTATATCTCTTTCTTGCCTAATTGCTGTGGCTAGAACCTCTAGTATGATGTTTAAATGGAAGTGGAGAGAGATGAAATCTTTGTCTTCTTCCTGATCTGTGGGGGAAAACATCTAGTCATTCACCATTAAGTGTGATGCTAGTTGTGAGTTTTCAGACATCCTTTATCAGATTAAAGAAGTTCCCTTCTATTTCTAGTTTGTTGAATATTTTTGTCATGAAAGAGTGTTGGATTCTGCCAAGCACTGTTTCTTCATATGTTGAGATGATCATGTTATCGTTTTTTTTATATAAATTTATTTATTTTGTTTTTAGCTGTGTTGGGTCTTCATTGCTGCGCGTGGGCTTCCTTTAGTAGCAGCGAGCTGGAGCTACTCTTCATTGCGGTGTGCGGGCTTCTCACTGTGGTGGCTTCTCTTGTTGTGGAGCACGGGCTCTAGGCACGGGCTTCAGTAGTTGTGGCACACGGGCTCAGTAATTGTGACTCACGGGCTCTAGAGCGCAGGCTCAGTAGTTACAGTGCACGGGCTTAGTTGCTCTGCGGCATGTGGGATCTTCCCAGACCAGGGCTCGAACCTGTGTCCCCTGCATTGGCAGGCGGATTCTTAACCACTGTGCCACCAGGGAAGCCCATCTTTTTTAATTTTAAATGTATTGGACTATATATAGTTGATTTACAATGCTGTGTTAGTTTCATGTGTAAAGCAAAGTGATTCAGTTATACATATACATATATTCATTCTTTTTTAGATTCTTTTCTCATATAGATTATCACAGAATAGTGAGTGGAGGTCCCTGTGCTATACGGTTGATCCTTATTAGTTATCTATCTTATATGTAGTATTGTGTGTATGTTCATCCCAAGCTCCTAATTTATCCCTCCCCCCACGTTTCCCCTTGGGTAACCATAAGTTTGTTTTTGATATCTCTAAGTCTGTTTCTGTTTTGTAAATAAGTTCATTTGTATCATTTTTTAAAAATTAGATGCCACATATGAGTGATATCATATGATATTGGTCTTTCTCTGTCTGAGTTACTTCATTTAGTATGATAATTTCTATGGCACCCTTCTTGCTGCAAATGGCATTATTTCATTCTTTTTTATGGCTGAGTAATATTCCACAGTAAATATGTACCGCATCTTCTTTATCCATTCCTCTGTCGATGGACATTTAGGTTGCTTCCATGTCTTGGCTATTGTAAACAGTGCTGCAATAAACACTGGGGTGCATGTATCCTTTCGGATTACAGTTTTCTCTGGATATATGCCCAGGAGTGGGACTGCTGGGTCATATAGTAGTTCTATTTTTAGATTTTTAAGGAACCTCCATACTGTTCTCCATGCTGGTTGTACCAATTTGTACCAATTTACATTCCCACCAGCAGTGTAGGAGGGTTCCTCTTTCTCCACACCCCCTCCAGCATTTATTGTTTGTAGACTTTTTGATGGCCATTCTGACCAGTGCGAGGTGATACCTCATTGTAGTTTTAATTTGCATTTCTCTGATAATTAGTGATGTTGAGCATCTTTTCATGTGCTTTTTGGCCATCTGTAAGTCTTCTTTGGAGAAACATCTTTTCAGGTCTTCTGCCCATTTTTTGATTGGGTTGTTTGTTTTTTTGACATAGAGCTGCATGAGCTGTTTGTATATTTTGGAGATTAATCCACTGTCAGTTGCTTCGTTTGCAAACATTTTCTCACATTCTGTAGGTTGTCTTTTTGTTTGTTAATGGTTTCCTTTGCTGTGCAGAAGCTAAGTTTAACTAGGTCCCATTTGTTTATTTTTGTTTTTATTTTCATTACTCTAGGAAGTGGATCAAAAAAGATACTGCTGTGATTCATGTCAAAGAGTGTTCTGCCTATGTTTTCCCCTAAGAGTTTCATAGTGTCTGACCTTATATTTAGGTCTTTGTTCCATTTTGAGCTTATTTTTGTGTATGGTGTTAGAGAATGTTCTAATTTCATCCTTTTACATGTAGCTGTCCAGTTTTCCCAGGCCCACTTCTTTTCTCCATTGTACATGCTTGCCTGCTTTGTCACAGATTAATTGACCATAGGTGCGTGGGAGATGATATGTTATCTTGTATTTTCTTTTATTGATATGATGTATTACATTCATGAATTTTGATATGGTGAACCAACCTTGCATTTCTTGCACATGGATAAATTCCACTTGATCACAGTGTATAATTCTTTTTATATGTTGCTGGATTTCATTTGTGAGTATTTTGTTGAATATTTTTGCATCCATAGTCATAAGAGATACTGGTCTGTAGTGTTTTTTTTCTTTTTCTTGTGAAATCTTTGTCTGGTATTGGTATCAAGTATATATCAAGTGTGTGTGTATATATATATATATATATATATATATGTATGTATGTATCAAGTACTCCCTCTTCTACTTTTAGAAGAGTTTGTGAACATTTGCTGTTAACTCTTTTCTAAATATTTGGTAGAGTTCAGCAATGATGCCCTCCAGACTTGGACTTTCTTTATGGGTGGTCTTTTGATTCTTGCTTCTATCTCTTCACTTGATATAGGTCTATTCAGATTGTCTATTGCTTCTTGAGTCAGTTTCAGTAGTTTGTGTCTTTCTAGGAATTTTTCCATTTTATCTAGGTCAAACAATTTGTTGGTGTACAATTGTTCAAGTATTCCTTTATAATAGTTGTTATTAATTTAGGGTCAGTAGTAATATCTCTTCTTTCACTTCTGATTCTAGTGTTTGAGTGTTTCTTTTTTTCTTGGCCAATCTAACTAAAGATTTGTCAATTTTGTTGATCATTTCAAAGAACTAGCTTTTGGTTTCATTGATTGCCTCTATTTTTTTCTATTTTCTATTTCATTAAATTCTGCTATAATTATTATTCCCTTCCTTCAGCTTGATCTTAGGTTTGGTTTGCTCTTACTCTTCCACTGTCGTAAGGTAGAAGACTAGGTAACTGATCTTTCTTATTATAGGCATTCTACAGTTATAAACTTCCCTCTAAGCACTCCTTTAGTTGTATCCCATAGGTTTTGATATGTTGTCTTTATTTTCATCCATCTCAAAGTACTTTCTGAATTTGCCTTTGACTTCTTCTTTGACCCATTGCTTACTTTAAAATACACTGTTTAATTTTTACATATTTGTGAGTTCCCCAAAGTTTTCCTGCTATTCATTTCTAATTTCACTCCACTGTGGTTGTAAAACATTTTGTATTACTGCTAAAATTGAATAAGTTTAAATTTTATGCAGGTTTGTTTTATGGCCTAGTATATGGTCTATCCTTGAGAATGTCCTGTGTTTACTTGATAAGCATGTATATAGTGTTGTTGTTAGGTGGAGTGTTCTATAGATGTCTGTTAGGTATAGTTGGTTTACAGTATTGGTCAAGTCTTATTTTTCCTGTTGATCTTCTGTCTACTTTTTCTATCCATTATTGCAAGTAGAGTATTGAAGCTTCCAACTATTGTCATTGTCTATTTCTCCCTTCATTTCTGTCAGTTTTTGTTTTACGCATTTTAGTGCTCTTTTATTAGATACACGTTTATAACTGTTATAGTTTCCTAATGTATTACCTTCTTATCATTATAGAACGTCCCTCTTTATCTCTAGTAGTAGAAATAAAGCTTTTGTGTTTTAAAGTCTATTTTGTCTGATGTCAACATAGCCATTTGAGCTTTCTTGTCTTTGCTGTTTGCATGATATATAATTTTCCATCCTTTTACTTTCAGTCTATTTGTATCTTTGAATTTAAAGTATGTTTCTTGTAGACAGCATACACTGGACCATGTGTTTTTATTCAGTCTAACAATCATTGCCTTTGCATTAAATTATCCCACCCATTTACACTTAATATAAGTACTGATAATAGTTGGATTTATACCTGCTGTTTTACTTATTGTTTTCCATACATTTTACATCTTTTTTTGTTGTTCTATACCACCATTACTGCTTTCTTCTGCATTAAGTGAATATTTTTTAATGAAGCATTTCAACTTCTTTAATGATTTTTTACATTATAATTGTCTGAGGGTTTTTTTAAAAGTGACTGCTCTAGTGTTTAGCATGTATATTTTATCTTATCCAAATGAGCTTCTGATTTATACCAGGTGATTACATAGAAGGGTTTCTGCTTTATAGCATCATTTCTTTTACCCCCTTTTTTAGTGTTTTTGCAATAAAATTACATCAATTAATGTTACAAATCCAACAATACATTGCTGTAATTATTTCTGTGCCATGTGTAATGACTTTCTTAGCATAATGCAGTTTTTCTCACACACATATCCTTTGTACTGTTATTGACAAATATATTACACATATATTACATTATAGCCTTAACAATGTATTTTATATTCAATTTATTTTTAAACAGGTTAAAAGAAAAAAGGAGAAAGTATGCATCTCTTATGCCTTTTATAATTACATAATGACATTTATTGGTGTCCTTTGTTTATTGTGTGAACTCAAGTTACCATCTGAGGTCACCTGCTTTTACCTTGAAGAACTTCTTTTAGTATTTCTTGTAAGGTGTATCTGTCAGAAACAAATTCCCTCAGTATTTTTTTTTCTTTATTTTTTGGCTGCGTTGGGTTTTCATTGCTGGGAGCAGGCTTTCTTTAGTTGCAGCGAGCGGGGTCTACTCTTCATTGCGCTGCTTGGGCTTCTCATTGTGGTGGCTTCTCTTGTTGCGGAGCAAGGGCTCTAGGCACGTGGGCTTCAGTAGTTGCACCACGTGGGCTCAGTAGTTGTGGCTCGTGGGCTCTAGAGCGCAGGCTCAGTAGTTGTGGCGCATGGGCTTAGTTGCTCTGCGGCATGTGGGATCTTCCCAGACCAGGGCTCAAACCCGTGTTCCCTGCACTGGCAGGCAGATTCTTAACCACTGAGCCACCAGTGAAGTCCCTCCCTCAGTTTCTGATTACCTGAGAAAGTCTATTTCACCTCCGTTTTTTGAAATATACGTTTACTGGTATAGGATTTTGATTAATAGTTTTTTTTTCTTCCTTTCAGGGCTTTAAAAATGTTATCCTATTGCCTTCTGGCCGCCGTTGTTTCTGCTGAAAAGTCTGCTATCTAAACCTACAGAACTCCCTTTAAGTGACGTATCATTTTTCTCTTGATGCTTTCAATATTTTGCCTTTGACTTTCACTATTCTTACTATGATGTATCTGTTTGTGGATCTCTTTGTGTTTAATCCTGATTGGATTTTATTGAGCTTCCTGGATATGTAAGTTATTGTTTTTCAATAAATTTGTGAAGTTTACAGTCATTATTTCCTTGCATATTTTTTCTGCTCCTTTCTCTCTTCTTCTGGTATGCCCATTATGAATATGTTGGAGCATTTGATTGTATCCCAGATTTCTCTGAGGCTCTATTCATTGTTCTTAATTCGTTTTTCTCTCTGTTCTTCAACTTGCATAAAATGCCTATCTACAAATTCATTTCTTGCTCTGCAGTTGAAATCAGTTAAGCCTCTCTGATGAATTTTTAAATTTTAGTTATTTCACTTTTCAATTCCATAATTTCTTTTGATTCCTTTTTTAAAAAATTTCCATCTCTTTATTGATATTCTCTATTTGATGTGACCCTGTATCATATTTTCTTTTACGACTTTAATTGTGAGTTCCTTTATGTCTGTGAACATGTCCATAATGGCTACTTTAAAGTCTTTTTTTGATAAATGTGGCCTCTCTGACAGGCAGTTTCAGTGGCCTGCTGTTTTTTCAGTGTATGGGTCATACTTTCCTGTTTCTTTATATGCTTCATAGTTTGCTGTTGTTGGAAACCAGACATTTTAGATAACATGTTGTACCACGTCTAGGTACTGGTACACCTCTAGCCCTCTGGAGCATGTTCTTGTTATTTGCTTGTTTATTTGTTTAGTGACTGGCTGGATTGTTTTAGTGAAGTTTATTCCCCCATACACAGTGATCAGCTTCTAATGTTGTTCCTCAGGGGAGGCACAGCCTTGGTATATCCACCATTACCCTCAGATCACTGGATCACCATGGTTTGGGCAGGGCTCTCTTCCTGTCTTTTCTTAACCAAGCCCAGCTGTTAAAATCCAAAAACTGTGGCTGGTTGCTCTATCTTTCTTTTTTTAAATATTTATTTATTTATTTATTTGGCTGCGTCGGGTCTTAGTTGAGGCACGGGGCTTCTCTCTAGTTGTGGCCGTGGGCTCTAGAGTGCGCGGGCTTAGCTGCCCCACGGCATGTGGGAGCTTAGTTCCCCAACCAGGGATCAAACCTGCATCCCCTGCATTGGAAGGCGGCTTCTTAACCACTGGACCACCAGGGAAGTCCCTGGTTGTTCTATTATTTTCAACAATGCCCTGGAGCATAAACTGGTCTATAAACAATCCAATCAAATTCTGGTTCCTTTGAGGGAACAGTTTCTGAGATCAGTGTTTGATTTTTCTTCTGACCTTAGGAAGGCTCTTGTGATGTTTTACTCCCTGGTTCTTACCTGCAAACTAGCTGGCCTATACTTTAGCCTGCTCAAATCTCCTCTGAAATGCCTGTAACCACAGCCTCCACAGTTCTTGTGAGTGCCTTCAGGCTTGAACTTCTTCATTCTCCATTGCAAATGAAGTCAGTTCCCTTGGGAAGAAATTAGGAGCTATATGTGTTATGGTCTGTTTCTTCCTCTGGGCAAATCTCTGAGCCAGGACTCCGAAGCTAGGCGTGGGGACAATGGAAAAGTTTTCCTTGAGTAACACTCCCTCTCTAGGAGCTGAGCTCAGTGCAGAGAAAGGGGACACAATCTCAATTCTCCCAGCTTGACTCTCTTGGGATCACCCACCAACTTATAACCCAAGGCAAGAGTGATCTGGGTCCCAGTATTCTCAGCATGCCACACCCAAACTCCACAAGTCAGGGCTGGGTGGAAGAAGGAGTCCCCACTGTTCAACTGCTCTCACCCAGGACTTAGGAACAGCAATAGGTAGCTGGGGCAGGATAAGAAATGCTGATGTCCAGTTCCACTGGGAAGAAAGCCGTTAGTCTAGGCGAAAGGAGGGGACCAGAGGGCAGGCCTGTGTTCTTGGCTACAGTAATTTTGAGTGTAATCTCCACCTTGCTGAGCTGGCTAGGGGGAAGAAGGAAGCAGTACTGGCTTAAAAACCACAGACACTCTTATTTCTTATTAAATTTTCATAGATATTCTTGAATAAATGTTTCTTTAGTTGCTGTTCACCCTTAGAACCATTTCCAGAGACTTTAAATATCTGGATTTTAGGGTTTTTTTAAATCACTTTCACCAGTTTCACTGGGGAGCAGGGCAGCAGAGCTCCTCATGCTATCCTGCCAGAAGTTGATCACCCATTTGTCATTTAACATGGAGGTGAAGGAAGCAAAGTGCTGGGGCTGTATATGTGCTATCTCATTTTATCTTCACAACTGTAAGGCAGATATTACAGATCTGACTTTTATAGACCGTGAAACTGAGTCCCAAAATCCAAGTAAAAAAGCAAATAGTGGCAACGATCTGATTCAAAACCAGGTATAACTGCCTCCAAAGCTCATGTTCTTGATTAAGCCCGTCCCTTCATCTCTGATACAGATACTTTTAAAAACAAGACCTCATGAGACAGTTATATCCCTGTGCAGGCACAATGATTTCTTTAGGTGATACATCAATTTCTTCCTCCTCCAGATCTTTTATAATAATACCATGAGAAGTACTATTCTGTTTCCTCATGCCTTGAGCTACATTCCCACAAAGCATCCATCTTTTATCTTTTCTGTACTTTTGAAATCTGTTTTCCTAAAGAGGAAAGTAGGTATGATGTGCACCGTGTTTGGTTCTTTGATTATTATGAACGTTAAGATGACAAGGTCTCTTTGCTCCCAAGATTACCATTATGCATAAGCACAGACACAAAGTCAAGCAAAAATGTCATTAAGAAGTGATACCTCCTTTAAAAAAGACTCGCACTTATTTTGAAGATTCTTAGATACAAAATTGTCAGATTTATGGGGAAAGTTTAACATACCAAAATATTCATAGTCACAACGCACAGTCACTAATAAGAAGATTCCACTTTAAAAGTGATATCATGCTTTTTAATATATTTTAAATAAGTAAGTGCCAATATTTTGAAAATTAAAAAAATTCTTACCATCCAGATTTAAACTAAAACAAAATCTAAAAAAATAAAGAAGCTAGATAAACCTAAAATATATAAGAAGAAACCTTTCTCTGTATTCACATGCCAAAAAAGAAATAAAATTTAAAAATAAAAAGACATGTCACTCTATATTTGAAAGTTTAGTCATTATCTCTATTTGGCTCCATTTATCACTGTTACCACAAAAAAAAAAAAAAAAAAAAAAAATGGGGGGGCCAGTTTTTACCACGTCAAAAAGTCATATTTCCTGGTAACAAATTCTCTTGCTTAATTCTGCTGTTGTGCTAACCTAAGTGTTAGAGGAAAAAAAGTATAGCTACCGAAGACAGAACATGCTAAATTACAAGAATCATTAAGGGAACTGTGAACACATGGTAAGGAATAGAGTTACATGTTATATTTAAATAAACGTTAAAGAATGCATTAGGGTGAGACCGTTTGCTCCGAGTGGCTATTTCACACACAACAGAGGCCCACCACACTTGTAAGCATTCTGTCACACTTGGTCACCCCAGTTAGAATCTGGCAATAGGAAAGACCCTCAAAAGTTCAGAGAAATTTTTGTTTTTGAAGATCTTTAATCTCAACCATCAACACCTTACTGAAATAAACAAAACACCTTTGCTATGGAAACAAAGATGGTGAAGACTTAAAGAGATGAATCAAAAATAATTAAAATTACTTTGTTGATAGAAAATGACAGCACTGAAGGACAGCATCAAGTGACAGCTGCTCAAGTGACAAAGGCATCGAACAGCTATTTTAAGTTTGCCATGGTGTGCTCAATAGCTGTTTAAAGAATGCAATAAATGTACTTACCAAATATTTCCCCTCCACTAGCATATTCTGTCACCAGATAAATCATCCGCTCTGTCTCCATAACCTGGTGCAAAGGCAGGAAAGTGACAGTGATACAAATGACAGGCTGATATCATAGGAAGAGAAACTAATGAATCTTCTTTTGTCATTTGAAGTATTAATAACCAATACTGCCTAAAGGAGACTTAAAACATTAGAGGATTGGGAGGGTGACAGACATAAACATTATTAAGAAGAAAGGGGGAAAACAGGTATTCCTCCAAGTTCTTTAAAGTAGGAAATATTTACTACTTGAGAGAGTCCTTTTTTTCGTCCCAGGAGGCCTCTGCAATCTTTTAAGCTCCACAAAACTGAGAAGTAAAGAAGCTGCCAAGAACCAAAAAGTTCACATTCGACAGTGATCACTTGAAGCTCAAAAATGTCCCCCGCAAAACGCAACCAAAACAAAACTTAGGGGGAATAACAGCAATCACTTAAGAACTGCACAAATATCACATATGGCTGTGCTTTTTTAAAATGGAAATGACAACTTTCCTGTCCACCATCCTTTTATTCAAAACTGGGAACAATAATATAAATATTCAACACTTCAATAATACAAACGACTTACTTGTATTTTTATCTTAGTCTCTATTTTGCCACTGTTTAAAAAATTAGTTGTAGTGTGTTGTCAGTTCCTTCTTCCTTTTTACCTTTTTCATTAAATATTTATTAAAGTAATATATGAGTATATATGTTCATTATAAACATTTTAAATACCCAGTATATAAACAAAAGACCAAAGGTTTTCCTCTTTCCAACCCCCTCCATTTTATTCCCCAGTGGAAACACTGTTAATAGCTTATTCTATAACATTTTAGAGCAGTGCTGTCCGATAGAAACACTGTGAGTCTCATATATAATTTTAACTTTTCTAGTAGCCACATTAAAAAAGTAAAAAGAAAAAGGTGAAGTTAATTCTAATAATATATTTTATTATCATTAATATTATTTCAAAAATTTTTAATTGTAAACAGCTCCAATTTTTATATTTACATTAATATTAAATGAAAGTAAAAATCCAGTTCCTCATTCACTCTAGCCACATGTTAATACACAATAACCACATGTGGCTAGTGGCTATCATAGTAGGCAATACAGTTTTACACTTTCACTATGCTTCAAGGTTAATTATGTTACCAAATCATTCCCTAGTCACTTTATTTTTGACATCTCTATACGTTAATACCATAACAGTATCATACATTACCTTAAAATAATAGACCTATTTCTTCTTTTCAATAGTTTCATAGTACTCCATTGTATGTATGCACATTCTTTTAATTTTTCAATCTAATAACTGTGTCATTTTTTTCACTTTAATTTAAAAACTCTCTATAGACTGGTGATACTAGCCCACTGTTACATGTATTGCTTCCAAGTTCTTTATATGTTGACTTATATAACAAAAAGTAAGTAGCCTAAATATATGCAGTTGTTTAGGAAAAAAAAAGAAAAGAAAAAAAAATTGTCATAATGTATATCTCCTTTGTACCAGGCCTTTTATTGACTGTAAATTTTTTTACATTTTTAAAATTTTATTGAAGTATAGTTGATTTACAGTGTTGTTTTTAATTTCAGATTTAAAAAAAAAAACTTTTCAGGAGTTCAAAAAATTTCCTATATAGTTATCTATATTTGGCTCACTCTATAAACCCGAAGAGACTAAAGCTTTAACAAATGACCTGAAAACTGCCTTGACAATTCAACAGCCGTTCTTCACCTTGGCAGTTCAGAATCTCCCATTAACAATATTAGCTGCCCGAGAGCAAAATTAAAGCTTAAAAAAGGGCAATGTTCAAAGCCAGGGCTTTCAGTTACAAGGTTAGTACCTATAAGTTAACCTCTTGAGAAAGATCAGTCTAATAAGCTCTACAACTATTTAAAGATGATTTATTTTAAAAAGTGAGGTCAAGAAGTTTACTCAACCTGTCAGGATAGGAAGGAAGCAGAGGTTAGACACCTCTGAGTGTGCAGATACGGGTCTTCAGGCAACCCCAGGAACCGTTCATGGGTTTCCTTCTGGGGTACAATGGAGGTGTGGTTCAACGTAATTTAGTGTGATGAATTTCAACAAGCCTGCTCCGGCTGATCTAATTCATTTCATTATGTGAGCAGCTGATGCCAGAGACGAGCCCTAACACTGTAGCCTGACCGTATACACTAATATCAAGACATGCTTTCTTTCCCATGAAAGTAACAGACTATGAAAGCTTCCCCTTTGGGCCTTGGGCAATGTACTCTTCACACTCTTACACATGATCCCGGATCTGGGCCAGTAACCACTTACTGCAGACTAACAGCAGCAAATGAATTGAGGGGGTGGCCACATCCTGCAGAACCAGGTGATGGCTGATCTGGTAGAAAGCAGTGAGCAGGGCTGGCCCTATGTACAGGCAGAGCTCATGGCTTCCAACACGCTGCAATTTGAGAAGCACCTCAAAGCTCCACCTCTCCCAAAATACCTCCTCTACCAGCCTGCTAAGGCAAGGTCCTCCTCTCCTATCTGGCTTAAAATTCCAGCCATTAGATTTACTGCTTTTGCAGTAAGGCCAGGGAATCACTTTTGATGACGGCATGAAATATGCATGCTCCTTGGGAAGGTAAGAAAACTAGAACAGAAATCTCTTCCATTACACAGAATCAATCTCTTGGTTATCAAAGTATTCAAATGCTATCTTAGAAAACTAAGTCTAGGACTCTGTTAGAATAGAAAGGAGGTAGGCTCTGACTCATACAAGAAGCCATACTTAAAATATCCTTCGCCATCATAATTCATAACATGATCATAGAAATTAGTATTTAAATAATATTGTAAAAATTAATATTATTTTCACCCCTCAAAATTCTGTTCCTTTTGGGTTTCCCATTCTGCTTTAAGATTCTGACCTAAATAAGTAAGTTCTCATCATCTTCTAAATAATCTTTTTGTGTAACTCTAAGAATGGCATCCAAGTTTTAAAGAACAAATTATAAAGGCCTACTTAGGTAAGTTAAACCTTACCAGTAAATACCCAAGGGAAACAGAAGTACTGAGTTGGGGGATAATAGGGTAGGATAAATAGTAGGATGAATATACGAACATAGAAACAAAAAAAAGTTGCAGATGTTCACCCACCCACCTTCTCTTCAAAAGTAACCACAGACACAAGTGACCATTCTGGGTTCTTTGTTGCCATACGCTACACCACTAGTGATCCTACCTGGTAAAGCCTGATAATATGGGGGTGGCAAAGCATCTTCATAATTTGAACTTCTCGGAAAATCTTCTTCAAGTTTTCTTCATCCAGCTGGGTCTTATCTATGATCTTGATAGCAACCTGACAATACAGAAAGAAAATTTACTCTGATGCATTATTAAAAGGAGTTTACTAAGGAAAATTAAATCCACTTTAAAACGTATTGCACAAAATACAAACTGCCAGTATTTTGTTTACAGAATGCCAATGAAGAAAATAAATTTACTCTTTTTAAAAAGACAGAAAATGGACTTCCCTGGTGGCGCAGTGGTTAAGAATCTGCCTGCCAATGCAGGGGACACGGGTTCGAGCTCTGGTCCAGGAAGATCCCACATGCCACGGAGCAACTAAGCCCATGCGCCGCAACTACTGAGCCTGCGCTCTAGAGCCCGCGAGCCACAACTACTGAGCCCACATGCCACAACTACTGAAGCCTGCACGCTTAGAGCCCATGCTCTGCAACAAGAGAAGTCACCGCAATGAGAAGCCCACGCACCACAATGAAGAGTAGCCCCTGCTCACCGCAACTAGAGAAAGCCTGCACACAGCAACGAAGACCCAATGAAGAAAGAAAGAAAGGAAGGAAGGAAGGGAGGGAGGGAGGAAGACAGGAAATGGATTCCTAGCAAGTTGGTCTCAAAGGAACAGACTCCTAAAGCTAATGGGTCTTCTGCCATTTCTTAAATTGCTGCTACAGTAAAACCCCAGGACAAAATACTTCATTACTCTGCAGATGCGGTTACATTTTAGGCAAATCATACGGGGTGCAGAGAATGGTATGTAGGGCCTCTTATTAAGACAAGAAGCTTATATCATAAGTAAGTGATGACTTAGTAAGGGCTGACCAGAAATTCCACAGGTGCATCCCACACCTCACCAGGTGCTTCTGTAACTCAATAACAGTAGTAGTAGTGGTGATGGTGGTAGTGGTACCAGCAGCAGTTACTGTATACTGAACACTAACTGTATGCCAGGCATAATCCTTAGTGCTTTGCAAGTACTAACTCATTTAAACCTTACAACACTCCACATTATTATCAACCTTATTTTACAAATATGGAAACTGAGACACAAAGAGATTAAGTAATTACCCAAGATTAAGTAATTCATAGCTAGTATGTGGTAGAGCCAAGATTGAAGCCCGGGTATCTCGGCTTTGGAGTCAAATTCTTAATGATAACCCTACAAAAAACCTGGAGATCTTTCTGTGCTGTATATACACTGCTTCAGCATAAAACAGCTTTCTACTTTGCTCATAATTCTTAAGATACTCAGCAGCACACATATTTAAAAACAGAATGAACGATGAAAGACTTTTTAAAATTACTAAATCTAAACTTCTTCATTATTCTCAGTGAAATACTCAAAATATTGGGTTGCCCCCGAATATCTCTATATCTCAGTTTCAATTACTCAATCAGTGTGTAATCAATGAATATTAGTCGGATGAAGGACCAGGACTAGGCAAATTCTAGCCCCTTTCAATTCTTAAAATTCTGTGATTCTATACACTGGGGGAAGAAAATTAAATTTATACTAATTGAGAAAAAAAGGAAAAAGAAAAAACAGGGAAGCAAAAATGTCAATACTAAAAAGTTTAGCCCAAGGATATAAAGACAGTATGGAACTATACGTGGTAGATGATTCAAATGTATGAATGACCAACATAACAATAACTTTGTTTGGAGCTGTTTCAGATGTAGAATGAGGACTAATGGGAGAAAGGCACAGGCAGACAAATTCCAGCTCAATTCAGAGTTAAGCCCTGCCTAATGATGGAATGTGATAAAATGAGGTGGGTGTAGCTTGAGCTTCAGAGATTAACCAGACACAGCCTTCACTTCAATGAGCTCACAATCTAGTAGAGGAAAGACATATGTGAAACAGCCAACTATACAACATTGGAAATACAATCAATAAAGCTATGTACACAGTATAAGTAGAAAAGAGGATGAAGTATGACCTTCACTTGGGGGGAGAATAAGTAGACATAGGGAAAGACTTCACAAAGAAGAGAGAACTTGAGAAGAGACAGAATTGAAATAGGCAGAAAAGACGGAAGAGAATTTTATAAGGAACAACAGCAGAATCATTAACAAGTCCTACCAGCTGCTTGATCTTCTAATAAGTCTTGAACCATATGACCCGCGACCACTAGCATTTCTACTCCTCATCACTGTGTCAGATCACACACAGTGTGCTGTCTAATATAGTAGGCACCAGCCACATGTGACTACTGAGCACTTGAAATGTGCACTTAAAATATACACCAGATTTCAAAGACTTAATATTAAAAAGGGAATATAAGGGGCTTCCCTGGTGGCACAGTGGTTGAGAATCTGCCTGCCAATGCAGAGGACACGGGTTCGAGCCCTGGGCTGGGAAGATCCCACATGCCGCAGAGCGACTAGGCCCGTGTGCCACAATTACTGAGCCTGCGCATCTGGAGCCTGTGCTCCGCAACAAGAGAGGCCGCGATAGTGAGAGGCCCGCGCACCGCGATGAAGAGTGGCCCCCGCTTGCCGCAACTAGAGAAAGCCCTCGCACAGAAATGAAGACCCAACACAGCCATAAATAAATAAATAAATAAATTTTTTAAAAAAAGCTTCCAAGTTATTGCTATAAAAAAAAAAAAGGGAATATAAGCTATCTCACTGATAATTTGTACATTGATTACATGTAGAAATAACATTCTGGATATACTAGGTAAATAAAATATATTATTAAAACTAATTTCAATGAAAAGGCAACCCTATGGAATAGGAAAAATATTTACAAATCACATATCTGATAAGGGGTTACTATCCAAAATATAGAAGGAATTCATACAACTCAGTTTAAAAACAAAACCCAATTCAAAAATGGGCAAAGGACCTAAACAGACATTTTTCCAAGGAGGGCATACAAATGGCCAACAGGTACATGAAATGGTACTCAACATCAGTAGTCACCAGGGAAATGCAGATCAAAACCACAATGAGATACCACCTCCTGCCTGTTAGGATGTCTACTATCAAAAACAAAAAGATAAATGCTGGCAAGGAAATGGAGAAAGGGGAACCCTTTTACACTGGTGGTGGGAATGTAAACTGGTACAGCCACTATGAAAACAGTATGGAGGTTCCTCAAGAAATTAAAAAATAAAACTACCATATGATCCAGCAATCTCACTTCTGGGTGGGAAACGAAAGGAAACGAAATCATTATCTCAAAGAGATTATCTGTATTCTGATGTTCATTCAATAGCCAAGGTACGGAAATGACCTAAGTGTCCATCGACAGATGAATGGATAAAAAAATGTGGTGTATGTATACTACTGAATATTATTGAGCCTTAAAAAAGAAGGAAATCCTGTCATTTGCAACCAGTGGATGAACTTGGAGGACATTATGCTAAGTGAAATAAATCAGAGACAAATATCACATTACCGCATGGTATCACCTACATGTAAAATCTAAAAAAGAAAGAACAAACGAAAGAACGAACGAACGAATGAACTAACAAACAAAAGAAAGAAAGAGCCAAACTCATAGAAACAGAAAGTAGAAAAGTGGTTGCCAGAGGCTGAGAGGTGGGGAAAATAGGGAGAGGTTGGTAAATGGGTACAAACTTTCAGTTATAAAATGAATAAGGTCTGAGGATCTAATGTAAAAAATGGTGACTACAGTTGATAACACTGTGCTGTATCATTGAAATTTGTTGAGAGTAGAACTTAAATATTCTCACCATATAGAAAAAAAAGATAAATATGTCAGGTGATAGATATGTTAATTAACTCAAGGGGTAAATCTTTTCACAGTGCATACATATCAAAACATCACACTGAACACTTTAAGTATCTTACAATTCTATTTGTTAATTACACTTCAATAAAGCGGGGTGGGGGGGAACCTAACTAATTTCACCTGTTTTTACTTTTTGAAATATGACTACTCAAAAAGTAAAAATTAAATACGTGGCCCTCATTTTATTGGACAGCACTGGTCTAGAGGATACCAATAAGCTATCAATTAAAGCAGGTATTCCACGAAAATGACTTCTGAAATACTTGACCCAATACTGAGAATTGCCAGCCACCCATCCCAAAGAAACTTGGCAGGCTACAAGGCACTCAGTGCTCAACACTGCCTCGGGGAGAATCTTAAATAAGGTCTCAAAAGTTGCATTCCAAGAACTCTATTTAATTCCATTAAAAAATGTTTACAGAGCAACTGACTGGCTTAAGGCAGCGCCCTCGAGCAACTCACTAGCAGCTACTCTCAACAGGGATTCTGTGAGAGAATTAAGTTTTACACTCAGTTTTACAGCAGTTCTCAAACTTTTTGGTCTTGGGATTCCTTCTCTTCAAAATTACTGAGAACCTTCAAAGAAGTTTTGTTTATATGGGTAATATCTATCAATATTTACTTAGAAATTAGATTAAAATTACAATCAGAAATTAAAACAGAAAATTTTAAAGCAGAAGAATACACATGCACACATTTCATCAGCCATCAGAGTAATCATATCATCAAACATCAGGTGGTCTTTTGAAATCTCCACTGTGTAATTATGAGAGAATGAGAGTGAAAAATGAAAATAATGTTTGAATATTTATAAAAAGAGTTTTGACCTAGGGACTCACTGAAAGAGTTTTGGAGACTCTGGGGTCCCTAGATCAAACATTGAGAACAACAAGGCATCATTGTATGTAATGAATTAACTTCTTGCCTATGTATCTAGAATGGTACTGAAACAGGAGGGAAGGGGGCAGAACACAACCTTTAAAAGAATGACATAGCCATAGGACATGACAAAAACTGGTTAGAACCAACTAGGTCCAAGATGGCGGAAGATGTGACTTCCGCTGGACCTTGAGCCTCATTATACGCTCATTGTAATACATTAGCGTATGCTAAATGACACACCCACCAGAGCCGTGACAGCTCTGAAGCTAACCATAAAAGGTCAAAAAGTGAGCGGTGGCCTAATTCCTGGAAATCCCCACCCCTTCCCCAAAATAACTGGAATAATTCTCCCACTCATTAGGCTATGAAATTACCCAGCCCATAAAAACTAATCACGTCATATCTCGGGGCCTCTCACCTTCTGAGATGGCCCGCGCTCTGTCTGTGGAGCGTGTTTCTCTCTAAATAAATCCACTTCTCACCTATCACTCTGTCTCTCACTGAACTCTTTCTGTGACGAGACATCAAGAACCCGAGCTTCATTAAGTCCTGAGACCAGGTGTGTGATCTCAGTTAAAAGACCGTGGGTTCAAGTCCCAATCTGAGTTGCACGGT
Organism: Eschrichtius robustus; assembly: GCF_028021215.1. Lineage (NCBI taxonomy): Eukaryota > Metazoa > Chordata > Mammalia > Artiodactyla > Eschrichtiidae > Eschrichtius > Eschrichtius robustus. The sequence continues at coordinate 15,722,037 of NC_090834.1, read as the reverse complement.
TTCAGTACCACCTTTGGGAAAACTGAGAAAATCTTCACTCAAATTTTTTTTCCTGTAGGACTTAATTCCTTCTATAAGAATTAATTAATCCTCAGTTGAGATGGCTTCTAGAAAAGGAATTTAAATGTCTTTGCAATCAGCCTTGATGAAAAGCTTTTTCCTTTTAAACTTACTAGAAAATAGAATTGCCATCAGGAAACAGGTTTAAAGCAACCCCAAACCACCACAAACTACACAAGCTAGACTATAAGGCTAAACCTGCCAAGCACTAAATGGCCATGATTAAAGATGTACCATATGTACCACAGTCAGGACGTAGGCTGGTCATACTCTTGGGAAGATCCTGACCTTTGTGCTGGAACCAATCAAGGAGTTGGTATTTTAGTTTGTAACAAATATTCAGATCAAGTACTAAGGGGCAAAGACATACATTTGGAAAGAACCCATTACTCCATCCATTTTACATGCCATCATAACTGTTTCTGGGAAAATATGCAGCTGTCAAGCCTAAGGAATGACTGAGATGTTAGGATTCTAGCCAACTTCAGACAGGAGGATTCAACATGACCACCAACGATAATGGTCAGTCAGCTCTCAATGAATCCCAAAGGAAATACAGTTGACCCTGAACAATGTGGGTTTGAACTGCTAGGGCCCACTTATACACGGATTTTTCTTGATAGTAAACACTACAGTACTACACAGTCCATGGCTGGTTGACTCCACAGATGTGGAGGAATCAGGGATGTGGAGGGCCAACTGTAAGTTTTATGTGGATTAATCCCCGTGTTGTTCAAGAGTCAACTATAGTTTTAAATAAAAGAAAAAGAAAAAAAAAGATTCAACTATTGTTTAAAATATCTAGCAGGTCTTTAGGTGATTTTTATTTTTCTATACTTCTCTGTTTGGGCTGTACTGAACAGGGAAAATAAAATAGTTCATGCATGCACAATGTCTGGGGGATAGAGAATTGAGAGCTTACCTGCAGTGACAAAATATACCATGAAACATGCATTATTCTTGGAAGTATTTCTAAGGTGGAACACGGTATATTGTGCATAATTAATAAATGAAAATTTTCTGGTGACGACTTGGAATTCAAGGCATAGAAGGGACATTTTTAAGGCAAAAAAGAAAATAACTTCTCAGTTCCAGTAATTCCCATCTGGTTAACATTTACCGTCTCAGAAAACAGAAGTCCTAGGAGTGTCTCTAACACAATGGGCAACTCCCTCAGCCTAACTGACATTATTGTTGTTGTTATCTTAACATTTGCATGGTGCCAACAATATTTTGTATGCTTTACAGAACATTAAATCAACTCCTGGCCTGTAGGTTTACCACTTAAATGAACTGAACAAAAAGATATTTTAAAAAGGGATGGGGGGGTAGATAGGAGAAGAGGATGGAGTTGAAAAAAAAAAAAATGAAGGTAAGGTTAGAATTACTTACAAAAATATCAGTCCCCATTCCATTTTCAGGTATTTATTTTGGATTGACCAAATCTCAGAAGTCTAAGAGGGGGATTTAGATTGAGACTGACGGCTTAATTCTAAGGGAGCTATTTAAAAGGATGCCCTGAAGCCTTTTTTAAAGGAAGAATTTAAAGGAAGGGAAGGAAAGAGGGAGAGGCCCAAAGAAGATTGGAGGGCAAACAGGAGCTTTGAGAAGAGAGGAGGGATTGGGCAGAAAAGCATAGAGAAATGGGGAGGAAAAGGGTAAGAGCTAAATGGTTTAACAAGGAAGTCCTAATAGTTTAAAGTGGCTACCAAAGCAAATGGTATAATGAAACAATACTAATTGTTACAGAAATGTTTTGAAATAAAAGAAAAACAGAGAACAGCAGTTAGTCCAAGGAGAAATTTAAAGTTATGGTAGGAAATTAAGCTATGAAAGATGAAATTTTCGTGCCAGAGAAGAAAGACTGGACATGTGAGTAAAGAACTTGGCAATGGCCTGGACTGTGAGGTCAGAAGGAAGCAGAAAGCTGAATGGATTTCAAGAGGAATTTTCTTAATGAAGTACATGCTACTCCTTCCTGGAGTGCCAGCTCATAGGTAAAAATAACACAGACTCACAGAAGGATTGTGCTCTTCCCAAGAATGGCATTTGTCAAGGAGTCTGTGTACTGTTAGGCACATTTAGATGTAGCACCTAGAACACTCAAAGCTTTTTAAATCACCAGCTGGAAAGAGAGCTAAGCTCAACTGGCCCGGCGTAACTTTCTTAAACTTCCCCAGTGGAGATTTATTACACTGAGTATCTTGCTAACCTTACAATGAATGGTAGTGTTGTTCCCAGTGAACAAAGTCAGCAACAGTTCATATCTTAAATTGCTTTAAATTATATTAATATGCCCCCAAGGCCTAATAACATAGCCTGCAGTAGCAGGAGGCTGATTGAACCAAGGGAACACAATAACAGTTGAAAAACCATTCTACATTCCTCATCTCTTTGCATCTCCCAATTATTTGGTAATGAAGACTAAGGGAAAATAGGGAGCAATCTCCATTATCAGATAAGCATCTTACCCTCCCTACTTCTGAAACTCTTACCTGTCATGCATCCTTAGATGTCAGAACTGTGAGCTAATTGTCAAGATGTACATCTTCGTCAAGCCAGGCATTTCTAGTCTGAATGGTTATAACGCTGGGCTGTCTGTCTTCCCTGCAGCAGCCCAGAGTTAGAGCCAGCTTCCCTGTGCCCATCAGGAACACTGCACCAAGTACGTTCTGAGGGGCTTTCCTAATCCCAGCTGCAAGCCATAAATGCTGGCAGGAAATGCCCCCCTGGGATTCCACCAAAATGGGAATATTTTTGTGTGGTGGCTTTTTGCATTTATTCCGACTTCAATGAGTTCCTTTTATTAAGTAGTCATCACATTTTCAAACCAAACAGATTTTATTTCCATCATGAATGTCTGTGTCTCATGTGCTGAACAGTGAAGTTTAAGTGACTTAAATCACTCGCCTGGATAGTCTAACTGGAACATTAATTAATTCTCAAATTTCTGATATTTATTTTAAAGGCAGGAGGAGGAATGCTGATAAACAACAGCGCCATAGAAAAAAATTTGAAAAACTGTTTCAGCAAAATATAGCTCATTATTATATGGATTATTGCTATTAGATTGGCCAAAAAGTTTGTTCAGTTAGTGAATACGTCGTTCAATACAGTTCTTGGTGAAAATGACTTTTATTTTTACTTAAAACTGAACGAACTTTTTGGCCAACCCATATATCACATGTATGTTAACATTATTGTACCCACATTAAATGTAAAAACACAAGTACATGAAGTATGTACTTCACATCACAGTTAACATTTAATAAGATTGTTCGTCCTTTCCCTTAGCAGGATTACATGCATCCTAAATTCTGACTTTCTATAATAGTCCTAAATTGACATTACAGTACAAGTCTAGAATTCTAAAAAGCTACTAGAAGTACCAGCAAGGATTTTACTTTTAAATAAGCTACCATAATTGTGTATTAATTCACTAAAATATTAAGTATAGTTAATAACAGTGAGGGTTTTTTTAAAAATCATTAAAAGCATCCACAATTTAAGCAAAAACCAACCTATTTATTACACTGTCTACTGGGCCCTCTTTTGATCTTATGACAATATTGTTTTTAAGTAAATGGATATGACTCCTAATTCACTGCCAAAGAGACCCAAAAGAATCTCCAGACATCAGAAATAGTTTCATTTAAGACAGACATATTTGCATAAATATCTTTTTAGAAAAGTAACAGACCATGAGAAACATCATCCAAAAAATCACAAGGAATGAGATTTATGAGATGAGAAATGAAGGGAGAATAGAGAGCAGGGGAAAAGAAAATAAAATGTTAATTGATAATAACTTCACACTAAAAGTAATTATCCCTCCCTATTTTTTTTTTAATTTATTTATTTTATTTTTATTTATTTTATTTTTGGCTGTGTTGGGTCTTCGCTGCTCGTGGGCTTTCTCTAGTTGCGGTGAGTGGGGGCTACTCTTCGTTGTGGTGCATGGGCTTCTCACTGCAGTGGCTTCTCTTGTTGTGGAGCACAGGCTCTAGGTGCACGGGCTTCAGTAGTTGTGGCACACGGGCTCAGTAACTGTGGCTCACGGGCTCTAGGGCGCAGGCTCAGTAGTTGTGGCACATGGGCTTAGTTGCTCCGCGGCATGTGGGATCTTCCTAGGCCCAGGATGAAACCCCTGTCTCCTCCATTGGCAGGCAGATTCTTAACCACTGTGTCACCAGGGAAGCCCTATCCCTCCCTATTTAAAGGTCCTTTTGAATTTTCCTGCGATCTCTGGGTCACAGATTTCTTTAGAGATCACACTGGCATTCTTTGAAACAAAGTCAAAGAAAATTCCAATAAATCAAATGTACTTTTCTGAGTAGAAGATGGCACAGGATAAAGAGTTCTGGTAGGAAAGACATAAAAACTAACACATACAGTAGAAGAATCTTTTTCCCTCTGAACAAAATCTCATAGAAGCTCTAATACGTAAGATGAGGAATGGGAGAAGCACCTACTCCGGTTAACTCTGGGTAAGAGGTTCAGGGACAAAACTTTTCAGAACCCTAGGGCTCTGGAGAACAATTCAGAAATCACTGGGACAGCAAAAAGAGAACTGGAGTGAGAGTTGAGATCTAGAAACATTTGTGACCTTGGGCATATCACCTTACCTCTATAGTCCTCAAGGTTCTTATCTACTAAATGAAAGGTGTGACTGTAAGTGACTTGCAAGCAGAGTTATCAAGACAAGGTCTCACCATGCCAATTCCTAAGTAGAACTCTGAGAGACTTTGGTGTTGCTTCTTTTACATTTTTATTTTATTTTTTTAAGTTCCAAGGTTCATTCACATAAAATGAATCAGAATCACTAAACAGTTCTCAATCTTGAAAAACTAAAACATTTATGCCATCTAGTTTTATAGTGCTATATGATATAGGACGATATGATAAGCCCAAAGATGTGTTTACCACATTTGAGATAACCTCAGTGAGTAAGCTCTTAAGTATTACCTTTCTTACTTAAACAGCAATTAAATATGTTGAAGCATAACACCACTGTCTACCTAGGAAAGCCTTGGCATTTTTGCTGCTAATATTTTCTCTATTGGTAAAATCAATATCTCCTACCACTAAGACTAAGAACACTGATAATCAATAATATTATTAATTTCCATTCCACTTACAGAACAAACAATGGTAGTCTAAATTAAATGGAATGTGATGCAGGCCACAATTAAATCAAACTAATTAAGCCATAAATTATAACCAAATTAGGAAGATGTCAATATAGAAACCAAAAATCCAGGTCTAAGAATCTTATCCAAATTTGATAGTTTCCACCTATAAAAAGAATCTTAGAAATGAGAAAATTAAAGTGTCAAGTTTGTTTTATATCTTTTCTTTGTGTTTTAGACAAGTTAATTCCAACATATTAAACATAATAAAAATAGCTTTAAATTTATTAAGCACTTAACACGTGCCAAGGCAGTTACTTTTTACTTTTTATTATGAAAAAGTTCAAATATATATAAAAGTAGACAGTAATACAATTAAATCATCAATCAGCTTCAACAATTATTAACTCATGGTCAATCTTGTTTCATCTATACCTCTACCAATTTCCTCCAAAATCCCAATTGCCATATCATTTCATTTGTAAATATTTCAATATGTACCTCTAAAAGGATTCACTCTCTTAAAACATAACTATGGAACACTTATCACACTTGAAAAAAATAACAATAACTATAGGCATTAACTCAATCTTCACAACAACCCTATGAAGTAGGTACTACTATCATTCCCATTTAAAACTGACGCACAGGGGCTTCCCTGGTGGCACAGTGGTTGAGAATCTGCCTGCCAATGCAGGGGACACGGGTTCGAGCCCTGGTCTGGGAAGATCCCACATGCTGTGGAGCAACTAGGCCCGTGAGCCACAACTACTGAGCCTGCACGTCTGGAGCCTGTGCCCCACAAGAGAGGCCGCGATAGTGAGAGGCCCGCGCACCACGATGAAGAGTGGCCCCCGCTTGCCTCAACTAGAGAAAGCCCTCGCACAGAAACGAAGACCCAACACAGTCAAAAATAAAATAAATAATTAAATTAAAAAAAAAAAAAACTGACGCACAAACCAACCAAGTAATTTGCCCAGGTTATACGGTACTAAATAGCAGAGGCAGAATTTGAACCCAAGCAGTTGAGCTCTAGAACCTGAACCCTTAACTACACACTATGTTTTGCTGCCTCTCAAAACTAGATTTTATGGTAAGGAGTTCTCAAATATAAACATAGTAAACTGACTAACAAAGGAATGAATGACAGAATCAGAAGTCAGCAAAATTTTGAAACCGGGAAAATACAATACAGTACTTCACCTCTCCTCCAACTTCTTTCTTCATCTTCTGCTGGTATGCTCACGAACACCTCTACCTTCCTTCATTTAACATAATGCCAATTATTACAAGGTTTGTTCTTTTCACTACAACCAGCTCCACCAGGTTAAGCTGATATTTGGGATGTACTCTGTGACTAGCTTTCATCAAAACAGACTCACTGGGTGCAGTCCTACTCAAAATTAAATATTCTCTACAGAAGTCATAAGATGTAGCAGACAGACCCTAAGGTGACCAACCTCCAGTGATTGCACACACCATACATTCATTCATGATTTTGTGTAATCTCTTCTCTCCCCTCCATCAAGCTGGAAGTCCTGATGAAGTAAGTGGCCATGTTTGAGACGCTCCTAAGAAAAGGAACTGTGGATGGTCTCAAAGAACTGTAGGCCACCTCTCTAGAACCTGCGGGTAGCCTCCAGCCAACAGCCAGCAAAAAGTCAGTCATAAAGCCACAAAAAAATAAACTCTACCAGTAGCCTGAATGGTCTTTGGAGTGGGTTCTTCCCCATTGGAGCCTCCAGATAAGAATGCAACCCACCCAATACCTTGATTACAGCTTTATGAGACCCGGAGCAGAGGGTCTCCAGACCCACAGAAACCATGAAATAAAAATGTGTGCTGCTCCTACCTGGACTGGGGAGTCGGCAGTGACTCCTATGAGGAAGTGATACTTAACTGAGCTCTGATAGATGAACAGGCGTTAACTGGGGGGAGGAATGTTCAAAGGTCCCAAAATAGAGGTAGCATGGCAAACAAAGACTGAAAGAAAACGTGTGCTTAGAACAGAATAGAGAAGGAAGACCAGACTGAGGAGAGCCTCATAGGCCCTAGGAAAGAAAGTGATTTGGAGGACTTTATCCTGAAAGCTATGATTAAAAAGTTTTAAGCAGTGGGTACCATAACACCAGAATGTCCCAGAGACATCTTTAATTCAACTGTACAAAATCCAATTTCATTACCCCTATTTCTCATTTCCCAATTTCTAAAAATGGCACTATCCTTCTTCTAGTTAGGAAATGACAAAGAGGCTACATTATTTTACATTCCTACCAGTAATGCAGGAGAAGGTTCTAATTTCTCCACATCCTCACCGATACTTGGTATTGTCCATCTTTTTTTAATTATAGCCATCCTGAAGGGTATGAAGTGATATTTCATTGTGGTTTTAATTCTCATTTTCCTAATGCCTAATAACGTTGAGCATCTTTTTATGTGTTTATTGGCCAGCTGTATACCTTCTCTGTTCATTTTTTAATTAGGTTGTCTTTTTATTATTGAGTTGTAAGAGTTCTTTATATATTCCCAATACAAATCCCTTATCAGATATATGATTTGCAAATACTTTCTCTTCATTCTGTGATCTGTCTTTCACTTTTTTAATGGTATTATGTACAGTACAAAAGTTTCTAATTTTGATGTGGTTCAATTTAATCTGTTTTTTCTTTTGTCCCTTGTGCTTTTGGTGTCATACCTAAGAAACCACTGCCTAACTCCAGATCACAAAGATTACTTCCATGTTTTCTTCTAAGAGTTTTACAGTTTTAGCTCCTACATTTATATCTATGATCCATTTTCAGCTAATTTTTGTGTATGGTGTAAAGCAGGGGTCCAACTTCACTCCTTTGCATGTGGATATCCAGTTGTCCCACCATCATTTGTTGAAAAAACTATTCTTTCTCCATTTAATTGTCTTGGTACTCTGTCAAAAGTCAAATGACCACATTTGGCTTTTATTTCTGGACCCCTGAACCTATTCCACTGATCTGTCCTTACATATACTGTCTTGTCTCCTAGTTCTTGATATTCTAGATGTTGATATTCACCTTACTCTCTTAAGGTTGGTGTTAATTACACAAAACAATGGGTTTTGTAAAGTCTCAAGCACCCAACACAGGACCTAGGACCCAGAACAACTATTTATAATTATTTAGCAATTATTAATTATTAATAGCAACTATTAATGAACCAAACCAAAAAGATTTCTGCTTGTGATTTAGGGGGAACTTTTTAAATTATTTTTAAAAAGGCCAATTAATAAAGCAAATATTAAAAATTGAGATGAAAATAACCTACCAACTTAGCAAAATAACAACAGAGAAATAGAACTAAGAAAGAACTGCAGTAACAGTTACTAGGCAACCACAACAATTACTAAAGGGGATGACTACTCCAAATTTTTATTCCAATTAATTCATTCATTAACATAAGTGTGTATGTTAGATCCTAACTACTTTTTTTAAAAGAGAAAGAAAGGACTGAGGTGCTTACAAAATCAAATACATAAAATAAGACAATTAAAAAAAAAATCAGTATGTTCTTTCCTCCTATTTTCTCAAAGCTATAGTGCCCTTGGGAAAGGGCCAAACACTTCTAGATCAGCAGATATGCAAAGGATTCATTAGCATTAAGTCCATTAGTCTACAGGCAACACACACGGGGAAACTTTTAATATATGAAACAGGGACAAACTGTTAGACTCTTCAAAGAAGAATAGATATAGGAAGTTCTGGCCCTCACCTCCCCAAATCTCTGCTTTTTAACCAAAAAAGGATAAAGAAAAGTGAGGGTTTCTTTGTCCTCTGGTTCCTCCAAAGTAGGTCAGGTCTGTGCGTAATTATTGGCTTTAGCATTCCTTCAGAAAAGGAAGAGATGTCAATGCATGGAGATTTTTAAAAACAGCAGACTCAGGCTAGGGGTAGAGACAAAAGAGTGCCTCTGCTGCTTACCAAAAAAATAAACTAAGAACAGTCTTTTGTTTTTTAAAATAGTAAGTCAATTTTAAGACAGGTAGGATAAGAGGCCTAATTTCTCATTCTAAGGCTACAACCCCTGAACTTGAACTTGTGGATAAATCCTCCTTGTTTCATCTTCTTCCTAGTCATGCTCCCTACTTAGCAAGGTTGACATGAGGAAACCGTGAAAAATAAATTCAAAATATATTTACCGGAGGATTTTATATGTAAGAACACCTACCAAAAGATTAATTAAGAACTAGTATTTTGCATTACCAAATCTTTCCTTAGAAAAAAAATCACTCTGGGGTTCTTTTTAACAATATGCTCATAGAAATTTTTATTGTGAAATACGTCACATACAAACCACAGTTCCTTATGTGCTTTTCTATTCTAGTCCCTATCCCAAGACAATCACTATCCTAAAATTTATATTATCATTCCTTTGCTTTTCTTTACAATTTTACCCTATATGTATCACCAAACAACATATTATTTAGATTTGCCTGTTTTTAAATTTTATATCAAGAGAATCACGCTGATCATTGTTAACTGCCTTTTTTGATCCTTATAATGTATTTATAATATTCCTCCATGAAGATGCATGCAGTGGTACCTAATTCACAATATTTATGCTAAATAGTCATCCTTTTACAAATATACCATCTTTATTATTGCTTTACAGTTGCTGGACATTTAGGTTGTTTGCATTTTTAGCTATTATGAACAGTATTTTAAATATTCTTATACTTGTCTCCAGGGCCATGAATACAAAAGTTTCACTAGGGTATATATTTAGGAACCAATAAGTAAAGCCAAATTGTTTTCCAAAATGGTCATATCCAACAGTGGGACTGTTCCCACTGTTCCATATCATCACCAACAACTGTTATTTCTCATTTTTCCCAGTCTGGTGAGTGGTGGGGAGCAAAGAGTTCCTCACTGTTTTAATTTGCATTTCCTTGATGACTGAAAAGGTCGAGGATCTTTTCATATGTTCACGGACCATTTATTTCTGCCTCTGTGAAATAAACTTATTCACGACTTTCCTATTTTTTTTTTTAATTTGAAAATTTCTTTTATATTCTAGATGAACTTTGTCAGTACATCTTCTCTCAAGTTGTGGCTTATTTTTTCACTCTCTTTATGGTGTCTTTTTTTAAGTAAATTTTTTATTGAACTATAACAGATATGCAGAAACGTCTCCAAATTATAAGTGTAACCCACATACGAAAAAGCAACTTGGCCCTTTTGGCTCTATGAGCAGCACCATGGCGGTTGCCAAGAACAAGCGCCCTTCTAGGAGGCCTCACTTTTAGTCTAGCGCAAATTACCTAGACTATTTGAAGGTGATAAAAGCATATTATAAGTGATTTTTTTTCCTACTGTGAAAAAAAAAATAGAACAAGCACCTTACAAAAGGCAGCAAAATGGGAGTCAAGAAGAAAGTGGTTGATCCATTTCCTAAGAAAAATTGGTATGACGTAAAAGCACCAGTATTCTCACTATAAGAAATATTGGAAAACCACTAGTTATAAGAACTCAAGGAATGAAAATCACATCTGATGGCTTAAAGGGTAGTATTTTTGAAGTGAGCCTTGCTGATCTGCAAAAGGATGAAGTTGCATCTTGAAAAGTCAAGCTAATTACTGAGGACGTTCAAGGCAAAAACTGCCTGACTAATTTCCATGGAATGGATCTTAGCCATGACAAAATGTGCTCCGTGGTCAAAATGGCAGACCATGATTGAAGCTCATGTTGATGTCAACACTACCAATGGTTACTTGCTTCATCTATTCTGTGTTGGTTTTACTTAAAAACACAACAATCTGATGCAGAAGACCTCTTACACTGAGCATCGACAGGTCCACCAAACTTGGAAGACGATGGTAGTAATCATGACCCGAGAGGTGCAGACAAATGACTTGGAAAAAGTGGTCAATAAATTGATTCTAGACAGCATTAGAAAAGATAGAAAAGGCTTGCCAATCTATTTATCCACTCCATGATATCTTTGTGAGAAAAGTAAAAATGCTGAAGAAGTCTAAGTTCGAACTGGGACTAAGTTTGAGCTTCATGGTGAAGGTGGTAGTTCTGGAAAAGCCACTGGGGATGAGACAAATGCTAAAGTTGAACGGGCTGGTGGAAATGAGCCACCAATCCAAGAATATGTTTAAGATTCAGATAAAAAATCCGATTTGTGGGGAAAGAAAGCAATTTTGGGTTCTCAATAATTTTTAAGAGTGTAAGGAGTCCTAATATCAAAAAGTTTGATAACTGCTAAATCAGACATATGTGGTATCTTATTCTCCGTGCCACTAAACCTCATATGTCCCATCTCTTCTTTCTCTGTACTAAATTTCAGAAATTTTTTTCAGATCTATCTTCCACTTCACTCTTGAATTCTATCCAATCTATATCATCTTTCCATTGTGTTTTGTCATTTTTTTCTTTAAATTTATTTATTTATTTTTGGCTGCGTTGTGTCTTTGTTGCTGCGTGCGGGCTTTCTCTAGTTGAAGCGAGTGGGGGCTGCTCTTTGCTGCAGTGCGCAGGCTTCTCATTGCGATGGCTTCTCTTGCTGCGGAGCACGGGCTCTAGGCACGCGGGCTTCAGTAGTTGTGGCTCGCGGGCTCTAGAGCACAGGCTCAGTAGTTGTGGCACACGGGCTTCGCTGTTCCGCGGCATGTGGGATCTTCCCGGACCAGGGATCGAACCCGTGTCCCCTGCATTGGCAGGCAGATTCTTAATCACTGCGCCACCAGGGAAGCCCCTGTCATTTGTTTTTTATTTCTAGAAGTTCTGCTGAGACTGAGCTCTTCTTTCACACCTTCCTCAACAATTTTGAGTCTCTTCACCATACTGTATTTTTTTTTCATACCGTACTTTTAATCCCCTCTTTTATTTCTTTAAACATCTATAGTCTTTACAAGACTAATGATTACCGCTGATGTTTTAGTTATCTAACACTGTATAACAAACCTCCCCAGAACTTTGTGCATTCAAACAACAACAATCACTTATTTTGCTCACAAATTTGCAATCTGCCCAGGGCTCAGAAAGGACAGCTTGTTTCTGTTCCATGTGGCACCACCTAGGGCTGCTTGACAGGAAGTTGGAGGATCCACTTTCCAGAGGCTTCTCACAAGGCTGGTAAATTAGCATTGGCTGGCAGCTGGCAGCTTAGGCCTCAGTTCATCTCCACATGGGTCTCTCCATGGACTGCATGGGCTTCTTCACAGCAATGGTGATGGGTTCCAAGAATGAGCATCCCAAGAGAGCAAGGAAGGTGTGTGGCATTTCTATGACTTAGCCTCAGAATTCACATAATATCACTTCCGTTGTATATTTTGTTGACTGACTTTTGGTCAAAGCAGTCAGAAAGGCCTGGCTAGGTTCAGTGGAATGAGACAGACTCTACTTCTTGATAGCAGAATAGCAAGGTTCTAGAAGGGCACATGGGTCGGGAAATACTGCGGCAGCCATCTTTGGAAAATATAATCTGCTACACCTGACTCACTCATAGTTGCTTGTCTTCTTGTGCAAGCTCACATTTCTTTCAAGTTTATCCATAAATATTTTGAGGTCTGTCCACAGAGATTTAAATTTGATTCTCCCAGACTCTGGGAATCACAACCAACTAGGACTACTAACAACAAAGTTAGCAGCTGAGAGATTTTCAGGCCTCACAGGTAGTACAAAATCCTGGTTGCAAATCCATGTGAGGGCAAGCTTCTGTTTAGGCAGTTTCTTGGGAGACTTTTTCCCCTTCTCCATTCAGATCCAAGACATTAACATGCAAGTCTCTGTAGGCAGGGAACTTTTTCTCCTATTCATCCACTGAGAAGTCACCTTTCTGGGATCCCAGTTTTATATAGGGCAGTTTCCAATATGACCTCCCACTCTGCTTGGACACTATTTTTTTCTCTTGTCCCTCCTCCCTTTTGCTCTAAACCCATAGGAAACTCTCAGCACAAACACCACCATCAGTGCTTACTCTACATTGTGGAATCATGCTTTCTAGTCCTTTCAAGGCCTTCAGTTGTTTTTCTCACATGGGCTCCAGTATTTCACATATATTTTTCCTTTCCCCAGCTTCATTTTAAAATGTTCTGACCAGAAGGGAATTCTCTGCACATCTAATCTACCATATTACTGTCAAAGAAATTACTCACCATTCATTTTAAGCTATTTCACTTACTAAAAAATGATAAATAATGTCAGGACTACATCTATGTTTTTCAAAGGCAGCTATGTAAAATATCATATTTACTTGGATGGAAATTCTTTGGAAAATGTCCTTAATTAATACACTTCCCACAAAGCAAATCAGAGGGAACTTAAACTTATTAGAAACGGTAACTTCTGCCCCAGATTCTTCACATCTTTTAAACTCTATTGGGCTCTATGCCCTTGTACGTATTTTTTTTTAATTTATTTATTTTATTTATTTTTGGCTGTGTTAGGTCTTCCTTGCTGCGTGGGCTTTCTCTAGTTGCAGTGAGCAGGGGCTACTCTTCCTTGAGGTGCTTGGGCTTCTCATTGCGGTGACTCCTCTTGTTGCGGAGCACAGTCTCCAGGAGCGCAGGTTTCAGTAGTTGTGGCACTTGGGCTCAGTAGTTGTGGTGCATGGGCTTAGCTGCTCCGCGGCATGTGGGAATCTTCCCAGAGCAGGGCTCGAACCCATGTCCCCTGCATTGGCAGGCGGATTCTTAACCACTGAGCCACCAGGGAAGCCCCCTTGTACATATTTTAAACATGGTTTAGAACTGCACCACAACCCAAGGTAAAGGAAACTGTACCGATTTAAAGGAAAAAACAACAAACTATTTCTAGAGCCAATGTCTTAAGGTTAAAATTTAAAAAATAAAAAAAAGATGAGGTCAATGTCATGTAGGAAGAGGTAAATTCAAGTTCTCTTTGGCAAAATGAAAATGAATTAACTGGATTTAATATTCATATGCATTTTTTGAAACATATTCTTAAGACTAAAGAAACAGCAGTTCATGAAAAAAAAGGAGCTATAAGCCACTGGAATAAAGCCTTTGTACGTCAGATCTCCCCACCATGCTGAAAGCAATGGCTACAAATTACCATATTCCCCAAAAGATGACAGCCAAACTCTTCTATCCCAGAGGAAAAATGGCTATTACAGCCGTTAGTCGGCACTGCAGGAGGCTGAAGAGCAAGTCACTGAACAGACCATTTATTGTTCTTCATCTTGTGCAATATGACCTTTCCAGCTCAGCCTGCTAAACATCACAGTGGTCCATGAGGAGAAAATCCACATGGAAGCAAATTCCAAAATGCAATTTACCCTATAGGCAGCTTGCTTTTCCAGATTCTTCATCCCACTTTGCTCTACTCCCCTCTGGGTCATAACAGAACTTGGCAGATGTTAGAATTTGCTATGTATAAACTCTGGAGCCCAGATTAGAAAACTCAGCAAAGTATGCATTTGGTACTGGCAAAAATGGTCGCTTTGTGCACTGATTCAGATTTGCTAACTTAGGATATCTACGGTTTCAAAAATGTGTCTACAACTGTTGAAATAAAAAAAATCGGAGAAAAGGCACGTGTCACACACATCCCAACATAGGCTTACGAGTCTTCTGAGGTCATCCTCTCCATACCAACAAAATACCAAGGCCATTACACAATCTGTGGTTTCTTCTCATAATTGAAGAAATTAATAGCTTTGGATGCAAAACTTAGATAGCTTTACTCTGAGATATTCTCCCAGCCTTGGAGCTTTGTGTATAGAATCCCAAAGTACCAGTTACCAGACTCCCAAGTAGAGGTCTACAAAAGGTTCTTTTCATTCACTAGCAATCTTTCTTCATAGAAAACTTCAAAAATGTCTTTTGGAAGAGTTTTCCACTTATAAAAAGAGTCTGCAACAAACCCCTATTGTATAGTAGTTTGTGTTTACCAAGTTGATAAAAATCCATCTATACTGTATTTCATGTCGTAATTTATTGATAGTTCTTTTCCTTATATTAAAATCAAAGAGTTAGCATCCTAACAAGGTAGAGAGTACACAGGATACATTTAGCACATGACGTATGACCAAGTTTAAAAGGGTTGAACCTGGAAAAGGTAATTGCTCTGTTTGAATTATAAGTAATCTGACATACTGATTTGGGGAGCAAAGCTACATTCTATAGTTTTAGGCAATGCAAATCTAAAGCATAACACAGCAATGAGTTTTCCCATCTGAGTAATAAGGGTATTCATATAAACTAATTACAGCCTAGAAATTAATTAACTGATCAAACTAGATGAGTTTACCCTTGGTAAGTTAATAAGAGCTTGCTTGTCCATCTGGACATTAAAATGCTAGTCAGCAGAGGTTTCGTTATAACTTAATCTGTTTTGATTTGCTTTACATCAGAATTCTTTTGGCCTCCATTTGTTCACCTACATCTCTGGAAGTTCCTTCATACACATCCAATAAAAGCAAAACAAGTACTTAAGCTTGTACATATGATTCTAAGGGGCTATCTTTTTAATAAATTTTGCATTTATTTAGAGCAATAATGTACATGCATAAAGATGTTATTGTTTAAAAAAATTATACTTTGCAATGCAGTCCCTTAACACACCCAAAAAAATCAGTGCAACTAATACCTATTCAATGAATAGTATAACTACAAATAAAAAGGTCCTCATTTACTCCTGCATAGAAATCGAAGGACTTACTAGCATTAACCTCAATCCAGTATTTTAGACACACAGGCTTTACGGAGAAAATGAGTTTATAATTTCAGATACCTCTAACTGTCAAGTCACATAACCAGGTCTGGGTTTCTACAGGGCTGTGGTAGCTCACTTCAGTTAGTGAAGCAACCCATCAAGGGCATCAATCATTCTGGTTGGGGGGAAAAAGCATCAACATATTTGTTATATTTTGGATATATACATTTTTTTCAGTCCACTCTTCCACCTTTTTCTGAAGAACAATTTTTTTGTTACACTCTAAACTTCTGGCTTTTGATACCAAGTAGAGAATCCCAATGTCATTAACGGTGCAGAAAGAAGAAAAGAGCCTGGGCTTGAGGCAAGAGAATGAAATTGGAATCCCAACTCTACCACTTAGTTTCTTATCTGTAGAACAACTACTTTAATAAAGTTGCTATAAAGGTTAAAAGATAAATCACCTAGAACAGTAGCTGGCATAGAACAGATAACTAATAAATATTGGCTGTTCTTATTGTTATTAGTACCAACACTATTATTATTATTCTACTTATTCCTGACTGGGTCCCTACCCTGTTTCCTAGCAATTCCAAACTTCTGTCACTTTCTTCAAGCCCTCTAGCCAAGCTCAAATCCCTAACTTTCAACAAATGACCCACTCTGTGCTTGACAGAGAAAACAGACATGAAGAATTTCTTCAATTTCATGTCTCTAGATATCTTCATGCACCCAAATTTGCCTTTTCTTTTTCATTCTAGAAGAAGCAGGTCTTTCCTCCGACCTCAGGCAAGTAATAAGTGCCCAGTAACTGTTAGTCACTAACTATCATCTTCTTCCTCTTCCTCAACAAAAGGAATAGGAATTTCCAAACTCCATGTTACTGAAGACTGGCTGTTGCTCCCATTTCAGGCTTGGTAACTACCAACACTCATGTGATTATGGAGAATGGCTACTGGTTTTACAGTAATCGATTACTCTCTTCTTCATCCTCAAAATCCGTTTAGCTGACATAAAGGAGGTCAAGTTCTCATAAAATAACTACTGGTTCAAACTCATAGAAACAGAAAGTAGAATGGTGGTTGCCAGGGGCTGGGGGGAAGGGGAAATGGGGAATTTTTTAATGGGTATAGAGTTTCGGTTTTGCAAGATGAAAAAAGTTTTGGAGTTTGGTTGCACAACAATGTGAATGTCCTTAACACTACTTAACTGTATACTGAAAAACAGGTAAAATGACAAGTTTTATGTTAGTGTTAATTTTACCACAATTTAAATACATACATACATACATACATATTGGTACTAGCTCAAGGCCACCCCAATATGACCTCTGCCAACCTCTGCCCTGAATTCATTTTCTGGACCCCTATTCAAATTAGGGTGAAAGTTCATTTAGTTCATTTCAGTTTGTTCAAGCAAATTCCTGACCAACATCCAGATAACTTATATAACCTATGTTTTTATAAAAGATAAAAAAGATGGCATGTTGTTGAGGGATATTTGAGGGTTAGGATTGAATTCTCAGAGATAATAACAAGTACAGCATCTGCTTCCCTCCACCCAGCAGAAATTAATATTAAAATAATTCTCCAAGAATACTACTCACACTCCCAGTGGAATCTTCTGACATTGGCACATAGGATACTTGGGACAGAGGTATGGAAGCGAATAGACATGTGGTAGAAAGCTCTCTTAACATAACCTGCTCCAGTGAAACTCACCAAATGAAACCCATGTTGTAGGAAAAAATTTGACCTGAGATGCAAATATTTATAAAAACTGTGACTTAAAGATCAACTATTTTTAGGAGGGAAAATATGCAGCAAATCTAACACAGCAACAAACTAAAATGCAGGGTGAAAAGATAATAGTAAACCATTTCAACCAGAATAAGAAACTGTACTTTTGAGAGTTATTTTTAAAATGTTAAGTATTCACTCTTTACCTCAAGATGTTCAAGAATCATTATACAGAGAACTGAGTGTTGTAAACACACGCAAACACATATGAACAAAAGCTAGGTTTGGCTGTATTCACAGAACTTACCTGTAGTTGGGTGGTAAAACTCCCACTCACCTCTTGAAGTATGTAAAGGACATTACCTCAACACAGAACCATGTAATGTTAACACTAGAAATATCTTATTCTAACCCAAGCCCTTTGTTTCATAGATGATGAAACTGAAGCACTGAAGGGATAAGTAAAACCTACGTACAAAATAAATTATGAGATCCCAGCATATAAAAATTCAGTAACTTTCTAATATACCAACATTAATTTATAAGAAGATGTGATGATGATAATAATTTTTAAAATAACACAGTCACAATAGCCACAAACTATCACAAGCCTTGGAAAAAGCATTACAAAAATGTGTGAGAATTTTACGGAGAAAACTAGAAAACGTTAGTAAAGGACCTAAAAGAGGACACATGCCATGTCCATAGACAGAAATGCCTAATGTTGAAAAGACCTCAATTCTCCCTCTTGCCCCTATTTAAGCCACACTCTAGTCTCTCTTCCAAATAAAACTACAATAAACAAAAGAATATTCTTTTATGTTGTGGGTGATAATGGCAAAGGGACGCAGGGGTAAAAAATATAAGGATAAACCAGGAAAATAAGTCATCTTACCCAAGCAGTTTAAACTTTAAATGCAGGTTTCTAGCCTATAACGCCTAGCCAGCAGCGCTCTTCCTTCTACATTCATTATTTCTGCGAGTTCAAATGTCCCTCAGATGATCTGTGTTTTCATGCAATTCTCTATATTTGCTTTAAAAATCAGTAAAGGGGGCTTCCCTGGTGGCGCAGTGGTTGAGAATCTGCCTGCTAATGCAGGGGACACGGGTTCGAGCCCTGGTCTGGGAAGACCCCACATGCCGCGGAGCAACTGGGCCCGTGAGCCACAACTACTGAGCCTGCGCGTCTGGAGCCTGTGCTCTGCAACAAGAGAGGCCGCGATAGTGAGAGGCCCGCGCACCGCGATGAAGAGTGGCGCCTGCTTTCTACAACTAGAGAAAGCCCTCGCACAGAAACGAAGACCCAACACAGCCAAAAAAAAATATATATATATACATAAAAAATTTATATATATATATATATATATATATATATATATATATGATTACTAAAAAAAAAAATCAGTAAGGGCTTTTAAAATGTAAAGTGAACTTTGGAAACAATGTAGGCAGACCAGAAACTAATTTAACATTGTAACTTCATAGCCCACCTTACACTTCTTTAAAGTCTGTACAAACTTGCACTTCAGTATTCTGCCACTGTGCTTCCTGAAAACAACATGGATACAAACTATCTTTCTAAGTCCCTACAGATCAAGAAAACAAGGTCAGCCCCCCACCCCACCCACGCTGCCACACACACCTCCAGGACCAAAAAGACACAGCACCATAAAATCCTAATAAAAGTTCTATATTAAAACTAAAGGCAACCCAAGTTATTTTCAGTTAGTAGTCTAAAGATAAAGAAGGGATTGAGTAAATTAAAATGAAAAATTAGACCTGACCCTGTCGAATTAACTTCCTATTACTGTGGATTTCCAAATTAAAATCCCATGTGTAGATTTTGACACACGAGGTAGGACCAGGCGGGACAATGAACAACTAAATCTTTAACCTAAGCAAGATAGTTTATGACAGTTTAACTCAAAAAGGTAACTAAAAATACACATAGGGCCTAAGTTAAACCTTACTGCAAACTGGGAAATAAGCAATTGAAACTTCTGTTCTAATAGAGTAATTTCCAAGTCTCTTTAATATTTTATTACACCAGATCCAAAGCTGCTAAAATTTAAATATCAGTCTGAAGACAGGGTCAAAAGATTCTTTTTCCTCTCTCCCTCAGAAAAAAATACATTGGAAACAGTAGACATTCTGTGAGAAGGCAATAAGACAGTCTGTGTTTTAACGGTGCAGTCACGTAAAGTCTATGGCCGGACACACCGACTATGCGAGCTGCTTGGCAAGCAATACAACATGGTGTTTACTAATACCAATCGCTGTAGGGCTCTTGACTAGCCAAGTACCAGCAAATCTGCACTAAGTCTACAATTCAGAGGTGAGAACTTTCCTGAATACAAAGCTACTATAGAGGCCAAGTGTCTAGACTTGAGGAGGAGGAAATCTGCCAACATCAGAGAGCTTCCCCAGATTAAAGAATGAACATTTTCCCCCTCTGAGAGAGAACGGGAGAAAATGTTATGAATGAGCCCCAACAGTCAGAAAGCTAGCCAAAGCTGGGTATGTCCTGTATACATTAATGAATAAAGCAACAAGTCTAAACTTACAGGCCTGCAGAATACAGATTTGAATATCTTAGTATAATAGTAAGGATTATTTTATTAAAATAAATATTTAAAGGTACATTTAAAAAACATTATTTCTCTAGTCTCTTCAAGAATATAGGACAGGGGCTTCCCTGGTGGCGCAGTGGTTGGGAATTCGCCTGCCAATGCAGGGCAGATGGGTTCGAGCCCTGGTCCGGGAGGATCCCACATGCCGCGGAGCAACTGGGCCCGTGCGCCACAACCGCTGAGCCTGCGCTCGAGAGCCCGCGTGCCACAACTGCTGAAGCCCTCGTGCCATGGCTGCTGAGGCCCGCGTGCCTAGAGCCCGTGCTCTGCAACGGGAGAGGCCACCGTGGTGAGAAGCCCGTGCACCACAATGAAGAGTAGCCCCCGCTCACCGCAACTAGAGAAAACCTGCACGCAGCAACGAAGACCCAACGCAGCCAAAAATAAATGAATTAATTAATAAATTAATTTAAAAAAAGAATATAGGACAAAAGACCAGTGAACTATATCCCTAGAGTCAAACAGGAATAACCTCTTTGACAGGCTCTCAATTCTTAAACCTTAGTTTTCCTTAAGGCTCTTTCTCTCTGCTTAGGCTGCTACTCAGTCACTCCTCCCAGACTCAGATATCTCCAATCAGACCATAATAGCTTCCGTGCCTGTATCTCCAGGCTTCATATTTCCAACCATCACCCCCTGGATATCACCCTCATCACCATTATACTGGAAAGTCAGCCCATCCATAATTAAACTGATCACATTTTCTCTTCCACTGCCAAATCTTCTCTTCTACTCTGAATTCCCTTGTCACCTAAAAGCATTGTTTGGATAAAGCAATAATTAATCTACTTCCTAATTAATCTACTTACCAAAGGTCTCCTGCTTCACTTCCCCAAACCATTAATCCCTCACATTCCAAAACTGTTCTTCTATCATGAAAGCAGTATCACAAAATAATAATCGCTACATAGATAAGTTTTCTGTGTGAAGTACTGGGCTTTATGTATATTACCTCACTCAATCTAACCCTCAAAACAGTCTCTGAGGTAGGCATTACTGTGCTTGTTTTACCAATGAATTAAACTCAGATTGAGGCTTATCCAAAGTCAGAGAAACAGTTAGTAAGTGGGAGACTAGGAGTTCAATATCAGATACTAACTCAATCACTATATAAAACTACCTCAGTACAGATTTTTTTTTTAATTGAAGGAAGGGGGAAACCAGGCATAATTTGATCGTCCTAATAATTAAGTTACTAATTCATCATTTATCTTACAGTTTCTGTCATGAAGTACACATTATATTATTAGAGATACTCTCAAAACACGAATCTGATCTAAAAGACTGAACCAAAAATATATTTTGGTGATTGCCTATTGCTTAAACGATGAAGTCAAATTGTATTTCACAATCTGCCTCCAACCTACCTTTCAATTATATCTTCCAGTATTCCAGCTACTGCCCCCTTCCCCACTCCCCACACTTTTTGGCACTAACCAACGTACACAACTAGTAATTCTCATTCACTCTCCTAAGGCCAGGTCTGTGGGCAATGTTTTTAATGTAGCCTTCCCTGACTTCTTCAAGTAAAATTAATTCCTCCCTCTTCTTGCTTCTACAGCAGATTTTTCATTCTTTTTTTTTTTTAAACGCAGCTTTATTATTTTTTTTAATAGATTCACTTTTATTTGAATACATTGTTTTGTGTGCTTTTTTTTTTTGGCTGCACTGGGTCTTCATTGCTGTGCGCGGGCTTTCTCTAGTTGCGGCGAGCGGGGGCTACTCTTTGTTGCTGTGCACGGGCTTCTCACTGCAGGGCTTCTCTTGTTGCAGAGCATGGGCTCTAGGAGCACGGGCTTCAGTAGTTGCAGCATGCCGGCTCAGGAGTTGCGCCACGCGGGCCCTAGAGCACACGGGCTCTAGGGCGCACAGGCTTCAGTCGTTGTGGCACACGGGTTCAGCAGTTGTGGCTTGCGGGCTCTAGAGCGCAGGCTCAGTAGCTGTGGCGCACGGGCTTAGTTGTTCCGCTGCATGTGGGATCTTCCGGACCAGGGATTGAACCTGTGTCCCCTGCATTGGCAGGCGGATTCTTAACCACTGCGCCACCAGGGAAGTCCCCAGGTTTTTCATTCTTAACTTATAGCACACACATCTATGTACATGTACATATACACTCATACACATATATCATCAAGTTATTACAGACACCGAGAAAGGGAGTCATCTTTTCGTATATTTAGACACACATACAGAAACCTCATGTATTTTGCACCTATAGGGAAAGGCATTTGTGTAGTAATTCTTACTATTTCTGTTCCTAGCTCTTCCTTTCTTATCTACTTCTTACCTATATACACTCCATATGCTCTCCAGCATATTTTTAAATTACATTACATTGAGGCCAAAGTAAAATATTTCCAAAGGTAAAAGTAAATGACATGGCAACTAGCACTACAGTCAGAATCAACCATGCAGCACCTAATACATATTAACTGGACAAACTGTTTTGTTTGTATTTAAAGAAGTAGGGCTTTTCACTGTGCTTCAGGTAGCAGAAATGGCCACCACTGCCCAGGATAGTGAGGTAACAGCATGAGGAGTTGGGATTCAAAACGTTATCACCAAAGGACCAATTACGAACAACAGATTTTTAGATCTTTACTTCCTTTCCCCTCCCCACAGTAATAGAAATGCTTTTTCATAGACACAATTGATTAAAAAAAAAAAAAAATCACAGAGTAACCCTATAGTAACCAAACTATGCACACTATTTCCAGATTATTTTTCCCTCTACAATACCTTGCATTACTAACATATTTTAATTATAAAATGTCTGGATTAACTGGCAAACATTTTTTTTATTACTGTTTAACAACAACAACAACAACAAGACACTATAGGCAACAGAATAAACGTAGCCTTTTATGGCAGAAACCCTGACACCCAAAAAGACAAGGTTACTTAGCTTCTGTAAGGGATTTCTTTTCTCTCTCTATCCTTCTAATATATTCTGAGAAACATACAGGAATGGAAATTTAAGAAAACATGCCTATTCTTCCAGTGCAGACCTAAAGCAACATGGGAAAAAAACCCTCAAGTAATGGAAGGGAATGGGGAGAGGAACAGGGGCTGTATGATGTCAGCAGGGTGCTAGGGGAGGCCAGGTTGCCAAAGAAACCAAACAGTAAAGAATAAGAGGAAAAATCGTTAGTTGGAAAACCTCTGAATGCTTTTACAGGAGCTCAATCCCTTGTCCTAAAAAGATGTGCTGCAAAGAGACCAATTGTCACGAATGACAAAGGGGACCAGGAGCAAGAACACCAACTGCCAAGCAACGACCTCTTCTAAATTACACAGTACACGTCCATCAATGAGAACAACCGCGAATGAATTCGGAATCCATGATGAACTTTTTGACTGTAGAAACCCAAACTTTGTGTGTGTCTGTGTTATTTTTTTTAAAAGAGCTTCTGGGGGCTTCCCTGGTGGCGCAGTGGTTGAGAGTCCGCCTGCCAATGCAGGGGACACGGGTTCGAGCCCTGGTCTGGGAAGATCCCACATGCCGCGGAGCAACTGGGCCCGTGAGCCACAACTACTGAGCCTGCGCGTCTGGAGCCTGTGCTTCGCAACAAGAGAGGCCGCGATAGTGAGAGGCCCGCGCACCGCGATGAAGAGTGGCCCCCGCTTGCCGCAACTAGAGAAAGCCCTCGCACAGAAACGAAGACCCAACACAGCCATAAATTAATTAATTAATTAATTCTTTTTAAAAAACAACAAGATATTCTTTAAAAAAAAAAAAAAGAGCTTCTGTCAGCTTACATTTAAATAAGTATAATGGTATATTTAAACAGACATAAATACAAAAACTATTACTGTTAATATAAGCTGACCCAGGTAAAGAAACTCAGCGAGCCAGAAAAACTTGTGAAATTTGCTAGCCTCCCTTCTTCCTTAAAGTCCAGTCTAAAGTTGTTCTGATTTACCACAGTTTAGAAAGAAAAAAGTGAAATTACAAAGTATTATTTATAAGCAGCCAGTAATTACTGGCTTAGAAAAGAGTTTGAAATGAGCGAACCTACTTGAAATCCCCAAGGCAAATCTTTGTTCTAAGGCCACTAAATCGTGTTGTAGTTAAGGAGACAGGGAATTAATAAGGGGAAAAAATTACACAGAAGAAAAGAATGTTAATTTTATTTTCTCTGGAAAACATAATATTTTAGAGCATGGTGGTTAAGACCATGGTTTCTGAAGCTCTACTCATTAGACCTTAAGAAAGTTTCTTGCCCTTGCTGTGCTTCAGTTTCCTCACTGGGTAAGGCAAAGAGAGTAATAATATCTAACTCACAGGGTAGCTGTCAGGTTTAAATGAAATAATGATTAAAGCACTTAGAGCAAACAGTGCTCGGTAAGGATTCAATAAATGATCACAAAATCCCTTTGAGATTACCTAATTAATCTCCTCATCTTGACCATGGTTATATATACTGCAAACTATCCCCTATAGTATCACTGTCAGACTAAACTTCCTAAAATCATCCTTTCACAGTGCATGAGGAGCCATGTTTACTCACAAACTCAAACTGTGGGTCTGGCTTTCAATATCCTCTGAAACCTGTCCCCACACAATCTCTCCAGTTACTGCGCCAAACAATCAGTTTTCGTCCTGCTACTCTTCACTCAACTTCAACAAAACATACTTTTTCATTTCTGCCTTTGCAGCAACTACAGTCTTCTTAAAAGGTCCACTTGCCAGGCACCTCTTACCCCTACTTTCTACCTGTGCAAATATTAACTACCCTTCCAGAACACAGTTCAGGTTCTTTGAGAAGACTCCAGTACTTTGATCTCCTAGTGATCATTCCTAATCCTCTCAACAACCTAGCTCCTGAGGATAAACTGTGACTGTTCTCTACTTGTACCTGGTTCGTTCTAACTATACAAGACAACAATCTCCTTGAGGGCAGGGACTATATTTTCCCTTAAACATCATCCACAGGTCCAGCAAAATGCTATGCACCTTGATAATAAGGCTTTCACTCACTTGTTTTCACAGTTGAAAACAAGGGAAAAAATTTTATTCAATAAACACAATAAACAGTAAACCTCCTAAATCCATATTATAGCTTAACTCTAAGAAATTAGAAAATATTCTCTTAAACATAGCTGTAATTTTAAGACCAGAAAAATATCAGTTACATATAAACTTGCCCAAACCCAGTGGCATAAGAGGCAGATTCAACAGGATGAAAATATGGTATTTGTCTATTCTTTTTTTTTTTTTTTAAGTATTTATTTATTTATTTGCCTGCGCCAGCTCTTAGCTGCAGCATGTGGGATCTAGTTCCCTGCCCAGAGATCAAAGCTGGGCCCCCTGCTTTGGGAGTGTGGAGTCTTAACCACTGGACCACCAGGGAAGTCCCGGTACTTCTCTATTTTTGATGTAAAAAGAATAAGCAGCAGCATTTCACTATTCTTAAGTTGCTAATGGAAGCATGCAGACTTAAAAAAATCGGCTGGTCCATGTTCCCTGATCAGTATCACATTCATCCACAGCAATATCATGGATGACCTTTTCACTTTAATCCATTATCAAAACAAAATCACAGATCTACCCTAATGCAAGCAATTTTACATCTCTCTGAAGTTCAACAACTTGAGGGAACAAGATTCAGAGGAACCACTGGCCATTATTAGTGGATTACCTCTCTTGAAATTTCCTCAGTGCCAGTCTTCATTTTGCCATGCACTTGACTCCTTGGCATCTAGTCTGGAAGTAGGCTTAAATACATACACACAAGGAGGTGTGCTGAGCAAAACACTGGTTATATGCTCAGCCAGTTCATCTTGATCTAACGGGGCAGGCAGTCTGATAGATAGGCAAACCAGATGCAGGCAGAGGAGACCCGAAACAGCAGACTTGCTCAGATGTACATCAATCATTCATTCAACAAACACGCAAGGCACGAAGTGCATATCTACTTCTATGCACTATATACTATATGCTAGGCACTTTGCTCAGTATTGTGGGGTTAAAAGTACTTAAATCACTGACTCATTCTATACTGGCTCACATTTTATTTATTTATTTATTTATTTTTAATAAATTTATTTATTTTTTTAATTTATTTTTGGCTGCATTGGGTCTTCGTTGATGCGCACGGGCTTTCTCTGGTTGTGGCGAGCAGGGGCTACTCTTGGTTGCGGCGTGCAGGCTTCTCATTGCGGTGGCTTCTCTTATTGCGGAGCACGGGCTCTGGGCACCCAAGCTTCAGTAGTTGTGGCTCGTGGGCTCTAGAGCACAGGCTCAGTAGTTGTGGCGCACGGGCTTAGTTGCTCCGCAGCATGTGGGATCTTCCCGGCCCAGGGCTTGAACCCATGTCCCCTGCATTGGCAGGAGGATTCTTAACCACTGCGCCACCAGGGGAGCCCGTGGCTCACATTTTTAATAAAAGGCATATGACATATACTACCAAAAAGGCAAATATGTCATTTATTTATATTTCACTTTGATTCAGAAAATGTATAAGATAGCTTACAAAAAGTCACACTGGATAAAATATAAAATGATGAAGGGAAAAAAAGATAGAGAAAATGAGATTAGAAGGACAAGATAAAGAAAAAGTAAGAGGTTTATATACTAAAATGAGAACATTAAGATCTTTAACATTTTTCCAGAATCGGACAAATGTACAATGTAAAGAAAACAGACAGAATACTATGAATTTGAAGGAGTAACAGATCTCATCCAACCAGGGCAGTTGGGAAGACTGGGACCCAAAAGAGCACACAGTGCCACTGCTGACTAAGAACGTTAATTCCTTTTTTTAAATAACGAAGCAAAACTGTATTCTGTTGCTCTAAAAACATGTGTATATGAGATGCTTTTCTAGACTACTCCCAACCAGAATTGATCATCTCCTTATCAGTGCCCTTTACTACTTTATGTAACTTTATTCCTTCCTCCCAGGTTTTTCACTATCTTTGTAACATCAATGCCTAGACCAATGTATTATACGGAGCGCACAGTAGGCGCTTAATGAATGTCTGTCGAATCAATTTAACAAACCAATTATTTTCATGGTTCCACTAACCTCTGGGGTCAATCAAAAGTTTTTTTCCCCCTTTTACAGTTTTAGACACGCCCAGGAGACACAGAATAGATTGGGACAGTGGTACCTCATTAATGTTCAGTAGTAGTATCTTAGGAGGGTACTATATGTAATAATCCAAAGATGAGCCCAGGGGCTCAAGGGAAGGAAAGTAAGGAAAAAGACTGACAACTGTTGTTTGAAACATATCTGGAATTCTTCTTCCTCTTACCTAGGGTGAATTTTGGATGTAAAGAGAAACGAATGTTTAAAATCTCAGTTTCACCGTAATGAGAGTTAGGGACTTTCACGATGATCTCATAGATAAAGAAACAAAATGGCAAGACAAAGGTATGACTTTCATCATTTCCGCAACAAACTGGAGCCTCAGAAAAGCCCCAGCCTGGCACACAGAGGTCTCATCTAATCTAGGGTTTTGCTCTTGCACAACTCCAAGATCACTGAAATTTTTCAGAAATAGTCATAGAATCATAAATCTGTATGTGTGCAGTTACATGAACTTTTTACTTCATAAATACAGTAAAAAGATAAATTATTAGCCATATAAACATAGAAATTTAGCCATAATCCCAAAGTAATCCAAAAAGCTGCTTTTAATGAAACTAAAAGTGGACAGTTAGGGAACTAATTTTATTAACTGATCCATTTTGAATAAATCAAAGAGAATATTGACAACTATACAGATACTACCTTCAAGAACAAAGGGATATGAAATCAAGGAACACTTCAAATCAGATTCCAGATTTACATAACTAATCAATATTCTTAGCTTTTACTTCAAAAGATTTATGAAAAAAATGTATTTGCACAAACATAAGGGAACCAAACTTGCCTAGAGTTTGACCATAGAGTTAAAATATGTTAGAACAGTACTGGAATTATAGGTTCAAATACAAAGTTTAAAGCATTTTGATGTTTTTTTATTGGTAGATACAGTTGACTTTTACAGCCATCACTTCTTTACATGAAGTTGCCATAACAGGCCAAGTGTTTGATAATTAAGCCATAGATAGATTGCTTGTGTTCCAATTACAGTTCCAAACAGTAAATGTCTGGCAACTTTTCTGAAACTGCAACTTCAAGTCCTCTAAAATTCTTTAAAATCTGTGATTCTTCTAAGCTCCGGGTAGATCAGCAATGGCAAATTAATTACAATCCTAATTGCTATCTAGTCAATCCAGATGAACACTTGTTTTTATATCAGTTTGAAGTTCAACATATTCGTAGGTCTTATCACATCAGTAAGAGTATAATCTTGTGAGACACAGGAGGCAGTTGGATCTCTAAGAAGGCCTTTAACTGAAAAATATTCTTGATCTCAGGAAGCAATTCAGGAAAATGCTTCAATTTTCCATGATCTAGCAATCTGGCTTTAAATACAAGTCATCTTTCCATACGTTGCTTTAATTTAGTATCTTCCCAAAAGAATCCCATAAACTGCTCATGGCTAAAGGTACAAAAGTGAGGTGATTTAACAATCATTTTCATCATCATCACGTCACATGCAATTAGCCTACTTGCTAATAAATTCACAACATAAATTCTTCTGACAATTCATTGAACACTGAGCACCAAACCACCTTTCCATGTTTGTTTTTTAAAATACTGTTATTTTTTTTATTACAAAGCAATACATGTTTATTGTAGAAATTTTAGAAAATACATATCAAAAAAGAAGAAAAAAATCACTAATGTTACCACTTACGGAATGCAACCACTGACATTTCAGTGAACAGTAGTCTGTCACCTGGCTCAATGTTTTCCACCTCAGGCTCAGCTCCATCATTTCCCCAACTTCTTCCAGGTCCACCTGGATTACCTAACTCAACACCTCACCCTAAATTCCTTGAGTATGTCTGTAGTTTTTTCCTATATGTATACCTACCAACACAGAAGTGAAACTATACTATACATACTTACCATATGAAATATGCTTTTTCCACTTAAGAACACATATTGTTTATCTTTCAATGTCTTTAGTTTTCTACAACATTATGAAAATGTGTCATAATTTAAAATTGCTCTTCCAGGATTAGACTTTTTGGGTTTCGTTTTGTTTCATTTTGTTGCTATTCCAAACAATGTTTCAGTAAATATTCTTATGGATACATTTTTGTTTCGACCTACAATTATTTCTGTAAGACAAACTTCTAAAAATGAAACTGCTAAGTCAAAGAGTATACACTTTTAAGGCTGTGGACACATTGTGGATATGAACCACTAAAGTTGCGCCTATCTAGTCCCCCACCCTCAGAGCAACACTGAGTATGATCTCTTTTTAAATAAAGCTTTGCCATTTTGGCAAGTAAAAATGACTGTCATTGTAACTGGCATTTATTTCTTTGACTGTGGGTGATACGTATATAAGGTATATCTAACATGAGATTTGTATATTAGATAATTATATGTTTTTTCATTGTTGCTAAAAATTTCTATCAGCTCACTTTTACCTCAAAAACCTCTTTGCCTGACCTCTGAACTTTAGCAGGCTTATATAAAAGGGGAAAGTACAGCATAAAATAACACTGTTCTGCTATTCCTGTCTTGGAAACTATTTTCTCAAACCTAATGTTGGGCAAAATAACATTTCTATTACTTATGCTCCAATATAGAAGGTATACACAAGAGAGGCGACACAATACCTTAAAAAATAAAATCTATCTGCAATTAGCTGCACATTGTTAGAGTTTATAAATCAGATCAAGCCACTTGGGATTTGTTTGTTTTTTAACTACTTTCCTAGACATCCCTTTTAAAATATTAAGTGCATTTTAATGCACAGTCCTGTCATGGAGCCAAGAAATAATAAAACAGGGGGAATATCAACTCTCTTTAAGACTATCATATTACTAAAACATTAATGACAAAGCATCATATTAAAGTGATATATCTTATAAAACTAATGACAGATCCCATTAAATTACAACTGATTCATCTCTTGTTACCGTGCCCAAACCAACCTGAAAGACAAAGTAGCTTTCGGGCTCAAGATTTTCTCTAACTTGTCCGGCTCATTCACACACTGCCAAGGCCAGCTTCAAAGTGACTACCTGGATTTTAATGAATGCATTTCTTAAAGTTTATTAACATACTTACTTGATGCCAGCATAGCTGAAGGGAAGATAACTAGTCCAATGAGATCATTAGGCATTGACACCAGATTATAGAAACATTAGGAAATGACAAAAGGTTGCTTAGCAGCAGTTTTCCAAACACATTCATATGAAAATAAAACTGACAGTAATCTTCTCCACAGAGAAATCACAGACTAAATCTATTCATAAAAGAGCATTCACTGATCTCTCAGCAAAGGAGCTCAACTAAAAAAGTCTACCTTCTTGGCAAATTTTCCTCATAAATAGGAACTAGAATATGGGATATCATAATTCCCTCTCCCCAAAGTTCTCCCACCTTCAGATAGGTGGGGGGACAGCAGGGAAACCTTCCTCTCCACGGAGGTTGAGCTGTCACTCAACTACACTACTATCTAAGTCAATGGCGTAACTCATTTCCAGGTCATCTTTCAATATACGGAGAATGTGAAAACTAATAAAGGGAAACCTCACTGAAATGGAGTCAGGAGGCCAGAAGGGGGAGCTCTCACGCACATAGCACTTGTCATCAGCACAGATCCCAGCAGGAAGAGATGTACTTTACATCTCCGACAGCAGGAGGAAGATTTTCCCCTCGCCAGGCAACAGCTCCGCCAATGAGAGACTCACAACTCAGCAAATGAAAAGCCAGGATCCTTCGAATTCCCAGGTTCCTCCAAAGGACTTTTTGTGTATAACAGCCCCTCCCAACTTCCCCTTCTCCTCTGTAAAAGAGTTCCCCCTCCTTTGCTTTACCAGACTATCATTTGTGGTTTGACATAGTTGCATGTTCCGAAGTGCAATTCTAT
Organism: Eschrichtius robustus; assembly: GCF_028021215.1. Classification (NCBI taxonomy): domain Eukaryota; kingdom Metazoa; phylum Chordata; class Mammalia; order Artiodactyla; family Eschrichtiidae; genus Eschrichtius; species Eschrichtius robustus. The sequence continues at coordinate 15,690,877 of NC_090834.1, read as the reverse complement.
GCTGCTCCCAAATAAGCCAGTTTTGCTGGTAAAATAACTGACTGTTTTATTCTTTTACGTGAACAAGAAGAATCTGGCATCTGTCTCTGCCTTTTCCATCCTAGTTACAACCATCCTAGGCAACTTCCCGTAACTATGACCTTACTGCCAAGGACCTTTATCTCCACTCTACTTTGTTGTCCCCATCCCACTCCTGGATTAGTCATAATCCATAAATACTTCAAGTCTTGAAATCCTAAAGTTCAATATCTGCATCAAGCTAGACGGGCTTTTCTAACAATCATAATACCTGTCCTGCAAAATTATGGGAAACAACAAGCCTTCAAACAAGGCTTCAAATAAATGTTAATTCTCCTCCCCCACCTCACTGTTCCCCTGGGAGCAACCACATCAACAGATACTCTTCAATCTCATTAGAACCTTCAGTCATTTACTTGGCTCTTCCTCTTCCCTTTTCTCCCAGCTGCAGTTTATCTCCTCATAGCCAACCTGCTAGGACAAGTGCTGCCACCTCCTCACCTAACACTCCTCAGCTCCCTGGAATCTGCCTCCCACCCCAACTACTCCACGGAAACTCTCCTCACAAAGGTCACCAACTGACCCACTAATACCAGATTCAGTAGATACTTCCCAGTCTCTATCTTAATGACTTCCCAGCAGTCTCTGACAAAATCGACCACTCCCTTCTTTAGTCTTCCTTCTGCTTCAAAAAATAAAACAAACAAATAAAAAACCCTCCCCTACCTCTCTGACACCTCCTTGTTATCTACTCTATTCCTCCTCCTCTCCCAGCCCTCCACGCAGCAGCCAGAGGGATTTTTCTAAAGGTCTAATTTGATCATGACCCTCTCCAGCTTAAAACAGTTCACTTGCTCTTAAGCAAACTCCTCCTCGTAGTTTATAAGGTGACTGGTTAATTCCCCTGGCCTCATTTCTCGCAACCCACTTCCCTGCCCTCCACAATCCAGCCACACTAAACGATCCATAGTTCCCTAAACAAGCTAGGGTTTTTCTCTCACCTCCTCTAGCCACAATTTCCTCAACTGAAACATTTGTGTCTTTCCAACACCCCAAATCCCCACCCCTACATCTTGCACAACTTTACTTAGCTGACTTCTACTCCTGCTTTCCTAAAAAGGATTCCCTGCTCCCTGAGGCTGGGTTAAGGTCTACATGCTATCATAAGCTCCCTGTTATAGTATCTGACAACTGTAATTGCCTGTTACTTGTCAAATAAAGACAAATAACACTAGACTGGAAGCTCCCTGAAGGCATTAACTATCATGTTCACCTTGTTAACCCAATGTACAACTAACTCTGTGTCTGACACATAACAGGGACTTAAACATTTCTCAAATAATGAATGAATAAAGTGCACCCTTCTCTGTACCCCTAGAACAACTCTCTAACTCAGGTCATTATTCCTTGCTTGAATGATCACAACAGTCTCCTAATGAATAAAGGAGTCTCTCTACCTTCAATCCACCTTCCACGTTGCCACATGAATTAATAAAAGCAAATTTGATTCTATCTGCCCCCTTCTTAAAAGATATCAGAAGTTTCCCCATTATCTATGGGAACAAATCCAAATTTCTTAGCATAAAATGCAAAGCTCCTTCATTATCTGGTCTCTACTAACCTATCCTTTCTCATCTCTTGCCACTTCCTCACACTGTCATTGTGCTTTGGCCCTTATGAAACTATTTACAGTTTCCAGAACTTACCATGCTTTTCCAAACCTGTCTTTGTATCTATCCTAAATTCCCCTTGCCACTTAGTAAAGCCTACAGTCTGAACATGATAGTAACATCTAAAAAACTTCCTGACTCTGGAGTAGACACTGACCTTAAGTTGCGAATACTGGGATAAAGTATTAGTCTCCCAAGGGAAAGAAAAACCACAGCATCCATCTTAGATCATTTTCCCAAACAGAAGCAGAATCTATTTACATACTTAAGTTACTTTCACTGGGGTCCATCTGGGCAACAACTTCTCCTTCACAATGCACTTGCATCTTAGTTCATTACTGAGAAAAAAAATGCCGCATTCCAGAAGAAGAAAAGAAAGAACATTTCACAATACTGGCTTCACGATAAATACACTTTATCCTAAAACAGTATGAAGCAGAATTCTCAATATAATAAAATACTTGTCACTAGCAGTTCTTTTATGGAGCACATGTAGGAGGAAGGCTTGTCATCTGACAGTATCTACCAGGTTAGCATTATGCAAGTATCAGAAATAACAAGCAGAAAGTACCAGCTACTGTCACCAAAAAGTCTGTATCCCTAAGTGAACTCTACTGTGAAACGAGGTGGAAGTTGTGTTTTTCCTGTTCTAAAACCCAACATGCTCACATTCCTTACAGGTAGCCAATACTGGTAAAGTACGGATTTGCCAGCATGAAAAGCAGTCAGTGTTCTGCCTTAAGTATACATGACTTGTGGAGTAAATGCAGCCTTTGTAGTAGTTGCTAGAGCAATAACCAACAACAACCACCAAAAAAAAAACGTTAGTCTGCCTACTACATTAACATCTCTTTTCCCATGATACTGATTTTTGCCACACTGAGTGTCCTGTAATGATGAGAAATTAACAATGACTTTATCAGGTCTACACTATTCAAAATCTGACAGGATTTATACAGAATCACCAAGCTGCATGTGCCCAACACTCACTCCTTTCTGTTCAATGAGTCTTTCGTGAATAAGAAGATAAAAGAAAGCCCTGACTCAGGCAGATCTAGTTTGGAATTCAAGCTCCATGACTTACTAGCTTTACATTTTGTCAAATTTGCTTAACATCTCTAAGCACAATTTCTTCTAATGTAAAACAGGTATAACAAAAGTACCCAGCTCATAGGGTTGTTCTCGGGATTAATAAAATAATATATTCAATACAATGCCATGTATAATATACAGTAAGCACTCTGTAAATAGAAGCTATTATTACTATTATTTAGATTTTGCCGCTATAGCTATTCTATTGCTTTAGGCAGGGTCAATACCACACAGGGTTATAAATTTCCTCTTTTGGAGAATTTATATTTTGGGAAATTGAATTGAAATAATCCAAGCTGAGAATTTAATGCTCAAAATGATAAACTCTGATTAAACGTGATATTGCCTTCATCTGGGCATCTAGAGAAACTGGTGAAGAAAAAGCAAAAGAAGTAAGAAATCAGACTGAAGTATTTATTAAATAACAAAATGCTACCATAGGAGTTGTATATATTAAAAATCCTCTCCAAATAACCCCATCATCCATTGATTAGAAACAAAATTCATAGAATACAACCCTGAATTTAGCTAGTTTGAACTAAGACTGGAGCTTGTCTTCAATTAAGCTTTGACACGTAAGTTCACTGAATCTACCTTTAGGGGCATATGTTGATAAAAGTAACTAACAATATTATTTAGACTCTATAAACAGGAACCCTAAAAACACTTGGGTAAATGCATTTTGCTAATCAGCTCTGACCTCTGATAATAATAAAGGGGGAGGGAAGTAATAACACTATTAATTAAGACCTGATTCAATTCTTTCCTTCTAACTTTTTAAAAATTTATTTATTTATTTATTTATTTAGGCTGCGCTGGGCCTTAGTTGTGGCACGCGGGATCTTCGTTGCTGCATGCGGGATCTTTAGTTGCGGCATGCAAAATCTTAGTTGTGGCATGTGGGATCTAGTGCCCTGACCACGGATTGAACCCGGGCCCCCTGCATAGGGAGCACCAAGTCTTAGCCACTGGACCACCCAGTGGTCCCATTAGAGGAAGTCCCATTTCCTTCTAATCTTAATGAACAAACATGGGTCACAAGAGCACTTCTTCCCACCTGCCAGTAACTTTCTTCCACCCAAATGCACTGAGACTCCTACCTCCTCTCCCTATCCCACCTTCCACTAACTCCAGTCCAGTTCCTACTGGGCAATGAGAAGGGAAACAAGGTTAAAGGCTATGGGATAATAAAGAGGTCCCCAGACCAAAGATTTCTAATTAAAGCGTAATGTCACAAGACTTGAGCACTAGAAGGCATGTCAGAGACATCTAGTGCAGCCACCTCAATTTAATTGGTAAGGAAACTCTAAGAGTTGCCCAGTCTCATGCAACTAGTTAATGTCAAAGCCAGGATTAGAACCCAAAACTCTTATCTCCCAGTCCAATGTTTTTCCTACTAAATCTGAGATCAGTTTTTAGAAGACTGTATCAATGACCCCTTCTCCATTTTTACTATATAATACCCAGAATATAAAAACAAAGTGTGAACAAAGGATGAGGCACTGGAAACAAAAACTACTAACAGCTAACATTTATTGAGAGTTTACTATACACCGAGCACTCTGTTAGGCACTTAGGTGCATTATCTCCTTTACTCTTCATAACAACCCTACAGGTAGGTGCAATTATTAGCATCCTTTTTCAAATAAGGAAATTGAGGCACATAGAGGTTAAATAACTTCCCCAAGGTCATACCGTTAGTAAATGGTGGATCTAGAATTTGAGCTCAGTCTGACCCCAGAGCCTGTGCATAGGTAGCAAAGCAAAAAAGAAAAAGATATCACCAGAAAAGCAGTTCATCTAGTCAATATCCACAAAATTTCCTTCTTCCAAAGATACTATATTAGGGTCTCTATTTTGACCTCAAGAGATCAAATCTCTTAAGAGAGATTTCTGTACGGGATTCAAGGTTTGCTATAATCCTGCCAAATCTAGTAAAATCCAGATCTGTTCTATATCTGGCTTTGATAGAGCTGCAATGATCAAAAAGTTAGTAAGGACAGAGCACTGTTCTCCTGTCAGGCTATTGGCCCAATTTTAATTTCAAGAATGAAGCCCAAAAGAGGATTTTCCTTATTAAAACAAAACTATAATTCAAAAAGATACATTCATACCTATGTTCACAGCAGCACTATTCACGATAGCCAAGACATGGAAACAACCTAAATGTCCTTTGACAGATGAATGGATGAAGAAGATGTGGTACATATATACAATGGAACACTACTCAGCCATAAAAAAAGAACAAAATAATGCCATTTGCAGTAACATGGATGCAACTAGAGATTATCACACTAAGTGAAGTAAGTCAGAAAGAGAAAGACAAATACCATATGATACCACTTATATGTGAAATCTAAAATATGACACAAATGAACCTATTATGAAACAGAAACAGAATCACAGACATAGAGAACAGACTAGAGGTTGCCAACAGGGAGAGGGTTGGGGGAGGGGTGGAGGGGTGGAGTTGTATGTTGGGGTTAGCAGATGTAAGCTTTTATATATAGAATGATAAACAACAAGGTCCTACTGTATAGCACAGAGAACTATATTTAATATCCTATGATAAACCATAATGGAAAAGAATATTTAAAAAAAAGAATGTGGGACTTCCCTGGTGGTCCAGTGGCTAAGACTCTGCACTCCCAATGCACGGGGCCCAGGTTCGATCCCTGGTCAGGGAGCTAGATCCCACATGCCGCAACTAAAAAGATCCCGTGTGCTGCGACTAAGACCCGATGCAGCCAAATAAATAAATAAATAAATAAACATTAAAAAAGAAGAAAGAATGTGTATATATATATATGCATAACTGAATCACTTTGCTATACAGCAGTAATTAACATAACACTGTAAAACAGCTATACTTCAATTAAAAAATAGAACAAAACAACAACAACAAAAGAGACATGCAAGCAACCTAAATGTCCATCAACAGAGGAATGGATAAAGAAGATGTGGTACATATATATAATGGAATATTACTCAGCCATAAAAAAGAACAAAATAATTCCATTTGCAGCAACATGGATGGACCCAGAGATTGTCGTATTGAGTGACGTAAGTCAGACACAGAAAGACAATATCATATGATATCGTTTATATGTGCAATCTAAAAAAAAAGGGTACAGATGAACTTATTTACAAAACAGAAGTAGAGTCACCAATGTAGAAAACAAACTTATGGTTACCAGGGGATAAGGCGGGGGAGGGATAAATTGAGAGACTGGGATTGACATATACACACTACTACATATAAAATAGATAACCAATAAGAACCTGCTGTATAGCACAGGGAACTCTGCTCAGTACTCTGTAATGGTCTATACGGGAAAAGAATCTTAAAAAAGAAAAAAAAAAGAGTGGATATATGCATAACTGATTCACTTTGTTGTATACCTGAAACTAACACAACATTGTAAATCAACTATATGCCAATAAAAATTTTTTTTTAAAAAAAGACACTATCATATACGTCCACATTTTCTCTGCTTTCCTCTGCGGTATCTGTCTTTGTTTCATTGAGGCAGTCCTTGGCCAACAAACACAGAGACTGGTAGAAAGCTACAATAAACAAGATAATTTAGAAATCTCAAGACCCTCCAAAAAATGTGTCCATTCTTTTTTTTTCAAACTATTAATGCTATGATTGGGTCTGTTTTGAAAGCTGCTAGATTTTTAAAAAATTTATTCATCTTCTTTTATTTATTTTGGGCTGCTCTGGGTCTTCATTGCTGCATGTGGGCTTTCTCTAGTTGCAGCCAGCGGGGGCTACTTTTCGTTGCGGTGCATGGGCTTCTCACTGTGGTGGCTTCTCTTGTTGCAGAGCACGGGCTCTAGGCACATGGGCTTCAGTAGTTGCGGCACACGGGCTCAGTAGTTGTGGCACACAGGCTCAGTAGTTGTGGCACACGGGCTTAGTTGCTCCACCAGCTCCACAGCATGTGGGATCCTCCTGGATTAGAGATCGAACCCGTGTCCCCTGCATTGGCAGGCGGATTCTTAACCACTGTGCCACCAGGGAAGTCCCTGTGTCCAGTTCTTGAGTCTTCGTCATACAGACTTTTCTATTCAACTCAGAGAGATGTCTGTTCCACTCAGCAAACTATCCTTTAAAAGTGGAAAATTTCAGAATGGCAGCCATGGCCACAGCCCAACGGTAAGGAATGCAGCTCTCCACATACTAACCTTCACAAGCCAATACTGGAGAGTCCCAGAGAACTGCAACTTTGGCCAAGCTATATAGTGAAGTGGGTTTCAAGTTTAAAATGCCCTTTAAAATAAGGTGCAAGTGGGACATCCCTGGTGGTGCAGTGGTTACGAATCCACCTGCCAGTGCAGGGGAAAACGAGTTCTATCCCTGGTCCGGGAAGATTCCACATGCCGTGGAGCAACTAAGCCCGTGCACCACAACAAAGAATAGCGCCCCCCCCACCACTCGCTGCAACTAGAGAAAGCCCGCGTGCAGCAACAAAGACCCAATGCAGCCAAAAGTAAATAAATAAAAATAAAATAATAATTAAAGAAAAAAAAAGAAACAGACAGTGGCTGGTTCACTGGGTCAGTATCCTTCAGACTCGACAGAGGTCAGTGCATTGATTTTGAAGTCCAAACCACTTGGGTTTGAATCCAGCTGTGTCACTCACTAACCTTGGGACTTCAGGTTCAACCACTCTCTTAATTTACTTATCTCTAAAATGGGTATAGTAACATCTACTTCACAAACTGACAAAGTAATAAACAAGAGAGTACATTTTATGTGGTACACACTAAAAATCTTATTTGGTACTATTTTTTGCTGCTTTTTGATAATATAAAGTATCACAACCCCAAGAACATGATACTTATATAAACAGCAAGTCTAAATGGCCCCAGGAAAGATGTATAATCAGAAAGAGGCAGGATATCTGGCATGTTATACGTGTCATTCATTCCCATTATGGGGTTAAGGTGAAGCACTGGGGGAATGAAAATGCATCCAGCAAGGAGGAATCATGACGCCACATTAAAGTAGAGAAGGAAGGAAGGGAGGGAGGGAGGGAGGGAGGAAGGAAGGAAGGAAGGAAAGAAGGAAGGAAGGAAGGAAGGAAGGAAGGAAGGAAGGAAGGAAGGAAGGAAGGAAGGAAGGAAGGAAGGGGAGCAGAAAGCAGAGGCTGATTAATGAATAAATGCAGTGTTCCTTGAACTTTGCTCAAGCTAAAGTAATTTGCTCTATACTTTCATTTAGAGTCAACTACTAACACAGACACGCACGCACACACACATACAGAGGACAAAGGAGTTCGAATACAGAGCCCTCTCTCTTGGTCTTTGGCACAACTGGGTTAGCATCTGTAAAAATACAGTATAAAATGTAAAATCATCAGGATATGAAACTAACCAAACTTTATTAAGTGAAGGTAAAGAAGAAGGCTCAATGGATGCTTCCTTATGGACTGTAGCTTTGATCTTAGATGGGCAGATTCCATACCTAGCCAGAAGCAGAATCTAGGTAAGCTCCATGATTAAGTGCTGTGGTCAACCTTGGGCCAGGATTTATTTGAAGTCTCTCCTAAGTACTCCACTCTAAGTGTACTCAAGACAAAGGCTCTTTATATTAAACAATGAAGGAGGGAAGGGAGTGAAAGTGGGAAGTAGTAAGAGAGAAGTGAGAAGTAGTAAGAGAGAAGAACCTAAGATCTTCACAATGTAAAACGGTTAAATGTAAAACACTTTGCGGGGTAGGTGCTGCTGTTTTTTGCAAATACAGGTATTTCTGTTCAGGCTATCTTAACCCCTCACTTACCTGGGGAGTGGATAAGAAAAATGCACAGTTGGCATTCTATTTTTCCCCCCAGAATGAAAACAGCAACTTTCACAGAAAAGCCCTTGTCTCCGATTAATCTTGTTATGGAACATTACACAATTACCACAAAGGAAAATGAACTGATTTGAAAGCAGTCCTAGCAAAGCCATCAACAACAGAGCAGACCAGTGAATTCACTGAAACAAAGAACCTGGAATTGGGGACTTAACCCTCAAAATTAGATTATCATCCGTAATTCACCACTCTCCCAATCAAACCCAGTGTTCCCTTCGGCCCATGCTCTATTATATTATAGCACCAGCTTCCTACTGAAAGCAAAAGGATGAAAAATAATAATCTGTTTAACTAAATATCTGTAACATACCTAACATTTAATGTAAGCTTGTTTGCCTTCTCTTTACCCAATCTACTCTCCCAGTCCTCATCAATTAGAATCAGCAAATCTGTACTGAATGCGGAGGGTGTGGGCGGGGATATATGTACACAGGTGCACATGCCAGTGCACATTCAATCACAAGTGACTGTGTGTGATGGAGGCCCCAGGCAACATTCTATCTGTATAGCCCACGCGCCCCCGCGGCTCACAGCTCTGTTACGGTGTACCACAATAATTTTCAGATTAAGAGAATTTCTTTCTTCCTAGAAATTTGACATTAGGCAAACTCTAAGAGTTTAGAATGTGAGTTCGGTGTACTGTCAAGTTGTTCAATCTTCCTCACTATAAAAATGCATACCGTCTTCCTTCCAGTAACTAATCCATCACTTATGGAAAACATATGTTAGAAAGAAACACGTTTGGCAGACAGAAAACCCAGTTTTAAAAGCTGGGAGGGAGGAAGACATAAAAAAAGCCTGACTCTGAAAAAAAAAAATCCTGAAATATAACCATAAAATTTGAATTTATTCCAAAACAAGTAGAAAATTCAACCCTTAAGCCTAAATGATTGCCAAAGGAAAATAAACTAACATTCATTGCTAAGCACTTTTTTTCTGGTTTTATCCCTACAAAAACCCCAAGAGATGAGTAAATCATCCCATTTTACAGCTAAGGAATCTGAGTCTCAGAAAGGTTAAGTAACTTGCCTAACATCACGCTAGAATTCTGAACCCAGTACTTTCTGACTCCAAACTCTATATTTTTTCTACTATAACCTTGCAAACTCACAAATCTGTTAACACAGAAACAAAGGAGGAAAAGGCAAAACTATAAAAAAATCAATTCAAATTCTCTATGGAGGGCTTCCCTGGTGGCGCAGTGGTTGAGAATCTGCCTGCCAATGCAGGGGACACGGGTTCGAGCCCTGGTCTGGGAAGATCCCACATGCCGCGGAGCAATAGGTCCGTGAGCCACAACTGCTGAGCCTGCGTGTCTGGAGCCTGTGCTCCGCAACAAGAGAGGCCGCGATAATGAGAGGTCCGCGCACCGCGATGAAGAGCGGCCCCCGCTTGCCGCAACTAGAGAAAGCCGTCACACAGAAAGAAACGAAGACCCAACACAGCCATAAATAAAATAAATAAATAAACATAGAACAAAACCTATTAAAAAAAAAAGTTAAAAAACAAGGAAACTAAAAAATATATTGCTTGAAGAGGCATACATACATGATAAAATTTAAAAAAAAATTCTCTATGGAGAGAAGTCAAAACATTGAATTCAGTCAAGCACACTAAATATGTATACTATATGTATATATGATTAAAAGCCTTTCCTGCAGAAAATAACACTATGGCTTCTTTAAAAAATATATTAATCTCAAATTCCAGAATTACTTCAAAATCTTGTTGGCAAGGGGCTTAATTCTATACAATTAAGACAGAAAGTAAGGAAATCAAAATGTTTGACTAATAAACAAAAAACCAAATCCATAAAGTCGTTATGGCTTCTGAAGCAGAAAACTTAATTACAAATAGCCTTACATTTGGTAAAATTACTTTCCTGAAGCATAAGTCTGCAATTATACTAAGTCCACAGAAAGCAACCCAGAAATAAACTGTTCCAAAATTAGACCAACTAAAGGTAGGAAGACAAAGATATGAGTTGGTATTTTTAAGAAACTATAATGCATAAAGTCAAAATTTATTGTTGAAAACAAACCTTTATGTAAATACCATAGGAGTCACAGTTGCTTTATAGGCCGTCAATCTCAGTATACTTATTAGCATGCTCTAACATCTATAACAAACCAACATACCTTACAAATCCTTTAGAGATCCTCACTTAATAATTCACACCTTATTGTCTTCCTAAAAATTTTCTTTGGATCTAAATTTTCATACAGCTGGATGTTCAACTACTCCTCAAGAATGTTTTCTTCATCTATTTTGTTTTAATGCTAAAATGGTACCACTTTTGTTTATTTCTCAACTTCTAGATCAGCATTAATCAATCTTATGAAAGTTTATCTACCTCCAAAGTCCGGATACTGAAGATGCATTTGGGAAAAAATATGTATTAAAAATATGAAAATTTTAGAATAACACTAATGACAACTCCTGTTATCAGTTTATCCCTAAGGAGGTTGACTCTGGCTGCCCAGAGAAAAGGCCACACCAACATCAAGGGGACAGGGGAGAGAGGCTTCTACCATGGAAGCTCAGACTCCAAAAAGCCTCTCCCAGACAGGCTTCCCCCCTTCCTTGCTCGCAATGGGCCCCCCTTTCTGAAGATCAGAGAGGGAAGGAAAGGAAGGGAAGCAGAATAAGATTTCCCTGCACTTCGAATTTACTCTTTCCCCTTCCCCTTTCCAAATACCTATAGTACTCTCAGCATCCATATTGAAGGTTTTAGAGATTCTTCTCTGCAAAAGGATGGGTGGGATGGGAAGCCTAACTTCTCCAGTCCTGGGGTAAAAGCTGTGACAGGTGTCCCCTACATGGAGAGAGCTGACAAACCAGAGACAAGAGGATTAGGCTGCTATGTTCTCACAGGTATTGGAGGTGAGGCATGCAAGACCTACGAGAATACCAAAGTCTGACTTTTCTCTTTTTTCCACCTCAACTACCCTCTTCAGTTCCCAAGGACTGTGCCTATTACATCACCAGGGTTGTCTCAGCTTAGCGTGGGACTCTTCTTTCCACTCCCTGTCCCCAAAGCCACTGTCCTATTGAACTCTTCCTTTAAGTGTTTAAATGCTATTCCTACGGAGGAAGGCCAAGGTTATCTACTCCACTTCATTAAATTACATTATATGAGTCAACCAAACGGTTACTATGTTTTTTAAAGAAATATATCTATATAGTGTAGGATGAAATCTGAAATCCCCACCACCCCTCCCCCCTCCCTTTTACAAATTGAAGCTGTAAAAGTTTTGTAGTAAGATTGCTGATCTGTTGCAAATAGATTAGTCAGGCTAAACCACAATGGGGTGAGAAGGAGTAATAAGAAGAAAGGCTGAATGGGACTGTTTAAACATGTTTATATGAGTATTTAGGGATGTATTATGATTACATTCTTAATTCCAAGAGATAGTTTTGGATGAGTCATTGTGTTGTACCATCCAGAGAAGAATTTCTTTCCATTGTTACACATAATAGAGAGTGGACTATTCCTAACGGGTTATTTTCTACAGAAATTAAACAGAAAAAATTCTTTTTTCCCAGAACCAGAAATTCTGTTGAGATTGGTGAGATTCTCAAAGAATTCAACATCACTTAGCCATTTTTTAGCGCTGAGAGAAGCTTCTTGGGATTTACTGAGGCTTCATTCATACATAAAATTCTGAAAGGTATAGCCGAACAACTACCATAAAATAAGGTTTGCTGCTTTGTAGTTTGACTGTCAATACAATTCCAATCTGGTTATTTCTCAAACACATTAAAAAAAAAAAAATTCTTATGTTGTCAAGGGCCAAACAACACCATTTATTAAATCAGAGCAGATTCAATGGCCTCTACACAGGCCTGTAGAAGAACTAGAATCCTCACTATGCAATCAAACTTGAAACAGTATACTTTTTTTTTTAATAAATTTATTTATTTTACTTATTTATTTTTGGCTGTGTTGGGTCTTCGTTGCTGCGTGCAGGCTCTCTCTAGTTGTGGCGAGCAGGGGCTACTCTTTGTTGCGGTGTGCGGGCTTCTCATTGTGGTGGCTTCTCTTGTTGCGGAGCACGGGCTCCAGGCGCGCGGACTTCAGTAGTTGTGACACGCAGGCTCAGTAGTTGTGGCTCACGGGCTCTAGAGCACAGGCTCAGTAGTTGTGGTGCACGGGCTTAGCTGCCCCACGGCATGTGGGATCTTCCCGGACCAGGGCTCGAACCCGTGTCCCCTGCATTGGCAGGCGGATTCTTAACCATGCACCACCAGGGAAGCCCGAAACAGTTTATTTTTAAAACTTAGACCTCAAGAAGGAAAAGAGCTGCCTAAAGTCACAAAGGTAATGTCATAGCCAGGCCTCTAGAATGAAATATAAGTCTCTAGATTCTCAGTCCAGTGTTCTGTTTATTACATGATGCTGACTGCTAAGGGCCTCATCTACACAAATAGAATGCAGTTTATTTTAGGGCAGGATCCATGCCCTACATATCTTTGTGTCTTCCACTGACTCTTCTATATAGCTGAAGTTACAATGAATACTTATTCACTAATTACACCTAATCAACTAACACTTAATGATCTAATAATTTCAGCTCTTAAGAAATTTAAATGTTAAAGATAAAGCAATAAAACTTTTAGAAGCTAATATTAGAGGTTATCCTCATGACTTTATGTCACAAACAAGATACAGAAAGCACTAATCTTACAGGAAAATACTACTAAATTTCATTACATTAAAATTAAGAACTTGTTTATCAAAAGACACCATTAAGAGTGAAAAGGCAAGTCAAAAAGGTATCTGTTACACGTACAAACAAAAACAAAAGGACTCCTATCCAAACTATATAAAGAACTATCACAAGTCAATATGAGAAAAAGACAAATAGCTGAACAGAAAAATCTGCAAGAGACTCAGACATCACAAGTGGCAAATAAATTCATGAAGAGGTGCTCCTACTATTAATCAAGGAAATGCAAACTAAAATCACAAGGAGATACCACAACACTCCCATTATATAGCCACAGTTTTTAAAGTTTGACAATAACAAGTGTTGAAGAAGACGTAGAGCAACAGGAACTCTCCTATACCACTGGTGAGAAAATGAACTACTACAACTACCTTAGAAAAAAGTTGGGCAATATTGAGTAAAACTGAAAATAAGGAAATCTCATGACCTAGTAATAACTTCATTTCTGGGTATATGTCCCAGTGAGGCTGATATGTACCAGAATACATATATAAGAATGTTCCTGCCAGCAAATTCGTAATAGCTACAAATTGGAAACCACCTCAAATGTCCACTAACAGTAGAATGAATAAATTGTGGTATATTCCTGCAATGGAATACTATACAGCAAAGAAAAAGAACAAACTATTGTTATAAACATAACATATAGACAAAACCTAAAATTGGGCGAAAGAAGCATACGTATTTTCTAATTCCAATTACATAAAGCCAGAAACTAGGCAAACTGTATTGTTTAAAGAGGCACATTTAGGAGGCAAAACCATGAAGAAAAGCAAAGAAGTGAATATCAAAAAGTTAACATGTTTGTACACAAGAAGCTGGCTTCTGACATGCTAGGAATGTTCTATTTCTTGATCTGTGTGTGGTACACATGAGTATTTATAGTACAACAATTCACAAAGCTGTACATTAATTTTATTTTGCACTTTTCAGTATGTCTATTTTCTTTCCCCAAAAATAGGTTTTAAAGGAGCTAAGCACAGGCTAAGTACATAGTAAGCACCAATAAAACATATTATAAGCTTTTTTTTTTTTTTAAAGGCAAGATACTATTGAATTGATGTGACACACTTTGGGAGAATCAAAGTACCTGTGAGCATGAAGCAGTCACATATGAAAGCAAAAGCAGTTTGACTCCTGACTGAATACGTCATTACCCCACGGAAAATAAACTGGTTCCATAGCTCCTTTACAGCCAAAGGAGGTAGAAGCAATTAAATCCCATATATGAGAAAGCACACAGTTCCTGGAGGCAGACAATGTGGATTTCAATGTTAGCTACTTGGCCTTGAGCAAATTACTTAATGTCTCCAAATCTCAGTTCCTTCATCTGTCAAACTAAGAAAATACCTGCCTAGCTACATAGCATATCATGAAGTTCAAATAAAACAATGTTTGTAAAAGCACTTGCTGAGTGGTAACATACCAAATATACGGTATTATTAAGCTATTGTACAATATTATTTTAGATATGGGTAAATCAAGCATAGAGAAGAAAATACCATGGAACATGAAAATATGACTACTTCATACCCTACCTTTCATTTAGGATGTAGGAAGAGATGATGCCCCTAAATTGGCATAAAATATGAGGGTAGGAGAAGAAAGGATGAAATCCCAGATAATGTGAAAACTGAATAGCACCTTAGAGGAAAACCTGCAGCTGATACCTAAATACAATAGTACTCACTAATTCTGACCAAATGAGAGCGTCACTCATCAAATACCATTGACCTAGTCCTAAAACGTATTATTTTTGATGGCAGGAACTGATCTTAATCATCTTTATAGAAGCTTTAGGTGTAATACAAATAGAACAACAGGAAAGAAAGAGCCCCCTGTCAGTCCAATCAACTCCAATCCTCAGCAAGTAGGCAAATGTTGCTGGGAAGAAAGCAAGAAGAAAAAGAAATGCTATGACCATATGCCTCAGAGAATAGCAATTCTGAAAATGTGAAAGACTGGATTATTATAACACCTTAAAGGAAATGACTAGATTGCAGAATCTCAGAAATGTAATGGACACTAGCCATCATAATAGAAGTCCTAATTTTACAAATGGAAAAATGTGATGCCTCAAGAGAATGAGAAGACAAACCGCAGACTGGGAGAAAATATTTGCAAAGACAAGTCTGACAAAGAACTATTGTCCAAAACATACAAAGAACTCTAATTTAAACTCAACAATTAAAAAAAAATCTGATCTGGGGTCTTCCCTGGTGGTGCAGTGGTTAAGAAGCCACCTTCCAATGCAGGGGACGCGGGTTTGATCCCTGGTCAGGGAAACTAGATCCCACATGCATGCCACAACTAAGGAGCCTGCAAGCTGCAACTAAGGAGCCCTCCCGCCACAACTAAGACAGGCACAACCAAAATAAATAAATAAAATTTAAAAAAAATAAAAAAATCTGATCTAAACTTGGGCTGAAGACCTTAAGAGACACCTCACCAAAGAAAATACACAGATGGCAAATAAGCACGTGAAAAGATGCTCTACATAATATGTCATCAGGAAAATGCAAATTAAACCAGCAACGGAATATCACTACACACCTATTAAAGTGGCAAAAATCTAGAACACTGTCATCATCAAATGCTGGCAAGGATGTAGAGTAATAGGAACTTTCATTCATTGCTGGTGGTACAGCCAACTTTGGAAGACAGTTTGGCAGTTTCTTACAAAACTAAACATACTCTTACTATACAATCAATAATTGTGCTCCTTGGTATTTACCCAAATGAGTTGAAAATTTAGGTCCACATGAAAAACTGCACATGGATATTTATAGCAGGCTTATTCATAACTGCCAAAACTTGGAAGCAACTGAGCTGTCCATCAGTGGGTAAATGGATAATTAAACTGTGGTACAACCATACAGTGAAATATTATTCAGTAATACAAAGAAATGAGCTAACAAGCCATTAAAAGACATGGAGGAAACTTAAATGCATACTGCTAAGTGAAAGAAACCAATCTAAACAGGCTACATACTCCATGATTCCAATTATAATATGACATTCTGAAAAAAGCAAATTTATGGAGATAGTAAAATAATTTGTGGTTGTTAGGGTTAGGGAGAGGGAGCAAGAAACAGGTGGATCCACAGGATTTTTAGGGCAGTGAAACTATTCTGCATGATACAACCCATAATGCTGAATACATGTCATTATATGTTTGTCCAAACCCACCGAATGTACAACACCAAGAGGGATCTCTAAAGTAAACTGTGGGACTTTGGGTAATAATGATGCGTCAATGTAGGATCATCAATTATAACAAATGTACCACTCTGGTGGGGGATATTGATAATGGGAGAGGCGATGCATGAGTTGGGGTAAAAGGTATACAAGAAATATCTATAGTACCTTCCACTCAATTTTGCTTTGAACCCAAAACTGCCCTAAAAAATAAAGTCTATTAAAAGAGAGAGAGAAAAAAAGAAAAAACAAAATAAAACAAACAAAAAAACAACAACAAAAAACAGTCCAAAGACTAGAACTGACCTACTGAAGGTCACAGTAAGGGGCAGTTTTATTAGTAAATACTTACAAAGAGAGTTCAAAACAAAGTTCCCATAATAAACAGTTGAGACATTCACAATTAACAAAGCTCATGAGAAATCAAAATCTCCTCCTCTCCTCTTCTCCTCCCACTATTTAAGCTTAGAAATCAACCTTTTCATAACAGACTGCAAAATGTAGATTTTAGCCCCTGTAGGGCCAAATTCTCATTCATTCTGATTTTGTTCACTACTAAGCAATAACGTTTGACTTTAGGGAAGCCAACAGCAAAATCCTGCAGTTACAAAGGTTTCTAAGTGATAAGGCAGATACTGGAAATGACATTTTCCAAGTAAAGAATCTGAAACTTTAATCACTGAGGTTCAAAGTGGACAGTATATCAGGAAACTAATATTCTCTTTTTTTTTTTTTTTTTTCAAGGATCCTTAACATTCTTGAAGTTGGCCAACAGGTGATCAAATGGGGCAAGAATGAAGTTAATTTAATTGGGAAATTAAATTAATTATCTATCAATGTCCTTTTAAGAATTAGAAACTACTAAAAAGACAGAGATAAACTTTAATTTATATTGTACTTTAGGTTTGGACAAATCCAAAAACTGTAAATAATTGTGAATAATAATTATTAAGGGTCACAACTTAATGCTTAGGTGCCACATAACCACAAGACTAAACTAACAGAACAGGTTTAAAAAAAAAAAAAAAAAAACCTGAAATCACTGGAAGAGTATTTTATTTTATTTATTTATTTATTTTTAAATAAATTTCATTTTATTTCATTTCATTTCATTTTTGGCTGCGTTGGGTCTTCGTTGCTGCGCGCGGGCTTTTCTCTAGTTGCGGAGAGCCGGGGCTACTCTTTGTTGTGGTGCACGGGCTTCTCATTGCGGTGGCTTCTCTTGTTGCGGAGCACGGGCTCTAGGCGCACAGGCTCAGTAGTTGTAGCTCGCAGGCTCTGGAGCGCAGGCTCAGCAGCTGGGGCACACGGGCTTAGATGCTCCGCGGCATGTGGGATCTTCCCAGACCAGGGCTCAAACCCATGCCCCTGCATTGGCAGGCGGATTCTTAACCACTGTGCCACCAGGAAAGCCCTGGAACAGTATTTTAAATGATTTTTTTGTTCCCTTAATAATACTGTCTAAGAATAAAGGGAAATTTGCTATTTTGAATTTAAGTGGTATAGAGGTTTCCAATAGGCACACATCGAACCAATTAAACAGAAGCCTCATATGCCCCACACAATTTCAGGAGCAGTGAAACTGTAGATCAGTGGCCTTATGTAAGGCACAGTGACGTAAATTCCACCTCCCTTGACACAAGATAGGGGTTGGATTAAGAAGCCTGCAGGAATTTCATATCACATTTCCATTCTTCAGTACTCATTCATTTGTATCATTTTGCTGTGACCTTCCTCTCCAGAGACATATATTACCGGGACCAGACACATAATCTCTATTAACCTGAAACTATCCTACTAATAGGACTTCAGGCTTGGCAGAACAGAGCGCTGATGTTGCTTCTTCTTTCCTCAGTATGAAATAAAAATACTTTTTTCCAAAATGTACATGGATAATACTAATAAACACTGTGTTCAATATTAGAAAAAGAGATATCTCAAGAAATCGTTGTTAACTAATAGCAGGACTACAAAACAAAATCATTTTCTGTCCCTGTATTTTCCTTAATCAAAGAAGAACCTACAAAACAAGTATTTACTGATACTACTGAACCATAAGGGGCTACACTATTTCTACTTGAAAGGGAAGGGAAGTTCTAAGTGGCACCTTCCCCAAAGAAAAGCCCCACCTCAACCACCTCAATTACTACTAGCTAAAACAAAAACAACGACACAAAAAGAAAAACAACCTCCCAAACCAGAGGCTTGACTACATGAGCCAGATGAAACTATATATTCGTTTGTTCAGAAAAAGTAAGTGTCACAGCCAACTTGGCCGGTTCTCACAAAGCACACACCCTTGAGAAGAGCCTGGGTCATCCATGGTCATTTGGGCAGTTTCTCCACAGGAAGAGCAAGCACACCGCATGTGTAGTGAAAAACAAACATTAAACCTCCAGAACTATTTGCACAAAAGAAAAATGGGATCAATCTGGGCTGAGAAGGAGTGGTGCTTATCAAAGGTCAACCACGTAGTACACGTTTGCTCAGTCTCCTTGGTAAAGAGCAAATGCACAGAAACCACTCCTTACCCAGAATTTTCCAAACATTAACCAATGCCCATAACAGCCTAGTGAGGTGAGTGAGGTTTTACAAACAGGGGGAGATGCCCTGAGGATACAAAAAGAAGTGAGGACCTGGCCCCTGGGCCAATGTCCTCTCTGCCTTTGACTTGGTATACAGACTACTCAAAAAAGACTGCCTGAAGCCTGTTTTCCACCTTAGTATAGAAAGCACCTCTCAATTCTCAATTTCACACATAAGAGACTATGTTTGAAGATATAAAGTCTATACCAAAGGTAGCAGGGCTGCTTTGCTTACCCCTTTGTCAATTATTATCAAAAATTCTATTAATTGGTTAAGGAAGACCTTCTGCCTATATATACAGGCTTTATTACCAAAAAAAAAAAAAAAATAGTTTTAAGTAAATTTTACTTTGTATTATTTATACTACCAGTCGCTACAGAAACAAAGTCCTGATCATTTTGTACTTGGGCATGTCAAAATCTTTTTATTATACAAGTAAATATGTCTGGGAACTGACTAGAGGAAAGCACAAGAGAACCACGTGGATGACAGAAATGTTCTATCTTGATTAAGGTGGTGGTTATAACATTTATCAAATCTCACTGAATTGTATACTGAAGATCTGTGCATTGCCCAGTATGCAAATTTTCCCTAAAAAATACAAGCATCAAAGATGATTATTTAACAACCAAACACGTGAGTTAGGAAGCACCAAGGGGAAGCACCATATCACACCACAAAAAGACAACAGTCTCAGTTGAAAAACTTGCTCTTTTTTTCCTCAGCCTGTTATCTCCAACTTCTGTGCACTAAGTAATTCCTAGGGAATCAAGTGGCCACGGGGCCTTCACAGCCTCCACTAAACAGAGAGGGGAGGGTCTCAGGGCAGTGTGGAGAATTGCATCTGCCTGTGAGCATGTAAACCACGTTCATCAACTAGAGTTGCCTCAGATATCAGGCAAAGTAACACAAACCATCCCTGTGTCAAAGGCATCATGGAAAAAAGCATAGATATCTCCTCTGAGGCAGATTAAGAAGAAATGAATTGAAATTTCATTGGTAACCACATGGCCCAAATTAGTCTCTCATAATTGTCAGTGAGATGCTTATCAGGTTGTGCAGAGCAAGTGAGGAATGTAAAATGGTACAAATGTAAATCGCCACTTTCATCAGCAAGTAGCTAAAAGAACATTTTAGCTGAAAAGCCAGGTCTATTTTGTTCAGAAGTAAACCCTGAAATGAGTACATAACAGGATCTTTATTTCAAGGGTTAATAACAACACCTTTTACTCTGAAATTTTAAAAAGGGGTTGGCGGGGCGGGGAGAGTTCCTTCTTGATAGAAATGCCAGGTTTAACCATTGGCATGTCGGAGAAAACACAAGTGACACCCAAGATAACTAGTGTAAGCTAAATTACGTGTTCATTTTTTAAAATAGCTCTTTAAAATAACTCCAGTGCAACTCCAAAGTCATTCTTACTAGCAGTCTTAAAAAAAAAAAAAAAGTATTACCAACACTGGCTACATAAATGTAATTACCCATGCTCATTTCTGACATTTGCCTCTTCCCTAAAGACTACTAAATATAGCCACTTCAGCATGTAAGAATAGACCATCTTGGAAGATAAACAGGGCTTCAATAGTGCTTTATAACACTAAACTGATGTAAGGTTGCAATGTTCCCATGGGCTCATCCGGTGACACTACCAAAGTTAAAGCTGCAATGTTTTTCAGTCTCCTAGGCTGAAACATGACCTTAGAAATCATCTAATGTGGTGGTTGTTTTCAAACTTCCAGATGACTTTCCGCCTTCTTTTTGCCCCGTCACGCTGAAAAGACACAGAATCATCCATCAATAATAACAGATGCAGAAAAAGACCCACGGGTCATTTGGAAATGTGCAGCTACCACCACACCCCACATTTCCACTCTGTGCCCAGTCTAAACAGCTTTCCCCATATTTCTATCCTTATTCACAAGCAAACCAGGAGGCTACTCTACAGAGTCCTGGGACTCTGGGTAAATAGAGCTTGAAAAAAATCACTGATCTGGTCCAACCCTTCACTTTACAATTAAAAGTAAGATGAGAGGCAGTATGGTGTAACTAAAAAGGAGACCATGGAATAAAAGTCAATTCTGGTCCTAGCCCTTGCCAGGTGTATGACCTTGAGCAAATCTCTTAAACTCTTTACACTTCCTCATTATAAAATTGGTATAATCATGTCTCCGCCCAGTATTTTCTATAAAATTGCTTTGTAAACAGCAGAGCATTACATACAATATGGTGTTTTTTTGTCTTGTTTTTGGCCGCCACGTGGCTTGTGGGATCTTAGTTCCCCGACCAGGGATTGAACCCACGCCCACAGCAGTGAAAGCTCAGAGTCCTAACCACTGGACCACCAGGGAATTCCCAACAAGGTGTTATTTTTATTGTTAGGTTATTATAAGCCAAGACAACATGGTGAGTTAAGAGCACCGCCAGACCTGGAACTAGAGGCTCCTGACAGTCTCTCCAAGGCTTTTCTCACTACTTCACACAATACTTGTGTTCATTGCTAGACCATTCTTATTAAATTCTCAAACTTGGGTTTTATAATAACGATTTTTATCAGGAAAACAAAATGGTACCATGCATAAAGCAAAATCTTTAAGATTACGTGAAATAAATGTAAAAGCAAGGAATTTACAGTCTCTGCAAGCCAAAAAGGGGAAACACAGATAAAGGGGGTACTTGCATTTTGCACGATGATATATTGTGAATGCTCACCAAGGTACTAATGAAACAATTCTGACCATTTTGAGCTGCTGTGTGCTACTGATGTGCTGAGGAAAAAAATAAAAGCCTACAATGGGGCTGAATAGTAACTTGAGGGCATACACATTGATCAGAACCCAACCGTTATTTTTAACAGTTAAAAATGTCACAAAGCAATACATGGTTGAACTCCAGGTCAAATATAAATACAATTGGACAAAGTAATCTAACCTACAAATCATACATTAATAAAAGACTGAATGGGCATGTCTCTGCCACAAGCCTTACCACCTGGCTGCTGACCATTTAGTGCTCTCGCATCTACTGACCCTCCAGCCACTGAGCGTCCCCACTCATAAGCCTAAAATGAGTCATTGCTGTTTCACCTGCCTAAAGGGTGAGGAGGAAACAGTGAATTTAAGAAACCAGATGGAAAAAAGGATGGAGAAAATAAAGCCAGAGACGTCATTAAAATGTAGCATGAATGGGGAAAAAAATGTGTGTATACATATATTATTCAAAGAATTTCTAAGACTAATGGAAAGCTTCTTCTCACCCCCAACCCCTCCAAAAAAACAACCCTTGGAAAATACTACCAATGTAATTTTTTTTTTCAGAACACAAAAATTTCTTTTTCAAGTCATGTTTATAAGCTCATGTATATTCATAAAGTGATTCATTTGGTAGGAACACATAGTCATCCAGAAGCAGTGAACAAGCTATAGCTTTAAGTGCTCAATCTACCCATCTAGACTTAAAGGTTACAGTAGCATTTCTGGAAAACATATTACTCATCACTGCTCTAACTATACATCTCTGTATAGAAAACATGGAAAACAGGGTGGATTAGTAGTACACAAGTTTGTCACTGACAATGGTTAGAAAAGTCAAACCACGTTAGAAAATAGCATGGAACTCTGTTAACATCTGCATAGCTCATCATCCTGGAAATTTCACATCACAGACAATAAGCATAGGGACTACTTTCAGGGAAGGCTGTTTTCTGAAAATGATTCACCCTAAACCCATCTTCAGTGTCTAAACATGTGATGAGACAATGCAAAAATAAAGCAATGGGTCAATAATGCAACCAAATTATAGCCAAGTAAGGTAAACTAAACTATCTTGTAATTGATGGGTATGTCTTCCCTAAGTTCTGAGTAATTCTCCTCTTATTTCAATGAAGATAGTGCATTACACACATGCAGCCTGAACATACAGGATGCTTTTTATTACTGATACTAATACTAACTAAAATTTACAGAGTATTTATTGTTTAAAAAGCACTTGTATTATTATTACTACTACTATTACTACCTCCATTTTGCAAAAGAACTGAAGCTCAGAGAAAGGAAATGAATTGCCTAAAATTATGAAGACAGTAAGAAGTAATGGTAGGACTCAAATTCAAGTGCTATGACTCTAAATTCTGTGATTTTCCTTAAAGTTAACCTTTTTTTCATTTATCAGCATGAAATCCTTCATTCATGAAACCTTTCGTTCATTCATTCCTTTATCTAGTCAAGAAATATTTATTCAACATCTATGTGCTGCACACCATTCTCTTCTTAAGGAAACAAAAAGGGTATGCCTGCTTTAGGTGGTAAAGAAGTGTATATTACAATCTAGCATAATGGTCAAGGAAAGATTAATCCCTAAAAAAAAAGATACCAGTGTAGGAAGTGGCAAAAAGAAATGGGTATGTGGCACAATGGGAATACAGATGAGGAAGCCCTTAACTCTTCCTATAGAGGGCAAGAAAGCTTCCCACAGGAGGTTATAATGTTACCTGAATCTTGAACCATGAAAGAAATCTGGCCAGTAGATAGGGGAGGTAGGGGGCGTGTAGGAAATAAAAACAAGATGGGCAAAGGCCAGAAAATCCATATATAATATATTGAGGAAACTAGCTCAGCATGACTAGGAGCCAAATCAGGCACCACCAGTGAAGAAGATGGAAAACAGGTAGGGGCCATGGCGATCAAGACCAGGGTCATCGATGTAATGCTAAGGAAAATGGGCTTTGTTTTACTGGAGATAGAAGACAGTGAAGGTGAGTAACATGCTGAAATATATGCTTTAAAAAGATCAAACTGGTTTTAGTGTGGAGGTTGGAACTGAGGGATAAAAGACCAGAAACAGGAAAATCAGTTAAAACTCTACTGCAGTAGTACAAAAAATATGAGTGCCTCAATTAAGGCAGTGAAAAGGAGAATGAAGGGCAGGTAACAAATCAGAAGTCTATTTCGAAAACAGGATCTTAAAACTTAGTGATTGACAAGAAGTCGCCAGGCAAGGTTCAAGGAGTAATCTAGGCTAACTCTCAGATTTCTGGCTTATACTACTGGGTGAAGAAGGAGAAGCTGTTTTGGTTAGATAAATAATGAGTTCTGTTTTAGATAACTGAATTAAGTCTGTGATATCTATGTGGCATAAGGTCAAGATGTCCAAGATACAGTTAGAAACTGCGCCCTAAAACTCAGAAGAGATATGGGATTTAGGAGTCATTTGGGTGTAAGTTGTAGTTGAAGACATGGACCCGTCGCTGGTTAGCCCAGAAAGAATATATATAGAGGAGACTGAGAAGGGAACATTAATGAACCCAAATATTTAAGGGATAAAGAGAAACAATGTTGGAAGACTGAGAAAAAGACAGAGTTGTAGGAGGAGAGCCAAGATAAGATGTTTGGAAACCTAGAGAAAAGAGAATTCAAGAAGGAGCAGGGGGGCACTTCCCTGGTTGTCCAGTGGTTGAGACTCTGTGCCCCCAATGCGGGGCCCTGGGTTCCATCCCTGGTCAGGGAACTAGATCCCGCATGCTGCCAGAAGATTCGGCGCAGCCAAATGAATGAATGAATGAATGAATGAATGAATAAATAAATAAATAAATAAATAAATAAGAGCAGGAGTTACTGCAATTAAAAAAAGAAAGAAACTAAAGAATAAAGTTTTACAAAGAAAGGGGAGTATGAGGGGACGTACACTGAAACAATATTTCTGTAAAGTATTCGTATTTGGCAATGTGTAAAAGTTTTCAAAAGCCTGTAATATACCTACACCCGATGACACAGTAATTCCACATCGAAGAGTCTATTCTAAGGAAGGAATCAGAAATCCTACAGTGGTTTATGCACAAAAATGTTCATCACAGGATTACTTATAACAGCAACAGAATGAAAATTTTTTTTGGCTTCATAAAAAGATAGTTTTGTTATAAAATAAAACATGGATACAGAAAGAAAAAGTAAAAGCTTGATAAGCTAAGGTGAATATTCTTTGTCCCTGACATCCAGGCCAAGAAATAGAATGCTGCCAGCCACCCCAGGAGCTTCTCTTTGTGCCTCATCCCAATCATAACCCTTCTCTGTCCTCCAAAGTATCCACTATCCTGGTGTTTACAGTAATCACCTCCTTGTATTTTAATAGTTTAATTACTCAAATGTGCATCTCTAGACAATATTGTTTAATTTGGCAAAAATATTTAAAATGTATAAGAGAGGAATGGTTAAATAAATTATAGTACATCCATACAATGAGTATTAAAGTTATTAAAATTATGTTCATGGATAATTTTCAGTGATGCAAAAGATTCATGGTAATGTTTGTTGAAAAGAGCAGGACACAACCCCCATATTCAGTTAATTATGTAAAATTAAAATGCATAGAGTCAAAAAAGAAAAAGGTATAAAACAACAAAATGTTAGTGGAAGTTATATACAGGTAGCGAGATCACTTGTGTTTTTTGTTTTCTTCTTTAGTCTTCCTTTTTGCATGTACCAAATTTAATAATGTTCATGTATTAGTTTTTCCTTCTTCTTAAATTAACCTTTTTTTTTTTTTTTAAGGATATCTCATTGAGGCTCTACTTTGAATCCCGAATAACTACTGCTGAACATCTCTTCCTGTGCTTATGCGCCATCTGCATATCCTTGTCAGTCAAATGTCTCTGCATGTCTTCTGTCATTTACTAATTGGTTTTTTTTCACTATTGAGTTTTAGAGCTCTTCATATATTATAGACACTAGTCTTTTGTTGGACATGTGGTTCACAAACATTTTCTCCCAGTCTGTAGTTTATCTTTTCATTCTTTTAACACAGTCTTTAGCAGAGCAAAAGTTTTTAGTTTTCATGAAGTCCAGTTTATCAAATTTTCTTTCTATGAATCCTGCCTTTGATACCAAGTCTGAGAAGTCTTTGCCTCGCTCTATATTCCAAAAATTTCTCCTGCTCTTTTCCTAAAAGTTTTATAGTTTTATGTTTGCATTATTTAAGCCTATGATCCAGTTTGAGTTAATTTTTATATAATATATGAAGTTTAAGGCAAAGTTCATTTTTTTGCTTATGGTGTCCAACTGCTCCAGCACCATTACTGAAAATGCTATCTTTCCTCTATTGAATTGCTTCTGTATATTTGTCAAAAATCAATTGGGCAATGGCTAACAGGTACAGCGTTTCTTTTTTAGGTGATGAAAATGTTCAGGAATTAGATAGTGGTGAATGTTGTACAACTTGGTGAATATACTAAAATTCACTGAACTGTACACTTTAAAAGGGAAAAAGTTATGGTTTGTGAGTTACACCTCAATTTAAAAAAAAATCCACTGGAGATATAGGTATAGGTCCCTATTCTGTTACTCTGAGTTCTCTATTCTTTCCATTGATCTATGTGTCTGTCCCTCACACAAACTCGATTATTGTAGCTCTGTAAGAAGTCTCGAAATCAGGTAGCATGATTCTTCCCACTTTTTCTTATATTTTGCTATCCTAGTTCCTTTGTATTTCCACAGATATTTTATATTGAGAATAATCTTGTCTATATCTACAAAAAAAAATCTTGCTGAAAGTTTTATAGGAATTGTACTAAACTCGTATGTCAATTTGGGAAGACCTGATATCTTTATTATATTGAGCCTTCCAATCCAATATACACTGTTAGTATATTGAAATGCAACTGATTTTTGTGTGTTTATCTTATATCCTGTGACTTTGCTAATACACATATTATTTCTAGGAGTTTATCAGTAGATTGTTTTCTACATAGCCAATCATGACATCGGTAAAGAAGGAGATTTTATTTCTTCCTTTCTGACCTATATTTCCTTTGTTTCTTTTTCTTGCCTTATTGCACTAGGTAGAACTTCCAGCACTATGTTGAATAAGAGTAATGAGAACAGACATCCTTGTCTTATTCCCAATCTTAGGAGAAAAGCATTCCATTTTCACCATTAAGTATAATGTTAGCTGTAGGGTTTTTTGTAAATGCTTTATATCAAGTTGAGAAAGTTGTGCTCAAGAAGGCTGGGCCCTTCTGAGATTATGTATAAAAAGAGTCTGCAACTCGTCAAGGGGAAAGTAACTACTTGTATCTCTCTCTCCCTCTCTCATGTATATATATCCAAAGATCATCCTATTAACCCCAGAAGGCAGTATATGTACTATCTAAGCAATCCACTCTATGGTAAATTATCTACACTTGACTCTTTAACAATGCTAATTAAATTCAACCATGATCTTTCCTATCAGGCATTTCCTACCAGAACAGCTCTGTCATAAAGGTAAGACAATAACTTTCTGTTTTAAACTAGTAACCTAGATAACTTGGACAATTAGATTATTAAATACAGTAACGGCAGAGACTATGCCACACATTGCTTATATTCCTACTGTGCCTTGAACAGAGCCAGAAATAAATCAAGCTATTGATTTAAGTCACTATTTTATGGCATCACTATACAGTTTTTTAAAAAGGAAAGGCCAAATGTTTCAACCCCTTCGAAGTGAATTATAATGGACTACATCACTATTTAAGTATGATGGATATTTACAACCTATAGAGAAACACAGTTTGTTTCCTACTTCTCAAATATCTCATCCAAATAATAAAAATGGGCTTCTTTTTCACATGTACTAAGAGGAGTCTAGATGAAAGGGGGAAAACACCCCTTTCAAGTTATAACAACTAAAGACTTAATATGCAGCAAAAATAATAATAAAAATTACTTGTCTACTTTTTGTAGATTCCTTAGGAATCTTTCCATTGATCAAGATTCTATTAATAGTCTGAAGCATTTAAAATATTTTCCCTTCGATGGCTATCATAACGTAAGGTGGGGAAGGCTCAAAATGAGCAGACTGGTCTCTATTCAGGGGGTGTGTGTGTGTGTGTGTGTGTGTGTGTGTGTGTGTGTGTGTGTGTGTGTGTGTGTGTGTGTGTGTGTGTGTGTGTGTGTGTGTGTGTGTGTAATGTACACAAAGTCAGGTCCTCCTTGCAAAACTTTTTAATTTTTTTTTGAATTTTATTTTATTTATTTTTATACAGCAGGTTCTTATTAGTTATCCATTTTATACATATTAGTGTATATATGTCAATCCCAATCTCCCAGTTCATCCCACCACCACCCCCACCCGCCCCCCCCCCCACCACCACTTTCCCCCCTTGGTGTCCATACGTTTGTTCTCTACATCTGTGTCTCAATTTCTGCCCTGCTTATAGTCATTACTTATTCTGGAAGTCAGGCTAATCCACAAATTAAAGCATTTTTCAAAGATTTTATTTTCAAGCCACTAACTTAGAAATGTTGCTTTATATAAAAGCACTCACCCTGTATATGTCAGTATAACCGAAAGCAATAAATATCTATCTGCCATTTCAAGCAGAATAGAAGTTATAAGTTCCTACCCCAGCTCCAATATTTGGTGAGTGTTTACTCTTAGTCTGATTTCTTCTAGGCCTAGAACCGATTGACCCACACTAATTTGCTAAATAAACAATGGGCCTAAAGCTTAACTACTAGTTGTTAGTCATCAAAAAAAAAAAAAGCAGTTTCTACTCCCCCAGTTTCTTTTTACTTCTAACTGGAACACAACCAAAACCCAGAAGGTAAATTCAAAAGAGAGAAGGGGGCAGGGAAACATGGCTTTGAGCAACCAAAAAGAAAATCAACAGGTTCATGCAACCAAAGCTCATGCATTATGTTAAAGAGAAGGGTCTCTCGGGTCCTTACTAAAATCTTATTTTATATAAAAATCATTATTACATTTCTCTCCTGGTTTCCAGCCCACAGCATATTAAAAGGGGAAAAAAGTAGAAAGAGGAACCAGGAGAGAAAAAAATCCGTTAGAGTAGCAGTGACGGAAGAGACAGAAGTATTACAAAACAGAATTCAGCAAAACATTTAGTTCATTCAATTCATGGGAAAGAGCCCTATACACTTCGGCACAAAAAATAATGTTCATAGTGATGACCCTAAGTTATCAAATAAATTTAAATTATACTCATATGTTCTGTTTAAAAAAAAAGAAAATATTAAATACATTAAACATACATATTCAGGAAAAGTGTCACTATTAAGCTCATGAGTCAAACAGATCTTTAGACTGAAGCATGTACTGGCTCTGTAACCTTGGACAAGTTACTTATATTCACTAAGACCCAGTTTCCTTATATGTAAAGTGGAGCTAATAAAACATGCCTCATTGGGTTGTTGTCTGGTACTAAGAGCTCAACAATTATTAGTCATTTCTATTACTACTGCTCCACTACCACTATTATTCACATTAAAAGGATTTCTATTCTAAATGGTTTTTATTGAGGTATAATTACACACAATGAAACAAACATATCAGTGTACCACTTGATGACTTTTGACAAATGTATGCACCCATGTAACTATCACTCCAATCAAGATCTAGGATACTCCCTCCAGAAAGTTCTCTCCTCTTTTCTACTCAATTCCATCCATCCACCTAGAGACAATCACTATTCTGATTTCCATAACCATCACTTAGTTTTACCTGTTCTACTATTCAGATAAATGGAATCATATAACATGTAGCCTATTGTGCCTGAATTCTTTTATTCAACATAATGTTTTTGAGATTCATTTCAAGTTTATCTTTTTAAATTTCTTTCACTGAAATCATAAAAAATTCTTTGTATGAATATGCTACTACATATTTATCTGTTGGTTGTTTCAAGCTTGGGGCTATAATCCACGTATTTTTTTAAATCATAGGGTATATAATGAAGATTCATTTACCAGTAGTATTCACCATATAGAATATCTTACCATTGATATTAATAAAAGAAGCATTAATATAGAAAATGTAGATACTTCAAGGTCTATAGAGGGCCTTTTAATGATTAAATAGTCCATACTTCTCATGCACCAATAAATATATAATTGAGATTTCAGTTACTCATAAAGCAATCTTTCATCATATCTGATGAATATTTTTTAATTCTGCAGATGATAAAGAATATCCTCAACACTATTAATAAATTAAAATCCTATACCTAAACAGGAGGAAGCTCCTGTGCCAACACTACTCTGGTTGATCCATTTAATGGAGAACTTCAGCGTAACAGTCTTATATGAATTCAAACTCCCGATACAGATGCTAAACAATTTTCTGCCTATAGGAGGACAGTTCCCATCCATGCCCAGTATTGCTGAGTGCAGCAATACATTTTTACCAACATCCCTTAACACTGGTTTACAAGAAAGAACCTTATTTCCTGCGATGAGAAATAAGGCACGAGTTTAAAGAATTCATCTCTTTAGTCATTTTTAAATAATTAACTAATCTGTATAGCCAAAACCCATGCTCTGGCTGATAGTATCAATAATAATGCAATTTCTCCCAACGCAAATACGTTCTAAGTCAAGTTAACTCAGGGAGGAAATTCTGACTCATTAGTGAAGACCCTATCCTCTGTGAATTTAGACAATGACTAGGCTTAGAACTAGTTAAGGAGAGTGGTTTTCAAAATAATGTCCAAAAAATACCAGGAATTTAGCAAACATTTACATTACTTTCATTTATTAAATAAACTGTAACTATTTTTAAGACTTCAATAACAGAGGTGCACACAGATGTGTTATGCCAATTTTAATAAAACGGAGACAAGCTCCAGGCAACTTCACCTACCAGGTTAACTTGCTTTTGTGCAGGACTCAAAATAAGGCTTCTCCAGCCATTTCTGTCCATCTGCTGAATGTGAAATTCTTTAAAATATGCCCTTGACTAGAAAGACTGTAGTCGTACACTGGTGTTTGTTCTTGTTGTTCTTCTTCTTACTCAGGACTGTGTATATCCACTCATGTAAAATGGTACAAGCACACACATATGCTGCACTCCATTAGTTGTCAGGCAACACTGCCTCAGCACATGCTCTAGATGACATAGCATGACTGTCACAAAATAAGTGAACCTGTAACATGAAAGTTTGGGTCCTTCTTGCCCTACTTTTATATTTATGATAGTATTATCATAAGCTTTCAATACTTTTTCAATAACTTAATGTTTGTGGTAAGGTAAAATGATTAACGAACAGTATCAATGAACCATATCAAAATATGATTAAAATTCTGAGATTGAAGAAAAATATCTAATAATGAATATAACAAGATTGGTCAGGCTCAAGGCAAATTGAAAATTAGTATTAGAAACCAATACCAACCAATTGTTCAACCATTATCAAACACACTGATAATAGTATGTGAAATGAAAGACTCTCATATCAACAAATAAGGTAATAGCTCTTTGTCAGTGGAGGTCACCTTCTACAGCAAGAAAAGATATATATCTCAACTCCTTGATACGTTTAGTGAAGTTAAACCTTACAAAATAGATTTATGATCCCTGTCAAGTTATGACACAGTTTGTTGGGAGGAGGGGGGAAGAGTGAGCATAAAAATTAAGCTTAAGGTTATTGGGGGGGTGGGGAGAATTCAAACAAAATTTAAATCTAACAATGAAAATACCACAGCATCGTTCAAGGTAAGTTATCACACAGAACATGAATAACTAGTACACACTCTGGAGGAAAAGCTTATTAAATTCTATACTACTAACACTGTAAAGAAGTTTATTGGATGAATACACTACTGTTTAAATATAATTATAACCATTATTTGAAACAAGAAACTAGAGAAAAGCATCTACAATACTTGAATAATTGAAAGGCTAAAATTATGTGAAATCTCTACACTTTAACTAGGCAAGGTCATGAATGTTGAAAATCTCAAATTTTTTAAATGATATATTCATGCAAGTGATGATGCAAAGGGTTTATTTGTAAAACATGCACAATAGGAGGGAAAAAATTAATATTTAGATAACTTTTTAGTACGCCCTCAAATAAATTGGTTAAAACATAACGAGATATGTACTAGTGGTAATAAAACAATGACAGGAAAAACTGCAGAAGTAGCGGCTCTTATAAAAACTATTACCTAAATATAGTTTAAGTAAGAATGGCATGTTCCATAGATAAGCACGAGCTGTTAAGGAGATGCCAGTATGATTCAAACTATCAATTTATTAAGGCATGGTCTGTAAATTTCAAACTTCACAGAGTTATTTGTAACTATATAATGAGTTCCAGAAACTCTTCTTTCATTTGTGAAATTTGTTAGTTATCTAACCACAAGTCCTATTATAAACAGTTCAAATAAAGCCCCCGCCCCCCCCCCAAAAAAAACTTGCCTTTTTTACTTTTCATTACTAAGAAACTCCTTTAGTATCTCTCAGTTACAACACAGCTGCACCAGCTGGCGCATCCTGCTAATACTTTAAATAATTCTGCCAAGCAAGATGGTGATGCTACCAAGCTTTACAACTGCAAATAATGTCAACGATAAAATTAAGACAAAATCTCAACTGAACAAACAAAACAAAATATATTTATCTGTTTTAAAATTTTGAGTGAATAAAAGACAAAGACAGGCAACGAGGATTCTTTTTTTTTAACGACTCCGATAATATTTTCAAACACGCAATGAAGATTTAAATTAGCCGAGAAACTTACTCAACAATCACTCCAAATTGAACAAGTATGAATTAAGGAATATCAGTGATTCTACTAGGAAATTAGAATTTCCCGCTACTCCATTTTAAAACTTCTAGAGCAGATT
Source organism: Eschrichtius robustus (assembly GCF_028021215.1). Lineage (NCBI taxonomy): Eukaryota > Metazoa > Chordata > Mammalia > Artiodactyla > Eschrichtiidae > Eschrichtius > Eschrichtius robustus. The sequence continues at coordinate 15,658,106 of NC_090834.1, read as the reverse complement.
AACTGAAACGTTTTCAGAGCAATACAAACACGGCACAGTGGTTAAGGGCACCAGATTTGAGCCTAGCTCTGCCACGTATTCACTATCTGTAAACTTTGTATTAGTTACCTTAACTCACTGTGCCTCAATTTTTTCATTTGTAGAGATAAAAGTAACTACCTACATTACTGGGTTGTTGTGTAAATCAATACACATAAGGCTCTTACCAGGAGTCTAGTGCTTGGGTGCTCAGAAATGTTAGATGCCGTTGTTGTTGTTTGTTGTTGTTAGGCAGGGTGGTCTTAAAAACTGTTACCATTTACAAGGACCCTTCTGTGTAAACCAGGATTTTTTTTGATACTGCGCAACTGAAACAAAACACAAAAATAACCTAGAGCTCCCTAGAGCTCAAACATAGACTGACTTTCTTTAAAATTCAGCAAACTTAAAAATATATTTATACTAATTTATCAGTTTTGCACTCATTAGGGCTCCAGATAAAAATTCATTTACAAAACCTCACACTAGGTCAAAGAGCTCAGGACAGAAATTTTGGCTATAAAAGTGTTCTTTGAGAAACCAACCCAATCAGAAGTGGTCTTACACTCAACTTTTAAAATATCTGATATAAGTAACAGTGCTAATTCATCCAAGCTCAAAATTGGATGCTCCCAGGTGAACCTGTTTTCAAAAGAATAAAAATATTTCAAAAAATGTTATGGGAAAAAAAAAGACAATGAATTATTTTCCTCTCTGTGAGTAGCAAGATAATCCTAGTAAGGAATGTGTGTGAGGCTCAGATGAGAGAATTGTTTTCAGTGAGAGAAGAGAAACAATAAAGAAAAAAATACAAAATTACAAGGGAAAAATAAAAATTAAAACAATGTTATGTGTGTTTTACCACAATTTAAATTTTTAATTAAGTCAAAATAAATTATTTTCCATGACCCCATGCATAGCATATAACTGTACTTCTCTAAAATCCAAGATCCATTCTTTTTGGACAGGATAGAAATAGGAAATAAAAGTTTCAAAAATAATAATGTAAGTAATAAATTGCTTCTCATAAAAACACAAAGAATATGTAAGTTGTGTTTTCCTGAAAGTTGAGATATTGTTATATGGAGATATTTTACAAACAGTCCTCAGAAAAAAATAACCGTAACAAAAGGAAATGTGGAAATATGGATGCTATGGGGACAATTCATGGGTTCATGGGCTCATTCAAAGCTTTGGAAGGCCCACTCTGACTCTACTTAAAGAAGAGTCAGCATTCTGACTATACTGAGAGAAGAGTCAGAGCTCCTGAAGACAAAAAGCTTTGAAACCTAAGGTAGTAATCATCATGGGAAATATTTTAGGAAATAACTCGAGGTTTGTGTTTTCCCCACAATTTGTTAGAGGGAAGAAAAAAAAAATGAAGATCTAACTATATCATCTCAAGAGCTCAGAATAGTTCCTTTAAAGTAAAATTTTAGACTTTTCTCCCCAAACAAAAATTGACATATCTATTGTCACAATGCCATCACAGGCAACTTACATTAATGTACGGTTAGTTCCTTCAGAATTGTTATATGCCACCAAGCCAAAGTCAGCACAGAAAATATATTAAATGACTCTCTGGCAAAACAGTTAGAGCTTCCAACAGGGCAATGAGAAACATAAAATAACTCTTATGAAAGTTGGGGTATTATATAAAAATATGCAGATTCCTTTTAAATTTGAAATCCCCAATTCATTAAGAAATAAATCCCCCCTTAAAAGAAACTCAGAGCACCATATCAACCAGGTCATTCATTCCTAATGTTACAGAGTGAATGCAGCAAAATTAGAACATGTTTTATACAATATTAACTAGTCATGTGAGATCTTAATTTTAAATGTTTGCTTGTTTACTTGCCCCCATAGCTAAGTACTGTACATCATTCATTTCTGTCTTTAAAATATTTGGTGGAAAATTAAAGCTAAGTAAAGGATACTACCATTTTCTCTCCAAACCAAAAAACTACTTAAGGTAAGTATTAATCTAGGAAGACTCTGGTGCCTGGTCTTTACCCAGAATCTTGGTTGTGTCTGTAGGAAGGGGGAAAAACTGCTTTCATCAAGGCCAAAGGCAAACACTGCGCAGCCTGAAAAGTCTAAAAGATTCTGAGTTCTTATGAAATGTTCTAGAGGATCCTCTTGCCATTTGAGAGACAAGAAAACTTCCCAGGGTAAATCCAGGGAAAAATCAGAGTCACTGTAAAATGTATAGGGAATAATAAATCAACAACAGCCCTTGTCCTCAAGCAGCTTAACATTAACAATAAAAGTCAACTACAAGAGATAACACAAAGCAAAACAAGGTTAACTGCCACATAACTCAGAGACAATTAGGCTGAGTTCAAAGGAGGGAATGGATCACCTGGGCCAGAATAAACAGAAAGTTTCCCTAAGGCTAAGAAGCATTTAAGCAAGGTAATGGGCAGAAGTTCTTAGAACCAGGAAGGGCACTCAGGCACTGTGCCTGTACTCTCATACTGATGAAGGAGGCTACCTTGGAAGGAAGTGGATCTGACACCTTTTATCAGCATTAAGCAACTAACATGAATGAGGATGGAAAAGAAATATAACTGATTTCCAGGTTCCTGCCACTCCCAAATAATAACGCAAGCATCAAGACCTAAACTGGGTAAAACAAACTTCAGTGACTCAGCTTAGGACCAGCTGTAAATGAAGTTCTGGTTAAACAAAATAACTGCTTTCTTCGAACTTGCCTCCTGTGTCAGTAGGGTAATTGCCCTAGATAAAGAGACATCTTGGAAGGCAGAAATTATAAAGCAAAAACAAACAAAAAACACATGCACAACAAAAGAACCACCACAGAGCCAGTGGTTCAAAAGCTGCCTCGTTTCCTTGCCAAGAAACAAGTTAATTCCTATGCTAAATACCTTTCCTCTGTTTTCACGTGGTTTTTCAAATGCTGAATGCATCAAGAAATCATACCACTTAAAAAGTTCTAATGTTTTATGGCTTCTCTGTTTTGTTGTGTGTTCTGTGGTCGAGATCTGTTTTGTCTTATTTCTGAATCAAAAGAAAGCAGAAACCTTAGCCAGAATAATTTACACCAGATATGTGAATTTACATATCAGACAATTTTTTTTTAATTTATTTATTTACTTATTTATTTATGTATGGCTGTGTTGGGTCCTCGTTTCTGTGCGAGGGCTTTCTCCAGTTGCGGCGAGCGGGGGCCTCTCTTCATCGCGGTGCGCGGGCCTCTCACTATCGCGGCCTCTCTTGTTGCGGAGCACAGGCTCCAGACGCGCAGGCTCAGTAGTTGTGGCTCACGGGCCTAGTCGCTCCGCGGCATGCGGGATCCTCCCAGACCAGGGCTCGAACCCGTGTCCCCTGCATTGGCAGGCAGACTCTCAACCACTACGCCACCAGGGAAGCCCTCAGACAATATTTTTAAAAACAGAAACATCCTCCTGGGGACTCTTCTTATAAGATGATTGAACTAACGTGGCCTAAAGACAAGCTTTTCCCCCTTCCAAGAACAATCTTCCTGTTCTCTCAGCCTCATCTGAACCTGCTCAACTAAACAAAGAACCACTCAAAGAAAATTTCTCAGAATACCAACTTCAGTAATTTACAGACAAACCAACACACCCCTGGCTCCAGTCTAGAATAAATTACAAGATTCTTTATTTGCAATGACTCTGCGCTCCTCTTCTCTTTATCCTCTTATCTCCACCCCTAATAATCTCATATTTCTTCCCTATACATGAATCAAAGCTAAGATTCTTTGAAATATCCCACACATTCACGCAGAATCTCTCAGGTCAGAATCACCTCAGCTCTACATCGAGACTACAGCAATTCTCAGCACAGGAAGGTGACTCTTGAGGGTGCAGTTTAAAAGAAAAAGCATAATTAATAAAATAAACCTTATTTGATCAATAAAAAGATACCCATTGTCTTCATATTACAAACACCAAAAATAAAGCTCAAAAATGAGAAAATATTCAGAACAAACTCAGTTTAAGACAGGGTTGCCATTAATGTACGTTTGTAGGTGCAAGGTACACTAGAAGTCTTACTGCATATCATAAATAGAAATGTTTCCTCTTCTCAGATAATAGTTTAATTTTGATAATTTTTATTTTAAGAGAGTATTTTTATTTTAAAAAATAAGACAATTTTGTAACTATTTCAAAATACTACAAAAGGCAATAGGCATGAGATTTTTATGTTTATCAAAAGAGGCGATGAAAGCAGCAAAAATCTCTGATCAATGGCTAGAGCCACAAAGCCAACATCTCCTACAAAAAGTGAACTTACTGAATAAGAAAAATGTTGGAACCTAGTGCTTTGAGCTCCTAATCTAGTGCTCACTTATTTGCCATGAAATAGAGAACAAATAACCTAAATGTTGGACTGCCATCTTCCCCAAATTAGAAAATAAAATAATGTGAAGTAGAGGAAAAGAAAAAAAAGAAAATCATAAAAAACATCTATTTAATACTTTCACTGAAATCTGAAGGTCTAAGTTCAAAGGGCATATTTTTTTTCAAAGAGAGAAGCAGCTAGTTTTACAGTAAATAAAACTTCCTGTTCTATAAGTAACATCAGTTGAGCACTTAATATGTACTGGGTACCATGCTAAGTGCTTTCCATGATTATCTGGTTTAATTCTCCCAAAGACACTAATGAAGTACCTACTGTTATTTTACAGAGGAGAAAACTGAGGTTTAGAACAGTTAAGAAACTTGCTAAACTAATAAATTAGGAAGCTGAAACTCCCATACAGGTCTTCAGACTCCAAAGCCTGGATTCACCACTATTCCCTCCACAAGGAAAGCAGCGGTTTCTAGCCTAGCACTGACTCTTCTTGGCTATACAAAAAGTCCTGCATCTCCCCATACACTCATCTCTACCACTCCCTCAACCCACCTGAACTCTTGCTAATTGTTCTTTGTCATTTAGAACTTCTTACATGGCTAGATAAATGTCAACTTCAAAAAGGTGATAAGGAAAGTACCTTACAATCTTGAAACACAGCTGATGGGCCCCTTTTCCAAAGCCTGGCTTGCTCATTCATTCATTCATTCAGATACTCACTGAGCACCTACTATGGGAAGCAGTGCTGTGTAGTGATTAAGAGCATGAGATTGCTTAGGTTCAAATCCTGGTTCCATCACTAACTTAATATGTGACTTTGAGTAATTTACTCTACCTCTCACTGCCTTAGTTGCCTCATCTGTAAAACAGAGATACCTATAGGACTGTGGTAAAGGATTAATCATGTAAAGAACTTAGAACAATGCCTGGCACTTGGTAAACAAATGTTAGCTTGTATTATTACTCTGTGTGGGGGACATTTAAGCTAGGAGCTATGGATGATATAAGTGATATGGCATGGTATGCCCTCTCTTCTCAAGCTTGCAAAACATCTGCATAAATAACCACAGACCAATCTGTAAATACTACTACAGGTGTTAGTAAATAAATGCTACATGTCCGAGGAAGGAGAGATTACTTCTAGCTAAAGAGATCAGGGGAGGTCTCATGGAAGAGCTAGAACTTCAGCTAGACCTTAATATAAAGGTAGAGAACATTCCAAGTACACAATAAAATCACGGAATAGTAAAGAAATTGAGCTCCAGTAAGGAATTACCATGGGAGAATAGTGGTGAAAAACCTGAAAATGTAGGTAAGACTGGGGTCCAATTATCAAGAAACCTGAAGGTTCACATAAGGAGTTCACAAAAATACTATCATATTTTAAAATGTAAACTAGTATTAACATTCCCCCCAAGTGGAATACACACATGGAAACGAGAGAGCGGAGGCGGGGGCGGGTAATGCGGGAGGGCGGAGTGGGAAAGAGAAAAAAAATAGCAAAGCAAGTCAGGGGAGTTGCAGAAACCCAGGCTTACAGGTAACACAATCATATATACCAGCTTTCCTCAAACTGTACTGTGGCCAACTAAATTTGAGAAAAGCTACACGCTCCACCCCGTTTCTCTCTTCAGGGATTCACAAGGCACACTAGTATTTTAAGAACTCTCAGATGTCCTATAGCGAAGAAACAGACTAATTTTGTTCACTATTTTGTTATTTTGTTGTGGAACCCTATCAGTCCCCAAACTTACCTAATGATTCTTTTCCTCCTAGAACATATATTTAAACATTGAGGGACACTAGTGTTCTACAGAACTTATTTTGGAAAACTCTGATACTAATAAATATCTGGGAAAATGGGGTGTGATCACATAAGAGAAAAGAGATATCTTGCAGCCCTATAATCATTTTTTGAAAGGCCCTTCTAAGATCACAGACTACTCTGGAAGTCTCCCTTATTTTGTTTTATCCTAAGTGGCAAATAAATGAACTAAAGGAGTACCATGAGTATCATACCTTTTGTTTTACCTTGAGAACAACAAAAATTTTAAGACTATACTCCAACAACAATACAACTTGAATTAACTTCTAATGTCCTTGCCCAAAGTGGCCCGAGAATTTCACAGATGTATTTCCCTTTCCTAATCCAAAAATAAAAGGACTGGGAGAGCCTGTTTATGCCTACTCTCGTGTCTTTTTAATCTTTTTCTTTCCAATTTACCATTCTCTATTCTTCCATCCAAAAGTGATTTTCCCTTTACTGGCCCACTTTTATCCTAAATACCTCTGTCTTCTTTATTTCTCCCAGGTCCCTGTTGAAATTATTATCTTGAGCCTTTGGGCTCTCAGTATGATCAGAGAACACGTTCAACGTAGGTGACAACACCATGGGTGATAGACAGAAGGAGCACATGCTGCAGTTTCCCCATTCCAAACCCTAGTAGACACTGCCCACCCACCACAGCACTCCTTCCCACTAAACCCACAGTGCTCTCAACAGCTATTTCCAATCTCCTGAAAGTGAAACTGATTTACACAGAGGTTCTGTAGTTCCCATCTGCATTCTTTAGATTCCACTGGCTGAAATGTGAAATGCACTAGCAAACACATCTTACAGGTTACAAAAGAAACACAGATGGTCTTGAAGGCTGGAGTGGTGTCTTATTGCACATCTGCATGAGTCTGGGTTTTAAAAGTCAGTACCTGCATCACAAGTGCCTGAGACACACACAGGGCCTTACCAAAATAGTACCACATCCAGGAACCTTCGTCCAGTTAACATACGTATGGATGAATAAAAATAATGAGGATAAACTTTAAAACAACCTTGAAATATTTTACCTTCTAGGAGGCTTTCCTCTACCCTAACTGAATGTTTTCAGTAAGTATGCATTTCACTATGCTTTCTTCCTGAATTGGATTTCATCTAAATGTGGATTACCATTGTAATTAAGGAAAGCCAATTGGCAAAAATGCTTTAAGAGCAAGACCTCTTTTAAAATAATTAATATCTGTCTCTGTTCAACTAAAAATGTGGAGTGCAGCAGCATGAAGGAAAATATAAGATTCATTCAATGACGGCACATAACTAAGCTAATTAAGATAAGTAAAAAAACTGTTTACTTAGTAGCCGCCAAATTCTATAAGGAAAATAACTGTTGCTGTAATTATGCAGTTTTGTATCTCATTACCACCATACTGGAAGATTATGTATTATGCAACAATGATATTTGTTGAACCAATGAAAACTGAAGCTACTGTCAAAAAGTTGTGTTTATATATCCCTTTAGAACACTAAATCCTTTTTTCGCTTTTAAAACTAACACATGCCCACAAGAGTCCCCAAAACAGACTCTATATTCAAATTACAACTTATTTACTTCATCAGAGTTTCTCTAACCTGTGAAACCAGAGAAACGGTAGTACTTTTTGATTCAGCAAAAAGCATCACATCCTGCCCCACAAAGATGCCATGACATAACACTACAAACTAAGGAAAGGGAAAGTTTAATAACTAAAGGGAAAACAGAACGGAAATATAGCAATTTCTAAACTGCAATTCACTTCTTTTTCTACCTCAATATTAAATCCGTACTTATCATATAAACAAAAACCTATTACCATATAAAAATAAAGTGAAACTTCAGTCCTCAGCTCCTCAGCCTAGGTTCCTAGACTGTCCCCAACACAGTGAAGTTTATTTATTTATTTATTTTAAAAATCTTTACTGGAGTATAATTGCTTTACAACAGTGTGTTAGTTTCTGCTGTATAACAAAGTGAATCAGCTATACATAAACATATATCCCCATATCTCTTCCCTCTTGTGTCTCCCTCCCACCCTCCCTATCCCACCCCTCTAGGTGGTCACAATGCACAAAGCTGATCTCCCTGTGCTATGTGGCTGCTTCCCACTAGCTATCTATTTTACATTTGGTAGTGTATTTATGTCCATGCCACTCTCTCACTTCGTCTCAGCTTACCCTTCCCCCTCCCCCTGTCCTCAAGTCCATTCTCTACATCTGCATCTTTATTCCTGTCCTGCCCCTAGGTACATCGGACCTTTTTTTTTTTTTTTTTTAAGATTCCATATATCTGCGTTAGCATACGGTATTTGTTTTTCTCTTTCTGACTTACTTCATTCTGTATGACAGATTCTAGGTCCATCCACCTCACTACAAATAACTCAATTTCGTTTCTTTCTATACCTGAGTAATATTCCATTGTATATATGTGCCACATCTTCCATATCCATTCATCTGTTGATGGACACTTAAGTTGCTCCCATGTCCTGGCTATTGTAAATAGAGCTGCAATGAACATTGTGGTACATAACTTTTTGAATTATGGTTTTCTCAGGGTATATGCCCAGTAATGGGATTGCTGGGTCATATGGTAGCTCTATATTTAGTTTTTTAAGGAACCTCCATACTGTTCTCCATAGTGACTGTATCAATTTACATTCCCACCAACAGTGCAAGAGGGTTCCCTTTTCTCCACACCCTCTCCAGCATTAATTGTTTGTAGATTTTTTGATGATGGCCACTCTGACCGGTGTGAGATGATATCTCATTGCAGTTTTGATTTGCATTTCTCTAATGATTAATGATGTTGAGCATTCTTTCATGTGTTTGTTGGCAACCTGTATATCTTCTGTGGAGAAATGTCTATTTAGGTCTTCTGCCCATTTTTGGATTGGGTTGTTGATTTTTTGATATTGAGCTGCATGAGCTGCTTGTAAATTTTGGAGATTAATCCTTTGTCAGTTGCTTCATTTGCAAATATTTTCTCCCATTCTGAGGGTTGTCTTTTCATCTTTTTATGGTTTCCTTTGCTGTGCAAAAGCTTTTAAGTTTCATTAGGTCCCATTTGTTTATTTTTGTTTTTATTTCCATTTCTCTAGGAGGTGGGTCAAAAAGGATCCTGCTGTGATGTATGTTATAGAGTGTTCTTCCTATGTTTTCCTCAAGAGTTTTATAGTGTCTGGACTTACATTTACGTCTTTAATCCATTTTGAGTTTATTTTTGTGTATGGTGTTAGGGAGTGTTCTAATTTCATCCTTTTACATGTAGCTGCCCAGTTTTCCCAGCACCACTTATTTAAGAGACTGTCTTTTCTCCATTGTATATTCTTGCCTCCATTATCAAAGATAAGGTGACCATATGTGTCTGGGTTTATCGCTGGGCTTTCTATTCTGTTCCATTGATCTATATTTGTTTCTGTGCCAGTACCATACTGTCTTGATTACTGTAGCTTTGTGGTATAGTCTGAAAAGTCAAGGAGCTTGATTCCTCCAGCTCCGTTTTTCTTTCACAAGATTGCGCTTGTTATTCGGGGTCTTTTGTGTTTCCATACAAATTGTGAAATTTTTTGTTCTAGTTCTGTGAAAAATGCCATTGGTAGTTTGATAGGGATTGCACTGAATCTGTAGATCGCTTTGGGTAGGATAGTCATTTTCACAATGTTGATTCTTCCAATCCAAGAACATGGTATATCTCTCCATCTGTTGGTATCATCTTTAATTTCTTTCATCAGTGTCTTATAGTTTTCTGCATACAGGTCTTTTGTCTCCTTAGGTAGGTTTCTTCCTTGGTATTTTATTCTTTTTGTTGCAATGGTAAATGGGAGTGTTTCCTTCATTTCTCTTTCAGATTTTTCATCATTAGTGTATAGGAATGCAAGAGATTTCTGTGCATTAATCTTGTATCCTGCTACTTTACCAAATTCATTGATTAGCTCTAGTAGTTTTCTGGTAGCATCTTTGGGATTCTCTATGTACAGTATCATGCCATCTGCAAACAGTGACAGTTTTACATCTACTTTTCCGATTTGGATTCTTTTTATTTCTTTTTCTTCTCTGACTGCTGTGGCTAAAACTTCCAAAACTATGTTGAATAATAGTGGTGAGAGGGGGCAACCTTGTCTTTTTCCTGATCTTAGTGGAAATGGTTTCAGTTTCTCACCATTGAGAATGATGTTGGCTGTGGGTTTCTCATATATGGCCTTTATTATGTTGAGGTAAGTCCCCTGTATGCCTACTTTCTGAAGAGTTTTTATCACAAATGGTTGTTGAATTTTGTAGAAAGTTTTCTGCATCTATTGAGATGATTCTATGGTTTTTCTCCTTCAATTTGTTAATATGGTTTATCACATTGATTTGCGTACACTGAAGAAGAATCCTTGCATCCCTGGGATAAACCCAATTGATCATGGTGTATGATCCTTTTAATGTGCTGTTGGATTCTGTTTGCTAGTATTTTGTTGAGGATTTTTCCGTCTATGTTCATCAGTGATACTAGTCTGTAGTTTTCTTTTTTTGTGACATCTTTGTCTGGTTTTGGTATCAGGGTGATGGCAGCCTCACAGATTGAGTTTGGGAGTGTTCCTCCCTCTGCTATATTTTGGAAGAGTTTGGGAAGGATAGGTGTTAGCTCTTCTCTAAATGTTTGATAGAATTCGCCTGTGAAGCAATCTAGTCCTGGGCTTTTGTTAGTTGGAAGATTTTTAATCACAGTTTCAATTTCAGTGCTTGTGATTGGTCTGTTTATATTTTCTGTTTCTTCCTGGTTCAATCTCGGGAGGTTGTGCTTCTCTAAGAATTTGTCCATTTCTTCCAGGTTGTCCATTTTATTGGCATAGAGTTGCTTGTAGTAATCTCTCATGATCCTTTGTATTTCTGCAGTGTCAGGTGTTACTTCCCCTTTTTCATTTCTAATTCTATTGATTTGATTCTTCTCTCTTTTTTTCTTGATGAGTCTGGCTAATGGTTTATCAATTTTGATTATCTTCTCAAAGAACCAGCTTTTAGTTTTATTGATCTTAGCTAATGTTTCCTTCATTTCTTTTTCATTTATTTCTGATCTGATCTTTATGATTTCTTTCCTTCTGCCAAATTTGGGGGGTTTTTTGTTCTTCTTTCTCTAGTTCCTTTAGGTGTAAGGTAAGATTGTTTATTTGAGATTTTTCTTGTTTCTTGAGGTAGTCTTGTATGGCTATAAACTTCCCTCTTAGAACTGCTTTTGCTGCATCCCATAGGTTTTGGATCGTCGCGTTTTCATTGTCATTTGTCTCTAGGTATTTTTTGATTTCCTATTTGATTTCTTCAGTGAGCTCTTGCTTATTTAGTAACGTATTGTTTAGCCTCCAAGTGTTTGTGTTTTTTATGTTTTTTTCCCTGTAATTGATTTCTAATCTCATAGCACTGTGGTCAGAAAAGAGGCTTGATATGATTTCAATTTTCTTAAATTTACCAAGGCTTGATTTGTGACCCAAGATATGATCTATCCTGGAGAATGTTCCGTGCACACTTGAGAAGAAAGTGTAATCTGCTGTTTTTGGATGGAATGTCCAAATAAAATAAATAAATTAAATATAAATATCAATTAAATCTATCTGGTCTCTTGCGTCATTTAAAGCTTCTGTTCCCTTATTTATTTTCTGTTTGGATGATCTGTCCATTGGTGTAAGTGAGGTGTTAAAGTCCCCCACTATTATTGAGTTACTGGCGATTTCCTCTTTTAGAGCTGTTAGCAGTTGCCTTATGTATTGAGGTGCTCCTTTGTTGGGTACATATATATTTACAATTGTTATATCTTCTTCTTGGATTGATCCCTTGATCATTATGTAGTGTCCTTCATTATGTAGTGTCCTTCCTTGTCTCTTGTAACATTCTTTATTTTAAAGTCTATTTTATCTGATATGAGTATTGCTACTCCAGCTTTCTTTTGATTTCCATTTGCATGGAATGTCTTTTTCCATCCCCTCACTTTCAGTCTGTATGTGTCCCTAGGTCCGAAGTGGGTCTCTTGTAGACAGCATATATATGGGTCTTGTATCCATTCAGCAAGCCTCTGTCTTTTGGTTGGGGCATTTAATCCATTCACGTTTAAGGTAATTATCGATATGTATGTTCCTATTACCTTTTTCTTAATTGTTCTGGGTTTGTTTTTGTAGTTCCTTTTCTTCTCTTGTGTTTCCCACGTAGAGAAGTTCCTTTAGCATTTGTTGTAGAGCTGGTTTGGTGGTATTGAATTCTCTTAGCTTTTGCTTGTCTGTAAAGCTTTTGATTTCTCCATTGAATCTGAATGAGATCCTTGCTGGGTAGAGTAATCTTGGTTGTAGGTTCTTCCCTTTCATCACTTTAAGTATATCATGCCACTCCCTTCTGGCTTGTAGAGTTTCTGCTGAGAAATCAGCTGTTAACCTTATGGGAGTTCCCTTGTATGTTATTTGTCGTTTTTCCCTTGTTGCTTTCAATAATTTTTCTTTGTCTTTAATTTTTGCCAGTTTGATTACTATGTGTCTCAGTGTGTTTCTCCTTGGGTTTATCCTGTATGGGACTCTCTGTGCTTCCTGGACTTGATTGACTATTTCCTTTCCCATATAGGGAAGTTTTCAACTATAATCTCTTCAAACATTTTCTCAGTCCCTTTCTTTTTCTCTTCTTCTTTTGGGATCCCTATAATTCAAATGTTCGTGCGTTTAATGTTGTCCCAGAGGTCTCTGAGACTGTCCTCAATTCTTTTCATTCTTTTTTCTTTATTCTGCTCTGCAGTAGTTATTTCCACTATTTTACATTCCAGGTCACTTATCCGTTCTTCTGCCTCAGCTATTCTACTATTGATGCCTTCCAGAGAATTTTAAATTTCATTTATTGTGTTGTTCATCATTGTTTGTTTGCTCTTTAGTTCTTCTAGGTCCTTGTTAAACGCTCCTTGTATTTTCTCCATTCTATTTGCAAGATTTTGGATCATCTTTACCATCATTACTCTGAATTCTTTTTCAGGTAGACTGCCTATTTCCTCTTCATTTGTTTGGTCTGGTGGGTTTTTACCTTGCTCCTTCATCTGCTGTGTATTTCTCTGTCTTCTCATTTTGCTTAACTTACTGTGTTTGGGGTCTCCTTTCTGCAGGCTGCAGGTTCGTAGTTCCTGTTGTTTTTGGTGTCTGCCCCCAGTGGCTAAGGTTGGTTCAGTGGGTTGTGTAGGTTTCCTGGTGGAGGGGACTGCTGCCTGTGTTCTGGTGGATGAGGCTGGATCTTGTCTTTCTGGTGGGCAGGACCGCATCCGGCAGTGTGTTTTGGGGTGTCTGTGACCTTATTATGATTTTAGGCAGCCTCTCTGCTAATGGGTGGGGTTGCTTTCCTGTCTTGCTAGTTGTTTGGCATAGGTGTCCAGCACTGTAGCTTGCTGGTCGTTGAGTGGAGCTGGGTCTTAGCGTTGAGATGGAGATCTCCGAGAGAGCTTTCACCGTTTGATATTACATGGGGCTGGGAGGTCTCTGGTAGACCAATGTCCTGAACTCAGCTCTCCCACCACAGAGGCTCAGGCCTGACACCCGGCTGGAGCAAAAAGACTCTGTCAGCCACCCGGCGTAGATCTCAGCAACCTCAGCATATGATTTTCTTTCTTTCTTTGGCAGAGAACTTTCATCTTTTCACTTCAAGGAAGCAATTTACAGCTTCTCTTTGGCATATCTGAATTGCCAGCGTCACTACTCTGGTGCTTTGTGGCCAGTATTAAGTAAAATCAGGGTCACTTGAACATAAGCACTGCAATACCACAAGGCACGAAGTGACAAATGGCGGGATGCGCTGGACAAAGGGAACACAGTGAAGTTTAAATAAAATTTAAAAATAATACTGAAATCCATCTTATATTCAACTCTCATAACTAAAGAGTAACAACACTACCCCTTACGAAACCAACTCCAGGTGACATTTTCATGGGAGTTCCCCCAAAATGCCTGAACTCTTCATAATCCTGCTAAATATACTAATCATGCCTTAACATAGCTTGAACGTAACAAAGCTTAGCTTCTGTATCATGTCGCTACTAGGATGAACATTAAACTGAGCTTCTCAGCCATAGGGCCCATGTCTTACTATTCAACCATATTTTGGCCTCCAAATCTAATTTCTGTTTTCCCTGGTTCTGAACTTAAGTTATATTTTACAATATTATTGTATTTACTTCCTGTCAGTATTTCAAATCCTTCGTAGAACAAAACCCAGTATAAGTAATGTTTTATTCACCTTTGTGTCCTCAGTATTTAGTGCAGTACCTGGCATATAAATTCTTTTTTTTTTAAATTAATTAATTTATTTGTTTGTTTTTATTTTTGGCTGTGTTGGGTCGTCATTGCTGTGCGCGGGCTTTCTCTAGTCGCGGTGAGCGGGGGCTACTCTTTGTTGCGGTGCGCGGGCTTCTCATTGTGGTGGCGTCTCTTGCTGTGGAGCATGGGCTCTAGGCATGCAGACTTCAGTAGCTGTGGCGCTCGGGCTCAGTAGTTGTGGCTTGCAGGCTCTTGAGCGCAGGCTCAGTAGTTGTGGCACATGGGCTTAGTTGCTCCACGGCATGTGGGATCTTCCCAGACCAGGGCTCAAACCCGTGTCCCTTGCATTGGCAGGCAGATTCTTAACCACTGCACCACCAGGGAAGCCCGGCACATAAGTTCTTCACTCATGTTTCCAGACTTGAAGGCTACTGCCCCAGTGCAGTTCTAGCTCAATAAAATACCTACGGCAAATGACCATAGCAAACCTTAGCAATATTATTTATTGACCTGGATCAGAAGCTACATGCCCTGAGCTGGTGTTCTAGACAATGTTTTTGTCAATGAACAAAGGAATGTCAAAACTCTTTTTAAAATTGTTTTATTCCTTGAATCTTTTCGAAGAAAACAATCATGTCATTTTTACATAATAAATATAAAAACTCAAGTAGATGAAAGAGATTTTCAGATTTCAATTTGAATAACCATTATTTTTACTTACTTTTCTGTTTATTTTCACTTTCCAGGCTCTTTTCTTTTGAGTAGATGACAAAGAAACCTATTAAAATGCTTCTAAAATAATTTATCATTTATCATTTATTTATTTATTTATAAAAACCTATCTCATCTCAGTGATCACAGCAGACCTGTATCAGTCTATTTCCGTACATGGCAAGGCATAGTATATCTATAATATAATTCCAGTTTGGACAAGATTATGAGTCCTGGTGACTATATTTTAATTATGACTCATTCAGACAAGCCAAGACATACTACTAAACAAAAAGTAAACTGCTGACTTAAAGATCTGATGATACAAAACACAGTAGATTCTGCCAGGTAATAGTGCTTCCCTCTTCAGCAGCAAAAGGCACCAAGCCCAGTCACTTTAAAGACAGACCTCTTCACCCCATATTTTGTGCTGTGCCCCCCCCCCAAAAAAAAAGTTAAAAACGTTAGGGTCCAATCTAAGTACCTACCTAACTGAGGCAAATCACTCAAACTATCCAATATTGAGGATAATAAATAAAGGACAATAACATATGCAAATCAGCCACTATAATTTATCCAGTTATCTTTCTTGGACACAAACAATGGAGACGATGTTCAAGAACAAATATAAGAGATAAAGACTAGTGACAGGAGTTAAATAGATAATATTTGTACACATTAAACTACCACAAGTCAGTTCTACCTACTTCATTATTCTCCTTAAGCTCCAAAAACACAAAACAGAAGAAAAGTCTTCTTTTCCAAAAGTTGTTTAGAAAGGATCTGTCAATATATAACCAAATATCTGCTTACTGACGGGAAAAATCTCTGTTCACCAGCCAAGGGACTTTGGAGAGTGAGAACTGCATGTGGCATCTCCCCTTCACAGCCTCCTAATTCCACACCAGTTTGTAGTTATTCTTGTACTACAAGAGTATCGGTTTCAGAACGTAAGCCTCATAAGCCCCCAGGAAAGCCATTCTAGTGGAGCTGTTCCAGAAAGTTTCACTTTAGTTCCACAAAGAATCTAAGAGGCCCAGTCCATGACAAGAGTGAACAGTAACTGCTCTCTTGGTTTCCGCCTCTGACCTATAAAGAGCAAAGCTTGGAGCTGTCTGTAATCCATAATCCATTTTAATATTCTGCTAGAACATTACAAAAACGTGGCTTTCACTAAAGGCCCTGGCATGAAGCTAAAATTGGGATTCTCAGTTACTAATCCTGTGTAGAATTTGTTCTAATTCTCAAAAAAGTAGAGGAAATTCTCCTTTCCCTCCCACCCCGCAAATAAAAAGGGCAGTGGTGAGGCCCACAACACTTCTGACAGGCTGTATAACACACTGTCTTAACCACACTTCAGATAAATAACAAGTAGTAGGCTATTCTTCTCCACGACAAGCAAGTAATCTCCATTATTTTGGCATCTATTTCTTAAAGTTTGCTACAGCTATCACTTCCAAAACTTAGGCACTGGGTAAAAAATGTATGGAGTAAATTGATGATTCTTCATTTCTGAGCTAGATCATCATCCAGTTTAAACTTTTTTTTTATAAAAGGAAACTAGAGTTCAAATGTGTTGAGTGATTTGGCCAAGGTCACATGGCCTAGGGTAGAGTCAGGACACGAACTGGGGTCTCCTGACTCCAATCTCATGTTCATTATGACCAGAGGAACCAGACAATGAGGCAGCTCTACTATTCATCAGTGCTAAGTGCAGTGGGCACTTTTCCTATCCATCTGTCTTCTCAAAGATACAGTCCCTCTCTGTTCTGCACAATAGCCTATGTGGAAACAGAGCACATACGAGCTAAATCACTATTCAAGGGTCATTTAAACAAGCATGATGCAACACTGAGGCACAATGTCCACGTTAAACAAGCAGCAGAATACAATACAACCAAATAAAGGCTTTATTTAAGCCAAATTACGTGTATACGTCCCCACTCCATCATTCAACTACAAACCTTCTTTAGGGCAGAAACTGTTTCTTCTTGATCTCTATATACCTTGGAGCATTATCTTCAAACAGTTTTGCTTATATACCCCCTAAAATAAAACTGGGAGGAAAAAATCCTTCCTTGAATATTTTTAAGTTGATACTGAAATTTTTTTATCAATAGTTTAAATCATTGCAAAGGCTGTACTTTCCTTTATAGATCAATATAGGCCAATTTAAAACTGACAACTAAAAAAAAAAATTTTATGTCATTAATTTAAATGCATCCAGTGAAATCTAAACACTTGAGCAATCTGATACCCACCATCCCCCATTTTAAAACTATAACAGAATCTTCATTTCCTATATGAAATGTTATACTATTTCTTTTTCTCCTTGAAATTATATTTCTATTCTTCTTCTTCCATACTATTTTATTTTAATATAAATAAAAATAAATAAATAAAAATTTTAATATAAATTTTTATCATCCTTTCCTGTAACGTATTGTTTTTTTTATTTATTAAAGTATTTCCTTTGGATTGAGTTCCTGTTACTATTACTGGTAGCTGCAATTGGTGAAAACAATGCAAATGTACTATAAATTTTGATAACTAACCATAGAAAGTTATTTCCAGTTTTGGAGATGCAGCTATTAATAAGATGTATGGAGAAGGGTATACACCTTGATAAAGAGAAGTTTCACAGTTTTTTGATGCCAGTGTCACAGCTATCCTTTTGTTGGAACCCTGGAGTATTTTACACCTCAGATAAACATACATCAGTGAGATTCAAGATGAGTGAAAGGTATGGCTTTTTCTTTTGTCAACCACAAGAGCCGGAACTAAAGGGAGAGTAGGAAAAGAGCGAGGATTTTGCCAGTCTTGTCTTCAGACAACAATTTCAGGAAAGAGTATAAATGAATATTGAGAACTCTCAAAACTAGCCAGCCTAGATACCTTTAGACATGTACTCCAATTTGAAGATCACTGCTCTAAAGCACCCAGCTGGGTTCATTTACTGGAACTTAATAAAATGACAACGATGCCTGGCAGACAGGAAGAATCAGTGTACATTTCCTGCCATTAGGCTAATCTTATTTTTCCCCATCTCTCATACACTTATTTAAGTAAGACTAAAGTCTTATTCAGATATGGCAGTGTGATTTATTTTTAAAACATACACAGGGCTTCCCTGGTGGCGGGTGCAGTGGTTAAGAATCCACCTGCCAATGCAGGGGACACGGGTTAGAGCCCTGGTCCAGGAAGATCCCACATGCTGCAGAGCAACTAAGTCCCTGCACCACAACTACTGAGCCTGCGCTCTAGAGCCTGCGAGCCACAACTACTGAGCCCACATGCCACAACTACTGAAGCCCGTGCGCCTAGAGCTCGTGCTCCGCAACAAAGAGAAGCCACCACCATGAGAAGCCCACACACCGCAAAGAAAAGTAGCTCCTGCTCGCCGCAACTAGAGGAAGCCCGCGCGCAGCAAGAAAGAACCAATACAGCCAAAAATAAAGAAATTAATTTAAAATATATATATATATATATATATATATATAGAGAGAGAGAGAGAGAGAGAGAGAGAGGGAGAGAGAGAGCTCAGTCTGCCAAAGAATAATTGATCAAGTTGGCTACCGTCTTGGTACCACTTCTACACATATAATGATTTTTACACCACATTCAGATTACTTTGCAAAAAACCAGAAGGCTTTTTAAGCATATATGAAAAGTGTGTCACTGATGAAAATCATATTTTTGACACTTTTATGAAAACCCAAGGTGATTTACATTTCAAAAATTAATAAAAATACTTTTAATTCTATAAGGCCTATTAACACTTTCCTTATAATTCACTATGAGACAGATTTCTCAAGATCTGTGAGGTACACATCCAAGACGGAATGGCAAGAACTTTAGCCTATCGAATTTAACAGGTCAGAACCTGCTTTGTTTAAAATACTTCTTGATCTCTCTCTGTGTTAATGTATCTGTCTGGATTCTAAGGGATGGTAAGTCCATCCTTATCTGATCTGCTCCTACTTCTACTCTGCCCACTAAGGTTATAGGGCACTGAGCAGTTACTAGGCTTAGGTCTGACAAAGTCACCCCCTTCTCCCACTAACCTTTGGCCTCACTTGGAGCTCAAATGTAAGTAACCTTATACTCCTATTCCATCACACCAGGCAAACAGGTGACACCCCAAACCACATCACAGTTTAATAATACAGGAAGTTGGGAATACATTTTTTTGAGATATAATTCGCATACTATAAAATTCACCCTTTTAAAGTACATAATTCAATGGTTTTTTGTATATTTAGAAGATTGTGCAACTATCTCCACTGTCTAATTCTGGAATATTTTCATCACCCTCAAAAGAAGTTCCATGCCCATTAGCAGTCACTCTCCACTCCCTCCTCTCTCATCCCCCTGTAGCTCCTGGCAACAACCAATCTACTTTCTGTCTCTATAGATTTGCCTATTCTGGACATTTCATATAAATGGTATCATACAGTACGTGGCCTTTTGTGTCTGGCTTCTTTCACTTAGCAAAATGTTTTCAGGCTTCATCCATGTTGCTGTGTTATCAGTACTTCATTATTTTTTATGGCTGAAATATATTCCGTTGTGTGGAAATACCTCATTTTGTTTATCCATTCATCAGTTGATGGGTATTTGGGTTGTTTTCACTTTTTGGCTATTATGAATAATGCTGCTATGAACATTTGTGTACATGTTTTTGCGTGAACATATGTTTCAGATTTCTTGGGTATATACCTAAGAGTAGAATTGCTGGGTCATATGGTAACTCTATGTTTAACTTTTTGAGGAACTGCCAAATTGTTTTGCAAAGTGGCTATACTATTTCATATTCCCACCAGCAATGTATGAGGGTTCCAATTTGGAAAATAAATTTTATTTTCCAAAATCTCTTCCTTTACAAGCCTTCTGCCTTCTTTAAAAAATGAGCATGAGGAAAATAAACTCTTTTCTCCACAATCCATTGTGTGTTTTAACAACTAGCTTATTTTTTAAAAAACATATTCTCTGTGAAGAATATAAGCATTAAAAGCGAATACAAATGGTATGGCTATAAAATATTGAGACTATCTTAACCAACACATTAGAATATTCACATCTAAATGAGTACTGTGCCTCATTTAATTACTTAAGGAGGTTATACACCCATCCCATCTTTGGAAACTCCTCTTTTGAAATTGCTTTCAAGGCCAGCTCATAAAAGTAGATAAAATCAGTCTTACGGTATCATATAGCCATACCTTTTTCCTGTTAAGGACCAGACACCATACTACCCAGCTTGATCACCCACCTAGTTTGTTTTGCAGACATGAGTTCAAATGATTCCTGGCCACTTCCACAAGTCCAATACAGCCTTTTGTAAAAAAAAAAAAAAAAAAAAGGGAGAAAGAAGGAAGGAAGGGAGGAAAGTTTTTTTCCTACCACTGAGAATATTCTTCAAAATGGAGTTTTTAAATGGACCTCGTATTATACTACAATTATATAAGATATCATCACTGGGGGAGGCTAGCGGAAAGGTACACAGTACTCTATGTGCTATCCTGCAATTTCTTGTGAGTCTATAATTTTTCAAAATAAAAAGGTTTTAAAATACAGACCTTAAAAGAGGGGCAGACGGACTTCCCTGGTGGCGCAGTGGTTAAGAATCTGCCTGCCAATGCAGGGGACACGGGTTAGAGCCCTGGTCCGGGAAGATCCCACATGCCGCGGAGCAAGTAAGCCCGTGTGACACAACTACTGAGCCTGCGCTCTAGAGCCCACAAGCCAAACTACTGAGCCTGTGTGCCACAACTACTGAAGCCCAGGCGCCTAGAGCCCGTGCTCCGCAACAAGAGAAGCCACCGCAATGAGAAGCCCACACACCGCAATGAAGAGTAACCCCCGCTCGCCGCAACTAGAGAAAGCCTGCGTGCAGCAACAAAGACCCAACGTAGCCAAAAATAAATAAATACATAAATTTATAGAAAAGAAATCTCTTCTCTGAATCATTAAAAGGGAAAAATTTTAATATTTCAATCTTTAGCAGACTTAATAAGAATAGAGTTGAAAAGGCAGAAACAGCTCTACTCATACGCAACAAAACAAAGCAAAACAGGTCTGATAGAAAATAGACTTTCTAGCTTTGGACTGTGTCCCTTTAATCAAAAAACATTAGAGGTTCTCTTACACTCTGGGAGAAACTTCCTGCAAAGACCACACGCCATCCGCTGCATTCTGCCTGCTATAGGTAGGAAGCTTCATTGTAATATCAAATTTCTGGTTCAAGAGCTCACTGAGGTCCTAAACAAACAGCTCTGTGTCTCTAATGCCATACTTTCAGAAAGCAATCATTTCCAGAAGATGTAAGACACTGACTGCTGAAACACGGGAGGATCCAGCGCTTTACTATGGGCCAAACAAACAGCACGACTGATTCAATGTTTATTGGGGGCCGCTGTGTACTAGATACCAGTGACACAGAGATGATTGAAAGACAAGTTCTGCCTTCAAAGAAGCCACTGTCTATTGGGAAAAATACACCAAAAGAGTAACTGTAATAAAGGTGTAAATGCTATTGTAGACGTATGTAAGAGGCGCTTTGAGAATAATAATAACAACAGCTAATATTTATGAACTACTTCATATGTGCAGGTTCTATTCAAAGCATTTTTCCTATATTAATTCACTTAATCCTCACAATAAGAGTAATATTATCCACTTTTTATAGATTAGAGGCACAGATAGGTTAAATAGTTTTATCCCACTTCTACAGCTACATTATTAACCAAGGCAGACTGACTCAGGGATTTTAACTACCCACTACATGGCCTCTTAAAAAAGGACCAATTAATGTTGCCTGGAAGGGCAGTTAAGACTAAAGAGAGGAAAAAGAGTAGATTAACATATTTATCAATGTACCCACTCATCACTGAAGGATGACCAGAAATTCACCAGACAGATGAGGAGTTTGGGGTGGAGCTTTGGGTGCTTATTCACAGGGAGTGGTTGAGGGGGCAGCACCCTAAGCAAAAAGAATGAAGAAGTAGCAATAACAGGGGAGGGACAAAGGCATGAGTGTGTGGTGTAGTCGCTGAAACGTCAGCAGTCTAACCTATAGACAGTGTAGGACCCAACAGTTCCAGGAACAAGAGATGAGGCTATAAAAGAAGACTGTGGGTCGTGGGCCTTGCAGGTTCACATGGCAGGTAAGAGGGACGCATCTGAGGCCTTTACCGCTGAGTGACATGAGGAGATCTGCCTTCAATAAACATAAATCCATGAAAGGTGGGAGGTAGCCTGGAGGCCGGGAGACCAGTTAGGAGGTAATAATAATTACCAATAATTATTATATTATTGGTAACAGTAATTCTGTGACGAAATGATAAGGAGTGGACGAATGCAAGCAGATGCTTCTGAAGTAGAATCAACAGTACCTGGTGACTAACTGCAGGTGGAAGATAAGGAAGAGAAGGCAGACCGAAGAAGGTATTTCTCAGGCTCTTGTTCCAGGCAGAACAGGGCAAAAGGAAGATCGAATTTGGGGAGGAATCATAATAAATAATAATAAAGTAAGTCCTATTATTATCACCCTTTCGAAAATGGAGAATTTGAGGCGTAAAGAAAATAAGTAATTTCGCCAGAGTCACTAAGCAAGCATTGAAGCCAGAGAAACACCTCAGATAGAGTTTAAGGTACCTAGGGAGGTATCCAAATGTGAGTCTTTAGTAGGCAGCTGAATATCTTTGTATGGATCTCAGGAAAGCTGGGAGTCCTAGAGATACAGAGTTACAGTAACAACACAACCATACTATTATTACTATTCCTACTACTAGTATTTATTAAGCACTTGCTGTAAGTGAGGTAGGGTTTAAAGGTTTCACATACATTATTTCATCTAATCCACATGACCCTGAGGTAGGTATCACTATTCTCCTTCACACAGAGAAAGAAACAGAGAAATGAAGTAAATTGTTCAGATCTCTCAGACAGAAAATAATGGAATCAGATTCAAACATGGGTCTTTCTGATCTGGAGGAGGGACGAGAAGGGAAAGAGGACCTGAACATGAGTTGGGAGGAAGAGCTAAAGGACTGAATCCAGAAGAATATAAACACTTAAAAAGCAGGGAGAGAAAAAGAGTCGCAAAGGGGCTTAAGAAGTAGTAGTATATCAGTGAAGGGAAGAGAGAAATAGGAAGGCACTTCTGTTTTGAAAACTAAAGGAAAGGAAGTTTTAAAAAAGAACAGGGTAATTAATAGTGTCAAATGATATAAAGAACTCAGATAGAACAAGAGTTTAAATTAGGTAACTAGGTTTATCAATGAGGCACTGAAAACCCTCCTCAGGTCAGTTTAACTGAAACTGCTGGGATAGACAAAAGATTACAACAGGTGTAGGAGAGAAAGAGAGGTGAAGAAACAGAAGTTAGGTGGTAAAAAGAAATAACATAAAAAATAAAGAGGTACTAGCGGAGTCAGTGAACTACACACTGTGTCCCATCTTTTCCTTTGTTTTTTTTTAAGCAAAGCTTTAAAAGTGTAAAAAGCATTTTTAGCTGGGATATACAAAAAACAGACTGCAGGACAAATCTGAGCAGTAGTTTACCAGCCCCTTTTTAGAGCATGGTGGTTAAAAGCACATACTTTAGAGCCAGACTGACTGGATTAATATCCAGCTCCTCATTATCTGGGTGACCTTGAGCAAGTCACTTAACTTCTCTGCATCTTGCTTTCCTTACCTGCAAGATGGAGAGAATAGCGGGAGCTACCTCATAGGGTCTTACGTAAGGATAAGTAAATACAAAAAAAGCATGTGGCTGCTGAAGAAAAGCCCTATTGATGTGGAGGATCTGTTAGAGGATCGGCAGACAGAAGAGAGCCAACAGAGGAGGTATGGAATGGAAAAGGTCTAGTTTTTAAAAGTCCCAAAGAAGAAACGGAGAAATAGAATGAAGACAGTGAAGGTGAATGCACAGAGCACAGGCTCTATCCCAAACGTTGGTCAAAGTATAAACTGGTTTGGAAGAGAGCCTGTCAACTTTTACCAAAATTTCAAACGTGCACACCTTTCAATCCTTTCTCCTCTTCTAAAACGTGTCTGTGCATGTATACCCAAGCAAGTATAAAGCTATGAATGCAAAGATGTTCCCCCTTCAGTAGTGTTGGGAAAATGAAAAAATGGAAATAACTTAAAAGTGCATCAATTAGGGGAAAGGTGAAATGAAATAATGCATACAGTGGAACCTTATCTAGCCATTTAGAAGAGATAAATATGCTGACATGGAAAGAGTCTTATAATTTTTTAGTTAAACTTTTATTCTGAGATAATTGTAGAGTCACACGTATTGTAAGAAATAATACAGGGAATTCCCTGGTTGTCCAGTGGTTAGGACTCGGCGCTTTCACTGCCGTGGGCCCACGTTCAATCCTTGGTCGGGGAACTAAGATCCCACAAGACACGCAGCGCAGCCAAAAAAAAGAAAAAAAAAAGAAAGAATACAGAGGGACTTCCCTGGTGGCGCAGTGGTTAAGAATCTGCCTGCCAATACAGGGGAGAGAGTTTCAAGCCCTGGTCCGGGAAGATCCCACATGCCACTGAGCAACTAACCCCACGCGCCGCAACTACTAAGCCTGCGCTCTAGAGCCCGCGAGCCACAACTATTGAGCCCGCGTGATACAACTACTGAAGCCCATGCACCTAAAGCCCGTGCTCCGCAACAAAGAGAAGCCACTGCAAAATGAGAAGCCCACGCACCGCAACGAAGAGTAGCCCCCGCTCACAGCAACTAGAGAGAAAGCCCGTGCACAGCAACGAAGACCCAGTGCGGCCAAAAATAGATAAATAAATTTATTAAAAAAAAAAAAATACAGAGATATCCCATATACTCTTTACCTAGTTTCCCTAAATAGTGACCTCTCGCAAAGCTATAGTTCAATATAAAACGTTAACTTTTAATATAAAAAACAAACTTAGAATAGTACCCGTATTATGTACACTCTCTTTTGTGTATTTTAAGAGTGCGTACAGTTTGTACATGTACAGAAGAAGGCATACACTTGACTGCTAGCAGTTGATAACTCTGGAAAATGGTAAAGGTTAAGGAAGAAAGAAAATGAAGGACACTTCCTTTGTGTACATTTACACTAATTGTTCTTACAAAGTGCATATATTGCTTTTAGGATATCACAGGTAAACACGTAGAGGGATTAACTTTTGAAATAAATAGGGCACTTATTCTTTCGATCAAAGGGATTTAACATTTGGAAGCAAAGGGGAAGGAAACTGAGGACAGTCACACTGAAAGCTTCTATTTACTCAATTAAGCAGAATGGCAGTTGTGACTCATTCTGTCACAGCCTACTCACTGCCGGGTTCTGTTCTAGGCACTGGAGAATCAAAAATTAACCAGACAGGTGCGATCTCTGAACTCAAGGAACTCAGCACCTACCAAGGAAGGGAGACATTAACCAGAAATGACACGGTTATAACTACCGGTACAGTGCAGCACAGCAGTTTAGAACAGGGGCTCTGGGGCCTGACTGCCAGGGTTCAAATCCCAACTCTCCTACCAGATGGCTGTGTGACTTTGGACAAGTGACTTCACCCTCTTCACTTCAGTTTCCCCATCTACAAAATGGGGACAATTCTAGGCCCTATTTATTTACCCATCTATCTATCCCATCGGGTTGTTGCGAAAACTAAAAATGTCCACATGTGTAAGTGCTTAAGAGTGGTGCCTGACACACAAACACTCAAATGTTTACTGTTATTGTTGTTACTCTCATGACCATTAACTATTTCAGGGAGAATCTGGTCTATCTTCAGGTCCATGGAAGGTCAGCAAAAGCTTTTCCAAGCAAGTGTCATATAAGTCCCAAAGAGAAGTCTGAATTAAACACCAAAAGAGAAAACCCGTCTGGCAGAAGAAAGAGAACCCTATGCTAAGAATGAGCTTGGCGTGTTAAGGATCTGAAAAAAGCCCGTGAAGTGGGGCCTCTGAGAGAAGAGAGATGGCTGGAAAACTAAAAAGGGCTGTTAAACTTGCCAGCTTATCTTTATCTGAATAACAAAAGGTGTTATACGGAAATAATAGATGTGCTGGGTTTTCTTAAATGGAGCACGTGGAATCTTCTGTGATAGAGGGAGGTGAACCTGAGCTCAACAAAAATGGGTAAAGATTTAGAAAGAACAGTCATTCTGGTGAAGGAGAAATGAAATCAACTACAGACAAGTAAGAAGACTACTAAAGAGAATAACAAGCATAGATGAGGGGGGAACTCATGAATTAGTAACAGAACAAATTAATACGATTCAATCATTTCTTGAAGCCCTACAGCAGGAACATGGAAAATGGGCAGTATTGTTCATCCACAGCTGGAGATCTGCATGACATGTGGGAGAGAAGAACAAAGGTGCAGGAGAACTGAGGATACTTATGACTCATCGCAAGTGACCAACTATGGTGTCCATATGGGATAAACCGATGCCAGGAAGAATGTCACAAATTTGGAGACAGAGAAGATTTAATGGGCTGGAGGCCTCAGTGAAATCAGAGAATACGTTCAGCAAATGGCAAACTGAGAAGGCAGGAAACTGTGTTCAGAGAGCCAAATTTCCAAATTTATGATTTCAGAGGTGGAAGTTCTGACTGGCCACAAGAACAGACTGCTACAGACAACGGGAGGGACAGATAGCTGCAACAAAGAAGATCAAGCCAGAATGAGATTAGGATATTGGACAAGTAAGCAAAATGGACATTAAAGGCACATGAGATCATGGAAGGAGTAAGAGTAAACTATTACAAGGATCAGAATTAAATTTTCAGTTACATTCGTAAATATAATACCACGAGGAATGTGTTTTAAAGTATCTGGACTACAACAGGGATGCCTTGCTAAAAAACAAAGCTTCACCCATTCATTTAGCCAAATAATTTTCAAAGACTTCCCTGCTATAGTAGGCATTCCTGACTAAAGCTCTTAGACAAACAGAGAAAGAAACTTTCTTGATTATTTGTCACAACTGGAGAGCAAGCCTCATGGTAAAAACTAAAGGCATAGACAAGCCAAAAACTGGGAGGAAATCTTTGCAAAACATATATCTGACGAAGGACTGGTATCCAAAATAATAATACTAAGAACTCTTAAAAACTCAATAGTAAGAAAAAAAAAATTTAATGGGCAAAAGACCTGAACCTCACCAAAGAAGATACACAGAGAGCAAATATGCATATGAAAAGATGCACAGTTTCGTATGTCATTAGTGAACTGAAAATTTAAAAATAAGATATCACTACACACCTATTAGAACAGCCAAAATCCAAAACACTGACAATACCAAACACCAGCAAAAATGTGAAACAGGAACCCTCTTTCATTGCTGGTGGGAATGCAAGATGGTACAGCCACTTTGGAAGACAATTTGGCAGTTTCTTACAAATCTAAACATACTCTTACCATATAATCCAGCAGTCATGCTCCATGGTATTTACCCAAATGAGCTGAAAACTTAAGTCCGCACAAAAATCTGTATGTGGATGTTTACAGCAGTTTTATTCATAATTGCCCAAACTTGGAAGCAGACGAGATGTCCTCAGTGAATAGATAAATAAACTGTGGTACATCCAGACAATGAAATATTATTCAGGGATAAGATGAAATCAGCTACCGAGCCTCAAAAACACATGGAAGAACCTTAAATGCATATTGCTAAGTGAAAGAAGCCAACTTGAACAGGCTATATACTCTATGATTCCAACTATATATGATTCCAGAAATCTGGAAAAGGCAAAATTATGGAGACAGTAAAAAGGCCAGTGTTTGCCAGGGAGCGGGGGTGGGGGAGGGAGGAATGAATAAGTAGAGCATGGGGTAGTTTTAGGGCAGTGAAAGTATTCTGTGTGATACCATAATTGTAGATACATGACATTAGACATTGGTCCAAATCCATAGAATGTACAAGATAAAATGTGGACCCTAATGTAAACTATGGACTTTACTTTAAAATGATGTATCAATATTCGCTCATTAGTTATAACAAATGTACCACACTAATGCAAGATGTTAATATTAGGGGAGAGGGAAGGTGAGGAGGTATATGGAAATTCTCTACATCCTGCTCAATTTTTCTGTAAACCTAAAACTGTTCCAAAAAATAAAGTCTATTAATTAAAAACTAAAACTAAACTAAGGGCATTACCATGTGAGTCACACAAGAGAAAATAATGTCTGCTACTGGTGAAGAAATATATCCAAGAGGTTAAGGGTGCAAACTGCTTGAGCTTGATCTGGCTCTTCCACTTACTGGCTGTGTCACTTTGGGCAAGTCTAAGTCTCAGTTTCTTCACTGGTAAATTGGGGATGCTAATCATCACGGAGTTAAGAAGAGTCCATACATGTACAGCACTTAGAATAGTGACCAGAATAAATTAAGTGTTCAATAAATATTAGCTCCCTGTTACTCAAAATAAGGTCTATAAGCTTGTAAATCAACATTACCTGTGGGCTTGTCAGAAATGCAGACTCTCAGGCATGCCCAGATTTACTGAATCTGCTTCTTAATAAGATCCCCCAGGTAATTTCTGTGCACATAAGGTTGAGAAGTGCTGTGTCAGGTGGTATTACTAGCATCACAACTATTCTTCACCAGTGTCACTAAAAAAGGAACATAAATACTGGAAGAATCCAAATTATCATTTGCTGATGATGATGACAGTCTAAAAAACAGAGAGATCGAATCGATTGTAATAATTAATGAATTTTGAAATATATGCTAATGTGACAGTAATTAAAACATGTAGTACAGATACACAGTTAGTACCCTTTATCAAGAGTATATGTTAACAAGACCATTTCAAACATGTAGGTAGTAAATGATAAACTACTAGGACAACTGGCTATCAATATTTTTTTAAGTTAGATCCTTATCTCACACTATATTGAAAAACCTAAATATTAAAAATAAATTTACAAAACACTAGAAGAAAATACAGGCTATTTTAAATGTTCACGTAGGTATCTACATTCCTAAGCATACCGTAAAACCCAGAAGTCATACTAGAACTACAGTTTTTTAAAAATCTTTTATATGACAAAAAATACCACAAAAGTTAAAACTTAAGATAAATGATATGCGGAGAGAAAATACACCATATGTAACAAAGGATTAATAACCATAATATGATTTTTTAAAGGTCCTATATATGAATAAGAAAACAAACAATAGTCTTTCAAAAGCTAACAGAAAAAAATGGGGGTGGGGGAATAAAGTAGGTTTCATATGCAAAGAGAGTTACAAAAGCTACAGTACAACAAAGTAAAATAAACGCCCCAAAATTTACCTACAAATGTTTGTATGTACACAGGAAAAGGTATGGAAGAACATATACCAAACTGTTAATAGTAGCTACCTCTAGAGAGCAAAATGTGGGAATGTGGGACTGTCTTTTTCTTTATAAATTTCTACATAGGGGCTTCCCTGCTGGCGCAGTGGTTAAGAACCTGCCTGCCAATGCAGGGGACACAGGTTCGAGCCCTGGTCCGGGAAGATCCCACATGCCACGGAGCAACTAAGCCCATGCACCACAACTACTGAGCCTGTGCTCTAGAGCCCGCGAGCCACAACTACTGATCCCACGTGCTGCAACTACTAAAGCCCGTGTGCCTAGAGCCCGTGCTCCACAACAAGAGAAGCCACAGCAATGAGAAGCCCGTGCACCACAACGAAGAGTAGCTCCCACTCGCCACAACTAGAGAAAGCCCGTGCGCAGCAACGAAGACCCAACGCACCCAAAAATAAAAATAAATACATTTATTAAAAAAAAAAGTTTCTACGTAGACTGAACTTTTTACAATGAACATGCCTTTTTTTTTTTAACTTACCTATGTTTAATTATAAAAGAAAAAATACTGATAGTTTTAGTGTAAAAGGCTAATATTTTCAGGAGAAATCACAAGCTTCCTGGTTTTCCCAGCAACTACTTAACCTCAAAATCATATGACATTTGGAAAATATATCTTCACATTATCAAAATCTTCCTGGGCTTCCCTGGTGGCGCAGTGGTTGGGAATCCGCCTACCAATGCAGGGGACACGGGTTCGAGCCCTGGTCTGGGAAGATCCCGCGTGCCGCGGGCAACTAGGCCCGTGAGCCACAATTGCTGAGCCTGCGCGTCTGGAGCCTGTGCTCCGCAACAAGAGAGGCCGCGACAGTGAGAGGCCTGCGCACCGCGATGTAGAGTGGCCCCCACTTGCCGCAACTAGGGAAAGCCCTCGCACAGAAACGAAGACCCAACACAGCCAAAAATAAATAATAAATAAATAAATAAAATTAAAAAAAAAAAAAAATTTTTCCTAAGAATTCTTAACTAAAAATATGCCAACTTTTTGTCCTCACCAAATGGGCCACTGTATTCAATTTCCAGTGGCCCTCTGTTCAAAGCCGGTTCCAACCTAACTTCAAAAGTGAAGTGTCTAAACCAGACAAAAAATTTAGCAACATAACACAAAATATTGATATGGAAGCCACATGTCCAAAATACGCCTAACAGTAACAGACAGCAACTGTTTAAGGGTAACTGCAAGTAACTCCATATCCACTTCAGTTTCAATTCTGAATCATTTCTCACTAAACTGGAAAAAAAAATTTTTTTGAGCCATTTGTCACCTCTGACTAAACACAGGCTTCAGCCCCCAAATCGTTAAGTGTGGAAAAAGTACATGCCCTCGAGAAGACTGCCAATGGAAGGGTTCTTCCAGAAAAAGTGGTTCGCACACACAGCAGGAAAATCTTGTATAGAGGGAACTCGGCTACCATGTTCATTCCCTCAACCAATTTGAAAACTACTGGAAGTAAATGACTAAGAAGTAAAACATGAGACAAGATGAAAAAAATCTTACATATTGAACAACACATAAAGTGGTTCAAGTCTGTTTGTTTTAAAAAGTTGTCTTTTGCTGAAATTAGAACATTACATTCTTTTGCTCTGGATGAAACAGAAATTAGCTTTACTAGTTTCCTATAATGCACTTAGAAGTTTTTAGCGGCTATCATGGATTATCTGACTACTTTTCTTACTACTTATACTTAACAAAATGTATTACATGTAGATTTGCCTAACTATTCTTCACATCATTAGACCTATTAAATTATTAATTAAATTCTATTAAATTAGAATTTAATAAATAAATAAAACTACCAGTTGTTGGAATTCAGCACCCTCCCCTTTCCCTAACACTGTCGCTCAAACAAGTTTAAGCTAAAATAATCAGCATCCATGTCTCAGAAGATGTGACCATAACCACAATGAAACCTTAAATTAGTGAGGTTGGAAATCTTCCACAAAGCAAAGCAAAGATTCATTACCTTTCACCATTTATGTAACAGGCACAGTATCTTGGTTTCTAGAGCGGCCAGACTCAGAACCACTAAGCATGGCAGCACCCCCTGCTTAATCTAAATTCAGCTGCCAGGATATCTGCAACCAAAACAGACTGTAGGGCCTAGCTTCCCTTGTTCAGAAGGTAAACAACCCCTCTGGCCTGACTTACCAATAAAGATGTGAGTAAAAAGAATTATCAGGAGGAGCGCATACCCAAGTTTTAAGCTCTTAGTCCTCAGTGAAGTTTCTTAAGATTCCTCACTTAAAAGAGAAAGACAAACCTTGTCAGTAATGTTAGAAATGGCACACTCGGGGCTTCCCTGGTGGCGCAGTGGTTGAGAATCTGCCTGCCAATGCAGGGGACACGGGTTCAAGCCCTGGTCTGGGAAGATCCCACATGCCACGGAGCGACTAGGCCCGTGAGCCACAATTACTGAGCCTGCGCGTCCGGAGCCTGTGCTCCGCAACAAGAGAGGCCGCGATAGTGAGAGGCCCGCGCACCGCGATGAAGAGTGCCCCCCACTTGCCGCAACTAGAGAAAGCCCTCGCACAGAAACGAAGACCCAACACAGCCATAAATAAATAAATTAATTTTAAAAAAAAAAGATTAAAAAAAAAAAAAAAGAAATGGCACACTCTACTCCAGGAAAAACAAAACAAAAAAAACTTCTTAAGGTACACTGATAACTTTATCATACAACAATGAGCATATTATCAGAAAGATCTAGGAAAAAATGTGCCTGGAAGAGTACAGCATTAAAATTCATAGACTGGTCGAGAGAAAAAAGACCCAAAACTAAGGTCAAAATCCCTCAGTATTTTTAATGTTGGACTTGCTCCTGTCCTGAGCAAGCTCCTAAGCTTGCTCTCAAGTGTAATTTGTCAGTAACTGCCAAGAAAAAAATTTTAAACAACACAGAGTGCTTGTTTTATCCAATTTATAACATACTTCATTATCATCAAACACTAAAAGTTACATAACCCTACGTCTTTGTAATTATCTCCTAAAGACATTTTAAATGAAAACAGCCCTACTATTTATTGCCTCCCTTTCTTAACTCCTTTTTCTTTATTTTTTGAGACTACTGACTCTCAAAACTGGATAATAGAGACTGGTTCACCCTTCCTCCAATTCATCTACCAGGCATTTGACCTTCAGTGGTAGTTTAGTGTTTAACCATCATTCACATTTCTTTTCTACTGATAAACACTGCCACAAATTAGGATGAACAATACAATTTGGCATGTTATCTTATCAGACCGTGTACTTAAAATTATTGGCTGCTACCCAGATCTTGACTGGTCTACTCTTAACACCTACGACAGCTCCTTTCGGAAAAGCCACCTTAAAACAGAACTTCAACTTAAGCTCTTTCTGCAGAAAAGGCAGGGTAATTAGTAACTAAATGGCCTACAAATTGAGTTCTCTTGAAACAAAAGAGTAAAGTAGTAGATCTTAACTGCATTTGACTTTTAATTGCTAAAAATCTTGTGCTAGAGAGAAATCAGGAATAGATCCCATAGAAAATAATTTGTCTCTAACGATTTTTTTTTCACATCTTTGTTGGAGTATAATTGCTTTACAATGTTGTGTTAGTTTCTGCTGTACAACAAAGTGAATCAGCTATACATATACATATATCCCCATATCCCCTCCTTCTTGAGCCTCCCTCCCACCCTCCCTATCCCACCGCCCTAGGTGGTCACAAAGCATCGAGCTGATCTCCCTCTGCTATGCAGCTGCTTCCCACTAGCTATCCATTTTACATGTGGTAGTGCTCATATGTCAATGCTACTCTCTCACTTCGTCCCAGCTTCCCCTTCCCCCTCCATGTCCTCAAGTCCGTTCTCTACGTCTGCGTCTTTATTCCTGCCCTGCCACTAGGTTCATCAGTACCGTTTTTTTTTAGAGTCCATATATATATGCGTCTCTAACGCATATAAAATGGAATGTGGCTTGACTTCTTGCCCTGCTCTGATAAACCCCAAACTACTTTATTACTTTAAAAACTGAAAGGAGAAAATGAAGACTAAATTTTTAACTTTAACAGCTACTTAAAACAGTAAAATAAAAATAACCACACTAAATAATACCTCTCATTAATGAAGGAAATGAATTTTCCATTTTTCGTGCAGCAAATCAGACAACCCATAAACTTTTGAAAATAATTCATGAAAACAAATTTTAAACCTTACACTATATTTCATTTGAGAGCATGGAAACTTAAGTATGCTATAAGATAAACTATTCCATGTAAAGGAGTTTAACAAAATTGATGTATCTGTTATAACTATAAATGGCTATTTTCACACAAATCTAGCACCTTTCTTCAGTATCTTCAAATTTTTTAAAATCTTCATAAATTGATTTTAATAAAGTTTATCCCCTGAGCTAAGATTGATTGATTGATTTTTTTTAAACTTCTGTCAATCTAAGATCCCTGACATCTTTACACCAAGGAGGGAGTCTGGTCTTCACTAGAAAACATGATTTTTCTATAAACCATGTTAGATATGGACAGGTATTATCCACACAAATTACTTATCTTTCAAATATTATTAAAATCTGATGATTAGTAAACAACACGTTGCCATTGCCCCAAGTACCTGAGAAGTAGCTGGAAGACAGTTTGCATGTGCTTGAGTTATGGGCTAACAGCAAGGATTTCTTAGATATGATACCAAAAGCACAATTCATAAGAGAAAAATGGATAAACCGGTATTCAAAATAAAAACTCTTGCTCCTAAAAGACACTGTTGATATATGTATAACTGATTCACTTTGCTGTACACCTGAAACTAACACAACATTGTAAATCAACTATGCTCCAATACAAATTTTTTTAAAAATAAAATAATAAATAAAAGACACTGTTAAGAGGATGAAAAGATAACTCAAAGAAACGAAGAAAATCTTTGCAAAGCATTTCTCTGATAAAGGACTTGTTTCCAGAATAATAAAGAATTCTTGAAACTCTACATTAAGAAAACAAACAACCGAATTTTTTAAAATAGGCAAAAGATCTGAACGAGTACTTCACCAAAGAAGATAAACAGCTAGCAAATAAGTACATGAAAAGATGTCAGTATCATTACTTATCAGGAAAATGTAAATTAAAACCACAAGATAGCACTACACACTGATTAGAATGGTAATGGCTAAAATGTTATCATACTAGTGTTGGCGAGGATAAAGAGCGACAGGAACTCTCACACACTGCTAGACAGAATGTAAGACAACACAGACACTTTGGAAGACAATCCGGCAGTTTCTTAAAAAGTTCAACACACACCTACTAACCAAAGGATCCAGCCATTCCACTCCAAGGTATTTACCCAAGAGAAATTAAAACATAAGTCTACCGAAAGTTTCACAACAAGTTCATAGCAGCTTTATTCATTATAGCCAAAAACTAGAAACAATTCAAGTGTTCAACAGATGAATGGATAAACAAATCCTGTTATATGCTAACAATGTAACAGTACTCCCATATACCACTCAGCAATAAAAACTAACAAACTACTGACACAGGCAACAACAATGAATGATCCTAAACACAGGACGCTGATGAAAGAAGAGTACATCCTGGATAAGGCTGTTTACATGAAATTCCAGAAAAGGCAAAGCTAACCTATGGACAGCAAATCAGTGAATTTCTGGGGGTAAAGAGGTGGGGGAATGAATGCAAAGGGCAGTAAAGGAACTTCTGGGGATAACAGAAAAGTTCTTATATCTTGATTACGTGACCATTATTTGAGTGCGTGTATCTGTCAAAATGCAAAACGTATATCTAAAATGGTTCAATTTTACTGAATGTAAATTATACATCAATCAAGTTGATTAAGAATATTAAAAGCGAGATACATATCGGTAGCAATCAGAAGCATAAGGTAGGGGCATAACATTACACTGGGCAGATTTATCAATGGCAATGAAACAGCTACCACCAAACAAACAGACAGGACAGGGGATAAACAAAGTGATGGGTCCTGATCTGCTAAAAAATCCTGGCTAGAACCACTTTTAAAAATTAAGGGCTGGGAGGGACTTCCCTGGCAGTCCAGTGGTTGGGACTTCACCTTCCAATGCAGGGGATGAGGGTTCAATCCCTGGTCAGGGAGCCAAGATCCCACATGCCTTGCGGCCAAAAAGCCAAAAAACATAAAACAGAAGCAATGTTGTAACAAATTCAATAGACTTTAAAAATGGTCCACATCAAAAAAAAAATAAACTTAAAAAAAAATAATTAAGAGTTGGGAATTCCCTGGCGGTCCAATGGTTAGGACTCCACACTTCCACTGCAGGGGGCACGGGTTTGACACCTGGTTGGGGAACTAGGATCCTGCATTCCACAGGGCACGGCCAAAAAAATAAAGAAAGAAAAAAAAACTTACGGGGCTTCCCTGGTGGCATGGTGGTTGACAATCCGCCTGCCAATGCAGGGGACACGGGTTCGATCCCTGATCTGGGAAGATCCCACATGCCGTGGAGCAACTAAGCCCGTGCGCCACAACTACTGAAGCCCACGTGCCTAGAGCCCGTGCTCCACAACAAGAGAAGCCACTGTAATGAGAAGCCTGCACACCGCAACGAAGAGTAGCCCCTGCTCGCCGTAACTAGAGAAAGCCTGCGCGCAGCTACGAAGACCCAACGCAGCCAAAAATAAAAATAAAATAAATATTTTTTAAAAATTAAGGGCAAAGAAAAATATATACTCCCAAGAAGAAGGTGGGGTGAGAAAAGGCAGAAAACACTTAAAATCAACATTACCTATATGTACTACACATCTCAAATAGAAAAGAATACCAGTTACACGGAAAACAATCACCTTTAATTAAGTAAAGGGAGTAGAAGGAGCTCAGTACCCAAGATATCTGATCTGAACCCAGATCTGCCACTGACTCACACTTTATTAAGGGCATTAACTCTGAGCACCTCAGTGTCCCTCCCCTTTTTGAAACGGAAATATTAATTATGGTCCCTGAATAGCCCTTTTGAGACACTGCAGAAATAATTTATGTGAAAAAAGTTTGTTATACAGGAAAATTATATTCTCCATGCAAAAGCATGCAACTAAGAATATACTACATTATCATCAAATCAAATTAATAATTGGGTATCTTAAGAGTCAAAAATGGCTCTCCAACCCAAAATGTCTCCCTATAGCCTATAAAGGCAAGCCCAAATGCCTCAGCTAAAAATTCATGTCCTTTATGAACTGACCCAATCCCATCTATCTAAAACATCTTGTATCAATCCAAATTCATCTACTCCTCCCAAACGTAGTATTTTCCCTCCCTGGACATGCTGTCCCCATACTTCTGCCAGCAATCCAACTCCTATACTTTGTTTAAAGGTGACCCCAAAGTCCACTGGCCTAATAAAACCTGCTTATCCCTGGGGGGAAGGATAAATTAGGAGGTTGGAATGCACATATACACACTAGTATATATAAAATAGATAACCAACCAGGACCTACTGTAGCACAGGGAACTATACTTAATATTCTGTAATAACCTATAAGGGAAGAGAATCTGAAAAAGAATATATATACATACATATATATGTATAACTGAATCACTGTGCTGTACACTGGAAACTAACACGATATTGTAAATTGACTATAATGCAATTTTTTTTTAATGGTTAAAAAAACAAAACAAAAACTGCTTATCCCTAACCAAAAATGTTCTTTCCTTTTTCTTAATTTCTAGTGCTTACTAAGCACTATAAAACATGGCATTTAATTTTAAACCATAGTTTCCTAATCTCTAATTATGTATTGCTTTTTAAATCTTATTTCTTCACCTACAGAAAGGAAGAGCCTTAGAGATGCATAGTATGACTTCTACCCTGTTGTAATGTACCACACTGTTGGGAAGACAGAAAGTAGAGCTTGCTGCTTTCTCGATGATGCTCTATTACAGACAGTTTACCAACTTGAGGGGATGGAAATCTAAACCACATTCCATTTTGGCAACATCAGCAAGAATCTATGGTTTTACTTGCCCCATCTGGAGTTAAGTTGGAAGAAGGCAGAAGTGTAGGTTTGACAATTCTATACCTAAGTTGTTGGGCTTTTTGTTTCTCTGTGGGTTTCGGGTTTTTGCTTTTTTCTTTTTTTTTAGTTTTTATTATTATGGGAACTTTCAAATATACACAAAAGTAGAAAGAAACTGCATAGTGAACCTCCTGTACCCATCAGCCATCTACGACAATCATAAACACATAGCCATTTGTACCTGTACTCCTGACCACTTCTTCCTCTCCCCAGCAGATCCCAGATACCATATTAGGTCATCTACATTACGTCAGTATGTATTTCTAAAAGCTAAGTACTTTTTCTTTTGAATATGACCACAATATTATTACTCTATCTAAAAAGATAATAATAATTCCTTAACATCAAATAGCTAGTCAATGTTCAAATCTCCTTATTGCCATATAATAATTTTTTTATCAATTGGTTTGTTCAAGTCAGGATCTCAGATTACTTCAGGAGGAAAAATGGCTTCTTTTCTCCTGCTCCATGGCCTTCCACTCCTGCAATTTCATATCCTACCTCTCTTAATTTTTAGGTGTATGCAGAAGAGCATTTCCTTTTCCCAGTACCCACTACTCTCCTTCTTAATCAAGAAAACATCTCTTCTCAGTCCCGATACTGAAGTCTACCATTACCTCAGAGCACTTACCACATTCAGAAAAACATTTAATCCAATGACACAGCCTCCTTCCTTCACAGTTAAGCTGCCCATTTCATTTACTACTCCAAAGAGTTTTGAACTCTAACATCATATAAATATAAATAATGTAGCCCCATTAAACGATTATTTTTCCATTTCTATGAATCTCTCTGAGGACCTCAATTTTAAGTTCTTACTTTGTCAGCTTCCCATTTTAAGTGAGTTACTCTTAACAATTCATGAACTAAGGCACAGTAGGTAGGGCATTTAAGCCCAAAAGATTACAGGTACAACGTTGAGAGATCAACATTGGGTTGGCTCTCTTCCTTAGCCATGAAATTCATCCCTCACTAGTCACAAAGGGAACCAGGTAAGAAGCTATGTAATAATCAGCTCAAAAACAAACCCTAATAATCAGCTCAAAAAAAAAAAAAAACCCCTTCATTAGAAAATAATATAAATGCAGACAGTGAATCAGCGGGGTTATTTTCATTCATTGCGACCATAGATTAATAGAAGCAGATAGCAAATGTTAGGAAAACAACTAGGAGAGAAGAGAAAAAGAAAGCATAATCTTCACAACTACTTCTAAACCCTAGAGCTAGAAACTTGGACATTCAGCAGGGCAGGATGAATCAAAACCCTTTTATTACCCACTTGCTTGGGCTCAGCATTGTGGAGGACAAAAAACAACATGGCAGTCTCTGTCTTTAAGGAACTTACACTCTGGTAAAATGAGACTAAGGTATACCAATAAGCACTAAGTTGTGTAAAGCGGATTTAAAGCAGTGGAGCTCACGGAAGGGATGGGTCAGCAAAAGCTAAA
Source organism: Eschrichtius robustus (assembly GCF_028021215.1). Lineage (NCBI taxonomy): Eukaryota > Metazoa > Chordata > Mammalia > Artiodactyla > Eschrichtiidae > Eschrichtius > Eschrichtius robustus. The sequence continues at coordinate 15,619,128 of NC_090834.1, read as the reverse complement.
GAAGTCAAAGAGAATTATGTGACGGTCAGAAGAGCTGAACCTTGAAGGCAGGACATAACAGGAATCAGTAACACTAGGACAGACTGTAAGCATGTGAGGGTGGAGACCATGTCTCTTTCACCACTCCAGCCTAATGCCTGGCACAGAGCCTAGAACACCGCCGACCCTCAAATATTTGTGGGTGAATAGAAGGACAAATAGAAGGAAGGACGAAAGGTAGAGGGAAAAAAAGAAAAGAAAGAAGGGGGGAAAAAAAAGAATAGGCATTCCAGATAAGAGGGTTTTTTTAAATTATTTTTTACTGGAGTATAGTTGAAAGAGTCTTTTTTTTAAAATGGAAGATTAAACATGGCAATTTCATAAGGCAGTAAGGAAACACAGAATGGTGAGAAATTAGGTAAAATAGGTAAAATGAACCCAGCCTATCCATAGTTTTAAAAGTCAGCCAAAGAGATATAAAACTGCTCCCATATTAAGTACTAAAATGAATATGTCCAGAAAGCACATTGTTATGTTTCTACTTTTCAAGAATACTAACAAAAAGTATAAATGGCCATTTTTCCTAAAATGGTCATTCATCTTTGTAATATTATTGGGCATAACCTAGAAACTGTGCTAACATTTCCCCAGAGGTGAACTAATACCGTTTGCTGGTAAAGATGAGTAATTCTTTTCCTGAATATTTTTACTATCTGGAAATGTGACTGGGTTATCACTAAGGTCAGTCTCTTTGGTGGCTGTTTAATCAAATGCCTGAGACTCACCACAATTAAAGAAAGAGACGGCTGAGTGCAACCTAGCATAAAAGCCAGTGACTAATGCTGAATCACAGCTTCCAAGCGGTTATTTCACCATAATGTCAACCTCCCATATTAACACCCCCTACAGTGGTCCTTGGAAGTACATCAAAAGTATTATCCAATAGTATTCTCCAATATTTTGCAGGATAATGCTAAAGAATTGAGGGCAGTGAAATCTAGTAGGGTCTTCAGCCTATAAGCCAAAATTTGTTAAGTCAAGGAAATTCTTACCTCCTCAGACTACACAATGGCAGGAGTATTCATGATTATGGCATATACTCAGTGAATATGAATTCCCCAGACATTTACCCCCCAGAAATGTTCCAGGTCCTGGCTACCACCAGCTACGGTCTTCAGTGGCAGCTATATAATCACTATATAGAAGGACTTGAGGAACAGCAATCTAATGAGGGAAGGGGACCGTGGAGAATTCATCATAAAGCTATATATGCATGGTAAGTGTATTACTTTCATTTAAATTATATGCATATTCAGAGTGAGTTTGGCCTGCTGTTAGCATCTCCAGTCATTTTCCTTAGCATTCCTTCTACTCTTCCAGCCCAAATCATGAGAAAAAGGCAAGTTGTCTGCTTATAGGTTAACACTGTTATAATTACAGTGATAGAATTCTGGTTATTTATAATTTCACTGTTCCATTTGGGTGCCTAACACCTGGTAAGATGGAAAGAACAAGAGTCCTGGAGTCACAGTGACCTACTTATAAAATCTCAGCTCTACCACTTTAAAAGATTTGTGACCTTGAACAAGTTACCAAACTGAACCTCAGTTTCCTCTATGGAAACTAGGTATAACAACAGTTTCTTTGCAAAGCTGTTGAGAGGTTAAGCATGAAATTGTATGAAGTAACCAGAACACAGTAGGCACTTAGCATATGGTAATTATGATGGAAGGCTGGTGACCGGGCCTATACTCAGGTTTCCAAATAGTATTAACTATATAATGAAAGCCTTTATCAGCCTCATTCTCTCTAGTCCAGTTGTGAGGTGACTTACCTACCCTTGTATAATCTCATCTGCTGTCTAGAGGAAAAAGGCTCCCTCCCACTAATTAGTCTTGAGGCCAAAAGTGACTCTGACATTACAGCCATCTCCTTGCCATGCTATCATCTCCTCCCTGACTCTGGAGCCTCTAGAAAATCCTGTTTTCTCTATTGCCTATTTGTTTCATGGCCTTAGGCTACATGCACTCCCTTAACAGATTTTGAATGCCCAGTTTTGCCCCCAATCTATTCTAGGAAACTCTGAAAGTATCCAGTTTCTCAAGAACGACCATGTTTTGGTTTGCCCTACTACTATACTCCAAGAGGGCAGTCAACCCATCATGTTCTGCCAATGCCTAAAAACCTTTTTGTCTCTGTCACAGGCTGATTGCCAGCTCTTCCCTCCCCTGGTAAGCGGGATCCTGATTTCTAGAATGACAGGTACATCCCTCTCTCTCACAAGCTTGCCTCACTCAGGTTTATTTCATCTTATTCTCCCACCAGCACTTCCTTACATCCCCACAACAGTATTTCTAGTTTGGGAAAAGTGGAAAGATACTCAAATCAGAGTTAAAAGACCTTGGTTCTTCTACCTCGACCTCTGTTACTCAAATTTATTCTTCTTTGTAAAATGCTGTGCTTACCTCTTTGTAAAATGCTGTGCTTACCTCACAAGATCGCAGTAAGGCTCAAATAAGACATTTGTGAATATGTTATAGAGATCCAAGATATTATTATAACTATAACAAGTTTCTGTTATGACTTAACATTTACTTTTTTTATTTTTATTTTTTGACTGCATCGGGTCTTAGCTGTGGCGCACGGGATCTTCGTTGAGGCATGAGGGATTTTTCGCTGCAGCGCGCGGGCTTCTCTCCAGTTGTGGCGTATGGGTCTTCTCTCTCTAGTTGTGGCATGCGGGCTCTCTCATTGAGGCACGCAAGCTCAGTAGTTGTGGTGCATGGGCTTAGCTGCCCCAAGGCATGTGGGATCCTGGTTCCCCAACCAGGGATCGAACTCACGTCCCCTGCATTGGAAAGCAGATTCTTTACCACTGGACCACCAAGGAAGTCCCAACATTTACATTTTTTTTTTTAAAACATCTTTATTGGAGTATAATTGCTTTACTATGTTGTGTTAGTTTCTGCTGTATAACAAAGTGAATCAGCTATATGCATACGTATATCCCCATACCCCCTCCCTCTTGCATCTCCCTCCCACCCTCCCTAGCCCACCCCTCTAGGTGGTCACAAAGCACCGAGCTGATCTCCCTATGCTACTCCCTGTGCTATGCGGCTGCTTCCCACTAGCTATCTATCTTACATTTGGTAGTGTATACATGTCAACGTTACTCTCTCACTTTGTCCCAGCTTACCCTTCCCCCTCCCGGTGTCCTTAAGTCCATTCTCTACGTCTGTCTGCGTCTTTATTCCTGTCCTGCCCCTAGGTTCATCAGAAGCATTTTTTTTTTAGATTCCATATATATGTGTTAGCACACGGTATTTGTTTATCTCTTTCTGACTTACTTCACTCTGTATGACAGACTCTAGGTCCATCTACCTCACTACAAATAACTCAATTTCATTTCTTTTTATGGCTGAGTAATATTCCATTGTATATATGTGCCACATCTTCCATATCCATTCATCTGTCGATGGACACTTATGCTGCTTCCACGTCCTAGCTATTGTAAATAGTGCTGCAGTGAACATTGTGGTACATGTCTTTTTTTGAATTATGGTTTTCTCAGGGTATATGCCCAGTAGTGGGACTGCTGGGTCATATGGTAGTTCTATTTTTAGTTTTTTAAGGAACCTCCATACTGTTCTCCATAGTGGCTGTATCAATTTACATTCCCACCAACAATGCAAGAGGGTTCCCTTTTCTCCACACCCTCTCCAGCATTTATTGTTTGTAGATCTTTTTGATGATGGCCATTCTGACCGGTGTGAGGTGATACCTCCTTATAGTTTTGATTTGCATTTCTCTAATGATTAGTGATGTTGAGCATCTTTTCATGTGTTTGTTGGCAATCTGTATACCTTCTTTGGAGAAATGTCTATTTAGGTCTTCTGCCCATTTTTGTATTGGGCTGTTCGTTTTTTTGATATTGAGCTGCATGAGCTGCTTGTATATTTTGGAGATTAATCCTTTGTCAGTTGCTTTGTTTGCAAATATTTTCTCCCATTCTGAGGGTTGCCTTTCATCTTTTTTTATGGTTTCCTTTGCTGTGCAAAAGCTTTTAAGTCTCATTAGGTCCCATTTGTTTATTTTTGTTTTTATTTCCATTTCTCTAGGAGGTGGGTCAAATAGGACCTTGTTGTGATTTATGTCAGAGTGTTCTGCCTATGTTTTCCTCTAAGAGTTTTATAGTGTCTGGCCTTACATTTAGGTCTTTAGTCCATTTTGAGTTTATTTTTGTGTATGGTGTTAGGAAGTGTTCTAATTTCATTCTTTTACATGTAGCTGTCCAGTTTTCCCAGCACCACTTACTGAAGAGGCTGTCTTTTCTCCACTGTATACTCTTGCCTCCTTTATCAAAGATAAGGTGACCATATGTGCGTGGGTTTATCTCTGGGCTTTCTATCTTGTTCCATTGATATTTCTGTTTTTGTGCCACTGTCTTGATTACTGTAACTTTCCAACATTTACTTTTGAATATAAAACCCTAACATTTTTTAACTCCTCTAGCATTATTTATATTAGCAAAGGATCAGAAATAACTAAAATAGTCATCTACTAGGGGATTAACTAAAAAAATATATGATACATCTTTTCATGGGAATACTGTATAGCATTTTTTTAAATTAGAAAGCTCCTTATATAGCTACATGTAATAATCCTTAAGATATAATAGTGAAAAAAGATGCAGATCAGTGAGTATAATTTACTACAATTTGTTTTAAAAGAGGGGGTACAGTAAATAGATACACACATTTACTTATAAACACATAAAATATCACAGGATATATGACACTGATAATACTGACTATATAGGAAGGGGATCTGGATTGCCATGGGGTATGTGCAGACAGAAAACTTTTCTCTGTATTTCACTCTTTTGTAGCTGTTAAATTTTTGAAACCCTAGCCCCTAGATGGGGTAGGAAAATCATCTCTTCATACAACTATAAACCTGAGAAATAATATGGACCATTAATGAGGATGACAGCATATCTGACAATTCATTTCCTGGGCCAGCGTCAACATCAAAATTACCACCACCTAAAACAAACTATGTTCCCTTCCATGATCTCATTCCATCAAATGACCAGAGTTAATTTATTCCTTCTAGTCAAACTTCCTGACTTGCTAATTATGTATCCATGTGCTATGCATTTCCACACTCAACGCTATTTATAAACTCTTAAAACTATTGTCTTAAGGGATCTACTGCAAGTCTTAGAAAGGCCCTCTGAACCATAACATTTTCCACCTTCAGGCCTGGTCAAGGATCATTCCAATGCTAACTTTTCTGAACCAAAGACTGAGTTCCTCCTCTTAATTACTCAAGGCTCACCACAGGATCCAAGCAAATCACTAATTTGAGTCTCTATGGTTAGATGACTCTACTGCAGACCATCCCCCTACTCAGAGAAGAGTAGATTATGTTAATTTCCTCTAATCTGGCAGAAAAACACTCCTTCCAAACCTTGCAAAATAACTCTTCCAGGGCGATAAAAAAAATGTATGGAGGCAACATCCTCCCAAATCTAAATTGTAAACAACATTGCCTTAAACATGACTTTAGTCATGCTGGAATGACATCACAGGAGCTAAAACACTGCTCAAAACAGCAGCAAGTGCTACCTCCATTCTTGCTGTCCTATGACAAGCAGGGTATTTTTGGACCTAGCCTATGAAGCAGCACTCTGTTGATTATGAGCTCCATCCTCTGAATTCCTTTCACATTCAACCTTGGTTTTCACTTTTCTGGCACAGCGCTCCAAAACCTCAATGTAGTACATAATGAAATGCTGGGTTACTTTAGCACAAAAAGGTCAAGCCTCCAAAAGCTTTCTAATTAGGAAATCTCTTCAGTGAAAGCATATAGAAATGTGCTGACTCCTTTTCCCTTCTCTCTTTTTCCAACAGCTATTTGCTTTCTCCGGAGCAAATCTTCAGTCAAACACAAAAACCAACCACCTAGCAAAGCTCAAATACAGACAGGTGTTTTGCAAGCACAATTAAATCTCAGGAGTAACTGATCAACATGAGATAACATCTATTAACAAGGTGCTTATTGGTGTGTTGGGACAGTTAACTGCCTAAAAATCTCTCAGTTAAGACTAGCATTGAGAAAAATGAGGAATACAACTAAAAGAAAAAGTAAGCCCACTTTCCACCAACAGAAAACTCTCAAAAGAAAGAATCACGTTAAGTCAACTAGTCCTGCCACACAAAACACTTTATTCCAGGGTTATTTTCAGTGATACTTAATTCCATGGTGCAGACTAAGGACAGTAAACAAACCTTTTTGAGTATTTTTCTATTTTAATTCTACTAAAGTCCATGGTTAGGCTTATTAAGAAAAAGTCTGAGGGAGTATGACAAAACCATTGGTTTTTTTTTTTAACAAAATGGGTACTCATCTGAAAATATACTTGTAAATTAGCAGTTATTTAGAATTAAGTGTTTCGTTGAAGCACTCTAGAATTATGTTCCAACTGAAAAGAAAGCAAGGATCTTATCACAATAGGTATGCCCTGTTCCATTAGCTCTGTTCCCCAAACATCAAGTTTCTCTGCTTTAAACTTCTTTAATACTCACAAGACCCTAAAGTTGGTTCCTGCATGAGACAGACATGACAGAAAATCCCAAGAGAATGCTAATTTCAGACTGTAAGAATTTCTAATGTTTAACAGAGAAAAGAAGGCTAAAGAAAAAGAAGTGATTATTTAGCAATGTTACCTGGGCTTTGCCCGTCATATCCGAATCGATTTACTGCGCGCCACAGGAGGTAAACAAGTCAAGCACAGGTGAAAAATCAAGGTCACTAAACTGAATTCTGTATAGCACTTTTAAGTAGTATCTGTTTCACCATGGGCTTTGACTTCAGCTGGGTGCCAGCGCAATTTCTTGATGCCTTGTCTGCCACCTACCCTCTCTCTCTGTATTCTGCATTAAAAGATTGTGAGAAAAATGTTATGTTTTCTAGAGATACCCAAGATTATAAAATGAGAGGTTTTTTTTTTTTATTTTTTTAATTTTTTTTAATATATTTATTTATTTTATTTTATTTTTGACTGTGTTGGGTCTTCGGTTCGTGCGAGGGCTTTCTCTAGTTGCGGCAAGCGGGGGCCACTCTTCATCGCGGTGCGGGGACCGCTCTTCATCGCGGTGCGCGGGCCTTTCACTATCGCGGCCCCTCCCGTTGCGGGGCACAGGCTCCAGACGCGCAGGCTCAGTAGTTGTGGCTCACGGGCCCAGCTGCTCCGTGGCATGTGGGATCTTCCCAGACCAGGGCTCGAACCCGTGTCCCCTGCATTAGCAGGCAGATTCTCAACCACTGCGCCACCAGGGAAGCCCAGGTTTTTTTTTTTTAAAAGATACTTAGGATGTCAAGCCAGAACGAGGTATGTCATATCCTAGAAAAGCTCTTCAACAAGTAACACTCCCAGATCATTTCTACTTTGCAGGCTCTCAGAATGCATTAAATGTTTCATAAGTTAAATGAATGTTTTCTAAGGGAGAGCAAGGAGTTGTACTAAAAGAGATTACGGTGCTTCCCAAACTGGTATTATATTTAAGAATGTTTGAGGCTGGCCTTCCAAATATACTTTAAGTACGATAAAGCTATAATAATTAACGCTGTACAGTATCGAAGCAAGTAAAGACAGCACAATCAATGGATTAAAAGAGTTCAGAAATGTACCCAAGTATCTGGAGATTTTGTAGACAAAGTAGCTTTTTAAATCAAGAGGGAAAAGATAGATTATTTAATAATATTGTGTTGGGACAGACAACAAACTAGACATCTGGGGGAAAAGATAGATTCATTCACTCAATAAATGGAGGGTCTATTACCGCCAAGCACTGTGCTAGATACTGAAAATAACAACAAGGGAAAAACTGCACAATTCATTGCCCTCAAGGAGCTTCCAGTCAAGGGGAAGAAGAAAGCCATTAGTAACCACAAAAATGAATGTAAACCTACAACTCCAATAAATTCCAAAACTGATTCCCTTCTCACCTGGTTTAAACCCAAATGCATTCCACATGAAACAAAGATCTAATTTTAAAAACAAAACCATAAAAATACTTGAAGAAAACATGGGTAAATATTTTTATAGGATTAGGATGAGGAAGAAAACTGAGAAACCTTAAAGTAAAAAACAAAAAAATCTGACTACATGAAAATGTTTACATTTTATAGTAAAGAAAAAAAAAATACACACACACATACACTGTCGAGACAAACACAGAAACATATCTATAATATTTTAATAGGTAACTAATTTCCCTAATATTCAAAAAGCTATGCACATTAATAAGAAAAAGCCAAAAAGCCCAAAAGAAAAATAGACAGGACACAGATAATTCCAAGAAAAAATACAAATAGCCAATAGACAAATTAAATGACAGTCAAATTCACTAATAAATAACTACAAACTAAGATGACATTTTCTTACCTGTCAGACTGATTCCCTAAAAAGATGGTTGGTTGCCAATGTTTAAAGAGAGCAGAGGAGCACTGTCATACACTCTCAGCTGAGTGAATTAGCTTGGCCTTTCTTGGAGGGCAATTTAGCAACATTTATAAAATTTTAAGCACTCATGCTTTGACTTAGGCATTCCACCTCTAGTGAATTATTCTATTAAATTACTGAGAAAATGAAGAACTTGTTTCTAACATTGTATATATCATAATGGAAAAGAACACAACTTTTGGGAGGTTTACTCTAGGTTGGACCTAATAAAACAGTTGTATTTTTTTTTTTTTTTTTTAGTTGTGGCTTGCAGGCTCTAGAGCACAGGCTCAGTAGTTGTGGCGCGTGGGCTTAGTTGTTCTGTGGCATGTGGGATCTTCCTGGACCAGGGATCAAACCCGTGTCCCCTGTATTGGCAGGCAGACTCTTAACCACTGCACCACCAAAGAAGCCCTTTTTTTTTTTTAATTTATCTCTTTATTTATTTATTTGGCTGCAGAAGATCTTCATTGCAGCACGCGGGATCTTTAGTTGTGGCATGAGGGAATCTTCTAGTTGCGGCATAAAGGAATCTTTTAGTTGCGGCATGCGGGATCTAGTTCCCTGACCAGGGATTGAACCCGGGCCCCCTGCATTGGGAGCGTGGAGTCTTAACCACTGGACCACCAGGGAAGTCCCCAAAACACTTGTATTTTAAAAAATTAAATTAAATCTGAGATTTATGAGTCTTTTGAATAATAAACAGTGCAAAAGCAAATAGAAAACTAGTACAAGCATACAAATATAAACGTGCAGAAACTGTTAAGTGACATATAATTTGAAATAAAAAAATAAAAGCCGGAAACAACCCTAAACCTATCAATAGGGCACTACTTAAATAAATTATAGTATATCCATAAAATGGAATACTCTGCAGCATTAAAAAGATTGAGACTAGAGCAAAATGTACTGATGTGATAGAATGTGGAGATATATTATTAAAATAAAAAATGAGTAGCAAAACCACTATATATAAAATAAACAACAAAGACCTGTATAGCACAGGGAACTATATTCAATACCTTGTAATAACCTATAATGGAAAAGAAGATAAACATATATACTACTGAATCACTTTGTTATACACCTGAAGCTAACACAACATGGTAAATCAACTATATTCCAATTTAAAAAACAAAAAACCAAATAGCGAAGAAAACATTGGCAGTACATTCTTTGACATTGATCTTAGTAATATTTTTTGAATATGTCTCTTCAGGCAAGGAAGCAAAAATAAATAAATAAATGAGACTACATCAAACTAAAAAGCTTTTGCATAGTGAAGGAAACCATCAACAAAATGAAAAGGCCACCTACTGAATTGGGAGAAGATATTTGCAAATGATATACCCAATAAGGGGTTAATATCCAAAATATACAAAGAACTCATACAACTCAACATAAAGAAAACAAACAACTCAATTAAAAAATGGGCAGAGGATCTGAATAGACATTTTTCCAAAGAAGACATACAGATGGCCAACAGTCACATGAAAAGATGCTCAACATCACTTATCATCAGGGAAATGAAAATCAAAACCACAGTGAGATATCACTTCACACCTGTCAGAATGGCAGGTCAAAAAGACACGAATAACAAGTGTTGGCGAGGATGTGGAGAAAAGGGAATCTTCGTGCACTGTTGATGGGAATGTAAATTGGTGCAGCCACTACGGAAAACAGTATGGAGATGCCTCAAAAAATTAAAAAGAGAGCTACCATATGATCCAGCAATTCCATTCCTGGGTATTTATCCAAAGAAAACAAAGCCACTAATTAGAAAAGATATAGGCACCCCTGTGTTCACTGCAGCATTATTTACAATAGCCAAGATACGGAAGCAACCTAAGTGTCCATCAACAGATGAATGGATAAAGATGTGGCGCATATATATATATATATATATATATATATATATATATATATATACACATACATATACATACACATACATACACACACACACACACACAATGGAATATTATTACTCAGCCATAGAAAAGAATGAAATCCTGCCATTTATGACAACATGGATGGACCTAGAGGGCATTACGCCAAGTGAAATAAGTCAGACGGAGAAAGACAAATACTGTATGATTTCACTTACATGTGGAATCTTAAAAAATAAAACAAATGAATAAACATAACAAAATAGAAACAGAGTCATAGATACAGAGAACAAACAGGTGGCTGCCAGAGAGGAGGGTGGGTAGGGCAAGAAGAGAAATAGGTGAGGGAGATTAAGAGGTACAAACTTCCTGTTGCAAAATAAATGAGTCGCGAGTATGAAATGCACAGTGAGGGGAATACTGTCAATAATTACGTAATATCTTTGTATGGTGACAGATCGTAACTAGACTTATCATGGTGATCATTTTGAAATGTACAGAAATAATGAACCACTATGTTGTGTAACAAGAACTAACACAGTACTGTAGGTCAATTGTACTTCAAAAACAAACAAACTCACAGAAAAAGAGATCAGATTTGTGGTTACCAGAGACAGGGGTAGGGGGAGAAGGAACTGGATGAAGGGAGTCAAAGCTACAAATTTCCAGTTATAAGACAAATATGTACTACCGATGTAATGGTACAACACGATAAATATAATTAACACTGTTATTATGTTATATGTGAAAGTTAACAGAGTATATCCTAAGAGAAAGGATTTCACAAGGAAAAGGAACTTTCACTTTTGATGTTATTTATTTTGTAGAGTCTGATTATTTTATAAGACACATGTATCAGATAGATACACAGATAGATGTTTTTAAAGAGACTTTGTGGCTATAAAATGTCCTGGAAAAGGGAGATCTATCCCAAAGTGAGAGAAAGGTACAAAATGAGTACAGAGGAAAATATTTCAATAGAACATATAATTTCAGAGTTAGAATAGCTTTACAAATAAGGAAACTAGAGCATCAAAATTTAAAACCTTTGTGCTGCAAACAAAACCATCACAAAAGTGAAAAGACAACCTACAAAATAGGAGAAAATATTTGTATGTCATATATCTGATAAAGGACTTACATCCAGAATATATAAAGAATTCTTACAACTCAACAATAAAAAGACAACCCAACTAAAAAAAATGGGCAAAGAATCTAAATAGACACTTCTCCAAAGATCTACAAATGGTCCCTTAGCACAGAAAAGATACTCAACACCATGAGTCATAAGAGAAATGCAAATCAAAACCACAATGAGCTACCACTTCACATTCACTTGGATGGCTAAATCAAAAAGAAAGAAAATAAGTTTTGGTAAGCATGTGGAAAAACTGGAACCCTCATACATTACTGGTGGGAATGGAAAATGGTGCAGCCATTTCGGAAAACAGTTTGGCAATTCCTCAAAAAGTCAAATATGGAATGTTTATGATGCAGAAATTCCACTTCTAGGTATATGCCCAAGAAAAATTGAAACATATGTCCACACAAAACTTTGTACACGAGGGGCATTCCCTGGCAGTCCAGTGGTTAAGACTCCACGCTTCCAACGCACAGGGCAAGGATTCCATCCCCGGTCAGGGAACTGAGATCCTACGTGCCGCTCAGTGCGGCCAAATAAATAAATAAAAGAACGTAATTAAAAAAAAAAATTTGTACACGAATGTTCACAACAGCATTGTTCATAATAGCCAAAAGTGGGACTAATGCAAATGTCCACTATTTCATGAATGAATATACAAAATGCAATATATCCATACAATGGAATATTATTCAGCCATAAAAAGGAAGGAAATTCTGACATATGCTACAACATAGATGAACCTTGAAGACATTATGCTAAGTGAAAGAAGCCAGACACGAAAGGCAATATGTTGTATGATTCCATTTATATGAAATGTCCAGAATGGGCAAATCTATAGAGACTGATTAGTGATTGATCAGGGCTGCAGGAGGGAGGTTGAGGAAATGGACAGTCACTGCTAATGGGTCACTTCTTTTAAGAGGAACAAAAACATTCTAAAATGGATTGTGGGGTACTTCCTTGGTGGCGCAGTGGTTAAGAATCCACCTGCCAATGCAGGGGACACTGGTTCGAGCCCTGGTCTGGGAAGATCCCACGTGCCGCAGAGCAACTAAGCCCGTGTGCCACAACTACTGAGCCTGCGCTCTAGAGCCCGCGAGCCACGACTACTGAGCCCGCGTACTACTGAAGCCCACGCGCCTAGAGCCTGTGCTCCGTGACAACAGAAGCCACCGCAATGAGAATCCCGCGCACCGCAACGAAGAGTAGCCCCTGCTCGCCGCAACTAGAGAAAGCCCGCGCACAGCAATGAAGACCCAACGCAGCCAAAAATAAATAAATAAATTTTAAAAATAAATAAATAAAAATAAAATAAAATAAAATGGATTGTGGGGACTCCCCTGGTGGTCCAGTGGTTGCGAATCACCTTCCAATGCAGGGGACACGGGTTGGATCCCTGGTCAGGGAACTAAGATCCCACACGCTTCAGGGCAGCTAAGCCCAAGCACTGCAACTACTGAGCCCGCGTGCTCTAGGGCCCGTGCACTACAACAAGAGAGATGCCCACACACTGCAACTAAGACCCATTGAGCCAAATAAATAAATAAATATTTTTAAAAATAAAAAATAAAATGGATTGTGGTGGGGAATTCCCTGGCGGTCCAGTGGTTAGGACTCTGTGCTTTCACTGCTGGGACCCGGGTTCGATCCCTAGTCAGGGAACTAAGATCCTGCAAAACGCGCAGCGCAACCAAAAAAGGAAAAAAAAATGGATTGTGGTGATGGTTGCACAACTCTGTGAATATACTAAAAACACTAAATTGGGTGAATTGTACAGTATGGGAATTATATCTCAATACAGCTGTTGAAAAATATACATTAAAAAGAAACTGGAAGGGACTTCCCTGGTGGCGCAGTGGTTAAGAATCCGCCTGCCAATGCAGGGGACACCGGTTCAAGCCCTGGGTCTGGGAAGATCCCACATGCCGCGGACTACCTAAGCCCCTGCGCCACAACTACTGAACCTGCACTCTAGAGCCCGTGCTCCACAAGAGAAGCCACCGCACTGAGAAGCCCCTGCACTGAGAAGCCCGCACACCGCAACGAAGAGTAGCCCCCGCTCGCCACAACTAGAGAAAGCCTACGTGCAGCAACGAAGACCCAGTGCAGCCAAAAAATTAATTTTTTTTTTTTTTTTTTAGAAAAGAAAGAAACTGGAAGCCCTATGGGATTAAGCGACCTGCCCAAAGAGAGCTGCCAGGCTAGTAAAAACTGAGACGTGAAACACGTGCCCTGACTCCCACAGCAATGCTCAGTGCATCACTTAGACTGCCTCGAGCTGCTCTGATGGGCCAAAAAGGTTCCCCAAAGACTGGAAAAGCAGAAAACACTGCTACTAGCATAAGGAAAAGAAGAGAAATTTCGGTAACACAACTGAAATGTTGTTTTCAAATTTTAATGTGACTCCAAAATTGATTCTTGGCCTAAAAATCTAAAAACCATTGATAGAAGAGGTTGTGACTTAGTAAAACAGTACCCCTTTTACTAAGAGCTCAATCAGAGCAGGGCACGGGATGCAGCTGCTGGCTGAAAAGGAAGAAGGAAAATGAGATGAGAAGAGGCAGCAGGCTGAAATCACCGGCCACTCTTCTGCATATGTCAGAGGCCAATGGTTAACAATGCTTCAAACAAGTTTTATTCTTGAGGACTGTGAAATCCTGTACTGAGATCCGAAAGTATCATCTCAAAACTGAACTACCTCCCAGAATTACTATACACATATAAGATATTTAGGAATAAAAAATGAACATGGTATCTCTGCAGCTGACTTGGACACAAAGATCACTGCTGGAATACAACTGCCCCATTTGACTAGAATAACAGTATCACTGTTGATGTAGAAATGGAAAGTAAGCCAAGAACATACAATCACTAAAAACATTATTTTGAGGGTTTAAAAAAATGAGCTACCAAAAAACCTCATCTATTGTCAGAACACTGCTTATGCAACACTAGAACATTTTGACAGAAGGAAAGGACAACAGCAGGCAGGAAGCAGAAAGAAAGAAGTAAGAAATCCTGCAGGTGCCCAGCTAATCCTAATAAGAAACACACAGCTCTACTCCTGCCTTCCACAATAACAACAATCCTGTTCCTTGTGGTATACGAACCAAGATTTCTTTTGCCAGGAACAGAAAACAACTTACTACATGAAAATGTCAACTTGTTCCATGGAACGCTACACTGGCAGTGAACAGATATAAACCTTTCAAACTACAAAGTTTTGGCTGTTTCCTCAACCAAATTTTTAACATCACTGGCCTATTGTCAAATTCAGTCCAGTTCATGCAAACTCTAACACAAGTGGACAAAAACACTATGCTGAAGTATACACTATAAATAAAAAACTCTATAAAATATCTTGTACTCAAATTTCTAACAATTTGGCTTACTTATAATTATAAAATTAATGTAGAAGTTCTCTTAACCCACCACCTCTCAACCAACCTGCCGAAATAACTGATGCTTCCCCTTTCCTCTGTAAAACAACTGGGGCCCCAGCATGCAAGCTGGCCCCAATTAATAGCCACTCCCTCTACTCCTGGATATTTCTGCTCCCATCCATTAAGTTGCATGCTTACCAAGAATTAAATGGTTTTCCCCAAACCTATTTATACCAGTTGTTCTTGTTATTATAGTAATGCAGTTTAATTATCTATGTAAACGGATGAGAAACCCGGGAGAAAAGAAAGACATGTTTCTTTGAAAACTAAGTTGAAAGCTTAAAATGACTTGGTAAAGTCAAATTAGATGTGGATGAGACAAGTGTAAAAGACTAGGGGGAGAGAATCAAGAACTCGAGAGATTCTGTACTCATATTGCTTCACAAATGCCTTTAAATTCCTACTCTGCTTTAAAAAAGCAAAACAAAACTGGAAATCATAGATGATGAACTATGGGTAGGTTTAACACAAACATGATGAAGAACTTCAATCAGGACATCAATATACAGAGAAAGGTCTACATCTAAGATTAGTGAATGTGTTTCTTAGACAGATTGCAAAGAAAAAGAAAAGGAGGGGAAATCTATAGAGTAAAACAAACAATTTTTTTAATACAAAACTTAAGGGACATCAATCAATTATAATGTATGGACTTTATTTAGACCCTGATTCAAACAAGTGAGTGGTTAAAAAAAGAAAAATATATATATATATGTATACACATATATATACATATACATATATATGACAATCAGAGAAACTTTAACACTAATTTGATACTTAATGACATTAGAGAATTATTGTTAATTGTTTTAGGTAGGATAATGGTACTGTGGTTATGTTTTTTGAGAAACAATCCTGGCCTATTTAGAGATACATGCCAAAATATTCACAGATGAAATAAGATTCTGGGAATTGCTTCAAAATAAACTAGGGAGAAAAGAGAAGCTGGAAGTGATAGGGGTGAAAGATGGGCCGTGAGGTAATAACTGCTTACGCTGGGTGATAGGTCGATGGGGGTTCATTATACCATTCTTTTTAATTTTGCTTATGTTTGAAATTTTCCATAATAAACACTTTTTGGAAAAGATTAGTGGATTAATGCATATTCACATTTTAAATTAAAATAAAATGTTAAAAGTATATATGCATCATTATTTCTGATTTCCCTGCTTCATTCATTTCTTTCCCCTAATTAACTAAGCAAATCATAACCCAAACTTACTGTATAAAAGGTCTTCTATTGGAGATAAAAGAAAAGAGCATATTGTCAGATGCCTAAAATACAGCAGTGGTAACCCCCAAACATTCTAAGAACAATATTCCACATGACCCAATTACCCTTGAAAACCTCGTAAATAACGCATAAAGTACAGTGCGTAAATACAAACATAATAGGACTGGTGTATCACCATATTTATTCACATAATTATTTCCTTTACAATTTCCTCACCATCTTTTTACCATTAAAAAAAGAGAGGAGTAATTTACAACCTTCATCAATCTCTGAAATTCTCACTCAGGTTTACCGAAGGATAGTTATTTAAAAATCAAAGATTCAGGTAATCAGAGTCTTTCTCATTAACCTTTCGTCTCTCCTTCAGCAATTTCTCCAATTTAAGTTTATGTCTCTTTGTGAAAGACTAGGAGAGAATGATGATTCATAAAAAACAACTGAAAAGGTTAGAGTCACATTTAACTCTTTTCATTCCTCGTCCAGGTTTGGTTCAGGGAAGGAAGGATTAGGCAGCTGCTCCAGCCCTCTTTTAATGTGTCCCATACCTACTGCCCTAGGTTTAGAGGTGCAGCAGGGACTTAAAAGCCCTACACTCCCAAACCAAGGAGGGCAGAAGCGGAGACAAAATAAAAAAAGAAGATTTCATTCACTTCTGGGAGGCTAAACCCTGGCACAACCTTTCTGGAAAGCAATGTGCCAATATATGAATCAGGTATCTTAAAAACATGTATACCCTCTGACCCAATAATTTCACATCCAACAATCTATCCTGAGAAAAAATCAGAAATGCTTCAAAGATTCATGCACAAAAATGGTCATCACAGAAAATTTCTAACAGTGAAAACCTGGGAAGAACCTTAAATTATGAAAAAGGTTAAAAAAATAATGGCAGTCATACAACAGCAAAGTACACATCCATTAAAATTGATGTTTACAAATAGTTTCAAATGATGAGAAAATGCTTATAATGATAAGGGGGGAAGAAATAAAATAGTATATCAATATGATCTCAATTATATATTTTACAATATTAATAACTGTTGCCTCTGGGGGGCAGGATTATGGGTGATTTTTTTCCTTCTGCTTCTTTACAATTTTCTGAGTTTTTGCAATTATAATCAGAAAAAAATAGGGCAAGGTGGTAGAAGTGAGCCAGTAATAATAAGCAACTGGGTTGAAGTAAGAGAATTTATGCTCAAGACCTCTTGTATTCCTCCTCTATCAGGTCCCGGCTGCGAGCATTCAATTGCTCCTTTAACTTAACCCTTTGCCCAGCCTGACAAGAATAACACTTATCCTCCTGTCTTCTAGTATCAGTAGCCGCAACTTTTTGCCTACAGATGACAGAAAAAATACTATTTGAATGAATCCATTTAAGGTAAGGACCAATAAAAGTAACCCATTGAAATTAAGGACCAGTGACAGAAAAACAGTAGTTATTTTAATCAGATCACTTAGTATAAAGAAAAGAACACGTGGTAACTCCAACAAAGAGTGTGAAGTTATTTCAGGAAGTGCCAGCAGCCCAAGACAGCATAGTGGGTCTGCAAAGAAGAGGCTCCTAGGCAGAAGAGGGAAAACAAGGCACTGGCTGACTATACTGACTGTACCCATGGGACCTTCTCAAGGAAGTAACCCACTGGGAGCCTGTATGTGTAAGAACCTTCTCCTTAAAATAAGGGGCCTGAATTTAAATTGCAGGATTTACTTTAACTTATACTGAACTTCTTAATAATGAAAGTTTGAGATATGCCAAAAGTAACTTGCCCGGAAAGGCTGTGAAATCTCCTTACCTAGAGATTTGTGAGAAAAAGGTAGAACATTATTTTTCTTTAACATCTTAACTGGAGATAGAAAATTTCAATAATAAAATTCTAAGATGCATTAAGAGTATAAAAAACAAACTCAGCTCCCATTTTTTTTTTAATCCTTACATTCATTCACTAAATGAGTATTTACAGGCATTGTAGTAGGCACTGGGAATACAGCAGCAAACAATAGCTTAAAATCCCTGCCCGCATGGAGCTGACATTAAATTATCACCCTGTGCCTCCTAACAAGCTTTAAAAGTTAGGTATCTTCTTCTTTTTCTTTTTAAGTAAAATGATTTTTAGAAATTTCAAGCATGTCAAAACACTGCCAGAAAACAAACAGCACCTAGCATTTGGACTGATCCAGAGACGCCCTTAATAAATACTGGGGAAACAAGACTAAAAAACTGTGTGTCTGAGGCACTGGGGTGGCAGGCAGACAATTTCACTGTATACGAGTTTGCACTTTTTGAATTTTGTGCCATATATCATTCATTCCTAGTTTTTGATTAACAATTTTTCAAAAGCTTATTGACTGGATGGATGGAATGAATGAATGAAAAATTTCTTCTCCAAAAAATTCAGTCTCAAGAAATGTGGTTAGTTAACCTAAAATTTCACATTCAATTCTTCTGGAGGGAGCAAAGAGAAGTAAAGCCTACTGCTGGTAAGCATGGGCTGGAGCTGAAACGAGGCAGAAATTTGAGGATTTCTCAGAAATTCCTAATCAATACCTAAATATAGGTAAAAGTACCCAAATGAGTGAGCCCAGCCTACACAGGGGAGCTTAAACAGGCGATGGGTTTGCATCTCCTTCCTTTTCAGTTTCTGGGAAATGAGACTGAGTATTTACAATCTGATTCCTAACTCTCTGACAAGCTAAATTCTGAGAAGAAATACTTATCAGTGTGGCCAGAGACTCCTGGTCTACAGTGGATCGCACACCTTCTGAACAGAAATATGTTCTAACATAACTTCGCCACGGCTCATCCAACAGTTTTGTCCTTAGCTGATGGAATTTTACTCTGAACAGATCCAAAAGAAACCCTCTCAAGCTAATTCATCCACGACTGTTGAGGGCTTCTCAGAGACATTGCCAAGGCCATTACACACATTCCCATGGACAAAAGTCCATGGGAATGTATATAATTTTCATCCTCTGGATGTTATCAGTCATCCACAACACAGCATGACTACACTATTATGCCAGAAGGGACCAAGCTACTATTATAAAGGAGGTCGGGACTCACCTGATCGGTGAGGTCATTCACCTGGGGAACAGGCCAAGCTCTTAGATCAGAAACTAGAACCACGTAAGAGGAGCCCTAGATAAATGGTTCTCTTGGCCCTCACCTGCATCATCAAGGTATGTATCTTGGTGACCAGTTCTCTTAATGAGTTATAAGATGGCACCATCCCCTGGAAACTGGTAGTGTTTTGGTAAATAAGGAGTCCATCTAGGAAATGTACCTTCAAAGACAGACCAGACCAACCCAACAGAGCAAAAGTATAATTACTCATGTTCCCTGAGTGTGAGCTAGATATAGTGGCAAAAGCAAACTATATAAGGTAGACTGTGTTTACAGTCATTGCTTTTTCTGTGTTTCTTTCTCTTTTTACTTCCTTAGCATTTTGAAAGGCTTTTTTGACACCTCAGTCATGTCAAGGGAGCATCAAGGGGCATTTGAGTAGGAGACTGAAAGGCAAAGCAGTGTACCTATGGAGGACTGCAGGTAAGTGACAGGGGTGATAGAGTGAAACAATGCCATAGGACAGGTTAAATACAGTGTTGGTATATCCCCTACTTGGAAAATTTTCCTCTCATCATGACTTCTCATCTTTGGAGTTTGTTTTAATAGAGAGGATAAATAATCTTAGACTTTAATTATTAGGTGTATCTTGTTTCTCTAATGAAAGAGTAAGTATTCAGAGGGCAAGGGCAATGTTTTCTATGATTGGAGGAGTCAGGGTAGAGTTAACTAGGAGTAGGGATACCTGGATTCTATTTCTACCTCCCCCACTAACTAGCTATAGGATTCTGGGCAAATGGGGGGTGGGAGAGATACAGAAGAGAGCTGTGAGTCTAACAGATAATTGGTCTAAACTACTTTGATGGCTCCTAAAAGCCTGAGATTCTAAATTCTGTTAAGTCCATCTTTCTAGACTCTAGAAAAGAAAGAGTTGGAATAGAACACCTCTAAGATCTTTTTTTAATACATTAATTCATTCATTCATTCATTCATTCTGTGTTGGGTCTTTGTTGCTGTCCACTGGCTTTCTCTAGTTGCGGCAAGTGGGGGCTTCTCTTTGTTGCGGAGCACAGGCTCTAGGCACACGGGCTTCAGTAGTTGTGGCACGTGGGCTCAGTAGCTGTGGCACGTGGGCTCTAGAGCACAGGCTCAGTAGTCGTGGCACACGGGCTTAGTTGCTCCACGGCACGTGGGATCTTCCTGAACCAGGGATTGAACCCGTGTCTCCTGCATTGGCAGGCAGATTCTTAACCACTGTGCCACCAGGGAAGTCCCCCAACATGAGTTTTTAAAAACATAAATCAGATAATGTCAGTGCTCTGCTTTGATATCTTCTGAGGTCAGTCCCCTGTTTCATACCCAATTCCATAAAATGGCCTATAAGACCCACATGATCTGGCCCCTGTCTAACTTCCTGATCTCATTCCTTACCATCCTTTCTCTTGTTCACTAAGCTCTAGGCACCCTGACCTTGGGTCTAATCTTTGGACAAACCAAGTTCATTTCTACCCCAAGGCCGCTGCACGTGCCATTCCTTCTGCACTGAATATTCCATTTTCTGAATCTTCCCAAGCTGGCTCTTTCTCATCATTCAGTTTCAGTTCAAATATCACCACCCTGGAAAGGCCTTCCAGCACCCTGCCCCAGACACTCTCTAGCCCATTTATTTTCTTCATAGTATTTGTCACTATATAAAGTTATTTGTTTACATGTTTCTCGCCTGTCTCCTCCCATCGGAAAATAAGTTCCAAGAAGGCAAGAGCTTTTTTTCTCTTTGTTTTTGGGGTACTCGAGAGCCAGAGTAGAACCTGACACAAAATCTGCATTCAGTAAATATACGTTGAATGAATGAATGGACAAGGGAAAGGTTCCATCTCTGTGCAGAGAAGTTTTAGGTGTTTTTTAGACTTACAAAGGCTCTGGTAAGAAGAGCACATTTCTTTTTCCTTCCAAAGCATCCATTTTGTTCTCTTTTATGCCAGGAACTAGAAAACATTAGCCAGATTGATGCTTGGAAAATGAAAACAGCACTTCTGGCACAGAAATAACTAGTCTGGGCACCTCTGGCTTGAGCCAGATCTATGACTTTCTAGGGAGCTGGCACCAAAGTCAGAATGTTAAAATAAACAGTTTTGATGCTGAAAGTGGAATACTGGTATTTCGACTCTGGAAAAACGAGTCCAAATCAGTCTTAGCTCTTCACAAAGTTTCAACAAACCTATCTCAAAATGAAGTTAGTTGTCTTTCAACAGTCATTTCTAGATTATCTAGGGATGGAACTATCCTCCTCAAATGTAACTAATATAAATCTTGCTTTCAATTTCTTTTTGACATAATTCTCTTTTCTATTTACTAATGAATCTTGTTTTCAGCCTTCTAATGAGCACAAGCACCATCCTTAGAAGTGAAAATAATAGTACTGGCCCACTTTGAGCTGTCCTCCTGGTGGAAATGAGTTTGCACTAAACCGCACAGCACACAGATGTGTCCTGGCTCGTCAGTATTTGGAAGGGGTCAGGGAGCACAGTGGTTTTTCTGCGTAATATCTACAGTTAAGAATCCTGACCTTGGCCCTCTGAGGAGCGCACCCTGCGCCCAAGTGCAAGTGTCTCCTTAAGCTTGTAGGAATATTTCTTCATATTCTCCATGAAATTCAAGGGAATCTCTGGAGAAAAGACTGCATTCAAACAAACTCTGTTCTGTCACCAATCTGACAAAGTGTAGCTACACAAACACCCTGAATATTCAAGGCAGCCCAAATAAAAGCCAGTGTTAGTCACAGTTTTCATTAGACAAGTCTCATAACTATTTAAAAAGTTTAATGGAAAACTATATTTTTAAACATCAATCGCATGGAATTAGCCCATAGTCCACAGGAATTAAATCCACGCTCTCAAAGAGGCACGTGAAATAATAGCAAACTACTTTTTTAACCTGAAAGCAGCACATCATCAGGATGACATCTACCTACACAAGACAAATGGCACTCATGAACTGTTCCAAAAGGGTGAAAAGCAAACAAAGGGGACTATGTCTTACTCATTTTTGTTACTATTGCATCTGATGATGATGATGAAGAAGATGGTGATAACATTTACTATATACCTACTATGTGCCAGGTACATTTGTTCTAAGAGTTTCACATATATTATCTTATATAATCTTCATAACACCCAAACTTGTGAGGTAAGTACTATTGTTATCTCATTTCATAGATGAGGAAATCCAAGCACAGACAGGTTAAATTACCCAGCTATTAAGCAGCAGAAGATCCAAACCCAGGCAGTCTCATCCAAAGCTCAAGCTCTTACCACAAACCAATAAACAGGCAGGTGATATATCAATATATTTGTTAAAATACATTTTTTAAGTATTTGACCAATGGCTTTTATAGTCATGTATACTCTTTTTTTAAATGCATACAAAATATATCTACTCTTCGTTCCCATTCATCCAACCAGTGAAAGTATAATTAGGTACAGGCAACCAAATAAGCAATTGAGAAGAGAAAATCTTTTCTTTTTTTAATCTCTTTAATATTTTATAGTGTCCTACCAAAAGAATGGGGCCAGAGAATCTCAGACCAAGGCTCCTCCAGAAGAGGGAACTCAAAGAAGGTAGGACAAAGACAGCCAGGGTGAG
Organism: Eschrichtius robustus; assembly: GCF_028021215.1. Classification (NCBI taxonomy): domain Eukaryota; kingdom Metazoa; phylum Chordata; class Mammalia; order Artiodactyla; family Eschrichtiidae; genus Eschrichtius; species Eschrichtius robustus. The sequence goes on along the minus strand of NC_090834.1, from coordinate 15,596,224 downwards.
CTGCTGACCAAAGTGTGTCACAGATGAATATTCTCTCCTGTTAACTGTTCTGCAGTGACGCTCTAAGCACTGCAGTGCTGCCAATATTAAGTCTGAGCTCATGAATGCCGTGCTGCAAAAGTTACCAACAGCCAAATAGGAAAATATTTCCCTTTCTCTGCTGATTTTATTCATCCCAGAGTCCTGATCTAGGAGGTTTGAGAGTTAACAGAATTTGGGAAAGGGCCAGCTTTACCACTTATTGTTGGATGGAGCACAGTACCTTAGTCAATAAATAAAGTTTACTTCAGCCTCTCAGTCCATGGAATAGGTAATGTGTGTAAGAAAAGGTGACCATAAGTATTGCTCTGATGTTCAGAAAACACCTACTACCTAACCTCTTTCAGACAACACAAATATCATCTGAATTACCTAAGTCTGATGATTATATATGGTTATAGGAAAAACCTAGACCATTCAGTGGCCTACAGGGAGAAAAAGGAGAAAGAAAAAAAATCACATACCTCCAAAAAACAAAACAAAAAAATGATACATTCTGAAAAGAGATGGGGAAAAAAAATAGCTAGCTCTCTTTGGTTCCAAGTGACCTGACTGCAGAAGTAAGATAAACACTGCAGTGCATGGGAGAAAAATCTATCTACCTGAGTAACGAAACAGCAGCTTCTGCCACTGCCAATACCCAGGCACCTTCCTTGCCATTATATAACCAAACCATGGCCTCAATAGGCCATCATACTGTATGGCAACAGTTGTTAGACACATCTGAGCTGTCAGCATTTGAGAAACCTTTCCAAAGTGGATTCAGATTAAGCATGAAGCAGGCCAAAATATGTTGATCATTTACTCAGAGCACATGACAGCTCCTTGTGAATTAAGCTTCACTCATGTCGTCAGAGTAATTTAAGCAGAGAAACACAGGGTGCCTATAACTGTAACTAGGAAATTGCACACCGCTACAGAAACACAAATGAGTGCTGGTGTGGTCCTGTCACACATGCAACTCATTGTCCAAGCCATTTCAGCCTCATTCAAGATTTTGAATATTTCCATACGTAGGAATTGCATAACTGCACACCACAAATGATCAAAGAAAAAACCAACATAAACAGTGACACCCATTTATAAACAAGCTGATGTTTAAAATGCTGCAGTCCTAAAGGATACCAAGGACTTTGAGAAAAACTTAGACACAGACACACAGACACACACAGACACACACACACACACACACACACACACACACTGGAAAATTAGAAAGCAGGGAGACCAGCCGTAATTAGCCACTGGCTTTGCTGACTACTGAAGATAGAAATGTCTCTATTATATATAAAGCCAAGAATCAACTGTTTGCAATTACATTTACAAAAACATTCAACCCTCTCTGTCACAGATTTTTTTAATCAATATTTTGGTGTATCCAAGGGCTGTAAGATACAAAATTCTTTAAATCAGAGATACCATAAACCAGGCAACCAATTAAGTTCATACAGTCTGTCCCCCAGAGGTCAGAGCAAAATAATCACAGGAGCTCAACGTGATTACTTAGGTGGGAGGGGTAGCCGCGGAGAAAGGAAATAACCAAAACAAGGAACAAGGCTCCAACAACTAGAGCTGTTTGTAAACATAAATTTGGCTTGGCTAACAGTAAACACAACTGGAAACACTCAGGGGGGCAGAGATGCACCAGAGTCTTGGCTCAGTCTACTCCCCGCCGGGGCGCTGAGGGGAGCGCCAGGAAACCTGGGACTTTGGGATCTCATTCAGCTCAGACCTGCAGACTTGAGGCCCTCTGATAGACACTGACAAAAAGGCTGAAGGGGGCCCCCCAGAGGAAGCGAAACTGACCAATCAATTTTCCACAGCCACCCCCCCCAAAGCCACCCTGCTAAGAAGGGCCCCTTACAGTCTGACAGAAAGGAGGAGAAAAGGGACTTCAGGTCATAAGTGAGCAGGAGACAAGGCAGAGGTAAGTCACTGCCTTCTGAAAGCAAGGGACTGCCATAAGAGCAGAAACAAGGTAGGTGACAAGAACCAGAGACTAGGCTGAGGAGGTGAGGGGAATTGACACGGCTTTGGTAGGAAGCAGCAGCAGCTGTTAACAGTTCTTCATTAGTCAGGGTGAAGGAAACACAAATTGCAGCTTTAAATATAATGAATGACTACATCTAAAGTATTCATTCAAGTGAGAGACAGAGCAAAGAAAGAAATCCGGAGTACAAATGGGCTTGTGAGTCCTGTCAAAATCAAACAATTCCTCCTCCTGTCTTCGATTCCAATACTTCCAATGAAGAAGACCACAGGAAAGAGCTAACCATATTTCCTCCAAAAATGAATTTTCTATGTAAAATGTTAAATGTGTATGGATATGGCTTCCTAATTGACCTTGCCCAATTTCACCACCACAGCTCCACAAATCCCTTGGGAACCAAAGGGCCCCATGAGTGTCTGGGTTCCTCACACACCTCCTCAGTCACCAGGCTTTCCCCTCATCACTGACAGCCCACCCTGGGCTCTATAAGGCCCACAGTTCTGGACCCTCCAACAACTAAATATAACCAGCAATCCAGCTCTCCCAAACTGTTTAACCCCTGAGTACCTAGGGCCACCACAAACCTGGGCCCCCTCCCTGGGCCTCTGTTCCCTGACCCCCTTCCTGCAGAAAAATAAAGTGATTTTTTTCCTCCATATTTCCCCATTTTTTTCATCGCCTCCTCCAATAATCCTGTCTGTCCTCAGACTCCCATTCCCACCATCTATCAGTCTTGGACGATCAAATGCTGATTGGTGCCTCTGTCAAAAGGTACCAGGTCCCTCATACCTCCCAGTACCCTGTACCCACCACATACCCCTGGTACGTGCCCCAGCTATCCTCGTTCCCCTCCTAACCTCACATCTGCGGGCTGCCGGTTTCACCCTTGTTTTCCCCCATCCTCCGGGTCCACATTTCCTATTCCCCTGCCCTCATCCCCTTAGGATTTCCTAACTGCTGGTTCCAGAGGCTTCTTAGCTTACTGTCTCCTGGCTCCGGGAGAGTTCCAAACCTCTTCTTTCCAATCATCCCTTCTACGACCCTCCGCACAGCCCAGGGAGCCCCCTCCCCATCCCCGGCTCCCTAGTTCCCCAGGTCCCCGCGCTCAGTGGCCCCCTGCGTCCCCTCTGCCGTGCAGTTACCCTCTCCCGGGTCCCCCGGTGTCCCCCACCTTCTGCTCGCCCTCTCCGCACTCTCGCCCGACAGCCCCCTACCCGTTTCCCCGGTCCCCAACGCTCTCCCGAGCCCCGCTCCCCGCGCCGACCCCTCAGCCTCGGTGTCGCGGGGCTCTCCTGCGCCCGCCGCACTCGGACGGTCCCGGGCCGCGCAGCCCCGCCGCCACCCGGTCCCACCGCGCCACTACCTTGGCCTTGGTGACGAGGTGCGTGGCCCGCTTGACCACAGCGAAGTTGCCCTTGCCGATGGTGCGGTCGATCTCGTAGTAGCCGATGCGGGCAGGCACCGGCCCGCGGGAGGCCGGGGCTGAGGGACGCGGCGGGCCAGCCGCCGGGGGCACAGCAGCGGGGGCGGCCGGGGGCCCCGAGGCGGGCGGAGGCAGCAGGCGGCCCGCCGGCCCGGCTCCCCCCGCTCCGGCCCCGGCAGCCCCGCCAGCTCCGCTCGCCGCCGCCGCCGCCATCTTGTTGTGCAGTGAAACCTCCGGGGCCGCGGGGAGCCGGCGGGGGGGAGGGGGGGGAGGGGGCAGAGGGGCGGGAAAAGAGGTGGGGGGGAGCCGGGGGACGTCACTCCGGGAGGCGGAGCGCCCGGGCCGCCGGGGCCTGGCGCCATGGCAACCTCTCGTCACGTGCCGACGCGCGTCACTGCCTAGAGCCATGGCAACCGTGACCTCACCGGCGAGCTCGACCTTCCCGCGTGGGCCCGGTTCCTCGGGTGTCGGCTCCCGGGTGCCCCCCTTCGGGGAGGAGACAGTGGGCACCGCAAGTGTGCCAGCAGGTTCCAAGCCGCCGCAGCGTTGCCCGAGTCGGGGGGTGCTTATGCCTGACCCAAACCCTCCCTCGATCCCCCTGGAACCGCTAATGTGACCCCTAGTGTGACCTCTGTCCCAGTTCGGCAATCACCCAGCCTCCTTTAAAACAAAGTATTTCCTCATCACCAGAAATATTAGCACTGTCCCACTTTAGCCCTTGAGGCCCCAAAGGCAGGAATAGCTACAGTATCGAAGCAACTGTAACCAAGTCGGAAGCGAGGCAGGGGAATTCTTCAGTAAAATTCCTTCCTCTTACAAAACCCAACTCACCCGGTACAACCACTCTAATTGTCACCGAATGTAGAGGAATGGGGAAATTAGGATTTGCGTGTTCAAGGGCGGAGAAACCAGCCCAAACACGCATTCCAGTCATTGGGTGGGTGAGGGCCAGAGCAGGGACGTCATTTTCCTTCCTCCCACCCCGTCTCTGAATAAGTCTATAGCTAGATGATTGTCAAAGAAGTGCCTGCGTCCTATTTCTGTCACTTGTATAACCCTGATGAAGCAGTGGTGCGCATTGCCCAGTGAGTCACATCATGGTTAAATACGTTACGTCTGTTGGGCAAAATAAATAAGTAAATAATAAAATAAAAATTCACCCTTACCAGCCACTCTCCAAGGACATTAAAGGTGATCAAATCAAATTCCAGCAGTAAATCTCATATCCCTTTTTTTTCTCTCCTGTGTATCTGCCATTCCACACCTTCCAGAGCCCTCACCAACTCCCAGGTTTCCCCCTCCTTCCCCCCCTCCTCCCTTTATTAAGTAGATGGGCTTTAACAGCTTCAGGTAGGGCCGGGGAGGGGTAGGCTACTGGGCTATCAATAACAAGATGGTCTGGTCAGGCAAGTGGGGAGGAGGGAAGACTGTGAGCACTCCAGTGCTGAAATGTATTCCTCCTTCCGGTCCTGACCCCTCCACATCTAGGTCTCTCTCGATGGCAGAACTGTGTTGTCAGGTCACTGCATGTACAATAGTAAAAACTGACACCCAGGTCACTGTGAAAGTATGAGAAGCAGAGCCCCTATTTACTCTCTCTGACCAAAAGATGTTTACTAGCTCTCTGATTCCCCATCTGACTATGAGTAATGGCTGGGACGAGGACAGGACAGGGAGGTCCTTCCACAATTGCCTTGAATCAATTCCCTGGTTGCTGTTCCAAATTACCAACACAATTAACACTAATTGGCTTCTTTACTAGCAAATAAGGATAAGGATGAAGTGGTCCTCAGCTTCTTGCAGTGGTTAAGCCCTTTCATTGGTTGAGCTCATTCAATTGCAGATAAATGATGGCATGTGGCCAGCCTCTCATCACTTTGACCCTACTCACCTGCCTCGAACAGGGACTGTACATTAACTTTGGTGCTGGGTCCCAGGATCCCAGTTATCCTATCTCCCTAAGGAAAGGAGGAGGATGGGGGTCTCAACAGAAAACTTATGAGCAGTAAGGCAAGGGGAAAAAATCTTTTGCTCCGACGGCTGCAGGAGCAGCACTGAAACCATTCTCATAGCAACTTTACAGCCCCTCCTCCACCGGTGGAGATCATTTGAACATCAGGTACGGCAACTTCTGCTGCTCTCTGGAGGGTGTCAGAAACAAAGAAGCCTCTGGGGAGAAACTAGAAAATGGAGCGTTGGTCTAACTTCCCAGAAGAAGAGGTAGGCAGATCACTCTTGTCCCTAGTAATGGCCAGAATGTGTATGCTGTGTATTCTGTGATTTACGCTCTGTGCCTGTATGGATAGAGGCCAGTAGATGCCGTGTCCTATTGAGACTTGGACAAAGACTTGCTGGAGATTTCCCTGAAGAGTCCTCTTTGGTGAGAATAATATAGAAAATTAGGGAGGGGATTGATGAACGAAGATCATCAGGGAAAAAGGAAAACAGTTTAGATGTATGTATTTAATAATTATTTGTCGAATACCAAGAACTGAGTTAAGTTTGGGAGGAACTCATAATAACAACAATTTGCCAGGCACTATGCCAAGCAGTTTATATAACTGAACTTACTTAATCTTGAACAACCCTGTGAGACAGAATATATTATTATCCCCATTTTGCAGATAAGGAAAATGAGGCACAGAGGGATTAAGGGAGTTGACCACGGTCATAGGGCTAGAAAGTGAATCCTAGAATTAGGATTCAAACCCAGGAAGCTGAGATCCTCCCCCACTGGATTATAAACCCTGTCAGAGTAGTAGCTAGTAGGAAAAGTAGTTTCCCCCAAAACTCAGTTTAGACCCAGGGAAGAAGAAGACTTGGAGAGTTCTGGAGAACAGGGCAGAGCAGGCACCGAAGCATATCAATAAAGAACAACAGATAGCAAAACTGATTGAAGTGATGGCTTTACTTGCAAGTAGCTCCATGAAGAGACTCACTACTTATTGTGCAGGAGTTTTGCCGCCCTTAGAAAACAGACGGGAAGGTGTGTTCCTGCCCTGCTGCAGACTCAGAGGGGTGGCTTGAGGGCTGGATTCTCGGAGTCCTGCAGTCCAGGGCAGAGACAGAGAGCTAGCCGCCACCCAGCTTCCAATCCACCACCATAACCAATTCGCTCTTTTCTGGAAAAGCAAAAGATAAGATTCAAAGATGAAAATGAGACATTTTCCTCCATAATGTCATTGCGTTTTGTTTCTAAAATTTGAAAAGGGCAAACCAAGGCATTCTTGATGGATATGATAGGCCCTTAGGAACTTCTGGAAGTGATGCAAAACCTCTGAGGACCTAAGGTCTGAGTGGGGAGTGATATAAGCAGTGGGAGGGATTACATTAACTCTTTTATGGTTTTAAAGGCCCACTTAGCCTGTCTGCAGAGCAGTTTACCAACAACCCGAAAGGAAACTGCAGCCTCACCACATAACTACATAGATTCTCAGAGGCATCGGGGCCTTGAAGAAAGTCTAACCCCTCACTTTACATTGTCCCAGCTCATTACTGCTCTGAAAGAAGCTAGCATTATATGAGCATTCAGTGACACAGAAGCATTATTCAGAAATTCTGTATGACAAAAGGCAACATCATATAATGTTTACATGCCACGTATTCCCAAACAACGCCATTATTAACCAGTTATAAATTCTGCCGTCACACAGAAATCAGGTCACTGTTGGATACACATTGTCAGGACACTCAGTGTGCCCTGGTCCTCTGGGTGAGCTGAAGGTGCATCTTCTCTCTGCTGGGGCAGTGCTCTGAGTTACCACCTCAGCTGTGTGGCTCTTGCCTTTCCTTTCCTATCCCAGACCAACCTAGTCATGACCACGTGCATCCTCTGGGTGCCCAGAAACAGGTCTGAGCAAAGTAAGTACATAGTCTCCTGCTGTAAAGTATCTTGCGGAGGGGGCTTGAGAACAGCTTTCAGTCAAGGATTTTCTGTCCTGCTTGCCTACATTTTTCTTTTTAATGGAACCATTCAAGCTACTAAATGAAACATAAAAATTACCCTTGCTACTCTGCATATGTCCTAGGATACGGTTTAAGCATTTTTAGATTATTATTAAATAATTACCCTTTAGATCATCCAAAAGATCTTTAAGTGTGATTTTTTTTAAGGTTTTCTGCATTCTTAGATGTGACTATATTATCATCTGGGATCAATGTTTTCCTCAGGTAAATACACCTGTGGTTTTATAAGGAAAATCAGTGGGAAAATATATTTAATAAAGAAAAAGAGCTCATTCAGAACAACTTTTTTCACAAAAGGATATGATCCTTAAAGTAAGTTACACTTACTCTGTGATCAACTACCAAATATTTACACAATTAAAAAAATATGTTTGGGACTTCCCTGGAGGTCCAGTGGTTAAGACTCTGCACTCCCAATGCAGGGGACACAGGTTCCATCCCTGGTCAGGGAACTAAGATCCTGCATGCTGCACATCTCGACCAAAAAAAAAAAAATATATATATATATATATATATATATATATATGTTTAACAATTTCTTACTTTCTCTTAAATGAAAAGTGTGATACTCAACAAATATTAAGATTTTGGCATATTTGGATCCTTTTCTTTCCCTTGAATATAGAAGTGTATCTCAATTCTAGGAATTCACCACATTTCACAGAAAATAAAGGCACGCTTCAAAGGTCTACGTTAGACAGAAGTTATTTATTTCCCTGGCTCTAAACCGACAGAACTGCAGCTTTCCTCTTTTCACTTTATCTTCACATCTATCCTGACTACAAAGCCATCATCTCTGCTACACCTGCCTTGGGAATTGCCTCTCAGTTTTTAGTGCTCACCTTCAAACAGCCTTGCATTGTTTTGGTAGACACTACAGAAACACAATTTTTACGGCAGCTTCCTTGCATTATAATTGGGGTTTGCTTAATTTTTCTACCAGCCTTTCCAGCTGTTGGTTAAGAAAAATTTATACTATTGGGATTGATTTCTGTAGATAGCTAACCTACCTTCGATTGCTTCATTCCCACCACAATTTTCCTCAGTTAAACTAGAAAATCCATCATATGCCTCTAAGGCCGAAAGTAGCCCTCTCCCTTGTCTGCAGCGACACCTGCTGGTCAAAGTTCTAAACTACATGATTCCTAGCTGGACTCCCTTTTCCATTCCACTTAGGCTTTCTAGCCCTCTCTGTTTAAACTACAGGCAGTTGAAAACCACAATCCCACAGCAGGAGCCAGGAAGCTGGAATCCAAATGGAAGCCGGCTCCAGGAAGCTGGATGTCTTTATGGCCAAATAGAAAGTACAGTGGGCTAAAGTTACAGTGGCGCTTTGGGCTGGTATAACAGTCCACAACTGTGGCTTTGTGCCACCCAGGGATGTCTCCGGTTATCCCTAGAGTCCTCGTGGCATTTTAAAAGACTTCTTAAGGATGAAATTATTTCTGTTTGTTCTTATTTTTAAAATAATTTTATTCTTTTGGCATGTTTAAAGGGCAGCCTGAAATAATGAGTAAAAAGAGTGAGGGTTAGACCTCGCTTAGGCAGTTAGACCTAAGCTTTCCAGTGGGCTTTTCTACTTCCAGGTTCATCTCTGAGCCTCAGTTTCCTTTTCTGGAAAATCACTCCTACTTCGTGGGGTTTTTAGAAGAATCAACTATCATAAATACGTAGAGGAACCTGGATTAGAGTCTGGTACATAGCATGCACTCAAGTATTAATTTTCTCCCTCTCAGTGCTAAAAGCATATAAACAATAACATGCTGCTTTCCAAATCACTTTCAAAAGATTAGGAAGACTGAGAATAGAATTAGGGCTGTAAAAATGGATTAACTTCAGAGTTAAAAAGAGAAAATTATAGTTTTAAATGTTTTGGTTGGTTGACTAAGAATGTACAGTTCAGTCTTTGGAGGTTGGACATATTTGTGTTTATGGTGCAATTCTATATGTCCAATGAAAGCACTCTCACAGCTTCATAAAGTAGTTATTATTCCACTTTATAGATGGTCAGTTTACTTGACCAACCTGATGATTGGCTCACACAGCCAGGACGCGGTGAATCTGGAAGCAAATCCAGGCCTTTGAATCTCCAAAGTGAGTTGTCTTCCCAAACTTGAGAGTATTCCAGTGTCTATGGTCTGTTTAAAAAAAAAGATGCCAATGATTTTTTTCTTCTAAAATTTATTCAAAGTATATATGTAAGAAAAATACTACAATATTTTTATCATTGCTATGCAACAGTCTGAGAAATTGTGTGCATTCCCAAACTTTCTGCAGGATGCAAGTGCTCTGTGAAAACACTATAGGAGCTCTATGAGAAAGAAAAATTCAATCCTGGTGGCATTTTTTCCTCCTAAAATTCATTTAAAACCATATATGTAAAAATTACTGATTATACTTATAATAATGTCTTTATTTTATGCAATAATCTGCCTTTAAGAAACTAAACACTTGTATGTGGTTTTTAAGTCTATTTTTCAAAATAAAATTAAAACGCCCTAATTTCTTTTTATTCTTAATTAAGATGATAACATTGAGTTAAATTCTAAGTTAAAAATAGGGGCAAGATATGATGAAGTAGGATAATAGGGTTTAACCTCCAACCCTACCACAACTCTAAGCTCTGAGTTGAGCCACATTCCACTAAAAGCTGGATGTGGAAACCAAAGTAGGAATCAAATCCTTCGTCCTTACATTTCATACCAATTTTAATAACAACTTCGATTTCTCTAGAGATTTTTTTCGTGTGACTTCCAAGCATCAAGTATTTATGGATTTATTGTTTAGTTAAGTCCAATTCAAAAACTCTTGCAACCTGGCAGCAACTTCTTTTTCAGCTTCTCAAGTTTTGTGTATCTTCCCACCCAACCCTTCTCCACCCAGGAGTGCCGTGGGCTCCTTTCCTGTCAAAGTACATTCTGCACTTTCTCCTTAACTTTTGCTCCTGCTTCTCCTTGTGTTTGGAATACCCTTGAAGCTCACCCATCTGTTACCTGAAATTCTACTACTTCTTTAAAGCACAGCTTAGCGCAGGAATTTTACAATCTCCGTAAAAATTAGTCACAGCTTTTTTTTCCCCCCTGGGGCTCCCAAGCATGAGTTCACATCCTGACTCCACAAAGTATTAGTTGTGTGATCTTAAGAAAACTATTTAACCTCTCTGGGCCTCAGTTCTTCAACTGTAAAATAGGTATAATAACAACACCTATTTCACAGGAGTATTGGGAGGATTGAATAAATTGCTACATTTAAAATACAGTAGTGATAATTGGTGCTCTACGAATGATTGCTAAAATTATTATTATTATTAATTTATTGTAGCATTTTTAACAGCCTAACTTATTTTTAACAGTCTAAGCACTTTACATGAATGGCTCTCTAATTAAATAGCAATCTCCAGATAGGCAGGAACGTATCTGTTTTGTTAGCTACTATCCAGGTCTTCACACTGTGCCTGGGACACAATAAATACTCAGTAGATATTTCTTAAATAAATTAATGCCTCCCCGTTAAATTGTGACTTCCTTGAGGCCAAGGACTTCTGTATGTTCAGAGCATTTCTTCATCACTTTATTTCAACATGTACAGAACCTAACGCAGTGCTGGTACCTTGTAGCACTCAGCATATACTGGCAAAAGTAAAGCAAGAGAAAAGTAGGAAAGTTTTATCCGAAAGTGTATACTCTCTCTCTTCTGAGGGTTCAGGCAGACATGACTGGTGCTCTAGGGCTGTCATCCAAAATCTAACTTTGTTCTGAACAGTTTATCTTGCAGAAATGTGGGGATCCCAAGGCACTTCTTAAAAAGCCAAAAGAGGGTTTCCTTGGTCACGCAGTGGTTGAGAATCTGCCTGCCAATGCAGGGGACACGGGTTCGAGCCCTGGTCTGGGAAGATCCCACATGCCGCGGAGCAACTAGGCCCGTGAGCCGCAACTACTGAGCCTGCGCATTTGGAGCCTGTGCCCCGCAATGAGAGAGGCCGCGACAGTGAAAGGCCTGCGCACCGCGATGAAGAGTGGCCCCCGCTTGCCGCCAACTAGAGAAAGCCCTCGCACAGAAACGAAGACCCAACACAGCCATAAATAAATAAATAAATAAATAAATTTATTTTTTAAAAAAAAAGCCAAAAGAAAAGTGAAGGGTTTGCTGGGCAATCAAGCACCCTCCAGAAAACTGAGCACATAGGACTCTGCCCCTGAAAGGAAACAGAAGGCTGGAAGAAGGGTACAAGAAGGGGTAGTTGGCAAAGATCCATTTGGACTTCGATTTAAGAGAAAGGAACGATGAAAGAGTCCTAACTACCATTAAATCAGGACCCCAAGACTGCATAAGAGCTAAAAATAGTTTCTCCAAAGAGGTAGTTTAATCTCGTTTTGTCCCCAGGACAAGTGGGAAGCCATTGATTCTACTTCTTCAGTGTCGTTATTTGTTAGACTCTTTCTAACCAGGTCTCCAGGGAAAATAAAGCCTTTTAAAAACTCTCCTGTCCACTCTTTCCACCTCTTTTAACATTGTACCAGAGGTTCCAGAAAGGGCAATTAGGCAAGAAAAAAGAAATAAAAGGCATCCAACTTGGAAAGGAAGAAGTAAAACTATCTCAGTTTGCAGATGACATGATCTTGTATATAGAAAATCCTAAGGTATCCACTAAAAAACCATTTGAACTAATAAGTGAGTTCAGCAAGGTTGCAAGCTGCAAGAGAAATATACAAAAATCAATTATATTTCCATACACCAGCAATGAAAATTCTGAAAATGAAATTAAGAAAACAATTCCATTTATAATAACATCCAAAGGAATAAAATACTTAGACATACATTTAACAAAAGAAATGCAAGACTTGTACACTGAAAACAACAAAACATTGTTGAAAGAAGATCTAAATGAGTGGCAAGATGTCCATAGATTGAAAGACATAATATTGTTAAGATGACAATGCTCCTGCAATTGATCTGCAGATTCAATGCAATTCCTGTCAAAATCCTATGTGACTTCTTTTGCAGAAATTGACAAGTTGATCCTAAAATTCACATGAAAATGTAAGGGTCCTAGGATAGTCAAAACAATCTTAGAAAAAGCAAAGTTATAGGACTCACACTTCCCTGTTTCAAAACTTACTACAAAGCTACAGTAATCAAGACAGTGTGGTACTGGCATAAAATCATATATATCAATGCAAAAGAATAAAGTTGGGCTTCTACTTCACACCATACACAAAAAGTTAACTCAAAATAGATCATAGACTTAAAAGTAAGAATAAAACTCTTAGAAGAAAATGTAGGAGTAAACTTTCATGACTTTGGGTTGCCAATGGTTTCTTAGCTATGACACCAAAAGCAGAGCAGACAAAATAAATGATAAACTGGACAGCATCAAAATAAAAATGTAAATAATAATAAATAAATTTATGCTGTAAACAATACCATCAAGAAAGTGAAAAGATGACTTATCAAATGAGAGAAAATATTTGCAATTCATATATCTGATAAAGACTTGTATCCAGAATATATAAAGAATTCTTACAACTTAATATTAAAAAGACAAATAATCCAGTTTAAAAGTAGGCAAAAGATTCGAATAGGTATTTTTTCAAAGAAGATCTACAAACGATCAATTAGCACATAAAAATATACTCAACACCATTAGTCCTTAGGGAAATGCAAATCAAAACCACAGTAAGATACTACTTAATGGCCACTAGGATGGCTAAAATAAAAAAGACAGACAATAAAAAGAGTTGGTGAGGATGTGGAGAAATCAGAACTTTCATACATTGCTGGTGGGAATACAAAATGGTACAGTCATTTTGGAAAAATAGTTTGGCAGTTCCTCAAAAAGTCAAACAGAGAGTTACCATATGACCAATTCCAACTCCTATGTACAGCCAAGAGAAATGAAAACATGTTCATACAAAAATTTGTACACGAATGTTCGTAGCAGCGTTATTCGTAATAGTGCAAAAACAACCCAATGTGTATTAACTGATGAATGGATAAGCAAAATATGGTATATCCATATAATGGATTATTATGCAGCAATAAAAATAAATGAAGTCCTGATACATGGTACAACAGATGAACCTTAAAAACATTCTGCTAAGTTAAAGAAGATACAAAAGTCACATATTGTATGATTCCATATATATTAAATGTCCTGAATAGGCAAATCCATAGAAACAGAAATTAGATTAGTGGTTGGCTAGGGCTGGCAGCATTGGGCTATAGAGAGGAATGGGTATGATTACTAATGGACACAGCGTTTCCCTTTCAGGTGATGAAAATATTCAAAACTTAGATTGTGGTGATGATTGCACAAGTCTGGGAATATACTAAAACCCTTACCTTGTACACTTTAAATAGGTTAATTTTATGATATGTGAATTATATCTCAATAAAGGTGATAAATTTTTTTTATTAAAGAAAAACTCATCAGGAAGAAATTCTCTACCAATAGAGACCCGGCTAAAAGGAGTTCAGTAAAGGCGGGGTGGGGGTGGGGGCAGGAATCAAGCTTTTCATCCAAGTACCAAGGTCTTTGTGAGAAGAGGTGCTTTCAGGGAAGCCAGTGGGGAGGGTTAAAGTCTGAACTACTCTTCGACCTGTAGAATCCAGAATCAGAGTCAGTTTTATTTCTATAAAGAACACATACTTCAGGGAAAGAAGAGTGTGTGAGAAATATCTCGGGGAGGGAGAATTTCACAGGAGGAGGAAATAAAATATCTCCCCATTTCCATTCATCAATTTTGTTGAACAAGAGCTCTCAAAGATACAAACCCAGCTTCATATGCAATGACTTAAATAGGCCACACAACTGATCCCACTGATCAGCTGGCAACCTTGTCCTGCAGTCCCTGAAGAATCCCTCACAGTTATAAAAAGCTCATCTGGTTCGGTGGCAGTAGCAATGTCTGCTTATTTCTTGTCTATCCCTTGTTGATAGACCCCAAGGGTTGTTGATTGCAGTCTCATTTGGAGGTAGTCTCATGGGCTGAGTTATTTTCAGCTACCACGTGTTTATGTAGGACCCTGTATGTTGGAGGAGGTCATCAAAAGGATGTGACTGCTGGCTGACCCTTCAAGTGGACCCGGACAATTGGAGGCTCACTCCCTTCCCTGTCCTTGGAATGTACACTCTGCCTACCTTTCCCTCAGTAGGAGCTGTTCCAAGGATGCAGCCTTGAGAGAGTAGGGTGCTGTTGAATCCATCTGGACTGAATATGTGACTGAACCCAGTTAAGACCTCTATATAAACTTTTAAGATTCTAGTGCGGGGGTATGGAGACCTATTCATCTTGCCTCCGCCCAAGACAAGCGTTGTAAATAAGTTCCCTTGCTTATTAAACCTGCCACCTACCAATTTGGAGAGGTTGGCCTCTTTCTTCATTCTCTCCTTGCCCTCTGTGTAAGGGGGTCCGTTTGCAAACCAACCCTGTCGACTTGGGGGGAAAAAAATTGAACACACATACCGCTAAAGCTGGGGTTTCACAGCAGCAAAGATGCAGCCACGGGACAAGCTGTTCCAAGTATTTGACAGACCCAAGAGGAGATCATGAATTACATCTCTTCCGGGATGGGGTTTGAGGTATGAATTGGGGAAAGAACTAGAATGATATTTGCTTACCACACCAAAATCATGGAAAGAGGTTAGCAAAGTTTCCATAGAAGACAGTACAGCAAAGCTGTGCAAAGTACATCAAAAGTAGTGGGATAAAGAAAAGATCTAAAACAAAACAGAGCAGACCACTTAACTTCAAGTTATATAAACCAACAAGCCATAAACACCTCCTACATTGCATACATGAACTAGCTTCAGAGAAATGAACTCCCTGTCTTTGAGAAGCTGGTCTAAAATTTTTTTTCTTTAATTTACAAAGACAATACTATGCTGTAGTTGATTCTGTAGCAAAAATTTCCTTTCCCAGGGAAATAGCCGAGGTGTACATTAGCATTTCATCTGATAATATGAAATATATGATCAGCACTTAGGAAGAGGGACAGATGGAATGTCAGAATTTGTGGCTGATAATAAGGAATGCTGGGTAGTCAAGAGACAGAAAGCAACAGAGAAGGAACCTAGGATGCCAGTTAAACTCGATAAAATCAGAACATTTCATACCAGAAAGGATCCTGTATCTTGTTTTTCAATCCCCTTATGTTGCAGCTGAGAAAACTGAGCCTTAAAGGGATGAAGCTATGAAAGGACTTGTCTGAGCTCACACAGATAGTAGCAGGGTTGGAATCTGAAACGACATCTTCTGACTCTCTCCTTATGAAGCCAGCACTTTTGCCTTCACACTGTTTCCTCCCAGGAGCAAGTCAAGAAAAGCCTAGGAACCAAAGGATCAAAGCAGCAATGAGGGATCCTCTCCTTACCATTACTATGGCAGGCGAGAGATCTGGGAGTCGGCAAAGAAAGAGTGGGCTATGAGGTCTGTATTAGTTAGCTCAGGTTGCCAGAACAAAATAGATAGATTGGGTGACTTACACAACAGGAATTTATTTCTCACAATTCTGGGAGCTGAGAAGTCCAAGGTTAAGATGCTAGCAGATTCAGTTCCAGGAGGAAGAGTTTCTTCCTGGCTTGGAGATGACTGCCATCTTGCTGTGTCCTCACCTCTCAGAAAGAGAGAGCTCTGGTCTCTCTTCCTATAAGGACACAAATCCCATCATGGGGACCCCATTCTCAGGAACTCATCTAAACCTAATTACCTATCAAAGGCATCACATTGGAGGTTGGGGCTTCAATATATGAATTTGGGGGGCGGACACAAACATTCAGTCCACAACAAGGTCTCAGAGGTCCAAGCAAGAGAAGACTGCAAACACAAGAGAGCAAGTTGAAAAAGGAAGGAAAAATGATGGAATAAAAATGGGTTGCCCTGGACTTCACTGGTGGTGCAGTGGTGAAGAATCCGCCTGCCAATGCACAGGACACAGGTTCGATCCCTGGTCTGGGAAGATCCCACATGCCGCGGAGCAACTAAGCCCGCGAGCCACAGCTACTGAAGCCCGCCTGCCTGAAGCCCGTGCTCCGCAACAAGAGAAGCCACCACAATGAGAAGTCCACTGCAGTGAGAAGCCCGTGCACCGCAATGACAAGCAGCCCCCGCTCACTGCAACTAGAGAAAGCCTGAGCGCAGCAATGAAGACCCAACGCAGCCATAGATAAATAAGTAAATAAATAAATAAATAATTTAAAAGAATCTTAAACCAAAACTAAAAAAATAAAGTGTTGTCCTTAGTCCTCTTTCACACTTCCTGCTGAGATGGGGAGGATAAAGAGAGGTCATACAGAGGGAAGACTGAAGCTAGATTGAGAGTATAAGCACTGTAGGTGGTCCCTGATGCGCCAGCAGTGCCGTAATGGTAAGAGACCTGCACTGGAGTCAGTTAATAGAGGGTCAAGGCTCAGCTCCACCACTGAGGATCTTGGGACATCTGGACAGCTTGGACCATCTTAACTGCAAAATGAGGATACTGATAACCTAACTACAGGGTGGTTGTAAAAACTAAATGAGGTGGGGGCTTCCCTGGTGGCGCAGTGGTTGAGAATCTGCCTGCTAATGCAGGGGACACGGGTTCAAGCCCTGGTCTGGGAAGATCCCACATGCCGCGGAGCAACTAGGCCCGTGAGCCGCAACTACTGAGCCTGCGCGTCTGGAGCCTGTGCTCCGCAACAAGGGAGGCCATGATAGTGAGAGGCCCGAGCACCGCGATGAAGAGTGGCCCCCGCTTGCTGCAACTAGAGAAAGCCCTCGCACAGAAACAAAGACCCAACATAGCCAAAAATAAATTAATTAATTAATTTAAAAAAAAAAAGTAACAAATGTTCAAGTACAATTGCTGTCTTTAAAAAAAAAAACTAAATGAGGTAATGTTTATAAAACTACTTTGCAAATTATGAAGAGTTGTGTAGGTTTGTTTTGCTGAATGTTGGGATAGTTATGGGACTATGCTAGTGTTACAGATACCAAAGGAGTAGAAAGCATGGTTTCTGATCTCCAGTATCTTGT
This sequence comes from Eschrichtius robustus, assembly GCF_028021215.1. NCBI lineage: Eukaryota > Metazoa > Chordata > Mammalia > Artiodactyla > Eschrichtiidae > Eschrichtius > Eschrichtius robustus. Next base: position 15,578,793 of record NC_090834.1, on the reverse strand, counting down.
GATCCTATAAGTATAAATAAGGCTTACAAACATGAAAAGCCTTTAGGATAGCACATGGCTGCACAGGGTTGATCAGGGATCTCATCTTGTCCATTGCAGGTGACTCTGTTATGGCTGGTGTGTCTGGCTAGCTGGTAGAGCGGCTTTAAGGAAGTTTATTTGCCAGAAGCCTGCGGTGCCTTATATGAGAGACCTCCTCCTAGGGGAATATGGAGTCAGGCATGACAGGCACACCAAGAATTAGTGCCTTGGTCACCTGGGTGGAGTGTGGTTGGTATTACTCAAATGCAACACTGCCCTAAACACTTAGCTGAAGATCCAGGCCTCAGAGAAAAGACAAGTCTGTGGACATTGAAAGAGCTGTTTGCCTATCTCTGTAACACACTGGAGCTCAAACAACATGCTCTGGGACCTCTCTCTGAGTGTATAACACAAAAGAGTGATAGAAATTATTCCTTACCCTGCTGCAGACCATGTGCTCCTTTGATACCCAGTAGACATCCAGTGGAGCAATGGGAAAGACCCAGAGAACCCGGAAGAAAGAGCAGAGTCATGGCAGTGCCAGCCTGCAGAGGTGTCAGTTTCCAGCAGGGACTGCAGCACAATAACTGAATGCGACAGTGTGTGCATTGTTGCCATCAGAGCGGTGACAGTCCCTAGCAGAAACTGCCATGCCAGGCAGCGTGGTCGGAGGCAGTGTTCGTAGATCGGCTTAGAGCAGCAGCAGCCCTTGATCAAGCACTGTGGATATGTTGGGAATGAAGGATGTTAGGTAGCCTATGGAGCTTCCAGGAACATTGGGGTGGGGGTGGGATTTGCAGAGGGATGGGGCCCCTATATTATCAGGTGAGCGGTAAAAGGTCAGCAAAAAAGTTCATGTAATACAGTCATTTCAGATAACAAAAAAGGTCAGTAGACTGGAATCACTGACATCACAGAGGAGGTGGCCACCGGACCTTGAAGTTGTTCACCATGCATGTTTAAATACTGAAAGACGCCTCTTAGCCCACAAGTCATACAGCAAACATTCAACTATTAATTCTCCAACACCCAAAGTGCCAAGTGAGTTTTAAAAGAGCCATTTTTAACACCACTGTGCCAGACTAAGAGGTAGCAAATCTCCCTCGCAGGTAATTCTTGCCATTTGCCTATACCCAGAGCAGCTGCTGCCTCTGCTTTTTCCAAAGAAAGCCTTCTCTGTGTTCTCCCTTGCCCCAGGGACCCAAAGGAGACAGAGGCTCCTTAGCTCTACCTCTGGTGAATAGGTTGGTTGAGTCTCTCATGTCTCCCAAAAAAAGTCAGAAACAAGTGGTAGCTGGTGATACAATAGATCTAGATTATGCATAGCCCTTGCCCACTGAAGAGTCCCTGCAAAGATGGTTGCCAGTGTTGCTTAGGGAACCTGCAGCAGTAAATCTCAAGTGGTATGGTGGTTGCCATAGGCAACACTCTATCGTCCCTGAAAACAAGAGACAGGTGTTCCCTTTGCATCTTTAATACATTGGGGATGAAGCTATGGGGGTAGGGAGAAAAACTGATTGTCCTTAATCCTGAATTTATTTTGAAGGTGACTACTCAATGAATTGGAAGCTGAATCTCCTTTAGGATTTCCTATGGCGGAAAGGATTTTTCAGTCTCCTGTTTTGGAGGAGAGACAATAACCAGCAATCTAGCTAAGTTACAAGTAAATCAAATGGAACTTAATGATGATAATAAAAGTTTCAAAGTTTATAAGCTTGTTTCCTGAATGTAACCAAAGAAAAGGGTGTAAAATCAGTGGTTCTTAACCTTTAGTGCCCCTAATAATCAGCTAGGAAATTTGCCTCAGGAATTCTAAATCAATAAGTCTTAGTTGAGGCATAGGCGGTGGCACCCTTATTTACCCTTCTTTCCACCACTATCAAGAGTTTGCAAGCAACTTATTCAACTGAAACTTTGGAGCCTTCAACAGACTTGTAATGAAATGATTGGGAAAAAGCTAAGTAATTCATAAAACATAGGAGCCTGAAGACACGATTTTCTCCTTGAATGCTGATCCTTTCACTGATAAACTCCTTCCCTGTCCCAAGATACCACCACTTCTGAGATTGGAGAAGTTTGGAATATACCTAGAGCAAAAGAGATGTAACAGCTATTGGCAGGATTTTACCGGTGCATTCTTCCTGTTGCTATAGAATAGCTACTCTCGGGGCTACAGATCCTAGAAATGGTGAAGAGGAGAAAATTAGAGTCCCAGTTGGGCTTCAGGTACCAATCCTCCTCTAAGCATGTAAAGGTAAATTTCAGGCTTCTGGTGGTTGTATATACTGCCCTGATGGCCTTCCAATTACAAAGCCCTTGATCAAATTATTATAAGATCAATTCTGACCACATCCTCTACCTAGTTCTGGTTGCTGGTTATCTTAGCTCAGACTGCCATAACAAAACACCAGAGACTGGATGACTTATACAACAGAAATTTTTAAAGTTGATTTATAGTTGATTTACAATGTTTGAGGTGTACAGCAAGGTGATTCAGTTATATATATATATATGTGTGTGTATATATGTATATTATTTTTCAGATTCTTTTCCATTATAGGTTATTACAAGATATTGAATACAGTTCCCTGTGCTATACAGTAGGTCTTGTTGTTTATCTATTTTATATATAGTAGTGTGTAACTGTTAATCCCAAATTCCCAATTTATCCCTCTCCCTCCCTTTCCCCTTTGGTAACCATAGTTTGTTTTCTATGCCTGTGAGTCTATTTCTGTTTTGTAAATAAACACATTTGTATCATTTTTTTTAGATTCCACATATAAGTGATATCACATGATATTATACAACAGAAATTTATTTCTTACTATTCTTGAGGCTGGAAGTCCAAGATCAAGGTGCCTGCATGGTCAGGTTCTGGTGAGAGCTCTCTTCCTGGTTTGGAGAAGGCAGCCTCCTGGCTGTGTCCTCACATGGCAAAAAGCAAGGGAGCTCTGGTCTCTTCCTTTTCTTATAAGGACACTAATCCAATCATGGGGTCCTACCCGAATGACCTCATCTAAACCTAATCATTTCCCAAAGGTTTATCTCCAAATAGCACATTGGGGGTTAAGGTTCCAACGTGTGAATTTGTGGGGAACACAAATATTTAGTCCATAACAGTGGTTGATTGCTTTATTTATTTATTTTTTTAATTCTCGGAGTCCCATTCTGCCCAGGACACTTCCCCCATTCTCTACCTTTTAAAACTTTTTATTATGAAAAATTTCAAACACAGAAATGTAAAGAGAACAATACAATGATCCCTTATTTGCCTATATTCCAACTCAGTTATCACCTCTCTGCCACTCTTTTTTCATTGGTCCCAACCTCCAACACAACAAGACAGGTAGTTTCTATGAAGACAGAAGCTGTGTTTATTTGGCATCCCTAGCATCAGGTAAAATGGCTGGCTCATGGCCACTTAATAAGTTGTTGCTGAATCAATCCACTATGAAAATGACACTGTGCAAATGTGCTAGATGTTACGGGAGGTGCCAAGATAAATTAGACCCAGTTCCCACCCTCAAGGAGCTTATGATCTAGAGGGGAAGTAATGGAGTCCACCTCACGCTGGGTGAAAAACACCTGCCAGAGTCAAGGGGATTCTGACTGCTCTTACACAGAAAGTGTATCAGTGTAAGATATCTAGGTATCTATTCCCTGGGGCACAGTCAGACTCTAATCAAGGAGTTACTCTTCCTACCAAAGGAAAAGAGTCTTATTTTCCTCATCGCTACAAGAGAGGTGGCAAGAACACCAAGGGCTCAGATAAGCGCTCAGAACAGAAACCTGCAGGGTCAGACAAATGAAAAGAGAACTCGTTCCTGGGAAATGGGCATTTCACAAGAAGTGATAATATGAGCAAACCTCTTCTGAAAGAAGGTGGCCAGGAGTCGGGTACCAAAAAGGAATGGTAAGCAATTGCAGTTGAGGAGCTGGAGAATTGTCCACTAACAATAAGGGCCCTGATGCAAGAGGTCACATCCTAACCTAGATCGGATGGGATAGGAATAGCAGAGTTGCATAGAAAGTGGAGCAGGAGAATCTGAAAGAGATGGGCAGAGGAGACCAGAAGTCTTCAAGCCATAACTGCTTAAAGACCTCAGTAAGAAAAGAACTATAAATTACTATAAGAACCCTACTCTAAACTAGCTTTTAGTAGGTCGCAAACAATTTTGTTCAAGTTAACTCTGTGGTGAATTGTATTATGTTTCTCATTCCAGGTTATGAGTTCATTCTAAATAAAATCCTTAAAAAACATACCCTTAAGAAGGTGTATTTCCATCAGGGAGTGCCCCACATAGTGCTAAGACATGTATTCATACAGATGCAATGCAAGATGCCCACAGAAGACACAGGTGAAGTATTATGGAATCTCAGAGGAAGGAGAAATTTTCTTTTCAGCTGTTACAATCAGGGAAGCTTTGTGGAAATGGATATTTCAATTGGATCTTGAGAGATGGGTGAGATATGGACACATATGGGAGATCAGAACAGGACATTTCTTAATAATAGCCACCTTTTTGTTTGTTTGGTTGGTTGTTGCTTTGTTTTTAATACAAACTGCGTACAATTTTCAAGTTTAGGAACTGGTAATAACCTTTGGCTAAGAAATGAGTGGCTAAGAAATGAGTTTGGATGCAGTTCCAGATCTTCTGTGTACCCACCCTGGGCTTGTTTCCTCCCTGTTTAGTTGGAATGTTTTCTTGGCTCAGAATTCTGAATTTTATGCGTTTACTCAAAATTCAGTCTATATTGGACCCGCTCCCATTCCCACCATCACCCCATCACCCCATCAAACCCAGGTGTGTTCTCTTCCTTAGCTTTCTCAATGCACATGTGATGATACGTAGATGATAAATACAGAAGGACATATTAGGGGATTTGCTTGTTTGTTTTTAATCAATAGACTAATTTTTTGAGCAGTCAGGTTTACAGAAAAACTGAGCAGAAAGTACACAGTTTCCAAATACCCCTTACCACTCCCGCACCCACATTTCCTATTTTATTAACATCATGCATTAGTGTGGTACATTTGTTACAGTTGATGAGCCAATATTGACACATTATTATTAACTAAGGTCTGTGTATGTATGGTCCGTAGCTTATGTTAGGGATCACTCTTGATGTTGTACATTCTATGGGTTTGGACAAATGTATAATGACATGTATCCACCGTTACAGTATCATACAGAATAGTTTCACTGCCCTAAAAATTCCCCTATGTTCCACCTATTCATTCCTTCCTCCACACCCCAACCAGTGATCTTTTTACTGTTTCCATAGTTTTGTCTTCTATAAATGTCCTATAGTTAGAATCCTACAGTATACAGCCTTTTCAGATTGACTTCTTTCACTTAGTAATATGCATTTACGTTTCTTCTATGTCTTTTCATGTCTTGATAGCACATGTCTTTCCAGTGCTGAATAATATTCCATTGTCTGGATATACCACAGTTTGTTTATTCGCTCACCTACTGAAGGACATCTTGGCTGCTTCCAAGTTCTGGCAATTACGAATAAAACTGCCTTAAATATTCATGTGCAGGTTTTCATGTGGACTTAAGTTTTCAACTCATTGGATAAATTCCAAGGAGCATGATTGCTGATCGCTGGATCATACGGTAAGAGTTTGTTTCATTTTGTAAGATACCATCAAACTGTCTTCCAAAGTGGCTGTACAGTTTTGAATTCCCACCAGCAATGAATGAGCGTTCCTATTGCTGCACATCCTTGCCAGCATTCGGTGTTGTCAATGTTCTGGATTTTGACCCTTCTAGTAGGTGTGTAGTGGTATCTCGTTGTTTTATATGCAATTCCCTAGTGACATATGATGGGGAGCATCTTTTCACCTGAGTATTTGCCATGTGTATGTTTTCTTTGGTAAGGTGTCTGTTCAGATCTTTTGCCCATTTTTAAATTGGGTTGTTCATCTCCATATTATTGAGGGCATTTGTTTTTGTTTTACAAAACAAAATGAGATTATGTGTTTCTCTCTATCTTGCTTTTCTCACTTAGTACATTGTGGAAATCCCTCTAAATCAACTGGCATAGATCTAATACATTCTTTTTCATGACTGGGTAACATTCCATGGTATGAATGGTCCACAGTTTATTCAAACATTCCCTGTGGATGGTTATTCCCCTTGCATCTGGTTCTTGCCATTACAAACAATGCTGCAGAGCATACCCTTGCGCTTATTTCCTCCCACCCTGGTGCTTTTATTTCTGTTATGAAAGGAGGATTTAGTTGGTGGCTAGGAGTACAAGCCCTGAATTCAGACAGCCTAGATTTGAAACCTAGTTCTTTACTTATGATCTGTGTCTCCTTGAGCAAGTCACCTGATCTCTCTGTGCCACAGGTTCTTCATTACTCCCTACAAAACAAGGATAATAATACCTCACAGGGTTGTTGTGAGGATTAAATGAGATAATATATTATTGTGCATGGAACAGAACCTGCCACAAAATAAGTACTCAATAATTGTCACCCTTGACTGTTTACAAGATAGATTCCTGGCAGTGGGATTGCTTGCTTGAAGGGTATGTGCATTAAAAATATGTTTTTTTACTGATTCAATCTTTTTATTTTTTTTTAATTTTATTGACATACAGTTGATTTACAATGTGTTAATTTCTACTGTACAACAAAGTGATTCAGTTATACATATGTATACATACTTTTTCATATTCTTTTCCATTATGGTTTATCACAGGATATTGAATATAGTTCCCTGTGCTATACAGTAGGACCTTGTTGTTTATACAGCATTTTAAATTCTAACAGATGTTTCCATATTGCTTTCAAAAAGTCAACAAGGTTCATATTTCCACCACCATGAGAGTCCTTCCCTTCTATGTCACTGTCAGCAGTAGGCAGTATTACTCTTTTTAGTTCTTGCCAATTTGATAGGTGTAAATGACAGCATTGTACTTGAATTTGCATTTCTCTGACAGCTGGGAAGATGAGCATCTGTTTATATGTTTTCTTGTCATTTGTATTTGCTCTTCTGTGAATTGTCCATTTATATCTTTTGTCCACTTTTCTATGTGTTGTCTTTTTGTTACCAAATTGTGAAAATTCTTTACATTTATAGGTCTTAGTCCTTATACGTTCTTTGTATTGCAAAAACTTTTCTTGGGACTTCCCTGGTGGTCCGGTGGTTAAGAATCCACCTTCCAGTGCAGGGGACATGGGTTCTATCCCTGGTCGGGGAACTAAGATCTCACATGCCATGGGGCAACTAAGCTCGCGCACAGTAACTACTGAGCCTGCGTACTCTGGAGCCTGTGCGCCACACCTAGAGAGAAGCCTGTGCACCGCAGCAAAGATCCCGCATGTCGCAACTAAGACCCAATGCAGCCAAATAAATAAATAAATACTAAAAAAAAAAAAACAACTTTTCTTAACGTATTAACACTCTCTTTGTTTATGGAATCTTTTTCCACAAGCAGTTTTTGGGGGTTTTTTGGTATTGTTAAATCTATTCTTTTATAGCTCCTGGGTCTCCTGTCTTGATTTACAGGTTACATAACATTTAGTGTGTGTGTGTGTGTGTGTGTGTGTGTGTGTGTGTGTGTGTGTGTGTGTGTATAGGTGCCTAAATTTTCTTCTATAATTTTTATTGTTTACATTTAAGCAGGGGTTTTTTTGCATATGATGTGAGGTAATGATCAAACTTCATTTTCCCTCTAGGCCATTTATTTATTTATTTATTTATTTTAATTATTTTATTTTTATTTATTTATTTATTTATTTTCGGCTGTGTTGGGTCCTCGTTTCTGTGCGAGGGCTTTCTCCAGTTGCGGCAAGTGGGGGCCACTCTTCATCGCGGTGCGCAGGCCTCTCACCATCGTGGCCTCTTTTTTTGTTGTGGAGCACAGGCTCCAGATGCGCAGGCTCAGTAGTTGTGGCTCACGGGCCTAGCTGCTCCGCGGCATGTGGGATCCTCCCAGACCAGGGCCCGAACCCGTGTCCCCTGCATTAGCAGTCAGACTCTCAACCACTGCGCCACCAGGGAAGTCCTAGGCCATTTATTAAAGCCACTTTTCTTCAATAAGTTCAACTAGCATTTTTAACATAGAAAGTTATCATATATTTTTTGATATATTTCTGGATAATCTATTCTGTTCTCATATATTTTATTACAGAGGCTTTATAATATAAATATCTGTTATGGTTACTTTATCACTGTTGTTCTTTTTCATAATTTTCGTGGCTATTTTTAAACATTTTTTCTTCCACATAAACTTTAAGATAGTCTAATCAAAATTAAAAACCCTGTTATAAAATATCACAAAGTTTGCAACTATCTCCAACAAAGTATGCATATTCATATATATACTATCTTCCAAAGGGATACACACAAACACACATACTTTTTCACTGCACCATTTGCAGTACACATTATATTCTAATATATTCTAACACATGGGTAATTTTATTTTCATATGGGAAGCAGATGAGGATATATTTATTTTAATACGCAAATGTGACAAAATATTAACAATTGTTGAATCTAAGGTGTTCATTTGGTTGCTTGAACTATTCTTGCAGCTTTTCTGTAAGTTTAAATTCTTCTAAATAAGCAACTTAGGAGAAATTAAAATAATAAATAATCTGGGAATGTAGATTGGGGGATAAGGCCAATAAAATAAAGCCATAAATTGATAATTATTTAAGCTGGGTGATAGGGACATAAGGGCTCACTATATTATTCTATTTTGTGTATTTTTAAAATAAGAAGTTAATTTTTTAAAAAAATTGAAGTGGGATTTTCATTGGAATTCCATTTAAATCATGTAGTAAGTTGGCGACATCTTAGTTAAGTCTTCCCATCCAAGAGCATGGTAGATCTTTCCTTTTATTCAAGTCTGGTTTTATGTCCTCTGGTAAGATTTCTCTTAGGCTTCAGATTAGTCATTCATTGTTCCAATAAGTATTTGCTTAGGTTCTTACCACAGGCTAGGCACTGTTCTAGAGGCTTGGCATCCATCAGTGAGCAAAACAAAGATCTCTGTCTTTCTGAAGCTTAATACTAATGAGGGGAATCCAACAATAAACTACAAAAGTAATAAAGAAATAATATAATATGGTAGAAAGTGACAAATGTGATGGATAAAAGTAAAGTACAGCAGGATAAAGGATTCAATAGTGCAGGGAGTGGGTGGTCAGCAAAAGCTTTATTGATGGTGGTGACATTGAATAAAGACTTGAAGGAGGTGAGGGAGTTAGCCAAAAAGAAACTGGAAGAAAAATATTTGAGGAAGAGGGAAAATGTTTGTATGCTGAAAAGAATTATCTGATAAAGAGTGAAAAATGATGACTATTAGGAAGGAGAAGGGACAACTGCTGGAGTGATGTCCTTCATTAGATGACAGGGATGGAATCTATGGTGCAGGTGGAGGAACTGACTTAAGGCAGGAGCAGAGTTCACTTATGATCATAGGTAGGAAGGTGGAGAGGTGTGGTGTTGGGAGTTTGTGAAAGTCTTCTGGTTGCTTCAACTTTCTCAGTAAAATAGGGGGCAAGGTCATGATCTGGATGGGAGTTAAGATGTTTTGAGGAGAGAGAAGCTATGAAATTCTCATCCAGAAGAGTGGAAGAATGAATGAACTAGGGGTATATACCATCGTTGCCGGGCAGCACTGAGAGTCACTTGAAGTTCATGGGACCAGTTAGCTAGGCTATGTTTTTTCTCCAGCCACTTCCAGCTGCTCAGAGCAAGTAAAAAGTTTTTATGTATCTAGAGTTGTGGTTATTACCAAATAAATATGATTATATACATGGATTTGAATATAGTGACTGATCATGGAATTTAAGTTAGATCAAGAAAGGAGAAAGGCCACAAAGGGAATAAGGTATAGTGAAAAGGCAGTAGGGGGATAGGAGGTCCTGGGGTATTAAAGAATTGCAGGTGTCAGGGTACTGAAAAGAGTGTTAAGAATCCCTGCATTGGCAGGCGCAGTGGTTAAGAATCCGCGTGCCAATGCAGGGAACATGGGTTTGAGTCCTGGTCCGGGAAGATCCCACATGCCACGGAACAGCTAAGCCTGTGCACCACAACTACTGAGCCTGCACTCTAGAGCCTGCAAGCCACAACTACTGAGCCCCCATACCACAACTACTGAAGCCTGCAAGCCTAGAGCCCGTGCTCCTCAGCAAGAGAAGCCACCGCAATGAGAAGCTTGCGCACTGCAATGAAGGGTAGCCCTTACTCGACACAACTAGAGAAAGCCCACGCGCAGGAACGAAGACCCAACGCAGCCAAAAATAAATAAATAAATTTATTTTAAAAACTGCAGGGGTCACATCATCCAACGTGGGAAGAGAAAATGGGTTTTCCTCCTCCTCCCAAGTAATATTCTGATCCAAGTAGACTAGCATTAACGAAATACCCTGTGTTCTGTGGCTTTTCTCTTTACTTTCTTCATTGCCCTGGTGGTTTTATCCCACTCTGTAGATGAGACACTGATACTCAGAAAGGTCCCAAGGTGAGTAAGCATTGAGGTCGGTATTCATCATTAGACTGCCTCTCTTGGAAAGGCAAAAAAGATAATAAAAACATTTCAGTTTATTACGATACCATAGGTGGCCTTATTGCATCTGAGAGTTGAACTGATAGATATGCAGTTCCTTCTTTGACATCTAAAAGTAAAGGAAATAGGGCTTCCCTTGTGGCGCAGTGGTTAAGAATCCGCCTGCCAATGCAGGGGACACGGGTTTGATCCCTGGTCTGGGAAGATCCCACATGCCACGGAGCAACTAAGCCTGTGAGCCACAACTACTGAGCCCGTGTGCTGCAACTACTGAAGCCCATGTGCCTAGAGCCCGTGCTCTGCAACAAGCGAAGCCACCACAATGAGAAGCCCGCACACCACAACGAAGACCCAACACAGCCAAATAAATAAATAAATAAATAAATTTATTTAAAAAAAAGAAAGTAAAGGAAATAAAACTAATGACGTTGAAAGTAAAAAAGTAAAGAAATAAAATAAAATACTAAAAACATGAGGTGGGTATATTGGGATGAGAAGAATATCAGAAGATGCCCGAAGCTATTGGGTGATGTCTGAAAACATGAGATTCTGAGCTTGGGGTTATCAGGGAGGAAAGACTGAGAATGAGCTGAAGATAGCAGGACACCTACCTGATGTCCGGGCCCAATAATATGACAGTCGTGGGAGTATATACATACAGCCACCACTTTAAATGCAAAAAAGATGAAGGGAATGTTCAAGAAATATTTGAGAATATAGGTGATTTTGCTGATAATGGATCATAAAATTTAGAGTAAATAGTGGAAGAATTTTAGGAGTTGGGAGGGGTGAGGGGGGGACAGAGTAGGGGATATGCCAATCTTTATGGGGCTTCCAATGTGGGATAGGGGGTGTCATGGGAGAACCCCAACCTCACTGAGGAAGGCAAGAAGTAACAAGACTCCAAAGGTGCTAACTAGGCAAGCAAGCAGGTTGGTCTGCCACAACTCCTTGGTGGCTAAAAGTTGACATTAAAACTTAATGGATCAGAGCAAAACAGTTTCTTACAGCACAGCAAACAGCAGGAGTATCAGCCTAACTGTGCTGATTCCCCTTGCCCTTAGGCCCCACAGGATGATAGAATAGGCCCAGATGGATGCCGCACATGCAGTGGGTTGTGCCACAGCTGAGAATTTCAGGTCCAAGCCTCAGTATCTTTTATAGTAAGCAGCAGACAAGCCAGCCCCCCTCCCCGCAGAAGGTACAGTTGAGCAAGCAGACAGCAGTCACACCGTGGTCACCTTGAGCTACTTAGTTGCTCCTCTGACTATCGAAACTGCTCAATAACATGGGATAAGTCTCGCAGTTGGTACCCTCTGCAGGGATGTCCAGGACCCACAAGGGACTGCCTCTCCCAACTTCATGGTGATTGACATAAACAGAGATGAAAGACATAATGGGATTAGTTCCAAGGGATGCAAGGCAGAAGTTCAAGTCTGTTCAGTGTGGTTAGGGAATAGGGAGTGGTGGGTGTCTGGGTATCATTTTTTACCCCTGTTAATAGAGGCAAGGAAGTCTAGGGATTCGAGATCTCAGTCCCAGTTCGTGTACCCCTCTTGTTCTCTGATGATGTAGGTAGAAAGCCTGATGGAAGGAGAAGGTTATAATCAAGTTCTCAGGAGCTCAGGTTCACTCTTGGCCCTGTTGGTGGAGGGGCACATTTATACCAGATGCAGAGTCCACTTTGATACCTGCTGAAGGAGTTGGGATTTCTCAGGAAACCAGGGGTTAGTCTAAGGTTAGAGATCCCCTCTTTGATCACATGATGTGAATAGAAGACCTGAGAGTTGTGTGGTCTTAGTTCAGTGCACGGACCAGTTATACAGGCACACCCTGCACTCTTTTTTTTTTGGCCATTCCACACGGCTTATGGGATCTTAGTTCACTGACCAGGGATCGAACCTGGGCCCACAGCAGTGAAAGCCAGTGAAAGCGTGGAGTCCTAACCACTGGACCGCCAGGGAATTACACCCCCTCTGCTCTCTTGACGATGGGGTAAAAGAACTCATGGAGACATGGTCTTAATCCCTATATACCAGTTCACTCAGACTCCTATTGGGGAAGGGCAAACTTGTTTCTTCAGTCTTTGTCTTTTTTTTTTTTCTTGGATAATATATATATATATAAAACACAAAATGCACCATTTTAGCCATTTTTAAGTGCACAGTTCAGTTGCATTAAGTTGCAAGTTGCATTATATCATTGTGCAACTGTCACCGCCATCCATCTCCAGAACTTTTTCATCTTCCCCAACTGAAATTTTGTACTCATTAAACACTGACTCCCCATTCCCCTCTCCAAGCCCCTGGTAACCATCATTCTACTTTCTGTCTGTATAAATGTGACTACTCTAGTACCTCATATAAGTGGAATCATACAGTGTTTGTCCTTTTGTGACTGGCTTATTTCACTTAGTATAATGTCCTCAAGGTTCATCCATGTTGTAGCATGTGACAGAATTTCCTTACTTTTTTTTTTTTTGACTGCGCCATTCACCTTGTGGGATTTTAGTTCCCTGACCAGGGACTGAACCCAAGTCCTTGGCATTGAGAGCACAGAGTTCTAACCACTGGCCCACCAGAGAATTCCCGAGAATTTCCTTACTCTTTAAGACTGAGTAATATTGCATTGTACACAGACTACACTCTGTTTGTCCATTTATCCATCAAGGAATGCTTGGGTAGTTTCTGACCCTTTTGATTAAAACATCTGGGGAAAATAGAGGCCCCTTTTCCACCTTGATGGGGATAGGAAGTCCATACACTTTGATTATAATCATAATTCATAATCTTTGGTATGTATGTACTAATACTGATCCATGTATGGTCTTATTTATTTATTTATTTATATAATGAATTCACTGTCTAACTTAAAAAATGGAACTTTGCCAATAATTTACAATCTATTTATTTGCTTCTTCCTTATCTTCTTCCCTTGCCCACCCTCAGGGGTTTTTTCATATTTATATTGCACCTTATTCCTGAAATATATACTGTTCATGACACTACCCATTTATAAAAACTGGTAGAACTTTATAGCCCAAAGAGTGAATCTTAATGTATGAAAATTTTTAAAAATCAACCAGGAGAACAGAAGATTCTAGGATGGAATATAGACTATTACAAAAGAATCTATATTATAAATGACATTATTTCACTGAAGTGGGTGAGGAAAAAGAGGTGTTGACTTAAGTAACTTTGGAAACTCTGGAAACTGGAAGACTGAAAAGGAAATATACTTAAGCTTTGTCCTCAGGTTGGTAAAGTCGTTTTCCTTGGAGGTATGGGTTAACAATTCTAAAACCACTCTATGCGTAGACCAGGAATGAACAAATAAGTATATGAATGGCAGATGATGGGAACCCGGTTTCTTACTGTTGGAGTGAGAGGGTACAGTTAGGAAAGGAGGGAAAGCTAGAGTGAACCATGTGATACTGGATTGTAGTGAGAGCTATTAGTATGAACTCGTGTTTAGCTTAACACAGATACTGAGAGATGATGATAGTGTTGTGTATACACATATAGGTACAGATATGGTTATTTCCTAGCTCTGTCCTATGAGAGGCCTGCAAGCAATGACACCCTGTAGCAACGAGGACACCCATTAGATCTTGGTGTCCAAGATCTCCATACCATTCTCCAACAATATATTTTAGGTGGGCTTCACCTTATATATTCTCTCTCTCTCTCTTTTTTTTGGTTTGTTTGTTTGGTGTGATACCTGTATTTTTTTGGGTTTGGTTTGGTTTGTTTGGCCATGCCACGCAGCTTGTGGGATCTTAGTTCCCCGGGCCCTTGGCAGTGAAAGCGCTGAGCCCTAACCACTGGACTGCCAGGGAATTCCCTACCATGATACTCTTTTTTTTTTTAATTAATTAACTAATTTATTTATTTTTGACTGCGTTGGGTCTTCGTTGCTGCACGTGGGCTTTCTCCAGTTGTGGCTAGTGGGGGCTACTCTTCGTTGCAGTGCATGGGCTTCTCATTGCAGTGGCTTCTCTTGCTGCGGAGCACAGGCTCTAGGCACGCAGGCTTCAGTAGTTGTGGTACGCGGGCTCAGTAGTTGTGGCGCACAGGCTTAGTTGCTCCGTGGCATGTGGGATCTTCCCGGACCAGGGCTCGAACCTGTGTCCCCATCATTGGCAGGTGGACGCTTAACCACTGTGCCACCAGGGAAGTCCCCATGATACTCTTTGTGAGGTATCAAAAAATTTACATTTTTTCCCATGAAAATATCATGGAAAAAATTTGTGTTTTGTTTTCTTGTTTTGTTCTCTGTCTTCAATATTAGAGTCTTTTCTCAGATATCTGGTAACTTTGCCTTCTGCTTGCCTCTTGGTTAAGAATGAGGAAGTAAATATCTGTTGAAATCTCTGAGCACATCCGTGGGGCTTGTTGACTTTGAGCTTCACTATAGGGGTGAACTGCATGGGTCATTTGTTGGGAACAAGATTCCCCAGAGAAATTTCTTTCAACAACCTGCTTTGATAGTAAAGGTGTGCGTTCTGGGAGCCAAGTGGGAAAAAAGGTTAGGGGGTCTGTGTACCCAGCATTCAGTATATGAAGAGTCATTTCATCCTCCTGCTTTACTGTGCCTCCCATCCTCCAGGCCAGAACCTCTCTGTTTTACCTTCTCCAGAGAATATAACTCAAATATTCTCCTGGGATGAGGGACAGGCTCAACCAATGCTATGGAGTGGGAAATCTATCTTTCGCACTTAGCTTTCACACAACCCTCCTCATTTTAGTCCAGCCCCATCCCCATCCCACCCCCACACCCAGTTCCAGAGGTACTTAGTGCTGTCAACCCCTGTGCCTTCTGAGGATTTTGTGATGTAATTCAGGTTGGCTCTCAGATATGCTCACTGCCAGTTAGGCATTGAGCCTTCTCTGTTCTTTCAAACTAATAACGCTTTGATTATTATCTACAGTTCTTCCTGTCCTAGTGGGTCTTTTTTCTTTTAAAAATACCATTACTGTATTTATAGTCGTGCTTTGAGAGGGAGTGAAATTAGATGGATGTGCTCAGTTTGCCATATTAATTCAGAACCTTCTTACCTCCGGTCTTGCTCCCGTCAAATCCTACCTACAAGCCCTTACCTCATCTCTTGCCAGAAACAAGTGGAATCAGGGTAAGGGAGTCTAGACAGGCTCCCTGTGGAGGGTGACCAGTCATTCAGGTCTATGTCAGTGAAGGCATGGCAAATCCTGTCTCCCTCTGAGTCAACACTGAGATCTAAGAGGCTCTATCTTCGGGGTGAGACAAGATAGCAAGCACCAACGCACCATGACAATGTTAATAATCAAGCCATTAGTTTGAAATAGAACCTAATGGGGAGGACCAGAGATGGGGCCTCACCCCCAGAAAGGGTAGTCTGGGAAGAATTGTATAGGTTGTCACTTAACCCAATGGTGAGGTTCAGGATAGGCCTATAGTTTCAGTGAGGAGAACTAAAGGACTAATCCAGAAATCACATAGAGCTAGAGCTGGGATGGTAGGCTTCAGCTCCAGGGACTCACCACTGGAGCAAGACTAACACCAGAGAGACTGACTGTAGCCCCTGGGTTTATCTAGGTCCTTGCTACTCAGAATATGGGTTCAAGGACCAACAGCTGGGGTATCATCTATTAGCTTGTTAGATATACATAGTCACAGGATCTACCCTAAGCCTATTGTATCAGAACCTACATTTTAACAAGATCCTCAGCTGATATGAGTCTGCCCATAGTTTAAAGGCCTTCTATACCTACCTTTGGGGGCAAGCTGAGGGCAACAGTTGCTACAATTAGGGATACTCTTACAGACTTGCAGAAAATAAATCAAATTGAACTGACACTACTTTATTCGTGGTGAGTAAATGGATTTTCCAGTGCTTGATCTACTCAGATAAAACCCAAGTATACCATTATGATGGGACCACAAAGTCAATAAAATTTGTAGGATGGTCATATTTTCTCAATTAATACGGAAGTGCCCATCATACTCTTAGGTTATTAATTTTATGAAGGCACTAAAACCAGACAGAGAAACACGTGTCTTATGTTTCAACAATTGTTAAGGGTTTAGAAAAACAAACCATGAAAAACATGAGGACCTTTGGGAATCTAAAAGATGAAATGTAGGATCTGTGTAGCCTCACATTCTTGGTGTAGTAGAAACATGGTATTTTGAGTCAAAAGACCTGGTTTGAATCACACGTCCATCACTTACTGGCTAATAGTAGCCAAGTTATTCAACCTCTGACTTT
This sequence comes from Eschrichtius robustus, assembly GCF_028021215.1. Classification (NCBI taxonomy): domain Eukaryota; kingdom Metazoa; phylum Chordata; class Mammalia; order Artiodactyla; family Eschrichtiidae; genus Eschrichtius; species Eschrichtius robustus. Next base: position 15,561,986 of record NC_090834.1, on the reverse strand, counting down.
TCTCATCTGAAAATGAGGAATAATAATACCAAATCATACGGTTAAGTGAGCATTAAATAAGATGGTAAAGGGACTTTAAAACTATGAGGTACTGTGCAAATGTGAATTTTGTTGTTATTAAGCCCCTGGTTCAATTACAATTCTGTAAAGTAGAGCTATGACCAAACTGTATGACTGTAAAGTCTGGGGAATGCGGTAATTACCTACATGTTGTGATTTGAGAGACACCAGAAAAGGTCTTTGCTTGAGTGATAACTACAGCGTCTGAAATTCCGCCATCAATGTTATTATTCCTTGAGGTTAAATAAGTCTATTATCTCCGTGAATCCCTCTGTTAAAATCCAAATTCCACAATGAAAATACAATCAGCCCCTACTTGTGTTATTGCTTTATATGTTTCAAAATTTTTTCGTATTTATTATCTTATATTACCCTTTCAATTATGTGATATGGTGGGGTTGATATTTTTACTATTTTTGCCATTTTGCAAATAAACTAATTGAGGCTCAGACAGCTGAAAGTGACTTAACCAAGTTCACACAGTCACTTCCATCCCTCCTGAAACTCAAGTCAAACATTTAAGTAAGTCTTTATCCTTCCTTTCCCTGCTATCTTATATTCGAGGCATGAGAAGATGTTATCAGTTCTACCTCCAAAATATTTTAAAATCCATGTTCTCGTCTCCATGTCTACTGCTATTTACTTTATCTACCATATTTCTACATCATTATCATCTCTACACTATCGTCTCTCACCTGGACTACTGCGATACCCTTCTGACTCTTCTCCCTGCTTCTACCTTTACCCCCACAATGCATCCTCATAAAGTAACCAAAATGATCTTTTAAAAACAGAAAGTGGATTTTTAACAAATGGTGCTGGATATCCACATGCCCAAGAATGAAATTGGACTCTTACCGTACACTGTATACAAAAATTAACTCAAAATGGATGAAAGATCTAAACGTAGAAGCTAAAACTATAAATCTCTTGGAAGAAAACATAGAAGAAAAGCTTTATGACATTGGATTTGGCAATGATTTCTTGGATACAACACCAAAACCACAGGCAACAAAAGAAAAAATAAATAAATTGGACTTCATCAAAATTAAAAACACTTTGTGCATCAAAGGACACTATCAACAGAGCGAAAAGACAACCCATGGAGTGGGAGAAAATATTTGCAAATATCTGATAAGGGATTAATATCCAAAATACAAAGAACTCCTACAACTCATCAACAGAAAAACAAACAAACCAATTAAAAATGAGCAAAGGACTTGAATGGACTTTTTCTCCAAAAAAGATATACAGATGGTCAATAAGCACATGAAAAGATGCTCAACATCACTAATCACTAGGGAAGTGCAAATCAAAACCAAATGAGATACCACTTCACATTCATTAGGATGATGAAAGAAAGAAAGAAAAAGAAGAGAGAAAGTGAAAGGAAAAGAAAAAGAGGAAAAGAAGGAGGGAAGGAAGAAGGAAGGAAGAAAGAAGAAGGAAGAGGAAGGAAGGGAAGGAGGGAGAGGGAGGGAGAGATGGAGGGAGAGAGGGAGAAAGGAAGAGAGAGAGATGAAAGAAAGAAAGAAAAAGAAAGAGGAAAGAAGGAAGGAAGGGAGAAAGAAAAGGAAAGAAAAGAACAAGTGTTGACAAAGATATGCAGAAATTGGAACCCTTGTGCATTGCTGATGGGAATGGAAAATGGTGAAGCCACTGTGAAAAACAATATGGCAGTTCCTCAAAAAATTAAAGAATTAGGGAATTCCCTGGTGGTCCAGTGTTTAGGACTCCACACTTTCACTGCTGAGGGTCTGGGTTCAATCCCTGGTCAGGGAACTAAGATCCTGAAGTCTGTGCAGCACGTCCAAACAAACAAACAAAAGAATTACCATACAATCCAGCAATTCTACTTGTGGGTATGTATTCAAAACAATTGAAAGCAAAGACTTGAACAGATATTTGTACATTCACAGGAGCATTATTCACAATAGCCAAAGATGGAAACAACACAAATATCCACTGATGTATGAATGGATAAACAAAACATGAGGGGGTTTTTTGTATATACATTCAATGGAATATGCTTCAGTCTTAAAAATGAAGGAAATTCTGACACATGCTACAACATGATGAACCTTAAAGATATTACGCTGAGTGAAATAAGCCAGACACAAAAGGACAAATACTGTATGATTCCATTCATATGAGGTACCTAGAAGAGTCAAATTCATAGAGACGGAAAGTAGAATGGTGGTTGCCACGGGTAGGGGGAGAGGAGAATGGGGAGTTATTTTTTAATAGATACCGAATCTCACTTTAGGAAGATGAAAAAGTTCTGGAGATGGATGGTGGTGACAGTTTCACAACAGTGTGAATGTACTTAATGCCACTGAACTATACACCTAAAAATAATTAAAGTGGTAAATGTTATGTATATTTTACAAAAACAAACAAACCAAAAATCCCTCCAAAGCAGAAACCTGATCTTCTCAATCCTCTCCTTAGGATCTTTTAATGATTTCTGTTTACGGTTAGCATGGACTGCAAGGCCCTGTATTACCTGGCTGATGTTTACTTTGCCAACCTCATTTTGGGAAGGAAGAAAGGGAGGTAGGGAGGGATAAAGGGAGGAATCAGAGCTGAGATTCAAATCCAGGTCTCCTGACTCTCAATGATATAGTCTGTCTACTGTAATTACCTGCCTCCTATATTTGTAAGTTAAACTTTATCAGCTAATTAACACCTTAGATCAAATAATTTAGCAAATTGTTTTCCAATGTGATACCTTGCTCAGAATCCAGTCCTTACCTACATAATATGATAACTTTTTCATGAAGAAAGATATCCTGAGCAGGTAGCTCTGGAAAATAAAAGCAGAGTGGGGAACTGCAGTCAGTTCTGATTTGTTCTAACTGGGGAAGCAGGGGAAGCTTTACAGAGGAAGGGCTATTAGAACTCAGCAAAGCTTTAAGAAGAAGTAGAATTTCCATGGGTAAAGGATGGTTAAAAGGACACTGAAGGCAGAGGACAGCCAGAGCAAAGACAAGGAAAAATGCACGAGTGGAGAATGCCTGGGAACAGTCAGGTAGATGGAAGGGTGGAGCAGATGGGAGTGTAGACTGGAGGGGTGGGAGATGAAGTTGGGGAGGCAGTTCAGGACCTAAAAGGGAGAAGGGAACTCAAAGCCATGATAAGGAAACTGGACTTTAAGAGAAAAGGAGAGTGAGTCACTGCAGTGTACAATCAGAGCCAAGGAACCCCAGGAGTTTTTGGTGGAGAGAAAGGGAAAGGGCAACGTCATGGGCCAAGTACCTGCATCTGAGCATGTGGGGACTTAGGACGGGGAAGGCAGAAAGATGGGGAAGAAAGAGGAAGGTCTCTTCCGGACCTATGCTCAGACAGGGAAATTAAGAGGAGGGGACCAGAGACAGATGCTAGACAACTGTGGTACTGTTTGAAGAACTCTAAAGAGTGTAGTTTGCACAGGAAACTATATTAAATATCTTGTGATAAACCATAATAGAAAAGAGTGTGAAAAAGAATATGTATATATGTATAACTGAATCACTTTGCTGTACGGCAGAAATTAACACAACATTGTAAATCAACTATACTTCAATAGAATAATTTTTTTAAAAAAGAGTGTAGTTCGAACCTGGAATCAAGAGACCTTAATGAAAAAAGTAACGGAGGTGGGTGGATCCTAGAGGGTTTTGATAAAGATCTTAGATAATTTCCTTATTTTAGAAATTTTAGCCTAAGTCCGTGAAAATTGCACTAATACCTCTGGTTGACTGGCTATCTACAACAGCAGAGTGAATGGAATACATAAATAAGATTTTTTAAAGTTCAATGTTTATAGACATATTTATTTTAAAAATGACTGGGGACTTCCCTGGTGGCACAGTGGTTAAGAATCTGCCTCCCGACTCAGGGGACACAGGTTTGAGCCCTGGTCCGGGAAGATCCCACATGCTGCAGAGCAACTAAGCCCTTGTGCCACAATTACTGAGCCTGCATGCCACATCTATTGAGACTGCATGCTGCAACTACTGAAGCCTGCGTGCCTAGAGCCCGTGCTCTGCAACAAGAGAAGCCATTGCAATGAGAAGTCCGCACACTGTAACGAAGAGTAGCCCTCGCTCGCCGCAACTAGAGAAAGCCCACGTGTAGCAACGAAAACCCAACGCAGCCCCGCAAAATTTTTTTTAATAAATAAATAAATAAAATAAAAAATGACTGAATTAGAAGACGTTAAATAATGTTGATACACACCAGGAAGGGATTAGGCAAGGAAAGGTGCATTATTTCACCACAAGAAACAAAGACCATAGTTAGAAGTTAATGACCAGCCAAAGCTTTAGATCTTGTGGTAGGTTTCCTAGCTCCAGAGGATCATTGTCGTGGAAACTTCTTTATGGTACTTAGCTGAAATAAACAGATGGCAGTTGGAGAATTTTACTCTGTGACCCCAATGTATTGTTAAAAAGAAAGCACTCTTTTAATAAGTCTGGTATGTGAGGAGGGAAGGCACAAAAATCCAAAATGGTTTGGTGATACTGAAAATCCTATTAAGTAAGAGGGCATAGTGAAGCTCCAAGAGGGCAGAGATCTCTGTAGCCCAATCCGCTAGAAAGTGACCAGCACACGGAAACGTTCAGTAAGTATTGTGAAAGAATGGATGGATGCAAAGGTATGGATTCTTGGCTTTGTTTTAACCTAGAAGATCTCCACCAGTGAGCCACAAAGCTCTGAGCTTGGTCCTGAGCTGTTACGTTCTTTTGATTGAAGAAATACAAAGTATGCTTACCAAAGAGCTATCAATAATTAGGGCTGGCGAGTAATACACTGGCCTTAGAAGAAAATTCCCTGTCAAGTGACTACTTAAATCAGAATTTGAGTAAATATCTGTAAGTTGTGCTATAAATAGATTTCTACATGACTTCTCACCTGAGATGCCTTCTAACTTTCAAGTTCCCCGATAATGATTATGTTATTCCTTATACTTAAGCGCCTGCAAATGTTCCCTATTGCCTATCTAAGTAACAATTTCCTCTTTGCAATGCCCTGCTTACTTTGATCCTACTCTCCTTTTTTTTCAGCACTTTTGAAAAGCTTTTTCTCATCCCACACAGAGGCCTGTTCTACTTCAGTGGTTCAAAGTTTAAATAACATAAGTGTTGGATTTAGAAGGAACTGGCTCTGAATTCCAGATCCACCACTTGCCATGGGGCTTTTGGTAAATTACCTGACTTCTTTCAGCTTTAGTTTTATCATAAAATGGTGATGGTGATGATGATGATGTGTTTTCTGAGGATTAATAAAGATCATATGGAAGTTCCCAGGACTGTGTCTGATACTTAGTTCTGTCATCTTTCTTCTTCATGGATTTTTTTCCCCTTCTGTCAGGACCATACTATTCACTGCCTAATTGCTTTTGAATTGTTTCACGTGTTTTCGTTTTAGCATAACTACTAGATTGTTATGGAATCCTGGAGTCTGTAAGCAGGGTCCAAAAAGTTTGACCTCCCGTACCTGTAGTACTTGTCTATAAAATGAGACAGCTGGACCAAATAATCCTTTTATCTATGAATTCTGTTATTTCAATATGCCTTTTGTATCCCTGAGGTGGCTTGCACAGTCTGACACATAACTATTTGTTAACTGAATGACTAAAATCTCTTCATTGTTACTTCTCTCTTTTCTATTTACAGTAGTCATAATATAGTAGTAGTAGGATCAATATAGTAGGATCAACTAGGATAATGTATATGAAAGTAATTTTAAAACTTGAAGTCGTAATTATATGTGTGTATATAAATTATATATTTATATATATGTATACATAAGCAGTACATAATATATATAAACTACCATCTATATATATCTATATATAAATATATGTAAATATATAGATATAGATAGATAGATAGATGATGTGGTAGTTGTAATAGTAGAAAGAATAGTGGTAATAGGGCCATCCATGATTTGAGGCAATTCTAATTTATTTACCAGTGTAAGACTGAGGCTGGACTTATGTGACCCCAGGCCCAGCTTATGCTTGTCCAGGGTGATTCTCTGACAGCAGAGAGGTCCCATGTCATTGGGAAATTATTATTTATTAGTTTTACAGCGCATTGTACACAGAATCCATGCTCTGTGTTAGTCAATGTGAAGAAAATAAAGCTGATTCAGGCATGATACCAATCTGGTGAAGGAGACAGCTAATATGAAGTTATCACCATAATACTTTATTCCTGAGAGATATTAAGCAAGGGAGATTTTTCTCCTGCTGCCTCTTCTCTTCAAGCCTTTAATCTTGCTGGCCCCTTACTTCTCTCCTTTACCCTCTCTGCTTTATACCTGGCAATTCCTATTTATTCTTTTTGTTTTAATTAATTAATTTATCTATTTATTTTTGGCTGTGTTGGGTCTTCATTGCCGCGCGCGGGCTTTCTCTAGTTGCAGCGAATGGGGACTACTCTTCCTTGTAGTGCACGGACTTCTCATTGTGGTGGCTTTTCTTGTTACGGAGCACGGGCTCTAGGTGCACGGGCTTCAGTAGTTGCGGCACGCAGGCTCAGTAGTTGTGGCTTGTGGGCTCTAGAGCTCAGGCTCAATAGTTGTGGCACACAGGCTTTGTTGCTCCGTGGCATGTGGGATCTTCCCAGACCAGGGATCAAACTTGTGTCCCCTGCATTGGCAGGTGGATTCTTAACCACTGCACCACCAGGGAAGTCCTTCCTATTTATTCTTTAAGACTCAGTTCAGGTACACAATGTTTCCACTCCCCCCACACCTTACCATCACATTACTAAAGGCCTATTTATAGCAGCTTCTTTTAGCTAGTACATCATGTTCAGCAATCAAGAAAAATTAAAAGGCATATTAAAAAGCAAAAAAAAAAAAAAAAAAACCTGCAATTTGAAGAGGTAGCTCAAGCATCAAAACCAGACATCTAACCAGAGTTATTAGAATGATCAGACCTGGAATTTAGAACAACTATGATTAATGTACTAAGGACTCTAAGGGATAAAGTAGACAGCATGCAAGAACAGATGGGTAATGTAAGAAAAGAGATGGAAATTCTAAGAAAGAATCGAAAATAAATGCTAGAGATCAAAAACACTGTAACAGAAATGAAGAATGTCTTTCATGGCTTATTAGTAGACTGGTCATGGCTGAAGAAAGAATCTCTGAGCTTGGGGACATATCAATAGAAGTCTCCAAAACTGAAGAGCAAAGACAATATAGACTGAAAAAAACAGAATGAATATCCAAGGACTGTAGGACAACTACAAAAAGTATAAGATATGCATAATGGAAATAACAAAAAGAGAAGAAACAGAGAAAGGAACAAGAGAAATATTTGAAACAATAATGACTCAGAATTTCTCCAAATTAAAGTCAGACACAAAATCACAGATCCAGGGAGACTGGAGAACAACGAGAAGGATAAATGTAAAAAACCTACACCTAGGCATAGCATTTTCAAACTACAGAAAACCAAAATAAAGAAAAATGCAAACATATAAAACTCCTAGAAAATAACATAGAAGAAAAACCTAGATGATCTTTTAGGTATTAATACAACGCCAAGGGACTGCCCTGGTGGTGCAGTGGTTAAGAATCTGCCTGACAATGCAGGGGACATGGGTTCGAGCCCTGGTCCGGGAAGATCCCACATGCCGCAGAGCAACTATACCCGTGCACCACAACTACTGAGCCTGCGCTCTAGAGCCCGCGAGCCACAACTACTGAGCCCGCATGCTGCAACTACTGACGCCCGCGCACCTAGAGCCCATGCTCCGCAGCAAGAGAAGCCACTGCAATGAGAAGCCTGTGCACCACAACGAAGAGTAGCCCCTGCTCACCGCAGCTAGAGAAAGCCCGCGTGCAGCAATGAGGACCCAACGCAGCCAAAAATAAATGACTAAATAAATTTTTTTAAAAATACGCAGCCAAAAATAAATGACTAGATAAATTAAAAAATAAAATACAACACCAAAGGCACAGTCCATGAGGGAAATAATTGATAAACTGGACTCCATTAAAATAAAAAACTTCTGTACCACAAAAGACAATGTCAAGAGACTAAAAAGACAAGCCACAGCATGGGAGAGAATATTTGCAAAAGACATCTGATAAAGGACTGTTATCCTAAATATACAAAGAACTTTTAAAACTCAACAATAAAGAAACAAACAACCTGATTTTTAAAATGGGCCAAAGTCCTTAACAGATTCCTTACCAAAGAAAATATACAGATGGCAAATATGCATATGAAAAAATGCTCCACATCATATGTCATTAGGGAATTGCAAATAAAACAATGAGAATATCACTACACACCTATTAAAATAGTCAAAATCCAGGACTTCCTAGTGCTCCAGTGGTTAAGACTCTTGAGCTTCTACTGCGGGTTGCATCCTTGGTGGGGGTAGTTCTGCATGCTGAACTGTGCGATCAAAAAAAAAAAAAAAAAAAGTCAAAATCCAGAACACCGACAACACCAAGTGCTGACAAGAATATGCCATTGGCTGGTGGGAATGCTAAATGGTTTAGCCACTTTGGAAGACAATTTGGTGGTTTCTTACAAAACTAAACATACTCTTACCATATAACCCAGCAATCATGCTTCTTGGTATTTACCCAAATGAGTTGCAAACCTAGGTCCACATGAAAACCTGCACATGGATGTTTAAGGCAGCTTCATTCATAATAGCCAGAACTTGGAAGCAACCAAGATATTCTTCAAAAGGCAAATGGTATATCCATTCAATAGAATATTGTTTATCACTGAAAAGCAATGAGCTATCAAGCCATGAAAAGACATGGAGGAATCTTAAATGTATGTTACTAAGTAAAAGAAGCTAATCTGAAAAGGCCATATACCGTATGATTCCAACTACATGATGTCTGGAGAAGGCAAAACTATGGCGGCATTAAAAAAAAAACCAGTGGTTGCCAGGGTTTGGAGAGGGAGGGGGTAGGGAGGAATAGGTGGAACACAGAGAAATTTTAGGGCAGTGAAAACACTGTGTGATATTGTAATGATGGATACATATCATTATACATTTGTCCAAACCCACAGAAAGTACAATACCAAGAGTAAACCCTAATGCAACTTATGGACTTTGGGTAATTATGATGTGTCAGTGTAGGTTCATCACCTAGGGGCAGGACAGGAATAAAGACGCAGACATAGAGAATGGACTTGAGGACACGGGGATGGGGAAGGGTAAGCTGGGACAAAGTGAGAGAGTGGCATGGACTTATATATACTAACAAATGTAAAATAGATGGCTAGTGGGAAGCAGCTGCATAGTACAGGGAGATCAGCTCCGTGCTTTGTGACCACCTAGAGGGGTGGGATAGGGAGGGTGGGAGTGAGACACAAGAGGGAGGAGATATGGGGATATATGTATATGTATAGCTGATTCACTTTGTTATAAAGCAGAAACTAACACACCATTGTGAAGCAATTACACTCCAATAAAGATGTTAAAAATAATAATAATAAATAAATAAATTAAAAAATTTTAAATGTAGGTTCATCAATTGTAACAAATGTACCATCCTGTTATAACAGTAGGGGAGGCTGTCCATGTGGGTGGGCAAGAGGTATATGGGAAATCTCTATACCTTCTTCTCATTTTGCTGCGAACCTAAAACTGCTCTTTAAAAATTGTCTTAAAAAAAAAATTCAGATCAGGCATCATTTTCTCCTAGAAGCCTTTTCTAACCACCCCACCTCCTCCTTTCATTTCTTAGAACATTCAAGTCTCTCCTCTATCATTGTGTATTGTATTAGAATCATTTGTCCTCACTATCACTAGATAGTGAGCTCCTTGAGGAGAGAAATGTTACCTTAGTCATCTTTTCTCCCCATTGTTTAGCAGAGTGCCTGACACATAAGTAAGAATTCAGTAAATACCTACTGAAATGAAAAGAAATTCAGTGGGCCTAAGATCACTTTGCCAATTACTTGGACATTGCCTTTAAGAATATCCAGCTTTTTAAAACATACAAGAAGATGCAAGAAACTGTCTGCCAGAACTAATTTGGACGATGCCCGGTTACCTCCTGTGTTCCAACTTCCCACTGCATTGCAGCCTTTTAGGATTCCAGGTGCTTATTCCTATTCTTGACCTCGGTTCCAGCATCTGTTCCCCTCAGCTTTAACGGTCTTCTTTCTTGAGACCTGAAAATTAACCTTGACTATTCATCCATCAAACATTTACCAAAAAATATTTATTATGCCAGGCACTTCCTGGTACTGGGGTTACAAGCAAACAAGGCTCCTACCCCAGAAGAACTCATTTAGTCAGGGAGAGAGACTTGTAAACACATGGGTAAGAGAAAGGTAGACATTGTGATAGAAACAGCCATGGACTTTTGGCACTCAGAACTCAGGGTTTTATCTTGAGAGAGACCCTAAAAATCCATGATATAAGGATTTGTCTTTTTTTTTTTTTTAATTTTTATTTATTTATTTATCTATTTTTGACTGTGTTGGGTCTTCGTTTCCGTGCTAGGGCTTTCTCTAGTTGCGGCAAGTGGGGGCCACTCTTCATCGCGGTGCTCGGACCTTTCACTTTCGCGGCCTCTCTTGTTGCAGAGCACAGGCTCCAGACGCGCAGGCTCAGTAGTTGTGGCTCACGGGCCTAGTTGCTCCGCGGCATGTGGGATCTTCCCAGACCAGGGCTTGAACCCGTGTCCCCTGCATTGGCAGGCAGATTCTCAACCACTGCGCCACCAGGGAAGCCCCAGATTTGTCATTTTTAATGAGGTGGAAATTTGAATGAAACTATCTTGAAGGCTGGTGGGCAATGAAAGCAAAGCACTTGGTCAGATGTCTAGACTGGGTGTGTATTTTGGCCTGGCACTGAGGTTCTTAACTCCTTCTCAAGCACATTGTTACATTCATTACAGATATCAACCTGATTGTTTAAACTTTTCAGGTACATTTAATCAGAGAGTAAATGCTATTGTAGGGTTCCCCAAAATGGGGTGTTCTCTAAGACCTCAGGAAAATGTTCTTATGAATGTGAAGGATATATTATATGTACTTAAGGATAAATTTATTAAATATATAGACCTGTACAATGAAAGTTACAAAATTTGCTGAGAAAAATTAAAGATGATCTAAAATGATGGCACAATAAACAGTATTCATGAATCAGAAGACTCAATGTTGTTTTTAATTCTCCCCCAAATATGTATTCAATGCATCCCAGTCAAAATTTCAAAAGGCTTTTTTTTTTTTAATTAATTAATTAATTAATTAATTTATGGCTGTGTTGGGTCTTTGTTTCTGTGCGAGGGCTTTCTCCAGTTGCGGCAAGCGGGGGCCACTCTTCATCGTGGTGCGCGGGCCTCTCACTATCGCGGCCTCTCTTGTTGCGGAGCACAGGCTCCAGACGCGCAGGCTCAGTAGTTGTGGCTCACGGGCCTAGTTGCTCCGCGGCATGTGGGATTTTCCCAGACCAGGGCTCGAACCCGTGTCCCCTGCATTGGTAGGCAGATTCTCAACTGCTGCGCCACCAGGGAAGCCCTCAAAAGGCTTTTTGTAGAAATCAAGAACGTGATTCTAAAATTTATATGGAGGGAATATCCTGGCAGTCCAGTGGTTAGGACTCGTCGCTTTCACTGCTGGGGGACCTGGGGTTCAACCCCTGGTTGGGGAACTAATATCCCGCAAGCCACACAGCACAGCCAAAATTAATTAATTAAATAAAATTTATATAGAAATGCAAAGGACCTAGGAGAGTCAAAACAATTCTGAAGAAGAAGACAGCTAGAAGACTTACACTATCTGATTTCAAGAGTAACTATATAGTTACAGAAACTGTGATAGTCTGGTATTGGTATAAAGAGAGACATAAATATAAATGGAACAGAATATAAGTCCAAAATTGACCCACACATATATAGTCAATTGTCTTAAAATAAAGCAGCCAAGATGTCAATAATTCAATGGAGGACTTCCCTGGTGGCGCAGTGGTTAAGAATCCACCTGCCAATGCAGGGGACACGAGTTCAAGCCCTGGTCCGGGAAGATCCCACATGCCGCAGAGCAACTAAGCCCGCAAGCCACAACTACTGAGCTTGTGCGGCACAACTACTGAAGCCCGTGCACCTAGAGCCCGTGCTCTGCAACAAGAGAAGCCACCGCAATGAGAAGCCCATGCACCACAACGAAGAGTAGCCCCTGCTCGCCGAGAAAGCCCGTACACAGCAACGCAGACCCAACGTAGCCAAAAATAAATAAACAAATAAATAAATTGCGCTGGAACAATTGGACATCCATATGCAAAAAAATTAACTTTGTTCTTTACTTCACACCATACACAAAAATTACCTTAAAAAGGATTACTAACTGAAATGTAAAACTTAAAGATATAAAACTTCTAGGAGAAAACATTGCAGAAACTCTATTGTATTGATAACTAATAGTAGATAAAGATTTATTAAATAGAACACAAAAATCACACACCATAAATGAAAGAAAATGATAAATTGTATTTTACCAAAGTTAAAAACTTCTGTTCTTCAGAAGATACTGTAGAGAATTCCCTGGTGGTCCAGTTAAGATCCCGCATGCCGAGTGCCATGGCCAAAAAACAAAACAAAAATAAAAAAACAAACAAACAAAAAGACACTGTTAAGAAAATGAAAACACAAGCCACAGATTGGGAGAAAAAAATGTTTGAAATAAATATACTGACAAAGAACTTTTGTTCTGAATATAGAAGAACTTTTACGATTCAGTAATAAGACAAATAACCTAATATTTTTTTAATGGGCAAAAGAGTTGAACAGGCACTTTGCAAAAGAAGATATATAAATGGCCAAAAAGAATATGAAAAGATGTTTAATATCATCAGGGAAATGCAAATTAAAACCACCATAAGATATCATTACATAACAACTAGAATGGCTAAAGTTTTTTTAATTGATAGTATTGTGTATTGCCAAGGATACAGAGCAACTGGAACTCTCACAGTCTGCTGATGGGGGTGTAAAATGATAAGCCACTTTGGAAAACAGATGGGCAGTTTATTATAATGTTAAACATACACTTGCCATATGACTCAGCATTTCCAGTCCTAGATCCAAGAGATCCAAGAGAAAGGAAAACACACGTCCACACAAAGATTTCTACATGAACATTCATCTTCATTTTATTTATAATAAGCAAAACCAGAAACAACCCAAATGTCCATTAACTATTGACTGGATAAACAAATTGTAGAATATCCATCAACAGAACACTACTTGGCAATAAAAAGGAGTGAACTATATACTGGTACACACAACAACATGGATGAATCTTAATATATCATGTTAACAGGAAGAAACCAGAAACAAAAGTTGATTCTACTCTATGATTCTATTTATTGAAATTGTAGAAAAAGCAAAATTAAAGTGACAGAAAGCGGATCAATGTTTGGTCATGTCAAAATGACTCAGGAGCCAACTTGAATGGGATCATTTTGGGACAATCTGGTTATCAATAAGCAAAATAATTGTAATGAATGAAACATATCAAATGTGTTTCAATCCATGAGTTTATAATGATACTAAACCACACATACACACACACACACACACACACACACAGTTAAAAAAATATAAGAATATGACAAACTAACAATTTTCAGTTGGGAAGACAAAAATGTTATAATATGTTCTTTCTTTTTTTTTTTAATAGATCTTTATTGGAGTATAATTGCTTCACAATACTGTGTTAGTTTCTGCTGTACAACAAAGTGAATCAGCCATATGCATACACATGTCCCCATATCCCCTCCCTCTTGAGCCTCCCTCCCATCCTCCCTATCCCACCCCTCTAGGTGGTCACAAAGCACCGAGCTGATCTCCCTGTTCTATGCTGCTGCTTCCCACTAGCCAACTATTTTACATTCGGTAGTGTATATATGTTGATGCTACTCTCACTTCACCCCAGCTTCCCCCTCCCACCCCATGTCCTCAAGTCCATGCTCTATGTCTACATCTTTATTCCTGCCCTGCAACTAGGTTCATCAGTACCATTTTTTTTTTTTTAGATTTGATATATATGTGTTAGCATATGGTATTTGTTTTTCTCTTTTTGACTTACTTCACTCTGTATGACAGACTCTAGGTCCATCCACCTCACTACAAATAACTCAATTTTGTTTCTTTTTATGGCTGAGTAATATTCCATTGTCTTTACATTATTTCTAACAATATCTTGACCTGACCACAAAGATCTTAAAATTGAGAAATAAAATACTTACTGACCATATGGTTACTGATTGAAAGAAATCGAGGCAAATGAAAATGTGTTAATTTGTAAGAATGGGAGTGAAAAACTTTTTTCCTGTTGAAACATTTCTTAATGTTGTTTTAACAATCAATAAAACTCTGAAACCCTTTTTCTATAAACAATCTGACCTTGCGTTCTACCCACAGAAATTCCCTGAATTCACACTGTGTGTCCATTCTCAGTCCACATAGCTTTTCTTCCTTCTTTTCATATCTGAAATGTCAGGTCCCCTGAAGTCTCCCAGTTTAATTACTGTAAGTGATGAAATGCCAAACAGTCTCCTAAATTCCAGGCCACTTGGGTGGTGTTTTGACACTCATTTTCAAAGTCCTAGGTTTACATTTGATCATGTTTACATTACTCCAATCAGCCCATAGACCGTTTGTCAGGGTTTCTATATTTTCTCCCTTTGGGTTGGCATGCAGTCATGAGGGAAACCAGAAAGAATCCGGATGGAATCATTAAACCCATCATCATTAATGGAAAGACAACTTGAAGGGCAAGCTCTCCTGATAGCTTTCAGTCAATTTGTCTCATAGTCAGAAAACAGCTATTTTTACCTATCACCAGCTGTATGGTGATATGGAAAACTGTATGGAAAACACAGACCCTGAATGGGGCCCAGGGGAAGGGGAGGTTGTGTGTGGGAAGTGAGGAGTGAGATAGGGTTGTATGCCCCAGAATCATGTTCCTGCAAGGAACTGAGGGGATAGTGGAGGCTTAGAGCTAAAAAGAACCTCAGCAATGACCTAGTCCATCCCTTTCACCTTACACATTAAGAAACAAAGGCTCAAAGAAGTAAAGTGAGCAATACCCTTCAGAGAAGAACCCAGGGCACCCTGAAGCTTAGTTTAGGGTCCTTTCCATTCTACCACCTGCATTTTTAAAATGAATTATTTAGAAAGCTGAAACAGACATATTAGGAGACAACCTCAATAAATTTCAGGGTTCCGTGACATTCAGATTTTGCCAAAACACTAAAAACTGCCTGAGCCATAGAGGTATTCAAATATTTGCAGAGGCTAGTTTAACCAGCTCTAGTGTTCCCTGGGGCACACTTCCCTTGTTTATGTTTCTTAATTAAAAAGCTGAAAACAAGAAAGTATAAAGATAGGTCATAGGGTCCACATAGGCACAAATTCAACCCTTGATCATTCATTCCTGGTTGAGCAATACTTAATGAGTGTCTGCTATGCATCAGGCAGCACACCAGGTGCTGGGAATCCACACAACAAGGTCTCTGCTCCCTCAGAGCTTAAGTACAGCAGGGAAGACAGTGTATTAAAGTAGTAATTACATTAAAGTGTGTTGAGTGTTAAAACTGAGGAAATTCAGGATTCTATGGATTTATCCCTGGAGACTAATTCAAGCTGTGTCTTCTGTTATCAGTATATTTCTGGGCTCTTTTTATAGCATCATTTGAGTTCCCCAAACACAAATTCTTTTCGATAAAACATTTAAAGCAACATTTACCTGCTGGTGTGCCATAAATTGTGTGAACATCTGCAAGAGAATTACGAGGTAAATTAGCGTTTTATAGGAGGACAAATTATTTTGGATTATATACGTCTGATAAATTTAGTACCATTTGACAGTACAGGTCACCTGAAAAATAATTTGACATATCTTGAAACTTTAGGCTTCCAGGTTTTCACAGTAATTCTTAACGGGTTTTGTCTGCAAAACCGACCCCCTTTATCATTTTCAGAACTCTGGAAGGCTCTACCAATTCAGACAAGGGTCTTAAAGAATCCTATCCATTTTTAAAGGGCCAGCTCAGGGCGCTGCTCCACGAAACGTTTTCATAGCCTGCGTACATCTTTTGCCCCTCCTCTCTGTTATAGATTCCGCATTTATATAGGATTTAGCACATCTTTTCAATATTATATATATCTTCCCCGAAACTGGAATATCTTCCCCGAAACTGGATGGATCTCTAAGGAAAAGACTGTCTCTCCATCCCCCTATATGACCTTAAGAGGCGGTCATCCAAAATCCGTACATTCATCATAGAAACAGAAATTCCACCCATAAATGTAAGGGACTGTCTCATTAACCTTGGGGCCCTATTTCCCTCCCACTGGCAGCAATCTGGTTTATTCCATGGGGTGGAGAAGGAAGTCAGGTTGGCGGGGTGGGAAGGGAATGGCGTCAGTGCGAGGTCACAGCACATTGTCCCGAATGCCATCTCCACACTAGGATGACATGAACCCAGGACTGAGGGATGCAGTCGGAGGAAAGATAGAGGCCCAAGTCGCGCAGACTACATGCAAAACGAGGGCAGGATAGAGAACAAAGCGTGGAACCTTGCGGGGCGTGGCAGAACACCTGGACGCCGGCAGCGAGCTCCCGCAGAAGGAAAGTGAGGAGACGCGAGCCGAGCCAAGGCCTGGCAGGATGGGGCGGGACTTCCGCAAGCCATTTGCCTGAGTGGCAGGGGAACCGGAAGTGGGGGCGCTGCAGCGGGTGCTGAGGCCGGAGGAGGGACGCGCCGGAGTGGGGCCGCCGGGACTGAGCGAGCGACAGACGCGCGACCCGCCGACGCCGCAGCCGCTTGGGGCCCGCACGGACCCTGTGCCTGAGTGAGTGCATTCCGGGGCTCGGGGAACCGGTGGCTTAGAGGTGGGGGTTGGAAGAGGCTGCTATTTGTTATTGTGAGAGGCCCGCGACCTCCCCTCCCCCACCCTGCCGGCCCCTCCCCCGCGCCACCCCTCCCCCCCCCCGACCCTTGGGGTGCCTCCCGCGCTCGCCCCTTCTCGGCTGGCCCGGCGTGGGTTCCCTGGCCGCCCGCTCTGCCTCCCCGCACCTCCAGGCCGCTCGCCGCCTCCCTCGGAGCCTTTCCCCAGTACCCCACCCCCAAACCTGCTGCCTCCTCGGCCGCCCAGCCGCCCCGCCTCTTCCCGCGGCCGAGCACCGTGGCGGGGCGCGCCTCCCGGCCCGATCCGGCCCTGCCCGTCCCCCGGAGCAGGCCGCCCTGCATCCCCCGCTACCCCGGCCCGGGGCTCGCCGCCTCCAGCCCCATTTCCAGCCACGCTTCTGCCTCGGGTCTCGGCTGTTGCCTTTCCCTCCTTCCCGAGGTTGAACCTCTGACCCTTTTCTCCCCTTTCCTCTGTCTGGGAGGCCGTTGGCGCGGGCTCAGACCAGTTACTGTTTTTTTGACGGAGCACTTTTTCCCACCCGTCAGAAACTTCTCCGTTACCTCCTCTAATATATTTAAAAATCCATAGGCTGTCACGACTTAGAAGGGCTTATTTCTTAGAGGGCTGTCCAGTCCAGCACCTCATTTTAGAGATGAGGCCCAGCGAGGCTGGTGATTTGCCCAAGGTCAACCAACTAGTTAAACCTACCAATGGACAGGTTTTCTTAGGTGCTTTTTACCTGGTCCATGTCCATGTACCAGATCAGGATCTTCTGGCCTTCAGGTTTGTGATGTACCCGTTGCACGGTGACTCACTATTCTTTCCATACCTCCCAGGCCAGCGTTGCTTTTCATAGTGTGTATACAAACCTTAAGAAAACCAAACACATGAAGCTTTGGCCTCTTTTTAGAGCTTACCCATGGAGAAAGGGAAGACCACCTGGACCCACCCTAAGGCCTCATTTCGTACAGCTTTAAATGGGGGAGTCATGTTGGGGGAGTGGTAAAGGTATGGAGAAAACACGGGGTATTGCCCCCTTGAGCATCTGAATACGCCTTTGCCTTGGATATGCCTTGTGTCTTTGGATTCTTCTCCTGGGCACGTTGTTCTGATATAAAGGTTGCCTCCTTGTGCGGGAGCAGGGGAGGAGTATGAAATCATTGTGCTTTAATGCGTTGGCTTGGGCATTTGATAATAAATTCTGAATGTGCTGGAACCCCGGGACCCATCCACCAGCCCACTGAGGCAGGGTACTAGGGATGAGGCCTGCCTTGGCCTTTAGAATAACCCTGCCAGCTCCATCTGAAACAAAATGAAGGGTCTGAGGTCAGAGTGGAAACATTCTAAATCTTTTAATTCTTAGTGCAACTTTCCCCCTCCATCTGTTTCCTGGTTAAACTAAAGAAACATCCAGCTCAGCTTGAGTATTTATAATTCTTTGTTGTTGGAACTGGTTTTTGATTAGACACACACTACACCACGCTGGTATAAGCATTTGAAAATTCTGGTGTTAAGACTGTCATAGTCGGAGTTAAGTAGAGAAGACAGAAAATGCAGGAAAATTGGGAAATGCTGTGCAAGTCACTTACTCCTCATCTTCCCAGAGAACTCATTTTAGTGGACAGTTAAAGCTTCCCTGGAAGAGTATGTCTCCTGATAAATTAATTTCTTCGGACCTTTATTTCCATTCTGTTGGGTTTTTCTAACTGAACATGCTGTTTGTTACCTCAGAAGTTAATGACTTGCTGCACAGAGGCGATTCTTATGAATCAGTGAGGTGAGATGGGAGTCAAATCCCTCTCTGTTGCTACTTTTTCTGTTGTTACTAATTGCAGCATTCTGAATACTTCTGTGCCACGATATTGCTCTCTTCGTGAGGCAGGAAACCCCAAATCACTCAGATTTTTGTGACCCACCACAGGCTGTTCTCTGGATGGCTCCTGATTGATTATTCATTTTTATTATAAACAGTACACAGTTTTTTTTATCTAACTCCCGAATTATTTGAATCCCCTAAATGCATAGTCCCCAGCTTGGTTCTTCTTTTTTTGTTTTCTTTTCTTTCTTTCTTTTTCTTTTTAAATCCTTTGGCCTCACCGCATGGCATGTGGGATCTTAGTTCCCTGACCAGGGATTGAACCCACGCCCCCTGTGCGGAGTCTTAACCACTGGATTGTCAGAGAAGTCCCCCTAGTTTGGTTCTTAAAGAGGAGATTACGTGGGTTTGCCCCTCAGTTGTTGTTGTTTTTTTTTTTAACGGCTGTTTAAAAATGTTACCAAGCCATAGGCACAGGTAAAACTGAAAGCTACCTTGTATTGTAAGATTTTGATTTGGCAAAATAATCCAAAATCCAAGTGTCTGAAGGCACAAAGAAACAAATTTTGCTCAGAGGAGGAAGGAGGATGACCTTGTATTCATAGTTAAGGAAGAAAAAGACTAGCTAATTGGGAATATTGTGCTAAATTCTCTCAGTTTTACCTCCCTAGTAACTTGAGATAAGTGACATTTTGTTCCTCAGTTTCTCTGTCCCTACAGCTTTTTCATTTTGCTCATGACAAAATTTAGGACTGAGATGAAAGTGTTTTGCTCAGGGTATCAGAATGCCATTAAATTTGGGTTGTAGTAATAGGATATATAAGTGAATTGACTTAGTAAATTAGAATTTATCATTGTTTCATACAGTCTTTTCTATATAGAGCCTAATGCCCTTTGCTCAAGAGTACTAGGTTTTGGAGGGTAGTATATCACCCTGAGTTCAAATCCCAGCTCTCCCTATCATGGGGCAGTTTCCTTAAATCTCCCTGAGCTTCAGTTTTATTTAAATAACAAAGCTCCTAGCACAGTGTCTTGTAAATAGTAAGTTCTTAATAAATCTTTATTGCAGTTATTATTTTTTGATCAGTTGTTTACCTGTTGGAGAAACTCTAAAAATCCATGTCTGTAAATTGAATCATAGATCTAAAGAGATCTTACAGTTTATATAGCCCACTGGTCTTGAAAGTAGAGTATGTGTGCTGCCTTGGGATGCATAAGGAGATCCATAGGCATATAGGAAAATATTTAGAACCTCTTTTTACATTCATTCTTTTTTACGTAAAAAAGGAAAAAATTACGAATATTTAATATACAGGTTAACAGCAATTCACATCTAATTTATAAATATACATATATTGAGCAACATTTCAAACAGATTCTAAAACATTAAAAAATGTTTGAATCCCGCTAATCTGGGCCAGTCTTTACTCATATGCTTTAGTTCACTTTATGCTTTACTAGTAGGTGTTCACCTAGTCTCTGCGGCCCCTTGGGAGGAATCTGCCTTGAGAGGCAGGTCATGTCATTTGCAGTTCTGTTTGTTAGGAATTTGTTTCACTGTACATTGTATCTACTGGCCTTGTCTTCCTATTTGGGGACATGCAGAATAAGCCTAAAGTCCCTTCCTAGTAATCTTCAAATACTTTGACAGCTATTTGTCCCATGATTTCCTCTTCCTCAACCAGTTTTTCTGCAGATTATAAGCATACCTGTTTCTTTCAACTATTTCTGATATGACAGGTTTTCTAATTTCTCACCATCTTGGCTCCTTTCCTTGAAACACCCTCTGGTTTGTCAAAATTCTTAAGTTTTTCAACAGAATCTGAACATGGTGTTCCAAGAACTGAAATGTAGTTGGAGTGCCTGCATTGTGTCTTTAAGTGGTGAGGGATGAATTTGGATACATTTTATTGTGGCAGCACCTCATATGTACAGTTTTGTCATCCTTGTTCTTTTAACAATCCCCAGGAAAAATGGTTTCAATTACATAATCACACAGTGAGAGGGGGGCAGATTATTTTTCTCCTTTTTAGTAGT
Source organism: Eschrichtius robustus (assembly GCF_028021215.1). Lineage (NCBI taxonomy): Eukaryota > Metazoa > Chordata > Mammalia > Artiodactyla > Eschrichtiidae > Eschrichtius > Eschrichtius robustus. Next base: position 15,541,174 of record NC_090834.1, on the reverse strand, counting down.
GATCACTCAGTTAACCCTGTGTCAGTTAACTTTTGCCTCAAAAATACCTAACATGTTAAGAGTTTCTCCAAATGAGAAATAGTTGGGTTTTTAAAATCTATTTTAAAAGTTAGGAAATAGACTTTTTCAATTAGTGAGTGGAGAATGGAGCTGTTTTGTTGCTGTATTTCTTTACATTATATATCTAATTTTGAAATCCAGAAAATGGGAAAAGTTGCTCCTTGTTGGTCTTAAGGACAATAGAGCTTTTTGATCAGCGGGGAAGAAAGTTACTTACTAAAATTAAAATGATTATTAAGTGCCATATCAGATTTAATCTGAATAGCCAGACTTGAATCAAGCATTGAACGTAGACCCCAAGAAACTTTTATATGGAAGATTTAGAATGTTTTATTGGCTAAAAACAAGAAGTTTCTGTGTGGCTATTTGTTTTAACCCTGTAATCCTTTTTTTTTTTCTTTTATGTATCTTCTGATTTTTCCACACTTTGCTTAGACAGTGAAACTCCAAACAGATATCATAGTCTGATTGGAACTATATAGGTTCATCTTGCAGTTCTTCCCGATTCTTGCATTTTACATTGATGTTTTTAGCTCCGTGTGGTATGTCATAAGTCTTTTGGGTGAAATGGTTAGATATAGGTCCCCTTTAGGGAGTCAGCGTGAACTGGTTTGTGATCAGTGGGCCAGATGTGACGTAATTGGGGTCAGACAAACCTCATTTCAGTCACTGAACAAAGTACCTAAATTATCTGATCCTCATTTTCTTCATTTTGCAGTACTTCTGTGAGGATCGGAGGTGGTATGTATAAAGCATAGAGTAGATAGTCCTTCATAGGTAGTTATTATTTTCTGATAGTTGCAAATTTTAGTAATCCAAAGAAATATACACAGGTTGTGAATGATATTTTACATCTTTAGTCAGATATAGGCTTAACCCTGAGCCCAATTTTTTTTAGACCTAGTGTCATTTGGAACTGATCGAATTTATTTACATAATTAGTGTTAAAATTGTTTGCTTCTGTAAGTTATTTTTCATGAAGGTTTGCTTTCATGTTTAGGGTTTGTTACTTTTTGATCCTCAAAAACTACTACCTTGGTAATCCCGGGTGTTTTGTTTACTCAGTGAATACTTATTAAAAGGCTATAACTCAGTCCTCTTTCTGAGAAAGTTTAGTTGTATTTGAGGATGGCAAAGGAAAGAAATAGAGAGTACGGCCTTTTTTTCTATAAGCCACAAAACCCCAGCTTTTTCTCTTTCATCATCCTTTGCATTTTCCAAGTAATCTCTTGAGCCTAATGTCTCTAGTATGTATTCTCCAGAGTTGGTTGAAAACAGTCTGGTTTCTTACTTGTCTTTCTAGAAGATTAGCATTTCTAATTTTCCTGAATTTCACTTATTCCTTCTTCTCCACTATCAGATGCCATATTTAGGTTCGTCGTTAATCAAATTTTTTTTAGTGGATACCTGTCAAAAATAGAAATACCTAGTAAACGTTTGTAAAAAACCAATGCCAGGGACTTCCCTAGTGGGCTAGCGGTTATTAACACTCTGCTGCGCTCCCACTGCCGGGGACATGGGTTTGACCCCTGGTCATGGAACTCAATCCAGCATGCTGCGGGGCACTGCCAAAAAAATTAAAAATTAAAAATAATAATAAATAATAAAAATGAAAAAACCACTGCCAAAGCCATGACTAGTTTTGTCATCATCTGTAATACAGGTATTTGTGTGATGTTTAGTGATCACTGGATTCTAATCGGTGCTGTACTAATTCTTAAGTGTGTAACTCTAGCAGCCTAAAAGGCTCTAATGTAGATGTCATTGAACTTGAAGGGTTTAATTCCTTGTCATTTGGTTCTTACAATAACATGTATTTATGAAAAATTAATATAGGTGTAAGGTATATACTGATGTAATGCATTGTTCCTGAATGATATTCAAACCTGTCTGGAAGTTTAGTAGTGCTAGATATTTATGGGACTTAGGCAGTCATGTCCTGGACCTCGTCTCTGCTGAAAATAAACTCCAGTTGCATCGTTTCTAGGCAGAACCCAATGAAATTTATTTAATTCTTATTCTTATTTAAAACCTGACGCGTAATATTTAAGTAAGTGGTAACAAAGAAACATTCCTGTCAGTGAACAAAACATAACATAGACATTTTTTTCCTCAGGTGTAGAATGAGCCAAGGAGACTCAAACCCAGCAGCCATTCCACATGCAGCGGAAGATATTCAAGGAGATGACAGATGGATGTCTCAGGTAAAAGGAGGTGCACATGCGTTATTCACATAGATGAGTCTCTTCAATTTTTAGAGTCTTTTAACCAGAGCTACAATGGGGTGTTTTTAATGGTCAACAAGAATTGATTACTGTAAATAAAAATCTAATGTTAGAGATGTCATTCCTAATCACCATGTGATGTTGGAACTGAGGAATATTTTGAGAGCATGGGCATTGCGTACTGTTAATTTTAATAGATGACAGTGTCTCTACAGTATTCTTTCTTTAAGCTTTTTTAAATTTTGAAGTAATTTCAAAATTATACAAATATTACAAACACTTTAGAAGGAACTTCCTATATCCTTCATCTAGACTTGCACCTTGTTAACATTTTGCCACATCTGCCTAATCATTCTGTCTGTATCTGTACCATTTACCAACTTACAGTTTTTTCTGAATCATTTGAAAGTATTTTGCAGTCATCACAATGCCCCTTTACCCCTAAATATTTGAGTGTGTTTTTTGAAAACAAGAACTTTTTCTTACATAACTACAATACAGTTATTAAAATCAGGAAGTTTAACACTGACATTATACTGTTACCTAATCCAAAAACCATATTCAGATTTCTGTATTTGTCCCAGTAGTGTTGTTTATATCAATTTTCTTCCCAGTCTAGGATCACACATTGCATTTGGTTGTCGTTTCTCTTCATTCTCCTTTAATCAGAAACATTTCTTAGCCTTTGTTTTTCATGACCTTGACCATTTGGAATAGTATAGGCCATTTATTTTGTGAAATGTCCCTCTCTTTTCTCATAATCAAGATTCACATTATACATTTTTGGCAGGAGTATCAGGGAAGTGATGTCTTCAGTGCATCACACAGAAAGCATGTGATGTTGATTTGTCTCATTGATGATAGTAGCTTTGATCACTTGGTTAAGATGGTGTTGGCCTAAACCAATTCTATTTCGTTATAATATGGTCTCACAGGTTCTTATTTTAGTCAAGTGGGTTATAATCCACTGTAATTTTGAAACTCATTGTCCAAGGTTTAGCAAGTGGGAATCCCTTCAGGCTCTGGCCCCTTTGCCCTCTCAGTATGTCCCATTGTTTTTTTTAACACTTTTTTTTTTCAGTATTTGTAGCTTGCTTTTAATAAGTGTTGTCGCTTAACAATAACTATATTTAACCTTTATCTGTTTCCAACCGTATTACCTTTTTTTTTAATATAGATTACTTTATTAATTTTACTTTTTTTTTTTTAAAGCAACACAAGTGGACTTTTTTTTTTTTTTTTTAAGGGAACGCTATTTATTTATTTATTTATTTATTTAGGCTGTGTTGGGTCTTCGTTTCTGTGTGAGGGCTTTCTCTAGTTGCGATGAGCGGAGGCCACTCTTCATCGCGGTGTGCGGGCCTCTCACTGTCGTGGCCTCTCTTGTTGGAGAGCACAAGCTCCAGACGCGCAGGCTCAGTAGTTGTGGCTCACAGGCCTAGTTGCTCCGCGGCATGTGGGATCTTCCCAGACCAGGGCTCGAACCTGTGTCCCCTGCATTGGCAGGCAGATTCTCAACCGCTGCGCCACCAAGGAAGCCCTGTATTACCTTTTGAACTAACAAGTTCTATATGATTTTAAGTCCCCAGAGTTTCCTGTTTTAGTATTTAGTGATTCTCTTTATACTCTTCATAGTTGTATTCTCTTTCTGTTTTGGTCGTCTCGGACTTAAAAATCAGTCTTTCAACTAGCTTATTTTGAGTGGTAGTTTTTTGTTTTTTGGGTTTTTTTAATTTTTTAATTTATTTATTTATGGCTGTGTTGGGTCTTCGTTTCTGTGCGAGGGCTTTCTCTAGTTGCGGCAAGTGGGGGCCACTCTTCATCGCAGTGTGCGGGCCTCTCATTATCGTGGCCTCTCTTGTTGTGGAGGACAGGCTCCAGACGCGCAGGCTCAGTAATTGTGGCTCACAGGCCTAGTTGCTCCGCAGCATATGGGATCTTCCCAGACCATGGCTCAAACCCGTGTCGCCTGCATTGGCAGGCAGATTCTCAACCACTGCGCCACCAGGGAAACCCTGAGTGGTAGTTTTTTATTTTGACTGCTCTGCTATGGATCAATTACGTGATTATTCTTTCTTAATCTTCCTCATTTGTTTATATCTTTAAAAAAGTACTATGAAATATTTTGAGCATCTGTGTATTTGCTACTCACCCTAAAAAAATAAAACATTGCTAAAAGAATTGCTGTTCCCTGTATACCCCTCATTGATCACATTTCTTTCTCTTTCCTACCTCCCCACCCCCAAGCCAGTAATTTCATGTATTTACATACTACATATATAATCTCTAAACAATATAGTTAGTATTTTTGCACTTTTTTTTATTAATTAATTTATTTATTTATATTTGGCTGTGTTGGGTCTTCATTGCTGCATGCGGGCTTTCTCTAGTTGCGGTGAGCGGGGGCTACTCTTCGTTGCGGTGTGCAGGCTTCTTCTCATTGTGGTGGCTTCTCGTTGCGGAGCGCGGGCTCTAGGCGCGCAGGCTTCAGTAGTTGTGGCACACAGGCTCAGTAGGTGTGGCTTGCGGGCTCTGGAGCGCAGGCTCAGTAGTTGTGGCACACGGGCTTAGTTGCTCCGTGGCATGTGGGGTCTTCCCAGACCAGGGCTCGAACCCGTGTCCCCTGCATTGGCAGGTGGATCCTTAACCACTGTGCCACCAAGGAAGTCCCTTTTTGCACGTTTTTAAACTGTAAATAGTATCTTTCTGAATGTATTTTTTTCTGCAGTAATCATACATATTAAAAATATAGCTGTAGTTTATTCATTTTTTTCTCTTCAAGTAGTATTCAATTATTTTATATGAAAATACCACAGTGGGTTGTCTGTTATCTCATTGATGTGCATTTAGGTCATTTATAAGTTTACTAAAAGTAGTAACTAAGACTAGATGCCTTTGTTGTTTCTGGCGTAAATTAGAAGACTTTAAATGATTAGCACTGACTGGGAATAAATTAGTCAAATGGAAGAAAAACAGATATGAATATTTAAATTTTTTTGATAACTTGTATAATATGGAAGGACTAACTTATATTAAAATATATTATATACCTAGATCTTGGTTTTTAAATACAGTTCTCCAATGAAAGGAACCAGGGCTCCTTGGAGAAATGATTGATTCTATAGCTGGAGCAAAGAAAATAAAAATATGGGCCTGTAGCATCTTGTAGTGCAAGAAATCAAGAAACTACTCAAAAAAGAAAAGGAAAAAAAAAGATGGATGGCAGGAATATCACTGAAGTGATGGGTCCCCAGTACATCACATAGAATACATGTGGTATTGGTTTGTCTCATTGATGATACTAACTTTGACCACCTAAAAGACCTGAAAGAGCCCCCAGAGTGCAAAGTTGAACATTTTGAGCAGTGTAACAAATGATGGGATTACTGGTTTATAACTGAAAGAATAAAATAAGTGTTCATTAATCCATTCTGCTATAAATAAATGAGTGGATGAATAAATAAATAGGGGAGAAGGGCTAAATCTTCATTACAGAATAATTTTAATTAATAAATGTAGACGTAAAGAGGGAAAAGAAAATCCTGGATAGAACACTGCAGTAATAATTACTGTAGGCAAGATCCATTGATGAATACTAACATTAGTGGACACAACTTTAAGGAGAAACGGTATATTTGCCTAGCCTTAGAGTATCTCCCTGTAAATTACTTTGGTGGTTCTAACATACGCCCACCTATTTTTTGATACCCCTCCCTCTAGGAGTTGGAGCTGAATTTAGTGTCTTGCTTCTAACATATAGAGTATGGAAGGGAAAATAATAACTTGATAGTGGAGAAAACTGGCAAACACCACCTTACCCAAATGATCAATATTAACATCACCAGTAATAAGTCATGTTCCCTGATATGATACAACAAGGGCACATCACCTCTGTGGTAGTCTTCCCCAAAAATCCATAACCTCACCCTATTCATGGGAAGACATCAGACAGACCCAAATTGAGGGACTGTCTACAGAACACCTTACCGCAACTAAATGTGTCAGGTCATGAAAGACAAGGAAAGACCAAGAGACTGTCCCATATTGGAAGAGTTAAAGGAGATGTATAGATTAAATGCAATGTGATATCCTGATTGATTCAGGAAATGGACGTTAGTGGAAAAATTAGTGAGATCTGAATAAACTTTATTTTAGTTGATAGTATTCCCTAATGTTAATTTCTTAGGTTTGACAAATGTACCATGCTTATATAAGATGCTAACATTGAGGGCTTCCCTGGTGGCGCAGTGGTTAAGAATCTGCCTGCCAATGCAGGGGACACAGGTTCGAGCCCTGGTCCGGGAAGATCCCACATGCTGCGGAGCAACTAAGCCAGTGCGCCACAACTGTTCTCTAGAGCCTGCGAGCCACAACTACTGAGCCTGCATGCTACAACTAATGAAGCCTGTGTGCCTAGATCCCGTGCTCCCCAACAAGAGAAGCCACTGCAATGGGAAGCCCATGCACCACAGTGAAGAGTAGTCCCCACTCACTGCAACTAGAGAAAGCCCGCACACAGCAACAAAGACCCAACGCAGCCAAAAATAAATAAATAAAAAGTAAATAAAATTTAAAAAAAAATCCTTACTCCTGAAAGTTCTGTTTTTTAAAAAAAAATAAAATAAAAGATGCTAATATTGAAAGAAGCTGAGTTAGGGATATATGCAAATACTCTACAATCTTTGCAGGTCTTCTGTAGATAAATTATTTAGAAACAAAACATTAAAAGAAGAGCAGTCATGATTAAGTATTGAAGTGATACTCAATACTACTTACGGAGTATTGCTAAAATATCCATCCCTATTCTAGACTTAAGTACCACATATCAAGAAGTACCTGGAACAGATGAACATGTCCACCACCACCACAGGAATGCAGTCAACAAAATCCAGAGTATGGGCGAGTCTATAGGTCAGACAGTCATATTCCTTAAAAAAAAGTTTGGAAGGTGGTCGCAGAGGGAGGGGAAACCTATAGATTAAAAGGGATTTAAGAGACAAATTGTCTGGATCCTGATTTTAAAAAGCAAATCATAAAATAAAATTTTGTGACATTGAATTTGAACACTCACTAGTTATTTGTTGATATTAAAGGATTACTATTAATTTTAGAGGGATAGAACTGGTATTGTGGTTATATATATTTTTAATCTTTTAAGAGCTACATGTTGAAATATTTATACATGAAATGCTATACCCTCAGTTTGCTTCAAAATAATCTAAGAATGGGGTGGGGCAGTAGTTTCTGGAATGTTGAAATCATAGTGACTGTAAATTAGATGATTGCTGTATCTGGTGATGGATACACAGAGATCCATTGTGTTATTCTCTCTGCTTTCCTGTACGCTTGATATTTTCCATAATCGTAAGTTGTTTTTAAGGGTGATATTAAAAGACTTGACTGTAGGCAAATTTAATAACAATTCGTATCAAAACATTAACCACCTAAAGAAGGCTTAGCAGCAGACTGACAGAAATATTTGCAGTAAATATTACAGATGAAGCATTGATATTTTTTGTTGTATTATCAATAAAAATATCCTCAAATATACTAGATAAGTGTCTCAATGAGCATGACAGGAGCTTTAACTTTTTGTTTCCAAAAAGTACAGATTAAAACAATGGGAAAAGAAAGGAGGGAGAGAAAAATATTAATAACCCGTGCAGGTGCAAGTATAGTAAAATGAGTTCTGATACATTGCTGGTGTCAGAATAGATATAGCCAGTAGCCATTTTGTTAGTAATTTGGAAGTATTTCCAAGATCCATGAAAGTGTTAATCCCCTTTGCCCTAAAAATTCCCAACCTGTAAAAGAAAATGTGTGTGTGTGTGTGTAAGTTTCTTCATCTCAGTCAATAGGAGGCTTCTGGCAAATCTGTCTTTAGGATAAAGAGCTAAAAAAAATGAATGTGCCACTGGATGCATCCAGTAGGATATTAAGTGGTGTTAAAAATTATGGTTATAGGGAATTCCCTGGCGGTCCGGTGGTTAAGACTCCGTGCTCTCACTGCCGAGGGCCCGGGTTCAGTCCCGGTTGGGGAACTCAGATCCTGCAAGCTGTGTGGCGCTGCCAAATAAATAAATGAAGATTTTTTAAAAAAATTACACGATAGGGGCTTCCCTGGTGGTGCAGTGGTTGAGAATCTGCCTGCCAGTGCAGGGGACACGGGTTCGAGCCCTGGTCTGGGAGGATCCCACATGCCACGGAGCAGCTAGGCCTGTGAGCCACAATTACTGAGCCTGCGCGTCTGGAGCCTGTGCTCCGCAACAAGAGAGGCCGCGACAGTGAGAGGCTCACGCACCGCAATGAAGAGTGGCCCCCGCTTGCCGCAACTAGAGAAAGCCCTCGCACAGAAACGAAGACCCAACACAGCCAAAAATAAAATAAATACATAAAATTTAAAAAAAAAAACTGCTAAAAAAAAAAATTAAAAACAAAAAATTACACGATAAACTTTTTTTTAAAAATTATAGTTATGAAAATCATGTAGCTACATAGAAAAATATTTCTAATGTTAATGCAGTTATAATGGCTGTTCTTTATTGAGTACCTACTGGGTGGCAGCCAGAAGCTGGGCCCCTTTTATAGAACTCTCATCTTCACAACTCTAAAACAGAGTTGCCAGCAGATGTGTAAAACAAAACTCGGGGTTATGTACTTGCTTAAGGTCACTGCAGTAGAAAGTAGATAAGCTAGACTTCAAACATAGGTTTTTCTGTCCCCAAAGCTATTGTGCCTTAAGGAGATATACATACGTTTCAACTGTGTTGCAGGGGGATGTGAAAAAATAATGAGAAAAAAATACCCTAAAATGTTAATAGGTACTGGGTTAAAATGGTAGGATTAAAGATGTTTTGCTTTGATCTTTTCTGTTTTTCCAAGCTCATTGCAACTACTTTTATACTTAAAAAGAAAATTTAGAGCACTTAAACCTTTAGAACAGCAGAGCTTAAATTCCATGACATTCTTTTTTTTTTTTTTGTTAGTTTCTGCTTTATAACAAAGTGAATCAGTTATACATATACATATGTTCCCATATCTCTTCCCTCTTGCATCTCCCTCCCTCCCACCCTCCCTATCCCACCCCTCTAGGTGGTCACAAACCACCGAGCTGATCTCCCTGTGCTATGCGGCTGCTTCCCACTAGCTATCTATTTTACATTTGGTAGTGTATATATGTCCATGACACTCTCTCACCCTGTCACATCTCACCCCTCCCCCTCCCCGTATCCTCAAGTCCATTCTCTAGTAGGTCCATGACATTCTTTAAACGTAAGCTGTTTTGTTGGTATTGAGAGGTAGTTGGCACTTTAGCATACACAGTAGAGAGACGATGTGATGTGAAAGAGCACCTACTCAATAAAACTAGCTAAAGTTTTATTCTTGCTCATCTTATCCCTTCAGTTTAAAAATACTTATTGAAACAATAGTAATTTTTAAAAATTGTTTACACAAGACATGGACCCAAGAGAAAAGAAAAAGTTGTCCCAAATCCTGTCACTGTAAAAGAGATGTCTTAATCAATTGTCAAATTATTTCCAGAAATATTTTTGTATTTTCACTAATAGCAGTGAAATATCTCAGTTTCACCACAGTGTCATCTGCACTTGTATTATCAGCAGAAATACTTAAATAGTAATTCCATCTTAATTAATTCCTAGGGGAAGCATAATTGAATGTAGAGTTTGAGAAAAAGAAACAGTATTCAGACCTTTCCCTAGAACTGGGTTAGAGACCTGCTAAAGCATCATGTTAATTTGTTTCAGGGATGAATATAAAAATTGAAGCTATGTCCTTCAGTTTAGCATCAATGGGTGAAATCTTTTTAAAGGTGTCTTATGCCTTAAGAGCAAAGAGAAGCATGCCAGAGCTAGGTCACCCCTGCTTAGAAACTTGAATTAGACTGAAAAAGCCTGAGTCCCAGTTTGCCAACATCTCACATTTAGAGGTTAGCAGACATTTTCAAAGGCCATATTAAAATCATTCAAATGAAGTGCATGCCTTTTGATTGGATCCTAGTTCAAAAAATAGATACATATAATACTTTTGGAACAATTGTGAAGATTAAATGTTAGATTTTATGGGATTATTGTTTATTTTCTTAGATGTGATAATAGTTCTGTGGTTTTATAGGAGACTGTCCTTATGCTTAGGAGATGCATGCGAAATATTTAAAGGTGAAGAATCACAATGTTTGCAGCTTACCCTCAAATGATTCAGCAAACACACACAGATAAAGCAAATGTGGGAAAATGTTATTGTTGAATGTAGGTGAGTGTGTACAGGTGTTCATTATATTACGTCAGCTTTAAGTATATCTGAAATTTTCTTTAAAAGAGTTGGAGGTAAAGGTAAGCTTTTAAAAAAACATGAACGCATTTTTCTGTTCTGGTTTTCAGAAGGGCCCAGGAGTTAATAGCAGATTGAGAGGAATCAGCTTTAGGGACAGACCAAATAGAATGTTTAACAACAGAGTAACTGGTTGGACGACTGTTCTGTCTAGGCCAAGAAATCTCACAGGGAAAAATGCCAGTTTCTGATTGTTCTTTCTTCTTCACACCAGCACAACAGATTTGTCCTGGACTGCAAAGACAAAGAGCCGGATGTCCTGTTCGTGGGGGACTCCATGGTGCAGTTGATGCAGCAGTATGAGGTAAGGTGCAGGGGTGAGGGTGGTCCTTGGCTGCTCATGTCAACACATTCGTGGATAACAGACTTGCATTCATTCCACTCTAGTTCAGAGTAGAAGGGAAATCAGACCTACCTGATGGGATTCTTTGTGCCATCAAGCATGATGAGACAAAGGAAAAAATACAACATTATTTATAACTAAGCTCCCTTTTTTGCCTTGACTTCCAAGAAACTTCACATTATATTTGTTTGTTTATATTTGTCCTAGTCATGATTTTCAATTCTTATTTGTATTTTACTATTTTCTTATTTGTATATGCTCATTTAAGTTTGTCTTAGTCATGATTCTCAGTTCTTATTATTTGTGTTTACCATTTTTATATTTTATATATTTTTGTAGTGAACTGTTCTGAATCTTTTTGAGGTTAGGCATTCTCCCAAGGGAAATTTAAAAGAAAAGATAGCTTTATATCTTTTTGGCTCAAGCACTCTAAATTTTTTCATCTCATGTTTCTGCTTCACCCTGTTCCTTTAAATGGTTGAATAAAGGGAAAGGAGAGTTTATTGAGTTGGCAGCCTAATTATAAATGTTGGTACCTAAGTGGCATCAGGTTGAGCTGTGACTTAGGTCTTGAGCTGAGATCTAAAGCTGCACTGAAAACTGAGTTACACAATGGCATCTTCAAAGCCCTTTCAGCAGTTGGTAGAATACCACTTGCAGTGTTACATTTGAATACAGAAAAGGGAAACTTATTTCAGATGCCTCACAACACATTGCAATTGAGGGATTTTATTTCCCACTAATTTCAGCTTAAATAAATCAAGTTTTTCTCTTTTCAGATATGGCGAGAGCTTTTTTCCCCACTTCATGCACTGAATTTTGGAATTGGGGGAGATACAACAAGACATGTTTTATGGAGACTAAAGAATGGAGAACTGGAGAATATTAAACCTAAGGTGAAATGAAACTTTTTTTTTTTTTTTTTAAAGAATATCCTTAATCTTGAGTCTTTTGCAGATAGTTAAATTGTCAGAAACTGGTAGTAAAAAAAAAAAATTGCTTCTTTAAAGCGTTATTTCACTGTTCTTTGCTTCGTGCCCCTTTAAGTTAAATGATATTGTTTAAGAACATTCCACATACATGCTTAATTAAGAATCAATGTAGGGGCTTCCCTGGTGGCGCAGTGGTTGAGAATCTGCCTGCCAATGCAGGGGACACGGGTTTGAGCCCTGGTCTGGGAAGATCCCACATGCCGCGGAGCAACTAGGCCCGTGAGCCACAATTACTGAGCCTGCGCGTCTGGAGCCTGTGCTCCGCAACAAGGGAGGCCGCGATAATGAGAGGCCCGCGCACCGTGATGAAGAGTGGCCCCCACTTGCCACAACTAGAGAAAACCCTCGCACAGAAACGAAGACCCACCACAGCCATAAATAAATAAATAAAAATTAAAAAAAAAAAAAAAAAAAAAAAAAAAAAAAAAAAAAAAAAAGAATCAATGTATTGCTTGCTTGGTTTGTACTTGTAATTGTTATAATTATCTTCTGCTGTAGGAAGAGATTTGATGGTAATAAGGTATGCTATTCTGTTGACCTGAGGCAGTATGAGGGGGAAAGTGCTCAGAGGTGGGCGGTGGGAGCAGGGCTATGATTCACTTGAGGAGGTAATTTTGGATCCATTTAAACATATAAACAGATTGGGAATCAAGGCCTCCAAGTTCTTCTGAAGAAAATTTGAAGCAGATGTGAACAAATGTTCAGCCCGAACATGTACCCAGTGCCTTATAGCATTATCAACATCCTGAGTTGGCACACTGCATATAAATTTTTTCAACCCCAAACAACAAAAAGAAAACAAAGCTGAGCCATTGATAACAGTCTCTGTAGTTGAAAGTATTTTATTTTTGCCTTTCTAACAGAAAAACTCATGCATATTCCTTTCTTTTGTGACAGGTGGAAATTACTTTGGGTTACGTAGTAAGATGTATGTCTCTAGGTGATAGCCACCTTGTAAAATTATTTTTTTAAAGAGAAAAACTTTCAAAAACTATATCCAGCCTCCACCCCACTGATTCTTTTCCTTGAGTAGAACTGTGTATTTATACCCACTACACTCCCTTGGGTACTTTTATTTTTTCTAGAAGGTACTTTTACTAAGGGAGTCTTATGATGTTGCAAGTATTTTCCCCCATGTTTCTTAGATTTCACTCTCTTTTTTTTTTTTCTTTTTTGACTTGCAGTGGTTTTATTTTTATACAGTTGGATTTGTTATCTTTTTTGTATAGCTTCTGGATTTTAAGAGATTAGCTTCCAACTCCACATAAAAGAATTTTCTCATCTCTTCCTAGTACAGTTTTCCCACTTAAGTGTTTTTCTGTTTGGAATTTATCCTGATGTATATGAGGCATACATTAATATTTTAAGATGGCTGCCCTGTTGAAGTTACCAATACCATTTGAGAAGTTCATCTTTCCTTCTTTGATTTTTTAAAAAATTTATTTATTTTATTTATTTATTTTTGGCTGTGTTGGGTCTTCGTTGCTGCTGGTGGGCTTTCTCTAGTTGCGGCGAGCGGGGACTACTCTTTATTGTGGTGCACGGGCTTCTCATTGCGGTGGCTTCTCTTGTTGCAGAGCGCAGGCTCTAGGCGTGCAGGCTTCAGTAGTTGTGGCTCATGGGCTCTAGAGCACAGGCTCAGTAGTCGTGGTGCATGGCCTTAGTTGCTCCGCAGCATGTGGGATCTTCCCAGACCAGGGCTCAAACCCGTGTCCCCCGCATTGGCAGGCGGATTCTCAACCAGTGCGCCACCAGGGAAGCCCCTCCTTCTTTGATTTTTGAAATAAGATTTTCAACTAACTAGTGGACATTCCTGAGTATTTATCTTTTTTCTCTTTTTCTTTCTTCCCTCAATTATAGGTCATTGTTGTCTGGGTAGGAACAAACAACCATGAAAATACAGCAGAGGAAGTAGCAGGTGGAATCGAGGCCATCGTACAACTTATCAACACAAGGCAGCCACAGGCCAAAATCATTGTATTGGTATGTGGTCTTTGGGTGGGTGGAGACCTTGGTATCATTAGGTAAGGTGGGGAGTCTTTTTAGAAATGTGATCACTCATGAATATAGAGAATCTTTAGGTTGGAAGCAGTTTATCATGCTCCTGAGAAGCTGTTCTCTGATATGTCCCATCGTCTTACTGGTCTCATTTCCTAGAACAGCTGTGGGGTCATCTTTTTTCTGCTCATCCTTGTTTAGAAGTGGAAATCCTCTTTGTTGCCTCAGGTTGCCTTAATTTTTTTTTTTTTTCCCTTGACTATCTTCTGATAATTTTTTAAGTTGCATATGAGACTTCTCCTAGTTCCTGAGTCTCTTTTTATTAGACCTTAGTTTGGATTAGCCTAGATGTGTTGTTTTGTTCCATTGTTAATATGGTAAAGGTGGTGTATTTATCAGAATCTCTGAATTCTTTAAAATATCAGAGATTCCATCAAGAAGAAAATGGGTACTTCATAGTCTTACCACTAACAGGAAATGCTACCCTTTGTAGAATTAAAGCATTGTCTTCATGGTCTCAGGGATAAACAGCTGTCTATTTCAGTGTTAAAGTTTACCTGTAGATATTCTTAACCCAGATAAAAATGTATGTTTTTGAGAAATCTGACATGTATTCAGTTCTTTAATGAGATATAGTGTTAATAAGGTAGTCATTTATTCAACAAACATGCGAGAATCACGATGTACAAGGCACTATCCTAGGTCCCAAGCATACAAAAATGAGTAAGACAGTTCCTCTCAAGGAGCTGGTGGATGGACACAGCAATATAAACAGAATTATTATACTGTATGCTAAGGGGAGAACAGGGTATATTTTAGACATAAAAATTGACATCTGAGTTTAGTTTTAAAGAATTCATTGGTTTCCAGACAAATAGAGAAATGAAAGAAGAGAAGGTATTACAGAGAAGAATGAGAGAGAGAGAAAGGGAGGGAGGAAGAAAGGAAGGAAATGATCAAAGGCTTATACATGTATGTGTTTGTTGGGTGAGTGAAGGAGGGTGCTAGAAGAGTTTTAGGGTTATCATTGGAATAAAGTTCAAGTCTGGGATAGTTAGAGAGAGGCCACAGCCAGGTCCCATGTTAGGAGTTTGGATATTATCATATAACAGGGTTCTGGGGAGCCAGGTCTTATTTTTTTATTACATGGTATTTAATTAATTTGTTTATGTATTTATTTATATCCTGCATTATTCCAGAAAAGACTACATTGTGGTTAAGAGTCCATCTCTTAAGTACAGTGGGTGGTACATTGTAGTTGGCTTAGGACATATTTGTTGCATGAATGTTGCTGAATAAATCCTCCATAAATATTCTTTGTTTCAACGAGACTTTTGAATTTGATATATAGTGGTGTTATCTACAATACTAAAACATTGGAAATAACCTAAATAATCAACCCCATGGGGGAATGATTACACAAGTCATTGAATATAATAGCACTAATCATATGACAATTAGGAGGACTGTGTGAAAACAGAATTTATGATGTATTTAAGTGAACAGTCCAAATACTAAACGGTATGTATATTATATTTAGAATTGCTTGAAAGTAAATATGAAAATTCGAAAAGGAAATAAAATTAAAATAGTTGTTACATGGTAAAGGAATTAGGAGTGTAATTTTTTTGTCTTCTTTAAAATAATATTTTAACAATTATCAGTTATTATAGAGAAAAAATCACATGGCATACCCCTGATACTCATTTATTAAGGAAAATGTTATGCAAGTACATAAGCTATTTTTCTTATCCTTGCTTGACAATCCCAATACGTATGGCGCCCTGCTCTTGAGGCTTAATCCTTTTTTATGGCTTTAATTACTATGGTATTCTTTGAAAGTCAGAATAACATATGTATTTATTGGTCACTGGCCATCCTTCCTGGTTGCTCATTATATCTCAACCAAGCTTTGATGTGCCAGCGCTGAGGGCTGCTTTTCTTTGTTAACTATTAGATGCAGAGCCTTATACTTTTAACAGTTATATAAACTAGGGTTTAGGATTGACCTTGTCTTCACTTGACAAGGATGAAAGGAGATGGATTGGGGTAGCATATTCATAATTCTCTATAGTTCTCCTTGGAACTTTACAGTCACACAGTAAGTTAATAATCGAGGTCCAACGTTTTGCTGAAAAAATTTAAGGCAGACATGAATAAGCGCTTACTTTGGGCATAAAAATTTTTTTGATTTTTTTAGTAGAACGCCTACAGAAAACCCGTTTTTATGAAATAAGACCTCTTATCATACCCTGTAGGAGAAACAGGTGACAACATTTTTGCCTAAATAACGATAACTTGCTGTGTGGCATCATTAGCTATAAACCAACTAAAAGGTTGGGGATTTCTAACAATTTTATAATTGGATCAGTTATCTGTATAAAGGCGATTTCTAGTTTGAGATGATAAAACCTTGCACTTGCCATATAAGAGCTGGCTTTTATTTACTATAGTAGAAGGACAGACATCTGATTTATCTGAAAATTATATTAGATCATTAACAAATAAGTTAAAAATGAATTTAGAACACATCTCTGTTTTATACTAGCAGATATTATGTGGCTCTGATTCATCAAGACAGCGTTTGTTCCAACTCCATTTCTCGTGTGTTCTAGTGTAGGTTCCATGTGGCATTAATGAATAGATGTGTATTTGAGCTAGATTATTCTAGCTATGTGGCGGACTATATGGAGGATAAATTGAAGGGGTAATACCACTGGAGGTAGGAAGAGCAGTCAGGAGATTTTACGTTAATTGAGGTGAATATTGATAAGTTCCCTAGCCATAGCAGTGTCTATAGTCAGAAAAAAGAATGGATTGGAAAAATACTTAGGATGTAAAAGCTGAGTGATTTAATGATGAATAGATAAGGTACATGGGATGAGAGACTCAGGGATGTTGGAATGATCAGTTGACACAGAGAATGTAGAAGGAACATAGTCTGTGGGGGAGATGATGAATGGGTTTTTGGACGTGCTAAGTTGGGTGTGCCTCAGGAGCATTCAAGTTTGGTTCTATACCTGGACGTTCAGTACACAGTTCTGAAGCTCCAGGAAGAGATCTGGGCTAAAGTGTGTAGGGTGGAGAGAGTACTGGGCCAAGGACAAAACCCTGAAGAATACCAGCAGTTAAGGGACAGGAGGAGGAGGAGGAACTCAGGAAGAAACCTAGGAGGAATAGTCAGAGAACTTTCATTAAGACCGGTCTAGTCCGGTGTTTCAGAAATTAAAGGTATAACAAGTGCCAAGTAGAGAGTTCCAGGGATATTTGAAATCACAAGTAAGTAGGAAAAAACAGTGAGTCTTCTCATCTTATATTCTTCTCTGCTCTTCCCCAGGGTTTGTTACCTCGAGGTGAGAAGCCCAACCCTTTAAGGCAAAAGAATGCCAAGGTGAACCAGCTCCTCAAGGTTTCCCTGCCGAAACTTGCCAATGTTCAGCTCCTGGATACAGATGGGGGCTTCGTGCACTCGGACGGTGCCATCTCCTGCCACGACATGTTTGATTTTCTGCATCTCACAGGAGGGGGCTACGCAAAGATCTGCAAACCCCTCCATGAACTGATCATGCAATTGTTGGAGGAAACACCTGAGGAAAAACAAACCACCATTGCCTGACTGGCTCCCATCAGTGTTAATAGCGTCCCAGCTTCCTCAGATCAGTTATATCACTGGCACTACAGAATCCTTCTCTTTCTTAAGGCACTTTGCATTGTAGAATGTTCCTGGATGTTCATATCTAGTGTTTGAAGGGGAGGAGGGATTTAAACTGGTCCTGTACATAGAAGGTTTGTTTGACACAGGAGAAAAATTAGCCAAGGAAGATGGTTGTTTAAATTCATTGGAAACCAGAAGGGGACTTTTTAGTTGTATGTGTGACACATTCATTGACTTATCACTGTTTTTCCTAGGACAACATCAAGCCTAAGTACTGAACAAAATGAAGATTCTTTCCTTGGCCTTTCTTTCTATGGATTATGTCATATATAATAATAATTAGAATAACACCTTCTTGGCTTTAAAACAGATGTTTTTCCAGTTTTTAAAGTTCATAATTTAGCCTTTTGTTTTTTATTTTGCTTTACTCATACGTATTCTCAATGTTATAGCAACATATAACATCAGATTGAACGTGCTTGTCATTCAGATATGGGAGATGCTATGGTTACAGGTGAATTTGTTCCACTCTGTTAATCTTTCCCATGCTTAGCAGTGAAAAATAGGTTTTGCCCCATTTGGGGGACTCAATGGAGGGTATTATTTTTATGCTGCTGAATATCATGTCTGTAATAGACCCATGCATGCAGCCTTTCCTCTATTCTCCCTCATCCCCTCTTTTTTTTGGTGGGAGGGGTCCTTGTTAACATTACAAGCTTTTAACACGTTTTTGACCTAGGAGCTCTGTTGCTGGCAGTATAAATCCCCAGCCAGTTAACTCTCATGATGATATTACTGATGTGTAATTCATTCTTGTGTGGTGGTCTGTGCTGTAGAGTCTGTGTAGTGCTATCCGTATTCAGAGTTCTGGTTCCTTTTGTTTTGTTTTTCCCTTAAAACCTGTTACAGTTTTCCTTCTTTTGGGGGGAAAAAAATCAGAACTCTGTTTCCCACTCCATAAGCCCTGACTTTATCTCAAGTTTTGTAGTATTTTAAGGTGTATATTTTATTTTATTTTTATTGGCTTAGTTTTTAAATTATTATTAGTCCAGAAAAATTTGGCCTCTTCTCATGGGGAAATGGTGAAACTGCTCTTCCGAATAGACATTCTGCTTGATCCCACTGTTTTAGTAAAAGAGAACTAGTAAAAAAGAACTTCGTTTAACCTTGAGGATTTCTCCTTAATACATCTTCATCTGAGAATTTCTTCCAAGAGAGCTCTTTATAATCTTAATGGTTTGTTGAGCTACAAGACCTGCCATTTAAAAAATAATAGGACAACAGGTGGTTTATTGTTTAATATACCTATGGAATATGTACAAACTGGATTTACAAACAAATACTTTAAACTGGACCAGGTGGATATTGAAGTAACCCATCAAAATGTGCTCTGCAGTGATTCTGCTTAACGTTCAAGTTCAGTAACTAAGGCGTATGTTTCTTACTCTGCTTGCAAGGTTCAAGTTCAGTAACTAAGGCATATGTTTCTTACTCTGCTTGCAAGGCACATGGCATTGCTTTTGTGTGCTGGAGGGGGATTTGTGGTTTGTGCTAAGAGCCGCTTCTGACTGAAAGGGATGGAACTTGGGCTGATTTTTTTTTTTTTTTTTTTCCTCGTCGAGGCTTTTTCTGGGAATTTTGTTTTTTGGTTTTTTTGTCTTTAAAAAAAACAAAAACAAAAACTTTCCTGAATGTATCATGTCTTCATTAACAACTGAAAGTATACGTGGTGTTTACTAAACTTGTTTACTATATTAAATTTTCCTTTTTATTTTTAGTAGCCCAGGTTCTTGAGTTTTTCAAGACAGATTTTTTTTTTTTCTTAGCTGAGGTACAGTTCTAGGGAGGAGATTTAATTAAGCCACAATTTTGTGTGTGAAAAGACAGTTTCCTATCCAGGTCTTTTTCTGTTGTCAGAGGGAAGGAGTATGGTCCAAACAAACCCCATTAGGTTACTCCTGCAGCATGTGCTTTTAGCTTCTCTCTTGACTAAGGATCAAATATCCCTTTGTGAGCTGGCCTTCAGCTCCTTTGCTTCTGTGTATAAACCTTGGATGTTAACTACATTTTATATTTACCAGAGCTATTTGAGCAATAGTATTTGAACCACTAGCCTTTTAAATAAAAGTCTGCCCCGTTGCTAATGTGCAGATACTGAGTCCACTTTCATTTCTTGCCAGCTTTCTTTGCACTGCTTTAGGCAAAAAGTGTTCATCTGTTTTTCTTTGATTGACACCCCAGTTTGTTGCAGTGACAGAACTTAATGCTTAATCTTTGGATTTCATATATATATATATATGAGAAGTATATACACACACACACATACATGAAGTTTAATGCACTGTCCAAGTGAAATGTCCTACTTGTGCTTGTGATTAAGGGGCCAACTTTCCAGGCAGCCAGCAGAGGTGTTAATTCTGTTTGTCTCCCAGCAAACTTTCATTCCTTCGCCCACCCATTCCCACTACACTAGATGGCAGCTGGTGATGGCACAATAAAGATTTCTGCAGTCCCGTCTTGAATGTGGCAGGTTGAAGATGTACTGCCAAGGGTGATCTAGGGCATGTTGTTTTGCTGCCCACATATTCTAGACTGCCATGGGCAGTGCTCTGGCTACCACCTTGAGTCTATTTGGACATCTGTCTAAGCCTGAATTTTTTGTCAAAAACCTGAACCCAACAAAACAAATCTTGAGTAGCTCATGCCCTGCTCTTAGGAATTCTGTCGTTGTTTAAAAATAATGTTCAACTTTCTTTATCTTTTTTATTTGTTTAACCTAGTCACTGTTTACAGTTGTATGCTAAAGCCTGAAATATTGTCTGTGCTGTGGTATATGAGCATTGCCAATTTTATATTTATTGCAGCGAAGAAGAAACTAAAGATACATGAAAATGAGGAGCCTGGCTGTGCTCCTGAATCTGTGGGGTGCATGTGGGAGAAGTGAGTTGGGATCTCTTGAAAGGAGGCTTTTTGGGGTGGGGTCTCCCAGGCTTCTCCTTGGTGTTCCTGCTTGGGGATCACTGCTGCTGGTTGACTGGACCTCCCCAACGGAAGTTTGCGTTTCCGCTTTGGCAAAGTTTCATTGACTAGTAGAACTCATTCTGTTTTAGTGCATATTTCAATATAAATGTAAACATTTCACTCAAACTTGCTGTCTTTCTGTCTCCTTTATCATAGTTTGAATTCCAGTGAAGAGAGAAGGGATGTTTTCTTTCCTACCTTATCACAAGCAAATTGGATACTTAGATCATCCTGCTGCTTTTCTGTGGCACTGAATGTACCAAGCTGACCCTCATCACTTATCTCCTTGGGGGTGCAGAATGGCAGGGTAGGATGAGCAGATAGAAGGAATCCTAAGTAGTTAAATGGAAATATTGTCAAGCGAAATGTTTCAGATTTGTTAATAGTATCTGGTAGTTAAAAACAGAATTAAGTCATTAAATTGACCTCTTGACCCTTTTTCCTAATTTCAAATCTTTAGAATTTTATTCACGTTAATTGTCCCAATTTCTACAGTTTCTCCATTCCTCATGCTAATAATCACCAGTTCTTCTTTTTTACACTTTGGAATATTTCTTTCTACTGTTACCCCCAGCTTGAACTTAAATGCCTCAAATTAATTGGAGTATTCTGAGTTCCTGTGTCATCTAGGGAGAAAAGCTTCAGGATAACATTTCCCATAGATTAACCACCTAAGCAATTTAGGTAGGTGCATTTCCACTTTACTGTTGGCTGGGAGGCCTGGAGAAGTTTTCTGTCTTGTCAAAGATGAGTCATGTAATGTAAATGGTTGAGCTGGGATTCGAACCCAGCTTTACCTGATGTCGAAGTCCTTGCTCTTAACCACTACTCATGCAACCTGGGGTGTCTTTTTAGCTCTAGGTTCCGATTCACTGAGTTCATTGCAGATACATCCCTAGTTTCCCTTCAGTTGAAAGTCCTGGGAATGAAGTGACAATCTTCTCACCTGGACCAAAGGCAACAGCTTCCTTCAGTCTTTCTGCAATCAATATACTCCCTTTCGATTCCATCCTCCATGTGGCCACGGAATTATTAGAATTTATTTAAAGTGCATTATCTGGCCATCTTGTTTCCCACCTTAAAACCAGCAGTAGAATTTAAATTGTGTTTATAGAGCCAAGAATTTTTGGTGGTACGCGTGAAGGGGTTCCAAGACTGGCAACTGTATTAACATGTCAGGAAGTTCAGATTGACAGGAGGATACTACCTGGGTAAGTGAAATAAGATTTAAAGTCTAAAACAGGAAAGTGTAAGTACAGTCAGTAATAAATGGCAGAATGATTAAAATAGGAGTTGTCAGCTTCCATATGCTGAGGGGTGGTGGGGGTCACAAGTGCAGATGGAAATGCTGAATGAGGGTTCATGTCAGACCTTCAGAAAACAGCTGCCTCCCTTGAAGTCCACTCCATACCTGAGTCCAGACAGTTCTGCAGGTGGGTTTCTGTGGATGTGTGCTGTGGACCACCTCATCCGACCTGGGTGAATGGCCTCAGTCTCAGTATAACAATGTGGCTGCTAGTGACAATGTGGACATAGTTCTCCTTTATCACCCTCAGCTCCCCCAGCTAACACATCTGCCCCAAGGACGACCTCTTTAGAGCTGTGTGACCAGAGCAAGGGTCACTTACCTGGCCCATTAGGGCCTATCCTGATGACTAACACCACCAACCACGCCAGCGATGATTACAGCAGATTGATATGCCAATAAAATGTTCCTTAGCAGCTAAAAGTGTCTATGGTTTTTGCGACATTCCCTTTATCACTTCTCGCCATGGTGAGGCTATTGGATTAAAATGATTTACTCCTATAAAAGAATAAAATTTGGAGATACTAAACTGAGGTATTTTTGTTTTTCTACTTGCCTCCCCCTGCCCACCCTCCCCATCTAATCACACCAAGTTCTGCTCCACCCACCCCCCAGAGGCATTGCCTTGTGAGCTGGTCACAGGTTCCCCTTAAATCACAGGACAGCAGTGAAAGCAGCCTGGGGCCTGAGGCTTTGCTGATTGTTTCCAAACTATGCCATGTGAACCTCTTCAGTGGCCCAGAAGTGGAAGAGAGGGTAGTGTGGTGGAAGGGGAAGCTCTCTCACCAGCATCTACTTGGGGAAGGAACCAGCAGGAGAATCCATCCCTGCTTTTCTCCAGCCAAGGCAGGGGTGAAACCTTAACTCAGCTACATATTTTTACATAGCCACAAAGCAAAGACCTTGTTTTGCTAAACACATAGTCTTTCTTGGGCCTGATTTTATGCTATGCCTCTTGCCTCTTGCTTATTTGCTGGCTTATTTTATCTTAAATCACATCAAAAATATATATCAAAAAAACAAATTTTACACACTGATAAAGCTTTGACAGCACCCCTGGAAAAATTAATGACAGATCAGTGTACTGCAGCATGTTCTTTGATAACCACTGATAGTCCAAGCTATTAAATATAACATCCAGTGTGCTCCATGACCTGGCCCTCTTCAGTTCGTTTATATCCTCCCACCTCTTACTTTGAACTTTCATGCCAATAGCATTGAACTCTGAGTCTATGCCTTTGCCCCAAGTTGAGACCCTCTGTCTGGAATATGCTCTTGCCCATTTGCCAAGCTAGCTCCTACTCATCTTGTAAGAATCCTTCAGAGAATCCTGGAATGTTTTCTGATTTCTCCTATTTTCAGCTCATCTGTACTAGGTCTCTCATCTCTGAATTCCCATAATACCCTGTGTAAATCTTTTATCATTGCACTTAATCACTTTTCTACACTGCTAGATATGAATTCCTTAAGAACAGAGAATGTGTTTTAAGCATCTCTGTGTTCCCAGCACCTAGCTTAGTGACTAGTACACACTAGGCACTGAATGAATGAATGGATAGGAGATCGAGTTATTTCTTCATGATCATCTAGCCAATAACGGTCAGAATTGAAACCGGAATACAAATCGTTTGACTTCAATTTCTGTCCTTCCAATGGTATTATGCTGCTGCTTGTAAGAAACAGTAGACATTATTCCAGCTAGTGATAAATTTACTTAAGAACAATGAAAAACAGAAAGATGCAGTATATACCTATTACAAAAATTATTGAGACATTTTCTGGAATTGTTTGATTAGAACTAGATGGAATTATGAAAGATACATGCACTCCAATATTCATAGCAACATTATCTTCAGTTGTCAAGACATGGAAGCAACCTAAGTGTCCATCAACAGATGAATGGATAAAGAAGATGTGGTATTATATACACAATGAGATACTACTCAGCCATAAAAAAGAATGAAATTTCACAATTTTCAGCAACATGGATGGACATGGAGGGTATTATGCTAAGTGAAATAAGTCAGAGAAAGACAAATACTGTATGATATCACTTGTATGTAGAATCTAAAAAATACAACAAACTAGTGAATATAATAAAAAATAAGCAGACTCACAGATATAGAGAAGAAACTAGAGGTTACCAGTGGGGAGAAGGAAGAGGGGAGGGGCAAGATAGCGGTAGGGGATAAAGTGGTACAAACTATTATGTGTTAAATAAGCTACAAGGATATATTGTACAACACGGGGAATATAGCCAATATTTTATAATAACTATAAGGAGTATAACCTTTAAAAATTGTGAATCACTATATTGTATACTTGTAACTTATATAATATTGTACATCAATATAATACAAGTATACTTCAAAAAAAATAAAAAATGAACTAGATGGAATTAATAAAGATGGTTTTTATAGGAAAAGTGAAGCTAGAAGAAAAAGCTAGACTGGTTCAGAGGAACAAAAGTATCGTGAATGAGAAAATCACCTTTGTGAAGGCTCTAGGAACCAATAAAATAACAGAAGCAGCTATGGGATGTAGCCTGTGTCCGAGCCAGAGTGTAAAGAGAGGGGACCTGTTCTAATAAGAACAACTTGGAATAAAGACTGGGTAGCTGTATGTGAGCTTTAGATACAGTCAGAGAGGAGTGAAAGGTTCTTCAGTTGCATCTTCTGATTTCTTAGCCAGAGACCCAAGCTTTCTTGAAATAGGAGGATGGCTGGCTCAGTTTTATCAGTGATCTTTGGAGACACAGATTTGAGTTGATCAATTATTCATCTGCTTGTTTTCAGCAACCTGATGACCAGCCTCATTTCCTGGAAAGCCCTGATGTTGGTTCCATCACATGGCCACAGGGAACCGGATGCAGGGCCTGAACGCACTGTGCACATTTCCCCTTCTGAATGGTGAAAACGCAGGTTTAGGGATGCAAAGTGGCTGATCTGTCTCTGGCAGAAAGTCCTGGCCACTTGGTCAAAGCTCTTCTCCCTTGACTCCCCTTCTACTCTTTGGACAATAGTTCAGGATGATGAATTCAGTCAAGCCCAGCTCCACTGTGTGCGGCATTTAGGAGGACAATGGAGATGAGAGGTGGACCCTGAAGGCTCAGAAATTGCAATTTGCCTAAGATGCACAATACAGGGAATTAAACATAGAACTTTCTATCATCAAAGTCCTTGTTTTTTCCACAACACCATGAAGCTGTGGGACAGGTATGAGACCTTATCTCCAGAATGACAAGAGTAAATACTGTATCTTTAACTGATTCCTAATCTGTTGTGCACCCCCTTTTCACAGTCCTTGATGGAGAGATAAACAGACATGAGGGCAGCTCTGGGAAAGAACAGAACTTGCATGGTGGGAAGAAGGGCTGTGCTCTTGCTTCTGGGGCTGCCTATACCCAGGACAATTCTATTTGAGCTCCAGGTAGATACACTGAGCCCTTTTTACCGTCACAGTGAAAACAGGGAACTTCAAGTTCATTTCCTTCAGGGGGACTGGTTTTGCAACGTTTTTTTCTGGGTTAAAGTTATACCATTAGTTAATTCTAAAGTCTGTTTTGATTCTGCCACCCACCTACAGACACGGCCACTACCTACCACCCAGATTCCTAAATTACTTGATCGGATTCAGCTAATCCATTTACTGTGATTCCTACAGCATCCTGCTCTTGGTGAGTCTTAAGTTCATTTTAACAATACCCCTGAGCCAGCCGAAGCTTCCTTCCTGTCTTCTTGCTCCAAACTCTGAAATCTTGTGACACAAAATGGAGCTGGACCCGTGGAAAGCTGTGAACCTTGTCAGCTGCCTGGTGAATGGTCCCATTTCCCAGGTCCTTTATGCATTCAGGCTCAGAAGGATGGCCCACAGGGAAATGAAAGGAAGTCATCCAGCCTTGTGACCCAACACTGCCCCCTTCATCGCCAGGGCTGGGGTTGGGCTTTTTATATAACATGGCAGAGAATGCAGTAGCTGGGCCTGTGCAGAAGGCCAGGGGGCCTTCCCTCAGGACTTGACATCTCCTTGCACTTAGAAGTCTAGCTTTGAGACCCAGCACTGCCCTTCTTTTATGCTGACTGCTGCAGCCAACAAAAAAAGCCTTCTCTCCACTCAGGGCTGCCAAACCTCAGAAAGGGCTTATTCATAACAGGCTTGTGCTGTCTCAATCCCAGCCCCCAACCCTCCTACCCACCGTGAGTGGGGCAGCGGGGCTGAGGAAAGTTCTGCAGACCTGAGAACAGCAAGAAAACACAGGGCTGCTGCCTTCCCACCCTGTCTGAACACTCAGGGTTAAGCCCTTGAGACCCTGAAAAAGGAAAAGATGTTGCCGGGAGAAAGGGAGCAAACAGAAATATTGATCGTCCACAGTTGTTTGGCCCCAGAGCAGTAGTTCTCAAAATTTATTGTGCATAGCAAACTTCTGGAGTGCTTCCTAAAATGCAGATTCCTGGGTTCCACCTCTAGAGACTGTGATTCAAAAACTGCAAGTAGGGTCTCCATGAGCATTTTAAACAGGCCTAGAGGCACATTTTGCCCCAAAACCTGAGGCAGAGTTGGAATGTTTGTCCCCACCCCCAAGCCCAGCCTGGGATTATTCAGTACAGCCTCAGCACCAACCAGCCTATGGCAGAGATGCTCTGGTCCTCAACTTGTGGTCCTCACAGAACCCGGGAAAGTTCCTGGCACAGACAGCGTAGACCAGTTAAATCACATCAGCCTCAGTGAGGAGCTCAAGCTCAGGGTGGCAGTATTTCTTAGAGTTCCAGATTTACTGGGAGGTTTGTGATGAGAGAAAAAGTGAAGTCCAGTTGGAATGTGGAAATCTACATTGACTCTCCACACTGGGCTGCTGACTGCATGGAGGGCTCATTATGAAGATACATCTTGTAATCCTGAGGGTCCTCCGATTCCGATTCAGGTTTGTATAGATGTGTGGGATAGAATACTGGACCAAGGCACAGGGGACTTCAGTGAGCTACTCATGAGCTGACTTCTTCTGGGCTTCGCTCTGCCTATCTGTAAAATGAGGGGTTGGCCCAGGAGTCTGCTAAGGTTCTAGAGTTCTCTAGCCCCTGCAGCTTGCTTCTGGTCTTCACCCTCACGTATGAATGCTTGGGCAGGGGCTAGGTCTAATTCTCTCCCTCACTGTTTGCCCAGTATAACTAGAACAGTACCTGGTACCTAGTAGGTGCTCATTAAATATTTATTGCAGGAATGAATACATATTTATAACAGGTCAGAAGCTAAAATAGTCCTCATTGGAACAATGCCCAGGTAGTAAGGCAGGGGCAGGGACTGAGTCTGCTGGAATCTTGCAAGCAAGAGAACCCTGACAAGCCAATGACCTAGGTGGCTTCATCAGGGTATCTGACAACTTCAGAGGTGGCCTTTCTTTCCCTTTAAACATACCTAATTTGTCTTAGATATGTTCTTAGAATTTGTGTACATTGTAGAAAATTTATAAATTTTTAAAATATATTAAATACATTTAAAAACCATCCAACCAGTGATCTTTTTTTCTTTCTTTCTTTCCTGAACTTGTCTATACTTTTGGAATTAGAGGAAAATGATATGACACGTGTTATTTATTTAAATTTATTTTTATTTATTTATTTTTGACTGCATTGGGTCTTCGTTGCTGCGCGCAGGCTTTCTTTAGTTGGGGCGAGCGGGAGCTACTCTTCGCTGTGGTGTATGGGCTTCTCACTGTGGTGGCTTCTCTGTACGGCCTCTCGGCGCGGCCTTCAGTAGTCGTGGTGCGTGGCCTCAGTAGTTGTGGTGCAGGGGCTTAGTTGCTCCGCGGCATGTGGGATCTTCCCGGACCCCGTGTCCCCTGCATTGGCAGGCAGATTCTTAACCACTGCGCCACCAGGGAAGCCCGATACATGTAATTTAAAAAGCCACCTGTAATTCAAAGGTAATCATTGCTAAATTTTATGCAGTTTTCAACGTTTTTCTATGCATGTCTGTGTGTTTGGAAAACCTACTGTTTATATAGTGTCATAACCTGAATTCTCTGCTTGCATGTCCCTTAATGCCTTAAGCATCACTTTCAATGGCTTCATGAAAATAGTACATTTAAGCACTCCCTCATTATGGACATTTAAGCTGTTTCCTTTAAGCTTTGTATTATAAGGATCACAGTGATAAGGATATTTGCCCACACGTTTTTTATCTGTATTTCTTATTTCCTTAGGATAGCATCCCAGAAGTGGAGCGCACAGGGTTCCTCGGGCATTTCTGTCTCGGCTTCCCCTCCTTGGGCAGTTTCCTAGTTCTTAGAAATTTTTCTTTTCTTAAGATAATTAAGAGAAAAAAAAACGTCCCGGGGTGGAGGATGTTAGTGGTAATGGCAGTGGTGGTGGGGGTGAGGGTGATCCTTACGTGTGAAAAAGAGGATTTGTCAACGAGAATCCAACACTTGGAGATCCTTCACGGAAACATCCATCTAATCCAAAGTGAGCTTCCAGAGAAGGTCAGGATAATGAAAGAGGAGCCGGTAACAGGATAGGAGTGGGAGAAGGCCTCCAGCTGGAAAGCGGCGGCCCCTTTAAGGCCCCAAACGAGGCCTGGCCCTTTAAATCTGTGTCAGTTTCCCCTGACGTCAGCGGGCGGGCCGGCGGCCCTGCTGTTTACTGCCCCGCGGCGTTGCTCGCTCCGCGGAGTTCTGAGCGCCGAAGCTGGCGCCCCAAAAGCTCGCCGCGCCGCGCGGCGTCGGGTCGCTACCACCTATCACGCCCCTCACCCTCAGACTCTCCTCCCTTCGCGGCCGACCCCGCCGCCGGCTTCCCCTCCCTCCCTCCCTTCCTCCCTCCCTCGCTCCCCTTTCCCGGCGTCTCCAGGCTCCCAGCAACTAGCCGCCTCCGGGCTGTCACGGCCCTGGCGGGCGCCCGCCGGATCTCCCAGCCGTGCTCGGCCCCTCGCGAGCTGGGGCCCCTTCCTGTGGCCCGTACCCCAACCCCTCCCCACCCCCTCCCAGCCGCCCCATCCCCTCCCTGGCCTCTGAGAGCGTGTCTGCGGCTGCAGGGGAGGGACCGTTTCCTAATCTCAGGCCGAGGTTAAAGTTCTGGTCCTGGTGAGATGCTGGAAGCTGCGGCCAGAGCCGCAACCCGCCCTGGAGGTGACCTGTCGCTTATCGTCGCCGCTGCTGCCGCCACTGCCGCCCGGCCGGGGCCATGTTCGCTCTGGGCTTGCCCTTCTTGGCACTCTTGGTGGCCTCGGTCGAGAGCCATCTGGGGGTTCTGGGGCCTAAGAACGTCTCGCAGAAAGACGCCGTGTTTGAGCGCACCTACGTGGATGAGGTCAACAGCGAGCTGGTCAACATCTACACCTTCAACCATACTGTGACCCGCAACCGGGTGAGGGAAGGGGCTGGGCTCGGGGCTGGTGGTGAGTGGGCGAGCGGACCAGGGCTCGGCGATGCTGTCAGTCCCCAAGAACAGCCGCCCCACTGGGTTTCCCAGAACCACACTGGACCCTCTTGCCAGCCCTTCTTCCTTTGCCAGGGATGTTTGTTCTGAAGCTACCAGTGGACAGTTTCTGAAGTTGCCTCTTTCCCATCTTCTCTTTGATCCCTTCCTTTCTACCAGCTGTAGTCTGAGCAGGACTGGCCTGCTCCCTACCCAGCACCCAGAGTCTGACAGTGCTGTGGGGTCTGGGAGCAAGGAAGCAGGCTTGCTACTGGGCTTGGCCCAGAAAACCCCAGGGGGGATGAGACAGGCCCAAACTGAAAGGCTCTGCCCCCAGGGAGTTATAGCTGAGACTCCCCAGGGAAATGAATGCAGGACTTCCCAGGCTGCTGTAACTGCTGGGACCTTCCCAGCCCTCTTCCTTCCCTTGGAAAGACAGCTGGCCTTGTAAGTTGAAGGTGGTGGAGATACAGCCAACCCCAGGTTGGGTGGGAGGGGAGAAGGAGTTTGCCTACCATGGAGAAGCTTCCTCACCCTGATTTCTCTTTCATTTCTCCCCAGCTGTGAGTTGAACATGGGCACAGTTAGGTCTGGGAAGTCTAGACCCCAGGCAGGGCTGAGATTTGGAGCACTCTTGCAGCCTGGCTCATGGTCTCCTGCTCAGCTCTCACCAGGACTGGATTTACTAATAAGTGGTGGAGTTCGGAATAGGAATCTGATTTTTTTTTTTTTTTTTTCCCAGAATGGGGAGGGATTGGGTTTTGATGGCAGGCCAGGATCTGCCTTCAGTGCCTGGTTCTCTGAAGTTTGATCTCATCCAACTTAGAGTCCTTTCTCTTTTTGCCCCCATATGTGGGGTTACCCTGAGAACGGTGGCCTCTATCCGTCTGGGAGGTGCTGCCCTAAGGGCTTGGGTTTCAGCAGCCCAATAACAAGCAATCCCGGGATTTATTTTATTTTATTTTTTTCTTTAAGCTCTGACTGTCCTATATACTTTCCTCCATAGTGCCAGTGGTGGGAGTGTCTCCATTTTATAGAGGGGGATGTTGAGGCTCAGAGATGTGAAGTGACTTTTCCACAGCCCTATCCCTCGGTCAGAGCTAAGGATAGAACTTGGCCTTCTTGGCTTTCAACAATTCCTGTTTCCCCACCGCCCTGTGGCCTCTGGCCGCCAGATGAGTTGTTGAATAGGAACTTCCTGGCTCACAAGGAAGAAGGTTGGGGAGCACTTCTTGCTCTCCTGTGTCCGTGTGTGTGTGCGCATGTGTGTACATGCATGTGTGTGCAGGCACATGTGTGTGCAGGCATGTGCATCCGTGAACTTTTATAGCAATGGGGTATCCTGGGCATGCCTGAGGTCTCCATTGTGTTTCCCATCCTCTCCCCTAAGTCCCTCCTGGAGTCTGGGGGCTGCTCTGGCAGATGAAGGAGCATAGGTAGCTCCCCATCTCGACCTGGATGGGGAAAGCACAAGCCGTCTGCTTGAGGGAGGGCAGAGCTCACAGTCTCTGGAGCCATGTGTTCCCGTGGCAGAATTAGAGTCACCGTGGGCTTGACTGAGGGACATTTCCGTGTCATCTTGCAGACAGAGGGCGTGAGAGTGTCCGTGAATGTCCTGAACAAGCAGAAGGGGGCTCCTTTGCTGTTTGTGGTCCGCCAGAAGGAGGCGGTGGTGTCCTTCCAGGTGCCCTTGATCCTCCGAGGGATGTGAGTAGGACCCGGGGACCAGGGAGCGGGGGTAGGCCCAGGCCAGGCCTTGCCCAGAGCCTCACTCAGGGCCTTGTCCAGGGCCCCCAACCACCTGGGTGCCCCTCTGTTTCTCCTCCTCATTCCCTGAGCCAGGAGGCTGGTCAATGGCACAAGGGCCCAGCCAGCTGACCTGGAGCTTGTCAGCCTAGTGGAGGTGGGGTAGGGAGGTAGTGGGACCAGAGCAGAGGAATTGGGGCTCTGCTCCCCTGGAATGGCATGCTGGCTGTTACGGGACCGCAGTCATGTCTCGACTCTGCCTCGGACCATAGGTTTCAGCGCAAGTACCTCTACCAAAAGGTGGAGCGAACGCTGTGTCAGCCCCCCACCAAGAATGAGTCCGAGGTCCAGTTCTTCTACGTGGATGTGTCCACCCTGTCACCAATCAACACCATGTACCAGCTCCGCGTCAGCCGAATGGATGACTTCGTGCTCAGGTCTGCAGGGGAGAGCGAGGGGGCCATGGGACTGGCCTCCTTCCCAAGCTCTGGGAGTAACGGTGGGGGGCTCTTCTCTGCCCCATAGGACCGGAGAGCAGTTCAGCTTCAATACTACGGCGGCGCAGCCCCAGGTAAGACCTCCCTGTCAACGGTGCCTCCAGAGGAGAAATGGGGAAGCTTGAACTTGGGGGTGGGAGTGGTCAGCACTCTTTGCCAGGAGTTTCAGGTTGGTTGTACTCTCCGTGGAGGACTCTCTAGAAACAGGAGCACTGGCCCTAAGGTGGTGGGGGACAGACAGTATAGGAAGTGCAGAGACAGGGGGTCTGGCTGCCATCTTTCCTACTTGCCCCTTGGGCACTGTCCTGAGTGCCCAGCTGAGGTTGAGGGGAGTGGTGTATGGGAAATGGACCTGCTTGTGGGCAAGGCCTTTCTTCCCAGAGAGCCTCCACTGCCCAGCTCTGGGAGGATTCACACTCTTCCCTTCTAGAGGGGCAAAGAGAGCATCCTCATGGGATGGGGCTCTCCCCGCCCTCCCTGTGCCCTCAGTACTTCAAGTATGAGTTCCCGGAAGGAGTGGACTCAGTCATTGTCAAGGTGACCTCCAACAAGGCCTTCCCCTGCTCAGTCATCTCCATCCAGGATGTCCTGGTAAGTAACCTGCCCTTTTACTCTCCACCAGTGGATAGCAGGGCTGCTGAAGAGAGGGGACAGGGCCCAGGACCCTGCCCATCTGTCTGTCCCCTCCTCCCTCTGTAGTGCCCTGTCTATGACCTAGACAACAACGTAGCCTTCATTGGCATGTACCAGACTATGACCAAGAAGGCAGCCATCACCGTGCAGGTAGGAAATGGGCATGGCCCGATGGGGGATGTGGCCAGGTGACTAGCTTTCCTGACCCTCGCTTCTTTTCCCCTGCCCCATTCCTACCCTACCCACAGGACTGAGTCTTGGCTGTCCAGTCCTGGAGACGTTGGGTCCCCTGATATATGCAAGCATTGAATCACAGTCCCAGTTGCCTTTGGGGACAGGAAAGAGCAGAGCACCCTTTATGGCTGCCATGTATGCTTCATTCACCACAGCTGGGAGAGGAAAGGGCCCTGGCTGGTGATGAGGGCTGCCCTTGGCAAAGGCTAAAACCTGTGCCGGGGGCGGGGAGGGAGAGGCATGTGCTCACCTCACGACATCTAGTTGTGCAGCTGACGAGGCACCACGGCCCCTCCACTTTTTCTCCTGACTGATGCCCAGACTATAATAGGGCACCCGTGGGTTCCATGATGATGGGGCATACCCTCATTTGCTCACCTGGCGCTAGTGTTAGTGCAGGGTATGGGCTCTGGAGTCAGATGATCCTGGCTCTACCACTTCCCGGCAGTGTGACCCTAAGCTAACGTCCAACAGGGATAATGATAGTACTTACTCATAAGGATCTTTGTGAGGATTCAGTAAAATAACATATGAGCAAAGAGTTTAGCATAGTGGCTGGCCTGAAGTAGGTATTCAGAAAAGGATGGTGCTGGTGATGACAAATGATGACGATGATGTGACGATGACAGTCGTCTTCATCATCACCATCCTCACCATCCTCCTCATCGTCACCATCATCACCATTATCACCGTCCTCATCCTGCAGCGCAAAGACTTCCCCAGCAACAGCTTTTACGTGGTAGTGGTGGTGAAAACTGAAGACCAAGCCTGTGGAGGCTCCCTGCCTTTCTACCCCTTTATAGAAGGTACGTTTTGCGCCCTGGGCCTGGCCAGGGGTGGGAGGGCTTGGACACTTCCTGGGAGGTAAAAGAGCCTGTGTGGCTGATTGATGGATCTGATGGGATGTGGGTTTTTGGCTCCAGACTCTCCCAGGCCTGGTCCCACCAACTCTAGCCAAGCTCCAGGCAGGCACTTGTTTGCCATTTTGCCATTTTACTTCCAGATGAACCGGTTGATCAGGGGCACCGCCAGAAAACCCTGTCAGTGTTGGTCTCTCGAGCAGTCACCTGTGAGTGTGGGTGGCTGAGTGGGGATGGCCTGGCCGCTGGCTCTTCTTTCAGGCCTGGGGTAGGGAGTGTTCTCTGAATGGGAAGGGTGAGGAGGACCTACTCGAGCAGGCTGACAGGGTAGGAAGGAGGAGCGTTCTTGGAGGGCTTCATGACGGGAGGCGGGAGGGTGAGTAATGTGCTTTGGAGCATACATGAGTAAAGAGATGGAGGGACTGAGTTCTAGATCTGTCTCTGCCACTGTGGGCAGTGTAATCTCATTGAGCCTCAGTTTTCCCATCTCTGTAACAGGAGTAATAGAATCTGTTAGTCTCTATTAGTCTCACTAAGTCGGTTTAGCACAAAATTAGTAGGAAAGTTCCAGGCCCCTTAGTCATGCTCGATAAATGTTTACTGAGTGATTGAATAGAGCCCTGTGTAAACTGGAAAGTATAAGATAAAAATAAAGGATTGTGACGGGAGGGGAAAGAAGCTGCCTCTCCTAAATGGATTCCTTATTCAGCACATTTGTTTCGAGTCCCTTCTGTGTGCTTGGTGCTGTGCTCCAGCTGTGGTCCTTAGGGTGCCCCTGTCTAGAGCCCGTTGCTATGCAGGGTGCTGAGGGCTGTGAGGAGCCCAGGACAGTCACTGTGGGAGGTCAGAGCAGAGAAGGCCTCCTAGAGGACACAGCTCCTCAGCTGTGTTTTGAAGGTTAAGTCAAGGAGGGGTCTTGGAGAAAGAAGTAGGGGAGAAAGTTCTAGCAGAGGGAGCCGTGTGAGCAGAGCCAGGAATCATGTCGAGTTTGGCATATTGTTGGCACTGGCTGGGTCATTCCACCCGAGGGGAGATGTGGAGAGAGATGAGCCTGGGCCCTGCGTGCTGTGATGGGCAGGCTTGGAAAGTGCTGGTGTATTTTCCTTCCCACTTCCCTCCCCACAGCCGAGGCCTACATGGGCGGTATGCTCTTTTGCCTGGGCATATTTCTCTCCTTCTACCTGCTTACTGTGCTCCTGGCCTGCTGGGAGAACTGGAGGTAAAGTGGGACTGCTGGGCCCTCCCCTGCTCTGGGGTAGGTCAGGCAGAGGGAAATGGCCTGGCAGGATCTGTGTGGCCCTGGATAATCTCCATCCACGAGGCATAGGAATGCAGGTCCCTGTGAGGGTCTGAGGTCCCTGGGCCTCTGCTCTGGAAACCAACCCCTCCCCTCAACCTTCTTCCCAAGCAGGGAGATCCCGCATTGCTTCCCAGCCTGGGAGGACCCCTGGGATCATGGATGGAGGACAGGGTGGAGGGGGTGGAAGGCAGGCCAGCCCAGCATAGGAGGGATCCTCCTGCTGCCCTTCTGGTTTGTCTCTGGATTCTGTCCCTGCAGGCAGAGGAAGAAGAGCCTTCTGGTGGCCGTGGACCGAGCCTGCCCAGAAAACGGTACCTCCAGAGGGTCCGGGTCGGTGGGCTGTTTGCTTTGTGGTTTGGAGGGGATAGTGGTGGATGGTTCCCTTGGGGGTTGGAGGAGGAAGGTCCCACTGGGGGCTTCTGGATGTTCAGATAGGGAGTAACACTGTATGTGGAAATGGGGCTGGGGCAGTGTGCCTGTTGGTCCCTAACGTGCCCGTCTTAAAGACTGTCACTTGATTCATTCAGTGTCTGGGTCTAGGTACACTGTCTGCCCCTTCAGACAATGCGACTCACCGTCTCTGGGATTATTAACCTTTCGTTCTCTTTCCCTTTCTTCTACCCCTCTCTCTCTATCCTCCCTCCTGCTTGGGACCTTCTCTCTCAGCTTCTCTCCTTGGTAAGCTCCAGGTGCTGTGGGCAGAGGAGCTGGAGTCCAGAGTGGGGAGGGAGGGGAAGTAGAGGGGTGTCTGGGTGGGACCCGGGCAGGCCGATGCTGGTCTGTCCTTGCTGCTGGTAACTTAGATGGTCAATTCCTTGACTTTGCTGTCTTTCTAGGGAGGAAAGAGGGGGGTGAGAGTTTCCAATGGGGCAGGTGGTGGTGGTGGGATAGGTGTTTGCTGGTATAGGTGCTTATTCTTTGCTGCCGCCATGGCCCCTCTGTGTCTCTCTTTGGATTCTTCCTTCCCTCTTCTCCCTGGCTTGCAACCTCTCTCTGCTTCCAAGGCTAAGGGGTCCTTGACTTCTTTCTTTCTTTTTTTTTTTTTTATGACTCATAAATTATAGTTTATTGAATTTTTAGAAACAATAATTAAGCATTGCAAATTTGTTTTAACATTTCTGTTGAAAAACCTTTAAAGTGTATTACATACATACTTTAATAACCACAATATACTCTATGATATTTAATTTTTCATGGTAACAAAGGGCTTTGAATATTGATCAATATGCTAAATACTAACCTACTGTAATAGGTACAAGAGATTTCCTAGTACATTATTCTCATTTTAGCCCGGTAGCACCCTGCAGATGAGGAAGATAATGTAAAGTGTCCCTGACTTCTTGTGGCAGGTCACCCTCGGGTCCTGGCTGATTCCTTCCCTGGCAGCTCCCCGTACGAGGGCTACAACTATGGCTCCTTTGGTATGCGTCCACACCTGAGCTCATGCTTGCCCACTCGGCCGGGTCACCACCTCCAGGGTGGCCTCCTCGGTGCCC
This sequence comes from Eschrichtius robustus, assembly GCF_028021215.1. Classification (NCBI taxonomy): domain Eukaryota; kingdom Metazoa; phylum Chordata; class Mammalia; order Artiodactyla; family Eschrichtiidae; genus Eschrichtius; species Eschrichtius robustus. Next base: position 15,505,047 of record NC_090834.1, on the reverse strand, counting down.
CCTGGAGACGGGTCCAGAGTCCCCTGCCCTGAGGTCTCTTCTGCCTGCCTCACCATTTACTATTCCCTACAGAGAATGGTTCCGGCTCCACTGGATCCACCGACGGTCTGGTTGGCAGTGTGGGCCCTGGGGACCTCTCCTACAATTACCAGGGTGAGTGGGCCAGGCGGGGCAGAGCTGTGCGGTGCAGGGCTGGTGCTGGCTGCATGAACCATGACGATGGGCGGTTGCCTCTTCTGCCAGACGCTGGAACCAGGGAAGGGCTTGCTGTCTCCCCACACCTCTCCTCCCTCATTCCTTCCTCCTTGGTCCCACTTCCCCGGTAACTTTCCCTTTCCTTTGAAGGGCACGACCAGTTCAAGCGGCGCCTCCCCTTTGGCCAGATGCGGCAGCTGTGCATTGCCATGGGTAGATGTGGGGAGGGCGAGCGCTGCTCTACTAATCAGCTCCTGCCAGGGTGGTTGACTGGAGCCAGAAGGCTCTAGGACCAGAAAGATGCTTTGTGCATGGCTTCCCCATCTAATGCCAGTAATTGCTAGCTCGTGTGTCTTTTGAGATAGGCAGGCACTGGCCCCTGTTGCTGGCAAGCTGGCACGCCAGCCTCCCCCAGGCCAGATGTTCTGGTTAGCTGTTGTGTTTCCCAGCACCTCACTCTCTGGCCTTCTGGGGCTCATGGGCCGGGGTGTCATGTCCTGGCCTCAGGGGCCTTTGGTCAGCAAGGTTACAGGAGGAAGCTTCTGAAGGCATGAGAAAAGAACAGGATAAAGGATTAAAGAGGAGGCAGCCTCTCACCCTTACCTGCACCCCAGGGCCCACTGGGTCTTTACCCAGTGGGGGCCAAGGCAGTGTCTTCTCAGAACCCACACAGCTGGGCATCTTCTAATCAGCGTGACTTCTACCAGATTCAGTCCTGCTGCTCGTGTCTGGGGCCCGGGGTCGGCTCAGTGTCCTGGCCTGGAAGCCCTAGCTCAGTGAGGGGGCAGGGCCGGAGCGGTCCCTGTTTGGTGGCCTCTTCGCGGAGTCCACCCTTGTTCCCCTCAAGGACTTAGGAGCACCTGATCCCTCCTCCCCAGGCCTGAGCCCACCTCTAACCCCGCTCTGAGCCCACAGTTTGCCTCTTCCCACTGCCTAGTAATTGTGACAATTGTCCCAGGTGGGTGGGGACAGACCTTGGGTTCTGTGCCCACTAGGTTACCCTTCCCCCCTTTCTGCCCCAGACCATTCCCTTGATCCTGTGGGCACGCGGCCACGACTGGACTCCATGAGCTCCGTGGAGGAGGACGACTACGACACATTGGCCGACATCGATTCAGACAAGAATGTCATTCGCACCAAGGTGTGACCCCATGCGGGCCGGCCCTGGTCACGGGTTCCCGAGGAAGGGAGATTCTGTGTCCAGCCCCAGCGTATCTCCCCACTGGGTGGCATGTTATGAAAGCAAAGGGAAAGAGCTTGGCTGGGGTGGCACAGATTCCAGGGGAAACTGCCTCGGCTCCCGGCCCGCTGGAATTCTGGCCTGTGGGAGGGGGGGCCCCCCCATGTCCTCCTCTAACCTGGGCGAGAGGGGCTTCTCTGGGGCAGTGGGGCAGGGGACTCACTCCAGCTTCTCCGCAGCAATACCTCTGCGTGGCTGACCTGGCACGCAAGGACAAACGCGTTCTGCGGAAAAAGTACCAGATCTACTTCTGGTGAGTGGGCGGAGCAGGCCGGCCTTCCTGTCATTGACAGGATGTTGCGGTGGGTTCTCGGGTTCTTCCTCGGTGCTGCCACCTCACCGCCGCCCTCCCACTCCTCAGGAACATTGCCACCATTGCTGTCTTCTATGCACTTCCTGTGGTGCAGCTGGTGATCACCTACCAGACGGTGAGCGGGCAGGGGCCGGCTCCCCAGGGCCCATGCTAAGTGCCCTCGAGGAGCTGCCACAGGCTGGGGCAATGCCCCAGTGCAGAGCCTCCCAGCCTGCGGCTTTGGAGCCAGCACAGGTCCTAGGTCATGGGTCCCAGGTTCCCATCCCAACTCTGCCTTACCAGCTGGGTGGCCTTGAGCAAGTCACTCAACCTCCCTGAGCCTCAGTCGGCTCATCTGCAAAATGGGGGCAGCAAGCCAGCAATGATGGCACCTCCCCCAGGTTGTGGGGATTTACGAAACGAAAGTGCTGGGACTTTGTGAGTCTCGGTTTCCCTTCCCTCTTCTCTGTACTGTGGGGCAAGAACCTCCGTCATGGTCATGCCTCAGGGTTTTCAGCCACACCTAGCGAGGGGGGCAGTGACTTTACCAAAAGTGGGGCTTGCTGGTGTCATGTGCGCACACGTGCTGGCCGTGGCGGCACCTCCCATCCGTTGCAGAACGGGACTGGTGGTGGCGCAGGCTGTGGACTGAGGCGCTTTAGCAGCGCCCCCTCCCTGCTCCCGCTGCAGGTGGTGAATGTCACAGGGAACCAGGACATCTGCTACTACAACTTCCTCTGCGCCCACCCTCTAGGCAACCTCAGGTGGGGATCCACTTGGGAGGAGGCCCCTTTTCCTGTCGTACGGTGAACCGGGGCAGGGGCAGGGGCTCTGCAAATGCCCGCCTCGGGTGGGGAAGCGGCCAGGGCATGAGGCCGTGGCAATGCGCCCGGTGTCGCCCCTTCCAGCGCTTTCAACAACATCCTCAGCAACCTGGGGTACATCCTGCTGGGGCTGCTCTTCCTGCTCATCATCCTGCAGCGGGAGATCAACCACAACCGGGCCCTGCTGCGCAACGACCTCTACGCCCTGGTGAGGAGTGCGCGACTGCCCGCTGAGGCCTCAGGCCCAGCCCTGCCCAGCCCAGCCCAGCCCTGCCCAGCCCTGCCTAGCCCTGCCCTGCCCAGTGCTGCACAGCCCTGCCCTGCTCTACCCAGCCCAGCCGTGCTCAGCCCAGCCCAGCCCTGCCCAGCCCTGCCCAGCCCTGCCCAGCCCTGCCCAGCCCTGCCCTGCCCTGCCCTGCCCAACCCAGCCCTGCCCAGCCCTGCCCAGCCCAGCCCAGCCCAGCCCAGCCCTGCCCTGCCCAGCCCAGCCCAGCCCAGCCCAGCCCTGCCCAGCCCAGCCCAGCCCTGCCCAGCCCAGCCCAGCCAGCCCTGCCCAGCCCAGCCCTGCCCTGCCCTGCCCAGCCCAGCCCTGCCCTGCCCAGCCCTGCCCTGCCCACCCCAGCCCAGCCCAGCCCAGCCCTGCCCAGCCCAGCCCTGCCCAGGCCTGCCCAGCCCTGCCCTGCCCAGCCCTGCCCAGTCTTATCCTGCCCAGCTTTGTTGTGCCCAGCCCTGCCCGGCCCTGCCCTTGCTAAATACCCACTCTACCCCCCATCCCACTCCTTTCTCATGATCTCCCTCTTTAGGGCCCCTTCCTTCCTCCCTTCCCATCTTACCTCATTTCTCCCTTCCCTTCTCTCTCCACAACAGGAATGTGGGATCCCCAAACACTTTGGCCTCTTCTACGCCATGGGCACGGCCCTGATGATGGAGGGGCTACTTAGCGCTTGCTATCATGTCTGCCCCAACTATACCAATTTCCAGTTTGGTGAGCGGGGCCTCCCTCTTCCCTGGCTGAACCTCAACAGGAATCTGCCTGAGTCCGCCATCCCCATTCACCCGCAGGGATTGGGATCCCCAAGACACAGCCATGTGGGAGACTCCAGGGCTGGAGGACTTGTGTGAACACACATCCTAGCTTGTAGAAAATAAGCGTCTGGATGCTATTTCTTGCATCTGTCAAGCCTTTCCTATGGAAAGGCATGTGCAAGCACTGAGAAAACAAAGATAATTAAGATACAGTCGCTGATCTCAGAGTGCTCGGACTAAGTTGTCCTTGTCGTCAGGGGAAGTCAGACTGTGGGTGACAGCCAGTGAGGCGGCAGTGTGGTGTGGCAGGGACAGTTAAGGAGCTGGAGTTCAAGCGCCAGCCCGCCACCAGCTCGCTCTGTGGCTGTGACGAGGTGTGGGGACCGGGGTTCCGTGCCCGGGCTCCGCGGATGTTTCCGTAGCTCACGTCCACGTCCCTCCACCTAGACACGTCATTCATGTACATGATCGCGGGGCTCTGCATGCTGAAGCTGTACCAGAAGCGGCACCCAGACATCAACGCCAGTGCCTACAGCGCCTATGCCTGCTTGGCCATCGTCATTTTCTTCTCTGTGCTGGGCGTGGTGAGGCCCCGGCCTGCTCTGCTCACCCGTAGGAAAGGTGCACACGTGTGCACACACCCCCGTCCACTCCTGCAGGAGAGAGCCCTGCTCCTTCCCTAAAGTGCCCTCCCAGCCTGGCGGGCTTGGAGCAGCTCTCCCAGAGGAAGGGCGGGCCGGGGGAGCAGCTTTCTCCTCACCCCTGCCTTCGGTGGCCCCAACAGGTCTTCGGCAAAGGGAACACAGCATTCTGGGTCATCTTCTCGGTCATTCACATCATTGCCACCCTGCTCCTCAGCACACAGCTCTACTACATGGGCCGCTGGAAGCTGGGTGAGCGCTCGCCTGGGGCCCGCTGGGGTTGGTGGCCTCGGGGACCTGGTCTCATGGGAGACTTTTGGGTTCTGCCCTCTCACAGGGGGCCCAGGGGAGTCACTGGGTACGGAATTCGATGAGGCCTTGGCACAGCTGTGCCCCCGAGAGGCCCTGGCTCCTCTCAGCTGGCGCAGCCCAGGGGCTGAGACAAAAGGGTGCCCGTGCCTTTCAGCACCTTCCCTTCTTGCAGACTCGGGGATCTGCCGTCGCATTCTCCACGTGCTCTACACGGACTGCATCCGGCAGTGCAGCGGACCCCTCTACGTGGTACCTGCCCAGCTCCCCTGGCCCCTCCTCCTCTATCTCCACTCTTCCTCTTCCCTCCACTGGGGGGCGCGCGGAGCGCAGCTGAGAGCCCAGGGGCGGGCTGGGGACCCTCTGACGGGCCTCCCCCCACTTCTCTCCTTGTCTCTCAGTTCCCGTGTCTCTGCTTCCCTCCAGGACCGCATGGTGCTGCTGGTTATGGGCAACATTATCAACTGGTCGCTGTGAGTCCGGCCGTTGTCTGTGTAGCCAGGCTGGGTGGGCAGCTCGGCGCTTGGCCAGCCACGGGCTTCCTTGGGGAACATGGACAAATTTGGCCATGAGACATGGGGGCTGGAGAGAGAGGTGTTGGCCCCTGGGGTTCTAGAATCTTCTGTGGGCCTCTGAACCCAGCCCCACATCCTCATAAAACATGGGTTGGGGGCAGGGAGAGCCCTTTCCTTGCTCTCGGTCCTCCCCTGCTTCACCAGCTCTTCCTCCCTCCTGCCAGGGCTGCCTATGGGCTCATCATGCGTCCCAATGATTTTGCCTCCTACTTGTTGGCGATTGGCATCTGCAACCTGCTTCTTTACTTTGCCTTCTACATTATTATGAAGGTGAGCGGGGGCGGCTGAGGCCCCTCAGCCAGCTGCTCTGCTTTGTGGGGAGGGAGATGGGCACAGCCTCCCTGGGGCAGCACCAAGAGGGAGTGAGAATTTTTCTGTCCATCTCTCCATGCTACTGAGTCTTGAGGAGGGGAGAGGCTAGTCTCTTGCACGTACTCCCCGGGAGCCATATCCTATATCCTCAGACCCGTTTCCTGAGCCCCTTCTGTATTCTAAGTAAGGCCCATAGAACTGGTAGCACTTCAGGCCACAGCTGGCAGGAGCCCCGTTCTGTGGAGAAGGGGTTGAGAAGGTGGGGCTTGCTGAGTCTGTGTTGGGCTTGGGCCTCCGAGGGCTAGGTGCTTCCCAAGGGCCCCTCGTGCCATCCAACGTGAGAGGAGCCCCCTGGCCATACACCCCCCAGCACAGGGTTCTGGGCACATGGATGGAGGCCCAGCCAGGGTGGACCTCAGGGGTGAGGACACCAGGCTGCTAGTGTGGGGACAAGTTGAGCTGTGTAGGTTGATGGGATGGATCCAAGAAGGCTTCCTAAAGCATCCATCCTGAAAGCCTGGGAAGGCGCTTCAAGGGCAGGCCAGGAAGTGGGGCAGGGCCCTCAGGCTGCTCTTCCCCATCTTCCCCCAGCTCCGGAGCGGGGAGAGGATCAAGCTCATTCCCCTGCTCTGCATCATCTGCACCTCGGTGGTCTGGGGCTTTGCACTCTTCTTCTTCTTCCAGGGGCTCAGCACCTGGCAGGTGAGTGGTCCTCCTGCCAAGAGGCTACAGGAGTCGCCCACAGGCTCATCGTGAGCCCACAAACAGCCAGTTCTCTTTTCAAAAATTGTTTGTGAGCATCGCCCTTGCTCTTTCACAGCTGCTTTCTCATTTAATCCTCCTAACATTCACCATGCCAACGTGGAAGTATCCCCATTTTACTTATGAGGCAATTGAGGCTCAGAGAGACCCAGTGACCTGCCCAAGGTCACACAACCAGTGGTGGCACAGCTGGGGTTTGAAGCCAGAAATGTCAGGCTCTTCCCTCTGCCTCGTAGGGTACCTGCTGTGATCAGAACTAAGTCTGGCAGCGTCTCTGCCTTTGAAGCACTTATAATCTAGTTCCAGAGAGAGAGAGACTGTCAGTTCCTGGCTTTTCTTTACAACATGGTACATGAGATGAAGGGTAGTAGACTAGACAGGTAGGGGATGTGCAGGAGGGCAGAGGACAGAAAGGCTTCTGTGAGTTAGGAGGTCCAGGAAAGCTTCTTAGAGGAGGCAGGGCTTGCTCTTGGCCTTTAAAGACCCTGGCTGATGGGGAAGGGCCCTGTGGCCCAGAGGTGCTGTGACTTGAGTAACGAGGCAGAGGCAGCTTAGGGGTCAGTGACTGCATTCTCTTGGGAGCCGAGTGAAGACCGTGAGCTCCTTGAGGGCACGGCAGAGCTTTCTTGGTCGTATCTGCGGTCTCAGCATATGGCACAGACAGTCCCCGGACACAGAGTGAGGTCCAGCCAGTGTTTGCTGGACAGAGGTTGGGGAGAGAATGGCGGACCTTGAGGGCCTCGGGTCATGGCACACGGGTCCTGGCTACTGTCGTCCTCGGGTAGGGCTGTGCGACCTGACAATAGTGCTTTGGAGAGAAAGTGAGCCGGGAGGAGCCCTGGAGGACTGATTGGAGCCGGGGGCGGAGTCCAAGGCAGGGAACGGGGTTAGGAGGCTTTGGTGGCTTTCTAGTCCTTCAAGGGAATCATGACCAGTGCTCTCAGGGAGCAGTTTGCAACTAAAGGCCAATTCTTAGATGTGGGAGATGAGGGCAAGGGGTGAGCCTGAAAAAGGGTGCTCTCCAGCCTAGGGCTGGGGCTGGGAACGGAGAGTGCCTGGAGGGGATGGGAGCTGGTCTGGCCCAGCCTCGCAGGGCGGTGTCAGCAGGCAGCTCTCCCTGTTCCACCCCCAGAAAACCCCTGCAGAGTCACGGGAGCACAACCGGGACTGCATCCTCCTCGACTTCTTTGATGACCACGACATCTGGCACTTCCTCTCCTCCATCGCCATGTTTGGGTCATTCCTGGTATGTCGGGGAGGCTGGAGAGGAGGCGGAGGTGGCCTCCTTTCCTGTGCTTGACTCCATATCCGCCCCCCAGGTGTTGCTGACACTGGACGACGACCTGGACACCGTGCAGCGGGACAAGATCTACGTCTTCTAGTGGGAGCCGCGCCCGTTGCTTCTCTCACTGGGCCCTTAGCTCCTCTGCTGCACTGCCCAGAGCCTCCGTAGTGCCAGGGGCGTGAGTCCCAGCCCTGCTGCCCAGTGCCAGGTGGCCGTGGGACAGCGAGGTCCAGCCCAGGCTCGGCCCGGGACAGTCACAGGGTGGCCTTGAGCCTTGTTCCTGCCCTCTGCCGGGGAGGAGGCCTGCTCCCCTGAAACCCCGGATGTTGGCCAAATTGCTGCTTTCTTCTCAGTGTTGGGGCCTTCCACAGGTCCCCGTCCGTCAGCTGTTTGTCATCTGCAGGAGAAAGGAGGGAAGTGTTGCCTGCCCATCTCATGCCTTGCATTCTGCCCATCCTTCCCCTGCCCACTGGCCTGGGACCCAAAGCCCTTTCTTCTTCCCCGAGCTTCCACTCCAGGGCCCTGGTCTGGGGCCTGATTCTCTGTCCTGCATCAGGGTTCTCTCCACTTCTCCTGGGTCTGCACCTGGCTGCCATCACTGCCCACTCAGCTCAGCCAGGATGGATGGGGCTGTCGGATTTTGGGGACTGGCCAGCTGGTGCTGGGCTTTTGGTGCTAAGGCCTGCGAGGGGTCCCAGGCAGTGCTGCCTCCTACCTCTGACCTGTGCTCAGGGCTGGCTCTTTAGCAACGAGGGTCAGCCCACATTGTCAGAACCACCTTTGATCGAAGGACTGAATTCAGAGGTCACTTTCGTAACCCGTCAGCCCCCAGACTGATGTTGGCACCAGGATTGGAGGGAAAAAGCAACTCACTTTCCTTCCCTTCCTTTTTCTTTCCAGGCCCTTAGTCCTGCCAAGCTCCAGTTGGGGGCCTTTCAGTGCCATTGACACTGCCCAAGAATGTCCAGAGGCGAAGGAGGGGAGATACAAAGAGCCCAGCCCAGCCCGCCTCCTCCACGGCCACGGGAGCCCCAGTGCCTATCTTAGAAAGGGGCTCAGGGAAGGGACATGACATTCCCCTCTGTGTCCCTGGTCCAGCCTCACTCTAGGACCCAGGGCTGGCTTCTAAGTTTCCGTCCAGTCTTCAGCCAAGTTCTGTGTCAGTCACACACATGCACACATATGAAATCTTGGAGTTTACACTGAGTTGCCCCAGCTCTGGTTCCCCCGGCTGCTCTGCGCCTTGGATCCTCTTCGCCCTTCCTGGTCTGTTCTAGAGGCCAAGGTTGGGGGAGGTCAGGTCAGGCCTCGGCCTTGGGGATGGGAATGTGTTTTATTTTCCTCAGCTTGTTTTTATAGCTCTCCTTTGGGCTGGGGAGAGGAGGAGGGAGGGTCTGGATCTTTTTTCAGAGCTCCGTTTAATGTCTGTTTCCATGCTATGGTTGCATTTCTGTTTTCTATGAATGAGTCTGCATTCAATTAAAGAAACAACCAGATGCAGTTCTTGGGCCCATGTTTGCTCCCTCTTTCTGGGTGGAGATGTTGAGAATGATGGGTGGGGCGGGGCGCCCCCATTTCCCAGGTCTTCTGGTCTACCTTTCTCTTCCAAGCCCCAGTCCCATCGGGAATAGGAGTCCCTCGATACCCCGTTTTTTTCTCTCCTTTGAGCAACGGCATCAATTCAGTCAACATTCACCAGGGGCCTGCTCCATGCCAGGTGCCATGAGGGTGGAGAGGATAGCGTAGTGAAAAAGCCTTAGCTGTACCATCTCACCTCTGAGAGTCTCCCCTTACCTGGCAAATGGCAGCAGCCTCTGCCCACCTGGTCCCCACCCACCAGTCAGACGAGCTTCACTTCTGATCTGAGCCTCTCCCAGCTCGGCGGGCTGCAGGCCGCAGGCACAGGCAGTACTCCCTGACCTACTTTAATGGACAGGTGGTACTCTGGAAACACCAGATGGTGATGGATGGTGGGAGGGTGGGCATGTGGATGACATGCAGGCTCCAAGAGGAAGGCGATCTGAAATGACCCTGGAAGGTTGATTTAGATTTCTGCAGGCTAAGGAGGACAAGATGGGGAGCGGGCGGGGGTGGGAGGGGGCTGGCGGTGGGGAAGCTGGTGAATTCAGGACACAGCCAGAGGTCTGGGCTCCTCTCCAGGTGATCCTCGGCTCCTCTCCATGCTCTTCCCCGCAGATGCCACTGGGGGGCAATATAGCTCTTCGCGCCACTAGGCTCTGGCGTCAGGAGCTGGCTGTGGTGGGCAGACCCTCCCTAAACTGCCTGGTCCGGCCGCCCCTCTCCTGGTGGTGCCGGGGGTGTGTGTGTGCCGGGTGTGTGGTGGAGAGTGTGAGCCCCTCCCTGCCAGGCTGCCCTAGGATGGGGCGGTGCCACAGCAGACAGGCCAGAGACCCCGCTGGAGGCCTCTCACCTTTCTTCACTTCCTATCCGTTCCCGGTACCCCACCACCACCACCACCCCCGAAGCAAGATTTGAGCAGGTCTCCTTCCTGGGTGATGGGGTCCAGTCTGTTTTCCAGGGTAGGTAGGGACTGTTTAAAAGGGAGGGAGGGATGATAGCAGCCTCTGAACCTCCTACCCCAGTGTTGGTGTCTCAGGCCCTAGAGACCCCCTGGATGGGGCCAGGGTCAACTGAGCTGTTGCTGAACCCTCAAATCCCACCCCCAACTAAAGCGTGTAACTCAAGACCCACCCCAACTGTAAACTCTCAACCTGAGCAGGGGGCGGGGCAGGGGTGGGCGGGGGCGGGGGGGTGGGGTGGTCGGCAGGGATGCCCAGGTTCTGCCACTCAAGACTTACCACGTGGCCTTGGGTAAGATGCACTCCGAGCCCTCGTTTCCTCATTTGTAAAATGGGATAGTAATTTCGCTGTCACGATGCAGCTGTGAGTATGAAATGAGCGTATGTGTAAAGTGCCCGGTATGTAGCCGGTCCTCAGTAAAGGTGAGTTCCTATCTCCCACTGGAGCCAAAAGCCCCTGGAGGAGAGGGTGGCTGGTTAGTCCCCCACAAACCTCAGGGAGGGGTCCCCCTAGCCTCTTTCGTCTTTCCCTGGACAGCCCCCTTTTGAATTTCCCCCTCCCCTCAAACTCGGAGGCAGGAAACAGTGTTGAAGGAGCAGCCATAAGTCCAGACAGCAGGGAAAGCCTTCACGGTCCTGTCCATAAAAGGCTTTTCCCGGCTGTTCCCCGCCGGCAGCGCGGCCCCGCCCCCGCCCGCTCCATCTCCAAAGCACGCAGAGAATGTCTCGGGCAGCCCCCGGTAGACTGCTCCAACTTGGTGTCTTTCCCCAAATATGGAGCCTGTGTGGAGTCACTGGGGGGGCTGGGGGTGGAGAAGGAGCCGGTTTCCTCTAGCAGGGAGGGGACCGGGGTGAGCCAGCAGCGGGGAGGCTGACATCACCTCGGTGGCAGCCCTTTAAACCCCTCACCCAGCCAGCGCCCTGTGCTGTCTGTCCAAGTCCAGACAGAGCTCACTTCTTCCTGCGAGCCCCGAGGAACGCCTGTAAGTGCATCTGTCCCAGGGATGGAGGGGAGTTGGGCTGGGGCTTGGCAGTAGCAGTGGGTGTATTGCAGGCAGGGCTCTCGGGCGCCCTGCCTGGGGAAGCCCACCCTCTTCCCGCATGCATTCCTAATCTCCACCTGCGGAGCTGGTCCTAGCTTGATGGGTGGGATGGGGTTGCTGGAGTCCCGTATCTCTTAGACTGGGCAGCCTTGGGCTCACTGAAATGCCCAGGGAGACTTGGCTGGTGCACAGGGATTGATGGTGGAAACCTGGGAACTGGGGTGAGGGAGGCTCTCCATTTTCAGCCGTAGTCACACCCATGGGGGTGTGATAGGCTCCAGGTGGTGTTGGTTTAGACCCAGGTCTTGTAGTCTGCTATCTACCTGGGAGGATGTCCGAGGAGGTGAGGAGGCGTGTGGTACGCCAGGGCTGGAGAGCAGTGTCCCACTGGTGGGTCCCCAGGTCCTGAGCGGCATCAAGAGAGCCCCTGGATAGCTACTGCGGCAGTGGGCAGGACCACAAGACTCGTCTTCTGGAACAGGCTGGGGTGGCAGGGTGCAGGGCCAGTGAGAGAGCTGCCTTTCCAGGCACACAGCTCCCTCCATACTCTGAGTGGGAGGTCCCCCCCTACCGGGCAGAGGAGTCGGGGTGAGCACTGCCAGGCGCTTTGCAATGATAGCCTGGGTGGTGCAGGCAGGGCCTTCCCCAAGGGTCTGGCTGCTTCCCCTCAGTGGTGGCTCTTCAAAGGGTAGCAATGAGTCGGAAAAGTCTCCTCTGTCCCCAGAATTTAGATGAGCCACCCCTCCTGCCTTCTCAGATCCATGTGTGCTCATCCTATGTGCTGTGTTTTGTTCTGAAGAGAGAGGGGCACAGCAGTCCTGCAGAGACCCCTGGTTCTGCCAGTTTTTCTGGGTTCCTGCTGGTAGGAGGTGCCAGCTTTGCAGCTGGACTTGTATTTTTCTCAGGGGAGGGGAGGCTGATGGAACCGCAGGCTAGGAGGGTCAAAGCAGAGCCTCAGGCTGCCCTGCCCAGCCTGTCCCAGGAGCCTTTGCCTAGAAAGGCCTCTGGGTGGGCTGCCCTGCCGCCCTCGCCCTCGCCCCCTCCTCACCCCTCCCCTCCCCAGCAGCTCCAAGGTGGGCCTGGGGAGGGCTTTGTCAGAGGACTCTGAGGGATTCTTGGAACCCTCCACTTTCAGACTCTACCAGGAGCGGGGGTGGGAGGGTGCCTTTCATCCTCCTTCTTTGTTCTGATCAAAACCCAAATGTTGTCTCTGGATCTAGGGGCTGCAATTTTGTGTACTTGTCACTGTGAGCCTTGACACCTTGACTGTCCTGAATCTCCTGAGACCGGAAGCTAGGGGTGGGGGACACACTGCTGGCACCCTGTTCCTCACGGGCCCAGCGTGAGGTCTGGGAGGGGAAGGCAGATGGGAGGGGAAGGCAAGAAGGTCTGGGCATGGAAGGTGGGGAGGGTGGTGGTGCCCGGACCACAGGGATGCACCTTGCCTGCCTGGGATGGTACGGTGAAGGCTGAGATGAGGAGGGAGGGCGGGAGGCCAAGGCGAAGGATGGCATGGTCCCAGCTGCTTGTGTGTTTTGACCACAGTTCTTCACCCAGGAGTCTTTGGGAGGCTGGGAAGCAGGGATGAGACACACAGCGGGGTGGGGAAGGGAGGGACTTGGCCTTTGGATTCTTTGGCCCTCACTTTACAAATAAGGAAACAGACTCAGAGAGAAGTGAGTTGCCCAGTGGCTGGAATTTAGAGGAGCCCTTCTTCTGTTCTTCCTCTCAAATTTCGTTGTCCCCTCAGGGAATGATTTTGAACAGGGGTGGAGGCTGGAGCAGGAAGAACACTTATTGTTTTTCACCATTTGGTCAGGGGCTGGCTTTCCCAGGTCGCTACCAGGAGACCGGCTCTGGGGACAAAGGACTGACATTTTGAGGAGCTCCGCTGAGGGGCAGGCAGTGTGTTCGGTAGCCACAGACAGGGCCTCGTGGAATGTTCCCAGCCCTCTGGGGTAGATAACATTATCCTCCCTGCAGAGACGGGGCATTCGAGCTCAGAGAAGTTGTCGGTCGGTCGTGGGGAAAGAAGGGCAGGGCAAGTGAGGTTTGGCGGCCGAGCTGGGCCCATGTGAAGTGATAATGTTCACTGCCTCCCATGGGGGTGGGTGGGGAGAGAGACTCAGCTCTGTTAAGACAGGGAGTTGAGAAAACGCGCTGACTACCTCCATCCGCAGACCGTTCTCTCCTCCCAACCTCTGACCTCTCTGAGGGCCAGGGGATGGTTTGGCCTCGTTTTGTTCCTCTTCGAAGGGTGAACTCTGGCACCACCCCAGGGTGATACCTGAGGCAGGTCAGGTTCCTCCTGGCTGGCCACATGCTGGTCTGCCCAGCGGCCTGCCTGCCTGGCCCTGCTCCTGCTGCCTCCCCTCCCTCTGTAGGGCTCTCCTGAGCGAGGCCAGCCCCAGGCCCTAAGGCAGCAGCTGCTGCTGGTCTGGACGGGGAGGGCTTCCCATGCTCTGGTTGGCAGATTCCTGGCTCACGTCCCTGGAGAACTCTGGCTTCCTGGTTACTCAAGCTCCCACCGTGGTGAGAGCCTGAGGGCACGAGGGCAAGCCGGTGGGTGTGCCAGCTCGAAGCCCTCTCTCATCTGGCTCCCCTGGGGAAATGCAGCTTCTTGGCCCAAAGCTCTTGGGCTTTCCTGGTTTCCTAGCCCTTTCCAGGAGTGGGTGAGCTTCGGCCTCTGTAGCTGCAGGCCGGAGGCTGAGCTGAGCTGGCAGAGAGCCTGAGTGCTGGAGTTCCCGCTTCTGGGAGAAGTGAGAGCTGGAGATACCTCCATAACTTCGGGCACAGCCGCCAAACTGCCTCACTGGACAAAGGCATCTGCTGGCTTTCTTTTGAGGGGCAATGTGACCTCTTCCGAAAGGCCTCTGCAGTGCCTCCATGGTCAATCTTGGCAAAGAAAGAATGCTCTAGACCAGGGGTTATCAAACCCACGGGCTAAATACAGCCTGCCATCTGTTTGTGTAAATAAAGTTTTATTGGCACACAGCCATGCTCACTTGTTTACACACTGCCTAAAGCTGCTTTGGTGCTGCAGTGGCAGGGACCTTATGTCCTGCAAAGCCTAAAATATGACCGTCAGTAAAATGACTGTCTGGTTATTTACCAGAAAAAATTACTAACTCCTGCTCTAGAGTGCCAAAGATCTGGCCTCCAAGTTCAGAGAGGCTCCGTGGACTGAGGGGACGAGCTGGCCCAGGCGAGCAGTGCCATGGAAACAAAACCAGGAAGCAAGGGGAGGTAGATAACCGGCTAGGCTGGTTGCCCAACACATAGCTGGAAGGCCTGCCCGGCACCGGGGACAGCAGAGCTCTTCTCTGAGCCTCTCCCTCCTCCGGCTTGTGCTGCTTTAGCTCCCCGCCAACATGGCCAACAAGGGTCCCTCCTACGGCATGAGCCGTGAAGTGCAATCCAAAATCGAGAAGAAGTATGATGAGGAGCTGGAGGAGCGGCTGGTGGAGTGGATCATAGTGCAGTGCGGCCCCGACGTGGGGCGCCCGGACCGTGGGCGTCTGGGCTTCCAGGTCTGGCTGAAGAACGGCGTGGTGAGTGGCACCCGGGGCAGGGGGGCTGCGTCCGTGCCATCCTGCCGGAGTTGTGGGGCAGACCCCCCCAAACCGAGTGCCAAGCTACCTTCTACGCCTGGCAGATTCTGAGCAAGCTGGTCAACAGCCTGTATCCGGATGGCTCCAAGCCGGTGAAGGTGCCTGAGAACCCGCCGTCCATGGTCTTCAAGCAGATGGAGCAGGTAGCTCAGTTCCTGAAGGCAGCTGAGGACTATGGTGTCACCAAGACTGACATGTTCCAGACTGTTGACCTCTTTGAAGGTACAGAGAGAAGAGGGGTGGAGGCGGGTGGGGGACAGGAGGCTGAGGCAGGGACGAGGGATGATCAAAACTGCCATGATGATGGGTCTGCACGGCAGGAGTGGGATACGCCAGGAGAATCCCACACCCGCAAGGGCGTACCCTGGGATCTACTGCGCCTCTTTCGATTTTAGGACAAACTCTGCCCCGGGTTGGCCATTTTTCTGAGAGGTGTGGGCAGGGTCTGCCTTGGAGTCCTGTTTACATAGTCCTGAAGATCATTTCGCCTCCCCTCTTTCTACTCACAGGCAAAGACCTGGCAGCAGTGCAGAGGACCCTGATGGCCCTGGGCAGCTTGGCAGTGACCAAGAACGATGGACACTACCGTGGAGATCCCAACTGGTTTATGAAGTACGTGGCCACCAGGGCTTCCCTGCACCCTGAGCTTGGGTCTCTGCAGGAGATGGGCTAACCCTTTAGTACAGTGATTTGGGGAAGCAGATAGCCAGGAAGGTATGAAATGAAAGTCTAGGATGGGGGGAAATGGGTCCCTAATACTTCTTGACTCCTCCCTTTCTACCCTCCTGTCTCAGCCAGTCTCAATAGCCTGTGCTGTGGGGCAAGCTAGATTGAGGAAACAAGAGCAGTGAAATGGGGAGGGAATGGGATCGGCCTAGGAAGTAACAGAGGAAACCAAAGATGGGTGGAAAACACACAGTCCTGGCAAGTCTTTGTCCTGGTTCCTCCTCTCCTAGGAAAGCCCAGGAGCATAAGAGGGAATTCACAGAGAGCCAACTGCAGGAGGGAAAGCATGTCATCGGCCTACAGATGGGCAGCAACAGAGGGGCCTCCCAGGCTGGCATGACAGGCTACGGCCGACCTCGGCAGATCATCAGTTAGAGGTGGAGGGCCGGCTCCCGGCCCCGCCCTTGCCCAGCTCGCTGGCCGCAGCCCTCCCGCCTCGCCCGCCTCACCCACACCCATGTAGTTCCTTCAGCCCCGGCCAAGCTTCGAGGCTCTGTCACTGAGCAAAGGTGACTGCACTTGGGCAGCTCGCCCACACCCCTCAGCCTCAGTCCAACTTTTGACCCCAAAGCACTGCTCCCCTGGCCCACCTCCCAGCTCCCCGGCCAGCTCCACTGTCTCTCCATCCCGGGCTGAGCAGGGGAGACGTGGGCTGGCGGTGGCCGAGGTGTGGGCAAGTCCACCATCCTCCTGGGCAGCTGATGCTCATAGAAGGAGACCCAGTCCAACCGCCCCCGATTTTTTTGCTGGAATATTATTTTGGAGGTTGAAATTCAAAAAAGGAAAAAAAAAAAAAAAAAAAAAACATCAATCTTTTCTCAGGCCTGGCTGGCAGAGTCTGATTTGTCCTAGTCACTTCTGTTCTGGTTACAGGAAATCTGAGCAGGGAACAGGCAGGCAGCTCGGGTTTACGTGTGTTCCTGGCTGCCATCCTCTGAAGGACCCCTCGAGTTCCAGGATTTCAGGGGCTGGAAGAGGAGAGTGAATCTCGGGACTGAAGGGAAAGAGGAGCAACCTGGAGACTTGCATTAGCTTTGGGGAGGCGGCAGAAAGGAGATGGGAAGGGGCAGAACTGTGTGGAAGGTTTTTATTTTGGAAAAGCTGTGCAGAAAAAATTCAACAAAATGTTGCTGTGAAAAGAGAAAACCAAATCTTAAGCGTTAAAAAAAAAAAAAAAAAATCAAATCCACCAACTAGCTCAGAAGAGGGGAGGAGGCCAAGAATGGGAGGAAGAGTCACAGCCCGCCAGGCAGATGGCTGGCCTCCGGCAGGCAAGGCCATTTCCCTGAGCACTTTGCAGAGGAAGACGGGTGGTCGCAGGGCTAGAGGGGCAGTGACTGATCCGACACCTGCCCCAGTCCTGCCGCAGACTCCCCCAGGATGTGCCCTAGCCCTGCCAGGCGCGTCGTACCGATCCTTCAGGATGAAGGGTGGGCGTGATGGTGAAGGGGTCAGGGGGTGTGTTCAAGGTTGGCTTCTGATCAGGGCTAATGGAGGCAGCTGCTTCCAGGGCATGTGTGCTGAGCTGAGGGTTGACTGCCATGCCCATATGGCCAAGGTCCAAGGCTTAGGCTGGGAGGTGAGGGGGAGAGAGGAAAAGTCTGCTGTTTCTGGGCCCTGGGTCATTAAAAGGACAGGCATATCCGGGGCTCTTCCCAGACTCCACCCCTAAACCCTCTTCCCAAGTGACCCCAGTGATGTTTCTGCTGAGATGCTCTTCTGGCCATGTGTGGGTGAGGGTCCCTGTGACCAACACCACTGGCCTGCCCTGGAGAAATGAGGATGGAGGCCTGCCCAGCAGGGGCCCCAATCCCTTGCCCGAGACCTTCTCACCAAAAACTCCCGTTGGGTTGGAGGAAGGTTCCATGGCTGTTGCGAGACTGTAATCCGGCTCCGCTTGTGCCTTCTGAAGGCCCTTGCCCTCCCTGAGTGTGGTCTTTAGCCAGAGGGTGCTCTTTAGGCCTCTGGTCCCAGGTGGAAGCATCGGGGCTGCCTTCTCCCCAGAGCTTCTGGGACTGCGGAGCAGCTTTCCAAGCTTCCCCAGTCTTAGGAAGTTAGAGCCTCTCCCACGTTGGCTTCAGGCCCGAGGTCAGCAAATCTGCGCCTCCTTCCCCTGCAGCAGGTCTGGGGGCAGGTGCTGAGGGCAACCCAGGGCACTCCTGCTCTGGGATAGGCTCCAGTCCCCTTGATCCAGCAGGTCTGGGGCGTGGAGCTCAGAGGTTGCGGGAGGGCCCTCGCTCTCCATCCCCACTCCACCTGGATCCTGGCTGCTGCAAAGGGGCACTGATTCCAGTTCTGTCCCCTCCTCCTTGGCTGTTCGGCTTCGCTGGGGCCGGTGGCAGGGTCCACTCCTACAAACTGGGTGAGAGGCCACATTCCTCTGGCTCAAGTAGACTTCCAGCGTGTAGTAAATGGTCCAGAAGACGGCGAAACAGCCTATCAGCACCAGGGTCTGGGGGAAAGTCAAACACCTATGTAAGGGTGGTTTCCCAGAACAATGAGCTCAGAAACTCTCTCTCTTCCTAGGGGCTGCCTCTCCCACCCCAAACCACTCCCCCACTTCCCCCCACACAAGGAATGCCCTGGAGAGTTAGCCTGTAGAGTGGGGACCTAGGTCTTCCCAACCCCTCACTCCCCAAGTCACCTTGAGTCTCCCACCAAGGACTACATCCCTCAGGACATTCCTGCCTCCCTGCAGCTTGGGTTTTGGCCCTCGTACCTTGAGGGTGTTAGGGGTGATGGTATAACCATCGTCCTCTGGGATTTTCAGCCCGGGAGGGCAGGGCAGCGTGAAGCCATCGTGCAGGTATTTCCCACTCATGGCACTTTCTAGTAACCTGTGGAGAAGAAAGGAGACGAGGATGCCCTACTCAGCTTGGTTCCTCTACCGCCTGCCTCGCCCATCCTCCCACCTTACAGCCAGACAGAGGGAAGCCCCATAGCAAACAGGGGAGGGCCACGCTGTGGGTTCCCAGGGAGGTGGCACTCCCTAAGTGGCCTTCCCCCTGCCCCCGTGAGTCCCCCTCCCTCTGACACATGTGTCTACACCTACCTTTGTCTGTCCCTGATGTCTACTGGACTCCACACAGAGCCATATAGGGTCAGCTGCCATTGCCGGAGGATGCCGGCCTGGGACGTCTCATCTCCTAGAGCCGCAAGCGGGGCGGTCCGTGAGCCACGCCCCGCTGTTGGCCACACAGATAGCAGAGGCCCTGCCCACCCCGCCACCCAGAGGGACTCAGACCACATGAGCGGCCACAGTAGTTGTCTAACTGTGTCCCACTGACCCCAGGGTACTGCAGAGGTGCCTCTCGGGGTGCCCTTAGGAATGGAAAGGCGGAGGTGAAAGGTGGCACTCCCAAGTGGAGAAGTTTTGCCTCTTTCATATTTTGGGGTTTCAGCTGGGATTTTTCTTGGGAAAAAAAAAAAAAAAAAGTCCTGCTAAATTAAAGGAAGGTTTGAAAACCACCAGTCTGGTGATGAACACCTAACTTGGCTGGAAGTTGGGAGGGTTGGGTTCAATTTCCAGTCCTCACTGAGATACTGTGTGACCTCACACAAGTCACTTCAAACCTCTGGGTGGGCCTCAGTTTTAAAAAAAAAAAAAACGGTGAAAATTAGTCCTGCCCTTACCTGCCTACCAGGGCTGGCCGGAGGATGGTTATATGTGAAAGAACTTGAAATGTGGTTTCAACAAGGAATTTTTGTTGCTATCCTGAGGAAAAATGGATCAGTCACTTCTCCAAGGAATATGAGAGGTAGTATAAATGAATAATTCTAGGGCCCGTTTTTTTGGATGGGGCATACGTCTTGGCATCTACCCTCTTGGTCCGATGGCAACCCTATGTATTCCACCTGGGACAATTTCTGTGGGGACTCTGAGATCCAGAGGGACCAGATGACAATCACGAAAGGCAGGGCCCTGGTGGGGGGCAGGCAGGCTTACCTACATCCCTGATGACGAGTCTGTAGGTCCCTTTCGCTCTTTCCCCCCAGCACCGCACAGTGGAGAAGGTCCAATCATTGAAGCCATTGGGGTCCCTGGGGCAAGAACAGAGGAGACAGAGGAAGGCATGGAGCAGGGAACTGACCCCTTTGCCCAAAAGCATTCTCTTACTGTAGTAGCAGTTGTTGTCTGAGCTACAGCCATCGGGAGGGTGCCATGAGGGGCCCTCAAGTGCTGGCCCTTGCCCCTGGGATCTCGGGGGCTGAGGGACCTGTGTCAACGTAGTGTAGTGGAAAAAGCAAACATGGAGAGAACACGGGCTTGGGAGTCCCATAGGTCTAGGCTTACTGTTATTCTCTCAGGCACTTAACTAGCTCTGTGACTTGTTTCCTCATTTGTAAAGGGTTACAAAGTCTACCCTGCATCGTCCTTACTAGGATTAAAGAAACTACACTTCAAGTGCAGTGCCGAGCACACTGTAAGCACTTGAACAAAGCAGGTAATAAGCCAGTGCCACGGTAGCTTAGGACAGTGCCAGTGTCCACTCCTCCCATATCGTTTCCTGGAAAAGGCCCTTGTTGCAGAGAGAGCTCAGGTGAGGGCACGTGTACGTACGAGTCCAAGCTGCGGGGGGTGCCAATAAGGGACATCATGCCACTGGGGCAAAACAGCTTCAGTTCCAAGCTGCCACGTCGTGGATGAGTGATGGAGACTGTCACGGCCACGTGCTCCAGGGTCTTCAGCCCCGACATCTCCAGGTCCATCCTGCTGACTGTGGGAAGTCAGGCTGGGCAGCTGGGGAACCAGCCGCACAAACACTTACGCCCTCACTTCACCCCAACAGACAAAGGAACATACTCATGGAAGACACATACAAATATCTTTGGCAACCCTGACTGAACCTCGTGTACACTAGTAAATGGAATGCAGTTGCTGCTTTCAAGTTTACAATCTAGTTTAGAGTCCAGTTGGGAGGACAACACATACTCAAGACACAATGGAAGAACCAAACGGAGCAATTTCCGACATTCATTCACCCAAAAAATAACTTACTGAGTACCTCCTACATTTCAGGCACTGTGCTAGTTGCTGGGAATATAAAGAAAAGTTGGGGGCTTCCCTGGTGGCGCAGTGGTTGAGAATCTGCCTGCCAATGCAGGGCACACGGGTTCGAGCCCTGGTCTGGGAAGATCCCACATGCCGCAGAGTGACTAGGCCCGTGAGCCACAACTACTGAGCCTGCGCGTCTGGAGCCTGTGCTCCGCAACAAGAGAGGCCGCGATAGTGAGAGGCCCGCGCACCGCGATGAAGAGTGGCCCCCACTTGCCGCAACTGGAGAAAGCCCTCGCACAGAAACGAAGACCCAACACAGCCAAAAATAAATAAATAAATAAATAAATAAAATTTTTAAAAAAAAAGTTAAAAAAAAAGAAAAGTTGGACATGGTCTCTGCCTTCTATGTGCAAGTGGAAAATGATATGGTATGCGGTCTACATAACTGATGCTACAACAGGGATGAGTCAGATGGGTTTAGGCACGCAGCCCTGAGACACACTCTGAGGGAGGAAGTGAATACGGATTGGTGGAGAGTGTTGGTAGAGGGTATTCTAGAAGGGGAAATGGCATGTAGAAAGGCAGAGGTGGACATGAACAAGTTTCATACTGAAGGAAATACAAATTAAAAAAAAAAAACTACTGAAGTGAATACATTTCAAGGAAATTGTGCTGAATGAAAAAAAGCCAATATCAAAAGGATACACAGTGTGTGATTTCATTTACATAATATTCATGAATAACATAACTGTAGCGATGGAGAACAGATTAGTGGTTGCCAGGTGCTAGGGATGGTGCAGAGGGGATGGGTGTGGCCATAAAGGGGTGACACAGAGGAGTCTTGGGATGCAGTGGTTCTGGATATTGGCTGTGGTGGTGATTACACAAGGCTACACATGTGGTAAAATTACACAGACGCGCACACACACACACACACACACAGAAATATGAGTCTAACTGGTGAAATCTGAGTAAGTGCTCTGGATTGGACCAATATCATTTTCTTGGTTTTGCTATTGTCCTAGAATTAAGACATTTAACATCAGGAGAAGGGTGCACAGGACTTCCCTGAACATTTCTTTGCAACCTCCTGTGAATCTACAATTATTTCAAAATAAAAAGTCAAAAAACCCCAAAACAAACAAACAAACAAACAAAAAAACCCCCACCAAACTACTGAAGTAGAAGACTCAATTGGGGAATATTAAGAAATTAGGCTGCAATGAGAAATGATTCTTTCCCAAGCAACTTTCATTAATTCATGCCGACAGGCAAAGCAGAGAGCAGCACCCCCATTTCACAGATGAAGAAACCCAGAGAGAATATGAAAGTATGGGCAGGGGACCTAGCATGGGAAGGGCTTTAAAATTTTTATTTTAAACAAGCAACTGAGAGCTATTAGAGATTACCGAGCAATGACAGAGTTTAAAAAAAAAAAAAAAGTGCTAAAGGAAGGTTACTCTTAACAGCTGTGGGTAGGCTGAATCGGAGTAGGAAGAAGAAACAGGTGACAGGAAGCCCAGCTAAAATGCTTGATTCTAAGGGTAAGCCGGTGTGAGCGTGGATAACTGATCAAAGAAAGAGGGGGGAATTCCCTGGCTGTTCAGTGGTTAGGACTCCGTGCTTTCACTGCAAGTGAAATAAACCCTTTCTCAACTCTTGTGCCTGCTGGTGCTAATGGCATGGGCTCTGGAGCCACCCAGCCTGGGTTCAAATCCCAGCTCTGCCATTTACTAGCTATGAGAATTAGTTTCTTTATCTGTAACGTGTCCCCGTCATAGTTCATGGTTTATCATTTTAAGGTACACTCTCTGTCTCTTATTTTCTGCTGTACCTGGGGCCCCGGGCTCTGGAGAATAAACTTCCCAACTCCTGCCCGGAAAAGGCTGCTAAGGACGGGAGAAGACACCTGGGAGTCTACCTTTTAGTTGATCTCTCGTTTTACTCTCACACCTCATCTCTGTCTTCTGTAGTGCATGGGGCCCCCGAGTCCTGAGCCTTTGGGGATTCTGAGGCATGAACGAGCTTGCTGCCTAGGCTCACCTTTACAGATATTTGGTTTGCAACTTTCTTAGCCCTGCCCACTTCTCCACTAGTTTTCCGTCTTCCAAAAATGTATTGCAATCTCTCCTTTGCTGTGGCCTCCTCTCTCATTCTCTTTGTCCTTGTGCTTATACCGCTTTTATTCCTTTATTCTCACTTTGGTGAGGTTTTGGGAGTAAGCAGAGATAAAAGCACGTGTTCAATTCACCGTCTTTAACCAGGAATCTTCTTCTGTCCCCACGAATTGTTCAACCCACTGCAGTCTAGCTTTTGCCCCCATGAACAGACTGAAACAAAGTACTCTTGGCAGTGGAAGCACGGAGTCCTAACCACTGGACCGCCAGGGAAGTCCCAAAGTATTCTTCTTAAGGTCACCAACGGCCTCTTTGATGAACCAGGGACGCCCTCAGTCCTTGCCCGCTTGCCCGCTCCCATCAGAACTACCCTAGATTCCAGTGACACCATCCTCCTGTTCTTTTTCCAACCTCAGGCATCTCTTCTCAGTTTTCTTCTGAGGCCCTTTTCCTCTGTCCACTCCTTTAATGTCAGCCTGCGTCCTAGGTCCTCTTTTATCCTTGTCTACCCCCAACCCTAGTGATCTCCTTCTTTCCCAGACCTTTCTCTCCCATTTTTATGCGGGTGACTCCCAAACCATTACCTCCAGTCTAGACCTTCAAACGTATTTATTCAGCTGCTTTCTGAATACAACCTTTAGATGTTGCATAGACGCCTCAAACACAGCAGAGCCCGAATTCTCTTCCTCACTTCTTCACACTCCATAGTCCTTACCCAAACATCTTCTTCCTCCTGGGTTCTTAATCTCATGTGATGGCACCGACAGAAATGAGAGAAACTTGGAAAGCAAGCTGGCTTTCGATAGGCGATAGTGAAATCTAAGATGCTGTACATTTTAAACGTAATGTATTGATGGGATATCCAACAGCACACACACAGCGATTTAGGAATAGAAAGATGGAGGAAAATATTCCTGGCATAGTTGAAGGAGAGCATTAACATGGAAGATAAGGGCTTAACAGAGAGTGAATGACACGTTATAGAGCACGACAGAACAGAATGGAATCCAAAAAGAGCCCCGCGAGTGCTTGTCTGTGTTAGCATGTGTACGGAGTGGCACGTTACATGCATTTCCTTACTGGGGTGTACAGGGACTTGGGCGGCCAGCCGTGTGGCAACACGAGAATTATTTTATCAGAATTAAATGAGTTAATCCTTAAGCCAGTGCTTGGCACGTAAAAAAGCACTCAAATCTTAGCTGACGATGATCATCATATTATTTTGCCTTTGGCAAGCTGGGGTCTTTTTCAACCGCCCTCCCCCACCCCCACCCCGCCCCGAAGGTCCCAGGGATTTATTTGCCCATAATCTTGTGGAAGCTAGCAAAATCTCTACCTCTCTCACTGGTAAGGGATCAGAATAAGAGATGTTGATCTAGGAATCATTTGTGGAGAGGTGGCAGCTGAAGCCATAAACACAGCTGCGCCGTCGAGGGAGAAAACGTAGAGGGAGGGTCAAGAACACGGAATGAGTCGTAGAAGGCACTCATGGTTTGGGAGTAGTGAGGAGAGCGAACAGAAAAACCAAGTTCCTTGGGCAGAGAAGCCAGAAGAGGGCCATGGAGCAAAGGAGGTCACTGCAGCCGCAGGAGGAGGGAGGCTGCCACACAGGTCTCGTTAATCCGGTCAGAGAACAAGAGGGCTGAGAAGGATGGGTTGTGAGCTGGTCCCTGGGTCTGAGCAGGAGAGGGGCGCTGTGAGTGATGAAGTAAGTCTTCAGCGGTGGAGAGGGTGTGATAAAGGCAAGCAATTGTTTTGGTTAATTCATTTGAAAAGGTTACTGGTTGGAGGGGGGCAGGGACTTAAAGGTGTTTCCTAACAGATGCTCTGAGGGTGTTTGAAGGCAGAAGGAGGAATCAGTGGGGAGAGAAAGACTGGGCAGGAGAGGAAGATTCAGAGCCAGGAAGGAACAGGACGCAAGCATGGCCAGAGGGGGAGCCAGCACTCGGGCTGCAAACAAGGATAAAAGGGTAATTGCAAGTGGTGTTCAGGAATCTTCTGTAAATACACACAGGCTCCCTTGTGTTTTGGATACTCCTCCCAAACCCCGCCCTCCCTCCCACCCTCTGGTAGAGATTTCAGACCCAGAGTCAGAGCTAAAGGAACCGAGGGGCTCCAATCCCCTTCCCCCTACATCCTCCTCCTGTCTTGCTCTAGAGCCGCCCTGCCCAAGAAGGTGGCCACCAGCCACATGTGGCTATTTAAATTCAATTACAATAACACACAAATTTAGTTCCTCAGCCACACGAGCCACATTTAAAATCTTCAATAGCCTCACATGAATTGCACAGCACAGATAGAGAACATTTTCATCATTGTAGAAAGTTCTCTTGGACACCACTGCTCCAGTCTTAGTGGTATTGCACCCCTTTTCCATCTCAGGGATGTTCAGTTCCTTCTACCTTACAAAAAAGTTCACCTTGGACAGCCCTTGGACACTGACTCGCTGTGTCAGTCAGTGACACAGACACTGACACAGACTGACACAGACTGACCCAGGTCTTGGTGGGAAAGACTGTTGCTTGGCTATAGGGAAAGAGGTTTACTAACTGTCCGGGACTAAGTTGCTCAGCTCTACGTGAACTGGACTTTCTGCAGCCTCCAAGCACGCCCACAAGCGTGGACCTTCAGTTCTGTCTGCTCAGGGGTGAATGGAGTCACAACAGAGGGGAAGACACCTTTGCTGACCTTGAAGATCAGCAGTCCACTTGCTGCCCTCCAAACCAACGAAGGGCTCCATTAGCAAAACTCGCTGAGTCTTCACCTCCCTTCTCTCCATCCTTCTCTCCCCACTATCCCCACCTCCCACTCTCCTCTGCCCAGGACAACCTGTCCTTCTTTCTCTTGCTTCCTAGTGACAAACAAGCAGGTGCCAGATGCCTCTATACCGAGGGAAGTTTGTTAGACATGCCGGGGAACATCCCTGGTTAGTGGGAAGCAGAAGATGCTGAAGCTGGGAAGGACCCTAAGTCGACCCCCTCATTTCATGGATGCGATTGCGGGTTAGCAGCCCTGGATGGAAGGTAAAAGTTAAAAGACATACTGTCCCCAAGACATGCAAGTGCAAAGCCCCGAGGTTCCTACTCAACTGCATTCCTGGGAATGTTCCTGCACTTCTCTGCCTTGGCTGATGCTTTATGCCCTTTCCAAGATAGCATTCCTTTTACGGAAAATGCAATGAACTGGGCCCATGGATTTC
This sequence comes from Eschrichtius robustus, assembly GCF_028021215.1. NCBI lineage: Eukaryota > Metazoa > Chordata > Mammalia > Artiodactyla > Eschrichtiidae > Eschrichtius > Eschrichtius robustus. Next base: position 15,479,351 of record NC_090834.1, on the reverse strand, counting down.
CTTCCACGTAGAGGGGAAACTGGGCAAGTGCTGGACATGGTTAGGGAGAGAGACAACGGGACTATTCCCAGTGAAACCTCCGCCCCAGGGATGCCGTCCCCACTCTCCCCTCCATGCTCCCATCTTTGGCCATTCCTCCTCTTGCCATTGTTCTGGTTTGAACACTTCCTAGGAGAATGGGAAATGCGAAAACAAAGTTCCATTTGGGTACAAAGCATGACATGCTCCAATCTTCACAAAAATTAGTGAATAACTCTGCCTGTCAAAAATCCTTGAAGAAAAAAAATCCCCAAGGAACTGGAGGTAGGGAAAACTCCCCAGTGGGAAGTCCGGGAAATCTGCAGACAGAAGACCCTCTTGCTCAAGTATCCCAATCCAGCTGCCCTCTTCTCTGGGAAGGGGTTCAACCTCTGTGCTCAACGTAAGACGACATCTCTGACTGACAACACACGGCCCTCACCCCTTCGGATAGTCCTAGTGGCCCCAGGTGTGATGGATGCGTGGGCAGAGGGAGGGCCACCACAGTCTAGGGAGCCCTCTGGGCACTGCTCTGTCCTCCCCCTACAGGCCCCAGCTGACTCTCTCTGTATTAGACAGGCCTGAGAATCAAAGGAAGACATTCTCAACTCCTTCACTCCATCCAAAGGCCACCAGGTTGCAGAGAATCGTCTGGCAAGTTCCTAGCATGGAAGTCAAAGGAACGTCTTTCAACTCGTGCCTTGTCTCCCAGGTCCCAGTCCCAGCCCTCCCACCAGCCTTCCTAATCGCTTGCTCGGCAGCTCCTTTCCACCACCAGTAACTCAGGAGAAAGGTCTCGTTTAAGCAGCCGGGGGGCCAGCCAACTCAGAAGCAGCAACATGTCCTAAAATGGTCAAAGAAAACTCCACAGGTTTGGCTGGAGCTCAGCTCCTAAAGGAAGGGGGTAGGATCCGGCAGGGAGGATGAGTTTAGCTTCTCCATCACCCCGCCCCAAACCTCAGGCCCACGATTAACCCCCTTTCTGCTGACTGCTTACCATTCCACAGGACCTCCAGGGGGCGGGCGGACAGCGGGATAGCCTTGTTCTCTGTCAACACGGGGCTGACGTAGGAAGCTAAGTAAGGGACAGACGTCCAGATCTATGAAAGGAAGGGGGGACGGCGAATGAACAAACAAGATGGACCCCACACACCCACTCTCATCTACTTGACCCCTAGGGCACTGCTCTTTTTATTTCTCCCTTCCTCACCACCTCCTTTCGCTCCTGAGGCTCCTGCGGACCACCTGGACTGCTCCCTACGGCACCAAAGCAAGGACAGGCTGTGTCCAGGACGGCAGATGAGGAGCAGAGCACCCTGAGGGTTCCAAACGATACTCAGGTCCCATTTACTCTCCACCGACAGCTTAGAAACTTTAATTATAGCATTGAGCCGGCTTCTTCATTTGTAAAATGGGTCTCAGATGAACGAGCACTTATTAAACACCTACGATGTGCCAGGCAGTGTCTTAGGCATTCTCCCCACCCCCTTCGTCATTCCACGCAGGACACCTGATCACCTTGGCTGCGTTCACAAGTCTCCAAGCATTGAGCAGGCCGAATCCGTGCTGGTGGCTGTGGCTAAAGCCGGCCTCGTTGGTGATCCAATCCGCGTGGCGATCCTCATACTGAGAGGACAGGGGTCCCGGTTAGTCCCTCGGATTTTAAGTTTCCCTGCTCGCCCTGCTAGCTGATCCAGTCCAGACTCTCCCACCAAGGCTGCTAGGAATGGATTCCCCAAGGAAAGCTGGGACAAAAGGGCAAAGGCCTGTGATGTCACCAGCCCAGTGGCCTGTTTCTAGAGAGGGAGCCAGGAGCCACAGGCTCCAGAGTCAGGAGCCCAGCCGGAGCTCTCCTTTGCAGGTAAAAGGGCAGCAGCAGAACAGGTGCGAGTGAATTTAGGTCTGTGGTCTTGATGGGGTCCCCACCCTTGTTCCGTGCACGTGCCAACTCTGGACGGGATTTGGCACCTAACGCCTGGGACACCTAGAATCTGAAGCCTCCTGAAACTTCCAAGTCCTTGGGACCGAAAGTCTGAGGTGGGCTGGGCCAGGCCTTCTGTCCACCTGCGAGGATCTCACCGGGGTGGCTGTGAAGACGACGATGTGCTGGACGTCACGCCACGTGAGGCAGGGCCGCACCTGCAGCATCAGGGCTATCATGCCGGCTGCCAGAGGGGCCGCGGCTGAGGTCCCCGTGTGGCCCTCGGTGCAGCCTGTGCCCTTCTGAAGGTCCCAGTCTGTGGTCACCTGGGAAGTGGAATGGAGAGGACGGGGACTGGGTTAGGGACTGAGTTCCCAGGTGCTGTGGTGGGAGGGGTGTGGGGCTGGGCCTCAGCGCGAGCCTCGGTTGGGGGGGGGCCCTTCCATTGCGAGAGCTGAATGTCTAGCAGGTCGGACGAAGGAGATTCTTCCTCCTTCTTCGCCTAACAGGAGAATCTCTGGAGAGCTGAGAAGAATGAAAGAGTTACTCTGTGGGTCTGGTTACAGCGGGGGAGGGGGCGGAAAGAAGCTGGAGAGAGGGGAGAGGCCTCACGTGCAGAGGATGGTTTCCTGATTCCGGCTCCTCTGGTGACCCCTTCCCAAATCCTCCACCCACCCAGCCCTGCCCCTCCAGCCCCCGCAGCCCTTGGAGACAGAGGAAGTGGCCGGGGAGCTCCTGGGCCCCAGCTGGAGCTGGGACAACAGTGACGGCACCAGTCAAGGAAATCCAAATTGGCAGCTCAGCGACAGGGCCTGGAGTGACATCAGTGCGAACAAAGGGAGTGTGTTCCCGGGGAGAGGAAGCTGCCCCCTTGCCCACCCGTGGGCTCAGCATGGGTGTAGCATCTACACCCCCTGCCCACCCTGGCCCGGGGCGATCCACAGCCCGAGCTGCCTCCCTGCGCTGGGCCTGGTGCCTCGGGTGGTTTCCACGAGTCCCCCCTTCTCCACCTGTGGTCCTGAGGTGGGAGGTGAGAGCGGGGGTCTGGGAGACGCGGCATCTGTCTGGCATCCAGTTCTTTTCATGCTCTAATCCACCCTGGGGCCACAGAGGGTTTAGCTGAGGGGGCCCCTGCCTAAATCTGCTCCAGGCCATGGCCCTCCAGATCTGGCACGCGGTGCCCAGGCTAAGACCAGAAAATCTTCTTCCAACCTTCTCTCCTGGGTCAGATATCAAGGTGCTAACTTCTCCCAAGAGCTGCCCTTTCTCCACTGTACTCACTGCTCGCCTTCCAGCTGTTACAGCAGCTGCCAAGAGATGTCATTTTCACTCAGACATCGTGCGCACGGAAGAGGAGGCAAAAACTCTCCAAGTGGAAGTCTCAATGAGGGTGGAAAGCCTGGTCTGTGCCAAGGAGCAGATTGATTTTTTCCTGTTACGGAAACAGCCTCACAGTGACAGTCTAGTGTGTAGCTGTGAGGCCCGTGAACTTGCCTGTGGCGGCAGGAGCCCCGGGCAGCCACAGGAAAGGGTCGGGAAGGGCTCTGGGCAGCAGACGGTGGGCAGCCTGTACCTCCGTGCCCGCCCTCAGGAAGGCAGCCCCACCGAGCTGGTAATTGAACAGAAACTGGCAACTGGTTTCCAAGCCAAGAGCGTCCCAAAGATGGGAGCCTGGCTAAACAAACTCTCTTTTCATTTCTGGACAAATTATAGCTCAGATGGAACGTGGTAGGGGTGGGGGTGAGATGCGGAGCTGCGTCAGGAGGAGAAAGGCAGGCAGCGCACAGTAAGAGGAACCATTATGCTCGCCAGCCTTCGTGGTCCCTCGCTGGGGTTGGGTAGAGCGGGTTCCTGAGAGTTCTGCCAGGATGTCCCTGCTCTTCCTCCCAACCCAGCCTGGCCTGGGGTGGGCGTGGGCGGTGCCCTCTGCACCCAGACCCCCACCTGCGGAGCGGAGCCTCCTGCCCGCTTACTTTAGTCAGCTCCCTTTTTTCTTCTCCCGGGGTGGGGAAAGGGGCTGGGGTCACCGGACCCCGAGCTTTAGAACACTGTGCTGACCAGAAGTCATTTAGTGGCAAAACAGAATTTCAGTTTGGGAAAGTGAATCTGACCCAGAGGAAGCAGCCTAATTCCCAATGGCCCTGGAGAGCGCTCCCAACCCGGAGCCACTGGAGAAATGTGACACCACCTGGCTGCAGCCCAGCTCTGCCCGAGAGCCCCTTGTCCCCGTATCACTCTGTTAGGGGCATTGGGGACAGGCAGGGAGCTCTAGGATGACGGGATGGAGCTCAGCCAGCTGGGTGTAGGCACTGGACCCTGAATTCTTTCACAGGTTCCCACAGCTTGAGCAACTCCACTCCCTTGCTCCAACCTCTTGTTTGCTGTGGCTCCAGTTCCAGCTCCAAGGAAAGAGCTGTCTCTCGGGCTGACTGAGACATTCCTGACTCCTTTTCCCGCCCATTCAGTGCCGACAACCACTAGCTTTACTCCCAAGGATGAACAGGACCAGAGCTCACAGTATTTACATAAGGGCTGCATAGCAGTGGAATGATGATCCTTTTTTTTAAAAGGCCACAGAAATTTAGCCAAAGACCATATTCTACCAAAGGAAGACATTTCAATCAATGTGATACTTAATCAATGTGATAGAGTGATTCCTATGATAACATGCATATTTGTCAGTTAAATTTTTAAAGATAAAAACCCTTTACACAGATATATTTAGAGTCCTCAGCTCCATTCTTCCAACAGGGGCAGACCCTAAGGGACACAGATCTGCTAGGGAAGAGGAACCCGAGGGCCCGGGGCAGGAGTGGAGGGCCCGGCGGGGGGCACTTACAATGCTTCGGAGCATCTTGTCCCCACCGCTGAAGGTGACCGCCAGCATGGAGGCACACTCCTCTGCGTAGAAAGGCATCCGTCCCTCCTCGTCCACAGCACCTGGGGACAGAGTAGGGGAAACGGGAGCAGAGATAAGGGCCTGATAACATCAGAGTCATCTCTGAGTTTTCACCAGGGGGGTTGTCCTGAGTTTAAAAAATGATCTCAGTGGTCCAAGTCCTTCAAGTACCCACACTCCTCACCAGGACAGGCAGCCTCAAATGGCAGAGGGTATTCTGTGCCCTAAGACCATTCTTTCAGCAGGCTCCAGGGTGAAACTGGGGGGCGTTCCATCTCAATACCTACTCATCCATTCGCACATGCATTTTCCTCAACATGTATCAATTACCTACTGTGAGTCGCACACTGTGTGAGGCATGGGGGCCATGGGAGAAGGGCACAGACCTGATCTCAAGGAGCCCAGAGTCAGGGAGGAGGTCCGGTAAGTAAATAAAAACAACCGGGATGGTAAATGCTATGGGAGGGAGCACAGGTAAAGGGCATTTGGGGGTCAGGGAAGGCTTCAAGCAGAAGGGAAGGGACCCATGGAAGAGAGGCCAAAGCAGAGGCCTAAGCAGCTGTGGGGAGTGGAGGCGGGGGTGGGGGGGGCTTGGTATCCCAGATGATGGGTGGAAAGTGCTCCGGGGTATGACTTCTAAGGAAGTCCTGACATCCTCCGAGAGCAGGGCTAGTCCCTCCTAACTATCAGAGCCTGAAGAGAAGAGAAGATCATGCATACACTTTTAGACAGACACACGGAAGCTGGGGACACACCCACATACACGGTCCCCTCACCACTGAGTGACACACACACACACCCAGAGACACGGTCCCCTCACCACTGTCTCTCTCTCTCACACACACAGGCGTGAGCACACGTGCACACTCGGGGCCACCAGGCCACTACCTATGGTGACTGTATAGATGGAGTTGGCGTAGCCATCGTAGTTGCAGTTGTCGTGGTGCTGGCCCCCGTTGCCACTGGCTACCACGAAGATGCTCCCAAAGCCCTGGCGGCCAGCGATCACCCCGTGTTGCAAGGCAGCCTGAGGAGCAAAACGTCCGGGTCAGCTGAGGAGTTCATAGGAAGACCCCAACCTCCATGCCGCTCACTCTTTCCTCCCCTCCTAGAAGGAAAAGAAAAAAAGCCAAGGGCACTGGACATGGGAGAAAGAGATTTAGAGATGGACTCAAGGGGAAGAGGCTGTTAGTGGAACAGCTGTATGAAGGATGGGCTCTGCTTATCGGAGAGGGTAGGGCCAGAAACGGGGAGCCAAGCACAAAACCAGAGCAAAACAATCTCAAAGCGCTGCTCCATTTCTCTCTAAGAACGCCTCCACACTCCCCCAACCCCAGGTCAGGAGTGCTCTTCCCAAAGGAGGCGCCAGGGCTACATGGTAGGTCTGGCCCTGCAAATGGGGGTGGGGCGGGAGCAGTTCCAGGAACAGAATGAAGAGGGGGTCCTAGGTCTCCAGAGTGTCCACGCAGTTCCCAGTTACCTTCCCAAGCTGATGGGGACCGTCCACCGTCTTTCCATCGTCATCTGGTCCCCAGCTGTTAAGAGATACCCAGTGGGAAGAGCCAGAGCCAGGCCGTGGCTGCCCACCCAGGCCCCCCAGCCTCAGCTGGCCATCCCTCCGCCTGGGTCCTCCCTCTCCTCCCAAGGGCTCCAGCTCCGGACTCCCACGATGAAAGGACATAGGGGTCAAAGGTCCAGCCCTCACTCCAAAGTGGAAAACAGAAGTACGTGCTAAAGTTCTTCTTGTCCTTGGAAACTTTCCCAGTTTAGGACTACTTTAACCTGACCCTAAAAACCCTTTCTCAGGTCCCCGGGGAGTACAGAGTGGTAGAGATGGATGGGACCTAGGGATCTAACGCTAGGCTTGATGGCAGAGCACCAGCGAAGGAAGTATCTGTGAAAGCTCTTGGGTCTGAGGAGTTCTCTATTCTTTCTCTGAAAGGAAATGTCCATGTGGATAATGCCATGCATTTACAGGAGACACTGGTTGGGGAAGTGCAGGTGCCATCAATGCTGGGGGGGCAGCCCAGCCTCAGCTCCTCCTTATCAACCACCCCCTCCCCACCATAACCGTAATCTGGAGCTGCAGGTGTGTTTCTGGGGGGTGGTGTGATGGGGCCTGGTGCTGGGTGGCCAGTTCCGCTGTGGTTGGAAAGGAATGCCCAATTCCTTCCAGAGCCTTCTGAGTTTGATAAACAGATAAACACGAGGCAGGATGGAGCACTCCTTGAGTGGCAACCTGATTACTGGGGTGACGTGGGCCTTAAGACTGAGAACCCAGACACTGTGGGTCTGGAGAAATGAGGGCAGTGGACTTACAGGCTGAACCCAGTGGGGAGAGCCCTGCTGGGACCTGCCCGAGTCAGCCCATCCTGCTGTTCTTTGGTTGGAGGATTCGCCCAGTGCCCGAGCCTCTGGCCCCCTCACCTTGTTCCTGGCTCTGCCTCACCTGCAACTGTAGATGTCATTGATCTGATAGTGCTTGTTGAACGCCACGGCCTCCATGCTGTCTGTCAGGGGTCCATCCAGTACCCGGATACCTAGGCGGTGAAGGCCACACCAGCTCCTCAATAATGCTCGTCCCCTAGACAGGGAGCTGGGTGCTGGGGGGCCCCCCTGTGGAGACTTACTTTTCCCTCTAAGTGTTCTTGGATCTTTTGAATTTTTATACCATGTGCATGTACCTGTCCAGAAATATTTTTTAACGTCATGCTAAATCTTAGACTTTAAGGATCCTGGGGTCTGGTGGGAAGATGCAGAGCCTAGAATGTAGGGAATCCAAGGTTCCCTTCTTATGTGCATCCTGAAATCATGTAAAACACTGCAGTGGTGCTTGACGCACAGAGGGTATTCAATAGATGGTACTCATTAGCATTACTCCTCTCATGGATGCCTAATCTCACCCAATAAAATGGGGTGGGTCACACCCTGGTGACCACATAGGGCGGAACGGAGCTTTCAGAAGGGACTTGGGCCCTGGAGGTTTCTGGCTCCCTCTGTAGCCCCATTCACAGAGAGGGCTGCTGACCTCTGCTGGAGTGTAAGAGGAATACAGCCAATCTATTCCAACCTCGGAAATGCAGGTCCCAAGCATTTATGAGGAGTCACGCGGACAGCGTGTCCCCCTTCATCCCCTTCACCTTCTGCCTCGATGGACAAAGACTCAGAGGCAGAAGAGCCACAGAACCACCCCAGCGGGGGCCGGGGCTGCTCCGCTCTCCTTAGAGGATGGGGAGCAGACGGTGACCGTCAGAAGGGCTGGGAACTGGAGAGCTGGGAGAAGGGAGAGGGGCCTCCACAGACACACGGAGGAGGGGGGCCAAGGAGGAAGGGGAGACCAGGAGGCACTTGGTAAACCATTAAAATACAAATACAGCCTGGATGAGTACAAGGAGTTATCATCACAATGAGCTGAGCATTGACAGGGCATAACCGTGATCAGAAAAAGGGAAGAGTCCTCTGAGTAGGTGGGGCTTGGGCCTCCATCTCCCATCCAGAGCATTTCGTACTTTCAGCTGTTTTATACAGTGGGGTTCACTGCTAAAAACATGTTGGAAACACAGTGCATTGAAAAAAATCAATGAACCGATATGTCCTGCAGACACCTATTTATAAGCTTAACCTTTGCTTTCTGCTGTGTGTTGAGAGTGAAATAAAGTCGGGTTGGAATTCATGGGGGAGGGACAGAGGATGGGCAGCTGTCACAGGAGGAGTGTACCGAGGGCGGACTGGAGGTACCTGCTATGCGGCTCCCATACGCCACTCCCACGGCACAGAAGCTGTTGTTGGGCACAGCAGCGATCTCTCCGGCACACCTCGTGCCGTGGTGGTTGCCATTCTCCATATCCGGGTGGGGCATGGGGTCAGGGTCATTAGAGTTGAGATCATAGCTGCCCTCAGGGCTCTGAAACAAGGCGGGGGGGGGGGGGGGGGTGGGGTGGGGGGGGACGGGCAGGGCATGTGGTCACTCGCTGGTTACAAGGGGTCAGGTCTTGGAGCTCAGGGAGAGAGGGGAACTGGGATTTGGGGGCTCTAAGCCAGCACTGTGGGCCCATCTCTGCAAACCACATGGGCTGTGAGATATGAGGACAGGACACCTTGAGGCAAAACTGAGAAGCGCTGCAGCTCTTGGAAAATTTCTCTCTTGGCCATTATAGAAACGTGCCTAGGAGCCGCTTCCATGGTGTGGGAAGCCTGGGATAAAAGAGGTATGGGGCTACCTAAAAGTCAGGCTTTAAGGAACTTGTGCAGAGAGGGAAGTTGCCGGCAGGGGCCACTCCTTACTCCCCAGGGCAGGGAGTGGCAGCAGGAACCAGGAAGTGTCTCCCTTGCTGAGTTGGAGTCAAGTCCTGTGTCCTAGCTACCAGGCTGGAAGGCTGGCTGCAGAAAAGGAGTAGATGAAGAACACCATCCCACCCTCCAGGCCCTTGTATTTGGCCCAGTGACCTCTAAGAAAGGGGACAGGCCTGAGGGAACATCAAGAATCAGGTGAGGCCCGGCGGTGGGATGGGTCGTGCCAGTGCCACTCACATAGTTGGGTGCGATGTCCTGGATGGTGTGCTCCACACCGTCGTCCACGACCACCACGGTCACCCCTCGCCCGGTTACATTGCGCTCCCATACACCCGTCACGTTGATGTCCCTGCCGGGGTTCCGCCGGTTATTCTGCAGGAGAGACGGGGTCAGGAACTATCCTCTGAGCCCTGGGAATCCAGTGACACGCAGCATAGCCCATAGAGAGACAAGTTACAGCGAGCAGCCCCTGTGCACTCTTGGCCACTGTCAAGGAGCCAGAGAGAGGTTGTAGACCAATAAGGGTAGGTGGGGACAGAGCTAAGGAGGGACACGTGAGAGCTTTGCCACAGCCTAGGTCTCCAGGAAAGCCTGGCATCACTCATGGGCAATAAGGGTGAGATGGTGGCTAGGGTCAAGGGTTGGATAATATAATTCGTAGGCCATATGATATACATTATATTAACACCGTATAATATAACGTTACTAGTTAACTCTTGTAAAGCGTTTCCCATGTGGGCACAGGTACATTAGTTCACTTAACCATAACCATAACCATTACAATCTCCATTTGACAGAAAGGGAAACTGAGGCACAGAGAGGTTAAACAGTGCATCCAAAGGTACATGCTAGTCAGTGGCAGGCGGCCCAGGCAGCCTGGTCCCAGCACCCACGCCCTGCCGTTGCAGCCCGCCGGCTCTCTGGACGTGAGCACAGGGCAGGTGGAGCCCGAGGACGAAGCCCACTGTGGAAGCCCACAGAAATGCCTCCTCAGGCAAAGGATGGGGGCCACTGAAGAGTAACACAGACAAGAGCCCACTAAAGCAGCGGGTACCCCCTGCCTAGCCATCTGAAGCCAGAAGCTGCAGGGCTGGACTCACCAGGTGCCACTGCTGCGGGTACTTGGGGTCATTGAAGTGGACGCTGCGCTTGGTCCGCTTGAGCAGCCTCTGCTCTGAGTGCCAGCGCACAGCTTCATGCCTGGCCAACACGGCCTCCACCTGCTGCCGGACGGCCTCCACCTGCGGGGCCTGCGGGTGCCCTGCCGGCTGGACCAAGAGGTAGTGCCCTTGGAGCTCCCCGATGCGTCCTGCATTCACCAGCCCTGCCGCCTGCGCCAGGGCATCTGCCCGCTGCTCCAGCGACTGTTCTTCCCTCTCGCCTTCTGGGCTGTCCACATGCACCGCCCAGCTCAGCCCCCCCGGACCCTGGGCCCCAGGCCCACCTGCCCCCACCAGGCCCATCACCCAGGGAAGCAGTAGGAAGAGCCCGGCTAGCTCCAGGCAGAGGCAAGTGGGCCTGGGGCCCACGGGGGCATCTGAGTGTGGCACTTTCTGCCTCCCCTTGGGCATCAGAGCAGTAAGCTGCAAAGAGAAAGGACATCAGAGGTAAGAGCACGATAACATGGCACACCTGGAAATCCCTAAGCCATGCCTTTGAAATCATTAAACATGTGATCCTCTCCTGTTATTCACAGTTATCTCTGACCAACAGGGATAAGCCCCCAGGGGCAGTGTGGGCCAGCACGAACCCTGGTGGGTCCCTCAGTGGCATGATTATCACTAGATAATCAAGCAGGATGTCTAGTTGCTAACAGGCACTGTGCTGCTCTTTCCCACTGTTGCCATGAAAAGGGCTCAAAAGTCACAGGACTCCTGCAAATTCCTGGCAGAGTCATGACCGTTCTTTAGAAGAGACCCTCCTCCCTTCTTTAGAGGGGACAGACATCTTTCCCCAGCTGACGTCTTGGTCCCGTTGTCCTGAGGGCTAACTCCCCGCAGTGGGGCCCCGTTCCCACCTGGACCCTGAGTGAGGCTGAGCTCCTGGTCTGGCTAACCACCTCACGCTCATTTTGTGCACACGGAGAAAAGGCATCCCTTTCGCTGTGAGCAGTGGTGACTCCAAGCACAGACTGCAGACCTGTAGGCCCCAAGAAAACAAGAAATGGTGTCCTCCCAAACCCAGTGGAGCAGGCAGAGGCTGGCCATGGACTCTAGGACCCATGACCAAAGAAACTGCAAATGATTAAGTATCATTTCCAGGAATCTCAAATAGGTCACAGACTAGAACCGAACTGGTACAGTAAGGCCAGATCAGTACATAACCCAGAAACCGTACTTCTCAACCTAAACATCAGGCCATCCTCTTTTCTTTCTTTCCTAGATGCCTAGAAGAGGGCTTGAACTCTTACCAAAAACCCCTCTTGAAAAAGTAGGTGGTACTGCTCCCTAGAAGTCTGGGTGGTAGCTAACTTCCTGATTTCTGTACCTGTGAAGGATGCCAGGGGAAGTAAGAGTAGGCGGGAGGCGGGTGAAATGGGGAAAACCCGAGCATGCAACGTGAGAGGCGTTGCCTCTCACGCCTTACTGAACAGGCTGGGGAGAAGGGGTGATTGGAAAGCAGCACTAAAGGGCTACTCTTAGTCACTAGCTCAGCAAGTCGGCTGAGAAGTGAGGGCTCAAGCTCTAAACCTGGGACTGCCACCCATGGTTTGACAGAAGGGCCAAATTAGAACTGGTGGGCAACTGTGGGGACGGAGACAGGTGAATGGGTGGCAGAACATGTGTGTCCCTATTGGTGGCTGGGCTTCAGAAGCATCTGCTCTCTACGGGGGTGGGGTGTAGGGGGGGTCACCTTGAGGTAGGGCTTAGTACCCACACACATACGCAAATGGATTAGTCTCAAAATATTACAGAAACATGGGTATTTTACCAAAGTCTCTTTGGAAAGGGAGAAGGGGACTTCCGCCACCTAACATTTCCCTCCCCAAATCTATATATATCTCCTTCTCTCTTTTCCTCTGAGGTTCCCAGGCAAATTCCTCCCTGCCCTCCAGCAGCCTCGACTGTCCCAAGATATTCAGGTGTCCTTCCCAGTGTGCATACAAAAATCTTGTTAGATAGCCTGATAGTGACCCAACTAGGCAGGCTCCTTCAATCTCAGTAGAGCCCATAGATTTCCGGAAGAGAGGAGAAACCTGACCACTACATCCTCCGGTCCCTCTGGCAGAGCAGTACCTTAACCCCACCCCAGCCCTCACCCTAGGCTTCTGGGGAAGGAACCTTAAATACCCTCTGAAAGTAGATCTCAAACTTCACCCAACTGCTAGGTGTGTCTTTACAGCTCTGAGGTGTCAAGAGAGAAGAGGAATGATACGGGCAGCCCAGAGTCCAAGATTCCGCTCCCAAGAGACTGTCCTCCTCGCAACCTCTACACCCTGTTCCTAGAAACCAGGCTGCGTACCGGGGTCAGTTTCATTGATTTTCCCCCTCCCTGGCCTCGACTGCCCCGTGCAATGTGCCCCTCTCCTCAGAGGACCCACACTATCCTGGATCCAAGACTCCGTGGCCCCGTCTCCCTGGGCTCCCCCAGGCCGGGACTGAAGGCGCCCTCTGTGCGGTTTCCTCATCCTCAGACACCAGCTGCCCCCCAGCTCTAGGCCACCCGGACTTCCGATGCCCCGCCCCCACCGAGTTCTCAACTCACCCGCCTGGCCGCAGCTGCTGCCGCCGCCTCCTTGCGGAAACTCGCGGCTTCCCGGGAGCCCGAGAAGCCAGTGACAGTAGCATCACTTCCGCCCGGCGGCGCAGCCAATCAGCGACGGGTCCCCCGGCCGGCCCGCCCAGCCGGGAGCAACCGGCTCTAGGGGGCCGGCTCCTTCGGGCATCCTCCACTGAGAGAGCAGCGTGTGGTGGGTTCGCCTCGAGTTCTCGGGGCATCTTCAAGAGGGACCTTCTCTATAGGGACGGTCCTCTCCTTCATGGCGTCCTCTAGAAAGGGCATCTCGGTTGCGACCTTTAAAAACACCTCGTTCCTCGTCTTCCTCTGATCGTCATGACCCCGACTCTCCCTGTAACCTTCCTAGAGAGGGTCCTCCCTCCACCAAGTCTCCTTCCTTCTCGCGGTCGCATCTCCCTTAGTCCCTGCGCCCCGGGAGAGTCCACTAGTATCTTAGCGGCTTCCGCGGCGTCCGCGACCCCTTGACGGTGCCAGCTCCGGCCGCCAGAGGGCGCCGTCGGGGGAGGCGCAGTGCCGCCGCGGCCTCTCCTCTGCCGGCCGAGCCTCGCCCCCGCCGATCGAGCCGCCGGAAGTGGGAGGTGTCGCGCGCGGGCCGGCGCTCGACCCCTCCCCCCAGGCTCTGCCGCCCCCTCCCCCCGCTCCGCCCGCTCAGGTGAGTCCCGTCCCTCCCCCCTTCCCTCCCGGGGGCGCGGCGCGGGAGGTGTGTGCGGGGCGGGCGCGCGGGCGGGGGCTGCGGCGCGAGGGGCTGGGGTCGGGGCGGGGGGCGTGGAGGGAGCTGCGGGGATGGGGGGCGGGGGTCCCGGCCTAGAAGTGGGACGGGGTTGGCAGCCTGGCGGGGGGCGAGGGCAAGGTGCGGAGGGGCTCTGGCCGGAGGAAGCGGCAGGCTGGGCCAGCCCCCTGTGGTGGGCGGCCGGGACCACCGGCGTCGCTTCCCCCCATTGTCCCCTTCGCGACCGTCCCCCGATCTCCCCCCGAGGACCCGTCTCGCCCAGCGTCGCCGTCTGGTCGCCGCCGGGTTGCGGTGCGGGGCTTCCCTTGGCTCCTTCGACTTAAAGCCCCCTGCCGCAGCCTCCTGCCAGATGTCCCTGCCCCTCTCCCCTTTGGGCTCTCAGCCACGGAGTCGCACGTAGGACCCGTGCCCTGTGGTTTCGTTTCCCGGGCGCCAAGGACCCCCGGCCCGGGCTCTGATGGGGCAGGACGTTTGCACCTGTGCGAGCAGTAATGGCGATCTGGGGCCCATTTTCTCCCGGGAGCCTCGTATAATTTGATGAGGGAAACTGAGGCACAGGGGGTCTCCGGCCTGGGACTGAAAGTGTGGATACAGCCCAGCCTCCATGCCTGCCCTATGCGCTCTTGGAGGGTCAGGGATGTACCTGGGATGCTATTAAAATAAAAAGAATTTAAACTAACCCTGTCTTACACCACCAACCCGCCCCCCCCCCCGCCCCAATATTCATTTTTATTCTTCCTCTTCACCATAGAAGGCGTGAGTTTATCCTGCAACATCTCTTACTTGGATTACCGTGTTTTTCAGCTTCTCATTTTCATGCTGGAGTAACCAAGATTCTCATACTCTGGCACCTCTAGTAACTCTAAAGAGTCTGTACTTTCCTCAGTCAGTGGTCGTCAGACTTTTCCCATCTGTGGGGAGCCCAGAGTAAAAGGGAAAGATACTTGGATTGCCCAATAAAATATTGCTTTTTCTCTCTCACACGAACATCTCCAAATTAATGGAGAATGCTTTTAATGTAACAGCCATAAAATGATTTTAAAACATAAGCTATTATTGATATTAGGCCCAAAATCACATCCTTTGTAAATGATACTAGGCAAGGTAGGTAGGCATGTGGATCATTTGGAAGATTCTCATGGTCTGTGAGACTGCATTTCTCCTAAAGTGGAAAAGCTTTGTGCACATATATATTTATATATATATGTGTGTGTATATATATATATATACACACACACATAAATATATATAGTGACGTTTGAGGATTGATATCCCTTGGGACCTATTGCATGTAATGGCTCTTTTAATATCCTACTAGAGAATACCCTTAAGTGTTTTCTCCTGGAGCCCAACTTTTTCTTTGTGTTTCTTTCCTGATATGACTCTGTTGTATGGACATTCTGAGAGGGTGAGATACATTTGTTTTGAAATTTTGGAACTTGTAGCCTGTACTTTGTTTCTGAATGTGCAGAGCATGATGGCGGCATCTGAGGTAGCTGGCGTGGTGGCCACTGCTCCCAATTCTCCGGAATCCTCGTCTAGTGTATGTGCTTCCAAACCAGACGAAGTTCTCCCAGACGGTCTAAGGTAACGTGTGGACTCTCAACTGGGAAGATTTCATTTGGGTAAAGGGCTTTGGAGATGGGCTTCTTACAGAAGTGTAGTTCGTCTTTCCCCTTTTTGGCTCTAGTGACATTGCATTAGATGAAGCTTTTTAAAGGTAGGGACTATCTGATCTATATTTGTATATCTGGTACCCAACACAGTATCTGACACTCAGCAGGCATGCTAATTATTTGTTGAATAAACAGATTAAAATACAGGGGGTCAAACTCATTTGAAAATGCAAATATTTCCCACCTTCTCCTACATGGACTATCTGTTTATTTAACTATATGTTTGTATGTTACATCTGTGTGTGTGTATATATATATACACACATACATATATACATGTACATAGACACATGTGTATATGTATCTATGTCTATCTATAGGTAAATAGATAGCTTTGTTAATATGGCTTACTGCTTCATGTATGTATTTTGCCTTCCAGCTAAACTCTTGAGGACAGGAATTATGAATACCCAACCTCGTGCTTTACAGTGCTTAAAACATTGTTATGTATAATGTTGTACTAGGTTGACTATGTATCCTACCTCAACTCTTTTTTTTAAAATATTTATTTATTTATTTATTCATGGCTGTGTTGGGTTTTGTTTTTGCATGCGGGCTTTCTCTAGTTGCGGCAAGCGGGGGCTACTCTTCGTTGCAGTGCGCGGGCTTCTCATTGCGGTGGCTTCTCTTGTTGCGGAGCATGGGCTCTAGGCATGCAGGCTTCAGTAGTTGTGGCATGCGGGCTCAGTAGTTGTGGCTCGCTGGCTCTAGAGTGCAGGCTCTGTAGTTGTGGTGCACGGGCTTAGTTGCTCCGTGGCATGTGGGATCTTCCTGGACCAAGGCTTGAACCTGTGTCCCCTGCACTGGCAGGAGGATTCTTAACCACTGTGCCACCAGGGAAGTCCCCTACCTCACTCTTTTGTAGAGTACCTAGGACCTAATACAACAGATAACACTGTGCTAGCAGCTTTTACATGTGTTAACACATTTAATTCTCTCAACAATCTCAGCAGGTAGGTGCTGATGCTATTATTCCCATTTATAGGTGAGAGAACTTGAGACACAGAGAGGTTAGTAACTTGCCTAAGGTTACCAAGCTATGTTGGAGTCAGGGTTTGAACCCAGGCTCGTCTGACTCCAGCGTACTTAATAAATGTAACAAATCTGTTACATTTGTATTTATTATTTGTTATTTGTTATTAAGTGAGTAATGGGAAAAAATGTTAAGTAAACCTAACCATAAACTTGGATCTTCATTTTATAAATAAAATCAGACACATACTACTAGTAATAATAATAACAACTAAGGTTTATTGGGTGTTTACTGTGTGCCAGAACTAAATACACCAGATGCTTTATCTCATGTAATCCTCACAATAATCTTATTAGGTAGGTAATACTATTTCTGTTTTACAAATGAAGTTAAGTAACTTGCCCAGAGTTAAACAGCTAGTAAATAGCAGAGTCAGGATTCACACCCAGGTACTGTATCTGCCCATATTTATAATTAAGTGTCCCCCCCCGCCCCCACTTAACCCCCAGCAAGGAATCAGCTTAGAGTATTTATAAAGATTTTCATGTCACAAGGTGCTCTCTCTGTTGTTTTATTTTGAACAGTAGGTACTATTGAGGAAAGGAAGGCACAATGACCTGAAGCCTCAGTCAGTACTAGTTTGGAGTCCTTAAGGGCATAGTTGACAGAAGCAGTTGTTGTTGTTTTTTTTAATAGCAAAGGGATTTAACACACATTATTCCTGGTAAAAGACTTACAGTCATGAATGTTGTATGTCATTGTAAATAGGTTTTGAAGATCTCTTAAAAGCAGTATGGTAAATGGTTGTAGCAAACAATAAAACAACGATTTCAGTGTATACATGTGTGTATATTTGTTATCTGGGGTAAAAGTTCTGCTGGCAGCTTCAATTTTGGAGTCAAAATTGTCTGTACTTCAGGCAACTTGCAGTGAAGATGCTATGCTCTGGAAGGTTGTTGGTGGTTCTGGTCAGAGATCTGTAAAATGAATTTGAATGAAAATTATTTTTGTGAAACGAGAGTGGAATTTAAAACAATATTTCTAAATTAATATTTTATTTATTAAAATATGTGTAACAAAATTAGTACATGTACCTAAATGAACTATTCTAACTAACAGTAGGCTATTTCACCTACATCCCCCCAAGTTATTAAAATTGACTCCCACCAAAGTTTTGGCTCCTCAGAGTCATTTATGTGTGATCGTTTACTGCTGACTGTCTGCAGAACCCAAGTTCTTCACCACCACACCATACTCCCTGCATGTGGGATAGAAATCACTGGGTGGAAACTGAGTTCCTTTTCATTCGGGTAATTTAGAGGGGTTTATATAGTCTAGTTTTGTTCTTCTAGTGGTTATGTTGAAAGTATTATATATTTAAGCCTCTTTAAGATTGGGTGAAGAGAGAAACTTTTTATCTTATGTTTTTGATAGCCCCAAAGACCCTGCACAGAAGCACAAGAACTCGCCTCTGTCGAGTGTAAGTAACCAAACGATAACCAAGGAGAATAACAGAAATGCCCATTTGGAACACCCAGAGCAGAATCCTGGTTCATCAGCAGGTGACACTTCAGCAGCGCACCGGGCGGTTTTAGGAGAAAACTTGATAGCCACGGCCCTTTGTCTCTCTGGCGGTGGGTCTCAGTCTGATTTGAAGGACGTGGCCAACACAGCGGGAGAGGAGGGGGACACACGCCTCCGGGAGAGCCTCCACCCCGCCACTCGGTCTCTTAAGGCAGGGTGCGATACAAAGCAGCTTGCCTCCGGGAATTGTCCTGAAGAGAAGGCCCCACAAGCCTCCATCCTAAAGGAAGGGAGCAGGGACACAGGCTTGGATTTCCCACCTGTGGTGCCTCCAGCAAATGGGGTTGAAGGAGTCAGAGTGGATCAGGATGATGATCAGGATAGCTCTTCCCTGAAGCTTTCTCAGAACATTGCCGTCCAGGTCAAGTATCAAGTTTCTACTACTAAAACGGAATTTGGGCTTTTAATTTTTTTTTTTTTTTTTTTTGAGGGCAGGAGATATTTCTTCATAGTTGGTGGAGAACTACTCTGTCTCGTTTTTTTACTGGCAACTCCTATACTATTTTCATACGGTGCTCTGTGATGACTTCATTCTGGTGTTCAATAAGTAACAGCCCGTGTCTAATCGTGACGACCAGGAACTTCATGACCTACATACAATCACTTTCACTGAGTAATTGATGAGTGTAGTTCATTAGCATTCATATTTTCTGTCTTCGACCTTGCAGGAGGAATCCTTTTTAATTCTCTCACCTACATCTTAAGAAGTACGGTGTATCCTGCCTTCTAGTGACTGGTGTGCTTTTTTGTAGCAGGAAGGATGAGCACAGTAAATTGTAGGGGCCAAAATTCTTATCTGAGTCTTGAGCTTGTCTCTCCATCTGTTGGGTCTTGTTCAGCTTATTTTGTGGGGTAAATGCTTCATGCTACATGGATGTCAGTGGACATTTGCCAGAACTACAGTTCTCTTGCTATGAAGCTGATAAGGGGAAAGAGCAAAAAGTTAATTTCTCAGTTCCTTGTGGCAGATTTCTCGGTGAAAGGACGAGAGCAATTCTGCCTTTTAGAATGTCTCTGAACAGTTCTGAATATAATTGTTTCTTTCTTTATAGACTGACTTTAAGACGGCTGATTCAGAGGTAAACACAGATCAAGATATTGAAAAGAATCTGGTAAGTAGTTAAACTGCAATTGTTCATGTATGAAACCATTAATGTAGAAGATCTAGAGTCACATCATCTCAGTTGGAAAAGGTGCAGGAATCTCCTTTATAAAATCCCTGACAGATGGTCAGCTAACTTCTACTTGATCACCTCCAGAGATGGGAAGCTTACTACTCATGAAGCAGCGTATTGCATTTTGAAAATAGCTCTTATTGTTAGATCTTATTATGAGGTGAGAACAGAACCACTGAAACTTCTTGTTATAGTTCTCTCTTGAGCTACGTAGAGTAAATCTAAATCCCTTTACTTGTTAGCCCAAAATATATTCAAAATGTGTTTTTAAATGCTTTTTCCTCTTATCCTTCAAGTCTGAACCTTTCCAGGTGAAACACCCCCAGATGTTTTTTTAACATTCTTCTTTACTTCGTATGATATATTTTTCAGTCTTTTTTTTTTTTTTTAATTTTATTTATTTATTTATTTATTTTTGGCTGTGTTGGGTCTTTGTTTCTGTGCGAGGGCTTTCTCTAGTTGTGGCAAGTGGGGGCCACTCTTCATCGCGGTGTGCGGGCCTCTCGTTGCGGAGCACAGGCTCCAGACGCGCATGCTCAGTAGCTGTGGCTCACGGGCCTTGTTGCTCCCGCGGCATGTGGGATCTTCCCAGACCAGGGCTCGAACCCATGTCCCCTGCATTGGCAGGCAGATTCTCAACCACTGCGCCACCAGGGAAGCCCAGGTAATTCGTTTTTAAAACTTAGAGAACTTCACATTTATATTTGTTAAAGTGGTCCCCTTGATCTTTCCCTGGCATTTTGTGGCAAAACTTCCACCCTGTAAGTGTGTGGATATCTGAATGTCTATTTTTCAAGAGGAAGGATAACGCTAGAAAAGGCACCCTAAGTTCAAGAAGAGGTCTTTAGGGTAAGATATGTTAATTGAGTGGAAATAAAGAGGAAAGCCAGGTAAGAAAGTGGATATTTGGTGCAAGTTGAAGAAATTGAGGGGCAGATGGAAAGAAGTAAGTTATTGGAGTACATTAACCACATGAAAACTTTTAAATAGAGAGTAGCAACTCAGGAGTTATTTATAACAGGCAAGTAAAAAGATCCTAGAGATGAGAGACCTGATGGCGATGTGCTGGGTGAGAACCAGGCTAGGAGAGAACCTCCAGGGGAAGGAGGAGAAGTCGTCTTTTCTTAAGCACTTATTCTAAGCACTTTACATGGAGTGTTTATTTGGTCCCCACAGTTGTAAGGTGGGGTTTCGTTGACCATATAGCAATTGAAGGGGCCAACTAAGAGGTTATAGATAAGCTTTAGCATCAGTCTGAAACAGGTGGAAACTGGCAAGGCATTAGGCCAAAAGAGGCCCAGGGTTGTGTTTTGTTTGGCAGTATTCTTTTGGGTGGTGGTGTGGCCACATGCTGTAATTTCTTTTATTATTATTACTTTTAAATTATTTATTTATTTATTTAATTTGGTTGCGCCAGGTCTTAGTTGCGGCAGGTGGGCTCCTTCGTTGCGGCTCCAGGGCTCCTTAGTTGTGGCATGCAAACTCTCAGTTGCAGCATGCACGTGGGATCTAGTTCCCCGACCAGGGATCGAACCGGGCCCCCTGCATTGGGAGCGCGGAGTCTTAACCACTGTGCCACCAGGGAAGTCCCTATTATTATTATTTTTAAAACATAATATGATTATATTTTAATACACAACCAAAATACAAAACACCATAGTAAGTTGACAACAGTAGAACATGGTATTTCATTTGCATTGCATGACAGATGGTTAACATTCTTAGTTGTAAATGAGCTCTCCACATGGTTTTAAAAAGGCATTGGGACTAGGCAGGTATTGAGCTTAGTGGCAATACAGGGAACTTTGCTCCTATTTTATTTGGTACCCTTTTCATGCATTTACAGTAATTGCCCACTGCCTACATTTGAAATTGTGACACCTGGCTCTCAGGACCAATTCGCCATCAATGAAACAAAGTAACAATGTGTAACCCTTTGGCTTATTAAGATGAGAATTGTATCAAGTAATTTACTGTATGCCTTTAAGCCATCCATGTGTATGTACTAATAGTATGTACCTTGAGACTTCTTTCCCTGAAGACTAGAGTTTTTTCCCCATCCTGTGTTGTTATAAAGATGCATTATGGACAGAGAGGTACCATAAGGAAGTAGAGAGAGAAGAAAAGAATCCTCTAATCTACTAGTTTTCATCAGTTGGTTCTTAACCTTTAACTTTTCTTGGGTTAAGTTCCTCTTTCAGAATCTTTTGAAAACTTTGAATTCTCATCTCAAAAAATTTTATACACAGCTATCCATAGACCTCAGGTTCAGAATCCCTTTAAAGTTATGATGCTAAGGTGTCATCTGTTTAGTGAGCGTTAGTCACATTTCAGTACATGGACTAAGGACTAGCTTCTCCCAAAGCTAAAGTCCCATCTTGAGAGCTTATTTTTTTATTATCATAGTGTGATAAGTTTTCCCCCATTCACTTCTAAAACCTTTCTTTTCTTTGAAAGTAGTTATCGTCTAATGAACAAATTCAGTTTAATGCTCTGTTTAAATTTTACACCGGTTACCTTATACCAAATGTGTTTTAAATTGACCCTCTAAGTTTTAGTGTTCCTTTGAAAAGTAATCATTACTTTTCTTGATTTATTAATGTGGGGGAGGCAGAGCTGAACTGTGACCCTTAGAAGCTTCACCTCTTTTATTGATTTATTTATTTATTGGCTGCGCTGGGTCTTCGTTGCGGCATGCGAGAGCTTTAGTTGCAGCATGCATGCGGGATCTAGTTCCCCAACCAGGGATCGAACCCAGGCCCCCTGCATTGGGAGTGTGGAGTCTTACCCACTGGACCACCAGGGAAGTCTCAGAAGCTTTACTTCTGCTCCCTGTTTATATGAGAGCTTGCCGATTTGACCAATCTGAATACCAAGTGCCCCAGAACTCTTTGGTGGATCTGCCAATTTGTAGTGCTAATGACCAGTAAGGAGTCCAGTTTCTGGATGCATTTTGAGTAGTTTACCTGTTCTTTGTTTTTGCTCGTTCTTCTTCCTCTTAATAGATAAAATACCTTATTTCTCTTATTCCCTACTGCAGGGAAATTAGCCTATAAAGGGTCAGTTAGTAGATATCTTAGGCTTTGTGGGCTGTATGTGCCCTTTTGAAACCACTCCACTCTGCTGGTGTAGTGTGAAAGCAGCCAGCCAGCTGTCGGGTATGGCTGTGTTCCTATAAAACATTTACTTATAAAAATAGACGATGGGACTTCCCTGGTGGCGCAGTGGTTAAGAATCTGCCTGCCAATGCAGGGGACACGAGATCAAGCCCTGGTCCGGGAAGCTCCCACATGCCGCGGAGCAACTAAGCCCTTGCACCACAGCTACTGAGCCTGCGTGCCACAGCTACTGAAGCCCGCGCGCCTAGAACCTGTGCTCCGCGACAAGAGAAGACACCGCAATGAGAAGCCCCCGTGCTGCAATGAAGAGTAGCCCCCGCTCGCCACAACTTAGAGAAAGCCCGTGCACAGCAATGAAGACCCAATGCAGCCAAAAATAAATAAATAAAATTAAAAAGCAAAAACAGGTGATGGCTGGATTTGGCCCACAGGCCATAGGTTGCCATCCTCCATCTTAGCGCAGTGTTGTACAATAGAATTTCCTTTAACGATGGAAGTGTTCTGTATCTGTGCTGTCCAGTATAGTAGCCACTACTCACATGTAGCTACTGAGCACTTGGAATGTGGTAAGGTGACTGAGGAGCTGGATGTTTACATTTTTTATTCTAATTAATTTAGCTACAGCATTGGACACTGCAGCCATAGCGCCCTGCATGGTGCTTTGAACAGGGACATGGTGAATGTTTCTTGCAATGAAACTGGCGAATTAAACTTCTCATCTCTTGTTACCAATAGGATAAAATGATGACAGAGAGAACCCTGTTGAAGGAGCGTTACCAGGAGGTCCTGGACAAGCAGAGGCAAGTGGAGAATCAGCTCCAAGTGCAATTAAAGCAACTTCAGCAAAGGAGAGAAGAAGAAATGAAGAATCACCAGGTATTCTGCTTATATTAAAATTGGCAATAAGTAAAGCTATAGTCCCTAATCAGACTTTAATTTTGTTTTCAAATTAATAGAAATAAAAAAGCAGTATTTAACTTTTTAATGGTTATCATAGAATTTTAAGGATAAACAAGAACCTTCGAGGGCATCTTGTCCAAACTCTCACTCCTATTTTGGTCCAGAGAGGAAAGGATTATTTACTTAATATATTTGTTTGACTGCCTACCTGGAAAGTCATTTGATTAGACTCCTGTCTCACACTATATTTAAAAATACAATTCTAAGTAAATTAAAAATATACATATAAAAACTGGAAAAAAATTTTAAATCAGAAGAAAATTTAGAAGAATATTTATATACCTTAAGTTGCAAGAGGTCATTTTAACCCAGGCAGAAAACCTAGAAGATTTTTAAAAATTAATTATATATAATTTAAATTTTTGGCATGGCAAATGATATAGAAAACAGTCAAAAGATCAATATTAGACTGAGAGAAAATATTTATAGCACATCTGATGAAGGGTTTAAGATGACATTCTGAGATTCCTACAAATTCATGGTAAAAGCCAAAAATCTAGAGAAAAACCAGGAAACGTTACTGTATTACTCTCCTATTGCAATAGTTTTCTACTGTAATAGTTTCCCATTGCTGCTGTAACAAATTGTCATGAATTTAGAGCTTAAAACAACACAAATTTATTATCTTACAGTTCTGTAGGTCAGAAGTCCAACATGGGTGTCACTGGGCTAAAATCAAGGTATTAGGAGGGCTGCATTCCTTTCTGGGGGCTCTAGGGGAGAATACATTTCCCTGCATTTCTGGCTTCTAGAGGCTGTTTGCATTCCTTAACCTGTGGCCCCCGTCTCCATCTTCAAAGTCAGCAACATTGCATTTCTGTAACTGTTCTTCCGTAATCACATCTTCCTCTGATCACAACTGGGAAAGTTTCTCTGCTTTTAAAGACCCATTTGTGGTTAGATTGGGCCCACCCTGATAATCCAGGATTGTCTCCCTATCTCTTTTGTTATGGAAGGTAACATAGGTTCCAAGGAGTAGAACATGGGCATTTTTGTGGGGAAGGGCTTATTATTTTGCCCATAACAGTTACAAACAGCAATTCACAGAAGAGGAAAAGCAAATGGGTAATAAATGTATGAAAATAAATTCAGCCTTACTAGTGTCGATCCATTTGTATAGCAAATATTTTTTGAATTCCTGATGTACGCTCTGAAGATTTAGTGGTGAACGAAACATAGTCTCTGCCTTCATTGAATGCTTATTCTAGTTGGAGGAGACAGACAATAAAAACAGTTAAAAGAATAGGAGGTAGTGAAATGCTCATTAAAATTACTAGATACCATTCCTCCCTCTTTCCCAAGAGATTGGGAAAAATGAAATAAGTTGTCAAAGGTAAGGAAAAATGAACTCTTTTTAGACATTGGTAGGAGTGTGAATTGTTATGACCTTTTCAGAAAAGATATTAGGGGGACTTACCTGGCGGTCCAGTGGTTAAGACTCCAAGCTTCCAATGCAGGGGGCGCGGGTTCAATTCCTGGTCGGGGAACCAAGAATCCCACATGCCGTGCAGCGTGCCAAAAAGTTAAATAAATAAATAAACAAGTAAATAAGTATGTAAGTAAAGTCTGAAGAAAAAGATATTAGGAATTGTCACTTAAAATTTTAAAGTGTATATATACCTTGACTTAGCAGTCTCATTGTTAGGAGTCTATTCTACAGAAATAAAAGCTTTTGTATGAAAATATAGGCATACAGAATGTTTATTGTAGTATTATTTGTAGTTACAAGAAAACTGAAATCAACCTTAACAGGATGGACTCTTAACAGAGAATGGTTGACTAAATTCGTTATATACGTGTCATGTCGTGTTATACAGCTATTTTTTAGTTTTATCGATAGTATGGTCATGTCAAGTGAACAAAAGTAAGATGCAGAATAGTGTATATAAAATCACCTCATTATAAAGAAAACAAAAAAGCAAACACGTACGTAAGTACACATGTATTTGTGTAAGAATGGAGAAAGATGTGAAAGCATAGAACAAAACGCTTAACACATTGATTACTTTATGGGTAGAATTGGTGTGAATTAAGGGTGACTTAACTTTTACTTTTTGTTTGACTTCCTATTATAAATATATATGTATATAGTTAAATAATTTAAAAAGAACAAAGATAACCCCTACACATAATAAAGTAGAGCCATAACAAAACAAAACAAGACCGTATTTGTTGGAAGTAGCAAACTCCCACCCTGTGCAAGAATGCCTTTCTCAGCAGTCTTGACAGGTGTTCATTCAGCCTTTATTTGAGCACCAGTAATGGAGAGCTTATTGCTTCACAAGGCAGTAAATTCCATTTTTGAATTGTTGTGATTGTTCGAAATTCTTTTCTCCTGTTGAAATCTGCTTTATTATAACTTGTTCCCTTTTGGGACTTTTTTGACTGCTTTTGGGACTACTCATCAACCAGATTCCTTCAGTTCAATTTGAAATCACTAAAGTCAATATGTTAATTTGAGATAGTTGAAAGTAACCTTCAGACCAAAAGAACTAATTCATTTCCTTCTTTATTTGTGTGTGACTATAATTGTGCGGGACTTAGGAGATATTAAAGGCTATCCAGGATGTAACAATAAAGCGAGAAGAAACAAAGAAGAAGATAGAGAAAGAAAAGAAGGAGTTTTTGCAGAAGGAGCAGGATCTGAAAGCTGAAATTGAGAAGCTTTGTGAGAAGGGCAGAAGGTAAATGATGCTGTTAAGAATAAAAACCCTGTGTTTATGTGTGTGTTTGTACATAACAGGCCGGTTCTGTTTGTGTTTCTACTTTCTTTTCCTTCAGTCTAATTTTTATTTGAAAAGCAAGTGTACAAATTAAAATCCTTTAGTGATTTTAGCTTTTTTAACACCCTATGTTAAATTTAATAAAAAGTGTTTCAGGGATTCATTAATACATTGAAATAACAGCAGCTAATTGTTTGGTCCCAAGTATGATCAAGATTTTGATATATATCTAACACCTATTTCACTTGCCTTATCTGATGTTTTACAGTTTAGGCTATGAGGCTACTTTGATTATGTTAAATTCAGCACCAAAACCAAATTTCAAACAGTAACATTGCAAGCTGTTTGGAAGGCTATTTAATGGATCTGTGTCCTTTTCAGGGTACTGCAGCAAGGCTAAGGTGGGCATAGAATTTGGTCATAGTTTCAACTTTCTAAGTTTCTTAATGTGACCTGTTTGGAAGTCAAGATAGTTGTGAATATTGTGATTTTATTTAAATTCTACTAAAATGCATTTTTATTTATCAAGAAAATCTTGGCTTGCTAATGTGTCAGAGAGCTAAGTGAAAAGTAGCAGGATACTTGGAAAATGATTCAGCAAATGAGGAAAGATGATAAATAAGAAAGGACATTTTGGAATAATTGGGAAAGTTTATTGTATCAATGGTAAATATTTTGCATATTATTATGTAGAAGGTTCTTATTCTTAATAGATACTTGCTGAAGTTTTAGGGGTTGTGTCATGATGTCTATAACTTTCAGGTGGTTCAGAGGGGGAAGTAAGGTAAATGTGACAAAAAGCGTTAACAGCTGGTGAATCCAGATGAAGGGCATGTGTTCACTGGACTATTCTGTTAACTTTTCTGTTGGTTTGAAATTTTCAAAGAAAAAGTTGCAGGGGTTGGGGTAAATATAGGGAGAAATTAGGCAGGCAACGAATAGGGAAAAAGACATTGCAGGCAGGGGACCTACAGACGAGAGAGATTAGCAACTGAGACCTGAGGTAGAGAGGAATGAGGTTAGTGGAAGAAGCAGAAGCCTGATAACAAAGGCTCAGATCCCGTGCAAGGAGTTTGAGATTTTCCCTGATAGTGAGAGACTGGAGAGTTTTAAGGAGGGGGTGGGGAATCAAAGGATGAGATTTGCACTTTATTTATTTTCAGTTAAAAAATTTTTAATTGAAGTATGGTTGATTTATAATATATTAGTTTCAGATGTACAACGTAGTGATTTAAAACGCTTATGGATTATATTTAAAGTTATTATAAAATATTGGCTGTATTCTCTGTGCTGTACACTATATCCTTACAGCTTATTTATTTTATACACAGTAGTTTGTACTTCTTAGTCCCCTACCCCTATCTTGCCCCTCCCCCCATCTCCCCACTGGCAGCCACCTGTTTGTTCTCCATATCTGTGAGTCTGTTTCTGTTTTGTTACATTCATTCATTCTTTTCACTTTTTAGATTCCACATAATAAGTGATGACATACAGTATTTGTGTTTTTCTATCTGATTTATTTCACTTAGCATAATGCCCTCCAGGTCCATCCATGTTGTTGCAAATGGCAAAATTCCATTCTTTTTTATGGCTGAGTAGTATTCCATTGTGTGTGTGTGTGTGTGTGTGTGTGTGTGTGTGTGTGTATTACCACATCAGTTTTATCTATTCATCTGTTGTTGGACACTTAGTTTGCTTCTATATCTTGGCAACTGTAAATAGAGATTTGCAGTTTAGCTAGATGATGATGCCAGTTGGAGAATAGATTGGAGTAGTGTAGAGGACCAGTTAGGAGACTTACCTGTCAGAGCCTGCGTTAGAATAATGGTGGCCAAAACTGAAGTGCTGCAGTGGGGAGGAGAGATGTGAATCCATTTGTAAGGTGTTAGGGGTAGCACTAATAGGTGGACAGGGAAGAGTTACAGAAATGCCCATATTTCTGGCTTGGAAAATTGGGGAAATAATGGGGTTTTTTAATAAGATGTCTTATTCGGTTACCCACTTTACAAGTTTCAAGTTAAATTCTACCTCCTTTGTAAAATCTTCCTTATCCAGTTCTTCCTGAACTAATCTCTCCCTCCTCAGAACATCTATACAGCTCTCTGCTGATTTAGCTTATTTTTGTATTATACTGTACTCTACATTTTTTTCTACCTGTGTATGTCTTGGCTGGCCATTGATCTTGTAAGCCTCTTGAGAATAAAGATTGGACTCTCCCTCTTCATATGTATTTAAAAATTTTTTTTTACTCTTTTGTGTTCTTTTACACTTAGCTCAGTGCTATATATCTGATAATTATTGGACAAGTATTTGTTGAATTACTGAATAGGAAATTAAGAGAATTTCATCTTGATATTATGTAAAGATGAATTTACGTAATAGAAATTTGCTAAGTGCTTTGTACTGTTTGAAGGTAATCACTGTGCTTTTTAATGTAATTATAATTTTTAAAGAAGACACCATGAACTGACCAAAAAAAAAGACCAAGTATTCAGTTTAGTCACGTATTTGATTTTTTTTCTCCTTGACACCTGGCTGCTTTATAATGGACATTGTCTTGCCTTTGTGGGGACACTTTCTAGTTTCCAGCTTGCATCCTTCAAGATTATTGCTGGTATTAGAAAGGTGAGGCTTCCAAGCTAGTTCTCTTCTAGGGCCGAACTTCTTTTTAAGCTCCCTGCCTTTAATAGTGACTCATTGAGAATAATAGCAAATAGGGCTCTTCTTGAATAAAGATGGTGAGCTTGCGCTTTAAGAGACATCATCAGTTGATTCACAAAGGTAGGTTGGGACCAGTAGCAGAAAAATTGCAATATCAAGCAAGGATCTTCTTTTTTAAAATGCTCTGAGCTTGCCTGATGAACTCGTGATAGAGTGATAGGTAAATAGCAGATCAAGGGAGTTAATGTTGGAAGAATTACTTTGGATGTAATATAAGAGTTTATGCTATATTGAAATTGACAGGGCGCAAGAGGATTCTTTTTGGAAATTTCTCACCAAATGCTAGTTTATTTAACTGGCATGCTTTGAAGTCCTAATAGCTTGTCTGGCAATCAGTAAATCTAGTGAGTATTTCTTAGGTGCAAAGCAGTGAGCCAGACTGCTGCAGCATCCTGTATTTTGACCACAGCCTTCAGTCCTTCCAGCTTTCTGTCTCATTCCCATTAAATGTACACTTTGACATCAAGTCCTCTTTCTTGTTTTTTGACTTCATTCCATTTTCTCCCAGTCCTCCAGCTCCCTGGAAGCATTTCTTTCCCTAGCCAGACTAGACTCGTGGTCCATTACTTGAATTTCTCCCTTACCATTACCATCAATTCTGCTGAGGCTTGTTCCTTTCCTTTCATTTTTCCATAGTACTCCAGTCCTGGGCCAAGTCAGCCCCCCCCGACATCTCTATTCTTCTTATACTTGGGCTGCTGAGGGATTGGAAAATTGGGGAAATAATGGGGTTTTCTAATAAGGAGATCACACAGCTGTGTGTCTTGAGGCCAGAATAAATTTGACTTTCAAAAACACCCGGATCCTGAGGGCTCCCTCTTCCTCTGAGGGCTGTCCCTAACTATTACCTCTCTTTCTAAACTTTCTGTCTCCACCATTTCTCTCCTTAGTCTTAGCATATGATCTTACCTTTTATTTCACTGAAAAAATAGGGGCCATCGAGTAAACCTTCCTTCAGTTTCCTATCAGCAGATACATCCATCTTTTCTTCCTGTCCTTGTATCTGAGTCTAAACTACCTGTGTGTGAATCCTGTTCCCTCTTGCTTTTCCCACTTCTCCATAAGTGACACCACACTCTCCTCCAGTGACTAAGCCGAATAACCAAGTCATTCTGAATTCCTCTCTTAGGCCCTCTCTGCTTTACCAAGTCCTGTAGATTCTTAATATTAATTGTCCCTTTCTCTCCATTCACTCTGCCACTCTTAGTTCAGGTTTCTATCAGTTCTCCTAGATTCTGAGGCAGGCTACTAAACGTTCTTTGCCTCCAGTCTCCTCCGTTTTCATTGGTCTAGTACAAATCTGTCGAAGAAATCTGTCGAAGAATACGGATCTGATAATGTCATTTCCCTGCTTAAAGTCCTTCATAGTTCCTAGGGTAAAGTTTAAACTCTTTAGTTTAATATAAGAGGCCCTCAATTATCTAGTCCCTGTTTATGTCCCTAGCTATATCTTTTACCACTCCGCCAGACCACCATGCTAGTTTATACCTAACTACTACATGTTGTATCCTGAACTCACTTAAAACTCAGCCTGTATCAACTGCTCTAGAAAGCTTTCCCAGATACTCCCCTTATCCTCCCCTTCACACACCCTGACCATTTAATTTAGATGACCCTCCTCCGTATTCACCTAGCATGGTGTGTATGCTTCTGTCATAACACTGACCTCTGATGGTCTTTTGTGTTTACTGGAACGTTTCCCACATTATATAGTCAGCTTCTTGAGGGCAGGTATTTCGATTATCTATTGCTGTCAAAAAAACACTGTAAAACTTAGTGTCTTAAAACAGCAACAATATTTTATTATTTCTCTCAATTCTTTGGGTTGATTGAGTCTCAGATGGATGGTTCTTCTAGTGTCCTTTGGAGTCCTTCCTGTAGCTGCCGTTATGTGGCAAGTGGGGCTGGAATATCCAAGATAGCTTCATTCATATTTCTGCCTTGGCAGGGACACCTGGAAAGCTGAGTTCCGGTGGGACTCTGGGATGTCTAGGCCTTTTCACTCCATCTCTCTATGCTGTCTCAGGACTTTTTCCTCTCCAGGTGGTCTTTCCAGCTAAGGAGCCAGATTTCTTACTTGGTGGCTCAGGGCTCCCAAGAGTACAAAAGTGGAAGTTTCCAGGCTTTCTTAAGGCGTAGACTTGGGACCAGTACAGTGCTACTACTGTGGCATTCTGTTGGTTAACATGAGTGACAGGGCCAGCCCAGATTCAGTGTGGGAGGGGACTATGAGGAGGAGGCCTGGTTCATTGGGAGGACTCCATTTTTGGAGATTTGCTACCACGGCAAGTAACACATCTTGTTTAACTTTTCTGCTCAGCATGTAATAGTTTCTTTTAGATAGGGAAATCATAGAAGTTACATAAACATAATTGGAGGTGTTTTAGAAGTATGCAGGATGAATTATGAGGAGATACAGAGGCTGGGACATCAACCAGTAAGCTCTTACGATAAAGTGAGTTTATAAGAATTATTATAAGACTAATGGTGGTTGAATGAAAAGGGAGAAATGGATTTAGGAGGGATTGGTGTCGGATTATTTTAAGGATTAGGACAGAGGGAGAAGTCAAAAATAACTTCATTGTTTTGACCCTGGGTAACTCTGTGCCGCCATGGACAGTAATTGGGAAGTAGAATACCAGTTCTAAATTTCGAGGATAAAGTAATACTTTTGATGATACGGGACATGCAAGTTAAAATACTTAGTAGGCAATTAAAAATGGGAGACTTGAATACAGAAGAGATGCTATGTCTTCATTTGGAGTTGCATATAGGTGATAGTTAAAATGATAGGAGTGAATTTTCTGTGGGAAAAAGTATAGAGTAGGGCTCAGTTCTGAACTTTGAGGTACACCTGCAGTTTGGGAGTAGAAAAAGGAAGAGAAGGCAAATAGAATAATCAGAGAAGGAAAAGGAAGCAGTTTAAAATAGTAGTACAGGGTTTCAAAGGGAGAAGGTGGGTAACAGTGTCAGAAACTATAGGGTAGGAAATGAGAACCAGGTCTGAATAAAGGCTATTGGTAATTTTTAAAAATTAATTAATTAATTAATTAATTAATTTTTTGGCTGCGCTGGGTCTTTGTTGCGGCGCGTGGGCTTTCTCTAGATGCGGCGAGCGGGGGCTACTCTTCATTGCGGTGTGCAGGCTTCTCATTGTGGTGGCTGCTCTTGTTGCGGAGCACAGACTGTAGGCATGCAGGCTTCAGTAGTTGTGGCACATGGGCTCAGTAGTTGTGGCGCATGGGCTTAGTTGCTCCGCAGCATGTGGGATCTTCCCGGACCAGGGCTCGAACCTGTGTTCCCTGCATTGGCAGGCGGATTCTTAACCACTGCACCACCAGGGAAGTCCCGCTATTGGTAATTATTGAATGTAACCAATAGGGATTTTTAGGTAGGGGAATTAGGTTATTGGATTGATTTTTCCCCCAATATTTTATTGTGAAAATTTTCAAACATTCAGAGAAACTGCAGGTATTGTACACTAACACTCACCACCTAGATTCAGCAATTAACGTTCTATTAAATTTGTTTTAACAGTATCTTTCCCTCTGTCTATTCATCAGTCCATCTTATTTTTTATGCATATTACAGTAAGATGTAGTCATCAGTAAATTCACCTATAAACTCATAAACATGTATATCATTAATTAGACTTTAATATTATTTGTGTTTTCTTTTTTGTGGTAATGAATTGTATATGCAGTTAAATATATAAATATTAAGTTGTACCATTCAGTGAGTTTTGACAAATGTATATACCCTTGTAATTCAAAGCCCATCAAGATATAGAGAATACTATCATTAAACCAGATAATTCCTCATGTACCTTCCCTGTCATTCCCTGCCCTTACACTCCCAAAGGTAACCACTGTTCTGACTTTTTTCATCGAAGACTAATTCTGTATGTTCTAGAATGTCACATAAATGAACTCTTTTGTGTAAGACTTCTTTCATTCAGCATAATGCTTTTGGTATTTTTTCCTGCTGTCTTTTTTATTCTTGAGTAGTATTCCTCTTGTTAATATACCACAGTTTATCCATCTTCCTGTTGATGGTAGGTAGCAGTTTCCAGATTTTTGACTATTATGAATAAAGCTGTGAATATTCAAGTGGAAGTCTTTGTGTGATCATATACTTTTATTTCTCTTGGGTAAATTCCTAGGAATAGAATTGCTGGGTTGTAGGGTAGGTATATGTTTAGTTTTATGAGAAAAGGCCAAACATATTTCCAAAGTGGATATACCTTTTTATACTCTACCTACAATGTTTGAGAGTTCTGGTTGCTTCATATCCTTGCCATTCAAGTGGTTGTGCAGTAGTATTTCATTGTGGTTTTAATTTGCATTTCCCTAATGACTAATGATGTTGATCACTTTTTCCATGTGCTTAGTGGTCATTCATTTACCTGTTTTTGTGAAGTGTCCTGTCAAATATTCCCCCCCCCCAACACACCTTTTTTGCAGGGGTTGAGGTTTTGGCTTTTTATGATTGTATAGTAGATGCTCTTTATATATTGCAAATATAAGTCTTTTGTCAGTTACATGTTCCGTGAAAATTTTCTTCCAGTCTCTGACTTATCTATTCATTTTAAAATAGCATCTTTTGGTGAACGGAAAATTTACTTTCAGTGATGTCTAATTTATCAAGTTTCCATTTATAGGTATTGCATTCTCTGTCCTAAGAAACCTCTGCCTCCCCTGAAGTAGCAAAGATGTTCTCCTCTGTTTTCTTTTTTTTTTGTTTTGTTATTTTTATTTTTAAGTGCTAAGTTTTTTTGTTTTTTTTTTTTTAATGAGCTTATTTATTTATTATTATTTATTTTTGGCTGTGTTGGGTCTTCGTTTCTGTGCGAGGGCTTTCTCTAGTTGCAGCAAGCGAGGGCCACTCTTCATCACGGTGCGCGGGCCCCTCACTATCGCGGCCTCTCTTGTTGCGGAGCACAGGCTCCAGACGCGCAGGCTCAGTAGTTGTGGCTCACGGGCCCAGTTGCTCCGCGGCATATGGGATCTTCCCAGACCAGGGCTCGAACCCGTGTTCCCTGCATTGGCAGGCAGATTCTCAACCGCTGCGCCACCAGGGAAGCCCTCTGCTCTGTTTTCTTATGGAAGCTTTATCATTTTAGCTTTAATATTTATGTCTCTGATCCATCTCAGATTAATTTTTGTGTATGGTGAGAAGTAGGGGTTGAAGTTAATTTTTTCCCATGTGGATATCCAGTTGTTCTGGCACCATTTGTTGAAAAGACTTTCCTTTCCCCATTGGGTTGCTTGACACCTTCACCAAAAACCAAATGACAGTATGACTCATTTGTATAAATAGTGGGTTTATTCTGGGTACGGTACCAATCTATTGTATTGATATATTTGCCTATCTTTATGCCAAGTCACAGTGTTGTAATTATTATAGCTTTATAGTAAGTCATGAAGTCAGATTATGCAAAGTCTTCTGCTTTTTTTTTTTAACTTTTTAAAAAAATAATTAATTTATGTATTTTTGGCTGCGTTGGGTCTTCATTGCTGTGTACGGGCTTTCTCTGGTTGCGGCGAGCGGGGGCCACTCTTTCTTGTGGTACGCGGGCTTCTCATTGCAGTGGCTTCTCTTGTTGCGGACCACGGGCTCTAGGCGCAAGGGCTTCAGTAGTTGTGGCACGCAGGTTCAGTAGTTGTGGCGCACGGGCTTAGTTGCTCCATGGCATGTGGGATCTTTCCGGACCAGGGATTGAACCCGTGTCCCCTGCATTGGCTGGCGGATTCTTAACCACTGCACCGCCAGGGAAGTCCCAAAGTCTTCTTCTTTTTGTTCAAGATTGCTTTGGATATTCTAGGTTGTTTGCACTTACATATATATATTTAAGAAGCAGCTTATCATTTCTACAAAAACAACAGATTTTCTGAGAGTTCTTAATATGATTGGATGCTTAATTTTGTCAAATGGTTTTTCTGCATCTGTTAAAATTATCAAATGCTTCTTCTCCTTTATTCTGTTAATGTAGTGAATTATGTTGATTTATTTTCAAATGTTAAACCAATTCTCCATTCTTGTGATTACACCCAACTTGGGCAAGATATGTTATTGTTTATATATTGCTGGATTTGACTTGCTAATATTTTTGAAGGATTTTTATGTCTACGTTTATTGAGGAACAGTGTTCTGTATTTTTTTTATTTTAAAAATTTAGTTATATCAGTTGCTGAGGGGGCGATGTTAAAACCTCTGTGATTATAGATTTTTCTCTCTTTCTTTTTAATTCTGTCAATTTTTGTTTCTTATATTTTGAAGCTGTGTTGTTAGATACATATACAGTTATGATTGTTATGTATCCTTGATGAATTATCTTCGTCATTGACATTGATATTTTATCATTATGAAATGTCTCTCTTTATCTTGTTCATACTCTTAATGTTTATCTTATGTAATATTAATATAGATATTGCAGTTATATATGCTTACTCTTTACACAGTATATATTTTGCCATCTTTTACCTTCAACCTATCTACATTTTTATATGTTTTGTAGACAACATATAATTGGGTCTTTCTTTTTGATCTATTCTGACAAGCTTACTTTTAATAAGAGGCTTTTAGTGTATTTGTACTTAATATGATTATTGATATGATTAGATTTAGGTCTACTCTTTTACTGTGTGAATTGAATATTAATTCATTGACTATTCTTTAGAATTCCATTTTAATTTGGCCTTTTCCACCCAGAATACACATCTGTTTAATTCATTGGCAACATGCATCATAAAGACAAACTACATGCCTGTTGATTATGCTATATTAGAAAGAGTTGTAATTTTTTTGAATAAAGTATTTGGGAAATTTTCATAGTTTTAATTGTTGAAACTTAGAATTATCCTTCAGATTTTTTTTAAAAATCAAAAAATTTTAGGTATAATTTACATGCAATAAAATGCACTTATTTTAAGTTGCAGTTTGATGAGTTTTGACAAATTAATCACACGTGTAAACACTAACACAGTCAAGGTGTAGCACATACCCATTACCCTAAAATCTTCCCTGTATTCCTTCTTAATCACTGTGCTTCCTCCTCACCATTCCCAGGTAAACACTGATCTGCTTTCTGTCACTGTAGATTACACTTATCTTTTCTAGACATTCGTGTCTTTCTTTCACTTACATTTTTGAGATTCATCTATGATGTGATGAATGTGAACTATATCAATAGTTCATTGCTTTTTTTTAAAAGACTTAATTTTTTTAGTGCAGTTTGAAGTTTACAACAAAATTGAGAGGGAGGTACAGAGATTTCCCATATGCCCCCTGCCCACACACATGCATAGCCTTCCCTTTATCAACGTCACTCACTAGAGTGGTACATTTTTTACCAAAGGTGAACCTACATTGACACATCATAATCACTCAAAGTCCATAGTTTACCTTAGGGTTCACTCTTGGTGTTATATACTTTATGATTTGGGCAATGTATAATGACATATATTTATCATTATACAGAGTATTTTTCACTGCCCATCCTTGGTGCTCTGCCTATTTATCCCCCATTCCCCAACTGATCTCTTTATTGTCTCCACAGCTTTGCTTCTTCCAGAGTGCTATATAGTTGAATCATACAATATGTAGCCTTTCAGATTGGCTTCTTTCACTTAGTAATATGCATTTGAGGTTTCTCCATGTCTTTTCATGGCTTGATAGCTCATTTCTTTTTAGCATTGAATAATATTCCATTGTTTGAATGTATGACAGTTTTTTATTTATTCATCTTTGAAGGATATCTTGGTTGCTTCCGAGTTTTGGCAATTTGAAAAAAGCTGCTATAAATATCCAAGTGCAAATTTTTGTATGGACATAAGTTTTCATCTCCTTTAGGTAGATACCAAGAAGTGTGATGGCTGGATCATATGGTAAGAGTATGTTTAGTTTTGTAAGAAACTGGCAAACTGTCTTCCAGAGTGGCTGTACTACTTTGCATTCCTAACAGAAATGAATGAGAGTTCCTGTTGCTCCACATCCTCGCCAGCATTTGTTGTTGTCAGTGTTCTGGATTTTGGTCATTTTAATAGGTATGTAGTGGTATCTCATTGTTTTAATTTGCATTTCCCTGATGACAAATGATGTGGAGCATCTTTTCATATCCTCATTTGCCATCTGTATATCTTTTTTGGTGAGGTGTCTGTTAAAGTCTTTGGCCCATTTTTTAAATCTTTTTTTTTTTAAACTGAGATGATTTATTTATTTATTTATTTATTTATTTATTTATATTTGGCTGTGTTGGGTCTTCGTTTCTGTGCGAGGGCTTTCTCTAGTTGTGGCAAGTGGGGGCCACTCTTCATCGCGGTGCGCGGGCCTCTCACTATCGCGGCCTCTCTTGTGGCGGAGCACAGGCTCCAGACGTGCAGGCTCAGCAGTTGTGGCTCACGGGCCTAGACGCTCCGCGGCATGTGGGATCTTCCCAGACCAGGGCTCGAACCCGTGTCCCCTGCATTAGCAGGCAGATTCTCAACCACTGCGCCACCAGGGAAACCCTGAGATGATATTTTAAATTTTATTTTATTCTTATTTTTTTGGCTGCGCTGTGTGGCCTCCAGGATCTCAATTGCCTGACCAGGGATTGAACCCAGGACATGGCAGTGAAAGCCTGGAATCCCAGTCACTAGGCCGCCAGGGAACTTCCTTATTGTTTGTTTTATTGTTGAATTTTAAAAGCTCTTTGTATCCTTTGGATAACATTCCTCTGTCAGATGTGTCTTTTGCAAATATTTTCTTCCAGTCTGTGGCTTGTCTTCTGATTTTCTTGATACTGTCTTTCACAGAGCAGGAGTTTTTTATTTTATTTATTTATTTATTTGGCCTCACTGCATGGCTTGTGGATCTTAGTTCCGTGACCAGGGATTGAACCCAGGCCCTTGGCAGTGGAAGCATGGAATCCTAATCGCTGAACTGCCAGGGAATTACCAGAAGTTTTTAATTTTAATGAAGTCTAATTTATCAAGTATTTCTTTCGTGGATCATGTCTTTGGTGTTATATCATTCATTTAGGTTTTCTCCTATGTTATCTTCTAGGAGTTTTATAGTTTTGCATTTTACATTTAGGTCCATGATCCATTTTCAGTTAATTTTTGTGAAAGGTGTAAGGTCTGTGTTTAGATCCATTTTTTTTTTTTTGCATGTGGATGTCCAGTTTTAGCACCATTTGTTGAAGAGACTCTTTGCTCCATTTTATTATCTTTGCTTCTTTGTTAAAGATCAGTTGACTATGTTTATGGAGTTCTATTTCTAGGCTCTCTGTTCTGTTCCATTGATCTATTTGCCTATTCTTTCACAAATACCATGCTGTCTTGATTGTATAGCTTTATAGTAAGTCTGGAAGTCGAGTAACATTAGTCTTCCAATTTTGTTCTTCTCCTTCAGTATTGTGTTGCTTATTCTAGATCCTTTGCCTCTTCTTATAAACGTTAGAATCAATTTG
The DNA here is from genome assembly GCF_028021215.1 of Eschrichtius robustus. NCBI lineage: Eukaryota > Metazoa > Chordata > Mammalia > Artiodactyla > Eschrichtiidae > Eschrichtius > Eschrichtius robustus. The sequence goes on along the minus strand of NC_090834.1, from coordinate 15,441,370 downwards.
TTGATATCCATAGAATAACTTGCTGGGATTTTGATTGGGATTGCATTGACTCTGTAGATCAAGTTGGGAAGAACTGACATCTTGACAGCGTTGAGTCTTCCTGTCCATGAACATGGAATATCTTTCCATTTATTTAGTTCTTCTTTGATTTTGTTCATCAGAGTTTTGTACTTTTCCTCATACAGATCTTGTACATATTTTGTTAGATTTATACCTAAGTGTATGTAGTGTAAATTATAATTGTGTTTTTAATTTCAAATTCCACTTACTCTTTTTTTTTTTTTTTGGCTGCACCACGTGGCATGTGGGATCTTAGTTCCCTGACCAGGGATTGAACCCACACCCCCTGCATTGGAAATGCACAGAGTCTTAACTACTGGACCGCCAGGGAAGTCCCAAATTCCACTTGTTCGTTGTTAGCATTTAGGAAAGCAGTTGGCCTTTGTATATTAACCTTGTGTCTTGCAACCTTGCTTTAACCGCTTATTAGTTCAAGGAGGGTTTTTTTGTCTATTCTTTCCAATCGTATACGTGGATGATCATGTCATTTGCAAACAAAGACAGTTTTATGTCTTCCTTTTCAGTCTGTGTACCTTTTATTTCTTTTTTTTGCTTTGTTACATTTTCAGGGACTTCCAGTATGATGTTGAAAAGGGGTGGTGAGAGGGGACATCTTTACCTTGTACCTGATCTTGGGAAAGCTTCAAGTTTCTCACTCTTGAGTATGATGTTAACTGTAGATTGTTTTGTAGATGTCTACCATGTTGAGAAAGTTTCCCTCTATTCCTAGTTTACTGAGAGTTTTTACCATTAATGGATGATGGATTTTGTCAAATGCTTTTTCTACATCTATTGACATGATCATTTGATTTTTTTTTTTTAGTCTTCTGATGTGATGGATAATATTAATTGATTTTTGAATGTTGAACTAGCCTTGCATACCTGGGGTAAATCCCACTTGGTCATGATTCTTTTTATGTTTTTTGTATTGATTTGCTAATATTTTGTTGAGGATTTTTGCATCTGTGTTTATGAAAGATATTGGTCTGTAGTTCTTTCTTCTTTTATTTTTGTCTGGTTATGGTATTAGGGTAAGTGCTGGCCTCATAGACTGAATTAGGAAGTATTTCCTCTGCTTCTGTCTTCTAAAAGATTGTAGAGAATTGGTATAATTTTTTCCGTAAATGTGTGGTAGAATTCACTAGTGAACCCATCTGGGCCTGGTATTTTCTGTTTTGGAAGGTTATTAATTATTGAATTAATTTTTAAAATAGATAACGGTGTTCATTCCTTTTTAATGCTGAGTAGTGGTCCATTGTGTGAATATCCAACAATTTGTTTACTCAGTTGAAGATAATATAATATAAATATTATATTATCCTTCTAATATAAACTGTCTCCTGTTGTTTCTGATGAGAAGTCAGTGACAATTGTTTCTCTCTGTGTATTGTGTCATTTTTTTCCCTATAGTTTCTTTCAATATTTTCTATCCTTGGTTTTCAGCAGTTTGACTTTGATTTTCCCAGGTGTGGCTTTCTTCCTGTTTTACCTGTTTGGGGTTTTCTCAGCTGCTTATTCTGTAAAGTTATGTATTTCACCAAATTTGTGAAATTTTGACATAATTTTCAAATGTTTTGCCTGTCCCATTCCCTCCTTTCCTTCTGGGACTCCATTTTCACATGTGTTAGAACTTTTGACGTTGTCCTATAGCTCATGGAGGCTCTTTCATTTCTTTCCAATTCTTTTTTACTCTGTTCAGCATATTGGATAATTTCTATTTATGTGTCTTCAAGTTTACTTTTTATTATATCATTTCCAGTCTATTAAGCCCATGCATTGAATTTTATATTTCCAGTATTGTATTTTTCAGTTCAGTCTTTTTTATTGTTTCTATTTCTCCGTGAAGAGTTCTTATCTGTTCACTCCTTGTGAGCATATTTTTTCCTTTATGTTCTTTTGCATAGTTAAAATAGATGCCTTAAATCTTTACCTCCTAATTCCAACATCTTGGTCTCTTTGGAGTCTTTTCTATTGATTGCCTTTTTTCTTCCAGGAGTCAGAATCAAAAGCATTATTCTAAATAAGAAACTAGATGCAAAAGGTATGCACTGTATGATTCTATTTACATGAAGTTCTAGAAGAGACAAAACTATAGTGGGAGAAAGCAGATCAGTTGCCAGTGGCTCAGGATGGAGGGAAGGGATTAACTGCCATTTAGTAAATATTTGAGGCTTTGCAGACCACATAGTTTCTGTCACAACTACTCAACTCTGCTGTTGTAGCATGAAAGCAACCATACACAGTAAGTAAGCAAAATGAGCATGGCTGTGTTCCAATAAAACTTTATTTACAAAAAGAGATAGCAGCCTGAGTTTGATCTACAGACCATAGTTTGCAGACCCTGCTTTTCCTGTTTTTTTGTACATTGGAAATTTAGGGTTGAATCCTGAATATTGTGAATAATACATTGTAGAGACTCTGGATTCTGTTGTATTCCTCCATTAAATCTTGTGGTTTGTTTGTTTTTTTAAATTTGTTTTATCAGGCTATTTCCTTGGTTGGGCTTAAACATCATACATACATGTTTGGTGGGCAGCAGCTGTGGTCTCTGTTGAGTTCATTTATCTGTAGATGGGTTCCTTGGAGTCTCTTCTGTGCATGCGTGGTTCAGGGATCATCCAGAGATTTAGATAGATTTATATGCAGAATTGGGGGTTCCCCAGTTGTGGCTTTTATCTTTTGGGGATTTCTCCCTCATTTTCTAGCTGTTATGGTAGCTCCCAATTTTGTCCTTTGGCTCTTGAGCTGGTAAGGCTGCAAGGCTTCTATCTCAGTTTTAGTCATCAGCACAGAGCTATCTGGGGTTTGCCCTTAGATGAATGATGAATAGCCATTAAAAAAACAGGAAACAATAGTGGTATTCACTTCTTCCAGTTGTCAGATCTTCTCCTGGTTTTTGTTTGTTCTTTAGTATCTTTAGATAGGTGTTTTTTTACATTTTGTGTAGAATCTATAGTTTTTTATCTGCAGAAATGGTTGGTCTATTAGGAGCAACTCTGCCCTTAGTGGAACTGGAAACTCTCTAGATTTAACTTTTAGAAGGACGACTTTGGCTGCATTGCATTAGATGTGCTAAAGTGCAGATAAACTTATGTCAGGAAGACAGTTTTAACAAGATAAAATGAGGGCCTGATCTCAGTGGCAGAGAAAGAGAAAGGAGGGGTATTCTGAGGTAGGATTGCTGAGATTTGTTGATTGTTAGAGGGAGAAGAGGAGTAGTGACAATGAGATGGCTGGAATGGCAGAAATGATGAATATAGGAAGTGGAGCAGGTTTAGGGCAGTGGCCTTGAAGGGGAGTTTGTAAATTCTTGTTTTAAATTCAGTTTTAAGGAGGTATACTTAATACTTTATTTAAGGAGGTATACTTTGTTTAAAATACACTGGTTTTTTTCCTACAAAAAGTGTAAAGTTTGGGGACTTCCCTGGTGGTCCAGTGGTTAAGACTCCATGCTTCCACCGCAGGGGCCGTGGGTTCAATCCCTGGTCAGGGAACTAAGATCCCACATGCCATGTGGTGCAGCCAAAAAAGGAAAAAAGAAAAGAAAAGAAAAAGGGTAAAGTTTTTTTTTTTTTTTTAATGTGTAACATAGGCAAAATTATTTAAGTCAATAAGTTTTTGAGAAATTTCACATTTTCTGATTCCACCCACTGCCAAACACCTTAGTGGGGTTTTTTTGGTTTTTTTTTTTAGCATGCAACTTTTTTATTGTTTTCTAAATCTAAAGAATACAGTGATACAGTATACAGTGATATTATACTGCATCTACTCACGTGAAAAGGAACAAAGTATCGCCCCTGAAATAATTACTAATTACACAATACTGCAGACTGATAAACACTATAAGTACTAAAATGTTAACATTTCAACATACAACGTCAACAACATCCTGCTTTCTTTTTTAATTGGTTAAAACACTTGTTAAGGTCATGCAAAATAAACACTTTATGAAAATGTTAGATTACACTCAAACATCAAGGCAATGAAACCCAAAATAGCAACTTTTTAATGCAATGACTGGTCAAGTAGATAAACTATTCAGCATATTAATAAAAATCCAGTAACTGAAAAACATCAAAAATGTAAACACTAAATTTAGGTAACTGCTCGTCTATGATCTCACCACCTACAGTCTTATCTGTGACTGAAGATATACTGCCAAAATTGTTCTACATAAGTAAGCTATGTTAAAATGACCAAAAAAATGTCAGTGCATGATGCCAGGGTAAATTTCTAGTCCACACAATATTTAAATGTGATCATTCTCTTAACTCTGCTAACAGTAAATGAAAAGTCGCACCAGATTTATCTTCTTTTTACTCTTGCTTTGTTACATGTTTTTAAACTTTTGTCTACAAGTATTTCTTATGATCCTCCCCCAGAATTAACATGCTGCTTTAGGAACAGATGAAGCAGATAAACCCTGCCCTGGTATAGAAGGCAGTGATTTCGTTTTCCCTAACTAAATATTTCCTTGTCACTTGTCAACTGTCACTGACCTTTCTGCTATAGTTATGTCCTCAGTCTTCCATTCCATAAAGATTTTTAGTGCCTATTATTATCCATGTCTCCCTGATTCTCCCAGAGGAAGAATTCATTTTTTCCCTCTCATCGCTAGGCTCACTAAGGGAAGCTGAGCACACAATTTTAAAGGAGTTACAGAGTAGACCAGGGCAGGTTCTCGGGCAGGTGGATGGTGCTTGAAGCCAGGTCTGGGATCTGGAGAGAAGAGCATCCAGGTCATAGGAAGGTGATCGGCCCCTCCCCACGGGCCACTCTCCTAGCAGCTCACAATGACCCAGTTACTGGGGCTCTACTTTGGGCACTGTTGACTCACTTTCTTACCAATTTTTAAAGCCCTCTTTATATTTTCCACTTAAAATTTAAAAACTCTTTGATAAGCAGTTTGTCTATTATATAGAACACCGGTTCTCAACTTACAGAGCATTAACCTTTAGTCTCTAGGTTATTCCATAACCTAGTGTTTGGGTCATACTCTTCAAGATAGTCCTTTCAAGAATTTTTGCCCAATCCACAGTTATCATGTCAGTCAGTCTTCCCACAATTCTTTCAGTTGGGCTTCTTTGCTCTCTAATGAAATATGGACACACTTCAAAAATTCCCCACGTGTAATCTTTGGGATCCAGTTTTCGCAAGCAGTTTATTTTAGGACCATGTTTAGGGTCAGAGGAGATGGATCAGCCTGGTTCTGAATTTTAGACACTCTAGAAAAAGAGAAGCATCAGTTCCTATTGAAGAGTATGTCAAACTGAACAGTATGAGAAACTATAGGAATACTGTATCAGTAAAAATACCAGGTTTAACATGTACAAAGCCAAGAAAAACAATGATACCAGATACTGAATTTATATTAGCATTGTCCTTTGAACTCCCAGCAGAAAAAACTGCTGAATGCAGATACCACACAGTGCAATAAAATTCACCCATTTTAAAATGATGAATTTTGACAAATGTATACTGTTGTATAACTACCACCACAATCGTGGTATAAAATATTTCCATTACTCCAGAAAGCTTCTTCATGACTCTTTGGAATGAATTGCCTCCTCTATCCTGAGCCATTGGCAACCACTGGTCTGCTTTCTCTCAGTGTAGTTTTTGCCTTTTCTAGAACTTCATGTAAATAGAATCATAGAATATATAGCCTTTTCTGTCTGTTTCTTATTTAAGATAAAGCTTTTGCAATTTATCTATGTTGTTGCATGTATCAGTAATTTAATTCCTCTTTATTGCTGAGTAGCATTTACTTATAAGGTTATACCAAGTTTATTTACTGGTTGATGGACATTTGAGTTGTTTCCATTTTTTGTCTGTTATAAATAAAGCTGCTCTGAATATTCAAGTACAAGTCTTTATGTGGACATGCTTTCTTTTCTCTTGAGTAAGTACTTAGGAGTGGAATTGCTGGACCATATGTTTGCTTAACATAAGAAACTTGCAAACTGTTTTCCAAAGCTGCTTTACTATTTGGCATTCCCACCAGCAATGCATAAGTGTTCTGGTTACTCCATATCCTCACCAATACTTGGTGTTATCAGTCTTTTTAGTTTTAGCCATTCTAATAAGCGTTAGGTAGTATCTCATTGTGGTTTTAATTTGCATTTTCCTAATAACTATTTTTTTTTAATTCATTTATTTGGTTGTGCCAGGTCTTAGTTGTGGCAGGCAGGCTCCTTAGTTGCTGCTCGCCAGCTCCTTAGTTACAGCACGTGGGCTTCTTAGTTGCGGCTCACGGGCTCCTTAGTTGCAGCTTGCTGGCTCCTTAGTTGAGGCATGCGGGCTCCTTAGTTGCGGCATGTGAACTGTTAGTTGCGGCATGCCTGCGGGACCTAGTTCCCTGGCCAGGGATCGAACCCAGGCCCCCTGCATTGGGCACACAGAGTCTTAACCACTGCGCCACCAGGGAAGTCCCAACATTTTCCTAATGACTGTTGATGTTGAACATCTTTTCATGTCCATGCCTGCCATTTGTTGTTCTTTTTTGGTGAAGTATTTATTTGAATATTTTACCCATTTAAAAACATGTTTTCTTATTGAGTATTGTCAATACAGGTCCTTTCATCAGATATGCGTTTTGCAAATATTTTTTCCCAGTATGTAACTTGCTTTGCATTTTGTAACAGTGTCTTTTGAAATGCAAAAGTTTAATTTTTTTAAAAAAATTATTTTTTGTACAATTTTAAAGGTTACACTTCATTTACAGTTATTACAAAATATTGGCTATATGCCCCGTGTTGTACAGTACATCCTTGTAGCCTATCTTACTACACCCAATAGCTTGTACCTCCCACTCCCCCATCCTTATGTCGCCCCCCTCCCCTTACTGGCAATCACTAGCTTGTTCTCTGTATCTGTGAGTCTGCTCCTTTTTTGCTATATTCACTAGTTGTATTTTTTAGATTCCACATGTAAGTGATATTATACAGTGTATTTGTCTTTGTCTGACTTACTTCACTAAGCATAATGCCCTCCAAGTCCATCCGTGTTGCTGCAAGTGGCAGAATTTCATTCTTATTTATGGCTGAGTAGTATTCTATATATATAGAATATATATATAGATAGATAGATAGAATATATATATACCACATCTTCTTTATTCATTCATCTGGGTTTTTTTTAATATTTTCTGAAATTAAGATTTTTTAAAATTTATTTATTTATTTATTTATGTCTGCGTTGGGTCTTCGTTGCTGCACGCAGGCTTTCTCTAGTTGCCGTGAGCGGGGGCTACTCTTCATTGCAGTGCGCGGGCTTCTCATTGTGGTGGCTTCTCTTGTTGCGGAGCATGGGCTCTAGGCACACAGGCTTCAGTAGTTGTGGCACACCGGCTCAGTAGTTGTGGCTCACAGGCTCTAGAGCGCAGGCTCAGTAGTTGTGTGCATGGGCTTAGTTGCTCCGCGGCATGTGGGACCTTCCTGGACCAGGGCTTGAACCCGTGTCCCCTGCATTGGCAGGCGGAGTCTTAACCACTGTGCCACCAGCGAAGCCCTCATTCATCTGTTGATGGACACTTAGGTTGCTTCCATATCTTGGCAATTGTAAATAATGCTGCTGTGAACATTGGTGTGCATGTATCTTTTCGAATTAGTGTTTTTGGGTTTTTTGGATATATACCCAGGAGTGGAATTGCTGGGCCATATGATAGTTCTACTTTTAGTTTTTTGAGAAACTTCCATACTGTTTTCCACAGATGGAAATTGGCTGCACCAATTTACATTCCCACCAACAGTGTATGAGGGTTCTCTTTTCTCTGCATCCTCACCAACATTTGTTATTTGTGTTCTTTTTGATGACAGCCATTCTGACAGGTGTGAAGTGGTATCTCATTATGGTTTTGATTTGCATTTCTCTGATGATTAGTGATGTTGAGCATCTTTTCATGTGCTTCTTGGCCATCTGCATTTCCTCTTCGGAAAAATGTCTATTCAGTTCTTTTGCGCCCCCCGTTTTTAAAAAATAAATTTATTTATTTATTTATTTATGGCTCTGTTGAGTCTTCATTGCTGCGCGCGGGCTTCCTCTAGTTGCGGCGAGCGGGGGCTACTCTTCGTTGCGGTGCATGGGCTTCTCATTGCGGTGGCTTCTCTTTGTTGTGGAGTACGCACTCTAGGCGCATGGGCTTCAGTAGTTGTGGCATGCAGGCTCAGTAGTTGGGGCTCGCGGGCTCTAGAGCACAAGCTCAGTAGTTGTGGCACACGTTGCCCATTTTTTAATTGGGTTGTTTATTTGTTTTGATGTTGAGTTGTATGAGCTGTTTATGTATGTTGGATATTAATCCCGTATCGGTTATATCCTTTTCACATATTTTCTCCCATTCAGTTGTCTTTTCATTTTGTCGATAGTTTCCTTTGCTGTGCAAAAGCTTTTAAATTTAATTAGGTCCCATTTGTTTATTTTTGTTTTTATTCCCTTTACTTAGTAGGTGGATCCAAAAAAAAAATATTGCTGCAGTTTATGTCATACAGTGTTCTACCTGTGTTTTCCTCTAGGACAGCAGTCCCCAACCTTTTTGGTACCAGGGACTGGTTTCATGGAAGACATTTTGTCCATTGGGGTGGGGGGGATGGTTCAGGTGGTAATGTGAGTGGTGGTTCAGGCGGTAACACGAGCGATGGGGAATGGCAGATGAAGCTTCGCTTGCTCACCCGCTGCTCACCTCCTGCTGTGTGGCCCGGTTCCTAACAGGCCATGGACCAGTAACGGGCTGCAGACTGGGGGTTGGGGACCCCTGCTTTAGGAGTTTTATAGTATCTGGTCTTACATTTAGGTCTTTAACCCATTTTGAGTTTGTTGTTGTATGTGGTGTTAGAGGATGTTCTTATTTCATTCTTTTACATGTAGCTGTCCAGTTTTCCCAGCACCACTTATTGACGAGAATGTCTTTTCTTTATTGTATATTCTTGCCTCCTTTGTCATAGATTAATTGACCATAAGTGTGTGAGTTTATTTCTGGGCTCTCTATCCAGTTCTGTTGATCTATGTGTCTGTTTTTGTGCCAGTACCATACTGTTTTGATTACTGTAGCCTTGTAGTATAGTCTGAAGTCAGGGAGCGTGATTCCTCCAGCTCTGACCTTCTTTTTCAAAATTGTTTTAGCTATTCGGTGTCTTTTGTGTTTCCATACAAATTTTAAAATTATTTGTTCTAGTTCTGTGAAAAATGCCCTTGGTATTTTGATAGTGATTGCACTGAATCTGTAGATTACCTTGGGTATATTGTCATTTTAACAGTATTGATTCTTCCAATCCAAGAACACGGTATATCTTTCTATCTGTGTTTTCTTCAATTTCTTTCATCAGTGTCTTATAGTTTTCGGAGTACAGGTCTTTTGCTTCCTTGGGTAGGTTTATTCCTAGGTATTTTATTCTTTTTGATGTGATGGTAATAAATGGGATTGTTTCCTTAATTTCTCTTTCTGATATTTCCTTGTTAGTGTATAGAAATGGAACAGATTTCTATATATTAAGTTTGTATCCTGCAACTTTACCAAATTCATTGATGAGCTCTAGTAGCTTTCTGGTGGCATCTTTAGCATTTTCTATGTATAGTATCATGTCATCTGCAAACAGTGACAGTTTCACTCCTTCCTTTCCAATTTGAATTTCTTTTATTTCCAAAAATTTAAATTTTGATGAAGTCCAGTTTACAATTTTTTTCTTTTGTGGTTCCTGCATTTTGTGTCCCAAGAATTCTTTGCCTAACCGAAAAAAGAAAAAATCAGTTTAGTTAGAAGAATGACATTGTTTACATTTTTGTAAGCCTCTTCAATGGAACAAGCTTAATCCTCCTATCTACCTCTGCATATAATCTCCTGCAATATGTTGTTTTGGTTAAAGTACAGGAAGAAAATCTAGTGATATGCAGGTACACAGTTGGAAAAGCAAGGAGTATTTTAATAGCCTTTTTAGATAACTGTGGATATTCTTCTTTGACAATGCTCCAAAACTTGACAGCTGATAGTTTCTTAAAGTTTCGTTGCCTTGTGGAAACTGAAACCACATCAGTGATTTTGTACTGTTTTATTAAAATGCATTGTCTTAACTTGCACTTTGAGTGGATCTTTTAACTGTGTTGGCTAGGGAAGGAAAACCTTTTCCCTCTATCCTAGTAGGTTCAGTTTCTGAGGCCTGCGAATTAACCTGACAAAGGACAGAGTAAGGAGAAAAAGCCCAGTTTATGCATGCATGCAACATGCATACAGTGAAAGAATTCAGCAATGAGTAACTCGAAGGAATAGTTAGAATCTGGGACTTATGGGAGAACAAATGACTTCTTAAAAGTGGGGGAGAAAGGACACTTATCTAGACTTTCGGAAAGATAAATGGGTTTTCAGGAGAACAAGCAGGAGTTTAAATTTGTGATAATATTTATATATACAGGTATGAATAGTTTTTCCGTCTCCTTCAGGGCCATAAAATTCCACTGGAGAAGAGATTTAGGGTAGGTTTTATTCACATTCTTTCTTCTGGGAGTAGCTCTGCCCTGAAGAGGAGTTTATGACAGCCTTATTTACCAGAAGTTGCTGCTGTTAGCTAGAGAGAGCTCTGAGAAGGCTTTCTTTCCTGTGTCTGTTGAATCTCAGATGTTTTCATCTTTTTGTTGTTGTCGTTCCATTTTATTTTTTATTTTTTTGGCCGCGTTGGGTCTTTGTTGCTCTGTGCAGGCTTTCTCTAGTTGCAGCCAGCGGAGGCTACTCTTCGTTGTGGTGCGTGGGCTTCTCATTGCGGTGGCTTCTCTTGTGGTGGAGCACAGGCTCTAGGTGTGTGGGCTTCAGTAGTTACAGCACGTGGGCTCAGTAGTTGCGGCACATGGGCTTTAGGGCACAGGCTCAGTAGTTGTGGTGCACAGGCTTAGTTACTCCGCGGCATGTGGGATCTTCCCAGACCAGGGATCGAATCTGTGTCCCCTGCATTGGCAGGCAGATTCTTAACCACTGCACCACCCGGGAAGTCCACAAGTATTTTCATCTTAAAATAATCTTTGTACCAATTCGTGGGTTCCAAGTGAGCCCCATCGTTGATTTGGTAAAACAATGCATTGATAATTTGGAAAATACTGGTTCTGAGTTATGCAGCTCTTCCAAGTGTTGATACATTTTATTATACAATGTTTAAAGAATCACATTTGTTGGGACTTCCTTGATGGTCCAGTGGTTAAGACTCCCTGCTGTCAATGCAGGGGGCACAGGTTCGATCCCTGGTCGGGGAACTAAAGTCCCGCGTGCTACACGGTGTGGCCCAAAAAAGAAAAAGAAAAAAAAAGAAAAATCACATTTGTTTATATCACTGTGGATCTCATCAGAATAGTCTTTAAGTAATGGGAAGCCTTCAAGCTCCCAGTGGCCCATGCAGACTTTCCAAAATTCTAATTTTTGCCTGAAAGCTCAAATGTTACTGTTGGCAACAAACACTGTCAGTTGTTTTCTTTGAAATAACAAGAGTAATTTGTTCATTTTCAAGAACGTGTCTGCTAAGTACTCAAATTCAAATAACCATAGTTTCTCAGTTGTTCTTTTAAGTAAAAATGATTTTACATGAAAAAAGAGGCTAGTTCAAGTCACAACTCAAACAGTCTCACATGTGCTTTTCCTCAAGACAACCATTGTATTTTGGCATGTAGCATTTCATAAACAGAATATTAAACAGTTATGTATTTAAGGGTTGAAATTTAATAGGATTATTACTTTTGATGGCTTCATCAAGGGCATCCTGAAGTAAAAGTGCCCCCCACTCCCAACTGCAAGTGTGTGGCAGTAAAGAATACAATGACTAGTAGTATAATTTTGATGCCACTGCCTTCATTTGTGTATGGTGCCAATATTTGTATCCACTATAATTTTCATACAAGTAGGAGCAGTGTAAGTATCGACACAGTTGTTCTCAAATAAACCATGAGATTCAAAAGAGTTATTCATCTTGGATTAGGTCGGCATCACTTGTGTTTGTTGCCAGGAATTCATACACGACATCATCTTCAGTGATTAGTTGGTACCAATGCTAGATGAATGTAAACAAAATAGCAAGACTAGTCTTGTCTGTGGATTCGTCTTATTTGTAAAGTAAAATTACAATTCTGCAGATGAGATATTAACCAAGTCTTCAAATTTGCAGCAAAATCTTTAGTTTGGTGAATTAATATGTCGTTAAAAAAGGGGCACTGCCATGATTTATTTTACTGACTTCGTTCAGCAGGCATGTAGCAATGTCACCTGTACCAAGCTGTGCTTCTCCAGTTAAGGAAGTACAGTAACTTACCCTAAGATGCTTCAGTGGCTTTTTCATTTCTAGCTTGAAAGGTGTTAACAGTTTTTAAGAACTGTAAAGAATTCATCACATCTGCATTTAAAATATTCAACTACTTTTTCTTTAAATTCTGAATGATTGATCTCAAAATGTCACTATAACTTAACTGGCATAATATAATTAGAAAATGTTGCATTGCCTAAGATACAGTAAGATAAATTACTAACATCTATAAAGTCAAGAGAAAGATGACTCTTGTCACACTTTGGTTTCTTATTTACAATTTTGCCTAGTTTTTTTGGAGTAGATTCTTCCTTTCCATGAGTCAGATAACTCTGGGCCAGTTGCATCTTTCTTAGTATCTTTAAATGTATGTATTGCAGCTGTGGGTTGAGAAAGTAAGTCTTCTAATCTCCCTGTTTGGAGTCAATGATTCATTCTTAAATATAAATGAAAAATTACAAATAAATTTTCTTTTATTTTAGAAAAAATTAAATTCTAAAATAATACATTTTAGATATAATTTAAAAATTGAGAAGAGTTTTCCAAAAATTTTTGAAGTATTATTGTAAAACAAAATAACAAAAAGTACTTGTTTCTACCTGATGTGTGAACTTTGAAATTTTACAGTAATGATTTATTGGATAGTAATGAGATTATAGTAAGTATAACTAAAGATAGCTGTAAGAGCACAAACAGAAGTACTGAGAAGGAAAATACCTTAAATTATACCCTAAATCTACTACCTTAAAAAATGCTAGAAAACATTGGAATACAGAAGCATATATTCCACTAGCCATCAGAGTGATGATCTCATTACACTTTGTGTAGTCTCAGGGAAACTCCACTGTAGACTCATGAAAGAATGAGAGTGAAAAAGGCAAATGAATTTAGTGTTATCATGAAACTAATTTTGCTTCATAGACCAGGCCCTCAAAGGGTTTTGGGGACCATGGACTGTGTTTTGCAAACTGCTGTTCTAGATTATTTCTTCCATACTTAGGGCTTCTACTACTGTCTCTGTGCTAGGGACACTCTCATCTGTATCCCAGCCCAGACTACTTATATACCCCTTGCCTGCTGAACTACCTGGACTATTTCCTCAGCTTGATGCTATGTTTCTCTCTGGCATTTGCATATGCTGTTTGATCTGCCCAGAATTTCCTGTTCCTTTTGTTCACTTGGAAAATTACTGAATTGTGAGCTGCTTGGGTGCAGGAACTAGGCATCTTTATATCCCCAGCTTTTAGCAGAAATGTGTAGCACATTGTAGGCTGCTTAGTAGATGGTGAGTTAAATTGAATCAAGGAAGAACTCTAGCCTCATAAACAAAAACTTTGCAGTGCATCTCAGGGTAAAGTTTTTTCTCTTTTTGTCTGATCTCATTCGTTCTATTGGGTTGGCCAGAAGGTTCCTTTGGCTTTTAAATAAAAATAAAAGACACATTTTTCATTTTCACCAAGAACTTTATTGAACAACATATTCACCGTTTTGGTCCACTACCTTCTGCCATTTTTCAGGCAACTTCATAATTCCATCTTCTCAAAACTTTTTATCTTTTTGAGCAAAGAACTGGTCCAGGTACCTTTTACAGTCTTCCAGGGAATTGAAATTTTTTCCATTAAGAGAATTTTGTAAAGACTGAAATAAATGGAAATCCGAAGGTGCAATGTCTGGTGAATATGGTAGATGAATCAGAACTTCCCAGCCAAGCTGTAACAGCTTTTGCCTGGTCATCAAAGAAAGAAGCGGTCGTGCGTTATCCTGATGGAAGATTATGTGTTCTCTGTTGACTAATTCTGGATGCTTTTCATTGAGTGCTACTTTCAGTTGGTCTAATTGGGAGCAGTACTTGCTGGAATTAATCATTTGGTTTTCCAGAAGGAGCTCAAAATAGAGGACTCCCTTCCAATCCCACCATATACACAACATCACCTTCTTTGGATGAAGACCAGTCTTTGGTGTGGTTGGTGGTGGTTCATTTCACTTGCCCCACGATCTCTTCCATTCCACGTTATTGTACAGTATCCACTTTTCGTCACCTGTCACAATTTGTTTTAAAAATAGAACGTTTTTGTTACGTTTAAATAGAGAATCACATGTGGCAATATGGACAAGAAGGTTTTTTTCTGCTTAACTTACGTGGAACCCAAATACCAAAGCGATTAACATAACCAATGATTTGGTGCAAAAATCATTTGGTGCGAATGATTTTCAGCGCTTGATTTGGATATTTTGAGTATGTCGGCTCTCTCCCGAGTGGTATAACATTGATTGTTCTCAATTAATATCTTGATTTGATCGCTATCTGCTTCACCTGGTCTACCCAACCGTGGAGCGTTGTCCAGTGAGAAATCTCCAGCATGAAACTTCGCAAACCACTTTTGGCACGTTCGATCAGTCACAGCACCTCCATACACTGCACAAATCGTTTTTGGGTTTCAGTTGTGTTTTTGCCTTTCTTGAAATAATAAAGCATAATATGCCGAAAATGTTGCTTTTTTTCTTCCATCTTCAATATTAAAATGGCTACACAAAAATTCACCAATTTTGATAAGTTTTTTTTTTAAACGCATGGTGATATGACAGCTGTCACAATACAGTCTAACAAAATTATTTCGAATGAAGTTAAAGACAACTAAGCGCTACTGGACCCATCTTACGGAAAAAACCGAATGAACTTTTTGGCCCACCCAATATATTGGTTTGTATTAGTAGCTTCAGTTCAGAGAAAAGAATTTTATAACCTACCTCAAATTCAGGATGGCCAACTCCTATCTATATTAACGTATCCACCAGTATTTGTTTTGTTTCCTTTTGCCTTGTTTAGAGTATAATATATTCTGAAAGGAAGGTATTTCGGCTGAGGACTCAACATCTTAATTTTTAGTTCTGTCTCTGACTGTTGAGAATATTTCACAAGGCGCTTATCATCTGCTTCTCTGCATTAAAATCACCTGATTGCTACCACCACTTGTGGTGGAAAAAAATGTATTCACATATTTTAGTTTCTCTAACATCCAAATGATAACTAACATTTATTAAGTTCTTACTATACGCCAGAGACTGTCCTATATGTTCTACATGTATTAACTCATTTAATCTGCATAATGGCTCTGTATGAGAGGTAGACTATTTTATTATCCCCATTTATCTTTAGGAAAATGAGGCAAAGGTTACATAACTTGCCAATGGTTGCATAGATAGTAGATAGTAATAGGGTCTGGGTTTGAACTGTGAGCTTAGTTTGGCTCCAGAAGCTGTGCTTTTAACTGCTGTGAGAAGCTTCCTCTCAAATCTAATTACTTTTATCATTAACCTATGTTAGTACACATGCACAGATAGATGCTCGTTATAATATTTATAATTGTGAAATTGAAAATAAGAGAATACCTAAATCAATAATGGGATATATGTACAATGGATAGTTATTTAAAAAGCACAGTTCTGAAGAATACTTAATGATATGGAAAAATACATTAGGATGAAAAAGTAAGATAAAAACCACAGTTTTTGTTTGAAAAGCATATATAATGGATTTATATGTTACATATGCGTATATATATATATACAAATATTTATTTTAAAAGACTGAAAAGAAGTATAATAATGATTTTTTGTGGGTAGAGCAAGTGTAATTGTAGAGCAATTTGTTGGATGCTTCCCATGGGCTAGGCACCATATTAAATTCTTCATGTGTGTTTTCTCAGTGAACTCTCCCATCAGTCCCATGATGTAGGTCCTACTCGTTTCTCAGATGAAGAAACTGAGGCCTAGAAAGATTAAGTACTTGTCAAGGGTCATACAACCAGTAAGTAGAAGAGTTGGGACCTCTGTATTAGGCTCTTGCTGTTTTTTTTTTTTTTTTAATTGAAGTATTGTTGGCTTACAATGTTGTGTTAGTTTCTGGTGTACAGCAGAGTGATTCAGTTTTATGTGTGTGTGTGTGTGTGTGTGTATGTATGTATGTGTATTCTTTTTCAGATTCTTTTCCATTATATATTATTACAAGATATTGAATATAGTTCCCTGTGCTATACAGTAGGACCTTGTTTATCTATTTTATATAAAGTAGTGTGTATCTGTTAATCCCAAGCTCCTAATTTATCCCTCCCTCCCCCTTTCCCCTTTGGTAACCATAAGTTTATTTTCTATGTCTGTGAGTTTGTTTCTGTTTTGTAAATAAGTTCATTTGTATCTTTTTTTTTTTTAGCTTCCACATATAAGTGATATCATACGATATTTGCCTTTCTCTGTCTGACTTACTGCACTTAGTGTGATAATCTCTAGGTCCATCCATGTTGCTGCAAATGGCATTATTTCATTCTTTTTTATGACTGAGTAATATTCCATTGTGTGTATATGTGTGTGTATATATATACACCACATCTTCTTTATCCATTCATCTGTCAGTGGACACTTAGGTTGCTTCCATGTCTTGGCTATTGTAAACAGTGCTGCTATGAACATTGGGGTGCATTTTTTTTTGTTTTTTAAAATTTATTTATTTATTTTATTTATTTTGGCTGCATTGGGTCTTCGTTGCCGTGTGTGGGCTTTCTCTAGTTGCAGAGAGCGGGGGCTACTCTTTGTTGCAGTGCGCGGGCTTCTCATTGCGGTGGCTTCTCTTGTTGCAGAGCGAAGGCTCTAGGCATGCAGGCGTCAGTAGTTGTGGCACGTGGGCTCAGTAGTTGTGGCTCGCAGACTCAGTAGTTGTGGTGCACGGGCCTAGTCGCTCTGCAGCATGTGGGATCTCCCCGGACCAGGGCTTGAATCTGTGTCCCCTGCATTGGCAGGCGGACTCTTAACCACTGTGCCACCAGGGAAGCCCCTGCATGTATTTTTTTGAGTTAGTAGACTCTTTCTGTTTTGTATTTTCTAAACTTTTTATAATTTGTATTATTTACATGATGAAAAGCAAAATTAATTTTTTATATTTTGCAAACATATTGGGACAAGTCAGACTTGTACAGTCTGGTAGGATTTATTCATTGGAACCATTGATTCTTTAAACTAGCTAAGCAAAATAACAGAAGCATGGGGCTTGAAAGAAATTAGACCAAGCATTTAAAGAGTTAAAACATACTCAGTGGTTTCTATTATATCAAGGATTTTTTTGGCCATCTACTATGGGCAACTGATTTTTTTTTTTTTTTCTAGCATGGGTTGCAGCTAGTACCCCTTAGTGAAGTGAAATCTGTTACATATCTTACAGGCTAGTGAACGTATGGTAAGGCTGACCATTTTTATGACTGTTTAAGAATTCCTTAACCATTTTTGTTGTGGTTGCTAGTAGTTCCTTTTGTCTTGTTGGATCCCAAGGAGATAGATGTTGCCAAATGCCCAAAGGAAAAGATTTTTCTGTGTGTGAATTTATGGGATGTCCCCCGTGGGCGTGGCAATATTTTTCTAATATAATTGTAATCCCTAGTTGATAAATGAATTTAATGAACGTTAGAGGTGTTCGATGAACACTGATAGTCTTTAAGAGCAGCATCATTCACAGAAAGCAGCTGCTGTGTTTTCCTACAATCATCCCATCATCACAGAGTGTCTAGTAGGCTAAATGGACTGCTGATTGACCCCACAACGTATATCACATATTCTTACAGTAAGAGGATTCTGACTCCTCATATATTTTTTCACTTGAGGAATATGTGCTGTATTAGGAAAATACATCTACTTACAAACCTTTGTCTAAAGAACTGTTAGAGAAAGAAAAAAAAAAAGAACTATTAGAGAATTCTTCCTCTGGCAGGAAGTTTATTTGGAGAGGACAACACATGGAGATTAAGGAAGAATATGCCCTCCTAGTTGTATCTATTACATGAGTTGACCTTGTCAGCAGAGGGCCAGACTGATGTTAGTGAATCAATAAATGAATGTGTGTGTAAGAGACACACAGACATACACACCTGTACTTTATGAAATAGCTAGCCAGGGATGTGTGGAGAATTGGGCAATGAAAAAAGGGACCTGAAACACTTATGTTAAGTGGATTGTTTCCTTTCATATTATATTTGAGGTTACTAAAAAAACCAGAAGATGAATAAAATTATTTCTCTCACCATAGAAAAGTGGGAACATTTTTCTTAAGACAGAATCCTTCCCAATCTTTTCTTCTTATTTTCACCTTTTAAAAATTCAGTGAAAATAATGTACACGTTTCCATACTATTCTGTCCACTGATCTGGGTAATCCCGTTGCTTTTAGCTATGAAACTCATTACATTACAGTCAAGTGTAATACAGGGAAATTCTTCTGCCGGTTCTGTTCCTTTGTTGGCATCTTCGGTCCTGAGTAGAATGATCATCGCCCCACATCCTGGGAAATCCCTCTGTCCTGGGCAAACTGGGACAGTTGGTCACCCTAATCCTAAGGGTGTATATTACACTCTAGGGATGGGGCTGGGGAGCTGGTGTAAGCATGAAGGAAACTGATGGAAAGGAAAAGTCCTGAGGTATGAAGACAACATTTTTTCCTTTTGAAGAATGTTTACTATAGCTAAGGAAATGTGAAAATCAGTAAGCCAGTATCTGTGTGGTTAGTAGTGAATTAGTGATTGCTGCATTAGCGATAAGTATTTTGGGTTTAGTCCTGCATTCTTCAGTACCCATACCAAAAGACAAGGAGTCAGAGGAATGCCATTTTGATTTGAGCACTCCTGGATCATAGAAGAACATTCTGCCTTCAGTGGGTTTTGGTTCTAAGTACACACTTTGTTCTGGGTAACTTTATTTTAGCAAATGGAGATGTGAACATTTTTACTTTCAAATATAGGGTGTTTATGCAATTTCAGACCACTTTAAACATAATTTGTATATATCTATAGTTAATACTTAGAGTAACACTTCCTCTAACATACTAGGTAGACCAGTTTCGGGTTTTACTTTTGCCTTGGTGTTCCTTAGCAAGCTTGTCTTTCTCCCCTAAGTCTTGTTCTTGGTTTCTTACCTTACAGAGAAGTGTGGGAAATGGAACTGGATAGACTCAAGAATCAAGATGGTGAAATAAATCGGAACATTATGGAAGAGACAGAACGGGCCTGGAAGGCAGAGGTGAGAAGAGCCGCTATGTTGAAGCTATGTTGAAGGTCTTGATTTTGGGCTTCCAGATGGTGTGTACTTTCGGTATAGTATCAATACTGTACACTAAGCTATTTAAGTATTATACCATAGAGCCGCTAAGCATTGTTTTAACTATCTAAGGGTAGCTTTGTGTATGTAAAATTAATAAAGTGTGTGTGTGTGTGTGTTTGTGCGTATGTGTGTGTATGGTTTCCTTAGATCTTATCACTAGAGAGTCGGAAAGAGTTGTTGGTATTGAAACTAGAAGAAGCAGAAAAAGAGGCAGAACTGCACCTTACTTACCTCAAGTAAGTACCTTCCATTTCTAGGGTTTTAATGGCCCTGCAGTTTTGTGTTTTGGAGGGATTTCTTTTTAGGTTTTGAAACCCTGGGCCAGCTAGTCTGGCACTTATTCTGTCTTCACGGGAAGTCATCTCTGTGCGATAGTAATTTGTTCAGTGATTTCTCTTCCCATACTCTAAACTTCCTCACTCTCTGACTCTTCCCTTTCTACAGTTTTATAGTTTTGTACTTTTTATTGTATTATTTCCAATTGGATAAACAGTATCTCTTATGCTGTCAAGCATAACAAATGTCTTTGGAGATTTGTTTCTTATACAGTCATTTCTCCTCTTTCTGCCGTGAAATTTGGAGGACCCCCGTGGCATTTTCAGCCAGACAAGAGCCCTCTCTCTGTGGTTGGTCCGCTTTCTCCAATACTTGTTTTGCAAGATGCTGGAGTTAAAGTGAGGCAAACGGCTTAGAACCTTGGCCTTCTCCTGCACCTGCTCCGACCTCTTCTCTCCAGGCCCATTAGCCAGCTACTGTTCTGCTATCTCAGAGAGTTAGGAATTGGGTTTTCTTTAATTCTGTAAATTACTGTTGGTTTCTTGAAAGGTCAACTCCCCCAACACTAGAGACAGTTCGTTCCAAACAGGAGTGGGAGACAAGACTGAATGGAGTTCGGATAATGAAAAAGAATGTTCGGGTAAGTGTAGTGATGCGTGATCATTGAGTCAGAGTTCATCTGTGCTTAAACACTTCTGGCGAGAGGGAAGGACCTTTTGCATTGCCCTTAGGGCCTGTCCTACCACTCCTCTTGCTTTCCTGATATAGGATGGTGCTCTCTTTATAGACAGGCTCATTCTGCTTAGCAGTAAAGGATAATTCCTGCTTTTCTCTCTTTTCTAGGACCAATTTAATAGTCATATCCAGCTAGTGAGGAATGGAGCCAAGCTGAGCAGCCTTCCTCAGATCCCTACTCCCACTTTGCCTCCACCCCCATCAGAGGTAAGAGCGCTGGCTTTGGGGAATCTACTTTTGTGTGTTGGTGGCAGAGCCTAGAGTCTTTCACTTGTTCTTTTTATGAAGATATCGGGACCATCCTTATTTGGTACAAGAAAGAGTTGCTCACTGATTTCTGCTCCAGTTTCCTAAACTTTCGTTTTCTTTCTCTCCCACTTGTCTTCCACCTCTTCCCCTCTGCAGACAGACTTCATGCTTCAGGTGTTTCAACCCAGTCCCTCTCTGGCTCCTCGGATGCCCTTCTCCATTGGGCAGGTCACAATGCCCATGGTTATGCCCAGTGCAGATCCCCGTTCCTTGTCTTTCCCGATCCTGAACCCTGCCCTTTCCCAGCCCAACCAGCCTTCCCCACCCCTTCCTGGCTCGCATGGGAGAAATAGCCCTGGCTTGGGTTCCCTTGTCGGCCCTCATGGTCCACACGTGCCCCCTGCCGCCTCCATCCCACCTCCCCCAGGCTTGGGTGGTGTTAAGGCTTCTACTGAAACTCCCCGGCCCCAACCAGTAGACAAACTGGAGAAGATTCTGGAGAAGCTGCTGACTCGGTTTCCACAATGCAATAAGTAAGTATCTTTAAGGATTAATTTTAAAAGTGTTTTTCAGAGAAATGTTTATGGGTTAAAATAGGAGAGGTTTCATAGATATTCCTCATGAGTGTAGTATAGAATCTCTCCCCCTCAACATTTTTCTTTCTTAGGGCCCAGATGACCAACATTCTTCAGCAGATCAAGACAGCACGTACCACCATGGCAGGTCTGACCATGGAGGAGCTGATCCAGCTGGTAGCTGCGCGACTTGCAGAGCACGAGCGGGTGGCAGCAAGTACTCAGGTAAGAAAAGCTACTTGGTGGAGACCTCAGACCTGCTGAGGTGTTGGGGAAGAGGTAGATTTCAGAAATATTTGGGGTGGGAAGAAGCATTGCAGCCAGGGGTATCTGGCCTGCTTTCTTCCTTTGCTGCGCTGGGAAATGAATGACTTCTCTTTGTTAAATGCCCTGTTTCTCAGATGTTCCTCCCTCACTGTGACATCGTTTCTGCCCACAGCCCCTTGGTCGGATCCGGGCCCTGTTCCCTGCTCCATTGGCCCAAATCAGTACCCCAATGTTCTTGCCTTCTGCCCAAGTTTCATATCCTGGGAGGTCTTCACATGTAAGACTCTATTCTTTGAAAACTGGGATGTGGAGAAGCTGGGGGTGAGGAGGGAGTGGGTTTATAGGTGGAGCGCAGGAAGAAGCCATCATGTCCTCAGCTGGGTTGTCGACAGCCCCAGCTGGGAAAAGGCAGGTACTCTGTATTGGAACTTTTCTTTCTTTTGGTGTAAAATCTTTTTGCTACATGGGAAGAGTAGATGGAATCATGGGCATATAAGGCAAGGAGGCCCAGAGGTTCCTTACTCTTTTGACTGTCCCTCCTCTGCTGTGCAGGCTCCAGCCACCTGTAAACTGTGTCTAATGTGCCAGAAACTTGTCCAGCCCAGTGAGCTGCACCCAATGGCATGCACCCACGTGCTGCACAAGGAGGTGGGTGCTGCATGCCTTCCTCTTTTTTCCACTCTTTCTTTTTGACAGCTGAGATAATTTAATTTTCTTGAACATTTTACAGTGTTGATGCTCATCATTAATATCTGAACATAAGGTTTTCAGTCAATCGTGGCTTAAATATCAGCAGAATTCAGAATACTGGCAGCTAGGCTCTCCCAGCTTCCTTCTACCCCATTCCCTGTAGGGGACTGGACTGGATAAACAGTTCATACTAGAACATTGATAGTCACTGTCTTGGAAAATTGACAATAATATATACATATCTAACCATTGTTTTGGATGTACCATTGCCAAGAGACTTTGCTTAGATGAGAGGAATGGAATAGGGAACCTCAATATGAGATTAGTAACTCCATTAATAAAATAGTTGGAAGGCTGACCTATTAGAGATTAGCTTCACAAACTGACAAGTTATTCCTCTCTTTTATGATGGTACCAGACGGAGTTAAATCTCTTAGCACCAGAGATGATTTCTTTTTTACTATTTTGTTTTGTTCATTTTGTTTTTCTAAGAGGTAGAAACTGAATTTATATCTAAATTCTTGGTAAGGGAAAATCCTGAATAAGATTTGAGGGCGATGGGTATTAGGAGATGGAAGCTCATCTCAGGCTAAATGGATGGTAAGAAGGAGCAAGCCTATAGACAGTCAGCAGAAAGCAGCTTCACACTGTTATTAGCTGGTTTTTAACGTTCCCTGTAAAACAAGATCAGGTTCACCTGCTCTGAAGACTCTTCTGGCGGTAAAAGCCAGTGAAGCAGCCCTTCCAGTCCCCCAGTGAGCTTTTCTGACTTAGTAAACATCCCTTAGACCTGTTGAACCTTAACGGCGCTCTCTCCCCTCCTTCCCTCCATCTTTCCAGATCAACCTGAGGTATGTCTTTCTTTCTTTCCAGTGTATCAAATTCTGGGCCCAGACCAACACAAATGACACTTGTCCCTTTTGTCCAACTCTTAAATGACGGACCTGACTGGGGAGGAAGAAGAGGAGAAACTGATGTGAACAGGAAGCGCGGGTTCAAGATTTCTAAAACTCTATATTTATACAGTGACATATACTCATGCCATGTACATTTTTATTATATAGGTAATGTGTGTATAGAAAGTCTGTATTCAGATGTTCGTAAATGAAAGTATGTATATTATGCAGAAATGGTCTGTCCCCCTCACCTTGCAATTCCTCTGGGGGAAGCAGAGTGTAGGTAAGATGGTATTTAATTTGGCCTTGAAATTATGATATTCCTGCCTAGGGCTGTTTTCAGATACAATATAAAAACCATCTAGGAAGCTGCTCTTGCTCTAAGGCCACCCTGCTCTGATTTGGCTCAGCCTCTAGTCCATTTTCTTAAGGCTCATGTACGCAGATTTGAACCCTGGTGCTCACCTGCTGTCCAGCCAGATGCCTTGCTTATTGAAAGCCTCCGGAAGCCTCAGTGCTATTCTAGCCCTTCTACTCCAAATGGAGAAAATGAGACTGATTGAGGAAAAAATATATAACCCTGATAGTTTGATTTTTCATTGAACATTTTACTGTGTTAACACTCATTATTTGTACATAGACATTAGGTTTACAGAATAGTCTGTTTACATCAGCAAAATTCACAGTCCAAGAATAACAACATAACCAGGTCCCATTTTCCCCATGCCTCCCACAAACTTCTCTCCACCCTACTTCCTGGATAGTCATCTCTTTAGAAACTAGCATAGCCCACAGGTCTTTCCTGGGCCAAGCCATCCCTTTCCACCACTGACTTGGCTTCTGATCAAGCTTTCACAGACCAACCTTGTGAAGTCCTCACCGCTTCCCCTTCACTTCTGGTCTTCTAGTCTAGCTATCCCCCCTCCCCTTGAAGGTTAAGGCAGTTGGTTCACAACCAAGTTGTTTGGTGACCTTGGGTGAGTTCCAGGCAGGCACTGGGGTGAGGAGATGTCTGTGCAAAGTTCCTTTCAGGATGATCTTGGGATATGGGTTTGAATTTTTGAAGCAAGAAAGCTATGGGGGACATGCTTCCTGTCCTGGGAAAAATGGAGACCAAAGTGCTATGAAGAAGGGAGGTTAGATTTCAAGTTTATAAGTCATTTGTTCTATGGATAGCTATCTGGAACTAGGTCATTTTTTCACCTCTGCTTATTGAGCACTTCCAGTTTCTAGGTTTATACCTGGGAAAGCTGTGTTTCTATTAGAGCTTTGATCCTTTCCTATCCTTTTATCTTTACTCCTAATGGAAATGGCGTCAGCTCCCTTCTCTTTTGGAATTAAACAAGTAAAAATTAAGCAGTAATAAAAAAAACTAGCTCCAGGAAGGGATATTATTATATTACCAACAGGTGAATTTTTCCCATTCTGGGACCTGGAAATGCTTACTCGCACTAGTAGTACATATGAGGGTAGCAAAGATTTTTCCTTTCAGAGCCAAATAATTCTCTCTGTTCATGTTACTCTTCCTCGTCTTTCATCCTTGCCTGTCAGCTCATGAAAATACTCTTTCTCTTCTCTGGTCTTACTTGTCCAGGTTTATTGACTGGCAACAGTGTAAGGAAATGGATTTCCTGGGATCTCCTTGGCATCTTGTAGTGTGATGGAAATGGCCTGAGTACTCCCCACTGTAGAGGTCAGATGACCCACTTTCTTTGGTTAATGAAATATTAATGACTCTAGTTTGGTAGCCGTCATGAACAGGGAATGTGGCAAAATGGAAGACCAGTTCCTTTGTTCTTTTCATTTGGTTGGGGGGGATTCATTTTTTATCTTGTAATCTTAAGATTTTATCTCCCCTCAACTTTACAGCAGCCTTTGGGCCACTTGCAGTATTTTTCAGTATCCAATGAAAATATAGAAATTAGAAATGGGTCTAAAAAATATCCTGTTTCTTTTCCACAAATCTTTGACACCAAAGGGGTAAAGAGAAAAAAGGAGGGGATGGGGGGCTTAACTGCTTCCTAGTAAAAGCCCCTGGAAACCAGCTGCAGCAGGAAGACAGTGTGGTGGAGGGTGTGCATGGGGGCCGGGACTCATCATCGCTCTTTGCTCTTTCTTGTTCAGGATCAATCCGAAAGCAACAGTTAAGTTTTGGCCACCCTTGTTCTCCCTTTTCCCTCTGTCCACTGGCCTGCACTGGTACAAACTGTGCAGACCCCCGGGGAAGGCCCCTGATGCAGGGAGTGGAGATGGGACAGTCATTTTTCTGGCATAGAATTTAAAAATAGAAATATAGAATACATATTTTTACAAGGAAGAAGCTGTTGTCTAGATTTTTTTTTACACTTCAGAGTTCATGGTTTCAGGGTAGAAAGGAAGAAACTGTTAAAAGAAAAATAAGTACAAGTTTTCTCTTTCAAAGAAAAAAATAGGACAATGAGACTTACTAAGGAAGGGGTTGAGTTCTATACCCTGGAAAGAGCTGGGGAAAAGCCAGTTTTCCCCAACGTGGGTCAAAATTATAAAGTGGAATGTGGCATTTTCAATTCACGGTAGCAATTCTGGAAGTTTATTTACACAGTAAGTTCCAAGCTGGAAGTGGACAGTCTCCAGTCTTCCTGTCAGTCTCTGTGGTTATGGGGTGTTCCCCGTCAGCCAAAGCAGCACCAAGTGCAGTGGGAATGAAGAGGACTTGGATAAAAAACTGCGACTCAGTATTCTTGTTTTATTGGTTTATGGCTTGTGGGCAGCTGGCTGAGGCCAGGATCTCCAGAGGCCCTCTTTGTATTTCCCTCTCCCTCATCAGGTAATTCTACACTGTGCGCGTCCCATACCTGGAAGCAGTGTGTTGACCAGAGAGGAATAGGGATCCAGTGGAGTAGTAAGAAAATTCAGCTCTTCCCATTAACACTGGTATCATAGTCGACTGGCTTAGAACTGATAGGGAGGAAATGAACTTGTTCCCCACTGTCTAGCCCAAGAACCAGCCTGGGTACCCAAGTACTATTAGGAGCGGGGAATAAAGAGCAGGATAGGGGCAAAGGATGGCCTCCATCAAGGGGCTCTTGTGGTGAAGGGAATTAGGAAGCGCGGAGGCTGTCATCCTTTTTCCACGCAGCCTTGATACTGAATGCGATGCTGGTGGAGCCAAAAAGCCCTGTGTTCCTGACATTCTTAGTATAATACTATAGTGCCACTGTGGGATGCCTTAGCCAAATAAATGAGGGAGACCTTAGAGACAGGGAGAAGGCAATGAAACTGCTCTGTATCATGTCAAGATCTTACTACCACTTACAGCTGAACAGGAAGAAATCCAGGCAGGGGGGTATAGGGCATCAACTCTATACCTGTTGAATGCATCTTCAGGAGTCTGCTTTCAAGGATTAGATAGGAGAGGTCTCCTATCTATTCTTAGCACCTCAGCTACAAAGCTCTGGAGGAATAGGACTGGGGGAGGGGTGAACAGGTAGCCAGGAAGACAAGGTGCAGCCCTGTTATATCTGCTCTATTCCGGCTGCTTTCCCATAGGGCACCTGGGGCTTCCAGGGCTGGGGGTGTTTCAGTGCTACCAGTCATGTGTAGAGTAGAGGGTTCAGGTAGGGACGAGGAATTAATAAGGTAGAAATTCATTTGTTAGATGGAACCTTTTAGTGGGCACTTTTCCTTTAAGAGAGTTAAAAAGAGCTTTTTGGCTAGAGAAGCCCTTCTTCCCATCATCGCACTTTTGGTCAGGCTGCAACCACAGAAAAGAAGACATTGGGAAGCAACACCCATCTTAGAAGATGGGATTCTATCTTGGAGATGCCGTCTAAAACTGGGACTGGCGAGCGGTCATGTTCTGGCCTTGCCTCGCTTTGATCCCAGCTTCCCTGTCTTTGCACTCCCTCTCCTTCTCCTCGTCCAGCCACCCCCATTTGTACAAATTATTTGTACAAATTATTTTTAAATTATGTTTTAATTCAAGAGGCAGTCTTTGCACCAATGTTATAGGCTTGTCTGTACAGTCCCTATCTCTAAAGCAAACAGCAAACGGTGCGTCCGTTCCCGCTGACTGTGGCCAGCAGGGAAACAAGGTTGGCCCTTTTCTCTGCTAGGGTACTGCAGAGACACACACTGCGGTCACCTTACTTCTGGAACTAAGAAGAGAAGAATACTTTGGGTTGGAGAATCTAAAGGGATGGTGGACAAAGGTTCAGGGCTGAAGTTTCAAGCAGCAGAATTTCCCAACTCAAGTTTGAGGTGACCAAGAGTATTCCCGCCATCAGAGCACTTCTTTCTTCCCTCTCCTGGTTCCTACAGGTGCAGTCCCTGCAACCCACCTTGCCAGCTTTTCCTTTTCTGTCAAGGCAGAGGCATTTGTGGGTGGGTGAGGGTCTTGAGGTGCTCTGGCCACAGGTGCCGTCTGTGTCTCCTCCTTGTGACCAGAGCGAACCACCAGATGTGGTCCAGGGGGATCTCTCTCTTCTGCCCGTGGGCCTCCTCACTTCAGCAGGGAGATGTCATCAGCAAAGTCATCATGCTGATGGCGCAGGCAGCGGAGGCAGCGCCACTGACACA
Organism: Eschrichtius robustus; assembly: GCF_028021215.1. NCBI lineage: Eukaryota > Metazoa > Chordata > Mammalia > Artiodactyla > Eschrichtiidae > Eschrichtius > Eschrichtius robustus. The sequence goes on along the minus strand of NC_090834.1, from coordinate 15,413,663 downwards.
CCATGAGGCAGAGGGGCAGCATGAAGAGGGCGCAGATGGCAGCCATGACATAGGCTATGGTCATGAGGGTCGATTCATCTGTCTGTGGGATGTTGTAGCCACAGTCTTCCATGTCCAGGGTGACAAAAGGACCTTCTACCGCTGCTGTCCTGAACTCATCGTGCACTGGAGAGAGGGCAGATGTGAGTCACAGAGCAGTTTGGATTACACACCCAAAAGAACTTCCCGGGACAGGCCTTGAAACCAGCCCTTGAGGAGGCCGTAGAATCTCCCTCCTGGGAGATATTTAGGAGCAGGACAGAAAGCCGTTGCTAGGTGGGGGCATGGCTCTCCTCCCAGGTCACTGGGGACAACAACCCTTTTCTGTCTACCTGTGCAATAGGAATGATACCTAAAAGTCAGTCATTCTAAGCTGACCAAAGAGCCAGCCCTACATATACCTAGTAAACTCACCTGCTCCTGCTGAATTTCAGTTGCAAGACCCTGCCAGTAGCATTCAACCTCGGCATACGGCAGCTGACAGGGTCTCTATAGGCCCAGCCTGCCACCCTTGGATCTAGAGCTTCCCAAGGTGCCGAGGCAGCTCTTGCTGTTCTGGGTCTCCAACAGAGGTTGCCAGTCCAGGCAGGGGTCAGCATGCCAGGCGATACAAAAACAGCACAAGCACCAACACTAGCTTTTACACAATACGTGGACTCTGGCTTGAGGCAACTGTTACTCCCTCCCAGACTGACGGGGGCCCGGGTACCCTCACCACTGGACAGGGAGAACGTGGATAGACTGACCCCACACCCTCGTCCCTGGCGCTCTCACCATGGCAAGCGCTGACAGCAAAGCCAATTCGTTTCCGGGCCCGATCAAAGACAACGTAGAAGCCCTCCATGATAACAGCTCCCATGACAGTGCCCGTGGATGACTGTGAGATGGCGAACTTGTAACAGTCGTCTTGGGACGTGGCCACATCTTCCACTGGCCGCAGGTATTGCTAAGGATAAGCAATCAAAGAGTGAGAGTATGTCTTCCTCCATCCTTCACCCCATCTCTGCCTTCTTGGTATCGATGCCCTTAGGCTGCTCTTCCCTTTGCCAGCCCTGAGCTCCGAGAGGCTGGTTTTTCCCAGAGCCCTTTACCGCTGGATCCTCATCTGTTTTGTCTTCCAAGTACTAGGAAGCCATGCCTGCTCACTCTTTCTCAATATATCCTTTGTTCTCGTCCTGGGATCCCACCGATTCTGGCCAGGGACATACCTGTGGAAGGATGGTGATTCGGAAGGACTGATTGGTGACCTCACCCATTAGGTAGAGTGAGATGACCGGGAAAATGTTCCACGGGGTGGTGCCTGCTTGCCAGCACACCAGCTGCTCCCCGAGCCAGAAACCGTCTGGAAACTTCTCCGTCTGTGTTGATGAGAAAAGGATAAAAATGAGGAAACGGCCTCTTTCACCATCTCGCCTCTCCCATTTTCAGATAACACTGGGCCCTTTACTTGCTTTTCCATGAAATACCCAAACTGGGGAAAGGTCAGCCGAAACCCAAGGATTAGAGGAAGAGAGCAAGAGAGTAAGGGCAAAACTTTGGGCTGGGGGATTGTGTGCTGAGCAAGCTGAGGCCCATAGCAGAGAACCGTTTTTTAAGAGATCTAAGTAGAGGGATCTAAGGGTAGACATCTTGGCTCTTGTGGAGGAACGTGCCTCTCACAGACTTCCTGTGACACTCTGTCATCTCTTGTACCCCTGTCCTTAGTCCCACTGACCGAGGAGGCTGCCTTGATGGATTTGACAGCAGCTTCAAACACTTTCTTGGGCAAACGAAGGTTGGTGGTGCCGCTGTCAACGATGCTCTTGTCATAGTTGTACTAAGAGGGAGAAGAGAGGGTTAGAACATCAAAAGCCTTTTTGAGGCCAGGCTTTGGCCAGAATTGGAGGGCTGAGGCTGACTGCTTGGGGTCCTTCCTGGGTTGGCATCCTGGCTTTGCCACTTCTTAGGTGGATCTCCTTGGGCAAGTTACTTAACATCTGTGCCTCAGTTTCCTCATCTGTAAAATGAGGATAATAATAGTACCTACCTCAAAGAGTTGTTATAAGCATTAAACGAATTAATATATTTGAAGTGCTTAGAATTGTGCCCTGCACATAGGAAGCATTCAATAAATGTTAACTCTTACTATCTTGGGTGGGTAGACATTCTCTAAATCTTGAAAATAAAAATACCTTGTATAATGCTTTTAACTTTTCATAATACGTTTGTATCTGTTCTAATTTAACATACATGAAGAATCTAGGTAAGGAACACCCAAATAGTTTAACTGCCATTTATTGGGTCTTGCTGTGTGTCAAGCACTGGGATAAACACTTCATTCACTTTCTCTGTTTTCACCACAGTCTTTGGAAAAGCTGTTTTTACTTCTGTTTTGCAGGTGAGGAAACTGAAACACAAAATAGTAACTTGCCTGAGGACACATAGCTAGAGCAGAGCTAGAAACCCAGATCTTTCTTACTCCGAAGCCAGACTCTTCTACTACGTCATGTCACACTGCCTCGTGGACGACTTGCCCAAGGTCATAAAGCAAGGCAGTGACTGGAGTCCAGATGTGCTTTTTTCCGTACCAGACCATATGTGACGCAGCCTCTGGGAAAGTGCTAAGCCAGTCCCTAGCCGCAAACCTCAGGTCCCGCTATGTGACTATTAAGCTCCTTGCTGTTCCATGCTCAGCCCCCAGCCCTCCTGCAGGTCCTGCACCTCAACCTCATCCTCCCAGCCTCATAACTCGGGGTCTGGCCTCACACGATGTTGCCTCCCCCTTGCCTCTCCCTGCTTCCCCCAGGTTTTATTACCTCCTTGCAGTCCATTTTCAGATCCTGTCCATTGATCTCCACCCGCACAATGATCACCTCATAATACCATTCCCTCCGGATGGGTGTGTACCAGAGGCTGCCCATGTACAGCGAGTGGTCGATACCCCCGATGATCTAGGGAGAAAAAGAGCCAGTACCCGTGTGCCAACACAGAAGGACAACAGGTCACCCAGAGGGCAAGCAATAGGATCAGTCATTTCTGGGGTGGCAAGGCACTCTACACATCGCCTTTCTCATCTGCCTGCTTCTAATCAAACCACGCCCTAAAGCGATTGATACTTTCTTAAATGTGTTAAGGATGTGTTCAGGGGAAAAGGCTTTCCAGGATTTTTAATTGTTTCAGAATCACACAGCCCTTGATATAAAGTTATTTAAACCTAAACTGGCATAATAAATGTTGAGTGAATGATAATTTGCTTCTATTGTAAGTTTTATTTTCTCTGCTTGTTGGAGATAGAGAACCATTCACCAGTTGTCCTAAATGAATTAATAAATAGACTTTGAAACTCCTTACATCTCTGCCTTCTGATCATCAGACTGAATAGTCTTGATTTGAGAGGGCTTATTTTCATTTCCTTTGAAATTTTCCTAATCATCTGTCATCCTTTCCAAGTTTACAATAGGAGCCTCAAGTCCTTTCTGGAATAATGCAAGGAAGAAAAGGGTAGAAAAAGAAAAATGGAGGTGGGGAACATAAAGAGGTTCCTCTTGATTCTCAGTAGTGGAGCCCAAGGCTGTGGTGTAGCCTCAGAGGGTAGGGAGGCAGCAGGTACTCATGTCTCTGCCCAGTGCCAGGACCTCCCCTCTCCCAGGGCCTACTCACCATGCTCCCTCCAACTGAGGCCAGCACTTCCGACTGGTTGAGGGGGAAGCCAGCACCACAGAGCTGCAGGGAGAAGAGATTGGGCACGTGGGTCTGCTTTACCAACGAGTCAAAGAATGGCTCCAGGGAGTCGTCAGGCTGTGACAGAGAGAGACAAGGAGTGAATCCTCGCACAGAGGGCCCTAATGGAAAGAGGAATGGGAGGGCAAAAGCAAAACTTGGGGGATGTTCCTTGGGAAAGACCATCCTGAGGGACTGAGATTTGGTGGAGAGAGGGACAGCAAGACACACTGGCAATGCAAACAGGAAAGATCTGTAGGATCGTTGATCCCCATCTGCTTAACCTGTTTCAGAGTTACGGGGGCCTCTCTTATTCTTAAAGATCTTAGCGTCAATAGAAAAGATAGCCTGTTCCTCTACCTGTCACCATAGTTCTGCCCTCTGTAGGGATGAAATTCAGACTGCCACCCTATCCCCCTGTAAAGTAATTCTTTAAACTGATTTGTTTCCCTCCCTTATTCAGTTCCCTCCCCTTCTCTCCCGCAACGCCGTCCCCGTGTAGCATGCAGTGTGCAACGTGCAGGCAGAGTGTCTAGGGCTAGGCCTTGTTCCTCTCACCCTGGCGATCTCAGCGTAGGCCAGCCCCAGGATGCCCTCCCAGTTGGAGCCATTGATGAAGAACTTGTCTGATTCAGTGATGGCAGCGATGTTGGCACGCACGGTGACGTTGGGGCCATGGGGGATGCTCACCAGGTCGGTGCCCAGCTCCCCCTCCCACTTGCCCTGGGTGTAGGGCACATACACGCCCTTCCGGAGGTCCCGGTATGTACTGGACCTGTGCAAAGCAGGCAGAGATCTGTTGGGTGCGTAACCACGGCTGGTACAGGGAGCCAGCATCTAACCTACTCCCAGATGCCTAATCTCATCTCGGTCATCTACATAAGACAAGATGCTGTCGGGCTGCTCAACAGAACACCCGTAGATCCTTCACCGGGAACAGAATAAGTGACCTTGCAGACAGACATGGGGAGCCGTCTCTGGGGCTCGCTCTCCTGTGTCCATAGCTCGTATTCCTAGATCTGGAGCTCAGGCCCTGGAAGAACAAGTCTAGGCTTTGTGTATTGTGACTGCTGCTGCCGAAGGGACAGCTAGCGGGCATCTCCCACCCCCCGCCCCCCGACCTTATTACGCTCTTAAAGAAAAGGAGCCATTGACTCTTTTGCTGCCTTGGGACCCAGTGGTGCCATCTGAGTGAGAAAGTACCACTCTGAGAAAGTACCAAGTGGGTGAGTGTGGAACCTCTTCAGCAGATTCTTCCAAGGAAGGAGTTTGCACGAGCACCTCAGCGGGGCGAGCGGGCAGGACACACCACTCGGATGAAACATGTTCAACACCATGTGTCACCCCCATCTGTGTGGAATCACGCCTCTGACCAGGGCTGGTGTGTGTGATGGGGGCAGTGACGGGACACAGACAAGGAGCTAGAATGAATTCCCTTTCTTGGACCCTGGCCACGCCCCCTTCCCTGACTGCTTTCTTCAGATAGGGAAGTTAAAGGGCAAGGGGCCCAAGAAGGCGGCTTGGCATTTGCCTAGAAGTCCAAGAATAGGGTGTCAGTCTCGACTCACATGTTTTCACACACAGATACGCCTCAGACATGAGATGTCCTCTTGCCACTTCCTGCTTTTCTGTTAAAGGGGCTCCCAGATCATCCCTCACTGCCTCTGTTACCTTAAAAACCCACTTCCACCCTCCCTCCCACCTGTTAGCTAAGTCCAGCTGCTGGAACTCCCAGGAGGCAGGGAAGCATTTAGCTTTCAGTCCCTGATGTCAGGCCAGGCAGTGGGGCCGTGGAAGGCTCTTCTTTCCCTTCCTTGAACAGTGCAAAGCCACCGAGAGTAGCCCCCAGGCGAGGACACAGCGAAGGGAGCTGGCACTGCAGCCTGCTCAGCCTAGACTTAGGTGGTGGTGTCAGAAAACCAGAGCCACTGAGGGGTGTGGGTTGGAGTCCCCGGGCCTCCCAATTCAGGCAGAGAGAAGGAGACCTCGAGATTGCACTGGGAGCTTTGGGGCTGCTCTCCTTCCTGCTTTCCCTCCCCCAGGAAGCTGCCCTATCTCGGAACTGAAGCACTTCCTGGCTGCCCCTCAACTTACCCTTCCCATAGTTTTCCTCCTCAACCCTCCAGCCCCTCCACTCTTCTCTTCTGGTCACTGTTGCCTTCTTTTCCCTCCCTCCTCCCCAGCAGAAAGAAAGGCTCTGTGGAGCTGGTCCTTCTCCCTGCAGCCCTCCCCCGAACCTCCTTGGCCCTGGATCCTTGGGAAGAGCCTTCCCCCTTGCTCTCCCTGCACTCACAGCTGCCTCTGGTAGTAGCGGTGCAGGAAAGGGTGGGGGGCGGCCCCCACTGCGAAGTTACTGCTGCCTGTGTCCACCAGGATGTTGAGCTGTCAGAGAAAACGGAGAGAAAGATGTTAGGACAGGAGGCCTGGACTCACCCCCTTCATTGTCCTGTCCCCTCCCCAACCCCCGGCTACGTGGTCTTCCTTTGGAGTGTCCAGGGTGAAGCTTCCAGATGCAGGACTGGACAGGCTGGCCCTGCTAGTACCACGACCACAGACAGAACATGGGGTCCTGTGACGCCCTCAGCATGGCCTCAGAAACCTTGTGTCTGCTTTTCTCTTGTCTGCAGAATTGGAACATTTTCTCTGTCATCAGAGCCATATAACTGGTGTGTGTGTGTGTGTGTGTGTGTGTGTGTGTTTCCATTCCTATTTCTCTCTACCTGCAGATGCCCTTCCTCACTCTGTACTGGCCCAGTCTGTCTGCAGAGCTTGCCCCTTCCCCTCCTCTCTGGTTCTCCTGGGAAGCACATCACCGGCAGGCAGCCTGGCTCATCCCCCTCCAGCTCAGAGATGAGCTATTCTAGGAGCTGGCACTGACCAGGGGCGCTGTGGGGACCACAATGGCATGTTGAGGCCCACGTGTTTTCTGACCCTGGCTGCCAGAATGTGGCTCCCCATGAAGGGCCCCCCTTCTGTCTCAGAGGTGACACAGACCTACGAGTCCCACTGTCAGAAATAGTGGGACTATAGCCAGGAGCCCCGTATAAGGTCCTGGTGAAAAGCCATCTCCTCGGGGCCCTGGTTTTGGCTCATTGAAGATGGACAGGTGTTGTCTTGCTGTTCCTTCTGTGCAGCTCCTTCTACGTCTCTTCTACCTTGTCCTCCTTCCTCCTGAGATGGCCTGACCCCTCCTCAGCCAGTCAGCCATTTTTTTGATGCCTCCTATATCCTCATAGGCAAAAAGGAAAGGCCCCTGTCCTCAAAAACACAGTAATCTGTAAAGTGAATCCTCTCTCTCTTTTTTTTTTTTAAATAAATTTATTTATTTTTGGCTATGTTGGGTCTTCGTTGCTGTGTGTAGGCTTTCTCTAGTTGCGGCGAGCGGGGGCTACTCTTTATTGCGGTGTGCAGGCTTCTCACTGAGGTGGCTTTTTTTATTGCGGAGCACAGGCTCTAGGTGCAGGGGCTTCAGTAGCTGTGGCTCACGGGCTCTTAAGAGTGCAGCCTCAGCAGTTGTGGCGCATGGGCTTAGTTGCTCGGCGGCATGTGGACCAGGGCTCGAACCCGTGTCCCCTGCATTGGCAGGCGGATTCTTAACCACTGCACCACCAGGGAAGCCCAAGTGAATCCTCTCTTGCCCACTTGTGTGTCCTTCACCTCAGCTTCTCCCCTGACCTCAGGGCCCTCCATTTCTGCATCACCTCTCCTCAGTGCAGTGAAGTCAGCTGACCTTGGCCTTGCTGCAGGCTCTGACCTTGTCACATAGGGCAGGTCACTGTGTTTCGTCCCCTCTGCCGGCTCCTCCGGCTCCTTCCTGCTCTCAGTGGTCCTTGGCAGGTCGGCTGCCCGCACCTCCCCCGGCGCCCGCTCAGGCTTCCTGGCCTCCCCATGGCCACTGTCCCCAAGCTCTCTGACCCTGCCTCCTCCCTCCTTCCCAGCCCCCACTCCTGGCCTGGCTCCCACTTCCCTCCCCGCCCCTCTGCCCCTACTTGTCCCCAGTGTCCCTCTCCCCGGTCTCTAAGCAGCCACTGGCCCCAGATGCTGTGCTTTCAGAGAATCAATAGAGCTAGAGGCACAGCAGTTCAGATTTCAATCAGCCAGGTTAATGATTACAAAGACTTCTTCACCCACCCACTCCCCAGAAGCCGCTCTCCCACCAGCCAGGACTCTGGTCTCTGCGCCACGGCTGGCCTCAGGCTTACAGGCGCCCCTGCTATCACTGGACCCCAAAGAAAGAGGGTCTCCTCCCAAGCGCTGGCGGCGGTGGCCGTAGGGGGGATGCCTGGAGTGTGTGTACCTGGCCGGCTCTAGGAGAATCCAAACACCTTTGACACTGGAATGGAGCTTTATCTGGGGGCTCGGCTGGGCTGGTCCAGGCCCCCTCCTCCCCACTCCTCTCTGTCCCGTTCGGGAGGACCCCTCTCTACAGGCCACTCCCTCCCCAGCCCAGGGGCCCATCATTCCTGGTGCCCTTCCAGTTCCAGCCTTTCTCCTCACCTGAGGAAGTTCTCCCCACTCTGCCCCCAAGGGGGTCAGGCCCAGGGAGGAATGACCCCTCCCCTCCCATTGCCCTCTCTTTAAACCCCCAGCCCCAATACCAGGAATTCAGGCCACCACTGCTGTCTCTGCTGCCCCCTCTCCACCCTCCACCAACACAAAAAAGGGAAACCAAAATAAACAGTTGCCACTTCCTCATGAGCAAATGTCCTTCTGTCTATTTGCCCTTTGCACTGTGATCCTGCTTCTGAGAGAAGTGATTTTGGTCCTGTCCTTCCAGCATTTCTATCATGAGCCCCCGGGCAGCCTGAAGGAGGAGGGTTTGCGTGCGCCCAACCTTAGCAGACGCCCTCCCCTCTAATTTCACCCAGCGGGGGGCCGTCAGATGACCCCCCATCCCCCCCATCTCCCACAAGATCATTCCCACATGCCCCGTCCATCCTGCTTTTCCACAATCCCTCCTCCTGCCTAAGGAGGATCCACCCCTCATGCCACGCCCCCCCCACCCCCAAATCTGGATTCTTCCTTTTGGCATTTACAAATGCTAGTCTCTTCATTAAAAAAAAAAAAAAAAAAATTCTTTAATCTCACATCCGCCTCCAGCTACCCTCTCTCTCCTCTCCCTTCACAACCAAAGTTCTCAGCCAAGCTGTCTTCATTTCTTCACCTCCTACTCATTCCTCAACCCATTCTCAAACTGAGTTTCGCCTCTATCCCTCCCTCCACTATAAAACAGCCCTTACTACAGTTACCAATGATTTCGTGTCACCAAATACAAAAGACAGTTTTCAAATCAATCCTCATCTTGCTTGACTTCTCTGGAGCATTCAACGCTGCCGACCCCTCCCTCCTTGAAACACTCTTCCCTGTCACCCTATCCCGTGCTTTCCTCCTACCTCTCTGATAGGATCTTCTGTCTACTTTGCAGCCTCACTTCTCAAGGCCTGGGCATTGGTCCTCTTCCCCTCCTGCTCTACTCTGTCCTTAGGCCATCTCATCCATGGCAGCGGCTACAATTACCACCTATGTCCTTATGCCTCCTGAGCTTTCAGCTCTAGCCCCTTCCTCCCCTTTGAACTGCCTCAAAGACACCTCGAATTCAGGATGTCCATGGCTGACCTTACCTGGTCCTGCCCATCTGTTTTTTCTTTACAGTTTCCCACATTAGTCACCATCCATCTGTTCCATAAGTCAGCAACTTCAGAGACATCCAAACACCTTCGTCTTCTTCACATCTCCATCCAAGGCATCAACGAGTCCTGCCCAGTTAACCTTCTTAAAAGTCTCTGAATGTATTCATTTCTTGCCACCTCCTTTGCCACTCCTGGCCAAGCTATCATCATCTCATCCTGGAATATGACAATAGCTTTTCAACTGATCTGGGTACATCCACCGTTGACCTCTCCAACCTGTTTCTGCACTGTGGCTAGAATGATCTTTTCAAAGTGCAGATGTCACCATGTTACCCTCCCGTGTCAATGGCTTTCCTTTGCTATTATAATAAAGACTTAAAGCCTTAACATTTCCTATAGGGCCCTTCATGGTCCAGCCCTGCCTACATAGCCAGCCTAGCTTGTCCCATACTTCCCCAAGCCCTCTGCCCACCAGCCGCACTGGCCTCATTTCAGGTCCTCCAATCAGCCATGGTCCCTCCTGCAAAGGCTGTTGGTCATTCACTCTGCCTGGACTATCCTCCTTTCCACTTGCAGTTTTGTCTACTCATCTCCAATCATCCTTCAGTCTGAGCTCAAAAGGGACTTCCTAGGGACCTCCCTGGTGGCGCAGTGGTTAAGAATCCACCTGGCAATGCAGGGGACACGGGTTCGACCCCTGGTCCAGGAAGACCCCACATGACGTGGAGCAACTAAGCCTGTGCACTACAACTACTGAACCTGTGCTCTAGAGCCTGCGAGCCACAACAACTGAGCCCGCGTGCCACACTACTGAGTCCTGCACACCTAGAGCCCGTGCTCCGCAGCAAGAGAAGCCACCGCAATGAGAAGCCCGCGCACCGCAACGAAGAGTAGCCCCCGCTCGCCGCAACTAGAGAAAGCCCGTGCGCAGCAAGAGAAAGCTGCGTGCAGCAATGAAGACCCAACGCAGCCAAAAAAAAAAAAAGGGGGGACTTCCTAAGGGAGAAAGACCAGGTCATATTCTCTGATTAAAATGCTTCCGTAGGACTTGCCACTATAATGTCATACTGAATCTCACCTCCCCTTGTATCTAATTTTTTAAAAAATCCCCATTGTGTCCCTACTGGGTATCACAGTGGCTGGCAATAAGTATTTCTTGAATTAATGAATGCTTAAAGGAAAAAGGGGAAAGAGCTAATTTACCCTGTTTTCGGGGTGAGGGAGGGATCTCTCAGTGGCCCCCAAAATTTGGGTGTTTTTAGGTTATAGGTGTGGCTCTAGCTCAGACCTGCCTTCCTCACACCAGGCCCCCTGGTTTGATACAGGCAGCCCAGAGTCCTGGAACCATCTTACTTCTTCCCCATCCCTTGGGGCCAGGCCAACTCAGAAGTCCCTGTAGAGTTTGCCTTTAGATGCCCAGAGGGCTGCAGCATGGGGTCAGGGCTAGGTCAGTGCCAATCACTTAACAAACAAATATGCCCCTGGGGGCCTCTGAGGGATGGCAGCTTCACGGGAAGTGCTAACAAGCCCCACAGGGAAAGGCACACTTGCCAATTCCATCCTGCAGGTGAGGGTCCCCTGGAGGAGTCTGCAGCAATAGATCTTGGCCGATGAGACAGATGTGGAGCTGCTGAGTTCAGGGTAAGCTCTTTGTTCCCAAATCCCACCCGTCTTGGCCCCAGCTCTCACTAGCAGATGGGAGTTGCTTAGATTCTTCTGGATGAAAACAGCCTTCAGGAGTCATCTGTCCATTGGCCTGGAAATATGGGAGCTTGTTCCAGTTCCGAAAGATCTCTAGTTATTAAGATCCACAACCTTTCTTGGCAGCCTATGCTAGGGTCTTACCACTTTCTCACACCTCTGGGAAAGGGCTTTTTTTTTTTTCTTGCCGTGCGTCGCCGTGCAGCATGTGGGATCTTAGTTCCCCCACCAGGGATTGAACCTGTGCCCCTACATTGGAAGCTCGGAGGCTTAACCACTGGACCGCTGGGAAGTCCCTGGGAGGGGGCTTTAACTCTAATTTCCTGCTAAAGGAAAGTCTGTTTTCTTCTGTGTGGGCCTCAGAGTTTACGGAGGAAGAGCCCTTATATTCTTGTGGTATAAGCCTTTCTGCTGAAGCTGAGATGTAGGAGCCTTTCTTTCATTTCACAGAGGAGGAAACTGAGACCAAGGGTAAATAAGAACTTGACCCCTCTTACACATAAGCCACAAAGCTAGGACAAGAGCCCCTTGGCTCTGGCCAAGCCCCAAGTCTGCTCTTTCATCTCCTTGACCTTCCTGTCTCTCTCATTCTCTCTCATTTGGAAAGGAAATACATGGTAGATTGTTGCACTAATGAATCATATGCCCTGTATCCATGCCCTGGTGTGATCCCCTCTGACATTGATGTTGGGCTTGGCCATGTGACTTGCTTTGACCAATGGGACATCAGCAAAGGAGGAAAGCAGAGGCTTGTTAACCAGGCTCCTCCCACCTTGACCAAATCAGCTGACCCAATGGAAATGGACTCTTTTCTCAGACATATCCTCTGCTTCCACTTCGCTCTCCAGGCTGATGCTGGCAATCAACACCTGGGAGCAAGTAGGCTCCCTGGTGCCACTTACCCCATCTTGGGCTGTTTTTTTAAAGGGATCCCAAGGTGGCTGGGTCATCCCAAACCTTATCTAGGGCACCGTTCCCCCTTTAGACAGGATGCTCCAGTTCCCCCAGGCTCAAACCCAGCTCAACTAATATCTATCAGTGCTTCCTATTCAAATGAGATGATGATGTGAATGGTCAAGAAACTTATATGTCTGTTCTTAAAGGAAAGATCTAAGACAATGGTGTTCAAACTTTTTTTTTAAGCAGTAGGACCCTTTTCCAATCTCATGCAGGATCCCAGTGTACCAAAGGGAAAAAAGCAGAGATGCTCTGCTTTAGGGAGAGGTTTATTTCTTTGTCTCCATCCCCTCCCTGTGGTGGCTCTTGAGGCGTCTCTTTAGCACCTTCAGCCTCCACGGAACCCATCTGGGAAATCCTGCTTGGAGGGTATCACAGCCACTGCTACCTGCTTTTCATTGTCAGACAGTAAGTCCTTCCTGCTGTCTGACCTTGTCCCATCCACAGGTTACAGGGGCTGTAATAGTCTCTGAGTCTGTCCTCAGGTGAGAACGAAGCTGATCTCTGGCATAAGCCCACTTTCCTCCATGGTGCCTTGTTGTGCTCTGCACATAGGTCTGTTTGCTTGAGCCATTGGGAGATGCCAGGGTTCATGCCTTGTGCTATTTGGTGAAAACTCCACAGGCGCTGGAGTCGAACAATTGGTGGGGTTCACCAAACCTGAGAGGCCAACCAAGGAGACATCCAGCCTGTACATAGTGGGGTTACAGTGGCCAGCAGACAGGGTAGCCACTGGGCCCATCCTGCCAGGGGAAGCTCAGGGCAGCTCTAGGACCAGGAAAATGGTGTTTCCTTTCCAGAACTCCCCACTGCCCAGGCCTCCCAAGCGAGATGGCTCCCAGCAGACAGAGAAGTTAGTTGGCAGGTAGGAGGGCTTCCCTGAGAGATGTTTCTCTTCCTGGATTTTCAACTAAAATTTTCTGCTTAGCTCTTTACTGGAGATACCCAAGAAGGGCTCTTGACCATCTACCTTAGTGAGGGGGCACGGTCTTTCTCAATGTCTCTCCCACTCCCAGCTGAACTCTTTCTTTCCAGACCTGGGGAGGAAGAGCAGGAGATAGGTGTGAAAGGACAGCCTAAGAGTCCCAGCAGAGGCCTACGTGCAACCCAAGCCCAACCCCAGTCTATAGGTTGCCTCCCAGTGCCTGAGGCCAAAACTGTCTTGACTGGGGCTGGGCTTCAGGGTCATCTAACTTGGAGGGTGATTCTTTGAGTTCAAAGGTTTTTGACCTTTTAAGTACCAGAACTCAATCAATCAATCAATCAAACAAACCTGGAATTCCACTGTACAAAAACAACAAAAGCTGACCTATTCTGGGAGGGCTGGGAGATTTGGGGGCAGGTGGGACAGGGGAGGGCTTGGTGAGGGGAAAGGTGGAAGGTACAGTCATGCCTCTTACCTTTCCCCTAACCTCTCCCTCACCCTTGAGGTCCCTTTACAGAACCCCACAGATCTCAGTTTGAAAACCATTCTAGGGAGGGGGTCAGGAAAACCACATGGCATCTTCATGGGTTTTGAGATCCTGAATCCTCACAGTTTTCTACTTCTCTGATCATTTTCTTTTGCTCCCTTGATCCCTAGTCTACATCCAATATTCTTTCCCTAATCGTTTTCCTCTTCTCTCTCCATTCTCTCAAACAAGTTCATTTGCTAACTTGGCTTCCACAAGCACCTCTCTACAGGTGACCCCCGAGTCTACCTGTCCCGTCCCAACTTGTCTCTTGGCTTCCAGATCCCCATTCTCAGCTGGTTGCTGGATACATCCACAAGAATTGTCCACTGGCACCTCAAAGTCAACCAACATGTCCCAGACTTTGGAACACTGGAAAGAACCAAGTATTTGGACTTGGAATCCAAAGACCAGGATTTGAACCCTAGCTCTGTTCTTCCCTAGCTGTGTAACTTTGGGCAAACCACTTAATCCCCCTGAGCCTCAGTTTCCTCCTCCCCAAAACAGACAGGCTAATACCTTGCCCTTATTAATTAAAGCAGAGTAATAAACATGGAATTTTGGTAAACTGTATTGTGCTTTAAAAGCTTGCTCCTTTTGCCTTGTATCCTGATGCAAACACAGTCAGAGAAGTTCAAAGGAGGGAGACTTCTTCTCTTCCCTCTCACCCACCAGGGACAGGGAACACCTGGTTGACCTGACAGGTGAATGCTGGCTCTCTGAAGACTTCTTCTTTTTTATATCTTCTTTCAGGCCCACATGTCCTAATTGAAATCCTTGTCTTGGACTCTAGAACATCCAAGTTATCCTGCACCCTGGCTTAGTTTTCCTAGGACCAAAATTCACTAGACCACTTCTCTGCTGCCCCCAGAATGAAACCCAGCACCCACTCAGGCTCACAGCATCCCTGTCACAGCTTCCAGCCTCTTAGCATAGCTCACGTCTCTCTTTACGAAGTTTTTTCTCCCCACTCTCCAAATAGCAAAGCTTTCTCATCTTTCTAGGCCATATTCAAATGCTACCTTTTCTAGCAAGCCTTTCCTAACACTCTGTCAGAAGTAGCTGCTTCTTTCTTTTTTTTTTTTTTAAATTTGTTTATTTATTTATTTATGGCTGTGTTGGGTCTTCGTTTCTGTGTGAGGGCTTTCTCTAGTTGCGGCAAGCGGGGGCCACTCTTCATCGCGGTGCGCGGGCCTCTCACTATCGCGGCCTCTCTTGTTGCGGAGCACAGGCTCCAGACGCGCAGGCTCAGTAGTTGTGGCTCATGGGCCTAGTTGCTCCGCGGCATGTGGGATCTTCCCAGACCAGGGCTCGAACCCGTGTCTCCTGCATTGGCAGGCAGATTCTCAACCGCTGTGCCACCAGGGAAGCCCTGCTTCTTTCTTTATACTTCCAAGACTCACTGTTCTTCTATTTGTACCAAATGCACTTGGTCTTGTGTGGTATTTAGGCATTTACATGTCTGTGTCTCACACCAAATCGTGAGCGCTCCAAGGGCTGAGACTATGACGTATTCTTCTCTTTTGTAAGTAGGTGCTCAACAAATATTTGTTAAACTGAAAATTGACCATCACCAGATTTCAATCCTAACAATTAAATTATTGGCCTGTGTTTGGAAGGTGATGCTCATACCGTTATAATGAGATGACATCCTTTCATTTAAGCAAAGAGAATGAAAATGCTTTCTCCAAGATCTCCAGTTCTGTACTTACAGTGGCCCATCAACAGTTCTATTTAAAGGTCTTACACTTTATTTATTCATTTGCTCAACACTTTTTAGGTGCCTGTTCTGAGCCTGGCGCTGTCAGAGATATTAGCCAAAGAGAAATAAAACACTGCAAAAATTCATTAATTAAAAAAGACATTGTCTTCAAGAGCTTGGTGTTTTATGAGGGAAACAAACACAAAAACAGTGACACGTGCTGATAAGTGTAGTAAGGAAGACGTGAGTAGGTGTCAGGAGAATGGAAGCGGGATCTCTGATAAACTCTCTCTTCTTCTCAAATAGGTGGTATGGAAGAGTAGGGAGGTCAAGGGTGAGACACGGTCTCAGCTTACTGACCTGCCAATTATTTAATTTTTCAGTCCCCATTTCTTCTGCTAGAAGCTGCAAATGGTAAGACCTTTTTATATACTGCAGGAATTACTGTAAAGAACAAACTAGTCTATGTAGAATATATTTTAAACTTTTATAGGACTTACCTGGTGGCACAGTGGTTACAAATCCATCTGCCCATGTAGGGGACACGGGTTCAAGCCCTGGTCTGGGAAGATCCCACATGCCGTGGAGCAACTAAGCCCATGCGCCACACCTACTGAGCCTGCGCTCTAGAGCCCGCGAGCCACAACTACTGAGCCCGCGTGCCACAACTACTGAAGCCCACGCGCCTAGAGCCCGTGCTCTGCAACAAGGGAAGCCACCGCAATGAGAAGCCCACGCACCACAACGAAGAGTAGCCCCCGCTCGCCGCAACTAGAGAAAAGCCCGCGTGCAGCAGCAAAGACCCAACTCAGCCAAAAATAAATAAATTAATTAAAAAAATACTTTTATAAACTGTAACCATAAATACAAGGATATATTTGTACACCCATAGTCCTAAACCATCCCCTCCTGCCAACTTTCTCACAAATGGTCTTGTCATGTTCTAATTCATCCCAGATCGGAATCTTGAAATCATCTTTGACACCTTCCTCCTCACCCTTCGCACCAATGTCACTGAACCTTGCATCCCGGTCTTCCCTCCTTTTTCCACCTGATCACAGCCTCACTCTGTCCTCGTCATAGCGCTCCACACTTGGACCTTTGTGACAGACCCTCCTGCTGCCTGCATCTCTCAGTTCCATTCTTTCTAAAATTCAGAAGCCTCTTCCTAAAAGATTGCTTTCTTTGTCATTCCCCTGAACAAATAAATTCAATTTCCCTCTTATTTCTGCAGACCAAAGTCCAAACCTTGTGGCTTGACATTTAAGGCTTTTGGCCACGTGGTTCTATCTTATTTACCCAAACCTGTAACATTAGCTGGCCTGGGTTTCTCACTGTCTCCTGAACGAACATGCATAAGCCCAAACACACATAACTCATTCTCTCATTCACTGTGTCCTCGCTTGGTCTCAGGGGATAGGGTGGGGAGGAGTGGACACACAAATGAAGTGCAATCACAGTTCGGGAGGACCTTTCTGCACTGGGAATGGTCTCGACCCTCCTATCTATCCTTCAAGACCATGCTCACAGCACATCTTCACGAGGCCTTGCCTGATTTTACCTCCTCCAGAACACCTATAGGGACTTCCCTGGTGGTCCAGTGGTTAGGACTCCGCACTTCTGCTGCAGGGGGCTCCAGTTCGATGCCTGTTCGGGGAACTAAGATGCTGCATGCCGTGCAGCCAAAAAAATAAATAAATTAAAATAAATTGAAGAAAAGAACCCCTCCCTCAAAAGAATATAGATGGAAAAAAAAAAAAAAAAAGAACACCTGTAGCACTCACTCACGGTACTGCTATAAATCAATGCTTTCCAAACTTGAGACACAGCCCCCGAGGTTCTGACCTAGTAGGTGTGGGGAGGGGCCAGAGAATTTACATTTCTAACTGGCTCTGATGACAAGGGTCTGGGGTCCTCACTTAGAGTACAACTGCTGCAGATTACTTTGTACAAGCACTTATACTTTCACTTCCACACTAAGCTCTTGAGGTAGAAAATATATTTTCTGTCTCTTTGTGGATCAGTCCCCCAAAACCAGCAATGAATTGCCTGGCATGTAGAAAGTGCTCCCCAAGTTTCACTGTTGCTCGTTTACAGTACTGTGCCTTTCACGTTCTCATTTGGTGCTTATAACAACCCCACTGGGTCAGGAGAAAGGGCATCCTTCTCGCAGACTGCGGAAGGCAGAATCAAGTCACCATAGAGCACAGACTGCCTGGCGTTGGCTCGAGTATGGAGCCGTAAGCCAACTCATAGGGTTGCTCTAACTGTGGTCTCCCTGCCACTGGCTCCTTGGACTGGTGCTCAACTTGAAGCCCACTTTTCCCTTCTCCTAGGAAGGAGCGGGAAGGAACTGACATTTATTGGGCAATTACTCTCTGCCAGTTTCTGGGCTGGGGGATGTACATATTATCTCAGGGGTCCGGGGAAGTACAGTAATGGGATCCCCCATTTACATGTTTTATGTGTAAAACATGGAGGCTCAGAACACCCAAGTTTTTTTGCTTCCTTGCAGAGCAGAGGCAGGAGTGGCCAGACAAGTTAGGAGAAAGTGATTTCACATTTACTGGAGGTCAAGTGTGTGTCCAGGTGCATTGTTCTAGGTGCTTTCACCTACCTAGTCTCCATTAATCCTCACAATCACCTTCCAAAGGAGATCTCGTTTCACCCATTTTTAAAGACACGGCAGCAGCCTCAGAGAGGTTATATAATTTTCCCAAGGCCACACAGCTGGGAAAAGGGAAAGCTGTGGGTTGTGGAGCTGGAATTCCTGGTCTCTCTGACCCCAAAGCCCTTGTTGGTCCCATAGCCCCGTCCTGTGTCCATGTCACAGGGTCTATGCACAATTTTCATGGTGCATCGGTAGCAGAAACGGGACTAGGAATCAGGTCCACACAGCCTCCTTCTCCCTGACAACAGCTGGCATCCTGTTGGCTCAGGCTGCTAGAGGCCTGGATTCAGGCTCTGTCCTTACACTGATTCAAGACTGTTTATAGTACATAGGCAAGAGGAGGGGTAAGTGGGGAAGACCAGAGCCTTGGTTCAGCTGGGAGGTGGGAGGTAGGCCTGGGTGGCATGGACCTCGGAAGGCTCGCTTCCATCAGGTAATTGGGAAGCGGAGGCTTGTTTTTCCCCTAGATCTGGTGTGAGAGCTGTTTAGAAGTCCAGGAAGTGTGGTGGTTCCCTCTGCCCATAGACACACTCCCACCTTCACAGACCCTCCCAAGGACAAGCCTCCCAGACACAGATCAGGGGGAGGGGGGTGGCTCAGAGATGTGCAGGCTCAGATTCAAGGTGACACTCACCAGCACACACAGAGCCATCCTGCCACCCGTGCCCCGGCTCACCCACAGAGGTGGCAAATCCTCGCAGAGGGCAGCCACAGCACCCCGCGGAGGGCTGCTCATGGCACACTCCTACCCGGCCAGAGGTACAGAGGGTGAAAACTCCAATCAGCCACCTTGAGTGTACCTTGGAGGACTGTCAGAAAGGATGTGGGGGGGGGGGGGAGCTGGCAGGCAGTGTTTTCTCCATCGCTGCCATCCCCCACCCCTGAGCACCTATCAGCTCATGGAGGGAGTCTCATGCTTAGAAGGGGGCTCTGGCTCCTTTGCTCTATGCAGTTTATGATCTGTCCTTTCCCCAGGCTCAGTTCAGTTCCCTCTGGCCAGTACTTGGGAGGCATCAGGTGGGGGAGGGGCTGGAGTGCAGGATGCAAAGCTGGGGAGGAAGTAGGGGCAGGGGAAGGCAAGAGTCAGCCCGGGGCTTCTGGATTAGAGTGGAGGTCACAAGGAACTCGGAAACCTTGCTTCGCTGTCCTGTGGCAGCTCAGACACGGGGAGAAAAGGGCCGGTCCAACTCATGCCAGGATTCCTTGGTCCTCAAGATGCTGGGAACCAATGGTCAGAACCCCAGATGCCAAGATTGGGTGACCAAGATCCAGAGCAGTGGGGTTGGGAGACTCAAGCTTGGTCTGGGCTGACACCTGTTCACAGCACCCCTGTTGTTTGGACTCTTCCCCAGGTCAGGCTCCCCCGACTAACAAGTTTCTCTTGCCCCAAATCCTTCCTGAGCCATGTGTGTGTGTAAGACTGAGAGAGAGGTGAGGGCAGACAGAAGCCTGTGAGGGCAAGGGAAGTGGGAATGGGGGCTTTGGGGCTGACTGCTGCCAGTATGATCCCAGAGGACAGGTTTGGGAGAGGGTCCCTCCAGCCTGCACCATGCAGCCCATTTTAGCAGGAGCCGGCATGCTGCATCCCCAGCCTGTCTCCCCTCGTCTAGTGCAGGAGGGAGGGTAGGGCTGGCCCGGCAACCTTACCGTCTGTGGGGGGCTGCCCACGGTCATCTCCACGTAGTAGCCCTGACCGGACTTGCCCCTCAGGTTGTCCACCATCTCCACAAAGCTGCCCCTCCGGCTGGGCTCCTCGGGCTCCTCGTCGGTCTCCCGGGGCAGCCGCAGCCCCAGGGGGGCGCCCCCCAGCCCGCTTCGCAGGGGCAGCCGGATGCCAGGCTGGGAGCCGTGGGCAGGCAGCACCCCAGAGCCCATCCATAGCAGGAGCCAGGGCAGCGCTTGAGCCATGGTGGGCCCTGGCCTTGGGGCGCTCTGGGCTCACTCCAGCCCGCGACCGTCCCTGTGGCCTGACCCCAACTCTGGGTGCTGGAGGTGCCTTCTCAGGAGAGTGAGCGGTGAGGCATCAGGGCTCCAGCGCCTGCAGGCCCCTCGGCCAGCCCTGGGTCCAGGCTGTGGGGAGCGGGCAGGAGAGATCCACAGAGAGACAGGAGGGGAGGAGACGGATCCGGAGCCTGGCTACATCTGGCCAGCGGTCCAATCTCAACGGAGGTCCGGGAGAGGCCGGCTCGGGCCCCCCGGGGGGCTGGGCGGGGCGGGCATGGCAGGTCGGAGGCTGCTTTCCTGGTCCTCCCGGCGGGGCGGCAGCAGGGGAAGGGTCAGGGGCTCCGGGCTCCTACGGCTGCGTTTGCTGCTCAGGCCACCATAATCCCGCTCCCAGCTCCCAGGCAGCCTGGGGAGACGGAAAGACTTGTGGCAGCGGCTGTCAAAGCCAAAGGGTTTTCGCTTTTCCCTGGGATCGCTGGGAAGTGTAGTCTTCCCATGGCAGGCAGCCCGGCTTCCGGGGTTGGTGAGGGGTCTGGGATGCCCTCTGCCGAGATGGAGTCCACCCTGCAGGACCCTGGCAGGATGGGAAGGGCCGTCGGGATGGAGTGGTGGCAGACCTCTCTTGTTCCGTCAGCCTTTCATTGGGCATTTCTGGAGCACCCACTGTATGCCAGGCACTCTGCCAGGCCCTGGGGCTACAGAGAGAAATAAAATGCATATGCACCGCACAAAATGATGGGGAATTAAGGAGCAGGGATTTGGGGGACATCTGTGGGGTCTGGGAAGACTCAGCGGGAGGAGGTGGAATTTAATTTGAACCTTAAATTTGAACCTTAAAGAATGGGTGGAATTTCTACGAGCAGAGATTTGTGAAGCAAGAGTAAGGGGGGATAGAAGGGTATTCTACGCAGCCAAAGGAATAAGCGAGGGCAAAGGGGAAAGTGCAGGGGGCAGTCTGCCTTCACTGGAGCCTGCAATCTGCAGGCAGGTGAGAGCCAGTTGGGGCTTCTCTCAGCTGAATCCTTTTGTGCCTTTAGTGTTCTACCTGCCCTCACCTCCACCCCAGATTCTGTGAATCTTCAAGCCCCTCCAGATTTCTGTGCTGTCAGTGAGCTGCTGGTAAATGGCTGTTGTCAGCTTTAAAGTGTTATCACTCCAAGAAGTATCTTTATGTTAATAGGCAAGAGGTTAAAACGGAAAGCTTTAGAGCTAAAATAGCTTGAAGGAGAAAAGCCATATGATTATATCAACGTATTATTTATCAAATGTGGAAAGCTGTTGTTAAAATTCAGCAGTCCTTCTGATAAAAACCAAGGGGGAGGGACTTCCCTGGTGGCGCAGGGGTTAAGATTCCGCCTGCCAATGCAGGGGACACGGGTTCGAGCCCTGGTCCGGGAAGATCCCACATGCCGCAGAGCAACTAAGCCCGCGAGCCACAGCTACTGAGCCCATGTGCCACAACTACTGAAGCCCGCGAGCCTAGAGCCCATGCTCCATAACAAGAGAAGCCACCGCAATGAGAAGCCCGCGCACCGCAACGAAGAGTAGCCCCCGCTCTCTGCAACTAGAGAAAGCCCCGCCCGCAGCAAGAAGACCCAACGCAGCCAAAAATAAAACAAAAACAAAAAGACCCACGAAAAACCAAGGGGAAACTTCTTAAACAAGATAACAGAAAATCATAGAAAACATAATAGTGACAGGCTAAAATTATTACCATTAAAGTCAGGCTTAGGAAAGAGAAGGTCAATATCACTACTCTTATCCCACATAGTTTAGATCAGTCTAGCTAACTCAATTAGATGAGAAGATGGAGCAAATATTAGAAAGCAAAGGATTATTATTTGCAGATTATATAATATGGATAGAAAAATCCTAACCAATAAGGTGATTAGACATAGGTTAAACAATAAAAATCAATAGATCAATATAGGTATGGGAATTTTGTATATGATAAAGATGGAATTCATATTAGAGGGAAATAGATACATTTATTCAACAGCTGTTGTTGGGACAACTGGCTACCTTTTGGGAGGAAAGAAAACTAAATCCCTAACTCATCTACAAATAAACTCCAGATAGGTCAAAGAGCTTAACATTAAAAATAAAACTACAGAAAAAAATAGAATATTTAAAAAATCTTATATTGAAGAAGTTCTAACAAAACTCAGAAGATGTTTTTTTTTTACTTTACATTTTTGTTTTTAAAGTATTTGTTTATTTATTTATTTATGGCTGTGTTGGGTCTTCGTTTCTGTGTTCACAAAGAATGTGAACAGGTATTTGATAGAAATTCAAATGGTCACTAAATATATGAAAAAAGTTCAACTTCATTAATAGTGAAAGAGGGACTTCCCTGGTGGTCCAGTGGCTAAGACTCCGCACTCCCAGTTCAGGGGGCCCAGGTTCTATCCCTGGTCGGGGAACTAGATCCCATATGCTGCAACTAAAAGATCCCGCATGGCGCAACTAAGACCTGGCACAGCCAAATAAATAAGTAAATCAATATTTTAAAAAAGTCATTAATAGTGAAAGAACACAATTAAAACAATATTTAGATAACATCATCAGAATTTTTTTGGCCTCTCACATTGGTAATATTTGGTGTTGGTGAAGGTGTTGGTTGGACTGTAAATTATTCCATTTTTAGAGAGAAATTTGGCAATGTCTACTAAAATGTAAAACATGTAAACTCTGAGCAGTGTCACTTCTAGGATCCTATCCAACAAAAATCCAACAGTATTTCAGCATTGTGTACAACATCAAAACTTTGGAAGCAAAAAAAAAATGATTACCAATAGGGACATGAGACATTCAATCAATTGAATCTTATGTAACCATTATAAAGAATGGAGTAACTTCTTATGAACTCACCTTGGAAGATGTTTATGACATGTTCAATGAAAAAAGCACAGGGATTTGCATTTCTAAGTTTGCATTTCTAAGTACAAGTCTATAGGGAAACCTGATAAAATGCAAATTGCTTATCTGTGTGGGGTAACCTCATTAATCCCATAGTAACCCTTATTTTATTAGCTCTTCCCATTAGAGAGCAAGGGACCTAAGGAACAAAAGGTAAGAATTTTGATGGCAATTAATGTCAACCAGATTGATTGCAAGTTTTCAGACAGGGGGACAAAATCTGCAAATGGTTTTTTGAACCCTGATTTTGTGCAAGGTCTGTGGTGGATGAACTGGTGAGCTCTCAGTGTCCTTCCCAGTCTGCTCCCTTGGTTCCTCTGTGAGACTTTTAAGGTGTGTGGAGAGGAAGGGGGAGCAATGATTTGTCATCTGCAGGCAGAAAAAAGGAAGTACAGGCAGAACTGCCACAGAAAAGACTTGACGTTAAACACGAGGAATACCTTCTGGATATCTGCTTTGGGATCCATGGGAACAGCAGTCTGAGTTCCTCATCCTGGGACCAGGCCCCTAGTGGTGCTGGAACTAGTTTCAGGACTTAGCAGGAGCCAGATGCATCTCCACCATGGAGCCTGCCAGGAGCTGCTCCAGGTGCTCCATCCTCCTCGCCAAACGACTAACTTTCTTCACTTTTCTGCTCCCCAGTTTTCCCATTAATTTAATGGCCAGGGCTGTCTTTGCCGCTCTTGACTTCTCCTGGAGGTTGAGGACATGTAAGAGAAAGGAAGATTTGCCCTCGTGCAAACAAAACTAAAGCCTTTTAAATTATATTAGTAGTAACCCTTCTGCCAGGCAGCGTTTGTGGAGGGGCTACACACCGTCATTTTTTCCTCCTTAAATAGACTATTGGAAAGAGTTATGACAGGGCTTCCCTGGTGGCGCAGTGGTTAAGAATCCGCCTGCCAATGCAGGAAACACGGGTTTGAGCCTTCGTTCGGGAAGATCCCACATGCCGCAGAGCAACTAACCTCGTGCGCCACAACTACTGAACCTACGCTCTAGAGCCTGCGAGCCACAGCTACTGAAGCCTGTGTGCCACAACAGGAGAAGCCACCGCAATGAGAAGCCCACGCACCGCAACAAAGAGTAGCCCCCCCGCCCCGCTCTCAGCAACTAGAGAAAACCCGCGTGCAGCAGCGAAGAACCAATGCAGCCCCAAATTAAATAAATGAATAAATAAATAAATTTAAAAAAGAAATAGTTATGACAGAGATTATTATACCCTTCTTGCCTGAGCCCTGCCCTCCGGTAAAAAAGATGGACAGTGGTCTCTTAACTCTTGAGCGGGTACTAACTGATTTAGTCATAGCAAATGGGAGTCTTTTGTTTATTAAAGCCTCGGTGGGTTGATTATTGAGGATCAGTGTATTATTCACCTGATGTTAATCACGCTACTAAAAATGATGACCAAAAGATTGCCTTAGGTAAGTCACGTTACTGTCGATACTCTGAATGATCCTTTCCTGCCCGGGAAGAAATTCCCCCCATAGCTAAATTCTGACTCTCTTTTAACCCCTTGTGGAGCCCCATCAACTATATTGGACTACCTCTCCCATCATGCAACGGGAAACGTGCAGCTCGCCTCCGTGATCCGACGGGACCTTTAACCAATCCGATGACAGGGCTCTCATTCGGCGACCTTTTGACTCTGGGTAGAGGCGGGGCTCTCAGTTGCTAGGTTCGTACCCTTTCCGGAAGTGGTTATTGGCCGCTGCAGGGCAATACCTCGGCGTCCCTGGAAGCTGGGAGCTCGGGTGGTGTTGGGGAAGCTGCGCAGAGCCGGGAGCTGGCGCCCAGGGCCTCCCGGGGTGGGGGACAGGTGAGAACCCCCTGGAAGGAGGGTTGGGTGGCTGGGAAGGGAGGGAAGCGGGAAAGTCGAGGCACACTCGTGTGCCACCGAGCGGGATGTGCATGTGTGGGCGGGAACTGAAGGAAGAAGTGAAGATGGAGCGGCCGGATCAGTGCGCCTCTATCCAAAATCTGAGTGGCGGAAGGGCCTGGGCTGGAGTGCTGGCGGGGCAGTGAGAGCGGGCACTGGGCCACGAGTGTGAGCTGGCAGGGGCGCTCGTTTATTTGTCCTGTTCGAATTTAGTGGGTAAGGCCGGCCTTCTGAACCCTGCTTGAACATTTGTCTTGTGGGGAAGCTTGCCCCCATGTCCGAATCGGGGCTGGCCCAACCTTTTGCTGTCTTTTGGCCAGCTGGGGAAATTAGTAAGTTTTTTGTTTTCGTCTTTTCCTTTCCTTGCATTGATTCAAAAATCTACCTTCTCCGTGTGGAACCGCGCTCCTCACTTGCCTTCCACGACTCCTCTCTCTCTGGGGTTTCCTAACCCAGCCCCCTTCATCAGCCTTTGCAAGCCCTTCCTTTCTGTTCACTACACTCCATCTCTGGGCGATTTCACCCAGAGTTTCAGTTACTATCTATTTAACGGTTACTCCCCAAACTGTGGCTCCCGCCAGACCTCTTTTCTTGAGCTCCGACTTGCTTACTGATCATCCCAACTGAATGTCGCCCCATCCTTCCTGGTCCCCCAGATCTGTTCCTCCTTTGTAGTGCCTGTCTCAGTGAAGGACTTCACCCATTCACTCAGTCAGCCATGTCTGCACTTGGAATTCATTGAATTCATTCATCTATTATAATATATGCAGCAAACATTTGTTGGCCATTCCCTATATCTAGGCAGTATGCTAGGTGGGGCTATCGGGCAAGGCACAGAAGTGAACTGATAATCACAATATACTGCCTTAAGTGCTCTGATTGTCCTCCTGCCTCTCCCTTACTTGCTGCAGACATCAAGTACTGTTCTTTTGCCTCGTAATACACCTGGAATCTGGCCCTTCCTTTCCATTCTCACAACCACTGACTTAGTTCATAATTTCTTGCATTTTTTTTTTTTTTTTTTTTTGGCCACCATGGGTATCTTAGTTCCCCAACCAGGGATCGAACCAGTGCCCACTTCATTGGAAGCACAGAGTCTTAACCACTAGGCTGCCAGGGAAGTCCCTACTTCATAATTTCTTGCTTGTGTTTTCAGGATGCCTTTCTAAGTGGTCCCTCTGCGTCTTTTCTTGCCCTCCTCCAATTAGTTCTTACACAGCTGTCAGAATCGTCTTTCTAAACTACAGATCTGATCAGGCCAGTCTCCTTTGTGAAATCTTATGATGGTTCCTCATCATGTCAGGATACAGCCTCAGTCCTCCCAAGCCTTTTATTATGTGCTCCTTGCCTTCCATTGTAGATCTCTCTCTTGCCATTGTCCCTTGTGCGCTGGTCACGTCAGAGTGGTTAAGAGCTCAAGGCTTTGGAGTCAGATAGATGTGGGTGCATGCGTGTTCTGCTGTGCCATTTACTAGCTGTGAAACCTTGGGCAAGTTTAAAAGACTTTTTGAAAACTTGCTGAGCCTCAGTTTTCTCTTTTGAAAAATGGGGATAATAATTTCTACTTAGCAGAGAGGATGTGGTGTGATGATGTATATATAGCATTAGTACAGTTCTTGGAACATAGGAAGTGTTCAGTGAATATAAGCTTTTGTTGTCATCATTAATTCTCTGCACCTACCGTATACTCTCTTCTGCCTCTTTGCCTTTGTGTAAGCTGTGTCTTCTGCCTTAAATAACCTTACTCCCTTATCCTGGTGAGCTCCTGCTTATCCTTCAAGAACCATCTCCATGGTCCTCTACTCTGCAGTGCTTTTCCTGATCTTCCAAAGTAGGGTTAATTGCACTTGCCTTTGTGTCCTGTCGTATTTTCTGATACTTCCCTTAATACACTTAACACACTATATAATCATGTATTTACATATTTGGCTTCACAACTAGGTTGAGCTGGCGTGTTATCAGGTTTGTGGCCATGACAGCACAGTGCCTGACCCATGGTAGGTGTTCAATAAATGGTTATTGGATGTCTGAATGGTCTTAACTTGCATTCCCTGGTACTAGCTTTGTCCTCTAGAACAATGTAGACTAAGCCCTTTAAATAAGTGAATGGTAATAATAACAACTAACATTTATTGAGGTCTTACTGTGTTTGGAGTATTTTACACGTATTGAGTCATTTAATCCTCACAACCCTTTTAGATAGACATTGTTATTATCCCCATTTTATAGACGAGGAAACTGAGGCAACTTGCCCAGCGGGTAAGTGGCAGAGCTGGGATTCAAAGCCTAGAATGTTCCCAAACCTGTGCTCATTACCACTGCATAATCAACTCTAATGTCTTCCACGTTCTCCTCAATGCCTTCTCCAGTAAATCTTTTCTTTTCCGGTGGTGAACTTTCTTTATAATTGTTCAAGCAGGGTGGAAGAAATAAATATGCAGGGAACCCTAAGTATGCATATATGTGTGTATGCTCTGTGAGTACGCAGGTGTGCAAAACTTTTTGGCTATGCCTGTCAAATTAGACCACATTCACAGGAAGGTAACCATAATGTCGAGAGACTGGGAACCAGTGGCATGTATTGAAGGGAAGGGAGCTGGGGAAACCTGGCTTGGAGTAGTGGTGCCTTGGGTGCCCTTCGTGGGTCCAGAGAGTGGAATAGGTCAAATGGGAGGAAGTTTCTTAGACATAGATTTTTGGCTTACTAAGAGAAAGACCTTTTCATAGTTAAGGATGATCTAACTGTGGAATTGGCAGTAACATCAGTAATATTGCTAAATTTATTTAACATGTTTTGTGTACCAGGGACTGTGCTAGGCACTGTACAGGTATATATTATCTCATTTCATCTTCAAACAACCTTTTGATGTAGATTATCATGATTATTTGAATTACGCACATGAGGTTATTGAGGCTTAGAGAAGTGAAGTACCTTGCCTAAGTTCATACAGCTGGTAAATGAGAAAGATGGGATTTAATTCAGGTGTTTCTGGCCCCCAAACTGGTGCTTCAGCCACTATGCTGTCTGGCACTTAAAGCATAGAGAGGAAAAGTTTGGCAAGGGAAGGGCAGTTGGACCAGAGCTCTTATGGGCTTTTTTTTTGCTCTTGAGATTCTTTGATTGTATATTAGTGGTTTAGAGCAGTGACCAAGCTCCTACGTTTACTTAGCTTATTTTAGGCTTGGTTGGTAAATGCAGAAGGAGGCAGAGGCATGACCCTCAGAAGCCTGTGGCTTAACAGGAGAGGTGGAACACATTCCCATAAAAAAGGTAATACTGAGAAAAATATGCCTATGAACAGAGGAAAACTGTGTCCTTTGTGCCGAGGTAGTTATAAGTAGACAGGAGAGGCCGAGGTTGGCCAGGGAGGGCCTCCTGGAGAAGGTGTATGAGCCTTTCCTTTTTTGCTAGATTCTGGGATTGGCAGGAGATGGATGAGGACAGTTGGGTGATCCTTCCCCACAACTCCGTGGCTCACAGTGAGGGTCAGGCCTGGTGGCAAGCACATCTCGTCAGGTTTCATCTCATCTATCGGTAAGTGCTGCATGGAGTACCACGTTGACGGTTCTGAAACCATGTCTAGGGTGCCAGGATTGACAGTGATGTGCCTCACGGTCTCACGCTTAGAGGGAAATGTTAGGACATGTGCCGTGTGTTTCCTGAAACTGATCTCAGGGCTGCTTTCTTAGATGTCTCATCTTACCCCCTCTCACCCGGGTTATCGTCACCTCTCATCTAGATTGGCTCGTGGTTTCCTACCCTAATCTCTCTGCAGCCACTCTGATTTTCTTCTTTTCCAATCTGGCCTCCATTCCTGTCTGCATTTCCAGTGGCTGCCTGAGTAATCTCTTCAAAATATGTATCTGGAAAAACCCTTTCCTGATTTCCAGCTCTCTTATTATAAAAGCCAAGCTCTCCACATGGCCCGGCTTCCACCCACCTGCCCAGCATCATCTCCGACTATGCTTCTTCTTGCTTAGTGTTCTTTCCTGTTGAAGGGCCTTTGCACGTGCTGCTGCTTTTGTTAGAACACCTTTTCCTCCTCTTTTTGTCTGGTGAATACCTCCTCGTTCTTCACTGCTCAGCACAGTCTTCATCTAAGTCAGGCTCTTTTCCTTCAGAGCTCTTACCTCACTTAAAATTATACACTTATCTGTGACTGATTGGTTTGTCTCCCTCCCTCACTAGACTAGCTCCTGGGGAGTAGCAGCTGAATCTGTTTTTAATCACCATTCCATCTCTAGCGCCCAACAGCAAATAAATACTTCTCCAATGAGTAAATGATCTCTAGTAGCCATTGAACAAATGTGGTTTCTCTTCCACCACCTTCCTTATTCCTGCAATTCCTGCCCTTTTGGCCCTGTCCTTGCCTATATCTTTCCTGAAGCCAGGCAAGGCAAGGAAAGAAGGTAGACTATAGCCCACCCGTATTTTAATTTTTTTCTGGCAGAAGATTTGTTTGACATTTGAATAATCCAGGAATTTAGATTTTCCACATTCTTCCTGACCTTTAAATAGTTAAACATAGACGGTTTTGTAAATAGCTAATTAGGCATTTTGCCGTGAGGACAGAGATTTTACCTGCCCCCTGCTTTCTGGAGATGGGATGTATCTAGGGATAGGTAACATTTTTCAAATGCAGAATTTCTCGAATTCTCTGAGCTAGTTGGTACAATGCCTTGTATAGATCACTGCCTGTTGAATTGAATAACGTACAGCCTGATGTTCAGGCCACTGCGATTCCTACCTCCCCAGAGATCCTTTCCGTTTTTTTTTCCCTCTTCTCCCTAACTCAGAGGATTAAAGATTCCACGGGCTCCTTAAACCTCCAGGCTGTGGGCCACATCTCCTGCGCTGGTTCTTGGTCCTTTTCTGCTCTGCTTTTTCCGCGTCTGGCCCTACTCATCTCTGACTGTGTGTGTGGAGGCTCAAGCATTACGTCCGCAGGTGTTATAGGTTCTTAGGGGAGGGAGAAGATTCCCACTTAGGCTTAAGTACTGCAGGAAGAATGCTTCTTTAGCCTTTCTTCCCGAGGCACAAAGTTGCTGCTTGGAGGTGTTGTGGTGGGAATGAGAGGGGGCAGAGCCTGGCTCCCTTGGGTCCAGTGACTGACAAAGGGAACCATCTTTTGTGAGCCCTAAGGCAAGACACCTCCCCTGCCCATTTGTCAGCTGCCAGGGTGCAGAGAGGGCCACGGGAATGGTCCCTCAGAGATCCTTTGTATTTATCAGGGGCCCCTCTCCAGGGATCTTGGAACAGATTCAGAGTCACCAGATCTGGCTGTTTTCTGAGCACTCATTACAGGCTGCATCCCAACCTTCTTTTTGACGACGAGGTCTTTTTTTTTGCCGTGCCCCAAGGCATATGGGATCTTAGTTCCCGGACCAGGGATCGAACCCGTGCCCCCTGTATTGGAAGTGTGGAGTCTTAACCACTGGACCGCCAGGGAAGTCCCGATGATGAGGTCTTTCTGCTCACTTCCTCTGCTGTGAGGGCTGTGACATGCTTGCTGCCCCAGGTGGAACTGTGACAGTGTCTGAAGAGGTGGCTACAGAAGAGGTCAGGACCTGCTCCTCCAGGCTCCCTTTGGTCACACCGGTGTGGCCGCCACCGCCCCGGTTAGGGAGGCATTCTGAAGGGCTGTCCGTGGCAGCCACTTTACAGGGTGACTTGTCCCTGTGTCATCGGGCTTCAGCGTGGGAGCTGCTGTAGGGGAGGGGTGCTGTGACCTGGGGTCCTGAGGTCGTTGCAGGAGTAGGGATGCAAAGGAAGGAGCAATTCTAGAACCGCGCCAGCTTGTCAGTCGAAGAAGGTGGCACCGCCCCGTCCCTGGAGCTAGGAATCTTGGATTCAGGTTGGATTCCTTTCCAGTCTTCCGCCCCCCGCCTCCGCCCCCCCCCCCCCCCCGCCCCATCCTGGTCCTATTAAACCTAACATCACAGCATCCCTTGTGTCTGTCCCTTCTTCTCCATTCCCACCGCTTCTGCCCTAGTTTAAGCCCTCATCATCTTTCCCCGGGACTGCAGCCTCCTCAGTGGTTTTCCTGATGCCAGTCTCTCATTTCTCCAATCCGGCCAGGCCACTCCTGCCAAAGTTCTCATCCTAAAAAAAGGCCACTCTGTGTCACTTTCTTCCACCAAAGCCCGCAGTGGCTCCTCTCTGCTGCCGGGCAGAGTTGAGGCCCTTCAGCATCATCCGCCGAGATCACCATGACCAGACCCAGGCCTGGCTTCCACCCCGGCGCCTGCCATGCACGCTGGCATCGGCTCCCCAGAACACCTTGCCTGACATGCTGTTCCCTCTGCCTGGGATTCCTCTCTCCGCTGTCAGAACTCTTGTCAGCCTTCGGTACCCAGCTCCTTGACAAAGCCTTCCTTCATCCCCGCAGTGGGTGTATGTCACTTCTGTGTTAGTACTCCCAGAGCAGGATGTGTTTTTTCCCTTCCGCCTTCTACTACTGTTGAAGCTGTGTACGCTGCCTTGCTAGACTGTAAGCTCCCTGAGGGCATTGTTCAAGGTAAACAGGGACATGCAAACAGGGCTATGTGTTGGGACAGCGTAACTGCACCTGGGGTACATTGGTGTATGGCGGTGTGTGTGCTGCTAGTTATTTTGGTGTCTCACTAGGGTTTTCCAGCAGGGGTCCTAGACTGTTAGTTCTTACTCCTATTTGGGGGGTAGTGTATGAAGTCAAACCCTTGAGACATCTGGGTTTCCAGATCGTTTATGGTCCACAGAGTATTCAGCAGGGCTTTGGGGGGAGATGTGTCTAAGAACTTTCCAGGGTGCAGAGGCTATAAGGCCTGAGTTCTGAGCCGTTGGTCCCACCCTTCACTCTCCCTGGCTCAGTTGGCCTGCAGGGGCTGGTCTGGCCCAGGTGCTCCATGACCCAGCTCCAACTTTTCCCCTTCTAAGCTGGGGCACTGATTTTCTCTTTGGGTGGGTGGGTCTCTGGGATCTAGGCGTTCGAGCCCAAACCAATCATGGCCGGAAGACCCATCCGCATAGGAGACCAGCTGGTTCTGGAGGAAGATTATGATGAGACCTACATCCCCAGTGAGCAAGGTAAGAGGCCTGGGTGTATTGTAATAGTTCTTTGAGGGCAGTTTTTATGATTTATTTTTGTTCTTCTCATGCAAAGTATGGTACATGCACAGGGCTGCTCAGTGTATTTGGGTTAGATCAGGGGTTGGCAAACTATAGCCCATGGGCCTAACTTGGCCTGTTGCTTGCTTTTGTAGCTAAAGTTTTATTAGATAACAGCCATGCTTATTTATGTCTTGTTTATGGCTTCTTTCATGCTATAGGGGCAGTAGTATTGAGTAGTTGTGACAGAGACCATACAACCCACAAAACCTAAAATATTTACTGTCTGGCCCTTTATAGAAAAAGTTTGGTGACCTTGGGTCAGATCAATGATTAACTTTAAATGAAAATATAGTAGAGGATATCATGAAATACAGTATATCCTGAGGCCAGGAGAAACCCAATTTCTTAAGAACAAACTAAAGTTGTGTGTTTTTTTTAAAAAAACAGCAATAATAACATTATTAATAACAATAATAACAAAATTTATTGAGTGCTACCGTGTGCCAGTCTCTCTACTAAGAACTTTACATGTATTTCCTTTTCAACCCTCACAGCAACTCCGTGAGTTAGATACTATTATTATCCCCGTTTTACAGATGAGGAAACCAGGGCACAGAAAGGTTGAGTAACTTCCCTGTAGTCACACAGTTTACTAATCGGGGCAGCTAGGATCCACACCTAGGTATTCTAGCTCCAGGGCCTACACTTTAAAGCACCATGCTATTTTGGGGGGTGAAGATTTCTTTGAATTTCTCATGAGTTGCGGACCTGGACACACAAATTTTTCTTACAGTTCAGATGGTTTGCGAGCCAGTTTTGGGGAAGAACTCTTGTGTCTGTAGGAGTCCGTGGATCCCACATTAGGATAGGGTAGGATTTGTTATAGCATAGGATTTTTGTTTGTTTGCTGTGTAGAAATTTTTAATCTCTGTGTTAAATTTATCAGTCTGTTCTCATATGGCCCCTGAATTTTGTATCATAGTTAGAAAAGCTTCCCTGCTCTCATGGTGTCCTCAGGTTTGTCCCCACACTGTTCGTGGAATAGCTCATCTTTCACCCACTGGTTGAGTGCCGCCTATGTGTTTTGGGGTCTACTTTTTCTTCTGTTCCGTGGGGCTGTCTGTTCATACGCCAGAACTGTGCTCTTAACTACTGAGGCTCAGTAATAAGTTCTAGTATCTAGTAAGGCTGAAATAC
Organism: Eschrichtius robustus; assembly: GCF_028021215.1. Classification (NCBI taxonomy): domain Eukaryota; kingdom Metazoa; phylum Chordata; class Mammalia; order Artiodactyla; family Eschrichtiidae; genus Eschrichtius; species Eschrichtius robustus. The sequence continues at coordinate 15,380,787 of NC_090834.1, read as the reverse complement.
CCTCAGTCCTCTTCTTTTTTCAAAGTTTTCTTGGTTATCTTACCTGCTTTATCTCTCCATGAACTTTAGAATCACCCTGTCTTTTTCTGGGGAGGACTGTGTATTGGGGAACTGTTGGTATTTTAGAGAAAATTGTGTTAAATTTATGAATGAGCCTGGGGAGGATTGACATCTCTATGCAGTTAAGTTATGCATGCAGGTCAACCTGGAGGTTCCGATCAAAAAACATCTATTCCTTTCCGTTTGTGTCTTTTTTATGTTCTTCAGGGGTGACTTAAAGTTTTCTTCATTTTGGTTTTGCACATTTCTTGCTAAGTTTATTTCTTTTTTTTTAAAAATTATTTATTTATTTATTTATTTATTTATGGCTGTGTTGGGTCTTCGTTTCTGTGCGAGGGCTTTCTCTAGTTGTGGCAAGCGGGGGCCACTCTTCATCGCGGTGTGCGGGCCTCTCACTATCGCGGCCTCTCTTGTTGCGGAGCACAGGCTCCAGACGCGCAGGCTCCAGATGCGCAGGCTCAGTAATTGTGGCTCACGGGCCTAGTTGCTCCGTGGCATGTGGGATCTTCCCAGACCAGGGCTCGAACCCCTGTTCCCCGCATTGGTAGGCAGATTCTCAACCACTGTGCCTCCAGGGAAGCCCTCAGTTTATTTCTTAAAGATTTTATTCTTTTTGGTTTGCTATTATAAACGGGGTCTAACTTTCTCTAAGGATATTTATAAAAAACTCTCTTCTGCTCAGTCATGCGTAGACGTCCTAAGCTCGAGCCCCCGTTTTCTCTTCCTGGACTCGCGGCAGCTTCCTAATCAGCCTCCTGCTTCTACTCTTGCCCTTCTCCAGTCTGTGCTCCACTTAGCACCAGAGTGATCTTACAGTGTAAAGCAGATCACATCAGGGCTCTGCTTTTCATAATCTTCCATATAATCTTCCATTATGCTCAGCATTACGCCCTCAGTGGGATGTGTGGGGCTCTGCATGACCCGGCCCTGCCACCCAGCCAGGCTCACCCAGTGCCCCTCTCTCCCTCCCTCTGCTAGTCACATGGCCTTTCTGACGGTCCCCAGACAGGGCAGGCTGCCACATGTCACAGGCCCTTTGAACCTGCTCTTCTGCCTGAGTCCTCTTTCCTCAGTGCTCTGCATAGCTGGCTCCTTTGTTTCCTACAGGATTTAGCTGAGTGTCCCATTCTGAGAGGTTTTCTGACCACCCTTTGTAAAAGACTGCCCCTCCACCTTGACAAACTCTGTCTCATACCTCACTCACTTCCTTCATTACGTTTATCAGAAGCCTTAATTCCTTGTATATTTATCTGTTGATGTCACTACTGGCTGTTTCTTCTACCAGCATGTAAGCTCCGTAAGGACAGAGGGCATTTCTCTCTTAGTCATGGCACATGGTGACTGGCACATAGGAGGCACACAAAAAATACGTGTGAAATTAACGAACACATTAGTCCTTGTCTAACCAAATTTCGGCCGGTCCCTTTTGCCTTTCCTAGTCCCCAGGTATGTCATCTTCCAAAGTCCTCCACTGAGATGACCCGTAAAGGATATGATAAAGGGTAGAGGTGAACAGCCAGAGGAAGAGATACATAGGGCGAGGTCCGAGAGGGTCCCAAGTGCAGGAACTTCTGTCCCAGTGGAGCTGGGATGTGCCACCCTCCTTGCACGTGGAAGTGCCAGAAGCTCTCTGAACCCCGGAGTTTAGGGATTTTTATGGAGGCTTCGTCACGTATGTATGATCGCTTATTAATTCATTTACCAGCCCCTCTCCAGAGAATGAGGGGAGAGGCTGAAAGTTCCAAGCTTCTAATCATGGCTTGGTCTTTCTGGTGACCAGGCCCCATCCAGGAGCCCACCCAGAGTCGCCTCACTGGGACAAAAGACTCTCCTATCACTCAGGAAATTCCAAGGGCTTTAGGAACTCTGTGTCAGGAACTGGGACCAAAGACCAAATATTAATAGGAACGGGGGCAGAGACCAATATATAGCTCTCTTCTTATCTCCCAAGACTGACTGATTCTTCCTTCTTTGTATCCACCCTCCTCCCACCCCCACCTCTCTTACCTTCCCACCCTCCTACCCCTCCTTGCAGAAATTCTTGAATTTGCCAGAGAGATTGGTATTGATCCCATAGAAGAACCAGAGCTGATGTGGCTGGCACGGGAGGGCATTGTGGCCCCACTGCCTGTGGAGTGGAAACCATGGTGAGTCAGCACGGGTGCGGCCTTCTGGCTTGGCCTTTGAGGCGGAGGGGGCCTGACACCGGAGACCAGCTTTAACCGGCCACCTTTCGAAGCCTGTCCTGCAATGGGCCATCCGTCTGCCGGGCCGCCTGATGCTTTGGGCCTGAGCCCTGGCTGCCTTGATGGTCCCTGGAGGGGTTCAGCAGGGGTACCCAGGGTCCCAGGATCTAAGCTGCCGCCCTGTGTCGGCATCCGTTTTGGACACACGGAGGAGGTGTCATTTTTGTCCTTTGCAGACTGAGATGGAGAGTGACAATACTGGGACCTCCTCAGTGTGTCCACAGTGGACGCTGGTGCTGGAGAGGTTTGAGTGAGGCTACACAGACTGGCAGCGGTGTCCGTCTCCTTTGACAGCCCAGCCCTGAAGTTGTGTGACTTGTGCATGAATGGGTTCATATTTCCAGTTTCAGTTTGCGCTCTTTCAGCTGTGAGGAGCAGACACTCGCTCAGGTTATCTCAGGGGAGCAGAGGTTGATGGCGAGGAAACAGACTGGCCGAGGCGGGGCAGCCGCTGCCTTCCCCCCGACCCTCCGCACCCCAGGACTCCCGCTCCTGGGGACGCTGCTGTGTCCTCATCACATGCACAGGGCTCTCTCCACGTTGCCTCCCTACAGTCTGTGCCCCGAGTTTACTTCCTACCATAGCGTGGGATTTCCTGTCTCTCCCGAACTAGCCCCCAGATATCTTGGGGCGGAGGGGTCGTCTTTTCTGCTGGGATTGTGCAATTTTGTGTACAAGGTATAATTACCCTGTTCTTCCCTGAACCACTTAATGCGTTGGCCATACTTCAAAATGACTGCAATCTTAGCCTTACTTATCCCCGCCGCAGAGTCCTAATCCTTCCAGCTTCTCCTCGCGTGACGGGCTCCCTGTTTTCTGGATCTTTTTAGCCGCCTTTCCTTGGACCTTCTCCAGGTCATGACATCTTTCTTGTACTAAAGCCGTCAGCACTGCACACAGTATTCCAGGTGCTGAGGACTCACGGTTGTGTTTATAGGAAAAGTTTGTAGGATAGTGGTTTCTGTTTGGTTTCCAGTATCCACCCTGATAGCCACATTTGCCTTATCATTAGTCTCTTTATTCTTTTTTCTTTATGTTTTTAAATCTGTATATATCTGTGCTGTTCTGCTCTTGGATACATTTTCTAATTAAAAACCACATGAGAAATGTAGTCAGAATAATACCTTAATGTGCACATAATAAATAAATGGCTGCAGTGATGTAAAAAGGAAAAAGGGTGATGGAAGGAAGGAACTGTCATCGGCTGTGGCCCAGCTGTGTGCCACAGTCATGCCAACGGCCCTCAGGTACCTGCTGGTGGTAGTTAACACTGCCTCATCCCGTAAGGAGAGCATGAACTATTTCTCACTTTTTAACGTAAGTCATTGAAAGTTATGTATATGTGTCATCTTTCATCCTTACTCCCAGTCCCATGAGTAATTGCTGTTAGTTGGAGAATTCCTTCGAAGTCTGGATTCTCTGTTCTCTTCCATTAATATGTTTGTCTACCTTTACACCAACACTGTACTGTCTTTTTGTTTGTTTGTTTTTTCAAGTAGAAAAAAATCACAAATTTATTACATACATACATAGACATATATAAAAATACAGGCAGATACAAACAGAGATCTTACAGCTTTGCTTTTAAATTTTAGCCATGAGACAGGAATGATAATGCAAAACTCACTAGTTTATATAGAACAGTTGGATACAAATTGTGTTTCTGGTGAATGGTATTAGTTAAGGTGAATTGCTCAGATAGCTTAAACTTTTTACTAATATCTGCGTAAGAGATTTTAAGGTTTTTCATAGGCCAAGTTTTTAAAATATGCTTTCCTTTTTTTTTTTTCTACTTTTTTTTTTGTCTTTATACTTTTCATTGGTATTTTTTGAATAACATAATTTAAGTTTTAATGATGTCCAGTTTATCGACTTTTCAAATACGATTAATGCTTTGTGTCCTCTTTAAGAAATGTTTGCCTATTCCAAAGTCATGAAGATATTCTGTGTCTCGTTTTTTTTTTTTCCCACAACTCACACACACACACTGTATTTTATTTTTACAAGAGATAAATAAACTGACACCAAGCATTGTAAATGGATGACCACAACAAAAGCAACAATGATTGCAATTACCAAACACGAAAACACACTCATACTATGTCATAATATTGACATTCAGTCCAGTAATCCTCCACTGTAACAGCTCCTTTACTTTGCAGTGAAAATTGATTTGTATATTTTTTGCCTCTGAGTCCTTGTGGGATTTTTTTTTTTAATTCAAACAGAAAGTCACAAAAATTATAATCATCCTCATCAGTTCACTCAGTCCCATGTAATTAATTTTTTTTTTCATCTTGATCTTTTGTTAGCACTTTTATGAATTCATCAGTTTTCCATTAGAGTTCTGAAAATGCTTATTCATTCAGTTCAGCAGTATAGTCAGTTACCAGAAACCTGTACTTGTCAGAGTCTTTTCCATGAATTCCTTGAAGATGAAACCCTTTTATAGGAACATTTTTGCAAAAGCATCAGAGTACACCAAGAACTGTCTGTAAATGACAGAAGACTTTTTAAAAATGACCACGGTTAAAGATTTGATGAAAGTTCATAATAATGCAATTGACAAGGAAATTTAGTTATTTCTGAGATATACATTTTAAAGTAATAACTAGAATTATGACTTATAACATTATACCAGAACATATAAGATTTTTAGAAATTTCGTGTAATGTCTGAAACATTTATATTAACATATTTCCATACAAATAACCCAAAGAAAGTTTTAGTTTTAGTTGGGTTTTTTTTGTTTGTTTGTTTTTTTATACTGCTGGTTCCTATTAGTCATCAATTTTATACACATCAGTGTATACATGTCAATCCCAATCGCCCAATTCAGCACACCACCATCCCCACCCCACTGTGGTTTTCCGCCCTTGGTGTCCATACGTTTGTTTTCTACATCTGTGTCTCAACTTCTGCCCTGCAAACCGGTTCATCTGTACCATTTTTCTAGGTTCCACATACATGTGTTAACATACGATATTTCTTTTTCTCTTTCTGACTTACTTCACTCTGTATGACAGTCTCTAGATCCATCCACATCTCGATAAATGACTCAATTTCGTTCCTTTTTATGGCTGAGTAATATTCCATTGTATATATGTACCACAACTTCATTATCCATTCGTCTGTCGATGGGCATTTAGGTTGCTTCCGTGCCCTGGCTATTGTAAACAGTGCTGCAATGAACATTGGGGTGCATGTGTCTTTTTGAATTACGGTTTTCTCTGGATATATGCCCAGTAGTGGGATTGCTGGATCATATGGTAATTCTATTTTTAGTTTTTTAAGGAATCTCCATACTGTTCTCCATAGTGGCTGTATCAATTTACATTCCCACCAGCAGTGCAAGGGGGTTCCCTTTTCTCCACATCCTCTCCAGCATTTGTTGTTTGTAGATTTTCTGATGATGCCCATTCTAACTGGTGTGAGGTGATACCTCACTGTAGTTTTGATTTGCATTTCTCTAATAATTAGTGATGTTGAGCAGCTTTTCATGTGCTTCTTGGCCATCTGTATGTCTCTTTTGGAGAAATGTCTATTTAGGTCTTCTGCCCATTTTTGGATTGGGTTGTTTGTTTCTTTAATGTTGAGCTGCATGAGCTGTTTATTTATTTTGGAGATTAATCCTTTGTCCGTTGATTCGTTTGTGAACATTTTCTCCCTTTCTGAGGGCTGTCTTTCGTCTTGTTTATGGTTTCCTTTGCTGTGCAAAAGCTTTGAAGTTTCATTAGGTTCCATTTGTTTAGTTTTGTTTTTATTTCCATTGCTCTAGGAGGTGGATCAGAAAAGATCTTGCTGTGATTTATGTCAAAGAGTGTTTTTCCTATGTTTTCCTCTCACAGTTTTATAGTGTCTGGTCTTACATTTAGGTCTTGAATCCATTTTCAGTTTATTTTTGTGTCTGGTGTTAGGGAGTGTTCTAATTTCATTCTTTTATATGTAGCTGTCCAGTTTTCCCAGCACCACTTATTGAAGAGACTGTCTTTTTTCCATTGTATATCTTTGCCTCCTTTGTCAGAGATTAGTTGGCCATAGGTGTGTGGGTTTATCTCTGGGCTTTCTATCTTGTTCCATTGATCTATGTTTCTGTTTTTGTGCCAGTACCATATTGTCTTGATGACTGTAGCTTTGTAGTATAGTCTGAAGTCAGGGAGTCTGATTCCTCCAGCTCTGTTTTTTTCCCTCAAGACTGCTTTGACTATTCGGGGTCTTTTGTGTCTCCATACAAATTTGGAGATGATTTGTTCTAGTTCCGTAAAAAATGCCATTGGTAATTTGATAGGGATTGCATTGAATCTGTAGATTGCTTTGAATAGTATAGTCATTTTCACAATATTGATTCTTCCAATCCAAGAACATGGTATATCTCTCCATCTGTTGGTATCATCTTTAATTTCTTTCATCAGTGTCTTATGGTTTTCTGCATACAGGTCTTTTGTTTCCCTAGGTAGGTTTATTCCTAGGTATTTTATTCTTTTTGTTGCAATGGTAAATGGGAGTGTTTCCATAATTTCTCTTTCAGATTTTTCATCATTAGTGTATAGGAATGCAAGAGATTTCTGTGCATTAATTTCGTATCCTGCAACTTTACCAAATTCATTGATTAGCTCTAGAGTTTTCTGGTGGCATTTTTAGGATTCTCTATGTATAGTATCATGTCATCTGCAAACAGTGACAGTTTTACTTCTTCTTTTCCAATTTGTATTCCTTTTCTTTCTTTTTCTTCTCTGATTGCCGTGGCTAGGACTCCCAAAACCATGTTGAATAATAGTGGTGAGAGTGGGCATCCTTGTCTCGTTCCTGATCTTAGAGGAGATGCTTTCAGTTTTCACCATTGAGAATGATGTTTGCTGTGGGTTTGTCCTATATGGCCTTTATTATGTTGAGGTAGGTTCTCTCTATGCCCACTTTCTGGAGAGTTTTTATCATAAATGGGTGTTGAATTTTGTCAAAAGCTTTTTCTGCATCTATTGAGATGATCATATGGTTTTTATTCCTCAATTTTTTAATATGGTGTATCACATTGATTGATTTGCGTATACTGAAGAATCCTTGCATCCCTGGGATAAATCCCACTTGATCATGGTGTATGAGCCTTTTAATGTGTTGTTGGATTCTGTTTGCTAATATTTTGTTGAGGATTTTTGCATCTATATTCATCAGTGATATTGGTCTGTAATTTTCTTTTTTTGTAGTATCTTTGTCTGGTTTTGGTATCAGGGTGATGGTGGCCTCACAGAATGAGTTTGGGAGTGTTCCTTCCTCTACAATTTTTTGGAAGAGTTTGAGAAGGATGGGTGTTAGCTCTTCTCTAAATGTTTGATAGAATTCACCTGTGAAGCCATCTGGTCCTGGACTTTGTTTGTTGGAAGATTTTTAATCACAGTTTCAATTTCATTACTTGTGATTGGTCTGTTCATATTTTCTATTTCTTCCTGGTTCAGTCTTGGAAGGTTATACCTTTCTAAGAATTTGTCCATTTCTTCCAGGTTGTCCATTTTATTGGCATAGAGTTGCTTATAGTAGTCTCTTAGGATGCTTTGTATTTCTGCGGTATCTGTTGTAACTTCTCCTTTTTCATTTCTAATTTTATTGATTTGAGTCCTCTCTTTTTCTTGATGAGTCTGGCTAATGGCTTATCAATTTTGTTTATCTTCTCAAAAAACCAGCTTTTAGTTTTATTGATCTTTGCTATTGTTTTCTCTGTTTCTATTTCATTTATTTCTGCTCTGATCTTTATGATTTATTTCCTTCTGCTAACTTTGGGTTTTGTTTGTTCTTCTTTCTCTAGTTCCTTTAGGTGTAAAGTTAGATTGTTTATTTGAGATTTTTCTTGTTTCTTGAGGTAGGCCTGGATAGCTATAAACTTCCCTCTTAGAACTGCTTTTGCTGCATCCCATAGGTTTTGGATCGTCGTGTTTTCATTGTCATTTGTCTCTAGGTATTTTTTGATTTCCTCTTTGATTTCTTCAGTGATCTCTTGGTTATTTAGTAACGTATTGTTTAGCCTTCAAGTGTTTGTGTTTTTTACGTTTTTTTTTCCTTGTAATTCATTTCTAATCTCATAGCGTTGTGGTCAGAAAAGATGCTTGATATGATTTCAGTTTTCTTAAATTTACTGAGGCTTGATTTGTGACCCAAGATGTGATCTATCCTGGAGAATGTTCCCTGTGCACTTGAGAAGAAAGTGTAATCTGCTGTTTTTGGTTGGAATGTTCTATAAATATCAATTAAATCTATCTGGTCTATTGTGTCGTTTAAAGCTTCTGTTTCCTTGTTTGTTTTCACTTTGGATGATCTGTCCATTGGTGTAAGTGAGGTGTTAAAGTCCCCCACTATTATTGTGTTACTCTCGATTTCCTGTTTTATAGCTGTTAGCAGTTGCCTTATGTATTGAGGTGCTCCTATGTTGGGTGCATATATATTTATAATTGTTATATCTTCTTCTTGGATTGATCCCTTGATCATTATGTAGTGTCCTTCCTTGTCTCTTGTAACATTCTTTATTTTAAAGTCTATTTTATCTGATATGTGTATAGCTACTCCAGCTTTCTTTTGATTTCCATTTGCATGGAATATCTTTTTCCATCCCCTCACTTTCAGTCTGTATGTGTCCCTAGGTCTGAAGTGGGTCTCTTGTAGACAGCATATATATGGATCTTGTTTTTGTATCCATTCAGCGAGCCTGTGTCTTTTGGTTGGAGCATTTCATCCATTCACGTTTAAGGTAATTATCGATATGTATGTTCCTATCACCATTTTCTTAATTGTTTTGGGTTTGTTTTTGTAGGTCCTTTTCTTCTCTTGTGTTTCCCACTTAGAGAAGTTCCTTTACCGTTTGTTGTAGAGCTGGTTTGGTGGTGCTGAATTCTCTTAGCTTTTGTTTGTCTGTAAAGGTTTTGATTTCTCCATCGAATCTGAATGAGATCCTTGCCGGGTAGAGTAATCTTGGCTGTAGGTTCTTCCCTTTCATCACTTTAAGTATATCATGCCACTCCCTTCTGGCTTGTAGATTTTCTGCTGAGAAATCAACTGTTAACCTTATGGGAGTTCCCTTGTATGTTATTTGTCTTTTTTCCCTTGTTGCTTTCAATAATTTTTCTTTGTGTTTAATTTTTGCCAGTTTGATTACTATGTGTCTCGGCGTGTTTCTCCTTGGGTTTATCCTGTATGGGACTCTCTGCACTTCCTGGACTTGGGTGGCTATTTCCTTTCCCATGTTAGGGAAGTTTTCGACTATAATCTCTTCAAATATTTTCTCTGGTCCTTTCTTTCTCTCTTGTCCTTCTGGGACCACTATAATGCGAATGTTGTTGCATTTAATGTTGTCCCAGAGGTCTCTTAGGCTGTCTTCATTTCTTTTCATTCTTTTTTCTTTATTCTGTTCCTCAGCAGTGAATTCCACCATTCTGTCTTCCAGGTGACTTATCTGTTCTTCTGCTTCAATTATTCTGCTATTGATTCCTTGTAGTGCAGTTTTCATTTCAGTCATTGTATTGTTCATCTCTGTTTGTTTGTTCTTTAATTCTTCTAGGTCTTCATTAAGCATTTCTTGCATCTTCTCGATCTTTGCCTCCATTGTTTTTCCGAGGTCCTGGATCATCTTCACTGTCATTATTCTGAATTCTTTTTCTGGAAGGTTGCCTATCTCCACTTCATTGAGTTGTTTTTCTGGGGTTTTATCTTGTTCCTTCATCTGGTACATAGCCCTCTGCCTTTTCATCTTGTCTATCTTTCTGTGAATGTGGTTTTTATTCCACAGGCTGCAGGATTGTAGTTCTTCTTGCTTCTGCTGTCTGTCCTCTGGTGGATGAGGCTATCTAAGAGGCTTGATGGGAGGGACTGGTGGGGGGTAGAGTTGACTGTTGCTCTGGTGGGCAGAGCTCAGTAAAACTTTAATCCACTTGACTGTTGATGGGTGGGGCTGGGTTCCCTCCCTGTTGGTTGTTTTGCCTGAGGTGACCCAGCACTGGAGCCTACCTGGGCTCTTTGGTGGGGCTAATGACAGACTCTGGGAGGGCTCACGCCAAGGAGTACTTCCCAGAACTTCTGCTGCCAGTGTCCTTGTCCACAGGGTGAGCCACAGTCCCGTCCCCCCCCCACCCCCACCTCTGCAGGAGACCCTCCAACACTAGCAGATAGGTCTGGTTCAGTCTCCCCAGGGTCACTGCTCCTTCTCCTGGGTCCGGATGCGCACACTACTTTGTGTGTGCCCTCCCAGAGTGGAGTCTCTGTTTCCCCCAGTCCTGTCGAAGTCCTGCAATCAAATCCCACTAGGCTTCAAAGTCTGATTCTCTAGGAATTCCTTCTCTCGTTGCCGGACCCCCAGGTTGGGAAGCCTGACTTGGGGCTCAGAACCTTCACTCCAGTGGGTGGACTTCTGTGGTATAAGTGTTCTCCAGTCTGTGAGTCACCCACCCAGCAGTTATGGGATTTGATTTTACTGTGATTGTGCCCCTCCTACCATCTCATTGTGGCTTCTCCTTTGTCTTTGGATGTGGGGTATCTTTTTTGGTGAGTTCCAGTGTCTTCCTGTCGATGATTGTCCAGCAGTTAGCTGTGATTCTGGTGTTCTCACAAGAGGGAGTGAGAGCACGTCCTTCTACTCTGCCATCTTGGTTCCTCCCCCCCATACCGTACTGTCTTGATTACTGTAGCTTTATTATAAATATTGAAATCATTTAGGGTAAGTGCTGCAAATTGTTCTCCATTTTCAAAGTTGTATTCTAGGTCCCTTGCATTTCCATATGAATTTTAGAATCAGCTTGTCATTTTCTACAAAAAAAAAATCCTCTTAGGATTTTGATTGGAATTGCATTGAATCTATAAATCAGTTCGGGAGAACTGACATCTTAAATAATATTGAATCTTCTAACCCATGAACACAGTCTGTCTCCATTTATTCAATATTTAGGTTTTCTTTAATATCGCTTAGAAATCTTTTATAGTTTTTAGTGTACACATCTTGCCCATATTTTGTCACATTTATCTCTCTTTTTTTGTTGCTTCTGTAAATGGTATCTTTTATTTATTTATTTATTTTTATGTTATTGAAGTATAGTTGATTTACAATGTGTTAATTTCTGCTGTACAGCAAAGTGATTCAGTTATAAATACATATACATTCTTTTCATATTCTTTTCCATTATGGTTTTAAATGGTTTTTTTTAAAATGTCAATTTCCAATTGTTGATTGCCTTCATATAAAAGTAAAATTGGTTTTTGTACGCTGACCTTGTAGCCTGCAACCTTGCTAAACTTGCTTATGTCACTTCTAGTAGCTTTTTTGTAGATTCTATAGGATTTTCTACATAGATGGTATGTCTTCTGGGAATAAAGACATTTTTTCATCTTCCTTTCTAACCTAGATACCTTATATTTCTATTTCTTGCCTTACTGCACTGACTGGAACCTCCAATACAATTGAATAGAAGTGGTGACAATGGACATTTTGGCCTTGTTCCTGATCTTAAGGGGAAGCATTCAGTCTTTCACCGTTAAGTATGATGTTAGGTGATGTTAGCTGTAGGGTTTTCTAAATGCCCTTTGTCAGGATGAGGAAGTTCCCTTGTATTCCTTGCTTGCTGAGAGTTTAAATCCAAAATGGATGTTGGATTTTATCAAATATTTTTTTCTGTATCTATTGATAGAATCATATGATTTTTCTATATTGGTCTGTTAATATGGCCAATTATATAGAGTGGTTTTCAAATGTTAGACCGACCTTACATTCCTGGGGTAAACTCTGCTTGGTAATGATTATATATTATTGGATTTGATTTTTTTTAAATTTTGTTAAGTACCTTTGATCCAAAATGATAGCTTGAAGGCGATGAGATGCATACAGTTGGGTATTTTTTAAATTACTGATTTCCAATTTTATTTGTTCATTATTCTTTGTTACACGTTGAGAGTTCTTTTTGTTCAGTAAGTGATCCTGTTTATGTAAGTGTTCTATGTGTGCTTGATAAGAATGTAGTCTCTCATTTTTGGATACAGGGTTCTTTTTTTTTTTTTTAATTAATTAATTAATTTGGTTGCAACCGGGTCTTAGTTGCAGCCCATGGGCTGCTTAGTTGTGGCAGGCGGGCTCCTTAGCTGTGGCATGCAAACTCTTAGTTGCGGCATGCATGTGGGATCTAGTTCCCTGACCAGGGGTCGAACCCAGGCCCCCTGCATTGGGAGCGTGGAGTCTTATCCACTGCACCACTGGGGAAGTCCCCAGGGTTCTTTTTTTTATTGAAGTATAGTTGATTTACAATTTTGTGTTAGTTTCTGGTGTGCAGCAAAGTGATTCAGTTATATATATATATATATATATACATATATATATATATATGTATATATATATATATATATACACACACACATACATATACACACACACATACATATATATAAGAATATATGATGAACCTAGGGCAGGACAGGAATAAAGACGCAGACTTAGAGAATGGACTTGAGAGCATGGGGAGGGGGAAGGGTAAGCTGGGACAAAGTGAGAGAGTAGCATTGATATATGTACACTACCAAATGTAAAATAGATAGCTAGTGGGAAGCAGCTGCATAGCACAGGGAGATCAGCTCGGTGCTTTGTGACCACCTAGAGGGGTGGGATAGGGAGGGTGGGAGGGAGGTGCAAGAGGGAGGGGATATGGGGATATATGTATACATGCAGCTGATTCACTTTGTTATACAGCAGAAACTAACACAGCATTGTAAAGCAATTATACTCCAATAAAGATGTTAAAAAAATATTCTTTTTCATAATCTTTTCCATTATAGTTTATTACAGGATATTGAATATAGTTCCCTGTGCTATACAGTAGGACCTTGTTGTTTTTCATATAGAGTAGTTTGTATCTGCTAATCCCAAACTCCTGACTTTTCCTTACCTCATCCCTTTCCCCTTTGGTAACCATAAATTTGTTTTCTGAGTCTGTGAGTCCGTTTCTGTTTTTGGATGCAGGGTTCTTAAGTGTCCTTTATATCAAGCATGCTAAATGTGTTTATCTTCCTTTGTCCTGAGTAATTGTTGTCTGGTCTCACTCTTTTTTTTTTGTATTTTTTTTTTGGCTGCGCTGTGGCTTGTGGGATCTTAGTTTCCCAACCAGGAATCGAACCTGGGCACCAGCAATGAAAGCTCTGAGCCCTTGCCAGGGAAATCCCTGGTTTCACTCTTTCTTTTTTTTTAATTTTAATTTTATTTATTTATTTATTTCTGCCTTGGGTCTTCGTTGTGGTGTGCGGGCTTCTCATTGCGGTGGCTTCTCTTGTTGCGGAGCATGGGCTCTAGGTGCACAGGCTTCAGTAGTTGTGGCACGCAGGCTCTAGAGTGCAGGCTCCAGTAGTTGTGACACACGGGATTAGTTGCTCCGCGGCATGTGGGATGTTTCGGACCAGGGCTCGAACCCGTGTCGCCTGCATTGGCAGGCGGATTCTTAACCACTGTGCTACCAGGGAAGTCCCTGGTCTCACTCTTGAATAGTGGTTTAGTTGAGTACAGATTGTCAACAGCTGTTGACAATACTGTATACCATCATCTTCTGACCACTGGTTTTGCTAATAACACATGGTTTTTGGTTTCATTAGTTGTTCCTTTGTAGGTAATCAACTCTTCCCCACTCTGGTTGTTTTTATTATTTTGTTTTTAATCTCTGGTGTTCTGTAATTTCACGACAGTGTGTCTAGGTGTGGATTCATTGTTATTTACTGTGTATAGGAATTGGAGTGCTTCCTTACTCTGAGGACTCATGTCTCTCTTAAATTTTGGAAAGTTCTCAACCGTTATCACTTTCTTTTCTACACCTCTAACTGGAAATACATTGGACCTTATTATTTGATCCTCCAGGTCTCTTAACTTCTGTTTCATATTTGAAAAATCACTTTATAATTTCCTTTAGCATATTTATTTCCCAATTCACTATTTGTTTCTTCTTCTGCATCAAATCTGGTTGTTTTTCATTTTGAATTTAATGACTACCAGTTCCTTCAAGTTCTCTTATGTTCTTTTCAGTATGTATAGGTTTTTTTTAGAGTTCTGTTCTTTCATTATGGATTCTACTCCTTTATCCCTACAATAATTTTACATATTGTTATTTTTAGTCTTCTTTTGATTGTTCTACTCTCTCAGTTCTTCTTTTCGTTGTGTTACTGATTTTCCCTCATGGTGAAATGTTTCCTCATGTTCCCTCTGTAATTAGTTATTGTGCATTTTGTGAATTCATCTTCTGCAGAGGTTATTTTCTGTGAGTGTCTCTTTCCTAGGTTGTTGAGTGGCTTTACAATGGTTTCTGCCAAGGAGTTTTCAGTGGTTTAGGACTAAATTTTTACATTAATTTCCTGACTTGGGATCCCCTTACCACATTTTGGACTATAGATCTACATGTGTCTTGGGGTTTCAGCTTTTCATTAAATTTTATTTTGCCCACCTAGAACCTGGAGTGGGTGACATGCTTCCTTGCTGCTTCCATGACCTAGGTCCTTTTATTCATGGAAGGAACAGCCCAAAGGGCCCCAGATACATCTAGGGTCTCATTTCCAGTTCCTAAATTCACGAAGGCCTAAGGCCACATTTTGTTCTAAACTAGCATTAAAACCCAAGTTCTATGGGCCTATATCCAGGTCAGATACCAGTCTTGACCTGTCAGTTCATGCACTTATTATTCAGGTTTCATGTTTTCTTTCTGTTTCTGGCACCTGAGAATTTCTCTTTCCATTTGGCTATGTGAATAGTGGTGCTGTGACCATTGGTGTACAAATGTCTGTTCGAATCCCTGCTTTCAGTTCTTTTGGGTATGCATCCAGAGGTGGAATTTCTGGTTCAAATGGTAATTCTATTTTTAATTTTTTGAGGAACTGTCATACTGTGTTCACTGTGGCTACACCATTTTCCATTCCCACCAGTAGTGCACCAGGGTTCCAGTTTCTTTACATCCTTGCCAGCGCTTGTTATTTTCTGCTTTTTTTTGGGGGGGGGGGGCCATGCCCTGCAGCATGTGAGATTTTAGTTCCCCAACCAGGGATCGAACCCGGGCCCTTAGCAGTGAGAGTGCCGAGTCCTAACCACTGGACCACCAGGGAATGTCCATATTTTCTGCTTTTTTGATAATAGCCATGCTAATGGGTGTGAAGTGACATTTCATTGTAGTTTTAATTTTCACTTCCCTAATCTTTAGTGGTGTTGAGCATCTTCTCATGTGCTTCTTGGCCATTTGTATGTCTTTTTATCTTTTACCCCTGATATTTTTCCTGTTTTACTGCATATTTTCTCTTTTATTTGAATTGAGATTGAGCTTGTCAAATTTCATAAGGAGCCTGATTGGGATTGTATTGGATTTATACATTAATTTGAGGATTATTGGCGTGTTTACAGACTTGAATCTTTCTATTCAGGAGCACTGGGTGTCTCTCCAATTGTTTTTTCTTTTTTCTTCCCCTGAATTTTCAATAAAGCTTTGTGAAGATTTTGCACACTTTGGATTTATTCCTGGGTATTGCATCTTTTATATTGCTATTGTGAATGTTTTTTTTTTTTTTTCTATTAGCTGTCCTAATGGATTACTGATAATGGTGGGTGGGATGAATGACTTATTTTAGACTTGTTCATGTTGAGACCTACCTTCTACATTATTTTCTTTTATTGTTGATTGACCCCACTAGCTTGGATTGTCACCTCTTATGAGTTTAGAGTCTTTTGCAAAATCAGAGCTATCACAGCGCATATTTTTTCTTCAGATCACTTATGAAAATATTAAGCAAGTTCTATCCCAGAATTTATCTCCATGATACCATAGTGTTTGTATTTATCCATCTAAAACCAAGTTTATTCCTACTCTAGTCTATCATGAATTCTCAGGAACCTTAACAATTAAATGTCTCCATCTAGAGAGGTCCTTAGGTATCCCAATCATTTGTTTCTATCTAAGGAAACTCCTTATTCTTAGCCAAATGGTACCCGTCAATTTTTATTTTTTTTATTTTGGCTGCACTGGGTCTTTGTTGTGGTGCGGGCTCTTCGTTGCAGCGCACGGGCTTCTCTCTAGTTGTGGCATGCGAGCTCCAGGGCACACGGGCTCTCTAGTTGTGGCACGCGGGCTTAGTTGCCCCGAGGCATGTGGGATCTTAGTTCCCTGACCAGGGATCAAACCCACGTCCCCTGCATTGGAAGGCGGATTCTTAACCACTGGACCATCAGGGAAGTCCCTACCCTTCAATTTTGTGTTAATCCTTTCCTCTCTTCTTCCTTTTCTCTCTCTCCCCTTCTCCCCACAGTTCTTCCTTCTTCTCTGCCTCCTTGCCATTTTTCTTCTTCTTCTTTTTTTTTCCTATGTAGCTTTGGAGCTGAGCAGGGACTAACTTGTGACCTCTGCTCATCCCCAGCCAGGACATCACAGGTGATATTTACTATTTCAACTTTGCCAATGGGCAGTCCATGTGGGACCATCCCTGTGATGAACACTATCGGAACTTGGTGATCCAAGAGCGGGGGAAACTGTCAACTCCTGGGGCCAATAAGAAGAAAGAAAAGAAAAAGAAAAAGGAAAAGAAAGACAAGAAGGACAAAGAGACCTCCAAAAGTCCCCTGGTGAGTCAGTGGATGCCAGCTCTCAGAGAGGCCAGGCCTGAAACCTGAGGGATATCGGGAACCTCTAGCTGTTTACAGCTGGGAGGTTAAGAATAACAACAATAATATAGTAATTTTTTGATAGTGCATCATCTGAATTATGCCTGTCTTCTGGCAAATTTTCCTTTCAGGCTTCTAGAAGTGGTTACTATCTCTAAGCAATTTCTTTTTCCGCCTTGGGAGGCACATATGACATAATAGGATTAGTGAGTGAGTGCCCTGCTGAGGATGGGGTTTTTGCAGTGACGCCATCTGCCCCTCTGGAGAGTCGGGGCACAGGGAGCACTTGGTGGAGGCCAGAGAACCCAGAGGAGTGAGTGCCTCTCCTCTCCTTTCCGAGCCAGGCTTTCCTCGTGTGGGTTCATCATGTGTCTTAGTGGTGCAAATTCCTAGATGTTTCATGAGCCATAATTCAGTTGTCAGAACATCAGTGCCTTCAAGATCCAAAAAGAAAAGCTTGAGGCTTTATCAGGCCCTGTGGATGGCCTTTGCTGCCAGTGTCCTCGGTTCATGGTGGATAACTGAAATTTGATTGCAGTGCCATCACCTTGGTCCCAAGTAGCTTTTTTACTCAGAGTTGAAAGTTATCTTTCCCATTATCATTCTATTTGTCCCTCCAGGTGTGAGGCAGGTGGGCCACGTTGAGGAGAGGGAGGGACTTGGGAACCCAGTTTACCCAGGTGGGGAACACTGGGAATACCTTTTCAACCCTCTTAGTGGTTGAGTTGATTTGCTGTGTTATTTATAGTCTTTATTTCCCACCGATGCCTGGTGCTTACTTCTCAGTGAAGATTTCCTCCATCTTCCTTCCTTTGCAAGGTGTCAGTTCTGACATTGGATAGTTGCTGATGAATTTATCCTTTTTAATCATTTCCAAGCTCTACAGATACTCGTCTTCCCCCCACCCCCAATATTACTAATCATGGTTCTGAGAAATAAGACAGCAAGTCCATTCTTCCAGGTGGAGAAAAGAGAACAGGTAATTTCCAAAGAGGCTGAATTTTCTAATGGCATGTGTTTGAAAGGTAAAAGATGTATAATGGGCTTTTCACTAACCCCGGACTATTTTACATGATAATCAGCATCTGGGCAGGTGCTGGCATGACTGAAGGTGAGAGAGGGAATGAAGTGAGGGTTCTGGGGTGGAGGGTTAGGTAATAGACTGAGCTCTGGGTGTGTGACTGAGTTCCTGGAGCTCCCTGTTAAAACGGATTCCTCCTGTGGTTTCAGGAGCTGAGGGCAAGTGGACTGCCCTGGGCTACCAGTCTGGATCTTAGGGCTCAGGACAGGCGCAAACCAGAGTTTGTCTGGGGGCAGGCCTGACCAGGTGGGCGACCGGGCTCAGGTGGTTTGGGCTCTCTGGAGGAGAGCTGGGTGGAGTTTAGTGTGAATGTTTGCAGGATGCGGTTGATCTTTTATGGTTTTTTCTACCCCAAGATTCCCTGACTGTGTGGACCTCTCTTGAGCAGTATCAACTCTTGCCTTTGGTAGAAGACCTAGTCCAAGTTCCCAAGGCTCGGTTCCCTGCTTATGTTTCCCCTCTTTCCTCCCTTCTTAGACTCTTTCTGATAGTCCTTGATAAGGATGGTGGATTTTTATGAAATTAACCAATCACAGAATTGAGAGCTTGATGGTACCTTTGGGATAATCTAGTTGGTGATTTTCAGACTTTTGTTAGCAATGGAACCCTGTCTTCACATCAGTTCTTCCATAGAGGGCCAGTGTATAAAGAAGAAGTGGAGCTGCTCTGGTTGAACATGGGGGTGTGGGTCTTGGTGATGCCTGTTCCCCATCGCATGCCCACCATAGCAGCCCCCAAGGTACAAGGCGGAACCAATATGTGGGTTCCATGGCGCAAGGTTTGTAAGCCATTGATCTTGTCCAACCTCCTCTTTATAGATAAGGAAACTAGGGCCCAGAAAACAACAAAGCTCAAGGGAGTTTTTAGCTTTTCTCCCCTCATTGGTTTGTGTTTTTCTTTAAATGGAGGTTGGGTTTCTGCTAAGGGTTTGCCAAGGGCTAAGGTAGCAAGTAGAAATCAGAAGTGCTTTGTCTTAGTTTTCTCTGCCTGTTTATATACCCATCTAGGAAACACAGCCTGAGCAGGGACTTCTGCCTTCTTCCTCCTTTCTCCGTGGCCCATCCCCTCTCTCAGCACCTGGGCTGGCTGATCTGGACCTAGACCAAGAGATGCAGGCTAGAAGTGAGGGCTCCTTTAAGAAAGGGAAGAGCCCACGTATGCTGGCTGACACCCCTAGGCCTCTCACGGGCTCCCTGCCCAGCAAACTACAGCCACTCTTCAAGGGCCAAGCTTCCCGAACCCACCAGATCTTTGCCGACGTGGAGAAAATCTTAGGCAGGGCGCCAGCCCACTGCAGGGCAGAATTAGGTGATCAGCAGGGTCTGGAGAAAGCCCAGCAGGCGACAGAGAAAATCTACCTGGGGTTTTCAGACCCTGAAATAGAAGAGCTGGAAATGAGGACCAGACAGCAGAAACCTGGCACTCTGGGCCCTGACCACACCGGGCCCTTCCGGAACGGGCAGGATGCGTTAGAGAGCAGGAGCCAGGCCTTGGTCCACTCGAAGTTTTCGGAAGCCCTCAAGGGCCTGCAGCTGAAAGGGGAGCAGCACAGCCATAACATGGCCAAACAGAGCTCCACAGGCCCCGGTGGGGACAAGGGCCAGAGCCCCATTCCCTCGCCGTCCCCTGAGGAGGATCCCTCCCTGTCCCTTGATTCTTCTGACCCCATGCTGCCTGCCAGGAAGAGCAAGCCGTTCTTGTTAGTCAGCAGCCCAGCCGAAGACCAGAGCTGGCAGGGCGTTTCTGGGGAAGGGGGCAGCATGGGCAGGGGCAGGAAGAGGAGAGAGCCCCCGGGATTGTGGATGGGACAGGTCTCCAAGCTTGTCCACAAGGACGCCCCTTGGGGCAGCAAGAAAATAGAGCCCGAAGACCCTGAGGTTCCAGGGGCCTCAGCCAAAGGTCCACCTCAGGGGCTCTTGCTAATACCCCCTGACACCCTGGTCTCAGAACCAGCCCCGAGCGCCCCTGCAGTGAGTACCCCTCGAGGGTCTCCTTCCAGTGAGAAGAGACCGCGCCCAGGCTCTCCGGAGCCCCCCGAAGAAGACAGGATGCTGGGCAGGTTGGGGCCTGACTTGGAGAGCAGCAGCAGCAGCCTGGCCTCGCACCTGGACTCTGAGGTCCTGGGGGAGGTGACCAACTTCCCGTGGGACCTGCAGAGCTCCCGGGGATCTGAGCGGGGTGTGGGTCAGTCAGGCCCCGGACCCAGGGAGCAGCACCCCAGCCCCTTCCTGGCGCCCCAGTTGTCCCACGTGCAGAGCTCTGCTGAGGAGCAGTCAGGGAGTGAAGACTACTCTGAGGACCAGAGGTTCTACCAGCACGTCCTGCAGGTGTTCAAGCTCTCCAGGCAGCTGGAGGGCCCGGGGCCGCCCGAGAGCGCGCGGGAGAGGCCGTGCAGAGACCTTGCCAGCGTGGTCTGCCGCCTGGCAGCCGAGTCTTCCAGGATGTCTAGTGAGGGCGAGCACGAGGCCATCAGAGCCATGGGCTCCAGATTTCTGTCTTGGGGGCCAGAGATGCAGGAGCGTCCTCAGAAGGTGGCCGGCGCCCCGGCTGGGCAGGAGGCCTCTCGGCAAGCTCGTTTCCGGCCAAGCAACAGCCCCCTCAGGCAGGGGCTGGTCCAGCTGAGTTCCAGCAGAGGGCTTGCTACAGAGCCAGGCAAGATGCAGCTTCTCAACCAGGTAGGCTTCTTAGAGAGCACGGCCTTCAGGCTCAGTGAACTTGACAGGGAGGGAGCAGGTTGAGCTGACACCTTAACACAGCCAGCAGGTCTGCTTTCCTGTTCTCTGTCCTCCCTCGGTGACTATTGATCCCTTAACCACCCAGGATGGCCATCTTGTGGGATGACATGCAGTTCCTGTTTCTTCTGCCCCATCACCTGCAAGAGAGGGGCTGAGGGTATCTAGACCTCTCTTCCCTTGATCTAACTGTACTTCATGGGTGGTTCACATGCTCTGAAGATGATCAGTTTTGAGGCTGAGCAAGGTGGCACTTATCCTGGCACTCATGCAAGATACAGGTACTGTCCCAGGATTTGGGAAGCCTTCCCCATCAGCTGATTATAGAGAGGTCCTCCCAAGTAGACACCCTACCCCCAGCCTCTGAACTTAGTCCCTTCTGGGAATCACACAGGACTAGAGAGTTAATACTGTCATGAGAGGCTGAAGCCCAGGCTCTCTCTGCCGTTCAGTGAGCCGCTTCTGCTCCTTGCCTCCCAGGGTTTCCAGAACCATGTGAATAACCTGTGTCAGGCTTGTGCTGACCGCGTTTGGGCCTTCACTTCCTCCCCTATTGGGATCTACCAAAGGGTTCGGCTTGCCCTGTCGTTCTGACTCCCTTTCCCTTTAAAGAGTCACCACTTGCTTCATTCAGAAGTCAAATTGGATCACAGACCACCACGGGGGTCGATGTGCATTTCCCCGGCTATTCTTTTGCTGTTGCCCAGCTGTGGCTTTACCCAGTTGTTACCTCGGTTCCTAATTGCTGGCGTGCCCTGGTTCTCCGTTAGCTCTAATAACTACTGTAGCACTATAAATATCAGATAAGCTGCAGATTATCCTGAAAGTTTTCATTAGCCCAATGGCAGCAAGTTTATCCTCTCTGAAGGACAACGCCACGCACAGCCCATAGTGCGTGATCAGCTAGGAGCCAGGGATGTATAATTTCCCTGCTAACCACTGATTTGGTAAAGGTCTGGGAGAACAAAGCCCTCAGCGGGCCCGTCTCCCTCCCTCAGGCCCCCAGCACGTTAGCAAATTAGCCATGTTAGGAGTCTGTAATTTTCCATAAATATAGTGTGGGAAGAATTTTACTCGCTGATCCACTGGGCTGGCTGGGAGGAGCAGGCTGGGTTTGCTCACCGTTCACCTCAGAGCAGATTTCCTGGGCTCCTTTTCCGCCATAGCCAGGAGGCAGTGTACAATACTGGCTTAGAGATTGCCCTGCGTTCCGGTCCCACGTCTGCCCTCATTGCAGGCCCTGTGATTTGGGGCAGGGGTCTTGACCTCACCAATCTCCGTTTGCTCTCGTGGGGACTGTGGCCTCAGATGGTTTTGAGAGTGAAATGAGACAGGTGCTTACCCCGGTGCCCAGGGCTCAGGCAAAGTTGGCCAAATTTTTTATCAGCTCCTTTTCTGCCTAACGAAGATACCCTGCAACAGGCCAGGTGACTGGGAACCTACAAAGGTTTGGGAGGGGGTCTCGTGTCACCTTTCAGATAAGCATCTGATGCCCTTCCCATGCAGAAATGGGTCGTGTTCAGAGCCCGCCCGATGGTCTGGCTCCAGGCCCAGCTGCGGGTGAGAAGATGGGCCACCTGAACTTCTCAGCCTGACCTCCTCAGGTTCCCCTTTCTCTCTTCAGTCCCCATGGGATTAGAGAGGAATGGAATTTTTGTGTTGTTTCATATACAATTTAAGTTTGAGGATTTTTAAAGAGCTCTTGTACACTGTCCCCAGAATGCTACCCTGCCTCGGCTTCTAAGCCCAGACTCTTGTGATGTGAATCCCTGTAATGATAGCAATTCCACAACGCTGGTGTAGCCCTGGGCCACGCACACGTGCTCCTTGCCGTCAGTATCTCATTTGAATTTCTCAACAAACCTTCTTAAGTAGCAAGACACACATCATCTCTGTCTTGCAGATGAGTAAACTGAGAATCCAAGAGTCCGTGAGCGACCTAAGGTCTCACAAATTCTGCCGCCCAGTTGGCTTCTCTCCCCAGCCCTCGCTGGCACAAAGCCTTCGTTTGGCCATCCCAAGAACAGGGCAGAGGAGGGGCCTGCACAGTCCTCTGGCGAGGCTGCCTCCAGCCCCTTTCCTCATCAGTGGAGAGCGGAAAGAGAGTTCTTTTGTTGCTCATGTGTATTTTTCATAGTTAATATTTATTTTAATTGAAGTAATACATGCCCATGTTATTAAACAATGTCAAGTCGAGCCAAAAGGCATAGAACGAAATATAACAGTTCTCGGGTGTGGGTACCCCTCCCCAGAGGCAACGGCTTTCTTCCAGTGTTTGCTTCCATATTTGTAAATAATATGCTTAGACTGCTTTTTCTTGATTCATCCGTTTTCAACTTCATCTATTGAGACTTCTCATGCTGGTAGATGAGGCTTTTGTCTCTTCTCCCCCCAACCCCCCAACTTCCTCTGTGGCTTCGGAGGGAGAGCTGAGGCCTCTGCAGCATCTGCCAGATGTGAAAGAACCATTTGCTGAGAGATAGGCACAGAGTTACGAGAATCAGGAAACCAGCCCGTGATTCTCACACGGCTGGCACAATGGTAATTTCTGGATGTTGTGTTTCATTAGCAGCCTCTGAACGGAGGCAGTTTAAATTTGAGCGGGCAGGATTTAGATGTTTTATTTTTATATCCATCTCCACACTCTCAGAGCCCCGTGGTTTCTTGGGTTTGTAACAGGATGTTTTCTGTTGCCCAGGCCCTGGGCTCCTCGTTAGCCCCCGTCCACATCCCTCTCGGGGGTCTGGCCCCGTTAAGGGGCCTGGTGGATGCCCCGCCCTCTGCTCTGCGTGGATCTCAAAGTGTGAGCCTGGGGAGCTCGGCGGAGTCTGGTCAGCATGGAGAACTCTCACTGGTAAATGCTTTTTCTTGTGTTCGGTGTAGTTACCGTGGGGCCTCCATGTTCCATGCTAGGAACCATGACCCATGGATGAGAGATAGAGGGCACGGGCTGAGTCCTTAATGCTCATAATCTAGTGGGGAAGGTGAGTCACACCTGGAGGATGCTGAACCTGGGCTCTGGGCGGTGGAGGATGGACCCAGGGCATAGGGGCTGCAGTGGTGATTTCCCAGTCCCTGCAGCCAGGGCAGCAGGAGTTGGACAGGGAGGGATGAGTGTGAGCCGGAGCTGCTGGGGTCAGCTTCCTGGAGGTGGTGGGCTTGCTCTGGGAGCCATCTAAACAGAAAGAGAGAGGACAAGGCAATCTGAGGGTCTTCCCCGTAAGTGCCTTGGCTTTCCTTCTCTATTTTGGAGCCTTCACAGGGTCTCAAGACTTCTGCTTATACAAAGGGTCTCCTGGGCTCCATCCATGAGGACAAGAATGCTCTCAGCCTCTTGGCTTTAGGAGAGGAGACCAATGAGGAGGATGAGGTGGAGAGTGACAACCAGGTAAGAAGGAATCCTTTTCTTGGCCTGGAAACCCTCTGTGCTATGAAAAAAAAAAAAATTTTTTTTTTTTTTAAAATTGTGGTCAGATATGTATACCATAATTATCATTTTAACCACTTTTAAGCGTACAATTCAGTGACCTTAACTACCTTCACAGTGTTGTACAGTCATCACTACTATCCATCTCCAGAACTTGTTCATAATCCCAGAGAAACTCTGTACCCTTTAAACAAAGCTCTGCATCCTCCCCTCTCCCCAGTCCCTGATCTACTCTCTGTCTCTATGAATTTGCCTATTCTAGATATTTCATATAAGTGGAATCATACTGTCTTTGTCCTTTTATGTCTGGCTTCTTTCATGTAGCATAATGTTTTCAAGGTTCATCTGTGTTGTAGCACATGTGACTGGGTAATATTCCATTGTTTAGCCATTCATCTGCTGGTGGATAGTTGAGCTGTCTTTACCTTTTGGCTAACCTCTGTGCTACTTTGAAAATAAGTGAAAATGATTTTCCAGCCCACAGCTTCATTCCTTGCTCAGTCTGTATACCTGCTGGGTCTGACCCAGAAAGTATAACCAGTGAGGAGCTTCTCGGCCCCCTGGGCTGACCAGTTTCCTTGCCATCGTTTTCATTTTCAGAGTGTCCGAAGCTCAAGTGAGCTTCTTAAGAACCTGCACCTGGACATCGGGGCACTGGGGGGTGACTTCGTGTATGAGGTAAGAGCCTGAAGCCCCTGCAGGCAGATGCCTCAGCCTGGCAGGTCCCTCCTTCCTTTCTTTTTTTAAAAAAAATATTTATTTATTTATCTATTTGGCTGTGCCGGGTCTTAGTTGCGGCATGCGGGATCTAGTTCCCTGACCCAGGGATCGAACCCAGGCCCCCTGCATTGGGAGTGCGCAGTCTCAACCACTGGACCACCAGGGAAGTCCCCCTCCTTCCTTCTTAAGCCTTCCTCCTTGTGGGAGACTTATTTGGAAAGAGTACCATTTTGTCCCAGTCCTGTCCAGATGGGATTTCTGGGGTTTGGGGAAGCACAAGCGGGGAAAGGAATTCATCCATTCACTCATTTCTCAGGTAACCACCGTTTATTGAATGTTTCTACATGAGGCACTTTGCTAGGTGCTATTGGCCACACACGCCTCAGTTAGCTGTGATCCCTGCCCTCAGAGTTTACAGTCTCATAAAAGAGAGACTTACGTAGCTGGGGCTTGGAGTGGAATGCAGCACGGCCGTCGGGGTGGTAAAACACAGTGTTATGGGTGGGGAGAAGTCGGGGTCTCCTGTCCATTTGGAAGGCCTTATTGAGAATCTGACATGTGAGGTGAGCCAGGAAGGACGGTGGGCGGGACTGGACGAGCAGAGGCGAGTGGAGAGGGAGAGCTCCAGCTGCAGGGCACCACACAGGCAGAAGCAGGAGCGGAGCACGAGGGTGTCTCCTTTGCCTGGAGCCCAGGGCGCGTGTGGGAGAGGAGTGGGAAGTGGGGCTGTGGAGGTAGGTTGGGCTGGGTCGTGGAGGACCTGAGTGCCAGCTGAGAAGTTGGGACTGGGTTACACAGGCATCGGGAGCCATGGGAGGTTTTGAACAGAGGTGTAACGCCATCCAGATGCTTAGCATTTGTCGAATGCTGGCTGTGTGGCGGCAGCTGTGCTGTGGTCGATCCCAGCACTGGTGAGGAGTGGCCTGGGCGGGCCTCTGGGAGTGTGCAGTTGGAGAGAAAGGATGCTGGGCACTCTGTGCTTAGTGAGCGCTTAGTACATGTTGAATAAATGAATATTTAGGAACCTGTAAAGCAGGGCCAGGTGTGCAAAGAGCTCGGGCACAGGTACACTCTTTGGAGGAGTTCTGAGGGCAGAGAAATTACCTGCCCAGAGATGAGGGAGAACTTGGAAGAGACAACATTTGACCCCGGTCTTGAAGAGTAGGGAAGTCTTAGACGTGGGCGTGGAAGGGATGTTTTAAGCAGGTGAACAGCTTGAGCAAAGGCACGAGGCCTGGGAAATGCAGAATATGGATGGGACTAGCTTCCGGAATGTCCCCCCAGCAGTCCTGTTGCTTCTCATCTCTTTCCCTGGTCTGTCCTCCACTCCCACCAGAATGTTCTTCCTCCCTTCCTTCCTGCCTTCCTTTCTCCCTCCCTCCCTCCCTCCCTCCCTCCCTCCCTCCCTTCCTTCCTTCCATTTTTGGCTACGTTGGGTCTTCGTTGCTGCGTGCGGGCTTTCTCTAGTTGCGGCGAGCGGGGGCTGCTCTTCATTGTGGTGCTCGGGCTTCTCATTGTGGTGGCTTCTCTTGTTGCAGAGCACAGGCTCTAGGCGCATGGGATTCAGTAGCTGCGGCACGCGGGCTCAGTAGTTGTGGCTCACGTGCTCTAGAGCACAGGCTCAGTAGCTGTGGCGCACGGGCTTAGTTGCTCCGCGGCATGTGGGATCTTCCCAGACCAGGGCTCGAACCCGTGTCCCCTGCATTGGCAGGCGGATTCTTAACCACTGCGCCACCAGGGAAGTCCCAGAATGTTCTTTCAAACAAACAAACAAAACCTGAAACTCATCATGTCGTCGTAATAACTAAAAAACCCCAGTACATTCTTCTACTTGAAAAAGAACATTCCCTACCATCTGTTCTTGGTCTACTGTCTAATTTATTAATTTTTAACAATTAAGCTTTCTCTAAATATGTCCAAAGTATTCACACAACCAATAAATCATGAAGTCAACAACTCAGATTTTCCCAGACATTGAAATATTGATTGCAAGGTCAGTTAAACTTTTCACAAAATAGAAAATTCTTTTAAAGACTTTGAGCTGAAAGAGATCACTCACATTTATTAGAATGACCACAAAACTGACCAGTGAAAGAACAGTGCCCGTATCATGGATTTAAATGTTTCCTTATTATCTTTTATTATTATGTCCTTATCATCCCTTTTCACGGTCTTATTGTTTCTGACACTTACTTCTTGGTCTTGAGCTCACCTTGAGGGCCAGGGGGAAGGTCCCAGGGTGGCTGAGGTTGAGGATGCTGGCTGACACCCAGGTGTAGGTGGGCTCTCCCAGCTGACCCAGCTCTAGCCATTGGGCAGGCCCCATGTTATACTTAGACTCACTCTGTTGCCACAGAAACTGTCTCCGTTTTTGGCTCTGCCCAGTCAGATATGTTTTGATTGTGACTTTGATGCTTTCTGCCACGTGACACATTTTCTGAGTGTCATCAACCTGATCTGGCTCTGCTTTGACACTTCCTTCTGAATGGGGCCTGGTCTGTTGGCATTAAATCCAAAGCCTTCTGTTTTTGGTTCCCTGAAATGATAACTTTATTTCTTCTCATCTGCCATTAAGACCTTATGATGCTGGTGGAATCAGTAGCTCAGGTTTTGAGCCTGGAAGGATGTCCATGAGTAGGAATGAGGTGTCAGGAGGACTCGCTGGCTTTTGGAGAAAGAGGGCAGTCTCCACAAGACTGAGCAAATTGAGAGTAGGGCTTCTGCCCTGTTCATGTCTGTGTGTCTGGAACCTGGCCTGCTCCCTGGAACTTAGGAAGTGCGTGGGTATGTTTTGCTGAGCGACTGAGTGGATGAATAGGTGCGTGAATGAATGAGCCACGCTGGGACCGGAGGGTATCCTGGCAGGTTGTGTTGTGCTTTTTTCTTCTCTGGGCTTTCCCGGGTCCTGGGTAGAGTGGACCCTGGATCCCTGCGTCAGCTGGTGGATTGAAGATCCCGATGGGGATCAATCATAATGTGCTTTGACTTGGGCTAGTTAATTTTTCCTTTATAATGGTTTACAAATGTCAACAAAAAAAGGGATTTTCTTCTTTGACATGTCCTGGATTTTCAAAAGCTTCCCTTCTGATCTTTATATGCTTCTTTGGGGGAGTGGGAGCTTTTAAATGTATTTTTTATAACCTCTTTAATATAAATAGGCAACCCAGTGTGATGGGGAGAAATGTCTGGAGTGGGAGGTGTTAAATACACTCCCTCCCCCCGCCCCATCTCTAGCATCCCGGCAGATTTAGTTCTTTTTGCCACATGGAGTGTTGGGTTCCTGTGTTCTAACCTCAGGCAGGAACTGGGGCTTTTCCTGGTGGGGAAGGTTAGTGGTGGGGATGAACGGGGGTTTTAGGACAGACAAAGCTGCCTCTGCTTACCATGCCCTTTAAAATGGCTTTTGTCCCAGTTTATAGACCTTGGGTCCTTTGAGCTGCCCACCTCTATCCCGCTCCTGGGCAGCCCCGGCAGCCTGAGATGGAGAGCTTATTCTGTGGTTTGTTTTACCCTGTTTCGCTGTCAACAATCACTTTGCTCATGATTCCATGAGAGGGCAGTAGGATGGCAAGAATGCCTCTCTCTTTCTCTCTCTCTCTCTCTCTGTCTCCTTCCCCCTCCTCTCTTGCCTTCAACTTAAACCCATTTCTAGTCTATTACAGAATCAAAAGGGATACGTTCCTGGAACAGACACTGAGAATGGATGGGAGTAAAAGAGGGGAGGCTGAAGGGTAGGTGAGCAGGCAGCAGATGGCCTTGTAGCACTAGTGAAAAGACCATCAGCAGATCAAAGGGGAGGGAGGGAGCTGGGCTTAGAAATAACAGGATGATGTCAGTGTGATTGGAAAGCGCTAACAACACCGGGGAGCAGTGCAAAGAACTGAGACCGACTGGGTGGGAATGAGACATGGAAAATAAACCGACTGATGTTTGGCTTGTGGGGGGGAGGGGTCTCCCCAGAACGGGATCAATGCAAGGACATGGTGTTCAGCTCCCCTGTCTCCCACTCCCGCCCTCCTGAGCCGTGTGGATCGTAGGGCCCCTGCCTTTGTGCTCTGGACCGCAGGAGGGGGATTGCAGCATGGGAGACCTCATAGCTTTTGGGGGGTATGTTAAATATTCATGAAATGGTTCGTACAGGCACTCTCCTGCACCCCCCCCCCCTTCATGCAGATGGCAAAGTCTTTTTGGAAAAAAACAGCAGGAATTTGCTTTATACTCAAGGACCTGGGGCTGTGACAGGAGGAGACAGAAGGAGTGTGAGCACGGTTGAGCTGAGAGCAGAGCCGTGCTGTGGGTATGTCCCCCGGGTACCCTGCCGAACACCGGCGCAGGAGGCTGTGTGCAGGGGCCTGGGTGTGCGTCCTGGGCCGGGCCTCAGGCCGTGGGCCCCGCGATGGAATGAGGGGCAGGGCCTGAGTTAAAGGAGAGGAGCGTGGAGTCAGCTGGGTTTTCCAGACACTCAGTTCTCATTCATCCATTTGTGGATAATCCACAACAAATGCCTAGTCTCCCCCTGCTGTCCTTCCCCTGAAGACGTCCCCCTGGCTGTCCTGTCATTGCAGTTCGTTGATGTGGGCGCAGGGAATGCAAGTTCACTTATTTTCACGTTAGCCATGTTTTAATATTTTACTATTTACGTAGACAGAATAGGATAAGCTCCATGGAACATTCTTCTTTTGAAGAATTTTAGCTTGAGAGTGGCATAGCCTGGGCCTGACATTCTGTGGTCTGGCCATATTCTCTCATGTGTAAGAATGGGAATCTCCCCCTGGGTCTGGTGTCCTCTGATTTTTGATAGATTACTTGTTTTTCCATTATCTTGAGTATTAATAGTTAACATTTGTTTAGCTATTTTCCATTTCATAAGCACTATAACAAATAATAGTCTAATCCCTGTATAATTGTGTAAAATAGATATCACACCTCCATTTTACAGAGTAGGAACTCCTATATCTGCATTGACCCACTTAATCATTTTTAATATTCAGTCAACAAGCATTGACTGAGCACCTATTATGTGCCAGAAACTAGACACTGAGGATAATAGGGAGCTGATTTGGTGAGGGCAACAGGCAAGGAAGTCAGCAGTTATAAGACAGTAGTTGTTGTGAAAGAGGATGAGGAAGGCTGATCTCAGGAAGGCTTCCTGGAAGAGGCGATGCTGTGAGAACCAGTGGGAGCTTGTCAGGGTAGACTGTGTGTGTATTAAGAACGCGCACGGCAGGGCAGGGAAGTGGCGTAATGTTTGTTCATAGGCACGATGTTTGTGTCTGGAGATGACCTCGGAGGAGCAAGCAGGGCTGGGCTGGGTGAGAAGGGCTATGGGCCGTGTGAGGAGATGTGAACTGGTGGTCCGACACCTCCTCTGTCCCCTAATCCAAGGTCTGTTGCCTTTCTTTCATCATGAGATGAGCACGGCCGGGGTGGCTTGGCTGTGCTTGCTGAGTCAGACCCCCTCACTCCCCCCGAGACACTCCCACGTCCTTCTTGGCGTCCAGGAGCCCCACAGACCGGTCATTGCTTGCTGGCCACTGCTGAGAGCCGGCTGCTGTGGGGACACCGAGGTGAGGAGGCCTGGCCTCACCCTGAAGATGTCTCTCAAAGAGGAGGAGCTCATCTTGGCCCCTCTGCACCCAGTGACCGTGAAGGCTTCCTCCACACTACAGTTAGCGTGTCAGGAGGGGGGGCAGCACCGGAGGGCACCCTGCCTTTGTGCTGCCAGGGCATGAGGGAAGCCCACCCCTTCTCTGTTCAGCCTCTGCTTTTCTCCCTGGGACAGGCGTGGCGCTGACCACAGCGTCACCACCGTGTCCGGTGCCCTTTGCTTTGGGCAGTAAAGGCTCATAGCCGGGGCCACCTGGGATGTTTCACTTTTCTCCATTCTCAGCTGAACTCCTTGAGGGCAGGATCTATCTTCCTATTCAGGTCGCCACGGTGGGTTTTGGCTCATAGAAGGTGCTCGGTGAATGAACTTGTGGGTCTCATCATAAAACATGAGTTAGCGTTTATGGAGCGCTTACGGTGTGCCAGGCGCAGTTCTCTGTTCTTTACTCACTCAATGAGTGTTAACTTATTTAATCTTCCCAACAATCCTATGAGATAGGCCCTACTATACCCCCATATTTTAGAGGAAGAAACTGAGGCCCAGAAAAGTTAAACAGTTTGCCTAGGGTCCCTGTAAGCATGGAGCCAAGATTTGAACCTGGGTGTCCTATCTCCAAAGTCAGGCTCTGAAGTGCTCTGCTTTCCTGCCTCTCTTCACCATCCTTGGAAAGTTTGGGTGGGCTTGTCAGTCGGCTGCCAGACCTGCAGTGGATGGTCATGGCTTTGGGTTCCGCGGATCCTTTAACAGGCAGACAGCATGGGTGAATGGCGTGTTTGGGGCTTTTCCTTGGCCCTCTGGACTCTAGTCATCATGCTTCTTGTTGGAGTGTCCAGGGTCAGGCTTCAAGAAGTCTCAAAAATCCCTGCCAAGAAGTTGTTCACGCTGGCAGCCCAAGTTTAGCACAGATGTTTTCTGGGAAGAAGGCTTCTCTGCTTGAGCCTAGGAGAGATCGCTGGCTGTATTTCCAAGGGAGGAGTTCCTTTTTCTCTTGTGGTAGCTCTAAAGGATTTTCCTGGTCTTTACCATGGGGTTTGTGAGCGAGGAGCAGGGTGGGCAGCTGTAGGGGTGCACTGCTCCCATCTCCTTTCAAGAGACCCTGCAGAGGGGACCTTGGGGGATTAACGGCCTGCAGCTGTTGAACCTTTGATCCACCCCGGCTCGTGCCAAGGCCGGGCTTGTTGATGGAATGGATGGGGTGCAACGGGCCCCGGAGCAGGGCCATTTCTGCCCGACGGCTGCAGGACTGTCCATGGGGCTGAGACCCTTTCAGAACTGTGCTGTGGCCTGAGGCTCTCCTACTCAAGCCCCCTCCTTCCCTCTCCCCTGTCACAGGTCTCAGACCTGTGTTCCCAAGCCTCTCCCCACCTCCCGTATCCTCATGGGCATTTCCCCCAATCAGTCTTCTACACACCTCACCCCATCTGAGCACTTGCTGCCCAGAGGACTCACTTGATGGTCCTCCGACAGAGGAGCCTGGCTCCAGGGCTGCTTATGCAGCCTCCCTAAGGGGGAGGCTATAGTGAGAGAGCTACCCTCATTGCTATGCAAGAAGGGTACCCTCCTGAAACTTCTTCCCTGCTGCCTTTTAAAAATGAAAACTCTAGACTTTGGTACTTTTCTCTCATGCGGTTCTCCGTCATCATCATCGTAAACAAATATTGACTTCTGAGCCTGCCATCTTATGGTTTGGCTAATGGGGCTGGAATGAGCCAGATTTATTACTCGAGAATGTGATGGGTGGTGACAGAGTTGTATAGTGCAGTGCACTGGATTCCAAGCTCCTCAGTGGACAGGGGTCAGGTTGGGTGTATTCAGATCACCATAGAATTTCAGAGTCAGTGGAGCTGGGCTGGAGCCAGGCATCTGTGTTTTTAAAAGCTTTTGAGGTGTGGGATAGCCATTGGTTTCAGAACTGTAGGCGTCAAGGAATGGCAGCTCCGTCTTGTAGCAAGTCTCTAAACCCTTTTATTAATTCCTGACGTCTTCCTTTCTGACACGGTCTTCTGCTCCCTAGGAATCTCCAAGAACAAGCCAGCCAGAGGAGAAGAAGGACATTTCTCTGGATTCCGATGCTGCCAGCCCCCCTACGCCTGGCAAGCTCTTCAGCCAAGGTGCAGATAGCAGCCTGAGCAGTGCCGATGGCCAAGGGCAACAGGGAAGAGGGGCAAGTTGGCTCCCAGAAAAAGAAAAGAACGATAAGAATGATCCCGGGATGTCCAGGAGTGTGGCGGACCCCGGGGGCGACTCCACGGGCGATCAGCCTGCCAAAGCCAACAAAAAAGAGGCACCAGAGGACCCGGTGGATGCAAGAGAGGAGGGTTCCCGGAAGGAAGAGGCAGCAAAGGAGCCAAAGAAGGAGGCTTCCGTCCCGAAAGAGAGCAGATCAGAGGCGAGCGAAGTAAGTCACTTTGTCCCACGGGCAGTTGCTGGCTGCAGCCCTCTGCTGCTCTCTCGTGCCCTGTGCACGTTCCTCTCCCTTCATCTTTATTACTGAGTCAGGAGCTTCATTTGCAGGCCCGGCAATGGGCCGTCAACATCAGCCAGAACCCTTAATTGTGACAAATATGCCCAGACCCAGCAGGCAGTAAAATCCTGAATGAAACTCCAAACCTGCTGGCACTAGAAATTCAGAGCAGAAATTTGCTTTTCCGTTGGCACCTCCTGGGATATTCCTGTTCCTCTGGTCTCCCACTTACTTCCTCTTGCCATTTCCTGCCTCCCCCTCCTACCTCTTGACATCAGTTTGGGGTCAGTCATGGTTGCAGCCTGTGTTCCTGCAGAGGGAGGAGCCAGCTGAGGGGAGTGGGGGGACGTTTGGGAGTGTCCTGCCCCGGCATTGGTCAGTTAGGTTACAAGAAGACTCTTCATTGGTCTCTCTGGCTCCTTTGAACAACCCAAGACGCGGGAGTCTTGCTTGGTAAGATCAGGCCAGTGACCCGGATGGATAGAAGTAGGACCCAGTTGTGAGAGCATTTGGCATCTTTATTTTTCAGCCCTTAGTCCCGCCCTTCCTCCGGGTGGAGGGTGAGGGAATTCATTTAAAGAGCTTTTAGCTACTTCCTGGAAAAGATACTCTGATTCTGTTTTCCTAGGATCGCATCAGACTTCCCCACTGCCGACTTTCTAACCATCTCCCACTCTGCTTCACTTGGCCCTCCTTCCAAGTGTAAAGAGTGTTGCCCATACCCAGTGGGGCTGCCCAGCCTGAGTGGGCCGGGGGCAGGTGTCCAGAGAGAATGGGAGGGTCCACAGGCCTCCTTCAGGTTTTCCAGAAGAGGCGGCTTTCGGTTTGGGTTCAGCCTTGTGTTGGCACCGTGGAGTCATCACGACCCTCTGTCCTCTGCTCCGGTGACTCCTCTGTGGGTCTGTCTCCCCAGGGGTCGGAGATCAGTGAACACATGAAGGAGCTACAGCCCTCAGACTCCACTGCTTCTGACCCCAAGTCCTTTCTTGGCCTGGTGAGTCTGAGATGGGGGGCAGCAGAGTGGTGGTGAAGAGTGTGGGTTTCCGAGGTCCTGTGTTTAAGTGATTCGCTGAGCATCTCACAGCTTGTAAGTGGGGAAGTTAGGACTCAAACTTGGGTCTTGTCTAACTCCATTTTCTCAGCCCTACGTACTGAGGATAACACTACCTACTTTATAGGTTTGTTGTGAGAAGAAAGTGGGGTAAAGAGTATAAAACATTAGCATATAAACATTAAACAAACATAGCTGTTATTACTATTACTGCTGTGTGAATTGCCTGTGAGATCATATGAGATCATTGCCTCTGGGCTCTAGCAGGAGCATTACGTGAACCTAGGAGGTTAGAGACTGTGTGTGTGTGTGTTTATGGAATCACCGAGCCGCGGTGAGGACCAGTCCTCAGGCTCTCGGGCTCTGACCAGGAAGGATGCTGTGGTGTGGTATCATTTCCAAAGTTAAGACTTCGTCCTGGAATGCCAACATCCATGGTTTCTTTGTCCCAGTCCTTCCACCCAGCCTGCTGTAGCCTGGCTTCACTTGCCAGGTTTGTATCTGTGGGGAGGAGTTCGGGGTGCTTTTTGGCAGAGCACTTTTTCCAGAAACCACGCTCCATCTGTTTGGAGGAGACAGATCAAAGGGAAGGGATTAGTGGGAGAGGGTCAGGGATGAACAGTAATGATATGAGGGGGTGCAGAGGAATCAGGAGGCTGTGTGCTCAAGCCCCTCACTGAGCCACGGGCTTAGGAGCCAGATGGCAGCTGCACTGAGTGGAGTAGAACTCACGCTGAAAGGAAAATGTCATCAGCAAAGAAAACCCACAAGCTAGGAATGGGAGGCAAAGTCCTTGTTGGCAGAAGCCGTCATGAAGAATCACCGTGTCACAGAACTCTCTGAAGCAAGGGCCCTGGCCCTGCTAAAGGAGTCACTGTGTGGAGAAACGGGCTGCCCATTGGCATTTTTCTTCTCTATGGGAGCGGGTGGAGGAAGCCCCAGACAGCAGGACCAGACCTTGGCTGGGCATCCTGCCATTTATCAGGGCTGATGACAGAACTGTCCCTGTTAGCGTGCTGTCAGGTAGCCGTCCGTCACCTAGCCCAGTGGGGATCTTGGGCTCGGAGGGGGCGGGCTCGTGGCTCTGCGGCAGCCAAAGGGCAGCGGGGAGCTGGCACCTGTGTGGGCACTTGCTGCCCGTCCCAAAGAGAAGCTGGTGGAGGAAGTGGCGCTAATTCATCCCCATTGTCCAGAGGGACACCTGTATGGGAAGGGGAAGGAACCAGCTGGGTGGAGCCTGGCAGGCCCTGGTGTCCAAGCTGCCCATAGGGCTTCTGGGCACTTTGGCCTCCTGGTTGGGCACCAGGAGGGAGAGACAGCTGGAAGGTGACATGCTTTGCAGCACATGTCACACAAAGAGCTTGGGCTTTGGAGTCGGCCCAGGGCACTTCTGACCCCCAGCCCTATTGCTTACCAGATGCGTGACCTTGGACAAATTACTTGGACTCTCAAACTGCTTCCTCCGTGAGATAAGAATAAGAGGATCAGTCTCATAGGGTTACTTTTTTCCCTGTAATTTGATTATGAAAAATTTCAAACATACTGAAAAATTAAAAGACTTTTACAGCGAATAGCCTCATACTCACCACCTAGAGTCTACAGTGAACAGTTTACCATACTTGCTTTGCCACATACCTTTCCATGCAGTCGCAGTGTTAATTTTGAAGGTGAAATTAATGAGTAGCTGTCGGAGTGCTTGGTACAGTGCCTGGCATGTAGTAGGCGTCTTTCTGGAAGGTGGGGGTGGAGGAGAGGCCCTGTATCCCTGGTGGGTGCTGAGCATGACAGAGGAGAGCTGACCTCCCCGTCTCTACCATCTCCAGGACTTCGGTTTCCACAGCCGGATCTCGGAGCACCTGCTGGATGTGGACATGCTCTCCTCTGTCCTAGATGGAGCCCGCTGGGAGGTGAGTCTCTCTAGGGCTGGGCTGGAGCCTCACTTTTGAAGATAATCAAGAGCTGAGTCCTGCCCATCCCAGGGTGCGTTTCTGGGAGTTCTCTCCCTTCTGATTCCTTAAGGCAAGGCCCTGACTGTGCCTGTGATGGGGCTTCCGACATACATGCTCTGTTGCTGCCGTGAATTAAGTCATTCCGTGTCCTCCACCCCCGTATATTTATCTGTTTATCCAGTCACTTAGCAGCTGAGGGCCGACCACTTGCTCCCGTGCAAAGCACTGTGTAGTTTGTGGGTTTCAAGGCACCTCCCAACCTGGCCCATCCAACCTCTGCAGCCTCATTCTCAGCCCACCTCCCATGCCCCGGCTGTGCCCACCACTCGCCATTCCCCTGGGGCCACACCGTCCACCTCCTTCACCACTCTGCCTGCTGGGCTGCTTTTCCTTCTGTCCCGGCAAGCTCTTTCTTGGTCTTGGAGGTCCACCTCTGACGTCACCTCCTCCAAGCACGATTTATCGTTCCTTCCCTTTGCTTCCCTTAGTGCTGCTTCTTTTGTTTTATGGTTCTTTGTCTCCCCTGCCAGATGTAAGCTCAGACACAGACCCTGTCCTTAAGGAGCTTGAAGCCAAGATCATTTTTGCCTCCTCTGTAGGGTTGTTGAGAGGAGAGAGATTCTGACATGTGGTCTTTGCAAGTTTGAGCGGGCATCTGGTTTGGGTGAAACAAACAAGGTATTTAATGTGAATCAGGCCTGGGTGCCCTTAGTGAAGCGAGTCCTGAGACAGGATAGAGTTACAAGGTCGATTGCATTTGTGCCTGACGTGTTCTTCTTGGTTCTGCTGGACCTTGGTCCCCACCGTTTGCAGCACTGGAGGTCTTTAAAGGCACAGGCAAGGCCAGGTGGTGTTTGTCAGGAAGGGTTTGGAGCAGGTGATTTGTGAGGCACCTTACTGAGTTGGCCGGGCAAGGTGAATTTCCATTGCTCTGTCTCCAAAATCTGGCCAGTGTTAGAATACTTGGGGGGCTTTAAAAAAGACAGATTTCTAGGTCCTGCCTAAGACCTCATGAGGCGAGCAGCCTCTTTTTGGGCCATGCCACTTGGTATAAAGCAGTAGCAGGGCCTGGCTTGCATTTGGTTCTCAGGAGGCACCCTCTGAGGCAGCCGCCCTGGCAGAGGGGGCCATAAGCTGTATCTCATGACCAGTGTAGAGCAGTGCTGGGTGCTCAGGTTGGCTGACCGCGTGGAGCCCCTTGCGAGATTGTGTCCGCCTCTCACTTCAGGGCATGGAGGGGCTGAGCAGGGAGGTGGAGCTGGAGGGACAAGAAACAGCCTCTTTGTGGGACGGATAGAACCATAGGTACAGTCCCCTTTGTCTTTCGGGCACTTGTCCATTTTCCATATTCTCTGGATCTCTCCCAAGGCCAGGGCCAGTGCAGAGGCTTAGAACTGAGCTAAATTAATTTTTGTTCACTTAAACATTTTTGATGCATCTTTATTGAGATCTAATTTACATAAATAAACTGGACACGTATAAATGGTACCATTTGATAAGTTTTACCATATATATACACCTTTCAAATCACCACCACGGTCAAGATAATGATTATAATGAATTACAAGCATGATGAATTTTATAATAGGTTACAAAAAATGACCATACAATTATTTCAAATAATACAGAAGGTCAAAGTCTTCTGCTTCCTGCAGCCTTACTCCCTCCCGCAGGTCGGGACTGTTAGTTTCCATTAACATTTTTCATGTGCCTTTCCAGAAAATTTTCTGTACACATATAAGCATGTATTTATTTTCTATTTGTTAATCTTTTTTTTCCCCACAGAAATTGGAACTGTGCTATAAAAACTGCTTGGCAATATGCTCTTCAAATTCGAGAATAGACCCTTAGCTTATTTCTATGCTATTTCAGATCTGCCCTACTCCTTTTATTGGTTGCATAGCATTCTGCTTTATGAATGCGCTGTGACTTACTGGGATTTATTAAACTGAGGACTGCATGATAAAGAAAAACCAAAACCCCGGAGCTGAGTTTAGGTTGGGGAAGTGGTGTCTTGAGCAGTCTTAGGCCGGAGGCTTAGAGTGTGCTTGTGTCTCCCCTTTCTGAAGAGTGCCGATATGCCTGATTTCTTTGTCTGGTTCCTTTGACTCCCTTTCTGGGGCAAAAATGTCTAGGGAGCAGGTAAAAACTCTGCTCAAAGGACCTCTGTCTGGGTACTTACCCAAGGTGTCCCTTATTCTCTAGCTGGGGGCTAGTTGAGTTTCTAGCAGAAATATGGAAGGTGAAATAAGAAGGAAATAGACAGGCCTTGTCTGTAGCTTGTCCTTTCTGATTCAGGGCTCAGTCCCCCGATATTTATTACAATCACTGCACTTTGTTACCCGTCTTATATTTTAGTTTGTGAAATAGACTGGCCTGTGTGATTGCTTTTGTTTTTGTTTTTCCTTGAAAAGAGAGAGGGGGAGCTGTCTGCTGAGCTTGTTGTGAATTGTAGGGAAGACGAGTTGTGAGTTGAGCTCTGGAAGGGAAGGAGGTGGGGTGGGAGAAGGGCGGCCCGCCCCGCCATTGTCTGCGGGCTCTGCCCGGCTGATGCGATTAGGAGTGGCAGCGCTGGCAGGGAGCCCTTCTGCTGCGGGCACCAGGAGGCACTCCCAGGCAACATTGCTATTTTTAATGTAATTTGGGGGAGCTGGCTTGTAGTTCAGACCCATCCAGATGGCAGAGTCGGCCACAGCTGCCGGGGCTCAGGCTGCCAGTGGAGAGGTGTGGGGGGCTGGGGGGCATGGGGCTGGGGACACGGAGGTGTGCCAGCCCGGCCGGAGCCCTACTGGGGAAGATGGAGTGAGCCGTCTCCTGCCCCACCTCTCCTGTTAACCCTCATGTCCCGGAACAGACAGGGCTCCTGTCAGCGTGACAGAAGGAGTGCAGGTCCTAGGATGGGGACTGACACCGGCGACGCTGGGTTTCTTTTGTGTTTTGTTTTTCCTCAGGCTGGGGAAGAGGAGAGGGGGTGTGAGGAGAGCTCGTATTTGTGGCATGCCTTCTTTTGGGCCGGAGTCGGGCTTTATGTACATGATCTCATTTAATCTTCACCAGAAGCCCTGTGAGCTGTGGTTTGCTATCCCATTTTGTAGTGGAGGAGGTGCTAGAACAAAGGGTTGAGTCCAGGCTGACTGCCCTACTCTACCCACGTGACCTCACCCCTGCAGAAAATATGTGAATGTATCAAGAATAGTCCTTTTTCACCAGCTTGATAAATTTGCCTAGACACCTAAGCTTTAAAATGAGATCTGGGGTTGGCTTTTTTTTTTTTTTTTTTTGCGCCGTCTGGCTGGTAAAATCCCTGACTAGGAAGGGGGCATCATTGTCTACTGATGGGACCTGGGTGTCGGGGGAGCAAAGGAGCGCCCCGTCTTCCTCCCTTCAGGTGCCCACACAGTGCCCTTCTCGTCTGGAGTACAGCTCTCTGTCATTTCACCAAGTCTCCATCTCTCCAGGGTCCTTCCTCTTTAATGCACTTGTCTGCTGTGCCCAGTCCTGCTCACTTAATTTGAGCATCCCCGATTATCACTGGCACTGGTGGCCTGGGGCCTCTGTGGATCTGGGGTGTTCATGGATGGCTCCGCTTTGTGCAACTGGCAGTGAAGGGTTTCCAGCTGCAGAAGGCAGGATTTTCTTTTTCTTAGGTGTTCTGCTTCAGCCTCTGGCTTCTGCCTCTGCCTGCAGTGGCTTTGGTGTCTGACTCATCCTCCCCAGGCCAGCAAGTCTGGCCCTGGGAGCAGCTGTGAGCCTGGGGGCTTAGCCAAAGCCCCAGGGCCTTCACTGTGCGGTAGACGACCTTCTCTTCTGCATCCCGAGTGGTCCTCACTCACCAAGAGCCACCTCGCAGTGCTTCCCCCTGGCATGAGAGTCAGTTTGAGGATTAAAGGACCCAGTGCAGACCCCCCAACCCCCCAAAGTATACACTTTCCACTGCTACTTGCCTACAGGCCCAGAGGTTGGGAAGAGAAGACAAGGATGCCTGCCAGTCCAGCCAAGATGAGCTGCAGAGCAAGAAGTCCGGAGGCTCGGAGAGGTATAGTGCGTGGGAGGCCGCCCTCAGGGACTTTGTGATGGCGTGGACTTGGGCAGAATTCCTGGCTTTGGTCTACGTACCTCAGTGTGCTCCTGCCTGAAGGCAGATGGTGAACTGACTGGATGGCCTTGCAAAGTCTGCGTGTGTGTGTGTGTGTGTGTGTGTGTGTGTGTGTGTGTGTGTGTGTGTGTGTACGCAAACCAAGTCAGGAGTGGGAGGTACTGCTGGAGCATATGGGGGTATTTTGTGCCCATAGCACTATTGTGGGGACAGGGCTCTGTCCTTTTCATCAGATTGGATGAAGCCTTGTGTGTCCCTGCTCGTGGGCCAGGTCTGGATAGCCTGCTCGAGGTCCGGGGGACCATGTTAGAGGGTCGGTAGTGCAGCTCAGACCTTACCAGGCCTTACCACAACAGAAATGGCTGTGGCTGTGTGTGTGTGTGTGTGTGTGTGTGTGTGTGTGTGTGAGAGAGAGAGAGAGAGAGAGAGAGAGAGAGAGGGAGTGAGAGAGAGAGAGAGAGAGAGAGAGAGAGAGAGAGTGAGTGAGAGACAGGAGCTTCCAGCTTCTCAGGCCTGAGCCCATGATAAGAGAAGGGCTGCCACCCTGGAAGGGGAAGGGGGTGGTCATTCTACTTTTTGGACCTTGAAAAGCTATCAGCATTCTTACTTGAAGCTACAGCTCCATGCATTGTCTATAGTCTGACCGTTTGAGTCTGGCTTCTCTTTTTCTCCCTCTTTTCTGCTCAGTTCTTCCATCACCACCCCCCGCCCCCAACACACACACACACACACACACACACACTCTCCCCGGCCCCAGTGATGGCAGGAATGCATACGTCTGTGCGCGTGCCCAGCTCTCACTCCTGGGCCAAGCAAATGCAGCCCAGGGACCTGGGAAGGCTGAGTGTAGTCCAGGCAAAGGGAGAGCTCCGGAGGGAGTTCCTTCATCCTGCTTTTCTGGCTGCTTTGGCCTCCGTGGGCTCTCCATGGAGGTGGGGCCCCGGCTGGGGTCCAGCCCACAGGAGGCATGGACCTCGGTCCCCGTACTCCACTCCCCAATCCTCCTGCTGCTCTCCGAGCGGAGGCCCTGACTCTGCTGCTCTGCCCAGGTTATCTCCTCCTCTTCTGCATGGGGAGCGGCTCCAGAGTCCCCTTCACAGCCAGGCCACGGATGAAGGGCCTCCGCAGCCCCTGGAGGAGCAGCCGGAACGGAAGGGAACAGAGGAGCCTGGGGAGGGCTCTGCAGGCAGCCCCGCGCCCCCTGGTCCCCTGCAGAGGTAAGGGTGGGCTGGAAGCCTCCCAGGGTGGGCGTGGCGGGCCTGGAGAGGTGGGGAGAGCAGGGGGCGGGGTTGCAGCCTAAGCAGCAGCAAGGGACGTTTCTGCTTAGTGTTTCACACAAGCTGGAGAGTTAGGAAATCTGCCTCTTCCTCGTCCTTGGCCTACAGCTAAAGTCGGGGTGCACAGTCTGGTTAGGGGAGCTTAGAAACTCTGGAACTAGGAAGTATGTCTTCTGACCCAGCTGCCCTCCTGCCAGGGGCCGGGGCAGAGACTGCTGTCACCCCGGGCTAGGCTGTTCCTGCCAGGGGGGCCATTTTTCCCGGTGCCCACCTGCCAGCCCCCTCCTTCCCAGCAGCCATCCCACCGCTAGTCACTCAGCAAGCCTGTGGGGAGCCCTGCTGGGTGCAGGGCCCCGGGCTTCCCTGAGGCCTGCTGAGAGGACCTTCACTCCCTAGCCTGCTCCAGAGCCGGTGTAGATTTGCTAGTTTGTTCCCCTGGCAAGAGGAAGACGCTGGTCTTAGAGCTCATCTGGTTCGAATGAGTCACTGGGGGAGGCTGTGCAGCAGTCGTGTTTAGTCAGCAGTATCCACGGAACCCCTGCTGTGTGCAGAGCTTCTCCTCGGTGCCGTAACCATTCTGCATCCCACCTGGGACGCGGATCTCTGGTCCTTCAGTGTAAACTGCTCGGGAAGAGGCAGGGAGGGGAGCTGGGATCTGAGACCTGAGATAGGGACACCACAGGTCTTGCCGGGGCCGCTGCCTCCTTCGTCCCCATCACAGACCTTTGACCCCGAATGGGGTACACCCGGAGCCTGTCACCTTCCTCTGGCTTTAACACAGTTGCTT
This sequence comes from Eschrichtius robustus, assembly GCF_028021215.1. Lineage (NCBI taxonomy): Eukaryota > Metazoa > Chordata > Mammalia > Artiodactyla > Eschrichtiidae > Eschrichtius > Eschrichtius robustus. The sequence continues at coordinate 15,338,657 of NC_090834.1, read as the reverse complement.
CCTTGTTGCTGTCAAGGGAGGAGATCCCAAGCCCACCTGCCGCCCACGAGAGGGGCGAGGAGCAGTGCTCCCAGGCCGAGGGGCCGGGCCCTGGGCAGGACGAGGCCGAGGAGCCCGAGGAGAAGGTGGCGGTCAGCCCCACCCTGCCAGTCTCTCCAGAGGTGTAAGGGCCAGTTTTCATGTCTGTCCCTGTCCTCCACTGTGTGTGGATTGCCTCAGTGCCCATCTGGTCTTGGATGGTGGGGAGGGGATGCTCTGGCTCCGGCTCAAGGAGTGGAGTGGGGGGAGAGTGAGCGAACCCTTGGTTCTGCGTGCAGCCCCCGGGGCTCCCCTTGGTCAGCACCTGGGGTACGAGGCTGGAAGCGAGGGGGAGGGGGTAGGGTATCTCCTGGGTCATTAGCAGAAACCTGGTAAAGCGTGTTTTCCCCTCTACCAGGCACTGTTTTTCTTTGAAAAAATTACTGAGGTATTTATATACATGAAAGTACACACATCTGAAATGTCCAAGTCAGTGAGTGTTTACATACATATACACCGTATCACAACCACCCAGATCATTTGCAGAACATTTCCATCCCTCCTGAAAGTTTCCTCAGGCCCCTTTCCGCTCAGTCTACCTGCCCTAGGTCACCGCTATTCTAGCTTCTGTCCCATAGATTCGTTTTTCCAGTTCTCTAACTTCATATGAATGGAATTATCCAGTACACAGTATATATCTTTTGTGCCTGGGTTCAAAGCTCACCTGTGCCGTTGCACCAAGCACTTCTAAAACTTAGAAACCTTTCCGCTCTCCTCCCCTTTCTCGCCCCTTTTAGAGATAAGGAAACTGAGGTTCAGGGAGGTGAAGTGATTTGCCCAAGGTCACATCGCCAGTCGGTTGCAGAATTAGGACCTGAGCCCTCTAGTCACCTGAGCCGTCGACTTCTGACTCTTGCTCTGCAGCCACCGTGCCTTTTCTCTGCATGGAGAGAAACAGGTGTCAGGGTGATATAGTTTTTCCTGTCTGTGAACTGAGCAGTACAAAAGGATTAAGCGTCCTCAGGATTCGGGCTGACTGTTGAGCAGAGACAGGTTCATGCACTGATTACTCACAGGAAGCGTCACCGAGAGCTGGCGGGGCACGTGAGTGCACAATCTCATGTCATCGCTGTAGCGCTGCAGGAGTGATGTAGGGAAGGGGTAGCCCATTTTTCAGGTGGTGGTATATCCCACAGTGACAGCTCTGCCCCTGAGGAATGACATAGCTTTCCCAGGTCCCCTTGGTGGCTGTGGACAGCCAGATCAGGGTGCTTTTGATGAGGACAGGAGGTGAGTGGGGTTCAGAAACAGGACCCTCTGGGCAGAGGTCAGAGGGCATTTTCCCGGGGCTTCTGGAAGAGAAGCTGGCCAGTGAGGCTCCTCCTGGCTGCCTGGGCTGATGAGTCCCCTTCCTTTGTGTTTCTCCTCCCATCCCAGGGAGGCTGCCCCTGCTGGGGGGCTCTCTCCCGGACCCCACAGTTTCAGTTTACACAGCACCCTTAGGAAATGTCTTCTGTTCCTTTCCTCAGTCTTCTCAGCCTCCATAACTTCCTTGTTATTAATCTTTACAGCTACGTTAAGAATGGATTGATTTTCTGGGATTCGTGGGGAGTGGCTCTGTGTCTGTGCCTCATTTGTATCCATGGGATTTTAATTTATGGAGGTGACTGAGTGACAACACAGAGAGGCCAATGCCACTGAAAGAAGAATTTATTCCTTATATTTCCAGAGAGAAGAGGGCATGCCACGCCAGGTGGAGCCACGTGGGGAAGGACCAGAGTTGGTCAGGAGGCCAAAGAGGCGAGAAGGAAGAGTGTGACCCAGAGCCTTTATTGGGGTTTTCGTGGGAAGCAATGGGCGAGGCAGGGTAAGTACCCTGAGCGAGTGGAGGGGTGGAAAGTTTGAATAACTTTGGAGGGCTCTGGGCCTGGTCTCTAGTTACCTGGTGCCTGGCCCTGGGTGATTTTGGGCATGGGAAATAGATCAGGAGATGGTAGGGGGTGTAGGGATTTGTTGGTTTGCATGTGAAAGACATACTCCCTTTGCTGTCTGTAAGGATTGGCTGGTCTGGGGGGGGGCACCCTCTCCTTGACCAGCCAGCTTTTTCAGATGCCAGAACATCATGAAATACAGAAAATAAAAAGCATGATTAGTAGAGTCTGTCGCCTGCATCGATATTGTCAAGCTGAATCAGGAGGAGTTAAGAGCAAAGGGCAGGTCAGGGAGTGCAGGCAGGGCTAGCAAGCAGCCGCCGCTGTGCGTGCTTTATGGCCGGAGGCCTGGGTCTGGGAAACAAGGATACCCTTCCGTTTGTCATCCCAGCATCTTCCATGAGGTGTGTATAGAGAGAGGGTAAATGAATTAAGACAACTGGGTTGAAAGTGAGCGGAGACAGGATCCCTGATAGTGATCTGAGTTTTAGTGGTACCCTGGCCATTTCAGGGCCATGGGTATCATATCCTCCTCCCTCCCTGCCCGCCTTCCCTCCTTGCTTTCCCTCATGTGGCTCGGAGTAACTTGGTGGCCAGTCTGAAAGGACGATGCTCTTCCTGAGCCTCCTCTTGGCCACTAACTGTTGCAAACTGGGTCTCACTCATGCTGATACCTGAGGAGTGGCCTAGAAATCGGACCTGCCTCTTCCTCTGGCGTCTCCAACTGCCCAGTTATCTCACAGATCTTTCAGGCTCACTGTTTGACCGCCTTGGACCTAAGCTGGGAGTTTGGGATACTCGATCTTTAAAACAGGGACACGGAGAAGAGGCCCACTGAAAAGCAGCCCCATTTGCCTGTGTGCCAGGCGTGCAGGCAGGCTCAGTGGTGCGTGCAGCCTGGGCACACACTGGCATGCCGGCTGATGCCCCATCTCTCCGCAGCCTCTGTCCCCAGGGCTCCACATAGCTACGTAGCCCACAGGGGAGAGAGACATTGAAAGGTACCATCTCAGGGAAAACAGATGTGTTCAGCTCAGGTTGGAAATGAGTTGGAGGGTTGGTGAGACTGAGAGCTGCGGGGGGAGGCTCTTTCCGAGGGCGGGATTCTCAGAGGAGGTGGCGGCCACATCTTACATCTGCGTCAGTCGGGCGGGGACAGGGGACTGAGAGGAAGATGGGAATTGGAAGCGGGGAGATGGGCTTGGGAGCAGAAGAGAACTGAAGGCAGAACTCAAGACTGTTTCTGGTCTGAGTCATGATTTTAGGAAAGATCTTAATGATATTTCAGAGATATCAGTAGCCTTTTGTGTCTTCCTTCTCTCTCTGGCCTCAAGGGGCTGAAATGGAATTCCAGAGCCCTTGTTTACTTCTGCTGTTCTAATCTGATCCTGCCCGCTGCCTTCTGTCGGCTGCAGTGTGGGAGCTGAGTGAGGAGGGGGGTTTACATCCCCAGCGGTGGACGGGGGACTGGCTCCCCTCTTGGACTCTGGCCCATCTTGTCCTTGATTTGGACCATGCCCATATGCTGTTGGGGTCCACTGGGCCACCGTGCCAGGCCTGCCGCAGCTGGAGCACCATGGGAGAAGATGGTGGTTGGGTGGCCAGACCAATTTCTGATGTAAGATTTAGGGACCTGGGAATGCCAGCATGTCCTGGCCTTTAGGAAAGCCACTCTGGGAGGCAAAACACTTTATCCCGCTTATGCTTTCGTTGCTTAAAATGTTCTTGGGGTTTCTCTTTGGGTATTTCCTTTAAGAACCAGAATACAAGCAACATAACAGCCTTCATTATAAACATCTCTTTAACCGATACCAGTGTTCCTTATCTTACCAGCCGCCTTATGCATCCAGGTTAGAATTTCTTTTGCACATTTCCAAACAGTGAATTCACTCTAAGCGGATGAAGTTGTGGCATCATCGGGGAGATATGGAGCCTGGCATTCTGGTTGTGCTCTTGCTACTGTCTTTGGCTTAGGGAAGGGTCTCCTGCCCGGCTCCCTTGGCAGAGTGGGCAGGACGGTTTCCCATTCCTGGGCCTCCATGGACTATTCTAGATCTCAGGGCTAGGAGTTCTAGCAGCGAGGAGACATGCTGCTGCTTCTCCCGCTGGCTCATACACACTGGCCTCTGTTCAGTTTGAGAGTCCGAGAGCAGCCTCTGGGGACTTCCCAAGCTGCTGGCATGAGCCTCAAGTAGCAGGGAGAGCCCTGGTAGGGAGTCGGAAACAGGGCCATGAGCCACTCTGGGGAGGAATCCATGAGGGCCGGAGCTTCGCTCTCTTCCTGCTGCCGCCAGCCCTTGAGCCACCAGCCCTTGAGCCACAGCTTGGGTGTTCACTCAGGCCACAACCTACCAGGTCCCCTGAGAGCCTCCTACGGGCCACCCTCATCCCCAGGCTCTCGGGGCCTTTGACAGCCCCCGTGGGGCTTGTCCTATAGAACAAATGCTGCCTGTGTCTTCGAGAGGGTAGCCTTGCCTCCCGTCCTTGGGTACCTGATTTGCACTTACGATTCCTGACCCTGGGCCCTCTGTTAGGGTTCCGTATGTGCTGTTCTGTATCTGTATAAATCCTAGTGCCGAAAGGTGGGTGGATAGTAAACCTAGTGAAATGCTGCTTCCACCCTTGGCAGGCGATCTACAGAGCCTGCGGCTCCCCCAGAGCAGCTCTCAGAGGCTGCACTGAAGACCACGGAAGAGGCGGTGGCCCAAGAACTCGAGCAAGAGCAGAGCTGGCTCCTGGAGTCCAAGCGAGAGAAGATGCAGCGGCTGCAGGAGAAGCTGTGGCAGGAGGAGGAGGCGGAGACCCTGCAGCTTCACCGGCAGAAGGAGAAGGCGCTCAGGTCCCGTCCCGCCCCCAGCCCAGCCGCCCCGGCTGTGCAGGGCCACCCTCCTCCCGCCCTGGCAGCCATGGGGATGCCCGGGGCCCCTCCAGGACTGCTCCTCAGTGGCCCGTGTGGAGCGGTGGGCTCCCTGGCCAGGGCTCGTGCCTCTCCTCTTTTTGGGGAGGACTTGGGAGGCGTGATCGTAATGAGGGTAGCTAACATTTTTTGAGAGATCACACTGATCCACATGCTTTATGTCTATTAATTTGTTCGGTCCTCGGAACGGCCCTTATGAGGTGTCATCATCAATTCTGTTTTGTAGCATCTATAATAGAGACGAAGAAACTGAGGCACAGAAAGGTTACGTAGCTTGTCCCAGGTATGGAGGCTCATGAGCAGCAGAGCCCGGACTAACCCAGGCGCTTTGTCTCCGGAGAACAACTGCATCGTCCTCTCTCTTGGGAGTCAGGGCCCTGTTGGAACCCAGTGAGACTGGGAGGGACCACGTGACTTGGTGTGAGGTGCTCTCGGACCCAGAAGTTTCTGTGTGGGTTCCTACTCTTTGAGTAGCTGTCTGCGAGGCCCTAGACAAATGCGACATGTAAGCCTGGGCTGGGCCTGCGTGTGTGGATTGTGTGTATGTATGCTGGAGTTTTCTTTGTGTAGGAAAAGGCAGTTCAGGGCTGGCATGATGGCTCCACAGAGTCACCAGGTCCCTGGTCTCCTTTAATCTCTCTGCCATGTTAGTGCTGGGTTTTGCTCTCAGGGTCTCTTTACAGTCCAATATAGCTGCTGGATCTCCAGCCATCGTGTCTGTGCTCCAGGCAGGAAGAATAGGGGCACCTTCTAGCTCATTCAGTCCCTTTGAAGGCGCTTTCCTGGAAACTTTACCCAATAACTTCTGCTTATTCTTTAAAGGAGTTTTCCTGGAAACTTTACCCAATAATTTCCACTTATATCGGGCTGGCTACCCCTGGTTGCAAAGGGTAACTGGGAAATGTAGTCCTTCAGCTGGTCCTCTGTACCTGATAGAAAAAGATCAGGGTTCTCTTAGTAAAGAAAAATAGGAGAATGGATATTGAGAGGGTAATAAGCAATCTCTGTCACAGTTCTAGGATGGGAAAGGTGCTACAAAAAGATGTTAATATATTTCACTTACTTGGCAATTAAACTAAAGGCTAAATCTTGTCCTCTTGGGCAGAACATCCAAAAGTGCTAGAGACTTGCTATTTTTCTATCATACATAGCAAAGACTTATAAAAATATTTATGCTTAATTTAGAGAAACTAACAAAACCAACACCCAACTACCCAGAGGGTTGGGGACAGTCTTTCTCATTAGCCCAACACAGGATCTACTGACCCTGCATCCATCCTTATGTCACCCCTCCTGGATCCCCAGCCAGAGTGCATCCCAGAGGACGGATCTTCCCACAGCATCCTCCTCTTCCAGCCAACTGAAACTTGGGGCGGGGGCCCACCCAAACAGGGTGCGACTCAGCTTGCCTTGAGAGACAGTGCCTGGGAGGAAATCCCCGTGGTGTCTCCCTGCCCGCCTACCAGGCTCCTCTCTCTTCCTGGTCACCCTCGGCTGGGCTGACTGTGCCTTTTGTCCCTCCCCAAACCCCCCAACTGCAGAGGGGGCCTCCCAGAGACCTCTTAAGTCGTGGTGAAAACCAGCCTGCCAGAAGTGTCCGACTCAGGGCCTGAAACACAGTAGTTGCTCAATAAATGGTGGCTCTTGATTGTAAATATTTTCAGTCGAAATCAGTACAGTGTCAGCGGTCTTGATTAAGTGGTTTCTCTGTGGGCAGTGCCTTGCCTGGCTGTCTTCAAAGTAGTTTATCGCGAGAACCCTGTTTCTGTTTACGTGTGAGCCTTTCTGAGGGGTGGGGCCTCCTCTCTGCTGCGAAACTGCCACCTGGTAGAAATTTCTGGAAACCCCAGCTGACCTTGTAGCAAATATTTCTCGAATGAGAAAGCAGGCAGGAAGGCAGACAGGCTCACTCTTAGTTTCTTTAGTTACAAAACGAGGAGATTGAGTTTAGTTGTAAGATAAAGAGAGAGAGTTGTAAAATGCAGGACTTAACCTCTAAAGACCCTTCCAGCTCTGCCATTCTGCGGTGCTACGTGTAACATTTGGCCACGGGATGAAGAGAAAGGATTTCTGGGGAATCTAGAAGGAAGGATTTTTACTTCACTCAAATTTTCTGTCATCGTGGAAGAGAGCAGCAGAGGTGCTGATAACTTAAAATAGGAAATGAACCTAAATCTTTTCTGGCTTTGGAATTCACTCCAGAAGCTTTTCAAAGAAATTGTCTTCCGAATCATGCACAGCACACAGCCCCTGGTCACGTGGGGGCCGCAGGAGGGCTGTCTGCTTGGGATGAGATGGTTACTATTGTTAGTCTGCGAGTAAGACACCCCTCATAGATAATCAAAGCTTGCTTATGGTTTAGGCCTGGGCGATACTGTTCAAATTCAACAAACATGCACTGAGTACCTACTTCGTATCTGTTACTGTGTTTGGCACTTAGGATAAAACAGGTTTTAAGACAAGACTCTTTCTCTGGAGAAGCTCCCAGACTTGTAAGGAAAACACACGTACAAAAGATTAATTAATTATGGTGCAGCGTGATGCGTGGCACCGAGCGGCATGGATAAGAAAGGTCATCATATAAAGTGTGTTGGGAGCAGAAAGGTAATTGATGAACTTGGAAAGACTTCTCTGAGAGGAGGGAGCTGGGTGTTGAACAAGGAACACGGGTTCGTCAGGTAGGAAAGGGGATTCTAGGCGGGGGAACCAGCGTGAACAAAGGCCAAGAGGCAGGGACGAGTGTAGTGGGGTTTAGAGGGGGTGGCTCATCTGCCGTGGCCAGAGCTGGGCTGGAGTCAGACTGGATCCCACCTTGAGTGAACGCCACCGAGGTGAACCTGGAGGCCGAGGGGAGCCTTTGGCAGAAATGCTGTGCTGGGATCAAGGAGCCTATAATCTGCTTCCGGCGGCAAAGAGCAGGTGGTTCATAGCCCCTCTAACCCGGGGAGGTATTAGAGGGAGGCAGCAGGATGCAGAGGCTGAGGTTAGACTCGTCTTTAAGACTTAGGAAGCTTCGGACTTCCCTGGTGGTGCAGTGGTTAAGAATCCGCCTGCCAATGCAGGGGACACAGGTTTGAGCCCTGGTCCGGGAAGATCCCACATGCTGCAGAGCAACTAAGCCCGTGCACCACAACTGCTGAGCCCACGTGCCACAACTACTGAAGCCCACACACCTAAAGCCCGTGCTCCGCAACAAGAGAAGCCACCCCAATGAGAAGTCCACGTGCAGCAATGAAAAAACCCAATGCAGCCAAAAATAAGTAATAAAAAAAAAAAAAAAAAAAAGGACTTCCCTGGTGGCGCAGCGGTTGGGAATCTGCCTGCCAACACAGGGGACATGGGTTCGAGCCCTGGTCCGGGAAGATCCCACATGCCGCAGAGCAACTAAGCCCATGAGCCACAACTACTGAGCCCACGTGTCACAACTACTGAAGCCTGCATGTCTAGAGCCCGTGCTCTGCAACAAGAGAAGCCACCGCAATAAGAAGCCTGCGCACCGCAACGAAAAGTAGCCCCTGCTCGCCGCAACTAGAGAAAGCCCGTGTGCAGCAACAAAGACCCAAGGCAGGCAAAAATAAATAATGAATTAAAAAAAAAAAAAAGACTTAGGAAGCTTCACAGGCAGGCTACGGGCTTTTGGAGGCCGAGAGCCAGGGGTTATGCCTAAAAGAGGGAAGGCCTTGTCCCGCCAACACACTTGCCTTTCCTTTGCTTACAGTTCCCTGAAGGAGCAGCTGCAGAGAGCCACCGAGGAAGAGGAGAGCCTGGTGAGAGAGCAGGAAGGCCAGAGGCTGTCCCGGCTCTGCGCCCAGGTGCAGTGCAGCGTGGAAGCGGATGAGGACCAAATCAGGTGAGTGCGGGCTGTGGGCTGCCCGGCCCCCTGGAGGTCCACACCACCCACCCCGCCCCCAGTGCCCAGGCCCATCCCCACCCGCTTGTCTGCCCAGGGCCGAGCACGAGGCTTCCCTGCAGAGGCTGCGAGAAGAGCTGGAGTCTCTACAGAAGGCTGAGAGGGCCAGCTTGGAAGAGAGAAGCAGGCAGACGCTGGAGCGTCTCAGGGAAGACATGGAGGCTTCGGAGAAGAGAGAGCAGGCCGCCCTGAACACGGAGAAGGAGAGGGCCTTGCAGCAGCTGAGGGAGCAGCTGGAAGGGGAGAGGAAAGACGTGAGCGGCCCCCCTCCCTGCCCCGATGTGATCCTGGGCTGCCAGGGGAGGGACTGAGCACTGAGGAAGAGGAAGCGCCAGCCTTGGGGCGCAGGGTGGGGAGCCAGGTGGAGAGCGGGTGTCTGCGTGGATGGGCAACGAGATGTTGGGCCGGCTGTCTGGGCCCATGTGGACCCGGCCTGTGGATTTGGGAAGATTTCATGACTGAAAGAACTTAAACCAGACCAGAGCTCTTGAGACCAAGGGGCCCTGTCCTTGTCCTTGTCCCTGAGGGGCAGCTGTGAGGACCTCGCGCTTCTCTCCTTTCCTCCCCTGCCTCAGAGTGAGAGGCTAGCCCGCTCAGAGGAAGTTTTTCTCCTTTGTCCTTACTCCCTGTCCCTCCGGTCCGGTGGGTCTGTCTCTAGGTAAGAGGCTGAAGTAGGTGATAGGCCACGTGGAACTTTTGTTTTCTTTTGGTGATGGGTGGAGTTTCAGCTCTCAGGCCCGGGGAGCCTGCAGCGAGGCATGGGGGTGTGGGGACGTCATTGTACCACACGCGCTCTGGGAGGTGGTGCTGAGATGTGCAGGCCTCCCTGCCTGGCCCTTATTCACAGGCAGGAGCGTTGCCTGTGTACCGGTGGCCTAGAGGCAGGGGAATGGAAGCCGTGACCGAGCCTTACTGAAAGGCCCCTCCACTCTGGCCTTCACGTCCCTGTTCGTTTGCGAGGTGCAGACTTGAGGGACAGTTATTTCGGAGGAACAAAGATGTGCCTGCGGTTCCCCTTGACTGCTTAGCTCGAGAGGCACTGGGGGTGGTCTTCTGGCTCTCCCTCGTCTCAGGTCAGAGCCCGGCCAGCCTGCCCTGCGTCCTCACAGGCCCTCTGTTCTGCCCCAGGCGGTGGCAGCGCTGGAGAGGGAGCACAGAGAGGAGCTGGAGCGGCTCTCTTCCTCGCTGGAGGCCAAGCACAGGGAGGTGAGGGGCGGCGGCCTGCGGGGCAGACCCTGGGCATCCTGGGGTGTGAGCCGCGGGACCCCTTCACCCGCACCCCATCCCCTAGGGAGGGAGTCTCCCTCTCCTGCAGCCCCCGGGGGGATGGGTGCTGGGTCCCTGGGAAGCGAGCCCCCCGCGGCCACTCTGCAGTGCTCTGTGCGGGTTACGCTCCCCTGTGCGGGTGCCTCCCCAGGTGGTCTCCAGCCTCCAGAAGAAGATGGAGGAAGCTCAACAGAAAGAGGAGGCCCAGCTGCAGGAGAGCCTTGGGCGGGCGGGGCAGAGAGCTCATCAGAAAGTGTACCAGGCTCTCGAGTATGAGCAAGAGGTGAGTGCTGGTCTGCCCCTTCGACTCTGTGTACCCGTCGCGGACACTCTGGCGGTCGGCCGAGCCACCCTGGCCCAGGGGTCCTCTGCTTTGCTTTGGACAGCTCAGCTGGGGTCGGGACTTCAGGGTCCGTTTTTATGCCTTAGTTCCCTGGAGGCCAAGTGCTTCTCCACCCCCGTGCCCTATATGTGAGGACGAGGGCGTGCTGGGTGTGGCCGTGTGTATGTCACCTGACGTGTGCATGTGGGGACGTTGGGGAGGTTGTGTCACGTGTGTGTATGAGTCCCTCCAAGTGCTTCGGTCCCCGGGTGCTGCAACAGCCTCAGTCCTGCATGTCGCGTCCCTGCCGCCTGCCCTGCAGCTCAGTGGCCTCCTGAGAGAGAAGCGCCAGGAGGTGGAGAGGGAACACGAGAGGAAGATGGACAGGATGAAGGCGGAGCATCAGCAGCTGGTGGCTGAGGCCCGGGAGCAGTACGCCGCCGAGGTGACTGCGCCACGTTCCCTGGAGCGCGCGTGTGCGTGCACGTGCGCACACACACATGCACACCCCCCGGGGTCACACACACACACACCGGGGTCACACACACCCCGGGGTCACACACACACACACACGCACACACACACGCACGTGCACACACACACACACCCCGGGGTCTCACACACACACACACACACCCCGGGGTCACACACACACATACACACACACCCTGGGGTCTCTCACACACACACACACACACCCCCCCAGGGTCTCACACACACACACACCCCGGGGTCACACACACACACACCCTGGGGTCTCTCACACACACACACACACACACACACCCCAGGGTCTCACACACACACACACACACCCCCCGGGGTCACACACACACGCGCGCGTGCGCACACACACACACACACACCCCCTGGGGACACACACACACACACACAAACACACACACACACACACACACCCTCATTTCCCGGCTGGCCGGAGGGCCTGGGAAGGGCACCACCTGTGGTCAGGGGTGGTGGGAGGCTTTCTTTCCTGGCACCCTGCAATGGTGAGATCGTGTTTTGCGTTTTTACTAAAGCATTAGGTGAGGAGTGATTCCTCCCCATCATCAGGCTGCACTTTGCTCTCATATTGATAACAGCCGACGTGTATTGAGCTTGTACGACGTGCCGGGCACTGTCCTAAGCTCTTTATGTATATTACCTCATTTAGTCCTCATGACACCCTTAGGGGGTTCATACTCATTATCTCCATTTTAAAAAGAGGAAACTGAGACTTGGGGAGTGTAAGCAACTCTCCCAAGCCCACCCTGGCTAGTTAAGTAGAGGAGCTAGGATTCAAGCCAGACGGTCTGACTCCAAAGTCTTCAATTTTAACCACCCAACACCGTGCCACCAGGGTTAATAGAAATTCCAGGACACCAGGAAATAGACTGGCAAGAGCCAACCAATATTTAGATATTATCTGCCCAACTTCAGCCTTCGGTGGGAACGTTCAGTGACTTAAGTGGACCCATGCCGGCTTGCTCATGTTGGGGGTGGACGAGGGGGAGGGCTGGTGGCTGACTTTAGCCCAGAGCCAGGCCTTTACCCGGGGTTTCTAGGCTACTCCTCCAGTAACTGGGACCGGTATCCCAGACTCTTTGCACCAGGGCAGAAGTAGTGGCCCGTCGTGGTGAAATGTAGTTGACTCCCTTCCCAAACTAGTTCTGCCCTTGCTGAGGAAGAGGGAGAATTTAGTAACGGTCTCTCTTCCCTTAAGGAAGGAAGGCTGGACGTGCAGGGGTGCTGGGAGAGGCCGGCTTGCACCCAGGGATTTCTCAGCACGTCTGACGAGCGTTGTTTCAGCAGCAGAGAGCCGGGGTGCAGGCTTTCTGGGGGCGGGACCTCGCCATCCTCAGCGCTCTCCTGCTCTTTTCCAAGAGCCGGCCTTAGAGGCCTGTTGGGGTCCTTGATGGCACTGACCCAAGGCTGCGGGGTGGGCTGTGGTTTTAGGGGTGGGAGGGGCGGCTGTGGTTTCCCACCGGCGGCCCCACCGTCCGTGCAGGAGAGGAAGCAGCGGGCCGAACTCCTGGGGCACCTGACGGGAGAGCTGGAGCGCCTGCGCAGGGCCCACGAGCGGGAGTTGGAGACGGTGAGGCAGGAGCAGGCCCGGCAGCTCGAGGACCAGCAGCGGTGGCTCCGGGAGCAGGTGGGGGCCCCAGACTGACGGTCGCTTGGGGCCTGCCCTGCCCGACCCTTCCACCCCGGGTAGAAAAGTGCTGGGGGCCGGCACTGCAGCAGCAGCAGACGGAGCCTGACAGCTTCAGGGGTGGGGGTCTCTCGCTGGCCATGCGCAAGCTGGGGCATCCTTGCGCTTTTGTTTTCTGGGCCAGGGAGCATCCCCAGGACTAGAGGCGGAGGTCAGCAGCCCCAGGGCCTCGGGGTTGGCGCCTTCGCCTCTCCTCGCCCCCGCTGAAATAGACGAGAGGTGGTGCGCTGCTGGGAGGTCATGGGGGCGAGTGGGGGAAGCCAGCCCAGCTTGGAGCAGGTGGTATGGGGTGGTAGGTCACAAACCCCTCCTGCTGCTCAGCACGTGCCTGTGCTCTTGCTACGCTCACGTCTTTCTCTCCACCTACACTTCTGTGCAGGAAAGGAAACTCCAAGATTTAGAGGTGGAGCTTGAAACCAGAACCAAGGATGTCAAGGCCAGATTGGCTCAGCTGGATGTCCAGGTGTGGGAGCGGGGGCGGAGGACAGGCTCTTGGGGACCCTGGACCTTGGAGTCAGCTTCCCCAGGAGAGGACCTGGGGTCCGGAGATGGCCAGATAGCCGGTCCTTTCCTTCGCCCGCAGGAGGAGGCTGCCCGGAAGGAGAAGCAGCAGCTCCTCGATGTGCAGAGGCAGTTTGCGCTGGAGAGCGAGGTTTGTCGGCCTCTCCTGTCCTCCCTCCTCTATCTCCCCTCCCCCCACCCCTTTGTTCACCTGATCTGTCCACGGAATTAGATTCCAGACTATGTTGGCTGCTATCGCACCAATAGCCCCAGTGTGTGGGACCAGCTCAGGAGCCGCCGGGGGTGGGGCTGGTGGGGGTCACTGACGCTGAAGGCAGACACAGGGCTTCAGTGTGCCTGGTTCCATCCTCTCCCTATTGCTCTTCCCTGGTGTCTGGTGCTGCCCGCTCCCTGCCTTCCCCACCCCCCCCCCCCCCCGCCCCACGTCTCTGGGTGTGTCTCTCTTTCCTCCTGCCCCCAGGAAGCCGCAGCCACCCATCAGCACCTGGAGGAGGCAAAGAAGGAGCACAGCCACCTGTTGGAGTCAAACCGGCAGCTCCGAAGAATTCTCGAGGAGCTTCAGGCCCGCAAGTTGGAGCTGGAGTCCCAGGTGGATTTGCTGCAGACCCAGAGTCAGAGGCTGCAGAAGCATGTCAGGTGGTCTGTACCCGTGCATTTAGCCACCCCTACTGTCTCTCGCCTGCCTTCTGACCTCTGCTGCTCATGGGCCCTGTCTACTCACGGCCCAGTTAACAGGCAGAGGTGGAGCCAGGTGGAGGGGCTGCGTTTTGTAGGGAGTCGGGGCTGTGAGTACCCGGGGGTCCCTGGTTCTACTGTTCACGCCCCAGCTCTGCCTCCAGGGTCTTTGACAGGAGTGAAGGGATGGAGATGGTTCTCCCCCCTTCCCCCCAGGAGCCCTGACTGTGTGCTGCCTGGCCTGCTTCGTCATGTGACCCTGCCTCCCCCCCCCCCCGCCCCCCTTCGTCTCCCACCACAGTGACCTGGAGGCCAAAGCTCAGAGGAAGCAGGACTTGTTGAAAGAGCTGGCGGTAGAGGAGAGTAATGCTTCCCCACGTTTTGAGCCCGATCTCCACATTGAGGACCTGAGGAAATCGCTTGGGACGGTGAGCTTTTCTGTGCCTTGGAAGGGTCAGGGTGGCTGGGCTAGGGCAAGGCTCCAGGCACCAGGAGGTGGTGGGCCTCCAAGAGTGCACCGGGAAGGGGTGGGGCACCGGGGCGTGGGGCTCCAGGAAGGCTCTGGGCTCCTGGAGGGGTCCTGGCTCTGTTCTGCATAGAACCTTAGCCTCCTGTTCTTATCATTCCTAGTCCCCTTCTCCATCAATCAGATTATGTCTGTAAGTGAATAGCCCAGTGGCTGGCAGAACCATTTCTGCGTCTGGGCCACTAGGAGGGACTTCGGGGTCCTTTGAGCCTGTAGTGTACCTGATGTTACATTCAATGGGCCTTTTCTACTGTGTGTCCTAGAACCAGACTAAAGAGGTATCCTTTTCCCTCTCCCAGAGCAAGGAGGAGACCGACTTGTCCTTGGACAGGTGAGTTCCAATAACCTGTCTTATTCTGCGTTGAGGATGCCAGGAAGGGGAAGTGAGTGCCTGCGTCACAGAGCCGGGGTGGACTGAAACGTGACGGCGGTCTCCAGGGGGGCTCGGTTCAGGGAAGGGGACCTGGGTGCCTGAGGAATCGTCTCTGACAAGCCAAGAACGTGCCCATGGTGATCTCTGGCATCTGCTGACCTCTGCTTGTGGGTCAGGCTGATGGGAGTGTCTGGCCATCTCTGGAGGCCTCAGGCACGCTCCCTTTCAGAGTCAGGGTGGGAGGACTCAGCGCAGCACGTGCCCCGCACACTGTGGGTATTTAGTGGCGACGTCCCCGCACTCTGCCCGGCCCCAGCACCGCAGTCTGTGCTCAGGATGGGCATCTGCTGGGGAAGTGGTTGTGACCCACAGCAGGGGTTCTCAGAGAGTGTGTTTCCCCCTCCAACCCCCCGCCCTGGCCTGTCCCCCCGCAGCGCCCGGCACTACCTCTCTGCCGAGGGGGTAGCTCTCCGCAGCGCCAAGGAGTTCCTGGTCCGGCAGACGCGCTCCATGCGGAGGCGGCAGACGGCTCTGAAGGCCGCCCAGCAGCACTGGCGCCACGAGCTGGCCAGCGCTCAGGAGGCGGCCAAAGACCCGCCAGGCACCAAGGCCCTGGAGGACATGTGCAAGGACCTGGAGGAGGTCAGGAGCCCGGGGGAGGGCCTGCCAGACGTGTGGGGGAGGCCTAGGGCAGCCGGCGGCACTCACTTTGGGCTCGCCCTCAGTTGATCATTCTGGTGACTCCACGAGAGTGGTCACATGGGCTTTGGGGTCACTGGACAAGTCTAGGGAGACCAGACAGGGGATACAGGATACGATCTCCACGAGGATGGAAGCGTCCTTACATTTACGTGCCAGGGCAGTGTGTGGAATGCTTTCTCTAATAGGAAGTCATTTGGGCCTCACAGTATCCATAGATGATGTGCAAGGTAGTAGTGGTATTCCCATTTTCTAGGGGAAGAGGAGAGAAGTTCCACAGTGCTTGGCCATTCCATCACACTCAAGACTTCACTCATAAGTGAAAATCTTTTAAGCACACTCGGCATAAGCTTGAGTTACTTCTCTGTTTTCCTTCTCTGAGACCTTAATTTGCAATGAAAAGCCAGAGACTTCGTGGTTATTATCAGTGGGATCACAGCTCTCTCTGCCATTCGAGGGTATTGGCAGACGATCATACCTGGTCCCTTAGAACTCTGATGGTGCTCAGAGCCGGTGAGTGAGCTGTGGCCCCTAAGCCTGGCTGGGGGGCGGCAGAGGGCAAGAGGCTGGTCCCTATAGAGGGGCAGCCTTCCCAGTGACATCTGCATGCTACCCCCAGGCCCTGTCATTGCTCTGCTGAATCCTTCCTGCTGCTGCTGCTGATAGTATTGGTAGTTGGAGCAGTGATAATAATAACCATTTGGTTAACAGTAACCATTTGAGAATTTATTAGGAGTGGGCATAGTGGAGAGCACATAGCATACTCTATCTCTTCTCTCTCACGACCCTATGAGAAGTAGTATTTCTGTTTTTTAGATGAATATCCAGACTGAGAGCTCAGTGATTTGTTCAAGATCACCCAGGTCAGCCAGCCTGCAAACGGCAGAGCTGGGCCTCCGGCATCTGCCTGTGTGGTTAGTCACCATCTTTCTCCTCCCCTTTCTTCCTGGCGCTAGGAGACCAGGCACCTGGATGAGATGAAGTCAGCCATGCGGAAAGGCCACGACCTGCTGAAGAAAAAGGAGGAGAAGCTGCATCAGCTGGAGTCTTCTCTCTGGGACGAGGTGCAGCCCAATTGCTGCCATGGCCTCCCTCCTCCATTCCTGGGATTCAGTTGGGTTCTTTGGTCCTGTGTCGGGACAGCTGGGCTGCTAGGGCCCAGGATTGGCAGTAGGCTTAGGGCTTCTGGGCTGGTGAAAACGGCAGTGGCTTCAGCTTTGAATTTGTTGAACACATCTGGGGCTTTGGATGTCTGTGCTGAGTGGTCCTGAGCAGACCCGGAGCCTCTTCCTGAAGGTTCTTGGGAGAGGACTGGCCCCTGCCCTGGCACCCGAGGAGAAGTTTGCCCTGGGTGTCAGGAATAGAGGCTCCTAGAAGGTTTCCCTACCTTCCCTGGGGCCTTGTAGCCTGTCCCCCAGATGCCAGAGGTGTAGGTACAACAGGAGGGGAGCTTAGGTGGAGAGACACCATGGGGAGTGTTTACTGGGGGGAAGGGTTGGGGTCTGCCTGGTCCTGGTGGCCCTACTGCCCTATCTTCGGTGGCTGAGTTCTCGTAGCCTCGGCTGTAAGGCAGCCTATATGACGTGCCTCTCCTAGAACTTTGGGCCCAGAGAGCCTACCCACCAAGTCCTCAGGTGTCACGAGGGCAGTGGGCAGAAAGCACAGGGCAAGTCCTTACTGCCGCTTCACCCACCAGGCTTCAGATGAAGACACTCTGAGAGGACCCCCAACCAAGAAGGTGGTGACCTTTGACCTCAGCGACCTGGAAGACGGGAGCAGTGACAGTTCCGAATCCTGCCCCCTGCCTCACAGTGAGTGGGGTATCCATGGGGAACGGAGGTGCAGCCCCTCCCTGTGTGGCGGGCCTCTGGGGGCCGGCGTCTGGAGCAGGTGCTCAGCAGACGCTTGGGCAGGAGTGAGCCCTCTGGGCTTCCCAGCGCACAGGGCCCAGAGGCTCAGGGGAAGCCTTCTGAGTGTGCAGGGTCCTCACAGTGAGACAGGGGTCCCTCTTAGCCTGTCCCTCCTGTGCCGCCCCCCGCCCCCCCCCCCCCCCCCGGAAGGCTCTTCTCCCTCTGCAGCTGTGGCCTACAAAGGGGTGGCGGGCCTCGCCCTGGGGATGCTCTTTCTCTCGGCCAGCTTCCTGTCTGGAACACAGAAGCCCTGGGGCTTTTGTTGGGAGGAACGGGGAAGGGGTGGGGATGTGGGCCGGTAGGATGCACAGTACCAGCTTGGCCTGGGCCATTCCAGGGCCCCGAGCCCGAGTCCTGCCCCACCCTCTGCCTCTTCCCTTTCAGTCGGCCCGACCCCGAGGCCCACTTTCCCCAACAAGATCCACTACCTGAGCAGCTCCCTGCAGCGGATCAGCAGCCAGCTCAACGGTGTCCTCAGCGTGCTGGGCAGCCTCGACACCCAGCCTCCGCCGCTTTTCACCTCCACGCCCGCACCGCTCCCCACCCAGGCCTCCAGGGGCACCCCCGCTCCCTCCTACCCCTCCCTGGCGCGGGTCTCAGCCTCATCCCCGGCTCCACCCACGTCCACCCAGTGGGCCTGGGACCCAGAGCTGGGCCCCCGGCTCTCGTCCTCCGTGGCTCAGACCGTGGACGACTTCCTGGTGGAGAAGTGGCGCAAGTATTTTCCAAGTAAGCCTCCCTCTAGGCCATGCGTGGTTCTGGGCTCAGTCTCCCTGCCTTCCTCCTCTGCCTACGGCTCACCCCCAACTTTGGCATGGCCCATTGACTCCATGGCGGGTGCCTGAGAGGACCTTGCTGCTCGCCCTGTGGCTGGAGGCCCTGTGTGTCTTGATGGTTTACCGGATGGGGCCTTTACGATGGATTCTAGAGCTCAGCCAAACCTAGGAGGTCACTGTTGTCAGTGTCATGATCGCTGCCATCTTGTGTGTTATATATATTATGGGCTAGGCATTTTATATATGGTTTTTCATTTAGTCCTTATATTAACCCTCTGAGGTTATAATATTTATTCCCATTTTACAGATGGCGAAACTGAGACTCAGAGGTTAAGTATTGATAATATGCTCCAGGGTACCCAGGGAGTGAGCAACAGACTGGGTTTTGACCCCATGTCTCTGTGACTCCAGGGTTCATGACCCCTTGGCTGTATGTGGCCTCCCCTGGTCTCATAGCCCTGCTAAGGAATGTGAAAAGCCATAAAAACAGTTATTTGAAGGAAAAAGTTCGTCTCCTTATCCCGACCCAAATTGAAAATAATTTCAGTTTTAGAAATAAAATAAATAGGACCATTCCTGGCCATCCTCTTGTCTCTCACCTCCAACCACAGAAGCTTTTCCTGTTTTTGTTTGGGGGGCAGTGCCTTTGCAGTTTCTCGGGGAAGGCAGGAGGGGGCTGGCTCAGGTGAACCGCTGCCCATTTCTGAACACTTTCCTCCCACTTTTCCAGCTGGCATCCCGTTCCTCAGCAGTGGCCCTGCCCCCCTGGAAAACAGGCTGGGGTATGTGTCTGCCAGGTAAGCCTCCCTGTGGGCTCAGGGTGGAGCCACACCGTTCAGCTGCTCGCTGCAGCTCCCTGGGCAGGTGGGACCTGTGAGGGGACCAGCACTCCCTGTCACATCACCCAGAGCGGTTAGGCAGGTCCCCAGGCCACAAAGCTGCTTGGCTCTGTGGTGCAGCTCCACAGCCAGAGAAAAGACCCAACCAATGAGGTCCCAGTGGGGCCCGGCGGGCATTACCTGATCCAGCCGTGTGAGGAAGCTGCCCTGTGGCACCTTGGGGAGAAATGGGCCCCTGGTGGGACCCTGCCCCTTCCAGCCCTGGAGTGTGGCCTTCATCTCTTGCCCCTGAGCTCTCTGTCTGCATCACACGGCTCCCTTCTTCCCCCAGGCCCACTGAGCAACATCTGGAGTGAGAGGGGGTGCCCTGTGGGGGGAGACAGATGGGCAATTATTGAAACCTGTTATTAGTTTCCCATTCATCTTATTCCTTACCGAATGTAGCCCCTGATGTATCCCTGCAGGCCCCCAACCATAAGTACAAGCCCTCTCACCCTTTGGCCAACTTGGGAGCTGCTGCTGGGAAGGTATTTGAGTCGATAGAGAGGGAAGCTTTTGCAGATGAGATTGGCCGGGAACAGGCAGATGTGGGAGCCTTGCCGTCAGGAGCATTCACCCTTTTGGAAACAGATGCTCCTCATCCCCGAGGGGCATTCATGCCTCGCTCCAGAGACCGCCCCCCCCCCCCCCCCGCAACCCTCTGGCACTCCTGCCTCCTCTGCCCTCCCCACAGTGAGCAGCTCCGCCTCCTGCAGCGTCCCCCCTCCCAAGTCCCCGAGGTGGGCAGCGCCAACTTCCAGGACATGATCGAGGCTCACCGCAAGTGGCTGGAACATTACAAGAATGACCCCAAGTCGTATCTTTTTAGCTGCTGTCCAAACCCTGATCCCTTCTTGCTGTAACTGCCAAGGCGTGTGGGCCCTGGGGGTGCGAGGAGGACCCCGTTTGGCCTGTGACCCTTCCCCAGGTGTGCTCAGCTGACTGCAGAGTTTTCCTTCACCTTGTGGCCAGGCATCTCTTCTCCTCGATGCCCAAGCCAACGGCTGGTTCCGGCCTCCTGCAGCTGGGCCTGGATGAGAACAACAGACTGAAGGTGTATCGCTACTGAGGCCCTGAGCTGGTGGGGGGTGGGCAGCCTGGCCTCTCCTGCGTCCAGACCAAGTGCCCGAGTTGCTGCCTGCACTTTACTCCCTCTGATAAAGCGTTCTCCCGTCCCCTCTTTGCTGCTTGCCTCACTCAGAACCTAGAGGAACCACGGGGAACCGGCGGCGTTGGGGGGGGGGTGGGGGTGGGGGAAAGGATGGTATGACCAGAAACAGTAAGCCGCCGCCCGAGACTGTGTAACACATCTCGGGCTGCCCTGTGTGACTCCTGCGGACTGGCAGCACTGACGTGGGGCAGCGGGGACAGGGGCACCTTCAGGAGAAGGTGGCACTGGGGGAGCTGCCTCCTTCAGAGGCCAGGGGACTCCTTTGGAGCGGAGTTGGTCTCTCGGACCTGCAGGGCCTGCTTGGAGCTCCCAGGGTCACGTGTGTGGTCCTTAATTCACCAGAACAAAGCCCCCCTGGAGTGTCTGTATACTGGGACCAGGCCCCGTCTCTCTAATACCTCAGCCGTGTAGAGATCAGACTTTTTTTTTTTTAAATGTCCCCTTTCTTGAATGTTCTCTCTCTTTTGACTCTCTCAGTATTGGGCCCAGAGCTCTGCGGGAGGTGGCTGGAGGCTGGCCCCAGAAGTTTTGCTGCCTGTCTTCCCTCTGCTGGCCCTGGGGCTGTCCTCAGGAGCACTCCCTTCCCCTTCCCCAGAGCATCCCAGCTAGATTCTCAGGGCTCAAGTACCCAACTATCAGGAAGCCAACAAGCCATAGGAAAAGTCTGGGATGGCTCTGGTCCTCACCTTGGCTTTCTCTTCCCGGACCACCTTGGGTATACACAAGTGTTTCCATCTGTCTTTTCCAGCTGTGCCACCGCCCACCCCATCCCCCTGCCGCCCCTCCTCAGAGCTTGGAGACTTGTTCTGAAGGAGGTGAGGGGCCTGGCCTTGGCAGGGAGGGATCAAGTGCCAGTGGGAGCTGCTGCCATTCTGGCACAGCATCCTGCAGCCCCACCTCCCATCAGTGGGCTCCTCGGGGGGACATGCAGGGGATGTTCAACATCTGCCCCATTGTTTAAATAAAATGCCCCCATTTTTCTTGTCTTGAAAGCTGTGGGGTTGCCCTTGCATCTCCAATGCATAGAAACCAACTCTCCAGCCTCCCACCCTCGTTTCTCTGTCATGGGATAAGAAACTAAGATCCAGTTGGCTTGTTTACCCCCAGACACTTTTTCGGCATCAGCCTACGACATAAAACATCCGTTTTGTTATTTGGTTCATTCTGTGTGCTTTGGGAATAGCTCATACGTTACAACCAACTCTGGTGACAATCCTGTGTTTTTTACCTCAATTAAATCTCTGCAGGTCCAGTTGCTACAAGGCAGTTGTGTGAATATGTCTCCTTTTTGAAGGACTTTGCCTCCTGCTTAAAAATACAGGGAGGGAAATGAATATTCACAGAACACCTAGGTATCGGATCTACTCACACGACAAACCTGTGATGTAGATAGTTTTAGCTCCATTTCTATGGATGAGAAAAACCAAGCCTCAGAGATCTTTAAGTGCCTGAGGTCCTGGAGGAAGCAGCTGAGTTCCCTATAAGCGCAGAGCCTCATACCCCATCGCTGTGCCCTGAGAGCTCCCGTCCCAGTGGGGAAGTGCCCCAGCCTCCCGACTCCACCTACCGGCCCCGAGACTCACTGTGCCATTTCCCAAAGGCCGCTCGTCATCGTCGTTTTCCCCATGCAGACAAATGAACGGTAAGTCCCCTGAAGTCCTAGGCTGGCAAAGTTAGGTGAGTTTTTCCTGCTCCAGTGGTGTGAACAGCCTTCGTAGTCTTGGATTTGTAGCAACAAAATTGCTAGAAGAACCAACTGAGAATCAGGTCGTGTTTCATGGACTCGCAAAAGAAAACCGACTTAAAGACAAAACATACAAAGGAACCCAGCCCCTCTGTGTCCCAGTGTCCAAGCCGCTCTGAGAACCAGAAGGAGGAAGGCGCGGAGAGGAGCCTGCGGGTGACTCGTTTAGCCCACTCAGATCTTACAGTGGAGGGAGCAGCCCAGAGAGATCACGGGAGAGGCCAAAGGTGCAGTCTGCGGGGCGGAGGCGGGACCAGATCTGAGCAGTCCTGACTCCTAGCCTGGGGCTTAAGGAAAGAGTATTTTTAAAAGGGTATTTATTTTGAATAGGCTCTGAGTTCACATGGCTCAATATTCAAATGGTACAAGAGCCCATCCGTGGGCCGTTTCCTCGAAGGTAACAAATATACCAGTTCTTTCTGGAGATTTTATGTAAATACAAGAAAGAATGGAGGCTGTTCTGACTCTTCCCTTTGACTGGTGGGGTAAGGGTCATTCCTCCCGTGGTGCTCAGGCAGTTGCCCAAAGCTCTTCTGTAAGATGTTCATTGCCTCTTAAGGGAGCAACGCTGAGCATGATAATAGCCCCCCCCCCACAAACTTCCACACACAATGGCAGTATGGGGGTGGGAAAATAACCCTGGCCTTAGGACACCTGGGTTTACTTCTGGCTCTGACATCTACAAGCTCTGTGACCTGAGCAAGTCCTTTCTGGGCCCATGTCTTCCCTGGTCGAAAGCTCGAAGCCCAAATCCACAGTCCAGGGACAAAGCAGGGTAGCTGCCTCAGATTCGGTGACTGAGGGGCCTGCCTTGGGTGGAGAGCTGCCCTCATCCAGAGAGGGACTGAATGTATCCAGTGGCCTAATATAGGCCTCAGGTGGGGAGGGGTGCTGGCAGGGGTGGCCCATACCTCCAGCAGCTTCTTTGGGGGAGGTGGGGAAGTGATGGTTAAAAAAAATGGAGCACCTACCATCACCAGTGCTGATGAATTGGAACGTCTCCTCATTCATCCTTGAACCTTCTGCATCTCCAACCTACCTCTCCGGCCTCCCTGCTTAGCTTTGCCATCTCCAGCAGGTATGTAGACAGAGGGCCCAAGTGAAGGGCAGTGTTAACACCATTTGCCATCATGGAGGAGAGGGGCATCTACTCTTGGGGTGGGGGGTCTCACTCAGGTTTAAAGACAGTGGGGGTGTGAATCAAAGGTTCCCACTTTATCCTCTCTGTGCCTTGATTTTCACACCTGTAAAATGGGGTTAATAGCAGTATCTAGCCCAACGTAACAACAAAAATACCAAACAACCCAATTGAAAAATAGGCAGAAGACCTAAATAGACATTTCTCTAAAGAAGACATACAGAGATGCTCATCATCACTAATTACTAGAGAAATGCAAATCAAAAGTACAATGAGGTACCACCTTACACCAGTCAGAATGGCCATCATTAAAAAGTCTACAAACAATAATTGCTGGAGATGGTGTGGAGAAAAGGGAACCCTCCTACACTGTTGGTGGGAATGTAAATGGGTGCAGCCACTATGGAAAACAGTATGGAGGTTCCTCAAAAAACTAAAATTAGAGTTGCCATATGATTCAGCAATCCCACTCCTGGGCATATATCTGTACAAAACTATAATTCAAAAAGATACATGCACCCCTATTTTCATAGCAGCAGTATTTACAGTAGCCAAGACATAGAAACAACATGTCCATCAACAGATGAATGGATAAAGAAGATGTGGTATATATATATATACAATGGAGTACTACTCAGCCATAAAAAAAGAATGAAATAATGCCATTTGTAGCAACATGGATGGACCTAGAGATGATCATACTAAGCAAATTAAGTCAGACAGCAAAAGACAAATACCATATGACATCACACTTATATGTGGAATCTAAAATATGACACAAGGGAACATATCTATGAAACAGAAACAGACGCACAGGTAAAGAGAACAGACTTGTGGTGGCCAAGGGGGAGATGGGGTGGGGGAGGGGTGGAGTAGGAGTTTGGGATTAGCAGATGCAAACTAGTATATATAGGATGGATAAACAGCTAGGTCCTACTGTATAGCACAGGGAACTATATTCAACATCCTGTGATAAACCATAATGGAAAAGAATATGAAAAAGAATATAACTGAATCACTTTGCTGTACAGCAGAAATTAACACAACATTGTAAAT
Source organism: Eschrichtius robustus (assembly GCF_028021215.1). Taxonomy (NCBI): domain Eukaryota; kingdom Metazoa; phylum Chordata; class Mammalia; order Artiodactyla; family Eschrichtiidae; genus Eschrichtius; species Eschrichtius robustus. The sequence goes on along the minus strand of NC_090834.1, from coordinate 15,314,616 downwards.
CAACTATACTTCAATAAAACTAAAAAAAAAATTAAAGACGATTTAAAAATAGCAGCATCTAGCCCATAAAATGGTTATGAGGATTAAAGAAGTTAATCCATATAAAGTTCTCAGTGTTCAACACGCAGTAAGGGGAATGATGTCACCAAGATGGTGACATAGGGTGTTCCTGACTTTGCCCCCCGCCACAAGAGCAACTAACAGCTATCCACGGACAAGACACCACTGAGAGAATCCTAGAACCCGGGAGCAAGGATGAAGCACCTTCTGTACCACAGAGACCCAGGCAGACCACACTGGGCGGGGGTGGGGGGTGGGAAGAGGGTAAGAGGAGCAGCTACACGCTGACCACATTGCCCCTCCCCCAGGACAGCACAGCCCGCCCCACACCGAGAGGTCTCCCTTGGGCCTATGGTTCCTCCAGAGGGAAAAGAGAGTCCAGGGGTGACAGCACCCCCAGAATTGTGGGTCATTTCATGGGAGCCCTGGTTTCACCCCCTTGGATTGCAGGGGACTCTGTGGGGCTCAACCACTGGGAATCTGATGGTGATGGAGAAGGGAGAGAGGCCTCCAGCACTGGGTCTTGGCAGACCAAATTCCCACTTGCAGAGCCCACATAGTAGTCCCAACCTGTGTCTTTGCTCATTTGCAGAACAAGTCGATGGTGCAGTGTGACCAGGGAACTTGGTGGGGTGCAGGTCTGCACGACTCAGCTCCTCAAATGAGGAGTTCTGCAGTCCCTGGAGGCTGGTCGGCTCACTTCCAGGCAGAAGAGCTGAGTCGTAGCCCCACCAGCTGTGGTGTGCCTCCCAGCCCCTCCCAACCAGAAGGCCTCCTTGGGAAAATCTGGGAGTTGTCAGAAGCGGCCTCCCAGTCCCGCCCAGGCAGGAGAACAGACATAGCCCTACTGGCTGCCAGTTTGGCTCTTGGCCCATCTAACAGGAAGCGTTGCTGAGAACACCTGGAAGCTGCTACGTAATCCAGCAACGCTTGAGTCCAGAGGCAGGGGGCAGAGCTGATCACCCCCAGAGCAAAGCCAGTAGCCCTGTTGGACCAGGGAACTTGGGGCACAGGTCAGCTTGAGTCAAGACCACAGAGAGCCTTAATGGCCTTGGAGCTGTTCTCCCAGCTCCTGGACAGAGAAGCTAATTCATAGCCCCACTTATTGCTGAATACAGCCTTTAGCCCACCTGACCAGGGAACCCTCCCAGAGCACATGAGAAGCTGCATAACCCATCCAACAGCCCTGCTTACAGTGGCACTTGGACAGAGAGCACAGCCTGTGGCTTTCCCTGTCTACAGAGCAAAACTGGTGGCCTCACCTGACCAGGATATTCCGTGCACAATCTTGCCTGATTTGGGTCCTCAAGCAATGAGCCATGCAAGCCCTGGGTCCCATTCTGCTGCCCCACAAGGGCAAGAAAGCTAATTCATAGCCCCACCAACTGCTGAGTATAGCATCCAGTCCCAACTGTGTAGGAAGCCTGACCAGAGAATTCAGGCAATGACAGAGCCCATCCTACAGCCTCACTTGGGTCGGGAACCATGCCAGCAATCTTATCCAGCTGTTCTTAGCCAGTGGCATCCCCCTTCCCCAACTTCAGAGCTTAAACAGTTGCCTCACACAAAAATAGATCCTAGTAGCAGGCTCCACCAGCAGATACATCCAGAAATCCAAACTGAGTTGAGAAGTGAACTGTCTCTGCCAAAGCAAACTTGCAAATTCTGGAAGAAGAGACCACTTACTCAAATGGGAAGATATCAACATAAGGAATCAATGACCAAGAAAAATCAGATAAATATGAGACCACCAAAGGAAACTAATACAGTTCTAAAAACTGACCCTAGAGAAATGGAGATCTATGTTCTGTCAGACAAAGAATTCAGAATACTGCTCTTAAGGCAGTTTAGTGAGTTGCCAGAACACACAGATGACTGAATGGAATTAGGAAAACAATGCATGAACCCAACAAGTTCAGCAATGAAATAGAAACCATCCAAAATAAAAAAAAGAAAAGAAAAAAGAAATCCTAGAGCTGAAAAATACAATTGAAGAATTCAATAGGGAGTAGAAAAGCAGACTCAGTCATGCAAAAGAAAGAGTCAGCAACCAGGAAGATAGGAAATTTGTAACTGTCCAGTCAGAGGAGCAAAAAGAAAAAAAAAAAAAAAAGAGTGAAGAAAGCCTTATAGAACTTATGGGACACAAGGAAAAGAAACAGCATTTACATTATGGGAATTCTGGAAGGATAAAAAGAGAAATGGATAGAAGGTATATTTAAAGCAATAATGGCTGAAAACTTCCCAAAGAAGGGGATAGAAATAGACATCCAGATGCAAGAGAATCTCAAATAAGTTGAACCTGAATGGGGCTACACTGAGACACATTATAATTAAGTTGTCAAAAGTCAAAGACAAAGAAAGAATTTTAAAAGCAGCAAGAAAAAAGTGAAGTTACATATAAGGGAACCCCCGCAAGACTGTTGGCAAATTTCTCAACAGACACTTTTCAGGTCAGAAGAGAATGGGATAAAATATTCAAAATATTGAAAGGGGAAAAAAAACCTGTCAACCAACAGTACTATACCCGGTGAAACTCTCCTTCAGAAATGAAGGAGGGATAAAGACTTTCCTGAACAAACAAAAGCTGAGGGAATTCATCACCATTAGCCCTGCCTTATAAGAAAAATTAAAAGGAATTTTTTGAGTGGAAATAAAAGGACTCTAATTAATATCATAAGAACTCAGAAGGCAGTGTAAATCTCAGTGGTAATAGTAAATAAATAGTCAAAGTTAGATTCAATAATGTGGTAATGGTGGTGTGTAATTCACTTACAACTCTAAAAGTTAGAAAACAAATGTAGTAAAAATAACCATAACAACAATAATCTGTTACTAGTTATACAATGAAAAATATGTAAATTGTAACTTCAATACTCTAAAATATGAGAGGGAGGAGAAGTAAAAGTGTAAAGCTTGGGAATTCTATTGAAGTTAAGTTGTTACAATTTTAAGGTATTTTCTTTAAGCCTCATGGTAACCACAAGGGAAAAACCTATAGTAATTACACAGAACAGCATAAAGAAGTCAAAGTATTCTTTACCACAAGATATCAAAACACACAAAAAGACAGCAGGATAAGAAACAAGGAGCAATGGATCTAGAGAACAATTAACAAAATGGCAGCAGTAAGTCCTTACTTATCAATAATTACTTTAAATGAAAACAGACTAAACTCTTCAATCAAAAGACGTAGAATGGCTGAATGGGTTTTTTTTAAAAAAAAGATCCAATGATATGCTGCCTACAAGAGAGTCATTTTAGCCTTAAAGACACACAGAGAGTGAAGGGATTGAAAAATGTTTCAAGCAAATTGTAAGAACAACAACAACACAGCAGGGGTAGCTATACTTATATCAGACAAACAGACTTTAAAAATGGTAAAAAAGAGACAAAGAAGATCATTATATAATGATCAAGGGGCCAATATATCAAGAAGATAAAACAGTTGTAAATATTTTTGTGTCCAACGTCAGAGCACCTAAATACAAAAGCAAAAGCTAAGAGCTAAAAGGAGAAATAAACAGCAATACAATAATAGTTGGGGAGAGCCTCCCATCAAGCCTCTTAGATAGCCTCAATCACCAGAGGGCAGACAGCAGAAGCAAGAAAAACTACAATCCTGCAGCCTGTGGAACAAAAACCACATTCACAGAAAGATAGACAAGATGAAAAGGCAGAGGGCTATATACCAGATGAAGGAACAAGATAAAACCCCAGAAAAACAACTAAGTGAAGTGGAGATAGGCAACCTTCCAGAAAAAGAATTCAGAATAATGACAGTGAAGATGATCCAGGACCTCGGAAAAACAATGGAGGCAAAGATTGAGAAGATGCAAGAAATGTTTAACAAAGACCTAGAAGAATTAAAGAACAAACAAACAGAGATGAACAATACAATAACTGAAATGAAAACTACACTAGAAGGAATCAATAGCAGAATAACTGAGGCAGAAGAACAGATAAGTCACCTGGAAGACAGAATGGTGGAATTCACGGCTGCGCAACAGACTAAAGAAAAAAGAATGAAAAGAAATGAAGACAGCCTAAGAGACCTCTGGGACAACATTAAATGCAACAACATTCGCATTATAGGGGTCCCAGAAGAAGAGAGAGAGAATGGACCAGAGAAAATATTTGAAGAGATTATAGTCGAAAACTGCCCTAACATGGGAAAGGAAATAGCCACCCAAGTCCAGGAAGTGCAGAGAGTCCCATACAGGATAAACCCAAGGAGAAACACGCTGAGACACATAGTAATCAAACTGGCAAAAATTAAAGACAAAGAAAAATTATTGAAAGCAACAAGGGAAAAGCGACAAATAACATACAAGGGAACTCCCATAAGGTTAACAGCTGATTTCTCAGCAGAAACTCTATAAGCCGGAAGGGAGTGGCATGATATACTTAAAGTGATGAAAGGGAATAACCTACAACCAAGATTACTCTACCTGGTAAGGATCCCATTTAGATTTGATGGAGAAATCAAAAGCTTTACAGACAAACAAAAGCTAAGAGAATTCAGCACCACCAAACCACCTCTACAACAAATGGTAAAGGAACTTCTCTAAGTGGGAAACACAAGAGAAGAAAAGGACCTACAAAAACAAACCCAAAACAATTAAGACAATGGTGATAGGAACATACATATCGATAATTACCTTAAACGTGAATGGATTAAATGCTCCAACCAAAAGACACAGGCTTACTGAATGGATACAAAAACAAGACTCATATATATGCTGTCTACAAGAGACCCACTTCAGATCTAGGGACACATACAGGCTGAAAGTGAGGGGATGGAAAAAGATATTCCATGCAAATGGAAATCAAAAGAAAGCTGGAGTAGCTATACTCATATCAGATAAAGTAGACTTTAAAATAAAGAATGTTACAAGAGACAAGGAAGGACACTGCATAATGATCCAGGGATCAATCCAAGAAGAAGATATAACAATTATAAATATATATGCACCCAACATAGGAGCACCTCAATACATAAGGCAACTGCTAACAGCTATAAAAGAGGAAATCGAGAGTAACACAATAATAGTGGGGGACTTTAACACCTCACTTACACCAATGGACAGATCATCCAAACAGAAACTTAATAAGAAAACAGAAGCTTTAAATGACACAATAGACCAGATAGATTTAATTGATATTTATAGGACATTCCAACCAAAAACAGCAGATTACACTTTCTTCTCAAGTGCGCATGGAACATTCTCCAGGATAGATCACATCTTGGGTCACAAATCAAGCCTCAGTAAATTTAAGAAAACTGAAATCATATCAAGCATCTTTTCTGACCACAAGGCTATGAGATTAGAAATGAATTACAGGGGAAAAAATGTAAAAAACACAAACACATGGAGGCTAAACAATACATTACTAAATAACCAAGAGATCACTGAAGAAATCAAAGAGGAAATCAAAACATACCTAGAGACAAAAGACAATGAAAACACGATGATCCAAAACCTATGGGATGCAGCAAAAGCAGTTCTAAGAGGGAAGTTTATAGCTATACAAGCCTACCTAAAGAAACAAGAAAAATCTCAAGTAAACAATCTAACCTTACACCTAAAGGAACTAGAGAAAGAAGAACAAACAAAACCCAAAGTTAGCAGAAGGAAAGAAATCATAAAGATCAGAGCAGAAATAAATGAAATAGAAACAAAGAAAACAATAGCAAAGATCAATAAAACTAAAAGCTGGTTTTTTGAGAAGATAAACAAAATTGATAAGCCATTAGCCAGACTCATCAAGAAAAAGAGGGAGAGGACTCAAATGAATAAAATTAGAAATGAAAAAGGAGAAGTTACAACAGACACCGCAGAAATACAAAGCATCCTAAGAGACTACTACAAGCAACTCTATGCCAATAAAATGGACAACCTGGAAGAAATGGGCAAATTCTTAGAAAGGTATAACCTTCCAAGACTGAACCAGGAAGAAACAGAAAATATGAACAGACCAATCACAAGTAATGAAATTGAAAGTGTGATTAAAAATCTTCCAACAAACAAAAGTCCAGGACCAGATGGCTTCACAGGTGAATTCTATCAAACATTTAGAGAAGAACTAACACCCATCCTTCTCAAACTTTTCCAAAAAATTGCAGAGGAAGGAACACTCCCAAACTCATTCTATGAGGCCACCATCACCCTGATACCAAAACCAGACAAAGATACTACAAAAAAAGAAAATTACAGACCAATATCACTGATGAATATAGATGCAAAAATCATCAACAAAATACTAGCAAACAGAATCCAACAACACATTAAAAGGATCATACACCACGATCAAGTGGGATTTATCCCAGGGATGCAAGGATTCTTCAATATACGCAAATCAATCAATGTGATACACCATATTAACAAATTGAAGAATAAAAACCATATGATCATCTCAATAGATGCAGAAAAAGCTTTTGACAAAATTCAACACCCATTTATGATGAAACACTCTCCAGAAAGTGGGCATAGAGGGAACCTACCTCAACATAATAAAGGCCATATAGGACAAACCCACAGCAAACATCATTCTCAATGGTGAAAAACTGAAAGCATTTCCTCTAAGATCAGGAACGAGACAAGGATGTCCACTCTCACCACTATTATTCAACATAGTTTTGGAAGTCCTAGCCATGGTAATCAGAGAAGAAAAAGAAAGAAAAGGAATACAAATTGGAAAAGAAGAAGTAAAACTGTCAGTGTTTGCAGATGACATGATACTATACATAGAGAATCCTAAAAATGCCACCAGAAAACTCTAGAGCTAATCAATGAATTTGGTAAAGTTGCAGGATACAAAATTAATGCACAGAAATCTCTTGCATTCCTATACACTAATGATGAAAAATCTGAAAGAGAAATTATGGAAACACTCCCATTTACCACTGCAACAAAAAGAATAAAATACCTAGGAATAAACCTACCTAGGGAAACAAAAGACCTGTATGCAGAAAACCATAAGACACTGATGAAAGAAATTAAAGATGATACCAACAGATGGAGAGATATACCATGTTCTTGGATTGGAAAAATCAATATTGTGAAAATGACTATAGTATCCAAAGCAATCTACAGATTCAATGCAATCCCTATCAAATTACCAATGGCATTTTTTATGGAACTAGAACAAATCATCTCAAAATTTGTATGGAGACACAAAAGACCCCGAATGGTCAAAACAGTCTTGTGGGAAAAAAACGGAGCTGGAGGAATCAGACTCCCTGACTTCAGACTATACTACAAAGCTACAGTAATCAAGACAATATGGTACTGGCACAAAAACAGAAACATAGATCAATGGAACAAGATAGAAAGCCCAGAGATAAACCCACATGCCTATGGTCAACTAATCTCTGACAAAGGAGGCAAAGATATACAATGGAGAAAAGACAGTCTCTTCAACAAGTGGTGCTGGGAAAACTGGACAGCTACATGTAAAAGAATGAAATTAGAATACTCCCTAACACCATACACAAAAATAAACTCAAAATGGATTCGAGACCTAAATGTAAGACTGGACACTATAAAACTGTGAGAGGAAAACATAGGAAGAACACTCTTTGACATAAATCACAGCAAGATCTTTTTTGATCCACCACCTAGAGTAATGGAAATAAAAACAAAAATAAACAAATGGGACCTAATGAATCTTCAAAGCTTTTGCACAACAAAGGAAACCATAAACAAGATGAAAAGACAACCCTCAGAATGGGAGAAAATATTTGCAAACGAATCAACGGACAAAGGATTAATCTCCAAAATATATAAACAGCTCATGCAGCTCAGTATTAAAGAAACAAACAACCCAATCCAGAAATGGGCAGAAGACCTAAATAGACATACAGATGGCCAAGAAGCACATGAAAAGCTGCTCAACATCACTAATTATTAGAGAAATGCAAATCAAAACTACAATGAGGTATCACCTCACACCAGTTAGAACGGGCATCATCAGAAAATCTACAAACAACAAATGCTGGCGAGGGTGTGAAGAAAAGGGAACCCTCTTGCACTGTTGGTGGGAATGTAAACTGATACAGCTACTATGGTGAACAATATGGAGGTTCCTTAAAAAACTAAAAATAGAATTACCATATGACCCAGCAATCCCACTACTGAGCATATACCCAGAGAAAACTGTAATTCAAAAAGACACATGCACCCCAGTGTTCATTGCAGCACTGTTTACAATAGCCAGGTCATGGAAGCAACCTAAATACCCATCAACAGATGAATGGATAAAGAAGTTGTGGTACATATATACAACGGAATATTACTCAGCCATAAAAAGGAATGAAATTGAGTCATTTGTTGAGACTTGGATGGATCTAGAGACTGTCATACAGAGTGAAGTAAGTCAGAAAGAGAAAAAGAAATATCATATATTAACACATGTATGTGGAACCTAGAAAAATGGTAGAGATGAACAAGTTTGCAGGGCAGAAGTTGAGACACAGATGTAGAGAACAAACGTATGGACACCAAGGGGGGAAAACTGCGGGGGGGGGGGATGGTGGTGTGTTGAATTGGGAGATTGGGATTGACATGTATACAGTGATGTGTATAAAACTGATGACTGATTAAGAAAAAGAAAAAAAGAAAAAAAAATAATAGTTGGGGACTTTAATACCCCACTCTCAACAATGGATAGATCATCCAGACAGAGAATCAGTAACAGTGGGTTTGAACAAGACTATAGACCGAGTGAACCTAACAGACATATATAGATGTTCTGACAACAGCAGAATATACATTTTTCTCAAGTGCACATGGAACATTTTCTAGGATAGACCGTACATTAGGCCATAAAACAAGTCTTAGAAAATTCAAGGAGACTGAAATCATACCAAGTATCTTCTCTGACAACAATGGTATGAAACTAGAAATCAATAAGAAGAGGAAAAATGGAAAATTCACAAATACATGGAAATTAAATAACACTTCTGAACAACCAATGGATTAAAGAAGAAATTAAAGGGGAAATAATAGAGTATCTTGAGATAAATGAAAATGGAAACACAACATACCAAAACTTATGGAATGCAGCAAAAACAGTTCTAAGGAGGAAATTCATAACAATAAAAGCCTACATTAAGAAGTAAGAAAGAGCCCAAATAAACAACCTAACTCTATGCCTTAAGGAGCTGGGGAAAAAAAAAAGAGAAAGAAAAAAATGAGCCCAAAGTTAGTAGAAGGAAGGAAATAGTAAAGATTAGAGTAGGAATAAATGAAATAGAGGATAGGAAAATAATAGAAAAGATTAACCAAACTAAGAGTTGGTTCTTTAGAAAGATAAACAAAATTAACAAACATTTAGCTCGAATAACCAGGGAAAAAAGCGAGAGGACCCAAATCAAAATTATAAATGAAAAAGGAGACATTAAAACTGATTCCCCACAAATACAAAGGATCCTAAGAGGCTACTATGAATAACTATACACCAAAAAACTGGACAACTTAGAAGAAATGGAAGAATTCTTAGAAATACACAAACCAGCAAGACAGAATCAAGAAGAAATAAAAAGTCTGAATAGACCAATTACTAGTGATGAGATTGAACCAGTGATTAAAAAAAAGACCTCCCAATGAAGAAAAGTCCAGGACCAGATGGCTTCACTGGTGAATTTTACTAAACACATTTAAAGAATTAACAATCCTTCTCGAATTCTTCCAAAAAAGTTAAGAGTTGGGAATGCTCCCAAACTTATTTTACGCGGTCAATGTTACCCTGATATCAAAGCCAGAAAAGGATGCTACCAGAAACGAAAACTACAGGCCAATAACCCTGATGAATATAGAAGCAAAAAATTTCAATAAAATACTAGCAAACTGAATTCAGCAGCACATTAAAAGGATCATTCACCATGATCAAGTGGGATTTATTCGTGGGATGCAAGGATGATTCAACATATACAAATCAATAAATGTGATGTATCACATTAATAGAATGAAAGAAAAAAAACCATGTGATCTCCTCAATGGACACATAAAAAGCATTTGACAAAATTCAACATTCATTCATGATAAAAACTCTAAAGAAATTAGGTATAGCAGAAATGTACTTCAACATAATAAAGGCTATTTATGATAAGCTCAAAGCTAACTTAATGCTCAATGGTCAAATGTTGGAAGTTTTCCTCTAAGATCAAGACTAAGACAAGAGTGCCCACCCTCATTACTCCTATTCAACGGAGGTGATCAGTCAAGAAAAGAAATAAAAGGCATCAGAATTATAAAGTAAGAAGTAATATTGTCCCTATTTGTAGATGACATGATTTTACATACAGAAAATCATAAAAACTCCACCAAAAAACTATTAGATCTAATCAATGACTTCAGTAAAGTTGCAGGATACAAAATTAACTACAAAAAATCAGTAGTATTTCTATATGCTAACAACAAATTATCTGAAAATGAAATATAGAAAAGATCCATTTATACAATAGCAACAAAACCAATAAAATACTGAGGGATAAACTAAGGAGGTGAAAGATCTCTATTCTGAAAACTACAAGACGTTGATTAAAGAAATTGAGGAAGACACAAATAAATGTTCATGAATTGGAAGGCTATAGTTAAAATGTCAGTACTACCCAAAGCCATCTATAGATTCAATGCAATCACTATCAAGATTTCAATGACATTTTTACAGAAATAGAAAAACAACACTAAAGTTTATATGGAACCACAAAAACCCTGAATAGCCAAAACAATCCTGAGAAAGAAGAACAAAGCTGGCGGCATGATACTCCCTGATTTCAAACTGTATTACAAAGCTATAGTAATCAAAACAGTATGATACTGGCATAAAAATAGACAGATCAGTGGAACAGAATTTAGAACCCAGAAATAAACCCAAGCATATACAGTTAACTAATATTTACTAAGAGAGCCAAGAATACTCATTGGAGAAAAGATAATCTCTTTGATAAATGGTGCTGGGAAAATTGGATATTCACATTTAAAAGAATGAAACTAGACCCTTATCTTACACCACTCACAAAAATTAACTCAAAATGGATTAAAGACTTAAATATAAGACCCGAAATCATGAAACTCCTAGAAGAAAACATAGGAAAAAACTCCTTGACATGGGCCTTGGCAATGATTTTTTGGATATGACACCTAAAGCACAGCTACAAAATAAAAAAATAAACAAGTGGGACTACACCAAACTAAAAATCTTCTGCACAGCAAAAGAAACAATAAAGTGAAAAGAACCTATGGAATGGGAAAAAGATATCGTAAATCATATATCTGATAAGGGGTTAATAGCTAACATATTTAAAGAACTTATACACCTCAATAGCAAAACCCCCAATAATCCAATTAAAAATGGGCAAAATCCTGAAGAGACATTTTTTTCCCAAAGGAAAATATACAAATGACCAACAGGTACATGAAAAGGTGGTCAACATTACTAGGCATTAGGGAAATGCAAATCAAACCCACAAAGAGATATCACCTCGTGCCTGTTAGAACAGTCATCATCAAAAAGATGAGAGATAACAAATGCTGGCAAGAATGTGGAGAGAAAGGAACACTTGTGCATTGTTAGTGGGGTTGTAAATGGGTACAGCCACTATGGAAAACAGTAACCTCAAAAAATTAAAAATAGAACTACCATATGATCCAGCAATTCCACTTCTGGGAATATTTCTAAAGGAAATGAAAACACTAACTTGGAAAGATATCTCACCCCCACGTTCAAAGCAGCATTATTTATAATAGAAAAGACATGGGAACAACCTGAGTGTTGGATAAATGCATAGAGAAGTTGTGGTATATACATACAATGGAATACTATTCAGCCATAAAAGATTGAGGAAATCCTGCTATTTGTGACAACTTGGATGGACCTTGAAGGCATTATGCTAAGTGAAATAAGTCAGACAGAGAAAGACAAATACTGTATGATCTCACTTATACGTGGAATCTAAAAAAAAAAAAAAAAAAATCAAAACTAAAACAGAAAACATTTTGGTTGTTGGACTGAGGTTCTTTGACCAGCACCAGTGCTCTGAGACTGAACCACATATGTTTTTGTTTTCATAGGAGTTATACTTTCTTACAGGTAATTATAAAGATATGAGAGTATCCATGCTAAGTGGTGAGCAGAGTGCTTAACACAGTAGACTCTCAATAAAGAGGAATATCATATGATGTCGCTTATATGTGGAATCTAAAAAAAATGATACAAATGAACCTATTTACAGAACAGAAACAGACTCACAGACTTAGAGAATGAACTTATGGTTACCTGGGGGGAAGGGTGGTAGGGAGGGATAATTAGGGAGTTTAGGATTGACATGCACACACTGCTATATTTAAAATGGATAACCAACAAGGACCTACTGTATAGCACAGGGAATATTCTGTAACAACCTAATGGGGAAAAGAATTTGAAAAAGAATAGATACATGTATATGTATAACTGAATCACTTTGTTGTACACCTGAAACTAACACAACATTGTTAATCAACTATACTCCAATATAAAATAAAAGTTTAAAAAAAGCAGCAGTTATTATTGTGTTACATTGTATTGTTTTCTTGTACCTTGGGACACTATGCTGAGAAAATCAAGATTTCATGAGGCCTCAGTCTTCACTGGTCTTCCACTCCTTGACCATTTCTTCCACTCTTTACCTGTCATCCATCTATCTAACATATATTATGCTTTTATTAAGTCAGGCACTGTCCTAGGTATAACTGGGAAGGGATACAGCTGTTCTCTGCCCTTGGTGGTACCAAGACTTTGGGTAAAAGTCAGAGGGGCAGATCAAGCTTAGTGTAAGGGGGACTTTCCTAGCAGAGCTGTCCAAAGGTGAACTGTGCTGGCTTGGGAGGTGATGCATTCTCTATCAGGAGGTAAGCACGCGAAGGACAGATGATCCTTGCTAATTGCAGAAGGGATTCAAGATCTGGATGGAAGTCTGAACCAGGTAGCCTTGAAGGCCTGTTTGAATCCTGAGATTCACTGATTCTTAGAGACACTAAAACCAAACCTGGATCACCTCCAGGGTAACACACATCTGGCAGCTGTTGCCCCTTCTGCCCGAGAGCATTGCTGCCACTGCCCAGAAGATATGGATTCTGGGAGGAAGAACAGAGCCCTGACTGGTCCTCCCACCCTCGTCTCCTACAAACAAAGCTACCCTCCTCTATGAGCTCTTCAGTTGCTGTTCCCCAACACTTTGCCTGCGTAGATGTGAGTGAAGGGGAGATGGCATGTGGGGAGATGCCCTGAACCTGAGTTATGGAGTGAGGGTTTCCATGGAGAGCCAAGTTCCTCCTCATCTTCTGCATAAATTAAGATGCTGTTAGCTGTTATAAAGATAAACTCCCAAATCTCAGTGGCTTAATACAAGTTTTTTTTTTTTTTCCTCATAGAAAGTCCAGTTGGCATTCGTAGGGGTAGAGGGGCCTCTGCTCTGCACAGATGTATAGGAAATCAGGCTGAGTGAAGCTCTGTCATCTTTAGTAAGTGGCTTCTGAGCTCACCTATGGCATTGACATCCAGTTGGCGAAAGTGGAGGGTGGCTAAGCCAGCTCTGAAAATAACATGTATCAATTCTACCACATTCCACTGGTCAGAACTTAGTCTTAGAACCCTATCCAGAAGTCAGGGGACTAGGAACTGTAGTCACCAGCACTGGCCCTTTGCATCCCCACTGCTTAGCTCAGTGGCAGGGCATAGGAAGGGTTTCAGTGTATTTGGTGAGTGAATAAATGCTTGGGTATCATCTTTCTTGTTACAAATACAGATGTCTGGCAGAAAACAGTTAGGAAGTTCCTCAAAAGGTAAACATAGAATTACTATTTGATCCAGCAATTCTACTCCTAGTTGTATACCCAAAAGAATTAAAAGCAGGGATTCAAACAATTACTTATACACCAATGTTCATAGCAGCAGTATTCACAATAGCAATATTCACAATTTGCAAAAGGAAACAACCCGTGTCCATCAATAAGTGAATGGGACAAAAAGTGTAATATATACACACAATGGAATATTATTTAGCCTTAAAAAGGAATGAAATTCTAATACATGCTTCAACATGGGTGAACCATGAAAACATTATGCTGAGTGAAAAAACCTAGACAAAAAAGACAAATACTGTATGATTCCACTTATATGAGTTTCCTACACTAGTCACATTAACGGAGACAGAATGTAGAATGGTGGTTACCAGAGGCTGGGTGGAGGGGAAAGGGAGCTAGCGCTTAATGGATATAGAGTTTTTCTTTGGGATGATGAAAAATTTCTGGAAATGGATAGTGGTGATGTTGCACAACATTGTAAATGTACTTAATGCCACTGAACTGTACACTTAAAAATGGTTAAAATGATCAGTCACAAGAAGAAAACTGGAAAATTCACAAATATGTTGAGATTAAACAACATGCTACTGAGCAACAAATGGGTCAATGAAAAAATCAAATAAGAAATTAAAAAATGACTTGAGACAAATGAAAATGGAAATATAACATACCAAAATTTGTGGGATGCAGCAAAAGCAGTTCTAAGAGGGAGGTTCACAGTTATAAATACCTACCTCAGGAAACAAGAAAAATCTCAAAGCAACCTAAATTTATACCTTAAGGAACTAAACAATGAACAAATGAAGCCCCAAGTTAGTAGAAGGAAGGAAATAAAGATCAGAGTGGAAGTAAATAAAATAGAGACTAAAAAGACAATAGAAAAAAAATCAATGAACTAAGAGCTGGTTGTCTGAAAAGATAAAATTGATAAACCTTTAGCTAGACTCATTCAGAAAACAAGAGAGGGCTCAAATTAATACAATCAGAAATGAAAGAGGAGGGAATTCCCTGGTGGTCCAGTGTTAAGACTCCACAGTTCCACTGCAGGGACCTTTGGTTTGATCCCTGGTTAGGGAACAAGGATCCCACAAGCCAGGCGGTGTGGGGGAAAAAAAAAAAAAAAAAAAAATGAAAGAGGAGGCATTGCAACTGATACTACAGAAATAGAAAGGATCTTAAGAAACTACTATGAACAATTACATGCCAAATTGGACAACCTAGACAAAATGGATAAATTCCTAGAAACATACAAACTTCTAAGACTGAACCATGAAGAAACAGAAAATCTGAATAGACCAATTACTAGTAAGGAGATTGAATCAGCAATTAAAAAGCTTCCCACAAACCAAAGTCCAGGACCAGATGGTTCACTCGTGAATTCTACTAAATATTCAAATAAGAATTAATACCAATCCTTCTCAAAATCTTCCAAAAAAATAGAAAAGGAGGGAACAAATCCAAACTCATTTTATGAGGCCAGCATTGCCAAAACCAGGCAAGGACACCACAAGAAAAGAAAATTACAGGCCAACATCCCTGATGAATATAGACACAAACATTCTCAACAAAATATTAGCAAAAATAATTCAATAATACATTAAAAGGATCATACATCACGATTAAGTGAGATTTATTCCCAGGATGCAAGGATGGTTCAACGTCTGCAAATCAGTCAACATGATACACCACATTAACACAATGAAGTATAAAAATCATATGATCATCTCAATAGATGCAGAAAAAGCATTTGACAAAAATCCAACACTCATTTATGATAAAAACTCTCAACCAAGTGGGAATACAGGGAACATACCTCAACAGAGTAAAGGCCATATATGACAAACCCACAATTAACATCATACATAACAGTGAAAAGCTGAAAGCTTTTCCTCTAAGATCAGGAACAAGACAAGGATGTCCACTCTTACCACTTTTATTCAACATAGTATGGAAGTCCTAGGCAGAGCAGTTAGGCAAGCAAAATAAATAAAAGTCATCCAAATTGGAAAGGAAGAAGTAAAACTGTCACTATTTGCAGATGACATGATATTATATATAGAAAACCCTAAAGACGCTACCAAAAAAACTGTTAGAATAAACAAATTCAGTAAAGTTGCAGAATATAAAAATCAATGTACAAAATCTGTTATGTTTATGTACACTAATAACAAACTATCAGAAAGGGAAATTAGAAGACAACCTCATTTACATTGTAACAAAAAGAATAAGATCCCTAGGAATAAATTTAACCAAGGAGGTGAAATACCTGTACTCTGAAAACTATAAGACACTGATGAAAGAAATTGAAGAAGACACAAATAAGTGGAAAAATATTCTGTGCTTATGGATTGGAAGAATTAATATTGTTAAAATGTCAATAATCCCCAAAGTGATCTACAGATTCAATGCAATCCCTAACAAAATTCCAATGGCGTTTTTCATAGAAATAGAACAGCCCCCAAATTTGTGTGGAACCACAAAAGACGTCAAGTGGCCAAAGCAATCTTGAGAAAGAACAGCAAAGCTGGAGGCATCATCCTCCCTGATTTCAAACTATATTACTAAGCTATAGTAATCAAAACAGTATGGTACTGGCATAATAATAGACACATAGATCAGTGGAATAGAATAGAGAGCCCAGAAATAAACCCACACATATATGCTCAATTAATTTACAACAGAGGAGCCAAGAATATATGATGGGGAAATTACAGTCTCTATAATAAATGCTGTTGGGAAAACTGGACAGCCACATGCAAAAGAATGAAACTTGACCACTATCTTACACCATACACAAAAATTAACTCAAAATGGGTTAAAGACTTGAATGTAAGACCTGAAATCATAAAATTTCTAGAAGAAAACATAGGCAGTAACCTCCTTGATATCATTTTTGGTGATGATTTTTTGGATCTGACTCCAAAAGCAAAGGCAATAAAGGCAAAAATAAACAGGTGGGATTACATCAAACTAAAAAGCTGCTGCACAGCAAAGGAAACCATTAACAGAATGAAAAGGTAACCTACTAAGTGGGAGATAATATTTGCAAATCGTGTATCTGATAAGGGGTTAATATCCAAAATATATAGAGTACTCATACAACTTAATAGAAAAAACCAATCTGACTAAAAAATGGACAGAAAATCTGAATAGATATTTTTCCAAAGAAGACAACACAGGTGGCCAAAGGTACATGAAAAGGTGTTCAACATCATTAATCATTAGGGAAATGGAAATCAAAACCACAGTGAGAGCACCTCACCCCTGTTAGAATGGGTATTATCAAAAAGAAATAACAAGTGTTGGTAAGGATATGGAGAAAAGTATACTCTTGTACACTGTTGGTGACACTGTAAATTGGTGTAGCCACTATGGAAAACTGTACAGAGGTTCCTCAAAAAATTAAAAATTGAACTATCACATGACCCAGGAATTACACTTCTGGGTATTTATCCAAAGAAAATGAAAACACTAATTCGAAAAGATGTCTATACCCTCATGCTCACTGCAGCATTATTTACAATAGCCAAGACATGGAAGCAACCTAAGTGTCCATCAATGAAGAATAAAGAACATATGATATATACATACAATGGAATACTATTCAGCCATAAAAAGAATAAAATCTTGCCATTTGTGATGATATGAATGGAGCTTGAGGGCATTATGCTGAGTGAAATAAGTCAGACAGAGAAAGAAAAATACTGTGGTATTTGAATCACTGTCAAGGGATTCTATGATCTCACTTATACATGGAATATTAAAACAACAACAACAAAACCCCCAAACTACAAGCTCATAGATACAGAGAACAGATTAGTGGTTGCCAGAGGCAGGGTTGGGGGTGGGTGGGTGGTGGAGTGGGCTAAATGGATGAAGGGGGTCAAAAGGTACAAACTTCAGTTATAAAATAAGTCATGGGGATGTAATGTATAGCATGGTAACTATGGCTAATAATACTGTATTGCGTATTTAAAAGTTGTTAAAAGAGTAGATCTTAAAAGTCACAAGAAAAAAATTTGGTAACTATGTATGGTGACAGATATTAACTAGACTTACTGTGGTGATCATTTCTCAATGTATACAAATATCAAATCATGTACATACAATATTATATGTCAACTATACCTCAATAAAAAAGAAATATGTTCTTCATGAAAAAAAGTTAAACATAGAATTACCATTTGATCCAATAATTCCACTCCTAGTTATATACCTAAAAGAATTGAAAGCGGGGACCCAAACAGGTACTTGTACACCAATGCTCATAGCAGCAGTATTCACAAACAAAAGGAAAGAACCCAAGTGTCCATCAATAAGTGAATGGGATAAAAAAAGTGTGATGTATACATGCAATGGAATATTATTCACCCTTAAAAATGAATGAAATTCTGATACATGTTACAACATGGATGAACCTTGAAAACATGCTGAGTGAAGTAAGCCAACAGAAAGGACAAATACTGTGTGACTGTGATTCCACTGACATGAGGCATCTAGAGTAGTCCAATTTATAGAGACAGAAAGTAGAATGGTGGTTTCCAGGAGCTGGGGGAAAGGGAAATGGGGAATTAGTGTTTAATGGGTACAGAGTTTTTGTTTGGGAAGATGAAAAAGTTCTGGAAATGGATAATGGTGATGGTTGCACCACAAGGTGAATCTACTTAATGTTACTGAATTGCACACTTAAAAATGGTTAAAACATTAAGGAAACAACCTCATTTACCATTGCATCAAAAACAATAAAATACCTAGGAATAAACCTACCTAAGGAGGCAAAAGATCTGTACTCTGAAAGCTATAAGACACTGGTGAAAGAAATCGAAGATGACACAAACAGATGGGTAGATATACCGTGTTCTTGGATTGGAAGAATCAATATTGTCAAAATGACTATACTACCCAAGGCAATCTACACATTCAATGCAATTCCTGTCAAATTACCAATGGCATTTTTCACACAACTAGAATAAAAAAATTTTTAATTTGTATGGAAACAGAAAAGACCCTGAATAGCCAAAGCAATCCTGAGAAAGAAAAATGGAGCTGGAGGAGTCAGACTCCCTGACTTCAGACTATACTACAAAGCTACAGTAATCAAGACAATATGGTACTGGCACAAAAACAGAAATATAGATATTGGAACAGGATAGAAAGCCCAGAGATAAACCCATGCACCTATGGGCAACTATTATGACAAAGGAGGCAAGAATATATGATGGAGAAAAGGCAGTCTCTTCAATAAGTGGTGTTGAGAAAACTGGACAGCTACATGTAAAAGAATGAAATTAAAAAACTAAATGTAAGATTGGATACTCTAAAACTCTTAGAGGAAAATATAGGCAGAACACTCTGACATAAATTTCAGCAATATCTTTTGGGATCCACCTCCTAAAGTAATGAAAAGATAAACAAAAATAAACAAATGGGACCTAATTACACTTAAAAGTTTCTGCACAGCAAAGGAAACCATAAAAAAAAGAAAAGACAACCCACAGAATGGGAGAAAATATTTGCAAATGAAGCGACTAACAAGGGATTGATCTCCAAAATAAACAAACAGCTCATGCAGCTCAATATCAAAAAACCAAACAACCCAATCAAACATGGGCAGAAGCCCTGAATAGACATTTCTCCAAAGAAGACATACAGATGGCCAGAAAGCACATGAAAAGATGCTCAACATCACTAATTATTAGAGAAATGCAAATTAAAACTACAGTGAGGTGTGACCTCACACCGGTCAGAATGGCCATCATCAGAAAGTCCACATACAATAAATGCTGGAGAGGGTGTGGAGAAAGGGGAACCCTCCTACACTGTTGGTGGGAGTGTAAATTGGTACAGCAACTGTGGAGAACAGTATGGCGGTTCCTTAAAAAACTTAAGAACTACCATATGACCCAGCAATCCCACTACTGGGCATATATCCGGAGAAAACCATAAGCTGAAAGGATACA
This sequence comes from Eschrichtius robustus, assembly GCF_028021215.1. Lineage (NCBI taxonomy): Eukaryota > Metazoa > Chordata > Mammalia > Artiodactyla > Eschrichtiidae > Eschrichtius > Eschrichtius robustus. Next base: position 15,294,749 of record NC_090834.1, on the reverse strand, counting down.
TACACCCCAATGTTCACTGCAGCACTGTGCACAATAAGCCAAGACATGGAAGCAACCTTAATGTCCACCCACAGATGAATGGATAAAGAAGTTGTGGTACATATATACAATGGAATATTACTCAGCCATAAACAAGAATGAAATAATGCCATTTGCAGCAACATGGATGGACCTAGAGATTATCACACCAAATGAAGTCAGGAAGAGAAAGACAAATATCACATGATATCACTTATATGTGGAATCTAAAAAATGATACAAGTGAACTTATTTACAAAACAAAAACAGACTCACAGACTTCAAAAACACACTAATGGTTACCAAAGGGGAAAGGTGGGGGGAGGGATTAATCAGGAGTTTGGGATTAACATATATACACTACTATATATAAAGTAGATAATCAACAAGGACCTACTGTACAGCACAGGGAACTCTACTCGATATTCTGTAATAATTTATGTGGTAAAAGAGTCTGGGGGCTTCCCTGGTGACGCAGTGGTTGAGAATCTGCCTGCCAATGCAGGGTACACGGGTTCGAGCCCTGGTCTGGGAAGATCCCACATGCCGCGGAGCAACTGGGCCCGTGAGCCACAGCTACTGAGCCTGCGCGTCTGGAGCCTGTGCTCCGCAACAAGAAAGACCGTGATAGTGAGAGGCCCGCGCACCGCGATGAAGAGTGGCCCCCGCTTGCCGCAACTAGAGAAAGCCCTCGCACAGAAACGAAGACCCAACACAGCCAAAAAAGAAAAAAAAAAAAAAAAAAAGAGTCTGAAAAAGAATGGATGTATGTATACGTATAACTGAATCACTTTGAGGAGCAGCAGAAACTAACACAACATTGTAAATCAACTATACTCTAATATAAAATAAAAGTTAAAAAATTTTAAGAAATGGTTAAAACAGTAAATGTTATTTTGTGTATCTTTTACCACACATACAAAAAGTACAAATGCCTGGGTTGCATGCCTGCAAATTGTGATTCAGTTGGGATTGGCGAGATCTGGGCTTCTTTTTTTAACAAGCTTCTCAGGTGAATCTGATGTGCAACTAAGATCCACTGGTCTAGCTCTGGTTTTTGGCAGCAGGGAGAGAGCAAGGGCATGCTCTCTCGGAAGGCTTTCTAGAGGAGGGCTTCTTGAACTCTAGGGTGCATATGAATCCTCTAGGGATTTTGCTAAACTGCAGATTTTGATCCAGTGGTCCCGGGGTGTGGGATTCACATTTCTAACAAGCTCCTAGGTGATGCTGCTGGTCTGTGGACCGCACTCTGAGTATCAAGATGCTAGAGACACATGGTGGTCTTGTCTGTGGGGGACACAGTCGAGATCTGGGAAGGAGCAGGAAAATGCGTAAGATGACGGCTCCAGATACAGAGTTCAGTGATGATGAGCTGGGGATGACTGAGCAGGAGGTGAGCTAATCAGTGAACTAGCTTCTGGGTACTGTTCAAACAGGCAGGCTTGTGGTTTAGCTAAAGAACGCATCGAGGTTAGAAATCATCAGCCCACAAAAGTGTGTGGATTTTGCACGAGCCTGTCTGAATTTCCAGAACTCGTGTTTCTTAGTAAGGGGCCCAGCTCAACTGAGCACAAGTGAAACTGGCTCTTGCTTCACTGCTCTGTTGCCTCTTCAAGTCCTTTCCCCTCCTACACGGTCCACCTCAGGTCCAAGGCCTTCTCCAACAGAGCCCCAGAGCCGAACACCTCCCCTGCTATGACTGTCCCTGCCAGAGTCAGCCCGTCCGAGCTGCCCACTCCATCCAGCTCAGCATGCGGTAGAGGCTCCCCTCCCTGAACGGCTAAGTTCCACACTGGCTGCTTTCCCGCCAGTGAGGCCAGCTGGGTCACCTGGTCCTGGCAGAGTGTTCACCTGGCATCATCCTCAGGGCAGAACTGAAACTCAGCCTCTGAATAGGGAAACATGGGGCAGGATGACCCAGTGGTTTAGGAATCAGACGCTCTTGGTTTGAACCTCATCTCCATCTCTTCCTGCTCCTCTAACCTTGGATAACTTACTCGGCTCTCCAGGGCTCCAGTTTCTCACCTGCCTAATGGAGATGGTGATGCCGACTTCCCAAACCTGCCGTGAGTTTACATCAGCCAATCTTCAATGAGAACTCGGGGCTTGATCATTGGGCCTGCAGTTTGAGAAGTGACCTGCAGGTGGCGCATGCAGCCCGGGGGAGGTGGCCCGTCCTCCAGTGATGGAAGAAGTCTGGAGGGCCTTTTTTCACTAATGCCGCTAGCAGGTTCTCTGGGTGCATCCTGGCTGTGGGGGCTGAGAGGGAGTCTCCCCAAGGGCCTAGGAGTCACCCAGGAGCACATAACCTCTGCCCCTTCCCCTCTTTCATGCCAACAGCCCTTCCCCTGCAATGTAGTTACCCATGGGTGGGAGCTCCTGTGTCCGCACTCGCTGGGGCTCAGGAAATGTTTGTGGAATGAGCTGCTTATTGGAAAGTGCTTCTATCCAAGGTCACGCATGCCAGGGAGGGCTTCCCTGTGGCCCAGAGTGATGGGTACAACTCACATCCTGCACACACCTTCCCTCCCTCCCTCCCTCCCTCCCTCCCCCCATCCCCAGCCCTGGGGTCCCCTTCCCTCTTCCTTCTCTCCGTTTTGGGGAAGGGGTGGTGGGAACAGCAGGGCCCAGGCTCACCTTCCTTCCAGATTCCCGGTCCACAACGCAGTCTCGACTTTGGTTGCTGAGCTCAGGAGCCCCCTTTGTACTTCTGAGGGACACTTCCTTTTCACCCAGGGGGCCTGGCCACCGTGGAGGGGCACCGTGAACTCCACGCCCCTGGGCTTTTGCCTTCTCCTGGGTCTTTCCCTCTCCCCTGCTTATCCAAACCCTCACGTCCTTGGAGGCCCAGCTCACGTGCCCTTTGACCCTCTTCTCAGAAACGGCTCCTTTGCGTACCTGCACGTGGGTGCGATTCCTTCCACCTGGAATCTAATTGCAGCTCCTCTGACACCAGGTGCCCGCTGCCTTATTCTCTCTGGCTGCAACCCATTCCCCTCCTCCATGAGCCCTTTTCACCTCTCTGACCTCTGATGACCTCACTCCTTCTCCCTTTGGTCTTATCTTGTCCTAACAGTCAGCCCAGAACTTCAGGCTCTGGCCGGACCCCCAGGGTAATATAATCTCTCCCTCCCTTCCCAGTTTAGAGGCATCTCTTACACAACTTAACTGCCCACTAGCGGTTAGCGTAGCTTTGTTCCCCTGGCTACGCTGCTTTCTCCCAAAGGAGAGAAGCCAGTAGACACAGCCTCCCACCCCCATACCGGCTCCCCAGCGCTCTCGCCAAGGTTGCCTCATTTTACCAATAAGCAAACTGTGGCTCAGAGGGGCTTAGGAGCTCGCTCAAAGACACACAGCTGGTCCTCCGTAGGGCCCAGCACAGAAGTGCTCAAGGAGGCGGCTTGGCTAATGGAAAGCCTTTTAAAAAGTTTAACGTGCTGAGCTAAAGCCCGGCTTCTCGAAGTCTCTCCCTGAGAGACAGACGGCCTGGTATAGGGGCCTTTCCTCCCTGCCTCCCCACTGGCCCTTGCCAAATGGGAAAAAAGCCACCATGTAGAAACATAACCTTTATTGCACACGGCGCTGGGTCTTTTTTCATAGAAAAAGGTATCAACACATAAGCATCTGCAAATTGAAGCAAGTCCTGGTTTTCTTGGAACAGTAAAATCGCATGCAGTGTCTCTGAGTTGGGATTTTGGTCTTTGTCAAAACCACCTAGATTGGAGGGAGGGTGAGTAGGAGGGAAAAATTGCTGGCCTTTGTGCCTCTGTCTCAAAATAAGGTGAGAGAAATATATAGATATATAGCTTGTCGATGTGTTCCTCTCCCTCTATATATGTATATATCTCTCCACACATATTTTGTGGGGTGGGGAATTTGACTCGCACTGTCAAATTCTTTGTGCCCTGGCTTCATGGAGAAGAAGAAAATAGTTTCATTTGTACAAAAGAGTTCTATGTACAAGCGTTCATGACTTGGGGGTTGTCTTTCCCTTGTTGGTTGGTTTTTGTCTCTCAATTTAATATAAATAATGCAGGAAATCAGCCCAGCTGGTGTGTGAGGGCTGGAGGTGCAGACAGGTCCAAGCGGAGGGCCGCTCTTCTGGTTGTGCCCCTACACCAGGGTGTAGGATTTGGAGTAGGCCCCGGCCCCCTGCTTCTGAGACCTCCCTACCCCTGATGTGCTCATCTCGAGAAGTGAGTCCCTGGAGCCCCCCATTTTGGTGTGTGGGCCCCCGGCCCGCGGAGGCTCAGTGCTGGGGGCCGGAGGGGCGGCACTGGGGGCAGCCGGGGGCTCGGCAGGGGTGGGACCGGGTGCCGGGGGCGCCGTGCCGGCTGGGGGAGCTGGCATGGCCAGAGTCCTCTGAGGTAAGGTGGCTGTGGCGGCGGCCCCCGGGTGCGGGAGGCCCAAGGGCTTGCTGGCGGGGTCCAGGGTCAGGTGGCGAGCCTGGGGCTGGTAGGTTCGAGCCAGGTTCCTGATGGAGGCCTCGCGGGGCGGGACCACGGGGCAGGGCTCCCGCCCATCTGCCTTTCGGAAGAAGGCCTCCGACTTGGCGTAGAGGGGCAGGTTGCAGTAGTCACCTGGAATGGAGGAAGCAGGGCGTGTTAGCGGCAGAGGCCTCTTGGAACCAGCGGCCAGCTTCTTCCCCTACCCCTACCCCTCAGTCTTCTCCCTGACCTGGCATAGGAGTCCCCCCACTAGACGGGCAGTAAAGAGTCGAGGAAAGATGCGTTACTTGGCCTCTCTGAGCCTCAGTTTTCTTATCTATGAAATGGGGATAATCATATTTCCCTACAGGAGTACTGTGAGGAGGGAATGACATAAAGTAAGGAAAGCGCTTCAGTACAGTGGCTGGCGCACAGCAATGCTCAGTAAATTGATCCCCGTTGTTAACTGATCACTATAGCCGATCAGCGTCAGCTGGTGGAGAGCTCATTTCTAAACAGGGATGTCCTAAGAGCTCTGGCTGTTAGAAAGCATTTTTTTTTTTTTTTTTTTTGCCATGCCGCGTGGCTTGCGGGATCTTAGTTTCCCGACCAGGGATCGAACCCAGGTCCATGGCAGTGAAAGCACCAAGTCTCAACCACTGGACCATCAGGGAATACCCTAGAAAGCTTTTCTTTACTCCGAGGAGGAAAGGAATGTCACTCCCTGTCACTTCCCCACATTCAGCCCGATTCTGTCCTCTGAGGACCCCCAGAACAAGGCCTTCCCCTCTTTCTTACCGAGGCCTTTCAGACATCTGAAGTCAGCTACATTTCCCCGTCCCTCTCCTTCGTCTCCTCTTCTCCAGGCAGAATGTTCCTAATTTCTTAAAGTGCCCCCACGGGACAAGCTTCTAGGACCCTCACATGCTGATCCCTCTGCCCTGTGAGCACGCTCGTCTGTGCACGTGCCTCTCTCCCGTCCGCTGTGCCAGGCGCTTTCCTTAGGTCACCTCGTTTAGTCCCCACAGCCCCCTGCATAGGTTAATACCTGCCTGCATTTTGCAAGTGAGGAAACTGAGGTTCAGAGAGATTAAGTAGTTTGCCCAAATTCACACAGCTACACAGGGAGGGGGAGTCATTCAGGGCTGCTCGTCTCCTAAGTCTTTATAATTTCTGTTACCCCAGGCTCTTCTCTAGATGACCCTGAGCCCCTAGGTCAGCACGGCCACCTAGCAAGGCCAGTGCTGAGCAGACCAGATTGCCTGCTTTGACAGCCTGGGCCTTGTACCCTGTGGCCCTAATGTCTGTTGGGGGGCGTCCCTGCTCCCCTCCCCCTGGTTATCCTGGACCTGCCCTGCTGACCCCAAAGGACATATGCTCTGGCCAGGCCCCTGGAGTCAGATGGTTCCCAGTCAGGCTAGGCCATTGCCCACCATGAGGTTTGGCCACCACGGGCTGAACTGCCAGGATTGCTCCTTTGGGTCTAGATTAAGTTCAAACAGTATTGAGACCAATGGCCATTGGGCAGCTGACCCCATAAGCAGTCTCTTTCCATCCTGGCATAGCTTCAGATTAAGGGAATGATCACTACTTAATGAGAACCTACTACTATGTGCCAGGCACGTATATCATTTCTAATGATGCTTACAACAATGCAAAGTATATGCTATCAGTTGCATTTTACAAATGAGAAAATTAAGCCCAGAGAGGTTAAATGACTTGCCCAAGGTCACAGCGGTATTAAGAGGTTAAGCCAGGATGTGCACCCTGATCTGCTTGCTCCCAAGTCCTTGTTCTTTGCACTACACCCCGACTGCCAAGGAGCCGTGCTGGGCTGGCAGGACCCAGGTGCAGTTAGGGCTAGGTCTAGCCAGGGCTCGTGGGGTTTGGGGGCAGGGGACACAGCAAGGGAGGTGGTCTGAGCGCTCACTCTTGTTGGCCCGGTGAGGGATGGGCACAGCCACATTTTTGCCCCGGTCGGCATCCTGGGGCTTGGGTGGGGAGGCGGTGAAGCGGCAGATGCCAGGCTCTGAGGGTGTGCTCATGGATGTCATGCTGTCAGCGTTCTCATTGGTGCCTGTGGTCATCTGGTCGGAGGAGCTGTCAGAGATGAAGCATTCGGTGATCTCAAACTTGGCATGCTGCAGTTGTTCCTCCAGCTTGGCATGCTCATAGGCCCGGGCCAGCTCCTCATAGGTGGAAGAGGCGCTCTCAGTGGACACCATGCTGTTCCGTCCTTTGTCTGGGGAGATGGAAGGCACAGAGTTGAGGGGAAATGAGTGGCACCCCCCATATTCATTGCAGCATTATTTACAATAGCCAAGACATGGAAGCACCTGTATGTCCATCGGTGGATGAATAAAGAAAGAATATGTGATATATATATAAATATATATATACACACACACATGCACACACACACACACACACACACACAAAATGAGATATTACTCAGCCATAAAAAAGGAAATCTTGCCATTTGGGAAGATATGGATGGACCTTGAGGGCATCATGCTAAGTGAAACAAATCAGACAGAGAAAGACAAACACTGTATGATCTCACTTACATGTGGAATCTAAAAAACCCCCAACAACAACAAACAAAACCCCCAAGCTCACTGATACAGAGAATAGATTGGTGGTGGCCAAAGGTGGGGGGTGGGAGTTGGGCAAAATGGGTGAAGGTGGTCAAAAGGTACAAACTTCCGGTTATAAATAAGTCATGGGGATTTAATGTACAGCATGATAACTATAGTTAATAACACTGTATTGAATGTTTGGAAGTTGCTAAGAGAGTAGTTCTTTAAAGTTCTCATTATAAGAAAAAAAATTGTAACTATACATGGTGACGGATGTTAACTAGACTTACTGTGGTGATCATTTTGCAATATATACAAAAAATACCTGAAACTAAATGTTATAGATCAGTTATATCTCGATAAAAAATAAAGTGGGTTTATGGGGAAAGGGTGTAAATGAGATCAGACCGAGCAGTTCCCCTACCCATAAGCCCAGCAGCCATCTGAAAGCCTGACTATGGAGTGGACCAGGCTCACTAGATCCTGCTCTCCGCCTGTGAAGGTAGTGGTGGTGGCAGAAGTGGGATATTTGATGTGCTGCCTAATGAAGGGCAGAACATCTTTCATTCTTGATAATAAGTATCACCCTCTGAGCAACACTTAGCCTTTTCTCCAACAAACATCATGTGTACCATTTTCTCTGTCATCTTTTGGGAGAGCAAAATGAAATCCTTGACCAAGCAGAGCTCCGCTAGGTCAAGTGTTTTTGTCATAGCCACAGAGTGAGTCAGTGACCAGCTGGAAATGAAACGGACCTGTGCCTTGGACTCCAACAGCTGGCGGGTAGGAGTTGGGAAAACCGAAGGTGGAGATGGGTAATGGGGGAGCTGGAGGAGAGTGAGCAGAGTGCAGGCAGGTCCTTGGGCTCACCTGTGTCCTGGGAGAGGCTGGCACTGTAGCTGTCACTCTCGGTGACAGTGACACCATGCTGGGAGCCCACAGTGCGCCAGTCGGAGGTGAGGGTGCGGGCGGGTGTGGAGGCCTGGCACTTGGTCAGAGTCCACTGGCTTGAGTACCGGTTCCGGGTGCTGTGGGCTGACTTTACATTCTTCCTGGACACTGGATCTGCACAGAGGAAGCAAGAGCTAGTACCCTCCAGCTGCAGGCATTCAGGCTTGGGCAGCTGGCATTAACCAGAAAGGGCAGCAGGAGCAAGGGAGGAGGCAGAAGCAGCCACAGAAGCTCCCCTGGGAGAGCTGAGCGAGCTGCCTTTCCTGACCACACAGCTATCTGTGGGGGAGGAGAGCAACAGTGTCGGGCAGTGGGTGGCGTCCTAGTCCTCCCCGGCCACCCTGTCTTCTCCTTCAGCCTGGGAAGAATGTCACCTCATCTCCTGCTGCCTCATGACTGTCCATTCACTACAGTCCTGGATGTATTCATACAGGATGAATACATACAGTCCTGGATGTATTCTATGCTTATGTCCAGAGTTACAGTGGAAGATGCAGAAGGCCCTTGGAGAGAAAGAACAACTAACCCTCTCAAAATTTCTAGGTAAGGAAACTGAGGCCCAGAGAGATAAGGTTAGTGACATGCCCAAGGCCATAGCTAGTGAGTCTATAATCAAGGTCTCTAGACTCTAATTCCAGTGCTCTTTCCCTTCTTCCATGCTGCTCCTCCCTCCTTTTTTTAAAAAAAATGTCACCTCTGTCTTATGCTGTGCCCACGAAACCCCCTGTGGGAGGAGGGCTGTCTCCCCGGGGATAATGCATACTGGTGCCTGGCCGGATGTCAGACATGTCGATGAGGGGTCCTGTGCTCTGGATGAGGGCTGGGTGGTGCAAGGAGACACCGGTGCAGAAACTCTGAGGGTTGACAGCTTGGCTGAACTCAGCATCAGTCACAGGGATGGTGGCCTTGTCATCTCCTGGGGGAAGAAGTACAATCAGCAGCAGTCCTTCCCTTTGGGCACCATCTTTGCTTCCCAAATTTCTCTCTGTCTTTATCCAACAATGAAACCAAGAAAGGTCAGGTCAAGTCTTCCCATTAACGGAGGAGGAAACCTAGTCCTTGAGAGAAGCTGCAGCGAGTTCCTAGGTTGTTGAGTTGTTGATGGGGCTGCTTCTGGAACCCTGGGCACTGTGTGAGGACTGCTGGTTGCCCTTCGTGGGATGTGGCCTGGGGAAGCACACTCAGCAGGACAGAGAGCTCACGGCACCTGTCACTCACCCAGCTGCTTGATGCCCTCCTTGTCCTCGATGAGTAGCTGGACCCTGGGGATGTCAATGTGTAGCCGTGGGCCCTGGGGTGGCCCCTTCACGGGGGTGTCAAAGCTTCGGTTGTTCTTGCTGTGGAGACAAGGGCTGGAGGTGGGTGACTCAGCAGCTATAAGGGGTTGGGGGAGGGGTTTTGCAGGACAGTGGGGTCTTAGAAACCTGTACCCTGAAGGGAGGAAGGGGGAGGGGAGGAGAGAGGAAGCAGCTATGTGACACCCACCTTATCAACATTTCTGCCAAACTCTTTGCATCTGCAAAACAGTAGAGAGAGGGGACTGAGTGAGAATGGAGTCTGAGAAGGATGAGAATTGGAAGAGGCATGGGGAACAAGGTGGGAGAACTTCCTAAAATGGGGCCAGGGCTTGTCTCCTGGGAAGAAATATAAGGAGTTCTGAGACAGTCCAAAACATAAGGTCTCACTGCTCCCAATTCAGGATTTGGCTCAGTTCTGCTTTCCTTCCCTCAGATTTTTATCTAATAGGGAGATCCTTCCCAAAGCAGAGGGTATGTAAAGTGCTCCATCAGCTTCCTGAATTGACTCTAATCAAACAAAACATCATAGCAGTCTGGAAATGGGCATCAGTGGTAGGTCTATCCTCAGTTATCTGTTGGGGAGAGGAGAGAGTGGGGAATGAAGTAGAGGGGGTCAATGGGTATCTCCAGATGACATCAACCAAGAAGCTTCATTTCCTTCTCTAGGGCATCTGTCCCCAAAAAGTCCATGGATGGATTTGAGGGTCACTGTTTTGTCTCAGAGGAGCCTTGAATAGGTTCAGGACTCTCAGGTTAGGAATTGATAAGAGAGGAGAAGCAAAGACCCAGGTAATCCACTAGACCTCTGATAACTGAGAATGATCTGTTAGATCGAATCTAGCTTCATGAACGCATTCAACCATCTATCTACCCACTCATCCATCCATTCATTATTGGTCTATCCACCTGTCAATCCATCCCACCCATACATCATGCATTCATTCAACTACCCATCCATCCATCCAGCCAGCCAGCCACTGATCCAACCATTCATCCATTCAACCATCAACCCATCCAACCATCTAATCATCTGTACAACCATCTGTTCAACCATTCATCCAATCATCCATTCATACAACCATCTATCCATCTTATCATCCAAGTATCCATCCAAGTATCCATCCATCCATCCATCCATCCATCCATCCATCCATCCATCCATCCTTCCACTGATCCAACCAACTAACGACTCAACTATCAATCCATCAACCATCCAATCTTCCATCAATCCATCCAACCATCCATCCATTTAACAACCATTAAACACCGACTGAACCATCCTTTCATCTACCCAACTCCTAAACAAACACCCTAGGCAGCCTTAGTCACTCCCTCTTCTGTGCTATTATTGTGCCTTGGCTGTGAATTCTATAAGGGCATGGGCTGTTCCTTCTTCATTCATCTTTACAACTCCAATGTCTGGCAGTATCTACAATACAGCAGATACTCAATAAATGTTTTCCAGATGTGTGAACAGACATTTATTAAGCAACTAGTGGGTCCTGGGGAAATCAAGGTAAATCAGACCCATTCATGCCAGACTATGGTAGCAGGTGTTGGGACAGGGAATGATATTAAAAATATTTAGCACCTGACAAGGCATGGAAACAGCTCAGTCAAACCAGAGCGAAGTCCTAGAGGACACTTGCAGGTCTACTCTTTAGTGGCTGGGTCCTAGGAAAGTCTCGGGGATCCTATGTGAGAGAATGGAGCATCCAGGGTAGAAGGGAGCAACATCTATTTACCAATCAACATGGAAATGTTTAAATATTTTAACAAGCAATATGGTTTTACCACTGTGTACCTCTAAAAGTCAGCCCTGGTGAGGGCAGGCACAAAGTCTTGGGGGCATAGAGGAGGAAGCAGCGAACAACTAAGGGGTTTCAGAAGGCTGGAGTGGCAGCTCTCCCTTCAAGGGGACACGGGCACTCTCCCTTGTCCAGATGGTGCTGTGAGCCAGTGGAAAGTGGCCAGCGTGGCTGAGGGTCAACACTCCCTCCCAGGAAGCCCATGGGAAACTCGCCCACCTCGGAGTCGCTTCAGCCGCTTCTCTTTCCTCTTCTTGCGAACGATGAAGAGCAGTGCCACCCCCAGGGTGGCCAGGATGACCGGGCAGCCAATGGTGAACAGCTTCTTCACGTCGTCCCCCTCGCCTTGTGCAGACTTGATGGGCGGGATGGTGCCTGAACAGGGGTGAAGAAGGGAGTCAGACGTCCCTTATGAGTTGAGTGTTATGCAGAGTCTCACGGGCAAGGTAGCCCTTGGACCTCTTTTGCTGCCTTTGGTCTCACTCTGATCTCTATTTCCTGGTGCAGAGCCCCAACTCTCCCCTCTGCTCCCCCTAATTCTGGTCCCATCAGGACAGCCATGAACAGTTGTGTAGTTTTTATACTGCATATGATATTAATGACTTCCTTTTAGAATTTTCCTAAAGTCTCTCAGAGATAGTCTACTGCTTGTTGGAGTTCAGTGTTCATTTCTAGAATGCTGAACTTAGATTCCCACATCCCGCTGGTAAGGTTGAGGGGGATGGTGAGGACCGTAGGAGAGAGAAGTCAGGGAAGTGGGATCCTGTGCTCTCTTCCCCAGATGGAGGCAAAAGCCACTAAACATCCTGCATTCTCTCCCTGCTCCCCATCCCGTGGGCAAAATCTGCTAACCTGGGGGGCTGCAAGGAGGCAGTGTTGAGTTCTCCTGCTGACATAGCCTTCTGTCAAGCCCTGAGGCTTGCTGGTTTCAAAACCTCACTTAAGAGTCATCTCCTTCATGAAGCCTTCCTTGTTTGAGCCCATCCCCTTCCGATACCACTTTCATTCTGTTTCCTTAACACATAGGTAGACTCAGTTTAGCTTGTGACAGCTGGTCCCTATGAATTCAGCCCTCTGTGTGCTTAAATGCATGTGTGTGCATGAGTGTGAGGTGCCCCCATGTGGCAGATACCAGTTAGTACTCACTAAACATCTGTGTGCTCATCTACATTCCCCAGACTTCCTGGCAGTTCGGTTAGAACCATGTTACTAGTTCTGGACAACAGAGTGCGACTAGAAATGATGAGTATTACCTCCTGGCCAGGGCAGTTAGGAACTGCTGTGCCTTTTTTCTCTCTCTCTTGTTGGTGACCACGGAGGCTACATGTTCAAGATGGCATAGCTAAAGGTGGTGGCCAGCCAACCCTCACGAGGTGTTATGAGAGTGAGAAACAAATCTTCATTGAATCAAGCCATGAAGCTTTTAGTGTTTACTTGTTACTGCAGCACAGGCTACCCTGTCTTGGCTAATGTACCATCTGAGCAGAGGGTTCTTATAGGGCAGGACCGCAAGTGCCTCTCTACTTCCCTCTCATCTCTTTGAAGCAACGGAGAGCAAGGGTTGCATCTTCAAGGGCCCTCTGTCTTTAGCGTTACTGACCTGCTCGTCTGCCTATCCATCTGTGTTGTTCACAGGTATATCTACCCACTTACCTGTCTACCCGTCTGCTGCTCCTTGGCCTGTCCTTTGCTTGCTCATTCACCTGTCAGCCTTTGTCCCTGACTGTAGTCCTGCCTCTTTGCTACTTGCGTGTCTATCTCTCTACGTGTCTGCCTCTCTGCCAGCTTCCCTGGCAGCACCCTGCTCCAGCCCTGCCCACCCTTTCCGACTCACTGCCATCGTAGTCCAGGGTGGCGAACTGGGCGGTCTCGTTGCCGCAGCCAGCGCTGTTGCAGGCCCTCATGCGCAGCTCGTACCACGTGGCCTCTCGCAGCTCGGTCAGAAACACCTCCCCGGACCTGTTGGCGCGCAGGCCCTGCCAGGCCCAGGTGCCCTTGGGCCGGTACTCCAGCACGATGGCTGTGATAGGGCAGCCCCCATTGCTCCAGCCCTGCAGGTTAAGCCGAGCATGTGTGGAGTTGATGTGGGTGAAGAGGTGCTGGTCTTTGCTGAAGGAGGGCTCTGGGGGGCCAGAGGGAGAGAGAGAGGTTAGAGAGACTGGGAAAGATTGCCCTGGGGCAGCTGGGACCACAGTGGCTCCAGGGGATCAGGGGGAGGTGCAGATGGGAGTAGGGATGCTCCAGGGGACAGAGGGGGAGGAAGAAGAGGAGGGAGAGAAGGACGAGGGGAGAAGGGAGAGAAGGACAAGGAGAGGAGGGAGAGAAGGACGAGGAGAGGAGGGAGAGAAGGACGAGGGGAGGAGGGAGAGAAGGACGAGGAGAGGAGGGAGAGAAGGACGAGGGGAGGAGGGAGAGAAGGACGAGGAGAGGAGGGAGAGAAGGACGAGGGGAGAAGGGAGAGAAGGACGAGGAGAGGAGGGAGAGAAGGACGAGGGGAGAAGGGAGAGAAGGACGAGGAGAGGAGGGAGAGAAGGACGAGGGGAGAAGGGAGAGAAGGACGAGGGGAGAAGGGAGAGAAGGACGAGGAGAGGAGGGAGAGAAGGACGAGGGGAGAAGGGAGAGAAGGACGAGGAGAGGAGGGAGAGAAGGACGAGGGGAGAAGGGAGAGAAGGACGAGGAGAGGAGGGAGAGAAGGATGAGGGGAGAAGGGAGAGAAGGACGAGGAGAGGAGGGAGAGAAGGAGAAGGAGAGGAGGGAGAGAAGGACGAGGAGAGGAGGGAGAGAAGGACGAGGAGAGGAGGGAGAGAAGGACGAGGGGAGAAGGGAGAGAAGGACAAGGAGAGGAGGGAGAGAAGGACGAGGAGAGGAGGGAGAGAAGGACAAGGAGAGGAGGGAGAGAAGGAGAAGGAGAGGAGGGAGAGAAGGAGAAGGAGAGGAGGGAGAGAAGGACAAGGAGAGGAGGGAGAGAAGGACGAGGAGAGAAGGGCCTGGCCAAGGAGGAAGACAGAGGCAGGAAAAAGGAAGAGGTGAGCCACCCATCTGCCATCCCACCGCAGGGAAGTGGGGCCAGTTTCTCATCACAGATGCTGCAGTGATGGGAACCAGGTGGAGTCTCCCCTCGAGTCTCCATGCTTCCCTGTGCCCTCCTTCCCCACCCCAGCAGCCTTCCACCCCGTCCTGGGCCTTACCCCGCCCGTGGGTCTTGGCCTCAATGATCTCACTGATGCGCCCGGAGCCCACGCTGTTCTTGGCCGCCAGCTTCACCTTGTACCAGGTGCCACACTTGAGGCTGTCCAGCCTGAAGGACCGCTCGCTCGAGCTGACGAACACATCCTTCCACTCCTCGCTGTTGTCCACCGAGTACTGCAGCACGAAGCCTGCCCGGGAGGTTTGCCTGGCTCAGGTCGGGCAGGGCGGGGCCTGGGGTACCCCAACAGGCATCATGGGGCTGGGCGCCGCAGGGGGCAAGGGGGTGCTTTGGCCATTGGGATGGGGTGGATGCAAATTAGATGCAAAACAGAAAGGCCCTTGGGTGAGTTGTAGGGCTCTCTCCTGTCAGCGCTTGTGTTAGGGTTGAGAAGCCGAGGTGGGGAGGGGAGCAGAAACCAGAGCTGTGAGGCTTACAAGGGGTCCTTTTGAGACCCTACGACTCCATATTTAGTCCCCTGGCCCCGGAGCGTAAGCATCCCTTGGGAGCTTGTTAGACATGCAAATTCTCAGCCTCTACTCCGGACCCCCTGAGTCAGAACCTGTGCTCTTACAAGATCCCCTGGTGATTCATATGCATGTTTAAGGCTTGAGAAGCACTATCTAGAACATTTGTCTACTTTTACAGATGCGGAAGCTAAGGCCCAGAGAAGAAGACAGGCTTCCTAAGAAAGCAGACGTCCTCAGGTTCGCACAGCTCACCAGTGGCAAGGAGGGTGGGTGTTCTAAAGCCCAGACGTCTAGGCTGGTATATTTTCCATGGCACTTGGGTAACTCCCCTGTAGTCTGAATCGCCCCTCCCCCATTATTTCCTAAGCATCATCAGGACAAGCAGTGGGAGCGAGTGAAGCCCTTCCTCTGCCCCTGGGCCCAGAATCCTTTCCCCTGCCTCCCCCCTCCTCATCCAGACCCCTCTCACCTCGGATGGAGCTGCCCCCATTGTCACCTGGAATCCAGGTCAGGGTGATGGACGAAGCGGAGGTTTTGGAGACAGTTAGGCGGGGTTGGTCCGGGGGAACTGTGAGGGGAGAGCCACCAGCCCGCACCAGAGGGTTCATCTCTGACACTGGGGTGGGTTGAGGGCGAAGGGCTGGCTCTCCCACCCTCTTGGTGCCACCCTCACTCCTGCTCATTCTCCTCTCTAGCCCTCCTGCCTCCTCTCCCACGGGGACCCTCTGATCCACCAAGGGTCTGTCTCCCCAGTGGCGGGTCTTCTTCCCTTTGACAACCCTCTCTCTCACACGATGGACTTCCTGCCACTCCTCCATCCCTGTCCCCAGCGGAGCCCCACCCGCCACGCAGGGTCTCACCTTGCACCAGAAGGTTGACGATGATGGTGTCGAAGCCCCCAGTGTTGGTTGCTGTGCAGGTGTAGTAGCCCGAGTCCTCAGCCTTCACGGCGCGCAGCAGCAACGTGCCGTTGGTGTGGATGAGCCGGTGCCCATCCATGGACACAGGGATGGCCGAGTCTTCGCTGCGGGGGTGGGGGATGGGTTATAGCAGGCAGCCCCTCCTCCGGGGGCCTCCCCCAGGTCTGCAGGCAGTTAGAGCTGGGAGCAGTCGGGGGCTGGCTCGGGGACCCTGGATTCTTGGGCTGTTACTCAGTGCTTCCCGGGCACATCCAGGAATCTTGGCCTCTTCAATCACCCAGGGAAGGGAGATCCTTGGTAGCCAACAGAGGGGAGCCAGGGAGACCAGGCCTGTGTGTGAGAGCGGTAGCCGTGTACCTGGCTGGGCCCCCGCAGGGCTGGAGGTGACTGAGTCGCTGGAAGGGAGGGACATTGGTTCTCTTCATGGCTCTTCTGCTGTGCCCATCCCCGGGGGTCACCTATCCCTGCAGGGTCCCGCACACACCTGTCCTTGGTCCACTTCACGGCGGGGGCTGGGTCTCCCACTGAATTGCAAGGCAGCCGGACATCCCTCATCCAAGGTGTGGTCACGGTGCCCCCAAAGGATATGATCTTTGCTGGGGCTACAGGAGAGAAAGGATGAGAGACACCCCACTTTTACCACCAACACCGCACTGGCTCCCCTTTCTCAGGGCTCCTGAATTTACAATTCAAGTCCTCCTTTCCCCTACCTGACCGCTACCTTGGGCTTGGGGTTGGGGGAGAGTCTAGGAAATTTCAGATGGGAGTCATTGATTCAACAAACGTTTATCAAATACCTGTTTGGGCCAGGTTCACAGGAGGCTCTGAGGAGCCACAAAATGCATAAGATCCGTTCCCTGTCCTCAAGTTGCTCACCCTCCAAGAGGGAGACAGACACTTACAAAAATCATTAGGGGGCTTCCCTGGTGGCGCAGTGGTTGAGCATCTGCCTGCCAATGCAGGGGACACGGGTTCGAGCCCTGGTCTGGGAAGATCCCACATGCCGTGGAGCAACTAGGCCTGTGAACCACAATTACTGAGCCTGCGCGTCTGGAGCCTGTGCCCCGCAACAAGAGAGGCCGCGCTAGTGAAAGGCCCGCGCACCGCGATGAAGAGTGGTCCCCGCTTGCCGCAACTAGAGGAAGCCCTCGCACAGAAACAAAGACCCAACACAGCCAAAAAAAATAAAATAAATTAATTAAAAAATAAATTAATTATACTGTTGGATTCTCTCTCAAGTAAAGTATCACTTAAAAAAAAAAATCATTAGGGTGAAAAATACTATGGTAGGGGTAGAGACAAGTAACCCTCAGAGCAGAAAGGAGGAGGAATGAACTCTGGCAATGCAGTGGTGGTGGAGGTGAAGGCCGGGGCGGCTTCTGGAACTGGAAGCTTTGACTTGAATCTTGAAGGCTAAGAAGGAATTCACCACACAGAGAAGGAAAGGCATGTCAGAAGGGGGAACGGCACTGAGTAGAGGCACGGGGGCCTGAAACACACGATGAGTGGGAGGATCCTTTGGGGTGACCAAAGCCCAGGGTGAGTGAAGAGGGGGCAGCAGAGCCGGGGCCAGAGCGGTGAGCTGGAGGAGAGCATGGAGGGCTCTGCTGGCACCTCAAGGAGTCTGGGCTTCCCCTTGAGGTCACGAGGAGGCTTACAAGTAAGTAGTGATATGTTCAAAATAGAGTTTTAGATAAATCCCTGGCTGCTTGCAGAGGATGGTTTGGTGGAGGTGATCTTGCAGGATGAAGACCAGGGACAAGACAGTGGCTGGAGTGTAGGCAAGAGGTGATATAGGGTGGTGGAGAACAGACTAGGGGCTCAAGGGAAGGAATGCCAGGACGTGGGGTCTCCCTAGTTTTGGGGAAGAGATAGAGGGGGAGGTGAGGGTGACTTCCAGGATTCCAGCTGGGCCGACCAGATGGGTGCTGGTGCCCTCGTGGAGTTGAGGCACACAGGAGGAGGAGCAGGGCAGGTGGGAGAGACGGGAAGATTCTGCTCATGCTAAACCTGGGCGACACCCACGGGGGTAGCTGGAAAGCAGTTGGATATAAATGTTTTGGAGCATGAGAGAGATGACTGGACCGCACTGATGTGAACTCAGCAGCAGAGTGACTGAGGTCACCAGGAGGGGGACTGCAGATTGACAGAGGAGTGGCAGAGCCCTGGGGTCCACAACATGCAGGCGCAGAGGAGGAAGGCCTTTCCCCGGGGAGACAGGAGCACGCTGAAAGGACCCTGATGCACAGGCGGCATCATGGAAAGCAAAGGGAGGCAAAGATGCCAAGGCCCCAGCGAGAAGGTAGTCATGTCAGGCACCTTGGAGATCTCCAGGCCCAGGGTTGAAAGTGTTAAATTAACCACGCAACCACGTGCTTCGGGGGGCCACAGTCAGCCCCACTGGGCCACGGGACCCTTCTTGGGGAGAGGGAAGATGTAAGGTGGCTGAGGAAGCAGTGCTTAGAGGTTTGGGCGCAGGGAATGGAGGTTCCTCTCCTCTGAGGGCAGCGCCGGGGCGATGGGCTTGGGAGAGGAGGTGAGGTCTGGAGGGGCCGCCGAGGAACAGAAGGCCGCCTGGGGCAGTGGAGGACCGCCGGGGGCCAGAAAGACGTGGACTGGGCAGAGGGGCCCAACGAAGACAGCCTCCATCGCGGGCAGAGGGAAGTAGTTGGGGGCCTCGGGGATGGTGCCAGGGGCTCTAGAGATCCCGTTCTAGACCCAGTTCTGCCCTGTGGCTGGGACTGCCTCCTGTCCCTCCACCTCCCAGGGCTGCTGTGAGGACAGAAGAGCATGATGTCCACATCTGAGGAAGTACGAAGCCCTCTGGGAACGTGTTCCGTTTAATTTCCACAGGGGAAGGGGCCAGCCTTCAGCCAAGACGCCCAGGCTCTCAGACCATGCTCTGGGCCAGCGCCAGCTGTCCTGGGAGGATCGGAGGCCCTGGGCCCCTGCCCTTCTGAAGGAGACAAGTCCAGAAGAAGGGGTGGGTAGCCCCTCTGGGAGGAGGGGCCGGGGGAGGTTAGACACCTGAGGCCGCGTGGAAAGAGCCCCGACTTGGAGCCAGAAGAGCTAGCCCACCACTCTCAGCTGTCTCTGCAGACCGTGCCACTCCGGCCTCAGAGTGTCCACTGGAAAATGGGATGACAGCCCCTGCTGGCAGGGCAGCTGCGGGCCCTCCATTCAGTGCCCGCTGACCCTGAGCCTGAGGCCGGGGAGGGCAGGCGCCTCTCGGGTCTCAGCCAAAGGAAGCTGGTCACCCCTGGAGGGCGGCCGGGCTGAGGCAGGCACCAACCATCTGAGCCCTGGTCCTGGGGCCCCAGGGCTACAGCGACAGGGGACTGTGGGATGAGGGAGGGCCCAGAGAAGCCCAGGGTCAGAGCAGAGGCTGGAAGTCTTGGGCCTGTGTGGCTAAGTCCCATGCCCCAGAGTTAGCGCGGGCAGGCGGCCTGGCAGCTCCGCGAGGTGGCCTCTGTCTCGATCTTGGGCTGAGGCCTCAGAACTGGCATTCCCGGTAAAGTGGGGGTACACGTGCCCCCATGCCACACTTATGCCCAGGTCAGGGGTTTGGCGGGGCACCCCCAAGAAACAGACGTGGTCTTATTCACCCTGCGCGCCCCATCTAGCCCACAGTCTCCTTCAAGGCACGCCCCCTGTAAATGTCTGTTGACTGAATGAACCACTGATCGGTGGGGTCACCCCTACCTGAGGTGCCCCGGCTTTGGAAGGAGGGGGCCGTCTCGGCAGCTCTCTGCGCCGTGGAAGCAGTGTACCCCACCTCAGTCCCCTTTGGAGGAGCTGAGCTGGGCTGGAGTTGGGAGTTGGGGACCAGGGCGCATTACGCCCAGCTGAGCTGGGTAGAGTTGGGAGTTGGGGACCAGGGCGCATTACGCCCAGCTGAGCTGGGTAGAGTTGGGAGTTGGGGACCAGGGCGCATTACGCCCAGCTGAGCTGGGTGGAGTTGGGAGTTGGGGACCAGGGTGCATTACGCCCAGCGCCCCTGGCTAGCGGTGCTGCCTCGAGCCTGTGGTGAGGCTTTCTGGGAGTCAGGGGGCAGCAGAGGCCCGGTCTTGGTGCGTGCAGGAGGGAGGAGGGCGGCCGCCCTCCCCTTACAGCCAGGTCACCGACAGGGTGGAGGGAGGACATCCCCTCCCCGGGGAGAACCGGAATTCTAGGCCGGGGCGGCTTCTGCCCCCTGCCGCAGTCCCAGGCTGCTCACCCTTGCCAGCAGGCTCGATGGTCACCTTCTCGCTGCCGTTGCCCCGGCCGGCAGAGGTGACGGCAGCCACCCACAGCAGGTACTGCTGTCCTCGGTTTAGGTGGGCGATCCGGTAGAAGAGCTGCTCCGGACTCGTCTCATACTCGCTGGGAGCCTGCGGGGCAGAGGCGAACGCATGCTAAGAACCAAGGCTCCTGGGCCTCCACCTCCGCCTCCAGCCTTGCTGGGGGCCCTGGGCTCAGAGGAGGTGGTGGCCGGGTTGGGGGCCGGGGAGGCAGGATCCTGCCTAGTCTGCCCTTTCTGGTTTTGGAGCCACACTGAACAGAGTTTGCCCTGGACTTGGCACGGGGCTCGGCCCTGGGAGCTGACGGGCCTGCTCTGGCGTGCTGCTGGGTCAGCCTCAGTTTACCTCTTGGACTGAAATAGGCGCTGGCCACTGTGGCTCCAGGCCAGGAAATGTGAGTGTTCTGAGTGAGAGATGGAGGAGAAGGGAGAAGGGAGGAGGGAGGGTCTCAGGAGAACCCTGAGTAAAGGGAGTCTCTGGGAAGAAGCTAAATGACTACATTTGCCTTATTAGGGCTGTAGACAGGCTCCCCCAGCCTGTCCCCACTCAGCGTCACCTCCCAGCCCTACTGTCTAATTACTGCTCCTTCATTCCTCCCCCCTCTCCCCCCACCTCTGGGGGACGAAGGAGTGGGACAGGGAACTAAGAAACCTTCAGGGGGCAGCACTTTATTAATGATGATTAGTGGTATAGATCACCATATATGTATTTGTAGGTTATATAAATCTATAAAATTTTTTTAACCAAATGACAGTTTTGACAAGTTGCCAACAAAACAATATGGGATCCCAGTGGTTTTACCAGTTGCTTTGATGAAAAGATTACGTTGCCTTGGAAACCAGAGGCTCAGATATTGAAATGAATTTGAGAAGGAGCTTTTGATAAGCGCTAGTTTGCAGACCTCCTGTCAGCCCCTTCCCTGGTGCAGGCGGGATGGGGCTGACTTTCATTTTATTTTATTTTTTGGTCAGCTGTGGGGAAGGGAAAGCAGGACAGCACCAGGGCATCTTTGAAATCAGGGAGGAAGTCTAGGGAGGGGGAGCAGCCCCGGAACATATGGGGGGCCCCCAAGGCCAGAGGGAGCTAATAATTAGTTATCTCTGCAGTCACGGGATCCTGCACATACACACCTACATGCACACGCTCACACACACGGACATGTAGACACATTCACGCACGTGCTGAGGGACAGACCACCAGACAGATATGGGGTCACAGAAGGACATTCTCTGTCCGGCATGGGAGGGCTGAGGGGCCCAGTGACTTATAATAGGAGAAAACATCCTTTTTGGCCCCAGACTGTCTGCAGGGAGATGCTTGGGAGAAGGTACAGGCATCCCCACAACACACACAGAGCTCCCTGGCAAACTCCTCCTCCTGCCTCCCTTGTGGAGGTCTGGCCTTGAATCCAGGAGGTCCCTGAAAGCCACCCTGAGCCCTAGTAGTTGGGAAGTCCTCTCAGGCTGTAGCACTGGGGGACCGTGTGGGTATCTGCAGGTCATATCTGAGCACGAGGCAGGGCAGGGCAGTGGCCTTGATACCTGCTTGCCTCACTTGCTATGTGATCCACAGTGTCTCCCATGGTTTCTGGGGCCTCAGTTTTCTCTCCTGCAAACTGAGAAAGCAATACAGCTCGGCCTACCCTGTGTGGTTACAGTGAGGCACATATGAGGCAAGGGGTGTGCAAGTCTTTTGTAAACGGGGAAATGGTCTTCTCCTGGCACATTTTTCTGTGAGGGTGGAGGTGTGTGTGTGTATGCATGTGTAGAGAAAAGTTGAGTGTACTTGCTTGTGTGTGTCAGTGTGTACCTGAATGTACATTTGTGTCTACACAGGGCAGGAATGCTTTGGCTTCCCCCTGAAGGCATTAGCATATTACCCAGATCCTGGGTGCCTTCTTTTAACCTGGATTCCCTAAGAATGTCCTGAAATCACTTTCAGAAATACACAACTCTACTCCCAAATAAAGTCCCAGTGAATCAAAGGTTAAAAAAAGGTACAACTATGAAAGAAGAAACTATAGGTTAATATTTATCTGTCCTAAAAACAAGAATAAAGGTAAAAATCATAAATGAAAATGATTTACAAATTTAAATTATACAAAAAGAAAACCTATGGTATAATAGAAACTAGACTCAAAGGCAAGCAAATACTTGCAACATATAGGATCAAAGATGGTTATTATCCTTAATGTGTAAAGAGCACTTACAAATCAATAAGAAGAAAACCACGATACACCCAAATAAAAAATGGACAAAGGACATGAATTGACAATTACCCAAAGATGAAAAAAACAGCCAGAAAACACATAGCAATAATCAACCCAACTAGTAATCCAAGAGATATAACTTAAAACAAGACCTCTTTTTAAAAAAATCCCAACTGTCAAAAAAAGAAAAATATATAACACCTTGGATTAGTATGGGTGCAAGGAAGAAGTATATACTACTTATAATGCTGTATAAGAAGTATAAATTGGCGCAAAATTCCTGAAGAGTAATTTGCAAACGTGTATGCAAACCTTAAGAATATTCGTACTCTTTGTGACCCAGGAATTCCTATAGAACTTTAACCTAAGAAAAAAATAAAACGTGTACATAAAAACTTTTATGAAGAACTGTCAGTGAAACATCATAATGGTGAAAAATTAAAAACAGATTAAATATAGAATAATTGGGGGACTGGTTAAATAGATTATGTACATACAGATGATATTTTAAAAGAATACTTGATGTCACGGGAATCCTCTGGTGGTAAAGTGGTTAGGGTCTGCGTTCTCACTGCCAAGGGCCTGGGTTCAATCCCTGGTCGGGGAACTAAGATCCCACAAGCCATGTGGTGCAGCCAAAAAGAAAAAAAAAAAAAAAGAATATTTGATGTCAAGAATATTTCAGTCAAAAAGAATAGTCGATGGTGTGGGAAAGTGCCTTCATATGTTACATGAAAAATGCAGATTATATCACATTGTGTAAAATTTTATTTTAATTTTGTAAAAACACCGAAACAAAACCATGGTATGCGTACAGATCAAAGAGCGGAAGATTACACACCAAAACATTGCCAATGTTTACCTTTAGGGAATGAGGGTACAAGTAATTTTTACTTTCCTCTCTATATTTTATATGTTTACAGAATTTTCTCAATAAAATCGTATTATTTTGATAATCAGAGAAAAGCAACAAGTGCATTCAGTTGTTTGGTAAAACTTCTAACGGGCCTCAATGCAGCTCTGGCCAGCCCCAGGGTGGAATTCCTGGGAACCCGCACCATTTGTAGTTTCCCACATCTATTCCGAGGATGCCGCACACACACGTTCGTACACTCCAGTGTGTACACACACACTCGGACTCACGTGCATTTGCCTCTCACCCCACACTCACTCCCACAGTCTTGCACCATCACACGTACACGAGTGTGCCCTCACTCCTGGAGCTCTTTCATAAATGAATTTGGGATGCAGTCGTTTGGAATCTGGAATGTATCTCTGCAAAGCAGTCATATTACACAATCACACGTGGTGGTTAGGTCCCCTGGTCCCTCGTTCAGCCCAGTCCCTGCCATGCAACATGGCTGAACTGCAGTTCTCATCACACTAGCACATCTGCCCCACCCCCCCCACCCCCCCATGTGACAACGTCTGATGGGAAATCTCCCCAGGAGAGAGGCGGTTCCTCCATGCTCGGGCCATGAAGGGGAAGGAGGCAGGGTCCCCAGGCCTCCAGCAGCAGGAGGAGGGCATGGGGACCAGGCACTCTGCTCCGGAGCCTGGCAGATGTGTCCCCAGCCAGTTGACTGGGGATCCTGGAGCCTGAGTTAATGAGGAGGCCGTGTTCCCAGATACCAATCCCTTTGAAAGACTTCATTATCAGAGGAAGTAATGACCATACAAACCCAAGCTGGAGAATGAGTTCCCACCCTCTCATCAATTTATGAAGGGAACCTTGCCCAACGTCTAAGGCTTTACAATTGTCAGGCTGCTAGTAATTCATTCATCAAACACGTATTCTGTGACAGTGATGTTCCAGGCACCATGTTCCGCAGCTGGGGACCCAAAGATGAATAGGTAGATGCTGCCCTTGTTCTCACAGAGCCCCTCAGACCAGTGCGGGAGACAGGTGAGTGAGCAGCTAACTGCCGGCGAACGCATTCAGCGTGTGCTAGAGGATGAAGAACATGCCATGGGCGGCAGGATCCGCAGGGGCAGAGGGGTGGGGGGTGAAAGGCAGAGCGGCTGTCCAGACGGTGACAAGCCGAGTGTAACAAGAGCCTAGGATGTGTGTGTGTGGGAGGGGCAGGAGGAGGGGGGCAAAAGGGGCAGAAGACATGGCTGAAAATGTACCAATTGCAAAATTGGTACAACCCCCCAACAAGGGCAGGGTGTGCTCAACCTAACACCTGCAGACCCCGTGATCCAGGAGTTCCTCTCATAGGCCCAACAGGAACGCATACACAAGAGCACCAAGAGACACGGACAAGTGTTTTCACAGCAGCACCATCTGTAATAGCTCCAAACAGAAAACTACCCAAATGCCTATCAACGGACAACACAATGGATAAATACACTGTGACACACACACGTAATTGAAAATTATACAGAAGTGACAGTGAATGATCTCTAACCACACGCAACAATATGGATGAAATTCACAAACTCAAAATAATGTTGGGTCAAAGAAGCTAGGCAAATGGTGTGTGTGTGTGTGTGTGTGTGTGTGTACTATAAAGTACAAAAAGAGGCAATGCTAATCTGAAGTCAGGATGGTGGTTACGCCTGCAGGGGGAGGGTGGTGACCTTCTGGGGTGTTGTCCTGTTCCCTGCTCTGGGAATCCCCCCTTCTGCGTACTTGGATGTGTGAAAATTCATGGAGTTGTATAGTCATCATATATGTACTTTTTTTCTGCATGTGACGTAGTGGCTGTGAGGATGGAGAGGAGGGGACGGAGTAATTGGAAAGACATTTCTGGGCTTCCCCTCTGGTAATAGAACTCTGGCCTCACTGGTGAGGAGCGGGGCCCCCTACAGCTCAGAGGGTAATTCAGAAAGGCCACAGGAAAGCAGAGAACAGAGGATGAGATGATGACACAATTACCGAGCAATTTCAGGGCAGCTTTCCGGGCTGCCAGAAGCTCATCTGCAGGTGCTGGGGCTGCTGTCACATCACAAGTTGCTGATGGAGGGGGAAGCTGGCCTCCTTCTGCCCCCTGCTCTCCCCGGTCCTGAGCACATCTCTTGATAGTACTCACGCCACCCCCCCCACCCCCCGCCCCGGGGAGCACCCCTCTGCTTTTCCCACTAGACTGGAAGCGCCCCAAGGGCAGGTGTCTTTGCACCTGCTCTTGTAACTATAAGAGGTGTGCTCCAGAGCAGTCACCCAGCAGAACTCTGGTTGAGTGGCTGGAGATAAGGAAAGAGGCAGAGGGAAGGATGCCTATTATGGGATATGGGTGCATATCCCACGGCACCCTCATCCTCTCGTCCCTCTTAGCAGCCCTCAGTAGAGGGCAGGGGTTAGCCCCCCGCACTGTGCCCCAGCCTGGGGGCTGCCCACTTTGCTCCCGGGTTTGGGCAGATAGAGCTATCTCTCAGCCCTCTCCCCTAGGCTAGGCCCAGACCCTGGCCCAGAGAGAGATGCCTTTGCCTTCCCCCATCTGTCCCCCATCTTCTCCTCTCTCTTCAACTGGCGCCATGCTGAGGGGGCCGCTCAGGGTAGAGCTCCAGCAGCCCTCCAAGCCCGGACTGATCATACTGAAAATTTGATTCATTTCCAAAGGCCGTGGGCCAGCGAGTCCCCAGTCCAGAGCTCTGGGATCTGCTAGGAGCTTCCTTGGTCAGCCAGACCAGAAGAGCTGAGGCCCTGTCCTCCCACCTGCTTGAACGTGACCCCTGACTCAAAGGAGCTTCCAGGGCTTGTGATAATCTTGCAGCCCCTGGAACAGAGGACTGACCCAAGATGGACTGGGGTAAGGCTTTAGCCACTCTTGGGTGACCAGTGCCCATACTTATCCATGAATCCAAGAAGAAGCACAGATATAAGCAGCCCCAGGGTTTGGCCCAGAAGCCAGCTGATCTACAGGTACTTTCTCTCTCTCCTGTCCTGCTCATCATTTGGCCCTGGGCCCACTTACCGGCTGGCCAGACCCGGGGCTGAAGCAGAAGATGGTGTACTTGCGGATCACCCCGTTGGGCTTGGTTGGGGGGAGCCATGACACAACCACACTGCTAGCGGATGAAGGGACAGCTTTGATGCCAGCGGGAGGACCTGGAACTGAGCAGGGGAAGGTCGGGTCAGTTTAGAGAAAGGAGGGGCAAACAAAGCCTTTGGGAAAGAATGACAGGGTGGGGAGAGCGAGGCAGATCAATCTGGGAGCGCTTCCTGAAGGAGGCATCTCTGAGCTGTGGTTTAAAGGAGGAGGTTCTAGCATGGCAAACAGGTGGTGATTATTAGGGGCTTGTAACAAAGTCTCTGAGATGGAAGCACTGGGAGTGGCCAGTTTCAGAACTGTTTGGCCAGAACCAAGGACTTAAGATACACAAGAAAGAAACAGAACCCATAAGGAATTCATCTTGATCCCAATGACCCTAATCTGATCCCCGCCCCAATGCTCTACTAACAAAGCTTGTACTTAGGCCAGACAAATACACAGGTCACTTTGCTTTTTGACCTGTGAGCTCCTTGAGGCTGGGGACTCTAGAGACTCACAGAGCAGACCTCCTCCCGAGGGTCAAGGGTCAGTGGTCAGCCAGTGGGTGACTGTGTTTCCTTGCCATGTGCTCAGGGCACAGCCCTTGGGGGGCTGGCTAGGCCCTTTCTCTTTTCAGGAGGGAAAGTCTACTTTAGAATTGGCTGAGAAATCCATCCTAAGTGGATCCAATCTGTATGGATTCTGACCTCCCCTTGCTCCCATGTCTGAGCCTGCCTGGCCTGGCTGGGACCCCAGGGCTCTGCCTGGGAGACTGGAAGCATCCTGTTTGCAGCCCACAGTCTCCTTCTTGGTCTTTCCCTTGTATTGTTGTGACTTGTCTTCCCTCCTGGGAGCTTTTATGCTCCTTTGAAGATTGTGATGGTATCCTATTCAACTTATTTTACCTTTCTGAGCCTCAGTTTCCCCATCTATAGGGACATAACAACCACATTAAAGGTCTGTAGTGAGAATTAGTGCTAATTAAAATAAAGCACCTGGCATGGTGCCTAACACATAGAAGACACTCAATAGATTGTAACAACTAGTATTTTTGCATTCCCTCCCCTGACTCTCAGCTTTTAGCACCTACCTCAATTTTTTAAATCTAATAAGTGGTCAACAATTCTAGGTTAAATAAAATAATTAAAAACAGCATCATCATCCATCCGGGGACCTGAACCCAGAAGCTGGCAATCATCCTTAACTCTGCCCTTCCTCACTGCTACAGCCTTGCCATTTACCTCTGCTAGGGGTCTCTGCAGTTTCGGGATGCAAGGGGGTCTATGGATGGCCACTGGGGCAATTTGCAGTGTTCAAATCTTCTCTGTTGTTGCATACTTTCTTTTTCTTATCGGTTACTGAGAGAAATATGTTGAAATCTCCCACTACGATTATAGATTTATCTATTTATCCCTGTAGTGCTGTTGGTTTTTGTTTTATGTGTTTCAAGGTTATTAAGTTCATAAAAATTTAGAACTGTTCTATTTGCCTAGTAAATTAAGTCTTTTACCATAACAAAGTGTCCTTCTAAGAATGATTTTTTTGCCTTAAAGCATACTATGTCTGATATTAATATTCCAGTTTTCTCTTAGTTTTGCATGGTATGTCTATCTTTTTCCATCTTTTCATGCTTAACTTTTCTACACCTTTATGTTTTCGATGTCTCCTATAAACGGCACATATTTGGGTTTTGTTTCATTGCTAGCCAATCTGGCAATCTTTATCTTTTAATTGGAGAATTTAGTCAATTTATCTTTAATGCTATTACTGATATATTTGGGTTTAAATATCCCATCTTACTAAATACTTTCTATTTGTCCCACCGATTGTTTTTTCCTTTGTGCCTTCTTTTTTTGGATTGAGTATTAAAAATACTCTATTTCCCCCTCTCTGTTAGTTTTGCTATAATACAGTCTTTAATTACTTTTAGATTACAATGTGAATCTTTGCCTTACCAAAGTCTAACATTATTAATTGGCACTTTTCTTCTCAGACAATGCAAGGACTTAGAACTTGCATTTACCCTCTCTCAATTTACATGCCATTGTTGTATGTTTTAATTCTGTATATATTTTAGATCCCCCTTCAAGACGATGACATGATCACCATTTTATGCAATCAATATTGATTTCGATTTACCCATATATTCACCGTTAATTGTTCTTCTTTCCTTCCTACATCACTGGGTTTCCACCTGGGATCATTTTCCTTCTAGTGAAAGAATACCCTTTAGTATTTCTTCCAGGAAAGGTAGGCTGATGATAAATTCTCTCAGTTTTTTTTTTTTTTTTTGTCTGAAAATGTCTTTATTTCATCTTAATCTTGAAAAATATTTTTGCTAGGTATAAAAATCACAGGTTGATAACTATTTTTTCACACATACTTTAAATATACCATTGTATTGTTTTCTGGCTTCCATTGTTTCTGATAAGTTAGCTGACAATTTAATTTTTGCTCCTTTAAAGGTAAGTGGTCTTTTTTTCCTCTGGTTGCTTTTAAGATTTTTCTCTTTGTGTTTGTTTTTTTAGCAGCTCTATTATGATAAGCCTAGGTGTGGATTTCTTTAAGTTATTGCCTGTGAGGGTTGTAGAGCTTCGTGCATTTGGGCTTGATGACTTTCACAGCTTTGAAAAGGTTTCAGACATTTTATCTTCTGCTCCATTCCCTTTGTCCTCTTCTTTGGGGTATCTTCTCACATCTTCTATGTCCTTGACATTCAGAATGTGGTCCATGGGTGAGCAGCAGTGTCACCTGGGAGCATGTTAGAAATGCAAAATCTCAGGTTCCACCCTAGATCTACTAAACCAGAATCTGAATTTTAACTTGATCCCCAAGTGATCTGTATGCACAGTAAAGTTGGAAAATCACTGCTCTATATCTCTTATTTGCTCTTTTATTTTCCATTCATTTGTCTTTATAATATCAGAAGATATTATCTTCTGACCTATCTTCCAGTTCACTATTTATCTCTTTGGCTGTGATTAATTTGTTGTTAAACCCATCCAGTGAGTTCTTAATTTCAGTTATTAATAGTTTTTATTTC
The DNA here is from genome assembly GCF_028021215.1 of Eschrichtius robustus. NCBI lineage: Eukaryota > Metazoa > Chordata > Mammalia > Artiodactyla > Eschrichtiidae > Eschrichtius > Eschrichtius robustus. The sequence goes on along the minus strand of NC_090834.1, from coordinate 15,265,585 downwards.
TAGATTTTCCATTTGATAGCTTCCAATACTCTTAAAATTTCAAATTTCAATTGTTAAGAATCATTATTTTAAAGTCCATATTTGATAAAACCTATGTTTGGAACTCTTGCGGATCTGTTTTGTCTTTTTTTTTTTTTTCTGCTGGCTTTTGTTCACATTGTCACCATTATTTTTAACTGTATGCCAGACACATTATTTGCAAAATTGTTTGTGGAAATAATTTGAGGTCTCAGGTGATGTAATCTTCCTAAAGAGAGAATTCATGTTTGCTTCTGACAGGCACCTGCAACCTGGGGCACTAGCAACCTGAGGTCACCTCAATCTAATTTCTAGGACTGAGATGGTTTGAGGCTGAGCTACTTCTGGTCCACTTTTAATCTTAGAGTTCTGCCCTTCATGGTCTCAACTCAAAGTAGGTGGGGGTGGGGGTGGGGCGAAGGGGATGGGAGGAGGGTTCACCAGACAGACCCACACACCCTAGCAGGCCCTGGCCTCCAATTAATGTCTTTCTAGTACTGCTCAGTTTCTCAGTCACTGCCTCCAGATTCAGCAAATGCCCCCGAGGGCAAGAGCTGTTCCAAATACCAGGCTCACCTCCTGGGCCTCCACTCTCCCTTGGATCCTGGCCCAGTAACTCTTTACTTTCCTGCCAGCTCTCTGATGCCTTGAAGCAAGTATTAAAAAATATTTTATTCATATTTCCTAGTGTCCCAGCAAGGAGGAGAGTGGGTTTGAGTTACCGAGTCTACCATTCCTGGAAGTGGAACTCCTCTGATATGTTTCCCTAAACATGTCCCTCCTCCTCCCTTCATCCTCACTGCTGCTGAACTAGCACACACCTTCCTCTTCTCTGTCTAGATGCCCACAGGTTCTAAGAGGCCTCTCTGACCCAAGTCCTTATCTCCCCATCCCCTTCCTGCGATCAATCCTCCGTGCTTCTACAAGAGTTACCGTCCTGACACGCGGCTCTAGTTCAAGCCTCTTCCTCAGTTAAAGACCTTTAAAGTGGTCTAAAATCCAACCCAACTTTGCCCTCCGAGGCCATGTAGCTAGGTCTGGTATTCACAGGGAAGAGAAGCGGTAGGCAAGAGGTTTTGTAGCTCATGAACTGAGTGCAGCCAAGCCAGCCTGAAACCAGGCTCAGACTGAGAGATCTGGACTTAAGAAACGAGCTTGAATTGATATGTTTGCATTTTATCTTTTTACGTATCTTGCCTTTCTCTAAATTTTCTGGTAATTTTTTTCCCTTGGCAAAATGCAAATTCCTGAGGGGGAGTGGTAGCGGTGGGTACGGAGTCACAGAGTCTTCAGATTAGGGTATCTGTCCCATGGCGCAGCTGGAATTGGAATGTGGGTCTGTCTGCTTTCCAAGTCAGCTGAGTAACAACCGTAATGACCACCACCTACAAATGGGAGAATCTGGTGGAGCTGGAGCAGCGCGGCTGGGGCGGGCTTGGCTGTCCACCTACCCCTCTGCTATCATTCCTTCCTATTCCTTGCACACAGAGTCTCACTCCTGCTTGGGTCACCCATGCTCCTCCACCCTTCAGAGAAAGCTGTCTCCATCACCTACACCAGGGGATTTATCAGGCTTAGAGTAAGTCTAAGCATGATAATTCCATTCTCCTTTCAGTGACTAGCTTCGCTAGAGGCATATTGCCCCACTGTGGCCAATGGGAAATGAGCATAAACCTGTTGAGGGGATTTCTGGGAAAGGTTTCTTTTACTCCCAAGAGAAGCCCATAGGAAGAGACTGCTTCTCTCATCCTGAACTCTGTCTTGTCTGGCGTGATGCCTGGAGCTGCAGCCATCTTGAAATCATGGGAGGAACAGCTGACAGGCTGAGGATGGCAGAGCAGAAAGATGGGAACCACTGAGTTAACCAACCCTGGAGCTGCCCTACTCAACACTTCTTGTTATATATGATAATAAACATGCTTATTGCTAAAATCAACCAAAGGCTTCCTAACCGATACAAGTGGTATGATGGAAAGTATAGAGGCTAGGGAGGCAAGAAAGCCTCGATTTGCCACCCATTAGCTTTGTGACCTTCAGCAAGTTGCTTTAGTTCTCTAGGGCTCCATTTTCTCATCTCTAAAATGGAAAGAATACCTAGCCCATAGGGCTATTGGAAGGTTAAATCATGCTTATGATGGCACGTCACACACATGTCAAGTTATGACCACTGTTCTGGATGAGACCTCATCTGACAGCAGGCTCCTTTTAGCTTAGGCTTCCCTCCAGGGCACCTGCGTCCATCAGAAGCAGTCATTTCATTGCCAGCTCTTGGCAGGTATAAAGCAACTACCATTTGCTAGCACTTGACATTTTAGAAAGGATTCTATAGCTATGTTGTTTCTTACAACGTCTAGAAGAGGCACTGTCCCCATTTTATCATGAGGAAACTGAGGGTCAGAAGGTTAAGTGACTTGCCAAGAAGTGGCAGGGCTGGGGCATGCACAGTTGCTGTGTTTACCAGTGTCCCTTCCACTCGGTGAAGCTGCTGACTTAGGACATGGCCCCTGCCTGTGCGTGTCCCTGTGTGTGGCTCCGTAGGCAGCTCAAGGGTAGGGGGTCGACAGCTCCTTGTAGGGAGGCATGGTGCTCCTAGACCGTTGGATACCCTTGTGGGGTCTCGCCTTGGTCAGTTAAACATGTGTAGGTGCTTACAACTCAGGCCTTGCATCAGAACAGGACACAAAAAGTCTGGAGGTCTGGGTGGTTAATTTCTAGAGGCCAAGAAGGTGCCAGTGTGTGTGTGTGTGTGTGTGTGTGTGTGTGTGTGTGTGTGTGTGTGTGTGTGTGTGTGTGTGTGTGTGTGTGTGTGTCCTTGAGGCCCTGAAAGGGGCCAGGCACTGAGCACCGTCTCCGTTCGGTCTCCGCACAAGACCAGGTGGCTCTGCCTGGAGCTGTCCTAGGAAACCTCGATGGGGGGATTAATGACGGGAAAAGTAGGGCGGGCAGGTTGGTAAATATTTAATTGCTCAGAGCTTAAGTGGGAGAGGGGGATGATCTGATGGAAAGGGAGGGGCTTAGGGAGAGTAAGGAGCATTTAATCTGAGCGGGTCCGGTCACCAAGTCACCAAGCGCGGGGCTGCACTGGGAACATCTCCATCATCACTTTAGATCCGCTCCTTTTAACTCCTCTCACCCCTCCAGCTCCTGCTGCTAAACTGTCTGGGTAGGACCTAGACTGTGGGTCTCTGTATCCTTTGAAAAAACCGAGGCTGCGTGGGAAGGAAGCCATGATGGCAACCATGGCTACCGTTTATGAAGCGCCCGCTGTGTGCAAGGCACTTAACATCAACCGACTCTTCTGATGATATAGCGCCTGGCTCGGAAGGGTTAGAAGCAACTCAGTGATGGGGTTGGGGGGCGGTGAGGAAGGAAGTGGAAGAGGAGCTGGGAGCTGTGCACGGTCACACACAGCACCTCCTGGACGCGGCAAGGCCCCTGGAGGTGTGCAGCTCCAGCTCAGGCAGGAAGTCTGGCCCTTCTCCCACCCTGATCCCTCCTGGGCTGACTCAGCTCCCAGCCTCCCGCATCTGACTCCGTCACTCTCCCCTTGCGGTCTGGCTCCTTATCTCTGTTTTCTTCCAGTTCTGCCCCCATGGAGAAGGGCTTTGACATCACAGCTCCAAGTGGAAGCACATCCCATTCCCTCCCTGAGAGCCCCCTGCACACCGGAGTCCAGGGCCTGGCCCATGCTGGGGCCTCTGTGGGGTGATCGCCGGGTCCCTAGCCTAGGATATGTGGGGTGATGCTCCTGTTACCCCCAACCCCCACCGTCTGTATCCAGAGGACAGCAGGCTGAACCCTGCAGGGGAGCAGATGCCATAAAGTATGCTCCTGGGGTAGGGGGACAGGCTTTATCTGGCCTCTGACCCAGTGCTGCAGGGGTGGGGGGTTACGGTGGCTCGTGAGGTTATGCTCGAGTCCCGGTGCACCTCACCCCGACTTACGGTAAGCTGTGTTCTCCCCAAGCAGTGTTCTCCCCAGTGTCCTCAGAGTCACCCTTCAGCGAACCAGAGGGACAGGACGAAGGACGGGGCTCTGCTCTCACCCCTCTCCTTGCGGGAGCAGCGGGGCGGCTCGAGGGCAGTGCCCGGCACAGGCCCTGGGAGCTGCCGCGCGGTCCGAGGCCAGGCCGGGGCCGGAGGAACGCACTCACCGTCCTCCTTGGTCTGGATGTAGAGCACGCTGCTGCGCACGCCGTCCCCGGCCTGGGTGTAGGCCAGCACCTGCACGCTGTAGTTGGTGAACTTCTCCATGCCTCGCAGCTCCACGCGCTCCCGCGCGGTGGTGACGTTCTGCATCGCGCCCCACTCTGCCGGACACGAGCAGCCCTTGAGTGCGGCCCAGGCCGGCCAGGCCACCGTCCCCCGGCCGCCGCCCCTCCGCCAGGCTGGGCTCGCGGCCGGCCTGCTCCACTGGGCTCAGACCTTGACTCCATGCTGGTGGCGACTAGGGGGACCCTCCACCTCAAGTTCATGGGTGCGGATTTGGGGCACTGCTCCCGGACCACATTTCTCCCCAAGTGGCCCAACCAGGGTGAGCGACAAACGCCAGCCGGGCCTTGGCCCCTAGTCAACCTTGCACCAAATTCAGCTTGATACTCTCCCTATAGGATAGTCCCATCTCTCTATCTCTCCAAGCCACGTTTCCCTGTCCTCCACCCAAACCTCTCTCCATGTGAGGGACCCCAGGAGTGACTTGGACCTGGAGGGGAGCCTGGACCAGGCGGCCAGTCCGCAGCTGTTCCTCTTGGCTGCCCGGCACCTTCTTGGGCTCTTGGCTCTCCCGAGGCAGTGGATCCTCGGGGGATGACAGGCTGAGGATGCCTCCCCTGCACCTGACCACTCCTGGACCAGCACCCTGAACTCCCGAGAGGATAAGGGGTCAATCCCCGTTACCTTCTCCCCACCACTGAGGACACCCTCCCTGCAAAGAACCCGCACAGAGAACGCGGGCGAGGCTGGTGGAAGGGCCAAGCCTTCCTCGGGCTCAGCGAGGACCTGTCATCCTGGCTCTGCCAAGGAACGTGCTGTAGACTCTGAAGAAGGGCTTAGGGAGAGGGCCCCATGGGATGGCCAGGGCCTTAGGAGGAGGAAAGAGACAGACTCCTGAGCTCACAGCCCTCCCCCTGGGACTACTGGCTTTTCAGAAAACAGCCCCAGACACCAGCTTGTAGAAGACAAGTGCCGGCAAACCTACCCTGGCGCCTCTCAGGGACCCGGCGCAGGCCAAGGCCCGGCAGAGGGCCCGGCCAGGGGTAGGCAGCAGTCGGCCAGATTCCAGAGGGTGAGGACGCCAGGCCCAGCCTGAGGGGACTCCAGGTCGGTGCAGGGGAACCTCAGAGGCCTGAGTGGTGGGACCTTCCTTTTTGGGAAGGTTAGAAACCAGGGTGGACCTGTCCAGAACTAGAGACAGAGAAAGACCCAGGAAGAGGGCAGCATGACCATCAATCCACGTTGCCTTTGGAGACTAGAGAGGCTAAAGCCTTCCTCACCTGAGGGCTGAGTGGGGACCCACAGGCTTAGAAAAGTGGAAGCAAATTCTGGAAAACGAGGCCCCATCCCTGGCTCCGCACAGATATGTGAGGCCATCTCATCGTATAAGGCCTTGGGAGACCTTCAGCTCTCTGTGTTTTGGGAGGAGATGATGGGGGTGTGGCAGGGAGAGACAACTACTGTCAGCAGGGCTTCTGGGCAGAGCAGAATCCAGGTCGGGAAGGGGAGGGCAGCTGCCACGGAGGGATGACCATGAGCTGGAGTCCCAGGTCCTCCAGGAGAGAAGGGAGGAGCCAGGGAACAAGTGGCAAAAGGCTGAGGCTCTGGGGAGGCAAACTCGTTTCCGTAGTTTGGGATGCTGGGCCTCGGGCTTGCAAGACTGCAGACTTCCTGGTCACTGCAAGGGCTCTGTTACACCAGTGGGCAGGCTCTTGGTGTGTCTGGGGCTACACAAGCCTGTCTGGACTGCTGCATCCCAGGGGAAGGCAGGCACCCGAAGGGTCGGGCCATTGTCTTGTTTTTTCTCCTTCTGCCATTCCTACCCCCAGCTCCGCCGTGCACCCTTCTCCAGGCCCTGGGCCGCTCATCTGCACACACCACATGCCTCACTGCCCGTCTGGCTGAGGGGTGGCTCTCCCTGTGTTCTGGTGGCTCTCCCTGTGCTCCCTCCTCTTGCCCCTTCAGGCCTAGGCGGTGATGGCTTTCTGCTTCTGCTAATCCCAGGGGCCCCATCCTTCCTCCAGACTCCTTGGAAAGGAGCGCCTTTATTAAAGTCTCCTCAATTGCCCTGTTTGAGCGTGCCACCTCTCCCCTGACTGACATGGCCACAAAGTCCTAATATCAACACATTCCATCAGAAAAGCAAATGTGCCTGTCTCACCCCTCAAATCACCGCCCAACATACTGCTGTCCAGGAGCAGCTGGTGTCCGTCCCCACCAAGGAGATGACTATGTGTACCCCACCCACCCTGGCCCCGGCTCTGACCCTGGGATGACAGGTATGGAGGAGGGGCTGGGCTTCCACTCGACATCCCACGGAAGATGCTCAACTCTTAGTATGGATCTCCACCGACCCCGTGCCTCTCGCTCCACGAGCCGGCCACCACTCCCAGCAGACTCACCCCCATCAACGTAGAGTGACCAGAAGATGACCCGATAGCCTTTGAGGACTCCGTTGAGGGTGCTGCGTGGAGGTTCTGACCAGGAGATGACGGCCACGTCGGAAGTTATAGACAGGGCTCGGACATTCTCGGGGGGCTGGCTGGGCACTGCCGGGGCGGGGGGAGAGTTGAAAGGCCTGGTTAGGAAGGTACAGGACACGTCCATGCGCAGGCGGGGCCCTGCTGGCCAGCCAGAGGAACTTTGGGTTACACAAGTGGGAGGCCCTCCTGATTCAATGAGTCGCAAGAGGTTTGGGCTGGTGACCGGGAAGTCAACCCAGTCTCCTTTCCTGGAGATTTGGGTGAATAGAGATCCTTACAGCTTGGTTCCTGGGCTCTGGGTGGCACGTTCCTGGTTCTGGGTAAACGCTGGGGGAAGAAGGTCAGATGACCTCCAGGCATGAGCCCCTGGGGATTCACCAGTAGGCACCACAGCCCAGGGAGTCCACGTCCGCTGAACGTAACAGAACCTGGAAGACCAAGCCAGCGCTGGAGGGATCTGCAACTGATGCTCTTATCTGATGGCTGCCAGCCCTCGGTGTCACCTGAGCTCGGGGTCTGAACCAAGGCCCGGCTCTGGGGACCCTTGTGTCCTCATACCAAGCTGAAGGGAAGGAAAAGAAGGAAAGAGGATTTCAAGCAACCCTGGGGCAAGGGGAGAAGAGGCTCCGCAGACACCTTTAGGACCTCTAGGATCATTACATTTTTGTCCCTTGTCCCTGCATCTGAAGACACCAAAATGCCTTGGGTGATGGAAAACACTCTCTAAGACCAACTTGGGTGGTCTGCCCTGCCTTTAACCCTCTCCATCTGAGACCTACCTTTGAGCTTAACCTAAGTCCCACCCCCTGTGGGCGGCCCTGCTGCATGATGATGTTGAGAGACAGTGGTGACACCAGGCCGCAAAGAGCCACGTTGGCAAGTGACAACTTTGATGGCACTTCCACTGGCTTCTGAGGAGCTGGGGGCAAAGGGAAAGGCCACGTCTGCTTTGCTCTGAGTGGGAGAAAGGAGGCACAGGCTGGATGGAAGGTAATTAGATCCCATTGCCCCACAAGAGGCAACTCTAATTTTTATGAGCATTTAAATGATAATACATCATCCTAACGATCCTCTTTGAGAATGATTATTGTTTCATATTACTTAGGTGTAAAAATATAAGCACCATGTAATTAGGGACCCAGTGTCATAAACTAATACAGATCGCCCGTTCGAACAAAATGAAGGTAATATAATTATGGAAGAGACACTATTGCTAAAGCAGGGGTCCTTGAATACCCCAGGAGGAGTGCTAATATTGCAAGGAAACGATCAGGATCTGACAGGCTAACGAGGGCCTTAATTAAGTATGAAAAACTGCTGAGCAAATGCTGCTGGCAACTTTCATCCCCTTCTCCTCCTTTGTTTGCAAAATGACTCCACAGTCCACGCTGATCTCTCCCTGTTGGTAATCCCAGCACCCACCCCCCACTGCAGCCCCCCAAAGCAAGGGAGGTGGGGCTCTGATGGAGGCCAAAGGTGGGCCTGGCCTGGCTGTTTTCTGGGATGGCCCCAGTGGGCGGAGTTTAGTGTTTGGTCAGGTGTGCCAGGTGGTCTTGGGGCAGCTGTTCCCCCTGGACATGACTTCCCTGAGCATCCTGCATCCACGTCCCTTGGTCTTGCATCCAGCCCTGCCCCCAAGCAACAGGGTAACAATAGGGTGAAGTAGAAAGAGGACGGGATTCAGGGTCAGGCCTGGATTTTGACCTGGACTCTTCTTCATTAGATGGGCAACTCTGGACAGGTTCTTAACCTCCGTGAGCCTTGGCTCCTTTTATGGGTAATGACCTGGCTGTTAAGGCTGTGGTTCTCACAGGTGCTCCCTACACCAGCGGCAACAGCGTCACCTGGGAATTTATTAGAAATGCCCGTTTTTGGCCCCCACCTCAGACCTGCTGAAGCACAACTCTGGGGGAGGGTCCAGCAATCTGTTTACAGCCCTCTGATGTGCGCTCAGGTTTGAGAACCACTGTGTCAGAGCACTGCTTGGGATTGGTACTGATGGTACTAAGAGGCGACAAGCTGATCTTCCTCAATCCAGCCAGGCCCGTGGCCAGCATCATGGAAGGGAGTGCGCTGATGGGGGGCTGGTGAGGCTTCGGGATGGTGGAGGGGCTCGGGGAGCTGGTGGCAGTGTAGCTCAGGTGCTTCTCTGTACCTCTCTGCATTCTATGCACCTTTCTGTGTTCTGTGTTCTCCCTTTTTCCCAGGGGCCCAGTGCTCTGGGGCTACTGACACCTGCTCCCTCTCAAAGCCTAGCTTGTGCCCCAGAGCAACTAAATGGAAATCTCTGGGGATGAAGCATCAGGATGTTTAAAAGTCCCCAGATAATTCCAACTTGTAGCCAAAGTTAAGAACCACTGGTACGAGCTAATCTACTCTCAGGGGTTTCTGACCTGATGCATCCTCCCTCCCAAGGGTGTCTGCATTTTCAGAGAGAATGAGGCAGGGAGAGGGCATTGCTTAACAAAAGGATGGAATGCTTAACAAAATGGTGGAATGCTGGGTATCCTGATGGCCATGGGGTGATGGCTTTATGTTACTGGGGCAGTCAGTTCCCGCCCTCTGCTGGGGGCAGGCTCAGACTTAGTGACAGGTTTTAATCTCACATCCTGGTTTTAGGGAGGAGCAGCAAGACGGAAGCTCTGTTTAATCTGCTCTTTGGGGGGCTGTGACCAGCCCGGCTCTATCTCTGGGGAGCATCAAGGGTCACATCTCCTCTCCCTTCCTGGCACAGGCTCAGGTACCAGCTGGGTCTTCTCTGTGCCTGGAGAGCAGGCAGGCTCCTGCTGCCTTCTAACCCTCTCCCCCGAGAAACCGGGCCCCTTAATTCACTCATCAGACTTGGAGTGCTCTCCAGTCCTCAAAGAATTCAGTTTTAAAAATCGGGCCCTAAATCCTCTGTCCATGGACCTTGGGATATCGTAACTCCACAGTCTCATCTCAGGTCCCTAAAACAGATGGTGGACAGATTCCAGCCCAGAAGTACAAAGGTAACGTGGCTCCTGCCCTTTTTCCAACCTGGAGGATGTAAGGGAGGAGAAACAGGACCCAGAGTGCAGAGGAAAGAGCTTGGGGACAAAGACGGGTGAGGGGCCAGAATGAGGAAGAAGGAAAAGGCAGAGGGAGAAGAATGGACGGAGAGTCAGACAGGTGCACAGACAGGCGCTCAGACAGGCCAATAGATCAATAGAGAGACCGATGGGCAGAGCATTAGCAAGCGATGGATAGAGAGCCAGCCAATGGATGGAGAGGTCCGGAGTGCTAAATGGACCAAGCATCCATCAAGGAGCCAATGGGTGAGAGGAGATGGAGGGATCCAGGGAGCCTGTGTGGACCACAGGACCACGACGGGGCTCAGGAGCAGGGGAGGGCCCCGAGCCCTCCCTGGCAGCCCTGGCTCTGCCCACACCTGAGATCTGTACCCACTCGCTATCCTCTACTGGTGCCCTCACCATCCTCCAGAGTGGTGGCATTGATCTCGCTGGATGAGGGCCCCGTGCCAGCCCGATTGAAGGCCTGGACCACCACCCCATATTGGGCGAACTTCTTGAGGTTGTCCAGGGTGTAGACCTCGCTGTCTCCAGTGGCCTTCATCTCCACGATGCTGTACTGCCCATTGCTGCCAGGGCTGTTCTCTCTGTAGCCGATCTGGTAGCCCCGGATGACGCCGTTCTGCAGTTCCTTCTTGGGTGCCTGTGAGTATGGGGTGGGGTGGGGAGGAGACAGACACAGTGACATTCTTAGAGGATGCTCTTTTTTTAAAAAATAAATTTATTTATTTATTATTTATTTTTGGCTGCATTGGGTCTTTGTTGCTGTGCGTGGGCTTTCTCTAGTTGCGGCGAGTGGGGGCTACTCTTCGTTGCGGTGCACGGGCTTCTCAATGCGGTGGCTTCTCTTGTTGCGGAGCAGGGCTCTAGGTGCGCAGGCTAAGTAGTTGTGGCGCATGGGCTTAGTTGCTCCGTGGCATGTAGGATCTTCCCGGACCAGGGCTCGAACCTGTGTCCCCTGCATTGGCAGGCGGATTCTTAACCACTGCGCCACCAGGGAAGCCCTGAGAGGATGCTCTTAAAACCAAAGTCAGATCATGTCACTCCCTTGCTTCCAAGCCTTCAAAGGCTCCCATCTCACCCAGAGTTAAGGCCAAAGTCCTTACAATGGCTACAAAACTCTACGTGATCTGACCCCACCCCCATGCCTCTTGGACCCGTCTCCCCTCCCCCATGCTTCCTATGCTCCTGCACACACCTCTTTGCTGTTCACACCAGGCACATTTCCATCCAAGGGAACACTCTTTCCTTGGTTATCTACACGGCTCGCCTCCTCAACATTGTGGTGTCCTTGCTGAAATGCTGCCTTCTTAATGAGGCCTTCCTTAAGCTCTTCGTGTAAGATTGCTCCCTGCCTTCTGTCTAGTGCTCCTTACATTTCTTCCTGGTTTTATTTTTCTCCATGGCAGTAGTGTCATCTGACATTCTATATAGTTTACTTATGTCTTTGACTATCTGTCCCCATTGGGAGGTAAGTGCCGTGGGGATGAGGAGTGTTATCTATTTTGTTCTCAGTGTCTAGAATGGTGCCTGGCATGTAATAGGCCTTCAATACATATTTATTGAATAAATGAATGGGTGAATGAATGAATGAATAGGGATATCATTTGGTATGGGCTCAGGGGCCCGGGAGAAATGCAACAGCAGACAAAACGTAACCAGATGGAGAGGGAGGTAGGTAATTAGTTTGAATAAAAAGAGAGAGTCCCAAGATACCACTTCACACCCACCAGAATGGCTATTATCAAAAAATGAAAAATCACACACACACAGAAAAATCAGAACTGTTGGTGAGGACGTGGAGAAATTGGAACCCCTGTGCATTGCTGGTGGGAATGTAAAATGGTGCAGCTGCTGTGGAAAGCGGTTTGGCAGTTCCTCGAAAAGTTAAACATAGAATTACCCTATGATCCAGCAATTCCACTTCTGAGTATATACACAGAAGAACTGAACGTAGGGATTTGAAGAGGTATTTCTACACCCATATGCATAGCTGCATTCTTCACAACAGCCAAAAGGTGGCAGCAACCCAAGCGTGCACAGATAAATGAATGGATAAACAGAATGTGGTCTATACATGCAATGGAATATTATTCAGCCTTAAAAAAGAATGCAATTCTGATATATGCTACAGCACAGATGAACCTTGAAAATATGTTAAGTAAAATAAGCCAGACACAAAAGGACAAATATTGTTTGATGCTTCTCTGAGGTACCTAGAATACGCAAATTTAGAGACACAGAAAGTAGAATAGAGGTTACCAGGGGCTGAGGATGGCTGGGTGGGGAGTTAGTGTTTAATGGGCACAGAGTTTCTGTTTGGGATCATGAAAAAATTCTGGAGATGGACAGTGGTGATGGTTGCTCAATATTGTAAATGTACTTAACGCCACTGACTTCTAACACATGAACATGGTTAAAATGTTCAGTCTTAATGTAAATACAATGCTATGTATATTTTACCACAAGTTAAAAAAAAAAGAGTCCTTGACTTTGATGTAGGCCCAGCTCCTCTTGGAGCTGGATTGCCCTTGACATCCTGGCCAACGGCTGGGGTGTGTTGAGAGCTGAGGCCTGAAGCCAGCTCCTGGATGGAGGGACAGAGATGGGCGAGGACAGACCGGTGACAAGGGGGCACTTCGGAGCTCTGCCTGGGCCGGCTGGAATGAAGGGCTGATCCCAGCTGGCCAGGCAAAGGGAGAAAACTCCACTGGCATCAGCCTGGAGGGTGGAAAACATACTCTCACCCCCAGCTTGAACCCCAATACACAACCAGCCATGCACATAGGTGTTCTGAGAGAGAACACATCAACAGGTAAACACTCACCAACACAGACATTCTCACATATGATCACACACACACACACACACACACACTGGATCCCAATATATCCCTTCACATCCAGACCCATCAAAGCAAACATCCCAATCCACACCTACCCATGGCCAGAAACATTTAGACCCACAAATAGAAACTGGCTCCTTTAATGAGGGGGCCTGCCCATCTATATACTCAGAGAGAGCACACACCCCAGTGCATATAAAAACAGCTTGAATCAGGGTTTTAAAGACAATGCAGTTAAATTAAAAGCCCACCTTTTATTGTACTAAAAAACAGTGTGATCAGAGACAATTAAGTTAGTAAAACAGCCCATTTTTTAAAATTCAATGAATGTTTTAAATGAACTGCATTTTTAAGCTCACTGTTAATGCAATAAAATGAAGTTTTTAATTTAACATAATTGTTTGGAACTCATTAACTAGGTGTGCGTGTATTTAATGGACTTGACTTTTTGTTAATGCCTGAATAATGTTTCTCTCTGTACTTGGGCAGTCCTGTTTGCTAGTTTGTAAGGGGGCAAATTTCTGAATTTGGGTTCATATCTACACACTCACACATTCAGACAGACATCTATTATAGACACAAATATATCTGCAAGGTGCCCTTGTTTTCGCACTGACATATACTCTCCTATTACATACCCATGTCCGTATTGAAACACACTGATATATATACATCAGTACACAATGACACATATGCCTACATACACAGAGCCGCCTACACCATGATATACACCTGTATATGTGTGATATACACAGTACCACGTCACCTTCATTCACATCAAAATATACTGGCAGAGGCCTTGGATAGGCATTCACGCATACCCTGCTACATACATATAGATATTCACATATTTTTATAAATCTTGACACATGTTCCCTCCCTCCCTTCTTCCCTCCCTCCCTCTCTCTCCTCTCTCCCCATATGGCCCCACCTCCCCCCAAACAGGCACACTCAGGATTTAAATCAATCTTAACAATATTTCTCTGAAGCATTAAGAAATCAATAGGGCCGATTGCAAATTTATGTCATAAAGCAGTAGTGATCCATCTCGTGGAAAGAGTCTTAAAATGAAGTGACTTATCTTTCAAGTGAATCTTTATTTTTCATTAATCTGTGTCTTGGTGTTAAAAAAAAAAATCCCCTGAGAAGTCAGCCCCAAATTTATTGACGGGCTCGTTCATTCTGAAGTTCTAACATTCTAATCAATTTTATTTTTCATTATGAGACTTTGGAGAAATAAATCTGATTCTAAATTTTTATCAACCTCCAGGTCGGAGCTTTGTAGCCAAATGTCTCAGTGGTTTACATACTTATTCAGCCCTGCCCCACCTCCAGGCTTCCTTGGAGTATTCTCAGGAAATGGGTGCAGAGTCAGGATGCAGACAAGACTTGGGGACTAGACTCCAGGCTTTACCCCCAGTTTCTGAGAGAAGCCCTGGCACCCATATCTGAACGTGGAGGGAACTATGGCTCTGGAGGTATCTGCTAGGAGGGCTGGTACCCGGGGAGGACCAACTTCCCAGCCTCTGTCCCACCTTTATCCTGGTCATTTCTCTGGGGAGGGAAGGAACCAGGCTCTGCTGCCTTGTGTGTGTGTATGTGTGTATGTATGTGTATGTTCGTGTGTGTCGTGTGTGTGTACATGCCCAGGCATGTAGTCTTTTTAGGAAAAATATTACTAGGCCCTTCTGAATCTCCTATTCTTGAGTCTGCCTTTTTGAAGGGCCCAGAAGGAGGACTAAAGCACCTGGACTTTTCCCACCAGGAGTTCAAGTCAGAAGATGACCTTGGACTTTGACCCCAGATGTAGATGAGGCAGCCCCCCCAAGCCCCACTGTTGAGATGGGAGCGATCCAAGAAGAAGAACATGGATGGGACTCAGAAAGCTCTCTGTTCCTGACCGCCACACAGTGGGCTCTGGTGAGGAGACTGGGCAGGGCCTCCAGACTCTGTGCACTGAAGTTCTGCACCTGTCACGACTTGAATGACCATGGAAGTCACCTTGCATCTCTATACCGTGGCCTCCTCTGATGAATGCGGATAAAAATAGTTCTTCTGTCCACTCCACAGGAATAGAGGGTCAGATAAATTAGTGCAAGAAAATACTCAAACACTGGAAAATGCGGTGCAACAGGAAGCCATCAAGGATGGGCAGCCCTTCTGTGCCCATGGCAGGGATGTGGCAATGGGGCCAGAGTTACCCAGGAAAGCATTTCTTGGTCCTGCTCAAGGTTATTCTGATCTGTTTCTCTGCCCAGCTGTGGAATTGCCTCGAAGACTTCCCCTCAGTGACAGTCTTCAGATACCCTCTAGATTTACAAGTTTCTTCCCCTTAGAAACGGCTACAGCACCTACTGGTTTGTTTTCTCTGCAGCTCCCCTCCCCCAGAGCTGGGGAGGGCAGTTATTTTTTAATCCTGATTTTATAGAGGAGGAAATCAAGACCTGAAAAGACTAAGCTCCCTGTTCAACGCTTTACCATGAGAATATAGGGGGTGGCTTCACCCTACCTCCCAGCTCTAGCCACAGGGCCAAGATGAGGGTGAGACTCTGTCGTTTCATCTCCCATAATCCACAGGGCCCCTTTGAAATTTACACATAATCAATTCTAACTCCAGACTTATTACAACATGCGGGCTGTGTAGGACAGACCAGCATGGTGGAAGAACCATCTTCCCTCCTTGGCACTGACAATTCTTCATCCCACCCCAGGCATGGGCCTCCATAAGAGAGTCAGGGTGGAGGAGGGAGTGGGGATTGGTGAGGGAACCAGCCCCTTTATCCTCCTCTCTTTCTACACCTCCAACCTCATGGATTTAGCAATAAACAGGGTTGGGCACTGTAAGAGACCAGAGACTAGCTAGTCTGTTGGGGTTTCATTTGTAGATTGAGAGCAGAAGAAAGGAGGTATTTCAGAGGAAATTGCCTTTGAATTTACTTACCTTCCAGGTCACTTGGATGCTCTGTGAGGTCACTGGCTGCAAGGTTACATCCATGGGGGGCCCATCAGGAGCTGGGGGGTGGTGGGGAGAAACAACATTATGAGTCAAGTCTTGGAAGAAAAGAGTCCTATCTTACTCCCATCCTTGAGCTGGAGGACTGCTGGGGAGAAAGGAAAAGCTCGTCTACAAAAGCAGAGAACCTTTGTTTGAGTCCTTCTGAAATGATCATAGGGTTTAAATTTCCCCTTCATTCTCCGTAATTTGCTGAAAATATAGCAAACAATGACTATGAAATACTACTCCACATCCAGCAGGCTGGCAAATATTTTTTAAAAGTTTGATAGTACAAAGTTCAAAGATATGAAGTGGCAGGAACTCTTGTACACTGATCATGCGAGAGCAAGTTGGTACAAAACTTTGGAAAACATTTTGGCATTTTTTTGGTTAAAGGTAGAAGTTTGTCCATCTGATGACTGTAACTCTACAACTGCTTATATCCCTTGGGGGGAATGAAAACACACAAATGATACAGCTGTACTGATGACATGAAGCTCACAAAAGAATATCAATCAAAACAAGGAAGACAGAGAGAATATATGAAGTATGATTTCATGCATATATTCTATTAGAAAGTAGGCAAAACTAAACTGCATGGGTTATGTGTACATACATTGTGGTGACAGTATAAAAAAGGAAAGAAAGGAAGTTGGGATACTGGTTACTTCAGGGGGAGAGGTTATAATTGAGAAAGGGCATATGGAGGACCTCTGGTAAGTGGTAATGAGTGTTGGTTACACTAGTTTTTCTTTATTATTATTTGTAAAACTGAACATGTATGTTATATGTACTTTTTGTATTAATTTATATTTTGCGATGACAGGTAAGAGAAAATACAGCAAGGAAAATCTTGTTTAAACTTTCAGGAAAACTTCCTGACAAAAATCACAGGAGATAATCCAGGGCACTAGCACCCCTATCCTTTGCAGATCTGGCATATCTGTCCTTTCCAGACAGGCTGCGGCCAGGTGAGTGGGGGCAGGACCATGGACAGCTCCCGAAAGCATTGCCTCGAGAACCCCATCTGGAAAAGGTCAGACGGAAGAATCTCCAATGATCCAGAGGCAGACACAAACACCTTGGAATCCCCCCCTTCTCCTCTTCTAACTGCAAGCCCACTGCCAGTGGACAGGCGGGGTGTGGGCCCCAGATGTCCCGAGCCCACGTGCAGGGGTGGCTGGGCGAGGTGCTCACCGGCCTCCTCAGTGCTGATGGTGAGCTCCTTGCTCGGCTCGCTGCGGCCAATCTTGTTGAAGGAATACATGCGGATGCTGTACACGGATGCCGGGTGCAAGTCCACGATGTTGGCCTGGTTGATGGTCGGGGAGATGTTGCGTGTGGACTGCTTGAAGTCCCAGGAATCTGGACAGAGGACACCCATTTCTAACCACAGCCAGGCAAACTCCAGGACCCCTCTCCAGCCTCAAGCAGCAGCACATCCCAACGTCACCTTAGATGCCCAGAAGAGGTCTAGTTCACAGAGACTGAAGCAAGAGAGCCTTCACAACTTCACAGAGAACCAAAGGGTTCTGTTCCATTAAGCTCAAGTGACCAAGGGATGCCTGAGGATGGGAGCAGCAAATGCACGGCCTGGAAACTCAGGGAGCTTAACCCTTCTCTGCCCTGGGCTGCCTGGTGAACTCAAACCTCAGATGGGGGTCAGATGAGATGTTTCCTATAGTCCCTTCCAAGATCACCGTTTGCTTGCTATTCCTGAGGGTCTGATTGGCCAGTGCCCTTGTTCCTGGTTTCTCAGACCACAGCAGAGACCTGTTGTAACTGTAAGACACCCCCCTCAACCCATGATCCCAGTGCAAAGGGGGAAGCCAAGTCTTATACCCCTTTCTCCTCCTATGTGTGCTTCTGTATTGCCTTTCCCTGTGCATTTGTGCGGTGGTGGTCTTGACTGTTTCTTGGGCTGTCAGGGGGGACAAACCATGTGCCAGAGTCCCTAGGCAAACCCTACCCTCTCTCTCACCAGTGAGAGAATGGTCTCTGAGTCTTTACAGTCAGAAGCCAACAAAGGGACGGGCATGTTCCCGATTCATCCAGGGGGACCGGCAGCCCATTCCAGGGCTAATGTTTAGCGAAAGTGTAGAATGTGAAAAATACCGGATAAATACCACTCAGGGATACTGTGACAGTAAACACTCGGCATCTCCAGAGGAATCCAGTCATTCATTCAATATATTTGTGCTGTGCACCTACCAGGGGATTCCAGACAGACATGGAAGGGGTTGCAGTCACAGCAATGCCTCAGCTAGGACCTTCCAAACACAGAATTCATAACCAGATTACATTATTGGCACTTTGCTTCGAAAAGAAACAAAAAGGCAAAGCACGAGGAAACTAGCTGATAGTGGGGCTTAAAAATCTTCCCAGGGCACGTCCTGATGTGACTATTCAGTCTAATTTTCCATGTCTTTTAAATTCACAGTAGAGGATCCTGAAAATTCTCAGTAGAAAAGATTAAATTGTATTCACTACAGTTTAACCCCTAAATCAGGGAGGGAGGCTAGCACATTCTAGAACAAATTTTAGGAAGACTTTTTTTTTAAGCTAACGCCTGGTAAATCAGGAGAATTGGTTCACTCGAAAAGACTATCCCATCCCCCCAGGTTCTGGTTAATTGAGGTCTTGACGTTTTTCAAAACACCACTTTTAGCCACACAGGCTTGGCATCTGTGAAGGGCACAGGCCCAGCTCCCCATCTGCAGTTTTGCATTTAATTCATTGGTTTCATGAGCCAAAGTCACAAATGGCAGACAGTGGATGCTCAGAAAAACAGTATTTTCTCCTTGTCTTTTAAAACACCCCAACTGCCCAAGAGTCACTACAGTTGGCAGGTTAAGCCAGAATTGGAAATGTGCAGGCTCTCTACTGCTTTGGTTTGGGAGGAAATGGGCTAGCGATGCGGAGGCAGGTGTTCACTTCTCTCTGCGGCATTCTGGGAGCTGGGTCCGGCTCACACATCATATATGATTTGCCTGTGTTTATAGGAGAGGGTCAGTGAACATGAGTCAGTGCATTCATTTTTGATGAGTGCGGCAGAGGAAGGAGACCACATGATGTGTCTGAAAACAGAGGGGCTAAAGAAAAGAGGTGCTAATATTTATCAAGCACCTGTGATGTGCCAGGTGCAGTGATGGACACGATTTACTCCTCACTCCTTCCTATGACATCAGCACCATATCTCCACTGCATAGGTGATGCTCGTGTCATCAAGGCCGATGTCTCACTTGGCCTTTCAGGTGTGTTCAACGCTTAGACCTCCCCCTTCTCGAAACACTCTTCTCTTGGGTTTCCTATTAAAACACTCTCTAGCTCCTCCTATTCTCTTGGGTCACCTCTTCACTTCGCAGGTGCATCTTTTTTACCTTACCATTAATGGTTCGAGTTCCTCAAGGCTCCATCCTAGGCTCTCCTCTCACTCCATACACTTTTCCCACCGGTGGCTTCTATTTCCATTTACACACAGATAAGCTCCCTGAAGGCAGGAACCATGTCTAAAACTTTGCCCATCTTGCCCACTTGGCACGCGTTGGGCACTTAAAACCCACTGTTGGTTTTAGATCAGAGCCACTTTGCTGTCCTGGACTTTGGACTTGCAGTTCCTCTGCATTTTGTAGTCACAAGAAATACCCTTTGCCTTTCCCTCCCTTGCCTCCTTCAACTGCCAATCACAGGAAGGTTGGGAGGGATGCCCCAGAGAGTGGCCTCCTTTTGTTCTGCTTTTGCCAGTCATTTGCAGGTGGATTTGCCCTTGTGTTCCCAAATCATCTTTGATGTTGGCACAAAATGGCTCTCTCCCCACAGCGCCTGCAGGCTAATGCATCAGAGTCAAATCTGGAGGTCTCTAGCTGATTTTCCATACTTGATCACTGCCATCTCTCTGACCTGAATAGCTGAAATCAGGGGCCCTATTTTCTTCCCTTTCCTTTTCAGCTCTCAGAGTACTGAGCTGGCTTTGGTGAATATTGTCTCTTTTAATATTCCCTTTCATATAAGCCTGGCTTACCCAGATTAACATATTTCATTAAGGGCTCTCTCTCCCTTTCTTCATCAAAGGGTTTATGATGCAAAATACTCCTCTTAAAAAATAAGGAAGTGGCTGGGGAGATGTCAGTGCCTTCCACTCTGTGGGCTGCTTGCTGGGAGGGGACCTGGGGCCTTTGGTGTTTCAGGGGACACATTCACTGTAGAAGGGGGAGCACTTTGGACGAAAGCCACATCTGGAGCATTTAGCTGCCTGTGCTTGGGAAACAAATCCATTCTGCATCTCTGATTTCCTCCTTGCATCACAGCTCTGAGCCCACCACGGCAATCTCCGCAGCACCGAGAAAAGGTTCCCTGGGTCACCACGGCCACTCACCACCTCCCGACACCAGACCCTCTCACAGCCCCACTCCAGCTCACACAGAACGTCACGCCACATCGGGCTGGCTCGCCCCATGGTGGCTGATGGCGCACACCACGAGGCTGCCTTCTGGGCTTGGAGGGCCATCCTCAAAGAACCCATCCCTGCTCCTTGCTTGGAAAACAGGGGCGAAATGTGGTGTCTGCATTTTTAAATCTGCACGGCGCCATCTGATAAATTTGTGTGGATGGTGCTATTTATCATTCAGCATTCATGTATTATTACTCTGCTGCCTGGGGCCAGGAGAAGTCAGCGTGAGCGGGATGGCTTAGAAAGGGCAGACTTGGTAATTTCCCTTGGAAAATTAGCATGATGAGCAACATGGCAGAAAACCTGGCAAAGGCACAGTTGTAACACAGAAGGGGGTCAGGGGCAGATGGTCCAGACCCGGGATGGGTGTGGTCTGGGGCAAGAGGAAGAGGGGAAGGGAGAGTGGGACACAGGATGGGGACCCATGGAGGGTTATTCTGTGTCAGGCTCTGTGCTAGGCACATGCACATAAGTCATCACATTCACGTAATCCCTGCAGCCACCTTGGATTATGTGTTATTGTGTCCACTGATAGGTAGAGATTCCCAAAGACCTTAAGTAGCTTGCTAAAGATCATACAGCCCTGACACTTGGTCAACCCAAGTCTTCTGCTTTGAGAATTGTTCTTGTTCTACTATTCCACCTGCAGGCAGAAGATCTACTTAGACACACACACACACACACACACACACACACACATACACATGCATGTGCACACATGCCCCTCCCTCCTTTGAGTCATCCATCCGTTCCCTAGGATACCTTTTACAGTTCTCACGTAATTCAGTTTGTGGTGTATTACACGTGATTGGATAGTGCTTTGTAATGGTCCTGAAAGTGCCTTCGTGTATGTGTGTGTGTGTGTGTGTGTGTGTATGTATGTGCATGCGAGTGTGTGTACACAGTGTTTATTCTCACTCCAACTGCATTGTAAGCTCCAAGGGCAACACTCTGTCTCCTTGTTCTTTCTCTTTCCCTACCACATGGCTGGTGCATGATTCTGCAAGAAAATTATTGGCACTCAGTACATGTTGCTGACTGACAGACACGTATTTCAGCCTGCAAGTCCCACAGGACTATAAATTGCCACATGAAGTATTTGAGTTAGAAGGAGGAGAGGAACTTACATTTTTTAAAGGCTGACTATAGCCCCATGCTAGATGCTTTCTCTTTATTCCTCAAAACAATCCCACAAGGTAGGCATTACTGTTTCCCCCTCACAGACAAGGAAGCTGTGCTGTGCTCACAGCCTCTGCCTGACTCCAATATGGTAATTCACTGCAGTTCCCACGGGATTCCTTTTCCTAAGTGCCAGGATAGATGCCCGTCTGAGTGGGGTGGCCTGGAGTAGTCCCACCTAAAGGCAGGAGAAAGGACCAGCCAACTTCTCTGTGCTCTTGATCCTGTGATTTATTTTGCTTTTTTTTTTTTTTACAGGTGCAAAGCCCTTGTGGATGGGAGAGTCTGAGGTTGAGTTTTCATTACCCTCCTCTCCACCTTGCCATCCATCCTGGCTCTGGGGTGGGGTATGGCCATTCCTCATCTTTCAGGAGAGCCAGAGGGGGTTGGGGGAAGATGTGGATGAGCTCTGAAAATAGCATCTTCCCTGCCCACCTCTCCTTCTGCACTGCTCTCCAGATGTGTGATGTTCTCAGCTTCGCCCTGCTGAGCAGTGCCCCAGGAAAGGTTTCCACACATTAGAGGGTGGTCAGTGGAGGGGGCCGGGTGGGCAACGGGGCAGCATGGGGGAGGAGGGCAGGGGGGCAGTCAAAAGGAGCCATAGGGGAGGGGCCCGACTGACAGCCCAGGCATCCACTCCCCGCCCCCGACAGGAGCAGAGCCCTGCCAGCCATATCAGCCAGGCAGGGAGGTGCTGGCCCATCTTTCTGGCTCCCGGGGAGCTTGTGCCCAGACTCGGGAAGCCCCGAGGTGTGAGATGAACACAGTGGGCTTCCTCTCCTCCCCGTGCCCTCTGCCTCCACTGAGGCCCGGCCACTGCTCATCACCTGTCCCGGATGCAGGGCTGCGGCAGCGTGCTCACTCAGCTTCTGGATACCTCTCCTTCCTGTTCACACCTGATGACCCTTTTCAAGGTGCCATGCCAAGTTCTCTCTCTGGGACCTCAGACATTGTTAGTAGCTCTCAATGGCCTTCCCCAAGGAAGTAAAAGCCCAGCCCAGAGCCCCCCCGCCTCCCCCAACCTGGAGCCCAGAGCACACTTTAGTCTTATTGACCAGGAACTGGGTCTGTGAACCCTCTGCTAGACGTGCCGCGCCCTGGAGCGCACTGCATCTTGCTGGGGCTCGGCCGTTCCCGTCTCCCTGAATCTAGGCCCGTTCGCTTTCCATCTTCTCCCAGCTCAGTGGAGCGTCTACAGGGACCGGAGAGATGCTTCCCTGACGACCCCTGTGGGCACAGCCCCTCCTCCTCTCTACGGCCCGCCTCCTGCACTGAGAGTGACCTCCCAGGGGCGCTGGCTGTGAGCTGACTTTTCTCCCCAACTGAACTGTGAGCTTCTGAGGGCAGGGCTCCTCCTTGTCGAAACCTGTATCAAGGATGACGAACCCAGTGCCCCAGACAGAGTGGCTTCTCAAAGGCGAATACAGCTCAGGATTTTCTGTGGACGCTACGCCAGGTGCTGTCACTCTAGGGGAGGGGACAGCCAGCTGGCCAATGACCATGTGCTATGCTAAGGAAGAGAGGAAGGGTCTGGAAAGCTTCTGAGGAAACAAAACCTTGGATCTATGCTAAGACCTGGAAGATGAGTTGGAGTTGGTGGGAGAAGGGGGCTGGGGCGGCTTGAGTTTTCCAGACTCTTACTCCTGTGTTTTATTTTAAAATTATTTTGAAAAGCTTATATGGGCTTATGGTCTTGAATTCCGAAGGTATGAGAGAACCCAAAAGGTGGAGCATGTTTCTCGTTCTCTCACTCCTACGTTGGGGCCACGCAGGTGCCCGCTCGGGGCAGCGCCCTGCTGCCTGTACCTTCTAGAGACAGTCACACAGATACAAACATGATTGCTCTTTTTTGGCTTGGCCTCTTATCCAGGCCTCTTGTCCCCTCCTTGCCATTCCTGCCACATGACTGTGGGTCCCTTGTTTCCCCAGAGACCTAGGGGTCCATTGTTCACTCTGCTCTACATGGCTTCACAGCAGCGGGCAGCCTCAGGAGCTAGCTAGGGTCCCGAGGGAGGGATCTGGGAGGGCTTCCTGGAGGAGGACGCTTAGATCTATGCTTTTCCAGGGACGCCCATCCCCCAGTGACTCATTCTTGGCAAGGACCAGCTCTCTGACTCCCAAGCATCCCCATCATCCCAAACCAGGAGTGTCTAGATGACCCAGTGAAACTGTGATGTCTCTGACCCCACAGATACAGCCCATAGCCCCCTGGCTCAGGGCCTTTAAGTTGCTTTAAATCAGACCACCCTATGGACCTGCCCAGGGACAGTCTTGGGAAAAAGGGGCTGACATCCCCTCCCCATCAACTGAGGGTCCCTCCGTTTGCCCCCAGGGTTCCTAACCTGACCAATGTTCCTCCCTTTGGAAGACACAGGGGCTTGTGTGTCTGCCTCAGTTGGGCAGCCCTGACACCCAGGGGCTGTCCCACAGAGGGGCGCCGTCCCGGCACATGGTGCAAGGGGTCACGGCAGGCCCAGCCCTCACCCACCTGATTTGTTCTTGTATTCAATGTCAAAGCCCGTGATAATGCTGTTCCCGTCAAATCGCTGGGTCCAGCGCAGGTTCATGCTCCGGGCCTTCACCTCCCGGATCTCCAGCTCTGGGGGGTCGGGGGGTTCTGGGGGGTGGCAGGGGAAGGGGGCAGAAGTGAGGATGGCAGCAGAGAGCTTGGCCTCCTGCCGACCCCTACAGAGGACCAGGGATCTGCCCTGCGGGATCCGTGTCACCTGTGATCCACCCAAGGGCCCTGAGCCCTGGAGTTCAGGCAAGGCAGGAGGGGGTGAAGGGTGCCCGGCAGCAGGGCTCAGAGGCAGAGGGGGGCCTGCTCGGTTCCTGCTCTGCTCCCCTCTCTTCCTTAGCCCCTTTCCTCGGAGCTGACAGCCTACTTTCCCCCATGCAGAGCTCCCAACTTTTCCCAGCTTGACTTTCCCTTCCCACACCTCCTGTAGGGTCTGTGCCCACAAATCCAGGCCCCCCACTTTGGGAGCAGCAGAATGCTCCACAGGGGCTGCAGCCATTGCAAACCTCGCTGTATGCAGTGTGCCTGGAAAGACCCCATCACCCCACTCTGGGCAGGAGGGAGGGTGGATGGAGGCTTTCCTCAGAGCTGTTTCCCGTCAGCCTCCACTAGATGTGGGTGGTGTCCCTGCTCCTGAGGGGAGTTGGCAGTGAGCGCTGGGCTCCCAGGGGAAGGGGCTGGGGGCGTGGGGCAGGTGAGGTACCTTGCACCGTGAGTTGGATCAAGCCCCGGTCCTCCCCGTACGAGTTGATGGCATGGCAGCTGAAGAACACAGAGTCCCCACGGTCAGCAGGCTTGAGCTGGGAGGCGGCCAGCAGGGGCAGAGGGCGGCGGCAGGGAGAGAGGGAGGAATGGGGAGAGTCTTTTAGAGCTGGTCTGCTGAATGGGGCCCATCTAGCCAGGGATCAGCAAGGCCACCTTCTTCTGGGAGGGGACCCACCAGGGGCTTGTCAAGGGCTCCTCTTTCCAGAAAGTTCAGAGGATGGAAGTGTGGAAGAGTCCCTGCAGGGAGGCCAGCTGAGGAGTTCCAAAAGAGGGAGGGGCTGAGGGGGTCCAGGATAGAGGGAGGGGCTGAGGGGGGGGACCCAGGATAGAGGGAGGGGCTGAGGGGGTCCAGGAGGGAGGGAGAGGGTTGAGGGCATCCTGGGGGGAGGGAAGGAGGGGCTGGGGGTGTCCTGGGAGGGAGGGGCTGGGGATTCCACACATTTAAAGGTGAGCAGTTGTCAGAAAGGGGATAGAGTGAGGTTCTAAGGCAGAGGTTGGTGGATGAAGGAGGGAAAAGGAGAGGTACTTTTTGGGGTGGAGGAGGGGCTCCCAGACTCCCCATTTACCTCCTTTGGATACAGATGCAATAGCTACGGGCTCCCCACTTTCTGAGACTGGGGCGTGGGTGCTCACCTTCAGCGTGGAGACAACTTCGTC
Source organism: Eschrichtius robustus (assembly GCF_028021215.1). Classification (NCBI taxonomy): domain Eukaryota; kingdom Metazoa; phylum Chordata; class Mammalia; order Artiodactyla; family Eschrichtiidae; genus Eschrichtius; species Eschrichtius robustus. The sequence continues at coordinate 15,240,414 of NC_090834.1, read as the reverse complement.
GCCGTTGTCCTTGGTGGCGATGGCATACCGCATGACGCGGTCGGGGTCGATGACCGTGTCCCCCTTCTCCCAGCGGATGATGATGGGCCGCTCTCCCCGCGCCGTGCAGTTGAGCTCCTTGGCGTGGCCCTTGATGGCGATGGTGGTGTTGGGGTGGGAGGTGATCATGGCCGGGACTGGGGAGGGGAGGAGGCGCAGGAGGTCCCAGTGAGGGGGAGGGGAGGCCAGCCAGGGGAGAGCACGTGCCCAGCGCCGAGGCCCCGCCCCCCCGCTGCCCCTCCCCACAGAGCACCTCAGCCCCAGGGAGAGGGTCTAGTAACGGTTGGGGGAGGGTACAGAAAACCCCACTGCCTGTCCCTTTCTCCCCAGCCCACCCACGACCGGGGTAGCCTCTCTCTTCACCAGGGGTTCTGATATTCCGTGGATCCCTTTTCAGAATCTTTTAAAATGCATAATATACATAAAATGACAAAGGAAACCAGATATGCTGAAGTATGGTTATACCAATATGAACATTCAAAAGCAAACATTTGATACAGTATATCACAGAATATATGTTCTGTATTCCTCTTTATGAAATAAGATCTAGTGCTGGATTGTATTAGAACGATTTTGTAATAGTGATGAGCACAAATGATATTTTGAGATATCTGCCAGGGCTGTGATATGAAAATACCTATTGGTCACAGTCACAGGTGCTGCTACTGCTGTGGTTCGTTGCTTACGCTCAAAATGGAAGAAGTACAAAATTTCAGTTAGAAGTTAGTGAAAAAAAAGATGCCATTTTACCCCAGCCCAAATTCATGGACCCCTTGAATTGGATCCATGCACCTTTGGCGGGGAGGTCTGTGGACCCTGGGTTACACGCCTGGTGCCTCTGCTTTGTGTCCGTGGCTCGAGCTCTCTCCACAGCGGTCAGCTGGTTTACCCCCTGCTTCTAGGCAGCAGGGCCCTCCCAGACAGCTGAGAAACTCTCCTGTTCTTCCAAACAAAATGCAACAGAAAACCCTGGCTAGCAGCACCGTAGTTAAGAACCGTCAAGCCCACTAATAGGTTCCCCCATCCCCCGTCCCCCAACCAATGACCTGAGAAAATCGTCATGAAACAACCAAGGCCCTGGCTGGCCATCAGGAGAGCCCACCCACTGCCCTGACAAGAGGCATCTCAATCCTGACCCTCCTCTAGGCCCGAGCACCATGGGCAGCAGGAGGAGGGTGGGGCAGAGGGAAAGATGGTCTCGGGCCAGTGACATCCTGTCCCCTTTTTCCCCCATCAATTCAACAAACATGCATCCAGCACCTATGCCATTACGCGGCATGGTGCCAGGCTTGGGGGAGACGGGGTCCTTGCCTCCTGGGAGGAGGGGGGAAGGGGAGGGGGAGGTAGGCACCTGTGCGAGCAACATGAAAATAAGGAAAATCTGATGAGTTTTTCAAGGAGGTATCAGGAGAAATTAATTTTGGTGGAGGAGTGTCGGGGAAGGCATCACCCAGCCATTCAACGAGCATTGATGGAGCACCTACTAGGTGCCAGACCTTATGCTGGGTTCTGGAACCAACAGTGAGCAGGACAAACCCAATCTCAGGGAGCTTCGCTGCAGTGGTGAGAAGAGACAACACAACAGCAGTTCCAGGAAAGATTGCTAAGCACTGTGCTAGGAGAAGTGCTCACCATCTGACGTGGCAGGATACACATGGGGAGAAAGGGTACCCTAAGCGGTGGAAACTGCTGGAGCAAAGGCTCAGAGGCAGCGATGTGCAGGGCAGATCCCAGAGAGATAAGAGATCTGATGCAGCTGGAGGACTGTCCTTGTCCTCGCCATTTCCTCACCACTTTCCTGGGAAACCTTGCCTCTTAGAGTACAGGTCCCCAGGGCTCTCATCTCCAGAGGAGTGCCCATGAGCCACGCTGGAGTACACACATTAGGGGGCGCTGTGGTTGACTGCAAGAATCAGACAGCATTTCCCACCCCCGCATTGCGGGAAGGACCCCTGCTCACACTGAGTTCTGCAGAGTAGAGAGCCAGCTCAACAGAACCCCCTCACTGGCCTGCTTGGGCCATGGGACAAGAGGATGCTCTGTCTTCTCTCTCTTTACACACACCCCCCCCCCCACCCCGGAGGCTCCCCTCTGGGGCACCGCATCCCTGCTCCCTTCTGTGGATGCCCCTTTCTTTCCCTCCTAGCATCCTCAGGATTTTTCTCCCCTCCAGTTTTGTTTTGTTTTGTTTTTGGCTGCCTGCTTGGCTTGCGGGATCTTAGTTCCCTGACCACGGATTGAACCTGGGCCCCCTGCAGTGAGAGCTCAGAGTCCTGACCACTGGACCGCCAGGGAATTTCCTCCCCTCCAGTTTTAAACACCTACTCAGACAACATTCTTCCCAGCAAACTCTCCAGGGTCCTCTGACTTCTAAGGACAAATAAGCCTTTGGAGAAAGGAAGGGAGGCATGGAGCTGTAATAGTGTGACCTGAGACGCCAGGCAGTGGGCGAGGGGACATCTGGAACAGGTTTGGGGGATGAAGGGTGGTTTCTGGCATTCCCCGAAGTCACCATGCAGCCAGCTACCTCCTCTGCCTTCTGTCATGTGGGACTGGATCCTGAGGGCAGCTCTGGCTCCTGGCCCCTGCACCAGCATCTCAGCACAATCCCCAGCCCCGGCTCATCATATAATGAAGCAGATAAATTTTACAATGCACGGCATCACACCAATATACAATAAAACGCGGAACACAAATAACGAGGTGCAAGTTATAATGAAGAAAAAGCCTGCAGTCAGAGACACGCGAGTATGAATTATTGACTAAGGTTTTACACTCTCAAGGATGTGCGGAGGAATATTTTTCTATCAAAGATTTGCATAATTCACTCGTATAAACCTGGGTGGAATACAGAGTAAGATTTTACATCAACAAGTCGGGCCTTGCATTGCAGAAGCCTGCATTTTTCCTGGAGGATTGAAATGCCGGGATGTGGCGGGAGGGGCGCATGAACTGTTTCTGCTCCCCACGAAGTGAATGGTCAGAGACTGGGGCCTGGCACCCTTGCCTGGCCTGAGCCCTTAGGCCTTCCTGGGGAAGAGGAGGTCTAGCTCTCAAGAGGCCGCCGCTGAGGCCACAGACGAGCCGGGGGCGTTCATGCCGGGGGGTGGGGTGGTGCGTGCGCATGCACGCGTGTGTGAAGGGGGATGGGGGCAGGATCAAGCCTCAGCGTAGGTCACAGGTCCGGAGAAGGAAGGGGAAATGATGAGTCTTTCTTTGGTAGGAGGACCTCAAGGCTCTGCACCGGAGTGAGAAACTGGCAGCTCATCCCTGTTTTGCTCTCCAGGTAGGGCTGTACTAGCCTGTCCAGGGCCTGTGTGTGAATTATAAAGGCACCCCTCTGGCTGGAGGCAACATGGTGCTGGGAGCCAGAGCTTGGCCAGTGGAGCAGGGACTGGGTTCCAGACTTTACTTGCCCCTTAGGCTATGTAACTTTGAGCAGTGCACAACCTGTGCATTCATACATGCCAGTCCCACCTCACAGGGTCTTCCCAATCAGGTTTGTTCAAAGAGACAGACACAGGGGCAACCAGAGACAACAGGGCCTCAAGAGCCCACTTGGTCCTTCAGCCCTGAGTATTAACCACACCTGGGGCCAGGGGTGTGGGCTCCCTTCACCATTGTTATGGCAAACAGCATGCAGCAGAACCCGATGTTCTCCTCACAGCCCTGCAGCTCAGGGCAGGTTCAGGTGAGCTCATCTGTGAAGAAGAAGAGACTGCTTCTGTGGACCCCACCCAGCTTGAAGAGCTTGGGGGCCAGACGGACGTGTTTCTACCCAGCTATGTGGTCTTTAATACAGGCTACTTGACTTCTCCGAGCCTCAGGCTCATTATGGGTACTATTCCCACCCCAAGCGTCTCATGCTCCTCTCCTGTTCCAAGGAAAGCATCAGATAAATGCACGCACACCTTAAGATGTTACTCGCCATCTATTTTACAGAATCACAGAGTCCTAGAGTTGCAGAGCCCACATAACGTTCAGTATAGTAGCTACTAGCCACACGCGGCTATTGGCCACTAGAAACGTGGCCAGTCCAAACTGAGATGTCCTGTGACTGTAAAGTACACACTGGATTTCAAAAACACAGGAAGAAAAAGAAAGAATGTGAAATAGCTCCTTAATAATTTTACGTTGATTACATGTTAATATTTTAGATATATTGGGTTACATAAAATATACTATCACAGTGAATCTCACCTGTTTCTTTTTACTTTTTTGAACATGTGACAACTAGAAGATTTTAAATTACATAGGTGGCTTGCATTTTGTTTCTATTGCAGGGCACAGGTATAGATCATCTACCCAGACCCTTCGTTTTACAAATGAAGAAACTGAGGCCACGCAGGGAAGTGGTGTGCCCCGGTCATACTAATACACAGCAACACTTCTTAAAAGTGGACAGATGGGAGAGGCGATACATAACGTATGAAGCTCTAACGCTAATGGTGGAAGGTGAACTGATGCCAGGAGAACTAGCGCCCAGGTCTTCAGAACATAGAATGACAAGCTCCAAATTACTCGTGAAACATCATGTCTCGTTCTGGGCTCTCTACTTGATGGAGGACGTTGACAAGCTGGAGTGCGACCAGGAAGATGGACAGACTTCAAGCCATGCCATTTGAAGCGTGGCTGCAAACTGGGAGCGTGTAACTTACAGGGAGTGGGTGGGACATGGCTCAACAGCTCTCCTAAAGGGGGAAGGCAGACCTCCTGTTTGGCCTAAGAAGGAATTTCCCAGTAGTTTTGGCTGTTTAGGGAAAGGGCTGCAGTGGAGGCAGGGAGCGCCCCACACTAGACCACCTGGGCAGTGTGGAGAAGATTCCAGGGCAGCGCAGAGAAGATTCCATGTCTTTGGGCCCCTGCGGGTGTCCGGGTCTCAGGAGAGAGGAAAGATGGTCTGGGAATCTGGCTCATTGTTATGGGAGGATTCTGTGAGCGTACTCTTCGTGCGTACAGGAGTCTTCAGCCCCTCATCCTGGGCAAGAAGCAGAGGACCTGCTTCCTCTTTTCGTCCTGCCCTACGCAGTCTGCCTGTCAATGCCAGAACAGGGGACTGTGTCACTGTGCCTCTCCCCAGACCCTGTCCAGGCCTCCAAGGGCCTGGGTGCCCTCCTGAGCCCACAGACCAGGGGCCTCCGCCCTCCTGGCTGCTGTACTTAACAAGGCAGCCCCCTAATAGAGGGGAGCCCAGGGCAGCAGGTGCCTGCCCTATCTGCTCTCCTCTTCCCTCCATCTCTCTCTTGCTTCTTGCTCTGGACCACAAAGTCGCTCTGCTCCCCTGAATCACAGTGGTAAACATAGGTGAATCCTCACTGCACCGAGACCTGGCTGTGCTCCAGAGCGCTTCCTGGGTTGAAGGCAGACCCCAGGAATTCCCTAGAGAGATGTTCGTGTGCGGTCACCTGCAGGAGCACAGATGCACGTGCGCACACACACACACACAGAGGCAATGTCAAAAACACCCCCAACGGACAGTCACAAACACAGTCACCCTCACAGCCTACACTCTGACACCCTTACCGTAAACTCACACGTGGTGTCATACACAGGTAGCCTGATGCAATAGTCAATTGCATGTCGATATCCTGATGTGATTGTCTAACACATATCTACTCACAGCCCTGCGTCACATAAGTGCACCCTCCCTCTACACACACACATACACACACACAGACACACACACACACACTTTTATGGTTACCTTTTACTGGGAACTTCCCATGTACCATGTGCTGGCAGTGTTCTAGTACTTTACATGAATTAAGTCATGCGGGTAGGTACTGTTATTATTCCCCAGCTCCAAAGCCTGGGTCCCGATGTATTTCTTGACCAAGCACCCTGGCCATCCTGTGCCCACAATGCCCCTGATGGAGCAGGCAGTCTGCTGGACGCCTTGGCCTCTTGGTTCACTGCTTACTGGCCTTCCCCAAAAACAACCATGAGAAGTAAGTCTTACTATCCCCACTTTTCACATGAGGAAACTGAAGCTTCCAGAAGGCAGTTTTTCCCTCTTTAAGCCTGCCCTACTGTAGGGGCTGGCCACCTCTGGCTGGCTGTCTGTCTGCCACGCATGCACAAAGAATCTGGCTTTGGGAAATGGAATTTGGTTGTCAGCAAAACGCCGTGGCTTCTCTATGGTGGGCAGCCTCGGCAGGCCTCTCCTAGGGCAGGTGTCAGGGACTGCAGCTTTAGGGGCAGGGGCAGGAGAGCCAGGGAGGGGGCGGGGGCTGTACGCACAGGGCTGAGTTCTGCGTGACAAGTGCTAACAGCAGCCGCAAAGGCAACACAGCGCTCCAGTAGGACACAGGAGGCTTTAATGAGATACAACTTCTCTGCTTTCCTGCAGTGTAATTCAATTAGCAGCCAGGGAAACCTAATTTCTTTTTACAAAGAGGGGTGCAGTAAGAGATTCTCTGGGGACTTGGGAACAGGGAGGGGCTGGGCTTAAGGGCATCAAGGAGACCCAAGTGGGTGTGAGCTGCCCCTTAATACATAGCTCCTTCCAACACAGCTCCTTTAGGTGGGGAGGGTGGGCTCTTCCCTGGGGTCCTGTGGAAGGTCCTGGGGTGAGCTGGGCCAGTCTTTTTTTTTTTTTTTTTTTTTATTACCAGACACACATACACACACACACACAGAGGGAGGCAGCCACAGAGGGAGGAAGGAGCTGGCATCTCTTCTACATGAGTTCAGGTGACTGCAGTCTCAGGATACATGACGGCTCCTGGTTCCTGCTCGTGCCCACCCTCGAAGGGTCTGGATCAGCAACTTCATCTCGGCCCACTTTTGACCCCATGGTACTGGTAAATATAGGACTCCCAACAAAGTCCACTCTGACGCATGGCCACATATGCCAGATTTGCCAAAATAGGTCTTGCAAAGCCAGGTGGCACCTGCTGAGCTGCTTGAATCCTCCTACGTTCTTTATGCTCTAACTTCCTCAACTTCTTCCCATTTACACCAAAGTCACTTTTTTTCTCTGTGGGCCAGTCTTATTCAAAGCTTTACAACCCCGGTACTTGGTATAGCGCCGGCACTGCACATGGCCAAATTGGGGCAAATTCTGGTCGAACCCTAAGGGGCTTCCTGATGACTCCCAGGGCCCTTCCCTGACACCCCATATCACTGCAGATACCTCTGGGCATACCTCTGCCTCCTCTGCCTCCAGAGATACCTCTGCCTCCTCTGGGCATCGAGTGTCCCTGGCACGGCACATGTCACACTGCAGTGTCCTTGGCTCTGACTGTGAGACTCCAGGGCAGAAGCATCCGTGTTCAGGACTTAGCATGATTTTGTGGAAAGAAGGCAGGCTCTCCCAGTGCCCTGGGGCAGCCTGCCCTGGTCCACAGACTCACTCCAGGGCAGGAAGGAGCCTCGCTGGGCCTCTGGCTTGCAGGCCACGGCCTTATAGCCCTGCAGAATTCCCAGATTTCCTCCTCCTGGATCCAATGGGGCTTTATAGGCTGGAGCCACAGAGAGGAGAAAGGCACCAGCCTCCACAGTGGATTCACCCCCGCCCCTTGCTCCAGGGCCCTCCTGGGGCAGCAAGCGGAGGGGAGAGGAAATCAATTTCAGAAACAAGACAGTTGTCAGAATCCGATGTAACTGGTTCACGTCTGTGAAATTACTCGCAGGCCGGCTCCTGTCACCCCCAGGTCCTGCCTGGACCAGCTGCTATTTACATTTTAATTTGATGTGAGAGGCTGATAGATTTTTAAAACACCACAAGACAGCTCTGCTTCCTCACTCCCCCCCCCCACACCCCGAGCATCCACAGACTTTCTGACCAACCCCCAGGATTGGGGATGGAGTTCTAGGGCCCCTAGACCCAGCCATGGGGATTATAAACTCTGCACCTACTTGGCCCCTCCTTTACCGCTCCAGCTTCCCTCTTCTCTGGGATCCCACCCATAAGCTGGGGTGGGCTGATCTTTGCAGTTTACAGAACACCAGAACATCCTTTATCAGGAGCTTCATTCCTGTTAAGGAGGTAGCCTGGGGGCTTTTAGCCCCCAGAGTATCAGTGAGGAAATGGAGGCTCAGAGAGGCTAAGTGTTTTGTCTAAAGTCACACAGCTGGTGAGCGGCAAGAAGCAGCAGCCCCAAGTCCCCTTGACAATTCACCAGCGCCCTTTCCTCTGCTTTCATCCAGCCTTCTCCTTCTGCCTGGTGGACTGTTCTCCCACCTTGGGCTTTGTCCCGAAAGTAGGAAGCTGGGTGGGAATGACACGATGTGGAGGAATCCTGGGGGCAGTGTAGGAGGCTGAGAACTGGAGGGCTGGGCCGGTGGGGCAGGAGGCCAGTCCAGGGCCAGCTGGGGCTGGGGGCAGGAGTTAGGGGGGCGGTGAGTCGGGCCTTCTCTGTCTCTGTCCCCCTCCCTCTCTTCTGCCTGATGATTGGAGCTCAGGTGGTGTTTCTGACAGTCCCCGAGTCACCAGGGAGGGAAGATTCAGTTACGAATACCCAAAGGAGGAGAGCAGTGTGTGCGGGAAGGAGGACGTGGAAGAAGAAGGACATGAATGCCACCAGCTGTTGGGAGAGGCCTGATAAAATGGGAAAGAGGTGTGGAATGCTGCATTCCAAAAGGAAGCCTGGGGTACTTCTTAACCCCATTCGTGGGCACCGGTGTATGATAATCCTAGAAGTTCACATTATTGCCGGCTTACTATTTGCAGGCACTATTCTGTATTCCTTTACGTGCGGTAACTCATTTAATCTTCAGAACGACCCTGTTTTTATTCCCACTTTACAGATGGGGAAACTGAGGCTTAGAGAAGCAAGTTGCCCAAGGTCACACAGCTAGTAGGCAGCAGAGCCAGGATTCAGGGCATCTGTGGTTTTAGCCATGATGTGACACTGGTCAGAGAAGGGCAGGAGGCAGGGGAGCAGAATGGGGGTGCAAAAAGTCCAGCTTCTCTGAAGAGAAATACAGCCAAACTGGGGGTGAAGCAGATTGGTCTGGGAACCCGGACAACAAGGGGTGAGGCTGTTCTGCTCTTCTAGGTGGGTGGCCTGGGGGGAGGGGGTTGAGGAGCTTTCCACAGGGTCTGAGGGAAGAACCCTAGTGCTGGATGACCCTCCTCTTCCATCCCCATTCAAGTGGATATCCCTCTGGTCCTTTCTCTGCCTCAGGCAGGACAACCTCAAGGCCGATAAGGTTGGAAGAAGGGCAGCAAAGTCATGGTGTTCTTCACCAACCTTAAGGACGGGACTTGACTGTCTCAGGAAGTCCTTCTGAGAGTCTAACTGAAATCTCTCCAAGAGTCTCGTAGAGTTTTTTGCTAAAAAGGATGCTTTCTCTGGCACGCTAAAATGCTTTTCTGGATGTCCTCCTCCTTGCCTTTGGGAGAGGCTTTTCCAGGGGACAGCGCGTGCCCTGAAGGCTCTAGAGAGCTCTGCACACCACCTTGCCATGGGAGAAGGGAACCTCCCAGCTCAGAGGCTCTCATCTCCTTTTGTTTCCAAAAGGATTCCAGGCACCCATCTGAGGTGAGTGGGCCCCTCCTTCCCCCCAACTCAGCCCACTCCCCTCCCTCCCTCCAAAGGCTTGTGTCTCTGCTCCTTGTTAACAAGATCCTGACAAGAACCGCAGCCCTGTTTGGCAGTGTGAGATAAGCTGCCACAAAGGGGCATTGTTGGCATGTGGGGTGGTCGCCTGGGGAGGGGCGGGGTGGGTGGGAGAAGCTCTTTGCGCTCAGCCCTGGCAGCCGGCTCCAGGCTTGCCCTGGGGAAGGGCTGGTGTTGGGGGTGCCTTCTGGTGCCTGCTTTGTTTTTTCCTTCTTAAAGAGCCAGGGCCTAGCGTTGTTAATTTGATTGCACCCACTTCGGCTTCTTGTCTCCCCTGATTAGCCAAGCTCCACCTGAAGCATGAGATTAATTCAAATTCCATGGAAGAAATCAGCCTCGGCTCTGAGAGCTGGTGGGGAGGTGCCAGGGGACCCTAGCTGTCCAATGCCTGTGCACGTGGGGAGCAGAACCGACAAACAGTGTATGTGTGAAGGGGGCGGGACGCGGGTCATCGACAACTATGGGGCCTTTGAGACTTGGACTGCAGCCCTGTTTCTGCTGCACGGTGGGCCCAGCTGAGACCCTCAAACTCACCAGGTCTTGCTTTCTCCAGCCATAAAATGGATCAGTCAGTCCCTCTCTTGACTGCTTGCCAAGGAGCATAAGCACAGGGTCGGGGCCCGGGAGGTGGGGGTAGTATTCTCACATGAGGGTGGGACTTGGTCCTCCACGGCCTCTGGTCTTCTACTCTGCCCAGAATCTCAGAAAAGTGATAGTGATAATGAAAACAGCTAGTGTTTATTGAATGCTCATTATGTGCCAGGCACCCTGGTTAATGCTTTACATGAATTATTTCATTAAATCCACCCCACAACCCTAGGAGGTGGGTCGTATTTTTATTCCCATCTTAGAGATGAGAAAACACTCAACTCTGAAATGACCCTGAATATCAGAATCCTTTCAGAGACAAAAGGAGACACCACCATCTTTCTTTAATTACTTGGAAGGTAGAATTTAGGGGTCATTACTGTGAATACCCTAGAGCTGGAGTCACCAAACTTTTTCTGAAAAGGACCCACAGTACATAGCTTAAGCTTCGCAGGTCATAGGTCTCTGTTTCAACGACTCAACTCAGTTGCTGTAGCTCGAAAGCAGCCATGGACAATAGGATATGAAGAATGGGCGTGGCTGGGCTCCAGCAAAGCAGGCAGCTGGCCGGATATGGCCCTTGGTCAGTTTGCTGACCACTGCTCTAGGGTTAGTGCACAGGAGAAGCTGGGCTTGTCGACTCTCAACAAAGAAGGAGTTTCTGTTAGGAGGCTGGTTGCATTCAGACAAGGGCAGTTGTAGGATATTGGAAAGGAGAGCACTTCAGCTTCCAGAGTTCTGGAAAGCATGCAGTTATGGATAATAAATCACTGGGCCTGGGGATTGTTGTGGTTTGAATTGTGTGCCCCAAAAAGATATGTCCAGTCCTAGATCCTGGTACTAAGGTAGGAGATAGATGGGCCCCAGGCTGAACAGTTTCTCCCCTGTGGACAGAAACTCCATAATAGCAGAAACTCCATAAAAGCAGGATGATGGAGGAGGCTGGGCCCTGCCCAGATGGAAGATAAGAGACCACGTATTCCTCATTCTTGAAATCAAGGAGATCTCCCCGACTACACATGCGCAGAAAGGCTCCGTGGAGGTCAAAAAGGGAGGGGGTGCCACCTCGTAGTAAGTGATGCCAGCTACCCAAAGGCCTCTTCACTAGAATCCATCTTGGCCAAGAGATGCGCACGCACACAGGGGAGGACCCTGAGATAAACCAAATACGGACTCAGAACCAGGCAAAGCAAGATGACTGGTCAAAGGAAACCCAGAAGAAATGCCACATAAAAGTGATTTAAACTGCCACGAGTGAGCGACTCTCTCTCTCTCTAGGCCCGCCCATGTGTCTATCCACATGTACTGTACTCTTTTTCCTCCTCATAAACACTTTACTTGCTTCACTACTTTCCGTCTCTGTGTGGAAATTCATTTCTTCATAGCTGACGGGCCAGGGCCGTGTCGCTGGCCACTGGTCCCTGGTGGTCTGGTGGCCAGGATTCAGCGCTCTCACTACCGCTGCCCAATCTCTGGCTGGGAATCGAAATCCTGCCTCAAGTTGCTGCAGGCCGAGGCCACATGAGATCAGGACCTGTGACTGTGACCTTATTTGGAAATAGGATCTTTGCAGATATAATTAAGACGTCTTACTGGGGTAGGATGGTCCTTAGTCCAATATGACTGGTGTCCTTATAAGAAGGGGAAGGGAGACACACACAGAGGGAAGATGGTGTGAAGACACCCGGGGAGACAGAGGCAGAGGGTGGAGGGATGCATCTACAATCCAAGGGATGCCCAGGATCGCTGGCAGCCCCCGGAAGAGGCAAGAAAACACGTTCCCTGAGAGCCTGAGGAGAGAGCACAGCCCTGCCGGCACCTTGATTTGGGATTTCTAGCCTCCCAGAGCTGTGAGAGAATACAGTTCTGTTCTTTAAGCCACTCAGTTTGTGGTACTTTGTTACAGGGGCCCTAGGGAACGAATACAAGGTTCCAGTGTGTGACAGAAATTCCCTGTGCAGAGTTTCCAGGAGGACAGCCACAGCCTGTCCCCATGGAGCTGGAGGGGGCTTCCTGAGGCGGGAGGTTGTGGGCTTTACCCTCTCTGCTCTGTGGGGAGCCCACCCCCGTTACACCCCCAGCGCCACGGACAGGCTGGCAGCAGGCGAGCAGTGGCGGGAGCGTGCCCGGGCCACAGTGCCCTTGCCCGCAGCTTCCACCCCAGCACCTGGCCCGGGGATGCACACCTGCTGCCCATGAGCAGTGAAAGCAGGAGAAAATTTTCTCCAAATCTCGACTTTGCCAGGTCTCAAGTCTCCGTAGACCTGAGAGGCCCACGTGGGAGCCTGACGGTGTCCTGAGTACTGGGCGGGGATGGGGTCAGGGCTTGGGCTGCCGGGGAAAGCCCACCCGTGTCACCCTTCCCGGCCCAGGATAGGACAGCTGTTAGTCACACAATGACTCGTGAGTCACCTGGCGAGGTGGGAGCTGTAGGGGTCATTGGGTCCAGCACACTCCTCTGAGTAGAAATCCTGGCAGAAAGGCAGCCAGGGTTCAGCTGCGTCAGGGCACCCCCAGCACGAAGCAAACATGTCATCTCTCCACTCCCATTTTTTTTTTTTTTAATAATTTGAAAAATATTTATTTATTTATTTATTTGGTTGCCCTGGGTCTTAGTTGTGGCTCACCGGCTCCTTAGTTGTGGCGTGAGAACTCTTAGTTGCGGCATGCGTGCGGGATCTAGTTCTTGGACGAGGGATCGAACCCGGGCCCCCTGCATTGGGAGCGCAGAGTCTTAACCACTGCGCCACCAGGGAAGTCCCGCCACCTCCTTCATTTTTATTGGTGGCACCGTCATACTTATCCCTTAGCCTGGAGCCCTTGACTCTCCCCCATCCTTTTGCCCAGTCCATCATCCGGGCTGGCACCTGTTCCTTCTCAGCGACTCTTAGGCTCCCCCTTTCTCTCCATTCCCTGCTCAAGACCCGAGGAGCACATCCAGACTTCGGCGCCACTATCCATCCCCTCATCCCCAGCCCTCCTATCAGACGTCCTCCCCACCGCCTCCCACGCCTTCCACCTGCCCGCCCTCCTTTCTTCCCTTTGTCGATCCAAACCCTACCTATTCCTAAGGTTCCACCCAAGTCCTGCTCCCCTAGAAAGCTCTGTCTGACCATGTCTGTCCACACTGGGTTTTTCCTTCTCAAACCCAACACTGCACGTGTAACCCCAGATCTTTTTATTTTAAAAAAAAATTTTCCAGTCTGGATGATTTGTATTTATTAAAGTGAATTTAGCAAGATTTAAGTGTACAAAATCAATGCACACACACAAATTTTTTTTTTCCTATTAGTATAAACAATCAGAAAATGAACTGGACCTTTTAGCACACTATCTTGCCTCACTTCCTGAAGGTTAGTGCCAGCTTCCTAACTAGTTTGTAAGCACCCTGAGGGCAGGGGTGGTGACTTACTCTTGCTGTTCTCTCTTTCTCAGACCTTGAGGCCACATTGGACACATAGGGGCTTCTCAGGAAGTACATGTTTATGGCTCGACCGATCCAATAATTTATTCCGCCCCTGCCATTCAGAGGGGCTTTGATCACAACGGGGGGAGCAGCTCTGGGCTCCCCACTTACGGCAGGGTCTGGAGGCACTAATGTAGCTCTTGGCCTGTCTGCATTTTCTTATCTAGTAAACTGAGGCACCCAGTGATAGCCCTGACTCCCTTGTGCCTTGAAATTACTGGCACATTTTCCTTGGTTGGCAAGTACAGTGAGTGTAATTTTGTTATTACAAATTTTGTTATTAACATCCAGACCCGCTGGAGCTGAATGCAGGGAAAGCCTTGGATGATCCCTTAGAGCCCAGATCCATCTGGAAGGTCTGCCATGCTCACGGTCATGGGGACTGACTGCAGGGGTGACGGTGGAGTGGTGGTGATGTACTTTGTGCCACCACTGCCCAAAGCCTCTAAGAAGGACGTAAGGGCCCAGATGAGGGCGTGGGACAGGAGCTTTCAAACTGGGAATGGAGGTTGCACAGGCAGGTTCATTCCTCTCCCTTCACTAAAATCTCTCCTGCTGTCAGGGGACCTGGCTTGCTGTGATGATGAGAGGGGGTGGGACTGGGTTGGGGGGTTGTTTCACATGGAGACTTTTTTTTCCTACCTTAAAACCTTTGTACAAAGGTCCCTTTGGGGGCTGGGTTTGGACGTGACATAACTTGCTCCAATGATACTGTTGGCCTTTGGAGGTCAGTACGATCTCCCATGCTTCTCTGACTTAGACTTGCTTTTTTAAATAAACCCCTAAAACACTAAAGGCCCCAGCTTCTGAAAGATAGGTTCTGGAATTGTGATCACACTGCCTGCCAGGTGTGCACTGGCACAGCAAATGTCACCCACTCGTTGAGCTCTGTTAATGCCTTGGGGGCTGAGGGAGAGGGAGAGAAGAATCGTGACTCCTCTGAGCACACGAGCAGACTGAGTCCCAGGGAGAGGGAGTGACTGACCCCAGTTCACCCGGAAGCAGTGGGGGACGTGGGGGACAAGAGATCAGGACACTCATCTCCCTGGTCAAGGCCTTCCTGTCCCCTAAGCCTTCTACTCATTTTGGCCTCCCTGGGTCCTACATAGGGCGGGGGAGCCCAAGCTGGCCCATGGCTTGACCTCCTGGCCAGGGCTCAGTGGGGGCTGCAGGAGGGAGCCTGGCCTGGTGACAGGATGCATCCAGCCTGGTCTAGAAAGGGAGCTGTGGGCTCTGGGCAGCCATGTCCTTTGGTTGGAGACTCCTTGCCCTGTGGGAAGGGTGGGCGCTGAGGAGGGCAGAAGAGGTCCTCTAGAGCAGGAGCCCCAGTCACCAGGCCTAAGGGAGGTGCTGCTTCTGCCTGACAAGGAGGAGATTCCTTTGGGTAAATTTGAAATTAGGACCACCTCAGGTCATCAGATACACAGTTATCTTTCCAAGGTTTTGCATCCTGACCTCTGCACCGGTGGTCAACCACTGGTGGGTGACCTGGTCTAACCAGGCATGGGGCTTCCTTCCACCAGGGTGGACCCCCCCCTTCCCCACTTCCCCAATCACCACTTGGCTCCTCCTCTCTTCCCTCCTGAATTCTGTGACTCTGCAGCTGCCTGTGTGCTCTGGAGGGCTCTTGGATATGGCTTTAATTGGTCTGACATTTTGCTAAACAAACAAATCAAAACTCAGACCAAACAGAGAGCCCTTATGGGTTTAACTGGCCAAGGGTTTTGCCTTGGCCCCATCACTGGAGCTTTCACAGAGTGGAGGGGAGTCTGGGGGATGCAAAAGGACCTATCTAATCAGGTAACCTGCAGCAAAAGGGGGCTGCCGAGTCCTGTGCAGTAGTGGCATCAAAACACAGCCAGCAAGATAGCCTCATCCACCAGAGGGCAGACAGGAGAAGCAAGAAGAACTACAGTTCTACAGCCTGTGGAAGGAAAACCACATTCACAGAAAGATAGACAAAATGAAAAGGCAGAGGGCTTTGTACCAGATGAAGGAACAAGACAAAACCCCAGAAAAACAACTAAATGAAGTGGAGATAGGCAACCTTCCAGAAAAAATTCAGAATAATGATAGTGAAGATGATCCAGGACCTCGGAAAAAGAATGGAGGCAAAGATTGAGAAGATGCAAGAAACGTTTAACAAAGACCTAGAAGAATTAAAGAACAAACACCTAGAAGAATTAAAGAACAAACACCTAGAAGAATTAAAGAACAAACAAACAGAGATGAACAATACAATAACTGAAATGAAAAATACACTAGAAGGAATCAATAGCAGCATAACTGAGGTAGAAGAATGGATAAGTGACCTGGAAGACAGAATGGTGGGATTCACGGCTGCGGAACAGACTAAAGAAAAAAGAATGAAAAGAAATGAAGACAGCCTAAGAGACCTCTGGGACAACATTAAACGCAACAACATTCGCATTATAGTGGTCCCAGAAGGAGAAGAGAGAAAGAAAGGACCAGAGAAAATATTTGAAGAGATTATAGTCGAAAACTTCCCTAACATGGGAAAGGAAATAGCCACACAAGTCCAGGAAGCGCAGAGAGTCCCATACAGGATTAACCCAAGGAGAAACACGCCGAGACACATAGTAATCAAAGTGGCAAAAATTAAAGACATAGAAAAATTATTGAAAGCCACAAGGGAAAAATGACAAATAACATACAAGGGAACTCCCATAAGGTTAACAGCTGATTTCTCAGCAGACACTCTACAAGCCAGAAGGAAGTGACACAATATATTTAAAGTGATGAAAGGGAAGAACCTACAACCAAGATTACTCTACCTGGCAAGGATCTCATTCAGTTTTGATGGAGAAATCAAAAGCATTATAGACAAGCAAAAGCTAAGAGAATTCAGCACCATGAAACCAGCTCTACAACAAATGGTAAAGGAACTTCTCTAAGTGGGAAACACAAGAGAAGAAAAGGATCTACAAAAACAAACCCATAACAATTAAGAAAATGGTAATAGGAACATACATATAGATAATTACCTTAAACGTGAATGGATTAAATGCTCCAACCAAAAGACACAGGCTCGCTGAATGGATACAAAAACAAGACCCATATATATGCTGTCTACAAGAGACCCACTTCAGACCTAGGGACACATACAGACTGAAAGTGAGGGGATGGAAAAAGATATTCCATGCAAATGGAAATCAAAAGAAAGCTGGAGTAGCAGTACTCATATCAGATAAAATAGACTTTAAAATAAAGAATGTTACAAGAGACAAGGAAGGACACTACATAATGATCAAGGGATCAATCCAAGAAGAAGATATAACAATTATAAATATATATGCACCCAACATGGAGCACCTCAATACATAAGGCAACTGCTAACAGCTATAAAAGAGGAAATCAACAGTAACACAATAATAGTGGGGGACTTTAACACCTCACTTACACCAATGGATAGATCATCCAGACAGAAAATTAATAAGGAAACACAAGCTTTAAATGACACAATACACCAGATAGATTTAATTGTTATTTACAGGACATTCTACCGAAAAAGAGCAGATTACACTTTCTTCTCAAGTACACACGGAATATTCTCCAGGATAGATCACATCTTGGGTCACAAATCAAGCCTCAGTAAATTTAAGAAAAATGAAATCATATCAAGCATCTCTTCCAACCACAACGCTATGAGATTAGAAATCAATTACAGGGAAAAAAAGGTAAAAAAACACAAACACATGGAGGCTAAACAATACATTACTAAATAACCAAGCGATCACTGAGGAAATCAAAAAATACCTAGAGACAAATGACAACGAAAACATGACAATCCAAAATCTACGGGATGCAGCAAAAAGCAGTTCTAAGAGGGAAGTTTATAGCAATACAAGCC
Organism: Eschrichtius robustus; assembly: GCF_028021215.1. Lineage (NCBI taxonomy): Eukaryota > Metazoa > Chordata > Mammalia > Artiodactyla > Eschrichtiidae > Eschrichtius > Eschrichtius robustus. The sequence continues at coordinate 15,222,884 of NC_090834.1, read as the reverse complement.
TACCTCAAGAAACAAGAAAAATCTCAAATAAACCTTTCTATGTAAGGTTAGATTACACCTAAAGGAACTAGAGAAAGAAGAACAAACAAAACCCAAAGTTAGTAGAAGGAAAGAAATCATAAAGATCAGAGCAGAAATAAATGAAATAGAAACAAAGAAAACAATAGCAAAGATCAATAAAACTAAAAGCTGGTTCTTTGAGAAGATAAACAAAATTGATAAACCATTAGCCAGACTCATCAAGAAAAAGAGGGAGAGGATTCAAATCAATAAAATTAGAAATGAAGAAGGAGAAGTTACAACAGACACCGCAGAAATACAAAGCATCCTAAGAGACTACTACAAGCAACTCTATGCCAATAAAATGGACAACCTGGAAGAAATGAACAAATTCTTAGAAAGGTATAACCTTCCAAGACTGGTCCAGGAAGAAATAGAAAATATGAACAGACCAATCACAAATAATGAAATTGAAACTGTGATTAAAAATCTTCCAACAAACAAAAGTCCAGGACCAGATGGCTTCACAGGTGAATTCTGTCAAACATTTAGAGAAGAGCTAACACCCATCCTTCTCAAACTCTTCTAAAAAACTGCAGAGGAAGGAACACTCCCAAACTCATTCTATGAGGCCACCATCACCCTGATACCAAAACCAGACAAAGATACTACAAAAAAAGAAAATTACAGATTATTATCACTGATGAATATAGATGCAAAAATCCTCAACAAAATATGAGCAAACAGAATCCAACAACACATTAAAAGGATCATACACCATGATCAAGTGGGATTTATCCCAGGGATGCAAGGATTCTTCAATATACGCAAATCAATCAATGTGATCCACCATATTAACAAATTGAATAATAAAAACTATATGATCATCTCAATAGATGCAGAAAAAGCTTTTGACAAAATTCAACACCCATTTATGATAAAACACTCTCCAGAAAGTGGGCATAGAGGGAACCTACCTCAACATAACAAAGGCCATATAGGACAAACCCACAGCAAACATCATTCTCAATGGTGAAAAACTGAAAGCATTTCCTCTAAGATGACGAACAAGACAAGGATGTCCACTCTCATGACTATTATTCAACATAGTTTTGGAAGTCCTAGACACGGCAATCAGAGAAGAAAAAGAAATAAAAGGAATACAAATTGGAAAAGAAGAAGTAAAGCTGTCACTGTTTGCAGATGACATGATACTATACATAGAGAATCCTAAAGATGCCACCAGAAAACTACTAGAGCTCATCAATGAATTTGGTAAAGTTGCATGATACAAAATTAATGCACAGAAATCTCTTGCATTTCTATACACTAACAATGAAAGATCAGACAGAGAAATTAAGGAAACAATCCCATTCACCATGGCAACAAAAAGAATAAAATACCTAGTAATAAACCTACCTAAGGAGGTAAAAGACCTGTACTCAGAAAAGTATAAGATGCTGATGAAAGAAATCAAAGATGACAAAAACAGATGGAGAGGTATACCATGTTCTTAAATTAGAAGAATCAATATTGTGAAAATGACTATACTACTCAAAGCAATCTACAGAGTCAATGCAATTGCTATCAAATTATCAGTGGCATTTTTCACAGAACTAGAACAAACAATCTTAAAATTTGTATGGAGATACAAAAGACCCCGAATAGCCAATGTAGTCTTGAGGGAAAAAAACAGAGCTGGAAGAATCAGACTCCCTGACTTCAGAATATACTACAAAGCTACAGTAATCAAGACAATATGGTACTGGCACAAAAACAGAAATACAGATCAATGGAACAGGATAGAAAGCCCAGAGATAAACCTACGCACCTATGGTCAACTAATCTATGACAAAGGAGCCAAGGATATACAATGGAGAAAAGACAGTCTCTTCAATAAGTGGTGCTGGGAAAACTGGACAGCTACATGTAAAGGAATGAAATTAGAACACTCCCTAACACCATACACAAAAATAAACTCAAAATGGATTAGAGACCTAAATGTAAGACTGGACACTATAAAACCCTTAGAGGAAAACGTAGGAGGAACACTCTGACATAAATCACGGCAAGATCTTTTTTGATCCACCTCCTAGAGTAATGGAAATAGAAACCAAAATAAACAAATGGGACCTAATGAAACTTAAAAGCTTTTGCAAAGCAAAGGAAACTACAAACAAGGTGAAAAAACAGCCCTCAGAATGGGAGAAAATATTTGCAAGCTAATCAACGGACAAAGGATTAATCTCCAAAATATATAAACAGCTCATGCAGCTCAATATTAAAAAAAACAAACAACCCAATCCAAAAATGGGCAGAGGACCTAAATAGACATTTCTCCAAAGAAGACATACAGATGGCCAAGAAGCATATGAAAAGCTGCTCAATATCACTAATTATTAGAGAAATGCAAATCAAAGCTACAATGAGGTATCGCCTCACACCAGTTAGAATGGGCAGCATCAGAAAATCTACAAACAACAAATGCTGGAGAGGGTGTGGAGAAAAGAGAACCCTCTTGCACTGTTGGTGGGAATGTAAATTGATACAACCACTATGGAGAACAGTATGGAGGTTCCTTAAAAAACTAAATATAGAATTACCATATGACCCAGCAATCCCACTATTGGGCATATACCCTGAGAAAACCATAATTCAAAGAGACACATGCACCCCAATGTTCATTGCAGCACTATTTACAATAGCCAGGTCATGGAAGCAACCTAAATGTCCATCGACATACAAATGGATAAAGAAGATGTGGTACATATATACAATGGAATATTACTCAGGCATAAAAAGGAACAAAACTGGGTCATTTGTAGAGACGTGGATGGATCTAGAGACTGTCATACAGAGTGAAGTAAGTCAGAAAGAGAAAAACAAATATCGTATATTAACACATATATGTGGAACCTAGAAAAATGGTAGAGATGAACTGGTTTGCAGGGCAGAAATAGAGACACAGATGTAGAGAACAAACGTATGGACACCAAGGGGGTAAGTGGCGGGGTGGGGGGCGGGTGGTGGTGGGATGAACTGGGAGATTGGGATTGACATGTATACACTGATATGTATAAAATAGATAACTAATAAGAACCTGCTGTACAAAAAAATAAATAAAATAAAACTCAAATATTCAAAAAAAAAAAAACAAACCTCAAGAAACACAAAAAACAAAAAAAACACAGCCAGCCCCTTGCAACCTGGGCTAAGCAGCCTTTCTTTGTACCTGCCTCTCGGTGAAGCATTCTCTTTGAAGATGCTTTATTTTTTCCCCCACGTGTCAACTGGAGGACGGATTGCCTCTTTCTCCTTTTGGTCATTACCTCTCTTTTTTTTAAATTTACTTTGTAACAGGGAGATAAAAGGTAGCTCTGTGGATGTAGTATTTTCTTCTGTTAATTACATTTATTTTTCAACCAAGTTCTGGGAGGCAGTCTGGTGTCCTGAAAGGACCATGCACACAGCTAGAATCATAGATTGTCTGAGCTGGCAGGGACCTTGGGTTCAGCTATGACTAGATTCTAGTCCAGGCCTCTTATTGTACAGATGGGGAAACCGAGGCCCAGAGAAGGGAAGGAATGGCTCACAGATACAGAGCCAGTGAGTCGGAGTCGGGACCAGCAACCAGTCTTCTGTCTCTTGCTCTGTGCTCTCTCTACCAAACCGTGAGTCCACAGAGGCAAGCTCCTGTCTCAGCTGGGACAGTATCACCCAATGACCTTGATCCAGCACCTTCCCTTCTCTGAGAAGGAGCTATTGCCCACCAACCTCACAGGCAAGGTATGGGCTTTGTAAATTGTCAAGTGCTGAGCGCTGTGCTGTGACAGTCGTAGGCTGGGCTGTGTGCTCAGGCACTCACAGCCTCAGCACCACCCATGCTCTTGGGGTCAGGGAGGAGTGGGGACCGACTGGGACTGAATGGTTGCCAACACGGGTGTCCAGGGGCTAGGAAAGCCTTTTGCTCCCTTTAACGAACTCTTAGAAATCTGGGGGCTCGAGGAAAGCAATTCTCTAAGAACCACCTCTGGAATCCCAACCGCCATCAGACCCCTGAGCTCCTGGAACTCTGGTTTGGTGCCTGATATCGAGAGTCAACACTGCATAAAAGGAAAACATTTCGCTTCCAAAACCCATAAGCACCTCACATGTATTCTCCCTGCCCATCCTCCCTTCATTCTCCACCAGACACCCTAAGTTCCCCTTTCATCTGATGACACGCATGGCCTTGCCTGCCTCCATGCTCTTGCTATTCTTTGTCATCATCCTGGAATGGAATGACCTTTGCTTCTGTTGGCTCTTGTCAGAATCCTTCTCATCCTTCAAGTCCTACTTAGTGACTGTTGCTTTTGTGGAGCTTTTCTTGGCTTTCCCTTGTTGGCCCTGCAAATTAAAACTGATTACTCCATCCCTGATTCTCTCTGTGTCACATTGTTTGTGGCTTTTTAAGGCAGTCATCACTTTGTGTATTATAGTTATTTTGGGTATATGTCTATCTCCTCTTCAAGATCTTAAATTCCCTGAGAATAGCAACTCCATTTTATCCATCACTAGATTTTCAGCACCTAAAACTAATGATTGCTCATGATTATTGAATGTGTATTTGGTGCCAGGTACTGTGTTAATTGCTGTAAGTGCGTGTCTCACTTGGATCTTACCGATGAGTAAATAGTATTATATTTCCAAACTTACAGAGGAGGAAATTGGGGCTTACAGAGATTGCTGTCCAAGATCCCACAGCTATCAAGCGGCAGAGCTGGGATTTGAACCCAGGTCTCTCTGGTTCTAAAGTCTGTGCTCTAATCCACAGAGTTTTATGGACTATTTAGTGAGTGCCCAGTGAGCGTCTGTTATCACTGGAAACTGTCAGGGTCAATGGTTCCCAACAGAGGGCAACCACAAACGTCCAATTTGACACTTGAACGCTTTTTATGATGTCTATCCCTTTGATATATTTACTCTCTTACTTCTACTTGGCTAAAGCGGGGATTAAGGTCAGTTTGCCTTCTGAGAGGTCACACAAGTGTGAGGTCTGACAAGGTGGAGCCGTATAGGGTCAACGTTTTCCTGAGCGTGTTACGGGCATCAAGGACAGCCGTGCAATTGGCTTTATAAATGGCAGGTCTTTCTGTAGCTGGCCTTGCGGGTGGCGGTGGGGGGTGGGGGGAGTGCTGGCGGTGTGGGCTGTCTGAGACGGACTGAGGGATGACTAGGAAGGGCTTAGCCCTGGCAAGCCCATCTGTGGCCCATGGGCCCAGGTCCTGTGGGTTCTTCCCTATCTACCTGCGCCTACCTGGGGGAGGTGGGAGAGGTAGAGGGAGAATGAAGAAGGAAAAGGGCAGAGCTGGCGGGGGAAGGATGTCCAAGGGGAGGAGCTGAGGGTGGGTTACCTGAAGCAGTGTGCCCGCAGAAAAACAGCAAGAAGCAGGATGGAAGTTCCCAAAGAAGGTCAGGACCACCCCCCCATCACCAAACTGTCCCATTGTCACAGGAGCCCCTTCTGGCAGCCAGATGCTGGGTGGAATGATTCAGGCTGATACTGAAAAGCAGTCAGACTCTCCAGCCCCAGGCAGAGGCCCCAGCTGTGCTCAGTGCTCTGCACCGACTGCCCTCAGGCCTCAAATTCCTCCTCCTCTCCTGCTGGCATTTGGGGCGGCACAGGGGCCTCTAGCATGGCTGGCAGGTCACTGGGGAGAGCGGGGCTGGAATGGAAGGAGGCGTTTGTGACAGAGAAAGTTGTGCAAGGAAAGGGTCATCCGAGGGGGCACACGTGGGTGAGGGTTTGGAGACCCCGAGTGTGCAGAGGGTGTGGGAGGGGGCACAGCTGGAAAGCAACCTGTGGGGGAGGGCCGTGTGAGGGGGGATGCTGCGTGAGCAGCTTGGAGAGACTGTGTCACAGGCAGCCGATGAGGGAGGCGCGGCGAGTGGGAGAATATGAGCCGGAGACGGAGCAGATGAAGGGAAGGTGTGCGCCTGTGCCTCACTATGGAAGGAAGCAGAGCAAAGTGACAAGGTGGCTGGAATGAGGACAAGGGGGAAGACGGAAGGAACAAGGTCCAGATGCTGCTCACAAGTGAGGACAAGTAGTACGGAGCTCCCATCATCCCTTGGGAAGAGGGGCCAGAGGCGGACGCTACTGCGAGCGTAGTGGCTGAGTGTGCGACCTGGTGCTGCACGTGTTCACGAGGCTGCCCTGGATTTACGAGATGTGTGCTCGTAGCTGCTGCCTGGGTCGTGAAGTGAGGATGGCACCGAAAAATGCAGGTCCAGAGGGGAGAAGCGAATTGCCCAGGACGCCCCAGGACATCAGCGACAGGCCGACGTGAACTGGGTCACCTTGCACACAGCCCACCTCCTGACCCCTGCGTCTCCCTTCACCCACATCCACCTCAGAGCCACAGAGAAGACACGGGCTACAAAGGCACCGCCACGCTTGCCCAGTAGAATCCCCTAACTTAGAGAAAAAGGGCAAAGACCAAAAAAAAAAAAAAAAAAAGCCTGAGAGTTTGGGCTCTTTTCTCCTGCTGACGGTGGGGAGATAAGGATCAAATACCAAGGATAGCGATAGTTCCACGAGGTGCCTACTATTCCTCTTGCCTCACGCAGGCAGAATTAGCAAAGTTCTCCCCGGCTGAGGGATGTAGATTGATTGCCTGGTTTTACTAAGGACAAAGTGCTTTTTGATAGTGTGAGGGAAGAGCTCCCCAGGGCGGGGATTCCGGTGCCTGGAGCTTCCCGAGCATCGATCGATTGCTGGGGCTTCCTCGTCTTGTGCTGAGTGAGTGAGGGTTTGGCAAGCGATAAAGAAGCTATGATTCTTAAAGGCGGGGACTCCAGGGAGATGCTGGGCAGACCGCACACTGGGCGCTGCTCTCAGCTGCCTTTCCTACACGTACCTTGGAGTGTCTCCCGTTAAAAACGAAACTGGTGGCTAAATCTCTGACGGCCTACTGGGTGCCAGTTACCATACTGGTTGCATTATCCATGTCATCTGACTTACTCTTGATACAAAACATAACAGGTAAGGCGCTCTCTTGACCCTCCTTTTGTACATCAGGAAAATGAGATACAGAGGCCAAGGAAACCCGTAGAGGTCACTGTAATTACCACACGGCGCCCAGATTCACAGTTGGCTTGGTCAGATGCTAAAACTCAGGCTCTTACTGCTGTTCTCCGTGGCCCATGGTCTGTTTCATGACAAAGGGCCAGACACTGTCCTGACATGATTCCTGGGGGCTCACTATACAGACCCCTAAGAATGTAAAGGGATAGGCTTGTCCAGTAGGAATGTCTGTGTGTGACTTAACAGAACTCAGGGATATTCTAGAGTTCAACGCCATTGATTCTGGCTCTAGGTCTGGGGATTTAGAAGCCAGAGATACGGTACTGAGCTAGAGTGAGTTTTATTGCTCTTTTGGCTTTTCTGAAGCTTCTTCCCCTTTCCATGATCAGTTCCTGTGTTATTTACGATGATTTTGGAGCTGAGTGGGCTGGGAATGAACCTCTAGCACAGATGAGGAAAGGAACCTAGAAACGTGAAGTCACTTGCCCAAAGCCAGGAAGCTCATCAGGCGGATCTGGAATTGGAACCCAGGATCTCTGCCCATAGGCCTATCTCCTACATTGCATACGTGGTCTCCTCCTTGCTAAGCCACAAACAGGTTAGGGCTTCCCTGGTGGCGCAGTGGTTGAGAATCTGCCTGCCAATGTAGGGGACACGGGTTCGAGCCCTGGTCTGGGAAGATCCCACATGCCGCGGAGCAGCTGGGCCCGTGAGCCACAATTACTGAGCTTGCGCATCTGGAGCCTGTGCTCCGCAACAAGAGAGGCCGCGATAGTGAGAGGCCCGTGCACCGCGATGAAGAGTGGCCCCCGCTTGCCACAACTAGAGAAAGCCCTCGCATAGAAACAAAGACCCAACACAGCAATAAATAAATAAATAATTAATTAAATAATTAAAAAAAAACCCATTCATTAAAAAAAAAAACAAACAGGTTATACACTAGCAAGTGTACATTAAATAAAAGAAATAAATTGTTTGATATGACTATTCAGATGGAATTGCCAACCTACAGAGCAAAATAAATGGGCTGTCGTACGACACTGCGGTACAGCAAATCATGAGCTTATCACGACTGGAGTGGAGTGAACTGGGGCCATTTAGAGTGAGGCCATTGTTTTAGATGAGAGTGCTTTTGAATCCCTCATCAGAGGTTCCCAAGCCCACCTCTGTCTAGGAATCCTTCCTGCCTTCCCTTCACAGAAGGAGCAATGGAAACCAAATGGGGAGGCAGGGTGAGTGCAGAGATGGGCCTTGCTCTATGATCAGGGGGTGTTCGGAGGGTCGCATGGGGGCAAGACTCACTCTTAACAGTGAGGAACATGGACTTGCTGATGTCGGTGCCCACGCCGTTGCTGGCCTGGCAGAGGTAGTAGCCGATGTCCTCTTCCAGGACGTGGCGGATCAGTAGCGAGCTGTTGGGCAGGATCTGGATGCGGCCGGTGAGGGGTACTGGGTGGTATTGCTGGGGGTTCCCGCTCCCTGAAACGAGGCGGCAGTTAGGAGGTCTGGTGTCTAGGCCGGGGAGGGTCGGAGTGCCTCAAGGAGTGGCCCTGATACCTTTCTCTTGCTGATCTAGGGCCATTCTGTAGCATCCCCAAAGTGCTGGGAGCTCACATAGTTCTTGCTTCCTGGGAAACAGGAAAGACCCTCACAGAAGTCTGACCCTGCCTCAGATCTGAGGTATGGAGATGGAGTTGGGGGGCCTCAGCTCAATGCCCACCTTGGCACTGAGCTTCCTTTGGGCTGAATTCCTTGGAGGGGAATAAAGAGTTATCTTCGGGCCACTTGGCAATAGGCAAAGGGAAGATTGAGCCCTCAAATGGCAGTTGCCTGGTTGTAGGCAGTCAGGCCTTCGAAAGAAGCCAGCCATCCTCCAAGGGGGGCTTTGGATGCTTCCTCCCATTGCCCCAGAGTCAGCCATGGACACAGTAAGGATAAGAGGTTGGCACAGGGCTTAGTCAGAAACCAAATGCATCCTTGGGATGAAGTTGGGTTCCAAGAAGGACCAAGATCCCAGAATAGGTTTGACTGGTGAGAAGCAGGGGTCAATGAGACTCTGGGACCCTAGGGTGGGGTGGGGAGAGTTGGAGAGTATACTGAGTTCTAGGGTTGGAGGTGGGAGGGGAGAGGTCAATCTATGGGGACAAGAGGAAATCTGGAATTAGCATGACAGCTGTTCCTGGTCCATAGACCCTTGGGGGTGGCTGAGGATGACTTCCAGTTCAGGTATAGCCTGGGATCCCCTTAAACTTCAGAACCCAGGGCTAGGAGTCATGTGTAGAGACCAGGCCCAAGTCGCATTAGTATCCTCCCCATCCCATCCCTGGCCATGCTCAGAGATGTTGGCTGGCCAGGGGCTTACCCTTGGCATGCTTCCACATGACCTTGGGTGGGGGGTAGCCGTCCACCGAGCAGTTGAGCACACCAGCCTTGCCATAGATGCCATCCTGGTTGTTGGGCTGCACCACGAATCGAGGGGGCACTGCAGAAAGAGGGAAGGTGGGGGAGGAACAGATCATCTCGGTCTCTGATAGGTTTTCTGGGGGCTTTGGGCACCTTCCATTCAACGTTAGCCCGGCCTGGACCATTATAAAGTTGGGAGCAGGCACCTCTGAACATCTGAAACCCAAGATGTTGAGAGCTTCTGCCAGTCGTACTGGGTTGGGAGCTGGGAATTCTGAGTGCCAATTCTGACTTCACCAGTGACCAACTGAGCCAGGGTCTTCTCCTCTCACGGCCTCAGTGTCCTGGCCTGGAGAGTAAGAGGTTTGAACCTCTTGATCTTTAAGGCCCCTGCCAGAGTCAACTTCCTCTGAGCCCGTGATTCAGACTTGAAATCCAGAGAGCGTTTTTAGCAGCAGACAGAGCTGGACCCTTCCTCCCCGCAACCTCGCTGGCCCGTCTCACTCACCGCGCACGATGAGCTGGCGCTCCCTGCTCACGGTGGCCGCTGTGTTGCTGGCGATGCACGTGTAGTTGCCATTGTGCTTGAGGGAGACGCTGGAGATCTGCAGGGAGCTCATGAATTCCTTGCTCTCGATGGTCACGCCCGAGCCTGAGATGATCACCTGTCCATCTTTCCTCCAGGTGATGCGGATGGGCATGTCCCCCGAGGACACCACGCAGGGGATGTAGAGCAGCTGGCCAATGGAGGCAGGCGGGAACTCGAAGGGCTGGATGAGAGGGGGCACTGGGAAGGCAAGGGGAGCGCTGCTGTCAGGCCCCCACTCTCCCCAGCCTGGCCGGCAGCATGCCCCTCCCTGCCTGGCCTTCGGGCTCCTCCCAGCCCTGCGGTGGGCTGTGAACAGAGTTCCCTGGGCACTGGCGCCTCTTTTCCCGTATATGCAGAATCTCCTGGGGTGCCCCGTCATTGTCCCCTGGCTCCCGTCCCTCTGCCCACCCAGGCCTGGATCTGCTGTCTCTGTTCAGGGCCTGGGCCGGCCTGGACTCATCCTGACCTTCAGATTCGTCCTGGAACTTGCACGGTGATGACTCGTGTGCTTCTTGACTCCTGTCTGCTTGCTGACACACTGCCCAGCTTTTAACTTGACTTCCCTGCCATTCCTCGGTGCCCCTGTGCTCACTGTCTCATCCCAGAGCTGAGTCTCCCAGAGGCCTGGGGGCCTGGGATGGGTAGAGATGACGTGCCTCAGATGCTGAGGCTGCCCTTCGTGTGCACCCCACAGCTGCTCATCTAAAGCCAGGCTGCTGTAGCCTGGTCTCCTCCTGTAGAGGTCTCATCACCCACCCCATTGTCTTCATGCATTAGGACGGGTGAGAGGAAGCTCCCATCACTGGTTGTTTTCAGCTCCTTTATACACACCTCCCACCAGTAATGTGATATGGGCTTAACTGTCCCCACTATACAGATGAGAAAACTGAGGTTCAGAGCAGAGAATTCATTTGCCTTAGATCACCCAGCTCATAAGAGGGGACTGTGGGATTTGAAACCTGATCTGTCTGCTCTCCAAGTCCAAGCTCTCTTTCTTATGCTACCTGGTTGCCTTGTTGAGAAAGCCCCAAACATGCCCAGACCAGAGACCCCTTTGTCTCATAAACGAGCTCCCCTTGGGTGGCAGGAAAGAGCAGAGAGGGAGCCCTGTCATCTGCGAGATAACCAGTTGGTTAGACTCACCCAGCTAAACGTCATCCACATAGCCCCCACCCCCCAGAGATTTGGCCCTCCCCCTCTCCTACTGCCCACATCTCAGCCCCTGGGGGGGCCTGTCTGGAGCCTGAGCCTCTGCAAGAGGGATCCTCCTTTCTCAGCTCTGGCTAGAGCAACAGCCATTATCTTTATGATAACTCAGTTAGGCCACAGTGACTTCCCCAGCAAGTGGGGGGAGAAGAGAGAGAAGGAGACAATTAGCTTAACAAAGATGAGCACCCAGTAGATGAGATATCCTTTCTGCAGTCAAATAATTAAATTACAAGGCTGTCCACAGTCCTCTGGCCTTCTCCCAGGCACCAGCCCCACCCCTCCTTGGAAGCTTGCTACTCTCCCCACCCAGAGTGGACACAGCAGGGGGTGAACCCTGAGGGGGAAAAGGATAGGTGACATCATATGCATGCCCAAGGCACCCCAAGGATTTTCAGGGCTCCGTAGGAAGCGGCCCCTGTGAAGTGGCCAGGTGTGGACAGGGCAAAACCCTTGGCAGCCCTTTGGATCTCTGGGGAAGTTCCTGGTCAAGAGTTCTAGGTCTAGAGGAAGTGACATTTAGAAGGGCTGTTGCCCCCATGCCCTATGGGATGAGAGCAGGGGCCTTAACTGACCTCCTCAATGTCACCTCCCACCTTACCCTTCACTCTGGCCATGGGGGCTCCATCGGTTTGCCATAAACACCCACAGCTCTGAAATTCAGCCCAGGCCTGGGTGCACACAGCTGGGCCCTGGGTGGAAATAACCACCATGGGCCCAAATCCAGGTCCTCAGTCCAGGTTTTCTGGGGCTCCGGTCATTGTCTGGATCTCCCCACCCCCAAACTCTGGCTGCTGCTACTCCCTGGGCTGGGGTCTTGCCCCCAGTATTCTGAGTGGTTTGTGGGGCCTTGGATATCTCCAGAGAGATTTGTCTGGAACCCTGACTCTAGTAATGGCCCAATGCTCATTGCTGAGATTTCCCAGAGATTCCTCGATGGGCTCCCACCGCCCTTTTTGGGGTCCTTTGATCAGATTGAGTCCTCTGGCCTCCTTGGACTTTTTGATGGAATTGTTGCAGAGACCCAGATCTGCCAGCCAGTTTGTCTCCTTAGGTTTAGCAGAACCAGTTCTGGTCCAGTCTTCCTTCCCACAAAGACCCAAATCTAGAGCCCAGCAGGCCTCATGGGAAACTCCTCTCCGTCCTTTCAGACCCCGCTCCAGTACCACCTCCTCTGTGAAGCCTGCCCTCCTCCTGCACAGCCCTGCAACACCTGGTTCACACCTTGATCATGGCACTCATCACATGCCGGTGGGGTATCTGTTTGCATTACCACCTTCCCTGGGTGTCTGGGAGTTCCTGCAGGGCAGTAACTAGGACTTATTTACCTGGCAAACTGTAGGAGCCCAATAAATGCTTGTCAGGTGAGTAAATGAATAAATATATGTCTGGATATCATTTCCTGGGTTGACCTTAGAAGTTTACCTATGAGGTGGGCAAGGGGTGGGGAGAGCACAGGATGGGGGTTCATCCAGAAAAAGAGGGAGCTCTACCCTCTTCCTCAAGATGCTGTATTTATGCTACAGAATTTTGGAGCTGGGAGCTTCTCCCTTGGTTCTTCCTGAGGTTCAGGCCCTTGCTAGCACCAGAGCTGGCTCCTTTAAGAGCCCTAGGGACATGGGGAGAGTCGTGGCAGTCATGAGTGCCTGCAGAGGGGAATGTGTGGGTCAAGCAAGGAGCTGGGGGGCTCTGCCTAGAGAGGAGAGGGCCTTGCCCCAGGGATGGATGGCCAAGCGCTCCATTTCCGTTGAGGACAGAGCAAGTGGAGACTGAAACTAGGCAGGGAGATTTAGCTCAGGCAAGGGAAAGATTGTCTCTCTCAGTAAGAAGGGATTTAGATAATGGAATAAGTTACTAAGGCAGGTTAATTCATTAATTAACTAATTCATCTAATATTTATGAAATGCCTGCTCTGTGAAGGCATTATGCTCCGGGTGGGCTGGGGAAAGTAGAAGCATGCTTAAAATATGGATAGAACCTCAGGAAGCATAGCATTTGCTCGGGAAGTTAAGACATTTCCCTCTGTGGTTACTGGACAAGCACCACCTGAATACACAGATACTGAACTCAGAGACGAGAAGAGGTATCATCTGGTTGGGTGAACGCAGCTGCATGGAGGAGGTGGCATTTGGACTGAGGGTTAAAGGATGCACATGCTTTACAAAATATATGGAGTGAGAGCATGGGAAAAGGCTGAGACAAGAGGCAGAGGCCAACCAGGGGCTGTCACTCCCTTCCGGTCTTCAGGAATAACACTGATGGCAATTCGAGCGGCCAGGGAAGGAGAGAGCAGCCAACCTCCATCCTGGGGGGGTTAGGCATTCACCCGGGCCAGCCAGAGCTCTCTAGTGCACTGCTGCCCTGCTGGAAGTAGATGGCCAGATCACCCCCAGGAGTCCAAGGAGTAAGGGTCTTTACTTCCCACCCCACTCTGCCCTGCTGCAGGTTGATGGGGCAGGTGTGGTTCTGTGGGGGGCGGTAAGTGTCCCCTTAGAAACTGCTTGATGGGAGTGGTAGAGGCCAGAGCTGCTCACAGAGTTCCTCGGCCCCAGGCTGGCATTCCGACAACCCTATAACTCCAGCACATGAGGACCGCCTGGAGGGAGAAGAAAGCCTAGGGATCCCGGCTCCTTCACGGGCTCGCTGAATACCAGCAGGAGGCTGTGAGTGGGAGGCTCTGAGAAGCAGGGTGGGGCGCCCCGTGATGTGGACATGGGACTGCTTTCTGAACTGTGAGTCTGTGGTGTCTCCCCTGCGCTCAGAGGTGGACACGGGCTTGTTGAGTGTGTGTGTATGTCCATTTCCACTTCTGTGAAAGAGGAAGCTGAGGCTCGGATCACCTCCATGGCGGTGATGACAAGGGACCTCTTCAGGGTTGATAGTCCACAAAGACTCCCCTCCTGCCCATGACTCCTAGCACTTCCCCAGCACATGGCCTGCATGTAAGGGGCATGGATGCCGCATAACCAAGGGATTTATCTCTGGGAGCCCTGCTCTGGCCACAGTCATCTTTGGTGAGAGGGCAACTCAGTCAGCTGTGAGGGAAGCAGGGTCAGAGCAAGATGCTGTGATGGCGAGAGGTCAGAGGCTGACGTGGCTGAAAAGACACAGCGGTCATGGCAGTCCCTGTGGTCCCTGGCTACCATAAAGCTGTTTCGGCCACTTGTTTGGGGGTGTTGCACAGAGGAGGGCATGCTGACCACCAGTCCAGCCCATAAACACTTTATGGTGTCTCTCATGATCTCTCTTCGGGACCAAACCTTTTTATTTATTGCATCATTTAGCAGAGAATGGGCACTGTGTGAAGGTGGAGCTTCTCTGCTTGTGCAGCACGGAGATGGGGAAAGACTCTGTAATCCAAGAGTGACGTGGGCCAGCTGCCTCGTCACCACCACCCTGTCTCTGCCCCCGAGCCTCAGTTTTCTCATCTGCAAAATGGAGGAGTTGGATGAAGTAATGTCTAAAGCCTGACGCTGATTTTCCAGTTGTAACAAGTCTAATATTATAGGAATATTCATAACTCACTTCAGTTTTTTTAATGCAACCCCCTCTTCTCAGGCAGGGCTTCCCTGACCACCCTATTTAAAATTGCAGGGCTTCCTTGGTGGCGCAGTGGTTGAGAATCTGCCTGCTAATGCAGGGGACACGGGTTCGAGCCCTGGTCTGGGAAGATCCCACATGCCGCGGAGCAACTGGGCCCGTGAGCCACAACTACTGAGCCTGCGCGTCTGGAGCCTGTGCTCCGCAACAAGAGAGGCCGCGATAGTGAGAGGCCCGCGCACCGCGATGAAGAGTGGCCCCCGCTCGCCGCAACTAGAGGAAGCCCTCACACAGAAACGAAGACCCAACACAGCCAAAAATAAATAAATAAATTAAAAAAAAAAAGAAAGGGGAAACGTCCGGCTGCATATCACAAAGCTCCAACAGCCCCTTGATTGAAATTGCAAACCACTCTTCCTGCCCCTTGGCACTCTGATTCCCACTCCCTATTTGACATGAGACATCTTTCACGGATTTCACGTTATTAACCATTTCCCTAATAGAATGTAAGCTCCCCAAGGGCAGGAATTTTTGTCTGTCTTGAGCACAGCTGTGTTCATAGAAGAGCGCCTGGAATATAGGGGGTGCATGGTCAACGTCACTGAATGAACAAATAGACACTGCACCATCCTCCTCCTCATCGTGGACACCGCCGGCACCGTGATCGCTGTCTGTCCCGTAAGGAGGGTGCGTGCTCCTGTGCTCCCGGCTCCCTCTGCCGAGGAAAAGGGCTGTTGGCAGCAACATCCTTGGCACTCCCTCCCCGCAGTACATTTGGCAATCTGCCCCTGCGGAACCTGTTGTGCCCCCTTCCTCTGGATTCTGGTGTGTTCCTTCCAAAACTCCACCTGTGCCAATGGCAGGCATTTGGCCAGGGGGCTGGCTCTCTCTTAAGCCCCCTGATCATAGAAACCCCCAACACATTCTCTGGGGTGGAAGGGGGCCTCCCCGAAGGCTCCAAGCACACGGCAGGGACTTGCTGAGCAGCAAGGGAAGAAAGAGTGTGGATGAGGAGTACAGGCACTCGGGAGTGAGGGTGCGTGCGTGCGTGCGTGCGTGCGTGTCTGTGTGTGTTGGCACTACCTCTGGGTCCTGGCCTTACTGAGCATGGGCAGAAAGCACCTCATGCCCTTGTTTTGGCTCCGGAGGCTCAGATGCGCGGGTGGAGATGTTCCCTCACTGAGCCAAAGCCAAGAAGCCCCACTTGCAGCCCTGCCTTCTTAGTTAATTAAACATTCGGCCTGCGTGCCCAGAGAAGCTTTTATGCTACATTGTTTTTCAGCTACAGAGGGCCCTAAAGACGCCAAATCTAGGTTGGATCTCTGGGCCCTCCTCTTGGCATCCTGCCAAGGATCTCTCTGGGTGCCCAGAGACAAGCACTCGCCTTCCCCACAGCCTGGCTCTCCCCTGCCAGTCAGTGCCTCACGCACCCAAGCCCAGGCAGCCCTCGAAGCATCCTCACCCGCTCTCCCCTCGGCCCTCCTGCCTTGCTGGATCACAACAGGCTCACTGAGGTGACATTTTCTACGGTAGCACCTGCAGCCACCTTTCGTGGCTCAGCAATGTTGCTTCACAGGAGGATACAGACAGAGGGAACATTTGTGTATATGCAACTGCATGTGTGTATGTGTGCAAGTGTGGACAGGCTAACATGTGTCTATTTGTTGCATGCACATGCATACAACGTGTACAGTACGTCCACGCGCGTGCACTCACGTACACAGGTCTCTGCACATGTGTGTGCATGCATGTGCATGTGTGTCTGGTGTGTTCTGCTCTCCTCAGCTCAGTGTTTGAAAAATTCATCAGAAGACAAGCAGTCCCAGAAGGAGTGGAGTCAGCAGTGGTTTTTCCAGCTCATGGAGCAGCGCGTGGGTTTATGCCCCGCCCTGCCTGCGGGCTCTTGGCCTCACAGAGAGATGGGGGGTAGGACTTCCAACAAACCTCAAGCTTCTAGTGCCCTGTCCTGCCCCCACTCGCCCTTTCCTACACTCCAGGTCTCTGCTCTGATCCTCTGGGTGGGACGCGTGTCCCAGCCAGGCAGCAGGAGTGGGGTGGAGAGCGCTGCCCTCGGGCCCTGTCCCCCTCTCCCCCAGAGTCGGGGCCCCTTTCCACGCCCAGGGGCACCTCCTCCACCCTCCTCCTTGAGCAGCTCTTAGAACAGCACGTCAGCTAATCAAGCAGCTTGCTCATAATCAGCTCTGATGGGTTCTTCTGCAAAAGTGCATTCTAATGAAGTGGGGAGAGGGAGACTGGGAGAGAGCGGGGATGATGGGTTTAAGCTTTCGGACAGGCAGGGGCACGGGGTCCCAGGGCCCCCATACAAATGCTGCTTCTCGGGCTGGAGAGAAAATAAGTGACTATAGCCCTTCTGGGGCTGGATTTGCAGACCCTGCGGGTAGGGAAGGGGTCATGTGTGCACACACGCCTGTGTACTATACACACACATATGCCCCTGCTTTTGAACTCCCAGCTCGTGCTGTGTGCCGGGAGCCACATGTGCCCAGTGCAGGGGCTCTGCCCTCTGAGATCACACACACACACGCACGCACACGCACACACACACACACACACACATGCGCCCCTTTCCCTCTCCCAGGGCTGGGAGACATTGTCGCTCAGCACAATCACAACAGGCCCAGCGAGTCGCTGAGACGGAATGCATCAGATTCAATTCATTAGGACTGATCGCTCCATGAATGGGGCTGAATAATTGATGAGCAGATGCAGCTTTCAGGATGTTCCGCATACTCCGAGGCTCGCTGGAGCCCTGTTATTTATTTATTTTTTTAAGCCAACAAACCCGGCCAAATGCTCGCTGGTGCAGGCGGGTGAAGGGAGTAGAGCAAAGGTTAGATGTTTTAATATGTGATGTTTACACTGTAAACTCTCGGTCCATGGCTTGTGACAGAAATGGATACAGGCGGGTCGCCCCGAGATGCTGGGAACCGGAGGCAGGCTGGGGATGGGGCCTGGGGGCTGTGAGGTTCCTGCCGGCACAAGGCCCCTGGGCTGGGCAAAGCTTTTAGGCTGAAAGGGGGGGCCAGGATGCCCCTCAGGCTGGCTGGGGTGCAGCAGTCGGGGGTGGGCAGTGAGGCAGATGCTGTTAGGGTCTCCTCTCTCCTCCCCAGGCTGGAGATGGGCCCCCGAGACAGCCCCTCCCCCAGTTCTCAGGCTCACAGCCAGGCTTCCCGGAAAGTCACTCCAACCCAGACTAATGTCTCAGTTTCAGCTCAAGAAACACACACTGTCTGGCACTGTGACAGGTGGTGCGTGCACAAGGGGGCATGTGACACGGCCCCAGTGTGCCGATGAGAGTGAGCCCTGGTGACAAGTGAGCAGAGGAGCGAAGCACTGATTGCACGTTTTGCTGCTACCTTCCGTTTCTCCAGCTGTTCTCCTGACATCTGCCCCTGGAGGTCCCATCTTCACTGCACGCGTGAAGGGGCCCAAAACAGAGGCAGCATCTGTCTCCCCAAACCTTTCCTTCCCCCAGACTCCCCTCTTCCTGTTCACAAGGCCTCCACCCCGTCTTGCTTCAGGAGTCTGGGGCCCCCTGGGGCCTTCCCCCTGTGCCAGGGCCCCTTTCGCAGGTCCGGACCCCCCTGCTTTCTCTTCCTTCCCATGGGCCCTAGGGCACAGGCTGGCCCCCTCTCCGGGTTCATGTTGTCCTTTGGGGATATGCGTGAGCCTGCCCTGGCTCTTCAGAAAGGAACATAAGCCCCTGACCCAACACGGCCACCACGGACCCAGTGACTTTCCACCCCAGCTGCCTGGCTTTTACTGACCTCTCCTTAGCCAGGCCTGGCAGGCGCCACCTCTCCGTCCTGCCCCCTAGGTGACCGGGCCACCCTGCTCTCACCCACCGTCCAGACAATCTCCAGGCCTGTCAGTTCCAAAGAATGTGTTTGGGAGGGAGCTTCACACCCCCGCACAGCCCCTGAACCCAGGGGACAGCTGTCGTTTAGTCACGAATTCATTTATTTGCTCATTTATATGCATTCATTTGTTGAATGCACAGACATTTACTGAATGGCTGCCACGTACCAGGCACTGTGTTAGGTGCCCCCGCACAAAACAAAGACCTCACCCAGGTGAGCATGGAGGGCCTGGGAGGGAGGAGGATTTTAGGTACCAGGCGGTGCTCTCCAGGCCTCCAGCTGCATTAGCAGGTGGAAGGGCCTTGCCCATCCCATCAAAGCAGCCTCGGCCGGCCAGTCTGAGCCCTGGAAGGGAGTCAGGGCCCCCAGCATATGCACCCTCCACCCAGCCTCCCGCTGCGTCTGCCCTCCGGCTCCTGCCCCTCTCCTACCTGTTGGTCTCTCATGGGCCCTGCTGAGTTCTGGGTGGCTCCATGCTGACATCAGGGGAACAATATAGCCTGTCACCTCTGACCTGGGCCTCTTGCCCAGGTGCCACGGACCCCTCATGCCCCTGGGGCCAGTGCTGCCTTGACTTGCAGCCCACAGAAGGAACTGGAATGTAGAGGTACCCGTGGCCTTCTTCTGTACCCCCCGCAATCTCCCCCTTCCCGGCCCCCAGCAATCTTCCACCCTGCCCCCTTTTTTCCAAACTCCAGGCCGGAGCCCTCTCTTCCGTGGCTTTCCACTCCCTCAGGACTGCCTGCTGCTGCCTAAGTGGCTGGCTGAAGAGCGGCCCACAATCCTGGGTGAGCGGGAGGGCTCCGGTTCAGGCTGGCAGTGGGGGGAGGCCTACCTTTGACGGCCACGTGGACGCTCTGGCTGATGGAGAGCTGCGGCTGGATGAGGACGCTGCACAGGTACTCCCCTTCGTCCATGCCCTTCTGCACATCAGTCAGCTTGAGGGTCCCGTTCTCGAACACCACCTGGCGGTGGTTGTCGGGCAGCAGGAGGGCGTCCTTATACCACTTGATGGAGTAGTAGGGGTAGCCGATGACCCTGCAGTTGATAAGGGTGTCCCGCCCAGCGACAGCTGTGATGTTCCTCATCGCCCGGATGCTGGGGGGGCCTGGGCAGGAGTTGGGAGGGAGGAGGAGAGGAGGGGTGATGGTGCGGTTAGCCAGGGACGGCCAGGCGCTGCCCCGTGATGCTCTTCTCAGTTGCTTGGACTCGGAAACTCTTAGGGGATGGAAATTTGGCAGGGGGAGAGGGAGGCCTTTTTTACAAGACTAAAGGCAGAGGTTGGAACTGGGGGCACCCGTGGTCTCTCCCGGACTCACTGTTACTAGCTTCCAATAGTTGCAAACAGACACGTTTCATTCATGCCCGGGGCGAGAATCCATTCCCCTGACGGGATAGGCTAGATGAGCGAACTGAAGCCTCACCAAGAAGTTACTGGGATTTGGGAGGGCGAGTCCTCATTTATGAGGAGATTAAGATTTGGGGGTTAAAATGGAAAAGTAGAGATTTTGTTATTTTCATTTGATTTGCTCATAATGGTCTTGTACCAAAAGGGATCGCACATACATTAACTATGTAAAGGACAATAGGAAGGTCTTCAATGGATGATTTTCTTTCAACAGGTAAATGTGTTTTGTGGGTCCCTGAGAAGGGGCTATAAAGAGGGGCTCTGACCACACTGGCGGAGGGGAGGGAGTGTCGTCGCCTGGGTCAGCTAGGTGGATGGCCATGTGGGAATTGCAAAGGGGGCTCAGAGGCCACCATGCAGGGCTAGTGCTGGAGTGGGTACATGAAACTCTGGGCTTCCAGCTCCCCACCCAGTAGATGAGGGGCAGGACCAGGGCGTCTCCCACGACCCTGCAGCTCTGTCCCCTTCCAGTTCAGAGAGGGCGGGAGGGTGGCCAAAGGGAGGCCACATTTCTCATGGGGGGTCGGAGACCTGGAACAGGTGAATTTAGCGTGAACGTCCCGCTCCCCTTCCCCGTTCCCATGACAGCCACCAGCGCCCCTAGTCCAGTGCCCCTTCTCTCCCACTCCCCTGCGCCTCTTCTGCTCTCATGTCAGGGCTCACTGGTTGGGTCAGATGAGGACCAGTCTGAAGCCACAGGGCTGCAAAAAGCTTCAGAGGATCCTCTGCTCTCACCACAGCAACTTGGAGACCTGAGGCACGGGGATGGTCACCTTGAGGACTCCTTCCCCCTCTCCTGAAGGTGCTTGCCTTGGGGCACCCTCACCCAGCCTGAGTCCCCTATTCTTGATGGCTGGGGTCTTGGAGGGTAGCCAGGGGAGGGTGGACTGAGAGATGCTGGTGCCCTGGCTCCTGGCTGCTTACACCTCCTGGAGTATTGTGGGAGTGGGATACAGCTTCGGTGGACACCCCTATCAAAGGGCAAGCCTGGCCCCACTGCCCCTTCCTTGTCCCTGGCCTTGCAAGGTCCTGGTGGGACTGTAGGTGCCAGTGGAGTTCTTAGTGTCCCTGGGGCCAGAGAGATTGATGGGGAGGAACGGGGTGGTGGGCAGGATTGTGGGAGGGGTGAAGGGGGATGGGGAATGGGAAAGCAAAGGGGGTGAACTGTACCAGACACACACACACACACACACACACACACACACACACACACACACGAATGGATGATGGGACTTGCGGAGGGCAGGGAAACGGGGAGAGAGAGGAGAGAGACCTCTACTAAAATCAAAATGACGATTAATAATAAGTACTAATCACCACAAGAAGAATGGTAACCACAGAGGTGGCAAAGGAACTCAAAAGCCTATTCTGATATTTAAATGTAGACAGGCACCTCTTACGTTTATTCGCGCCTGATATTCAGCACTGCCCACCGAGTTCCGTGCGGTGCACCGGTACACGCCCCCGTCGCGGATCTGGGGCCCCGTGACATTCATGTGGCTGATGGTGGTGCCGTCGGACATGGTGTACTGGCTGGTGCGGTGGCTTCCGTCCCGCACGACGGGCTCGTCGTCCAGGGCCCACGTGACGGTAGGGGGCGGGGCGCCCTTGGCTGCGCACATCAGTGAGAACTGCTCCCCGGGATTGACCACCTTCTCGCTGAAGGATGAGACGATGCGGGGCGTGCCGTCTGCGGGGAGCGAGGAGCCCCCTTAAGGGTCACCGAGTCACAGAGAGACCATCCCCCCCAGGCCACCCCACCTCGTCATGGGGAGGAGGCAACGCAGAGGACATAACGATGGTAAAGCACTTCCGCGTACTTCCAAGATTCACGTACCATCCGCAAAACCCTGTTTAGTGCACGTGAATGAAGACTCCTGGATTTGAATCCTCCCTCAACTACCTGTTAGCTCTGTGTCTTTGGGCAAGTTACTTAACCTCTCTGAGTCTTTCCATCTCCCCTCTGTGGAGGATGGAGATAATGCGGATAATGATTATATCCTCCTGGTACTGATGATGTGAGGAGTAAATGAATTAGTGCATTAAAGATGCTTACACAGCACTTTGTAAGTGCTCAATAAATGTTAGCTCCTTTCAACTTTTCCTTTTCTGCCTCTTTCTCCTCCCTTTTTAAATAAAGCCATAGAGGCTCAGAGGTTAGCTATGTGTGGAACCAGGACCTGAACGGTCCAATTCCAGCTCTCATTCGAGTGGGAGGGGTGCTGGTGCTGTAGCTCTGTTAGCAAAAGCCTGAAGCTTGAGGCTTAAAATGCAAGCTGCCCCGGGGCAGTGGTGGTGGTGGGGTCTGTTTTGGGGCTTAAGTCTTGGTGAATGGAATAACCTTGGACAGGACAAGTAACCCCCCCCAGCCCCACTTCCTCTATGGATCATGGGGGATGTAATCATTAACCCTGGCCATCCTTCCACACAGGATTGCTGTATAGGATTAAAATAGGTGCTAAATCCTTGAAAAAGTCAAACACCAAAACAAACATACAAAAAAAAGCAAGGCAAATGTAACATGGCACTCTACATGCCACCCACATTTCACACCAAAATGCTGACGTTAACTCAGGCTGCCAGCCCCTGGCCCCATTTCTGAGGGAGACCCTTATCTCCAACCTGGGGAGAGCCTGGTGCCTGGTGGAGCCTGGGACTGCCTGGCGTGGTCACTGCCTTTGGCCTCTCCTCTGCCTCTCTCCCCAGCCCTCCCTCTCTGGCTGCCCCTCCCTTCCAGCTCATTGCCCCTCTCACCAGCCTCATTCTCCACACCCCAGCTCTGAACTGGTGGGCACCACCTGTCCTGTAAGATCCACCAACAGCATAGGGGTAGCCCTCAGAGAGAAAACGCACTGGGTGGGAGTAGTCTGCTCCTGGGTGGGGAGTAGTTCAGACAGGAGGTCCCCTGAGATGAAAGGCACCCATTTCACACTAGGCTGCACCCAGCTGATGTGTTTCCTCATTGGGAAGAGAGACCAGGGATAGGGCAGGACAAGAGGAGGTAGGGGCTGAGGAAGGCAGTTTGCTGGGCACTGGGTGAAGGATGAGGGCTTAGCTTCGATGGATGCCCAGCTCTCATGCCCCACTTGCCAAGGAATGAGGACCCCTGGGCTGTAACAGTGAGACAGATACCCGTGGGGTTTGCCCGGGTTTGGTGTTTTTGTTATCACAGTGAAAAATCCTTGGAAGGAACAGGATTATGGGAGCAACAAAGGAGCTGGGGAACCACTAAATTTGTTGGTAAAGATAGGGCCTCTGCTAAACCCCCCTGCATCTTTGTGCAAATAAGAAAAAGGTGCCTCCTCTGCATGGCCACAGCCCAGTGTGTGTGCATGGCTTGGTAAGTGGGTGCAAGCTGGATTTCAGTCCTCACCCTCTTAGCTGGGCACCTTGTGTAGTGAACAACCCGAACAACCATACACAGAGGTGCTGGGTGAGGAACCTTGGGGGGTGGTAGCTTTAAAGGGAGAGAGAAGCAGGCAGAAAGCCAGGTCCATGGTAAGAAACAGGGCCTGCTGTGAAGAGACCTCAGGCAGGGAGAGGATTCAAAAATCCAGAGGTTCCCAGCACCCTTCCAGGGCCTCTGGGAGACCGAGAGTCTTTGAGACCCTACTGAAGGCCCTTCTAATAGTGAAGTTCTAGTAATTTTGAAGGGCAGAGTCAACAGAGTATGGTGGATAAGAGCCCTGAGTTCAAACCCCAGTCCTCTTCCTTAGCAGGGCTGTGTGACCTTGGGCAAGTGACCGGAGCCTCGGTTTCCTCAACTGCAAAATGGTTATTATTTAAAAAAAAAAAAAAAAAGTATCTCCACACAGTGCCCTTGGGAGGATTAAATAAGATAGTGCATCTGCCTGGAGTGGTGTGAGTGCTGGATGAATGCCTCCTGCCTCTGGCCGCGCTGCAGGAGTCCTGAACCTGCCTGTGTGCCCCGGCGGCCCCAGCTCACCCTCGAGCACAATGATGGCGAAGTCCTGGGCAGTCTGGGCTTTGCGGGTGGCGAAGCACTGGTAGGCCCCGGAGTGGCTCTTCTGGGCCGAGGTGATGAGCAGGGTCTCGTTGCTGAGCCCGCGGATGGAGATGGCCTCGTTGGGCAGCACCAGCTCGGTGTTGCGGTACCAGCGGAGCGTGAACTCCGGGGAGCCCGTCAGGGCGCAGGAGAGGATGACCGTGCTTCCAATGCCGGTCTTCAGCTTCTTTGGTGTCAGGGTCACATGAAGAGGGTCTGGGCCGGACCAGGCAGGGGAGAGGCGAGGGAAAACGGGGAGGAAAAGAGAAGAAAAAGGACTCACTGTGAGTGGAGTGTGGCCCAGGAGTCAGGAGGCCCTGATTCTGTCTCCAAGACTCCTTGTAGCAGGGGGGACCAGGACGAGCGAATTCCTTTCTCTAGGCCTCAGTTTATTCATCTGTTAAATGGCAGGGTCAGGCCAGGAGATGTCTCTACATCTGTTATTCTGATGGCTTGTGCTTTCCTGACGTGGGCCCTTTGGCTGGGCGGGGCTGGGAAGCTCCCTTTGGCTCATGAGGAGGATGGGAGCTTGGCTGGTTCATTGTCCTCGCTGTCACCCACCCTAGAAACCAAGGAGGCACCCGCGGCCCAGCCACCTGTCTCCTGTACTTATACAGATAACCACTTGCTACCTTCTGCTAGTCTGACTTCCTTTATATGCATCAGTTAACCACCTGCTCTTCATCCCCACCACCCCTGTCCTGCTGCAGGCCTGCAGCTCCTGGCCTGGACCCATGCAGTACTCTCTTCTCCCTGCCCCCCTTTGCCCTGTGTCCCTCCATCGGTTCTCCATGCTGCAGCCAGCCACCGCCCTGTTCAGAACTTCCACGGCGCCCAAAAACTCAGCGTGGCATTCGAGGCCATCAAAGCCCTTGGGGACCTGGTGACCTTCTCAGCAATGCAGTGTCTAGACCAGCAGCCTGCCTGTGGTTCCCTCATCCTTCACATTGAACTCAGGTGTCCTCTCTTCCAGGAAGCCTTCCTGGACACCACTCCCCTCCCAGGCTGGGTTAAAGACCTCTCTTCTGGGGCTCCCTGTGTGTAACTAACACAACACTAAGCTCATGGTCTTCTAATCACCCCTTTGTTTCTATCTCTCCCTCTGGACTATGAGCCACTTGAAGGCAGGGCCGTGTCCCTCATCTTTATATCACTACTGCTGTCCGAGTCATGTTTATTGCTTGACTGGCTGGCTGGCTGTTTACCACCCCCAAGCTGGCCTCTCTCCCTTGATCTCCATGGGCTTGGGGTTCTGTACAGGAGCTTGAGGCCTGCAGGAACCTTGGACCCCCAACGAGGGAGCCTGCAGGAGCTGGGGGCACGGCAGGCCCATCTGGGTGGGCACAGTCAAAGCACACACAAGTCTGCTCACACTCTGCTCTCCCCACTCACTCCCAGAGCCTCTGCCCGCTGTCCAGGAAATGTCAGTGCAACATGACGCAGGTGGCATCCTGCTTGTCCCGGTCACCAGCCAGGGCTCTCAGGACCCTGCCAGCCAGCCGCTCTCTCCTCACTGCCCCTGCACGGGCTAGGATGCGTGGGAGGCTTGGGGGCAGAATGATGCGGAGTATGGAAAGCACTGCTCTCCTCTCCATGAACCTGGCAGAGAGGAGCTATCAGAAGGATGGAAGACGGAGAAAAGCTAAGTCACTTCCCTTTGAACCTGGTTGTCCAGTCAAGCCCAGTGTGGGAGAGGGTGGGGAGCTGTCTCAGAGGAGAATGAGGTGTACCCTTCCACTCAGGGGCGGGGGCAGGCGGTGCATGCACACAGCTGTAGGCAGTTACTTATTGTGTGTCTGTGTGCGTGCTCTAGGATGAGAGTGCGTTACGTGGAGGAATGTGTGTATCTGTGAGTGTACGTGGGCCCCATGTATTTGTGCACATGTGTACGGGGAGGTGGGCATGTGAACTTTCAACACATCTGCCTGTGTGTGTGTGTGTGTAAGTACCTGCCTGCCTGTCTGTCCTGAGGCAGGAGCTCTGAACACCAAATTACTCAGTTAGGTTTGCTAATTTTCCAAGGATTTGAGGGTATGTGGCTCTCCTGACCTGTTCCCTGAGACAGTGTGTGTATGAATGTGAGTGTGAGTGTGAGTGTGAGAGTGTGTGTGTGTGTGTATAGCAGGAGGGGTTGAAGGTAATTCTAGACCAAACAATTTTGGACAGTGCTTAGGTCAAGAGTGTACTACTCCTGGTCCTTCTACCTGCCTACTCTGCGGTCCAGGGTTTGTTTATACGAGAGGACCCCCCCCCACCTTGCCCCCAAGCCTTCAGCATTGTAACCTAAGCATTTGTATTATGAACTGTTGCTCCCAGAGCATTTCTTGGGGCTCTTTCTGCTCTTCCAGCTTCACAGTGAATTTGCAGAGGGGAGGGTCTCTTCCCCACACTGCAGATAAATGTGCTCCAACTGTCAAGACCCCCTTGACTATGGGGAGGACACCGGGCCCATATCTGGGCTGAGGGCGACAGGACAGCAGGCCCAGAAGGCCAGGAGGGGGTGGGCTCTGTGTGGTTCTCTGGTCCACCTGAGGGTCCGCAGACCTGCAGCTCTGCGCTCATGAGATAGGTGGTGAGCTGGGAGGAGAGCATCTTTGGTCAATCTTAACGGCAGAGGGGCCCTTTCTGCAGGATGGGGATGGGATCACCTCTGGACAGCCTCTTTCTGCTGCCCAGGCCGAATCCCTCACAGTGCCCTCAGGTGCAAAGTTCAAGGACTCAGGCTATTGCTGCCCCACAGGATTGAGATCCCACAAGGGTCTCCAAATCTCAGCCCCACTGCTGCCAACACCTTCCCTGCAGCCCCGAGAGCAGGGAACTCGAGGGAGGGACGGGGTGGGGGGGGGCAAAAGATGCCCCTGGGTCTCATAAATCCCCCTCCAGGGTTCTTTCCTTAGCTTCAGCCCCTCTGCCTCGACCTCTCTGCCCTTCCGGCAGCTCAGCAGCAGCAGGGGTCTGCGAAGACCTCCCGCTCTCCACACATGCTCCCTGGACCCTGGGGCTCTGGGATGGGGAGGAACAGGAAGGACCAGAGTTAGTGCCCAATTGGCAGGTCCTGGAAAGGCTACCTTGCTTGTTTACCTCCAGTGTCTGCCCTGATCAATCAGTACCTCTATTAATTATCGCTAAATATTCTGAATGTCGCCTCTGATGGGTTCATATGTCCTCTGATAGATTCACATCAGCACTGTTTCCTTTAGTATAGACTCTGCCTCCTCCCAAGAAGCTGAGGAGCCCCGTGAGCTTATCACATCACCGTCATTGTCCCTTTTGACCCTCGTGACCTCTGGGACGTAGGAGGGCCAGGGTTATTACCCCCTTTGACAGAAGAGGGCACAGAGGTGATGCCCAGGGTTATACGATTTTCCCCAAGTCAGTTACTATCTGACGATATCAGAACCAAAAGGCAGGTCTTCTGATTTCAAACCCAGTGCTTTTCCCAGAACACCAACCTGCCTTCCCCAGGACACCAACCTGCCTTCCCCAGGACACCAACCTGCCTTCCCCAACCAGGGGCTCATCCCCTGGGGCCGGCCAGAGGCAGGGGCGGCTGCCCCCACGCCCCTCCCCACCGCACGCGGTGCTCTCAAAGGTTACTGAAGCTGGAAGAGGGGCTTCCCCGCTCACCGATGACCGTGAGGGTGCCTGTGGCCTCTGCTGAGCCGAAGGTGTTGGTGACCTCACAGATGTAGGTGCCGCTGTCCTCGGTCCGCAGGTCACTGATGGTCAGCCCCGTGATGTGCTTGGTCCAGCGGCTATCAGCTGGGAGGGGTCGGCCATCCTTGAGCCAGCGGATGGCAGGGATGGGGTAGCCGGAGGCGGTGCAGGGCAGCTCCATGTTGTGGCCGGCCCACACTTCCTGGGAGTGGAAGCCGTCCAGGATGGTGGGGATCGACTCGGCCGGGTCTGGAAGGCAGAGAACACGAGAGGTCCTGGCCAGCCCTGGGTGGGAGCAGGAAGGCAGGCACCCAGAACTTGCTGCCCACTGGTGCCCAGAGTGAATGATACGCAGTGTGGAAGGCTCACTGTGTCTCCCTGTGCCCCAGACTCTGGCCCAAACGCTCCTACTCGGGCCAGACGGAGGCCCTGAGAGGCATGACTGGGAGCAGGGGCTGGGGGAGGAGAGGATATGGTGGGCAGACTAGGCTAGAATGACAGACAGACAGACAGACAGAGGGAAAAAGGGAAACAGCAAGAGACACAGGGAGGGAGAGACTTTCATACAAACAGTCCCTGTGTCATGAGAATCATGACATCTTGGGTTTGTAATTCTGGTCAGTCTCAGTCTGGGCCCGTCAAGGATGGGTATCCCTGTCGCCTCCTGTCTCCTCCCACCTGCAATCTGGGCAGGCTCAGAGGGGGCAGTGCCTTTCCACTGGGGCTCAGAAGGATTCGGAAGTTAAGCCTTCCACAAAACACACTGGCTACCCCAACGATGCTTCTGTTTTTTGCATTCCCAAACCTAGAGAAAGCAGCGACTGCGGGCCTGCGCCCCACACTGCAGGAGGCCTAGGCCCTCACTGGTGGGATTCTGTGTGTGATGCCCGTGTTATGTGAGCGGCGTGCTGGCTGCTACCTCAGTCTAGTTCTCACCCTAAAAGGCCCCTCTGGGTTTTCTGCCCACCGGGGACCTTCCCCTGATGTAAAACTCCCATAGCCTCCCTCTACCTACATATTACAATCCACACTTCTTATCCTGAATTAGGCCTTCTGGGATCTGTGATCTCACCCCAACCGGGTCCCTGGCCTGGCCTGCCTCCCGCCGCCCCCTTTCTGGTCTCACCAGTTCCCCACTCAGGGCATGCTGCCAGCGCACTGCCCGCCAGCCTGCTCTGCTTGGCCAACTGCTACTGATCTTTCACAAACCAGCTTCAACGTCACCTCCTCTGGACGCCTCCCTCAGGCCACTTTCACTGGATTCCCATAGAGTTTTCTTTTTCTTTCATTTTATGTTCAAGCAACCTTTCCTTTTTAAAGAAAAAGAATGAAAAGTGCAATATATGCACATGACAAAACTTCAGAAAGTAGAGAAGAGCATACAGTGAAAAGGGAGTCCCCCTCACCCCTGCATCCAGCCACCCCACTTCCCTCCCAGGGGCAACCACTGTCGCCACTTTCCCCCAGGCCCTTGCCAACAGCACTTAGCACCAGGCCATGTATCTGGCTCCCCTGGAAGGCCGAGAGCTCCTTGAGGCAGCGCTGATCCCCTCCGGCATCTCCACGTGCCTGGCACAGAGCAGGGCTGCTGAACCATAAACGTCTGAGGGAGGGTGAACGGGGGCACGTGGGCATGGGGTGGGCCGGGGGTCTGCCTTTTCCACATGGCAGAACTTTACAGGCTCATGGAATAGTAGAGCTGGCTTAGGGACTCGGAAGGCACACACAGATGAGGACCTGGAGACCAGAGAGGTGCAGTGACCTGCTCAGATCACACTGCAGAGCCAAGGTCCGAAACCAGGTCTCTCCCACCTTGTTCAGTAAATGGGGTCTGAGACGGAATAATCTAACCCTGGATTCTGCTCCAGAGTGAACCGTGAGAGCGCTAATGCCCCTCTTGGCCCCTCCTTGACTAAATGGGAAATTTCCTCTGTCCTCAGCTCACCTACCCCCCTGCCACCTTTGGAGACAGGCTGGGCTAGGAATGCTCCTCCCCGGGGAAAGAACTTTCCAGAAGATTCTCTGCTCCTTCCCTATTGTCCATGGCTTCTCACAAGGAGCCTGAGACTGGGAATCAGGAGACCCAGGCACCAGTGGGCCTGGGTCACTGATAAGCCGTGTGACCTTGGGTGAGTCTTAAGATCTCCCAGAGCCTGAGTTTCCTCGTCCGCACGTGGAGGTGATACCGCTGCTTCCAGATCTCCTAAGGCTGTTGTGGGCAACAGAGCAAAATGTGTGTCAAAGAGCTCGAGTGACACTAACCCACCACGCAGATGTGCCCGGCGATTACTATTCTGCCCCCGCCCGCCCTCCCTCCCTGCCAGCTTCTGCGGCCTCTTCCCCATCCTGTGGGAATGGTCGGGCTAAACAAACCCGGTGCCAGGGAAGAATTACTCAATGTGACACTTAATTGATGCAAAATACACAAATTCCGTGGCGCACCGCAGAATTTACAAGCGGAGGGGCCCACGGGGCGCTGGAGGAAGGGGCTGGGGGTGGGGATGGAATTAATCGCCGAGTCTCAGGCGTGAAATTAAATTCTGAGGGAAAGAAACCTCTTTCATTACTCCGGAGCAGAAGTAAAATGCTGTGGCGTGTATGGCGACAGCCTGGGGGGATCGGGGGCTGCCAGGGCCAGTGCAGGGCTGGGAGACAGATGGCCTGGCCCTGAGAAATCTCTGGGGGTACGCTGGGGCTGGGCTGGCGGGGGGGTAGGGGGTCAGTGTGCCCCGGGGTCGGGGTCGGGGGCTGCTGGGACCTCCCCCAGCTGGCTGAACAGTGCTGCCCTGGAATATGACGTCTGCACCTGGCTCGGCACCCCGTGAGCTGGGGAACCCTGGTCCAGTCTCTCAGCCTCTCTGGTCCCTGGTGCCCTCCTTTATAAATGCAAATGATGGTGCCTCTTCCACAGAGGTAATGCCCATGACAGCACTTGGTAAACTCCAAAAAGCACCTCGATGTGACGAATGGTTATTAGGTTGTATTTTTAGGGGTCTCAGACTTTTCTCACAACTGCCTCCTCTTCGGAGAATTAACAGAAAAATGAAAAGTCCCTCCCCGCTCCCGCCCCCGCCCCCTGAGATGTAGTAGGAATAATAATCCAGAGACAATAGAACAACAATAACGACGACCACAACAAGCAGAGCAGCTACTCTCTACTGAGCCCTTCCTATGTGTTTGGTCCCACGCTAAGCTTTTTACACGCGGCACCCTATTTAATTCTCACAACAACCCCAAGGAGAACATGTCACTCCCATTTTACAGATGGGGAAGCTGAGGTTTGGAGACATTATTGATTTGATGCCAGGTTGTACAGCTAGTGAGTGCTGAGGCTAAGACTGAAACCTTGGTCTGATTCCTAAGTCCTTTTTCCAATACGTCTCACTCTCTCCTTCCCCCTTCCCTCCCTATTACTTAATCAAACACCTGGTGGGAACTGAAAAAACCACAGGTGTGGTTGCTGCCCTCATCCAATGACCATCTATAAGGCACTGCTGCGGGGATCATTCTGCCCCTTCCTCTTGCCTTTGGACCTGGTGAGGAGGAGGGGCAGCCGTCCCTTGGGGTGTGCCAGGCTCAGACCCCCTCAGCCACCAGGTGCCTTGGCAGGGCCCAGCTCTGCCAGGACACCCAGCTGCATCTCCCATCCCTGATTCCAGGGGCTGGCCCGGAGCTTCTGGCCAGGGAGGGATGACACCCTTCCCGACCACCAGCCCCAGGAGCTCACAGGGTTCTGGCCACTAAGGAGTGAAACATCTCAGTTGAAAGCTGCCATGGGACTGACCCCTGCCCTCAACTCTGGGAGTGGATCTGAAATGTGAGGCTGTGGGCGGAGGCCTGAGCCCTCCTGACACGAATCTCCTTCTGCACTGCCTCGCTTGGATATCAGTTGCATTTTTGCCGAGACAAGCTGCTTGTAGATTGCCTTGTCACATCACATCACATCAGGGCCCGCGTCACTCCTGGGGCCCCTTCCCCTCGGCTCCCCTCCGC
Organism: Eschrichtius robustus; assembly: GCF_028021215.1. NCBI lineage: Eukaryota > Metazoa > Chordata > Mammalia > Artiodactyla > Eschrichtiidae > Eschrichtius > Eschrichtius robustus. The sequence continues at coordinate 15,191,135 of NC_090834.1, read as the reverse complement.
TCCTAACGTCTTTCACCCTGTCGCAGTCATCTTGTCTAGCCTTGTCTCTCTGTTAGGTTTCTGTTTCTCTCTGTCCTATGTTTTTCTCTCTCTGTGCCCATGCCTCTCCCCTTTTGTCGTCTGGGTGCCTCCCTATCTTTGCTTCTCCGTTTCTCTATTTGGGCTTCATCTCCGAGTCTCTGGTAGCATCTCCCATTCTCCGCATCCCCACCCGCCATCCCCAGCTGGTGGGCAATAAGAGCAGGAGAAGGGTTGGCACATCCTCCAGTTTAAAGGGTGCCTTTTTTGAGGGACAAGAGTGGAAGTAAGATTAGTAGGATGAAGGGGCTAAATATTCTTGCAGGGGAAAGGAGCAGGCCTGCAGCAGGGAGGATTTCTGTGCCTTTCCCACATCGTATGAAAGGCATGCAAATGAGATGCAAAACACTACACAAACAAGTCCCTATCATTTGGAAGGTAACCACTGACACATTTGGGAATTGGGCTGCAGATGGCAAGGTCTAGCCACAAAGATGGGGCCACACAGCACAGCCCCATCTCCTCCCCAGGTGACAGCGCAGTTTCCCTTGGCATTGATTAACTCCACAAATATTTACCTAGCACCTACTATGTGCCAGGCACAGGGCCAGGCTCTAGAGACACAAGGGGGAATCAGAGAGCCCCATCCTCGCTCTCCTGGCTTCCGCTTTTCCACTCTTGCCCCCAAATGCACCAGGCAAATAAGAGGGGTTCCTGGATAGAGTCACCTGCTGGTCAGGGTAGCCAAACCACAGAATGTCAGAGGTAGACGGAATCTGAGCTGTCACCTAATCTAGCTCCTTTTTCAGAGATCCAGAGACGTTGCATGATTTGGTGGGGGCTAGTCCCCAAACCCAGGTGTTCTGACTATCGGTTCATCTCCCTTCCAAAAGCCACTCTGATCCCACCTCCACGAGAGCAGAGATTTTCAAACTGCAGGTCACAAACTGTTAGGAAGTTATGAAATCCATTTGGTGAGTTGCGTCCAGCATTTAGATAAATTGAAAGGGGATAGAATAGAATAGAAAATATCAGAGTGCATCGCAATGCACGTGGTAGGAAATACCAGCGTGCATTGCATAGGTTATGATGTCTGTGGATCACTGTCAGGAGTGTGAAAAGTGCTATTCCGGAAAGCCTTCCTTGGAGAGCGCCAAGCGCCCTTCTTTCTTCTGTGACTGGGGCACGTGTGTGGTGTTTGACTAGCCCCTTCCATGAGGGTGTGCAGCTGGAGGATGCTGGGGTCAGGGGGCTCAGTGTGAATTCTGGCTGTGCCTCCCACTGGTTAAACAGTTGGGTCAAGTTGCTTGGCTTCCCTAAGTTCTGGTTTTCTCACCTGTAGAAATAAGGAGAGTAGTGCACACCTCACCAGGCTATTATAGGGCCTAAGATACAGCACATAGTGAAATTTCTGGCACACAGGGGGATTCAGTAAATATTAGCTTTCATCCTTCCATAAGGAGCTATAATCACTCCAGAATAAAAACGCGTTATTTAATTTAGAGATTTTTTTTAACCTTTTGTTTGCCTACTTTCAAATGTTGTGAGGTGGGCTATAACAAAAGACATACATGTATTCAAAACTAGGTAGAATAGAATCCTAAAAAATACTTAGAGACACAAGGAAGTACAAAATCTCCCTAATCAAATCCAATCCAACTGAATCATTACTATGTTTGCATAGCAGATTGTATCTATGAACTTCCTGGCGGCAAAGGCAAAAAAGGAAAGAGAGGATGGGTTCCATATCCCTCATTATTTGATAAATGGTAAAATAACAATTCTTCAGGAGAGTTAAGCTTTCTCAGGTATAGACTCCTGAAAAGAATTTAACTGTAGAGTTCTTATATGAAGGATACCCAAAACCAAACTGGACAAGGTCTCCCCCAGTGGTTTCTGTACGTGTGTTCTTTAATCTCCTTCTCTGAATCCCCTGAGCACACAGCAGACTCCCTGATCAGTGGTGCCGACATGCCCACCTGGTCCCGGGGGTGGGCTGGTGCCCTTCCTCCCCAGCCTTCTCGCCTACCTGTCACGGAGAGGCGGGCCCCGTTGCTCTGCCGGGTCTCCCCGCTATACTTGTGCTTGGTGATGCAGCGGTAGGTGGAGAGGGCGTCCTCCTTCTGCACGTCAGAGATGTACAGCCCGCCGTGGTAAGTAATAAAAAACCTGTTTTCTGGAGACATAATCAGGACACAGTCAATTACTCCTCTGGCTGGGCACACTACCAGAAGCAACTTGGGCCTGCAGGTGGCCTTCTCCTAGGCCAGGACTGCTGCCCAGGGGAGGCGAGGTGATGGGGAAAACAAGGGGGTGAAGCTGATGTAGTGCTGAAGGCAGGGGAGCATCTCTAACCGATGAGGATTTTCTATGTGCAAACAAATAGAAATTACAGTGATTATTCCTTTAAGTGTAGATACTTCAGCTTTTTACAGGAAGATGTTGGGCTTTGGAGTCAGACTAAGATCTGGGTTCCAATCTGACTCTTTTCCTTATTAGCTGTGTGACCTTGGGAAAGTTACTTAACCTCTCTGAGCCTTATCTGCGCAATAGGGTGCAAATAATCCTTCACAGAGTATTATTACTATTATTAGAGTATTATTATTATTATTAAAAAGTAATAAAGTGTCTGGCACACAGTAAGTGCTCACTTAGTGAATATCAGTCCTCATCTTTCCCATCTCTTTGCAAGAGTTTGCAAACCTTTAATGTTCATTGCTTGCTTGTTCTTACAATTGTTTGAGGTGTCATCTCCATTTTAAAATCACACAGCCAGTAAGCGGATCAGAACTCAGGCCTTCTGGCTCCCAGCTCTCCCTTTGCACTGAACCTAAACACAAGCCTAAATCCCTTTCTCTCAGTTTTCATCATTTATTCACCCAAGAAACAGTTATTGAGGCTAAGCTATACTAGGAGAGGGGACGTGGAGATAACAGATTTACAATACTAATTCACCATACATTTTTTGATACCATTTTGTTCAAGGCAAAGGTGCCAGCACTGCGCCCTCCATGGTCTCACTGCCGTGACAGCAAGAAGCGGAAAGAACAGAGTAGTTTCACCCATTTAGCTGATTACGAGACAAGACTCCACTCCGAGGTAGAGTGGATTTTCTCGTCCAAGGTCCTAAGGCAAACCCTGAACTTGAGCTAGTCAGGGCTGATTTTAAAAGGGGAGAATGCAGACTTGAGGGTTGGGGAGGGGCTTGCATCTGGCTTTGGGACTCTCTAAGCTCATGGTCTCCCACCCAAGACCCAGCCAGACTGAGATCGAGAAGCTAACCTAGGGTCCCTCTGCCTGCTCTCTAGGGGCACAGCTGCTTCCCCAGGAGGGCATAGCAGACCCCAGGCTGCCATCTTCACCAGAGGAGGCATCAGAATCAGGACAGCGAATAATGACTTACAAGAAAGCTGCAGGGGAGAGGGTAATGCTGACCTCATACAAAGGACCTGCTAACATTGGACTGTCAGGCTTTCATAAGGAAACATTTTGGGTAGCCCCATGTCCTTCAAATCCTATTATTTTGAGGTCTGCTTGCTCCTACCTGGGCGCTGAGTGAGCCCTCTCAACAACTGACAAGAGCCTGATACTGGCTCATTATCCTATTAGGAATATTCCGTGGTGTCTCATCCCTCCAAGCACAAGCCCAAGATTTCAGCACCAGCAAACAGGGACCTCACCAAAGGATACTTTCCAACAAGGAAAGCTGTAGAATTGCAGGGTTGAAAAGCTGAATGTGCTTGACCGCATTTTTAACAAAGCTTCTCTGGCCTTCATTTTAATACCTCCAGGGCTGGGGCACTCACTACTTCATTTAGTGGCCCATTCCAAAGTTGATAGCTCTGACTTTGAGAAAGATCTCCCTTGCTCACAATTGAGCTCCATGGGTCCTGGTTTCTACTTGTTAGACCCTTGCAGAACCAGCCTAAACCTGTGTTACTGACACACTCCCTCACAAACTGGAAGGCAGCTATCACGCCCTTTGACTTTTCATCAGGCTAAGCAGTCTCTGGATTTTATTTTTTAATCGTTATTTAGTATGGTTTCAAATAACTTCATCAATCTGATTGATCTCTCGCTTAATAAACTTTGGTTTACCTACAAATCTCTGAATTTTCCCTCCCTCCCTCCCAATCTCCACCCTCCCCTCCTTGTCTTCCTCCCTCCCTCCCTTCTCCTTTCCGTGTCTCTTTGTACAGGACTAGACCTGCTATGTGGCAGGCACTTTGCCAAGTCGTGGGGATCCAACTGTCAGCTTATCTGGCAGGGTGGAATAGAGCAGGGCTACCAACTTGCAGCCTAAGCTGCATTAACTTTTTAGGGGACATTGAGTGGGGGTGGGGAGGCAGACCCATTATACTACTGCTTCATACTCTGCCCGCAACTAAAGGCCCTGGTCGTGTGTCTGTAAACTGCTGCTAGGCCACTTTCCTTCTCTCCATCCTTGGACACCTGGCCACGTGGGCCCAGGTCCAGGACTTCACACGGATCCCTGCTGAGTGGCATCCTGTTGGGATCTCCCTAGATGAGCACTTGGCCAGCTGGCAGCCTGCCTGGAGCTTGTGGACCCCTGCCCCGCCCCCTCCAACACGCAGACCACACCTTGTAGACTCCCGCTCAGCTCAGTGCTGTGGGTAAAAGATGAAAAGGAAGCAGGAGGGAGCCAGGCCCTGCTGCCAGCAGTCAGAGGACCCGCGCACGGGAAGCACAGAGAAAGCCTGGCTCCCCCACCAGACTCTGCATGTGCCGTTTTGTCTCCATGTTGTGACATCCCAAAGTCAAATGCGGAAGCTCTCCCGTAATTTATTATGTAACTGGGACTGGAATGCAGAACTACTGGAGGGTGTTGCTGCCAATCAGAAGTACCAGGATTGGAGGTGGTGGTGGCAGTGGGATAAGGAAAAACAGGAAAGACCCTAAAATCAACCCTAGCAACCCACAGGTGCTCCAGCCTGGACAGCTAGGACCCTGTTATCGCCAGAAAGACGCTGACAACGGCGCACTTGGCCCAAAGGAATTTTAAGCTGGGGAGGGGTGTTGCCGTGCTGGTGGTGGGGAGCTGGGGTTTCTATAGCAACAAGCAGCTGCTGCATCTGATGTTTCACATCCTTCATTGTCCTCATTTCCCCCTCCCTTCCCCCCTTCTTGTGCATATTTAATTGCAGTAACATTTCCAGATACAGTGTATCGCTCCCGAAACAAAGGCAGGCCGCAGCCAGGGGGATGCGCAGCAAGCAAGAGGGGAAGGAGAAATCAGGGCTATTATGTTAATCCCCACTGGGGGGGGACTTGTGCAACGTCAGTTCTGCATGTTTGATGAGAATCAGATGATGGGCCCTGCTGGGGAAGGAAGGAGAAGGGGGCCTGTGGAGCGAGAGGCATATGGTGTGGAGAGCGGAGGAGGCACAGATAGCTGGTGGGGGGTTCAGAAGGGCCAGGGCTCCAAACACGGCTGGTCTCCAAGGCTGGCTCCAGCGGGGCGCCCTGGCAGTCTGGCAGCCCATCCTCCGCAGCCCAAATGGGACTAGCTATCCTTGGACTGGGTAGAGGAGCCATTATCCCACACCTTGGCTCCTCCTCCTTGGGGCAGGCTGCATCTAGCTGGAAGAGGACAGAGTGGCAGCCAGGACCACCACGTCCAGACCCCATCCCGAGGCCATTTGGACATGTGCATCTGGGAGCATTTTTGGTTGACACCATAACTTGGGGGTACTAACGGCATTTAGTGGTCAGGTTAGAGTAACAACAACTATTCTACCCCAAATGCCAACAGTGTGCCCATGGAGGATCACCTTCTTTTAGGCTCTAGGACCAGGATACGGAACTGCGTTTAAATGTAGACTCTGCCACTGGCGCTGCCTGACTGTTGCAGCTCAGTCTGCAGTATCATCTGCGAACACGCCCGCGACCGGGGAAGTGCTGCGTGTGGTTAATGAATCCTTTTCTTGTTTTTATTATTACTCGAATACTCCAGCCTGCTTCACTGTCCTTTTTCCTGGTGATCTGGAGCACACCTCTCCTTTTTTTTTAAAGCTAAACATTTATTGAGCACCCGTTACATGTTAGGCCAAGGGCTTTAGGAACATTATCTCGTTTAATCCCCACACCCCTTTGAAATGGTTATTATTGGTGTTACTAACCAAAGCACAGAGAGGTTAAATAACCCACTCACAGTCACACAACTAATAAGTGGTAGAGCCTGGACCATTAGTCTACTTCCTATGCTCTTCCAAAGCTCTGTGCTAGGCCGACTCTCCTAGGACAAGAGCACCTTTTATAGGGACACATATTCAGCTGGCCTCTGCTTGATTGCTTCTGTTGGTGGGGTCCTCACTTCCTCATGAAGGAGCAGCCATCCATTCAAGTCAGTTTGGCTCCATTTATCAAGTCTTTGTGGAGCATCCCTAGGTACTGAACTGGGCTCCATGGAGAAGTCTTGAACTTGGCATCCGCCCTCTGGAATTCCACAGCTAGAAGAGAACGTTCTTCCACCAGGAAAGCTTTGGCCTTCAGTGTTGAGGGCTGGTGAAGGGTGGGGAGGGGGCTCGATGGAAGCCATTAGTGAGAAGAGGAGGATGAAGAGGGGCCGAGCCACCCAGCACTGGGGGACAAGCCCAGGACTGGGACTTAGGAGGCTGAGTTGGAGCCCTAGCTCTGCCACTAATGATGGGGTATATACTGGGTTAAATAGTGTCCCCCCCAAATTAATGTCCTCCTAGACCTTGTGAATACAAATAGAATCAGGTTAAAATGAGGTCATACTGGATTAAGGTAGATCCTAAATCCAATCTGACTGGTGTCCTTCTAAGAAGAGGGAAATTTGGACACAGGTGCACACGCACAGGGAGGAGGCCACGTGAAGGTGGAGGCGGTGACTGGAGTAACGTATCTACAAGCAGAGAAAAGCCAAGGATTGCCAGCGACCCCAGAAGCCAGGCAAGAGGCAAGGCAGGATCCTCCCCTAGAGCCTGCAGAGGGAGCAGGGCCCTGCCCACACCTTGATTTTGGACTTCTGGCCTCCAGAACTATGACACAATAAATCTCTGTTGCTTTAAGCCACCAGTTTGCGGTAATTTGTTAAGGCAGCCTTGGGAAACGGATACAGGGTGACCCTAGGGAAGTCCAGTTCTTTCATCTAATTTGAGGTGACCCTAGGGAAGTCCAGTCCTTTCATAATTTCATCTAGTTCTGGTGTTTTTAACCGTGTTTGTACATTAGAATCACCTAAGATGTTTTTAAAATTAAACTCAGAATCTCTGGGTGTGTGCCCTGGAAATTGGTATTTTATTTTATTTTTTATTTATTTATTTTTGGCTGTGTTGGGTCTTCATTGCTGTGCGTGGGCTTTCTGTAGTTGTGGCGAGCGGGGGCTACTCTTTTGTTGCGGTGCGCGGGCTTCTTACGGCGGTGGCTTCTCTTGTCGCGGAGCACGGGCTCTAGGCGCGCACGCTCAGTAGTTGTGGCTCACGGGCTTTGTTGCTCCGCGGCATGTGGGATCTTCCCGGACTAGGGATCGAACCCATGTCTGCTGCATTGGCAGGCGGATTCTTAACGACTGCGCCATCAGGGAAGTGCCTGGTATTTTACAAAAGCTTTTTGGGTGATGTAATGTGAAGCCACGGTGGAGAACAACTGGATTAGATAAACTAAGGCCCCTTCACTCTGGAAATGGATGTCTCTGTGATCACACCAGACTTCTCTGAGTCCCACTTCTCCTTCAGGAAAACGGAGATAATAAATAGGACTTAGGTCACAGAGTTGTTGGGAGAATTAGATGAAAGATGAGTTACTGCATGGGAAAGTCTCCAGCACATGGGTGGTACTGGTTAAATGTCAGCACAGGTGGCTCCATCTCAGGGAGATGGTGGGCTGCACACTGCTGGGGGGCTCTCCGCCCCTCCCTGTGGCCAGGCTTCCTGCAAAGTCTCCCCCTTCCTCTCAGGAGCTTGGAAGTAAAGGAGGCCCTCCTTGGCAATTCAGAGGCCCTGTACACACATGCTAAGTGAGTCGAGAACATCTTTTCTGTCTTTTTCTAAGAGGTCAGAGAGCTGGGCCTTGGAGACTCCCCAGAGCTGCAGGAGTCCCGGAGAGGTAATGGACAGAAACCTTGGGGCTCCTGGCGGTCCCAGAGGGCTGGGAGAATAAATCTGTCTTCTGCAAAGATGGGGCCCTCTCCCTGCCCTCAGGGAAGCGTGAGGGTGAGTTGGTGGGGAGAGGGTCCTGGGCAGAGGAGAGGGGAGCAAGGGTTTGCTGGAAGATGTGCATTGGATAGATCCCCCTTCAACCTGTAGAGCAAAGGAAGGGAATTACTGAGTGAAGCAGGGACAGCAGCTTCCTAACTGGCCCTGCCCCTCCTCTGTCTATTCCCAGCAGGCAGCCAGAGTGATGCTTCAAAACCTAAGTCAGGGGGGCTTCCCTGGTGGCGCAGTGGTTGAGAATCTGCCTGCCAATGCAGGGGACACGGGTTCGAGCCCTGGTCTGGGAAGATCCCACATGCCGAGGAGCAGCTGGGCCCATGAGCCACAACTACTGAGCCTGCGCGTCTGGAGCCTGTGCTCCGCAACAAGAGAGGCCGCGATAGTGAAGAGGCCCGCACACCACAATGAAGAGTGGCCCCCGCTCGCCGCAACTAGAGAAAGCCCTCACACAGAAACGAAGACCCAACACAGCCAAAAATAAATAAATAAATTAATTAATTAAAAAAAAACCCAAAAAAACCCCCAAAAAACCTAAGTCAGACCATGTGGCTCCTTTGCTCAAAACCCCTCAATGGTTTCCCATTTCACTCAGTGTGAAAACAGTGCTTATCACAAAAATAGGCCCTTGATAAATATTTCTAGAATGAATGAATGAGTAAATGAATGAAAGAAACGTCCCCAACTCTAAGTTTGTTTTATCCCCATGTGCAACTCAGAAAAGCCAGATCCCAGCTCTAAATTCACCTCTTCCAGGAAGCCTTCCCAGATTAGCCCACTCCCATTTCTGAGTGTTTGTACATCTGGCAAACCTCTTGCCACTGCTAATCACTGTTTCTACTATATTCAATTAGATCTTTAAAAATAACTATTTTTGAACATTCAGAAGTCAAGATTAAATAGTATGGCAGTTCCTCAAAAAATTAAAAATAGAATTACCAAATGACCCAGCAAATCCACTTCTGGGCATTTACCCAAAATAATTGAAAGCAGGTTGTCGAAAAGATATCTGTTCACCCATAGCCATAGCAGCATTATTCACAATAGCCAAGAGATGGAAGCAACCCAAGTGTCTATTGATGGATGAATAGATAAAGAAAATGTGGTATATAGATACAATGGAATATTATTCAGCCTTAAAAAGGAAAGGAATTCTGTCACATGCTGTAACATGGATGAACCTTGAGTACATTATACTAAGTGAAATAAGCCAGACACAAAAGGACAAACACTGTGTGATTGATTCCACTTATAAGAGGTACTTAGAATTGTGAAATTCTTAGAAACAAAAAGTAGAATGGTGGTTGCCAAGGGCTAGAGGGACAGTGGAATGGGGAGTTGTTAATGTGTCTAGAGGTTCAGTTTTGAAAGATGACAATGAACTTAAACATTACTGAACTTAAACCGAGCTGAAACACTATTGGACTTAACACTTAAAATGGTTAAGATTGTAAATTTTACATTATATGTATTTTACCACGGTTAAAATGTTAAAAGTCAAGATTATAAATAATTGGAATGTGTCTTTGTGAGGTAGTGAGTTTCCTGTCATCAGGGGTAATTCAGTAGAGGCTGAAGAAGCACTTGGCTGAGATATTGCATAGAAGATTTAAGTATTAAGTGAGGGAGACAAATTGATCCTCTTTAAGGTCCTTCCCTCCCAGCAATTTATAAATTCCTAGCTTAAAGAAATCAGAGCAGCAAGACCCCTAGAAGATCATCTACTACAATGGTTTTCAAATCAGTGTGCATGTGCTCATTTCTACCCCAGGGCCTTTGCTGTGACTATTCCTTCTGTGCCTGGAATGCTCTTTCCTTGACTCACCCCTGGCCCTGTTCAGATCTCTGCTCAAATGCCAACCCCTTGGAGAGGCCTTGCCTGACCCCTCTATCAAAATTAGGCTGAGTCCCACATTCCTGCCCAATTCCTTACCCTGCGTTCGTGTCTTCAGAGCACATGGTGTTTCTCGTTGAGAGAAGGAGTTATTTTAGTATCCCAGCTCCAGAATGTGCTGGCACACAGTAGATGCTCAGTGAACATGTGTCGACTGAATGAATCCTACAGTAAAGGGGCGCTTCCAATGAGCTGAGACAGCTGGACCTCTAGCCTGGAGTCCTGTCCTGAGGTCCCCTGCACCCTAGGGTCTCTTCCCCCTCTAACCCCCGCTACCATGCTGCAATGGTTTGGGCCTCTGCTCCCCGGTTAGGCCACTTTGGTCCTTGTCTCCGTTCCCCAGCTCTAGGCGGGGACATTAAAACCAGACTGATGGTTTGGAGCTAACAAAAGGGAAATAAACAGATGGTGACACAAGCTGGGCAATCTGGAGCGTACACTCTGGCTGACTCATCTTAAGGGAGAGGCCCGCAGCAGGGGGTGACCTCACGCTGCCCAGGAGCTCGTGAAACACGTGGGGACCCGGGGCAGCAGGGCCCAGGGAGAAGGAGGGACACGGACACTCCATCTCCAGCCGGCCTGAGGCTGGCCTCCCACTGTCCTTCCCTGACCAAGACCTGCCTCTTCCTTAGGTGACTGGAGCAGAAATGCTATCCTCGCCTGGAGGAGAAATTACTAACGACAGAGCCCACTGGTTCCAAGATGGAACCACATGAGAGTCCCAGGGGCCAACATTCAGACCAGAGGCAATGCAGTGTGGCAGTGGCGGCAGCATGGCACCCTGCCCCTCTGCGGACAGGGAAGTTGGAGAACTGAGCTGCCCTGAGTGGCTCTGTCTCTGCCTGCCTGGAGGTGAGCTCAGTCCCCTGGGTCTTAGAGGTTTCCAGAGCTGGGGCCCTTGAGAAAGGAGACCTCTGTCCAGGGACCTGCAGCTGTGAACTTCTCGTCTCCAGCGCCCTTGGGGACCCCTCCCAGGCAGCGTCTACCCGGGTTGGGAGAGGGATCCAGGCTTAGCTGGTGACTTGTCTTCAGTTGTTTTACAAACTCAGCAGGAAGGATGCCCCCCAAGGGGCATGAATCAGTGGGTGCCTGCGTGCCAGGCTCCGGGCTTGGCACTTTCCCTTGATGTACATCCCTCTCTTAAGTGTCATCACCGGCCTAGGAAGCGTGTGCTGTTCCTCCCGCTTCACGGATGAGGACGCTGGCTTGGGCAGAGACTCGTCCAGTAAATGCAAGAGACGGTACTCCCACCTGGGTCTCCTGAACACAAATCGAGAGCTGTTTTCCCCAAACCCAGCTGCCAGGACAGTGGGTGCTGAGGTTTGGAGGAGCTCTGGCTCACCCCTTCCCTGCGGGGCAGACTTCTCCATCCCTCCTGGGTAGTGGCCGGGCCCCTTGCTTCTTCTGGAAGAGGTTTCCTTCTCACTAGTCAGGGCAGGAGTGGTGGGCGAGCAGAAAGGGTGAGGTGAGACCAGCATGCAGTTGTTGACTGAAAGGATGGATGAATGATGTCCATCAGGAGGCCGGTGTGCAGTAAAGTAAGAGGTCAGGGGTATTAGGTGGTCATCTGTTTTGGGAGGACTCAGACTCAGGGAATGAAGAAACTCTGCTGGCTCCGGGTGCTATGTGTTAGCAGGAGGGCGGGCTCATGGGCAGGGGACTGCATGTGTCTGTGAGGGAACGAAGTGTACACGCTGGCATGCACACTGCTGGGGAGCCGTGCATGGGCCTATGGGGTACCACAGGGGACACAGAAGGGGTTGGCAGCTTGGGTGGTGGGGCATATGCTCCAAGGGGTGCTGTAGGGAGCACTGTATTTGGAGTCAGAAGTGGGAGATTTGAGACCCACCACCTACCAGCTGTGTGGATTTAAGAAAATCCCTTAACCTTTCTGGGCTTCTGTTCTCTCATCCTGACACTGGGGACGCTAACCCCTGGTTTCCTTGGCTCACAGGGTTCATTTCTGGTGTCCACGTGATGATGGCCATGAAAGGGCGTTGTGACATATACTGCGCTCTACACGTGTAAGGAGGGGTTATTACCGTAATGTGAAGTGTGTAAAAGCACAGGGAGTAGGTGTCCATAACACATTCATGGGGTATAGATATTTGTGTAGGTGTTTTGTTGAATGGATGAATCCTGGCAGTAGAGATGATTCTTGGCTCTGGGAATCAGATGCCTTCCTGAAGCAGGAAAACCAGAGGCTAGAGGTGGGGGTTTCTGCTCTGCCCGCCTCCTTCGCCCCTGCAAGGAAGGTCCCAGGAGGCAGTGGGAGGTATGGAGTGGGGGAGGGGAGGTGCGGAGGAATGGATGGAGCTTTGCCCTGAGACCAGGCTTTGGCCGGGGTCAGAAAAAGCATCCGGTCTCTCTTTCGAGAGAAGAGATGCTTAATCTGTCACAGCCCTAAGTTTCCTGGGGTGGCCTCAGGATGCTTCACTTGGCCCCCTGGGGTCTCCAAATTCCCAAAGAGAAATTGCAGTCAGTAAGGTTACCAGTTACTGCTCTATCCAATAGAGATTTATAAAAACAATGTGGTCACCCTGCTGCTTGGAGCCTGTGGGTGGTGCATGGAGTAATGAGATAACTCACCCCAGTGGCAGGGCTGCTCTCTCCTCCCAGCGGCAGGGTAGGAGGGGATGATCGATACTTCTGGGCTGGCAGGATTAGCCCTGCCTGGGCGCCAGCACCAAGGCAGCCTACAGGCAGCTACTTGAGGCTGACTCTGCAGAGAACCTTCCTCTCACACCTTTGTTATTCCTGCTGAGGGTGAGGGCCCTGGGGGAACTTGCCAGCCTGGGTTTGAAAAGCCCAAGGGAAGCCAAGGCCCTGTTCTGCCTCCTCTGCTCTCCCTGGACTCTGGACCCCCAGGATTGCAAGCCCTCCACCGAGGGCCCGAAGAGAGAGTTGCAGCATAGTGGCACGTGAGTCTGGAATTTGAAGTCAAGTCCCAGCTCTGGTCTGGCTGGCTTTAAGCCCTAGATCCTCCCTGTTATGGACTGATCTGTGTCCCCACAGAATTCATATGTTGAAGCCTTAACCCCCAGTGGGACTGTATTGGGAGATTGAGCCTTTAAAGAGGTAATTAAGGTTAAATGAGGTCATAAGGGTGGGGCGCTAATCCAATATGACAATTCTTATAAGAAGAAGAGACACCAGGGATGCACAGGCACAGAGGGAAGACCATGTGAGGACACAGTGAGAGCGCGGCCATCTACAAGCCAAGGAGAGAAGGCCCAGTAGAAACCAAACCTTGATCTTAGACTTCCAGCATCCAGAACTATGAGAAATAAATTTCTGTTGTTTAAGCCACCCGGTCTGGTATTTTGTTATGGAAGCCCTAGAAAATGAATATCCTCCTCCTCCTGCCATGCTGTTCCCTGAGGACCCTTCCAGTGCTAAGATTCTGGAGTCAGGTCCTGCTCCGTAAGACACTGGGGTGAGGACTGTAGGGTAGGAACAGGGAGGAGGAGAGTGACAAGCTGGCCCTGAAGGTCACCAGGTGGACCACAGAGGTTGGGTTCAGAGAGTGAGAGCGTGAGGGTGGGGAGACACTGATCCCGAGGACCCCGCCCCCCCACGGGTACCAAGAGCAGAGGGAGGGACGAGTGGGCAGGGCACCGGTGCGGGGAATGGGCCTTTGATCACAGATAGGGCCTCGTCCACACTCGCCATCAATCACTCAATCTGATGCACCGCTGCATGGGACACTCGAGGAAACAGAGGGTCACGCAGCCAGTCTGGGTCAGAGTGGAGTTGTCGGGAGAGACCTCCTGTCTCCAGGCCCACTGCTCTTCCCCACGGAACTGAATTCAGGCAGAGCGAACACATCTGGGTCATAGGGAGTCTGGATGGATGGGAGGTGGAACCTTTGCTATGCGAGCTTGTACGGGGTATGCAGAGCCACAAACCCTGCCCTGCCCCGGCTGGCTGGAAGAGTGAGGGGAAGGCAGCCAGAGCTTGAAAGGCAGCCCGGCTGGAAGCGGGGGTCACAAGTTAACAACCTCCCTGTGGCAGGTGACAGACAGGTCCACCGCCTGCTTTCTGGCACAGGGGCTCCAAGGAAGACACCATGGTCCCACATTCATCTTCAAAGCCTGATGCCAGGCTGGGCAGGGGATTAGTGTGACAGGCTCCGAGTGGGTGGCACGATGTACCGCAAGTGTCCCCAGGGGCCTGGGGGGAGCAGCCTCTGCCCCTCCCCTGCCACTGCCACCTCTGAGATAAGAGGGCGAGTGGTCAGAGAAGAAGACACAGAACTAGGGAGCAATGCCCATTTCTGCCCCGTAGGAGGGATTAGCCAGGTCCCCCATCTTTATCTCTGCCTTTGGGGCTCTACAGGAGATGGGGTTACTGGGAAGACAGGTGTCTCAGGTCTCAGGAGGATCCAGCAAGTTGACAGCATGATGGAGTAGGAAAAGCCCGGCTTGAGTCAGAAGTGGGGTTTGAACTATGTTCCCCTCTCGAGCTGGATGATGCTGGATGAGACTCTGAACCTGTTTCCTATGAGAATGAAAGAAGTTAATGAATGTACCCAGCACAGTACCTGGCACAGTTTAGGCAGTGGGTTAGTGGTTGTTGAATGACTGAACGATTGAATGAATAAATGAATGTATATCTCTCGTAAGGGGGGCACTCAGAACTTGATCTGGGTCTCAACCTCCAAGCCAACCATTCCCACCACCTCCCAACTGCCCACAACTGGCCTCTTACAGGTGAGAGAGTGTAAATTTCCAGGGAGGCACCAGGCTCAGCTCACCAGGACCTGGCCGACTGACCACTCTGGGCAGCTGAGATCTAGGAGGGGGTCAAGCACTGTGTCTGGAGCGGCCCCCAGGGAGCTGGGGTCACAGGGGGTGTGAGGATGGAGCGTCTTGGGGAGGGGAGCCAGCAGGAGAGCCTTGGTGGAGCGGGACAGAGGGGCAGTGGCTAGTTTTTTCTCTCTCCCTGAGTCCTTTTCTCTAAATACAGCTCTATCTTCCTCCACCACAGGATTAGCACACATCTCTCATTCTCCTATTGCAACAAGATTTTATTTCTAATTATGCTGTAATAAAACTGGAGCGCTCCCAGGCTTCCTTTCAAATGACTTGTACACACACTGCCTATCGGATCCTCCTCGGCCCCATTGTAATAGCATTTCCCTGACATTCATTAGACATGCATGAGAGGGGCGCTTTAAGAATAGAATTGCATTTAAATGGATTTGCTGAGAGAGGAAGATGAAAAAAAAGAGAGGCGAGGGGAGGAGAGGGAGAGGGAGAGAGGTTTGTTGAACAAACTATGAAAACAAGATGCCATAATAACAGGGTGCTGAAATAAGCCTCTTTCTTCCCAGTCCTTCTCCTGCTGCACATGGCAGAGCCCAGCCTCCAACCCTCCCCCCGGAGCCCCCACCCACACTTTTATGGTACCCTCTGGGGGAGCTTCATAGCTCCTCATGCCATGTGTCAGATGCTCATGGTGTAATAGAAAAAACTGTTACTACCATTCGGGAAGGTTGCCTTGCTTCGACAGAACCCCAATAACCAGGCTGCCGCTTTGACAGAACCCCAAAAGCCAGGCTGCCGCTTTGACAGAACCCCAATAGCCAGGCTGCTGCCTGCGGGAAGGGGGAGGCATGGT
Organism: Eschrichtius robustus; assembly: GCF_028021215.1. Lineage (NCBI taxonomy): Eukaryota > Metazoa > Chordata > Mammalia > Artiodactyla > Eschrichtiidae > Eschrichtius > Eschrichtius robustus. Next base: position 15,175,406 of record NC_090834.1, on the reverse strand, counting down.
GACCGTCCCTCCAGCGCTCATCTTTAAGGCCCCCACCCCTGTGTCCCTACCCCTGAATGACCACCCGCACCCCGAACTCCCATGGGCCACTGAGTAGCTGTGATTTTTCTTTTACCCTGGCTGGCTCTGAAGCATCAGGCATAGGAGATCCACTGTGACCCCAGGGCCTTACTCCCTGCTCCCCTTCCTCCCCAGGAAGCGGACTGTCCCCACGGCATACTGTGGGGACATGGGGACATGTCCCCATGGCATACTGTGTGTGCCATGTACAGCCTACTAGGAATCAGAGGCCTACCTACCAGGTGTCCGTACCTATTGTGGTCTCATTTAATTTATTCGCCTCACGATAGCCAGATCCTCTTGAAATGGACATCTGATCATACTGAAAACCATCCCGTAGCTTCCTCTTTTTCTTAGGATAAAGACCAAAATCCTTAACAGGGCAGCCAAAGCCCACCACCCTTCCACTGGCCCTATTTAGTTCCATCTCTGGCCCTGGCCCCAACTCCAGCCACACCAGCCTTCCTCTGTCCTCCATGGTGCCCAGCTCCTGCCTTCTCTCCAAGCCTTGCTGCTACTCGGGACACTTGCCCACCTCTTCCCCAAAGTTTCCACTGAGCCACCCCTCGGAGCTCAGCTCACACTCCCTTCCTCCTGAAGACCCTCCCACCAGTCTTCTGTCTCCTGTCCTCTTCCCTGCATACTTGCCACAGCTGTACTGAGTCACTAAAGACCTGACATTGTCCCTAGACTGTAAGCCTGTTGAGGGCAGGGCAGGGTGGGTCCTGGCCGCTGCTGTGGGCCCAGGCCCCCCCCACCCCCCTGCTCTGGGGTAAAGGCTCAGTACAACGGGATGGAAGCCAGGCATTGTGCCGGGGACTTCCCGATAAGATACGTTAGCTCCTTTCATCCTGCTGCAGCCTTATTGAGGCTGAGGGTTTTTCCTTCCCCTCTAATAGACTAGGAAACTGAGAATCAGAGAGTTCAAAGCAGTTTGTCCCAAAGCACAAAGCTGGAGCTGTCAGAATCCAAAGCCATGCTTTTGCTATGATACTTCCTGGTACCATGGGCATTCCTACCGGTTCCTTCCCACGTGGACTGCCTCCCACCTCCCCTGCACCCAGCGAGGCCCTTCTCAAACCCTCCTTCTTCTAGAAGTCCCCTTTGAGAGTCCAGCTAGCGCAGACCCTCTCCCCCTCTGCAGACAGGGCCTCAAGTTTCCCATTTGGATTGTTCCCACCTGTTCTGTGGGATCATTCTTGTATCCCCAATAGAATGCAGGCTCCTTAAAGACAGTGTGTGTCACTCTTCTGAACCCCCAGTACCCATGGGCTAGGATACTGCAAATACACGACCAGTAGAGCATCGGACTGCAGCCGGGAGAGCCGCTCTGCCACTTAGTAGCTGCGTGACCTGGAGAGGAGCCCATTGAGTCTCTGCCACTCGTCTAGAAGGTGGTGCTGATGACACCTACCCCACGGGGTCACTGCGAGGCCTCGGTGATCTGTGGCAGACGTGGTGCCTCACAGAAGCTCATTTCTCCTCTTGTCCTATTCCTTCCTTGGGGCTCTGTTTGGTGACAATGGGAATGAGAAAGTTGGTCTTACAGTGTCCCAGAAGGGGGTGTGGCTAAAAGGGACATGGCACTATGGCCCCTAGAAGCCATCTGATGTGGCTCTAAGGGCGCTGAGATGGCAGGGGAGACCATCCCTCTGTCCTTCCTACGTTTGCCTCCAAATCCACCACTTTCCCACCCCCAGGCCTGCCTGGTTCAGAGGCCTCCAGGGTCCACACGCTGCAGAGACGATGTTCCCATGATGAGTGGTTGGAGCCCCCCAGGGCCAAGAGCAGCTGGCAGGTCCGTCCACCTCTGCCTCCCAGGCCAGGCCCAGTGCATGTTCGTGAGACTGTGACCTCCATGAGGGCAGGGGCTGCCCCCCTGTCCACTGCTCCGGGCTCAGTTTTGTGTACAACACCTGCAAGTGGTGATGCTCAAAAAATGTTTGTTGAATGAATGAATGAATGAATGAATGATGAATGGAGTGAGTGTATGAACCTCAGCCTTTTTGCCTCCATGGTAAGTACTTAGGCCCTGAAGTCAGCCAGACTTTTGTGGGCTCTTGCACAACTTACCTAACCTGATTTCGTTTCCCCTTCTCTAATAATAGTTCCAATCAGAGCTGGAGTTGTTGCAAGAATGAAAGCACCTGGCTGCTGCCTGCACGGTGATGGTTCAGTAAGCGATAGCTCTCGCGGCTCCATCTAACGTCTACTTCAACCCACTCGGGAGCCTGGAGTGACCACTCGTGTTGGTGGTTCTAAATTGCTCCAGAGGCAATTCTGCTGTTTTTGAACATCTACCTTTTTTATTTACAGGCTAATCAACATGGGTGGATGGCACACCAGTGATGCCAGCCAGGGAGCTTATCAGGAAAGGTAGACATGCTCACAGGTCCATCCACATTTGTGTCTTATCAGCTCTCAAAGCAACTCTGTCACATTGAAATGACGCGAACACAGAAGCGCCCTGCCCCAACTCTACTGGCCTATTCATTTTTTCCCCCAAAGCCGTGCAATCTCAGCACCTTTGGGCTCTTAATTACATCTTATGTTCCCGGGAGGCTCCCCTCCCCCACCCAGCCCTCTGTCATCTCTTCCTCCCCTAAACCTGTAATATCTGTACCCTTTACCCGGCTTTCATCATATGCTTGTTTGTATTGTTGATTTAAAAAATGCATCGGTGGCTTGTCTTCCTTGGCAGCAATGCAGGGGGGATGAAAAGGGGAGGGTGATGGGCATGTACCTCTCATTGATGGATCCCCATTATGTGCCAGCCGGAGGGCTACATACTCCATGTGCATGGCCTCAGTTTAATCCTGAGAGCAGCAATATCATCCCCACCTTATAGATGAGGAAAGCAGGCTCATGGAGATGCAGAAACTTGCCCAAGTCACACAGCTAGAAAACAACGTAATTGGGATTGGAATCCAGGTTGTGTGACTCCACAGCTGCTCGAGGACAGAGAGGCCTCAAATCCCCCCACGGGATTTCCATGGGCCTGGCCTGGAAGCCCAAGGTCTGTAATGCACATTAGCCGTTGACAATGGCCATCTTTCAGGGAGGTATAACATTAAACGAGAAACAAGAAACGTAGGTACAGGCTTCCCCCCTGGCCAGGCACACGGTGAGGGCTATGTCCTTGCGTGTATGTGTTCCGAGCGTGACACTGGCCCCGGCTACAGCCCACGTCCTCTCAGCGCAGTTCTGGCCCTACCAGCTCCCTGGGCACACGCTGCCACCTCCACCTTGCCCAGATTGGCGCCAGCTCCCCAGTTTCCCCACACGCTTGGAATTCTGAGCTCATTCACCAGACAGGTGTAATTTCCCACCTCTCACTCTCTGGCACTTTCTGTGCAATCGATCAATCTAGGTTTCCAAATTAACCTAGATTTAGCTCCGGTCTCCCCTCTTCCGACTCTGGCAATTTCCTACCTACCCCTGGGGTAGGTTTCCTCCCCCAGGCTCCACTCCCTGGGTCTCTGTCTCTTCCTGTAAATTTCCTACTGATCCAGAGACTGGTTTTCTGTCCAGCGTGACCCTCTTGCCCTCTGGACTTGATCTCTTTCTCAGGATGCCTCTCTGCTCTGTCCTTGACCATGGTTTAGGGGCATAGGACAGGCAATTCCTTTCTTTTCCTGCTACCCCTTCTTGGGATTCACCCTATATGCTGAGCTTTCTTTTAATTAATGTTTTGGGTTGAAGGGGCCATAGAGATTCCTCTGCATAAGTCCCTAAAAACATGTAAAGAGAAAGAACTTTGGGAGGGCAGAGATCAGAGGGAGTCAGCACAAGGAAAGAGTTTGGGGATATAACTCAAAGCTGAACAAGAATTTCTTGGTAAATCCCAAGAACTGTATACCCCAGCCTCAGTAAATTCCTGTCCTGAAAGAGCAGAGTAGGAAAATAGCATGAATTGAGCTCCTACTATGTGTCAGGTACTATATACTCTGTGCGTTACCACAGATGAGCATGATCACCCCCAGTGTACAGATGAGAAAACTGAGGCTCAGAGGGGTTGGCCAAGTTGTTGTCTGTGCCACAGACCCAGGAAGTGAACCCTGGTCCAAAGCTCAACACTCTCATCCACTGTGCTAAACTACCTCTGCATTCTCCCTCTCTAGAGTCTTCTGAGGGATGCGCATATGGGGAGGGGTAGAAAGGAAAGGAAAGGAGTAGATTGGGGGGGCATTCATCTACCATTCTTCTGCCAGGTAAGCTCCAGCATCAGATCTGCCTCCTTGGCCTATAAGTTAGAGGTAGTTGCTGCCCCAGAACTGGCAGCTGAGGCAGGTAGGAGTGGGGGTGGGGGGGTTGGGTAACAGCAGCAGAAAATCAGAAAGCGGCTGACTCTGGAGGGAGACAGCCAGTGAGGGTCTCGGGGTAATTTCTCCACAAGGCCTCTGCGGCCCAGCAGCTGTGGGGGGTGTCCTGGCACATCAGCAGTCACGGGATCAAAGAACAAATAGGAATTAATATCCCTGAGGTGGTCCGGAGCTCCTGATACCAGCAGAAAATTACAGGACATGAGACAGGAGCATTATAGAATGAATGGGAGGGGACAAGAGATTTCCGTGGCTAATCCTGTTAACAAGACAATTTCTTATCAAACTCATTATGCTTTTGAAAGGAGGGAGCAAGAGGGGGAAGAGGAGGCAGGGGGAGCGTGTGATGGGAGCTTAGCCCTCGAGAAGGAAGGAGAGAGGTAGGGGAGCCGTGGTTACAGAGACTGCAGGTTCCCGGGAAGTAGGCGTGTGAGCGGCAGGTGTCTGGGGGAAGAGGACTCCACACCTGTCCCTGCCCTGGAGGCCAGGGGCAAAACCCCTCCCTGATGGCTAAGTCCCTGCTGGGCTGCTGGGAACACCCTCCCTGTCCCGCCAGTTGTCTGAACCCACAGGTGCCCTGAGAAAAGCAGGCTCTCAAGCCTCTTTCTTTGACCATATCTCCATCTCGTCCCATCTCCCATGGGTCAAAGAGGACCATCCCCATCTACGTAGATGCTGACCAAGCAAAGCACACCATGGGTCTGCTAAGCACGTTCCTGCTGGCTTCTCACTTCTCTTTGTGGCCCCGCCCCCTGTGAGAGGGGCGGGGAGGGGATTACAGGGCCTAGGAAGTTAGAGGGCCCTTTCTGGCACTTCCCAGCTTGGTATTTTGGGCAAATGGCTTAACCTCTCTGAGCAATCATTTTCTCATCTTAAAAACAGAGATTAAATAAATCTTGCCCTACCTACTTCACAGGGTCCTTATCAGGATTAAAAAGGACAATGTAGGCAAGAGGACCTTGTAATCTGCGAACCTTTTACATACACAGAAGTGATGCTTGGGGCCGTGTTGAAGTTGAGGTAGTAAGTTAAGTGTCTTGCTGGACGTAATGAGGTGGAAGTGGGAAGCCAGGTCTTGAACCATTAGTTTCAAATCCAGGGTCATTTCTGCTGCCAGGAAATCACCCCATGGCCTTGTCTTTGACTAGGCAATCACAAGGGACTTCAATTGGCACAAATTTAATATCTGTTTATTAAGGGCCCATGGTGCACTCAATATTCTCCCAGGCTGGCGTGGGGAAAGAGTGAGGTCACGGACAAAGTCCTGATCCTCAAGAAGCTTGGCAACCAGGTGAGGCGGAGGAGTCAGATCCAAGGAGCAATGAGAAGAATTCAACTCAGGGTGCCTCCCTCACCCCCACAAATACCCAAGGGCACAGTGTGAAGGGCCAGACAAAAAGTCCTGTGGATGAGTAACAGAGGCAAAGACCCCGGGCCGGCACCATGAGGGAGGGCTTCCTGGAGGACTCAGGACGCGCGGTGGGTCCTAAAGGATGTGTGTGGGGTGTGGAGAGAGAACCAGAAGTCAGGGAAACATTAAACAGACATTTATGGAGCACTTACTGTATACCTGGTGCTGTGATAAATTAGGGCCAGATACAAAGATGCTTAAAATCTTTTAGAGGTCAAGTTCAAGGTCAAATCCAAGCCCCTCAGCAAATGTTGGTGAGCGTGTGGAAAAGCTGGACCCTTGTGCACTGCTGGAGGGAATGTAACATAATGCAGCACTACGGAAAACAGTATGGTGGCTCCTCAAAAGATTAAAAACAGAACTACCATACGATCGAGCAATCCCACTTCTACGTACATCCCCAAAAGAACTGAAAGCAGGGACTCTGAAAGATATTTGTACACTCATGTTCACAGCATTATTATGCACAATAACTCAAAAGTGAAAGCAACCCAAGTGTCCATCCACAGACAAATGGATGAACAGAATGTGGTCTGTAAGTACAATGGAATATTACTCAGCCTTAAAAATAAAAGGAATTCTGACACGTGCTACAACATGGATGAACCTTGAGGACACTATGTTAAGTGAAATAAGCCAGGCACAAAAGGACAAAAAGTGTACCATTCTACTTATATAAGGTACCTAGCATAGTCAACTTCATAGAGATAGAAATTAGGATGCTGGTTGCCAGGGGTTTGCGGGGGGCAGGGGAAAATGGGGAGTTGTTGCTTAATGGGTACAGAGTTTCAGTTTTGCAAAATGAAACTGAACTTAAACATTACTGTTTAGAGATGGATGCATAACAATGTGAATATACTTAACGCCACTGCACTATACACTTAAAAATGGTTAAGATGGCAAGTTTTATGTTCCGTGTATTCTAACATAACTAAAAATAATAACGAAAGGGCAGATTCTACTGGCACAACCCTTTAAACAGTTGTCCTTCCTCCTTTTTTCCTGCTAAAAAGATGGATATGTGGCTCAGAAGCACAGAGGCTGTCTTGCAGTCATGAGGATGGCAGAGCAGGAAGGGAAAAGGAGTTTGGTTTCTTAGCAACTGGGCCAGCCCTAAGCTACCTGCTCCCAGACTCCATTATATGAGAAAAACTACTCTCCAATTTGGCTAAGCCATCGCCTTTTTGTTACATGCAGCCAAATACCATCCTAATGGAGACAGTTTCTAAAGCTCATCACCTCTGGCTGCTTCCACCCCTCTTGCCTCTTGTATTACTGTCTTCCTGCTCAAACTTCTCTGACATGATGGAACCTTGTATCTCCTGGAAATGCCAGGCTCTGTGCCTTTGTGCACGCCAGGCCCTCTGCAAGCCCTTCCTTCTGAGCAACCTCCTTTATTGTTCCAAAAGCTTCTTCCATGGCCTTCTGCATTCAGGTTGGGCATTGCCCTGGATGGGTGAGTTACCCTTTTTCAGGACTGCCCTAGCACCCCACGCCCAACTCTCTCATGGTATTTACCACTTTTCTCGAGAGTGGCTGTTTTCATGTTCTCTTCCCTCTAGACAGCGAGCTCCTAGAAGGTCAAGATCTGTTGAGGTCTGGACCCACGGTGCTATGTGGCAGGTGCTGGGTAATGATGGGTGGACCAGAACTCTTCTGACTTCCAGGGGCTCACAATTGGAGGAGGAGGATTCAGACCCAGAAGCAGTTCCCTGAGAGGAGTGGCCTGAGGTGCTGGGGAAGCCCAGAGGACCAAGTGACTGCTCTGTCACAGGGGAGGTCACCGTTGAGCTGGGGCCTGAAGGACTGCTCCTGGAATGGCGGTGTCCGCCTCCCGGTGTAGGGGTGAAGGCGTAAGGCATGACAGGGCAGGGAGCCTCTGGGAAGCAAGGTTTTGGGGGGCAATGACACGATGGGGCTAGAGCGTCAAGAGCTTGCCTTGTAGCCTCTGCATGGAGGGGCTGCTGAGGAGAGGAGAGGAGAGGAGAGGGTGTCATGCTGGGGGCTCAGGAGCCAGGCAGAGTCAGTGCTGCATACCTGTCAGCTTAACCACTGTGATCAACTCTGATTCATGAAAAGCTCTCTGGCAAAGTGTGGAGGACGGCGGGGAACCGGGAGGGGTGGCAGCAGGAAGACAGTATGAGCTTTTGCAGGAGTCCTGGTGCCTGATAGGCGAGGAGGTGGGGGGAGGAGGGGGGGGTCTGCGGGAGAGAGAGGAGACTGCAGTCTAGGGCCAAGACCTGGCTCTGTCACTTACTGATGTCACTTAGGGCCAGTTTCCAATTCTTTTGTGCCCGTTTCCACATTAGCAAAAGAAGGTCATTGTGTTACCAATCTCAGAGGCATGTCATGAGAATTATGTGAGCCAAATGGTTATAAGTGATAAGCACGAGGCCTGGCACACAGTAAGTGCTCAGTGACCCTGAAGCAAGATGGGGCAGAGGGATCATCCTCAGTCCCTGTGGGATATTAAAAAAAAATTTTTTTATTTGTTAAATTAATTTAGTTTTTTGCTGCGTCAGGTCTTAGTTGCAGCACGAGGGCTCTCTCGTTGAGGAGCACGAGCTCAGTAATTGTGGCACGTGGGCTTAGTTGCCCCACGGCATGTGGGATCTTAGTTCCCCGACCAGGGATCGAACTTGCATCCCCTGCACTGGAAGGCAAATTCTTTACCGCTGGACCACCAGGGAAGTCCCCCTGTGGGATATTTACAGACAGTAAAACCTGTGGCCGGAGCTGAGGGGTAAATTGGGGGCTACAGGAGGTCCAGGTGGTTGAGAGGGGAGGGCTGGATGGCAGAGGCTTTGAATGCCAGGGCAAGGAGTCTGGGCTCATCTGAAGGTTTCTGGATGGTGGCATGTATGTAGGATGGGAGGAGTGCTTTAGAAAGATGAATTTGGTTCCGTTTATAGAGCAAAGAGAGAGAGAGAGAGAGAGAGAAAGAGGAAGTGGGGGGAAGAGAGAGAGAGAGAGAGAGAGAGAGAGAGGGCTGGAAACTAGGAGGTGAGAGAGGACCAGACTTTTTCCTTTCCAGGCTCAGGACCAGACTTTTTCCTTTCCAGGCTCACAGTCATCAATCTAAGTCCTGTCCAGTTTCTCTCACCCTCCAACTTGGCCCTACTAATGGGTCTAAGAGGAAGTAGGTGGAGGGGATGTGGAGAAAAGCTAGAGACAAAGACATACCCCATCAACATGCCCTGTGTGAGATCCCGCCTGACTCCAGGGCCCAGGGAGTAGGCACTCTGCCTGGGGCTGCAGCTACACACCCCACGTGCCCGCGAGAGTCAAAGAGATGGATGTGGTCATGTCCTCCACCTCCAAGTGAAGGTCAAGTGCTTTGAGAAGTCAACTTGTCCGGCAGGACTTTACATGCATTGGGGAAGGGTTGGCATCCTTTTGCAGCCATCCACCTAGAGCTTAACAGCCCACTTATCTGCATCTTCTTAGCTGTGGTGCTGATGGGTTTTTGTCAGATTAAATTGGTCTGGTGGGGAGGAGAGTGCTAGATAAAGAGGTGACATGTTGGCATCTCCCCAGTAAAAGGGGAGCATTGCCTTCCCTGGAGATGGATGCAGGGAGGGGCCAGTCCAGACAGGACCAGGCAGGCTGGAAGCTGGACTAGACCTTGGATGAGGGATCTTTTAAAACAGGCATGACGATTTCTTCTGAGCCCTTCATGGTGACGCTGAAGGAAATGAAAATGTCCCCTAGAAACTCTAGTGAGGGTCAAGGGTCACAGACGGGAGGTCAAGTGCGTGGGGGCCTGGGGAAGCAGGTGCAAAGGCAGAGTTCGGCAGGAGGGGCTCGGACAGGAGACCGAAGGCACCTCCCGAGATGAGGCTGAACGTGCTTACTGCCAGCGCAGGCTGCTTCCCTGGGACAGACATGGGGCTCGGGACCCCTGCCTTCCAGGGAAGAGGCTCCGCCCTGCTCCCACCTGCCTCTGTACTTTTGCAGAGCATGGAACTGGCCCAGGCTTCCTGTCCTGGAGGGAACCAGGCCCTTCTGAGCCTGCAGTCCCAGCCCCACTCCCCCTCTGGAGGGCCCAGTGTCAACAGAGGGGGTGGTGCAGAGGGCGCTGGGAGGGAGTGAAGCTTCAGCTTCCCAGACTCCAGTCCCTCTTCCTCCCTTTCATCGGAGCCAAAAACAAGGGAGAGGCCCCAGGCGCCACCAAAGCATTTCGCTGTGTGCAATTTGCATTCTGTCTCCATCTTGAGCAGCCTGGCTTTGGCCAACCAGGAGAAAGAGCAGCGGCTCAAGCCAGAGAAGGTGCTTAGTCCAGTTTGGAGTGTAAAGTGTTGGTGGTGGTAGTGGGAAGGGAGGGGGCATTGCTCTGAGGCAATGAGAGAGAGGAGGGGGAGGGGGAGAGGGAGAGGGAGGGGGAGAGGGAGGGGGAGAGGGAGAGGGGCAGGGAGAGGGAACAATGCACAGGGAGAGGGCTGGCGGTGGGCGTTAGGGGCCAAGAGGGGAAAGGCCTAGGACAGTGATTCTCAAGTGGGGCGACTTTGGCCCTCAAGGGACGTGGCAGTGTCTGGAGCCATTTTTGCGCGTCATAACTGGGTTGGGGGAGTTGTTCCTGGCATCTAGCAGGTAGAGGCCAGGGATGCTTCTAAACATCCTACAGGGCAGCCTCCCTTATCAGGTCCAAAATGTCAACAGTGCCGAGGCTGAGAAACCCTGGTTGGGTGGAATCGGAGGAGAGAGGACAAAAAGCAGGGAGGAGGTGGGCGGGCAGTCAGCTCTAACCAGTGTCTCCCAGGCACAGGGCAGCGCTGGGCGCTGCGGGGTCAACAAAATGAGCAGTGGGTGTCCAGCTGTGGGCAAACTGATAAGCTGCTGTCAGGACCCACTTTACCAGGTCCGGGTGCCTAGGAGAAACGCAGGGTGAGGAGGAGGCTGGGTTGAGGAGGGGCAGAGACCTCGGCACAGAGAAAGAGGATGGAGGGAATACAGACCTGGGCAAGGTCAAAGGTCACACGGGGGGCCCACCGTTCAGGTGCAGAGATGTGCGGGTTGGCTGGGTGAGTCAGGCTCAGGTTAGAAGGAGCTGGGGCATAGGGCTGGGGGAGAGGAAGGGCCTGCCCCAAACCCAGAGAAGCTCCAGCCTGGGTCAGAGCTCCTGAGGCCCGTTCCCCAAGTGAACAAGTCTGGCTTCTGGGATGGGGTAGGGGGCAGAATGAGCAGGTGAGGGGCTGAGGTCAGCCTCTTCTTGGAAGAGAGGAGGGACCACCCTGACCAGGGACATACTGAAGAATTCAAGGGCTGGAAGGGACTGCATTCTATTAGCAATGAGGAGGATGATGGTGGAAATAATAACAGTTGTAATACAGCTGTTGTCTGTTGAGCACCTGCTTCGTGCCAGGCACAGTGGCAGGCGTTTTAATAAAGTATCTCACTTAATCAGCATGACAACTCCATGCGGTATGCAAAGAAGCCCGGAGGGGTGAAGTGATGGTCCAAGCTGTCGAGAAACAGCCCTGTCGCCACCACAGTCCCTTTCTCTACTGTCACAGCCTCGCAATACCTTATATCGGTGCTGTCAAAACAACCTTCTCATTTGATTCGCACGTGGCACCATGAAGTAGACTGGGCAAGTACCAGTAATCCTATTTTATATTTAAGAAAATTGAGGACACCTAGTTTATTAGTGGGAAAGCCAGAACTAGAACCCAGCTTGTTGACTCCTAGCCGAGGCTGTTTCCAGAACTGTCAAGAACTTAGAGAGGGCAACCATTCCTGCCCTGCTTCTGACTCTGCCTCCTCATGAGGGGACTATCGCATCCAGCTCCTGTGCAACTTGCCTGAGCCATCCCACCAGCTCCCTGTACCAGACCTGGGAGAGGCCCGTGGGCTCAGAGTGGTGTCAGAGCAAACTGGCATAAGATCCTGCCCAGCCATCCTGGCCTCAGGGGCAAGGGCTTTCATCCTGGGCACGTCTTCACCCCATCTCCCCCACTGCCCATCCCTTTGAGGTTTTCCTTATTATTGTAAAATTAATCTTCATTTACTAAATAATTCATGCGGCAGTGACAGGAAATGCTTAACAAAGCGCAAACTCCCCAGTCCTGGCTGGCCTGGACCACAAGCTGTCCCGAAGGCTAGGTTCCAGGGTTGCCCAGAGACAGAGATGGAGGGTGGGCGCTGGGCCCCCAGGCACAGCCACAGGTGAGCAGGAAAGCTCAGGCTGCAGGAGCAGACCCTCCAGGCGATCAGGGCACAGGGCTCACTAGTGAACACGCAGCGTGTGCGCTGTGCAAGATGGAAGCCCCCCGGGAATGAGGCCCTCCTCTCATCAGAGCAGCGCAAGGTGAGCGGAAGCCCTTTTCCTCGTGCACCTTCAGATGCCCCCTAATGGGAAGTTAGACTACGCCCAGGGCGTAGCACTGGGCTATGTGTCAGGAGGCTGGGGTCCTGACCACTTCAGTGATCCTGGACCCGTTGCTTCCCCTCTCCCAGCTCTGGCTTCTTTGTGCAAAATGAGGACTTTGCCAGATGACTTTTTAGACCTCGCCCAGTTGGGGCACTCTGTGATGCCACCAATCCATTTCTTAAAACCCTGCAGTGGCTCTGTGCTGCCGTCAGGATGAAAGCTGAACTCCTTTCTAACTTCTGCGAGCTTTTTCCTGATGAGGCTACTGCCTGCGTCTCCAGCCGTTCCCTGCCCCTCGCCTTACTCCATCTGCCCAGACCACATGTTCTTCCCCTGGTTCTCTTTCCCTCTCCTCGGGGCCTTTGCACCTGAAGCTCCCCCGGCCCGTGACGGTCTGGGTCTCTGTTTCCCACCCCATCTGCCCCCTCCACTAACATCTTATCTTCAGCTGCAGCTCAGCTTTCACTTTCACTGAAAACCCCTCAGGGACCACTCAGGACGGGCTGGACGCCCCTTCTACATGCTGCAGAGCACCTGGGTATTGTATACCACCGTATGCATTTGCCTTTGACGTGTTTCCCTGTCCAAATATATGCTCCCTGAGGATGGGGCTGCGTCTGTTTTGACCCTAGCTGTATCCCCAGTGCCTTGCGCAGTGTGGCTTGGTGGATGTGGAATGAATAAATGACTGCATGCAATGATTCCACGGGCATAGAAGCCCAGGAGGAACATGTTTCAGAGCAAGGATGGGGGATGAGGGAAGGAAGGGGGTGGGGAGGCAGCTGGGGCAGCCTCACAGCCTCTGCTGGAGAGACAGTGCTGGGGAGACAGTGCTGGAGAGACAGTGCTGGGAGAGACAGTGCTGGGAGAGACAGTGCTGGAGAGACAGTGCTGGGATAGACAGTGCTGGAGAGACAGTGCTGGAGAGACAGTGCTGGGAGAGACAGTGCTGGGAGAGACAGTGCTGGGAGAGACAGTGCTGGAGAGACAGTGCTGGGAGAGACAGTGCTGGAGAGACAGTGCTGGGAGAGACAGTGCTGGGAGAGACAGTGCTGGAGAGACAGTGCTGGGAGAGACAGTGCTGGAGAGACAGTGCTGGGAGAGACAGTGCTGGGGAGACAGTGCTGGGAGAGACAGTGCTGGAGAGACAGTGCTGGGAGAGACAGTGCTGGAGAGACAGTGCTGGGAGAGACAGTGCTGGGAGAGACAGTGCTGGAGAGACAGTGCTGGGATAGACAGTGCTGGAGAGACAGTGCTGGAGAGACAGTGCTGGGAGAGACAGTGCTGGGAGAGACAGTGCTGGGAGAGACAGTGCTGGAGAGACAGTGCTGGGAGAGACAGTGCTGGAGAGACAGTGCTGGGAGAGACAGTGCTGGGAGAGACAGTGCTGGAGAGACAGTGCTGGGAGAGACAGTGCTGGAGAGACAGTGCTGGGAGAGACAGTGCTGGGGAGACAGTGCTGGGAGAGACAGTGCTGGAGAGACAGTGCTGGGAGAGACAGTGCTGGAGAGACAGTGCTGGGAGAGACAGTGCTGGGGAGACAGTGCTGGAGAGACAGTGCTGGGAGAGACAGTGCTGGAGAGACAGTGCTGGAGAGACAGTGCTGGGGAGACAGTGCTGGGAGAGACAGTGCTGGAGAGACAGTGCTGGGAGAGACAGTGCTGGGGAGACAGTGCTGGAGAGACAGTGCTGGGAGAGACAGTGCTGGGAGAGACAGTGCTGGAGAGACAGTGCTGGGAGAGACAGTGCTGGAGAGACAGTGCTGGGAGAGACAGTGCTGGGGAGACAGTGCTGGGAGAGACAGTGCTGGAGAGACAGTGCTGGGAGAGACAGTGCTGGAGAGACAGTGCTGGGAGAGACAGTGCTGGAGAGACAGTGCTGGGAGAGACAGTGCTGGGGAGACAGTGCTGGAGAGACAGTGCTGGGAGAGACAGTGCTGGAGAGACAGTGCTGGAGAGACAGTGGTGGGAGAGACAGTGCTGGGAGAGACAGTGCTGGAGAGACAGTGCTGGGAGAGACAGTGCTGGAGAGACAGTGCTGGAGAGACAGTGCTGGAGAGACAGTGCTGGGAGAGACAGTGCTGGGGAGACAGTGCTGGGAGAGACAGTGCTGGAGAGACAGTGCTGGGAGAGACAGTGCTGGGGAGACAGTGCTGGAGAGACAGTGCTGGGAGAGACAGTGCTGGAGAGACAGTGCTGGAGAGACAGTGGTGGGAGAGACAGTGCTGGGAGAGACAGTGCTGGAGAGACAGTGCTGGGAGAGACAGTGCTGGAGAGACAGTGCTGGGAGAGACAGTGCTGGAGAGACAGTGCTGGGAGAGACAGTGCTGGAGAGACAGTGCTGGGAGAGACAGTGCTGGGGAGACAGTGCTGGGAGAGACAGTGCTGGGGAGACAGTGCTGGGAGAGACAGTGCTGGGGAGACAGTGCTGGAGAGACAGTGCTGGGAGAGACAGTGCTGGAGAGACAGTGCTGGAGAGACAGTGGTGGGAGAGACAGTGCTGGGAGAGACAGTGCTGGAGAGACAGTGCTGGGAGAGACAGTGCTGGAGAGACAGTGCTGGAGAGACAGTGCTGGAGAGAGTGCTGGGAGAGACAGTGCTGGAGAGAGAGTGCTGGGAGAGACAGTGCTGGAGAGAGTGCTGGGAGAGACAGTGCTGGAGAGACAGTGCTGGGAGAGACAGTGCTGGAGAGACAGTGCTGGAGAGACAGTGCTGGGAGAGACAGTGCTGGAGAAACAGTGCTGGAGAGACAGTGCTGGGAGAGACAGTGCTGGAGAGACAGTGCTGGAGAGACAGTGCTGGGAGAGACAGTGCTGGAGAAACAGTGCTGGAGAGACAGTGCTGGGAGAGACAGTGCTGGAGAGACAGTGCTGGGAGAGACAGTGCTGGAGAGACAGTGGTGGGAGAGACAGTGGTGGGAGAGACAGTGCTGGAGAGACAGTGCTGGGAGAGACAGTGCTGGAGAGACAGTGCTGGGAGAGACAGTGCTGGAGAGACAGTGCTGGAGAGACAGTGCTGGGAGAGACAGTGCTGGAGAGACAGTGCTGGGAGAGACAGTGCTGGGAGAGACAGTGCTGGGAGAGACAGTGCTGGAGAGACAGTGCTGGGAGAGACAGTGCTGGAGAGACAGTGCTGGGAAAGACAGTGCTGGGAGAGACAGTGCTGGAGAGACAGTGCTGGGAGAGACAGTGCTGGAGAGACAGTGCTGGGAGAGACAGTGCTGGAGAGACAGTGCTGGGGAGACAGTGCTGGGAGAGACAGTGCTGGAGAGACAGTGCTGGAGAGACAGTGCTGGGAGAGACAGTGCTGGAGAGACAGTGCTGGAGAGACAGTGCTGGGAGAGACAGTGCTGGAGAGACAGTGCTGGGAGAGACAGTGCTGGGCGAGACAGTGCTGGGGAGACAGTGCTGGAGAGACAGTGCTGGGAGAGACAGTGCTGGAGAGACAGTGCTGGAGAGACAGTGGTGGGAGAGACAGTGCTGGAGAGACAGTGCTGGAGAGACAGTGCTGGGAGAGACAGTGCTGGGGAGACAGTGCTGGAGAGACAGTGCTGGGAGAGACAGTGCTGGAGAGACAGTGCTGGAGAGACAGTGGTGGGAGAGACAGTGCTGGGAGAGACAGTGCTGGAGAGACAGTGCTGGGAGAGACAGTGCTGGAGAGACAGTGCTGGAGAGACAGTGCTGGAGAGAGTGCTGGGAGAGACAGTGCTGGAGAGAGAGTGCTGGGAGAGACAGTGCTGGAGAGAGTGCTGGGAGAGACAGTGCTGGAGAGACAGTGCTGGGAGAGACAGTGCTGGAGAGACAGTGCTGGAGAGACAGTGCTGGGAGAGACAGTGCTGGAGAAACAGTGCTGGAGAGACAGTGCTGGGAGAGACAGTGCTGGAGAGACAGTGCTGGGAGAGACAGTGCTGGAGAGACAGTGGTGGGAGAGACAGTGGTGGGAGAGACAGTGCTGGAGAGACAGTGCTGGGAGAGACAGTGCTGGAGAGACAGTGCTGGGAGGGACAGTGCTGGAGAGACAGTGCTGGGAGAGACAGTGCTGGAGAGACAGTGCTGGAGAGACAGTGGTGGGAGAGACAGTGCTGGAGAGACAGTGCTGGAGAGACAGTGCTGGGAGAGACAGTGCTGGGGAGACAGTGCTGGAGAGACAGTGCTGGGAGAGACAGTGCTGGAGAGACAGTGCTGGAGAGACAGTGGTGGGAGAGACAGTGCTGGGAGAGACAGTGCTGGAGAGACAGTGCTGGGAGAGACAGTGCTGGAGAGACAGTGCTGGGAAAGACAGTGCTGGGAGAGACAGTGCTGGAGAGACAGTGCTGGGAGAGACAGTGCTGGAGAGACAGTGCTGGGAGAGACAGTGCTGGAGAGACAGTGCTGGGAGAGACAGTGCTGGAGAGACAGTGCTGGGGAGACAGTGCTGGGAGAGACAGTGCTGGAGAGACAGTGCTGGAGAGACAGTGCTGGGAGAGACAGTGCTGGGAGAGACAGTGCTGGAGAGACAGTGCTGGGAGAGACAGTGCTGGGAGAGAACGGGGTATCATAGACCACCGACGATAGGAGCTCTTCTGCCTGCAGCCTTGTTTCAGAGGGGCAGGCCTTCCCGGGTTGTGGGTCTGACAGAGCATGCCAGTGGCCCTCTAAGATGCCAGCCTGCCGTGCGGGGCCTGAGAGCTCAGGCTCCCATCAATAAACACATCATGGGTCCCCAGGCAGCCCCTTGGGCCCCATGTATGCTCCCCACCTAGGGTACGCCTCTCCCTGAACACATCACAACCCCCTTCCCCTTGTGTCTTTACTCCATGCAACCCCCATGCAAATGCCACCTCCTCTGTGTGCCTCTAGACCTCCTTGGAACCAGTTCTTGCTCTGAGCCCTCACACCTCGTGGCATGTGTTTAATGCTGTTGTGAGTTGCACAGAAATGTTGACATGTGGGTCTCCTTGGCGGAAGGCAAGTTCCTCTGAGACCCAAGGTCAAGGAAGCATGAATTAGTGGAGACCAACAGACTTAGGCTGAATGTTAGTTCTTTGCCAGTAGCTGACATAGAGTATGAATGAATGAATGAATAAGTGAAGGTGCTTCACTTTTCTAAACTCAAGTTCCTTCTTTCTAAAATGGGATCATCACATCCATATCATAGGGATATCATAAGTCTGGCGGATATGGCATAGAAGGGTCCGACGCAGAAAATAAAGGATTACTATTATTGCTACTCATCAGCGCATGCCACCCACGCCTCCCATCCCAGCCCACTGCTTACTGAAATGAGGTGACCGTCAAAAGCCATCACTGGAGCACCAAGCCCACTTCCTGGTGGTGTGTCACCCACCCCAACTCCAGTCCTGGGGTGGAGGCTGCTTGCCGCTAACTGGGGGGCAGTTCGCTGCTTTATTATAGTGTCCTTCTTTCTTGCACGTAGAAGGAAAGTTAAGAGATCCGGGAAAAGGGGGAAAAAGGAAAGAGTAGAAAAAGCAAACCCAAAGAGCAAACCAACACCATATGAGGTGGACGGTGCTGCAGGATCCATGGTGCTGAGGCAGCTCGCCTTGGCCCCCTCCCCCTCCAGGCCCCCAGCTCTAGAAGCTTGTTAAATACTGAACCCCGAGCTGAGGTGGAAACTAGGCAGGGCTGGGAAGGAGGGTTCAGGGGCCAGCTGCATTTTAAAAACAACTGATAAAAGCTCCTCTCCTTGTGAACTTTCTACCTCCAAACTTTCACAGATGCGAACAAAGCTGCGTGCCAGAGGGAAATTGAGTCTCATCGGCGGCCCTGAGGTCCTTAACGCCCTCCTGTGTCATTTGGGTCTCCTCTGTCACGGTGTGTGTGTCTCTCACGTTTGCCGCTTGTGCTTAGTTTTGAGGAATTTCACCACCATGACATTAACTCCTTCTTGTTTGGAAAATGTAAAAGCAGTTAAGTGCTGAGCAGAGGAGGAAAGCTATTAGGATGGGTACCAAATAGAGTCTCCAAATAGATGGAGACTCCGAAAAATGAGAAGTGGAGAGAAAATGACAAATGTTGCACTGCTTCCCCACAGGATGAACTGTGTGACAGTGAGGGCCACTCCGAGGGCAGAGAGCAAACTATACAAGACGTGAAAAGGGCAGCTGGAAGACTGAGTTGGGGGTACGGCCAGATCAGGGATAGTGCCGACCCTGCCCCCCGAGTGCCGGAGCTGAAAGCTGCAGAAGAGCTGGTTCATTCTGTGAGGTGGGCGGGCATCTCTTGGAGAACGGTCTCCCCAACCGCAGGGTCTGAGGACTGATGACCTGACCTGGTTCTCAGAGTTTATGCTAATCCTAGATAACGTTTTTGAGTACTCACTATGGCTCAGGCACTTCACGTGGATTGCCTTATTTTATCCTCCCAACTATCCTCCCAGGTGATTTTTATCATCATCATCATCTCTATTTTATAGAGGAGGGAATGGAGACTTATAGAGGAACTTGTGCTGTTAGAGAGCTGGTCAAGTGAAGGAGTCAGAAGGAAGGTTACCCTCCACCCCTGCTCATGAATTACAGAGACAGAGCATGAACCCAGGCCCCTTAATTCCCATCCTACCTCCTTTCTATCACACCAAGCTACCACCCTTCATTTATTCTGTACTAATTTTGCTAAGGGGAAGGTCAGAAAGGCTTCACGGGGGTGGTCACATTTGAACTGGGTCTTTGTGGCCCAGATAATGTTATGGTCCAAGTCTCCTTTCCTTGTAGGCTCAGGGAAAAACTACATTTCCCAGCCATCCCTCCAGCCAGGCAGGCCTGTATGACTGACCAATGGGATGCCGGCTGAAATGATGCACCCACTCCAGGCCTGGCTCCCAAGACCTCCTGCATGTTCCTCCAGGCTCGCCCCCTCTTCTCTGCTTATTGGCCATATACTGGGTTGGCCAAAAGGTTCATTTGGGTTTTCCCGTAAGCTCTTATGGAAAAAGATCTTTTCCGTAAGATCCTGAACGAACTTTGGGGCCAGTACATGGATTCCAGTGGAAGGCTCTGAGACCTCAGGAGAAGGAGAGCTCTGCCTCCAGCGACTCAGAGGGACATGATGTGAGAAATAAACTTGTAAGGTACTAAGTCATTGAGACTTTGGAGCTGTTTATTACAGCAGCTGGTTTACGGGCGAATACAGCCCTGAAGGCTGAGGATGTGTTTACAAAGGCAAAGAAAGTGAGGAAGGACTTCCTGAGAAGTAAGAACACCTTGGGCAAACCTGTGGAATGTGAGGGGGCGTGTCAAGCTGGCAGGCTTTGTAGAGGGGAGGAGGGAAATGAGCTAGAATGGCAGGGGTCAGACGAGAGAAGGCCTTGAATGCTGTGCTGGAGATGATGGGAGGCCTTAGGGGGTTTTATGCCAAAGACTGACACGTTTAATCTGAGTTTTAGAAGGATCATTCTAGTGCTTGCTTACTCAAGACCTTTCCAAGGAATTCCGGTCCTGAGAGTTGTTCATAGAAAATGCAGTTCTGCCTGCCCTTGGGGATTCACAACACACATTAACACCTCAATCCCACTCTAGCTTTTACTGGTTTACTTTCTTCATAGCGCTCGCCAGAGTTTGAAGCTCTTATTTGCTTACACATTTATCTTCTATCTCCCCTGCATTAGAATATAAGCCCCGTGAGAGCATAAAACTTGTATTTTTTTTTAAAGGAATTCTTTTATTTTTATTATTTATTTATTTATTTTATTTTTGTCTGTGTAGGGTCTTCGTTTCTGTGCAAGGGTTTTCTCTAGTTGCGGCAAGCGGGGGCCACTCTTCATCGCGGTGCGCGGGGCCTCTCACTATCGCGGCCTCTCTTGTTGCGGAGCACAAGCTCCAGACGCGCAGGCTCAGTAGTTGTGGCTCACGGGCCTAGTTGCTCCGCGGCATGTGGGATCTCCCCAGACCAGGGCTCGAACCTGTGTCCCCTGCATTGGCAGGAAGATTCTCAACCACTGCGCCACCAGGGAAGCCCAAAACTTGTCTTCTTCACCACCTATTCCCAGCAGCTAGCCGAGTACCTGGCACTTGGCGGGTGCGCGATATACTTTGGGCGACTGAGTGACTAAAGGCTCTGAGAAGTCCTGTGTAAAGAACTGGTTTACTGTGTGTGCAAGACCTATTACAATTTCCCTTGACTATGACACTTCGTAAATGCTGTTCTCATGGCCAGTGGCAGATGGTGGAGTTCTTTGCTGACAGCACCTACTGACCCCAGGGGCCACTGAGGGCCATGACCCTTCATGGTGTTGGGGGCGGGAGGTTCAGCTAAAATACAAGGATGCCACTGGCCAAGGCAGCTGGAACCTGGTGCTGAGGCTGGAGCCTCTTTCCCTGGAGAGCTGAAAGCGGGATTAGGTCTCCTGCTCCCCGCCAGCCTGGCTCCACGCCAGCTGCAAGGCCAGCTTCCCACACATGGCAGCTGAGGGGAGAGGCTAAGCTTTGAGGATTAATACTGGCCTTGTGCAGGACCCAGCTCCCATGTCAAATGATCTTCAGCTGGGCACCAGGAGCCCAGACAAATGAGATAATGAAATCCAAGCTTCACTGGGGGAAGCAGCAGGGCCCAGAGAGCCGAGCCCTGGTGGGGAAGGTACAGGGAGACCAGAGCTCCGGAGGGCCCGTGGCTGTGTCCCGCTCAGTTTCCTCAAGCACCCGTGGTTGGGGGGGCCTGAGAGGTACCCCTGGGGTGGGAGCAGAGGTCTCAGAGCAGGAAGGGGCTTTGGAGATCACCTTCATCACTGCAGTCACTGGTACCATTTATTGAGCAGCTACTATGCACCAGACACTGACAGAGTCCTCTCAAGTACCGCAGAGGTAGGGATTAGTGTCCTTATTTTACAGATGATGACACTGAAGCTCAGAGAGACAGAGAGAGAGAGAGAGAGAGGGAGAGAGAGAGAGAGAGATTGATTTCCCCAAGATCCTGGAGTGAGTGGCCAGGTTGGGAGGAGGAACCCAGTCCTGGACTCCCTGCCCAGTGCTCTTTCCTCCACTCTCTGTGGCTTCCTGGAGCCCTAGCCTGTCCTTCTGTGCTGCTGTGATCCAGGCATTTCCAGGTGAAGCCTTGGCTCTGGGGCTCAGCTACTTCTCCACTCTCCTGCTCAGAACAGCTAAGTGAGAGGGAGGTGGAGGACAGAGAATGGGCCTCACCCCGCGCTCCCCCACCTCCAGCTGTGCATTCTGGCCTTGCTCTTCAAATCAAAAAAATTCCCACAGGGCAGAAACTCTTTGTGGTTTCATTGGATTCCCAGCCTACTCCTGGGAGATGAGGTCAGTGAGGCTGAGAAGGAAGCCTCAAGTGGCGGCGGGGAAGCTGGAAGAGGTCAGGTTCCTGACTGCGGATCTGGCGTTTCGCTGTCATCATTATTAACGTGGATTTCCAGCTGTGGAATACGGTCCTTGGCAAGGCCTCGGCCTCCCCACTCCCACCCCTGGGATCCTGCCAGGGCCTTCTTGCCCCGCCCCCATTTTGTCCCGGGGTGTGTGCTCAGGTCATACTAGCTCTGTTTCCAATGTAACACCGATGATGGGCATTTAGAAGGTGGTCAGTGAGGACTTGCAGGTGAATTATTAGGAAGGCCAATATCTGGGGGAATGGGCCTTGCAAAAAGCTGGTCCTCAAAATTCAGCTGAGTGAAGGTGATCAAGCAGTGCTTGTCCACTGAGGGGAAATAAAGATGGGTTATCTGCCGCACCCCCTTCATTCGATAGGAGGTTGTTGCTCAAGTTCCCCTTGGCTAGTTCAAGTGCAGGTATAACCAGACCCTGCAGGAGGGCCTCAGAGTCCCGGCTCTTACAGACTGCTGGGTCAATTAGGTTTTGCCAGAGGGAGGGGAAAAGAGACCTCCACGTGTTGGTCCCTTCCAGCCTTCGTGGTCACAGTGGTGACTACGGTGATGCCAGCTAACAGTTTGGAAGCTCGGCACTTTCACAGATGCTGTCTTAGCTGTTCTTCAGAACAGTCCTGTGAGAGAGCTACTGTTTCAGCATCCCCTTCCCTAAATGCAGAGATGAAGTTAGGGGACACGCTCAAGGTCATATTGCTGCTGCTAAGGGGCTCCAGCCAGCACTCAAAACTCAGGCACATCCTAGAGCAGCCCGAGGTGGTCTGAACACCCAAACCCGATCCTGCTATGGTCGGCGGGTCATGCCCAGAGTAGACTGTCCATATGTTCTCTGCAAGCTGTGGCCGGCCTTCAGGGGTCCTCAGTTATGGATACTGATGATTATCAGATTCCAGTCCGGAGGAATCTCTCAAGACCCCCCTCAGCTCCTGGCAGCTGCAAGGAGTCAGAGTCTACCTTCCATTCTCTCAGAGCCTTCTCCTGATCCCTTAGTCCCAGGCCCCAGACAGTGTCACCTCTGTGCTCTGCCAGCCCCAGCTGATCCCCCTCTCAGGTGGAAATCCCTGAGTCACAACACCCAGAGGTCCTGCGGAGACCACAGTTTCCAGCGAAGCCAGCTGCCTCTTTCCTCTGCAGCTTCCTGCTGCCCATCATGCCAGCTCCACATGAGTGAAGCAAAGCTGGTTCAGACCCCCCTGGAGTGCTAGGTCCTCCCTATGCCAAGTTCTCCCTTATACCTTCTCAGGTGAGAGCCAAGGGCAGCATCCCGGGAGACTTTTGGAGGGAGAATGCCATCATCCCTTTCCTCGTGAAGGAGAAACTTGTCTTCTTCCCTCCAACCCAGCCCGTCACATCCTTCTGGGAACCCCGGCACAGCTGAAGGAGAAGGCCCAGCATCTCCCAGCATGACTGTTTTCCTCTGCTGCTATGGGTCCCTCACACTTGCTGGAACATTCAAGAGGCGGACGCTCTTGGAGACCAGGACTCAAACAGGAGGCAGGGCCCATTAGTGTCAATAATAGTCAGTAACAGTACAAAAAGCTGTTACTTGTCGAGTCATTTGTCAAGTACTTGGAGGATGAAATCCTTGTAGGAGCTGTTCCATCATTTTGCTCCCATCACTGCCCTGTACAGTGGGGAAGCCAGGTGCTTTATCCTCATTTACTTGCAAAGAAACTGAGGGCCAAAGAGAGGAGAGACCCCTTCTGGGTTCCTTCAGCTCCGAACTGTAACTGATCACCTGGGCTGAGCATCTCGTCCAGGCTGGGGTGGGCAGCCTGATGCCCACTGATGATTATTCCGTAACATCCTCCCTGCTTCCTGGGCGCACAGCTAGAACATACTTCCCAGGCCCCCCTGAGCTGTTTTGGGACCAAGACTTCTCTGAAGCTGTGGATATCCAAGTTCTATTTCCCCTTCTGTGGAGGGATGCCACCAACGTGAGGGCCTAGGGGTGGAGGAGCCATAAGATGGGAGGGGCCCGGGTGCCTAAAGTCATCTACAGATCAGGCCATCACCTTGGACGTAAACCTCTACTGTGTTTGAGTCAATATAATTTTGAAGAGCCATAGTCTGGCCCACGTGTGTCTGTCTGTCTGTCTGTCTGTCTCTCTCTCTCTCACACACACTCACACACACACACAATGTATTTAGTCTTGTATGTTCTACGCATTCAGTGCAAGAGGGAGTAAATGATGTAAAGGTGCATATTTAACAGTCCCTGCCCTCAAGGAGGATATAGTCTAGTTGGGGAACTGAGGCAGACACAGGTGACAGGTGTTTAGCCAGACTCCACCGCGTGTGATTGAAATGACTGAGTCGGTACCTGGGCTCAGAGGTGGGAGAGCCCGGGGGCAGTGGAGCAGGCGAGCAGGCAGGGAAGGCATCTCTGGTTCTGCTGAATATCAGGTGCTCAGGCTTTAAGGAGATGGGGGATTTGGTTAATAGAGTGGAGGGGCCGGGCCTTCCCGGAAGGAGGGACAGTGGAGTAAAGGCTTGGCTACAGACATGTGCGTTCCAGGGGTCTCTGGATCAGCTGACGCCCCTCGTCAGGCTATTGGCTACGTTACGGGCTCTCCTGTCCGGCCTTCAGGTGGGACATGCCCTCTGGGGTGAGGCCGCTGTGGTTGGTGGCAGAGCAGAGGCTGGGGAGCTGGGGTGCCTGGGCTTCCAGCTCACACACCTCTTCGGGTCCTGGGTCTTTCCCATCCCTCCAAGACAGCTGCGCCCAGGGGTCCCCAGGGCAGCAGTGGCATGAGCATGGTGAGGAGTCAACTCATTCCAAGAGCTCCTCCAAGCTCAGGCTTTCGGGGGAAACCTCTTCATCCCTGAAGTGAAGGGCTGGCTCCAAAGCAGCTCTAAGGTGGACATGTGCTAGTTCCCTTCTCCCTTCTGGGTCGCTCCAGCTCTAAACTTCCAGGGCTTTCTGGAGCTGTGAAGGAGGGAGTGCTAAATCTCTCAATCCAGGAGTTGGATGGACGGGAGGGCGGTTCAGAGCACCCACCCACCCTCTGACCTCGACTCCAAGGCCATCCTGGGAGGGCCTCTTTCTGGCCCTTGGGTCTCAGTTTTATCCTCTGGGGGATCCAACTCCAGAGAAGGACAAATGGGCACTGTATCCTTGAGGGGAACCCACCCATTTAGGGGCCTGGGAAGGAACAGCAAATTCTGATTCCCTGGCTGGTCCCACAGCGGCCTGCTACTGGAGTGTCTGCCCTGCTCTCAAAAGATCCTGTAGACTCCCCCACTGTGAGGAGAAGACTAGATGGAGGGGACCTTGGTGGTGGGCTCAGGAGGGGGTTGCCTGCTCTGAGTATCTGGAAGCTGGGCTGTCATGGTCTGGTTGCCCCTGAGGCCCCTGCCCTCTGCCCTCAGACAGGCCTCTGCCAGATAGCTGTGGAGTGGCCCGGCCTCCGACCCGTGGCTCTTCAGCACTGGGTCTCGGACATGAACTATACGAACCTGTATCCTCTCTGCTGTTCCTCTGCTGTCATCTCTCCTCTGAGGCCAGTTCCAGGCATGTGGGCCCCTGAGTCTGGCTCCCTGCTACCTCCCAAGGACAGAGGTCCAGGCCCTAGACCAGACGAGCACCAGGACATGAGTTCCTCTGGGCTCTCACCTGCCTTGGGGCCGACGGCAAACCTTGGAACCCTCTTGGGCACCAGCACCAACCTGACTCCTTGTGAAGCAAAAAATGATTGCCCTGCACAGGCCAGGAAGGGAAGGCCTCACAGACCCGGCCACACATTGAAACCACAGGGGCTCAGGTCCACATGAGCCAATGGCGTTACGAGGAAGGCTCAGTCATGACGAGTTGCCTGGAAGAGGAAAGGCTTGCAGGGGACCTGATGATCAAGTTTAAATCAGTGGTTCTTAATCTTTGCATATTAGGACCACTTTTCAAAGTTCAGAAGCCTAGGCTCCACCCCTGAAGTTTCTGACTTTGTAGGTTGGGGTGAGGTCCTGGCATCTGATTGTATAAAGCTCCTCCTGGTGACCCTGCTGCACGGCTGGGGCTGAGAGGCTTGTGCCATCCCACCCCCCAACCCCCGCCAACTAAGATGCTGTGAATCATGGTCTCTAAAGCAGGCAGGGCTCATCTCTCTACACGGGGTGGTGTGCTGTAGGGTGGCAATCAGAAAGAAAAGGCTTGTGCCCATTTGGCTGGGGTGAGCCCTGTCGGAATTGTAGATCAGAGAGAGGGTGGCTGGTCCCTGTATCCACGAAGCTCATGACACAGTGCCTGGCACACGCAAAGTGGTTAGAAATGGAAATCTCCCCGCCATCCTTTCCCAAAGCCTCATACAACACAAGTGAAGCCTGATCTCAACAAGCTTTTTTCTCTCTGTACCCAAAACCCTTTTCGTTTTCGGTTGCTGATCAGGCAGGAGCTGCTGGAGAGAAGGATCCAGCTGTGTCCTGAGAGTCAGGAGACAATCGGCTGCAGAGTCAACATCTTCATCACTGCAAGTGGATAATCCAAGTGCAGATAATTGAGAACTGGGCTGGAGCCATAGCAATGGTGGCCTTCAAAGGCTAATTACCATTGATTTGAATATTCTAGGCATCTTACACAGAGGCAATAGACTTTTCACACGGCTTGGGCTTCATTTCAAAATTGAGCCCCTGATTTAGAGCTAAATTTATTCTACAACTTATTTCCACATGGCAAAGCCTATCCCCTCCCCTGCCAATCCACAGTGGCAATACCGTATAATGGACAGAGTACCATATTAGGTAAGAGGGAGTCTGTGGTCTAATCCTAGAGTCTCCTGGTACAGGTATCACCCCAGGTTACTGAGTCTCCCTGGTCTCTGGCCCAGGAGCTAGACTAGATTAGTGTCCTGGTCCATGGCCTGGCTGGACCAGAATCACCTGGAGGATGTTTTACAAAGTACTGATATCCTGGTCCTACCTTCAGATTGTCCAATTCAACAGCTCTGCAGTAGGGCCTGAGCATCTATATGTTAAAAAATTCCCACAGTGATTTTAATGCACAGCCAGGTTTGGGAACTATGTGGCCAGGGAAGATTATCTTATTCTATCTGTACCATCAGAGGCATTTACCCACCTGAACACCCTCTCCTTACTAAGACCCTTAATTTCTCTTGGCTTCCATGACTCCATTCTATCCCGATTCCCCCCTCCCTCATTGCCACATCTTCTCATTCTCCTTTCCTGATTCCTCTCTTCTGTTCCGCATCTAAATGGGGGTGTACCCCAATGTCCTAAACCCCCTTCTCTATCTAGACTCTCTCCCTTGGTTTTTGCATCTACTTCCATGGCTTTAAATCCCACCCATATGCCAATGGCTTCCCAGGTCTGAATCTGTAGCCCCAATCTTTCCATAGAACTGCTTACTTTTCACCTCCACCTGGATGTGTAACAGTCATTTCAAAGTAACCTGTCCACAACAGAAACTTTAGTTCCACCCTAGCACTCCAACCTGTTTCTTCTGGTCTTCCTAGTCTCCATAAATCTATTCTAATCTATCTCCATTCTAATCTATCCAGATGCTAATCCAAAAAAATAGGCATTATCCTTTTTCCTTTCTGCTCTCATCCAATCATTAGTAAGTCTTGTTGGCTTGATCTCCAAATATTGGGTTGGCCAAAAAGTTCATTTGGGGTTTTCTGTAAGATGTTGAAAATAAATGAAAACCCAAACGAACTTTTGGCCAACCCAATATATCCCAGATCCATCTACTTCTCTCCAAGTATATTGCCATGACCCGGTCTAAGCCTCCTTTATTTCTTTCCCAGGCTCTGCAGGTTGACTGTTCTCTCTGCTTCCATTCTTGTCCTCTTGTAAACTCTCCACTCAGCAATCAAAGCATTCATTCATTCATTCATTTTTGGCTGTGTCTGGTCTCGGTTGCGGGATCTTTCATCGCGGCACGTGGGCTTCTCTCTAGTTGTGGCACACGGGCTCCAGAGCACGTGGGCTCTGTAGTTGTGGCGTGCGGGCTCTCTAGTTGGGATGCGCAGGCTCAGTAGTTGCGGCACGCGGGCTTAGTTGCCCTGTGGCATGTGGGAGCTTAGTTCCCCAACCAGGGATCGAACCTGCATCCCCTGCATTGGAAGGTGTATTCTTAACCACTGGACCACCAGGGAAGTCCCCAAAGCATTCTTCTTTTTAAAAAAAATGTTGTCTCCTCCAGTAGCTTGCCACAGAACTTAAAATCCAAACTCCTGACCATGACCCTAATTAAAGCTTTCTATAATCTGCTCCCTGCCTACCTCTTGGACCCCATCACTGTGGTTCTCTCGTCCTTATTCACACTACTATGGCCACTCCAGCTCTCTTGAGTACAGGACCATTTCTACTTTGGGCCTTTGCACTCGCTGTTCCCTCTGCCTGGAAGCTCTGCCCCTGATCTTCACACGGCTGGACCCAACCTGTCCTTTAGGTCTGAGCTAAAAGTCACCTCCCCAGAGAGGCCTTTGCTGACAACCCACTTTATAGTGGATACAGAACCCTCTCTTACTTTATTCTATTTCCATTCTCTACACAGCATTGACCATGGTCTGATATTTAATAGTTTGTGCTGATGTTTTTCTTGTTTGTTTGTTGCATATCTTTAGAACATTATTTGTTTTGTTTACCACTATATTCCTAGAGCCTAGAACACAGCCTGGCACATTGTAGGTACTCCATAAATACTTATTAAATAAGTGAATAAATGGAAGTTCCTATCCAGTTCTAGAGGCACATGATATATTTAGAATATTTTAAAAATACAACAAACTAGTGAATATAACAAAAGAGAAGCAGAGTCACAGATATAGAGAACAAACTAGTGGTTACCAGTGCTGGGGGGGGGAGGGGCAAGGGAGAGGCGGGAGAGTAGGAGGTATAGACTATTGGGTGTAAGATACGCTCAAGGATGTAGTGTACAACATGAGGAGTACAGCCAATATTGTGTAATAAATAAATGGAAAGTAACCTTTAAAAATTGTATAAAAAGTTAAAAAAAATTTTAAAAATTAAAAATGAACTTTATCCAAAAAAAGAATATTTAATAATTAATTATGTTATTCCATGAACAAGTTTTGTGGAGCCCAAGAATGTGGTTTTGAATGTAGGGTAATCGGGAAGCGTTTCCCCATTTCTTGTAGCCATTGAGATTTCTGGATGTTTCAGGCATCAAAGCTCTGCTCCTGGGACTTCCCTGGTGACGCAGTGGTTAAGAATCAGCCTGCCAATGCAGGGGACACGGGTTCGAGCTCTGGTCCGGGAAGATCCCACATGCCGCAGAGCAACTAAGCCCGTGTGCCACAACTACTGAGCCTGTGCTCTAGAGCTCGCGAGCCACAACTACTGAGCCCACGTGCCACAACTACTGAAGCCCACGTGCCTAGAGCCCGTGCTCCACGACAAGAGAAGCCACCGCAATGAGAAGCCCACGCACCGCAATGAAGAGTAGCCCCCGCTCGCCGCAACTAGAGAAAGCCTGCGTGCAGCAACAAAGACCCAAAGAAGTAAATTATAAAAAGAAAAATTTTTTTTAAAAAAAGCTCTGCTCCTTGGAGATACAGTGAATTCCATGAGACAGGCCTCACTCATCTTTAGGTGCTTCCGGAGCTCAGGGTTGTGCTGAGCTCCATAAATGTTTGTTAAGAGAGTGAAAGGAAGGTCTTCTCCTGAGCTAAGGAAGGAACCGGAGGTGAAGAAGGAAGGAGTGTGCTCAGGGTTTGGGATGCTACGGCTACTCAGTTGGGCCTCTGCGTCAGCTCTGTCCTCTACTTGCTGGTCTGGCTGCCTCCAAAGTTCCTTTCCGTCCTTCCTTGTACATGGCGAGAACAAAGCGAAGTCCCCAGCACCTGTCCCACCTGGGTGCCGCTTTGAGGAACCTGAGGTCAACTTTAGCTCTAATGGGTGATCTGGCAAGGTGGGAGAGTGAGGCCAGTGAGAGATTAAGTCTGGACTGTGTGTGCACTGTGTAACCTTGGGCAGGTACTTCATCTCTCCATGTCTCCATTTGTTTTTTTGTAAAAAGGAATGAATCACAGCCAGAGGTGCTCAAGGGATTGCTGTGATGATGAACTGAGAAAATGCATGGAAAGCTCTTTGTGGGGTGCCTTGCACACAGTAGTTGCTCAATAAATGTTGGCCATTTTAATCATCACTGAGAGTTGCAGCCTTGAGCAGGGACCTGGGTACCAGGATTCTCTGCCTAGGATTTCCTCGTCCCTTCCTACCCTTTGCAGCCACAGGCAAGTCACCTGGAGCCTTCCTCTTCTCTGCTTTTTTTTTTTTTTTTTTTTTACAACCAGGATAATGATAGCTCCCCTTCCTTCCAGCACTGCTGCGTGGATTAATTAGTGTTAATTAATGGGCTTTGAAAATGAAAAGCACCTAGGTAAGTGCTGATCATGATTATTAATGGGAACCATGAGCTTAGAGAAGGCGCCATACAGGGTCCTAAAATTATACAGATTACAGAACAATGAGGGGAGTTGAGAAAGTGGCTATTAAGCTCTGAGGCTGGGGCCCCAGGTCTGCCAGCCTGCCAAGGTCTTCAAACCAGAACAGAAAACTTGCAGTCATTCGAATGTAAAACTCCGTCGTGAGCCATGGAGGTGGAGTATCTTCAGCAAGTGTCACAGACTGGAAGGGGCCATTGCAGGTGGCTGGGTCAAGGTTGCCCCCTTGGAGGAGAATCGCAACCAACTCGGCCTTTTGACCCTTTGAAGGCAGGAAGGCACTCCCCACCAGAGTGATGATAAGAAGAGTTACCATATATTGCTTACTCACCATGAATGTATAGTTTTCTAGAAAACACCATGCATCCAGGATTTTACATGAATGAATTCTCTCTTTTTTGGAGGAGTCGGGTTTATCGAGGTACAATTTACATTCAGTAAAACTCACTCTTTTAGTGTACAGTTCTAAAACTCTAGACATACACCAATAGTCTTGTAACCACCACCATAATCAAGATACACAACATTTCCGTCACCTGTCAAATTCCTTCATGTCCCTTTGTTGTCATCCCCTCTCCCCACCCCCAGCTCCTGGGAACCACTGATCTGTTTTCTATCCTTGTAGTCTTGTCCTTTTTGCAATGTCACATAAATGGAATTATATAGCAGGTAGCCTTTCGAGACTGGCTTCCTTCACCAAGTACAATGCATCTGAGCATAATGCGTTGAGATTAATACATATAAAATCCATGCACTGAGAATTTTATGTGGACGTGTTATCTCTTTTCGTCCTCAAGACAATTCTGAATTAGGTACTCTATTATTATCCCCATTTTATTGATGAGGAAATTGAGGCTTAGAAATGTTAGTTAACTTGATGAAGGTCACCCAGCTAGTAAATCATGGAACCAGGGTTTCAACTCAGATTTCTGATCTCAAAGTCCATGGATTTAATCACTGTGGCACTCCCCGGGCATCGCAGGGTATGGTCTCTCTAGAAACCAACACAGCAAACTTGGTTAAGTGTTTGAATTGATTCTACTCTCTTTTCCAGAGGCCCTTCTTGTCCCCTGAGTTCATTCCTATCTCCTCAAAATTCACTTCACCTTCTATGTGAATTAGAGACCCATGCCTGACCCCTAGGTTACAGCTTCCTTTAAGACACACCATGTTCTCATGGAGGCAGAAACCCCACAACCATGGGATGCGGGTCTCTAGATCAAGTAAGAGCAGGTGCATTTTGAGAAGATAGGGGTGAGTGCAGGGGACAAGAAGGGCATCTGGAACTTGCAGAAGAGAAAAGTTAAGTTCCCTTTACCGTGAGAATCACAGCCTGCTTTCTTTTGGACTCAGTGTCTAATTTCATTTCAGCTGCTGCTTTGTTGATTTTGGGCTCCGTATCCATTTACAGGTCCAGTGGGATCTGGGTGTGCAATGTGGTTTGAAACCACAAAACCCTTCTCCATTTCTTTGGAGAAGTGCTGACGGGGGCTGTGGAAGGCAGCATTGATACGGACTCAGCAATTAGTACACCAACAGAGGCATTTCCCTTGCACCGGGTCCCAGATGACCTCGCTGGTGGAGAGAGGCATGAGCCAGTTTCCACAGCCCATGTGACCCTTTTCTTCCCCCCACCATATCAACAATTATTAAGATGTGCATGAAAGTGCATTGACCTAGTTGGAGGTTTCATAAATATAAATAAATTAAATGGTTATGCCTAAGGACGCCTGGGCAAGCATGCGGGGTGGAAGGGAGAGTTGCTCATGGATGGATGGAGAGTGAGGGGCCCTCAAGCCTGTCAAGTGAAAACCAGAGAGGACCAGGCTGTGAGGGAGAGGAAAGAAGCCACAGGGCCCAGCCTCAGTGCCAGGACCCTCCATTTCTGGGACCGCCTGAGCTTGCTGCCCTGGCCAGTGGGCCGTGTCTGTGCTGGGATGCGGATCCCCTCGGGCCCCAGGGCAGCAGGGTGAAGCCTGCACAGCGGGGTGGCCCTCGAAAGCCCCAACTAGTGACTAGCGACTTCTGGCCGCCAGCAGCCTGGTTAGTTGATCCCAGTGTCCTAGAAAGAAAGATTTTCTATTTGTGCTTTGAAGTGAATAAGGTTGAAAGTGACGAAGCCTGGCGGGTGGGGGTGAGCATGGAGCTTTTCAATATTGATGTCCAAGGGGGAAAGCGGACCAGAAAATGTTCCTGGCCCTTTTCAGAGTCCTTTCATATCATGATCTCATTTCATTCTTACAACAGCTTTGCATAGAAGGCAGGGATATTATCAGTGCTGTCACTCCCATTTTACAGATGAGGACACTGAGGCCCAGAGACGTGAAGTGAGTGACTCGTGGTCACCCAGTGACTAGGTGGCTTTCTGATTCATGAAACCATGCCCTTTTCCTTCCCCACACTGCTCTGGGGGAGTCTGGACAGTCTTGGGATCCTTGCCCCTCATTTCTTCTTCCCTATCAGTGCCTCTTCCATCACCAGACGGCTCACATCTGAGTCTCCTTGCGTCTGTGTCTGTCCCCTTCCAATTCCTCCTGCTTACCCCTCTGCCTGGCAAATCTTCTCAAACACTGCTCCCACCTCAGCAGCCCTCTGTTCAAGAGTCCTCTGCTCCCCTTTAACCTAAGGGAGGCTCTCCAAAGTGTAAGCCTGCTCGTTCAGCCTCCATGGCCTGATTCATCTTACCCCACGTGAATCCCCTGCCCGTCTCAATCCGAACGCCTGCCATCCTTCAAGGCTCAGCTGCAGTGCCACCTCCTTGGGGTGACTTTCCTGATTGTGTCAGCCCATACCGCTCTCTCCCTTCACCCCTGTCACAAGCGCCATTACCCTCTTGCCTTGCGTGGCTGGTCACCCCTTTCCACGTGCGGGTCTGCCTTCCCCGCATTAGCCCGTGAGCCCTTCAGGGAGCATCTGACAGCATAGGCCCAGCCCCCCACCCCACTGCCATGTGACCGGGAGAGCCCTCGGCATATCCTCCTCCACAGCATGGGAGGGGGCGGAACCCAGAGATCTCAGAGGTCCTTTCCAACCCACATTCCCTACGATGGATGGATCCTGGACCTCTTCAGACAGTGGTATATAAAGGACGGAAAGGTCTGACATGGCTCTCTCTAGCAATTTGCATTTTAACAGGCGCAATGCTCTCAGCCAAAGGAAAGAAGCTCTGATGTTTTGGGGTTGGGGTGGGGGCTTCCTGGTACCCTGCAGGGGGCCATCTCCCAACGGCCAAGGGCCAAGCCTGCTTTGTGATTATTCTACTCCCCACTGCCTCCTCCCCCACCAGCATTAAGGGATCCTCAGGGAACCAAGAAAATAGAAACACATTTAAATTCTTTTCCCGCTTCTGTCCTCTTGCATTCAGATGACTGACTCATGTTGGCCTCATCTCCCCCATGACTAACTTTGGGCTCTAACCTCGAGGGCCAGGGACAACGGCTTTGTTCTAGCTCCGTTTCCACATGGGAAACTCAGACGCTGGGATCTTGGGCTGATCCACCACCTGTCCCGCACCCCGACTCCCACCCCCAGCAGGTTAGGGTCCTACCAGCTCTGGGGGCTGGGGGCGGGTGGTGGCGTTGGGGGAGCAGACTCAACCCCGAGATGGGGCGTTTGAGAGGAATAACCAATCCCAAAGCTGAGCTAGAAAGCAAGGTATTTGTCTGCCATCGGAGCTATATCAAGGAATTGCCTGGGACCAGATTTGCCCAGATACAGAGAGCACCCCCTGGACGCTAGGCGGAATCGATGAGACTTGCTTAGGGTGAAACTAGATCGTTTCTGTCCTCAGGGTCCTCAGAGCAAAGTTCTCAGGGCCTGGGTGGCGTCTGGCAGTTCCACTATTTGTCCTGTGTTCTGAGTCAGGAAAAATCAGACGTGTGCATCACCCCCAGTGTGTGGCCGCGTGAGTTGGTTTTGAATAGCTTTGAGTGTTGATTATTAAATTTGAACAGAGAGGATGTAGCACTTCCAAAGGCAACACGGTGGCAAAGAGCATGGGCTTGGGGCAAGGGACTCGGTCTTCTCATCTGTAAAGTGGTTTAACAGCAGGACCTACCTCATTGAGTTGTTGGGAGGATGAGGTATGCGGCAGGTCTGAAGTAAATGTTAGCCCTTGTTATTATAATATGACATAGAGCCAGAGCAAAGATTATGAGTTAGTAATGGATGGCCCGACTATTTGCTACTGTCTCATTTTGATGATTCCGTCCAGATCACCCTTGCCAATATTCTATCCCGGGATTTTTCTGGGCTTCCTCTCTTCAGAGTCATTTAGTGTTTCCATGTGACTCATCTCATTCTGATGCTCAGCGAAATGGAATTAGGAATTCATATTTTCTACCCCCAAAAGTGCCTTTCAAATCAAATGGAGTTGATTTGGGGGTTATCTGTTGTCTTAAGTGAGCGGTTTCATAGTTTCTACAAATATATCTGTACGAGTGCATACACAGAGCTGCGCCGGTATTTCAGGGATGTCATGGGGATTCTGGGGTCACACAGCTGACTTCTAATAGCATCCCCTGTTGATCTACACTGAGTTGTGACATGTGGGAGGTGGCAGCAGGACAAGCCTGGAGGCAAAACTGGTGCCTCTGTCGGGGAGCTCAGGGAATGTGAGTTGCCAGGGCAGGGGGCGCCCCCCCCCCACCCCGCCTCATTCCTGGAGGCTGAGTTGAAATGTCACTTCCTCTGTGAAACCTTCTTGGCCAATTTCCTGTCAGAATGAATCACACCTTTCCATGTTCTCATAGAATTTGTGATTATACCACGGACCTTCCCTGATTGTACCCCCGAGCACCCTGAGGGCTGGACGGTCTCTGATTCATCCAGGTGTCCTGAGTGTCCAGCACCATGCCTGGAGTAGGAGAACCTCTCAGTAAATGTTTGCCAATAAAGGCATGAATGCCCTTGGTGTGCCTGGCCACTTCTGGAAGCTTAGCATCTGGGAGGAGGGACCTAAGAGCCAACTGGACCAACGTCCTCCCTAGAAACTAGGGAGCGGAAAGGACATCCCCAAGGAGCACAATTGGTGGCAGAGCTGGGATCAGAATGCAGGTCTCTTGACTCTGGGCCTGGGGCTCTGTTTTCTGCACAATGCAGCTCCCTGCTACCCATCATACCCCTTCCTCCACCTGTGAAAATTAGAGCATGATCTGTGCTCTATGGGAGGATGGATGGAGAGGCTGGGGACCCCACCTCCAAGGTATAGGAAACAACCATTCCTTCAGAGCCCTCCATTGTGACCCCACAAGGTAGTCATCTGGGTGGGGGAGGACCCCTACCTCCTTGCAACATCCCAGTGGGGAGAGCAACTTTTGTCTGTAACTTCCCACCCCTAGGTTTAGGGCAGCCTGCTCTATGACCTCCCCAAAGTGGGGTACCGCTTCTGGTAAAGCTCACCTTGGGCTAACAGGGCATCCCACCCATCCTCCTTCCTGCAAGTCAGCCACGGTAAAGACACCCTCTCTTTCCAGTGTTCTCTTTCCAGACACCCTATTACCTATGCTCCAATTACACAACCTGCTGGTCTCTTTGGGCAGACCCAAGCTTGCCATGAGACACAAAATCCAGATCTGGGACCTTTTCAGGAGATCAGGGAGTCCATAGCAGCATTGGATTGAACCCTGCTCTGTCCCCTACCTAAAGCACAGGCTGGTGTTTCAGTGGTGCTGGGGAGGGGGCTGACGGCATAGGGTAGCCTGAACTCCCTCCAGCATTCCATCTCAACAGCCCTTCCTGCTTCTCTCCTCCACCTTGTCCTGGGGTGTACCGGCAACTACGGAGGGACTCACCCTTGACACCTGCCGGCTCCTTCCAGATCCCCAGTCTCTGGCCTCACTTCTCCTCTTTGTCAGAGGGGAAATGCTGGATGGGAGGGGCCCAACATGCTCAACCAAGAGAACAGAGTGAAGGTCTCCCGGAAGCCTCCTTGGGTCTGGGGAGCCGGACAGAACTTTCCAGAGAGGCAGCCTTCTCTCTCTCCCTCTTTCCAGCTGGTCACATCTGCCCATGCTTCTGTGATGGGATTCTAAGGGCAGGGAGGAGGCTTCAGGACCCAGCCCTTTCATGAGCTGGGCAATACCACAGCTTTCTTATCTGCTGAAGGACACTGCCTGGGGCCGGTTCCTGGAGGAGGAACCATTTTCCAGACCCAGGCTGACATCTCCCGGGGTTTCAGTGATCTGGCGAAGGCATCTGGCACCTTAGCTTTTGGGGATAAAGAATGCCCAGTGCCAAGGCCCAGCTGGCCTTTCTGGAGCACAGTGAAGATGACAAGGTGAGGCCCCGTGGGGTGCTACCCAACAGCCTCCTACAGTCCCAACTGATCCTATCCTCCAGGACAGACACAGAGCCAAGTTGGCCCTTTTCTGGATGAGTTCTTTAGGCAGGTGGTCACGTGCTGTGGCAGCCACTCAACTTTTGCCAGGGGTCATTCCTATTGCTGCTATCCGCAGGGATGCCTTCTGAGGCTAAGACTCGTCACGACTGCCCTCACTCACCTGGGTAACTGAAATAGCTGACATGCTGGGCAATGAACCAGTGCTACAAGCATCATCTCATTTAATTCTCTCAAAAAACCCTGTGATGCAGACACTATTATTATCTCTATTTAATAGCTGAAGAAATTGCGAGTGAAAGGCGGTTAGTGACTTGCTCGAGGTCAACCAGTTAGAAGAGGCCGGAGCCAGGGTTCCTGCGAGGCAGGCTCTTGGCACCCAACTCTGTGTTCCTCTCAACCCCCCATCATGCTCCCCTCACCCCGCCACCTCACTTCTCTGTGGCCCCGGGCTTTGCCTCCCAGCACCTGCTCTGCTGCTCCCCAGCCCCACCGCAGGTCTGAGGGATGCCAGTGAGTGCCGTCATCCTGGTCCAGGCTTTGAGTATTGATGACATCTCCCTGTCACCCCCGCCCCCCCCTCCTCCAGGGAGCCTGGGACCCCAGATGGAGGAGCTGCCTGTCAGAGCTGAGTCAGACCAATGTTCTCCATGTCCCTCTGCAGCCTGGACCCCTGGCTGTCTTGCAGAGCCGTCACTGAGATGCTGAGCTAAAGGGGCAGGGGGCAGGTTCGGAGTGCTTACTCTCCTGGGAGTGGAGAATGAAAGGGAAGGAAAATGTGACTTAAAAAAAAGAGCAGGGCTTCCCTGGTGGCTCAGTGGTTGAGAATCTGCCTGCCAATGCAGGGGACACGGGTTCGAGCCCTGGTCTGGGAAGATCCCACATGCCGCGGAGCAACTAGGCCTGTGAGCCACAATTACTGAGCCTGCGTGTCTGGAGCCTGTGCTCCGCAACAAGAGAGGCCGCGATAGTGAGAGGCCAGCGCACCGCGATGAAGGGTGGCCCCCGCTTGCCACAACTGGAGAAAGCCCTCGCACAGAAACGAAGACCCAACACAGCCATAAATAAATAAATAAATAAATAAATAAATAAATAAATAAATAAATAAAAGAGTCAGAGGCAGAGTAAGCCCGCACTGACAGGGCTTTCCAGAGGGCTCCCTCCTTGGGGTGGGGAGAAGTGGGAGGGTTGAGCTAAGTCTTCCTGTGCCTGCAGGAGCCCTGTGGTCCTGAAGGAGTCCCTGCCCTTCTCTATCCAGGATTCAGATCTCGAGGTCTGATATCCTGGGACTTGGTGACACCATCATTCTAAACCTCACTGTAACCCACCACCACTGGAGGGAAAACAGTACATTGTATTTATTTCACAAACACTGACATTGCACTTGAACGTGGCTGGTGCCATTCTAAGCATGTTGGTGATATGAATTCATTTAATCCCATGAAAACCCTCTGGGCTGGGTTCCATTGTCACTACCATTTCAAGACGGAAGAAGCTGAGGCACTAAGGTGACATAGCTAGAAGGTGGCAGATCTGGGGAGTGACCCAGGCAGTCTGGCACCAGGGTCTGGGCTCTTAACCACCCCTGAGGCTGCCTTCTCGGAGGGCATCATGTGCTGGTGCCACACAGAGGGGTCCGCTCGCTGAGGACCAAGTGCCCCCTTGGTAATTGAAGGACCCATTCTGGTTTCCTGTCTGGCCTTAGGTACCCTGTGCAAACTGCAGGGGCAAATTAATCCAGGCTAACATGGGCTGCAGCTCCCACACAAAGCCGTGTTGACAAAGCCCTCCTCCCTCTGAGGCCCCTGAGTGGGCGCATCGAGGGACATGAAGCGTTTTATAGGTTATTATGCAAACACACATGCGCCCTGGATGCTGGCAAGGCAGAGCCAGAGCCTTCACACCCCACAGCCTCGGCCGGGCTGCTGGGGAAAGCTCTGAAGTACCTTGCCGTCAAGGGACTGTCAATCACTAAACATTTGAGACGCTTGTACCCAAACAGAAGGATCCAGTGGGGCGGGGTAGGGGGTGGGGCAGGCTGAGGTCCAAACATTGACATAAACACCCAGGATGGGAAGCCTGTGGGCGAGGTTGGCTTGGGGCTCCTGTCCCCATCCTCACAGCCACCCCACCTCACTGGATCCTTCCCCTCCTCCTCCTCTTCCTCCTCCTCCCATCTCCCTCTCCCTCTGACAATTGGGGAACATCATGCAGGATCAGGGGACCCTGCTGCCATCTGCAGAGAGGAAAATGAGCCTCATCGACCCAAATAAATAAAATAAGCACACACAGGGGGAGAGCGGCTGCTGCAAAGAACAAGGCACGGTTTTTGGAGACTCTTGCAGGGTGAGTTGGGGTCGCGGACTCAGAGGCCCCCACTTCGGCTTATTCCAAACCTCGGATGAGACTAGGGAAGCGGGGAGGCGGCCTCCTCCTCCACCACGATCAAATACAAGCCTGAGAAGGGGGTCTGTAAATATAGAGAAGCAGATGACAGACATCACTGCATATTAAAATGCAAGCGATCAGCACTGCCACCTGCCCACGTCCCCATCCGTCTTGGAGAGGACCGCTAGACCAAGTTGGATCAGATGCACGGGCAGACCTTCCTCCTGTCACCCAGCTATTCATTTATTCAAAACAAACATGCACTCAAAATCTTTTTATTCTAGGTGAACAAAGCAAACATATTCTGCAGGCAGAACACCCGCCCCCCGCCAACCTCCCCCCACTCAATGTGTTTTCATTAATATAAATTGTTTGCAGTAGGCAAATTAATTCTAGAAATGGTTTTTAGACACGGCAAATCGTTCTTGTAAAGCAGAAGATGCGTGAGAGCTCTCTGCATTTTCGTATGCGCCAGGGATCTTAGGTAAATATAATAATGTTGCTAATGATAATCGATGCTTATTACAGTGGCCAAGCTTAATGACCTGCAGCACTTAGAGCTGATCAGAGTGGAGGGATCCAGGTTTTGAGTTGCATAGACCCCTGGGAGCAGGTAAGTGACATGAGGCACAGAAGGCTTAAAACAGGGCAGTTCTTAGCATATCTTTAAAACTTGTCTTTGTAGAGGGTTTCCCTGCTTAAAACCACTTTATTGCCCTTTCTGAGTTTGACATCAACAAGGCAGACAGACATAGCCCCATTGTACAGGTGAAGGAGTGAAACCTTGAGAGGTGAAGTGATTTGATTACTGGCTAGCAATTAACAGAGCTTGGACTGAAATTCAAATGACCTTGGTTCAAATCTCCTCCTCCTTCTACTGCACCAGGGCTCCTAGACTTCAGGGATTGGGTCCCACTAGGAATTTTTTTGCCTTATCCAAATACCTCTGCATTATTATTTATTTAATATTCTTCTCAAAATCGACCTTAAAATCACCAAATATTTTGGCTGGCCTCATCTACAGTAACGATATCTACAAAACGACGGGCTTGATGTGTGGTTGTAACTTTTTCGAAATGAAGATTAGGATAAATACATAACTTCTTTTTTTTATGCTTGTCTGTGCACCCCACAGAATTGCCTGGTGTACCATGAGGGCATGTGCACCACACTTTGGGAAGTACTGGCTTATACCCCAAAGCAACAGCCTGGCATGTCTCAGCTGTTCTTGTCATAACTGACTGCCCCGCCCCCAACACCTGCAAGGAAGGATCGTTCCTTCCACAGACACCCTGCCAGGGGTCTGCAGTACGTCCTCTTCAGACCTGTGACCCTGCTGTAGCCTAGAGGACGGGCATGAGGCTGAGGACAGAATATTACCTGAGTTCTGGATGGGGTCTGGGGATCAGGGAGCTAAGAGCCTCTGCAGAAAGGTCAAGCTCTAATAGGAGAGTGCAGTGGCGGGGGGAGGGAGGGTCCCAGAGCAGTGGCTACGAGACACGTGGCCGTAAACCCCAAAGACCCTCAAATGCAGACTGACTACTTCACGAGGACAAGGAAATATTGTTGATTTTATAAGCAGTGACAACGACCATACGGTTCCATGGGAAACAGCCATATCTCCTTTAAAGATTCACACGGAGTTGTATAGAGGTGAAATCACAGGAAGCCTGGGATTAATTTTCAAACACTTGAACACTTGAAGTCAGGGAGAGACAAGAAGCCAATGTGGACAAATCTCAACAGTTGTTGAATCTGACTGATGGGGTGATGGGTATATAAAATTCATTATTTTACACAATTTGAAATATTTTATAATAATTATTTTTTGAATGGGGAAAAATAATGACCCTAGCTCAGCTAGTATAGGAAAGGGGGTATTAAGACCTAGAAGGAGGTAGCAGGGAGGAGGAGTGATGTGGGGTCTTTGGAGAGAGGAGGGGGTTTCCAGCACCCCCAGGACCCAGTGGGCATCCCAGCTCCCCCAAAGTTTGCCCTTCACTTCTCAATCTGGCCGGGTTTCTCACCTAGCCGCTGCACACTGTCATGAGTGCCTGCCTCTGTAATGAGGAGTGATGTATAATTGATGAAAGCACAATGTGATACAGTCACAGAAACCTCGTCTGCTAGAAGACATCTGTTCAGCACATAGAATCTACTCAGCTACTGTCACAATGCATTTACTGTATCATATCCGAGCTGCAGGAATATGCGAGTTCCATGCAAGCTGCGATCTGTAATATTATATGTCTGGGGACGTGCAGAGGTAGGAACCCACGCTTCTGTTTTTGATATGTGTGTGTCCGGGTTGCACTCCCTCTGCTTCCCTTGCTCTGCCTGCATTGCTTCGGCATCCTCCTCGTAAATTACCTCTGCTCTCTGACGGGCTTTTAGCGGACTCCGGTGCTAGCGTCTAACTTCTCTCCTCCAGACGCTTGTGTCACAGAAGCCTTGGGGAGCCCTGTTCACTGCACATTCTGGAAAGAGGGAGGATCGCTTCCCAGGGAGGCGGCTCCCAGGGATTTCTTCTTTCCCTAGGACTCTGCTTCCTGGTGCATCCAGGCCCGTTACCAGGGTCCACTTCCATGCTGAAGGCTACTCATCAGAGACTACAGGCTGTTAGGACTTTGCCCTTGGTTCCAAGTGGGTTTCTGCAGGTCTGGACAAAGGCGAGGCAGGTCTGGGTAAAGGGGGGGGGGTCCCAAAAAGACCTGGCAGGAGAGGCCAGGGGGTTGGGCATAGGCCTTGGCATGGATGCCCTGGGCCAGGTCGGGCCCTGGGCCCCTGATCCGAGCTGGTCATCTCCACTTGGGTTGGGGGGGGGCAGGTGGAGGACCCCTGGGTCAGGGTGGGAGCTTTGCCTATCAGGAAGGCAGGGGCCTTGGACACCAGCCACTGGGGCCCCAGTGTCCCAGAATGGGCTCTCCACAGCTCTGGGCTGTGGGTTCTGCCATCTCACTCTCTCTGCCAAGTCCTAGCCTGTCATCCCTCTGCTGCCCAACTCACAGCGCACCTCCCCCTGGACGCCGTGTCAGTTAAGAACGCCAAACAGCCTGTGTGTGTGTGTCTGTGTGTGTGTCTGTATGCTGGCATGCATGTCCAGGGTCTTTCATTTTCCTGAAAGCCCCCTGAGGGCTGGGTCTGTGTCTTTCCCTTCCTTGGGATCTCCCCTGGGGTCTGGCACAGGGCTACAAAGACCTCTCCACCCCTGACATCTAACTGTGAAGGCCTCTCACTATTGAAGACTGGATATGGAAGCCTGGGCTCACTAATGGACAGCGGTCACTGTATTAATAGCTAATAGTTACACAGCACCCACAATGTGCCAGGCAGTGTTCTAAGTGCTTTACAGTATTCAATGATACAGTCCTGTCAGTAACCCTATGAGGTAGGAACTGTTATTAGCCCATTTTTCAGATGGGGAAACTGAGGTATACAGAGGTTGATTCCATGCCTCAGGGTCACAGAGCTAACAAATGGAGAAGCAGGATTTGAACCCAGGCAGCCTGGTTCCAGAGCCCAGGCTCCTGGCTGCGGCAGCAACCTGCTGCCCTGACAGGGCTCAAGAGAAAGGGCTCAAGCATTGGGCAGCTCTGGGTGTGAGCCCTGACACTGTCGCTGTGTGTGGTCACTTCCTCCAGGCTCAGTGTTCTCTCCCACAAATGGCTGATAGCACCCATCTCAGAGGTAACCGTGAAGATGAGATGAAGTAAGCCAACCAAAGTGTCCAGCACAGGACCTGGCACTCACGAGTCACTTACGAGGGGAGAGGGGACAGTAGCGGGAGTGGCCCAGCTTCCCAATCCACTGATAGAGGGTCAAAGGCCATGAGTTTGCCTGTCCCGTCCTCGGTAGTTCAGACCAAATTGTTCTACACAGAGAGATGCTCGGTGGTGGGCAAACTCTGGCCTCGGCATCAAGAAAAACAGCCGTCTTGTGCCCTCCAGCACAGCTGTCTGCTCTACCCCCTCCCACCTGTCCCCACCTCTTGCACACCTTCCCTGAAAAGGTAGATCCCCCAGGCAGCTGCGAAGCTGCCTCTCCACGTGCCTCACGGGGGCCTGTGCACACGGGTCACTCAGCTGGCACCTCAAGTCTACTGTGCGGGTCCCTTAATTAGAGTCTGACAGATGAAATGGGAGAGTGGAAGCGGCTCCCGGCCTCCCTGCAGTGGGAGCACCCGGCTGA
Source organism: Eschrichtius robustus (assembly GCF_028021215.1). Classification (NCBI taxonomy): domain Eukaryota; kingdom Metazoa; phylum Chordata; class Mammalia; order Artiodactyla; family Eschrichtiidae; genus Eschrichtius; species Eschrichtius robustus. The sequence continues at coordinate 15,132,581 of NC_090834.1, read as the reverse complement.
CTGCCACCCGGGCCAGTTCGCTGGCTTCTTATAACCCCCAGTCCCAGAGGTCTAGTGCCAGGCCAGCACTAGAGCCTCATTTATTAGGAAGAGACCCAGGGCTAGGTTTGGGGCCCTCACAGAAGCAAAGTGGGGAGCCTCCTCTTTCTGCTCATCATGGGGATGTGGGGTTCCCATATTCCTCAAACCACTGTATCGAATCAGCTGCATTTCTAAGTGCCCTTTAAAAAGGCAGCCCGGTCTCACCTGGCATGGTTATCCGCCAGCCTTTCTCAGCCTTGCCAGAGGAAAGAAGAAGGAGCAAGGAGCACTAAAGGTAAACCTCAAGGAACTGCAAGAGAGATGCACAGATACTGGGCCCCCTTTTCCATTTCAATCTAAATCTCCCGCCGTTTCTCGATATGGGGCAATATTGGCATCTTGGGGAGGCACCTGCCTTTGTGAGTCTACCCCAGGCAAAAAAGGATGTTTCGTCTTCATGCACTAAACGCCAGGGCACCATCAGTCATTTTTGACGATAAGATATGCTGCCCGCTCCTCCCCCCCCACCACCCCACCATGTTCAAACGCCCACGTGGGTTGGGAGTGGGGGGTGAGCAATGCTGCCCCTGGTGGAGAAGCCTGTCCAACTTGCGATGCTCTTAGCCGGGCGTGCACGTCTGCTTAGGCCTCTTGTCCTAAGACTCTAGTAATAGTCACATCTTCCCTCTGGGCATCAGCTTCTGCAAAACAGGGGGCTGTGCTCTGGCTTTGACATCTGTGCTCTACGTGTTCCCAGTGGGTCGGATGACCTCCATCTAAGGTCCTGCAGCAGCCCCAGCTCCTTCTCTGACTCCAGCTATTTGGTCCTTTCTCTCTGTCTGGACTTTCCAGGCCCTCCCTAGTTTGTGGCATCCTCCTTCTACTCCCAAGACGTCTTATTGTTAGTCCTATGTGGTTGGATCTAAGGAAGAAAGGGGGCCAGGGAAGGGTAAAGGGTGAGTCCCTTTCCCCTCTGGATAGACCCTCTCTATTATTCAGTTCTCCCTTCATCCTTTGCCCTCTGACAGTTTCTGTGGTGGGATTTTAATTCCTCATTGTTACTTTTGTCAAGATGGGACTCCTCTGTAGTTTACTCTAGCCTTTCTCTTCAACTGCTCTGCTTTGCATTTCTATGGTGGGTTTCTTCCTTCCTGATATAATGATTACTCTGTCTTTCTCTTTCACTCACACAATCACACACACACACACCCCCTTTGATATTTCTTTAAGACACTTCTCTGAAGAGATGAGGGTGAAGGAAGGCTGTAGGGGAGCTTTAATGAGAAAGGCTTTCTTCCTAGTGGGGTTGGGGGAGGGTTGGAGAGAGACTCATTAGAATAGGGATCAAGGAAGTCAGTGGAGCCCCTGTCTCTGAAGGGCTTTTAAAAATATCTGCTTTTTTTTCCTGATTAAAATATACATATGCATTGTAAGATATTTGGAAAATTTAGAAAAGCAGAAATAAGAAAATAAAAATTATTTGTAGCCCCACCAACATGAGATAGAAAGTTGATATTTTTGGGTGCATTTGGTGCATTTCCTTCCAGTCTTTTTTTTTTTTTTTTTGCGGGGGTTGGGGGTGGTGGGGTGGTGGGAGGGAGGGAGGTGGGCCGAGATCAGGCTGCATATGTAATTTTATGTGCGATTTTTTCCCTACTTTATATTACAGTAAGAGCTTTTATTCTGCATCATTAAATCATCTGCAAAAACACCATTTTAAGGACTACATAATATTCCTTCCTATGGATAGGCTGTGATAGACCTCCCAGATATCCCAGAACCCTAAGATATTAGGACTGGCCTTACCTAGTGTTTCCACAAAAATATCTTTTTTTGTGGAAAAGACAAAGAGACAAAGGATGAACCCCCCTCCTTGGTGATGTATTTTCCTATCTCACTTCACAGTCAGGAAGAGCTTGTCAGCCCATCCCCATCCCTATCTCTACCCTCATGTAGGTCACCCTGAGGTAGATTTTTGCCAAGCCCGTGCACAGTAACAAAAGCAACCTTTCAAGCATTGCAACCAACATAAGGCCACCTTTTCTCAAAAAACCCCCTGAAGTGAAGGGATAGAAGGAGGCAGGTGCAGAAATATGCAGATAAAAGTGGCTAAGGAACAAAATGTCATGTCTTAAGCTCTAAGACAAATCACATGGGAGCAAGAAACTTAATAATAAACTCTTTTTGGTTCTGTATTGTCCGTGATAAATGACCACTCTCAGCATCAATAAGTGCAGACATACCTGGGAAAGAGATGTACATACAAGCCCATGGCTCCTGCTGAAAGCAGTGGATTGAGTTCAGTTTTGGGTTTGAAGGCAAATTTCACAGCCCTAAGCAAAATTATCTTAGCGATCGGCCACCACCACACACACAATAAAAGTAAGACCACTGCAGCTAAAATGGGGGAACATTATACAAGATCTCAAGGCACTGGATGGTGAAGAATGCTACTCTTAAGTCCAGATTTTTTGAAACTATAAGCTCTATGCTTAATGGGATTGCTACCAGGAAACACAACCTCCCTGGAAGTTCAGAGTATCTTCTGATCAGTCAGATTTGCAATTCCTCTCAGAAAAAAGTCTCAGCAGGATGTGCCAGAAGCCTGAGAAGCAGCAGGTTGGGGAGGACAGACAGTAGATTTGGAAAGCCCACTTCTACGTGCAATAATATATTTCTATGCTTGGGTGAAAGTCAACAGGAGAGAACATGTTGGAAACACACATGCAAGATGAATACCAGTGAGTGTCTCAGTTACTGCCCATGGAACATGCTTTACTATGCTCACAGAAAGCAATGGAACCATGCATTCTAGAAAAATAAGATGAGGCATGGGAGGTGGGAGACAAGGACACAGGGAGAAAGATGTGAAAGGGAACCACATAGGTATACTCTTCGAAAAGTTGATCCTTATGAACCAACATCAGCCAAGGTGGATGCACGTGCATGTAATGCATAAAAAGGAAACTCCAAAAAGAGCTCGTTGTTTTGAATGCAGAGGCAAACCTGGACACCCAGTCTGTTACTATAAAAGGTTCATAGGAAAAAAGAGGAGGAAACCCAGTAGCTAGCTTTAGCTTTGGAAACAAGTAGTTTGGCATTTATAAGGTTTCCATGTCCGTGAATTTGTCACTGTTGTGGGCTTTCTTTTCCCTTGGCATAGAACGGTTACTGTGATGAGTGGTCACATAAAGCACAGTATAAATTTTTATTATTATTAGATGGTGCTGGGGCTGGAACTGCACTGTTCTGCATGGAGGTTTTCAGACATATTATAATTACATTCTGTAGGTTTGCAAATAATGACATAACCCAGTCACCTTACTGTGGTTATGATTTATTACAAAAACCAAAATGTTATTATATGGAAATTAGTTTCCACATAACAGCTGACTAGAGGGGAGAGCTCCAGAGCCACTTCAATCACCAAGATGAGAACCCATGGCATTTCAGGACCTGGGACAGCGCCAGAAGGGCCTCAGTCACCTTACTTGCCAGAAAGACCTCTGCAAGAAGGAAACTGGAAGAGAGGTGTATGGGAGCAGGGCCCTGAGCAGTTAAGACCCAACCTGGGTTCAAGGCCAGGGCCTTTGTCAGCCCGGGAGAAGGAGCTTCCATGGATTACTTCTGATTTTTCATTTGGGTGCTGCCTTCTCCTGACCTCCTCTCTTTGCAGCTTAAATGCTCCTTCTCTAACTTGAAAAGAAAATTGTCAACCCCAGAATCATATTCCATAAACTCACTTTTTTTGCACCTTTGGGAATACTGTCATTACTTAAAGTAAGAAGAACAAAATTCAACCAAAGACACATTAAGTCTATTGACTGTATGGACACATTGGGTCTAGCCCTATCCATAAACTTAGGCTGGGCGCTGTAGGAGGAATACAAGAAATATATGGTTGATAAGTTAAACATTTATTGGTCATTTAGTTGTTAAAAATATTCTCCCAGGGTTTCCCTGGTGGCGCAGTGGTTGAGAATCTGCCTGCCAATGCAGGGTACACGGGTTTGAGCCCTGGTCTGGGAAGATCCCACATGCCGCGGAGCAACTAGGCCCGTGAGCCACAACTACTGAGCCTGCGCGTCTGGAGCCTGTGCTCCACAACAAGAGAGGTCGCGATAGTGAGAGGCCCGCGCACCGCGATGAAGAGTGGCCCCCGCTTGCCACAACTAGAGAAAGCCCTCACACAGAAACGAAGACCCAATACAGCCCCCAAAAAAATAAATTAAAAAAAAAAAAAAAAGAATTCCCCTTCTCCACTTAAAAAAAAAAAATTCTCCCAACAGGGTAGATGGTTGCTGCTTATGACAGAAAGCAGAATACGACACTTTCAAACATTCTCTCCAGCTCTCCTTTCTCCCACTGTCTAAGCTTAAGAGATCTGGAATGCCAGCCTAACAGATCTCCTCACTCTGGTCATCTCCTGAGGTTTCTAAGGGGATTACCTTTTGGTATAACGCATTTTTACAACATAAAAATAAGGAACGATAATAGTTTTCGTAGAACCATAATGTTTCCCCATATCCTACGGGTAGAACTTATTACCGCATTTAACTGAAGAGTAGGAATTAGTTCAGCAACTTGCTTAAGACTGAAGAGCAAAGGTGAGATCAGAACTCAGGTTTCCTATTATCCCAGTCCCAGACACATCCTGCTATATCGTGGGTGTCTAGGGTGATTTAGGAGATGGCAGCTATCCAACGTGCGGTACTGGAAACTAGGCTGAACTGGTTTTGGGCTCCATTATGCTTTTTGCCCACTTTGGAAGTCCTTGACTCCATGAAGAAACTCTGGCTTTTTCGTCTCTGTCTATATTCAGGTTCATCAAAACTGATCTCATCTCTTATTCCCCAAATGTAAACTCCAAACATTTCTTTGCCCTTGTCTATGTCATTTTAGGGTTTGAGGTGGGGGTGGGGGGAAGGGGTTGAAGAAGAGGCAACGGGAGCACTTTGCATGGTGAGGGGGAGGAGTGCCAACTTTCATTACAGCATCCTGGGGATGCAATTACATAGAACACAAGGTATGTTTGTCCTCATCTCAAAATCAGGGCTGAGGGCTTCCCTGGTGGCGCAGTGGTTAAGAATCCGCCTGCCAATGTAGAGGACACAGGTTCGAGCCCTGGTCTGGGAAGATCCCACATGCCACGGAGCCACTAAGCCCGTGCGCCACAACTTCTGAGCCCACGCGCCTCAACTACTGAAGCCCGCGTGCCTAGAGCCTGTGCTCTGCAACAAGAGAAGCCAGCGCAGTGAGAAGCCCGCGCACCACAACACAGAGCAGCCCCGGCTCGCAACAACTAGAAGAAAGCCCGCACACAGCAACGAAGACCCAATGCGGACCAAAAAAAAAAAAAAAAAAAAAAAAAAAAAATCAGGGCTGAATTGCTTTGGTCTAAACTGATTAAGAGCTCTGAGAGTTCTGAGGAAGGATTCTGACTATCCCATTTTGGAGTGGGGTCTCCGGTGTTGTCTTTTTTTTTTTTGACGTTGGTGCCTGAAGTTTTGCAAGGATAAATGCATTAAGAATGTAAACACCTGGAAAGTAATCACTCAGTGACATTAAATAACACTAACATGGTGGAATCACAGAATTATCACAGTGATACAGAACTCAGCGTCAGTCTCCTTTCAGTGATTAGAGAATTTCTGACCCATTAACATGAAACATTTTGTTGCAGCTTGGGGTAAACTTCTGGGTGGTTTCTGGTTTTGCAGGTTTCCAGCCCTCGGCCACTGGATGTCCAAGTTTAGTTCTGGTCCATACTCTTTCCTAACCCTGGGATACTAGTGACTGGAAGGGGATTTCCAGTCAAAAGTCTTCAGTGGTTCCTTATTATTTAGACTCTAGAACTAAGGAAGAGGGCCTTAGAAACCTTCCAGTGTCAGATACTTTGCTTCAGGGTATGGATGCCTTCCTCCAAATGAAATTCTACAGGGAACTCCAATGTGTAGAATGAGTGGGAAAGATGATGCTCTGGATAAAGCCCCTGTGAGGGGCTCAGAGCCCTCCCTGCTCAGCAGCACCCCAGCCCCTCTCCCCATCGTGTGAACATGTTCACTGAGTTCTTCCCCAGCCTTCTCCCCTCAACACAAGGCATCTGCTACCACCCTGTGTTTTCTGCATCAAGATGAACTCCAATTCAGGATACAACTCAGTAAGCGTTGCAGGGCCCTGGCTCTGGTTGGGTCAGATGACTTTCAGCTGGGTCAGAAGATGGACATAGAACACACACAGATGTACGAACATCAGACCAACAGTGATATGTGCTCAGAGACAGACACCAAAGCCCCATGTAGCATCCAGGAATGATCAACGACTCCAGGAGAGCAGCAGGCAAGTGGCGCATTACCATACGGAGGGGGATGGCAGGGCGCAAAGTGTAGGGCCATGTTCTGCATTTGAATCTTGGCTCTGCCAAAGTGTGTGATCTGGAACAAGTTACAGTCAGCCCTCTGTATCCATGGGTTTTGGATCCACGGATACAGAGGGCCAACTGTATTCACTGTGCTACGCCATTTTATATAAGGGACCGGAGTGTCCACGGATTTTGGTAATCCTGGGGGCTCCTGGAACTAATGCCCCAATGATACCAAGGGACGACTGTACTTAACTTCTCTATGCCTCATTTTCCTTATCTGCAAACATGGTGGGTGCTACTGACAGACCCTACATTGTAGAAATATGGTGAGAAGTGGATGAGTTTATTCTGAGAATGAGCAGTGATTTAGGAAAATGCCTGAAATGAAGGAAGCATTCCATAAGCATCGGCTGTCTCTACTGCTAATCACCCTCACATTTTCCCTGCCTGGTCTTTGTGCCCTGGTTCTGCCAGCACCCGTGGTCGGAGTTCCTGGAGTGTGCGCTGGGGCAGGCCTGCGTGCGGCACACAGGGAGGGCATTTATTGCCTGTTCTTTGCAGCCCCTCCCCTCTCTTCCGGGGCCTGGCTGGCCAAGCGGGAACATCTTGCAGACACGTGACAGCCTCTCCCGGCTGAGCTGCGATGCGTAAAGGGATTTACGGTTGTAGAGCCGCATCTCACTCTGGATCATGTCTGGGAGTGAATCCCCACTCCCCGCTCACAGCTGTGCACTAGCAGGCTGGTCCCGCAGAGGGGAAATGCCAGCTTCCCTCGCCCTTGGGCTCTGGGTCCCACAGGCCATTCTGAGCCAACCCTCCCCAAACCACAGGATCTCCTATGCTCCCCGCTCTCTTTTCTCCCCGCCCACCAGGGGAGGGAGGAGGGGTGGTCTGAGCCACCACATCAGGCAGTGACAATTAAACCCTTTCAGAGACCAGTCATTTGCATGCAACTCCTCGCCAGGCAGAGAACACTCAACCTGTCATTATCTCCTGGCATTGCTGGTAACTGTGACACGTGGCCGTGGAGATGGTGGCTTCCTTTCCCTGGGTACTGCCAGCCAGGGAGAGGTGATTGACGAAGGGCCGGGGACCTTTCCTCCTGCCCTAGCTGGCCTCTGAAGGAGGCCAGGGGGCCAGGGCGGAAGGAGGAGGTGGAGTGGAGACAAGGTGATAGGACCCCATGGACCCCACTGTGCTTGGGCACTGGCAAGGGCCTCTGGAGGCCACTGCAGGAGGATGGCGGGAGGGCAGGAATCATCTGAGGGTAGTTCCCACCCCCTCAGCTGGAACTTATTGAATGAGGCTGTCCCTTGAAAAGTACTAAAAGCCACAATTTTGCTGTATACCCACAGAGCAGGCGCCAGAGCAGCTGTTCCCCTCCCCCCTCCCTCACCCACTAATTCTCCTCTCTGTCCCTCCCCCACCTCCAGCTCTAAATAAATCACAGTAAGATCCAAATGCTACGATGCTTAGTTGTGCTGGTCCAGCATTTCTGGTCTCAGAAACAGAGAGACAAAAAAGACCTAAAGGCTAAGAATCTCACATTGATTCCCCAACCCTGGATCATAAACCGTTCACAGCCTACCATGAAACCAGGGTCCAAAGGCCCTATCCCTAGGGCTGGTTGGGGGAGGGGGCAGAAACGTTTCAGCAGGGAGACTTCCTTTAACCTGCTGAGGCCAAGCCGAGATGCCCAAGGTCAGGACTAGCTTACATTTAGAGTAGGTGGTACCATTATGAAAGATCCAGAAGCACTCTGCCATCCAAAACACTGTTCAGTATCCACTATGACCTGAAATTCCGCTATTTGTGTTTTATTCCTTTCACTTAAACACTTGATCCTGGTTGAAATGCAAATACCCCCAAGAGAGGCAACACTATAAAATGTGTTCTGTTACTTACTCCTTAGTAAAAATAAATTTCTCCAGGCTTTTCTGAGAAGAAGCACTGATTATAAAGGAAGGGAGAAGGACTGGAGAGTCTCACACTCCTGAATGGGTGGGAGCAGCTTTCACCAGTAAAGGGAAAACCCGAAGAGCAAGGTATCTGTGTTGGGAAGATCCTCATATTTTTTCCCAGAGCCAGTTCTGATTCATTTGTTCCTGGTTGGAGAGATCTGGACACACTGGGGTCCAGGCCAACCCAGCTGTGTCCTTCCTCTGAGTTTAGGTTTTCCAGGACAGCAGGGCCCTGGGTTCAATCCTGGATAGGAGCTGAAGGGATTACCTTTTAGTCTCACTGCATTTCTTGCTGCTGTGATGAGGCCACCCACCCACGAAGCGCCAGCTCATTTCTCTTTTAAAGGCATAGATTTATCAAAAGGACCACCGCATTTCCTGCCTCTGTTCCCACCTCACAACGGGCACCTCTAGTGGGGCATGCCCAGAGGCGCTGCCTTTAGGTGATCTCTAAAAATAGGAACTTCACTTTCTCAGGTAGATATGAGCACCTATTGCTTTGTGCCCTCAGATACAAGGAGACAGTTAATCTGGTGCTGGGCAAGAGTCCTCCCTCCGCTCCACGTCAGGCCCTGGGCATAGGTAACCTGGTATCTTGGTGTGCATGCGTATGTGTGTGCGTGTGCATGTGTCTGTTCTTTCCCTGCCTGTGACTCCTTGAAGACAGGGTCCCTCTCTTTAGATTCTGTAGCACTCAGCATAAGGCTAGGCACACAGCTGGTGCTTAATAAGTGCTAGTTGATTGGTTGCCAGTCCCTGCCTTTGAGTAATTCATTGTCTTCAGTAAGGCAAGTACTTCACACACAGCTAAGAATCAGAGAGCAGTGAGGCCCCACAGGAGAGCGAGCGGACAGTCTACCAACCTGGCTATGGAGGGGAGTCAGAATCTTCCAGCTCCTGGCCTGGGAATTCTCAATGTACTGCAATGCTCACCCTAAAACGGCTGCTAAACTTGGTCCTAATTTTGTCCATTAGCGGCGCCCCCATCCTGCATCACATGTTATTCACGTGGCTTCCAAGCGGAAGGAAATTCACGTGTAAACAGCCCTGGGGCTGAGCGCTCAGGGTCAGGCATATTTGAATCTTTGCTCTGTCACTTGCCATGTGACTGTGGGCAAGTGATCCTCTCTGGGCCTCAGTTTCTTCATCTGTGAAATGGCAACAGAGAGCTACCTGTGTCAGAGCTTGCTGTGAAGATTAAACGAGATAACGGACTCAGCGCAGTGCCTGACACATAGTGAACACTCAATAAATGTTAGTGATTTAATTTTATCATTTCCCAATGCATCAGGCTAATGTCGTAAGGGTTATGCAGCAGAATCCATTCTGAAGGAAGATTTTCACATTCAAAAAGGTCAAATCAACTCCTCTCTTCCAGCGAAGTGCAATAGTGGAATTGTTCAGGATAAGAAGGGCTACTCTAAGAAGTAGAGTAGAAACAGCAAACCTTAGGCAATTTCCTGAATGATCTTGAAGATCAAGATATTTGTAGGAAGGTCAAATGCTATTACTATCATCAGCAGTTCTAATTTACTGAGCATCTACTATGTGTCAGGAATTGTGCCAAACACCTTATTTATAATCCTTAAAATGACATTTCAAATAAGGCATTCTTATCCCCATTTAATTGACAAGGAATCTCTAATGGGCAGGTGCCATGGCTGGGCACTGGCAGAGCTGGTGTTCAAACCTAAGCCCATCTGACTCAAAGCCCAGTCTTTCTCCTAAGCAGACCGCCTTCCACGCCCTGGTATCACTAGAGCACAAGCTTCTTGCAGGTAATGCAGGCATCTCACTCGTCTTCAGGAGCCTTGCACACTTGCACAGTGTCTGGCCGTGGCAGGTGTTCAGTACCTGACAGCGAATTGAACATTTGGTGGCATAAACTATTTCATGTACCAGGAGGTGGAGATAGAGGTGCCGTGTGTGCCCCAACACGGCCACAGCTCCCCGACCGTTGTTAGAGAGGAGGACAAACTGCACCCACCGTGCTTCTGGGCTGATTCTGTGAACTTGACCCCTTAATGCGTTTGGCTGCTGCCCAGAGATCTACCTCCCTCCCTGCATTCCCCCACCCCTCCCTCTCCACCAAGGCCTGTGTGAAATTGCAACAAACAACAGAGGCCCCACCTTGGAGGGCCCTGCTCATGAATAATGAACCCACACCAGCTCCGCTCTTTTGAAGGAATTCTCTCTTGGCTGTGGAGCTGTGTGGCAGGGCGGCTGCCTCATTATTGCAGTTGTTTATTTATTCATGCTTGAATGGGGTGGGCTAAGCCCGTTCGCAGACATCTTTTCCCTCACTGAATCCTGCTCTCCACTCCCCTTTCCTTCAACTTCTAGCTTCCCTCCAAGGGCTCCAGCGGAGGATGAGGTGGGGAGCCAAGTAGCTTGATCATCCGGGGAGCCCAGGATGGAGAAGCCAGAGATGGAAATGGAAGGAGATTGCTTCCCATGCCAGTCCGCCTGCCCTGCGTCCCTGGCAACCAGGCCTGTCTGGGATCCAGGGCACCCTGCCATGGGGACACGAGGCAGGTGCTGTGGGGACCGCCATTGCCTGGCCTGTGGCTGTCTGTTGGCTGTAGGTCTGGGGAGGGACCTGATCAGAGGGGCTGAAGAGGATTTTAGATCAGCATGACCCTCCTCCTTGCCTGTACCCACTACCCTACCCCACGGCAGGGCTGGTCTGACAAACACTTCCCAGGGACGCTGTTTAGGCTGGGAAAGATGGGGCTGACCTTGCCCTCATCTCCCGGAGCTCAGCTCAGGCCTCCCACCTTCTTGTACCAATCGCCCATCACCAGCTCGGAGGGCTTCCCTCTGCAGCAAGCACAGTGCTCTCTCCCCGCGCACGGAGTCATGTGCAAGCCAGCCCAGAATGCAGAGACGAGGCAGAATGGAAAAGCACTTAAGCAGAGGCCCTCAGCCAACTTTCGTTTACTCTGCCACCTGGCTTCTTTTAGTCCTGGGCACATGGAGTCTGTCTTTGTTGGACTAGATTTCTGCATGAGGTCAGGGTAGCCTGCAGGGGGAGGAGGGAGGTGCTTGGGAGGGAGGGTTGGACGAGAGGCAGGGAGGTTGGGGTGATGGGGAGAGATGAGAGGAAGAATGAGATGAGGGGAAGGGGGTCTGGCTTTAGTTCAAGCTGTCTGGGTGAGGACCTCCCACCCCAGGGAGCACTGTGATGGGCTGGAACCAGGCAGACCTGGATTTGAATCCTGGCGTGGGTTCTTTCTTGCTGTGCCATCAGGGGCGGGGCAGTCACTTAATCGCCTTGAGACTTGGTTTCTGCATCTGTCAAGGGAGCCAACCCCGACCTCCTAGCAGGTAGTTGTAAGGGTCAGAGGCTGTGTGTGTACAACGCCTGGCCCAGGGCCTGGTAAGTGCTCAGAACACAGCAACGGTTTATTATCCTTTCCACTCTCCAGGCCCAGTCTTCCCTTCTGTGTAATGGGGAGCGCAAGGTGGGCTCTTCTGTGGGGTATGTGGGGAATCCTTCTTGGAGCGGCCAATGACCCCTCCTCACTGAACTCTCAGGTTTGCTGGAGGTCGGGGGCTCCCACCCTCTCAGGGCTCTTTCCTTCCCTGTTGAGATTCCCCCATGAGTGGATTCTGAGGAGCAGAGAGGAAACCAGGGGCTAAGAATACCTACTCTTCCTTCCTGGGCCTCTGTAGCCCCCAGAAGGAATCTTCAGTCCTCCTGGAGAAGGTCACTCAGCCTTTGCTCAAACCCTGCCTCCAGGCTGCCCGTCCCACTTGTGAATAGCTCTGGGGATCGAACAAACCCCCTTCCCTAAACATTCACCCACTGACTGTAGTTATACCTTGAAATAAGTGTGATCTGTTTTCCATACGATACCCCTTCCAGTATCGGAGACAGCTATAAAACCCACTGGAACAGTCTCTATACCCTTAGATATAATACACTCATCGCAAGAAAAAGTCATTCTTAATTGACACAGATTCCACTCATCCCACCCACCCCAACCTTGCTCTGGTTCCACAGATAATCGGTATGTCAGATTCCCCCTCTCTCTGTGTTTACAGGAGATTTTTAGAGATCTTATTTATCTCCATGACTTTTCAGCCAGACCGTCATTGCTACCCGAGGAGGGAGTCTGAACTCAGATTCTGATGTCCGCGTTCCTCAAATGTGCCAGTCAGACCACGGCTTCCTTCTCTGGGAGGGAAGTGGAATCCGGTAGAGAAGCTGATTAGGGAAGAGCGCGGACTTACTTAGTCAGGCAGTGCTCACTGGTTGAGGATGCAGAGACGAGTCAATCATAGTGCTGTCCTCAGCAAGCTCACCATGGCCTGGACCAGATGGTACTCTAGGCACCAGCTCTGAGAGCCCAACCACCCAGAAACGGGCCTCTTTCACAAGGAGGCATGGGAGCTGATGGAGGGGGCAGGGCAGTACTGACTCTCCATTTGGCTGTCCACAACTCCAGCGACAAGTTCCCCATCACCTTGTCTCCTGACCCCAGCACGGCCTCTTGGAGCTCTGTGGCTGAGTCTATCCACCTTGGAGACTGGGCCAGAACATGCTCAGAGGAAGGGGAAGGAGGAGCAGACAGGGTGGCAGCCCATCAGCCCAGAGTGGGAAGTCAGCCGGCCAGTCTCAGGAAAAAGGCGTGTACGAGGAGGTGCAGAAGCAAAGTGACGCCATCTGTGGCTCTGGTCTGGGTTTCTGCCATTCATGCTTCTAAGCGACGTTGACCACCTGGGAGCCAACATCCACAGCAGAGATTGTGTCTCTGTTGTACCAGCTGGGGCCCCAGCAGGAAACAGAATTCAATTCGGATGGTTCAAAAGTAGAGGCTTTAATGAAGGGACTAGCACCCGGAGACAAGCAGCCAGTTGCGGGTGGATCCACAGCCCCGCAGTGAAAGGTGCGGGCCTACGTAGCAGGCAGAGTGGTCCCCACGGCTCGTCTTTGCTAAGAGAATACACCTTGGGTCACACCTGCTGTGGAGACCTTAGCAGGACAGGTGGTGAGGGCAGGACCTCGCAGCAAGAGGGCAGCGTAGGGCCCAGCGGGGTCTGTTCCAAACGCCACAGGGATGGGTGTTTCCCCTGAACCCAGAAGCCAGCTTGGATAGGAAGAATCCAGAGGCCACATCAGTAGGGGAGAAAGACTCTTGATAAAGAGTGGGAACTCGCAAGAGTATTTATTCATTAAATCCCAACAGGCCATTTTAAACTGGGAGAGACTGCAGTCTCTTTAAGTGGCGAGTTTGAAACTTCCTCTCTGGAAGCAACCTAAACGTCCATCAGTAGATGAACGGATAAAGAAGATGCGGTATATTTACACGATGGAATACTATGCAGCCATAAAAAAAGAATGAAATAATGCCAATTGCAGCAGCATGGATAGACCTAGAGCTGATACTGAGTGAAGTCAGACAGAGAAAGACAAATATCATATAGTATCGCTTTCATGTGGAATCTGAAAAAAATGATACAAATGAACATGTTTACAAAACAGAAATAGACTCACAGACAAAGAAAACAAGCTTACGGTTACCAAAGGGGATAGCAGTAGTAGTGGGGAAATAAATTAGGAGTTTGGGATTAACAAATACACACTACTATATATAAAAGAGATAAACAACAAGGACCTACTGTATAGCACAGGCAACTATACTCAATATCTCATAATAACCTATAATGGAAAAGAAATCTGAAAAAGAATATATATATGTATAACTGAATCACTTTTTTGTACACTTGAAACTAACAAAACATTGCAAATTAACTATACTTCAATAAACAAAATAGCTGCTATATGTATAAAAAAAAACCTTCCTCTCTCCACCTGCATCAGAGGGAAGGCAGCTCTTGAGAAATGAGGTCAGTCATGGAAGCTAACAGAAGTTTCATCCGCATTGTGGTGTATACATTTGATCCCATGACATGTGCTTTGAGACCTCCTATGTAAGGGCATTGAGCCAAGACTGTGGGCGAGGCAGGCGGATGAGAACTTGGGGGAAATCTGGGTGGCAAATATGCATGAACAAATGAAAAGTTCCAACAATGCAACTGTGGCATACAGCAATTCCATGACGGAGAGATGACATCAATACTTAACGATCTGGTATGGTTAACACAGCCTTGCAAATAGATGTAACTTTCATTGTCATGTTTTCTCTGATCATAAAAATAAAGTATACTTATTATTAAAAAACTGAAACATATTGAGAAATATAAAAAAGAGAATTGAAATCCACAATCCAACTTTCCCTATTAACAGTTCAGTGAATTTCCTTAATATAATTTAAAACTTTTATATGTGTATTTAAACACACGTACACAACACACACTCACATATACACATATTTCAGTATAGTTGAGAACAGACTGTACATAGTTATATTTCCTGCTCATTTTTCTTCGCGTTCAACTGAGAACATTTTAATATCTTTGAACAGTCTTCATAAACTAGTATGTTTCATGCCCAGGTGATAGTCCATTATACTGACGTACTGTGATGTATTTAAACAATCCCTGTTGATATTTAGACCATTTCTGATTTTTCACTATTAGACATCTTTATCTGTATTTTTCTGTTTATTTCCTTATGATAAATTCCTAGAAATGAAATTATTATTAGGTCTACAGGAAATATTATTTTTAAGGCTCTTTGACACATATAGCCAGAAGTGTTGACACATATCACTGTAAATATTGTACCAATTTTTACTATCATCAGCAGTTTGCTGAAGTGTCCTTCTCACCTTTGCCAACACTGAGCATTATATATTTTAAAATATGTGCCACACTGAAAAGGGCAAAATGGCAGCTTGCTTTAATTTGCATTTTTTTTAAACTTTTTTTTTTATTTTTAAAATTTATTTTATTTATTTATTTATGGCTGTGTTGGGTCTTCGTTTCTATGCGAGGGCTTTCTCTAGTTGTGGCCAGCGGGGGCCACTCTTCATCGCGGCGCGTGGGCCTCTCACTATCGCGGCCTCTCTTGTTGCGGAGCACAGGCTCCAGACGCGCAGGCTCAGTAATTGTGGCTCACGGGCTTAGTTGCTCCGCGGCATGTGGGATCTTCCCAGACCAGGGCTCGAACCCGTGTCCCCTGCATTGGCAGGCAGACTCTCAACCACTGCGCCACCAGGGAAGCCCTAATTTGCATTTTTGATTACTAGTGAGGTTGATTCTTGAAATAGATTTGTTTCAACTATTTTTCTTTCTCTTGTGACTCTCGGTCATGTTCTTTGCTCCTTTTTCTTTTCGGATGTTAGTGTTTTCTTAATGATCTAAAAGAGTACTACATTTGAAGGATTTTAATTTTTACCCATTGCTATATTTGTTTCAAATAATTTGTTTTGACTTGTAGTTTGCCTTTTAACTTTATATACAGTATTTGTTGGATGAAATGAAGTGGTAGGTGTAACGTTTAAGAGTTGGGAAGACTGGCTTTGCACTCCGGCCTTCTCCCATGGCCATAACGGGCCAGTGCAGAGAGGGTCTATGGATCTGACCTGGTCTCCCTGTGATCCTCAAAACCTACACTGATGAACTTCCCTACAAGAACTTCTGAGGGTACCACAGTGATCACTCTTGACCTGAAAACCATCCCATTCCCACCTCCCCCCGCAAAGAGGAACAAACCCCCAAACACACCCAATGAAGCAACCTGCCCCCTGAAGGAGGCGCCAGTACTGCCTGCATCTGGGTTGTGAAGCTGTTCCCAGCCAACAGCCTGGGGAGAGAAGTTGTGGCTGGTTGCCATGGACTGTTTGTGCACACTCACCATGCCGACGAGGCACTCTTGACCACTCTGCTCCTTTACCGTGGAGTCAACAGGGAATTCTCCCGCCCCCTTGTGTTGCTACAGCTGCATCTTCCGGTCATATGTGCTTCCTTCCCCTCTCAGCTACAAATTACATGCACACCTCCCAGGGCCCTAGACGTTACGTGCTGGGCGGGCGGTGGAGGTTCTTTTCTGGTCCTCTAAGGGATCGATGTGTCAACAGAGACCTCGTCAACAACCGTCTCTAGTTAGTTTCTGGGGGCGACCTCTCCTCTCTCCAACCCCAAATGTGGTGACAGTGCATTGCTTAGCAGGAGCCAGGGCTGCTGGGGGCAGGCAGTGAGGACAGACTCAGAAGGAAGGGGTAGTGGAGGCGTGAGGTCTTTGACACAGACCTCCCAGAGGAGTCCGGTGTGCACTTTGCCTCTTCTTTTCTGTTTTTCTTTTCCCACTTAAAATATCTTGGGGAGGTTATTCCTTACCGGTATGCACAGAGCCACCGCATTCTTTGTAATGGTTGCCCGGTATTCAATTACACGCAGCTATATCCATTTATTTAACCAGCTCTCTATTCCTGAGAATTGAAGTTGCTTCTAAGTTTCTGTAACTGCAAGTAATACTGCAACTCCTTCCCCCGGCCCCAGAAAACAACAAAACAAAACAAAACAAACAACTAAAAACCACAAAAAACCCCAAACTGGTACGTAGATCTCTTTGCACATGTGCTAATGGATGCTTACATCCCCGTAGGGGGGATTCCTAGCAGTAGAATGGCTGAGTCAAAGGGCATGCACATTCCCAATGTTTCTATCTCCTGCCAAGTTACCCCCCAGGGAGGATATACCTGTGTACCCCTCTTCCCCACCCCACCCTCACCCCCAGCAGCACGGGAGAGAGCTTCTACCCACACCGGCTGGCACAGTTAGAAAAAGGCAAAACTCTCAGCACGGCCCATGAAGCACCCCCAAGTCTGGCTCCAACCTGCCTCTTCTCAAGGTCTGCAGGGTGACGCTTCTCCGCTCCCTCTTTCCCTGCTGGCCATGGCCTTCACATGCACCATTCACTTGCCCAGAATGCTCCTCTCTACCTTCTCCTACTTATCCTTCAGATCTCAGCCACCCACCGCGTCTTCAGCGAGTTCTTGAACCCCTGAGCTCTTGGAGTGCAACGCCCTATACTGTGGTTTGGGGGATTCTTTGATAAATGTCTGTCTCTCAACTGGACCCTAAGCCCCGCGAGGGCAGGCACCATGTCTGATCACCATGGTATTCCGTGAGCAGGATGCAGTATCTGGCCTACAGGAGATACCAACATATTTATTGGATGACTGAACACAAGTCAAACCAAGTCATCATTTCCCTCTGCTACACTTCATATCCTGTGCTCATTTGCTTGGTAAAGATCAGTATCCTTCTAGTGCCTTGGCAAGACACGCTATTGTTCTCTTTAACTCCTTTCTCTCCCCCCTCCATACCCAGCGGTTGTCAAATCACTTTACACAATTGTAGAAACTCCTCTTTCCTCTCTAGTCCTTTATTTCAGTCACCTCCTTCCCTGAAGTGCCCTCTCTTCCTTCCTTTGCCTGATGAAGTCCTATTCTGCCTTTAAGACATATTGCATCTTCTCTAGGAAATCGCTAGCTCTCCTAAGTCAAATTTAACCTCGCCCACAGCCCCATAACACCGTCTCTCTGAAGGGCCTTTTCCTTGGCTGAATTTTGGAGTAGTTTATGAATTTTCCTGTCCCTCCATTGGATGTGAGGTGTTGGGGAGCTGGGAGCCATCCTTGTTCATTTCCGAATGCTCCTCAGCCCCAGGCACAGCGCTCTGTACACAGTAGGTGTTCAATAAACTCTGGATAGAATCAAAACGAATGATGCTGAAACAAAAAGGGCCTGTCTTCGCTTCTTGGACGTTTGGGGAGGCTTTCCGGACATAGCTCCCAGGCCAGGCTGAGAGCCTCTTCCCTCCTTCCCTCCTCTCCCCAGCACAGGCACGCCAAACCCCATGGCTCGCCAAATTTCAAACTGCATTATCCCCACCCCAGAACTCAGGAAATATCATCAGACAAGGCAGATGTTTCCCATCAGTCTGGAAGGTTTCTATTTTCATTTTCCACATCAGCATCATGCTATCAATCTCTTCTCCAGCCTGCTTCCTTCTCCTGCTTCCCCACCCCCAGCCCTAACACACCAACCACTAGCCCTGCTGTGGATCAACTCCTGTGTTGCAGATACAAAGGTAGTTTTGCTTGACAAATGAAGCTGCCCTTCCAGGAGGTAATAAGGAGATCAATACTGGTTACACTGGAATGCTCAGGAGCGAGGGGCCAGTGACACCCCTGCCACCGTCTACCGCCACATGCCATGCCTCCCTCCTTCCATACCCGTGGCATCTGCAGAGGCTCAGCGAGCCCAGGACCAAGCCAGCCTGTCTCTCCTTGCAGAGAAGTCATTGTCCTCATCAAGAGGTGAGCATCCTTTGAATGCAGAGCCCCCTGCCCTGGGCCCTGTGGGCTGAGAGCCTGGAGCGTGGGGGAGGAGCCTCTGAAGAGGCAGTACACGGCGGTGCTGATGGAAGAAGGCTGGTGGGGTGAGGGGGACAGAGAACAGGCCAAGGTTGAAGTCTCGTTTCTGCCACCCACTGGCTGTGTGACCTTGGGCAAATCACTTTCCATCTCTGATTTGGTCATAACTTCTACTGTGAGTCAAGGAGGTTAGACTAGATAACCTAGGGTCCATGGGTGGGCTTTTGAGGGTCCACGTACCCCTGAAATTGTGTTTGCATTTTGTGCGCACGCATATTCTTTTCTGGGTAGAGGGTCCATGTTCCCTGTCATCACCCACCTCCCCCCGCAACACACAAAAGCCCTTAAAATCAGATTCTTAAAAGGATCCTTGACCCTAGATGGTCAAGTCGGTCCTAACATTCTTTGATTCCAAAGAGGAGACAGGCATTCTTGCAGTGCTGTTGATGCTGCTGGGGACACATAGCAGGCACCTCAGAAAAAGACTCAAGGGCACTTTTGGAGTAATGGTAAGGAGTGGTTGGAGGCAGGTGGATAAATCTGGGAAGACTTCCTGGAAGAGGTGAATTTCTACAAGAAAGCAAAATTCTCAGAAACCTAAAAGGGAAAGGGGACATTGAGAAATAACAGAGTGCTCTCTCCTCTTCCCCATGCTCAAAAAATAGGAGGCTTTGTGAGGCGGGGGTGGGGTGGGGACCCCTAATTAGCTGAGGCAGCTCACAGTCCTCCACCAAGAACAAGAAATCAAAAAGTCAAACACCAGCTCATTAAATGCTCGGGGCTGGCTAGCTATTAAAAGAATTTCCATTTCAGAACAGGATGCCTACCAGGGAATGCCAGACCTAAATATAAGCCAGCCCCCTCCCTGCCAGGAGACTTCACCATGTTAGGCAGGAGGGAGGGAGGACTATGTGGAGATGTGTCATTACTTTTAACATCCAAATATAACCCGCCCCAGGGGGTCTGGGACTAAGGCTGCTCTTCCCAGCTGCCTCCTGCCAGAACCAGGGGAGGGTACGAGGGGAGGGTGGGAGTAGGCCCTGCAGAGCACTGAGGTTTGGGCTGCAGGCAGCCCCCAGGCCACCCTTTTCCTTATCCAAATGCGGGGAGTCTGGAGGGAGGGCCACTGAGTTCTATCAGCTACGTCCTGATCCGGATGCTGGGGTGGGCGGGGCTTTGGGGAAGTTTAGGGGCTCTCTGGATATTTAGGATTACTTTTCCTGCATGCTTCCCTGGAAAGAGCAGAGGGAAGGGGCCACAGGGAAGAAAAGACCCCCGAGATTTGGATGTCTCTGCATGTTTTTCCCACAGAGCATGCTCCCCGTTGGCAGTTCCGCACCCATGTGGATGGTTATTCATCTAACGTCTGTTTTCTCCAGACACTGTAGCTCTTTGAGAGCAAGGGCCCTGTGCCTGTTCCCTTTTCCAGCCCCAGCATCTAGCCCAGTGCCCAGTGTGGATAGGGCCTTGGTGAGTGGGTTACCAGATGAAATGGCAGTCTTGCCTATACCCCTCATGTGGGTAGAGGACTTTACACCACCGGTTCTCAACTCACTGGTGCTCAGTGGAACCACCCGGATGCCTGGATTCTGACTGGTCTGGGGTGGCCTGGGCATCTGGAGTTCTACAAGCTCCCCAGGTGATTCTAAAGCAAAGCCACATTATCTAATGAAAAAGCTTTCATTCTCTCAGCTGATTCTGGGTTCCTCCTCCTCCTCCCCCCTTTAATACCCTATTGTTGAGTCTTAAAACAATTTCCTGAGGTAGGCAGGGCAGGAATCATTATTCCCGTGGGACTTAAGAAAAACCTAGGCTCAGAGTAGCTGAGTGACTTGCTCAAGGTCCCACAGCTGAGGGACAATGATGCTGGGACAGAGGCCTGGGGCCTCGGGGTGCCCAGCCCAGGCTGCTCTCCCTGGCTCCAGCGGAAGCCATGGGAAGGGTCTGGACATTCAGGGAGTTGACCTGAAACAGACTGCGGCTCGTTTCTTGGAGTTGGGGGAGGAGAAGCCAAGGTGGCCAAGGAGAAGCCACGGATCACCACACAAGACCCGGCATCTGCCCCTTCATAGCCTGGCGGGCACTGGCTCTGCAGGGAGCTCGGCCCGGGGCAGCGTCGGGCTGGAGGCTAGGCTGGGGCGAGGGGGCGGCTCCGAGGACACAGAAAGACAGAGGGCGCAGCTCGTGGTCAGATCACTGTGCCCAGGAGAAAGTTGGCAAAGAACCTACAGTGGAACAGTGCCTCCCAGGCTGCCTCTGGTCCACGTGGCCCGAAGATCTGTCAATCTGGGGGGAGTGACTTAGGTCCCAGGCAGTGCTGTTTCCCCCGCTGGGGAATGGGGACAAGAATGCCCTCCCGATGGGCTGCTGAGATAGTGAAATGAGAAAATGAAGGTGACAGTGATGCTGAAATGGAAAGAAGATGCTGCTTTGTGCCCTTCTTCCTGGGGAAGAGCTGCTGGCCTCTGTCTCCTTTTCCCGCACCCCCATCACACCCTAAAGTCTGGGACGCCACGCCTGCTGCGGAGCTGACTAATCCTATTTGCAACCCTCACTGCGTGAACTTCGGACCAGAATGAGTTTGCTTTCTGGAAGTTGGGGAAGATTTCATGGAAGCAGGCGTGTATACAGGGGAGTGGGTGGGGGAAAGTCCAATGACTTGAACCTGTTGGTCTTCAAGGTCAGTTTTAGGGAGAGGTGGGAGCAGGTCCCTCACCGTCGGGGTGGCAGCTCCTCGGATGCCCTCCCTTCTCACTGAGGCCATGTGGGCCGGGTTACAGAGAAGGAAGTACACCTGGGCATGGACCTCATTAAGCCCCAACCAGGCCACTTTTGGTGGGTGGAAAGGCAGCAACCCATCCCTGGGAAGGAAAGCCTCACAAATGCAATTTCCCACACCTGACTAGGCCAGGTGACCAAGTAGCTGTTGGCTAAAGTGTCCTCGTCCATGAGCCTTGGGTCATTGGTGAGTGTTCTTTTACTGAGTGTTAACTCCCACCAGGGCTGGGGACAGCATGGGGAATCCCAGCAGAGCAGGGACACGCAGATTCTTGATAGAAAGCTTTGCTCACTTGGATGGAGCTGGGGTCGGCAGCCAGCTCGCCATCACCGTTTTTATCTAATCCAGGTAGCCCTGAGATTGTCCCACTGCCAGGCTTTGTGGCTGCAGCCCTTTTCTTGGTCATTTGAGGCTTGAATGTCTTTTGTAAGCAGCCTTCTAATGTCTACTTACATGCCTCTAGTGAAGAAGTGCTCACGATCTACCAAGCTTTCCACTTCAATTTACTATCCACTCTCTAATTGGATTGGGGCATTGCTTGGCACCCTCAGCAGTTTGAAAAGTCACCGGGACCATGGCCTGTGGGAGAGACAGAGCTTGAGAAACTGACCCTACTGCTGGAGCTGACACAGGGGCTCAGGAAGGTGGCCACAGTTGGTGGTCCAAGAATTTCAGTGATCTCTGGTCAGTCTCAGTGCTGACAAATACTCCTCAGGTCCTCAATGGGAAGGCCATACTGCCACTGGTGTATATAAGTTTGTTCCTTCCCACTGTTGTATAGTCTTTCATTGTATAAATATAGAACAGTTTGTTGATCTATTCTATTGCTGATGGACATTGGAGTTTGTTCCAGTCTTGAATGAATGAATCTCACATGAAGGCAAATCACAAATATAGGTCGAGCAAAAGAAGTCAGACCCCCAAAAGAATATACTTTGCATAATTTGATGTTGTGCTTTTTTTCAGGGAGGGAGAAGTTAGTGACTGAAAGGAGAACACAAGGGGGTTCTGGGGTGCTGGTGATGTTCTATTTCTTGAGTAACAATGATTACACAGATATGTTTACTTTGTGGAAAATCAGCAAGCCCTACACCTATAATCTATGTCCTTTGACACACGTATGTTATGCTAGTACAAGTATATCAAACTAAAAAGCTTCTGCACAGAAAAAGAAAGAGTCAACAAAATGAAAAGGAAACCTACAAATGGAAGAAAATATTTGCAAACCATATACTGATAAGGGATTAATATCCAGAAATATAAGGAACTCATAAAACTCAACAGCAAAACCACAGATAACCTAATTATATAATGGGCAAAGGAACTGAACAGACATTTTTTTCAAAGATGATAGAGAAATGGTCAACAGGCATATGAGAAGATCCTCAACATTACTAATCATCGGGGAAACACAATCAAAACCACATTGAGAGATCACCTCACACCTGCTAGAATGGCTATCATGAAAAAGACAAGAGATAATTGCTCTGGAGGATGTGGAAAAAGGGGAAACCTGTGCACTGTTGGTGGGAATGTAAATTGGTAGAGACACTTTGGAGAACAGTATGGAAGTTCCTCAAACTATTTTTTTTCCTTTCTTTTTTCAATTTTCCTTTTTCATCTCCCACAGTCTCTCCTGACAACAGATCGTTCCCTCTTTATGACTATCTGCCGTAGTTTAACTGGCAGCATGTTTTTTGTTTTCCCCAATCTGAATGGGAAGATAAATTTAAGTGTTTCCTATTAGTTGAGGAATTATTACACGGGAGATATTTGTTCTGACTCCACAGATAGATCTGAATCTTTTTTTTTAATTTAATTTAATTCTTTTATACAGCAGGTTCTTATTAGTTATCTATTTTATACATATTAGTGTATATATGTCAATCCCAATCTCCCCATTCATCCCACCTCAAACTATTAATAATAGAATAACAGTATGATCCAGCAATATCACTTCTGGTAATTATCTGAAGGAACTGAAATCACTATCTCACAGTGATATCTGCACTTCTGTGTTCACTGCAGCGTTATTAACAATAGCCAAAACACGGAAACAACCTAAATGTCCATCCGTGGATGAATGGATAAAAGATGAATGTAATACTATTCAGCCATAAAAAAGAAGGAAATCCTGCTTTTTGTGACAACATAGATGACCTTGACAGCATTATGCTAAGTGAAATAAGTCAGAAAGAGAAAGAAAAATATTGCATGATCTTACTTATATGTGGAATCTAAAAAAGTCACAATCATAGAAACAGTAGATTTGTGGTTTCTAGGGGCTGGAGGGTGAGGGAAATAAGGAGATACTGGTCAAAGGTTACAAACTTCCAGTTAAAGGATTACAAAGTCTGGGGATATAACAGACAGACTGGAGACTATAGTTAATAATATTGTGCTGTATACAGTAGATCTTAAATGTTCTCACCATAACAACAACAACAGATGTTAATTATGTGAGGTGAAGGATGTGTTAACTAACTTGATTGTGGTAATCATTTTGCATATCTAAAATCATCACATTGTACAACTTAAACTTATTCAATGTTATATGTTAAGTATATCTCAATAAAGCTGGAAAAAAAGACAAAAAAATTTCAGCCCAACCATGACTGATCTTACAATAATAATACTATAATGACCAGTATAATGGGACTTTATAATATCTTACTGAGGTATAACAGATGAGAGGAACTTTATGGGAAATACTGACCCTTTCACAGAGTTATAATGAAAAGTCTAGCGACTATAAAGATACCCTTATTCACCAAAATGTGTTGACTATTACCACATGTCAGGTATTACTCGAAATGTTTTCTGTGTATTAACTCATTGAATCCTCTAGACAACACTAGGAGATCAGTATTCCCATCTTGCAGAGAAGGAAATGGAGGCTCAGAGAGGTTAGGTAGGCACTGAAAGGTCGCACAGCTGATAAGTGGTGGAGCTGGGGTTCTGGAGTCTGCTGGGAACACCATCTGAGCTCCTGGGTGTCTCAACGAAAAGTACCCCAGGCAAGTCCTAGGGAGGCTGGACCAGGTTGGGAAGTGCTCCGGGCTCAGCCACTGGCCCAAGGTGCTTCTGGCCAACCGAGAGGAAACCCACCCCTACAGTGTGGATGTTGTCGTATTTTTAAAAAGAAGTAAATAAGCCTCCTCCTTTGCATGATATTTCACGCTGACTTTGCCTCTCAAACTGTTATTCTGTCTACACATGGCACTGTGGGATGCCTGCGATATTTTATAAAGTTAATAACTTTCTCTTAATTGGATGAGTTTATAGAATAGTCTAAGCAATTAACAATAATTACGCCAAAGATACTTCGATTCCAAGGATGCTCCACAAACATTGGCGTCTTAAGCCATTCGGGAAAAAAACCACAACCCAAACACAGTGTCACAAGACAACACACAGGCACACGCACATGCACACTCATATGCTCCTTGCAGTTCTGTGACCCAGAGCAAGTCCCCATTTCCAGGCCACAGGATGGTGGGGCTTCTCTGAGATGCTAGAAAAGAAATGGCCCCTGTCACGTTTCAGTACACTCCCGCACCTCCCTCCCTCCGCCCCACCTAGCTAGGAAGACGGGTTGCAGGGCCAGGTCCTGCTGGCACTTGTTGAAGGACACACTGTGTATCCATGCCCAGGTGACCACGCAGGACAATGTCCCCTGGGCAACTGGCAAAGACTTTTAATAAACTAGGTCTATAATAGTATAATAGCCTCCGCCTGCCTCTCCCCCCCCCCCCGACCCTCCGCTCTCTCTCTCTCATGCTACCTTTGATCTCCACAATACCTTTTCTAGGATGATGTCTCATTCAAAACGGACAACTGCCAAAGAGCGTGGAATTCAACGTTACTTGAATCACGTTTTCGAGCTATGCAATATAGCTCCTTTCACACAGTTATAGACATGCAGGGTTGGAAGAGTCTTACTCTCATTCAGTGGTTGGATGGCTTCTCCAACATTCTACCAGGTGGTTGTTCAGTCTTTGCTGGAGCACCTCCACTGATGGGGGAGTTTGCTACCCTCTAAAGGCATCATTCCATTTTAAGGTAGCTTTAATTATGAGAACCAAATTCCATATAAAGGAACTTAAATTTATCTCCTTGGAACTTCCACCTGCTGGTTCTACTCTTTGGAGAATAAGTGAATTTCCTCTTTCATATAACAGCTCTTTAGTTTTTCATTACCTATGAGTCATGTTCCCCCATACACCCAAGTCTTCCCTTCTGCAGGCTGGTGATCCCCTGTTCTTATGACCTTTCCTACCATTCCAAGCCAGCTTCAGAAACTCATCCATCTCAATATAAACAAATTCTAGCCCTAAAATAAAATAGGTCCCTAGTCTAAAATGTTCACGTGACTGTCGCCCTCTCTTTTTTAGGTTTGGTTTGCTTAAAAAATAAATAAATAAAAAGAATCAGTCTTTGCAGGCAAAGAGATGCTTGCATTTGGGCTGGGGCAAATGAAGAGCAGGGAGGGGGGAGGCATATCAATAGGGAAAAGGGGAGCATGGGATTGAGAAATGGGACCTCTCGCTACTAAGGCTGCCTTAGGCAGCCCAAGACTGATACCGGCAGGCATGTGCCTCAGCCCCCCCTTGGGATGGCCTTGAGTGCCACTACCATTCATTGGGGAGGGTGCGCGGGAAAGCGAGACTCTCCATACAGGGCTGCTGAATAATGCAGAAGCTGTGTCCTTTGTCTGCATCATCCCAGCATCAAGCCTGCCCCCAAAGCGCCTCACCCAGGCTGGCTCAGGGAGCCAACTCCTGACCCATCCTTCTCTGCCTTTCTCCCTGTCCCCTCCGCCGTTCCACTCTTGCCTTTATGTTTCTAGCTTGGGGGTGCCCGTGCCAGCCCATCTGTTCGGTCCCATATGTTGTCCGCAAGGGCTGCCAAGTCAGGCCCAGTGCTCAGTGACTCTACTCCAGCCTGGACGGCTGGTCTGAGGCCTTCTCTGCCCTACCTGGTCGCTAGGAAACAGCCTGGCTGGCTGCTTCGGGGTCGGGCCTCGATGTGGTGGTGTCGTGGCCGGGCCATGGCTATTGGCCCAGGACACCTGACAGGCATCCATGCCAGCCTTCTACGGAAACTGCCCCTGGTCAGGACCCAGGTCCTTGGAAAAGTACAAAAGAGCAAGACCCTCCCAGGCTGGAGAGTCTCATTCACTGGGAATTTGTAGACCACAGGGTGGAGATCTATTCCGGAAAAATTAAGATTTGGAGGATAACGGAAAAGATGTTTAATCTTTTTTTGTGCCCTTTGCAAATCTGTAGTTCCTTTTTAGCTAAAAAACTTAAAAGTGGATTATGGATAACATATTTTGATTCCAAAATGTTCATGTTGGTATACTTACAAGGGTATAAATGAAGATTTGAAAAACATGGCTACATTTTGGGAAATGCAAAGTTTCTCTTATTTTATCTTACTTTTTTTTGCTTGTGAAGTAGTTTATAGATACATCTTTATATGTTTTCACACATCCACAGCAGGTCATAGGTCATAGGGCACCTAATTTTCTTGCCCCTTCCTCAGACAATTCTTTTGGAAGGGTACTGAAAGGCATGATGCAGGGGAAATAATTTTTAAAACCTGAGTTCAAATTCTCAACCTTGTATTTATTATCTTTGCGACCTTGGGCAACTTCTCTGCGCCTCAGTTTCCCAATCGTAAAATGGGGATAATAATTCCAATTCCATAAATTTGGTGAGAAAATTAGTTAAAACCAATTTGGTCACACACACAGCACAGCGCTTAACTCAGCTGGAAACAACAAATCATTGCTTGAATGAAGACTAGCCTGGTCAATTACAGTCTTGTGACTCCGAGGTCCCAAATATCAATGGTCCCAAAACAGTGTCCTAGCTTCCCCAGAACAGCAGGTAAAGCCTGGCAACAGCTCTTAAAGTAGATGAGGAAGCAGCTCAGACCAGCAGACGTGGGGACATGAACCAGCTTCCCTGCACAAACCAGAACTAGCTCTGAATTTCATCAGCCACCAACAGTTCAGAACTAACAAACTGCTCTCTTTACCCCACAAGTATGTGCACACACTGCCAGCTTCCTCTCCCTCCCCTCTCCTTCCCCCCTCTTCTCTCTCTCTCTCACACACACATACTCCCCTCCCCCTAAGATTAGACTGGATTCCAGTTTTATAAGTCCCTTCTGACACCTACAGCCAACCAACTGCTCCATTTAATAGGAAAGACACTGTGACTGAAATTAACTCCAGAGGGGGAGATTTCCAAGCCATTGCGCAGACAGGCTTGTCTGCTTGCTACCAGTTTGGACTAGGGCCCCCCACTTTACCACACCTCCTCCCTTTCCTCCCCCATGTCACAGAGGAAACACCCTTGCCTCTGTAGATCCATCTTAGGTCCAGACGGGGTACCCAACCCACAGGGACAAGTGGAAACCAAATACACAGAATTAAGAGTCAGTGTGGAAGCTAGATGGAGTGGACTTGGAGTCAGAGGGATGAGTTCCAATTCCATCTCCACTGCTTGTTGGCTGTGTGACCTTGGGGAAGTTACTAAACTTCTCTGGGTCTCAGTTTCCTCAACTGCAAAATGGGTACAATAATAACTACTATAGCACGTGATAGTGAGAATTAAGGACAATAATGCATGTGAAAATATTTCATGTAGTACCTGGGATACATAATAGGTGCTTAATAGATGATAGCCCAGTTAAAGTATGGATTTCAGCTTCGAGGCAGAGATAGAGAAGTCTCCCAGGTTGTAAAAATGTCTTTATGCCAACCAAACAGTTTACAGTCTACGGACACGGCATCTGGGATAATTAAGTTGAAAATGGGAAATACTTGTGCTCCTTTCAAAGCCCAGCTTGAAATTTCCTTCCATTAGGAAATCTTCTTTGATCAGACCACTCAAGTTTTACTGCTCTTTTTATTGGTTGCCCTTCAGCACCATAGACACAGTTGAGACTATAGAGAAAGCTCTATTATAAGTAAGCGTAATAGGTGGATGCTTAACTTACAGATTGTTAGGAACAAATTTATTTGCTGATGTCTGAAAACCTAAGGTTAAGTAATCTTCAGGTGGCTCAGCGGTGACACCTATCTGTTAAGTCTGGTGCTGCAGACCAGCTCTATTAGACAAATATTTTAACCAAAGAGGAAAGCAGGGAGAACAGTGCTTCAAGAGAGAAGTCAGGGGATCCTAGGCTCAGGAAAAGGACCCATTTGTATAGCAGCAGGAAAATTTTCTTTACAAATGTTAATGTACCTTGTTGCCCAATTGGACTCTAGGATCCCAAGAGTAGGGCTGTATCTCTTTCTTTGGGGAAAAGAACATGGGATATGGAATTAGAAGCTGGGCTCTGCCACTTTGTTGGCTGTGTGGTTTTGGGTAAGTTACTCAACACCACTAAGCCTCGTTTCCTTATTTATCTGCTAGGGATAACACTTACCTCAAAGGATTAAAGATTAAATGAGATAATGTGTGGAAGTACCTGCCAGTTACTAGCTGTGCATCCATAGGTAAGAAATATAGCTGCCCTGAGCCTCAGTTTTCCAGTTTAAAAAGTGGGGTCATCATGAGGTTACCATGAGGATCAAATGAAAGGATGTGTTTTGTAAAAAGTGCTCTATACATTGAAATGCTATTTAAATATTTAGTTATTACTATTGCAAGCATATTACAAGGCCTGAAACTTAGATGACCCTCATTCCATTTTTGCTGAATGAATGAATGGTGGATTGAGAGACCATTGCCTAGTTCAGGCTCAGATGTTTGCCAAAACGAGGACTCCCTTAAAAGGAGAGGAGGTCTGACCAGACTACTACCAAACTGGTTTTTCCCACCAGTTCCATATTTAGCTTTGCCCATGCCAGAGGGCCAGCAGCCTGGAAGCTCTATAGAAACAAATGAGGCGGCTTTGTGCCCTTGCTTCACCATGGAGATACATACCCTCTTTGGTGTGAGACAATGAAGCTGAAAAGCCATCATCTATCAGATGTGGATTTTGATTTGTCTTCTGGGAGAAGGGACAGGTTATACAAAGCTGCCCTCCCTTATTTTCCCCTGTGATGGATAGTGTGCAGGTAGGAGGGAGTTGGCTGGCAATGGGGGTGAGCCTGTCAAGCTAATAGCTCACATGCGGATCAGACACACACCCAGCCCAGGTCTCGGAGAACACTGTCTGAACCAACCCAGCGACCGTCCCCTCCGTCCTCACCTGGAATATTTTCATGTGTATGTTCTGGAACTCCACTCCACTGCTCAGTCCTGGATGAAGCCTCCTATTTCATGTCTGGGTCATCCTACTATTTTCAGTTCTGAATGACCAGAGCCCTAACCCATGAGGGATGAGGGGATACCAGGACCCAGGGCCTTTAGCAAAATCAAGTTCATCTTAACAACATACACTTTGGCGCTCCTCACTCTCCCAAGGCACTCAGCATGCACGATGTTTCCCAGGCTGCACTTCTATAGGACCTATGGGTAACAGATTCAGTAAATAATATATATTTATATAGAAATAATAATATTCACTGAGTCCATTCTGTGTATCAGACCCTGAAAGGTGTACACACACACACATGCACACACACACACACGTAAGCTCTTCTGCTGGGTAGAACAGTGTAGCCATCATGAGTGCCGACTTGACAGTAGGCTAGTCTGAGCTCAAATCCTGGTTCTACCCTCACGAGTTGTGTGGCTTCAGGTATGTCATTTAATATCTTGAAGCTCTAACCCTACCCCCTCCTCACTCTTAAAGGACATGAGACCCTGGTTTTCATCAACTAACATCAATTGGAAACCCCTGTGATGTTAAAGGGCATCTGCTGGTCTAAAACGCTAAACTCTTCCAGTAGAAGATGCCTTAGTGTGGGATCTGGGGTCAGTTTGTCTTGGCTCCATCACTCACCAGTTTTGGGACCTTGGGGAAGTTAAATAACCTGAGAGTCAGTGTTCTTGCCTCTAAAATGGGGATAATATTAATACTGATCGCACTCTATTGTTGTGAAGATTAAATAAGACAAATGACCCTAAAACACTTAGCCCAGTGCCTGGTACACAGTAAATGTTCAATAAATCTTAGCTATTATTGTTAACTAAACTCCTAACAGAAGAGGAAGCAGAGGCTCAAGAAGTTAAATAACTTGGGGAGGGATAAATTAGGAGCTTGGGATTAACATACACACGCTACCATATATAAAATAGATAAACAACAAGGACCTACTGTACAGCACAGGGAACTATACTCAATATTTTGTAATAATTTACAAGGGAAAAGAATCTGAAAAGGAATATATATATATATATATATATATAACTGAATCACTTTGTTGTACACCTGAAACTAACACAACATTGTAAATCAACTAACTTCTTTTTTTTTCTTAATTGAAGTATAAGTAACTTGCCAAGATACCCACCTGGGATTTGAAGCCAGGTCTCTGGCATGGAGACCAGTGATGGCATAATAGGGACAATGGCTTACTGTTCCCATGCATGAAAACTACAGCTATGGCTACAGTGTCTGCCAAAGAGCATGATGGTGGGCATTCAGGTACCACGGAGGACAGGTGGAGAGAGCTCTCTGTAGAGTGAAGAGATAGAACAGCTTACCCTCAATTAAGCGACGAACTTTCTTTTTACCATTTGTTGGTTCCAAATTAAAGCGAGTCTAGCCAACTTGCAAAGCCACCCACCAGCTTCAACTTGATTGAAATGAGCTGGATTGGAGTGACAGCCTCACAAGGCGCTCACAGAGAAGGCTGAGAAGGGTCAGGAGCAGAGGCTTAGTGAGCGACAAAGAGCTGGAGGAGGGACTGTCAGCGAGGCCTGGAAAGACGGGGTGCCTCTTCCTCAGCCCCCAAAGAATGACCGGAGCCATTCTTGACCTTGTAGCCCTTGACAGAGGGATGAATAGTAAGGTGATCTTAACCTGCAAATCGAACAGGATTTGGAGGTTCCAAACTGATTTGTAAACAGGCTACAAGAGAGACAGGGTGGAAAGTTAAGTCCACTACAAGTTCAAAAGAAGGCATCAAGTGCACCTGGGGTTTGCCCTCTTTGTTCTATATTTTGGCCTTTTTATTTATGGTTTGCTCATGTCTGGGTGAGGTAATCATGATAGGCATTTGCATGTACTCTGGTGGCTCAGAAAACAGCCTGCGGTCACTCCTTGGCCCTTTAACTCCTTCACTCCCCAGCCGGGTCCTGGAGGCACCCGCATCCATCCCTCATGGAGAAGCTTCATAAACCTTGGGTCCAAATGCAACCTCGGCTGGAATCACAGCTTTGGGCGCCAGCCTGTGGGGCAGAGAAGCCTTCTAGGCAGGGGCACGGATGAATGCGGGGTCTGGCAGATGAGAGAGAACCGGAGTTTGGGAGGCAGACTTGGTTTTTGGGTCAAGGTCAGTGATTCCCAAACTTGTCAGCAATTGGAATCACTCGAAGAGCTTCCAAATCCCCCAGTGCCTGGACTCACCCCACATACTGTAATGTCATTAGTCTCTGTGTGGCCTGGGCTTTGGACGCTTTAAACCCCCCTCCCCCAGTTGAGTCTGGGAATCCCTAGGACCCCCTGGGAGAAGGAGTTCTGTTCACACCCAGACTCCACCTCTCCCACTGCAAGCACACAGGTCATCTCTGCGGGGGCCTCACAGGTGGCTGGGCTCAGCACGACTGCTTTATGAGAAGGCAGTGTCTGAAGAAAGGGATTTCAGGGGCCTGGCAAAATGCCCTCTGGCTTTCAAAACACCTCTGCCACCTACTCCCTGACACCTGCAGCTCCCTTAGCTGGGACAAAGCTCTTTATTCCACAGTGAGAGATAAGGCTTAGAACAGCAACGCCCTTGGGAGAAGAAAGAGTGAGTCAAATTCATGCTAAGCTCTAAATGCCTGATGAGGAGGGAGAGGGGAGGCTTAGCCATGTTGCCTGCCTGTGAAAACAGGAAAGCTAGAGGGGGTCCCCTCATTTTAGAAATGAGAAAATGGGGCCCCAGAGGTGTGATGTGATCTGGCCAAAGCGATCTGTTCAGCAGGTCAGCCGTAGAGCCTGGGGCAGAGAGGATCCTTTCCACACTCAACACAGCTTGGTGTGGGGCTGGCCTTGAAGGCGCATCCTATAGGTGTCCGTGGTGGATCTTTGTATCGGACATCATACTGCCCCCCAAACGCCGTGTGGAAGTATGTCGGGGCATTTTTTGATTGTTAACAATGCCTATAGGTGCTGCTGGCATTAGTGAGCGGGGTCCAGGGACACTAAATATCCTGTAATGTGTGGGCCAGTGCTGCCCAAGGAAGAAAAGTCCAGCCCCAAGTGGCATCGGTGTCCCCTTGAGAAACACTATTCATCCCTGGGCTGCAGCAGCTTCTGAGGCCCTTCTTCCCCTAAAACCATTACAGCAACGCTGGTCCCACGTTGCGGGCTCAGCCATGATGCTGGCACAGGAAGCGACTACCCCCAGGTAGGCTCCATGGGCACTGTGCGCCCAGCACGTGGGCAGCGGGGTTTTCCACAGCTGCCACTCTGCCCCATTATCTGGAGCTAAGCCCTGGGTTCAAGGGATGCTGGAGACCTCCACACCAGCTTCAGGTCAGGGGGTAAAAATGCCCCCTGGGTGGCGTTCAACACAGCCCGCTCCTGCTGGGACCATCCCCTCTTCTGGCATCAGGCCTAGACAAAGACTCAGACCAAATAACCATCTGCCCTCTGCCCAGCCCGCGTGGCCCCAGTCCCCTGTGGATGCCACTCAAAGCAAAGGGCTTGCCAGGGAGGGCTGCCCTTTCCTGAACAGATAGGACACTGAGTGGTGAATTTGGGCATCCATGCTGCTGCTTGGTTGTCTACTGGGGGTACCCCTCTCCTCTTAATCCAAGGTGTTTACCCCTCTCCTCTAAATCAAGGTTTCTTGATTTGATAGTGAGGTGAGGTTAGATTGATGGACGGGCCATTATCAGGTACTTAAAGAGTCCAGGGCTATTTCATTTATTCACTGGGCCATCCTGTGTCCTCTCGAGCCTCAGTTTCCTCATCCATAAAGGGGGTCGTCAAGCTGCTCGCCGCATTGCAGTGAGGACCAAATGAGGCAGAGCATGTACAAGTGTGTGGCAGACTCTAAAGCTCTACACAAAAATACCCCCTCTACGCAGGGGGCACTTATTTTCTCATCATTTTTCCAGGCACTCAATGCCCCTCTGTTTCCAGGGCCCACACCTGCACACCTCGGGCTTGGCAGGACCCAGCTCCCCTGGCCTGCTGTCCCCAAGGACTGTCCGCCACATCTTGCCCACCTGGGGCAGGGCCCAGAGGGCCTGGCAACACGCAGCAGGCATACAGTAGGGCAAATCTCATAATATACTCCATGGTGCTTGCCACCTGCCCATAAGCAGCACCCTAATTCCCTAGGAAGAAAGAGAGAGGGGGGAAAAGAAACCTGCAAAAGAAATCAGCCAGGCCTGTCGGCAGTGGTTCCTGCGAGGCTTTACGCGTAGGAAGATGAGCTGACATTTATGGTGGGAAGTTTTATTTCTGTGGTAAATAACCTCTAATGGTGTAGGCCATTACACTAATTACAGCAGACAATTAATTTTCTAATTCTTTTTTTTTTTTTTTTTTTAGGTGACCACATATTACAAGAGAAACATAATTTATTCCTTTTCTTCCTGGGTGGATATGACAGGGCTTATCCTGTCATCCTGCCCCACCAGAAGCTGAGACGGCAGGAAACATTTTCCTCCGCAGCCCCTGCTCCACCAAGAGGCTCCCAGAGGGTCCAGGAGCTCCCCAGCCCTCCTCTCCCCCTTAAACATTGTTCTCATGCAAAAACTCTTTCTTTGCCACCATCTGAAGATGATTTTCCTTAGATCAGCCTACTTTCCCTGAGGCCTTGGGCACATGGGCTGGTGTTGATCTTCAAAGCTTTGATTGAAGGCCTGTCTCCTGCCCTTCATGGGGGGGCATCTGGTAAAGCCGGCCAGGCCCCCATCACCACACGCACTCCCGCCTCTGAGCCGCAGCACTCACGTTCCCTACCATCTGGATGCCCAGGTACCCCTTTCTATGTAAACCCCGTCCAGGACCATGGCTTAACTCAGCTTTCAGCTCAGTATAAGTCTTTGCATGAGCGTATCCGTGCAGCGCCCAGTAGGGAACGTGGGTAACTTCTGCACCAGGCACGTTGCATACATTATCTCATTAAACTTTCGAAGGAGGTTTCCACATCCTTATTTCGGAGCTGAGAAAACTGAGGCTCAAAGAAGTTAAGTGCCTTGTCCAAGATCACACACCTGGGGGTGTGGTCAAGTTGGATAGGCATCTGGCACGGAGCCCATGCATTTTCTCTTGCTCCCCTGGGCCCATGGTTGACATTCCTCTCTTTTTATCAGGCGTTAGGCTCCTTGTATCCTTCTCAGACCTCATGAGTGCTTCATTTTCCAAACTCCTCCAGCTCCGGTCAAGACCACTCTTATTCCCCGAGGGGACCATAGGCCCCTCTGCACGCTCCATTGCCCCAGATTCCTCACAGAGACCATCGTGGGCCTGGGCTCCTGGGACTTCTCAATCATTATCCTGATATTTTAAAGGGATTTATGTTTTATAAAGCCTGTCCATCCCATATTGCATTTGAACCTTACAATATCCCTGTGAGGGAGACATCCCTATGTCATTATTCCAATTCTAAAGATGAGAGATGGAGGCGTCCAGGGTGACACAGCTGGGTGGACGTACAGACAGATCTAGCGTCACATCTTCCTCCCCTTGTCCAGGGATATTCCTGTCACAACACCGGCTTATGGAACTGAGTACAGGATGGCATGGATCCTTCCACGTACTCCCTGCAAAACCCACAGGGGCAGCCTCTGCTCATGGCGCCTTCCCAGGGCGGGAGGGCAGACGTTCCCCGTGTCCTCTGAGTTGAGGAGGGAACAGCAGGAGCCTGAGTCCCTGGCGGCCCTGCCTTCCCTGCCCAGCTTCCTGGTACAGTTAGAACCACTGGTTTTAGAGCAGGACAAGCCTCCCCATCTCAGCACACGCTCACCCTCCTGGATCTTGCCCTCCCAAGGCTTCAATGATCACCATGGCACTGTCAGCCCCTCAACCTGGGTCCAGCCCCAGCCTCTGCCCTGAGCTTCAGCCTGTCCCTCAAACACATCTCTCCTGCTATCTCTCCCCCACCCCTCACAGCTCCTCCTCCAGACTTCATTCATTCACTCATTCACTCTGAAAGTCCTTATTGACTCATCAGATACGTGTACACTCATGTTCGTAGCGGCATTATTCACAACGGCCAAAAGGTGGAAGCAACCCAAGTGTCCACTGACACTTGGATAAACAGAATATGGTATATAAATGCAATGGAATTTTTTCAGCCCTAAAAAGGAAAAAAAAATTCTGACCATGTGCTACAACAAAGATGAACCTTGAAGACACTATGCTAAGTGAAATAAGCCAGACACAAAAGGATGACTATTGTATGATTCCACTTACATAAGATCCCTAGAGTAGTGAAATTCATAGAGACAGGAAGTAGAATGGTGGTTGCCAGGAGCTGGAGGGAGGGGGGAATGGGGAGTTGCTGTAAAATGGGTACAGAGTTTCAGTTTGGGACGATGAAAAAGTTCTGGAGATGGATGATGGTGAGGTGATGGTTGTACAACAAGGTGGGTGTACTTAATGCCACTGCACTGTACACTTTGGTTAAAATGGCAAACTTGGGCTTCCCTGGTGGCGCAGTGGTTGAGAATCTGCCTGCCAATGCAGGGCACACGGGTTCGAGCCCTGGTCTGGGAAGATCCCACATGCCACGGAGCAACTGGGCCCGTGAGCCACAACTACCGAGCCTGCGCGTCTGGAGCCTGTGCTCCGCAACAAGAGAGGCCGCGATAGTGAGAGGCCCGCGCACCGCAATGAAGAGTGGCCCCCGCTCGCCGCAACTAGAGAAAGCCCTCGCACGGAAACGAAGACCCAACACAGCAAAAATAAATAAATAAATTTATTGAAAAAAAATGGCAAACTTTATGTAATGTGTATTTTACCACTATTTTTAAAAAGCTTTATTGTGTGCCTATTATGTGTCAGGCACTGTTCTAGGTTGTGGGGACATGGCAGTAAACAAAATAGAGGAAAAAATTCTTGCCCTCATGAAGCTCACATTCTAATTGGGGAACAGAGACAATCAGCACATAAGGAAGTTGGCACTGTAGGTCAAGTGGTTGATAAGTGCTATGAAGAGAAATAAAGGGGGTAAAGAGGGAAGGAGAATGATACGGGGGCTGCTGTTTCATACAAGGGTCAGGGAAGGTCTCTGTCATAAGGTGATGCTGGAGCACACACCGGAAGGCAGGATGGAGTGAGCCACGTGGATAGCTGGGAGCAAGGTGTTCCTGATGGAAAACTAGCAAGTGCAAGGGCCCTGAGGCCAGGGCCAGTGTGTCTGGAGCAGAGTGAGCCAGGATGACAGAGAGAGGGGGCCAGATCATGCAAGGCTTGTAGACTGAGCTTTGGATTTCATTAGCATAAACTTTTTATTGTGTTTCATGGTTTGCAGACCTTGGACTAACTTAGCTGTCTTGATTAAGAGCTTGGACTCTGACGCCAGTCTGCCTGGGCTCACATTCCAGCCCCTACTTCCCAGAAGAGTAGACTTGAGCAAGATACTGACCATCTCGGGCCTTATTTTCCTCATCTGTAAAATGGGGATGATGATACCAATGTCTCCTTCACGTAGTAAGCCCTCAATTCGTGTCAGCTTTTATTATTCTGGCTTGCTTTGACTTTTCCTCTCTCTTGCCCTCGACAGCTGATCTGTTGCCGAGTTCTATTTAAGTCCACCTCAGCGGGCCCAGAGTGGCTCCTCACGTGGGCAGGTACTCAAGCAGCCAGGCCACATTCCTTGAAGGACAGCTAGGCTCCTGACATGAGACCCCACCTGTGCCCTGCATGGACCCTCTCCCACTCACTTTTTCCTTCCCTTGACCATTTACTCCACTTGTCTTGGTCCTAGGCTGGGTTCCAGACCTGCTGCTGCTCCCAGATGGGACTTGACTGCCTGCCCAGCCTGGCGTCCCCCTGGCCACCTCCCTGCAGGGGTTCTCCCAGCCTGCACACCTGGCCTCCCCACAATGCACGCCTCCCCAGAGCCTCGCCCGTCCACCCATCTACATTTTCTCCCACTTTCCAAGTTCAGGCCTGTCTTCTCCACGCCTAGGTCACCACCCTAGCTTCTCAGACAGTGCTTCTGCCTCTGCTTTCCCTTCGGTCTGATGTGCCCATGTGGCTGTCACATAA
Source organism: Eschrichtius robustus (assembly GCF_028021215.1). NCBI lineage: Eukaryota > Metazoa > Chordata > Mammalia > Artiodactyla > Eschrichtiidae > Eschrichtius > Eschrichtius robustus. Next base: position 15,094,884 of record NC_090834.1, on the reverse strand, counting down.
TTCCTGCTCCCGTTCCGTCTGCCAAAGTCACTCCAAGTCCCTCCAGGTGTGGCCCCAGCCTGGCCCCGAGCATGGCTAACCCACATGGAACATGAACTTCCCAAACTCAGATGGAAATTAGAAATGGCAGATTGATCAGTATTAATGAGGCTTAAAAAACAAAAAACAAAAAACCCCAAAACCCAACGGGTCTAGGGATTAAAAAAAAAAAAGATGAAGAAGAATCAGCTCTACTTCAAGTGTAAATCTGCTCCACAGAGAGGAGGTCTGGGGGTTTTCACTGATACATGTCACGGTCTGGAGGGGGTGGTATGGCTGTGCTGGGTACCCCTGGGGTGTGAGGTCTGGTTTGGAGGCTCAGCGGTGCTGATAGGCAAGTGCTGGTGACCAGGCAGCTTCCCTGGTGCCGAGAGCCCAGCGCCCCCAGTTATCCCTCTGGACCTCCTCTAAGAGGCCTGCGTGGCTGTTGGGCTGACCGGGCCAGGAAGCTCCAAGGTTGCTCCTCCCCGTGCCAGGGAACTGCAGAGCTGATTGATGGCTGCCAGCCTGAGCCCCGGGTTGGGAGCGCAGGTGGCCTCAGGGTCACGTGACAGCGGGAGGCTTGCTCTGGGCTCTGGGACAGCCCCCGGGGAGCCCTGGGGACAGAGGACAGTGCTCTCCCCACCCAGGAGGAAGCAGCCGGAGGGGCCTGGATGCGCTGGGCAAGGCTGATGAGAAACTACTAGTAAGACAGTCAGGCAGAGAGAGCAATGGAAATGGCGAGTGACAGACACAGACAATGGGAGAGACAGAGAGACAGTCGGTGAGACTCAGAGAAGGCTCAGAAACGTGGGGGAGGGGAGGGAAGCCAGAAAGAGACGTAAGAAGAGAGGAGAGCCCGATGCGGCCTCACAGGGCCTGAGAGACAGCACAGAGGCAGGGGGGCAGTGGCTGCAGCCTGTGGAGGTTCTGTGGCGCGGTGGCCAGACCGGCCCTGCCCCGCACGGCACTGCTGTAGGGCACAGGGATGAATGCCTTCCACCCCGGAGCCCCTTCCCCCTTCTTCTCACGTCTCCTAACTTGCTGGAAGGAGAGAAAGAGAAGCAGGACAGGCCAAAGGCGGCCCGGCCACATGGCCTGAGGACGGGTCCCTGAATGCACTTTATACGCCCACTGCTAACTGGCCTGACGAACAGAACACACCTGCTCAGCTCAGAGGCCTTGGAGCCGCGCGGACCCCCACTCCAAGCGACTCCTGCCATTCCAGGCAAAGGCGCCAGCTCCCGGGCTCCCGGAACGCTCTGGGGTGTGGGTAGGGGTGTCGGGGCCTGGGGGGCCCAGGAGGCACACACCCCACCCTGCCAAGCGGCCTCCCCCTGAGGGCAAAGGGAAGTCTGGGCTGTGTCTCCACGGCTTCTAACGCGTGCTGGCCGTGCACTCAGAGGGGCCTGGCAGGAGCTGAGGGCCCCGCTGCAGAGAGGCTCACAGCAGCCCTGAGAAGTAAGAACTGGTGTTGCCCCCACTTTAGAGATGCGGAGACTGAGGCATAGAGGAGCGGAATACACTGCCTAAGATTAGACAGAGGGCAGAGGGTGGGGTTAGGGTCTGAAAGCAGGCATCTGGACTCCAGATCCTATACCCTAGGAGAGAGAATGAGTTTGTCCTAGAGAGCGTCCCTATTTGACCATTTTAGGGTATGACCAAGAGCACGGTTGGACGAAGGGTGACTGGTTCAAGTTCCAGCTTTGACCCACTTCCTAGATGTATGACCTTGGGCAGGTTATGTGACTGCTGTAGGCCTTAGTTTCTTCATCAATAAAACTGGGAAAACAGCACTGAGGTCCAAGGGTTGAGAAGAGTAAATGAAATAGGGCACATAACGTGCTCAGAAGGGTGGCTGGCACAGCACAGGTGCTCAGCAAATGAGAGCTGTTGCTATTTTATAGGCAGGAGAGCACTGGTGTCAGAGGTGGGGCAAGGGGGGTGGTGAAAGGGAAGAAAGGGCCCTCAGGAAAGACCAAGGGGCCTTTGGAAAGACAACCCTGCCTACCTCAGAGCCCTCTGGCCAGAAGTCAACCCAGGAGAAGCCCCAAATCTGGGATCCCAGGCCCCCTGCTGCTGCCCCAGTTTATCCCTGCTCAGCGGAGAAGATGGGGCTCATCAGAGAGCCTCTCCTGCAGATGCCTGCCCTGCTGGACGGGGGGTGGGAAGGGGGGAGCTCCACCAGGGCTTCTGGAAGCAGGGCCTCACCTGTTTCTACACCCCATGCTCCCTAGGAACCCTGGGAGGAGACCCCTGGAGCCGTGGCCCCGGCCAGTGTTCACTAGCACGCCCCCGAACAATCATTTCAGGGTCTGCCCTGCACTGGATCCCAGGACTCTCAGAGACCAGAGAAAGGCATTCAGTTCAGCCTAAAGGGCAGTCTCTCTGGGGACATTTGCATGTTAAAAGAAGCCCAAAGGGAGAGGACAATGCTTATCAGGAAAGAATACATTAGAATTTTGGACATCAGTGGAGGCAGCTATTTCAGTGAGCTTCTATGTGTGCATGCATGTGTGTCTGTGTGCACTTGTGTGGACATATATGCATGTATGTGTGCGCATGTGCGTATCGTATGTGAGTGTATGTGTACAGGTATGTGTGTGTGAGTGTGTGTGTTCGGGTGTCCATTACTCCTTAAGCCAACCATCTGCCCATCTAACCATCCAACTACCTCCACTTTTGAGCCTTTTCCCTGGGCCAGGCCCTGAGCTAACCGCTGGGGTGACAGAGGACAGCGACCTGGTCCCTGTCGCTGGGGAGAAGCCCCCTAAGCAGAGGGGAGAAGGTCTACAGACAGGAGAGGCTGGCTGAGTCACAGGCTTATCCCAGGCTGGAGGGGCAGCAAAGCCTATCACTTGCTGATGAGAACATCGCAGGCCAGAGAGGGGACAGCCTCGGCGCCCCATGGACTGCTGGAGGGACACTAGCAGTAAACTAGCTGTAGCCTCCAGCCCATGAAGTAATGTCTTCTACGGCCTGGTTATCAGAGGCTATCCACATGCTGTCTGAGATGCTTCCAGGGATGGGAAGCTCACCAACGTTCCAGCGCGGCCACTGCGTTCTCAGGCCACACGAGCTGTCAGGTTATAGTAAACAGTCAGGTCTCTCCAAACCCCATCCCTTGGCACTAGTTCTGCTTCCTCCTGGGCCTTTAGGCAGCTGAAAGTAGGCACTGTATTTCCTCAAAGCCTTCTCTCCTAAACCTTTCCATCCCCTTACCAGCCTGAACCCCCTCATCCTAGGGGGGAGCAGGCCATCGAAGGGATTGGTTCTGGGAGCTGAGATGCCACCAGACAATTTGGTCAAAAGACAAGCGCTTGTAAAGTCACTCTAGGGGGTGGCCAAGACTTGCACTGAGTTTTATGACACAGCCCCCATATTTGGTCTGCAATTGGATTTTGTTCAAGGGAACGAGCCCAAGAATTTTCCCTATTCAGAAAATTCAGGCTCACATGAGTCTCTCACCCATTGATTTCTCCATATGTAAGAGCTGTACTAATTCACTCAGAATTATCACTACCCATTTATTAAGCGTTTATTATGTGCCAGGCACCATGGAAAGGGCTCTACGTGTATTATCTCATTTAATTCTCCCAACCAAGCTAGAGGTAGACACTGTCTACTAAGGAAAAGCAAGCTGAGGCTTACAGGAATTAACTTGCTTATGTTTACACAAATAGTAAGTGGTCACTTCAAAGCCAGATTTCCTACCATGAGGCTCTGCAGCCTCTCAGGAGCGGGCTGGTCCAGGTGGGTGCTAAGTATCTCACCACGCCTGGGACAATACCACCTTGTCCTTCAGCCTTCTGATCAGGAAAGACAACACAAAGCGAGGTCTCTTTATCATCTGGAGTTTGGGCTGACAACTGTACCGAGAAGGGTGGACCCCTGGGAACAGTCAGCGTTTCCCCGTGGCCTGTGGGAACCCACGCATCCGTTGGCTGAGAAGTTGGGCAGGAGACACCTTGGCCAGCCCGGGCTCTGGCCACCCTTCAGAGAAGGAGACCCTTGTCCTCCCCATAAAAACACGTCTCCCAGCTGAGAAGGCCGGAGGGGTAGGGAGGAGACAGACGCAACTAAATCCAGCCCTTGCTCCCTGTCAGCGCAGAAGGAGGGCTCTGAGTGCTCTAAAAACTGGGTTAAAAATGGCTTGGCTGTACCTATCTTATCTGCTTTACACTGAAAGCCTTCAGCGCATGGCAGGTTTTCACATAGAATTTTCCTTGCTAATCCCCCTTTGTTAGCTCTGATGCAGACATTGCAATACCAACCTCTCGTCTGGGCGATTTGAGAGGGATTACAGACCCTCAATCCTTCAGCGTGTGGGAGAAGAACGTTTTCTCAAATCAAATTTTACACAAACTTGTTTTCAAAAATAATCAAACTGCAAATCCCTCCTCAGGATTGAAGGGTGGGGGGAGACACTTGTCTCTTCAAAATTCAGCACGGCAAACGGAAGCCTGTCCTCCTGGAGGGCAAGGAGAAGGTACAGAACCACCTGGCTGATTAATGGCATTGACCTTTCTTGTCCTCCAGACTGTCACGCTTGCTAAGTGGGGCTCTGTGGTAGGAGGAAGGGCCAGATGCTTTGGCATGGGTTGGCATTGGCCATGACCCTGCGCTCTGAGTGGTACCATGAGCAAGGCGGGGAAACAATGGGACAGGTTCAAATTCAAGTTCACCAAATGTATATTAACAGTCTATCACGTGCCATGCATTGTGCTGGGGATTGTGAGGGATGCAAAGATGAATAAAGTCTGACCCTTGCCGTGGGGAAATCCCAGTCCAGCAGGGAAGGCAGCTACATACCCTGATGTGGGGCAGATTGGGATAGGGGCTATAACAGAGCAGCAAGTGACAGGAAAAGAGATGATTCTGCTCTCTTAGAAGGCTTCCTGGAGGCGTGGGGGAACAGGGATGGGGTTGTGTTTCATGTGGGCTTGGATGTCTCAAAGGCTGTCCCATACTGAGCAGAAAGAGAGCCAGCGGGAATCAGGCAGACCGGTTCCGGGCCAGACTGTCACTGACTGTGTGACACTGGTGTGTCACTACATCCTTCCCAGCCTCCGCTTCCATACTGTGGCATCAAACTGCAGCGGCACTCCCCTTCTGCCTGGCTTGGTAGAACAGGCCATCTTTAAGGCCCCTTGCAGCTCCTATATGAGGCTTTAGAAGGTCAGGAAAAGGTAACAACAATGCAAGATGCTGCGGGCCTGCGGGTTTCATCTAAGTTGCTCAGGGCCTCGGAGGCAGCCTGGGGTCTGTGCTGCCTGGAATTTGCATTAGTGATTTCTCTGTAATGCTCTGGTGGCAGGAGCTGATCAGCTGGGCCCAGAGGCCACATCCACTTGCAAATCCTCTTCCCTCTCGCCAGCCCCTCCCATCCCCTCCACTCCCACCAACATCTGGGCCCCCGAAGGGTGGCCGCACCTGCCCTTCAAGGCTGATCTTTGTCACAGATTAGAGTTTGGTGGATCCTGAGCCTGGCTAGTCACAGGAGCTGGGCTCTCCTTTCTTGGTGCCAGAGGGAGCTGAAGCGGGACGCCTCTCAAGAGCCAAGGCCTCTGGCTATAAATGGGCCTTGAAATGGGATTTTGTCTGCGCTGTGGCTAGGCACAGGGAGCAGTGCGCCCAAGCCATAAACCCTCTCCTCCCTTGGCTGGCACGGCCATGCCTGCCACCCACCAAGCCCCCAACAGGCTGTTCAACAGTGAGCACATCACCTTATGGGGGCTGATTAAAGATGGATGTGCAGTCCCTGAGGATACTTGAAGCTCAGGCTGCCCTCAAATGCATAACCCCAATATTTTCTTCTTAAGCAATTCTTCTGCTCTGTGATGTTCTGCAGCAGCAAACAATCACATTCGGTTTGGTGCACAGGAAGGGGAGGAGGAGAGGGGGAGGAAGGGTGCGGGGATGGGGAGAGCGAGCCCAGCTCTGTCTGCCCATTCTTTCCGGGCAAATTCGGTTTCACCATTTCATCCCTGGCTGGTCAGGAATTCAGTAAGATGTGGGTTGTTTTCTACAGCGCCAGAATCACGGGTATACGAGGGAAGTGGTGCCAGTGGTTGGGTTTTATGCCTTTAAATGCAGAACTTCCCAACAGCTTTTAAAAAAAATTCTGTGACTCATCTGTCAATTTCCCTTTGCCAGGGTGCCCCCGGGGCTCAGAGGAAGGAACGGGTATGAGCCTCGGAATCATTTGTGTCTGGGAGAGGGGAGAAGGGAAGGAAAAGAGGAAAAGGGACGACAGAGGGGTCAAGAAGAAGAAGGGGAGGAAGAGAAGGAGCAAAGGAGTTGAATCGAAGTGGGGGAGGAGAAAAGCAGAGTACATGAGAAAAGAGAAGAAATGGGAAAAAGAAGAATCCATCCTTTACGACATGCAGAAGAGGAGGCGATGATGTAGCAGTCATGATGCTGGCTGGGAAATGTCGCTTTAGCCAAAACTGGGTTAAAATCATGGAAACCTACTGCTGGGGAACAGGGGAGGTAGTGGAGGCCCAGGTCATTTAAATGACTTGTCCAATGGTTGGCCTCATTCTCTGGGCTCCGCGTCCTCCCTTCCTTTCATCCCTACCCCTTCCAAAGAGTGGCCCAACCAAACTGTATTCCGACGCAGGGGTTTTGGTAATTTCTCTTCTGACCACGTCCAAATCACAACCAGTGCGCAGACCACCCGCCCTGCTCCCCGAAGCCAGGGACCTTGTCCTGGCAGGTGAGCGGGGTCAGAAAGGGTTAATGTGCTGATGTTGAGGCACTGTGTCTGAGGAAAAGCTGAGCCCTTCATCGGCACTATGGCTACAGTGCATAAAATTATACCCATATTTCTCCTGGCCAGACATCTGGGGAATAGACATTCCTTTTTAAGAGTGAAGCAGTAAGTTTCATTACCATATTTTAATTAAAAGGAAAAATCCTGTTAAACAATTCCCAATGTACTGGGATTAGCAAAAACCAGCACCTGAGACCCAGTAACTCAGCATGTAGGAACACGCTAACCAGACGTATTTTCCTCAGAAATTATCTCTACACCTGCCCCTCCCCTCCCAGCCAAGGAAATGGGCTCCATCCTGGGTGGGCCACGATGGGAGTTCCATGCTTCCCTCACTCCCTGAGAGAGAGAGTGGGAAGCCGTATCTCCCCAAAACATGTTGAAACCCCCAAAGTTTCCTACTCAAAGCACTGCTGGCAAGAAACCTGCTTTAGAATGGGGTAGTCCTGGGCTTAAAACCCACGGTCCCCACTTCCTACTTCTGCAATTCCTTGATTTTTTTCTGAGTTTCAGTTTCCTAATTTGTAAAATGTGAATTTTACATCAATGTTGTAGGGTTGTTGAAACGATTAGAACTTATATGTGATAAGA